>NC_134557.1:3624130-8918373 GCF_025594145.1 Primulina tabacum
ATGGGAATTGAGATTGAACTCTACCGTCTTAAATCTTACTTTCTCAATAATGTTAAGAATAAGGCTATAATTCTTAGCGGCATCTCAGCTATTTGAGTCTTCGTTGATCACTTCTCTTTCTCGCTTTTCTAGGTTTCGGAATAGAATAGTCAGTTCTTGTGAACAACTCCGATGCTCTCAATCAATGCATTGTTTTTGTACGAATAGTTGAACTCTCACGAGCAGGACTCGAACCAGCACCTCTGGAACCAAAAGAAAGACCCAGCCTCCTTCGGATCCTTTCATTCTGATCATGACTTTGAAAAAAGAAAGAAGAGAAAGAACTGGGAGTTGGCGTAAACGCTGTGCTGTGGACTTATGTTCTCGAATCCCCTGTTTGGGTTTGGAAGTGACTTTATCGAGGTCCTGTTAAAAGAGAACCATTTTCTTTGTGCAAATCAGAAAGAAAATGACGAGTCTGAAAGGCATCGCCAATCTCAGAGAGACATTCTTCACTACCTAGGATGTAGGATGACTTGGTAATCACTATTCCATCCTCTTCCCTTTATCCCCATGAATAGTCATGATTTAACACCATTTTGATTATAGGATGCCACTATGAAATTGAAGGCGCAGGTATCTAGTCTGGAGGCTGCCTTAAAGAGGCACAGATTCACATTTCGTTTTTTTTTTTAAAAAAATCTGGACCAATCATGTTATCGAGTTAGAAATTAAATGTCATAAATTTTTCTCTTGAAATTTTCAAGATACAAACATATGTGCTTTTGTGTATGCCTATCTTTTCGATGAACCGAAAATTTGTATAAAAAAAAAATGATATTCATCAAAACTCGTAAGGTCACGAGTGATGCATAAGCTATTTATAAAAAATTTAAAATAAAGTTAAATATTCTGGTTTTATCATGTAATTATGTACGTAAAATTAAGACTCTGCAATTATGAAATATAATTAGTTTATGCCACCGTACAAAATATTAGCTAAACACCATTATAAAAGCGACCCTTGTTTTTTTAATCGCCGTGCATAAAACGTAAACACAAGAGTATTATGTATTGTAAGACTTTTTAAAATGGAATAATTACATATTTTATGTATTGAAACACATGAAAGACAACATAAAATTCTAATGTTTGTTCTGAAAATTGGTGGAATTATAAATATATAAAAAAAATCATTTATGGGATATTATATAGAAAGAAGAGTTGAAAACGAATGCATCGGACTTTATGTCGATATGTTTATAAAAAAAAAAAAAAAAACAAGATGCCAGATATTTATAATGAAAAATTAAATTCAAAATGGGGCAAATGAAGTCTATAAATATAAACTACATAATTGCCTCTTCCATTCATCAGCAATGGCGACCTTCACAGAACTCAAGTTATGGGTTCTAACATTGCTCTTCAGTTCACCAGTGCTAGTGTAAATGGTGTTAGTGCATACCATTGCCTTTTTTGGGCATATTCTGCTCACCTCCGCCACCCCCACCATCTCCACCTGCTCGTCGTTCCCCGCCACCACCGCCACCATCACCCCCACCTCCACCTCCTTCGCCGCCACCACCTTCCCCGCCGCCGCCATCACCCCCACCTCCCCCATCCCCACCACCTCCACCTCCATTGCCGCCACCACCACCTCCACCTTCATCACCCCCACCGCCCCGTTTTTGCATAGTGTACCCTCCACATTTACCTCCTCCAAAATTTCCTTTACCAATATTTTGCCCATCACCACCTCCACCTTCACGTCCACGTCGTTAGCCCTCTAAGATCATCCTTTACCCTTCATATTATGTAGAAAACTATAAGCAATAAGACTTCCCATGGCTTGGATTATCCAAAGAAATCGGCTAAATAAATTTGGACAAGTTATTCAAGAAAATCTTGAAGATGCTTTATATTTCACAAGTAGTGATTTACGTATTTCAAATTACGTACTTTATGTTTTATATCTGCACTTGTATGAGTTACAAAAAAAAAAAACATTTTAATAAAGCCAAGATCGATTTCATGGGAACCAATTAATTATTAGAGCTCATTTTGTACATGCTAAATTTATCGTTTTCTATTTATATTTTTATCCTATGATGTTGCATGCATGTAAATGAACGTCAAATATTAGTTGCACTATATTATGAGGAGAATCTCACTTCCCGTCAAACCTGCGAGAATGCATATGAATCAATAAACTATAGATCACATAACACCAAACGCTATTGAAACAAGCCAAAAAAAGCCGTGGTTTTGTCATCCTTGAAATATTTAATCGCGAGAAAGAACTCGGAAACAGCTTGTCAAGGTTTTGCGTGTGTGTGTATTCGAATTCTTTAGCCCATCTTTCGCCTATCTAGGAAACTAATTAAATGGGATGGTTTATCAGCGTATTTTGAATTTTGTTAAAAATTTTATATAAATTTTTCTATTTTTTTTTTCAAGTCTGTCTGCAGCATTTTGACTCCCCTCTAACAAGGAAATAATGTGTTTGTGCAGTTCTCAATCATTGTTAACAACAATAAAAACCCCAAAAGAAAGATAATGAATATATATAGGTTGTATATCATATATACACAATTAATATATATATATTCACTTATTCTTTTTTTAAATGCTAAATCCAACACTCATTTCTTTAAGAAAACCTTCGTTTTGATTATAAGTTTACAAATATTTACTTATTCATTGAGTCAAATAGAGAGAACCTACATCGAAAATTGATGAATACTTACGTTTGAATTTACATCGCGCATCGGGTGCTTCTATAAACCGATTTATTCTTTTATAAATTGCTAGCTAGGAATGTGTTGGTACTTGATATTATTGGTGTTTAAGAGAAATGAAGTGAAAATTTGGATCTTCTATACGCGAAATAAATCAAATCTTATGGATTTTCTTAATTGTATCCGTCCCATATCAAATCACAATATAAGTGGATTATATACTTGTTATATACAATTTTGATATATTGTTCACCTCTGCGTTCACTCTGATGTGACAATCATCTATTATACGTGATGAAACATATCAAAAATGTATATCAACTAAGTGAATGCGACGTGTGAGTACATGTTGGCACAATTAGTAGACAAACTATCAAAATTATACATATATATTCAAATATTTATTTATTTATTAATCAGGTACATAATCCCTGAAAGTAGAAATAATGAATGCCGTTAAGTAAATATTAGTTTAACTAATTTTAGTAAGCTAATTTCAGAACCTTCTTAATGAAACCTTTATAGGTTTCTGAATTTAAATATATTTAGGTAAATATTACTTTTCCCAATTGTACTGTAGCCATTGCCAAACCTATGCGCTTTATCAATATAATAATTTTCCAAATCTGATAATAAAATTTCCTTTTTTAAAAAGTTACTTGTATTTAATATAGGCAATAAAAAATTGTTTCCATTTTCATTTTGTTAAAATAAAAATATTAGGACCAATTGATATGTAGTTAGAATGTCTCAAGTTTTTCTCTTGAAATTTTCAAGATACATATTACATACATACTTTATGTACTTTTGTGTGTGCCTATCTTGGCGATGGACCAAAAATGGGTAAAAAAAAAAAGAAAAATATCAAAACTCGTAAGGTGATGAGTGATCCATAAGTAGATGTTTAATGGTGTGATATAAGTTTGTGAGATGAAATTGAAATATGAGTTTTTTTATTCAATATAATAATTTGATATTTAAAAAACAAAATAATTAAAAAAAAATTTAAAATACAATTACAAATAATTAAATTATATTTAATAATCTTCTGTTTTGGTTGTTCTCTCAATAATAACCAAACTTTCTCATCGAATCATGGACTCTCAAGCTCAAACAATATATATATATATAAATATATAAATTTTGTAAATTTCAATTAAAAAAATATTTTAGAATGAATACATCCATATCAAATGACGATATGCTTTAGTTGAATGCTTCTACTTCATTTATAGTTAATTAATCATAACCCATATTATATGTATTTCACATATCCATTTTCCGCACTCGTTTCTTTCAGAAAACCTTCATAAAATGTGGAATAACTTTATGAATATTCTACTTATTCATGTATTTTCTGGGGTCAGATTTTGACTGAATAAATAGAGATGTACGCCAAATATTGATTAATAAGTTTGAATTTACAACGTAACGCCAGCTTCTTAAACCAATTTCTTCATTTTTCCTCTTTGAAATTAAGTTACTTCGTACATGTGCCAAGAAGAAATAGTGTTCAAGTGGGTATTTAAGCTATTCAATCTACAATAAAATATAATGATAGTGATACTAGCAGTAGTGACGACTACGACGACGACGACGAAGACGACGACGCACAATTTGCTATTTTATCATAAAAAAATTAATTTTGGGAAGTGTACTTTTTCGCGACTCGTTTAAAAGTTATGATTGTCTATGTTTTGTACAAAAACTCTTATTAAATCGTCTCACAGTTCAATTTTACAAGACTGATCTACAACCTCATTTGGTCTATGAAAAATATTTTTTATGTTAAAATTATTACTTTTCATTATAAATATGAATCGGATCAACTCATCTCAAAATATATTTTGTAATTTTCTAACTAGTCACTACATTATGTAGCAAATTAAGTAAGTAAATTGTAATTTAGAAAAACCCATCGGGAGGGTCTACTAGGCCATGGCCTCCCTACAAAGGCCCTTTTATTTACTTGGATGACTTAAACTCCCCGAGCTAAAGCAACTGATCAACATGAAATCTTAGTTGTAACATGCTTATCAACAAATAATTTTTCCCCTTCTATTTTTAATTTATAGAAGGATGATATTCAACACGAATGTGCTGTAACAACTTCTTCGTATCCGATCCAAGTAGCGTAAAAATTATAGGTGTCGACTCTTGATCCATTTCTCAAAGTGTGGATTCGAGCATGAAACAGAAACAAATATCAGCAAAAATCACTAGTCCAAATGAAATGACAACTCAATAGTTGGATGTTGGTCGAAAACCAAGTAGGGGACCTGTTTTTTGTTTCAGTTTGCTTTCTTTTCTTTTGTCTCTTGTAACCTTTGTGGATTTCACAAACAGCTAGGGAACCCTGTCTCCTCTTTTGTTCTTTTTCCATTTAGAAGTATTTGGTAATTTGTTACTGAAAATTTAATGTGAAAAGGACAAGACCTTGCTTACTCTCTTACATTTGTGTGATGAATCTAAATTCAAATCAATGACCACTAGCAATATAAGTGGATGCCAATGCATTGAGTTTCCTTTTACCTTGAGTCAGCTGTGTGTGTGTGTGTGTGTGTATATATATATATATATATATGTTCGTATTTGGGATTTTCCTATATATATATATATATATATATATATATATATATGTAATATGGTGGACCAGATAGTAATTTCCAAACGATTGAGTAATTTCGATTTTTTGGATTGGATGGATTTAAACTTTATAAATTAATTGCTTAAAATTTCTATTGATATTCGAAAATTTTCTGTTAATCTTTCACTGATCATGAGATTGAGCCTTTTGGAGTAGTGTTTGGACTGCCTACATTTTTAACTTCTATCATAAATATTTTTGGCATCGAATCTTAACTTTTTAAAAGTCTTATACTATAGGATCGAGTGCTTACCGCTTTACCAAAAGTTATAGCTAGTGGTGATGATGAAACTCAAATATTTTAAACTGCACAGCAGCTTAAGCACCACAGTTCGATCGCTCTACCAAGCAGAGACAATTATTTCACCCAACAATCTCCTTCCCAATAATTGCACTCCTTGCAATCAATGAAAATCGAACCCGTGACATTGGCTCTGATACCAATTATAGGACCGAGTGTTTACCGCTTTACCAAAAGCTATAGCTAGTGGTAATGGTGAAACTCAAATCTTTTAAACCGCACAATAGTTCAAACACCATGGTTCGATCGCTCTACCAAATAGGGACAATTATTGCACCCAACATATACAATTCAATTTGTTTTTTTTTTTAAAAAAAAAAAAACAAATTTGAAATGTTTGAAATTCTCAACCCATACAATTTTAATGATAATTTCCTTTACTGAATTGTTATTCTGAAATACAATTAATTTTTATGGAAAAGAGACATCTGTGCATGGTTATAATTAATCTGTGAGGAATGCAATGCGGTAATTAATTAACGTATACATAAAAATTAATCTGAGACGGTTTCATTGATGAATTTTTTTAGAGATATATTCTATTTGGTCATCTATTAAAAAAATTAGTTTTTATGTTGAAAATATTATTTTTATTATAAATTTAGACAAAATCAACGTGTCTCAAAAATTAAGATATATAAAATCGTCTAACAAAAAACCTACTCATTAATATATTAACTAGGCTAAATCTTGGGAGCATGCATGTAAATGGCAACTTCTCATACATGAAGGTTTAGTTTGGTACACATGATATGATAAACATGTGATATACAATATATGATAAGTTAATGATAAATAAGATGTACGATATTATATTTAATGTTTGGTATGATTTTAATAAGAGTGATTAAATTTATATATTAGATTGTAATGACAAAATTAACCTTATCATAATAAATTTTATAATTTCAAAGTTGTTGCTTGATTTCGTATTTCTTATCTGTTCATGCGTCGACAGTGCTTGCATGATTTATTTATTTATTTTTTTACTTAATTTTATATATTATATAATATGATAATTGAGCCCTTAATTTTGTGAGTCAAGTCAAATATAAATTTTTAAGGTTAATCGAGTGATACTAATACTTTTATTGCGATTTATACAGATCATTTATATAATTATCTCGAGTCCATTTATATAATTATCATATTATATAATATATAAAAATAAATTAAAATATTTATTTGATTTTAATTTTTACTTACAAGTGAAATGAGAGAACAATATGGTTTATGATTTCTATATATTGAAGACAATTAAGTCATTTGTGGTGTTTTTATCATTAGATTAAAATTATCACATCTCATAAAAGAGATATTTTATCTATATATAAAATTATTTATCACGAACCCATGATATTATCATAAATTTTCTAAAAAAATATCAAACGTGAGATAAAAAAAATTATTTATCAATCTCTCTTTATCTTGTTTATCAAAATTATAACGAGGTATATGAGGCGTGGAAGGTCACTATCAGCAAGATGGCCCCTTGCGCAAATCTTGTTCATAATTAAATATCCTGGAATTAATACACTGTTTTAATAATTGATCTATCCTTTCATGACATATTGACAAATAAATTATACGTTCGTTATCAATCATCTCTTTCTATCATTTTGTCAGTTCACAAATCCATTGTTCCTTCGACTCGAAATCGTACCGCAAAAGAAAACCCAAAATTTACCGACTGAATTAAATGATATATGATAGTTGATGAATTAAAAAACAACGTATGTTTATATTTGACGGGTATAAAAAACAAAAATTTGTGTGAAACAGTCTCACGAGTCGTATTTTGTGAGATGTATGACAGCAACATTATTTACTCGCAACATTTAAGGTCCCTCGATTGGCGCGGATGCCCCATTTTTTTATTAACTTATAAATTTACTGTTTCTATTTCCCGTTATTCATGAACGTGCACATTGATTTGTTATATATTTTTTTAAGATTTTATATCATAGATTTTTATTATTGTATACTTTTTTTTGCCTGAAATTAAAGAAGCTGAGACTGCATTAATGGCCTTTATTGGTGATTAAAAATAAGGGGGAAATGAATTTTGCTCCATAAATTTGACTAATTCAGAATTTTGGTCCATTGAGTTATAAAAGATTAGTTTTGGTACACAATTTTTTTTTATTTTCGATTACTTTGGTCCAATTGTTTATATGACATCTAACATTTGAGCAATTTTCGATGTCATGTTATCATTTTCATGTGTCACACAAGTATTTTCTAGTGTCACGTAAGTATTTCTCGATGTCAATTAGTAATTAGACCAAAATAATCTAAAAATTAAAAATTAGAATACCAATAAAACTTTGAAAAAGTTGATGGAAAGAAACAAAACTATTTTCTCTAAAAATAAAGATTAAATAAACCATGCGAGAAAGATGGCCAATAGAATATTTTTTGTGGCTAAATTTTGATGAAGTGATAACAAAAAGAAAATAAAAGAAAAAGGCATGATAAGTAACAAAGCGTGTGCCTAAACTAAAGTTCAATTTACCAGATTCTTGCTACATTACCATCGAACATGCCATGTGGAGTTGCTCAACTTTAGATATTACCATATACATATATATATATATACAAGTCAATTTATAGCATTTCACTCTTAAATTTCCAACGAAATATTAATATATAAAGCATTTCTGTCCCCCCATTGATTCTTGCTTTACACCACACTTGGTTCTTGTTCACTATGGAGAATTCTCAATCACTAACAGCAACTGAAAGTTTTTCATACAGTTGGTTAATAGACAGAAAATCATCTTCTATCGACGAGTTGCTCGGAAACTTTACGCCTCGAGTAGTCGAAAGATCAGGCGAAAAAGAGGAGAATTTCAACTTTGATGTTCCTGTCACAGCGTTTCCTGTGTCCCTTGTTCATGCCGATGAAATTTTCTCAGATGGGCACATCATGCCTTTGTTTGTCGACAGATCAAAACCAGAAGCGTTCAATAAGACGTCGCTTTCTACCCCTCCCTCGCCTCTTTCATCTTCAAGAAGTGCTCCATTTGTAGATGACAGGAACCTGCAGTATTACATGCTGGGAAAATGGAGGAAATCATCTAAAACGATCTTACAAAATTGTT
The DNA here is from genome assembly GCF_025594145.1 of Primulina tabacum. Taxonomy (NCBI): domain Eukaryota; kingdom Viridiplantae; phylum Streptophyta; class Magnoliopsida; order Lamiales; family Gesneriaceae; genus Primulina; species Primulina tabacum. The sequence continues at coordinate 3,632,900 of NC_134557.1, forward strand.
TCCGGTTTATGAAGCCGCTGTGCAAAACGATAGGCTGCTCGAGGAAAAGCAGTAGAGTGGATGATCTTGAAAGAAAAGTGAGTGAAATTCAAAGGCGTGGGGATTCACTTGAGTCGTCACCTAGACCAAGTTCGGCTTATTCGGTTGTTGAATGGGATGATCTCAAGAAAATTGGCAAGAAAGTTGATCTTTATTATGGGCTTAAAAGAGTCAAGAGTTTGAGCAGTTCACCGCAATGTTCACCTCGTTTAAGTCCATCGAATTCAAGTAATGTTCTCAGCATGTGTGATGTTGAGAGCTCAATCCATGAAGCAATTCTATACTGTAAAAGATCAATAGGTAATAAATCCTACCTATTTTAGCATATTATTCATATGCTTTCACTTTCTATTTGCAGATTCTTGTCAAGTCTTGATTTATGTGACATTTTTTCTTACTAACATCTCAGAAAAATGAAATGGAACAAGGACAAGAAAGAAGAACGTGAAGGAGAAGAGTGTAAAGAGATTCAAGAAATGCAAGGCAGGAGTTTTTGATAATGCTTTCTGAACCATTCGGCCCTTCTTGTTTAACGTACGGCTCAGTTAACCAGTAACTTTAATCCCACACCTTAAAGAAAAGAGAAGAAAATGAAAAGAAATCCGTTGTAGAATCTTTCGACTGTTAATATTGGGAGAAAATTGTAATAAGAAAAATGAATAGTTTCTTACTAGATGTTGTAACAGATTAGAATACCTTCGGCTTAGAGGGCCTCGCAAGTTTCTATTCTCTTTTTTGTTACTTTGTGGGAATTGTTTTTCATTTTTCGTGAAGCTCATTCAAAGAAAGTGATATTTGGACCACCAGCTTTGGTTTTGCATGTGATAATTGTTATGGTAAAAGGGATAATAGTTGAAAATCCGGACCTTGCTTCCATGTTGAATCTCATATATGCTTAATCCTCAAAACCTTGATTTCATCCATAAATCTATGCTAACGATAATACACAACTTCAAAAAGAAATCGACAGAAACAGATTTTGTTGGACTATCGTATTAAAATTTATAATCGTGGTGCCGACAAATTTAAATTTTTTATCCATAAAACATCCCGAGCACGTCGGTTTGATTGTGTGATAAACAGATACTCACGCTAACGCAGATTCAACAAGACTACCACTCAAGTCTCCTTTATGTAGATTACATATAGAGTGTAAGACTCATATTCAATCAATCATGGTCGCACAAAGAACCGCGTGATGATCATAACTTACTAAAACATAAAATTGGCAGATAATGAATACTTTAGCAAGACAAGATTGGAAACTTGAGACCAAGAATTTCACAAAGAGCTTCTTGCAATTCCCGCTTTGTCCATTTTTCAACATATAGTCATCTTTTTTAGTTTGCAAAGGATTTTCACATCCTATTATTAGCTAGTGAGAACTATGATGAATTTTACAAAATTAATACTCTTTTCTTTGTTTAAGGATTCCCGACTCTCCAAGCAAAAGAAAGACAAGTTGAGTAGAAGATAACTAGAGACAAAGAGGACCATGAGAAAACATGTAACGAGAATAAGCCATAAAAAAACCATCATTTTATGTTTTCATGTGCCATTTTTTGTTTGTCTATCCTTGTTGTACACGGTGTCTATGTTTATCCTTTATTGATGGAACAAAGACAATTATTAGTCACGATTATGTATAATTTGATGATAAAAGCATCTGAAATTAGCCAAGATTGAGGGGACCAACTCTCGAACACGTACTTGCCATCAATAAATGCTCTTCTATCTCTATCTGGACATATTGAAATATATTAGTATGAATGTCAAAAATCTAAACATTTATGAGGCATAACTTGAGTTATTAGGGATGATTGAAAGTTAATATTTGAAGCAGAACAACCGAACAAGAGGTTTTTATTTATTGAACTGATTTCAACAAATTTGGGTTAAATGACTTTGGAGTGAAAACTTAAGACAAACAACTTTTACTTGGCAAGAACAAGGACATTTTATGGCGCAAAGCAGGGACCAGAGACATTGTTATCACAAAGAACAAATCATGTCTAAAATAGCGAATAGCGACTTTCGACTTTTGCTTCAGAAGCAGAAATGGGGCAATTCTAACTTAGGTGGTCTTTAAATCTTCATGGTTTACGCGTCACAGATGTTCTTGTTCGAGTTTAAGTTCAATGGATTCGAGGCATTTGCAAACAAGCTTTACATTACAGATATGAGACATGGATATCTAGTACACGTACACAACAGAAAAACAAATACAAGTAAATAAACATGACATGACGAATATCGAAGATATGGATCCATGGCCACGAATTTTAGGACCATTTTCGGTCTGTTGCTTTTAGGTGTCACATGGAGCAATTCCTGAAATCTTGGTATTTGATTTTTATTTTGATTTTGTGGGATAAGGTCCAAAATGTTTTACTGCTCTGCCAAGACTAAAAGCCCGAAATTTAAGCATAATATTTATATAGTATTTGATATTTAATTTTATGCTTAACAAATGAATAAACGACATTCTTCCGAATGAAACATATAAATAGTTCAAGGCATTTGTCGTTTAAATGTGAACCGCATAAGAAATATATATAATATATCGAATAAAAATGAGGCAAATTGATAATTTTTGTTCAAAATATGGATTAACGTTCAATAATTTCATATCTTGAAATTTTTCCTGACATATCAAACAGCCTGTCAAATTTGAGCTACAGCGGCACATGAACTAAATTACTTTTCATGGTTGGCTTGCAAACATTATATTGGCACAAGCGAGGTGTAAACGAACAGAATCGAGTCGAATATAAAAAAAATTTGAAAGTTCGAATTAATTCTATTCAAGTTCGATTCGATGTTAGAAAATTTTAAAACTATTGGCTGAAATTCGATTCGAATTAAAGCTCGAGACTAAGTTCATATCAAAATTCGAACATGTCTACGAACTATTTAAATTATATTGCTCGAAAATAAGCACTCAAAAGACTCAAAACTTATTTATTTAATACATAACAAAATTATATTAATAAAATATTAAAGCTGACGAACAGCTCTCAAATTATTGGTCAAGATAATTTGAAACTCAAGTTCGACTCGAAAAAAAATTCAAACTTGTTCGCGTTCGACTCCAATTCGATAAATTCAAATATAAATCGAATAATTTTCGAATCAGTTCGAGAAACTAGAAAATTGACTCGGTTGAAAACCTATTACTATCACAGACAAAATTTTGATATATTTAACACGGACAATTTTAAACAAGATTGACTATTGCCAAAAACTTGTGTGAAACGCTCTCATAAGTCGTATTTTGTGAGACAGTATCACGTGTTTTATTATGTGAGGCAGATCTCTTTTTTGGTCAACCATGAAAAAATATTATTATTTATGCTAAGAGTATTACTTTTTATTGTGAAAATCGTTAAACCGACCCGTCTCATAAATAAAAATTCATGAGACCATCTCATTAAAAATCTACAATTGAATATTTCATATTTGTATCGAATTTTGGTCATTGAAGTCGAAGTTTTCACATTTCATATTTGGATCGAATTTTGGTCATTCAAGTAGGAAGTTTTCACATTTAATTAGAATGTAAGTCAAGTTTTCCATATTAGATCAAGTCAAGTTTCATATACATGAGCCGCTATTTCGACGTTTGAATCGAGTTTTACACATTTTGAGTGAAGTTTGTGATATGTTTTTTGTCTCAATCTCAGATTATTGATCAAGTATTACCTTAGGCAGAGTCTCATCTCCCTTCTAGAAGAGTGTGCGAGCTCAATCTCAGATTATCACTCCGACCAGTTTCTTGGACAAATTTGAAGAATCGTAAAGAAACGGTAATTCTCAGAAAATAAAGTGGTTGATTGGTTAGGCCAAGAAAAAATTTACATGATCTCGGCTTGGAATACTTCTCCACCGCTGAAAAAATTTCGACAATTTAGGCCGATTTGGAATAAGAATCACCTTTTAATTATTTCTCGTTATCATCATTTTATTCTGACAATCTATTGGAATGAGTCAAGAAATTTAAAACGGGAAAGCAGATTTCAATTCGTCGAAGTAAAAAATTTTAGTGAACTAAAAAAGATTGAAATTTAGCTTTAAGATTGCGATACGGAATCTACAGGAAAAGTCTCAATCGAAAGAATAAAAGATATAATCAAAAAGATGTATGTAGCCTAAAGGGTTCAAGACGAATCAAAATTGAAAACTTGAGGCGTCCTTTGGTAAGGCCAGAAATCGATCTACGAAGGCATATACTTGCTAGTGTTAGAGAGGGCTCGTTACGGAGTCCATTCCTCTCCGCTGGGACCTTCGATCAAATTCTTAAATAACAATAATCATAATAAATAAGAAAATGTCCGAAATTTTGGAGAACCTGGCCGGAATAAATCCCTCCGGTTCGGCGATCAAAAATCAAAAGAGATTCAGTTTTCGAAGGTAAACTTGGCCGAATCGGCATCATTATAATCGCCTCTCGTCCATAGGTCCTTCGGTTAAAATCCAATTGAAAACTAGATGAAGAAGAAAAAGAAGTTGCTCAGAGAATACGAACCATAATGCTGAGAGAGATTCACGCTGCGATTATTATTAATACCGCAGTCTCGATGAACTCGTTCGTCATCATCGCAACTGATACTCCGCACCTCATGTAGGCGTTATATAGACCAAAACCCTAGTGAAAGGGTATGGGCCACCTCGAAGGTCCAATGGGTTGGTTAGACATTGGGCTTTGTATAAAACAACTCATTTGATACCGTAGGCAACGAGTCCAGCTGACCACGGTTATGATCCTAATTAACTTTTACTGCGTAGATTTTAATTTAAAAGTTTTGTTTCGCTTTTATTCATATAATTTATTATTATTACTAGTAAATTACATGACGTGTGCATAATCATAATTTATATAAATTTTATTTAATTTTTACTTTATGTTAATTTAATGATGGACTGTAGTATAATTTGAGATGAGTAATATTGAAAATAAGTTACAATGCCAATTTTGAGAAAAAAATATTGGTGCAAGCAATTTGGAGAACAAAAGATTGCTGATTGAATAGATAATATAGATTATTATTATTTTAGTTATTATTTAATAATAATATAGTAATGAGTAGTTTTTCTGTTAGACGGTCTCACGAATCTTTATATGTAAGACGAGTCAACCTTATCGATATTCACAATAAAAAGTAATATTCTTAGCATAAAAAATAATAATTTTTCATTGATGACCAAAATAAGAGATCTGTTACACAAATACGATCCGTGAGACCGTCTCAAAGTTTTTGCATATAGTTTTTAATCTTATTAAATAAAAAAAATTAAAAAGAAAATGAAACAAAGTATTGTGGCGTAATCGTTGTTTAAAATATTGGAGTGGGGGATCGCCATCTTCGGTTTATTTTACTATATTTTGGTCAATCGATTGTTTATTTATTGTAATTGAAATGAAACAAATAATGTATAATGAACCAAAATTTAATTCAACAAGTTTGTAAATAGAGTATTTTATTTAGCGTCCAAAAAGGCACAGTGCTGATTGATCTCAACTCACAAAACAGGCAATCAAATCCGAAAATCGGGGGTGTATGGTATAAAATTAACTGCAAATGAATTGACTTCAAATTTAACTAATACCATAAATTATAAGAATACATGAGGTTGATTTTAATTTTCACTTTTGAATATATTTTAGCAATTTATATATTTTTACATCTTATTTGAAAGTTTGTTTCTTGAAATATTTGGATAAAATAAGTTTTCTTATAGATAAGAAAAATTGCATCAAAAAAGAAGCACACGAATGGTGCAAGTCGCCACAAAAGAAATCTGAAAAGGATAAAATCGATGAGCAAATAAATATCTCGATTTTTTTAAAAAAAATCGGATTGATATTTTTTATTTACCTTTTTTTTACAACATAAAATCTAGAAAAATCATAAATTCAATCGATTCTCTCAAAAAATAAATTTAAAAAAGACTATAAATGGCCGCCACTGTCCCACTGCCTAAACCTACATAAAAACGTCTTAAACTTCAAGATCAACCCCTAAACAACTAAAATTAGCACTTCAAACCCGAATAATTCTTCAATAGACAAACGTACCCTCCTTCATATTCTCCTTCGCCCATCGGCGTACTGAGACAGTGGCACCACCTCCTGCAACGGCGTCGATAGCGGCGTCGGCAACGGAGAATTCCGGCAGACGGGACACGAAGCATTAAGCTTTAGCCAGGCATCCACGCACGTGACGTGAAATCTGTGCTTACAATCCGGCAACATCCTCAGCATCTCCGCCTCTCTGTAATCGCACAAGCAAATCGAGCAGACGGTGTCGTTTCCACCGTTCCCATTTCTCCTCGAGAACACAAACTTCGGATAAGAGTTTATAACCGTCTGCTCGAGCCCCACGACGACGTTTTGTGAGTCGCTCTCGTCGTCCTCGGCGACGAAGATTATCCGGGGGAGGTAGATGCTGTTTTCGTTCGACCGGGTAGAGTCTGTGGAAGACGGGGAGTGTTGGCCCCGGCGGCGTCGGCGTGAGGCGGACATGCGGTAGCAGATGTAGGAGGCGAGGAGGACGGTGGAAAAGAGGACGAGGAAGCCGAGGGCAATCGCGATGGCATAGCCGAGACCTATGGAATTGACGTTTTGTGCAAACGAGGATTGTCCGGCGGTGGTAGGGCTGGGGAGGGTGGGTAAGGGTGGCGGCGGGGGTGATGGCTGGTTGGACATTTGGAGAAAAATGAGGTGGCGGTGGTGAATGGCAGGGCCATCTGAATGAAGAGAGAATCGAGGGGAAATTGAGTCAATTGCTGAGCTGCAACATTTAAGACTATTTGAATATCGACCAGCAATTCATTTAATAAACCAACATGGCCTAATTATTATGCTCATCATGGCACGTTATTTCTTTCGATATAAAATTATTTCTACTATAAATCTCGAATTTGACATACAAGAAAGCTATATTTAAAATTCATAGACGAAATATCGAAAACGTCTCTGTATAAAAAAAAAAAAAAACAGTGCAATCCCAATAGTGTTTGAGAGGTATTTTTGTTTTTTTTAATTTTGGTCAATTATTTATTTTTCAAATTTCATAGGATAGTTTGATCGAATAAAAAATAACATAATTGGTACGGTAATATTTTATTAAAAAGGGGGTAAGGAAAGTTTTGGATTGATTCCCAAATGTCTAGTGTGGAACGGGAATGGAGCTCGGTCCTCTTTGCAGGAAAGGACAACATTGTATCATAGTTTTTCAACGCAGGAGAAGATGAGATGAATGCAGTTTTGTTCGTTTTTTGATTTGTCGAATAATTTTTCAATGCAGGACAAGATGAGAGGACTGCAGTTTTGTTCGTATCGAGACAGCCTGTCTTTTTAACTCCATATTCTGAGGAAAATCTGGATCCGAATGCATTTCTCTATTCACTTGTTGATCCATCCATACATACCAGGATGGTTCCATGCTGGGCCATTTAATGTTTTATTTCGATGACAATTTGACTAGAATTCGCTCCGGAAAGGGCCTCATAAATTTTGATATTTATTTTATAATAATATAATAAGATTGCAGTTGCCGTTTCATCTTAGATACACATCTCGTTTATCAAAATTGTAAGGCCATCTCCAAGGTACACCATTTTGTTGCAATTTGAATTCCTTCAATGGGGAGCCAAAATAGCGCAGCCCCCTTCTTCTGCACTATATTAAATTATTTTATGTTTTGTAATTAAATTATAAACTTAAATAATATTATTTAAATTTATTAATAATAAAACAGTAGTCATAATTAAAAATATATTAAATAAAATATAATAATTAATATATGTAAAATAAAAAAAATATTACGGAAATATTCTTTTTGGTGTAAGATTTGAAGTAAATGGGTTTGAGATGAATGTTGTATTTAGTGCAGAAATCACGCTATTTTAGTGTAAAATTTGCATCAAAATAAATTTTGTGGTTGGAGATGCCTGATATCGTGAATGAAGTCGAACTGTTGCCACTACAAAAAGTATACTGGGTTGGGCCATTTTGTCAAAGATATTATAGGCCCAAAACATGACATTATCATTATGGTATTGCACAAGGTTTATTCTCACTAACCACATGATTATTAATTGCTTTAAGAACGTTCTGTTCAAAATTATTAAACTTTTATTGATACCTAATTAAAAATAAAAACTGCGAATACAAATTTATTAACTATTCGTATTCTGCTATCTATTAATCAAAAAAATGACAGCTCCTCTAGGCTGAAAAAGCAAATCACAACAAAACCAAGCAAATATGTGAAGTATATATATATATTATGTACAGTAATAACAACACGTCATAAATCTAATTAATATGTTGTAATTAAAATTTAACCTTTCGTTTACACTTCTGCTGCTGAATCGCTTTGCTTGTGACGTTAACTGTGATGCTGCAATTCATTCTCACTGTCACGTGTTTCTTAAAGAAAATCATCTTCACTCTCCCGCCAACGCTCGTGTAACTGCCGATCGTCAGCAGACCCGAACTGTAATCCGAGTTCAGATTCGGCTGCTGAAGGATCCGATCCGTCATCACATCCACCGTCACGTTCATCCTCATGGTCCGACGCGCCTTCGCCCTACCCGAGGGACCACGCGCCTCTCCGATCACCACGCCGTGGTAGAAAAGCGTGGCCGTCGTGTTCTGATACTTGAAGGACGCGAAGTTCGAGTTCTTCACGGAGACGTCGGCGGTGAGGGTGATATTAGACCCCGGCCGCGGAGTGATGGTGCCATTGAGTAGCTCGAGCCTGTCGATGGTGACTCCGTTCATACGGATGACTGGATCTTTGACTTTGAATACGGTAAATATTAGGACGACGACCACGATGGCTTGGATGAGGAGGAGCACTGTGATGGTGCCGCAGGACTTGATGCACCTTCGGCGGTTCGTTTTGTGGGCTGCTGCTTCGTCGTCGTCGCTGCCGGTGTATCGACCAGCGGCGGGAGCGAGTGGGTGGACTTGGTCGGATGACTCCATCGGCGTTGGCATTTTGCGAGCCGGGGAGGGTGCTTTGAATTTGAAATGGTTATGGGGTTTTATATGTCGAAGTTCACGTGTAAATGCACTACAAAATATTTCATATGTGGTAAGCAGAGGGTTGTTTCGTTCAAAACACACTCATAATTAAATATGTACGTCTAAGATGGAGATTATATATTAAGTTATAAATTGTATTTGAAATATAAAAAAATTTATTCTAAAAATAATATTTTAATGAGTTTCAAATAAGATGCAATAATAATTTTTTTTAATTTCAAATATAGTTTGTAACTCAATTTATAATTCTTATTGTACATATATGTGTGTGTGTGTGTGTGTGTTTCAAGTTACAACTGTTTTATTTCTTAAATTCATTCCTAAACATATATATGATCGAGTTTGTAATATGAAAATTTCGGTACATTTATTTGATTCTTGGTATAGAAACCTTTGGCACAATTTTATTTTTCATTTTAGTATTGATAAAATTTTGCAGCAGACAACACATTAAGTAGAAAGCTATACAAAAATGGGTGTAGTGGTGGGACCTAAAGGATCTGAAATTTTGGCTAAATGCTTTGATTATGTGAGGTTAATCTTGACTTGTGTTCAGTGTGCTGCTGTACTTTGTTTACCCATTTTTTCCATCGGGATGTCACTTGCCAACTTATTTTTTTACTATGGTAACATACTTAATTTGTAAGCCAAAACGGAAAAAGAAACAGAAAGATGATCGTTTTCGTAACAAAACAATATATTTTTTGAAAATTACTAAAAACTTCCATGACAGATACGATGAACGATGGGTGAAAGTTTTTAAAAGATTGAATCTTCGGCCACAAAATTGTACAGCGTAATCTATTTTCCCAAATTCGAAATCCTAATTATGTACTCTGAAAAATTAGTACAACAATATTTTTCTTACCGAGCTACAGTAATATTAAATCGACGTGGGTAACAATTAAAATAAGGCAAAAACTTGTGTGAGACGATCTCACGGTTATTTAGGTTATCCATGAAAAAGTATTTTTTTTATGCTAATAATATTATTTTTTATTATAAATATCAGTAGAATTGATCCGTCTCACAGATAAAGATTCGTGAGACCGATTGAGAAAATACATATTCTTAAAATAAATAAATAAAATTAAGGATGGGTTCGGAACAAACTAGCTAGACCCATAATTCTTGGTCAATATAAAGCTGTGGCAAGTGGAGTGCCCGCTAACATTAATATGATTGATTCTTTCACTAAACCATTTGTCTACGATATTAATTACGGCATACGACACGTATTTATTATATGATGCCTGTTTTTCCAAAATTTATACGACACTTGTTTGAAAGAAACTAGAGTGATAGTTGACAAATTTACCTTTTTGTATTGACTTTTTTTAAAAAAAAATTTTTTAAAAAAAAAATACAATTTAACCTTTTTATTAATTTTTTTAAAAAAAATTTATGTGCTATAAAAAAACAGTTTTTATAAGTGTATCATGAGATAAAATGAAGCTTTGATTTAAGGAGTAGGTCTCTTATGAGACGATCTCATGAATATTTATTTGTGAGACGTGTCAACCTTACCGATATTCACAATAAAAAAATAATAATCTTAGTATACAAAGTAATATTTTTTCATGATAACCCAAATAAGAGATATGTCTCACAAAATACGATCCTTGAAACCATATCAGACAAGTTTTTGCTTAATTTAATAATACGTCTTAAATGTGTATGGCACTACCAATCATTTAACTATTTCGTCACTATTCATAATGCTAAATTTATCTAGAAAGTAAAAAAAATACATGTACAGATCAAGATGGTATTAAATCGAATGATGTGTGTACGTCATATGTTGGTTTCAGACTTGGCCTAAATGGTTACAAGAACATCACAATAAATGAAAGAATCCAACGCCCAACCATTATTTGACATTTGATATTCATATTAAATTTTGGGTGACTCGAAAAGGGCTTTTATTTCGACATACAAGATGTAAGCAAATTAATTCAACTTTTCATGATTGTCCAAAGTATTGACTTGAATTCATAGAAAATGTTTAGATTTGTCAGTTGATCTTTGACATAAAATACCAAGTTGATGTTCAAATTATGCAACATCGTTTCGCATACTCTGTTTCAAACTGCATTCATACTTACCTGGGCAAGTGTTGTTCAACTAACTTGATTTTGATTTGATAGAGACCCATTCGAGATCACATGTTCAATTTTCCACAGTTCAAATCAATATTATCATTAGAAGTCTGTTGTATAACACACAGAGTTAAATATTTAAAATATTACGTCCGCAATACCATATTGTTACTTAAAATTATATCATTACGATCAACTATTAAAATTTTGAATTTTTAAGAAATATGGAATCATATCTTTGTACGGTTAAAACTATGTTACATCTAGAAGGGACCATTTGGATCTACAAAATTTGTAAGTTTCAGCAAACAAGTAGGGCCGCATACGAACTGAGTTGAGAGAAAGAACGTAATTGATAGAATTGATTCTTTTTGTTTTTATGAGTTCTAAAAAAATTTCTTGGTTTTGTTTTCTTTTTAAAGAAGACTAAAATCTTAAATGAATTCCTTCCCATAAAGTGACGCAAATATAGAATAATAGCATCAGTCAAAAAACAGGCTTCTTTCCATTCAACATGCCTAGTAAATGTTCCAAAACCAGACCACCGCCGTCTGTCAAACCAGAATGCATGTATTCATTAGTAATCCACAAACGAATTCCGGCAATCCCAGAAGCTGTCTCCATAGAAAGCTTGAAGTTAACATACATATCTTCAAAATACACAGCAGCAGCAATCGGCACCTGTAAACAAAAGATCCTATAAGTTGATGATTACTTCAAGGATTGTTTCTCAAAGGCATAAATTGGCCTGGAGCAGTACCAAAACATAATATTCTAATATCTACGCATGCAGATATTTTATACCTGTTTACATGTGCAAACAACTATCAACTTGATTTTCATCTACAATTAACAATCTTTACATTCATTTTGTATAAAGAAACGCGCTTAAGTATGTTTCAGTCTTTGGAAAACCAAAACTAGATTAAAACTGAAACTTGTTAAGTGAATATATCGATGGTAGTGAGATGACATAAAGTGTTCATTGGCAAATTTCATTTTGGTTGAATTCACCATTGATAGATTTAAAACAAGTAGCTTTCAGAAATTATCCAGATAGCACAGTAGAAATAAAGCAATCCTTAGGGAGAACAAATAAGCTGACTGCAAATAGCATGAGACCAGAAAGATTTTCGGCACAGGACCTTGTTATTTTTCAAAGTTGAAATGTCATATAAAGGAGGCCAATCTTTCTTCTTCGCCAATAGGTGAGCAGCATCTTTAAATGGCTTCAAGGCTTGAATCTCATCGAACAGCCACGGAAATACCATCTAAAGGAAAAAAAATCAGCGCAAATGGTCACTGGTTACAGCAATATAGTAACAGCTACCATAAACATGAAGTGATCAAATGCTATTTAGACTAATCAATTCTGTACACAAACAGAAAGGGACGACCTCTGAAGAAAAAGTATAAAAATCGCAAACCTATTTTTTCTTTAAAAGCTTTTTTTTTCTGGTAAGCCAATACAAGCACTTTCTTTCATACCTCTCCAGTAAGCAGCACCGGACGTCCCTCTTTGACAGATTTTATTGCATCAAACTGGCTATCAAACTCTAACCTTGTTCTGTGAGCAGACCAACTTGAAGACGAACCCTTAAGTCCACTTATAATGAAGCAGTTAGACAATAGTATGAGAACAAACTGGTATATGAACAGCAAAGTGTTTTCAAGTATCAGTGAAGGCAGTGACAACCTCGAGAGAACTAGGTGCTTCCAAATATTAGTGAAGGCAGTGACTACCAAAATGTTTACCTCACAGTATATGGACTCGTGCATCAGAGCATATAGAGGATTTGTATCAAAAGACAGCCACCTCTCATACTGAATGCATGTAAATACATGTCATTGAATTGTGGCGTACAACAACGGATTGATCCAAAGAAAAAAAACACAAACAGATAATCACACACACTAAAGAACTAGAAGGTTAAGGCATGTCTATGCCGAATAGACAGTGTTTTAGCTTACGGCATTCAAAAAGTAATAGCTGATTTTCTTCGGTGCACCAGGAACTAATACAGGATCCCACACCCTCTCAAACCTGTGAACAACAATAAAATAAGAGACCAAAAAATTGGGAAAACATAACAAAGACATTCTGCAGATGAATCTGTAGAGACTAACATGTAGTGCAGACGTTCAAAACCATTGTTAGTTCCTAAACCAGACAAACCTAAGAGCTGCAGCCCCCTAGGTGTCAAGATACCACCGGATGGAAGAGGTACCTATGTAAAAAGAATACACGCAAACGTAAAGGAAGTGGAACAAGTGAGGGAAAGTTAAACGTGAGTTCTACCAGTTACATTGTTTTTTGGTTATAGTTATCTCACCCCTCCTCCATCAGATTCGGATAAGTGATCAACTACTTCTCGTATTATCTCAATATCTCGGGGGAATCTCTGGTAATACTTTTCATTTTGAGTCATAACCTGCTGATAGCAAGCTCTGTAAACAAAATCTGCAGCACATCCACTTCTAATTGGTGGAATTCCACCAGTTAAAAGGACTTGTTTCAGTCCCTGTGAAGCAAAACTCAGGTAACTAACTGCACAGAAGCCTCCATAACTCTGCAGGATGTAAGAATTGTCTTCAAGATGTAACCATATGAAGACAGTTCACAAAACAAAATTTGTGCATCATGCATTAAAGGTCCGCAAAATAAGAAACATTATGAAGCGATAGGTGTGTGAACTTTGCATTCATTATGATTTGCCCAGGACCAGAGAGAGATGCATCAAGACCACCATTACTGAATATAGAACAAAAGAGCTTACTCAGGGAAAAAAAACTGAACAAATGTCCGAATATAACTGCTAAACATGAAAGAAAGGAGACCAAGCTGAATACCAACACACAAAGACAATGGGTTCAGAATATATCGTCTACCTGCCCCAACACTGTCCAGGGTCTGGAATTGGGAACGAGTAGTTTGCGAACAAACTCAGCATCATTCACTATATTGTCAGCTCGGAAATATTTCAAGTAGTCAGCCAAATCCTCCGCTGATTTAAACTGTGACATCGATGATGGTGTCAAAGGTGTTGACAAACCTGTACCACGCTGTGCCAGAAACATATCAGCAGAGAAGAAGATTGAAATCAATTAAAATACTGAGGAACATAAAAAGAGTATCAAAATAGCTTGCCTGGTCCATTAGAATAACACGGAATTCCTCACATGCTTTACTTATCCATCCACCAGCTTCAGTTGGTCGCTGACACTCAAAACCTGGCCCACCCTGCAAGTACAATAAGAATGGGAGGATATGTTCTTCCTTCCCAACTGTGCGGCATGGTGCACTTTATATTAGTAATGACATTTGATGCCAGAAGAAGAATTAGATAAGAGAGAATCAAGCCACTGGAAAGGTGAATTGTATTGTATTAATGCATCGCTGATTTGAATATTCATGTTGACACTGTATGATTAAGTACCCACCACATTCTTGTTTCTTTTTATTCATTTCTGCAACTGTAACCGATGGCAGTTTTCACAAGGTTTGAGCAGAGGGAAATAGCAGAATATGTGTTTTCAATTATCATGTAACTGGAAGACTATCATTCACCATCTTTAAATTAATGAATACCTAGAGATATAGAGGCTAACATTAATAAAGAAAAGAATAAACTATCACGGAAAGGAGAAAAAACAACGAAGTACGCATTTCTTGCTATTGCTCTAAGAATGACATCTTTAGCCCATGTATACTCGTAAGCCACAACTAACAAGCACCGCATTTTAAATTGGTTAACCACCCAGTAGCAAGTAGCATCAAACATACCAGAAAAGAGAAATAAAAACACACTCAAAGCCAATTTAATGGCTAGAAGACCTATTAAATGAGCGCAGGTTTTTGGGACCAATGATTTACGATATGGTCTCGAAGTCATGCTCAGATGTTCCGATTACATTCTGATACTATTAAGTTGGTCTCAACGTATTTTGTAGAGAAAAGGTCGAACTTTATCGAAGATTGCACATGAAACTGGAATTTTTACATGTTAAGAACGCAGCCAACGACAGAATAACACCGAACACCGTTGTATGTGACTACAGTATAATCACTACATTTTAAATCATCATTTTTTCTTCAACATAATTGTGTGTGAGAGGGTGCATCTGCTTAAATGGGGAAAACCAACTGAAACAGGAAAGTCGTAGCTTCGTTACCAGAGACGATTTCGCGAACAAAGACGGAGACCTTGGGGGAAGCAGAATAATCGAGGGAGTAGTCGAGTGGTACTGTGAATCGATGGTCACGGAGCCGGAGCTCCGGCACAGAGAACCACTCCCCGGTAACTCGCGCATCTTCGCCGCCGGTGGCAGAGGCTGCGGTGGCGTCTACAGTGGACATGGATTTCGCGAGCGATCTGCTGTAGGGGTAAAAGTGGAAAACTTTGCTTAGACGCAGTGCAGAGAATGAAAATGCGGGAGGGTTTGGGGGTGGGGAAATCTGAAGTCGGAGGGGTGACGTAAGCAATGGTGGGGGTGTTCCCGTATTTTCGGGGAGAGAGCTGGGGAGTTGTACGCTGTTGCGGTCTGCATATAATAAGCCTTCATATTTTAAGGCATATTGTTTTGAGCTTTGCATGTTTGTTTCTTGAAAACATTTTGAGTCTATATCAAATGGCGTGACTCATTTTCACTTTTGTCGTTTCGATTCATTTATAAATACGCTTCCTATCATCTATATTATCTAAGCTGGTTGATAAAATCTTTCAAGACTCTCGACGGGTACGAAACATAACATTATTATACGTAACATTATTATGAATTAATTTCCCGGACTTGAGATCTAGGGGAAAAACCTTAAATGCACAGGAATCTATTATCATAATTTCGATGCGTAGAAAATTATGTAACCACGCTTCAGGAGGGTAAATGAAATGCACAAGTTAACGAGATAATACTTGATGTAAATTATTTATTTGTTTATTTTATTTATTGAGTTCATAAAACAAAGCAAACCCGACAAACAAGGAAACATCTAGAAATTTCATGTGAGTTGAATCAAATCAACATTCTAAAATTCATGAAAATGGGTCGGCACGAACCTTAGATCCCACACTACCTAAAACCATTTTTGCATCACCAGAGATACATATGGAATCGAATAAATTTTTTACATCAGCAAGGCTCTTTTACTCTTTCTTTTTTCTTTTTTTTTCCCTTTTTTATATAAATAAATTAGAAAAAAAAAAAAATCGAAGTCTTCTATGTTAAAGAATTTTACATGTCAACATAAAATTTGTGATCTCGAGATTCTTTACGGCAGCTTCTGGCACCTAGAAAAAGTAAAAATCAAAAAAAGCACAATATGTCAGAGGAAAAGTAAGACCTTTTTTTCCCTTCACCAAGTCAACCACCGCCACCGCCGGCGGTCGTTGTATTCTTGTCGAGCCAAGGGAACTGTAGGCTCGCTGGGAACTGATCGTCGATACATTCGCCGGGGTCGGGTCCAGCTAAATCCCCCAAACCGTCGAAGAAATCATCTGATAACGCCATGTCCGAAACGCTTAAATCGTCATCCTCAGCTTCTGCCAACTCCTCTTGGCTGCTCTCTAACTTTCCAGGCGTCAGAGAGAGGTCTTCTGGAGGTGACGTTGGAGGCGAGCAAGACCGTTTGTCCGGGTTTTCTGAGCCGGGATTCGCCGCAGCCGACTTCTGGCGTGTGCACCCGGCGAGTGAGTTGCGGTGAGTAGGAATAGGGTGATTGTGCTCGGCTGTGTAGGTGATGATGAACATTCCCGGGTCGGATCTATTCCGCTCCACTTGTTTTCTTGCCATACAGCCCTTTGAGGTGCTGCATTTATAATAGCCCCTGTTTGTGCACCCCAAAAAAAGAAACTACCATCAAATATTCAAGAAACACCAACTTTCTGAAAATAGGCAATAAAAATAAAAACATAATCTTATGAGATCTCGGATTTGACGAAAAATAAAGAGGGAAAATTGAAGAACCAAACCTGGGATAGGGTGAACCTTTAATAGGTTTTTGCCCATATTTTCTCCAAGACCACATATCAGATGATGAGTTCTCTGCCGGGACATGACAAACCCTCTTCAAATTGTTCTTCCTACGCAATAATTAACCGGAAAAAAAACTGAAAGCTCGGAGCCAAAAAAATCGAACCGTTGTCACCGATAAAGCTATAAATAATTTCAACTTCGCTTGTACAAATTTTACCTTCTTTTGGCCGACCTCGAAGTAGGATTCTGCGAAGCTTTTGAGGCATTAGGAACAGATATGGGTAGCTGCTTTTGCGTAATCTGTGTCTGTTGGAGTAATTGACGCGCCATTTGCTGCTGCTGTTGCTCCGACGATGGCAGCCCTTGAAAACCCCCAAGAACAGAGAGCGGTGAAATAGGTAAACTTTTTGGAGAAAGAAGCGATCCTATTTGTGAAGCTGGCTGCTGTGATCTTGGGAAAAAGGGTTTGCATAAATCATGCAGGTCTTCGATGAAGCTCTCCCTTCTTGGTTGAAATAGATCTTGACGGTAATTATAAGCAGCCGAAGTGTTGTAATTTTGTTGGAAGTTAGCGGTAAGAAGATCATCCGAGGGAGTTTGGACGCTGGAGGCGGCTGTGGTGGTGGAGGTGGAGCCGCAGCCTCTTACCACTGCGTGCAGATCCCAATCGTCCTCCATTTTCTCTGTTCTCTCTTGGGTCAGATATGAAAAGTAAAAAAAGAGGGCGCTGACTTTTGGAGGTGTGGTAGAGAAGTGGGGAAAGAGAATAATGCAGAAGGAAAAGATAACAATTTATTTTATATATAATAATGGAGAGCTAGTGAGCACTTATGGTTGACAAATCGATGTGCAAATTGCCCCCAACTAAATATTTCATTTAATAAAATTATAAATTTTAAGATAACAATCAAAATATATAATTATCGCATTATTTAATCATTTACACTATGTTACCTGTATTTATTTTATTTAACAGCTTATTTGGTTGATTGAGAAGACAGGCAATGTACATTGATAATCTTACAAGATGTTTGATTATGCTTTCTTCTCTTGAACATTTAAGAAAAATGTGGTAAACTTTATTTCCGCATATTATTATTTTTTATGTACTAAATAAAGCTTGGATTTAACGTAGTAGTTTTTGTAAATCATGTCAGTCGAATAAAATCAGACTAAGAAAGTTATGTGCAACGGACTCAACCAAAATAATGTTGGTGAGAATTAGGAATAATCGGACATGTTCGTTTATTTACTTCACCAAGCCACTCGGACACATTAACATATTATTCTATATTCAGCTGTGCAAAGGTGTAAGATGGAATAATATGTTAATACAGATATAAGATAGTAATAATTAACTACATATTATCATTATTTTTTTAATAGATAAAAAAAGTTGATAAAAACAGATATTTGAATCAGATGCTGGGATGTAGGTTGACTTTGTTTAAAGTCAAAGCGGTGAGAGAGACGCCAAAGTCCACGCGGTTTTGTTCAAAATACATCACTAAATGGAAACAGAGAGCATTGTGCTTCGTGTGTTGCACTTGCCGACACAGAAAAAGGAGGCACGGCCACGTGGGTGGCTTCCTCTCCTTCTCTGTTTTTTTTTTATAAAAAAATTCAAGTACGTGGATAAGTGTTCTTCAATATATATACACTTAACAAATATTTATTATTTTCACGAGATTGATTGACCTATTCCAAGAAAATCAACGGCCATGCCCAGTAAAGAGGATGTGATCGACGGCTGCTGGGTGGTGATGTGCATGACATAGAAATGAGGATAGCATGACGTACATCTATGTATAAAATTGTTATTAATGGTTTTTTTAAATATATGTATACAATTGTTATCTCATAAAAGACTATATTTTGTATAAAACGGTATCATGAATTTATATTCGTAAGATGGATTGACTCGATTCATACTTAACAAAAAAAATTAAAAAATTAATAATTGAATTTGGTTGAAGATTTGCATCACAAAACCAACCATTTACTTTTTTTTGGAAAGAAATTTTGTTACGTTAGAGCAAGCAAAAATGGCATGTCATAAATTTTATTACATAGTTAGAAATTTTTAAATTTTTGTGTGTTTCCTTGACAGGAGAATATAGTTGTACATTTAAGTTTAATAATAATCAGTCGACCTGTTTCATTATTTGTCGATGTTTTATTTGTATAAATAAGATGTTACGATATAAGAAACAAATTTGAAGAGATCAACGACGAAGCAATCTGATCGGAATTGATGGGATGAATAAAATGATAAATGGGTCAATTAATGTATCTGAAAAATAAGTTTTTGGCTCATAATTATAAGAGAACGCAATCCGTGGCTCGCAAAGTGTATATAAGGTAGACATCTATCAAAAGATCAATTGTTTAATTTTATTTTATTTTAATTTGAGTTTGTCATACATTTATTCAATGTGATTTATTTTTTTATATAATATTCATTTGAACCTTTGTGTTTCCCAAAGCCAGGCCCAAGCCTGTCACGAGGCTAGAGAAGCCATGGCCTCAGGCAAGTCAAGCAAAGGGCCCAATATTTTTTTTAAATTATATATAAATTAATTAATGATTATTAATTAAAAAATGTTATAGTTGGTATATTTGTTAAATTGAACAAAAAAAATTAAAAAAACATTTTTTTATTCTTAAAAAACTCATCTATTTTCTTCACCTTTCTTCTTCTTCTTACCTCCAATTTGCCTTTCGTCACCACCTGTTGTCAAAAATTAAAAGCAACTATATTTTTCGAAAAATTCTTGACATATTATATATTTTTGCACCATATTAAAGTGTTTCTTAAAAATTTACGATGAAACAGACATTAATTTGATAGGCGATATCTCCATGGATGCTGACCAAAATTTATAACCGAGCCTGGATTTAGAAATCCAACGATGAGAGCCATCTTTTTATATCAATTTTGTCAAGTTTTGGCACAACCAGAAAATCGGCCGTAACTAATTTTGTTCGACTTCCGTTCGGTTCCGCAACTTCGACCACCAGCAGGGGCGGAGGTAGCTGTTCCGCAACTCCAAATTTTTTTTAAAATTTTATATGTAAATTTTTGTATAATTTTGGATAAATTTGATATTAGCCCGGGTAAATCAATTTAAAATATTAAAAGATGCTAGAGTTTAAAATTCTAGCCCGGACATTCCTGGCTCCGCCACTGACCACCAGTATTCCGAATTTGGAGTAATTTAGGTTTGATTTTCAGCTTTTCTTTAGCTCATTTTTTTAGAATCATCTCAGGCACCTTGTCACACATGTCTAACTTTACCTATAACACACCAAAAAATAGTGACATGGAGTTTTTAAGGTAAAAAAAGAAAAAAGAAGAAGCATAATCCGTGTGCCAAAACATCCAAAAATATAATTCCAAAAAAAAAAAATAAATCAAAAAATATTAAAGGAGACATGTAAGAGCTTCGAACCGTGTATAATAATATGTCGGTGACGACACAGCACATCACATTTTTTTACAGCAGAATCAAGAACGAGTCGTGAGATTAGGTAGGCCGACCAAAATATGATTTATATATAACTTCATGTTTCCCTCGTCTATACTAAATATTGTTATCATGACATATATGTCACAACTGTCTTAATATAATCATAAAATGATCGTATGACTGCTATTTAAAAAAAAATCATAAATTATAAAACACCATCGATTTTACACGGAAATTACAAACACAATATATATATATATATATATATAGTTTTATGTACATAGTTATTGGGAAAAATAAAATATTGATTTTAATTATGTTTTAATATGGATTAATTCGGTTTCGTCTAGGATTGAGTCATACTCCTACCAGTAAATTCAATGTGTTCCAATCGGATATCCTATAGGGTTCACAATTCAGACAGTTAAGTAAAATCTCCAGCAATAAGGAAATATAGGAACCGAAATATAAATAGAAAGGAAATAAACGTCGGAATTCCCGCGTCTTCCTTCCCTCCATTTATATTCAAATATTCGCTCTCCCTTTAAGCAGAAACAAGCATCTTCTCAGAATGCTGCCATGGCTGGACACGGCGACGATGGAGATTTTAGTACGTTTGCAAAAACAATTTGCTCAATCTGCTACGAGGATCTCAAACCCATAGCCGAAGATTTACAATCCATCTCTGTTTGCGGCCACGTCTTTCACGAGCTCTGGTCCGTGTAGTGTTTCCTTTTTCTGGGCGTGTTTCGTTCGCCATTATCTTTCAAGTTTAGGATATTTGTATGTTTGTATGTATGCTATAGTCTTTCTGTATTTCGATATACGGATACGAGTTGGGCATAGTGTTACGCGAAGTATCGCAGTAATACGTAGCTTCAAAGAATTTTGTTGAGATTAAGATCTATCATTAGTGTTCTTATCAAGACTCGATGCAATGGGAGGGAGAAATGGATACAGCGTCTTAACTTTTAGAGGAAATGGGCAGTTTGTATCACGTGGAATGTATAGGAATTTTGAACGGCAGAGTGGTTCCAGGAACTCTACCAGCTAAAATTCTTTCTTTAACCTCTCCTATCTGTTTACGTATGGCAGATTCTAAAGATTATCAGCCTTTAGATTTTGAATTTATTGATGCATGATTCTCTGGGCGGATTAGAAAACAAGTGTTGAAGAATCTTTCTGTTCAAAGTTTTCCAGACAACATCATATCCAATTTGGGATAGAACCAATTATTTAGAATGTCCACAAACTTGGCGCTTGTGGAAGTCTTATAAGATGTTTCTGTTGTGTCATACAAAATTTGGTTATTCAGTAATTATGGATTAGTCTGTTTAATTTGAATGAAGAGTGATTCTGACATGATACATTTTTTAAAAACAGTCTTCAACAATGGTTTGAGTACTGTCCAAAAGGGAAGAAAAGAAATTGTCCTGTATGCAAACAAACATGTACAAATGCAAATGTGTGGCGTCTTTATTTCCAGTCAATAGGCGATACGAACGATTCATCACTTTCTCAAAAGCCGCACGATTTCAAAGAAAATCCCAAGGAATTACGAAACAAAGTCACTAGGTTGGAGGGGAAGGCTCTCGCACTTGAGTCTACCTTGGAACAACAACAAAAAGAAATTAAGGAAGTGAAGAACCAGGTAGTGAATTGATCCCGTTCTTTATTATGACAAGGAGAGTACAGAATCCCATATTGTGCTAATAGTGTACTGTAGTTATTTGCATGTGAGGAGCAACTTAAGGTAGCAGTGACTCAGAAAACTGAAGCTCTAACTCAAAAGGCAACCATCCAGCAGTTGCTTCGTGTAAAATCTGAGGTAAACTGCTTGTTTTTAGCTTATGTTATGGCTAACATTCTTATATCAATATTCATGCTAAAGAAGTGTCTTCCACCAAGCACTTGAATAAGTGGTGTTGAGCAAGATTCTCTTACTTAGTTTCTCGATTATTAATATCTTGTTGGAATTTTGATGCTTAATGAATGAAAATTAAGCAAATAAATCAATGTGTTTGATCAGAAAAATTCGAAACGAAGCTTAATGAACGAATATTAAGTTCGGTGGTTCTGAATTAAACTCGAAACGAGTGCATCAAATGTTGAAAGAACTTAAAAAGAGTAGTCAGAAAATGCAAGGGACGAAAATGAAAAAAAAAAAAAAAAAAACATTTTTCGGCTTGAACAGTAGCGGGCGCGCACCTGCGCGCGGGTCTGCGCGCAGGTGCGCGCGCCTGCCGAGAGCTCTCGGCAGACGCTGCCGAGCGCGCGAAGCACCCAGCTTCGTGTCTCTTCGAATTTTTTGATGTTTTTTCATTTCTTTGGCATTGTTTGATAATTGTGGTCAGTTACAATGGCCAAGGGACACCACTATGAATGAAAGATCATGTCTTTTCACATAAAAAACATCATATATTGAAAATCAAAAATACATACACAACATAACAAAGCATTTGCATATTGTCTTCTTCCATCTTCAACAAGAAAGAGATCCATTCATTTCCTTGTGATAAAACTTGAATATTTGAGTGCTCATTATTCAAGAGTTGTAGTTGTATTTTGGGAGAAAATTGCCACAAACCTCTAGCACATTGTTAGGAGCAAATTCTTTTTAAGGAGAAATTGTTCAACATTTGTCACTCCATTTTTTTGTTTTCTTCTTGCTTCTACTCTCAAATTTGAATACCCCAAACAACATATCTATTGTCTAATTCATTCAATCATGTTACAGGAGCTAGATAAATCAACTTTGGAATCTATGAGAGCGCAAGAGAGAAATATGGCCTTGGCCAAGGAGCTTGCGGCGCTTAAACTGTATGTTGAAGCCGATTAAGGCATTTCCAAAGTTTACATTTATCATCATAATACGAAATGTTTTTTTTATCTGTTTGTCTTCTATTGATGCAGGGCCGCTGATTTGAACTTGGACGAAGAAGAGGTTACGAAGCTTGCTTCATTAGGCAATGGTTCTGGAAGCAAAGAAACCGTCGATGTTCTGAGAAAGTCACTGATAATCCGTAACAAGTAATATATATCATGCCACTTTTACATTTTCATGCAGTTGTATTTGATAAATATAGTAACCAATCTGCATGTCTCTCTGTAATCCGATTTCTATTTTTGTATAAATAACGAGGCAACAAACTAATGAGAGAGATTTTAAACCATAGGATAAAAATGAAGTTACTTGGCTTCTATGTCATTATTGCTGTTAATTTTTAGAATAAAGCTATTGTATACTTGACATAAACTGCATTCAGCAGGAGACCTAAAGCCATCACGTCCCATTCAAAATCAGACCTAACTTTTAAAAAGCTCGTCACTTTGATTGATATGCCAACTGGCATAGCTTTCAGAATGCATTTTATTTGTCCTCTTCTGTTTTATGTTCTGCTTTGATTGAAGTAGTTGATTTGGTTGGAGTGATTTGAAGTACGGATTTCATATGGCATTGATATTAGGTCTATATCAAAATCATCCACACAAATAAAATGAATTTGAAATTATGATTTCAAAATGATTTAATGCAAACACACTGTTCTCCCCTCATCCCAGGTATGCCAATTTTCTCAGTAGTACAAAGAGGTTCATTTGTAGGTTTGTCGTGTAGTTTTAGGGCAAAACAGTTATGTTTATAAGCTTTACTTTTTGAAATTGACACTTTCTTGCTCGTGAAACGTCTCTGATTTATTTGTAGTCCTGGTTCTAAATGTCATGTTATTGATGCTGCATTGCTCTCTAGGAGTTACAAGGAACTGATGGTCAAGTGCAATGTTCTAGGAAGAGGGGAGGCTCGGTGTCTTCATAAACTCGAAAAAGCTAATGAGAAAATAATGAAACTGAGAGTAAGTAAACAAGAATCATTTAACCAATTCCATTTCCTCATTTTGATTAACGTCTTTACAATGCCTACCATTTCAGCTCAAAGTCCAAGAACTGGAGACTCTTGCTGAAACGAAAGAAAATGAAGCTTTGCGAGTGCTAAAGAATCAGGATTCCAAATTCAACACCAAATCTCCAGGAAAGAAGGATTTGGAAAATCACATCGATTTAGAACACGTGAGTGAAATGCCTATTTACTCGTTTCTCCCAAGGGAAGAACTTTCCAAGATTGTAAGAACAAAAGGCACCAATTATGATGTTACAACTGAAAGTGATTTTGAACAAAACGACCAGAAGAAAAGTGCCTTCATCAATGATAGAAATGATATGATGCAGTCTTCTATTAGACCACATAGATTCTCAAGCAAAAAGACGACCCCTTGCTTGAATAATGACCATGATGCCCAGACTAACCATATGCCAATAAAAGATGCAAATTTTGATGTACAAAATGGAGTAGAGATTCGAAGATCTGGTGACTTCGACGGACTGTCTTGTGCTCGAGTTGTGAGAAAGATTGATCAGTGCAATAAGCCACCACATGAAATGGATGAAGAGTTGATATACAATGACAAAGGAAATCCTGTGCAAACCTCACTTCGCATCACTAAAGAGGCTAGATCTTCAATGCCATTTTCTAAAGGTAAAGTTTTCCTGAATCAAACTTTCATGTGATTCACCGGCCCGCATATTTAATTGCAGCCACCTAATATATTGCATAAATTTATCAGCGGAGTTCAATGTAGAAGATTAGGCGATTACTATGAAAATCCTTCCAAACTTTAGTACAACCAGGCATGGAGCAGCATACTTGCAGTAAACCTAATCAACCAAACCTTCTTTACCTGTCATTTCCAGGAGAGAATTGCCTCTCAGGTGGGGTACTTGGCCCTGATGGAAGCAACTGGCATTTGGGAAAATGGGGCAAGAAGGTTCAAAACAAAGGATCTACAACGTTGCAAGGATCAAATTCAGCAACTGGTGATTTAATTGCTGTTGGAGCTGATGGAAGAGGTGGTAGAATCAAAGTCCTAAGAACTCTTGATCGATCATCGGTAAACTCATTCTCCTATTTCATCACGATGAAAACAAGATTCTGCATTCATTCATCAATCAGTTAGTTTCATCAAATTGTGAACTCTACCACTATGCTCTTCGATTCTATCACACTTGGTGCGACGTCCAATCTTATATTGAACGAACGTTTCTAGCAAAGTCTTCTTAGTTTTACCGTGGGGTTCTTTATAACTCAGTTATGAATCGAAGTGAAGTATGTACAAAAAATTTCCTGTTGATATAGGCACAGGAGAATAATGACACCTTTTCTTGGGCAAAAAAGTGCAAACATGGTGCCAAAACAAGTAGGTTGCAGCCTCAAGGATGTCTGCAGATCGAGCATTTCTTTCAAAAATCAAGCCAATGATCTAGCCAGATTGGCGATAATTTTAGTAAGCCTACCACCTATGCGGAGCTTGGCTGCAGATTTGTGTTCTTTAATGTACGAAGCTGTCGGAGAAAGAGCTGCAAGTATCCTTCGTTTTTGTTTTGAGGTCGAGACGTCGATTTTCGAATGTACTGTAAAAATATTTTATCCAAGCAAAAAATTAACCAAAACTAGAACATCAGGGAATTTGTATGTCTGATTTCATTCCAAAAATGCATATTTCTTTTCCAAGACAAGTCAAAACACAATACGATCATCCCTTTTTAATTTTCCCCAAAAGTAACTCCTCTTTTATATATACGCTTTCCAGTATAACTATTGAAATTAACTAATTTTTCATGACTTTCTAAAAATATATGCAAGTCAAATTAAAATTAATTCAAACAAACATCAATCGAGTTTCAAATTATCCAACTACACCATATGCAAGACATTATAATTTATTCAAATTTATGATTTAAAATATATTTGACTTGTTTAAATACATTAACTTTTACCTAGAATCTACTCTCTACATTTATTCAGAATTTATTTTATTATTTTATTAATATATTTTTATTTAATACATTAGTCACTTTACTTTCAACATTTTGTGTGTGTGTTATAATAAAAACATTAATTAAATCAGGAAGATTGATTGTATAGTTGGTTTTTCCAATACTATTTTTTATCATTGTGAAAAACGAACAATTCTTTATAAATTTAAGAGAGTATCATGCGAAATTCACGGTCCACAACTTTATATTACTCAAAATGATCAAACACAGATAAAATTTAAACTTAACCTCAAATAAACTTTTTAATTTATCATTTGAAACATATCACAAGTAAATTTTTTTTTATGACATCAAAATCTATGATTATTATTCAGTACGAATTGGGTAAACTTCATACTCATACTAATCCAGTAGTTTGTAAATCACGTTATCCAAGTTAACCACACCGCACAAGTCTTGTATGACAACTTGTATGAAAAGTTTACCCCATATGGTGTTGGTAGAGGGTTAGTTAGAAAAATCACACTAGATAAGTGTTGTGTGATAAATTCATCCGATAAGATGTTTTACTGTACTTATTTTGTGTGACAAACTCGCCCAATAAAATGTTAATCTGAAAAATCAAACTTCTAACCATTGATAAAATATTTATATACTCTACCAAAATTCAGACACTCTCGTAGCACAATTTTTTTGATACTCTCGTAGCACAATTTTTTTTATCCTTGAATATCACCGTATAATTTACTAAAACGTATTCGAGGGCATGTGTGTAAACCTCTCACATGCTCTTTCTTCATTGTTAAGTAACTTGTTTTCCGTTTCATTCCATCATAACGCACGCATGGAAACGTACACAATCTGAGCGGCAGACTTGGGATGAATTCAATCTTTTTAGGTCATCTCCGATCCACATCTTCTATTTTTCATCCTCTATCATCTAAAATAGAGATCATAGATCTCTATTTTCAAAAACATTCTCCAACTCATATCCTCTAAATATTACCAAATACTCTATTTCTTTAATTTATTCCATTTTCAACCCATATAATCTAAATATTACCAAATACTTTCTTTTTTTAATTTATTTCATTCTCGAATACACATACACACACATATAATAAGTAATTTCATAATATATTATTTAACTAAACTTAATTAATTCGCTAAACATGACACAACTACATGTGTATTCGACTCGATATATTTAGAATAATACATTTATTTTTTCATCAAATTGCAAACAAGAGACAACGTTCATCATATGAACATAAAATAGATATCAAGACAAACATAAACGACACATATGATTTAAAGAACAACACACAAATTGACCATTAAAATTACTAATATTCTGAATTACTGTACTCCTTCCATAAATGGTCAATAAGAGCATCTCGGAGTGCATAGTGAGCCGATTTATCTTTTATTTTACGGCGGCGTGCAAGAAACTCTTGAAATCGGGCATGCTCATCACGTGCCATTTCAATATCTGGGATTGGTGTCCCGCGATAATATGTGACTTGCACATTCAGTTCTCTTTCATCTTCAATAATGATATTATGCATTATAATGCATGTTGTCATGGTATCATGCAGCACTTGTTTGCTCCAAACTCGTGCAGGTCCAGTGATTATCGCCCACTTTGATTGCAGTCCAATAAAGCCACGGGCTATGCATTTCCACTAAAAGCCAACTAAGGTTTGTCTAGTTGCAGTCAGCTGTCACGTGTAGTCTAGTCGCAATCGGAGACAACTCATCTGTCAGCTCTTGTCTATATACCAGCTGTCACGGGCTATGCATTTCCACTAAAAGCCAACTGAAGGGTTGTCACGTTGCAGTCAGCTGGCACGGATGTCTAGTCGCAATCAGAGACGACTCATCTGTCAACTCTTGTCTATATACCAGCTGTCACGGGCTATGTATTTCCACTAAAACCCACGTGAGTAAATGACTTGAAAGCTAATATGTAGGACCGAATGCTTACCGTTTTACCAAAAGCTATAGCTAGTGTAATAGTGCAACTCAAATCTTTTAAACCGCACAACAGCTCAAGCACCACTGTTCGATCGTTCTACCAAGC
Organism: Primulina tabacum; assembly: GCF_025594145.1. NCBI lineage: Eukaryota > Viridiplantae > Streptophyta > Magnoliopsida > Lamiales > Gesneriaceae > Primulina > Primulina tabacum. The sequence continues at coordinate 3,661,448 of NC_134557.1, forward strand.
AGAGACAATTATTGCACCCAACAATCTCCCTCCAATAATTGCACTCCTTGTAATCAATGAGAATCGAACCCATAACCTTGGCTCTGATATCAATTGTAGGACCGAATGTTTACCATTTTACCAAAAGTTATAGCTAGTGGTAATGGTGCAACTCAAATCTTTTAAACCGCACAGCAGCTCAAGCACCACGATTCGATCGCTCTACCAAGGAGAGACAATTATCGAACCCAATATAATAGCCTACTGATTCTCAGCCTCAAATACTAGTGGTTGACCTTTGTGTACACACAAACTACCTTCAAACAGTCTTCTTCTTACAGGCTGTATTGTTTTCCAAAATTAAATTCCCTATTTCCCTTCTCTACTCTCTATCTACAGAAAAAGACCACCAACACACAGATGGAGCAGTTAGAAATTATGGAAAAAATTCTCTTTAACATCACCACGTCACAGCATTGGGATACCCATATAATTATGCTATGCTTGGGCTTGTGTATGATGTTTTTGTAGGCTCTGTCTTTTGATTTTTTTTTAATTAAATTTTTTGGTGTTTGGAATGTGATGTATGTTAATCTTTGTTTTAATGGAAGAATTTGTAGGTAACATATTTTCGTAGAATGCCTAAATAATTTTTATATTGAGATATACAATATATAAAAATTCGAATATGATTTATGTTAAACTTACAGATCCCAAAGCATATTGCTGGTACAATCTTTAACTAGAGAAATGGATGCTTAGCTCGTGTGTATCCGAACCATTGTTCTAACCGTGACTATCAAGTTTTGATCGATATCCCAAATATTCAACTACAAATTTCGGTTTCGAACGTTGAATGATGATACTAAATTTAATTTATAAATTTTTTGCCGGAAATTCTCCACCAAGAAATTTAGAAGATATCCCAAAAGTTGTGTGATGTAAATTCACCTAAAAATGGTACCGATGATGCAAAATTTGCTTATCGTATAAATAAAACAAGTTAATCTAAAAGATCCAAAATCATATCAATTTTTTTTAAAAAAAAATACTCAAAGTTTTCCAATTAAAAACACTATAATGGCGTGTCATGCCACACTTGTGCATGATTTCTCGAATCAAACCATTTGCTAAAAAATATTAATGTCTAGACTCTATAATTTCAAGCGTGGCATGACTTGTAATAATATAAAAGAGAGTAGGTATTTTGTGAGATGGACTAACGAATTTTTATCAGTGAGACGGGTCATCTCTACCAATATCTACAATAAAAAGTAATATTTTTAGCATAAAAAGTAATATTTTTTCATTGATGACTTAAATAAGTGATCTATCTCACAAAATACGATCCTTAAAACCGTCTCACACAAATTTTTGCTTATAAAAGATTGGAAGTGAAATTTTTTTTTTCCTTCAAAAATAAAAATTTGCTACTCTAACGTGGTCTTTAGTCTTTACTAATAAAAATAAGAGGCCACGATTCGATGTTCCAATAGCTTTCAGCCAACCACACCACATTCAGACATTTCACAACAAATGGAGCAAACTCCAGCCCGGCTTGTAATCAACTCCCCGCCAGCCACGTGTAAGGTCGCGATCTCCCTTCCTGTCTCCGATATAAACCTCCAACAGCGTTAACCTCGCATCACAGGAAAAACCGCGAGGTGTCATTGAGAGATCACGCATGGTGTCAGTGTATCCTAATCCCTCCCCGTCTCATGATTTTTCCTACTTCTACGGTTGTTATATGGGCGGGGATCCGATGAGAACTGGGATCAATGCTCATTTGCTTGAATCTTCGTCCTGTTGGAATACGGATACGGGTGGTGCGGAGGACCCGAATAAGAAGACCCGGAAGCCATACACGATTACTAAATTAAGAGAGAGCTGGAGTGAGCAGGAGCATGACAAATTTCTCGAAGCCCTTCAATTGTAAGTGTGTATGTGACGGTTTGGTTCCAAAAGATTCCAACTTCTTTTCTCTTCCTCCGAAAGTCGATGAAGTCGGCGGTTTTAAAATTACGGAGTTCCTGGCTTCGAAGTATGACTCATTTTGTCCTCTGAACTTGATCGGTTTTAGCAGGAAATGATGAGGTTGTCATATAAAGTGTTTCTCAAATGCTTGTGTAGCTTTATAAAATTAATGTGTTTCCTACTTTAAAAGGGAAAATAATGAAATTGAAAGGTGGATGTAAGATTTTTATGGTGTGTTATACGCAGCTGTTTATATTTCCGTTTTGGTTTACTTTACGATGTCCAGATTTGATCGTGACTGGAAGAAGATTGAGGCATTTGTCGGGTCAAAGACTGTTATCCAGGTAAACTTTTAGCTACTTCCCAATTCGATGAACTTTGTGTACATGCTTTGATTAAGTTACAATTTACAAATTTCTTGAAGCCCTTCAATCGTATGCGAGCTATCATTCTGACTGACTTTTTTGTATTGATAATTTAATGTCTCTTGGCGATGTTGAAAATTTTGTGTTGTGTGTTTTGCATCATTGGAGTTTACTTGCTTCATTACTATTTTGGTGAAAATATCCACCCTTAAACATTATATGTAGTGAAGAATGGATTTTTAAGATTTTTCTGTCTGTCAAGCTAATTGTTATTTCATTGGCTAAACGATGTGCTATCTGTTGCAGATTCGTAGCCACGCCCAGAAATATTTTCAGAAGGTGCTGAAGAATGGAAAAAGTGAACATGTACCTCCTCCACGTCCGAAGAGAAAAGCAAATCATCCTTACCCACACAAAGCTCCAAAAAATGGTGCGCATAGTCTGTTTTATCCATGCATGTCTTGAATTTGTGCGCTGGATGTCTTGTAAAATTCAATTACTCTGTGCTCGTACTAGAATGTAAACCAATGCAGCTATTTCACTAGCTACAGGAGTGGTGCAATCATCAGATGCCGTTCTCGATTCTGCGCATGGCGTACAGCCCGATTCATCATCAGTACGTTCAAATCCAGTTGGCAGTATACATTTCTCTCCTTGGATGGAAACAGAGCATTTGTCAAGAGGTTTGTTTCTGTTGCTGTTCCGTCTTCTTTTAAAGTGGTACTGGTGAAATGATTGTGACTGTGCTTCATATTATATTGGAACAGCTGGTGGTACCATGGCTCAAAAATGTAGCAGCTCTAACCAAGCGATGCATCACGGATTGAAAAAACTATGCAAAGGATCTGGAGGTCTGTTTTTTGTGCTATTGTTTTGGTTTACTAGTGGATGTTTAACGCCAATGTCCCACAGCATCTCCTCTTGTTTGGGTTTTATCTGCTGTTTTACTTTTACTTCTTGGATACTGGTTTTTTCACTCCACAGAAAGGCAATTGTCCTTTGTTACACAAAAAAAATATGTTCAATTTTTCTAAAATTTCTAAAATCCAGATATATTAAATCACTCCAATTAACCCCATGTTTGGGGTCTGCTCTTGACCTAGACATAGTTGGTCCTATGAGAGATTGAGCATTTTGCAGTCCACGTTTGAGGAGTTAACTGGGATTTAAACTAGTAGTTCTGTTACCTGTTTGTTTGCCCGATTTTTTTATCTCACAGGCCATAAACCGCCCTATATTAAACTTACTATCGTTTGTTGTTGCAGTTATGCCAGACTTTACTCAAGTTTATGGCTTCATAGGCAGTCTTTTTGACAATAGTGCCAGCGATCACTTGCAGAGGCTCAAAAACATGGATCCCATAAATCTCCAGGCGGTTAGTCAAAGTTCACTCTCTAAGGACATAAATTTTATCGTTTTTCCGACATTTAGCTGATGTTCTTCATCCCTTTTGTCTGCTAAATATTACGAGTAGCATTATAAATAGGGTAAGCAACTAGTGGTCTTGCTACAACAATATAGAATCAGGATTTATGACAACATTGTTGCTCAGTTGCGAAGATCATAGGAGTTGGTTATTTGGTTGGTTATATAACTGAGAAATGTCCTAGGATTGATCAGTTAGTCGTTTCTTAAATTTTTAAGAACGATCGTTGGTTATTATAGGTGTTTCATCCTATTTTTCTTTAGGTACTCACGTTGATGAAGAATCTCTCAATAAATTTGGCGAGCCCTGAATTTGAGGATCATGTAAGTTACCGACATTTTCTATCTCAAATCTTGTGGTTGTATATTTTGAAGAGCTTTTTTCTTATTACATTTATAATTAATTCAAATCAATGCAAACTTTAAACGGGTTATACATATTTTGGTTTATCTTGTTTGTCGTTTTTCTCGAAATCGTCTCTCTTTATTTCGGACCGCCAAATTACACCTTAAAGTTTCGTAATGTACTCATATCGGTCCCTCCCTGTTAAAGATCCGGCCTACACGCAACTTTCAAGCCGTTTGATTTTTCCTGATTACTCCCAAAATGCCTTGAATATTGCAGTGTTGTTTTACGAGTGTCATCTGGAAGTTTTCAACCGTAAATGTTACCCCCCACACCCCAAAAAAAAAAATAATAATAAATAAAAAAATTCACTCGAATTAAAGAATGCTTGATAGCAACAACAATTATATGAGTCTAATCTACGCCACTGGTCAAACATCTTGCATTTTAACAAGTTTTTATTTTATCTGTTTCTCGATGACAGAGGAGGCTGCTATCATCCTACCAAGTAAGCACTGGAACTCATTACATGAGAAGCACGATAGAATTTGAGTAACCATCGAGAAAAGCGAGACGGTTTCAATCGAAATGCCTTGTTTATTGATGATCTCTACAGGCAAGCAACGTGTGAAAACACTTGCAGTCTTTGGCTTCCTGCTAACAAGTGATATAACCGTATATATTGTATTTGTACGTGTATTCGTGTGTATATTGTATAGCATAAAAGCGGGTCTTCTTCTCTGCGTGCATGAGCGCGTGTCTGTATATTCTCCCTATAATTCCTTTTCCTATTCGTTTTTCAAAATTTATCGATCAAATTCTCTCTCTCACGCACTTTCGCAAACTCCATATTAAATCATCCACTGGATCTACAGTCGGACTAACTTTTGAATCAACTCCTGGAAAACGCAAGACTCGGTCTGTTATGTGGCGTGTACTATAATATTTATTGATTTGATTGAATAGGTAGGACTGAAATTCAATTCGGTTCCGTTCTTATAGTTTTCTTATAAATAAAGGACCATCGAGATGGAGATTTGGCTAGAGCTTAAGCTGTGTGTAAATAGTAAAACATATGTACACAATGTCTAGTTTTACCTCTAAATAAAAAAGGCAAATTTCATCGTATATGGTGCAAGGCGAAAGATGATGACAAATATGGTGCGAGGAGAATATGAAAATAGTACACTTCAAAGGCTCAAACAACACAGGTAGTGAAATTCTCAATATTGTCATGCAAGCTGAGCATCCTTCGGGACTCGCCCTGGGCCACAAAATAAGGATAGGAAAGTTCGTCTTCCATCGTCCAATAGTATTGGAGAAGTCCAAAATCCACCAGAAAAGAGGCATGTCATTGACGCTGAGTACAAGTCAAAATTAAAGCTTACAGAAAGTGGACAAAAACTACCGCCAAAATTAACGTGTTCTAAATTCAAAGGAAAACGAAAAATGAAGTCGACCGAAGAAAATAATCCTTTAGCTTAGGGTGGTTAGGGGGCCTAATGGTAGTTCACTTGTCCAAAAAATTGTTCAAAAATATGTGGATTGGAATAATGCAGTAACGACTTGATCGGGATACATAATTTTCATAAGGATGCATTCAAAAAACTACAATTTGTTTAAACAGAAGTACGTGTTCTTCTGTGATTAATCTACAAGAGAGAATTTGCTCAGTGCGAAGATTCATCATACAAACATGGATCTTTGATCTTTGATTACCTAACTAGAAAGAAAGACCAGCTCTAACGTATCGATCAACAGTCGTGGCATAAAAACAAGAGAAAATAAGATTCAACTGTCACAATCAATCATCATATCCATAACAAAGTGAGGAAGCTCTTGTATTCTCCAACCCCATTCTTGATATAATTTCAAGTTACAGAGGAATGAAACCATATTCTACAAGTTTGCTCACCAAGAGGGTGTGTACCAACCGTGTTGCAAAGATGGCATTTTCCATTATCAACATGGATCGCCCCATATTTAATAGCGTTCAACTATCTATATTGGAAATCCAAGTTTGGTTCATACCCATGATTTCCACTGTTATGGCTAGTGGCAAAAGGGTGGGACTGCTTTGAGTTCGCACGACGCTCCATTTCTATTAACCTCAGAAGAGCCTCAGAAGGATTGCCTCCAGAATTGATATCTGGAACCAATTCAATCGCGAAAAATCAGATAGAAATTTAGAATCTAAAACTTCAAAGAAAATGACTGCTACTACTAAAAAGTATTTGCAGATTAGCTGATGTTTTCAATTGCAAGTTACTGAGGCATGCACAACAGTAATAGTTAGGTCAACTAGGAACTAAAGACGAATCAAATGATGAAAATTAACTATAGAAGAGTAGGCTGAGACGTTAACTAATTGTCCTGCTAAAATCTAAAAATTAGCAACTTTCTATATCATGAACTGCTTCCTGGGAGAAGATTTTAGATCTTTAATATCAAAAATAGAAGTCCCATAAATAGTGTACAACCAAGCGAATTCTTCATTATTTTTATGAGTTCACGAGTTCAGCTACCAACTCTTATCACTATTTTTGATGAGAAATGACACACAAGAACAACCTATAAAAATATATAAAGTATTCGCCACCAGTAGATAAACTGTTTTTCTTACAGTTCTCTTCATTCGTTGAAGTCGGACATATCCCTAACCATTATAACCTCAAGTTAGAAAGACAAGACGATGGTACCCCAGTTTCACCTGTAGTGGTAACATCAGATTTATAAAAGATTACCTGTAAAAGGCACCCCACGGCTGCCCATTTTTGGTGTATGATGCCCGAAAGGGTAATTTTGCATCTTATTCAGTTCCGGCAAAAAGTAAGCTGCTTGATTGCCACCCCTTGAGAAGTCAGGTAAGATGTGAGGAGGATGGTTTCGCGATATTTGCATCTGCTGATGCAAAGCTGAATGATGTGATGGAATCTCAAATCCTGCGACCCTAACATTCTGGTGAGGAAAAGGTCGGCCCATATTTGACTGAATTTGATGACTGGCTAGAGAATCATTGTTAAACATGGTTTCAGGACCCCGTAACCTCATCTGAGGATTCATATGAGCAGGATGTGACTCCAACTGATGATATAACGGCCTCACTTGTGACATTTGTGGCGTCTGAAACTGCGGTAAAGATTGCTGCATCTGAACGCTGCGATAGGCATTGTGAGGCTCCATTTGTTCATAAGGATCGCGTACGAAGTGTCGTTTTTCCAAGCCTCCCATGAGTTGCTGATCTTTAAGAGAACTGATAGCTGCCAGTTTGTCCATTATATCAGCATGTCCATCTAAAGAAGAGTTCACATTATTACTCGAACTACCAATGGACATAAATCTTGACATCCAGTGGTCACGAGGATCGCTTGAAGAAATGGAGCTCAATTCAGGCAGCTGAGTTTCAGCACCCTCTTGAAACCCAATGTGCATTGGAGCTGCTTCTGAATGATGCTTTGATGAAGTTATATCAGCTAATGGATTAGCAAAGCCCTTCCAGTTCTCAGCCTTACTCATATTTATCTGCTGTTTGTGATTTGAAGCCAAAATACCATAGTCATGACTTGGTCTTTGCAAGCCAAATTCATTGCGTCTAGGGGAAGAAAGACCATCATCTGAGACTGGAAAGGGCAATCCAGGAGGGTCTGAAGCATCAACTTGAGCAGACCCGATTGAGCCTCTTTGGACAGAAACAGGTGCTTCAACTGATTGTAGCTCATTCATAAAAGCAGTTCCAAAGAGTGTTTCAAGTGTCAGGGTATTAACCGAACTGGGGACATTACTATTGTTCTCATCCCATTTAGGTCTATTGACTGTCGTCTCCACATTATATTCTTGAGAACCTGCTATTTTATCTCCTAAATCGATATCAACACCAGAGTTCACAATCCGTTCGGTTCCCTTTTGCAAAAGAGAAAGCAGGTGTACAGATGCATGGCCATCGACATGCACATTTTGTTGTTCAGTATTTGCACAACTTGAACTCGAACCTTTTGATGCTAAGAGCCCAACTGTACTTTTTGCACTGAACTCCGATAAAATTGATTGTTCAAGGTCTTCACAGGTAAGCACGGCCGGAATAGACTCCTCATCGTTATTAACTCTTAGCTGGTTAGCGACCGCATTATCAGAAGTCATGATGTCTAATTTAAACGGATCTGATTGTTCAGATGTTTTAGAAGAGAAATCAGGTGGAAAGCGCTCAGCTGCTTCTGAGTCAGAAACCTGACATCTACCTTTATCACCACTGATTATTAGTGATAATATATCATTTGGCCTCCCAGATGACGTGTCAACAGACTTAACTTCTGCAAGATTTTGAAATAGAAAAATGAAAATCAAATCAACACAACAGCTTCAGAACTTTTTTCCAATAGTACTTAAGCATCACACCTTCATCGAAAAACCATTGGGCAAACTTCGAAGACCGGACAGAGTCGGGGTGCCATGTATCATCATGTTTACTATCATGATGCTGAAGAATACATCCAAAGTAGAGTAAGTTACAGTTCAAACAACTAAAAATCACGTGAAAAGATGAGTAAACAGCCTTTTTTAGACCTAGAAGTGATCAATCAACTTACGTACCCAACTACGATCAAGAAAGATGGGATTACAGAATATCTGAAAAAATGCACTAGACTGAATAAATCAACAAGAGCAACACTCTATATCAACTCATAAACTGGTAAACGTAAGCACCAAAAAACTCGATACAGGAAATGACACCTGTTTTAATATAAAATTTGGTCAGTTACAAAACTGTTAAAAGATTACTAACAATGCCACAGGGTGGCATATAGTTAAGTTTTTAGGTAAACAAGAAAACACAATAATAGATGATTGAATCAAGAAGGGTAACATAGGATAATGGGACACCTGCAGGTCAGTTCTAGATTCATTTGACCATTCATCCATCCACAGTCCAGCTTTATTCCAACAAAGTTATTTAACTTTTTGTAAATATCAAAATTTTTCACAAGCCATTGCATTGCTCATGTGTGCATATTGCTCTGCATGAAATTTTCTTAAAGAGAAAAGAGAGTCCCAGTTTTCAAATTTGCGAACACATTATCTACTTTAAATTTCAAGATTCATAATCATTCGTCTTGAAACACAGTGAGATGGTAAATTTTACAGAAAGATTTGCAGGAATCAGATAAGACACATGCAACAGGAATGCATTTAAATTTGAATAACCTCAGATGAAGTAGAACCACAGGAATTCATAGATAATGTGCTGCCAAAAAAGTTCTCCAACACTGAAGTAGAATAATTTTGATTGGATTCACCAACAACATCCTCTGATATTTTGGCATCAAGTTCGACTATCCCAAAGTCATCCAGGGTTCCAAGAAAATTGGAATGACTAGATCCGTGGGATATATGATCTTTCTCTGCAGGCTGTCCATCAACTAAATTAATCTCCTGCGACAGCTGTTGCTCTAAACCATCTTTCGAATTATTTTTGACAAGGTTGGCTTCAGGATCTGTGAGGCCTACCCCAGTTACAGGTTTCCTGACCTGTAAAATGCAAAATAGATTTGACTATTCAGAACAACCAATTTCACTGGTTTTGTGATACAGGTCTAAAATTTAAAGAAGAGGAGTATGAACGGTATCTTACGAGAAACCTCCCATAAACAAGGGAAACTGGGACCATAAAGAAAGGGGAAGGGGAAGGGGAAGGGGAATCACGTAAGGTATCACGGTTGGCATAAAATAAGTGGTTACTCCTTAATCTTCATTGAGGCCATTAGTTTGCAATGAAAGAGCTCCAACTACCGAAGTTAACAAATCAATCAGCACATATCAAGGAGGCTATTTAGCACGAACACCTTAAAAAAAATTTTGAGGTATCAGACACGGATACCATACGCAAATACACGTGTTGGATACGACAAAATCCGTGTCGTTGATTTTTTAGAGTTGACTAGTCAGGACACGATGAGGACACGCCGCGGACACGTTGTGGCAAAAAAAATTTTTTTTTGGCTTTTTCTTTTTAGATAAATGCTCAGAAGATGTACATTTTATATATTTACATAAATATGTATATCTATTCTACAATATATTTATATAAATATTTTTATCTCTACAATTTTTAATACTAAATTTATATATATGTAATATTTATATATATTTTAATAATCGTCATATCCTAACCGTATCGTGCCTTGTATTTTAATAATTTTCCGTATCGTCGTATGCATATCGTATTCGATACGATACCCGTACTCGTATCCATGCAACATAGGGTAATATGGAAAGAACATATTTATATTCCAACACAAAACATCTAATAAATGAGGTAAAGAGAGATCTAATCACACACGTCAAAGAACACATAAATCCGTTTAAAAAAAGCCCAAGAACAAGATCATGGATATCACGAAAATCACTTGAAGCTGTTCACACACGTTAAAGGGCACATAAATCCATATAAAAAGCCCAAGATACAGATCATGAATATTATGAAAATCACTTGAAGATGTTCCAAAGCATATCTGTATCTTTAATCCAAGAAATAGTATAGAAGGGGAAAGTTGAACTATCATACCTCTGACAAAGGAAGATGAACCAAGGATTTCACACCAGAATTCTTATCAAGAACATTGTTTTGAAAACCAGGTGGCACAAGTGGTCTAGATGTAGGAGAGAGAGAGGCAAAAGAAGATTTCTCAACATCATCACTAGTGATCGGAATTACAGCAGAGGCCTCCAATTCATTTTTGGTCACAAAATGTCCTCTTTCCTCTTTGCTATCATCCGAATCTTCACAAAGGTCTGAGATATCATCTTTCTGATTCTCCAGATTCGATTTTTGCTTCTCCTGAAGAACCTTTCGCTGTTCTTTCCTCATCATCTCAAAAGAGGCTGAATATTAACAGAAATGAAATTATGGAAAAAGGATAGCATAATTACATAGAGCTATATATGATTCCAATAAGAACAAAATACAAAACAATACCTCTTCTTTTCCTCTCCTCCTCTGCTCTATCCTCACTAGTACACTCCATTGAACCAAAAGTTTCGTCGTTGTAGGAGTCTGTGTCTCTTCTTGAATGAGGAGCAGCCTGAAAAAATTAGAAGTCATACAAGATCAGCCAAAGGCATACACAGATCATTTATCGGTATGAGAATTACAATAATTAACAGAAATACCAAATGGGAAAAAGGCAAGAAAAAATTTAAAACAATACTACTTTTGTGAATATGTATTAAATGAACATTTTTGTAATCTGAGATGAGTAAATTTGGTATTTTAAAATTCTGACATAGTTACTCTAAGCCCATCATGCTTTATAATATGTATATGTATATACTGATATATATGGGGGTGTGTGTGTTTACTTAACCTTGTATGGTCGTGGTGGATGATATGGCTCATTGCTCTTACTAAGTTGATAGTGCTCATTCGTTCTTGTTTTTGGGGCCGACATCCCAGACGCATTTCCAAATGGTCTCGGAAATGAACCACTACCAAGGAGCCCATCAGGTTCACGAGTTTGCCAAGACCCTCGAGCTTGATTTCCGAAACGCCTTCCAGATTCTATATGATTAACGATGAATAAAAATTTTTGAAACCCTTACCCACAGATAATGAGACCAAATATAAATTTGCTATTTCTTAAAAGGAAGCGAGGTTAAACAGACAATTAGAGAAGAAGAAAAGTTCACTGCAGGCTTCGGACTAAGAATAAAATAAATATAGGATAGAAAATATGCCTAGCATTCATCCACTCCAAGTACTCTATATTTCTCATAGTTCCGGATGAAGCAGTCCGCATATCAAACACCAAAATAGGTAGCGTTCTCAGATTACAACTACGGCTTTGTTGTTACTAGTCCGAGTAGACCTCTCAGAAAGACATCACAGTAATGCAATCATGTTTTTATCCCTCGAGTATAAAAGTAAAATAACCAACAGACAAATACAAATATGATCACAGTAATGCAAGCCCGTTTTTCTCCCTACCGTATAAAAGTAAAATAACCAACAGACAAGTAAAAAAAGGACAACCCCCAATTGAGGAGTCCAACTCAAAACTAGTTTACTAGTAGAACCTCTCCAGCTTAGGGAACACTCAACTATTGCTTGTGGAGACAATGAAATATAAATAACATTGGTCACACCATGAAAAGGTATATCCAATGGCTGTCTATGTTGGACAAGTTTCACTCACCAACAGGTATGTGTTGCATGCACCTACATCCAACTTGTAATGCAGATTTTAGCTATATTATGGGCATTGACTAGTAGCCCTTTCCAAGATCTCCTCTCAAAGCACTAATGCTAAACCAACCCAAGAAATAGTTTATTATGTCAAGTAACCTCTAAGTGAAATACTGCTAAAATTAATTATGGAGACAGCCTACAGCTGATAGCATAAAACCTTTTATCCACTAAACTTGTGAAGAAATGTTGAACAGAACCTGAATCCCTGTCAGAATGGGAATCATTGTCTCGATCACTCCTTCCTGAGGAACGGATTTCCCATTTCCCATGAATGCCTCTAGAGTAGTCACCAGAATCCCCTTGAGCGGGTGGGGATGAGCCATACTGGTTCTGTCTGAAACTCTGCAAGGGCAAGCTCCCAGGAATTCTTGGTCGATCTGGTATGCATTCTGAGGTGCCCTGAAACTCACTACATCAAACCCAACATGTGTATGCATAGTTAAAACAATGATGATCAATAGTTACTAACATGCGTAAAAAGAAGATAGAAATTTCAAACAAGCAACGTAACAAACTTCACTAAGAATATTATTTTTGGGTTTCCATGATGTAACTAGCATTCAATTCTCACCTCAGCAATGATTCATCAAATCCACTTGGCAGCTTTCTGCAGATATCCAAATTACTCAAAGACACAATAAACTTCCTCGTGTATGATAGTTTAGGACCCCTGAATCAACAAAATAATCTTCTGCTATTAATCCCAAACACAATAAAATAAAAAACCAGGGACAAACAAATTCAGCAGATAGAAAGAGCTAATTACTTTAAATCTACTTTGAAATTTCCAGAGGCATTGTGCGAGCAGCTTTGATCTTCATTTTCTACGCTCATTCTGCAGTTCAGAAAAAATTGCAACCAACTTTTCCACAAGCTAATAATGAATTCTCAGGTCGAATTCACCAAATCTAATCCAATGGAGTATAACAAATACCGAAGGATCGACTACAGTTAGAATCTAATCTATACAAAATCTCAAACCTAGGGTTCGGCTACAAGAACGAAAATAGAAATACGGAAAACAATAACTACAGTACAGAATTCCCTCAATCTTTTCTTCATACTTTTCGAAAAAAAATTAGTCAAAATCACCAGCACATCCACGCGTATATATGCTAATTATCGATACATGTATGTATCGGTGAATACATATTCGAATCTGTATGTTTATAATCGTATTTTTAGGTTTTGTTTGTAAAATGGGGGGAGAGAGTGTAGGAGAAGTGATATTTTTTTTATAAACATGAGTAAGTAATGGCAAAACCAATACACAAACGCTCAAAAGGTCAGAGATCGTTCACGCGCTCTACAGTGACGTGAAAGTCACACATATCGGGATAGAATATAATTTCAATATCCAAATTCCAAAATCAATGTATTTTGTGTGTACAAAAATCAATGATATTTGTTGATTCAAAAAAATCCATGGAAGTAATCATCAATGGTTTAGATAAAATATTGAAAACAAAAAAAAAAATCATTGGTAGAATGAACAAATAAGCATTTCGTTTATATTTGCAAAATACTAACATAAGATTTAATATGTATGCACATTATTAAAGTTTATATGAAGTGTTGCAATATTCAAGGATAAAGTCTTGCCGGCAGAAGAAATTTATGACATTTTTTTTTCAAAAAAAATATATATATAATTGACCTTTGATCGAATGAAATTTTTTTACAAAGATGTTCAATATAAGATTAAATTGATGTTCGATTATAAAATTTGAAATTAACTCGTAAGATTATTTCATAAAAGTTTGAAATAATGCAATGATTGTCTATATATTGAATAGTTTTTTATTGGGGTGATATATTGAATAGTTTTTTTATTTATTTTTTGAAATTATATGTTTGGGTACCGTTTGGTACCTAGTATGAGACAAATAGTATGGAGATACGTAATATTTTTCAATAATAAAATATATAAAAATGATAGTTAATATAATGTTTGATTTAATTGATTAATTTGATTAAATTTTAGAGTGATATTACCGTTTTGTCTTTTTGAAAATATTAATAAAATATTTATAATATTATTTATTAAGGGTAATATTGTAATTTCAATTCAATGATTTGATTGATTTGTGATAAATGATTGATAATTTGATTGATGTAAGATAAATGATTGGTATATGGATAAATAATATGGTGAATCAAACATGAGATTAGATTGGATAAAAATACGGATAAATAATATAGCGAGCTAAACGATATCCTTGATATAAATAAATTTTTTTAAAAAAACCGGCAGGGGTGTAGTTTGAATTATCTTGAACAAACTTAAGATTGTGCTTTTAAGTAATTTTTCCTACGACCGAAAACCTTAAAAACAAACAAATACAAGGCAAAAACTCATGTGAAACGGTTTCAGTGGTCGTATTTTGTGAGAAAGATCTCTTATTTGGGTCATCCAGGAAAAAAGTATTACTTTTTAGCGTGGATATCGGTAACGTTGATCTATCTTTCAGATAAAAATTCGCGAGACCGTTTCTTGTACTCCAAATACAATTAATTAATACTAAAATAAGGTAATTATCAAAATTTATAATGGTAATTTAGTAAAGCTCGAAGTTACAAGGGATGTGATTGAATAAAATGACGTATCATAATATTAAGTTGTTTCTCTTTATTGAGCCCAAATCTACTTATACGAAAGCATGAATAAGTTGTACATGGCCAGTTTCTTCCCGGTTGCAGGTAAAAACTCTATACGTGTCACATATTTTGCCTTCCACCACAACAGAGAGCAGCGGCCATGAATCGCGTTCTTCTCTCCACAGCGTCAGCGAGCAAAGGGCAACAACGCAGGTTGGCTTGCTCTGTTCTCCACTTCCATCTTCTTGCGGTTTCCTCGTTCTCGACCCTCGTGCGCAGCGTTCCCCTTGTTGGCATTGAAAAGCTCCTATTGTGTTTCTCCCTCTTATTTTTGTTGTACTTTCTCCCAATTTTCCTTCATCATCGGGTTTGTCCTCTTCTTGCTCTTGTTTAGGGTTTCCGATTTCTGGAGGTGTTTTGTTTTTGTTGGGTTGATTTTTTTTAATGTTTTTGTTTTGCTTTTCTTCATTTCTCTGACTTCCTCGCGTCTGCCCTTGTATTGCTTTTGTTTGTGGTTCCTGATTTCCTGACATGCTTCGCTGTTGCTGTCCTTGTTACTCGAGAATTTCAGTCTCATTACTGTCTTCTTGCTTAACAAATTCTTGTTCTTGTTTGGGTTTTTTAATTTCTTCACATGTTTTGCTTCTGTTGGTTAAGGGCTTAAGGTATTTTTTTTTGGACAACATTGTCATTGTCATAAACAGCGGCCTACGCTTCTTTAAATTATATTGAGTTATCTCTCAACAATTTAATATACGACATCATATGGTATATAAGATGACTATTGTTATCAACGAAACGCTGAGAATGATTTCACGCAGATTGGCCTGTAAAACAATGCCCAGTTCATTATTACCGATGGTTAGACCATGGAATGAATAGATAAGCGGCACACCAACTACACATTCGTTCGGGCAGTCGTCGATCATGTGCCTGAATCCAACAGTAAACCATTCTTGTCTTTAAGCAAAAGACAACGGTTTTTATAAAACCGTTGTCTTTTGGGGGTCAAAGACAACGGTTTTTAGGGTCAATAACAACGGTTCTGTAAAACCGTTGTCTTTGAACGTTTATGACAACTGTTTCATGAACCGTTGTCTACTAGCGTGTTTTTTTGGACAATCGACAACGGTTTTAGAAAACCGTTGTCGATTGGGGTGTGTTTAGAATAAAACACAACATTATTTAGCGACGGTTTTAAACACAACGTTATTTAGCGACGGTTTTCATAAAACCGTCGCTAATGTTAGCGACAGTGTTAACTAAACCGTCACTAATTTCACATTAGCGACGGTTTAATTTGAACCGTCGCTAAAGTTAGTAACAGTATCATGTACAACCATCGCTAATTTGAACTTAGCGACGGTTTAGATTACACGGTCGCTAATCTTAGCGACGGTTTAGCTAAAACCGTTGCTGATATTTGCGACGGTTGAAAGACAACCGTCGCAAATTTCAAAAATTCGATCCCACCTACAATTTCCTCCATTTTCTTCCACTACTCTCTATAAATACCTGTAAATTCGCTCCATTTTCTTTCACTTCACTTCACAACAATTAAAATTTTTCTCACTTACACGATTTTACAACTTCACAACACTTAAAATTTTTATCTCTTACACGATTTTTTTACCACTTTAAAACAATTAAATTTTTTATCTCTTACACGATTTTATCACTTCACAACAATTAAATTTTTTTATTTCTTATCCGATTGTACCAATTCACAACACAGATTTATTAAATTCTTAATTTTTTTTATTTTACCTAAAATATTAGCGACGGAACTCATTAATACGGTTTTGCACATGAATACCGTCGCTACATTTAGAGACAGTGATTAATAAACCGTCGCTAAATTTAACGACGGTGTAACAAACAGTCGCTAATTAGCGACGATTTATATATGCTTTCATTTGCGACGGTTTTGAAAACCGTCGTAAATTGTAGCTACGACAATGGTTTTTCATTTGAAAACCGTCGCAAATTGCAGCTACGACATCGGTGACCGATGTAATCGTACAAAGGCAGTCGCAGCAAATACCTTGGAAATCTCCGTTAAGTCATACCTTACTTTAGGACCAGCTATATAGGTTTTTTTGCTAAGATCTCCTCTTAGTGCAAGGCTGAGTTTCTATTACACACTTTGGATAGCTAAGTATAACACATCAATATTCTTGTTTGCATACCAGCTGAGCTTTATCAGACATCACTGCTCTTGTCTTCGACACTTCTTTGGTTGTAAATTGTCTCACAAGTTTTTTATAATTTAAAGCTACTCTATTGTTTATGACAATATTATTTGCATTGACACATACCAAGAGTACTATCATACATCCTTATAGAACATTTTTTACCTATGCGTACGTAATTTCCATTTGTATATTTTCCGCTAGCTTTCCACTTTAAAAAAGCGAATGTAAAAACAACAAAATAACTTGTATTATTTGGCTGGCGAATAGATATTATCTTTCGTAAATGTTTTCTAATTGTCTTTTCTTAATAATATTCTCCATTTTCGAAGGTTTTTACTCGAGTTCTTACGTTTGCTGCCTATATACCATGAGGTTTTTTTATTTTGGGAAGCATATGAATATTTTAGATTCAATGGATTTTTAGGTATATGAGTTCATGGAAAACTAAAATTATCTGGTTTCTAGCAACGGGTATTTGTCTGGTGGCAGCCTACATTTTGTGTTTTATTATCATACTTCATCATGCAAGTAAACACCCATGAAATTAATAGCGCATCCCACAGATATATGATAGGCATCAGGATTGCTTTAGTTTACATATATTTAATATGCCGCAAAACCAAACTATATACCAAATTAAAAATGAAACTATTACCTTTTAGATTTATTATCCAACATGCATAGTTATTTATTTCCGATTTCTTTCTCTTACTTAGATTCATTAAGTTCTTTCAATAGTCGTTAGTTTTAATGTTCAATAGATTGAATCACACTTAATATTTTTAAATCTTGAAAAACCAATTATATGACGTTCATAAGTCCGTCAACATAAAATTGCTGATCATAAAAACCTTATACTTCTTATCATATATTCAATATTAGTACTCTATTTTCAAATTTGTGATAATTTATTTATATTGTAGTCATCTGATTGAGGTTTAATTTAAACATATAGTTCATATCGAATGTCAAACAAATTAGTAACTTTAATTTTTATCTCAAATCAACATTTTTCTTTGTTATTTCTACCTCCACAAGCTTCGTAATACTCATTTCTTTTAGACGTAATTCCAACATGAGATAACAACTACGTTGCTAATATGAAAGAATGTAAATATCACTATAGTTATACTAAATATATCTCCAAACAAAAAATAATAATCTCGTCATTCTAACCTTTTCGTAGAATATTATATGTGTGTGTGTTCAATTTTCCCATCTTTAAACCTTCAAATTATACGAAATTAGTAAATTTATAAATTTTCATATATATACTGTCATATTAAAACTATAGGCTCAAAAATCTAAATTAGGCAATTATATAGTATTGCTAATAATATATAAAGTTTGTCAAGTGTTTCAACGGTTCTAATTTATTTTCACTCCTTATATAAATATCAATTAATATACATTAAACTATGGTACACATTTACCACTATACATAGTTAAAATTAAACTGTTCAGTTGGATGAAATAACTTCGTATTAACATGTTTTTTTTCCTTACACTTTATTTTTCTTAGATACAACATTAATATCTTTTTTTCCCCTATTCATAGCTAATTTCTGTTACATTCTTTGTATAAAAATTTTGTATGATTTTATTATTTTTAGCTTCTTCTAAATTTTATATGTTCTCCATCATTTTTAAAATTGACTAGGGACATGAATTCTCTTCATTATGAAATTATACACACGTCTTCATAATTGCTCTATTGTTTATAACAACGTTCATTCCACTGCCACGTATCATGAACAAATGATTACTAGCTTTTTTAGGACATGACATGTGGCAGAAATAAACCAACTATTGTGATGACTAAGGTTTCTAATTTTAAATACTAAATTATAACTTAACATCTGTCAAAAATTACAGATGAATAACCTACTTTTATTGGAGTTAACAAAAACAGTCACAACCTTTGGTATAAATTATCCATGACTCAATCTATTTCAAATAATATATGAAAATTCACTTAGTTTCATCTATCTTACTTTATATATACTGATATGCTTAATTAATTGAAGTTTAACATACATACTTTGTTATAATTTATCAATACTTATCATTTGCTACCTGAAAATTCAGTGTACATATCAATTCCAATGAAAAACAATCTTCACTGTACATGTATCGCGACGGTAGACAATATCACTACAACTACCTATTTCATAAAGAAGTTGACGAACTAATAAGAAGATTTTACTCCAACCCAGCGTGGGACGTTGTAAGGCCCGAGATTATATCACTTTAATCCGAGATTATTCAATTTACGAATTTTGGAATGATAAATTAGATTCCACGATTTTTGTAATTAATTAGGATTGAAATTGAATTAAAAGATTGAGCGGGGGCCGAATTGCAAATAGTGAAAAGTTGAGGGACTAAAGTGCAAATATGGAAAATTGAGTGGGACACTTGTCTTGGTCATCCCTTGAACGTGTCATTGTTCACTTCAAAATTCAGAATTGGCATGGGAAAAACCGAGAGTATCCATGGCTAGCTTCCTTAATTGTTTTCTTATCTTCAAAGCTTCATTTTGCAACATCCAACCATCAACTTATTAATCCAAGTATAGATTTTTGATCCTTACCTTGAGAGCTTCAAGGGAAGGTAATTTTCATCCAATTCCAGCATGTTTCGAAATTTAGATGTTGGAGGATTTGTGATTTAATTGTTGATATGTGTTCTTGAGTATATAGAGAGTATAGAACCATAATCGGATCGAAGAACGGACATCGTATGAATTGGTTTGGAAAATTCAGCATGCTGTTCGAACCTAGTAGGTGCAGATGTTATTATGTTGTGGTTGATATTGTGATGTTTTTAGTTGTTGGTATGAGATTATTGATGTTTGAGTTACCGGGTATATCGAATTTGCGCCATTATGCCGCCGAAATTGATATAGATTGAGTTGTGATCAAACCAAATCTTACTTTGAATTGTTTGATTGATATGGTGTTGTTCGAATTGTGCATGTTTAGAATTGGTGTAGAAAATTCAGACTCGAGATCGTAGCTTCAAAACCGGAAAAAAAGGTATAAGTCAATGTTAATCAGGAGATTAACTTGAGTCAGATTGGACTCTAGTTTCCCTAAAACCACATACTTTTATTTATTGCATTGATATTTGCAATTGTTTGACATTGATATGATTAATCTATTGAATTATAGAAAATAGAGAATAGTTGATAGTTATTGAGCGAGAGTCATTGACAAAAGGGCCAGATTGTGATTGAGTTGTTATTGGCCCATTGCACATGTCATAGGATAGCTTTGGCAGGATATGCCAAGTCTGTGGCGGATATGCCAAGACACTGGATTATTGAATTATATCGATATTGTTTAGGGGTGGATCGACTCCTATCGCTGAGATTCGATATATGTATCAATGTCCAGGAACCGGGATCCCTAGATTAGAGGTGAGTTGAGTCGGAGATGACAAGTCACTAGTTGAGTTACAGTTTTATATCGATTCATGTTTACAGATTATATTAAATGTTATTGATATCAGTTTCATGCTTTTATATGTTGGATATG
Source organism: Primulina tabacum (assembly GCF_025594145.1). Lineage (NCBI taxonomy): Eukaryota > Viridiplantae > Streptophyta > Magnoliopsida > Lamiales > Gesneriaceae > Primulina > Primulina tabacum. The sequence goes on from NC_134557.1 coordinate 3,682,108, forward strand.
ATTGCATGCTTACATTGCTTATACTGGGATTATATTCTCACCGGAGTTATCCGGCTGTTGTCGTGTTTGTATGTGTGCATGGCAACAGGTGGGGCAGGACCAGGGTCGAGAAGATGAAGAGGAGAGATCGTGATTAGAGTGGAGACTTCGAACTTTGATGTTGATAGGGTTTTGGACACTTGATGTTTAGTGTTGAACCTTAGTTTTCGATAAATGTATATTGTACTAGATTCGTACTTTTATATACTGATATGTATATTAGATGAATTCCATTACGTTCCACATTTGTATAAAAAAAAAATTTAGACCCAGATTAATTAAATTGATCCTATTATCCCAATGATGATTAAGAAAATGATTAGCGTCCGGGTCCTCACAGCCGTCATCTTACGAATAGTACTTAGGATGGAATCAAAGTTTTCCCTCCTGCTAAACTACGCAGATGGCATTGAAACAGACATAAATACCAACGAGCTCCACCAAAACCAACATGTACATTAAATGAATAATAAAATCGTTCTTACAGTACCAAAAATGTTTAGTAATATAGGATGTGTGTGAACTTATTAAAAATTTTAGATGTACATTAAATGAATAACAAAATCGTTCTTATAGTACCAAAAATGTTTAGTTATATAGGATGTGTGTGAACTTATTAAAAATTTTAGATTATACTTTACCAAAACTACATGTATAGAAACTGAATTTCACTTCTTGCATCTATGTATTTACATTTATTTTCTTTGCATCATATCAATTGTTTCTCTGTGAATTTCTTTTAATTACATGATACTAAACTTTTCTTTCTTCTTACTATGAGCTCCAAATAACTTCTATTCATATAATTTAATTACTTTTATTATTCCCTCGTTGTAGTAATCTATTCGATTGTCTTACGAATTAAATTAACTCTCATGTTTAAATATCTTTAAAAATTGAGGTTACCAAATTCATAACTATATCAACTAAATTCTTAAATAAAAAACTGTATATCTGTTGAGATCCTCCTGTCTACAATAACATGTTTTCAATTTTTTTTATTAAACTAAGGTTTTATGTGCTCTTACCGATTGTTTAATAGATCATATTACAGTTAATATTTAATAGATCATTTTCTTAACTATTTGCGCTACTATAATTCCTTCTACTTTCACGTTTTTTATTTTCTTAAGCGCAATTCCAACTTGAAATAATATCCGTGTAACTACAAATATAAAAAGAAAAAATCATTGTAATCATAATACATATGGCTTTGACCAAAAAATTATAATATTCAAGGCATTTGTTCTGGTTAACTAAATCAGTTTTTAAATAAGAGCAATAAACCTTTTATACATTACAATATGCACATACTTTTTAACATGATTAAAATGTCAAAATTTACATACTCTTAAATTTATAAATTTATACATATAACATTTCATCTTATATCCGAACATATCGCACATAAATAAACCAATTTACCTCATTTTTTTAATATATTACAAAATTCACTTCACATTTCTCATATTTAACTTTGACACAAGTTATCTCCCAAATTTTGTTTCTTTAGCATATATACTTGACACGATTATTTTTTCATTAATACCTTAAAAACTTGCAATGTTTATCGTTAGCTATATCATTTAATTACGAAAAAAATTACTACCTTTTTTTAACTCATATTTACATATTTATTACCCATTAACAAAAAAACAAATTATTAAATAAGACCTACTCAATTATAAACACATGTGTACTTCCTATTAAAAAAAATATAGATGATCAGATGTTGATCTATAAACCTGGGTGAGACACCTCAAGAATTGAGGTTTCCTTTCCTAGTATTATATAAAGTAAGTATATTATAAAGAGCGCAAAGTGAGTATCAAGTATGAAATATCATAGTTATCACAATATCAAGTTTTAATAAGTAATAATTTTGATTTTTTTTTTTTGTTTTGCTTTTGATACCTAAATATTTTTGAATTTGTAGTAAATAACAAGGTTTTGCATAAAAAAGTTTATTTTTTTTTCATCATTCAGCACATCGTTCCGTGTAGATGATCAGAAATTTATTGATTGTTTATATATGTTTCTACCAATGATTAATGTCATACATTATTATCTTATCAAATATATTTATTTATAATATTTATACTATGCATCATTCTATCCACGAACCAAACTGCGACCAAATCAACGAGTATTGGTCTCCAAAATTTTCTACGAGCATATGTTACTGCAAATTTACTAGAATTCTAAAGCGTGGGTAGGAAGGAAAAGAAGATATCATGGCAACTTCAAATTAAAATCAAGAAGCAACATCATCAAGATATAATCATTTGACCTTTTTTGGCTTTAAATTCACCTATCCAAGCAGTATTATATTTAATTAAGACTCCAAATTTTGTACAAGTTTTTTGTTTTTTTTTTAGTAAAAGTTTTACCCCAAAACACCATAAACCATTAAATTATAACAAGTGTTTTATGATAATCATGGATTTCTCTGTAAGCCTTGTCAAGTTTGCACTATCAAACTTAAAAGATAAGCAAATATGGCGTGAGGATTTTAGTAATGGCTGGTCTTGTGGTGGTGGGGTACGCACATTCCAAATGGGTCGGCAGTAATGCCATTAGAGGATGATCACTGCTAGGCTCTAGGAGTTGGATAATATTCTGATTATTTTCATCTGTCGATTGGTTAAATATTTTATAGAAAATCACAATGAATTATAGTTTTTAAGAATAATTTCTCCATTTTATAAAAGTTGAAGGTAATACAGAGAATGTTTGAATTTTTAAAAAGTGTCTTTTTCTTAAAAAAAATGAAAATACTTTTCCAAAAGTCAGTTAATATGACTTTCAGGCTTCTAATTTTATTTTATTTTTTTATCATTTTAGTTTTCAAAACACACAAAAAAAAAAAAAAAACGTGTATATATATATATATTCTATTTTTAAAGTCGACTTAGCCAGATTATTGTAATGCATGTTGGTTGGTAAAGATTTGGTGTTGCAATGTATTTTGTTGTGTGCTCAACTCATGGGCATGGTTTGTGTACTGCATGCGAAGCGTGGGAAAAGAAAAGAGAAGGTTAAAAAGATAATGGACGGTTAAAGGGACAAAAACTATGAATATATTTGAATTTTTTAGTTTCACAAGATGAATTAGTTAATTTTACAACGAGTTTGGTGCTCTTATAAATTCTTGTTTGTATCATCAAACGTTTCTCGTGAAGAACTTCCTTTTCAACACTTCAAGTAAGTCGCCACTGCACATTTTTCAAAACCTCGTATCCATTTCAGGCACAAATTTGTCTCTTTGTTTCACCAAATTTCGAATTTAAACATTCCCTTTTAATGATCAATAATCTTTATTTGCTCCTGATAGATGATGATCAAGGCAATTCAGTTACTTGTGGCTGTTTTTGGGTTGCTGAATCTGAATGGGATCGAATGCAGGAAATCAAGAATTTTGAACTCATTTGAGTATACCGCCATTAATTGCAGAGTTCACAGTGCATCAATAGTGGATTTTGGTGGGGTTGGAGATGGGAAAACAGACAACACAAAAGCTTTTCAAAAAGCTGTAAATCACTTGAAGCAGTACGCATCAGATGGTGGGGCTCAGCTTTTTGTTCCTGCTGGTAAATGGCTGACTGGAAGTTTCAATCTTACCAGTCATTTTACATTGTATCTTCAAAGGGATGCACTCCTCCTTGCATCTCAGGTGAGTTACAATTTGCCAGAAACTGTATAAATTAAGTTGTTGGGGACAACTGACATTCCGGATATAACATTATTGGACGTGTTTCTATTCAATACTTCAAGTAGTTGGTCTGTGCAATTATTTCTGAGCATCCGGTCCTTAAGTGTAGACTTGAGTTATTGTCAAGAACCCGAGATAAAATCAGATATGTTCTGTTTCGATGTGATTCCGTTTTGTTTTTAATCACAAGTATTAGTTTAAAGAAGGTGACACCATGTGAGAATTCGAATTTCATGTGTGATCTTTCAGGACGTCAAGGCATGGCCAGTGGTCGCTCCTTTACCATCATATGGTCATGGAAGGGATGCAGCCGGGGGAAGGTATATCAGTCTTATATTCGGAACAAATCTTACTGATGTTGTTATCACAGGTATGAATGTGCACGTGTTTTGGCTTCACTTTTTTTTTCCTTATATATATGGTGGAATTGGAGGATATGAAATTGGAGATTGTGATGCCTTTTACGTTGTATGTATGTCAGGAGCGAATGGTACCATTGATGGCCAGGGTGTTCTGTGGTGGCAGCAGTTTCACAAGAAAAAACTTAAATACACCAGACCTTACCTTATTGAGATCATGCATTCAGATAAAATCCAGATATCTAACTTAACATTTGTGAATTCTCCATCATGGAATGTTCATCCTGTTTACAGCAGGTACTTGTATTAAGTGGCTTGAATCAGTGTTCAATTTTGGATTGCTTGCGGGTTGCCTACCGTGTGTTTAGAAGTTTCATATCATTATTCATTCGTTTGCCACATATATGCAGCAACATAATTATACAAGGCATTACAATCCTAGCTCCAGTAACATCTCCAAATACTGATGGAATAAATCCAGGTTTGTGACTTTCTCAGCCCAAAAAAAAAAACGAAAAAGGAAAAGATAAAAGTCAACAACTTGTTGATGTCAACATTTGATCAGAACACACCAATTCTTGAATTCAGGCTTCTAATTTCTTTCACATAATAATGCAACGTAGTTTCTTTAATGATGATGTTTGGTTACACATTAGATTCTTGCACAAACACAAGAATTGAGGATACCTACATTGTCTCTGGAGATGACTGTATAGCAGTCAAAAGTGGGTGGGACGAATATGGTATCCGCTATGGTATGCCAACCAAACATCTCATCATCAGGAAACTCACTTGCACTTCACCATACAGTGCTGCAATAGCATTAGGCAGTGAAATGTCAGGTGGAATTGAAGATGTGAGAGCACAGGATATCACAGCAATTCATACCGAGTCCGGAGTCCGAATCAAGACAGCAATAGGTAGAGGGGGTTACGTGAAAAACGTATATGTGAAAGGCATGAATTTACACACAATGAAATGGGTTTTTTGGATCACCGGGAACTATGGCTCTCACGCAGACACTCATTATGATCCGAAAGCATTGCCTGAGATTGAAGGGATTAACTTTAGGGACATTGTGGCGGAAAACGTGACAATGGCTGGAAGGATGCAGGGGATTTCGGGTGATACATTTACCGGGATTTGTATTTCAAACGTGACGATAGGGATGGCTAAGAAGGGGAAGAAGTATCCATGGGGCTGTGAGGATGTTAAGGGTATTAGCAGTGGCGTAGTGCCGCGTCCATGTAATCTTCTGGTGGATCAGGGTGTAGGGATAGTAGGGATGTGTGACATTCCAGCAGACAGTTCGGCTATTGATGCTGTGGAGTTGCAGAAATGTTCTTATATAGGATAAACTGAAGTGAGGTAACATTTCTTGCTCCTTTCATAAAGGCTGTCTTGCTTGTAACCTTAAAAGAGAGTGAATAAAATGAACTACTGATTATGGAAATCTTGAATGTCAAGGCTGTCTTGCTTGTAACCTTAAAAGAGAGTGAATAAAATGAACTACTGGTTATGGAAATCTTGAATGTCTCAGTACAGATTTTTTATGGTGGAAGTAAAAAAAATTGACGTTCAGACTCGTCACACTTATTTTAAGAATTTATGTGATTCATTATGCCACGCCTCGTGCGTTTTAAACATAACTTCAATCCAGACCTGTTTCAAGTTGACCTTAAACATAATTTATCATTTCAATAACATTAGATAAAAAGTCCGAACTATTACAAAACAAACACACAAGAAATCACAAGCTAATATTAATAGCACCATAAGAAATCACAGCACCATACATTTTAATACATAAAACCAGAAAAATAAAAACAACAACGCTATACACTTTTGTATATAGAGGAGCTTTCATACTCATCAATCACCTAATAACTTGGTTTTTTATATTGTTCTTAAGCGGAACTTGGTCAAAGATGTTACTGTCGGTCCTAAGGTTATAAAGTAAAGTGTCACGCCCAGTGAGAACAATTTGGAAGAAACCGTCTATTACCTTAGCAAGCAGATCAAGTTCATGTGAAAACTCTTTCGCTGATTTTTCTAAAACCAACGCTGCTTTTTTCAACCCCTCGCATTCAACAGATTCCTCACCATCTCGCACAAAGGGGAGCACTTTCTTGGCACCCATATCAACAGTTTCTAGCTCTTTCAATACCGTCTTATTTCCGTTAGAATATATGCTTCTTAATTCAGTATTCACAAAAGTCTGAACCTTTGTAAAAGCCGTGGCCCACAGACAAGTATCTGGAACCTGTAGGTCCATCAACTTATTCGAGGATCCAGAGAATGCAGTCGCAAAAATGCTGCATACAAAAAGGGTTATCACTTTCACTCCATACATAGCTCGCATCAAAACCATTCCCTTTGAAGAATTCTTAATCTTTGGCAGGTCTAATGTTTGGGAGAGGCAGTCCATGACACAGAAACAGTTATCAAGTTTCGGATTCTTTGAGCCAATGTGCTTACTCCATCCATCCAATGAGGAACATGCTCGAACGAAGTGATTTGAAGAAGCATTGTTCAAGTGATGCAAGACACATTGAAGATAAAGATGGCCATGTTTTAGTCGACTAATTTCAGAGCTGAAAGAATTGCAGATGTCAAGTAACTTCACACTGTCAGAGAAGTATAAGTCGATCCATTTGTCCTCCCAATCACAGACAGGAAGTTCAAGGGCCATGATAAGTGATTTTATGTCTGAATGAATTTCACAAAGCGATTCCGTTGCCATTCTCATCCATGACAGGTGGAGGACATCTTCCTTATCTGCTGGCTTGAGCTTTTTAAGCCTCTCTGCCAATGACTCCTCGAAATCATTCAACAAAGCAAGGAGCTTTGGGGAAAGGTACGACGAACCCTTTGGTAAAATTGCTCGGAAGGGATTTCCAAAAGACAGAAAAGGTTTGTGTGGTTCCTGTGGACGACTCATTTGAAAATTTTACTGCAAAATAAAACAACAAAACACAAATGAAAAAAGCAGCAAGCAAAGTTCTCTAACCAACTGTGTATATGTGTGTGTATATATTTATGGGGGAGGGAGGGAGGGAGGGAGGGTGCACGGCAAAAGGAGAGGAACATGATGGAGTAAAGCAAAAAAAAGTTGCAAGAAATAAAACTTATCAGGTATAATTTCAGCTCAAGTTTTTTCAAAATCAAACACTATTAGAATCATGCAATTTTGCACAGCTTAAAAAGTACAATCGAACGAACAAAACCAAGTGTTCACTAGCTCCAAGAACAAATCATAGCAGCATATTCTCAAATCAGGAAAAGCCAAGTTGAAGGATAAGCAGAATACTTCCATCCTGTCTGGGCAGTAAATTTGTAAGACTCAATTTGTCTACCCCAACAACTCAGGTTTCCACATGTTTCACTGGAAAGGTTGCCGTGGCCATGTGAGCGGATGCTGACATTGCGATGCTAGCCCCCCCACCCACCCTATACACCCGATTAACCCGAACAATGTATATTAGTCGTATGGCCATTCTATCCAAATGGAGGGGCATTACAGTGAACCATGGGTCCCCAATCCTATGATGGCAATCAGCCAGAACATTGCAGCACGAGGCACTTTCATAGTCCTTAAAACAATGTTGAAAGAGGCAGTTAATAAATACTAAATACAAAAAAGATCAATGTGCTCATAGTTGTCAAAGGCGAAGGCGAGAGGCGCCACCAGGCGAGACGCCCAGGCACTTACGTGCACCAGCTTTGGAAGTAAGTGCATCTAAGTGAATTTTTTTTAATTACTTGTTTAAAACAAAAAGCTCAAACCCAACCACCACCAGCAACCCAACGCCCCCATGCCGGAATCAGAATAAGAGAGTTCTGAATAGAAGAACGAGGTGATGACATCTACGTCTAAAACAACCAAAAAGACCGATTTCACATCTTTTGGATGAAGAGAAAGAAAAAATTGATGTTGATCAAGAAAATGATGAAGACCAAGTGGATACAAGTCCAAAAGTTCTGGGGACTCTGATGATTCGATGAAAGAAGATGAACTTGATTTGGATGATTGATGAATTTTACTCATGTTACTAATTCCTATGAACTTATTAATTGTTTTTTATTTTGTATGACATTGTGACCTAATGCGTCTTCCGCCCTTGACAACTATGTATGTGCTGAAGGATGATATATGAATCATATAAAGGAAATAAATCGTGTACATATCATAACTTTAATTCATTACATAATTTACAGCTAATAAAAAAGTTGCACGCATCTAAAACGTCCATAACAAAATATTCAATGATTCAATCCAAGACAGATATGAACAATAAGTACAAAATAATCAAAAAACTTCTGGTACACTAAACAAAGCTTCAGATCTTCACGAATTAGAAAGGTCAACGCCTAATTCTCCCATAATTTTAAAAAACAATCTGAGTTTTTAATTCTGAAAAATACGATTCGAACGACTATAATATTTCTTGAAATAGTGGCCAAAAACAAGAATATACATACGTAATCAATAACATAAACCACATAAGGTTAAAAACGAAAACCAGACAAAATACTCACCAAAACTGTCAGATCTACACCGATCAGAATGCAAAATACCATGATTTTCCATGATATTCCCAATTAAGCTCAGGAATTGAGAGATAATTAGCCGCATATACATCACAGCACACGAAAAACAAATAACATACATATACAATTACGTAAATATACAGACTGGAAAGCCGTACCTGAAACAATACCAGGGGACAGGTTGAAACTTCAAAGAAAATATCCGAGGAGGCAACTTTCGTGTGTTGCAGTGTTGTTGCGTTTAAAGAAAATCTAGGGCAAGGCAATGACCGTTTCGGACATGAGACACGTGGTGAAAAGTGAGTGGAAGTAAGTTTTAACGTATTTGGTTACGGTGGTTGTGCATGTAGCGGATCCGGATGGGATGGGTGGAAGGCTGGAAGCTGACCGTTGGCAACTAGGTAAGGTCAGATTAAGGCGTGTTTGCTTGGGAAAAGTGGAAGTATATATCTCCTTTTAAATATTAATTTACGCAAATCTGGATTTTTTTTTATATGGCATAGTGGTTTAGGAATTTTTTTTTATCAAATTAATCTTATCACTAGATTCATATATCCTTGATAAAACGAATATTTAAAATATACATGAATATTTATTTAATCTTGATTCACAAAAAATTATGAAAGACTTCTAACTTTTTTTAATGGCCTCGTACTTAAATTATTTTTTCAATCTGCACTCATTTCTCCACTATTTAATACATCAACTTGTATATATTTTAGAGTTGAGATTGAGAAATGTCACACACACACACGCATAAAACATGCATTCAAGAACTTAACATTTTATAAAAATTGCACGAACACTCTCTATATCACATGTAATGTGGCGAGTTGAAATATTTTAATGATATTTTATATAACAGTTATCAAAATGACAAGAGAGTAGAACTGTTGGATATAAAACTTAATTTTCTACAAGTCATATTTCGGGACGACTAGATTAGTTTGGAAGTTATATTTTATAACCAGACTTTGCAAAATCGAGCTGGATAACACATATACAATAATCAACAGTGTCCGGTTAGAATAAATAATGTCTGAACTAGTCTAACCGACCTAAAATATGATTTGTAGCAAATTGAGTTTTCTTTCTAACTGTTTGCTCGCTGATCATTTTGATTATTAATATATGAAATACTATCAAAACACTTCAATTCGGTAGATTTTTTGGTGAGACAGAAGGTCTTCCGAAAATTTTTATAAAAAAATAAAAGTCTATGACGTGTACTTAATTTTCGAGTAGACGAATTTTTATCTATGAGACGAGTCGATACCAATATTCACAATAAAAAATAATACTCTTAGTATAAAAAATAATATTTTTTCATGGATGACTTAAATAAGAAATATGTTTCACAAAATACGACCGTGATATAATCTTACACCAATTTTTACCTTATTTTTCGCATTAAAAAAAGGATACGCTTTCGATATTTCAACGAGTGTTTGGTACAAATAACGCGTATATAACCCGTCAAATTTTAATCTGTTTCGGGTTGGCTTGACCCACTTTCGAATTTTTTCTCGTGGCCCGGTCTTTTCTTTTCATGCCAACTGCATTCCAATTTCCAAAGACAATTCTACCAAATTGGAAGCTCCCTGCAATGGCGACGGCGGTAAACTCCATATCTGTCACTTTCTCCCTCTACATCTTCTCCCTCTCACTCGTATGCATCGTCTATGCCTTCTCTCCTGCCGATCATTTTCTTGTAAACTGTGGCTCAAGTGCTTCCGAAACCCTGGACCCGGACCACCGAGTTTTCACCGGGGACGATTCCGGATTTCTCTTCTCGACACGGACGAGTCATTTGGTGAAAGCTGATTCACAGCTTGATTCATCCTCTCCTTTGTATCAAACAGCTAGAGCCTTCAACCGTCCAGTGCATTACGCGTTCCCGATTTCAGACCGTGGGACCCATCATTTGGTACGCCTCCATTTTCATCCACGTTTTACGAATAATTGTTGTAATTGTTTTGAGGTTGAATTCCATGTCGTGGCGAACGGATTCTTGTTGCTAAATAACTTTCGAGTGCTGAAAGGTGATGGTCTTCCCATTATTAAGGAGTTTGTGATTCCTGTTGAATTGGGAAAGCTGGAAATTTCGTTTATCCCGTCAGAAGATTCGAAATTCGGGTTTGTGAATGCGATAGAAGTGATATCTGCTCCGAAAGATTTGATTGCTGATGTAGCACAGTACGTTGATGGCGGAAAAGTTGAGTGGATTGATGGGTTATTGAGAAATGGGTTTGAAACTGTGCATAGAGTGAATGTCGGGGGATTTAAAGTGACACCCTTTAACGACTCTTTGTGGAGGACTTGGGTAACTGATGACAAGTACCTACAAGTGAGAGATGGTTCTGAAAAAATTCATTTTGGTGGTCGAATCCAGTATCAAATGGGTGGGGCTAGTCGAGAAGTAGGGCCTGATAATGTTTATAATACTGCTAGGATTATAAAGATCTCAGGTGATTCGACTCCAAATTCAAACATAACGCTGGCATTTGAAGTGGAGAAGGGTTATAAGTATATGGTTCGGTTGCATTTTTGCGATATAGCTAGCGTGTCCTCAGGCATGATTTATTTCAATGTGTACATTAATGGGAATTTAGCTTATGAGAATCTTGATTTGTCGGATGTTTCAAATAGACTGCTGGCTTCACCATTTTATGCCGATTTTGTGGTTGATGGGGGGATATCGGGACATTTGGTCATCAGTGTAGGGCCATCAAATATGAGCTTGCCACATGCGGTTGATGGCCTTGTCAATGGAATTGAGGTATGGAAGATGAACAATTCGATGGGCAGTTTTGGTGAAGAGGTTTCTGCAGAGTATGTGTGGAGGAGCTGGAGAAGGGGACATGCTGGTGTTTTACTTCCCTTGGCTGCTGCAGTATTCTTGCTGCTTACTGCCTCTGTTCTTATGGTGAGGAAAAAGAATGGTTATGTGGGATGGTCGCGCTTGCCTGTAGATGTTTCTGAAACTAGTATGAAGTTTGGCAATCAGTTCTCATCTGTTAAAGCTTGACGACCTTGTAGAATCAACATGTTTTTTTGTTCTGCACAAAAAGATTGGAATTAATGCTCTCCAGACGGTACTGTCGTGTGAAATACTGCTGCTGTCTTTTGCTGTAAGTAGTCATAACAGATGCAATTACATATTCAATATCTATTGTGTTATTTCCTTGGTGTGTATGATATGTTAACTGCTATGTATTGTAACGAATGTATTGAGATAGATATGTTGATCAGATACAAATGCTTTATCCGGTGAGTGGATATTTCTTTATGTTCCAAATGCTCTGAAGCATGGAATCTCTTTATGCAAGTATGGTAGCTGATTTTGCTTGAGATTTTACTCAGAAGCAAGCATATTATAGTAGAAGATATCAAGAAGTTGCTGATGAATTACATCTCTTTTATTTTTTCGCCCTTTCAGCACAGGAATTGTTTCTAATCAAATTAAATTATTTAGGCTCACTTGATTGTAATAAGGTTGTGTCTTTGCTCCTGTCCGCGCGGTTGCAAACCCTTTTATACTCTCTCTCCGTTTTGTGTGTGTGCATGTTTAGAAGGATGGGGGAAATTGGGGAGAATAACATCGGTCACTCCCGCATTGTGATGAATTATATGGGGGAAAATTGATCACGGTTAGTATTTAACCTGAGGGTAGGTGCAAAAGGTTGGCTCTTTATTAGTTCGTTGTTCCCGTGTTAAATGCTTACGGTTAAGTTACGTAGGCACTCTTAAAATTTTGTTCTAAGAATATATATAGCCACAAGGTTTGAATCATGACTAGGTATCATATAAGACGGTTTCGTGAGACGGGTCAACATCCATATTTAATTGAGTCGAATTGGAGATCAGTTTCATAAAATTGACCTATACGACTATCTCACGTAAAGTTTTTGTGTTGAATTATTACATTGATACCATTGAGATGTTAACTAAACCTCAATGTTGTTTGTACATTCGATCAAATTTTTCTAGTGTTATCATTGTTAGTGTGATCATTGTTATTGTGAAGAGCAGAAGGTATATTTCTACTTAGTGTGATCATTGCTACTCTCATCTCATGTTGGACTTTGGTTTATGATAATTAAAAAATTATTTTACATTTTTTGAATTGGACTTATAATTTTTGGCTGTCTTACTGCAGCCTGTCGACACCTAGCGTCCAGGTCGATTTTTATAACACTGTAATTTGCGTTCATGGTTGGTTAAACATCTCCATATTGTCCATATTGTCACTGTGTAACATGGAAAACATCTCTGGCAGAAGTTTGAATTTGTTTGCAACCATCAATCGTTTAGCATCCATTAGTCATCTTGAATGTGGTCCCTTTTTTGTCCCGTTAATCATATCATATCGGATTCTGGTTGTTTTTAATGGCATAATCTCATCTTTTTCTTGGCCCTCACTGTGTAGCCTAAAGTTTTTTGAATTCTACTTTTCTTTCATGGTGGAGGATATGGTTTCCACATTCACCACTACAGTAAGGTACTGCAGCCATTTTTCACGATCTGGTGGAATAGATGACATCTGTGAGATACATATTTGAGTGATTAATAATAAAGCAAGTCTTTTTTAAAAATAAAAAGACTATTTTTATAACGATAATTTTAGACATAAAATAGGTTGTTTTTATTTGTTTTTTAATTGACCTATTTCTGAAATTAAAAATAAATTTTTATTTTTCGTTGTTTTTGTATATCTCGAAACAATGAACTGTCAAACATCTGACATAACTTATTTATAGAGAGAATAATAAAAAAAAATTCAGAACCAGATAAGATAAACATATATATATATATATATATATATATATTTATATTTATATTTTTGTAATTAATAAATGTGTTTAATTGCTTTTATTTACTTGGAAGAGAAACATACAAATTTTTTTTATTTATTTACTCGTGTCTTTTCTATATATCAACAGCTAAATTTTGTTTTCATCTATATTTTTCAGGAACGCACTTGTTTCTGCGATTTACCGAGAAAGAGTATTTTTCAAACAATTACACACACTTTATGTAAGGCCCGAGATTTTGTTACTGTAATCTGAGATTAATCTGAAATGATTTATTTATTTATTTAAAGATGATTATAGATGGAACGGATCAGATCGGGAGAGCCGAAAGAAGGAATCACATTAGGTGTGAAGAATATAATCGGCGCACATGCGCGGCTTGAATGCGCGCATATGCGCGGAACGTCTAGAGAGTTCGGCGCACATGCGCGGCGGAAGGCGCGCATATGCGCGAGTAAGGGAAGATGCGAGACAGAACATCTCGCGCATATGCGCGAGAAGATTTATGCAACAGGCAGCCGGGCAGAACTACCGGCGCATATGCGCGCGGAATGCATCATGAAAATTCGCCACATGGTGTCTTGGAATGCAACGTGTATATATATATATATATACCTTGCAATTATTCAGAACAAAAAGGAACGAAGGGAGAAAGGGAAGCTTCAGAAAAAGAAAGAAAATCCTTACGCCTTTTGTGAGAAATCCGTCTATCTGTTTTTGAATCCGACTTCAGTAGTGTGTTCCTATCGACGCAGGCTACAACTGGGCGTAAGTTTTGTTACGTTTTGATAGGTTTTGAAATTATGATGTTGTCAGGATTAAATGGAATTCATATATGATGTGCTTGACATGTTAGACATCATAGAATCGAAGTCAGATTAAAGAATAGACTGTTTATGAAATTGTTATGAATTTCAGAGTTGAATTAATTGAGATTCTATATCAGAGTTGTGTTATTATTCAGATTATGAGTTGTACTGATACTAGTTATGAATTCTGGTATTATATCTGTGATGTTGAGATAGACGGGGTTATCGTGACTGTATTGTTATGCTGTCGAAACATCAGTAGATTGATATTGATCAGATTCAGTATTGATTGAGATTGATCAGATTCAGTAATGATTTCGATTGTATCGTGATATCATTGATATGAATTAGATTGTACCTTGTTCAGATATGGATCAGATTATATACCGACTTGAGTATTGATCAGAACAGGTCTTAAATTGAGTTATATACTGATATGATATTTATATGATTGTCATTATCAGATTTGGATATGGACAGATTGGGATACGAGACTTCGTCTTCATCAGACCGAGAAGACAAATGTATAAATTGATGTTTATTGGGAGATCGACTTGAGTTAGATTCTACTCAAGTTTCCCTAAACCACATACTTGTATGGTATTGTTTTTATACCTTTATGTTTTACTGATTATGTTTATTCTATTGACATAGAAAGTAGAAAGCAGAGAGCTATTGAATAAGAGTCATTGACAGAGGGGCCAGATTATGACAGAGCCGTCACTGACCCATTGCACATTGTCAGAATAGGCATAGTCTTGGTAGATACTCCAAGACACCGGACGTTTGGTCATATCGATGTGATTATGAGTAGAGCCGCTCTTATCATAGATATTCGATATAGCGAGGGCCAAGTCCGTAAATAGGAACGTAGCAATTACAACCACCGCGAACGTAAGAGATAGGTGGGAGATTTGTTACATACCTATTCACCGGGATCCCTAGATTAGAATGAGAGATGAGTCGAGTCTTAGATATCGAGACTAGAACTTGATTTACAGATTTGTATTGATTTATGTTTCGTAGATTACGATTCATGTTTTATTTATAGACTGGTATTGATACATGTTGTTTGATTATGCTACATGTAATAAGATATAATTTCATGCTTTTATGTTAATTCAGTTAACTGCATGTATACATTATTTATACTGAGATTTATTCTCACCGGAGTATCCGGCTGTTGTCTTGTTTGTATGTGTGCATGACAACAGGTGGGACAAGATTGGGGTCAAGAAGACGACGAGAGAAGACGAGTTTAGAGTGGTGACTCCGGATTTATTGTAGACTTGGTTTAATACTTGAAATTTAGTAGTTAAACCTTAGACTAGTTTGAACTAGAAGCATGTTGTACAAGATTTGTATTATTATACTGATTTGTATAATAGATTGATTCCATTACCTTCCGCATTGTAAAAAAAAAAAAAAATTAGATCCTGTTTATCTTAATTGATAATTAAATCCCAAAGATGATTAAGATGATGATTAACGTCCGAGTCCCCACACTTTACTCCCCAAAGAACTCAATGGTATGTTACCTAACAAATCTCAATAGAAGAAAAACAAGGTAAGAAAAAAGCTCTGTTTCTTGTTTGTTCTTTTGTGCATAAGATAAACCCGCAGGCGCAATCCTGTCGGAACAGGACAGTCTCGTATGGAATTTCGCAACAAATGGCTTACGCATATTTTACCCTACGATTTACCTCTTGGAAAGTTTAGATTCATTTTTCTTCTCTTAAAAATAAAAAGGGAAGTCCTGGCATCTTTCGTGAGCGGAGTTTTCATTGAGGAAGCGTTCGAAATTATTGTATCGATTATAAGTTAGAAAATGGACAAGGTCTTTTATCTTTTATAGACGGTCTCACGTATTTACAATAAAAATTAATATATTTTTATTGATGATCTAAATAGAATATTTGTATCACAAAATTGATTCGTAAGATGGTCTCACATGAGTTTTTGTGTAAAAAATATATATGTTCAAAAAAATCAAATAAATGAATTAAAAGAAAAATGGATTGTTTACCAAACACGTGGTGACACACATCAAGCACGCATACGACGATTCTTGGATTCACAAAACCACACACACTTTTTTCAACAGTATTCTTTTTACAAACAAAAAAAGAATATTTGAGGTCGATGGAACTCGGGAAGGTCCATATGTATAATAATTGTTAATGAAAGAGTTGACATTAATTTATAATGCTTGTGTCAACCTACCTATATATATATATATATATAAAATCAATTCTCGCTTTAGGGTTCCAATTATTTTGTGCTATCATGCGTACTAGACAATCTATCCCTTCATTAGATTATTGACAAACATTCCTTGGTCGTGTTAAGTATTTTTATTTTTGTCTTTACATTTTGGTCTAGTAGTTTGCACTTTTTTTAAAAAAATTTATGGTCATTTTATCGGTTAATGACAATTTTTTTTCAATTTTAATCTTTTTCATCAAACCGCTGACATTACACGGGAAAATGTTGATATAACATCGGAAAATGCTGACGTGACATCAGATATTGCTCACGTTAGTACTAAGATGAAAAAAATAACTAAAATTGAAAAATAGTACAAGTTAACATACTAAAATTGAAATTGATTAATAATATGATCAAAATAAAAAATGTGCAAGTTACGAGACAAAAAATGTTTTTTTTCCCCACGTCTATGTGGAATGTTTAATAATTTGATTTTGTATAGGACTTTTAAATAATTAAGATTAATTATTTACAGGAAGAATGACATAAATTTCCAAAGTAGCCAAAAAGGTGCTATAAAAACCTCTAAATGACGTACAAACTTGTAGCATGAAACATGCATTTAATCAACGGAGTGAACAAAATCTATGTGGTACTTATTTAACCTTCGGAAAAATGTCAACTTTCGGTTCATTTTCAACCATGGACATTGGGCACAATGTGCAAGAAATCGAAACTATTAAAAAAAAAATTCAAAATTAACTTCATATAAAATCTTATTTCTAGAATTTATGAAATTAAATCAGTCCACGTACCATCTTCCATCTCACTTGACCCGCATATGTACCCTGAGGTCACCGCTGATATCATATATCGCATTATATATTGTAAAATGAGAACCTGACTGATTATGTGTATATATATATATATATATAAAATATATATAAAGAAACTCAAAAATTTGATTAAGGGTTGAAAAAACTTGTCAATATAATAAATGCAAGTCATATTGTAATGAAACTTGTCTTCTGTTTTCTCCTGCGGAAGTGTGCCGAGTCATGCTTCTTGCTAGCTAGATTTTGAAGTCCACTATATACTTTCAATTAGTGTTCAAATACAACTTTATGTCACGTACAAATTCCTCCCTATATATATAGCATCACATTCCATTAACATTCCCTCAATTACAAAACAATTCTATCCAGTTTCTATTATCCGCCAAATCCTTAATTCGATTTTTTTAAAAAATATATATAGGAACATAAGTTTATTAGAGGAGAAGTAATTAAATATGTCTTCTTCTCATGGCGGCAATAGCATGGCGAGGGTGGTGATTTTCACGTTGGTGTTGGCAATCTTCGCCGGATATCTCTTATTGTGGATAATGACGCCAACAAATACTTTCAGACAGACATGGCTGACGGCCCTCCGAACCCGAACGTCCTCCACTTACTTTGGAACCACCCAAGGTGCCCGTGTTTAATATTATTTGTCGTCTTTCATTTTAAAAATCGAACTTTTAAATACTTATATTTATTGAGTCATGAGAAATATAAAGAAATTGATTTCGTAGAAAAATATATATACGAAATCTCATGTTTTGAATTACTGACAATATGCATATCACATTCGACTTCATTTCCGTGTACGTTTGCAGGTGCGACTTATCTAGCTTTCACGTTTCCGACATTATTCATTGCCACCTTGGGGTGTGTGTATCTCCATTTAGGAAAGAAAACAAGCGAGAATCATACCAAAGGGTACGTGTTTACGCAAACAAAACATCAATAATATAAGTTAAATATTTGAAGAAATTCGAAACTTTGGATTTCAAATTTATTTTAATTTGGGTTTTTTTTACGAGTTTGAACGACTCGATCAAATCCAAGACATGCATTTGTTCCATAGGGTTGCTATTGATTTCTCTAAAGAAATTTTGATGAATGCAACATTCATGCATGCATGCAGATCGACTGGAGAGAGCAAGTTGGGAGTATGGAGGAGGCCAGTGATGGTCAAAGGATTGGGAATAGTGTCTCGGATTGAGCTTGCATTTTTCCTCATGTTTATTGCTCTTCTTCTTTGGAACTTTGCTACTTATTTGACTCTCAGTTTTCGCACTATCACACCCCTTTCTGCAGCAAAAAGTCGAGAGAAAGTGTGAGTAGTTACTATTATCACAACGCATCGTAAATATATGTAGACATTAATTATATAAAATGATCATTAGGTAACCATCTTGGTGATCATATATAGTAGCATAATATCTACAAAAATATAATATAAAATTTCGTAATTAAACATTAATTGCAAGTGGATGTGGTGCATGACAGGTGGGAAGTAAAGCTAGACTCCGCGGCGCTCCGCCTAGGACTGACCGGAAACATAGCCCTCTCTTTCCTATTTTTCCCGGTGACACGTGGCTCGTCTGTGTTGCCGATGTTCGGCCTTACATCGGAAGCCAGTGTGAAGTATCACATATGGTTAGGACATATTGTGATGACCCTTTTCACCGCCCATGGCCTTTGCTACATTATCTTTTGGGCTGCCACACATGAATTATCCGAGGTATATATAAATGTTTTCTGATCGTTTTGTACGTAGTTTGTTATTACAAATACTAAATCGATTCCCTCAAATTTATTTTAAAATTTCTTCATCCCCTTCATCTAAAGTTCTTGAATTGGCAACATCAACAAGCATTTAAGTAGTAAAGCTTTCAAGTGTCCAAGAAAAAAAAAAGAATAGGGACGATTTAGCATATTTTGAAAATTTTACTCTTCGAAGAAACTTTCGTTCCACGGTGGGAAATGGTTTTGACCTTTTCTTTTGGATAAAAAAGCACATGCAAATGATTTTGTTCTTTTTTCCCCAAGAAAATATCACCTTTATTTAGTTGCCACGTTTACGGTGTAAAATATACCAACTTTTCAATACCAAAGGTCAATTGAAGATATGGCATAATGGTCCCAAAGATACCATTAAAACAGTCCACACAACGTTTAACGGAAGTAAATGAAGACATATTCGAGATAAGATCGTTTATGAATTCGAGCTCAATTTAAAACTGAAATTTGAGAAACTCAAGATCCCATGGAAATGAGCAAATTTGGTGTTTAAAATTGTTAAGATTAGACTTTGAAATTTACAACATATTGTGTGTCTTGGATCTTATGTATTGACATTTAAATTCAACTCAACTTCAAAAGTTAACATAAAGATGATTGTCCAAATCTATATATACAATTTCTAAAATCTTAATCAAGTTTAACAAAAATGAGATAAAATATATAAATACATGTAACAGGAATAACTTCTCGAAGCTGTAAATTTCAGATGCTGAAATGGGAAAACACTGGCGTGTCCAATGTAGCAGGAGAGCTATCCTTACTAGCAGGATTGGTTTTGTGGGCTACAACATTACCGAGAATAAGGAGAAAGATATTTGAACTCTTCTTCTACACACATCACCTGTACATTCTCTTTGTTTTCTTCTTTGTACTCCATGTCGGCATAAGCTACACCTCCATTATGCTCCCCGGCTTCTACCTCTTCATGATCGATCGATATCTCCGATTCTTGCAATCAAGACGAGGGGTGCGTCTCGTGTCTGCTAGGATTCTGCCCTGCGAAACAGTCGAGCTCAACTTCTCGAAAAGCACAGGCTTAATTTACAGACCAACCAGTGTTATGTTCTTGAATTTACCCACCATTTCTAAGTTGCAATGGCATCCATTTACCGTAACTTCCAGCAGCAGTTTGGAATCTGATAAGCTCAGTGTCATGATCAAAGGTGAAGGAAAATGGTCTAAAAAGCTCTATCAGATTCTCTCTTCAGGTTCTCCTCCCATTGATCGTCTAGACGTCTCTGTCGAAGGACCTTATGGGCCTGCTTCCACAAATTTCCTAAGGTACACCAACGTATTTTATATAATTTTTTGCGTAGAAATTTTCCTATAATAATTTCACCCCTATAAACTATTGATTATTGTGAACTAAATTATGTGATGGACCGCGGAACCACGTAAATGGTGTAACTGCATTCCTGCCACCTTGAAATCTATAGTGCAATTCTTTTATAGTTGTGATGAGTACTGAGGGATCGAGTTGTATTTATGCAGGCATGACTTGCTAGTGATGGTGAGCGGGGGCAGTGGCATAACACCGTTCATTTCCATCATCCGGGAGCTCATTCACAAGAGCCAAACTATGAAACTCAAGACCCCGGAAATTCTACTCATCACAGCATTCAAGAACTCTGCGGATTTAACAATGCTAGAGCTCATCCTCCCCATATCTGGTGCACCCTCCAGGTTTTCGGACTTGGGGATCCAGGTCGAGGCATACGTGACACGTGAAAAGCAACCAACCATTCAAGAAACCAAGGGAGTTAGAGCTGTGTGGTTCAAGCCGAATCCTTCTGATGCTCCCATAACTCCAATCTTAGGCCAAAACAACTGGCTTTGTCTTGGTGCCATAATCGCTTCTTCCTTCATAATATACCTTATTCTCATTGGCATTTTGACCCGATTCTACATATACCCTATCGATCATAACTCGAATAAGATCTTCTCATCGTCCTCAAGAACTGTGCTACACATATTGTTCATATGTATCGGCATTATCACGGCGTCAACTGCCGCTTTCCTGTGGAATAAGACTAGGAACTCCAAGGAAACGACACAGATTCAGAACATGGAAGGGGCAACTCCCATAGCTTCACCAAACTCACTCTTCTATAATGCAGATAGGGAACTTGAGAGCTTGCCTCAGCAGTCACTTTCGCAATCTATCAACGTGCATTATGGCGAAAGGCCTGATCTCAAAAGTACGTACGTTGGAGAAATATACTATGATCATTTAATTTTCTTTCTTTTATCCAGAATTCTCATAATCTTGTGGTTTTTTCTGTAGGATTTTTACTCGAACGCAAAGAGTCAAGCGTCGGGGTTCTTGTTAGCGGGCCGAAGAAGCTCCGACACGAAGTAGCGAAAATATGTTCATCTGGTTTGGCAGCGAATCTGCACTTTGAATCCATCAGCTTCAGCTGGTGATTTTTACAATTTCATACTCGATCGGAAAAAGACACGTAATGGAATCTGAAAAGGGCATATATATATGTTTTTGTTAATCTTGGGATTGTTTTCTTGTTTATATTTGGGTTCTACTCAAATTTCATACTATATAAATTGGAAGACTTGCATGCATGCATGCGACCTTCCCTGTGTAAAATCAAATATATCAATAATATCATCACTCTTTTGCAACCAAATTGAAATTGTGAAAGCAAACGACTAAATCTCACTTGTACGTATTTGTTCTGTGTTTTTTTTTAACTTTATTTTACTATTTTTCCTGATATTCTAAGCTTAGATTCGAATCACATTCATGCATAGATTTGTCCGAGCGTCATTTAATACGTGAACTTAATTTCAATTTATAGTTTAACTGAGGAAGGAACTTAATTGATATATCTTGCATGTATCAAACATTTAAGTTATAACATATTTTAACTTTTCATAATTATGTAGTAAATTTTATTGGTAAAACCTAGGAAGAATCGAGATATATCAGACTGAATATGGTCTTGGAATGAATTGATTTCAGGAGTACACAAAAAGTCAAATACAATATTAAAAACATGTCTTAATACGTCAATCGTAAATTTACGTATTTACAACATGAATTTATATTCCATCGCTAATTAATTTGCTATGTGTACATAATGGGTTACATAGAGGCTTACATGTAATCATTAATTAATTATTAAATTACAAATAAAACCCTCATCCTAAATTGATAGACTACCTATTCTATTAATTATTTCTTCTCCTATCTCAGCCCTCACTCCAAATCGATTGACCGTATCTTTCTTCTCCTCTCCCAACCCTCCAAATCCATATGCGGTAAAGACGAAGAAAAAATCGAGATCATAGAAATATCCTATTGCTTATCGAGACGACCATCTATTCTCTCTGTTTTACATCTTTATTACTGTAAATTAAGGTTAGTTTTTTTTCTTCCAATTTGTTGTTTCGTTTGTTTTGGATGTAGATTCGTAAAAGAGATTGTAGATTGTTTTGTTTGTTTTCTCAAAACATCATTTTGGGCCGGAATGTCAACAACCCAACGGAGTGAGGGTATGAATGCTTTTTTTGACGGGTATGTCCATTCAAAAACATCTTTAAAACAGTTTGTGGAGCAATATGAGCGAGCTTTGAGGAGTAAAATTGAGAAAGAGTTTCAAGCCGATTTTAAATCCTTCTCCCAGATGGTCCCTTGTGTTACTCGATTTGATTTGGAGAGGCAATTTCAAAGTGCTTTTACAATTGTAAAATTTAAAGAATTTCAACAAGAATTGACATGAAAGATGTATTGTGACATTGAATCTAGTGATGAGGGGTCTTTCAGTACGAGATATGTTGTTACAGAAGATTTTACAGTACATGAGAGAGTTAAGGAAAAAAGTTTGAAATTATTTTTGAGAGAGATAAATGCACATTTTCTTGTAGTTGTCATTTATTTGAGTTCAGGGGAATAATTTGTAGGCATGCTATTGCAGTTTTAATCCGTAACAAATTGTCGGCAGTTCCTGAGCAATATATACTTCGACGTTGGAGGAAAGATGTGAGTAGATTGTATATGAGAGTGAAGATCAATTATAATGGATGGATAACTACTCCTGGTCAATTAAATTATGAGAAGTTGTGCAAAGCATTTGCAGATGTTGCAGATTTGGCTGCAGATAATGATGATGAAACTCAAAAGCTTCTCGAGTGGATTGAAACTAAAGCAAGTGATCTTGCTATATCAAAGTTGGGATCAGGTTGTGGTCGTAATTTGATATCACAACTGAGCATGCAAGTAGATCATGTTGATGATGCAACCCAAGTTTCTACTTGCAAAGTTCTTGACCAAAAGTACACTAAAACAAAAGGAGTCCCTAAGAAGCTTCGAAAGAAAGGTCCATTGGAGAAGTCTTCTAAGAAATCGAAGGTACGATATATTCATAATACTTCTTTAATTAAGTCGCATCAATAGCTTGCATTCTATTCATACATATGTTGTTTTTGTAGGTATCAATGATATCAAGCAAAGAAAAAAATTCTCAACCAAAAAAAATTCAATCCAGTAATGTGTTTATACAACCACCTGATCAAAATGCTGTGATGACTCCGCTCTCTTTCTCACAACAATTAATGGTACGATATTATGTTTTTCATGTTTCATGTTGCTAATCACTCACACACACATATGTTTGTTTCTTATATTTGCATAATAATTATAGGGTGTTCATCACCATCCTTGGAATATCGATTACGGAGTACATTTAGTATCCAACTACGGAGGTGATCAAGCATCGACAACACCATGCTCGTCAAGATGGAGTTCGAATGATGATGAAGTGATCGGATCTATGGGTGTAATACGTTATGAAGCAAGTTAATTGGACATGCAATTAGATGTACTTGAATTTAGATTATTTTTTACAAGTTAGAAGACTATTTGAAATGAATATGAAATTTCATATTTCTTCAACGCAATTTAATGTGTTATGGTTTTTATGTTCATTTCATGGAAACTCTATTAGTACGTTGTATGTTTTCATTAAGAGATCATAATAATTTATTATTGTAGTTACAATCATTAATTTTTTTAATTTTAAAAATCATTACTATTAATTTTTTATATGATTTATTAAATATTGAAAAATATAATATTTATCAAAATATATTTTTTTTAAAAAAATTGTATGATAAATCTCAGGACTTGCATTAAAAAAAACAATTTAATATTATTGATAGGAGAAGAAATAATGAATGGAATGTGTAGTCTATCAATTTAGGATGAGGGTTTAATTGTAATTTAATAATTAATTAATAATTACATGTAAGCCTCTATGTAACCCATTATGTACACATAGCATTACCCTTTTTCAAATATCCATAATTGATTTAGGACTACCACAGATATAAAACTTAACAGAACTCAGGGTTCTTTTTGTAGCGAATCTTAAATTTGTATTTCTAAATATAGTTGAACCACCGAAATATTTTATTTTATAAATATTTTAATAACCTTAAAATCGTATATTATTATTTGTAATTTAATTAATGTTATATTTCAATTTTTTTTTTAAAGGAAGGGAAAGCTCCGAAAAATAAAATAAAAAGAAAAAAAAGACAGTAAAAACAATCTAGATATCTTACAACCCGAGAAAGCCGACACGTTGCTAGAGTACTGGGTAATTCCAATCTGAATCGACTGTGGATGAGACGGGAGGATAGAGTTCCGTTAGAAGATTTCAATTTGTGGGAGTTTTTATCAATTCTTTTTCATTTACGCGACCAAATTCTTGTCTCTCTTATCCTTTTTATGTTCCTGTTGCATAAGGTTTCAGTTTTGGTCCGAGTAATTTCAGTTAATTGCAGTTAATATTAATAGTCAACTTTATTTTCTTGAGAGGAAGCTTCATATTTTTAGATCTGAAACCCACTTGCGATTTGGTTACTAATCTTTCATCTTAACTACGTTTCTTGATTCTTTCCTGCATCGTTTCGTTCATCTGCTGTATTTCTTTATAAAGATTGGATTTTTCTTGAGTTCATATAGGGTATATGAAGAATCGGCTTTGTGAATCTGCTGGGTTCTTGAAATGTGCGATTTACAGCTGAGGAAAGTTAGATAATTTGAAGTTTATTAATAATCTTGCTTTGTTTCTATTTCTCCTACTTATGTTCTAATTTGGAGTTTTTAGTCAGTTGGTATCAAGAGTTTGCTCTTTATCCACCTCGAAGGTCACTGAATGTCTCATAAGGAATCCAAGGTTCTTGTGTGTTGCACCTTTTTTAGATTTAGTTCCTATTAGCTTTACTTGTTTGGATATAAATTTGAGTGGCGGCGTTATTCTGTGGAAATGGATTATCGCCGAGAAAATGGATTTTCTGGTGGAAATGATGTGCAAATACTAACTGGAAACTCTGGAAATTGTGTCGATGAGAATTGGAGTCCTGGGTCCACTGATTATGCGATTTGGGCAACTGAAGATGAGTACGGGATGTGGAACGGAGAAGCCTCTATGGACATGAATACAAATTTGAATTATGAGGGGAGGACATCCCAATCTCGATCAGGAAGTGAACCTCCGAGTAAAAGATCTAGAAATGCCCAATCAGGGGATGTGGCAGCTTCTAATCGGTCGAGAGCCATTGGAAAGATGTTCTACAAAACCAAGCTATGTTGCAAATTTAGAGCTGGCACTTGTCCATATATCACCAACTGCAATTTTGCGCATAGCATTGAAGAACTTAGGAAACCTCCCCCGAATTGGCAAGAAATCGTGGCCGGCAATGATGATGAACGGCCCGTATTGTCAGAATCAAGGGAGGAATTTCAGATACCAATATTTGGGGTTAGTGACGAGGCACAGAGGTCTTATAAAGGGCGTCACTGCAAAAAATTTTATACCGACGAAGGATGCCCATATGGTGAGAACTGTACTTTCCTTCACGATGAGCAATCAAAATCCCGTGAAAGTGTTACAATAAGTTTGGGCCCTGGAAGTGGTGGTGGATATGGTGGAAATGGAAGTGGATCAAACTTGAAGCCTTCCAATTGGAAAACGAGGATTTGTAACAAGTGGGAACTAACAGGGTATTGTCCCTTTGGCAGCAAGTGTCATTTTGCTCATGGAGCTGCAGGTATAAATTTATATTAGCATTTTCTATCGCAAGTGAAAGCGCATCAAATTCGGTTTCAACTGATTTTTTACTGCTTTTGGCTATGAATATGGGATTTTCTTACCTATTTTCAATACTGATGGAATGCATTTCATGCTTTTTGTTAAGGTCTTTTGTTCTACGTGTAGTAGTTTAGCTCGGATTTTGTTGCATCGTGTAATTTAGTATGCCTTTTATGACAAAAAAAAATTGAATCTCTCTTTGCTCTGTTATGGAAACCACAAAATATCCTTGTCGGGACTTCATAATGAATGTCTTGTGTCGTGCCATCTGATTAAATTACTGAAGTGACACCCACACGAAACCCTTCAAGTGGTAGTACGAATCGGCTTTTGACCAAGCTATTGATATGTCTACCTCAGCTTATTGCTCAAACATTTACGATCTAAATATTGTCTCCAGGTTTTACAAATGTCATGGTATTGAGCCTTGAGCTATTAATCGGTTAAAAGAATTGATGAATTGATGACATGCACATGTTTCATAGGCTGTTTGCTAGCGAATTTAGCGAATTATTTTGAACCCAAGCTCTTCCCGTTTTGTCAGTGGGTGAATGATCAATCAAACCAAGTTAATCCATCCTCTCATAACTTCATCTTAAAACCATGGCAACGTAACCCACTTCCAGTTTAAAAATCTCCTCTTTTCTTTTCGTAGTTGTCAATTTGTTGTACGAGTCTGTGAGTTTATACATTACATTTGAACCATCCTGAGACAGAACTGCATCGTTATGGTGGAGGAGCATCTGATGCAGAAGCCGTAGATTCTTCTACTCCTGATGCCAAGCATGGAACAGCTTCTCTTAAAACTTCAGTTGATGCCGTCGCAACTGTCCCTTCTGTTCCTCATTCTGATGTGTATAATGCTGGAGTTCCATCGCAAAGGTTGCCTGCTGTAATACAGAAGACGGGGCACAGACCAACTCAGAAATGGAAAGGTCCAGATAAAATTAGCAAGATTTATGGTGATTGGATCGATGACCTCTGAGTTGGTTTTGAGTCCTATCATCATGAAAATGACGATACTTCCCTGCTAAATAGAAGGCATCAAATCAAGTGTAACCTCATAGCTTCATGTTGTATTAGATTGCAGCTTGTAAACTCACTCCTTGTATTCCGTATGTCTGTTTCAAGCAAAACAATATTTGGTTGGCTTTCCAGTACCCTGTGCTTAATTTTATGTGCATCGATTACAGATTTAAATGAGCCAAGTCATTATTTGTTTCGAATGGTGGTTAAGTACTTGAATTGGTTAATTGGGTAATGATTTTTTTATTGGTGCGGTATCATTTTTCGGAAGCTTTCCCTTTCATTAATTCTTGCACTTCTTGACAATCTTTCCACCTAATTCTTTCGTCTCTTTTAAAAATTATTATTTTATATTTTGAATAAATATATTATATTTTAATTTTTTTTAAAGATTTTACTCCTAATCACCATCGGAGCTAAACCCAAATATAATTTTTAATATATAAACAATTTGACATGTATAATAAGTGCATTATAAGAAATAATATTAAAACCTGTTCCCCCAAATTTTGTTCTATGGCTTCTTGCTTAATTCTTGCCGTGTTGCATGATTGCAACAAATAAGATGTTATTTTTGTTTATTAAATATGCTAACCAAAAAATCGAATTTCTGGATAGTAGCAAATGACTGCGGCGCTTATTTAGTTAAAAAAAACTTCAGTACCTCTCCCCTTTTCTTTAAGCAAGCAGGAGAAACCTCCATCAAGCTCCTCCTCATCCGCATCAATCAATACTCACCATTCCCGTTCCTACATCAATATCCATTTACTATTAGCCAGTTGAGATTTCTGCAGCTAGCAATATATTTTGTAATATAGCTCCAGTAAATTGAACAAGACTTTTACCTGGTTAATGATATCGTTCCTATTCGAAAGTTGCTTGCTTGTGTTTTCACATGCTTGGTGCACTACAAACAAGGGAAAAAACATTGATCGCAATAAAATACCAAGAAAATTACAAATCTTGGTAGAGAAACACAAAAAAGTTACCGTAATTTTTAGTTATCTTGAATCCCGCATGTCAAACAGAATTGGTTTGGAGTGAAAAGTTTTGGAAGATTTTTGTGTGATAGATGTAATACAAGGAAAAATATAGAGCAGATAAGGGAAGCCATGAATACATACTTGGTAGGGAAAAACACTTCCTGCATGGGGCCACAAACTTTGGCAGCCTGCAAGTGAAAAATATGCTGACATTTTGAGAAATTCTTCTAGGTACTTTAAACACCTAAAGGTCCAGGTAGTTGTCCATCTCTACCAGAGAAGGTACCTTAGGTCCGCGAATGGGAGGAGTTTCTTGTAATTGTATAAATTTCTTCATGTTACAATCAATTACCTGCAAGTGGTTGACAAAATTATCATCAATCAACCATGCTGGATTCGGATGCCAGTAGCTGTCTACATATTTAATTTAATTATTTAATTAATCCATATGAATTGCATCTCATTCTAATCTCTGTACCCACTAAGATCAAGCCATATATCACATTGTTGCAACATTTGAATCTCTGACGCACAGATTCGAGAGTTCAACATGGTATATCTCTATATTTATCCTTCAAATATGACTTTGCCTACCATTGAACACAAAAAGTACTACTCCTATAAACATCACTAGCCCCAGTTCCAAACAAATAATTTCGCTTATCCATCTCCACTTTCCCAAAGCTGATCAGATAAACCAAAAATAACCCCAAGACACATATGGCTCTACATCTAACGATCAAATATTCCAAAAGAAGAGTAACAAAGATTGAAACCTTCTGAAGAGGAAGCATACAAAAATGAGCCCACAACTCATCTTCAAACCCTGGTTCCACAGCCTCTCAACCTCCAATTTTGATGCATTATGATAAGGGTCGGTGACTAAATATGACATTAAAAGTAAAGAATCAAGAACCACGATAATTAGAACAAGTAGGACAATTGACCAAAATTTGTCAACTTGACATGTAACATAATATGTTGTTTTCGTGTTTCTCTCAATCAGTAAAATATAAAATTAATCAAGAGCTATATATAAGTACAATTGCAACAAATATACACAGATAAAACCTCTCAAGAAAGCATCAACAGATCAATGGTTAGAAGCAGAATCTTCGAAATTAAGATAATTTTGTGGGTGCACTACAACAAAAATAACTTTTCGTAGCGCGCAAATTCTCTTTCCGCGGCGCACATTGCATACTGCACAACTACAAGCTGTTGAAAGTTCAAAATTATCTGCGACGTACATGTGCATGCTGTTAATATTAATATATGCGGCGTGCATGCAATGTACGCCATTAACAATAAACGCAACATCTAAAACTAACGACGGTTTTTGATAAAAACGTCGCTAATTAGCAACGGTTCAAAAACCGTCGCTAATTAGCAACGGTTCAAACAAGCGACGATTTAAAAATCCGTCGCTATTGTTTTGGTTAAATTAAAAAAAATACTTTTATAATTTAATAATTTTTTAAAAAAACTTACACTATGCTAACAATACTCATAAAAAAATTACTTTTATAATTTAATAAATTTTTTTAAAAAAACTTACAATCTGACTATGCTAAGAGAGAAAAAATTTAATTGTTGTTAAGTGGTGTGGAGGAAAATAGATCGAAAATGCTGATATTTATAGACATTTTGCGATAGTTTTTGGTATAACCATCGTTATTAGCGAAAGTTTTTTATTAAACCGTCGCTAAGTTTATTAAACTGTCGCTATTAGCGACGATTTTAACTCAACCGTAGCTAATAACGACGGTCGCTGATAGCGACATGTTTTTTAAAAAACCGTTGCTGATTTAAAATTAGCGAATGTTTTTAAAAAATCGTCGCTAAATTTAGCGACAGTTTAAGTAAAAATGTCGCTAATTTAAAAATTCATTTTTTGCAGCGTGCTTATATGCATGCCGTGAATAATAATTTTGACGGTGTGCGATTTATGTACGCCATCAATGTCTAGATACGATTTTTTTTTAAAAATGATTTACTATTAACAGCACACAAAAACATGAACACTGTTAATAATACTATTAACGATGTGCATTTATTGTGTGTTGCGAAAATTGCAGGTTATTAACAGCTCACATATAACTGCACGCTGTCGTTTATATAATTTATTAACAGTACAAATGCATGCTGCGAATAGTTTTTTAATGTACGTCGTTATTTTTGTCAAGTGCAACAATATTAACAGCGCACATATGGGTGCACGCCGTTAAAAGTAATATTCGCAGCGTGCTTTTAATGCACGATGTTGATAACGTGCTGCGGAAAATCATTTTTCTTGTAATTGTGGAATCTTCTCAAGTTTCTTTTTTTTTCTTGTGGACTCTTCAGTATCTACTTTTTGGTAGGCTCGTGCGATCCAAATTTGAGACTTTTCGGATGCGCCATCTTTTGTGACTGTGGCTGAAGAGTAGTTAACAGCAGATGTCGGCACTCCTCCATTGAATTCAAAAATTTTCCCAAGCTAAATGTCCGTACAAGGCAAGAAATGGTGTGCTGCAGAGACAATATGGGAAGGGCGGTTGGTTTGGAAGGCTCCCTAGCCGAATATCAAAAGCTTAATTCCTCGATTTGTGCAAACAAGTTGAGAAATATTTGTCTCCCGATATGAGCATATACGTGGTCGAGGGTGAATGTTCAACTGCCCATAGACACATGCCTAGAACCATTCTCATGTCAATGGAATTCAACCTAATTAAGAATAAACAAAACACAACATATGAATTCAATTAATAATGTCAGAATAAAACCTATGCTCCAAACACTTCAAAATTCAAAATTATCTAAACAAAACATTAAATTTCATGTACCTACCAGGTGGCACATGGATCATGGTAATACCAATCCTATGTAGAGCTTCTGAAACTTCTGGTGAGATCTTTCCCATGTCTCCATAAGCATATAATGTGATAAGATCACTCAGCCTCAACTTCGTCAGTCCCGCAACGATGTTGTTCGCAATTGATATAGCATCTGCAGAACGAAGAATCTCACAATTCCCATAGTCCCACCATACTGAAATAGGTGGACCTGCATCGGTGACCTTGAAACCCAATTTTGGCTCAGCTGAGAGACCTCCATCTTTGGGGTTGAAATCCATTTTCAGCGAGATAGATAAACCTCCATCGATGGCCTGAAAACACATTTTTGGAGTAGCGGAGAGGCCTCCATATTTGAGGTTGAAAAACATTTTCAGCGAGAGCGATGAAAACTATAAAATCAAAATCAAGAAATCAAAAATTGGAAGCGCGACGGAAAAGAAAATGTAAGAACAAGAATATGTATCCAATTAAATATGATATTACTTATTAAAATAATATCATATATTTTGATGTTAATTAAATAAACTAACATAATGCATGTGTTTTAAATATTACTAGGTTCGTGCGATCCAAATCTGAGACTTTTCAGATGAGCGTCATCACTTGTAGCTATGGGTGAAGAGTAGTTAACTAGCGGATGTCGGCACTCCTACGCTGTCCAATGCAAGAGATAGCATGCTGCAGAGACAAGATGAGAGGCGCACTTGGTTTGGAAGGCTGCTAGTCATGTGTAGAGCTTTAGAAACGTTCGGTGGTATCTTTCTCACGTCTCCATAAGCAGATAATGTGAGAGGACCACTCAACTTCAACCTAGTCTGTCCCGCAACGATGTTGTTCGCAATTGATATAGCGTCTGCAGAATGGAGAACCTCACAATTCTCATAGTCCCACCATACTGACATAGGTGGACCTGCATCGGTGACCTTGAAACCCAATTTGGCTTAGTAGAGAGACCTCCATCTTTGGGGTTGAAATCTATTTTCAGCGTGATAGGTGAACCTCCGTCGGTGGCGTGAAAACCCATTTTTGGATTAAGGAAGAGGCTTTCATCTTTGGGGTTGAAAGCCATTTTCAGTGAGAGGGATGACAACTGTAAAATCAAAATCAAGAAATCGAAAATTGGAAGCGCAACGGAAATGAAAATGTAAGACCAAGAATATGTGTCCAATTAAATAGAAATATTACTTTAAATTAAAATAATATCATATATTTTTGTGTTAATTAAATAAACTAACATAATGCATGTCATTTAAAATACAGCCATTGAAAATTTTAAAAATCAAAATGGTTTTTTCTCGATCTTAATTTATTGCTACAACTTTGTAAAATAAACTATAACATTATAAAATTTTCAATTCGACCTATAATTAATATTCTACTCCAAATGCCTACCATTGAACACAAAAAAGCAAAACAAGTAGGACAATTGACGAAATTTTTCAACTTGATATGCATCATAATATGTCGTTTTCGTGTTTCTCAAAATCAGTAAAATACATAATCAAGAGTCATATCTAATTACAATTGCGACTAATACGCGGATAAAACCTCTCGAGCATCAACATATCAATGATTCAACAGATTAATGGTTAGCATCAGAATCTTCGAGATGAATATAATTTTGTGGGTGGAATCTTCTCAAGTTTCTTTTTGATCTTGTGAACTCTTCGGTATCCACTTCTTGTAAGGTTCGTGCGATCCAAATTTGAGACTTTTCTGATTCGTCATCTTTTGTGGTTGTGGGTGAAGAGTAGTTAACAGCAGATGTCGGCCATCCTCCATTAATTTCGGACATTTACCCTAGACAAATGTCCGTCCAAGGCAAGAAATGGTGTGCCGCAGATATAAGATGGGAGGAGAAGTTGGTTTGAAAATATGCCAATAGAATATCGTACCCCAAATTCCGCAATTTGTGCAAACAAGTTGAAAAATCTTTGTCTCTTGATATGAGCATATATGTGGCGGGGGTGGGTGTTCAACTGCCCATAGACACATGCCTAGAACCATTCTCATGTCAGTGAAATTTCGACCTAATTAAGAATAAACAAAAACAACATATGAATTCAATTAATAATGTCAGAATAAAACAAATACTTCAAACACTTAAAATTCAAAACTATCTAAACAAAACATTAACTTTCATATACCTACCAGGTGACACATGGATTATGGTAATACTAGTCATGTGTAGAGCTTCAGAAACGTCCGGTGGTATCTTTCTCACGTCTCCATAAGCAGATAATGTGAGAGGACCACTCAGCTTCAACCTAGTCTGTCCCGCAACGATGTTGTTCGCAATTGATATAGCGTCTGCAGAATGGAGAACCTCACAATTCTCATAGTCCCACCATACTGACATAGGTGGACCTGCATCGGTGACCTTGAAACCCAATTTGGCTTAGTAGAGAGACCTCCATCTTTGGGGTTGAAATCTATTTTCAGCGTGATAGGTGAACCTCCGTCGGTGGCGTGAAAACCCATTTTTGGATTAAGGAAGAGGCTTTCATCTTTGGGGTTGAAAGCCATTTTCAGTGAGAGGGATGACAACTGTAAAATCAAAATCAAGAAATCGAAAATTGGAAGCGCAACGGAAATGAAAATGTAAGACCAAGAATATGTGTCCAATTAAATAGAAATATTACTTTAAATTAAAATAATATCATATATTTTTGTGTTAATTAAATAAACTAACATAATGCATGTCATTTAAAATACAGCCATTGAAAATTTTAAAAATCAAAATGGTTTTTTCTCGATCTTAATTTATTGCTACAACTTTGTAAAATAAACTATTATATTATAAAATTTTCAAATTAATATTCTACTCCAGATGCCTACCATTTAACACAAAAAGTCAAAACAAGTAGGACTATTTTTACCGAAATTTTTCAACTTGATATGTATCATAATATGTTGTTTTCGTGTTTCTCAAAATCAGTAAAATACATAATCAAGAGCCGTATCTAATTACAATTGCGACTAATACACGGATAGAACCTCTCAAGCATCAACAGATCAATGGTTGAACAGATTAATTGTTAGAATCAGAATCTTCAAGATGAATATAATTTTGTTGGTGAAATCTTCTCAAGTTTCTTTTTGATCTTGTGAACTCTTCGGTATCCACTATCTAAACAAAATATAACTTTCTTATACCTACCAGGTGGCACATGGATCATGGTAATACGAGTCATGTGTAGAGCTTCAGAAACGTCCGGTGGTATATTTCTCACGTCTCCATAAGCAGATAATGTGAGAGGACCACTCAGCTTCAACTTAGTCAGTCCCGCAACGATGTTGTTCGCAATTGATATAGCGTCTGCAGACTAGAGAACCTCACAATTCTCATAGTCCCACCATACTGAAATATGTGGACCTGCATCGATGACCTTGAAACCCAATTTGGCTTAGCAGAAAGACCTCCATCTTTGGGGTTGAAATCGATTTTCAGCGAGATAGGTGAAACTCCGTCGGTGGCGTGAAAACTCATTTTTGTATTAGCGAAGAGGCCTTCATCTTTGGGTTGAAAATTATTTTCAGTGAGAGGGGTGTTCAACTACTCAGAGACACATGCCTAGAACCATTCTCATGTCAGTGAAATTTCGACCTAATTAAGAATAAACAAAAACAATATATGAATTCAATTAATAATGTCAGAATAAAACAAATACTCCAAACACTTAAAATTCAAAACTATCTAAACAAAACATTAACTTTCATATACCTACCAGGTGACACATGAATCATGGTAATACTAGTCATGTGTAGAGCTTCAGAAACGTCCGGTGATATATTTCTCACGTCTCCATAAGCAGATAATGTGAGAGGACCACTCAGCTTCAACTTAGTCAGTCCCGCAACGATGTTGTTCGCAATTGATATATCGTCTGCAGACTAGAGAACCTCACAATTCTCATAGTCCCACCATACTGAAATATGTGGACCTGCATCGATGACCTTGAAACCCAATTTGGCTTAGCAGAAAGACCTCCATCTTTGGGGTTGAAATCGATTTTCAGCGAGATAGGTGAAACTCCGTCGGTGGCGTGAAAACTCATTTTTGTATTAGCGAAGAGGCCTTCATCTTTGGGTTGAAAATTATTTTCAGTGAGAGGGGTGTTCAACTACTCAGAGACACATGCCTAGAACCATTCTCATGTCAGTGAAATTTCGACCTAATTAAGAATAAACAAAAACAATATATGAATTCAATTAATAATGTCAGAATAAAACAAATACTCCAAACACTTAAAATTCAAAACTATCTAAACAAAACATAAACTTTCATATACCTACCAGGTGACACATGGATCATGGTAATACTAGTCATGTGTAGAGCTTCAGAAACGTCCGATGATATATTTCTCACGTCTCCATAAGCAGATAATGTGAGAGGACCACTCAGCTTCAACTTAGTCAGTCCCGCAACGATGTTGTTCGCAATTGATATATCGTCTGCAGACTAGAGAACCTCACAATTCTCATAGTCCCACCATACTGAAATATGTGGACCTGCATCGATGACCTTGAAACCCAATTTGGCTTAGCAGAAAGACCTCCATCTTTGGGGTTGAAATCGATTTTCAGCGAGATAGGTGAAACTCCGTCGGTGGCGTGAAAACTCATTTTTGTATTAGCGAAGAGGCCTTCATCTTTGGGTTGAAAATTATTTTCAGTGAGAGGGGTGTTCAACTACTCAGAGACACATGCCTAGAACCATTCTCATGTCAGTGAAATTTCGACCTAATTAAGAATAAACAAGACACAACATATGAATTCAATTAAGAATGTCAGAATAAAACATATACTCCAAATACTTAAAATTCAAACTATCTAAACAAAATATAACTTTCTTATATCTACCAGGTGACACATGGATCATGGTAATACGAGTCATGTGTAGAGCTTCAGAAACGTCCGGTGGTATATTTCTCACGTCTCCATAAGCAGATAATGTGAGAGGACCACTCAGCTTCAACTTAGTCAGTCCCGCAACGATGTTGTTCGCAATTGATATAGCGTCTGCAGACTAGAGAACCTCACAATTCTCATAGTCCCACCATACTGAAATATGTGGACCTGCATAGATGACCTTGTAACCCAATTTGGCTTAGCAGAAAGACCTCCATCTTTGGGGTTGAAATCGATTTTCAGCGAGATAGGTGAAACTCCGTCGGTGGCGTGAAAACTCATTTTTGTATTAGCGAAGAGGCCTTCATCTTTGGGTTGAAAATTATTTTCAGTGAGAGGGATGACAACTGTAAAATCAAACTCAAGAAATCGAAAATTGGAAGCGCAACGGAAATGAAAATGTAAGACCAAGAATATGTGTCCAATTAAATAGAAATATTACTTTAAATTAAAATAATATCATATATTTTTTATGTTAATTAAATAAACTAACATAATGCATGTCATTTAAAATACATCCTTTGATAATTTTAAAAATCTAATATGGCATCTTCACAACTTTGCAAAATAAATTATAACATTAAATATTTTTCAATTCGGTTTATAGTTAATAAAAAAGGATAAATTTATTTATATACTAAATTCATAAACATTTTCGTTTATGGTTTTGGACTGTAATTAGAGTAGCACCAATGTGTCCTAAATAATATTATTTTTTTATTTATACTAATTAATAATACTTATTTGTATTGATAACAATAAATTATTTTAATAATAAAATCGTCTCTCGGATAAACGTGTCATTTTAAACCTACTATTTCTTACGCGATCTTCTCTTTTGGTCGTTTGGGCTTCAACCCAATTATCACAAATCTATCCATTTAATTATTCGACCCACCAACCATTTAGGGACTGTTGATCTTAATTTCAGTCCCTAACTAGAGACCAAAAAATTAATTATCTCTAATTTCAAATATTGCAACATCATCTTTTCCTTCTACTTTTTAGAAGTATTTATGCATTTTGATGGTAAGATGAAATGTAGCGGTGAGAAAAAACACCGAAATACCGCACCGAAAAAAATACCGAACTTACCGAAAAAATCGGTATACCGAACATTTCGGTACGAAATATTTTTTTTTTGGGTATTTCGTTATATACCGAAATACCGAAAATAATTTTATTATTATTATTTTTTAAATTTAAGTTCGGTATACCGAAAAAATGTCGGTATACCAAATTCGGTATACCGAACTTAAATTTAAAAAATAATAATAATAAAAAATTATTTTCGTGTGTGGTATACCGAAATTTCGGTATCGATATCGGTATGAAAAAATTCCATACCGATATTTTCGATATGGTATACGGTACCGTAGTTCGGTACGGTATACCGTACCGTACCCACCCCCTGATGAAATGTAATGAAAAAGATATGTACTCGTTTTTTGCGATATGCCACTAAGTGAGGACAGATTAATCTCGCCCCTATCCTTGTAAACTTGAGCTTAATGTTCAATGCATATTCTCAAAATCTTATGGCTCTATCACAAATGTCCCAACCTCATACTGATTACATTTGAATCCTTTTGCAATTTTCCCACCTGCTCTTGCAGTTTTCTCGTTCAAGAAATTGTGTATATTATGCTTTTTTTTTTCTCTGCCTTGAAATTCTATGTATTTAGAAATTTCATGGAATGTCAAATATGGGTTTTGTTGGTGTTTGGGGCATTGTCTGTGAGTTGTTTTGCAAGATATGTGTGGGAACATTAACTCTTGATCAATCTTTTTTTTTTTTTTTTTTGGGTGTTATTGTGCATTATGAATTTGTTTTTGTCATCGTCGAAATTTTGTCTTGTGACAACAAATTTATCTTCTTACATTTTTAGTATTTTTTTTACATGTATAGATGTGGCACCAATTATTTCATTGTATCCGGTGACATGTTAACAATAACCAAGATCATATTAGTACTTCAACAAAAAAAAAAAAAACAAAGGAATAAAAATGCAAAAAAGAAATCAAATTATTAACACTAAGACTGACTTTTGACAATTAGACAACTAAAAACCAATGCGTATGACTAATTTTTTAAATTTTACCTAGCACTTGATTACTTATCGTATTCCTAGATTTTGGTGCTTAGTTCTCAGTTGTAATTAGATATATATGTCTCTGTTTAACATTTCCTTTGGGGAATGTTGATCTAGAATTGGGGTGGGTAGTTGGTCGTTTAACCAAGTCAGCTCATTTCACAACCTATAAAACTAATTAACGAGGATTTCTCTCGCACTGCATGACTGCACATAAAAGGAATTCTTCGTTATCTTATGAAAAGATGCGCATCCGTTACATGTGTTATTATTATTTTAAATTTGATCAAATAATACCAAACAATTAATACGAAATTATTTTCAATTCAAAAGAATTTTCCGAATCATCTCCCAAATATATTATGCTTTTATCCAATGATTGTGAGAAATTAATCGAGACAATATTTTGGACAAATCACATGTCAAGGGTCATTCAATCTCATAATTGCTACATGTCAAACACGATTAACATTGAAATTTTTAAGTGAAGTTCTGAAAAAGAAGGTGCATATTATTGATATGAATATTATATATCAAATTTTTTTAAGTTATCAGTCAACTGTACAATTTCATATCTATAACGTCTTGAAATCATTTGCAGTCCGGTGTCATGAGATTGGTTCATTTATGTTCTACTTCGCCTAAAAAAATACCAGCAGTCACTATTGATCCGTGCAACCTCACAATGGCGATCACTTCTCACACGAGTGAATCACATTATTATTATCATTATTATTTGGATGTAGTTTGGAAGTGTACCGGTGGAACAATAAATGAGGAGAGTAGTTAATATGGGAATCTTTGTCTATGACAAAGAATTAAATTGCGCACTCTCCTTTTCTCTGTTCGGCAAACAATTTGTGCAGAGATTTGATACCAGAGAGTGTAACTTGTTCCTTCATATTTATGATCATTCACCCACTTCTTCTTCTTCCAATATTTACTCCCCTTAACAACTACTATAAAGCATTTGAAATATCAATATCCCATCCACATATATACAATCATACATATATACATACATACAAATATATATAAATTTAATCTTAAACATGATGTGTGTCGTAGATTAAAGTTGTAATCGATCCTTGTATCATGTTATATATCGTTGTGTACGTCATCCGGGTGATCAAAACAAGCGTTTGCTACTAAATCATATATCTCCTAGAGTGATCTTATCGCTACGCATACGAGACATATATATTTTTTGCATTGATTGGAAACAAGAAAAAACGATATATTTTTGTATGTTTATATATAATATTATTAAAGTGTGAAATGATTTTAAGCTCGCGAGTCGAATCGCGATCTTTGAGCATTTAAATTTGAGATCAAACTTCAAGATGGATCGAGTTTATGTTCTAACAGTACTTAGACGATCATCGATATGATATTCTGGTTGTGTGTGCGCTCTATATATCCTCATTACCAGCCTATGCGAGCACATGAATTGCCAAAAATAAAAAATAAAAATTGCAAGGTTATATTAGTTAGCATGCTCTAGCAAAATGGATTTTGTTTGCGTACAATTTTGATTTTCTTGCTTTAAAACATTCGTATCATCAAATCATATAAGATTATATTTTGATGAATTTTAAATATAAGAATTCCAAATATATTTGTGTTATTTAGAAAATTTAAAATATACTAAATAGATATTTAAAGAAAATGATGACACTACAAAAAAATATGTTTTAGCGACGATTTTTGAAAAATGGAAGAAAAAATATATTTGAATGCCTATTAAATAATAACTAATTAGCAAAAAAATTGACAAGTGTTAAGTTTAATTAGTGTAGTAGAAAATGTAGCATCATGTGTAGTAGAAGATCTTGACCGGGCATGCTAACGAGATAATAATGTAGAAAAATAGGGTTTCAAAATCACATTTATAATTATTCTGAAAATAGTCACATTTATAGTTTATTATATATGAGCAATTCTATATGCTAGTAAATTTTTAGGAGTACGTCTCTTGTGAGACGGTCTCACGAATTTTTATATGTGAAACGAGCCAACTCTATCGACATTCACAATAAAAAGAAATACTTTTAGCATAAAAAGTAATATTTTTTCATGATGATCCAAATAAGAGATTCGTCTCACAAAATACGACTCGTGATACCGTCTCACACAAGTTTTTACCAATTTTTAGAAGCGGTTATTCAACAAGTGATTATGCTAACTGCGGTAAATATCCTCAATTATGACAACTTTTAATCTATGTAG
Organism: Primulina tabacum; assembly: GCF_025594145.1. NCBI lineage: Eukaryota > Viridiplantae > Streptophyta > Magnoliopsida > Lamiales > Gesneriaceae > Primulina > Primulina tabacum. The sequence goes on from NC_134557.1 coordinate 3,722,421, forward strand.
ATCATAAGCTTGTGTATTTACCAAAAATTAGAGTGAGTGATAATAATGCAACTTAAATATTTTAAACTCTATAATAGTCGATATGTCACATGTCGATTGTTCTTCTAGCATAAATAATTATTGCACCCCGATTATTCTTTCCTAATAATTGCACTCCTCTTAATCTATTAAAATAAAATACTTGACATTTGTTTGATACCAATTTTATGATAAAAAAATTTGTCGTTTTATCAAAAGTAAAGACTGCTAGTAATGGTGCAGCTTCGATCTTTTAATCGTACAATTGACAAAGTACAACGTGTAGATACAGTATTAATGATTGTACCTCAAAAATCTGGATTTTAAAAAAGTCTTCTAGGTTTCGGGCACGGTTTAACACCAAAATTCTGAAATTATAATCTTATACTTTTTTTTATTTCCTCTATATATATTTTTGTGAATTATCGTGTGTAAATGTAGCTTTGGACTGAGAATTTTGAAAGTTTGGGGATATTTTTATATATTCGAGATTAAATTTATATAAAAAAAAACTAATTTTTTTAAAAGTTCGGGGATATTTTTATATATTCGAGATTAAATTTATATAAAAAAATTGATTTTTTTGAAAAAAAATAATTAGGAATGATCGTGCTCTGCTGATCCATGTCTTGCAGACTTGCACACATGTCGAAATAGAGTGGGCATGGCTACGGAAAGGTCACTTTAACTAACTCCATTCCTTTCTCTCTGTGAAAAAAATAAAACAAACATGGACAATAAATTTGACCAGGATTTGCCATACTACTATACTATTTATTGATCACCGACGAAAATTCAACGAATTATTGAGTAAATCTATTTGTGTACTATTAGGAAATTAAAACAAAAACTATTCAAAAAAAAAAAACATGTATTTAAAAATATGTATACTCGTTTAATATAAATATTTATTGTGTGGAAAATTATTTTACATATCAAAATTTATGAATTTAATCTTTGAACACATTAATTTGCAACGAAAATGCTTTAGGTTTTATTTATCGAGAGGGTTCAATTCTATCCCATAAGAATTTCAAACCCAAGAAAAATATTTATATGAAAAACTATAAAAAGAGAAAATATCCAAAAATATAAGCAACAAAAAAAAAAAAAAAGATCCAAAATCGTGTACTAAATATTTCTGAAATTACATTTTAGTTAATTTGTTTTTACTTTTACTCTTTTTACATTGTCAAACTCGATGTAATTATTGGAATAATCATAATTAACGTTGCTGCTCGATACAATTTATGATCTAATCTTGAAAAACCAACTGGACCTGACCATAACTCAATCAATATTTAACATCTTCATGATTTTGTACAATAGAAAATTGCATTTGAGAAATATTCTTTGGAATTATTATGGGGAAAAAAATAAACTTAATGAATACAAAAAATTCAAGATGGGAAGATTATGGGAGTTTTGGTCCTCAAGTAGTTGTTTTCTTGAAAAAGCACTGAGATATTGGCACGGCTCAATCAAAAAGATCACAAATAACACAAACTTCGGATCTTATTCAAGAACTCGAAATCATTTTGAATATCTCTGAGTGAACCGAGACAACATCGCAGTGATAATTTCAATATGATCTCTATATAATTTCTTCAGAGAAAAGGAGAAAAAGGGAAGAAGAAGCTACAAGAAAGGCCGGAGATTGTAATCTGGTTCAAGAACTAAAAAATTTAGCTAAAAGGGATCGAATAATATATATTATAATGGTAGAAAACATTTTTTTAGAAAAAAGGTCACAAAATTTAATTTTTTTATTATTTGAAATACACTCCCGAGTGTTCTTGAGTCCCCCCAAACACGCCACTCCCTTTCATCTTCCCGACAAAATTTCGATACTGCAATTGGTATTAAAAGCATATATATTTTGACTAATATCAAAACCCTTTATCCCATTTTTTAAAAAAAATTTTCCCAAAGAAAAAGAATCGATGCGTATCCCATTTTCACCCCTTTAGCCTAAAAAATTCTGTCCACTCGATGAAACAAGAACTGTGATGAAACCCTAAAACAACAAAAAAAGGAACAAAAGAAAAATGGATTAAAGGAGAGAAAACTCACAATATTTTTCCCACTTTCTTGATGAAAACACAGAGAAAAATGGGTGTAAAAAATGGAAGGAAGAAGAAAGAAAGACGAAGGTGTGGAAAAAGAGAGAAGAATGGCGAGTGCATTTAAAACTGAGGAGTACCAAACCCTAAAAAAAAAAGAGAACCAGAGCCATTAATGGCAACCGATGACTAATAAATAACATAATATTCTCTATTCTCTCACTACAAATATAAAGAGAATTTACCCCTCACACACAAATAAATATATAACATTCACACACAGTCTGACTCTGTATCTATCTATTTATTTTTCTCAGAAAATTTGTTACAGTATGGTTGGTTTAAATATTTCTGCAAGTGGAAAATGATTTGATAATCTTGCCAGTCTATTTTGTCCATGCATGCCTTACATTATACCATCAAGTTACTGGCTTTGGACAAAGCATGCATACAATTGCAGTGGCTGGATACGAAACTTATTCTTCTGTCCTTAGAGGGTGAAACTGCATTTTTTTTACTAGGATTTTGGGGAAGTAGTTGTTGGGTAGTTTTATTATTATTGTCATAAAACAATGAGTAATACTAAATATACAATCAATATACCGTACAACGATATTTACGATAATTATATCTTGAAATTTTACTATTACATCGTGAGATTTCGCTATTATCTCAAGAGTTTTTTTTATTGAATTTATCATGAGATTTTGATAAATGAAATTTTGTATTGAATTTTTTGTGTTATAAGAATTGTTTTACAAATTTAGTTGTGCATGTAGCCAGTGGCGGAGCCACAATATATGACATCCGGGCTAAAGCACGGGCGACCCAATTTTTTTTAAAAAAATTATATGTAAAATTTGGATTAATTTGATATTAACCCGGTAGATCAATTTAAAATATTAAAAAATTATAGAGTGTAAAATTCTAGCAGTCATATTCCTGACTCCGCCATTGCACGTAGCATTACTCTAAAACCATAAACTAAACATCTATATAATGAAATTCATCTATCCAGTGTCGTACTCAGGATTTTCAATCAGATGTAGCGAATTCAGTAGATTTAAGAACTTAACACAAAATGTATAATAAATGTCATATATATATATATATATATATATACTAATTCCTGCAATCTCAGAGAATTGATTGCTACTTCGCATGTCAAAAATAAGTTTTCCAAGGTTATGCTAAAGATGCATTAGCTCCATCAGAGAGAAATCAGAAGTAATTTTCCATTATCATAAGCACAAAATGAATTTGATAGATCAAGACAAGCCATACATAACAAAAATTTTACGTTCACCTAGTTAAAGCAACTGTTCAACTCTTGAAGTTGCAAATATATCACTTCATAAAACGGCAACGCGATAATAGTGAAGATGTGTCCTTCTTCAGTATTTCGTTGTGATCTCCAAATTTTTATTTATTGCTATTTATTCAAAGCTGATGATGGTGGTCAAAGTGGTGGTCACTCTTTGTTATTGAGAGATTTTAAAATTGGAGAAAGAAAGAAAAATTTCATGAACACCGAGATAAGAATCGATAATAATAAATTTTTAATAAATTTACAGACGGAGGTCGTAAAATTAAATTTGTATTTAAAATGGATATTATATATATATATATAGTACTATTTTTTTTAAAAAAAATTCAGGGTGGGCGATTGCACCCCTTCGGGACCATGTAGGCCTGCCACTGCATCTACCCCATATATTGATACATACGAAAGATATGAAAAATTTCTGATTAAAGCTTGTACAATCCTCAAATTATTTGGACGATCGCGGACCATGTAGGCCTGCCACTGCAGTTGGCTCACCTTGCAATAAGTTGCTCTGATGTGAATCGTGGACTTCGACTTGATCTTGCTTCTGAAGTCTGGAGGGTTCTTGAGCCAATGAGAGTTTCTTGTGGGGTTTCATCGTCCAGGATTGCTTCTAAAGACTGTCACGATTTCAATCCTACTTTATTTGTCCAATATTTCAGGTTGGTGGATTTCTTATGTTACTCTCTAAATTTTCCATGTATGAGCAGGATCTCCGGTTTATTGGCATTTGCACTCCAAGTTGCAAATCCCACACCGACCTCTTTCTTGTGGATAGTACCTATGTTTGAGAGGCACTCTTACTAGTTTTTCGACTCTCAAAAACCAAACACATTACATGCTTCCATTCCTTCCTTGGTAGCAGGTAAACATAATATGTATATATATGTATCAACATTCTACGCCAGAATCATTGCCTTCTGTGTGTAACTTCATCATTCTTGACAGGAAATCATGCGAGACCCTGTCTTCTCAGCAGACGGGTTTACGTACGAGGCAGAAGCACTCAAAGGCTGGCTCGAGAGCGGGCATGATACGTCCTCCAATGACCAACCTCGAGCTTCGACACTGCAATCTGGTGCCAAACCGTAGTCTCCGCTCTGCAATAAGAGAATGGCAGCAACATCCTTGAAATAATGCCCCAGTTGTCTTGTCTATGCAATTTTTAGTAAGTTTCGTGACATGCATACGGTTAATGGTACATGCATGATTTGCAGCCTAATAGTTGCGCAATATGTTAATATTCTACACCTTACGACTTCTAGCTTTTATGTAAGGTTTCTCTTCGGCTTTTGAACCTTAAGATTACGTTTTTGAAATGGTGAATTTCAAATTTATGGATTTCATATATATTTTTGTTATTTAAAGAAGTAATACCTTAAAATTCAAATTCAACGGTTATATTTTTATACAGTATTTCATGTTAATTATGATTAATTTCAAGTTCATTCAATAATTGTGTCATTTAAAATACATTCTACTTTAATTTACTTATTTACTTTAATTTGTAAATAAGAAAGATTGATATTTATGATATGATTTAGTGTTTTATAATAAATAATAAAATTATAATCGAAATACATTGATTTTCTCCTCGCATGCTCTCCAAGGTTTGAATTATAAATTGAGATTGTGAATTTTTTTTAGATTTTAAAATTGATATAAGCATTGACAAACAATGTTTATTAAAACTCTCAAATTATCGAATAGTCTGAAAATTTAATCAGTAAATGAGCTGATTCTTGCCAAACGAACTTTTAAGGTTTAAGGCGTGATCTGTAACAAATTAGCTAATTTACCAAAAATATATTTTTATTGCATATTGAATTGAATCATACCTTTGGATCGTCACGTAATGATTATTTGATTACATTAGAAAGTGGACTCGCAAATAGAAAAATAATTACCATGTATGCTCACTAATAAAGGGCTCTGAATCCCTCCACTTCCTACGCTAAAATACACTACAAAATTGTTTCACCCCGTTGAATCTACAACAAAAGAGGCTTCTTTCATCTTCTGTATGCAAGAATTATTTAATGTGGTTTAGGTTTATACCCATCAACAGCAAAGTTCCGAGTGGCAGAAGGAATGGCTAAGCGAATTCCATCCAACTCTGGCGCCGCAATTATCTGGCAACCCAAACGAGAACTGTAGAAAAATTTGGGAAAAATATATCAAGTAGCTAAACAGATTAAAATTCTTGTTTGCATATGAACACAAGAAAGAAACCTACGTTTCAGTTAGGCCAAAGGCGAGATCCAGCATGTCATTTTCCTCATCCGTTGGATCAGGTATTTTGTTGTACTGGCTCATGTCCTGTCGAAGAAAAAAAACAAGTTGACAACAGAAGATGATTTCTTACCCATTTTCCAGTGGCATTCTTTCAAAGTTAAATGGAGGATGGGAAGCATGAGACTGGCGCATGGTAACTTACCATCACAATCACATGACAAGTGGAACAGGCAAGTGATGCTTCACATGCACCTGCAATAAATTTGCATATTTTAGCAAGCAAAATAATTAATAAACACGATTGCTAAAATCCTGAGATGACAGGACTTGCAAATCTCCACGTTAAGTAATTCCATCACAATTTAGAAATCAAACTGAATTAGCACTTGACTTGCGATCGAAATACTGAGAGCAAACATCCACTAAGGTTATTGAGTTCAGGAACTACAAAATCTAAAATTCCCAGTTAACCTTCAAGATCTAAATCATTCTCGTGAGCAGCTTCCAGCATGGACATTCCAACTGGGACCTTAATATTCGTCTCTTCTCCATCCTTGTCAACAAATGTTACGGTTATCCTGCAGTGGAAATGAGGAAAAAAATAAAATCATATATGGAACTCCACATCTATGTCAGCTTTTAACGTCATATGCATGATTGGTATATCAGGTTTCTGCACCCTGAGGCATCAATTCTACACAGTGGATAGCAGTTTCGAGCAACATTACCAGGTACATACCGTTGGCAGTTGGAAAAAAAAGTTTGTAGTGAAGATTTTAGACAGATTATGCCTGATAACAACAAATAAATTCAATGAAACACCAAAATTGCAGTTTCATATTTTTTTATTGTTGAGTATTGTTCTTCACAAGAATATGGACGAACTCCTTGGCACTTCTACTATTTTCTGTACAACAAAAGATTGAAAATTGCTTGCATGAATACATACATTATTCCCCTTAATTCAAGAGCACCAATGAGGGTTTCTTAGTCCTATATGAAGAAACAAAAAGGAGGGTAAAAGTTTTGATGCTGCACTTGCTGTGCCTGAAAGACTTACTTTTGCTCTGTTTCATTTCCTTCATCGGAATCCAGTGTAGCTGCTGCAGTGCTAAATAATTCATCTCTCTGGTACCCATTCCCACACTGTTAAACAGAAAGAACATAAAACGGACAACAGAAAGTCATAATGCCAGATTTAAATTGTTGGAAATGCAAAACACAAAGAACAACCTTGTCTGCACGGACATAACGATCGATAGTACCCGTCCTGTCCCATGTGATTACTTTCTCTTGGGACACAAGGAAAAACGATCGATAGTACCCGTCCTGTCCCATGTGATTCCTTTCTCTTGGGACATAAGGAAAACCTAAAGGACAAAAAGGAACTGCAAATTTTTCCTAGTCCTTCGCGCATTTCTTTTTTATTATACTGTTAGAAGCCTCAGATTTCTTACACCAATGGATATCTACATTTTCCTCGGACTCTGTCATGTGTAGCTACTTAATTCCATATAACTGTCTGGAAAGAAACCATAAAAAAGGAAAAAGTACAGGTTTCATGCAACTTCAACACCTTTTTCCATCTATTTGTGAAGATTTCATCATTACCTTCAAATATTCTAGCCTAACAACATGCACAATTCTAGCTCAGGTTCTCACCTTGCCATATATTGCCTACACAACATAGTTGTGAATGACATGCTAATTCTAAACATTAACATTTAAAGTCTGCCAACAAAAGCTCAAAATTATATTGGAGAGTAAAGAAACTAACCTGAGTTTGTAAATATTGATGATGAATCGCAGGCAGAACAGAAGGCCTTCTAAAAACCGGAGCTGTAATGAAACAAGAAGCAATCATTAAAGAAAACTCTACGAACATCAAAGTCATTCAAACAATTTAAGTATCAAGATGCAAAGAGTGCGAGGAAGACACCTCGGTTCTATCAGAAAATATTATGAGTAAATAAAACTATCGTGAAGGTGTCGAGCCATTTGTCAGTCTCTATGAAGAAAAGATTGTTGAGTGGATTAACCAGGGAGGAGAAGAGGAAATGCAGAATTTCAGTGTGTTACCAGGACATTTGTCAGTTGCTATGAGGAAAAGATTGTTGAGTTGGATTAACCAGGAGAAAAAGAGGAGATGCAGCATTTCAGAGTGTTCAGGTACAGAAAATGGACGCAGAGGAATTTAAGGCTAAAGGGAAAGAAGGTCACAGAATAGCGTTTAAACAAAGAGATTGATTTGAACTCTCCTTTCATCTAGAGTACAGATTAAGCAAACACTTCTAAAACAATTAATCATTTTAGAAATTTAAAATGCTACAAAGCCCTGGGAAGATCTATTGATTCACTTCTGCACTAAGGTTGTGCGCCTGCTTCGAGTCAATCTCGAGCTGTCCGACCAAATGAAATAAATATGTATAACGGAAATAGCTTCTTAAAAGTTTTCACATTTAATGAAAGGAGTGACAACAAACCTTTTACCAATCTCTGGACTGCATAGGATCCTAGCCTATAAAACCTGGAAACGAACATATTCTTCAACCCTGTAAAAGCTCCATACAAAAGAAACAGGGATCAATGGGTGAAGGCGTAAAGCCGCAAGCTAAAAACAAGCATTGCTGACTACATCATCAGCAGTAAAAATACAACGATATTTCTGAGCAGCGTTCTACCCTGGCTAGGTATGGACTATGGACTTACAGGCGCGATGCGGGAAGGGACAGTTTTAACCTTATTACCGCTCAAGTGAACAATTTTCAATTTTTGATCCTTGAAGTTTCTAAAAATATTATTTTTACTGCTAGAAATACATTACAATCATCTCCCACAAATAAATCCATCGACTCAAGCTCCACTCATTAACGCAACTTACTACCGACAACAACAGATCAAACCACTGACCACATGTAGAAATCAAAAAAAAAAAAAACGATATCGAATACATATTGCAAAGATAACAAAAACTCAACAAAAAAATAAGCACGAATCTCTGACAATATATTTGATCATATTTCCAAAATCTAATGCAAAACAAGAAGAAGAAGAAGAAGAAGAAGAAGAATAAGTGGAGGAGGAGGAAAAAAAAATTCGGGAAAGGAATGGTCACCCTGGACTCACCGGAGCTGAAGTTCAAACACACGGCACGGAGCAGCGACCAAAAAAACGGCGTCGTTTCTACGCAAGACAAAGGAAGTCGGGCCGATTACTTCTTCTTAGATGGAAACAGGTATCGGTTATTAGATGTGAGAGAGCTATCGCCATTAATGGGCCACTTTTCCAGGCCCATTATATTTTGATCATCTGAAATAAGGCCTGCTCAGTAGGCAGTAGCCCAATCAATCGTTAATTTTTTATTGATTAAAAAAAATACATTTCTATCAAAATTTTAGAAGATAATATATTTTTACATATGGAATTAATTACAAACTAATTAAACCAAAACTCAAAATAATCTTTAAAGAATTGTATTAATAAATCATCTTTTAAGTATCATCATCATACCTTAATAAAGATTTTTTTTTTTTGAATTTAAAGATTGTTACAATTATATCTCGAACTCGATTTCATTATTTTCGGCCACTGAAACAAAGCATGCGAAGATAGAGAAAATCATGAGGAGCCGCATACTAATGCAATCAAAAAGAATTTGTTAGATTTAAACCATAACAATATGCAGTCAATCTAAATCCTCTGTATCAAATGATATGTTTTCCACTTCGTTATCATAGACAAATTTAAAAATATAAAACACACAATAATTTTCACACTTGACTGCATCACCACAATAATATACACGTCCAACAACTTGTACCAATGATTATGTCCATGGACACCGGAAATTTAAAAAGTGACTGATAAATACGAGCGAAGATCACATTTTCACCAATTGACTCTCCTGTAAGAAACAAACAATGCCGAAATAGTAATTATCTCCATGTCACAGCCGCTGCTCCAAAGATAACAAATCAATAAATTGCATAATCAATATAGTTAGTAATACAATAATGCTTACACAATTATTACTAACAATATAGTTAGTAATACAATAATGCTTACACAATTATTACTAACCCCAAAGTATATTTTTTCCTCCATGGCTTTACTTCTGGTGAATGACTGATATTACTGAACTTAAATAAGGGAACACCCATCCAATACATGACATAACACTGGGAACTTTTGACCATTTGTGGGCATACTGAATTTCATATTTTCTACATGTAATCAAATAGTAAATAGATCTATGCTCTATGAAGGGCCATCTTTCTCCGTCTGATATTAACAGAAAGCCTACTTTCAGAATATGAGGAAACTGGGCCACTTGGAAGTGTTATCTTCTATACAAGTATTTTGACAGTGGAAACTTCAGACTCCTTGCTACCTGCCAAGGACATAATACAACCACATGACTACCTATCCAAAGAGCAACTGAAAGAATGTAGGTCATTCAAAGCAGGATTCGAAATACTACCTTCAAAGCCAAATCTTCAGAGACTGTCGATCGATACCGAATGGAGCCTTCCAATGGACAGGTTCCTCCTTTAGTAATAAAATTGGCACCGCATAAACTAGATAGTTGCAAAACAATGTCGGACATGAACCTGCTACCACTATATTCACCTCCAAAGTCACCACTTTGCAGTTCATAACCGGGTGAATACTCCCCAACAGATGTTATACACTGAAATATGGCCAACAACCTTTCAAGGGGGAAAGTTCCAGGTCCTTTATCGAGTAGTTCTTGTTCTTTAGTTTCCTTCTGCTCCTTTGATTTTTCAGAGCTCCTGCGTAGAGCACAAAATGGAAAATAAATCACTTAAACAATCTTATTTTACTAGTAGATAAGGAAGTTGAGATTGCTTTTCGCAAGAAATTGCAATTTTGTAAATATTTCCTACTCAATCAAGGGAAAAAGGAGATTCTGAGGATTTTCAAAGTTTATACTCATTTAATTGTTAAACTTCTTTTGCACGAGCAGCACTCCACATCCTTCTAACATGAATCCCTGATGACAAATATAAACCTATAACCGTCTCAATATCGATCAAACAAGACATTATGAGATAACTTCAGTATATAAATTTATAGACAACAAAATTGTACTCCCTCACTTGCCAACTAAGTAATGTTTATTTCAATTATCCGGAAGGATAATGAACATGGAATGCAATGGCATTTAAACTTCAAATTAAAACAAAAAAAATGAACATAAAGAACAAAAAGAAATTTTTCACAAGTTAAAAGTATCCAATGTTTGTATCTGATATCTCATATCAGCTTGAAAACTGGCTTACTTTCTCTTTCTTTTATGATTGTCAGATCCTCCAGTTGAATCAAAAAGTGCAGCATCAAGCGTTGCTGGATTTCTTGAAGCAATAAATGCAGAAATAAGAAGATATTTGGCAGAAGCAGACATGTGGAAGTCGATCTCATCTAAAGATTCATCACCAAACTTCTTCGTAATGCCCTTCCTCCAAGTCCTCTCCTTGTTGTCTGAGGTTTTCATCAAAGGTTGAGAAGTAATGTTAAACGCCTCATTCAAGTATAGTGAGATAGATGGTTGAAGATGACTAAATAATTTCCTCTTCGTATCTTCATTCAGAACAGCTCCCAAATCATCAAGAGGTTCACAGTATTTCTTAAATAAAGGTGAAAAGACGGTAGCCAATTCGTCAACTTGTCTGGTAATTCTACAGAAAGGCTTCAACACCATACTGTTTTAACAGGAACCAAAAGAATAAATACAATTATTATTTATCAAAGACTATAAACAGAGTGACAAGCACTGAAATGCAATACGTACTCCAGAAAAGAGGAATATAACTTGGGATTTGCTTGGTTTCTCATGAAAATCTGGCGTAAATCATCTTCTGTGAATCCAGGAATATAAACAGGAAAGGGCTCAACATAACCTGTGTCTGATTGATACGTATCAAGGGAGGTATTACTAATAAAAATTACACCCACCTCGGCCATTTTGAGGATATCAGACAAATTAAATAGCAAGGATAATGTGATTGTACTCTTATCCCACTCTCTAACAAGCTCTAAATTATCAAATATCAAGTAAATCATCCTCCCATTAACCCGGGATAACGACTTTTTATCGCCAGACTTGCTCACTTTTCCTTTAAGACTCTCCAGAAGAGTAGCCAAACCTTCACGCAACAGATTAACAAAATCAGATGGTTTTTCACATCGCTTTGCGCTCGAATAACCATTGCCCACATGCTTCCTATGAAGAGAAACCTGGTTCAAGACGGATTCAAACAGTATTCTAGGATTGTAACAGGTGATGCAGCTAGAATATATAAATGGACGGTTCAAGAACCTAAATATCTGAAGCATGATACTTGTTTTTCCCCTTGAAGGACCTCCATATACAAATAATGGGATCATCGGGGAATTCAAAGGTCCCAAATGATTAACCAAGTCATTGATCTGCGAACGTCTTCCAGGAAATGGATCAATTAACTCGTCAAAAGCTATTGGTTCATTATCGTACACAAGGTCATTTATAGACAAATTCTGTGTGTCATTACTCGTTTTAGAAGCCTCTACTGCAGATTTTGAATTCGGGGTGGAAGAAGACGACGATCTCGTGGTTCTTCGGTTGATTCGGGGACGTTCCACTTCACTCATTTCTAATAAGCACAAAATCACAAACTCCTCGTTAATCTGGATGAAGGAAAAAGAACAATTGATCGAACATTCGAACTTACAAACAAAAAAACGAACTCTAAGAAAATGTTAATCTAAAGATGAAAGCATATACACCATAGCATAGAAAGTACCTAATTGAATAGAGGCGATTCAGGGAAATTGTACGAGACAGTTCACCTTTTATCTCAACAGGTGGAGAATGGCGACACTCCCTGCCTCCGTTGGTTATTAGGGTTCTAGAAGCGTGCTGGTTTCCCGCCTTTCCATCCAATTAAAAATATATATTATCTCGAATATCAATAATCACTCTACTATTTACTATAAATATGAATAGCGTATTTTTCCAAAATTATCCATCAATTGTAAACACTTTACTTTAACAACAATAATTTTCATACTAATAAGAATTATTGTTTTAAATATATAAATCAACACTGCAATTATATAATCTCTCCGTTAAAATAAATTTATCCTATTATAATATAAAAAATTATAAATAATAGTTAGAATAGGTCTTTGTGAGACGGTCTCACGAATCTTTATCTATGATTTACAATAAAAAATAATACTTTTACATTAAAAATAATACATTTTCATGGATGATCCAAATAAGAGATCCGTCTCACAAAATACAATCCGTGAGACCGTCTCACACAAGTTTTTGTCTAATAGTTATTCGACACAAATGTTGGGTTCTTGTGTACATTTTTTTAATTAAAAAAAATTTACATTGCAATGCATACTTATGTATATGAGAAAATTTGTAAAATAATCTCAGTCAACTATTTAACTAAGAAAATGATCTCCTCATATGTATTTCAAATACAGTTGAGCATATCATTTTTTAATTAAATAGTTGATCGGGGTTAAACTATATGTATTAATTAAAATTAAACCTCTTATATTAACGAAATTATGATTAATTGATAAAACTTTTTAATAATTTTAAGAATGTACTAAAAGCACTAAATTTCATATTTTTGATAAATCTTTTTGCATCTATCTCTTCTCTCTTATTTTTTCAATTTAAAAAATTAATAACTAATTTTTTTTTAAAAAAAAATTATTTATTGTATGCAAATACTTGACAAGCACGTGTTCTGGTAGCTCCGGACAGTATTGTATTGGTGTGGCGGGTAACGAAACGGACGTTTATCCGCTCTCTAAATTGACTTCATCCAAACAAGAAATGGGGGATCTCTACGCTTTGGATTTTGATGGGGTTCTCTGCGACAGCTGCGGGGAGAGCTCTCTCTCTGCTGTCAAGGTTTTTTAAAAAAAAAATCATGGCTTTTTCCCTTGCAATTTGACGATGAACGATGAATCACAATCTTGGATTTGACTTGCTTCTTTTATGTTTCTTATATGTTGAGAATTTCATGGGTTTTGCGTATAATTTAATCAAATGTTAAAAATCGTTGATTTTTATGACTTCCACTGGCTTCTGTCCGATATTACAGGCAGCTAAAGTGAGATGGCCAAATTTGTTCGACGGAGTGGATTCATCGTTGGAGGATTGGATTGTTGATCAGATGTATACAGTATTGTTTCCTTCACTTTTCTAAGTCAGCTCTTATTGATTGAGTTTATATTTTGTTTTCCCTTCATTAAAAGCACAACCAAGGAAGCAAGGGGAGGAATTATGAAACGGGAGCCGGTAGATGATATATTTTGCAGAACGAAACTTGGATTTTTTAAAAATCCATGTAAAATTTCAGATATTTCTAATTATTGCCTATGCTGGGATTGCCCCTCCAGAGAAGCAGCACACCACTCGAAGGGTTCCATTAAGTCCACTTTTTACTTTAAGAAATCGATTAAACTAAGTTGTTTGAGGAATTAGTTATTATCACAGAAAGGGTTCACACGTCTCTGTGATTTCATCTGGTCTTTGCCACATCCCATTCACAACCTGATAAATAATATTTCACTTCGATGAACTTTGCTAGTAACTATTTCATATTCATTTTTACTTTGAGAAAACTATTAATTTCATAGAAGTTGATTATAATCTTATCGGTCTCTCACACATGTTTTATGAACTGACACGCTACACAGGATATTAAAAACTCTCTTGAAGCAGTCTTGAGTTTGATGGTGTTCCTTTTTATGCATCTTTGTAGATGATGAAGTGTTTAACTGGTTTCAGGTCCGGCCTGTTGTAGAAACAGGATATGAAAATCTATTACTTGTGAGGTTGTTGCTGGAGATGAAAATTCCTTCTGTAAGGAAGTCTTCGGTGGGTATCTAAAGCACAACTATTTCTATTTTCCAGTTGGCAGAAGCTCCAATCCATTTTGATTTCTGGAGTTTACCAGTTGGGTGCTCTCTTAGCTAATGTTCAGCTTTATTCGTGGTCTGATTGGAAGGTGGCAGAGGGGCTCACAGTTGAGGGAATATTGGATGACTGGTTCAAAATAAAACCCGTGATTATGGCAGAATGGGATGAGAAAAAGGACCCATTAATCGATCTTTTTGGAAAGGTTAGGGATGAATGGATTGACAATGACTTGGCAGGTTGGATAGGAACGAATAGGTAAACTTAGTTTTTATTCTTTGGAGTTCTTAAATTTATGATTTGTTGAACGTTGGTGTACTTTTATCGAGACTATGCTCTTTTCCCTGTGAATACTGATAAATGTGGCTTACCTACAGATTATATCCTGGTGTTCCTGACGCCCTAAAGTTTGCAAGCTCGAAGCTCTATATCGTGACCACAAAACAGGTTTACCAAATTTATGATTTCTCATCACAAAAAGTAGATATGGTTTCTTTGATCTCTAGCAAAATGTCAATTTTTTAGGAAGGGTTTGTTAATCTGACTGCATTGCTTTATATCACTTTCTTTTTTTGCTGTTATCACCCAGTTATTGCATTTTTGGTTTACAGAGCCGTTTTGCTGATGCGTTGCTTCGAGAGCTTGCTGGAGTCGCTATTCCACTTGAAAGAATTTATGGTCTTGGAACCGGGTAAGAATATTTCTGAACATCTAAATAATTATGGAAAGAAAAGCTAAAGTTTTGCGAGTTCAGACCTTGAGTCGTCTTTCTTAAAGTTAAATGTTTCTTCTGAAATCTGCCAGTCCTAAGGTAGAAGTTCTGAAGAAGCTTCAGAATATGCCAGAACATCAGGGTCTAGCCCTGCAGTGAGTTCCTGGACTCGTTAATATTTTTTTTCTGTAGTTCTATTCAATATTTATTTTTCAGCTTTTAAGTAGTCATCTTATTTGCTATTTTAAATTCAGCTTTGTTGAGGACCGTATTGCGACTTTAAAGAATGTCATCAAGGAGCCAGAGTTGAACAACTGGAACCTATATCTTGGTAATTCCTGTAATTTTTTTGTTGTATTACCATTCTATTGATCTCGTAAACTCTTCAAGTTTTTGAAGTCAAATTTCATGGTGCAGGGGATTGGGGTTACAACACCCAGAAAGAAAGAGAGGAAGCTGGAGGCATTCCCAGAATTCATCTTCTTCAGCTGTGTGACTTTAACGAGAAACTTAAATGATCTTTCCATTATGTACGAGTGAATATCACTCTTGCAACCATCGTTTTATTCTAACTTTTGTACGAAATTTGTGTACTTTGTAGCCACTGATTACACACGTTAAATTTATGATCCGATGCAAAATCACTTGAAAAAAATATGCCATAGTTTCATCTTTAGATATCTGCAAGAATTTAGTAACAGGATAGTTTACAAAGCTACCTCATAGAATGGATTTGAGACAAGCAAACAACTTCCGAGAATGTCAAAATTGCAGCTTGTATCACCCTACATTGCTAAGGTTCCCGGTGCCTTTCATCTTTCTCAGCCTGGACCTTCTCAAAAACCTCTTCAAAGTTAGGATCTCCAGGTCTTCTGAATAGTTGATCCCCTATCTTAATCTCATATGCATCCGATTGACTCAGCATGAATTCTTTTAACTGGAAAAAAGTTGGAAAATTTAGTTAATAGAAAATGTGTAAATGGCGTAAATAACTGATGGATGTGAAATCCGAGTCTCATTTCTTTTTTGTCTCTTATCGTAGAAGAAATAACTGTGAGACAATGGGATACAATATTTCTTAGTCGTAAGTAGCTGGTTAAAGTGTGATCAAGAGATCCTATAGCATGGTGTCTTTAAGTCATGCATCTTCGGTACTACCAGTGGCGTCAAGGTGATACTTTCAGTTGCATTTGGATATCATGTAGTGCTCTCTATTATGTAAGTTTTGGGATACGGATTTTGAATAAATCTCAATCATCCACGAGCTCAAATTTGTAGATTAAAGGATTTGAACAGTCATCAAAACTATGTATTCAAACGGTGCAATAAATTTTGAACATGGATTTGAAATCAAATTCTAAGCTTTCAAATTCTTTCATCCAACTGCTGTAACTGACAAGGATCTATATCGTCTTTATCACTCAAACGATATGTTAAGAGTTTGGAAATTGCTCTGTATCTATCCAACATGACTTGAACATGAACATAGATGGATGCCCTTTATCACACGTTTGACTAAAGTTGTGCAAAGAGTATCCATGCAAGACAGATGAAAAGTGAGCACTTCCTCAACACTAGAAACATTTCTACTAAATTAACAAAATATTTAACTATAATTGACGTTTATTAACAAAATATCAAAACAAACCTCCGGCGAATCTTGACCTTTTTGCATGGTGACCGTGATGGTACTCAAATCTACACCCATGAATTTTGCCTCAATTGCACCTGTTCTTGCTACATTTGTCCATTTCATGGCAATGTCAGATACCATCTCCTGCACAAAATTTCGTTAATAAAGCCAAGATCATTGTAATGGATTACTGATAGCACTAGATGATACTCAAAACACCTGAATCTGTACGAGTTAGTCAATGCATCATCAGTGGTGCGATGGAAATATAGAATTTAATTATCAGACGCCAATATTGGCAGGCTACATTTCAAAGCAGAGCCAATAAATCCAAGCAACTTCAAAACCACATCCCAATTTTCACGTGATCCGTCAGTTTTGAATTGTACAACGCTGGTAACGTGGATTAAGCCATGCGAATACGGGTTTCCCCATCTACAGAGCAAAATAATCGTTATCACTACATCTCACATAATTCCCGTTCGATTAACACCCAAATTTATTCTGGAAACCCCAAAAATCCCCGTGTTTTGTGAACTTCGCTAGTCCTAATTTGCCAAACCGCCATTGATCAAGCAATTGATAATTCAAAATTCAAATAGAACTCATGCGATTTGTATCCAATATCCAAACAAACAGCCCAAAAAATGATATTAAACTCGCAACAAAACAGCAACCGAATTCGATCACCACTCGAAGAAATAAATGAACCAGTTGATTACCGGTGTTCGGCGAGTTCCGGGCACGAGTTTGACAAAACCGAAAACGGGTCCAAGCTGGCGCTTCATCAATTCTTCCTGCGTTTCTTGAAAACCCGTCCCGGGAAAACACGTTGGTGTCGGGTCGAATTTGGGTTGTTTCTTCTTGCCCCATTCACGCCAAGCTTCATCGTCAATGACGTCGTAATCTACGTGGATTCTCCGCTTCGATGCCACCGTAAACCTGTCAATTCCGCCTACCAAAGAGGAGATTTATGGGAATGCTTTGGTTCTTCATTTTGTGGGAAGTGGCGGTAATCCTGCGCGCTGGGGTTTAAACGTGTGCACTTGAAAGTCGCGCATCAATCATGATACAAAAATTTCACCAACCTATCAATTTAAAATACAAAGATACACTATTTTCAAAAATAAAATTCAGAATCCTTAATGTATATAATAATTTCTAAGGTCAAAAAAATATAGTTTCACATTTTTATATTTCAATACATAGATATTCCGGTTTCGGTTTATAACGATTTTGATTTCGATTTAAGTAAATTATTCAACAATTATATTACAAAATATTATTAAAATTTAATTTGTAGGGTTTGGACCGAGTGCAGTCAGCCAAAGGCTAAATCCATTGATGTGATTCACATTTTTCGAAAGATCCATAGTCAACATAAAACATGTTAGACAAAAACTTGTTGACAAAAACATTGTTTAAACGGTCTCACGAATCGTATTTTGTGAGACGGATCTCTTATTTGAGTCATCTATGAAAAAATATTACTTTTTATGCTAAGAATATTATTTTTTATTGTAAATATCGATAGGATTGACCCGTCTCACATATAAAAATTCGTGAAATCGTCTAACAAGAGATATACTAAAAATATAAATATAGATCGAATCCAAAATTGATTATTATGATGTAACAAAAAGGTAAATGCTAAAACAAAGACCCAATATAAGTTCTCTCTCTTCCAGCCAAAAGCTTATAAACATGCCTGAAGAAAGAGCCAACGTTGGTATCTTTCGGACTATCGTCAAAATCTGCTGCAATTTACTAGGATGGCAACTCCTAATTGCGATTCACATAGTTTTCTTTGGTGAACAAAGAATGGATCCTGCAGATTGAGCAGTCATTTGACCAAACCTGTTGCAAATTGGCCCGAATTCAGAATCTTCATCATCACTATGAATACTGCTTGTGATGTTCCTATTCTGTAGACTTCTACGGCGTAGAAGAGAGACGTTGAAGTAGTAGCTGACCAGAGCTTCCCTTCCTTTTCTTGGAAAACACTTGAAAAGTTCATCCCAAAAGTATTTTTCAGATGACAACCGGTTCGAGTTCACTATATCCTGAAACTTGTTCTGGTCTTGTTTAGTCCACGAAAGTGCATCTTCCTCTCCCATGGAATTGAATTTCCACTTGTAAAAAGCCGAGCCCAACTCAAGTTTTACCTTCATCCTTTTCTCCCCAACATGAAACCTGACACACTCGAGAGAACCAGGGAACGGGCATCCACATAATTCTTTTCTTCCGTTTCCTATAGGATCCCCTTCAATCAAGCTCTTGTTGTGTCCACCTTTGTTAACCGGCCAAATTCGGGTGCCTAACCATTTACAATCACTATCATAAGCTGCCTCAATATACTTCGGTACGTCTACTTGAAAAGGTGGGCCTATAGGAATGTATTTTTTGCGGGTATGATTGCTTCCAATGCCAATTGAATCTGCTGTTGAATCAGACTGCTTATCAGAAGAATACTTGTCACTTTGACCACCTGACGATGATGGTTCTGAACACAACTGTCCTCGTGTTTTGCTGGAAGAATCTATTAGCTACAAGGAGCCTCTGGCTAAATCTTAACCTTTCAGAAACCGACTGATCTTCATACATGCTTGGATGCATCTTTTGCTTCTTCTGCCAAGTAAAGAAAATGTTTCATTCAAGGATGCCGGAATATTCAATAACTAGATAATATCAAACTAACATTAACCACAAAAGATGGGTACAATGGAGTATTAACACGGAAGAAGTAATGTAAAGACCCGAAAATTTAAACTAGAAGTTTGGAAAATTGACTCGCTTCGATTTAGAAATTTCTGATTTGGGGATCAATCCTTCCAAGTTTGGGCAAGATAAAGGAATTCGATATGAGTATACCAAAATATACCAAAATGAAGGAATTTGGAGTTCTTATATCAAGAGATAAAGGAACTTTGAAATAAATATATCCATATGATTGATTCTTCTCAAAATAAGTTTATTGAGATATATGAATTGATCTTGAGATAAGCATAGCTAGCTTATCAAAAAATTCACATCAAATTTCGAGATTTGTGAGCTATCAAATCTATCTCAACAACATTCTCAGCACCTATTACAATCATACCTTGTGAAAGTCACACCACAAATTACTCCAGAATTTCGAGCAATGCTAGAGGCCGACAGTAACCGAAAAGCTGCAGAAACTCTCTTATGAGGAAACCATAAATTTGAACAACAGGAAGAACATTTTCAAGCAAGAGGAAGAAGATTTTTGAGCAACAACCCCTTGTCCTTCATGTTATTAAGACAATCTGTAAGTGGGTTACTGTTTTCAAAATAAGTATATGTTTTAAATCGATTGAATATACCTTCTTTTTTAATTTACGTTTTTGAAATAAAATTATGATTTTAGACATTATTATGAATCGAAATTTTAAATTGATAGGAATTTCAAAAATTGTAATAAGATATGATACCAAAGCGATAGGATTATAATCATTTCAAAGAATCTCACCTTGGAGGATTAAAAATTATGGACTAATTACTATCGAAGAAATTAGATGCGATTTCAGTGCTATATAATGATGATACGTTTACAATATGTCATGATATTTTCGAAAAGTTCATGTATGAGATTTTACAAATCCTGTTATATGTTACGTTCAATCTGCCCTACTTGTTAGTATTTCATCCAAACGTTCACCACTTACATTCCCTTTCTCAGTTAAGAACGAAGAAAAAATTGAGCAAGAAGAGCAGAACCAATTTTGGGGTTGATGAAGGTTTTACATTTAATTACCATTTTTATTCTTTGATTTCGTTAGGATTCTTATCATTTTGGTGCGCATCCACACTTCTGTTTTGATCAATTTTTGCCGTAAAGACAAGTTTATTTTCGAATTATTTATGACACAGACTTGTTTGATTTATGTTGTACTACGACACTTGTTTTTATCGAATTTATATTCGTTAAACAATGTCAGTGTCGATACGCTCCAGACGCGGGAGGTGACACGTAATTAAGTGGATAGGTGACTTTCTATTCTGCTGCATTCACTCAGGTTGCATCTGGATAGAAGATATTTGATTTGGGAAATTATTGGAATGATGGATTTGAAATGAAACTTGTCCTGAATTACCATCACATCCAACTAAAATAATATAAGATGAATTTAAAATTTACCTAAAACATTAAATAAAATCATCATTTCTTTCTGCTATGGATAATTGGGATTTCGAACTATGCTCCTGTAGAATGAACTTACAAAAACCACTATCCCTACTATTATCAGACCACGGCAATTTGATTAGCAATTTAGCATTTTCTTGACCAATCAAAATAGTCAACAAAGCTAGATTACATTTTCTTGACCAATTAAATAGTCAAGAGTCCTAGATTAAGAGCCATGTGCAACATGACATGCCTCCAAATAAGAGCCAAAAAATATAATCCAATAACAACACGATGAAGCATAGTAACAACTGAAGATGGTATCATTTTTAATATTCAAACACAGGCAAAAAATATTTGATTTGCACCTGCCGAATCGAATGTTGAGAAGTTTTATCGGCATTTCTTTCCAGAAGCATTTCTTCACGAACCAACAGGATATTCTTCCACGTCTGCTCACTCCCGTAGTACTTCCACTTCTGCATCTCTGGTATAGATCCAACTGCGGGGTTGCAAGGATTTTTAGCGATGTTAGTGAGCCAATTCAGTATGTCTAAGCAGCATTCGCGCTTCCTCTTCCTCGTATCTGGATCCTCATCTGAGGCCTGATCATTTTCGCCATCGCGATCTTTGATATTACTTTGCTTTTCATAACCATCCACATTACCTGCAAGCTCATTAGTACACTTATCAATGACAATCTTAAAATCTCGGTTCAGTTCCACAATACCCTGATCCACATCACCGAGATTCAATGTATTCTTTTTTAACTGCTCCAATTCTACATCTTTATTGGTTTTATCTGGGAAACCTGATAAAAACACCTTCAAATCCGACTCAACCACCATTTGACAGTCCGATAGAACCAACTGTTGAACCCTGTATTCCCTTTTCCTTTTCCTCAAATATCTCTTCTATACATTACAAAAACTCGACACAACAAACGAAAAAATAAAGCTGGACGGATTCTTAAATCAAAACCACACTCCGTCAACTTCGTGTCCACCAGATACCAGAGAGGCAGCGGCCTAAAACACAAAACGCAGAAAACTGTTTAAAAAAAAAAACAAAAGAATCTCAATGAACAAAAACTCACCCTACCTTTCTCTATAACGTTCACATTCAAAATGAAGAAAGAGATATCGAAACGTTTGCAATAGTTTCTCGGTTGTGTTCGATACCAGCCCCTGAACTCGATTCTAAATCAACCCATTGTCTCCCTACATTCAGACCATAACAAAACTCGCATTCATATTATCACACATATTTAAAGCACTATATATCAAGAGACTAAACAACAAGTTAAAAACCCAAAGCAGGTAGCGGAAGTGCGAGTGTGTGTAAACAAAAGAATAGAACACAATCTTCCTGGACCTTTAAAAAGGAATCAAGGCAAAAGGGCCATAGATTTCGGGTGGGTTTTTGAGGGTGAGAAGGTAAACGATGGATTATTGCTGAGATACCTATATTTTTCAGAAGCCTGTATACAGGAAAATTTTCAAGTCCCGCTCTTTTCTCTCTCAAGAACAGAATGAGAGAGAGGGGAGAAAATATACTACAAATTGGCTCTGTATTTGTACACCGTACAGAAACAGGTAAATGTAGAAATAGCCCAAAAAAATAAATCATGAAATTGTTTGAGGGGCCATTGGGAAAAGAGAGAGGCACTGTAAATTGAATTTTCAGTGTTTTTTTGGACTATGAAGGGTGATATTAGGGCTGAAACTTTTCTTCTCCAATTCTTGGCCCTTTGTTGCATAAACATTTTCCTTTTATTTCACAACATTGCAGTCTTTCTTCCAAAGTTTATTGGACAAGGATACTTTAGGAAAGAATAATTCTATTCATGTTGAAATTCATGTCTACATTTCTACTTAAAATTGAATAAAAAAATAGAGTAATTAAACCCGACCAGACCTCAGATAGTAACAGTCGATGCCTTGAATTAATTGTCATGGTTGTGTAGCTAGGGATGGGGCATTCGAAAAAAGGGTAAAAAAAATATATTTCATGTGAGTTCATAAGATTATTATATAGTGTTTTTGTGTATATATAATACAAAACAAATAAAAATGGTCAAGTCTTAGCTCTGAATACATTAGCAGATTTGGCATAAGGGGTTGGCTTGGTTAGATCTAAAAATTTAGAAGAGAGAGGATTTGAGAGGCAGGATGAAGTCTCGAGGATTATGAACTTGCGATGGAGCTGAGTGCGATTGCTTTAAAATTTGGAATACTGGTTAACTATGGTTTCCTAACTTAGGTTCTCGATTATATTTTTGGAAACTCGGTATTTTGTTAGGTCAAGTAATGAGATCCTTGTGCTAACCAAAGGTTCCCAACAAAGTTTCGTGGGCCCACTAAAACAAAAATTAATGTGATATATCGTTCGTCCGTTTCAAAATAATTGAGATTTAATGTGTGTGACCATATTTGGTTGTGCCCTATTACTAATTTCCTATCTGATTTTGAAAAAATAAGTAAAGATTTCATATACATGGAGCAGAAAAATGATATCAATATCATCAACTGCCGTAGACACTATCAATTAAACTTGAACCGATCACAAAACGAATAATGTCATACTTCATTCTTGATTCGAAAATAACAAGAATGTGTCAATTATATATAAAGTTGTCAAAAAAGCTAGAATGAGTTTGGTTGGTAACTTCTCAACCCGTCAGAGATACTGAACGACCCTCCCACCTAATGATGAGTTGTGACGGATTATGGGTTGGCCCACTTCGTTAGCTCGTTTTGACATATATAGGAAGATATGTCAAAACAAGAAAAACGAGGTAGGTTGAAAAATTGTTAACTCAACTCATCTATTATATATGATAGTTCGGGCCAGGTCAGGCTCATTTTGACATTTCTAACGTCAAGGTCAGTATTTTTATATTTTGTCAACTCAACTCATCTATTATAAATTAAAATAAAAATTAAAAACATATATACATGTAACGCGTACAAAAGATTATTAGTATCAATCATGTCGTAGAGTACAAAACAAAAATACACCATCCAAAAATATAGACACAAAATCGAAAAAAAGAAAATACGCCCATGGAATTATAGGATGATAGGAACTGAACAAAAATTTCCCTTTTTAAAATTTTTGAAGGAATAAATTCCAATTTCAATCAAATAACAAAGTACAACCAGATCATATAATCCTTGGCATATTTGAAAATGAAAAATACAGCCATACAGGTCAGCAATGTAATAGACATCAAGGGAAAGGAAGATGCCCATAAGTACATTAATATTTTATAAATCTTTTTAGTTTAATTGTTAAATAAATGGTCGAAAATTATAAATCATGTGTGCATAAGTTACTTCATTTTCACCCTTTATAAAAAATACATAAATAATATTCAATTTCGGGCCTAGTGGAATTGGGCTCGACTCCTCAGTGAGACACATGCAAGAGATACATTTTTTATGCACGATTATTTATGTTAATCTTGTATTTTTTTTTCAAATATTGTATTGATTACTGACTTGAGAGTTGAAGTGACTTTGCGTTTAGACGGAATCATCTCACTCATTTTTTTTGATACACAATTACATTTTTGAAGTCGTTTGATTCGATTTATTGAAGAAATTAGTTCGTGATCATCAATTCAAGATATTTTATTGGGTATGATTGTTTTAATCGCACCAAACATTTTAATCAATTATTAAGTTTTAAACTTTAATTACCATATCTAAAAATGTCACACAGTCAACTGTATCAAGTCGGGTTGGCCTGCAAAAACCCGTCATATTACAAGTTAACTCGCAAGCCAGCCCGCCTCTGTTGCAGGCCATCCTGACCCATCGTTGGTTGGCACGTGACCCATGCGAATTGGCTAGTGGAAGCCCTTTTTTAAATGAGAGAGATTCTAATCCAACTCATATAAATTTGTCGGTGAATTGGACCAACCTGAATTCACAGCTGCACATCTAGTTTTTTCAAAAAATAATAAGCTTTTTTAGAGGGATATTTTGGTAAAAGTGTTAGAAAGAGTCGGTTTCGGATTCAAATCCCGATTAAATAGGAAATTCTATATCACCATTGTATTAAAAAAAAAAACCCGTAAGAGTTTGTTTTTGAAAAAGAAGGCAAACGTAATACTCAAAATTCAAGTACAGGAATCAGGAACCGTTGATTCTCCACACCCCAAAAAATAAAACAAAACCGAAATTTTTTAACTAAATTCTAGGGTCAAAAACAAGTCTCTGTCTTCTCCCTTCCTCTCCATAGCTAATAACATAACAGAATTAACTACCACTAGTCAAAATCTCCTATCATTATTCATATATGATAAGATGACAGACTCTGATAACCATAACCCAAAAAAAAAATGAACAAGACAAAAGATTCTGAAAAAGGAAGCCCATTCTACTAATTAAAAGAAGATATCAATCGAATATCAATTCAGTACAGCGTGGGGTGAAGCACAAGGCGTAAAGATTGCGGGTAGCACGGGAAATGATGGAGGAGGAGCATTGGGAAGCAATGTCTCAGCCTCTTCAACAGTATCGTCACCATTGGACTTGTCTACGAGTCAAATGGCTGTCTTGGAATTGGATGAACCAACATTTCTTTATAACCCAAACTTAGATGAAAAGGCGTTGCTTCACGAGGCACCGTCAACTTTGTTGGTGAATGGGGAGGGAGACGATTATCCTCCTGTAAGAAGTTACGAGGATGCGAAAAATGTGATTAACCTAGAATCCATCAAGCTTTGGTCTATTGCAGCTCCTATTGCCTTCAATATCTTGTGCAATTATGGCATCAATTCTTTTACTAGCATCTTTGTGGGGCACATAGGGGACATAGAGCTATCTGCAGTCGCTATTTGTTTATCAGTAATTGCAAACTTATCCTTTGGATTCATGGTAAGCTTATTATGTTTCAAACTTTGAATAATTCAAAGCAATAGTAGATCCGACAGAGGACAAATTGTATCCTTGGAAAAGAATTTATGAAAATTAATTTATAATTTTTCTAGCATTACAAGTGTTATCCCCCAATATCTATCTATCCAGTCGTCCCACCTCGCCTCCCTTGTCCCAGATTCTCCCCTCTATGGATTCCAGATCTATCCAAATTAAAGGAGATCAAAACATCAAAGCATTTCATATCATATCTTCTTGATTTAACAGCTTGGTATGGCTAGTGCACTCGAGACGTTATGTGGACAGGCGTTTGGAGCTGGAGAAACAGAAATGTTGGGAATTTACATGCAAAGATCGTGGATAATACTTACAACGGCTTGTTTCTGCCTTTCACCCCTTTATATCTATGCCACACCTTTGCTAAAGCTACTAGGACAAAGACACGACATTGCCGAAATAGCAGGAAATTTCTCAATAAAAATCATTCCACAAATGTTTTCGCTGGCCATTAACTTTCCTACACAGAAGTTCCTGCAAGCTCAAAGTAAGGTGGCGACTCTAGCATGGGTTGGTTTAGTGGCCTTTATCTTGCACATAGGTTTGTTGCTTTTGTTTGTTAAAGTATTTGAATGGGGATTGGCTGGTGCAGCAGCAGCCTATGATGTATCAGCATGGGGTATTGCTATAGCTCAGGTTGTGTATATAGTTGGGTGGTGCCAAGATAGTTGGAACGGATTGTCGTGGCTCGCTTTTAAGGATATCTGGGGATTTGCAAAGCTTTCGATTGCCTCAGCCGTTATGATTTGCTTAGAGATATGGTATTTTATGAGTATAATAGTTCTCACTGGACATCTAGAGGATCCTGTCCTGGCTGTTGGATCCCTTTCTATCTGGTAATATCACGTATTCGCTCAAATTTTAATTCAGCACTATTTCCTACCCGTACTTCCTGATCCCATCTACCATTTGAAATAGCAATACAAGATAATTCTAGCTTATGGGGACTCAAGATGTGTGGAACAGTAAGGGGAGGGGGACGGGGAGGAGCAACTCTATGAATTCGGGAGGGTGAAACTTGAATTTTAGAAAAAAATAAACATAAAAATTTCAATTTTATTATTATTCTATCACATATTTATTGTCTTGTATTCAGCATGAACCTGAATGGATGGGAAGGTATGCTGTTCATTGGGATTAATGCAGCAATAAGGTAAAAAAATGGGGAAAAAAAGGAATAAATTATTCTCACCTGAATCAGTTAGTGTCTTTCTGCTTCATTTCATCCTATATTACTCCAGCGTTCGCGTGTCAAATGAGCTTGGATCAGGACGTCCTCGAGCTGCCAAGTACTCAGTCGTTGTCACTGTTGCCGAATCTGTAATCATAGGTCTCCTGAGCGTGGTGATAATAATGGCAACAAAAGACCATTTTGCAATCCTTTTTACCAACAGCGAAAAAATGCAAAAGGCCGTCTCCGATTTAGCACATCTTTTAGCTATAACCCTGGTACTGAATAGCATTCAGCCAGTGATTTCAGGTTCAATACCAGTTATATTGTGATAATCATAATAATATAGATATTCTATTTGGAATATTTATTTAAAGATTTTAAGATGACAGGAAAAAAAAATGTCGTGTC
Source organism: Primulina tabacum (assembly GCF_025594145.1). Taxonomy (NCBI): domain Eukaryota; kingdom Viridiplantae; phylum Streptophyta; class Magnoliopsida; order Lamiales; family Gesneriaceae; genus Primulina; species Primulina tabacum. Next base: position 3,750,031 of record NC_134557.1, read on the forward strand.
TGCAGGAGTTGCTGTAGGGGGAGGATGGCAAGGACTTGTGGCTTATATTAACATGTTTTGTTATTACATCATAGGACTCCCAATCGGATTCCTTCTGGGTTATAAAACTAATCTTGGAGTGCAGGTAATATAAGGGTCTTCATTTCAGTCTGCAGGACGACTAATCATGCATGTGAATTGAATCGTAACATAACCATATCCACAGAAAGCAAACAACAAGGGAATTGAATAAAGTACAGATAAAATCGTCAGCAAGTTAGTATTCTCGACGTGTACAAAATTTACTGATGATGAATGGTTGCTTGCAGGGAATTTGGCTGGGTATGATACTTGGAACTTTTCTGCAAACTTTGATTCTTTTAATTATCGTGTGTAAAACGAATTGGGATGAAGAGGTAATAAATATTCTGATGTTGATTCCTAAGATATGATTCAACAGAAAAAATACACATTCTCTGATGGACAATGCGTAGTCTAGTTTTACGTTTAAGCCCCTTCACAACATCGTTTCACTTGACTTGTAGGTGGCACAAGCTTCAGAAAGAATGCGTAGGTGGACGTAATGAGGGCATGGTCAAGTAGAAATTCGCTGAGGATGGAAATGATATGTAATTCGGTAAGTATTAGTGACGTGACACAGGGAGGCCCGAGCTATCTTAGATATGATTATAAATTTATAATAAACAAAAATTCTTAAGATAGTGCACTGTCCCTTGATTTAGAAAGTTATCTTTAATTTATGTTGAAAAAAATATTCTAAATCGTAGCCACACCACACAATCTCAAAAAATTATAGAAAACTAGTGTTTAGTGGTATATTAAATTTTTTTTATGTTGATAATTTTTGTGTAAAAATATATATATATTATATATATATATTATTTTATTTGGATAAGTTAAAAAAATAAGAAAAGATATAGAGATGTACGGAAATTAATAATAAACTCACAACAAAATTAGCCAACAAATATTGCGAAGAGTAAAACCGTGAAAAAAACTTTGATGTCACATTGACATATCAAAGTTAGTTAATATGATGTGCTCAAATTAATAATATAAGTATAAATAATTACTAACAAATTTTGTCCCATAGTTTTATAAGATGGTGATTCCTGAATCCACCCACCCCTCAACTAACTGTTTAGTTTTCAATGCACACACATTGCATCAATATATTTATTTATACATATAATACAATTTTTATTATAAGTTTGTAATCATAGTGTAATTAATTAAATTTGTATGAAAGGAAAAAAATAAATATAAAAGTATTTAAAACTATGCTAGTCATTAAATAATTTATATTATTTGGTTTATTTATTGAAAAATTAGAGAAAAGGTATGATCGATCCAACTGTTAATCTATTACACGCTAAGCTGAATCTTAACTTAGCAAGTCTGTAAATAATAATTATACATGCGTACTTTGGATCAATGACACAAAAAAGTAAGTCGAGAATGACTGCACAATAAAGCAGTGGGATAAAAAAAAAGTACCGATATACATCCGAAAATTTTGTCCCCCATTCGAATAAGCCTATTTAAAAAAATAAGAATATGTGAAATGTTGTATTCTTGCCACATAAATCATCATATGACTAGAATGAGCTAATCTTGTTTCGTGGTTTCATGTAAAAAAAGTACATCCTCGATCCAAGAAACAATGTTGAAAGCTAAACCTTCCAGCACTCTTGAATAGCTTTCCAACACAGCCTGTCCCACGTCCTGCAAAAACAAAATTCTATATGATTTTTTTAAAAAAGATATATAAATTTTTACAATAAACCCATTTAGCATCATTTTGGATCATTCAACCTTGTTATATTGGATTTTGCTTGTATCTAATGAAGTTTGTGAGAGTTCGGGATATCTTTGTTTCAAGCATAGTAGCATGGTTTCTGCTCTTTCTGCCAAGACATGGTTCTTGTCACTCCTATCAACATCGGACATGAGATCTTTAACCAAGTCCCATGACGATTTTGAGTGAGCCATGCACGCTTTACGTCGCCACGTGTACATCGAGGCTTCAACCTTGTCTGCTAACTCGAGGGCTTCGTGCTCCGAGGCTATGTTGAGCGAGTCGAGAAGGTGATCGGCCGAGAACGTATCTGCATTGCACATGTATCGGTAGATTGTATCTCCCACACTCGCTTTTCCACTCTAATTTTAAGAAGAAAACGAGGTGAAAATGTAAAGGGTGGTGAGTACATATACGAAGACAATGTTAGTGTCTATTGGATTTTGTCACAGAACAGAAGTGACGGGTACCTTGGGAAGGGAAGCAATGTAAGATTCTGGGACGTGCATTTCGGTAAGAATGCCACTGTTAATGGCCATTGCGGCCTTGTGAATTTGGTTGGCACAGTCGCGTTTTTGGCACAAAATCTTCGTACATTTCTCGGAGAGACCCACAGGGGGAACACAAGGAACAGGAAGCCACCATTTTTCCTCCTTCCGCTGAGCCTGCTGCTGAACCGATTTTCTGAACGATCCAAAATGAGTTGAATTCCCGGACATGCTGCCCTTTTCAGCGTACCAAAATTCAGTCTTTCTAAAACTTTCCAGCATATTCTGTTACACAAAATTGTTCCATTGTTACACAACCATAATGGCATAATCCGTTAGCAACAAATCGCTTTTCTTTTTTCCTTTTTCTCACCTGGAGCATTGCATCAAGTTTCTTCAAGGCCGGGAGGTTGAGATGAATATCCGATCTTGGGATGCTACTCATCACCTGTAAGTTAAAATGTAATTAACTATTAAAAACCATGGGGATATGGTACAAAAATGAAATGGAAATTTTACCCAAAGAAGTTGAAACATTTTCACCTCTAAAGTAGTTCCATCTTTGAAATGCTGCAACGTGGGAGTAAATTCTACTATGTAGTCGCATACTGATAAGAGGCAGTTCATTTCTCTGTTCCACATTAACTTCTTTTCGAGACTCAATGGCTCTAATCTCTGGTGTTGACCAAATACAGAAGCTGCACATTATCGAAATAAACATTATATCAGATCTGATCTCGAAAACTCAGTGTGCTCAACAAGAAATATATAACACAAAAGAAAGGTAAGAAAATCAATATATACCATAAAGATTGGTAATAGCATTTGAGATTGAAACAGCAGTGCAGACTCCTTTGCCACTTCCAGACATGTCTTCTCCTAACAATAGTTTTGAAAATCTCTCCTTCATCAATTCCAGTTCTGCATTAGAAAAATCAGAGAAGACCATATAATTATGCTGCCAGTTACTACCACAAAAACGTGGAAATCCAAATCTTGATCCATTCATAACTACATAAAATCCAAAACATATCAATAATCAAGAATTGCCCCATATAAGAAAAGCCATCACCCTCCAGGGCCTACAAGAACATGTCTCGCAAACAAGATTAGAATTAATGTAATATTCAAGCATTTGGCAAGAAAATGTCTGCAAATGAAAGTCACCTAAATCCATTATGTCTTCATCCATTCCATCTTTATGCTGCGTCATGCCCAATCTTGAATGTTTCCCTCTAACCGGAGATTTAAAGCCGCCCTTCCACGAGAATGGAGAGGATGTCTCTGCAAAGCTGTAATCATCTGTGTGCTCTGAGTAGGCCGAAGTCTCTGAATTAGTCCTACAGTGTGCAAAAGAATCGCTGCTCTGAATCGAGAAAATCGAGGTTTCCGTAACTGAGTGATCTGTTTGATCCATGGAAGAAGGTGAAAGCTGATATCCCAAGTAGCCATTTTCATCAGAAGTCGAAGTGCTGCTGTCCATTCTTGATCTTGATTCTTGATTCTCTTAGTTTACTTAATCCTGCAGAGAAATTCAATAAAGTTCTACGATAATATCTAAATAAAGAACAATAATTTTCAAGAATAATAGGAGATGTATATTTGTTTGTATCAGAACTTTTGACTGAGTCTGTGCTGCATGCATATACACTTTCTTGGAAAAAAAGTAGAGCGAACCGTTGGAAAAGATACGGTGAAAATACACGGGAAAAAAGAAAGCAACGGTAACAAAATTAATCAATTCTTATAATTTAATTAAGGGCATCATTTTGAATTTGAACAGTTGAAGTTTGGAGGGCACCGTTAGAAAAAAAGCGATCCCTTTTCCTTGTGAATCATCTTCTTCACACTGCCATCATCTTCTGCAGATTTTGCCATTAAATTACCCATATTTTCTTTCTTTGAAGTTAATGGCTAAAATCTTGATATATTACAGGCCATTGGTCCAGAAAATCTGCTGCGGATGTATAAATTTTGAATTTGGTTGAAAGACAAAGCATGAATGCTGAGTATGGAATGTGCGTTGGATTAAATGTTAGAGTCGAGTATGAAATGAAATGATTTATGATTATTGTATAACGAAGTGGTTTAATAAGTAATAAAATTCATCAACCTTTGGGCTACTCCTATTAATATTTTTTTATAAAATATATGTTTTTTTTCTTCTTCTAAAGATCATTTATGAAAGGTAATTATTTTTCCACTATACAAAATTTTCAAATAATAAATAAGCAATTATTTTATTTACTTTTCAAATTTATCTTCCACAAAAAACTTGTGTCGGACGGGCTCACATGGTCGTATTTTGTGAGACTGATATCTTATTTGGTCATCCATGAAAAAATATTAATTTTTATGTTAAGAATATTACTTTTTATTGTGAATATCGATAAGGTTGACCCGTATCACAGATATACATAATCTTTATTTTGTTTCGCATATCATATTCATATCTAACTATATACGCGTATACACACACACACTTTTTTTAAAAAAATTAAATAATACATATCTATACACATATGATAATTATATAAAAACGAGTTATATATAGACACACCTTTTTTTCGTTTGTTTTAATTAATTAAATGTAGACATATGGAAACATGGTTGGATTAAATGCGTGGATCGACGTGCGCCCCAATAATAGGTACCAAATTAACTGATAAGGGTTAGCAGGATAATCGACGTGCGGCGGAGTTGCCCACCTTGAATTGGCCGAAAAGGTAATATAAAATATTGAGCCGGATACCATTTTTATGTATGTTGATGATATTGTAGATGTCCATATACATACTAAGTTGTATATAAGTTTTTTTTTTTTTTTAATGATATGCAACTGATATCTTTTAATGAACACGAGGTCTAGTGCTAACGTAGTAGCCGATAAATCATGCTGGTCAGCATATATTCACTTGAACAAATGTTTGGTATTGAATACCTTAGAAAATAAACATTGATATTGATTATCTTCCTATCTCGACATTATTAAATTATTTCTACTGTCTATATTTTAAATTTTAATGAAAATTGATATTATGCATATGGACGAATATTCTCTATCCGTGACCTTTCAATACACCTTGATTTTTGTATTAGCGAGGTCGTACGTTTAATTTGTTGGATTGGATTGGAATGCCATATTTTGATTATGATATGAATCTGAAATGAATTGAAAAACGGTTTCTTGGAAGACTGATGAAAATTGGAATTTTACATTATGATGCTTCGTTCGTTTTGCTGGAAACATTCAGTCACAGGTTAATTGTTAGAAGCGCTTCCATGATTTTTGTGTTGTTAATATTTGACAAAATTTTGATTTCGACTAAATTAAATGTTTGTTATGAATCTGAAGAATTGAGAGTGTTCGTGCTGTTATTGTATGCTTATGAAATCCCATGTAGATGACATTGTTGCTGGAGTTTGATTTTTGGTTACACATGATGTTTGTAAATTAGCCCAGATTAAACGTTTTCCAGTCACGGAATCTATGAAACGTGATCCAGGAAGCTTGTCCGATAGAACTATCTTAATCAAGCGAAAGACTAATTTTAGTTTGCGTTTACTTTCGAGACAAGATTATGTTGGTGCTATCCTCGGGTATAGTTATACCAGAAAAGGCAGCATGATACACTGTAATTCTTAGCTTCTTCACATAATATAATTCTGGACTTTATGTTTCGGCAGAAGATTGTCGAACAACGGTATGGACTTACCAAAGCAATGATGAAGATGGGAGTTTGGATTCATTTCAGGCCGATGATGAACTCAGGAAGAAAAAGAAAATTTTGTTTATTAGGAAAAGAAAAGATGTCTATAAAGCCTTTGGTCCTAGCGCTGCTGCTGGACCAGCCATTGTTCTGGCATTTGGTAGCCTTTTTACTGCAAAATATAAGGGCTCTGAATAGCATATTGACATTCGCAGAGCTTCAGAGGATACAGTTATTGATTCAGAAGATGGACTTTCTTCCTTTCGTGCCGGAGATCTTAAATGCGGGGAAGAAGTTTACTCATGAGACAATTAAGGCTCCATTTCTGTGCGTGCAGCTTAGATTATTGGACGGACATTTCAAGAATCACTGGGAAGCCACGTTTTTAGGAGTTAAGCAGGTGTTGGGTTCATTGATACAGAAAGTTCCTCTCCCAATTCATTTGTTTGTGATGACTGATCTTCCCTTTCATAATTGGAGTGGAAGCTATTTGGGGGAGTTGGCAAAAGATTCGGATGATTTCAAGCTAATAAATCTCAGAGAGGAAGATGACTTAGTTATAGCGACTTGTTAGTGATAAAGACGAGGAAACAAAGATTCTGATCAATACTTTCATTAAGGGCATAGGTTTTTGCGCTCAGAGATGCTGGGATTTGGCGGAAAATGGCATTGCATATGTGAGTTTGGAGCCATGTAACCATTATGGAAGAACTCCTCCGTGCACCGAAGCACTAATTAAATCCAAAGTGAAAAAATTGGTGGTGGATCCAAATCTGATTGTGGCTTCCGCAGGCGTTAAAAGACTACAGAGGCCGGTATTGAAGTGATTGTAGGAGTCGAGGAAGAACTGTGTAAAAAGCTTAATGAAGCCTACATTCATCAAATGCTGACCGGAAAACCCTTCGTTACTCTGAGGTACTTACTTTTTCTGGCCTATGTTGCTTCTTGATCTTAAAAAAAAACGTTACTTTGGTTGACTTTTGATCGAACTTCTTTTGGTGGATTCCATAATTGATTGTCGATTTTCCTCAATGTTGATTCTTTTTAACAGGTATACTCGGCGGAAATTTGCTAGATCAGCTTGGTGAAAATGCTATGGAACGTGGTGAATATTACTCAAAATTGTTGCAAGAATATGATGCGGTTATACTCTCTTCTACCGCTCTAGCCAACAAGTTAGTGTTTCCCGTGTCTAGTGAACTGGGGGCAAATCAACCTCTTACAATAGTGTTATCAAAACCTGCAAATTCCCTAATTCAGATTCCTGATTTTACTACTGATGCTGCTTCAAAAGTAGTGATCATCACTGAAAAAGAGCTGGGAAATGGCCAAGAAGGTGTTCAGAGGACTCTTCCTGATAAAATGAGACTAGCTGAAATTCTTGAACATTGCAAGAGAAAAGGTATGTAGCGTTTTACTTGATTTAATGGGAGACTATATTGATTTTGAGGATATACTGAAAGAAGGTTTCGATAAAGATTTGTTCCAGAAAGTGGTGGTGGAGGTCTTGCCGATTTGGGGTGGAAGTGCAGTTAAAACATTAAGCTTTGCGAATATGAAAACTAAGGGTTAAGAATTTGACGTCAAGAATCTCCGGTGGAAGTCTTATAGTTGAGGGATATTTTTGTTGAAATTGCATGTAGAAGTCAAAACTATGTTTATACATCGCTTAATTGCAGAGTAACATGCCGGGATAGTATTAGCCATATTTTTCATGGCCTTTGGAATATCCAAACATGATCTTTTTATAATCATGCTTTGTGAGGTAAAATCTACCGCACCATAGATATGTTCTCTGATATAGAAAAGTAGTAGTAACAATATATGATTTCGATATCTATGCATGCACTACTTCGTTGATGCAAGAGGAAGAAAATCGATTATTTATTTATTTCGTGCAAAAACTCAACATTTTCGTTCTTGGAAAAATATTCTTTTAATTTCTTAAATTTTGATTTTCTCCTATCAAACACCACAAATCATCTACATGAGAATTCCCAAGTACTTCCCATTTTTTATTGAACGATCCTCATACATCCATCTGCACCTTTGAAGCAACAGCTAAAGTCCCTGGATGGAGTAAATAACCTTCTCAACACTTCCCGTGCATCTTGTTATATTACAAAGTTGAAATTAATCGCAATAACAATACCAGTGCAGAAAGTATGATTACACTCACAAAATCATACATCAGAGTGCGTTTCTTTTTTCAAGAATGAAATCCAAAACATTAGAATCGTCTGATATCTTTTGGTGGCTTAAAATGAAGAGGATGAGATTCCGGTGTGGCACTTTCATCCTCTTTCCACATCTTGATAGTCTTATCTGCCTCACAACTTATAAGCCTTGAACCAGTTGCATCATACGTGAGAGCGTAGATGCCTGCTTCACTGTCCAGTGATCCTGACATAATGAAATCACCGTGTTTATATGGCCCCTGTAAGAGGAAACGACGAGGAAATAGCTCGATTTCATGGTTAAATACCAGGTTGCACGATTGTTTGAGCTTGTTGAAAATTGTGACCGCTATTCCAGTCCCAGAACCACATGCTTCCGTTGTCACCTTTGACAAAAGAAACCAGAAGAATGACGAGAAATATTAAAATCATGGTACAAGAAATATATAATTCCAAGAAAAGAGAAAAGGCCCAAAGAGAGGAGATAAAGTGACAGCCAGGAGAGAGATACGATAAAACTCACCAGCTGTGACTAGTACACCTTCTTCATTAACAGCAGCTGCATTAATAATGGTTTTTTGTTGAGAGCTGTATGATAAAATCATGGTGTCAGCTATAGTAACAAGATTTTGGAAAATATTTTTTTTCTCTAAATGTGGATAAAGACAGACCGGGGAAAACAAAGCAAAGTTCATAGTCGCAGACCAATAGCTACTCCAAGTTCATAAAAAAGAGTCATGCCAAACTCCTCAAATCAGAATAAAAAATCTGAGCGAGAATATATCTTGTGCATGATGAACGAGATTATCTACTCTGACTCATGCATATGTTCCTAAGAAGTAGAATAATGTCCGTGCAGCAAGTCAAAGTGATGTTATGCATCCAAGTGCTCAAAAAATCAGGTCCATACAATAATCCATGTTCTAAGTGTAGAAAAAGAGGCCTAAAATAAGAGGGTCGTATCTGTGTGCACAGACCACTGTATATGAGAAAATGGTGATACCCCATTAACATCAATCAGAACAAACCAATGATGGACTTCTGTTAAAATGATCACAACCCCATCTCGCTTGACTGAATATCAGTAAGGCTTCACCTACACATTGTGTGCTATTATTTACCGGTCCTGCTTGGGAGCCTCGGTAACAAAAGCAGGTAAAATATCTGTTTTGGTAGAATCAATAATTAGAAACTACATCCCCCCCTGTTTCAGACTGTTTTTTTTATTGTTTGTACAAAATCAAATACCTTTTTATCATTCACACAACGAAATTTCTCCCTCTTTTATCTAACTTTAATTTAACTACCTCACATCCGTTTTCTAATTTTATTATTTAATAATTTCACAATCCAAACTATATTTTTCTATCATATAAACTATAACTACAAGCTTTTGCTATTAAAAATTTATTAGTTTTCAAACCTTTATGATATTTTACTACTTTAATAATTAAACAAATAATTAGTTATTTTTATCTAAATTAAAATAACACAAAAAGGCGCCTTCATTATGTCCGTTTCGATCATCTCAGTCACTAAGTATTTATCCCAAACAAACACTTGTTTCGGTTTCCAAAATTTTGACTCCCAAACAGAAACCTATAATTTATTTCACAAAAATTATAAAAATAATTTCTTCAACAAGCAGAAACAAGAAAACAAAACACTCTTCCTCCCAAACGAACCAATGTAGTATTCCATGCTTATTAAACTAAACACATCAAAACAACTTTACGTCAGTCAAAACTAGTAACATTTGCGATGCTAAAAATAAAAGCATGGAAAAATACTGAACAGAATATCATACAATTCCTACAATCATATATCAGATGTGGCAAAGTCGATAAAACTCACAGCATGTTGTGCATAAATTCTCCTTTCGGAAGTTTGAATTTTTTTATGTTCTCAGCTGACGCAGATACAAAACAATCCCTGCAAATTGTGGCGAAATCAACTGAGCTAATGACAATGAATAAAGTACAATTCATATATCAAATATTTATTTACAATTTGTGATGCAATGCAAAAAGAAGACACTTACTCCTTGGGATGTGGAGCCATTGCACGCACAGATTTTTTATGGTGTGTGAGAGTTAACATAGTTTTACCTGGAAGGAACAAAAACTTGGACCTTCAAAGAGAGAAATTGAGATTTAATAATGAACCAAGAAATGAATATTCATAACATGTTACCATATCGAAGGTCCCAGAACTTTATTGTTGAATCATGAGAACCAGTGATTACTTGTGGATCCTGCAAATTCAAGCTACACTAATGAGATTTGATCACAAGATAAAAAAATAATAAGAATAATACTAAAAGCAACTCGAAACCTCACTTTGCACAGCACTTAATCTATGTAAAAATCACTATTCCTATTAGTAGCATAGGGGTAATTGTAAGTTTCAAAATGGGAAAAAAGTGTCTACACAGAAGAAAGAGTTTGTGGATTCACAGTGTTTTTGAACTAAAGGAATATAACACTGATTGCTACGTTAGCATTTACTAACTTCTTAGATGTACACACGTGTAGATTTCTAAACATCTTTTGGTACAAGATAAAATAGCATTATGCATCATTTCTAGCGATTGGATTCCCTATTAAATAGTAGTAAAAACAAATAAACTGTGCAAGATAGAGTATCTTTAAAATGAACAAGCGCAGGCACAAACCATTTTTCCCTTTTAAATAAAGTATAGACACTCTGCTTCCTGAAAATTGATTAATACAAATTCAAAAGACTAATCAGATGCATCCCAGCATCACCACATCATGTTTCAATTAAGCAGAAGAAACCTATGCTTGATAAGTACTCACCATAGGTCTTGTGAAAACTGAACAAACTGTATTCTCATGTCCAGAGAGCGCATGAATTTGCATTTTGCTGCGAATATCCCACACCTAGAATTATCATAAAACAAATTAGTCTGAACCTAAAATATGCATGCAGACAGGTTGTATTTATACAACTTCATCCATACCCGACACACAGAATCTCGGCCTCCAGTAAGCAAAATGTCAATGGTTGGATGGAGAGCCAGGCAATAAACACCGCTCAGATGACCATGATAAGAACGAATGACCTGAAGACAGAGTGGAAAGTGTTACTGCATGCACAGATAGAACCACCTAAATGAAAACAGATATGGTGATATGTCACCAGCCTTGTTCTGCTCTAGATCCCAACATTTAACTAATTTGTCATCACCAGCAGAGAACATGTAAGTGTGCTTGGTACTAACAGCCAGACCTGCAAGAAAAATTGGTCAATGTATGCACATACTGTAATAAAATTCAAAAAATAAGAGTTCGACAGAAATAAACTACCTCGCACTTGATCTATGTGACCAGTAAGTGTAAGTTTCAGCCTCCCACTTGCTAAATCCCATATCTAGATGCAACAAAAAAAGAAACTTCTGATGACACAAAACGAAGGATGCACAAAAAAACAGAAATATCGAATGTTAGTGATGCTAAAGAAACCAAAACAAATTATACTGGTTTAAAATTATAATAAATCATATCCATGATCAATTTCTGGCAAAAGATACCCAGTCTCAACATTGGAGATGTTAGTCATTATCAAGGTTCAACGAATATTTGGTTGTTCAAAATAACATATGAAAATACTTTGGTGCCTGTTAAATCGAGTGGCAACTTTCACCTGAAAGTGCTCCATGAGAAATATAATGAAACTTAAAATTCTGGCAGGTATTTTTGAAATAAATCCTGTCAAATATTTTTCACATAAAAAATGTTATCCACAGTCAAATGTCAACAAATACAACAAGGCAATAGATTTTCACTAACAACAATTAGATCTGAATTTTCCACTTAGCTTAGAACCAAAATAGCATCTATCACATATATATATAAAAAAGCATATATCAAGTACCCAACAAATCATCATTGATAGACAGGGAGAACTTGGTCAAAGAAATCATCCCAGAGTGCCGCTGCAATTTCAACATTCGTCTCATCTAACTTAGTACTTGCATGCCAATTAAACTAAAATAGTAGTGTTGGCACACACAATTGAAAAATTAATTACTCAGTCAAAAATATTTTGTCCACCAATTAAGGATTGTGTAGCTGGTTTTCTCAATCTTTTAAGTTTTATGTGGGTTAAGATATACATGAAATAAATAGTAAATCACTTGAAAATAAGGGTTGTTTTTTAATAAGTAAGTTGATATACTAGCCTACCAAAAGTAGTTACTATAATAGTTACATTTTTAATAATATAGTAAGAGATGATTAATAGATATTAAGAACTTGAAGTTCCATATCAGACAAGAGTTACATTAATCATCCCCAAGTGGATTTTTTCCATACCCCCCTCCATTTTCTCCAAGAAAACAAGAATGTCAATATCTAACCTTGATTGTTCGATCAGCAGATCCAGTACAAAACCAAGTGTTGCTCGGGTCAACTGCGACGGACCGCACCCATCCCAAATGGCCACTGATAACCTATGCAGTCAGAGTTTGGAAGGTGAAGACAAAGGAACATAAGGAGGGATTAAATAAGATATAATAATGATAGAATATTCATAGTTATAATATTATCATCTTTTCAAGTTCTGGAACAACTTTCTTATTAGCTCAGAGAATCTTCTTACCCTGTAATTCTTCCATGGAGCCCGCCATATAGGGCGAGGCCATCTACTTGGAATTCTTTCCATAATGGCTGATGTTGAAAGATTCCTGCCAGCCACAAGCAAGCAATGGTTCATTGTCAGAAAGGCTCTCAACAGCTACCATTATCCTTACCATCAATAATCCCAATACTTATAAGAATAAAGATAGAGAGGTTAAAAAAACAATTATTCTGTGCATACATGATATGCAAAGAGACTAAGATTAAACTATTTTCCAGTCGACAATGTGTCAAATGTCGAGCTCAAACAATGGCTAGCCGCAAGAGAGCTAATCCTACCTTTTTGTATAGAGTAGCAAAAGGTCAACAGATAACACTTGATGAAACTGGTGAAGAACCCATTCGCTAAGAACTTCATATTTTTCTTTGATTAGGGATTTCAGATTGGTGAATAACACGGTAAAAATAACTACTTTCACGCATGGAGAGTAAGCACTATAGAACTAAGTAAACGAATAAAAAAATATAGGGCAAGATTCCTCCACCTTAAAAAAAGACATTTATAGTCAGGTAAGAATGCATACTGTAAACTTCAAGAAAGAAACCAATAAAGAATAAAGATACCTTTCAGATGAACCATGAGAAGGGACAACTGCTGCACTCTTGCCTTGAAAACCAACGTCAGTTCTGCACAAAACAATTCATCTTGAATAAATAGAATAAGGTGTTATACAATCATGCATAATCATGTGACAATAAGATCTAAAATATCCAGTGTTCCAGAGATGCAGCCGGTATGCATAAATTGTGACATTTCACATCTTTTACCACTACCTCCCCCGAAAATTATTTAATATCTGGATGAAAATTAAGATAACCAGTCTGATATGACACAATCTTCCAACAGAAAAAAAGGGAAAATAAACTGACACAGACTGGCCCCTGGATTGCGCAGCTGAACTAATCGCCAAATCAGTCTGGGGCCCTCCCTGCTGGATATCATTTGATCTTTCAGGACCTGCATGAAGAATACATCTAACATATTCATTGTTAACTAAGAAGAAACAAATTCTTAGTGACTGTCATGTATGTTTATCTTTCTAAAATAGACACCAAAGATGATAATTGCTGTCAAGTGCCACCAAAAAACATGATTTGGCACTAATATATTTATTTGTGTGATTGACTGGGAATTTTTATGAAAAAATACCACTGATGGAAGTTTGGAAACCCAAAAAGGGTATACCTGGAAGTGTTAGGGCAAGGGAAGGAGCAGGAACTTTCTGTAGTTCAGTTTTTGCTGCTGGAAAATCACTAGGACGTTCAGATGCCATGCCTTTCAGCCCTCCATACTCGGTATTTAACTAAAATTACCAGAAAACTTCTTCATCATTCAATATAAAGGATATAATAACACACTTATAAGCGAACATCATGAAGTAAATATTCCACATATAATACAAACTGTTACCTCCCACATCAGCTGGCCAAATAATGTGGATTGTCTGTTATATTTGAGTGGCTCTCTTAACACTAAAAGGGGATTTTTTTTTCGGATTTAGCCTAACTTCTTGAAATTATGGCCTAATATTGTTGAGAATCTAGGCATCGTAAAGAGTGACTTAGAAGTGAGCTAATATGACCTGTGCTCATATTTACAGGGCCCATTAAAATGCATGCACAAAATACTGGTAGGTGAAGGGAAAACCATTCGAACTGAATCGCCCCACACACTTACCTATTTTTACTTGAAGCCATCAACTTTTTCTTCTTCCCGCACCATTAATTCAAAATTCCTCACAATCGTGCAATTTACTGGATATGTTAATATAATCTGAAATTCCATTTTCCAAGAAAAAAACAGGCACTAACCTTGTGGCTAACTCGAATCTTCTTGCTGCAAATCAGACAAGAAACGGGGATTAAAAAGATCACGTAAGCATCAGGAATCACCAAGTAAGCCTATAATCAAAACACGATAAAATTAAAAAAAGATTTCCTAGAATGAGCTTTTAAAAAACCTTTCTGGATCCGGTGGAGGAAATTGTCCATGAAGGGGAGAGAATAGGTCAAGCGCTCGCTTCAAAGACTTGAAGCCCAGCTTCTTAAGCGACTGCGGCTCCACAGGAAGTTCCGCTTCCATTGTTGGCCCCGGCATTCGATATGTGACTGCGCGCAGAAAAGAAAGGAAAGCCTAGAGGAGTAAATACAATGCTCAAGCGTGAGAACGTAGCTCTGCCGAAAAAGGGCGGAGGCGGTGGCTGACTGGCGTCGTGGGCCGTTGTGGTTTATAAATAAAACATCCAATTCGATATAAGCGACTCGTAGAGTCCAATTGCTTCTAAATGGGCCGAGTATGCACTGAGTCCATAATGGCGATTCGGGGCTTTCCATTTTTAATTACTCGGCGAGAAAAATCAGAGCACGACGTCGTTTTACCTATCACGATAATAATTTTTCTTATTAAACCCTAACCCCTAACCTAAAGTGAGGGTTTGTATTAACAAGCCTCGGGGAGAAAATGTCGAAGAAGAATGATCTTGCTCGAAGAAAAAGGCTGCACGAATACGAACTAAGAAGTGAGTAGTGTTGCCCTAGACTTAAATGAATGTAATTGCGTGATATCCTGTTATTTTGTATACTTTGGTGTGCAATTTTTTGGATACTATTGCTTTGAACTTTATCCTGACTGATTGGAATTGGTGGAGCAAACAGAAGAGAAAGAAGAGAAGGAGAAGAGGGAGAAGAAGCTTCATGCCAAGAAAAACAAGATGAAGGTAAAGTGCTCTTTCTTTTATTTTTGTTTTTTCCCGATTTCTGCTCGATATAATATATGGAGGGAATTATCTGTTCTATATGTTTGATTGTTTTTCTTCACTAATCCATTGGAATCAAGGGGCTATCAGCTATGTGAGAAGTTTCAAAATTTCAATTCCTATTTTTTGAAAAAAGAAAAATTGCAACTTTTGCATCTGGACTCAGTGTTCCCTTGTTTAAGTGCTGATTGGGATTGTAATGTTCATTGTTTTGAATACTTGGGATGACATATGATGAAAAAGAACTTGATTTGTGTCATGATTAGGTTGATGGTTCCAGCAGTAAGAAGAAGAAAGGTGGGAGTGGATTTCAAGTTGGCAAGAAAAAGTTGAAAACAAAGTTGAAAACGAAATTGACGCCGTTGGAGAAAGCTAAAGCTGCCCAAGCAATGGAGATCGACAACTGAGGTTATTATCTAGGAAATTCGTCGAATGGGAAATGATCGTTCTTTCATTGAGTCAGTGGTGTTTGTTTCTTGGAGCATGGGTTCTTCATTTTGCTTTCACATTATGAAAATTTAATTTAGATTAACTATTAATATGGCATCTTTTGGGTGGAAGTTAAGGTTCTTTGGAAGAACTTTTCTTTACTTTTGTCAGGTATGGAAATTACATATACCTTCTGTTTAATTGTTTCCTTTGGAGATAAATCATTGTTCTGTTGGGAGAAATTTAACCTCTGAGTGGAAATTAGTTGCTCCAAAATTTGGTGGCAGTTGGCCATAAAGACCTAGTGCATGATGCAGCGAGCCAGCGAACCACAGAAAGGAATTTGTTTCTCCATTCTATTGTTTCTTAAAACACTGAACTTCGATCATTACATAAGAGAATGAGAGTATGAGACCTAGAAAATCCAAAGACACGTCTATGATCCTGTTTAACCTAAAATCAGCTGCAATTATCAATTCAATAATGCTAACTAAACACGTTAATACACATCTAAGCTCATCGGATCTTTTATGATGAAATACTATAATTCCTATACCTCTTCAGATAACAGAGTAATTCATTGATCAATGTACGACCCTATCAATTTAGAGTGAGATTTCAACAAGTGATACTAAAAGGTAAAAAAAAGTAGCATCCCGGCATAAACAACTTACAGGTCTTGAATCATTTTCTTGAATTTACTACCGAACGACATTTATAGGTAGCCAACCAAGTTTTAAGATATTTGCAAGTTCTCCATACAGAGAAATACTACTCGAGAAAATTTTATACCAAGATGGTAAACGGATGTACCAATGCACACTGGATTGGAATGGTTGAAGGTAGCAAATTCATACTACGACATTTCACAAAGTTAGGGATAAACATGGAGCAGAAGGCAATCAGTTGTTGCTCCAAGTAGCGATGCAGTAAGTAGAATATGTGCAGTTCTCATGGAGTACATGGGAACTTATTTGAGAGACACCTAAAGAACCTTACTTTTCCATACTTGGAACCTGTGAAGCTTTATATCGGTTGTAAATCTGCAAGAAGCATTTGCACCAGTTCCAATTAATGGTTAAGCATGAGATTGACTCTGGAGCTGTCCCATTTCTACGTCCAAATAGGGAGCAGGAAGCGGATATCCTTGTAAACTCCTTAGAAAAGAAAATACTCAGGCTATATATTGACGTATCTAGTAAGTAATCTAATAATGAGAAAATATAAATACATTGTTTTCATATTTCTCTCAACATTTCTTTCGCCTATCAAACACATAATTAAAAGTCTTAGTATTTTGGTGTTAGTTGGCTGAGGTGCTATCTGCTCATGTGGTATGTGATGATTTAGTTTATTAGGCTGATGGGGCTCTTATTAATCTTTAAAGAAGTTATTCTTCAGGAACAAATAAAAATTGTTCATTTTTGGTTACATAAAATCAAGCTTAATTCAGGTTATTAAATCTGCAGACAAGCTCACTGAAACAGGAACCTGTGATTTTTTAGTACATATGGCATATGATTAATACATATATCTCTGCTTTCTTACTAAACAACTTTTCAAAATCATCGAGTGAAAAGTTATGAATTCCTCTAGAAGCTAGCTAGACATCAGACCAGGTGATAATCAACACATTCCAGTCATCTTTCGGCACACCTAAGGCCTCCCAGATGGCTTTTGAAGCTTCAACTATATTATTACCACGTGGGGGCTGATGTCCATTGTCTGCATCACATCCCATTATAGAATCACACTCATCAATCACCGTGGTCTTAATGTTCCGGCCATTGGAACTAATAATAATGTTTTGAAGGCACCTTCGCCCTCCACTGAACCACCCCATCGAGAGTGCAACAATCGGTGTGATCACATGTTGATGGCACATCTCCAATTGTCTCAAAACTGTTGAGGGTTAGAATCGCCTTGGTGCTCTTGGACACTGGAGGTGAGCATTTATACGTGTTGTATAGCTTCCCCTTTTCACAGCAATCATTACGTATCTCAGGAGGGAGCTTTTTCCCTCTTACCTTTCCACTAGGTTTGCAAACCTGTGGTCTAGCAAGAGTGGATTGAGTAGTAAGAATGTAAGTACTAACACAAATGCCCCTACGCATTTCTTTGTGTTTGGTGCTTGTTTTGAATGTGCAGAAAACACGGACTCGGAATCTGCTTTTTGTATATCTTAGCAGAAGGAAAATGTCAAAATTATGTTAAAGAAAATGAGAGGTATTATAGTTTATTCACTTGGAAGTGTTTCGTCTTGGGAGCTTATGATGTAACAAAGAATTTTTATCAAGAGGACTATTCTTGGGAGCTTATGATGCGATAAAACCTCTATCAAGAGGACTGCAACGGCAAGGAAAAGTTTTGATAATCTAATTACAAATTCTGTCTACTCGAAAACAATGTAGTATTTCTAATTTCTGTTTCAGACTTGTATTTTGTACATATGAGCTACTGTTTGATCATTTAATATATTCATATCAAATATGACCTTTCATGAAAGCTGTGACACAATTTCTTATGACGCCCTAGTTACCTTTACGATTTTCTTTTTAAAGGCGTGTGTTGCATGAGGTTATTGGTTGTCTTTATCTATGAAATATTCTTCTGTACAAGGACAACCGTAGTAGCATTTTCTTTATAAGAAATATGTACGTAAGTTTGGTTTTCAAGGATTCGTGGCTACTGTACAAGCTTTACACGCACAACATATATACAACAACACTTGAAAACATAATTCATTTGTCTAGGCATCAGACCAAGTAATATCCAAATAGCCCCAATTGTCTTCTGGCACCCCCAAGGCTTCCCAGACAGTTTTTGATGCATCAACTATGTTATTAGCACACGGAGGCTGATAATCGTGGTCTCCATCACATCCCATTGTGGAATCACACTCGTCAACAACCATAGCTGTTACGGTTCTACCATTGGCACTTATCTTTATATTGTTCAGGCATCTGCTTCCTCCATTGTACCATCCCGTCGATAACGCAACAACTGGCTTGTCATCAGAATGGTATTGGTTGTCACATTCCGATGGTCCACCACCATCTCCACCTTTCTGGAAACTGTTGAGTGTCAGAGCTGCTTTGGTGCTTCCAGACACTGGGGGAGAACATTTGTATGTGGTATAAAACTTTCCCTGCTTACAACAGTCCGAGTCGTTTTCTCGGTTACATTGCCCGGGAGGTGGCTTTTTTCCTTCTATTTTGCCACTTGGTTTGCATCCTTGAAGTCTAGCCTCTACGGAAAGAGAAGCAAAGAGAACTAACAGAAGAAGAGCTGCAATTCCCAAGTTCTTCATATCGCTTTGGGTTACTAGATATTGGATGTGGAGTAGGATGAAGTAACCTGTTTATTATATAAGCCGTTCCCTATAGAAAGCCGAGAAAGTGTTCAAGGCTCACAACTTATAATTTCCTATTTTTGTAAATTTAATTAGCTGCGACTTTAGTACTCTATTGAAGGAGTCGGAACATTTTTTCCTCCGAAGTTGCTAAGCCGTGTTGGTTAAGCTACGTATGCTATTTTATTACGTCTAGTCTTGTACTTCAGTGTCTCTACCTGCAAAATTTTATAGTCCATTGTAGTTTCGAGACAGTGATGTCCTACAACAAACAGATAAGTTTTATGTTTATTTATTTTTTTGGCGACAATCTTTAATGGGTTTTCTCTGTCTCCTTGAGTTCCACGTCCGCTGATTTTGAGCATGACATGAAGGTTCCACCACTAAAGTTTAGACAAGAAATCTTTTTACATTTTAAATAACAATATTTGTATTATCAATAAAAATTTAGTTATAGAAGTTAAAATTCATCCACACAATGTCTTTGAATTATTTACATGTTAAATTACAAATTGTCGAGATTACCCTTAATCATCTTACTTTTGAATTCCATAATAAAAATGTATTCTTTAATCTCGAAAACCCGAGGTCGTTCGGGTAAATTGAATGTAATATCTTTCGAATCAAGTCATCAAATTGATCACCTCGTGATGCCGCATCCGTCGTACCATGTCATCCCGTCTAGGAGCAAATAGAGTTAATCTTGGAAGTGAGGGGGCACAAAATGGAAACCAGCCCTCGTTATTCTCCTCTCTTAGATTTCTTGTCCAAATCCAAACGCGGTTTTTTGTTTATGGAGATTAGGGTTATATTTGAAGTTCCCTGCATGGAACTCAGAATCATCAGAATTCAGCGAAGAGAACGAACGACATACTTTACTCTTCCTGAGTTTGCTCTGATCAATTGCAGAGCATTTCCATGGAAAATCAGCGCGATTTCAAAGTTCCGAAACTGAAATCATTAGACGGCGTCATCTCGCCGATCAATGTCACCGGTCGCCGCTTCCACCACTCGCCTCTGAGTCCGATTTTCGATCCGTACGCATCTGACAGTTCGGATTCTCCAACTCCACTGATGAAGTACCTATGCTCCGCAGCTCCGGCGCTCGGCGCCACCACTGTCCCATCCTCACCGGTGTTCGCTACGCCTCTGAAGGTCGAGGAGGATGTTCTCGTTATGGATGGAATTCCGGTGCCAAAATCCAATAAATGTGGCTCAGCGAGAGTAAGGTCAGCTCTGACATTATTGAAATTGAATTTGAATTCTACTTCGTCACAGCCGGGTGGTGTCGCAGCTGAGAATGGCAATTCCAACAAGGCGGATATTTGCCGTCATTGGAAGGATTCTGCATGCCGCTTTGGTTCCAAATGCCAGGTCAACTACCTCTCTCTATCAAAAGTTTGGTTCTTGTTTTCTTTCAATATTTACAATGGGTGAAGGTAAAGTCGTTGCTTATGATTTGAGAGGAAAAGTACCGAAAAGCTCACTGCTTCCTATCAACATATATGGCTAAATGTGTTATTTAGGAATCGCTGAGTAAATTGCTTTATTGACTTCTCCTTTGGATCGTAACAGTTTGCACACGGCAAGGAGGAGCTGCGTCCTCCTCGTTTCTCTGACAAGAACAAGCTTGAAGTATGAAAAATACATTCTTTTTCTTGTTTTGCTTTACTTTTCTTGCATAATATTATATCATCCATATGGGCCAACTGTTGAATTGTACGTCTTCGTACCACAAGATTTATTGTGTGATTTCTAATACTTTTGCAATTTCCTCGCAAATAGATCTTCAAACCATACAACAGTTCCAGTGGATCAAGCTCATCATCACATGGCAGGAAAAGCTGTTCAGTTAACCAAATCATCGCCGCCTCCACTGCAGCAACCCTCTTATTGCCGATACCGCCCACACCAATGACCTCATTAACATCTACTGTCGAAATCAAATCCAATTCTGGATCCATCAATGAGAGCAAAGACCCTAATCCTGCTCTTTTAGGCTCCAATTGGTTACCTCTGGATAATGGATTTGAGGTTATTTTACCACTTGGATTAAGTGAAAGAAAAAAGAATCCCTCGAAAGAAGATTTGGACGCTGAGATACAAAAACTTCTGTACGGTACAGGTTCGACAAAAAGATTGCCTGTGTTTCTCGGTATATGCACAGACTGATTGCTTGATTGGGTTCTCTTTTGGCTGAAGAATTTAAGATCCACCATTCTTGTCGCTGATTAGATGGTAAAATTGTTGTGATTTTGTGATGCCATTTTTACTAGTTTTTGCACCCACAATTTGTCTGTGAGATAGAGGTATAGTTGAATGCTGCAAAAAATGAATAGCAAGTACAGTTATCTGATTACATATATGTCGATTGTTGCCTGAATGAATAAGTGGGTTCTCTAATTCCTGAATTTGTACACGTTTCGGCACTATGTGGACAGTACTTAAATATGGATTCGAAAGTAACACTTGGTACAGAGAGATCAAAAAAATTCGATGATTATATACTGTTCTCAACAATTGTAAAGAGTGCTACATTTCGTCTTGGCATGTAAAAAACTTAAGAAGGAATGATGTTCTTTGATACTGAGAAGGAGAGAAAAAACTTTCATGGTTATTATTCAACTGAATTTTTCCTTAGGACTTTACATCTGAGTCTTTATATTCTTTTATACATTAAACTCAATATATGTTAACACGAACATAAAATAAAACATAATTTCCACTGTGCATCTCCACGTTATATCCAAATCATCCAGTCCTCTAAAGACACCCCTAAGGCTCTCCAAACAGCTTGAGAAGCATCAACAATGTTATTATCACACGGAGGCAGATAATCATGCATGTTTTTTACTGCACCCCATCGAACAATCACACTCGTCAACAACCATAGCATTCACACTTCTGCCTTTAGCACTTGTACTAATGTTCTTTAGGCACCTGCTTCCGCTACTATAGCATCAAGTTGATAATGCAACGACTGGTGTGTGGTCTGAATGGTACTTATTACCATATTTGATGGCTTCCCTTCATCTACACCTTCTTTGAAACTGTTCAGATTGAGAACTGCCTCCGTTTTTCCAGATACACTTGTAGGTCATGTAATTCCTTCCTTTAATGCAGCAGATAGAGTAATCTTCGTGACAGTAAAGCTCAATTTATTCATAAGAATTATCAGTTCCTTTATGCGTTAAAGTTCAAGTCTTGAAAATTAATTAGATGGAGATAAGATTTATTTCATTTGTTTCTATACAGCTTAACCCAAGAAAATGCCAGGATTGCTCTCATTTAAACTTTTGGCTGCTGCTTATATGATCCAGTTGAGGTTTCAACGGGACTACATACCTATAATATTTTTTGCATCAACTTTACCTCTACGGTATTGCGTTTATTAAAAAAACGGGATTAAAATTCATGCGATCTGTATCCTGTCGTCTTTGAATCGGGTTTAACAAATTGGAATGTGTTCCCATTGGACTTTGTTGCTGAAGCCTCGAAGAAATCATTTCAGAACATTTTCTTAATGGATGTGCGCAGCAATTGCTTTGGTGTTTATATAATATATGGTATCACAAATGAAACTTAAAATTTAGGCAAAAAAATCTGAGTTTCGCCATAACATTAGCTCGTGCCTCATGTTCTGTCCTGAATGGTCACCTTGTTTCAATTATAAATTTTTATTTCAATTCTCGCAATGGTAAAAGCGACACTTTGTCAAGATTTCATAAGAGATCTTATTGGTTAACTTGGTTTTAAAATTTAGAAAATAAATGAGAATTCATTGGTCGGAACAAGTCTAAAACTAATGTACGTTCGTCCTTTTTATTTTGTCTGGTTCTAGTATTGTTCAGATTGAGCGTGAAATAAACTAGCTAAAAAATGTTGAAATTTATTTTTCATCTTTTCATGTGCACCTTCAGTATAACCTCGTGATTATAAACATTTTCTTGTATCGTAATTTTGCAGGCTTGAGGATCCATGAATACCCTACCCCAAAAAAGGATCATAAATACATTCGTGAATTGAATTGGATGCATCATGAAATTCCAGAAACCAGCATATCATAAACTCTGGTAAATTGTTGAATCATAACATTCATATTTCACAGGTATATGCCGTCCAACAACACCATCCCGAAACCACAACAAAGGAAGACAAGTAGTACATAAGAAAACATAAAACATATTTAGACTAGAAGTTGAAGCTCAGAAAGACCAACAAGCACCTACTCTAGGCATCAGACCATGTGATATCCAACTCGCCCCAATCATCTTCGGGAACTCCCAAGGCTTGCCAAACTGCTGTCGATGCATCGACGATGTTATTAGGACATGGAGGCTGATAATCGTGATCTTCATCACAACCCATTGTAGAATCGCACTCATCAACCACCATTGCTGTCACGGTTCTGCCATTAGCACTTATCTTTACGTTGTTATGGCATCTGCTGCCTCCACTGTACCATCCGGTCGATAGAGCCACCACTGGGGTGTCATCAGAGTGGTACTTGTTGTCACATTCCGATGGTCCTCCACCATCTCCTCCTTTCTGAAAACTATTAAGGGTTAGAACTGCTTTTGTGCTTCCAGATACCGAAGGCGAACACTTGTAGGTTGTGTAGAACTTTCCTTGCTTACAGCAGTCCGAGTAATTTTCTTGGTTACATTGCCCGGGAGGTGGCTTTTTCCCTTCTATTCTGCCGCTCGGCTTGCATCCCTGAATCCTAGCCTCTATGGAATAAGAAGCAAGAAGTATCAGTAAAAGCAGAGTTACTCCTGTGCTTAAGCTTGTGTTGTTCATCTTGATTCTCGATTAATTATCTGAATATTTTGGTGAAGGGATCTGCGTATTTGTACTCTCACAATGTTGAATACGCCAGATCTAGGCTCGTGCAAATTATTTTGAATTAATTTCTGATAGATTAGCGTTTCAAGCACTCCACACTATTCCATAGCAGCTACGCTTTGGACCTATATCTTGGCCCAACGAATATTTATTAATTTCTAATTTTTTAATCTTTGAATTTTATTATTGTGCATCATTTTCACAAAGTTGCTACCTTGCATCTGATGTTTTGATGGGATTTTAAAATTCAAATTAATTATATCGGCATTTGAGATTATGGCGCGAGTCACTTGAATAATAAGTTTTTCGTGTTCAAGATTGAGTAAATTAATGTCGCGGCAAATTAAGTAATCCAGCGAAGTGCACATTCCGATGGTTGGAAGTGTCAACAGAGCTATCCACTTTTTGTGTAGAACCCCTAACAACAGTTACCAACTAGTAAATTTGCACAAGTTTTTGTTCTTTGAGCACTTTCTTGGAATTTTCCCTAAATAAAGCTTATAAACACAGATTGATTATCCAATTTTCTGTATCAATATTCTCTACTCCAACACAACTTAAACACTAATATAGAATGAAGACGAATAATTTGAGCATGATTTCATCTCTTCTGCTTTTACTTCTTGCTGTTTATCCCATAGAGGCTAGACTTCACGGATGCAAGCCAAGTGGCAGAATAGAAGGGAAGACCCCGGCACCCCGCCTCCGGGACAATGTAACCAGGAGAATGACTCAGATTGCTGTAAGCAAGGAGAGTTCTACAATATTTACTAGTGCTCGCCTCCCGTCTCTGGAAGCACAAAAGCCGTTCTGACCCTTAATAGTTTTCAGAAAGGTGGAGATGGTGGAGGACCATCTGAATGTGACAACAAGTACCACTCGACGACACGCCAGTGGTGGCTCTATCAACTGGATGGTGCAGCGGAGGCAGCAGATGTCATAACAACATAAAGATAAGTGCTAATGGCAGAACCGTGACAGCAGTGGTGGTTGACGAGTGCGATTCCACGATGGGGTGTGATAAAGATCACGATTATCAGCCTCCGTGTCCTAACAACATTGTCGATGCGTCAAAGGCTGTATGGGAAGCCTTGGGAGTTCCAGAAGATGATTGGGGCGAGTTGGATATTACATGGTCTGATGCATAGGAGCACTTCTGTTTGATGCAAGTGATCATACTTGTTCATATACAATGTATCTATTGAACCATCTTAAGAATATACATTGTCAGTTTTTCTTTTAAAGTTTTGCCCAAGTTTGACAGCTTGCATGTTGCAAGATTTACCTTTTCATTTTCAAAAAATTGCCTGAAAAATTAAAATCAACAGTCTGGTGATAGAGAATATATGAGGAGGTAATTAGCCATGGAAGAACTAACAAATGCCCGTATAAGACTTGTTAAAGTTTTAAACCTATCAAATTGAGTAGAAGCTGAAATATATATGGAATTTGGATGCAGGGTCTTTGATAATTTTAAAATACTCCACAGTTTATTTAGTGGAAATGTAAAGATTTCAAGTAATAAAAAACTATGAGTTTCACTTTTTAGAATAATAAATATCGAAATAGTTAGAATTTCAAAAGTTGCTAAATTATTCAACGCTACGCTTTTTAAAATTCTATCACCGTAACAATAATTCCAGGCTTGTTCTTTGTGACATGTTTTAATTTTTTTGAAATTACAATTTAATTTTTCAAAAATCATTCTCACAACGTAGCACATTATCGATACGGATATTATTTTCGATACAAAGTTGATATCATTCTCAAATATACTTCAATTATTAAATTTTAAAATAAACAACAAATTATCGAAATTTTACATGACTTGACAATAAAAAAATTTATTTCGAAAATAAAACTAAAACAAATCATATTTTAATAACACATTTTACAAAAACACAACCATCCGTGAGACGTGTCACAAGTGACCTACTGGTAAAAATAAACGTTTGTTAAAATTGGCGTCTTGGATTGATCATATTCTTCCCAAAACAAAGTTCTCGTGTATCCAAAAACAAAGTTCGTGTGTATAAAATTAATTTGTTTTTGGATTGATCATATTCTTCCATGGCAACATATTAATACTTCAAATTGGCGAGTTCGAAGATGTTTTTTTTATAAGGAAGTTAAGTACTATATTAAAAAATGATTTCTTTGGTTTCTCTAAAACCTAAGTTTCTTAATCTTAAAGGTTTATAGATGTTACCTTTTAAAATCAAATCCAGTTACAATGAATTATTTCAAAATATTTTTCTTTAAAGCAAAAATGAAGTTCTATTCAAGAACAGAGATGGTATTTTTAATTGAGGGAAATAAATGCTACGTGAGTTTAGTGGCAAGGTGTCACTAGCCAAGCCCTTGAATAAGTTCAGTGGGTGTGGGGGTGTGCATAGCTTTAGCAAAGAGAGTGGTCTTTCATGCCTATAAATACGTACCCAACTCATTCAAGATTCTTCAAATCAAAATCTCAAAAATACCTATCAAGTTCATTAAAATGAAGAAACATTCCCTTTGAAGTGTGACTGTCCTGTTTTTCTGTGTTTTAGCCAAAACCGAAGCTCAGCCTTGCAGACCAAGTGGAGCCCTTAGAGACAAGAAACCTCCTCCAGGGCAATGCAACTCACAGAACGATTCCGAATGCTGTGTACAAAGAAAACTTTATGCCACATTCAATTGTTCGCCTGAAGTGACCAGTCGTACCAAAGCTGTCTTAACACTCAACGGTTTTGGACCAGGTGCTGATGTTGGAGGGCCATCAGAATGTGACGACAAGTTTCACTCAAATGACACCCCAGTGGTGGCATTGTCTACAGGATGGTTCAACAAACAGAAACGGTGCCTTAAATCCATAATGGAAGGAGCGTTGAGGCTATCGTGGTTGACAAATGTGACTCAAATGTTGGGTGTTATGCTGAGCACGATTTCCAGCCTCTATGCCGCAATAACATTGTTGATGCCTCTAGGGCAGTTTGGAAGGCGTTAGGCATGCCGAAAAGAGATTGGGGTGAGTTGGATCTGCTGGTTGGTTTAATTCTTGTTTCTGAAACATATGGAAGTTACTGTTTAATTCGAAAATGTCTTGTGCTTCTAGCACGTTCGTGTGCATTTTAGTATTGATGTTTTTGTTATATAACACTTCTTAATAAGGAATCCAAATGGTTTGGTTTTCCCGGGAGATGACTCTTATTGAATAAGTAGTCCTATGGAACTATGCAATCTGCAGAATTACATGCTACACAGCAATATTGCCAAACTAAAAAAAAATGAGCGAACGCGGGGGGATTTATTGTTATTACGTTTATTTTCTAGATTTAGACAATAAGTCCTGGCTTGCTATTTCGGAAGATGCGAGTTCCACCCAACCATCAGACCGCTTTATGCTGAAATAACTGATAACGTTCAGCAGCTAAAATTAGCGAGTTGATGGTATACTTAAAAGGTCATTTTCATGGAACGTCTCGAAAGTTTTCCAGAATCTTTTTCGATTCCTAATTTATTGTCATATGTCATGCACATGGGATTTCTCCATTAATCTTGGGGTAGAAAAACTTAGAAGTGCATTAAAAATGTCACCGGTTGGTAATAGGAAGATCTCTGTAACAATCTGTGTTCAAGTCATACAAAAAACAGAGTAAAGAGAGTGCTAAATACAGTGTCAACGTTCAATAGAAAAAAATGACATGAAAACTACATGTAAACATAATCACACATTTTATACACTTGATATCTTGATAACATAGGCAAACTAAATGGCTAGCAAAACCGGCAGTAAACAGAAGAAGAGAATCTCACAGCATGCTATCAGTCCGAGCAGGCAACCGTCTGAAGAAATTCAACGGGGCAGATGGTAGCTTATGCCAAAACATTGGATGCCTCATAAAATATAATCCAGACAAGATTATCAACAACCGGAGAGGTACGCCGTACACTATAGTGGCAGCTGCTATGCATAAAACCATGAATATTACAGTAGCTCGTGGATCTCTCCAGCTCGATAATGCCTGAATCCTTTCCCCTTGAGATGCTATATCACCTAACACCATCTGGATTCGACCTGCTACAGTTCGTAACCGATCGTACCTCATTCTTACAAGGTCTGTACCACATGTGGTTGGGAATGTGTCAAATTCCTCGTCAAGCTCATCAGAATGCACAGCATCAGCAAATGACAGTTTTGTGTCCATGTGAGGAGGGTATCTAGGCCGGTAATAATAGTTCCGGAGACCGATTAGAAACATGTAAAGAAATGCGGTTGGTAGAATAAGCTCGGGGAAACAGATTAGCATGACAAAGAGGACTTGCAATAGAACTGTTGTGATGGGGTTTTTCCACGTACAAACTTCTCTAAACCAGTTTACAACGGTGAACAATCCACTAAAAACTGACATCAACCTGAAAAAGTTAGCTTTGCTTCGCCTCATACTCCAGAGATGTGAATCAGAATCGGTCATATACTCGATTACGTCTTTTCTGAGAGGGGGTTCAGCACGACTTAATCGTGCTGTCACTATATTGACAGCTTGGTGACGCAACATATCAAGCTGGGCCATAGCCAATGGTCTCACGTAGTGCATTTTGGGCAAGAGAGGTCTTGAGTATAAGAACATCATATTAGCCATTGATAAGCAAGAAAACCTAATTGCCAAATGCAACTCCCCCCTCTTCTTTACACCAGAGGGGTTAAGTACCAGTAGTGGGTAAGAATGAGTATACACATGGCCAGTCTCAAGAGTTGATATCCGGATCCGAACTTTCCCAATACTAATGTCTCTGTTACCATTTGAAGCCTTCTCGCCTGTTTGGCCATTGTCAAAAACACCAACAGTAAGAACAGTGGCTGGATCAAAAACTTCCCAAGAGTACTGTTCATTGTACTTGGGATTTAAGCAATCTACAATTGTTCTCGTTCGAATCCATTTCTGACCATACTTTGCCACACAAAATGTATCGGAAGTGCCCTTACCATTTAGCATCTTCATGGGCGTAATGGCTTCAGCATTTAAAATCCCTAATTCCAATATACCAATTGGTGGCTTCCAGAGATGTTTTGCTGTTGGCCTTAAATCGCTGCTATAATGGGTAGATTCATCAAGGACGTGGTAACCTCCATCAAGGCAGACTTGAAGAAGGACCCTACTAGCAAACTTGTCTTTAGTCGAATCCTCGACATCATTTGAATTCGGATTTTGAAGGTTAAACCATCGATGATGAACAACATGGTCATCAGCCCGTAGATCAACTGTTGATAATGGAATGAAAATCCTACCAAGAATCTCATCTTTGTTTGGACCTGACACGATCTTCCACTGAAAGTATCAGATGATCATCAAATGGTTCAGCAGCAACAAACATCAACTCTTCATTCCATGAAACTTTCAAAGGTTGTAATTGCACTGATTTTGTTCTCAAAACTTGGTTACCAATCTGTGCCTTAACAAGGAGATTCGGAACTTTATTTTTCTCTACTACAACCAAGTCCTGTGCCTCAATCACATTAACCCGAACATACCATAACCTTGGGGAGAGGTAAACTTTTGAACGGAGATGAATCAATGAAACTGAGCCATCAACAGGGCTAGTGGCATCTGAATGCCAAGCGTCTGGAAAAGCCTCATCAGCTTGTGTTCCTATCCAGACAGCAAGCATTAGTTCTCCTTTCTTTTTCTTCCCCTTCTTGTCTCCAAGTCGATACCATTCTGGAGCCAAAGGGCTATCTGGTGGAACTCGTGTTGGGATCTCAGGAAGGTCAAACCGAATAAGCCCAACAAAATCATCTTTTAACATATCCTTGTCTTTGACCACGACTTCCAAGACAGAGGACTGCATTCTTTCTCTTGAAAAGCTGAACACCATATTCCACTCAGGGTTTTGTGTTTTCTCACAATGCTTTGTCACCCCCTTATAGTTACCGAGTTTTACTTCAACAAAGGGAACAAGACTCCCTGTAAGATTCTTGGAAGGAAGGTCATGAGCTCTGGCAACCCGAACAAAGAGGAACTGCATTGGCTCAACCAGGTCATACATGTTGAATGGATTCTCTAATCGTCTAAATTTTCCCCCAACAACTTGACCGCCACCAAGAACAGGGTTGGTTTCTTTAAGCATAAAATCAGCTGGTTGTGAGGATAAAACAGAGTACACGCCATCTTTTATTGGTTCGTTGGAGATGCCGGAAGGTGGAGGCTCTTGTTTCTGGTTCTTTGAGTTGAAGAGGTGATAAAATGCACGCCTTATACCACCCCTTTTGCTGTTAGTCAACGGTTCCGAGATGACCTCTTCCGCTTTCGGAGAAGCCATCTCAGGAAGAGGAATTGTAGATTTGATATTCGGATCTTCAGTCAAGAAGACTTTCAGGCCAACCTCCCCACGTGCACGTGAGAAAACACCTTCTTTTTCTAAAGGGTAGTTACAAACAGCAGCATCAGATTGGTTAACAAATGATGTGCCAGCTATCCGAACTTTTCCTAGGGAAGATTTATGTTTAATGCTTTTGTTGGCGCTGTAAACATGAGCCTCCAGCATGTGATTATGCATGTCAATTGGATCAGAGACATTAAAATAGAAGGTCTCATTCCAGAACGGGTCAAGATCTTTTTCTTTGATGGTGGTTCGACATTTCTGACCATCAAAGTGAAGCTCCACAAAAGGGTTGGATGCACCCTGTCCATCTGTAGGTATAAGGTCGCGGGCTCTCACAACTTCAACAGCTAACTTGAGATTGCTCATGTCTGACTTTTAACAAATACTTATCCTTGGCGAATACAAGTGAAAGAAATCACATTACCTGTTTGCAAAACATGCTGCTAAACTTTAATAATCTCTTAATAGAGGACCAACAGATAAACTTACGAAATACGAAAGAATCAATAAAATGACTAGCAAATAGAATCCTGATTTTGATACAACTCACAGTGATGAAAGGGCTTCAGTTTTTTTACTACTTAAGCTAATAGAAGTCTGAACTTTTTTCCCTCCAAAATGCATAAAGTTACTTCATCCCAACTAAATTATTAAATTTGCATGAATCAAAACAGGGTCCAAATGATACCATATTCTTGAGCTTTGTGTGCTCAACGTCAACTAATCTTTGGCAAAAAACAGAACTTTTAAGCTTTTACTTACATTGCGTCACTTGTTAAGTTCGACTAGATACGAATCAGTCTTTTCTAATGTATTTACCTCCCAAAAGGCATGATCAAATCTGGGATTTCTCGATTAACATAACAAAAATATGACCAACATATTGAAATACAGTCTTTGCTATTGAGACAGTAGACACCGACTTCCTAAAGAGGCACACAAAATAACTACATAAAATTCCAACTTCAACTCTCAACAACAACAAAATAAATGTCCATTCTCTGCTACATACTTGCAAAGCAGAACAATCAAATGTACAATTTTTTCACTTTTATTTAAATTAGTCTGAGTAATGACAAAAACATGAAACTGATCAAGAAGCCCAGATAGATCATTAAACTTTTACATTCTTGAATGCAACACAAAAAATCCACACCCCATATTCAAACTTTACATTCATATATCATTTTTCAGTACATTTAAAAAAGGGATCTTTACGCCATAAAACACAAATATGCCACACACCCTTAAAGTGTAACGTATGTAGAGATTAGAGAGAGGGAGAAAAAGCGAGGATTTAGAAACACAAAAGGCCAGAAAAGGTACGTACCTTCAGGTTTCTGGTTATTCCATAACTTCTTGATTTTTGACTAAGATAAATCTTTAATTCTGAGGCACAGATACACAGACGAAACTGAAAAGCAAAGATGTGGGGAATGAAGAATTAAAGAAGCACGGAAGAATTAATACGCACAGATTTATAGTATTAGATTACATAGATAATACGAACTTTATCGTAAGTTGCCACTTGGCACAGTAATACACTAATATGTATTTAATTCCATATATTTTGTTTTAAAAATTATATTTAATTCTACAAAATTATATTTAATTCTACAAAATTATATTTTATAATCATAAAATATTAGATTTTAAGCATATTTTATGTACTTATTTATTTTTATATTGTATATATTATCAAATAAAATATTATTAAAGAAGAGGAAAAATCAAAGAAGACGCCGAAGATGGTTGAAAAGTCTACGACAGGGGGTCTATGAATATATAACAAACGGAGGTTCCCACATAAGCACTTATATATCTGAAGAAAATTATTCTTGATTTTCGATATATAATTTATTTTTTGAAATAATTTTTTATTTATTTATAAGATTGTGAAATATTTAATTAAAGATTTTTTTTAAATATGATATTTATGATATGGTATTATAGTTTAAAAAAATTATTTTTAATAAAATTCTTGGTTTTCATATCTTTTAGGATTTTTTTTAGTGATAAACCCTCGTGAAAGAATGAAACTATAAATAAGATAAGCAAGCAAAGGAAAAAAACTATTGAATTTTGACGTTTGACTGTTGCTTGGACGTTCGGTAGCAGCTCACTTTTGCACTCGTGCACGCTGTGATTTTCAGAGAGAAATCATTCACAAAAACGTTGTTGTTCTCAAGAGTGTTGTTTTACGTGTTGCCGTGATTGTTGAAGACATCTGCAGAAAACAAGAGTAGAAGTGTTGTTGAAGATCGTGTTTTTATTAATCTCGTTTTTGGCATCGTGTTTTTACTTTCCCGAATACTTTTTAGTTTGGTTATACGTTTTAGAAAGAAATTTATTTTATCAACGTGTTGAAAAAATTTATTTTCGTTAAAATCACTAGTGTTGGTTTTTGTAAACTGAAACTGGTTTTTTTAGTGATTATTTTGTTATGAGACATCGCGCAAATATTTATACATGTGCATAATTAACCATGAGTTATTTTGACAATAACAATATTTAATGTTCTTTTACAGCAATAAATGTAACTTTAATAATTATTAATTATAATTTTCAACATGTTTAGCTGATTTATGTTATAAAACTTAATTTCATAATCATTAAATGCCCCACCCAATGAGAAAGTATTAGAATAATTAGTATTAGTGTCCTGGTTCATGTCTTTTAATTATCATTATTGTTATTTAAAAAATATATATCTTTGAATACACACAATTTTATATAAAAATTAACATGAAGAAAAGACAATTTGACAATTAATAATCTTTGTAAATATTCTTGTAATGCAACAATTTTAGCCTCCGCATATTTTTCATGCACGTTGTCATCCAAATTTATACTAAAAAAATGAGTTTTGTATCATTTAAAATCGATAAAATAGTTTAAATGAAATATGTAATAAACGAAATTAAATTTAATTAAATTCGAATTTTATCGATTAAAAAGATTGAATCGAAAACATTATATTATATATATATAATGGTCATTAAGTGAAGGGGTGCATCATTTTGTGAAGATGTATGTGTTTTGATTCAATCTTTTCCATCTTTTATAATAATAATTAAGACTTCATTCATGCATTAATGCATAATTATCTTTTTTTTCCTTTATCTCTAAGTTTAATTTTATATTAAAATTTTTAAGTATTAACACTTAAAATTCAAATTTTCAAGATATAAAATTTTGGATTTGGATTTTCTAATTCTTGTACGCTTAAATCCAAACTTTGAAATAAAATTTGAGAAGTATTTTCTAGTTTTGAGTTTTTAAGTATTTGCGCTTAA
This sequence comes from Primulina tabacum, assembly GCF_025594145.1. Lineage (NCBI taxonomy): Eukaryota > Viridiplantae > Streptophyta > Magnoliopsida > Lamiales > Gesneriaceae > Primulina > Primulina tabacum. Next base: position 3,783,906 of record NC_134557.1, read on the forward strand.
ATATAAGTTTTGCAAGATTTAATTTTTGAAATTGGATTTTTAAATTTAACGCTTAGACTTCGAAATTGAAAAGTTTGTTTACCATTTTGATAGCATTCTAAACATTTGAAAGTTCGTGTGACTTTAAAATTTGTAATAATAATATTTTGAAGTCGTTATCGTTTTATCTTGAGAAACAAATTGCCAACCAATTTGAAGCACCGTGACGGGACAATATCGTTTTAAGAAAAAAAGAGTCAAATCTTTACATCGACTATTTCCTCATAACTATTTAGTTCACTCATTTTTATCCTGTGATTTTCCAAGACAAATACTATATTGATCCAATAATCTCATTAGGTCCAACAGATTTAAGTTTGATTCCCAGAAATTTCAAGAAAATGATAAGAAATTCTTTCTAATACAATTTATGTATAACCAATAGAATTATATATATTATGAAAAGTCAAAAGAAGTAGTTACGCATTAATTGATTAAGAATGTTATAAAAAAATGTTATAAAAAATTTTGGAAAAGATTTTTTTCACGAAAATATTGCTTTCTGATTTGTTGTTTTAATTATTATTCTCCAAAACTTACATTTAATGACTCGTACCGCTACGAATACTAGAGAAGTCTGATAGAAGAGTACTTGGACGGCCATTCCCTCGTTTAAATTTCATTCATCATTACCAACAAAAGTTATAAATTTCACAAGTTTTTCACGTATCTATTAAATTAGCAAATAGCTAATAAAAATTGGAAGTTGTCATTTGTCAACTATATTGCATGAGACCAATCCTTATTAATTTACCTTTAACATTTCTTATTTACACCCTCAAATATCTGTCTAACCCGTGGGACATAAGTCCAACACAAAATTTGAATCTCTCATTTTATTTTAAAAATCTGTTCCAATTTCGTATACTTGTCCACTTCAACATCTATCATCAAATTCAGGCATCCTAGTATGACATCATGCCACGACTTTTAGTTTCGAGTTTGGTACTCGTAGGTTGCTCTTCTTAGTATTATATTTTCAAATTTTCAAGAAGTTTCAGAAATTTCCATTAAAAATTATTTGTAAATAGTTAAAAGGGAGATCAGAAAGTTTGCAAAAAATGTTACTCATTCTCCCATAAATTCCATGTATATAGAATATTTGAAGCACAGAAACTAGTAAAAGTTAACTATTTGCCAATATCCATAAACTAGTAAAAAAAAAAAAATCGTACGTTACAATTTGTTAATTAATCTCTACTTGTATATTTCTAAACAGTTAAACTTGGCCTTCAAAAAGCTTTAAGACATAGCTAAAAATGTGTACGTCAATATTCTATGTACTTTGAACTAAGAGGTGAAACGGGAGATCTGAATTGAGGCCATTATAAAGATTTATTTGCTGCTGTTTTGTTTGTTCCAGTACTCATTCTCCCATGCTTCAACTTCTCTGGTTGCCTTCTCTTGTTCATCAATAAAAGCCTTGAATTCTTGAGGTTCATAAGGTGGAGGCATAGTGCATGGAGATAAATCCCTCGGGGACTTCTCCAATGATTCTTCCATGAATTTTCTCCAATTCCCATCCGCAGAGCACGCCATCGATTCCGAACAAAGCTCCTTTACATTTGGAGGAACCGTGGGCTTATACTTTAAGAGCTTTGCATATTCATTCAGCAGGTGAAACATGTAATCATACACATTCTCCATCTTCAAATCTTCGTGGATGAAGCGGCTCCCGGCTTCCCCGATGGCCTTCGCCTGAGAAACATGTTACAAAACAAAGACAAATGCAAAAGTAGTTTAAATATTATCAGAGAAGTCGTTGGTTTTTACTTGGTGCAAAAATTAGTATGGTAAGAAAAGAATCACCTTCTGAGTGTGATTGTTTCCCCATTCAACAGCAAACTTGGAGGACTTGCATTTGTCATTTTCCCTAACTGGCCAATAGTGATGCTGAGGGATCATTCCTCTTATGAAGAAATCGTACCAACGAAGTGTCATTAGCAAAGTCGGGGAATCACAGGCTAAGATGTACTTTTCACTCACAGACCATGCCCATCCCTCTATATAAATTTTGTACCTGAAATACAAAATACAATACGAGTAGCCAAAATTTGAACCTAGTACCAAATTTGTATGCTAATTATAAATTTTCTTAGACCTGTGGGTGCATTGGTCTCCAAGACTTGATTGTTTGTACCCTTGTTGGGATTCCGCCACCCAATCCTGAAAACCAAAAGTTGTAATAAGAATTATATACAGCTTCACCAAATTCATATTGAATGCAAAATCTGTGTCGTATATTTAAGTGGTGATACTTGAACATAAAGGCGGGTGTTCCAGTCATTTTGTTGAGTGAGATTGCATCGCATAAGGTCCCCTCTCCATGGGGCAACATGTGGGTTTCCCCTCCAATAGGCGTAGGGTACTCTATCCTCCCATTTTGTCCTCTTATTCCCTTCTTTTATCTCTTCCAATACACTTCTCCATGGCTTTATATTTATCTCTGCCCTGCACCAATCACATGATGAACAAATAAAAACTTGACTGGCGATAGCTCCAAATTAAAGTTCTTATTTTAAACAAATCCACTATGCTTTCAAAATTCGTAAAAAGGCCTCGACGGTAACTTTAATTTCAAAATAACCCCTACCATTATCTTCTTAAAATTTAGAATATGATAGCCCCTATCATTGTCTTAAATTAAATTCTTGATGCAACGCCATATCCAATATATAAATATATCCATAACCCAAGAATTATCTAAAAGTCAACAGCCCTCGACACCCATGATTTTCGATTTAAGTGGGAGAAAAAAAACATATTCATTTCTATTATCGGAGGAAAGAAGGGAATTTATTTAATTTAACCTTGTCAAATATGTATATGGATTCTGTCAAAAATTTCTAATTAAATTAGATCGTGACTCAGTTGACTACTTGACTCTAGTGTCCATATCTTATCTGTCCATAGGAACATTAAATAAGGGATGCGCATCTAACTCGTGGAAGTCTCTAACATTACCGAAGGGACACGCCTCTGACTTTTGGGGGAGACTACGAAAAGTGGTTGAGAATTGTGTAAGTTTTAGACAAACATGTAAAAATATTTAATTAAGTCATTTTATTATGTTAGATATAAGATTTGGATCATCTATTTTTTATACGAGATAATCAGTTGATATCAATTTAAATTGTTAGACAAAACGAGATGATCAATCATTTTTTGTCATCTCGTGTAAAAGCCACACAACATCAAGTGTTGTGTTTTTCGTCACAAGAGAATAACTAAATCCCTATATATATTATCCTCGTTGATTATAGAAAAAGATTGCAAGTATTCTGAATCTACTAATTACTCAACTTCTCGAGTATTTTGAACTTAATTAAAATATTGAATTTGTATTTCGAGTTGAATTCAAACGGGTTCCGACCCAAATGCTCCATGTCGATTTAAGAGAATATATGCACCTTCTAAAAATAAATTATTATTTTTTTTTTTCAGAAAAATAAAAATCAATCATCACTTGTTTTAGATTTTGCAAAAGAATATTGCTAATGACAACGAAACTGCGTAAGTGGAGAAAAAAGTATTACCAGCCCCAAAATGACCAATCGGGAAACACGATATCCAAGCTCCGCCAATCCGAACAGTACCGGAACAGCGGCGGAGGCTCCGAGCCCGGTGATCGGAATTGATTCTCTTTTACGATGGGCCGGTCATCACTGTCGAACATGAGCTCAAAATCCGGTAATCTCCCTGGGTACAACCTCGCCAGCTGCACAATTCCCCATATCGTGAACAGAGCACGACTCTGGATCGACTTCCTAAACCTCTCCACGTAAACTGTTCCGTCTATGATCACGAGTCTGAAATGCGCGGTGTTCCGCGCCTTCTCCACCATTTCACGCGTGATTCCGGTCTGCCTCCAGTGGCGCAAGTCTTGGTGGATCCATCGGAAGTACTCGGGGCAGGTTTGTGAATTTTTCGAGGGATTGTGGGCGAATTTTTGCGAAATAGGATTCCTCAGGGGACATGCATTGGTGCCATTCCATGTGTTGCAGTCCAGCGGAAACTCGAGGGTGGTTTTTAATGTAGGAAAAGGTTCCCTAGAGGAATATCCTGCGTATCTAGCCTGCGTGCAAGAATCATCTTCAGACAATATAAATTCGATGGTGTTTCTAGAATCCAAACATGCCGATCTTATCGTACATCAATGTTTGAATTCGAGACTAATGGTAACAAATAACAATCCTCTCTCTCTCTCAACTAAAAAAAAAAAATTTAAAGCAGAAGATCGAGTGAACATATCATCCCAATTCAAATATTTATTAAAATCTAATCAAACCAATGGAGTTCGTGTATATGGAGATGATCCCTGCCTAAAATCAAATCAAAATTCGACAGTAAAAAATTGGGAAGAGTATATACCAGGTCAAGCCAGCCGGAGAAAACCAGCCCTGAAAGTAAGAGGAGGAAGAAGAAAACAAGAAGCGCTGTAGCAGTCAAAGTAGACTTCTTCTTCAGCGATTTCCACCATTTTTGTAGCTGAAAATTAAGTATCTGATCATCGAAAGCAGATATCTTCATCGAATTCTCTTCTTGATCAACTCCAGTACTCATGCTTCACTTCAATTATTCTTCAAATTTAACTACATAATCATCACCAAATATATATGATCATAAACTTGTCTGTAAACATGTATTTAACCTAAGATTCTCACGAGAGAAGAAGGTTGATTTTATTGGTTTATATTTCTCATCTGATCTTTGAAAGTTCGAGTGCGAGTACAAATAATATTAATTGTTTGTATTAGCTGTCATTAACTATAAGTGTCGTTATTAACCTTGTCTTGTTAGTTTCACTTCAAAACGCGATTCTCTGTCACATGCATGTATCAATATTTAAGTTAACTCATCCAAGAAAAAAATATTCTAGTAATTTTGATAAATTATGTGACGGCCACTGAATCTTGTGAAATTGTACCTGAATTCCTGGATTGACATTTGAGACCAACAACTATGTTTACAACAATATATAGTTGCCATGTACCCCAAACATGGCACGAATCTTACTTTCTGAAATACAAAAACATCCCAACAGCTATTTTTTTAATGGTTGAAGCAAGCAGCTCAATATCGCGACTGAGAACACTCCTAGGAAAGCTTTTGGGAGCTTTACAGCTTAAAATTTGCCAGTAGCATCTAATAATCAAGGATACAGAGATTTCTGTTTCTTCTTTCTTTTCTTTTCTTTTTTTGATAAAAATGGTGTTTCTACGTGTTTATTAAGAGGTTTGGGAAATTGTTCTTGATAGGATTCCTCGAGGGATATTGATGCCGTATAGAGCGGTACAGACACTTATTGCAGGTGATGAAACAATTTTAGTGTCGAGAAGTTTTAGTAGACTAGGTCTCACTGATCGTGATGAGAAGCCTTTACTCCCGAGCTTACCTTATGCTTGGGATACATGCTTATTCCAGGAGGATTCGATGACGGAATGAGAGGCTTCCCAGATGAAAATCATTCAAATTTGAAGTATAATTGATTCTTTTACGTATGTTATCAAGGAATGTAAAAAATACCGTCGAACTGGAAGAGAAAAAACTAATTATAACTCTCATAATTCAAATCATGCAGATTGATTTAACTCAATCCTACATAAACAAAGAAAAAAAGCCTTGGGGTCTTTCACAATAAGTGGATGGCTGTCTTTTACAATGAAACGGTCATGACATAAACATAACATATTCGAAAATCTGGCATCATATGTCCAGCGAGTCAAATACAAAGTCTTTTATGGCCAAGATAACGATGTCATACAAACCTTCACCAGAAACAAGGGTAAACTGTTTGTCAGGCGACAATAATTCTGACACAAAAAAGATGACAGTTAAAACAGGGAGGAACCAAATGTTGCCGAATTACCATTCCCGTGCCGAGGCATCTAAAGAACGAAGATTTCAAAACAAAGAATGGGAACCAGCCAGCTGAACAGACACATATACACAGTTCTCTTGATGAACCAAACATTTATGTGAATCAATACATGTAGATAGCACAAATCACCCGTGTAGCAACTCCCAACCATGAAGCAACTAGCCCATACTACCGATCATTGGCAGTAGATAGCTTGATCTATTTGTGGAGGGATCTGCTTAATCTCTGTTCCTAGTTCTTGTTCAATCCTATATCTGAAAGATCAAGATACACATCAAGGTCAAAAGATAACTAAAACGAACAACTCCATCCATACACAGGAATGAAATCTTACAAATTGAAGCGATCCTCATAGGTGATCAAATTCACGGCTAACCCAAGGTGTCCAAACCTTCCTGATCGACCAACCTACGTGTAACATGAACATTTATGAGGAAATAGTTGCTTAGAATGAAAAGAACACCGATTAAAAAAAAAATCCAATCTTGTACCCTGTGTAAATATGTTTCTGAGTTTTTGGGAAAATCAAAATTAATAACGACATTGACAGCTTGAATGTCTATCCCTCTTGTAAATAAGTCTGCAATTTGATCACAAGAATGAAAAAAAACAATGTAATCACGGATAGGAGACAAAAGAGCATTGGAATAGAATTAGAACTATGAACTCACTTGATATAGCAGTCCACACAATTAAATAATAGAAACAATAAATTTCTAAAAAAGTTATATTGCGGTCTAGAGGCAGGATAGTTAGGAGAAAACAATAATGGTCAAAGGGTGAAGTGGTGCATGCTAAGTTTACTACCAAAAAAAAACTAAGTTCAAATTAAACAATATAAAAATAATTCATTCACAAACTCTGCCATCATGTGAAATACTTTCACTTCATCACCCCAATCCAATTGTATCACACCTTTCCTAATTGTGAAGATCAAAAGATCTAATGAATCAGATCAAAAATTAAAAACCAACAATTAACACAAAGTTCTGGTAAGTACAAAAGACTGTTGTTTAAAGCAAATTGGTATCAAAATTACTACTCAACAAACCACCACCATAATGCTTTACTGCGGATATGGTTTATTCTGCGCCAAGACAAAGGCAACTAGAAACAAAAAACCAAAACATGGTCATGGCAATAAGCCCCAAAGAGCATACCAGTGCAAACAAGATTCCTGCAGGCACCATTGCGGAAGTCATGAAATACTCTATTCCGATGATCTTGAAGCATCTTAGCATGAATATAGAAGCAAGAATAGCCAAGCTCTGTAATTTTCTTGGCAAGAAGTTCTACTTGCAAAAAATAATAGATTGGTTTATTTGAAGCTGCAACAGAAAGACAACAAATCTGTTGGAGAGTGTCTGGATGGAGAGTTCCGCTAGTTTGGATACAAAAGCACTTGGTTAAATTTGTTTTTAAAAAAAGTAGCTATAAATTTGACTTTGGATTGATCGGTGAAGAAAGACCCTTTTTTCCTAATTATTGAAAAAGAAGCTGAAGGGAAAACCTAAAAGTCATATTTGTTGACATTATACATGAAAGCACTTAAAAATGCTAAAATTTAAAATCCAGAAAATGTGGTTTCGAGACTTCCTTTTATACTTGGATCAGTGTTCTAAAATTCGGCAACAAAAAAGTGCTAGTCGGCCAGCACTGGCCGAGGTGCTGGCCGACAGCACAGAAAATTACCTGTTTTTGGGTTTTTTAAACAAAAAAAATTTTGAGGTTTTAATTTAAATTAAAAGCCCAACTACAAAAAATGAAAGGTAATATTTTTATATGTCTTGAACCAAAGTCTAACAAGAAATACAATTTGTTAGCTTGTCCTAAGACACCAAACCTCATTTTCGTCTGAGATCTAGCGTGAGAGAACTTCTTGAGGATGATTTTGCATCCGAAGAAGAAGAGGAGGATCACAAAAATGATATTGAGTTTGTGTCTGATGACGAACAAGCTGTTGAAAATTATGGAGAATGAGTGTAGTAAATTTGTGATATTCTATTAGTTGTGTAGTTTTGAAATCATTTTAAATTTGATGTTATTACGTTTGGAATTATAGTATGTGATTTATTATATTGATAACGTGGAATTCGCTTAGTGGCGCCTAATTCCCAGCGTGAGGCAGCGTCTGGCTATTGCCTAGCGAATTTTAGAACCTTAACTTAAATCATTAAAAAAATTATCACGTCTTAACATAAAAATACTTTCTCTAAAAAAACATAAAAATCATGATTAATAAAGTTCTTATATTTAAATTAAGTGCTGCTGACCCAAACTTTTCATTAGTAAGAAAACTAAATGACCAGAAAAGGTAAAACAAATGCACTGCAATTAAATATATGCTTAATCTTGTAAACCTTCGAAAATAGAGTGTTGAGGCAGTGAACTTTCTGTCTTTCTTCCACAAAAGCAAAATACTGAGTTATACCCTTGAGAGTAAGCTCATCCATAAGGTTGATAATGTAAGGCCTTTTCAGGTACTTGTCCTTAAAATCTTTCACCGTAACAGGAAATGTAGCAGAAAACAAGAGAATCTGACGATTTGCAGGCAAAAAGCCAATCAGCTGCTCAATAGAAGGTTGAAACTCAGGTGACAAAAGCTTATCAGCCTGAAATATATCAGAACAAAGAGAATAAGATCTAACCACTTTCCAACACATCTAGGACTTCATGGCTGCATTACTTCCAAAATTGAAACAAGGAGGAATAGGAAACATAAAAATTTATAAAATAGGATTGCATGATCTCATAGAAAGTTTTGAAAAGGAGCGGCCATCTAATGTAGGTAGCATCACTGCATTTTCAAATTCCCCATGCTCAATGTATATACGCAACAAAAGAATTGCGTATATCTGCGTAACAAACACACCCATATGTATGTCCACAGAGACAGTGCCGGCAGACTGATATGAACCATTTAAAATGGATATGGGAGAAGAAACAAAATAAACATGTATAGATCTAAAAGAAAGTAGTTTGTAAGACAAATAATCCCTATGATTGATCTAATTGTATCATGGATTAAGACTAAGTGATAATGTAAGTATCATGTTACCTACAATCTTAGAAAGCCCTTCCATATCGTGTAATGGAAAAAATCAGGTGACTCTTTCTCAAAAGGAAATTTAAAATGTACTACAGCATATTGACTTATCCTCAGTTTCAGCTCTCACAATCCAAAGGTCTAGCTACCATAAGCCTAATACAAGGTCTTAGTTCCCTTAAAAAGTACATCCAAAGAGATCCGAGATAATAAAAGGTGAGGACAATTAAATAGATATAATGGACCTTGAATAGCATTTTTATCTTGATCAATTTTTTCCAAGGCAGGAATGCAAAAGACAGCAGTTTTTCCAGTTCCATTTTTGGCCCTAGCTAAGATATCACTGCCAGTGAGAGCAATCGGTATGCTCTCCTCTTGGATTGGGGATGGCCTCTCAAAACCCTTCTCATATATTCCCATAAGAAGTTCGCGCTTCAAAAAGTAGTCTTCAAATTCATTTCCATTCGTGGCAGTAACATCCTAAAAGACAAACAAATGGCAATCAGGAATTCGTACCTACCAATATTCATGCATACAGAAAAACCAGACAAAGTGCCAATGAATGCTGAAGAACGATCAACTTCCTTAATTCATGTCTAATAATACAACAGTCCAAAAAAAATAACAATCTGGAAGGGCGTCCACGAAAAGAATATATTCTATAATCAACTTCAGAGACTACTCATCCAAAATTTGAGGGCTACCAAACTGCAGACTGCATTTACTCAAGTACATACTTTGGTTAAGAAAGAGATCGGCTTCTGTTATTTTCAGTAATATAGTAGCTCTTGATGACAAACTAGGCTCTTAGGGTTTCCCTAGCAACTTAACAATCAATTCAGGCAACACTCGTAACAAAAGTTTTTCCCTATGCTAGATTAACCTGAGGCTCTTTCTGAAGGTCACTTAACATCATGGCATAATATTTGGTGAGTAAAAATATCACAAGGCTTGTTCAAAAAAGGACAATTACAAGTTAGTGATTGAGCAGAAGCCTCCATGATTATCCACTAACATAATAACTAAACCATGTTTCAAGTGCTTGTTGACTGATTTTATTCAGTAGCGATGAGTCAAACTTTCCTAACATAAAATAACATAGTGATTAAGACCGTGATAACTACCCTAACCATCTTCAACTTTTAATTTGATGGAAAATATCCAAACTATTTTAACAATGAGGCATGCAAGATAAACCAATGAAATTGACTTTGTATGGACACTTGACAGTAACAAGAATCGTCAAAAAATATTACCTCAGTTTTGAAACGGGTGTCCTGAGGCGGTAACTTTAAGCTTGCTTTCCAATCTTGAGCACTAGTCAAGAAGAAAAGCAATAGAAAGTAGATATTTGTATTAATTATTGTAAGTCAGAGATTACTAGGACGATAGAACGATATATGCCAATTCAACAAATATGTGTGTGTTGGGGGGAGGCAGAATAACAAAATTTCCTGTACATCATTTGGTTATCTAGGAGTTACTGAATAAAAGGTCTTCCCAAAAACATGTTGGCACCATGCAGGAACAAAGCAAAACAGATCCGAGACAAACCACAAACCTCATGCCCCAAAGAGGCTGACAAAAACGAAAAAAAGAAGAAAAAAACTTCAATGCAGTTTCACATGTAGCAATCAATTCATAGCTGCAATCTGATCTCAATAGACCTTCTGACACACTAGAATAACAACTACCGGAGTCATTAAAGTTCTAAAGATTAGGAGATATTACAATTCTGAAGTTAGCATTTTTAGTAAGAAACACTAATTAAGCCAGCCACACATTGAAAGATTGAGTACTTGGTTCCAGCATATTGTTTTCACGTGACACTATATCTATAGGTTATACAAGTTTATTTTCTTTCTCGTAAAATTCCAATGCCTAAACTCCAGCTCGTAGCATAGTCAATTCAATTTATAGCCCGGTGAAATACAAAGATCTTTATGATCCAATTCACTCTAATTATTCGTTATAAAGACAAAAAAAAAAAAGGACGTGCAGAAGGCCTTTAAGAGGAACTGTGACCAACAATCAATTTATTAGTGAATCACATCCTCAGAAACGAAATTAATATAGTTTGAAGTAAGGGGGGGAAAAAGAACAAGTGACGACTACAAAAATATTAACCTCGAATCCACGGCTTCAGATTGCACAGTTTTCTCAACCTCGTCGATAGTTGCAAAAGCTGGCGTTAGCTGAGTTCTTGGCAGCCATTGCTGTGGCTGAGAATTTTGAAAAAACTGATTGCTCTGATTATTATTCGGAGCTGGACTACGCTGTACGTACTGCTGAGCAGGGTTTCTCGACTGAAAACCAGGGTTCAGCCCCGCATTTGAATGTATTCCGCCCCCTCGGCCGCCGCCCATACCTGGCGGCGGATATCTCGCACTCGAATTCATCACAAATCCCTAAATACAAACACTTGATCGAATTTCACATCAAACAAAAATTCGTGCTAATCTCTTGCGTTTATATCTGTACAAAACAATATAATTCTGAAGCTACAAGTAGGATGCTGCTGCGGGATACTTGAAACTTTTTGTGTTAGCTGGGCTGCAGGGGAGAGCGATTTGTTGCATTTAGGGAAAAGAATGCACCACTACGTAATTTACCATAACTCGTGGGTCTGTTTTGAGATTATTAAAACCTTGTCTGGATTTTGTGGCTTTGTTCTAAGATTTGATATACATACGATGTTTTATGATAATGTGATAGCCAATTATATTGCTTTTAAAGACAATTTGAGGTTTATCAAAATAACTTGTATAAAAACTCATTTTTATGAAAAGATGTCTAAAAAATCAATAGCGAAGCTAAGGAACATTTTTCGAAAAAAACGACGCACAAAAAGAATGATCCGTAAAAAATATGGTTCTTTCTCGAACGAAATTCAGATTGTTTAATTATTATAAGTAACTTAACAAATTTGACTTTATGACAAACAAGACCTTCAATTAAGGTGAACCCATAAATTGAAGCAATGAGAGTATGTTAGAAGGGAAATGAATTTAATTTTGTAGAGTAAATTATAATTATAAACTTATAATTTGGTCACTATTATTGCAACATCTATATTTTTATACTTATATTATTATATTTGAGACGTTTACGATAACTGACTTAATGTGTCAACTTTCTAAAAATTTTAAAACAACTAAAATATTTTTTATTATCTTTATATGAATTTTTGAAGTTTTAGATAATTATATTATTTTTAATATAAAAATTTATTATAATAAAATATTTAATTTAAAATAAAGAATTATCACAAAAAATATCACATGTATACAAACAACGTTTGGAAATAGTCGTCAGTATATAACTTTAATATGTGCTACATTGTCATTTTCAAGATGATTAGTTAAATATCATTCCGAATTTATACAAAATTTATGGGAAAATACGTCCATAGAGAAAAATCAAGAACTCAAGAGTCTCAAAAATTCTCACATCCAGCATATTATATATCCCTTGATAAAAAGCCATGCAAAACTCAACATCAAACACAAAACATTACAAACATACATATAGCATATTCCCGCTCGCTGAATCGATCGTCCTACGATCTCCCATTGTCTGCGCCAACCGTCCCTTCCACGACTTCTATGCCCGAAGTCTCCAACTCCATTTTCAACTTCTCAAAATTCTCTTTAATGGGACTCTCATTCAGAGCAGCAGAGACAGCTTCCCTTATTTGTTCTCCTAGTTTCATCACTCTTTCTGAGTTAGGATCCTTCGCAGCTTCGACTTTCAATTCATCCATTTTCCAAACGAGTCCTTTTTCATGTATAGCCTTCTCAATCTCCTCCTTAATCTCTCTATTCACCTTCAAGATTGCTTCACTCGATTCGGTACGTGGAGTCATGCTTCCTCTTTTCGTCGTTCCCACGAGCTCCAAGTTAGCCGATCTAAGGAGCTCCTCGATCCCGTCCTTGGCTTGTTCTATCTCCTTTTCAAGATTTTCGTCCAATGAATCCCCTTTTGATAGCTTGTCTCTTCCGATCTTTAAGGTGTCCATCTTGGCTTTTACGTCTGGTAAAACTTTGTGATTAAGCTCGATTTTTAGCTTTTCATTTTTTTCTTTCAACTCGAGAAGCCTGGTGACCATGTCCAGCGTTTGGAGCTTTTGTTTTAGGCCAAGATACGCACGGGGGCGGGAGAGTTTTTTCTTGAATTCTAGTACGATTTTATCTGCTTTTTCCTTTAATTCTTGGTTTGTGGAATGATCGATGTTGGTGGATCTAGCAAGCTCTAAGTTAAGGGATTCAATCTGATCGACCAACCCCATTGAGATGAATGCCTTCGTCATTTCTTGGTCTAGATCTTTTTCAAGCTTTTCGAGTTTTTGATCGGTGACTGGATCAGACTTAGGCGGTCCCATTGCTTTGAGTATCGTTTTCTTGAGATCCTCGAGCTCGGATTCTATATCAGAAAACATGGGCGTATTTACCTCAGATGGCTTCATATTGCGCTTCCTTTCAGGTTCTGCCTCGACTCCTTCTCTGAATCCTCCTACTCCAATCGCACGGAACTTGAGCGCTCTGTGTCGCAGTAGCTCTTCAGTGTTCATCCTTGTTAATTCCTGGGTCAAAAGATACCTCAGTCAAAGGTTAAACAGATATGGAAAATGCATCCGAATTCGAGTCAATTAACTTCGCCTAGAACTATTAAGTGATTCACCTCCATTTCTTGTAGAATAGCATCCTTGATCCTTTGAGATGACCATACAGGATCAGCATGTGCACCGCCAAGAGGCTCCTGTATGAAAATTATACGACAGATTCACAAAAAATAAAAAGTAAGATCAGAAGCTACTCAAGTTAGGGGAAAAAATCGACAACACGAATTGCTAGGACCAAGAGAAATGGATCACCATTACATACGTGAAAGTGAATGTTCTTACAGGAATAATACCGTCGGCTATCCGAAGCTTGTAATGTTCTTGAGCAGTGATCCTCAATTTTTCAGCTGCCTGATCAATGGTATGTAGAAAGTTTTGCTAAAGATTTTACTCAAAAATAGATTTGGGTCGTGAATCCTCATTAAGTATGTACCTTGGGAGCCGCCTGTGAGGACTTCCACAATATAGCAGCACAAGCTTCTGGACTGGAAAGAAAAGTTTATTGCTGATTAGAAATATTCTGACGATCACAGAGGTCGAAAAGACATAGAAGAACATGTGAAAACTTCAACTGGGACAAAAAGTAACTGTTAGAAATCAAAGAATATACTCTAGAAATACAAGGATGAGCCAAACCAACCTTGCAACATAGAATGCCGAGTTTTCGAGCATCAACAACTTGTTGGAACAAGCAATTGCCAGGGCACCACCGGAACCACCTTCACCCGTTACTACAGTGATGATTGGTACTTTGAGGCCAAACATTGTCCTCAAATTTTGGGCTATTGCCTCACCCTGGAATATTTTGGAAGAGAACCACATAAATTCAAGCCAGAATTTATCATCTTATCAATTACCTGTATCAACTATTAGGCATAATACTGTCACCGGGAAAAAAAAAGCGTACAGCTTGGCACTCAGCCAGGAAACTGCTCACTTACCTGGCCAAGTTCCTCAGATTTCAGGTCAGCATAGGCACCAGGAGTATCTACAAATGTAACGATGGGAAGTCTGTGATGATCAGCATATTTCATCATGCGCAACGCCTTCCTATAACTGCAAAATATCGAAATGATACTATAACTGACATTTAAATTACTTAATAAGCCGAACAAACAACAATGATATCAAGAAATGTCCAATTGCAACAGCTTCAAGAATGAGATTTCATGTAACTTTGTGCTTAGAATTTGATTTTGATTTTCAAATCCTCGCATGCTCTTCAATACAGCTAATACACTAACAACATGCATTCAGGTAAACTAGCACCGATTCAGCTATAAACAGCCTTTCTAAAATGTACCCGTGAGGAGTAGGCATCGCAAAGTTCCTCATTAAATTTTCCTTTGTATTTCGTCCTTTCTGATGGCCTATGAACATGTAGCTTCGACCCTCTATACTTCCAATACCAGTCACAATCGCTGGATCGTCATAGCCTGCACGATCTCCATGGAGTTCCACCCACTATTCTAGACACAAATTCAGTAACTCCACATTTCAAAAAGTACACACTTTCCAAAAGAACTCACTCTAGATTTACCTTTTCTGTGATGTTTATGATATGATCAAGTACGGTAGGTCTGTTTGGATGTCGAGCAATGTTTAGTCGTTGGATGGGACTCAAATGTGCATATAAATCCTTAAGAGCCTGCAAAAATGCTTAAAATCTAAAACTTGGAAAAATATGAACATCAGCCACCCTATGCTGAAGAAAATCTTGAAGCCAGTCGAAAAACAGCAGATAATTTTTAGCAATAATCGGTTCAAGAAACTTAAGGAAACCGAGAAAACATGAACACTTCACATGTATGTCCTTCGACGATTGACTCTATTGTTAGCTTATAGAACTATTGTTCGCCCACTTTCTAAAAGTATAAGCTTTTCACATAATTTCACTTCGAAAATGGATATATCAAACTCGTTCATAAAAATACACCTGTTCATACTTCAACTCCAAAGCATTGATCTGGTCTGTAAAATCTAATCCAGTATCATCAGCCATTCTTTGCACCTGCACAGAATCCAAATCCAAGAAACATTGAGTCAATGAATAAGAATATTCAATGTAATCTGAAAAAATTCGAAATTAAACCAAATTACTTAAAACCACGAGACGCAATCATATCAGCAAAACGAAATCAATCAACCTCAATAATCTTCTGCTCCAAATCAATCAGTGGCTTCTCAAAAGCAAGTGTCACCGGCTTTGGTTTCTCCTCGAGAGGCTTGAAGTTTGAAAGATAAGTTAAGGGCGTCTGGCTATTAGGATCAATGTTGTCCGGCCATGGATAATCATGTTTCTTCCACTTTTTAATCCCCGCGGAAATACGAAAAATTCTTCCATTTCTTAAGCTTGAACCTTTCAAATCTTTACAAGGGGGGCCACTACAAGTTCTTGGTAAAAATTCACAATTCGCAAAATGCAAAGTCATCCCATTTCCTGAATTCTTATCCTGTCTTTCGGATCTCCAGACATTTCCAGGTATAATAGATAAGGTATTCATATCAAAACATACCGTGATGCGGCTAATTAAAAACTGCAGATTAGTTGACAGTTAATCCGTCCTAAGAAACTAGTAGCAGCAAACATAGGATTTATATTCCTTTGACAAAACAAAATCTTGAATAGAGAATGAATCACACTTACCTAAGAAACTCGTAACTTACAGACTATATCATAGAAGGGTTTTGTTTTCCTGTGACCAAGAAATTCCGTGAGTAAACTGAAGGGAACAGAGTAGTTTGAGAAGCTGACACCAACGGTTCAGATACATTTATTTAATTAATTCAAGAGTATGTCTTTTGTGAGACAGTCTCACGAATTTTCATCTGTGATACGAGTCAATCCTACCGATATTCATAATAAAAAAATAATATTCTTAGTATAAAAAATAATATTTTTTCATTAATGACTCAAATAAGATATATATCTCACAAAATACGATCCATGAGACCATCTCACATCAAATTTTATCTTAATTTAACTGCAAATAAATATGTCGTGCTGATTGCACATACATGTGCTTTGGATAAAGTGTCTTTGTTTTTTTATCCCCCAGCAAAACTTACAATACAAATGCTTTATTTATTTGTTCTATAAGTTTATAAAATATTAAACTTTTTCTTCAAAAAAATATTTAAATTATGTCAATATTATTCAGTATTTTTGGATATTTTGGGAAATAACTTTTGGGATACTCTATCGCATAATGTGTTAATGTCATACCGTGTAAAAAGTTGTATCAAATAAAATTATTATTTTGATAAAATTTTATATATTTTAAAATTTGATATATTGGATTAAAACTAAAAAATATAACAGAATTACAAAATATTTTTGAAATAACAAAGAGTTGAATGAAAAGTATGGTTTGTGTTGGGAAATATAAAAGCAAGATAAAAAAAAAAAGTTATGTAATAGTGTATATAAAAATATGCACATTTTCTCCCTAAAAAAAAAATGTACATATGAAATATGCACCCAACATGGATGGATTATCAAGCTGGGGTGTGTAACATCAACATCTTTAATTTATGATATTTTAAATTCGATGCTCAATCAGATACGGATGTATTCTAGGGCTTGTACTGGGCTGTAGCCCAGCCCACTTTTTTAATAATTTAGCGACGATTTTTCAAAAACCGTCGCTAATATTTGCGACGGTTTTAGTAAAACCGCCGCCGATCTGGATCGGCGACGGTTTTAATTGCACCGTCGCTACTAGTGACGGTTTATTCAAACAGTCGCAATAGCGACTGTTTTTTGAAAAACCGTCGGTTGTTTCAAAAACCGTCGTACATCAATGTCTTAGTCCAATCAAGTCCCGTCCATTTACAAGGATGAGACCAAATTTATCCTCTGATCCGCCCCACCTCAATTCTACAAAATTTCTCTCCCAAGTCCCAAGCCCTTTAGCGACAGAATAGAATTGCGGACTCCCGAAGAAATCGAATTGCTCATCGGCAAGGCAACAATCCAGGTAAGAATCGGCTATACATTTTTTATTTTGTTTTTTATAGCTTCTCTGTGTGTGATTTGTGGTTTCTTGATTGTTTGTTGTTGAGTTGTTGAGTGACTATTACTTGTTTATTTGGTTAATAATTATTTTATTCTTGTTTAGGATTATAAATTGAACTATTTCAAAATGGAATATCAATCTGCTACAAAGAAAGGAAAAACATTGATATCCTCTTTCTTTAAGAAGAGAGATCGTCAAGCTAGTGAAGATACTTCAATTCCTACGGTCCTTACAATGCAACATCAATCCAGTGAAAGTCTTCTATTTCCCAATATCCAAATTCCTTCATGTTCCTCTCCTAGAGACGATCATCAGTCTTCGTCTACTTTTATTGAACGAGATCCAGGAAAAAGAAAACAGATATGTGAATATCATGTTAATGTACGAGATGAGATAAGACGTTCATATCTAAATATGGGGCCTTATCAACCAGATATGTTGGAGTATCCAGGTACAAAATTTGGAAGCCAGAATCGTCGTTTTCAGAAAAAATGGTTTCAGAAATTTTATTGGTTGGAGTATTCGCCTTCAACAAATAAGGCATATTGTTTCTATTGTTTTCTTTTCCTGAATGATGTTAATTCATCTAATATCTCGGCATTGGTCAATGAAGGATTTGACAATTGGAAAAGGGTAAACCAAGGAAAAACATGTGCTTTTCTTGCCCATATTGGTTCTGCAGCTTCTTCACCTCATACTATGTGTGAGAGAAGGGCTGAAAATTTGATGAGGCCCTCACAACATATTGATAAAGTGATGCATGCACAATCTAAAGAGAAAAAAGAGAAAAATCGTCTGCGTTTGAGCACCTCAATTGTAGCTGTTCGTTGGCTAGCACTTCAAGGTTATGCTTTTAGAAGTAACGATGAATCTCTATCTTCATCTAATCGTGGAAATTTTCTTGAATTGGTGAAGGCTTTTGCAAAAATGAATATAGAAATTGATGAAGTCGTGCTTGAGAATGCTCCAAAAAATGCCCAATATATCGCTCCAGAAATTCAGAAAGAGATTTTACATATTATGGCCAATAGAGTACGACAGATGGTTCGTGAAGAAGTTGGAGATAAATACTTCTGTATTCTTGTTGATGAAGCCCGAGATATATCTAAACGAGAGCAAATGGCCATTATATTGAGGTTTGTGAACAATCATGGGAATTTGACAGAAAGATTTTTTGCCATCAAAAGTGTTAGTGACACTACCTCAATGAATTTGAAAAATGAGATATGAAATGTTCTTGTTCATCATGATCTCCATGTTAAGAAAATCAGAGGCCAAGGATATGATGGTGCTAGCAATATGTGTGGAGCGTGGAATGGACTTCAAGCATTATTTCTCAAAGATTGTCCCTATGCATACTATGTCCACTGTTTTGCACATCGTTTACAACTGACATTGGTTTCTGCAGCTAAGGATGTTAGTGTTATTTGGGAATTCTTTTCTCATTTGGACAATATTGTTAATATTGTCACTTCTTCTACTAAGCGCATTGTTGAATTACATACTGCACAGAGAAATGAAATTGAGTATATGTTGTCAATTGGAGAACGTGATTCTGGAAGTGGTGCAAACCAGATTGGTAATTTGCAACGAGCAGGAGCTACTCGTTGGAGTTCTCACTATGATTCAGTAAAAAGCTTGATAGGTATGTACACTGCAACTTGCAAAGTTTTTGAAGTTCTCAGTGATTATTCTCCAAATGGAAGAGTTAAGGCTAAAGTTCGGGGGATTTACAGAAACATGGCAAGCTTTGAATTTGTGTTTATTTTGCACTTAATGCATAAAATTATGAGAACAACAGATACTCTTTGTCAAATTCTTCAAAGAAAATCTCAAGACATTTTGACTGCTATCACATTTGCCACTACTACCAAAACTTGCCTTCAAGAATTTAGAGAATGTGGGTGGAATGAATTTCTTCAGGAAGTTAAAGTTTTTTGCTCAAGAAATGAAATTGATGTACCTGACCTTGATTGTCTATATAAGATTGGACGTTCATGTCGGCAAACTACAATAGAACATCATTACCACTTTGATGTTTTTAATGCAGCAATAGATTTCATTTTGATGGAGTTAAATACTCGGTTCAATGAGTCATCGGTGGAACTTCTTTCTCTTAGTACAGCTTTAGATCCTAAAAATTCATTTGACTCATTTAACAGTGATGATATTTGCAAGCTTGCGAAGAAGTTTTATCCTGGAGATTTCACAGATCAAAAAATTGTTGCTTTGGAGTATGAATTGATACATTATAAACTTGATGTGATGCAGAATTTAAAGGTTTCTACACTTGTTGAGTTGTGTCAGCAATTGACCAAGAGTGGACGGTCAAGTGTTTATGTTATGTTGACTAGATTGATTCATCTTGTTTTGACATTACCTGTGTCTACTGCCACTACTGAGCGGGCTTTTTCAGCAATGAAGCATGTGAAGACGGCACTTCGCAATAAAATGGAGGATGACTTTCTTGCCGATTGTTTGACACTCTATATTGAACGAGATTTAGCTAAACATATTGATGTAAATTCTATTATTGATAAATTTTATGTTTTAAAATCTCGTAGGGCACAACTTCGTTGAACGATATAATGTAAATTTTTTTTTAATAATATATAACTTATCATATTGACTTCAAGCCCCCCCAAACTTTTATTCCTGGATCCGTCCCTGTGCTCAATTATAATAATTTTTTCTCAACTCAAAAATATATAAGAAATTAATATTTTTTCTTGTTAGAGGCGGACTCGTACCATTTGACATCTTTAATCTTTAAATTAAATTAACTTTTTTTAAGAATTTCAGCACTATCCACCAATGATTTATTTCAATGTTCATAAAATTAATTTTTCCGCAGATATTAATCTTATCTGTTGGAACCAAAATTAATACACAAATTATTTATCCCCCACCCAAAATCTTGAATTTCCAGGCCATTGAAATTCCGCCGTAGTTTCTCAAGGAAAGGAAGACATCTTTGAATGCATGAAAAAAAGAGGTAAAAAAAATGACAACAAACCATTTCTAACTAACATAACTTCCGTGGTCCACAAAAGGTAAATACTTTTCATCCCACATATTTTTCCACCAAAGAAGTAAAGAAATCAGCTATTTTCCCTCCATTTTAGTCGGATTCCACATATTTTTTCACCCCATTAATAATCCCCCACTGCCTCATAACAATGGGATCTTCAATCACTCATCCAAGAATCATCGGTTCCATAGTAGATTTTCAAACCTTTTCATTTATTGTGAAAAAGTACTGAAAATTTATATTGTTGGGCCGATATAAAATCGCTAAAAAAAACTTAAAGTAAAGAGTGTTTGTGGAGACGAGAGGTGTAAAATTGCTTTTCCCTTAATCTTTGGCCTATTTACCAGAAGTTTGAATATAGAGATTCTGAGAAGAAAGGGAGGAAAGGCAAAAAAATGGCAGCATTTACAGGAACTTTGGATAAGTGCAAGGCTTGTGAAAAGACGGTTTATTTCATTGATTTGTTGACTACGGATGGAGCAATTTACCATAAATCGTGTTTCAAATGCAGCCACTGCAAAGGAACTCTTGTGGTATGTGATCTTATTTCCAAATATCCTGTTTCTTGTAATGTTTGCGTGAATTGATGGATCTTAAGTTTTTATCCAAAGGGCAAGAAAAGGTGATTGCTTTTATTGGTTCTTGTTGGGTGGTTCTAACGGTACATGTAAATGTGCATTCGCCCTTGTGTTTCTCTTATCTCCATCTTTTTTTTTTTGCATATTCTTTGCATTCTGAATTCTGATATTTCCTTAGATTATGTTTGTGTTGCATTAAGTTTTAACATGAACCGTGGTATTTTATGGTTCTTTTGTCATTGTTTTGCTCAATGTGATTCAGTTCTGAACCTTAGGATTTGCAACAAATAGGGCTATATAAACATAGAAACGATATGATTTTAGATGGGCGACTTGCGCATTGGTTTGCTTCTCATTTTAACGGGGGTCGATCTGTTGCTTCAGAAGCTCTATAGCTAATGTTTTTGTTGTATGGTTCAATAGATGTACCATCTTATCTTGCAATGTTATGCTGCAGATGAGCAACTACTCTTCAATGGATGGAGTTCTGTACTGCAAGCCACATTTTGAACAACTTTTCAAGGAGTCTGGAAACTTTAGCAAGAATTTTCAAACTTGTAATATACCTTGTTTTGAAATCTATTTACCCTTTTAGTTGCTACTTTATTACTTTTCAGACACATAATTTTTCTTTTGATATTTAATCAATTTTTCAGCAGCAAAACCTGAGAGAGAAAATTCGCTGGTATGCCTTTTATCTTCCTCCGTTAGTCTCTCTGCAGTCATTGAAATGCTTTCAAATGGCAAACACTGTAATAAAAGATATATTGTTTTAATGAAAACTTGATATTTTCCAATTCTTGTTTGAATTTATGCAGACAAGGGTGTCTAGCAAGGTCTCTGCCATGTTCTCTGGGACTGTAGATAAATGTCCAGCTTGTAATAAAGTTGTTTACCCCCTGGAGAAGGCGAGTAATTTAATAAGTTTATTTCAAAAAATAAACAATCTAATTTTGTAAAAAGAAAAATATGTAAAAGATGTTAATCATGGATTGAATCCATTTAACCTCAAGCAGATGACAATGGAGGGAGAATCCTTTCACAAGTCATGCTTCAAGTGTGCACATGGAGGTTGTCCTCTCACGCACTCGTCCTATGCTGCATTGGATGGGATCTTATACTGCAAGGTCCATTTTCAACAGTTATTCATGGAGAAAGGAAACTACCAACATGTCATAAATGCTGCCACGAATAAAAAGAGTGGTGTAGAGCTCGTGGAGTCCGAGGCTGAGGCCGCCCACGACAACAAGCCAAAGGAGGAAGAGAGTGATGCGAAATCTGAACATGAATCAGAATCCGAGAAGGCACAAGAACAATCTTAGTAAAATTTTAAATATAATGTGTTTTTTGCGGTTTTTGTTTTAAATCATGAAACTTTACATGTTTCTTTTCACCTTTGTATTTAATTCTTGAATTTTGACAGATTATGTTGTATTGTATTTTATCATGATCAGGTTAATCATGCACTATTTCAAATCTGTCATAGTGCTCAAGAATTTGTATTCTTTATTTGTATTGGGAGATTTCTGTACAATTTGTTATATATAACACGCTTTGTGATACATTTGCATAAGAACATTTAATTGGGATATCTTCTAAAAACCTATAATTTTAAAAACTAAAATCAAATTTAAGGGAGCTTCCAATATACTATTCACCGGTACTATGAAATTTCCTCCAAACAATCACTTGTTTTTCTTTTCTGTTTCTAATTTTTCTCATTTATCCGCCAAACATATATCTACATGTATAAATATATATGTGTTATAGAAATATTTTTGCGATCTGAAAATATTTAGACGATAAATTTATACACGTAAGTAATACATTACTAGGTTTTTTGTTTATTTGTGAGACGAGACAACTCTATTCATATTTATAATAATAATAAGTAATAATTTTGTCATAAAAAATAATATTTTTTAATTTATGACACAAATAAGATATATATCTCATAAAATTGATTCGTGAATATATCACACAAAAATTTTTGTGATATTATATATAATGATTTAGGTAAAAACTTGTGTGAGACTGTCTCACAGATCGTATTTTGTAATATGGATCTCTTATTTTGGTCATCAATGAAAAAGTATTATTTTTTATACTAAAAATATTATTTTTTATTGTGAATATCGGTAAAATTGACTCGTCTCAGAAATAAAAATTTATAAAATCATCTCGTAAAAAACCTACTCATTTATAACCTCAATCGAATTTGGGGGAGACGGACAAAATCTCGACTTTTGGTTGTGTGATTTAGTGGCTGCACTTTGAGTGCGCCTTTTTCTTTCTTTTCCATTTTTCATTCAACACGCTTTTTCCTTAAAAGTGAAAGTGCTGTGTTTCAAACACGACTACTAAAACCCTAGCTATGATCACCGGTCTCGGTGCGTGCCGTCGATACTCATAGCAAGCTAGCACAGGGCTGAAAATAGGCTCCACATTATCGGTCTCGTAATGGCCGCTGCCGCCACTACATCAGCGTCCACCGCTTTCAGCTCCACCACCGATTGCTGCAATCAAGTGGCCAAAAGAGTGTTCCGAATCACTGCTCTTCAGGTGGCCTCGACTCGACGGCCCTCCGCCTTTAAGAGTGTAAGAACGATCAATACGAATGCGTGTATCACCGCCTCACGGTGTTCCCTCTCTGGTTTTGCGAAGAGTAAGCCCACAATGTTGTGATGAATGATTATTCCTTATCAACTTTTTCTTGATCAATTATTTTAAAGGGCAGTCCATGGCTGGCTGGCTCCGACAATGACTGTGCTATAAATGAGTTCCATTATTCAAAAAATCAACTTTCCGTCGTATGAAAAAATTAAATTGGCTTGCCCATACCAAATGAGCTCGTCCCGGAGCCAGAGACAATCCCAAACTGTAACGACTATGATTTTTTGTGTACTTTATTTAAAATGTGTAGTTTGGCAACTGTGGAATAAAAAATGGGTTTATAAAGTTGGTCTGCATGTGTTAAACTGTGTTTCTAATTTCTGTCTGCAAGTTTTTGTATTTCATTTTGATAATTCTCAGTGTGGTCTTATCTTTCTCATTCGGCGGGTTCTGCAGCTGCAACCATCACGGCTTCTGCGAAGATCATTGATGGAAAATCAGTTGCCAAAGAAATCAGAGATGAAATTGCTATTGAGATATCTAGGATGAAAGATTCCATAGGGGTCGTTCCTGGACTGGCAGTCATTCTCGTCGGGGACAGGAAGGATTCTGCTACTTATGTGCGCAACAAGAAGAAATCATGTGAATCTGTTGGGATCAAGTCATTTGAAGTGCATTTGGCTGAAGACTCCTCGGAACAAGAAGTGCTCAAGTATATCTCAGGCTTCAATGATGATCCTTCGGTTCATGGTATCCTTGTTCAGTTGCCTCTACCTTCTGTAAGCCTCCTATATCTGAGTATTCGACTTTCGGTTACACTCTACGTTGCTGAAAATTGTGCTTATGAACACTCGTCATATATAGCAAGAGGATACATGCAAAAACATGTGAATGAATTTTGTGTAGATTAATCAGACTACTCCCTTGGGGCCACAAATCGATAGAACCTTAAATCCCTAGTGCAATAGAATATCCTGTGACTGTGAGTTCATCTAATGACAGCAACTTTCATTTTAATAGTTTCCAATCATGGGGATGATTTTTAATTTTGCGGGTATGTTCTTTCTGCAGCATATGAATGAGCAGAATGTCTTGAATGCTGTTTGTATTAAGAAAGATGTCGATGGATTCAACCCTCTTAATATTGGTCATCTAGCCATGAGAGGTCGAGAGCCATTATTTGTTCCTTGTACTCCCAAAGGATGTATAGAGTTATTGCGTAGATATGGTGTTGTGATCAAGGGGAAGAGGGCGGTTGTAATTGGCAGGAGTAATATTGTCGGGATGCCTGCTGCCCTCTTATTGCAAGTATGATGATCCTCAAGTATATTGAGCAGTTTAATGCATTTTGTTGTCCTATTTAGAATTTTCTAGCTTGTTCTTCTGGCAGAGGGAAGATGCCACAGTCACTATTGTCCATTCAAGAACAAAAAACCCAGAGGAGATCACAAGAGAAGCAGACATCGTTATCTCAGCTGTGGGGCAGCCAAACATGGTGAGGGGTAGCTGGATCAAGCCTGGCTCTGTTGTCATTGATGTTGGAATAAATCCAGTTGAGGTGCGCATATTTTCTCAGTTTTTTTTTTGTTAAACTCGTCCCATAGTGCGTCAGGCCGAGACAGTGATGACTGACGACTGACAATCATCTTTTCTTGTTACCTCATACATGATGAATTATAACAATATCAGTGCCTTCTCATGCTACAGGATGCTACGAGCCCTCGAGGTTATCGACTTGTTGGAGATGTTTGTTATGAGGAGGCAAGCCAGATGGCTTCTGCTATAACCCCTGTTCCTGGGGGAGTTGGCCCTATGACTATAGCTATGCTTATCTTAAACACCCTTGTCGCAGCAAAGAGAGCTAACAACTTCAAATGACATCTATGATCATACAAGGGCATATTCCTTCTCATCGATCTGACTGAGATTCTTCCGTTTCTGCAGAACTGGGTTGGTATATTACTATGCATGTCCTTACCATTAAAGCAGTGCAGTTTGGTTAAGGCAAATTTCAATCTTTGGATAAATCTATAAAATTAGTTGAAAGGACGACCTATTGCAGCTGGGAAATAGTCCATTCAATTTTTGAAACGAAAAATTTTCAACTTTACATGTAATTTTCTACAATAAATATAAAATTTAATCTCAAAGAGACACCAAGCATGATGTTAATGTGGAGGCATGACATGAATAGGTTGCCACAAACTCTTCGAAGATGAATTATAACATCAACATGGATTTAACCAAATGTATTTGTGCATTTTATATTTGTTACTTTCCATCCTTCAGTAGTGTTAAATTAGTGTTATCATGCTTTTGTTAATGTGTGCGACTAAATCAAATCGTTGATATGTTTGATACACGTCTTTCCATTCACATTTCCTTTTTGATAAAACTTGTTATTTGATTGATTTTTATCATCCATTACAAGCTTAACTAACCAAGAAGAAAAATCATCATTCAACCTAAACAAAGGGTGAAAGAGAATCAAAAGCAAAATGAGCAATGTTATGGGTTACATTATTTGCCGTACGACGAACATGAATAAGCTCAGATAACCCAGATTCACTCATACGTTCTCTAATATCTGCCGCGCAGAGGCTCGTATAACTAATATCATTCTGAGTGGTAGTGACTGCTTGCACTGCCAATAAGGAGTCGGTTGCAACTTGAACATCATTAAAGCTTTTGTCATGCAGGAGAATAATATCTTCTTGAATAGCCAGAAGTTCGCCACGAACCACTCAAATGGGTTGGTTGATCCACTTCCCAAAATAAAATTAAACAACCAAAATGGTTAAGAAGTTGATAAAAGGAGCAAAAAAAGATCAAATACTGATACTAACCAACAGGATGAATTTGATTATAATTTCATCATTACTAAGAACAAAGAAAAAATAAAATTAACGTTGTCAAATTTCAATCATTACTCAATAAACTTTTTTAAGGAAAAAAGAAAGGATTAATAAGATTATCATAATTTCAACACTGAATTTTTCAATTCATACAAATCTAACTTGTATTCATTGCATCTTCAACTGGAAAATTCTAACCGTATCAGCATGCCACACGCGTTCGATTTACTGGTATGAGAAAACAAATTCTATTGTGGATTAGTTCTACAACTAGGACAATTAAGATAGACATGAAAAAAATATTTCCAAACCAACCATGTCTTTGTCTCCAAAGAAGTGAATTTCATTAAGGTGTCTCGGGCAATATGTCTTGTCCCAGCCTTGTGGAATAACCTGCAAGTTGCTATGATATTTTAATAAGATCAAAACCTCCAAAAACACCAATTGCGACTCCTCCTTTTTTGTTCAAGTTGCTCTGATACATTTACTATGTCAAAATTTATAAAATTAGTTTAAAGGGTGAGCTATTGCGGCCTGGAAATAGTCGATTCAATTCTGAAATGAAAGCATTTCAACTTTACGTTTATTTTTTCTACAATAATATATAACTCAACCACGAACATGAAATAAGTTGCAACAAATACTTCAAAAACTTGAACCTCAATTGAAAATAGGTTATAGCAATATGCGTGCTTCGCGTGTGATTTGCTTAAAGGAGAACAAAGGTATATGGTACAATTAGTTCTTAATTTTATGAGGAGAAATATATTTTTGGTCATATAATTTTATCTCAAAATTTTCAGTTTTAAGTATTAAAAATTAAAATAAAATATTTCTAAATCAATTGTAAAAATGAATTTCTATGCATCAAAAGTGATCACTACTAATTATATGGGTGGTTCGGTACGGTATAATGGGTTTTCTAAATCGTATATCGTACCGAAAAATACAATCTTGGAATATCGGATGCCGATACTATACCGAAATTCGGTAATTAATAAATTTATACTGATATCTTGTCGAAATATTGGTATACCAAAATTTGGACACGGTATCGGTAAATTAAAATTGATACCAAAATTATATGTACAAAAAAAAAAACTTTTCCGTACTCTTGCAACGCAAAATGATCAACAAGTACAAATTGAAATACCAATTTGGATTAAAGTCTGAAGCCCAACACAACAAAATATAAATTGTTAGATTAAAGTATAAAGTCCTATACAACAAAATAGAAATTGAAATCTTAAATGCCCTAATTTATAAGTGACCAAAATACCGAAAACATTTAAAATCTATACAGCATATCGTACCGAAACTTTCGATATAGTACGAACCGAAAATTTCGATATACCGTTAATTTCGGTATGTGTCGATATGATATGTGCGGTATATCGAAATTTTCAGTATTTTTTCCACTCCTAACTAATTGTACAATTTAAATCTTAAAAAGGGGAATTAGAATTTTCGGTCCTCAATTTTCTATTTTGAAAAATAATAATCTCCAATGTAAATTTTTTTAAGTAAATAATCCTTAATGTGTTTCAGTACATCGGAATGGAACATTTTTCAAAATAAAACGTTAATAAATCTACGGTCAATTTTCAAAATATAAAGTTAATATCAACATCAATAGGAAGGTGATAATGATAATTTAACATATCTATCTCTGTCATTCACATATCAATTTTACGATATCAATCTCTTGTCTTATTCGACCTATGAAAAATATTTGTTTAGTCACAAAATATTACTTTCTTTTCTAGATATGGACTAAATCGACATGTATCATATATAAATTCGTGAGACCGTCACACGAGATACCTAATCAAATTTTAAAATCTAATATCACAAATATTAAGTTTTTTTTTGGAACAAATACTACGTTTCAATGGATTATTTTCACGTACATGACACATCCCATGGAATTATCTTATTCAACGTTTAAAAATACACCTTTCTAAAAAAAAATATAAGTAAACATCCAAATATAGAGAATCATTCTTCGAAAGACGACACTTCTTTGCGGAGAAAGAACAAGCCAGACGGGCCATCATCGGGCAACAGCGCCAGCATCACCGGGCCTTCCGCACCCTCTTCGATCGTCAATATGCCAGTATTGAAGTTAAGCTCTGTCGAGACGAATCCCGGACACAAGCAATTTATCCGAAAACTTGGGTACTTTCTAGCTAAAATCCTCGTATATGCACCCATGGCTGCTTTCGACAAAATGTAAGCACCGAGAAATTGCGGCCAGCCTTTAGCTTCTAATGACCCCTCCTTCAAACTTTTCAAGAATTCGCCCAATACTCGGTCGATCCTCTCTTCTGTAAGATTTTCAGCATCGTTGAGTACCCCTTTAGCCCATTCATTCGGTATGCTCTGAAACAACAATGATGTGTTTGAATCAGTAATCTATACAATATTTTAGCTGAATGACGCGTTTAATGAAGTCTTGTTCGACGGTCGGCTATTTGAACAATAGTTTTCGCACCTTTAACTTGCCCATTGAAGACGAAACGTTAACGATTCTTGGCGAAGGAGAAGACTGGAGAAGGGGAAGCAGAGCTTCAGTGGTCCTTTTTGCACCATAGTAATTTGTTTGAAGAGCTTCCATGGCCAGATCACAAGTCATAGAAGATTTGGCATTCCAATTGATTTTCGCTCTGTCTGTCTGCACAATTCATTCCCATAATTATAAAACGGAGTCAGGGGCAACATATGAATGAAATCAAGAGATGATATACGTGGGAAACCTCCTTTTTCAGTTTCTTGATTTCTTATGAAAAGTTGTATTATATTATAATATATACACAGAGAGATGTGGAGCATCTCACAACACACAAACTCTATCTTCAGAGGTAACTCATGGGTTAGAAGACATAATTTATTTTTACAAAAGCTATCGAAGTAGTTCTCTTTTATCGAATCCCCTGTTTTCAGTGAATAATACGAAACGGGACACAGGAAGGAGGAAACAAACGGACCCCGGCGCGGACGGCCTTGATTGCAGCCCGGAAAGTATCCCCATCGACTATGGCTCCAAGAATCCCTGCATTGTTCACCTGCAGCCATCCTAATTTATTTATTAAAATATATTATTTTTTTCCTGCATATCTTTTTCATGGAAACCCGATATACCAGAATATCAAGCTTTCCGAATTGAGACTTTACAAATTCAGCAAGCGAAGCAACGCTTTCCGAATCCATCACATCGAGCTGATGAAAAATCACGAAAGCAGAAAGCCCGGATTCTTCATTCAGCTTTTCAACAGCTTCGAGTCCCCTTTTCTCATCTCTAGCCGTCAACACTACAGTGATCCCTATAGACGCCAACTGCCTGCAGATCTCAAATCCAATCCCTCTGTTGGCGCCAGTAACCACAGCATACCTGCAGTAGCATGGATCAACGGAAGGTTAAAGAATGCTGGAGATGGCGTTAATTCATTTGGTTACTTACTTCTTGTTTGAGTTCTCCGCCATAGATGAAATGATTAGATTTTTGTTTGGCTGAGAAGTGTATATATAAATTGACAATTTGCAATAATTGGGTGTCTCGACTCTAATTGAATTTTAATATCAAATAATCATATCCTCATAAAATACATATTGATAAACAGAAGTTGACGATCTCACGAATCTTTATCTGTGAGACGGGTCAACTATACCGATATTCACAATAAAAAAAGTAATATTCTTATCATAAAAATAACATTTTTTATGAATGACGTAAATAAGAGATCTGTCTCATAAAATACGACTCGTGATACCGTCTCACACAAGTTTTTGTCTTTGATAAATAACATAGTAATCATTATATGTAATCACTTAATTTTAATACTTAATAGCATCGTTGTTAGTTGATTTTTTTACAAAAAAATTATTTGGGACTTGAATTTTTTTTTTTTGTACTTATTGTGATTTATATTAAAATAAAAAATAAATATCATATATTACGATTTCTATATTACCAAACCTATCAAAAAAAATTTTAATTTTAGTTGGAGCTAATTAATTCATTTTATAAGTAATTTGATTCATGTTAACTAAAAATAAAAGATTCTTAAAAACATATATTTACTTTGTCGTAATAATAATAAGAGTAGGTTTTTTGTGAGACGATTTTATTGAAGTGAGTCGAGTCAATCTTGATAAATAAAAATAATATTTTTTTATGAATAATTTTAAAAGAAAAAATTATCTTATGAAATCGACTCGTAACACGGTGTCACGCAAATTTGTGTGATAATATGAAGAGCTTGAATACGTGTCCACGTGGTTGCATGCCATTAACATACGGGGAACAACAACGTGATTATCCATGCTGCCACAGTGAAGTACGCTAATAGATGAGTGGCCGTGGGTTAAAATATAGCATTACGATGTAATAACAAAATTATTATTATATTTTTAAAAAAATTAAAAACATCATAAAATTTTGTTTTGGTAGAAAGCATCATCAGTTTTAAAAATCTTTTTGTATTATCCTACTTAAATAATCATATTAATCGATTACAAAAATTAAAATTATCTTTAGATTCTTGATTTTAATATAATATCTAATGAAAAAATATTTAACATAAAAAAACAATGTGCATGAAAAATCTAATCTAGCTTATAAAAAGCCAACTTCATTCTTTCTTTCTTTTTTTAACGAAATATGTTAATCTCATATATTTGTAAGTTTATGGAATTTTATAATAAATTTTTGTGTTAAAAATGATATAATAAGTTGAATTTGGAGAAGATTTGACCGAATATTGCGGCTTGATTTGGACAAGACCGATATAGTATTATAAATTAATGAATATAAATGCTATAATAGTTATATTTTTTTATTATTAAAAATCATAAATATTGATAATTTTTTCTACGTGTCATGACACCAAATTAATTCCTCAAATTTAATAGTATTTAAAGTATAGATGAACTGCGAATATAACTTCATGAGCTCTGTTAGGGATTTACTCAAATCAACCAAATCTTTACAATCAAATCGCGTATCTTATCGTTGGCACTAGCATTTAATAAACCATGTGCATAGCTAATATAAAATGATGAATGAAGATAGATTTATGTCTAAAAATTTCATTTTTTATTGTTAAATTTCAAAGAGAAAATTTATTAATATAAACAAGAAATTGATTTTAGATAACTTAAAAGATCTTGTTTCTTGCTAATGGAATCGTTTTGTTCCCTGAAAAAAAGAATAAAGAAAATAAAATGTTTACAAAACATATAGATCGGGGAAACATAAATTGATTAAACTGATAACTAAAATAAATTATAAAATAGATTAGTGTGAACTTTCAACGAGCTTTATGATGTCTTTGCTTCTAAAGGTATCCTTTATTTATTATTCTCGGACGTTTTTATTGGAAAAAATTCATAAATCACATAATTTATAATGTTAAATTATTAAGAATTTAATTGAAAACTTAACATCTAAAATCATAATCATGAATTTTTTAAAACATGTCTCGATCTTTCAGATCTACACAGTCTTTTTTTTTTTTTTTGAGAAAATAGGGAACAAGATGCCGCGTGATTTGGTGACTATTACCTATAAATAATATATATTATTATCTTCTTGTATTTCTGTTTTATGTCATCATAAAAATGAAATTACACTTATGTCTATACACATTAAAGGCTCACGACGTATTAGATATATTACAGCTCAATAACCCGAAACCTATTAAATACGCCTTAAGAACGAGTTCCTGATATACACGCTCTTTTCCTTGAGAGAATCTTTCAGTTTCGCTTCGTGATAACGTGTGGATCTGGAAACCATAACTCGTATTTAGATAATATATATAATTATCTTCTAATATTTTTATTTTAATTCATCATAAAAAAGAAAAGTACACTTATATCTCTACACAATCTATTATATACATTAAAGCTTAGTAGCCAAAACTTTAATAAATCATTTTAATTTCACATAAACTCATGAGACGGTTTCATGAGTTAATTTGATGAGACAGATCTTCTATTTTGGGTCATCCATGAAAAATATATATATTTTTTAAATATGAGTCGGATTTATCCGTCTCACGAATAAAGATAAGTGAGACCGTTTTACAATAGACTTACTCTTATAATTTTGAGCTTAATTTAATAAAATTATTCATATATAAGTTTGTATAAATAAAATTGATCCAATTTTGCACGAGGAAAAAAAAAATATTTTCTCCAACAAAAATCCCGATAAAAGAGCTATAGAGGCAGGACTTGTCGAAGACCAGAACCACTCCTTTCACTCATTGAAACGTGCGAAAACTATTTTATTCTCTTAATTGAAAATATTCTTCTTTTTAAAAATAAATTAAGTAGATTCGTTATTTACAATTACTTTCAATAAAAACTAAATTGAGTGCGTTTTTAAATTCTCATAGCTATTATTATTCATACTTTATATTTAGATTTCATTATATTTATAATAAAATTATTATATCCCAACCCATCTTTATTTTGGAGAAAATCTCCAAAATAGAGTATGGGTTGGTACTCCAACCCAACTCCAAATGCAATCTCCATTTTGGAGATTGCAATAGTGATCCTCCATTTTTGGAAGATCGTTATTCATTTGAAGATCAATATGGAGATTTCACCAAGTTACTGAAATGCCATCATAACAATTGTAAAATAGTTCTTTCGTATTTTTATGTATTTGTTTTGCTCTATTTTATATTATTATATTTCAAATTATTTATTTAATTAATTTTAATGTTAAATAATTTTATACTTAGTTAATTTATTTTAATTGTTTTATTATTGACCATTTGTGGGAGGAGTATAGTACTTCGGAATATTAGTATTTTTAATGGTCAATTTATGTGTTGTTCTTTAAACCATATGTGTCGTTTATATTTGTCGTGATTTATATTTTATGTTTATATTATGAATGTTGTATCTTGTCGTTTATGTTTGTCATGTCAAAAAAAAATGTATTATTTTAAATAAATTGAGTTTAATACATGTTTTATTGTATTATGTTTATCGAATTAATTAAGTTCGGTCGTATAATACATTATGTAATTATATAATTATATGTGTATGTTTTTGAAAATGAAAAAAAAAGAAATGAAGTATTTTGTAATATTTTTAGAGGATATGGGTTGGAAAAGATTTTTAAAAATAGAGATCACGGATCTCTATTTTGGAGGATAGAGGATGAAAAATAGAGGATATGGGTTGGAGATGACCTAAGTTAAGTTTTAATCTTTAAATTTTGGATGATTTTAGTTATTTTAATTTGAGTTAACTAATATGACTCTACGAACATTGCGTCGAAGTTATCTGAAAATTGAAAAAAATTAAAATAATAAAAATAAAAATAACACTCTAAAACTATAATTTAATAAGATAAATACCAAAACAACAAAGAGATAGATATACAATATAAAATCTGTAATTTTCCATCAAAATACAAAGGGTCGTGCCTATTAAGAGACAAGAAAGTCACCAACTCAGATACATTTTCACGAGGGGTTCATAATTTTTTAAAAAACCTCTATTATTTAATAGTGTAAATTGACTCAATATAAATACATTATTCAAGAGTTTTTTTCCTCTGCATATCGCAAGACCCGAAGCAAAATCCAAAGCACCTTCCCCAGGATGATCGTTGGTGTTCAATTTTGGTTTGTGTTACCAAAATAATGGCTGCAAAGATAACAGCTGCGCCGACGCGAAGGAATGGGTCCTCTGCAAAGATTTTTTTACCGACACTCGATTTATACATAACACGTCAACTCGCCAAACGCGATTTTAACCAACCACCCGCGTGTGGCCAACTTCTTATCCCATTATCATAACTTAGATTTTGATTTTGAACCACGTTAACACTTCCACGTTCATATATCATCATTCTAACATGTGATCGTTGTCGATAATCCAAAGTTCATATGCAACAGTATCATGTAATTTCCCTTTAACAACACAAAAACAGGAGTAACATTACATACAAATCATACATTTCGGAATACGATAGTAGTTTCGAGTATCGACTCCATTTCTGAAGTGACAGAGAAACAAGAAGTTCCTTAATAATATTATTTTTTAAAAAAACATATATACAAACAAACAGTCATTGCCTCCTCAAAGCTGGATAAAACACTCAGAGCATCCTGGATGATTGGTTAATCCTTTTATCGATCATACTTCTTCACTGCCGCTTTGGTTACTGTTTTTCAGTATATTGAACTTGCATAGAGGACAGGTGGCATTCATGTACAACCACTTGTCGATGCAGGCTGTGTGAAAATGGTGGCGACAAGGGAGTTCACGCAGTTCAGTACCATCGTCATAGGAACTTAGGCAAATACAGCATTCCTGCAACCCAACAAAAGAGGAATCTCAAAGATTAAGGACACGCAGAAGATTTTGATTGAATTCACAAAATTGTAGACAGAAGTACAGACAGTACAGCCGGACCTACCGCATCCTCTAGAGGAAGAACGTGCTCTGAGGGGGAATCAGTTTCACATTCAGTCATTATCCCTCCAAATGATTCTTGTATTTCTCCATTTTGCTTCTCAAAATCACCAATTTTCCTGAATTTGTATTTAGGTAGTCTCTCAATGTCTTCTTTAGTAGCTCCTTCCTGTAGCCATAAAGCAAGAAACAAAAACGTAAAAAAAAAAAAATCGCTTACTGCAGTGAATGGACAGCTTTGGAAATCAGTTCTTTCCTAGGTTTACCAGCATGCATCTCATCATATCATGGAATCAGCGTTATCGCAAATCAACTTGCAAAATTAGAAACTACGAAAATCAAGTGAAAAACATCGGACAGCACCACTGCTTCACCTAGAACTTGGTTTTAGAATGCTTCCAAGGTCATTTACAAGAATAGTTTCACTGTTTTTGTAAATCAATAAGAAATTCCCTTCCTCTATGTCGAAGTATGTATGAACAAGTCTGATTAAGCGTTGTCTAATTTGATAAAAGATCAATTAGTCAAAGAAGATAAAACAGGCAAAATATTTCAAAAATATAATACGTAGGGGAGGCAGATGGCTGAACATTAGTTTTTAACTCTATTCTGATCAGAGTGTGCAGGATAAGTCAACTGTTAACAAAATCATAGGCGTACTTAACCTCTTAATCGTTGACAACATACCACACCCCCTTTTTTTTCAGTTTTGTAATCATTATTTGGAATCATACATGGTCAACCTAGAGTAACTACTAGCAACTACAAAAAATTTGTAGGATAGCAATAACGCTGTGGTTTTATCATAAAAATGGTTATCATTACTCTTTCTATACAAAATGTATGCTAGTAACAACAGAATTGCCAAGCAGACAAAGGCAAATCATTGTTATGTCCCCGCCTAGGGAGATGACAAGTAGGAAATATACATCCCAAGTTAGTCAAAAGACTCGTGATAATCACTTTATTATCCGTTAAAGCTACCAACCAAATCAAACATATTCTAATAGTAAAAACAGGAAGGATACAACTCAAAGTACCAACTGAAACAAGAAGTTAGCTGTATAAATTATTCAACTGTCAGTTACCTGATCTGCTACTGCATATAAGATTGCTATAATACAGGGTAGACAGCAGCAAACAGCAATTCCAATGACACATGCCACAGCAACACAAATAACAACGAAGAACACATCAAAGGCCAAAAATGTAATACAAAGCCTGCAACAGAAATCAATAATCGGCCATACTCATGTAGTTATATTGAAACAAAAATGTATTTGAAAGGTTGCTAACAGCATCAATCCATCTAGATTTACTAGCACAAACCAGTAAAGCTGAGGCGATTCAGCAGTCAAGCTTTGCCCACCCGCAGAAACCCAATAGAACCCAATTATCCACCAAATGAATGAAAACATGGTATTTGCAGACTCCAGATGTTTAGCCACACTGCCAAAAGAAACATCAAGAAATCATATTAACCAAATTTCTCAAGGCCGGACATTAAACATGACTTTCAATCTAATGCTTGCCGGTGTTTTATATTTAATTGGAAAATTAAACTAAAACTCTGTCAAGAAAGGAAAAAGACAAATGAATAAAAGGAAAATCAATATAACGTGCTGATAATATAAGCCTGTGCAGCCCTGGTGCTGTTTGAATAAAATCATGACCACTCTATTCAAAAGCGGAAAAGATTGGAAAAGAGAAAATAAGGGGGGCACTTGAGGTGGAAATATGCATTCTCTGGAGTCGTATCACTTTACATAAGCAACCCCACATAAGAATTCAGAACAATGAAAATAAGAAATGTTTAGGAAAATTTATTCAGCTAATGGCTTTAGATGAGTGGAAAAGGCAGAGTTTATTCTTGAAATTTAACAAGAACTAGATCACCAATTGCAACAACCGAAAGAAAGTAATTGCCGCAGTATTAAAAGGGTTGAAAAACATATCGGACTGCAGCAAAAGTTCTCCATTTGCGTCAACAAATGAGATGAATTCAAATCACCAAATTTCCTATTCCAAGCAATTTATGCAAAAGCTTCATCGTTACTATTCAGTCAAGTAAAAAATCCTCACCAAAATCCACCTAACATTAGCTGCAGCATACAACAATTTATCTCCTACCAAACAATTTTAAGTCTCTTGCAGAACTATATTCAGTTAGATCGAGTCTATAATCATTTTCCCATGTGCGCCATATACAATTCCACAGCTCAAAACTACACTTTTGAACCAGTCCTAGATATTTATACAGACGTGACATGTGAAATATTACTAACTACATACACTAAATTGATATGTTTCTCAATTTAAATTGAAAGACCTAATAAAATTTCAACAAAAAATATAACAACCAAACCACAAAAGCCCCCCGAGTACCTAGTGTCATCATCACTTTGCCGGCGGCCAGTATCGTAATCACCAGACTCCGCATCATCACTTCCGGAGCTCAAATTCGAGAAATTACGAGTATACCTAAATTGCCCCCTATCACTCCCCTCCGAATTCCGCTGCGAATACCTCTTCTTATACTCCGTCCAGACGCACACCATATGCAGAATGCACTGCAGAGCGTAGCCGACAATCCACAGCCTCAGTGGCATCGACGGCATCTCATAGCGTGTCATAATCAGCACCGAAATCGAGACAGTCACGAAAACGAGGTTCCAAATAAGGTCCAATATCACTATCGGCTTAGAGTAAGCCCAATCGCTCTGCCGTTCTTCGATTTGCTCGGCAGCAGCTTCACGCACACGAACGGACGGCTCACGCATGACGCGGCTGCGGCTGCTGGCCCTCCGGAGGAAGCGAGCAGCGCCGCGGAGGCTTGGAGGACGGCGGAGGAAGCGGGGGCGAGTGCGGAAGGTCTGGTCATCGAGCAACGGCGTGGAATCCACAGCCGCCGGAGGCGATGAAGTGTTGCTATCAGATGACATCGTTCTATGGCGATTTTGCGTTTCTGAAAGTTTCTGTATACCAATTTTTTAGTACCGTGATCGTTCTTTGGGTTATTGGGGAATGTTTGATCGGACGGTGGCAGTTGAAGATCAAGTTTGTGTCACAGAAAAATCTCAGATAGAATACGTATTTGTACAAAATATCGTATCATTATAATATATGATTTGCATAAAATTATTTTGAGAACTAAAAGTTCAAATAAATATATTTAAAACTAATATATATATATTTATATATACATATATATATATATATCGCCTAAGTCCTTGTATGAAATTAATTATTAATACTTTATTTGTCTCAATTACATAATTCACACTATTTTTTCGCATAAAATACTATTAGGAAAATAAATTATTTTCCAAACAAATTTCATAATAGATCATTCTTTAGTGATATTGACAAAACAAATTGAATATAATTATACACATTAAATAAAAATATATTAGTAATAGAGTTTATTAAATACAGTGAAGAAACTATATATTTGAATATAATTATACATCATTAATTGTATGTAAATATGCCATAGCTCCAACCAATACTTTTAGTTGGTTGGGCATGAGATTGGGCTTCTATTTGGGCTTGGAGTTTGATTGAACCCTAATTCTAAGTTAAACTCCGGATAACTTACAAAAATGTCCATCAAATTATCATAAATAAATCAAAATTGAATAATATTAAAAAATTCGAATATTCTATTTTATTAAAATTGAAGATATGATAATAACCATCTAAGAAGTATACCAACAATTTTTCCCAACTTTACCCTTATATAATATTAATATTATATTTTTGTTTTTCTTTTTAAATTTCAACATATTTTTATTTTTATTTTTTTTATTTCAACAATTCAAATATCAATTTAGTCCTTCCATAATTTGTCAAATTTCACGTTAGTCCATTGATAATGATAAAAAAGACTAAATACACACGCATATATTACAAAAGTTGAACCTAATAGAGACAAAAATGGACACCAAATTTTCTTCCAACTTTGCCTTTATGTGATACCAATATCCCACTTTTGTTTTTTGTTTTAATTTTAACAAACACTTTTATTTTTATTTTTTTCAACAATTCAAATAGCATTTTAGTCCATTGATAGTTTGTCTAATTTTACTTTAGTCCATCGGTAATTATAAAAAAAACTATACACACACGCACTGCGTGTGCATAGTAATTAGTATGCATTAAAGTTCACGAATCAAATTAAGTAATAACTTGTTTAATGATCTATCTAAACTACACAAATAGTTATATCTCCATATATAATATATTCAATTGATAATAAGTTGTATAGTTGATAATCGTATCGTTTCTTCTCGTATGCTCATCGGGAGGTCCGGCGACAAATACTCAAAGATTGCTGCACACATGTTTTTTGTATCAGCTCACAAACACATAGATTCGAGTCATCGTAGGAGACTCTTCGATTCTTAAATTACACAACGACTAAATAATGTGAATAAAAAAATAGGTGTTGTAAAAGTTTCTTTTATTATTGAATAGATCCAACTCAACTTTCAATTAATTCATGATTATGAACGGAGCCGTATCAATAATAATAAAAAAAAATCATTATAAAAAGTATAAAATTTCATTCTTACTTTTTTTTAATTGTCATATATATAATATGAGAAAAGTTATTCTTACAAATTATATATACATTTTATATTAAATATTAAATACAAAATTTAGGTTACACTTAGATTGACTATGGACTTCAAGGGCCGATGGATTTGTCATCGCCTTCATCATTATGATGTTATCGAATTCTACTTCTTTATTGCCAGAAAGACGTTGTTGGACTCGAAATTACATTGGCCCAATCTCATGTGATGGGTTTGGTTTGAATTGGACTCATTCAGAAAGCCCAAATCTGTTTCCCAATTCCTTTGGTTGCAGTGCATGCTTATCTCAATCTTAAAATATTTATTTTCACTTTATATTTTTATTTATTGATGGTTTTAATATAATTTTCACTTTATTTATTAAAAGAATCAACTATTGTGTACAAGATAGAAACTAAAGAAAATATACAAAAATGCATGGAGAATTTGAATTATTTCCTCTCTTTTTTTTTTAAGAATAATTTGAAGTTATTTCTCTCTGATTTATGAAAATAAAAAATAATAATTTTTTTCCATATTTTATAATTTCTTCTAAAACATTGTGCCTCCATTACTGTAAAACATCATAAGCCTAACAAACACCTTTTCAAGTAGACCTATTCACACCCTAAACCATTATTGTCCGAACAGTAACACAACACATCACCTATTTATTCCCGAGCCGACCTTCGATATTTTGAAAACAATACAGAGATTTGAACAAAAAATTCAATTCAAAAGGAAGAAAGAGCAATGGTGACTACCCCCCACTTGTCAACCAACCGAACTGCCGGTCTAGACGTCTTTCTTGGCTGCTGAAATGCTTAAAACAAAGCAACAATTCGAAGTCCTAATTTCACATTCGAAAGTTGGATCCATTCTCGGTCGGACTCATTCGAAGAAAATCGTGGCCTTTTTGAATCTGTCAATTTGGACACCGAATCGACATTTAAAGAGGCTACAATTCAAAACCCTTCTTTATAAAGTCTTCGTGAAACATTTTAATTAATTAGTCGAATTCAACTCGTTCGCAAAGTTGGGCGCTACTTGTCTCACGAAAAGTTTTCACGTTCATATTTACGTGTAACATTCATGCATGAGAAAAAGAGGGATACTTTCTAAAGCTTGAAAGAGTCGTGTTTTGATATAATTTGGAATTTACTGCAACTGCATCCCAAGGCCGGACCTTTTATGAGGCCAAGGAGGCCTCCGTCTCAGGGCCCGGTCCTTTGAGGGAGTTCAATATATATATTTTGAGCTGATAATCTGTTGAAATAAATTTTTTTTGTCTAATATTAAATAAAAAGAAGAGTAATCTGATCATTTTTGTTTATAATTGATCACACTCATTATTTTCTTAAAGTTCGGTTTGAACAATTTAAATAATATCAAGAGACTTTGGGACATTTGTTGAGTTTGGAGAAGTTAATGAGTTAATCTTTAACTAACTTGATGAAGTATTGAGTAGAACTTCAACAATTTTTTTAGATGCTACAGTGGTTAGCAAAACTGAATGATTTATTCTCAAATACTTATATTACCTATAAGATTTTGTTAACTATCCTAATAACAATTTCACAAGTATAAAGAAGTTTATTGAAGTTAAAGTTATTAAGCACTTATCTTCAATCAATAATATTATAAAATAGACTAAATGAGCTAACTATGTTGTTAATTGACAAAGAAATGATCAGAAAACTGGATTATACAAATTTGATATATGTTTTTCTCTAAAATAGCTAAACAATTATTATTTATGTAATTAATTCAAATATTTATTGATTTGTTTTTTATGTAATATATTGTTTCTTATGTATTTATTATTTGTTAACTGAATTTTAGTATTATTTATAACAACAAGATAACCTATTTTTAAATTTTCGCTTCGGATCTCATCAAACACAAATACGGCTATGTTGCATCCGAGTCTCTTCATTGTAGATCAAGACGGCTACTTGTCTCAGATGAATTATTTGGACAACTGAAAATAAAATGTCGGATAGTGTCCCAAAATGGTATTAAATTGGATAAAAAAATTCATATACCCCTCATATAAAAACAAATAAAATAAACTAAAGTGTTGGACAAAAGTACAAACACATAAATAATGTAAGCGCATAAAAAAAAAGTCAAGACGATTGAAGCCAAACTCGACATAGCTACATCAACTGTCGAAGAAATTGACTAACAAAAAACACACAACCACACGCAAATGCTACTCAAAGCCAACTTAAGGGGTACTCTTGAGTCAATACCCGAACCACCGCCTACTTGAGGTGTTCCGACACTTGGTTCGTTCTTGACTCGATCAACCCCCTAAATCGCGACTGGAGGATATACACATTAAACAACACAACGAATTAACGAAGTTGACATCGGAATCAAGGCTCGCAGTGAAGGGAAGCCTTGATTTTCTGCACTGTGCACGATATGAGATTATTGACGGTCTCCACGGACTCGAGGGTGAGCTTGGACGAGGGGAGGCTATTCACCAAGATTTGAAATGCCACGGTCAGAAGTGACCCGTTCACTCTACCGGCTACGATGGCGAACCCAGAGGGAAGCAGCGCCACGTAAGCAGGATCTCCACCGTTGAGCACCACGTGCATTGCCGGGTTGTCCACTGGCGCGTACACCACAAGCGACCCCGCTGCGTCTATGCATGTCTCCTGGAGTATCAACATGTTGCTCTGGTCTGCGTTTATTGCCTGAGTGGCAAATTACAGAAAACCCCTTCAGTATTACGCAGAGTATTTTCACGGGAGTCAACTCAATAGTTGACTTTTTCTTCATTGACGTCGGCAAATGCGTTGACATTTGTTTGACAAAAAATCTACTTCTCTAATATATTACTTGCAAAGAAACTGAATTTAATACGTAGACACAAGGTGTAATAAAATATTTAACAACGTAATTCTTTTGACCGGTCATGGTTATATATCCACTTAATTCTGTGTCATCACGACACAAAAACAAGTATTCATTTAAAATATAATATTAAAATAAACCACCCAAAAAGTTGTTATTTTTAGATTAAGTTGGGGGGACTGACTTACACTTGCACGTAGAAGGGAAACGCAGTTGCCATGATCCTGTCCTTTGGCAATGTGAGCCATTTCTTGCATTGGTCCACCATTTGAGAGGATATCCCACTCGCACCTAAACCCTACATTTCTAAGGAAATCGAACAGTCTCTGAGGCGACACCGGCAGCCACACGGAAGTCGAGGCACTAAGCACGATTCCAGGTGGCTCACCAGGGTCATCGATGCTCTTCCGAGTCATGACTCGGACATCTTCGCCCACACTTTCAGTACGAAGTTTGTTCCATTTGTGAACTGTGGAAGCACACACACCAGCACAGAAGTTGGTGGTCATGCGCTGTGCTAGCTTCAGCATGCTCCTCCTTCCCGCACCACTTACTGCTGCATGTGGAATTAATGTCCCATTCATTACTAGAAACATGTTAGGCCGTTG
The DNA here is from genome assembly GCF_025594145.1 of Primulina tabacum. Lineage (NCBI taxonomy): Eukaryota > Viridiplantae > Streptophyta > Magnoliopsida > Lamiales > Gesneriaceae > Primulina > Primulina tabacum. The sequence continues at coordinate 3,827,084 of NC_134557.1, forward strand.
TACAAGATAATCTTAAAAAACTATGTACGTAGTTTCCATCTTATCTAATAATATAAAATATAAATAATCAGTTGACTTTAATAATTTTGGTAATATTAATATAGGCTTTTATAAATTGGTTTTAAAAATAAAATCTAAAGAAATGGGATTATCATAAAGACATGATAATTAAAAAGTATTTTGTTTTGACAATTTTCTAAATAAGAACAATCAATCAATTACAGAGTAAAAGTTTAGCTTCTTTCAAATCTGTATCTTACTTATATATCGCAATAATATTTGATAGAAATTTATCGTGCCAGCTTACCAGCTTGATCCCTAGAGGGGGCGGCGGAAGACATGAGGATGGCGAGACACTCGCATTGGCGTTGCAGGGTGGCGACCCAACGTTGCGAACCAAAGCCCATCCCAGCGCTGATGAAAGTCCGATAAAGCTGGTGAACTGCGCTCTCATCATATTCAGTATGCTCCACCCATGTAACCTACACAATAGCAAGCCATTAATCTACCACGCTTAATTTCTCGAAACATAAATAAATTGACTTGGCATGAGTGGCATTATTTTATTTTTAACTGTCGCAATCCCAAGAATCACAATATAAAATAAGAAATTATAAATAAAAACTTTACATTTTTTTCTTTTTGCGGGATGCAAATGCAACTGTCCCACCTCTACTTGTAACTAATTGGGTCCACTTAAACATATAATAGAAGCCTATATGTAGATAGGGTACACAAAATTATGACAGATTTAGAGGCACGAGGCTGAGAGATCCGGACAAAGGTTTGATTGATTAGAGAAACAAGTACATTATGGAGCTGGAAACAGGTAAGGCCATCTCCAATCCATATCCTCTATTTTTCATCCTCTATCCTCCAAAATAGAGATCATCAAACACCTTCTCCAACCCATATCCTCTAAATATTACCAAATACTCTATTTCTTTAATTTATTTCATTTTCAACTCATATTCTCTAAATATTACCAAATAATTTTTTTTAATTTATTTCATTTTCGAACACATACACACATATAATTAATTAATTTCATAATATATTATTTAACTAAACTTAACTAATTCGCTAAACATGGCACAACTACATGTAATTCGTTTATTAATTTTCAAAAGCACTATATAGCAATTTTTAAAATATCTATTTTGTAATTATTTTTCACCCCTTTTCAATCCTCTATATGAACAGTGATACTCCATAAATAGAGGATCACTGTTGCATACTCTAAAGTGGAGGAAACAAATAGAGTATGCTTGGAGAAGATTTCATCCTCCATACCATTATGGAAGACGGTAGGAGATGCCCTAATAGACAGTTCCATAAATAAATTATTACATTATGAATAATATATATATATATATATATATATATATATAAGGTGTGGGGGATGATCGAGACAGAATCAGACGTTGGAACAGAAACATCAAATTCTTAAATTACAGCCTTTAATACCAAATCATATGATATTAACGTAACCCGAGAAGCAAAAAAATAGCAGGAGGCTTATATTATTTATCAACTATTGTTTATATCAAGTGTTGGGATTTACCTAAATAATCCCATGCGGATCTATTTCATTTTAATATAATCTTACGAGAGCCCAGGTCAAAAATAATTATTAAACTAACTAGATTAAACAATAGTCATGCCACAAGGGAAACATCTCATTGTATGCGACTTCAACCTGAGCATGGGAGCTAAATATACACACCATTAACATTTGACGAGTCAAGCTATTCGTGAGTAAAAGTCGGTATTTCTTGAATCTCGAATAAAAATGAAGCCATGGTCTCTTGAATCAAGAAAAAGCACGATTTTTGTTAATGGGGGAAGAGGTATTCAAAATTTATTGTTCTCAACTAAGTCCCCCAAAGGTGCAGTTGTTTCAACAAACTTATTTAACACAATAAGGTGAGAGATACCAACCTATGTGAGGCTCAATAAATGCCAAGATAACAAGTATTGAGCTGTGTGCAATAAGTAACAAGCCAACAAAATAAGGCATACATGCATGTATTAGGAGAAATAAATAATTACCTTAGAATAGCCATTGGGCATATCCTGCACCACACATCCAGAGGGAAGTCTCCGGCAGTTCTGCATCTGCGAATTTTCTCCGACAGTGTCGATCGAAACATCAACAACCGCCCACACACCCTCGGCGTGTTGCTTGCAGAACCGAAGAAAGTTGACCTCTCGAACCGGAACTAATGGTGACAGAACTTGGATTTCAGCTTGCACCTAATACATGATAATGAAGCAACAAAATTTCAAGAATCAGTCATTCGGATGCACAAAGGAAGCATAAAAATGGTGTGCCAACCGGAATGAATGTTACCAGTTGAAGAGCACCGTCCCTTGTTCCGCCCATACCGTTTGATATAACATCCAAAGTCGTGGTCCTGGCGACTATACAAGGAAACATCTCTGCCCATTTGTTCTATCAGGTATAAGGAAACCTCAATTACTCACAACAATAGAACAAGGAAGATACTCAAAATCGAGAAACATGAACCATATATCATAACATCATCGTAAAAAAAATAGTTTTCAACTCCAAAAAACTACATCAGTTACTTTCAAGCTAAGTGATGCGTTATGGACATTTTAACAAGAATGCTCACCGAGTCCATTAACGTCTCAACTAGAGCCAAACTGTTTATGATCACCAAACCGGTCTCTCTCGAGGCCTCAGATACAAAACCAGTCGGTTTCATGCCAATGCAAGGAGTAAAAGTTCTTAAATATTCTTCATGATTGAGCACTTCCCTCCCACCTTCCAATGTTCTAACCCAAAGGGGCTCATCTGATTGAGCCATTTTCACCAATTCATCCATAGCAGCCAAAGCAAGCTCCAAGTACATTGATCTCTCCAAAGATCTTTCGATTGGGGCAACATTCATACTAGCTTTAGCTGAAGGCACTGAAGGGAAAGGGTTCGAAATCCCAACACAAAAATCAGGGGAGCCTAATGGTAGCGACGAAGGTACGGCATTTAAGACACCAAAACCATTGTTCCCAACTCCAAGTTCCAAACTAGAATTAGGCATTGGCGGCACCATGGACACAGTCATAGAAGAAATGGGGCGGCCTAAAAACTTTCCGGCAAGCACACATACACGATCCAGTTCATCCTTTAGCCTAGCATTTTCGATTCTGAGGTGTTGCTCCTCCAGGGATATGTCACCAATTATAGCCGGACCGCCACAGTTGGTGCACATTGGGTTTCTCATTGCGTCCCTTATCGACATGTTTTCGGCACGGAGCTTGTCGTTCTCTTGCCTGAGCAGCGAATTGTCATGGCGTTCGAGTTGTGTCTGGTCGAATCAAGAACTCAAATTTCAATCAAACCCTATTGGAAACAAAGAGACTCCAAAACATACACAGCAAATTAATAAAGAGGCGAAGAGGCTTTTCCTGATACCTTCATTTGAGTTCTTCTATTCTGAAACCAAAACTTGACTTGTCTAGAATCCAAGCAAAGCCGTTTGCTGAGCTCCATTCTTTGCTTTTCATCAGGGTGAGGACACTCCTTGAAGAGACTGAAGACACATCCGAAAACAAAAGATCAATAAAAAATACATACAAAAGCAACATCAAAAGCGATAAACAATCGATACCCCTCAAGTTCTTGGATTTGTTGAGGAGTGTGTCGGTGGTATCTTTTCTTCCTCGGCGGTTTGTCCGCGGCATCTTGTTCATCTCCGGAGGCTCCCTCCATATTATCACTCCCAGATCTACTCTCGTGCTCTTCATCTCTCATTTTCCTGACATTACCAAATTCAAAAGTTTCCCCCATTCTCGCCACCGCTCCTTGACTAGCTCCGGCACCTGTTTCCTGCCCAACAAAAACAATAGCCCAGGCCAAGAAAACCATTAAAAAGAAAAAAAAAACCTTCCCTACTAGTAAATACAATTACATAAAACGAAAAAAGAGTGTACAAGGGCTAGAGAGAGGCCGGAAGAATTGAACACTGGCTTGGCGGCGAGAGAATGAGACAGAACGCGGGGCTGAGCAATGGCACCAGTGGGCATGCTGTTGATATTGCTCGTTAAAGTGATGGTTTTAATATTGGTGCTGTCGCTATAGGGTATGTCCGCGGCAATTCTTGCACCGCCACCACCACAAGAATTGTTATCAAGAAAATCTCCAAAATTCATGAATTAATACGCGCTTTAATTAAGTCTCTTTTATTTTTTATTCCCCTCACTCACTCTTTCTAGATTTGGCTCTTGCCTTTTCGCCTCCCTATATACCTTCTGGAGTGGCTCTTCACTTCTCTCACCACAAGATTCAGAAGCAGCATTAAAACTATCGAGAAACTTGGTATATCAGGCGGCAGGACTTCAGTTGTTCCAAACGTAATTAATACAATGTTTTCTTTTTCAAAATCAAACACCAAAAACACGAGAAATCTGCTTGGACAATAATCACAAGCAGAAGAGGGACAAAAAAGAGATGAAAAATAAAGGAGAGGTAGAGGAGACACAAGGCCTAAATCCAAATGTCTCCAACTCCCTCTCTCATAAAATCAAGCCTTCTGCTTTGATATTAACCAAAAAAACTGAGAGAAAGAGAGACAAAAAAAAGGCAAGCGAAAAAACCTTCTGTTTCGCCCTCTTCTCCCTCAACCCAAATCTCTCAAAAAATCCAATCTTTTTTTAGAGAAAAACGGGGGTCCCTTTGCCTCAAGAAAACCCTAGTCTGGAGCACCTTTCTTTCTTTTCTACTCCTTCATATATCTGCATGCTTGACTTGGAAAAAGCGAGTTGTCATGTCCTAAAAAAGCAGAAAAACAAAAGAAATAGAGAGAAAAAAACGTGAATGGCTAAAAAGGTTCGTATTATTTCCTCGCTGAGAGAGGAGAGAGGGGGAAAACGCCAATAAAAAAAGCAAGAAAATTGAAGAAAATGAAGATAATACCGCTACACTATGTGGAGTATTCGAAGTCCACATATACATGCGACCAAAAACGCAGAGAAAAAGGCTCAGTTGACTCTCTCGAATACAGACACAGTAGAAATGGACTTTTCCGATATCTCTCCTTTGAAATTTTCTGGCAGTGAAATTATTTGTCCCCTTTTGAGTACCTCTTTACGCCGTAAAACAGTAAAAGCACGTGAAATTGAACAAGACATTTTATTTTTAGGCTGCGTCTTGTTTTAAAGATAAAATATATTAATGATTGGTAGGTAAATGATAAAGAAAATGATTGTGTTAGGAATATAATATATGGTGTTATGTTTGATATGATTTTTAAGTGTAGGATAATTTCGAATTTTTTGATGAAAGGACAAAATTGCCCTTTCTTTTTTTTTTCTTCTTCCACTTCGGCGGCGACGGCGACGTTCCGGTAACGTCGGTGTGGCCAGCAGTCAACGGCGTCGACGGCTGCCGGCCGGCCGAAAGTTATCGGTCGGCGGCGACGGTCGGTGGTCCGGTAATTTGATTTTTTGGATCCATTTTCAAGGTTGAAAATTGGAATTAAGTGTATAAACATCTGTTTCACCCTTGGTTTATCGCTACCATATCTTTTGAACAAATGTTCTACCTCTTTTTTCCCCACCAGCTTTCTTACTCAGTGCTGATATGATTGTAGTCGTAAAGAAGTGAGCAACGGTTCCACAATTCTATCAATAAAATCATAATTAAATTCATAAATGATTCCAAAATAATAAGCTAGAATATGTATGCTAATTTATAAATCACTCGATCTCTTCTAAATCTGTAATTAACGTAAATAAAACATGGTTAACAGATTGAATCATTCTAAAATCGATCCGTATGCCCAATTGAACCTGAAACCAATATAATTGGTTATGAGTTGAATCAAATTCAACATCAATAATAAATTGGATTAAGTTACTTCAAAATGATAAATTAGAACCGAAGAAAACGGCGGTATCTCATTTACATCTTTTTAAATTACAAATTACTTTTTTTTTTTATCTGTCGGCAATATTATGATCGTGCTTATGAAAAACGAAACCACCCCGAATAAGAACCGAAGAAAACGGCGGTATCTATGAATAGCTCCTAATTGGGCTGCGCATTAGGTTTACTGGGACCAACATTTTATTACCCAACCTAAGGACACAGACTAATTTGCGATGTACGATATTATTTTAGTCTATAGTAATTAATAAAACAAACTTAAAATATTATCACTAAATGAAATAGTTAAATAAAATGAATAATTGCATAAAGATGTTTATTTTTATTATTTCAAATTGCATAAATATATTGTTCGAAAATCTATAAATGGAGATATATATGTTATATTCTAATAAAACTATTTTTATGCAATCAAAGCATATAATCATATCACATATAAAAATTTTTATGTTGAACAACCAATATAATTAAATTAATTTTCTAGAAAGAATTGAATTAAAATTAAATCAAACTTCATTAAATTAATGTTATGCAGCATGTGATTAGTAGAGACGTAGATATTGGTTGAGTCTGTTGGGTTGGTCAGTCCTGCCAAATAACTTAAGTGAGTTGTATTGAAATTTTACAATTTATTTAAAGACGAGCCTAAACAAGTCAGCTCACGCGGGTCGCAGGTTGATCCACGAGCTGAGAAGAAAAAAAAAGATATATAAGTTTTTTGTAGTAAAAGGTGTGAATTCATTGGACTAATTACTTTGGCTAACAAGTAGAATTATAAAATCAAGAACTACATTTATTAAGATTTTTTTAGAAAATATTATTTATGATATGATTAGATTCAATGAATTATAGAGTTTTTTATTTTTTGGTTGGGTTGGCCCACATGCTGGCCGCTTAACCCGCAACCGACATTGGATTGAGTTGGGTTGAAGATTTCTCAATCCGTCAAGACGGCTTGCCTTGACCAAAATATTGATATCCAGTTTTTTTATTACAACTACAAATATTGATATCCAATTAAACCTATCGATTTAATACGTTTTTATCGGTTATATATTTAACACTTACAAGTTAAATGCATGATTTGTATTGTTCGTTTAAAATTAGTTGACTCGATATTTGTAATTATTTTTCAGCTTTAATTTCTTGCACCATTAGTAATCAAATTCAAATGATTAATGAAAACTTCCAGATTTAAGATCCTATAAATTAAAACTTATTAATGTCCCATAAATAATCCCAAATTAATTATGATTCCATATTTGTAAAATATTAAAAATAATATATACAGTATCTTTTGCGATTAATGAATTTAATTTATTAACTATAGCTTATCGACAACTCTCTTATCGGTCATTATATATGACCTAATGCAATAGCTTGATTCATAAAAAAAATTAATGTTCTAATATTGTTTTCTAGATAGCATTCCGTAAATTATTTAACCTACAACTAAAAATATGAAATATTATAAAAAATAAATCTAAAAAGTGTTTGTAAATTGTATATTTAAAACGCAATTGCTCGACAATATATACAAATTTTTTTAGAGATGTATTTATTTGGCATAGGAAATTACATTTTTAGTATTTTATGTTCGTTTTTTTGCGATATTAATAATCTGTGTTGTCAAATTTCAGTTTTAAATTTATATCTTATTATTATTATTTTGGTTATTTTAGCTCATTTTCATTGAAAGTGTTGATACAACAAAACACACATCAGGAGAATATTTGTGTCATATAAACACCACGTCGGAAAAGAACTAAAATTGAAAAAATAAAGACAAAGACTGAACTTGACAACATAAAAAACCAAAATCACAAATAGAAAAACGTACATGACAAAAATGCAATTTTCTCACTTTTGGCATACTTAAAATTTTGAAGCGTACACGTTGAAAACTTATGACTTGATCAATTGATGTCTAACTTAATTGCACACTACTTTTCAAACCATTGATTATTTATCTAAATTTTGGTCTAAATTCAATCAATTTATATGACATTATCGATCACTGAAGCGTATAACTCCCAGTTAATATAATGATTATTTGTCTGCTTTTTTTTTTTTATTATTTTTAGTTGCAATCTAATTATATATTATGAGCGTAGAAAATTCATTTTTTTTAATATACAAATATACTTACATATTAAAATTTTAAAAAATTTCTCATTTGAGTAACACTCATTCTTACAATTTTGATATTTTTGAGGTGCCCGAGTTTCTTCAACCAATACCCTAGTTAGTGGTTGCTGTCAACCCCATTTCCCCGGAAGTTTCATGTATTGATTTAAAATTGCTTCAGAGTAAACCCTAATCAATAATCCTGTATGCATTGACTAGATGATATAGTTTTATTTTCAACTATTTTTGGTCTAACTGCTTACTTGACACTGAAAAATAGACGAAAGTCAAAGGATTTCAAATTTTTAGTGCGATTTTCAAATGCATCGATTACGTTTCGATGGAAAATATTTGATTCAGAATAAATGATTTGATTTGAGTAACTGATTTGAAGAAGAGATTTTAAATTAAAAGAGACTATGTTGGATAAAAAGAAATCCTTTACAACTACTACTAAACTGAAAAGTGATGGATTGGAAACTCTCTCGACTAATTAATTTAGGCAAATAGCCATGATTTATTGAAATCCATTATTTCAAATGAAGCTTATTTCTTCAGACTATTATATTGTACACTATTAGGATGACATATATACTTTGAAATGGTAACTAACGATCACAAAAGCTAATTAATTAATGCATGAATCATGTGGCAAGACATATATACGTTTCAGCTGCGCGCATATATAATTATTTATGAATATGTATCAAGAGAAACTATATGTGTATACATATAGAATACGCCGAAACACGCTATAAACAATCGAGAATCATCCTTATTTGAGATCCAAAAATCCAATAAACTGAACTTGGTTTGAAGTTAGAACCATATAATTTATCTCCATTTGTGATTTAGAGAACATGGTTCAAATCGTTCGAAAGCGAACGGATCGGATACGGAATTTAAATCACAAATAACGTAAGAACGACTCAAGTTTTTACACTAAATGACGTTGTTTTAATTCCATTCCTATGGATGTATCATGCATGCTGACTTTAATAGATATTTTAAATTTGGTTGGACTTAATTATAAACGGCATAAAATAATAAAAAATTAATTATTTATAATCGGATTCGTCTTTGATTTATCTTATTGTATTATAGAAAATTGACTAAATTTTTTATTGAGATTTGAGAAGAAAAAAAGGAGTAGTCGTAGTTCAATTTTGGGTTAAAAAGATAAATAATTCAATAATTTAAACACCCAAATCTCCCCCGGATAGAAACTATGTATATTGTATTTGTAGTACACCTTGGCTTATAAATTCCTCGTGAAACTTTACTCCTTGTGTGCTATAATAAACTCTTACTAATCTGCATCTTAACAACCTACTAAATTGTATCAACTTCTATCGTATTCGGTTCCTGATTATAAGTAGCAATCTTTGTGGGATTTCTCGCGGCCTCGTATAATACACTTAGTCGTACGTTTTCGAGATTTTGTATGAATGGGTTCGTTGTTGCTTCCATTAATGTTAGTTATTCTTGTCATGCTACCTCTTCGTGCTGCACGAAGTTCCAGTAACAGCGGCGCAGTTGATTTTCAAGTCGGTGTTATTCTTGATTCTAATTCTCCCGTGGGACGTATAGGTAGGAGCTGCCTATCCATGGCTTTTGCAGACTTTTATTCGGTTCATAAAGACTATAAAACTAGGCTGGTTCTCCATTTCAGAGATTCAAATGAAAGTGTCGTTGGTGCAGCTGCTGCTGGTAAGTTTTTATAACCAACCCGATTTTTTTGAGTCATCATTTTAGAATACATCTCGAATATGTTGTTCTAGGAATGACTGGTGTGGCTTGTTTTCTCGGATCTCAACTCAACGATCATATATATGGTTACAAACAATTTCGCTCATTTAGAACAAATCTAAGTATCTAACTAATGCGTTTCTCTATTTTTATGCGATATTCCCTTCTCAGCTCTCGATCTTCTGCAACATGTTAGTGTGGATGCCATTATTGGTCCTCAAAAATCGGCACAGGTCAACTTTGTGATGAATCTTGGAGAAAGAGCCCATGTACCCCTCATTTCTTTTTCTGCAACGAGCCCTTCTCTTGTTCCGCGAGCTCCTTTTTTGGTTCAGACATCACAAAGCGATGCTTATCAAGTCCAGGCTATTGCTTCGATCATTGAGGCCTTTAAATGGAACCAAGTTGTCGTTATTAATGAAGACACGGATTATGGTAATGACATTGTCCCTCATCTGTCCAATGCTTTAAACGATGTCAATGCTCGAATTTTATATCGAAGCGTGGTTCCAGAATCAGCGTCCGATGATTTCATTAGCGAAGAACTGTACAAAATGATGGGTATGCATACTCGAGTGTTCGTGGTGCACGCGTCTCAGCCACTTGGAATAAGGCTGTTTCTAAAGTTAAGAGAATTAGGAATGATCAGTCCTGGATATGCTTGGATTATCACAAGTGGGCTAACGGAATTATTTCATATGATGGATTTCGAAGTTGTTGATTCCATGCAAGGGTTTCTTGGGGTTAAACCTTTAGTCCCCAACTCTAAAGAGCTGCGATCTTTTTCTAATAGATGGATCAGGACGTTTCGAGAAAATTCGGATTTGAAAGTAACTGAGACAAGTATATTTGGTCTTTGGGCATATGATACTTTGTGGGCTCTTGCTACGGCAGCGGAAAGCGTTGGAAGCACTAAACAAAATCTGGTCAAGAACAAAAAGCATGAAAATGCTGCTAATCCTTTTGCTTTCGAAAGTTCCAATACGGGGCCTAAACTTCTCGAAGCATTGTTAGAAACAAGGTTTACTGGTCTTGCTGGAGTGTTTAAGCTCTTACAGTCACAGTTGGAACCGACACCGTATCAGATAGTTAATTTTGATGGAAATCATGGGAGACGGGTGGCCACCTGGAGACCTTATGTTGGAAATCATAAGAAAGGAAACTTGAATAAAACCAATTCTAACTTTACTTCAAAGGTAAAGTTCAGGAATATCACATGGCCAGGGAATTTAACGGTTGCTCCGAAGGGAAGGCAAATCCCGGTAAGTGGTAAACACCTGCGAGTCGAGGTGCCACAAAAACCAGGTTTTAACGAATTCTTGAGAGTGGAAATCGATCCTACAACTAAAGCAGTGCAAGTTAGCGGATACCATAAACAGGTGTTTGAATCTGTTATTGCTGCATATGCTGTAATTCCCCGATATGTCCCCTATCCATTCTTGAATGCAGATAATTCAACAGCCGGGAATTATGACGATCTCGTGTATCAAGTATATTTACAGGTGATTTTTGTCCTAAACTTTGAGTTTTCTACTAAGAATTGTAATTATTGTACTCAAGGTTTCGTTTCTTCTTTGTTTTTTTCTTTTTTCCGGGGTTGATAGGAAAAATTCGACGCTGCCTTGGGGGATATTACAATTACTTATAACCGATCATTATATGCAGCATTCACCCTGCCATATGCAGAAGGAGGAGTGAATTGTGTAGTCCCGATTATGTACGAAGATCAGAATAACGAGTTTACCATTTTTAAGCTTCTGAGTAAACAATTGTGGATAACCGCTGCTGTCTTTTATCTTTCTAATGCTCTGGCCATTTGGATCCTTGGAAGCAGGATTGCCTCTTACGCCAGGGAATCACCTGGTCAGCATCCTGGCATGATTTGCAACTTCCCATTTTTTCCTGGTGAAATATTTCCGTCTTTTTTAACGTTGTACTAGGTCTAATTTCTCAATTCTTTCACGTGATGATGGGTTTATTGCGAATGTAGGACAAGGACTCGATGCCAATTTACTTTGTCTGATTTTGGTGGCATGGTCTTCTGTATCGAGCCTGCTGAGCTCGACTTTTACCGCCAGATTATCATCAACACTCGTCACACAGAGGCTTCGACCTACAGTGCCAGATGTGAATCAACTTATAGCGAAGGGATACCCTGTTGGTTGCCAAGAAGGGTCGTTTGTGTTTGGTTTGTTGAAAAATTTAGGATTCCACGAATCAAATATAAGGAATTATAGTTCTATAGATGACGTTAATTTATCATTGGGAAGTAAAAATCGAAGCATGTCAGCATATTGTGATGTTGTGCCCTACATTAGGTTCTTGTTGTTGAAATACTGTGGCAGATACATGACGATTGAGCCAACTTATCGAACCGAAGGCTTCGGTTTTGTAAGCATCTGTGGCTCAAGAAGATTCGTTTACAGTTTGCATCAACATATTGTTCACATCTTGTTTTTGTTTGTCATGGGCAGGCGTTTCCCATTGGTTCCCCCTTAGTTTCTGATATCTCGCGTGCCATAATTCAGTTGACAGAAAATGGGACCATTCGGGATATCGAGAAAAACTTGACTGGTAATGCAAGATGTTCTGATCCAGATACTAGCCCCGGCGCCCCAACTGCAATCACAGCGAGAACCTTTGCGGTGCCTTTTGTTTTCTCAGGTTTTGTTACATTGGCATGCCTGCTAGTTTCAGAACTCGTGGAACTACAACATAAGAAGGGAGTATGCTTCAGAAGATGTCGGGTTTTAAGGCTAATGTCAACTCAAGAATTCATGCATTTCGCAGTGCATGCTCTGAAGCGAAGCAACTCTAAACTTGTTCCAATACTGCAAAATCAAGAGGTTGCACTCCAAGTGGTTAATGAAGATGGTGTTTGTGCCATAAAAAGTTCTGCTCATCCATAATCTTCACCATTTTCTTGTATTACTCAAAAGAAAGTTTCCTTTTGCTAATGCACAAAGAAATTGAAGGAAACAACAATAATCGTGTACTGGAACTAGCTTTTATTCCTGAAACTATGAAACATACAAACAACATCACTGAATAAAACGAATCTCTTAGAACAACTGGTACAAAACCGAGACAAAGTCTAATATAACTCAAGCTTGTACAAAGCCTATTCATCAAAAGGTGGATACTTGAATAATATCAGTTGTTAAGCAACAATGGCCTAGATTGTCCTGTGCATAGAGCGATTATCAAATAAAATTCTCTTAATTAACTAAATTATCATAATGATGTTAAAATAAAACCCCTAAGCTTGTTATTAAGTTAAATATCAATTTTGTTTTTGCTAACTTTTAACTGCTTGTGAATTTTGTTTAACTTTCTCCTTTTTTGAAATATATATTATACATAGTTAATTTATATCATAATACATCATTTGAAAATTAATATTGACGATTAATAATTTCATGTTAAATAAAATTTTAAAATAATATCAATCAAATAAATATGTGTAGTAAAACACATATACGTAACATTCAATTTAAAAATATCATATATAAAAAATTTAATTTCTAACAAATGATAATAAATTATCACTATCATTCATATTTATTATAAGGATTATCTTAATTAAAAGAATTATAAAGATTATCTCATAAATTTAATACCAAAATATAAAGTAATTTTCATTCTTTTTAATTTCTCATTAGTTTCTTTTTCTATGAATAAAGTTGAAATAACTCAAAATAATCAAATTATATTGCAAATACAATATTAAAAAATTTGCAAAAGAGCATATAGAATCTACATGCTCTCAATATCAATTTTAATTGGAAAAACACCATTAAAAAAATGACATTTTCTCGCATAGTTTTTATAACACTTGTAGAAAAGTGTAAACTTGAGATATATATTGAGACATTAATTAATATCATAATTTATTAAATTAAAAATATAAAAAAGTATCATACTAATGTATTTGTAATATTTTTTGTCAATTCAACTAAATAATGAAATAAAGTTATTCTCATTTTCCATTTCAACTTTTAAATCAGAAAATTTCACCAAAATAAATAAATGAAACATTAATTAAGTAATGGTGTGTAAAAGTGTAACAAAGAAAATTCACAGATCAAACTCATATATTTATAGGTATATAGATCTGATAACTTTTAACCCCTTATGGATTGTGTATAACTTTCTCAGTTGTTTTAGAATACATATTATAGAGAGTTAATTTTATATCAGAATGAATCATTTGTAAATTAATATTGATGATTAATATTTTATGGTAAATACATTTTTTAAATAATATCAATCAAATAAATATGTGTAGTAAACACATATATAAATAAAATAATAAGTAATACAAAGTTAAAAAATATCATATTTTAAAAATTAATTTCTAATGAATTAAAATAAATTATACTATAATTCATATTTATTAAAAAATTATTTTTGTTAAAAAGGTATAAGGATTATCTAATAAATTTAATACAAAAATAGAAATTAATTTTCGTTCTTTTTAATTTATCGTTAATTTCTCTGTCTAGTTGAAATAAATCAAACTACTCAAATTATACGTAAAATAAAATATAAATTTTTTTTGCAAAAGAACATATATAATCTACATGGTCTACCATAAAGAATGACATTTTCTGAAGTTTGATATGTGTACTAAGACATTAATTAAATATAACAATTTGTGAAATTAAAAATAAAATAAAGTATCATATTAATGTGTTTGTAATATTTGTCGTCCATTCAACTAAAATAATGAAATAAAGTTATTTTTATTTTCAATATCAATCTTTAGATCAGAAAATTGAAAAGTCACATAAATAAATAAAACATTAATGGGGTAATGGTGAATGAAATGGTAACTAAGTAAATTAACAATTCAAACTCATATCTTACCTAAATTAATAAATAAATAAATAAAGCATTAGTAAATTAACAATTCAAACTCACATCTCACCTAAATAAATAAATAATAAAACATTAATGAAGTAATGGTGAGTGAAAGTGTAACTAAGTAAAACATTAATGAAGTAATGGTGAGTGAAAGGATAATCAAGTAAATTCACAATTCAAACTCACATATTTATAGATAGTATAGATAAGGCTACGTTGACATTTAGGCCACTGCATAACTAAAAGATATAAGTTGTGTCGTTATCATCAGCAATTACTTCATACATATATAACACTAAGGCTACGTTTGGTTGGAGGATAAAATAATGAAATGATTAAGATAGAAATGATAAAAAGAATGATTGAATTAGAAATATAATATATAATGATAAAATAATATTATGTTTGGTATGATGGTTAATAATGAGATAATTAATAATCTTTTGATGAATTGACAAAATTGTCTTTCCACTTTTGCGGCGGTCGGCCGACGGTGTGGTTGTCGGCGGCGGCGGTCGGCCGACAGACGGAGGGGGCAGTCGACGACGGCGGTCGGCAGTCGGCAGCAGTCGGCGACGGCGACGAAAGGCGGTGGCAGACGGTCGGCAATTGGCCGACGGGCGGCGGGGGTTGCCGTCCGGCGGTCGGGTGAGGGAATTGGTGATGAGTTTAGATTTAGGAGATGAGTAAAATTGAAAAATTATGATGGATTAAGAGTGAGATAAATAATCATAGGGGATGAGGAGTGATTATTTTAACTCACCTAATATAACCTAATTATTCATAGGATGAATTGACTTGGTTAAATAAAAAACGTACCAAACATGAGATTAGGTGGATTAAAAAAAATTAAACCCACCTAATCAACGCAACCAAACGCGGCCTAAGTGTTTAGTTATATAATCTTTACACCAAAACTCTTTACACAAATCTATATATAGCATTATGCATGGGGATTCAGCATGCTACCCATCTTATGTCGCAAAATACGAATGACACTTGATTTTTTTTCCAAGTTGAATTAATCTTATGGATTATGTATGATTCATTACACAATGTATATAACATGTCTGACCTATTTTATCATTTTATATAATAGTCAAATCCATTTTTTCCTATTCAATATTTCCTTACTATATACAATATATGGGCTCTAGTAACAATTTAGATGCCCATTTTCTGTAACTCAACCACATTCTAGATGCCTTCTCTCATGCAAGTGGCTTAATATTTTATTTTTTATTTAAAATTTTATAAAAACTCACGTGAGATCGTCTCATGATCAATTTTATGAATCATATCTCCGACCTCAATCAACTGATGAAAAGGAATATTTTTCGTATAAATTTCACGATATGTATGAATCAAGTTCATGTGTAGAGGGTCTCCTATTCTTTAAATTTTTGAATAAATGGCTTTAATAGTTGAGATGAGAACTAAGACCGAGGCAATGGCATCGGAGACCGAATCTGAATCCTATCCAAAAGTCTTTAACTTGTTAGAAATCTTGACTGGCTTAAGCACTGAAAGCAACTTTCGAATCCCATTTATTGTACGGAGGAAACTAGAAATTACGCGCTTAAAACTGCTGATAGATACGCCTAATTTCTTGTGATGGAGCAGAATCGATAAGTTTCAAAGTGACGGTCATGTTTTATCGTCGTTTTTTAATTAATTTGATTTATATTAAAATCGAAATAATATCATAATTATAAAAAACAAAAACTTATGTAAAACAGTCTCACAGGTCGTATTTTATGAGATTGATCTCTTATTTGGGTCATCTATGAAAAAATATTATTTTTATGCTAAGAGTATTACTTTTTATTGTGAATAGTGGTGAGATTGACCCGTACTTATTCATTATAGAATTAGTGAGTGACTTCAATTTAAGAGAAGCAATCCAAAAATAATTTAAAAGTGGCGGTCACATGAGACACCAGAATTAATGACACAGTTCACATTTAATATATAATAGATAATTGGAAAGGGATTATTCTTGCAATTGTGATATGCTGCTGCCAATCCCAATTTCTCAGAAGTTTCTTATCTTTTAAAATATTTTGATTTGATTAATTGATATCTTAATTGCCGTCGAAGTCATTTTCTCAACTTGGGGCCTAGTTTGACTAGGGTTAGGGTTGACTTTGACTAACCTTAATATATGTGTGTGTGTATATATATATATATATATATATATATATATATATAATTGTGTATTTTTGGAATTTTATTCATTGTCTATATTTTTGTACATAGATTTATTATTTATATGAGTTTTAAATAATCTAATATTTGAGTTTATTTTATATCTATATGATTATCTTAATTTATATATTTACTCAATCTAATTATACATTTTGTATGTATATGTATATATTTACATAAATATTTTGAATAAACCAAAAATTTATAAATAGTAAATAATAAACAAATTAAGAGATGGTCATTAAAGTAAAAAAAAAATTATAGCTAAATTATTTAAATGAATAATGTCATCTATACTTTCAGTTTATTTACTTTTCACATTAATAACAACAATTGAGATTATTTTAAAATTATTTTCACAAATATTCAAGCAAAATATGTTCGTCTTGTCATGCTTTGGGTTCAGGTCCGTATAAGAACGAATGCACAACAGACTTCTGTAACATAACAATTACTTTGTATTTGTATTCAAGTTAGTTTTATAAATAGTTTAACTCAATTGTTATAGGAGTCAAGAGTATGTCTCTTGTGAGACGGTCTCACGAATCTTTATATGTGAGACGGGTCAACTCTACCGATATTCACAATAAAAAGTAATATTTTTTCATAGATGACCTAAATAAGAGATCTGTCTTACAAAATACGATCCGTGAGATCGTCTCACACAAGTTTTTGTCAGAGTCAAATACTCGAGGTCATGAGGTATTACAAATCAAAATATAGACGAATATTTTAGGGAGAAAAAATCATCCGGTGAGATGTTTTATCTTGCCACCTGCCAAGTCAGAATTCTTTCTAAAAAAAATTTAAAGTAAAAGAAACCACTTATTAAACTCTACTTAAATCATACTCCGACGACCTAGAAAACTAAATAAACCAACTTATAAAATTATTTTCCGTAATATTTCCTATCTTAGGAGCTAGGTTTTTATCCATTGTTTTCTCTATTAAAAAAATATAAATAATTTACGCGTATTCAACGTTTGATTTTTCTTAATTTTATTTAAATAGTGCATTATACAGGCCGAGCCAAATTTAATAATTTGCTTTTATATGCCGTGGGATCGAAGCAGATAATATCAAATTAAAATGGATGTCCAACATAGTTGAATCAATCCCCCTTGGCTGGTTAAATAAATTTATAAGTCGTGGACGTGACATAGGTAGCTAGTTTAAAATTTCATCAATCGGAATTCTAATTTTTTTTCCCTGTTTGAAATGGTAAAATATAATTTGAGAAGAAGAATGAATTCTGAGAAAGAAAAAAAGGGACAAAAAGGGAAAATTTCATGTTATACTATTTGTAGATATTTTAAAAAGAGAGAAAACTGTTTTTTTTTTTTGGTATGGTATGTTTGTATTTTGAATTTTCTTTTGTTATTCATGTTGTCGATTTTTACTTCGGTCAAATCTTCGTTTTTTGGGGTATTTTTTTAGTCATTTTATGATGCGATGCTGATGTGGACACCATTGAAGCATTGGTGTCATGAAAAATATTAAAATTATCGAAAATTGAAAGATACATGAATGAAATTGAGATGTAATAATATGGGTGAGCAAAATTGTTAAATTATTTTCCCTTAAAACTCTTTTGTATGAATCGATACATAAAATTAAGTTGGAAATCACCCAAGTCTGCCTTGGTTATGAACTACGGCTAAAGACAACTATATATCATGTCCTACTTCCAAAATATTTTGTTACATCCCTTCTATGATCTATCTTATTCAGTTCCTGAAAAGTAGCAACCTTTTTTTTTGTGGGATTTATCTTATAAATACAATTAGTAGTTGCTTAATTCCCGAGGTTTAGTGGCAAAATTGTTTTTCATGAATGGATTCCTTGTTGCTTAAATTGTTCATTATAAGTCTTCTCATACTTCCTCTTCGCGCTGCACAAAGTTCCAGCAACAGCAGCACAGTTGATTTTCACGTTGGTGTCATTCTTGATTTGAATTCTACCGTGGGGCGTATAGGTGAGAGCTGCATATCCATGGCTCTTACCGATTTTTATTCGGTTCACAAAGACTTTAAGACTAGGCTGGTTCTCCATTTCAAAGACTCAAATGAAAGTGTCGTTGATGCTGCTGCTGCAGGTAAGTTTCAGCCATCGCAGTAAAAATCTTGAATTTTGAAATACAGTGGATTGGTTTCTTGGATCTTATATCACGATTATATCTAACATACATATAAATATACCACTTTCATTTGTGAATTTCCTTATATGTTCTTGTTCATTTATTTAATATAAGTTAGCAAATAAATTAATAGGTTATCTTAAAGGTTTTTTTTTTTGTAATTCATTGTCCATCTTAAATGAATTTGGACATTAATACACATTCCTCTTTCTTCCCTAACTTTTATGCCAAAAAAATTATTTATTTAAATTTTTTTGTTAATTTAAGTTAGCAAATTAAATTAATAGGTTTTTTTAAAAACTTTTTGTAATTCATTTTCCATCTTAAATGGATTTGGACATTTATACACATTCCTATTTCTTTTTTAAATTTTATGTTAGAAAAATTATTTATTTACATTTCTTAGCAAATTTTTTAACAAGTTTATTTTTAAATACGAAATAATAAAATCATATATTATATAGATATTGAAATATGATAAAAGATTTCTAACATTTAATATACATATATGTCACTTTCAATTGTGTTTTCCCCTATGTACCCTTATATTTCTAGATTTTGCAATTTGGCTTCATGGAAGATTAATTTTTTCGCTGCTTACTACCATTTGATAGATATATGGGCCCATTTATTTCCTTCTTATTTATTTTATTCCTAAGTTTCTTCATTTCCTATTACTGCTTCACCATGGTCATTACTGTTGATGGGTTATTTCATCCACCTTCCAGTAAACTCACCGATTTCTATCGCCTGCAATTTGTTTATGTCGCTGTGATCCTCAATTTCTCTCTGTTATTTTGGTTTTACTTCTTCTAATTTTCATGGCGCAGGGTAGACGGCCGGCTGCCATCTCGGGATTTGTCTCAGGGTATGTGTTTCGCTCTCTTCATTTCTCTCCTGCTTGCTTTGTTGATGCCCCTTTGCATCTTCCGAGTTCCTGTATTTTCTATGTGTTCTCCTAACGTTATTTTCCCTCTTAGCTATGTGTGTTATCTTAAAGAGTTTCATGTAATCATTTTAATTTGGCAGCGGCGCTGCTCAATTTCTGTGTGTTGGTGGTGCCGATTTATCTACTTCCAACGGTTAGCTGCTTTGTTATTTTCACCATGTTTATTTGCATCGATTGGATTGTTTTTCCCCCTTTGATCTGTTTATATTTTTTTATCGCATGTGCTGCTGTCGTTCAATGATATAATTCCATCATACATCACATATTGTGTCCGTTCCTCTGGCGTGTTCTCCTATTTGTAAGTAATATGTTGTTGTTTTCATTGTGCATTTATTTTACTTGGATTTTTTTTCTCGGTTTTTCTATGTTCATTTTTTCGCACCTGAAATACTTGGGTTTTTTTTCCCCAATTGCATTTTTTTTTAAAATTCAGACAATGAAGGAGATATTGCTGGTATCAGTGTCTTGCCAATGGTTCCTTCATGTCAATTTTGTGGCGCACATAGATTCCTTTGTGAAGCTCCATCTTCTTGTTGCGCATGTGGTAAGATTAGATTGGTATATCCTATTACTCAGATTGCATTGCTGGAATTATTCAAGGACCCATCGTCTCCCTTGGCTATTTTATTCCGCCGTAAAGTACGATTGTACAACAATGTTTTTTCTTTCACTTCATTTGGGGTTAGGCTTGACAAGGAATTGGCTTCTCTTCAACTTGGGGTATACACATTTCGTGCGCCTGGCTAGATTTTCCATTCATTGCCACCACTTATACCTAATTCGGATGGTGCAAGGTATTTCCAACTTTATTTTTGGGACAACGATAATGAGTTGAAAAATAGGATGTCCGTTTTCCCAGACATTTATGTTGACAGAGAACTCATGGTTTTGCTGATGGACATAATGAAAGTAAGCCCTTATGCACAACTTCTAAAGACGATAAATCAATATTCTTCAATCATAAACTTAAGATTGCATATTTCCAAAAATGTTCCCGTTGACCAGATATGTTATGACAGCCCATCCGCTGATCAAGTTGCGGCTATTTGGGTCGAAGGCAATGATGATGCTAACATTCCACAGAACAGGGACATAGTTGCTTGTGGTCGTGATGGTCAAACCCATCAAATACAACATTATTATGGTTATTATGATTCCTTGCAAAATCCGTTTTTTTTCCGTATGGGGACAATGGGTGGCAGCAGAATATTCTGAAGGTACATGTTGACGTGCATGAGAGTGTGCTACCACTTGCAGATGTTAATTTCTTCGATCGTATTATTACTGATGAAAGTCGTGGTGCGTTTTTAATCTTTTACCTCATACTCAATTTTAGTAATTATTTCTTGCAATTTCCCCCAAACAAACAAGATAATGGTCGGCTGCATATATTTATATTTTTGTCATGCAACTAATTTGTGTGTATTTTATTTGTTTCATGCAGTTGTTCGTGAAAAAAATGGTAGGATGATTTCTTGTAGGAAGTACTATTGTTACAGGTTGCAAATTCATGGTAGCAACACTTCGTTAATCTTGTATGGTGGTCGATTATTGCAGCAATTTGTTGTTGATATGTACATTAAACTAGAAACAATGAGATTAGATTACTACAAAAGGCACCAAAGTGAGATAAGGTCGGACTTGTACCGGGGTGTGGTTGACAGTGTAGCCAATGGTGAATCACGTGGGAGTGAGGTCGAGCAACGTGTTGTTTTACCAGCATCTTTCATAGGAGGTCAAAGAGATATGCGACGTCGATATCTTGATGCAATTGCATTGGTTCAGAAATTTGGAAAACCTGACTTGTTTATTACGATGACTTGCAATCCGGATTGGAAAGAGATTCGAGAAAATTTATTTGAAGGTCAACTTGCTCGTGATCGTCCAGATTTGGTCTCTCGAGTGTTTCGTGCAAAATTACTTGATCTAATGGATCAGATTCTTAAAAAAGTCTATATATTTGGCCATGTTGTTGCTTATGTTTATGTTATCGAGTTCCAGAAACAAGGTCTACCTTATTGTCATATGATTATTATCCTGCAATCTAATTATAAGATTAACTCGCCTGAAAGGTTCGACTCTTACGTTGTTGCTGAGCTTCCAGATAAAGATGTTTTTCCTCGATTGTTTGGTTTGGTCTCCCGACATATGATGCATGGACCTTGTGGCACGTTAAATTTAAAATGTCCATTTATGGTTAATGGAAAATGCAAAAACCATTATCCTCGCCCTTTTTTAGAACATTCTGTTCAACGATATGATGGTTACCCTATATATGTACAGGAGGAAAAACGATGGTCGCTCTGTTGAGGTTCGGAATTGTACAATGAATTCTCAATGGGTTGTTCCTTATAATCCTTATCTACTCTATCGCTATGATTGTCATATCAATGTTGAAATTTGTTCTGGGCTAACGGCTGTAAAATATTTATACAAATATATTTACAAGGGCCATGACAAAATAAGTGTTCATTTATCACCACATAGTTCTAACCCATTTGTAGATGAAATACGAGCATTTCAGGATGCTCGATGGGTGTCTGCTCCAGAATCAGTGTGACGCATTTTTGAATTTGATCTGAATGAAATCTCTCATGCAGTTATCAATTTGCATCTACATTTACTGGACAAGCACATGATCACCTTCTCAAATTACCAGAACTTGGGCAATGTGTTGGCATCCGAATGTGTCTCCAAAACTATGTTGACTGAATTTTTTAAGACTTGTTCGCACATTGTGGAAGCAACAAAGTTATTATATTCTGAATTCCCAGAGCATTTTGTTTGGGATCGACCAACTAGAACTTGGAAACCAAGGAAACAAAGACAGGTTATCGGACGTGTTAACTCGGCAAATCCGGCAGAAGGTTAGAGGTATTATCATCGTTTATTACTTCTTCATGTTCGAGGCCCTAAGTCCTACTCTGATTTGCTCACTGTTCGTGGAATATTTTGTTTTACTTTCAAGGAAGCAGCACAATGTAGGGGGCTATTAGAAAGTGATAAGAGTAATTTTGAGTGTTTAAATGAGGCAGCAAGTTTTCACATGCCTATTGCTTTGCGTAGGTTGTTTGCTACGATCATAGTACATTGTGTAATCCTTTGTTTTGTTGTTTGCAACCTTAACTGAAAATTATTATCGTACTATATCTTATATAGACACGATACCTTATTATTATATAGATTTATCTCTCTATTGCTTAGTTCGAAAACTTTTGTCAATGAATTGCTTACTCTATAATATTTATTGCACAATTATTGAAACATATATCTCCACGTGCATCGCACGTGCACCTACCTAGTATATATATATATATATGGTTTTAACTTTTAAATACGTTCACACATTTAGAACGGTCTAACTAATGTGCTTTGTACCTTTATGCGAACCCTTCTCAGCTCTTGATCTTCTGCAACATGTTAGAGTGGATGCCGTTATTGGTCCACAAAACTCGGCACAGGTCAACTTTGTGATGAATCTCGGAGATAGAGCTCGTGTGCCCATTATTTCTTTTTCTGCTACGAGTCCTTCTCTTGTTCCTCGAGCTCCTTTTTTGGTTCAGACATCACAAAGCGATGCTTATCAAGTCCAGGCTATTGCTTCGATCATTGAGGCCTTCAAATGGAACCAAGTTGTCGTTATTAATGAAGACACGGATTATGGTAATGGCATCGTCCCTTATCTGTCGAATGCCTTGAACGATGTCCATGCTCGAATTTCGTATCGAAGCGTGATTCCGAAATCAGCGTCTGATGATTTCATAAGCCAAGAACTGTACAAAATGATGGGTATGCAGACTCGAGTGTTTGTGGTGCACGCGTCTCAGTTTCTTGGAACAAGGCTGTTTCTAAAGTTGAGAGAATTAGGAATGATCAGTGCTGGATATGCTTGGATTGTCACGAGTGGGCTAACAGAATTATTTCATATGATGGATTCCGAAATTGTTGAATCCATGCAAGGGTTTCTTGGGGTTAAACCTTTAGTCCCCAAGTCTAAAGAACTGCGATCTTTTTCTGGTAGATGGATCAGGACGTTTGGGGAAAATTCGGATTTGAAAGTAACTGAGACGAGTATATTTGGGCTTTGGGCGTATGATACTTTGTGGGCTCTTGCTATGGCAGCGGAAAGCGTTGGAAGCATTAAACCAAATCTGGTTAAGAACAAAAACAGTGGCAATTATGCTAATCCTTTTGCTGTAGACAGTTCAGACACGGGTCCTAAACTTCGCGAAGTATTGTTAGAAACAAGGTTTACTGGTCTTGCTGGAGAATTTAAGCTCGTAAAGGGACAGTTGGAGCAGACATCGTATCAGATAGTTAATTTTGATGGAAATCATGAGAGACAGGTGGCCACCTGGAGACCTTATGTTGAAAATCATACGAAAGGAAACTTGAATAAAACCAATTCTAACTTTTCTTCAAAAGTAAAGTTCAGGAGTATCATATGGCCAGGGGATTTAACGGTTGCTCCGAAAGGATGGCAAATGCCAGTAAGTGGTAAACACCTGCGAGTCGGGGTACCACTAAAACCAGGTTTTAACGAATTCTTGAAACTGGAGTTTAATCCTACAACTGATGCAGTGCAAGTTAGGGGATACCATAAACACGTGTTTGAGTCTGTCATGGCCGCGTTACCATATGCTATAATTCTCGAATATGTCCCCTACCGATTTTTCAATGCAAATGGTTCAGCAGCCGGGAATTATAATGATCTCGTGTATCAAGTATCTAAGCAGGTGATATTTGTTTTAAACTTTGAGTTTCCTAAGGAGAATTAAAATTGACGTGCTCGCGGTTTGTTTCTCCTTTTTTTGGCGGGTTCATATTTAGGAGCAATTTGATGCTGCGATGGGAGATATTACTGTTACATATGAAAGATCCATAAACGCAGACTTCACCATGCCATATGCTGAAGGAGGTGTGAGCTGTATAGTCCCTATTGCTTATGAAGACGCGAATAACGAATTTACCATTTTTACCCTCCTGAGTAAACAACTGTGGATGACTGCTGCTGTCTTCTATCTTGCTGGTGCTCTAGCTGTTTGGATTCTTGGAAGAAGGATCCTCTCTAATGCCAGGGAACCACCTGGGCAGCATCCTGGCATGATTTGCTATTTCCCATGTTTTCCTGGTGAAAACATATATTTCCCTCTTTTCTAGCATTGCACTTTTGTCTTAATTCTCGCGTCTTTCATCTGATGATGGCTTTATTTCGAATGTAGGTCAAGGACTCGATGCCAATTTGCTTTGTCTAATTTTGGTGGCATGGTCTTCTGTCGCATGCCTGCTGAACTCAACTCTTACTGCCAGCTTATCATCAACACTCGTAGTACAGAGTCTTCGACCTACTGTGCCAGATGTGAATCAACTTATGGAGAAGGGATACCATGTTGGGTGCCAAGAAGGATCGTTTTTGTTTGGTTTCCTGAAAAATTTAGGATTCCTCGAATCAAATATACGGAATTATAGTTCTATAGAAGCCTGTGAAGCTAATTTAACATTGGGAAGTGAAAATGGAAGCATCTCAGCATATTGTGATGTTGTGCCCCACATTAGGCTCTTGTTGTCGAAAACCTGTGGCAAATACATGACAATTGAGCCAACTTATCGAACCGAAGGTTTCGCTTTTGTAAGCATCTGTCGACTCAAGAAGCTACGTTTACAGTTTGCATCAACATATTGTTCACATCTTGTTTTTATTTGTCATGTGCAGGCATTTCCCAGAGGTTCCCCCTTAGTTTCTGATGTCTCGCGTGCCATAGTTATGTTGACCGAAAACAACGCCATTCAAGAGATTGAGAAACAGTGGATTAGTAATGCAACATGTTTGGTTCCAGATAGAAGCCCTGGCTCCCCAACTACAGTCACAGTGAAAACCTTTGCGGTGCTTTTTATTTTCTCAGGTTTTGTTACATTGGCATGCCTGCTAGTTTCAGAACTCGTTGATCTACATAAGAAGGGAGTTTTGCTTCAGAAGGTGTCGGGTTTTAAGGCTAATGCCAACTCAAGAATTCATGCATTTCGCAGTGCCCTGAAGCGAAGCAACTCTAAACTCGTTCCAATACTGCAAAAACAAGAGGTTGCACTCCAAGTAGTTACTGAAGATGGTGCTTGTGCGATAAAAAGTGCTGCTCAACAATAATCTTCACATTTTCTAGCAAAAAAGACGGTTAATTATGAATTTCGATGAAAAGTTGTGAGTTGAAACAAAATTTAGGGATGTGTATGTAATTTATGTAAATAAGATCCTCGTATTACTCATATACAAATTCTGCTCCTCAAAAAGCGAGTCCTTGAATGATATTGCCGGAAAGCAATAATTACCCAGATTGTCCAGCGTCAATGTTTACGCGGTCAAAACAATGAAAACATGTATTTTGGTTGCTGTAGCAATAAGGATCGGCCTTGCATCGTTACAACTCGATAAATAATCGGTTCTTATAATCTGTACACTAAAACATTTTGCACAATTGACCATCAACAGAAAACATCTGTTTTCCTAAACTAACGGGACATATCAAAACAGAATCTACACACAGGCCCCCTTTTGTGTGAGTACAATCGATCTGAGTCAAAGAAAATTTGATCTTTGTCAATGAATCGTGATCCTTCACAAAAAAATCACCAATGTGGTAATGTAACCAGTTTCCTATGTTATCCAATATCCACCGGGATTCAGCACGCTGCCCATCATGTGTTGTCAACTGAAAATGTGCAGGTTTTTTGTTCCATCCATGCACATTATCAGAATTACATACTCGACGGCCCAATCTCTTGCATATTCTTCCAAGTTGGAGTCGGAAGAACATGCTGTAAGTTCCGGCTGGAAGTTTGAACTCGAGGTCTCCATCTACTTGCAGCCACCACATCTGTTGTAAGTAGGCAAAAGTTTGAAATCTACATTAAGAGAAATTAAAGAAATTAGTTAAAGAAGACACCCCCCATATGGAAGAATTAATCCATTTCCTAGAACCAAATATTTGGGAAAAAAGAAATCGGATTATTCTTGAGTAAAGTTCCATGCTATCATACACACTTAACAGGAAAAACCCACCTAGACTCATCAGTCGGGATGTGATTCCAATACCGCCGATCATCAATCCCGGTAATCGCCATTGCTTTCGAAGAAATCGCCAAACAGACCCCTCCTGTTTTCCTGTCAACCCAAACTTCCTGATTTCACAAAAAAACACAAGTTAGTACCGATTCACATCCCAAAACCCCTCAAGAAACTTAGTCCACAAGAAATCACCCACCTTCGTGCCACCATCAATGGGATTCGGCCTGCATAGTCTGATGTAAATATCCATCTTACTCTTTCCTTGATCAGGCGTCAATTTGCTGAGAATAAAGGGGTATGTGGATGGCAATTTTTGGTCCCATATAAAGTCAGCTGAGGACGCCGCCCGGAAAGCCCGATTCAGTCCGGCCAGCTTGATGATCTCCGGGAGGTCCAAGTAGCACAGGATCAGGGCCATGCATGACTCCGGGATGTCCTCCAATTCGGTCCTCCGTAGTGGCCCCGGCCCGTTTTCCTCACCCGATAAAGCAGACGAATTGGCGCCCATTTCTTTAGATTCGGATTGATGGAAGAATTTCAAGAATTGGTCTTCCAGAGAGAAATGAGAAAGGGATCAAGAAAAGAACTGAGCTTTTATATATTATTTACATGGAATCAACTCACTACGGTTTCTTCCAGTTCCCAAGTTTGATCCTTTCATTTCTTTCCTTTTTTCTAAATACGTGCACCAAAGGCTGCCATCGAGCCTGACCCCATAGGCCTAAAACAGCCATAATTATTCGATTGTTATTAAAATAAAGAAAAAAATTAATAGCTTAAATGACATAAATTTTTTAGAAAAATTAATAGCTAAAATTCAATAAGAATACAATAATTAATAAAGTCCAAGTAAAATATAATCAATTTCCAATTAGCTATGATACTCAAATTCAGTATAAATCGAACTCAAGTGCAGATTCAACAGAGTTACTAGAACAACTCCACCCAATTTAACATAATTCAGATATTAAAACATCTAGCCAAACTTTTTTTTTGAAAGGAAAACAAATTCAAAACCCGAAAAATAATGATTTACAATGTCCACCTTAAAGGACAATATCAAATAATCATGCTAAGCATTACATGAGGAATTATTGGGTAATAAAATTTAGATGAAAAGTCTTGAAAAATAAAATTTAAATTATTCGAAACCTCTTTTACGGGAAAAAAAAATGTAAATGATTTTATTCGTCAACGTATATTAACTGTACATTTTACTTTGAGAATTGTCCAATTCAGACAAACGACGTTAAAATATTTATTTATTTAAATCGAAAATATATGGAGAAAATCGGAGTGAACCGCAGAGGGGCGGAATCAGTTTGTGTTTGGAATGCTGACATGGAAGTGGAAATGTTCTTATCCAGTATAGTATGACGTGGGTCATAATGTCACGCGCAATGTGGGAGCGTGCGCAATCGTTTCTCAGGTGAGAACATGAGAAGGTGCTGCCACGCTCTCATATGCAAGTAGAACTGAATGGGTCCAAAGTGACGTGCAATAAAAGTTGAGAAAAAATTCTAAAATCAGTACTCCAGTTGGCTAACGTTGAAAAAGGAAAATAAATAAAGTCACACTCTTTCGTTTCGTTTAATGCCTATATTTTTCTATTTCCTTTTTAAAATACGACATTTAATACCTAAATTATTTATCTAATAATGTTTTGTAATAACATTTCATATCAAGCATGATAATTATTGGTTGTTATATTCCTTGTTTGATACAATGACGATGACCAGATTTATCTAATTATTAACCAAACATTTTTGGATTCATTTCTAAGACCATTGAAGTCTTGGAGCTTCAGTGCTTCACCCATCATTAGGACAAAAAACCCTTGACATCCGTCGCCATTTCCAAAAGCTCGGTTTCTTACATATTCTAATAAGGTAAAAATTTGTGTGAGACGGTCTCACATGTCGTATTTTGTGAGACAAATATCTTATTTTGGTCATCTATGAAAAAATATTACTTTTTATGCTAAGAATATTACTTTTTATTGTGGATATCAGTAACGTTGAACCATATCACAAATAAAGATTCGTGAGACTGTCGCATAACAGGCTTACTTTTCTAATAAATGACCATGAATTGAACCTAATATCAAATCAAAATCGTAGTTAATATGAAAACATTTGCTACGGCTGGATAGGACAAAAGTACCTAGGATATTGAACAACAAAAATTCTTTATTTACGGAAATAACAATGTTGTAAATGGTGTAAATAAAATACATCCAATTGGGAATATGAAAGAATATATATTTTGCAATATATATATATATATATATATATATACATATATATGTTTATATGAAATTAAAATTTTGAAATATATCGTGCCAAGCCACGATGATAAGCATGAATATAAAATCAGCATTTAATATCGTCTTATCCAAATTTTGTGGCCGGCGAATTTAGGAGAATAATAATATATGATTAATTTTTTAAAAAAATGGTGACATTTTCCTTTCTTCTTATTTAATAATGCACTTTTTCTCTCCATTTGGAAAAGGGGTATGTTATTAATTTAACCACCAAATCATTTTTTTTTGGAACAAAAACAAATTGGAAACACAAAAGAGAATTAAACAAAAAGTTAAGCTTAATTAGTGGACTTTTGAATATTGTGAAGGCGACAAGAAACTAAGTAGTTGGCATTAAATATAAATATAATAAAGAAAATTTCCATCGTGGAGCTGAGTCAGATGAAATTCAAAGCCACAAGTGGAATTTAATGTCTCTCATATAAAACGTGAACAATTTGTATGTTTGTGGGATACAAAGGAACAATCATTCTTGCATTTTTTTAATGCTACGTGACTAACATATAACAATTTTGATATAATATTTATTAATCGTACGTGTTCGTCTCTCTATCTATCATTGAGTTGACATTCACCTAACCTATGTTTGATAGTCATGATAAGAGAATGATTATTAAATAATCGTCATTTATCTCATGTTTGGTTAATTTTTAATTTAGCATAGAGGCCTTTGATTATGATTGAAAGCCCTCACTATTTATGTTATTTGTATGATTAAATATCCCTTTCTTAAATAGTGATAATGATAAATTAATATAATATTTAAATTTTTATTATATTTTTTTATAAATTAATTTCATATATTTTTATTATTTTCGATTATTTTAAAGAAAATAAATTGTAATGCAAATCTATCTTAAATTAAATTTTTATAAATTTCTAATCTTGTTAATTAATTCTTTTATGAAAATAAATATTTATTAAATTCTAATTTATTTTGTTTAATGATTACCGTAATATTTTCAAATATATTTCTAATAAATATATTTAAATTAATTTTAATAAATGTAAATTATAATTATAAATATTTAACTATCTATCAAATTATTTTAAGAATATTTATAATTATTTTAAAAAACAATAATATTATAATTATTACTAAACTTTATTTAACATTAACATTCAAAAATCCTAAAAAAGGTATTTTTGGTAGACGATTTCGAGTACGGTTTGAATTGAATGAAATTGTGGATGGATATACCTAAGAGCACACCAAATTGCAATAGTATGAGTTCGCATATTTTTCTTATGGTACTCAAAACCGTTGGTGAAATACACTGTATTTTGCATTTTTTTGGTTAATTATATAACCAAAACAGCTTGCATACATATTTTATCTTTAAGCCAATGTAACTTGATTTCAATTCCGATGTATATGCTTGAATTTTATCTGTCAGGTTCCTTTATTATACACACAGAAGTTGACATTTAGCATTCGAGTATACATATGATTTTTTTGTCTACTGACAAACTTAAGCCATCCTTCATGTAGTCTTCGACTTTGGTGGCGATGGAAGCAGCTGCCCAGTACCATGAAAGGGTTTCGTTAGCATGATTAGGGACAAGAAATGATATTTGATGAGAAAGTGGAACCTAAGAATGCTAATGAAGCATGGAAAGGACAGGTAATACCTGATAGCAGGAGATAAGAGAGCTCACGAATCCGACAGCGCCTGAGACACGAGGCGTGACTTTGTTGGGTGCCAGTTTAAGCAAGCCAACTGCAACCACTATATCCAAGGCTGCTTTAACAAAGGCTAGAGATCTCTCGTTCGACTCTTGAACCTTGCTTTTATACTGCTCGTTCTGCGATGAAGATGCAAAAGAGAAAGGAAGGTCACAAGAAATATGATAGATTGCCAGATAATTAGAAGTTGTTACAGAATGACAGTGAGGCCATAGAGCCCCGAAAAGAGAATATAATCTAAATGACTGGCTTGTTAAATGACATGTCACAGTAGCTAACCTTATATTTATTAGTGTTCTTCAGTTCCTTCTCTAGATTCTTCATTGATATCGAAAGCCTTCCAATTTCACCAATCTGGAGAAATAAGCACACCACATAAATTCATTATTCATATATCTAAAAATTGGACGGCACAGTTGAAAAGTATAATTATCGAACTAGAGACGGAAGGTAGTCATCATACCTCAACTAAAGTGCTGCAGATGGAAGAGCCCAACCAACAAAAAAGAGAGATCCTTCCGATTAACTCAGTACGTTCTTTGTTCTGCATGTGAAAACTGTTGCTTACAAAAAACATTTTCCTAAGAATGTAAACAATACGAAGTTTATTCCATACCTTGTAAATGCCTGACCTGCCGAGCCACACAAACTGATCAAGAAACAGGAAAGTTGACAAAAGCGCATTTTTTGACTGGAGCAGACACCAAGAAAAACGTTAAGACACAAAAAAAAAAGAAGAAGGATTCAGCAAACAAACGTAGTTGAGCAAATACCTTCCCCAACAAAATCAAAGGAATCGGAGTTCCTGGAGCACTTGGACTAATGAGAGCATGGAGATCATTGATAAACTATAAAACATAGAGAGAGAGAAACTTGGTCAAGACCATAGACATTACGTGTTTGAGCTTGCTGCGTAGACATGATTGGAGTTCGGAACAAATATGAATAAACAGAAAACTTAAGTTACAGTTAAAGAAGCAGAAATGAAAACACAATAAAAAGTTCTTGCCCTTAGAAAACCTATTTAAGTGCCGACCTTGAACAAACGAAAAACTTTTCGAGCCAAGGCGACTGATTTCTCAACATTTTGTGCTGTTCCTGGCTCCCCGTTACTCAAGAACCTCGAACCATACTGTATTGACCTGCACAGCTTATCTCTGGTTTCCGCTTTGTTCAGATACAAAACAGCAAGAGCAAGTTCTGCTCTGGTGACATCCAATGCACTCATGTTTTATCTCGATGAACCTAAAAGATCCAGCTACCAACTCAATTAATATACATTTGGCAGTACCTTGCCAGAAAAATTCTAGAATCGGGCTATATCGGAGATTTCAATGACACCACATAAGCAGTTAAGCAATTTTACTCCGACGAAAATAAAAAAAGCTAGAAGAATCGCAGGTATGAGACAAACTACTGGAACCCATCTTCAGAGCAATTATTTGGACAATGAAAGATTATTCATTGGCGCCACAATCACTAAATAAACAATCCCATTTGTAGAACATCCAATCATTTTTTTTATCAAATTATCAGCCACAATTTTCGTCCAGATGATAAAACATTTAAGTCTTTCCATTTTCCATTTTCAATTTTTAAGACATATATCATCATTTAGTAAAGGAAAAACTATGCTAATCCCAATATATAGTCATCAATATAAGAGGTCAAATATACGGAAGAAAAGACAATCCTTTACAGTAGTCTGAGCAAAAGTTTTTGGTGGCAGACTTTGAAGTATGTAACAATTTAGCGCAACCATTCGGAAAAATCAAGCTGCATGCGTAAAATCTTAAACAAATAACTGGATATTCGACAACTTTTCAGCAAGAGGAAAATTGGATTCCCCAACTCTTCAATGAGCTACTCTATAAAACTTGATTCAACAGTATATTAATCAATTATGCACGGTAGAACAACAAAAAAACCACCCAAATATCAGAAGCCCAATATCAGTAAATTTATCTATAGCCAAAGAGTTAAAGATTCAAACTTTACATGAAAAACTATACGTACAGCATCAGATTACATATAAACAGTTACAGGGGTGATCATTACCGGGACCTGCGACGAGCCCTTTTGTCTGGAAATTCAAAATATGTTTTTCTGGAAATTTTGTGTTATGGCAAAAGCAGTGTACCATATCATTGCGGTGATAGATTAGATAGAGGCCGAGTAGATAAAAGGCGTGTTTGGTCCTCTGTTTTTTCAATTTTTTTTTTTATTTCAATTATATATTTTTTTAAAAAAAAACAAGAAAAAGAACAAATTAATTTAGAAATTATCGACTTAAATGGAGATTTCGATTGCGGAAAGGATTTCAAGGCTCCAATTTGGAGCCCATATACTTTATTCCAGTCCACTATAATTCTAAAATTATCATTAAAAAACCAATCTACTTCAATCATATACTTTAAGCATTTTATT
The DNA here is from genome assembly GCF_025594145.1 of Primulina tabacum. Lineage (NCBI taxonomy): Eukaryota > Viridiplantae > Streptophyta > Magnoliopsida > Lamiales > Gesneriaceae > Primulina > Primulina tabacum. The sequence continues at coordinate 3,860,531 of NC_134557.1, forward strand.
TTTCCTTTTTCTCATACATAATGATTTAAAATCCCTCAACTCTTTATCCGACAAAAATTGCTTTTTCGTTAATCAACCAAAGTAATTTTTGTATAAATTACCATCAATAGATATATAACTTTTGTTAACAAAGAAATCAAGAGCAAATGAATATAATAAAGAGACACCTGGCGAAGATCCGGGAGTATTTGGAGTAAAGGAGGGTTTAGTGAGATCACAAGAGGTTTTGATTTGATCCAATGGCTTAAAGGGAGCCACGCCATTTTTCGTACGACACAATGTATTAGACGAAAGTGAAAAAAACACATGCAGACATTTACTTGTACATTGGGGACAACAGTCATTTTCCCGAGAACGCCAGTGGTCACCGGTAGGTGGTAAAATTGGAACAAATAACAGCATCACCATAGGAGACATGACTGAATCATGAACTTCAGACACATGAGTAACGATTCAATTCGATAAACCACACTACAAAACAAATGTTATCTCATCTCCAATACTGGCTACATACTACATTCAACCAGAATACCGTCCACTCTCGCACAGAAATTTCAGCTGAAGTTTCCGAATAAAATCAAACAGGTTCTTCATTCTTGAGATGGAGATCTTTCATGAGGAGGCGAACGGCTGAATGATCAATGAAGAACAAAGGCATTATTATTGACCAACATCGAGATTATGAGAACAATGAATCCAATGTTCAAAACAATAAAGGGAAATTACTAACCTTCGATACTTGTCCTTGGCTGGGCGTTCTGCCCTGCCATAATCAGGACTCTCCCTCCGTTCAGATCTAGGATTTGGAACAGATCCATGTCCGTAATCAGGGCTATCCCTGTCCCTGCGATAATCATTTGGGGAATGTCCCCGACCATAGTTTCTTCTATCAGGGAACAAATCTCGACCTCTTCTATCAGGGCTGTATCCATTTCTCTTGTCATCGTCATCTCGAATGGCATACTCAACAGAAATTACTCGATCCATGAATTTACTGCATCAAAGTCGGATGATCCCAAGTGAGAATCTCAAGCAGAGTGTTTTTTGGGCATATCCCCAGGTGTGACAGCATTCATATTGCTTCATGACATGAATTGTGAAATAGTTTAAGCACGTGAAATCACACTAATGAGTGATATTATCAACAAAAGACCAATATTGGGATTTTTAATTTTCTTTCCACAACACCACCAAAGCTATTTTTTCTCCCCAACATTTCAACCATCGTGTAAAGTGAAATTAGTAGGTATATTAACTGCAAAACACGAACCTAAAGAAGAATGTGAGTATTAAAGCAAAATTGCAGGAAACATCAAACCCACATGAAAAAAAGACCCGGACCCACAGAAATGCAACATTGCTTCAAGCTACTAGCATAATCAACAAAAATTCATTTTACACACGAACCTCATATGAGTAGCTTCTAATGCTCGTGTGGCATCTTCCTGCAATTCATAATGCACAAATGCAAAATTCCTTCTGATTCTTACATTTGATACCCTTCCATAATGTTCAAAATGCCTTTCGAGATCGCTTGTCCTGGTATGGATGGGATCAAAGTTGATGACAAACAAAGTTTTTGAAGGTTTGGTGTTGATTGAAGGTTTTCTCAAGCTATCAGAGGACCTCCTGCCACCTCGTTCTTGCTACAGTTCAAACTCAATAAAGTCATTAGAATAGTATGCTTATGAAATAGAAAAACGAAAACTTGATCAGATATAACTCCAATTGAAGTACATCTATGGAGTACATCATCACAACTTCTAGGGGCGTCCTAATACCTTAGTCCACTCGACGCGAAGTCGATGTCCTTTTCTACCAAACTCTGTCCTGTCGAGTTTTCGTACTGCATCCTCTGCATCTCGCTCATCTTCCATGTAGACAAAAGCAAAGCCTATAAAATCAAAATAAAGTAAAAAGAGAGAAGTGAAAAGCCAAACGAGAATGCAGCTCAATAGGCAGAGAGATAAAAAAATATTACATTCATCAAATGGTGACGGTAATATGCCTCCGGTTGGATACAATTAATTACAACATACTGTAACTAAATAAATGTTACCACCCAAAACCCCTGCAAATGAGAGAGAAAGAGAGCAGGGGAAAATTTTTATGAAGGAAACACACCACCTGCCACAGGATCCGGAATGAACATGTAATCTATGTTGAAACATGTCGGAAACTGAAGATTGGGCAAATTCATGAGGAATGCAAAAGGCAAAGGTCTCAGGAAAGTGTGGGATGGTATGACAATGGCAGATCATATTGGTTCTTTTGAACAAACACAATAACATGTATCTTGGGCACAAGCCAGAAAATAAACGGAGAGAACCATCCATCATCCAGGAAGATCATGGAATATCCAAACAATCCTGCATCAAAGAAACTATTGAGCTTCGGGGCTTCACTACAGCAAAAACGCCCTTTTAGAAAAATAAACAAATTAAATATTCATATAATATTTATTTTTAAAAAATATGTTTATCCTTTGCGGTATCAGTATAGGGATCTCTTCAAAGATAATGGGAATTTAATCAACAAAAACTGTCCTATCCGTAAAGCTTCCTTGTCCAGCCACAAAAAAGCAAGCTTTAGAAGGTAACAAATGCCAGTCTATTTTTTCCTTTCAGCCAACATGGGAAGTGTAAGATACCAATGTATACCAACAAATTCAGTTCATTAATCATCGTCCATCATTCTTGCTACATGAATTCAGTGTTATGTCTCAACAAGAGTTGCCAACAGAACATGAACAACATTTACTACTATCAGTTAAACCAAACAGTGTGGCCAGAACAATTTGCCCCCTCAAATTTTTCACCAGTTAAGTTCCAGTGGTACAGACCACCAAGTACAGCTGCAGACTGAGTTTGTAAAGCAGTTTGTTTTTAAAACATTATATGTAAATTCCTAAAATCTTTGGGTAGAAATAAATGCAAACTCACCAGATTTCATATCCACCCTCTCAACCTTTCCATATCTTCTGAAAAGGCGTTCAACATCGGATTGGTGAGCATCAAACTCCAGATTCCCACAAAATATGCCCCTCATCATCCTGAAAGCTTATAAAAAAAAGTTAGCTTTTCACCATAAGTTCGAACAAGAAATAACAGGTGTTCCAAAAAAGGGGAAAGCAAAAAATTTAAATTGATGATGCATCGAGAAAAATTCAATTCATCAATTCGCACTCCTTCACTTGCAAAACTATTAAAAAAATAAATATGAAAAATATCCAATCAACAACTCCACGGAGTTGAGATCCAAAAACTTGTTGTGTAATTTAATTTGGAACCGCCAAAAAGGACGTTCAACTCTTCTAAATCAAGCTCTTCAGATCAAATTCATGGATACAGACAGCAGGAGTTCTACTCTGAGCAACATTGCTCAATAACGAGTTTTAAAAAATTTGTGAAAAATCGTGTTAGTCCCGAATTCTTGCAACTAAGAGCTCCACCTCTCCCCTCCCATAAGAAAAATAACATATAAAACATTAACGATATAAATACAAAAGAACCCTCGAACCAAGAAATTAAAATGGTAGCACCAAATTAACAATTCATCAAAATTCTCCTCCACAACGGGAAAAAACATAATTTCGTTTAACGACAACCTGAGATCTGTACACATACCAACAATACAAAAGATTTTCAACTGAAAGATCTGAGCTTTCCACTCAAATAATCCGAAGAACTGACCACGGAGAAATGAATCAGTCAGAAAAACCTCTACTCTACACATAAATACAAAGAAAATGGTAGCGATTAGTACGTACCTTAGGTGCTCTCTGCAACAAACGGTCTTGCCTCCCGAAACCCTAGGGTTAAGGTTAAAGAGTGCGGAGTTGCATGGGTTTAAACGACAGCGTTTGGTGACTCAATCGGGTTAGCCCGCGTTACTTGAATGTTCGGTCCTGCAATGGGTCGGGCTATATAATTTAATTTTAATGTATTCGATTCATCTTAATAATTAAATTCTAAAAAATAAAAGATCGAATTAATACTCATATATTTATAGTAGAATAGTACTACATCAGATTCTATGTTAGCTTCTGCTTAATTTGATTGAAATACAAAATGTGGTTAGATGTTGATTTTGTTTTCACGAAAGTAATTTTTGTAAAAAATTAGTATTATAATCATTTATTTATCAAACATTGTATACTTCTTTAAAAGTAAAATTTGTCGCAAAAACACTCTCTACACATAACAAATATTTAATTAATTAGTGAAATATATAGTAGTATTAGATTGCGCTTTGTTCGATGGATTTCAAAATTCATAGATTTCAAAATATTTTTTTTTTGCTGTTTAGAAAAGTAAGATCATAAACTTCAAATCCATCATTTATATGTTTATATATTATTTCATGTTAATATGACGATGGATTTCAAATTCATTCAATAATGATATCATTTAAAATTCATTCTATTTTGCATTGCTAATATGTAAATAATTAAGATTTAGATTTAAAATTTGATATATTTTTTCATTATAAACGATCAAATTAATCGAAATCTATATATTTCAAATTCATATCCAGAGTTCAGCTTTAGTTTTTGTACCCACATATGTTTGAGTGTACATAATTTTTTTTATTACAACTCACGTGGGGAGGGGGGATCGAACCCGAAGAACCTGCTAAACCGGCAAGGGTGAGACCATTGGGCTACAAGCCGTCTCTTTGAGTGCACATAATTTTAGTGATTAAAATGGTTTGTTTCTTTAATTGATTGGTGGCTCAAAAGGTTGTATTTGGTTGCAAGCCATTGGATGGATCAGATTGAAAGCTTTATTCTACCATAATTGGTAGGTGGTGGTGATGATGCTTAGTAGTTTGTACAGTGTTTATCACCTAAAAAAATTTTAAAAATATGTCATATAATTTTGCAACAAAGTTAGTTAATGACTAATGACATGTATTTGTAATTAATTAGTGCCACAATAATTAGAGTCTAGAGACAAATATGTCTCTTCCACTCTTAAATGAGCAAATTTCAAGAAAATGGACAAAATTCTTCTTTAATTATAATTTTTTTTTAAAAAAATTATTATTATTATTATTATTATTATTATTATTATATATAATTGAATTTTTCGGGTGGATCGAAGAGAAACAAACAACACAAAAGACAAATACTTTGTTTCGAAATCCCACAAATAGTTCCATCTCCAATAGCTTAAAAAAATGGTTAACCCCACAATTAATTTATTAATCTTAATTAACGTTCCAAAATCCATTCTTCATATGTATAGTAAAATAATAAAATAAGAAGACCTCTTCTTGCTAAATTGTCTCTATTGTCTCACTGATTCCTTTATTTGTTTAAGCTCTTTAATTTGGATCTTCTTAAATAATAAAGTTCAAGCTTTTGCTAAGCACTTGATGCTTCTTCGGGTGGTTCTGATTCAATTATTGGCATACGTAATTGTATAGGATACATTATAAATATTTAAATTAAGGCAAATTATTATATAGTATTATATGCATGAAATAGGAAAAACTGATCAATTTTAATTAAAATATGTATGTAGGAATTAATTGTTGAAAATTTCAAGTAAAATTAAAGATTGAATGAAAATTATGTCTCATGCACGTGAGAGTGTCTTTTAGTTCTCCACATTCTTGAGTTAGTTGTGACTCATTATTGTGGAAGTGTCTTTTGAGTTTCCACATTCTTGAGTTAATTGAAGACTTTTGGCTCTTCATATTCTTGAGTTAATTGGAAGATTAATTGAGTTAATTAATCTTGCATGACTCTTGGTATGCATTTTGGGGATTATAAATAGTGTGTTCATTTTCTCATTCCATGTGCATAAAATTGGTTTTTACAAACACTCAAGATCTCTTTCAAGCATTCTCTTGTATTTCATATTGTTAGCTTTCCATTTGACCTCCGTTAAATTTTGGTGAAAAAGTCAATGTATGTTTTCGGTTCGCTGGTGTAGTTACTTCGTGCTAAGTTGCTGCAAGGTTTTGCCGTTGTATCATGGGAAACAGTTGTCCGTCGAGATCCTCGAATCACCGTCGGAGGGGACAAATCTGTTTTAAGGAAACTGTACTTCGTACAGAACTCGGTTTGATTTACTGTTTTATTTATTTTATACATGATATTCATACTTTCAATAGTATGCTCATTTTCGTATACTGTTTTTGATTGTGAACTACCGAAACCTCAACAAGGCCTGCCCAAAGGATGAATTCCCTATGCCGAACATGGATATACATACTCATCGACAGTGGTTCGAAAACTTTTCATTTATAGATTGATATATTGAGTATAATTAGATAAAGATGGCTCCTGAAAATGCAGATTTGTATGTATTTTTACGATATTACTTTTCGTTCCCTACTTCTATATTTTGTTATTAGCGATTCATTCTAACAATAATATCTTCTATTTAGCTATGTTCCTTGTTAGCCAATTCCACTAATCCAAATTTGTGCATAATGACCTTTGTCTGATTATCGATTTTGCTATTCAAAAGCCAATTAAGGATGATAGGGACTGAGATTAATTTAATTAAGCACAAGAAAAATGGTATATTAGGAATTAGGATAGGTACAAAAAACAAATAATTGAGAAGATTTCCGCATCATTTTTAAATAAATTAGAACATATCGTCATTATTTTACGCATGCATTTATAAAAAAATTGTAAAGTTATATTAAAATACAAAATCCGAGATTTTATATTGATGTTCATGATGGCTTATTACATATATAGAGACCAATTAGTATGAACGCAGAGCACAAGGCTTTTCAAATTTAACACATTCTTCAAAAAGCCTTTGAAATATTATGGCTGGATGTGACATAGTCAAAACTACAGTTGCTACGGCGAAGATTGCGAAATCGAATGCATCACAACGTCGATTTATTGGCGTAAGGCAGAGGCCGTCCGGCAGATGGGTGGCGGAGATCAAAGACTCGTCTCAACGAGTCCGGCTATGGCTCGGGACATACGACACACCCGAAGAAGCCGCACGTGCCTATGATGAGGCAGCTCGTGCCATCCGAGGAGAAAACGCACGCACCAACTTCGTGGCAACGGATCCCAAGAGGAACCAACCCTATCCCACCAATGCAAACGAGAGAGATGACGAGGCTGATACCAAATCTGGGCTTAGTTTCTCTTCGTTGAAGGCCAAATTCAGTAAGAATCTGCTGAGTGTCATGGCCAGAAACTCGGCGAATAGAAGTAGGGTAAGCGATCACTTCACTTTTGCTAGTATTTTTCACGTCAAGGGATATAATCAGTGCCAAGAAAACCCTTCTGACATCAAGAGAATCATCGATCATAATATGGTGAAACCGAGTGTGATCGTGCCTCATGTTCGCGATGACAAAGCTTATGGGGAGAGCTCTAGCGGACCGAATTACAGCAGAGAACCGTATTTCGGATTCGGGTTGGATTCAAAGGGATCGGAAGTGGGAGAAGCCTGTAATGGTCTAGGGGATCAAATGGTTGGGTGGATTACAAGTTGTGGGATTGGGAATGATAAGTGCTGTAGAAGTAAAAGATTCAAGGTTTCTTCTTCTGTCATTGTTCCACCAACATTCAGCACCGAGTCTCCGATCCATGGTGATTGAGATAAAAAAAAAAAAATTAACACGTTCCAGCTCAAATGAATTCCTCTTCTCATGATCCCTTCATTTAATAGACCTGGTTTCTGCCTAAGGCTTGGAATCCATTTCCGATATTTTTGTGGTCCAAGAAAGAAGTCTGAATCCTCAAACAAGAAAATATGCGCAAATTTGTAGTGTTATTTTAGTATGGTATAAATCCATCAGTAAAATGTAAAAGAAGCTTACAATTCACATGAATGTTATAGCAACATGTCTCTCTAGCTTTCTGATCAAGGCTGCGTTGAATTTTAATGAAAATAATAAAATTATGATTTATAAACTAATTAACTTTAACTTGTCAACATGATTGTTAATTGTAATGATAATTAAAAATTATAATTTGGAGTTCTTTGACAACATTATTTACTCTGTAAATTATCCGACTCGGTATAACTGGATCACATAAAATGAAAAATTGGGTGCATGGACAGAAGTTATCGGATTCTAATCAAGAACTCCAAAGCCGGCCATGAAATGAAAGTTATATATTATCGTTGTGAATTAGTCTATCGACGTATTTTAGTTTTGTATCATATATCATTACATCATGTGTTGTTGATAATAATTATAATATAACCACACGTAATGGAGAAACATTTAATGGTCACCCTACAGGTGGCGGACATTTCCTAATGTGGATAAATTTGAACCAATAGAGAGCCGGCAGGCGGCAGGGAGAACCAACGCGAGTCTTTGCTGAGTGAGTAAACATATTCACACGAGTAAAATGATCGCGGTACCAGGCGAGACCCATCTCTTTCTCACCCTGCATTTCTCTGTCTCCGCCGTCTCTTAGCTTTCGATTCTACTAGACCTGAGCACAAACTGCTGACCAATAAGTGCGGTAACCAAGAAAGGAAAATAATTTTTTTTTGTTCGTTTTTGAAAAACTATCTGCTGGACTAAGTTTTTATCATTGAATTCGCTTTCCTTTTTTTCGTTCGACACTGTCCCTAGTTGGTAATGCTGGTTGTGTTCTGGGCTGAGCTAGAATTGATAAGAATGGTTTAAAATCTAATCTTTGCATGGTTCTTTAGTGGGTTTTCGGAGCTTATTCTGTGATTTATTTATTAGTTTTTTGCAAGCTTATTCTGCTATTGAAGTGCAGATGGTTGCATCATGAAGTTGAATTACTGTTTGATTATCTTGTTTTGAGATGGTATTGAATACGTGTATTATTTAGTTTTCAGATATTTTCTATGTTGGTTTTAGAATTCTTTTCCACGATCTATTACTGCATGAAAATAGTGCATTTGGAGTTCTGTCGTGCCGGATTTGGAGGATCGTGCTACGATGCTTACTTTTTAAGGTAACATTTGATGTCAGGACACGTTATATTCGATGTTTTCTAATACATATTCGTGTGTTCATGGGATCAGGTGATGTCTGAACAACTAGGTTTCGAGAAAAGGAAAGATCTTTACATACTGTATAGATCCGGTCGTCGGCCGTGTCCATTTTAGATGGCTACCTGCAGAAGTTGAAAGCGTAGACTTACTAATGTCTGAAGTTTATCTCCGTGCAACACCATGTTCGTATTACGCTGTAAAGGCCGCGAATATTGTCCACATAATTCAAAAGGTCATGCCCAAATTTGATGGATTATTCTTTAGTTTATTGTATAGTAATCAATAAAATATTTCGGTGTAATAAGATACACCTCATCATAATATTCAAATTCAATAAGATATACTTTAGAATGTAACCATGATTTGATGAGCTTGAAGATAAATTTTGATGAGAGTAAAAAATTACAAATAAACAAAGTTTATTAAAAGTATTGGTTGAGAATTAGTGTTCATTAAAATGAAAGAATCATAAGGTGGTGAAAGATATATACCAAAATTATATAATCGAAACCATGTATAGGAGTATGATTGGAAAATATTCGTAGAATTTTATGGGACTATTTTTAAAACATCATTAAATCTAAAATTATGAAATATTATGAATAAACCAAATAATAATGTTTCACACTTCTACAACTTATTACAAGTCACGATAAATTATTCTTAATAGAAGGGACCATTGAAGTAATATATTCATGCTATGGTTTATTTTTATATTTATATTTAATTTTAAAAACACAAAATATTCTTGTTTTGAAAAGAGAAAATTCTAATTTTAGTTTGGTAAGCTTGACATGTTTTGAGTTCTAATAATGTAATTTGATAATATTTGATTTCCAAACAATTTTCATTTATATTGGTTTTCAATACAGCATCTTTATGTATATGGAGTTCTTGTGTTCGAAGCCATGGCCACTTTTATTGGACAAGTGTCCGTCCTTTCTCTCATTGCTCGGTTTGGTGCTGCCACCACTGCCATGGTACGTAAAAGTCGCCGCATCTTTACTTTCAATTGGCAACTCTCACGGTCTGTTGATCTAACCAACACGAGCAACTGTTGACATGCGTATCACAGGCAGCTGACAGGTTTCTCAGTCTAAATATTTTGGAACATTGTCATATTTTTTCCAAAAATAGTTGGTTTCGACCTCGCCATATACATTTGTATCACCATTTCTTGAACAGTTCAGCACACCCATTAACTAAAGAATCACACTAAAAGGCAGCCCCAAGGGGGCGAGCAAATGTCTTCTCTTATAAATTTTATAAAAGAAAGGTCAGATTCCTATGAAATTACATTTCAAAATACAATAAATTGAAGTATCTAAATTAACACTTATGATCATTTTTTGGCTTCACTCCCATGCCATCTTACTCTTTTGTACCTTGACCTTTCTTTTCTCAGTCATTGCCACACTTAGTTTTTGATATTCATGTTCATATCGAAACAAACTTCATACAGATAACGACTGCTAAGAATCGTATATGATTTTCACCAAGCCTCTAACCGAACAACATGGAAGTGGGCTATTGCTGATAGCAATGGGCATCGTGTTAAAGATGTTGCCTGATTATAAGCCTTCAGAGGAGCGTGCAACATCAAATTCCCATGCCAAGATTGAAAATACGCGGCCGAGGGAAAATGTCGCGTTTCAAACCGGGATTCAAGAAGACGAAGAAAAGAGACCTTTGGTTTGAAATTGATTGCTCACTTGCATTTCCTGTAATGTAACTTAGCTTTCATTTATTCGCCTTGTCAATTGTCAAGATACTACGTGAAGTGGTCATGGAGCTATTTTCACATCCTTTTCTTTAAAATTGTCTTCAGTTTTTCGTATGTATAATACGTGGATGCAATTATCCTAACATTTATTTATATACTAATTATTGCGTTAATGTGTAAGTTTAGTAGAACACTTGTTCTTTCATCATAAATTTATGACTATTCAAATATAAGTATTTATTTGTTATTTTTTTAAAAAATGATTTTATTTAATTTATTTTTCAACTTAAATATTTGAATTTTCTTAATGAATAATGGGGAATTTAATTATTCTAGGCCATCTTAAGAAAAGCTATTTTAAAAAATAGCCTTATTTATTAAATAATAATATATAACATTTCCTTACATGTTAATTTTCTTTAGTATCTCAATTAATTTCTAAAATTTAGTAATTTAAAATTTGTGCCTCACAAGTTCAAGATTATCTGGCCCAAAAATATTGAAACATATTTAATTTGATATATAACTTTAACAGAAATTTTATTTTGATATATGATCCTATTTTGATTTTTTATAATTTTGAGACTTTTGTGTTTTTAAAAAAGAAATTTAAAGTTATTATATATACGTATTTTACCTATTTATTGATATAAGAAAATTAAAATTTAATAAACATTTAAAAAAAATTACAGTTTAAACTTATAAAACATAAAAAAAATTGGTTTCACTCTTCGTCATTTATCGCATTTTTTAAGATAAAGTAAATGAAAAAAATAGTTGACTAATGTTTTTGAAATTTAATTAATATAGTTAAAGTAGACAAATGAATTCGATTTATGACCAAATTTCATTATTATAAAATAATAATCTCCTAAATTTTGTTAGTTAAAATTTAGTCTCATACTAGATTTAAATTAATTAATCTAAATCTAATTTTTTGTTAATTGTATAATTAGATAATCTCTCTTCTGAAATTTCCTTCCCTAACTCGGGGATACTACAAAATCTTTGTCGAACTGCAAAGAACGAGAGCCTTTCCAGCATCCGCGGAGCAGGATAATCATCGTGTTTCGATCGAAATTGATCGATGGGTTCCACCGAAGATTTGCCGGAGGGAACCGTGCAGAACATATTGGAGCAGGATTCGCTGAAGTGGGTGTTCGTAGGGGGGAAAGGTGGCGTTGGGAAGACCACATGTAGCTCTATTCTTGCTACCCTTTTTGCACGGGTGCGCTCCTCTGTGCTTATAATCTCCACCGATCCTGCTCATAATTTGAGTGATGCGTTCCAGCAGAGGTTTATCAAGACCCCCACCCTTGTTAATGGCTACTCCAACTTGTACGCCATGGTAATTTACCTTTCTTTCTCTTTTATACGAATATAAAACTCTCGGTGTTTAATTTTAGGCCTTGTTTGGTTGGTTTGATATCTGGAGATGTGGAAATGTGACATTGAATCGAAATTTTAGTTTCTGAGGTTTTGATTTTTTTTGGACACAATTAAATTTTTATTTTTTGTGTCTCAATTTCTCTTTGTTTTCTTGGAAAACCCTCCCTTGGCTTAGTTTTTTCCTCTTGTTGTGGATCACTAAAAGTCTTACTGGATTGGTTGGTCCCCAAGCTTTGTAGTTTTTAATTATGAGAAGTAGGATTCTTTCTCTGCCCATAAATATAAGTAATTTTCGTCTCTTAAATCGTAACTTTAGTTAATTATCACATTTGGGTTAATTACTACCTGGAAAGCCGTAAGACCGAACATTTACTGAATTATCAAAACCTATAGTTGGTAATTAGTAATGGTAGTACAACTGAATTTTTTTTTAATTGTATGGCGGGCTAATCACCAATTTCATTAATCCTCCCAAGAGTGACAACTGATAATACAACTCCCGATGATTGCACTAACTTGCAATTTATAGGAATCGAACCATTGACTTTACTCTAATACCGATTACAGAATCGAACGCTTGTTGTTTAATAAAAAAAATTATTTTAATGGTAACAATACAATACAAATCATTAAATCATATAGCAGTTCAAACACCGTAATCAACCACTCTCTTGATAGGGGCAATTATTGCCCCTTCCCAAAAAAAAACTTCTATTTTTGTTATTCTTGCTTTTGATATTTCTTTGCTTGAAAATTTTCTTTATATTCGAGTTGAGTTCTGTGGGCCATAATAACCTTTGACATATTAATCATTAACAAGGTTTAATCAACAAACAAGAGTAATTCCTACCTTTTATTGGATCAGTTCATGCTTTGGATAGATTTTAGAAGGCAAGTTATTTGTATCAAACCAGATTTTGGTTTGGTTCAGTCTGTAGCGTAGAATAGAAGAAATCTGGTTTGGTTCAGTCTGTCATGTAGAATAGAAAATTCATGCGCGCGTTGTGTTTGTTTGGGTATGGCTGGGTTTCTGCCAAGTATTGCTTCTTAAAGTGTGATTAAGTGCGCTCTTTCTTTAGGAAGTTGATCCAAACGTGGAACACGATGAAAGTCTCGGGTCGGATATGACTGATGGATTTTTATCAGATTTAGCAAATTCTATCCCAGGAATCGATGAGGCTATGAGTTTTGCAGAAATGCTGAAGTAAGCTCCACGTTGTTAGTGCTCCGAAATTATAAAATTTTGATGTCTGGGATATATTTGAGTGAATTAGAAACCACAACTTGGTGTGCTCTTTCTACTTTCATGTATTCTTTATGCAGTTCGGTTTGGAGTTTTGTGTGTTCGGGTTTTTTTAATCTTATCCTTTCTTATGAAGTTCTTATCCTTTCATGTATTTGTTCATGTTGTTTGCTGGAAATTTTTCAATACAAACATTAGATCTTGTGATGGAGTGCCTGTATTTTGAAATTATCTGACAAGAATTATGAAATTTTATTTAATTGGCACTCCTTATAAGTTTTTCTTCCACGTGTAAAGTTAAAAATGTGTAGCTCAAGTCGATAATGATATTAAGTTAAAAATAAGATGACGTCAACTCCAACTTTGTCTTGTATACTGGCCAGCCACATTTATCTTCATTATGTACTGCTCTTACGAAGCCTTTTAGATTCTTTTATCTGATCTATTGCCTTTTATTACATTTTGATTGAAAATAGTTTGCGTGATGCAAAATATAGTTTGATTTGATGTTTTGAAAATATTCCAAATATCAAGTTTGGGCTGCAATTTATTTAGCTTATGTAATTTAATAATTGGATATTTATCATGGATCACATATTATTTTTGTTAATTGATCATCTCATATTTCAAACTTGTACTCAAATATCTTATGCAGGTTAGTGCAAACTATGGATTATTCTGTGATAGTGTTTGATACTGCTCCAACTGGCCATACTCTTCGCCTGCTACAATTTCCTTCAACACTAGAAAAAGGGCTTGCAAAAATGATGAGTTTGAAAAATAAATTTGGTGGCTTGTTGAGTCAGGTGAGCTTGTATTAGAATAGCTTTAACACGAAGACAGTTGGTCAATATTCACAAACTAGCACCAAAATGTTCTTCTAAAAGAGTTCTCATGCATTGAAATCGAATTGTAGTTCTACATGTGACTGCAACTCATATTCTTTAAGGATCAAGTAGTTTATGTTTTGCCAAATGTTTGAAGTAGTTGTGTACTTGACTGCTTTTATATTAGGTTCAGGTTATTTGAACATATACATACTCATGGCATGTAGTTTTTTTTTCATGTTCTCTGTGGTAATGTGGGAGGTTTTGCATATATGATGAAATTGATGAAATCAAATAGAAGATGGAACCGAAAAGGCCAAAAATAATAATAAAGGGCAAATTTATTTTGTTTTTGCTTCTCTTTGGAGTGGGATGTGGGGCATTGTGAGTAAAGTTAATGGAAGGGATCAATCCGCCTCTCCAAAGTTTGTCTTTCCCCCTCCAATCAAGATTTGCAAATACACCATCTTTTTCTTTGGTTTATTATGATTCTTTTTGTATGGATCTTGAGCTTTTTAGGGGTTTGAGTTCGATATACACTTTTTCTGTTGACAGATGACACATAATATTTTTTTTAAAATGACACTTACCCAATTCAAACAAAGATGAAAGGCAAACCTGAATTTTCAAGGAAAGCTAATGATGTATAAAAAGAATTGGTGAAGTTTAATTTTGAAGGTCAATCAAGTTCAGTTTTTTCTATAATGCATTCCCAAACTTGAAATTTTCTGAGGTATGCTTTTGTTAACCTCATCAGATGATGCTATTCGTGTAAATGGGAGTAAGACTGAAAGTTAAATCTGGTTTTTTCACACACTGTAAAAACATGCATAACGCATTTGTTTCTGTCTTAAATATTGGTGATACAAATTGATGATAATGATCTAAGGTTTTGTTTTGGGTCGCATTAATGGACGACTCATAACATTGAAACACTAGCAACATTTATCAATCGCTCAAACACCCATGGCTTGGACGATAGATTATATCGCTTTTCCTCGTCCAGGATGAGCACAACCGATTTTCTTTATTTTACATCCTTTATAGCTCTTATTTAAAAATGAGTTTCGCTACATTTTTTCAGAATCGGGTGTGTCATTACTAGCTTTTTTTTTTTTTTTTTGCTTGATACGCAAATAAGTTGCTTCAATCTTTTAATTGGCAGATGACTCGCCTTTTTGGTGTTGATGATGAATTTGGTGAAGACGCCATTTTAGGGAAGCTCGAGGGCATGAAAGATGTGATTGAACAAGTAAACAAGCAGTTCAAGGATCCTGTAAGATGATATTTGCGTTGGTCGGGATATAGATTTCTGGTTTATCACAATGTCTATAGAAAGTGATTTGTGGAATCTGGGGTCGTACAAGAGTTAAAACTTATTCCACAATTCTATGCATATAATTAATCATTTCTTTGGAGTAGCTGAAAATTTAAAATTTGACCGGACATCATCCTGTAGGCGAAGCTCACAGTTAATTTTCATTTTTGTAGCATTCAGTTATTCCCAGAAGTGATGCCTCTTTTTGTCTTTTGCAGGATTTGACTACTTTTGTCTGCGTTTGCATACCAGAATTCCTGTCTTTGTACGAAACTGAACGGCTTGTTCAAGAACTTACTAAATTTGAGATTGATACACATAATATCATTATTAATCAAGTGATTTTTGATGAAGAAGGTACCGCTGAAACATGGTGGATCAGTCCTTTAGTTTAAACGTAAACTTTAAATACCTAAAATCACTCCTGTTCTGTCTTACTTTTTTCAGCTGTCGAATCAAAGTTGCTTCAAGCTAGAATGGGAATGCAGCAAAAGTACCTGCATCAGTTTTACATGTTATATGACGATTTTAACATAACTAAGTTACCTTTGCTTCCCCAAGAGGTAGATAAATAACAAAATACCGTTTTTTTTCCCAGATTGATTTTATTTAATTCATCTAATATTTCTGTGATGGACCGGTCTCCATATTCAACAGGTTTGTGGGATTGAGGCCTTGAAAGCATTTTCACAACATTTCTTATCACCTTATCAATCATCAATACCTCGAGGAACGGTAGAAGAGCTGGAGCAGAGAGTGTCAAGTCTAAGAGTACAGCTGCAGAATGCTGAAGAAGAACTTGATAAACTCAAGAAGGGGAAACAAAAGGTTTGATAAAAAGGCTGAAAATGCAAAGAGTGCTCTGCAATATCAGATAAACGTAAATGTTCACTGCCACAGTAGCAATTTGTGTCGAGCATTTAATTATGAAGGCATCATATATTATATATAATTCATACCAAAACCAAGGTCGAAACTAGTTGGATATTTTTGTACCAGTTTTTTGAGGACAATAAGTCGGGGTTCTTATTATCAAGAAGTGGTTTATTAATCATTAACATTATTGTTTTTGTTATTATTAATAAATCAAACAATTAATATTTGTTTATTTTTTTAGGGTGTCTACACTCTCGATTGATGATCGTTCATGATGATCACAGGACGTGCAAGTCATGAACTTGCAACTTAATATCTCATTTCGCGGTACCTTTTCTTTTGTGATGCCGGAGCATAATTGGATGCGGCGAAATCTTAGTACTTGAATAATCAACATATCAAAGTTATATAAGGATGTTGTTGAGATAATAAAAATTATCAATAAGAGAGAATTTACTCTCGGTGGTGCATAGACTACCTCGCTTATTTCGAAGAGACGGTACCTGAAATTTTGAGTGCAGATCCAAACCACGTAAAACAGTGCAGTGATTTGATCGGGATGCATTTTTTCCCGATCATTTTAGTCAAAATTTGGCAATACTCAAAACATTCAATCCGGGATAACCAAGATTTGGATCATTCATGCAAAAAATAAGAAATTTTCCTGAAAGTAGAGATTAATTACACAGTACTCAGAAGAGAAGTTAAATGGAACGTTCAAACTTTTTTTCCCTTGAAATCATCCTCGACACTTCTGCTGCAAGAGAAGCGTACAACCAACCAAAAGGACGCTGCTTTCCACTTAAGTATGGTGTTGTGTCTTAAATCGTCAGATTTTCCTGGATGGCAAGAAACGATCCAACTATGTTCCCTCCAACATCAGGGAATGTCTCACAGTTGGGGAGCGGCTTCACTTTGCCTTTCCGGTCAACGTCAACTGGATACTTAAGAAGGTGTCCCCTCATTTCTGATACCTCGTTTGATGCAAACTGGTTCCAGTTAGCCTCCCCCATCGATCTAACACGTCTAACACATTCGAGAGAATCGGGTCGAGTAAAGCAGTCCTCTAGTATTCCAAGATGCTCAGCCCACAGAGACATTCTGTATCCATATATCTGTAGGAAAAGGCACGTAAAGTACGAGTGAGAGTCTAATAAGATGCAATTTAATTTAATTCTGGAGCTTTGGTGGCTTATGGCCACTGAAGAACAAGGGGTGACCATAAGGAGCTGCCGCCCTCCTAAATTTTCGTATGGACGTGCACATTTCTGCTACACTGAAAAGGAGAAAAAACTGATTTCTCCCCGGCCCATAATTTAATTTTCTAGAACCTCTATTTTGTCTCATTTATTAAATTTCTCAACCAAGCAAACAAGGTGGGAGCACTCGACCAAGGCACAAATAAGCAAATACAAGGAATTCCCCACTCGGTTTTCTTAACAGCAAGAAACACCAAGAAAAGGGGGTCACCCAAGGACCTTTTTCTATAAAACTGGTATTATATTTTACTCAATTTAATGGCCAACTTTGATAAATTTTCTTGATTCACAGATTTTTAGCATATTGATGAACTTTCCCATCGTTAATATTATGCAAATTTGTGAGCAGCGTACATTCCGTTTTACGAGGATACCTGTCCACGGGGGCTCGATAATCTTCTTGCCCATGTGTGATGAGGCTGATAAGCACCCATTGCAATCTCCGTGTCTCGAGTACCCTCCATCGATCTTTGATTAATGTTTGCAGATCCCAGTATTACATATTCATCATCCACTATCATACCTTTAGAATGAACATAAATCATAAATCTTCGGTTTTTCCTGCTAAGTCCCTGGAAATGAAGTTAATAAAACTTCAATATAAAAAAAAAATCATAATACTTGAGATATCATAGAGAATGGAGTACCTGGGGATTGTTTGATGAGGTAACACTCTCGGAGAGATCACAGGCATCGAGAGTCTCTCGGTTGCCAAGGCAGTAAAAGTTTAAATAATCTTGCGGCGAGTAAGCATCCTCAAGCCCAACCTCCACTAAAGCCTTGTGAATGGTTTCATACATCATTTGCATTGTCTTATGCTGGGAAAAAAGATCATCAATTAACAGAACTCCACACAAAATGACTATAGGTTGCAGATCCATAGATTTAGTTGAGGGAGGGAGACAATTTTTTAGAAAGGCGAAGCGACGCATGAAATTTGAAAATGTTTTTATTCGAACCCTGGTGATTAGGAATCAAGCATAAGCTACACATATTTAGATGATCGGAAAGTGTTGATGGAACTTTGATCTTCTTGATTTGTATAAAAATTCATCACTACAGGCAGTGCATACCTGCCAGAATAAAATCCTCTGTGTTGCAGCCCCTGTTGGATTACCTTCAGGCCACATAGGGACAACAATATAAGCAGCAAACCTCTGATGTGCTCTAATTTTTTCAGCAATTTTAAGAGCAATTTCCATTGGAATTAAATTATTAGCACCTGCATGAAAGACGATGCATTTAACGTCGATATCTGTGGTATCACGGTCAAGCTGGTTATCGCAAACTCGTGATCAGGCAGGAAGAGGTAAGTTCAGAACACGTGTCATGTAAAACTTCAATAGGATTAATTTTAACTAGAGTGTGCAACAATGTGACATAAATAAACATATCTGAACATTTTGGGCTAAGAAAACGACACAAGAAAGGCAGTTTCTCACCAATGTCCTTGTATGAACTCCAGTTGTATGAGGACCCAATGAAGTATTGATTTTCGATATAGATGAAATGTTGGGCAGCACGGATTAGCCTTCACATATGCTGTATGTATGCTCATATCTATAAGAACATTCTTTCCACATACCAAGTTCTATTTCCAAAAAAAATGACAAAAATATTTAGTAAAAAAATATGATATGCAACCAATAATTCGAGCACAAGGAATTTAGTTTTCAGCTCACCCTCATTGTCGCCTCCTTAGGATCTTTTGGGAATCCTTTGACCGAATTTGAATCGATGGACCGAAATACCTGCATAACATATCACAGCACAATAACAATAATCCCATATTACCGGTTACAAAAGGTACTTTTGCAATCTGTCAAAATTTCTTGATTATGTACCTGTGCATGCCAACTTTCAGGATCATCGTCACTTACACAAGGAGCATCGGACAACCCCAGTATGTCAGGTATCCTTTCTATAGAGAGCAAAGCATCATCAGATGACGTTTTCAGTTTTTTAATTCCATGCGGTCTCGAAGCCTTTCTCCACCGATCCTCAAAATTAGTCAGAACATCATATGCTGCGGGACCATCAATTTTACAGTGCAGGTCATGCCATGGTTCTCTTGGACAACCAGTAGTACTTCCCTGTTCGAGTACAAATTCATACCAACATATTGCAAAAGTCAATACGTTTCATTTTATCACAAAAGTTTCACATGTTAGCTTACAAGCTCGTACACACATCTCAATTTCAGGCAGGTAAAGCTCATGACAAGTGGGTACACCTGTAATGGTTACTATGTAAATGGGATAATAAAAACCAGCCATTGACAAAACAACAAAGACTATAAAGGGAATCTAAAGGTGTTCCAGTTTTCATAGATTTGGTAAATAGACAAAAATTTACAGCGGTGAATAGCAGCCTAAGATGCTCAGAGAAAACATTCACTGAAGACAGGAACATGAGTTACCGTATAAGTGGGGTTGTGATAGTCGTCTGAATGCAAAGTATGAAGTGTTCTAAATATAGGATGCTGAGGAGTATCATATCGTCCATCACACAAGTCCAGTCCTCCTAGAAAAGCTATGATCCTCCTTCTGTTGTTTCCAGCATCAGCATCCACAATCACAGTCTTCTGATGGTGAGTATAAATGACTCCAACTTCCTAGTCAAAAAATTGTAAAAAATTACAGTTTGCCTTCGCACAATATGAACAACCACTATAACAATGCAAAATCTATATTTTTAAAACACCAAAAATTTCAAATACGACATAAAGTATACACAACTTTTTGAAGCAGCAGTCAAATTTGGCATAACAAATTATTTATGTGAACCCATTCATCCGAAAACATACCCTCTGATTTACCCAGCTGTGCCGCTTTCCAGCCACTCGAGGACAAAGTAGCACTTGAACAGAGGAGTGCTTGAAAAATCGACGAGTTTCTTCATCATGAGTTTGCATAACTCCATCCTGCCCACACCGAATATTATTATAAAGAATGAGATAACTTTCAAATAAACTATGCAAGGAAAATTGACCTCTAAAAAATTACATATGAGAAATGAAAACTCAATGAAGCCGTAGGAGATACCCTAAAAGCCAATGCATGCCAGCAACTCAAGCAAAGGACACTGATTAACCTTGGATAGTAGATCTAATTTTTCAATTTTTTAGATTACTTATAATTTTGTTTACTTGCAGCTGGTGGTATCAAAATGCCACTAGGTCGGAATATTTTATCAATCTCTCCAGGAGAATGAGGATCTCCAAAAAAGTATTTTGAGTTCAGTTCTTTTTTAAATAAAAAAAATTGTCTACTTGGACCAACCTGCTATTTTGCTTCTTGTTCTGTTTTAGTGTCATCTCAATTTTCGAGCATTCGATAAATCAATTAAAAGAAATCTTTGACAGTTACACCATGACCTATAGCACATTTGTGATTTTCGCTTCCATGTTAGAAAATCCACAACTCTTATATAGCGAGGCGAGAAATATTCAAGACAACCTAATCTTATAATCATATATTTTAAGATTTTCTTGAAAGCAAAAAACCACCATAATGATGCATTGTGCCCAAAAATTAGCAAAGAGAATCAAATTCATATATTTGTTTGAGACATTACAGATGGTATAAGCTCAGGAGTATTATCCTAAATATTTGGAGCAATGTAAAGCTTACTGTTTTGTAGCCCAATATGCTTCTTGACGTAGGGTCGTCCCATACGAGAAGCAACACTCTTACTCCTTCCTGTGACTTTGACTTCAGCAGTTCGCCCAAAGTGGAATCAGAGATAGAATTGTCATCCCTAACTAGTCTAACTTTGTGCCACACTGACCATCCGGTTATATAAATGAAGCGCCGAGCATGACGTATTGCCTCAAAAATGTCACGCCAACACTTTCCATTTATGAATTGCATTCCATTGTCGAGTTTTAGACTCGGGAGGGATCCATCAGGTACATGCGAATCTTGATAAAGGGTGACTGTCCCACCTCTCCTAAGAGGAAAATATGTCCCATGAACTCCCTGATAATTGGGACCGGCTCCAATTCCATGATGGTAAATACTCAGCTGCTCTATTGGGTAGTACTGAATTGATAAACTCAAAACAGCTCCAGCCTTGCAGGGTTTACCACTGGCATTAACGATTGGAAACTGCCCCTGAAGTTTTCCTCCTCCATATATGTGCTCAACTGGAAGAGACACTGTCCCTATATGCTGTGACCCCACAACATCATTATCCTTAACAACAAAGCTCACTTCAGCAGCATAATGAGCTACTGGGAGAATAAAATTTTGCCTCCAAACAGGATTTTCATCATTTTCAATAACAAAGGTCCTTCCAATAGTGGCTCCGATTAATGTTATGGAGACGTAGGGATCACTAGTAATCTTACTATGTGCTTGCCCCTCAATTTTGTTGCTCGTGTTTCCAGGAAATTTAAACATATCCCCAAATGTTTTGTGAATCATATCCATGTTTGGAAGGTTTTTCGCTTCATATATCCATACATCTAAGTTCCCGTGTAAAAGTAAAACCTTCAAAGATGTTTTTGTGGGTGAGACTTGCACTACCTGCATACCCTGACCATGTGACGGATTTGAATGTGTTGATACATGTGATGATACTGGATGAGAGGGCAGCCCCTGGGCGACAGAAGATGTTTCCAAACTTGAAAATGAGGTATTAGGATACCCATAAATTATCCCAGAACCATCAAATTTATCAGTCATTGGCAAGGGTCCCGAGTGATATTTTTGCGGGGGGGTGGCGTTAGATGAAGATGAAGGGGCTGGAGGGGACGCAGATACAGATAGCTTACTGTGATCATCAGATAAAATCATGTACGCCAATTGATCGTCAATAGGTGGGTAAAGCGGAGGGTATGTCTGGGAACTATCATTTTGATGATCATACTGCGACATGGAATCACTGACAGATGATGAACTATGCTGATACTGATGGTGAGTGGAGTAATCGCTGCTGACTCTAGGAGGAATATCAGATTGAATGTCTGGAAGTTGTAACCTCCCAGATGACTGATGATGGAGGTAATTAAACGAACCATTTTGGAAACTCCCAAAGGTCTCTGGGTTCGGCTGAGGAGGAGCGGATGGTGGTGGAGGAGGAGACGTG
This sequence comes from Primulina tabacum, assembly GCF_025594145.1. Lineage (NCBI taxonomy): Eukaryota > Viridiplantae > Streptophyta > Magnoliopsida > Lamiales > Gesneriaceae > Primulina > Primulina tabacum. Next base: position 3,883,229 of record NC_134557.1, read on the forward strand.
TATGAATGGTACTGGTAAGGATAGGAACTATGCTGTAGTGGGTGGTAAGGTGCAGGAGTGGGAGGAGGTGGAGGTGGTGGTGCTGAACCAGGATACTGGAAGTTCAGGGGCGTGGAATGTATAGTGTTATGCGTGGTAGGATAATGTGAATGCTGTAGATACGGGTATGAACCAGGAGCAGGAGGAAGATGCAAAGGTTGAGGTGGGTACTGACTTGGAGGTACAGGAGTATGAGTATAACCATAGGCCGGATTGTAAGGGTATGGAGATGGAGGGTAACTATTATTGTTTTCATCCATTTATGCACAAAGTTTTTCTTAACTTTTGATTCTTATATACAGGCAAAACTATTATAAATTAAATTAAGAAAAGATAAGGAAAAAATTCGAATCAAAAGTGTCTCATAGCTCCTAAGAGCATATTGTTAATTTGATCATGCACAAGTAAACAAACTGAATATTAATCAAAAGTGCCTAACAACTAATCCAATATTTAACTTTCCTTGCGAAATGATTACTAACTCGATAATACAAAACCGGAAAATCTCAGTATTTGTCGAAAGGTTGTCTCAATTTCAATCCAAGGGTGATCTTTCCTCGCAAAAGAATCAAACTGGATCCTACAAAACTCAATGAACTGCACATTCGACAAAAGTTCCAATCAAAGAGTAATCTTTCCTTGATAGAATTAACCTAAATGGAACAAATGATCCCTATAAATGGAGAACAATAAATGCCTATGGCAGAACGACGAAATCCTTTCTGCTGAGGGAATCAAAAACACCAAAAAAAAAAAAACGTAAATCGAACAGGGACTTTCTAAATACCTCCAATAACCCAATAATTACTCCTCTATTGAGTTGATCGGAAAGGAAATGAGTGCTTTTCAACGAGATCCAGTACCCCAAAAGGAGGAAAAAGCAACATGAATTTGAGCAAATCGTTCGGGGTTTTAAATAGGTAATATGAAACCCGGTCGTGTGTGACGTGTAATCACCAGTAGTAACACACATTTGTTTACGTAATAACAATTTTTTTATATTTTATTTAATGATATTTCTCGAATATATATTTCAAATTTTAATGGACTCGGTAATTCACTTAAATTAATGAGATGGTCTCACGAATTTTTATCCGTGAAATATGTCAACTATATATATTCACAATAAAAAGTAATACACTTAGCATAAAAAGTAATATTTTTTATGGATGACCCAAATAAGAGATCCGTCTAACAAAATACTTTTTGTGAGATCGTCTCACACAAGTTTTTGACATTCACTTATCGTCGAAAGTTTGAAAGGAGTTTTCGAATTTAAAATCCAAATGTAACAATTATTTGCTAAAAAACAAATTTGATTCTTATATTCCACTTTTCGTATTTAGTTTATATCTTTTCTAAAATTTTGGATAATTTCGGATAATAATCTTGAGTACGGTGAGAAAAATGTATTTTCGAGGATTATGTCAAATAATGTGATGTTTGCTTAATTTTATTTTAAAAAAACCTCGTACAAACTACCATAATCGAATTTGGTCTTAGATTAAGTTAGATTTTAAAAATAGCCTTAAATTCCAAATATGTCCTTAAGACTCTTTTTATCTAACAAACAACATATTAAATTGAGCAAATATTATAATATGATTATACAATAATGTATTATGAAAGTATTAACTTTATCAAAGTATTATTATTAATATAAATTTGATAAATAATTAATAAATTTGAAAATAAATAAAACATGCAAAATGAAATACAAAATTATCATAAAAACAAATCTCTTATTTGAGTCTTTCATGAAAAAATATTATTTTTATGCTAAAAGTATTACTTTTTATTGTAAATATTGATAATGTTGACCCGTCTCACAGATAAAGATTCGTGAGACCGTCTCACAAGAGACCTACTCTTCGCATGATAGGTATAAAGAGAGTTTTGTGGAAAGAAAATATATTGGAACCACAACATATTAGAGCACACTTTGTTTGTTTTATGTAGATTATTTTAAAAATTTTCAAAATATTTTTTTTATCTAAGATTTGCATAACGGTTTTTAACTAATATAACTTACTCGTTTTATTCTACAAAATTGATTAACACTACTTTTCACTTTCTTCATTAGTAATGCTTGAATAATTGAGATTGAGAAAAAATATTTGAAGCAAAAATGAAATGAATCTAATATGACAAGTTAATATTTAAAAGTTAATTACTCATTCTAACACATATAAAATAATTCTTATTTTACTAATTTATACTTAATTGAGATATTGAAAATAGTAAATGATCTTCGTTTGTTTTTGATAGGGAAAATGCTAAGATTTTAAATGGCTTAACCAAACATTGCCTAATTTTTGTAAAAGCAGCTTCAATCAAGAGAGCCATTCATGTCACTTGCAAATATTGACAGGCCTTGTGTACACAGTTTTTTTATATATCTATTCATCCAATGTATCAGCAATGACAATGGGACTCCTCACACTGTGATGAAAGCTTCTCCATGTAAGTGAACCTGATCTAAGCACAGCGTGGGGATTCGTTTTCGGTTTCGCCTTCACCACCACTTTGAAGCTTCGTTTCTGCTGCGTCCGAGTGAATGACAGAATCATTGGTTTCACCACTATGACCACTCCTGATGGAGCCCTGACAGTGGCATTATACACAGAGACAGGCGGCCCAACGTTGGTGACCCTCCTTCGGAAAACGCCTATCGTTGTATCCTTATCACTCTTCAATGAAAGTTGCATGGTGGGATAATTTAGAGCATCTTCCCCATCTGGTGGAACCAGTTTTGAACAATTTATCGGTCCCTGGTGGAGTATAGTCCCTAACTCTGACTCCTTGTAGCCTTCGTGACACAGAAACTGAATGTACGAGATTGCATCCAAGTCGTATATTAGTCCAGGGGATCTTGCTCGGGTGGGATTGAGCTGGCCTGACCCATATGAGAATTCTGCATCTTTATCTAGTCTTGAACTCATTTGTGTTGCTGCAAAGAGGAATAAATGTGTGACGATTAATGAAAGCAGGGGTGAACTTTGATAATGAACTGCACGTGGATTAGTTACTAGCTAGTCGAAAATGCAAAGAAATGATTCAAGATATACCCGTAGTCATAATGGCAGATTTAATTGCTGCTGGGGACCAGTCAGGGTGAAATGACTTCACATAGGCAGCTGCGCCACCGACGTGTGGACATGACATCGAGGTACCGGACATGAAGGTGAACTTCGAGCGTTGGGTGTCGCCTTTCAATCCGGTTAGCGAATTCAATGGAGTATATGATGCTAGGATATCAATTCCAGGAGCTGCAATATCAGGCTGTTCCTTGTCTTATCAGAAGCTAGTTACAAAAAAAGACCATAAACTACGCAACTTTCATATATTCAATTCATACCTTGAGAAGGTGTTGTGATCCAGGATTTGGACCCCTGGACGAAAATGAGGCTGTGACAGGAGCACGGATTTCAATTTCCTCCGATTTGTATATAACAGCAGAAGTTGATCTGTAATCGGCACGAATAACATTGTTTTAAACTAAAGACTTGAAAATATTTATAAACTTTTGCTTTCTGGTTGATATCAACGAGTTAACGTATTTATTTACTTTGTCGAACGAATATAGTCGTTGATCTGCTTCCCTATGGTCGTATTCACCATAGTCGCCGGAGCCATGAAGATTTGTGCCACGTCCTGAAACAAGTCACTCTCGACCACTGTTCCAATCCCTCCCAAACGTTTGATCACAGAGTCAGCACCCCAAGCTTGTAGCTTGCAATAAACAATCTTCCCTTCTACCTTTCTCGGATCCATCGAATTTTCGAGACAGTACCTCGACTCTTCTTTAGTATCGGAATTCATAGACAAATCGACCCCACTTGCTAGAGGATACGACTTTTTTGCTGGCTCAAACGTGTTTACCCCGATTCCCTGCATACATGATACATGATCAGATATACGTTTTGAGGAATGGTTTTTGAGCTGTTTCAACTATATTTATCGATGCTAATCTTACTGATACAGTCAGGCCATTGCCTAATACTACTTTGCTCCTCAACTGTCGATCGATCCCACTAGCAGCCACTGTTAGGATCCAAGGCGCGTGATTTGCAACAGTGCCACGACTCGGTCCATCATTCCCAGCCGAAGCCACAGTAAGAATCCCTTTCCTCATGGCTCGAAAAGCTCCAACTGCTATAGAATCGTTTGTGTAACTTGCCGATGCCCCTCCTATTGAGATGGAAATTATGTCTACTCCATCACTAATAGCAGCATCAAATGCAGCCAGTATGTCCATATCTGCACATCCCGAATTCGCCCAACAAACTTTGTAAATAGCCACCCGAGCAGAAGGCACCCCCCCACGCGCTGTGCCTTGTCCTAGCCCAAAAACGCTAGCATTTGGAACGAGACGTCCAGCTAGAGTAGATGAAGTATGTGTGCCGTGACCATCTACGTCTACCGGCGACAATATATCATTGGGATCGTGTTGTTTATCTAGCTTGAAATACTTTGCTCCAATAAGTTTGCTTCAGGGGCACAGCATAAATTCGAAAATATGAAAAAATTACATGTTATTGTCGAAGTAAATCTAAATACGACAAATCGAAATGAATTAACAGATGAGCATGAAGTTACTTGTTACATCCTGAAAAATTTGTGAAATGTTTACAACTTCCTTTCCATTTTGCTGGTGGAGGGCCAAGACCATCATCCTTAAAGCTATCAGATTGTGGGGTGATTCCTAGCACAGAAGTGAGATTGCATATTGTTCAATGTTTTAACTCAGCGGCATGTGCTACTATAGAATTGCAACATGTCGACACATGAATTAGATTGAATGATGATACATAAAAAGTAAAATTGTTGAAATGACACTAAATTTACCTGTGTCTAATAGGCCTACTATGACATCGCTCTCAACTTCTAAGTTCCTTTTCGAATCTGGGGTGAGTCCTAGAAATTCCCATGATCTGGTGGTGTGTAGTTTCCGGTATCGGTTTGGAAAAACCGAAACTACTTCATCCATGTCTAGAAATATTCCGCAGCCATTTCAACACAGGTGTAACAAAAAATACTTATTCAAGATGTACTTATGATCATGACCACGTGGCTGTATACTACACACACACACACACACACACACACAAATATATATATATGTCACATACCGGACAACTTCCTGGCTTCATCTTCAGAAAGCTTAGCTGCAAATGCATTTAAACTTCTTGTGTAGCTATAAACAAGAGACTCGGAAGCATCTTGTTCACTGTGTCAGCGAAACATACTGATGTAAATAATAAGATTGTTAAACAACGTGTCTCTGAACAGGGAGAGGGACTAGTAGAAAAACCCACCTTTCCTTTATGGACGAGAGGACATTGAGATGTGTGTCAAGAATCGATCTTCCACTCACTGGATGGTCTTTCAAGAAAACGATGTAGAATTCCTGCAGTAACTAGAACACATGGCGTAACATGGCAAATCCCACGAAACGTAGAAAATAACACTAAAATCATTCAAGAAAATGAAGCTGCAAAGGTGACGACCTTCTGCACATTCCCATAATTTGCTGGTAAAAGACATGTAAAGGTGAAGAGAAGTAAAAGATATTGCATTGTTAGGCTTTGAATTTAAATCTCCCTGGATATTGTCGTTGAAGAGTGAACGAACTGGCATTTAAATAATATGGTTTGAAGGAAACTTTCCATGAATAGTAGTTTACTAGACTATAGCTTTACTCTTAGTCATGCATTGAAAGAGATTAGGAAGAAGATTGTGAAACCTTAGAAGAAAGATCAATAAAGCTTGATTATGAGGGGACAGTAATCTTTAAGCTCTTAATTCCTACACAATCCTGATTATTCATTTCCATAATTTGATCCAATATTGCAACCATAAACGATTGTAAACTACGTAATAAATTTTTTGTCAAAATACTGTAAATATCATAAATTCATATACATGCACGTAGATTAAATTTTAATAAAAATATATATATATATATATATATAATATGAATTTGTATATAATATTTGTGTGAAATTATAGCGATGTTAGAGTAAACATTTTAATGCAAAATTAATGTTTCAGTTTCATTTTTGCTGTACTAAGTCGTTTTCTTTTGAAAATGGTGTTGTGGGGGAAAGAGTATTTTGGGAAGAAATTAAAAGCTATATAAAATAGTATAGCTATGTTGTTTCCTTTGAAAATAAGGAAAAATATTTTTATGGTCCAGCAAATTGTTTTTTTTTTTTTTTGATTGATTAATTTTTTAGTTTATTTTAATCTTGTATAATAACTTTTGAATTTCGGCTATTTTGATTCATCTACCACTAAAATGTTTTACTTTTATCAAAAATCGTTGATTTTGTGATGATTAAAGCACATTTTGGTGCCACAAACTTTGAATGGTTCTGGTGGATGTACAGAACTTGTAAAGTTTTTTTGATTTGTTCGATTTTTTTTGTTAATTAACTTTCAAATAAATCGATTTTCCTTCAAAATGAAGAAATCCGCAAATTTTTTTGCAATGTTAGCTTTAGCCAACGTCTAATAATTGTTTTTCGACAAAAAGTGAACATTCCGGTGGTAGATAGACCAATATTTAGAAGTTAACCAAAACCAAAAATTTACAAGTTAATGAACTAAAAAAAAAAGTTATTTTCCCAAAAAATATTAAAGGGGAAATGCTGTTTTGGGAAGAAAAATTATTCCCTAGATATAGATATGCTATATATATGTATCTCTCTGTATGTGTCAATTATATGAATGAGAAAAAAAAAATGTACGGCATTAGAGCCTAGAGGTTGTATCAGTTGACACAATATTAATTAAAACTATCGAAACACATTCGTTATTACATATATGAATCATTATTATTATTATTAATAGATTAAGTTGATTTATAAAATTTTGTTATAGTTTTAAATTATTCTTTAGATAAAGTCAGAAAGATAATGAAATTATATTAAATATGTAATTTGTAAAAATAATATATGAATTTTTTAAGTGAATTAGAAATTGTAGTTATAAGTACATTATATTAAAACATTACTTATCTAAGATTTATCTTTTTAGTTAAAGAATAAAATATCATATCATATCAAAGTCATGTATTAAATTTACAACCCTTTAACTTGGGGTTTATGAGCATTTATATAGAAATGAACAAGTAAAAATAAATAGGTAACTTTGGCATCAAATAAATCAATGGCCATATAAATCACAAACTATGTGCTAAAAATAAAATCAAATTTTTTTGAAAAACAAAATCAAAGCTTACAAATCCAACATCAAACACAAAGATTGAAAAAAAAAAGGAACTAGTTTATCAGAGAAAAATTTGGATTAAAATGAAAGTAATATCAAGGCGTACAGCATAATCCTTAAAATTTCAGAAAGAGACTTCCAAATTTAAATCAGTTTTAATTATGTGAAAAATAACCACAACTCAAATGCACGCAAGTACTTGTTCAAAGGATTCGAATTAATCTCATCTTGTTTCTTTGGGAAACAAAAATAAATTACAATTTCAGTCTTGTAATTTGGCATATTTTGAGTTTTAGTCCGGAGCTTGACGATGTTTGATATTCATCCAATAATTTGAATTTTTTAGTCATTTTTTCACAGATTAGAAGTCATTAAACACATCTAATATTGCTTATTTGGCACTGATGATTTCCTATAAAGAGAAAAAATAAAGCAAAACGATACATAATATTTCAAAATGAGAAGAAAAAAATTGTTGTTTCCCTTTATTTTTTCTTAGGCAGATTTTAATGTGTATAATATAGTCTTTATTCTAGCAACATGAACCATGTAGGATATCATCTATGTCGTCAAATATGCAATATTTGATGGATTTAGTAGTTTCAAGTGAAAAAAGAAAAAAAAAACTCAAGTTATTGAATGAAAACCAAACATTAACAAGTTAAAATTAGACTAAAAGCACAAATAAGCCAACTTACAGGACTATAATTGCAATTTTTCCTAAAAAAATAAAAGGCAAGAAATATATGTGAAATATATTATTTAGGGAAAGTTGTTTGTTTTGGTCATATATATGTAATTTTACGATTTTCATCATTTGTGTTATCAAATTATATTTTTGTCCACTATTTTTTTTTTGTAGCCTAACTTATTTTTCCGATATGGGGCACATGTGCGACGCTGATGTTTTTAATGTCACATCGGCGTTCCAAATTAAAAATGACTTAAATAGTAAAAAATCAAAAGATAGATGACTAAAACTGAAATTTGATATAATATATGACCAAAATCGCAACGAAGCAAACATATGATACCAAAATTGTAATTTTATCTTTTATTTATTTTACAGTAACTTTCAAGCAATAACAATCTAGTGCTTCAAACTTAAAACCATAATCAAGATAATATTTCGATAACCTTAATTGGCTAACAATATTTTCTAGGATAACGATGGATATCTCATAATTTAGCTTGAAAGGTTTAACATACATTATTAAAAATAAATAAATAAAAATTAAGCATTTTCACACACAAAATTTACATAGAAAATTAAAGAAAACAAACAAGGAGCTTAGGGGGGAGAATTTAGTAAGGACGAGTGGAACAAGTCATCGATTTCTTTTATATAACGCAAACCTACTTTTAACATGTGTAATTATATATATTTCTTGCAATTTTCTCTTCTAAATTAATAATTGAAATTGACTTCATATATTTTGTATTGAGATACGGCGTAACAATTTTCGATTCAATTGGTAAGAATATTACTTTATTAGGACAAGCCTATGATCAAATAAAAAAATGCAATTACTTGTATTATCTATAGGAATTAGGGAATTTTTTAAATGATTTTTACTTGTTCAAGCTACAAGTTAACTTGGCATACCACAAACATTATTAATCTGTAAAAATATCCGCAGAAAACAAGTCTAGTGATAGAGCTATTCATTTTCTGAGATAGATATAAGTCTCTAAACATTTTTCGGGGAAAAAATCAAAGTGCGGGTTGAAAATATAGGAGCTCAACTATCGAAAAGCAAGTTATCTAAAATTGAATGATAGCGAACTTATAGAAGATAACCTTGATCGAAGCGTCATGTAACATCATTCTTTATAGGCTTTATTCTCATTTCTCGTCACATAAATCATCTAGTAAAGCATCAGTGTCAAATAAACAATATTCAATAGATTTAGTTGCTTCGTGCAAAAACTAAACCCAAAAAATCTAAATTACTATATAAAATTCAAATTTTGACACGTTACATAGTTAAAAATATATACATCTAAATTTATAAGACTAAAACTATAATTTTTTCTTGTTATAAAAATAATATGAGAACTGTGAACCAATTTGCAGTTGTTAAAAAAAAACGAACCGAGTTGAATATGACAAAAAATTTAAGGCTCGAATTCGGCTCAGATTAAAACTATTCGAGTTTGAGCTCGATTCAAATCTCGAATTTTTTTAAAAAAATCATTTAATTCGTTTCGAATTAAAGCTCAAGTTTGAATCAGCCCCAAAGAATCGAACATATTCACGAACTATTGCTCGAAAATAAGTACACGAAAGCCTGAAAATTTATTATATTTAATATATAATAATATTATATAAATAAAATATTAAGGCACGTGAACTATAGAACAAAATAATTTGTGCTCGAGTTCAACTCAAATTTGATAAGCGATCAAATATTTTTCGAATCAGCTCGCTTCATTTACACTCCACTTGTTTGGATACAAAAGGTGTATGATTAATTAGAATTTTTAAAGTATTTTTTAAAAAAAAATAGAAAAAATTTCATGTTAAACAATCACAAAGAAATTCTTTTTAACAAAAGCATTTAGTTTTTTTTTTCCAAAAAAGGGATGTCTTTTTTGTTAAAGCTTATATAATACGTACATATATATCCAAACGCAAGCTATTTATAATAAATATAATTCCACATGATTATAGAATTAAAATGATCGATAAAATAAAGTTTGCCTACTACAAAGTCGCTCCGAAAATGACACTTGATACGTTATGTTTTTAGTGGCGGGTGAACCATTAATTTCATCTGTTTTCACTTAATTCTTGGCCTTTTTAAAATGTATTTTCCATGTTATGGCATTATTCAATTGGACGATATCATTAATTTTGAGAGGAAAACGAAAATATTTGGTACGGCCTGTTTCCCATGTACATATGAGACCTACTCCTAAATAGCAAAAACTTGTGTGAGACGGTCTCACGGGTCGTATTTTGTGAGACGGATCTCTTATTTGGGTATTCCATGAAAAATTATTACTTTTTATGCTAAGAGTATTACTTTTTATTGTGAATATCGTTAGGGTTTACCCGTCTCACAGATAAAGATTCATGATATCGTCTCACAAGAGACCTATTCTGACTGAATTAGTTAAGATTAATTTCAACCCAACAAATTAATGATCCTTTAGGACAAATTTTATGAAAGTAAAATTATTATTCAAAAGCCAAATATTCGTTCTTCGGTTCACAAGATCAATATTCTATATATATACTGCTTGATCATAATTACGTACAACAAAGACTCCAATACATTCCAATCATTTAATCAGTCAAATGGGATTCATAACCACAAACATTTTAATACTTCAAAATTAAATTAACCAGATTTATCAGAGCGTCCACCCCTGGATAATATTATTGTCAACATCCATGTTTCTTCGAACAGACGATGCTTCTCCAAGATTATAGTGTTGATACCTATAAGAAAAAGTTCAAGGGTCATCCTTTCGTCGATCGCCTACAACAAATATAGAATTAGGGTTTATATGTGCACACATGCACATATATACTCATGTGTATATACCCTATTTGGAGGAAAGGCTCCTGTTCGATTTCCATAGGGTTGGATGCCGGAATTTGAACGAAACAATTGCTGGTTCCAACCGGCGCGTCGGTGTTCCATGGGAAGGGGAGTGTTCTCAGACCTTGTCCTTCAGCCTCTAGCTGCAATTGCATTAATGGCAAGCCGATACATGAGTTATTATATGTTAATTGTATATTACATCCAAATAGAAAATTATTCTTACTTTCATTTAAAAATTAAAATATTTTAAGAAGTTATGTCTAATAAAATACTTTTGTAGTTCAATTTTGGTTTAATTTTTTTCATGCATGTAAAAAACTGACTTGTGTGCATATTTTCGTAATTTATTTTACTTATAACGTAACCAGTAAAATTTCATGTACCGATGACATTTCCTGTGAAACCTTCATCTTGAGCTGCTTGTTCATGTCTCCTAGCTGGCGCTCCTGCAAGTATCAGTCAAGTTTATCGTCAACATTGGCTTGTAGTAGATGATGTTTCGGAATTTCGCTAGCGAACCAAAGATTTTTATTAATCTCTAGCCATAGATTTTGTCCTGTGAAAATACTTTATAAGTTGTTCATCGATCGACTAGAAATAAATCTAAGATTTTGAAACACGAAAGTGGAGTAACAATGTGAGAATTTTCCTAGGATCACCTTTCTGCGAAGCTCTTCCATTTGTTCCAGCATAATTTGTGTCTGCGCATGTTTTATGAAAGGAGAAAGAGGACTCATTATTAAGTGCACTTACATAAATAAATAATTCTTGTTGTATGTTATTTATTATTGGTAATTTGATCGATGATTTTTCTTCTAGATTCGAAAATAATCAAATTATATATTTCATCGCGATTTAACTCATGATCTTTAGCTGATGTATATGCATGCATGCGCGCCTAGCAAATAATAATCAGTACCTTTCTCTGCCTGGCTTGGGCAAGAGCTCCTTCTAGTTGTTTTTCAAGATTCTGCAACTCTTTCACACTCAATGGCCCAAGATCTTCCCCAAGCAGATGCCTTCATTATTTAATTTAAATGTTAACACACCCACACACACATATATGCAAACCCCTACTTGATTTGTTTACATAAAACAAAACGTATAGTGGGAGACTAGACCAAAACCGAAAAATATTATAAAAAATTTAAAGATTTAGGAACTAAATGGGGAGACAATTTTTAATTAACAAACTCTAAATAGCTATTGATTTTTTTGTAATACATGTCTTTTTTATTTAACTGCACCTGAAATTACTCTATGACATAATAAAGAGTTATCAATGTCGAAATTATCATTTTAAGCATAATAAAAGCAGAAATATGAATATTTTCTTCATCACTTTACTGCACACCAAAAGCTTCAAGAATTTGCTTGTAAAAAAAAGCTTCAAGAATTTTCATACAGAGATTATGGTAAAATTAAAACAAAGAAAAAGGATTAAGTATATTCACATTTTAATCTATATAATTTCATTTATAATAATATTTTCAACTTTAAGAAATATAATTTCAGATAATTTCATGCATACACATAAAAAAGCACATGCACCTTAAGGGAGTTTCAGTTGTGCAGGAATTTAATGATCTTAGTTTAGGTATTTTACTATATTAATTAATTTATTGATTATATCATGATTAATGTAAAATTTTCAAATCTTAATGGAATTTTTTCTTCTGTCATTTAATATTGTTTGAAGAATTGAACTCAAGAGTCATTTTAATTTCTCACTAGCAAAAAAGTGATAAATTACAAAAATTTCGAAAGGGAAATAAATATAGTAGATACAGAATCGTAGCCACGACCTTTGAGTCCGTTGAAGCGATTCATACTTGGCCTTTAATTTTGCGACCTCTTGATACCAGTTCTGTATTGACACCCCAAAAGTAAATTAAACGAGAATTTCGAAATTCAAAATGATGAAATTAGTTCAACCATGTAAAATATTTATCAACCTCAGATGTTTTCTACTATAAAAAAATAAATATCATTGCATAAAATTAATAAAGGAAAGTTCAGATCAAAGCAAACCTGTGTTTCAACTGGTTCGATGCTATTGTCATGAGGATTGAAGCAGCATCGCTGGTAGCGTTCAAGGGTACCCATGATACTGCAAAAAATAAAATATTATTTCAATATTCGCAAATTATTAATGATATAAAGACTAATTTTCTGACATACTATAAATTAATTTATTAATATACGAAAAATATTGAGAAACATGGAAACAAGAAAACAAAAGCATATTGTATAATGTAAGGAGATGAAAAAATTAAACTAAACAAATATGTATACGATGAACCATTTTAACATCTAGCTTCATGTCTCTCTTTGTGTCCTCCCTTCAGGAGAAAAAAAAGGTTATTTATCCTAAAATGTGTGACATAAACCAGAGAGTGAATAAGTTGCTTAAATTCATACGAGGAACAAGAAATTCTGAGAAAAGAAGTAAGAGTAACAGGAGCATACACCCCTCCCGAGAAGAAGGAGCAGAAATATAATAAAGAGGAATGAAATAAAAGTTATATTTTAAAAAAGTAAAGTAGAAATCATATTTTTCTTAGAAAAAAATATGTGCATTCCATTAAAAGAAAATGATAAATAGAGAGAGAGGGTTCCTCGCCGGAATTGCCCTCCTTCCCATTCCCATTCCCATTCCCATTCTTTCATCAATGATGAAAAAATATCACATTCCATATATAAACCGAAGAAAAAAAAAGAAGTAAAAGGGAGAAATATTTCTCCGAAACATAATTTGGCCTGAAAATCTGGAAATAAAATCAAATAACAGGGGGGGAAAAAGGAACATGACTTCGATTCACAGTGACTCTGTTAAGGTATAAATATTAAAGTTCTTGCTTGAAATCCAAAACACTGACCTTCTGTTCTGATAGATCGATGGGGAAAAAATGTAACAGCAGAAATCATTGCTTCACAAAGCACACAAGACACGCATATTCAACTCTTTTATTGAAAGATCCAAATCGGTCTAAAATCATGTTCAACTTTTGTTAATTGAACCAGATCGGTTGGATAAAATCTCTAGAAGTTGTATATATGAACACAAACTTTCGAGCTAACTTTTGGGTTGAGTTAGGTCCAAGTCTCAACCTTAACAAATATTAATTCGAAATCATAAAAATATGCACGTTGTTGATAATCGTACTCGATGTAACGATGGATACAAGTTCTAGAGCATGATTTAAGGGCAAAAACCTGTGAAGAGATCAACTCGAGAATCTGAGGATTTTAAAGAAAGAAGAACATCTGAAGCTTTTTTCTGTAGAGGGTCTGAACAGTGCTTCATTTTTTGGGTAACCCTAATAAATGTTAAGAACTGAGGAGGAAAGAAAAGGGGGAGAATACAGAGAGAGGAGAGAGAGAAACCCTAGATTTTGCACAGAGGTCCCAGGAGAAGTCTCCTCGGTAAAACTAAACAACCACCTTACAATCACAACGAACCTCGTCAGTGTGATCTCTTGATCCATGGGATTCTCAGAAAACCCATGAAACGTGTCGATCTCTCATTGGAAGATTTATAGGAAAAAGCATCAATCTTTGAAACCACAAGAAATAATATAATTCCAAAAACCAAACAAGTGGATGAAGACAATAGAAGCGGTACGTTCAACACAAAATTAAAGAAATAAAGCAAAACCCAGGAAAAATGGCTGCAAAAGCTTAACAGGAGTTCTCCAGTTTGACATGATCTGGAGTTCTTGTTATCTCTTCGTTTTGTGAAGGTTTTTGTGACAAAATTTACAATCTTTTGCTTTTCTAGGTATTTTATAGAAAGCCCATTTGATCAAACACGCGAAAACATACAAGAAAATCAAAGTTCAACACAATCATCATATATATATATATATGTAAATAATATGAATGGATATTTTGATGTACACACATAGAATAATAACCTTATGTGAGTTATGCCTCTGTTTAAAGTTGTTTTTATATATGTATGCATATAGTATATATACCTATTGCTACCAAATTCATAGAGCTTTCCCCTGCTAGAGAAGATTATTAGGGCAACCTCAGCATCACAAAGTACAGAGAGCTCATATGCTTTCTTCAATAGCCCATTTCTTCTCTTAGAAAATGTCACCTGTCTGTTAATTTTGTTCTCTATTCTCTTCAATTCCACTCTCCCTCTTCCCATTTTTTCCGTTTGTTGCTTTTTTCACACAGTGTTACAAGAGAAATCTGTGTAAATTGTGTGTGACGAGTGAATGTATATATAGCAGAAGGAATTGAGGGAAGATGGAGGTGGGATATAATAATATCGAGTCTGACTGTATGTATATTTGTATGTCTATGTAATAAAGTAAAGCGTACTGAAATTCCTTCTCTTTTTAAACGTGGAACTCTTAGTTCCTGGATTTTACTCTTGCAAGAAAATGGTAATCAAATAATTCTTTCTTAATCTTCACACCTTTTCTTTTTCTCACATTTAGCAACAATTTTTTGCATATTATGGAAGATGAAAACATTACTTGTGTTCTTTGTCTTTCCATTAATTCTTCTGTAAAAGACTCAGTCTTTCTCATGTGACAGTGTTTGATTGGGTAAAGACTGACGTTCACGCGCGCTCTTTCCTTGCAACTCCTGAATAATACAGTACACTTCTTGGCTACTGGTCATTGTAGGAATATAATTAGAGCAGTACAATTGGCATTTATACGAAATAAGAAAAAGTAAATGGTGGTTTGAAAATTTAAAGCGAGTTGGCCTGGCCATGTGAAAATGTGCACAAATTAAGGATGATTTCATATATTTGCATGAAAAACAAGAATGTTTGATGATATTCAACTTGACAAGTACTTAGCCGTTTTAGTAATGCTGGAGCCTAGCTAGTTGTATTTCTTTCAAAGGAGAGTATTGAGTTAGGTATTTCAGGGTGTGTGTGTCTGTAGCTTTATTTTTATCATTTGCAAACAAATATGAAATATCATCAATCATGTATTAATTTGGCTGGTAATTTTCTTTCTTTTCAAATGTGGATTTAGATATTTCATTTGTGTTATGTACCATGCATGTAGATTCTTGTAAGAAAATGTATTTTATAAGTACCGAAAAAGAAAAGTTATACAATTTTGAGGAGAAATTTTGGATAAAATCACGAATTCTAACATCCACATTCTTTACTTCTGACCTTTTGAACATTTTTTTTTATTTAAAAAAAACAATCAAATCAACACCACTTTGATTTTTATTCATGATTTGGGCTTGCCAACAAATAAGAAAATTGTCTAAAAACTTGTGAAGATTAATATTAAGAAATTCAGTTATTTCAATTATGGCAATATATATATATAACCCAAAAATTAATTTTTAGTTGCCTAAAAATTAATTTCACATTTAATGTGTGATTGCACAACATCAATTCCCCAGTAGACATTTGAGTTGTTCTATATATGAGTCAATAGTGGTATCTAACCCATAGGTCATTGTGAAGTCATTAGGGGTGGTTCGGTACGGTATACCGAATTTTCCAAACAATACCGTATATTGTACCGAAAAATACGGTATTGAAATATCGAATACCGATATTGTACTGAATTTCGATAATGAATAAAATTATACCGATACCGAAATTTCGGCACGGTATCGGTAAATTAACTAAATATCGATATACCAAAATATCTGAGCCGAACACAAGAAAATAGAATTTGAAATCTTAAAATGCCGGAAATTTTCGATATTCCATTAATTTCGGTTTGTTCGGTATGTGTCGGCATGATATGTGCGATATACCAAAATTTTCGGTATTTTTCCCACCCCTAGACGACATTCATCCCATTTCATCAAAGAACCCTATTCGATATGAAAGATGCCTCAATTTACAGATGGGAGTTGAAATATGGTAATGATTAATTGACGAGGTTTTTATTATATGATCCAAAAATATGTTTTCAAGTTCAATATGAATTTTATCTCAATTATTTTTCCTTGTCCATGCTCGATTACAAAATGCGTAAAATGTGTTGGCATAAGATGCTAGCATTATGATATTATCTTATGTTTTCATGAAATGATCCTTGTTTATTTCCACACGTGTAGTCTTTATCATCCATATATTATATATCATTTATCATGTCGATACTCTCTGAAGCAAATGGTGTCTTAGGGTAGGTTTAACTCAACCGCATTCGTCTCTGTATTCAGAATATTAATTTGCACGTGGACATGTATTTGGTTCAATGCTGTGAGTTTAATGCACTTCTGTTAACGTTTATTTACATGCCTTTGTTTATATCTTCTGCTTGTAGACGACAATCAAGATATAGATGTTATAGGTTTACGATATGTAAGGAATAGTGTTCGACATATGTGAATAAATTGCAAATTTGTGTTTTATCAGATTTAATTGTTGTGTCAAATGTTACAAATTTAAAACAACATGCAGCGGAATATTATATTTTATAACACAAATTCACTTTAAAAAAATAGATGGACAAGCTTAAATTTGCACAAGTATAAATACTTGTACGGTGCCTTATGCCAAAAATTAATCACTAGAAAACCAAACCGTTTACAAAAACCTATCACTAGTGATTGAGAGTAAAATCAATTTACTCAACACGTTGAGAAAATAAAAGCTTTCTAAAACAATCAACAATAGTAAAACATCAACTAAGAAAGCAAAAAATGTGATGCCAAAAAAGGAGCAATGAAAACGATCTTCAGCCGACTTCGTTACGGATGTTGTCTGCAGATGTCCTCAACATTCAAGGCAACACGCAATCTCAACTCTTCAAAACAGCACGATCCTTGATGACTTATTTCTCTGATATTGACGGCGTGCACAAGTGCGTATATATATGTTTGTGTGTCGAGAAGAAGCCTTTTACCAATGTCCTTGATCTCTTATTTATAGGTGTAGACTTTTTCTCTTCAAGGAAACCTATCTCACAAGAAAGTAAGAGTTTAATTAGAAATAAACTCTTAATACCATATCTCATATAATCATTATCATAAATAGCATATCTAAAATATATTTTCTTAATTATCTCATTCACAAGATATTGTATGAAATCAAATCAACAAGAAAAAACCAATATTAGGGAATCATTTAAATCCTAGGAATTAAGTCAATTAAATTCGGAATCATTATTTCCCTTCACGATATATTTTATATTGCAAGATAATATATATTTTGTCGGCAATATGTTAGAATTATGCAAACTTATGTGAAATAATTGATTTATCTTAATATTAATTTTAACAGCAGCAGAAAAACTTAACTGCTAAAGGACGACCCAAACGTAATTTTCTAAAAAAAATAGTTCATAATGGGATGAAATTATATAATACATGTTCCAAATATTCCATCAATAAAAATTAAGTACTCGGTCGGTGATAATAAATTTGGATAGAATTATAGAAAAGAATGTTAGGTGGGAATACAACTATAAATCAAAACTAGCTAAACCAACTCACCAGGGATGTGCAGGAAGGCTGCCCAAGTTTAGCTGTCAATGTTCCATATATATACATGTATATTTCATTTTATATGGAATATAAATTTTTTTTGTAAAGTTGGATATAGATATAAATATAAATTCATATTAGAATATTTATTTTAAAAAAAGTTGACAATAAACTATAAATATATACACATGTTATTGGATTTTTTTACCAAAAAAAAAAATTAATCAAAACATTTGTTACATATAAAATATCTAATTAAACACCATTGGGTTGATATATATACTTATTAAAATATGGATTTGAACATATAAATGGCAAGTACGTACTTGGATGCCTTAATATTTTCAAATAGTGTTGTATTAATAAATGTGTTGCTTAGCGGAGGAAAGAAGGCAAATTTAGACCAGAGAAGTAATAGATAAATTCTATTTAAATGTGATCTTGGATTTTGTTAACTAAGTCGTCTTAAATTGCCGAATTCGAGTTGAATTTGAACATATATGAATTTTAATTTTACAAGCTAAAATAAAATTTAATAACTTAGCAGCTGCATGCTTGTTGCATATATTTACTACTTACAAAGACAATATTTCAAGCATTTGACTGCTCAAAAAAATAATTAATTTATGCGTAAGAAAGGAAATAATTTTCGTTCCAAAACTTGGGGGGAAATGAAGAAAACAAGGTTATATATCGTCCATTAATGAAATCAAAAGTGATCTTTGCTTTTTTCAAGTAAAAAAATAATAACTGAAAATAATATTTCATAAAAACCTCATTTTTTATCTCATTTCTTCATCTTTTTTCTATTTTGTTTTTATTTTATATTCCACTTATAGTTAATTTACTGTTATGCAGGTTACGAAGTTATGAAATAGCTTTTATATATTTATGTGACTTCCAATTGCTTGAAAATTTTGGTGCAGTCTCATCGTGCTTAATTATTGGGACAAGATGCTAAGGATGTCCCCAAATTTAAATATTTTATTTCTCTTTGAAATTACTATAATTTTGTACAATACAACAATTAGATATGACCATGTTTCACGATCCATTATATTTCCTTCGATATCTTGAGAATATATTTCTTTATGTAGTTAGACATTATGTCGTACGTAAATTGATTGTAAAAATTAATTCTCAGCCCTTGAAAATTCAGGTAAAAGATTTGGATAACATAGACTCATAATAGAAAGCGGATCCAGAAAATTTGATTTGCGGAGAAGGACGACGATCTCTGCTCGTTATGTGAATCGATCGATCGAGAATACTTATAAGTTAAAATATATATTCAACATGACCTTTTTTACGTACCATGTTCATTTGATTATTATAGTCATTGTTATTTTTTAAATTAAATAAAACATTTTGCAACCATTTCACCTGATTAAGAATATCCAATTTGTCCCAATCGCAATGCCATATTTACTTGGACAACGTGTTAGATCGAGTGTGCGATGATCACATCTCAAATTTACTACAAAGGGTTGGAACATATTTCAAAATCGAAGGAATAATTGAACTATTGCTCGGAATTACATTGACTTTAAAAACCAAGGATCGGAAAAAATTAATTTTCATTCGGAGAAAACATGCGGAAACAAGAATTTGACCAAATATAATGATTTTTGTAGAATTTTACGTAATATTATTTTTAAAATTTTACACTTTAAAATTTATAAAAGCAGGTGTGTACGTATAAAAGTATTGTGGTCCACTGCATTGAAGGTTGATAGGCTGTACTCACCCATCTATAGTGGGGTATTGCTGGGCTGTCGTGGAAGTCACTTCCTAAATAAAGAAAAAATTTAGTGGTCAAGTGGGAATTTTTTTTATTTTTTTCAGAGTTAAATGGTGATACGTTGTGGATGGGCTCACTACCTCTAGTCCATCCCTAGCCCAAATGAAGACAGGGTCATCAAGGGCCCAGGTATTCTCCTATAAATACCAGGTTTGAGTGTTTAATTCGGGGATTCACTATATTATTTTCAGCAGCACCTTTAGCTGCTCCCCCGTATATCATCGGTTCTCTGACTTGAGCGTCGGAGGGGCTACGTCGAGACACCCTCCCGGTCCCCTTCTAATGATCTTATTCGTGATTTCAGGCTCAGGGCAATTTCAAAACATGTGTCTGGACTAGTGACACTTGCCGGAAGCGGACACTAATTTTCCGTGAGTATTGGGAATTTTTATTGCTCTTTTTCCATATTTTTTCCTTTCTTTTTGTTTTTTTTTTTTACGTGGTATCTGGTATTTTTTTTAAATGGTATCAGGTTTAAGACAATGTCTTGTTCAAACTATTTTCTCAACTCAATATATATATATACATAGAACAAACACGAAAGCTAGTTATTGTGCATAAATTTTTTCACTAATGTACAGTGAAATAATTTTAAACCAAGCACAAAAGTTTGTAAGACAATATCAAGTGGGGTTTAATTATAATAATTTGTTTTCCTCTCATTTATTTTATGTAGGCAAAGGAGAATTGTCTGTTTGATTTACTTGCAAGTAAAATTAGCAATCGTGTACATTTTGCATTTATTTGGCTTTCTGGTAAATTATTTGTATCACATTGATAAATGCTAAAAACGTAGTTTTTAGGATTATTTATCTGTTCATTTAGCATTTTTCCTTAAAAAAAATTTATGATCTTTCAAAGATATGATGACCGTTTGAGCAAACTTTTTCTGATAGTGTTGTAATGAAAGGAAGCCGAAAGCATTTCTTGGAACTTCAAAGCTTTTTTTTTATTTTATTCTTTCTTTCCGTAACGTCCGTACGAAAGCCTGACCCGCTCCTACTGTTTCATTCCGTCAGTTCTAAATAGTAATCGGGAAATGTAGCAATGCGACTTTTCGACACTAACCAATTAGTGAACAGTACTACTTTTAGGACGCAAAAACAGAAGGGCCCTCCCTTCCCTCTACACAAAATTTGACAACTTTGAGTTGCTTCTGTGCGGCTTTTTTTTTTCCAGCAAAACTTGTAGTTTTATTAAGAAAGATCAAGAGTTACAAGATTTACTAGTCACAGAGAGAACTCGTCATTCTTTCTGACAAAAGATAAATGGGAGCATTAAAAAAAATGAGCAATAATATTTTGATTTGTTTGGTTTTGATAGTCTTGGCAAAAATATTTTGGAAAAAGACGATGTCAAGATCAGATTGGGTTCTATTGGGCCTATCCAAACAGGGCTGCCTGTACTATAACGGCCCAGATAAAGGGCAAGCTGGTATCCACGGCAGACTGCAGAAGGCCGCTGCCTCCTTTTCCCGCCAGTTCGGCGACGAAATCTCGTGCAGCCACCGCTATACAGATATTTTACATGCATCAATTCTGTGATTTTATTATTATTATTTTCCTTCGTTCCGTCGTTTGACTTGTCGAACGAGACAACTCTTAACTCTCCTTCTCGCCCATTTCTTGCAATGTTATTTCTTCCTTGTTTCTTGATTTAATTCACGAAATTTGATCGTGCCTGGCGTGCTTTTAAGAACTTTCGTAGATTATTTGAGATGTGCAGGTTGAAATATATGTGTGTGTGCGCGCACGCGCGCATATGTCAATAATCTCGATAATTCTAAAGTATCTTTCTCATGTTTTCATTTTTTCATGTCCACCCATTCTGACTAAATCCTTTGGTTGTTACCCCAAAGTCAGCTTGTTTATTTTGGATGTAAATCTATGAAAGGACTGACCTTTCTTTCAAGTTAAAGCTACGATGATACAAAATTCAAAGACTTAAGCAGGTGTGAAAAGTGGAGCCATGCAATGAAGTTTGTAACCGAGTTTTGGTTATGTGAGATATCAAATCAATATCACTGCGATTGCCTTCCTGTTAGGCGTTAGCGACAGCTAAGCAGACACTTGCATGGTCCATGGTACCTCTACGTGCGTATTTCTGAATAGTTCTTTATGAAATCTGGTTGATTGTTGTTTTTATGCTGGGAAAGTGCTTGGTCTTGTAAGAGTTAACGAAGGTGTAAACTTTTGCAAATAGTTTGGTTGGTTACTTGACTGAACTTGTTAAAAGAAAAGGAGTGTCGATTGTCTCTTTTCACCTTTGATGTGACATGTTTAACTTCCACAAAATTGTAGATCTTGGTAGTATATTTACGATGGATCTTCATTGTATGAGCATTGGAATTACAGGGTATTGAACCTGCTGGTTGGTGATTGTATGAGCATTAGATTTACAGGGTATTGAACCTGCTGGTTGGTGATTGTATTGACCTATAATTTTTCTCAAGCAACTGATTGGTTAAAATCTAGTTTTTGTTTGGCACTGACTGTTGCTGCAGTTCTGATGCTTACAGTGTCATGTGCACTTACATATATAATTCTGCTCCTAAGAACTGGAATCGAATAATAATAACCGTTATAATGATCGTTGTGCGCAAACAAGCCGCTGCTGCACGTACTTAGCTGTCTTTTGACAGATTCAACATATAACTAAGCACAGGTTAGCGACCCCCCCCCCCCCCCCCCCCCCCTCTTTTTTATATGTTTACTCGATGTCTGCACTAAAGCTAAAGTTTTTTTCTTACTCTATTCTTCTTCTGCATGATGTGATGTGATTCTGCATTTTTGCATATTTTCATTGCTCCAAATTGCTTATCTTTATAGCATAAAACATCCCTTTTCAGTCCACCACCATGGGATCTACTTTATTGGTCATTTCCCCAAAGCAGAATGTGCACCGAGGATTTCTCGTGGATTTCTTCTGCTCCCCGGTTTCGAAAAGTTTAAATTCTCCTCCTATATCGTGTCCATTGAATGAATTCTTGCCTATTTCTTAAGATTATGAATTCGAGTAAAAATGGGAGAAATAGAAAAAGTTTTCTGCTCACGGGGCCTATATAAACACTTTTAAGAAACCAAATCTTAAACACTTGTGCATCATAGAATATAAATATATACATTCAACCTTAGTCGCACGTCTCTTATTTTCTGGGAAAAACAGAGGTTACATTCTTACGTATGATTGAGGTAAGAATTT
Organism: Primulina tabacum; assembly: GCF_025594145.1. Classification (NCBI taxonomy): domain Eukaryota; kingdom Viridiplantae; phylum Streptophyta; class Magnoliopsida; order Lamiales; family Gesneriaceae; genus Primulina; species Primulina tabacum. The sequence goes on from NC_134557.1 coordinate 3,906,491, forward strand.
TCGTATAAAAGGTGTCGTCAAATCTTGGCAATCTTTTAAACAAAGGTACATCAAGTAACAGTACTAATTCGTTTAACTTCCAATCATTTGTTAAATGACGCAAGAATGACTACAAAATATAAGATTCCAACATTAGTTTACTAATGAACATCCTTGACGTTTCTTCCCACTTGCATTTCTCAACCAATTTTTTTTTTTTTACAACTCTTTTCATGTCTTTTTTCACTTCATTTCCCTCCAATTCACTATAAAGTTTACGCACTTTTTCTCCCTTCAGCATCCACATCTTAACATAAAAAAACAATAAACTTTGTAAGACAATGCAATTTGAAGGTAAACCCTTTATCTTTGATGCATCGATCTTGCAACACCAATCGCACATACCACCACAATTCGTATGGCCCAATCACGAAAAACCGTGTTCGGAGCCCCCTCCTATACTTGATGTGCCGCCCATAGATTTGGGAGGATTTCTGTCCGGTGATCCGGAGGCTGTATCTAATGCTGCTAGACTAGTCGATCAAGCCTGCCGAAAGCATGGCTTCTTTCTTGTCATAAACCATGGCACTGAATTGAAGCTCATTGAAGAAGCTCATAAAGGCATAGATTTCTTTTTTAGAAAACCTCTAGAGGAGAAACAAAAAGCTTTAAGAAAACCAGGGGACCATTGTGGCTATGCTAGTAGCTTCACCAACAGATTCTCGTCAAAACTTCCATGGAAAGAGACGGTATCTTTTCGTTATAGTGCGGATTCTCATCTCTCCCACATCATTCAAAGCTATTTCTTGGAGTTAATGGGCGAAGATTACGTGACATTTGGGTACTCATCCAATCCCCAAAAAAAGCCTATATACTTTTGTGCGTGTGTGTGTGTGTGTGTGTAAACTTCCGTAGTTTGTTGTGTGTTTAAATATACATTGATGCATGTTTGATTAATGTTTCTCAGGAGGGTGAGCCAGAAGTATTGTGATGCCATGAGTAATCTTTCTCTAAATGTTATGGAGCTTCTTGGAATGAGCCTTGGAGTTGGACCAAGGTATTTTCGAGAATTCTTTGAAGGAAATGATTCCATAATGAGGATGAACTATTATCCTCCTTGTCAACAACCTGATCTTGCGCTCGGGACAGGACCCCATTGCGATCCTACTTCTCTCACAATTCTTCATCAGGATGAAGTTGGTGGACTCGAAGTGTTTGTCGATGAAAAATGGCATTCCATACCTCCAAATCCCCAAGCTTTTGTCGTCAACATCGGAGACACGTTCATGGTAAGTTCAAAAATGCATTATATGTTTGTAAGTGCTGGTCGAATCATTGTGATGGACTCCATGTTGCTAATATACGAGTGTGGAAAGTTTTTATATCTTCGATTTCGATCAAATCCTTTTCTAAATAATTTAATGCATCATCTAAAAATGAGGTGTACATTTTATGTTTTTGTTTAAAAAAAACTAACGAATGAAATCTTGCAGGCTCTATCAAATGGGATCTACAAGAGCTGCTTGCACAGAGCTGTAGTAAACAGTAGACACCCAAGAAAATCTCTCGCATTCTTCCTCTGCCCAAGAATGAACAAAATCGTGAGCCCTCCAGAACAACTGGTGGATGAAGAAAACCCAAGAAACTATCCAGATTTCACGTGGCAGCTTCTACTCGAATTTACACAGAAACATTACCGGGCTGACATGAAAACTCTCCAAGCTTTTGTGACATGGTTAGGTGTTAATTAATGGAACAAGGGTTAGTCGGCTTTAGTTTAGAGGTAAAAGGAGGATCGATTGTAGAAAATGAAACAAGGCAAGCCATGCAATAAGCAAATTTGTGCACAGTCGTCTGTATGTTGAGATTTTCAACAATTTTGTTCATCAATAACGGAGAAATAATATCGTGCATGTTATTAGATTATTTGATTTCGTTATCATCGTCGTTTATGTTATCAATGTCCAATAAAATAGATCGAATACTGATTTTAAAACCTAATTTCGCATAAGTCATATATCAACAAATTCAATTAATGAAAAAAAGTACCAAACGAAGAACAAGCCATGGCTCAACTACAGCCTACATATATTTTTATATGAATCAGTATTTTTATTTTTTTTTAATGAAAGTTGATATTTACCCTCTATTCATTTGTGAATAAAATTTGACACATATTTAATGTAAAATGAAATATATATAACACAAAATAAAATGTAAATATCAATTTATATATATATATATAGATAAATATTGAACCCACAAAGCCTAAATCAATAAACTCCACTCAAATATTTTGGGGAAAAAACAATAATTTTATTTATTTTAATTATAAAATAACATATCCTTCCACTAGTTGTGAGGTGTAGACATTATAAAGTATGTCGTGTCTGTGTATTATATATATATATATATAAATATATAAATATAATGGGTATATTTGTTGTATATTTATGAATGTGAATAAAAATTTAAAATATTAATAAATTTTTTAAAAAATAAATCCATGAATTAAAGAAAATCCAGGAAGTTAGAGATTACGACAATCACTTTTCTTCGTTAAAGATTTGACAGCGAACCCTTACTAGATTTTACATAAAAAGATGTCAAGCTGACATAATAATATACATATATACATACAAAACGTTTATATATATATACACAAGAAGTTTAACTTTCTTATAGTAGGTCTCTTGTGAGACGGTCTCGTGAATTTTTATCTGTGGGACGGGTCAACGCTATCGATATTCACAATAAAAAATAATATTCTTAGTGTAAAAAATAATACTCCTACCGATATTCACAATAAAAGATAATATTATTAGCATAAAAAGTAATACTTTTCATGGATGACCCAAATAAGAGATATATCTCATAAACTACGACACATGAGACCGTCTCAAACAAGTTTTTGTGATCTTCTTGTTGAAGTTATCTTTTAATAAAAATGGGGAATTTTAAAAAATGGGCATCTAATTAATGACATATTGATGCTAATTCTCAGCTTAGATATTCTAGATTAATAAGAATAAGTCGCAATCAGTTGCATATTGATATTGGGATGTTTAGGATGAACTAATTGAAAATGGTATTCCATTTTTTGTTCCATAATTTATAATATCGAATTTATGTCGTTTTAACAAAAATTATAATTGATGATAACGATATAATTCCATCATTCTTGAAATTATTACATCCGATCACATTTTTTAAATTACATTAATTATTTGAACACGGAGCTAAGTGACAAATAACTTAAAAAGAATAACTTGATGGCAGCAGTCCACTAATCCATAGCTTGATAGAGTTTAACTAATCGTAATTAAATAATTATATATTTAATGTTGGATTTTGTGAAGATTCCATTGTGATATGCGAACAAGATGCCAATCAAATCAAGCTGTATCAAAATTTTCAAGTTCCAATCCAATCGTAATAAAACAAGAAACTGCTTTGTCACATTACCGAGTAATAATTGAGATTAATACGGGGTCCGATTGTTTTTTTAATTAATTAAGTTTAAATCTCAATATTTCATACTTTTTTTTTAATTTAAAAAATTATATTCTTATGAGAGTTGGTTATTTTGTTGCGGATTTTTTTTTTTTACGTTATAATGGTTTATTAAAATTGATGTAATCTCAATTAAATGAATTATAATACATCGGCTATTTAATCGTAGATTTACCCAATATACACGTGGATCATATTTTATATAGGAGTACGTCTCTTGTGAGACGGTCTCACAAATCTTTATCTGTGAGATGAGTCAATTCTACTGATATTCACAATAAAAAGTAATACTCTCAGCATAAAAAGTAATATTTTTTCATGGATGACCCAAATAAGATATTCGTCTCACAAAATACGACATGTGACTCGTGTGACCGTCTCGCACAAGTTTTTGCCGATGTATGGAAACTCGTGATCATTTTTCACGTAGTGCCTAAGTATAGACAAATACGATTAAAAATAAAATAAAGTTCAAATTTTATCACTTGAATTTGTTAAAAAATGTAAATTTGAATCAAATTTTTTTCTTGTAATATTCCTAAATTAGAATATGACAGAATTAAATATTTTTAATCAATTTAATATTGGAAAAGGGTCAATGTGATGCGGCTAAATGTTTTATTTTGTTGTCATCATACGATGAAACAAATTTGAACTGTTGGAAAAGGCATAATAATTCCAAGTTGTGAAAACATGGACAGATAATATAGTGAATAAATCATTGGGAGTAGTGATGACAATAATGTTAATAAATTGTTAAAATAATACTTAATTTCATTAAAATTTCAAATAGTTTTGAATAAAAATGTAACTGAAATATTAATTGTTCTTAAATTAGAATGTTTTGTAAATAATAACATATTTATAAAATTTCAAAAAAAAAAATTTCTAAATGTTAAAAAGAGTAAATTTGACTGTATCTATACCTTATAGGTAGCAAAAAATGGTTTGAACTGAAAAAAAAAAATATATTATTTCATTAGTATAATTGACAAAGTTCTATCTCGAGTTAAAAATGTGAAAACTAGAAATTGTTTTCACTTTTTTTATTAATTAGTGATTTAATTTCATTTTTTTTTAATCTGTAACGTCATTTTAAATTATTATCTAATAAGACGTATATATTTTTTTATTTTGTGGTGACATGAAGCATCACATTGTACAACCGTCGGGCTGGGCTGCTAATGGATACTTTATGGGGCCTCGTATTAGTAAATTTGGCTTACCTTTTTTCAGGATTGTTATATTTTGGGCTTTGGGCCAATACTAAAATTATTGATCTACTTTCATTTTCTTTCTTAACTAGGTTTAAACTTTCATTCATTGGCGCATAAAATTATTATTGAAACTTAAATCATAAATTGGTGGACTTCTTAAAATATGGAATTCGTCACATAAAAATTAGAGATGTAAAAAAAGGACTAGGTATGACGGTGGGTTGCATGTCACTCCACTCAATCCGTCAAATTAATCATAAAATTGATTAGATCCTTCCGTAACCTTAACTAGGTTAATTGGATTGATGATTTTCATCATGTCAAAAATACGTTTCGATCAACCAGTTTTGACATATCTACTCAACAATTCAAAGATACCAACTTATTAGACAAGGAGTAGGTTTCTTGTGAGACGGTCTCACGAATCTTTGTCTGTGAGACGGGTCGACTCTATCGATATTCACAATAAAAATAATACTCATGCAAAAAGTAATATTTTTTCATTGATGACCCAAATAAGAGATCTCTCGGTTAATAAACACAAACATTGCACCAAATTAGTTGGAATGTATTACATCAGTAATATTATGACAATATAAATATTTATCTTTTAATTATACTTTGCTTAGAACCAAACCCTGTAATATTTCAAATCCAACAAATGCATGCCCCTCCTCTTGTTTTATTTAGTTCCAACAGCCATATTAAAAACTTTCAACGATTAAGGATTTATTAGTTACTATTAGTACATGTCCAATCAATAAATAAACAAAACGTGAAATAATATTTTGGAAGGAAATTATGCAGCTTGAAAAGAGCAAATAAAGACCTTAAAATCGTGGTAGAGTGCCCGAGCAACGACGGGATCATATATCTCAACGCCATGGTGACCTCCATCAATCCACTGCCCTATCACGTGCACCCCACGTGAATCCAGCATCTTCGCGAATTCCTTCTGTTTATCGATCAACGGGTCTCCTGCATACCCTCTCACAAGACACACCGGCAGCCGTCCGATGTTCCCATCGCGGGACCCTTTCGTCGTTGGATCACAGTACTCGTGCCCTCGGTCGGTATCTTCAGGCAGTACCAGTGACCACAGCAGATCGGTCGCGTGCAGAGGAATAACGTGATTGTCGAAGAACTTGAGCTCCGATTCAGTCCTTCGTAACCCACCGAAGAAGGGCTGGTTCATCACCAGCGCTACGATTTTGAGTGGCTGTAAATCGAGGTCAAGCGCGCGGAGACACGCGTGGTACACCAGATTCCCGCCTGCGCTGCCTCCCATCACGAAAACCCGAGAAAAATCGGCGTACTGTTTCATCCAAGGCTCACACGCACCGTCTTCCCCATCTATTGTTGCTTGGGTCTTGACCCACGAGATGGCTTCGACCCCATCTTCATACGCCGCCGGCAGACGATGCTCCGGCGCGAGACGGTACTCAAGAGACGCGACGAGGGCAGAGGCCTGCTCCGCGATTTCAGTACAGAATTCGTGAATAACGCTGGACGTGGCGCTGACAATCACAAACCCTCCTCCATGAAAGTAAACAACGATGGGTAATTTGGAGTTTGGAGGAGCGGTGGAGGGGCGATAGAGTCGAATGAAGGTTGCATTTGTTGGGTTGAGAGGTATGTCTCTGTAGAGGGTCTGGTCGGGATATGTAGGGACGCTTGGAATATCCGGCCTGGTGAGTGTACCGTCGGGGTTCGGGACTAGATTTAGGAATTTGTAGGCGTCTTTCATGGACGGAAGTGTCGGAGCAGTCTGTTGCTCAGAGGACATCGTTGTTTGTTTGAAAATTTGGAGCCAAAGGAGATGAAGAAGATTAAAGGTAGACTTTGAAGCCATGGTCATCATATACAGAAGGTACGAGGTGAGTGTGGTGGTTGGCAGCTATTGGCCCCAATTTTCTCAATACTGTTTCACATTTCTCATATTATTTTAATAATTTTTATATGGTACAAAATGGTGGTAACTTCCGTAACGAAATAATACTTTACCCATTACGTGTACAATTTGAACATTCCTTCACCACTTCTAACAAATCTATATATATATATATATATGTAGTGTTATGGTCTATTTTTTAGGGCTAGACAGGCTCGCGGTGTTTTGCGGATGACAAATCAAAACACGAGTCAAGCCGGATTATTCATCCTATCCTTGCAGGCAGTGCCTGCAGGGTACATCCAAGGGCCGGAATTTTTTCTGGCCCAATTTTTTTTTTTTTATTTATTTTTTCCCATGAAGTGGAATCCCAACCATTCATATGGGATGTAGGCACTGTCCTCACACCCTAGGATCGAACGAACCAGTCAAGCCCTGGTCTCGAGATCATCATTGTTTTATTCTCCCACGGATACTAGGTTTGTATTTGATAAGTTGTAAATTATGAGTTTTTTTCTTTTTTTGCGAGCTTGGTCACCTTACCTCGGACAGGTCATCTAGGCGGTGTTTTGCGGATGACAAATCAAAAATCAAAATACAAGTCTAGCCCTTGTCTCAAGCTCATCATTGTTTTATTCCCCCCCCCCACGAACACTAGGTTTGTATTTGGTAAATTATAAATTATGAATTTTCTCTATTTTCGTGAGCTCAATAATGACTTGAGGGTTGGAATGAACAAGCCAAAAAATTCTTTCTACATCTCATTCACAACTTCGTTTTTTGAGTATTTGTGAGTCGTCGTCATAATCTATATTTGAGAGTTTGGTCACCTTAGATCATCTCCAATCTTGCGCCAAAATGGTGTGAAATTCCATCAAATGGGCGCAGAGGAAGTTGGCGCAGGGGTTGTATTTTTGTTTACTTTTTTTTATTTATAAATTTGTATTTTTTTAATTATAAATATTTATATTACAAAATATATAGATTATTTAAATAATAGTATAATATATATTTATTATTTTAATAATTAGATATTTAATAATAAAAAATAAATAATAATAATTATTGACTTTTTAAATATTAATTTATTTATTTATGTTAATTATTAATAATTAAGGAATAATTTGATTTATAAATAATATAATTAAATATAAATGCAAAAAATTAATATAACAATACAATTCATAACTAAATTGAAACAAATAATTGAAATACAAATGTAATTTGAAACACATGATTCAAATACAATAAATTAATATATGTAATATAAACATTATCCATAATTAAAAATATATTAAATAAAATATAATAATTAATATATGTAAAATAAAAGGAATATTTCGAGAATATTTTTTTTGGTCTAAAATTTGAATTAAATAGGTTGGAGATGGATGTCAGAAATCGCATTATTTTAGTGTAAAATTTACACCAAAATAAAAATTGTGGTTGGAGATGGCCTTACATGGGACAAACATTTGGATCGATCTCAAATTTGGATCGATCTCAAATTTAGATGATGTGTTCCAAGCATCATATAGTTCAATCTGGATGGTGGAGATCCGATTCGTCAAAAATGGCATGAGACGTTCGTGCTTGACCGACAGTAGAGGCCTAGCTCCTTGTTGGAGACCGAGCTCCTAGGTCGGATAAGTTGAAGCGCGACTACGATATCAAGCCTTCATGCTAAAACTTCCGAGCTCCTTCTCTAAGTCTAGGTGGACAAGGCCCTTGTACATGGAGCTCAAGTCCCCAAACTCATGACCTCGAGCTCGTTCTCTGCCTCCTGGAATCTGGAGCTCATGCCTCCGACCTCATTCTCTAAGTCTAGGTGGACAAGGCTCTGAAATCTTGAGGTCATGCCTCCGAGCTCATGAGTTCAAGCTCTTTCTCGAAGTCAAGGTGGACAAGGCTAGATCCCTTTCAATGCAGAAAGTCAGTTTGGCCGGGAGATTTGCATTGGTTCCCCTTGATCACCATTATTATCGTATAGAAGCAACTGCAAGGCAATGTTAAATGTTGTAGATGGGGTTGTGCAACTTGTAGTCGTCCCTATAAATCCGAGGAACCTATTGTTTTTTGGTTATAACTTGATACCCCCATAAAGTGCCGGGTCATGGATGATCCAGGATATTAATTGAATAGTCATAACAGAGCCAATATGCCGAGTACTCTCCTCACTAGCTACCCGAGCACTTCTTCTTCTCCCGGATAATCAACAGCTCGGGCCCTCAAACAAGCACCCGGGTACCTTACCACCCGGGCCACCTCGAGAATTGCACCACACTCGAGTATGATTGATACAGGCTGTCTAATCTGTAAGAGCAACATGGGTTTGGAGTGTTCTAAAAGTCATCAGAATCTATAGTATGGGCAGCCGACTTGTCATACTTAGTAGGTGGCACTGGAAACGAGGTACATACCCCATTTTCTACTATAAATAGCAGGTATTAATGTCATTTACAGATTCTGAAAAACTCTGGAACTCTCAAGCACTCACATATATTCGCTTGTATTCATCTTCAACCTGCTAACTTATGCATCGTAGTGGCTACGACGGACACTCCTCCGGCGCCCATTCACGAGTTCATTTCTTGTTTGCAGGTGTTATCAAAGCCATTATTTTCACTCAAATTCCTAAACACTAAATTATTGATTTGATCCGGTGGAGCCCTTTACCCGTCTCATCCATTTCACTAAGATCACATAACTCTTTTTCGCTCTCTCGATCTCTGTTCCACAAAAAAGGCAAGGTTCTGTTCGGTGGAAGGTCGGGAAATTTGTTTAAGTAATTTTTTGGTTTGTTCGTATGTATGAGGATCCTCATTTTAGAGTTTCTTTTGTTCTAGATGTGGACCACAACCTAATTCAAAATTACTCATAAACCATGGTTTTTTGGATGAAGATAATCCTTGTGATCGTAAGTTGATTGAGGTGATTTTTTTGCACTTATGTTCACTAAATTGAATGTTTCTGTCTTGAATGTATGATGAGATTTTAGATTTCTCAAAACAAAAAAGAAATTTGTCCAGACATGATAATTTACACAAATAGATAGATAACTTCTCTTGTACATCATCGACGAAAGGAGTGGACAATAGTAACTAAATGATCACAACATAATTGAGATCTCAAGCATACAACATCAACAAAAGGTGCAGACAATAGTAGCTATATACTTGGCACAGCTTTGAGAGGTATAGACTTTTGTAGTGTGAGTCCAAATTTTTCACCCATGTCCACTTCTTCAGGTTTTAGTCCTCCATCAAGTTTCCATTCGAAGTTATGCGCCAAAGTAGCAACCATTAGGTGCACCATACGACTCGCCAATGGCCAGCCTGGGCAAATTCTCCTACCGGCACCGAATGGTAGGAGCTCGAAATGCTGACCTTTGAAGTCAGTTTCATGTTCAAAAAATCTCTCAGGAGTAAACGAAGTAGAATCCGACCATGTTCTTGAATCTCTGCCAATAGCCCATGCATTAATGAGAATTTGGGCGTTTTTTGGGATGACGTAGCCATTGATTTCTGTATCTTCCTGAGATTTGTGAGGTACCAACAAAGCGGCCGCAGGGTGAAGCCTAAAAGTTTCTTTTACCACTGCTCTCAAATATGGAAGTCTTGAAATATTGATTCTGTAACTTGTTCATTCTTTCCAATTACTTCCTTTAATTCATTTTTTAGTTTTAGCATTTCATCTGGATGCCTAAGCAACTCTGACATAGCCCATTCCACCGTGCTTGAAGTTGTGTCTGCACCTGCAACAAATAAATCCTTGTATGGCAACTAGTTAGATACAAGCATGTCGAGGTACGTAGTGTTTAGAGGAGCTTTGAGGAAAGACTTATTCGATTTTAGCTGGATGAAAATATTTTGAGGTATTTATAAATGCCAACTTTTCTTTTATCTTCTATAATTTTAACTAAAATCTAGAAGTAAAATTGACATGATTTTTTATTTTTTATTAATGATTTAAAGTTATAATTTGACGTATGTATTTTTTAAAAATTATTGTATTCCACAATTGTTATAATTTTTATAAATATTTTTTAAAATTTTGTAAAAAATATTTAAATTTATTTTTATATGTGAGTTTATAAAAATTTAGAATGGAACTCATGAAATTACAATTATATTTTATTACAAATATTTGTTTTTTATAAAAAAAAAAATTATTTGGATTCAAATCGAAAAAACAAACTAACTAGTTTTTTGATCAATACTCTATCAGTATTTGCTCTTATTTATTTTAAAATTATGCATACTTTATGTCAAGAAAAAAAGAAGTTAGTATGTATTTATGTATACTCACCAGAAGTAAATGCTTAATGTCAAGAATACTCAGATCAGACTCATTTCTCTCGTTAATATCCATTAGAGATTCCAACATATCACTTTTCCTCGAATCCTTAACCGATCCTCCCCTTGTTTTCAGCCGTTCCTCTATGATTTCCTCAAATATATCGAAACATTTCCTGAAATAAACGGTGTTCTTCCTCAAGATCCCCTGCGGATCCAACGCTCTAAACACAGGAAAATAATCTGCAAGATTCGGCTTCCCAGCAGTCTCCATGATTCCATGCACTAGTTCCTTGAATTCTTCGCATGAACCCGAATCAAAAGTAGCAAGTTCCTTAGAAAAAAGGGTCGCGGACATCAGATTAAGCGACGTCGTAAATGCAGCTCTCCCGATATCCACTGCCTTGCCATTGGTGCAGCACCCACGCACATACTCGCACAGTTTCTGCAACTTGTCCCTCCTCAAGCCCTGGTTCGAATCAAGACTCGGCGCCGAAAACATCTGTTCTCTACATATTTTCCGCAGCTTCCGCCATTGGTTCTCGGCTGGGATCCACGCCATCGACAACTTGTGGTGATCCAGCGCTTGTATTGAGCAGGGGTGGTGTCGGCCGGAGAAGAATTGATCGTGTTTCTGCAGAAAGAGTTTGGCTATTTCAGGAGAGGATACAACTACAGTTGTTAAGCTTCCGAGTTTCAGATGAATCAAGGGGCCGTAGATTTGGGAGAGTTTCGCGAGCGATTGGTGGGGCTTCTGGCCGAGTTCGAGAATGTTTCCGATTATGGGATATGGGTTCGGTCCTGGAGGGAGTTTGCCTGGTTTCCTGGATTTTGATTTCAGAATTTGAAGAATCCACGCCCAGGCCGCGAAAGAGAGAAGGAGGATACTTGAGAATATTAACTCCATATATATATTAGTTTCTTCTCCGATGAAATTTGAAAGACTTGCTTCTGCGATTTATAGACAGATGCTAAGCGTACATCACATTCAGTTTGATTTACTAGTTGAGTTGAAAAATATTTTATTTATATTTTAGGTTATTGAATTCGATTTCAATTTAAACATGTTTGAATTTTCTAATCGAATTTGAGCAAAAAAAATTTATTTGATACTTAGTAAATTTTAATATTTTATTAATATAATATAATTATATATTAAATAACTATGTTTTAATCTTTCGAATATTTATTTTCAAGTAATATTTCGAATAATTCATGAATATGTTCGAATATTTCAAACCAAACTCGAACTAGAGTTTTAATTCGAGCCAGAAGTTTTCAAATTTTCGAACGTAGAAACGAGCTACACTCGAATAAAATTAATTCGAGTCGAATTCAACCTTTCAATATTTTATCATATTTTGGTTGATTCTATTTTTTTACACTTCTAATACTCTCCTATTATAGACGGCAGACTTTTTTTTTTATTATTAGTATTATTATTTAATTCTAATGGGACGGTGAATATTGGTTGTCGTTATTATATAATTAAATATTTATATATATATTTATTGGTATAGATCTGAAAAAATATATTACAATATTATCTCATTTTTCACATTGTGATTTAATATTTTAAAAAAAATCAAAATGATTAAATAGTTGCCTCTTAATCTATCATTTCCGATTAAAAAACTACTGACAGATATGATCCGGGGACAAACATGTAATACAAGGACGAATTTATTATGATTCTATCGAGGCTTATGATCTTGCCACCGAGTGGGAAAAATTGAGAATTTAATTCTATAAATTAGTATGATTTGAGTTATAGATTAGTAAATTATCAAAATTCAGTTTCATCTAGTAATTTGAATTTTTTGTTTTGATTTTTGTTATCAAAAACCACTAAATTATCGAATATTGATTATTTGACACTGATATTCCCCCCAACATAGAGTGTGCAATAATTAGAATAAAACTAATATTATACACATTAAAATATACATAAACCAAAATAAAAAACGACAAGCATTTTTTTTTTATTTGGAAGCATTGAAGGTCGTTTTGCTGTATTTTTCAAATTTTTTATCAGGTGAATTGTAATGTGAGTAATATCACCTTTTATTATCTCCACATGTGTTACGTAGAGTAGAATCAATGTCAAAAAAATCATAGTCGATCGATTTAGTGGTTTCAGATAAAAAAATTCTAGTTATTTATATGAAAATCAAAATTTGACAATTTAAAATAATAAAATTCAAAACATACAAACTTTCAAGATTAAAATTCCAATTTTCATCAACCGAGTATACAGGAAAGATAATCAAGTATACATTTGATATTGGAGAAAGAAAAAACAAACAAACAATAATAACAATGTGAATAATAATAAAAATAATAGTAGATAAAAAAAATTAAAACATAATAACAATGTGAATAATAATAAAAATAATATTAAAATTATAAAAGGACAATATATTAAAAATAAATTTTATAATGATAATAATAAATTATTAATATAAGTATCATTTAATAGTAGCCATAATAATAATAATGCACAGATTTTAATTTTAATTGAAATGTGATAAATTTATTAAAATAATATTTTATTCTAATTTTCATTTCTTTTTATATCAATCATATTAACCGAATAAACCTACAATTTCATTCGTTCCCCTAAACATATTGCTAATTTATTTTATTTTCAAATGTATACTCTGGTTAATAATATGTTACTAATGATTTATAATTTATGCTAACTACCATTAAGACTTACTATTTTCTCCCAAAATATTTTCATTTCAAAAAATGATATCACGTTCAAGTCAACCATTTATAAGACACGAAAACTTTTGTGAGTCGATCTCATATGTTTAATTTTGTGATAATAATATTTTATTTGAGTCATCCATGAAAACAATTTTTTTTTTTATATTAAAAGTATTATTTTATTGTAAATATAGGTAGAGTTAACCTGTTGCACGACCATTTCTCGATAAACCATTAAAAGAAAATTATTAATGATCATATATATATATATATATATATATATATATTACCATGCTTCGAATGGGAGATCTCATTTGGGGCCATCAAGATAGATTATTTAAAATTAACGAGACTGACTGTATTTATTATAACGTTTAACGACATGCACGTAAGCAAGTTGACTAAAAATTATTTTATATTTGTCTCGTTGGGATAAGTGGAATTTAAAAATAGATAATGCCAATTTCGAGTCGAGAATGTCAAATTCTCAGCCATAATTTAATCAATAATTGATATGCCGATTTATGATTTTAATAATTTAGATTATTTTAATCGCTATCAGTAATAATTATAAATTTAACTCAGCATGCGTATATACATATACCAATATAATTAATTAAAGAACAAGTCTACTGTGAGACGATCTCATAGGTTTATAACCATGGAGTATGAATTTTAAGACGGTCTCACGAATCTTTATCTGTGAGACGGGTCAATCCTATCGATATTCACAATAAAAATTAATATTCTTAGCATAAAAAGTAATATTTTTTCATAGATGACCCAAATAAGATATATGTCTATCAAAATACGACCTGTGAGACCGTCTCACACAAGTTTTCGCCATAACGATGATGAGTTGATATGATATCATGAGTGGTAATATTTTTAGTATAAAAAATAATATTTTTTCATATGTTGGGCCAAGTCGAAGAATCGTATCACAAAATTAACGCGTTAGATCGTCTCGTAAGTTTTTTGTATTGATCGGGTTATAGTTTGGTAAATAAATTACATTTAGATTTGTTAGATATTATTTTTAGATGGCTTTATTTTTAGATTTCAATAAAATCTAAAGGCAAAAACTTGTATGAGACGGTCTCACATGTCGTATTTTGTGAGACGGATCTCTTATTTGAGTCATCCATGAAATAGTATTAGTTTTTATGCTAAGAGTGTTACTTTTTATTGTGAATATCAGTAGGGCTGATCTATTCCACAGATAAAGATTTGTGAGCTCGTCTCACAAGAGACCTATTCAAATCTAAAATATTGATTTGAAGTTTTTTTGAGATAAATAGATAAGTGAAGAAGATAACTATTTTGAATGTGTTTTATATCATTAAGATATTGGATAACATTAGCTTAAAAGATATGGTGTAAGATTTGAAAATATAATGTCTATATTGGATAATTTTTTTCTTTATAAAGTTGTGTTAATTCATTTTAAAAATTGCTGAGTGTGCCCATAGTGGTCGAGTGAGAAATGAGTTTTAAGAGTTACATTATTATGTCATTGCTGTATGTTTCGGGACATCTCTTAAGATAAAGATACTGACAGTTTCCCCCATGTCATTATGTTTTCAGAGATTTTCAATTGCTCGTGATTCATTCTTATGGAGAGAAAGATGACGTTTCCGGGATAAGATAAATCCACAATTTCGAAAGAAGTTTGATCAAGGTGGAGTTGAAGACGAGTGACACTCGTCAAGCGAAATCTACTTAATATATTCGTTATAGAGACGACGTTAGAAAAGATAGAGTCTTTTATGTAATAAGTTATCGTATGATCATAACATTTTCTATTAAGCGAATTTGCTTGACAGCTGAGCGTGATTTTGTGGATGTAAATCGGTTGACCAAACCATGTCTAAATTGCTTATGGTCTTATTTTTGTTTTCAGTTTTACATTTCACAATTGAGTTAATTATTAAAACTAAACAAACAAGAGAAAATCGAATCAACAAGATTAAATTATTTCATCTTTATTTTATGTTTGATTATATTAGAAATTAATTACACTTTAAACCATTTCCCAATTAAAACATTATTAATGGTCTTTAAAGGATCACTAGCTTAGGAACTGAAATTACATTGATCCTAATTCTCTCTCTGCTAAACATGTATTTCTTGACATAATTTTACCCACATTTTTACTTTTTTCTTATAATAATAATATATTTTTGGGATGTAATATTTACATCCCATTTATAATTTGTCAAATACACTCTATTTTGACTTTTTCCATTAAAAACAGACGTACCCTTGATCCTTGTTTTCATTTCTCTAATAAAAACGTAAAATTCTTGTTATATACAGACAATAAAATTTATATAACTTTACTTAAAAAATTATATAAATTAAATTATAACCCTTACATTGATAAATATTTTATTAAAACATGCAACATTCATGATATTTATAAAATAGTTATTATAAAAGACTATTATAGGAAAAGAACTGTGTGAAAAAGGGTGTTTAAATTTGTTTTTTATTTTGGAGAATGAGATCTCACAGGCCTTAGGACATAGAAAAGCAAGCAAACTTGGCTCATCTGTTCTTATTTTCCATATTCTCCAGAAAGGAAATAGAAGTACTTGGTCCTATTTGTGAGCCATGTTTTCGGAGAAATAAGAAATAAAAACAGAAAATCAATTAATTTATTATTACTCACCGAAAATGTCACTTCTTACACTTGTGTTATTTATACCATATATTTTATATGTCGGAATCTTTTTCAGTAAAAATTTGATAATATATAGTTTATGATGCTAAAAAAATGTAACTTTCGTATCTTACCCTTGCAAGCATCTGCATATAATACACAAATCGATCAAGGGCATTGAAATTTCTTGCCCTACCATCTGGGACAGACGTTCTTCAAATCCTAATTCTTTCTCGCTACGAAACGTGTATTTCTTTCTTGCCACACTAAGCTTACCCTCATTTGTATCTTTTTATAATAATAATAATAATATATTTTTATGGTAAATACTGACAAATTAATAAGATTTCCAACGATAATATTATAATTAAATTATATAAGAGTAACTTTTGACCAATGATTTTGATTTAAATTCAAAAAAGAGAAGAAAAAAAGTGTATTGAAAAATTATCATGAGACGTTTTGACATATAATTTTGTGAGATAAATATCTCTTCGATCCGATTGACTTGACTCATCTTAAAAACTGATACGTGAGATAATATATACATACCTTCTACTTTTCAGTTTCATAAACACAACATCGCAGCACAACTAATCATTTTGATAATTATATTTTGTTTTTATTCTTGAAAATCAAATTATTCATTACCATGTACATAAGAATTACTTTATATATACTCCATCCAATCGCAATACTAGAGAGGAGATTACCATCGAATAACATATTTATTACACGCTCCATTAGCTAGGTTTGATATATCAAATCAAATCTATTACCTTTACTATATTAATAAAGGAGACACATCTTACGAGTAGGTCTCTTGTGAGACGGTCTCACGAATCTTTATATGTGAGACGATTTGTTTAACTCTACCGATATTTAGCATAAAAAGTAATACTTTTTCATGGATGACCCAAATAAGAGATTTGTCTCACAAAATACGACCCGTGAGACCGGACTCACACAAGTTTTTGTCACATCTAATTAAAAAAAGACACCATATATGTTTAGCAAACATAAGAAATTATTATTTATGCAACATATTCAATAAAAAAGGAAAAATTAAAATCGCTGAAATTTAATTGGGACAGCCTTTAGAGGTATGGTCTTTTGCAGAGTGAGTCCAAAACTCATTCATGTCCAGTTCTTCTGGTTTTAGTCCTCCATCAAGTTCCCAATCAAAGTTATGCACCAACGTAGCAATCATAAGGTGCACCATACGATTCGCCAGCGGCAAGCCGGGGCAAATTCTTCGACCAGCACCGAATGGAACGAGCTCAAAATGCTGGCCCTTGAAGTCCATTTCGCTTTCTAAAAACATTTCAGGGGTGAATAACTCAGGATCCAACCATGTACTAGAATCTCTCCCGATTGCCCACGCATTAATGAGAATTTTTGCATTTCTTGGGATGGTATAGCCATTGATTTCTGTATCTTCTATAGACTTGTGAGGTACCAACAAAGGGACAGTACGATGAAGCCTAAAAGTTTCTTTCACGATAGCTCTTAAGTATGGAAGTCTTGAAATGTCTGATTCTGCAACTTGTTCATTATTTCCAATTACTTCTCTTAATTCTTTTTTGATTTTTAGCATTTTATCTGGATGCCTGAGTAACTCTGACATAGCCCATTCCACTGTGCTTGATGTTGTATCCGTGCCCTATTGCGAGATAAGTTCCTGAATTCAGAGAACCTTGCCGGATTGTTTACTGATCAAAAAATTGAGAGAATAGTTCTGGTACAGAGGTGTTTCTATATCCCTCAATTATCCTAACTAACCAAAGTAACTAACTAACTAGCTAATAATGAAATAACAACTTTATATAGTTAATATCCCCCCTCAAGATGTACTATAAATGTTTTTGATAGACATCTTGGAGAGTAAATGGGATAGAGTAGTGGAAGACAATGGCTTTGTAAACATGTCTGCGAGTTGAGACTCCGAACGAATGGGAAGCAGCTTAATGGAACCATCAAGAATTCTTGCTCGGACAAAATGGCAGTCAATCTCTATGTGCTTGGTTCTTTCATGGAACACGGGGTTATGGGCGATATGGATGGCCGATTGACTATCGCAAAACAAGGTGGCCGGGGAAGACGGAGATATGTGAAAGTCTCGAAGTAATTGAATGAGCCAAATAATTTCACTAGTAGTGCTAGCCAATGCTCGATATTCAGCTTCAGTGGATGACCGGGAAATTGTGGCTTGTTTCTTGGCTTTGTAGGAGATCAAAGCATCACCAAGAAAGATGCAGAAGCCTGTGACAAATTTCCTGGTATCTGGACATGACGCCCAATCGGCATCAGAAAAGACGCGCAAGTGAGTGAGCGATGAGGCCGAGAAGAAAATGCCCTGACCCAGTGTTAACTTGAGGTAGCGTAAAAGATGATGTATAGCTTGTAAATGAGGTGTGCGTGGCTTAGACACGAATTGACTTAGCTTGTGAACCGCGAACACAATGTCCGGACGAGACAAAGTTAGATATAGAAGACGTCCAACGAGACTTCGATACTGGGAGATGTCTGCCAATGGTTCACCATCAGTGTTGTTTAGACGAAGGCGTGGTTCCATTGGAGTTGAAGTTGGCTTACTGGCTAGGAAACCAGCGTCTTCTAACAACTTAAGAGTGTAATGACGTTGGGATAGACAAATACCGTGCTGCGACCTTGCTATTTAAAGACCAAGAAAATATTTGAGGGAACCCAAATCTTTGAGTTTAAAGTGTCCCTGAAGATGAGTCTTTAAAGACTGAATAAGCCTAGGTGACGGCCCGGCAATGATAATATCATCGACATATACTAGCAAAGCAATGAAAGAATTTCCCGTGCCTTTGGTAAATAACGTATGATCTGATTGAGATTGAACGAAACCAGACTGGAGTAACACATGGGAAAACTTAGTGTACCATTGCCGAGAGGCTTGACGAAGACCATAAATGGACTTGTGAAGCTTACATACAAGTTTCTGTGATGAGTTTTTATGTGGCAAATTAGGAAGATAGCCAAGTGGTAACTCCATATAAACTTCTTCCAGTAAGTCCCCATTAAGGAATGCATTGTTGACGTCTAATTGAGCAAGATGCCATTGTTGACTGGAAGCAAGAGCTAACAGCACCTTGACGGTTGCCAACTTCGCCACTGGGGAAAATGTTTCAAAGAAATCAACACCCTCTTGTTGAGTATATCCTTTGGCCACTAGACGCGCCTTATGTCTATCAATCGATCCATTGGATGCATATTTAATTTTGTAAACCCAACGACATCCAATGACATGCTTGCCTGATGGTAGAGGAACAACTGACCACGTGTGATTAGCCTCCATGGCTGCAAGTTCATCTTTCATGGTAGCCTGTCATTGAGGAACATTTTTAGCTTGATGAAAAAATTCGGGTTCAAATTGGGAGGACACATTGAGTGTCAGATTTCGATATGAATGTGAAAGGGAATCATAGGAGATGTATGAGCTCAAAGGATAAGAAGACTTAGAGGTCAATGGGGCGTTTAACTTCAGCAGGTTACAATGATAATCACGAAGATAGGATGGAGGATGAGTGTTTCGGGAAGATGTTCGATGAGATATGGAGCTGGTTTGAGGGGGAACTGTGATCGATGGTGAAGGAGCTGTGTTCAAATCAGTGGATTGTGGAGTAGCAACTGGAGCTGGAACATTATTATTAGGGCTTGGTGTGTCCAGTGAAAGCGGGAGAACAATATCAGGAAACAAATCAACCATAGGATTAGAAGACAAGAATGGAAATGTTGTTTCATGAAATATGACATCTCGGGAAATAAAAATCTCTTTAGTATTGATGTCCAAGAGCTTGTAACCTTTGACATTGGGAGGATAGCCCAAGAAAACACAGGCACGGGCTCTGGGTGAGAATTTGTCCCGATAGGCAGCTAAGGTGGAAGCAAAAGCGAGACATCCAAATATTCGCAATGATGAATAATCAAATGCCTTTTGATAAAGTAACTCATAAGGAGATTTGTGTTGAGTTGTAGGGGAAGGTACTCGGTTGATCAAATAAGCTGATGTTAGTACACAATCGCCCCAAAATTCAGCATCCACATGAGATTGAAAGAACAGGGCTCTAGCAACATTTAGAAGATGCTGGTGTTTTCTTTCGACTACTGAATTTTGTTGTGGTGTCTGTACACATGATAGCTGATGAATGATGCCTTTTTCCATGCATAAATCTGTGAAAGCAAGTTCCTTTGCATTGTCTGTACGAAAGGCTTTGATCTTCTTATGAAATTGAGTTTCAATCATAGTATAAAATCGAGAAACAATTCTATAAGCATCAGATTTTTGTTGAAGTAGAAACACCCACGTGAAACGAGTACAGTCATCTACCAAAATTAAGAAGTAACGTTGATTATGTTGGGTGGCAACTCTATATGGCCCCCAAACATCACAGTGTACAAGATCAAAAGAAGAGTCTGACATATTATGATGAGATAATGCTAATCTTTTCTGTTTAGCTAGTGGACAAATGAGGCACGACTTGCATTTGTCTAAGTTGACTCCACTGCATTGTAAACTGTCCTGCATGTTATGCATGACTGTGTCAGATGGATGGCCAAGCCGACTATGCCATGTCTCCATCGAAATTTGATTGATCAATATGTTCTGAAAATCCGAGCATGTATCCAAAACATATAGTCCTTCAACTTTCCTACCCTTGCCAATCATCCTCCTCGTTGTTACCTCCTGGATGATGAATGAATTATGATAAAAACTAATCATTGATCTATTTTTGGCAAGGAGAGAGCTGACAGATAGCAGATTAAACTTGAAGTTCGGTATAAACATAACATCTTCAAGAACCAATGAGGCACCAAGTTTAATACTGCCACAAAACTTGACATCAATAGTTGTGTGATTGGGCAAAGTAACCATGGAACTAGTGTCTGGTTGAAGTGAACTAAACAAAGACTCATATGCACAAATATGTCTGGATGCTCCGGAATCAATGACCCAACATGACGGAGAAGATAAACCATTTGGAACATATGTGGATAAGCAAATACCTGTGGTACGAGTATTTTCTGTGTTAAAGGTGTTATGCTTGTCCCGTGACAAAATCTGTTGATCAAATATTGCCCTCAATTGGTCCAACTGTTCTTTATTGAAACCTTGAAGAGAGCTCTGAGATATATCACCACTGGTGTTAGTATGACTCGAGAAGTTCGGTATTTCAGAGAGTTGATTTGCATTTGCTGTCGTGTATCGAGTTGTGGTGTTTCCTCTAAGCTTAAAGCCTGGAGGATACCCATGTATCTTATAACACGTATCCACCGTATGACCGTGAACATTGCATTTGGTACAAAATGGCCTTTCCTTGTGAAATCTTGCTGACCCTCTGCCTTCATTACGTTTTACTGATTGATCAGTCTTCAAAGCAAATGCCATGTCTCTTGCAGAATTAGAAGCTGTGAATTGAGCACCAATTGCTCTCTGCCGTTCTTCTTGAACAACCAACGAGAAAACCCGATTCATGGGAGGAAGGGGATCAAACAGCAGAACTTGACTTCGAATTTGAGCAAAAGAATCATTGAGTCCCATAAGAAACGTCATGACATATTCCATTTGAATATGATTATCTATCTTCTTTACCCCTCCACAATTGCACCTACCGCAGTTACACATTGGACGAAAATTATTTAGTTCTTCCCATAGCGTTTTAAGCTTCGTGAAATATACACTTACACAGAGTTGTTCCTGACGCAAATTCACGAGATCGCGTCGTAATTGAAAGATTCTAGGACCATCACTTTGTTAGAATCTCTCCTTTAGATCGTCCCATATGTTTGCTGCAGATTCAGAGAAAAGAACACTTGCGGAAATTTCCTTTGATACTGAATTTAAGATCAAAGAAATCACGATATTGTTGTTTCTAATCCAGAAACTAAGTAGATTTGCATCAGTCTCCGACGGTTTCTCAATTGTTCCGTCCACAAAACCCAACTTGTTCTTGACGGAGAGAGCGATTCTCATGGCTCTACTCCAGGACGCGTAATTGTCTCCGATCAGTGATTGCGAGACCAAAATGAGCCCTGGGTTATCTGAGTGATGAAGAAAATATGGACTCATAGGATCATCAATGACAGCTTGACCACTTACTCGAGAGGATTCAGGTAAATTTCCAGGAGCCATGAGAGATATACGGCATAAGAATTACTGATGAGGAATTGAATGTAAATTGATTGTGATGCAGATCAAAGATTACCAAAGGCTGAGGATTACTGCAAACTAAAACGAAAATTGAAGCTCCGATCAACGTATCTCGCGCGGAAGCTCTGATACCATATTGCGAGAAAAGTTCCTGAATTCAGAGAACCTTGCCGGATTGTTTATTGATCAAAAAATTGAGAGAATAGTTCTGGTACAGAGGTGTTTCTATATCCCTCAATTATCCTAACTAACCAAAGTAACTAACTAACCAGCTAATAATGAAATAACAACTTTATATAGTTAATATGCCCGCAACAAATAAATCCTAGCATGACGCCCAAAAGTTAGTGACGATAAACAAATCAAATGTACCATAAACCTGATAGAGTGAACTAACCAGAAGTAGATGCTTGATGTCAAGAATGCTCAGTTCAGACTCATCTCTCTCGTTTATATCCAGCAAAGATTCTAACATGTCACTTTTCCTCGATATTCTTCCCCTCATTTCCAGCCGTTTTGCAATGATTTTCTCGAATATATCGAAACATCTCCTGAAATAAACAGTGTTCTTCCTCAAAATCTCCTGCGGACCCAACACTCTAAACACGGGAAAATAATCTGCAAGATTCGGCTTCCCAATATTCTCCATTATTCCCCACACCACTTCCTTGAATTCTTCACATGATGCCGAATCAAAAGCAGCAAATTCTTCGGAGAAAAGAGTGGCCGTCATCAGATTAAGCGACGTCGTAAATGCAGTTCTCTCGACATCCACAGCCTTGCCGTCGATGCAGCACCGATGCACATACTCGCACAGTTTCTGCAGCCTGTCTCTCCTCAAACCCTGGCTCGAATCAAGACTCGGCACCGAAAACATTTGTTCTCTACATATTTTGCGCAGCTTCCGCCACTGATTCTCGACCGGAATCCACACCAACGACAGCTTGTCGTGGTCCAGCGCTTGTAACCCGATGGGGTGGTTCCGGCTGGAGAAAACTTGATCGTGCTTTTGCAGGATGAGTTTGGCGATTCCGGGAGAGGAGACAACTACGGTTGTTAAGCTTCCGAGTTTCAGATGAATCAAGGGGCCGTATATTTGGGAGAGTTTCGCGAGCGATTGGTGGGGCTTTCGGCCGAGTTCGAGAATGTTTCCTATTATAGGATATGGTTTCGGCCCTGGAGGGAGTTTGCCTGCAGGTTTCCTGAATTTCGATTTCAGCATTTGAAGAATCCATGCCCAGACTGCAAAAGAGAAAAGGAGAATACTCAAGAATATTAAATCCATATTTCTGCTTCGGAGGAACCTTGAAAGATTGCCACCCCATTTATATAGAGAGACGTACATCTACTGTGACATTATCGCTAGGTTACATAGGGCAATCATCCATGTTTCAATTCTAATTTTATTTTTCAGCATTTATTATATATTATATTATTTTTGTAATTTCAAAAAGATTACATGGATATAAAATTTAATATTAACTATTTTATATGATGTGACCTGGTAAAAATGAGTGCGAGATACGTGGGCATTTTTCACCATGTTGGATTATGAGGAAGGATGAGAAATGAGAGCTTAGTGAGATGTTTTCAAACCAGAGATCTCCTTCTTTTTCCTAGAAAAATCAGTGATGACCTGTAAACACGAATATAACCACGTGAATGGGCGCCGGAGGATGTCCGACGTGGTCGCTCGAATGCTAGAGTCAGCAAATGGGTGAGGAAAAATCCAAAGAGAGATGCTGTAAAAATGGTGTGGACAAGATATAATATATGTGAATGAATGAATCAAATTCGAGCAAACCTGATATTTATAGCAAGAAAGTCAATGATGACCTTGTTTTCAGTTCCAACTTATTGATAATGGCAAGACAGCTGGCTGCTCATACCCTTCTTTTTGACGACTTTTCTGACACGCCAAATCCATGTGATTCTGACAGTAATAATTATCAAAATATTTGTGCACTCAATTGCAGGTGCTACTATTGAGGTAACCCGAGTAGAAAGCTATCACCCTAGAATTTGCCTGGAAGCACGGGCTTCTGGTAGCTCGAGCTAGGTATATGACCGGCTGCTAGTAGCCCGGGGAGATGATGTCTCGGGCATATATTTGTCTGGTTATCTATCAGATTGATCCAAAACTTCTCATAACCTGATCCATGACTCATGATCATTTGATACCCATGAATCAAACCTCCCCGGGTATCAGCATTCTACATACATTGCGTCAAGGACCACGTCTAGACAAGGACCAACTTTATGTATTGTACAATGTCGACTTGGAATTTTGTTTCTTATATTGATATTTATATGTTCCGTAAAAATACAAATTCATAAAAGGATAAACACACTTTGATTTTTCATACCTAAAAGTCTATTTGCTAAAAAAATTTATTTTATTTCAGAATTTTTTCATAGATGTATGAATCAATTGGCTAAAAGAAATTATAATTTATGATACTCACGGGAAATTTAGGGTCCGCTCCCAACAAGTGTCACTAGTGCAGACGCAGGGTTTTGAAATTGTCCTGAGCCTGAAATCACGAAAAAGACCGTTAAAGGGGGCCAGGAGGGTGTCCTGGCGTAGCCCCTCCGACGCTCAAGTCAGTGACTGAGGATATATAGGGGGAGCAGCTAAGGGTGCTGCTGAAAATAATATAGTGAATGAAATATCATACGCTCAAACCTGGTATTTATAAGAGAATACCTGGGCCCTTGATGAGCCTGTCTTCTATTTGGGCTAGAGATAGGCCAGGGATAATGGACTCATCCATGGGATATCAATTTACTTCAATGATTATAGGAGTTTTTCAAAATTAAAGTCAATGCATGAAACTGTAACAAATGAAAATCATCTTAAATAATCAGATTTAAAAAAAAAATTCATTATGATGAAATTTTTTATTTTAAAATAATATATATGTATATTTATTAGCAATAAACTTAAAAATTATTTGACTATATCATATTCGATTTTGTTAAGTCCGAAAAGGCGCGAGCAATTATTGGTCATGATGTAAAGTTGGCCTCTCCATTCTTATTTATTTATTTAATTATGCGTATATATTATTATTTATTTATTTGTTGTGAACACCAAATTCCAAGATGATTGACTTGTTAGGCGACACCGCAGTAATGGCTACCGACGAAACTGGTACGGAGACAACAGCGTATAAAAAAGCATAACTATTTAGTTTTCCCGTACGTAATTGCAAAGATGTTCAATTTGTCTTAAATTTCTCTTCTATTAAATTTCGCGTGAATTAAATTTTTTAAAACGATTTTCTTCTTAAAAAAATCGTCTAAATAATAATAATAATAATAATGATTGTTAACATCCACTCGATATAACATATACTAACATAATAAAAAAACAAAAAAAAAACAAATCCTTCTGAACCAGTCCAGATCACCTCAGACTTGCAAAATTTTGTATTATGTTGAGAAAACTTCCATTATTCTCGTGGTCCGGACTCGAATATTTCCCTTGTTCGCAACAGACCGACTGCCCTACTTAATTAAAACATGCTAATAATAATGCCCGTTTAAAATCCACATTATTCTTTATTTAAATATAAAAGAATAATTATCAGTTTAAATCGATTGAAACGTAACCAATTCGGGACCAAAGCTGTATATTCCAATTCCTTCTTCTATTGCAATTGGAATAGTCATTTATAAAACTATACAAAAATTTATATGTCGATTTTGTGAGACATGTTTTCTATCTGCTCGATCTATGAATTTTTTTTTATTTTTTTCATCAAAATTATTATTTTTCATTGGTCAGATCGACTCATCTCACGAATATAGATACATGAGATTATTTTGGATGCTCAAGTAGAGTTTGGAGCATTCCAAAAACTTGGGGATCCAAGTACAAGAAAACAGGTTCGTCTGATAGAAAAGTGATTTTGGTATGTTTCAATTTATTTTATTTTTTAAGCAAATTCGACATAGAGTACGAGAGTGGTCGAAAAGATGTTAATAGAAGATCCAACTGAATTGAATTAGTTCCATGAATCTAAGAAACATTGAAAATTCTTAATCTCTCTCAATTCAAAAATCCAGGGTTTGAATTGATGTCCTTTCATTGATTCATAATAAATTGCATTGATTTATCCTAAAGATTTCATTTTAATTGGAATTTAGTTATTCACCATGTACGAGGATCCCCACTGAGTATTCATGGCTGAATGGTTAAAGCGCTCATCTCATAATTGATGAATTCGTATGTTCAATTCCTACTGGATGCACGACAATGAGACCCTTCAACGAATCTATTGGAATTGACTCATAATCAATGGAATCTCGTCATCCATACAAGACGAATTGGTGTGGTATATTCATATCATAATATATGAATAATAAGAAATAACATTCTTATTGAGACTATAACTCATATGAAAGAAAATTTATTTATGGATGAAATCAAATATGCAGTATTTATAGACAAAAATATTCAGTTATTGGGGAAAAATTAATATATTTATGATGTAAACAATGTTGTATTTAATAGAAATTATTACAGTGAAAGATATTTTCACAATTTTAAGTAGCTGCGAGATATATAAATTTATTTTTCATGATTTTAGATACAATTTTTTTCTTTTTTGGAATCACCTTTTCCCATTTTAAAGAATTGGTTAATCGTCCAGTAATAAATACGAGTAGTAGATATTATTTGATGCAAAAAGCGAAGAAAGAATAAAATAAATAGTTGCAATGAAGATATCAATCTAAAGACAAAAACTTGTGTGAGATGGTCTCACGGGTCGTATTTTGTGTGACAGATCTCTTATTTGGATCATCCATGAAAAATATTATTACTTTTTATTGTGAATATGAGTAGGATTGACCCAGTCTCACAAATAAAAACTCGTGAGACCGTCTCATAAGAGACTTACTCCAATCTAAATCTTGATCTTTTTACAAGGATGGGGCTTTATTTTCAAATATGGAAATAAAAAATGTCAAAATGGTATTCCATACAAATTGAAAAAAAAGGGTTCTTTCTTATAATTATAGTTATTATTGTCACATCTTTAATTTTGATAGTTTCTGCGATTCCATCGATTATACCCATTTACACAAATACATAAAGTCCGATAAGCATATCTTGAGTTGATACGAAAATGAGATCTCCTATAGCTGGAGACAAAAGATTCATATGAAAAAACATAAGTAAACAGGCCTCCGCTTGATCTTCCAAAGATAAAGATACAAATCTACAGTATTAATACCAGCTATTCAATCTGAGTAGCTAATAATGCACGTAAGTACGATGATATTAGGCTACACTGCCCTTTTATGTGAATCATTATTATCAGTATCACTTACAGTCATTATAGTTAGAAAAATAAAAAGTTTTTTGCTACGAGTAATCGTTTTTTAAATTTCAGTGGTTCTTTTTTCTTTGATGAAATCGAATACATGAACGAAAGAAGTAATATATTCAAAAATACTTCTCTTTTTAATTATTACATATCTCAATTGATTCAACAATTGGATTATCGGTGTTATTGAGTTATTAGTCTAGGATTTGTCTTTCAACTATATGAATTCTTTCTGCAGCAGTATGGGCGGGGATCTTATTGGAGTTGGGATCCAAAAGAAATTTGAGATTTTATTACTTGGATCGTATTGTCAATTTATTTACATACTCGGACAAACATAAAATTTTAGGGTACCAATTCAACAATTGTGGTGTCTATTGAATTTCTTATATTTTGGATATGCTATTTTTGGATAAATCTATTAGGAATAGGACTACATAGTTATGGTTTATTTACATTAACATATAATTGAATTAAACACAATTAATTTTAAGGGGTTATGATGAATATCATTAGAAAAGTGGACAACACATCAGATAAAAAAAACTTGTGTGAATATGTGAGAACCCTGTGAATTTAATAGTGTAGTGATTCACAAGGTTCTCACCTTTTCAAATTGATTTTTTTTACTTGACCTAGGAGTAAGGAACTAAAATTTCTTTTCTCATTGTACAACGAACATAAAGAAATAATATATATTTTTTTATTCATCAAAACTATCCATAAAAAGAATTAGATAGAATAACTTCAACATTTTCAACTGATAGTGAAAGAACAAAATCAGGATAAATACCAATACGTAGTACGAGTAAAAAAATAGAGATAAAACATTAACTATGTGGTCCATAATAAAAATACTAGTAGTTTGGAACATTAAAAATCGTGTATCTATAGAATATCTAGCGCAACATAGATAATAAGTTAATAGGAGTTAATATGATTCCAATTGCCATTACCAAACTAATTAGTAATTTCGTCATGAAAAAATATTTTGGACTAGTAAGCAGTCAAAAAATATTATTAATTCGGCAATAAAACCACTCACATCTGGTAATGCAAGGAAGGCCGTCGAAAAGCTACTTAATATCGTGAATATTTTTGGCATTGAGATAGCTATTTCCACCCATTTCGTCAAGATACACAAGATATCATTTCGTCAAGACACAATTTCGTCAAGATACACAAGACATATTCTATCATAAACAGTTGTTGTCAAGAAAAATAGTGCAACACCAATAAATCTAACAGTAGTGGTTAACATTGACAAAATAAAATTATCAATTAAGTAAATCGATAAAGTATCCAAATTATAAAGAAAAATCATTATCGAGAGTCCAAGACCATACATATTGATAGATAGAAATGCTATTTATTAACTGAATAGACAAATCAGTTGAAAAAATCATACTTAACAATAAAATACTTGTAAAGTCCCACATAATACGAATATATTTTGTTTATGCCAGGAAAAAAAATAAGTCCCATTACTATTAACATAGGAACCGGAAGTGGAATGCAAAGTATGATCCATTCATATTGATAGATCTGTTCCATAAATTTATTTTTTAAAAAAATTCATGTATTCATGTAATTAATATTTATTGTATTGTTTCCAATTCACCATATCTTATCTCTTTTCAAATTAATAAATAAAAAATTAAGATATATAATAAATTAAATAGAAGTTATTCATTTTTTTTTGGGGAGTTTGTGTTAGCTAGTTCAAATATTCAAATCAAGAAGATATAATTGGTCAAATGAAAGAAAAAATTTATAATTATTTTCTTTCGAATTGAAAAATTCAAGTAAAATTCGACGTATTTTCTCTTGTTTGACAAGTTAATATAAATGATTTTAATATTTTTTTATAAACAGAAAGTTGGGTCATTATCTTAAACTTTTTTTTGAGGTATTTTCATTTTATGTCATATTATGTAATTTTTGATTCTTTATTTTTTTAAGTTCAAGCAATTCCATTATATGACAAAACATATTTTGGAAATATAGATTTGAATAGAGACATATGTATGAAAAAAGAGTATAAATATTTGGAAAAAAAAAAGTATTTTGCATCTTTAAAAGCGTTTTTCTTAAAAAAATCTCTTTATACCGAAAATCTAAAACTAAGTTAAGATACTTCACCGAGGTTATTTCCCAAATTTTACAAATTTTCCCATTTCATTTCCCCCATCTTTCAATTTTCCATTATTTTCAATTTTCTCCGAGCATTATTATTTTTCCAATTTATTTCGCAACTCCATATTCAACCTCACTAATCGCTGATCAGATCTTCTCTTGCAAGGTAAGATACAATCAATGACGTTCTTTTACCCCATTGCAATCATGCCCATGTTCGCATCTTTGCGGATTTTTAAAATTAATTTCAAATCTTTTGATCCACACTGTGGCAGAAGATGATCCATATTTTAATTTGTTGTGGACCAGCAGTGCGGTGTATAAGATGTTTTTAGGTCTGTGACGAAGTATCAGTAAACTTTAGTATTGTCTTCTGCCAGACGTCTATCAGTTTTTGTTCGTTCTCAGTGCTGATTTTGACCGTTAGTAATGT
Organism: Primulina tabacum; assembly: GCF_025594145.1. NCBI lineage: Eukaryota > Viridiplantae > Streptophyta > Magnoliopsida > Lamiales > Gesneriaceae > Primulina > Primulina tabacum. The sequence goes on from NC_134557.1 coordinate 3,936,846, forward strand.
TGTTTTGCGTCGTACTTCTTGAAAACGCGAGGAGAATCTTTTTGCTTCCCCAAGATGGTTGCATTTGGTTTCAGTTGGATAAATCTTTTGAAATTTGAGCTTGAACTTGCCATACTTGAACCCAGCTATTAAATTGCTGGACCCGTGAAGGCATAGCATTTTAGTTAGAAATGTGTTTGCTGCAGATCCTTGTTTTTATTGCCAATCATTGGTTTTCCTTGTTGATTATTTGATATGGGCACATTTCCTATATCTCAGTAATTTGTCAATGACTACCTTTTTCTTTTCTTGTATGATTAACTGTACGTCTTTATTCATACATTCAGGTAAAATTACTTTGTAAAAATTTCAAATGAAGAATTCGTAAGATATAAAGATTGTTGTAGATCGAAATGGAGAAAGGAGGAGCGAGAGTCGATGAAGAAATTGACTTGAAGAACTACAAAACGCAAAAAGAAGGCACTGATTGGGATAATATTATTGGAATTTCTCATGCTGCAGACACAGAAACATATAGTGATAAATCGGACGATGTGGGCAGTGATGTAGTCTTAGAAGGAGCTGATGTGGTAGATGATAATTTTTTTGAGCACGTTTCGCTAAAAGATTCTGTAAAAAATGAAGAGGATGTGAATCAGTCTACGAGTCCTAGTAACTTGAGACATTCATCTACTGGAAGCGATAATGTATTTGAATTTTCTTTTGAACATGCTCGATCATCCAAAATTGATTCACCTCAAGGTGCAGAGGTTCGTAATAATAATTTTTTTTCTATCCCTGGGCCGGACAGAGATTCAGATTTTGACATGGAGGCATCACCTTCTGCTAGTCTTGATTCTGCTGTAAATTTTCATGGGGATTTTGGATACTCTCCGGTGAAATCGCCTCAAAAGCCAAAGCCTAAACAGGCCGTGCCTAATGTGTCTCCAGAGCTTTTGCATTTAGTAGATTCTGCTATAATGGGGAAACCAGAAAGCTTGGAAAAGCTAAAGAACGTGGTGAGTGGTGTTGAGAGTTTTGGAGGTGACGATGAGGCTGTCGCTATTTCTTATTTGGTTGTTGATTCACTTCTAGCCACAATGGGAGGTGTTGAGTCTTTTGAAGAGGATGAAGATGATAATCCACCCAGTGTGATGCTGAACTCTAGGGCTGCGATTGTGGCTGGTGGGCTAATTCCATGGCTCCCAGACACTGGGGATTTCCAGGGTCTCATGTCTCCTAGGACTCGGATGGTGAGAGGACTACTTGCTATTTTGCGTGCTTGCACTAGGAACAGAGCGATGTGCTCTGTTGCTGGATTATTGGGAGTCCTACTTCAATCAGCTGAGAGGATTTTTGTGCAGGATGTTGGTTCGGCAGAGAAAATGAAATGGGACGGAACTCCTCTATGCTACTGCATTCAATACTTAGCTGGACATTCTCTTAGTCCAAGTGATCTGCATAAGTGGCTACATGTCATTACAAAAACACTCACCACGGTGTGGGCTGCTTGCTTATTGCGTTCTTTAGAGAAGGCCATGAGTGGAAAAGAGGCCAGGGGTCCAGCGAGCACTTTTGAGTTTGATGGTGAAAGCTCTGGCTTGCTAGGGCCAGGTGAGAGTAAATGGCCTTTTACTAATGGATATGCATTTGCCACTTGGATCTATATTGAGTCTTTTGCAGATAATATAAGCACAGCAACTACTGCTGCTGCAATTGCAATGGCTGCTGCTGCCACTTCAGGAAAATCCTCTCCTATGTCAGCTGCTGCAGCTGCCAGCGCACTAGCTGGGGAAGGAACAGCTCACATGCCTCGGTTGTTCAGTTTCTTATCCGCTGATAATCAAGGGATGGAAGCATATTTTCATGCACAATTTCTGGTTGTTGAATGTGGAAGTGGGAAGGGGAGGAAAGCGTCTCTGCATTTTACTTATGCATTCAAGCCACAGTGTTGGTACTTTGTTGGCCTGGAACATACATGCAAGCAGGGGCTTCTTGGAAAGTCTGAAAGTGAAATGAGATTGTACATAGATGGTTCCTTATATGAAAGTCGGTCTTTCGATTTCCCAAGAATTTCTAAACCACTTGCATTTTGCTGTATTGGGACTAATCCTCCACCAACTATGGCTGGTTTACAACGTCGTCGACGCCAATGCCCTTTATTTGCTGAAATGGGGCCTGTATATATTTTCACGGAACCCATTGGGCCAGAAAAGATCGCACGGCTGGCGTATAGAGGAGGGGATGCACTGCCTTCTTTTGGTAGCGGTGCTGGATCTCCATGGCTGGCAACAAATGACCATGTCCAAAATGTTGCTCGGGACAGTGCTCTTCTTGATGCTGAAATTGCTGGCTCCATTCATCTTCTCTATCATCCTAATTTGCTTAGTGGGCGTTACTGTCCAGATGCTTCTCCTTATGGTGCTGCAGGTATCAAGAATTCCAATTTTTGAGTAAATATAATAAAATAACTATTTCCGTTTGATTATTGGGAGTCTTATTTTTTCCTCTGATTTGTGGAAAATATGAAATCAACACAAGTAAAATAATTCTAGAAGGTTCACTTCCCCACTCTTCTGGGGGCACACACTTGATTCTATTTTAACATATTTCTTTCCTTTAATCAACTACTTGCCCTGCTCTCAAATTATTTAAAATTTTCCTGTAAAGAATTGGTATTCTTCTAGTCATGTTAACTCTCTCTGGAATGCTGTAGAGTTCTGATGGGTTAAAGTCCTCTATCAACATATTATATTTGATTTATGCATGCACTAAATAAACTGAACAATCTAGTTTTGCTGGATACATTCTTGCTTATTTTTCTGCATTAAGCGAAGACTGCACTACAGATCCTCTCTTAGACAAGTAGTGGTTTGATGCATTTCAGGCATGCTTCGAAGGCCTGCGGAGGTTCTTGGTCAAGTGCATGTTGCTACAAGAATGCGACCTACAGAATCTCTGTGGGCCTTGGCTCATGGAGGTCCCATATCCTTGCTTCCATTTGCGGTGAGCAGTGTGCATGAGAATAGCCTTGAACCGCAGCAAAGTGACGTTTCTCTGTCATTAGCAACAACTGCTCTTGCTGCTCCTATATTCCGAATAATGTCTTTGGCGATCAGGCACCCAGGAAACAATGAAGAGTTATGTCTCCGAAGAGGCCCTGAAATATTGGCGAGAATATTAAATTACTTATTGCAAACTTTATCTTCTATCGATGTTGCCAAGCATGATGGAGTTAGTGATGAGGAACTCGTTGCTGCTATTGTCTCTTTATGTCAATCTCAGAAGTTCAACCATATGCTCGAAGTCCAGCTTTTTAGTAACCTGCTACTTGATCTGAAAATTTGGAGTTTATGCAGCTATGGACTGCAAAAGAAGCTTTTGTCTTCACTTGCTGATATGGTTTTCACCGATGCTTCTGTGATGCGAGATGCTAATGCTATTCAGATGCTCCTAGATGGTTGCAGGCGATGCTATTGGACTGTTCGCGAAAGCGATTCTGTTAACACATTTTCTATGAACGAGGATACTCGGCTTGTTGGTGAAGTGAATGCTTTAGTTGATGAACTTCTAGTGGTTGTTGAACTTTTAGTTGTGGCTGCTCCTCCATCCTTGGCTGCAGAAGATGTCCGTTGTTTACTGGGTTTCATGGTCGACTGTCCACAACCGAATCAGGTAAATATCAATAGTAATCGAATATTTCTTTCCTTGATCGATTCGGTGGCTCTGGGGTCTTCTATAGTTATTTTGCATAGTATTTTCTTGATTGTCAGAATAAATTTATATTCATCTCAAGTTCAACTAGCTTTATTTTTGTTATCATTTCGAACAAAAAGCCCCAGATTTGAGTAAATTTCTGTGTAATACTTACGGGGTTCTTGTGTACTAAAAGTATACCTATGTTGGCTTCTTATGCTCAAATTAAACATGAAGGCATCCTGGATGAATTTTATTCCTGTTACTTGCTTTCATTATCCAATTTCAATGTCAGCATGCCTCACAGTGTTCATAGGGAAACAAATGTACTCCCTTTCTCACTGGAGAAAAACATATTTGAATTAACATTCATTTTTCATCAACTATCACCCCAACTATGCTTACCCTCCTCTACTATCAGTGAAAACTGCCAAGGAACCCAAGAGTTGAAACCATTCGACGGAAATTACTTTATTCAACAATTATTCTATCTGTTTGATGATTTGTGGGCTGCTACAGGTCCACATGCCCATATTTTGGGATGAAAAATTTGATTATCATCCTATTGAGAGAATACATAGTTTTGATATCTAGCTTGAAGGATTCCTGGCATAGCAAGATATGTTTTCTTTGAAGGGTATCTGAGATAGTTGATTGATGATACCTTTTCTTTTCAATGATACAATCGCGTTGGTAGTTGTACATTGCAACTTATTTAGGAACGAACATGAACCAATTCGAGATGGCAAGGTAATTTGAGTTGTTGACTTCTAATTTTATTCTCCAGAAGGCCATACCTTGTTAGGAAATTAAAGCTTCATTTTTTGGTTGTCACTAGAGTATTCTCTTACTCAATTCTTTTTAGGAAATAAAATTGTTAACAGTTAGTTGATGTCAATTGCTTGTTAGAGGGATTTTTATGGGTCTCAACCCTGATATCTATCCCAATTTTTGGACAAAGGTGCCCTTTCACTTCTACGCATTTCAAGTTTTGGATAATTAAGTTCTGTCATCATCTATATACCCAACAATAATTCAGTGTTAAGTTTTTTCACCCTAAAGTGCTTTAATCCTGTCTGGTTATCTCCTGTGGCATAATCGGCTAGTTCCCTCATTCCAGGTTGCCAGGGTGCTGCATCTGATGTACAGGTTGGTGGTTCAGCCAAATACTTCCAGGGCTCAAACTTTTGCTGAGGCCTTTATATCATTTGGTGGCATTGAAACACTTCTTGTCCTGCTGCAGCGTGAAGCAAAAGCTGGAGATCATGCTACTGCAGAGTATTCAAACAAGCAGGGGGAGGCATTGTCATCCTCCAAAACAGATACAGATATAAGGGAGGGAATTTCTGAAAATAGTGAGCATGGTTATAGAAGATACATGGAGCAAAAAGATTCAATTTTACATGAAAATGCTTCTGAACTCGAGGGTTTTAGTGGTCCTACGCTATCCAATATTGAAAGGATGTCATCTATCTCCGAGAATCCTTTCACTAAAAACTTGGGTGGTATAAGTTTTTCAATAAGCGCTGAAAATGCGAGGAATAATGTGTATAATGTTGACAAAAGTGATGGTATAGTTGTAGGAATAATCAACCTCATAGGAGCTTTGGTGATAGCAGGACATTTGAAATTTGATGCGCCTGCTCCCCCAAATGTCTCAAAAAACATTGTTGGTTTACTTGAGGGAGGAGGTACCATGTTTGATGATAAGGTTTCTCTCCTTCTTTTTGGTCTTCAAAAGGCTTTCCAGGCGGCTCCACATCGTCTTATGACTAACCGTGTTTACACAGCATTATTGGCTGCTTCGGTATGCCGTTTTAATATATGACTTGCTGCTGCAATGACATTTTTGCATGTGAAATAAATTGACTGCTTTTCTTTTTGACATATGGTGGACAACTGCGGGCCTTGGTCAAATCTGTTTGTCTTTCCTCTTTGGTCTGGGTCCGATGAACAGAATTAGTTTGGCGAGACACTGTCCTTTTCTCTGTGTGTTCTATATCCGTAGAAGTAGTGGAAACATGCCTCTGTTAACTCATTTTTGCTTTTACTTCTAAGTATGCTACATGGTTTCTAATGTAAGATTCGCAGGATTGAGATGGTGCAGTAGGTTTTATTATAGGTCAAATTTAGAATCCGAAGATTCTTGCAGTATTTTCTGTCCATATTTTGGTTAACTTTCCATCTCTTTTAGAAACGGGCCTCAATCAGAATAAAGTGCTCTTTGATCAATTCCATTTAATGGTATAACTGTGACGACCCATTAATTAGTTGGTGCAACCATTGGTCAATCAGTGTGTATTGGACAATGTCACTGCAAATAAAAGTAATGGAAATAATTTATCGTCTGTTTTGCAGTATGATTTCCTAGTTTATAACATTACATTGAATCTGAATTCTTCTGAATGAAATGTTCAAGGACCTATCGAATAGAGAGTATTAAATTCTTCAAACTGAAAGATGTCCCACTTTTTGGAAAAGCTTGTACATTCAAGTCCATGCTTAATTTGAGTTTCTGAGATGCCTTTTTTTTAATGATTTCAGATAAATGCATCTTCAAACGATGATGGACTAAACTTCCATGATTCAGGTCATCGCTTTGAGCACTTTCAACTTTTGTTGGTTCTTCTCCGTTCACTTCCATATGCATCAACAGCATTTCAAAGTCGAGCATTGCAGGTACTTAGTTTGTAGCACACTCAAATGATATGATATTTTCCTGGCATGTATTTGTTATTTACTTTTTTACTTACTTATTTATTATAATTATTAATTTTTTTATAAGAAACGATATTTTATATATGATAAAATAGGATAAAGTTTACAAAAAGGTGGACAAGATATCCGCAAGTATGTAAAGTGTCACGCCCCGAGACCGGGGTTAGCCGATACCGGCATTGTTTTACAACCACACAATTGAAAACAACAAGCCTCGTAGTACAATATAAACCAAAAACCAGTTTATTACTCATAATCAATCAAAAGATTGTCTTTACAACGTAGATTCTTAAAATGATAAAAATATGCGGAAGCTTTTACCACTTACTAAGCCAAAACTAAAATAAACTTCTTGAATCATCTTATTATTAGCCCCAAAACTGGTCTTGCTCATCCTCTTCGATTTTCTTTTCTGATTTATCTGGGGAGAGTAGAGTAAGGGGTGAGTGATATGGTCGTCACTCAGCAAGTGGGGGAAAATCGAGCACAATAAATACAACATGCATAAATTTCGAATCATAAATCATGAGTTCATACGTACTTCATAACACATGCATAAACTTTGACCCAGCACTGCGACTCATCTACTTTCTACGGTTTACTGACGTCAGTCCCTAATTTTTACTCCTCTAAGGGGGCGAGGCCGTATAGCGGTTATGTCCCCCACCGCGTAAGGGTACGTCGTGGTTGGGATTCCCTCCCGTATACAGTCGACTCCTCACAGTGCTTTTGAAATCGTATGACAATTACACGAAAAGAGTAGAAAGGAGATTGTACTCGACTATTTATTTTTCTTGTAAAAATCGAAAACATGCTTACCCGAATCCGAAATTTTAAAGTTTAAAAATAAGTCCACTTACCGTATATAATGATGCTAAAACGTGGTGCACAACTTCGGGGATTGGGTCGCTCCTCGTTCTTCGGTCGGACGGCGCTTCGGCTTCGATTTTTAGGCTAATGTTGGGACGATATTCGGGCAGAGTTTCGGCTAGAGGATGCTGAAATTTTCGAGATTCCAGCAAGGGGAATTTTCGATTTTTGTAGGGTGTGAATAATGGTAGAGGTGATGGGGTATTTATAGGTGAGGGAGAGGGGGTTAATTAAGGCACAAAATCATGCTCAAGATTGGCATAAATCTCACATTATTTGACTCAAATTTCCTTGCCATTGTTGCTGATTTATCTTCCAATTTCGTGAGATTTAAATCCTAGTTTCCCCACCTTAATATTTTCTAATTTGAGGAGATTTTCGAGAATAGACAATATTTATGCCTTAGTCTCCTAGGTCTAGTATATTTCCTTCCCATCTTTGTAATATAATCCCCTAAATTTCGAAAATTATATGCAAGGTGTAGATATCATTGACTTGCTATAAAACATTCAATCTATAAAACTTCCCAATACAAAGATTTACAATATACTTTTCCATCTAATCCCAAGAAGTCAATATTCTACTTTCCTTGAAATTAATGATTTATAATGCTTAAGAAAAAAAAAATCCGGTTTTCACATAAAGGATAAAAAACCTTCTGCTCACATCATCATCAAATGAAGCTCCATTCCAGCATTGTCACTAATTTTAATTTGTGTTACAGAAGAGTAACCATGTTAGCGCTCTAATGTTCTCCTCATATACTCTCCCACTGTTTGTAATAATCGATTTTTGCTTGACTCTGCAATTTTGGAGGAAATTTGCTTTACTCATTTTTTAATGTTCATGACGGAACAACAACATTCCAGTATATCTTTGTCTGAGCGACATATTGCAAACATCTCCTTTGAATTTTTATACTTTCTTTTTGATTTCAGGATCTGTTGATATTGTCTTGCGGTCATCCAGAAAATAGAAGTAACCTGACAAAAATGGATGAATGGCCCGAGTGGATTTTGGAGATTCTCATATCCAATCACGAGGTGTATTCATCAAGCCTCTTTAGTGCTTCACATGATTACATTATTGAGACATCTTTGTCAATTTTATAATTTCCTTGTACTTTTCACCTCCTATCATGCAGAACGGCTCAAGTAAAAATACAAATCCATCTGAGTTGAAAGATGTAGAAGACTTTATTCACAACTTCTTGATTATTATGTTGGAACACTCAATGCGCCAAAAGGATGGATGGAAGGTTTATGTTCTTTGCCTTTTCTTTTTGTTTTATATTTATTGTCACCCTTGCTGCCAACTTTTGTTAGACGATAAAAAAGGCTGAAGAATTTGTTTTAATAGAATTTTGAGTGATAGAGAATAAAATGAATTGGTATTGAAATATACCGTGGAAGGCAATGTTTTTATAATTTATTATTTCGCATAATTTTTTCTCCAATTTCAATTCTTTATTTCAAGTGCATTCTTCTAGTCTTTAATCATCCCCATCCACACCTATCAACCCCTACTTGTGGTGCTTTGTCATAAGAAATTGCAGCAGGGATTCTCCATTTGCAGATACCCCTGCTTGTGGTGGATTTTCTGGGGATATGAATATGTGGAACAAAAATAAGAAATTGGTGACGAAAATTGTTATCAAGAATTGAAAAGAAATCCTGCATTTTGGATTTGCTGACCCAAACTCTCTGCAGTTGGATTGTCTATAACAATTTCTACTCTTCGTTTCTGTTTTGGTTGAAATTGTAGTTTTTTTAACCAAATTTTAGTTTTTTTTCCTTCTGTATCTTAAATTTCCAAGTGTCCTTATCTATTTTGTCATTGTTGTGACAGGATATTGAAGCTACAATTCATTGTGCAGAATGGCTGTCTATGGTGGGCGGTTGTAGCACTGGTGATCTAAGGATTAGGTAATGCAACTTAAGACTTGACACTTGCACTCTAAAGTTTTATAGGATAGGAAATAAATATTGGGGTTTTTGCATTTTATGATAGAATATTTCAGCACTCCTTTTCTGGAATTTGCACTTCACAATGACTTGAATCATGTTTAGCTTTTTTAGAAAATTCATGGTAATTGAGGAATCAGGAATGTATTAACAGGTTGGTTCAAATACTTGTTCTTCAAATATTCTGAATAAAATTCAATCAAATATGCTTAACTTCTGCAGTTCAAAGCGAACTTTGACGCTCTGATAGGCCATGCTTCTCTCTCTCTCTCTCTCTTTTGGTTTCTTTTCCAATATTATTGCAGCTTATAGTAACACATGTTTCTTAGACGGGAAGAATCATTGCCAATTTTCAAAAGGAGGCTTTTGGGTAGCTTGCTAGACTTTGCTGCTAGGGAATTGCAGGATCAGGTGATCTGTAAATCTCTTTTATGGCAAGTTCTTTTTCTATTTGTTTATGTAGGATACATATTTATTTCTCCTTATTGACCCACTGGAATTTAGGTGTGACACTATGATAACAAAATGTCTTTCTTTCTCTCCCTGTGATGGCACATAACATCCAGTTCCAGTCTTACCATTTTAAATAGCTGTAAATTTTCTACCCGTATTTTATTCGGAAACATGGTGATGGAGTTTCACTCTCCTGATTAATCCAGGACTTGGTAGCAATTTATCGAATAATATATGTGTACTCTTTAGGAAATTTGCAGCGAACTGTCTAGAGGTGGAGACAATTTTAAAATGTCCTCGTGCATTTCTAAATTTGGAATATATGTATAGCTCTTAATGCCCTAAGCCCTAACTCCTCAGTACCCTAGTAAACTACATTTTTAAGTATCAGTGGTATATTTTTGAAAATGAACATAAACTTTCAAACGTACTTTCCAATGTAACCTTGTGGGTGATGACCTAGCTCGTTATATTTGCCCCTCAAGTGAAGCATCTTCTATGTCTTCCATGTCTACGTCTCTTCTTCCCTTCTTGAACAAAAGAACTTCACCTTCTCCCCCTCCCTTGGCAGTAAGATAGGCTATAATTCTCAGCATTTATCGAAGCTGATATTCATATGCCTCTTAGAAACAAAGAAACCATCTCTATTGAAGCTTATATTCATATGACTTTTGGAATACTGTACATTATTGTCTGTTTCTGTTCACCATTGACACAGTGTCTTTGATATCTGTTCTTAACCGTGCTCTTCTTTCTTAGCTTTCACATTCTTTACTTGGTTTTTTTTTTTTTTTTTTTTTTTTTTTTTTTTTTGGGGGGGGTTCTCTTTTATGGTTTTAAAAATATACATATATTTCTTCTTATTATACTATGATGTCAACGTCGTAGCCCCTTTATTGCTGCAGACTCAAGTTATTGCTGCTGCAGCTGCTGGAGTGGCAGCTGAGGGGTTGTCACCTAAAAATGCTAGGATGGAAGCAGAGAATGCTGCTCAACTTTCTGTGGCTTTGGTTGAGAATGCAATTGTGATTTTGATGCTTGTTGAAGATCATTTACGGTTGCAAAGCAAACTTTATTGTGCTTCATGTTTTCCGACTACATCCGCGTCCACACTTTCAACTGTTATTCCTGTGGGCAACCAGGCTTCAAGTACAGTGAATGGAGAAACTCTAGATCCCGTGTCTAATCGTAATTCTTCATCTAATGATGCTGGGGGCCTCTCTCTTGATGTATGTTTGCTGCTATATGATTATGACACAATATCCATATCTTGTCCACGATGAAATAACTGATCCATATGCACTTGCTACTGGCTTTTTTATTTCCTTGCTTCTTCCTTTATGTCTGTTTTTTTTCCTTGAGCATATTTCATATATTCTTGTTTCTTATCATCTGATGTCAGCCTGAAGTGAAAAGATTACTTTATCAAATGTTATACCCAAGTTTGATGAATGTTTTTCACCATGCTATTGTTTGCACATGTGATCTCATGTCATTTTCTATTGCAGTATGTCTGCTATTCATTTTGATAACTGTATCTTATGTGTTTTATGTCATCTGCCACAGTATTGGTTCTAAAAGATAATAAAATTTTATGGCATAAAGTTGTCTCTTCATTTCAATTTCGACACACAATCATCTTCACTTTAGAACTGAATTTATCTTGGTTTGAGTAGGTTCTTGCTTCAATGGCTGATGCTAATGGACAAATTTCTACCACAGTTATGGAACGACTTGCTGCTGCAGCGGCTGCAGAACCTTATGAATCAGTTTCATGTGCATTTGTGTCATATGGAAGTTGTTTTATGGATTTGGCAGAAGGATGGAAATATAGAAGTCAATTATGGTATGGTGTTGGTCTTCCTTCGAAGAACTCAGAGTGTGGTGGAGGTGGCAGTGGATGGGATTCTTGGAAATCTGCTTTGGAGAAGGACGGTGATGGAAACTGGATTGAACTTCCATTGATAAACAAGTCAGTTACCATGCTTCAAGCTTTGCTATTAGATGATTCTGGACTCGGTGGGGGTCTTGGTATTGGTGGAGGATCTGGTACTGGGATGGGAGGAATGTCAGTGCTTTATCAGCTATTAGATAGTGACCAACCATTCCTATGTATGCTTCGGATGGTGCTTGTCTCACTGAGGGAGGATGATACTGGTGAAGACCATGTGCTCATGAGGCATTTAACGGTGGCAGACAGGTCTCCGAAGGGTTTTGGTCGTCAAACTAGCAACTTTACTTCTTTTGACACAAATTGTAGATTATCAACTAGAAAACCACGATCTTCACTGCTTTGGAGGTATTATCTTTGTTACCCATTCCAATCAACTTGAATATATTATTTTACTTCCCATTTTGTAACCATTGATACATTCATGTGAGAGATTTATTATTTATGTCAACACAAACCAGCTGTGGCAATGAAATTTATTCATATTTTTTGATTTGCTGATGGTTATACCTGTTTTCTTCACCAAAATCTTAGCTTCGCATGCATGGGACCTGCCAAACATCTTGATGTTCACTTCCCCCCTCTGATGGTTATACTGTTTTCTTCACCAAAATCTTTGTTTCGCATGCATGGGACCTGCCAAACATTTTGATGTTCACTTCCCATCTGATCTCACATGAGGAACTTTTGTTGATTTGATAGCATGTTTTCAGATTCCATGTCAATTATCTTCTTTGTATCTTTCTGAATCATCGTTTCATATACTTCGCAATGCACTTCATCTTACCTGGACTAAAGCTTTATGAGAAGGATGATTACTGTCCCATGAGTAACAAATGTGATAGTGCTCCACTCAACTGGGAAAATTGTTTTAAGCTTTTCTTTGTGTATTTACACTAAGAAACTGACTCAGGTTTCAATGTACAGTGTATTGTCCCCTGTCCTGAACATGCCAATTTCTGAGTCAAAGAGGCAGCGAGTCTTGGTTGCATCATGTGTTTTATATTCCGAGGTTAGATTTGTACTATTGTTAGGTTGCTTCTGTTGCCATTAGCAGAATTATATATTCCTTTGTGCTGTATTGGTCCTGAATTATGGATTCGAGTGTAAATAAATCAAGCTTGAGTTTGAACTCAACTCTAAAAAAAATTGAGCCTTGAGCTCAACTTATGAGTTTTAAATTGGATTTACAAAATTAATTAACAAATATGTTTGAATAACAAGTTTGACATGCGAGATTGAGCTTATAACTGTTCACGAGCTTCTGACTAAAATTAATTCAATGATAATATAATATTATATATAAAATAAAAATATTCATTTCTTTTAAAAATATTTAAAATTAGTTTCGCGCTTGCGAGCTCATGAATAAATGGAGTCTATGCTTAAAAAATCTTACACTCGATTGAGCTTGAAACATGCCTGCTTATTGGGTTTGTTAGTTAGCTCAACTCACCTTACTCTCCTATTATGTATGAACCTATATTGGTTTCAAGAACAACCACTATTATAACTACTTATGCTCTATTTTATTAATGTTGCAGGTGTGGCATGCTATTGGGAAGGACCGAAATCCTCTGCGCAAGCATTACTTGGAGGCCATTTTGCCTCCATTTGTTGCTGTTCTAAGAAGGTGGCGGCCACTTTTGGCTGGAATTCATGAACTTGCGACTGCAGATGGTATAAATCCCCTTGTTGTTGATGACCGTGCCTTGGCTGCAGATGCTTTACCTGTTGAGGTTACCGATCCAATTTCCTTTGAACACAGTTATTTTATCCATATTTTGTCGTATAGTAGTTTATGTGAGAAATGAAGTCAGCTTCTTCTGTCCAAACAAATAAAACTTACTGATCCCAAATGAACCACCATGTTCCAGAACATTTTTCAACGTTCTTAGCCAAATATTTTGGCTCACATTGAATAGATTACACTAAAATCATTTGGTTGAGGACATTTTGGCTCCATTAAGTGCAGTCATTTATTTATATCACGAACTTGGTGTTTCTACACCTTCTCATCTGCATCTCAACATAGATTTTTTACATGCTTATCTGGATGGTTACGATAAATATCTTCTTCAGCTTAGCTATAGTAATGGTCTCTCTTGAAGCTAAGCCACTTGAGTCCAAATCCTTTCAATGAACCCATCTTTTCTATTTACAGATGCATTTCAGTTTTAGAATATCAAAGTTTTGACCCAACTCTTTTTATCCTAGCATGGCCCCATGGTTTGAAAAGATAGTACTATATTGGAGGCAAATTTTGTGTCCATATGCCTTGTATTAATATATTAGTATGCTATTTCAAGAATCAACCACACCGCATGTTCTATCTCCTTTGAATGTTTCTCCTATTTATGTTCTGATAAATCTTGCGATTCTTACTGTGCCATAAATAAGACTTATGTTGATACTTCTTAGGCTTCACTTGCTATGATATCTCCTAGCTGGGCTGCATCTTTCGCATCACCTCCTGCTGCTATGGCTTTAGCCATGATTGCTGCTGGTGCTGCTGGAAGTGAAAACAATGCTCCTCCGACTGCCACACAGCTTCGACGCGACTCATCGTTGCTTGAGCGAAAAACAACAAGATTGCACACATTTTCAAGCTTTCAAAAGCCTTTGGAGACACCAAACAAATTTTCAGTTGTTCCAAAGGACAAGGCTGCCGCAAAAGCAGCTGCATTGGTAGCTGCAAGAGACCTTGAGCGTAATGCAAAGATTGGTTCAGGACGAGGTCTTAGTGCCGTGGCAATGGCCACATCAGCACAACGGCGGTCTAGAACTGATATGGACCGTGTAAAGAGATGGAGTGTTTCAGAAGCAATGGGAACTGCCTGGGCAGAATGTTTGCAATCCGTTGATTCAAAATCTGTATATGCCAAGGATTTAAATGCCCTTTCCTATAAATATATTGCTGTCCTTGTAGGAAGTTTAGCTTTAGCTAGAAACATGCAAAGATCTGAGGTATTGCATTCTTTTATTGAAGGCATCAGTATCTTAAAGTTACAGAAAGCATACACTTCAAACCTTTGTTTGTGCTTTTAGGTGGACAGGAGGTCACAAGTTGATATGATAGCTAAGCATCGCACATACACTGGCATACGTGAATGGCGCAAGCTGATTCATTGTTTGATAGAGATTAAATGTCTTTTTGGGCCTTTCAGTGATGATTTGTGCAGTACCCAGCATGTAGGTTTCTTGTTACTAGAATTTATCTGTATCAAGATTTCTGAATCAACTATTTCTAACTGTTAGCCTGGGAGAATATTAGGTTTTCTGGAAGCTAGATTCCATGGAAAGTTCTTCAAGGATGAGGAGAATTTTACGAAGGAACTACCAGGGATCAGATCATTCTGGTGCTGCTGCGAACTACGAAGACCATATCGATCAGAAGCACGAAACACATAAAGTTGCAAGTCCATCCAAAGCCTCTGTCTTAGCTGCAGAAGCCATCTCAACTGAGATAGGAAATGAGGAGGATGAGCATGATGCTTTCTATTTGGATGGTAGTCGAAATGGTGAATTTCAGAAGGCGACTGGATCGGGCGAGCAGCCGTTGACAATGTTTACAGAATCTAGAGACCCTCCAGTGACTAATGACCTAGACTCGGCACCAGTCTCATCAGCTGTTGCTCCTGGTTATGTTCCTAGTGAGCATGACGAAAGAATTGTTCTTGAGCTTCCGTCTTCAATGGTCCGCGCTCTAAAAGTCCTAACAGGAACTTTTCAAGTAAGTTCTACATACCTTAATTTTTGTGGGGATTCAAGAATCCATTAGAATGATTATGACACAAGCTTAAAATGGTATGAAGGAATTTGAAATCCATAAAATTCCATGGGTTTCCAAACAGTCGATAATGGATTTAAGTTATATGTTTGAAGTTCTTTTATTTCAAACCAATCAATCAAAACACACACTAAGAATTTTGAGAAAAGGGACCTGGCAACAAGAGAATAACATAATAGGTGCCTTTTGTCTTTAACCCATTCATCTTTCGGCTACGAGTCCTATTTTTCTTGGTACGGGCATTGATTTTTTGTTTCCAAAATTTGTGATTTGATTGTTGGTCATGGATATGTAGGAATTCCTAGTTTTTAATCTATTGGCTGCTCATTGCATTAGGTCAATGATTTGTTAAAACCTGAGTTTCCTCTTCAACTGTTTGATCCTACACAGAAGATTTTTGTATTTATCGATGAATAAGTTCAGGATATCTGTGATAACCTTTTATGTCAAGGTAATGATGAATTTGTGAAACTGGTGTGTTTTGACAGATAACAAGTAGAAGAATTAACTTTTTGGTTGATCACATGGATAACGGTGCTAGGGACGATGTGTTGAACTGCAAAGGTTTGAATGAGGTTCAAGAAAAGGATCAAAGCTGGTTGATATCGTCACTTCACCAAGTATATAGCAGAAGGTGATATCATTGACACACCACTTTGACCTCTAAGCCCTTTCTCAGTTTTTATCTAGCATTATTAGAAAAAGTAGAATGGGATCTGTTATTACCCACACCAGTTGTCCTATTTTTGTGATCTATGTAATTTTTTCCCTCTTACTCTTTTACCCTTGTATTTTTTCTCCTTTTTAGGCTTTAAGTAAGTTTGGTGTCCACAGAATCTGAAACAAGAGGATACTTGTTGTCCTGATCGAAGATTACCATTTCTCCTGCTCATTCCGTTGGCCAGCTTATACCTTTTCTCAAACCTGATGTTTTCTTGCTTGTGTGGATGTTACTTACCACAGATGTTTCATACTTTTATAATTCTGGGACGTGAAGTGGAAACAGAAATGCTTAGACAATAAAAGAATGGGCAATTTCTTACCTAATATGTCTTGTTGAATTTTTTATCCTCCACCAAAACACCCACTGATGTCCATGAACGTCAAGAGCATAGCATCACAAGTTAAGTGTGAGAATTTCTCTACAATGCTTTGGAATAAGCATTAGTAATCAAATAAATAAAGCACTTAAATAAGATCCATTCCCAAAGCTAACATCATACAAACCCATTTCAGACATCGTCTAATAGGCTAAGACTCTCTTAACATCTTCTTGAGCAAGTGCTAGACTAATATCTTTTTATGCCTGTCAATGATATCGATTCATTGTAGAAGGATTGCCTATGAAAAGGCGAACTACGAGAAAATTCCTGGCTGCTATAGTCACAGCATGTTTAAGAGCGGAAGTAATGTCTTGGAAAAATTACTTCTCTCCTAAAACATCCTTGTCCAATGCTATTGTTTTTCTTATATTCACCTATTCATGAGCATGTTGGTTTGAATCCACAATTGCTTAAAATGGGGCGGATAAGCATATTTTTTTCACCGTTATACATGAATTTTTTAATTTCTATTTCTGCAGATATCTTTTGAGAAGAAGTGCTCTGGAGTTATTCATGATTGATCGGTCAAACTACTTTTTTGATTTTGGCGTAAGAACCTTCAGATTTTCTGTGATTGCAAAGATTTTTTAATTTTACTTCTAATAATCTTAGTCTATCGGGTTTTCATTTGCAGAGCACCGAGGGCCGACAGAATGCCTATCGAGCTATTGTTCAAGCCCGTCCTCCTTATCTGAACAATATCTACCTTGCAACTCAGGTATTGACCTTGTCATGCCTTGCTGCCCTCTTTTATAACAGAAGTCACTGTGCTCCTCTGATCGGGAACCACCCTCTTCTTTTGGATTTCACAAAACTATTCTGTGTTCCTTACTGAGATTATGCATACGTATATTTTATATTTAGTTGCAATGGTACATACTGTTCCCACAAACATGGCATTGAATGGACACCTGGATGTGAATGTTTTGATAATTGATTTTAGTTATATTTTGTAGTATTTCTAAACTAGTATTCTTTTCTCCTGTGCTCAAGAGACCTGAACAACTTTTAAAGCGAACTCAACTTATGGAACGTTGGGCTAGGTGGGAGGTATGTTATAAATTAACTCGTTCCAAATTTATTTGGTCTATTTCTTCGACTTTAACTTCGTGATTTACATCAATAAGATGCTAAATGGTATGTTTGTTTGCAGCTCAGCAACTTTGAATATCTAATGCAGCTCAATACATTGGCTGGGCGTAGTTATAATGACATTACACAGGTAGTGTCTGCTGGGAAATGCTATTCTCTAATTTGATAGAGACGTATTCTTGGATTAATTTTAATGCTTAATTCCATCCATATGTGCAGTATCCCGTATTCCCCTGGGTCCTTTCTGATTATAGCTCACCTAGTTTGGATCTTTCAAATCCTTCTTCTTATCGAGATCTGTCAAAGGTTGTGTATAGTACAATTTCCTTCAATTACTCCATGTTTCTTTTTGTCTTCTAATTCTTTTGTATATATTTGCAGCCTGTTGGTGCCCTGAATGAGGAGAGACTACAGAAATTCCAAGAGAGATACTCTAGTTTTGATGATCCTCTCATTCCAAAATTCCACTATGGATCACACTACTCCACAGCTGGAACAGTAGGTTCTCACAATATAATGACTGCATAAGCCTCTTTTACCATTAATTGCTACAATTTTCTGTAGAAATCTATTGTTCTTCTGTAGCTTCTATCCATTTATGGCGTGTTTTCCAGAGGTCTTTGTCTAGTCCCACCCATTTCCTTTTTTGACTTGATTAATAAAATTATTCTACTTTAAAAAAAGTATCTATAGTTTGTTGCATCAGTATATTTCATCTTCGCGTAAATAACCTGGTTTGCAAGCTTATACCCAATTTCTAGGTAGCTAATTACAATTTTCTATGTCTATTTCCTTGAGCAATGTTTTAGTGACTACAACAGTTATTTTTGTTTTACCATTCAGGGTTCTGTCATGAGATATAACCTCAGACAAAAAGACATTCGTAACTTCAGAAAGTAAAGCCATTATCTTTCTCTGTGTGGAATAGTATGGTCTGACCAGAAACAGCTTTCAGAGTTTTCCTTTTACCTCTTTATACTCATGCGTGCTAAACTATAACACAAGAATTATTTAAGAATGATGCTATATTGGTTGAATCATTTTATTCCGGATTCCTGAACGCCATTATGGCTAGCTTGCAGGACTAATTTATGATATGCTATCGAAGCGTTGACTTTATTGGAAAATGATTAAACCATATAGTTGGTCACTAGTGGTATGATCGCTTGAGGTTGCCACAAAGAGGAGCACTCAAATTATGGCATTTGACGTTAGCAGTCTCATTGATTGTATTTCTGTATATCTGGATGATTTAAGTGCAACTTCGAGTATAAATATTTTGGCTACCTTCTCTGTTTTATGTTTCAGGTGCTATATTACCTCACAAGAGTAGAACCTTTTACTACTCTATCTATTCAACTTCAAGGTGGCAAGTTTGATCATGCTGATAGAATGTTTTCAGACATAAATGCAACTTGGGTTGGAGTTCTGGAAGACATGAGTGATGTAAAGGAACTGGTATGATGTCATTTTGCTCTCTCTTTATTTTTCCTTGCAACTGAGATTCACATCTTGCAGAATGTATTTGAGCATATGGCTCTTCGAATTTGGTATCGAGTTATTTATTTTCCTGATTTTAGGTTCCCGAGCTATTCTATCTTCCAGAAGTCCTAACCAACGAAAACTCAATCGACTTTGGTACGACACAGCTTGGAGAAACGCTGGGTATGCATTTAAATTGCTTGCTCGCTATCTACTATATCAGAAACTGATTCCTGTATAGGTCTTTGATAGTTTTATTTTGTCCCCACATTTAAGGTTCGGTCCGGCTTCCTCCGTGGGCAGAAAACCCAGTTGATTTTATCCATAAACATCGGATGGCACTTGAGAGTGAGCATGTCTCGGCTCATTTGCATGAATGGATCGATCTTATATTTGGGTGAGATATTTTCTTACTGTAGATTTAAGTATGTGTTCCTTCTATTGTAAATAGATGAATGTTAATGTGTACAATTTCTGAATCTGGTTTCAACAATTCTAAAAATTTAGGTATAAGCAACGCGGAAAAGAAGCTATCCAAGCTAATAATGTCTTCTTTTATATCACGTATGAAGGAGCTGTAGATATTGATAAAATATCTGATCCAGTAAGTATGCTTTCTGTTTAATTTTGTTGCTTTAGTTTTACTTTTGAATGCCATCTGGATTGCATTTATTTATATATTCCAAAATTTGTAAAAGGTACAACAGCGTTCCACCCAAGATCAGATTGCTTACTTTGGTCAAACCCCGTCACAGCTTCTGACTGTACCTCATGTGAAAAGGATGGCACTGGCAGATGCCCTTCACATGCAGGTATTTTCTTTTTCTTTATGTTTCACTTTTTCTTGTCAATTTAGTCTTTTGTTTTCTTTCTTAAATCAAAGGCCACTATTGAAAACGACAAATGTACATGGGAATGGATCTAAACTAAGACCTCCCACTCCCTCTCCTGCATCTACCATATTGCCAGCACTTTTTTTGTTCTACACTGTATGTAGGGCTGTGGTTTGGATTCAACTGCTGTGGAAATGTGGATAAAATTGTCAGAAATGTGAATTAAGGATGTTGAATGTGTACCACCAATTCAACATCTTGGCATCTTTTATTAGTTTGATGATACTTCCTCTCGTGGATCAACTAAAGACCTATGGTCGGTTACATGATCAATTTCCACTATTTTTCTTGAGAAATAGAAGGGTTTCATATTCAATACTCCCATTCTTATCATTTTTGTTGGAGTCGAGTTCTTCTGAATCAGCATCTCAAGCTTGTTTCTTTCTTTTGAATTGTGGATTTGTAATTTCATGTATCTATCGAGTATGAGAATTTTACCTCAACTGTTCAGGTGCATTTTAACAGAATTTATGGAATGCATTTAATTTTCTTTTAGGGAACTTACATTTAGAGTAGGATGCCAGACTTTTAATGCCTATAAATCTTTATAATGTTTACAACCAAGTGGTTTCTGTTTTTTATTTAGCTCCATAAATTGGTAGGCCTTCAAGTTTTCCTTAGTTGTCAGATATCAGCACTTTTTCTATAGTTCTACTCTCTGAGCTGCTTGCTCTCAGATGCCTTCTCATGCTAATAATAAGAATTATTGACAGGTGGGTTTAACTTCTATGCAACATTAAAGTCATCTACAACTTATGAAAGTTATATATGTACTAATTTGAGTGAGAACTGTTTTTAATCCGTATAGAATTGGATTAGTTTGAAACATGCTGTAAAGGCATTATGATATCTGCTTGTGTTACAGACCATTTTCCGGAATCCTAGAGATGTTAAGCCATATGTTGTTCCCTATCCCGAACGCTGCAATCTGCCTGCTTCTGCCATTCACGCTTCGTCCGACTCTCTTATAGTTGTTGATAGAAGTGCGCCAGCTGCACATATAGCACAACACAAGTGGCAGCCCAACACACCTGATGGCCATGGGACGCCTTTCCTTTTTCACCATGGAAGGCCTGGTGGGGTTGCTGGTGGTGGAGCTTTTATGCGAATGTTCAAAGGGCCAACATCATGTGGATCAGAAGAGTGCCATTTCTCACAAGCACTGGCTTTTCCAACTTCTGGGATCCAAAGCTCAGAAATAGTTTCAATCACCTGTGACGGAGAAATTCTCACTGGTGAGTATACATGCTTTCCAATTTAATTTTAAATCTGACGCCCTTTTTTCCAAGTCAAAGTCATATGAATTGTGTAATAAACTTAGTTATTCTCTCTGTCCAATGTATCAGAAGTAAGCAGAGGCTATTGCTTATTTAACTTACTATGTCATGTAAGATATATTTTTCAGGTGGCTTTTAACTTGTGAAATGGAATTTCAGAGATTGCTACTCTCCTTCCATTCTCTATTTTATTGGGCTGAAATTAAGTATCATTGATAGGGTGATTCAGATAGGTAGTGGGGATACCAATATAACTAGAAGATTCAATGGTCTGTCAGTCTGTGCTTGAGAGTGACTCGTTCAGGAATGAGAAATTAAAAGATTCCATGTGGTTCAGTTATTAGTGGAATGCATATAAGATGACATGCCTTCTTCAAAATCATCCCATCAACAATTATACCAGGATCGTGATAATAAGAGTTAATCCATCTTTCAAACTGTAAGCTATGCTTGTTGCAGTTCACTAGCGGCTGGTTCTTTTGATTCTGACATCATTAGGTGATCAAATATAAATTGATTAGAATCTCCACTTTTCTCATTCACTTAGACGGGCTAAATAAGTGACCACCTTTAGCTGGTTTAAAAAAATCACAATTGAGCTGTTGCTGAAAAAACTACTCTTTCCTCGTTATTTCCATGAGTGACTATGCTTTGTGTGATAAGAAGTTGCTTTGTGTGATAAGAAGTTGCTTTGCACAGTATTTCACTTTTTTGGTTGTCTTGTCTTGTTCATATTAATTATTGGTGGTCTGGACCCTAGAAAACTATGCTTTGTGTGATAAGAAGTTGCTTTGCACAGTATTTCACTTTTGTTTGTTGTCTTGTCTTGTTCATATACAAATTTTTATGTAGATTTCTCACAGCTACTTTAGGTTCTAACTGATTGGAAAATGATTTTTGATTTGTCATTAGTTTTTATTGACTTTACAATATTGATCTTTTATTTTAGGGGGGCATGTAGATAACAGTGTGAGGTTGATATCAGCTGATGGAGCAAAAACTATTGAAATAGCCAAAGGGCATTGCGCTCCCGTGACTTGCCTAGATATATCTTCTGATAGCAACTATCTTGTCACTGGATCTCGGGATGCAACAGTTCTACTCTGGAGAATACATCGAGCATCCAGTTCCCATTCTAGTACATCACAAGAGCCTTCCACTAATCCAGGCACACCCAAATCCCCTGGCGTTCGTGCGGCTGCAAACAACATTGCAGAAAATAATAGGGGGCACCGTATTCAGGGTCCCATCCATGTCCTCAGGGGTCATCTAGGGGAAATAACATGCTGCAGTGTCAGTTCTGACCTTGGAATTGTAGCTTCGTGCTCCAAATCATCAGATCTCTTGATTCATTCGATAAGACGAGGCCGGTTGGTTAGACGACTAGTTGGTGTGGAAGCACATTCTGTCTGCATATCTTCCGACGGAATCATAATTGCTTGGAATAGATATCTTTGTACGCTCAGAACCTTTACTCCTAATGGAACTCTGATTGCTAAAAAGCAACTTCCGCTCCTGTCAAGCGTTAGTTGCATAGAGGTTTCTGTTGATGGACATAGTGCTTTGGTTGGAATAAACCCATCTTTGGATTATGATGGAGGCACTGATTACAGCCAGCTTATGAAAGCGAAAGAATCAAGTGGTGTAGGCGATAGAGTTGATGTGCCATTTCCTTCTATTTGCTTCTTCGATCTCTACACTCTAAAGGTGGGGTAAAAGTGGTGTGAGTTTATAAAATAGATACTTTTATGATTTGTATTTATGTTCGCTTCAAGCACATGTACTGTTTTGAGAACGATTTGGCTTCTGTAATATTCATTTATGTTATTTTGTCTTACTATTAAGAATCCTCTACCCGCAGGTCTTTCATGTGATGAAACTAGCAGAAGGGCAATATATTACTACCTTTGCTTTGAACGAGGATAACACAAACCTTTTGGTGTCAACAGATGATAAACAGTTGATAATATATACAGATCCTGCTGTAAGTTCCATTCTTTTTTAAATTTTTTAGTTAGTTATAAATTTAAATTTGATCATGGAATCACATATTCTCTACTATGAAAATACCTGAAGTTAATTGTACTAGCCTCTTTTTGCTTTCTTTGTGTTAGGAAAGAAATGAAGTGCGTTCCACTGACTCCTTTCTATGGCAGTGAAAATAATTACATTACAAATCATTATCCACGTCGATCTTTTGGTTCCGTTCATCTACCCAGAAAATACCTGGGAAGAAAGCGATAAACTGAATTCTTACAATTTCTCGAATGTGTCGAAACATGAAAGGAAAAAATATCAGTTAGTTTATGAAGCTTATTTTGAGGGATGAAAATATTGAGCTTGGAGTTTTTAATGCACTGAAAGTTCGGGGATGTTGCCCTACTCTTTGACTAGTACTTGTATTCTGTCTACTATTTTTCTAAAAGAAAAATAAATTGTCTCCGTTGCTTGTAGTTAAGCTTGAAGGTCGTAGATCACATGCTCAAGCTGGGATGGGAAGGTGATGGACTAAGCCCTCTCATCAACTAAAAGTCTCAAGGTAATAGATTTCATCTTTGGTAGGAATCGTAGTTCAACGCCCACTCGCCGCCTGTGGTTCCCCAACTGTATTGCGGGTTATGCATTCTGAAGTATAGTTCCTTATTTTACACTCGGAAGTTTCCTGAATAGCTATTTGGAAGGGCGAGCCAAAAATAGCACGATTGTATTTACTAGTGTGTATTATTTTTTAAACCAAATGGGTTAAGAAAGTTTTGGTTGCATTAAGCCTGACCCTCAAATTGTGTATTCTAATTAATTTTTTCCAGGTGATGTATAAAAAATTTTGATTCAATCTTTCCTATAAATTTATCAACCTAAACCTTGATTTTGTAATGTTTTCGGGGAAATCATTCTGTAATAAATTTCTTAATTTAAACTTCTTTTGTTCTCTGACATGTTTTGTTTTTGTTTTTTCTATTCGTAGCACATGCACCATTTTTAAAAGATGAATTTCTCGTCTTCATTATTTTTTCTTTGAAATTAAAGACTAAATAAATGATCTCCAAAATTAACATCTTATCCGAGAATGCAAGAAATTGCTCAAGTTCATTATGCATAGCTCTTGTTTGGATATTGTTAACTTATATTTATTTCAAATCACTTCATTACATTTTTTTATTTATGTATCAATGATTATAATAAGGGTAATTTGTAGAAAAATACACCTGCCAATGATTTTTTTAAGATTCAGTACACATAAGTTTTTTTTTGTATTTTAATACATGACAAAAGACAAACTTAGTTTTTACATGTATTTTTACCTTTTTACCTTTTTTACTTAATAAAAAATTATATAAATCCATTTTTTTGTTAGCCATCTTCTATTTTCACTCACCATTTCCGATGTATTTGGATCACATATACATTGAATTAAAATATTTTTTTATTTTAAAAAATAATTAACAACTAAGCATTGAACTTTTTGAAATACTTAATTTCAATTTTAAAATGCTTGATTTAGTAAATGACATACTCATAATGTGTATTAAAATATTTGATATTCGAATATGCAACGCAAGTTCACCAAGTGTTCGTATTTCCTTCCAAGATCCATTTGGATGACATGTTCATTTCATTTAATTATTTTTTTATTTTAAAAGACAAAACAAATTCGCAACTAAGCATTGAACTTTTTCAAGTACTTAGTTTTACTTGCGAAATACCTAATTGCAGTTTTAAAATACTTGATTTGGTAAATGAGATACTCAGAATTAGTATTAAAATACTGGATATTAGAATATGCAACGTAAGTTCACCAAATGCTCACATTTCCATCCAAGATGCATTTGGATGACATGTTCATTTCATTTAATTATTTTTTATTGTTAAAAAACAAATTCGTAACTAAGCATTGAACTTTTTCAAGTACTTACTTTTATTTGCAAAATACCTAATTTAAATTTTAAAATACTTGATTTAGTAAATGAAATACTCAGAATGAGTATTAAAATACTGGATATTCGAATATGCAACGTAAGTTCACCAAATGCTCGCATTTCCATCCAAGATGCATTTGGATGACATGTTCATTTCATTTAATTATTTTTTTATTGTTAAAAAACAAATTCGTAACTAAGCATTGAACTTTTTCAAGTACTTACTTTTATTTGCAAAATACCTAATTTAAATTTTAAAATACTTGATTTAGTAAATGAAATACTCAGAATGAGTATTAAAATAATGGATATTCGAATATGCAACGTAAGTTCACCAAGTGCTCGCATTTACATCCAAGATGCATTTGGATGACATGTTCATTTCATTTAATTATTTTCTTTATTTAAAAAAAAAACAAATTCGCAGCTAAGTATAAAACATTTTGAAGTACTTACTTTTACTTGCGAAATATCTAATTTCAATTTTAAAATACTTGATTTGATAAATGAGATACTCAGAATGAGTATTAAAATACTGGATATTAGAATATGCAACGTAAGTTCACCAAGTGCTCGCATTTCTATCTAAGATACATTTGGATGACATGTTAATTTCATTTAATTTTTTTTTTATTGTTAAAAAAACAAATTCGCAACTAAACATTGAACTTTTTCAAGTACTTAGTTTTACTTGCGAAAGACCTAATTCAAGTTTTAAAATCTTTGATTTGATAAATGAGATACTCATAATGAGTATTAAAATACTGGATATTTGAATATGCAACGTAAGTTTATCAAGTGCTCGTGTTTCCATCCAAGATGCATTTGGATGACATGTTCAAGGACTTTTTAGCAGCCACAAAGCATTGAAAGAGAAAAAAGGCTTGGAGCGAAGATTTGAAGATTTTCGGACAATGTTTTTCGAGCGAATAACCCGTGATAGGAACGAGTAGCATAATACGTGGATTTACAATTTACATAGAAATATGAAGTCGGATACACGTCGATAGTCATAGTCCAGTAGGTCGAAAGCTAGGGGATTTAATAAAACGACATGCAATTCACCCTTGACAAATAATCAAAGAGATTTAATTACTTCACTGAGTTGAATTAGTTTGGCATAGCTTGAGAGGGCATGTTCAATTGGATATGAAATATCGTCGAAAGCATAGATCATTGTTGAACGAATTAAGTAGATTAAGGAGGGGTAGGTGAACCGAGATTCTCAACAAATTCATTTCTCATTGAACTTTAATCAATCATTCTAGCTTATTTATTTCATCTTTCAATCCTTGAATCATTTCATTGAGTTTTTATTTAATAATCGTAGTAGTAAACAATCATCTGAAGTATCGCTGCTAAAAATTGAATAACTGAGAATAATAATTGAGAAATACAATCCTTAGATGAACGATACTCGTACTCTTGTACATTATATTATTACTTGACATCGTGCACTTGCGATTATTTCGAGCTTGAATATTATTGATTTTTACTAAGAATTTTACAATGAAAGTTTTGCTCGATCACTAAGCATAGAATATTTTGAAGTACTTACTTTTACTTGCGAAATACATAATTTTAATTTTAAAATACTTGATTTGGTAAATGAGATACTCATAATATGTGATAGAATACTGGATATTCGAATATGCAACGTAAATTCAGTCATGGTTGGTTTTCCAACTAAGATTCATTAGAATACTTATTCATGTCATTTAAAAAAATGAACACAGTTCATTAGTGATCGTGGAGTAAGAGTAAGTTGTTTGTAGATCAAAATAAGCACTTACTTTTAACAAAAATATAGTAGCATACTTTTCCCGGAGTAAAAGTAAGTTCTTTCTTTGTATATCGAAATAAATTGTTATTTTTATTTCATGAGGAGTGATGAACAATGTATTTGTTAAATTGAAATTGCATCATAATGCATATTAGAAATATCCATTATTTTATTACCTATTCTGAGTATCTCATTTATGAAATCAAGTATTTTGAAACTGAAATTAGGTACTTATCAATTAAACTAATTACTTTAAAAGTTTCATGTTTAGTTGGGAATTTGATATTTTTTTACAAAATAGATATCACACGAGAAGAATATGTCGTCCAAATGCATCTTCTAAGGAAAGATCAACACTTGGTGAACTTACATTGCATATTCGAATATCCAGTATTTTAATATATATTCTGAGTATCTCATTTACCAAATCAAGTATTTTAAAATTGAAATTAGGTGTTTCGCAAGTAAAACTAAGTACTTGAAAATGTTTAATGCTTAGTTACGAATTTGTTTTTTTAATAATAAAAAAATAATTAAATGAAATGAACATGTCATCCAAATGCATCTTCGATGGAAATGCGAGAATTTGGTGAACTTACGTTGCATATTCTAATATCCAGTATTTTAATATTCAATTTGAGTATTTCATTTATCAAATCAAGTATTTTAAAATTGAAATTAAGTATTTCGTAAGTAAAACTAAGTACTTCAAAAAGTTCGATGCTTAGTTGTGAATTTAAAAATAAAAAATATTTAAATGAAATGTACATGTCATCCAAATGCATCTTGGATGAAAATGCGAGCATTTGGTGAACTTACGTTGCCTACTAGAATATCCAGTATTTTATTAACTTTTATGAGTATCTCATTTACCAAATCAAGTATTTTAAAACTGAAATTAGGTATTTCGCAAGTAAAACTAGGTACTTAAAAAATTTCAATGCTTAGTTGCGAATTTGTTTTTTTAAAATAAAAAAAATAATTAAATGAAATGAACAAGTTATCTAAATAGATTTTGGATGGAAATACGAGCTCTTGGTGAACTTGCGTTGCATATTGGAATATCTAGTATTTTAATACTCATTCTGAGTATCTCATTTACCAAATCAAGTATTTTAAAACTGCAATTAGGTATTTCGCAAGTAAAACTAAGTACTTGAAAAATTTCAATGCTTAGTTGCGAATTTGTTTTGTTTTTTAAAATATAAAAATAATTAAATGAAATGAACATGTCATCTAAATGGATCTTGAAAGAAAATACGAGCACTTGGTGAACTTGCGTTGCATATTCGAATATCAAATATTTTAATACACATTATGAGTATGTCATTTACTAAATCAAGTATTTTAAAATTGAAATTAAGTATTTCGCAAGTAAAATTAAGTATTTCAAAAAGTTCAATGCTTGGTTGTGAATTTTTTTTTAAAATAAAAAAATATTTTAATTCAATGTATATGTGGTCCAAATGCATCGGAAATGGTGAGTGGAAAGAGAAGATGGCTAACAAAAAAATGGATTTATATAATTTTTTATTAAGTAAAAAGGGTAAAAAGGTAAAAATACATGAAACATGTAGTAAAAACTAAGTTTGTCTTTTGTCAGGTATTAAAATACAAAAAAAACTTATGTGTACTGAATCTTAAAAAAATCATTGGCAAGTGTATTTTTCTACAAATTACCGTTATAATAAATTCTAAATATTTCAGGAATTTAAATTATTAGAGAGAGAAAAATTTTCAAATCTTTTTTTTGTAGACCCCGCTAGAACGACCTAGTTCTTACTCGGGCTATTGTGCCTCATTTTGTTCTAAATTCAAAAAGGTTGTGTTTTAATGTAAAGATTTAAAATATGTTGATTTAAATGTATTTTCATTGTAACTTACACAAACGAAACAAATTCATCTCCCTACTTATTTTCATTCGTGAATGGACGTCGGAAGGGTGTCTGGCGTGACCACTCCGATGCTTAAGTTAGCAGGTGAAGAAGAAGAAAAATTGTATATGTTAGTGAATATACGTGAATGCTCAAAAGTCCAGAATACTTCAAATGAAAAACATACCTGCTATTTATAGGAAGAAATCACATGATTATCTCGTTTTCAGTGCCCACCTGCGACCCTACCTCTAAGAACTTCTCTGACACGCCTGTAGTTTTGACAGTAATGATTATCAAGCATAAAGTAGCTCATACTGATGCACTCGAGTAATGTGCTATTTTCGAGGTAACCCGGTAGAAATCATCCAGGAGCTTGTATGAGAGTCTAGCTTCTGATAGCCCGGGGAGAAGATGTCCCGGACATTCACCTGCCCAACTTCTGAAGAATCCAGCCTGAAGATTCACCCTGATTTGAGATATCAATTTAATATCTCGGGTTATCCATGACTGGACTCTTATATCACCGATAAAGAAACATGATATTCCGTTTATGAAACTTTGAACACATGTTTTGACTGAAAAATGGAAACTGGACTCAAATTGCCGGCTACCAGTAGACTCTATCACAATGACAACTTACCCAATGGCAGGTATGCTTTCATTCTTAATCCAACCTTTCGATACGTAATTCTTTCCTCATCTGTGATTGTTTCCTGGTCATCTGAAGGACCGGCAGGCATCCAGGATGACACAATTTTAGACAGCAGAATCTCTGCTTTGAGCTTCTTTGCCTGAGACCGTAAATGCGTAGTCAGTCAATAACCTGAAACTAAACACTGAACGAACACAAAAAAACGTGATTCCGCAGACCTCCCGATTTCAGTTCTCATTGTACTTTAGTCGAGCAAAACTGGACTTCGGACCATTACATTATTTAATGCAAGGTTTTTTTTTTTTTTAAATTATCACATTACTTGGTAGGATCCAATTTTCGTTATTGATTCCTCGACCAAAAAAATTTATGCATATTTGATTAACCATCTAGCTATACATACATTTTAGCCGCGGTAAATTCTGGATCCAGACCATTTTCCTTCAAATTTTTCTCGTGGCCGTCGAGTAGCCAAATTTCTCCTCTCATCAGGTTATTCCGATTTCTCTTCTTAGTAATCATTCTTTGCTTCTGTTGTATTTTTCGAGATTGACGCGTTCGTTTTTTTCCTAATTCTTCCTTTTAATAGTATTTATCGGATAATTGATGTTTAAATTTGACTTGTGCTTAGCCGTTTTTATTTATCTCCCTGCCTTGAAATTTCTGTTGCTTTAGTTCATGAAATCGAAAATCATCTGTGGGATAGAAAATGTCTTAATCCGACACACTGTGTGTGTTTTATGGTTGCCTTTTTTTCTTTTGTGCTATCAGGAATCCAGGTAATTAAATCGCATTTCATTGTGCTTGCGCGCGCGTATATATTACCATTTGCCCTAACATCGTTTGCTGTCGGACCTCTCCGCCTACTCGTTCTCTCCGCTCGGTCAATTATCCTGAATATGTTCAATTTTTAGGTACTTTCTCCATGAATTCTTGTCTTTTGTTACGTATTTTGGTGCATATGTTATGCTTAGATACGTGTGTCCTGGCGCACATGGACACACAATTAGGGTTTTTCATTTTGATTGATATTGTTAATGGTAATCTATTTTCTAAGATCCGTTTTCCTTGTAGCAACCTTGAAAATATCGTGAGCTGGGTAACCCTTGTTTTTGAATATTTCATGGTCTTAGTGTTCAAAATGCTCTATTTTATTTAATAAGTGGTTTTTTTTTACCATCGTTGAATACTTCTGAGATTCGATAGAGATTCAGTCACCAAGCTCCAAGATTAGTTATTTGAACAGAACTTCAGTACTTAAGATTTTACATGGGTGAAAGTTGAATATCTTTTTTGAAACATCAAGGGTTGGAGATGAATACCACATTCTCGCAAGCGTTTTCTCTCCCAATTCATTATCTCTGTAATTTGGTGGATAGGGTTTTGTCTCACGAAGCATACTACGAAATTCAGGTGGTCTCTTCTTCTCGCCAGTAACAAGATCCTCTAAATTCTATATCAGTACCTATCAATTTGATTTTACTGGAGCAGAGAAACAATAGTTTATTGGAGAATAATACTTTTCTGTTTACCGCGAGCTTGTAAGCCACTGATTTTTGCGTTTGATGTGTTTTATTGATATAAACCATGGATTCTGGTTTCAAAGTATGTTAGTTTGCTTAGTTTTTCGTGTATGTTTATACAGCTGTGCAATAGTTTATATTGTTTCAGTACGTAGGTTTAGTCTAGGCATGTGGAAAAAGAAGTATTCAAACATCAGAATCTAAACTAAATCTTATGTAAACAGATATAAGTCTAGTATCATGGCATGCCAAAATTCACTGAAAAGATGTTAATTATTTAGTGCTCTCACAAGTCACAACTGCCCTCTTATTTGCATTTTGGAAATGGATACTGAAAGTATGAGTACTTGATTGCATCAGTGCTATTTGTTCTTTTATATTTCTTTTATCTCATATTCTCTAACATGGTTAGGTGGTTGTTGTAAAACAATTTAACTCCTATATAATCCGTTGATAGTTTTGGTAAAGTATTCTAATTTTTGCTTCAATGTAACCTGATGGTGTTTTTTAAATTGATTTTTAACAACGGATATACCTGCCTGTCGTCACAAATTCAGTTATTGTTTTTACTATCCGGTCATTTGTACTAATTATATATTGGTTATTCTGACGAGTCTCCATCTGCAGAGCTTCGAAATCTGTAAGTCGTGATCATGTCTTCATACCCTCCTGCCACTACTGATTCACTCATCCAGGCTGCTGAAGCCAAGACTCCATCTGAGGCAATCTCCATTCTGTACCAGATTCTTGAAAACCCCTCATCTTCTTCTGAAGCCTTGCGAATAAAAGAACATGCCATCACCAATCTCTCAGATCTTCTTAGACAAGAGGGTCGAGCAGCTGAACTTCAAGATCTCCTCACCAAGCTACGTCCATTCTTTTCTTTGATCCCGAAGGCAAAAACTGCAAAGATTGTCCGTGGTATTGTTGACGCAGTTGCTAAAATCCCTGGTTCATCTGATCTTCAGGTCACACTTTGCAAAGAAATAGTACAATGGACACGTGCTGAAAAACGAACTTTTCTCCGGCAGCGAATTGAGGCAAGGCTTGCAGCCCTCCTGATGGACAATAAGGAATTTTCTGAAGCACTGAATCTCCTTTCAGGTCTTATTAAGGAAGTCAGAAGATTAGATGACAAGCTACTGCTTGTAGAAATTGACTTGCTCGAAAGCAAACTTCTTTTCTCTCTGCGGAACCTTCCCAAAGCCAAGGCTGCACTTACAGCAGCTAGGACAGCCGCCAATGCTATATATGTCCCTCCAGCTCAGCAGGGTACTATAGATTTGCAGAGTGGGATTCTCCACGCCGAGGAAAAGGACTACAAAACTGCTTACAGTTACTTCTTTGAAGCATTTGAAGCATTTAATGCCCTTGAAGATCGCCAGGCCATATTCAGTCTCAAATATATGTTACTATGCAAAATTATGGTTAATCAGGCTGATGACGTGGCAGGAATCACATCATCCCTAAAGTAGGTTTACAATACCAAGGACAAGAACTCGATGCAATGAGAGCTGTTGCTGATGCGCATTCAAAACGCTCGCTCAAGCTCTTTGAAATCGCGCTTCACAAGTTCAAGACTCAGTTGGACGAAGACCCAATTGTTCACAGGCACCTTTCTTCCCTTTACGACACTCTGTTGGAGCAAAATCTTTGCAGGTTGATTGAGCCCTTTTCAAGAGTTGAGATCGCACATATCGCAGAGTTGATCGAGCTGCCATCTCACCATGTGGAAAAGAAACTATCTCAGATGATTCTGGACAAAAAATTTGCAGGAACTCTAGACCAGGGTGCTGGATGTCTAATCATATTTGACGATCCCAAAACTGATGCAATCTATCCTGCAACGCTCGAAACTATTTCTAACATGGGAAAGGTTGTGGATAGCCTTTATATGAGGTCTGCTAAAATAATGGCGTGAGAATCACATCGAGGAACTTTAAATTTTTTAGGTACCAATTTTTTTGGCCATTTCGAGACAACCACTTTCTTTTTGAATTTCTTTCTGGCATCATCTTCCTAACGTTTTACCTCTTTCTGTATTATTTGTGTACTGACTGGTCAGTTCGCCATGTATCGGATGTATTGAGGTGTTGATCACAAGTCATGCTTGATTATTCATTTGATTTCTTTAGCATGTGCCATGGCCTTGGGTGTATTTATGATATGCATATAGCAGAATTATATTCACGACTTATTCATCAGTTTTGAGCATGGAATCAAATCAATCAACAATAAAATAGAATTTATTGTAAAATATGAATCCATGTCCAAGTGCATAATTCTGGTCGTCTATAAAACTAGTTCGAGATCAACCATTCAAATATTCATTTCGACTGACCAAATGCGGGTTTAAGTTGGACTGATGAATTCAAGGCATCCGATAATTTGATTGAATATATTTTCTAACCAATTGCAGACGGCTAAATTCAATTCTCATCCTATATTGATCCTCTGTCCTTGTCTGTGCGTGTTTTGATCTCCATATTTAGCCACCACACCATCTCTCGAGTCTCATAACAGCAATGAAATCAGCCTCTCTGATAGTTGACAGACGGTGAGCCACCACAATGGTGGTGCCATCTTGGGACGCCTTTCTAAGTGCGTTTCGGACGTGTTTCTCTGATTCCAAGTCCAACGCACTGTTTGCTTCATCTAGTACCAGTACCTTTGATTTCTTGAGTATAAACCTTGCTATTGCTATCCTCTGCTTCTGTCCACCTGATAGTGGTACTTCATTCTCACCTACCTATAGCAAAATGAGAAGAATCCAACTAGTTTGTAGTAAATGTATCAAAGAATATCTCATATTTCAAGTTTTCTCAGTTGTGCCCCTTGTCGAACTTGCAGCCTATCTTTCAAGAAAACTTCCGTTGTATGTTGGCTTAAAGGGAGCGCTAATGCAAATTTCATGCTTACCTCTGTTTGAAACTGTGTACATAAGCTTCTTTTGCAAGCATTTGGGTTCGCAAATGCAATGTTCTCTCCTATACTACCAGCAAAAAGTGCCGGCTCCTGATCTCTAAAGCTATCTGCCTTCTCAACCACTTCAAATTAAGCTCCCTCAAGTCAATACCTCCCATCGAAATTCTCCCACTTGTTGGATTATAAAATCTCTGTATCATCCATAAAACCGTTGATTTTCCTGATCCACTTCCTCCTAGAAGAGCCACCATCTTCCCACCTTTACCTTTAGACTAAAATCCCTTAAAACAGTTGCATTTGGCCTAGATGGATATGCAAATGTCACCTTATTGAACACGATATCAACCACCTTGGAGCTTTTAAACTTCCTGCTTTTCCTGCTATCACCACCTGCTACAGGCTTTCGGTCGAGGATCCCAAAAACTGCACGTATTGCAGTTGCAGCCATGGAAGTTAAACTATAAGCTCCGTACATGGAACCTTGAGAAAATTCGAGAACGAATCCAAGATTTGATACTTTTTGACCAAAATTCTGCTAGGCTCAGATGAAGCTTCTTTGAAGGATTGAACTAGGCATTCCTGTGTTCCAAATGTAGCTACAGTTCTTTTGTTTGACCCTGTTCCTGCAGCTATATTGCTAGCCCTGTCATAAGAGGTGTTGTCTAATTTTGGTCCAATGCTGATGATCAAGTTTAAATAGGTAGCTCCAAGTGTCAGAGGTGTAAGAGTAGCAGCCAGTAAAGTTAATTTCCATTCAAGAAAAAATGAGATGCCAAGTCCAACAGCTGCTGAGATCAATCCCATTAGTAAGAAGGAAAGATGGTCACTAAGAACCGACCGAAAGCTAACACAATCTAATGAGAGTCTTGACACACGAATTCCAGTTGAAGTCTCATCGAAATCAAACCAACCTGGTTCTTGTCTCAGAAGACGTTTACAGCTTGGTAAAAAAGGAAGACGTTTACAGCGTGCCCCAGAATCAAGGGAAATATAGAGTTGCACCTGCAAGCATGCCAAAGAAAATCCCTATCATCAGCAGGGTCAGCTCTGGTTTCTGCAAGTTCCAAATGTCTAAGGTGATATTTCTCAATTTTGACTGATTTTCATCATTTTCTTCTCCTTAGTTTTCATTTTGCGTAGATGTCAAGTCTTAGGGGTTCGATATTTCATGAACATTCATCATTTTTTATTCATTGTGCATATGTTCTCATAGGTGGAGAAATCTAGGTTCTTGGGCTGATCAAATTGATTAAGAGCAGATTGTGGGACATCTTCCGAAGATAATTTGACAATATTAGAATAAAATCCAGCTTTTGCCATGAGCTGACGATGATTACCAATCTCAACAACTGATCCGCAATCAAGTGCCAAAACAGTGTCGGCGTTTTTTACAGTAGCTAGCTTATGGGCGATAATTATGGTAGTTCTACCCCTGGATAACGTATCAATTGCCTGTTGAACGACAAATTCAGCCTCGGAATCTAAAGCACTCGTGGCCTCGTCCAAAAGGAGGATTTTTGGATCATTTATCATAGCTCGAGCAAATGCTACACGCTGTTTTTGACCTCCGCAATGCAGTGTTCCTCTATCCTCAGTCTAGAAGCACAAGTTTTGAGCATAGTTACAGAAAATTTTCGCATGTGAATGATACACAAGGTAAATATATATTCGACTCGGTATCATAGCCTCGTGGAAGGTTACTGATGAAATCGTGAGCATTTGCTGCCATACAGATTCTAATGGCCTCTTTCTTGGTGGAATTTTTCTTCCCCATGATCACATTTCTCAAGTATGGTTGTCGCAAACAGAACTGGTTCTTGACCAACCATACCTATTTGAGTAGTTAGCCATTTCACTTGCAATGAAAATTTGAATCACGACTGGTTAGATTTAGTTGGGTTTTTTAGGAATCTAGTGGTTGAAACTATAAGCCTTCAGGTAATAAAAAGACCGTGATATTACCCTGTTTTGGAACAAAGAACGTGGATTTTCCAGCTCCACTGGTACCAACTAATGCTAGAGTTTTTGATGAATTGATTACTAGATTTAATGACTGTAGAATTTGGATAGTTGGTCGAGAAGGGTAAGCGAAAGATACATCTCTAAATTTGATGGTTGAAATCCATGGGAACAACAATGATCAACTTCTGGGATCCGATCAATAACTTCAGACACTCGGCTAGCATCTACAGTTCCTTGTGAAAATTGAGCAAAATACGACAGTGCCCGTACCAATCCCCTGTGGTATGTGACGTGAATGCTGGTAAGTTTAATTTTCTTATAAGACCAAAATATAACTTCAAACATCATGATTTTTGTATTCGATTCACAAAATACACTTGATTACCGAAGTTGAGAAAATGTTCCTGAGAGCTCGCAACATTTACTCATTTAGGAGTAAGAATATGTTTGCACGCTGGAAGCTTCTGTTGAGAAAATTTCACCAGAATAACTTATTAAGTCGAGTAAACCATATATGCAATCTGCTTCGTCAAACATGGGAAAAAAGATTTTTTCAAATGTCTCTTTCTTGTACTATCTTCCCAGTTGACAGTTTCGTTGAAGAAGCTTTCTGTTAATCGGCTACGGTTCTTGGATCCGGCAATGCTTCTCAGAGTTTGAATAAATTTTTCCTTTCTTCCCTTGATGAAAAGCCATCTGGGAGATTCTTCAAAAAAAGATGGAACACAGGTCCACAACTATCAACTGAGAAATTAAAGTCTAGTTTGTTTGATAAGTTATTTTTTACTTTATCTAAAACAACCTCATTATTTTTAAATTTCAAATCTTAATAATTGTTTTTGAAATTATATGTAAAGCCTAACAGAGAAACAAATGATGGCTTAGTTTTATCTGTTTACTTTCTTTCTTTTTTTAAAATTGAATTATGATCTTACAAGTACAAAATTACATATATTTTAATATAAATCAAATTAATGATAAAAAGATGTGAGACGGTTTTACGGATCGTATTTTGTGAGACGGATCTCTTATTTGGGTCATCTATGAAAAAATATTATTTTTTATACTAAGAATATTAATTTTTATTGTGAATATCGACAGGTGAACCCGTCTCACGAATAAAGATTCGTGAGATCAGTCTCACAAAAAACCTACTAAAAAATATTCATGAGTTACTAATTATTAGGTATGCTTTTAATCAAGATTGTATTTTTTATATATCCGAGTTGAAGAAATCGGGTCTTATCAGGATTGTATTTCGAAACAATTTAAATTTTCAAACATTCGATTTTAAAAGTTAATGTTTACATATAAATTACATTTCTTGCAAAACCCATGTAAGAACGAACCTCAAGCTGGGGCGAGTGGCGCACTTGCGAATCCTAAAGTCAATTTCTTGGACGGCGTGGACCGAGATTCCGATCCCGGCTCATTTTCTGCTAATTTACGGGCCAAAATCTGCCCTGGAATGAGCTATTTGAGAGAAATTATTGAAAGCATAAGCACGATCTTCTCCAGTTTAGGCAATTCACAGCATAACATTGGCAATAGAACGAATCGTCCCATGGACGGAGACGGCGGTGTTTGGACTGGGAACGAACGGGCTGCGTACAAGCTGAAGGGATTTTTCGATTTGGCGAAGGAGGAGATCGCCAAGGCCGTACGAGCTGAAGAGTGGGGTTTACCTGGCGACGCCGTTTTGCATTACCATAATGCCCAGAAAATTCTCAGTGAAGCTATTTCAACACCAATTCCTTCTTACATATCATCTAGGTAATAAAGAGAGAGTTTTTAATTTTGTCTAATGCCAGTACTGGATGAATTTTTTGGGTCTCTTATTTGCATGGAATCCGTTTGGTTGTCAATTCGATTATCAGGTCTACTGTTTAGATGTAACTTGAATTTTCATTTGTTGATGCACCAATTGATCTACAATAAGTATTTATGTGAATCAGTTCGGCATTTTGCGTGGTGGCATTTGATTCATTTGTAACTTGAGGAGAGTCATACCATGTATCAGGTCTCACATCCTTTTTATGTGGCAGTAGTCGATGTTCTAAAGTTCATTGATATTGGAATTTGCCAACTTAACATGATTTGATAGTGTCCAGAGTCAACTTGTAGAATGTCATTCTCTGTTTTCTAAGATGATTGGGGATAATGTCATATCCTAGACTCCTTATCAGATGATTTGGATACTTCATTGCTGATTCTTTAACATGTCGGTAGTTTTAGATGTATTTTGGATAGTGCGGTGTCTCTTGGCCTTTTGCTGTCAATTTATTAAATTTTCAACAGTGAACTGGAGATGGTTAAATCTTATCGGCAAAAGGTGTCAAAATGGCAGGGCCAAGTAGCAGAGAGATTACAAACTTTATCACGGAGAACAGGTCTATCCCCTCTTGCATTGGTCTCCTAAAATTTTTTTTACCATTGATTTTAGATAAGCATGATTAATGAGAAACACGGTCTTTTCCTTTGTTAATTCTCCTCAGTTTCCTCTTACTTATATATCAGGTGGATCATCAGAAAACAAGGTATGGGCTGAATTATCGTGTCTTTGTTATGTCCTTCAAGAACTTGAATTTGGGGTCACATCTGCTTAGAGATGTAAATAAATCAAGCCGCTTGCGAGCTACTTAGAGCTCGGCTCATTAAAAACTCGTTCGTTAATCTTATCAAGACGAGCTCGAGCTCGACAATTTTATCGAGCCAAGCTCGAGTTTAATGATATCCTGCTCGCGACCCACATAAACGATCTGTGCTCGAGTTTTGATTTGGCAAATTAAAATATTAGTACTAGCCTGCGACCTGCGTAATGAGCCTGAAAACAAGCTTGCTTAACGAGTCGAGCTCAGGTTAGACTCGTTAAACATGAACGAGCTATAAGCGAATCGAGCTTGAGCTATTCGCAAACATAGTTATTTCAAAATGAGCCAAGTTCAAGCCTCGTGATAAAAGTTCGAATCGATCTCGAGTCTATATATACCTTAAACCAGCCGAGCTCGAGCCTAATACTGTTTGGCTCATTTACATCTCTACATCTGCTGTTGAAGTCACTTGTTATGGCTTATTGGCCACTGTAATTGACTTTGTATACCGATAATCTCCTAGAGTAGGAAAGCAAGAAACTTTGCCAATTGAGTAATTCGACCTTCAATTCAAGTTGAGCTATGAAGAGGTTATTTATATAACCATTTTCTAAAAATGTTAACACAATTAATAAGCAATCATCCAATCACGTGACTTAAATTCTTTCTTATTTATGGCCTATATATTTTTAGGATACCTTGCCTAAAGCGCAAGCTGTGGCAATCGCTTCTACTAGTTCACATCTTAGAAAAGGGGAAGTACAAAAATATTCTGGCAACAGCAGAGGCAGTTCTGCTGTTAGAAGTCAGACTGGTAAGGCAACAACTTCAAGACCTGTCGAATCTGGCAATGGCTATGATGCTAAGCTCGTGGAGATGATCAATTCAGTGATTGTTGAACAAAGCCCATCAGTTAAATGGGAAGATATCGGTTGGCTAGTTATTTCTTCCTTATGCTTTAATTGTTTCTTTGAATGGACAAAATTATGTTATTTTTTTTATGATACTCTGCTGCAGCTGGACTTGAAATGGCAAAACAAGCACTATTGGAAATGGTTATTCTACCAACTAAAAGAAGAGATCTATTTACTGGGCTTCGGAAACCTGCCAAGGGTTAGTATATGGGAAATGAACTTTACTTTCCCATTCGTATGACTATAGATGTTTGACGAAAAAGTGAAAGACTCCATTATTTTGCAGGTTTGCTTCTCTTTGGACCACCTGGAACTGGGAAGACCTTGCTTGCCAAAGCAGTTGCTTCAGAGTCAGAAGCAACATTTTTCAATGTTTCTGCTTCCTCCCTGACATCAAAGTGGGTATGTGTACTACACCTGCCATTCCTGCCCCACCCTGTATCTTCGCTGCAGACTATTGTGGAGGTGGATGTGTCCTCTTTACTTTTCACGGTTGAAATTATTGCATATTTGCTTGAAATGCCAGGTGGGAGAAGGTGAAAAGCTTGTTCGAACACTTTTTTTGGTTGCCATTTCCAGACAGCCATCAGTAATATTTATTGATGAGGTATTGTACCACCGTGGAATAATTGTCGAACTATCAGCATATTTATACTTTTGGCTCCAACCTTTGCACTGAATGTATATGTCCTTGTTTATTAAAAAAGAGGGCAAACCTTCATTTAAAAGGAAAAAAATCTAAAAATGAAACAAACTATTATATTATTAATGTTTCCTATCATTCTCTTTCTATGTAATACTATTTCATGGTGGTATTCTTCCACCATTTTTGTTTAGCAGCCACGGATATGTTGTTTACACAACACTTGCACACCTTCTGTGATACAGATAGATAGTATCATGTCAACTAGGACCGCTAATGAGAATGAAGCAAGTAGAAGATTGAAGTCAGAGTTTTTAATTCAGTTCGATGGAGTGACGTCAAGTTCTGATGATTTAGTTACTGTCATTGGTAAGATTTGTTTACGATACAATCACCAGATCATCTAGAAGTGTTCATGTTCAATTAGGAAAGAAAATCACATACCAGGCTAGCTGCATGCTGTTTTCTTTGAAGGGTTTGGGATAAACTCTAGTTAAAACATTGAAAATCCAAAAGTATTCAAAAAATAAATAACTCTTAAACCCACTTTCCTATTTTATAGAAATCATCCATTGTAGGAAAATTAATTATTAAGGTATGCTAGCCAAATTCTGAAATCTGAATATTGGCTTCAATTTTCCACATAATTCTAGCACTGTAGCTATGCAGTTTGTGTTACATAGGCTGGAATTGGTGTTCAAATTATGCAAAAGTCCTGATATGGATAATGTCTCATAGAACCAAACGGGTAATTTGAAGGAGTATTTGCTGAATTTCCAAATCGATAATGAGATGTTGAATTCATAATCTCTCTGAAACAAGGCAGATTATAATTTAAATTTCATTGCATTTCTTTTCTAGAAGACATTCTTCGTCATTGCAGGTGCAACCAATAAACCCCAAGAGTTGGATGATGCAGTTCTTAGAAGACTGGTTAGTATGTTGCCACGGGCATAATCCTCATGGAATATTTACGAATTGATTCATTAATCTACTTGCATATGATATTAGAAGTGTTTAGACTGCATTCGTTCACATTGCATATGATATTAGAAGTGTTTAGACTGCATTCGTGCAATGTGAATTAACTTTTCTCACATAGATTCTTGTCAACTCGATATAATGAAATGAACTCTGACTCTAGTTATGTATTCGAGGCTTCAAGCTATAATCTGCAGCCTTTTCTTGGGTCAAATTCTTCAGAAATATTATTGTATTAGCTTCCTGTTATTCTGAAAGGAATGAGGAAAGGCCTAATCATGTCGGGCACATTTGAAATTCAAATAGGCCATATCCTTGTAGTGGGCCCTTAATTTCAAGGCTAACTAAATTTCCATGAGGCTCATGAACAAAATTGGATTTCCCGTCGATCACATCTCTGAGGTGGACATCAATTGTTTGCTGTTTTATCTATGTATTCATTGTTTAAGCATTTTATTGGTGTTTTAATGGAGAGGGCGTGTTAAGAAAGTATCTGAGAAGGTTATGAAACTTTTTTTTGCAAGATAAATTTATACAGCTGGCAGGACTTTAGTAGAACTTTTTTGTTGATTGTCATG
Organism: Primulina tabacum; assembly: GCF_025594145.1. Lineage (NCBI taxonomy): Eukaryota > Viridiplantae > Streptophyta > Magnoliopsida > Lamiales > Gesneriaceae > Primulina > Primulina tabacum. The sequence goes on from NC_134557.1 coordinate 3,978,460, forward strand.
CCTTGCCACAGGTGAAGCGGATATACATTCCTTTGCCAGATGCAACTGCTAGAAGAGTTCTTTTGAAACATAAGCTCAAGGGCAATGCATTTGCTATGCCAGGTTAGAAGCATGAGCTCTCAGCCAGTCGGGTTTGTTTTACTTCATTTGTGTACCCTTTGCTGCTGCAGGAGGAATTAATACTGTACTGCATTTAACACTGTTACATGTCCTTTGGCTACAGAGAGAGATTTAGAGAGACTTGTGACAGAGACAGATGGTAATATAATTTTCTTTTCAACTATTCTTACATTCATAAATCTTGGTTTGGATCCAAAATCCAGATGTGATCCATTTCCGTGTAGTCTGATATAAAACTTATGATAAGCTCATATATTTACAGGGTATTCTGGAAGCGACCTTCAAGCTTTGTGTGAGGAAGCTGCGATGATGCCAATTAGAGAACTTGGTTCAGACATTCTTACGGTTCAGGCAAATCAGGTAGGCCGGCTGTGTTATAATCTTCTTTTTATGCTCTGAAACTTCCCACTAGTTTAAATTAACCTAGGATAAGAGTTTATATGTTATCCGATAAAAAATGATACATGAGTTTCATAAAGAAATGACCTCTCTTATTTTACCGTTTTGAGAAGATAAATTTTGTTTAGAATAGTCTTATGGTTAAACAATTTATTTGAGTATTTGTTTTCTTTCAACATGTAATATTAACTTATATTTGATCATAAACATATGCCTGTTATCAAACTAATTTTTTAAATGGTTTTATTATACAAATTTAAAAGTGAATTTATCCAATAATTGTTTATGGACATAGTTTATCTTATTGGTAAAAAAAATTCAGTACAGTGAACATTTTAAAGTCATAATTTTTTAATAAATATTACAATTTCAGCTGAGAAATTAATGAGTTGGATGAAGCACAATATTATAATTTTTTAATAAGTATTACAATATTATATCATTATGTTATATGAGATTAAAAGTGACTTTTCATTTAGTTTAATAACAGATATTCGGTTTTTGATGATAAAATTCACTGAATTATAATTTTTTTAACCCTTTTTGAAATGAGTGGAGTGATTTATTGATTGTGCTGAACTTTGTCTCCCTTCCTTTTATCTGCATCATTGCTTCTTATACTCTCTAGAAACCATGGACCTGAGATTTTCAAAGATTTGAGTCTTGATATACAATAAGCATGCAAATGTGCAGCAGCTAGTGTTGAATATTAGGACCAAAATGAGGAATATCGAATATGGATTATACGAATCAGGATCGGTGTGTATGAAATCTGCAGGTAAGGCGATTGAGATACGGAGATTTTCAAAAGGCGATGAGCGTGATTAGACCTAGCTTACAGAAAAACAAGTGGGAAGAGCTTGAGCAGTGGAATCGAGAGTTTGGCTCCAACTAAATCAAACAAAGTGACTTTTGTATTTTCCATTATTTGAGGTTGTTATACTATTATCTTGTGTTTATATAGAAAGAAAACGTGTGATCATATGATATATTTATATTTGAATCGATAGTGTGAATGATTATAATAAAATCTATATTTTTAAAAGTAGTATGTATTAAGTTATGATTTAATTTAATAATTGGAAAATCTTGATATAGATTAATTATTATTTTGGGATAAAAAGATGGCAAAAATTTGTGTGAGACGGTCTCAAGGGTCGTATTTTGTGAGACAGATCTCTTATTTGGGTCATCTATGAAAAAATATTATTTTTTATGCTAAGAGTATTGTTTTTTATTGTGAATGTCGGTATGGTAGACCCGTCTCATAAATAAAGATTCGTGAGACCGTCTTACAATAAACTTACTTAAAAAAGGTATTTAGGAAAATGAGAATCAAGAGGAGTTATAATAATATTAAAAAAATATTTATAACTTCTAAAAAAATGCTTTTTAAATTTTTTTGCAAATTTCTAAAGAAAAATTTAAGAACCACTTCGTTTTTTGTTTTTTGTTTTTGTTTTTTTTGACAAAAACGCTCTTAATAGTTGATTTCACTAGTTTTTTTGTTTGCATTAATTTTCTGTCTGATGTTTATATCCAAATTTTGTAAAACAAAAAAGTAAACTAGCAAACAAACAAAGATTAACGTTGAAATTTTTTTTTCATTTAAAAGGCTACAAATTTATTTGATACCCATATAGATTTAATTTACTTTAATAGTAACAAAGAATAATAATTTCGAATCACTTGATTGCGACTTCCACCCAAAAGAATCCCGGAACACAACAACCAAAGGTTCTCGAAGCTAGCCGGGACAGATATCACTCAAACCACCGTCAAAGCTGTGTTGATTTCCGTAGGAGGAGAATTTTTTGATACATCTTCTTCCTGCCAAATGGCACGTATTGTTTTCCTTTTCCTTTTATTCTGTGTTATATGAAGATTAAATTTTTTTTTTTAACCAGTGAGGAGTTTTATCAAACAGTTTCTGATTTTTTTTTAATAACCTGTTGATTTGTAGTCAGTTACGCTTCACACGAATTTGGGCGACATCAAGTGTGAAATATTCTGCGACGAGGTCCCCAAAACTGCTGAAGTACGTATTTGATACTATTTTTGGAATTTATATAGACACTCGTATTTACAGGACTAAATTTGTCTTTCACTAACATTTGGATGACTGCCATGCCTCACTATCGCTCTGACCCTTTCGATGATCATATTACCCAGTGTTTTTACGTTCACTGTATGCATTTTCGTGTAAATTTGAGGGTTTTTTTTTTGGGTTAAAATTCTGTTGCAGAATTTCTTGGCCCTGTGTGCAAGTGGCTATTATGATACTACTACTTTTCATAGAAATATTAAGGGTTTCATGATCCAAGGTGGTGATCCAACAAATACTGGCAAGGGTGGGACAAGTATATGGGGTAAAAAGTTCAATGATGAGATGAGAGAGTCTCTCAAGGTATGAATTGTGATTTCTTGCTCCGCTGGTTTATATGCTGGTGATTTAGTTCTATTTTAAAACTCTTCATAAATTTCTAAAGACCCTCATTTGTGGGCTTTTACCTTTAAGTAGTCCGAACTCTAAAGTGCACATGACACAACCGAATAAACAGAACCTCATCCCATGTATTTGCAATTTTGGTAGAATTTTTACTTTGACTGCCTAATGTTAACAGTGTTACTTGATCCAGAGAACTTATACGTTCAGACTGTTTCCTCTTTCCTCTCCATATTAAGGTCAGTTAGTGCATGTAAACTAATGGGATGAGATGGTGTGCCTTTTTCTCATATGATTTATTAGTTCATTTAATTTTGGGAATTTTAATTGGATGTGGAAGATATAGGGAATAGTTTCTTAGTGTAATTGCCAGTGCATGAGTATTTTGACATAAGTAACCTATTAACCTCAATTCCAGTAGGTTGATCTTTCCTAGGCAATTTTTGCAATTCATAATTCATTCTCGTGTACTGATATAATCTACAACACAAGTAACCTATTAACCTCAACTCCAGTAGGTTGATCTTTCCTAGTCAGTTTTTGGAATTCATAAATCATTCTCGTGTGTTGATATAATTTGAATAGCATAAAGTTGATTTTGTTACATGAACACTGACCTCGATTCTCTTGTTCTTTTGGTTTTCATCCAGCACAATGCTAGAGGTATATTATCCATGGCTAATAGTGGCCCGAATACAAATGGAAGCCAGTTTTTCATTACATACGGGAAGCAACCTCATCTTAATGGACTATACACCATCTTCGGCAAAGTGATTCATGGTTTTGAAGTTCTTGATATAATGGAAAAGGTATGTCAAAAGGTTTTGACCCCCGTTGTGTTGTGTTGTGTTGTGTTGTGTTGTGTTGTCAGGGACTAATCATAATCAAGGCTAATTTAAAATGTCATTCTGAAATATCATTTTTATTGTTGTTTATTAAGTTAGAATTCTCATTATATTCCAAAAACCATTTTTTCGTTGGCCATATTTATATAACAAAACATTGTTCACTTTTCTCCCAGGCTCCAACGGGACCAGGTGATCAACCTCTTATGGAGATCAGGATTAATCGCGTTACAATACACGCCAATCCACTTGCTGGTTGAGTAAACTGTTCAAATACTGTGTCGGGTGTTGATGTGTTTGGAAATTCACCATATTAAATTTGATTCCCTGGAGTTTGATGCTTTTAATTGGTAGACTAAGCAAAACATAGATTTCTTCAACCTTTTTTAAGGTTAAACCAGTGGAACTTGTGTATTTTGGTTGTGATATTACCTTAAATTGACAGCATTCTCATCTCCGACGTGTAGTTCAATTGTTTCTAATATCTTACTTCGGGCTTTAAAACATTGTATCATATGTGTATTAACTATGTTTTTTCTTTTCATTTGGTTTACTCTCTTTTCTTAAATACAATTATTTTATTTATATAAAATTAAGAAAATATGTTTTGGATTAGGTGCTTCGATGGCTTTGTATGGCGTAATCTTTTAGCATTCTGGCTTTGTGCTTTGTTAATTTCTTTTCTGAACCCTTTGTGCTTTGTTAATTTCTTTTCTGAACCCTTTGTGCTTATACATACTTGAAACTATTTTCAGCCTATTATTATAGAAGGTTGATTTGATGAGAAAATTTCAAATAATTTTTTTTAAGAATTTTAAAGTATGTTGTCTTATTTTAAAAAATAATAATATGAAAATTTAGATTCAAAATTCATCGGTATGAAATTACCCTTGCAATTTACATTATTTAGTATTTATAATAAAATTGGATTGTACATCTACCATGCTTGGTCAATTCCTGTTCCATCGGCAAGTATATTTTTTTATATGATTTTACGAATTTTTATTTACGAGATAAATTAATTTTATTATAAAATTTATTATTTTTTCATAAAGAATAAAAAAATATTCATTTCATAAAATTAATTAATAAAATTAATTCTTCTTAATTTTTATGAAGCAGAAAATAGTCAAATAATGACCCATGACAACACAGTAAAAAATTAAAAAGAAATATTTTTACGGAGAGCTTCCTCGACAAGCTACAAGTTACCAAAACCAGTTGGAGCTAGGTTTTGCTGTCACTGAAATGGCCGAGGACGAGAGGTTATCAACTCCCAAGGCCCCTAAGCCGAATTCGACACCAAATGTTCCCGAGAAGTTTGCCAACAGCAGTAACCCGTCCAGAAATCTGAAAACTGCAAAGGAGTTTACATCATCAGTGGCCGCGAGAATCGCCGATCAGCCGCTTCAATGCTTCGCCCCCGAAGTTTGGGGTGTGCTCACTGCCATATCAGAAAAGGCACGCCAGCGCTACCAGGTTTGCCGCTGCTCCAAAAGACTTGGGTTTTGTTCTTTGGTCCGTTGCAGTTTGCGACCTACTATGTTATGGATACTTGGAGAGTTTTCATGCATTTTTTGTCTGGGGTTCTTTTTCGGAATGTGTTATAGAATCATGCAAAGGGCTGAAAAAAAATCTCCCTCATAAAAAAACTGACAATTAGATTTGTGTAATGTCGCTGACTTTTAAGTGTTGAGAAAAATCCAAGTAAACGTCCCTCATATAGAATGTGCATCTCTATGGCATAGACTGAGATAGTGGGTTTAGATTATGTGGCTTTAGTTTGTTTTATTATGGCTTCTTATATTGATTGCTGTGATATGCATGCATTAGCATCTAGCTTTTCATACTTTTGCCGCACTTCTTTGCTTGCTGCATAGTTACATTTTATGATATTGGCTGATGCAAGTATTCGGAACAGAGTATAAATATGCCTCTGACTTGCGATGAACACTGTATCGGTCGGTTAGTGGATAACACACATTTTCGGATAATTGCACCTGCTGTAAGTGGTAATCATTGCAAGATTTATCGGAAGAAGGTTGCTACTGCAGATACGAAACTTCCATCGGACAACTCTTGTTCCGTGTTCTTGAAAGATTTTAGGTTATTTATTCTTTAGCAAAGGTCTATTTGTAGATTTTTGCGTAGCAATTTTTTTTGATGGTTTCAATTTTTACACAGCACGAATGGTACGTATTTAAATTGGGAAAAATTGAATAAAAGTGGACCTGAAGTGAAGCTGTGCCATGGAGACATAATCTCAATAGCAGTTGCTCCACATCATGGTACGGTTAGTTGAATTTGTTTAAATTAAATTCTTTTGTCAGATCTTCTCTTGCCTTTTTTTGTTTTGCTCTTAAGCATGGTGGAGTTTTGGCTTTATTTGGTGACTTTTCTTTGTTAATTATCTACAGTTTGAGACCGAATAATTATATTATTTGGGAACTTCCATCAAATTTACTCACGAACTCTGTTTTCTTGATTTTATGCAGAACATGCTTTTGCATATGTATTTCGGGAAGTTCAGAAATCCTCTGTTGTAAATGATGGACTGCTAAAGAGAAAACCTGGTAAATTGCTTTAGAATTTTGTAGAATGATGGAACAAAGTTAGTTTGATACTATTGTAAATATAGAGAGGATTTATAGGGATTAGATAAGACTAATTTTGGAATGTTGTTTTTTAGGAGATTTGTTAGCTAAGATTGAGTAGCCGGTATATAATTCATATTGAGAAATATTCTTCTTTCAAATCTATGTGGTATCAAAGCCTACTCTCTCAAAACCCTAGCCTTCTCCATCGTAAAAATATGTCATGAGCACTGAAACAAAAAGCCCAACTTTTGAAGTGAAGGAATCTAGATACAGAGATTGCTGGAAGAATTGGGAAGAGCTACAAGAAATCCTATCAAAATGTTATGTTACTATCAAACTGTCATTAGCATTGCAAAGAACTATGTACGTCATGATTAAACAAAACACATCGAGATAGATCGACATTTCATTTTAGAAAATTTTAGAAGGCAATTATACAATTGATCTAATACTCCTACAAAATCACAAAGAGCAGACATACTCAGTAAAGCTCTTCCGAGAACCAACTTTGTAGAACTAAGTCACGAGCTGTGAATATTATAAATTTATACCCAGCATGAGAGTGTAGAATGATGGAGCAAAGTTAGGAATTTGATACTGTTGTAAATATAGAGAGGATTATAGGGATTAGATCAGACTAATTTTGGGATCCTGTGTATTTAGGAGATTTGTTATCTAAGATTAAATCCTTATTATGTGGTGATTGATTTGCACTATTTGTATAAAAATTGTATTGTACTCGGTAGAATTCACAATGAGAAATATTCTTCTCTCAAATCTACAAATTTCAAGCTATCTATTTTAGTTTTTGTTTTAAATTCAATATTATAGTTGCAGTCTAAAGATAAAGTGCACAATTTGGGGCTTGCGTGCAAGTGTACTGGAATCTCTTTCTTGAATTTCTAATATATGTGGGCGTAGTGGCATGAAGTTTTTATCTGTATATTGCTTATAGCTTAGTCATTTTTTGAAGAGGAACTGGGTGCTGAGAACAAAAGACTAAAAGGGATTGGCATAGGAGCTTTAGATGGTCCACTATCGCTTGATGATTTTCGGAGCCTTGAAAAATCAAACAAGGTATTAACTATTAATATAGACTTTTAGCTTTTGCATTGCTACAGTATTCCAGCAACTCCAATGTTTTCATACTTTATGTCACCTTTTATACAAGTGTTGGGTATGCATTGTAGGAACTTAGGAAACTTCTGGAAGATCAAGTTGCGATTGTCGAAGCTTTGCGCTGTGAAAACCGTGCATCTACCGAGAAGCATGAATCTGTATGTCTTGCTTTGCTCATACATTCTATTCTTTTTTAAAAAAAACTTTTTATGATCATATGCCTTTGTGCATTGGTTTATGGAATGGCGCCCTTGTCATCTAGAATTTATCTCTTACTTATCTTGAAATATTTCTTTATGAACAATGGTTTTGCGGCTTCAGAATTTATGGTTGAAATTCATTGGAATCTTATTATCAACTTTCATACTGAAGATTTGTAGTGTATGAAGCATGTGAGAATAATTCCTAAAAAATTATTATTCTGGGATTAGAACTTACAATTAGAGTTCATTGGACGTGCAGCCTCCATTGTAGTTGTAATATTCTTTGATGCATATTATTGTAAACATGTTGCCTTAACGTTATGTGAGGTTAAACATCTTTTTTTCTGCTGCGGCACGTAAATGTTTGTGGCATACTCTGTATTCTGTAACTCATCGAACATGATGAAATTTACATCATCATTTTCCCTCTCCGTCACTGCATAATACGATTTCAAGGACAATTTCTGTACGTGATCCGTTTTATTTTGCATGCTGTGTGTGGTATTTTGATGGTGTCTGCTTGCAATAATGATCGAGAGCGCTTTATTTTGCAGGAAATGAGAAAGTTGCAAGAATCAATATCAAAATCCTATCAGTCCGAGTTCAATATGTTGAACCAGCATTTAGAAGCTAAAAAGAAGGAACTGGCAGAGCTGAATAGAACATTTTCTGAACAGAAACATGAGATGGAAAACCTTAACAAAAGACTTATCGCATCTAAGCAATCGTGTGTTGAAGCTAATGAAATAATTTATAGGTGAGAAATGAAATTAAACAACTTAGGTTCAGACTTGATGGAAAATGCGCAAACCATTCACAATCATTGTTCTTTAAACTGGTTGCAGCACTTTTCATCTGGCTTTTAGTTTATGATATTGATTAAAGTTACTTTAATTGTATATTTCTAAGCTTTCTACGGCATCTTATAATATTATTTGCAACAAACTCAGATGGATTCAAATTTTCTTGAGATATGGAGGAAATATTTTTTGTGTGTGTTTGCTTGGTTCAGCCAGAAGGCATCTATGTCAGAACTGAAAACTTTATTAGACGAGGAGCGTGATCAGAGAAGAGGAGAGCGGGAGAAAGCTGCTGCAGACTTAAAAATGTCAATCCAGAGAATTCAAGCTGAGACTGCGGAGGAAATAAAAAGATTGTCAGATGGTGCTCTACGGCGGGAGAAAGAACAACAGGAAAGGATAAACAAGCTTCAGGTAGAGAAAGTGGATTTGTTTTGGCTTTAGTTTGTTTTTCTGGCAGAGCAGTTAATCATGACTTTTATTCAGGATGCAGAGAAGGAAAGGTGTTCATTGGTGGAAACTTTGAGGTCCAAATTGGTACGTTTACATTTTTCTTCCTGATTTCAGAGTGTCTTTGCATATAAAGTTGCTGTGCTCTGTTAATTGCAGGAAGATACACGGCAAAAGCTGGTCGACTATGATAATAAAGTTCGCCAGTTGGAGGGTCAAATTCATGAGGAGCTGCTTGCTTCTGCCAGGAGCAGAAAAGTATAGTGGCTTAATTCTATCTGCCGAGATATGCTGCTACCATTTTAAAAATTGCTAAATGTTCCATATTCTTACTTGTGCTTTTGGTTGAGTTCACAGAGGGTTGAAGAACTTAAGCATGACAGAGAAAAGCTAATTAAAGAGCTTGAACACGAAAAGGTAGGATTTGCAGTACATTTTGTTTACTGTTTGTTAACATTATCAATATAAAGTAAATGCCTGGGATGAAGTTAAGCCATCATTAATCACATATTAGGGCAAACCAAAGTTTTATGTGTCGAACTGAGATTCTTTTGTGCTTATAGCAGGCAGCTCGGGAAGAAGCTTGGGCAAAGGTGTCTGCACTAGAACTTGAGATCAGTGCTGCTTTACGGGATCTTGATTTTGAAAAGCGCAGACTAAAAGGGGCTAAGGAAAGGATTATGCTTCGGTGAGAGAGCGACAACATGAGATGGATTAATGAAGGATTGGTTTAATTTTTCAATAAGTTTAGAAAATTAATAGCATGTATTAATGCCATAAATTTCTTGCATACCTGGACGACAAAAACTTTTTTTAATAGATTTTGGGCGATGAGCATATTTTCTTTTGCATAGATAATCATTAAATAAATATGGCATTGTTTTTTTTTTTTTTTGCTTCCTGATATTGACAGTTATTACCGAGTAATCTGCACATTTTTCCATTGAGCACATTGCTGGTTGGTCACATCAAATAATTTTTTGCAGTGAAACTCAGCTTCGCGCATTCTATTCTACTACAGAGGAGATATCCGTGTTGTTTGTAAAGCAGCAAGAACAACTCAAGGCAATGCAAAGAACGCTCGAAGATGACGAGAATTATGAATCCACATCTGTTGATGCTGACGTCAATCCAGAATATATCGATGTAATTCGATCTTTGGCCCGAGACAAGGAGACCTACCAACATAATATTATAGCAAAGGTAGGATCGGGTGCAGGTCATAGCCATGGCAGAGATCAACTTGAGTCATCAAGTGATGAAGCAAGTATGACAGAAAAGCATGACTGTAATGTCAAAAACTGTGGTGGAGGTGGTCAGGATACCGAGGAGATGGAAATCACTGGTGATGAACATAATGTTGGGGGTGGTTTTGGTTCTGATATCAATGCCAATGGCACAACACCTGTTTTCCTAGGAGATGCTATTGGAACGGAACAATTCCCTGAAACCGAGGGTGTTGGTACATTACCAATTCTGGAAGGAGATGTTGCTGAGACTGAGCATGCTGTGGAAACTGAAAGCCAATCTCTTCGCGGAAGGCTGAAATTCGATTTAAATAAATTTAGCGCCACAGATGATGATGAGATGCAGATAGATGATGAAACAAATACAGAAGCTGTGGATCAGGCTCAAAACAAAAGTCATGGTCCTTCTCTCTCTCAATCGAATAGTCCTTTGGCAGTTCAGAACCCGATGGAAGACACTGAAGGTGGAGGAAGTATCAAAACAGGTGACCTTTTGGCCTCAGAAGTGGTTGGGAGCTGGGCATGCAGCACCGCTCCTTCTGCCCATGGAGAGAACGATTCTCCCAGGAGCAGAAACGACGAAGAAGGTACTGCTATGCCTGTGCAAGACTCCAACAGTCTTGTAGCTGAGAGTCAACACTTACCATCCTCAAAATCTGATGCTCCTGCCGCGAACTCTCAAAATCTGATGCTACTGTGCGAGATGATTGCTATTATTTCTCCTGATTCAAGGGAACAATTTAGCAGTGCTGTTATAAGAGAGAATCAAATTGGGTGTGACGGAATAGCAAGTTCTTCCGAAACTGAAGATTGTGGTGATAAAGACAAAGATGCGAACGAAGCTGTTACTGGAGTTGCTTCAGATACTGAGACTGTTGGTAGAGATGGATTAGTGGCTAATGATGAAATGGAGGAAGACGATGATGATACACAAGAAGATTCTGTTGGATAATTGCATCTCAAGAAAATCTAGATTAGTTTATATATATGCTCTTCTTTTTGTGCAAATTAGTAATTTTTTTACTTTTTATCATTTTGTTTATAGCCGAGGCAAGGGGTCATTGCTGTAAATGTGCATATGTTGAAGAATTTATTCTATTCTAAGTTGACATTTTTAAGCAGGTCGAGATGTTGAAAGTCTGATTTTGTAGGATCGAACTTCTAGCTATCTTTGTGATTGCGATTGAGACAAAATGGAAATGCCCTTTTGATATATGTCCTTTCGTTTTCTCGAAACAATGATAATAATGATAGTGAAGAATGCCAAGAATATCAAGTACTCGCAACTCTTTTTAACTTCCAATGTTATCGACCAAGCACTATCAAAAAGAAAGTTGTATGCAAGGTTTTTTGAAGGTACCAGATTGTGAAAGAAATAAAGAAAATGTGAGTTGTTTGGATTTTCAAAGCATTTAAAATACTAATCTACACTACTCAAGAGGACTGTCCAATGACATGATGGGGCAGCCTTTTGGGGTTTTGGGGGCTTGTTTGTGTTTCACGAATCACGGATTGTTCCTTAGGACTTTAATTCTCAATTCTCAGTATAAAAATTAGATAGAGTTTATATTCTCAAAAAGTAAGTTGTATGCAAGGTTTTTTGGCCAAGTTTGAATATACAAAATTTGTAAAACAAAACAAAAGTGATATGTTAACTAAGGACTTTAAAAAGCAAATTTAATACGACGTTAAAATAGTATACATTTTTTAAAATTTAATAACGTTAATCTATATACACATGTGGACACCGTTTTCATTTAATTACATATGTTTTTTTTAGGGAATTACATATGATTTTATATACCTAAAGTGAGAGATTTAAAAAAGTCCATTTGAGACATAATGTAAAACTCTCTGTTTCAAAAAAAAAAAAAACTGTGTGTCAGCCTAATAAATAATTTGTACGCAATACCTAGAGATGTAAATGAACTAAACCGTTTGTGAGCTATTCGAAACTCGATTCGATAAAAGCTCGTTTGAGCTCGTTTAATGAGGCTCATTAAGATAAACAAATCAAGCTCAAGCTCTACGATATTCGGCTCGTTAGCTCGTGAATATGTTCGTTAATAAATTAATAAGTAATATCTTAGATGAAAAATAATAATTTTGATATTTAATTTATTGATTTAACACATTAATTATGAAATATATATAAAAATCTATTAAATTTATTTATTATAATAAATTGACAAATTTTAATAAGAATATTAATTTTTTTTCCTAAATGTATAATTTATTTTTTAATGAATTTAATGAATATTAAATGTACAATTCATATTTATTGAGCTTGTTTAGGTTTGATAAAAGCTTGAATAAGCTCGTGAGCCATGAATATATTCGTTAAATAAAGCTCGAGCTCGAGCTCGGCTCGATTATAAAAAAGCCAAACTCAAACATTCAAGAGTTCGGCTCGACTCGATTACATCCCTAGCAGCACCTAAACTATACCACGATGCAGGAAAGTTAAACGAAATTTGAGGAATTTAAACACAATCTATGATCTCTTATTAAACTCAGTCGACCTTCAAAATGATATTTAATTAAGAAACTAAACACAATCTCTTACAATGCTTGCCAAAAAATACAGTCTTTAAAAAGTTCAAAAAATCAAATAAATGACCAAACAATTCTGATATTTTGTACGATAATACTTTAGTATCCTTATTAATTAATTTCTGGTACGACGCAAAACACATCTTAAAAAATTAATCCATATATTTACACAAATCCCCAATTAATAGAGAAAAACCTGGTAGATGTTGGGTAGGACTGATTATGTATACTATAATATGGCTCTTAATGCATGAATCATTCCTGAAGCTCCATACAAACATCATCAGCCATATACATGTTTATCCAAACAAAGATAGAGTTTTACATAAACACAAATTGTTAATTCTAAAATATTTTCAGTGGGACTAACTCCATCTTGTTCTCTCTAGCTTATTCCCGATTTCTAATTAAAGGTACTTCATGATAAAATTGCAATAGTCTTATATATCTATCTCTTCTTGACGATTTTGATTATCTATGTTGTCAAAATTTTCGTCATACCCCGTTGTCTATCTCTTTTCTTTTTCAATTTTGATGTTTTTTTATGTGGCATCAATATGACGTTGATTCGACGTGACGTTTACGCGTATAATGTTAAATTAGCTTTCCCATTGAAAAATTGTTCAAACTGCAAAAGGATTGAATAATACATGGCTAGCAAAGACTCAATTTTATTTTTAAGGAAATCAAGATTCAAATTTGATATTTATTACAAAGAGATAGAAGATCAAAAACTGAATTAACATCATTTGGGATATGGTGGAAGAGGGAGTTAGTTTTGCCTTGGAAAAGAGCCAATTTAGTTGAGAGCAGTGCACGTGCAGTCAGTCCAGATCCAATACCCAATATTCATGTCTCTGCACCTCAGTCAACATACAAGAAATCAAGGCATCATGTTATGCCCACACATCTCTGTCCATTTTTCCATAATTACTGTTAACCAACCAACCTCATTTTCATGCACTGCTACTCAACATCTTGCCTAGCTAGCTAGCTACTGCCCACCAAACCAAATGCGTACCTTGAAACTTCAAATTTCAGAATTCCCATTATAATGCAGTATCATCTGAAACAAATATGATTTACACACGCACGCATAAAAAACATGAAGTTAGATATGGGGACGTCAATTTGATGTTCATGAATTTCGATTATAGTTTTATAATTAATAATAAAATAATATATCAAATAAATTCATATATTAGTTATTTACACACTAGTTATACAAAATGTAATAAATTTCAAATGAACATCTTAATTAATATGCAACTTTATATGAACATGTAAACGGTGAATTTAAAGTTTATGATCTTATTTTTTTAAAACAACAAAAGTATATTTGAAATAATGGAACCTTAATTTTACGGCACAAGTGCTCATACAGAAGGTTGAACTTAAACCAAAATTTATACATATATATACTGTTTTTGCTGGATTGTTTTATGCCATAAAAACTGCTGCATATTTAATTTATCTCTATCTAATATAATCTAAAAAATTTGGATGTCATTACTATCTAAAAACGAGAAGACATGTTTTAGTAGGTTAATTTTATGAGATGGTTTGATTCTGGATGTTGCAGTACTAAAAGGAGAAATTTTAAAGAACCAAATTAAAAAACTACAAAAAGAAACCTAAAAGGAAAAAAAAAATCTTATTGCTTCCACAGAAACTGATGGATGAATTGAATATGATTGTCAACAAGTTACCAGAATTCAGTAGATGCTGCAAACATGAAATTGTGAACAAAGTAATTTAAGTAACGACATTCTTGAAGAAAACTTGTAGATTTCATGTCTTACAATGTTTTCACTCCCAGCTTGTAATTTGTAAGAATTCATGACTTTGTACATCCCTAGTTAGTTCTTCTCAAAAGGCACAAGGGCATGTTAGTTTTAACCAGTGCACGAAAACAAGAATCGAGAAAGTGCTAATTATTTAAAAGGATCATGAAGACGAAGATGAACTAAAAAGCAAATTAGATAATTTTCCAGAACTAGAGAAATCATGTCCATAAATTTTAAGAAAAGTAACCAGGTTGTTTGATTTCTTGATTAATTTAAAACGGAGGGCGACCTGTTCCCCAGAAAGCTGCTTCAGCTGGTAATTGGCATGAATTTAGCATATTTTGAGGCATCTCTTGAAACATAGTTGAGTTGGGATTATCCATCATCTGCTGCACTACCATCCCCGTAGATCCCAGCTGCCCGCTTCCCTGCCCTCCCGCCGCCGACGCCTCTTCTTCTTCTAGAGGCAGCCTTTCGTAAGCTGCATTACCAAACGATGCTGCCATTATCACCACCGGCCCGGAAGCCAGAAGTGGCCCAACAACCGTTCCCCCCATGACCTGTCCTTGCCCGCCGGCTAAATATATAGTCAGACTAGATGCCGCTGGCGGAGCTGGAGGCGGAAGAAACGAACCCGAGAGAGAGAGAATTTCGAACCTGCCTTGTAAAGTCATAACCGCACCGGGAGTAGAAGGCTGCCGGAGGGTTACATTCGCGACCGTGCCGTTACCGCTCAATATACAAACACCTCTCTGCCGCCTCGTGGCGAAGATTGATATACTTTCCTGAATATCAGAGCCGTTAGCAATTTCCATAACATGAGATCTGAGTGCATTTGCACTATCTCGAGTGATTATGATCGGGGGTTTAGGCTTGTTTTTGGAGCCGGCGGGGCGGCCCCGAGGTCTTCTAGTGACCTCGCTTTGATCACCAGTGAGCTGCGCAAGCTCTTTGCCTTCAGAAGTCGGCGTGGTGGTAGCCATGTTGGTGGAAGAATTGG
The DNA here is from genome assembly GCF_025594145.1 of Primulina tabacum. Lineage (NCBI taxonomy): Eukaryota > Viridiplantae > Streptophyta > Magnoliopsida > Lamiales > Gesneriaceae > Primulina > Primulina tabacum. Next base: position 3,994,026 of record NC_134557.1, read on the forward strand.
TGGTCGGAAGACCATAATTCTCGTCACGGTCTCGCTTCAAGATACGGGTCGGGTTGCTGTTTCCGCTTTGTTCATCTTCTGGATCATTCTGGTGATACTGCTGCTGCTGATATTGGCGGTGGTGGTGGAGCTGAAGATCTCTGGCGAGGAACGGCAGTGGTAAAGAGCGACCTTGAGCTAGCTGATCCATCACTAATCCTTACAAACCTTACACTATCCTTAATTCTTTCAAATATATACACAAAATCTTGACGAGATGGAGGAAATCGATGAAGGGTTAGCTTTTTCTTGAGGAACTCTATAACTAAGTAACCTTCACCTCATGAACATCAGCGTAATTATCACAATTAACCAAGATTTGAGCAGAAATATTCATCTCCCTATTAATATCGTTGCTGATCGAGTTTGTGCGTTTGTGTCGGAAGAGATGAAGAGATAAGACAGTAATTTGTAAGTAAAATTGGTATCTTTTTATGTTTAGGAGAAGATAAGTGAAGTTTTGGTTTAGGGTTTGGTCCCATAGAGACAGAGAGACCGAATAGGAGAGAGATAGGGTTAAATCCGGTAAATAGACAGCGTGCGTTAGGCCGCATGGGAGGTGGGGAATGCTGCCCTTTTTCTCTATTCTATGTCTCTTTATTCTCATCAAAGTCCATACTATTTTCACTCGTTCAATTATATATACTAGTAAAAAAATACCCGCGCGTCGTATGTGTTATTATTATTTTTAATTCGATTATTTTCAACTTAAAAGAGTTGTTCGATTTAATAGAGAAGTTTTATTTAGATTTTTTTCAGTGTAAAACATAAAGTGATTTGAGTAGTTTTTAGTAGGGTAAGAAGGATAATTATGAAATTAAATATTTTGGTGTCATATAAAGTAGTTACTCTAAAGGCCTTATACTTAATAATATAGTTAGATTAATCTTTATTTTGGGAACATACATCTCTCCATTCTTTCTGTTCCGTTCGTTTGACTCGTAAGATGAGATAATAAATTAAAACATAAGAATGACATAATTATTTTTTTAACTCAAACTATTGTTCAACTTGAACCAAACGTAGGATAATACAGATACATTGAATTTCATCATTCGCACCTAACGGTGTTTTAAAAATATTCAGGTTCAATTCAGGAATCTTAATAGTTGTATATGATTAAAAAAAATATTTCAAATTACATAACTAAATCAAGATGTGGGAATTTATTTGCTAACTATTAGCAGTCATTGGTTTCAAGTGGAAAAAGAAAAGACTGAATAAATGATACCATATGGAACATAAAGATTCATGCCAATGTAACGAAAATGTTAAATGATTTGAGCTCATTTAATATATGAATGAAGTCGGTTTTGCAAGCATGGTTTCCAACTCGAACTTTTCTATTTAGAGTAGAAATTACACTTCTATTTCGAGCCGAGCTCGAGATCTTTTGAATTTTTTCGCAACAACTACTATCAGAATATCCTATTAATTTAAGTGAACTATCACAAATATTATAAACTCGATTTTTTTTCCTGAAATCACTTTAATTTCTCTATTAAAACAAAATTTAACGATAATATATATGAATTATATTAATTATCTTCAAAATAATGAGTCCAAAATAAACCCATTGAATCGGATGTGGGGTTGTTGTATACTCAAATTCAATATAAGACAAGATGGAATAGTTAGTCATGACTTTGACCAGGCCCCTATCATGAAACGGTGGCGTTTCTAGTTTAATGCTAGGCAACCAGTAACTGTTAACCTGGACATAACGACACGAAATGTGAGGAAATGAGTTCGGTATATATACATATGTTTATTTTTAAATATATATTATTTTATTATATTATGATATTTATAAATTAGTGATTAGATAAGATTTATTGAGATAGTTGAGCTTTTAAATAAATTAGAGATAACTTCGAGAAAAAATCGGAAAGGGATAGAGAGATACATAAAAATTATTAATAAACTCACACGATGAAGTTGTTAACAAATATTATGACAGTTAAACTGTAAAGAAACTTTGACGTCACATTGACATATCGAAATTCGTTAATATGATGTGTTCGAGTTTAAAATATAGTAAGTTTATTATAGATATTAAAATTTTGAAATTGTATAAACGAGAATCCAGATATGAATCTTTTAATTTGGTTGTTTTTTTCAAAATAAAATTGTGAAAGGATAATTTTGATAGATAACTATTTGAGAAATGACATGTTAGATATTTTAGAACATAGAAGTTCCAAAAAAAAATTGGAGAGCACATGTGAGGCATAGGAAATAGGAATTAATTTGCCCCAAAGATCCACGCAAAATAAACGCCCATCAGACCGTATCTGGTGGGCGATTTTCTCTCTGTAATATTCCAGCATCATAGAAATACGAACGATATATCCAACAATATATCCGAGGAATTTTTATGATATAGATTGTAAAATTTACCTTAAGTATGTTTCAATTAAAAAGGATGATATTCATTGATTAAATTTATTCCACATATCTCAATAATTAAAAAAGGGTAAATAATTTTAGAAAAAAAAAAAAGACATGTTGAAGATTCTAAAATGCCAAAAGTTAAGGACTAATTAATAATTAAAACGTCAAATACCTATTTACAAAGAGTAGGTCTTTTGTGAGACGGCCTCACAAATTTTTATATGTAAGACGGGTCAACCCTACCTATATTCACAATAAAAAGTAATGATCTTAGCATAACAAGTAATATTTTTTCATGGATGACTCAAATAAGTGATCAGTCTCACAAAATACGACTCGTGAGACTGTCTCACACAAGTTTTACTATTTACAAATCACATCAATCTGTCAGTTTTTGAAATACGATGGAAGTTTAGATTTTGCATAACTAAAATAAAAGTTTAATTTGAATTAATATCTCATCGAAATTATATATAGACCTCTCAACAAAACAATTATTGAAAAACATTAATATAGTTAGTTAAAAAAAAAGTTGTCCGATTAATATATTATACTTTCTCAACATTCTGAAAGTTGTCCGATTAATAAATTCTCTTGTAATGTCTCGAGTTCACGATAAATGATAGGACTTAAATAACAATTAAATTATTGAAAAACATTAATATAATTAGTTTAAAGAAAACATAATGATTGGGATGTACATTATAAAATGTATAATAATTATGGCAATGTAATTAAATTACTTAAAATAGGAAATTGAAGCCAACATAAGCTATAACATCTCCAACTATTTTGTTACTCTTTTAGGTAAGTACATGGAAAGCAATACATACCGTTCGTACATGTCTGAAAAAGCAATACATAAATTAATATTATGCTAAACATCAAGAAATATTATTTAGTGAAATTTTATATTTAAAAGAGCTTAAATTTTAATTAAAAGTCTTTTTCCCATTTTTTAAATTCCTCGTAACTAACGAACATGTTATTTAAAATTAAACAAATATTTTTTTTACTATAAATACATAATTTTCTTTCCACTCTCTCTAATTTTTTTGTTGAGAGGTCTATATATAATTTCGATGAGATATTAATTCAAATTAAACTTTTATTTTAGTTATGCAAAATCTAAACTTCCATCGTATTTCAAAAACTGACAGATTGATGTGATTTGTAAATAGTTGTGAGACAGTCTCACGGGTCGTATTTTGTGAGACTGATCACTTATTTGAGTCATCCATGAAAAAGTATTACTTTTTATGCTAAGATCATTACTTTTTATTGTTAATATAGGTAGGGTTGACCCGTCTTACATATATCTTATAAATTGATTCATAAGTTCAATCATTAAAAAATTATTATGAGATATAAAAAGTTTAAATGATACCTACAAGAAATTATTGTACCTAATTTTAAATATTTAATATATTTAGAGTTGGGACGCAAATATATACTGTTTATAAAGCAAGATCACCTCATGGTCTCTCATGACATACCGAATTTTTTTCCCCTAAATACCTTTTTTTCCCCCACAATATCATTTTTTTAAAGTGAAACAACATAAAATACAATACACGATACAATAAAATAAAATAAAATAAAACCTAAAATATTAAATTTAAAATTTTATTAACTTCATAATATTGCACTCAAAGATTTATTATATACATATAAATATTTATATATAATTTTATTGTATGCAATTGCGCGCTAAAAAGTTTGTTATAAACCCTAGTTTATCTGTCAACCGGCTTGGTAGATAACACCCATATATGGGTAGTTCTCTCATTCATTCAGCAAATAATACGTGTGATGAGTGAAAAATAATGACAATTCATCCATACATCATGGTTGAATGAGTGACGATGATTTATCCACTCAGCACATGTATCGTGTGTTGAGTGGATAAAGACACTAATTATGTGGGTAGCAAGAACAAAAACATGTTGGGTGCAAATTGTCCTTGCTTAGTAGAGCGATCGACTCGTGGTGCTTGAGGTGCTGTGCGGTTTAAAAGATTTGAGTTGCACCATTATTACTAGCTATAGTTTTTGGTAAAGCGGCAAGCGCTCGGTCCTACAATTGATATCAGAGCCAAGATCACGGGTTCGATTCTCATTGATTGCAAGGAGTGCAATTATTGGGAGGGAGATTATTGGGTGCAATATTGTCCTTGCTTAGTAGAGCGATCGAACCGTGGTGCTTGAACTGCTGTGCGGTTTAAAAGATTTGAGTTGTATCATTACTACTAGCTTTAGTTTTTGGTAAAGCAGCAAACACTCGATCCTACAAAACATGTCAACCCAAGAAGAAATTAAGGAAACCGGTGACATTACTCACCCTTAAGACCTAGGAACGGGTCACCTGCTAAGTTTAATTATGTCTTCTTTGTTTCAACTTCTGTTTCATATTATATAATATCATAAATACAATATTTAAATTTATTGTGTGGGCGAGTATTCAAAGTTTTGATTTTAATGCATTAGATTTTAATTTTCGTCTGTTTTGGTCTGATTATTGATGTCATGAAGTCTTACACATTATTGATTGTGATGGGACACTTGTGTTTTTCGATGTCACATCAGCATCGACAAAATAAGACTAAAAGCGAAAAAAATCAAAATCGTTGCACGCAAAACGAACTTTGAACATTCGATGACAAGTTAGTTGATTAAACAAGTGATAAACAAACATACAAAGTCTCTGTAAAACAAAAAAACAAAAACAAAAACAAAAACAAAAATATTAAAACAAAAGATTGTATCGTCATATGGAACTGGAAATGGAGTGGTGCGGAAAGATGACAATGGGATTCCAAATCAATCACTCTTCATCACGTGTTGACCTCTACTTTGGTCGGCTTTGTTCAATTTATCCCACTAAATTATTCCCATTACAGATGAAATTTGTATTAATTGATTGATTAATTAATTAATCCCCAACTAGGGATTGATTGGCCTTCAAAAGAAAGAGAGAAAGAAAATGGAGTGCATCAAATTTCAACCCACTTCGACTCACATGCATCTTCCAAGAAAGTTACAACGTGGGATGATGTATTTATCATACCCGCGTTGTTTATAAAAACTATTCATTATCGATGCTTTCACTATTGCATCATCGATATTTAGCTTAATACTCATAAAGATCGATTTATCGCGCAATATAATATTTCCAATTATAGAAATATTGGAAGTTATTGAAATTTATTACTCCGTTCGTCTCATATGTTTAAGTTTATGCGTGTTTTCACACGGACTAAGAATGAAATTTTATATTTTACCCTTTTTCAGTAAATGTTTTAATATCATAAAAAATTTGTTGGAATTAGTTAATTTATTTAATGAAGAGGGTAAATTGGTAAAAAAAAAAAAGATAAAATAATACTAATATGGAAACTGAATTATATATTTGAGATTGATGAAAAAAGAAAATGTAGCATTTGTATTTGGGATTGATGAAGCATGGAGTATGTTTCTTGTGAGAAGGTCTTACGAATCTTTACCTGTGAGACGAGTCAATCCTATCGATATTCACAATAAAAAGTAATACTCTTAGCATAAAAAGTAATATTTTTTCATGAATGATCCAAATAAGAGATATGTTTCACAAAATGCGACCCGTGAGATCGTCTAATACAAGTTTTTGCTTGAAGTATGATATGATACTATATCGATATAGTATGAATTTGAAATCCATAGATTAAATTTATCCCGATCAACTAAAATATAATTAATTTGAGGTCTTCAATCCAAGTGCACCCTTGAGGTATAATTTCAATGGAACATGCGATATTCAAGCCTAATTAGTGCACATCACATGAAAGTGATTAATAGTGTGTGGTCCAATAACTCCCACTATTGATTAGCTAGCTAATGAACACCATTATTTAATGGGGGAAGGTAAAAAGAATCCTTTAAATTAATTGGTAAAATATGGTTTGTAAAGATAAGATTGACAATTAAGCTTGTCGCACAAGGTCCAAAGTTGCTTTCGTTTAGTGGTAATGATATTATTATTTTTTTCCTAGTTGATGCTTTTGTTCGGAGAATTTAGAGTATGTTTGACAAAACTTATAAGCTCTTAAATTTTGTTTTGTAACATTTTCTAAAAATATCTTATAAGATGTCAAAATAAGTTGTTTGACAGCTTCTAAAAAAAATTGAGTGCTCTCATTTTTTCTTAAGATTTTATTTGAATATGAGTTAAAGGCCAAATTATCATAATACATTTTGTAATATCTCAAACATACACTCGTATAATAATAATTATTATTATTTTAATATAAATTCTATTATATTTAAAATAATTATAAATGTTTTAACAACAATAACAATTCATTATCATTAATTTAAATAATAAATATTTTTATTTTATCGAGTAATATTATAATTGCTATTAAAGTTGTTTTTAACAATAATTATATTAAAATATATAAGTATTATTATAATAAATTAAAATATATAAGTATTTTTAAAATAAGATCATACAATTTATAAGCTCATAAAACAATTTATAAGACATAAGAACTTATGAACTATTTTAAATAAGTTTAGTCAATCATTATCTTCTTAATAAATTTCATGAACGTAACTATATATATATACACACACACACACACACACACAAAAACACACACACATATAGTCTTAACACATGTGTTCTAAAAATTATCAAAATATTTGTCTCGCTCGACATACAGTTTCGTAAAATTATGGATGCCCAATTTAAATTTAACTTGTGTTCACAATAATTATTTTGTCTTATTAATATTAATTAAAGCGAATAAATTTACTTTGAATAAATAGGCTACTAGTATTTCATATATTAATATTTGTTTTTTTTTAAAAAAAAAACAAGAAATACGGGGGTCGCAGTAAAAAATAATTGGTTCTTTTTTTATAGCTTTTAATCATTGTCCCATATATTTTGACGAAGATAACTGTTTCAGAGTGTCCAACCTTTTCTACATTTGAATGAATTTCCTCTAAATTTATTTAATTTTTCCAATAAATATGGAATTGATTTTTTCTTCGGTGAAATATAGTTTAGTGATTCCATTCAACAAAATCTTTGGTTGTACAATTATTCTACCTAAAATTATGATAAGTGCTGCAAAAATTCCTTTAATTAAATCAAGTAAGAGTGAAATCAACGAGAGGGAAAATTTGAATACTTGAGAATTGAATTAAACTAACTAAAGACCTATCCGAATTTATTAGTTCATCTAGTGTTAATTCGAATTCAGTAGTTTGATTAACATGAAAAATTGGCTTCTTCTTTTTCTTTTTTTGTTGAGTAGTTCTCTTGTGAGACGGTCTCACGAATATTTATCTGTGAGACGGGTCAACCCTACCGATATTCACAATAAAAAAAAGTAATACTTTTAGCATAAAAAGTAATACTTTTTCATGGATGACCCAAATAAGATATCCGTCTCACAAAATGCGACCTGTGAAACCGTCTCACACAAATTTTTTTCTTTTTTGTTTGTGGAATAGTATGATGTTTGTGTTTTAGTTAGGAGTTAGGAATCTAGCTTGTTTACAAATAATAAAACCAAATAGGAATTAGTTTTCAGTAACATGTGATGTTTTAACAAATATATATATATATATATATATATATATCACAAGTAATCGATCACCATAAATTGACTAGCCATCTTACTCGTTTATGTACGTACACAATCATTCGTTTATGTACGTACACAATCATTTTGTGTGTAGATGTTTTCAATCTAATCAATTATTTTCATTACTTTTTAACCATTAATATATCATAATTAAAATCAATAATGAAGTCGAAAATTCATACATATTGTGTGTGTGTGTCGGGGGTGGGGGGTGGGGGGGGGGGATTGGGTTAGCTATAGAGATCGATGTGTTATAAATATTTATTGTTATTTTATGGAATATATTCATTCATGTAATTAATATAATATAAAATGATTAATGTAGTAATAGAGTCGGGTAGATGTATATATTTGAATCATTAAATGAACTATAATATATATAAAAGTTGAGGTTCTTAGTGGTCCGACTTTATGACACCAGTTAGTTTTTACGAAAATGTCATATCCATTTAGATAAATAATATTTTTTTATATAATTCACTCATAATTATAATATATAATTCACTCTAAAATTCAAAAAATTACATATTATCTCTATAAATTACATATTTAATATAATTTCATAATCGTTACCCAAATAATAATTAAAAAATATAACAAAATTTTATCAATCAACTCAATGTATTGATGATCGTGATTTATATACATAATAGTCGTTATGTTACATACTTATCGTGTACATATATAGTTCACTAATTATTAGATCATGGTTAATATACATAATACACATCGTGCGTGCGTAATTCGTTAGTTATTATTAATATTATTATGTATATACATCACTTATTAGGGTTTTTCTTTGCTACATTTATATTTTTTCTGTGGGTGCCCCACTGACAGCCAATAAAAGCAGGGTGGCGGTTCGGGAGGAGCTAGGTTTGTTTGCTATATATTCTGATTCTCGATTATCTTCTCACCAAATCATATATTTTTTAATCAAATGGTTACAAATTTGTACTTGCAGGGTAACAATATTTTATATACATATTTCGTAATTACATTTTTGAGATTTGATCGTTCATAAATGAAAATAACTAATAATTAATCAATGTAATATAATATTACATATGTAATTGAAGATTTTTTAAAATTATAAATAAGGTAAGATAATTTACTATTTTTGAAATAAACAAAACCTTTGTTGTCAAATAATTTACAATTCAAGTATTCTCATAATTTTTATTCTATAAATTAGAGTGTGTTACCCGGCATTGATCATGATTTATGTGGTATATGAAGAACTACCTGATATAACAGAAGAAAACACACACAAACATGTGTGTTTGTGTGTGTTTATCACACATGTACATTGATCATACTCTCACTTTCTTGATATAAACTCAATTTTAAAAATTAAAGGATTTCATAGTTTAAAATTTTAGCCAGGCGTAGTTTAATAACTCTGGTTTCGCCGTTATGTACATCGATAATACTCTCGTTTTATATGATCTAACGTCTATACACGAGATATGACAGATGTGTCTTCAAAAATCAACTACTGCAAAATTTAGATTGTGTAGTGTAAACTGTGAAAATTTCCAATCCTTTTTAGAAGAGTATTGGGTCAGCAAAACAAAGAGTAATTAGCCATTGTTATTATATTCTACAACTAATTGCATCCAAAACTATATATGATATAGCAACGTCACAACTGGAAAGGTAGCCAAGTGGTGAATGCTTTACGTATAGCAAGACCATGTGCTTCATTTACGAGCCCGTGCACATGCGGCTGGGGGCTGGGGCCACTCGAGCCCAAACGATCGATCGAGCAACAATGCGACCGTAAAGCAGGCATGTGATCAATATGAACATGCTTGAATCTAAGATTATGTTCTAATGGAAGATTTATACTAAAAAGATGATTCTGCTCGTGTTTTATTGCGCCAGATTTATTTTATTATTGTAAATTTGGATTCAACTGGACAACGATGAAATGATGATATTAAAAACGCAAATTACATTAACAAAAATGGTACAATTTGACATACTAAACTAATATCGAGCACTCATCATACACTTGAACTCCTCGAAATTTACAAATCCATCCCCGTCTTTATCAACTCCTTGGATCATCTTCCTACACTCCCTAATCCTGCATTTCCCAAACCCTAATCTTCCAAGAACCCTTTGCAACTCCCTAGCAGAAATCAAGCCATTATTATCATCATCGAAAAACCTGAAAACCTCCATGAAACTACTCTCCTCGCAAAACCCATATCCAGAATCTTCATTTTCACTACTATTTTGCATCACTCTCATAAATTCATCCAGGCTCACGAAGCCATCTCCGTCGAAGTCCATTTCTCTAACCATCCCTTGTGCTAATTCTGTTGCAGCCATGGAGTTGTCGTCCCCCAAGCTCAAAACGACTTGTTGGAGCTCTAACGGTGATATCTTCCCATCTCCATTTGTGTCTATGAGTTTGAAAACTTGTTGCAGTTGGGATGACATCTCCATGGCTGCGAAAGATGAAGTTAAAGAAGCTAAATCAGAAGATAGTCTCTTGGTTTTCCTTCTCTTCGAGGTTCCGAAATCACCGCAGAAACTGAGGTTCGGGAGAAGTTTTCTTGATCGGTTGAGTGGTGAAGTTAAGCATCTTTTTAAGGAATGTAGCATGATGGCTGAGTAATTGTGAGAGAAGGAATAGTTGCAAGAATTTGTCCAAGTCGGGAAACGTGAGAGAGTTACAGGATAAAGTACGAAGAACAGTTCGGATTTTGATAATATCAAATGAAAATTGTATATCTTAGACCGTCTAGCATGTATTTATTTGCGCATGAAAATAAATGCTTTCTTCATTAAAAAAAATAAATATTTTCAATTCGATATTTCCAACTCAAAATAAAAATAAATTTACATACATGTGTGTGTGTGTGTGAGATATTTTCTCACAAAAATATTGAATATTTGCAAAGACCGATTAAGCAAGAAGACAGCGGTCCAATTCCGTGAAATTGCCGGCATTTTATTTTAGTGTCGTTTATATTTATTTACGAATTTTCCTACATAATTTATTGTTTGGAATTGATTATACAACCATTTGAGACGGCAAGTCGGTTCCCAATAAATAATCTTCCAAAATATTGACATTTTCTCAATGTATATATATATATATATATTCTGATATACACACCACATAAGAAATAATATAATTATCAACATTTACGTAGTTAGAAATATATATAACATCCAACTAAATAAATATATAAAATAGAATATAAATTTTAATTTTTATTAATTATATATCCACAACCCACGGCGCCACATTTCAGTTGCTTGTGAGTGTTCTTTCAGGTTGCTAAATGAAACTTGGAAGGATAAAACATTTACTCCACGTATGATATGCTCAAAATTATCTTACAACACTGAACTCGCCGTTCAAAATAAGAACCTAAAGCTTAACCATTAAAAGGTCATCTACGGCACTGGATGTAGAAAACCAATACCCAACTTTTCATACATACAATGTGATCCTATATTTTCCAAAACAACAACAATAAAGTAAAAGAGAAATTACAAAAATATGTGTATATATATATATATTGAACTCCATAAATGTATCGTACATCTCCAAGAAAGCTTGTAGGTCTTCAAAAGCTCAACATGACCGTAGTAACAGCGGCCCAACCGATGAATTGAGCATATCACTTAGAGCTAACTGTACCTCATTTGACCCGTGCTCGCAACTAATCAAGCTCGTAAGCAAGGGAAAGAAGCAAGACAAGTTCTTCTCAAATGAAGAATCTCCTAAGCTACATATAGCCTGTAGAGTAGAGACAATGAGAGGTGCACGTGCAGCCAATTCTCTCCGTCTTCCTGAACCTAGAGGTATCATCCAGAGGGGGGGGTGTTGGTTGAGCACCGAATCAGGAATTTGTACCGAGCGTGCAACTTCAATGTAGATCTTCAAGACCTCTTGACAGAGGTTAACAAGGTAAGATTCCACCTCCGACTCTTCATAACTAGGAGGATGGTCGAGTACAAGATTCTGCAGAAATGTGAGACATATTTGATAAGATTCATTCTCCAGGCGAAGCAGGGGCGGATCCTGCATTTGTGTCAGGGATCCGAGTTCTAGTAGTTTTGTCCGCAGAACTGCATCGCTATTTATCTTGTGAGCATGAAATGCCAGAGAGTGGACTGCATTGAAGAGTACAACGGTGTTTTTAACTGATAGTTGAGCTCTATACATATTATAAATCTCCATGAACGCCTGTCATGATAAATGGAAAAGTTATTATCAGAAGTTATAAAATAAATGAATCATTATGTACCACTTCAAATGAAAAGTTATTATGTACCACTTTAGCAAGACACCGTTTTCAAGAGGCTAGTGTAGCAAACGGCCACAATTTTTTAGGGGAAAAAACAAGTTTAATTAACTGCAATGTTACCCACCTGTATCAATAAAAGTTGAATGGCAGCCCTACATCTGACATTTGATATAGCAACTTGCAAGACATATCTCAAGTTATCTGAATCGTCGTCCGAGGTAATTGCCCCAGAATATTCATCATGGCTGTTTCCATGTAAATCTTCTTTATTGCCCCATATTTTACCTTCTTCAATAAGAGCAAAAGAAAAATCAGGAAGTGTTTCCTCAGCAGCTTCTTTGAGAGATGAAACCACCTCAAACCACTTGTCTTCGTTAAGCAGTTCACCAGCATTGCTCATCAAGCGAACAAAAGCAGCAATACCAATACCAGCAAGGCTTTGATGAGGTCGTTTGATAAAACTAACCAATAACATGAGCACTTTTTTTAGAAGGGGATTGACCGTGTCAAAGAAATTAACAAAAAGATCCACAACCAGTTGTAGAGCCAATGTGCACGTCTCATAAAGCCATGTATCTTGATCAAGTTCCTCCATGTCGCCATTGGGCAGGTGCCCCAAAGCGTTTTCACCAGATGGATCAATTGCACGTCGAGCATCATCGAAGATTCTAAATAGGACAGATTCAAAAACCTTTTCCCACAAGGGTAAAGAAAAATGTTGACCATGATTGCGTAAAGTATCAAAAAGTACTTGCAAGGCACTCTTCCTGATTTCAGGCCTTGGGTCAAAGCCAAGTTCAGATAAACCTGGTGAGGCAGTGAGAAGAAAGGGTGAGCCGAATATTTTAACTAAACTAGCATTTCGTTTTGAACAACCAGAAGAAGAGAAATTGTTAGAACAGATGAGGGTTGAGACCTCGATCATTTATTAAATAATCAACAACAAAACAACAGTTTGTCTACCTGCCAACAAAGGAAACCAAAAATAGAGATGATCCACTTTCTCTACGGATTCTCCATGGTCAAATTTTTTATCTTTTCCTTTCTGAGATGAAGATGGAGAGTCGGAGACCTTTCCAGAAGTTCCCTGGCCGATGTCTCCTTCAGCAAGTTTTGCAGCACAGAAACGGAGGAAACCAATAGCATTAAGACTAATGTCTTTGTTGAATCTACTATTGGTGAATGCAATGAGGCAATTTACACAGTCCGTAAAAGTGGTGGTCTCAGTTTCGGTTATATAAGGAAAATAGTCTCGCACGATTTTCTCAATTATTTCAAAGGCTAGAAGGACAATGTTCTTATGGTCATCATAAGCGGCAGTTGTAAAAACCTGCAAAAGTGAAAATTATCAGAAGAAGCTAACTTCTTGAGCCAGGAAAAACATTCAAAACAGAGTGCGTTAACAAAAAAATTGCGATGAAAGAATTTAATTACCATGAACATGCTCTTCCATCCTGACTTGACATTATTCACACGAGACAACACCATTTGAGAAACACATCTCACAATCAATTCTCTGATTTCAACAGCTCTACTTTTGCGCATCACAATTACAAAAGGCTTCATAAACTCATTTTGGAAGTTATAATTAGCCAACTCTTCTCTCTCCAAAAATTTCATTGATAACTGGCGTAAAGAGTCCATTGCAAATATTGCAATTGAAAGATTTTCCGAACAGCCAATGGTCACAAAAAACTCAGAGAGTACTTGCCAAATTTTTGACCAAACAAGCCTAATCCGGTTCATGTTATAATGCCTGTAAAGACAAACAAATTACCACTGACTTGCGTTGCCAACAAGACAAAAACAGGAAAAAAAGTATTTGAAGTTCATCATATAATTCTGTCAGAAACAAATTCAGAATGACGAAGGAAAAAAGGTAACAGTAACATACGCAATTTCAACAATCTTTGTAAGGCTGAAAACCCGCGGATCAGATGTAGATCGCAATTCATCCATAGATACTTTGCACAGAGCCTTGACAAAGTCAACTATTGCCTCACTGTTTAGCTTCTGGCTTCGTGTAAATATGCGGTTTACTTCACCAACTTGTTCCAGCATGTTTAAGTTAGAGACCAAGTTATTCATCTGTTCCGAAGTAATTCCAGCAGCAGCATTACCACCAATACCAGCACTATCATATGAACCCCTTCTCACAGCTGAAGCTGCATTCTGAATCTTCCCAGGACCCTTCTTTCTCAGAACAGGAAGAATATTAGATTTGGTTTGTTTAGATTTGTCAAAGTCAGTTCTGAGGAAGGGCAAAGAAAGTGGCATCTGGTGGAGCACCTTCACCCAAGAGATACAAATGTTCAAACCGTGAAACACATGTTAAAATATGTTCCCAGGCGTCCTGTAAGTAATTACCATCCTCCTCCGCTATTGTAACTATAGCCTGTCAAACAAAGTTAACTGAAGGATCAGAGTTGTTGCAAATGCCTCCACAGCATTAATGATGTGTTTTTAAACTAAGATTAACTGCCTATACAAAGTGAGACTGTGGATACTCAAAACAGAAAAGTAACTTTGAGACTAAGAGCCGGCAACATACAGAAGTGCAAGGTGAAAATGGTCACAGAACACAACAACAAAATACTCCCACATGAAAATCAGAGTAGTGCACCATGAAGATAGGTAAGTCAATGTAATAGAGGCAGTCATAGGAGGCAGGGCCTATTTGGAAATCATGCAATTTTTTGTTTTGTATAAGCATATGTGCCTAAGTAGGAAGGATGGGATAAGAATATAGGTATATCAAAAGGGAGCGGAGCAGAAACCAATAGGTTATAATCAACCAAAAGCAGACTAGTGGTTTCATAGTTTATCAGACCCATTAAAGCTTAAAAAAAAACCTATAGGGATCCATAAATGAACATAGAAGAGAAGAGAGCACAGGAATATTTTGTTGGGTGCCTTGGTATGAGGAGGGAGACTTATAAAACCAGGACAATAGTGTTACCCATTATCATGAATAGCATAAGTTACTTTAATTACTCTTCGGAAAGAATAAAGATCGGAAAAGGATTCAGGAACTAGCTACTCTTGACTTCGGGAATAATTAGCTTTAGAAACCAAAATACGATAGGCACATAGGAAGTACATTCTTACCTTGATTGCATTAATGTTTTTTTGTTTTATGTCTGCAGGTGAATGGAGGGAAGTAAACTTGGCTAACGATGTCACAAAAGCATCTCTATGAGTTTTCATGGACATCGCTGCAGTAACATAGATTGCACTGCGAAAACCTTCCAAACATAGTTCTATCACAACCTCATCATCGCTTTGGTCTAGAGGAACACTGAAGGCAGCCAAAGCGGGAGCCCAACATGCCTCAATCATGAATCTAAGGATCACCACATCTGTTGCAGGATAATATACTGACCTACAAGTTGCCAATTAAAAATCAGCATTAAAATAAATCTAGATTATATATTGAAGCATGATATCAATCATTGTTCCTATAAACAATTAAGAAAAAAACTGTAAATTTCCCCAATCATGAACGAGAAAGCAAGTGCAGCCATTCATCAAATTGTACGCTCCCTTAATAATATCTTCATATTGTTTTCAAGTATGCTTTTGTGATAAATGTATATGAAAGACCATTTACACAGACAACATCTCCCAACAAAGATAATGAAAGAACATAACACATTAGGGGGGAAATGGAAAAAACGTCTCAAACTAAAGAACAAACATGCTATTGTCAAGCACCAGGTCAAGCCTTTAGACTGAAAAATATTTCAGAGTTTATCTTACTCGGATTTGCGAGCTTTTTCTTTAAATTGTTCCTGCATGTGTCTCATGAGGTGGTCGCCAGTTTCCATATTGTCCTCCCCTCGCTTGCGGATCACTATATTCAGTATACTGTCTAAACCTAGTACTCTGTTTAGGTTCACAGATTGCTTCTGTTGGATGGACATGTTATCTTCTTTCATTTTAATCTCACTCTTTGATATTCTTTCGAATAATGATCTCAAGTACTCATCTGGTAGGTCTTTTCCATCATCAATCCCACGATTGTTCCGTATAAAGTCCTCAGCAGACATCTACACAAATGATAAAAAATTATGAAGAAGAGTAGGTTAAATCTCCGCCACCATAAAATTTTTACAAGCATACAAAAATACCTTGTTCTTGACCATAGGATTATGAGCATCAGTATTCAGCAGTATAACAGAGTATGCAAGCACATAAGCCGTGTCAGCACTGGTAAAGGCCTTAGGATTGACCTTGCAGTACCTTTCAGCAAACTTTTCCATAATACGATCTATCTTCTGTGCCTCACCAGGCAGTCTAAAGCCTTGTAAAAAAATCCTGATTGCTTCGTCAAACTCCATGCCTTGAAAATCAAAGGAATCCACATATGCATGCATAACTTTGAGAGATAAATCTTCTCTTTCACCCAAATAATCACCAATCAGAGTTTTATCTAAACCAGATGCATTCTTGAGAAAAACTGCTATCTCCTCTGGCGAATTTCCCACCTTATTGGCATTGATAAGAAATTCAATACCTTTTTTGGGTTTACGGTTAAAAAGAGAGATGCCTTCCTGTTATACATGTCACACATTAGATTCCATCAGCAATCACCTTACTGTCAGAAGATAGAACTATCCACCAAATTAATCAAACAAGGATAATTTAAAGTGCACCTGAAGTTCTAGTTTATATGCACGGCGCTGCTCTATTGTTGAAACATCAGAAACTTCAGTGGAGGCTTCAGAATTACTATCTGGCGTTTCATTTGGCTCATCTATATTACCATTCGCCCATGAGATACCAGGATCAGAACTGTTGTCAGCAGTTTCAAATTTCCTCGCAGATCGAGAATCTGGAATGCGTAATTGTTTGTTCATCCAGTAACCCATGCACTTCAAAATAGCAACCAAGCATTTCATAGCTTCTAGTTTCATAGTAACATCTTGAGCAGGCTGGAGGGTAGTTGGAACACCAGGTGGAACCCCCTGAGCAGTTTTAAGAAGTCCATTGACCATTCTGGTATACGCAACAAAGTGGAGAAAGATATAGAGATTTTAGGTTCCATAAAGAATGCCCAGACACTTATACCTAACAGTAAATAAGTACAATAACAAACTCAAGAGCATTAATGCAAAGACATTCATGAGAAATAACGTACAATCAATAAAAACCAAACCTCTCGAATATATTTGAAGCATTAACATCACAATCATAGTTAAGGAATATGTCTATCAAGATCTGTGAATCAGCACACAGCTTCTCTAGAAACCGAAGCACTGTCATCTTTTGCTGAAAATTCGGTTGTGCGACATTTTCCAATACTCTAAGCACGATCATGGGGAAAAAGACTCCAATTTCTGCCTTCAGACCAGCTCTAAATCGAGAGACAAGACTTATAAATATTGAGCAAGAGAGCTGGAAAATGATCATAAGGGTTGAAGCACTGTTCTTCAGCAGCGACAGACACAAGTACTGCTTTATAGCATCTAAAAATCTGTTCAATAAGAAAAAGCAGATTGGCATGTTTAATAATACCGTTAAAGAAAAGCAGCCAATTTAATAGGGGAAAAAATCCAAGCCATGCAAAAGAAGAGTGATCTCGTATCAGTATATTATTCAATCAAGGAGTCCTACCAAATTGATGATAGTATCGATGAATTGCACAAAAGAAAGAAGAAACAAACAATGGAAAACGACAGATTCGCACAGATATCCAACGAAACAGAACAATTTCTCTCAAATTAAATTATTCTAAATGTTGTAGCTCTTGAACAAGCCTTTTAGACTCGTTCCAATTGTTCAGACAAACTTAGTTGGAAGTATTGCAGCAACTGGAGAAATTTTAACAGAAACTAATCCATGCACAAAAATACATATTTATAATGAGCAATATAATACTATATTGTATCTTCTCCTCATGCACGAAATGGTTCAACCAATCAAGCCAGTAGCTAACTAATTGAAAAGAACAAAGAATGGTGTTCAATTCTACCGGATCCAGTTTAGTAGATTAAAGGACATATTGAGATACAAAAAAAAGAAACTTTACAAAATTTGCAGCACATGGAGGAGAAAAAATTGCAAGTGAAAACAACTGGCATTATATTGTTCTTCTGTTTACAATATTTATACAGATGTTAAGAAAAAAAAGGAGTAGAAGAGATGCTGAGGACTTCAGTTGAATTAAAGGTATCTCTCCACGTCAAGAGAACTGTTAATCATAAGTTCTGAGCAGGTATAAAAATATCCATCCGCATAAAAGATTAAACATTATATCCATCCGCATAAAGATTAAACATCACCGCAAAAAAATTTATTTTATATGCATTTAACAAGATTCTGGAGTGTAACCATGAGATTCTAAACCAACAAGACTAGTTCACAATTATATTTGTGGCATGGAAGAAA
The DNA here is from genome assembly GCF_025594145.1 of Primulina tabacum. Taxonomy (NCBI): domain Eukaryota; kingdom Viridiplantae; phylum Streptophyta; class Magnoliopsida; order Lamiales; family Gesneriaceae; genus Primulina; species Primulina tabacum. Next base: position 4,012,755 of record NC_134557.1, read on the forward strand.
ATTCTCGACAATAAGCTACGTAATGAACAGTTCAATCATAGGTACTAAACTACCATAGCAATATTAACAACTCGGCGTTGCAACTACAAATGCAACTTATTTTCACGCAAGCAAGAGGAATTTGCAAATACATAATTGCATTTTGAAAGGGGTTCCATACTATACTTAAGACCATTACACAGAGAGTCCTACCTCAAATTGTTTCCCCAAGTCAAATCACCATATACTCAACATTACAGAAAATTGCACAAGGGATCTCACTCTTGAGACACTGTATCAAGTGAGAATCAAGGTGTAAAATTCATTTAGGATTTACCCACGTATTTTCAGGCAATAAATGCACGAGGCATGTATGTTTATTCTATGACCAATAAACCATTGTAATATAAGTAATTAATCTTGCAAACATAACACTCTTTTTCTGTTACGGCATCTCCAGAAACTATCACTATCCCTGATAACAACAATACCAAATTTTTTACCAGTCACTCGCATGCCAAGTAGTTGCACAAGCTATAAATTCATCATTCATGCATATATAACCAACTGACCGTACCATACAGGATACCGGTTTCAGAACTCATTGATTGATGAGCAAAAATTGCTGTTTTGCTCTCGTAGAAACAAATTAAAATAATGCAAACTTCCCATACCTTTCACTTGTCCTAAAAATTGCACCAGCATTCTCCAATAAAATCTTAAGCAACTCCAAAGCCACAATCTTTCCCTTCATTGCTTGAGGATCTGCTACAGCATCTTTAGGAGGAGTCTTCATCGAGAGCTTACATAAAGCACGGAAAACCAAAAATGCATCCCTCCGCAACTTGTTACCAATCTGAACCTCCAAATCATCGTCCCTTTCCCCCTCACCATCCGCCAACTCTCCTTTCCTTCCCTCTAGAGCTGTCTTATACATACTGATCTCCCAATACTTCGCGTCCAGCATATCCTTATCCGTTGAGTCCAACAAATCAGCCGGATTTGTGCCCTCAACAGTCGATGTCTTGGTCTCGAACGCCCCATCATGTGCCCCAACCGCTGATCCGAAGCCAGCACTGGGCGTACTAGGACTAAATACCCCATCAATATCCTGCATTATCTTGGTAATAAAACCCTGAACAAACACTGTCATAGAACCATCCACGTCTGCCTTTTCAATTGGTTCCATGAGCTCTGCTACTACAATTGGTTGCAATGGCACGGTAGATGAATCTGCCTCCATTCTCCGGAACACAATAACCAGCATTTGAACCAGTGATGCCTTAGCAGTAGTTTGATTCACCACATTCTTACTGCTCAAGTAAATATCATAACAAGTCCTCACCACCTGCAGCAAGCAATCTCCATGAATTCTCAGTGAGACCGAAGTCACAGCGGACAGAAACGTCTTGATCACCAGTAATTCCGCATTTTCATCCCCTAGATCGTGGCATTTGCACACAGAGTCGATCAACTTGGAGAGTAATTTGGCGTCGGGGCCACCAGTTGGGTCCGCCTCGCCACGTAAATACCCATGTGCAATCAACTTCTGAACTGCATCAAGAGCTGGTTCGCAAACTTTAAGGTAACTAGAAGAGAGCGCGTTGATTATGGGGCTGAGAATGAGATCGGAATCAGGTAGGGATAGTTCTAAGAGGACGCCAGGATGAGATGACAAGTCGGTATCCGATAGGGCGGAGGGAGAGGTAGTTGGTGTGGTAGGGTTAGAATTCGGTGAAGTGAGGCGTTCGACAACCGATTTACACTCCGCGGCGAGCTTGGAGTGCTTCCGCCAAGAAGCGTTCTTGATGATCTTTTCGAGTGCAGGGACGACGACTTGGTTTAAGCGGGAATCGGCTTCCGAAGAAGCCATTCCCGGAATCTGAAGATGGTGGTGACGGGGTTGGATCTGGGACTGGGAATGTTACCTGGAAGTAAGGTTGCTTATGTCTTTCGATTAAGGTGGCGGCTATGGAGGAGCGGTGATTACTTCGGCGGAGACCGCGGCGGCGGCAAATCTAGGCCGGATTAACGGGAGGAGCTGCGGGAGGAATGGGTCATTGGGATCAAGGCAGAAAAGCGGATGGTGGATTTGATTCACCGGTCTAAATTCGACAAGGTTGAATGACATGGATGCCCTTTGGTTTGACTTGGGAAAAACAACTCTTTAATATTAATCCTTCATGAGAACCAACTCGTAAACAGGTGGAGTCTCCCTATCAACCTTATTATTACCTATTTAATTTATATTTAAAATAAAATGATGTTATTATTGAAGGGTATTCCGGGTAATTTGATGTCATTAATATGCCGTTGTGTCGCCTCGAGATTTTGATCACCACATTACCCGACTGATGATGATGTAATATTTATAGATTTGGACCCAAAACAACTTTCAGATGGGTGAAAGTACATATGAATGCAAATATAAATAGAATCATTTAAAATTCATATAATGAACCTTTTGGTTAACCTAAAAAATGAGATAAATCGATGCGAAATCTCATCCGTTAGATATGATAACGGGACATCAAAAAAATTGATGATCCGTATGAGATAGGAAACTCTCAAATACGGTTATAAGAGAAGGAATTAATCCACCTCAGTGTAATACAACACGTTACTTTGAATTTAATATACTGATCTTCAGCTCGAGAAGTAACATAATTTTTGGTAGTAGTTTTTGATAAATGTGATAACACTTTGTCAATAAATAAAACTTTTGGATCCAATATCCAAATCAGATATGAAATCTCGGCTTATAATAGAAATATTAGTACTAAAAGAAGGTTATGTCGATGCTACCTACAGGGGCAGTGCCCCCCACAAGATCTGGGCCGTTGATTTTAAAAAATTTGATTGACCCCGCATATGAATTGGTGAACCCCGCATATATGTGGTTAAATTTGGGCTTTTGATCTTCTCATTGGGGGCAGTACCCCATGAGGCAGGGTGAAATATTCCCTAAAAGAATACGAAGGAATTCAGCTCGACAAATTAGCAAATTTACATCCAATATTATGGGTGGAAATATCCAACAAGAAGAAGAAATGAAAAGGACAGCTGAAAACTATAAATTTGGAAGTCACCAATTTGAGAGAGAAACTAAAAAATATTGGGTCATTGATTATACCCACTCAGCTCGGTATTTATCCTCAATGCAATTTCGGAAATAAAAATGTTTCTTGCTACATGCAATATCGAATATTTATCGAGTAGCCAAAGTTTGATTTAGTGATAAAAAAAATTATAACAGTCACTTGCAAAATTCTAAATCATTTTACAATTTCATCAATATAGTGACATTTATTACTTTCGAATTTTTAATTTTTAATTATATTACTTTATGTCAGTTCAAATATTACATTTTTATAGTTTACCAATTGTTTGAATTATTATAAAAAACGAAATATACAAAATAAGTTATATAAACATTCAATATAGATATACAAAAATGAAGACACGAATGAATGTAAATTTTAATTTTTGATTTTTGATTATGAATATAATATCGATTTATTCAATTAATTATTATATAAAATAACAAATTATCATATTTATCTGAAATTATAGATGTGGTGTTTGACATGCAAGTCAAAACATAGCTCAGTTTCACTCACCCGTGTCCTGTTATTGTCAGTGAACCAAAAACGACACCGTTTTCAGCATATATATTCGAAGGCGCAGTTAGAGAAAAAATTCAAAACCTTCTCTGTCCCCTGACCGCCGAGTTTCCGTATGCTAAAGTCTATAGGCAACTTCGCCGTCGCGCCGCCGTGAATTTCGTTGATGCAAATGAATCCAAGCAAAATCGAAAAGGATCTACTTCATGACTTGGGTCCGCTGTCGCCCAACCATGAACCGTTCATGCATCCTCACCGCACTCCATCTCAGCCCTCCATCGATGAAGACCCCTTCTCTCTCGCAGAAATGGAGCTCTTCCGAGACGAAGACGACGACGACGTCAGCCACACCTCGTCTGATGCCGAAATCCCACTCCCACTCTCTGATGGAGTCGTTCCGGCTCAAAGCCCTAGTATGCCGAATTCATCACTGATCAACAATCACGAAAGGCGAATAAATCGTCCACTACTGCTTATCAGCCCGGAGCCGCATATTTCGACTCAATTTTATACCTTTAATAAGGAGTCACATGCCCTAATGGTTCAATGCTTGAATGAAGGCCGATTAGCAACGCCAGAGGAGATCCGAGCCGCCACGACTTCCCCGGTGCTCGCGAGCTGGCGTTCTGTGTGGAAGGACCGCAACGAGGATACTGCGTATTTGACTGCGTGGAAGCGCATCCAGGATAAGCTCACCGTCCATGTGTCGGAATCCGGTGGCTCAATTACTGGTAATAACATCCGATTCCTTTGTTTCAAGAACAATTCCAATCAATTTGTTTCGCACGTGGACCAGTGGCAGGACATAGTCATGTCATTTCATGGTGACGGGGATCTTAAACACCTAGGGTTGAGAGAAACCATTGAGAAAATTAAGCAGGTATGGACTGTAGGTGCCAAATTTTATGGTATTCCTGAGAGTTATATTAGGAACTGTATTGCTGCCTGCCCTGTGTGCTCGGACGAGTCCTCAGGGTGCGCTCCAAGGTCTAAGAGGCGTAGGTTTGAATACACCGAGTCTTTTGAAGTGCCTGCTAAAGAAGTGCCTGTTAAGTTGCAGCAATTGGCCGCAAAACATAAGGTCGTGCTGTGTATACGGCAGAAATATATCAGATATAAGCCATTTATGGCTGAGGTTAAGGATTACGCGTGCCACAGGGCAGGGGAGCCAGCTTCCTCGAAAAAATCTAGGATGTTGAAGAGGGAGCCATACACTTCGAAGAGGTGCGGTTGTGGGTTTCGTATAAGGGCAATAGTTCCCATTTCGAATTATAATGAGAAGGAAAAAACTTTTGTCTACGAGGAAGAAGGGACAGCTGTGTTTAAGCTGTATGCGGTGCACTCAGGGCATGAGCCAGGGCCATTGGATGGGAATGCCAGGATTATACACCGAATGGTTGGTTATAAAGGAGGTTTTCTGATGGATCACGAGACTGTGTATGGGATGGTGGAGGAAGGAGAAAATGATGTTTTTGGGTTCTTGGGAAAGGATTCTGGAGATATGCAGCATACTGTTTTTCAGCAGGTTCAAGAATTAAGGAATGAGTTGGGATTACTTGAGAGTAAGATTGGAAAAATCCCACCACAAATGTTGGGTTCTGTGTCGCACGAGCTCTTTGACATAACTAATAAGTTACGAAATATTCCTGACGATGGATCAAAATCTGTTGGATTGTTGTTGGAGAAGCAGCATATTGATGATGTGTTGGTGGTCGAGCATGATTTACCCGATTGGGGTGATGACCATCATACAAGGATCTATGGGGATGGCAAGGATGCAGATGTTATCGAAGATGACGAGGACAGCTTCGGGAGAACTCTTGGGGAGGTTGCTTCTTGGGATCAGATGAGGGCCGGCTGCCAGAGTGAGAAGGATCTGCTCGGTGAGACTTGTAAAGAAGAAAAATGGTTGAAATGTGGAGGATTTGATGAAAAGGAAATTCTTGGCTGCAGCAATCCGAAGCTTGTAAAACCATCGGGTCATCAGGACGAGATGGATCCAGATGTGGGTCTTTCCAGCTTACATGTGGATGGCTTCTACCATGAAAATCCGAAGTGGTTCGACTCTCCTTGTGGACTGGATCCTAGAGCTGATTGTAGTGATTCTGGATTCCGGCACGAGGAGATTGTGTAGTGATCATTCTTCTCGATGAACCTACTCTAACATAACTCAGTTTTTTTGGCTGGCCATTCGTGTTAGTTCACTGTCGGTAGTGTGTTGTACATTTGTGTACACAGAGCTTTAAAGGGGCTCTCACAATCACAGTAACAGTCTTTTATACCATGTGTGATTTGTAAAGTTTTCGCCATTTTTTATCTCTGCATATACTTGCATGAATCTGTGTGGAGCTTCTTACTTCTGAATTTAGAACTTGGAGTTTCTGATTTGGTATTATTTGTATTGTATCATTGTTTCTCATACGTCGATGCCGTTACGTCTGCATCTGTTTGTTCCTTGCCATTTGTATCATGAAATATACGTCAAAGCCTGCGTGAGCTTCATGTTCCAACTCGAACTAACAAATTTTATTCAATGCTGCATAGCGTAGCATGTGTTAGCATTTCTGCCTTCGAGATTTCGCTACACGATATTATTTGCTGTGGTGCCGATGACATGCCTTGGTCTCAGAAGACCGTTTATTCTCCTCAATTTGCGCCTCTGTTCTAATTATTTGGTCCATTTGTTCGGAAATTTTCTATCATGAGTGGTAGATTTGTATCAATCATTATAGTATCTTTCAAAGCTTCGATAAAGATCTCAACTAATTTCTATACTATTGTGACATTAACTATGGCAAGTGACCTTTGGAAAAACTTTCCTTTTTTGTTTTACTTTAATGTTTTTCAAATTGGATGTGTGCATATCAGGAGATATGAATTTCTCTTACACACACAACACGTAACCCATGCACTTCTGTTACGTTATTGGCTTATTGCAATGGATTTCTTAAATATTTGAAAATCGATCTTTTGAGATGTCCTCCTACAAAGTTAAAAACTACGAGAAAATAGATGAATGATAATTCATATATAGATGGATAATGTATAGATTTTTTAGTCTATTGTTCGGGTAAACAAGAACGTACCGAATTAATTACACGTCATCTTGATAGTCCGGTTATTATATTTCACATGCATTGTGGCCCAAGGAAAAAAGTCCCTTGGAGGATCAGGAAAGGACGAAAAATCTCTTTTGAAATTTCAAAAACTGCCGCGCGGAGTCCTTTTTCCTCTCACGAAGTATAAATGAGCATTCAATGCATGTGCGTTACACAACTTAGGGTTCTTTTATCATTTAACGAGGGACAAACGCTCTGCGATTTCTTTCTCCGGTGTGTGGAGATTTGGTCTGTTTTTGTGTACATTGGATTGAAACTTGAGGATTATTAGTGATACTTCTTAATTTTTTGCGGGTGGTTGAGTCTTTTGCTGATAGGTAAACAAATCAACTTTTTTTTGTTCTGTTCATCAAACACATCAAGCTCCCGATTATCCATGTAGATGTGTCAACTTGAATGTTATGTTTGGTCATGCAATGGTTGATTGAATAGAATTCCTTGTTGACATGCTGTCGTATCTTACAATGAGTATTACAAATTGAGTTTAAAAAATGTATTTGAAATGACAAAATTATCATTGCATTTTATTTGGAAAATTCTTTCAAAAATGCGATTAAGATAATTTTGTCATTTGGAATGCATTTTGTAATTCAATGTATAACCATCATACTACACATAACATGACCATTTCCAATAATATAAGTTATCTACAACTTGTATGCGAGTGCAAGTAATATGGATATGTTTGGTTCAAAAGTTAGTAGATAATCGAACCATCGTTGATCATTATTTTGACGAATTAAGAAGATTAATTTTCTGTCTACATTTAGAAGTACCGCGTAACCCTTGTAAATTGTAAGTAAGATGATATATTGGGTACAATGGTCATTGATGATAGTGATTTGTCGCTTAAAATATTAGAAGATTTACAAAACAACTTGCTTTTACTGCAGAAAGATAAGATACTTTTCTACTACTTGACCAGTTCGTTTCGTCGATCTCACTCATATTGACATTGATACCAATAATCCATCTAATTAAAATGTGGGACCATGAACTAAGTTCTTTCCTACGCAGTATATATAATACTTTGGAATTAGTCCGGAGAAACATTAAGATATACAAAGTGTTAACCTTTGAGTTAATAAAGCAACATAAGGAAACCCGAGGATTTAGCAAATTTTTTGCTGTTAGTTCTCTACAGTCTACTCTCTCAACAATATATATTTATATTTTTAGTCTAATGGATTGAATTTACGTACGAACTACAAAGTGAGCGCCTAAAGCAGGTAGCAGAACAGTTCACTGTGGTGAACAATCTCTGTTCGGTTCTTGGAATGGATTTCAACTTGACAGTTTATGGTATTCATCCAACTTTGGATGACTCATGGGGCACGGGCACGGACAGGAAAGTATCATTTTTCGTCAATTTCTTATTCCTGCATTTTCAGTTGCAAGATCTTGTAGTGACCATGGTAGAGCTTTGGAATCTGATGGATACACCGCTTGAGCAACAGAAATTCCATAATGTCACAGGAACTATTGCAGCTTCAGAGAATGAAATAACAGAACCAGACATTCTATCATTGGAGTTCCTTACTGATGTATTTTATCAACTTTTAGTATTCATTACCTGAGTTGTTTCTCTATTTGCCTCAACAAAATAACATTATTTTAATAATAAAATAATTTAGCTATCTGTATTCCAACGACTGCTACCTCTTTGGCTAGTACTTCCATTTTGCGGCGGCTTCTACTGAGATAGAATGCAAACGTTGATTCGACGCGATAATAAAAATTTACACGAGTCTGTTTCGGGGTAAAATGAGTTTTAGGGGAAGCCATGGAAGCCATTTCAAAGAAATTGTTGGAGTGACTATCGCATTATGTTCCTGTGTATGATGTGAACAGAGCATATTTTCAAAATACACCACAAAATAAGGATTATTCTGTCATATAGATGAAGCATTTCCCCTCTATTAAAATGTGAACGATCCATATAATCTAATGACGAAGTAATATAGGAATAATTATTTTCGAACTCACAAAATACTCTTTTTCATTAATTAATTGAAAAAATACCGTAACCTTTTATAAATTCATTAGCAGCTTATTACTTCATATTCTTGTTTTTCAAATTCTGAAAATTACTAAAATGCTACTTGATACTCACGGAAAATTTAGGGTCCGCTCCCAGCAAGTGTCACTAATACAGACCCAGGGTTTTGAAATTGTCCTGAGCCTGAAATCACCAAAAAGACCGTTAAAGGGGGCCAGGAGGGTGTCCTGGCGTAGCCCCTCCGACGCTCAAGTCAGTGACTGAGGATAAATGGGGGAGCAGCTAAGGAGGGTGCTGCTGAAAACAATAATCATATGCTCAAACCTGGTATTATAGGAGAATATCTGGGCCCTTGATGGGCTTGTTCTCCACTTGGGCTATGGATGTGCCAGGGGTAATAGGGCCCTTAATGGGCTTGTCTTCCATGGGGTATCACTACTTATCATTATACATGCTTTGAATTTATATAAATATATGATAAATTGTGTATAATTTTAATATTAGCTTGAAAAAAAGTCATATAGGTTAAAAAATCATTAAAAAATAAAACACTAACTTTTTTCTGTTTTTTAATCATAATTTTTTTTAAAATCCCAAATAAATGTTTGTTTATTTATTTTTAAAAAATGGAAGAAGAAAAAAAGACATACATACATATATATATATATATACACATATATATATATATAGAGACATACCAATGGGCCAATGGCAAGAAACTTTCGAATAGGAAAATTCTCGAGCAAGCTAATCAAGTTTCGGGGTCAAATTGTAATTTGAAGTAATTTATATCGACCGGCGCGCCATGGAGCATGGTCACCATCCTTCCCATTCTCTGTAACAAATTTTCAGAGGGGAAAAAGAGTTTTTCCTGGGCTCGAGATTTCTACCTCTAGATTCTCTGCGAATGGCTCGAAACAAGGTAATCTTCTCTTGATTTATTTATAAATTTTCTAACTGGGCATAGAACTGATTTTCATCGTTCGAGCTAATGATTCAAACTAAATCCTAATCAGAATGTGTTGACTTCATTTAGTATTTGGTACTTTTTATATTTGGGTACTTTTTATATTTGCTTATATTTGCGCTTCAAGAATTGATTTTGGGTTCCACCACTTTTTGAAATGGATGCGTCATAATACTTTGGAGAGTGAATATCAGCATACATCATGTACTTGCTCGAACATGCCTAGTACTCAGGGTGAACTAAGAGGGTGATAAGCGATGAGCAGGGCAAGATGTTCTGTTCCCCTCTTAAGAGAAAAAAATTTAATATTTTATTTTTAGTTTCTCTAAATCACAAGCTTCAGCCCCTAAAACACAAAATATTGTGGTCCTCCCCGGCTGATAATGCTGAAAGAATATCGTCAAAAATTATTTTTTCATTTAACAGGAAGGTCTAGTTTTGGTGCTTGATGTTGGTCCCTCAATGCACTCTATGCTGCCGGAGATGGAAAAGGTTTGCTCCATGCTCATACAAAAGAAGGTACACAAATATATCTGAACTGAAGAATTTAATGTCGCATTTGCTGACTGTTCAAATAATCTTCTTTTCATCCATGCAGCTTATTTTCAACAAGTATGATGAAGTGGGAGTTGTCGTGTTTGGAACTGCAGGTCTTTGAGTATTTGAGAACTCGTGCAGTATGTGTGAATAGTGAAGACTGTATTTTTGTGGAATCACGTTTATTTTTTCTCCAGAAATTGCATTGGTTATGCTTGTGTGTTAGTTGCTCATGAACTTCATGAGTTATTTTATGATTGGCACATCAAAAAATTCTGCCTACGGCATAAGCCACAAGTCCAGATGACATGAGAACATTTCTATCAGTTCATCGTTTTTTTATTGTGATTCGATCCTTGTTCTGTTATCTCAAAATGATGTGTTCTTTTGATTATTTTTCTGTTTGATTCATTTAGTGAAATTATTTATTTAATGGATGGAAATTTCAGATTCTAAAAATGACCTGACAGAAGAAGTGGGTGGATATGAAAATGTGATGGTTTTGCAAGGCATGAAGATCGTTGATGGAGATTTTGTAGCAACTTTACAACAGCTCCCTAGAGGAACTGTACATGGTGATTGTATCCAGTTTTTGCTTTTGATTTATGGTGTAGCAATCTATGCTCGGTTTTGGAGTAATAGTTATCACTGTGTTTTCTTTGTCATCATCTATTTGGTTTACGTGAGTTTTCCTGAAAATTGGTTGGTCCTTCATTCAGATTTCAAAATTCTTTCTTAAGTTAGTGTTTGAGAAAATAATTCAGTGGTCGTCAGAATAAATGTTAATTTGTATTTCATTTTTTGAACAATTTATTCTTTAACATTATTGATAGTTCTTGATGCACTTGTTGTTGGAATGGATATGTTAATTAAGAAGTATGGACCAACGAACAAGGGAAAGAAACGTATATGTCTCATAACAGACACATGTTCTCCTATCAAAGATCCATACGAGGGAACAAAGAAGGATCAAGTCAACACGGTTGTTGCACAGATGGTGGCACATGGCATGAAGATGGACTGCATAGTCGTTAGGGTAAAAAGAGAGTGGAATGTAGATGAGAAGATTGTGGAAGAGAATGATTCTCTATTAAATATATTTACAAATAATTCTTCCTCAAGGAAAGTGTGTGTGGAGAGTCCAACTTCATTATTAGGTGCTCTAAGAACCCGTAATATTTCTCCTGTTACTATATATCGAGGTGATTTTGAGCTGAGCTCTACAATGAAAATCAAGGTGAGACCAGCGGATGGGTGCTAAAAATTTCGTTTGTTGTTTTACTCCAATTTATTTTCCTTGTGAGGATGTACGTTGTGATTTTCCGTTTCCTTTGCTTATTCACTTGGCATAAGATGGTCATCCTGGAAAAAAACGTCATTTATTTTTTTAATGAGCTAGTAAATTTCTTTTATGATTTCTTGCTAGTTTTGCATAGATAATTTTGCGCAATTAGGCAAGTACTTTACTATTTCAAGAGAATGTTTCAGAATCTTGTTTCAAGATTTGATGTTATGGATGTATCATTTACAAATGATAAGAGAGGTCGTAGAAATTATGACTGATGATTGCTGATTTCTCTCAGCTTTTGATGACCATTCCATCTAATGCTTTAAGATGTTAGGGATTTATTTATCTAGATGTTGTCGGTTTAGAAATGATTACATGGTTTGCAGTACTTGTATGTGATTATGTGTGATATCTGATAGCTTTTGATGACCACTGATAACTTTAAGATGCTAAGGAGGAAATATGTTACATATGTTGTGCTATAAAGTTTCAGTCTTCAGAACACATTCCTTTTTTGCGGATATTCTTTCATTCTGAATTCAATACTTGTGCCTTTCCCTCATGTTTCTTTTGTCATATGTGATGACGTACTACAGGTTTAAGTTATCAATGAGTAGAGGAGCTAACAGCTAATGTTTTAATTTCTTTAACATTTAGCTTTTCTTGGACATATTAATCAAGGACTTCTGGTTGCATAATTTCGTCCAATTTCGATATGCTGTTTTATGCATTTGTATAGGATTTTTAATTGTTCTCTGCTACAAACATGTTTTAGATTTGTGAACATTGACATTATTAACCCATCAAAACAATAATCCTTATGCTTTGTTTTGATTTAGGTGTGGGTTTACAAGAAAACATCAGAAGAGAAATTTCCCTCATTAAAAAAGTATTCTGACAAAGCACCTCTGACAGATAAATTTGCTACGCATGAAATTAAGGTTGATTATGAATACAAAAGTGTTTCAGAACCTGATAGAGTTGTGCCACCTGAACAAAGGATCAAAGGTTACCGCTATGGTCCGCAAGTAGTTCCAATATCATCTGCTGAGTGGGAGGCCGTAAAGTTCAAACCTGAGAAAGGTGTGAAGCTTCTTGGTTTTACCGACAATGCAAATATAATGCGGTAAATTTAAGTCGCTCCTTGTTAACCCCGAATGATTTATGTGAGTTAATTGCTATATTGATGTTGAAGAGATATTTTTTTCCACATTTTTTGTCTCCATCAATACATACTGATAGACACTATTATATGAGAGATGTCAACATCTTCATTGCTGAACCTGGAAATACCAGTGCCATTCTCGCAGTTTCTGCACTAGCTAGATCAATGCAGGAAATGAATAAAGTCGCCATTATCCGCTGTGTTTGGAGACAAGGGCAGACAAATGTTGTTGTTGGGGTGCTAACGCCAATTGTATCCGAGAAAAATAATATTGTAAGTCATCAGGAAACATTCTGACTGTAGTTCGACATTTCGGTTGTTGTACCATATAGATGATAGTCACACTAAACTACATAGGTAACTATTGATTCTCAACAATCCTGCACCCGACAATTGCACAACTTGCAAATAATGGGGATCATACTCGCTACCTTGACTTTTACCAAGGCTTGCTTGGTTACCACCAGCTACCAAGCCTTTGTTTTTCGCTTTTAATTTTAATTCATCTTATCAATTTACTTCGTTTTTTTTATTTTTGTGCAGCCAGATTCGTTTTACTTCAATGTTCTTCCATTTGCCGAGGATGTCAGGGAGTTCCAATTTCCATCTTTTGACAAGATGCCTCCACTGATGCAGCCAAATGACCAACAGCAAGAGGCAACAGATAAGTTTGTCCAAATGCTCGATCTTGCTCCAACTGGCAAAGGGGAAGTCTTGCAACCCAACTTCACTCCAAATCCTGTTCTGGAGGTAGTTAACAATAATGTTTCTGTTTTGTCTTGATAAGCACATCAAAGAATGTGAAAATGTTTTGATTGATTTCATATCAATACCCTTGTTTGTGTTTCTTGGACCAACAATTGGGGCGATTGCAGAAGAGTTCTCATTGTTTGTGAAAGATAAGAATAGGTTTTATGAAGAGAGATGTTTTTGAATGTTATCGTAATTCTTCCTCTTACAGTTCATATTTTTGGATTAATATCCCTCTTATGTTGTTCCATGAATGTTCCAGCGCTATTATCGTTGTCTCGAATTGAAATCTAAAGACCAAAATGCAAGTGTTCCTCCACTTGATGAAACCCTTAGAAAGATAACAGAACCTGATCCCGAGCTTCTTTCTCAAAACAGAGCCGTGACCAATGATTTTCGACTGTCCTTTGAACTCAAAGAGCATCCAAAGGTTACTTTTACGATTATTTTTGTTTTTGGTACCAGTTCCTTGACAAGTCTCAGAGATATCAACCTGCTCTATGCTGCAGTTGAAGAAATCATCTCGAAGATTATTAACTGAAAAACCGTCTAGATCAAACAATGAAGTGGAAGGTGCTAGCGCTGATGGTCAAGCCATGGATGCTATTGAATATAAATCTGAAGTCAAGGTTGAGAAAATAGGCAATTCTAATCCTGTTCAAGATTTTGAGGCCATGGTATCTCGCAGAGATGGTCCACAATGGGTTAACCATGCAATTCAGAATATGAAACATAAGATTTTTGATTTAGTCGAGAATTCTTTTGAAGGAGATGCTTATCAGACAGCACTTGAATGCTTGGTTTCACTGCGCAGAGGTTGCATTCTTGAGCAGGTATGATTCCCCATCTCCGTGTTGGATATGTTTCTTGGTTTTACATATTCTTAAATAGTTTGCGAGAACTGGTGAAGATTTGTTGAATGTGATACCATGTCAAGAATCTTTGAAAATTTAGGAGCCAAAACAGTTCAACGACTTCTTCCGCCATCTCCACAAATTCTGCCTAGAGAGGGACCTCAAGAGCTTCACTGAATTGTTGGCAGTCCATGAAGTTGTTCTAATAAGCAACACTGAAGCAGCTGAGAGGTCTAAACTTATCATTGTCTTCTGTTTGTTTCTTTCATTGTAACTCGTGCTTGAATCCTTTTTGAGTGAAAGTGATGGAAGGCCAACCAAAAGGTCGGCTGCTAATCTTGTTATTTTTCTCATTGTTCAGTGATGTTTCAGAGAGTGAAGCTAGAAGCTTGATGGTGAAAAATGAGCCAAAAACTGAACAAGGCATCTGAGGCAATAATTTTAATGGATGTACTGGGAATGTGTCTTTGCTTTGGCCATATTTTGAATGAGTAGCAAGAATCGTGCCATTTAATATTATGTATTATGAGAACTAATTAATGATATAATGTTATGTTCCACATATAGTATATTATTTCAAACTTAGGTATATAAATAATGGCGAAAACAGACTAATGTCCTCGAAAGCAGGCTACACTACACATGAAATGTGAAAAAATGTTTATAAATACTATAAAAGATGCGTTCTACTAAAAATACAAAGGAAATCCAATAAAATTTATGATTATGTAATTGCCGCTCTACCTTCGGTTACAATTACTAATAAAATAAGAATAAAATGAAGCTATATTTATAATTGAGCCGCTTAAATATTTTGTAATTTATTATTGTATATATTGAAATAACAGAAGAAAGTCAAAATATAGAATCAAAAAACAAGTTTGATCAACTGAAAAAAAGAAACATAATTAATGAAAAAATAAGTTTAAGCAATTCAATCAATAAATAGTTTTACCATGTTTTGATAATATTTTTTTAGCTTAAATTACTATAAATGTTTTTTTTATTTTTATTAAATTATTTGATTTTAAGTTAAATTGGATTGATTTATTTTGTCGACATAATGATTTGACTTTATTATTTTGACCATTTAGGCTTTGTGGGAGATTGTTACAAATCTCAGTTCTAAAACCTCATGAGAAAATAAAATAATTCTCAATCAATTTCCTAATTAAAAAGCCTTAAAAAAATTGTTTTTAATATTTCGAATGTCGCCTTGTCTCTATCTGTCCAATCATATATTAATATTCTACATTACATTATATAAACAAAAATTATCCTTGCATGTTTATTTAAAAACCAAAAGAATGACCATTTTCTCTCTACATCATATACAAAAGTATAACTTTTGCTATAATTTCCTATGAAAGTATGCAAAAACTAATTACTGTTAAAAGTTTATTAGACCTTTGTTAATTATCGATATTTGATTTAATTTCATACATATAATATAATAATACACATACTACAAATAATATTATTAAGACTGTATAACTTTTATGTATTAATTAAAATATTCGATTATTCAAATCCAGCTTATTATTACAGTTGTTAGGAGTAAATACATTAAATTAAAGTGGAAGTTACAAGATATATTACTTTTAACTAAGCCAATGTTTTTTCCATTTATGACCCTATGAATATTTTTATGTACATATTATATACATTTATAACCCTTCATCTATTCAATGTTTTTTTCCTTCTATAATTAGAGAGCAAAGTTTTTAGTTCACAATTGGAAAATTTTGCCTTTGTGATCTAAAATTAGATGGTGGGAGGCGATTTTCATTTTGAGCTCTGACATATAAGATATATCTACTTGTTACTTAAAATCTAAAATTTGAGAAATTTTGATTTGAAATTCGTTAAAACTTCATAAAGAACAATGTCTTGAAAGAGTATTCTACGTTAAATTCGTTGTATGAGACGGTCTCATGGGTCGTATTTTGAGTGGCGGATCTCTTATTTGAGTCATCCATAAAAAAACATTACTTTGTATAATAAGAGTGTTACTTTTTATTATGAATATCTGTAGGGTTGATCCGTCTCACAGATAAAAATTCGTAAGACCATCTAAGAAGAGACCTACTCAAATAAATAAGTATGTGTATCAATATTTCACCTCACTAATTACACATATCATATAAAATATCGCTAACCAATTTTAATACTTAATAATTATGTACACGCGTTGCATGTGTTATTATTATTTTTAATTTGATCAAATAATACTAAATAATTAACACAAAATTATTTTCAATTTAGAAAAGTTGTTCGATTTAAAAGTGAAATTTTGTTTAGATTCTTTTCTATGTAAAATATGGAGTGATTTGATGAGTTTTTTAGTATGGTATGAATGATAATTATGAAATTAAATATTTTGATGTCGTTTGAGTTGATTAAACAAAGATAGATTAATAGTCAAACACTTATCCAATGTTTGGTTAAAATTTTAAAATGTTTTAATAATCATTTTGACCTCATTTAAGATCCAATTTTGTGGATAACTATTTGATTATTAATCTAACAATTCAAGTGTGATACATTATCAAAACTCAATAAATTACATTTTTCTCCTCTTATTTCTTAAAGTGTTAAAGTTATTTATTGAATAAAAACTTTATTTTAGAGTGTTGTACGTTAGATGTCGATAATGATATTTAATATATATCATTATTATTTAATTTGATTTAAACTTTAAAAAATATAAATATATATTTTTATTTTGAAAAAATAATTTATTTGTATATATTTTAATAAAATAATAAAAACTAAATTTTAATGTTGGTTATGCTTATCAATAATATTTTTATTTTTATTATATTTAATTTTATGATATTTACACTTATTAATTCAAATACTATTAATATCTTTATTATTAACATTATTATTATCATCATCTAATATTATGTATTGCTTCCAGATGTGTACAACAAATAAGTAAACTTAACAAGAGTATAATAGTAAATTTCTTAATATTTAAAATCTAATCACATATTCAAAATGTTGAATCAAACAATTTTAATAATATCACATAATGTTTGATTAATAATATATCAATCTTGTTATCTATAGCATAATCAATCATTTATTTATCTCATCACTTGTACCAAACACACCCTAAGGGTCTCACACTTAATAACATAATATATATATATATATATATATATAAGTATTCAAGTTCATTAATGTTTTCGAGGTATTTCTTCAAAATTATGTGTTTTAATTGTATCAAAACCATTTTTTTTCCTATATAATTTTTTGTGACTTTTTTTTCTTTCTATCATTTTTATTTAAAAATAAATAAACATTTTGTACAAGTTGAGACATGAGATAAAATTGACATGAAATATTACCAATTCTGAAATTCTTGTTAATTTTAATAATTGTCATATTAAGCCTATTTTATTCGATTTATAAAAAAATATATTTATTCTACGAACTAATTACAAAAGGAACGAAACTTAAAAAAAAAAAAAACATAAAAACACTATTGTACAAGAAGGCAGCATACTACAATTTTGTTGCAGACTCCAAGTATCGTGTCTTCAAGTATCTATCCTCTTCGCATGTTATCTTTGCCGGTGAGTTTTTTAATCCGTTTCTGAGGATGTAATATATGGTGTCCATTGATGTGACAGAAGCATTAGCGTGGGCTCAATTGAACATAGAAAATGGCTTCCTCGGTAAAAGTCGTCTTACCTTCTTCCTTTCTTCTTCATTTCTAAAAGAAAGTGATATGTAAGTGTGTTCACATATCCAGCTCTTGAAGGATTATGCTGGCAAATACACCACAGAAAACTGCATCTATATGGTATTTTCTTTAATATTATCTAACTATTTATTTCTGAATCTTCTGATGACAAATGTTATTTATTAAGATTTTATATGGCCAATATCTTTATTCCTACATGTCTAAAAGTTGATAGAGGACAGATGACACGATATATAAAATAGGTTTGATCGTGCCAAGGATGTGTTGTTTGGTAAATTCTAAGCCAATCTGTGAGTACTTGTGATCTGCAGGCTGATGTCTTTTTGGCTCCACAAATTGCATTAGCTACCACGCGGTTTAAAATCGATATGGTACATAAATGGTCGAACTTAACCTTCGTCCTCATTTCTCCTTACTTTCGAAGATGGACCCTTTTCTCGTTTTTCTAGTTAATTGGTCAAGTAGTGCATGCTTCTTAAAAATGCTTGTCGAATGTTTTTGTTGATTTTTACGGCTTATAGTTTGTTGTAAGACAAATTTCAGACTTTCCATATATATAAATTTCAGACTTTTCACACACACACACACACACCTGAATTTACCCTAAATTCTTGCAAACATTCATTTAAATCCACCGGATGCAGCATTGTGCTCGAATTTGCAATGGTAGAATTGTCTAAATCCAATGAATACCAAAATATGTGAGTTTTATGGTTGATGTCACATTAAAAAAAAAAAAACTAACACAATGGTGATAATTGGATTAATTATCGTGATTGTAATTAATGTCTTAACAAAGAATGACTGAATTTGAATTTTCTATTTCAGAAAATTAATGATTCCACATTAATTGATTTGGCCAACAATTTTAGCAAAAAAAGTTTTCTCAACAAATAGAAGAATATTCTCTCTATGCTATGCATATAACAATTAGGTAGCATAGGAACCAAGAAAGAAATTATAGGTAACAATAATATTCATATTTTTGGTATAACATGCATGTAGTAACTAATGATATATACACAGTATCATTTTAAAACATGCATTTTATTACATTCAAATCGTACAGATTAAAGAACAGGTAACACCCATAAAACAATTAATTAGCAGCAAGAACCAAGAAAAAAAATATAGGTAGGATAATACATGTTTATTGAACGAGGAGTCTGACAAATCTTGAAACTAGAGGAAACCCTTCTGTTTGCAGGTTTCAATTGCTCTATCAAACATTTCTTCAAGCTCATTCTCATATTTGAATCCTGTTTCCAACAGCTTCTTTGAAGAAAGGCCAGAGATTTTAAATGCTTGAATATCTTTCCAACAACTGCATGTGTTACCAAAATTATTTCATATGGTGGGAAATTTGTAAATTTGATCATTTATGTTCGTTTTTCTGTGATTTTAGTAATATGTATCGAGAGATTTCTGTTTCGGTCCATTATTTTTTTTTTCAAATTTAATTTTTTTTTAGGAGATGATTAAAATTTTGAAAATGGTATGAATATAATAGGGGATGGATTAATTAAACTTACTCAGGAGTGGGGATTTGAAACTGCGGATATCTGGATGATATAAACTGAGATAGCTGATGAATCGTGAATTCAACAGCAGAGCAAATGTATCTCCCCTTGGCATCTGGGTGCTCAAAAAGATAAATATGGGCTCTAGCCACGTCATCCACATGCACTAAACTACTCTCCATAATCATCGGATAATTATTTTTGTCACCTACAAATCAAACAAAAAAACACGATATATTTTATACAGAGTTAGTTAATTAATCAAGATAGTTAGTTAGCTAATTATTGTATAAATATAAATGTGTACTGAACGATTTAACTAATCATTTCATTCATTCAGAAATGGAAGGGAATTGTTCTGCACTCTTGTTCTTAGGTCAATAATATATATGTGTGTGTGTGTGTGTGTGTGAATCTTTCATTAATAGAAAAGATAATCGTGAAACTATGCTTGCAGTTGATACTTGATATATAACATACCAAAGATTAACGCCATGGATATGTTGACTGTGTCAGGGATCCGAGGACAGATAAAAGGGCCCGTAACCCACGTAGGATTCAAAATCACGACATCGAGCCCCTTATCCTCGGCGAATTCTTGCACAGCTCTCTCGGCCAAGGTCTTGGTCACAACATACGCCCCTCCAAAACCTTTCACACTTCTGACAAATTCCACGTCCGTCCAACTACTCTCGTCTATAATGCTGGCAGCATTTTTGTTGAAGACCACAGCCGCGATACTCGATGTGTACACGACCCGTTTCAAGGTTTTAGAGTCAAGGCATGCCTGCAGAATGGCCCGCGTTCCATTCACGACCCGTTTGATCTTTTCTTCTTCGGGTTCTTTCTCCTCGAAGTCTAGCGGGTGGGCCATGTGAAAGACTCCGGTGCACCCTTCCAGGGAGGCTGCAAAGGTTTCAGGATTGTCGAGATCGGCGTTGTATATGTTGAGCCTCTCGGATGCACCGGGGAGGGTTGTGAGGTAGCTGATGTCCCTTTTTTTTCCTGCAAAAGCAGTTGAGATAGCTAGCTTGTTGAGTGATCACTCTAAGCGCATTTTAAGTTCAAGTGAAGATTATACCAATATATTTTTTTTAGGCTTGGTTGATATATACATGAATGTTATACACATGATCATAATAATAGTGAGAAAAAAAAAGAAGCAATTTGATGGGCTGAATCTGATGATAGACCTGGATGCATCCTTATAGTTGCATTGACGGAATAGCCATCTTCAAGAAGCCTTTTGACCATCCAAGATCCAAGAAAACCCGTTGCACCCGTCACACAGATTCTACCCTTCTTTATTTCCTCTCCCATTATAAAATTTCTCCTTTCAATTTATTTTCTTTGATCTGTAGTAGCAAGAGAACCATCCACTCACTTAAATAATAAGTTCCAAAGCTGGTGGGGGCTGATGCACGCAATCATTTTAGATCTTCCCAACGGCATCCATCAATCAAATTAAATCTGTGTCATGAAAGAAGCCATTTACCAAGAATCCATTAAAGCTATGTTTGGTGTGTAGGATAAGATAACTAATTGGATTGATGACAAAACTCAAGATGAGGATATACAATGTGTTGTGATAAATCATGTTTTGTTTGGTAAGATTTTAATGAGTGTGATAAATTTTACATTTTTTGTTGTTGAGACAAAAATAGAATAAACTAGCATTGATGACAATTTGGTATATAAAATGATATTTGTAGTATTGTTTTCAAAATCATGTGTTCTATTAATAAATAAATATTTTATAAAATTTTAAATTATAAATTATGTATTCATCTGATAATTTATTTTTTAATAAAAATTAATATGATTTTGCATTTTATCTCATTTTTAATATTGATTTCTAATTATTTTTTTCTCTATTTTTTAAATTTTATTTAGTTTCATCATGAAAAAATATAAACCATCAAAGAATAGAGTCCGAATCACGGAGGTTCTAACCTTCAAAACTCATAAATTTCAATTCAATTTAAATAATTTCATTCAAGAAAAAAAATGAAATTTCAAAAATTAATCAGCAAAAAATCAAACGCTTATCACCGAATACCCAGACCAAAGAATCTTTTGATTTCCTAAAACCTGAGCCGAGAGCAAACACACCATTAGTGTAAAGGGGGATATCTGGTATTGAGTTTAAATATCACCAGCTGCGTGATAGTTAGGCTAGATTTAGATAAATCTCATATCTCCCATTGTAATAAACGGGACGTTATCCACTTGCCTTTTGAGTAACTCAGATTTACATTCACTACTCTCACAAGTGCATTATTAGTTTTAAATTAAAAGTTTGAAACTTTAAACAAGTAATCCAAGAGGTAATTAATGGGACTTAATTGATTTGCTCACATCCACATGCATATATAGTCTTTGTAGACCTGTCTAGCTAGAAAATTTCAACGATAATTAAATGTTGATTATGGGTTAATCACCAAATGCATGATAATATTTTGTTGGAAGAATGAGTATTACAAATTTTTAAAAATGTCATTATCATAATTATAGTTTTCTGATGAAAATAACCAATGGTCAAGCCCATTAAATTGTTTCGTGCAACCTTTGCTTTCGGTCACTATTATCCAACTCTACTGTGCTTGTCATCATTAATATTCTCTTATTTAATGATCGTTCAACCTTCAACTCGCGCGACTACATTGTTAATTTACGTTTTTTTTTTTTGCAGAAGCTAGTCTGAAATGAATATTTATTCTTAAATATTTTTAAGAATTTCTTCTTTTGTTGATATAATTGATATATTTAAATATAAAATTTTGTCTTTCTAAACTAATTATTAGATTTTTCTTAATTATTTGTGATGGATCGGTTCTGACACCTGCGATGGTGCTTCAGACACAATATTCTCAATAAGCTGCAATAGTTCGTGTTCTGATAATGTAAACACCGATGAATTAGATCGAGTTTGGTTTTAAACCAAGCGAAAAATACTCGAAATAATCATTTGTTAAGTAAGAAAGCTGATTAGTTTGAAAGCCTTTTAATTTGTGTGAACTGAATAACTGAAATGAGGGGATCAGTTTTTGCTTGTATCAGTTTAGTTATGGTGAGAACTGATCTAATATCAGCTCGAACTGATCAAATCAATTTAAAAACAATAGTAAATGGTTAAGTACACGAGATATGTTTATAGATGTTCGGAGATTTCAACTGCTCTTACGTTACCTCTTCTACCACCTCGGATAGGATCCACTAGAAGACTTTGATTTATACAACACCTTGTACAAACCCACTCAGTTTAGGACTTACGCTATTGCCTAACTGAACTCCTAGCCTAGACTGAAGGCAGCACCTTCTAGCCAACACTTGTTTAACATCTATGTGTTAAAAACTACATACACAAGTTTAACGTCTTTGTGCAAGACTCACTCAACTTACCAACACGCTCAATTTTTCTGTATATATGAGTGATAGTGTGTGCATGTGTGAGAACTGATATATGAATATAACACGAAAGTGTTCTCATACACTGAGGAAATTGTGTTTCTAATCTAAGCTGATAACACGTTGAAGTGTTCCCTCGAATCTGGGCGGATTGCTTCTTGTAATTTGATATACGTTGAGTGTGCCCTTCTTCTTTTCTCGTGATTTTCACACACTTGTTTGTTGATGGTCTTGATCTTGTATTTATAGAGGCTTTGTGACCTTTCTTCAAGACTCATCAAATATTTCTGTTGCAATTTGAATCTGTTCCTCGATATTTGTCTCTTGTCCTTTCTGACGGTCATTCTGGAACGTCTTGACTTTAAGCTCTACTGCAACGTTCATTATTGTCATTTGACTGGACAATTGTTTTCCTTAATTCGCACAGCTGAATTCTATTTAGATAAGCTTGTCGTGTTCTGCAAACTGGTCGGCTCCTAACTGATGCTCTGAACTGGTCAGTTGAACTAGTCTTGAACTGGTGTGGTGAAATCAGTTGGCTCGTCAGCTGAACTGATTTCATTGCAATTAGTTAAACCGGTCAGCTGGGCTCTTCATCAATTGAGCTCTTCATCATGTTGGCCGGGCTTCTGAAGGTCCTTGCTGAACTACCTATCAGCTGAAAAATCAGTTGAACCTGGTCTTTGATATATCAGTTGAACTGGTTTAATATTTGGCAATCAGTTGGCACTTTCAAGTTTGCGTCTCGATAGCTTCAGTTTAGGCTCCGTAGCTTTCTGCACACTTCGGTAAATTCATTAAAAACAAAATAACAAGTTTTGTTAACATCAAAATCAAAATTGCGAACATAAAATGTTCCAACAATTTGTTCTTTATAGATAATATTGTGATAATATTATTGATGAGAATGATAACTCTCCAAATATTTTATTAATATTCAAAAGATTTTTTTTAATGAAATTATGTTTATGCTAATTGTGTAGGATTCTACACACAAAAAATAAAATCTATGGAAAATGTGAAATAAATAAGCAAGAAACAGCAGATTAGTTGAGAGAGAGAGAAGCGTGTGTAATTTTGGTTGTCGATTGTCAAGGCATGCAGAAAAACTGAGAAGTGAAGATTTCGTGTGATTAACTCGCGCTGGTTTTGTTGTGTTGCCGCGAGGTGTTGAAGACAATCGCAGACAACACTCGTGAAAAGTGTTGGTCGAAGAGCTGTGTATGGATCCGTGTTTTTGGCAATACATTCATTGCATATGTGGTTTTGTAATTGTTTATTCGGATGCACTTTACGTCCTTGACCTATCAAGGAAGATTGTTTTTTGTAGTTTCACTAGTATTATTTTTGTAAACTATTTACAATTTTCTAGTGAATATTTTAAGTTGAAATACAACTCAAGTTTTATACTTGTGTATGATTTATTCTGTCTTGCTTTAATCGTAAAACTTTATTTGTGTGGTCAACTAATTAATTTCACGGAATGTTGTGGATATGTGTTACAACACGTATACACAACACCTAAAATTCAATACACATAACCTAAATATTTTCTGAACTTTTATATTAAACAAATCAACTCTCATAATCTAAGTTCTAACTACTGATATTTTTTTATAACGATAACTTATGTATTTAATTCGACAAAATAATAATTAATTTTCGTCTTTCCCTAAAATCTAATACTATGTTTGTCCTTATATTTTGGTTGAATTTTCTTTTATCTGTGTCACTTATTTTTCTCTTTTACCAATATATATTTGCCTTCCAACAATTTTTTAATCCAATTAAAACATCCATTAAATAAGAGTACAAGGAGAATTTTTTTCTAAAATTTACATTTTCAATAACTTTTAAAATCAGTGTGAAATTACGCACAAGCCTAAATATATGATAGGGATGGAGTAACAATTTTTTAAAAAATCTTTCATAAATTTTCTATGTAGTTCTTTGACATTGCTTGGTTTATTATGGGTTTCAATTTGGGTCAGTCGGATCGAGTTGAAACAATAGTATCACAAAAAAAATCCTCAAACTGAACTGACTCGAACCTGAGACAATCCAAAAACTTTAAACCCAAACCCAAACTAACACAACTCACCTGATTTTATTTTTTTACTATACAACGTTAATATATTATTCTTTTATTTTTAACAAAACAAGTAAATAAAATTATAAAAAAATTCAAAACACATAACAACAAATGATCGCTTAAATATGATAATTATGTCTCACTAGTTTAAATTTAAAATTTAAGAGTCTAATAATAATTGTCTAAATTATTGATTAATCCATAAAAAAACAATTGTTTAGAAAACTTTAAAACATCACAATGAAGATTCATGATATTAAAATAAAATTCAGATTTAAAGGTTTCATTTTTTATTAAATTGATGTAGCAAAATATATGGAAAGAAGCTAACAGTGTGAACAAAAAACTTCAAAATTTGGCAAGTTGAGCAGCTTAGACCATTAGGAATACTATTTCTGAAAGTGTTTCGAACAATTCCTCTTTCGTTCATCACTTCATTCAATTTATTATATTTATATTGTTCAGGTCGGGTGGAGATAGAAGGAAAACAGAAGGTCGGGGACTTGGGCTAATGGGTTGGGCGCGTATCCTTGGTCCTAATTTTTTTAAAATATAAATGGGTCGGTGGGTTTGGGTTTAGTGATAACTTGATCTTTAATTCAGTTAAAAAAAAAATCGGGTTAGATTCGAGTGTGAACCAATCTGACCTGAACTCGAAAACTCTCAACCCTAGTATTTTTGAGTCGACTCGTGTATGATTTATCATCTACAAGAAGCTTTGCTTGAAGTTCTTAAAACTTGTACTTGGGCTTATCTCGACTTAATTAGTTTTCGATTTTTATATGTACTGGGTGAATATATTTTTCGTTACTTTAAAGTCTGAAATTTGTGGTTTACCAGATGTTTGATGCATCCCCGAACTGTTGCTTTGGGTCTTTTATGCTACGGCACCAATTAGATTTACATACAGTTTGTTGCCATGCATAATTAAAGAAGACTATATTCAAAGAACAGGAAACGCCGCGATTTTGATGAATGAAAAGAAACACTTTAATTTCCAGGGAAACAAGACACAAATTCATGAAATACAGCAACGAGAAGCATAGATACCAAACCGGGCAGCGTAACGATGAATACAATTAGTTTTGCTTCACAGTTTAAAAAAAAAGTTCACATTATTACAATTAATTATTGAATATATAATTTTTATATTAAGGCACCAAATCTTGAACATATCATCCTACATTCTTTTGAAGATCACGAAGGAAATATCTGAATCATGATGAACTAAAGGAAACCCTTTTCCTTACAACATGTGATTGCGTCATCGAACATATCTTCAAGTCGTCCATGTTGAAACTTGAATCCGGTATCCAGTAATTTCTTTGATGAAAACCGGGAGAATATTGCTGATATTAGGTCCTTCAAGGAACTGAACGAAGTCAAACACAAAATTTTACAAAGAAGGATGTGAAATGGATTAAAAGGATGGCTGACAAAGGTAATTAATTATGGGTTCCATGCCCATAACTGACAAAGGTAACTAATTAGACGTTGATTAATGGCCGTTTTAATGTAGTTTGCAATGTCTATCTCGTCCCACGAGTTAAAAATGATTTATAAATTCTATAATAATTTGAGTTAATCACTCTGTCCTACCCCATTGGTCTACCCTTGCCAAAAAAAAAGGGAGTGATCAGATGTACTTACTCTGCATTAATTGGCAATTGATATTGAGAATATCTTGCAGAAATACTCTCTCTCAACTCGTGTATCGTAACATGGAGAGCTGAACAAATGTATCTCCCTTGCATTCGGATACTCGAAGAGGAAAACTTGGGCGCTTGCAACATCGTCCACATGAACTAAACTTGTATCCATTAAGTACTTGTAATGCTCTTGATCATCTGCACGCCCTCATGGGATTAGTAATTTGTGACCATGAAGTATATTATTTCCAAGCTAACTAATTTAATTATCAATACTGCTATTTTCCCTCTACTTCATCGGGCTAGCTGGGATCGATATTAAGTTTGTGAATTAAAACTCAATTCACAAGTATATGCCGAAAATCAAAGCCAGGCATATCTTCACTGAATCAGGGAAATGAGAACTGATAAAGGGACCATGTATCCATGACGGGATCACTGTCACAAAATCCAATCCATGGTTCTCTGCAAATTCAGTAACTGCTTTCTCTGTCAGTGTCTTTCTTGTGACATATGATCCCGCTGAACCTCGTAACCTTCTGATAAGTCCCACATCTGTCCAAGAATCCTCGTCTACAATACTAGATTCTTGCCATTGTGTTTTAACTGTTGATGCACTCAAAGTGTGTATAAATCGCTTCACCGTTTTCGAATCAATGCAAGCTTGTAAAATGGCTAGGACGCCATTGATGGCCCTTTTGGTCTTTGTTTCTTCATCTTAATTATTTGCCTTCTAAACCTAAGGCAGAGCGACGTGAAAAACTCCGGTGCATCCTTGGATGGCGGGTGCGAAGGTCTCCGGTTTCTCAAGATCCGCGTTGAAGATTTGGAGCCTTTCTGATGCGCCTAGAAGATTTATGAGGTAGCCACTGTCCCTTTTTCCGTCTGTTGCATTAAATTTATGTTAAGTTGGTGCCAAGAATCAGCTTTCATGCGTCATTAAATATGGATTTAGTTACAAGTCTTGGTCCATTAAATTGCAATTTTTTTTATTTGTAATCATTTTTCATCGCAACATAAGACACGTTAGCAATGATCGTCGCAACGTTTAGTATTTTTCGATGAAACATATTCATTTTCTGATACGGCGTCAGCATTCCGATGAAAAAGAACTAAATCCATAAAAAATGTAAAATTAATTGACTAAGATCAAATAATTGACAAATAACATGATACAAATATATAACATGCAAGCAAGAACCAGGAATTTTCATCGGCGTGGACTAAAATAAATATAAATCATAAATTTTCTTTGATAAAAAAATCATTCTAAAAATAACATTATAATCAATAACCTACATTTATTTTTATTAACAAAATTAATTAGTGACAAGCAATGTGAATTAATTAGTGACAAGCAATGTGTCAATCAACTTAAAAGATGCATAACCCAAAAAAAAAAAAAAATCCCAAAAGATGTATAACCAGAATTCAATAACTAGTAGCCTAATATACTTGTCAAGGAAAAATAGAACAAATAATGTCTTTATGTAAAGATAGAACAATTAAATATATATAACAAAGTATATTTTCTTTTTAAATAAAGTTAACAAATAATCCATCACATAATGATAAAATTAGACCAAAAAAGAATATACTAAAATACTTTATGATATATACATCAGAAGTAACATGCTATTTTGATTGTGGAATTAAATTAAAGTTGTCTGAACTGAAGTAACTTTGATTCCACCAACTCGGGATGGCGGAACTAACTCAAAAATAAATACAAAGCCGGTTGGTGTCACTAAAAAATAAGTTACAAACTCATGCAACAGATAAATGCTCCCCATTTTAGGAATTGTCGATTCGAGATCCTCGTACCAAATACTAAAATAAATTATAATTATGACATGTATACGGGATAACATACCATGCAACATCTAAAAACAAGTGGTTTTTTAGTTTTTATGTGTAAATTTTATACGTGAAAATTGAAGTATTATTTTTTTTAGAGGTGGTCGATTTACCAAAAGTTATAGCTGGTGGTAATGATTCAACTCAAATCTTTTAAATCGCACAGTAGCTCAAGCACCACGGTTCGATCGTTCTACCAAGAGCGGACAATTATTGTATTCAACAATCTCATTCCCAATAATGGCACTCATTGCAATCAATGGGAATCGAACTCGTGACCTTGGCTCTGATACCAATTGTAGAACCGAGCGCTTGTCGTTTTACCTAAAGCTATAGCTGGTGGTAATGTTATAACTCAAATCTTTTAAACCGCACAATAGCTCAAACACCATGATTCGATCGTTCTACCATACAGAGGATAATTATTGCACCCAACAGTTATGTCTAACCCAACATGGATCAATATTTAGTATAAGGGTTTATTTTTTTTTGGGATATTTTTTTTCAAATAATTAATTTTACCGTAATAAATTTCCATAAAAAACTATGTGTATGAACATTTCAAATAAACAAAAATGTAAATTTTTATGCGTAACACTTTATAGTATACACAAGTTTAGATTAACTCGCCCCTTCCCTTTAATCTCCCCCAACCACGATATTGGATCGATCCGCCTAAATATATATATATGGACGAATAATTTTTGTGATTAAGGAAAATATATATTTGTCACAACTTGTGAATGAGTATATCGGCTTAAATAAATAAAAATCGTGATTTTATACGTACAATAAATTAAGTGGAATAATTTAATATACTGAAAAATATAATAAAACAAATCTGGAAAGCTGGGTGATTTGATAATCAAATTAGTCAAGTCTTCTGGATGCAGTTCCACCGCACAAAGGAGAAAATGTCGAGCCGTTTGATTCCACAAATTGACCACGACTTTAATAATTTCCCATGTTGAGTATCGATCAACGATAGTGGACGTGATTTGGTTTTAAAACAAAAGCTGTGTGGAAAAGGCATGCATAATTATCGACGACTGGTTAAACACGTTGTATGTAATATTAATATATGAATATGATGTATTTTGCATATTTTGAAGGTAAAAACTTGTATGAGACGGTTTCACGAATCGTTTTTTGTGAGACAGATCTCTTATTTAGGTCATCCATGAAAAAATATTATTTTTTATGCTAAGAGTATTACTTTTTATTGAATATCGGTTGGATTGACTCGTCTCACAGATAAAGATTCGTGAGACCGTCTCATAAGAGACTTACTCTATATTTCTAAGATTCTGATTTAGTTATAATATTTATAAAAGTAAATATGACATGAGATTTAGAACAAAATTATGTTAAAGAATAAAAATTATTTTAGAAAGCAAAGATTATTTTTTCAAGATAAAAAAAATAAAACGATGATGTAATGAAGTGAGACGAAAGAAGTTTGTATACAATGCTCAACTTGTATAAAATAGTATAGATACATAATTTGAATAGGAAATAAATTGTAAATTTTAAAATAATTGTCCCTTGTTTAGAATATATAGTAAGTTTCTTAACGAATTTTATTATCTTACGTTATGAGGCAGAACTCATGGTACCTATAATGTATGTATACACTATAATTAATATTCTAAATACGTGTTTAAAATAATTGTCCCTTGTTTAGAATGTTAAAAATATCATAAATTAATTAAATAAAGAGAACAAAAACAAAATTTAATTCTGAAATTAAACAAAAAAATAACCTGAATTTCCACTTGTTTATTGTCTACCAACTAATATTATTACTTGTTAACAATAACAATAACAATAATAATAATAATAATAATAATAATCAGATTTAGTTAAAATTTTACAAAGGACTAATCGTATAATTTGTTTGAAATTTGACCCAAACTACCAACATATTGCATAATTGTCCCTCTTTTTTCCTTCCAATTCTCCCAATTTCATTCCCGGGTACCTCGATTTTCATACTCTCCACGCGGAATCGATTAACCCTAACTACTCCCCTAATCACATCACGTTAACCGATTCAATAACCAAGAAGACTTTTGTGTGAAAATCCTGATTTTTCTCCCTTTTGTAATTATTTAATTGATTTATATTTCGTATAGATCTGGTGTAGTGATGGCGTGGAATGTATTCAAATTCTGCACCGCTCTCCGGGGTCTGGGTTCGATCATGATTCTATTGGTTCTTGCAGTCGTTGGCGTCTCCTACTATGCCGTGGTGATCACAAATTACGGCCCGGCGCTCGCCGCTGGAGGGCTGGATACGCTGCAAGCTTTGGCCGTGTTGATCTTGTTTCATTGTTTGGTAATTTCTTGCCTGTTCTTTGGAGTTTTATCTGTTTTTGTTTTTGCATATTGAAAGTTAGCTGCTTGTTTACTTTATTGCACTACTTTTTGGGAAATTGTACAGAGTTTTGTTGTGCTTTGTGTTTTCCTGGAGTTACATGTTTCTTTTTCTCATACTTCACTTTCGTCAAATTAGACCGGAAGGTCCCGTGAATGTGGATTTTAGCTTAGTTCTTCAGATTGAATCACACTTTAAATAGTTGCATTATAGGAAATTCTGCACTGTTCTTTCATGGTTTTGGCGTACGTATATTATAATTTTTTTGGTGGTTGGTGTAATTAGTTGGTTATTAATAGAAATTCAGCTGTTGTTCAGCTTGATGTTATTGTTTTGTTGTGAGCCCTTAATTTTGGAAACGTAATGTTGATAGAGTAGCTGAAAACGTATGCAGTAGTTTTCAATCTTCTCAAGATATATCTATTATTATCTTTGTTATCATGTGTTAATTTGATCATTACCGTTTGTTACTCATACATATAGAAATCAATATGTGCTTGGATTGGTTGATTTGAAAATTTTAGTGTCAGTGCAATAGTTTCACAAACTAAGTGATGCAAGAATGCTAGGTTTTAGCTGATTAGTTACAAAATTGTTGGATGATATGATGCAATATTGATAAGCAAGAAAGCTGATTTCTTCAAATGCTCAATGCAGTTAGTAATGCTATTGTGGAGTTATTTTTCTGTTGTTTTTACGGATCCTGGTAGCGTGCCTTCAAGTTGGAGGCCGACAATGGATGAAGAAAGGGGAGACTCTGATCCTTTAACCGCATCATGAATTTCAATCCGACTCCGAGAGTAGAGGAATCCGTTATTGTAGAAAGTGCAATCAGTTAAAACCACCAAGATGCCATCACTGCTCTGTTTGTGAGTTTTGTTATGTAGTTCTTTGTGGCTATTGCATTCTTTTATGTTCTGTTTCCTCGATTAATGAGTTGTTGATATTTCTATTTAGGCGGGAGATGCGTACTAAAAATGGACCATCATTGTGTATGGGTTGTCAATTGTGTTGGGGCATTGAACTACAAGTATTTCCTTCTCTTCCTGGTATGATCAAATAACTTTGAAAGAGCTAAATTGTTTGGTTTTCATTGGTCTTGATGATTATGTGTGATAACTAACAGATTCTGTGTCTATTTGTTTAAAATAGTCTTTTCTGGGTAATGGAGTTTTCTTGTGTATGTTGATCTGTTTGGAACATGGTGTTGATTCTTATCATCTTATGTGTAGCATCAGCGGCAATTACATTTAACCTATCCTCATTGATCTTCTCCGTTTCTTTTAAAATGAATATGCTCTCGGCTTTTAAAAATAGTTCTATGGTTTTATATTTATACTTATGTTGACCAGTACTGTAAATCACATCAATGACAGATGATTCTCTTGTGATGCAGTTGTACACATTCCTCGAAACTGGTCTCGTTACATTGTCGTTATTACCTCATTTTATTGCATTCTTCAGCGATGGAGATATTCCTGGGACTCCAGGAACTCTTGCCACAACTTTTCTTGCCTTTGGTAAGACCACATTTCCCTTTCTTTCCCATTCAATGCTTAAGGAGCAATAAATTTGGCTCTGTACGATGGGGTGAAGCAGTGCCAGCTCCCCTTCCAATGCTTTGCTGTATTCTGCTGATATTTTCTATTTTTCACATTTTGTAGTATTAAATTTGGCATTTGCGGTGAGTGTATTTGGATTTCTGATCATGCACATATCAATGGTGGCTGCCAATACCACGACCATTGAGGTACAATAGTTCATCTGTTTTCACAATTTGACTTTGATGATTAGTGATGCCTTTATTCTTCTGATTCAAAATTTTATTGGTACACATTGAATATGTATTCAAATATCGAAACTTCGTATATATTCCTGGGTTCCATAGCATGATTTTAGTTCTTCCAACAACTAGAGAGATGAAGATAGGAGTAAATGGTCTACTGAAGTGATCCTTTCTTAGACTCTTGTTTTATGTCGAAAATAGCTGATGCGTTCTACTGGCTTATAATAGGCATATGAGAAGAAGGCCACTCCGAAATGGCGCTATGATCTTGGACGGAAAAGAAACTTTGAACAGGTTGGGCATATTTGGATTTTAACAATCATAAGAGTGCTTTCAGTTTCAGCCATAATTTCTCGCAATAACCACATTGTTTGAAATCTATACGAGCTATTTATCTGTAGCAATTGTTTTTCTTTCTCAAGGAAATTATTTGGCTTTCGCCACATTTTATTTCGTGCTTTTGTTCATGCATCTTTTTCAAGTAACCCCGTTATGTGAATAGGTATTTGGGACGGACAAGAGATATTGGTTTATCCCAAGTTACTCTGAAGAAGATTTGCGGCGGATGCCTGCTCTCCAGGGTCTTGAATACCCTTCGAAACCAGACATGTCTCCACAAGAATTCTGATAATGATCACACAATCATACATCCATCTAAGTTTACAGCAATGCAACTAATCCAGGACTGGGACAACCAGTATGCTTACTCTCTGCCGAAAGTACATTAAGAGACGGAACAAACATGAAGAAAATTCGGCAGATGAGAGATGATTTGATGATGTTGGTGAGGATGTTTAGATTTTGCTATCACGGCAAGAAACGGGGCACTGTAAGATGCAAAACGTTCCAGCTCGTTGGCGGCTTTGGATGTTATTTAAAGGTACAGATTCATTTTAGCATCTCACAGAAACTTTATGGTGGTATATTGTTGGGATCTTGTACTCTTAGTCTCTTATGTAATTTTGTTTGTTAATTTTATCTGATTTGAACAAATATCATATGACAACACTCAAATTCAACCTAAAAGCTAAAACTTGACATTTTCAAAAGCATCATAACATATTGTTATCATGGTTCGCTGGCAGTCGTGGAGGCTGTCGCCGAGCTTACTGTTTCAATTCTTTGGACTTTTCTTGGTACGGTTGGTGGGGACTTTTTAAAATAATTTTTTTAAAAAAATTGAAACTTGGAAACATATTAATGAAAATAATTGGAAATTTTGTAAGTAAAAATAAAAAAAATTAAAACATTCCGCGACCGAGAAGGTAAAGCACGCTTATTATACAGGCTATCAAAGGTTGATGAAAGCATCTGAACTCGGAAGAATCCAGGATTGGGGGTGGGGGGACAGGAATCGTAAATATTTTTTGAAGTAAAATGTTTGGAAAACGTTAAGCTTCCCGACACGTTCATATTCTTATGTTACCTTCTCACATGTATACAAACAAAGCGAAAGAATACGTCAGTGATAATTCACTTGGCAGGAAGCAAAGGACAAGAAATTCTGAGGGAACGAAGACAGAAAGCCTGAGCCTGCCAAATGAATACTCGTGACCAAATATGAAAATTTCAGAAAATAATAATTAAATGGTAGCTTTTATATGAATTCACATCCAGTTCTGCTAAGAATGCTGTAGGAATCTGGTTATCTGGGTAACGACTACTCACTCAGGCTTCGGAACTTAAAAAAAATATGAGATTACACGAGAAACGCCTATAATGCTTCTGTTTCTTGGATAAATATCAGCATTAAGAAAATTGTCCCCCACTTTAATGATAAAATGAGTACAAATAATACAACAAGCTCAGTCAAGCGAGTGGAGGCAAATCCGTTCCTTACTGGTCTAGGATTTCAAGCAACTTAAGTTAACTCATGGCTGATACAGGATGCATGCAGGCATAAAATTTGTTGCGTACTTTGCCATCAGCAAAAAATTGGTAAAACTAACTTCTTTTGGAGTGACATGTTTGATCAAGAGTTCAAACCAATGTCATCCAGTTCTTGCATCACAGTTCCAACGTCTGGCCTCTGGTCGGGAAACTCGTTTGTGCAAAGAAGTGCGACTTCTCCAAGCCTAGCCGCCTCAGATTCCTTGAACTTTCCAGCAAGATTTGCATCGATGAAGTCTTCGAATCTTGATAACTCTGCCCCGTGACAGTTCAACTGTGAGATTCTGCTTTTTCCCGAGAGGATTTGAAATATGATCATACCAAATGCATATATGTCGCTCTTTTCAGTGAACCTGCCTGTGGTGGTGTATTCGGGAGCTAAGTACCCCATTGCAGCACTACCTTTTAACGTCGAGAAAACTATGTCATCTGCTAATAGGTTGTGAAGGCCAGAGTCCGAGAGTAATGGGTTGTAGTGCTCATCGATCAGGATTTTCTCAGCTGATATGTTACGGTGAACCAATGTTCGTTTGTTATTCTTGGTTCCATGCAAATACTCGATACCTGATGACAAGAACACAAGTATGAGATATAGCATAAAGATCAAAAACTTTTTAACAAAAGATGACCTGAATAAAAGCTTACCTTTGGCGATCCCTTGAATTATAGATTTCCGAGTGGCCCAACCAAGGACTGTTCCCTTTATCGTCTTTCACATCAAGATATTGCAAGAGGTTCCCGTTTGAAACAAATTCATATATGAGGAAGCACTCTCCCCTCCCCTTGGAACAACAAAAGCCTCTCAACCTCAGAAGATTTTCATGTTTCAATGACGTCAACAGCTTCAATCCTTTGAGAAATTCAGTTTCATCGGACTTGCAACTAATCTTTGAAATGCACTTGATAGCAACTGCAGATCCGTCCCTCAATATTCCTTTATAGATAGCCGAGAAGCTACTCTTCCCCAATAAGTTCGTCTCGGAGAAGTACTGAGTTGCAGACTCCACTGCATCCAGAGTGAACACGTAGCTTTCGAGAACCTCCTGAGAGAAACTATTTCCACCTTCTCGCTTAGCCAGAGGATCCCAACTGTTGGAATACTCGAGACTAATAAGAGGGGATGCAGTTCTCCTGCAAACATCTTTAACTTGATCGGTACTTAGTCGAGCTTCGCCAGAATCAAAGGCACTACCGATTTTCTGTTTCCTGTGACGATACCATGAAAGTGTGAAAACAGCAACCACCATCGAAGCAACGATCAATCCAATAACTATAACAACAGTTGCAGTAGTATGAGTTATCTTGGACTGATTCAATCCATTTGGTAGAACGTTTGCTGACTCCGGGATATCTTTAGATGGAAGACGACCAGTACCAGGCCCAAATGGCTCAGGTTTACTGGAACTTTTACTATAATCAGAACAAGTCTTTAACGAAGAAAAATCGATCCCACACAACCCTAAATTATTTGCATACTGGAAACCTTCATTCAGTCTCTTCAGTTCTTTGTTTTGACATACAAGAAAATAAACAATATCATTAGATCCCACTATAACAATAATCATCATTTGGAAACTGCAAATCTCAAGATCAAGAAGGTACCCAGAGGGACAATGCCAGAAAGAGTATTATTTCTGATGTCAAGAACTTTAAGCAACAGTAAATCCGCCAATTTAGATGGGATCGAACCGAAGAGATTATTGAAGCTCAAATCCAACCTAGTCAAAACCAGTAAACCACCTAGACTCGCCGGGATTGCACCCGTTAACTTGTTGGACTGCAGAGTAAGAACACTGAGTTTTTTTAAAGAGCCAAGCTGAGTGGGAATGTTTCCACTTAATCTATTGTAGCAGAGTTGCAACACTGCATAAATATAGAGAAAAGGCGAGGCAAGTTATAGCTTGATCACCGTAACTAAATGCCGAACTTTTTACAACTCGTGAGAACAATCTAAAGCTAAGTGGTGAAAGCTACGGGACCATGACTTCATTCTCCATTGTTAATTAAGCAGATTATACCTCAATATATTTTATCGATAAATGATAAAGCCTTCTTTTTAAATAAAGAATTAACCGTGAAACAAAACAGATCGAATTGCAAAGTTTTCTACTTTTGCTGTTCACGTGTCTCCACCCAACATACCCTAATACCCAAAACACAGAAAAATAAAATAAAATATGATTAAAAAGGAAAGAAGAAGAAGAATAATATAGCCAACTAAAGAAAGAAAAGGATCCAATATTATTTATTTTCGACTAACTATAGTACTGATATTTACATTCAATACACAAAAATCAAAGATAAACATACTTTGCTGGAGAAAAAATAAAAAACTGGAAGACCGGTATATGTGTATTTCAATTAACTTTCTCTGGTTATTGTCTGAAAGAAGAGGAGAGAAAAATAACCCAAGAAACCACCTTGTAAGCTGAACATAGACCCAATCTCCGAAGGGATATGACCAGAGAGAATATTAACGTTGAGATACAAATCAGAGAGGTCAGTCAAGTCAGCAAGCTCCTTAGGTACAACCCCATGAAGTTCATTGAAGTGTAAGTACAACCCAGTCAAGTTCTTGAGCTGACCAATCTCAGGTGGTATTTGACCAGAAAGTCCTTTTCCTTGCAGTGTAATGTTAGCCACTTGACCGAACTCATTACATGCAATCCCTTCAAAGGATCCATCGCAGGGACCAGAAGTAGAGTTTAGAGACCACGAAGAAAGAACAAGATTTTGAGGGTCCAATGAAGCTTTGATTGTCATTAGAAGAGGTAAAGAAGTGGCGTAGGTGTTAGAGTTAGCTGGTTGGGAGTTTGTGGGTGGCAAAAATAGGAGAAATGTGGAGAAGAAGATGATGAAAAGGGAGAGGAGGAAAACCATTTTTTCTGTGTTTCGAGAAAGCTCTCTCCTTTGCTAGGAAATGGACAGAGAGAGAGAGAGTCGATAAAGATTGTTAATTTTCGATTTGAGCTGCTAAAGTTTGAACCTTTCTTGGATCAAAATGGGGATTTTGATGTTAGAAAATTTGAATTAAAATCAGAGTTTGAATAAAAATTATGTCATATGAACATGAAATATCTTTTGATTATCCATATTTTTTAGTTAATTAGCAAAATAATTTAGTTAATTAATCTTACATGACTATTTTTGTATTTTGAGATTATAAATAGTGTGTTTATTTCTTTATTTCAAACACATGTACATGATTTTTACAAACATTCAAGATCTCTTTCAAGTATTATTTTGCATTTCATATCGTTAGCTTTCCGTTTGGCCTCCGTTAAATTTTGGTGATAAAGTGAAGGTACGTTTTCAGTTCATTGTAATAGTGCATCGTGCTAAATCACTACTGGTTGTTCCGTTGTATTCTGGGAAACAGACGTCCAAGACGATCCTCGAAGCACATATAGAAAAAGACAAATATGATTTAAAGACAATGTACTTCGTGCTGACCTCGATTTGATTTACTTTAAGTTTTGCTCCGCTGAATTTTTTTCTTTTTTATGAAAGTTCAGTATACTTTATCATTTAATATATTGTGCAAGATGTGAGATGTTTAAGGTTTGGAACATTGGTTGAGCTTGTCCTTGGCCTGGTTCCCGGACCAGAGAGAAGAGGATAGGGTCATAATAGGTTCGAGAGATCTTTGAGTGGGGCAGGTTTTTGAAATCTTGATTACTGGGAAGTCCGGTAGTCGGTCGCCTTGAGGCAGCCTTTTCAACATGGGGAAATGCGGATGTTTGGTGGCAATTACAGAAGTTCCCTTAAAATTTTATTATTGGCAAAATGCACCTTGAAGTTGAGTATTTTGAACATTTGACCTCGAGGTTACATCTAAATTTCACAACACACTCTAAAATTGTTTTCTTGAGTTTTGAAAAATGAAAACTATTTTACTTTTTTTAGTTATATGGAAAATTTGTTACAATTGATTTGAAAAATCTGATATATCATCTCAAACTTGATACATTAATGTTAATCATCAGAATTATTTAGCCTTTATAATTCAATAATCGATAAAAGATATATAATATGAACTGATGAACGTGTTTAATACAAATACTAAAATAATATACTAATTGATTTACAAATGAAACGGCACGCACAACTACTAATGGAACGTTTGAGTTATCATAGTTATAATTTTCCTATAATGAAACAAATATATATAATATCGAAGCGGGACAGCCCTCTATCTTGTTGTAAGTGGTGCTTTTGACAATTACCCATTTTTGGCAATCCCTGTCTCCCTTAAGTTTGATTGTTTTACAATTTGGTCACTTGGGTTTCTCACTGGCTGAAAGAATTAGGGTGTCTTTTTGTTACAGTTTTGGCTGAAACTTTCTGACACGTCCGAATAAGGCATGGGGCTTCTGAAGATTTTATTATCGACGATGTCTCAATATTTTTGAATTGAAATAAATAATAAATGGCCATTTCAAAAGTGATCATTATTTTGTTATTTACTTATTCTATTATTGGTTATTTTCAGTTTTTTCTTTACTTTTCTGAAAAGACATTATATGTTCTTCGAATGAGATGGGTATGCGATGAACAAGCCATGTTCTATAAAATGTGCAATCAAATTTATTATGAGAAAATAAAGTTTGATTTAAAATAGTTACTTAAATGGTATTTTTAAAATTTTAAATAAAAGATTATGCAAGAGGCTAATAGCAGTTCAATGTGATTAAATTTAATATTCGGATAGTTGGGATTCTGATAGTGTCTTTAGATATGTGTAAACGAGTCGAGACGAGCTGAATTAATTAATTATATATAGGTATAGGTATCATCACCATCATCATCATCTTATTTCCACATAATCTTGTTTTTCTCTCCTCGTACAACACTCTCTCCATCTAAATCCCCTTACCTTTTATTTCTTCATTTCTTTACCAATCTCAACATTTTGACCAGACATAACTTCACCGTCGATCGTCGAAATTTTAAAATAAATATATGGTTGGAAAGTTCTCGACTAGAGCTATCTTTTGGTACCAATATTGATCATTAATGTATTTTTTTTAATATAAGTACAAACTTTGATTTGATTCAAGATATCAATCAAATTTTAGAAATTTTTAGGATTTCTTAAAAATTTATGATTATGAATTAGGGGATTTCCAAATTGTTGAGATGTATGATTCAAATATTCAAAATTTGATTTTTGGAATCATTAAAGATATTGTTGAAATGTAAGTGCTAATTCTTGATTTAAAATTCAAAGTTTGAGAAATTAAGAAAGTTGATATCTTGAATATTAGTTTAGTGCAATTTAAAGTTTTTAAAAAAAAATTCGCGGCGAATTAAAGTATTAATGATTGATTTTAAGCATTTCAATTGAATACATGAATTTTATGAATTTAAAGTGCCTAAATAGTTGAAGATGAAAATTTTAATTGAATTTAAATGGTTAAGAGATTAGTCATAATGGTATGTTAATAAATTATGATTAGGATAACATACTCTCACATTTACTAAAATAACATTGTGAGATAAAAACTCATAGCCCTACTAACTATCCCAAAAACTAGTCGAGCTCGCGAACATGCTCGTAAACGAATTCGAATGAACTTTTTAACGAACCGAGCTTCGAGTAATTCGCGAGCTTCTTATTCGTTTACATCCCCAAATGTGTCCATGTCTATCATTGTAAAAAAAGGCGGTGATCCAAGATAAAATCACCTTCACATATAAATCCAACTATATATATATTTCCAACTCGAAGGCTCTTTTTCTAGGTTGACAAGCTCGTTGTTAAATCATTTTATTGCAAATAAAGGTCGATGAGAAATTTCGGAGACAAGTCGAAATTATAGAAAAGATTTTAAAACATAATTCATA
Organism: Primulina tabacum; assembly: GCF_025594145.1. NCBI lineage: Eukaryota > Viridiplantae > Streptophyta > Magnoliopsida > Lamiales > Gesneriaceae > Primulina > Primulina tabacum. The sequence goes on from NC_134557.1 coordinate 4,053,176, forward strand.
ATTGTTATATAAACATAAACAATGGGTTCAAATTATAAATTCTTTTAAAAAATAAATTAAAAAGTTTATTGATTTCACATCAACCACACTGTTTTTCTCGTACCCATTCCACACACATCTACAAAAGTTAACGCACGAAACGCTGAACGGTTGTTTCATATATGTGCTACACCAATTGAGTTCTCCTTCTCCAGTAAATGGTGGAATCATAATTGAATTGTTTCATTTTCATAAAATAATAATGATTGAATTGTTTCCTTTAAACTAAAAAATAAAAATAAAACTATTTCTTTGATTCCAAATTTAGTTGCAGTACAAACTTGTCCTTATTTACGATTTTTTAAAATGAGAAAACTTTAGTGTTTCTCTACTATTTTGAGTATCATATAATTTTGTGTGTGAATATTCCCATGATGTTGAAATGGTAGTCCACCACCTTTAGAAATGCATAATAATTTAATTTAGTCCTTCTTGAGGAGAAGGCCCCAGAAGAGAGTACTCCCACTAAAAGAAACAAAAAGAGCAGCACCTGGGGGCACCAAACTCTCAGTGTCATTTTTTACTCTAAAAATGTAAAAGTTCGGCCACTATAGATTGGAGTATTTTCACAAGATCGTCGCAAACGAGCACTTTTATGGCAGCTACTTTAAATTCAACGATGATTTCATACTTCTTGCTATCATTTTCCAGTCCATCTTTCGTAAAGGATTAAGTAGGATCATCGAATACTGATTTCAGGAACATATCTCCAAAGCCTTCTGGTACGTTGGGCAACACTTCTTGATCATCTAGTAGAACTACATTCATTGCCTGTGATTTATTAATCGACAATGACATTCTCTGAAATATAACTGCATTACATGATGTTCTAGGCATCCGGTGATTGTCGTTCTCACAAATATTCATGTGTAAAAATCATTACACCAAGTTTCTATCAAGAATGTTCTCATAAGATGATCGCTTTTTCCACCACAGAACATGTATAAACTCAAAACATCAAATGTACATAAATATGCAACCCTGTGCTTCCGTTGTTGGTCCAAAATCATAGGAGTGAGTGAGTGATCGTGAGTGACTGAAGAGCAACTAATCAACCAACATAGATTACCATTTATTGGAGAACAAGCAGTTAAAAAGCTGGCATGTGCTGTGTACCGCCAAAAACAATATGGAAAATAAATTACTTCATCAATGATAAATCAACTAACAAAAAATGGTAATGAATCTAAATAAAGTTTGTAACATCAAAATTATCGTGTGCTACTTTATTTAAAATCGAATTCAGATTATACACGTCCATGAGTCAGCAAATTGCTCTATCAGTCATGAATTATACAAATTATATAAAACTACAACAATTACAATCCCATGAGTGGAAAAAGGAACACCAGGGGAACCAATGGTCACCAACCGGCAACCACAAAAGCTTCTTCACCATGAGAGAGGAATTTCCTCATTATATCACACTCGAGACTTGTGGAAACAAGAGAATCTCCAAGAAGGGAAATAGCTTAAAACAATTGTAAAAATCAAAATGAACAAGAATGGAATGATCCTACCGCACAATTGAAAAAATTGTATTATAGAGTGCTCTTCTTCCCGTTAGCATAGTAACTGAGGTACCATCGAACGAATTTCTTTAACCCAGTCTGTAGATCAGTCGAGGGTTTATAACCAAGCTCTTTCTGAGCTAAGCTTATGTTGGCATGCGTAAATTGTACATCACCATTCCTTGGCAACTTCATAACCAACCTCTTTGCCTTCACCTTGAGTAACCTCTCCAAAATACTCACAAGATCTGAAACTGGTACAGGGGATGTGTTTCCCAAATTGTACACCCGCAGTTGAGCCGGCCCCTTCTTCTTGCCACCACTGCCGGTACTTTTCTCTGCCGTATCCAATGCACCCAGACAACCCTTGACAATATCATCAATGTAGGTAAAATCCCTCGCCACCGTTCCATGATTTGCAGCCTCAAAGATTGGGATCGACTTCCCCTTCAAAATATCCCTAGTAAAAAAGAAGTATGCCATGTCCGGCCTACCCCATGGTCCATAAACAGTGAAGAATCTCAATCCAGTAAGCGAAAGCCCGTATATATGATTATAAGTATGCGCAATCTCTTCACCGGCTTTCTTAGTTGCGGCATACAGGCTCGCAGGCTGATCAGTCTTGTCCCTCTCGGAAAAAGGAACCTTAGTATTCAATCCATACACAGAACTACTCGATGCCCACACGATCGCTGGCTGCGGATTCGCATTCTTGCAAACCTCGAGCAAACTAACTAGGCCGGCAATGTTGCTATGTACGTAGGAGCTAGGATTCTCCATTGCATAGCGAACACCGGCCTGCGCAGCCAGATGCATAACATGAGTAAAGGGCACAATATCAAAAAGCTTCTTTAATAGGGCAGCATCATTGATATCACCCTCCACAATGTACACCCCGGTTCTGTCTAAAAGTGCTTGTCTAGCCCTCTTCAGGGAGGTATCATAATAATCATTGAAATTATCCAGCCCCAAGACACCGTCCCCCCGCCGTTTGAGGGCGGAGGAGACATGAGTGCCCACAAAACCAGCAGCCCCTGTAACCAAAACCGAAATCCCATTTCTAGACCTGATTTTAGCAGAGGCCCTGACCCTCTTTTCAAAGTTAGGGTCACCATAAGAGCTTCTAAGGGACCTTCTAGAGAGATCTGAAGGAACAGGGGATGAGGAAGAGGGTGATCTATAGAAGAACAAAAAGATCAAGCCTAGGAAAACAAATGACCAAAAAGCGAGCTTGGCCAGAGAAGAATGCAGCCTCACCCTATTGTACGGAGACTTATCCATCTTGAACTTTCCTGGGGTTGAAGGGCCGCTGTCAATGTGCTTCATCTGTGACATTAACCAACAAAATAAAAAACTCGAGATTCGACGAGTTCCCGCGACCAATTTCCCTGCCTTCGCGGTCTATCTGCTGGTTTTCTTGGATTTTCTTGAAATCAAAATCAACGAAGAGGGCCTGGGCGTAAAATGAGTAGCTAAAGTGATTTTTTCCCCCCTTCAAAATTTGATAAACGCAGCTTCTCAGGAATGCGGATTACGTACCTAGAGATGGTGGTGTGGAATAGTTCTACACTTTATTCATGGGGAATCTTTGGTTTCTTGTAGAAAATGTTTGGTAGTGGCGGTGGTAATTGAATATTTTTTTCCTTTTCTTTTTCAAAAAAAAAAATCCCACCTTCCTTTTCCTACGATTTTCCCATTGGAAAAACAGATTTGAGAGTTGATGATTGAATAAAAATGGTGATTGGAGAGAGGGCGAAGAGATTTCTAAACGAGAGGAGGGAGCGAAAAGCGGTCTCAAGAAAGTTTAAAATATATCAAAACAAGAGAAGAGTGGACTTCGGAAGGATGAGGGGTTGTCTTCCAAAATCAGTCAATTATTTTCATTTAATACAAATTGTGAATTTTATAATTTTAATTTCTCTTTCTCATGTGAATTCTTTTACCCAAACTCACCACTTTATCGGCCCCATCTAAATTATTTTTCAAAATCAGATTATCTCGTTTTATAAATAAAGATATACGAAATCGTCACACAAAAAATATATTATAAATATTTAGTGGGGTTATTTCTTATTTAAAATAGAGATTTGCAGTGTGAATTTGAGGCTCATTTGTTGGAGGTGGTGTGGTGGAGAGATTTTGGGGGTAATCATGAGGGGTTCTTAATTATCATGCCATTGGATTGTTAAGTGCATGAGATTTGTTGGGATTTTGTTTTTTTCTTTTTAATACCTTATTATAATTCATCGATTGAAATGACGGAAATAATATAAATTTCCAAAATCAAATTTTTATTTATTCAATTATCTGTGCATGTCGTATACCAAGCTTGTGTATTATATTATGAGTATGTCTCTTGTTAGACAGTATCACGGATATGTATTTGTGAGACGGATCCACACGATTCATCAAAATAATAATTTTAACATAAAAATGATATTTTTCATGAGTGAGATTGGAAAATATCTTCGTCTTATAAAATTGATCCGTGTGACGATCTCACGATAATTTTTATATTATATTATTAGATTGTAACATTAAAAATGATTATTCTAGGTCTGTCATGTAGTATTATCGTAGCTACATAATTTTTGAATTGTGTATAGAAAGTGATGGGAGGAGCATTATTTTGTAACAGGAAGTGCTCAATTTATGGAAATATTCCGAAAGCTTTTTGATGCAAATGTAATCTAAACTGTGCCAAATTTTAAAAAAGATTAACGCATGAACAATTAAAATTAGTATATAAGTAAAAAGTAAGTTTCTTGTGACATGATCTCATTAATCTTTATCTGTGTGATGCGTCAACCCCACCGATATTCACAATAAAAGGTAGTACTCTTAGTATAAAAAGTAATACTTTTTCATGGACGACTCAAATAAGAGATTCGTCTCACAAAATACGACCCGTGAGATCGTCTCACACAAGTTTTGCCTTATATAAATTTTCGGTTTTTGGTGTGGAGAAAATTATAACATGGGTTTTCTAAGGCAAAACAAAAAAAAAAATCACTTGGATATAAATCATAAATTGTTTGTTTATCATAGAACCACAAGATATTTAAATATAGTGAGAACAGTCACCATGAAGCAAAGAATAAATTTTTCCTTTTATTTGCTATTTTGTACACATAATGAAATTTACTTTATTTTCAGACATTTTCCTTAACATGTTATGACTATTAAAAATAAATACACTTTTCTATTGATTTTTAATAGATAATAGTTGAAATCTCAAATATGTCAATACATACCATCTTGGAAACTTCGTCCATCAATTCCACCTGATCATAGAAACCCCATTTGGAGTTCAAATCAAAACCAAGGAAAAGAGATGTTCAGCAAATGTTTTGATATAAGATTTTCATACGATAATCTGGTGGACTTTATATATTTTTATTTTGAATTCAAATATTATTCTTGTATAAAAGTACATCGGTGTGACATAGAACCAACATAACTATTAGAGATTACATAAAAGTAAATCAAAAGTGAGGTATTAGAATTTATGAAATTTACAGCTAGCAAAGGCACTAATTCTCATATATTCATGTAATGGTACGCTAGCACGCAGTTAGGGGGCATAGCAATTAATATTTGGACAAAATAGAGGTGTGATTTTAAATGCTTGTAGAGTAGCAAAGAGGAGACAAAGTGGGTTGGAGGAGTCACATTTAGTGTGTGTGGTTACAGTGCAAACAAACTTCAGAACAGGGCAACTGCCTTTTTCAAGAACCGCCCATGTCCCATGTTGTTAGGTTTCTGCATGTGAAATTTTGTTCTAAAAATTGTAACAGTTTTATTTATTAAATGATCTGCACTGGCTCCTCTCCCATGTTTACATATTCCTACCCTGTGTGTGATTTTCTTTTTGGGTTATGAACCGTGGAATATTCGAAAATGTTGGGAAAACAAAGAGAAGTTTTGAGAAGCCATTTCACTTTTGATTATCAAACAAATTGGAGTCTACTTCGAGGGAAAGGTAATTAGCTACTTGCAAGTAATAGTAGTAATATTCAAGAACTAATGATTAAGAGCATATATCACACACATCAAACAACATTTTGTGATACGTTTCATTATTTGATTAATAGTGAATCATGGACATACACTGTTAAATCTACAAGCAAGGCTCTATAAAAAAAATTACACAAAAGTGACTGCATTTTTTTTTTCCTGATATCACAACAATCTCAATACCTTAATGCACATTCGAACACAGTTTACTTGAAAACCAGGGAAGATTCCCATCCATCTCTTCCTCACATCAAGGAGAGATTACTCTATCTTTCGAATAATCGCGAACATACATTTTTTCAGTTTGAAAAAAGAAAAAGCTTCTCAGTGCTGTGAGAAAGTAGCAAGAACGTCGAAATAATTGGGGAATGTTTTGCGAGTGCAACCAGGATCTCTTATTGTGACCGGAACATCAGCACAAGCGGCGAGTGAAAAGGCCATGGCCATCCTATGGTCGTCGTAAGTATCGATGGCGGCTATATTTAGTTTCTCCGGTGGAGTAATCACACAGTAATCTGGGCCTTCTACAACTGTTGCTCCCAACTGAAGTTCAGAACAAAAAAGGGAGAAGACATCAAGGGGCCGCTTTGTATATACTGCTTACTTATTTCAGACTTAAATAAAGGTGCAAGTTGATGAGAGTTGAAAGCACGAAGTGAAAGCTAGAAAGCGAAGAACCTTTCTAAGTTCTGTGCATATGGCTATCATTCGCTCAGTTTCTTTCACCCTCCAGCTAGCAACTGCAAACATATGCATAAAAAGGTTGGCTTGCTTCCTTTTGTTCTTTGCTTTTTTAAATAATAATGATCAAATATTATGTTTTAAGTTGAGAGTAGTACCATCTCTTATAGCAGTCGGCCCATCAGCGAAGAGTGCTACAACAGCAAGAGTCATGGCGACATCTGGCATTTTATTCATGTTGATATCAATGGCACGTAAATGTTTCCTTCCAGATGAATCATGTGGAGGGCCTTTAACAGTGACACTATTCTCGGTCCACGTGACTTCTGCACCCATTTTTTCAAGAACCTCGGCAAATTTGACGTCACCCTTAAAGAAGAAAACTTTGAAGATAAGAAGTTACAAAAGATCACTTCGTAAGAGCATAATTCCGCCAAAAAAACTTGGCATCATTTTACAGAATGCTGTCAAAAATCAACTCCATACGTAGATAAGTTGTCAAATAGACCTATGCAAATTTCTAATTTCACATATAGCACAAAAATGCGTGAAAAGTAGAGACTTTTGGAGCAATAGGTACCTGTAAACTACTTGTCCCACAACCTTCAACGGTAACAGTTCCACCACTAACAGCAGCACCGGCCAAGAAGTAACTGGCACTTGAGGCATCGCCTTCGACATAAGATTTTCCAGGAGACCTTGTGAAAAATTTGTCCTTAAACTTCCATGATGTTAAGTTTCTCAAAGCCTTGAAAACATTAGAGTATTGGGACTTACTTGTACTTTTGACCTCCACGAACCAAGAATCTGTCCCACTCATCACTGTGCTCAACAGAGACACCATACCTTTCCATTAACTTAATGGTCATCTCCACGTACGGAACCGAAATTAGTTTGTCCATTATCTCAATTTCCACATCGCCGAGAGCCAGTGGAGCTGCCATGAGAAGAGCAGTCAAGTATTGGCTACTAATGGATCCAGAGAGTTTCACCTGCCAAAAGACAGATTAAACCATCACAAATCCTAGTCCAAGAACAGTATACCTTCTCCTCCATTTCATTTGGACTAGAAGACTTCTGCAGAGCCAGGACCAACTAATAAGTACATAAACAAAGCTAACAAAACAAGGAATTGCTTCTGAGAAAATATTCCCAATATCTCATTCACTACAAATTATTTTCATAAACCAAACTCAAGAACATAGTTCTTGGCCCTACACCAAGGGCTGATCCCTCACCAGTTACCAAACCAGGCTTACGTTTCCCTCCCAACTTTCATCTCAATAATCACCATCATAATGCCAACTTCTATGAGAGACACCTCATTGACAAAAATGAATAACAAAAGTAACTCTAGCCTATAGGATCAATCTCATTGCAGGGAAATTGGAATGACAATAAAATAATGTAAAATGGTGTCTTCTTTCTTTTTTACTGGATTATTGAGTAAATTCATGTAAGTTATTTTGGATAAGGAGCTAACTGCTTATCAAAAAACTGAATTGAGAAAGAATGACCGGAGTACTTTTTCTTCTCCTCTTTGACATTCATAAAAATTGAATTCGGAAATAAAAAATCACTGCTTCATTTTCTCTATAAAAATATGGATCACCAAGTGGGTATTATAAATTTTAAATCACCAGGTAATTTGATTGAACATCTTTACATCTTCCTTTCCTGGAGTTAACGGAGGATAGCAAATTGGACTAATGGCTGAAATTTTGGATGGAAAGTTGATTTAAAGGGAGTAAAATGACATATAAGAAAATTTTGGCAAAGACATTCTCCAGAAATAACCCGTTGATTATTCTTCAAGGCACCTAGCTACTTACTCTTCGGTGAATGTGCAAGTTATAACTTTGCTTCAACCTTTTTCTCTAGAGTTTCATTCAAAAATAATTAACGAGGCAATCAACATGCCTTGTGTACAAGCTGATGTCACATTAATCCATCTATTGAAACCAGCCAGAAGAGCTCTTTAAAGAAAGTAAGACACACCTTTCCACCTGGAAGACCTCCCTTCCCAACAACACGAACTGGGGGACAGTTCGTCCCCAGGAAGCAATCAACCTCTGCACCAAGCTGTTTAAGTCCAGTCACCAAATCACCAATTGGTCTCTCTCTCATGCGAGGAACTCCATCAAGGACATATCTGAGAATCAACAAGATATTTTGTAGGTATAGATCAATCACTATTATTTAGATCGGTAAGCTGTGTTTTGAGGTAAAATAAAATTGTTAAGAGATCACAGAAAAAAAAAATCACAAGCTAATATTTGGGCTTAAAAAGAATCATGAAATAGTGCTTGAGGACCAGGGAATACATAAGAAAGAATCAACAAAATTCATTTAGAATACCTTGCGTTTCCACCAGCAGCAGTAACTGCAGCAACCAAAGGGCGCATAGCTGTTCCTGCATTTCCTAGGAAAAGTCGAATTTCCTCTTTGGCATCTTTCGACACTGGAAATAGACCACCACATCCTTCCACAACCGCTCGCTGATTTGCTTTATCTTCTTCCACATTCAGTCCAAGTGTTCTCAAGGCACCAAGCATATAATGGATGTCATCACTATTTAGTAAGTTGTCCACAACAGTTGTTCCCTAGAAAATCATGTGTATTGTGTAACGCGAGCTCGTGTAAGAATTTTGATATAGAAAGGCATATAATACTTAAATAATCAATTATAAAAAGCGTGCATTAAAAAGAAATATGGAATGTGGACAACCAAGAATCCTGGAATAATGTTAACAGAAACCGATGAAATTGAAAATGGGCATGGTGTAAAATAAACTGACAAACTTAATAATGATACAACCAAATGCGTAAAACAGTTTCCCAAACCTTAGATTGTTGTTCTCAAACCACAGATTTAAAATTGTGTAATCCCGAATCAAGTAAATGGAATGAGGCTCAAGCATACATATATGAATGTGTGTTCTCATCTTGTCAAATAAATTTTCCATAGCTCGCAATTCAATTTATTTCCAATAGTATCCTTACCTCAAGTAATGTCATTAGAATTCTCAACTCCATATCAATACTTCTACGGCAAAAGCATATATTTTGAGCTAACCACTACCATTGCATATTTACATCCATTTACTCTGCATTGAAACAAGTTCATGTGTAATCTAAAAATATATTCCATTCTATCGTTTTCATATGCAACTATTTCCCGTTATAGCAGAAAGTTCATCAAAACATTATTCCATCCAAGAAATGTAGCGCCAGCATACTCTATAAAAACAGTGATTCTCATAGAGGTCCATAAAAATATACACAATGAGCAATCCCCTTAAGATATTTCAATCTAAAATAGCTGCATACAGCGCATACAATGCATTTTGGCATGTAAATGTCTTTGCACAAACTGACAAAAGCACAGATAGAGCGATAGGCACTATATCACATTAAGTTCATTAGCAGTTATAAAAATGTCTATCACACGATTGTACTTGGATCAAAGAATCCGGACATATTTGGCTGCAATAACATGAACCTCGGGCTCATAGTGTATTGTACCTAGAGAGGCATTTTGGGCCTGGATCTTAAATCTTCTCAAGACTTGTGGGGCACAGTACACAGCTGATTCAAACCTCGTTTTTAAGATAAATAAAAGTTGTGGAATCTTTCTTTCTCAAGGTTACTCATATTCTTGCATAAAGCTACACAGCATAGAATCAGACGAAGAATTGGCATTCTCAATTCGCACAACAGAATTTTTTTTTTACCCATATTCATGCACAATCCCACAAGATTCACACTTCCATAATCCCAATATGACAACACAGACACTGAAAAACTGAGAAAAATTTAATAATCATGTACGTACGATGTAGAACACACCACAACATTACCTCAGAGAGGGCAGCAAGAAGTAATATACGGTTAGAGAGGGATTTGGATCCCGGTAACTTAACGGTACCGGATATTTCTTTGATCGGTTCCAACACAATTTCCGGCAGCGTTGACTGCTTCTCCGCCGTTGCAACAGAAGCCACAACCTTTACAGAAATCTTCTCTTGAACTGTAAAGACTGATTTTTTATCCACAGCCCATGAATAATTTGACGGGCGTTTCAGATTCTTTGCGCCAAAAAACAAGGGATTCGAAGTTGCAGCAGAAGGTCTGGCATTAATGGTGGAGAATCTTGGGGGAAGTTTGTGCGCCATGTTGCTAACGTGCGCCATTTCTCCGAAGAACTATATTAGTCTCAGCAATTTTGATCGGGAAAAAGGCGTGGAGTTTTACAACAGCAATTTCTTCCTAAGGAATATATATATTTTAATTCAGAAAAATCCCTCCTAATTCTTCTTGGGTTTTTGGTCGAGGATGGTGGTATAGTTTAGCGGGAAGGGTGTGCGCAGGTTAAGACTCGAGTGTAATTGTGGCAAAGTGGGTCGTTGAGATCCAATTTGTCTCACCAAACCTTTTTCGACTGCTAAAAATACATTAATTTATAAAATTAAATAAGACATGAAATTCATAAAAAAAATCTATAATTATGAAATATAAAATTTTAAACCATAATCTACATACTAAATAAATAACAATTTAATATATAAAACACAAATATTTTATTTTTTGAAATAGTCAAATTCAAGAACAATATTATATACATTAATATCATGACTAATTTACTTGTAAATATCGATTTCTTTTAGCATTTATTTTCGGTAATATCAAATATCATGTGAAGGGTAGATTTAGATATAGGAACAACGGTTTCCTAAATCGTGATTGTTAAAATATTTTTGTAATTGAATGCATTATTAAATTTTTATCGCAAATTATTTGACTAAAAACCATTAAAAAACACCAAGTTCTGAACTTTTTTTTTAATAGACGTTCAAAGTTTTGCAGCTACACAGGTCGAAATAGCCTTCAAAATGGGCGACTCGGCCTTAAGGTCTTGATAAATAATAATATAAAATGACATCATCTAATCTTGATTGAAATTGACAGTTAAATAAATGCAAAGAGTAAATGGCAATGAGAAAGAAGGCAAAAACTTGTGTTAGACGGTCTCACAGATCGTATTTTGTGAGACAGATCTTTTATTGAGTCATCCATGAAAAAATATTACTTTTTATGCTAAGAGTATTACTTTTTATTGTGAATATCGGTAGGGTTGATCCGTCTCACAGATAAAGATTCGTGAGATCGTTTCATACCTTCACTTACCACATACTAGTTTGATGGATGGATGGATCCCTCTTGCATTCATGCTGTGGCTCCTATCTCTATTTTGTATTTTACCAGATGCGACCTCAAATTTTTCAAGAAGAGGTTAGTTTCACCTCACCAATTCATAAAGAAAAATGTTTTGAATTCATGTTCCAATCTAAAACCATAAAAATAATGATAATGAGTAGCTCGACAAGTGCTCATGTTGAAGGATCAAGCAATAGCTCGAGAGGAATGATGCACACATTCATATTGCCCACCTACTTTTGCATGTTTGAAACAAGAACATTGTAATTATTCGAAACTCGTTAACATACAAAATTAAGACGATATCCGCCATAAAAATTCAGGGTATGATATGACTTACTCTCTCTTGTTGTTCCATTTAGACTACAAACTTTGCTACTAGATTTCACAAACCAATAAGAAACCCAGAAAAAATTGTTGTTTTCAAAGCAAGAAATGTCGTTTCAGCTTCAATGCTAACTCTAGCAGTTACGGCGACGTGCATAACACTTTCCTTGTATTCATCAGATTGTTCGTCGAAAAGTTCCCAAGAAACAAAGGAGACAACTCTTACTTTTTTGCCTTCACTCCTAAGTTCATCACCAGCCTTTGCTGCAATTTCCAACTCGGAACCAGTTCCAATCAAAATGACATCAGGCTTGTTATTAGATGAATTGTCAGATATGATGTAGCCTCCTTTTTCAACACCTTCAATGGAGGTTCCAGGAAGCTGTGCTAGCTTTTGTCGAGACAGGGCAAGGACTGATGACCTCTTCCGATTAAGAACAGCCACCTTGTATGCACCAGCCGTCTCGTTGCCATCAGCTGGGCGGAGCATCAAAATGTTAGGCATTGCTCGGAAACTTGCCACATACTCAATTGGTTGATGAGTCGGTCCGTTCTCTCCAAGCCCGATTGAGTCGTGGGACATAACATAAATAACTCCAGCTTCACACAATGCGGATCAAACAAGAGATTGTCTCACAAGAAACCTACTATTTAACCATTATAAATTGAAGTATGGTGAGTTTCGGATAAAAGTTAGGTATGAACTCAAATTATTATCTTGTTTATAAAATATATACACTACTCACATTATAAGAATCTTCATAACTATGTAACTTGACGAAGATAAAAAACTGGAATGAAATCTTCCATTGTTATTTTTATGTTATGTTCTGCATGTTAATGGTTTGAATAAACAAATGATTAATTTTTTAAAATAGAAATTATGAAGTTTAAGAATACTTACTTCTACTTTTTATATGATAATAATAATAATGATAATAAGGTGGCGAGGTCTTGAATCTCGGTGCCTACGATTTTTTTTTTCTCGATATTTCGATAAATTTATTTATTTTTCGTATTATTTAATTATTATCTAGTATTAATTTCGCTTTACTTTTAATACTGTCCGGAGTGATGGACGAGATCTTTGTCGGAAAAAAAGATTTAGTCTTGCCCGCGAAGTCACTCTGTCCTCCGAACTGCGGCAGATTAACACCTCAATTGCCGGCGGGATCCCGAGCAGGTAGCTTAAAGCTTGTCGATTTATTTTAAGTTTTTTTTACCGCTTACTTTACATTTTAAATCGGAAGATGTGAAAAAGATTCCGTTGCTTTCATTTTTTTTTTGTTTTCTAGGGTTTGCCTATGACGAATTTTAGAGTTTATATATGTGTGGTTAGAGGCGATTATTCTTTTACTTACTTTGCAGCTGTGTATTAAAATGAAGATTTTTTGTTTAGTATGTGTGAAGCGAGGTTTAGAAACGGTTGATGGAAGTTTTACATAAATGCTTAAGTTCAGGAAGAGCTGGTGATGTCTTTCACATGGTATATTCATCGGTGTTTTCTGCATTTTTGCTTAAAAATGGGAAGCAATCATCTATTTTTATTGATTTCCCTAACGTAAAACTTCATCTAATTGTGATTGTTAAGTGGGGTGTGATTTTGATGGGCCTGAATTGAAGTAATGTTTACATGTGGTGCTACTTATTTACAACGATTTTATCTTTCTTTTCTACTGCTAATCATTTTTTTTGCCCGGATTATCTTTGAATTGATTCTTGGTTTGCAGAGTATAGGACGACTGCTTAGTGCATTTGGTGATTTGCGTGATTGTTTCAGTGTGGATGGAAATTTGATTTAGGAAAATTGTCAAGTCTGTTGGTAAAAGTTGAATTTACAGTCAATGGCCGCTGGTACACAGTTGGAAGTAATTGAGTCATTGAATCTCCGTGTTATTCACTTTGAGTTTTCCAAATTGTTGTAGATAACAGAAATTCTTTTCACAGTAAGAATATTATGTGTTGTGTTGATTGGAAGTTTTTTGTCAATGGAAGACAACAATTTCTTTGCAGTTTAAACCAACATTTTGCATAATAAGTGATTGCAATTAATTATCAAAAATAAAAATCATTTAAGCAATTCTTGGATATTAGTTAGCCAGGTAGATTTTTCGTAGTGCATGGGAGGAACTTCTTATATTCCACCCAAAATGCCTTGGACTCTGCTCGGTACCTTTTAAGCTTAATGAACCTTGACCTAACACCGGCAAGAATAGGAGACTCTCTTCAATTTTATTGATGTCTGTTATGAAGATTAAACGTGGGCTATTTATCTTCATGGATTAGCAGAGTAGATGAAAGTCATGAAACATGAATGTTACCATTCTAAATGTCTATACTCTAACTCGTTTTATCCCAATCTTCTATAATAGTCCTGAAGAGTTGCAAAGAATCATAAATCAGAATATCAAAATTTAACTTTGGAAATGTTACCAAATAAGTGAGAGGTGTTAATGATGCATCAGTTATACAGTTTACTAATATTTGTTTACCCGCTGAAGGTTTTGGTTATAGGCTAGTGGGAGGGGTGTATTACATGATTCTTTACTAGAGTTCATGTGCTAATTAAATAACATTTCTTCGTGTGTGTAATCAATTAAGTTATTACGCCCCTGGACACATGACATTACTGGTTTTATTTGCATATTGGTGAAACACACACAAACATACTTATATAATACATATCCCAATAGATGTGCATGTGATCTCATGAGTGTTATTCTTTTTCCACGTTCTTTAAATTCTCGTTGGCTCTTGAAGTCTTGTTCAGAGCAAATACAAGCTTGCACTCTTAGAAAGCTGTTATTTCAATGATGATGGTATCGTTTCACTGTATTGGAGTGGGACATGCCACTTAAGCTTGACTGTTTTTTACCATGATTTTGTCTTGGTCCTGTTCAAGCATTTCTTAGATTCAGTTGATATATCCCGTGTAATTAATCTATCTATTTTCACGTTTCCTTCTATAGTATTTACCTTCTGTGAAAAGTATTTTGGTGAGTTTTGCCATCACCAAAAGAAGATATGCAACACACTGGTGCGAAAGATACCCAACTTCGTGAAAGCAGCAACCAAAAGGTTCATCCCCAACCAATGGAAGAGGCCACAAATCAAAATCCTGAAGCTATGGAAAACCTAGTATCTAAGATGTTTACAAACATATCCTCTCTGAAGTCAGCTTACATTCAACTTCAATCTGCTCATACTCCTTATGACCCTGACAAAATTCAAGCTGCCGATAAACTCGTAATATCAGAGTTGAAAAATTTATCCGAACTCAAGCACTTCTATAGAGAGCACAACCCCAAACCAGTCTGTGTTTCCCCCCAAGACTCCCGGCTAGCTGCTGAGATTCAAGAACAGCAGAGCTTGTTGAGAACATATGAGGTCATGGTGAAAAAGTTTCAGTCTGAGATTCAGAATAAAGATTCTGAGATCCTTCAATTACAGCAGCTTATTGAAGAGGCTAATCAGAAGCGTGTAAAACTTGAGAAGAACTTGAAGCTCAGAGGCTTGTCAACCAAAGAATCTGAAGGGGGTGGTGATGAAAATAGATATTCCTCATTGGAGTTGTCACCGGATCTTTTCAAGTCAGCTGTGGAAGCTGCTTCTAGGGCCATTCATGACTTTTCCAAGCCGTTGATTAACATGATGAAAGCAGCTGGATGGGATCTTGATGCGGCAGCAAACTCCATAGAGCCAGATATTGTTTATGCAAAGCGAGCTCACAAGAAATATGCCTTTGAATCTCACATTTGTCAAAGAATGTTCATTGATTTCCAAGACACAAGCTATTCCATAAAACCAGAAAACCCACCAGAGGTCCCAAATGAAAGTTTGTTCCAGCAGTATCTTACCTTGAGGGAAATGGATCCTCTAGATGCCGTTTGCCAGACTCCAGATTCAGCTTTTGGAAAATTTTGTCAGAACAAATACCTCATACTGATCCATCCGAAAATGGAAGCTTCATTTTTTGGAAACCTAGACCAATGGAATTTCATCATGGGCGGTGGGCATCCTAGGACTGCCTTTTACCAGGCTTTTCTGAAACTTGCCAAGTCAATCTGGCTTTTGCACATGTTGGCACATTCTTTTGATCATCCCGCCAAAATATTTCAAGTGAAGCGCGATAACGAGTTTTCAGAAGATTATATGGAAAGCGTAGTAAAAAAATACATTATAGAAGACGGTGATAAAAAACCTAAAGTCGGTTTGATGGTTACACCGGGCTTTTGGATTGGTGGTAGCGTGATCCAGTCCCAAGTCTACCTTACAGGTATAAAGGTGACTGAATGACCGTGTTTATTGTTCCGAATTTTTGGAGCATGTATGTATTTAAGTGCCTCGTCTGAGTTTGTTGTCTTGTACGATGTTTTATTGCGAGTGTGTGCTTTTATCCTCTTGGTAGCATTAAAGATTGCAGGAGGTTGTAAAATGGAACTGGGAGAATGTCATCCCATTATTTACTACTCTTTATCAGCAGATCATCTGGTTTTATTTCGATTTCTATTGTATTATTCATATTAGTAATCGCATACACATGATTGACCAGTAATTAATAATATTCTGCGTTGTAGTAACTGACTTTAGTTAAAGATATGTTTTTTTTAAAAAAAAACAAAAAAATCATTCTTCTTAAATTGCGAAAAATTCCGTTTTACTTAATAAAATAAATCATAAAATTAATGAATGTGTATATTTGACATATCATAATTTTAGATGATCATATCATCTCATAATTTTTAATATAATATATAGAATTTTCCCGAATAATTATTAACCACAATTTTAATATGCATATAAGCATCACATATAAATGAAAGCTAATATTTAATAATTGTGATTCAAATAATAATTAAAATATAACAAAATAATCAAAAATTTGGAAAAAAATAAAAATTGAACAAATATACAGCGTGTACACAAGAATGCTAGATAATATATATATAAAAACATGGGAGCATGAGCACACCGACACACGTTCGTATATTTATTCTTTCCCCACTTGCAAAACTATAACCAATTGTGGAGTTAATTGAACTTAGTGATGAATGATGTCGTAAAGTGAAAAATCAATTAGAATATATTTTTCCTAAAAAAATGAGGTTAACAAAACATTTGCTTTTTCGCTTCGTAAGTTCAACGGGCTCCGAAAATAGAAAAAAAAAGGGCTGGCACAAAGAAGTGTCGTCTCCTTTCATCAATTTGTAAAATGTACTCAGTCATTCAATCTATAATTCATACGTTATCTTACAGAGGTTGTTCCGGTTCCACACACGACGTGTGTAATATATATGTTCTAAATGCAAAATGTTAAATCGAAAACCTGCCGGCTGGTCACATACATGAGTCCTGCCTGACATTATTTTAGTCATTCTGGGGAAACAGGGAATTTTTTTTAACCTTAATCCGATAATGAAATGAAACACACGAATAAAACGTTATAAGCTCGGAGAACAGGGCGGAGGGAAGACTCATAAATTAATTGAGAAAACAAGGGTGAAATAATCGGTTTTTGGATCAACTTCAATGGACTGAGCAGACTATGGATTTAGCCAGGGAAACACGTTGGGGGACGAGGGGAGACGTGCTGTCAGAACTTCGACTCCTGTATCTGTTACCTGTAGTTAATTCGCATGAAGGGTAGTTTGTTAATGTTCACAAGCGTGAGCACGCCTACACACACAAAAGAACGTCTGATTACCAGAAGAGTGTGCTCAAACTGAGCACTACGTTTGCCATCAGCAGTTGCAGAAGTCCATCCATCAGGCCACATTCGATCACGCCAAACGCCTGTTGGGATTATTTTTATATGAAAGCAGAGATTTAAAATTGGTAAGACAGGGAAATGTCTTACGACACCAGAGATGGAAAGGAAAAGAAGTCATATCAACTTATTTTGCCAACAAGATGTTTACCTGAATTAATCATTGGTTCAATGGTAAAGGTCTGGCCAGCCTTCATTACTCCAACTGCTTTATTTCCTGCTCAGGTTAAGAACCACAGAGACAAAGGGACAGCAAAAATATAATACAAGAAGAGACCAGCAATACTCGTTCTGCAAAAAGGTGTGGTCTTTCGAAGAATATGGTACAAAAATTTTAATTCTGGCCAATTGCCGGCCCTGGCCTGAAGTAAACAGTAGGTTATGGCAAGTCCACCGTCAATGAAACTATAATCAATCACATCTAACATTAATAGAAATAAAAAAAAAAATAAACCCATCGCCTCGAGGATACTTGCATAATGAGGTATATTCGGCGCGCAGTGGAAGAGCTCACCAATACCATGGCCGCAATATGATTTCACCTAATATCACAAATACCATGGTCGGAAATAGGGAAATATTAACACACATTGAACCTCAATGGAAAGAAGTTCATAAAGAAATGATACATCTCACTTACCACAGAGAATCCTGACATAGAAGCATGCCTGTTAATAATCTCCCCAATTTCACGAAATCGTACACCAGGTTTAACTGAAAAGGGGAGGAACAAGCCATGGCAATAAGCGTCATTAATATAGAAACAACATAAAAGAGGGATTTAGAGTAACTCAAAATCATTGCAAACGATATGTAAAAAAAATTTCTTTCAAATATCAAACAATCACCAGTAAACAAGACAGAAATTATGCAACAACATTGGAGGGAGATATGCAAGTTGTCAAATGAAATTCTAAAGCACACAAACCATCAGCAGCAATAATGGCTAACATCACAAGACAGAGCACACACTTACCAATTGCTATTGCCTTCTCCAAGCATTCATATGTACATTGGACCAGCCGTTGAGATGCTTCATCAACATTACCCACAAAGAATGTCTCATTCAAGTCACCTGCATAGGCAAGGAATAACAATGTTTGTTTCTGTAACGTAAAGAAATGGCAAAACTATCAACATTGAGTATGATATAATTTTCACTTACCATGTACCCCTTTATAGTACACAGTTACATCAACATTTACAATATCACCATCTTCTAATTTCCTGAGCCAGCAAAAAGATCAGTAGAGGTGGCGAGAGAACAGATATAGCACTCTGGTAGAAGGATGATGAAGATAATGCCATGTAACTAGGGCTTTTGAAAATCTGAAAGAAATTATTTCAAATATTTATTTTCTTTAGATAGCACAGTTTTAGCTCATAAACAAGGGAATAAAATTTTAAACAGTGAGGAAGAAGATGAGCTTCAAACGCCACCTTTAGTGGGATCAAGAATTGGAAAAACAAAAGATATAAAACGGCAGCCCAAACTAAAAGTTGGTAGCAAGAAAAGGAAAAACTTTCCATGAATTTACGATCCAAAATTGTATAAGGAGGTTCTTCCACAAGTGAAGAACATACCTTGCGTCTGGAATCCCATGACAGATAACTTCATTAACAGATCTGAAACAAAATGAGTAAAATTTCAACTTATCGGAATTAAGAGTCAAAGAACGCAAAGAAACAGAATTTCAATTGAAAAAATACCTACGTGCAGCAAGACTTGGGGAAGAAATGGTAATTTAATGGAGATGGGTATCCTCCTGCATTGAGTAGATTAAAATATTGAACAGTAGCATCCACAGACAAATGGCACATTGACATGCACTGACATCAAGATACATAAGGAAATCCAAAAGCCAATTACACTACACTCATTAGCCTGCCGCATGAACGTTCTGCACAACTGGTGGCAAAAGGGGAAGCCGGTGGAACTAGTAAATATATATAGAATGTCTCTATCATTATTACATTCCACCATCGAACCCCCAAAACGAGTTCTAGACAGTTGTGGTATACTAACTACCAAGACATTTTACCTCCAAACAAGAAGGTTGAGAAACCTGATATGCATGATCAAACAGCACACCAATTGAAAGACGCTACATTTCCTTCTGTAATATTATAAATTAACGAAAATGCAGGGCATGCTGATCATACCAGCAGCAATTGTCGCTTCATGAACCACTGCATCAATTTCATCAGTTGTAATTCCAGGTCGAATGATTCGAGCAGCAGCATCCAAAACTTCCCTTCCTATCTGAAGATAGTAATTAAAAAAGCATCAAGAACTAACATTAGAATAAACTGCAGTAGACCTTAATTTGTGAGCTTGGTCTTCGTTATTATTCATATAATGGATGACTTGTTACATGTGTAGAAAATTTCAGACACCTCTTGTATTGATTTCTCATCAACCTTAAAGGCCAAAAAGATGTTTTATCTAATCACACATGATGAAAAATGCCTCGAAATGGTATTTTCCCTATTTCCTTGACTGTTTGTTTCTTTGAACTTTCATTTACCAGCCTATGCTAATGAAGCTCTACGAGACACATTATTCATACAAAAAAATGAAGAAGAGAACTGTTATCCTTATACTGGATTGAGCAACAAAGAAGCTTACTCGGCAGGTTTCCCGCATTTTCTCAATTTGATCAGGAGTCTTGATCTTCGGGACATGGATCATGATAAACAGTTTGTGTTCAGTCAAATATTTATTTAGAAAAATTAACCAGAACTATGGACATAATGAACGATACCTCAACATGATGCTGCAGATCACTGTTAGGTTCACTTTTTGGTGTTCCCTGTAAAGGTTTGAATAGAGGACTGTTATTGCAACTCACAGACAATAATACCATTCGATTTCAAACACAAGAATGCTGTTCTCATAAAAACTACATTTGATATACTTGCGGCATAAATACAAAGATCAACTCTCCGGAGAGTCAAAGCTACTTACATCAATTGCCCAGTCAGGTTGGTCTATGTGAGCAGGTACGAGACGCCTTTTTGATATTGGATACGGTCTTAACGATCTGAAAGAAAAATAGAACGGTTTCAGGGTAACAGCTGAGCATGACAGTTTACAATAAAAAAGAAATAAAAATGAAAGGAAAAAGGCATCCATGGTGTAAGAAGTAGCAAGCAAAGCACATCAAATATTGCTAGTTGAAAAGCAGAGTGCATTGCAACAGAGAAACTCAAGGATAAGTTGTGAAACATACAGCTGAATTGACAAAAAATTTGAACTTAATACCCTTTTTAGTAGATGAAAAACCTATAAAACCATTCGATCGTCAAATCAAAGCATAAATGAAGTCAAAGATGAATTTTGACCAAGTTTGCGAAGAAGCTACTAAAACGAGACCACTTAGAAAACTTCGCTAAGAGTTGAAAAGTCCTATTGCAAGAAAAATGTTTTAATTTATTGAAAAAGAATAATGACAACTGAATCACCTGCTCCTCTGAATAAAAGGAACATTTAAAATCACAGAATAAGCTGGTATGAAGTCTGTATACAGATTTAATCAAGCCAAATAAATAAAGTAACAGCTTTCACGGTCCTGTTACAAGAAATATTATCTCCACTGCAGGTTATCTTCTTAAATATTAAGCTAAAAACTCTAGCACGCAAAAACAAAATCTAAACATGATTGAGGTAAATTCCTGCAATTTCCGATTGAATACAAAACCTGAAAAATATGGCTAGTAACAGCATACCCAGTCCAGTCAAAATGTGGAATCTTTGGTGAACGAGCTTGCCCTTTCCTCAAGCAATAGAGCCAAACATCATTAGACAAGCCTGAATTTTGTTCGCTGGGATTTTCAAGTCCCGGGGAAGACAACTTTTCTTTCACATGAACAGATTTATGAGAACTCCAAGATTCCTTGAAACAATCTTGAGAACTGGAAGAAAAAATATTTTGACAACAAAGAGTCGTTAACATCAACAATGGCATCGAAAGGGAATTCAGTTAACAGTAAATCTGTAATGTCTTCACGGTTCTTTTTTGTCATCCATCATCTATCAAACAAGATTAAGAAAAATCAAGGCAGCCACTTCCACTAAATGATGATAACATTGAGGCATTGGTACATTTAAGTTCTATATATTATGATAATACATATGCCTGAGACTGAATCATTAACACTCTCTTAACCGTTCCCCAACGATATATTAATTCTTAACTTTCTAATATCATTGGGTTTCATTGGGATCTGAACAGTACTTCTGTAAGTTATTCATCTTAATATCCTGCTTTTATTTGAGTCACAGTTATTTAAACCCACCCTCATGTCTAAACATAAGCCAAGGCTCAGCAGTCAGCAATTCAATGATTTTCACCATGAAATTCGCACCTTGATGCATATTAAAGGCTCAAGGAGCACACACAATTAGCACACCTTAAATATAAGGACTGTACATCCAAAGTGAATTGAAATGTAACAATTTTTTGTTTTTCCCCCATAAACAAATGAAAAATAATTTTATTGTTCTTCAATAGTTCGTAAAGTACATATTGGCTGATATGTCACGAAAATACCTATTCCATACAATATTATGTCCAGCCCCGCCTTGATAAGGCTTATCGTGCCCAGTGCCTAAGTTATGAAATACAACTGGGCTCTAATAATGACTATAAAAAGTCTTGCTTAAGTCAGCACTACCGAATCTAAAATTTGAAATATTCCATACGTTTCATTTTGCTAAGCAAGACTAAATTTATGCAAATCAAAGTAACTAACCAGAAAGCAGCACCTTCACGAGGGAGCTTTAGTTCAACGCACTTTGGGCACCTGCAAAGAGCAATTATTCAAAACCTGCTCTCACCAAAAGCAATCTCACACATACTGGCACCTATATTAGCAATTTATCCTTCTAGAGTTCAACAATCACCATATGTTGTAATGCAATTTCGACAGATGCAAACATACTTCATCTTCCTTCCCCACCCCAACAAGAATTAAAAGGGATTAAATTCTGTATCAAGTAATTTCCAGCTTGTAAAACTCGAGAAGATGTAGAAAATTGGAAAATAGAATTGAGAAAATTTGATCAGGTAGCTAAATGACAAATCCATCTCTTATTCTTGCTATTTATAGCTGTGACGATTGTTCACAGCCACGTACAAGTGTAACAAGTGTAGTGCAAGTGATGAACAAAATACCAAACTAATCATCACCCTGTCAGATTGCAGAATATAATATATGCAGCAGAAGTCGTTCATCTACATAAAAAACATACCAAAGGAAAGAAAAAGAGTAACTAAAATCAATGACGATCTTGTTCCAATCAGCCAAAAATTAACCAAATCACCCCACCAATCATCAGTTTAAAAAGTTCGTTAAAGAATAAGCTCGACCCCATAACCAATCAGATTATTGTAAGGAAAACAAAAAACAACTCGCGCTCAAAGATTTAACCATTGAACTCCTTCAACGCCACACCCCAATTTCAGAAAACACAAGCAACACACGCACGCACACGATCAAGATTGAGTTCTTATTGTTTCTGATACGGTCATTGTGTAAATCTCAACCCGTTACAAGAAAGTTGCAGAAACACTAAAAAGAACTTGTGATCACATACTGCAGATGAGAAGGCTTGCCGCATTTAGCACATGATAAGGTTGTCGTCTCCACCGCATCCGATCCACCCGCCATAACTCTCTTCTCGCTGCACCCAGTAAAAATTCGTCAGAAAAACACAAGCACCACACAAGTATCCTTAATCTCGTCCAAATTTCGCTAATTCAAAGATAAAAATATAAGTATATAACAATTCAACACTAAAAGAACAACCTTTTGCAACAGATACAGCGACCGTCGATTCAATTAGACAAGGAAAAAGCTGAGGTTTATTGAGCTAGGGTTTTCTCTGGTCTTTATTTAAGAAGCATCTTAAAGACACCTACATATTTAATTTTATAATAAGTATTTTATTTACCAAAAACTCTACTAAAAAAATTACATTAAAAGTATTATTTTTACCAAAAACTCTACTAAAAATTTATTTATTTTTTATAAAATTGAACGACTCTAATAAATAAATAAATAATTCTTTTTAATTATTTATCGACTTAAAAATAATAACATAAGCTATGCCTATGCTCTTAAAAAAATAATAACACAGAATACGTGTGCTTATTTCACAAGTTAATAAATAAAATTTTAATTAGCTTGTTTTAATATAATAAATCCAACAAAAAATTAGCTCATTTTTTTTCAAAAAAAGTCATGTTTTTCAACACATGCAGTTTCATTTAAGAATTTTTTTATTTAATTTTCAATAGTATTTTGTATTGTCAAAAATAAATTCATTTAACAAAAAAATTTAATGTAAAACATATTTTTTAAAAAAAGCACATAAATTTGTTGATTTCATTTTGTCAATATTTGTTACCGAACCAATTTATTTTTCTTTAGGATGAGTTTAAATGGAATTATTTAGACTTGAGAAAATATTTGAAGGGCTCATTTAAAAAATGACTTTATATTGAGATTAATTTAAAATTCACGACAATGACTGAAAAATAATTATTTGATATTTGAAGTTTATTTCGAATGTGCGTTTCTTGCGGTCTTGCCCTAATTATTTCATCATGTTCTGTGATGTATATTATTTACTATAAATATATAATTTATTTTATTTTACAATCATGTAATTTTAAAATACGTACGAACTATAAATATTTATAGTATATTATTATTTAATAAAATTAAACCACCAAGCATAACTAATTTTTAGTATGTTGGTGATTTTTTTTATATAATTTCAAAATACCATTTAAATATTCAATTTCATATTCCACATTTATCTTTCAATATAATTTTATCAATTACCATTTTAATTTAGAAATTGATAACTTTCTTTTTAAAATAAAAAAACATATTCTATTCTCCATTTTATTAACAGGATGCGTGTGCCACGAATACGACGGGGTAGTGTATAAATATCACTTGGAGTCTTGGAAGCCATAAATAAAATCTTATTTGGAGTTCACAATATTTAGTTTAAAAACTAAAATTCTTCCCTTTATATATATACGGGATGATATATTTTTCGGTGTGTTTATATAAGTTCGACCGATTATCTCACTATAAAATAAAAAAGTATCGATGGACCTCACATTTTTTATTTTTAAGTAAGACGATTGACATATACACAAAAAAAAAACGGGGGTGGATCTACTCCCAGTATAACATAGACTTACCCCACGCAACGAAGCTCCCCAATATAACCAATAACTATAACCTGACTAGCAATGGCATCAAAATCACTCCTTACCCTAATTATTTTGATGTCTTTCTTAATTTCTCCCGCCATTTCCATTTATTTCCATGCGGCAACAAAAGCATGACGTAGGTCAACTCCATACCCAAAACCCTGCGAGTACTTCTTCACAAAACCATAACTACAAGCTTCCTGTTAAGAGCAAACATCACTTCTTCAAAATGTCGACGCAACTCGCATTAGAGCAATGCTTTCACGCCCTATACAACCTGTATTCCTTCGGTCCCAAATGTCGTAATGAAGGCGAAAAGGCAGCTTGGGCAGATTTCATCGAGTTGTATGAGCTCGCAATAAAAAAATCAACAAGACCCTAGATCCAAATGTTTGGTGTACGGTGTACCCCAGTAGATGCTCAAACATGGCCAAGCACGGCTCTCACGAATCTCAAGAGATGTCGAATGGGGTTCTTCGAGCTCGGTGTAGTCCACAACATCCTGCCCTTAATCATGAAAAAAAAACGTCAGTATGTTGCTTAGTAACACACTAGGCCACTAGCCTTGACTAATAATGGGAGTGGCGGAGGGTTTAGGGGGACAAGTTACAAAAAAGGGTTCCCACGTACCGTGGGTGAAGCAGCATGACCGGAAGTTGCTGCAGTTATCGTCTCCTCAGGTAGATGTCTCAGAGGCTCGAGATAGTTCCGGCAACTACACGGCAGTGAATGAGGGTGTTTTAGCAGCGGGGAGGCGAATCAGAAAGTAAGATACGTCATATTTTCATTTATGTAAGGAAGGTACGTACAGGGAATATGCAAATATTGGGTCTGGTTTGGTAAACATCACGTACGTCTTTAGGAGATGGCATTGGGAAGACTATCATCACTGGAAACATAAGCGCCGGAGGAGTAATCACCACTTTCAAGACGGCCGCACCTCTAAGCAAAAGTGATTTCTCAATAACCTAATCTCGCTTCAAGTAAAGCATTTTCTTGAACATTAAATACTCGGCATGTAATTTTTTGTCCTCGCAACTAACAAATTAAAAATATTTTTAAAAAGTAGAACTTTAATATAGTCCGTAATTTGAATCTGTAGCTCCAAATCCATTCATCCGAGTGCAACAAAGTTTGAAATATTTGATTATAAATAATCAACCAAATTGTGACGTCTTAAAAAACTACCACACATGATACATGTAAAGCTATAGTTGGAGACGGATTCATCGCTCGAGGCCACCTTCAGAATATCGTCGGTGCCATCAACCTTCGGTCAGGCTCCGACCGCTATGTATTCTACCAAGGCAGCTTTGAAGGATACCAAGACACCCTCTATGTTCATTGCGATCAACAATTTTTTCGGAAGTGCGATATATATGGTACAGTCGATTTCATATTCGGTCAATCTGCGGTTGTGTTTCAAAATCGCACCATGTATGCAAGAAATCCGCCCAACCGAATAAATACCGTGACCGCTCAGGGCCGGGTCAACCCCGGACAAAAAACCGGAATCTACGTTCATGAATGTCGGGCGACGGCTGCTGAGGATCTAGAACAAGTTCAAAGCTCCGTGAGGACCTACTAATTGGGCCGTCCGTGGAAGATATACTCACTCACGGTGTAGATGACAACTTTCTTGGATAGTTTGATCGACCCGGAAGGTTGGATGCCAAGGGATGGGAGCGCTGGATTGGATACTTTAAATTATGGAGAGTATGAAAATTCGGGCCGGGTTCATCCACGGCGAGTGGGGTCAAGTTGAAGGGTTAACCGGTTATTGCCAGTGCAGCTGAAGCATCAAATTATACGGCATGGAAAACTCATAGGTAGAGAGTCACACTGTTTATTCTACACTCCAATTTATGTTACTTATGAGTTACGTTCTACTTACTATAGAATTAAAGTTATTGGCATATTTTATTTTCGTGAGAGTCCTCGACCGATCTATATCCAAAATAAAAAGTAATAATTTTGAGATTAAAAATAACATTTTTCAAGTATCGAGTCGAATAGGATATCCTCGTGACAAAATATATGTGTGACGGTCTCATAGAATTTTTTTGTTTATAAAATGATGTACACGTAACATCGTTAAAAGTTAATGAAAATCTATACTATTTTATTAAGTTTGAGACACTTAGAGTAACTAATTTTGGTGTCATGGTCTGTTTTAATAATTATATATATTAATAAAATGTTAAAATTTTAATGCAAGTTATATGTAGTTTAGTGGATAAAGTCATTGTTTATTGAGGTTTAGATTATAGTTTCAATTCTTACTGAAATCATTTTTTTATTATTTTATTTTCCAATTTATTTTTTGATTTATATATCAAAATTAAGGTTTAGTCCATCGCTATTTTTTATAATTATATTTGATCCTCATTTAAATATAAATCAAATGAATTATAAAAAATATTATACAAGCACGCAACGCGTGCGTCGGTGCACTAGTATCTTATAAAGAATACGTGGACTAAAACTACTTCTGATTTTTTTAAAAATATAGCTTCTTACAACACGAAAACCAGTGCATGGTTTTTTCAATCTCAAGCTCACATAGTTGACAACCGATTAAAACTTGAAATAATAGTAGTACCGATCATGATCAAACTCAACACGAAATAAATCTCGACCAATTTAAAGGATAGGTTTCGCTGATATAATATCGGAAAATTCTACGCTACGCGAGGCTTCATAAAAAATCACATCAAATGAATAGTTATGATCCCCCGAGAGCATGAAATTTTCCTATAATATCTACTCACCGAGCGACAGTATTCTAGAATATTTGAACGTTTCAAATCCGTGCCTATCTAGCTATCCCGCATTTCTCCAAATTTGAAACCTAAAATACAATGATGCAAAATGGCCGGGGATACTGATATTTAGTGCGTGTAGGAATTGGCTTTCATCCCCAAATATTGATAGGATATGCTTCAATATATCCGTAGCTGAGGAGGACATCTGTGGTGCTCAAATATTCATTGGCTTCATATAGGAACAAAAAAATAGACATGCAAATAAAGGGAAAATAAAAATAAGAAGAAGAAATAATATTATTAATAATAATAAAAAAAATAAACTTTAAGAAAACAAAGATATTCGAACTATACAATAATTCAAGCAAAAATTGGGAAAAAATCAGCCACGATTATGATAAAGAGTAGGTTTCTTGTGAGACGGTCTCACGAATCTTTATATGTGAGACAGATCAGCCCTACCGATATTTAAAATAAAAATTAGTACTCTTAGCATAAAAAGTAATACTTTTCATGGACGATTCAAATAAGAGATCTGTCTCACAAAATACGACATGTGAGACCGTCTCATACAAGTTTTTGCTTATGATAAAACACTGTGAATCAAAACCTCTATAATTCAAGCAAAAATTGGGAGAAAATAAGAATTTTATAAACTAATTAGATATACATGATATTGTTGATAAAATTATAAAATTTTATGTGTGTGTGTGTCGTTAACCGATTAAGCTCCTTTTGGATCTCTTGCGCACCTGCAATTTCCGGGTATATTGAACCGCCTTGATCTGGGTCTGGACACTCTCGAACTCCGAGATCCGACAAGGTATGGTTATCCCACCCGGATGATCAAACCCGTATTCCCTTTCGGACTCTTTAAGCAAATCCACAAACAAAGGGTGATTAATAAACACTACGGGCACCGACATCCTCTGAGAATCCCCATCTTGTTGACCCACGTAAACCGCAATATGCCCTTTAGGAACCTGCACGGGTTTCTCCAGAACCGGGTCTCCACCGACCCGGATGTATCCCCCACCCGCATGATGATCATTTCTTGATACTATTGCCAGCGCTTTTGTTCTGAGGTGCTGTGTCCAGTTAATGAGTCTTGAAACGACTTTGGATGCTTCAGTTTCAATCGGGTTTAGCCGGAGGTACGTTTCTGGGGCGCGCTTTCGCCTAAAGAACTGCCGGAAAAGCGTCGTCAGACGGTGTTTGATCAAGAAACCACGTCTCCTGCTCATGATATTTCTTTCCCTGGAAATTTAACTTTTCCAAAACCTTGGCCAGATAATGTAAAAATGAATGTATTCAGAGAAGGGTTATAAAATTATATTTTTTTCTGAGAATACTAGGAGAAAGGCCAAGGGTCATCTATGGACATGGCTAAACGGAAAAGAGTAAGGCTGAGGCAGACCTCAGAGGGAGAGAGACGTATTTTATAAGACATGATTCCACGCTAATGTGTGTGTATATATCAACCAAACAAAATATTAAATTCATGTTTCAGACCAATACATACTCACATGAATATTTTTGTCTTGCGATTTGGAAGCTAAAATATTGATAAAATTTGCATAATCAATTTTCTCAACTATTTTTTTATTGATCGATAACATAGTCAAGTTATTTAGTTTTTTTTTTTTTTGAAACATAGTTGATCATAGATAAGTTTCAAGGAACTTCAACTTGAAAAAACACCCTTTGGCATATGCAACTTTTGATGGATCACAAAAATGATGTAGTCAAGTATCGAAAAATCGCCTGAAACGGATCGATAAAAAGAGAAATTGAGCGATAACGAACTTGATCGTCGTAGAATAGCGTAAGATTTGTTTTTTTTTTTTTTTGCAGGAACTCATGAAAGATGTATTTTGTATTGGTTATCGATTATTGTTGAATGTTTATGAGAGAGATTTAAAAAATAAATGAATGGTACGGTGAGATTTCAAGTTTTTATGACGAGTCACTGTTCATTAATCATTATTTATGGGATGAGCTCGTAAATTAACTATATTTTACTATACTAGTAATTTTAAAAAAAAATTTGGTGCCCCTGAAATTTGAGGACGTGAGATGCTTGTCTCATATTTTATACTACAAGTCATGTAACTCAATGAATTGATAATTGCAAAGTATTGAGTCGAAAGTGTAAAGAATCTGAGAAAAGCATGGGTATTATATATACATAATAGAGAGATTAATGATTTTGAAAAGTCGAGTAAAAATTTGGTGCATTTTTTGTGGCTAATTTTGGTTTGGGGTTTGAAATTTAGTATGAATGAGGTGTAAGCTTAATTATGATTAATGGATGAGATATTTAGTATTCAAAATTGGGGGCTGAAGCCTAAAGAGTTGGAAGGAAGCAGCATAAAAACACTGAATATAATATGAACATATAAACTGGTAAATTTTGTTAGACAGATATTTTATTTAGATCCACCATGAAAATTATTACTTTTTATACCAAAAATATTATTTTTTATTGTCGTCACGAATAAAATTCGTAAGTCCGTCTCACAAGAGACCTATTCAAATACGAACAAAGTCTTTTAGTTTTTTGAAAAAAAAATTATACAATGCTTGAAGAAATGGTAAAAATATGGTAATTATATTATGTAAACACTTCTTCAAATTCATTTTCAAAATTGAAAAGATGACGTATATTGTCTTTCTTTGTAATAATTATATTTTTCCGATAGAAATCAAGTTACAAAAAATAAAATAAAATATCTTATTGAACATGTCATTGAGAACCAGAAATGTCGACAACAAACGAATGAAAAGTCTTGTCTTATTTGACCATTCATTCACATATAATAGTCATACCTGAGTTGCTCGTAAACAACTAGTGTCCATTTTCTAACAGTAGATATTTTGTGAAACAGTCTCACGAATCTTTATCTTTATCTGTGAAACGGGTCAACCTTACCGATATTCACGATAAAAAGTAATACTTTTAGCATAAAAAAGTAATATTTTTTCATGGATGACCCAAATAAGAGATCTGTCTCACAAAATACGACCTGTGAGATCGTCTCACACAAGTTTTTATCATTTTCTAAAGCAGGAGTCGAACTCGATTTCTCAAGTATTTGGCCTCATATTTTTTTAGATTTTTAAATAAAAAATAATATTAATTAATTACTTTGTTTCACATAAATTTATTATAGGTTACATACTTTATTTCAAAATTTATTTTATTTTATTTTATTTTATTGTGACCTGATCATACAAATCGTCATGTGCATGAGTCAATGAAGTATGAATAACACAACTCGTAAAGAAGTACGCATCTTCGTGTCAATCCAAATTGTCAAAAAATTCATAATTTTTATTAAATAATCTCTTATTATATTATATTAAAACTTGGTTGCGGACAGTAGGGACGTGCAATAACCTTAGGTAATCGAACAGATCTATAATCGATTTTATTTTTTAATAATTGAACCGATCGAAATATTCATAGAAACCGAATTAACCGAACCGATTTTCAATTCGGTTATTTCGGTTACCAATATTTTTTTTAAAATGCGAATTTTAATACACAAAAAAAGAGAAAACAATGGAGAACTTATAAATAACAAGAAACATTGAACAAAAATTATCAAATAACAAATATAAATATTGAAAATAAAATCATTGGATGAATAAACTTCCTTCTAATATATGAAAAATCGGACTTCCTTCTAATATATTTTTAATGTCCGTATACAATTTAAATTAATGTATATAATAAATCGGTTAATTCGATTTAACTGAATTTTTTAAATTAAAACGGAAACCGAACCGAATTAACTGATTGTTTAAAATTTCAAAACAGAACTTCCGAATTAACTGGAAATTCGGTCCGGTCAGTTAATTCGATTTAACCGAAAATTTGCACACCCAGAGAGGATAGAAACGGAGCCAGAAAATAGAGGTTAGAAAATAACAAGATTTTTAAAAAATATAAGGACTCTAGGGCAAATATTAGAGAGAAAATTAAAAAATAAAAAATAAATATTTTCAGATTTTTAGTCAATAAAATTTAAAAACTGAAAGGGCCGTCGTATCCACCGCCCCCGTTGGCGCCGTCACTGGTTGTGGGTACGTAGCTACCGCAATTAGTGTGTTTAATTATGCTGTACTGACTATTATTTATTGCGGTAATAATAATCGTTGGAAATGGTTGTTAAATTGCATTGAATAGAAAACAAATTTATTTCAGCCACTATAAATTTTTATGACTTGGAAGCAAGACTATTGACACAAGTTTATACCTTTGTTCTTTCTTTAATTTCTTTTATTTATTTATATTATTGTTTAACAATTTCATTAATCCTATATTCTGTCCAAGAATTTATATCTTATATATTTACAAAATTCGAGATGAATGAAAATTAGATAATAATTGTAGATCGGATGCATATCGTTTTGTCGGAAACTACGGTTGCTAATAATGATACAGCTAAACTTTTTAAAATTGTAGAACAATTGAATTAAACATCATATTTTGATTATTTTTCATTAGAGAAAAGTATCACTCCAAATAATAACTTTATATTTTAATAACTTCTTTTTTTAAAAAGTGTATATATATATATATTTAAAATTCATTAAGGAATATTAAATTATTGAAAATCAGCCAATATAAGTCTACTAGTGAATATTATCTTAGAAAAACATTAAAATTGTCAATTTTCTAGTGCAAATCAAGCAAAGATAGAGGCCTGTTTGGTGTTTATAATCGAATAGGCAGATTAGGCCCACCAGAAATTAGAATTGGGCTCCTTGGATACAGCCAAGCCCAACGGCTATCGCCGACTCGAAACCAAATGTTCTTTTTTTAACATTTTTTAAAAAAAGATTTCATCAAAAAATGAAATAATATATCTTTGAATAAAGTAAAATATATATATATATTATTTTTATTTTTTAAAAATAAATTAAAGCTTTAAAGCAAAAGGTATTATTTTTGTTTGCTCAAAAAAGAATGTAGTATATTTTGAACTTTTGAAAAAAGTTTATGCCTTTACAAAAAAATATATATATTTAAATTTTAACCAATTTTTTTATAAACTCGTTTCTTATTCAGGAAAAACAACCTTTTAATCTGATTCTTAGAAATTAACACTCGCCAAAGTTAAGGATTATATTATTTTTTTTTAAAAAAAATCAGTTTTATCCATATATATTGATTTTTTTTGGAAATTAGAAAAATTCGTAGCCTTCATTCCCTCGTGATTTACTCGTGGTCCAAACACAAGCAAAGAAAGAAATAATTTTTCTGTATTAATTTTGATTGTTTAACCTTTTCGTTCCATCAATTTGTGAAAATTTTAGCTCATTATATATCTAATTGCTTGATACAACCAAAGATTTAGAAACATGAGTATGGGGGATTTTATCAATATTCAACCTTCAGAACTGAAGTTCCCAGGTAGGTAAATTGCTGATTTTTTTTTCTTTCATCTAATTTTTTGTTTGTTTCAATCATACAAATGAACCATGAATTGGAAAGATGCTAGCTTTATATGAAATTCTTGTTAGCTTTCAGAGATTCGTTTGAATGATCTTTGCGTTATTTGTTTGCATTCAATGGAATCATTGCCCAATTTATTGGAATGAATATAGAAAGTTTGCTTTTTTGTTTTTTTTTTCCTAATTTGATTTGTTAATTTTGAAGATGAGTTTTCGTGTGTTTTGATTCTTTTGATGTGGTCTTGTGCATAAAGTTGAATCGAGGAAGCAGAGCTCATGTTCTATGCAGTTGGCCAATAAGACCGATCAGTTTATTGCATTTAAGGTAATTCTCATTTTAATTCAGAACGACAAGACCTGTTTGATCCTTTTATCAGATGTTGGGTACAAGTTAATTTGCGATCTGTATTTTGATTATTGCTTTTTTTATTAAAAGGTCAAAACAACCAATCCCAAAAAGTACTCGGTTCGCCCGAATGCTGGTATAGTTTTGCCCAATTCTGTGTGCCATGTCACAGGTGAAAACCATTTGATCTTTCTGAAGTTATTGTTGGTCCTTACGTTTTATCTTTTTGAATTTTGTAAGTCTTGTGTATTTCAAAATCTTTGTGCTTGTTTCTTTTGTCCGTTAGTTACTATGCAAGCGCAAAAAGATGCGCCCCCAGATATGCAATGTCGGGATAAGTTTCTTGTGCAAAGTGCTGTTGCTCCTATTGGTTCAACGAACAAGGATGTCACTCAAGAAATGGTGGGTTGAGTTGGTTATATAACTGATGGTATTTAAAGCAATCGGCCATTATTTTTATGCCTGTCAGTTTTATATCAGTTCAACAGGGAGGATGGTAAGGTCGTTAATGAGTTTAAATTGAGGGTTATTTATATCCCTGCAAACCCCCCCTCCCCAGTACCCGAAGGAGACGAAGAGGGAAATTCTCCAAGATCATCTTCTGCCGAAGAGGAGATTAGAAAGTCAGCATTGTCTGAGGCTGTAAGTGTGCTTCAAATATTTCTTTGTGTTTACCTCTGCCTCAGCTATGATCAAATTGTTTATTCCAGTCACTAAATTCAGGTTGCAAGATCGTTGAAACAATCAATGGGAAATTCATTATCTTCCGAGGTGGCT
Organism: Primulina tabacum; assembly: GCF_025594145.1. Lineage (NCBI taxonomy): Eukaryota > Viridiplantae > Streptophyta > Magnoliopsida > Lamiales > Gesneriaceae > Primulina > Primulina tabacum. Next base: position 4,087,321 of record NC_134557.1, read on the forward strand.
TATATTTGTTATTTTCCCAAAAATATCATTACATTGTAATATATTTGAAAAAATGTCTGATGTTTTCTGCTCTTAACTTATGATGTTTGTGAGGGTGCTAGATGTTATATCATGGGAAATATATCTATCATAAATGTCTAAGAGCCTTATTTTTGTACTGTTCTTGAAATATAAGTTTGTGTACAATTAATTATATAATAAGATGTACTAGAAGCATCAAGTTATTGGCCATTACACTACACAACAGCAGAAAATATCAATAAAAATTTGATTCGCCACAAGCCATGCATTTTCTGATTTATTTTTCCTACAAAACTTTGGTTTTACCCATCTTAAAGGAAGTCTGGAAACTTCATATAAACTCACTAAAATCCATCTAAGTATACATAATGATTTAAGCAAGGATTTGAGCTTGTATTGAACAATGTCAGTTTTAGAGTGCATTGTTTCTGCTCAAGTGTTAGATAATTAAAAGGGGTGAATTAGGTTCTTTGCTTAGTTTATTTTTTTTGAAATGATTCTTAACACACTAATTGTAGCTTGTCCAATAATGAAGACTCTCTGCAGCATGTAAACTGTAGTGGCCCTTTAGTTGCGTTCAGTGCTTGAGTCCCTCACGTGTTGGCAGTGGACGTGCCCTGTTATAATCCGGTGCTCAGAACATGCTTTTTTTGCTCGATCCCCCTGATCGTCTTGTATGCCTAATTGTTTACAAGTTTATTTTTTTTATTTGTTTTTGGATGACTTGTGCGAGCGTTGATTTTTTAATTTTGATAAACTTGTTGAAAAAAAATAAATGCAACAAATACAGGTTTTCTTTGCATAAAATCCATCTCAAGGACCTATGGAATAGGTGAAAATCACATGGAAGCCGCAAGTCCATAATTACCCAAGATTCATCCAGACACATGTGTTGCAATTTTTTTTATACTGTATATATCTTAGTTTGAATTAAATCTCAAATTAATTCTGACTAAATGAAGTAGATTATGAAAAAGTAAAAGATGAGGCTAATCAGTTCAACATATTTGAAAGGTTATTTACGGGAGAAATTTGATCCTTCTACATGGTTAGTCACTGCCCTTTTTTATTTTTATTAGCACATTCATTCTGAATGATTGTATAGTTGAATTTTCTTCAACAGTAAAATGTCTTTGATGTCGGTTTTCTTGTAACTTCTTGGGGTGATGTTTGTGATTTAATTCACAATAAAATCTGTTTCAGGCATGGGCTGCTGTCTCCAAATTGAATGAGGAGAAAGCTTCAGCTATTCAACAAAATAAGAAGCTCCAAGAGGAATTGGTAACATGTTTCTATCTTAACAGTTTCAAAGCAGTTAGTTGACGTCTGTTGATATCTCACCTAATGATATAACCCCTATTGAAAATTTTTCGCATGACAATGTAAATTTCACAACTTTGCTTATTATACACGTTGTGCACTTACATAAACCATGAGAATGTGCCCTTGCATTTTAACCTTGTTCAGGTTGAAAAAATGAGATTTATAGGAAATAGTTAGATGATATCATATTTTGTATTTCTTTTGAGCAACATATTTTCTTATTTTTACTTTTGTTATATCCATTATTATTACATGTCGTGGATTCAAGCATGTGGCAATTTTATATTGCCAGGGTGGTATGCTTATTGAAGGGGTGTTTTTAATTTTTGTAATGCTAATCATCATAATCTTTTTGCCAAGTACACTAACTGAACATATCAGTGAGAATTTAATCCAAATGTCTTCCATTTTTCGTAGTCAAGATCAAATTTTGTAGCAGGCTTGAGCTCGAAAATGAACTACTTTAGGCTTGATTTTGGCTTGACTTAGTTCTTTATGTCTATATATAAGTTCCATGAATAACCAATCAACCAAAATTTGAGCAAGTCTATCTGTTTTAAATCTGTTATAAATTTATTCACGCAAATGGTACATATCATTTGCGATTCAACATTTTTGCTTTAAGTTTAGCCTTACTTTTCTTCTTTGGACAGGAATTGTTGAGAAAACAGACCAGACATGGCCAAGGTGCTCGTGTCTCAACCATTGTAGTGCTGTTCTGTCTCTTGCTTGGTATTTTGTTGGGATACTTCATCAAGAAATAAGAGCCAATGTAAGAATGTGGGGGTGTCGTTCTTTGTTCAGATGCTGGTCCATTTGCGCGACGGTATGGCTATTCAATTACAATTTCAATAGTAGATGCTTTGGATTTTGTCCGTCCTTTGAAAGAATTTCAAACAATTTTTTACGACCAAATTTTGGAATCGATACTTGAGAAATGAGATTGTAGCTTGCTTAATAGTGGTGGTGAGTTAAATTTACTTCACCTCTTCCGACTTCAGCAATAAAGAATTGAAACTTTTGATTGCAATCTATACGGTGCTGCTCTCTTTATTTTGAGATATGTGGCACACATCCATGATGAAAATCTGATTCATATAGCAGATGATGAACAAGTGATTTAAGGATATATAGCGTTAGATATGAAGGGATTTGACAAATAAAACTTGTGATCCATCTTTATATAAAATAGTTTCAATTTGTCAAACTTCTGTTTTTAACTAGCTTGCTGGTTTTTTTTTTTTTTTTTTCGATTTCGCGAACAAAAATTTAATACAAACATGACATCGCTTCTTGATTATCTTTGCATGAACCAACTGAATAAATATAACCACAACGATAATGGCATTTCATACTACAAAGATACCTCAACGTATATGTAATCCAAATCCTACATGTATAATGATTGATGGCAAATTAATCAGCAGTAAGAGATTATTTGATGGTATTGCCAGGTTTCCTGTCTCAGCCTTCCAACCACCCTTATCTGCTGCAAATTTGAAATATCTATTGCTTACTAAAAATTCAAGAAAAACAAAATTAGTTGAATAAGATTGAAATTTGACAATGAAAAAGATCAAAACTGCAAAAAAAATAAATAAATAAATAAAATCATATAAAACCAAAAATACGGTTATATCTAAATAAATTATGTCGTATTTAGAAAATTGGTTATTTGGTTATAATTAACTATTGACAAAAATATAAGCATTTTTTAGTCAATCAACTTATGTCTTTAGAAAGTAAAAAAATATATATATCAAAACATGCATCACTCAATACATAATCCTGTTGACATGCTACAATATAAACCAAATTAATGGGCCAAATCATATATTATAGGTATTAATCACAAAAAAAATCTAAGATGAATTCAAATCATGCCAATCACAAAAAATGAACATCTTTTCGGCTTCAACACAATTCATGGGCCAACCAAAAATCAACCACAAATTTGAAAATATCCGCTATCAACTTCGCACAAATGTGACCCCAACTCCCTTATCCTAAACCCCTACAAATACCAAAGTGACACAAACCAATCAGTTGATCAATTTGCTAGCCATTTGGAAATCGGCCAATCCAAGAAAATGGCATTTTCAAATCCATCAATATATATTCTCATGATACTTAACATCGTCTTCTTCTCTTGTGTTTCATCCGACCACGTGCCATGCCCACCAAAAACCCCTATTCCATCGACCCCAACCAAGGCCACTAAGTGCCCCAGAGACACCCTTAAGTTCGGCGTTTGTGGAGACTGGCTAGGGCTCGTGCACGAGGTTATTGGAACGAAGCCTAGCCTGGAATGTTGTGCAGTAGTCGAGGGTTTGGCAGATGTTGAAGCTGCATTGTGTTTGTGTATCGCTATTAAGGCCAATGTACTTGGACTTGTCAAGGTTAAAATACCATTAGCATTAAGTTTGGTGGTCAACTCATGTGGCAAGAAGGTTCCACAAGGGTTCGTTTGTCCATAATTTGGCTAGCCAGATGAAATGATTTTGCATAATATTGTTTGAATTAATTTCGCTCTCTCCTTTTTACTTTTAGAAATATAATATATATAATAAAATAAAATACAATTTTATATATATATACACATATGTATATGCATATATATATAAATACTCACACACACATTCGGCCCAACCTAAAAGCTTTGGTCTCATGGACTTTGGGCCAAAAAAAATATTTGACCCCATTTTCCCATAAAAATATCAATAATAACCATGTTATTCATTTGAACGAATAACTGTAGCCCAACGATATAAGTATTACATAGTTAGGTCTCAAATTCCAGGGAAAAAAATAAGCTATATCAACCAATAATAATTAGGAAGACAACAACAATAAAGCTATATAATTTTATTTAGTTTCAAACAAAAGTATAGGAACGATATTGAGAAGAAAATGATCGAGGTGGAGAACAAGACACACACACACACACACACACATATATATATATATACACTATGTTTTATTCCAAGTTGATAGATAGAAAATTTGTAGAAAAATTAAATGATAGATAGATAATTTGTAGAAAAATTATAGATTAACTTAGAATTAATTGGATTTAAGATATAATCAAGCTAAGAAAACACGACGTAAGTTACAACATTAAATAACGAGAAAAAGAGGGTATAACACGAGATATTGTTGTTTTAATGTCATAGGTAGATACACATTTTAGCTACCCTTTTTTCACGGCCACCTGATAACAATAGAGATGAACCTAAAAGAATAAGAATAGGTCTTTTTGTGAGACGTTCGAGTCAACTTTACTAATATTTACAATAAAAAAAATAATATTTTTGACATGAAAAATAATTTTTTGATGAGTGGTCTAAATATGACACATGTCTCACAAAATTGATCCGTTTTGCGAAAGAACAAAACCAAGTTCAATTATTTTGTAAAGGGTGTTGAGGTATCTGGTTAAAGATTTGAAGGGGTACCTTGTGATGAGAGAAAAGAATTAACATCCAAATTATCACACTTTTTATATCCGTATATCAAATTAGTTTGTATCATAGAATTGTGAACCTAATTGTGAAATTAAAGAGGTTTCTGGTCCCTTCTTAATATAAGAATTAGATACATATACACAGACATTTGTGTATATAGTATTCTTTAAAATATTAAAATTTTCTCGTAGGAAGTATTCAAGGGCACTTATTAACATATTGCATGTGTAATACAGAGAATATATTAGAGATAATTATTTATTATATTATTTTTTTTGAAATCACCAAATTATGAATGGAGGGGACAATTATATATATAATTTTTCATATTTGTCTTCACTAGGAGACAAATCCTTTCATGATTTGGGACGCATCCTTTGATTTTTCTTCAATATAATATAATATAATATTTCTCACGGCATTTTTATTATTTAACCATCACCGCATTCGAAGCTTCATTTTATTTCATAAACTCATTCGAATAATCGAATTCTTTATGATTCCCTATCATCATCTTGTAATATAAGACAAAACTAACATCAATTTATTATGAATATCGGTAGAATTAACTTGTCTCACAGATAAAAATTCGTGAGACCGTCTTCCACGAAACCTACTCAAATTAAAATCAGGGAACGTAAATTATCAAGTTAAGAATTTATACATTCTCTGGTTATATTAACGTGGAGTTGTACGAATATCATTATTTAAATGAAATATAAAGAGTATCATAATCTTCGTCAAACAAGAATTTCTCCAACTAAAAGTCAAAAATACGAAAGCGGTCGAATAAATTACAATTATGTGCAGTTGTTCTAACCATTGTAAATACGTACACTAATTCAACCAACTAACACACCAAATAACTAACTCTCAACTCCTTTCTGTCGTTTTTTCGAAATATCTTCTGTCATATCACAAACAGTGGTGATATAGGGACGGTTCGAATTGTAAAGAAAATCGTTTATTTCTTCCCTTAATCCTCTGATCTCATTTCTCACAAAGAATGGCAGGAAAAAGTGATAAATATATAACCACCTTACATGCATAATCAATAAAGCTGAATCGGTTTCAAACATATACATGGATGTATATCGAATTGGTCCAAATGTTGAGATACATGCAAGAATTCACGTGTCACTCTCTTCTTCTTCTTCTTCCCCTCAATTACAACTCCAACTAGATTGCATGTGCTTGCTTTACGTGTAAGTATTTTTCTTGAATTTTAAATGATTTTGTTTTCTTGAAACGAAAACTTCAGTGAACTTAATCCAAATAATCTCGAGATACAAAATTCAAAAACCACGGGATATCCGATATTCGTAGAAGTAAGCAAACCCTCTCTACGAGCTAAAAGATGTGCCGCGCCATTGGAAGAAGATCACATATGACTGAGAGGGATGAAAAATTTGTAAGCTGTAGCAATGACATAATCTTCGACACTATAAGTCCCACTGATCCAAGCTCGACCATTGGATTTAAAACTGCCCGCACCGCCATGCTGGAGTCCGAAAAAATACATACATTGACCAACCCTAGATACAAACACAGCTCCATTCCACCACGAATAAGCATAAATTCCGCACCATCTACACCACCAGTATTGGTGGTAGAGAAAGCTTGTGCGCCACAAACCCGCCCTGATCATCGTGCACCTGCATCCCAACGCTATAACGAATTTTCGTTACTTCTACACTAAAACATCATGACAAATTAATTCTCAATTTCTAAAATGAATAATTAATTTTAAAATAATTACGAATTTTATGTATCCTGGACAAATACAGTAAGACCAGGCGCCAGTTGCTTTGAGACAGATCTCTGGCCGTCTATCTCATCTCATCTTCTGACGAGATCCCGTACGTTGATCTGCCTCGTCTAGTGTCGCAGCGGAAGCTGATGTGTGAAAGTACGGAATCACCCTAACATCGATAAGCGAGACAACGTGACAGTAAGCTGCATGTGCAAGGACAATTTTGGTACGCAAGAAAGGACGCCGTTTCTGCCACTTCACCTCCCCATGTTTTGTTGGTCCGTGTTCCAAACCACTCGACCAACTACGCGCGTGTATCCCTTTTTCCAAAATAAATATCAAATCTTTAAATAAACTAAAATAATAATACAATATTTAATTTTATTTTTATTTCCCACATACTCATTTAATCGCTACGAAATTAAAATGATTGGAAGCTAAAAACAGTGTCAGGTCGGTCATAAGCTAATTAAAATGGCATATATTTTAAATTGGACTCGTAATTAGACAATTTGAAATTCGTAATTATTGAATCGTAACATTATTGCATGGTGATTTAAACAATTTACTAATACAAAGTCATATAATTAAGGTGCATTATTGTGACATACATCATTGAACTAATGCACTGATTAAACAAATACCCATTTCTTTATTTTTTTATTTATAAGTAAATTAAGATTGTCTGTGTTTGGATTGATGAATGTGTTTCAAATATATTTTGGTTGTTCAGAGAGAAGTAAGACAACAAAATTCAAATATGTGTTACGTTAATAAGTGTGAAATTCAAGTTCACTCAGTAATTGTGTCATTTGAAATCAACTCAACTTTGTATTATTAATATATAAATAAGTAAAATATATATTTAAGATTTAATTTATTGTTTATTGTAAATAATAAAACTAAAAAAAATCTATGAATTTGAAATCCATCTTAATTTTCATTTGAAAAATATTATTAAAAACATATAAAACTTATAAGAATTTATTTATTTTTGTTAATATAAGACTATACTGTATGTACATATCTTAGACAAGTAAGTTATTTTGTGTGCATATATATATATATATATATTGTACATTTATATATTTATATTTTATATGGAATATAACAAATTAAATATTATTCATATGCATTTCTGAATTGAGTGGATCATATATTTGGACGTTGGAACCGAATGACAAAAGGGAAATTTAAGTTCTCTAAAATGAATATTATATTATAATAAAAAGGAATTATACCTGAGGATATAAGTGCGTGACACGCGTGAGGGTTGGGTGTAGCTGTGGAAACCCTAGCGAGAAAGATAACTCCGTCTCAGACAAGCCTCATAAATAAAATAAATTGACTAAAAAGGGGCGAAAGAAAGATATATATTAAATTATTTATAATAAAATGAAAAAGTAAAGAAAAAAAAAGGAAGAAAATAGAAGAGAGAGAGAGAGAGAGAGAGAGAGGGAGGATGGATGGATGAAGGGGGTCACTTTACTACTTTTTTTATGTTGCACGCATCCATGGCAGAAAATGCAAGGTAGGGAAACTACTCCTTCAACTAGAGGGGGAGAAAAAAATAATAAAAGGAGAATACCTCAGGCCCCCCCGGCCCATCGAGTCTGTTGATTTTCCCCGAAAGTGAAAAGATTTAAGCTAGCCACTGCAAATTTTCACATTTTGTTGCGAGTATATACATACATACATACATACATGCATGCATATGCTTGTTTGTATGTATTCTTGAGTTTCCGGTATTTGGGAATAGTGTTTGATGTGGTTTTGTTGTAAAGATTGGGATTTTCTTGAACTTTTTGGGCTCTGTGGTCTGTTGGTGGGGTAGTTCTGATGCTTTTTTGTTGTAAAAGCTGGAGGAATTGAAGGAAGTGGTGGATATTAGGTGTTTAATTTGTTTCGTAAATGAGGGGGATGCCCTTGCCCTTTGATTTTGAGGGGTCAGGGGTGTTAGATTTGGAGCTGATTGTGGAGAAAAGAGGTTTTTTTACTGATTGTAGCATCCTTTCATTTGATTTTTTCAAGAAAAATTGTTTCTTGGATAGTGGTTTTGTTGAGCCCACGTCTGTCCTGGATTCTGCAAGGATTTCTAGCCGGCCCACGTCTTCCTCAACCCTGTCTTCTTCTTTCTGTGGCGGTGGTGGCGGTGCCGCATCTAACGACACGGCGGGGGTGGTGGCGGTTTCGGACACAAACCCATCTCCCAAGTGGCACCTAGATTCGACTACTGCCACCAGCTCCAATGTCGGGCGAGTTGATTCCGAACTCCTCCCTATTCCGACGTCTCTTGATACCGGAATCGCCTGCGGCGGCGGTGTGGGGAACGCGGAGAAATGTGCTATGGAGGATTGGGAGAGTGTGCTGTCGGAGTCCGTCGCCGTTTCTCCGACTCAAGAACAGTCCATTTTCCGGATGATCATGGCGGATGCGGAGGACCCTGGAATGGGGAATCTGAATAAGGTTCTTCAATTTAGCGGTGGTGGCAGTTCAGCTGCGGCGGAGTTTGAGTTTACTGCGGGGTTTGGGGCTGTGGATCAAAGCTTCGGTGGTGACCAATTTGACGCACAATTTATGCCCACATTTCAAAATTTCCCCAATAGTAATAGATCCAATGCCGAAAGTGTTGTTCTGGCTTCTAATGTCCCAAGTAACTATAAGTTGCCTCCTAGCTCGAAAGATCTTATGCATCCTTCCTCAATATCCAACAATCTTGGAGCCGCAGGTCTGCATCATCAAGCTGCATTTGATTCTGGTGCTGAAATGAAGCCTCCCATTTTCAATCCCCAGCTGCTGATAAATCAGCACCAAATTCAGCAATCTCAGAACCCCTCATTTTACTTACCTCTAACTTTTGCACAACACCAAGAGCAGAATCTTTTTGTGGCTCCTGCTCAGGCGAAAAGGCTCCACACGGGTTCTATTTGTGGTGGCCTCGATCCCCGTGGCCAAATGTTGAAAGGTTCTTATGAGGATACAGGCCAACAAGAGTTGTTCATTAGTAGACAGCAGGCAATTCCTCATCAGATTCAATTACTTCCCCAATATCGGCAACATAGGCCGATGGGTCCAGGGCAGAAGCCAAAAATTGTCGGCGGGGATGAACCAGGGCATAGCCTCCAGCAACAACAGCAGGCAATAATCGACCAGCTGTACAAAGCGGCTGAGCTGGTCCAGACAGGGAATCCTGTACTCGCGCAAGAGATATTGGCGCGGCTCAATCACCAGTTCTCTCCTATTGATAAGCCTTTTCATAGGGCTGCTTTTTATTGCAAGGAGGCGTTGCAAATGCTCCTCCAAACTAACAACAATGTTGACCTGTGTCCCACCACTTCTTCCCCGTTTAGTCTTATTTTCAAGATCGGTGCTTATAAGGCCTTCTCTGAGATTTCACCCCTAGTACAATTTGCTCATTTTACTTGCAATCAAGCCCTCCTAGAAGCCTTTGACGGATTCCGTAGGATTCATATTGTAGATTTTGATACTGGGTATGGTGGACAATGGGCCTCTCTCATTCAGGAACTAGCACTAAGGAACGAGGGCACACCTTCTTTGAAAATCACTGTACTTGCGTCAACCTCAACTCATGAGCAGATAGAGCTCGGACTCACTCGGGAAAATCTCATTCATTTTGCTAGTGAAATGAATCTAGCATTTGAGTTCGAGGTTATGAGCATCGATTCTTTGAATTCTGGTTTATGGTCTCAGTGTTGGCACACATCCGATAGTGAAGTGGTTGCCGTGAATCTTCCAGTTGGTTCCCTCGTCAATTACCAGTTACCGGTTCCTTTAGTCCTTCACTTTGTGAAACAATTGTCTCCAAGAATTGTTGTCTCTGTGGACCGAGGATGTGATCGAACTGATCTTTCATTTGCCAACCATATTATTCATGCCCTTCAATCATATTCCAACCTTCTCGAGTCGCTGGAAGCAGTTAATATGAATGCAGATGCCATGCAAAATATCGAGAGGTTTTTTATCTATCCGGGGATCGAAAAAGTTGTAATGGGTCGTTTTCGTTATCCTGAGAAGACACAGCATTGGAGGACTATGTTTCTATCTTCAGGCTTTTCCCCAGTAACATTCAGCAATTTCACCGAATCACAAGCCGAATGCCTCATAAAGAAGACTCCCGTACGTGGATTCCAAGTAGAAAAGAGGCAATCGTCGCTCGTTCTTTGTTGGCAACGGAAGGAGTTGATCTCTGCTTCGGCTTGGAGATGCTGATGGGATTCTTACTTCTGCTTCATGAAGAAGGTGTCTTTCAAGCCGAAACTCACTACTTTTGACCCACTGAACTTTAATACATTTCTTGCCTGAGTTTCTGCATAACTAATTCACTCCTTGGTTTAGGCAGAGTGTTCCCAACTTTGTGAAGGAAAAAAAGAGGTACATTTTGGTACTGGATGTTCTAATATCATACCTCTATTATTCAGTTTATTCCGTTGGTTTTCGTTGGTTTTAACTAACCATACACTGGATATTATTTACGAAACCAGGAGTCGAAATAACAAAATAATGTAACCCTTTTAATGAAATTGTGTTTCAACTGCATATTAGCTCAAGAAAATCTTGATTTTTAGCCTGTTCCCTGAATGGTAGTGTTCATTGCAGTTGAAATTTTTGTGGTTCATAGCAAAAGTTGGCACTAATATTTTGAATCGTTAGATCTGCATAGCAATGGGATTTCTGTGTCTCTTTCAGTAATTTCAGATTATGTATTTTAATGACTTTATTATATGAACATAGTACTTGTTTTGCGGCTTTTAATGATGTTCTGGACTGTTGTTTTTTTTATTTAATGAATCAGTCGTGTTTGATTGAATGGCAGTTAGTTGTATTATAATGACGTAGTTAAGGGTCAATTAGTTTAATAATGTTTGTCCTAATCAAATCACATGGGGCCTCGTGGTTAGTTCTGCCTCATTATTCTATTCATTACTTGGATGGCCGTTTTTTAAAATTGCTTGTCGAAATAAAATGCAAGGTTTAAGTTGTTTTGAAGTATTTAAGTATAACTTGAATTGAAATATTATTTAAAAGTATGGTTTTGGTAGTGATAATTGCACCTTGGCGATCAATTTTCATTTGGAATTTTTAGGAGCTTAAATTGCTTTTGGATCGATAGCGATTTTATTTTATTTTATCCAATGAGGTTGAATGTGAATGATATTCGGTAGGATGGATTTGAACTAGGGATTTAACGAACCAAACCGTTCGTGAGCTATTCGAAGCTCGATTCGATAAAAGCTCGTTTGAGCTCGTTTAATGAGGCTCGTTAAGATAAATAAACCAAACTCAAGTTTTACAGTATTCGGCTCGTTAGCTCATGAACATATTCGTTGGTAAGTTCATTAGTCATCTTTTAGATGAAAAAATAATAATTTTGATATTTGATTTATTGATTTTGCATATTATTTATGAAATATATAGAAAAGTTTATTAAATTTATTTATTATAATAAATTTACAAATTTTAATAAGACTAATATATTTTTCTTTAAATATATATTTACTTTTCAATTAATTTAATAAAAATTTAAATGCATAATTTATATTTATTAAATTTGTTTAGGCTCGATAAAGATTTGAATAAGCTCGTAAGTCATGCATATATTTGTTAAATAAAGCTCGAGCTCTGCTCGATTATAAACGAACCAAGCTCAAACATTCAAGAGTTCGGCTCGGTTCGATTCGATTACATCCTTAATTTGAACTGAAAGATGTTATTTTTCAAACCTAGTTTTCAGTAAATTAACAGAGAATTTGGCAGAAAACACTTGTTAAATTAACTCATTAGATACAAAACAGTTAATTTTAGTCATATATTTTGCGATTTTGGTAATTTTAATTTTTTCATCAAGAATGTTGTGACACTACGTTCGTCAGTACAACATCAATATTGCAATTGTATCATGTCAGCATCATATCGAAAAATGATTAAAATTGCTAAAAAGTAAAAATAATGAACTAAATTAAGATTAAAATTCGTTAATAGAAATGAATAAAATCACAAAAAGATAAACATGTACAACAATTAATTAATTTTTTTCAAAATAATATTTTCATATTTAATGTTCTTGGGAAATCTTTATTCTAATATTTGTGGTTGTGTACATTCTGTTGGGATTAAAGTAGTGGTTATTATTATTATTATTATGGTACCAGACGAGGGATCCAAATTGAATGATTGACAGCCATTAATGATGATGTCGACACTCAAAAAATTTAAAGGGGAAATTTTACAAACCTCGAAATTTGTCGGTGAGTTTAAATTTAACGTATCTCATTTTAATTTATGAAAAGTTACAGTTGTCTCCCTCAATTTAAAATTATTTTAACCATAACTTGTACTTTTTTTTTTCAAAATAAAAAAACTTCAAAAATGTTTTTAATTACTCACACACTGAATGATTAATTTATCTAAACATAAAACCGTTTGATTTGAACGATAAATAATTAGCGATCTTTTTCCGCGTTCGAGAATCTCCTCCCTTCTTCTACTCTAACTAAAAACCACTTTAGTCATGTTTTCATGTTCAAATCGAACACTTTCTATTTTTTATTATTTTTCAATTTCTGCATAGAATTAGAGTACATGAATCATTATTTTCGAAAGTTGGTTCTAATCCACTTTTGCTTAGTGTAAGAGCTTTTTAATCAATCAACTTATGTTTTTTTTTAAAAAAAAACTAGAAAATGGGAAAAAAAAAAACATTTTACGGAACAAATTTATATGAAACCGTGTAATTTCCAAATGTGGCACAAATTAAGACATGTCATATTCACGTTGACCGAATGAATCTAAAGGGAGGAAAAGCAATCGAGAAATTGACGAGAAGAGATAAATATCCCACAAAGCCAAAATAAATATAACTTCATACATTTAGTGATTTCGTTGAATAAAAATCAAAGATGGTTTAATTTAATTAAATTATTTTAAGTTCATGTCGCATTATAAATTTCGAAATTTTGACATATTATACTTGATATTCTATCACTAGTAGTTGTAACCGATTTTGTGTTTGGATTGCTTGATTTTAAATCCATGGATTTAAAATACGATTTTGTTATTTTAAAAAATAAGATCATAAATTCAAATCCACTTTTTACATATTTATATAGTAATTCGTGTCAATTATGATGATTTTCAAGATCATCCAATAATAATATAATCTGAAATTCTTTCTACTTTATATTATTAATATATAAATAAGTAAGGTGTAGATCTAAGATCTAATAAACAATAAAAGTATAATAGGATACATGGATTTCAAATTCATCTCTCCAAATGTAATACAGAAACTATTGGGTCATCCATGAAAAAATATTATTTTTTATGCTAAGAGTATTACTTTTTATTGTGAATATATCAGTAGGGTTGACCCGTCTCACAGATAAAAATTCGTGAGACCGTCTCACAAGATACTTACTCATATATATATATATATATTTTGAAAGTAGATTCTAAAGGAGGGGCACTAAATATAATGTAAGTGTCATGTATATATGTAGGAGCACTGAAAGGAAAGGAGACGCTTTATTAAAAAGAAAACCCCTTCGATGCATGGAAAGTATGCAACTTTCTCGTCAAGGAATTTAGAAAGTAGACGGACTCTTTTGTGATGCGTAAGCTGCCTCCTACGAGTGTGGGATTTGGGTTTCTTATTTTACAAAAGAAAATTCAGATTTGCTCCAACAATCCACAAAACATTGCCAGCTTTTGTCTTGTACTAAGATATTATTGTTATTATATACGGTTATTGGAACATTATATACGCTTTATATAGGAATACAGCTGAATTATTGATCCTGTATCGAGTAATCGATTGAGTAATTATTAATTCCTCTATGATGGGATCAATATATATCCTCAGTCATGCATAAATATAAATATCGACGACGCGGAATTTTAATGCGCATACATATCTATATATACATATATGATCGAATACGTATGTGTATATGTATTGAGAGCATCCAAGGCAAAAGGGCAGCTGCAGCATAAAGTAGTAAAGTCGAAAAGAGTGGTTATACTGAAAGTTGTGTTACGTACACGGGTGTGAATGCATGTGAGTTTGCCAAGAAGCCAAATCTATCTATCTTCTTCGCTCTTGATATCTCTCAAGAATTAATAATGTTATTTTCCAGATTCTTGGACGGGACAAGTCATTCAATCAGAAAATATAATGGTGGCTTTAATGTATAAATTATTATTATTATTATTATTTTGAAAAAAGAAGTTGTATATCAAATGAGGGAAAGTAACTTTTTGTTTAAATTACTTCCACCGCTTATAAACTACGCATTCCTTCTTTCCCACACATTTATTTTTGCTTCCTTATGCATACCAATCCCAAAAGTAAGCACTTATGAATCGTCAACAAGCCACTTGTTACAGGACCTTAACATACATGATACGTGTGCAATATATCAAAATTATATATATACAACATGCATGAGTACTCTCGTTCTTATCATGGGTTTTTCTCATCCAACTCCTAGACCCATTAATTGGAGTGTTCAAAGTTTATTTTTAACAACAAAAAGCAAAGTTATTGGACAAGTCGAAGGCTAATTTCTTTATGACTAACCTCCCTAGAAATGAGGTCTCAACATCGTTTCTACTTTTGAAATATATGGTAAAAATATGTAAGAACGATCAACTAAATATATTTAATGTTAAGAGTATAACACCAATAAAAAAACAAACAAACAACTATATATGTTGCTACATTTTTGGTTTGTCATTACAAATTTCGCTTAAATAAAACGAAATTCTTTTTTGGCATCATTGTCTATATATGGCGATGCTTACCATTTAAACACTAGAAAATACGTTATGATTCGGGTTTGTTTTTGCCCTTTCGAGTAGGTTTTCGTATCCTTGAAGTGGATTGTCCACTTCTTTTACAAATTATGCCAGGTTTAGTAGCAAAATTAATTGAAAAGAAACATAGATTTCTATTTAAATAGTGGCCTTAATATTTTTTTTAACAAGCCATAGCCTTTAAAGTGACATATTTGTGTGGAACATACGTGAAGTCGATATATATGGGACGGCGCAAAGACTAAAGAAGTGATGATGGATGACTCGTGGATGGATTGCTTCGTCTCATGCATAGTGGTCACCACACACTAGGCAGGCCAGCCTTTTTCTATTTGGATTACATGTTCTTCGTGTTAATTGTCAACTAAAATGCCTACCTACCACGTAGAACCTTTATTATATAATATATTTTAAATAATAATAATAAATTTACTAGTAATTTTTATAAATAAATATATAAATTTTAAGTGAAATAATTGAAAAAATAATCTTGACCAAACATTTTTTTTAAAAAAAAATATTCTCATATCATTTTTAAAAATTAAATTTACCCAAAATTATTTCCTTCAAAACACACGCTCAAATGTATTTGGGGAAACATATTTTTAAAATAAAATTTAATCAAAATTATTTTGCAAATTTTTGTGTGATCTCGCCATTGACATCGTACGAAATGATCATTTAAGTGAATCTATTAGCTATGCGGATAATTTAATTGAATCTATTAAATATACAAGACAGTGGTTGGCGACATAAGTACCCAAAACACCAGAAAACGATATCAAATATTTCTTAGATTTTCTCATATCCCTGCTTCACAACTTCACTTCAACTCAATCGACCTACGCCAGTAAACACCAGAAATATTCAAAAGCCTGAAAAAAATCTCCTCAACTTACATAAACATCCACGTCGAACCCAACTGCTACCAAATGAATGCATTCCGTGACAAAATACAAAACCCCATCAAACCCATTTAAGGCACGTTTTCTACAGTCAAACAAACAGCCAAAAAAAAAAAAAAAAATTGTTTCCGAGGAAACGAATTTTGTCTCATTATCCTAAATTTGTAACTAAAGCATGTGGAAAAATGAGTGAGGAATAATCTCATCATCTTCTCATTAACCAACGAAGTAAATATACAACTTAATCTCCTTAAAAGTAGGAGTTGTAACAAATCTAATAACAAACTCAGTAACAAGATAATCTTAAAACTAGGAATATAACAGATAGATTACATAACTAATCCGTGTATTTATATCCTATAATTATTCCTAAATACATGGCAAGCTTCTAGACGTTCCACAAAGCATAATGTCGACCAAATATGAATGGGTTTACATTGTCTTCAAAAGATACCCCAACAGAAAGCCAATCAAGCCAACAATGATAACATACACATAAGGGACACCCCCATGGCTTCTACTACGTTGCCGCCTCAACAGCTCCTGCACAATATCGCAATTGGTTCCATCAATTCGTTAATTGTACAACAAAAGGAAAATCGTAAATTTTAAATCTTTAAACAATGCAGAACAAAATGCACCATAAATAAGAATGTAGCTTAACATATTCCTTAAAAGGACAAAAGGTTAAACGTACAAACCATTTAAAATAGTATGGAACACCATATGGCATATAACAGCTGGAATGTCTCTAAATGCACAGTACTACCAAATAAACAGAATACTATAACAGAACTACACTACATTCTCATTCGTGGTTATTTTGCCAAAAAAAAAAAAAAAAAAACCGCTGCCCCCCCAACTACGCACAAAGTATCGAAAGGCAGACAACCAAGAGTACCAATTCTTGCAGCAGCTTGTCATGTTGCTGAACAGCGTTCTTTTTTTCTTCGGCCAGCTTAGAAATAAGGGCCTTACTCTGCAATTGAAAAATAATTAGTCTTACGCTATGGATAATAATCTTCATAAGAAGCCATCAGTTACACAAAAAAGCAACAATATGTCGGACAAAACATAAAACACGTTACTCTAAATCGAGGAACTCTCCACACACTGCTGCAAATAGAAGATCATCAAATTTGACTGAAACAATGAAATGACATGAAATTTTTTCAGCAATCTTTTAAACTTTATATGCTTAATCATTCGTTTATGATGCATGAGCAAAACAGATAAAAAGATTTAGCTTAGATGCACCACACTTTTCTATTTTCTAGGCAACATCATCCATAAAATGGAATAACTAGTATTTTATAGCAATCATTCATTCTCGTCTCTAACCAAACGAAAACATTATAAAGAAATCACTGTCACCTTTACCATGTCATTTAACCAACGGTAAACACCTTCCGCCAATGTTATTTTCTCAAAAAACAGAGGGAAAAAAAGCTATGTGCATCTTCTAAGTCATCATATATATAGATGAACATAGCTTTTTTTCCCTCTGTTTTATATATATATATATATATATTATGCCTGCTAGGAATTTTACACACACGAGCAATTCTATTTACGAACTGCATAATCATAACATGTCAAAGTTTTCCTTTATCTAAGTTCGAAATAATTCATCATCCAATAAAAGTCCATGGATAACGTTTCTCGTGGATTAGCTTTAGTCAAAAAACCACGACATAAATTGCTTATTATTGGTATTCAAAAAAATAATCTCCATGCTACTCGGCCACAAAATAATTAAACTAACAAACCTAATATTTTAAGTTGGCTTAGAAATGGACAATCCCTGTCAAAGGTATCAACTCTATAAACAAAATCATGAAGACTTCTATGTATGTTCTTTCTTTTTCTTCCCGAGAAAAATCCTGTATCTTAATCCTTTTCCCCAACTTAATACCATCTACACTAGCAATTAATATCAAATGTACCAACGGTAACGAAGCAAAATATTCTTCCTTTATATGTGCTGTAGCTAATAGCAGTGCAGTACACCATCAATATATGGATAAACCAAATCCCTTGATCCATTGTCATGGATTACATATCACCAGGGTCATGATAATAGCTTTGACCCGGCACTGTTCCTAGTTTCTGGGTAATAATAATCAGTAGCAAAAGGTGAGATTTATAACCATGTATTGCACAATAAAATGGATTATCAGTAAAATGATCTGGTTCTTTTTAACAAATATAAAGTGTTGAAGCAAAAAGTTGATGTGGTCGTCATTGCGGGTTGCATGGTGGTGGTATGAACAAAGAACAATAAAAGATGCAAAATGATCGGAGAAGAGGATATTCATTCCTTCTTAATATACAACTACATCAAATGACATATTGACAGGTGTTAAAGGATTTGTTTTGCTGTTGTGACAAATATAACCATATAATCATAGATGCTTGTAGAAGGATCCTCCTTTAGAATGAAGAATGCTCTCATAAAATATTGTGGGCTAATGGGCTGAATACATTTCAACCTTGAATCATGGGCTTGGTGTATCCTGAACATGGGCTGGTGTTCTCTGTTGAACTTGATTCAATGTGGGCCCAACCATATCACTTTACTTATGAGGACAACTGCTTGCTAGTGTACTTAAAATATAGATGTGTCATCACAATTAGCAATTATGGTCTATCCTCACACCATAGTAAAATGAAATCTCTGAAATTAAATTAAATCCCATGAAAATTTGGAGAATAAATTTGCCATGAAAATGAACTCCTCCAAATTTGCCGATGGATATGAAAAAGGAAACAATGAATTCTTCAAATTTCACAATGGATACATTGGAGATGACGATGGAAGGTGTGGTGAACCGTTTACAGGCAGAGGAAAGAAGATATTGAGAAAGGTAATATTTGATTAAAGAACAAAAACTTGCAAAAGCAAATGGAAAATATAATATATTGTCCCTATCTATTAAATCAATGGACCAAAGAACTCAATAATTATCAAGTAGTACATCTCAATCACCAGATCATATTTTATATCAACTCAAAATATCAATCAATCTACTGTCTCATTGCTGTTGCAAAACACATTCCAAAATCTTTCCAGAAATCTTAAGAGGATTCTCTCAGGAGTCACTAAATTGCCTAACTAAAAAGCATAATATCTGGTGTACCCCAAAAAAAAAAAGCACAAAAATGACATTAAAAGCAGATCTTCTAAATGTAGCCATAACAATTAAAGCCAACATATTAATTGGTGAAGATATCCCTAAACATGCGCCAACATACAAATCTGATATCTCTGCACGTGTGCAAACATACAAATCTCAACAATAACTAAGGAATATAAAAATTAAATAATGAAAAGTGTAGGTTACGTCCTCTGATGTGCTCTCCTGTGGCTCAACATTTGTTTTTGACTTCTGCAGAGTCATTAAAGAAAACAAGTGTTAACTAACATTAATGTACATTAACGTGCTTACGTTAAGTACAACTACACCTAAAAAAATAATGTTCAGTTTCACATCATCATAAAAAACGCACAAAGTTAGATTCAGAAATCTGATTCACATCCCCATCCTCTGAAACTGAAACCCAGGGAGAGGATTCATCCTCTGACCCTTCTGTAACTGGTGAAGAAGGTCGCAGGGGTGGTGGAATATAGCTGACCTTCAACTTGCATTCTTCAACCTGATTTCCTGATTCCTTGTCGAACTGTTACACAGTTGTGAACATAAAATTACAGTGTTTTACAAGTAAAAATAGCTCTTGCCGGGAAAGCGAGTGTTATGACAAAAATGAAATAAATTACCATTCCAGGAGCGATGTCCTTCGCCGCAATTCCTGCGCCCCTCACTACGCACTGAAGGAAAAATTTATCCCTGCACTGCATGTCTGGGGGAGCCTCTTTTTGGGCTTGCATCGTAACTGAGAAGGAACAACTTCACCAAATCAATTTGAATTTAGCAAGTTGCATGATAAGATAAATCTTTCCCAGCGCTCAATTCTCCAACAACTTTCAATCCACATGACAAAGAGACAAGGAAGTAACTAGGCAAATATTAAATCATCGTTTATTTGTATCACCGACACACACGAACATGAGAGAGAGAGAGAGAGAGAGAGAGAGAGATAACTTCAGTATTCGGTCTCACACAATACTTCCTTGGGTTTGTGGTTTTCACCTGAATATTTCCACAAAATAGGACAAAATCAGGCACTTCAACTCCCCAGGTCCAAATTTAATTTTTCTTTCAGTATTTCTCAAATTGAAGAAAACAATGGTACCTTGAACGCGACATGAAGATCGGAATTGTTGGTTAATTGCATGGAACACGAGATCTGCTTCTTCAATTCAACTTTTTAGAAAACACGAGTAAAAGTAACTCAATCGAAAACACAGAAATTGCTTTAAAACACATATAAACAAACAGAACCAAAGCAAAGATTCTTCAACAAGTAACAGTTAAGACGAAAGTATTCCAAAGAAGCGGATATACGTGAAAATTCAGAATAAAGGTAACGGACACAGCACAAAAAATAAAAATAAAAAATTACATGGAAATTGAAGTTCGTGAGGTTCGATTTGAAGGAGGTCGCCGTCACTCATTTTTCAAGGCGGTTTCGGATCCTACCGAGGAAGTGACTTATTCCGGATTCCGGCGGAGGTGGAAAATAAAGCAGGAGCTCACGAAAGGCAAAGGAGAGATCTGGTATCGATTCCTCGGAAATCTTCCATGGCTTTTTCAGTGTGAAACGTGGAGAGTGAACTTTCGCTGAGGAACTAGAGTCGCGTTATTGTGTGTTAATGTCGCAGATTGTGTGCGACAATCTTTTGTCCAGAAAGGCGACACTTGTAAATTTTATCAAGTTTTTTTATAAATTATATCTTCATTAAATTATAAAAGTTCACAACCATAAATAATTATTTTTGAAAAACAGCATAAAAATAAAAAGAAATTATTTTAAAAAAATATTTAATTAAATAAATAAAAACTATTATAAATATATTCATTTTTACATAAATATGTAAAATATAGCACGCAATGCCTGCTTGTTTGCAAAAAAATTGGGCTCCGTTTGTCCTAATAACTCCATATTTACTTCCATACTGCTCATATTTTCCAAGACTATTTGGAAAGTCCCTAAACTTTTTATGTTTCGGAATACCGTTGGCTTGTTGAAGTCAATGCGAATCTACCGGTCGATCACTAGGTGATTTACAGGATACTGTTCTTGAATCTACTGATTTTAAAGACGATCATCGCGAGGGCATCGGTCAATTTGTGGTTTTCTAGCTAGTTTATAGAAACGATGCATGATGGCCTACCATGGAATGGCAAGTGGTTGGATGATCTTACATTTCCTTTTATACTCGTCTATTGCTCGTGTGTTAAGATTGTATCTTTGATTGTATGGATAGGAATGCACAGGAAAGTGACATTGTTTTGCTCTCATGCTCATTAGATTGAGATGTAAGCTCGGACGGTGTCTATTTTCTATATAACATCTGCTTCCGGGGAAGCAACGGGCCCAAACAGGGAAGAGAATTAACAAAAGATTGTCAGTTAGCTCTATGTATGATGAGGCTCTCTCAATGTTTGTTAAGGTGGGCCGAGAAAGAGCATAATCTTGTCCTATAAATCCTCAGGTGAACATGCATGAAATAAAGAAGTTTGAAGGTCCTCATGATGTCTGTTATAGTCGTAGCTAGCGAATCAGGATATTTGACAGTTGGTCGAGCGAATCCAAGGAAGAAGTTGTTTTTTAACAAATAAGAAGCATAAGATTGAAGGGAAATAGGAAGGATAGCCTAGTGCGTTTTATGGCCTATGTAGAATTGACACTGGTTATAAAGAAGTTGATTCAAGACATCACGGGGCATCTAAGTTTGTTTAAACAAACGAAAATGTATATTTATTTATACATAAGTCAAACACCGGTGTCCACTTTCTTCAAATAAAATGCCTAAAATCATTCATAATGATGATGGTGTCACCATGAGTGGACTTGAATAGAATGACCAAACAACATTTTCACATTATTTTCTAAGCTATCCCATAAATATTGAAGCTTCTAAACCATCGAAATGGCATACGTGGTCCATCTAATTTATGTCCTTTGAAATATGTAGGACAAAAAATCGCAATTATCAAACTAGAATTTTGATTCAATCATATGTAATTTGAACATACTCTAGCGGATGTAAATTTGAAATTTTCAAATAAATCATGTAATTAATTTATTTTTTTTATTACAACACGACAACGCTTTTGCGACTCTAGAACAAACTTAGACATTAAACGCTCTTTCGGGTCGCTACGCGACAGCTAAGATCCCCTTAACGAGTTATCGTTTAAAATACGGTAAGACTTCATTAATCTTTGTCTAAAATAATTACCCCCTTCATCCATCAAAACCTTCACTTTGCCCCCCTAAAGTCAAGAATTTGTCCAGAGTATTCTGTATTGGTCAAACTCTCAACAGAATCTTGGGTTTTAATGTAAATGGACGAATTTTATTTTTGAATTTTTTAAGCCACATGTTCAATAAAAAATGGTAAAAGCTTGTCTGAGACGGTCTCACGGGTCGTATTTATAACACGGATCTCTTATTTGGGTGATCCATTAAAAAGTATTATTTTTTATGCTAATAGTATTAATTTTTATTGTGAATATCGGTAGAGTTGACCCGTCTCACAGATAAAGATTCATAAGACCGTCTCACAAGAGACCTACTCAAAAAAAATGATAGATATTTTTTTTCGAAAAAGTATATTTATATTTAAAGTGAAAAGTAATATTTTTTTCTCGTCTCGCAAAATATATCCGTGAGTGTATAATTACACAATTTGGATTATATATTTTTAAATAACAACATTATCCTTTGAATTTTTATTTTATTTTTGAAGTCACCATTGAAAAGTAGTTGAAAGAAATTGGGATTGGAGCCATATTTGAACAAGAATTGAATGTGACTTTAACTTTAGTCACTAGCCCTGCATGAGCCTCATTTTTTGGTCATACACAACACAACGTTACTTACTACTGAACACACTATATTCTTTTGCTGTTGAACCAGACTTTTTCTTTGCTTTTTTACCTGCCTTTTGTCCGAATTAGGCAAAGAAATTAATTCCCTGAACCAAATAAAAATCTGTCCTTTGCTCAAATTATTTTTATGTTCTATACTTTGAATTACGTGAATAATCAACTAATCAAGAGATGAAACTCAAATTTACCGTAAATTACATGAAATTTTGTTTTGGTTTCTTTTTTTACCCAAAATATAATTTTCCTCCTCTTGATCACATGTTCTTATATCATTAAGCCTTTTTATTGTCATAAAAGAAAACATAATCAAACATTCAATTTATTTATTTTCTTAAAACTATTCTGCCAAAATTTAAGAAACAAAACCAAAGAATTGAAGGGGTGTGTTGGAAACCGATCGACGACTTTTTCACCAACAGTACACTTTTTATAGTGTTTGATTATTTTATTATTCAACTAAGATTCTTTTTTTTCCCCTCAAATTCAAGAACAATTAATAAATTCCACTGTGTGTATTAAATTTTTGTTTTAAAACTTTTTCAACCGTCCCGGATCCATCCGCCGTAAGATCCAACAGAATGCCACACAGTAAGGAACCATTTTGACAAAATCAATGTGATAAAACAAACTCATGAACATAACTTTAACCACTAAAGCCGATCATTCATGCCAAAAAATAAAAATAAAAATACATAAGTTGACAAAATTAAATATAACCGATTAATGGTGGTTGAACTAATTATGCATCAGAACTTCGTCATCAAATGAAGCAGGAAGATTTAAATCTATATCGAAACATTCACCATTTCTTGAAAATGGCTTAGCAGGACTTATAGTTGTCGCAGTTGCGGCAATGAAATGAGTCCTTTTATGTCCCCCGAACGCCTGTCCTGATGCAAACACTCTAGGACAGAATGGGCACGCCACCGTTCTCTCCAGCACTGCCGCGGTCGGTTTCGGACCACCACTGGAATATCTAGTGTTAACTCTGACTACTTTATTATGGCTAGCCCTGTGCCCACCAAGAGCTTGAAAGGACCTGAACAACTTGCTACAAATCTCACATCTGTAGTACTTTGCTCTAACTTTATTCTTCATCACTTTTTCTTCACAAGAATCATGATCTGAATAATCATCTTCAAATTTCTTTTCTTTTTCTTCCGTTTGATATTCGATTTCATCCCTTCTCCGTTTGTCTCTTGACAACATAATCAAACAGTGGGCAGCATCTATTGATGAACTTAAGTATTCAGGATCTGAAAATGGGGAAAAAAACGGATCGATTTTAATTTTTTTTTCATCAACAAAAAAACCATCCATCTGGATCCTGTTTAAAGTAGAAATTCTTGATTGTCCCACCATTTCAGATCTTCTGCAAATAAAGTGCTTCTCTGTCTCACTTTCCTTGGGAACAGAAAACAATGAACTCAACAACCCACTTTTTTCTTCCGCCTCTTCTTCTGATGAAGATGAACGGAAGTTCATTGTGTGGGATCTCATATGCCCCCCCAGAGCTTTTCCATTAGCAAACCTCCTGAAACAAAGCTTGCATCGGTGATTCTCCATTGTGAAAAGAACCAGAAAAGTGTGTAAATCCTTCACGGGGTCTACGGATGCGTGTGTTTATGTATGTCGAAAGTGCTCGAGTTCCTTTTATTCTCAAAACTCTGAAGTACAGTGTGTGTGGGAACCATAATGAGTAGGTTAACAAGCATTCTTCCACCCCCGTGGAATCTTTGGGCTATATATATATATATATATATCCTCTTTAAAAATTCTGCATATATGATTTGGATTTATTGAAATTTTGTACTCGTGAGAAAAATCAATCAACGAGACACCGAATTATACAATATCTCACCACACTAATAGCTTTTAACTACGGATATGTTTCACTAAATTATCGATATTAACTAGAAAACGAATTTATTAAACTCGATTTTTTAAAAATCATATCATATATAGAACCATTTTTATTTTTCTAGGACTAAATTAATTTATATATATATATATATATATATTAAGGATAAGTCTAAAATAAAAGCAGTAAAAACATTTGATTTTGAAATTATTTAAAACTTAAAATTGTTTTTCAAGCGATTGAAAAATCTTTAAACCTTATTGTTTAGGCATTTTCTTTATCAAAATCATGAAAACTTGAGAAATGAAAGGAAAATTTTGAGATGTTTCTCAATTATATTTGTACTTTTATCATTTTGATTATTTATTTTGTCATAAAAAAAAACTTTATTATATTCATTTTTCCGCGATTCACACATCAACGAAAACATAAAAATTCAGTTTCCTAAAATGGAAAAAAGTTTATATTGTATCATATCATGATCAACTAGATTTTCTAGGATTAAATGTGACGTGGTAAACAAATAAAATCAGTCGAAATTAGGGGATTCAATTAGATAGATGTCACTCTAGCAACTCCCAAAAAAAAATTTTGGTGTGTCTTCGTCTGCTTTAAGAACAAACGTTAAAGACACTTAGAATTACTAACGAACTTGAGATATAAAATGAAAATATAACTTGAAAGTGTTAATGCACGTGACTATTTATAAATTCCTTTGTGTCTTCAATTTGAGAACCCGGTTTGGGTTTAATAACTTTAATTATAACCCAACAAATAATTGAATAGATATAAGACACAATTTAATTCATTTGAATTAAACATTTAAATTGGCCATAATCCATCAAAATACTTGTCAAAGAAAATAACGATGTCTTATCAAAATCAATATTTGACGAATGGGAACTTGGCATGCGAGTCATCGGTAGAGATGACAATTTTCCCCGTATATTCGAGGCTTCGTGCGGAAAAGCCAAAACGGGGCATGTTTGAAGGGCCTCTCGGGTTCGAGGATTTTTCAAAATCTCCGCATGATATCGAAACATGTATGAAGATACTATTCTCCGTTGCCATCCATAGTCATCGGGCCGCTTTACCAAGGAAGATACCTGCGAGAGGTTAAGTATGATATAGAATTGTCAACGATTGAGATTTGGGGAGGTAAATGCCGTTTTGTAAGGGCAAAATCGAGGACTTGGTCCTTTCCTTTTACGTGACTTCTGATTTTTTGTACCATTCTGATGTGATCTTGCTGAAATGGATGAGTCGGGTAAGGAGCTCCAACAGATCAAATCAGTAATTTATAGTGTTTGAAAATTTGAGTGAAGGTAATGGCTTGGATTAACACCTGCAAAAGAAAGTAACTCGTGAATGGGCGCCGGAGGGATGTCCGGCGTAGCCACTCCGATGCTAAATTCAACAGGTTTTCAGATGAACACAAGCAATATTTGAGAAAATATGTAAGTGCTTGAGAGTTAAAGGATTTCAGAATCTATAAATGACATTAATACCTGCTATTTATAGTAGAAAATGGGGTAGCTACATCGATTCCAGAGCCACCTACTAAATATGTCAAGTCGGCTACCCATGCTTATAGTTTCTGATGGCTTCTAGGACACTCCAAGCACAAGTGGTTCTGACAGAATAGACAACCTGTATCAATCACACTCGAGTGTGGTGCAATTCTCGAGGTGGCCCGGGTAGTAAGTTACCCGGGTATTTGTGCTAGGGCCCGGGCAGAGGCGATCATCATAGCCCGGGCCCTAGCACAAATATCCGGGTAACTTTTTATTTGCATTTCCAAGGTAGAGTAGAAGTAAGTCAACAAAACAAGGAAATGATAGATTCTTAGGAGAGAAGGCAAAAAATGTCATGAACACCAGAGTCTAAGTCGTTTAAATTTATGCATCAATAATTTTATAAAATTTTAATTAATGGCATTTTTAATAACCAATAAAAATATATTTCAGAATTTTGATCGATGACTTGAGCTTTACCCAACCCAGAAAAAAGGCTGATCGAGTCGGATGACTGACTATATATTCTTCTTTATAGGACGAAAATTCGTGTGGATTGTTGTAATTTTGGACGCGTTGAATACTTAATCGTTGATAAAGAAAGTTAGACCTTGACCTATAATAGTTTAATACGTGCATTTTAAAAAAAAAAAGTGAAGCAGAGATTTGATATACTTTATATTCATTATGATTCAGGTCATAAATATAAAACTTACATAGATTTTTTTTTATTTTTTTTTTGAATTGATGAATTATGTTAATGTTAGATCAATATTAGGGATTTCGACTTCTCCTATCAATATTATTTCGGACGAGTTTGTCATATAAAATTTGTCTAATTTAGTTTACTAGGCTAACGTAGTTCACATACTACTGCATTAATTCGGGGGTGTGCCGAGCATATAATTAAGTGGATTTATGATTATAGTGACAAACGGTATGTGAAAAAGTATATAAATTTTTAAAAATAATTATATAAAACAATTTTATTTTTTTTATTTAAATACACGAATGTTATCGCCACCGTCGACAATTAACGGCACCAATAAATTGAGATATTTGGGTCCACATGTTCAATCGAGGACATGGGGCCTAAGGCAAGCCTAGAATTTCCCTTGGTGCTTCTCGCACTGCATCAGCCACTGTGGCCGGCTTAGCTGCTGCCCACATTACCTTTATTTAGGTTAATTTTGCTTCCATATGCAATGTAATAATGTACACTAAACATTTCCTTTCTACCAAGTAATTTACCAAAGTTATCTAAGCACATCACCGCTATTTATGTTTTCCACATGGATAGTTGGGTCAATTCAACGAATACCGAATTGGAGAGTTTTCAAAAATTCATTATAGCTTTTTTATTGAGTGACGGATGAATTGACACTTTACATGATAACACTCAATCGGAAAATATTGCAAAATTAAGTTTTTGATTCAAATATTTTGATTATCGTTAATCGAATCCTGATTTTATTTTTAATCGGAAATTTAGATTTGACCTGTATATATACAGAAGCGGAGCCAACATGGTTGTTTACCTGGGCTTTAGTCCGTGTGGCCCGATTATTTTTTTTAAATGTATATGTAAATTTTGTATAATTTTGGAATAATATGATATTAGCCGGGTAAATCAATTTAAAATATTAAAAGATTTTAGAGTTTAAAATTTCAGCCCGGACGGAGCCATATTTCTGGCTCCGTCACTGTATATATATATGGATGGCACCAAATTCAAAACTTAAATGCATCGAATTACCTGGCTTCATTTTCTTAGATTCATTTAATCGAAACAAAATTCTAACATTTGGTAAAATTCCTAGTCCTAAACCTTGAAAAATGCTTAAAACAATTTTTTTTTTTAAAAGACTCCTTAAAAACATTTTCAGAAATATATTTTAAAAAAAGACTCCTTAAAAACCTGGAAATAATTAAAACAAATTTTTTTTTAAAGTCTCCTTAAAATTCCTAGTCCTAAACCTTGAAAAATGCTTAAAACAATTCCTAGTTCTAAACCTTGAAAAACTCCGTCAATTTTTTACATCACTCTTGGATTTGAGCACTAATTAAGTAATTTTGAACTAATCTGAAACTTTAATTTCAATAATAAACTCAACAATTTATTTAATTATTTAGCCTAACTTTTTTGCACCATGAAAATGGAAAAGCGTAATATTGGGGCCTTGTGCGTTACACGGCCCATTTTAAATTGTCATTTCGTGCCTGCTAAAAGCATTTTTCCAATACAAAAACTTTCAAAGACCCAAATATCAAAGGGAGATGCCAAATTTTGGGCCATTGACGTACGGAACTGCCGTTAACTTGGACGTTAATGTCGGTTATTGATAGTTGGTCATTGAAATAATCTCACGTGTTTGCCTCGTTACGACGGTTAGAGCTTTGAAATTGGTACAAACTCCACGTGGCCGTCGCATTCGAAGTTAAACATAGAAGCCATAACATGGTAAGGCGACGATTCGGTTTGCTCATAAGTAAATTCTTTTAAGATAAATATACTTAAAATTACAAAAACTTAATAATTTTTTAAGAATAAATAGAAATTTGTTTGTTGCATTGTCTTCATCATCTCCCAAATATATTTTATTTAATTTGTGATTTTGCAGCAAATTAATATTTTGATTGAAGTTGATATATTAATTAACTATAAGATAGGAAATTATGCAAATTTTATATTCAATTACTAATTAAGCTGATACGTTATTAGGGCATTGTTCTGCATATATTATTGGTTAGTAAGATGGAGCAACTATTATAATCAGTCGGGAATCGATTAATTTGTCGAGGAGATCTATATATATATATATTTATCAATGGATATAATTATGTCAATATAAACATATATTTTAGGGTTTTTAGAAAGATAAATTTGGATTAAAGTCTAATCTTGTTAGCAAATTTGTCCTCCAATTCAAATGGCTTTTGTTGCCAACGGGAAGATCGACCAGGACTAATTTCAATTTTTTTTTTTTAAAAAAGTCTTTATTTGTTATTATTTTTATATAAAAAAGCTAACTGAGCAAAACTTGATCAGAAATCAAATAAGAGTTTCTTTATTGGTTATGGAAATAATGAATTTGGTCGTTTATGGGATGACTAAAATTGGAAGATCATTCGTAGTACAGATGTTATCTTCAATGAGAAAATATTGTACAAGGACAAGTCAAACATTGGAGCTGTAGATAAATGTTCTGAAGTCAAGAAGACTGATGTAGTGTAGTTGACAGATATTCATGTGAATGAATCGAAAAGTTGTAACTAGAAAGATAGAAGAAGCAACTGCACAAAATGGTGACCCACAAACTCCAGCGGTTGAACTTAGGAGATCTTCGTGAACAATTAGACCAGATCCCTTTGCACTTCACGATATTTTGCTGATAGACAATGTGAACCGGAGGCCTATGAAGAACCAATGTGAAATGATTATTCAACCAAGCGGGAGTTAGCCTTGGAATATGAGATGTATTTACTATCATCTCAACCAGACGTGAGAGTTGACAAATATTCCGCAAGACAAAAAGACATCATCAAACAAGTGAGTACACATGTTAAAAGAAGAACGTGATTGTAGCAAACGATACAAGACAAGATTTATAAAAGTTTTCAACAAAAAGAAGACATTGATTACACTGATATTTTTTTTCTAATAATTAAGTTAATCACTATCAGGACTATACTCGGATTAGTGGCAAAAGAAGATTTATATCTCGAGCAGTTAGATGTAAATATGACGTTTCTTCATTCTGATCTAGATCAAGAAATTTATATGAAGTAACCACATGGCTTTGAAGTATGATGAAAAGAGAAAATGATGTGCAAACTTAAGAAAAGTTTGAACAATCTCAAAAAAGTTCCATGACATAGGTGCAATAAGTTTGATAGATTCTTGAGTAATAATGGTTTCCTAGAGTGTCATATTGATCATAGTTATTATGTGAAAAAACTTCATAGTTTTTATATCATTCTACTACTACTATATGTAAATGATATGTTGAAAATAACAGCTTGCCCGAAAGAGATTGACAAATCTCGAAAAAAAGTTATCAAAAGAGTTTGCTACTTGGAAAGAAGATATTTAAATATCATGTGAACGAAATCTTGAAGTACACATACCCTTATTGACATTTCCAGATCCCACTAAAGTAAAATTACACTTCTATCTTTTTTAAACATGAAAAGGAAAATTTATATTAAAAAAATTCAAAAAGAAAAGTGTTTAACAATAAAAATTTATAAATTTAATCTAAATTTTTTATAACTACTGTAAATTATTGACGCAAAATCTGTCGTTTTCTGAAGTATAAATGATGAATAAACTTATGTACATGTGAAAGTTAGATGAGTGTCGGTCTAACAACGTTTGGTATAATGATTAATTATACTACTTTTAAGGTTTTTTTAATTTACTTAAGTTGTGTGTTTACGAAAGATGATCTAAGTTTTGGAAGTTTAGTCAAGTGGGCCTAACAATATTATTGTTGTTGTCGTCGTCGTGTCGTTGTGATTTATGCTGTTTTTTTCTAATTAATATGTTTTTTATATTATTGTGTTAGTTTAAATATTTACTCAATGTCGATCAAAAGATAACATATATGGATTTTAATATGAAAAAAAAATAACGTAGTTTTTAATTGATAGGTTGTTGCTTCTTCAACGGCACCGCGTGTACTCCAAAATTAATCTTTTATTGTGTGCATTTTATTTTTATAAGAGCCATTATATGTCTCTAAACACAAAGTGGGAAAAGGACAAAATCTTGAAGTTTATATATAGAAAGAAAAAGCCTAAAATTCATATTCTCTCTGTAATTTATGTCGATCTCATTAATTAAAGTTTGAATCATCCCGTGTTTCAATTTTAATTTTAAAAATACACAAAGTGCAGATAAAACTAAAGTTTTTGTTAGAGAAAAAAATTCTCAAATATATAATAAAATTCAAATTAATTTGTTTTTATAATGTTTACACATTTGTCTATATATAAAAAAGACAATAATTAATGTAAATCTTACAATTTAAGGTTTTCTTTCTAAAATTCGATGTCGCACAGATGAGATCGCGCTGGTGTGCGGAAGATTCTGTCGTGCATCCCTTTTTCCTGCCTTGTGCGCGGGGGCCTTGCTGCTCGCGTGCGCAATTCTTTTCCCAGGTGCGCGGCTGGATACATGTCCGTATATAGTTTATTTTTTTGTGTAGTTCAACTCAAAACACTTATTTAATCCATAATGTTTGAAAATATTAAATTTGGTTAAGGAAAGTTAATTATTTATGAGAAGTCGTTTCCAAAGAATTCAGGTGCGAAGTCGTACTTTTTTATATATATAATAATATAATAATTTTGGGTGTTGTGTCCTCATTCGATTGCACTGATCAGATAGCGACAAAGCGGAGTTAACCTCGGAAAAAAAATATGAAATTTGTTAATTAAACAAATTAAAGAACCAATGGAAAGGGGGACGATTACATTCTTGATTAAATGATCATATATATATGTTTATATAGCTTTTCATTAAATAAAAATTATATAAAGAAAGAACATAACTTGATCGTGGAGACATAGTCGTTTGTTGGAAAGATTCTGTCTCTGCCAATCCATAAAATATATATCTATTTTCATTGTAATTAAAAAATGCAATGGAAATTTTAACGTCTAGTGTCGATATAATTAAGTTTTTTAATCTGAATAATAGAGGATAATCCTATATTTAATTTTTTTCCCCGGAAAATAATTATGAAATATTAAATCTATATTATTGATTATGTGTCTTAATCTTACATTTAATCTCTTTATCCATTCTTTTTTTTATTTTTTTTTAAACAATACTTCCATTTAATCTTTCTAAATATTAGCGTTTTCCTCAAATTCTTTGATATATAAGCTCTCTAAATAGACCATTCACGGTGAAATTTTCTATACAATTTGGCATAAATTTATATACCAATTAAGGGCGAAAAAATGAATAATTTATAATAATAGACGGGCAATCTCGTTGAATCTCCTCTCTTCCTTTTGTTTTGTTTTGATTTCCTCCGCACAGCTTAATAAAGTTTTCTCGATTTGGTAGCCTCCTCCGACGCTCACTTCCCTTTCCAAATGGCTACAATAACTCTCAAACACACTCACATTCACATGCAGTTTGAATTTCATCAAGAACAAGAATTCGAACTCTAAAGTGTTCATTTCCTCTGCACTCAATCCCCCAACTCGGGCAAAGTAAGAATTTCTATAATTCCTGAAAAACATAAAAAAAAAGTGGTTAAAGTTTTAAGTATAATTCAGTTAGCATAGGAGTTTTTTTTTTTTTTTTTTCCCTGTTTTGTGAAGAAAAAAGAGTACTTACATGTCTTCGACATATTTTGAAGCCACCATAATTGTTGTAACAAGCAATCTATGTACATTTCGTGATCCAATTCGAAACTCAGGATATAACTGGCAAAGCCTGTCGATATAAATATATGCGACGACATAGACGGATGATCCAGCTCGGGTGTATCTGTAAATCCTCTCCAAATAGGCCTGAATCGACATGTCCGGCACCTCGCCGCAGTCGAAAACTCGGGTTTTGGACAATGTCCATGTGCGATTCTTGGCTATCCTTTCATTCCTAGCCATTGTTCTTTCGATGAGAGAAGCGAGAACAGATACGACTAATGGAGTGGTGGTGCTAGAGTTTTCTTGGCAAGAATGAGAGTGAAGATCATACCTAAGCTTTCTTGGAGATATTATGGCCATTTTAATTTTAACTCCTTTTGTGGGGAATGAAGTGGGATTGATTGGGGTTTTATATACCAAAAGAAAATAAATAAAGATTGCTATCCATGTTGGACTAATGGAAAATGAGAAGGGATTTGAGAGGAATTTATACAAGAGGAAATGGTACAAGAGTGAAGAGGAAAGGGACTAGTAGTTTCTTTTGTACCAGTCAATACAGAAAAACAAATAATTTGCCATTTGGAAGGTTGGTGGGTCAGATGTGAAAAATCAATTACAAGATATTTGCATCCATCTATTATTACAAAGATAAACTTGGGACAGTACAGCTATTATCTGTCTTCAAAATAAATTGCAATAAGCCAACGTCACAGTCAATTCTCGTTTATTTGGAGAAAAATCCCATGGCTATTAGTTTCCGAGCGGGTTGTATCTATTTTTATTAATCGAGCTTATAGAAACTATCGTCTTTGGATGATTATATCGTTTCCAATTATCTTCTACAATCATGAATAATCTCTCTCAACAGCTTCACATTCATACTCTTTTTCAAGTGAAACCGTCTCACGTGAGTTTTTTTTTTTTTGTTCATTCAAACTTTTGCAAAATTGTCTACTACCACTCAATACCACAATTGCCAGAGTTTAGGGATCATAATATTAATTTTCCAACCGGCGATAAATATTTTGATTCTTTGAAGATATGCTGTGTGTTGGGTAGGGCTCCACGCATCCACCGCTAGAGTTGGCATTAAATTGCCCATTCTAATTTGTCTTGACATTTTGTGTTAAAAATAATAATTCAATCGTGTAAACTGAAGTTACACGTGCGGAGTATCGGCCTACAATTTATTTTAGCAATAAGTTTCTAACTTTTATTTTTTGGCAGTCCCTATTTCCATGTGAACTGTTTCGCCTGAGAATATTAAATTGCATCACTCTACTCTTTCTATTTTTCTCCATTTTAAAAAATATATGCAAATAATCCTAAAAAATAAATATTTATGGTGGAGGCGATAGTTGAATGAGATTCATAGCAGTACGATTTCATGTACAATATCACGACTACCAACATGTTGACCAATTTAAACTTTGGGCCAGGTTAATCTTCCCTGTACAGACTGTGTGTGGACTCAAATCTTTTTTAATTGGGCCCAAGCATTAATGTTTTCCTTTTAAATGGCCCTCTCAAGTCTCACATTCACCTAACAAATATTTTTAGATAAAAACATACTCGTTGTATTTTTCCCTTGCAACCATGGATATTATTAATATTTGGCGTTACAAGCCTCGAAGTGACGTTCAACTTGGTGAAGTAGCTATTTGTGATAAATTACGCAAATGATCATTTTCCTATTAACACATTTTTTGATGAATTTGTCGCACTGAGTTTGTTTAGTGTGATTTACTTGATTGACGTGATTTTCATATTACGCGACGTTTAGTCCTGATTTATCTAGTATACACCTACATATCGTGGTTGCTGATTCCTCCATTAACAAAAAAATTGGCATTACAAAAAAACTATAATACACACACACACAGGAGGAGAGGGCACACGCGTGTGGGTGTGAGTTGTGTTTTTTTTTTTTTTTTTGGTTGCTTGAATAGAAGATATATCTTGTATCCCTTTTAAGTTTAAAAAATATCTTTCTGCCTTATTGCTTAGACCTGATTTTTTTATCCACCGACACCAAAAAAGGATGGTTCTCAAAAATCGTAGTTTCTGCTCTAGAGTGTCAATTGAAGATGTCAGAAAATCAAATAAAAATTTTAGAAATCGACCCCCAATTTTTTTTTTCGAAATTAATTACTGGAGAATATTTCAAAAATGATTTTGTTAAGATTGAATTACATGCAACTCCAGAAACTCTAATCAACCGATGCAGAACATCTTAACATACCCCACGTTCAGAAATGAAAAACAAGAGCTTATATCTAACTCAATTCCAAAAAATAGTTCAAAGAAGATGATTATTCAAATCTATATATACAACTCTAAAAAACTTTATCCAACTGATAATTACATTCTAAAGAGATTTCATCGTTGTTGGAATTTTTAGACTTATATAACACGTTATGACGTTGAAAAAATACGTTCTTTCAATTGATGGGTGCTTGAAAGAGATTGACTTCATTTTAATCAGTTTTCCTTTGGAATACTGCTCCTAAAGCTGTTAATACCAACGGCTGAGATTTTATCACGTAAAAAAAGTAAAAATAGCTTCATTCTAGAAAATGAGAGATTTTTACGTGGTGCATCTACACCCTTCATTTGGTGCTACACCGGGTGTAACAACATAGAATCTCTAGAAAATATATATATTTAAGACACGGGAAAATAAGGAAATATCTTGACGCTTATGTTTACACTCGGGCTTTTTCTCTAGTTGTAATTGTCTCATTATCTAGTATAACTCCAATTAAATCGAGTTGAATTCGAGTAGTCTTTGCTCAGATTCAAGTTCGAGTTTCAACTTGACTAGGTGTTGAGTTTTTTGTGTAATTGAGTTATAGACGACGTTTGATGTGAATAATGAAATTCAACGTTCGTACATCATCATACATTTGACTCAAATTTTATAATAATCATAACTAAAAAAAACTATGTTATCTTTGCTATTAATTTAATTATTAAAATGTTCCATATTTGTTAAATTGGTATTTCCTTATTTGGTTTAGAATGTCACCGTTACGTAATAAAATCACTCGTAGGCCATTCGGGCCCCCAGGCCCATATCACCGGTAAGCTATCCCGTCATGGGCCTGCTTTTTGATGATGATGAAGTTTCGTGGTGTCGAATTTTCTTGGGCCTGTGCGAGAAATCCACTCAAATTGGGCCCACCATTTGCCAGAAATGTGGTGGTGAATTTCCCTTTAACTGCACTCCATTACTAATATTTTGCTCAAAGAAAAATTATTAATTCTTGATTAAATCTTATGTTGTCCCAAATCAATCACACTAATTATCAATATGCTCATAACTGTCGTTGGAAAAGTTATCGTTTAGAATTCACCGTACATATGGTTTGTGAATATGCATAGATACGTCGACGTGAAAAAAGAGATTTTCGAGCTAATCTATTACGAAAAACTAATTTATAAAAATGAGATTATTACGTCCAAGTTGATTTATTTTAATTTGTAAGTGAATAGAAAGTGAGAGTAGAGATCTTTAGTGGTCCCATATGAAAAGGATTAAGAGAAGGGAAGAGCTCTTCTTTAGGGAAACACCAACAATTGTGTATCCCCGGTAGATAAAGTAGTTTCATAACTTTATTGACTCCCATGTTCTAATTTAATTGATACTTAGGTAAAATTATAAATTTCAAAAAATGGTACACAACTACTTGAGATCGACTTTTTCGGGATTAAGATTTTATTTTATATATGTACATAGATCGACATATTGTCCGAGTCGCTTTTTTCAAAAATATAACAATTTAATATGGACACAAACTTGTGTGAGACGGTCTCACGGGTCGTATTTTATGAGACGTATACCTTATTTGGGTCATCCATCGAAAAAGTATTACTTTTATTGTTAATATAGGTAGAGATGATCCGTCTCAGAGAAAAAGATTCATGGGACCGTCTCACAAGAGACCTACTCTTTAATATGAATGTATCATACTAGAGTAATTTACTCCATTACATGCATGTAATCCTCCATATATACCGGCAGTTCTCGACAAAAGCATCGATTCGTTTGATTCGAAAAAAAAAATTGGTGAATGAAGTAGTTTTTTTTTTTTTTTTTTTTTCATTTTAAAATGAATGTCATCAATTTTTTTTAAAAAATTAAAATCATAGGAAATATAATAAGATTGAATGAGACATATATCATCGTCCATATTTGAATGTATTGTACTATGGAAATTAATTAATTAGTCTGTTCAATTACTAAAATGAGCTGTATGTAAGTTGACGGGGGACATTAAAATGTGCCTAATGATGAAATATTGAGTGGAGAAATCATTTTAGAGTAAATGTGCAACGGTTGGGTTTATGCTTCATTTTTATACACACAGAAATATGAAAAAGATTATTAATTTTTCTTTAGATTTGAAGACTTTTTTTATTTGTCTTTTAATTTTGCTCATTTTCATGGGAGTTGGTCGTGTTAAATAACTCCATGAATTAATTGTAAATTTTTTAAGAATCGGAGATAATTTTGTCCGAGTTTGTTTTCTAAGGTTAAAGTAAGTTGTACTGTACCTTTGGTATGGGCAAAATATTCGTTTCTCCTCCTAAGAATGACTAAATGACAAATGCGTCCCAACTATGTTCAGGCAACTTTTGGTACGAAGTTGACCGCTGTTTTCTGCAATAATATGTTTTACGAGTCCTGATTTTACCCTCTTTACCACCTTCGGGGAAATTTGCATTCCACACCTTTCCCGTCGGGATAACATTCATTTTTTATTTTCCAAAATAAATGGTGGCGTACTTGATCAAATAGATTTAGATAAAAAGACAGATGGTGTGAAGAATAACGTATGAAATACTCCATAATTAATTAACAACTTAAAACTACTATTATAAAATAAACAATGCAATCCCTTGCTGTCATTCCTATTTAACTAAAAAATTCATTTTAAATTTTCATAAACAAGAAAATCTTATTTTTTTAATGGAAGTATATTATAAGTTCACGTTTTTATTAAAATTGTAAAAATTTGCGTGAGACGGTCTCACATGTCGTATTTTGTGAGAAAGATTTTTTATTTAGATTATCCATGAAAAAATATTACATTTTATTCTAATAGTATTACTTTTTATTGTGAATATCGGTAGGGTTGACCCGTCTCACGGATAAAGATTCGTGAGACCGTCTCACAAAAGACATACTCTATTAAAATTATGAACTTCGGATCCCACCACCACTTTGTTATATGCCCGACGCTCCTGTAAAGGAGGTCGAAGTCTAAACTTTCTTTTCGATCTTAAAAGCTAACAATAAATTGATCAAAAAAAGAGAACTATAACAGTAAAAGAAAAAGGTCATATATAGGGAATGGAAATGAAACAAATTGAGGACAAAACTGTCTTTTACTCCAGCAAAAATAAAACATAAATATTTAAAACAAAAGCAGAAAGTATTCGGAAATATATTAGTTTCTCGTGTATGGGTGGGCATAATTCGAGTATTGACCCAACCTCGTCTACTCGGGTAGAAAAGAAAGGTAATTCATGTATTTTTCGGGTTATGAAATTGATACAAGTATATCAGGTCGATTCAGAGTATCCGATTTTTATTTTAATTTTTTAATTTGAACTTTTTATAAAGAAAGAAATAATGTATTTTCAGTTATATTGGAGTTGATGATGTTAATATATTAAAATTTTGTATTTTTTAAGGTTATATTTTAAAAATTAATTAAAATTTAGATTTAATACAATTTTTTTGAAAATATAATCCGACCCGTGTCCACCCATGATCAAACTGGACTAAGATTCTGATTAAGGTAGAGCTGTAAACGAATCGAATCGAATCGAATTTTATGAAATTTTCAGTATTCGAGCTCGAGCTCGAATTCGAATAAACATATTCGAAGCTCGATTCGAAACTCGAAGTTTTATCATTTTCGATTCGAACTGAGGCTCGAGTTCGAATCGGATTCGAACTCGAATAATATTATATATATTATATATTATAATATTATATATAATATATTATATATATACTTAATAATATTTTATTTATTTTTTAAATATAATGCTAAAGTTCGCGAACAGTTCGCGAATAATCGAACAATATAATTTTAGCTCGAATTCGATTCGAAAAATATTCGAACATGTTCGAGTTCGGCTCGAATTCGATAATTTCGAATTCGAACCAAATATTATTCGAACCGGCTTGAAAAGTTCGTGAACATGTTCGATTCGTTTACACCCCTAGGATTATGGGCTCACAAATTTCTTGTCAAACTACTGAGAGTGACTGCAAGCAACCTGTGGCCTACAGGTATCTATCTATATCTAGCCTTTCCACACACACAACACAAACAATAATATACAAAGTTGAATTTTTGCGCATGTATATAAATGCGAGACACCAACACCGACTCAAAACCAGTTATAAATTAATGTAATTTCTGCCTCTTTACTTTTTAATTAATCATAATCTCTCTCTATCTCCCTCTCTAAATCATCCTGAAAATAATTTTTTTTTGGGAAAAAAAAAAAAAAAAGAAAGAAATGGTAGATCAGCAGACCGTTTGTTGTATGTGCGGAGATGTTGGGTTCCCGGAAAAACTCTTCCGCTGCTCCAAGTGTCGCAACCGCTCCCAACACTCGTAAGCAGCCGCCCCCTCCATGTACGGTCTAAATACACACACACACACACACATCACCATATGTACACTTTATAATTCTTGGCTCTCGGTGAATGGAGCGATCGAGAGGTGATTTTATGCAGCACATATATTTGTTGAAAATGTTTTTTTATTTTATTTTTTTCCTGTTTAATTATATATCTGATGAGTGTGTCCAACTTTGCTACATGGAGTCTCCTCTTGCCATGATTCCTCGGCAAAAAAATCACGAAAATCTTAGAGGAGCATACGATGAAATAAGCTTTTTTGGGACAGGGAAAGGGTCGTTATGCGCAGCCTGATCAAATATTAAATAAATATTTTTTTATTTCATTTAATATTCATTCTTGACCTCACAAATACTAAGATATTACAAGCTCTAACTTGAAAAACAATCGATTGATTATTTGACAGGTACTGCAGCAATTTCTACAGCGAATTCGCGGATCCTGTTGAATTATGTGAATGGTGCCAATGCGAGGGAAAAAACACATCATCAAGACATGGAAACACATCATCGTCGAGAAATAACAACAACAACAACAGCAGCAGCATCAGCAAAGCTGCGCATGCTAGTGAAGTGAGGTCCACCTACTCCGGCGACAAAATTAAGCTGCAGGATCGGGAAGAGGGCGGTTCTTCGGCTGAGAAAGCTGCCGGAAAAAGCCCCTCGCCACGCCCCACCACCAGAAGGTACAAACTCCTCAAGGATGTAATGTGTTAAACTATGACAAAGGTGGGCTCGAAACACATAAATAAATAAAATTATTGTGTTCGCCAGATATTTATGTGTGTATGTATATTACCAGTAGCTTTAGTTTTTTTTAAGCATATTTATGTGTGTTCATCATTAAGCCCCTCGTTTTCATTTTTTTTTAAAGGAGTTTTTCTCCGCCCATGTCTCCTTGCAAATAAACCGTGTACAAATGAACTATTCATCATTACAGCGATCTCTCCCATTAAATTAATCAACTTAGGCACCAATTTATTCGTCACATGAGATGATGTTCGTGAGATGAGATGATGAAAGATATATAATATAAAGATAAATCAATGTGCATGGATAATATAATTATTAATAACTCATCATTTGTACCAAATAGTTAACCTGATTATCTCCTTCCGTGCTTCCTTCAATATCACATAATTTAGTTGAAGTGCTGGCAAAATTATGTAAACTTAGTGAAGCTTTAAAAAAGAAATAGGGTTTGATTTGTATGTAGGGTTTGTCTGTTTGTCAAGTACAGAGAGTAGTGGGAAAGGCGAAAGTGGATTACCCTCATTTGTTATGTTTGAGGCTCGATCGTAAAGGAGAAATGAATGGGGATGGCTCTCTATTTCCCAAAAGTAAATATTCATAGTACCTTATAAAGCTGCTATCTTTTAC
Organism: Primulina tabacum; assembly: GCF_025594145.1. Taxonomy (NCBI): domain Eukaryota; kingdom Viridiplantae; phylum Streptophyta; class Magnoliopsida; order Lamiales; family Gesneriaceae; genus Primulina; species Primulina tabacum. The sequence goes on from NC_134557.1 coordinate 4,128,443, forward strand.
CAGATTCATTAAAAGTATTCATTGAGTCTATCCATTATATAGTTTAGTTTTACTTAAAATATTGTGAAAATTACATAAAAAGTAAAACCAAGTACCATGCGTTTCGGCACTCCATGATGGGTCGTAGAATGAATAATTAATATCCGAGGATGCATGACTTAAGAATATAAAATTATTAAAATTTATTATAAAGTTCACATATAAAATTCAATAGTCAGTTAATTCACAAAATAAATTCGAACCCAAATAAAGTTTTATTCGTATATCTTTCAGATTTTGACAATTTTAGTCTTTTTTCTTTTTCTCACGAGAGTAATGATGCGAGTTTAAGTAAGTACGGTAACTTCAATCATATTTCATGATCATGGTTCTTGACTCAATAACTTAGTGTGTGCAACAAAGCACATCGATCATGCATGTGTGGCTGATCTGAAGATGAAGTACTAAAGTTGCAATGAATATGAAATGTTGACCCATCACGCTTCGTTTTCTTTTGTGTCCTCGTTCAGTTTCTCTTATGTCAAACAAAGCAATCCCACATGGTAATTGCTTACCTTCACACATTTCAACCCCTCTCTTTCCAACTTGCAAGCAACAAATTGATAGATAGAGGCTTGCGTATTTAAACCTTTCTAACACGGATTAACTAAGACAAATTTCGCTTAATTAAATACGTGACTTTCGTGGTCATCTCCAATGCGCGCATATATTCAATGTTTATGTAAAGAATTTTACTAAATTATAGCCATTTTTAATATATATTCTCGTATATTCCTTTTAGTTGAATGTGAATACTTGGGATGCGAGAGTGACAAGTTTAATGTAAGTTAATTATGTCTTAATATATATATATATATATATATATATATGATTTAATTAATGTAAATTGTTGGAACTATTTGGTGGGCTCGCATAATTTAATTAATTGTTAATGAACCCGCGGTCTAATAAAAAAGACTCGATAAGATAATATAATTATTTAAGAGTTTCCAAAGTATTAAATAAATTAGTATGATTCATCTTATGTGTAGAAACACAACTCAATTAAGCATTCTATGACGGTGATCGATTCTCTGTTGACTTGGAAGATCCATAACTCTCACGCTAGATCAATCAATGAATTCTGACACACATTTACTCTTATTTATATTTTGATAATTGGAAATGAATTTTTTGTTTCTTGTGTTATATTGATTCGATAACATTTATTAAATGTCTAACATAAACGAGTTAGGTCTTGCCGTACTGTTTAAATTAAATACAATTAAGGTTGAGATTTTTAATGGGGACCGATTGCGATCAAGGAGTGCATGGGTGACAATTACTTGTGGAAGGTGTAGTCAAAAGTCAAAACTATTTCACGAGAATAACACGGAAACTAAAACTTTAAGATGTGAAAAATGCAGTCCGTTATTGTTTATTTGCATTGTAAGAAAAAAATAATTCTTTTTTTGGAAATGTTTACATTGGTAGGAAACCGTCTTACGTTATATTATAAGATAGGACGATACTTGTCGTTTAATCAAATGTAATGCGACAAAAATGATAATCGATCGGAAGATCATTTAGAGTTTATGGATATCACTGTTTTAAAAAATAACATCCAACTGAAAGGAAGGTCTTCTGACTAAACCATATTCATAAATTGATGGCTGATATATACAGTTTTCAGTCTGCGATTCACAACACGATTAAAATTATATATATGTGCGTGCGCGTGCGCGTGCGCGGCGTGCGTGTGGTGGTTATTGACCCGAACAATCCACAGGAACACTTGGCTGCCGTTTGTCAACTTCCAAGCCACCGTGAAAAAGAGGTCGTTAATCACCCAATTAATATCAAAGATTCGTAAAGACTTGGGAGTCCTTACTTGCCCTCTTCTTTAAATGTCTGCGCATATATATATATATATATATATATATATATATATATATACACACAAAAACTTTTGTGAGACGGATCTTGAACTCGAATCAATTAATAAAATTATATTATTTTTTATTTATTTTTTATTTTAAATATGAATCGAGTCGAATCATATCACGGTTATACTAATAAAAATTTATTAATTGTGTGTAAACAGGCAGGGAGAGGTCCAACATGGGGCAAATGAACCGAATCCAATTTGACCCCAACAGAGATAATTCATGTTTATGTATAATATTAAAAATAAAATATTAGTTCCCCCAAATCCCTTTGACTCATCTCGTTAGTCCCATGCGTTACATATGTGTACACATTTCTGTCAAATTCAATACAATGTTAGCAATTTTTTTTTTCAATTTTAGTAATAATTATTATATCGGAATACAGACGTAACATCAAACACATTAGCAATTTTTGTCGACACATCTTCACTTTCGAGTTACACGTGATTATTTTTCAGTATCACGTCAACAATACTCCGATGAAAAATGACATAAATAAATAAAAAAATATAACTTAGTGAATTGAATTATAAATTGATCGATAACATGACAAAAAGAAGAAAAAAAATTCAAGTTACGAAATCCAAATGTAATTTTCCACATATATGTATGTTGTATATATGTGTGTGTATTTATATGTATGGTACGTATGTATATATACATGTCTATTTATTTAATTTAATCTAAAACATAAATGTATGTACGTATACTTAGAATTGTGGTGCTTTGAAGGAAGTAGAACAAAAAGTAAATAAAATTTAAATAAAAGGACGTGATTGTCCGTCCCAGTCTGGCCATTGGATCCGGATTGAAGAGATCAATGCAAACTAATCAAATATAACATATAAAGCACAAGTACCCCGCCCCGGAGTTACATCTGACCAAAAAATGTATCTAATAAATTCGTTTTAATTGATTTCTATGTATCACATTAACAACCAAACAATGTACCTAAACAATGTACTAAACCGAACAATTTTCCCTCCAAATAACCTCGTACGAACACCATCATTCGAAGCCATTTCCGATTCATAGAAAGATCGAAAACTGAAATTAGGGTTCGAACCATACAAAGCCTGCACACCTTTGATATCATCGACCCTCAAATCCACCTTCTTCTCCCTAGGCTTCAAGCTTGGATACATCACAGATTCTATAACACCGCTGTGCGCCAATCCCAACAAATGTCCGATTTCATGCGTCACCACCGACTCTAAATCCACGGCAATATCAGATTTCTCCACTCGAAAGTCCACCGCCCATGTCTCAGCCGTGTCTAGGTGGAGCCGCCCTATTTCAGGTGAGAATGCATGTGCTAGAACTCCAAGAACCCCGTCGAATGCCTCCCCGTCTCCATGATCGCCGCTGTAGAACCCTATCTTGATGTCAGCGAATCCGTAATCCTCGGATTCCACGAATGTTACAGGAATGACAGAAGCCCAGTGGCTAAAGGCACGTTCAAACGTAGCCTTCATATCTTGCATGGATAAGTAAGTAATTATATTTGTTGGTGATATTGCGTATGTCAAAGTCATCGGAATACTCCGGCCCCATCTTGGCCGGCCGATGAAGTACGTGTACTTTTGGGTGGTTTGCGACAGTTTTCCAGAGTCAGGGACTATGTCAGGCATGCCGCATCTAGGAGAGATGAGTTTGGAAAGTGTACGAGAATCGAGCTTCCCATTAATGGAAAGGCCAAACTTTTGTTGATATCTTGTTATGGCGTTTTCCAGCTCGCCGTCGAATAAATCAGTTGAATTCGCATCAGTTTTTGACTCTATATACCCAAATCGGTTGAAATATTTCTTGAGTTCCGAAATCCCTTCGACGACATTGCCCCTGGTGGCATCCCTGAAATTTTCAAATTCTTGCCAAGTTATAGAACTATTTTTTGGGTTTATACAAGAAAATGGCGATGTTCTTGCATGACATGTACATGGTGAAGAGACGAGGGAGAGAAGGAAAAAACATGTAACGAAGGAATACATATGTTCGTCCGTGAACATGAAAAGGTTTACGGAAAAGAAATATTATTGTTATTGTTATAAAGGAAATATGGATTGTAAAATGAATAAATAATATAAAAGACGTTGAATCTCCATGAATGTATAATGATTGGAATATATGAAGTTAATGAATTCTCTCCCTTCATATTGCATTAATTTTCTCCTTTATTGAGAAAAATGGTCAAATTTCTTTTGTTCACAATCTATGTTACTATGTACATACAGATAAATATCTACATATATTAAATTATCCAATCATATCTATCGATTATTAGACAAAAAATTGTGTGAGACGGTCTCACGGGTCTTATTTTGTGTGACGGATCTCTTATCTGGGTCATCAATGAAAAAGTATTACTTTTTATGCTAAGAGTATTACTTTTTATTATGAATATTAGTAGGGTTGACCCGTTTCACAGATAAAGATTCATGAGACTGTCTTACAAGAGACATACTCCGATTATTATACCATTACATTAAACATAACATATAAAAAATCGAGTTATATGTACTGTTTCTAAAATAATTTGCAATTGAAATAGATTTTCAGGGGTCAGTCCTATACTACAATTCAACCCCAATCCATTTTATTACTTATATAAATTGCCTAATCTAACCTCTAGATCATAATATATATTAGAAAAAAATACTATTCGTACCCGATTGACTAATATAATTAATTAATCCTAGTGTTATTTAGCCACACACTTGGATAAAATCGAATTTTAATTAGGTGAATCGTAGCCGTGTAGTTCAATCAATTAGTATATTTGTGGTGTTGGTGGCGTCAGAAGGAAGACATATTTTTAAGAAACTTTGGTTATTTGGGTTTGTTTCAGTTTGAAGTTAGGAATTCGTTAATGTTCAAGTGTTTGAAGCAACCCAATTCGATTGGGTACCAAATTTTGTTAGATGCGATCATTGCATTGTTGCTTGTATATGTTCTCGATCTAACTCATGGGTCCTTCTTTTGCTTTTTCACTCTAAAAAACATTTAAAAATCATTTTTCTTTAATAATTATACAGCATTATATTATAAAAAAATGCCGGACTACTAATATCTAAAGTGTTCTCTAAGTTTGTAAAGTTGGGCCAAAATAAACAATGTTCGGAATGAAATCAGTTGGGACACAGGCAACGATTGCTCGTCCAGACAAACAAACTACACATGCATGCCAGCATCTTTCGATTACCCTCGTGGTAATAATAATAATAATAATAATAATAATAATAAGATTATTTTAATACATATGCATCGTACTAATAACACGAAGAAGTTAAATTGCCCCCTCGTAAGTTAAATCGTGATGTTGAACTGCGGACTAATGTAACGGTTTAAATATTTTATTAACATTGTTTAAATTAGTTATAGTTTTTTATAAAAGGACAAACATTTGATCCTATACATGAACCATGTGTATCGAACTTAAATTGATATTAAAGAAACAAAATATACCGGATTGACTAAAAACTATTATGATCAGCTAATTGAATTCAAGTCGTGCCTCCAATAATTTAACCAAAGTCCCGTATTGGAAATATATGAAGAAGATCATAAGTTAATAAGATGGAATAATATCTCTATTAGGATGACGTCTTTTGGGTAAAGTTCAAATGCAAATCCACGAGGACTTGAACTCAAAGTGGTCACGATCATACTTTCAGTTCCATTGCACAAGTGATATCAAATGCATGTGGGTGAAATCCTATGATACTTAAATGAAGGAGGTAAGAGCTCTCAGTAATTCTGTGATAAGATCGAGGCAAACCGTGCTTCCAAATATTTCACATAAGACGTGCACTCTCAATACAGTGGAGGGGAATGACCTCGATAAAGGACTGATGAGATTGAAGGGATGTCCAAACCATGAGAAAAATGATTATCATTTATTTGAAGGAAGGATTTTTTGGAATTCAACCAACGCCCTACATTGGAAATACACAAGGAAGATAATGTAATAAAGTTAAATAATATCATCATTGCTATAAGACATTTTGGGTAAAGCCCATAAACAAATTAATAAAGATTCATGTCCAACGAGAACAATATCATACCATCGTGAAAATATACGAGTTTCATTGCACAATAGTTCTCATATTTGAAATACATTTGGTTCCATAGTTTGTGCTTCCATGCGTTCCGAGATATCTTGAGTAGTCATGATAAATGTTATTTTAATGCAACTGGCTTCTTTAAAATTAAACTTAAACGTTTTGATGGTTCCTAAGAGCAACCACAATGGGTGTTAAATGGATGTTACTCTATTGTGAGTGGGCGTTATAAGAGAGAGAAAGGGGGCGTTCATATGTTTGAACGCCCCTCTGTCTGCTTATTTTTTTAAAAAAATTTGACATTTAGCGACGGTTTTTGAAAAAATCGTCGCTATTAACGACGGATTTTCAGAAACCGTCGCTGAACGCGAGCCCCACACACGTGATGATGTTTCCTTATTTAATGTCATTTAATGTATAGGTTTAAATTTCAAATTTTCATTTTTTAAAAATAAATTCGGATATTAAAATAAATTAAAAATAATGAGTGTGAATGTTTTATAGTAAAAATAAGATGAATGAGTGGACAACGGAACCTACAAATAATGAGTGTGAATGTTAAAATGAATGTGGGAGAATAGATGTGTTAATGTAATGTGTATGTGGCATGTGGACCCTACGATTTTTGATGAGGTGGTGGGTGATAACAACAACGAATGGGGTGCCCTAATTGATTAATATTTTCTTAACTGTAGTTGGATGGACTTAGAAATTTGTATAGCATACATATTTATTATTATTATTATTGTATTATAACACGTCTTAATTGAAACTCAGAGTTTCGTGATGGCAGATTTGAATTTGAATCGCTCTAGCTCCAAGTTGACACACTTAAATAGGGATTGTTCAATAGTTTTAATGAAAAATAAATACGGCATTTGTAATCGACAGAACTTCGGGTGGACTTTTCAAAAGCAACTATATATGATATACATAAAGAAAAATAAATATAATCCACGTCTCGATTATTATAATTTTCTCAGATAAAATTAAAGGTTATAACATAAAGTGGGTGTAGATAATTTCGGCGACACTGACGAGACGGAGAAATTTAAATTCGGAAGTATTTTTCACATAATATATTTTATAATTTCTCCTCATAAAAGTCTACAATTGATATTTATATTTGAAAGAATATGAAAATAGGAAAATTGTAATTCCTTTTTATTTTTAAAAACAAAACTATGAAAAGGGTGATAAGTGATCTCATCGTTACTCTATGCAATTTGGAAAAAAAAAATAAAAATAGAGGGCATATTAAAAGCCACGGAATTTAGAAAATACAAGTGATGAATTTAGGGATGACAATTTTTATCGTGGAGAAAATCCGAAACAGAACATGTTTAGAGACTAATTTTTAGGTTTGAGGATTTCTTTAAAACATCTGGAATGTTTCATGGTGAATATGAAGATACTCTCACAATCTCCGAACTCATGTTCGATAATAATAATAGTAATAATAATAATTAGAATTCTCGAAACTGCCCATATCTCCACCCTATTATTATTTTTGAAGTAGGGACGTGGATTTGACCGTCGTGAGTTCGGATTTGTGAAAAAATGGAGATGAAGATGATGATACAATTTGGGACCTAGACAGAGACAAGAAAGACAAACCAACCCCTACCATGCACAGTTGTCAACTTCTGATCCATAGCGGCGATCTTGATTATAAATGAGAGGAGTATGAATGTCTCCCAAGTCCCATGAGCACTTACTTTTCGACATACCGATGTGAAAATGGTTGGTTATTTGTTATATCTGAATTTTAAATTAATTATACATTATGAGTGAAATATACTTATATATATATATAATTATTGTGGTTTTTGTTAGCAATTATAGATACATTTTATCTATTCTATAGAGCATTATTTTCTTAACGAACAAAAATTATATGTCACATTTGAAAGTTTTTTTTTTTTGTCTATTTCGTCTCGCCCGTAAAAACAATAAAAAAAATTCCCTTATATTATAAACTATAAAAAAATACAAAATAAATTTGATTTTTTTAAATATTGGAGAAGTTTCAATTTATTTGTTATTATCTTTATTTTAGGACTTCGTATCCAACCAAATCTTAAAATAGCGTGGATTTAACAACCTCCACTGATAAGTCATTATCGAATTAAATGTGTACAGCCTTATTGGGTAAGAAAAATTATCATGCATTATACATTAAAAGAAAATAAATAAATCTATCATTCATTAAATGTTTGATGAAGTTAGTAACGAGGTACACAAAGACATTAATAATGAGCTGATGCGATTCAAGTTTAAATTTGTAAATTTACAAAAGCTATATTATATTACAATATTAAATGTTCAAAAAATTGGTTACCAAATATTTTCAAAAATTATAATCAATTATGAAATAATAAATCAAATCTTAAATCAACTACTTCGTCGCTTTCATGAACTCTCGTTACGAGGTGGACAACACCTTCGGCTTCGCAGCACCGATTGTGCCTCTGGCGACAGCGGCGTAGCGTAATCCTTAAAAGAGATCGAGAACCTCGAGGCAGGCTCCTACCACTACGCTGACCACATACACTACTGAATGAAAAATTGGTCTTAGGTTCCAACAGATAATTTATTCTTTGAAATAATATTTTTCCTAATTTAATTTCTTTATTTATAAGATTGTATGAAATATTGAATTAAGAGTTTTGTTTTTCTAGATAGGATATTTATGATAATGATTTTATAATATGATATTATTGATGTAAAAGAATTTACTTCTAATAAAATTATTAATGTTCATATCTTGAATATTTCTTTTTTAAAGATAAACCTTAGGAGACGAGAAAACTATAAATAAGGGAAGCAAACTAAAGAAAATGGCTCTTCGACTATTCGATAATTCTGATTTGATTCTTCGCATGGAAGTTTTCGTAGCTGTTTACTGGTGCACTTTTGCGCGTTGTGAAATTCAGAGAAAAACTATTCATAAGGACGTTGTTGTGTTGAAGAGTGATGTCTAACGTGTTTCTTTGATTGTTGGAGATATCTGCAAACAACACACGTAAAAATGTTAGCTAAACTTCGTGTTTTACTATTCCAATTTCTGGCATAACGTTTTTTCTTTCTTGATTACGTTTTAGTGGTGTTAGTTATTTTAAAAAGCAATTTATTTTCTCAAAGGATTTAGAAAATTGATTTTCATTAAAGTAACTGGTCTTTATAAACTTAAAAATGTTTTCTAGTGATTATTTTGTCATGAGACATCGCACAAGTATTTATACTTACACATAATTAATTCTAAGTTATTTTACTTTGAGTTGTTCATTTGTGTTATTACACAAACTCTCGTACACATGTACACAAATTCTCACACACTATTTATAATTTATGTTAAACAAAACATAACCTCACATCAACAACTACTAATTTCAGAGCCATGGTCCAAGATTTCACCTGCATACTAGCACCGCCGTTTACTATCAAGAAATAGACTCTATCTTTCAGCCCTTCCGCCGTCATATCTCTGACGTCCCTTTCCTCAGAAAGTCCACTCGCCGCCTTCCTTCCCTATTTCTGCTCCACCTTCCTCCCCACATTTACCGCACCTTCATCCACCATTACAGCACCTATAATCCAACTAAAAATTTAAAAAATTAAAACAAATTAAGCACCCGATGTGCAGGGTATCATTTCTGTGTGTGTATATATATATTTACATATTCGCTCATACTGTAATGCTTCATGGATGCAAATTCTGAAAATTTATTACCCGATAGGCACACGTACAAACATTTCACACAAATACTGCATGCCTGTCACATTTTTTCTTGCTAATTAATTTATGCTATCAAATCAACTCTCCAAGTTGTGTCAATTAATGGACTGCTGACGAACGAACGTATTGCTGGTCAAATTTTATGGTAATTATGGAAGATAATTAAGATTTGGGACCTTAAATACTTACTGTAATTTATGCACAAATTATTTTTTGCACAAGCATATAACCATTATTTTGTTGATAACAAGGACACGATATGAATTATAACGTAACCCGACAAATAAAATGTATTATATTCATTTTGTTTTCAAAGAATTATACTATGTTTTCCCCGATTACAAATTAAAACAAAGAGTAAGAACATTCAATATGCAATAAAAAGGGTAATCTATATTATTGTTCCCAAATTTTGGATGCAACTTTTCAAGCTCCATCTTCTGTTCATCCCTTGACCCTTACTCAATCCGCAAAAGTTGCAGTTTTTCTATTTAAGAACACAACCCTATTGGAGCAGAACACAGTTTGACTCAATGCTACATGCTTTGGATGGATAAGATTCACACACACATGTGATTTAAAAAAAATTAATGAATCTCATGTATGTACGGTTAATTTGGGTCCTTGATTCTACCAGAGATGTCCCAGAATCAACCGTTGAGGTTCATAGCCCCCTCAGTCTTCTACTTTCCGCCCCCACAATCACATCAAGTCATCAATAATCTACTCTCTCGCAAAATTTTCAAATCCACAATCCTTTTCTCTATTTTGGAATAAAACAAAACCATACCCGCAAGTTTGTTGCTGCAGAATCATTTCCTCTTTCGTTTAATTTCTGCGCCAACTTCGCTAAATACTTCTACTCCAAAAAGGTCCCAACATTTTAAGGGAATTTTTTTTGAAAAACACGCACTATAAATCATAATAGGAAGTGTGGAAGAAGATGAAGTACTGCTGGAATCTGCTTAATAATAGTGGAAGCCGTGGCGATGGTGTGGGTGGGCATGATAGTATTAGCTGTGGGAACCCTATATGGGAATCATGGGATCTTGCTGGCAATAATTTCCACGCGCCGTCCACCTCAGCCGGCCTGCGGGTGGAAGCTGGTGGTTTTCACGCGCTGATGCTGGGCCAGGATCAAGAAGAGAATGCGGAACTGCATTTTCGTTCTGTGTCTTCATCTCTTTATTCGGGTAAAGGGCCCTGTTACCACAACCCGGACCCGCATTTGACGTTCATGAAGCTGGGGAAGAGGCAGTATCTTCCTAGGAGCTCTGCCGGCCCATCTTACACGGGCAAGAAAGGGAAATTCTGCGAACCCAGCTGGGAGAAAACCTCGGGGCCAGCTGTGGCCGTGCCTGCTGCCGTCCCGGCGGTGGTGCCTAGGTGTCAGGTGGAGAGTTGTGGGGCGGTGCTGGCGAATGTGAAGGATTATCACAGGAGGCACAAAGTTTGCGAGAAGCACGCAAAAGCCCCGAAAGTACTAGTTCTCGGAATTGAACAACGATTCTGCCAACAATGTAGCAGGTAATAATTTTGATAATTATAAGTGGAAAGTATAATTATTTTTGGATAACTGAGACGATTTTTAGGAAGTTCTGTTTTAAATTCGCAGGTTTCATACCGTGAATGAGTTTGACGAATCGAAGAGAAGTTGCAGAAGGAGACTGGCGGGGCATAATGACAGAAGAAGAAAGAGTTCTCAAGAGCATTCCCTTGCGAAGAGATATGTTCAAGGTACAAATTATTTGAGAATTATTTTTTAAAATTAGATTTGAACATTATTTTTTATGTCTATTAATTATGATTATGACTCGTCTAGAATCAAACTTGCCTTCGAAGTTTTTAAAATAAGCAATCCGACATACCCTATTATATAATATATTTAATGTGAATATAGAAGGATTGTATTTATAATTTGTCTAATCTACGTATTTATTCTGTTATTATTATGTCTTGGTCGAGGTTAATTAAGAGACAAGCTGACATATGTAATTGTCTATTGGCGCTGATGAGGATGTTTTGTTATATTTTAGACTCGGTCAACATTTTTTGCAGTTTCCAGGTTTAAAAAAACCTAGGTTAAAAAAAAAAGAAAAAGAAATGATATGTAATTGCCTCTCCTCACTTTTGCCCCTCGTTGTTTCTGTCTTAACGTCGCATATATAAGCATACTTTTGAAAATATATACATATTATATATATATATATATATATATATATATATATATATATATGAGAGGACATTTCATTACTTCTCATAAATTAATGTCATCTCATCGATACTCATGTAAATATGTACAATTAATGTGTAGCTTATATGATGTGACACTTCATTGCATCTTATAAGTATCACTTCGTTGATATTTATATATATATATATATATATATATATATGATGTGACATTTCATTACATCTCATAAATGAATATCATCTCATCGATATTCATATAAATATATACAATTAATGTTTAGCTTATATGATGTGACACTTCATTTGCGTGTCATTTAATCGATATTCATATAAATATAAATATATATATATTATACAAGATGCCTATGCTCTATATATGGTACCATACGACGTTACGTCTTTAAGAGGAAAGTTCGTACCGACAGTATTGCTACAGCACTTCAAGTATATCATAAGTTCTTAATGGGGCTGCATTCTCATGTACATTTCGGGTATACGAATCTAATTACAGATTAAATGTTAGGTATTACTATTTAACCAAAAACCTTACACTCAGATATGAAAATGATGGCCGCAAGCAGAAACCCACACCACTTTCTAACAGCAGTGAGTGTGCTCTCTCTCTTCTGTCATCGATGAATCAAGATCCTCGCACCTGGAACAGTATCTCTGCTTCTTCAGATCTTCCCACGAGACGCAGTGCTGCCCTGCGAGAGCTCATCGCCGAAAATCGAGCCTCCATTTTAGCCTGCAGCAAGAATAATCCCAATTTTGATAATGATCAGATGGAGAACTTTTGGATTCAAAAAGGATCGAATCTACGGTTCTTGAACAGCTCCTCCCAACAAACCAGAGGACAGTTAACGTTGGATCTCATGCGGGTTTCGAATTCTGAATTCGGGATGTTTTCTATGCATGATTATGATGAAGGTGATAATACTAAATTATTCAAGGCAGTGAATTATCAGCAAGAATGCTCTGAGTTCTGAAGGCTTCCTTTGGGCTATTAATTAATTTATTTATGATTCTTGTTATATATAAATGGTTTGTTTTCAAACATTCATCCATCGCTATTAAGTTTGGATATTCTTGGCTTAAATGCGTTTCTGGAAGTATGTTGTGTTTTGTTCTAGGATTTAATATGTATTTCTTTGTCTATAGAATAGTGGAAATAATTTGAATTTATTCTTTTTTTTTTCTAATCTTATATTGTGATCTTTTGCATATTCTCTTACGAAATTGTATATATATAGTAGTTGATATGTGGGTGCATAATGCATTAATACAAGAGACGATTACCTCAATCTTACTTATGAAGTTATATATGATCAATATAAGATATTGGAGGATTATTGATTATTAACGTACATGAAATTAATATATTATGTATATCAGAAGTTAGTGTTGTGTTCTGGTGTTGTCAACACGAGCGCATAACATGCTGTGAAAATTAATTAAGTAAAACTTGAATAAATCGAGATCAAATTATGCATAAGTACGAATACTTGTGCATTGTTTTATGACAAAAATTCATTAGAAAAAATATGTAATCGTTTACACTAAAATAATACTTCTGAGAATAAAAAAATCAAATTTTTTGACATTCCAAGGAATTAAAAATGCATCAAAATAAATCAAATAAACACCAATAAACAACACGGCATAAACGTGAATCAATCGCTCAAATGCTTCAACATGAAAAATATCTTCAACTCTGAACGTTATGTATCTTCAGAGAAAAAATTCCAACACCATGTTATAAAGTTCATCTCAAAAGTCATCATCTTCTCTCAATATTCGATATATATATATATATATATCTTAATTCGTATCTTGACCTAATTATCTTTCCATAAGAATAAAATCCTACAAACATGAAACAAGAGTTTATTATGAATAAGACTCTATTCAAATCTAAGATATTATATCTTAAAAATAATATCAAGATTAAATTAGATTAATCAAGTCTAGGAATAAATCTTATTATTAGATCAAGTTAAATTAGTCTAAAAATACAAAACTCTTGTTTTTTTACTCTAAATAAATAATAAAGATTATTTAAGAATAAAATTCCTTTCAGATGTAGTTTTGAAAATTGTTTCCTTAAAGATCATCATGTTTCTGATCATGAACAAATATTCTTTGTCCCAACAATTGTAAGTTTAATTACTCAACTTAAAAAATTCTCCCAGAACATGGTAGGACTTTTTTTTTTTAACAAATTATATTGTATACAATTAATATAGCTAGCTGCTGCGATATATCGTCGACCACTGTAATCACTCAATCTAGGCATGAATAGGCCAATGATTGTTCGAACCTAAAACTCCTCTGCGGACACGTCTATCTTCTTCCTCGAAAATTCATCTATCTTCAGACCTAAAAATGCCCAAATGTTTTCTTAATCTCAAAAAGGTTTCCACAACTCTTATTTACTGTTAAAACTAACTTGGTTAGTCAGTTGGAAGGGCAAAACTCACCTTGCACGATAAACCGTTCTCCCTTGTGACAGGTAACCGGGAAATAACAAATCAGGCCCGGTGGTATACCATACGAGCCATCAGAACAAACTCCCATTGATACCCAAGTGCTCTATATATACACAAAATTATAAATAAAATGAAAACATGCATATTCCGTTTTGTCTTTGATTTTTCATTTTTAGAAAAAATATGATGCTTTATTTTTCGAGAGATATATATATAAAATAAATATTTGTTTGATTGAACACATTTTTGTGGAAAAAAAAAAGATTTTGGCTGTCAAATAACTAAACAAACACATTATATATTTAGCTAATATAGTGACCATGCAATGATAATAATAACAAAAAATATGTACACGAAAATATATTGTGCAAAGAATTTATTCGTTAAAAATAAAATTATTAAATGCTGTGAAAATTGTTTCGTCGTGTTAAATTGAGAAAAAAAGAAGCAATATTTCGAAATAACTTGGATTAGACGTTAGGCGTTCCGAGAACCCAGATCATGATATGATCACAATTGCAGCGCTGGCAGCGACAGTGCGCTAGAAAGCTTACGAGCTTTGATAATGGCTGAACCACGTTGTTGCACCGTGGTAATTAATAAACTCTTTATTTAACCTAAACAAATAATTTCACAACTGCATTAAAAGCATATTAATTCAAATTAATTTAGGTGGTTTACCATTGATCATTAGCAATGAGTTCTCTCACGGGCTTGTGTCAATTTGCTGTGTGAACAGTTGCATGGTTAACATCTGGATATTGAGTGGACGAGTGATTCCCCCATATATACGATGATATTTCCAGCCGATCGGAAATCTGGGTTTGAGCTCGGTTTTGGTCAAGTCTCGTGAGGCAAGTGATGTTCTTGGCTGGGAGAGAGGATACTTCTTTCAAGATTAGGGCATTCGTGTTGGCCCGGGTTAGCCACCACAAATACCTACATTAATAGCATGCACGATCTATCTACTCAGGGGTTTAATTGGGGCCGCATATTGGTGTAGCGCCGAGGCCTGAGCCCCGTAAATGGACACATTCTTGGACATAACATCCTTCCTCTCCATGCCTTCCTTCCGACGGAATCCACCCAACATTACTGCGTGCTACATTAACATCAGTTGTCACAAATACACCTAGCAGTTAGACATAAAACATATTTATTCGAGGGACGGGTCGATTCAATTAGCGTATTTTCTTTGGATAAATTAAGGTCGAACTTAGGTTGATGTAATTAGTTAGAATTGGCATGGAACCGATATTGTTAATTACTTTGAAGAGGGGTAAAGCGGCATCTAATAATTTCATTTTTACCCCTCTCAACCGCCCTGCGGCCGGTTCAATATCAAGCATGTGTGTATGATCACAGGCTGATCGAGGCCTAACATTGATCCTCTTGCTATCATGGGAATTGAACAAGAGCATAGCCTAGCTATTTGGCCTGTTGAACTTATAAACGAACATATAATTAAGAGACAATCGCATGTCTTAATTAAGGTGATAAAAACAATACCAAAAATATATATTTTTACAAACTTCGAAAAATCTTTACTATAAATTTGCCACCTTCCATCAACAGCAAAATGGAGTGAAATTACGTAATATTCTACTTTACTGTTCTGCAACATTTAATTGGGTATCTAATTCATGCAAATTATAAATAGCATATTTTAATAAATTATTAAAATTTATTTTACCATCAGCTTTGCAGGTATAAAATAGAACATAAATTGATCAATTAAAACAAGAGATTTCAAAATTAATATTAAGATCAGATTAAAGCAGCCCCGGTGACAAGCAACTTGACGGTTTCCTTCTCTATCTCCATGGGAAAAGAACATCTTATAGCTGAGTATTCAAAATTATTAAAAATACTATTTGCATATATTCACAATAAAAAGTAATACTTTTAACATAAAAAGTAATATTTTTTCATGGATGATCCAAATAAAATATATGTATCACAAAATACGACCCGTGAGACCGTCGCACACAAATTTTTTACACGAGACTCGTGTAATACTTTTGACACGTGAGATGGTTTCACAAAAAATTGTGTGTTGCCTTAATTGCTCATCTAGTGTTTTTTTTTTTTTTTTTTTGGTTATTCTATAGTATACTGAGAGTGTTTCTTTCCCTATTCTAATATCATTAGATTACGTGAATATCTTATCTTTATGAAAACTAACAAAAATATTGATGATCAAAAGACTAACATTTGATTACATTATAAGAGAAAAAATATTTGAGACGTAACATAAAATAATCATTTTTTTTGGTTAATCTAGCTATATGTCCGGGCTTGGGTAAAGGAAGGGACGACCTTCTCCCTTGATTCATCTTTTCCAATGCCTTTTTATGTTTGTTACTGTTTCCGGATAGTACATGTCGTTCCAATGTAATCCTAAAACATGAAGATTTGGTTTTTGAAGAAATTCCATTTTGTTTGATGCTTTATCGATTTTGATCTTTAGTCACAATTATTCGACAAGTTAAAAACGTAAAAGTAGAGGGACAAATCTGCCAAATAAAATATTTATGCATTTTATTATTGTTTATAAAACTTATCCAACATTTAAATATGTGATAAAATCCGAAACCGAAATCCATTAACATGACTAATCCAAACCAAAAAACTACGTTTTTATATCCGAAAGTACAAACACGCTGCGTACTCCAAATGGGAAGGGCTGAATCAAGAAACAAACTTTGAATTCGAATGTTGGATAACAACAAAAACCCAGAAATCGCAGCAAAATCGAGAGAAAAATGCGAAGCCATAACGCTGCTTTGCTTCTGAGGGGCTGTTTCTGGCCCAGTTATGGATACAGACGCCTTAGTTCACTTCCCAGCAATACCCTTATCGATGATCACGCCAATGACATAGTAAGCTTTCACTCATTATTTGCTGCGTTCAACCCTCTATCTCTTTCTTTGACCCTGCTCGATTTGGTTGCCTTGAATTTGCTTTCAGGTGCTTGTTGAAGCAAAATCTAGTTCAAGAACGGCAATTCTCAATAGACCCACTTCGCTCAACGCTCTTAATATCTCTATGGTCAGTTTTTGATCGTCTGATGTTTGTGTTTTTGATGCTTTGGTTTTTGGGTTGTTGAGATTTGTGTTTCCTTTGCTGGCGTTAACGTTTTTTTCTCTATCGAAACTGGCGAAATTTGGGAATTCTATCTGATGGCGGCGGGTTGTTACTTTTTCGGTGTTTGTTCAAATGCTTGCTTGAGGTCCCATGTACAAGAGTTTGTCTTTTATCTGATAGCAATGTTGAGGTCGCTCTATTAAGAATGATTAAATTGTGAACAAAGGCAAAGTCGTAAATTTCTGTGAGGTGACAGAACTAAAAATTAAAATACTTGTAATATATGGAGGTGAAACTCCGCAACTTTTGTGTAATTGTTGTTTGCTACGATTGTTTTTGATGAATGTTTTAAGGTTAAATAAATCTTGTGATGTTGTTTGAATTTAATTTGATATGTGGTAGTGTTGCAGTTTTAGATTTGGTGTTTCATCTTTCATCGATGGGAACTACAATGATTTGTGTTGATGTCAGTTGTGAGAAAGAGAGTCGTGTGGCTCCATTCTTATGTTTATCGGAACATTACATGATCAAGGTTCAGCTATATTGTTTCTTTACTTGTTTCCGGTGCATGGTAAAATCAAGCACAATTCGGCATTTCATTTAAGTTTTATGATGCACTATCTGAGACATAAAGTTTGTACTGATGAACATAGGTATCCAGGCTTCATAAGCTTTACAAAAGTTGGGAAGACAACCCTGACATTGGGTTTGTCGCCTCAAAGGTACACCTCCTTTCAAGTGTACAAGTTCTTGTCTTTTTAGAAGTCACTTTCTTTTCCTCTGTTTTGTGCTTTATTAAAGAATTGTAGGCTTACATTTGTATTTTTACGCTTATAAATAACTCCAAGGTGGTTTAAAATTCTTGAAGGGTAGAGGCAGGGCGTTTTGTGCTGGTGGAGATATTGTTTCGCTCTATAATTTGATACAAAAAGGTACCCCTCTCTCCACACACACGCGCGCGAACATCTGTTTGTTTTGGCATCTATTGATCTAGATTGCTTAATATAAAAAAATGTACTTAACAAATGGAAATAGAAAAACCGATTGTGGTAGTCGTGGTCGTGGTTTACCACCGATAAGGAGGGGACTTGACGAGATGGAACGGTTCCTGAAATTATTGAAAAAATCCATACATTTATGGGCCTGTGGCCGAGAGCTCTTGTCATGGCAACACTGATAAATTCATCCTGAAAACAGGGAACGTTGGGTAGAGGAAAGTTGTGTGTAGAAATAATGTTAATTATATTTATACTTATAAGAAGACAGGAAATTTTGTTTGATGTTGGCGGCATTTTCACTTTATCTCTTTTTTGTAGTCTACGCACTTAAGTGGCAATGTGTTGTTCTATAATTGCCATTCATTATTTGGACACTATTTTTTTGTCCTCTAGCTTGCTTTATGAACTAGCAGCTACCATGGCAAACTGGGTTCAGCCATGTATATTTAGTCTCCAGCTTAATATGACCCCTGACGAAAGAAGGAATAAAACTTAGAAATTTTACACGATCTTTATTTTCTTTCTTGCTTATGTATGAACATTTTGTTTTGGGATGTTGATACAGTACCCATTTGGGTATCATATCCTTGCCAAGTTACAAAATAATTGACAATTTTATACGTAAAACATGTGGGTGCAAAAAATTGCTATTGGCATCTGTAAAGGTCATTCAATGCTGCATTAATCTCCTTGATGCAAAATTGACCGATTCACTACTTTTATCTTCTTAATTGTAAATTTGACAGATTCCATGCGAACTTTAGTTCACTGCAGCCACTTTCAGTTTCCTGCATATTCGGGGTCCTTGATTTGGATTGAAGGGCACAGACAAATATTTCCACTGTAGTTATTCATAACAAGGAAAGTTGTTTGGAAAGATACTAAAAAATCCTCATGATTGTATGCGGAGGCCACATAGACTGATATTTCCACTCTAGTTATATTCATAACAAGGAAAGTTGTTGGGAAAAATACTAAAAATCCTCATATTGTGTGTGGAGGCCACTTCAGGATGAAGCAATCATTTTTGGGCTTCATAATGCGTCGTGGAAATTCTTTGTTAGAAAATAGTGAGATTTTTCTTAATGAATCACGATATAAGAAATATGATGATGACCTCTTTAGTTTCACTATGCTATGCTTTTTTTTTTCTTTTTTGGTAAAATTAGCTATAAGTTCTAATCCTGCTCATACAGGGAATCTAGACGAGTGCAAAGAATTCTTCTCGAAGGCATATGGTTTTATATACTTTCTTGGTACTTACTTGAAGCCAAATGTGAGTATATTTGATTTGCGTCTTCGTTGTTATGTATTTGTTGTGTGCTAGTCAATGCTGCACGGACAGGTCGTCATTTGTGTTTCTAAAATATATGTAATAATTTAACTTGAATTTCAAAGTTTCTGAGTGCAACTAACTACATTTTCCTCATTACAACGATTATTTTTTGTGCAACCCTCTCCCATTCTCTTTACTCTTGTTGTGCAATCTTTTGATGAGGCATAGTAAAAGCAATGGATTTTGGACAATGTTGGCTCTGTGTGCTTGTTTTATTTCTGTATCCTTGGAGTTTGTCTCTTAATAAGCAGCATTTGGACATGTGTTATTTTCTCTTTGAATTAAGGTTTGCTTACAAATAAAAAAGGATCTTTCCGTATAACAAAAAAACCTAAATAACAAAAAAACCTAATTTCCCCATTCATGAGTATAAATTACACAGTGTTTCCACGTTAACTGAATATAAATTGTATCTGTGGGTGCTGCATTGTTTACTCTGTCTGGGTTGTACTGAATTTACACTAATTTACTAAATTCCATGCAGGTTGCTATTTTAAATGGGATTACCATGGGTGGTGGAGCTGGAATTTCGATTCCTGGCATGTTCCAACTTGCAACCGATAGAACCGTATGATAAAGACACAGTGCTGAATAACTTCTAATTCTTCTCTTTGGTGTGATTCGTTAAGAGAGATCTGTTTTTATGGGCAATTGGTTTTGTACTTTGGGCAATTATTTAACTATCTGTATACATCTTAGTTTTAGGGGTGATCAAATGTAGCTCCGACTTATTTTTGCTAGAATTTCTTATGGACGAATGATGGAATGAAGCTGAAACTGCTAATTAGGTATGAAAATCATGAGAGATAAAACATAGCAGAGAAAACGAACATCATCCTTATGAAGAGATGTTTCTTGTATAAAAATAATGATGTTCTAGAATTCATTGTTTGGTAACTACAAAAATAAATTCAAATCACGGTACACTGCAATGTGAGTATTCTTAGTGCCTTCATCGGTTATCTTTATAATAATGGAAGAAGGGGCCTCGAAAATATGCATGCTGTCGAGAAAAATGTATTTTCTCCTGTCATTTTGGTATTCACTGGGAATTTTGCAACACAATATGCTTGTAGCTTTTACTCGTCTTCAAAAATTGTACTCCATTTGACCCAATACTTGCAGATTTTTTCCACTCCTGAAACGCTAATTGGTTTCCATCCAGATGCTGGAGCATCCTTTTACCTCTCCCATTTACCTGGCTATTTGGGTAATTCTTAAACTCTTATTTGTTTCAACAGCATTCATCGTTGTTTTTTTAATGTGATCACTGGCCTTTCGTAGTCCACTGTTAGCTTGTTGAGATAGATGCAAATCGTCCATTTTATTGTTTTCGATCTTCTACCAGTCAATTGCAAGTCTTTGTAGGATGATGTTTTTTAATTTACAAATTTACTGATTTTTATGTATGATAATCGAAAGAACATCGTGTCAGCCAATTCTTGTTTGTAAATTGAATAAATGGCACATACTGGGCTACCGGTGGTTGGCTGATCTCACATTTCCTTTCTTCTTCTCTATTATTCGTTTGCAAGTTTATATCTTTGCTTGTATGGATGGGAATGTGCAGGAAAATGATTATTCTTGTTCTCATTCCCATTTGATCCATGCGTCAACTGATCAGGCAGCTGATTGAGCCTCTGTTTTTTTATCTGTTTACAGGAGATTACCTGGCTCTAACAGGAGAGAAACTTACTGGAGCGGAAGTGGCATCTTGTGGGCTTGCTACTCACTATTCACTTTTCACAGTCGGTCCCACTTATTTTCTTTTTAAAATTCGACATTTGTAATCTTTTTATTTCCCACTGGATTTAATGCAATTAAATTGTATTGCTTATCATTCTCTATCCTTGCAGAAACTTCCTTTAATTGAAGAACAACTTGGAAACTTGGTAACAGATTGTCCCTCTATCCTTGAAAGTTTTTTAGAAAATCACAGGGATCCCGTTCATCTAGATCAAACAAGTGTAATTCACAGGTATTTGTTTCTTTCAAGTCCTAGTTAGATTCCTGGTGACGAAGAGTGTAATTTTGAGACGCAGAGTAAGCAAGATCTCTTTTCTTGATGGCATGTCATGCCATGTCTTCACTTTGGTGGCTCTAAAAAACCAATTACGTTTATGACACCTCGCCAGGATGGGTCACTAGTCGTAGCATCTATTTCAGCTTGTAATTTACCCAGCCAATAATAAAACCGATTCGGTTTGGTGATAGAACCATATGGGTTATTTCGTAGTATTCCTTCGTACTCTTTTACCACGTGTCATAGTGCAATTGACTGACTTGTGAGAACTCCGACTGACTTCTCTGGTTTATAATATTCTGCATGCCTTGCATGAATATAAATTTTAAAAAGTTGGGAAGACATGAAGAACAGAGTTTATAACTGAAAATCATTCTGATTCAAACAACAAATATAATTTTTTTTCAATGTTTGACGTGTTGAAGCTCGATTGATTCCATGAATACCACTTCAATTAAGCTTATCATTGATAATATTCTGCTGACTGTTGAGTATTACTTTAATTCCACTGGGAAAGGATGCCAAAACACTGTGCTGAGATATTCAATCCTAGCTCTAGATTAATCTTTTTAATTTCATCGATTTCCCCATTACTCAATTTATGCACTTCAACGGTTGTTCTTTAGGATTGAAACTGTCGACAGATGTTTCAGCCACGACACAGTCGAAGAAATAATTGACTCATTGGTGAGCATAAGTACATCTAACTTTGGAAAGCAGTTTTAAACTAGCTTATGCTTAAATTTATCATACAGTATTTCCTGCAACTCTAAGCTATAAACTTTTGTAGAAAAAAGAGGCTGCCAAAACAAATGATGCATGGTGTGTTTCAACTTTGAATAAACTTAAAGAAACTGCGCCATTGAGCTTGAAGGTTTCCTTAAGATCCGTAAGTCCCTTCCATTGTTTTACCTGTTTTCTTTCCAATCGACTTTTCTCATTATTCAAATCAATGGCTGGTCCAGATACGTGAAGGTCGATTTCAAACTCTTGACCAGTGTCTTATTCGTGAGTATAGAATGTCCGTACAAGGAATCACGGGGCAGATAAGCCGTGACTTCTGCGAGGTACTATGTTTAATAGATTGCAGTTTCCTTTCATTAGCCGCAAACATTTCTGGTCTTCGTCAAGTTCCCATTTTCCTTCCTAGGGTGTTCGGGCAAAGCTAATTGACAAAGATTTTGCACCGAAGGTAAACTGATTATATATAACTCGTTGGCATAATTTTTCATTGCTTTGATAAACAAGAACTGCATTTCCTCCCGTGACATGTGATTTGTCTGTAAAAATTGCAGTGGGATCCTCCAAACTTGGAGCATGTATCACAAGACATGGTTGACCAATACTTTTCTCCAATTTCTGCTCTTGAGCCTGAACTTGAGCTACCCACCGAGCAAAGAGAAGCATTTTTATGATATACTGGGAAAGTACATAAACTCTAGTTTTCTTATCAGCTAAATTATAATCTCCAAAATTCTTCAGAACCACACAAGTCATGTAATAAGACATTTGGAGAACTGAGCACATTGTGCAATTATTTTAACTTAATTTGCCAAAGTTTGCATTTAAGTTGAACCAGATTTAATATACTTAGTAATCTTTCGCATATATACTTGAAATTAAAGGTGCCTGTGCTTTAATATTATTCTATTAGATTTAAACCAAAGTTGTCAAATTCAGATTGGATATATAATGGAGAGATATCATTGGCACAGGTTGCTTGCTTTCACTTCAGAATCAATTTTAAAATATTGGCACAGGTAGCTGCTTTCACTTTAGAATCAATATTATTAAAATATCGAGAATCGTAATATAATAATATCTTGAGCTCATATTAAGATTGGATTATAATATATATGAGGAAAAAGATGATTTTTTTTTTATATAAAGATAGGATTGAATCGTGATTTAATAATCAATAAACCATGATATGTCAGTCAGATTAATATAGGGAAGCAAGAAGAGTGAGCTTATGTTCGTATCCTTTCTTATTCTTATCCCCTAGAGTTCTCAATCATGGTAGGAGGTTTCGTGTCCGACCCCGAGAACTCGAATTCTTTGGCGCCGATCATCCGGGAAACCTCCGAAAAAGGCGCACTCGAAGCTGTTGTTCCAATTAATGGGGACTGTGTTTTCGGGCCTGTTCCATCACGAGACGAGGTTCGAAGGGCGATTTCTGATCTCCAGAGGTGAGTGGCTGTGATGGTAGTCAATTTTCTGGGAATTTCTTCTTGTTTAGTAATCAAAATATGCGTATTTGGTCTAAATGAAAAATTTCATTCTAGTTATGCACCCCCGATTCATGTAAACAAGGTTTACCATGATATCCGAATCTAGAAGTTAGGAGAGAGAGAGAGAGAGAAGGTGCGGAGCAATAGATTTTGTTGGGTTTTTTGAAAATAGATTTCAGATTTTTATCTTAGTTTCGAGGTGATCGATCATCATCAACAGCTGGGTCAACCCCTGCTGACCATCAGAAGGGGGTGGAAGCTTGCAAGTGGGTACTGTTCTGTGTGGTGACACGTGTTCATGGATGAATTTTTCTTGTCTCTATTTCTTAGATGTTTTTTACTCTGAAAAGACCAAGACTTGGACAAAAAAATTTGGTTTGCAGAATAGACTATTCCACGAAATACGTTAGAACTAGTTTTTATGTGAAGCATGAGTGTAAGTCCTTGGTTTTTCAAGATCTTGATATTGATTTTTAAGTCTCCTTGATTCCTAGGGTCTGAATCTTGCCTTTCATAGCATGCATGATGTATACATCATATCATGATTTGCTTAGGTTTGTGAAAGCCCATTCTGCTTCTAAATCAGAGCTTGATGGGGTTCAGCAACTGCTGTATCGTTTCGATCAGACTAATATGCTGCAGTCTCCTGGATATGCAAAATTTCATGATGCTTTCTCTACCATGCAAACAGAGCCTGCTTTTCAGGTATCATCATGTTTTCAATCTATGAAAGTATATAGAATGCATAGTTGACAGCCATTGAACGATCATGGTTTTCAAGTTGGCGTGGTTTTATTTTAAAATTGTAGACAATAACCGAAAAAATGAACTTTGAGACGCATATTTCTTCTTTGTACATGTTTTTTCTTTTCACTGGATATGTTTGGATTTTCTATTTGAATGGGAAATATCATTTTTCATGTTTGCCTATGAAGAAAAGCGTGAAGTGAATCATTTCTATGCTAGCAGATTATGACTACGTTCATTTTTTTTTTCATTTTGTGACATCTGAAGTAATTTTAAAATGTGAAAAGGGTGAGATTGGTTTTGCATAGAAGGAAAATGTGATAGAAATTTCTTTCAAGTCTCCTTTGAATCTTGGATTCAAAATAGCTTTATTCTCTGTTACTGAAAGAACTAATTTCTTGCATAGAACACGGTTGCCTCCATTTCATCTGATAAAGCTGTTTGGGAGGCCATACAGAGTAACAAAGCGGTCCAAGATTTACAAGGCTCTATTTTTGCAGGTTTTACATTTGATCCAAATTATTCGTATAATACGTATTTTGCTTTCTTTTGTTAATTGACCTCAACTTTATTCTAATTGTAATAGATAATAAATGTTATGACGCAAGCTATTTTGGATTTAATCAAGATCAACTAGACACCAACCATTTCAAGAGGACACTTAACATATATGTGACCTTTGTTGTTTGGATTCTCTTTTTTCTTTTGTCTACATTATGCAACGTGATACCCAGGATCTGTATCCTCATCATGTTCAAAGCCTCAACTCCAGAGCTGTTGAATATCTTCCTCGTTGTCCATTTGAAATTATTGGTGCTAAAAGTCATTTTGCCCCGTATTTGACTTGAAGGATTTGATTAATTGATATCAAAGCACTTAAATATTAGAGGTTTGAAATGAATTAGTGAATCAAGCTCCATCAGAATTTGGTTTTATCTAAACAAGCGGACTGTGGTTATATTAAGAATTAGGTTATTGAACTCTCGGCATTTCTATCCATGCAGCAAAAAAAGAAAGACTTTTGACTTGCAGTGAAGAAGAACCAGACATAATGGCTCTTATCATAAGGTGGATCCTGAAGTTCACAAGGTCAAAGCTTTTGGAATTGGCTGAAAGCTTTGGATTGCTGGTGAGTGAGATGATCCAATCCTCTCCCAAGGATAAACCCACTTCAGAGCTCGACCATCTTTTGGAAGAGAAAGTTCGTTCGTCATTGCTACTCTCTGTCATTATCATGCTGATTGTTGTCATCAGCCGAAGCTAAGGCTTGTGTATCTCACAAATGAAAGAATGCCCCAAAAATCTCCAATATGGTGTTAGCTGATGCACTTGTTTATGAAGTACCAACAATAAATGTTAAGTTGTTTTCATCTCTCAGTGTATGCCCGTTCAGAACTTGTAAGTTGTAACATGTATGCTACTGTTTGGCTTGCCCTTCTTCCATAAGATCGGACCCAAAGTTTCTTCTTCGCCTTTCAATTTATTCTTGTGGATGCAAGAGTCATTAAAGACAATCTATCTGTGAAGCTACAATATTCTCAAATTCCTATCACATGTTTTAAAAACAAATCTAGCGTTTGGTTTCATTTCTAACAACCTGGGACTTTCTAGAATAAGATACATTGGATTGGTAATATTATTTCAAATATATTTAATTTTCATTTAGGACGTAGACTACAGTGAGATTTAACAAAATATGTTAACATAACAATTCATCATAAAGAACAGGCGAACGATTCTTTAAGTTGGCCAAGACAAAGATTACTAATTTATGTTGGTAAATATGAAGTGAAGTAAAAATATATATTAAAATAAATATAGAAAACTAACGTTAGCTCCTAATTTCGAAAACGAACATCTACAAAAATTGAATCCAAGCAAGACTTAGGTTTTGCTCAACAGATGTCGTTTGTTGCTTTAATATACTTGACTCCAGTCAAATCTGCAACTATTTTTTCCCCAACATTAATCCTAGCAACAATTATTTAACAAAGAGTTATTTTGCGGAAGCACATATCATCCTAGATCTTAATCTGAACATCCTCAGATAGAGAGAAATCTTTTGAGATAAAAATTGATAGATCGAAGACACCAAATACACGACGCCTAAACAATTTACATCTCAATTCAACCATAGCTCTGGCCAGATCAATTCGTGATCCGTAGCAGAACCCTGGTTTGCAAGCTTCTGGATGCGCGGATAGAATTCCTCTACCTGTCAAGTTACACAAACCATCAGAAATATATAATTTTCAAATTTAAGAATTGAGAGAAAACAGCAAATACTGGCGGGTACGTCAAGGTTTAAGATGTTCTTTATGAGATTTTCTACTTAAATTGGGAGTTGCAACACACCCAAATAAAAAAGAACAGATAAAACAGTAAAAAAACCAAAATTTATCACTCAGACCTGTGAAGGTCATTGTAATATTACATTTTGAATTTATCAAAATCAAAAGATTAATTACTTGGAGAGTAGATGGCACAAAAATTTAAAAAAAAAAAAAAAAAAATAGAACCTTTTTTTTACGATTTCAATCTTGCAAGTTTCGATAATTCGGTTTTTAATGTTCTATTAAAGGATCACACAGATACACCACCACTTCCACATGAAGCGCCGGCCTTCAAATAGTCCAAACGCCATTAGCTCACATAAACACAAAACCCCTCCGCAATTATTGTTCTAACTCAACAAATTTTGAATAGTGAAATGATTCGGATACCAACTTAATTGTGGTTGCAACACAAATTCCTGATAATTACATAATTGAGATATTTTAGACTGAACAATAGCAAAACACCAAATTTTGGTCAACATATAATAACATTAATAATA
Source organism: Primulina tabacum (assembly GCF_025594145.1). Classification (NCBI taxonomy): domain Eukaryota; kingdom Viridiplantae; phylum Streptophyta; class Magnoliopsida; order Lamiales; family Gesneriaceae; genus Primulina; species Primulina tabacum. Next base: position 4,156,108 of record NC_134557.1, read on the forward strand.
ACAGTGGCTCTATTTAAGCGTCTGAAGAAGAATCAGATTAAAGATTCTTACCTTTTCATCGACCCACATCGACGAACTCATTTGGTTGTTTAAGATTCGAACAACGATATCCAGCGAAGTCATTCCATCCTTGGCATCTCAAGCTCTCCACCCTATTTTTGAAAAAATAGTTATTTATTGTCTATTCAGATCTTTCAAGGTAAATATAAAACACATTTAAAATAAAAGTACGAACTTTGTTGGCGTTAATAGTATCGATAATAGATTTAATCTGTTCAGTCGTATGCTCCAGTTCTCCTTCTGTCATTTCAGCCTGCTCATACGTGCAATCATTAAGATTAATAAACATAACGTATAAGACTAAATGGAACAGTAAATCAACAGTACTATTTCACTCCACTGAACCATTCAATAGCTCAAAGTAAACTCTGAAAGGTAATTTGATGTGCTCAATAACTCAATAGTTCATTGCATAAAAAAACGTCTGGTCATTCTAATAACTAGATCTAAGATACAGTAATGCTAAATTTCATAACCCAATGACAATCTTCAAATTTCATGCTGAGAAATGTATTTAAAATGATAATGGAAAAAACTGAGATGGGAGATGGAGACAGTCAAAACCTCTGTTAAAAGGAATCTACAAGAATCAAACAAAAGGAATGCTCACATTGCATCTCTGGTAGATGCAGCCTCGTCATCAAGCAGAAATCCATGCTCTTCTCTATATATACGCTCAGCTTCTTCCTCCATACTTTGCAAGGCTTTGTCAACCTAACCGCCAATAATGGAATTCGTTATAAACCAAAATAAGAATTAGTTATGAAACTGAGACAAGTAGCATTCTAGATCTGAAATCCTCCTCCATTCTAGGATTCTTGATATAATAGTAATAGCAGATTTATGTTAAATCTATACATGAAAAGCATGATACCAACTACCAAGAATTCTTAAAAGTTAAACCATAATCAATTGCTGTAAAAGGATTCAGTAAATATAAAAATATGTCCCGAGTTTTTCGCAAAAGGGAAAAAACATAAGGCAAAATTCACTATGGAAGAATCAGACTTGAGAATACTCAAAGTAAACTTATATCTCATATAAATCATCTTTGTATTAAAACAAAGCACAAACTTCACCATCACTACATAAAACAATAAGAGGAGGTACCTCATCTTGATAAGTTTCAATTAGCTCCAACCCCCGCTCCAAACTGCCTTGGGTCCCAACAACTTTTGCAACTTCACTCTAATGCAAAATTTTAAGAGTTAAATTCACCAGCAGAGCCAATAATAAATATGATACATGCTAAGATTAAGGATAGACCTAAACAGTCCATAAGATGAATTTCTTAAATCAGTTGCTCATATAGGCTGACAATCTAAATCCTGATAAATCATTTTGGACAAATAAAGAGAGCTGTTCAACTTTCAAAAAAGGCCATGCGGAAAGGCAACAACAAAATTCACAGACAGCATACATAACATAATAAATAGAAAAAGGGAGCACACATGCATCCACCAAAATCTACAGGTAATACTACTAAATGTTAAGGAAACTCTACAATCAGAAGGGATTAGACACATCAGCCGTGACTCAAATTTTGGAAGCATCAATGGAAAAATTAGTGCTGTCAAATCTCAACCATAATTAGGACTTTCCTTTATTTATTCTTTTGTCTAAATATAGCACTTTGCAATTTCGAGAACTTCTCTGTATATATACACTGTGTGATTCAATAGATAAAACAATCAAGGAAAAGAAAATTATTTTCTTCCAATATTTCTCATGGTATCAGAGCTGTATACCTGCAAGCTGTGATATCATTCAACCAAAACCAAAAATGTCTAGCTTAGTTAAAACTCAGGAACCACAATTGAGCATCCAAGCATTTCACCAATGCTCTAGCCTGGTATCAGCAAAATTAACCTCCAACAATTATTAGCTATGGCGTTCTCAAATCATCCCTCTTGTTCGCAGCTTAGGAATACTTCATCATCTTCACTCTGATGAAAAACCATCTGCTGAACTTGAAAATGACGAAGGAGATATAATAATAAATCCAAATTATTCTCCATGGATTGTCAATGATGGTCTTCTTCTCTCTTGGCTTCTTGGCACGATGAGAGAAGATACCCTTGGCCTAAATCTTGACGCTGAAACAGTGTATGAGCTATGGTCTTCTCTTGAAGAACACTTGCTGCCAGTAACTATTGAAAAAGAGGGACATCTAAAACATCTACTAATGACACTAAAGAAAGGGTCACAAGCAGTAGACGAGTATCTGAGAGAATTCAAGGCAATATGTGACATGCTTGCTGCGATCAAGAAGCCTGTTAGTGACATTGACAAAGTTTTTCAATTTGCTAGAGGCTTGGGGCCAAGGTATGAGAATTTTCGCTTAGCCATGCTTTCTAAACCACCTTACCCGTCCTTTGGTCAGTTTGTGCTAGCACTTCAGGGACATGAACAAGCCTTGGCTGCTCAAAGAGAAGAAGAAAAAGTATTTCTTGAACATGCCCAAGCCTATTTCAGCCAACGTGGACGAGGACAAAATGGTAGACGTGGTAGAGGTCAATTCAACTCCTGAGGAAGGGGATTTACTCCAGCTGGTCGTTACAATCCACAAGATAGACGAAACAACAACCAGAAACAAATAGAGCACTTCAACCATTCTCAAGCCAAGGATAAAAATCAAATCGGACAGTCAGCACAACTTTCAAATAACTCCAACAACAATGAAAGAGAACCATGTCAGATTTGTGGCAGATCCAACCATGTTGCAATTGATTGTTGGCATAGATTTGATTACTCCTATCAATCTGATGATCTTCCACAAGCACTAGCAGCTTTAGCTGTTAATGGATCAAATGACGAAACCTTTTATGTTGACTCAGGTGCCACTTCTCATATGACCAATGATCTAGGTAAACTCTTATTTGCAAAATCATATAAAGGAAGTGACGTCATTTATGTTGGAAATGGAGAAAGTTTGCCTATTACTCATACAGGAAACATATGTCTCAATACTAAGATGGGCAGCTTAAATTTGAAAGATGTTCTAGTTGTCCCTGAATTGAAAAAGAATTTATTATCGGTTGGCAAACTTGCTTCAGATAATTTATGTACTCTTAAATTCACTGCATCTGATTTTGTTGTTAAGGACCGATTCCAAAGAACAATAGCGAGAAGGCATAAGAAAGGGCAACTCTATGCTTTGGAAGAAACTTCTCAAGAGGCTTTAAGTGCAATAAGGAAAGGCGGCTCTTCTACTAGTATATGGCATCAACGTCTTGGACACCCCAGCTCTAAAGTTCTACATATCCTGAAAGAAAAGAAAATTATAGATATTGTCCATTGGATATCTAAACCTACAATATGTGTTAGTTGTCAAATGGGAAAGAGTTGTAAATTGCCGTTTCAAAAATTAAATAAAACCTTGACGTACCCTCTTGAGAAGATTCATTGTGATTTATGGGGTCCTGCACCTTTATCATCTAATCAAAGTTGTCGTTATTACGTGATCTTTGTGGATGATTTCTCACGATTTACATGGCTTTACCCTTTAAAGAAGAAATCAGAGTTTTTTGATTGCTTCATAAGGTTCAAGAAATTGGTTGAAAACCAATTTGACAGAAAAATTAAAGTCTTTCAATGCGATGGTGGAGGTGAATTTAGCTCTAAAAGGTTTATAGCTTCTCTATATGATTGTGGAATTGATATTCATGTCTCCTGTCCTGGAACTCCTGAACAAAATGGAGTCGCTGAACGTAAACATCGCCACATTGTTGAGATGGGTCTAACAATGATGTTTCATGCCAACATGCCTCTTTCTCTTTGGGTTGAAGCTTTTCTTGCAGCAGTTTATTTAATCAATCGATTGCCATCTCCAGTCTTGAAAAATGACACTCCATACTACAAAATTTACAAGCAGCATCCAAATTATAACAGCTTGCGGGTGTTAGGATGCCAATGTTTCCCATCACTTCGATATCGGGGTGGATCAAAATTTACCAAGAAGACTTATCCTTGTGTCTTTGTTGGTTACAGCTCCATTCATAAAGGTTATCGTTGTTTAGAACCTCGAACTCGACAAGTTTTTATATCACGACATGTGATTTTTAATGAAGAAGTGTTTCCTTACAAGCCTTCCAGTTCTTCACCTACTCCTTCGGAGCTTGTTTTATCTGAAAATTTCCTTCTATGGATGAATGGATTGGAGTTGATCAAAAGGAACTACCAGAAACCAATATGCCAAAATCAATTTTAGAAAGTACTCTGCCTATTAAAAATATAGATTATTATGATCCTATTTTTCTTGCAGGGGCATCTCAATCTGATAATTCTTGTGCAACAAATATAGAATCACAATCTCTTGACAACTCATTCGATAAATGCCAAAATGACGAAATGAGTTCTCTTGAAGTCTCATGTTCAAGAAATGACACATCTCAACCCGAATCAGTTTCTAATCCTTTATCTTCTATGTCTCATGATGAGCAGATTGTGACACATCCTTCATCATCAAACAATGCTACTTCTGCACGACCGCTGCGTGATCGATGTCTACCAAGTCATCTAAAAGATTATGTCCTTCTAGCTACCAATGAAGACTCTGAACCAAAGACTCTCAAAAGGGCGCTCAAAGACCCAAAATGGGTTGCTGCCATGAATGAAGAGTTGCAAGCCTTATATTCAAATGAAACTTGGCAGCTTGTCCCTCGACCGCCAAATGCTAATATTGTTGGCTCAAAATGGGTCTTTCGCATCAAATATCGTGACAACGGGTTGATTGATCGCTATAAAGCTAGATTAGTAGCAAAAGGATTCACACAAATGGATGGAATTGATTTCACTGAAACTTTCAGTCCGGTGGTTAAACCAACCACAATTCGACTTGTTATTGCTCTTTCTATCTCTCTCAGATGGGACATGAGACAACTTGATGTGAAAAATGCTTTTCTACATGGACATCTTAAGGAGACAGTTTACATGGAACAACCGCCAGGTTTTCTTGATGCGCAGCACCCAAATCATGTATGCTTGCTGAAAAAGTCCTTATATGGACTCAAACAAGCATCTCGTGCTTGGTTTGATCGCTTGTCACAGTTTCTTCTCCATCTTGGATTTTCTTGCAGCAAATCTGATTCATCCTTATTCATACTCCACTCTGCCACAGTTACAATCATTCTTCTTATTTATGTTGATGATATTCTTGTCGCTGGAAATGATAGCTCACTTATACAAATGTTAATTAGCCAATTGGCACATGAATTTGCGATAAAGGATTTAGGTCCTTTACATTATTTTCTCGGCATTGAGGTCAAGCCTTTCCATGGTGGTCTGTTTTTGTCACAAACAAAGTATATTAAGGATTTACTTCAACGTACCAAAATGCTCGACAGCTCTCCGAACAAAACGCCAATGGTGCTCAAAGATCGGCCAACCACTCAAGATGATGAACCAGTAGATGCCTTTACATATCGCAGTATAGTTGGTGCGCTTCAATATCTTACATTCTCAAGGCCTGACATTATTCATTCTGTCAACCGTGTTTGTCAAAGTTTTAGTCATCCCAATATGGCTGATTTCAAGGCTGTAAAACGCATATTAAGGTACCTCAAAGGAACTCAATCTCTTGGTATTCGTTATCTCTCTCAAAGCCCGATTTCACTCTGTGGTTTTAGTGATGCTGATTGGGGTGGTTGTCCTACAACTAGAAGAAGCACAACTGGTTTTTGTGTGTTTCTTGGTGCAAACTGTGTTTCTTGGTGCTCTAAGAAACAACCAACTGTTTCGAGATCAAGTTCGGAGGCTGAATATCGCTCGATGGCAGTCACCACAGCTGAATTAACATGGTTGGTTTCATTATTGCGTGACATTGGCATTTTTCTTCCTCAACCACCTCAATTATTTTGTGACAACATCAGCGCTCTTAATATGTCCATAAATCCTATTTTTCATGCTAGAACTAAACACATTGAAATCGATTATCATTTTGTCCGGGAAAAGGTTGCTATGGGGACCTTGATCACTCGATACATTGCTTCTTCGTCTCAGCCAGCCGACATATTCACGAAGCCTCTGCCCAAGAACCTATTCAGCACGTTTCGCTACAAACTGGGTGTTTCGTTACCTCCACATCCCACTTTGAGGGGGCATGTTAAGGAAACTCTACAATCAGAAGGGATTAGACACATCAGCCGTGACTCAAATTCTGGAAGCATCAATGGAAAAATTAATGGAAGAATTAGTGCTGTCAAATCTCAACCATAATTAGGACTTTCCTTTATTTATTCTTTTGTCTAAATATAACACTTTGCAATTTCGAGAACTTCTCTGTATATATACACTGTGTGATTCAATAGATAAAACAATCAAGGAAAAGAAAATTATTTTCTTCCAATATTTCTCACTAAACCCCACCAATTAAGACTAAAATATAAGGGCCACTAAACAAATAAGGTTGGCATAGAATCACATAGAATCACATTGAGAAAAAAATTCTACAATATTAATGCAGTAAATAGTGAACTACCTCTAGCGTGAGAAGAATATCGCGATTCTGCAAAATTCTACAGTCCCACTCAGCTATTGCATTAGCTTGCTTCTGAAATTTTCCAGCCCGCTCCTGTAGTTCAGCATTCCATTCCTTGATGATCTACAACAAATATCTTCAAATAAGTGGCGTCCCAAAACATAAACAGGAGTTTACAGAAAAACGTTTATAGGAACAGACACTTTCTTTTAACGTTTCTGCTGGAGTAAAATTTGTACAAGTGTAAAACATAAGCATACTGTTGACAACAATTAAAAACCACCACCTTGTGCAAAAATTATTTACCTCCTCAACACTTCTCCCAGAAATTTCAGAAGGTAACTTGGGTGCAGAGGCCAATGCTGTACTGGTTGTTGAAATAGTCCTACGAGACAAGAATAATACAAGGAGAGAATAAATAATTTGAAACTAAAATAGATCTACTGTACAAAATGTTTCCTGTACTTTATCTACTTCATAAAGCACCAAATAACTTTTGATATGAGTTACTCATTTGATACACAAAAAATATTTCGGTAAATTCTTGCTAGTGATCCAACTGCCAACTGTTAACTGTCTATTGGCTTTCAATCCTATGGCAGCCGGAAATCTACTCTTCACTTCTCATTGTTAAGTTCGAGAGGACAGGAACCGGAGCGTGGTCTCAACCTCATAAACCATAGAATTCAAACTTTTCATTCAACCACTAAAAACTATAACATGCTCTGCTCACTTGTATTTGTTTGTCGAGTATATTAACATTTTTATGCCTATCTTTTCAGGAAATATTATTTTCTTGTGTGATAGTGAGACTATTAAAACGGGTTTTTATCTGCTACTCATAAAAAATGATTGGTATTAGAGTATCCAATTTATATGCTAAATAATATGTTTCAAGAAATACTGACCACCCAAGAAACAACAAAGCAAAAAATTATAAGCACGATACTATCTAAACTGGGATCGGAAGTTTGGAACATTTTGAAATTGCAGCTCCATAACAATGATTAAGACACTTTGCAGTGAATAAGACGAAAAAAAGATAGGACCAGTGGGACATACAGAGCCACAACTGAAAGATACAACAAGGGAAAATGTTGTTTGAGCAGAAGAAGTGGCAGTTGAACTTGTCAAGTTGTTGAAGCGAAACTTGGAACACCTACAATACATCAACACAAAATCTAACATAAACCAACACGGAAGGGAAGCAACGTATTTTTTACCACCAGCAATAAAATATAAGAAAGAAACGTTGTTGAAATTGGTGGTGGGGTGAACACATCATGATCGATAAAGACTCACCAAAGCAGAGAAAAAATGAGAAACTTCTGTTAGTCATTCTGATGCCCCCAAAAATTGGCACATCTGGCCGGGAATCCAAGCCCATCTATCAAATTGAGCTAGCCGTAAAAGTCCGATCCCATAGTCTCTTCCAAAAAAACCGAGATCAGAAACATATCAAAAGGGCCAAGCACATTAAATGTTTGAGGCCGCCAAGCCCAAGGACCATTCCCTAAAGGTCCAAGCCCATTAGTGTGGATGAGAAATTCGAACCCAATGGCAGTTCAGGAATATGAAGACATTTTCGTAAGTAAATAAAACCTTGATAAATATGGGATTTGATCGAATCTCATCGAAATAAGACGAGAGTCCTAGCCACCATGGTTAGGGAGTTCTACCATCTAATGTTTCCTATCTCAAATAGGATATCCTACTCAAACAAGTCAACTAACATCTCCTTCTTCTATAAATATCAAGAATTAAGTATTGAGCACGGTTTTACATGATTCATACTCTTTCGCTCAGTCAACATTAATATATCGCATTTTGCTCTTTGTATTCATAATAATAGCACTGACTTAAGCATCGGAGTGGATACATCGAAAACATCCTCTTAACCCTATTTTTGTCTGTAAAGACCCCTCAGCACCGACCCGATCCCAAAAGCTTGGAAAATTTGAAAACCCGTTCACCATATCGAACCCGACGAAAAATATTAGTATCATTAATTGGCGTCGTCTGTGAGAATTTGAAAATAAAGAGATAAGATGGTACATCAGAAAGAACGTAAGAAAATGATTCGAGGTCAAAAGAACCCTAGGAGCGAAAATCAATGAGAATGAGCACCACAAAGAAGAAAATCATGAAAAACATTGGTGGATGCATAAATCAACCAAACGGTCTCATGACTCTCAATATCACTCAACTTGTTTCAGACATGTTTGAGCAACTTCTGGCCTTCTTCGGAATAGCTTCTGGTTTTACTTTGAACATCTAATTCTCTAGGAAAAAGCCCCTGGTCTTCCATTGTGATCTCCCACGGAAGAGCCCTGATATTCCCCGGAAGAGTTTATGGTCTCCCAAGGAAAAGCCCATGGTCTTCCCCATAAGAGTTTCTGGTCTCACACGGAAGTGGCCCTGGTCTTTCCCAGAAGAGTTTCTGGTCTCAATGGGAAAAGCTCATCCGGGTCTTCCCCGGAGTAGCTCCCGATTTTCCTTCGAACGGGAGTTGGTCTTCAACGGAAGAGCCCCGGATATTTCCTGAACGAGTTTATAGTCCTCAGAGGAAGAGCTCATCATGTTCTCCGAGCACATCCTTGTCTTGCTTGGAAGAGCTCACCAACTTCATCATCAGAAGAGCCGATCCTGATCGTTCTCAAAAGATGATACTCCTTGAGATGGGAGCTCAACCATCAAATCAATCAATCTAATTATTTCTTTTAATTTCTGTTTCATTTATATTAATCTGTTCTGATTTATATGATGTTATTTTGCTTTGGTCAGTCGTACACTTTATTACTTTTGTCATATAGTTATATCTGAAACATGTTATGCGACAAAGTTATTCAATACAATAAAACGTAAGCTCGAGACTTGTTGGCCATCTCACAAAACACCCCCCGAGCAGACAACTTGTACAAAAGCCCATCAAAGCCTGGCACATTCACAAAAGTCCGAACTGCTCGGCAAAATATAAATCCACGAATGTGGCATTCACAAAAGCCCGACCATCTCGGCAAAATATAAGCCCACGACTATGGCATCTACCAAATCCCGACCAGTTCGACACTTATAAGACTAATAAACTTTGGCAATTCACAAAAGCCCGACCAGCTCGGCAAATTGTAAGCCCAGGAATGTGGCATTCACCAAAGCCCCGACAAGCTCGACGAAATGTTAGCCCATGAGTGTGACATTCATCAAACTCCGACCAGTTCGGCATTTATGAGACTGATAAACTTGCAATTCACAAAAGCCTAACCAGCTCGACAAAATGTAAGCTCGTGAAGGTGGCATTCACCAAAACCCGACCATTTCGGCACTTATAAGGCCAATGAACTTTGGCAATTCACAAAAACCCGAGCAGTTCGGCACTTGTAAATCCATGAACGTGACATTCACAAAAATTCCAATGTCGCGGTCGGCAACATTAAGGAGATTCTTAATGAATAGTTCTTTATTTGAGCTCGTTTTAGTAAATTATGTTTCACGTTTCTTTATTCAAGCTTGAGTTGCATGTCCGTCCACACAACAATTTATTCAAGTATAACTTATGAATAGCCCGATAATCATCATTTCAATTTATTACTTAGCCAAATCTTGGTTTCAAGTTACAAGGACTTGGACAACCAACCTGGTCAGGTTCTCTGTTTATTACTTAGCCAAATCTTGGTTTCGAGTTACAAGAACTCGGACAGCCAGCATGCTCGGGTTCTCAGTTTATTACTTAGCCAAATTTTGGTTTCAAATTATAAGGGCTCAGACAGCCAGCCGGCTTGGGTTCTCAGTTTATTACTTAGCCAAATTTTGGTTTCAAATTATAAAGGCTCGAACGGCTAGCCTGCTTGGTTTCTCAAGTTGTTACTTAGCCAAATTTTGGTTTCAAACTATAAAAGCTCAGACATCCAACATGCTCGTGTTCTCAGTCTATTAACCAAATATGGTTTCATGTGTACTAGCGCGCATAATAATTCTGATCGGGGTTTCATTCAACGACATCCAAATAGGACCCCGATTCTGCTTAGGTGCCTCTCTTGCTCGGGTTTTGTCAAAATTATTATTTGGCTAGTTTTTGTTTGGCATACATGCCCGGACACTTGGATCGGGTGAATAGACTATGACTTGGACAAATTACGCAATCAAAATTAAACCCAAATCACCGGGACTTTCATTAAAAGAAACATGCATTGCAAACTTGAGTGCAAAAGGGTACAAGGAAGAAACTAAATAAAAGGGGTCTGGGGGTCGGCCGCTTCTTCATCATCGGCTTGGTCCCCTTGATCGGATACTTCGCATTCTTCGGGCATGTCTTCTAGAGCTTTATCCGAGTCCAGAAAAGAGGCTGGGTGATCGGCTTCGGAATAGCCATTGGCCCGGAATTGGGCCAAACATCCTTTGAACCCCTCTTCAAAATAGGCAACGGCCTTGCCCGCGCATATTCCCACAAATTCAGGGGATTGAAGGAACTCCTCTTTCTTCCGAGCCCATGTACCCTCGGCCTCTACCTCTTGTTCTTGGGCTTCCTCTTTCAAGAGCAGGGTCTCCAACTCGGATTCTTTCAGGCGGTCTTGAACACTTTGATGGAGGGATTGAAGCTTTTCATTGTGCTCGGACTTGATGTCTCTCAATTGCTTGGTTAGTTCGTCGTGATGGGCCAGGACATCCTCAAGAATCTCGGAGTTGGCCTGGGCACAAGCTTGTGTTTTCTGGGATCGGAGGATATGCTCCCCGGCCCAGGCAATGGTCTAAAAACAAACAAACATAAGTAAGTAGAAAAATAAAAAAGGGAATGTACAAATAAACATGTGTTGAGGAATGTTACCTGCATAAAGCTAAGGGCCATGGATTCCTCGACAAGTGAGTCTGGGGCCGATTGAAGGATTTGTAAGTCTACAGAGGAAACCAGGTTCTTTAGAATGCCCAAAGCGCCGGGCCCGTTAGGTTTGGTCAAGAAAGATATGCCCGGGCTGCGGGGATGCTCGGCACTCTCTGGAACCATAGGCTTGGAGCCTTTTCCCTTGCCTTTGGCATCGAGCTCCGAACCCGCGGTAATCAGGGACGAATAGGAGCCCGAGCCAGGTCCTTCCTTCTTCTTGGAGGATTTCTTCTTGGGTGGTTTTACTGGGGATGGCTCGGGTGCGACATTTTCGGAAGGGGCCTCGGCCTTTTTTTTCTTTAACTTCAGCATCTCTGCTTTCATCACAGCTTTCATTATGCGAGCGTCTGCAAGGAAAAACAAATCGTGGTAAGCACACGATAGTAAAGTAAAGAAAACAGAAGGTTAGGCATAACGATCGGATTAATTATATGTTATTTTGCAATAATAAAGATTAATTATTTTAAATTGGAAAATTTAAAATAATTAAGCCAGATAATTAAATTGTGCGTTTAAAATATGTATTAGAAAATATCACTTTATTGACAATATCAAAATGCATATTTGAATTTTATAACATACGAGAGATAAAATAAAATAGACCAGGTAAAGTTTTGAACCCAAAAGAATAAAAGATGACACACAATATTTATATCAAACATCATAATCTCTCTTTTCCGAAATTTTTATACGCCCAAACGCAAATTTTTAACTCACTTTTCTTTTGTTTACTGATTAATCATGATTGCATGTTAATAAATCATGAATAAAATAAGGGGCCTTCGCATTAAGAGTCAGAGGATCCTACCTAAGTCCTTATTTATCCCCACTTTCTTTTTTGCAAAATTTGTATTTACAAAGCAGATCATCCTTGACCAAACTCTCAACGTTAAAACATTTCACGCTCATCACGGCCAAGAAGAAGGTGAAATTTTGGGTCAGATCGGCTAGGGTATGGTAAAGTTCATGACCCAATCCATCTTACAATGTCAAGGATGAGAAGACTTGACATAAACGTACTATTGAGCCAGCCTTTGTGGGAGTCCGACTATCTCTTCAATAACTGATATTTCGAGTAGGTCGATAGATAAAACCGACCTATCCGACCTCTCTCTAATGGTTGGACCTGTGTCGGGACTTAAGTGGGAGGCTAGGACTTCATACCAAGGCTCTTCATACAATCAGACTTTTGCCTCGGTTTTTTTATTTTGGCGGCGTGATTCTCGGTAGGGCTCGGTTCAGGGTTCTCTTCTTTTTGGCTCAGATGGCCCGGTTCTTCAATTGGAAAGGAGGGTCATCCAGAAAGTCTACTAACTCTTGTACGGATCCTGCTCGAATGCGTGAGGAAGAGTGTTACACCAATATTGGTAAGAGCCACCTCTTTAGCCTACGGTATTCACTTCGGAGTTCTAAACCGTCACTACATGTCACTTGACAGGATGTACGTGACATCTCATATTGAATTATTACACTGATATATTATTGTTTGATTTGTTAACTATATTTAAGCCCAATTTATTCCCTCACTAAATCCACAAAATCTTAACCTCTATTTTCTTTTTATTTATTGTAAATTCCAGCCACAGGATTACGAGACTCCAAATATTATGAAAATTAGAAAAATGGAAATGTTAGTTAATGATAGTATTACGAGTTGGGGACCCACAATAGAGAACTGAAATTTTGAAGGGCCAATCTTATCAAATTTCATTGTCATCATTTTTTGCCACTTAGCAAAAAGAAAAGTATTCAAGGACTTGATACCGACCATCATCACCAATAGCACCTTGAACATATATAATTTCTAAGGAAAAAAATAAGAGATCTCATAACAAAGATAAAAGAAAGTCCAAATGAAGGATAAACACCCACTGAATGCATGCTTTCAAAAGGATACATATTCACGAGACTTGCAATAAAAAAAACCACATGAATTGTTAAAAATCTCCAGAAAAGTCGGCTTTTTTACTTCTTTACCCAACACAAAGTTATTAAAGCTTTTAACACAAATAATAAACGACATAATAGAAAATCCTTTATTCTCCAATTTCAAGACAAACCAACAGATCAAATTACCAAAACCCGCCAATATCCCAACATTGTTCTCTTTACTCCAATAAATGTAGTGCAACAAGTAAGAGCTCAAATAACCAAACCAAGCAAACATTCCTCTGGTCAAAAATTTTAACAAAACAGAAATTCAATCAGAAACTATGCCATTGTAAACATCTCCAGAAAAGTGAGACCTTACTTCTTTGGAGAACACAAAAGTTAAACAATGGTAATTATTAAACTTTTATAACGAAATCCTTTCTTTTCAAATTTCAACACAAAAAAAATTCAAATAGCCCGCTATCAGCCAATATCCAACATTATTCTTCTTTATTCCATTAAAAAAAGTAGAGGTAATAAGAAAGAGGTCGAATAACCAGGCGAACATTCCTCCGACTGAACATTTAACAGAGTAGAAATTTGATAAGAAACTATATGACTTGGTCAGTGTAGCAGCAAGTGGCCCATTGAATATTGCCAAATACTAACCTCACCTAAAATTCATTTATAAGTTTGCAAGAAAAGGCTGATAGAAGAGTGGATATAATTTTACCAAAATTATAAAGTAACTACACCTGGCTTCATTCAGAAGTCTGAATAATTAGAAAAAAAAAATCAGTCATTTGTATACTTCAATGGATAGAAAGATACCAAAATATTTACAAGTAATATATCAACATTATTCTTCTTCAACTATTTTGGTTCGTAAGAGTTCGTAAGAGAAACGTGCACTAGATTACAAAAGTGCAACAGCTAGAAAATGGTATTTCTTGAATTTGGAATGATATCAAGAGAACAGAAATTTACCAAAAGAAGGCAGAGCAGAAACCGATTGTGACTGAGATGATGCTGAGGATGCAGCTATGGGTGATTTCAATGATAAAGAAAACGCACTTGTGGCTCCAGAGGACAATACAGGTGCACTATCAGCGCTGAAACCCGTAAAACCTGAAGATGGAGCAGGTGTACATATTCAATGCTGTGGACACTGCATGACCAGTACCAATAAAAACAAGGAAGATCATACCAGAACTAGCAGGCGAATCAGTAGAAAAAGCAGTAGCAGAAGATAGAACTGAAGCACTTGTAACTGAAGGGGTGGTACCAGCCACAGAAGCTTTTGACGCGAGCGCACTTGACAGAGATGATGATGATGATGAAGCTGCTCCTGATGCTAAACTAGTATTGTTCTTTAAAAATGAAAAACCAGAAGAATCAGAGGTAGGCACTGTTGAAAATGAAGCAGCAAGCATGGTAGTAGCAGTTCCCATGCCAGTAGTTGATGCTGCGGGAAATGAAATCCAGGAGAACCAGATGAATTGGCGAAAGAAAATCCAGGTGCTGAAGAAGATGAGCTCGAAAAGTTGGTAGGTGCGGGGAATGACGTAGTTGTGGAGGAAGAGCACAACGAACCAAACAGGGGAGCTGGAGATGAACTAAAGATAGATGAGGAACCCGTGAGGCTTAAAGTTGAGGCAGAATTCGAACCAAATGATGGTGCATTTCCAAGAGAACCAGATGCAGTGGCGAATGAAAATCCAGGTGCCGCAGAAACTAAGCTTGAAGCATTGGTAGTTAATAGGGGTGATGTACCTAAGGAGGAAGAGCTCAAAGAACAGAACAAGGTAGCTGGAGATGAACCAAACATGGATGAAGATGAACCAGAAAGACCTAAAGTTGACCCAGAGCTTAATCCAAATGATGGTGTATTTCCCATTGACGCCACAGTTGTTGAAAATGAGGGTGTGCAGGGAGCAAATAGACCGCCAGCTGGAGACTTATCATCGAACACAGGCAGCGTGGAAGCTGAAGTGGTGGATGCTGCCGTTGACGATCCAAACACACTTGACCCTGGAATTCGACCAGACTCCGATAGAGAAGCAGTGTTTGCAGCATTTGATGCTGACAAAGACGATCCGAATAGGTTGGACGATGAGGCTAGACTAGATCCAAACGCGGGTGTGGTAGTACTGCTATTAGAAGCTCCAGAGGAAAATCCTAAAGGGCCGGAAGATGGGGCTTTGCCGAACCCAGATAAGTTTAAAGATCCTGGAGCAGGGGATGCAAATAATATCGAGATACCAAATGGTGATGATGAAGGCGATGGAGACCCGGCCGCAGTAGCAGAACTCGACCCAAACATGCTAGCAGTATGACCTGTGCCCGAAGATGGGGATCCGTAAGTAATAAAAGCAGGAGCCAGAGAAGAGGACCCCAAAATGTTGAGAGCTGACACTGATCCAAAAAGGTTTGAAGATGAGGCTGGCCCAGATAACGACGAACCAAAAGGACTAGAGACGGAAGCCGCGGTAGAAGACCCGAACATGCTCTGTGCAGTACCCGAACCCAAAATATTTGTAGTTGGCGCACAGCCAGATAAAGAGGATCCAAAGGAATTGGAAGTAATTGCTGAAGCAGAAGATCCGAAAGTGCTAGGAGTCGTCCCAGATCCAAAAAGGTTGGAAGTTGGAGTCGAACCTGATGCAGAAGATGATCCAAACATGTTCGTTGTGAGGCCTGCACCAGTAGAAGACCCGAATAAATTGGAGACGGGGGAAGGCGACGAGCCAAAGATTGAGGAACCTCCGAATGAGGTTGCAGCTGACGCGGGGGTGGAAGATGCCGTTCCCGAGCCAAAGCCGAGGGAAATTGGGGAAGTGGTTGAGGTTGGGATGGAACTAGGGTTTAAGAAGCCCAACGAAAAGGGAGAAGACGACGACGAAGAAGAGGAGGAAAGTGAATAAGTTGTGGAGAAGGCAAATTCCGTCCCCGTCATGGTTGAGGAGGATATCGGCAGCTCTGCAGCGATAGCGTAGCGGTTACGGTGGCGGGGGTTGGGGTTTTTTAAATTTTGGGGTTTAGGAGGAGGAGGAGGGATGAAAATGAGAAATGTGTAATATTTAGTGAGTTTATTTTTAGCATTATCCCGGATCTCTTTTTGGGCCGGACCCATTACGGGCTGGTCCAATAATACCACGACGGCCCATCTTCAATTTCTCGTACATTTTAACGAACAAATTCCGGCGGTGGTCGGTTGTTCCGGCGAAAACATGAACTACGAGCGGAGACTGATCGAGGGGGCCAAGTACGTCTACGCCGGAGCCTCTGGCGCCTTCGCAGATGAACACGTCGACCTCTCCGAGCTGGAGATAAAGGCTACGCTCAAACATCACCAAGTCGAAGGTGTCTCCTGGCTCATTCGGCGGTACCACCTCGGCGTCAACGTCATCCTTGGTACATTCTAAATTCGAAAATTCTTGCTTTTTTCTTTTTTGTTATTTCCTTCTCTTTGGTGTTTTTTTGCTAATTCGTCGATTGAAGTAACATTGTTTTATGGTTACTCATGACTTGCAGGAGATGAGGTGAGATTTCCGGTTATGTACGAGGTCAACTTTCAAAGTCAACGGTGTGCTGAGTTTTTTCTTGAATAATATACCAGTAATTACGAATGAAAGATCTCAATGTTGGCCAAAGTACTATTTTAAAAAAAATGGTTGGTTAGTTAATTAGGACGAAATATTTGTATAAGTGTAGAATTCTTGTTAACTTTTTTATTAGTATTTTGTCGTGGAGCTTCTGAATTACGAATTAGTAGTAACTTGAGTTATGTAGTGGCTCCATGTGTTTGGTTTTCCTATAGATGGGACTTGGGAAGACTTTACAAGCTATATCTCTTTTGAGTTATCTGAAAGTATGTCGGAAGTCTTCTGGGCCATTCCGTAAGTAAATGCATCTTATTCTCACCATCTACCCTTTGTTTTGGAATTTTGATTATTATAATTTTCGGTTTATTATTCTACTTAAATGTTTTCCGCAGTTGTGCTGTGTCCACTTAGCGTGACTGATAGTTGGGTCTCTGAAGTAGCCAATTTTGCTCCAAAAGTGAGATTACTTCGATATGTTGGCGAGAAAGAACATAGACACAAATTGCGATGGGAAATGTATGAGTACATAAAAAAACAGTCATTATCTGATGGTGTAAGTTTTGGGTCTACACATGTTTTTTAGTCTAATTGAAAGTTTTCACATTCTCACTCATATCTGTTAATTTGCGGTAAAATAAAATGGCATACCATGTACTGACTATGTTTGGTATCTTCTAGGTTCCATCATGGTCGTTTGATGTGCTATTAACAACTTATGACATAGCGTTGATTGATAAGGATTTTCTCTGCCAGTTCCCTTGGCATTACACAATAATTGATGAAGCGCAGAGACTCAAAAACCCTTCCAGTGTATGTTTAGATTTTATGCAATGAAAAATAAATTAAGAATGTAATTTGAGTTTCTGCATTAAGTCTACCTGTGATGGGTAACTGTTATGTTGCTGCAATGCTAGACGTGATTATAATCAAGGAGCTATTCCTCCCATGAGTTGACTATTTTGATTTATGTCAGGGTAAACATTATGCAATAATTTTTTTTCCCTGCAATTTAAGCTTGTTTTGCTTTCCCAGCTGGGTTACCTTTTTTCATCACAGCATATCAATAGAGAACTAGGGTGGTGGCTGTTCTGTTTATATAGTTGAAAATTCTTTTTGGGACTAAAAATTAGTGACGTTCTGAAAGTTGTTCTCAAAAAAAACTTTAAATCTGTCTCTAAACATAGGGTAGGATGAATATTTTGAGTCCTCATCTCTGAGAAAGTGATCTTGGTAGATCATTTCTCTCAGTCCTGCATTTAGTTAGAATCTGGTAGTAAACATAAGATTATGGTTTTCACTGTAATTATCTCATACGTTATTTCTTGAGCTTCCTTTTTGGCTCATGTCACAGGCTTCTGCTTTGATTTAGGTTTTGTACAATACACTGCGAGAGCAGTTTGTCATGCCAAGAAAATTGCTGATGACCGGCACACCTATTCAAAACAATCTTACAGAACTTTGGGCATTGTTGCACTTCTGTATGGCTTCCATATTTGGAACAAAAGAGCAGTTTCTTTCTGCTTTCTCAGAAGCTGGAGACCCTACAGGTAAATTTTTTTACTCTTGCCTTTTATGAAGCGCATTTTGCTTTTCAAAATAGGTGGAACTCTTAATGTCATACTTAACTAATGAAAATTATCGTTTTCATGGATTATAAAGTGCTACATGGATTGCAATTATTAAAACTACTGTTTTGCCAATGCTTTGAAATTACTTGTGATAATGTTGAGGTACTTTGGTTTTATGGAACTCTCTCTTGACATTTTTGAATTCCTTCTCTGAGCAGGTCATGACGCAAAAAAGGCGAGGGAACAGTTTAAGATCTTAAAATATGTGCTCGGGGCATTCATGCTTCGAAGAACCAAATCTAAACTTACCGAGTCTGGAACTCTTTTGCTGCCACCTATTACTGAGATTACTGTGTTAGTTTCTGACTGCCTGTTTCGCTGTTATTGCTTGCCTGCTTGTTGAAATTCCTTAAGCAATCAGCTTTAAACGAGTTAGTTTATTATTTGTATCACGGGTGTTTTTGAATTTTTGCTTTTTTTTGCTGTTTTGTTTAGTATCCTATTACGTGGTCCCTCAATAATTTGAAATTCTTGTTGACAGCATGGCACCTTTGGTTTCTCTGCAGAAGAAGGTTTATTTGTCAATAATGAGAAAAGAACTTCCAAGGCTCCTTGCTCTAGCCTCTAGAACTTCCACTGCTCAATCATTGCATAATATTGTATGCTGATTTTTTTTTTTTATTTGCTTACTGTTTAGTTTGTTTTTTTTTTATTTGCTTACTGTTTTGTTTGTTTTTGCATCATGTGATGTGGATACCATATTTCTTATTCCCAAGTTGCATACATGATGCATATTATATATTTGTCCTTCAGGTAATTCAGTTACGGAAAGCATGTAGTCACCCGTACCTTTTCCCAGGTATTGAGCCTGAACCATACCAAGAGGGTGAGCACCTAGTTCAGGTAGCGTAATTCACAAACTCTTTTAAACAGCTATTTACAGGGCTATATAGAGTGAATGAAATTTGAAACAGTAAAATGCATTCATTATCCATTTAAGTTACTAGCGTAAGCAAAAAAAAATTGGTGAAGAATACAACTAGCAAAAAGCAAAAAGTTTTGTGCTTTCTTGATTCATTCTTTGTACCTGAAATTTTATTTCATCAGGCTAGTGGTAAACTTCTTATCTTAGACCAGCTACTTCAGAAGCTGCACAATTCTCAGCATCGGGTTCTATTGTTTGCTCAGATGACTCATACACTCGATATTTTACAGGCTAGTGTCATAACTACTATTCAATTCATTAAACTCTAAATCCTGGAGTGACTTCATATTAGTCCCTACAGTTTTTTAATCACGTATGTGTGTGTGCAGGACTTTTTAGAACTCAGGAAATATACATATGAGCGCCTTGATGGTTCAATTCGAGCAGAGGAGCGGTTTGCTGCAATTAGAAGCTTCAGCCGAAAATCTGCTGATGAAAGTTACAGTTCTAATGATGATATTAACACTCCGTTTGTCTTTTTGATTTCCACCAGAGCAGGGGGGGTGGGACTAAATCTTGTGGCTGCTGATTCAGTGAGTGTGCATCTTTTATATCCAAATTTGCTATACTCAGTCACTTGTCCTCGTGATTAAATGTTGAAGATCGCATCTTTCACCATAGTATCGTCTTGAAATATACTGGTCGATCAAATGAAAATTCGTTGGTAAATTCTAACATAAATTAGGTACTTCACATTCTTCGTTGTTAATTTGTTATGTTCTCTTTTCATTTGTCTTGTCACTTGGATGTTGTTGATATCACTGTGATATGCAAATTACCGGTCATAAGCTGTGAATGGACACAAGATTCAAACTATCTGTTGATTCCTTCAGCAAACGTTCTGCATCCCGATGGTGTACATCACAAATACTTTGGTGAAATCTAGTTTGGCAGTGGTGCAGATTTTACAAACAATCTGCAGCATGGTTAGTATCGGTCAGAGGGAATGTGCATACTAGTATGCCTGCTTGTCAGAAACTAGGGATGTCATAAACTACCTCTCCTTGATTAAAGAGACACCTTGGCAGGTGTTAGGTTTTATGACTTTATGTCTGTCTAAAACTGATGTTGAGTATGTTATTTTTTTCTGTTTTCTGGATGTTTCTGGAAGTATTGAATGGTGATTGTCTACACAATGCTATGTGACTTGTATGCTCATAACTGATTTGATCATTTTAGCTCTTTCTAGGTTATATTTTATGAGCAAGATTGGAATCCACAAGTAGATAAGCAGGCTTTGCAGCGTGCACATCGAATTGGTCAAAGCAATCATGTCTTGTCCATAAATTTAGTTACTGGACATACTATTGAAGAGGTGAGGTCGCATTATTATTTTTTCAAACGATCACATTTGGTTGATGACTAACTATTGAATACATGCAGGTTATCATGCGGAGAGCAGAAAGGAAGTTACAGCTGAGTCATAATGTTGTAGGAGAGGATAATTTGAATCATGAAGGAAATAATGGGGGAGCTGAAGCTGGTGATTTAAAATCTATTATATTTGGGCTGCATAATTTTGATCCTCTGGAGATTAATGTGGAAAAATCAGATCATCTGAATATGGTTGAATTAATTTGTCTTGCTGAGAATGTTATTGAATACCGCCACGAGTTAACGTCAAACTTGGGTGAAAGAAAGTTTGAGATCAATCCAATGGATTTTAAGGATCGTCATCTAAAGGTGGAAGAAGGTTCAAGGTCCCTCGCATTTGATCCTGGTTTTGATGAGGCTTCGTATAATTCATGGGTTGAGAAATTCAAGCAGGCGTCCCAAGCAGATGATAGTGATGTGTTGAACTTGAGACATAGAAGACAATCATCTGACAAGAAGCATCTTAAAGCTGAAGCTGCTCGTAAGAAGTCAGAGGAGGAAAAACTATCTAAATGGGAAGCTCTTGGATATCATTCACTATCAGTCAACAATCCTTTGGGCCTGAGCGATTTGGATGTAATAACATATTCTGGTTCAGTTCAATTTGTTTATGGTGACTGCACCAATACATCAAGTGCCTGTCCTGCGCAGCCCGCAATTATATTCAGGTAGATATAATGTTTCTAAAAGCATTCTGTTACCTGTTAAAGTTATAATTGCTCTGTGATTTCCCTTCATCTGTGTTAAAACTCAGAATTTACGCATGAAAGCATTTGACTAAATTAAAATTCTTTGAACAGTTGTATCGATAACTCAGGAAAGTGGGGTCATGGTGGTCTATTTGATGCATTGGCTAGAGTTTCACCTACTGTTCCTTATGCGTATGAGCAAGCTTCAGAATTTGGGGATCTTCATCTTGGTGATCTACACCTCATAGAAATAAATGGTCTGTTTTCGGCTCTCTGTTCTAATGAATTCTGTCTTCAACAGGTTCTGCTACGTGTTGTAATTTGTTACTGGTAGAATTCCTTTTGCAACCACAATAATAATCGTCTTAAAATATAAATTGTGTGAGTAAAGGTGATTTTATGTCTTTCTTCTCAAGTGTAGTGTTATTATTCCTCAGACATGCCTTTATTTTTAAGATAAGTGAAATCTAGTTTAAGAATATTCATACATTTTTATTATCATTTTGTTATTCCAAGTTTTGACAATATTGTGCTTCCAATTTCAACCCAATGTTTCTTTTTATTTCCATCTATTTTTGTCATTCGGATTTTCTTAGCTCTGCATCCGACTACCTACAGATGACCAAAGTATACAGAGTACTACAACAAATAACGCTCCTCGATGGGTAGCTTTAGCTGTTGTGCAGTCATATAATATCAGGCGTAAAGTCCCACGCAGCAATATTTCGATTACTGATTTGGAAGTTTGCCTTGCAAAGGCATCATCGTCAGCTGCTCAATATTCTGGTAAATATTTGCTTGCTTTTGTTAGCTGATATTTCATCGTAGCTAGGAAACCTTTTTTCTGATTAGATCGTAAGGGTAATTACACGAGCATGTCCGGTCATATCTTATTTCTTCATTTTGGCAGCTTCGATCCACATGCCACGAATTGGTTATCAAGACTCCTCAGATCGTTCAGAATGGTACACAGTTGAACGCCTTCTACGAAAATATGCAGCTATGTATGCCATAAATATCTATGTGTATGTCTCTCTCTTTCTCTCGATGTTGGTGTGGGTGGGTAGGTCGCCTGATCACCAATGTGTTTCATATTCGTGTACCGACTTCCCAATATATACGTGAATGTCTTTTGTGTGCTTTGATGTACAAATCAAGGCCTGCGCATAAATTGATTTATGTTCCGATAGTTCTATTTGACCTCCTCTCAAGTTGACTATATTGAGCTGGAATCATATTCGTGTTGAGCAATTTAAGCTTGAGCCTCGAGCTCAAAATATTCAAAATTCAAAATTTTGAAAAGGCTGAAATTGGACACAATGACTTGAATAGCAATAAAGAAAATAAAGAACATTTACTTAAGCTCGATTTATATGTGCTTGAATTCAGCCAGCCCTCATAGCGGAAGCTCGTCAGGTGCTAATGTAAATTGCTTCATGTCTACTTTATGCAGGTATTATTTCCAACGTACCACAGCAACCATGTAATTATCGCAGATGTTTGGCTTGTAATGATTCCCTGAGAGTCTGTGCCCATTTTGCTCCGGCAGTTTGTGATTGTAACTGTCTTGGAATTCCTTTGTTTTGGACGCTGAAAGTTCGTTTCGTCACATGGTAATCGATTGATATCGAGATATGTGGTTCTGTTTGTATAGCACTGATAGTGAAGACCGTGGATGTAGTTGGAGTTTGGTTGATTTTGGGATACCTTTCTCTTTGTATTATAAAAATAGAGAGAACCAATTTCGATCTAGTTGGAGTTTGTTGATTACGACTTGTTTTTCGGTTTGTGTCATTGTGATAGTGGTGACTCTGCTCAATCTGGTTTTTTTTGGATTGCTTGAAGTGGATACAGGTTGCGCAAGATATGTATGTAGGTTTAATATATCTTGTGCAATTCAGTTATTTACTCAAGAGTAGCTAATGACCAGCTCGATCAAAACCGTACTTGATCGAGTTCGAATTTTAATTATTTCTACTCAACTAGTCCGTGTGTTACTCGAGTAACTACAAATTTAATTTTGTTTACATATATACAATTTAAGATTATTTTGGTTTATATAAATACAAAATTTAAACTCTACAAACACTTTCGAGATTTTCAAATATGAGTTCGATTAACTCGATTTTCAATGAGTTGAGCTCGAGCTTTAAAATGAATTCTCGATGGATTGTGTTCGAGTGGAGCTCTTGTTTCCGATTATAAGGTTACTCTAAACAGACATAGGTTGCACAATATATATGCAGTGTGTTTCATGTGTCATGCTGGATCCATTACCGGTGCATAGAATATTGGATTTCGAATTAAGTGGACAGTCTCACATCATATGAGAAAAATAGTATATCTATTAAATTAATAAGATAATATGTATTATTAAAATTATTGAGATTATAGAAATAATCAAATATCATATTATGATATAAAATCTTCATCATAATGAGGATAATAATGAGTAGGTATCTTGTGAGACGGTTTTATGCTTCTATATTCATGTGATGGGTCGATTCGATTTATAGATTTTATGAAAAATAATATTTTTGACATAAAAATTAATAGTTTTTCTTGTTAAGATTTGAAATGAATATACGACTTTGTATGCTTATGCCTTTGTATCTTTTTATTTTATTTATTAGAATTTTATTTATAATAATGAAGAATATAATTTCTTTTTATTTCTATTTTTAAACACGATAGCGGATTGATCGGACTTTTAGTTTGAGTGAAAATTATACAGATTTTTAGTTGATTAGGTGCGGTTTAATTAAATTAATGAATTTATTTAATTTAGATGATCTAATATATTATTTCTACATGATATAAAATCTTCAAACTTACACAATTCAATTTGGTATAGTTTGGTATCTTTTTAGAAAGCCAAATATCATGGGTTCGTGAAAAATAATTTTATATAGGGATAAAATATCTCTTTTATGAGATTTGATAATTTTAATATAATGATAAAAATACCACAAATGACTTAATTGCTCTCAATATATAAAAATCATAAACCATATTCTTCTCTCATTTCACTTGTAGGTAGAAATTAAAATCAAATAAATATTTTTATTTATTTTATATATATTATATAATATGATAATTATATAAATGAACTTGAGATAATTATATAAATGATTTGTATAAATCTCCATAAAATTATTATTATCATTCGATTAACCTTAAAAATTTATATTTGACTTGACTCACAAAATTAAGGGCTCAATTATCATATTATATAATATATAAAATTAGGTGTTAAAAAAATAAATCATGCAAGCACTGTCGGCGCATGAACAGATAAGAAATATGAACTCAAGCAACAACTATGAAATTATAAAATTTATTATGATAAGGTTAATTTTTTCATCACAATCTAATATATAAATTTAATCACTCTTATTAAAATCATACCAAACATTAAATATAATATTCTACATCTTATTTATCATTAACTTATCCTTATATTATATATCACATGTTTATCGTATCATACGTACCAAATTATGTCGTTTGTCCGAAAATGCACAACCACCCTTTGTATTATTTAATTTATTTCTGTAATTTTCATCATTCCTAAATTTAACACTTAAATCACAATTCTAATCGACCCACAGGGATTCAATAAAATTATATATCATTAGTACAACACAATAATATTTTGACAAAAGCATTCTTAATTATGTGATTAATATAAAATAATCGTATCATTATCAAGAATTTAAATATTATTTCTAATAATATGTGACGAGGACTTTACAAAAGTTTCGCACTTCTTTTCCTTCTTTTGAGGTTGAACAGATCCTAAATATTCCGATTAATCCTAGTAACATCATAGATCCAAGATATTGGAAATGAGATAAAAGGGGTAAAATACATAGTTAAGTCGGGCTACCAAGTCGAGAAGAGGACCTTTGATCCACCCGCAAATTGCACTTCTTATCCTCTAAAATCTCGTTGAACTTCATTTGGAGTTTGAAAATTCCTCCCAAACTGAAATTTTTCGTCCGGATAACTTTTTTCAACTATAGTCTTTACAGAGCTTGATTTGGTCTACCATCATGTTTTTGTTCCAAGTATGTTTTTTATGTGTTAAGCCTTCTCTGACCACTGCTTATCACTCTTTGTTTTTCTGCTTAAAAAGTCGTCTTTGATTGGAAAAATGAATCGTTTTGTCACTACTTGTTTAGTAATCAAGATCTCTTTTTAAACATTATTTACGACATATCGAATAACGTATTTGTTGATGAGGTGAGATTTTTTTGGGTACTAGCATGGGCAGTGCGAGGTAAAACTTGATACAAAACATGATGTATTATTGCTTGATCAACCCAATGTGGTCAGTTGGACTCATGCGCTGGTTTCAGAATTATAAAATTCTTGTCAAGCATCACCGCCACCTGTACAGATCCAGGTAGCTACCCGAACTCCAAGTGGATCAAACCACGATTCCGGACAACTGAGATTGGACGTAGATGCAATGTATAATGATAGAAAGACCTTCTTTACACATATGCGATCATTCAAGATAGTCAAAGAATAATTATAGTTGTCATGACTACCTAAATACGACATCCAGGATCTGTTCTTAAGAGCAAGCTTAATTACTGTCATTCTAGGTGGCCAGAATTTATACATTCAAAATTATATTTCCAACATCTTGTGTACTCGGATTCCTTTGGAAGCGGTCAGAACTGTGACTACTACCAATGAGTATCATGGGCATGAGTGTTCAATGATTGTCCGAATTCAAAATCTCCTTGCGACTAGTACTTTGATTGTAATTATCGCAGAGTAGGTCTCTTATGAGACGGTTTCACGAATCTTTATCTGTGAGACGAGTCAACCATACCGATATTCACAATAAAAAGTAATACTCTTGGCATAAAAAGTAATATTTTTCATGGATGACCCAAATAAGATATCTGTCTCACAAAATACGACATGTGAGACCGTCTCACACAATTTTTTATCATTTATCATATGCAAAGACAAGCCAACAATGCTGTCACAGTTTGTTCTAATTCGGTGATTTGGATACAAGAAGATTTTTTTATTTAATTTAATAAAAAATATACAATTTTAATAGGAGACTTTTAAGTGTCAACCTCGGCCCTTATTTAATTTTTTAGCTTTTTTTTTTTTTTACTATTTGGTCTTTATCTTGTTAATTTTTTTATTTAAAAAACCAAAATTATAAGACGACGCCGTTCTATTTCTCCCGGAAAACCGAAAACATCTTCTATAGACAGCTGAAAATTCTGTTAAATTACGACCTCGTTACAATCTGGCAAGTTTTTTCGAGAGCAATCTTTGTCTTTAGAAGAATTCTTAAATTTCCTTAAAAAAAATTGTATGTCAAGCAATTGAAGAATTCTTGTTTCAGCTCCGAGTTTTCTTTTTCTTCTTCTTCTTCTTTTTTGGGGCCCTGAAATAGGCTTTTGATCCAGCATTTATCGTGGTTCAACGAAATTCTTATCGGACCTAATTTCATGTAATTTATAAGGTAGAGGATTAGCTTTTATTCATGGACCACGGAAACGCCACTAGCGAGGAATCGCCGTTGATGGTAATGTACTTCAATTGCACCTTGCGATTTTCTTATTGTTTTATGCTTTCATTTTGATTATTTTGATTTGCGGAGTACTTTCGTGAAGCCAAATGGAAGTTCGACGAGGAACGACCGGCCTGGGATTCCGCAGTTATTTACATCAGTGCCATCTCTGAATGATGCTGCTTCTTATCTCGCTGAAACTACTTCGATTTTCACTCGGTGCTTCACTAATGTTTCGGGTATATATTCGAAAACTATTATTGTTACTGGTGCAGATTATCTGGTGGAGAAAATCAATTGATTTTAAACAAACTTTTGCAACTGAATCTTCAAATTTGTTTTCTAGTGTTTTCTGTTTTTAAAGCACAAGGAGCCTCATCCTTTTTTTTTTAGATGGGCTGTTTTACGTTAAACACGTGTATTTTCTAAAATAATAAAACACACTCCTGAGTTTCCTGCTGTGGTACGATGAGCTATGATTCGATACTGTTTTCTGATAATGTTTCTCTCATATTTATTAAAAATGTGCGCCTAGGCGACGGTGCGGCCGGGCTCAACACTTGAAACAAGCGCGAGACATCCGAGAGGCGCAAAAGCGTCCACTTTAAAGAAGTAGACTGATCTTTTGTAGTTAAATAAAATTTAACTCAAGTCCAACTAATTTTGAAGCCCGATTAGCAAAGTTAGTGGCTATTTAACGATTAAAAAAAATCTATTGTCAGCCATTTATACAAGCCCATGGTGTTTTTTAGTTTGATAAAAAAAGAAAAGATAAACTACAACAGAAAAAACAAGAAGACATATTTGAAGAAAGAGAAGTCAATAATACGGGTCACTGTGACATAAATAATTTTTCTATCATAAGGTAAGTCCTTGTCATTCAATGATCTAATTTTATCTATACTCACGACTCACTATTGTTTGGAAGATGATGATGATATAATTGGGGGGTGAACCGGAATTTGATTATTTAGATATTTGAAGTTTTTTTTTATATACTATGAATTTATGACTTACTAATGAATTTTAGATGATTAAAGTTTTTTTCTACTTGTTATTTACGCTAGTTATCTTTTAATGAATTTTTATTTTTATTGTCTGTAATCTTATATCTTTGTGAAAAATATTTAATTTATGTAATATTATGGTATAAATCACTTTATACATATTAAATTTTAAAATTTATGTCAAATGCATTTTACTCCAATAAAGTTTGCGCTTCGCCTTGCGCCTCGGGCTCCAGGGTATCCTAGTGCTTTAGTGCGTCCTGCATCCTAATAACTATGGTTTCTCTGTGTCTCTCTCTTTTTCTGTCTTATCTGAATACTGTCCCTTTTGTTGTTTACATTTAATTTTGCATCTCAGGATCTTCTGAATATCATATGGACAGTGGACTCTTGAAATAGATGATAATTTGGCCATCTGTTGGCTGCATAGGAAATGAACATGAAATTTCAGTTTTTAGGAATTGATAAATGCAAACAATATCAGATTAAGTAGCCTTTGAATATGCAAGTTCTTCATGGATGTTTGTTACTCAAAGTGTCGATGTATCATACATCACAAGATCCAGCTTTTAATTTAAATTGATCTTTAGCTAATATGGTATTCATCAATACTTTCATGTTTGTTCGATGGATTGCTGCTGTGTTCCAGACATTGAGAATGTGAAGTCGAACAATAATTTAACACAAGTTGTTCAAAATTTTCTTGATTTCAAGTAGTAGCATCTAATTTGGGGTATTTGAGATTTACATATTCAGATGTCTTTTATGCTTAAAATTCACTAAAAAATTATTGAATTTAAGTAATGCATAGTTTTTTCCGTTTCTGACATAACGAGACATGTGAGATTAGTGAAACCAAAAGTACATCTTCATTTAATCCACGAGTGAGAAAAATATATTGTCACTTGATTATTTACAAAAAAGGCTCAGAGATATATTCTTTAGAAAGCAGACTGGTCAGCTATTGAGGGATATGGAAGATTATGGCATTTTTAGTGAAGATATTAAGCTACTGAGGGATATGGAAGGTTATGGCATTTTTAGTGAAGAATTTAATATGAGAATGGATTAAAATTAGGTAGTGTTTAAGATTTGAGATCATTGGGCAACCAACTACATCCATATTTTGTGTTGAACACCCTGAAGTCGTTCCATGTGGCGCAAGATGCAGCTATTAATTTACTTTGATGTTTATTGCTGTTTGGCCATATGGTGAAAATCTTTCAAGACGACACATTCTATTTAAATTGATTTGGCTCATCATATGTCATGAAAAGCTTACCTCCCTTTTTATATGAATTATATATTTTCTCCTCTGTCTCCTTCCCTGAGCACCAAAAAGGCAATGGTTTAAAGTTATATAATTAAACTAATGTATACATTTCTTGCAGTGGGACCTGTATCTGAAGACTCTGATGGGCGGGAAATATTGACGTTTGCTTCAGGAGAAGCCATATCTTTGACACCTAATCAAAATATGTCTGCGCGCGGCAGTGTTTCAGCTGTTTTTGAATCAGTCGATACCAAATTTGATGCTCCAGTAGTACAGGGTGGAATAACCAGGAACTCTGCTGGAGAGCCTTCTCAAAGTTCTAGCTTGCTCGTGCAATCAAATAACCACCAAAATGGCATTTCCCTTTTTCAAGGGTACTAATTGTCTGATCCTACTAGATAGTACTGCTTTTACTGTTGTTTTAGTTAGTGGATTCAATGCATGGGCGTTGTGCTTTGTATTTGATGAGTTGACATATCCTCATTTTACATGAAAACTTAATCACGGAGATTTGCAAAGAAAGAAGTGTTTGTGGGATCCTGTCTAGTTTTGTCATTCTTATGCCAATCACCTACTTTTTACAACTCATCAAATGATAGAACTTGATTTTGTTTTGACGAATCATCGTGCACTTCATGTTCTCATTTTCTTGCTCTATGTATTTATGAAATTATCTTATTGTTCTTGCTATTAGCCTAATTGAAAAGGTCAAGAGGACAGTTCATGGCTCTGCTGATGACATTGGATGGCTACAACGAGATCCGAACATGCCACCAGTTGAAGATGGAACTGAAAGTTTTACAGAAATACTTGATAATATAAGGTTTATTAGATGTCTATTTTTCCAGCATATCTCATTAGATGTGTTTTTAGTTTATGTGTGATTTTGACTTTAGTTGTGTTTCTCTATCAGGCATGGATTGCATGGGTTGCCAAACACAATGGTTTACTTGTTGGTCCCAGGTAGCAACTCATTTCCCCTAGTTAGCTCATAAAATATTATCTCTGGAGACCTTTTTGTCAGGCACCTGAAGGTAGTACATCTGTCGAACTTTGTCATAATTCCTCCCATCTGGTGAAAGGATACGTATAACAAATCATAGAAATGAACACAAAAGCTATGTTTAGTTAGGATATTACTCTCCTGGAGTTTCTGTAGGTTATGATTATGAACAGCACATAGTTGGCTTAGTAACATTTATATAATTCTGAAATAATTGAAAATAATGATTGTCTTCGTTTTCTGCACACTTTCATCCTTGTGTTGTGATTAGAGGAAGTAGTTGACCAATGAAATTGTTTAAACAGTAATGGTTGGTGTTATAAATATGTTTTGGTGCTTCTTAAGTGCTGGAATATGAATTCTGCAGTGCTTGACTTTTAACACTATTAATAAAAAATAAAACAATGAAAATGATTCTCAGTACTCTTTTCTATTAGATTATGTTATGTTTAATCTTACTTCTGCAGGTCTTTTCAGCAACCATGGGCCTCTTTACTTTGTGAACACAAAAACAAGTTTTTCAAAGATGGGGCTCACCTGTCATATAGCCAAAATTCACAGTGAGGTATTTGTCAATTAACACTGTTTACTTAAGTGTTATTTTTGTTGTTGTTATTAATGAATGTGAAGTTTAGGCTTCAGTAGATAAGAATGCTAAAGAGATAAAGGACTACATTGAGGAATTATATTGGGGTTCAAATAAACGTGTTTTGCTACTTGGCCATAGTAAGGGAGGTGTAGATGCGGCTGCCTCTCTGTCTATGTATTGGGATGAACTCAAAGATAAGGTTGCGGGGTTAGCATTAGCACAAAGTCCATATGGAGGTAGTCCAATTGCTTCAGATATATTACGGGAAGGACAGCTTGGTGATTATTTTAACGTCCGAAAGCTCATGGAGATCCTGATTTGTAAAGTTATTAAGGTATGCTTCCATCCGCCCTTTACTCTGATATTGTTTCTTGTTTCCGTAAATGTTTTTGTGTATCTTATTTTAAATAAATTACCATCGATATATAGAATCTAAAAAGGATAAAATTGAAATGTTTTTAATTGGGACCCGATACACAGTTTCTCAGGTTTATTATAGTCTTGAAATTTGACAACTTACGGGAGATATTGAATTAGATGCCAATTTATCTGGTTTCTTTGGTGTACTCTGAGGGAGGGGAGGGAGTTGGAGGAAATGTTTATTCTTTTATTAACAGCACGTGGCACAAAATTCACCATACATTATAGCAATAGAATGCGCTAATGTTAGTAGCTGTTGTGAAGGGTGACATGCAGGCGCTTGAAGATTTAACGTACGAGAGAAGAAAAAACTTCTTGAGAGAATACCATTTACCCAGGGAGCTGCCCGTTGTTTCTTTCCACACAGAGGCAAGCATTTCTCCCGCTGTTTTGGCTACATTATCTCGCGTGGCCCATGCAGAACTACCCATGTTTTCCCCTCTCGCTAGTGGTTCACCAACAACACTCCCTGTTGTGATTCCTCTTGGTGCAGCAATGGCTGCATGTGCTCAGCTGCTTCAGATCAGGTATGGTGAAAAGAGTGACGGGCTTGTAACTTGTCGTGATGCTGAGGTTCCCGGCTCCATTGTTGTACGGCCGAAACGTAAGCTCGACCATGCTTGGATGGTTTATTCGTCATTGGATGACGATCCATCAGAAGCCAATGCATCTCAAGTATGCGAAGCTCTTCTGACTCTGCTTGTAGAGGCAAGGCACAAGAAGACTCACGAACTTTCCAACAAAAATGAGTGAAACACTTGGATTAAAATTTATACTTTATTCAACTGCTGTTCGTTTTTTCAACACAGCAGAACGATCACTCGTTAGTGTTCTAGATTGTGGGACATAACTTACTCCAAGATTTTACCTACCTGTATGTAAAAATTAGTAGTCCAAGTACTTTGCGTCGTATATCCCAGTTCATGTCTAGACACGACTTTCAATTAGTCAAAGTAGATTTGTTTGCACTTATTGTAATCAAGAAATTCGGTTTCACGGAATGCGTCTGAATTAATGTCATAAACGTGTTATTCCGATTTTTGTTAAGGTACCTTTGTTAAGTTGATTAATTGTACGGATTATTAAAATATTTGAGTATGATGTAGAATAATATTGAATAAATAATGATTTGATTGATTAAATTTGAGATAATATTACAAAATTATGTTTTATAATTTTCATTAAATAACAAATTAATAAATACATGAAGCATTGTAGGATCTTATATAATTTCTTTTACAGTGTATAGATTATGAATAGGGTCTTATATAGTTTCTTTTATAATTTTTTGCAATTTTATGTATTTGAGAAATAACGATAATTAGTTAATTATTGATACTGTTAAAAAATTATTATGAAAAAATCTAGTAAAAATTGAGGGCCGAGATTATCCATAAAAGGCTCCGAAGTCCAATCCACGTGGCAATGGGCCTCGCGAGGATGACACGGAGGAGGATGAAGATGAAGGGACCTCAACAGACACGATTAGGGTTGGAAAAAAATACCGAAATTTCGGTATACCGTGCATACCATATCGAAATATATTGTATGTATCGATATTAACGGTATATCGAAAATTTCAGTACGGTATGATGCCGTACCGAAATTTTCGGTATCGGTATCGGTATATGTTTTTGAAATGTTCGGTAATTCGAAATATACCGAAATACCGAAAAATTATTATAATAAAATTATTTTGTTGTGATTGTGATGAGATTAACAATTTTTTTAAAAAAAATTCGGTATAGACAGTATTATATCGATATCGTACCGAAATTGCGGTATACCGAATTTTTTTTGTAAGAACAGTATGTAATTTATGTCATACCGAAATTTCGGTATACCGACATGACTGTATACCGAAATTTCTGTACGGTATCGGTATTCATTTTTCGGTACCAAAAAATTTCGGTACGGTATGCGGTATTATTAAAAAAAATCGGTATACAGTACCGAACCAGGCCTAGACACGACGGCAGCGAAACGGCGTGTGGTTGCCACGTAGACTTGATATATCGCATCGTGGTGCCGTCAGGAAAGGGTGGCCATCGAATTCAGAAGGTTCAAGAGGATACTAAAGCTACTATTAAGATTGCTGATGCCATCTCTGTAAGTAAGTTTGCTTTTACAGATTGATGTTTTGGGGGTTCTGTTATAGTTCTTATGATCAACAACGGAGTTTAAATATTATTCTTGGTTTTCAATAAGCCCGAGTTATAATTCTGATTTTCATAGGCATCCTCAACAGTACTTGGATCCTGCTTCTGGTACTAACTCTTTGCACGCCAGTGTTACAGTTGAATTTTGATTGCTTAATTGCAATATTTGGTGAAACCATGTTATATTTCCGATAAATACAACATACTTAGGACTAAAAATCTTTCAGCTGAATATGTTGACCTGGATTGGTTGGTTCCTGAAAATCTGGTGTGTGGGTTGATTAGGCGGTTTGGTGCTAACATCTCAAGGATCAGAAATGAGTTTGGAGCAAATATCAAGGTATTTCGAATTTACCTTCATCTTTTCAAATCCTCTGCTGTTTGATGCACAGATATTACTTTGAAAATAATTGATCAGGGATTGAGTATGCTATGCATATATATGTCCGGTAATTTCTGTTTTGTACAAGCAGATTGTTATTCATGATTGAAGGAAATTAATATATTAATATCACTATTGCGATCATAGTGAAATGGATGAGCAGGGTCGGGTGCTCCACCGGATCGAATCAATAATGTTGTTCAGGAAAATGAGCAAAGTAGATGGCTCTGTGAGCTATAGCTTCCAGTGTGACCTGCAGATAGGGAGATGAAACTCGTGAATGGGCGCCGGAGGGATGTCCGGCGTGGCCACTCCGATGCTTAAGCTACTGGTGTAAATATGTGTGTGTTAACACATGTGTTGGTGAATGAATCATTCTCCAAAACTAGAGAAGAAGAGTAAGCCAAAAGTCCCCCAAATGAATTACATAACTGCTATTTATAGGAGAAAATGTAGTATGTACCTTATTTCCAGTGACTACTTGCCACTTCTTGTCACGCCACCCTACTACCCTACTTTTTCATCAAGTTACATCAATAAGATTCTGTCAGGTGCGCATCTCGAGACAAGATCTTATCTTCTGAACCACTCGAGTGCGGCATTGTTATCGATGTGCCCGGGTAGAATGCCTCCCGGGAGATTTATACAAGAGCCCGGGCCTTATGACTGCCCGGGGAGTAAAGCATGGGCTTGCACCTGCCCGGCTCCAGAAGAATCAAATTTGCAGATTCACTCGGATTTGGGAATCCATTTGATATTCCGGGTTATCCATGACCCGGGCTCTTACGGGGTATCAATCACCATCACTTTTATTGTTTTCATTGGCATCCTTTTGCTACAGTAAGCAATGAACTAGGTACGTGATATGTCAACTTCTCATGCCCTGTGCGAAACAGGTTGAGAAGTTGTAGATAGCGTCATAACGCTCATCTTTGTTTTGTTTTCTTTTTTATGTTTACTTGCCATCAAACTTATGGAGTTTATGCTATTAAGTTATAGTCTTAAAGGTTCGGATCTTGGATACTGTTATCTTCTATGGATGGTTTACATGTGTGTTTATTTCCTTTTTCCTCTGTTCACATTTTTTATGCAGGTTCAGGGTGGCCGAGGTGAACAAACACGGGCAAATCCATTTAGGTGGTAGTGCTCAACAGGTAAAGCTTCTTTTGAATTTTCTTGTACCTTTTTCCTCTTTTTTTGGTAAAATGTTTTCAAGTGATTCACTGGTTGGACGCTTGGACTTGCTTTTCACGATAAATCTTTTCTTCTAATCCTGTTGTGTTAGACCATCCCGAACTAATTTGACAACTAAAATCACTAATCATTAATTATCAGAAAAAATTTGAATCTGGGCTGCATGAATTCTTAGTTTTAAGAATTATGAAATTTTTGGATTCTTGATGTCAATGTCTTTTTGTTAGTTTGCTCTTGCCAAACAACGTGTTGATGAATATGTGTACGCTGAGTTGATGCGACAAGCAGGTGGTCAACCGTAACAAACTGCTGTTCAATCGCAACAATTACCAATTCAGCAACGAATGTAAGTTGGTAATTTTGTTCTCGTCCAGATTCTAGTTTACATGTGTTTCGAAAACTTTCTATGAGGTAAGCTAATAATAAGTGCTGTTTCTCCGGCAGGCATGGCATGTCAGATGCACTATACCCCAAGGTTACAGCCATGTACACGGTCTTTATACCAACAGGTCTGAGCAAAGATCAAGACTTTTGAACTTTTGAGCGTAAGAACAAGAGTCAAGACTCGACGCCATTTGCAATTGTTCATCTTTCACTCAAAAGTTCGCTGACTCTCATATACCACACATATTAATGGTTCCTCACGTGTGCCTGAAATCGTTTTCAAATTCATTTTAAAAATACACATCAGTTCAAATCATTTAATCTTAAATAGAAGTTAGACATAAACTCTGGGTTGCTTGTAAATATGCATTATGAATAACACTACTCATTTGAGGAAGATGCAAATGAAGATTACCATGCAGATGTAATGTTGCAGTACTCATCAAGCTAGAATGCTGTCCTCACTGCCTACATTTGTATGCGCCACCTACAACAGGCCAAGCTCCTTACTATGGCCATCACCCGCACAACGCCCGACTGTTATCTGTGTCCACATAAGCTTATAATTCCTCCCTTGTGTGTGCCTATCGTTTTTCGTAATTTTCCATGTAAAAATGCTCTATTGTTTGTGCTATGCTATTTTATTTTTCAGTACTAGTGATTGGTAGCGATTTGTTTCAAACAACGTTCTACGTGGATCATATCCTCTCTATATGGGTTCACCTAATGCGTTCTATTACAATAATCTTAAACATAGAAAGTTGCGCATTTGAATGTCTGAATTTGATGTAATAATTATTTTGATGACAAACTCCGTAAATCGAGCAAGGGCCACTGAAAACAAAATTCATTTTTGGATGAAAGAAAGGTTTATTTTTTGAAAAATATAAAAGTTATACCTTTTATTAATTAATTAATTAATTAATACTAATTAAAATAAGTCACTTCTTGTCAAATTTTAGCAGATTATTATCATGTACAACATAAAAAGCAAGCATAAAAGTCCACAATTAGTTATACTTCAATCAAGTGATTATCTAAGAAGTTATCCTCCGAATGATCCTCGACTACCAAAATCTTGAATCTTGACTCATGCGCACACAATGGCACGTGCGAGCTCCGAGAAAATGAATAGGGGGGCCGTGGATTTGCAAGGCTGGATGACAGAGTTATATCTGTACGGAGTAGGCTATTGATTTTTTTTTAGCAAATGATTGAATTGTTGATATGTATGTGTGTACCGTTGTTTGAACCCAAATGTTTGAAAGAATCGAGCAAACATCACACGTGGTGTGCCAGGTGCAAATATTCATTGCATCCCCCCTCTACTTCATTTTCTTTTATGGGATATTATTGGTTTGGCACTCGCAACTATTTATTGACTTGTTAAATGATGCATGTCCATTTCTATATGTAGGTACATGCAACAATTTCTAAAAGATCATTGCTTGTCATGAGAAAAAAATCAATCACACATAATTGAAAACTTTTAAATTTTTTGATCGTTTATCACTCTATATATATATATATATATATAATTGGAGGAAAAAGAATGGAGACATAAGTTGACAAGTTAGGGGGCAAGATCACGTGAACAGAGCAACTGGAATGTTTTGGAGGGATTAAGGTGGGGTGCTACGACATGATTGTTAAGCATTTTGAATGGTTAATAATTCTTTCAATTATTAACTTCCACCACATTATAACGGGCCCGCCATTTTGAAATCTCGAAACTTATTTCATATCATAAATCAGATAATAATCCAGATATTTATATTATTAGATTTTAAAAATATGCATGGAATCCGATTTGGTAGAAGGTTGACCCCTCCGACCTATTCAAATCTAGTATCTAATAAAAATTTTGAAGTGTTAAAAAAAACAACATTAGTAAAAACAAACGTAGCCCTGATTCAGTGCTTAGAAAAAAGTTATGATTCAAAGATTTGAAAATGGGTCGGAAGCAGAGCATTGAATGAGGTGTGTACAGAATACCGACAAAGAGAAAATAATTGGAAATCTTGAGATTGACCCATCCGCATCCAGTTTTGGTCCACAATTGTAATCATTGCGTTCTCTGTGTACTTTCTTTTTGAATGATATTTATCAATCTCATTATTTATCGCACCACCCCCCTTGCTTTCTTCCATCTTCCCCCTTTAACCCCCTTCCACTTCCATCCACATTTCTCGATGATTTCTCTCAATATTTAAAAAATAATAATAATAATTACCTTTTAACTTCTAAAGTTATCATGGTATATGGGTTGAGGCACTAGAAATAGAGATCTTGGCTGGTTTTTTTTTTGCCCCGACATGAAAAATAGAATAGACATAATTAATCAGAATAGTGGATAAAATATATTCTTTCAAAGCATTATTAATTAAAAATAAATAAAAAGAGAAGGGGGGGTGTAACAAATGATTGGGGAAAACTGGATTTGTGGGTGTGGAGGAGACAAACACGACACAAGGTGGGGCCCTTTTACTTTTAATGTTTTTTGATATTTTCTTCAATAATAATTGCTATATTTATTTGTCACGTCTTACGAAATATCTGACACATGACCACACGACAAATATAGTCCCCACCGCGCGTGAATTGATTTTTTTGCCCCTGAAATTTGACGTAATTACGTGCCTACCCCTTCATCCCACGTGACTCCCACCCGCGTCGCCGTCGCCCTATCGCCTCTTATCTTTTTTGATTTACACATGTTGATGCGCGTGGTCGTGTGAATTTAATATAATGATCATTAAATTTTAAAATATTTTTATCGATAAATTATATATAAACTTACTAAATACACGTGTTATAATCGTCATCAGAGTATATATGTGTCGCTTTTTAATATATTATTTCTCTCTATATCAAAAATGATTTCACCGTCGGCAACGTGCATTAAATGTCAAACATGAATGATTCAATGAATGATAAAAAATCATAATTTGCAATAGAAGAAAATTCAGACGGAAATATGAATACGCGTTTTTAATCCATATTCACACGGACAAGGAGCTCTATTTATAGAGATCCCCTTTCATTCTGAAATCATCTATTCTTCGAGATTTCTCTCATCTTATAAGCATTTGAGTGCTTAGTTCTATAATATTTGTGAGGTGTTTTGTTCTCTTGTATTAAGAGAGTGTGTGTTCTCTTTGAAAACACAGTGAGTGAGTTGTACACCGTAAAATATTATAGTGAAATTCTTTTCATATTGCCCGTGGTTTTTATCCTAATAATTTTTAGGGGTTTTCCACGTAAATCTCGGTGTCCAGTTTATTTTTTATTTTCGAGTTTTATTATCTCAAATTTCGCACGTGAGACCAACATTCATTTTGTCAATTTTTTTTATAAATAAGCATTTTAAACACTGATTTTAAATAAATACTAACTAACTAACTATGCATGTGTTGAAAAGCAAGTCACCGTGATTCGAATCGAAGATACTATAATACGATTTTCTAATACTAGAATATTGTACGAGTGTTGGGAAAAATAAACAATCCTCGAATTTTGTCAATGATTACATAAAAGCATCGCATCAAGTCACTACAACAATAAATAGCTATTGTGACACTTTTTTGTAGACATTTTTAATTAAATGTTGTTATAAATACTTAATAATGACATTTGTAAAAAATTAATAATGTGTAAAATAAAAAAACATATTAGATTAGTTATCATGACATTTTTAATTGATGTCATCTTTTATATGGAGGAGAACAATTACTTTTCCCACATCGTAAAAAATCATTAAAAAACTTAAAAATTTCACTATAAATAAGTGTGAGAATATTTGGGTTAAATAAATATTGGAGGAGGGAAAATAATTGTCTCCCTCCATATAAAAAATGACATTAATTAAAAATGTCAGGATAACTAATCTAATATGTTTTTTTATTTTCACATTTATTTTATCTAATTTTTCCTCCTCCTATATTTATCCAACCCAAATATTCTCACATTTATTATTGTCACTATAAATAACATACACGACACTTTTAGTTGTCATTATAAATGATTTTAACTGACATATAAATTTGTCATTATTACTATAATAACAAGGCATCTATAAATGTATTTAAACATGAGTTTTTCTGACATTTAAAATTGTCATTATATGAATAATTAGTAACACGTATGAAGTTGTCATTAACATCTTATAATGACATTAAAAAATGTCAGTAAGTTTAAGACGACATTGGAATAGATGACATTTGTTGGAGGTGTCACTAAAACTTAAATGTCACTAAATATTGAATATGATGACATTTATGAATGTCATCATAAGCATTTATTCTTGTAGTGAGTGTTGATATATCGTATAAAATATATCTTTGAAAGTTGTTGCTTTTTTAAAAAAAAAAAAAATTTGAATACACGATGGAAAAATTGGTTGTCAATTTGAAGAGTGGCCGTCACGGATCACATCCACATGGTTGATGATGAAATTAGGGGTTGCCATTAGGGAATTAATTCGGTCAAATGTTGCACTAATTTTGAAGCCAAGCACATGGGACAACTTGGATGTACACGAGGGGCCTCTAATCATGGATTATCTCTAATTAAATTATGATTATATGCTATCATTATTAAAGTTTTTTTTTCTTATGGGAGTGAATTTTAAGGATCACCTGTGTCAAATTTGAATAGACTGGAATATTCATAAAATTTAACGTGAGATGATTTTACGGATCAATTTTGTTATTCAGATATCATATTTGGATCACCAACAAAAAATATTACTTTTTATGTTAAAAATATTATTTTTTTGTAAATATGAGTATGATTGACATGTTTTACAAATAATTCGTGAGTGTCTTACGTGAGATCCACTCATACATATATTTATGATTTGAGGAGGTGCGTAGATTTAAATTTTTAATAATTTGGTACATGAAACACACCTTGAAATGTTGCATGCTACTATTTTCGGAGCCTTTCACTTTAGGAAAAAACTTATGTGAGACGGTCTCATGGGTCGTATTTTGTGAGACAGATCTCTTATTTGGGTCATCCATGAAAAATATTACTTTTTATGCTAAAAGGGTTGACCCGTCTCACAGATAAAGATTCGTGAGATCGTTTCACAAGAGACATACTCTTCACTTTATATATTTATTGCCGAGATCTAATTTTAACATTTGACTTTTTAATGTATGATCTAATTTTTCATTAGAAATATAAACCAATCATTATTTAAATTCTAATGGTTTTGAGATATTAGTACTCCATTCGTCTAAATTATATTATTGACTTTATTTGTTCAGATATATTAAATAGAGTATATTACATTGTGGGTGTCGGATGGGAGAGGGACAAGGTGCAACGCACGAGCGCTCAACTGTGGTCCCACTTGCCGCCACGTGGGCGAGCATTACATGGTCGTGTACACGTGAACCCATGCTCCCACCCCACGTGATCATCCTCTCTTCTTTCCAACATAATTGTTTATAAAATAAAAATCAATTTAACATCACTTTCTCTCTTTTGCTTCTTCCCGTTTTCAAGAAATATAATAATAAATAATTGAGAACAACCTTTTTTTTGCACGTACGATCTATTTTTTAAAAATTAACTATCTTTCGCATCATCCCATCGCCCCCTAAAAATAATTTGACAAACAATTTTGGGAAAGTGAGTGTTCTAAAATTCGAAAAACTAAAACCAAATACATGTACAAAATATCGAAATTTCCAAGGATTAGGACAATTTTCAAAATTCTTTTTAATGCGATGGTCAAACTATTTTTGATTGAATTAAAGGCGATTAATTACAAGCTTATTACTAAAAACTAATGGCATGTACTTTACCAGAAAAGACAAGACAACCCTGGGAGATTTAAAGCCAATGCCACATGCATCACTCGCTTACCGCGGAATGTGTACCCCACTCCATTTACTGCGGTGGTACCCACTCATAAACTACTCCCTCCAGTCAACGGTCAATGGTAGAAAAAGCCCCTTTTTAATGAAGCTACAGTTGGAAAAAAAATACAATTTGACTTAACCAAGGTTGAATGAAACTCACTCATTTTTCCCCAAAAAAAGAATGTTAAAAACTTTAAGGGCCATGTTTGGTACGAATGATTGAAGTAGGTTTATGGGTTAATCACATGTTTGTATGGTTTTTGGGAGAAAAATAGATAACACTGGGCCCGTGAATAAATCTCCGTGGAGTGGGGAAAATCCATCCCTTGGAGGCCCAAGTATTATTAATCTCAATGTGTACAGTTAATCTGACAGAACAAAAAAATTACCTTTTTAACCTTTGCCCTACCAATAAAACTCATCTCCTCCCATTTCTTCAATACAGCCGACCCAAAAAAAAAAAAAAGAAAACGGAAGAGAGAAGAAATTGTGTCCAAGTTTTGCGATTCGCGTTTCGGTCGTCGGTGTGAAACAGAGATTTGATCTTATATTTGTTGAAGGTAAAAATCAGTTTCTTCGCCTTGCCGTTTTGTCTTGGTCGTGAAAAACATATTTTTTAATTTCTTTTTCTTACTATTTTTGGTGTGAATGTCTTCCTTATAAAGTTTTGCCTTGAAATTTTGTTTCAGTGAACTGTACATGAATCAAATACTATCGATATGCATTTTTTATTTGAAAATTATTTGAGATGCATAGTATTTGCTTAAATAAATACTTACGATAAACAAATGCCTTCAAACAAAATATGTTCTTATCACGGTTGTTGAGGGCTTTTATTCTTTCATCAAGATGAGAAATTGTGATATGATTTGAGCCCTTTTCTGTATTTATGATGCTTGAACCGTTAATCCAAGAAAGAAATATTGTTTTAGTCATGTAAAGTCTTAAATTTCAGACCAAGAACACCATGTTGTTTCTGTGACTGAATTAACATTGTGTACTGCATTTTACTCTTTTATATTGTTGTACTAAAGCTTAATTTGTTGTCATTTCTTGAGATAAGATAGCAAGATGGACGTTAGACGTAGAAACATTATGCTTTTTGTGTTGCTGCATCAAATGTTGTTCCGCTCTTTTCTGCTTTTATGTCTTTTAATACGACATCGGAATGGATTACGCGCAAAGCAACGTCGTGCCCCTCGTAGAAAACCGGGCTCGTACACCATGACAACACGAATTACTGCACAATTGAGCCATTTGCATAGGATTATCGAATTAGGTGATGTTCAATGTGTCGTAAACTTGAGAATGAATCGGAATGCATTTTCCCGATTGTGTTACTTGGTCAGTACCATTGGAGGGTTGGTAGAATCGAGATACGTACGAATTGAAGAGAAAGTGGTCGTGTTTCTGTCTATCTTGGGTCATCATAAGAAAAATCGAGTGATTGGTCATGATTATCGACGCAGTGGACATACCATCAGCACACATTTCCATGAAGTTATGCTCTCTATTCTCAAATTACATCCGATATTTCTAGTAAAATCTACCCCTGTGGATGATAATTGCAGTAACGAAAGTTGGAAATGGTTCAAGGTAATATATCGATTCTTTAATTTGTTTAACGCAAAATATGCTCTTTTAATGTTAGTTTATTTCTCTTTCAATTACAGTTGAGTGAAAATTTAAATTTGCATTTTAATTTGTTTTAGGGGTGTCTTGGTGCTTTGGATGGTACATTTATCACTGTACATGTACCAACAAGAGATAAGGCCAAGTATCGAACCAGAAAAGGTAATATTGCGGTTAATGTTTTGGGGGTTTGTGATCGCAATATGAACTTTATCTATGCGCTTACTGGGTGGGAGAGATCCGCAGCAGATGCTAGAGTTTTAAGAGATGCATTGACTCGCGATGATTCACTGAAAGTTCCCAGAGGTGATATAATCCCGATTTTTTATCTTCTGTGTTGCATTAGAATAATAAAAATTTTAGAACTAGGTTTCATAAATATTTGAACCATAATATGCCCTTGTAACACAGGTTGTTATTACCTATGTGACAATGGGTACGCAAATGTCGAGGGATTCTTAACTCCGTACAGGCGAGTTAGATATCATAGGGATGCTTGGGGAAACCGTGCACTTGGACCACAGAATTACAAGGAGCTTTTCAATTGGAGGCATTCTCAAGCTCGCAACGTTATTGAAAGAGCGTTTGGGTTGTTGAAAAAGAGATGGGCTATCCTTCGTAGTCCATCATTCTACCCGCTGAAAACACAAAACAGAATTGTAAT
Organism: Primulina tabacum; assembly: GCF_025594145.1. NCBI lineage: Eukaryota > Viridiplantae > Streptophyta > Magnoliopsida > Lamiales > Gesneriaceae > Primulina > Primulina tabacum. Next base: position 4,199,743 of record NC_134557.1, read on the forward strand.
GGCTTGCATTCTATTACACAACTTCATTCGCTCACAGATGTCAACTGATCCTATGGAAGAAGTCGATGAGGATGTTGGTAGTCCAGGTCATGACGCCGATGATGATTTCATTACTAGTTTTGAGTCCTCCGGTGAATGGGATACTTGGAGAGAGAACTTTGCATTGTCAATGTGGAGCAACTAATAATAATTAATGGAATGTTGTATTTCAAACTTTAGTGATATTACTATGCAAGAAATATATTACTGTCTTTTGTGGATTCTTTTGTTACGTGCTTTAATTTGTGATTGAAATTTATTTCACATTATGTATTTATGCATCTAATACACGATAATTTTGTTATTATGTTTCCTTCAAATTGGTATGTCATGTGCTGATTTATTTTTAACATGGTTGACATAGCTCTTTTTATTAGCACGTGTTTAGGTTATGGACAGTGGCGCAACTGCAGGGAGTGTGGTTGGGAAAGGTATCAAAGCTGACAAAACGCGACGTACTTGGAGCGCACATGAAGAAGAAGTTTTAATTGAAGCCCTAAAAGACGTTATCAGTAAGGGATGGAAAAGTGAGAATGGATTCAAAGCTGGGTACTTAACTTTATTGGAGAATTATATGCGTGCAGCACTTCCAGGGACAAACTTACGTGGAAACCCACATATTAACTCCAAAATACATGTGTGGAAGAAAACACATGGTATTTTGTTGACTATATTAAGCAAAAGTGGAGTTGGGTGGAATGATACTGACAAAACCATTGAAGCTACGGACGAGACATGGGAAGCAATAATTAAGGTATTTTTTTTATAATCAAACTCATTGATTTTAATAGTACCATGTATTTAATTTCGCCTTTACCTCTTGTAGGCAGACCCAAGCGCACGACCCATGAGATCGAAGCAGTGGAATCATTACCATGATTGGTGTGAAATTTTTGGAAATGACCGAGCAACAGGTGAACAAGCAGAGACCTTCGCAGCAGCTGTCCACGATGTCCTCAACATGAATTATGAGGTAATTCATGACACAGTTGCGTTCACAAATGATACATTTAATGATGGGGAAGAGGGTGACGAGTCAGTATCTGTAACACACACCCATTCCTCGAAACCAAGTGTAGTAGTCACATCCAAGAATAAGAAACGTAAACCTGTGAATGCCGATGACAACGCTATAGTTGAAGCCATCAACCATCTCGCTGACATAACAAAAGACACAATGAAAGATTTGATCAAACAGCTAGCAACGGAGGAAAAGATAGCCAATGCTGACGAGAAGGTGTTGGATACGTTGCAGGGGATAACAGAGCTTGCAGAAGACGAGAAAGTACATGTTGCTGAGTTGTTGGTTGACAACCATGCCATGTTGTCACTGTTCTTGCGCCTTGGTGACAAAGGCAAGCTAAGTTTAGCAAAGAGGCTTCTGGGTGGAGACTAATGGATTGGATTAGTGAAACTGTATTTTCGTTGGTAAGATGTATTTTTGGAAGTTTGGTATCTTTTTGGTTGGTAAGCCTAGCCAACAGGACAGTGTAATTGTTTATATGCCTTTTTGGATTCCTTATGTATGTAAGGCATGATATATTTTGAAATTTAGTATTTGTTTTGGTTGAATGCTATGGTGTAATTACTACTATGATAATTTTGATAATTGCTGATTTTAAGTGGATATGTTTGGGTCTGTAGGTGATGAATCGTAATATAATAACTGTGATGAAAGTTGTCTATGTGATGAAAATGTAATATAGGTGGATATGTTTTGTCAAACTGTAATATATGTGATGAAATTATGATATTAGGTGGATTTGTTTTGTCAAAGTTTTTGGTTTTGGGTTTCTAGGTGATGAAACTGTAATATACATATATATAATCCAACAATTGTAACCATAAAGTAAAGCATAGTTACATACATAACTGGCAACTTGCCTACGGAAACATTAACTTTATAACCGAAGAAGTCGTTTCGAAAACATGTGCAACGTTTCAGGAAGAAGTCGTTTAGAAAACATGTGCAACGTTTCAGGAAGTTTGCTGGAAGAAAGAAGACAAACATCAAGTAGCAAATGTATTGAAATCTTTAATGAACTTGATTCATATTTTGCAAAACACATTAAGTAAGCACATATAAGAACCATTTAGTTAAGCTACAGAGTAAATACCAGAGACAATACATATCCACTAGTCTTGGCCACTACAGGATCCACTGCAAATATATAGTTTAATACAACAGACAGAAGCTTCAAAAGGGTGGCAAACAAGACTTCAAAACATAGGGACCATAGAAAACTATTCATCCACTGGATTCATCCGAGGTTTTAATTATAATAACCGACGGTGGGTCATCGTAGATTAATTTGCGCTTCTTCTTGCCGCCTTTGAAACGAACACATGTACCATTGTTGTTGGTTTTCGTAGGCTCCGCAGGTGCTTGGGTGTTTGCCAACTTCATTTTCTTGTGACAGTTTGTGTTCATAGTACTTGGAGAGAATTCTTGTAGAACCCGTAAATCAGTCTACGTTAAGCCATGCATAATTCTAGATTTCTAAATTTAATTGACTTCATTGCATAATTATTTTAAATGCATTTCTTTGAAGTTAATTATTTTATTATTTCAGTTCAGTATTTTGATTTTTAGCATTTCAGTTATTTCAGTGAGGCCGGACTGGAGTCGGAGTTTTGAGATAGAATTTAAGATCCAGAAAATATTTCCAGAAGTTAATTTAGCTAGCAAGTAAGTTCACCTATCAGAATGTGATTGTTGAAACACTATTAAAATTAGTGGCATAAGCAAATAAATTTTAGTGTGAAATACAAAAAATTTTAACATTACATGACATCTAAAATTCTGTGTAAAACTCGAGCGAAGATTTAAACAATGTAATGAACATATAACAAAACAAATGGATGTCATATACTCTTTCATTGTCATCTCAATTTCAAAACTCTGAAAACCAAAACAAATATGAGTATGAGGTAAATAAAATGATCAGTACTAACTTTGAATGAGTTAGTCCTGTACGAAGTAACAATGACAATCCAACAAGGAATTCAACATTTTTTTGGGCAATTTGTACCGAGAAATTCTGCACATAACTCATTTTTTCTCAACATCACAATATGCAAATTCAAGAATATGAAAGTTGGAAACAGATAAAGTTATGTGAGTATCTTTCAAGGTAAAAAAATCCATGAATAAATATAAACATAATTTTAACCCAAAAAAAATTAGCACTATCACAATACGTACAACATTTGTTTCTCAAAAATTATTATGTGGAACTATAAGTTTAACAACTCAAACTTCCACCCAACACTAAAACTTATAATGGTTCATCAAGGCAAACCTAATATTTATTTTCGAAATCCACAGTAGATCTGGTGCTTTATGAACGAGAAATCAAAATAAAACTGAAAAAATGGTTTTACCCATGCCAATTGTGTCGTTGATGAGAATGGTTTTTGGTGGGAAAGATGTGGTGAGAGCTTCGAAGGAGCAAGTAAACAAGAATGGAAGAGAAGCAGGGGAAACATTTAGTGAGAGCTTCAACGGTGGGTAAGTCTGAATGGAAGAGTTGTAGGGATTCCAATTTCAAGATTTTTTTTTAATTTAAAATTTTAGATTTAAATAAGGGCAAATTAGGTATTTCAACAGATATTCTTTATTTGTACAATTATTTATCAGATACACCAAACATCATATAATTTATCACATTTTCGTAATCATTTACACCAAACACAATAAAAAAATTTATGGTATTTTAATTATCATTCAAATTGTCATCCATTTAACAATCCATAGTTTATCCTGTCCCAGCAACCAAACTGACCCTAACAGAAAATAGAAGCAGGAGGAGAGAGTTTTTTTGTGAAAAATAATTTTGAAATTTGAAATTTAAGTAAATATATAAGGAAGGAAAGAATGAAATTAACCCTTCCAGCACCAAGAGTTGGGGACTATGGTTAATTAGTCAAATCACATACCTGTCGGGGCCCGAAACCCCAATCCTGAAGCCAAATCCAAAATCATGATTGAGCCAATTGCCACCACTGACACAAGTCATCATTGAACATCTACCCACTGCGTCTATACTTCCACCCCTATATATCTCTGTATCTATAGGTCCTTAGCTAAGCTTTTCTCTCTTTTTTCAGTGCTATATTTTATATATATATATATACATATGTTGTCTATTGCATTCTTGGGCCTCAGAGAAAAGCTTTGACTAGAAAATGATCACCCCATTTCTCCTCGTATTGTACCCCTCTTGGTTTCGTTATTCACACATAAGATCTCTGTAAAAGATACAGAGATTGAGCTTTGAAGAAAAGTTGTGTTGTTTCCTCTTTTCTTTTATAATCAGACGAGATAGGATTGTGGATTAAGGGGAGAAGGATGACTGACAAAGATGATGGTTTGGGTTTGGGTTTGGGTTTGAGCCTGAGGTTCCCGGAGAACCAGCATCAGAATCTGAATTCGAGTCCGCCGCGGCCTCCGCCCACTGCGGCATCAGCAGTACTTCCAGTTCCTTTTCCGTTGAATCTGTTTAGATCTCCGTTACCCTTTCTTCAACAGCCGCAACAACAGCACAAACCTTCTAACACTGATGTATTTCAGTTATCCGCTGGTAAATTTCTTGTTTCTGTTAGTTTCCAGTTGAAGTTGATAAATCCTTTTCTCGTTTCATTTTATGAAGCGTTAGAGGTGAGTAATTTTTTCTCTCTAAGAAAAATTACTCTACGGGAGAACAGTGCACGTGTCCTTGTTGGATAGAAACATTTTTTGCATGTATAGTTTGTATTATTAGACCCCAGATATTGGTCTTCGAAGCATGTATCTGTACTTTCTCAGATCGTAGCGGGGAGCCCAGATCATACTTCCGCGGAATCGATGTGAATCGAGCAATAACAGTGATAGATTGCGACGAAGAAGCGATGGTTTCTTCCCCAAACAGCACCGTTTCAAGCGTGAGTGGTAAGAGGTGTGAGAGAGAAGAGAATGAAGCGGAGAGGGCTTCCAGCTCATTTGAGATGGAAGACGACGGTGGAGAGGCAGCGAGGAAGAAGCTCCGCCTGTCGAAGGAGCAGGCGGTGGTTCTGGAAGAAACTTTTAAGGAGCATAATACTCTGAATCCGGTGAGTGGTAATTCGGTAAAAGTATTTCTGGGTCGAGGGTGTTCTTTTAATTTTCCTTTACTGAGATTTTGTTTTGTTTCTTTGCAGAAGCAAAAGATGGCTTTGGCTAAACGGCTGAATCTGAGGCCCAGACAGGTGGAGGTTTGGTTCCAGAACAGGAGAGCAAGGTTAGTTCCCCATTTGAGGGTATTTTGGTCATTCTGTTAATTGTCGATTCATCTCTCTTAGTTTATGCTGGTGCACTAGTACTGGATTCAAGCATAGATCTGATGCCGCTGAGTTGAAATTTCTTGCAAAACTATTATTGAAGTATTTGTGAAATCAAGTTCGAAAATTTCGAACGATTTACTCGTAAATTCGTGCTTTCCTAGCTGAACTCGATTCGATTGCGCTCCCCTGATTAAAACACGCTCTGTCTGTTGTTTCGATTTTGTGATTTTGTTTTCCAATAGTGTGATTTCATATATGGGTCGTTATCGAGTTCAAATAATTTGTGGTTCTGTGTTTAACTTGATCTTGTCATCCATAGCATACACGCAGTAAATAAATGAGATTTGGTAACAATTTGTGCAGGACCAAGTTGAAGCAAACCGAGGTCGACTGCGAGTACTTGAGACGATGCTGCGAGAATCTAACTGATGAGAACAGACGATTGCAGAAAGAGGTGAACGAGCTCCGTGCACTGAAGCTGTCCCCACAATTCTACATGAACATGAGCCCTCCCACCACCCTCACCATGTGCCCTCAATGCGAACGCGTGGCGGTCTCGTCAGCCACTACCACACCTGCTGCAAACGTGGCAGCTGTTGGTGGCATCAATCGCCAACTCCAGTTGCCTATGGCCTGCTGGGCAGCGGTCATTCCACATCAGTCGGCCCCCAGACCGTAGGGTGGGAGGACAAGCAAATAGTGCCAGTTATGTGTGGAGGGGCTGATGGAAATTTAGGTAGAATGTGTAGGAGATGGATAAAAATCACGAGAGAATTGGATCTTGGATTAGCGTTTATGTTCACTTTGTTCTATGGGACGCTCTCATTTATTGATGAATATGCTTAGTTTCGGGCTGAATTTGAATCCAATTTTTTTGTTTATTTCATATGTGGATATAAAATATCAAGAATACAAGAGTTTTTCATTTTCCAGAAGTTCATGAGATTTTTACTTTGAATAACTCATGGCTTATTTGCAACTGATACGATCACCCCAATTTAGTAAAAGCCATGGGGTGAGTTGTGAAGGTTTATTGAAGTTCTGAATCAGTCCACCACCAATTTTGGGTTTCAAATACGTGAATGTCTCAGCCCAACAAGGTCATCATTCTATTGTAATACGAACCAATATCCTTCGATCCTTGAGTAACCCAGTCAGAAGTTTCTTAATTTGAAAAATTCTCGGTTCATTTTGTTGATGAAGTCTATCTCTCAAATCGTTCCGGATCTCGTATGCTGTAAATAAGTACAACAAAGTATTAGCAATCTCACGGCTTATAGAACTCAAAATCCAGGAGATGAACATACTATTACAGCAAATCCAAACATCATTCTTCATCATCACAAATGCAAAATGACAGAGTAACAACACAAATCGAATCTGAAAGCTCAAGTTAACCGCCAAATACAAGCCCTTTTATACTAATACAAAACACGATTATGCCAAATGATAAAAGATAAAAAGCGTGTTTTTCTATTCACACATTTATTGTTCTTGTTTTGTTTTCGTAGCGATACTTGCATACTGAGACCGTCCAATTGGTCTCACCCTCGGTTTTCCCGTATAGACTCTAGTTCGAGTCCCCTCTCCCCTAGTCAAAAAATACCTACATACCTCTCACTTGTGGTTTTTTGTTTGACATACTACGAGATCATATACCAATGAGAAACCGAGAGACGTGGAATCTTTGTTTTTAATTTATTCTGTCTGCTATATCAATGATCTCTTGATTTAGTGGTAAGGACGGAGCCTCAAAATTCACCAGGTTTTGGTTCAAATTCCACTTGTACAAGTGATGTATGTAATTTAATCAGGAAAGCTCTAACCCAATTGTATATTATGGATAAAAACTTATAATGTCTCATACATGTATTGGTATGTATGACTCATTTGTCTCGTGATTCGTCATTAAAAAATGTGTAAGTCGAAAAGAATATATCATTTGATTTGTTGGATAAATATTTTTTAAAAAAAACAATTATTTGTTGACGTCAATTAATTAAATAAACCACTAAAAAGATAAAATTCAAGACGTTATTAGAACGACGTCGTGTAATATGTGATTATGGGTTTTGCGAACCCAAATTACCGTGCAATTTGTAACATTTGTCAAAATGTGATTAGGAAAATAACAATGTGAACAAACAAACATGCTTATCATATTTGATTCGCTCGATGTTGGAAGCACCTCTTATTGCATCGTACACTTTTGGTTCTGATAATCCAACCACTCCTTCACCGAACCACAATGACACGCAAAATCTATTGAAAATATTTCACTTCGTCCCACAAGGTCCTCATTCTAGTATTATACTAACTAATATCCATCGATCTTTGATGTAACATAGTCAGATTTCTTAGTTCGAAAAATTCTCTGATGAAACCTATCTTCAAAATCATTCCAGATCTCGTATGCCGTAGATATGTACAACTATCCGCAATCTCACAGCTTTATAGAATTCAAAATCCACAAGATGATCATGTTATTACAGCGAATCCAAGCACCATACAACAAATCATCATATGTAAGGCCGAGAGATGCGAGAGATGATAAATCTTTGTTTCTAATTTATCCTGTCTACTACTATAAATCTATTGGTCTAGTGACAAGGACGAAGCCTCAAAATTCACAAGGTTTTGGATCAAATTCCACTTATATATGTTTCTAATTTAGCCAAGAAAATCACCTAATCGTATATTATAAAAAAACTTATTGTCTCATATATATATATATATATATATATATATATATATATATATTGATATGTATGACTCATTTATTTCGTATTATTTATGTCGTTGATAAATGTATAAGTTGGAAAGAATTGATTATTTGATTTGTTATATATGTATTTTTTTTAAAAAAAATCAAATATTTGTTTACGCCAATTAATAAAATGCCGTCATATAATATGCGCTTACGGGTTTTACGACCAATTACCTAATGGCGTTGTAAGTGTATGTAGATTGAAATTATTAATATGTAACATAAAATATAATTTTTAAATTTTATTTTTACTTTCTGTTATTAAAAATATTCATTCTGTGAATAATGCGGAAATATTCAGAATGTAGCCAATTCAAGCCTTCAAGGCACTTAATTTGGGTCCGGGAAGGCACTTAACTTGGGTCTTTGCTTCGTCTCCATCTTTGATATTTTGGCACAATTCTCTCCTACCCTTTCTCCTTCTGTCTTTTGTCTGCGCATGTGTAATTGAATGAATGCGAAGGAACGAGGCATTTTCACGGATAAAGGTTTTAGTCGGTTTGCTTTTGCTGTGCATCAGGGTATCGTTACTGAAACATATACAAGGTTTCATAAATGCAATTTCCCTCAATGGGTGATAGATTTATTGCGTAGGTTGGAGAGTTGAAAGTTTTGGTAAAGGCCCACAAAGCTAAAACAACTCAGGTACGAATGAAAGTGTCATTGACTTCGCCTTAATATGATGATGATGCATTTATGATTGGGGATTCATCCCATCTCCAGCAAGGATTTTTTGCGTGCTGTTTGAGACTGATATTCTGTTTTATCGCGCATTCATGTCATTGGTGGGTTTAGGATTTAGGGATTGTTGACGTTCCTGGGTCCATGTGTGGTTCATCTGAGGAAGCTTTGCTCGTTTCTGGGATGTGGGTTTTGAGATTAAAGGGTTTTTTTACTTATGCCACCTGATTTTCATCAACGATTACGATAAAAAAATTGAGTCTTTGATATGCAATGGAATCTTGTCTTTTGTACTATTGAGCTGTGACCGATATTGCTTGCTTTATTGGTTTCAGGTCTGAGGACTTTGTTGCAACCCGTGATTGAGTAGGATTGTTGTGGTATAGTGGTTTCTGGTTTTGGCAGCTCGGAGAAATTAAGGGAAAAGGCAGTTCATCACATACTGTTTGCCAGATTATTATTTTTTTGGCTTTAGGATTGAGTGTCAAGAGTTTATCATATTGTGCATCATCTCAGGCTATTTTGAATTACCTAGTTGTTGATAGCTTCTTTACTTGCCGTGGGAGAGTTTGTTTGCGCTGAAGTGTTCAAGTATGAGTAGGAGGGTACGGAGGAGAGTTGTTAGGAAGGGCAAAGAGAAAGTTGGTTACCCCGAGATTGATGAGAATTTGTGTTTGAATGAGAAAGGAATGGTTGATTGGACCAAACTACCTGATGATACAGTACTTCAGCTTTTCTCATGTCTGAACTACCGTGACCGAGCGAGCCTGTCGTCAACCTGCCGCACATGGAGGACTCTGGGTAAATCACCTTGTTTGTGGCAAGTATTGGATCTGCGGCCCCACAAGTGCGATTCCGTGGCTGCTGCATCACTGGCCTCTCGGTGCGAGAATCTGCAGAAACTTCGTTTCCGTGGCCCTGAATGTGCTGATGCTATCATAAATCTTCACGCGAAGAATTTGCGTGAGATCAGTGCTGACTGTTGCAGAAAAATGACCGATGCCACACTCTCTGTACTTGCAGCGAGGCACGAAGCGCTAGAGTGCCTTCAGCTGGGGCCAGATTTCTGTGAAAAGATTACCAGTGATGCCGTAAAAGCTGTAGCAATTTGCTGTCCGTGGCTGCAGAAACTTCGACTCTCAGGTCTACGTGAAGTGGATGCAGATGCTATTAATGCTTTGGCAAAGCATTGCCCTAATTTGACAGATATTGGATTCATTGACTGCCGAAAGGTAGATGAAACATACCTGGGGAATATTGCATCAGTTCGTTTCCTTTCAGTTGCTGGGACAACTAATATAAATTGGAATTTGGTGTTACAAAAATGGAGTAAGCCACCGAACCTGACAGGCTTAGATGCCTCCAGAACAGATATTAACCCTACAACTGTTTCAAGATTGTTTTCATCCTTGCCCAGTTTGAAGGTCTTGTGTGCCTTGAATTGTCCGGCACTTGAAGAAGAGGTGGATACCACCTCTCTCTCTATTAACAACAATAAAGGTAAAGTGCTTCTAGCTGCCTTCACCGACATTCTTAAAGGAGTAGCAACCCTATTTGTCGATACACCAAAGAACGAGAGGAATAATTTCTTGGATTGGAGAAGCTCGAAGATCAAGGATAGGAAGTTGGACGAAATCATGAATTGGTTGGAATGGATAATTTCCAGTTCACTTTTACGAGTTTCTGAGGGAAATCCTCGTGGTTTGGATAAATTCTGGCTCAACCAAGGAACAACTTTGTTGCTTAGTTGCATGCGGAGTGCCCAGGAGGAAGTTCAGGAAAGGGCAGCCATGGCTCTTGCAACTTTTGTTGTAATCGATGATGAAAGTGCAAGTATAGACACTGGAAGGGCTGAGGCAGTTTTGCGAGATGGTGGCATACGCCTTCTCCTAAATCTTGCCTGCTCGTGGCGGGAGGGGCTTCAGGCAGAAGCTGCTAAGGTGAAATCTCTTTCATCGATGCCTTATGGAGAATGTTGTCCCATAGTTTTGCTCATGCATTTCATTTGACTCTGTCATCATCTACTGATCTTATTGCAAATTGTTCCTGCCTTTTTAGATGGTAGAAGAAGCAATAATTAGTTGTTGACCAAATGCTCAAAGTGCTTTTTTTGTGTGTAGGCCATTGCTAACTTATCGGTGAATACCAATGTTGCGAAAGCTGTGGCTGATGAAGGAGGCATCCGGATTCTTGCAAATCTTGCTCGGTCTGTAAACAGATTAGTTGCTGAAGAGGCTGCGGGAGGACTGTGGAATCTCTCCGTGGGTGAAGAGCACAAGGTTGTATCTCTGCTGCATGTTTTTCTTCACTTTCATGCCATTTCATGCTTCATTCTTTTTCATTTCAGGGTACCATCGCTGAAGCTGGTGCTGTAAAAGCTTTAGTTGACCTCATCTTCAAATGGTCGAGGTGTACTGGTGGTGAAGGAGTATTGGTATGCTTTAAGGGGGCGATTGTTTTTATTTGCATTTTATTAATGCATAGAAGTGTATTATAATGGAAATGGACCCAGAGTTGCATTAACATGCTCCAGTTTATTATTTAATCAATTGATTTTAGGAACGTGCGGCTGGTGCATTGGCAAATTTGGCTGCAGATGATAAATGTAGCGTGGAAGTTGCTGCAGTGGGCGGTGTACATGGCTTGGTATCCCTTGTTCGGAGTTGCAAGGTTGAAGGAGTGCAAGAGCAGGTGGTGTTATGTTCTAATTGAATGGAATATTAACCATGAATATTCCATATTAGTTTAACACACTGGATAGGATAATTAGGAGTTTGGCCATCCTTGATGGTTGATGCATCACAGAAAGTTGTCCCAAGATAATTTGTTTGTAGACTCTCGTTATGTACTTTGTTTTCATGTTTCCAAGGTCAATATTTACAACTTGTTTGCAAGTCCTTTGGAGCCAAGCACGCCCAGAACTTTAGCCGGAGGGAGCGATGGGGATGAAGGGGAGATTTAGTATGTTGTTTGGGGTGAAATTTTATTTTTATGAAAAACATTTATAAAAGTTTTTTTTTTTGTTTCACACCATTGCTGGGTTTGCCCCTGCTTTAGAGCAGTCCAGGGATGTTAGTGATATTCACTCTGTGGCTGTCTTACCTTCAATTAACTATTTGTGTTGAAAAACTCTCTTGGCAAGTTAAAAAGTTGTATCCAGTTTTTGAGTGATACACCTTGGTGTCATTGTACAGGCAGCTCGGGCTTTGGCTAATTTGGCTGCTCATGGAGATAGCAATAGTAACAATGCTGCTGTGGGACAAGAGGCAGGAGCTCTTGAAGCTCTCGTGCAACTTACTCGCTCTCTCCATGATGGTGTTAGGTATTGTATATTTACTGAAGTTTCAATGTCTATGTTCGAGTTTTTTACATTTTTGCATGAGGCTGGTCATTTCTGGTTTTTCCTTGTCATGTAAATGCATTAATTGCCTGTAAGAATGAAAATAGATTCAATATTGATTGATTCATCGGTTCCTTAATATAGTCTCTTTGTAACATTGTAGCGGATTACTCATCCGCACATATGATGTAACTGCTTCCTAATCCAATAAAATAGTTTCTTATCAAAAAAAAATTTTTAGGCAAGAAGCTGCTGGTGCATTATGGAATTTATCATTTGACGATAGAAATCGGGAAGCAATTGCAGCAGCTGGTGGAGCTGAGGCATTGGTATAGCATTTTTTTGTATTAAAGCATTTACATACTCTTGATTGATTCCAAGCAACTAATAATTTAGAGGAAACTGTGGGATAATTTGCAAAATCCAACTGTTTGAAACCGTACATTGGCAAAAAGAAAAAGCATGAAGGTAATCGTCTAGATTCATTGGGTCATATGTGTAAGTTCTCGGGCAGCCTATTTTATGGGAACAATATCAAAAGCATGTCTTAGTTACTTTCACTTTTAGGAATCATATATTGGTCCTAACTGATTTATGGACCTCTCCAAAAGTTGCCACCTCTGCATTTCACTCGTCATGAAAAGTCATGCTAGATAGAAGAAATTTTTAGTGTTGGTTTTAGTTGTGTTGTATACTTCTTCGAGTTATTGAACTTGCTTCGAATGAGCTACCACTTCCCAGAAGGTCACCGATTTGAACCTGTGTGTGATAGTAGTCAATGAATCAAGATATTTCTGTGCCTGTGGAGGAGGGAATTTGGTTTGCTGGAATTCTGGCAGGATTATGACGACAGGATCGTGTCTAGAAAATCAATAAATTCAACACTTCAATGTCGCTGGAGACTTTTATAGTGATGTCTTTGGTGTTTGCCTTCCACTGTCATTTACACAATACATAATGGACAATGGTATTGGCATACTTTGGTGCACTGCCCCTTGGAAAATACACTTATTGTTTTGCAATACGTTATGACTTGCTGAGTTTTTAGAGTTTAGTTTTCTTATGAAAAATTAAGAAAATATAGAAATCTGCATGCGTTACATGAACCACAAGTTCAGCCATTAATAATAAATAATTTTTTAAAGAAGCGTTTTCTTGCCTCTGCTTGGTATTTGCTTTCCTAGCTAGTTGAATGTATTTCATTATGTTAGAAGCACCAAGAGTCTGTGCTTAAGCTTGAATTTAGCCTATGAAATCAGGAAAAATCAATAGTAGGAGAAGCAAGCACTATTAATGAGTATCGTATGCAAGAGTTGCGCAGGTCGGAAATGTGCTATCACGATGATGAGCAAGTTTTTGTGCACATTGTTGAGTCTCTCGTAGATAAATCTCACTATTATCACATTCATGCTTATGTTTTGTGGTCTCTCCCGTGGAGATTTATATCACGAATCTTCTAAAATTGTCGTTGTATGTGACATCTTTTTCATGAACATCACGAGGAAATATATCTTGGAAAAGTTTACACTTGAGTAATATATTACACGTCAGTCAGTATTACCTCCCAACTTGGTACACAGGCATAGAAAACATCGCCAGCTCCAAGTTACATTACCTTGTTTTTAGATAGTTGGTTTTGTAGATATGTGTAATGTGTTCGAGTCTTGGCTACCCATTGAGAATGATTTTGAGTATGTTTGATGTACTCATCCACTCCGCCGAATATGGATGAGCTCGTGTCAGCTTTGACAATGTTGTTATTCAACTGCAATTAATGATTGAGGAATGATCACTCGAGTGATATTTCTGTTTCTAAGTCAGTCTTTGCCAAAAGTTTTTGTATTCTCCTTGAAACGGTGTGCAAAAGTGTACATGTTCTTTTGCCTCTGCTTTATTCTATTTTAGCCTCTGTTATGATGGTAATTAGATACTATTGTTTGTAAAATGGCCAGTAACTCTTGATCCAGTTAGTGGATTTCTAATAGGTGGGGAAATTAAGTTGCAGTCTATTTACTTCATTTCATAACCTATAATATCAGATTGTGTTGATTTTGTCTGCATTCAGAGTGAACTATCACAAAATTGCTCTTAGCATAGTAGCAAAATTGTTATTTCTCATAAGCTATCTACTGCAATTCTACTGTATTCATCAGAGTTGTACATGATCTGTCTGGTATTACCTTTTCCGTCTGTTTTTCTGGTCTACTCTTACACCACCAATGGTTCTTATCTATTGACATAGTTTTCATAGTAATGTAGCGGACGAATTCCAGCTCATGCTGGCTGTTCATTTTTTTGTGATCTCTAGGTTGTTCTAGCGCGTTCCTGTTCAAATGCCTCTCATGGCCTTCAGGAGAGGGCTGCCGGTGCTCTTTGGGGATTGTCAGTTTCGGAAGCAAATAGGTATAAGCATTACAGTTGTTTGTATGGTATTTCTGCTTCTGATGATGGTCTTTGACAATTGTAATCCAAAATACTCTATATTGTCTGTGTACCCAATTTGCACCAATCCAATCGAGCAGAAATTAACAAAACAAACTTCTATTTATTTTGACATACAGTCAGAGATTTTAATGCAGTTCAGTCCATTGTAAGTTTATTGATGCTTGTGGGTCTCTACAGACATGACAAATAGCTAATGTACAGCTTAACTCCTCCTAAACCTTGGCTTACACAAACCAGAACCGTCAAGACTAAAGTTCTCATGTAGCAGGTCCGAGTGTTGAAGAGAATAGTTGTTCGCATTTAGATATACTTATGATGTTCTATGATCTCAATTTCAGTATGGAGTACCGAAAGGCTTAGCAAGAAAAAGTTCAACTTTAACCTCAAGAACTTGTAGCTGGTTACTTTGTTAGTTTAAGCATTCATGCTTTTTCCGTTTTTGTCCATTTTTTCCATTTTGGCAGTTTCACTCTAGGTAGTTAGATGGATTCTCCCCTGGAAAAACCAAATTCAATGAAACAATGGAAGTAAATTGGTTGGTGGTGAGGCATAACAAGAATAAATCTCATCCACATCTACAAATTAGATCAAATCATACTGGCAATGTCTATTTTAAACTTAAAATTGGACAACGGAGTTTTGCTATTTGCCAACTGCTCGTCTATAGATCAGCTTTTATGCTTTATAACGTGTCAGTTTTTTCGACATATTTACCCATATTTGGTGGATATGTAGTTTCTGACCAATTATTATCTATTCGTTTATGTTTTGACAATATGTTTCTCGTAATAGCATTGCCATTGGCCGAGAAGGTGGCGTGGCACCTCTAATTGCACTGGCACAATCAGATGTTACGGTAAGTTTTCTTGTTGACAACATTAGAATTGTCATTTGGGTTTGTTTTTCGGTTGTCATTTGTGCCATCCAAGCATGGTAGGTTAATTTGGTTTGTTCTGTTTTTTTCCTACTATAAAATATGTTTACTTGCTTAATTTTGATTTTCATTAGTTGACGTAGCGAACTTCTGTAAGTTTCATCCGATTGCATTCATGTTAAAAGTTGAATATAATCCAGAAAACCATATAGCTGGCCACTTAGAATTCTTTATCTAAGATTGTTGTGGTATCCGTGATGGCAACAAAGATCATGGTAGGATCATACAGTAATATCAATTAATTTTTCCGGAGCGGCAAAGGGTGTAAATTATGGTTATTGTAATATCTTTTGAGGAGAGAAACCTGAAAGACCTGATGAATTCAGGAGTGGTAGGAAGTTGGCCACGACAGCAGTTCAAGCAAGAACACTATATGGGCCGAAAAACTGCGGCTATGTTTCGGGTATTGTTGGTTGCAGGTCGAGTTCTGTCCATAAGATTGAAGCCTGACTGGTAGTCGCTACTGACTCAAAATTGTATATTATCTTTTCTTAGTAGCAGGTTGCTTCATACTATTCTTAGTATTGGCCATATTTTGCTTGAGATTGTGGATAATACTATCTAGTTGAAGGAAAGCTTCCAATGGAATATCGAACTCTCTAGATGGATGAATTACAGGAGGTCGTGATCTGTTGAGAATGTGGAAAGGAGAATAACCTCTTGATGAGTGAAACGGAGAGTTTTATGAAAGTTAAGAACCTGATTATCCATCTCATAGCCGCAAAGACATTGTTCAAGCCTATGGTTAGTGACCTCTGGTTGTTCGTCCATTCGGGACTCCGCAGCACGAGAGATACTCGCAACATTTTTTCACGGTGGAGCATGGTCTTGCACATGAATTCTTTTTTTTTTTTCTGCGGTCCCGCAGCACCTTTGCAATGGAATTTCTCACTAGTTGTTTGGCATCAAGGTGCTCCAACTCGTACTTTTTGCTCACGATATAATCCCACTTCACGCGAAGAAATAGACATACAAAATGAACTTATCAAGCATTTCCACCAGAAGGGGCATTAGCTGAAGCAAATGAATCACTAGCTATTGTGGATTTTTAGTTTTGGAGTTAAAGATCAATGTGTTTTTTAATGGCGGACAGCTTGTGGAGGATTTCTTTAACTGCTGCATCAATGACATCGAGTTACTTGTCATGTCCTGCAATGTTAGAAAAATGTTCACAATTCGGGTCGATGCATGGGGTCCCGTCTATCATGCAGTCAACAAGAGCACCAAAAAATGATAGGTTGTGATGAGTGGTAATTTGAGAATACCCACACTCCCGAAGAGGAAAGAAAAAAGAACTTGTACTGAAAATTTTCTTTATTCATACAAATTTTCATTCTCGCAATTTAATGTGGAATTTGTTGCAAGACTTCCCGATACTTTCAATGTGCTGGTAAAAAAAAAAAACATGTCACACATTATAGTTACACAACTATATTTGTTAAGGATGGTTAGCAAAATAAATTTGGTCAAACTAAATTTTTTAAAAATAAAGATTTCAAATTATTTTTAAAAAATTTAGTTTGACCAAGGTTATTTTCAAAATTTTCATATTTGGTATTGTAGGACATCACTATTCTTGAGCATGTGTGCAAGCTATTTTATAAACTTCCTCCTTTGCTACCTCAACTTCCATTTGGTGCATAATGTAATCTTTCTCTAAGTCTCGTTGAGCATCTAGGATCGATATGTGTGCTGTTTGTATCACATTTAGTAATAAATCTTAGCATATGATTAGTATTTTGTTTCTCACCAAAACATGAATGAATCTTTGCACATGCATCATATTTTCAGGATGTACACGAGACTGCAGCAGGGGCTCTTTGGAATCTTGCTTTCAATCCTTGTAATGCTTTCTCAATTGTAGTGGAAGGGGGGGTTCCTGTGCTAGTTCATCTTTGTTCTTCTTCTACATCAAAAATGGCACGCTTTATGTCTGCGTTGGCACTGTCTTACATGTTTGACGGAAGGTATTCAACAATTCTCTAACGTGGTTTCTATTATTTTAGTTTCATTTTGTTGTTCGTAGTCGTTTTTTAAATGTTTTTAGATTTTACATTCCACTGACAGACAATGCAATTTGTTTTATTGACCGATCTTTTCGATTGGGAAACTAGCAAGTGTACTAAATCAAATTATAATATAGTCGGATTTGAGTCATAGTCTTGTCAAACATATATTATAATTTATATTACTTAACTTAACTTAAGCTAGACTAATCAATTAAATGAGTTAAGGTAAAATGATAAATCTAATAAGCTAAAACTAAGGAAATTTGCCAATTAAACCAACGGTATATAATGATTGAAAAAAATTCAAATTCAAATAAAAGAATCAAGATACACAATAGTGTCAATCTCTAATATGCTGACACATATTGAAATTCAATTAATTATCAAATTTTTGTACAATCACCATGAAATCCCCTAATTTCTTTACTAATCAATTACTCGAGTTAATAAACATATTTCAATGCCACATTCTAGATTTAAATGCATTAAATTCAATGAAATTTCATATTTAATCTAAAACTGCAGCATAGAAATCAAATTCTTTCTTAGTTGACTTTACTATGTGTTTTTGTTATATAATTATCTTCCAATTCAAGATTAATCGACAAACATGTAAATAATTGATAAAGTTATTTGCAAGTCATATTAAATCATTATCAATCAATAATTGAGAGCAAGAAAAAATCGTTAATTGAAAACAAACCAAATATTATAATAGTGTACCGTCTCGGCCCTATCGCGGTCTTAGTATAAATAAATTTATCTCATAAATAAAAACAAATCATAAAAACAATGTATGAATTCGTAAAAATAAATTTAGAAAGGAAATAAGAAAATCTCAGTGTGATTGGCTCGATTCTCCTTTGAAGTTGTCTTCTTCTCCCAAATCATAGCCGTCCAAAAGTAAGTGTCAAAAGTCTCTAATAAAAGTCCAAGACCTTGTATTTATATTTTTTCCATAAAAAAGTCATGCTTGGACTTGAATTCTTCCCAAAATATAAAAAAATCTCAAGTTTTATGGAAATTCCCTCTTTTTCCTGATTTTCTGCAATTTCCAGGATTTTTTCCACGTGGGGATCCGTCTAAATTATAATCACAATGCATATGCTCAATTTTACACAGATACAGACCCAGCACGGAAGTGGTACAAGGGTTTCATCATTTTTGCCCAAAATATTTATTCATTTTCAGCGACCAGCGGATACAGACCTGGATATAGGGGCCATACCACTTTTGCAAAATCGATCTTTGAAAATTCCTTCCTTTCTCCTTAGACCCTTCCTTTCTTTTTGGGTTCTTCCTTTATGGATTTGAATTCTTTGATCTTTTTCCCATAATTGAACTTTTTCCACACTTTGGTTAAACCTAGGAACAATATAAAATAAGTGCATAATAAGGAATAAAAATGCTAGATAAACACAAATACGATAAAATAGATCCCTAAAAATCTTTATAGATTTGTGCTTATCAATTATCTCCTTTCTAAGTTTTGCATTGGTCGATGTCAGCTCTGTAGCTAAGTGACCATATACCATATTTGCACTCGTTCTCATTGCATCAGCTTATCTTTTGTAAAGAGTTGTTTTTTTTAGTAAAGAGCTGTTTCTGAAAGGCAGTAAACAAGATAACTCTGGAATCATAACAATGAAGGTTCTTTGTTTATTCTACTGACATGATGTTCATGTGTATCTCAAGAAATACAATACACTGGAAACCTCTGAATGTTCTGAGAGGACTTTAGAACGTATTACTAAAACCGAATCATCGCCCTTCAACTTTAAATAAAATATTTTTCAAGCGAGACTTGTGCAACATCTGACTTGGTATTTTACAAAGAGTCTAATGCGCTTTAGTCAGTTTAGTAAATCTGTAGAATTAATATCCCTCCCTTTATACATTATACTCAGACCTCCAATCAAATGATGACTTTTGCATCTAGTGCTTTGAGGTTTAAAATGTTTGCATGCTGGGGTGTAAAAAGTGACTAAAATGTGTACGTCTACCTCCCCTTGTTATATTCGGAAGATCTACTCTTGTTATTTGGACATACCTAAAAAGAGACAAATGAAATTTCTATGGCAAACATAGATTCCCTTCACTTTGACATTTAAAATTAATGTTTCAGGTGAGTATATCCTCCTTTTAAAATTCGTAGTTTCAAATCTAAATTAGCTTGTGCATCACTAAGGAGTTTGTGCTTCAGAAAACTCTATGATACACATAATAATGGACTTGTTTAAATTGGAGTGTTTAGATATTTTACACATAAATTGTTTATGCAATACTTTCCTGTTGCTCCACTTCCATATAATGCATATGCAAGCCTTTGAATTCAAACAAGAAGTTTTCTTTCATTTGTTGGCATTTTCTTCAAAAAAAAAAATAAAAATCTAGCAAGTTATGAACTGCTGAAATTTGAAAGTTTTTCAGTTTTCAAGGAGATGGGTTTTATGAAATTTTAACGAAACACAACCTTGGTGATATTATTTTATATGCATCACTTTTCCTGTCTCCATTGTGGAAAGTGGCAGGTATTGGCCACAGCGTTGTGAAAGTCTCAATTTATGTGCAGAATTGATGAAATTGCCCAGATAGGAACATCAACTAACAGTCCTTCCAAAAGTATGACCTTAGATGGTGCCAGAAGATTGGCTTTGAAGCACATTGAAGCATTTTTCTTAACGTTCACTGACCCCCAAGCTTTTTCCAGTGCTGCTGCCTCATCAGCTCCTGCAGCATTGAATCAAGTAACAGAATGTGCTCGTATTCAAGAAGCAGGTCATCTTAGATGCAGGTCCCCTCTCTCTTGCCCCCTCCCTAAAATTGCATTTTTGCTTGCAGTTTTTTACTGGCGTTAATTTTTGTTTTAATTGACTGCTGGCCCTATAGATTGGATGTACACAGATGCTCACACTAATGTGTTTTGTAGAGGTACTCTCCCCTTAATTCAGTATGAATGATATTCCTCAATCACTGACGTAAACTGGATTTTATTGGTTCTTTTGCCTGTCTAAAGCAAAATCCCAGGGGAGACTACCTATTTTACATTTTAGCAATTCTAATGACAAATATGTCTAAACCATTTTCAATTAGCTAGCCATATGTTTATGATCAAGTTTTACGAATAAAAAACTTTGACCACTCTCTCTGGATTTCTCAATTTCTCGTGTTACAGAAGGATTTGTGTGCTTGTTCTAAATGAGAATTGAAAGCTGATTGTGGGATCTGCCAAATTTGCATTGACGTGAGCTTGAAAACTTATGGTGCATGTTATCTAAAGATTGTTGTATAATTAATTCAATGTCTGGGAAGAAACAATGGATTTCTGTGCGTTCAGATGTACGTTCAATGCACATTATTTTGAAATCTGCTTACAAATTCCAGCCTTTCGAGGAAACCGAAGACTGGAGGCCAGATTTTCGTGACTTTTTCAAAGCACTTCTCTGTTTATTAAATTTTGTCAAGTTGCCACTATCCATTTGATAATTTTTCTATTGCATTATTCAAACCGGTTAGTTGAACCTTTTACACCAAAAGAGGACTCGCACACAAGCTTCTTGACATACTAATTCTATCACATCATTCCCTGCGAGCCCTTAATCCATGTTATCTTTTTGGTGTCTGAATGGTTGTCGTGCTTAACTATAATTGTCTTGCACCTTTTGCTACCTCTGTCCTCATTGTCCTGATAGTTCTATTTGTATTCAGTGGAGCTGAGATTGGAAGATTTGTTGGTATGCTGCGAAATCCTTCTTCTATTCTGAAGGCATGTGCTGCATTTGCTCTTCTTCAGGTACATCAAACACGAATTCACACAAGACAAAGTTTTATATATTCTTGAGCTATAAATAAATCAGATTATTACTGCCCGCATTTTGTTGACATCTCATCTCATGTTCTACTTTTCAAGTTCACGATCCCTGGGGGACGGCATTCCCTGCACCACGTGAACCTTCTCCAAAACGCTGGAGCTCCTCGAGTACTTCGTGCAGCAGCAGCAGCAGCAGGTGCCACACTCGAAGCCAAAATTTTTGCTCGTATTGTACTTCGAAATCTCGAGCAACATCGCATGGAATCTTCCGTCGGAAGAGCATCTGTGTAGACAACAGTTTCATTTAGAGTCTGCAAATAAAAGGTTCAGCTTAGTTTTCTTGATGACGAGTTAGCTATATTTGGCGATGGTTCCATATATTTTAAAATTTGAGATTGAGACTGTTGTGAGTTAAAATAATTTTTCTTTCTGGGTCTGAATGTATGCGCTCAAGTTCAAAACATATGTTGGTGGGGGGGTAAAATCATTGTTAAGAAATATTTATTTTATTCGCGTTGATTTTACTATCCCTTGATAGTACCCAACTCTTAATCCAATGGCTGCAAAAAAAAAAAAGCCAAAAAAAATTCATTAATGCAATACATTACATTGGAGTGAATAACTGACATTAACTTCTTTAACCAAAAATACCGTGTATTTTCAAAAAATATGATCCTAGCCTAGTTTGTGTGTGTTTGTGAACGAAATTATGACATTTTTGTGAAATTTCTTAATAATAATAATAATAATAATAATAACATCTTCTGACTCTAACTTCAAGATCATTTTTTCGTTGTTGGTATTTTATTTATTTGTATCTTAAATAATAAAAAATATTAGTAATCAATTACATGCGCAAAAATTCACTAGGTAAATTTTTTTACCAGCTTTTGATTAAATTGTTTATAAAATTATTTTATCTTTTATAACACATACATATTAAAAATATTTTTTTATTTATTTAGGATTGAAATTAATCTTTTGCCTGAAATTTAATAACTGAACTTCTAAAAACAATCAAATCACTAAAAGGAAAAATATACAAAATTTAGAATTAAAATAATTCAAGGAAGGAAAAAGGAAATTGTATCCTCAAAAAAAGAAGAAATTTTTGGCAGCGATTGACCCATTTTAACAACTCAGATATTAGAATACCCTCATCAATCTCACTTTACACTGCCAAAAAACCTCTCTTCGCTATAAAAACGCAAAGATTTTCTCGCAATTAACAAACTATTCTTCCCTTAGTTCTCTACCAACCTCTCTCTCTCTCCCCTACAGTCTGAGGAACAAATTCGTGGGGGTGGTGACAACCCAGAATTTGATCCAGGTGTTTATTTTTGATAATTAATAATAATTTCTTGAGTTTTGTGTTTTGACTTTTTGGCAGAAACCCAACTTGTCTTTGTTTTTTTGCTGCCATGATCGCCTTTTGGTTGTCTCTTCACGTGTGGCTTGCTCGTTTTATGGTCAATTTCGAGTTCTTGTTTTGGGTATTCGAAGGAGATTCGATGAAAAATCAAGATTGAATTTTTCTCAGGGAAGGGGGTTTCTTTTTCCTTTCCTTCACTGCATTTTTGTTAAGATTTGTATTCGTTATTGGGGCTGACAGCCCTGATTGACTTCGTTTGAATTCTTTCTTGATGTTTATCGTTTTCTTTTATTTTCGTTTTTTTTCTATTTATTTTGGAGAAATCACGATTTTATATGATGCCTACCCTTTATCGCTATTATCTGTAAGTGCCTGTGCCTGTGCCTCATGCATTCATTTGTTGGTGTTTTTGGGTTTGAGTGGTATGCTTGTACATTGATCTGACTTTGAATTCAAGTTTAGAAAATATGATGAATTTGATTACTTTGGGTGGTATGAGATCTGTGATCTTTCGGTTTGGAGCCGAAGTAAATCAAAAAAACTGAACTAAAGTAAATCAAAAAAACTGAACTATCTTGGTCAGCTTTTATGACAGAAGTCCAAGTCGCATATCAGAAAAGCTATATATTTGTATTTTTAATGCGTTAGATGACCATATTTGGTATCTGTTAGAAATAAAGCGGCAAGTTAACAGTTATCCGAGTATCTTTCCATTGAGTTCACACGGCATGATCTCATAAGATTATCTATGCTTATTGGCTGTATGTGGAATTATTTGGTATCTGTTAGAAATAAAGCGGCAAGTTAACAGTTATCCGAGTATCTTTCCATTGAGTTCACACGGCATGATCTCATTAGATTATCTATGCTTATTGGCTGTATGTGGAATTATGGCAACTCGATCTTGTGAATATAAGGCAGTTCGTATACCAGCATTTGGAAAAGTTTCTTTTTACACAATAAATTAAAGGTTGGAATTTCTCTTTTAATCTTTTTTCTTGCGTTAATTAAGCGCATCTGGGCGTGTGGATTTAAGATTTTGTAGATTAAACCTAACAAATGCAATCTGGCCTTTTTGAACCATTTGACTCGTGTGTTTGACTAACCAGTAGATTGAACTTCTTCAGTTTCAGGTGCGACCATTAGCATACACATACATTAAATCAAGGTTGAGTGGGCATTACTGTCACTTTATTCGATTCCAGAATTACATCATAGCACACTCTGAAACCCATTGCTCAATCGTGTAACTTTTATTATAAGCGATTTTGATAGCAGTGATCATTTCTAGTTGATGTTCTGATAAAATTTCTTTGAGTTTTATATTTCTACTTATTATGCTGATTACAAATTTATTAAGCACAGTACGTGTAAAATGTTTTTTCAGGTGTTATTAATTTCTTGTTTGAGCTGTTCTCGAAATGAGAGATTTTTGATTGTATATCACAATGAATCATGGTATAGCACTTGGAGAGAAATTAGAAACAAATATGAAGGCTTCGACCTATATGGCAAGTGGAATTTTCGCTAAAGAACTTGAAGATGAACTTATGAAATTTACAGCTAGTTATGAGGACTGTAAAGCCAACACACGCTTGGCTGAGCAGAGTGAAGAAGTCCAAGGTAATGCAAATGTGGAAGTTAACATTACAGACTGCACAAAATCTGGTGGCCGAGAGTTTGTTGCAGCGGAATACCATGAAACAACAGAGAGCTCAAGTTCCTTTGGAAACAGTGACACTGACAATATTGACCCATTGGATGACTCTGAAATTATGCCAGAGTTTCATGGTGATGCCTCATCATCTCTTGGTTTTGATGGATTTGGTGAACCATTTAGAATGAGGTTTGTTTTCTAGTCATTATTTTCTCCTCTATGACCTTTCTCATCAAAACTAAGCATTTAATCCTTGTAAAGAAAATAAATCGTGAGAAACTTGAAAGTGAACCCGCGGTTTTGGGTTGGTCAGTTGGAGAAATTACTCGAGTTACGGTTTTCAGCACTGAAAATTGCTCTGATCCTAGATTTTGTTTGGTTTAATGTGATTAGATGGATTTGAGAGAATGTAATGCTTCACTTCATCCCAGACAAGTCATTGTAAAAAATCCATGTCTTGGAATTGAAGCACCATAATGAGCTTTATATTAATAAATTTGAACTTTCTGCACTATGTTATCTTTTATCTTACACAAAGGTAGAGAATCTTGCGTAAAAAAGTGGAGTTAGATAATGTGTGGCCACCTGTAGAATGGGATTTTATAATTTGGGGTGAATTTGGAGGTTGCGGTGTTTGTCCAAACTAGAAGTGAATGAGATATCAGGAAATCGATGCTTTGAGTGGGCCAACTTGGTTTTCATTCTCTCTTCTTTGATTTCTTTTCTGGCCCCTAATGAATCAAACATGCTCAAAAATTGTAATTTCATCTATATCTTTAGTGTTTGTCAATGCGTTTCCATTCTTGTCATCACATTTGGCGTATTTTTGTTGCAATATTTAGGAAGAAAAGGGTCACTGGTCATTGGAGATCATTTATCCAACCTTTGATGTGGCGTTGTAAATGGACTGAATTGCAAATTCGTAAGTTTGAATCACAAGCCCGAAAATACGACAAAGAACTTGAGGAATACGGTAGGCGAAAGAATGATCAATTGCAGAATCCTTCATTCGAAGGTCTTGGTGTGAAATCCCTTCATTTTACCTCCAGCAATCCTAGAAATGGTGTCTACATGAGGAAGAAAAGAAAAAGAACCGAAGACTCAATGGATATAGCATCATATATGTCTCGCCATAACTTGTTTTCATATCATGGTACATATTTTCTTCATTTCTGTTGAGTTCAATTCATTTTGTATTTATCTGAAGTTAAGAATCTGCACGGGCCATTTTGCAGAGAGTAAGAGGTTTTCTGGTAAGGGTCTCCTTAAGGGCAATGAATTGAAGAATCGAGGTGACAACTTACATTTCATTTTGTGTTAACTATTCAACCTTGATATACGTAATATGAATAGCTAGTGCCATCATATGACCATACGAAAGTGTTGGCGATTTTTTCTTTTTTCTTATTTGTTCATTTGGACTGATTCAATTGGGTCCATTGGTTTCTAAGCTTTTGTTGTTAATTACATTTTTAAGAGCTGGTCTCTAGCCACGACTTCGGGCCATCGTCATATTATCCCCTTATAACTTGTTATTAGATATTAAGTTTGTTGAGCTTATTCTAATCACTAGAATAGTTTCAGTTTTCTCATTTTGCACGTGCCATGTACTTTTGATTGGAGATGGTTGGTGAAGGATATAAAATTAGTTGAGTTTATCCCATTCACAAGAACATTTTAGTTTGCTCCTTTTTGTTTGTGCAATGTGCTTTTGATTAGAGACATGATGGTGATTTTACCTTTTTCTTAAATTTGTTTTTTACAAGACTTATGTGGTTGAATTTGACGAGATAGAAATTATCATATTTTTGGAATGATAATTAAGACTAATAGTTTTGACAGAAATTTGTTGTGCTTATACCCAATGTTTTGTTTTTTTTATATTGTAGCAATGACAACTCAGAGAGTCAATGTTGACAATGAGATGTGGGTCAATGATGAACAGCTCTTCCTTGAGCCTGGAGATGGTGATAATCCTTTGGAAGTCATACTTGGAAAGATTGAATTTCTTCGATCACTAGTTGTTAAAATGAAGAGTAGAGTTGAGAAGGTGATGAGTGAAAATGCCGGAAAGTTATCTTTCATGGATGACTCAAGCATGCTTAAGCCATTTAGTGCTTTGATTGCCTCTCCTCAAAATACTTCTCCAAACAATGGGCAAAAAATGCCCGTAGGAACTTATATCGCTTCGCAGCTTAAGATGGAGCATAACATGAGTGATGCACCTGTACCTGGAAATGGAGTGACAAGTGATGAGGTGATTCCTGGTGTAAATGGAAGCACTAATCATGTTAGTTTTACCAACGCACACAAAAAAGTGAGTTAGATTTTGTTTCCTCCCCTCAAGGTTGTTTTAATTCATCTGTAGAAATGATTTATTCGGCAAAATACTCTGAGATTATTCCCTGTTAGGACTTTGCTTTTGCATTTGTTTAGCTGTTGGATTCACGAGCGACAATGCATTTTGTGAATTATCTATTGGTAGTTCTTTATGATGTACTCCTCTTTTCTTGATCATCCTTGGTTTAGTCATCTCTAAAATGCTCTCAGGGAGAGGAAGACATTCTCATGGACAACAAGCAGGTGAAGGAAGAGATGAATAGTTTTGAGGAAGTAAAGATTGAGCCAATCCGAAGTCCTTTGGGCACCAACCCTCAAGTTCGAACGGCACCCAATCCTCCCACAAACAATCAAACATCACCTATAATGCGTTCTATGTCAAAGCCTCCTGCCCCTAAAACCCAGAGAAAGAGTCGCAAAAGAAGAGGTGCTGGTCAGAGGCGTAGATGATCCACAGGTTAGCCTCTCCTAGGTTGGGACAGTTTTCGTTTGTCGAAGAGGTATTAGATATGGAGGAGACTAATGTTACAGCAGAAATTGTCAATATGTATTCGTTTTCAGTTTGTAAATTATAAAGTTCTATTCTTTGGGATATAATGACTTGTATAAACGCGCATTTCATAAATTGTGTTTCAATCCTATGGTGAAATATATCTCCAATCCTCTCATTTCAATTCCTGTGTCATGTGCAACCCTTCTGAATACTATCACTCGAGTGATAACTCGAGTTCCTCCGCTGACGTTGTGGCATGTTTTATGACGCCTGTAAGTATGGCTTGTGTTTGGAAATTGAGCCAATATAATGGGATGTAGCATCAAATGGATGTCAAATGCTGTCCAGTCCTTTACTGGCACCTCAGTATCGTTGTTTCTCAAATGGCATCCACTTTCACAACTTTTTAACTTGATGTTCTGATTTAGCTCCCTCGCATCATTAAGATTTACCATCAATTCTCAGACCAAACCATGGGTGTCACTTTCATACGCATCTGTATTTTCTTCGACACCAATTGCATCACTTTCTCGTTTTTTTTTTTTTTGTTTTGTTTTGTGCTTTTTGCCGAGTGATCTCTGCTACAAACTCCGAACCATGCTATTTGAACGCTTTTGGGCTACTTCAGTTCACGGTTCAAATTCAGAATTATACCCCCTTTAAGTTTCACTCACTTTCCACTCTACACTAAAATATGGACACTTCCCCGTCATGTGCATCTGCAATTGATTCAACAATAAATGTGTCACCTCCAAATGTGGATGCACCATATCACCAGCAATAAATTCCAAAAGCCGGTCTTCGATCTCAATTGCACTATATCCCACTTCTTTCTTAGCACCGTTGATCAACATCAAATATTTTATTCGTTCCACGTCTCTCCATCTCTTCTCAGCTGCATACAAATTCCTCGATATTATGTGGTTACCATCAGAAAATGGCTCCATAGTTGTCACCTTTTTCACCACCCTCTCGACTCTAATAACCTCCTTTGCATAACCACAAGCAAATAAGAACGAACTTAATATGATCCCATTAGTCTCGTTAAGGCATGTTATTTATCAATCTCTCAGCCTCATCCAAACACCTGGCTCTGCCCAATAGATCAACCATGCAACCATAATGCTCTACTCTAGGAGACAGTTTGAATTCTTCCATTTCATAAAACCATCTTCTTCCTTCATCCACCAAACCACCATGGTTACAAGCTGACAGAACTCCAAGCATGGTGATCTCATCTGGTTTAGACCCTTTTCTCTTCATATCCAGGAAAGTTTCTAATGCCTCCTGGGAACGCCCATTGAGTGCTAGTCCATTAATCAAAGCATTCCAGGTGCACACGCCTCTTCCAAGCACATTATCAAAAACTCGTTTTCCTTTCTCGATTTCCCCCCAATTTAGCATACATATCTACCAGTGCTGCCGATACACTTGCAGATCCATCCAGTTTCTTCCTCTTCACAAATTCGTAAACCCAATTCCCCATATCAAAAGCACCCAAATCTGCCATAGCAGGAAGAACAGTGACAACAGAACATCTGGTTCAAAAATTTCTGGGCTAACAATTCCTGGAACAAGATCAAAGCCTCATGGGATTGCTTATTCTGACAATAGCCTCCAATCATTCCATTCCAAGAACATAAATTCCGCTCAGGCATCTCATCAAAGAACTGTCTACCTTCATCTACGTTGCCTTTGCTGCAGTACCCATCAATCATTGTAGTCCAAGAAACAACATTTTTCTCTGGCATTGCATCAAATAGCATCTTAGCCGACACCATGTTCCCCAGCTTCACATATCCATCGATCAACACATTATATGCAGCTGCATCTTTATCATTCTTGGGCATCGAATCAAAGAGGGATTTTGCATTGCCCATATCCCCGGCCTTCAAATAACAGCTGGTTAGTGCAGTCCACGATATCGAATTCCTCTCTGTCATCTCGTCAAATATTTTCCTTGCAAAACCTATTTGCCCTACTTTCCATACATGTTAATCAATGCAGTGGCAACATACAGATTAGATTTAAACCCATATTTAAGCACATGCGCATGAACTTCCGTTCCTTCCCACATTAAAAAGTTCAAACGACTAGTTATCTGGCACAAAACCTTCGTTCTTCCTCAAACCAACATAGAAGGAGATTGCTTCTAAGAACTGGACAGGAATGAGGTGAGATTTCATCTGTGTGGCACAAAACCTTCGTCGGACTTGTGTGGCAATCGATCAAACATCTGGCGGGCATGATGAATACCACAATGTGGGACGACAGAGGATAGGGTGATGATGAGCTTTATAATGAGGCTGAGGTTAGTTTCAAGGGCGTTTCGGATCATGGAGGCTTGGATTTGGTGGAGGTTGGAACTGCCAAGGTATTCATTTGGAGGAAAGAGAGGCAAATGCTATTTTTTGGGCTCCATAGCCAATCATGTTTTGGATCCTACTTCACTCATAAGTGGTATTCTTGAAATCAATCTGTTGCTTTCTTGCCATTTTGAATATTCGTCTGTCTCGCACTTCACGATTACGAGGGAAGAGAAGACCGGATGCTCAGGGTTTAGGTATGGAAAAAGTAGAAGAGACGGATCAAGGGAAGAGCAGAAGAGCTGCTTCATGGAAGAGCAGAAGAGCTGCTTAAGAGTTTACGACCCGAGCTCTTAACAGAGTTTACCGAGTCGAACTCCTAATATAGTTCACATAGACGAGCTCTTACCAGAGTTTACTGAGCCGAGCTCCTAACATCTTGACATAGTTTACCGAGCCGAGCTCCTGATAGAGTTTTCGAACCGAGCTTAGATAAGTAAGGCGGTGAATAAAGTCCTCTTAATGTAACTCTTGGATAAATTCTTTGCGATAAAGAAAAAATACCAAAAAAATCAGATATACCATTCAAATTTATAAATTACCAAACATAAGATAATATCAACACAAATATTGAATTTTAGGGAATTTGTCTTACTAGAGTTATTTCTATATAAGATAACATAGCTCATGCTACTTTATAAATAACAGATATTCTTCATTATTTTAGACATTCACATATTGTTATCACTATCATTATTATTCTCACATTTAGTTATATCACAGTGCTGATTTAAGCATCGAAAAGGTTACGCCGAAAACACTTCTGACACCCCTTAACCTTTGTTCATTCGTGCAGAGCCGAACTGAAGTCATGCTCAGCCCATACACGACTAGCGAGACGAACATCAAATTAACAAGAAGTATTGAATTATTTGGCTCACGAGACGACCGAATCTAAGTTACGTGAAATCTTTGGTATCATCAAATAAGATATAAATTAAATATCAGATTATATTATAATATAAAATGTAATTATATTGGAATAGTTTTTTCCCATCGACTATTTACTTCTGTCTTTGTTTCGTTATATTTTATGATTTTCATAAAATAAGCCAAGGGTGTCATGGAGACTTGTATTTTGGTTATTAAAAAAAAAAACTTATATGACTTAGAGACTAAAAGCAGTTACTTTACGGGTCTGGTATTCAATGATATTATACATTATAGTATAGATAAAATAAATTTAGGGTGGAATTATTTAGTAATTTAGGGTGGAATTATTTAGTACCGAACTCATACTTCGCTTGCATACGCATAATAACATCATAGGTTTTTTTTCAAAGCATAATAACTGAAAAGAATAGCAAATTGTATTGGAATTTACCGATTGAATATTAGTACATTATGTTTTTTTGTTTTATCTTTTGTATCCCTCCAAGATTTAATAAATTTCCCATTATTGAAAAAACTCAATTGGCTTGATTCGGGTCCAAAATATCATAAAAACTTTTTTAAGACCGTCTTAAGAAATAATTTTTTGTGAGAAAAATCTTTAACCTTACCCGATCTTTGAAAAAATATTACTTTTATGCTAAAATTATTATTTTTCATTGTAAATATGAACATGATTAACATATATGTGTCACAGATATAGATTTGTAAAACTATCTCACGAAAAACACGCATGCACAATTATTATTGATATTCTATTTATGACCAATCACCCTCCACATTTATGCGTTATATTATAAATAGACATATATAGTGTAGTTGCATCGAATCGAAAGGATGCTATACGTGTGTTTATATTTTGTTGTTTGGAGTGTATTTTTATCAAATTAAGTTTTGCATCGCACATAACTTCACGCTAGGTTCTCTTCAAAAATGGGAAATGATGTGTTGATTAATCTGAGAGGAAAATAACGAAGGATAGAGTGCAATTATGTCAAGAGACACAGGCAACTTTCAAAAAGACGCACCAGTTTGAAAATGGGAAATGATGTGTTGATTAATTCTTGCACAACAACGGTTGAATACTACCATGCAGATAGAGTGTTGCACTCAGTCTTGCATCATCTGACACCCACGGTTGACTATTCACCATGTGCCCTGTTACGGGACAAATAAATCGCATCGAATCCGTGTATGAATCTAATAAATAAATAACCAATCCCACAGTACAGATATTCCTGATGACTCGCCGCAGCTCTGTCCACGCAGCCAAAGTATGCATTACCCCAATTTTTTTCATAACAATATTGAATGGTGAAATCAAAACAAAAATATACGGGACGATCTAAGCTAATGTTATCAGTTTCAAACACATAGCCAACAAAAAATCAGTGCAGAACAGTCGTCTCGTCTTCTAGAGCAGCAGCAATCGAGGTGATTTGCTAACATGATTCAGAAAAAGGAAATGGCCAACTTACTTGCCTGACCAGTTCATCCTAGGGTCCAGGTTAAATCATATCTCCTCAACCTACAGGATGACGCCTCCTGTACATTATTCAAGGGAAACAAGGAGATGCATCAGATGTATACTGCAACTAAAGATAAGTGCTTAATTCATAAAATATTATAGTTGTCTTTCACTACTATCCCCGTGCCACGATACCCCGTGCCACGATATATTTATTTTCAACACAGCATTCAATAAATTTGATATAGGCATAGTGGCTGCAGTGGAGTGGAGAAAATGATGTGTTGCAATAAGCTTCATGTAACGAGAAAGGATTAGACTTTGGAGAAGGTTAAAAGAAACAGCACAAGAAGTTAAGAGCATAGAACATTTTGTACTAGAATGCTACATTTGGAGGTCAGGATCTCAAATGCTACCTCTTTGGTCGGCTACGATCTTCCTCATAATCCATCACTCCACCAAGTTCAGAAAAGATCTCTTCATGCCCTCGGATATCAATGCCGGCCTGCTTACAGTTTTTAGCTTCTGCCACAATGTAAGTAAGACACATCGACCAACATGTCTAGAGCTAAAACTCATACTTGCCACACTTTAAGATAACACAACACTTAAAGTTCCAAACAATGTGAATCTGAGATAGGTCATACCACAATGTATCCTATAAAAACTTTGAAGATGCATTCAGAAGGGTAAATCACCAACTAAACGTACAAAATTACTTTTATAAGAATCATTCGTTAGAATCAAACAAGTAAATACTCAGATTTGTCTATAATACCTTGCAGCGGGTAAGCAGTAGCAGAAAGTATTAGACTCAATATAATAATTAAAACCTTCAAAAATATCCATAAATTAATCTTACTAAAACTTCCATCTCATTAAAAGTTTCAGGTCACACAGCACTCAAGTTGGTCACTGTAGTGTTCATGGTTGCTTTCACACACGGAATTAAATGAATGACTCTTTGAAACAGAAAATCGTTTCTTTACCAAAGGAAAGTTAATCTCACCTTCGCAGATAGTGCCTTTTTCACTTCTTCCACTCTTTCCTCAACTTCCTTTCTATGGTTCTTGTCTATTTCATTCATGGAATCTGCCCACTTGATCTTTTCTTGAATGGAAACAAGAAGATTGTCTGATGTTGACAACCTAAGAAATTATAAACCAGGATTTGCATAAATAAATCAATGTAAAAGGAAATATGTATAAAAAAACCCTGAGAAAAAATTATTAAAAAATGAAAAATGAGAATCACATTAGAAGTATTCCCAGCATAAAATTTGTAATCAAATGCTGTAACACAAACTGCAGACTGTTTTTGCTAAATCGGACTTATACAAAAATATCAACCACCAGATTTCATCTGTAAAATTATTTGAGCCGGGTGGGGAAGTAATCCTGGAAAAGATGGGGTGGGCGGGAAAAGTGGAAACATGGAACACACAGGAATCTTATAGAAAGCACCTCTTTGCGTAACTTCAGTTTCTGGAAATCCGAGAAAGACAATAAAACATCTAAAGGTGTGCGAGGATATCAAGAGACAGGCAACTTTCAAAAGGACGCACCAGTAGTCTAGGAGTTCTAACTTGTATAAAACCCCCTGCCTTAGGAGAAGTAAACAAAAAAAAAATGCTATATAATTATTTTAAACTTTATCATTTTTCATGCTTGAATAGTTTTATTTCGGGTTCTCAACACACAATAAGAACCTTCAAAAGGGACATGCCAAAGATAGAAGTCATAAATAAAATTTCAGGAAGAAATATTACCAGTTTGCCAGTGTTTCAATCATATTACTCAACTGTTCAGGTCTGAGATCCCTCCCTGCAGCAAATTGTACCTACAAGCTTGAACAATGCTTAAGTTAGAAACCAATCATCGTCAAACATGCGGTTCTGGCATGAGAAGTTAGTACGAGTGCAATTAAATCAAGACCTCAAAGCATCTCCGCAACTGATCAAGCTTTCCTCTCACTATTCCCTGTCCACGAGAGGAAGAACAAATTAGCTTATCTATCTTTGAAACTTCTTCAAGTGATCATCTCTTTAAATCATATTTGCCAAGATCCCGTGCCTATTTGTGTACAGAGCATAAAAGTTTCAAATATAGAAGAACAAAACAAAACAGGAGTAAAATCTGTACTAAGGAATAAAAAACGACCAACCAGTGCAATGAAGGTTTAATTTTCACTGTAAGGCATTGTCTAGATGGATGTGACAATAAGAGCGAACTAGCTGGTCAGCAATGAAAAGCAGAAACATACCACATACATGCAGCAGTTAATGAGGAAATCTTCCAACTCCCGAACATTTGTGACATCCAACTCCTGCATCAATGTATCATATGGCAATACCTGCGCAGATCAATTTTCATTAATTGAAAGTCGAAGAACTGCCTCCAATAAACTTACACTTAAAAGTGATGTTGCCATGTAATAAAAATATATACTTTTAAAGTAAGGATACAAGTGTAATTACAAAACCGGGGTGGTCATAGATGCCACATAAACTTCTAATTTGTCCACAATTTAACTTTGAGAAAAATAAATAAAGGAAACAGGTACATCGGCACAACACTTTTGCATCTAGATACATCAAACATACTTTGCTCATTTCAAATGCAAGCAAGAAACACATTCTTATCAACTTAAAGAGTAAAGTCTCCAACATGACAAAACAAGCAGCATATCAAATGAGAACAAAAGCTCCTGCATCATTCGGTTACTTGTGAGAACACACAAAAATGGTGTCATAGATCCTACCTTGTTTGTCTCAGCCAAAGTAAGCACAGTCAGCTGCTTCAGCTTTAGGATTTGATCAGGAACCAATTGTGGAAGACGGTGTGCATCACCTGCATGACAGAATTATCTGTAAAACTCGTCATGAAGAGGAGAAACTCCCCGAAAATGTGATGCATCTCATAGAGGCACTGTTCAAATTTGTATCACACGTGTAAACAAACAACCATATATTAAAGGTACCATGAGTATTGGTGCAAAGCATTGAACAACGTGTAAGTCTATAGCTGAAGCAGAACAATTTTAATTTTCTCAACATGTGCTAGCAATAACTTTTAGTCAATCCAAGTTACGAGTGTGCCTATTCATTAAAAGGTAAAAATAGAGCTACCACAACAAGAGAGATTCTTATTGCCCGTAAATACCCAACGACCTATTTCCAAGAATCAAATAGCAACTCCAGAAGGTAAAATTGATTTTGCAAACGCAGTACAAGCACTAACAGCTATGTAGAATGGCAGGTTCTATAAAACTTAAATCACTTATTATTGCAGAGAAGGTGATTCAGCCAAAATAAACCCAGACGGTTTCATCCTGGGAACTTTCATCAAGACAAACCAAAGACACAAAACTGAATATAGATTGATTCCGTAGATGAATAAAAAGGACGAATTGATAATTGAACAGACTAAGTTGCTTACTCTTGTATTCACTCCATGTACCATATGCATACATCCGGAGCAATTCGCGATATTTAATATAATCAGTTCCTTCAAGCTGCAAATCATTCAACCGTTAAGAAACACCAGTCGGGAAAAACGAAGGCCTGAATTTTTAACAATAGAAAGGAGTTTAACAAGTTGAACTCAAAAGACTTGGGTACAACTCCATCTTCCATTTTGACTCCTGTTAATTAATCCCCATGTATAGCAGAGATAACTGAGAACCTGAAGACCAGTCCAAGAAAATTACGGAGTATGGTGCCGCAGATATGTAGAGTATGAGAAACAAACGCACACTCCTAGTTCCAAAACGTAATACAGAAAGAGAGAGTTGGCGAAAAATTACAAACCAGACTCCGAAATCAACCAGTTTGACCATACGACATATCGAAAGCATTGACATTCAAACTCGAACACTACATCCAATCCATCAATCACTCAAGAATAAAAATACACGAATCCACAAGGTATACCTCGAAGAAGGTCGGAACGGAGAGAATTTCGGAAAAAGCAAACAATGATGGATGTGAAGTTGCCTCAATGATAACATCAACAAGCGGCGAGCCCTTGAGACTGGCCGCCTGCTTCACAAAGTAATCTATGAGCTCTGCTTGCTTTTGTTCAATGTCCATTCTACAGCTCACAGATTTTTGCTGATCCGACGAAAAATTAATGGCAAGCGATCAGGAGCATTCCTCAGAATTTACAGATTTTGGAGAGGAGCTTCACCTTTTTTTGTTTAGGTATTTCTAGAATGAATGGGAGAAATTGGTCTAACTATGTTTTTTATATATAAGAAATTGACTACTCTTGGCAATGTTCATTTTCTATATATATATATACACACACACACACATTAGAGTACTGATATATATACACACACATTAGAATAATGATACACGCATTGTGTGATTGTATAATATTTTTTATAATTCATTTGGTTTATATTTAAATGAAGATCAAAATATAATTATAAAAAATAGTGAGAGACTACACTTTTTAAATATATACTAGTGTACCAATGCACGTGTTATTTGTATAATATTTTTATAATTCATTTGATTTGTATTTAACTGAGAATCAAAATATAATTATAAAAATCAATTAGGGACTATATTATTATTTTGATATATATATATTAAAAATAAATAGAAAAAAATGAAAAAAAATACCACCAGCAACTTAATGTTAGACGGTTTTAGCCGTAAAAATGGTTATATTATGGTTAAAGTCTTACGTTTATTTTTTGGTTTGATTTTTTTTTTTCCAAATCACTAAATCTATGAGTATGATTTATTTGAAATTGAATCTCTTTTACGTGATACATGCGACAAGATAAAGTTCATATTACTCACAATAAAA
This sequence comes from Primulina tabacum, assembly GCF_025594145.1. Classification (NCBI taxonomy): domain Eukaryota; kingdom Viridiplantae; phylum Streptophyta; class Magnoliopsida; order Lamiales; family Gesneriaceae; genus Primulina; species Primulina tabacum. Next base: position 4,236,477 of record NC_134557.1, read on the forward strand.
ATGCATATGATAAAATAAAAAACAAAACAACTCTAGATATTTATAGATGAAATGAAAAATGTTTGTCGTTTTTTTATTTTTATTTATGCATATTTTAATGCATGCAATATAAGCTATATTCTTGTCACATAAACAACGTATGAGAACATCAGTATCAAATAAGCAATATCCGGTAGATTTAATAGTTTCAAACAAAAATGATCATAACAAAAAAAATAAGAGTTACTCGGTGAAAATCAAACTTGACATCATCCATCATCGACCATGATAGTCATAAGTTCTCCACATCTCTAGCAATATGTCACCGCATGAAAGCCGCCGAGGTCACCATGCCAACAAGCATTAAGCGACATGTTTCAGTTGGATTTTCTTCGATTATCTTGATTTTCTTCGATTATTAAGATATAAAGCTCGATTTTTTAATTATTCTTTGTGTTTTTTTTTTTTTTTTATAAATAGGGTGTAGGTGGTTGGCAAGGGCGGATGGAGTATATATTGGCAAAACCGGGTAATTGGCCGGCATGTAGAGTGTAACTAAGAAGGGTTAGGAACGTGTGTGCGTGTGTACAAGGAGGCTCTTTGTAACATAATCGACATAATCAGAAAAAAATAATTATAATATTACGTTGTACACACGTATGATTTTTAATGAAGTAGCAATGCGTTATGGCAGGCTCGAGTGTGATGAATGCAAAATACTCCTGCTCCATAGCCAAACGCCACCTGTAATAAAACAGGTTTTAAATTATATTTTTAATTAAATAAAATTTTAGTATTTTTTAATTTAATTAGAATATATAAGACCGACAACTTATCGTTTTACCAAAAAATATAGTTTGCGTAACAGTGTACCCCAAATATTTTAAATCGTACAACAATTCAAACACTTCGTTACGATTGTTATATTCAGCATAGACAATTATTGCAAGTAACAACCCACTTTTCAATAATTATATTTTTTTACAATCAATGAGAATCAAACTAGTGACATTGACTCTAATACTAATTGTAAGATCGAGCGCTTATCGTTTCATCAAAAGTCAAAGTTGATGCCAACTGTGCAAATAAAGTTTTTTTAACTGTACCACATATCAAGCACTACGTTTCAATTGCTCTACCTAACAAGAACAATAAGTGACGGATTCATAGTAGGGCAAGAGGCCCCCTGAATTTTTTTTAAAAAAATTATTACTATATAAAATATATTTTATTATTTAGTATATATATTATTTGACCCATCAAAATTTAAAGTATCTATAATTAGTCTAATGGTTAAAGACTTTCAAGGTTTACACATATGATCCTGTGTTCTATTCTTCTTATACGCTGTTTTTTGAAAACCTAAATAACGGGACTTTTACAAAGGCCCAACTTAAAACATTCATAGTTGGTTAATACAAACACAATCAAGAAAGTCATTTTAAATAATAACATAACGTAACTTTTTGCAAAACATCTGCAAATAACGGGCTTTTACAAAGGCCCAACTTAAAACCTTCATAGTTGGTTAATACAAACACAATCGAGAAAGCCATTTGAAATAATAACCTAACGTAACCTTTTGTAAAACATATGCTATATTGTCGACTGAAGAGTGAAATATGGTGGGACGCGAGTTCGGAGACACATCGGAAGGAAAGACGAGGATTCTTGGAATTTTTTATGTCGTTCATGAATTGAGGTAGACCGGCCCCCTCCAAACATATCATTCTGGATCCGCCCCTGACAACAATGATTACATTCAACATGATAGTTTTGGTATATAAAAATGGTGACACCACTCTCTTGCTTTATGATATAAATAAAAATAATAATAATATATACATCAAGTACAGACAATAATAAAATAATTTTTGGAGAATTTCCAAGAATTGAAAACTATAATAACTGTGAAGGGGAATTCCAAAATGAAATAAAGGGAAAACAAATCACAAATATAAGCAAACATTGCCTTGGTAGTTCGTGCCATTTCCAAACGGTATTTGAACGAAACATAATTGGAGTATTTGACAAGAAAATCTATTGCTGTTGGTACTACTGTCTCCTCCTCTTTTTTGTCTTGATTGAATGCTTACTACTACTACTAGCTGTGGCTCAGCTTTTTTTAGGGCTAAAAGCTGAATTTGGACAGCCTACAAAATGTATGCTTCCCATTCACGGCTTACAAAATTTATAGTCTAAGTGATTTTGTGTATGAAAATATGATAAATGTATTTCTATATTTGCATTTAATCTTTTCTTCTTCTTTTTACATCAATAAAATAGGTCTAAACTCTAAAGCATATGGATATTAAATGGAAATTGTTTCAAAAAAATTAGAAACCCGATGGTACAAAAGAAAATATTTTGATAGTTGGGTCCAGCTACAAGGATGGAAAGTTGGATGAAAACAAAAAATCCTCTGGCTTTCACTTATTTCAACTTTTACTTTAACAGTTTCACCTATATAATGGGTTCGGTCGACCCTACCCCTGCGGGCACTGCCTGCAAGGGAACGATCCAACGGCTCGGATTTTTTCGAGCCAATTATTTTTTTTTTTTACATGGAGGTGGGCCCGGATCACTCATGTGGAGTGATCCGGGCCTTTCATTGCACGTGCAGGCAGTGCCTGCACGGATAGGTTGAAACAAACCTATATAATGCGTCAGGTATATTTGAATTTTGACGCATAAAGCGTCATTTTAGTAAGTGCAGTCGAATTATTACTTCCATATATAAGGACAGTAATGGGTCAAGTTCGGGGTGAGTTTGGACCCGTCTCGTCTCGTGAATTTGATGTGTCAAACCCAAATTGGACCCATAAAACGTAGATTTGTCAAATTTATATATATTTAAAGTACAAAAAAAAAAAATTTAAGAATTTAAAATTAAATAATCATTTAAATTATTTGTTAAAATCAATCAATTTTGATTCATTAGAAAAATAATTATCAGTTCTTATTAAATTAATAATTAATAAAACTTGTATAATAATATATATTTTCATGTTAAATATATCTATTCAATCTTAAAATATTATAAATTATTAGATTTATAGAAAATTATAATAATAATAATAATAATAATAATAATAATAATAATAATATATTTATTTTATATATATGTTTGGAGCAGGTCAGATTAAACCCGAGACTCATCCTGGATTAGTTAGAAAGAGACCTGTTTAGGCTGTATAAACCCATCCCGTTTGGGTGGGTTTATTGTCGGATCAAGTTTTGACTCAGCCCATTATCATACTCGAAATAACATGATATATTATCATCCCAAAATAATCATCGGTGCTTAGACTACATTTGAAAATATATATCATAATTTATTTTTTCTTGTAATTGTAATTAATGCATTTGGGGTGATGAAATCAACGATCGACAAAAGGACCCACAATATAATTATGGAGATTTTCTTTGTTTTCTAAATAAATGCATATATTTAACGAAATGAAATTAGACAATATCCAAATTGAAATTAAGAATTAAGAATAACAACAAAAGCTTTAAAAATATATACATAAATAGTAATAATTGCATATGATTTTTGTCGAAGAAGCAGTATGTAGTGGCAGGCTCCTCCACCCTTTTAAATGCGAGATACTTCTGCTCCGCCGCCACGCGCCGCTACTATTGGTTTGACTTGCTGATTCCGATTCCTTAAGGAATCAGATAAAGAGTGTTTCAAGTCATGGGTTGCACGGCGTCCAAGCTCGACAACGAGGACACCGTGCGGCGGTGCAAAGAGCGACGCCGCTTGATAAAGGAGTCTGTTTACGCCCGTCACCACCTGGCCGCAGCTCACTCGGATTACTGCCGGTCCCTTCGCTTGACTGGCTCAGTCCTCGTCGCCTTCGCCTCCGGTGAACCACTATCAGTCTCGCACCATACCCCCGCCGTCCTCCTCCGCACTCCTGCCGCCGCCGCCGCCTCTACCGTTAAACCCCCGGCCTTCATTCCACCGACTGATGATCACATCCCATCCCCATCTGCTTCACGCTCTTCGCCCCCTCCTCCATCACCTCCCTTGTCCACAACCTCTTCCCATCACCACCGCCACCAACCGCAGCCACGCCGGAAAAAGCCTATTAAATTACCCCACATCCTTTCCGACTCAAGCTTTTCATCCTCTCCACCACCCCTCAATAATTTCGCTTTCAACGCCGCCGTAAATTCAACTTACTCAACCACACCTTCACAGACATCTTCTGTATGGAATTGGGATAATTTTTACGCTCCCCCCTCCCCTCCGGACTCCGAGCACTTCAACCAACTCCAGAACAACAAGAGAACCGCAGGCCGGACCGGGGAGGACCATTCTGATAATCACTATACTGATGATAAAGATTCAAGCCATACTGGTGATCGCTATCAGAGACCTTTTGGTATCGACGAAAACAAGTATTTTGATGACAGGGGGTCATATTACTCGCCCAACTCGCGATGTACTCGTAATAGTTCTGCAAGAAATCATATGAAACAAGGTCCCTTGCACCGTAAAGGGCAGTGGGTGAAAGAAGAGGAGGAAGAAACTGAGAGAGAGGAGGTGCAATGCAGTGAATGGGAAGACCATGATCATTATAGTAGCACAAGTAGCTCATCTGACGAGGATGTTGAGGAAGATTTGAAGTCAAGATCTGATTTTGGGACTCGGTCAAATTTTGGCTCGGTGAAGAGTGAGGCAGTTGCTGCAGACAAAAAGAATTCCAATGTGAACGCGAAACTTAATTTCTCTAGCAAGATGGAGAAGCTTTCATCGGATGATGACGGAAAGTCTTCGGCTAGTTGGCGAGATGGAAACAAAGAAGGGACGAAATCTGATCGTAGGGTTGTAGTGAGGCACAAAGATTTAGCAGAGATTGCGGCGGCTATCCAGGAGTATTTCGATAAGGCTGCTGCTTCTGGAGAGCAGGTCTCTGAGATACTTGAGACCGGGAGAGCTCAGCTTGATCGTAGCTTCAAACAGCTGAAAAGTGAGTATAGCTATGGCCTAGTAGATTCTCGAACCAAGATTTATATGCTATTCTCGTGAGATTCTGTTCTGTTTCTCGAATCAAGTCATTGTTCTGTTTCTTGAATTGAAATATAGCCGATTCTATGCTATTCTCGTGAGATTCTAATTTCCCCCAAAACTGTTGTCCTTTTTCCCACTAATAGTTTTTGGGACGAGTTATCATTTGGACTCTTGATCTTACCAGTCCTTAATGAAGATTGCTAAAGGATTCACATATCTTTGAATCAGTATTGTGGGATGTACTAGGAAGTTGCTTCTTGGTTGAATTTAATTGTTTTTGTTTCCTCTTCTTACAGAGACCGTCTATCATTCTAGTGGAGTGTTGAGTAATCTGAGTTCAAGCTGGACTTCGAAGCCTCCATTGGCAGTTAAATACCGGTTCGAACCCTATTCGATAGACCAATCTGGTGGTCCAAAGAGCCTTTGCTCCACCTTGGAACGGCTCTTGGCTTGGGAAAATAAATTATATCAAGAAGTGAAGGTAATGGATCTGAATCTCTCAATATCAACCACTTTCGTCTAATCCTCATCGAGGTTTCACATTTTTCATCTGAATTGAAGTTTGGATTTTGTTTTGTTGTTTCATAGACGCCACAGCTGACAATTTCATGAAGCTTTCCCTTTTCTTGATTGCATTTCTAGTAATAATGACAAATCCGTTCCTCGAAAAAGCTAGGGGAAAGATTATATAGACTTGGAACATGTCTCTTTTTAGTGGGTGGTGGTGGTGCTATATTGGTTGTCTTAGCTTATTGATAAGCCTCTGTATGAAATGACAAAAATACCCTGAGTGACAAAAACAGCCTGGAATCATCTTTAGGATTTCAACTTGGACATGATGGTGGGTCTGCTTCCAAAAAACTTGTCTTTTAGTTTCCAGCTGGTGTGTGCCTGTCATCACCTAAAAAAAATGCTGATCATAATGAAATTTTTAGGCTTTGGCAAATTTCAGTATTTCACTCGCTATATTTCCACCGAAAGTTCTAATATTGTTGTTCTACAGTGTTTTTTCTGCAATCCTCGAGTATATTAAGCACGAATCAGTTAAATTTCCAAATGTTTGCCAAGATTTATAGCTGAATACTTATCGATATATTGGTGTGTGCCCACTGTGGATAATCTAGGCTAGAGAAGGTGTAAAGATCGAGCATGAGAAAAAGTTGTCAGTGCTTCAAAGTCAGGAGTACAGAGGGGGAGAGGAAGCCAAGTTGGACAAGACGAAGGCATCGATAACGCGGCTGCAATCACTGATCGTGGTGACATCTCAGGCCGTTTCAACGACGTCCACTGCTATTGTCACTTTACGAGACTCGGACCTCGTCCCACAACTTGTTGAACTTTGTCACGGGTATGTATTGCCACCTTATCTTACATTCAAAATCACGTGTTTCTGTTGCGTCGTAGTCCGCTAATGATCAGTGTTGATGAAAACCATGTTTGAGGTGGTTATGAGTATGAGCCAAACAAATATGAAGGAATCTATTGATAAGTTCATCAGTTATCATCGATTACTTGTCCTGGTAAATTGTGAATAAATTCATGAAATCCCCCTGCACTTTATAAAGGGTGAGAACTGAGTTGGAAATTCCGTGTATTGACTTCCATTTGATACTCACTAATGCATTTATTTGTTTCATTTTTGTAATTTTGTTGCTTATCCTACATTACCAATCTTCGGGTGAAATTGATAATGCAGGTTCATGTACATGTGGAGATCTATGAATCAGTATCATGCCATCCAGAACGACATAGTGCAACAAGTTCGTGGTCTAGTTAACCGAACAACCATAGGTGAACCAACTTCTGATCTGCACAAGCAGGCAACACGTGATCTTGAATCGGCTGTATTAGCTTGGCATTCCAGTTTCTGTCGCCTGATAAAGTTTCAGCGTGATTTCATTTGCTCTCTTCATGGATGGTTTAGGCTAACCTTCATCCCCATTAACACCGAGCCAAATAATAGGGAGCTACCAGAGGTTTTTGCTTTCTTGGATGAGTGGAAACTTGCACTCGACAGAATCCCAGATACAGTTGCTTCTGAAGCCATCAAAAGCTTCATCAATGTAGTTCATTCAATATACCTGAAGCAAATCGAGGAGCTAAAGATCAAGAAACGAACAGAGAATGTGTCAAAGGAGCTCGAGAAAAAGGCTTCCTCGCTCAGAAACATAGAAAGAAAATATTACCACTCTTACTCAATGGTTGGCATAGGACTTCCTGATACAGGATCAGGTAACGGGCACGTTTTGGATGCTCGGGACCCACTGGCTGATAAAAAAGCAGAACTTGCAACATGCCAGATGCGGGTTGAGGACGAGATGCATAAACACTCGAAGGCAGTCGAGGTGACCCGAGCAATGACACTGAATAACATTCAAACAGGGTTGCCTGGAGTTTTCCAAGCCATGACCAGTTTTTCTTTGTTGATCACCGAATCCCTCGAGATGGATTTGCAGCCGTTCGTATGCCATTAAGTAAAATCATCGCATTAAGATGAACATGTGACTTTTTTACCTTTCCCCTTGTGGTTTTATAAGGCAAGATAGCAATAGAATTAAAAGGCCAGAACTTGTTTTTATAATTATAAATACGTAAATACTTCGGAATTTTGCAGCTGCAGTCACCCCGTTGTGTTTTTGTGGGGATGATACTATTGTCTGTGTATATATTAATATTGTACGAGAGATTTGCCTTTTTTCCAGCAGCAGAATAAATAAATTAAAAAAAAGTAAATCAGCATATGTAACTATTAATTGTTTAGCATCTTATAATAGCTATCTTTAATCAATAATTTTTCTTTCGATTACAGCTGAATTTGGCTCCCTCATCTCTCAAGCCTCTGCCATCAAAATTTAGTAGTCTCCAGTGATGGATTAGGATTACTCCACGTCATATGTTCCCCGGGCTGGATTGACGAGCAATCAGCCACTCCCCACGAGCAACCACTGTCAAGTGCCCACTTGTAACATAGCTAGAGTTCAAAATCCCGGTCTGAGCAGAGCAAGATTGCACCCCTCACACCATCATCGATAATTAATTATTTTTAGATGATATTTATTTATATCATCTCAAAATAATTAATATATTTTGTTTGTGAGATCATAATTATTTTTTTAACAATAAATTTCTTTAATGGGAACAAATTTGATGGCAAAATTTATTGTATTTTAAAATTTGCATTTCTTCATATTTTCGAATATTGAATTTCATTATCATTTAGATAATGAAACATATTTGACTCATTTCTTATCTAACTTATTCACATTAAAATCGTTAAAATACCTACTTTATCATTTATAATATAAAAAGGAAATATAATATTATGAAGAATATCATTGATGTTAGAAACATATAAATCATATGAAATAATAATATTTATTATAATAAATAAAGGGTTGGTTTGTATTATAATAAATTTACATACTAATTGCATCATTTGTTCTGCAATGCAACAAGGGTGCACTTCTAATTAATGGAATAAATGTCGTTACCTTTATTATCTATGCTAAATTATATACGTCTTAATGCGTCATTAGCACGTACTTGGGCGATCCGTAGAAGGGATCCGATTATCTTCCTAATTTTTTTTTTCTTTTTTATCCGTAGAAGGGAAGGGGGTAGACTCACAGCTCACTACACTATCACGATCGACTATACCCAATTTTTTAAGAGCATGCATATTAAATAAAGCATATTCAAATTTTATCTTGGGCGGATAGCGGGACGCGAAGACCAAGCTTGGATGACAGAAATACGTGTTGGTCTCTAACCAATGGAAATGTAGGTAGACTAAACGATGGAAATATATATACAAATGAATGGTTGATCATTTGTGGCTCGGGTTATTTATTCATGTGCAGGAGCGACTAAATTTTTAATCAAACTTTTTTTCTTAGAAAATGCCTAAATTGAGACTGAGAATCTCACCAAGTGTCGAGTAAACACATGTTTTTGTTTTGATAAATAATAATAATTTTTTTCATAAAATTGTTTAATAATATACTAGAAAATTCAACACACATGCATTATATTTTTTTTCTTCATGAATTAGCCAACCATTAGAAATTAATAATCCAAGACAGATTGCAATCTATTAATGGCAATATTTAATTATCTAATTTCTATGGTTGCAAAGCCAATTTCTTGATCTACATCTCTACTGTTCAACTAATAATTGGTTTAACTTCTCTCCGTGAGGGTTCATTTAAAGAATTCGTACGAGTTGTCAAACAACAGAGTAATGATAATCAATGAATCTGCGTCGAAGACGAAACCACCATGACATAGGAGTGGAAAATCATGAACTAATATATGCCATGATAATTGTGGAGGAATAAAGAAAAAAGAAGTAAGTAGTAGGCTAAATCTAAAATAGAAGATATAAAAGGTGACAAACTTATAATAATCCAAAAATAGAGATGACAATATATATATATATATATATATATATTTCATTATATATCTCGATCCAAGGTTCAAAATTATACACACAACAATGGAGGAACTAGATATCCCAGATGGGATGCCTAAACTCATCACCTTCCTCTCTTCTCTCCTGCAACAAGTGGCGGAGTCGAACGATCTCAACCGCCAATTCCAACCTCAGAAAATCTCAGTCTTCCATGGCCTCAACAGGCCAACCATCTCAATTCAAAGCTATCTCGAACGAATCTTCAAGTATGCCAATTGTAGCCCTTCTTGCTACATTGTCGCCTACGTCTATCTTGATCGGTTCACTCAGCGGCAACCGACGCTGCAGATCAATTCCTTCAACGTTCACAGGCTGCTTATCGCCAGTGTCATGGTGTCTGCAAAGTTCATGGATGACATGTGAGTTTACATTTTACTTATTATACGAAGTTTTCTTGAGTTGTTAAATTTTAAAATATGAACATGGGTTGGTTTCCAAAAGTTTCGAGCTAGGATATGATGATATATGAGCTGGCTATTATATTTCTTTTAACTTTTCATTACTATTTCTTCTAGATTTATTTTCAAGAATCTTGCTGGATTTATGAAGTTTTGTCAAGAAATATTGGGCTGGGATTTGTTTTTTTTGTTGTTGATTTTCAAGTTGGATTCAAAATTTTCAGATGGATTGATTGGTTTCTTGAACTCGTTAATTACCTTTTTTTCTCTCTAATAATTATTGGAGAGCACTCATCATGATTAGTTACGAGTGAATCACCAAGTAATGACATTTTCGAAAAATTAATTAATGAAATAAATTTTAACACGATACAGGTCAAATTAATAAAATGTAAAGTCGATATGCCACATTGAAGTTTTAAGAAAATTTAATAAAGGCTAAAAGTATAAGTCCTTGAATATGACAGAGCACCACGGTACATAAATTGAATGAGATGGGAACAACTCGCTTGGCGAGGGGTGGGGAAGGTAAGAGCTAGCTGTCCAGCTTTCACTTTATTAATATCTCTTCATTTTTTTCAAAATTTCAAATTAGTCTTGAAATAACTGTGGTCACTCATTCAATGTGAGGAAGGGTATCAATCTATCATATGTCTCGATCTAACATTCGTATCTGAAAGCAACAGGTTCGCCTTTACCTGCATCACTACTCATATCACATGATCATGCCACGTTTTTACGTATAATGTTGTACATGTATTCAAAATTCAAAACATAACTTCGAGAAAATTCCTAAAAAAATTTGAAATTATTTACATTGGTGCAATAAATAAATATCTAGTTGAGTCATCAAATTTCCAAGTTTCAAAAATTGTCCAAATATGTGATCATCAAGCCACATTCGAAGGATTCAAGACGTGATAATTATTTGAATTATATTCACTGACAAAATAAGGCGCGCACTCAGTAGAAATTACTGATTTTTTTTAAATGTATGTGTAGTTCTGATATTATATGATGCAGGTATTACAACAATGCATACTTTGCTAAAGTTGGAGGAATCAGCACAAGAGAAATGAACTTTCTTGAGGTGGACTTCTTATTTGGACTAGGGTTCCATTTGAATGTGACTCCCTCCACTTTTCACACATATTATTCTTATCTCCAAAAGGAAAGGATGCTTCACCCACACATCAGTGCAAAATCTTCCAAAATTTTTCTGAGTTTTAACTATGAAGATGAATCATCCCATCAACAACAACAACAGCAGCAACTTGCTGTTTAAGCTCGACCGTTGTAAATTTTTTTTTAGTCACGTAGATTAGGGTATTTTCTTTTGCGGGATGGGAAAAATATTTTGGTTATGTGCTGCAATTTTCTTGATCTTGTCTTTTTAACATATGAATGTTGCGGGGAATATATTTATATAATTCGGAATTATCGAGCTTAAATTTATTTCGAGTTTTTTTTTATGGTATGGTATGCAAAATTTTTACAGCTTAAATTATATGTCGAATATGTGTATGTGTGTTGCACTGTATTGTGGACATTTTTAGAAGAGAAGACAATATTCACGCAACTTTACAGGTGCAATTGATTATGCGAAGGGAACATTATACATGTGCGATCGTGGGAGACTATTATTTCTTTATTTTACATGCATGTGCCAACTTGAAAGAGGGATTAAGACAATAGAGAACAAAGGGACCACCCCCACCTTCGACTAATCAAGAACAATTTCTTTTTTTATTGATGAGATATTTTTTTTTGTAGTCAAATAGATAATAATCGTTTTATGTCAATAAACCCTTATCATATTTGTGCTTTTTCTATAAATAATAATTTTCTTTTAAAAACAAATTTATATATGTGCATACACACATCTAATGCAGACACAAACATGCATGGGTCGAAGAAACTCCACGAATGATATGATTGACTGGGTAGATGCATTCTTAAACTTCTGCATGTGGGGCGGCAAAATATTTCAGGATTGGCGAAGAAAAATATGTCAAACGTGACAAATCTCTATTCAGTTCTAGCGACGGAATTCTTGCCATGAGCTCATGGACCAGGGATATATTGACAGCAAAATGTAAATTAAACAACCAAGGGGGGATCCTTGCAATTGACGCAAGTTTAAGGGATTAATAAAATAATTCCATTGTCTTATACAATGCAACAGAATGTAGCTTTATTGGAAGGTGTTAGTTGTTCCATATCGGTTGGATAAAATATCTTGGAGTTGTATATATAGTCTTGGACCTGCCCCTTGAGTTAACTTTTGGGGTTGAGTTAGGTCCAAATTTCAATCTTAACAGAAGATTGCATGGGATACCAATTGTCAGCACCCGAGATTGAGAGAAGGAAAAATAGGCATAATTAAATTTGAAAGATTAGAAGATTTACATGTTTATTTTTGCATGATTTTTACAGAAATGATCTTCGGCTAGGATGCATGAGAAGCTTATAATTATTACAAATCATTAATTTAATTTATGAATCTACATACACAGATATATATCACATACGCTTCGTCTTCCACCATTTATATATTTCCTTCAAAGCCCTAAGCCCAAAGGGCACTGAAGCAATAGCCAACAGGTACCTAAACCTCACAGATTCATCAGGAGCTATGGCAAAAAGAGCAGAAGCGTAAGTCACAAACATGGATAAAATGGAAGTCCACAGCTCAACATGAAAAGGGAACTTGTAAGTTAAAGAAACCAGGACCAGAATCGAAGTCGAAAAAGCTAATGTGTTGGATACCAAGAAAGCGTAGAACGCTTGTTTTTGGTCCGAATAAATCGCCCTTCCTGCCTTGTGCCCATCCGTGTCGTCCTGCCACACGCCCCCGGGTGGATTTACCCCGGCCTGAAATGTTACTGCAGTGATCAGCGCCGCCACTATCAGTAAGACGTTACGGGTGTCGTTTGGGGTGTCGGTGTTTTCATTGTACATGAACCTTTGTATGCTGGTTTTTCTGACCGCGCCTTGAGGGGGAGTTGCCATAATGATCGAATAACTTTTTTGGATAAAAGAGATTGAAAAAAGTGGTGAAATAAAATATAACTTAGTGTATAAATACTTGTTTTTTGTGAAGGTTTAGGTGAAGTGAAGGCGGCTATAAATTGAAGGAATTGGAGATCATGCCAATGACGAGGAAGTTTCTGTTCATTCTAGTCTACTAAATGAAATTTTAATGAAACCGCATATTTTGTTTTGAAACAAAAATGGAACCACAAATTTGGACTTGGTCTAAATTTTTTTTATGTAGGAAAGCAATTTAATTTGACCAAATCTTGAATAATAATTCGAGCATATTTTGCTTAAATAGATTGTATAAACGAAAGTCTTAAACCCTCATCAATGGCTGAAATGTGGAGTTGTAGATTGTAATCAACATAATAGCTAGATCCATTTTGTTTCTTAATTTGCTTTTGAAAGTAATTATTTGGATGTTCTAATAATAATATTACTGTCAACAAAATACCAGCTGCTTCTTTGAAAAGGGGGCTTACGAAACAAGTTATAAAACGTTGAAAACCCGAATAAATAAATTGATTATGAATATATAAAGTAAATATGAACCAATTAATTGATATACCTTAGCATTTTTACAGAGATTATTTTCAATCTTGTTATGTAAACTTAAAACCAGGGAGTTGATTTCATGGTTTGTTTCTTGGTCGTCTTTATTATTTATTTTTTCTGATTGTCATGAGGAAGACTTGACTTTGTACGTAATTGTTTGTATAAAAACTAAAAAGAAAATAACGAACAGACTTGAGTTGCACGATGGAGCTAGAGTACCGCCGCGTAGAATAAATAACTTATTTTGATCTGAATTTTATTGCATTTTTAGAGACCGACTTTTTGGGTCTATTTTACAGACTAATTTTATTGATCTATATAAAAATAAAGTCTTTTTTTAATCAGTCTTGTACATGTAGATAGTCTTTAGAAATAATTATTTTTTTTTTTAAAAAAAAAACCCTTAATTGCTAACCCCTATCCTTTGATAATGATAAATTGATTCTTATCTTCTTGTGCGACAGTACTAACGTAAATCTTGCATGTTTATAGACCAAAATGGCGAAACCAAGGCAAAGAGTTTTCGAATTGTAAATGAAAATGTAACAACCACGATCTCTTCCCACGTCTGTCTCAAACAGTAATGACTCGATGATAATTTCGTATGTAGACTTCATGACGAAATTAAAATTGGATACTCTCTTTATTTTAATCATTCTCATGATATGTATAACTTGAGCTGAAACTTGAAACAGTTAGAAAAGTACAGAAACTACAACTTTGGAAGATGTCCTAGAGTTTATTGCTCCGGACAGCCTTTCCTTCCGGTTGGACAGTCAGACATCCCGCGCTCAAGCACCGTGAAGATATACTGTCCCAAATGTGAAGATATTCACTACCCTCGATCCAAGTACAATGGCAGTATCCTTCCATCGCACTATTCCATTGAGGCCTTGACCCTCTGGTTGATTTTCATGCTAACAACCCTCCCCTCTCCCTCGTACACACACGAAGTTCATTCAAGTGGCCAGGTGTTGCTTTAAGAATTTTTTTTAACCACATATCAATGGTCAATCTCACAGGCAATACGTATTTCACACACACACAAGAAAAGTAAAATTAATTAACATAAATTTTGCATGATCTAAACAATTTCGATGCATCAAGATACACTGGATTTGCTAAAATATAGATGTGAGAATCAACGGATCAGCAGAACCGTTTCCCGTTATACGTTGCACACATACTTGATTTCATTTACCACCAAAGATATTGATGGAGCATATTTCGGAATCACATTCCCTCATCTCTTCTTGATGACTTATGGACACCTCAAGCCACAAAAGCCAACACAGAACTATATTCCTAGAGTTTTTGGCTACAAGATTCACAGGCCTTGACGCCTTGCTTCCGGTCCTTTGCTGCTATCAATATCTTAATTCTTCTTCTGACAAATGTTCCGTATTAGGCTTTGTGCTATACCAGTGGATTGTGAGCAGGTTGGCTTAGATACACGAAGCAGGAATTGATGTACCAGTTTGCTCAACTAATGCATGAGTGGTTACTTTTCGGTTACACGTTTGATTTCAGTTCTCGTGTCAGTTTTCATTTCTTTCTGTTTTTACAATCTTAACGTTGTGGACTGTATTAATTACTTCCATTTTTATGTCGCGTGCATATTTTTCTCTAGTAGTTGTTGTGAAAGCAATCAATCGAAATTTTGGAGAATTATTACATATGCTACTTCTAGATAGTAGAGATTAGTCCCGTCAACAAAAGATTTGTCAATCTTTGGCTATAATTTATCACCAGAGGAACAATTTCGTATTTTGGCATTTTTTCCTTTTTATTTTATCACTGTAGCATGGTGTAAGAAAGTGGAAAATGGTTTTTTCATGGGTAATAAACATTCCATAAAATTATAATTTTCAACCTTAATCATACATTATTTTCAGAAAACATATTCTCCATTAATTAAACAATAAATTAGCTACTAAAATAATCCATTAAAATGTAGTCTTTAAAAAGTATCAATTTAGATCGAAAACTTTTAGCATGAAAATTTCAACCTTAGCGGAGCTTATATAATACCACGAAAAACTTACTAATCGTAGTAAAATGATTTTTCTGAATTTATTAATCATAACAAAATTATTAATCATAATATAATTAGTTTAAAAACTAATTTTTGAAGTTATTTTTCTGAAATTATTAATCACAATATTCTTATAGTTGCGTCATTTATAAAATTAAATATAGCCATCCGATGAATGATACCCCGAAAGAAGGGTTTGTCTTTGCCTGAATTTTAAAAAGTTGGTGTTCAATCATCCAATGGAAACAAATTCGCCGAAAGGTGGGCACAATATCCTTCGAAAAAAACCTATCGCTTTATCATCAGAGGTCTTAAAAATCCACCCCATTATTTTCTAACAGCCAGGAATGTTTCAGCAAAGAGTTGATTAACCAATGAAATTATAGAAATGCTACGTTTGAGGATGTTTTAACGTTCGCGCCCGACAAGTAAAATTTAGTGGAAACTCCAAAACGACCTGAACGAGAATTAAAAAAATACTAAGAGCAGACACTATGATTTCAGAATATTTCTCCTATCATCATCTGATTTGTTAATCTTTCTAGCCACTGAGACAATGCACAAGTATTCAGATCGCAAAGGAGTGAGTTTTCAGTAATTTCAGGAAAAATGAAGTATCGCCGTACAAATATTTGTAGTGCTCTCATTGATGTTTGATCAGTATCTAAATTACCTAAATGATACCGATAATTTCAAAATGGGTGGATGACCATGACAAATATCGAAAAATTTAACTCTCAGTTTGTTCCCTGAGCCTTCTGATGGTGCTCCTAACAGTCACAGCACTAGCAGTGCTGCAAGGTGAGGAATTATGAGTATGGGAACAAAATTGTGAATTTAACAAAGTTAAATAAAGAAGTTTATTACTTCAAAGTGTAAGCACCACCAGCCTTCACTTTGCCACAATCCTTGCATCCCCAAATGCCAACTGCCTTCCTCTTCACCGCATACTGTTACAGAATTATTACATTCAGAATATGCATAATCAACCAATATCACCCGGCAAATCAATCATGCTATAGACTTAACTCTTGGTGCATACCTTCCCGCAGAACTCACAAAAGTACTTGCTGTGTTGACTTACTTCCATCTTCTTAATCTGCTTTCTCAAACTTGCACCATAACGGGTACCTGAAATGTTTCGAAAGGATAATAGAAACTGATCATTACATTCAAGCTTCAACATGAGATAAGGACTCAACATATAGTACGTTAACAAAGCCTAAGCAACTGATGGATCCAAAACTCTGATATACAAGTTCAAGGAGAAGAATGTTTAATGCCATTACCACATAAGGATCATGAAGATTTCACAATCGAAGCTAAATCGAAGTTAACTAATCACTAACTTCCTAAAAAAACATGATGTTATGTAATATCAATAACTATTCCCATAGGAAATGAAAATCGGTTTAAAGTAACAAGGGGCCGCTCTACTAATGTCATAGACCAAAAGATCAGTAGTCATTCAAGTCAGAAGAAATGAATCGGAGGCAAGACACTAAGACTGGAGGAAGAAGTTCAAATATTAAGTCCATTAGTTCAAGGAAAAACACTTTACACAAACATGAATGGGACAAAGGCGATCATGGGAGAATTGAACTCATAACCTCCAACTAGATAATCACAAGCCAAGAGCAACTTCAGACAACTCATTCACACACAACCAGAAACAAAAGACAGAACAGAGATTTAGAAAGCAGTTATAAAAGTAAGACCTACCATACTTCCCAACAATACCAACCTTCTTGGTTCTCTTTGCCTGCACAAAACATAGATTTATAATCAATACAATAACTGAGACACTTTACAAGTAACACAAAGCAATAATAAAATCAATAAAACTATTACTAAAAACCAATAGTTAAAATCACAGAATGTACAGTGGTTAGAACAATGTAAGGAAACTGATTCAAATCGGAAAGCATATCACCGCGTAAAACAGAAGTGAACAAAGAACGAGGATATCATCCCTAATCACCAAACAATACAATCGAAATAAAGGTAAAAACAAAATAAATATAACACTTCTAAATCTCCATGTACCAACTCCGCTAAAGTATGGTAATACTAAAGAATTCTAAAATTTTACTCATTAATTTCAAGACTTCCATCGAGAGAAACACGAAAAGCGTGACTGAACCCCATAGGATCCGATCACAACCAACGAGTTTCAATACGCAACGAAATCATCATCTCGTACATCAACAACATGATGATTCAAACAGCAGCCATCTGAGCTTGAAAAAACAAAAATTCAAGACCATGTCCGCCAATAATCTTTAACAAATACGAAAATCAAACAGGGAAAGCAGGATTAAGCGTGATCTTTAATGCTTGAAGGATAGAGAAGCTACCATTGGAGATGACTGATGAGTCTGGGAAGCGACAGCAAAGAAAAGCAGCAGCAAAAACCCTAATTCTGCAAAATGATACATGTAAAAGGCTTAAATTAAGCCCATGGGATATTTGGGTTCACTAAAAATCACAGCCAAATTTCGGGCCCATTATGTTTCTCAGTGGCCTTTTAGCTTTGATTTTCTTATATTTTATTTTTTAGTTTTCTCATTCGCGAAAAATGGATATATATATATATATAGCCAAATTTCGGGCCCATTATGTTTCTCAGTTGCCTTTTAGCTTTGATTTTCTTATATTTTATTTTTTAGTTTTCTCATTCGCGAAAAATGGATATATATATATATATATATATATATATTTTAATATGAGTCCACCCATCGTGTTTACAGGTAACACTCATATATTAAATATGATGAAACATATCCAAATTTTACATCCAATAGATGAAGATCACCTTATAGATGGACACGAGATGTATATATATTTGCATGTTTGTAGAATAAAAAGTAGTAGGATTCTTTCGCCACAGGATTTATTATGTGAAAGACAATGATTTATTTGAAGAGAGTATCGAATTCAAATCCATATTATTTTGTTAGTCAGTTATAAAAAAAGTCGCTCGAGAGCTGCTTAAAACAGCAAATCACTTCTAGTTTGGATTAACATTTTTGAAAGGCGGGTTATGAACTATCTTCTAGCTCCAATTAGAATCATATTTACTTGGATTATTGTCATATGTCAGTTTATTTCACAGGCCACAAATTTCAACAACTGATTTTATATAACCTTGAAGTGAAATTTAATAAGCTCCAGTTTTTGTAAGCATGAAACAGAATCACAGATCCTAGACGGAAATATGTCACTGGAGAATTAAGCCAAGAATTGACTTGGACCGAAATAGAACCAAAATTTAAGACAAGAACATTAATGGTCTCAAAATGTATCTTAGTTTTAGAATTCAAACAGGCGTAGTTCAATCATTCCTTCTTTCCTTTTCGGTGCGTACCATGCTACAACCTTCCCAGAACGCAGGAGTCTTAAAGAGTAATTCAAGCTGCATATTAGATCTTCCAGCTGAGGTCCACTTCTCCCACCTGAAGAGTCGAATGCAAATTTGGAATCCACTCGGAAAACAATTGGTCCAGCAACCTGCATAATGTTAAACACCATCAATATCTAGCACATCATTGAAGAATATTATATCTATAAACTCGAGACTTCATTATATATGATGTGGGGTGGCAGTCTTGTTTGTAATATGACATTTAGTGAAAAGTGTGATAATCAGATGGAGACAGTCACCTGCTGCTGAAATATAAAACTAAGTCTAGGGGAAGACTGTAAATTTGGTGATCGTTGGCTCTGTGCCCTTCGGCAGAGATTGTACACCGAATTGGCCAAAGCAGAAGCTGAAGAAATATCAACACGAGCATCTAATCTGGTGAGGTCACCAAATGTCTTTGTGAATCTCCCATGTTGGAAAGTATAGCAAACTGATCCGAATAAATCAGCAACAAAACGACCTCTATCCTTAGCCCTTGAAGAATTTATGTCCACAACTTGGGATGAATCTTTCCTACCACCAAACCATGCTTCACAAGTACCCCCTAAATGCAAATGGAGAATAAAGAATGACAAAAGTAGAACTGTGAAATGGTAAAACGAAAACAAGTTTCTACCAAGTACCAGACAAATGAACTCGGGATGCAATCATAAATTAAACAGATATAATTCTTGCTAACTAAATGATATATAGAAACGAATGTCATTTCACGCCACTATCATGTGAAGGAAATAAAAGAACTGTTTTTTTTATCAGACACAGAACCCACTTTAGAATCATTTAATTGTTATGATACAACTATGAAATGATTAAAAATCTCGTTTGGAAGAAAACACGTCAGACATCCATGTTTGCATTTAGCAATGTTTTCATACATATTTGTTAGACTGATCTAGCCATAAAATATAATATTCAGTGGAGAAGCCCTCCATCCATAATGTGGAAAGTACCAAAATTTCTAGGAAATAGAAGCAGTCATTTCAATAATGAAAGCTGTAGTCAGTGAAGTGAATATTTAACTACAACAAATCACCCAACAGCCCAACACCAAGTGCAAATGTAAGTATGTGACGGCCGAAGAATTGAACATAAAATTTGAACACAAATAAAAAAATTTATACTCTCAGCAAATAGACTAAACTACATAAGGCAAAACTATAAAACTAGTATCTATCAGCACAGTCTGAAATCTTAAAATTACCCATAATTCCAGATATTGCCGCATGAGGCTCTTTGAGACGAATATCATATGAACGATGCCGAAATTGGTCCGGTCCTGTCTTTTTTATAACATCCTCCTCTGTTTCTATTTGTCTCCACAAGTCCTTAGACTTCTCATACGAAAAGGCAGATTTCATGCACACACCAGGCAATAAGGATTGGGGTGTTTCACGATCAATGGAATCTAAGGCCAGTGGGAGGCCATTATTTTTATGTATGCCAAAACGGTATCTCAGTCCCGAATCCGAGACAAGGGATGAACAGTCCAACGATATAGACTCAGGAACTTCCCAGTATTTCCCTTTACGGTCTATGAACAACTCAGGCCATGCAGCTTCTAAAGTAATATCGTGATCTGGAAGCTGAAAAATTGAGAAAGACGTAGAGCAAACTTTGAAATTATCATTAAGGTTAAGTTAAGCAGATCACTGGACCCAACTCAATCATTTGATTGAAGGTGGGTAACACAAAATAAACGTTCTTCTACTATGACAAACTTCTCGTTGGGACTATGACTGGTTAGAAAGAAATTATGGAACAAAAGATGATCAACATACTAATCAAATAATAAGTTCCCAAGTGAAGTATCAAAAATTTATTGTTGATGAAAACAGATGTCGAATGCTTTCATATTGAACCTCGGGAGTCAGGAAGCCCCTTTTTTCTCATTTTTTCAAGTTTGGACATTTGAAAACAGTAGAAGCCAGAAGGCGATCAAAATGAAGGACAATGGGAGATGGGCTTGTAGAAGGACCTTCTAAAGACTAAAACAAATTCAGAACTTTACCTTGTGAAAGAGCATGGCCTTCATGCGCCTTTTTTCTTTCTCACCATGCTTTTCAGTGCTCAATAGTAAGGATGATGAGGATGTTAGAGCTATTTGTGAGCATAAGCCAACTGCATAGAGTGATTTGTCCAGGAATTTCTTTGCAGTATCCTTGAGCAAAGGTAGATCCCATTCTTCTGCAGCAGAAAATTCAGCTTTAATAGATGATATCAATTTCTTTGGACGGAACTGTCCAATTAAACCAACCCACCTGCAAGAGAAAGTTAATCTCTCTGAGTTAGTAGATGAACAAAATAATCCGCATACGCAAAAATTGATCCTTGGATTGGTGAGGTGAATAAAGAAGTAAAGTTGAAAATACAAAGTACATGTAAATTAAATAACCCTTGGGAGTTATGGATCAAAGAACTTCGTCACATTTGTTTAGTTAACAATTTTAACTATAAGAAATATCTTCATAAAAAGACATTTTAACCTAAGATGTAGAATTACAAATTCAAATCTGTAATCACAGTTATTCAGCCCAAAATGCTTCCACGCTGAAATGATCCATAATTATAGCCTGTTCCTGGAAACCTAATGTATTCTGAATGTTATAAACTTATATATTTAAAGATATCACAAAAGTTGGTAATTCTTTTCACATTGGTGATTGGCCACTATGTTGACCGCTATATGAACTAAGGACATACTTACATCTTGCCGCCATCCTAACAAACATCGACGAAAATGTATTGCATTTGAAATTAATTCTGAGTGCCACTGGGAATGAAACATAAACACAAAGCCAAATTCCAATAACGCGCAGTCTCAACCATATCAACAAACACGACAAGAAAAACAAAATACACAAAAGTCATTACGATTACCGACGCAGAACAACAAAGGTGCTCGGAATTTTACCAATTGCCAAAAACTACTTTGCCCAGAAGTGACTGCAGCGCAAACGAGCCCAATTCTTTATGATTAGCAGAGGGAGAAAAGGACGGAATGATGCCTAAAGGGAACCCATTTCCCAACAAAGATAACTGCTGAATTCTGAGAGCTTTACTGGCTCTTGCACCATCAATCGGCGCAGAATCCCCTGGAACAGCCCTTGAGACACCATCAAGAGCTTGAGGGGTCGAAATGTTCAGGTCCCAGAATGCTGCGTCCATCGCTGTTCTTAGATTCGCCATTTTCCGGGGAATTTTTCAGGCCGGCCGATCCTTCTATTTTGATACAAGGGTTTGGTAGGATTCCTTATCTGGGAGTGTGAAGTGAGTTTTTGGATGAGAGCGAAGGGCGGGGGGCACGGGGTTTTATGCGGGTTTATAAGCCAAGATGGCGAAATTATAAATAAATTGTTTAAATGCCTCAAAAGTTTTTTGGCTGAATAATGATTTTTGTGGACATTTTTGCGGTGGGCTCTGTGTTTTGGGCTGTACCCATTCGCTTCGAAAACTTTTTCCAGATTTAATCCAATCTACATCAATATTTATATTACTACTATCCAGCCGATTCAATTTGGGCTTTAGATCCGAGAAGCATTTAGCTTCTGGTCAAAACAAATCCATCCTGCTTATATATAAAACCCAGTAACCAGAACAATGTCAAACTCGAAGTGGATAATCATGTATGGAAGGGATGATGACATAGGTAGCTTTGCAATGCTATCCTGGAGCTAAGGGGTGATCACGGTGTGGTTTGTAGTTTTATGAAAAAATTCAAACCGAATTGTCATATATAGTTGGTTAGTATTTTAAAATAATCACAGTTTCACACGTGAAATTTGTTTCGCAATTTTCGGGCGATTTCGGTGTGTTTGTGGTTTTTTGTGTGAATGATAAGTAGAACGCAAAATATTATAATATTTATTCAAATTGATTCGAAAATAATAACATAAAATATAGCTCAAATCATACAAAAATAAAAATAGATAAAACAATAATCAAGATTCAAAATCAAATTAATAAATTTAATATGTTTGGGCACAACAAAACACTCACAACAAAAAGATATTTGTCAAATTTAATACATTGTTGTTTTATTTGACGCTAGGTGTGTTGCATTGTCTTCGATTTCTCCTTTTTTAGAGTAATTTGAAGAATATTTAAGAAAAATATGCGTATTTTTATAGGAGAAAGAATTTTGAATGAGAATTGAGAGAGTGTGAATAACTCATTTTAATTGAGTACGTTGTTTACGTATTATTATAACTTTAGGTCAAATATTATGTCAAGCGGTTTAGAAAGAGCAGTTTGGTGACGTTCTTGACAAATACACGGGACATTTTATAATTATTATATTTATTAATCTTGTTTTTTATGATTATTATATTTATTAAAATTCACGTAAAATAACAATAACATGGCCAAACGCCCTTGCTTGCGTTTCTCCGTGTCTCCTCTTACCACCATTCAACCAAACAACAAACCTAGAGATGAGCCACATATTACGTCAAGGGAGGCCACTCGATAAATATTATCGAACACGTTACATTTTTTGTCCCTCGAATATATTTTTATGAAGGACTGAATTTTTACCTAAAATTAAAATTTTTTACAATTAATTTAAGTGCTTAATTTATGGATTTGAGAGAAGATAAAACTTCTTTAAATAAATGTTTTAAAGATCTTTCCAAATCTCTACAAAACGACATATATTGGCATTAAAAAAATTCCCCCATCATTTAATTATGGAGGTATTAGGGATCAAGTATTGATGGCTTAAAGATTTGAGAAACTCATGCTTTAGGTATATGGAATATATGTTATATATAGTCCACATTGAAACATGGCTTGGTAGATGCTTACAAGCATGAAATATTAGGGGTCTTTTAATTTATAATTTGGAGAAAAGTAACTTAAATAATGGAAATACAAGAAGTTTACTCCAAGCTTGCCTCATCCATTATAAATCTAAAATTGGTTATATTGACGGGATGGTGAATATTTATTATAAATAAATTAATGAAAATCGGGACGGATTTGCTCTTAATGATCTGTTAAAGAAGTCACAATAGTGCTTTCCTTAAAACAGTTTTGATATGTTGCACACCAACCGTACACACTTATATGAGCTCCGATGATGTGACACTCATCTATTGTGTGTAATGAAGTATATCAAAATTATACATCCAATGGATGAATGACAATTATCAGTGCTGGCATAAGTGTGCACAATGTGTGTACAGCATATCAATATTTTTTTTCTTTAAAATCTCTAAGATTTGTTCGCTAGATCCTAAAATGTTAAAGTAGGTCTCTTGTGAGACGGTCTCACGGATCTTTATTTGTGAGACGGGTAAACCCTACTGATATTCACAATAAAAAGTAATACTCTTAGCATAAAAAGTAATATTTTTTCATGGATAACCCAAATAAGAGATCTGTATCACAAATACGATCCGTGAGACCGTGACATATATATTTCTATAATGGAATGCATCATCATCAGCACCAAAACAAATGTAAACCACAAAGTATAAATTGGACCGCGACATTCAATTGTGCAAAAAAAGTTATGTGTTTGGACTTACAATTCTAGGACAAATAATTCAATTACGTATATGACATAAAATAAATAAAAACTACGTAAAAAAATCAGATATTGATTTATTTGTCTGATTTATGTCCCAAGTTAAGAATATTGAAATATCTTCTAATTATCTACTTAAATTTTTTTAAAAAGAAAATATGACAACAAACTTAAAACCCATACAATTTAAACTCTTAGTTAGTAAATTATCGATCCATCCATTAAAAAAAAAAAAACTACATTTAATGTATAATTTTTTGGTTTTCTGAATGCCACTTATCCTTTGTATCTTGATGCATTTCTTGGGAATTTTTTCTTTAATAAAAAACCGACTATACATAATATTTACATTGAAAAATCATAAATTATGTTAAAAAACCATTTCTTTCCTTTTAAAAAACCCGAAAATACAAATTAATTAATTATTTTTTTAATAATTTCACGCAAGTTCAAATCCTAATTGATTTATAAAGGGCGTGTTTAATATGCAAGTGTATGTCGTGTATCGATATCGCCAGCTGCTATTTAAACAATCTCTCGCAACAACACAAGTGAAAACAAAAAACATCCCCCCCATAAAGCCACTAAAACACAAGGAAAAAATGAAGATTTTCATCTCATTCCCATGTTCAACTCTCTTCCTCGCATTCCTGATCACAATCCAAGCCGTAAAGTCCCAGAATTTAATCCACTCGATATGCCAAACCACCTCCAAAAACGACTCAAACATCAACTACAGTTTCTGCACAACTTCCCTGCAAGCCGCCCCAGCCAGCCAATGCGCCGCCCTGCATGGCCTTGGCATGATCTCCATCCGGCTCGTCCGGTACAACGTCACCGATACCCGTTGTTACATCAAACAGTTGCTGAAAACCAAGAAATGGGATCCTTATGTGAGGCAGTGTTTGAATGATTGCTTCGATCTTTACTCGGATGCCATTCCTACCGTCAAACTGGCCATGAGATATTACAACAGCAAGCGTTTCGATGACGCTAATATTCAGATAAGTTCGATCATGGAAGCCGCCACGACCTGCGAGGATGGGTTTGGCGAGAAGGAAGGTGTGGTTTCGCCATTGACAAAGAGGAATAAGGACTCATTTCAGCTTTCAGCGGTGGCGCTTTCGGTTATGCGTATCATTCAGGCGGGATCTTCGGGTTGCGCCAACTGCAGTACAAGGATGTACGGAAGATGGATTTATTATTAATTACGCTATTAAAATAATCATTTTTTCTTGTAAAAAAAGCATTAAAAAATTATTTTTAATACCTTAAAATAAGTCAGTATGTGAAATCCTATTATCGTACAGTAAAATTTATGGTATTTAGCTTTTAAAAAAAAAAAATTTAATACAATCCAGCGTGGTAATTTATTTGTGTAATATAAGTGAAAATTCAAGTATGAATGTGTAATATTTATTTTCATATAACGTGTTTGATTAAGTTAATTATTATTTCGACTTGAAAAGAGTTAATATTGCAAATGTTTTTACCAGTTTAGAGAACAAATTAAAGACTTTCGAATACATAAATAAATCCTCTATCGAAATGACATATATTTCACAAAAATTCTTATGAGACTGTCTTAGGATCAATTTTATGATACAGATCTCCAATTCAACATAATTCATGAAAACTATTACTTTTATGTCGAAGTTATCAATTTTATTTTATGATACAGATCTCCAACTCAACTCGATTCATGAAAAATATTACTTTTACGTCAAATGTATAACTTTTATTCATAAATATATATCGAGTCAACCCATCTCATTTATATAGATCTGTGACACCGTTTCATATAAGACCTACTCATGATGTTTAAGTAGGAATCAATTTAAAAAAAATTCATTAGATGATTTTATAAAATAATAATTAACTCGTTAAATCTGAAAATTATTTTTAAAAATAGACTGCTATTTAATTTGTTGGTGGAATATATCGTATTGGTAATATACATGTGGCGATGCAATCAATGAACCGGCGTTGAACATTAATCCCTAGCGAGTTACTTTTCTTGAGATATAATTCAATGGAAGAGTGGCTTCTAATCCATCGGTTATATTATAATGTCAAGCTAATCATTAACACTAATTTTTCTATATTATCTGCTTCGCAAATTAAATATAATAATCATTTACAAGGAAACAAAATAGTGTACTTTTAACAAAACTAACAAAAAAATATTTCCGTTTGCAAATTTTCAACAGCCTATCTTTCCGAAAGGTTACGTTCAAAATTATCTTTGGAATGGATTTGGATATAAAAAAATTCAACTTTGAAAATATTTTATTTAATTACAGTTTTTAAAATGAAATTAGTTTTATGTTTGAATATGATTGTTCAAAAAATATGTATATTTTTACTTTAAAGAGTATTAAAAATTGTAATTGTATTCTCTCCATTGCATCTTAATTTTAAATGTTTCGTTTTAGAAAAAAAACTTTATATCTATACAAGATAGGCTTTCTAAAAATAATTTTATTTTTTATAATTTCCATATTTGTATTTGTTGACAAAACATGAAAAATGCCATTTTCCTGACATGTGGGTGATGTTTCCTTTTGTCATTGTCGTTTCTTGGCAAACATGCTATATATATTTGAAGTGTCGACAAAAATAATTATGTAAATCTATTTATATTATCATTATAATTAAAAATAAAATTTAGGAAAAACTGATTTTGTTATAGTTATATTTTTATGAGTTTGATCTTTTATGTTATGTTGCCAAAATTCGATCTTAGTCAAATATCTTTATTTTTTTAGAGATTGTAGCCCATTTTTTTATGTGTCGCTAAAGTTGCAATATCACGTCAATACTCTAAGTGAAAAATGATTAAAATTGTTAAAAAACTAAAGATATACAACTAAAACTGAAATTCAATTATATAGCGGACGAATTCACGAAGAAGAAAACATATTATCCCAAAAATTTATAAAATAAAGTAACAAACAAATTAAATAAATGGTTGCGATGGTGGTGCTTGTACAGTTCAAAAAAGACAATGTATCACATCGAGCAATCACTGAATATTGTGTTAAACACATAAGAAAAGACGGACTTGCAGCATATTCCGGCGTACTGGATTTTTTCAGCAATTTCCCAGTGTGTATGAAAATTTTAAACATAAAAATAATATATATTTTTACCACGTTTTATATACCTTATTTCTCATTATTCAAACTATCCAAGCCAATTAATTTCCTGCATGCCCTGAAATTGATAATTAGTAAATAATGTTTGACTAAGTAATAGCCGCTATAGTATAATATTGTTGGGTGCCATAATTGTCCATGCTTGGTCGAGCGATCAAATCGTAGTGTTTGAGCTGTTATGCGGTTTAAAATATTTGAGTTGCACCATTACTACTAGCTATAGCTTTTGGTAAAGCGGTAAGCGCTCGGTCCTACAAATATATTTCATATTTCTAATAACAACTTTAATTTGTATTTTGAGGCATAAAAGTTTACGTTTAACTTATTTTTTGTATTGAAGTTAAGTGTTTTGGATTGTACACATAAATATAAACCGGGTTGGTTTGTTATTCATATTTCAAAATAATTGAAATGAAATAGTTACTTCAAATAGATCAAATATCCATAATATATTTAATTAGTATTAATGTATATATTTGTGATGTTCTAAATTATTAAATATCTGTAAATTAGATATATAATGTAATTTGTTAATTAAAAAATATATCTATACTACACTATATTACTAAATTTGAGCAACTCATTTTAACTTACAGCTTTAAACTTTATACTATTTGTTATTTAATTTTGTTGGTGTGAGTTTATTAGTAATTTTTGTACTTCTCTAATTTTTTCTCCAACTTATCTATAATTTATCTAAAAGTATAAATTATCTCAGTAAATATTATCTAAGTATCATATTTTAATAAATTAATAAATATTTTTTACACAAAAATTATCAAACATAAAAAATTAATATGACATACCACGAAATTAAACACTAATTATAGTTAAGATTTGAAGTCGAGAACTTGTGCAGCCGTGAACCAAAATGACTTAAACTAATGTTTAGTTCCCTAAAGCACAAGCGTATGCTAAAGTGCACTCGTTTCGAAAAACCCAAACGCGCAAATAGTCGAGTCCTACAAATTTATACCGGATCCATTTTCGGGTTATCTCCAATCATTTTCCGTGGAGATCGTGCTTCTTCCCTGGATCCTGTTTCGCGAATCTTATTCAGTTTATGATTTTACAGACCTAAATTCTACTCCTGGCTCCGGTTTCGGCTTTGGTAAAGTACGAGTTAGTTTATGATTCTTAAAATGGAACTGTAAGCAGGTGAGTATTAACCATTTACACCATGCCACACACAGGACAGACATTTAAATTGTATAGTAATCTTTCAAATATAGCACAATTTTCACTCTATAAATGTGCATTCACAAATGAAAAATATGTGATTAAATTCCTCGTACGGGACAGCAATTGGAATAGGTCATGTTAAAATAATCACACTCCAGCCAGCAGACTATATTTTAAGCTTCGCGTGGCAATACTTAGATAAATTAACGTCAGCCCCATCTGTGTCATTTATTTCCGGGGCAAGTGTAACTTCACCATGTTATTGAAAAATAATCATGTCGCTCTAATATATCCATCGCATGGAGACTAGCGCAAAAGCTGGCTTCAACATAAAGGTGAGAAGCATCAAAACCCATTTTCCATCTGATAAATAACTCTAATCGTCCTTCAGTTTTTACATGCATCTTTCTGCTATATCAGGCGCTGTTCAGGAAGATTGCTGCAGCTTTGCCTGGGATGGAAACTATATCATCCGCTAAGCAAGAAGACATGGTTGATGTCCACGTCAAATCTAGCAACGCGAATGCGTCTCTGTCGCAACATAAATCTGGAGGGAATATTACGAACTGAATTTCTTCGTTACGTATGTATTTGTTCATAAACTAATATGTAAAGTTCTTTCCAATTTTGTCTGTGATAACATGAGTATTTCAATTCATCGGATTCAGTAAAGTCGTCGTCAAGCTGTAAATTCACATGTACTTGTACGTTACGAGAACCAAAGTTTTACAATTAAGCAAAATCTGTCGACTTTTTTAAAAACTTGTAAAATGGAGGTGATTACTTATTGTTGTTGAATTTTTTTTTGTAAAAACGAGTACCGTTGAATTATCCCATTTAATATAATATAATATATATATGTATATACAAATAATATTTATATATTATATTATATACACGCAACGCATATGCCAATAGGAGTGATCGATCTAGTTTCAGGCACTTCGATAATTATATTACATTAATTACGTTTGGTCCAATGTAATATCGTGTTGATTTTTTCCAAGTTTAACAATAACGTCGTGATGATTTATGAGATATTATATGCTGTAAGTGAGAGAGACAAATATAAAAGTTTTTTTTTTTTTTAATTAAATATATGTATTTCGTAGTCGTAGATACTGATCAGGCCGACACACTTTCGGTTAATGCTTGGAATTTTGTAGTGGGCACTAGCAAGCGATGGCGATCTAAATGCCCCGAAATTAACCGCCTTAATCATTACAGAATTAGTCCAGTTTTGGTAATTATCACGCTCGCCTATTGAGTCAACGAGCCATTCGAACACTAATCGTTACCACTCACGTGGTGGAGTCTCGCGTGGAAGGAGTAAGAGAAAAGAAATATGGTGAAATTCTAGTTATTGGATTATGAACATTTGATGTCAACTATTAAGAGATATATGAAGGTCTCACATGATCTAACGATATTGAGATACGAAAAAAATTACTCTCGATGGAGCGTATACCAACTTTGTTAGGCGTAGTTTGGTTTGCGGAGATTGTCCAAAACACTAACAGACGCACATGCATTTTCAATATATATATATATATATTTTTAAATACGACATACTTAGACTATATATTATTTTACCTATGAAATGTATTTTTTGCTTCCTCGTAGTGCATAATCTCGAATTAAATTAGGTGAATTATTTGTGGTAACATGCATGGAATGATCAAGAGAATATTGACATTTCTATGTCCCAAATCTGCGCCAAATTATGTTCTACCCACCACATAATCGTTGCAATTGGACTATTCTCTTTTGTTTTAGTATTTTTTAAAAGAACATTCCTTAAATTTTTCGGAAAACTTGGACTTTTGAAGTTGAGATTAGAGTATTTTTATATTTTAATAACAAACCGGAGACCACCCATAAAAATGCAAAAAATTGTGTGAGACGCTCTCACGAATCGTATTTTGTGAGGCATATCTCTTATTTAGGTCATTCATGAAAAAATATTACTTTTTATGTTAAGAGTATTACTTTTTATTGTGAATATCGATATTGTTGACCCGTCTCACAGATAAAGATTCGTGAGACCGTCTCATGAGAAATCTATTCCCGTGAAAATGAGTATGACATTAATTATTGAGTATCCTTTGGGTTGCTGGCCCGATATTGCAAATACATGCATTTGAATCATAGGTTTAAAATCACATTTCCCAATATCCAGAATAATTAAGACATAGGAGTATGTTTTTTTTAGCAATATATCTTCTTTATTTTCAAATTCTAAAATTAGTTTTAAAATTGTATTTTGCATTTTGCGCAAGCACCATATCTTAAAAATAATCAATAAGTAAATAAAATTAATTAGGTAAACCTATGATTAATCCATTATTAGTGGAAGTATCATGATAGTTAATTAAGTTTGACGAAATTTAAAATAATATTAGGGAATGGGAATGCTGCCATATATGAACAATAGCACGTGCCGGAAAAAGTGCTCCGCCGCACGTAATTCCGGTACATAAACAAATGTTATTTTAGTATTAATAGATTTGATTGTTAGATTAAATATTTACTAAGGGTGGTTGTTGAAATTTTATGTTCGTTCGTAAAACTATGCATATTTGTTGTAAATCGAGGATATGTCTATATTCCATATATTTAAAATATTGACCGTGATTCAATGTATATACAGATAAATATAAACAAATAAATTGGAGTGAATTAGGATAATCCATTAGTCCAAATAAACAATTTTTAATAGGCTGTCTTCTATTAAAATCAAGGCTCTAAAACGGCATGAAGCGACTTGTTTTATCAGTTTAAACGAGTTTAAAATAAAATTAAAGTATTATTTTGTGAGACGAATATTCTATTTAGGCCACACGTGAAAAAAGATATATTTATTGTAAATATGAGCACAGTTGGCCGGTATCATGAATAAAGATCCGTGAAACCGTCTAACAAGATGCCTAATACATTTTTAAATAGCTCGTAATATATATTACGTTAAGAAAACCAAATCAAATCACACAACAATTTATCATTAAATGAAAAGGTTGGCATTTATAGTATGAATATTAGTCAGATATGCACGTCAGTATGAATTTCTATTTTGAACATTTAAGTATTAATTATGCTTATTTTGATTTTTGATCTTTGTTCACTCACTCGTACTTGGAAAAGAAATATCTTGGATACATCATATTAACGGGTCAAATACGATAAAGCGAAGAACAAAATATTAAAGAATATGAAGCATTTAATTTTGGTTAAAACCGTTGAGAAATTGAACCCACAAATGTAATAATCTTCTCACTTATGAATTGACTTCAGACGATATTGTTTGAATCTTATATGTAATACTTTTTCATTAATCATATCGAGGTAGAGATTTGTCTCCAAAAATCGATCTGTAAGACAATCTCAACGGAATTTTTTGAAATCTTTTAAGTGAATCAGGTCACAAATATGGAATCCCATTTCACAATAATCATTAACGTAGTAGAGAAGTCACTTTAGATGCAAGAACATTTAACTTGGAAAAAATATATTTTATTTAGCAAATATTTCTAAATTCTTCAAAAAAAAAATATTAATAAAAAATAAGCAACCATCAATAAATAATTTTTAAAATATTTCTTTTGCTATAATATCTCTAGGAGCTGGGGCTTACTCGTCATTTCTCATCCTTTCATTGAAAAACAAATATAGAAAAGGATATATGAAAAGCAAAAATCGAAAAACAACAAAATTGCCAAATCTTCTGGGGTTGAAAGATTTGAAACAACAATCATGGGATGAAGGCAAAAGCTTAAAGCCAATGGAAAATGGCATTATTAGACTTGAACTGAAAGAGACAACACATTATCTTAAAGTAAGGTTTGGAGATGATGATAGTAGTCTTGCCTAACTAATGCTTTACTAATAATTATTTTTGTTTATTGATTTAGGTAATTTCATCTTTCAAGATTTAATTTCCAAACTCAATTTGTATATATTACAAGTTGCAAACATAAATTGACAATGATAGAAAAGTAAAAGGTTTTCAATCACATGAGGTAAAAAGAAAAAAAAAATCAATTTTTTCCCCTATATTTTATGTGCAATACTAGAAAAATTATGTGAATTCATGGAAAACCTAGAAGGAGAAAAAGTGATAATCACCCCAGCTGCAGGTCTTCTTTCTCCCGACGGTATGATGTTTATAATTCCTTCGGTAGCTCAATAAGGGAAAAATGTAATGATTCGGTTGTTCGGTTGCTTTGAAAATTTTGAATTGGATTATCATCGTATTCATCTATCATCGAACCAAAGATATGCGCTCGATCAATGATATGCAACTTGTGCAATTGGCACAATTGACATAAGAATTAACACGTAGTGATTTGTTTGATGGTATATTTTAAAATATTTGAGTTGCATGAATATCACAGATTATATCTTTCGCTGATACAACGTACTATTCTTGAAATAAGAAAAACTCCTTAATCAAAATTTATTTATTTGGACTCCCTATCATTAGTGAACAATAATGATCCAGCCAATGCTGAGAGGAATTAAGGGAAGATTCATCAAGATGATATGTCTTATTCAGCAACCACTAACCATGGCCAAATTCTTTTGCCCTTTACAAGTTCGAACCCTTTCATGCCAACTATAAAGATTAATGCAAGAAAATGAAATATATCAAAGACATGAAGAGGGTTTGGACTCATGATGGAACCCACTCCACTTGTAAAATTGTCCATTTGAATTTAATTGTTTTTGCACGTTAACATCGATCTTTTTCCTCTGTTCATATATTCAAGGATTCATTCAATATATATATATATATATTATATATATATATATAAGTCAAATTATTAATCTATAATTTTTTCTTTCCAATTGAAGTCTACTAATCAATGGCTGACAGATACTGCATAATCAACCATTGTATATATGAGCAGGTCTCTTTTGAGACGGTCTCACGAGAGATGAGTCAATCCTAACGATATTCACAATAAAAAGTAATATTTTTCGCATAAAAAGGAATATTTTTTCATAGATGACCCAAATAAGATATATGTCTCCCAAAATACGGCCCATGAGACCGTCTCGTATAAATTTTTGCATATATATATACTTTCAGATAAACTGTTTTATAATTTGGGATGATCCAAATAAGATATCCGTATCACAAAATACGGCCCATGAGACCGTCTCACACAAATTTTTGCATATATATATGTATATATATATGCACATTCAGATAAACTGTTTTATAATTTGATTAGCGACACTAATTTAAGGTTAATCAACTTAAGATTAATTGATGGTAGACAAATTCAACTGGTAACTTTTTTTTTTCCTCCATGTACTTGCATTTTTGTCTTTAATAATTCAAAGGTAGCAACAAACAAATAAATACTATCAAATCCGTAGTCTTCTTAGACGTGTTGCCTATGGATCCATGTGCGTTGAGATGTAGTACTTTCGTGTGTTTTTTCCCCATGACTTTATTATATTGCCGACTATAGCTAAATCTTGAGGTTGTATATAGCAAGAAATTAACGTAACAATCTAAATAAACCTTACATTTAATTTGAGAATTATCATGTGTAGAATCAAGCATTTGTTATTTTAATATCAAATGTTACAGCCAGTGTTAATGATACAACTTTAATTTTCTTTTAAACATACAATAAATATAGTAATATATTTATTTATGTAATTAAAGTAATAATTTATATTAAATGATAAGAGTACAAGTAAAAATATTTATTATTTTACCTAAAGACAATTTTTTTTCGAGAAACTTAAATCTACACTGATACATACATAATTACGAACTATACAAATATTTACATTTTTTATTTATGTAATTCACTAAAATAAATAAATATTGTAAATAAAATAAAAATAATTTTTTGAAAAATATAAACTATATTAAAATTGGCTATAATATATTTTGAGTAAAAAATACTAATAAAATTATTATTTTATTATAATATAGTATGATACTTAAAATTTTTTGTTAGAAATCAATAGTCTAACTAAACTATTTGTCAATATATTTATGAAAAATTACTCAACATAGAATTATTTTTACATAAATTAATTTGAGTAAGTCTTTTGTGAGACAATATCACATATCTATATTTAATAGACGAGTCGACTCGGTCCATATCTTGAGTTAATAATAATAATTTTAATATAAAATAATATTTTTTCACGAATCGGGTCGAGTAAAAGATATGTTTCACAAATCACAAATTGAATAATGAGACGGTCTTATAAGAATTTTTGTGAATTAGTTTTAATATTTTCTTAAATTTAATTAAAGAAAAATGTATAGTATTTTATTATATATTAGACATTTTAGAGTAAAGAAAGAAATTAGAAGTGTATTTTAAAAAAAGTGGAGTGTGAATAACACTCCCTTGAATATTTGCATTGATTGTATAATTTATTTAAGTTTGATTACAGTTTTGAGTTTTATGTTACGTTTATATATTTAGTTTTCCGCGTTTTTTAAAATATTAAATAAACTATAATTTTTTATATATAATATTATAGTTTTCAACTTTTTTGTGAAAATTGTCGTCATGAATTTTTTGCATATTGACTGTTCATAAATCGATATTATATTATTATTAATATTTAATTAGAATTTTAGTATAAATATTTGTTAAAATGTTCAAAAAATAATAATAAAATTTAAAAATTCATCTAATAAAATAATTTTTTATTTTTTGAAAAAAAATTATTTATTCTTTAAATTTTGACAAACAACGTATTACATAATATTTATTCACAATATAACTAACAAAAAAAGCTACTTTTATAGTGAAAATTAATATTTTAGACAAAAAAAAAATAATGTACATGGATTAGAGTGGGTTAAATATTCAACTCACAAAATTGATTCGTGATATATTTTACGATATTTTGTGTGTGTCTCGTCAGATGAATCGATGTTTTCATAACTAAACGGTGAATTGAAAGTTTGTCGAGGTAATTTATATTTAGAAACCAAAACGTACATTTGAAATCACAAATTATTTTTTCATTCGATTGAAAGAATAATAAAATTTAATTGGAAAGATTTCACGCAATCTCAGAAAAAAAGTTACGGCTTGATACATCCAATGAACCAACATTAAGTATTCATTACAGCTTCTTCCATCGCTTTCTCTTTGCTTTATATCAGTTATAATGGAACTTTATTACTTATAACTCAACTATACAAATAAATTATTATTTTTAAATTCTTGACATTTTACATATTATTATTTAATATTCCCACTGACTTTATTTTACTATTAATTTGTAAAGAGTGATTCAATCTATTGATCAAATTTTTTATTATAGTGCAGTTTTGAACGGTACAGTTGATTTATATCAACCTTTTTTAAAAGGAAAATATTCTATACCGAATTCATATAATTGGATTTGGATATTATTTTTATTTTATTAAAAAAATATTTTTAAAAAGTACATTTTTTTTATAGTATTTTCAGACAGAAACTGATATTGAAGTTTTTTTTTAAAAAAAATCTGGCTGGACTTTGAATTTCAGACCAGTTTAATATAATTTCTGTATCTAATTCTAAACTTAAAGAAATTGAATCTTTAATATATATAAATATATAGAAACAAAATAAATAAATAACGACCAGTACGGTGGTTGGCCTGTGTCTCTTAAAAAGTTAAAACTAAAAAGCTCCCTTCCTTTCTTTGCTGTATTCTATTTATTCTTCTTCTTGTTCTCTCTTCAACAGAATAATAAAGCAAGAAGACAAAGCCCCAACGGTAGAATTCCTCCTCTCCTCGCACAAACGAACAGACATTCTCACTGAGTGTACAGCGATCAAAGTACGCACATATAGAAGATACACAGTGTTGTGTTTTGTTTGTATACATAAATGAAGTGCAAGAAACATCCGATTGATCCGAGTAGCAACGTCGGAGTCTGCGCCTCCTGTATCCGGGAACGCCTCGTCGCAGTTATTGCGGCCCAGGTTCAAGCTCAGAGAGAAGCCCTTTTTCAACAGGGTCAGCAAGGTGGCCGGAAATCGGATGCCCAACTGCCGCCATTTGTCTTCCCTCGATCAGTTTCTCCTTATGTTTCCCACCGGAAGTCCGATTCTGCAGCCACCTGGCAGATTCAAGGCCACCACCTACGTTACTATAGTACGCCCCAGGTGGGTCCTAATGGGTTTGTAGCGATGGCAATAGATAAGGACAAGAAGAGTAGTACCAAGGGGAGGTTCTCTTCAGTTTTACTCGGGCTTTTCAGATCGAAATCGGACAAATCTGGTTTGGATTGGAGACCGGGCCCGGTCTCCGATCGTGGCGTGCCGGTTGATTCGTGTGCGGATTCTCCATCTTGGTTCTCCATGATTGTTCCCGGTCGCCGGAAAAAGCAGGTTCGGACCTTTTCTGTCGAAGAAAACTCGAGCAAAGCCGGCCGAGGAATGTCGCCGTCCAACGTGGAGGATGACGAGCATTGCCGCGACGTATCTAGCGGATACTCGTCGGAGTCTTCTCAGGGGTGGAAGCAGACACCGAGGAGGACACCAGCTACCCGGCGCTGCAAAGGGAGGACGGCGTCGCACAGCAGGAATGCATCGGGTTTGGCATTTTGCCTAAGCCCCTTGGTTCGGCCCAGCCCAAACCGGAAATGGAGCCAGAAGGTTGCTCCGCCGGATATGATGGTGGCCGGAGAGGTCAGAGCCCCGCAGAAGCCACACCTCTCCTCAGCGCCGTCGTTTTGCAAGAATCGTTCCCGGAAGCTCGCGGATTTCGGTAAGCAGAGTTGCAACCCTTATCCCATTCACTGATTCTGACGTTTGACCCCTCTCGTTGCAATGACGGTTTCGCCCCTGGTTATTTTTTATTTTTATTTTTATTTTTATTTTTATTTTTATCACCACCGCACAAGACAAACGTTATTAGAGAAAATAAAATATCTTTCATGGGCTTTTAGTGGCATTTGAGTTGTATTACAAAAACATTTCCCGGTGGATGATGATAATTATATATAGATATATATAGGTTTTACTTTTTTTGATATGGTTTCCTTTCAAATTTAATTTACGCAATTCTTGGTGCCATACTTGCTTTCGTCGATATAGTTTGTCTAGTGTGATTTAATTTAACTAATACGATACCATCGATAAAATAACAATCATGTTCCATATGATTAACTAAAGTAGCAATTGATGAAGCTAGGCATAATGTGGGATTAAGATTGTATAACAATGATTAATGAGCCGGTGCATGAGTGACTTGGGTTATGCATCAAATTCTTCGTAGTCTGCCCTACCAACATCAAACAAATGACCAAAAGTCACTATTCATTTAATGATATTCAATGCTTTCATACAACCCTCTCCAGTTTTCAAGTTGTCGGAGTTTCCACGTTGTATTTTAACAAATTTAATCAAACAATAAATTCTCATATCTTATCTATTTCTTTTCTCTTTTTTGACAAGAATTTAAGTTGCACCTACTCTATCTTGAAATTTAAGAAATATACATATTCACTCATGGACTCAATGATATATAACTTAATATAGAAGATGCAATTTTTTTTTTTTTTTTAAAAAAAAAATCTGAATTGCGTTTGTGGATGGATGCCCATTGAAAAAGAGAAAGGCCCAAAAAAACTCGAGATGGGATATGCAACCAGTCCATTTTTGATTTGAGGGACGACAATTAAACAACCATCTTTAAATTTATTTAATAGCGAGAGAGAGCTGACAACGCCCTATTTAATCTGGGAACAGGTCTCACTGAAAGGTTTTTAATCGCTACCAATAGGGGAAAATTTCATGCTATTTTTATGGACACTATCACAATTATAGGTTGAAATTTATCAAAAAATAGTAGACTGTAATCTTCACTCTTAAATATACTTTGAGGTAATGCCAATCTCACTTACTCAGAATAAGACAACCGACATTACTAATATCAATTCACAAGTTTAAAGTAGTTTTATAAGTACCAAGCATGTACAAGTTAAAGTTTCCTTAACAAAAATAAAGAAATTTATTAAGCAGGTTTTTTTTTTTAAAAAAATACTCCATTAAAAAAAACACGATTTTTTTTTTTGTACAGGACTTATCAATAATAATTTGCTATGTTGCTCCTCTTTGTGTACACTGATGAAGTGACATTTACTTATTGGATGTGATGAATTATATCAAAATTGTATATCGAATAGACGCGTATCACATGACATTAACTGAACTTATGCTTTATAAAAGTTTGCATCTTTTTTAACTGCAAAATTGTGTAATAACCAACAGGAGTACGAATTAAATGCCGAGGTAGCTTGTTAGGCACGAAGTTGCCGTTGTAAACCCTGGACCACGAGTAGAGACCGTTGTATTTTAGGCCCAAGTAAAATGAGAGGCCAGTTTGTGGTCCTAAGTTATCATTATTTGAAAAATTCGAATTTGTTTTTATCCACTTAAAAGAGATTACAACCTTCCTTCTTGGTTTTCAATATTGATCGGTCTTATGAATATTTATTTGTGAGACATGTCAATCTTACCGATATTCACAATAAAAAGTAATACTATTAACAT
The DNA here is from genome assembly GCF_025594145.1 of Primulina tabacum. Lineage (NCBI taxonomy): Eukaryota > Viridiplantae > Streptophyta > Magnoliopsida > Lamiales > Gesneriaceae > Primulina > Primulina tabacum. The sequence goes on from NC_134557.1 coordinate 4,275,803, forward strand.
AAAAATTAATATTTTTTTATGAATAACTCAAATAAAATATCCGTATAAAAAAATACGACCCGTGAGACCGTCGCACACAAGTTTTTGTATGAAATACAATGTCTTTATAACAAATTCGTCCCCTCCGGTATGTGTTTCGAGGATCTATTTGGACGACTGTTTTTCAGGATACAACGGAACAACCAACATTAACTGACACGAAGGTACTGCGACGGAGAACTGAATGAGCTCGACCTGATTGCGTCGAATGTCGAACCAATCAAAGCAAACTTATTTATCCAGTTTAATATTATTTATCTAGTTTAATATTCAAAACAAAGAATAAAAGAAGCACGTGCATCACAAAATAATCAATAAACAATCGATAAATTTTTCCAAGTATAAAATACTCAACTTAAAGCCACAAAATTCTAATGAACCCAAAATCCAATTTCAAGCCCTATGCATCAACTTCCAAGTTCATCGTCATTCTCGACAATCTCCTCCACGTACTCTGTACTTTCATGCAGATCATCATCTGAAATCAAAATTATTCAATACAGTTCTAATATCCCAATCACTAAATTGACCTCAAGAGTAACAATCGAAGCCACAACAACAAATGATCAATGCATGTGCATGTAAAATTCTAAAATTCCAAAGAAAACAAAATGATAAAAAAAACATATCAAAATTTCATCATGGAACACATTGACTTCAACTATATATATGTGACTCGCGTGAATTGTAGTGCATGCAACATTTGACTCACATCAATCAAGAAGCGGTTCACATGACAAACATAATAGCGTACATGTAAATCACGCTAGCTCAGATAAAATAAATGTTTTATTTTTAATTTCATCAATTCTATTATTATTATTATTTTTTTGCCTCATTAGTGTTTCTTTTAAAAAATATTTTCGATTATTAAAATAGCCAAGTAGCCAACCGTTGTAGATGAATTTGTTTGGTGACTAACAAACCAATGTGGGGTAGAAGTCAAATTCTACTGCCTCAACAGCCCAAGCACCGGCCTATGTTGACTTCAAAATAGTTGTATAATTCGTTAAAATATTGTAAGAAAAGAAATCGAAAATACATAAATATATTCAAACCACACAGAGTTGAGATTATTTCAACTCATTTTTGAATTTTTGTAAGATATATCCATCCCAGAAGGAAATGAAATTAGAGTATTTTACGTTGAGCATGTAGGAGGAGCAAGTTATGATGGTGAATCCGAAAACATCGAGCTCGAATTCAATTTATCTTATTTTTGTTTATTTATGTTTTGTTTTAAATAAATTCTCTTCTTTTTTATTTATTTCCGTTTTTGCTTGATTTTTTTTAAGTTTTTTGACAAAATAATCTTTTAGAGTAGGTCTACGGTCTCATGAATCTTTATTTGTGAGACGAGTCAACTCTACCAATATTCACAATAAAAAGTAATACTCTTAGCATAAAAAGTAATACTTTTTCATAGATGACTCAAATAAGATATATGTCTCACAAAATACTGACTTGTGAGACCGTCTCACACAAATTTTTGTCAATCTTTTAATATACGTGTTGTGTCTCTATGAGATTGCAAATAAATGTTAATCCTCATTCCAACTTCCATCTCATACACGTTTATATGACTAACGAATTTGGTCCACATTAAAATCAACACATAAAACCAAAATTCAAGAAAGATGGCGTATCAGCTTCCCAAATTCACCAACGCTTTATCTCTTCTCAAGAAACTATACAGACAAGACCACCGTGGCCCCGCCACCTACGTCTTCGGCCAGAATTCTCCGGGCTTTTGTTCCATATGCCTCAATGATATCTGCCGCGGTGATACTCACCGGAGACTGCCTCGGTGCATGCACTCTTTCCATTCAGGTTGCATTGATGCATGGTTTGAGTCTCGTTCGACGTGCCCTTTATGCAGAATCGAAGTCCCTGATCAATTTATTTCCTTGAGTGAAAACAGAAACGATTTTTTGAGTGATTTTGCATCAAATTTTGTTTCGTTGGTTCAGAATTTTTTTGAGAAAATTGTGGATCCTGATATTGATGAAGCCATTTCATTACTCATGTATGGAGACATACGGACCGGATTTTAGTGCCCACGCTAACTTTCCCGGTGGTGGAGATACTCACTATGTCTATATCATCTCTAAAAGAATATTTGCAAGTATAGTATCGATCAGACTAGTTTGTTCGTTATCCTAGACTTGTTTCTTCTGTAATCTTCCTCATTTTCCCACTCTATTTTCTTTGATTCTTATGGTGAAATTAAAATTTACTTGGATTAACTGTCTTTGTGCAGATAATCTTGATATAGTGCAGATAAATAATATATCAACGGTGGTCTTTCAACATGCTTTATGTCCTCACTCACATAAGAAACTTTCCGGGAGGTTACTTATCCAAAATCAACACCAAATCAAACACATTTAACTTTGGAATTTTTATGCGATGAGCTTACGAATGGAAGATAATAAAAATTCGGATTCGCCAAATGTTTCTTTGTCTGGACAAGAAAATTGGAAATTTTGATTCACAGAGAAACATGCACATAGAAGTTTATTAACTGTGTTATGGTTCAATTTAGATTTGATTTATATGAAAAATGGTTGTCGTTGTACTACAAATCCTTCGAGCGATACACAACAATTTAAGCTTATCACCCGTCATGCAATACATGCTAATTGGAAATGTATCAATACAACATAGCATAATCAATATAGTAATGGAATTCCTAAAATCATGTAACAATAAGCATTGCTTACTACTCTTTATACGAGAGCGTAGGTTGAGGCCAGATGCAGACACGAATCATTAGTTAGTTGCAAATTGTAGAAGGCGAAATCCATGTTTGAGTGCATCATCCCAAATTTTGTTAACGTCGAACATGGTCTCCCCGCATTCGAGCACATTGTATCCTTCTAAGCCATGCAATATTCCAGCCACACGCCAAGCGCTCATAACTCTTCTTGGTAACCAGTTCTGGGGAAATCAAGGGGTACCAATCAATAATAATTTTTCAAAATAAGTAAACCAAACACACATGTACCACAAATGCGCCAAGTGAGCAGGCTCGAACTTGACCAACCCGAAAGAGCCTAGGACCAGCATTGATGACATTTTAGCTCGTTTTACTGTATTTTAGTTTATCAGATCACAATGGTCAAGATTATCGTAGCTGTTGATCAAACAGTTAACTGGTGGACTGCTTTTTTTAAATAATATAATTCTTGAGTTAATAGTCATGCAGAATAAGTGAGTGTATATTTTGGTAAAAAATATTCTAACCTCGCAGGAGTGCAGATTCTCGAGTGCGGGAGGAGCCAGCAATGCCGGAGTGTGACAGTAGAAGGCGTCTTTGCGCGCTTTCTTCGGAGGAAATTGAGAGTATGGAATGAACAATGTACCCTTTGGTGCCTTGAGTTGTTCTTCTTTGGATAGTCCATCTCCAACTATCCAAACCTACGCACAAAGAAACCACAGCAATCATTCTAAAGTTGCGTTATTAACAAACTCTACCAAGATTTACTGTTACTTTTACAATATTTTTACCCGTTCAGTGTAGGATTTTGAGAGTGCTATTTCACTCTGAGATCTGAAAGACAATTTAAGTCTTTCGAATTCATAAAACGCAGATACCTGAGATACAGCTTAAGTTGTTTAAAGAAAATTGTATAGAATTCCAAGAGAATAGAGAAAAGACAAAATGTTAAGGGTTCAAGAATTCAAGATTTTAAAGACCTGAATACCCTTTTGGCACAGAGCAGAAACGATTGCATATGCAGTTTTAGATAGGCTGCCTCTGAATAAAACCTCAGTGGTGCCTTTAGGAATGCTGTTGATAACTATAGCAACAGCCAAGCTACTTCCATCTACTACTTTGATATTTAACTTTGGATTCATTTTGATGTATAAAGCGCCACTTCTGTTAAGTTCCCAACTCTAAAAAAACATGAAGGCACGGCAAATAACGAAATCCAAACAATAGTTATGGAATAAAGACTTTAATGCATGAAACAAATAAAAATTAAATATTGCAATATGCTTGCCTGGTTCCGCAGGCCTAGACTTAAAATCTTGGCGCCTCTACCTTCTGCTTCTTGTATGGCTTCCTCGACTAAATTGTTGATAACTTGTCCTTGCCATTTGATGGAATACTAATAAAATCGAGAAAATATAAATTAAAACAATTCAAATCCACAAAATCGAGAAAATATAAATTAGAACAATTCCTAAATCCAAGAAACCTTATTGCTTTTCGATCTTTTCTACCTGTATGCTGAATCTTGGAATAACCCACGTCTGCAGCTTGAGTTTCTCGAAGTTATTTCTCTCGACGACAAAAGTACGCCCAAATATGAAGTTGAGCATCATCGGCCATGTTGTTAGAGGTCTTATGAACCATATGTACCATTTGGAATTTTGAGGCCTTGAAGCAACGGAGGCAAATCCAATTTGGAGATGAAATATGGATTCTGGTGTGGTTAGATGTGTTAAATGCACCACCTCTGGGTTGTCTTCCTGCCTCATGAGCGACGTCTCATATACTGCATCACTGGATTTATCCATGGTGCCATGTATATAGTCGTAGAATGGCATGAACAATGAATAGTTGGTACGAAAATGCGTGTGATGCAAAGAGTGAAACCTGTTTATATAATACATGGATGAATAATTAAGTAAAAACATCTCGCTTATAATCTGCATATTCATTAACTAGAACTCACATTTACCATAAGAACAAGAGCACTAAAGGGCACAAACCATGCTACCTTGGAATGAAACAAGTTATTTATTCTGAAAAATTACACTTGATCACAATGCAAACTTTTTGCCATTGATTTGGCATGATTTGAGTCCTTTAGTTTCATCAAATCCTTTTATAATCCTTTGGGTCATAAGTCCAAGAGTAAACATGTGAAAACTCATTCCAACCCATGGACATATTTAATTTGGGAGTGTACTTACGAAGGTGTATACATCATGTATTTGAGAGGAGGGCAAATGGAAAAGACCCATTTCGGAATGAATTCAAAGTTGCAATGCCCCATATTATTCATGAGATCAATATAGGTAATATATCCCACAATAGATGCTAAGGATGCCGTCCCGGTGAATATCGGTCCAAAAACGGGAATTGCAAAGAGACAAAAATACGCCAAGTGCTCAGCAAAAGGATGTGTAACAGCTGCAACAATAACCGATATCAGGACACTAACTGATACAAAGCGCGCGCGCACACACACACACACACTTAGGACTTGTTTGTACACGTAATGGGTTCGGTCACGATGGAGGAATGGTGGTGGGAGTGGTATCTTGAGTAGAGGTAATGGTGGTGCAAAGCTCTATGCAACCAGTAGTAAATGTATTCCACCGGGCCAGTGTGAAGAAGGATAGTGATAATTATGCCTTCGATTTTCCAAATAGGCAAGAAAGAACCATTTGGCAATATATAGTTGGCAACGTAAAACAAAATTCCAGTTAGCAGAATCTGATCATCCCTGCAGAATCAACCAGAAAAATATTGAGATTAGTCATATATATTTCTATACTTAGTCGTTTAGCAATCGAGATTTTGGTGTCTTAGTTTCGACTATTTTTTTTTACCACCCCCTTTCTTCTATTTCTTCCTTTTCGTCTGTTTTTTTTTTAAAAAAAATATATATATATATGGAAAAATGGTCTTTTACACCAAAATTTGTTGTTCTACCAATTTCTCTGTCATTTTTTTTATATGTGAGGTAAAATTATTTCTGTAGAAATATAAAGAAATACAAGTGTGTTCGGACGGATAAACACAATTCTTTACTGGCAAGAGGCTAAAATGTAATATTTGTTTGATTTATGCACTAAAAAAACAAAGGTAAACATCATATTCATACGATGGCCCGGGATTTGACCCGACCTAAGACGAAAATATGGGATAATATAATTTATCACTCCTATGAAAACTAAAAAACATAAAACCTCTTATGAAAAATAAATGATCAAATGCAACCTTTTGTTTTTTAAATTTAAATAAAAACCCTCTTCTTTTTTAGCTTACATTGTATTCAAATTTTATTTTAAAACATGAAAAAAAACAGTAAACAAAATATATATTTTTATTTTAAATTAAGTTAATAAAAAATTCAAAAAATATATTTTTAATTATTTATCATTATTCTTTGTTTGGCTAAAAAATGGATCGTTAAATAACGCAAATTAAAAAAAAAACTAATATAAATTGATATGTTTATTCTAACCATAATTTATTCGTGAAAAAATTGATCCAAATATGAAAAACTTGACCCAAATATAGAAAAGTCGACCTATGCTCGATCCAAATGTGAAAAGTTCGACCTAAATAAGAAAACTCTTCCCAAATATGAAATATTCGACCCAGATATAATATGTATATAATGATTTAAGTAAATATTCAATCAAACATGATATAGCGTAACAGTAAAGTGTTGTGCATGTTGTGCAAAAACACTTGGTTCGAATCTGGATTTTGTCAAAATGTGATTTTTTTTATATTTTATTTTAACAAGCATGTGTAAAGATCATGTTGTCTTTTGAGTTAAAAAGTCAGAATGAATAAAAATAAAAAGAAAGTGCTAAAGAAAAAGGGAAGAAGAAGTCCAGTGGTGAGAATAATATACCAGTTCGTTTCCCTATCCACCTGCTCAAATTCAATGCTCCTGTCAAGGATGCGGTTGTTGCCTTTGGCAGTTCTGTGGCGAGAAAATGAGATCCATAATTGATTATGAAAGGCCCTCCACACCAGCAATGGGATCACTATTAAGTTGGTGTAGTCCCATTCATTTTTCCCTTTTGTTGCTACTGAGTAAATACTTTGCATTCCCCATGGAGCCAATATCATATACTACAAAACAACAAAATTATGTACGTTATGGCTTTGATGTAATTCAATGTCGAATTATTTATTTTCCAAGCTTGTTTTCCCACATTTGCTATTGCTTTTCTCTCTTTCTTGAATGTTTGTGTTCATTCTCAGGGCTCTGTTCTTTATTTGCCAAAAAAAAATGCTTCTCTCATATAAATTTTTATTACTTTTGGAGGCAAATAATTTTAAAAACAATATTTAGACCTGCAGGATAAGAGAGAAATCTGAGTACCTTAAAACTTCCAAGGTTCTTCCATGGCCAGTCAGTAAGAAACCCTGGTGTTGTAGCCATTGTTTTTTGCTGCCTAAGCTCACTTTATTTCTCCCATTTCACGTCATATATAGAGGAAGAAACAATAACAAAAAACCATTGAATATATTTCCAAGGAAATTGATGAACGGTTGGATAAGTGCCGCAATTGGATAACTTGGAGTACCTGCCAAATACGTCCCGCCACTCGCTTTATTGCTATATTTCTCCTTCAAATAATCAGTGCTTTGCATGTGAAATATTAAATCAAATTGGCTTTTCATGGTTTCAATGACATGCATTATTGAAATACTTTCCTTTTCTAGAACGACAAGATTAGGTGCCTGGTTTTGATATCAGCGTGTTTTAAGAGATGATATTAAGGATATTTTAAGAATATTTAGCTCTAACAGCCAAAATTAATATGTCATTGATTATATCTAGTGCTGGTTGATATATATACACAAAGAAAAAGAAACACGTGATTTCATAGGTTGATCGGACTTATAGTATCTGAAATTAAGATTTAACCAAAGAAGATTATGCATGTCTCGCGTGATTTTTGGCGAGTAGTACTTCTGCCCCAAACACTATATTCTGTGATATAACAAATAGTTTTAAACTTTAATTACAGATTTGGGAATGGATCAAAGCATTTCACGTAAATTCCTAATATATTCATGCGTGTGAGGTTGTTGGAGACCTATTTTCGTGTGGACATAAAATTTATGCAGGATGGCTTATTTACTACCAATACCAGAAAGAAATAATTTGATACTTTGAATTTTAATAAAAACAATAGAGGAAGAATATAATAATATAGTTAATATGACCTCTAACCTATCGTGACCTGTAAAACATTTTTTTATTTTTATTTTGATGTCGATGGAACTTGCGGATGCTGCTATCTTCCGGTGCGCACTAGGTAGACCTTCAGACTAACGCAATAACTTTCAAACCACGTTAGTCAGGTATATCATACTAGATAAACTCAGCACGCCAGACTTGCCTAAAAAATGTTGTTAGGGAAACCGAACTTTTAATTCTTCATCAAACGCTTACCTGCTTCGTCAACTCAAGTCTCTTACAAAGGCCATTAAAGCATTTATTTTCAATCCCATTTCGTGTTAGGCCTCCGTCGTCTCATTTCAATGACAATTGACATGGCAGGAACATTTGAGTCCATCACGCCACCAGCAAGCATGTGACATGCCTGCCAAATTTTGGTCATCTAATTTGCGGATCACAAACCCAATCAAGTCAATGTCGACCCATCCAACGAGTTATTATTTATCTCTTGGATTAAATATTATTGTTACCCACTGCACTTACAAAATTATTAGCATGTGTTCTTCATTGCACTTAATTTACTGACTACACAAAATATTATTTGAAAATTGATTTTCAAGAGGATTCGTATAATTAATTAACATAAAACAAAAATTTAGTCAGATTCTACGTGTTGAATCTGAAGTTTACATCACTTTAAGTAGTTAGAATGATATTTGATCACATTTTGGAAAATATTGAGTGACAGGGATACTTTTTGCCCATTTGCAAATTGATGATTAATAAGCCACCAAGATATATGAAAGCGGAAAATAAAATAAAAAATAAAAATAAATTGACAAATGCATTGAAAATTTTGAAAATTCATGCTTAATGTGCTTGAGCACCCTCTTCGAGGAACAGGATCATTGATCCTTTCAACAATGGAGGCTCTGAGAAGATCCAAGAACGACCGTTCTCGATCCTATTTCTGTAACCATTCTCGATCTCTCGGCCAATTTTTTGTTAGATCTAAACAAATGTTTATCACTAAACTAAAAGTTATGTTGTTAATCCAGACGCAATTTATTTTCTTATACTTGGAACAGCTCAGAATGCACCTATTTAGAATGTCATCAACAGAGATAACTTCACAGTCACCGACCTTGTTATCAACAGAGATAACATTACTCGTTGAAATATAATGTCACTCTTTTACAGCTAACCAGACCAAACGACTCAACATCAGCAGCTTGACGTACGAAAACTTCTCAATAAATCACTTATCTCAATATTACTATCACTGATACACGCTTAACCTGTATTGTTTCGTGCAATTCCATCTCCTTATCCCATTTTGGTAAAAAAAAATCTACAAAAAATGGAAAACAAAATAAACTAATTAAATAAAAGTAAATATGTAAAAAACACAGCCATCTCATCGGGGAAAATAAATGGAAAACAGGAGAAAAAAAATGATGCACCAAAATTTGCAAACAGAGTCAATTTCTACCCAATAATAACATAATTCATGCGACTTCCAACCCTTTTTGCTGAAAATGAACAGAAAACAAAAAATATGTGACTCAAAACCTACAAACACGCTGAGAATTTTTTTAAAAAAATAGAATTTTAATTTGGGCTTCTGCAATCGTCAACTGCAAAACAGAGAAATTAACATGATTGAAAGAGGTTGAAGAAAATGTGAGAGAAACTGAGGAAATGGTGGGAAAAGTTGACATAAAGAATTTTAAGTCTTTTATTTATAATGAGATCATACAAATATAATAAATTATAGAGAACATAATAAATCTTAATAAATTATTTATTAATATTTACAAACAAAAATCCCACGAGATATTTTTTTCTAAGAAATTATTATACAGCTTTCTTTCTAGAAGTCCAATTTATAAAATTTTATAATTATTTTTCCCAAATGGACATTTGATTATAACAATGGATGAAAATAATTATCGATCATATTTTTTTTCATAGAATAAGATATTTCATACTTTCAAATAATAAAATATGTTTAACTAGTTAAATTATAATATATAAAAATTAATCAACCGAATTTAATTTTCCAAACTTGATAAGAGATTTATGTAGGGAATTTTAAGGTTACTAGTTTTATTTAATTTTATATATATATATAAATTCTGTACATGAAAAATTTGAGAGGGCAAGGTGTGTTACCGTCACCCACCCCAATCCAATCCCGAGATATTTTTTTTTTAGCCGTCAACTATTTATTTAAAAAAATGATATCCTCAAGTGTAATAAACATGATGTCGTTTTCTTAAATAAATAATTGACCAAAGTTATTTTGCAAATACCCTCGTCCTGGTGTATTTCGTTTTCTTAAATAAATAATTGACCAAAGTTATTTTGCAAATACCCTCGTCGGTGTATCTTGCTTTTGCGTTCGGGATTTCGATCTGACATCGGCCACAGTCAAGACTCGGCTGTCAGTTTCCGGCTCATTTGTTGGTCATAGATAATTGTCAAACATGTATTAGTAAAGCTAGAATCATCTAACGAAAACGGATCCATATATTTAGTTAATCCATGAATTTTGCATACGTTTCATAAGAAATATTTTGATCCAGAAAAGAACATAATGAACTTCAAATGCCCATTTCTTAATAATAAAGTGAAGTACTCAATAGCGCTTTAGTAATGCAACAATGGCGATCGATGTTCATCACTAGTGCATAAAGAAACAATATGTTTTTAATCGGAAAATCCATAAGTTCCTGTAAAAATGACTGTAAAAGTACTGCAGTGCACTAAATGACTGTTCGCTGAGACTAGTAGATTCCAGGTATATCATATTTGTTTTGCTATTGTAAGCTAAATGGGCTTTGGATCCGCGGACATTGTCAAGGGACGGAATCCATGCTCGAGACTGGCTTTCCAGATTTTCTCAATGCTGAACATCATGTTTCCACACTCGTGCACGTTCCATTCCTCCATAGCATGAAGTATTCCTGCTATACGCCATGCACTCATCACTCTTCTTGGTAACCAGTTCTGTAATTTTGAAGAGTTAGGAACTTAACAGTTGAATTTAGAAAAAGTAGAATAGAAGAGTGCAGAGAATCTTGGTAGTGACTAATGAGAATTTTACAGTTCTTGATGTTCTATCAACTTCCAACTTCCAAGTGTTCCATTTGAGAAAGGACAAGAAGAGTGCAATGGATTTGGGAATTGACTAATGAGAATTTAACATCTCTTGGTATTATTTGGCTTTGTCAACTTTTAAGAGAAAATTGAGAAGGAGAAGAAGTTTTTAAAGCAATTTAGGAGCTATATATGTAAAATTTTAAGATTTTATATGTTATCTCTCTTTCTTCTTTATTTATTTTTTCATCGAGGAAGTGTCATTGAAACCAATAGAGCTTGCATTCCTAACCTCACAAGAGTCGACATTTTCAAGATGCTTGGGAGCCAACATTGCTGGAGTGGAATTGTATAAGCAGTCTTTTCGCTCTTTCTTTGGAGGGAACTTTGAGAACGGAATGAAGAAAGTTCCTTTTGGAGCCTTCTTTTGTTCATCTTCAGTTAGTCCATCTCCAACTAACCATATCTGCACAACGTATCCATTATGATCATCATTATTCAGCTAATGGAATTATGTCACCAATTGTTTGGAATTCTACTGGAGTTGTTTGAATGGTCTAAGTAACTTTATATTGTATTTAGTTGTGAAAGATTTTTAACGGTTTTGACGAAATGTGTAAGAGTAACTCATGCAGCCTGCCTGTTAGGAAATGTATCTTAGAAAACAAGAAACTGAAGTGAAAAAGAAAGTAGAAAGCTAACCTTTGGAGTGCCGTATTGTGAGAGTATCAAATTATTTCCAGCCTCATTACTAAGCATTGCTTTCAGCTTTTTATGTTCATCCTCTCTCATTGTATATACCTATCAAAAGTATGAAAACCAGAATTGAGCAAAACAAGTACTGGACAGTGCTATCAATCCTGGGCGAGTTTTGCTGTCTATGTCCATGCTTTTTTACAGGCAAGCAATCAATTTTCTGATATTGTCTAGCACTGAACTGAGATTTATAGTCGGCGTGTGGCATGCAAGTAGAGCTAAGATTAGAGTTGTCAAAATGGATCAGGTCTGCAAGGTTGGCTCGCCCCGGGTTGTGGCGGATTGAGACCAACCCGCTAAATATAATTAAAAGTTGGCAGATTGGCCCGCCACGCTGCGCCATATAGGCGAGGTAGGTTAGTAATATCCTAACCTGCCCAAATGCTGACCCGTTTTGACAGCTCAAGCTGAGATGTGACAACTTTTTTCCCGGATGACATCTTATAATTCTTCAAAAGCCGAATTAAATTGTCGAAGAATATATAAACTAGTGTCTTTGACGTTGCTGTTGTCAAACGTACCTGTACACCACCCTGGCACAAGGCAAGGGCAATGGAACAAGCAATCTTCGACAGCTTGCCTCGAAGGACAACCTGAGATGTTCCTTTAGGAATGCTATTCAACACAACAGCAACTGCCAAACTACTTCCATCCACCACCTTCACTTTTAGCTGAGGGTGCTTTCTTAAGAAAAGTTCACCGCTGTTGTTGAGCCCCTCCTCCTGCATTTTCATGAATAAACCAAAACAATTAATCACTCATTCAATGGCAACGTGAAAGAAAATCTTCTTTCATCTGAAAATGAAAAACAACTGGAATGTATCACTTTTACTTGCCTGATTTAGCAAGCCGAGGCTCAAAACCTTAGCCCCCTTGTCCGAAGCTGCAAGTATAGCAGCCTCAATCATATTATTAATCGATTCTCTTTGCCATTGCATGTAGTACTGCAAGGAAGTGAAGCTGATGAGCTTGTTATAAAAAATACTTAAATGTTTGGGTCAACATTTGTCATACTTGTAATCAATAAATGTATACCTGAATTTTATATTTAGGAATTGCCCATGTTTGCAGTTTTAGGTGTTTGAAGACATTTCTCTCAGCAGTAAATGTGCGTCCGCAGATCCAAGTGACCATCATTGACCATATTGTGAGAGGCCACATCAGCCATAAGTACCATTTGGATTTGTGAGGTTCAGAAGCCAAGTGTGCAAAACCTACACGGAGATGATATATAGATTCTGGAGTTGTTAGATGACTCAGATGAACCACATCAGGTGCTTCCTCCATCCGAACAAGTGAATTTTCATACAACGAATCCGACGATTTGTCCATGGTACCATACAAGTAATCGTAAAATGGCATGAAAAGTGAGTAATTGGTTCGAAATTGGGTGTGGTGCAGCGAGTGGTACCTGTATCACCAAATATGCTGTTAGACACTCTTATATAAGATTTCATGCACATCTTCTAAAAGATACCAATTCATTCAATATTCTATTGCAACATGGTTGAATGGATAGAGAAGTTTTGATGAATTTAAATTTGAAAAACTTCGTTTTGCACTTGCTACAATAAATAACCAGAAGACCAATAATAACCAACAAGAACTTATAAGCAATGTGAGCCGTTAGAAAATATTCATCTATTTTCTTCGATTAATTCGCTACAAAACCTCTATTAGTTAGATAATATATTTTTATATTGGTCTAATTACACTACTTGGTAATAAATTTATGGAATGAAAAGGTTTGTTTTTGTTCACGTGGCCTAGGGAACAATAAATTTATATTGTGAAAAAATTATCAAACGAGACCTAAAAACAAAAAAAAAAATTGTAAATAAATTTATCTAGAGTCCCATGAATTATAAAAAGTTTATACTGGGTACATGAAAAATAAATTTTTGTGATGGAAATGAAAAAATATTCAAGAATAATAAATTTATATTAAATCATTTTACACTACTATATAATAATTTTTAAAAAAAATTATGGGGCTCGAAAACAAATAGTCCCAAATCAAATGACTCTTTTACCTCCAAATAGGGACGGCCCATTCACTCAGATTCACAATTAGACCAGACCTACTTGTTCCGCAAAAGAATTAGTTTGTTTAATATAGCTGCTGTAAGTACTGATTGTTACATGTTGGGCAGGTCTGAAAGAACTAAGCTTGGAGCCACTTCCAGAATGGGTGGCACTAATCGTGTTCGTGTACTATAGTACCATTTCTTACACCCTAGGTTCCTGTTTGAAGCTTCATATTACAGTCATAAATGGTCAGGAGTTAAACTGGGTAGTTTTCTTCCAAGAATATGAAAGAAACTAATAAAATGTTCTGTTGAGTTTTATTTCTGTGGTACCCCCATCTATACAAAAGATATACAGAAAAGAATGCAGATGTTGAGTTAGCCAGTTATTCATATTTCATAAAATGGGATCCGAAAGAAATTTGAATTTGATCTTCACCAGATCTTTATAACATCATAAAAGACAACCTCGTAACGAGTCAAAGGTTCAGATACTTACGAGGGAGTGTACATGAGGTACTTGAGAGGGGGAAACATGGAGAAAAGCCATTTTGGAATGAGTTCAAAGTTACAGTGACCCATGTTGTTCATGAGATCAATGTAAATAAGATAAACAGCAATTGATGCGACGGATGCGTTTTTCAGGAACACGGTTGAAAGCATCGGAATTGAAAATAGCGCAAAGTATGCTATATGCTCCGCGAATGGATGAATTACGGCTGCCACAACAGAAAAAATATACACCTCAGTAATCCCATGACAATTTACCCAACCTACATTTGCTCTGGAGTAAAATTCTTACATGTGATGGGTTCGGTGACAATAGAGGAGTGGTGGTGGGAATGGTAGCGTGAGTAAAGAAAATGGTGGTGTAGCGCCCTGTGCAGCCAGTAGTAGAGGAACTCCACTGGACCTGTATGAAGTAGAATCGTCCATATAACCCCACCTATACCCCATAAGGGCAGATGGCTTCCATTCTTGAGATACTTGGATGCTAGATAGAATAAAAGACCGTTGAATATAATTTGATCATCCCTGCAAGAAAATCGTTAGCAGAGATGACGAGGGAAAGTTTAGATTAATTTTAGTCTGAATCATACCAGTTTTTTTCTCTGTCTACTTGCTCGAATTCAATGCTCTTATCGACGATTCTGTTGTTCCCTTTGGCGGTCCGATAGCGAGACACCGAAATCCATATCTGGTTGTGCAGGATTCTTGACAGCAACAGCGGGAATATGAGGAAATTGGATAGATCCCTCTGAGTTTCATCCTTCACTAGGTACGAGTATGTTGAATGTACCACCCAGGGAGCCAATACCACATACTACAACATCCGAAATGAACAAAATTAATGCTTCGTTAGATTGAAATCTTGAATTGATAAGATGTGCCGAGTTCAAATTTGGCTTTTTTTTGTTAATCTTCCTCTGAGTGGAAAATACTCGTCCTTTTCATCAGTGACACCCGCGTTCACAGATGCATGCTTACAATTAATCATAAAGCGTCACTTATTCACTTCAACAAAAAAGAAATTATATTGTTTCATCTCGCTAGATATGTTTCATGACATCCAAAAATGAAGAAAAGAGAGCAGAAGTAGAAGTTGATACACGAAAGAAAGAAAATACAAAACCTTGAAGTTGCCAAGCCATGTCCATGGCCATTCTGTGAGAATTCCTGGTTTTGAAGCCATTTTTCCTTCCCCAAACACGATCTCTACGGGAAGAGCATTGCACGTAATATAAATACAAAAAAGGTGCTATCCTCGGTATCTAATAACCACCTGACTCGTGGATTTTAAATATTTTTTTCTTAAAAAAAAAGGTTATAAATGCACAGCCAACACAATACCGTACCGATAATATTGTATCAGCAATTCATTCATATCTAATGGAGTACTTACTGTAAGTCACGCGGTGTAAGTATAATTATTGAATTATTATGTTGGTAATACATAAAATGTAGTTGATAAATCATAGCATATATTTAAATTCGGGTGGGAATATTTCATATGATGACGTTTTAGAGAAATATTAGAATAAACTTAGTTTTGTTTTTAATTGGCAAAAATAGGACTTCATCTAGTTAAATCAGTTTGGCAACTTCTCATTTTCAAACCCGCACCGACGTCTACTACAATAATATCATTATTACTACTGATAATAATAGCTTTTTTCTTCTAATAATTAACAAAAAATAAAAACTCGAATTCTTATCATTCAAATCTCGTTCATGATCTAACTCGTCATCTCATTATAATTTCGTGATTTCATCTTTTTTGTTTATTAAATCTATGAATTACAAAAGTTTGTATTGATTAATAAATATTAGTATTTATATATGTAATTGGATTATTTTATCATCATTCTTTAAGTGAATTTGAAAACGTCAATATTTGAAGACCTGATGAGAATTTAATCTCCGCAAGAATTAAATGAGAATCTCCAATTAGAAAAAATATGGATTGGGGCGGGGATGGTAAGATACTTTGCCCTCGTCCCGTCCTATCTCATTGTAAATATGGTTTGAAACTGTTGTAAATATATGTGACGGGTACGCGCCATTATCAAACCGCACCTAAAATGAACAATAGAAGCGGTTCTTAAACTTGTACCACCGGTTGAAAAAATCGCTTCTATAAGATACAAGGACTTCAATAAGGTGCTGGAGCGGTTAAAACCTTTCTTAAAATTGAAAAAAAAAAATCACTTCTGTAGGAGTTTTTTTTTTTTTTTTTTTTGTGTTCGGTATGATTGTTAATCTAAGGAAGACAAAAACTTGTGTGAGACGGTCTTACAGGTCGTATTTTGTGAAAGGATCTCTTATTTGGGTCATCCATAAAAAGCATTACTTTTTATTATGAATATCGGTATGATTGATCCGTTTCACAGATAAAGATTCGTGAGACCGTTTCACAAAAGACCTACTCGATCTGGAAGGAAATTCTAATATTTTTTATTTAGTTCCCAAGTAATAGGTGTTCAATTCCCTCCGTAGGACCAAGACTTTTATTGGCTGCATTTATTACTCACCTATGCAGAGGGCCTCAGTCAATAATGCTAAACCCCTATTGGCTTCAGAGTTTATTTGTATTAACAAGTTTATACGAATCATAAACTTTGCGCCCCTTCAATTCTGCCCAGCTTTGGCCGCAAAAAATTATTACAGTTAAGCCAATGCATTATGTTCATGCATGCATTTGTTGGAGAGCCATTGTTCTTAACTGCTCTGATCGTATGATGGAAGACTCGGTCGGATGTCACCCATTTGCTTGTTTTACGCGTTAATAATTCAATTTAATGAATGATTCCACCTACTTCCGTATCCACATTTTCTTTAAGGTTTATTATAAATATAAAAAATCTGATTTGAGTGGGGGAAAAATTTATTTTTCAACTTTCCAAAATTACGACAAATTTGTCGTCTTTGAATTTGTTTTCCCCTGATAGACATTGGCATTTGCATTAAATACTACACCTTCTCGAATCGAGGGTGACCTTTAACAACTCAAACAGCAAGTAGCAAACGTCGAAATTAAATATTTTTACCTACTTCAATTTAACAGATTTTTGGGGAGGGAAATATAGTGATTTATATAAATTGAATTCCATAATATATGATTAAAACAAAAATTTGATAATATAAAAAACTAAAATCGTACAAATATAAATATTACAAAATGCTAATGAATTATTACTACAATATACATTGATGGTAGTAATTTATATTACTTCAAGAATAAAATACAACTTTTATATTATTTTTCTCAAATAATCCATATTTATTCTACCTTTAAATATTTTATGCTTTTAATTTTATCTCTGCATTTTATTTTACGATTTTAATGCAATTTTGTAATACATTTTTAATGCAGTTTCTAATTACGTAATAAATTATAATATCACAAAAAGATATATGAAACAAATAAGTATTTATCTTTAGTATATTTCACTTATATAAATTGTGATTCATTCTTTGATAAAATTCATAATTTGGTTGATTTTTAGGTTGTTATATCTTCTATGTGGTGTTTGGATATAAATATATTTTTAAAATTTGTTTCATTTCATTTTGTTCCATATATTATGTTCATTATAATTCATTATATAACATAAAATCAATAACATGAATTTTAATTGAGAAACAATTTGAAAGTAAGTTTTATAACTTCTTAATTATTTATTTGTTTTATATCACAAGAGATTCAACGAAGATAAATAACAAAATAATTCAAATTATTTTAAAAAAAAATCAAATTTATAATTTTTATTATATAATTAATATTTACTTACACACATACTTTTTCGTACCAATATATATATCTAAATATATAAATGAGAAACAAATTCAATAAGCCGTTGCTGTGTTGAAGAGCCGTGATAGGGTGTTGTCGTGAATGTTGAGAACATCTGTGAAGAAGTTGGCCGAAGACTGTTTTCTCGTGGATCTCCTTTTAGCAACACGTTTTGCTTTCTTGTTTAGTTTTATTCTGGTTATTTGTTTTAGAAGGCATTTGTTTTCTCAACTTGTTGAGTAAATTGATTTTAGTGAGAGTCACTAGTGATAGGTTTTTGTAATCGATTTGATTTTCTAGTGATTAATTTTTGCCATAAAGCACCGCACAAGTATTTATACTTGTGTAAATTTAATCTCGTCCATTTCTTTATGTTAAGTGAATTTGTGTCACAAAATATAATATTCCGATGCATGTTGTCCGAAATGTTGTAACACCTGGCACAACACTTAATTTTGACAAAACACAAATTTACTATTTTACATCCTATTTTGATATTGTTATTATCTTGAGCATCTGTCGGACAAAATAATTCTTACAAGTGGTATCAGAGCCTACTCTTGATATATTAAGTGCTGATTCTGGTTCTCGTTTTGTTTGACAGTGAATTAATCAAATGGACACTTCATTTGCAAGCGCAGCACTTCGACCACCAGTCCTAGATGGTACCAACTACAGCCTATGGAAGGTCAAAATAAGATACTACATAAAATCCATATATGAACTGGCATGGCAGCGTGTCATCAATGGATGAACTCCACCAGTCATGATAGATCAAGAGGGTGACAACCTGCCAAAACCTGAAACAAACTGGACTGTTGATGAAGTGCAAAATTCGAACTACAACTCAAAGGCCTTAAATGCTATATTTATTTCGGTTGACATGAACATGTTCAGTTTAATCACAAACTGTACTTCGGCTAAAAGTGCATGGGATACTCTCCAAAGACACTGTGAAGGTTCTGAGAGTGTTCGACGAACCAGGCTGAGGATGCTCACTTCCAAATTCGAGATGATGAGGAAGGAAGAATCTGAGAACATACTCGATTACGATCGTCGTCTTCGGGAAATTGCTAACGAGGCATTCAGTATTGGAGACTCCATCTCCAATGAGTGTCTAGTTAGCAAGGTCCTCCGCTCTCTGCCCGAAAGATTCAACATAAAAATTTGTGCAATAGATGAGGCTAAGGACATTTCTCAGATGGCATGGGAAGATCTTATCAGTTCACTACGCACTTTTGAGATGAATCTGGACATGCAGAAGAAGGATAAAGGGAAGAAAATTGTATTCCAAGCCTCAAATGACTCCTACAATGAACTCCTTCAAATATCTCAAGAAGTAATTGATTCTGATCTCTGCGAGGATTCTATCTCCTTTATCACAAAGAAATTTGGTGATTACTTGAAAAGAATCAGAGATAAGAAAAAGGATGCACAACCATCCAAATTTTCAAGCCTTCCTGCACCTGAAAGATCACAAAAGTACCCTGCCAAACAACAATTTCAACCAAGGAATGAAGGCAAGAGACAATACAATTCAAAAAGGTATGTTTCGGTGCAGTGTAGAGAGTGTAAAGGCTTTGGACACTATGCCAATGAATGTGCTAACATATTGCGAAAAAACAAAGGCTACAATGTGTCTCTAAGCGATGAAGAGTCTGATGCTGAGGAGAAATCCACTGATGAAGAAAATCAAACCTCCTTGACTGCATTATGGACAGAAAATCGCAGACTACATGTGAATCCTTTAGATGTTGCCCTAGGTGTTGCCACTCCTGGCCGCAACATCTGCAAATAAAATGTTATAATTATATTATTTTTTTCAATTTAAATATATATTTTTTTTCACTAATTTTTAATAATATCATCTCGTGCATCGCACGGGTTAGATACTAGTTGTTCTTAACTGCTCTGATCGTATGATGGAAGACTCGGTCGGATGTCACCCATTTTCTTGTTGATGTGATCTCGCTGAGATGGGTGAGCCGGGTTAGGAGCTCCAACGGACCAAATCAATAATTTATAGTGTTGGGGAATTTGATTGAAGATAATGGCTGGGATTAACACCTGCAAACAATGAAAGGAACTCGTGAATAGGCGCCGGAGGGGTGTCCGGCGTAGCCACTCCGATGCTAAAGTCAGCAGGTTGAAGATGAATACAAGCAATATCTGAGAGAAAATATGTGTAATGTTTTGAGTTCCAAGATTTCCGGATCGTTTAATGACATTAATACCTGCTATTTATAGTAAAAAAATGGGGAAGGTACCTCGATTCCCGTGCCACCTACTAAGTATGGCAAGTCGGCTATCCCATACTTATAGCTTCTGATGACTTCTAGGACACTTCCAAGCCCAAGTTGTTCTGACAGATTAGACTGCCTGTATCAATCATACTCGAGTGTGTTTCAATTCTCGAGGTATCCCGGGTAGTCGATCACCCGGGTATTCGGATGAGAACCCGGGCTGTGATGACTGCCCGGGAAGAGGAGAAAATACTCGGTTTCTTATAGGGGTATCACCACCCATCCCTAAAATAGTCGGGCTAGAGCTTGGCTCGTTGTCCCGATCAGTCATACTTGTAACTTTGCTTTGAAATATAACTCAAAGTGAATAAGAGCATCAGGTCTTCAAATATTTCACAGATGAAATGGGATACCGGGATCTAATACAACCCGGGCTCTGAGTAAGATGCCGGGGCCTCCTCCCTCCCGGGCTCTGCAATTCTTGTCGTTTAGTATCCTCGATCAGTCCAAAAGGTGTCATAATGATGCGTGATTTAGCATTTACACCGCCGAAAATCCTTTCATATTTCGAGGCAATAATGAGCATGTTCCCTCGATATCCGTACGCGCCCTTTTACCTGTCTGCGCAATTTCCTAAATTCGTCTCGTTCGTCCGATTTTGATTAAGATAAACGGCGGAGATTGATTCCTGCTATTATATATAGTAACTCACTTGTTCTTCAATCATATTAGCAAATTATTATCCGAGAAGTATAATGGCAGGTTCAAGTAGCTCGAAGACTCCTGATATGGCGGAGGAGTTCATGAACGCAGCTTTTGAAAAGCGAAAAACTGAAATGGAAGATGAAGTCTTCCAAAAGATCCTTCGCTACTGGGAGGAGCTGCAAGGATTGCAGTTTCTCTACGAATGTGGAGAAGCTACCACTCCTCGACTGGTGGCAAAGCTGGAGAAATATCGGGAACGCCTGCACGTTGCCGAGACAGTCAATCTCTTTGAAGACGACTACGTCTACCAGCTGATGCTTTACAAGGAGAGGAAGATTCTGATGAACATCACTGACTCCGATAATTTTCTCAAGACGTCCACTGGCAAAATAAAAAAGTGGATGACCATGTGGATGCTATTTGTAGAGGAGGAGTATTTCGATGTAATCCACAAAAATAAATAAAATGCTTTATCTCGTTTATCTTTGTTTTTTACTCTGCTATACGAATTTAATTTCATCAGTTGATATGTATATCATGAACTGAACAAAATAACTGACATAAGACTTAGTTGTCAATAACTGATAAATGACGAACTGAAATGCCAGTACTTAATATCCCCCATGCTTAAAATAAAGTGCTGGGGCCTCAAATCTCCCGGGATATAAAATAAGATGTCGGGGCCTCAAATCTCCCGAGATATAAAATAAGATGCCGGGGCCTCAAATCTCCCGGGATATTGATGTGGTGTTATAATGAGGTCATGAATCAGCATTAAATTCCCGCCAAAAGATGTTTCATATTCCGAGGTGGATAAGACTGACGCCTCGATAACCGTATATGTCCTTTCGTATGCCTGGTACAATTTACGAGGCGCATCCTGGTCGTCCACGTGTGCCTAAATCAACGGCTGAGATCTTCCCCCATCGCCTATATATACTAGGCCTCCTATTTTGGAAAACACACTTGCAAATTAAAAACCTCGGCAAGCTTTTGCAAAATTTTTCCTCGAAGCTCTTCCGCGCAAGCCCCTCCGTCTTCGGTGAATCTCCGCCGCTGCAACCACCCATCTTTTCTTTAAAAAATCGTAAGTCTCTCTCCTAACCATGTCTAATTCTACTTCCTCTACTTCTGGAGCCAATGCGCGAGGCTCTCCCAGTGATGAGTCCACCGCGCTGCGCTCCAACTCATCCTCATCTCCCCCTCGCCGTCGCCTCCTTTCTCAGACTTCTCAAAAATCAAGAATTCTTCAATCCAAACCCTCTTCTTCAAAACCTTCTTCCTCAGGTACCTCCCGAGCTCCAAAACATGATAAGGGCAAGGGTAAAGCTCGGGATCCTGACCATCCTTCTTCTGAGGCTCCGGGAGTTCCTTGGTTTTCCTCAATGAGCAGCTCTTTGCGCTCGGGGGCGATCGAGGAACTCCGAACTTTGGGGTCTATTCCTTCTTCCTATTCCATTCTAATTCCCGGGGCTTCAAATAGGGCAAACAGCCCTCCCCCAGGCTATAATACCTTTTTCCGAGACCAACTCAGAAATGATCTTCGTTTCCCCCTCCCTCTTTTTTATGTTCAAGTCGCCGAGTTTTTTGGCGTGCCTGTCAATCAATTCCATCCTAACTCCTTCCGTATCATGGCCTCGGCCTATGTTTTGTTTAAAATGAATAATCTTCTTATCAGCCCCCTCATTCTCCATTATTACTTTTCTTGCCGGCTCGGGGATAATGCATTTTCCCTGACTGCCCGGCAAAATGCCCGATTCCTTGATGACATCCCTTTCTCATAGAAAGAGTGGAAAGGAAAATACTTTTTTATTCAACTTCCCGATCCTCTCCCTTGTCTAACCGGGTTCCTTTCTTCCCTTCCCACACAACCCTCTCTTCCCCAAGCCTACAAACTCGAAGAGCCCTTCCTCGTGAGTCAAAACCTGGTGGAGGGCCAGAAGTATTCCTTCTCTGTTCTCATTTCAAATGAGAATCTGGAAGCTTATGGGTTGAGTACCCGGGTTGGGGACCCTTTGAACATGGTGATTGACGAGGTTGCTGGCTCGGGTGCTCAGCCTGGTATACTTTTTTCAGATGTCTATCAATTTTACTTTTATACATACTTTGCAATTTGTACTGACGTTTCTTTTCCATATTTGTGTAGATATCTCGAGAATGCAGGAGGCCTTTGCGAAGAAATGGGCAGCTGAAAAGGCAGCCAAAGAGAAAAAGTTTGCAGCCTGGAAAGCTGCTCTAGAAAAGAAACAGGCCGGGGAGCAGGCAGCCCGGCAAGCTGAGTTGAACCGGGCGAAGGCCCAGCAAGAAGGGGTGACCCGGGATTCATCCCAGGAAGACCCTGAAGACCACGTCCCTCTGACCCAGAGGAAGCGAAAGGCTATCACAAGCCCGGAGCATACTTTGGCCGAGGACAGCCGGGAAGTAGGTCAAAGCTCCTCTCTTGTGACCCGGTCAAACACCCCTTCCCTCCAACAATCTGACCAACAGCCTCCCCTCCTCGAGCTCGAGCAGCAGGCCAATCAACAACCTCCTCTCCTCGAGCAACCTCCTCGAATAAACATCCTTGAGGAGGGGCCTTCGGCACGGGGGATGAAGATTTTTAAACAGCTTCTCAGGAGAGGCTGCAAGAGGAGCTAACCCGGGTTCGAGCCACCCATGAGGAAGAAGTGGCTAAGCTGCGTTCAGCCCTGGACAAGGCCCTAGAGGATATTACTGAAGGCCTTGTCCGAGAGGAACGTCTGCAGGGCTCTCTGTCTGTCTCGGAATCGAGTCTCTGTGCCGTTTTTGAACAGGCAGAGTTGCAAATGCATCGGGTTGAGAGAGCTGAGAGTGCCTTGGCCCGGGCTGAATACAATAAGGACAAATGGCAGGCTCCCTTCCTCCAATCTCCTGAGTTCAAGAAGGTCGTGGTGGACAAGGTCTACCCTCTTTTTCAGACCAGTTTTGAAAAATGCCGGGAACAATTTGAGAAAGCCGGGCTCCTGCCCTATGATAAGGAAAATTTTCCTGATTTTGGTATGGCCATTGCATCCCTTCCCAAGGATGGTGAGGAGGAGAAGGAGGCGACCCAAGAAGAGCAGCCCGGGCCTGAACACATAGACATAGACTAGGATTTGTATTTTTCTTTTGTCTTTTCCTGTCTTGTAACTTTTCGGCCCTCGGGCTTTTATTAATGAAAATTTCATTTTTCCTTCTTCTCTGCAATCATATCCAGAAAATTTTCTAAGTGTTTCAAATTAACCGGTAGCTTTAAATAAGTATCCGGGATATTGATCCCTGTAATGAATAAAATGCCTTATATTCCACGAGTAACCCCGATGTAAGTAACCTGAAACCCTGATATAAAACCTTGGCGTGTGTTCCAAGTAGAAAAGTCGGGCAAGAGAGCATATTTCGGGATTTAGATTGATCTAGGTGCGGTGCTCCGAGCCAGGGTGTAGAGTCCTGGGCTTTTAAGAACCAAGGTACGGAGCCTTGGACCGGGGAACATGTCCCGGGACTTGGGAATGGTCGAGGTGTGGTGCCCCGAGCCAGGGTGTAGTGCCCTGGGCTTTTAAGAACCAAGATACGGAGCCTTGGGCCGGGGAACATGTCCCGGGACTTGGAAATGGTCGAGGCAGACTTAAAACTGGCCAAGTGTTCCTCAGGGTCTGCGTTGCCATCATAGTCTTTTATTTTGGCAGACTTAAAATTTCCAGGCAGGTGTTCCCGGACAATAATGTCAGCAAATGGGTATCCTCTAGTGATTGCCCGGGAAGTGCTCCGGTTCTCCAATTGTCCTTCCAGGACCTTCATCTTCTGCCTCAGCTCCAGCAACTCTTCCGCCACGGTTGGAGATTTGGACCCGGCACTGAACTCCTCAACCTCCTGTCTCTCCTCCTCCTCCCCCAACTCCTGCTCTTGCTCCTGCTCACGCTCTTGTCTATTTTCGGGCGGTGTAACATGCTGAGAAACTTCTTTCATGGCCATAGCTTGCTTCACTGCATCGGATATCATCTTTTTCAATTCTTCCGGGGTCATGGTAATGAGATTTGGCCCGGTGTTATTAACACCAACTTGTGTTGAGGTCTGCCCTCCATCTTCCTGGGCCCGAGAATTATCTTGGTTGGTTCTTCTCGTACGAGCCATATCAACATCTTGGACTCAAGTATTTCCCACAGAAGGCGCCAATGATGTGATCTCGCTGAGATGGGTGAGCCGGGTTAGGAGCTCCAACGGACCAAATCAATAATTTATAGTGTTGGAGAATTTGAGTGAAGATAATGGCTGAGATTAACACCTGCAAACAATGAAAGGAACTCGTGAATGGGCGCCGGAGGGGTGTCCGGCGTAGCCACTCCGATGCTAAAGTCAGCAGGTTGAAGATGAATACAAGCAATATCTGAGAGAAAATATGTGTAATGTTTTGAGTTCCAAGATTTTCGGATCGTTTAATGACATTAATACCTGCTATTTATAGTAAAAATGGGGAAGGTACTTCGATTCCCGTGCCACTTACTAAGTATGGCAAGTTGGCTGCCCATACCTATAGCTTCTGATGACTTATAGGACACTCCAAGCCCAAGTTGTTCTGACAGATTAGACTGTCTGTATCAATCATACTCGAGTGTGGTTCAATTCTCGAGGTATCTCGGGTAGTCGATCACCCTGGTATTCGGATGAGAACCCGGGCTGTGATGACTGCCCGAAAAAAGGAGAAAATACCCGGTTTCTTATAGGGATATCACTTGTTTTACGGTTAATAATTCAATTTAATGAATGATTCCACCTACTTCCGTATCCACATTTTCTTTAAGGTTTATTATAAATATAAAAAAATCTGATTTGAGAGAGGAAAAAAAAATTATTTTTCAACTTTCCAAAATTACGACAAATTTGTCGTCTTTGAACTTTTTTTCCCCTGATAGACATTGGCATTTGCATTAAATACTACACCTTCTCGAATCGTGGGTGACCTTTAACAACTCATACAGCAAGTAGCAAACGTCGAAATTAAATATTTTTACCTACTTCAATTTAACAGATTTTTGGGGAGGGAAATATAGTGATTTATTAAATTGAATTACATAATATATGACTAAAACTAAAATTTGATAATATAAAAAACTAAAACCGTACAAATTTAGATATACATGACCAAAACCAATTTTTTATAAAAAAAATTCAAACTTTTTTCTTGATTTAATTAATTTAATAGATTGGAGAATTATACTAAGCTCGATACAAACTATGAAGGAATTACACAAAAATGGCAAATGGACTAGGAAAGATGGCATTTATGAATGAGACTGGTTTTGGTAAAAAGTTGTCCTGCGATGCGCGTAGTTCGATGGTTTGTTGGGGAAGGGCACCCGACGAGGGACAAGATATCAATACAACGTGGGAGTACTTTATGGGTTAGCAATCGAATTATCGTTCTTCAGTTTTGGCGACAAAATTCGTAGCTTTTTCGGTAAATAAAGTACCCATGCACATTTAGGGTCAACTAATATTGAAATCTGCCCACTTTCTTTTTCCAAGAAGAGACAATTTTGCAGTGTGGCCTCAGTTGATAACTTCGATGTGGAAGCTTATATGTTTTTTTGCCACTAAAAATAAAATAAAATAAACGATCGATCGTTACGAAAACTCTCCATTTAATTTGTATGTTTTGTTCACAGAATGACAAAGGATTTGGTGGGAAAAAAAAAAAAAAGAACTTTAATTTATCACTCGGTAGACATTCACATCAGTTGATCTTATGAATGAATCCCACAAGCAACATCGAGAATGCCACAATGGATGGCCTTCTTTGCGTATGTGATTTCACTGATTTGTATACTACTCCAAACTCGAACTAAACAAGGACAACACAAACAACTGAACCACGTGCGCGAACCGGCCATTCGGTCGATAAGTTACGTTATAGCAAATTTTCCCGAATCTTGTCACTGTTAAATCTTCAACCAAATAGAAAACTCGATTTTTCTTGAGAAGTTGAGAATTAAGATTGAAGATTTACAACAAAGTATGAGCTGTTTGGGGAAGTAGGCATTGATAATTGAGAGAAGAGAAGAAAGAATAGGTTGGCGATGGGCCTATCTTTATTTTTCAGTACTCTATATTAAATGACCAAGCGAGGGAAAATTAGTGGTTACTTTTACTTCACTTCAAGTTGAGCAAGTGGAGTATTTAATCCAATGACATCGTTTCTTTGCCCCCTGAAAGAGGCTGAAAATATGGAGAACATTTTATGTTTATTATTTTTTATATTTATTTTGTGATATTGTCGGTTTATAAAAAAATTGATTTTTTTTAAAAAAAGAATTATAAAAAAATTCAGCTAGTTTTAAGAATTAAAGTATGTCCCTGATATTGAATCAATATTACATTTATACCTGCTAAGTTTA
This sequence comes from Primulina tabacum, assembly GCF_025594145.1. Taxonomy (NCBI): domain Eukaryota; kingdom Viridiplantae; phylum Streptophyta; class Magnoliopsida; order Lamiales; family Gesneriaceae; genus Primulina; species Primulina tabacum. The sequence goes on from NC_134557.1 coordinate 4,303,247, forward strand.
CAAGTAAGATTTTTTTTATCTATCTTGCAATTAATTGAGTTATGTCAATAGAAGTAAACATGAGATTGATACAAAGTTTAAGGAAGATATGAGTTTTTTTTCAATAATTAACCAGACGTTTTTGTAATTATTACAAAGTTACCTGGCTGTCAAACGGACCAATTTAGCCATCCCTTCGGCTTGGGAGGGCCGGGTAGCCCCATAGCATTTATAATTATTGATTTCTTACGTTTATATTTTATGCACTGTAATTCATACAAAAAAAATTCACAATTTTCGTTAAAAAATACATATATCACCGTAAATTTATAATAATATATTTTTTGTTTTATTTTCTTCCAGACTCGTAGGCCAACCCAAGCCCGCGACCCATGCAGGTTGGCCCATCTAGGTCCGTCTTTGAATATGTTGAAATAATTCCAATCCAATCACAATTTAAATTGTGTTATAGGGCTAGTCGATCCGACGAACCCAACACAAATTGACAGCTTTACTGGGATGCTTGCGTAATAGACATAGACTTTGTTGTATTTGTATCAATGTTTTCACGACGGAGCAGGCGGTCGAACCAGTTTACCTTAGTTAAACTGATGGACCGTTCCACCGGAAGGTCGAATTGAAAAAACTGTTATATTGTATAAAAATAATAATTAAATATAGTAAATACTATATTTTAAGTTCTTAAAATCTTAAATATATATATTTCAAATTTTAAAATAAAAAACAATATATATATATAATCAAATATAATTATATCTATATTTTTTAGACAAAAAATAAATCAAAATAAGTTCTAATATCGCTAAAATGATATTTTTAACAAAACTCAAAATCTCAATAATATAATTACAAATAAAGTTTAAAATATTATAAATAATTTTTTTAAAAATAAAATAATATAATTAAATTCTAAAAAAATTTTAAAGAAATTAAAAAATCGATGAACTGGTCGGACACGTTTTTGATCAGTACACAATTGGTCGGACCGGTTCTTGACCGATTCTGACCGGTTTGATCATTACAATTGTTTATTGAGTAGCTCCAAATCGGGCCAGTGGTGCGTTTCCAGTCGAACGGGCCAGTCTAGTCCGATTTCAAAAACACTGATTTTATATCTTAGTTGTTTTTCACTACAGAGAGACGAACATCATAAATCAACAATTATAATTATAATCGGATAATAATAATAATAATAATAATAATAAACACGTGGATTTTAAATATGGATATCATTGACGGCCACAACCTCGAAGAGATAAATATATATGACAAAAAATACAAAAATTTCTTAAGTTTAAAAGGAAGACAAACCTTATATTTATATAAACCAAAAGTAAATCACATTTGTTTTATAATTAAAATTTATTTGTCAATAATATATGATTAATTAGTGGTCTAACTATTTCACCGAATATATAATTAATAGTCTAATAAAATGCTAATGAATTATTACTACAATATACATTGATTGTAGTAATTTATATTACTTCAAGAATAAAATGTAACTTTTATATTACTTTTCTCAAATAATCCATATGTATTACACCTTTAAATATTTTATCCTTTTAATTTTCTCTTTACATTTTATTTTATGATTTTAATGCAATTTTGTAATACATTTTTAATGCATTTTCTAATTACGTAATAAATTATAATATCACAAAAAGATATATGAAACAAATAAGTATATATGCAATAATAGAATAACATGATAAATATATAATAATATAATAATATGAAGTTTAATGCTAACATATTTTATGGTTTTTAATTAAGAGTTGTAAGTAAATAATTTAATAAATTATTTAAGAGAATTGTATCAATAATTATTTTAAAATCAAACTAACTAACTCAACAAATACAAAAATAACATTTTTTATAAAAATTATTTCTTAGGTTATATTGCAAATTTTTATGGTGAAAATCATACTTGTAGTTTAAAATTCAGATTTAATAATTATTGTATGAATTTATTTGATATTTACCACATAATTTTATTTAAATGTGTATTTCATTACATATGTTGATTTATTTATTATTTTAAAATTGTATTTAACAAGAATTAACAGTCATTGATGTAATCTATAACAACTCGATTATGATATAAAACTAATTATCTATGATATAGAATTCTAAAAACAAAAGGTATAAGTGTCATGTACAATGTTAAATACTATTTAAATTGAATATAATGAGTTGTATTTTACTAAAAATATTATTATTTCATTAGTTTCGATATTGTTTTGATGAGTTAGTCATGAGTATTTTAAATTAATAATTATTTATCTTTAGTATGTTTCACTTATATAAATTGTGATTCATTCTTTGATAAAATCCATAATTTGGTTGATTTTTAGATTGTTATGTCTTCTATGTGGTGTTTGGATATAAATATATTTTTAAAATTTGTTTCATTTCATTTCGTTCCATATATTATGTTCATTATAATTTATTATATAACATAAAATCAATAACATGAATTTTAATTGAGAAACAATTTGAAAGTAAATTTTATAACTTCTTAATTATTTATTCGTTTCCTATCACAAGAGATTGAACGAAAATAATAACAAATAATTCAAATTATTTTAAAAAAAAATCAATTTATAATTTTTGTTATATAATTAATATTTACCTACACACATACTTTTTCGTACCAATATATATATCTAAATATATAAATGAACATCACATGCATCCATCAATTTTCTCTCTTGAAAATTGCATCTCATTTTACCATCGTACACTATAGCACTTTCATTAATATGGAGGGACGCAAACCAAGCTGCTTTACAGCGGAGAAAGTGGTGTCGACCGGTGAAATCATTCCTGTTGAATTTTCGTTGTTCCATATTTTACTGTCGTCATGTCTTTGTCGCCATTATTAAAAGCTTACACCTCGCAGCGACTTAAAATCAACTGTATGTATGCATGTTAGTCATCTGTAATCACGGGAATTTAAATGTGTGTGCAGGGACGGATCCAGGAATAAAAGTTGGGGGTCTTGAAATCAATATGATAAGTTATATATTATTAAAAAAAAAATTACATTATATCGTTCAACGAAGTTGTGCCCTACGAGATTTTAAAACATAAAATTCATCAATAATAGAATTTACATCAATATGTTTAGCTAAATCTCGTTCAATATAGAGTGTCAAACAATCGGCAAGAAAGTCATCCTCCATTTTATTGCGAAGTGCCGTCTTCACATGCTTCATTGCTGAAAAAGCCCGCTCAGTAGTGGCAGTAGACACAGGTAATGTCAAAACAAGATGAATCAATCTAGTCAACATAACATAAACACTTGACCGTCCACTCTCGGTCAATTGCTGACACAACTCAACAAGTGTAGAAACCTTTAAATTCTGCATCAAATCAAGTTTATAATGTATCAATTCATACTCCAAAGCAACAATTTCTTGATCTGTGAAATCTCCAGGATAAAACTTCTTCGCAAGCTTGCAAATATCATCATTGTTAAATGAGTCAAATGAATTTTTAGGATCCAATGCCGAGATATTAGATGAATTAACATCATTCAGGAAAAGAAAACAATAGAAACAATATGCCTTATTTGTTGAAGGCGAATACTCCAACCAATAAAATTTCTGAAACCATTTTTTATGAAAACGACGATTCTGGCTTCCAAATTTTGTACCTGGATACTCCAACATATCTGGTTGATAAGGCCCCATATTTAGATATGAACGTCTTATCTCATCTCGTACATTAACATGATATTCACATATCTGTTTCCTTTTTCCCGGATCTCGTTCAATAAAAGTAGACGAAGACTGATGATCGTCTCTAGGAGATGAACATAAAGGAATTTAGATATTGGGAAATAGAAGACTTTCACTGGATTGATGTTGCATTGTAAGGACCGTAGGAATTGAAATATCTTCACTAGCTTGACGATCTCTCCTCTTAAAGAAAGAGGATATCAATGTTTTTCATTTCTTTGCAGCAGATTGATATTCCATTTTGAAATAGTTCAATTTATAATCCTAAACAAGAATAAAATAATTATTAAACAAATAAACAAGTAATAGTCAATCAACAACTCAACAACAAACAATCAAGAAACCACAAATCACACACAGAGAAGCTATAAAAAACAAAATAAAAAATGTATAGCCGATTCTTACCTGGATTGTTGTCTTGCCGATGAGCAATTCGATTTCTTCGGGAGTCCGCAATTCTATTCTGTCGCTAAAGGGCTTGGGACTTGGGAGAGAAATTTTGTAGAATTGAGGTGGGGCGGATCAGAGGATATGGGATGAATTTGGTCTCATCCTTGTAAATGGACGGGACTTGATTGGACTAAGACATTGATTAGCGACGGTTTTTGAAACAACCGTCGCTATTAGCAACGGTTTTTCAAAAAACAGTCACTAATAGCGACTGTTTGAATAAACCGTCACTAGTAGCGACGGTGTAATTAAAACCGTCGCCGATCCACATTGGCGGCGGTTTTACTAAAACCGTCGCAAATATTAGCGACGGTTTTTGAAAAATCGTCGCTAAATTATTAAAAAAGTGGACTGGGCTACAGCCCAGTACAGCCCTAGAATACATCCGTCTCTGCTGTGTGTGCCACTGCATGTGTACGTATGTATATACATATATATATAAAGTTAAAGAGTTTTGATGAAGAGTTACAAATTTTGGTTGGATCAGGTCAAAATTAAAGCAGTAGCTCCAACAAGAATTAATGGGTAAATTCAACCCAGAAAACAGAATCGAAACGAGTCTCATCACATGCACTGGTTCATTTTCGTGGCTTTGTCCTCCTTTTTAACTTTAAGGATCTTTTGGCGGAGATGAAATATATAAATAAATAATGTGAAAAAAGCTCACTACTTGGCTACTAGCTGCTTCCGGTGAGTCATAAATATGGATTTAAAGATCGAAAATAAATCCCAACAAATGCGACTGGTGGACACTAAGTTTTGTATTGGAATCCCAAGCCAGAAAGTTTTATTATTATTATTATTTTTTTGAGAGAATAGGTCACATGTATATTGAAGTTGATATTTTTAGTCATGTATATTTTATTGAATATATTATAGTTTTGTAACTATGTTTCGACGGTCATTTTTAAACTTCTTCGTCAAAATAATGTAATCACGAGAATAAAATTTTGACGAGAATGATTGAAATTGATTTCCGAAAATTAGTTACATGATGATTGATGTAACAAAAGTTACAACACTGAAATGCCATAGTAACACATACACATACAAGACTAAAATGATATGTCTTATATTTTCTTACAAAAAATTCAAACGTATTTTGACTGCTTAGTAAAAAAAAATTCATTTATTCGTCTTGCCGATTCATTGATGAATTGAAGGTGGGGGGGGGGGGGGGGGGGGGGGGGGGGGGGGGATTTGTTTTGCAATAAATTTTACCGAGAAAACCAATCAATATTTATATCGATACCGTAAAAGAACCAAAGGCGATATTATATATACATGGCGTATCCAACTAACAAATGAAAATATTAATTACAAAATTCTCGTGAAACCAATTTATATATCAATTTTACGAGGCGAATCTCCAACTCATGAAAAAATATTATATTTTATATTACAAGTATTATTTTTCATAATATGTATAGATTGAATCGACCTGTCTCACGAATAAAAACTCATGACATTGTCTCACTAGTGAACTACTCAATATTAATTTGCTCATAAATTGGGTCACGGGGCATCAAACAACAAAAAAACACAAATTACAATTGACAAGGAATGCGAAAGAGAATAAAATAAAGGGGCGTGGTTTATTTGATTTGGTCTTGGGCTTCGATCATGAAACTGTTATGGACCCAACTCGGAAACCATTAAAGGCCACTTTGTTCCAGATCCACCTTTCCCTGACCCAATAACTTTTTCATATATATATTTAGACTATTGTGGAGTAAAAAACTCGATATTAAGTGAGGCCCATTGTGTTAATCATATACATAACATTGTTTTCGAGTCATTTGTTATCGTCGTATTTCGAATTTGATATTTCATCTCAAACAAATTTTGTAATATTTTTTGTAACGATATTTCTTTCACTAATATTTTATTTATCATATGATTTTGCAAAAATTAAAACAAATTACAGTTCATTACTTATAAATGTTATAGAGAATATTGCAGTAGATTTTTTCCCTGAATCAAAATTGACTTTGATGCTTTGATCCTTTTGAATCACAATCGGCCTATTTCTTAAAGAGTTGGTGGAAAATGATATGGAAGATTCATATCCCACAAATAGTCAGGATATTTCTGTGACGTGCGAGCAATGATCTGTTACCTACTGAAGGGAACCTTTTCATGAGACATATTCATACATCATGATACTGTTTTTTCTGTAGATCGTCTGAAGTCATGACAAGCCAGAGTCTCCTCTTTTGCCCCAAAGTTCGTGATGCTTGGAAAGCTACCATTTTTTGGCCTTGTTTAAAGAAAGGCAAGCTATTGCCATTCATTTTTTGTGGTTTGAGCATAATGAATTGTTTTTCTATAGCTGAATTTGAGCAGTTTGCCATGATCGCTTGAGCTATGTAGACAGAATTATGCAACGTAAAGCACCATATTCAGATCCCCAACAAAGAAATTAAGGTAAATTGGGTCTTCTCTTACTTTGAACAATTTCAGAAAGCTCGTCTTGCTTATTGTGCTTCTCATGAGACAACCAAGCTTGTTTCAAATGAAAAATGGGAGCCCTCCCCCATGGGACATTTACGTCTTGATGTGGATGCAGGGCTTAAGGAGAATATTGGTATTTATAATGTGGGTTCAGTTATTCGTAACCACCTTGGTATGATTTGCGCAGCCTCAGCATCTTGTTATCGTTTCTCAGGTTCAGTAGTGGATGCAGAGCTTCATGCAATCCATTTTGGCATGTTGCTAGCTTTGCAATGCGACTTCCATAATGTGGCTATTTTCAGATTCAGTGTTGCTACCAAGGTGGTGACATCGCATACTGCTGGTCTAAATCATTAAGGAATATTAGTTACCAACATTTTGGATCTTCTTGATTATTGTAGATTTAATGATATTAATCACGTTAGCAGATGTGCGAATCGGGTAACACATATTCTCGCTCATTTTGCTTTTTCCCACTGTGTTGGGTTGATGCTTTATACTCATCTTGGCTGATGAATGTAACACTTTTGGATTTATCTAATGATCAAGTCTTTTTCTCCTCAAGAAAAAATAATTTGACTTTGACGCATGATTTACTATAAGTCATCTACTATATTTTGACAGTCGATAGATACAAAGATATCATACTTAATGATTTAATGGAGAATTTTAGAAGTTTATTTCTATTCATGTTCAAAAATAAGAAATTTTACAATGGTACATGTGGTGGTCCGACCCTGATCATTTTACCCATGACTTGACCCGGATATGGTTCTGCCGGTCGTATCTTTTTCGGATATTGGTCCGGTTCACACTCCAATTAAATCCGAACCAATATCCCAACCAGCATTGTTGAGTCACGCAGCCATTACCGGAAGCAGTGGTCCCGCCTCCGATTTCCATCATGCAAAATACGCCACTGATCTCGAAACCGGCGAATCTACTAACCATTGTCAGGTGCGATGCCGGAGTTGATGGTAGTCGAAGTTCTCAGGCAGCTGCGACTCCGCTTCTTTCCGTATCCAAGTCTTCCTGGATCGTCAGTACTCAGGCATTATCAATTATTTCTGCAGCTTTCTCTCCTTCTCTTTTCCCTTTTCTTTTCTTGGTTTCAATTAGTGGTAATAGCTCATACTTTGCTGAGGGAAGTGGCGAGAGATGAAACGATTTATCGCATAAATTTGTGTTTTTTTTAACTGTTTGGTAAGTCTTTTATCAGTCATAGCAGGGTGATGGGGCGGGGAAGTTTGAGCTGATTTTCTAAATAAATTTGACTTCAAATTTTAATTTTTTCTTTCCGGGGATGGAACTTCTTTTCAGACAATTTTAGAAAATGTAAAGTAAAATTTGATTTTTTTAATGCTTTTTATTGTCTTGGATCGGCTCCTGAATGGATTGGTTGCTTTTTTAATATATACGAGTCTAATTCTTTTAGATTACATCAGTCCTAAAAATATTGTTGGGTTGAAATAGAATATTGATTGTGGGAAGAACGATCCAAATACAAATCTTCAGCTTTCTTAGATATAACAACACTAAGAAGATGTTTATCCAAAATAATATAAATGTGTGTTTTTTTGTCTAATGCAATATTTGCTGATTAATGCAGTCAAATGTTCGTATAGAAAAAAGAAAAATCCCCGATCCACCTTGTGTTGTTTGCAGAGGAAGCGGCAGAGTTGATTGTCACGAGTGTCATGGTAGAGGTAGCTATTTACTCCTCTCTTTCATTCTGTTCACTACTTATGCCCATGTGTATGAGAGGGAGAGAGGCACAAAAATATCAATATTTTGGGTTTTTCACATGCAGTAAGCAATTAGTTTCATTTCAGTGGAAAGCCACTATTAGCAGCATGCTTTGTTTAAAAGAAATGATAATGAAATTTGATTGAGCTTAGATTCCTACCGAACTATCTGCTTTTCAATAGACTCAATTCACAGTTCTATTTCTCAAGAATCTTGTGTGGTGTCGATAAGTCAGGGAGGACAAATCACGTCCAATCGACCGTGCTTCCCAAAGGAGAATGGCCAAAATGGTAAGGCAAAGAAACCACAACGTGTTTCCCTGGAATCAATCTCAAGTGCATTTTTCCGGTCTTCTACCAGTCACCTCTTCTTAATCGATCTTCACAGGTGCAGGAGCTGTGGAGGAAGCGGTCTTGGGTACTGTGACCGTTGTCTAGGAACAGGAGAATACAGATATATAATGGGATTCCAATTCATGAAGAGGGATACCGATCACATCCAAGATAACCGAGCATATCAAATGGAAGATAGACGGGGTTCACATTCATTTACGGAGCTACTTCTAAATGAGGTACAGTTGAATTCAAGCGATTGACATTCTTTCTATGGATTTCATCACTCTGTATACTACAGTTTCCATCAAATTTATATTTCTGTTTGTAAAGTTGCTGTTGGTTTATATTGTGCAATCAGAGAATGTAAATCATTGTAAACCTTTTATTCATGAATCACTTAACAAACACCTGATTAGTGTAACAGAAAATACCATGTAATAGGATGTGAAATGGACTAAAAATACAGGAGGGAATGAAAAAATAATAAAAACTGAGGGGAAATTGATAATAGGCATATAGAGCTCTTTTTTTTTTTTTATATAAACTTCATCTTCTTTACATACAGAGGATATATTAGTTTTCCCAGTTGCTCAACTTGGAGAAGTGAAACAATCTTGCCCACTTCTCTAGTATCCTTGCAAGTATACACACATCCACAACCATACTTTCTTATTTTCTCTACCATTCTTAATACATATCTTAATTCCTCATAAAAAAAAACCCAGTAAAAAAGTAGAAAAACCACACAAGGATATTTCAAGTTTCTTCTACATGGACTAGATTCTCGCATCGTTGTCCTTCCCTTTATTGCTCCTGTCTTCAAATCTTGTGGACTTGTACCACTTTGCACACACAATGTACAACAAAAGATCAGCCGCAGTCAATGCCGCCAATAGGTAATAAAACCTGTCCAAATGCCCCTTGTTTAGGTTTCTAGGAATCCATCCAGGCATTTCATCAGATGCCGAAATTTTGATAACTATGGTCACAATCAAGCTACTAACATAATTCCCCAATGATATGGACATCATGCTAAGTGCACTTCCAAAGCTCTTCAGTCCATCTGGTGCCTGCCCATTAAAGAACTCGAGCTGCCCCACGTACATAAAAACTTCAGATGCTCCAATTAGAACATACTGAGGCACCTGCCAGAATATGCTTAAACTGCTGGAATTTGCACAGTTTGGACAGTCTTTTTGTGAGTATTTGAGCCTGAAATGCTCGACTAACCCAGCAGACAGCATTGCTGCAATGGCTATGACCAAGCCAATCCCCATCCGCTGGAGCTCAGTTAATCCGCCAGACTTCCTGTACCTGGACACGAGGGGTTCAATGAGGCGCTTGTTGATAAAAATGAAGGCTGCAACACTTAGGATGTCAAAGCTGGACATGCTGGCTGGAGGGATGTGGAAGTCTGCCAAGGTTGTTTTCATGGCGGCACCTTGTTCAACGAAAATGGATTGCATTTGAGTGAAGACTACCGAGTATGGTATTGTGCATAACCAGACTGGGAGGAGTCTTAATATACATTTCACTTCTTCCACTTGTGTGATGGGGCACATATTCCATGGGTTATGGGTGTTGGTTTTCTTTTCAACAGTGTAGTCTCTTTGTGTCATGACTGCTGCTCTGTCCAAGAATCTGCGGGAGTAATGACAGAATGGTAAGATTTGAGAAGGTGATCATCTATATAATGAGAAAAATTTGAGAGGCTTATAAAAGAACAGAGTCAGATTTCTTCAGTTCGATCTACCACACGAGTAATAGGTGCAAGCGAATCTGAATTAGAAGTAGCTCTCATGCTGCTAGGCAAATGGGAGCGCTACCTAAGTTATTTTAAGCTACTCAAATAGGCAATTTAGTTGATTTTCATGTTCATGTTTTTCATCTTCATTACCGTTGAAGCATGGTCACCTGTTTTCATAAATGACCAATTTCAACTTCAAGATTAATATGATGCAAATGGCATTTTAGTCTCTTCTCAATACACACGCGTCATGGATTTCCAGCCCAAGCAAATCGAGTTCAATTTCATATAAAAATTCAATCCCAAGTGGAATTGGAGTGCTCAAATTGCGAGTCTAAGCCAAGCTCTGGCATAAAACTGTTAGATCCTGATATCTATTTTGGGTTACAGTAAGAAGAGGAGCAAAAGAGTCGGTAATAGAGTCAATTCTGCAAATAATCGCATCCTCGACTCTTAATCGGGGAAGATGATAAAAGATTTGTCAATTTTTAGTGTGACGACTTACTTGAATCCTTGTGTATGAAGTATTTTTCTGCCTGCATTGTCAGCAAGATCAGCTTCCTGTACTTCATATAACTCATCATCACAAGGCACCTGAATTTTCCATTTCCTTGATGCAGCAATAATCACTTGACAAAATCTTGATAAAGGATTGCCTTTGGGTACGAAATGTCTGTATCTTGGAGTCCCAATCAGGAACAAAATCAGTGCAACTGTAGCAGATCCAGCAGATGCCCAAAACCCTATTTCCCACATCCCTTTATCTTCATAATAACCCAAGATTGTGTTTGAAAATAAGCAACCGAGATTTAGGGCCAAGTAGAAGTAGCTAAAGAACTCCACTTTTGAGTGGCCTTCTTTGGGATGTTCTTCATCGAATTGATCGGCTCCAAATGTTGCGATCGTGGGTTGGTACCCTCCGTTTCCAAGGGCAATTAGGTAAATCGATACATAGAAGAGCGAAAGTTGGAGCGTAGAATGTGAGTCGCACAGAGTTCTTTCATCCCCACAGCCATTTGGTTTGACCAAGAACAAGTATGATGTCAGTGATAAGGATACCAAACCCTGTCATTAAACAAACACATTTCACTGTTTTAGCAACTGATATCCAATTTCTATGATGCTAATAATTGTTATTCGTAACAACAAAATTGCTTGATACTTGGACTCACAATCACAAATATGACTTGGAAAATGGCACAAGTTTTGTATCGTCCCCAGTAGGAATCGGAAAGAAACGCCCCCAGAAGGGAAAATAAGTAAACTGTGCCTGTCCATTTGCTAACATTATTTGCAGCTTCAGCATTGTCTTGGCCCATTACTCTCGTAAGGAACAACACTAGATTGACTCCAACCCCGAAAAATGCAAGCGTGGCAAGGCCTTGATTCACTGAAACAAAGTGTAACAATAAGAAACCAAAACATATTAAGGTTTACGGGAAATTTTTTTAGCGATAGTTACAAGTTTAGCATATGCAAGAGCATGATGCAATTTTGGCTTACCTAGTATAAGAAAACCAGCACACCATGATCCAGTTCGTGCTCGAACTGCAGGCGTTCCATTGCGATCAACTGATCCGTCAAGGGTGTATTCTTCTTGGTGCATTATGGTCTTCTCTCTCATTTGATCCTGATGATCAAGCATGTAAATGTTTATCAATTTATATTGAAAACAGAAACACAATTTCAACATATATATGTCATCAAGGTCGCTACCATTGGATTTATCCAGGTCAAATCTGCTGGAGCGGGTAAAAAATAAGTTGATTTTACTTCTAAAATTTTGTACGATTTTTCTCATAATTTAAGTGGTTTTTCAGCTAGATCGTTATTCGCTAAATTGTTGGTGTGACAATGTGTTTGTTAATATAACATGATGATAATTGTGACACACGTAAACCGTGATTTTATTTAAGAATTAAATATAGTTTTGATCCAAACTAAGAAATCATAAAAATAAAAATAAGGACAGAAAGATACAAACAATTGCTCACAGATGACATGTGAAGCTGGAATTGCTCATCAATATATTAACTTTTTCCGTATATCAAGGAAATACAGGAAGAGAAATTCAACTCGAACTTCTTTCTTCTTAGAGTATTTTACAAGACAACTATTATATACAAATTGTTGCATTCTTCTTATTTTCGAAATCGGACGAGATACTCGATCGTGCTAGAAAACTAGAATTCTCTGAGATGCAAATGTCACCTTAAATTATAGTCATAGATGTTACATGTTCGATAAATATATATATATATATATATATATATATATATATATATATCTTATCATAATTTTTTTTTTGACAGAATATATCTTATCATATTTGTCTAATATGTTCCGTGAAATTTTTAGAAGGAAGCGCGAGCAACCGCCACGTTACCCATCCCACCAAGAGTTTAACTTTCTTGCAACTCCGGCGGATGTTTGCGAAAACATGGGATTAGATAAGATGTCAGATTCAATTAACAATTCCATGCAACACAGAAATCCTGCAATTCGTCATGCTTTTTTAAAAAAAGAGAAGAGATGGGATATAGATCAAGGAGTCTTTAAATTGCTTTAATTAATAAACCACGATCGAAGCTTCAAAATATAATCAAGATTACGTTCAAAGAATCAAGAAAACCTTAACCGGACAGAACTGTTCCTTGCTACTGCTCATAATCGCAATAACTTATTTACTGATAACCACAAACGGCTATCGATATGGACGTCTAATTATCAAAGCTGATGATATGACTGATATCACGGTGTACCAACTGCAGATAACACCGAGCATGATATATGTACCAAACCAAACCCACTAAGATTTCGAATAAACGTTTAAATTTGGCACTTGCTAGTTAATTCTAACGAGAAAAAAAAGAGTTCAGAGCTATCGTAAAAGCACTAACCGATTAGCTTGCAAGCAAAACCTAAGCTTTGTTTCTGCTTAATAATTGTAATTGCTTAGTTTGTGGGGGGGGAGAGAAGAAATGTGTGAGCTTTCTTGGGGTGGTGGGAGCTGTGTAGTGAAGAAGAAGAAGAATATGGTGATGTATTTATAGAGGGTGGGGGATTCGTTAGGGGAAGCTATGAGGATGCCCACTATTATATAATATATATATGGAAAACTCGACATTTTCATTTTTTTATTTAATTAAAAACATGTGAACAGTGATAAATATGAATATTTTAATTAACATGGTTCCATAGTTAAATGTCATCGTATTTATTGTAGTTGTGAATTTCAAGAATGTCGTGTGCATGTCCGTAAAAAAATATTGCAGTTCTAGCGAATATTTTTAGCTCGGGATGAATGTTTTAGTTTTTTTTTCTAAAAAAAGAATTATTCTTTTGATAATTTTTTATTTTTTAAAAATGGGATATTTGAAAAAAAAGAAGAAGATTTTGTTGCCCAAAATATATTTTTAATAATAATCCGGAATAGTAGGGCAAAAAACAAAAACATAAAACTGAAATCAAAATTAAAACACTTATGATAACTTCTAAGTTTCATTTAAATTTTCAAAGTCGTTTCATACGACACTTGCATTCGGAGAGAGATGTACATTGCATGTGTACATATATATAGGAATTTTAACAAGAAAATTGGCACTTTTAAATATTGTACTCAAACATTTATTTATTATTTTTTAAAAAAATCTATAGATAAAGCCACTTGAATTTTCTTAAAAGGTAAAAACAAAATTTGATTATTATTTTTATTGGATTAGAGTCGAGTATTATATTAATTTAGTCCATACATATACTTCATCACTATTTGTAGCCGTATCCATGCTTTCACCATATCATTTTATCTCCACTATTTTCTATATATATTATGTTGTTTACACTCCATAAAAATGAAACGACAATTAAAAAAAATTAAACCAACGTCGAAAAATTTAATAAAAAGAATTGAAAAATAGGTCCGATAAAAAATATTATCAAATTTTCAACGACAGAATCGACTCGACTCGACTCGACTCGTTTACAAGTGTGATGCGGAGATGGAGGAGCAAGAGAAGCGTGATTTGGTTGGATTCATTGAGCAGGGATTGATAACTAAATGGGCAATGTCGTTTTCATATAACCAAACTAGTTGGGATGAAGCTGTATTCACTTTCAGGAAAGCTGTATCGATGCTGACACACTAATTTGAAACGTAGGTGTACTTTTTTATATTACTAAACAACAATTTTATTGGCTCCACTTGCTTTCTTTCTTAATTTATTTATTTAAATTAATAATTTGGTGGGTCTATGCGGAAAAAATGCACGATGTGAAATCCATTGCCAGGAGAAATTGTTTTAAATGTTTAGATGGAACCACCCCCACCCTTTTTTTTAAAGAAAAGATTATATATATGATCATGTGTCTTTTAAAATATATTAATTTAATTATATCAAGAAAATTTTACGTGATGTTGATTTACTTATTATGTTTACAAAATTAGTGAATATTTATTTCTGGATCGATTTTATTAGGAAGTTCTGAATTGAATTTGTCAATTTCTTTGATAAAAGATAGTACTTAAAAAGGTTCTTTATAAAAGAGTTGCTGTAAATTAAGATGTTAAAAAATGAAGGAGACCCTAATTATTTAGAAGATCTTATACATTTTTCATTCAGCAATTTTAACACGTGTATGTAAGTTAAATATGATATTCGATAATGCATGCTTTTAATAATTAATAATCTATGATATAATATATTGTATATTTAGTAAGGACATAATTTTAGGTAAAAAACGGTAAATAAATATAAAATTTGTCACTTTAAAAGCAATATTGTTAGTTGTCCAACATCGGATATATAAAATTCCTGAGAGTTGTATATATGGTCTTAGACAATCCTCCCCCATTGAGCTAGCTTTTGGGGTTGAGTTAAGTCCAAGTTACAATCTTAACATGATATTAGAGCTCAGGTTCCACCGTTATGTGTTGGACCACCCGTTCTGCACATAGTTGGGTCATTTGCAAACTTCACGCTCCAGATGTTCATTCTGGACGTGAGTGGGTGTGTTAGTCGTTCAACATCGGTTATATAAAATTCCTGAGAGTTGTATATGTGGTCTTGGACAATCCTCCCTCCTTGAGCTAGCTTTTGATGTTGAGTTATGTCCAAATTCCAATTGTAACAAATATTCACGACTTTCCTTTCATTCAGCCTGGCCTCAGGTTGGAATTTGGATATTCTGGTTTCCCAATCTCGTTAAATGGAAAACAAATTGTATTCCTTTATTTCGCACTCATGTTAATTCACTATTAGGGAATTTAATATATATATATATAACATAATATATATATATATATATATATATATATATATATATATATATATATATATATATTGTTAAATTGGTGAATTGATGACTTTGTTAACAGTATATACTGATGACTTTGTTAAAACAAATTTATATATACTCAAAACTCGTTTTAATGATCAATACATTGCTTATGATATATAATTGAAAGTTAACAAATTTAGATTTATGTTTGTGTGTATATTTAATTTTGTTTTTTGGTTGGGGGAGGAGCATGTTATAATTAAGTCTCGAACTTAAAACCCCGTCTCAAACTTGAAACTTGGCGTCAGATAAATTACAAATAATCGACTGTGTATCTTTAATTTGAATATTGTTTTGATGTCTCGTCCAGCTTACAGCGACATATTTGGCTTATTGATTAAAGATAATTGATAAACACGAGCACTAACATTCAGTTGGATAGTGCTTTAATTTGGTCGATGGAGTTTAGGTTTCATTACTTTTATGTGACAGTGCACTAACAGTCTAGACATTTAATTTGGGGCTTAAAATGAGGTCGGTTCTAGGGAGATGCTTAACTAGTTCTTTTGTTCATGTCTCAAATTCTAATTTTAGCACATTCAAATTCTGTCAATGTTATATATCTATAATTATCTATAGGAGCTTTTAGTATCATGGTTGTCGGTGAGCGATAATTGTCAATGTTAGAATAGCAATCGAAACATAGCATTTGATTGCTGTACGATTTAACGATATTAAATTTATACTGTTACCATCAGCTATAATTTTTTAAATTAGCTAGTGCTCAGTCATAATTGATAGTAGAGTCAAAATCACATTTTCAGTTTTCTTTGATGGTAAGAAATGAAATTATCGTAAGGATGATTTTTGTTGTGAAATAATTGTCCTTCTCGAAACGTGATGATTAGACCGTTGAATAGTTTAGAGTTTCAACATTACCAGCTATAAATTTTTTATTGAAGTGGCAAGCGATCGATTCTACAATGATCCGACAATTTTTTAGATATCTAAAATAGTTGAACTATAGCAATAATTTTACCTGTTGATTATACAAGAAATAATTACATACTAAAATAACAAAATTATCAAAATTTTAAGATACCCAACATCCTTGTATATGACAATTATTCCAACTGATCATGATAATTTATAAAATAATAATTACACCCTAAAACAGTCAAAATTTATAAAAAAAAAAATCATTATAACTTCAAGACAAATCACTATTAAAGTTCTTAAATATTTATATATTAATTGAATTAACTCAAAACCTTTTTGAAAAAAACGATTATATCCACACACACAAAAATTTGAATGTACAAACGCACAACTGATCCGCAATATATCGCTAATCTTATATTAAACAAGAGATGCTAATTGTAGTGAAAAATATTTATACATCTGTTTACACAATACAAAATACTAAAGTTTTTGTTCATTACATAAATTCTTGATCACTGGGAAACGAACATAGACGCAAACAGAAATCTCAAGGCCAAAAATATTTGTTTAATTATAAAAATATAAGAATGTGAACACTGTTTTCTATTTTTTTTCACTGAAAAATCGAATTTTTAACTAATAATAAACTTCAAAAAAATTTATATTATATTTTTCAGAACAAAATGAGTAGTTTACAGGTCACAAAACCATTGTAGTTGAAGCACCAAAAAAAGCATTCAATCGGAGATGGATTTATGTCGTAGACAAGACAAGTGAAGAGATATCCAACGTACGTAACTCGACCATATGTCACCTTACAAAGTGGATGTGTCTTGTAAATACAAATACAAAAAAAAAAAAAAAAAAAAAAAATTGTAAAACGCCAAATTTGACAACATTCGTGACCTAACTAATTAATGGGGCCGGGTGGCAATTTGAGAGTTCATTTTATTTGGGGCAGGTTTACTTGTGAAGCCCCGTGTAGAGGACTGGAAAAAAGAGGGAATTTTAACAAAAAAAAAGTATTGTCGTGGGGATAGTGGAAAAGCATGCAATGGAAACTTTAGAGTTAAAACAACAGCTTAATCACCCGTTCATCTCCACTATACATATCATCATCAATATTTAGGTTTTAATAGTGAATTACTTGGTATAGGTCTTGTACATATCTGATGCTCACTTAAATTTACTCATTAACAAATTGAATCGAATAAGATTTATTATAGAGAAAATAGTGAAATGACTTGGATTGATTGTGATCTTATCATTTTAGTCGTTTATCTAATATATATTTTTTCGACAGAGTGTTGACACGTAATTAATAAACTTTTATTAGAATAGGACGTACTAGAATTCAGGAGCTTGGGAAAAGGCGGCGGTCAGATATAATAAAATATGTTGAGATGTAATAATTGTCTATCATACTAGAACGATCGAAACTTGACGTGTGTGCTATATATTGTACAGTTTAAAATATTTGAGTTACTTCATTACCGTTAGCTATTAACTTCTGATAAAACGTACGTTTAAAAATTTTAGTATCAAAGTATGAAAACCATTTCCGTAGCTGGCATGGATGTAAATATTCCAAACCAAGCCTAACAATATCAGACTTGAACTTGGCTCGTTTAAGATTGATAGAAGTTTGAGTTCGGCTCGAGCTTAATTCGAGCTTTTATCAACAGGATTGAGCTCGAAATCGAGCTCGATTTTGGTTTGATATGAATAACAAACGAACTAAAACGAGTTTTTTATCGAACCGAGCTTCGAATAGCTCGCGAACAATTTGGATCGTTTATATCCCTAGTAGCCCGCGTATCTCTTCTACCGTTTACGCATATTCAGCAGGGCTTCCCATAACTTCTAGCACGATATACATCAATTTAATTGATTATTAGCAAGTCTTTTTTTTTTTTTCTTTTTTTGTAAGAAAAACGTGACACATATTAAAAGAAGTAGCGTGCACAAATTGAAATTGACACAGCTAAGAAAATTTAGATGCGTACACGATTCTTCTTTTTACTCTCGGCTCCCGATTTTTCTCGTTAATGATATGAGATGCCTATAAATAGAGACGATTGAGGTCCCTAAGTACACACACCTCATAAGAAATATACATCATCTATCGAGAGGGTGGACTGCTTAGAAGATTTCAACCGGAAGGAAAAGCAGATAAATCAAAATTATTCAATGACCGGAGGTAATTCTCGATCCGCTTCCGCATATTATATCATGTTTATACATACGTGAAAACATGATTTTTGAGAAAAATTCTAACATTTTTTATATATAAAAAAAAGTCTTTCATCATCAATATGATTTTGCCACAATATTAACAGTCGTTGACACGTTATAGATCTTATCATTTACCATATCAAAGTCGCTTGAAAGATTTGAAAAAAATAATACTTGAAAATAATGTTTAAAATATTTTCTCCCACAATCAATCAAACACATTACTATCATACGCATCATCCATGCAGTATTCAATGCTAAACGTTACTTTACGATATGTTAATATTGTTTTCTAAGCAATAAATAAAATTGGTCACTTGTAACGCGTAAGTAATTTTATAATTTTATTATAATAACCAAATAATAAAGTCATGCAGATATATTAATTAAAATCGTTGCTATGCTCACAAAAATCGCATTAATTAATTATATCATAGATAAGATTTGTCGAATAAAAATTGACACATCACACAAGAATCCCCTAGTTTAATATTTCTCATGAAAATTAAATGATGATTTGATGACAATGATTATTAATTATTCGAGGGACGAAATCTTTTTTAATATATATAGGAAAGATAAGCTCGCCAGACCACATTTTAATCACACTGAATTTTAGTTTTATGCAACATAAATAATTCCAAATATTTGAAATTGAGTTTTTTTTTTAAATGTCAATGATATTGAGATTAAGTGGGGTGTGTTCAATTCAGAGTTTTGATGATTTTTTCAAATGATAGACTTTCATGCATTTGATATATTTTTATTGACTTTTACAGAATCTCACCGATTTATAAACAACATGTTTATGTGAATTTATGTAGACTTTTTTGCAATATTTCTATAGAATTTTGTGAACTTTTTTTTTTATAGAATTGTATAAATTTTGTACTTAATTATAACATATTATTTTTTTATTAATTTTTTTGAACCAATAATTAATTGACATATATAACATATTCAGTTTGAAATTAATTTCAATATTTATATTAATAAATAAATTTACTTATTTAAAAATTAAATCATTTAATCTTTACATGTTTATATATGTGGGTTTGTATGCATGTTTGTAAATTTTTTAAAATACATTAATTGATTAACATATAACCTTGTTTTTAAATTGATAATATACATGTGAAAAGAATATTATTTAGTATTGTGTGAATATAATTTTGTGTAAAAATATCATAGCTTACATATTAATTGAAAATGCTAAAATAAATTTAAAAAATCATAGTTGTTACGAGACTATTCAATTATTAAGAATTAAACAACATTTTTTGGATCATATTTTATTATTATTGAATATTACATTAATTTGTATAAATCATAAATTAAAAACCACAAAATCAATTCTAGAATTCAAAATTTCCTGCGATATTAAAATAAAAAATTATTAAATGAACAATCAACCAAAAAATGAAAATTTTGAAAAGGAAAGATGAAAATGTATATAGAGATACACTTCGAAAATTTGAGAGAGTGATAGAAATAGATGAGATGAGAGAAGATAAGAAGAGAGTTGATGTGAAACGACAGAGAGAAAAATAAATAGCTTGTATATGAGTTAGAAGTTTTAAAAATCCATCCAAATCTTTGGGTTGAGCCAAATACAATTTTTTACAATTTATAGTCGTACCTTAGGCTTTAATGTTTGTATGTTAATGAATTCCATGAAGTTATTAAAAGTCTATGGAAAATTTGAATACCTATAGACTTTTATAGAGTTTTTAAAAGTCAATTGAATATCACTTGACTTTTTAAAACTTTATGAAAGTCTATTTTGAATACCACTAGACTTCTATAAAGTATGTAAAAGTCTAAATTGAATACATCTAGACTTTTAAAATTTACGAAAGTAATTAAAAGTCAATAAATCTCCTATATTGAATACACCCCCCTAATTGTATTAATAAAAGACACGAGATATGTGTTGAGGAATATGATTAGACCGAGCATGAAATATCATAAGCTAGTTATTACTAATTCATATTTAATAAATCAATACGTTTTGTGTAACGGTTTTATTGATTTATATCTGTGAAAACGGTCGACCTGATCCATATATGCAGTGAAAAATAATATTTTTGACATAAAAAAAATATTTTTCACTTAAATAAGTATTTATTACACATTATATATTTGATATAAAAATAATAATTTTCAATCGAATAATCATATATTACAACCTTGTTAGATCCAAACATAAGCTATCTTGACAGGTTTTAATATATGGTTTCACGTGAGTTTTGTGTTAATAAATAAAGAACTCAGCTAGATCCAAACATAAGCTATCTGATTAATTACAACCTTGAATGCCATGTTTCCCAAACAATTTTGTATGTACTTTTTCTCCCCTTAAAATAGTGATATTGCATAATTAATTAATCAAATGTATTCAACCATATAATTGATTAAAAAAATTAAATTAACCTACATAACAGATAAAAGATAAACAAACCCTACTTATCTCTCGTTTCATCGCAATGGAAAGAAACAAAATCAATTGTGGCTAAGATAAGTTGAAAATCAGATAGTCGTATTCAACTGAGGCACGCCTCCTCTCAAGTCTCTACTTATCACCTGCAGAGAAACGACAAATTAAGAATATAATAAGCACTCTCAATTATAATATATTAACCACGAATATATATATATATATATATATATATATCGTAGACTTGGAATATAATATATTAAAATTCTTTCTGTTATTTTCGAGGTGGTGTGTTGGGAAAATACTCCAGATTGATAAGCACAATAATAATTAATGACATATTATATATTCGAGGTTAATATATATATACATATATATATATATCCGGTGGCGGCGGTGGCTGCCTTGAGGAGGCTCTGGCGGTCGTGTGGTTGGCGTATACTGGTCCTATGACAGCTATTTGGCTCGCACATCCTTAAAATTGGGAAAATTAGCTATAAAGTCTATCTATAATGTAAAATTTTCAAAATATTGAGGAAAAAATATACACGTTCAAATTAATCAAGACCAAAATTATAGCACACCATCCCGAGTTTGTGCATGAAAACAGGATACTAGAAAAAAGTTCAAGAAATCAGAAACGTGTGGTGACACGAATTGACCCGTGATTAAGGTTTTGAAAAAACGCGATTTATATATGTAACATTTCACATGAAACCTATGAATCGGATCTGAAATTTTACACGTAAACATTGTAAACTTAAAAATCTCCAAAAAAATATCTGAAATTTACACGTACTATATATGGTGTTTAATTTGTTTACGTAGTTATATTTTCACCTTTCTAAATTGAATAAGTTGACGTTTAGGTTATACTGCACAAAATATCTTATCAAAAAGAAGCTTCATGCATGCTTGCCCTCGTGCATTTGTAAAAAGGAAGGATATCATGTTCTAAAGTCTCAAGGAAATAGATAGCTTTTTTATTGGCTTTTATTTATTTATTAATAATAAGCTAAGTGATTCTTCTTTTTTTTTTTTTCTCAAGGAAGTAGATAGCTTTTTGATTGGCTTTTATTTATTTATTTATTTATTTATTAATAATAAGTGAATCTTTTTTTAAAAAAAATAAAAATTGAAAAGATATTAGATGAGAAATTTTGAGTGTTGATTGTAGTTTGAAATTTTATCAGCAAACAAGACTGAAACATTTCAATTTTTAATTATTTTTTTAGTTGTATATATAGTTTTTTTGTGAGTTTGAAAATAAATGAATACCTTCATCTTAATTATACACACTTCATTTCTTTTTAACAAACCTATTTATTTAAGACGGAGGGAGTGAACATCAACTTTAAATGAGCAAGCATGATCAGTTTGAAAAGCATTATGGTTAGATTTGTATTTGGGTGCAGACTGTTTTTTTCCAAAGAAAACAATGATTTATAAATGTCTTTTAGTATTTTATCAACATGCATGATCAGTTAGATTACCTAATAAATAAATTCGCTTTGTTTGATTTCTTAAGTTATATTCAATCGCGAAATTGGACAAAGTGATAGACTTATCAGAATGAATTAAACACTCAACATTTGGTAAAAACATAAGATGTGTCCCTAAGTGCAACAGATAAAAATGGCAGCAGGCACTGAGGCATCGTGTGCCATACAAATATATTACCTTGATTCACATTGCCGTATATATGTAATGAATCCCACTCAGAAATTGGCCTAACAAATGATTTACGCATAGATTTTTATGTAATGAATTCAAAGGAGGCACCATCATTAAGCACGTCTTCGGCGTCAGTCTCCATTAATTCAAGTTTAGAAAGTGCAAGGGCTTGCATTTAGAAGGCTGTAGGCCGTTCAGGTAAGCAAACCTGACCCTGTTTTTCATCTCTCAGTGCTAGTTCTGGTAGGCCTACCATCAAATATAAAATACGAAATGTCATGTCTCACAAAAACGACACCTGATGGAACAGGCATCACCGATTCTAGCGGCATGCATATCAGGGATGATCAGTTCAGACAAGAACTTGTAAGAATCAAGACCATAAGATATGAAATTCGTAACAAGTAACATCTTAATAGAAATCATCAGTGCGTTAGAATGTAGACATCAATTTTGAAAGAAATATCCAAGAAGAAACATGCAGCAGATAGAACAAGGCTAAATGCAGAGATAAAATTAAGCTTGGCAGGACAAACAGCCAGTAAGTCAAATCCAGTGAAATTATATCATACGAAAGTGCGTATCTTGGAGCAATAGTACTCAATTGCTTTCTTGAAATCAATCCTTGTCCCTGAATACGATATCCCCAGATTTGTTCGTATTCAGAATATCTTGTACCTGTTATGTCCATTCTTGGAACAAGAAATTCACATGAGATTAAAACATGAAGCAGGCACAAGCCAAGTCACGATTCTGTTAATCAATGTACCGCATGCAGCACAATTCAGCTTACCTCATCCTCAGCACCTTCTTCATCTTTATACCGGTTTTGAGCAAGGGGTCATATGCAAACTGAGGTCCATTTGTGCACAAGCCTTTCCAAGTGGAGAAACACGGTGGACAGAACCACAGTGGTTTTTTTTAAACCCATTAGCACATACGACGCAACCTAAAATAGTAGACGAGGACTTTATTAATTAGGAAATCAATATGTCAAATGAAAACTGAAATAAAGAGAGAAGAGAATTTACCTCCTCCGACTTTTGAAGAACTTCGGCTGCATAAAGAGAAACTTGAAAGTTCACTTGAGGCGAGTTCAACGAATGAAGTAACTCTTCATTAGCATACTGTCTTCCAAAGATGAGTCCATCAGCAATAAAAATTATTTTCCTCTCATCAAATTCAATCCCGGGAATAACACAACAAAACCATATTCAAGAACAAGATTATGAACATATTTGCTTTCTCATTTTGAACTTAAAACATATCAGAACTATTAGAAAGCTTTTATACTAACATCAAAAGTAGCTAACAAAAGAGAGACAACACTAGAGGGGTGATGCACTGTACATGGCTAGATGGAATATATCTAAGTTCTCCTCAGAAGGTCCAAAAGAACAGTTCCGTAAGTGTTGTCACACTTTCTCGAATTACCCTGCCTGAAAAAGTAAAAAATATGAGTTCCTAATTGGATCAACTTCTCACAAATTAACTCAAGGCCAAATGGTAGTCGCTCCACGGGATTTAATATCAAGTTTCATAGTTGGTTCGACTTCCTCGACATGTCAATCACATATTTATTCAAATAATAATATGTGGGCACGAACATTACCAAACATGAAAAGAAGAAGAAAGCTTTTTGATATACATTCTCATATTAGAACAGTAATCGGGTGGATTCAAGTATTATATGATATGTAATAGCTGCATAAAAATAACTGTGAACGAGCGTGTCACTTAGTCCAGGGCAGAGTACACTTTTGTTGGCTCAATGAATATCCAAGAAGCGGTTATAACGGCTACCAAACTATTTGATCACAAACTAATCAAGTTAAGATACTCTGCGGCTGACCAGCACACATAAACATGAGAGTATCAGAGAAGGTGTGCCAGATACAGGCATTGAGAGATTGATCAAATTGTCGAGAATATGCAGTGAGGTGCTGGGGAGCTGAATATAGAGTTCAAGAGTGCATATTCGTTGTAAATGCGAGAAGGGTGCAAGAGTGAACCGTGGAAATTCAATTGCTTTGTATCTGATCAGTGAATCTAGTGAATGTAGATCGATTTGATGGAACCTTGTAAATCTCGTGTGTTGTTTCTTTTTATATGTTCTTTTACAATTCTTGTATGTGCTTGAGTTCTTGAATCAATTTTCATTCGTGACTGAGTGATTGAAAGATCAAACACACTACCGCATACAAGAGTTCTGTAATTCAAGAAATTAGAAGTATTTGCATGGAATCCTATTGACAGCATAGACCAAATCATCACCCAATAAAATGACTAAGAGAAAAACGCACACTCAATTAAATGAAATATGCCCTATCCCTTTAGCCAAGCAAAGACTAAATCCCCAATATACACACTAAATACTAAAAAATGGAAGAAATCAGAGGCACCCGCAATCAGTAGAAATGCAGTAAACACGCACAGAAAAAGCACTCTAAATTCCATCAAGCAGAATGAAAAGAAGGAAAATGAAGAGTACCCAGATCTGGTTCTGATTCAGGTTGGGAAGAAGGAAAAACATTAGTTTCTGAATTAATGATGTTTTGCAAGAAATCTTGATAAAACAAGTCTTTTAACTAAACATTTATTTTTTTAAAGTAGATTTCACCGTAATTTTTTCTAAAGAAAAAATGCACCTTGATGGTTTGAAAAATAAAATTATAAGATAATATCGAAATAAATAGTGACGATCCAATCATACATAGTTACAAACCGTTTCATTTTCTTATCCGTTTGTCTGAACTTTACCCAGTTAAATGCAACAAATTAAAGAGTCGGAAGCGATAAAGGAGGAGTTTTTGTCAGTAAGAATGGTTCAATTTTGTGTATTTGATTTAGACAGTTGAGATATAACGTTGTTTAGTCAGTGATTTGAACTATTCCATCTTCGGCAGAACCCAGTTACATAATTCATTCAATCAAACGAAGAACAGTACAATTCCCAATTCCAAAATCACTAATTCCTCTTTCAAATCCAACAGGTACCCTTTTATTCCCTCTTCTCTCGGCCGGGTTCCGTTGCTTAAGCTGTCTCTTAATGCATTCGCACTGTGTTAGGCTGGACATCTACAGATTTTCAATTGTTTTCTCGTGTATCTTGGACTTGCCCTTGTTTCTGCCAATTGACTTGGATTTGTAGTGATGAAGATTCTTCCTGATGGTATTGGATTGTTTTTTAGAGCAACTAATGATGGGTTTTCGTGTTAGTTCTTTGACTCAAGACCGTGTAAATTCTATTTTCCTTGAATATGAATAATTCAGGGTTTATGTCGTTTGCTCTATCTGTTTTCTTTTTTCTAAATCTTTTGGAATTAAAGATTATATTTTTGGTGCCCAATTGGTTTGAATCTGACTTAAAATAGAGGTTAGGCAGAGAGCAAATCAATAAAGGTTTTGAGTTTGAATTCAACAGAGAGAAAGGTTTGATTGAAACTGGTGATATTTCATTTCTTGTTTCCCATTTTTAATGTATAAGAAGTTCGTAAGCAGCAGCAGGTCACCACCTACCAATGTGAAAGAACTTCCTATTTTGCCTGGGAAACACCTGACAGGTAGCTTCTAGACTGAATGTTATGCATGTCTACAATATAATATTTGTGACATAATGTTATAAGAAATAAAAATCACTTTATTTGCAATGTTGTGCTTGTAATTGTGATCAACTTTGCGGTATGTTTGAGTCTCCTTATCTTCTCGTGTTTTCTCAGTTTGTCTGCTTCACCTTTTGGTGGGTTTCTTCGGTTCTCTTGATCTTGTTTTAGCTATTCAAATGTAAACTCGAGTATTGAGTAGATAATGCGAAAAAAAACTTTAGTTACCGAGTTGCAAAAAGGGTCACATTTAGGCCGACTTAATTTTCGCTTCAGAGAATTTGATCATTTAGCAAGTAATCCAAATGACATTAATTACCAAAGTAAGGTTTCATTTTATTTATTGTGATTTTTACATATATTTGTTAATCAAATATTCTTATTATGCACATATATAATTGGCATTATCAAGAAGGATAGACCATTAAACAAATTTCAAAGAACAAGATGACATCGTTGTTCATAAGAGGGAAAGATTTGTTCAACACTCTGTAAGTTTATAAAAATAAATAAATAAATATATATCTCATTTTGAAAATATATACTTCACACGTGGATATCTGATATAGGTTGAAGATCATGACAATCTATTTATGAGATGATAGTGTTGAATGAAGTGCAACTACTTCAACATATTCAAGACCAAAATCCAGTTATTGTTTTTTGCAATTTAAAAATTAATATCTACCAATGTAGTATTTTCAAATACACGTGAATCATCTAATTTGATAATAAATATATAATTGTGTTTTTTTGTACTAATATTCAGGACCACAACTGAAGTTTACATCGAAAACATCGATGTTGGTCAATCCACCACACCATGAGACTGATAATATAAACTCATGGTACATACATATATAAATTGCATTTCCAAATTGAATCTGTAATGATTCATGTGTGGCATACAATTATTTATATCCGTGACTTTGAACGTCATCATCGACATTTAGTATAACTATTCTTTGCGGTTTTGTTATGCTTCCTAATTGAAGAATGCTTCGTATTTGTTGTTTTGACTTTATTTTCCCAAAATGTGTCACTAAGTTTTCTTATTTCAATATGAAATTTATGTCATCTTCTATGTATTTCTATTCTATATCTTTTTGTATTATCTCTTAAAGTTATGTTATGTTTTTTGATTGACTTATTCAACTACCAACTTTTGCAGGTTGAAGAGAAACAAATATCAGAAAACTTTGAATGAACTTTGGATAGAAAAATGATAAATGAATCAAAGCAACTTAGCATATAGTAGTTGATGGCTGAAAAGACAATTTTGGAAGAGGTAATGATAATGTTGCAATTCATGATTTGTTGTTTTGAACCAAAGCATCTATCATTGAAAATAAACTATATTGTATATTTTTTTATGGCAATGAGATGACATGAGATTATATAATCGGAATTAAATTTGTTCACTCTTATAATATTACATGTAGAACATGTATTACTACATCAAAACAAACATTAATGAAATTGAAAATAAATCAACAACGTTGTACGAGTCATGTTATAAATGTTTCAAATATATTATCAAAACTAAGAATGGGTAGGGTTTGATTGTACCAATTGTGTGAAAGTTGAATATCAAGATCGTCCCAATGTATTGCGGCTATAATTAACTTTATATGCTTAAAAACATTTACTTTCCCTCAATTAATTTTTTAGATATCGGATAACAATGTTGGTCCAAGATGAAAATGAAATATATAGGACGACGTTATTTGAAGAGGTTGCTGAGACCTTTATTAGTTGCTCCATCAAAAAATAATTGACATGCATACTAAGGTGAAATAAACATTTATTTGAATAACATTATAATAATCTAATATATACAGTCAATAACTACATAATTTATACTGTAGAAAAAGGTAAAATGGAGCATATATAACTATACTTGATCAATCAAGCAAAGAATATCACAAATTTCTTTTCACGTTAGACAAGTTTATCTTGACCAAAAATCCAATACCATCAATAACTATGGATGGATTGGAGAAACTACAACATCTCATGAGAAATGGAGATAAGAAAAAAAAGAATCGAAACATCAATGAAATATAAAATAAAAATAAGAAAATAACGAACGTAAATGGCGCAAAAAAAAAAAGACAAAGCAAGTATAACATAAAGATAAAAAGACTTCAACCACCAAGGAAATGACAAAACCACGTAAAAATAAACAAAGTCCATCATGTTCCAAAAGAAAAACTATACAAATTCAAGATAATGAAAATATTGCCGATTTCAGTAAAAAGATGAGGGAACTTAGACAAAAAATCATACACCGATACAAAAAACTAAAAATTAAGCAAAAAATTATTTGATAATACTTTTTTATATTATGAATTTTCAATAAATAATAGATTTTTCGATTTCAGTTAATATAAGTGTCTATTTATGTCCACTCACTTTTTATATTTTATGTAGTACAACGTTTGTTCATTATACGTGTATCTTCATAACTACTTAAATAAAAATATACAATAATTCGCTCTATTCTTGAAAATCTCAGTCAAACCTATTTTTGTCTGTTTCTCGCAAAAGAATCCATACTTCATAAGCAAGAAGACAAAACCAGTTCTAAATTAAGGCAGCGACAATTTAATGTCATTTCCAACCGATTCCCTTTTTAGTTCTCCACAAAATCTCGCACTTTATATCTTTTGGAAAAAACAAAACCAAAAATCTCACACCTAATACACCAATACATTAGTTCTTGGATCTTTTCCTTTTTATATTTCTCAGCATGTAATATTTCTTGAATTTCTTTTCTAATAATAATTATAAATCGGATTATTTCACTTCGCAATATGATTCATCTTGAAATGAAGAAATAGTGTAAGATCATGGTTAATTCTCGCAATATTGTTCATCTTGAAATGAAGAAATAGTGTAATATCATGGTTAATTCAGATGGAATTTCCTGTATCATTATTATAATTACATAATTCCTTTATAAACTGGTAGTCCAATTCCAATAGCGAATATTACACAGTACACAAGATTGTTTCAATATGTAATGCGATTTATTCGTTCAATTTTAAAATTATAAAATAGCATTCTCTATCCAAATTCATATAATATA
The DNA here is from genome assembly GCF_025594145.1 of Primulina tabacum. Lineage (NCBI taxonomy): Eukaryota > Viridiplantae > Streptophyta > Magnoliopsida > Lamiales > Gesneriaceae > Primulina > Primulina tabacum. Next base: position 4,332,983 of record NC_134557.1, read on the forward strand.
AATATTTATGCTTCCTTTCTTTGGTTTTTCATATCAGCGTCTCCGCTGTCGTCTCTATATAGCATGCCTTCTTGAGTTTTCTCGTGTCTCCTCCGTATCCACTCTTTCTATTGATTTCTCGTGTTCTTTAAACTTTAGGCTCATTATTAATATTTGTTCACGAAAAAGATTCAAATGTTGCTGAGAATGTACTCTCAAATTCTTATGGTGGTGTGGGATTTGAGGGTGTTTTGGGGGATTTTGTGTGGGTGGTTGACATTGAAATGGGTGGTTTTAAGTATGAATTGTTGGTTTTACGAAAGGAAATTAGGTGGGAAAAGACGAGAACTGCCGCCAGGTGATTTTGGTTGGCCATTCATTGGGAATATGTTGTCTTTTCTAAGAGCTTTCAAGTCCGATAATCCTGAATCTTTCATGTCCAACTTTGTTCAAAGGTGATAAAAAAAATGTCCGCGTTTGTATTTTTAATCTGATGGATACTGTAGCAGCTTATATCTGGCACCTGTCTTTAAATACTTTAAATTTTGTGTGTGTTTTTATATGCCTTATTCTCGATTTTGCATGCATTTGTGGTAATTGTAGTCCTTGGTTTTTGAAGATACGGACACACTGGACTGTACAAGGTGCACATGTTTGGAAATCCTAGCATCGTCGTGACCACAACCGAGGCATGTCGGAAAGTTTTAACAGACGACGAATGTTTCAAACCCGGCTGGCCTTCGGCCACGGTGAATCTCGTTGGGAGGAAGTCGTTCGTGGGTTTATCTCATGAGGAGCACAGGTGGCTGCGGAAGCTAACGGCAGCGCCCATAAACGGGCCCGAGTTGTTGTCCATATACCTCAAATACATCGAAGAAAATGTGGTAAAAGCGTTGGAAAAGTGGGAAGGAATGGGGCAGATAGAGTTTTTAACAGAGCTTAGAAGGCTGACATTCAAAGTAATCATGCACATTTTCTTGAGTTCGGAAGGGGAGGATGTTAGGGAGCTTATGGAGAGGGAATACACGGCCTTAAATTATGGGGTTAGAGCCATGGCTATTAATATACCTGGATTTGCTTATCATAAGGGGCTCAAGGTAATTCTTGGTCATTTCATTATAGAGCAAATAATGAAAGATGGTGGATGTGAGCCGATCATACAAGTTTTCTACAACTATTCACCGATCATTATCAAATAAATATCTGCATTTCCTGGTTATTTTCATTTCAGGCGCGTAAAAAACTTGTGGCGATTCTTCAATCAGTAGTAACCAAACGGAGGGAGCAGAGGAGGACGAATGAATGGACATCCAAGAGAGACATGCTGGATGCTCTGTTGGATGCCAAAGATGAGTTCAGTAGACGATTGACAGACGAAGAAATCATCGATGTCCTGATTATGTATCTGAATGCTGGTCATGAATCCTTCAGCACACACAACAATGTGGGCTACCTTTTTTCTTCAGAAAAATCCTGATATACTTTACAAAGCTAAGGTTTGTCACATGTCGATCCTCATATTGCATTTGATTACCATGTGCCGGTTAATTAAGACATGGAAAAGTTGTTAATTGATTCACATCCTATGAGGTAAAGTATTTGTGACAACTGGTTTGTAATAATAAAACAATATAATTGACAAATCAATTCCCGAATACATCATATGCATGATATAACAGGCAGAGCAAGAGGAAATTGTGAGGAACAGGCCACCGGATCAAAAAGGTTTGACGCTTAAAGAAATCAGAAAAATGGAGTATCTCGATAAGGTGTGTTGCCTTTTTTACATGCTCTTCCAAAACAATATTTGACATGGAGCATTCGCGGTTCTATGGTGATTCAATTCAGTTCTGTTTGAGCTAAAGAGCTTGCGGTGGTGCGACAGAATCAGTGGAAACAAATTCATTAGTTCATAGACAGAGGAATTGGGGGACCAGTTTTGTGGGGGCTCATTTATATGACTGTTCTTTCTTTTACTTGTGTCCCATTTTTATTTTTGCGTTTTTATCTTGACTCTATTGAAATTTGATAGGTAATCGATGAAACGCTTCGTCTGATTACGTTCTCGTTGGTTGTCTTCAGAGAGGCACTGAAAGATGTTCACGTTTTGTGGTAAGTTGGATTAATTTTTCTTGAAAAAATGTAAGTTTGTGTGTGAAGTTTGAAATCACAACGCTAAGCTACCATTTCTTTTTACACGCATGCATTTTCAGGTTACACGATTCCTAAGGGATGGAAAGTGCTGGTCTGGTTTAGGAGTGTTCATTTTGACCCCGAAACATATGCTGAACCAAAAAAGTTCGATCCATCGAGATGGGATGTGAGTTGTTGTCCTGACAATATATATATATATGTGTGTGTGTGTGTGTGTGTGTGTGTGTGTGTGTGTGTGTGTATGTATATATATGTGTGTGTGTACCGTATTGTGATGATGATATTTGTGTTACATGCAGGGATTCACGCCAAAAGCTGGAAGTTTCCTTCCTTTCGGCGCTGGAAGCAGACTGTGCCCCGGAAATGAACTTGCCAAGATTGAAATCGCTGTCTTTCTTCACTATTTTCTCCTCAACTACGAGTGAGTTACAATGCTTAAACCATCCAAAATTTATCCAAGATTCCTGAATTCTTTTAAAATTTCTTTAGATTGCCCTTGCATTGAAGGATTCGATGTGGAAAATGAAAAGTTTGTATCAATGTTAGGTACATCAAAATGTATCTAAAATTAGCAATTCGAAATTCATGAACTTAAATTCTTCCAAACCCACGAAACATTAAATTTGAAGAATAGATTAGATCAATAGATTTGAAATAAATAGTTTCTATAATAGAATATATGAAATACTTTGTTTTGATAAAAAGAACTTAATATTGAAATTTAAATATTTGAATCCTATACCCGAATTCAAATCCACAGGCTTGAGCAAGATGATCCTAATAGTCCATTGATGTACATACCGCACACCAGGCCCAAGGACAACTGCAGAGGAAGAATTAGAAGAGTGATCTCCAACACTCAAACTTGAAATTTCTGCCATATTTTCCTTTGTTTTCTGTTCGTAGTTTGAACTACATTTTTTTAAAAAAAAAAATACTACTAACGGAACTACATTTTGATGGTGGAATGAGACTATTTAATTGACAATTTATTTTTGGGAAAATTTCATTTCCGGTCTTTAAATATTAACTTTTTGTGATTTTGGTTTTTTATGTTGTCAAATTTAATTCATAGTCCATTATATTTTTTATCATTTTTCTGATATGACTCTGATGTGGCATTGACGTGTGCAATGTCACTTCAGCACTTCCAATGAAAAAGACTAAAAATTATCAAAATTTTAAACATATATGACTAAAATTAAAATTCAAAAACATATAATCATAATCATAATCACAAAAAGATGATATACGAGATCAAAAATGCACACATATATATAGTTTTGATATGCTGCACAACCACCATACACACTTATGTAAACACTGAAAATGTGACAATCACATATTGAATGTATAATTTTTTTATGTTTCATCACATTCAATAGGTGAATGTCACATCATCGGTGTTCACATAAGTATATATGTTGAATGTGCATCATATTAAAACTATATATATATATATATATATATATATATATATATATACACTTTATATATACTCTTCACACAAGTAAACATATATATTTACAAGAAATGATTGTTTGACCAAAACATCTCTGATAAAAAAAATTATTCATTTATATTTTGATCTGAAATTAATAATAGTTAATGAACATTAAATTATTTTTCTATAAAAATAACAGATAAGATTTTAAAATATAAATAATGACATTACTACCTAATGATCGAATTGGATTGTGAAAAGATGAGAGGTCTTGAAATTCCCATCTAATACGTACGTATAATTTACAACAAATATTTAAATACTTAGACAGCAAAACAATACTATTAAAAAAATTAAATTGTCAATTGGAGGCCATCCTCCGCGTATTTTCGAAGTAATTTAATCTAATTAGTATAAATTATACATCTTAATCACTAGTTTTTCAACTCTATTGCATTAGTAGATTTATTAAAGCAAGTTGGTACTTTAATTTGTCAATTATACATCACAAACCAATCGACGGGCTTACACGATTACCGACATGAGATTAATTATTTTTCGGGGGTAAATTTATATATATAAAAAAATTCTTTAATTTTATTCTAAAAATTTACAACATGGAGATATTAAATTTATACATTTGTTTTAAAAAATAAATGAACTTTAAAAAATTGAAGTTATAATAGTATCCTTCCTCTTCGCAAATCCCGTTGGAGATTCAATTTATATATGTAACTAGCAATGATGACAGAAGAAGATATATATATATATATATATATATATATATATATGACACTTATCTTCGTTTAAGCCTTCAAATATCTTTTAAAATCCCGAGGGAGATTCAAATCGTATTTAACTAGCAATGAAAATAGAAAAAATATTTTTATTTAGTTTTCAGTCTTAATTTTTTAGGTGCGGTCAAATGTTGATCTCACATACAGGTCTCAATTCGAATGGATTGGACGAGTTAGGTCGGGTTAAGCAATAATACTATTCAAAAATTATTTCAATCCGAACCCAACCCGAAACCTCTCAATTCGAACCCGAACCCACCCGATCAACCTGGTTTTGATTTTTTTTAAACATTTTTTTAAAAAAATTAAATAAAATTCAAAAAAAAAATATTTTAATTTAAACACATAATAACAAAATCTCCCTCATATATATAATTTAAATTTGAAAAACTAATTATAGAAAAATAAATTATATTTACTAAATCAAATAAACAATTATTTAAAAAATAAAAAATATTCAAAATAAATAATAAATTATAAAAATTTATGATTTAAATATACAATAAATATTTTTCAAGACATACAATATATAAAAATGTAGGTTTGGTCAGCTATCGGGTTCCCAAACCTGAAAATCTCATACTCAAACCTGATTTTTTTCGGGTTGAATTGTGTCAAGTTGGTACGTTGTATCTAATTTTGACATCCCTAATCTCATATGTTTGAACCGATGATGATCATTAGATATACGTACGTTCTCATTATATCATGCGACTCAAAATAAATCCCACTTAAGAGAAATTACAAAATGTTGACTAAAATCCATTCATGTAAGAGTTTTTAAAAAGAAAATTCATTTATTAGGGTTTACTTTAGAGTTTCAAGGAAGGCAGCTCAACAGCATGTACAATTATCAATTGACAAAGGGTAAGAAGGAATTAGATAAATGCGTAACGTATTCGATGAGATTGCGTTGGATTGATTTTCTATATAAGAAAAAAAAAGCGCCAAAATTGTACTAAATGAGAGTATGTCTCTTGTGAGACAGTCTCTCGAATCTTTATCTGTGAGAACGGGTAACCCTACCGATATTCACAATAAAAAGTAACACTCTTAGCATAAAAAATAATATTTTTTTATGGATGACCCAAATAAGAGACATATCTCACAAAATATGACATCTGAAACCGTCTCACATAAGTTTTTGCCTTAAATGAAAGATCGAATTGAATGAGAGGATAATTTTGATACGGTGCATTTATATTTTACTGGGTTCCGACGTTCCGTTTATACGACATTTGAAAGAATATTTCTTTATGTTTTATACATCATGTTTTATCAATGATGTGAATTCAAAAATAAAAATATATGAGACTCGTCAAATGATGCTTAATCGAACATATATATTGTATTAAAACATAGGAGGTGTTATTCCAAATATAACATAGACGCAATCTATTTTTTCAATCAAGCATGCTTAAATTTTGGATCTAATTAGTATTATTCATTATAAACTATTTTAAATTTATTAGTTAAAGTCAAACCCATCTAACAAGACGTCGAGTAGTTATATAAATTAACAAATTGGTCCCTAAAGTTTTGATAATTTGAAAGCAAATGCAATTATTTAATTTGATGCTGGTCAGCAACTCAAGTTAGTAAGAACAGACTCAAAGTATTTGGTTTGGTGGCCAGAAAGCAAGAAAGAGAGCAAATAATGGGGTGGAACTGAAATTATATGAACCTTGGGGGTTTGGTTTGAATTTAGACCAAGAACATTCAAAATTATCAGACTGTTACAATGGCTTCCTTTGCCTTCCATGTTTACACAACTTGTATAAGTTTTGACTTTGATCTGTTCCTTTTTTAGAGACTTTCACGCCTCTCTTGCATAGCTCTCTTGGATTTTACACATTTCCATGCTTGAATAAATAGCTTTGAAAACTTCTATTTTCAGCTCCAATCTAGATTGGAAATGGAGAAAAATATGGATTTTCCTCAACATTTTCGGTGTCCTATTTCCATGGAGCTCATGAAAGATCCTGTAACTATCTCCACCGGAGTGACGTACGAGCGAAAAAACATCGAAAAATGGTTCGATACTTACAAAAAGAAGACGTGTCCTGCCACAATGCAAATCATTGAAAGTTTTGATGTCACCCCAAATCATACCCTCAAAAGATTGATCATTTCATGGTGCGATTCAAGAACTGATCAAAACCCTTCTTCTGTTTCGTCGAATTCCGATAAGTATGAAGAACTGGTGGCTATTCTTGGCGCGATTGAAACGGCACCATTTAAGGTGAGTTATTTAAGAAAACTGAGGTCTGTTATTGAAGTGGGAGATGATCAGGTAAAGGAAGATTTCAAGAGGTCCGGAGGAGTTGAGGTTCTTGTGAAGATAATTGTACAGATTTTAGTCGAAAATTCGGATTTCTCATCGTTTAGAGCTTGCGAGGAGGCTTTTTGCGTTCTTCGTCACGTTCCATTCTCAGAAGAAGATGAAATAATTCCGCAGCTTTTGACGACACGCGACTGCATGAAATCTATGGCCATCATGCTTCAAAGGGGCAGCGAGGAAGCAAGATTCTGCGCAATTACGACGTTTCAAAAGCTTGGAAGAGCTGATTATCAATGGAATTACGTAGTACAGGATCAGGGAGTTGATTTTTTCAAGTCATTGTTGGAAATTTTGTCCGACGAGAACTGTACAAAAGCAAGTCCTTGTGCGCTTCAAGTGCTGGTCCAAGTTTTGGAAGCGTCGAAGAGATCCAGGTTAAAGGCCATTGAAGCTGGAGCAGTATGCACACTGATTGAGCTTCTCCCCGACTCAAACCGATCCAAATGTGAGAAAATCATGCAACTGATAAAGCTAATGTGTGAATGTGCGGAGGGGAGATTGTCATTTACAGAACACGGAATGGGGATCGCTGCTGTTTCCAAGAAAATGTTGAATGTATCGAATTGCGCGACTAAAATCGGAGTGAAGATTTTGTGGTTGATTTCGAGTGTTCACACCAAGGAAAGGGTTTTGGAGGAGATGCTAGTTTATGGGGCGGTGAAGAAATTGGTGGCGCTGCTGCAAATCGGCGGCGGGCTGTCGACCACCAGGGAGAAGGTGGTGAAAATCTTGAAGCTGCACGGCCGGACGTGGTGGCGGTATCCTTGCTTGCCGGGCGACTTGAAGAATTACTTGGGTTTGTTGGGGATTAATGATTCTTCATGAGGGAACAAAAAAAAAATATTGCGTATTACATTTATTACTCATTATTATATTTTATTTTTTTGAATCAAATTGGAAATATGGTGTATTTTGTATTTGTTATAAATGTGAATTTAATTTATTGAAAGAGTTTCATAACTTCTTGCCTCTTGGATTACATTAATTATCGGGCTAGCACATATATTAGTAATACAAAAAAAATTTCTTTTGAGATCGTTCGATGGTCAATTTTGTGAAACGAGTTTTCAATCCAACATGATCTCAAAAATATTATTTTTTATTATAAATATGAATGAGATCAACTCGTCTCAAGATTTCTCACATATATAAAATTATGAAACGATCTCGTAAAAAATTTCCTCATGATAATATAATTTTTGACGATGTCATGATCAATTGTTAGCATCAATCGAGGTGTATAAAATTTTAATTTTTGAGTTCTATAATCATTTATATGCCTAGGTTTTACATATATTGGCGAACATGCATTGGCTGTAATATTCATTGTACGTGGAAATACATATTTCGCGACTCACATGTCTCATGTGATTAGTTGGGTGTTGTGAGTTGAAAATATTGGAAAATGTGCCACATTTATTAATTTTCTACAAAAATGTGCTGAAATTATAAAATTTTATTGACGGATTATAAATTGATTGTTTTTTAGGTTTTCATATATGTCAAAATAAATTTATCTCTTATAATTTTAAAAATATCAAAAAGTTTTGCAAACATCTAGAATTTGTTGAAATCAATATCAAGAGTTTCAACTGAGAGAATGATAAGTAATAGCTGAAGTTAGTTGTTACAAAGAGTTGTATAAATTAAAATATTTTTTACTATTTGTTCATATATAGCCGTTTCTTGTTATCTGTCAATTGAACTATATATACTTGATCACCAGTTAAATTGGATTTTTCTTCACTTATTCAATTTTCAGTGGTTCAGCTAAGCTAGTTTTCAAGAATATCTCTTAGCAAGCTAAAAACCGCAAAGAACATTTCAAAGTTTAGAAATTTTTTATAAAGAGTTTATTCACCAGCTATAAACTATATTTCGTTCCCAACAAATAATAATATTGAATTGACTTGAATAATTGAAGTTTACTTACAAAAAAATTAGCTCCGACTTATTTATCGTCTTTCGTAAATTAAATCAATATAAAAAAATATTTATATTGATAGATAAAAATATTTTAAATAAGTAAATGTTATCCGGATCCAACTACTAGTTTTAAAAAAATTTAAAAATCACAATCATAAATTACAAAATAAATAGGGTTCTATCAAGAAGTTTACAATATCAATAAAATTCCTACAAAATAAATCTAACATATTATGTTAAAATATTTATAAATATGTGATATTCTACGAAAATTAATAGAAATCTATCAACTTCACGAAAATCTTATTTAAAAAGTCTGCAAATCTCTGTAATGAATAAAACCCTTTTAAATTTTACAAATTAATCTATGTATTGATATACCACGAATGGGCCCATCAAGATCAGACCTTAAACCGAATTTTGGACTCTCGGCCTATCCCTAGCTAAGGTAGAAGACCCATGATGGAACTCATGTATTGTCCTATAAATACCAGGTTTGAGAGTCTAACTATTCAGTCAATTTATTGACTTTCTGCGACACCTTTAGCTGCTCTCTAATTATATTCTCAGTTTTTAACTTGAGCGTCGAAGGGACTACGCTGGGACACCCTTCAGGCCAGGTCCCCTTGTAACGGTCTCCTTCGTGATTTCAGGTCTAGAGTAAATTCGAGATCTGAATTCAAACTGCTATTATCTACTGGAACCGAATCCTAAATTTTCAATGAATATCATGTATAAATTCAAATTATCATTCTCACAAAGGACGATAACAAACTTTAAAATTCTATTAAAAAAAACCACACCAACATAATTTTTATACGTTTATATTATGTAATTAATATAGGCCTTAAATTTGTCCAATTAAATATAAAAAAAATTTCCATTTAAAAAGATTTGCTAGATTATAAGCAAAAAGTCATGAGCAATGGTCTATAAACTCTCTCATTATAAATTCATAATATTTGAATTCAAGCCAAACTTCCAATCAAATATAATGCTTTATTGATGATAATCACAAAATTCTAAAAATTTGAAAATTTAATGAGTCAAAGATGGAGCTTGGAAAGTCTTTTAATGAAATCAAGTAAATAAGCTTCGTGCCCAAAATTCATTTCAAAATATTATCAAATTTTGATTTTCTGACAATATATATTTGACGCAATGTTTAATAATCTACGATATAGTAAAACAACGCTCAATTTACGAGACATCCTAGTTTCCAATATTGCGTAAAATGTTGGCACAAATTCAACCATGCATGTCTTAATATTTTTTTAGGTTTTTGTCGGGGGTAAGTAAAAAGTGACAGAAAATGTTCCATCTCCACAGATATATTGACAAAGTCAAGTGTCAGCAATGCATGTATTTTGCAGGCACGGCCGAAATCGTTGAACATCTTGTATAATTTGATCGAGTTCACGGATCACATAAATGAGTCAAGTTCGAGTTCGTGAACAGGCTCGCGAGCTAACGAGCCAAAATCTTTAAACTTGAGCTCGACTCAATAAGATTAAGAAACAAACTCGAACAAACTCTGTACTAAGCCAAGCTCTGGATAACTCGTGAATGTCCAGGTTCATTTAGATCTCTATAATATAATGTAATATAAGGGTAGTCTCAGGATTCGCACTTTTGGGTTGTCTTCCTCATTTATTTATATATATTAGGTGAATGTTTTTTTGAGTTGTTGATTAATAACAGATAAAATATTGAAACTTTGATCCAGATCGAGAGATCTTGCAATTAAAAATATTTACAGATAATGTACAAACACTAGTAATTATATTTTCTCTATGAAAATCTTTCAAATGTGTGTTCGTCATATGAAGAAAAACGGTCCATACGGCTTGGTTCATGGCTAGGACGATGCAGGTATCCAACTAGGTCTTGGCTGGATGGGTAGTGTCAGATTAAAATTGATGTTCATCTGTATTTTTTTTATAAAAAAATTAAAGAATTTTATTTCTTCTAAAAATATATATTTTTAATATCATAGATAATATGGTTGAGCCAAAATTTTTGATATGGTCCCGACAAAAACCATAGACCAATTTATGTTTTACTATATTAATATTAATAGGAAAAAAACTGGTGGTGGAATAGATGTTTGCATGTCGGCTGAATCCACAAATTTAGTTAAAATGCAAACATTTAAATGCCTTGGTACTAATATTTATTGGCAAAAATTTGTGTGAGACGGTCTCATGAGTCGTATTTTGTAAGAGGGATATCTCATTTGGGTCATTCATGAAAATTATTACTTTTTATGCTAAAAGTATTACTTTTTATTGTGAATATAAGTAGGGCTGAACCGTCTCACAAATAAAGATTCGTGAAACCGTCTCACAAGAAACATACTCATATTTATTTTTAGAGTTGTCAAACCGGTTGACCCTGCTCAGCACACCTTGTCGGCCGGACTACCAATCTTTCGGACTGAAAAATCTCAATAAACCTTGCCCGTTGCAGGTTAGACGGGCCAAAATACCAAAAAAAAAAATTAATTAAAAATATGAGCACAAAGTCAATTGAGATTTCAAACAAAAATATCAACAACATTACATAAATGTCACAATCAAACAAATCTGTAACATTTCAATGCTACTGTTTATATTTTGAGTAAAAAACTACTTATCCAAACAATATGAATAATATAAAGTCAAACTTAATTATAAAAAGGTAAAAATATTAAACATTAAAAAAACATCAAATACAAGTCTTAAATTCTCAAAATGAATACTTTAAATGTAAGTATCTTGAATCTTGATGCAACAATTAACAAAAACTTAATGTTTAATTAAAAATTTTAATTTTTTAAGAAATTGGCTGGCCAAACCGACCCGTCTCAACACGTAACCTAAACAAAGCGCCTATTTTTTTTATGACCAACCCGATGAACCTAAACTGTTTCGACAACTTTACTAATAATTGGACATGACAAAAATTTGTGTGAGATAGTCTCACGGGTCATATTTTGTGAAACGAGATCTCTTATTTAGGTCATCCATGAAAAAATATTACTTTTTATGCTAAGATTATTACATTTTATTGTGAATATCAGTAGACTTGACCCGTCTCACATATAAAGATTCATTATATCGTCTCACAAGAGACCTACTCATTGGACTGGAAGATAGATTTTATTATAACCAACGAATAAAATTTAATGTAATTTTTTATTTCAGAGAACAAGGAACCACGGACCCATGTTATCCACCCAATTCTTGAAAATCACCACACGCCAATAATAAAATCCTCCAGAAATTTCACTGCAACATTTTTGCACAAATTTTATTAATGTAATTGGACTAGTTGTCGACAGTATAATTTTTTTTTAGGGAACTACACTCATCTATCAATATGAATTATGATTATCCGTATAAGTGCAGATACCACAAAAGATTGGCTATGACTTTTTCCATTTATTGTCCATAATCTGAACTAAAAGTTCCAATGCCTTCTTCTTAGGTAGGTGTGGCACCATTGCGATTAACATTTCAAAGTTTGGCAATGGCATGTGCAGTTAAATTTGATCTTACAGGGAGCTCTAAATCTTCCCAGTCATCCTCGTCTAGCTTGGTGAAGTATCGATCCACCATTTCCTCAGTCACGTCCTCTATCTTGGCAGGATTCCACTGCAAAATCAGATCGAGAGAAAGAAGAAAAGAATATCTCAGTAAACAGCAGAAAGTTCACATCCATTTTTATTTGTCATGTGGACGAGGATGGGGAAGTAACAATGTACCTTAGGATTTCTATCCTTGTCCAGTAGTATAGCTCTGCAACCCTGAATTTGGAGAATATTTTATTTTTTGTCAAAAGGCAACATACATAGAGGAAAAGGAGGAGTTAGTTTTTATTGTACCTCGACAAAGTCTTTACTAATTTCTCCCCGCACGACATGACAAACCATTCTGAATTCTCGGATAAGGCATTTACCCACGCCTTGGAGTCGCCCTTCTCTAATCTTGAAGAGAATTGCCAATGAAACAGGTAAAAATATCAGGCCTTTGAATATCGTAACTCCTATCCTCCAAAGTTTTTTCCATGGTCAAATTCTTCTACTTTCATGGATTTGAGTGTTATGTCTGAGTCGGTAGTATGCTATCAATAATATTGAGCTCTTCACAAATATTTTACTATGACAAGCCTCAGGCCTCACCAGAAAACAACAAAAGATATTCGAAAGGCAAAAACTTAAGTCCATATAACTTCAAGCGGGTACAAAAAATCTCAGCTGAATCACCTTACGAAGAAAATTTACAAAGATTTATAGTGAATTAATGAAGGTAATCACGAGCAGTTTCTGAAGCATAAAAAGTATTTCGATATGTCATTTATGATGGCTTTCCGTGTAACAGATATCAAACCAGTCTGAAAAACATGGAGAATTCAATATCTAAGTCTGCATAAAACAAACTTATTCTGAGAAACATTTTGTGAAGCATCCAAAATTTGCTAATATATTGTTATTTTTCTTTAAACATTTTTTAAGAGTCATCAGGCAACTGCTTGAAGACTCAAGATCAAGGTTCGAAAGATGTTCAAAAGTGTTGAATTTTGAACATGGGGTGCGGCTAAGGCATAGTAGAATAAACATGCACACCGATCCGTACCGATCTGAGAGAAATTTTAAGGCTTGTTGGAGAAGCTTTCCTCAATGTCTGAATTGTGGAAGTGATCCATTCATCCTTCTCATTATTTTCTATCTCCTAGAAAAGTGGAAGTAAATAAGGGTCCGAAACTGACAAAAATGAATGTTTCCATGGCAAGGGGCACAAAATAAATCTGATATCCCATGTCAACTTACAAGGGAACCTATAATGTCCTCAATTGTTCTTCGGGAAAAGCACTTATTGATGATGTTCAACCTGCAGATGTAAAAAAAGATGAAGAAGAGCGGCTTAGCCAAATGCAAAATTTCTAAGATGTTTAGCATACCATAGACAAAGATCCTTGACAAAAATGTAAAAAGGGTAAGTAAGAGTAAAATAAAGCATCAAGTCAACAACTCCCGAGGAAAACTTCATCCAATGATGTTTACATAGGCAGGGATAACTTTTAAGCAGTCAAAAAATAAAAACAACAGAGTCAGTATTTACATGTTACGACTCACGAGCATAAACTAGAGAAACAGTAAAGTTAAGCAACGACCAAAAGACGTGTCGCAGACTACCAATGGAAAATGGAAAATGGAAAAAAAATGTACAAGCATCAATTTCCATTACATCCACAAACTTGCGTCTTCTAGGTAGTGTTACACATGAAGGAAACTTTTAGTTGAGGGTAAAGCACATAATGGTAACAACTTGTTCAAGTCCCACACCATCAATAAATAACAATATAGCAGACTAACAAGTCGCTGTTAAATGATTACGTTATTCTTGAGTTGAATCTTTAGGAAGCGGGGTTAACTTCTCCAGTCCAAAAAACATATCCCAGCACTAAAGACTTCAAACACTATTACCTGTAGTAAACACTATTCTTTTTCAATTGTGGTACATGCGAAAATTGACTGATAGTAGAAGAGGTGACAGCTGGATCACTAGAATCTGCTTTACACAGAGCTTCTTCTAACAATGATAATCTCTGTCCAATAATAAAAGATAAATCAAAATAATGATGATTTTCTGCAACATATGAAAGGCATACTTGGAATTGGTTGAATTAGCATAAATGATAGCGCAACTAAATGCTGGAGATGTGATTATACCTCTGATGGGACAAAGTGAGTTGCTAGACCACAAGCGAGCATCTCAGCACCATCCAACCTTGCACCTGTCAGACCAACATATTCTCCTGGCAAAAAGGGAACGCTACATTATATGAAACAAACAAAGATTCTGTTTTCCCAAGTTAATAAACAACACAAGCATTACATTAGGACCACCAATATCACAAAAACAGAATAATAAAAAGATATTTTTCAAGCTGACGTCCAGAAATATGCATAACAACTAGATACATAAATATGCACACAAAAACAATAATAATTCTTCCAAGTTCTTGAATATATGTACATTATTGATGAAACATATCTGCCCAGGAGCAGAAACGGAGCACTTCACAAGTTTCTCCAATTTATGAACATCAAACCTAACATGCAAAAAGAACGTCATAGAACTAACGATATTTAATAAGAAGTCCTTGGGGCTTATTAAATTTTAGAAAATTGTTAAAAGTGTCAACTCTATTTTAGTTGGCATTTATGAGAATCGTTAAAAACTCTTTGTCAGGGAATTCCCCAAGAAGTCATCAAGTAAGTGATGGTAATAGCAGTTAACTATATACTTAACACAAATGTGACAAATATTACATGGGCTCACATTCAGATGTTGGTTGTTCATACAAGTCTAGGAGACCAACTAGACCAATTTTGGGGTATGAGCGAAATTTGATATAGGGGTACAAGGGTTGAGCTGAAACTATCCAAAAATGGACTAATATTGAAAAAATCCAACTTCCATGCCCTGTATAGCATAAGGGTAATTTCGTCCTAAGCAAGTGTAATTTCAAAAAATGCAGGTGCTTGCCACACAAGAAATTGTTGTGTTATCAGTCATGTTCTGTATTTCGTTTATTTGTGGAACAAAGCACATTTTCTTTGATCCAACTTTTCGATTTCTAAAATCTGCCGTTTTAGGCAAGTTATGTAGCTTATCATTTGGCAAAGCAGTTGGTGTCGAATACCCAATCATATGATGATACTTTCTATGTCAAAATCGGGAGGCAAAGAAAATCTGACAGTAGGTAGAAGGTAAGCCACATCTACTTTGATAATATTCTCCACATGTGGATGAAAGATATGGTGTATCTACCTCAAAACAAGAGATCTGAAAAAGCAAAGGGGCATAACAGAATTTACCGAAGAAACCAGGGATTCTTGACAAATAGTAAGAGGAGCCTACGTCAGGGAAGAGTCCCAATGCGGTTTCAGGCATGGAAAAAAGCTGCAAGAAGTTTAATACATAAATGACAATATTCAGCAACAGAAATGATAAATTTGATACCGAGGGAATATAGCAATAAAATATCATACAACACATTATTCCATCAGGGCACATGCCTGAATTTGTGTATGTAAACAAATATAAAGACAAATGAAAAAATAAAGGCTAAAAGCAATCTGCCATACACAATGCTACTAATACGTAATAAAGAATATAACAGGAAAGGTTGAACCTTGAAGGAAATTCATTATTTATATCTGAAGACTAGCGTTTAAATAGATTTCAGAAAATTTTAATATTAAACCAACAATTAGCCTATTTCTTGGTCAAAAAGACAAAAACATAAAGTGCCAACATGGGCGGTTGTAAATTATCAAGATAAAACATGAAATCCGTGAAATCATGGAAAGAATAGACAAATACCGAGTTCTCTGTAGCGACACGAAATCTACCATGTACAGAAGCACCTGCTCCTCCTCCCATGACAATACCATTGAGAATTGAAACCTTAAAATACATTTGCAAAATAAACAATAAGGACTACTGAAATGACAGTTGCAAGCATCTTAATATCCACAAATAATTTAACTAATTTTTTTTAAAAGACTGGAAATCTTTTTCTACCGTCAGCACCTGGGGTTTACTGTATGTCGCCATCACATAATTCAAAGTAAATTCCTTTCTGAAATAACTGGCACCAGACCTCCAATTACCTGATGCTCACATAAATATTAAGAGTCAACAACCATATAATTGGATCCTAACATACTGCTAAGTAGAGTGCTGACAGGTGAGTTCAACAAACCAGAAATGGCTAATCAAAATAAAAGGAATTCAATAAACACTATCAGGAAATAAAAGCTTGTGGATTAATTCGCCCATTAACTCAAATGCAGACTCAACATATATCCAGAGCCAAGTTTAATCACTACAAAAATTAGATTTTTCTTGCACTCCATTGTACTAGAAAACCTCAAATTGAGTGATTGCAACCTGAGGTCATAGTTGATTGAACTCAAGGATTTGGTTCCTTGTTTCTAACAATTAATTAATTAAAGTCTGTACCTTGAGTGATATCACGAACAACCGCTGCAACATCACCTCCCGCACAAAATGCTCTCCCTTTGCCCTTTAATTAAATATTACAGAAAAGCACAGGTGAAACATAAATAACTGGAAGAATATGTTGTTTGTTCCGGCCTATTTATTACTGCCACTCTAGGGTTCAACATTTGTCTGATTGTATGTCATAGTCACAAGGTGCAAAAATAATCTTTTCCCAAATTTCTTTTCTGTAGAAGTTAACAAAATTAAGACCAGCCAAAATTGATATTCACATAAGACAATATCTACCACTTCTTAAATGGTCATGCACAAACCTACAAAAAAATAAGGCACCACTAGATTGAACATACTGAGATTTAATTTGACATAGGAGAAAGACCTGAATTTTCATATTTACTAAAAATCAAAGTGAAGTTAACTTTTACAGGAAAGAGAACCAATTGTAAAAGAAAATGAACGCTAGTATTTTCCTGCAGACAAGCAGAAAACCAATGGAGGTACCACAAGCTTCTGATACAAGCATAGGAAGCTGGAAGCCCCAAACCTATTGAGCCCATATGTGTAAATACCTCTGATTTCACCAGGCTCAAAACTGATAGCCATATAGGCAGAAACCAATGGAGTAGAATCTGAATAGCTGATCGATAATTACCTTTAAGATTAATAATTTAACAGTGGAATCTTCCCTGCATGCGATTAAAAGCTCCAACAAACGGGACACCTGGATTGAGAAGAAGAAAACGTTACTTGAAAAAGATTGAACATAATCCGAACAAAGACAAAGCTGGCTGGTACATATATTCTTCAAGTTACAGAACGCAATCAATCCCAACAAGTTTACAATTTGATTAGTTGAATGTAAAATAACATCATAAGAAGAAAACACAAACATCAGAAACATAAGGCTCCCGAAATACCGAATCTGATATTCCAAAATTTGAATAAAACAGAACGAGCATATTCTTCAAAATCGTTTCAATTTCCGAAACACTTAAAAATTACACAGAGCAGATAATTACCGCTTATGTCATACCATTTCAAAGGAAAGTGCATTGAGTTGCTTCGGTCTGTTCAGTGTGAAAATTCTCACAGAAAACTTCTCTTCCACCAAAACCTGCCGAGAAAATCATAAATAAAAATAATGCCGCAATATTTCAAAAATAAAAAAATAAAGAATGAAACTGAAACAACATAAGACTTCGAATGTAAATAGAAAATTCAAGCTAAATAGACAAAAGCAGATAACAATATAACCAGGAAATTATCAATATTGCTTCAAAAAAATCAAGCGAAATAAGTTAATTATAAGAACCTGATCAGTTTCTCCGTTGGTTGAATAGATTGAAGCCATGGAGTTCTTGAACCTCTCTGATTTGATTTGCGTGAGCAAGTAATGGGAAGGGCAAAACAATATGAAAAAATGCTAAAAAACGAATATTTAAGCTACTGCCACGCCAATGTACAACTTAACTAGCGAAAAGTACAATGGAATTATTACATTGTATACATGTATATATTGAATTCGTTGAACATCTTATATAATTTGATCGATATACATGTATTTTGCAGGCACGGCTGAAATCGTTGAACATCTTATATAATTTGATCGATAGATATATATATATATATATTAAGACAGACTGTATATATAATATATATAAGAAATCTTTGTTCAAAGAGATATATATTTGCGCGCATGTTCTGATAACATTTATTATATATATATATATATATAGATATATATATTGAATTCTTTTGATAATATATATTTATTTAATTAATTTTCCTAAATATATCAATGCGGCAATGCCATTATAACATTTGGATCATATTTTATTTGTTTTTTTAGGATATAAACAAAACAAAACATTCATATGATATTTAGAGATTGAGAGCCATATAAACAAACACGAGCTGGGTTCGAGTTCACGATTCACATAAATGAGCCAAGTTCGAGTTCGTGAACTGGTTCGCGAGCTAACGAGCCAAAATCTTTAAGCTTGAGCTCGATTCAATAAGATTAACAAACAAACTCGAACAAGCTTTGTACCAAGCCAAGCTCCGGATAGCTCACGAATGTCTTAGTTCATTTAGATCTCTATAATATAATGTAATATAAGGGTAGTCTCATGATTCGCACTTTTGGGTTGTCTTCCTATATATATATATATATATATACTAGGAAAATAGAACCCCCGTGCACCTCTATATTTCATACTCGAACCTATACATTTGCAAATAATATAATTGTTTTACCAGACAAACAGCGATACATATCCAAATGGAGAACCTAATATCCAAATGATTTAGTTCCCAATATATCAGTAATATATAAAGCTCGAGGCAAGATATAGCAAATGCAAAGAGTGAAGCCAACACCGTCTCCATTCTCCCTAAACAATCATTCCTTCCCCACGCCAACCAGTTATCATCTGACCACAGATGAAGATGCGGGTCGAATCTATGCTAATCCCTCAGGGCCTCAGCCAATAAACAATGTTAAGTGGCATTTGCAATTAAATCCTGTTTTCAGTTTCATCATTGCAGGTATGGCATCAGCTAGATTGGGATATGCAGTGAAGGAGAACAAAGAAAATGAAACAGAAAAGAAACTTAGCGAGTTTGCAGAATGAAATTCTGAATTGTATTGAATGGATCGTGCATAATTCCTGTGCTCTGATTATGAACAACTATCTAGCCAAACGAATGCGTCTACCAAATTAACTGATTCACCACAAGACATAACTAAACCAGATAAATTTAAGCTGCTCTAGACCAAATAAACGGGTGTAACCCAATCACTGTTTTTCATCTGGCCATAAGCGTCTCACATGAAACACAAGCCACCCAAACCTTGCCATTCGACGCAATTAAGCCATATAATCAAAATATACCATTTTCTTGATCCTTTCAGTCAAACCTTTTCACCTGTCCGAATCTCCCGCTAGCACGTATCTCTTCCACACAGACTCGTATCGGTTCGAACAAGAAATTATCTTTTACTCTATCAAATCAAATAATGAAACGGAAGCAGGATGCACAAAAAATTCGACGCGGTTCACCAATTTTTAACATTGTGGGCCTGAACAGAATCGCAACTCGTGAGAAAAGATTCATTATTACCTCGATGCAACGTCGTAGATGAGATTTTACTCCGTGCGAAACGGTCGCCGTGGACAGTTGCCGGAAGAATTGCTAGGGTTTAGATTGAGAACATAGTCGGTATATGTATCGGAGAAGTTATATGATCCACATGACACACTTTTCAATATACTTCTTGGTTGATTTTGATAACTTAACAACTCTTTGTCGTAGTTTGTTATAATACATATATAACCATTTTGATATACTCAGCAAGTATATATATGATCGTCTTTAACATCTATTATGTTATTTAAAATCCTCATCTGGGATATGACATGCTCGTAGTTTACTTCCCTATCAGGACGTTTTTTCGGTTTTCTACATTGTTTTTATCAAGTAATATTATTTTCCAAATATTTATTTTATTGTTGAATGATTTTTCAGTTTTTGACAGTCATCAACTATAACTCATAAGAATAAATGTTATTTTAGTCGTGATTGATTTTTACTTGTGACAAAAAGTATGTATAACATATATATTCTTCAACAACATAACCAATGAATGGTGCTGTAATTTCTTCAAACATCGTGATATTTGTAATATCATTTTTATATATTTAGTATCAATATTATCAACATATAACTATAATTTTAATACATTTTAAACAATTATTTCTCAATCAGTGTGAGAAAAACTTGAAAATCTTTTCAAATGACTATATCTTAGAACTGTGTCATTGTTTAATTTGACGCAATTCAGGAAAGTCATTTCGTTCTTCATTTTTTAGAAGATTTGGAACAATGATTGCGTGCATCATATCCTGAGGATGATATAGTTTCAATCTCATAAATAAAACAAATTTTATTCTATCGAGTTTACATTTTGTTTTATAATATTTTTTATATTGTAGGACCGAGCGCTTGCCGTTGTACCAAAAAATTATAGCTAGTAGTAATGGTGCAACTCAAATCTTTTAAACCGCACAGCAGCTCAAGCACCACGGTTCGATCGCTCTACCAAGCAGGGACAATTATTGCACCCAACAATCTCCCTCCCAATAATTGCATTCCTTACAATCAATGGAAATCGAACCCGTGACCTTTGCTCTGATACCAATTGCAAGCGCTTTACCAAAAGCTATAGCTGGTGGTAATGGTGCAACTCAAATCTTTTAAACTGCACAGCAGCTCAAGCATCACGGTTCAATCGCTCTACCAAGTAGGGACAATTATTGCACCCAACATATTCATGGAACGACATACAAAATAATTATTATATTTTAAAAATCTTGAGAAGGATACGAATAACGTAATTAAGATATGTATATGAGATATAATTCAAATATATATATCAAAGTATTTGTCTTATTCAATGTTTCATCTAATAATACAATTGTTTAGATTTAATGAGCATCTTATAATAGACAATTAATTTTGATGAAATATTGTATAATTCAATTTGAATTTCACTATTCGGCTAAGTGAATTTATTTGGCGAGTATTTCTCTATGTCACCATCATATATCTCATGAATTAGTTTGTTAGCCACTTTAACTAAAATAATAGACAAAAACAACCTCTTACCACCTCGAAATCTATCGAGATAATATTGGAAGAAATAAAGTGCAACCGGCTCAATGTTCCAATATACTAAAAATGCACAAAATTGATCTATTGTGTCAACAAAGTTTTAGAATTGTTCTCGTACCATTAAAAATAGAATGAGAATTATACACATTTTTTCATGTATTTCTTTTTCTGAATGAAGACTTTTTTCTTTTTGTTTATTCTTTGAGAAATATTGATATATTATATGGCATCAATATGTTGCAAACCATGAAGTAACAACATAATCACTATATAACCCTTAAAGATTTACACATACAATTTTCTAATTTCTTCTTCATTGTGCTGCGTTCAAATTTAAGTATGAATCATTTTTAATCTTAATATTTTGCTTTAAATACGCCTTCAAATATATATGTATATGTTTTCTGTCACTTAGTCAGACATAATTTCAAATATCTAAAAAATGTGTTTGAATTATATCATACAGAAATATGGACATAATAATACGCAACATTATTTTTTTTAACATGCTTTTTTCATCCATTATGTTTGTCATAAATTTTCTGTTCAAAATTTGATTCATTTATTAACTACATGTATGAAGAACCAATAAATTAATTAATTCACAGAAATCATATGTTACCCTCTTCGTAGAACATAAGACCCAAAATATGTGACTTTTATTGGTGTACTCTCATACATATTTTCATATAAACAAACAAGACAAATAATAGAATATCAGAATAATCAATTGGCGCCAACAATACTAAACAAAATGAATTTAAAAAATTCATGACACAAACAACCTCCATAAAAAAATGATAACTCAAAGTTCAAAAATAATTTATTTAGTACAATAACAAAGAAATTGAAGTATATATGAGCAACAAAAAGCATAAATCACTCTCAAATTAAATACTAACTCATATTATTCAAAAAATTTATAAATTTTTAAATATTTTTTTCAAATAGAGAGAAAGCGCCTTATTAATATCATGGTTTCATAAATATTTAACTTTTTAAAAAAACACACAAAAGAAAAATGGTGCCTCAAAATCAACATGAAAAATCCTTTAATAAAACCTTGAGAATTAAAAATATAATATGAAGTCACACAATTTTCCCTAAATCAAAGAAAAATATTAGACCGTTGAAAAAATATATCTGACAACGACAAAACATATGCTAACTTGTGATGCAATTAAAATTTAGAATCATGCATAATCATTTAATTATAACAAAATCATATGACAAAAAAATACTCGATATTATCTCTTTTAACAATTTATCCATGTTGTCGTCCACCAGAGAGCTCATAGATCCATTAATTTTTTTAGTCCACCTATTAATTTCACAATAAATAATACTACAAAAATAATATAATCAAACACATAAAAACTCAAATTCAAATACCTTCAATCAATTTAAATAAAAAAATTTTAATAGGGAATATAATAATGTTGTAAAAATTTTGAATACTGATTTATAGACAGAAGTATGGAAATACATTTGTCCCAATAAATAAAAAAATATTATCTCTTTATATTCTGATATATAAGCTAAAAATGATCAAGAAACATCTCACCGTTTTTAATATTTTCTAAGTCGTTTCAAACTAAGTAATCTAAGCAAACTGAAAACATGCATTATATGTTTAAGAATTAATAAAATATCTCATGGAAAAAAATAAAAAATAATCATTATTGTGGGATATATGGTTTTGTTTTATATTTTCTTTCGGTGAACAAAAAAATCACATAAGGAATCCAAATACAACATGATCAATACAAACGACATATAACACCAAAACATGTAATGTTGTGTTATAAACCCATCTCATTGCAAGAACACAAAATGATCAAATGGAGCATATT
Source organism: Primulina tabacum (assembly GCF_025594145.1). Taxonomy (NCBI): domain Eukaryota; kingdom Viridiplantae; phylum Streptophyta; class Magnoliopsida; order Lamiales; family Gesneriaceae; genus Primulina; species Primulina tabacum. The sequence continues at coordinate 4,356,166 of NC_134557.1, forward strand.
ATTTAGTAATATTTATTTAGCAGCATATATAAAAAAATTGACTAAATAGCTTAAAAACACTGTTTGGAATAACTTACATACAAACATTTCTCTCAATCATATATCTCTATTGACTACATAAAGAGTTTGAAAATATCTTTATTCTAAATGGAAGAAAAAAGTTTTATATAACCTTAATATTTATTAATAATGTATTTTTATTCAACTCGACTCATATTCCTCCATCTGCCCATTATTACCTATCATCAATACGGTAGATATTTTTCATGAATTTGATCGAAATGTATAAATTTCGTAATTAAAATTAAATTTAAAAGTAAATTAAAACAATAATTAGTTTGATTGAGTTAAGTACACTATTAATGATATTATAAAACTAACATAAAAATGCCTTAAATAACATCGTGAACATAACAAATTGTTAAAAAAAAATTGGTAAAATGGTAAGGTTACAAATGAAAATCATATATTTAATAGATAATATTTATTTAACATCATATATCGAAAATTGACTAAATAGCTTAAATGTTTATATTGAAATCACCTATATTCAAATATTTTCTCTCAATCACATATATTTGTTGATACATAAGTAGTCTTAAAATATCCCTATTGTAAATGGGAAGAAGATGTTTTATATGACCTCAATATTTTTTAATTATTTAATTTTTTTCAATGTCACTCATCTCCATTCGTCTTCCTATTATTACGTTAATGTTCGTAATATTAATAATTTTTTAATGTAAAACATTATGAGAGTGATTTTCTATTAATTTGATGTCATTGTATAAATTAAAGTAATTAAATTTAAATTTAAAAATAAAAGTAAAATTAAAATAATAAATAGTTTGATTGAGTTAAATGCTTTATTAATAATCATATTAAACTAACAGAGAAAATAACTTAAAGAACATCATGATCATTATACAAATTATAAAACAAAAAAATGATAAAATAGTAAGTTTACAAAGTAAAATCAAAATAATAATTAATTTGATTGAATTAAGTACACTATTAATTATCAAATTAATCTAATATGAAAAATGACAATAAACAAAACGGTAAAATAGTAAGTTTACAAATAAAATTCACATATTTATAATAATAAAATAAAATAAAATAGATGTTAGTAATAAATATATAACGTTATGATAAATTTATAAGTAAAATCAAAATAATAATTAATTTGATTGAGTTAAGTACAATATTAATTATCATATTAAACTAACATAAAAAATGACTTAAAGAACTCCATGAACATGACAAAATATAAAACAAATGAAAGGGTAAAAAAGAAAACTCACAAATGAAAGTTAAGTACACTATTAATTAACATATTAAACTAACATAGCTTAAAAACCAAATGAACATAACAAATTATAAAATAAATAAAAAGATAAAAGTGTAAGCTCACAATTCAAACTCATATATTTATAATAGTAGTAGATAGATAGTAGATATTAGGTGAATGTTTTTTTTGAGTGGTTGATTAATAACAGAGACAAATATTGAAAACTTTGATCCAGATCGAGAAATCTTGCAATTAAAAATGTTTACAGATAATGTACAAACACTAGTAATTATACTCTCTCTATGAAAATCTTTCAAATTTGTGTTCGTCATTCTGAAGAAAAACGGTCCATACGGCTTTGTTCATGGCTAGGACGATGCAGGTATCCAACTAGGTCTTGGCTGGATGGGTAGTGTCAGATTAAAATTAATGTTCATCTGTATTTTTTTTATAAAAAAATTAAAGAATTTTATTTCTTCTAAAAATATATATTTTTAATATCATAGATAATATGGTTGAGCCAAAATTTTTGATATGGTCCCGACAAAAACCATAGACCAATTTATGTTTTACTATATTAATATTAATAGAAAAAAAACTGGTGGTGGAATAGATGTTTGCATGTCGGCTGAATCCACAAATTTAGTTAAAATGCAAACATTTAAATGCCTTGGTACTAATATTTATTTTTAGAGTTGTCAAACCGGTTGACCCTGCTCAGCACACCTTGTCGGCCGGACCACCAATCTTTCGGACTGAAAAATCTCAATAAACCTTGCCCGTTGCAGGATAGACGGGCCAAAATACAAAAAAAAAAAAAAAATTTATTTAAAAATATGAAAACAAAGTCAATTGAGATTTCAAACAAAAATATTACCAACATTACATAAATGTCACAATCAAACAAATCTGTAACATCTCAATGCTACTGTTTATATTTTGAGTAAAAAAACCACTTATCCAAACAATATGAATAATATAAAGACAAACTTAGTTATAAAAAGGAAAAAATATTAAACAATAAAAAAGAATCAAATACTAGTCTTAAATGTAAGTATATTGAATCTTGATGCAACAATTAACAAAAATTTAATGTTTAATTAGAAATTTTAATTTTTTAAGAAACTGGCTGGCCAAGCCGACTCGCCTCAACACGCAACCCAAACAAAGCGTCTATTTTTTTCTATGATCAACCCGATGAACCTAACCTGTTTCGACAATTTTACTAATAATTGGACAGGAAGAGAGATTTTATGATAACCAATGAATAAAATTTAATGAAATTTTTTATTTCAGGGAACAAGGAACCACGTACCCATGTTATCCACCCAATTCTTGAAAATCACTACGCACACACCAATAATAAAATCCTCCAGAAATTTCACTGCAACATTTGTGCACAAATTTATTAATGTAATTGGACTAGTTGTCGACAGTATAAATTTTTTTAAAGAAACAACACTCATCTATCAATAAAATCATCTGTATAAGTGCAGATACCACAAAAGTTGGCAATGGCTTTTTCCATTTATTGTCCATAATCTAAACTAAAAGTTCCAATGCCTTCTTCTTAGGTAGGTGTGGCACCATTGCGATTAACATTTCAAAGTTTGGCAATGGCATGTGCAGTTAAATTTGATCTTACAGGGAGCTCTAAATCTTCCCAGTCATCCTTGTCTAGCCTGGAGAAGTATCGATCCACCATTTCCTCGCTCACGTCCTCTATCTTGGCAGGATTCCACTGCAAAATCAGATCGAGAGAAAGAAGAAAAGAATATCTCAGTAAACAGCAGAAAGTTCACATCCATTTTTATTTGTCATGTGTTTATATATATAAAGACGAGGATGGGGAAGTAACAATGTACCTTAGGATTTCTATCCTTGTCCAGTAGCATAGCTCTGCAACCCTGAATTTGGAGAATATTTTATTTTTTGTCAAAAGGCAACATACATAGAGGAAAAGGAGGAGTTAGTTTTTATTGTACCTCGACAAAGTCTTTACTAATTTCTCCCCGCACGACATGACAAACCATTCTGAATTCTCGGATAAGGCATTTACCCACGCCTTGGAGTCGCCCTTCTCTAATCTTGAAGAGAATTGCCAATGAAACAGGTAAAAATATCAGGCCTTTGAATATCGTAACTCCTATCCTCCAAAGTTTTTTCCATGGTCAAATTCTTCTACTTTCATGGATTTGAGTGTTATGTCTGAGTCGGTAGTATGCTATCAATAATATTGAGCTCTTCACAAATATTTTACTATGACAAGCCTCAGGCCTCACCAGAAAACAACAAAAGATATTCGAAAGGCAAAAACTTAAGTCCATATAACTTCAAGCGGGTACAAAAAAATCTCAGCTGAATCACCTTACGAAGAAAATTTACAAAGATTTATAGTGAATTAATGAAGGTAATCACGAGCAGTTTCTGAAGCATAAAAAGTATTTCTATAGGTCATTTATGATGGCTTTCCGTGTAACAGATATCAAACCAGTCTGAAAAACATGGAGAATTCAAGATCTAAGTCTGCATAAAACAAACTTATTCTGAGAAACGCTTTGTGAAGCATCCAAAATTTGCTAATATATTGTTATTTTTCTTTAAACATTTTTTTAAAAGAGTCATCAGGCAACTGCTTGAAGACTCAAGATCAAGGTTCTAAAGATGTTCAAAAGTGTTAAATTTTGAACATGGGGTGCGACTAAGGCATAGTAGAATCAACATGCACACCGATCCCTACCGATCTGAGAGAAATTTTAAGGCTTGTTGGAGAAGCTTTCCTCAATGTCTGAATTGTGGAAGTGATCCACTCATCCTTCTCATTATTTTCTATCTCCTAGAAAAGTGAAAGTAAATAAGGGTCCGAAACTGACAAAAATCAATGTTTCCATGGCAAGGGGCACAAAATAAATCTGATATCTCATGTCAACTTACAAGGCAACCTATAATGTCCTCAATTGTTCTTCGGGAAAAGCACTTATTGATGATGTTCAACCTGCAGATGTAAAAAAAGATGAAGAAGAGTGGCTTAGCCAAATGCAAAATTTCTAAGATGTTTAGCATACAATAGATAAAGATCCTTAACAAAAATGTAAAAAGGGTAAGTAAGAGTAACATAAAGTATCAAGTCAATAACTCTTGAGGAAAACTTCATCCAATGATGTTTACATAGGCAGGGATAACTTTTAAGCACTCAAAAAATAAAAACAACAGAGTCAGTATTTACATGTTACGACTCACGAGCATAAACTAGAGAAACAGTAAAGTTAAGCAACGACCAAAAGACGTGTCGCAGACTACAAATGGAAAATGGAAAATGGAAAAAAAATGTACAAGCATCAATTTCCATTACATCCACAAACTTGCGTCTTCTAGGTAGTGTTACACATGAAGGAAACTTTTAGTTGAGGGTAAAGCACATAATGGTAACAACTTGTTCAAGTCCCACACCATCAATAAATAACAATATAGCAGACTAACAAGTCGCTGTTAAATGATTACGTTATTCTTGAGTTGAATCTTTAGGAAGCGGGGTTAACTTCTCCAGTCCAAAAAACATATCCCAGCACTAAAGACTTCAAACACTATTACCTGTAGTAAACACTATTCTTTTTCAATTGTGGTACATGCGAAAATTGACTGATAGTAGAAGAGATGACAGCTGGATCACTAGAATCTGCTTTACACAGAGCTTCTTCTAACAATGATAATCTCTGTCCAATAATAAAAGATAAATCAAAATAATGACGATTTTGTGCAACATATGAAAGGCATACTTGGAATTGGTTGAATTAGCATAAATGATAGCGCAACTAAATGCTGGAGATGTGATTATACCTCTGATGGGACAAAGTGAGTTGCTAGACCACAAGCGAGCATCTCAGCACCATCCAACCTTGCACCTGTCAGACCAACATATTCTCCTGGCAAAAAGGGAACGCTACATTATATGAAACAAACAAAGATTCTGTTTTCCCAAGTTAAATAAACAACACAAGCATTACATTAGGACTACTAATATCACAAAAAACAGAATAAAAAAATATATTGTTCAAGCTGACGTCCAGAAATATGCACAACAACTAGATACGTAAATATGCACACAAAAACAATAATAATTCTTCCAAGTTCTTGAATATATGTACATTATTGATGAAACATATCTGCCCAGGAATAGAAACGGAGCACTTCATGAGTTTCTCCAACTTATGAACATCAAACCTAACATGCAAAATGAACATCATAGAACTAACGATATTTAATAAGAAGTCCTTGGGGCTTAATAAATTTTAGAAAATTGTTAAAAGTGTCTACTCTACTTTAGTTGGCATTTATGAGAATACTTAAAAACTCTTTGTCAGGGAATTCCCCAAGAAGTCATTAAGTGATGGTAATAGCAGTTAACATATATACTTAACACAAGTGTGACAAATATTACATGGACTCACATTCAGATGTTGGTTGTTCATACAAGTCTAGGAGACCAACTAGATCAATTTTGGGGTATGAGGGAAGTTTGATATAGGTGTACAAGGGTTGAGCTGAAACTCTCCAAAAATTGACTAATATTGAAAAAATCCAACTTCCATGTCATGTATAGCTTAAGAGTAATTTCGTCCTAAGCAAGTGTAATTTGAAAAAATGCAGGTGCTGCCACACAAGAAATTGTTGTGTTATAAGTCATGTTCTATATTTCGTTTATTTGTGGAACAAAGCACATTTTCTTTGATCCAACTTTTCGATTTCTAAAATCTGCCGTTTTAGGCAAGTTAATGTAGCTTCTCATTTAGCAAAGCAGTTGATGTTGAATACCAAATCACATGATGATACTTTCTATGCCAAAATCGGGAGGCAAAGAAAATCTGACAGTAGGTAGAAGGTAAGCCACATCTACTTTGATAATATTCTCCACATGTGGATGAAAGATATGGTGTATCTACCTCAAAACAAGGCATCTGAAAAAGCAAAGGGGCATAACAGAATTTACCGAAGAAACCAGGGATTCTTGACAAATAGTAAGAGGAGCCTACGTCAGGGAAGAGTCCCAATGCGGTTTCAGGCATGGAAAAAAGCTGCAAGAAGGTTAATACATAAATGATAATGTTCAGCAACAGAAATGATAAATTTGATAACGAGGGAATATAGCTATAAAACATTATCATACAACACACTATTCCATCAGGGCACATGCCTGAATTTGTGTTGTAAACAAATATAAAGACAAATGAAAAAATAAAAGCTAAAAGCAATCTGCCATACACAATGCTACTAATACGTAATAAAGAATATAACAGGAAAGGTTGAACCTTGAAGGAAATTCATTATTTAAATCTGAAGACTAGCGTTTAAATAGATTTCAGAAAATTTAAATATTAAACCAACAATTAGCCTATTTCTTAGTCAAAAAGACAAAACATAAAGTGCCAACATGGGCGGTTGTAAATTATCGAGATAAAACATGAAATCCGTGAAATCATGAAAAGAATAGGCAAATACCGAGTTCTCTGTAGCGACACGAAATCTACCATGTACAGAAGCACCTGCTCCTCCTCCCATGACAATACCATTGAGAATTGAAACCTTCAAATACATTTGCAAAATAAACAATAAGGACTACTGAAATGACAGTTGCAAGCATCTTAATATCCACAAATAATTTAACTAAATTTTTTTAAAAGACTGGAAATCTTTTTCTACCGTCAGCACCTGGGGTTTACTGTATGTCGCCATCACATAATTCAAAGTAAATTCCTTTCTGAAATAACTGGCACCAGACCTCCAATTACCTGATGCTCACATAAATATTAAGAGTCAACAACCATATAATTGGATCCTAACATACTGCTAAGTAGAGTGCTGACAGGTGAGTTCAACAAACCAGAAATGGCTAATCAAAATAAAAGGAATTCAATAAACACTATCAGGAAATAAAAGCTTGTGGATTAATTCGCCCATTAACTCAAATGCAGACTCAACATATATCCAGAGCCAAGTTTAATCACTACAAAAATTAGATTTTTCTTGCACTCCATTGTACTAGAAAACCTCAAATTGAGTGATTGCAACCTGAGGTCATAGTTGATTGAACTCAAGGATTTGGTTCCTCGTTTCTAACAATTAATTGATTAAAGTCTGTACCTTGAGTGATATCACGAACAACTGCTGCAACATCACCTCCCGCACAAAATGCTCTCCCTTTGCCCTTTTATTAAATATTACAGAAAAGCACAGGTGAAACATAAATAACTCGAAGAATATGTTGTTTGTTCCGGCCTATTTATTACTGCCACTCTAGGGTTCAACATTTGTCTGATTGTATGTCATAGTCACAAGGTGCAAAAATAATCTTGTTCCAAATTTCTTGTCTGTAGAAGTTAACAAAATTAAGACCAGCCAAAATGGATGCTCACATAAGACAATATCTACCCCTTCTTAAATGGTCATGCATAAACCTACAAAAAAATAAGGCACCACTAGATTATAAGGCACCACTAGATTGAACATACTGAGATTCAATTTGACATAGGAGAAAAGACCTGATTTTCAGATTTACTAAAAATCAAAGTGAAGTGAACTTTTATAGGAAAGAGAACCAATTGTAAAAGATAATGAACGCTAGTATCTGCCTTCAGACAAGCAGAAAACCAATGGAGGTACCACAAGCTTCTGATACAAGCATAGGAAGCTGGAAGCGCCAAACCTATGGAGCCCATATGTGTAAATACCTCTGATTTCACCAGGCTCAAAACTGATAGCCATATAGGCAGAAACCAATGGAGTAGAATCTGAATAGCTGATCGATAATTACCTTTAAGATTAATAATTTAACAGTGGAATCTTCCCTGCAAGCGATAAAAAGCTCCAACAAACGGGACACCTGGATTGAGAAGAAGAAAACGTTACTTGAAAAAGATTGAACATATTAAGAACAAAGACAATGCTGGCTGGTGCATATATTCCTCAAGTTACAGAACGCGATCAATCCCAACAAGTTTACAATTTGATTAGTTGAATGTAAAATAACAGCATAAGAAGAAAACACAAACATCAGAAACATAAGGCTCCCGAAATACCGAATATGATATTCCAAAATTTGAATAAAAAAGAAGAGCAGATTCTTCAAAATCGTTTCAATTTCCGAAACACTTAAAAATTACACAGAGCAGATAATGAGCATATAATTACCGCTTATGTCATACCATTTCAAAGGAAAGTGCATTGAGTTGCTTCGGTCTGTTCAGTGTGAAAATTCTCACAGAAAACTTCTCTTACACCAAAACCTGCCGAAAAAATCATGAGTAAAAATATTGCCGCAATATTTCAAAAATAAAAAAATAAAGAATGAAACTGAAACAACATAAGACTTCGAATATAAATAGAAAATTCAAGCTAAATAGACAAAAGCAGATAACAATATAACCAGGAAATTATCAATAATGCTTCAAAAAAATCAAGCAAGATAAGTTAATTATAAGAACCTGATCAGTTTCTCCGTTGGTTGAATAGATTGAAGCCATGGAGTTCTTGAACCTCTCTGCTTTGATTTGCGTGAGCAAGTAATGGGAAGGCCAAAACAAGATGAAATTGCTACAAAAACGAATATTTAAGCTACTGCCACGCCAATGTACAACTTAACTAGCTAAAAGTACAAAGGATTATTAGCATAAGGTTTTGTCTCTGTCTTAAAAATATTCATTAAATCCCATAAAATCCCCTCGATAACAAACTGTACTGAATCACACCGGAGTCTAACTCAGTCAAATCTCAATCTCTCCGCTCGAACACATAGTGAATCATCCCCATATGGGTTCTCGAAACCTTGGGAAAAATGGAATCTTCAGTAGTTTTGGGTGAGAAAGAATGGTTCGCATGCTGTGGAAGCGTAAAATTTGCCAAAGAAATGGCGGCTGCCGGGCCCTTTTCTGGTTATCTAGAATCCGTCGGTGATGCCAGTGATATATGGTTCAATAAAGTCTCTTTCTTTAACACCCTATCTGTTTTTTTATCATGTGATAGTGTTTGAAAGTGTAGTACTGTTGATTTTGATATAATGGGAATTATGTTTCGATTAGGTGGATGTAAATGGATGGCTAGAAGCTTTTTCTGCACATCCTCAGATTGGTGAAAGCCCATCGAAGACCCACAAAAGTCCCACCAGCGCTCAGTTCAGTTACTTTCTCTCTCTTTGTTCAGAACTTTATGTTTCTGTGACGAGTTATTACCATCTAGGGATGTTAAAGAATCGGTAGCTGGACGATGTTCATTAGTGCAGCAGTGGATTCTTGTTTGTGCGATAGAGTTAGAAAACTATAGTTGTTTTATCATTCAAAGTTTAAACCGTGCCATTCTTTATAGCAGTGATGGTTTGTTTCGTTGTCTCCGATGGTAGTGTGGAATACGGAGTCATTTTATAAGCAGTGAATTCTTATATGATTTAATTAGGCGTTTTAATTTGTCTCAATACGACACAACAATCAAAAGTTCTGTCACGATAACCAATTACCATCACAGGTGGAGCAAGGGAGAGCAGTCGACTGCTTTAGCTACTGCCACTGACTCTACCTTACAGGTATATGCAAGTTGATGATTCAGCTTGTCATTTTCCATCTGAGATCAGCATGTTTTTGTAAAGCCAAAATTAAGGTTATTATTTTAAATGTAGAACATAATGCTCCATGACAACCCTTTTATGAAAATGCTGGAAGTCTGATTTTTGGATTAACTTCCATGTTCAAATGTTGAAAAAGTTTGTGTTTACATTTGATGATAGTTATTTGCATGTATGCTTGTTTTATAATCAAATGGCCCACACTTTTTTTACTTTATTTTGTAGGAGCTATATGAGTGGAATGCTCGCTATCGGCAGAAGTTTGGGTTTGTGTTTTTGATATTTGCATCTGGAAGAAGTTCCCCGGAGATACTGGCAGAGATGAAGGTGTTCTTTGCACTGCTGAATGCTCTTCCTTGTAGTTTCCTTTCTGAACATATAGACTGCACTTATATGTATTCTGTTATAAACCCAACCCCTGTTTAGAAACCTCTTTGCAACTGTTTTTATTGCTATCTTTGCAGTCCAACGATCTATTCTTTAAAAAACAGTGCTGTACAACAATCTTGGGCCTTTTTTCTGTGATTTAAAGTTGGTGAATGAATATATGATTTTTTGTTTTGGAGGTTATGATAAAATGACTAAATTGACACATTAGGAAACAATTTGAGTGAAACTACAATAGAGTGCTTCAGATGAAATGCCAATGCCCTGCATTTACTATTCTGTTACTGAAAATGGTGGATCCAAATGGATGTTTTGGGATTCAAAGGCCATACTTTTGTCTGTGCATGTCAGTTTCTGGAGACGAGTTAATGGGTCTGTACTCGAGTCTTGGAACCGTTCTGTTAAAGACTGCCTCAGAGGATAAGATAATGGGCTAGTTATTTATGAATACTCTTTTTGCAGAGACGATATCAGAACAGACCAATAATCGAACTCGAGCTTGCAGCCAAGGAACAAATGAAGATAACAGAACTACGTCTTTCTAAGCTATTTTCAGCTAATGCAACTACTGCTTCCACAACCAACACCCAGTATGCTTCGGATGTGACAAATGCTAGAGGTTTCATGATCAGTTTCTGTTTGTTCATGTTCTAATGTATTCCCATGTTTTTGAGCATACGGACCTATAAAATTTTGAAGAAATTAAGTTGTTTTCTATGCAAGTGCGCAAAACTAATAAAAGTGTTTCATGCAACAGGGGTCCCGTGGTGGAATGTTCTTCGAACTTCCCTTGTAAAGCCATTCTAAGGATTTTATTTGTCAAAATTAAAAAGCATTCTGAAATTATGGTTTTAATTTTCAGGGTCATAGCTGTGAGAATCTCCTAGATAATGATCTTTTGTAGCATTATATGACAATCTCTGTTAAACTGTAGAAGATCGAGAGAGCCATATCAGTGGACATTTCGTTGCTGTAAAGGAAACTCCTGCTGAGAAATCTACTGAAAAATTTACAAGGACACGCCCACCTATCACAACCCATGTTCTTGATATAGCTCGTGGTTCTCCAGCTGCTGGTATTGAAGTCCTTCTCGAGACATGGGGCGACAATCAATCCCGACCATTATTTGGTCAAATGGATTCAAGTCATAATTGGATGCTCCAAGGTTCTTCAACTACAGATAAAGATGGAAGAAGCGGTCAGCTGATGAAAATGGTGGATGTCTTGAGCCCTGGCATATACCGGATCAGTTTCACTACTGGGAGATATAATCCGACAGGCTTCTTCCCATACGTCTCTATTGTCTTTGAAGTCAGGGATTCGCAAAAGTTGGAGCATTTTCATGTCCCGCTGTTGCTTTCTCCATTTTCATTCAGCACTTACCGTGGGAGCTAGCTGCCTCCTGTTGCCTGCAAATGAATCTGCCTACTGTTGCCTGCAAATGAATCTTAAATGGCGAAGAATTGTCGCTCTCTTTTTGCACCTGCAGCTAATCTCATTATGCGAAGGATGTAGGAATAATTTCCGTCCAGGATGAAACCGTGCGACTAATATTTGTAAATTTTCAGTAATTCTTTTTTATATAAAAAATTTATTATTACCTGTAATAAATGAGATTATATGCGCTGATGAGTTATTCCCCTACTCTGTTTTTATTGGTACATGTAAATTTCATAGATCAAAATAGTTTAAATATATACAAAATACTTCGAGCATACACGGGCTCTATAATTAATAACAAAACTTTTTAAGAAAAAGAGCACTATGTAAACCTGGGCAATACAATCAAAATCAAAAGACTATCGACGGTAAGTCAGTGCCTATCCCCTGAGTACAACTAAGCGGAGAAGTCCGAAAATACAAGCAGAGGCAACTGTAAACAAACACTTTGATCATTAAAAATATCTAATTCGAGTTGGGACAGAGTCTTCTAAAAAATCAAGCATTTACTAGCCTTCCAAATATACTATATCATGCAAGAAAAAACCCAGTGCGTGGCCATAACGATCGGGGACGAAAGGCTGTAAGCACACTTGAATCACTTCAGTGCAGCACTGAAGGTAGTCATGGAGTAGCGAATATGAAACCATGCATTCACGAATTTCGAACCAGAGGCGAGAAGAGAAGGAACATCCAAATAGCAAGTGGTCCAACGTTTCCTGATGATAAACCACACAAAGAACATATAGCTTTTATCATTGTGAAGATTTATTTATTTATTTATTTTTGTGTGTGTGATGGTGAGTGGTGACTATGGATATTTTGAAAACTTTTGGTTTGGAACATTGTATTAAAAAATGTGGTCTATTTTTTATTTTTATTTTTATTTTTTTGTAAAAAAAGAAGATAATCTATAATTTTCATTAGTTCTGGGGATTAAAAAGACTTTCTTAAAGACATCACCGAACATTATCTATACTTTTTTTATTTTTTTAACGAAAACACACACATATATACAATCAAAATATGGTGTTTTTAATTAATAGTGAAAGATGATATTTTCGTTATTCGTTTTATCTCATTAATCTTCATTGATTAAAAAAAGAAGAAGAAGAAGGAATTGAAATAGGTTAACCTACCATTTGAAACAGATTTCCACAATTGGAAAAATGCATAATATTGGACGAGAATTAATTCAGGGCTACACCCTTGTCATATCAGGATCTATTTATGTGAATTAAGGTATTTGAGATTTTTATCCCTGAGATTGGTGATAATTATCATGAAATCAGAGAATGTAATATTTTTTAATGGAGTTCTGTCTTACAAAATTGATCCGTGAGATTGTTTCACAAGAATTTTTGTGTTGATATATATCTATTACTATTATTATTTATATTATTAAATTTGACGCATGAATAGTAAATTTTTGCTCTCTCATGCATACAAATTTTTTTCCCAAAATACCATTTCTCCACAAATATGATTATTTTTAAATATAAAAAAAATAATAAATTAGTGATTAAAAAAATATATAATTAGAAATGCAAACATTAACTTAAGATAAAAATTATTTAAATATTATTATATTTCATACAAAAATTTAATATATAAATATAAACTATATTTTAGATAAATTTAAATTTATGTGTACATCGTGCACAAAGATATAAAAATCGTAATAAATTAGTCGTGATTAAAAATTTAGATTGAAATTAAAAATCAAACATTAACATTAGATAATATTATTAAGTTGAGACATGAATAACAACAAATTTTGGTTTCTCATATCCTACTAATTTTTTTTAAAAATATCATTTCTCCACAAATACCATTTTTAATATAAAAATCATAATATAGTGATTTAAAAAATACTAAATTAGAAATGCAAAAATTAACTTTAGATAAAAATTACTTTAATATCATTTTATTTCATATAAAATTTATTATATATAAATATAAAACTATATTTTAGATTAAAAAAATTTTTAATTTACGTGTACACAACGTGCGCAAAAATATAAAAATCATAATAAATTAGTGATTAAAAAATACATACTAAACTAGAATTGAAAAAATTAACTTTAATTTAGATAAAATTACTTTAATATCTTTATATTTCATATAAAATGCATCATATATAAATATAAAACTATATTTTAAATTTAAAAATATTAATCTATGTGCACACATTGTGCACAAATATGTAAAAATCATAGTAAATTAGTGATTAAAAAAATCACACTGAATTGGAAATTCAAACATGAATTAACTTTAGATTATATTATTAAGTTAAGACATTAATAATAATTACTTTTGATATCTTATGTCATGCCAATATTTTTCCCAAATAACTTTCTCCAATGCCATTATTTTTTAAATATAAAAATAATAATAAATTAGTGATAAAAGAATACATACTAAATTAGAAATGCAAACGTTAACTATAAATAAAAATTACTCTAATATCCTTATATCTCATATAAAAATTATTATCTATAAATATACAGCTATATTTAAGATAAAAATTAAATTTATTTGCACACATGGTGCACAGAGATATAAGAATCATAATAAATTAGTGATTAAAAAAACTCATACTAAATTTGAAATTCAAACAATAATTTTAAATTATATTATAAAATTGAGGCATAAATAGTAACTACTTTTGGTCTCTCATGTCTACCATTTTTCCCAAAAATACACTTTTCTCCACAAATAACATTATTTTTAAAATATAAAAATCATAAAAAATTAATGATTAAAAAAAGCATACTAATTTGAAAATGCAAACATTAACTTTAGATAAAAATTACATTAATATAATTATATATACAAATTTATTATACATAAATATTAAACTATATTTTAAATAAAAATTTAATTTAATTACCTGCACACATTATGCGCAAATATATAAAAATCATAATAAATTATTGATTAAAAAACATAATATATTGGAAATTCAAACACTAAGTTATATTATTAAAGTTGAAACATGATAGCAAATACTTTTGGTTTCTCTGTCATACCAATTTTTCCCTAAATACCATTACGGAAAAAATCATAATATTTCGAAAATCATAGTAGATATCATTTATACATAAATACCATTATTATTAAAATATAAAAATCATAATAAATTGATGATTAAAAATATACATACTAAATTAGAAATGCAAATATCAACTTTGGGAAAATTATTTTTATATCATTATATTTCGTCAAAAAATTTATGATATATAAGTATAAAACAATATTTTAGATAAAATTAAATTTTAATTTACGTGCACACATCGTGCGTAAAATATTAAAATCATAATAAATTAATTTTTTCGATGTCCGGCAAATTCTTGAAACGCTGGATCACTATCTGCGCCAACTCACGCAAGCGACGGCCACACCACCGGAGGTTCGAAGGGGCTGTATATAACCGCACAAGCCTCGACGCCACAGAGGGTGTTGATCTCGCTCACTAGCTTTCTTGATCAATCCCTTCTTTCTTTTCTTGAACGAGGCCTTCCTTTCTGCTTCGTTGTCAATGTAGCTAGGCTAGGGCAATCTTCTTTCTTGCCATTTCTTAATATATATATAAAAATAATTCTAATCTTTCTTCCTCTGTAGGATGTATTTTTTAGGAGAGGGGATGGGTATATATAGAAAAATTCTTTTGTCAATTAGGGTTTGTAAAATTGCACGATCCAGCGGTTTAATTTATTCCAAATCACAATTATATGATCTTTACCGTTCGTTTATATGAAACTACAAAAGATATTTATTCGTGTGCGCCGCCATATCTATATTGTGTATAAACAATGAAGGGTGACGTCCATAGTCGCAAAATTTAGATGTCCTATTTTGTGCCTTCTAACTAGATAAAAGATTGATCATTTTTTCATTTTTCATCTTGTTTTCGCTCAATTCACGATTTTAGTCTATTAACTTGCAACTTTTCACATTTTTTGTTTTTTTACCATAATAACACTAGAAAATACTGACTTAGTACCGAAAATACTGACATTAATGAACCAAGAAATGTTAATATATACGGTGTCACATCAGCATCCCGGTGAAAAAAGACTAGAAATGAGAAAATTGTAAGTTACTGGACTAAAATCGTGAATTGGAACAATAAGATCATGATAAAAATGGAATATGTCCAAGTTTCATGACCAAAATTAATGTTATTTTTTCCTTTAACAAAATTGCATAAATAAACATAATTACACTTTATATAATAATTGAACATATCCTAAATTAAATTTTAACTTAAAATTTAATACGATTGACCATTGGAATATTAAAAGGTAATGAAATTTGAGTAATTAAATCTCTGTAATTTGAATTTGATAATACCATTCTTTATTTGTTCATACTGATTATAAACAATACGAGTTAGTTTGTTGTCGTTCGAATACATTTTTTTGGGGAAACAATTCCAATAATGTGTGTGACTTTATCAATAGCATATATTGCAATTTGCAATCTTAATTAAATTAATCACTTTTGGCACCTTTGATATCTGAAAATCCCTCCATGTGAATGTTGAACTATCTAGATCTTTTCATTAATAATGTAAGAAAACACTTTTTACTTGTAATATATTATGATAATGTGAAATATAATATAGATTTACTTTTATGATATATATTACAACATCCTATACTAAAAAATCTCAATTTATTACAATTTATCAGATGTTCGATTCTCATTGATTACAATGAATCTAATTATCGAGAGGGGATTGATGGGGTCCAATAAGTGCGCTTGATGAGAATAATTAAAACGTGATACTTAGAATGTACATTTTTAAATGTTTGAGTTGCACTGTTACCATCAACAATTTTCGGTAAAATGACAATCGTTCGGCCTTATTTATACTATCTACTCGTCTCTTTGGATATGAGGTTTATATTATTTATCGAACACGTAAGGCTAAAAATAGCACCAAACAAAAAGAATGCAAACTAAGAAAGATTACTTTGGAGAACACCTCCATAAATCACAATGATTTGATTAATTCAATCAAATCCGTTACGGCGACCAAGTCCTCATTGTAATGAAATGAGGGTTTTCTATAAATACATAGATGCACACACGGAAATTTAGACGAAATATGACACAAGTTCGAATCATTATAGTTGGTAAAAGAAGCTTTAAGTTTCTGATTAAATAGCAAGGAATCAAATAATCATCCCCCAACCAATTCCACCTATATCAGGTAAAGAAAATTTGCAATGTATAGCTCAGGTCCTGTACAAATATGCTAGTTTAAGAGATGTGACAAGAAAATTCTATAAATAAAATGTTAAAAATATGAAAATATATGAATGGTGAAAATTCTAGCTAGTATTAAAAAATCACTCGTACCTTCTGAAAACATGACATGGATGGATCGATCTTAGTGAAGAAACAGAATTAAGTTGTGTATATTAGTAATAAATGATGTTCATGTATTACTTAGTTCGTTATATGGAAAAACTTGTATAAAGTTGCACAAATCTCATCCACAAAAAACAATTCAAATAAAAGGGAATGTGCTCGATCCTGGAGCAGTAGAATTCACCGATGGCCCTTCACCATCACCACCGCGGCCGCCACCTGGACTCATCATTGACGGGACACCACCACAACCACCACCAACTTTCTCAAGGGCCTTCATCCTCGACTCGATCTCCTCCAGTGTCTCATGAATGACTAGAGCCCATCTCCCTCGCATCCTGAGGATCGAAATCTTTCATGCTAGCCTTTCCCTCTATCACCATGTACATGAAAATCTCCAGTTCCTTGCGCTTATTTTCCTTCTTCAGGCGGCGCAGCCTCTCCTCCGCTTTCCTGATCTCGTGTCTAGTGAAGCTCTCCTGATTCACCATTCTTTTGGTTTTTTCGATGTCCGGCAAATTCTTGAAACGCTGGATCACTGTCCGCGCCACCTCATGCGACGGCCACACCACCGGAGGTTCGAAGGAGCTGTATATAACCGCGCAAGCCTCGACGCCACAGAGGATATTGATCTCGCTGATTTTTTTGATTAAGCCCTTCTTTCTTTTCTTGAACGAGGCCTTCCTTTCTGCTTCGTTGTCAATGTAGGCTATGGTGACCTTCTTTCTTCGTCATTTCTTAATATATATGAATAAACTCTAATCTTTCTTTTGTGGGGATGTATTTTTTAGGAGAGGGGGATGGGTATAAATAGAAAAATTATTGTACCAATTAGGGTTTGTAAAAACCAACGATCCTACGGTTTGAATTATTCCAAATAACAATTATATGATCTTTACTGTTCGTTTATATGAAACCGCAAACTCTATTTATGTGTGCGTGCGCGACGCGCCGCCATATCTATATTGTATATAAACAATGAATGGCGACGCCCATAGTCGTAAAAAATGTGGGTGTCCTATTATCTCCTCTAATAATAATGGATAAAAACATTGATTAGTTCATTCGCAAAGTATATAATAAAACCGAAACTTAAAAATAATATTTTATAAAGGGACAACGATATTTTTGGTACGACAAAAACTTGTGTGACACGGTCTCAGGGATCGTATTTTATGATACTGATATCTTATTCGGGTCATCCATGAAAAATGTTATTTCTAATGCTAAGAGTATTACTTTTTATTGTGAATATCGATAGAGTTGACCTGTTTCATAGATAAAAATTCGTGAGACTGTCTCACAAAAGACCTAGTCTTTTGGTACTACTACTTACACATTTTTCATTCTGTTATTAGTCTATTTACGATTACATTATGTTAACTTGTATTTTTTTTGCACATTTAGGTACCGTTTGGTTCATGGTATGAGATATATAGTATGGAGATAAGTAATATTTTGTAATAATAAAATAAATAGAAAATGATAGTTAATATAGTGTTTGATTTAATTGATTTGATTGATTAAATTTGTGATAATATGATATTACCATTTTGTCATTGTTGAAAATATTAATAGAATATTAATAATATTATTTATTTAGGGTAATATCGTAATTTTATATTATTGATTTGATTGATGTTAGATAAATTATTACGAATTTGATTGATAGTGAAATAAATAATTAATAATTTGATTGATCGAGATAAATAATACTTGTACAAAACCAAGTGATATGATAGGACTATTTATATTAGTACTTACAAGTACTTGAACCAAACAGTACCTGATAGTATTTCTACCGAAATGCTGATAAGGTGCCGAAAAATGCTCCCATGCACCAAAAATGCTAACTTGGTACCGAAAATGATGATGTGTAGAACCGATAAATGACGACGGTTCGATTATACATCAATACTCCGGTGAAAAATGACTATAAATGAGAAAAAAATACAACTTGGTGGGCTAAAATTATGAATTAAATGATTACATAAAAAAATGAATGAGTTATATGACCAACAATTTTTTTTCCCTAATAAAAAGGTGCCGACATAATTACACTTTATATAATAATTGAACATGCTTAAAATAAATTTTATGTTAAATTTTAGTGTAATTGATCAATGAATATTACTACGTAATGAAATTTAAGTGTAAATATATATAATTGTTCATAATGATTATAAACAATGTGAGTTAGTTTGTTGTCGAATTTGTTTTCTTTGGGAAATATTTTTTTTAAAAAAATGGCTCAAATATTTTATTTTCTATTTCCAGTTCTTTTGGTTTGGTAAGAATTAAACTGTACTTGCACTAGATATCGATGTTGTTGCAAGGACATTAATCATTTCAATTTGTTTCAAATCGCATTCAAATATTTTGTAACTATTTCAAAAAATTGATATATGGTTGCTGCGCGGCAAAATAATTAAATAATCAAATTTCTTTATATAATAAGGTAAATATATTTGAACACACACACATATATCAATCTGATCAACATAATTGAATATTGATGCATACAAATACATGACATATACATACATTATTATTATAATATATATTTAACTATCCAGTAGAACTACCTTTAAAAAAAATATATTTTTTCACAAATAATATACTATTCAAATCATTCACAACTCCAAAACTAGAAAGTATTGACAATATTTTATTACCACATTTTTCATGTGTTAACAATCAATTCACCTTTTGACTATATATGATTTTTCCTTATTGGTTTGGTCCATTATCCAATCCTTCATTTTATAAACTCGAACAAAACGACAATAACTATTTAATTATAAAAAAAATTATTCTAAAGAAATATCATTTAGACAATCAACTTATTGAACATATGTAATGCGTGTGACTTTATCCATAACATTTACTACAATTTTCAATCTTAAATTGCTATATATCTGAAATCCCTCCATATATGTGAATGTTGAAGTATCTAGATCATCTTGTCATAACTAAAGTGTATGAAAACACTTTTTACTTCTAATATATTACGATAATGTGAAATATAATATAGATTTACTTTTATGATATATATTACAATACCCTTTACTAAAAATCTCAATCTATTACCGTTTTTTGTTTCCCAAACGTACGGTAGCATGCGTAATTTGCTTGTTCTTCCAGCATTATTTGCGATATACAACCCCATCCCAAAGCCCTGCATACTCGTAGTGTTTCCAAAAAGGAGAATATAGGTGTCGTCTACTCATCTCTTTGGATAAGGAGTTCATATTATTTAATGAACATGTATAGCTAAAAATATATAGCACTAAGCAAAAAGGACGCAAACTGAGAAAGATTACTTTGAGGAGAACACCTCCATGAATCACAATGATTTGATTCGTTCAATAATTTTTGGAATCGTCCAGATCAGTTACGACGACGAAGTCCTTATTGTATTGATAAGGATCGTAAATTTTGAGGAGCATATCATATGACACAAGTTTGAATCATTATAGTTGGCAAAGAAGCTTGAACTTGTTCATGAAGTACTATAAAGGAATCCAAATACTTATCCCCCCAAACATTTAATGTGAATTAAAGAAATTTTCGTGTATAGCTCAGATATATTCTATACATATCTACTAGTTTAAGAGATGGGTTGTGACAAGAAAATTATATGAATAAAATGTTGAAAATATATAGATGGTGAAAATCCTAGCTAGTATTAAAAAATCACTATTACCTTGTACACGACTCGCTTGACAAAAACATAACATGGCTCGAGATGTAAAAATAGGATTAATTTGACATGATGGTGTACATATTACTTGCTTGCAATAGAACATTTAATTGAATTTTGGGTCCACTCTGAACAAAAATCCAACAGAACTAGGAGTAAGAATCTCATTATCAAATTGAACAAAAAAGATGCATAAATATTTTTTGAAATATTAATAAGTTGCTCAACTTTAATAAAAGATAAATTATT
This sequence comes from Primulina tabacum, assembly GCF_025594145.1. Classification (NCBI taxonomy): domain Eukaryota; kingdom Viridiplantae; phylum Streptophyta; class Magnoliopsida; order Lamiales; family Gesneriaceae; genus Primulina; species Primulina tabacum. The sequence goes on from NC_134557.1 coordinate 4,377,226, forward strand.
TTGTCTAATAATCATCAAAATTTATAAGTTTTGTATGCATATATTGTTGCTTTGAATATTTGGAACTCGGAAGAAAATGATTTATATGTAGCGTACAGGTTTCTGGCAATAGATAATATATATCTCACAAGCATTGAACAAGTTGCATTAAAGAAATGATCATACAAATATAGGATAACCCTCAAAATATTATTCCTAATCTCAGCATATGTTTCACAAAACGAGAAAAAGAAATAGGATAATTTTGTTTATCACACAATTCACGAAATTAAAGGCAGAAATGATAATAGTAAACTAGATATACAAGGCGGAGGAACATTAAGATTATGATGACTTAGCAGTTGATAATTCTCTGACCTTAGTCCATCAGCCTAATATGGCTGCCGGCCGCCGGAGTTTGATGCCCATGCACCATCCATTGGGAGCTGACCGTTGAGTGGTAGATTGAATAATGGAAGCCCCATCGACGAAGGATCCGGAAACTGGATCCCTCCACTTCCACCACCGGAGATAGGGTGAGAAGGAGGTGGAGTCTGCAACTGGAGTGCTTCCTCTTCCTCCAAAGGCAGCCTTTCGTACGCCACGTTGGTGAATGACGCTGCTATGATAATAACAGGGCCCGATGCAATCAAAGCTCCCACAACATTCCCTCCCACCACCTGTCCCTGCCCGCCGGCGAGATATATGGTCAAGCTAGTGGCGCCTGGTGGTGCAGGCGGCGGAAGAAAGGACCCTGACAAGGACAAAATCTCGAACCTACCGTGGAGGGTGACCACGCTGCCTGCCGCTGCAGGCTGCCGTAGGCTGACGTTGTTGACAGTTCCTGTTCCGCTCAGTATGCAAACCCCTCTCTGCCGCTTCCTTGCGTAGGTCGACACCACCTCAAACACGTCGCATCCGCCGCTCACCTCCAGTATATGAGCTCGCAGAGTATTTGCGCTTTCACGCGTTATTATCACCGGCGGTTTTGGCCTGTTTTTCGATCCAGGAGGACGCCCTCTTGGCCTACGAGCCGCCGCATCACCGGGGCTGTTGTTAGAGTTGACTAAATCCAAACCCTGATGAGAATTATCCATGTTTTCATCTGAAAAAAGACTGCGGTTCGATTCATCTTCAGATCTTTGAAGATGGCCAAGGTCTGGCCTGTGGAGCTGAGAAACAAAGTGAGAAGCTGAACCTAAATCCAAACCAGCCATATACTACAACAAAGATACAACAGGAAATTAACTATGAAAAATAATAATTTTCAGCAAAAATAAAATAAAATAAGACAGTATTAAAAAGGACTGAAATTTTTTATCCCGAAATAAATAAATCAAAGCACGATAGTTCAAACCCTAGAGCGAATAGAAAACAAGGAGATTCGAGTTGGGAGAAATTAAAGGAGAGGTTGGGGGTGGAGTGCAAAGAGAGAAGAGACCTTTGTACCAAAATATAAAGTAAACTAATTTAATAATAAATAAAATAAGAGCATATTCAAAGATGAAAATGAAGTTTATCAATTAAAATCAGACTGCGTCCATATTTGCGGATTTAGATCATCTACTGTGTTGAAAAGACATCATTTGGTGCTGTGCATTTTTTATACGAGATGATCACGTGATCATCTTATGGACATCACATCATATAGGATAATTTAAAAAGTTGTCAAATTAAATGACATGTGATCATCTCGTGTAAAAAATACACAGCACTTAATACTGTATTTTCAACACAGCAGAGGATCCAAATCCCATATTTGTTGTGGAAGAAAAATGCACATGTGAATACTGAAGATCCAATTATCGATCGTCATTGATTCGAAAAACAAGTTGAATCTATGTTTGATCTCACATAAAAAAAAAAAAAAATCGGATCTACCATGAAGATGATGAACTCAAGGTAGATTAAATTCAAAAGTATAATAAATACTGATGCATGACAAATATCATATTATAGTGTAATCAAGGATTTAATTAATTTTTCATAAACATACAATAAAAATTTTAATTTGAATTTAGAAAGATTGTCATTTAAATAACATTTATAAATGCATATAAATGTATATATATATAAGAGATTGGTTTTGTCCCGAACTTATATTTTTGTTGAGGGTATATATGCACCAAATTTCGATATTTTAAAATAAATCAGTGTACGTAATTATGTTGATTTTAAATTTCTAATTTTTTTCTCAATCCAACATGTGTCTGTGTCTTTAAGTAATATTGAATATATATACACATAACATCTGGTACTCAAGGCTTGGATATTAATTAGAAACAAACAAAATTTAATATTTTTATTTCAAAAGGTACATATTGAAAATAACATTCACCTTTTTAAAAACATGATAAGTGTTTCGATGATCATTACGGTGTACATATTAAATTAACACAGATTGAACAGAATGATTTTTAAAACTCAAGGTTTGGTTCTTTGCAATCTAGTTTAAGATTGCCTTTTTATCTAAATAAACCTTTGATGCAATGCTTTAATTATGCATATGTGCTTAAGGCATAATTAATTTTATAAGGATATTTATAATAAATCTTTGTCGATAAAGTGAACTTGGAATCCATAAGGAGTTAAGTTAAAGAGTATGTCTTTTGTAATACGGTCTCACGAATCTTTATCTGTGAGACGGGTCAACACTATCGATATTCACAATAAAAAGTAATACTTTTAGCATAAAAAGTGATATTATTTTATGGATGACCCAAATAAGATATCAGTCTCACAAAATCTGAATCGTGAGACCGTCTCATACAAGTTTTTGTCTAAATTATACAGGTTGCATTACGTACCCGTCTTGCTTCTTCTTTTTTTTTTAAAAAAAATAAATTATTTTATTCTATTAGGGGTCAATATTATTATATTTTATATATTGCTCTTCAATCATTAAAGAAACCGAACACCTGAATTTTGATACATAAATAGCAATTATCAGTTATGAGCAAATAAATAAATATATATCTACATATTTTCCTCGGCTTGTATTTATATTTAGTAATACTTGGACTTGATTTGTGACCCAAGATCTTAAAAATCTCGAGTCCTTTGGGAGAAAAATCCTTGTTTCCCGATTTTCTGTGATTTTTAATAAACACGACCTTTGTGTCAAGTGCGTGCTTATCTGCGTACATGGATTTGGATGCCTGTATTACAAATTTCTTCAAAAATTACAGAGAACACAAATAGGTTCGTCCACAAGTAGGCACGGGGCTGGATCAATTCCTTCTTGAACGCACCCAACGGGCGGGTAAGCACGGACCTCTTGTTTTTCCTCCATAATCTCGATCTTTGCTTGTTTCCTCATTTCGGTCCATTCTTCCTTTATTTTCTGAGTAATTCCAATGTGGCATCATATTTTTTATTTTATATAAATGTTTTACTTAATAAATATTATTTTAAAGATGAAAAATTAATTTATTAGTTTGTATGTAGGACCGAGTGCTGACAACTTTACCAAAAGCTATAGCTAGTGGTAATGGTGCAATTCAAATCTTTTAAACCGCACAGCAGCTCAAGCACCATGGTTCGATCGCTCTACCAAGCAGGGACAATTATTGCACCCAACAATCTCCCTCCCAATAATTGCACTCCTTGCAATCAATGGGAATCAAACATATGACCTTGGCTCTGATACCAATTGTAGGACCGAGTGCTTGCCACTTTACCAAAAGCTATAGCTAGTGGTAATGATGCAACTCAAATCTTTTAAATCGCACCGCAGCTCAAGCACCACGGTTCGATCGCTCCACCAAACAGGAACAATTATTGCACCCAACATTGTCATTCAAAAAATGTAATGAATTATAGTTAATTGATCAAAAAAATAGGTCCAGGTGGTATATTATAAATTATTGTCGGGAAATGAATTGTATGATCTTGAACATTCGTAGAATTTAGACACACACACACACACACACATATATATATACTTTTAATATCACAAGTTTCTGTTTCATGCTCTGGATGACATGTGTGGTTCGCATCAAGTATATTATAAAGTGTTTTTATTAATTTTAAATACTAAGCATGACACACTAACTCACCCACTTTTACGGTTTAGAGGTTTGATAGATTAAATTATAATTTTATTTTTAAAAAAACTTCAAAAATATATTTTTTAAATTTTTTTCATTTAATTAATGAGTATGTCTTTTGTGAAATGGTGAGACCGGTCGACTTTGCCTATATTTAGTATATAAAGTAATATTTTTGACATAAAAGTAACAGTTTTTCATGAGTGACTCAAATAAAACATATGTCTCACAAAACAAACTCGTGATACCGTGTCACAAGAGGTTTTGTGTTAATTGAAGTCTAGATGCAGGTAAAACAATTTTTTTGTCAAACATAAGATATATAGGCACAAAACATTAATATTTTAAATTGCGTATAAAGAGCTTATAAAGAGGAAAAGAGGTAATTATTTTAGGTCATTCTTCGGCGGCAGATGGGGTCCTTTTAATCTCTTTACCAGCTTTGGTCTTCACTAAAAAAATTGGTGCGAGACTGGACAGTACAAGAAAATACTGAATACACAACACTTAAAAACAACGTGTTTACACTAATTAGCGACGGTCGCAATATTACAGCCACGACAACAGTTTAAAACCGTAGTCGTTGAGTGCACTTTCGACAACACTACCAATTACAGCAATTTTATATTACTTACGACAACGGATTTTCCGCTGTTGTTTAGCTTTTTTGTTGTAGTGGGAAGGAGACGAGCATGCACAGTCATGTTTTTGTAGATAAGTTTTTTAAAAAGTTTATTTGTATCTTCTGAATTAAATGTAGTATTTGACTTCAAATTATATAATTTCACTACTATTGAATAATCAAGATGATGGGCCACTTAATTGTTTATTTTTAGGTAATTTAATATTAATTTTCGTGCTGAGTGGCATCATAGTACTCTAAAAAATTAGAGTGATTCTATTTCGAACCTCCACACCCAAAAAAATATTTTAAAAATAAAATATTAATTTTCTCTATCCCAATATTAGGTTTTTTTTTATTTTACAAAAAAGTATTAAGAACAAAAGTTTAGAGTCTCGTTATATATATATATATATATACCAGATCTTGTCACTTGTCTTTAATTTTTGACCCTAATCTATATATGTTGCATTAATTTTATAAGGATATTTCTCTATGCATGTGTTGTTGCACTTGTACGATTATTTTTTATGAAAAATTATTGTTGGAGTTAAATTAATATTTAAAATACAAACACTTTGCACTTTGAAAATATTTGCAATTATTTTTTTAGAGTTTGCATAAGTATTGTGTGAATAATGTGCTATTTTGTTTAAAAAAAATGATGATGGAATTATAAAAATATTTATAACTTATTCAGATGTAGTGTAAATTTTTGTATAAATAATTTAGCATTCAAATTAAATATATGTGTGTGTAATGTTTTTGTGAGATGAGGGTGAATATTAATTTGTTTAGTGAAATAGATGCAGTATTATCTTGTCGAAAATGGTTACATCAAGAGATTATATAAGTTAGCATTATCCATATATTCTTTATATTCTTTAAAATTATCTTCAACTATAAAGTATTAAGAGGATAAAATGGTGATATTGTCAAATACATTAACTACATATGGTACGTCGGTCGATGATTATGTCAATATTCTGTTCTATTTCCGATACTACTTACTAATATAATGTATCAATATTATTCAATAAATTACTATATTTCAAATTTTAGAATTCTCAACACCGTATTATGAAACTAGATACATATAAGTTGATCAATATCACTTGTTCAAGCCAAAAAAAAAAAGAGTCAAAAAATACATGTAATTCCCTTATTAAGTCAAAAGATTTAGTCAACAATAGATTGAGTCAAATCTCACATTCCGACACACTCTTTCTACGCAAAAACACACCCTGAATAGCATAACTTCTATATATCACAGACACCACAATTACACGCACATTGAGGTCGCCGAATATTTTTTGTATTTTTAATTACACAGATAGGATTTACCTTTTGACTTTTCTGACAAATATTTGTCAAAAAATTTATAGTATTCACTTGTAAGATCATCCATGTACAACGTATTTATATTGTCTATAAACATGTAATATAAATTAATTATTGCTAAATATAAAATTTAAAATATAAACAATCTTATAATATTGATATTAACTTGTATTTACGAAACATGTGTATCAAATAGATTATCGATGTATATATAATATATGTTTGTCTGTGTGTGGTTGACCACCTTACCCTTAGATAGGCCATTCTGCCCACGTGCACTTCCCCTCAGAATTTGTTCCAAAACATAAATATCGTCTTATATTATGTGACCAAACAAATGCTAGAATTTAAATTTTTTTGATACTTTAAAAATTAGCAGTCATTTAATTCCCTGATTGAAAATGAAATTTTATCAATAATTTCGAGGTCGCCCGTTTTTGTTTTTACTCACAGGTTAAAGGTTAAATTATTTAATTTTTTGATAAGTTTAATTCTATTCATAATGTAAATCTTTTCTGCATACTAATAATATATAAACCCTAGTTTCTGTTGTTCTTCGTTTGGCAGGTGTAGCTACTACTTGTGGGTAGGTGTCCTTTTTGCCTCAGTCGCACAAAACCTTGACAGTCCAAATCACCCCCCGCCCCCCCTTCTTCTAAACCCCCACAATTCCCGGGAACCACGATCTATGTTGTCAAAGGACAATTAATTTGGTGGAATATACACAATTTTGTTTTTATATTTTTATATCTATGATTTTTTTAAATATAATATATATTATATATTATCTAAATTTATACAACAGAAGGGCATAAGTTATGCTGTCTAGTGAAAGAAATAGTTTTCATTTTCCCAGGCATTCATATATATATATATATATATATATATTTCTTCTTCTTTTCATTTATTTAAATTTTTCTTAACAAGAATTTTTTTTTATCTGTGATTGATATTTTAATTATATGTGAAGTTTTCAAAACTTTGAAAGGAAATGATAAATTTTTCACTTCAAAATAATGTTTATAGAGATGCGAGAATAAATATTTAAAAACATAAAACAAAAATAAGATCGCGGTATTATCTTTGTGTTTAAGCATGATAAATTGTTTTCAGAGAAACCATAGCCACATTTCTTTTTCCCAAGTTCGACGTTCTTCCACTTCAATCTGGATTCTTAATATATATTAACCTTAATATAATCTCAAAATATCAATTGCTGGTTAAATTCAAACCAGCTCCGTTTCTTTTCTCCTCCTCGTCTTATCAAAATTCTCAAAAAAATCGAGGAATACCACACCAGTTGTACTTCATTAAATGAGACAGAGACAGACAGACAGGCAGCAAGCAAAAGTTTTAGCAACACACATCAAAGGGTCAGACACTCAGACTGACACTACTCCATCTCTTTTAAGACCTTGAATACTTTTCAAATTTTCATTTATGTCCTGTGGTACATAGGATCTGAGTTGTGGTTATAATACTCAACCTTGATTCAATTTATATTTTCTAGACTTCAAATTTTTGTACATGGTTACATTATTGTATATAAATCCAATCTGGTTTCAGAAGATCTGTCATCATGTCAATCTCGTCAAGATCACCCATCCCCATCAATCCATCGCTCTATTTCAAACCCTATATTATTTGTTTCTTTTTAAAAATAAAGTGATCCATTTTATCACGAATTTTATAATATATATATATATATATAGAGCTGCCTTAATTCTTCAAAAAAAAAAAAAAAAAAACTTGGCTTATTAAAGTAATATACACATAAATACCAGATTTATTTACGCACGTGCGAGTTTATTTAATTAATAGCAATTCTAATGTACCAGATTAAATAAATAATGTCAATGTTCAGAAAAAAAAGATCTTAATAATAATACTTTGCTATAATATTATGAATATATGTTGCTAAAAGTATCTTTTAAGTTTTAAATACTATTGTTTTAGATTAAATAAATTCCATATAAAATTTAAATGTATTCACGTATAATTTATGTTTCCAACTTGTGGTAACTATATTTTTTTTGGCTTCAATTGATTAATTAGTCGCGTCAAACCTGGGACGTGAAATGAAGATTCTTTTTCTTTTTGCTATGTATGGTTGAACATAAGTGAAACCATTTTTTAATTACTTTATTAATTTTAAATTAATAAATTGTCAATTTATATAAGAATGAATTTATCATTTTAATCGAACTACCTATATATAATCAGATATATAAGAATGAATTATCATTTTAATGGCAATCATTTATATTTTATCAGATATGTGCTTAATCAGTAATCATTAAGTTTACGCCTGTTTTCGGGAGAGGATCCCCTACTGTGGAAAGAGAAACATCATACGGTAATGTGCACTCAAAACAATACCGTGTTATCAAATTATTATTATTATTTCCTTATTTCCCTCATTTTGGATTGTTGAATTAATTAATTAAGACAAGACAATGAAAATAATAATTATATATTGTTTTTTAAATAATCAATTAATTGATGTAAAGTATATCGATCCTATTAAAAATAAAAAAAACATAAAAATTAAATCATATCAAATATTTCGGTAGAATAATTCAATGCCAAATTAATGAATAATTTGACTTAAAAAATTAAATATGAACAAAAAATTTAAATAAAGTATTAATTTTTAAATAATTATATATAGTAAATCCATGTTTGTATAAAATAATATTTATATATGGTTTAATTCTATTAAGTTAAATTAATAATTATCTCATCTTTATACTGTATTGAAAAAGTGAAATACATATTTGTATTGTTTGTATCTGTTTATTGTTAAATCAAAATTGTTAGATCATTTAATTCAAAAAAAAAGATACTAAAAGATTGTTACAACTAGTAAAAGTATTATTATTAATATAATACAATTTAATTTTAAAATCCATTAAACTTAATAAAATTAAACTATATATATTATTTCATACAAAATAAATTTAACAAAAATTTACCCTTTAGTTACATTTTTTGTTTAGATTTATTTTTTAAGTAAAACTAATCATTAATTTATCACTGATTTATTATATTTGGAGATTTTGGTTTAATTTAATTTTTCTGTAAGTTTTTTAAAATTTTAACAGTAATATATTTTGCATGAATTAATTGAATATTTAAAAATTAATATATAATAATTATTTTTATTTATCTTGTCCTATTCAAGCAAACCAAAAATAGAGAAACAAAAGTTTTAAAAAAGATTTTGACAACACACACGCACAGCATCGTATGCTGTTTTTTCTCACCCCACAGCAGAGGATCCTTTCCACTGTGTTTCTCAAGTAATAATACATTTATATAGAGATCGGGCTTTAACCCCAATGGTCTCACCTGATTTCCCTCTTATAATTACTTCGGGTTCGAGTTCGAGTCATCAACTCAAATCTTATAAATCATAGAATAATACAAACTCTGATAATTCTTCAATTTTTATATGTCTCGTCGTGTCTCACTTGCTCCCTTTATCTTTCCGTCGGCACCAAATTGAAATATTATTTTCAACAAATAATAGATAACTGTGCTTACATACTCCTTTTGTTTTATAAGTTGGATTGATTATTCGCAAATTGTCTTCACCCACCCTAAGTGATCTGTCTCTGTATTTCTTTAATGGCTTGTGCTTAACGTGTCGTCTTGTGACATAATAATATTTTAATTAACTTTTTTCCTCGATAATCACAACCTATCCACCAATCACAACGAGTCTACGGACGTAGATTAACACATTAATTTATCATAATCTCACGCTTAAATCCGGTGCATATATGGTTCCCACACCATGTTTCTTAACCAAAACCTTTCCTTATATATTGCTAAACAAAGTATTATATGTTATTGTTTAAAAAATGATTTTGATCAACTACTAATCATTTGGTTGGGAAGAATTACATTTCTGTATATTTAAAAGTGCCTAGATTTCAACATGCATTCAATAGTCTTTGCTTTTATTTTTAAATTACAATATAGATTTAAATTAATATATATATATATATATATGAGTATGTCTCATGTGATACGGTCTCACGAATCTTTATCTGTGAGACGGGTCAACCTTACCGATATTCACAATAAAAAATAATACTCTTAGCATAAAAAATAATATTTTTTCATAGATGACCCAAACAAGATATCTGTCTCACAAAATACGACTTGTGAGACCGTCTCACACAAGTTTTTGCATATATATATATATATATATATATATATATATTAATTAATTGTGACGTTAAAAAAAGAATAAATTGAAAAGCAATGCTTATAAATGAAAACAACCATTGATTTCTTGGCAAATACCAACACGTGCGTGAGATATGTTCTCTCACATTAATACCAAAACACACAATTAATATGAAAACGACATGTATATTTCATGATGCAAGTGAACATAGGTCTAGCAGATATAGACTCGTGTACCTTTAAACAGAGCCTCACACTCGAACTGCTCTTTTAAAAAAAATCCCAATCCCAGAATATAAAAGCCAATTTCTTAGAGCCACTTGGAGTTGGACAACATTGTAAGGAGGATTTCAGCATGTCAATCTTAAGGGAGACGAGTAGTGACTGGGAATATGAACCTGTGGGTGGCACCAAAGATATCGGCTAGTTGGCCAACTAGTGCCTGACATATTGAGCTCATTGGGGAGAATACTTCTGGAAGACGAGGTATGCATTCGGGAACAAGTTCTATCTTGTTGGAAGATTGAGAATACAGCCACAATACCGCCCGACAGAAAATAAATCTGCAAAGTTGAAACAAGGTATAGTTCTAAGCATGCACTCAGTACAGAGTATTCTCTTGAAATGAATTAGAAAAATTAAACACAGGGGTCTATATTATAATCTGATGAAATTGGAGGCGACTTTGCTTGCTATCTCAGATCTTTTGTTCCTTAGATTCGATAGGGAACGTTCATAAAAGTAAGCTTTGATGACGATGATTCACACTAGACTAGTAGGTCTCTATACAAGCTTCATTGCATATAGACGGTACCATTGACACCAAAGTTTATACAACACCCACAAAAGAAAGAAAGAATTGTCTTAGGATACAGGATTTACCTTAAAAGGAGTCGCCTCAAGAATGGATCACTTAAAATTTGAGACCAGACAGGATCAAGATTGTCAGATGCAGCCAATAATGACCCCCATTCATTTGATGAGGATTGGAGCAGCTTTTCAGCTTTACCGTACACGTCCTGATATGAAAGCATGTAAGCAAGATGACCAAGACATATTAAATAACCTGCAGTAGTGTTCATACTACTTCTACCACACCTTTTCGATGTCAGAGCCATTAAGACCGAGCAATAGAACTAGAGACTGCAATGGAGCTGTGAGAAAACTGGTGAACAAGCTTCCACTGTGTTGACGACTCAATTCTACAGCAGGCAAAGGCAACGATATGGCTGGTGATAGGAGCATCGCAACCGGTTCTCCTTTTTCTGAGCCACTCATAGCCTGTTATTGTTTTGTGCGTCAATTGAATTTTCCCAACAGCAATACTAGTTGAAGATCAGACTTAAAAAGCCTAATAGGTCTATGCAAAATAGTTCTAAGTTTGAAAGGCTCCTTTACCCGATGTGTATAGTGGAAGGTCTGACAAGGTAATAAGTAGTAACAGAGAATCATATAGTAACAGAGAAACATAACAAACCAATGATCCCCAGTTTGCAGTGTTTGTCCAACAAAATAAAGTAAAAACTTAAGTATAAAAAACATGAGACACTTGTTACTGTTTTTCCAGGATCCAGCCAGTTTGTTCACTAATAAATAAACACAATAATGCCTCGATTTGTGAAAATTGAAGTATACTATAATATTTTTAATGAACATGAACAATGCTTAAACCAAATGGTAACAACAGGCAATGAATGGTGATACACCTGACAAGTTTAGGCTAGCATTGCATAAACCAGTGATTTGTCCAGAAAAACCTACAATTTGCAAGTTACTTACCTTGAATGCTTTACTATTTTCACTGTCGATGACCAAGAAAAGGGGCCTTCTAGTGAAGGGCAAGAAATCAGAGGGATATATGCAGTTCAAACCTGAAAAACAACACAATGATTCAACATACGGATTTTTCATGAAAACTAAAGCAAGCTTAAAGAGAGAATTAATGTCAGGAAGGATGACCAAGTTGTTGCTTTGAACAAAACATAAGATGAGTAAGGGACCAGTTTTAGCCTCCGTTACCATCCTAAACTTCAATTCTGATAGAATTAGAAGACGTGTATCTTGGAGTAGAGTAGGTATCCTAAAAGCCACAGCTGACTGATTTTGTTGCCTGTTCTGAGAATTTTTATTCAATTATACAGTACACTTTATCCAAAACACCATTGCAATAACTGCCCCTTGATTATGCACTACCAAACTACCCATTTTTTGTCTAGCCAGAGCAGAATGGATCTTAAATTAAACTTGAGAAAGATGAAATCGTTATGTAATGCATTATCACCACGACAATAAGAGTACAACACACTACCATTTCAGTACCTCCATGGCCACGAGGCCCAATATGTAAGCAATCAGCACCATGACCGGAGTGATCTGCATTATCAAGTCCAGTGCTAAGATTACGAGAAGAGGTGGGTTCAAAGTTGGTTGAATGAAACTGAAAGCCCCTCAAAATGTTTTCAGAGTAGCCAGAAGAACCAGCATGAGGTGGAGAAGATACAGAATATGTGCTGCTTTCTATGGAAAATACATGACGTTTATAATTTTTGGCCACAACAATGTAAGTTCTGCTACAGAAAATATATGAAATGGAACAGGAAAATCACAAAAAATGGGTTTCAATACCTGAGGTTGAAAGGTATATTAAAAGGATTCCATCAGTAGGAAGCTCCTCACAAATTGACCCAAGGACCTAAAAATCACATGCAATGCCACATTCTGAAATAAAGGGTTCGTACATGAAAATGGCATATGATTTAACTAAAAATAATTTGAAGTAAATCCATAATAGACTTGCTGAGCTTGAGTCATTAATCAAGGATTCATGATTACTACTATACTTTATTTTATGTAATCGGAAGGGTATTCCTATAATATGAGTTGAAAATGACCCCGTATATGTAGATACAATACTTATTTCACTTGTTACTATAGTAACTTCAGAATATGACAACATGCAGAATAACCGGCAGCAGGTAATGCCAATAAAATAGATGAAATGGGTAAAGCAGAACTCCACTTCAGTGTTATATGGCACAAATTAGAAGTGCTGCAACTAGTTGACATTTTAAGAAATTTCACCATACAAGACAAGTTGCCTCAATAACTGATATCAGGAAGAATATAAATATCTAGTTCCTGTATTTTTAACGATGTGTTTCATTTGACTCTGTTTCTTGAAATTATTTTCTGTCTGATGCAGCTCATTTGCAGCATAGAAATTTAATGACCAAGAAGAACCAGGTTGATGGTAATACTTACTGCAATGAAATGGGTAACAGATGGGCGATATAAGATGGCTTTCCGCGGGTTAGGTGGCAAAGTTGGATCAGTGATATCCTTATTCACACGACTAGGTCCTGGAGCCCCATTTTGACCAGTGCCAGACCCAGATCCAGTTGAGGTAGCTATGCTTGGTTGGTAAAATGAACCACCAGGTTCCCACTCCAAACATTGTAGCATTCTAAAAGTGTCGAGGGTGAGTTCAGAAAACTTGACCTGTTGAGCAAGGATAAGATGATAATGTGAAACCCATAATTTATCAAGTCTAGAATTAAATATCTGGAGTACATATATATGCATGTGCTGGAGTACATATATATGCATGTGTGCATATATCAAGAACACAGCTAAAAAATTATAGCGATCTTATTCTCTGTTGGAATAATGAGTAAAGTAAACCTCGTTAGGATGGTAGCTGCACTAGTAAGGCATCTCTTAGTTTTAGGTTTTTCTTCGCTTCCAAAACAATTGAGAGGGAATCTGGTTGAAGATCCAATACAACACTATATCTCAAAGGCCTATTATTCATAAATGCTGTGTCAACTTTCAGAAATTTGACTATCTCCTGAATCACGAGCTTCCACTCTTTAAAGTCAGTTTCCTGAAAACATGAACATAGAGAGGTAACTCAACATTTATAAAATAAATCCACAAGCTTATACAACGATCCAATATATCTGGTGAGCATCCATTAACATTTCTCATACAAATGATTCGCATAACAAGGCAACGAGACAGTTGTTAAAAAAACAGCTCCCAGTAGCACATCAAGCCTTACAAACATAAGTGAAGTAATAAGAACCTAATTCAGTACCTTACTAATCAATAAGTATAAAATAGTGCCATCGCTTGCAGCCCTGATCAAGTATTATATCCAGGTAGGTATTGTCCTATATATACCTGAACTTAATTGAAAGCAATTTTTAATGCATGTCAGCAGGGATTTATGGAGCCAAAGACCTCAATGACTTGTTACTGGCGAATTCTTGAAGGCAGTCCAGTCATGAAGCTAGTATTATCATGTATGCCTTCTCAAATCCAATGTCTTCAGTCATGCTATCATTGGCCATCCGTCTCTCACCTTCCAAAGCCTTTCGCATTTTACCTAAGCCACAAACCTGACATCGGGACTCGCAGGACAACGAGTTTTTCTAAATGTTGTCGGTGCCATCAGGCATTCTCCAAATTGAAACAAGTGTCTTAGAAATACCTCATTTTGGTTAGCCTATCCATAACAACCTCATTAATGCCTCTTTGATTCATGGCAGCTCATACTAACTCCCAATGAAATTCTTGTTGAACTATGGAAACTATCGATTTGACAACAATATCCTACATAAACTTTCATCTCAAAGTGTGCCATGTCATGGAAAGCACCAACTGTACTAGCAGATAGTGAATAGCTGCATATTCAGAAATCACAAAGTACATTCCACAATGGAGCACAATTAGAAATAAGCTTTGGTAGCTATGCATGTTGAAACTTGGCAAGAGCTTATGATAATGACAAGGTGATCCTTCATAATACAATACAAAATTGCTTGAACTTTCTTAACAGAAGCACCTTATCAAACAGTAATTGGTTCGTAGGCACATCACTTGTTTAGATAATCAACGACATGCTCATAAATACATTCTTACACATAATCCCCACATACTGAAACTATTATACCCTGACTCTGTGCCACACACGGTAGTATATATTGCATATCATGATATCAAGTACGTTGATTGAGAAAATCACCTGGAATGTCCTTTTGCACTCGTCCAGTAACATTTTCAGCTGATTCACCAACTGATAAACTACTTCTCGGCGATTTAACACCAAACAAACTGTCAGAAACCGAGAAATAAACCTCAGCTGTTTGCTGGCCAGATTTATATCTTGATGTGAACCATCCTTAAAATACTCTCGAGTCAAAATTGCCTCATAAAATACGTAAGATTCTGACAAATAATTGGCCTCACTAGTCCTCATGTACTGTCCAAAATACAGCTGTCCAATCCGTGATGCTATCTCCCCAATCTCCCATCTCTTCAACCCAGCCTCCACCAACTTCTGCCGATTCTCTTGTTGAAACTTCCATAGCTGAGTATAAACCTTAAAGACCTTGTAAAAGTATGTATCATATCTGGTGGAATAAATGGCAAGAATTATAAACTTTGATCCCAATGTGGCAGTAAAAAATTTACAGCACAAATTAGTAATCAACAATAAACAGTGGCAGCACGTTTAGAGAACCTATACATAATAGATGGAAAACCACAAGACTATAAATTCAATATCTGGTCAACCATTGTTGTCTAATAATTAAAATCACTAGCTTTGCCATTTCATCTACTCTTCTTCATACCCTTGATTCATGAAAACCTGCTCCACTTGATCTCCACTAAATCATGTAAAATTCAGTGATTCAGCCTTAAATTGATCACAATATAGCAACACGTTATTCTTCCACAGGGCTGATAATTACTATCGAGTACTGGGGACCAAACGAAAAAACATTTGATCGGTAGCATGGTATAAAGCTGGATGCGTTGGTGGTGAAACCAGCAAATGGGTACGTGAAGCGATCGTCCCTTTCAAATAAATCTCAACTTCTGGTATTTTTTCCAAAGATTTTTGTTTCACATTTCAAATATCAAATCCTCCGCACCCTCATTTAGAATCTGATCCACCCTTACACTTTGGTGAGTGTTACAAGCATGTAATCCACTGACAAAAGCAGCTTTTGAAGGCGGTAGGCCAGAAATTTTGTAAAGAGAAAGCTAGTGTATTTCTGAGGTGGAGGCTTGCTAGGTGACAGTCTGGGAGCAGATCCCGTACTTATAAGATTCATCTTCGAAGGAGAACCTCTCAAGTTTAGTCAATTCATAATTGCTAGTGAAGTCAATATAGGACCTAACATTGCCCGCTCCTTAACAACTAACATCTACATGGTCAAATCCAGATGGCTTTCTACTCACTTATCAGGGTATATTACAATTCAATTCAAATTATCATGTGAATGTGCATTACCATATCAACAATGATCTAATTACCACCATCTCCTCTACTCGGTCACCCCTCCCATATCTTCTGTTAATTTTCAAGGAGCAAACCAATATTAGGGAATAAAATAAAGAAGGAAGCCTTACAAACTTATTACCGGCCCAATTTGGTGGCAGAGCCAATTTGCATGTAACAAGGGTTGGAATTTTTATATTTTTCAAGTAATTTTATGCAAAAAGTTGATTGGGATTGGCTGCAATTATCACATTTTCAGAATAAACCTGAATTACATTAAGGGAAATAAGATCATTCAAGCACAATAAGCTGATTATAATCGTGCACAAACAGCTAACGAGTAAAAAACAAAACAAAACAAAAAAGAAGGAACTTTGGAGCTAATTTGGGGGCACCTGGTGCGTTGATAGTATGGCAAATCGCGGATCTTTGAGAACTTCTTGTCGGCTTTTGCCACCAGAGCCCAGTACACCTCGCTCACCGGAATATTACTATTACTGCTGCCACTCTGAAGCTGATTCTGGGACATTTGACTTGTTTCAGAACAATACCCAAATGAGGAATTCGATCAAAACACCCAGAAATTTCTAGTTTGATTCAATCAACCAAAATATAGCAGTCAACTCTAGCATAAAATACAAGGTTAAAGAATCAGTTGGAAATTTGGGTTCTAAAGGGTTTTTCTATTACACTACTGCTGATAATTTATGGTATGTTCAGGAATGAAGATGGATGATTTGTAAAGTTTTTTTTTTTTTTTAAAAAAATTTTTTGTTAATTTTCTATTATTTATATTATGAACGATTTAACTGACAAATTACTTGGAACTGATGAATTCCGAAGCAACCACTCAAAGAATAGCTCTCATGGTCTCACGTATTTTTATCCGTGAGACGGATCGATCCTATCGATATTCACAATAAAAAAGTAACATTCTTAGCATAAAAAGTAATATTTTTCATGGATGACCTAAATAAGATTCATTTCACAAAATACGACTCATGAGATCGTCTTATACAAGTTTTTATCCCACTCTAAAAAACGATGTTCGCAATAACAATACAACTTTCTAAATTGCTTAATTTGCTAAAAGGAGCATTTATAATCACTAAAAATCTGATTATTGGTTTTAAAAAAATCAGTTTTGTGTTTTTTTTAAACTTAGATTACGAGTTAACTTACGCTTAATTTAATTAAAATCTAAAAATGAATGATATATTAATTTTGTTTCTATAAAATGATTTTAGTAACAAGTTAATATTATTAAAATCAATTATTTATCAAATATTATCAATTCTGATTTTCAATTTTTAGTTTTGTTTTCAAACAATATTTACTCGTGATTTTACATAATATATAAATTTAATCACTTTTTTCAAAACAGAAAACATCATCTGAGACAATGACATAAAAAACAAAATTAATGCGTATGGGAATTGTTGGTCCTTTATACATATTATTTTTTCGATCTTTGTGATTTATTTTGTCTAATTTGGGTATTAGTTATTTATATTTCAATTTTAGATATTTTTTATTTAAGAGTGTTGATATGATATTGCACATGTTGATGTCGGTGTTACTTCGGTATTATGTATTTGACAAATCGGAAAAATTACTAAAATTACAAAATAAAATAAACAAAAATAGTATTTGGCAACATTAAGAAAAAATTGCAAAAAAAACAAATATACAAAATCAAAATTGTAATTTTTCTAAGATAATCGTACTCCGAAAACTCTGAACTCAATTTCAATGCGAGGTCTACATTGTAAAATCATTTTCACATCGAACCTAAATAATACACAACTTTTATATACGTATATACACCATCGTAAACCCAAAAAATAATTGTTTTATGAGTCTAACTAATCATCTCTAGACATCATTCTACCATTTTTATTTATGGTCTATATTTAAAATAGTCATCTATACATCATTCTCGTACGTCAAGCTATCGACGTTGCGTCATTTGATCTAGTTGGCTATGTAAACTGTAAAAAGGTGTTTGCGTCGCACACTTTGTCCACTAATAATTAAATAAAAGAGACTGGAACTCCAGCTTCTGATTTCAAAATGATTTTGCAACGTCCGTGACTTAACAAAACCCAACTTCGCTTTGCGGACGACCTTAATGAACCTAGATTGCGTGAAAACCTAAACCTAACATAGGTATGATTGCATGTCTCTTGCAATATATATGGAAAGTCGACCTATAAAATTTTCTTGATATTGACCACGAAACTAACACCAACCTTACCTTTTAAATTATATGGATGTTCATTTCGGAAATCTGGCTCCCTCTCTCATTAAAGCAAACTTTATTTTCATGTAAATTTCCGAAACAACTCCAAGCCCAACCAGAAATTAATGGATACAAACAAAGTAACAATTAGTAGAAAATAATTTTTCGCTACAATTAACATATTTATTTTCACGCGTTTTGTTTTAGATTCATGTGAAATATCCGATTCTTACCTATATGCTTACTCTTTATTCCTTTTAAAGTTGATTATCTCTATTTATATGAGATATATGGGGTTCACATGCAAGGAATCTTTTTTGGATCAAACGTTTATCACTATGTCAAAAATTATAGTTATTGGTCAACACAAAACTTTATTTATTTATTTTTTTTATACTTGTAGCAACACATAACCCCTAAACGACATGTGGACATGGTGGACTATATCGATGTGGGTGTCAATGGACAAGATTGTTAGGCCCATGAATCCGAGAGAGAATTTGGGGTCCCGTCTCACTGCTGATGTTGTATCGGTCCCTCAATATTAGTATTGCTCTTATCATGCCGCTAGTGCTATCTCCAAAATAAAAAGTTTTATCCATTAAGATCGACGTCTCTATTTTACGGTCTTCCTAACCAATCAGATCAAACGACAAAGGCTCAACATAATAACACAAGAACACTTCCTAAAATGTCACACATCCAAATAGTCATCTCACTCTTACATACTCAATCAAAGATTTTGATTATTTTCACTTTAACTTCTTTTAACAAAGTTCAAATAACCGTTCATTCTTTCTTTCCAGATTGTCAAACAAAGAAATGTTTTAGTTTCTTGCGAGGCTTTTTTCTCACCTAAAGTACCTAACAATTTTAAGCAATTCCATGTATCGCTTTCAATTGTGGGGCAATATTTTTGGGATTTCTAGCTTCATAAAAAGCATTACACTCCACGTATCAAAATCGATCAACTAACACGAACTCGACCACTTGGAAGATATTTAATTAATTAAAATTAATGTTTTACTTGTCATTTGAGAATAACTTTTCAATAATCAATCTAACTTTCTCCAAGAAGCTCAACCGACGTTATCTCTTTGGTCAACAAACCGATTGGAAAAATAAAAGGCTTAAAAGTAAAGCCGATAAAAATAAAGTAAAAGTTTACAAGGACCATAGTATACTGTAAGAAACAAAATTCTACAGAGTAAGACCGATGTTGCATTTCCCAGAACTGAGAGACCATAAACTGGAGTTGGTCCATCTTGAATGGAGATAACAGTAAATTTTAAGGAGTAATATATGCTAAAAAATGTGATTCCCTTATTATTTTTTTTTTAAAAAAAAGGTCCCATAAATCAAGATTATAGTTTTGTCGAGAGAATACTGAAAATTAAATACTGATTCTATGTGCTTGTGGTGGAGCCGAGCCACTATAAAAAAAATTAAGTTTAAAGGGAAGAAATCAATTTTGCATATGTTTTAAATTTATATATAAACATAAATTATATGTATTATTTCTTGCCAAAATTTAATAAGTTGGAAGGAACAACTTTCACTTTCACTTTCCTTGCTCCAACTTGTTTTCCTTCCATTCTAAGTCCTCTTTTAACTTGACTTACATTCTTCCCAACTTCCCATTTCCTAACATCTCCAAACCCCTCGAGTTTTGTTGAACGCATTGGAAATTTATTCGCAGGTTGTCGAAGATATTGTTCAACGCACAGATTTAGGCATGGGTTCGGTTGGGAATTCGAATCCTTGGACACCTTTCGACAACTACAGAGACTGTGCACAGGGGATTTGCAGCAGATTCTGCCTACAATTTTGCTACACGATCTTCCCTCCGCCAACATCTGATGATTCTACTCCTTTCTCCCCTTTAATCATAGCCATAATCGGCGTTCTCGCCAGCGCCTTTATCTTAGTAAGTTACTACACCATTGTGACAAGATACTGCAGGAGAAATGATAACATGGCAAGAGTAGAGAATCAAGAAAATCGAAACGAAGCCGGTCAGGAACAGTGGCAAGTTGCCTTGGCTGGATTGGATGAATCACTCATCAAGACTATTACAGTTTGTAAGTATCAAAAAGGTGATGGCCTGATTGAAGGGACCGAGTGTGCTGTTTGCCTTAGTGAATTTCAAGAAATGGAATCTTTGAGGCTTCTGCCTAAGTGCAGCCACGCCTTTCACTTGCCTTGTATTGACACATGGCTTAAATCTCACTCAAGTTGCCCCTTGTGTCGTGCCGGTGTCTATTCGTCTTTGCCACATCCGACAACGCCTACGCAGATGTCGGGTGCTACTCAAGTTTCATCGGCTTTAAACGTGAGTTCTTATGAGATTCAGCCACCCAATGACCTGATCCTAGTGGTTGATAATCAAGAAGAAAGGGTTTATGTTAGTTTTGCGAGTGACGATTATGTATCTCCAAAGAGGCCAATTCAAGAAAACTTGAGTTCAGATATTAATGGAAGCGATCAAGAAAGAGTGAGGCAGATCCAGAGATCAGTTTCTTTCGGGACGTTTTCGAGTCAACGACGTTATCTGATCTCCGATGTACTGAAAATCGAAGGAGGTGATGAAGATTTACATGTGAAGAGAAATGAATCTTGGAGGGCGATTGGCTCCTCAAAGGGGAGAAGTCATGAAGTTGGAATGAGGTCTGTTTCCAGTAGTGATAGATTTGTGTTGACAGTTCAAGACAAAGGCAAGAATTCTATGTTCCCTAGCGATTGAATTTACATCTTCTGTGCACACACATTGTTTTCATTTCCAAAAAAATCAGAATTAACAAACACACAAGAAATTATTTATGCTCCCTAATTTCTTGGGAAATAGAAAATCTACTTTAACGAAATAATTCTTAGTATTGGAAATTTAAAGACAATAATTCCTCCATATCAATGTATGAACTGAAAATTGTTGATAAATCGTCTTGTTGGAGTATAATTTGTTTTCCTAAAAAAAAAAACTCTAAATAGTAGATGGATTAGAGCTTTCAATGTAATTGAAATTCCAATATCGCAAGTGGTCGGGACGATATTTCTTACTAGAAAATATAGTCCCACTTTTCTTGTATCATTTCATATACCCAAGAAATTAAAATTGACACGAAGGGGGAGAATATAACTAATTTCAATAATGAATCTATAAGTCCACGAAATTTTATTTCTGCATTACATGTTAGTTAGTCCAAATTACAACTCTTTGGCGCAAATCTACTAAACAATATTGTACAACATATAATCTTAGGTTAATTCAACCTAACAATAAATCATTATCCTAAGTACTCCATATCAATGTTCTATGTTTGACCAAGTAAATTTGGCCAAATATGGGTTGTTGGATCTTGCATATTTCCTTATGCTATGATCCGATTTTCGCGATTAAGACAAAAATATTACGTTTGCAATAATTTTGCAAATTGTAATTAGGTTGTGGTAGTAAATAAGAATAAATGCAGTTGAATAATTTAGTATGCCAGACAAATTATTTTTCATTTACAAAACAAAGTCAAGTCTTTGAGCTTGAGTAATTGAGTTTGATTATTTTTTTTCATAGGTTAAATCAACAATTTCTTTCTTTCTTTTTTTTTTTTTTTGTTGAGAAAATTAAATCAACAGATTACTTGGACGCGGCATAACTAGGACATCGAATTATTTAATATATTACAGAATAATTTTTGGGAGCGACGAAAACTTGAAATCACAGATGACATGAAATATATAGAAAGTACAGACGTTACTGAAATTATATTATTGGACAACAATATAAAATATAATTTTTTTTATTTGTTTATTTTTTAAAAAATAAAAATATATTCAAGAAAAACACTAACAGATATAGCATTAACGTGAGTGTCGGTCGGCTATAACTGAATAAAGCACATTCAAATATCAATAAAAAAAGGAAAAGAGCATCATTATTCCCCATATATTAAATACTTTGAAATTAATCCATCAATGAAGTGATTACGAAGTAGGCCTCCAATCGGCCATACAACACATTATTTTTCCCTTTCATCTCACTTTTTCAGGTATGTGTTTACTCACTCAAGTTTGAATAATGCAATACTCTAGATCATATCTTCTTGGAGGGAAGGGTGCGTGGGGACTCGCCCCCGTCCCCTCCCCCTTCTCACGCCTAAAAATTTTGGGGGCTGTCACACCCACCGCCTGTTTGAAAGCTATATGTCTATATTATTTATGTTATATTATATTATTAAATGTGAGATTTTCAGAGTAACTATTTTTTATAGGATAATAAAATATTTAAGTCTATATTTATACTTCTTACTCTACTAAAAACCTACTCAAGTCACTCCATATTTTACATAGAAAAAAATATAAACAAAACTTCTATTTTAAATTGTAAAACTCTTCTAAATTGAAAATAATTAAATGTTAATTGTATACGACTTCTTATAATTAGGAATTTTTTGAAGCACGGCGTACAAAGGCACTAGCTAGCTTTGTGACAATTTTTTGACTCCTCAAAACACTTGATTTTAGGTGACCTCACAGTACTATTGGTGTTAGAGAAATTATTTTAACGTATATAATTTTGCCCTAAAAGGTTTAAAAGTAATATTAATGCTGATCAATTGTCATATTTTCTATAATATGCTATTCCTTTTGATGACAACTTTTCTAACGCATATTTGATTAAAGCACGTTTGTAGGACTGAATGTTTACCGCTTTATCAAAAGGTATAGCTAGTAGTAATGGTGCAACTCAAATCTTTTAAACCGCACAGCAGCTCAATCACCACGGTTCGATCGCTCTACCAAGTAGGGACAATTATTGTACCCAACAATCTCTCTCCCAATAATTGCACTCCTTGCAATCAATGAGAATCGAACCCATGACCTTGGCTCTGATACCAATTGTAGGACCGAGTGCTTACCGCTTTACCAAAAAGCTATAACTAGTAGTAATAGTGCAACTCAAATCTTTTAAACCGCACAGCAGCTCAAACACCACGGTTCGATCGCTCTACTAAGCAGGGACAATTATTGCACCCAACAACATTAATTTAAATATCACTACAGAAAGGAAAAGAGCACCATGATTTATTACTTTTTTTTTATGCATATTTTGTCTAGTTCAGTACAACATACATAAGCAGAGAATCACATGGTTTTTGAAGGAGTCACCCACATGGAAACACAGTCGAGAAAAAGAGAGAACAATTTGATTTTTTTGGAATTCACTGCAACAATAAAACCCCTCTCCCTCACAGTTAATCTGTGTTTGCACATAGAAATTTCTTATCATCCACAAACCAAGAAACCATGCCTGAAAACACAGCAAATTATCCCATCAAAACAATCGTTGTTTTAGTCCAGGAAAACAGGTCATTCGATCACATGCTAGGATGGATGAAAACCCTCAACTCCGAGATCGAAGGCCTAACTGGCACCGAATCAAACCCTTTATCTAGCTCTGATTCCAATTCAAACCGCTTATATTACGGCGATCGATCAGGATACGTTGAGCCAGACCCCGGACACTCGTACGCAGCAACTTACGAGCAAATCTTCGGCGTTCCATGGACCGAAAGCTCAGCTGAATCCCACACCCTTCCTCCCACCATGGAAGGCTTTGCTCAACAAGCAGAAAGTGTACAGAAAGGACTGGCGAATGTGGTGATGAATGGGTTTAGGCCGGATTCGTTGCCGGTTTATAAAGAACTAGTGTCCCAGTTTGCAGTTTGTGATCGATGGTTTTCGTCTATTCCTACGTTGACACAACCGAACAGGCTTTATGTACATTCTGCTACATCGTATGGTGCTACAGAAAACGATAATAAAATGATGATCGAAGGGTATCCGCAGAAGACAATCTTTCAATCTGTGGAAGAGGGTGGCTATGATTTTGGAATTTATTATCAGTATCCTCCTTCAACTCTCTTCTACAGGTAATGTTCCCATTTGATTTTCGTTCGTCTTAATTTTTTTTAGTGATGCTCTGAGAAATATAACCTGGTCAATCCGTTAATTTTGTCGACACGCCGATTTTTTTTTTTTTTTTTTTGATAATTTCAACATTAATTGATTGATCGATAGACAACTATTCCAACGTATTTATATATATGTTTAAATCATCCTTTCTTTTTATATATCAATATAATATTAAAATATAAAATGATTGATTAATGTGATATTGTAATTATTCAGTTTATAATTCTATTGGAATGTGTTGCCTTTAATTTTTCCTTCACTGTTCCTCAAAAGTTGTGTTAACGAGATCCTACCTATGTGAGCACTACCCCCACTTCATTTCAACGGGTAAGATCTTACTACACATACAATTTCAAAAAAAAAAAAAAATGGGTCCTACATATGCATGGACAAATCTTGACCATCCATCCTATAATGGGGCAATGCCCACATGGGTAGGATGAAATAAACCCAAAAGTTGAGTATTAAGCGGTTAATGAGATCCTAACTATGTGGGCACTACCTTCATTTCATTTCAACGGATAAGATCTTGCCACACATATAATTTCAAAAAAAAGTGGGTCCTACATATGAATAGGTAAATCTTGGTCATTCATCCTATCATAGAGGCAATGCCCACATGGATAGGATGAAATAAACCGTATTAATCATTTAAATTTCCCTTCATTGTTCCTCAAAAGTGGCTTTTCCATGATTATAGATATCTTGTGAGGGTGAGGATCTAGGTCATACATTTGTTCGGAAGAATTTGTTATAATTGAGTTTCATATGTTAGACATTGATATAAGATGAGTTATAAATCTATAAGTTATATATGTTGTGAAAAAGTAAAAATTTATGGTAAAAAGTAAAAATCTCAAACTCTCAAAATTTACCAAACTACACACTTTATAATATTTTTCTCTCTACTCAATTGTGTTTTTCTTCACAAATGAGAGATCTATTTATAGGAAATCTTTACAAATAATCCAAAAATAAAATACATCATTACCTACATCATCACACACTAATTTTCAATATTTACAACTCTTATTTTCAACATTCAAATATTCAACATTTAACTATTCAATACACACATTTTAAATATTATTTTCCAATACTCCCCCTTGTGATGATGATCATGATACGATGATGTCTTCATTACGTGTTTTTGTACTGCCTCGTTAAAAACCTTACTTGGAAAAACCCATTGGGATAAAAACCATAGTAAGGGAAAAAGAGTGCAGTCACGTAAACTCTCCCTGATGTTGACATGAACAATTCTTCACAAATTTCGTAGATTGCGCATCCCAATATTATATATGTGCTTTCTGAATATTGACGTAGGAAGTGCCTTTGTGAAGAGATCTGATGAGTTTTCACTTGATTGAATGTGACGAACATCAATACATCTATTCTTCTCAAGCTCCTTGGTGAATGCGAAGAACTTAGGATGAATATGTTTAGTTCTGTCGCTTTTTATGTATCCTTCTTTCATTTGAGCAACACATGCAGCATTATCTTCATATAGTATCACAGGCTTCTCATCAGATGATAATCCGCATGAAATTTGGATATGTTGGGTCATTGATTTTAACCACACACATTCACGACTTGCTTCATGTAGTGCAATAATCTCGGCATGATTTGATGAAGTTGTTACGAGCGTTTGTTTCTGAGAACGCCAAGATATTGCAGTGCCTCCACGAGTAAATACATATCCAGTTTGGGAACGTGCCTTGTGTGGATCAGATAAGTATCCAGCATCAGCATAACCAATTATACTTGGATTAGCATCTTTTGAATACAAAAGTCCCAAGTCTGTCGTTCCTCGTAGATAACGGAATATATGTTTAATTCCGTTCCAGTGTCTCTTTGTTGGATATGTGCTAAATCTTGCCAACAGATTCACGGCAAAAGATATATCAGGCCTTGTACAATTTGTAAGGTACATAAGGGCACCGATGGCACTTAGATATGGTACTTCTGGACCAAGAATATCTTCATCATCTTCACATGGACGGAATGGATCCTTTTCTATGTTTAATGATCTAATAACCATTGGAGTACTTAAAGGATTTGCTTTATCCATATTAAAACGTTTAAAGATCTTTTCTGTATAATTTGTCTGGTGAACAAACATTCCACATTCTTTTTGTTCAATTTGTAAACCCAGACAATACTTGGTTTTTCCAAGATCCTTCATTTCAAATTCTTCCTTCAAGTATGACACAACTTCTTGAATTTCTTTATTCGTTCCAATGATGTTTAAATCATCAACATATACAGCAATAATTACGCATCCGGATGTTGTTTTCTTAATGAAAACACAAGGGCATATTGAATTATTTACATATCCCTTTTTCATCAAGTGATCACTTAGTCGATTATACCACATTCGACCTGATTGCTTTAACCCATATAATGATCTTTGTAATTTCACAGAATAACATTCCCTGGGTTTTGAACTTTGTGCTTCAGGCATCTTAAATCCTTCAGGGATTTTCATATATATATTACTATCAAGTGATCCATATAAGTAAGCTGTAACAACATCCATAAGACGCATTTCTAAATTTTCAGATACCGCCAAGCTAATCAAATACCGAAACGTAATTGCATCCATCACAGGAGAATACGTTTCTTCATAATCAATTCCAGGCCTTTGAGAAAAACCTTGTGCAACAAGTCGAGCTTTATATCTTACTATTTCATTTTTCTCATTTCGCTTTCGAATAAAAACCCATTTGTATCCAACAGGTTTTACACCTTCAGGTGTAAGGACTATAGGTCCAAAAACATTACGTTTATTTAGCGAATTTAATTCAACCTGGATGACATCTTTCCATTTTATCCAATCCTGCCGATTTTTACATTCACCAAAAGATTTTGGTTCATGATCTTCGTTATCATTTATGATGTCGATTGCCACATTATAAGAAAATATATCATCAATTTCATTTATATCTTTTCGGTTCCATATTTTTCCAGTATTAATATAATTGATAGAGATTTCATGATTCTCGTCAGTTTGTGGTTCTGACAGAACATTTTCATCATCATGTGTTTCTTCAGGAACACCATTCTCTATTTTGTGATCATCATGTGTTTCTTCAGAAACGTCATTCTTTATTTTGTGATCATCGTGTTTCTCTATGAATTTTCTTTTTCGAGGATTTTTATCCTTGGAACCGACTGGCCTTCCACGCTTCAGGCGTTTAATGACATCATGAGTATCTTCCATTTGTTTCTTTGGAATTTCAATTCGAGCAGGGGCATTTGCAGCATGTATATATGATTTAGTTACCCCTTTTGTGTCAGCAAATGCATCTGGTATTTGATTTGCTATTCTTTGCAAGTGTACAATTTGTTGTACATCTTTTTCACATTGTTTTGTTCTTGGATCCAGATGTAACAATGATGATACATACCATATAATTTCCTTTTCGGTATGTTTCTGTTCTCCCCCTAACATTGGGAAGATTTCCTCATTAAAATGACAATCAGCAAAACGTGCTGTGAACACGTCGCCTGTCTGAGGTTCAAGATATCGAATGATTGATGGACTATCATAACCGATATAAATTCCAACCTTTCTTTGAGGTCCCATTTTCTTTCGTTGCGGTGGTGCAATAGGCACATACACCATACATCCAAAAATTCTCAGATGAGAAATGTCTGGTTCTTTACCAAATGCAAGCTGCAATGGGGAGTATTTATGATATGCACTTGGTCTGATGCGAATTAATGAAGCAGCGTGTAAAATTGCATGTCCCCATATAGAAATAGGGAGCTTTGTTTTCATAATCATTGGTCTAGCAATCATTTGCAGACGTTTAATCAATGATTCAGCCAATCCATTCTGTGTATGTACATGAGCAACAGGATGCTCAACAATGATTCCCATAGACATACAATAATCATTGAAAGTTTGGGAAGTAAATTCACCAGCATTATCAAGTCTAATTTTCTTGATTGTATAATCGGGAAATTGATTCCTCAATTTTATTATTTGGGCAAGTAATCTTGCAAATGCAACATTTCGAGTTGATAATAAACATACATGTGACCATCTGCTGGAGGCATCAATCAATACCATAAAGTATCTGAATGGTCCATATGGTGGATGGATTGGTCCACAAATATCACCCTGAATACGTTCAAGAAACATTGGTGATTCAGTTTGGATTTTGACTGGTGATGGTCTTATAATAAGTTTTCCAAGAGAACATGCTTTACATTGAAACTTATTATTCTGAAAGATCTTCTGGTCTTTCAGTGGATGACCATGTGTATTTTCTATAATTCTTCGCATCATTGTTGAACCAGGATGTCCCAATCGATCATGCCAATTGGTTAATATCGAATAATTATCAACTGCCATGTTTGATTCAATGAGACTTATATGTGTATAATGCAATCCAGTAGGGAGCATTGGTAGTTTTTCAATCACATATTTCTTTCCTGATTTATATGTGATAAGACACATATATTTCTCATTCTCTTCATTCATTGTTTGAGTATCATACCCATGGGAATATATATCATTAAAACTCAACAAATTTCTTTTCGATTGTGGTGAATATAAAGCATCATTGATCAAAAATTTTGTACCATTAGGTAACAAAAATTGTGTTTTACCACATCCTTTAATCAAGTCTACAGGACCTAATATTGTATTCACCGTTGTTTTTGTTGGTTTTAGTTCCAAGAAATATCTTTTATCTCGGAGGATAGTGTGCGTTGTACCACTATCGGGTATGCAAACTTCAGCTTTGATCATAGCATTTTCCATATTTGAACTTCAAAAAAATATGCAATGAAATAAATTACTTGCAATATATATTTAAATATAACACAAATTATAATTATACAATAAAACATTATTCTATGAATACATGAAAAATAGATTATTGTACATTTATATTCTACCATTATATTGTTCATTTTCAGAGAAATCGTTGAGAAAATCTGCAGCATCAATATTGTTCATTTCTATCCCACCAACATATTGATCATTTCCAGAGAAATCATTCATAAAATCACCAGCATCAAAATGAGTTGAATCACTCAAACGGTCACTGCGTTCAGTGAAGTTGGTCTCCTTTTCTTTCCCCTTTAATGATTCTTTATAAAGTTTACAAAGGTGCTCAGGGGCTCGACAAACTTTGGACCAATGTCCTGGAGTACCACATCTGTAACAAGAACTTTCATATCTTTTTGAGTGCTTCTCATTAACACTTGTATTCTCATGATGCCTTTTCTGTGGATGGTTTGGGACGTTCTTTTGAGATGAGTTATAAAAATAACTATCTCGATTATTTTCAAAACCACGGCCTTGACCACGACCACGGCCAATTCCACGTCCACGTCCACGTCCACGTCCACGACCTCGACCTCGACCTCGACCTCGACCAAAACCTTGTCTTTGAATTTGATTTTGGTTTCCAGGTTTAAATTCATTTTTACTTACAGCATTTACAGAAGTATATGCTGTTGATCCAGTGGGTCGGGACTGATGATTTCTCATTAATAGCTCGTTGTTTTTTTCCGCCACAAGAAGACAGGCGATGAGTTCAGAATATCTCGCGAATCCACGTACTCTATATTGTTGCTGTAGAGTAATATTTGATGCATGAAACGTGGAAAATGTTTTTTCAAGTATCTCAGATTCTGTGACCTCATGTCCACAAAATTTTAATTGCGAGATTATTCTATACATCGCCGAATTGTAATCACTGACTTTTTTAAAGTCTTGGAATCTCAATGTATTCCATTCATCCCGGGCGGTCGGAAGTATAACTTCTCTTATATGTTCGAATCTTTCTTTTAATCCCTTCCACAAAGCCATGGGATTTTTTTCAGTCAGATATTCACATTTCAATCCATCGTCGAGATGTCGACGCAAAAATATCATGGCTCTTGCCTTTTCTTGTGACGTGCATATGCCATTTTCTTTAATGGTCTCGCTTAGACCCAATGACTCAAGATGCATTTCTACATCTAGAGTCCATGGCATATAATTCTTTCCCGTGATGTCGAGCGCAACAAATTCGAGCTTTGTTAAATTTGACATGGTGGTACTAAAAAAAATTACGATGCATTTTATTAGTTAATAATTATTGCAATACAAAGTAACGGATAAACAACAAGTACAAGTATTTGTAAAAATAAAGAAAACGCACGAGGAGGATATTCTCCGATAAATACAAGACTCGTGAGTATGACAACCAAAATAATTAAAAATATCCTTGAGAAAGCCATCTTCTTTTTTCTTCGAAAAATTTGATGATGAATAATTTTTAGAGAAGAAGAGAAAGTTGGAGTGATGGAATGTGTTTGTGAGATCATATTTATAGGGCAAAAACTAGCCGTTTTTTACCATTTATGACCGTTGGGGTACAAAAAAAAATAAAGGTATGTATTTGTATAATTTTATGGTAATAATATGATATATATAATATTAGACATGTTTAAATAATTATGTATATCATATCATAATATTATAATGAGTGTCATAATTTATTTTGTTTAAAAACCTTATAGGCTTTTATACTTGTCGTATCCCTTACCGGAAGTGTGGGATGTCGTCTTAACATCCTTCCAGGATTTATAACAAGTTTATGAAAAATTTATTTTTATTATTTCTAATAATAACATTATATTGTATATTAAATAAATACACAATAAATAAATAACAGTAAAATAAATATAATTATTTTTGTTACCTTTTTCTTCTGTTTGGAGCTTGGAAAAGTATGTAGGACTTTTAGAGCTTCGTGCTGATAACGTGTTGTGAAAAAGTAAAAATTTATGGTAAAAAGTAAAAATCTCAAAATTTACCAAACTACACACTTTATAATATTTTTCTCTCTACTCAATTGTGTTTTTCTTCACAAATGAGAGATCTATTTATAGGAAATCTTTACAAATAATCCAAAAATAAAATACATCATTACCTACATCATCACACACTAATTTTCAATATTTACAACTCTTATTTTCAACATTCAAATATTCAACATTCAAATATTCAATACACACATTTTAAATATTATTTTCCAATAATATATACATTTTTAGATAAAAAAAGGTTTGAGTAGGTCTCTTGTGAGACGGTCTCACGTATTTTTATCTGTGAGACGAGTCAACTCTACTGATATTCATAATAAAAAATAATACTCTTAGCATAAAAAGTAATAATTTTTCATGAATGACCCAAATAAGAGATATGTCTCACAAAATACGACCCGTGAGACCGTCTCACACAAGTTTTTGCCAAAAAGTTTAAAATTCAAGTTTTACAAGCCTTATTTCAATTTTTTTTAAAGTCACATTTTAGCAGCTTAATTATTTCAAACTTCAAGATTTTAAATTTGTACTTCTATTTCAAATTTAAATCACGTACAATCACATGCAATGTA
Source organism: Primulina tabacum (assembly GCF_025594145.1). Classification (NCBI taxonomy): domain Eukaryota; kingdom Viridiplantae; phylum Streptophyta; class Magnoliopsida; order Lamiales; family Gesneriaceae; genus Primulina; species Primulina tabacum. The sequence continues at coordinate 4,409,318 of NC_134557.1, forward strand.
CTGCAAATATTCAGAACAGTACCCGTCTGCTATCAAATGTGGCCAAAATTTGTCGAACTTTTTTATGCCTTCATTTTATATATATATATAAAGAATTCAAATCTAAAGACATTAATTTGTGTCATCATTAGCTATGTAACTAATATTCATTATGAAATGACCCCTGCAATGACTTCTCTAATCGATCAATTAATCGATCAATTAACACAACGGATTAGTTGAGTCCTATCGTGTAGCCGCCGCGTCATTACAAAGCCGACCACGTTTTTCTTATTCTAAAATTTTCCTGTCGTTCAAACTCCAAAGCCGCCTTCAATTATGAATATTCAATAGCTCTAGTTTGGCCATATCCTTTGAGGTAAATCATGAATTTAATTTCAACACCTCCACACTACGTACATCAATAATTCATTCCACGTCCACTTGGCATCATGCTTTTGAAAATGTAATGTTAAAATTTCCTAGTATTTCTCGGGGAATGAGACGTTACTTTTATGTCATTGCATGTCGTGATCTATAGTCCTTATATTTGAAGGTACAAATGGGTTTTATTCGAAAGCGAAATGAGAAAAATAAAATAATAAGATATAAACCACGACTTATTGGAGAACATTTTTTTGCCCTCAATGGATGCACTCTTAGGTGTTATTATTCTAAGGGTAACAAAATTAATTATTAACAAACCATTATACATTACAGAAACCTGAGGAAATTGAAGTACATAAGAAAATTCCACCAATTCGATCGACATTTTAAGAAACACTGCAAAGATGGGAAGCTACCAAACTATGTCGCCATAGAACAACGATACTTTGAGACGAAACTGTTGGCAGGTAACGACGATCACCCGTCTCATGATGTCTCGGAGGGGCAGCGATTCATTAAGGAAGTGTACGAGGCACTGAGATCAAGCCCCCAGTGGAATGAAATATTATTCGTGATCATATATGATGAACACGGTGGATTTTACGACCACGTGCCGACGCCTGTCACCGGTGTTCCTAGTCCCGACGGCATTGTTGGTCCCGAACCATATAAGTTCAAATTTGATCGACTTGGCGTTAGGGTTCCTGCAATCTTGATTTCTCCTTGGATTGAGCCCGGAACAGGTGACCAATCAAGATTGGTTATTGTCAAGATTTTTCATATTCTGCTTGACTTGGACTGTGATTAATTTTTCTTATGAAAATGAACGCAGTGTTGCATGGGCCATCAGGACCCTATCCTACATCAGAATACGAGCACTCTTCAATTCCAGCAACTGTTAAAAAGATATTCAATCTGATAGAGTTCTTAACGAAACGTGATGCTTGGGCTGGAACTTTCGAATGCGTATTAAATAGGACCACTCCAAGAACAGACTGCCCTGGTAAATTAATTAGACTTCTTCGGTTTGAAAGCAACAAAATTCCTACTTCTACCTGTTTTTGGTTTTAAAATAATATAAAAAAATTACTTTTCATTTTTCAAATAACAAATCTTTTTCTGGTTCTTGAATCAATCTTTGCAGTTACTCTACCCGAACCTGTGAAAATGAGGGAAGTCGAACCAAACGAAGAAGCAAATTTGAGTGAATTTCAAGAAGAGCTAGTTCAATTGTGTGCAGTACTAAAGGGTGACCTTGCAAAAGACGTTTTTCCTCACGAAATCGTGAAAGACATGAAAGTCGCGGAAGCAGTGAACTACATGGATGTCGCATTTCAGAAATTCTTGGATGATTGCGACGATGCTGAGAAAAACGGGGCCGATGAATCCCATATCGTCTGCCTCTCAGAACCCGTGAAAAAACGTGTTCCTAAAACATTCATCCATAAATTATTCTCGTGTTTGTTGTGTGACGACTATTGGAGATTGTTGAATTGTGCTCAGGGGAATTGATTGGATTTTGATTCGTGCTTTGTATTGAGAGTTGTGGAAGTGCTTATACTCTTTTATTTAAAATGTTTGGCTGTTTTGAGTAATGTAATGTAATGTAATATATTAATCTGTTGTTTTTAAAATATCTTATACGTGATACGATATTACTAGTAATTTACTTTTTCATATTACAGTATAAGATGTTCATGGAAATCTAACAACACTTCTTAGAAATTTATAGGGAAATTACAATTCTTTTTATATATATATATATTTGTCTTTTTTTTTTTTTATTTTCATAATCTATGTTGTGCAATATTATTGTTGAATCTTCACTTTTTTGCCAATGTTAGATTTTTTTTTTAATCAGAAGTGTCGATGTGAAGTTACATCCATCATCGTCATTTTGACACGGAAGCGCTGCATGAGTGTCAAATCCAATATCACGTTGTAAAAATGACTAAAGTTTCAAAAATCACAAGAATATGATAAGATTTAAATTTGATAAGATAGATAATCAAAATCGCGAAAAACAAATACATAGAAATTATTTTATTGATTCCCTTTTATAAATTTCCAACCATCTTATATTAATTAATTTATAAGCTGAACTAAATGGGATCAAAATCCACATATGTTCTATAAACCCAAATGTGCTAGTTGGGCCGGCGGTCCACAACCTACCATTTGTTGGATCGGAAAATTGTCAACTCGTGCTCATCTATTTTATGTGGTGGGAAAGGCGACCCGAGAAAACTAGCCCATTTTGATCGCGGTGACCGAAGTTAGGAGTCAAATGTAAGCAATCAAGGAATTGACAATTTGAAGCTCATCCATTCCCGCACAAAGTAACAATTCACAACATTATTTACAAGTCAGTTTTCTCAACCAAGTAAAAAAGTTGTGTTCGAATAATGAGGCTATGGCTTTTGGATTACAGAAACCGTAACATGACAATTGAATTTGATTTTTCTCATAACTCCGCATTCGCCCACGCTTTATAAGCGTCTCGAAGTTGAAATAGCTCTCGAGTTCAAGACCTAAACAAAACAAAAAAACTAGTATATAAGATTTTCCTCATGATCTTACATTATAATTGGCATATTGACTTCTTGAATAATGAATATCTCAATCATTCTTTCTTTCTCAAAAAGTCCCGAATAAAGAAATTACAAAATTATTTGTTAATTGCGAATTTTATTATTATTTGAAGTTTTAAGCATGTTCTAGAGTTGGATCGGGTAAACCCTACAAAAACAAGCTAGCTGGGACCGTTTAGTTTGGTTGAGGGCAGGTAATTAAGCCACTAATTCAAAATTTTAACTTCTGTGTGTGCACTATTTATTTTTGCCAAAAATTTGTGTGAGACGGTCTCACGGATCGTATTTTAGGAGACATATCTCTTATTTGGGTCATTAATGAAAAATATTACTTTTTATGCTAGGAGTATTACTTTTTATTGTGAATATCGGTAGCGTTGACCCGACATACACATTAATTTTTAGGAAACAAATTAAATAAAAATATATTATTATTATATTTTAGTTGTTTATTTATTTTTTAAGTTTATCCAGTTATATGGCATTCAGACGTGACTTTGCTAGTGGTCAATGGACCCAAAACATGGATCGAAGAGTACAAAGCAATTCACCACCAATCAGATTCTACATCCCAATTGGCCGTTCATTTTTAGACAAATCCAACGGCAATAGGAACTATCGTCAAATTTAATAATACATTAATATATTGTCGAACATTATTAAAAAACACAATATATATATATATATATATATATATATATATATATATATATATATAAATATAAACTGTGACAAAAGGATTCTTCTGAATTTTACTACCCGTCTCGTATGAGATTGTTGACAAAAATTGTTAAAAATCACGATGATGACGATTATATTATCAGCGCGATTCGTTGTCTGTAATTTCGTTCGAAGGGCATGAACCCCAGCTGTGCCTCATGATCAATGTATGATGAATATGAGATACGGTTTATTTTTTTGTTAGCTACAACTTTTGCCCACAATAATTAATCAACCATTCAACCAACTCAATTATTAAGCTTGATTTTTCATATCTTTCTTACATGTTAGCGATTGCCCAGTTGTTAATTAGTTGTTGTAACCACTATACCTCCAAAAAAAAAAAAATTTAAGTATCACGACAACAAGACATTGCATGGCAATTTGTTGTACAGAGTTTATAATATTTACCAATGATGATCAAATTTGTCCCTTTCCTAGGTTTCCATGGATGGGAAATTTCATATTTAATATTTGGGTTCTCGGAAGTTTAGACTCACTCAACAAAAAAATATGCATTGAGTTTTTTTTTTTTTTTTTTTTTTCCAAATTCGACATAATTGGGAAGGGTTTGCTTTTAACACGGATGAATTCGAACTCAATTTTCTTATTTGTCGAGAGATGTTTATATCAATACATCACGAGGATAAACACTACATTTATAGTGTTCACATATTATAGCAATGACAGCCTCCTTATTCCAAACAAAACTTTTTGTCTTTGATGTTAATCATTTTTGACGAGGCTTGATTTCTAACTTCCGATGTAATTATTGTACAACTGAGATTCATTTGTCTCATAATATTAATATACTTTGCGTGTGAGAATGGAACAAAACATCAATATTATGGCAACTAAGGCTATTTTTGCATGACAACTGTACTTGGGAGATTATATTAGATTTGTTTGGTTATTATAAACTATTGGCATACAATTATCTTTCGTTTTTTAAAAATGTTTATATACGAGTTAAAAAGGTCATTTGACTTAGACGGAAAGATAAATCGTGAGATAAGTATGATTGAGTAGGCAATGATTCGAGGAAAATGACAGCAAACACTGATCTCGAGAGTATACCTCACAATATTTCAATGAAAAATATGTTTCATACGAGAGACGGCCCGGAGACTAATGAAATGCAATTGTCAATCCTATGAAAGAGGGTTTATTATTAATTCGAATAAAATACATAATAATAGAAAACAAATCTAGCAAGTTGCTTGCAATATGGTGTGACACATGGACAGATGATGTAACCACATAATGAAAATCTTCCTTGAAAAAGTCAGAGCCAGCGTCCGAGTGAAATCACAACACTTAATTTAAATAAATGCAATTAAATATTGTTTATTAGTAGGAGAAAACGCACCGATTTTTATGCAAAACATATACTAATCCATAGCAAGAGAGAAAAATATTAATTTCACCGGTGATTTTTATTAATCTTGTATGAAATTAATAAGTTAATTGAGGAATCCAATCAATAATTGGCTATATATAGTAGTTGAGAACTTTAGTTTTACGTGTTTAAATCATTTGAGTCAAACTAATTATCCTTATGCATTTAAGATAAATTAATTCATAGCTTTCATTATGAGTCGTACGTTTACCATAAAATAAATATATTTGCAAAACAAATGCAATAGAAATCGAGGGATAATACAAAAACACTTATCAATATCTCCATACAGGCAATTTTGTGATATATATCTTCAACTCGATTTAATTCATCAAAAAAAATATTAATTTTCATTGTACATATGATCTGGGTCTATCTATCTCATGAACATAAACTCGTAAGACGATCTCACAAGAGATCAACTCGAGAGATAATGAAATGACTTAATTTTGGCTGAATTTTTTTTTTTAAAAAAAATAAGAAGATAATATGGAAAATATATAATTGGAGTCGATCAAAACATGATTGAAATTTAAAATTCGAAATCATTTTTGACCCAATCAGTAAACCTTTTCCCCATCTTTTCTCTCATTTTATGTTGTTGGTTTATAAAGTTGGGTCGATGCTGGCTTTCTTCGCAATAATAATTGATTGTTGGTTCAAACTCGTGTTGCAATCGCTAATTGTCTTAATTTTCTTTTAATCGGACATTGAATTTGATCCATTAGTGACATTGATTGAAGCTGAAATTGGCACTAATCTAAAGCTAGTTGTTCAATAATGTGTGTGTGTATGTATATATATATATATATATATATATATATATATATATATTCAAAAAAAAATTAAGAGTGTTAGTGCAATTTAAATAAATACTAATTCGGAATCCCAAAACAATTATAGTAATAATCATTTTCAGAAGGAAAAAAAACCAGAAATTAGTAATAAATAAACAAATAGTGATAGGTGTGATCAATACCTTTTATTTCGTCTTTCAAAAGCAACCTTTCTTGTTGGGCATGTCACCCTTTGGCTTCCACGCCTCCTTTTATGTGCCAAAACTTTTTTTTTAAAAAAATAATTTGTGACCCCCAATACATCAATTAAATCATGAGTATGTCTCTTGAGGGATGGTCTCACGGATCTTTATATGTAAGTCGGGTCAATCCTACCAATATTTACAATAAAAAGTAATACTCTTAGCATAAAAAGTAATATTTTTTCATAGATGACCCAAATAAGAGATTCATCTCACAAAATACGACCCGTGAGAACGTCTCACATAAGTTTTTGCATTAAATCATTACACTTCCCATTAAATATGCCATAGAGATTGCAATTTACACTTTCTTTTCCTCTGTTCGAGTCCACAGAAAAAGTTTGATTTACTCTTTCGGCCGATGAAATTTGACTTTTCAAAATTTTGATTTCTTTTTAGAAATTTTTTTTTGTGACTGTGTGTGAAATTTATCATAAATGGCGATGCTCTTTTTCTTCTGTACATATGAGAAATCAAGAAAAATCTATAAATTAAATATCCAAATACGCAATGAAATCAATGGAACAAGTCTTCGTATATTTTCCAATATTAATCTCCATAAACACCTCATTATTCCCATAAATACCCTTGATTGTGACACTGATCTTTTTTTAATGTCCACTGATTAAACAAATGATCATTACACCAGCTCATCCTTCCTTCTTCCCAATAATTTTTCATACAATATACCACATACCTAAACACACACACAGACACAGAGAAAATTGTTTCATGTACACGATACACACAACACACACAGAGACATATATATATATATATAGAATCATCAGAAAGCAAAACAGTTGTAAACTTGTAATAATATTATAAGACATGGATAAGTTCCATTATTCTGTGTCTTTCTTCCTTGTTCTTCATGTAATATGTGTAGGATTTGCTGCTGCGGGCTTCAACGTATCCACTATCCCATTCCAGAAAGGCTTCATGAATTTATTTGGTGAATCGAATATCGTACGCTCCGTGGATGATCGGTCTGTTCAACTTCAGCTCAACCAATTCACAGGCATGTATAAATGATCTTTTCTTTTTTATCAGTATTTTCGTGAGTCAGGAGAAATCCTTCCTGCTTGTTTTTAATGAGAAAATATTTCAAAATTCATATGTAAAGTAATTTTAACATATGCGTTTGACACTCAGCCTGCATAATGATCAGATGGTGATTATGATAAGCATATACATACACATGTGTTATGTATAAATACGAACGTTACACGATCTTTTATTTTTTTGGGGATAAATTAAACTGATTTTATGTGATGATTAAGGTATTTAATCAGCTTTGATTTTATTTACTTGTATGCAGGCTCAGGATTTAAATCCTCCGACCTCTACAACCATGGTTTCTTTAGCGCTAAAATCAAACTCCCATCCGATTATACCGCAGGAATCGTGGTCGCGTTCTATGTAGGTAGAAAATATATAAAAATCTATACTTTTAAATGAAAAATCTGTACTTAAATTTGGATTCTAACTTTCCAGACGACTAATGGAGATATATTTCGAAAGACGCACGACGAATTAGACTTCGAGTTCTTGGGGAATATCAAAGGAAAAGCATGGAGGTTTCAGACAAATATGTATGGAAACGGAAGCACAGATAGAGGAAGAGAAGAGAGATACTACCTTTGGTTCGATCCTTCTAAAGAATTCCATCGTTACAGCATACTATGGACCACACACAAAATTATGTAAGTTTTTTATTTAATTTTGGTAAAAACTTGTGTGAGATGGTCTTACGTGTCGTATATTATAAGACATATATCTTATTTGGGTATCCATGAAAAAGTATTACTTTTTACACTAATAGTATTACTTTTAATTGTGAATATTGCTAGGGTTGACCGGTCTCACGTATAAAGATTCGTGAGATCGTCTCACAAGAGACCTACTTTTTAATTTTATATCTTATTTTCCCTACTTTGTCAAACATATACATCTCCTTGTTGCATCCTTCCACATGTAAAATTGTCAATTGCTTCCTTGTATAAAATTTGACCCATTCAAGATTTATACACCGCAATTTTTTTATATTAAAATGAATTTGGATATAATGGATGCTCACATGCAAAGGGATAACGTTGATGTCATTAATCAGCCTAAAAGGTGTTTTTTAGGTACCATGTTTTTATGGCGATAAAGGAAAACGTATGTCGCTGCATGTCTTAGCGTAATTAGCTGGTAATTATAAGATCCCAGAGTAGGGTTCTTGTGAGACGGTCTCACGAATCTTTATCTGTGAGATGGTCAACCTTACCGATATTCACAATAAAAAGTAATACTCTTAGCATAAAAATTAATATTTTTTCATGGATGACCAAAACAAGATATCCGTCTCACAAAATATGACTCGTGAGACCGTCTCACGCAAGTTTTAACAAGGTATAGTTTAGACACATGTTATATATTTCATAGTTTATTAAATAATTTTATTGGATTAACTTCATATTATTAGATTAAAGAAAATAATGTCGATGATACATATTATTTACTTATATATTTGGAAAATAAAATCTTGTTTATACTCTATAATTATTGATATTTGATCACAGGATCGATCACTGATATACGACAAAAAAATTAGTGAATACAATTAATTATCCACATGCATATAATAATATAAAAAATATAATAATTTATTTATGATGATTTTTTCCAACCTATCCGATATTCTTGGCTTTTTACCAAAAGTTTCATAAAGATAAAATAATCCAGCTATAGTGTTATAATTAGAGTCAAAAGTTGTTCTCTACATAAACCACGCGCAACATCATATGATGTTTTTTGTTCGGATACAAAAGTAAGTATATATTCAATTATAAAATTTTATGTGTAGTATATTTTATTAGATTAATCCGTTCTATTTTTCCTCAAGATTTTTTAGTTACATATAAATTATTACAAGTCACATTTCAAATAAATTTTCAACCTCGATATTTCAATTTCTGCAGATTTTATATAGACAATGTCCCTATCCGCGAAATGGTGCGCAACGAGGCCATGGGAGACGATTTCCCGTCGAAGCCTATGGGATTATATGCAACCATTTGGGATGGCTCCGAATGGGCTACTTCCGGTGGCAAGTACAGAGCTAATTACAAGTATGCACCGTTCGTGGCGGAATTCACCGACCTCGTTCTACATGGATGCACGTCGGATCCACTTGAAGAGGTGATCGACACCGGCTGTGCCGAAAAAGATAGCCAACTTGATACTGCTGATTTTGCTAATATAACCCCGAAACAAAGGTTGTCCATGAAAAGATTTAGGAGTAAGTACGTGTATTACTCTTATTGTTATGACATCGTGAGGTATGCGGTGCCACCGCCGGAATGTGACGTTGATCCGGTGGAGAGGCGGCGGTACAAGGACAATGGACGGTTGAAGTTCGACAAGTTTCATAGACGGAGTTACAAGAGAAGAGGGGAGATTGTGAAAGCAAAGCGTTACGATCAAAATGAAGATGATGAAGACTGAAATTCATACACCAAATTTCATGTACATAGTGGTATATATACTTGATTTTTGCATTTTTTGGGTCTTTTTCTTTATTTTCTATTTTAATTTTAATTTTATGTTTTGGGAAAAAAATTTACACGTGGAAGCACAGATTGGAGAGAATATTCTTTTCTTGTAAAATAAAATAAAATAAATTGTTCAAAGATTTGAATGTGAAATAAATTTGTGTGCTATTTACGAAAATTCTAAAAATATGGTTTGAAGAGGAATGTATCTGTGATGAATTTGAATTTTTAGTTGGAGCACCGAGTCGGATATTCCTACTAAATAAGTTGATTATTAAGCGAGGTCAGATTGACACGATTTAATTCTTAAAACACGCGCAATGGCTCATACACATAGCTGTTAAAAAGTTAAAAAAGATGGGCGCATCACTTTTTAACGGATTGAAAAATTATTAATCCAACTCAACTTACTTATTTTGGGATGAGTCGACCCGTTGAACACCCATGGTTAATGGATTGGGCGACTTAGCCCATATTAACATATGCATGCATATACTAAAACTTAGTTTAATTATTAAAATTCGATCAAACCAATCACTTTGCAACGCCTATTAGACTTGTTACCATGAAATGGAGAAGGAAGAAATGAAGAGCAAGTTGGGGTGTGCAACAAGTATGTGGTTACCAAGAAGAAAAAATATTGTAACCCGATAGATTCTAAAGCTCCGTGGTTGGTGTGTAGGTCTCTCTCAAATAAAAAAATATCCTAAATTGCAAATCACGCGCTTGCTTGTTCCGCCAATAACCTTGAACGATTTCAAGTTTTGGAAGCTTTTTCATTGTGGTGTCACCCCTGTAAACTTTTATCTTAAGCCCTCCGATACCCATGGGACAGATTCTTGAGAAATTCCAAGGTAAATTTTCATCGATTCTTGAATTTCCCTTTTGAAATTACTGGGAATATGTATGGTATCATATACCGGTTTCTATTTTCTTGCGTGGTTGAAGTTTAATTAAGGAAATACATCTCCACCCCCCGAGTTTTGAGATTATCGATACATATTCTTGATGGGATTTTACTTTTTCGATCTAGGAGCTCTCGAATCCAAATTTTGATGCTTTTTGTCTCGATTAATTATGTTCCAAATTTTGAACCAAATTACATCATGGTGCCATCATCGAATTCTTGGGAAGTTGAATCTGAAGCTGATTGTTACTTACGTTGACTTATACATTGACACAAATTCAGTGATGCCATCACCTAATCTTTGTAGCTCGTTTGTAGAGAGTCTTGTTAAAATACAAGTCCCGTACGGATTTTGGAAGCCAGATGGAGACTTATTGTAATATTAAAGCATCACGGTCTCGAAGTTATGCCGAGCAGCAATCGTAGTCGTTCTAACAAAAAGATTATCTATTATGCCAATGCAGGGGAGGGTTGGAAAGAAAGGAAGATTCGGGGGATAACTGACAGAGTTTTTGATCGTGTGAACCACCAGGATACTGACACGGCTAGTCTAACGTTTGAGGAGCTTTATATTGCTGTGTTACTCGTATACAAGTGAGAGGCTTCATCTGCGCATGATGTCCTATCCATATACTTTGACATAGTAATTTTGTTAATTTCTCCATTTTCCAAGTCTTTTAGATTTATTCTGAAATTGTTTTCCATCTTTGTAGTGACATTAATAAGCGGTTGCCTGGTCCACATTTCGACCCCCCCACAGAGGAACAAGTAAAAAGTCTGATGCTGGTGAGTTATAATTTTCCATTTTCACACACACACATTCACCAGTAATCTTCCATTCGTGTTCCTTCACGCCACGCCCATGGTTGTTCAGTCCATGACAACCATTCCAAGTTCCCATTACATTTCTATTGAAATGATATTTTTTGTAACGAGTAGGAGAGTGATATCAATCTTGATGGTGAACTCGACCGGGCAGAATTCGTTAATTTCATCCTGCACGTAACAAGAGATACATTCGTGACTGTGAGCCGGGGATTGATCATTACTTTGGTTGCAGCTCCAACTTTGGCTTTGTTAACTAAAAGGACAACAGAGAATGTCCCCAGAGTCGGCAAGGTGGTGCAGAAAATACCCAACTCTGTCTACGCATCACTCGTGACCGTTGTGCTCGTTGCATTACAACAAACTGCAGAGAAGGTGTAAGGGGTCGCCTCCTCTCGAACTTGTTACAAGTATCAATACTCATAAACTAGTACAGAATCTCAAAAAGATAAAATGCTTGAATCTAGCAATTTGGTATGTTCTTCCTGTTATATGTCCAGAAATCTATAATAACTTCCAAGCGAAAGCACTTTTTATCAGAAAAAATGTGAACTCAGCTTACTGGTAAGTTGTATATTGAAATTGCGGATATGGCTATGTAAATAAATTTCTATACCTTCGTCTCTGAGCACTTCATTTTTTGTTACGTGAAACGGAATAGGAGAGGCGAACTAGGGGCCGTACAGGCGGCACAGCCCAAGTCGCTCGAAAGTTGCTCACACATGGTTCCATCAAGCTTTCATCAATCAAGCTTTCATCAAGCTACTGAATTAATTGTTCAAATCGAGCTTAAGAACATATACCCAAAGTTCAGTTGAGCTGTTTGAACTTCGAGCCAGATTCATTTTGCACTTTCTACATTTTTCCGATCGTTAATCTTATATCGTATTTGTATGAATAAAACTGAGTGCAAGCAACTCAATACGCATTCAAGTCGTTTGAACATTTCAGATTCAACTTGACTCATATCCATCCTAAAGTTTATGGTTTGTGTAGCAATGGGTTAGTTCAAGGAGATACCCGTGAACTCTACTTTCTTTTGAAAAGAAGCTAGGGGAAAAAAATCATTCAGGAGGTTCACGACGGGTGGTTGAATCTGTCTCGGTTTCATGATAAAAAATGCCACTTTAATTCGTGATACCATTTGAAACTTTTGGGCACTTGTCAAGGAATAGTTATTGGCTAATTCACCAAGTATATTGCCGTTTATGCTTGCTAAACTGCCGCATAAAATTTCGTAAATATTACAAATTCCAACACACAATGAAAATACAAGGGCCAGGTAGCGACCTTCTTAGAGCAAAACAATTAGGTACCTTGAATATGCGAGCTTCATTCAAATCAACTATGAGCAAATCGTTTAGAGAAAGTGTCACCAGGGTTGCACAGTAATTCGAGTAGAACACAAAACTAACAATATACAAAATATTTGAGCATCCTTGTCACCCTTATCACTGCTCATGTATCCACAGCACTCATAATAGAGAGAGGGACGTAAATGGCGTTGATGACAGATATATTTTGGGAGCAGCCACTCATGAACTGGTTATACAGGTACTCATAACACCAGTCGCCGCGGGCAGATAGGGACTGGGTTAATGATATCAAGATGAACCCAGCTTTTGCAGCCTAGCTTTGGCAGTATCCAATTGTGCTGCTCAAATAATAGACTAAGACAATAGCAACACTTCACATACAAAAGACAGGATATTGACACGATCAAGATTACACTTACTTTGTTCAAATGTCATTGCTTTTTGAATGGTGGTTCGAAAAAATATACTCCCATTTTTCTGATACACAGCCTGTATGAAGAAACAAAACTATAGTATAAAACTACAGGTTCTTGGAAAATTTTACGGGTAACATGTATTTTACTGGGAAACTAGAACTAATGTGAAACTCAAAGTCCAGCTTCTAAAGCCATCAATGGGAAAAAGTCATGGTTGTCAAAATGGTAATAGAAAGCAAACAAAGTTTTAAATACTGACATATTGTCCTACAACTGTGTACGACACATGTCTGGCTACTTAGAACAAATAAACCTCAGATTTATCAAATTAAAACAAATAGTTTGTCCCTTCCTCTTGTGGTGTCGAAATAATATGACATCTAATTGACTACTGCAAGAAAGCACATTGCATGCGATTATTCTCCCTCTCCTACCACTTTATGATTTTGTTTAGGGCGCTCCGCTAGTAAACTTACATAAAGCACTAAAAGTGACATGGGGATTAACTAAGGTTACAGAAATCTTTTGGAAGATTTTGAAAACTAGGTTCGTGAAACGGGATTTAAGAATCAGGTTCAGAACTTGGATTTATAGCGGATAAATAACATGAGAGCGTGTTCATAGAACTACTCAACAGGCAGAGCCAAACATGAGGATAACCAAATTTCAAGTTCATTGGTCAATATGTATGCAATTAGGCTAGTTAAAAACAACAATAACATTTACTTTGAGGATTTTCCCAACGTTTAATATCAAAAGCATCAGTCAAAAACAGCAAGCGCATTGCCCATTCTAAACTGGATTACAGTTCATCCATGTTGCAACCTTTCCTACATATTCAATTAAAACAGTTTTCTTAAAGCCTCAATAATAAGTTAAGAATTTCTAGGGGATTGAAACATCTTGGTCAACCAGATATGATCCAAGAAGTCATAGAAGCACATACCATAACTAGCATTCAAAATATGGCTGCAAAAATGTTTCGAATTTGATCTCATTCTCACACAAGTCCAGGCTATAATCACCAAAATTATATGAAATAATACTTTCTATTTTCTTGGATATGAATGAACGCCAACAACATATATCTCTTAGGAGGCCTTTGAATCTACAAACTAGTTCCATCTTTGGCTGGCTTCACTACCACACGACAACTGAATCTCATGAAACAAAACACCTTTTGACTGTTAAATAATTAAGCTACTGAAAGAGTACCCATTCAAAAATAACAACCCAACATTATTGCACGAAGATAAAGATCAAATTTGTAATATTCAAATCAGATCACAACACATTGTTACACATCAATACAAAGATCAATTGAGTTAAACGACTTGCTGCATAAGAAATCATACCCGCGAGGAAGAAAGGTTATTTAGCTCAGCTAAAGCAACTTCATGACTTCTAACCTGTGAGTACGAACACTATAACCCATTAATATTTCATTGACACCGACCCCGGACACAGAGGAAACACTCAAAAGCAGGATTGACCAGAATTTAGCGGCAAGACTTGCTTTTTAGAAAATATTGAAAAATGAAAATTATTTCATTTGTGAGTTAATCATCTCTCACACACTCTCTCAGCCCATCTCGGCCGAATAGTTGGTCAAGTTGCAGAAGTGAGAAAAAAATAGAAACAAAAAAGGGTAATTTATACAGCCAATCTCATCCCCCTCGCCACCAAAAACCAAAGGAAAACAAAAATTGATTCAGTCACACCACAGCCATCTAAAATAGGAATAATCTTAAGTAGAAAAGATACACTTTCACGCTTCAGGGATGAAAATGGGTGTAATTGATTGAAATACCTGCTTAAGAAGATTCGTGGAGGAGGATGAATTTGGAGATACTGGAGTCGACATGACGAAAGGGCTTTTGCGGATGGAACCGTGATTCCGTCGATTAATAGGATTCACACACTAATTAAATATATGTTTCTCTTAGCATAAATAATTATTTTTTAATCTATATTATTAGATATCGTTTAGTTTGAGATAAATAGTATGAAATTAATTAATATTTTTTTTAAATATATATATAAAAATAATAGTTAATATAATATTTGATTATTTGATTAAATTTGAGATAATATGACGTAATCGTTTTATTTTTAAAAAAATATTAATAAAATATTTATAATATTATTATTAAGGATAATATTGTAATTTCAATTCAATGATTTTAGTAATATAAGATAAATGATTTGTAGATGAATAAATAATATGGTACATCAAACATGATATTAGATTAGATAAAAATATGGATAAATAATAACGTGGACCAAACGGTACCGTAATTGATTTATTTTTAAAAAAGTATAATAAAATTTACATGTATTTCCAAATATATATTGTCTTGATCTCATGAAAAGTAATCATTTTAACTCATATATTCAGGTTGGATTTTGTTTTTCATCTGTCTCAATAATATAGTCCAGTTTCCACAATTAATATTACTCTCCATATTCCATGTAACAATTTACCTCTATTTAAGTTGTTTTTCAAAAAAATTTTATACAATTAAAACATTTGAGAAATTTTTTTATAAAATTTATTTTTCCAATAGTTTTCTTAATCGTGTGAATACACAACCAAATTTAAATATATGATACAGAAAGAGTAATACTTTTTGTAATAAAAAATAATTTTTTCATATAAAAAATAATATTTTTAACTTAAATCAACATATAATACACCATATTTTTTGACATAAAAAATAATAATTTATACTTAAATCAGCATATAACATACGATATTTTTTTTCATAAAATAACTAAAAAAAATGATATTTTGCAATAAAAATAATATTTGAAACATAAAAGTAATACTTTATATGAGTCGGGTAATATAAGTTGAACATTTGTTTTTGAAATTTGATATGTAAAATGATATCACAAATTTGATCCGTAAAATGGGCTTACATTGATTTTGGTGTAAAATTATAAACACAGACAATAATAATTATCTCGTCACGATAATTTTATATATTAAACCAATATATTTCCATTTGACATAATAATTGTCTCACTTGTATGCAGCATCACATTAATATGAAAATAATATATATATATATACACACGACAACATAAGGCGTGGCATCGGGGAAAACATACTCCTCTCGCATTCTTTTTACTTGTTTTTAGTTATGTAAATGTAAAAAAATCAAAATGTCTAATGTTATATTAAATTATAGATAGTCTAAAATTTTATTTCATTCTTCATTTATAACTTTTCATTTCATCTAACCATAAAAAAATATTATATAACTATAACATGAAAGATCGTGACCAACTTTTATAAGGATAAAATAATTATTTAATAAATTTTTTAATGATATATTATTTGAATATTGCCATATTTAGCATGAGAATTTCCATATTTGCATGCATGAGAATGAAACAACCGCCCGTTTTGGACGCCTTCCCTTGTTGAATCAGCAGCCCACCATTTCATCGATCCTTGGAAGCTTGCCTGAAACTCCACATCAAGATACAGAAATAAGGAGCAAAAGATCAAATTAATAGCAAGAGGATTCATTAATCTTTTCCTGAATTCAAAGATGCAGCTGATTAAGATCAAGATCAATGCCAAACAGAAAACGAATTAGGATACACAAGCAGAAAAGGAGACACAGAATTGGGAGATAGATACAACATTAATGGAGGATGACAGGGAAGGAGACATTAGGGTTCCGTTGGTCTCTTTCCTCTTTTGTCTGTGCCTCATCACCGGTGGAATATTCCTCGCCTTGTACGTTTTCGTCCCCAATCTTTCTCAGCCCTGGTACCCAGTCGCCGCCTTCGTTCTCATCGGATTGCCCTGGCTGTTCTGGCTCTTAACCTACGTATACACCTGCATGAAGGGATGCTTTGGCGGCAGGGAAGGTGGCGCGGTAGACAGCCGACAGATCTCCAGGAGACCAACCACGAGGAATGTCTCCAACTCCAACCCCACCTCCCCCGCCATGCAAAATCATTGTAATGGTGGCGGTGACAACCAACAGAGTGGCGGATTGAATTCATCCGTCGCCTCTTCCAGGGAATCCGAGATGCCGTTGACCTACTCTGTGTGATCATTCAGCCGGTAAATTTGTTTACAAATCTGATCATATATTAATTTTGGGCATGACTGAACTATAATAATCGCTAAAAATGTGGAAAACATTCAATTTTTTAGGCAAAATCATAGTTCATTTCATAATTTTTTTAAGTTTCTCTTTTATTTAATTTTATATTTTACATGGAGAATGTGACAGTCGTTAATTATCATATATACGAATTCGGTTTTGACCGAATTCCTTTTTTGAATTATATGTTCAAATTTTCTTTATCAAACACAATATCTATCTGTCCTAAAATAATTTTCACTCGTTGCCAAAAATGAAATGCACTTTCCTTCCTTTCTCCAACAAATTAAAGGAGTTGTGCTTGAAGAAGAGAATTTTAAAAACAGCTTAATTTATAAAGCAAAAAACTTATAATTTCAAATTCAAGTTCCAACCACTCGGGGGTACTTGAATTAAATGAAATTTAAAATTCACTTATATTGACATAGTCCACCAGACATTTTCATTTGTTTTTGCACAAACACGACTTCCCAGTTCTAGTACTGCGCAAATGTCCATTTTGTTCTTGTTATGTCCTAAAGAACAAATGCATTTTAGTTGAATTTGGGTAATAACCAAGATTTTTCAAAAACGGATTTTAAAATGAATTCCATATCGGAGCCATATCTTTCCTAATGTGGATCTCTTTAATTAAATCGAGTTGGATATCGATGGAATATTAATTAACTGGTTGAAAAATAATAATAAATAAGTAAACGCAAATCAAATTTGAATTTAAACGCAACCCATTAACACCTAATTTCGTGCAAATGATCTTAAAAATTCAAAATTCCGCGAACTACTTGTCTCACAATATATCTATATATTTACTATGTTGTTAAAGTTGAAAGACTCGGAGTAACTAACTTTGGTTTCTCACACGATATCTTTGAAAAATCAATACAAAAATACACATATATCTTACCATATTTGAGTGACATAATTTGAATTCTTAGAAAAGCTTTGTCATACTCACAATTTTACATGCCACCATTTCTCGTGCTTCTTTAGGCGTGTGGAGCAGCATTACCCACGAAATTTAGAAAGAGTTCACCACGTTAATTTCACGTAATTCTAGTTAAATGAATGATTAATTAATACGTCAAGAAATAAGGATTTTTCTACAATAGAAGAAATAATACATAAATAATGATCTGTCGTGATGTCACAATGTGTCTTAGCTTGGTGCCAACATGGTGCATGTATTCACCAGAATTTTCCATGAAAAATCCAGGACAAATATGAGACATCAATTTTGAAAGTGGGCAGCAAATTAAATGAAGCAGAGTTGAGATTTTAGCAGGATACTGAAATTTATGATGTTGTGGGTCTGTTTACCTCCCGAAAAGGCGAGACTCATCTGTATTTGGGTCAAGTTGTGGAACTTTTGAACCCATGCCAACCAAAAATTACAAATTTTATTCTAAATATGGATGGATATCTTCAAAGCCCCTTTTCTTTGACTAGCAAAAAAGCACGTGCATCCGCACGTGAACCCATATTCTAAATAACTAAAAAATAAATTAATATTAAAAATATTTTTAATCTTTGCATAACGTGATCAAATCCATGAAACAACATTTCGTTCGGAAAAAGATAGATCAAAACAAATTATAAGAATTTGGAATAATGATTTATCAGATTAAGTACTAAATTGAACTAAAATAACAATACAAATACAATGATGTGAAATGATTTGAATTGATTAAGCAATATAAGAGTGTAAATAGAATTATATGAATATATTTTAATTAATTAAACAATATAAGAGTGGAAGAAAATATTTTAGTATATGATGTTGATATTTATCTACTCATTATATCAATTAATTGATAAATATGTTCCTAAAATGTAAAAATTACATCTTGAAAATCTAAAATAGTACTTACTTATAATTTGGAATAATTAAGAACATATGACAACAATTTTTCATTTTAAGTTTTATTCTAAGAGTATTAATTTTTATTGTGAATATCGGTACGGTTGACTCGTCTCACATATAAAAATCGTGAGACATTCTCACAAGAGACTTACTCTACACCAACATAACTTCCAATTTAGTTATGTTAACTTTATACTAATAATTATTTGTAGGAACATCTTGCTCTTACTCTTTTTGACTCATTTGTGTCATTTTTTAAAACAATTTTATAATAATTTTATCTATGTACCATTTGACTCTACTTTTTTTTCAACATATAATAGATACCGCCATTGATTTTTATTTTTTTTTTAGAAAAATAAGCTGAAAAAGTATCAATTGTGATAAAATTTGTGACTAAGCTCAAATTTTTATTTTTTTTTAAATTAAGTGTTTGTTGATTTTTTTTATTTAATGTGTGCTTACCTTTTTGTCAATATAATTGTCATATATACTTGTATGTAAATAACTCTACAAATACAAATAAAATGTCATGACATTATTGTTATGATTGAGTACTATTTGATAATATATAAATATGAGGAGACTTAAATAAAATAGAATCTATGAGAGTAATTAAAATAATTAATCATTAAATTTATTTTATTTATTATCAAAATTAGTGGGAAAAAACTTATGAAAAAATTGATTGATTTTCTACATATTTCTTTCTCATTTTAGCAATTGTACAACAATATTTTTCTAGCATCACATCATCCGATGTATGTGGATAAACGATTCATTTGTCCACACTTTTATAGGTACTTCTTATTCAAATTTATTAATTTTTTATTAATATTATTTAAATTCACAATTAAATTTAGATTTATAATATATTATATTTGTTCATGCATTTAGAAATTAATAGTTTGACAAAATAAATTTAAAATTTTGATTAAATATAATTTTATTTTCAATTCAAATTTTGTATTTAATTTAAAAGTAATAATGATTATTTTAATTTTTAATTTTTCATTTGTCAATATTTAATTTAGAATTTATTTGAATGACTCTTCGTTCAAAGCACTCAGATACTTTATCATGAGTCCTTCGTATATATAATTTTTTGAAGTTTTTTTTTTAAATCTAATTATATTAAAATTTATTTTTAATAATTCATTGAATTCAAAGTGAAATAGAACAATAAATAACATAATTAATTTAATTTAGAATTTAAATGAAAGTCCAAGAAAGTTATTAAAATGGAAAAAATAATTGATATTAATATTAAGTAAATTTAATAGTATGTTTTTTTTAAAAAGTAGCTCAAACATTTAAAAACATGGACATGACTTATTTGCTACATATAAATTAAAATATGAATATAACTCAACTTTATTTACAACAATTAGAAAAATTTTCTATCATCCACACATTTATATGTATATAATATATAATTAAATAAATTTTTTTAATGAAATATGACTTAATTAAATATTATTAGAATGAAAGAAAGATAAGAGAAGAAAGTCAAAATCACAAAATCATAACCATAAAACGTGGTTAATTAGTATTAATTATTAATTAATAAACTAAATGTGAAACTACCACATATGTTACTTAATAATGAAAATAAGTAAGCATGTAAATGATAATTATGTCCTTTCTCAATTGAAAAAGAAGCTATTAACAGAAAATTTGAATTCGTTTTCATTATATATTTCTATTTTAAGGTTCTTTTTTTTCTTATTATCAGTTTGAAAAATAAAATTATGTACACTACTGATGAATTCTATATATATTGGACATTAAAAAGTTACTAAATTTGAATTAGAATAAAATATAATTACTTAAGTATAATAATATTTTCCGATTCAATTGATTATTATTAAAAGGCTATCAATACATTAGATTTATATTGTGCTTAACTTTTTCAAATTTTTCCTCTTTTTTTGTTAATTAAAAACAATAAAAAAACTAATGAAAAAATTGATTGATTTTCTACATATTTTTTTCTCATTTTATCAACTGTACAACAATATTTTTCTAGTATCATATCATCCAATGTATGTGGATGAACGATTCTTCGTCCACACTTTTATATGTACTTCTGATTCAAATTTATTAATTTTTTTATTAATATTATTTATATTCACAATTTAGGTTTATAAAATATTATATTTGTTCATGCATTTAAAAATTAATAGTTTGACAAAATAAATTTAAAATTTTGATTAAATATAATTTTATTTTCAATTCAATTCATTTTATTTAGTTTAAAAATAATACTGATTATTTTAGTTTTTTTGTTTCTTCATTTATCAATATTAAATTTAGAACGAAAATTATTAAAATGAAAAAAATAATTGATATTAATATTAAGTAAATTTAATAGTATGTTTATTTAAAATTAGCTCAAACATTTAAGAACATGGAGAAGAAAGTCAAAAAACACAAAATAATAACCATAAAATATGGTTAATTAGTATTAATTATTAATTAATTGAATAAATGTGAAATTACCACATGTTACCTAATAATGAAAATAAGTAAATATGTGAAGGGTAATAATGTCCGTTAACAATGAGAAAATTTTTCTACTATCCACACTTTTATAGGGATATAGATATGACAATTATTTACATGCTATAATAATAACTCACAGAAGGCCTTTATGTCATGAAGCACCAACATTATTTAAAGATTTCCTTGTGTCATGGAGCACCAACATAATTTAAAGATTGCCTTTATGTCAATATTATAATATTCAATACACAAATCAAACATCCCACATGTACCTAACATGGTTAGCAGATTTAGAGCAGGGGAATTGGTCTTCAAGAAGATGATAAAATGAAACAAAAAGTAGTTTGCTTTTTAAGATAAAGATAGCAACAACTCTTGTTATTTCGGGAAAAAGTGGTAATCTGATGGTATTATAACATAGTTGCTTCACTCTAAAGCACTTCTCCCAACAGACTTCAATGTTTAGTATTTGTCGTTTTATATCTTTTACCATACTTCTACTCCAAGTACTGATAAACTATGATGTCCGCATTTGTTCTTATGTAAACTACTCCACTTGCCAATAAAAAGGTCCCATGCCTTCAACTGTAAATTAAATATGAAAATGCTCATTTTCTTTAGCAAAAGTTTGCACCAATCATGTTCGAAATAGCGCAGGAAATAAGGAGAAAGGCACCGAGTTGAAGAGGTAACAAAATGAAGTACCTGGTCTGTGAAAACCACTCTTATATATATATACTCCTGATGGACAAGGTGTTTCTATATACATAAACAAAATGAATATAGTTATAGAAAGTCACTGCAAGAACAAAGATATCATCAATGAAAATGATGAGAAGCTGCAAATAAACTTTCTAATCAAGTCGGGCTTACTACCTGGCTTACCTGACCACCTAGCTCAGCTATGTCTTTCAACTCTCCCACCTTCACTTCTCTACAGCGTATCTCTCTCATGGCGTCGACTTATATATTCTCCCTCCTTCCCTCCCTTCCTCTCTCTTTATGCCGTCCTTGGACGACCTACGTCAATTAAGTATCCCTTCATCAAATCTGTCCAATTAGGCCGATGCCAATGCCAACCAAATTCAATTGCCTTCTTCTCTTTTGATCCCATTTCCTCAACATGGAGAGCGCTCCCAACTCCTCCAACTGATCCATCCATGTGCATCATACGTCAACATCCTTCTTTCATATCAAGAATTCTATCTATTCAATCTTTAACTGCGTCGGGGCGTTTGGTGCTTATAGCTGCCACCACCCACAAGCTTCTCCCAGCTCTAACTCATCCATTAGTGTTCGACCCTTTGTCCGGTAAGTGGTACTGCGGACCTCCATTCTCTAGTCCCCGTCGTTGGTGTGTTGCCGGATCAATAAATGGTGGAATATATGTGGCAAGTGGTACAGGCGCACAATATCATGGTGAAGTGGCAAGGTCCATGGAAAGATGGGACATATCAAAGAAGGATGTAGATTGGCAATGGGAAACAAGAGCTTCATTCAAAGATGGAAGGTTTAGTCGGGAAGCTGTCGAAGCATTAGGATACAGAGGTAAACTATGCATGGTAAATGTAAAAGGTAAAGCAGTAAAAGAAGGGGCGGTTTATGACGTTGTGATGAATCAGTGGCAGGAAATGCCAAAGGGAATGTTGGATGGGTGGAATGGGCCAGCAGCAGTAGATAATGATTTCATGTATGTAGTGGATCAAGAAAATGGTTCGTTGAGTCGGTACAACGAGGATGGCGATTGCTGGGAAGAGTTGATTGAGCCTTCGGAGCTTCTAAAAGGTGCTGAGCATTTATCATCACATAAAGGAAAAATCTGTGCTGTTTCTGCTAATGGTGGAAAGATCATTGTGGCTGATATTTTGGCAAAGCCGGTTAGGGTTTTCATGGTGAATCCTCCACAAGGAATGGAAGTCATTTCAGTCCATATATTGCCAAGGATGAGTGTTCGTGAACACTGACACTCAATGTCAGGATACAAGAGTCCAAAGTTCCGCAACAATTTGGCAATAACTAGTAATAATTTTCATAACAAAATAACTGTCATCTCCTTCAAAAAAAAAAAAAACAAATAATAATAATAAACATCTATTCAAAAGGTTTCCAGCATTGTGCACTAATCATAGCTCAAATATTTCTGGAGTTTCAGTGCTTTCTGCTTCCTTGAGATTCAAGTCCCGTTGAATCATCACAAACTTAAATGTCTTTTATATTATAAGACAAGTGTTAGGCAAATTGCTAATAACAAAATTATGAAGTTCACAAGCAGTGAACGAAAGTAAATACTAAGCACCAAGCGAAATAAGTATATTAATGAAAGTATGAATATTGTATATATAAAAATAACAAGAAAATATATAAAAATAACAAGAAAACAGTAACACAAACCGAGATTTGTAACAAATACACTTTCTTTAAAACAGATTCGTTCCCTCCGATATGTGTTTCGAGTTTCCTGAGATACAATGGACAGACTTGTAGTGATATCGCCCAAATTGGAATCTGTTACGTAAGGCAAAGAGTCAAGGAGGTATGGGATTTAGAGATTTGTCATCATTTAACCAGGCGTTGCTGGCTAAGCAAGTTTGGCGTATCTTGGTCAAACCAGAATATCTTGTGACTCATATTTACAAAGCTAAATATTCCCCCTCTGGACACTTCCTCGATGTTGCTAAAGGAAACAACACATCATTTGTTTGGCGCAACATACTTTGGGGAAGGGATCTATTGGTTAAAGGAACTCGGTGGCACATATTGTCAGGGGAAAAAGTCCGGGTTCTTAAAGATCTTTGATTGGTGAGGCCTAAACTTTTTAAGCCAATCACCACTCCTCAAAATGATTATGCACATTTGCTGGTTTCGGACTTGGAAGGCAAATCCAGGGAATTAAACGTATCCCTTTAGCAAATGCTTCAATGTCAGATCGTCTTATCTAGCATTACACTGCTGATGGGGAGTGTCATCTAGCTATGGCTGCCGATGAGGAAGGAAGTAAAGGGTTGGGAAGTGGACTCACTTTTGGACTCCGTAAATTATGGAAGCTCCATATTCCATGTAAAGTTAAGATTCATTTGTGGAGAAGTCTATTTAATGCATTACAGGTTCATGTTAATTTGGTGAGTCGGATAATAGTGGGACATGCTAACTGCTAAATTTTCCTCAACTGTCCATGGATGTTGCCGGTTGATATTGTGGGGCGTGATCATGAGGGTGTTGTTTTATTTGCTGCTGCAAAATAACTCAAAGGCATTATCCACCCTCATTTAGCTGAACTGATTGCAGTAAAGGAAGGGGTTTATATGACTTAAATTTCATGGTTCAAAATGGATTGTTAAAACGGATGCGACACGCCGGTGATAAAATCCATTAATGTTTCTTCGCTGTTTTCTTTGGATGAACTGTTAGCTCAAGATATTCGCCTTTTGTGCTCCAACACATCGGGCTCTTCGATTGTTCACTGCTTTAAGACATGATAACCAAGTAGCGCACCTGTTAGCAAATAGGTGCATGCAGGAAAGATGTCAATTTGCTTTTGAGAATGTGATTCCACTGTACTTATCCAAAGTTGTAACCAATGGCTTGATTATATGATTATGAAATCTATTTCTACTCAAAAAAAATAAGATATTATCTTTAATCTCTGCAATTGCTTAAGGATATTAGCATTCAAAAATTTGGAAGACGTATGGTTCAGCTCTTATTAAATGTGTATTTTACAGACATATGCTCGAAATGTACTATAAAGTAAGTATAAGTGATTATTCAGCGGAGATTTGCAATTTGCAATCAAGTGATGTATTCCATGAAATCATCAATTCGGAGAACGTAAAAAGTAAACATATCGCGCATAACGGCTGCCTTCCTAGTTAGAAGTTAGTTGTGTGAATCATGGAAAATGTGTGCAAGAGTAAACTATCAACGATCTTGATACAGGAATTTGCTATATATCATGAGCCAAGAATTGCTTTAAACCATCTTGCAAATCAAATGGGTTCACCACACGGGTGCCGTCGGAGATGCTGGTGGGCGGATTCAGGAGGATTTGAGGACGGAAATTGTGCGGGGGAGAGAGGCGAGTGTGGATGATGTTGCCCGAGGTGTGTTGTTTCTTGCTACCGAAGAAGCAGGATTTATCAGTGGGCATAATCTGGTTATATGAGTTTCATGAACCAAGGCTGATGCTATAAGAAAATATATCTAAATTATATAAATTAAATTTAATATAAATTTAAAAAATGATGTGTCAATATTATAATATTGATCCGACAAAAAAATAATTTTTATCTTTAATATTTTTTTTTTGAATTTCTCAAAAATATAACAAGTTGAAACTAAAAAAAATGATATGATCTAGTCGATGTTAATATATTTGAGGGAAAAAATAACCAGGTAATAATTTTAAAAATTAAATTAGCAGAGATAAACTATTGTATGAATATATTAAAAATATATATTATGTGAAGGCTAAGAAAACCTGCAAGAATATCTCAAATTCTTCTTTTTGTCGGGAAAGCGTTTGGCATAATTCGAATTTCGAAAAGTTTCAGGCTTAAACTTTAATGGCGGATAAATTATAAGTTTTAAACGGCTTCACTCATCAAACATCGATATAAACAATTAATTAATTATACAACTAATTTATGATTGGGCCATGAAATCTTTGGATTGGAAAATCTGGCCAGCAAAATTCAATAAAATATATGGGAAAGTTTCATGTTACATTCACAGCTCCGTCATGTATTTAAGGAAGATTAGTCTCAGGTGTTGTATCTTGGGGTGTGTGTGTGTGTGTATATATATATAAATAAAAGATTAATTGGAAACCAAAATTTATATGAAAAATTCTTAAAAATTATTAAGTTATAAACAAGAACAAATAGAAAAAAATTTCATTATAATATTTTGTTAATTCCAACATTCTCTTGCTATAAGTAACCAAATACCTCATGCATGTTACAAACTAAACATTCAAAATATATGAATGCTCAGGTGAAATGGAAGATATAAAATTATGATATAAAATGAGTGGAGGGATTGTTTATGTGAAATAGCGTATCCCTGTTTCTTTCCATCTTCCTTGTTCAACTTTGCTGCCAACTTTTCAAAATAAAATAAGCAACCGTACACATGTCACCTACCAAAATACTCACTCTAAATTAAATAATTATCTATACAAACCAAAACAATGCCCGGTCTTGGTCTCGGACCATTGCTAAGGCCGGCCATTGCTATTCTTTCAATACATAAATATATTCCTTTAAAAGAAAGTCAAAGGGAAAGAAGAAACAAAAATGGCAGAAGATTTGAAGCTTTTGAGATCATGGTCAAGTCCATATGGTATGAGAGTGGTGCACGCACTCAAGATTAAAGCCATAGAACACGAAATCGTATTGGAAGATACTACCAATAAGAGTGCTTCACTACTTGAGTACAATCCTGTACACAAGAAAATACCAGTTCTTGTGCACAATGGGAAGCCAATATGTGAATCCCTTGTCATTCTTGAATATATTGATGACACTTGGAAGCAGCGTCCACTCCTCCCTCGAGATCCTTGGGACAGAGCCATGGCTAGATTTTGGGCAAATTTTGGAGATGAGAAGGTATCAAGAAAACCCTTTACTTTTCCCTACATATATAGTCTCAAGTACCTTAAATTTTTCGAGTTTTAATTCCGTTATGCTTCCAGAAACTCCTGACTCTGTATTTGGATGTGAGACTCATGCCCTGTCCCTGTGATACGATGATCTTGGTTACAAAAGCATATGACGGTCTTAACATATACTTTTATTGATGATAATAACTGAAATGCAGGTTCTGCCATCGATATGGAGTTTGTTCATCTCTCAAGGAGAAGAGCAGCAGAAAGAAGCAGTTGCTTCAGCAGTGGAGAACCTGAAATTAGTTGAAGATCAGCTAAAAGGGAAGATATTCTTTGGTGGTGACACAATAGGTTACCTTGATAATGCATTTGGTTGGATGGCCAATTTGATCAGTATTCTGGAAGAGATAGCTGAGTTGACACTAATTGATGCAGAGATATTTCCACTTTTAAAAGCTTGGATGAACAACTACGCAGATGATCCTATAATCAAAGAATCATGGCCACCACGTGCGAGAATGGTTGAAAAATTTAAGATCCTTAGACAACGCTACATTTCAAAAGTTGAATGAAAATGGATCTCGTGTAAATTCGTTTCACATTAGTAATAAGGAAACCTCTTCACGCTCTAGGTTGAAATTGAAGTTCCTGGTGGGTTCTGAAATGTAGGTCTGATGGTGAAACATGGTTGAAATAAAATGCTTTTCACAACTCGATTCTAAACTCACCTGTAAACTATTTCAAGTGTGAGAGTTGGTCGAGTTGAATAACTTCATAGCAACTTTAAGTTTGATCGTATTGTTTGTTTTCTAGTATGTTGTGTCCTCCCACTTCTTCACAGGTCCCTCTAATGGTTGACACACCATGTGCTTAAAACCATTTAAGACTTAGAAATGATAGCAGAAATGCAGATGCTAAAAAGACAGTTCTCAGAGGCTTAAAAAACGAAATATATCATCCCTCAAAGAACTTATGCGGGGAATGATATCACCAATGATCTCCACGATTACAGACTCCATATATGAATAGATGAAAACAATTAGAATCCCTGACTGATATTTCCCGATGCATGAATCGTGATATATACTTAGTCACAGTGTGGCAATCCCCACAAACCCGATGATTTTTCATTACCAGCAAAACTAGCAACAGGTTTTGAATGTAATAAGGCAAACGCTATGGCCAGCCTTTCACCGTGTCCACAAAGCATGTCAAATTTCTCATCCTCCTCTACATCATACAGGACATATTTAGATTTGACATCAGCAGCATATCCTTCCTTAGCCATCAAAGAAGAGAGAGAGTTCAGTAATTCCGTAACTTTTTCAAAGAATCGATCACCAGCTCAAAAATAGTATGCCCTATTTTGGACCTCCACCCAACTACATCCCGGGGATTTTTCTAGTCCTCTAGCTTTTAAAGATGTTCTTATCATTTCCACTTTCCCGAGGCAGCATACACATTAGATGCTAAAACACGATATCCTGGATTGCCCACATCTAATTCAATAATGTGGTTAGACACATGTTCGGCCATCTTCATGTCTCCACTTGATCGGCAAGCACTAAGTAACGCTCCCCATATAATTGCATCAGGCTGCAATGGCATTGAAACTATGAATATCTATGCTTCAATTAATAGGCCGGATCATGAAAGAAGATCAACGACACTGGCATAATGTTCAAGCCCAGGCTCAATATTGTAGTCTTTCTTCATTTGTTCAAAGCAAGTCCGCCCTTCCTGCACCAAAGTACCAAACCAGAATGTCTAGATGCATATATTATGGCAATAAAGACAATGTGACCCAAATGAATACCAGCTGCCTTCATATTCTCAAAAACTTTTAAGAGCTTTCCTACCTTCACCATGCATTCCATAAGAAGCTATCACTGTTGTCCATGAGACTACATCTCTTGCTTTCATCTGCTTAAAAACCAGCACCGAATTCCTTAAATCGCCCGTATTAGAGTACATTTCAATCAAAGCATTTCCTATTGGAATCATGGGCTCACAACCCAATCTGAAATGTAACCATGCATCTCCTTCCCTTGCCGTTTTGCGATGAGAAAGGAACACAAAGGCAATGCACTTAATAACGTTGGTACATCTGGAAACATTCCTTCCAATCTCATCTTTCGAAGTATTCTAAAACCAAGAATACTATTCTCAGAATAACCACAAGCAGCAATAATAGAATTCCAAGAAACTTTATCTCGAATTTTCATATTTTCAAACTGTTTCAATGAATCCTCCAATTCGCAACACTTGGCATACGTATCCACAAGAGCATTACCCACAATCTGAACGGAACCAAATCCTTGTTTTAATATACCACAGTGGAGTTATTCTGCCAAATTTATATTTACTAATTTTGTACAAATAGAAAGAATTGTCACACGAGTGACAGAATCAGGTTCATAAATCATCCTCATTCTACTAACGGGCTTTATTGCTTCCTCATAAAACTGGTTTTCAACATAACCTTTAATCAGAGAGTTCCATGATACCAAGTCCGGGCTTTTCATGCTCTCAAAAACTTCGCTAGAACCTATCAAATCACCACATTTGGCATACATATTAATAATGACATTACTTGTCTTTGTGTCACACTCATATTCGTTATAATTCATGTAGTTGTGGACATATCTTCCCGACTTTAAGTCCCTAAGGTAAGTACAAGCACGGGGAACTGATGTAATTGTCAAGATATCAGGTTCCAAATGACCCACCATATCTGTAAACAACCTAATTGACTCTTCATACAAAGCAGATTTACAATGTCCACAAATCATAGTATTCCAAGCAACTTTGTCTCTATCAACCATCTCATTAAATATCTTCTGGTAATTAATTGCCTAACATATCAAACTTTATGTACATAGACAGCAACACATTATTGACAACCACATACCCACGCACTCCAATTTTCTCTACCAACCCATGGACAATCTCACCCTCCATAATCTGCCCAAGTCCACAACACTCTAGTATAACACTCGAAAATGTAGAATAATCCCGCACTAAACCATCTATCCTCAATAGAAAATATATTTCCAAGGCTTGGCTGAAGAATTCATAGGAAGAATACCCATCAAACTATTCCAAGAAACAATGACTCTGTCACTCTGTGAAGCATTTGATCAAATATTCCCCATGCTCAATCCAATGCTTACACCTGGAATACATATCGATCAGAGCGTAATATATATTCAAATCGAATGCAAAACCCAATTCCAAAACGTGCTCATGCACAAATCTACCCTTCCCAAAATCCGCCAAACCACTGCCGATGTTGATAACAGAAGGAAAGGTATATTTATCGGGTTCAACATTTGATATCCGCATTTCCCCGTACATTTCCAGTGCTTTTGCGAATAACACGTTATGTGTCATCGCCCGAATAATGGGTCAATCAAATGTGAAGTTATATTCACAATTATCGTTATATTCCGTAAGCATAAGTATGCTTAGTTACGTCACAAGAAGTTCTTGGAAGTTGATTCCATGGACCAGAAGAACAAGAGAGCGGTTTATACGTGGATGATTTATTCGCGTCGAAAAGGGTACTTTTTGTTCGAAGCAACCGAGGCAAGGTATCCATGTAAGATCACTACCAGTATCGGCCACAGCCAGGGCTTCGACAGGTGGTGTGCTGAGGTAGAATCTCACCCATTGTCGGGAATAATATCAGCTGAGGGCGATCGTGCGGAACGGTGATCTTGTGATAAAATTTTAGCTCGATAGAACGATCGTTGAATGGATATGGTTTGGCAGGTCGTTGAAGGAGATTGTAAGGAGTCTCTGTGAATGAGATCAATGGTGAAACCAGTTGCTTCACTTAACATCAAATGCGGTAACGGAAATTGCAAGGATTATTGACATGCAAGCAATGGGCCATGCAAGCATTTGCATGGATTATGCTGTAAAAGTAAATGTTTACTTTGAGAATTTGAGGCATGAGATGAGATCCTGAGGCACTCGTTTACACAGGGATATCTTGTTTTTCAGTACCACCATTATTGAAAATTTCCAAAAATTGATAAATGGGAACGGAGTTTTAAAAGTTGAAAGAAAAGGTGTAGATTTTTAGTTTAATTCTGTTTGGTATTAATTTATCTAAAGATAGCCAAAAACCAACTTTTATGGGGGAATTCTTTTATACGTGTTTTAGGGTAAACCGATTGTAATTTTCATTGATTTTGTTATTTCATTATATCAATTCGATTTTCTTAAAATTCAATTTGATCAGTTGAATCTTCAGGAAAGAAACTTGGTTACACAAAACACAACCCTTTTGATTTAACCGAAAATGAAATGCGCTCAGTTCTAATGCACATTCAATACATTCACCAGTCAATGTTTTTACCCCGCCAAAAAAGTTGAAAATAAATAATGGTAAAGAAGAGCAGCATGTTCTCACTTTCATTTTTAGACTGATAGCCTCCTCGCCCTTCTCACGAGCGATGGAAGCGGAGAGAATCGCCAGATCTCGGTTCAAGAATGTCAATGCACTTTCACACTCGGAAATAATTCTCATTACAGAAGATGGCTCACCCGCCACTGTTTCTGAAGATCCAACGGCCACTGCTGTATATGAATCTCGAAGGTTCTTCAGATTTCCCAGAAACTATAAAAATAAATGAGAAACGAATGTCTCACAATTATCTTCCAACTACTAACTAAATAATAGGATTACTGTAAGATATACAGCCTTTGACAACACACGTCGCATTAAGTCTAACAAATCACCTACTGCCACAAAGAACAAATTTTCAGGCACTCGTTCTATAATCATCGGTCATCTAAGCTACGACGTGCAATGTTTATGGATTTCAACTGACTGAATGCACGGTCATAAAAGTTGTACAAAGAAAATCCATGAATCATAAGATAAAATTTAAACAAGTATAAATGCAGCATCCCTTAAATTATGTCATTACAACAAAATAAAAATGGAAGTTTGGGTTCAAGTTTTAAGCTATAGGTAAGAAATAATGACACAATACCAGCCAAGGTCAAGAATTCAAATGGACAAGTTTCAGCTATGCTTGTAGAGCAAAAGTATATATTGGATGATTCTGAACCTTTTTTTTTTCAGGCTAGAGATAGATTAAAAAAGATGTCTCGAACTGCATGCTTACGTTTTAGTATTCACATATAAATAGAACTAAGACGAATGAAGCAAGTCATTCAAACTCCAGAGATATTAAGAAAAATTCCTCTCTTCAACCAGAGTATGAGGAAAGCAGTGAAAGTTTATATTAGTTAAAAACACATCGAAGCTGAAAACCATGCCCACCAATGACCAGTGAGTTACTCAGATGCAAATTTAAGTTGACGCACCTTCACAAGCATCTTATATGCTTCCAACAATCTATTTGCAGCTGGTCCAAACCCGTGAAGTTGTGGAACCTCCATCATGTGTGTCCAAGGACGTATTTCCTGCATACAGAGTGGTGTAATGGTCAAAAATAAAATTAACGGACGTGAACTGTATGAATGCGAAAACCGAATTATAATAATGTAACATGAAAATATATCCAAAAAAATTACTTTAAAAAGTAATTTTTGAGAATATCATGACTGAAATAGCATACAAAAACAAACAAGATGCAGAATAAGGCAGCCAATTGTAACACGACATTGACATAGATATGGTTTCTATATTCTATAAGATTGTGTTTGGATTGATGGATTTCAAATGTAATTTTGTTGTTCAGAGAAGTAAGTTCATAAACTTCAAATCAATCTCTTACATGTTTATATGGTATTTCATGTTAATTATGATGGATTTTAAATTCACCAAATAACGATGTTTGAAATTCATTCTACTTTGTATTATTAATATGTAAATAAGTAAGGTGTTGAATGTTGATTTAATATTTGATCAGTAAGGTGTTGAATGTTGATTTTAATATTTGATCTATTGTTTCATTGTAAGCAATAAAACTAATATCGAAATCTGGATTTCAAGTTCATTCATCCAAGTGCAACCTAAAAGTATTTGCATTTAACATATTAAAGCCAGATATATACATGCTAACTATAAATTTGCCAGAGATTTCTTCTCAAGCTCAAAACCATATTTTAGCTTTTATTGATTGTGAGCCAATCTTGAACAAGCTTTGGAAAAAAAACCAATGAGCAGAATTAATTGGCATTTCCCATGTATTTCCTAATTTCCAGGTCATCATGCCAGGGTTGGACCAATCTTCATAAGGTTGACAAACAATGAAAGAAATTGAAGGTTAATTTGCTACACAAAAAATGAAGAGCAAAGGTGCTTCTAGTCGTCAACATTGAGCTGACTTTCAATCATAGATTTCCAGTAGCATTTCAACAAAAAGTTAGCCTACTGTTTAGAAGCCAAAAGGATTAGATTTGCGCTTGTCTTAAAAAATTATTTCCTGAGTACAAAAAGTTCAAAACTATTATTTCACGAAATAAGCCACATAAAGGATGTTCAACGTTTAAATGACATAGTGTTTACACTGTTTTCTTGCCTCCCACCATTCCCACCATCCCTAACTCCTTTCAATTATCACTGCCACCACCAATAGCCACTGCTTTCCACAATCAGCACATAGCAGCCACTCACTGTTATTATCATTGCCGCTCCAGCGACAATCACTAGCCAAGACCACAATCCAACCTCAGGTTCATGTATTTGAATAATGTTTGTTGAAACCAAAAGTCCCAAAATCTCGAGCTCATGAGAGTTAATACAATCAATAATTTTATACTTTAATATGCCCCCCAAAGGTGAGCCAGATACCCGGATATGCCCGGAAATATTATCTAAGGCGTAATGTGCATGTTCAGGCATTAGGCAGCAAAGACGTAGAAATAAACATGCAAGACCAATTTTAGATATGAGAGGGTTCTGCAGTCCAGGGGGTCTTAAAAATTTGCCCTTGTGGCTCTGGTAGCATATTGAAACTGTTCTTTTCTCAAAACTCAAGTTAATGTGTGGTGCCACAAGTTAATATTTTTAAACTCTACCAATGTTTGACATTATGTTAAACTGAATTGGTTGTATTTGTATTTATGTAAATCTCAAGCATTTAATGTAAAACATAAAGTTTGCAGCCTTGTCAGCTAAAAACTCGTGTGAAAACCTGAAAGTAAGTCTTTCTTGGGCCATTAACTTGTCGAGGGACATTAATTTCACTTGAAATATGTAAATCAGGTCAAGAAGCATGTAATCTGAGCTATGCGATAAAACTTCAACCGAAAGCGAACCTTGGTGTAAATTGTATTAAAGGATCTTGCAGTTTCAAGAAAAGATTCCAGATGTTTCCGTAAATTTGATTCGGCTTCAGTGTAATCTTCATCAGGATTGTATGGATGCTACAAAATTAAAGATAATAAATGACAACTGATCAAAACAATGCATCAAAAGATAATTGTTATGGTATTTGAAGTTTGTATGGCAAAACAAGGTAGTGAAAAAAGTATCAGGCAACCTTTGAGGCCAGGTCATCAACCATCTCTTGAAGGTTTAGAAGTCGGTTTGATTGATCAAATAGCTGTTTTTCCAAATCAGATATGTCTGGCCTACAAATGAACCTTTATTAAGTGAATAGAAAATCATTTTTCATGTTAATACAAGCACCAATAATTCCTAAGATCTTATTTTTCTGTACAAAAATGCTCTCTTTGAAGGGAAATTCATAATAATTTGAATTATAAATAATAATCAAGCTTCTTGGTAAGAAACCTAATGCAAAACCACGAAATACCAAATCTGGTATTGAAGACTCAACTAGGTCAATATCAGATAATATAACAGAACAAAACCAATCAGCAGTGTTTTCCAAATTAAAATACATTATAAGCAATCTCTTGATGGGATGATAACGCATCGTAAAAACAGAAGCTGGCAAATAAGTTCCAGGAAAGCAATTTAACAAGATGTCTGTCATAAACAATTTTCTATGACGAAATATGAGCCTAAAGAAAATGATTTAGTGGCATTCAAAGCAGCATTGCACAGGAAAACAATTACTCCTTACAATGGATATATAGATTGAATCTGCACATCTGCAGGAAACAACTTGCACTCTTCAGAAAAAATTTGAACTTGTTTTTCAGCAATGGCGTCTATTAATTGTATGTCTCTAGCCACTTGCTCATCTATGCTAAAAAAGGCAACAAACATTTCATGTAGTCGATTAGATATAG
Organism: Primulina tabacum; assembly: GCF_025594145.1. Lineage (NCBI taxonomy): Eukaryota > Viridiplantae > Streptophyta > Magnoliopsida > Lamiales > Gesneriaceae > Primulina > Primulina tabacum. Next base: position 4,444,718 of record NC_134557.1, read on the forward strand.
TTCAAGACACAGTAAAGTGATCAAATCATTTTGTTATTGACATTTTTTTAAAACTGTAGGCACCTCCACTCAGGATTATCGGCGTAGATGCTTGCCTCCACCAAATCCACAATAAGACGCAACATTTCTGTCCGATCTTCGTAGCTTCCCCGACCCTGCAATGAAAAGGTACAACATGTAGTTATTAATATCCACAAAGCATGTAAGTAGGCCCAAGATACAACAAGATTCAACCCCTGCACTTAGCCTGGCTTATTGAGCTTCTGCAACATAAAAAAATAATCTCCAAAACTGGTTATAGTGCATTGAGAAAACACTAATCAAAGTGCCTTAACATGTGGAGAATGGGAAAGGAAGGCAGTTGGTACACCACAAAAAATTTTGGTCTTTTTCATTTAAATTTAAAATCTATAAATATCTTTTAAAAAACTAAAGGATGGTTTATTTATTTCTTCCTTCAGGAAAGGAAATTCAAAATCACGGCCATGAAAATGGAGGTTTCATGTCACTGAAGTTTAAACTTTTGAAAAACTTACTGATACTAATTGGCACGACACATAATTATTAATTATAAATCAAGCTTTTTTACAATCGGAAACAATATGATGATCAAGATACGATAATTTAAACTCACTTGGATGGCTTCAGTGTCTATAGTAGTGGTAATACCCAGAAACTTTGCTATTTCAGCCAAATCTGCAAAATTCATAGAACCACTTTATAAAAATTTCACAGAATTCATTTCAGATTCCAAATCAAAAGGTCGCTAGCAGTCACATTAAAAACTGTAAAGGCGACATTTTATACACTAACACAAAAAATGCCCGCAGAGAGTTTCAACAAGCCACATTCTCATAACAAAAAGATCCCAACTTTAGTACTGACCACCAGAACAAAAATGTAAAAGCCAACAAAATTGGACGCATATCATACCACATAATTAATATTTACAACATAACACAAGGAGAAAGGCAAGACGAAGATAAAAGTGGGAAATACATTGTATCCGAGAGGTTTCTTCGTCCCGATCCACGACATCCCCTTGTAGATTTTGCTGTGAAAATGGAGACTTGTCCCCCAACAATCTGCACAATCGGCAAAAAGATTAAACAACCATTCATGTGTCAGCACTTATACAGACAAATATAGAAAAAAGGACAACATTTTACTTGAAGAATAGCCATTCAAGTAGGGCATAGCGTTCCATGCCAGCGAAAAGGAGTGACTGTGCTGGGGCATTGGATCTCGAGTAATTCAGCGTCGCAAGTTTTCTCTGTACTGCTTCCATTTGCTTCGACGCCATTCTCTTCTGCAAATCGACTTCGATAATGGATTCTGCACATAAGAAACCCAACCAAACAAGAAATGAAAAGAACAGGGCAGAGCCCGCATAGGTACAAAGGACATGTTGCCTCCATTTCAAATATAATAAAAGTAAATTTTTTTTTTCATCTATCCCAAATTTCCATTTTCATAACTGTCAAATATATAATTTACTTTTTATATTTAATATTATTTTCTCAAATTTTTTTTAAATCAATATATTCTCGTATTTTTATGTTACGTTTGGTACGTATGATAGGATAAGTAAATGATTAATAATATAGGGATTAAAAAATAGAGATATTGATAAATAACATGGTGGGATAAAATTTACATTGTTTGGTATGATTTTAATATTACGTATTAATTTTGTACATTAACATAAAATGACCAAAACATCCCCACATTTTTGTCATTAATAATTTATTTTTTCATCTGTAATTTTCTTGGTTCAATGACCACCACCAAAACCTCCACCACCACCAAAGCCGCCTCCACCTCCTACTCCTCCGCCACCTCCAAAACCGCCACCCCCACCAAAACCACCACCACCACCACCACCACCAAGTCCACCACCATCGCCTAAATACTCCCAACTCCTTTAATGGCCACCACCAAAACCTCCACCACCACATAAGCCGCCTCCACCTCCAACTCCTCCGCCACTACCCAAACCTCCACCACCTCCGAAATCGCCGCCCCCACCAAAACCACCACCACCTCCGAATCCACCACCACCGAGACCTCCACCTCCACCCAATCGACGCAGATGACATGGATGGTATCTTGGACTTGATGAAGGAGAGAGAAAGGGATATTTGAACTTGATGTTACATCATTCTCACTACATTTTCATTTGTTGTCACTGAAGCTGTCTCTTATTCTTGATGAGATCTTAACAAACACTTCCTCCCTTCGGGGGTGGTTCGCGTACAGCATCCACAGGGCAAGACTCAGCATGACTCCTACTGATATAAGTGCTAATCCAACATTTACAAGGCGAAGATTGTGCTCCAATGGAGGACAATAGTTTGTGGTGATGTTTCTGAAAGTATCTCGTACAAAAAGACAATTTTGTGGTGATGAAGGAGAGAGAAAGGGTATTATGGTAAAATTTACTTTAATCAATAAATGAGATAAATTATCACACCTAAATTATCAGTATTATTTGTCCAACAAATTATAGCTACAGTGCGGGCTTTTTCTTATTTCACGGGCCCATATATTTGATCAAAAAACCAACCAAACATTGGATATATGATGATTGTTAACTTATCATGGGCTAATCCTATCTACCAAACATAGCCTTATCTTATTAACATTAAAACATTCATTAAATAAATATATGTGTGATGTATAATTTAGTGGGTATAGGTAATATTCTACCGTATCTGTGTGTATTTTCGAATCCTAAATTTTTTTGAATAATACTAAAGTTACAACCAATATATCGTTATAACGATATTTATCACCATTATATCGCGAGATTAATGTTATATCGCGGAATTTGTATTTAATATACAGTGAGATTTTGACAAATTGAATTTTTATATTGAATTTTTTCTCTTATATAAATTGATATACAGGTATAAATGTACATGATCACTCAAATTTTTATATCCAATTTCGGATAGCCGGCAAAGTTTGATGTACCGAAGTAGAAAACTTTTGAAAGTTTAGTACTAAAAATAATTTATGCGATGCGTACTTGATTACTAGCAAAGCGGCAACCTCAGTTGTGCGAAGTGAGAGTCTGTGACTAGTAAGTCTGTGTGCCGATTTCTTCGTGATAACGAAGATATGTAAAGCGTTTGCGTCTGATTCTCTCTGTCCTTTTTTGTTTTCTAGGAGTTGAAGAAGAGAGAAGATCGCCGGGATGTTAGGGTTTGACGATTCCGCTAAGCTATTGACACTGCTGAATGGCGGAGAAGAAAGGACCTTGGAGCAGATCGTGTCGGATTTCAACACCAACTTTCCCCGCTCTGTCCACTTATACGCCTGCTCCGCCCTCGAATTTTTATTATCAGACCCCAAGGTTAGGGTTTTTTTTGTCCTTTTATGATGCCATTTTACTCAATTTTCTCTGTCGCTGAGAATATTGATATTGACACAATGTTTTCAATCACCGTTGCTGCAGGAGAAATTGCTTAGTCCAACTCAAAGGTTGATTGCTTTTGCAATTATTCATCAGGCATACGCTTCTCAGCTGCCTTCTTCAAACCCTTTCATCTCTAAGCTTGTGGATGTAAGTAAGCACATGGTTCGTTGCATTTCGTGATGCCATTTTACGATTTATAGTTTTTACTGCTTTGATTTTGCAACGATGGGGTTACTAAAAACTTGCTTTTTGATTCAATACGCGCGTATGGCTTCTGCTTTATTTTCTTTTGCTCATCGACTTGCCAACTGTTTGGCAGTCTATTTCCGTTTCAATTGTTATGGATTTAGTTGGCTTGATTTCTTATACTGTAATTTGTTCTTAATTATTTGATAACTTTGGTGTCTAAACATCTTTTTGGTCTTGCTTTAATTTTTTTTTCATTATTTGCAGGCAGCTTGTGACGAAGAAGCGGAAAAGTTTGAACGGGCATTTGTTCTTCAATTGTTAGGCGCTTCCACAACCACCGTTAGAAATAGCAAAGAGGTTTCATTTGCTTTTCTGTTTCCCTTTTTCCCCGGTTAGGATCAACCATTCGTTTCTGATACTAGATGGCAAGCATCCAATACTACAAAAATATTGTTCTATTAGATAGAACTTGTCTGAAAAAGTAATGGCATGCTTATGCTTGAAAATGATGAACATTTATGATGGCACATACCCTTCATTGGAAAATACTTGAGCTTATTCAACTTTTCTTTTTTTATTTAAGTTTCATCCGAGCAATAAAAAGCTGTTTATAATTGTGTTGAAGCAAGTTCGACTGGTTCTCAGAAAGCCTATAATTTATTGATATGCTGCTTTTAGTAGTTTTATGTGATTAATCATTACAAAATGCTTGCTGCAGTGTAATCTTGGCTCCTTATCCAGGTGAAGCCGTGATGGTTTGAAACCCACGCTCAATTTTGGGCTATTTTGTCTATTTCCTGAGTGCCTGCCTTAATTGTAATTTTATACTTGTATTGTATGAAATCCACCAAACTGTCGGCTCAACCACACATGTTTCTACAGTTCATCGAATGTTTGATGGTGTCCGCTTGCCTCTTTTCTTTACCCAGTGTTTTGTATCCATCATAATTTCTGGTGATAGTGTTTTCTTTCCTGCAGCTTCTCAACCACTCTGCAGCAGATTTCATGAAAACTTTTGACCTGTCATCACATGTAAGTTATGCACATATTGAATTTTCTTACATGTGCAAATAGTAATTGCTTGCATTTTCTAACTGGCTTTCTGCTAGCCCTGTGTTTGTATTGGCCCAAAAATATGCTGCAATTTTGTTCTGTCACTTGTGTGCTTGAAGTGATCATCCTTGTTTTGACTTTCCAGTCTTTTCCACAACGTGAGCATATGCAGCAACAGTACTGCACCAAAATTCAGCCAGAACCATTGAAATGTTCGTTCAAGGACAGCTCTGTGAACAATGTGATACCTGATCCTGATGTGCCCCATGGATGTAATGGCAATTCATCAGAGTATGTGTTATCTTCACATTGAAGTTCTGTTCGGCAATTTTGCCATTTTCTTCTCTCGAAACTGGGAATTGAATTTCAGGTTTGATGGACCTGGAGTTACATCTAAAATTGGATCTGGGAATAGGGATGAAGCTGTTGCTGGGTTACTGTCCTCTATCTCATTGGAGGGATTAACTCCACAATGGATCAGGCCCTTCCCACCAAGGCTCCCCATAACGGATGGAGAGGTAAGACATGCAAGCACTAACTGTAACTAGCCAATGAACAGACATTGGAAGCTATCACGTGTGATTTATGTTCCAACTAAGTGTTTTCAATTTTGAACAGTTATGTTGGCTGAACCCGGATTTCAACCATGAGCTTTTATGGGACTATGGGATGTGTGCTGATACAAGTAGAGGGGCAGCAGTTAGAGATTTAATTGCAAAAGCTTTAAAGGGTGCGCTTGTTCCTACTCAACAAGAGGTAGCATTTTTTTGTTGTTCTATAATGAATGCTCTTAATTCCACTGTGTAGTAGGGATGGTAAATTCCTACAGGAGTAAATGCGATGGAAAAAGAGTGAGAGAAAAAAATGCCGACCCTTGATGATTCTATCTGAGATCTGGATATGAAACTTTTAAGATTTCTCGCCAGGCAGCTCAAAAATCTAAAGAGTCTTGTGTTTGATGGATTGTGGATATACCAATCAGGGCAATGAGGTTATATAAAGATGTGAGATATGAAAAAGACAATGTTTTACACCTTTCTCTTGCAAATTTGTATGGATGGGAACAATTGTTTATCAGCAATATTTCGGCTCCCAGAAATATATGTGGTTTCCGAAATATATTTTCTTGATTACAATACTGGTTTGGGTTGTCATAGAATGTCTGGTGGGTTAATGATGGACTTTTAGTCGAATCGGTTGAAGAACTTTAAATTAAAAAAAATAGAGAAAGGTGTTTACTTGACCGTGCATGACTGAGATGATCATTGAGCTTCTCATGCATTTACACTTTTACATTGCAACTGTAAATGTATTGCTTCTCTGGTTTCTGAACATCGATGTTTTGGTTAAGTATCAAATTTGATTCTACTGGTATTCATAACGTTCTTAGCTTGTTCATATCTTCAGAGAGTTTTGGTGGAGTTGGCAAATGACCCAAAGCTGGTATATCACTGTGGACTGACCCCCAAAAAGCTTCCAGTATGCCGAATTCCTAATTACATTTATTGTTAGAAAGTTTTGGCGAGGTTTTTTTCTAATCTGTATCGATGTTGTCAGGAACTAGTGGAGAATAATCCTATGATTGCCGTTGAAATTCTCATTAAGTTAATCAATTCACCTGAAATATCAGAGTATGATCTTGTGTGTTTGGTTTTGGCTTTTGATTATGTAACCAAGCATTATTTAGACCCTAATATTGCAGATATCTTTGTAAATGACAGATACTTTACGGTTCTTGTTAACATGGAGATGAGTCTTCATTCCATGGAAGTAGTGAATAGGCTGACTACTACAATTGAACTTCCCACAGAGTTCTTACACACTTACATTTCAAACTGTATAAGTGCGTGCCAGGGTATAAAGGTTAGCATCTGCATCTTAATTTGTTTCCGTATTAGTTTTCCATGTTAATCAACTATTGTCTTTGTCTTTTCGTACTGGAATAATCCTTGCCCTTTTTCTCCATCTTCTTTTCCAGGATAGATATATGCAAAATAGACTTGTGAGATTGGTTTGTGTTTTCCTACAAAGTTTGATTCGAAACAAAATAATCAATGGTAAGCAATTTAGAACTTGGTTTTTAATGAATTTGATGGCTATCCGATTTTTTCCCTTTTTTTCAAAAACTAAGTATTGTTGGTAGAGATTGACAACATTAAACTAGTCATATATGAGCAGATTCATGAAAAAGGAAATTTTTTTCTTTGTGTATGTGGATATGGAGAACATTTAAATCTTCAGAATCAGAATACAAAAGATGAATATGTTACTGGTTGCTCCAATGATTTTTGTGTTTGCAGTTCATGACATATTCATTGAAGTGCAAGCATTCTGCATCGAGTTCTCCCGGATAAGAGAAGCAGCAGGATTATTCAGGCTTCTCAAAACTTTGGAGTAGATTTGAACATTTCAATGCATCGGTTATCTGTATATCTTCTTGTTTCTCTACTCTCTACAACTAGGCGTGGTTTTTGCTAAATGAGGATTTTCACCAACTCACGATTAAGGTGACTCGAACCACTGACCAGTTGTGTGCTTGGTGTTTGTCAATAAGCAACTTTGGTTCAACAATTAGGTGTTTATAGAGACAAGACAAGTGACTCTAGTGTTGTCAAAGTTTCCTTTCGTTTTGATTCCTCTTAAATCACAGTATGATCTGTATCATAGTTGGCCAACAAGCAACAAGATTGAGTTATGGTTACTCATATTTTTATATTTGTACTAGATTTTAATTTTTGCCAAGTGATTTTACTTAGAAGTCGATCTTGAACTTTATAGTGTACGTAATAATATCAAAAGCAAGCAAGCATTGCTTAGTTTTTTTTTTTGGACAAATTCTCAATCATTTCTTGTATGAAAGAGCAGAGTGGACGATTGGGTTGAAAATGAGCCGAACACTTTTATCCAAAATCCTTGGGGAAAATCCCCGTCAAGTCTCAAATGTTAGACTTGTTTTTTCATTCAGTCTTGTATGTTTCCAGTTTCTAAATTCTCGAGTTGATCTTTCTATTTGTTGGTTAAAACTAATTCACGTGTCACTCGCACCTGTAAAATATTCAAAATCTCAAATCAGATGTCCTAATCAAGCTTCAGACTTCAGAGGTTCTCTCGCAAGTACAACCCGGAAAGGGGTTTGCATAAAAACTCTGTTTCAACTTCGGGAACTCGCCAACCTCTCTCATATATGGGCCTCCCAGACGATCCTTGTGAATCTTTTTTACTCCAGAGCAAAATTTCTTCCAATAAATCTTCCCTCGTCAAACTCATCAACAAGTTTAACAAAATTCATCCTGCGTTAAGGAAAACAGAAACAAAGAACTTAACTAATGCCTCATTAAGTTTAGCTCCCGAAAAATATTTTCTTTGAAATTGAAAGCAGGCACTCCACAAAATTTTTTTTTAAATTTATTCGTAATTACTTTAAAATTGCATGTTTCGCCCATTAAATTCCATTAAAATTCCCCAGAATTTGACTCCAACTTATTCCGCCAACGAAAATCTTGGGTCCACTGCTGATTGAAAGCATTAAAAATGACAGGAAGTTTGTATGCTAACATATCCGGGTTAATGGTTTTCTTGAAACCTTCAAAACGTCTATGGCCTTGTACTGCCTTGTCCATGTTGCCATCATATGCGTACACAAATACGTCACTTTGAATGGCAACAACGTAGTCCAAACCAGCAAGCATGTTTTGATGATTTATGAATGGACTGAACTCTTCTGCTGTTGTTAGAGATGAGCGGGAAAATATATTTGGATGTCTATCGGTAAGATACCGAATGCTCCCGTTTCAATAAGCCTCACCAGCCACCAGGTAAATATTTGTCTTGGATGGTAAATCAAGCAAGATTGCAGTTTCCCTGGGGTCATAGGGCAGCCACCAAGCTTTCTTTTTTTCTCCCCCGGCAATTTCTTTCTCCTTCTAATGGCTGACCTCATAATGCATTTGCCGAAGTTCATTATCTTCTTCAGCGGTCAAATTATGGCTGCATCCCGTAAAAGCAAGCATGTCCTCGTATCTGCACAGAAATTTATCAATGAATGAGCATATAGTCCTCGAATGCGAAACAGTTACTTCTGAAAAGACAGGAAACCGTGCTTGAGCATTGTGTATCAAGACAAATGCTAAATTCTTGTTTCCCCAAGATGCATGCAACCATCTAACACCAATGAAAAATCGATAATTGGACCAAAAGAAGATGAAATTTCATGTTTATATTAAATAGGCTATTCTACTGTCCAAAAGTGGTGTCAAATACAATAGAAAAACTCTACAAGGGTAAGTTTCATATTGAAGGTCTTTATGCTATTAGTATGAACAGCTGGGTAAAGTTAAGGCAAGAAAAGATCAGAGAACACCACATAGCAAAAGAATTAATAAACATGGAAAGGACATGAGTACACAAAAAGAACTCCATAGCAGGGTTTTCAATCTTAGTTACAAGCAAAGGCTATTCAAATTTTGACCAATCCGAACTTGAAACAAAGTAACTAGACGGCTCATTTTGTCCCTCTAAAAGGTTAATCACCCACCATGAATTATGGAAACAGTAGAGAGAAAGTCATTCAGCGAGAGGACAGCAGAGAGGTGGTTGGATGAACCCAGGCTGCACCACAGTTCAGTCTCACTCTTGACTTACTTTCCAGAACTGGAGCCGAACCATGAACCTTAATTCAGGTTTTTGAACCATATGAACATACAGAAAATAAGTTCCTTTTCATAATGAAATAAAGGGGCTGGGGGCTTCTTCAAAGAAACGCCATTTTATTGTAATATTTTAAAAAACATATATTTGAAATATTTGTCAATTCTATTGTTTTGTGTATTATTATTAATAATTTAAAAATCCAAGGAAAAAGAAACAATTTATTATTTTCGAAAACAAAAACACCCACAATGGGGGAATTTTATTAAAGAAATTTTTTTAAAAGTATACATCATTTTAAAACTTGTAGATTAGGATTAATTATATTAAATAATTATCAAAATACATACATAAGTTCAATATTAATTCAAAAATATTAGTGAAAAACTTGCAAATTAAATTAATTATATTAAAGAAATTTTTTTTAAAAGTATACATCTTTTATTTAAATAATAATAAATAAATTATAATAAAATAATAGTGTAACTCATAAATATTTAGTTGATGAGAAATTTCATTGTGGAATATGAGAATATAGAAATTTGATCGATGATATAGACCGATAAACTCACAAATATATATTGATATGTTATATCATTTCTTTTTAAATGAAATTTTAATATTAAATTAATTATATTAAATATCAAAATATACACATAAATCAATAATAAAGAAAAAAAGTGTAAATTAAATCATTTATATTAAAGAAATTTTTAAAAAAGTATAAATCATTTTTATTCAAATATAAAATTAATAAAAAGTAATAAAATAACAGTGAAAATTCATATATATTTAACTAATGAGATATTGAATTGTAAAATATATAATATATGAGAATATAATAAATAAACTCCCAACCAATAAACTCTCAAATATTTGGGAGAAAGATCTCGGACCCATGTGGTTGCTCTCATGCGCTATTTATCAGAATTCGAACTTTCACCCAAGCGAGAAGCTTTAATGCCTTCCGAATCAGTTCGTGTTAAAGAAATTTTTCTTTGGTCCTCTTGTTGATGTGAAGGAAAAGGTTTGTCTTTCTCTTGCTAAAACTTCATGTTTTCGGGTTTTCCTTTCGTACTTGAGTTTGAAAAACGAGGAAAAACCTTAAATTTTTCGTTGAAATTGCATGAGTTGAGAAATGTACGCTTGGTTTTAGAAGAAATCTGCCCTTTAGATAAACTAATTTTGAGACTGACCATGTTTGTTTTAGTGTACTACACAATGGCCGATGCTTCAGGGAAAAAATCAACCCGTCTGCGGGAGAAATCTGTTGACGTGAACAAGGCTCGATTTGGTTCAACTTCTGAATCACCTCCAGGAGAAGAAGATCAAGTTTCCCATCTTCTGACGAAACACTTTTTTGATGCGGTTTTAACAAAATCGCAACTTCAGACATTAGTAAATACTGTTGGGGAAAATGCAACCAATGCTCCATGTTTTGTTCTCAACTGTTTAATTAAGTTACATGAATTTTCTGTTGTTCCTGGCAGATGCTACCTTCCCATATGGTTCAGTTGCTTCCTCGTGCTACAGTCCCTGTAACTCTCACATATGGTGGCAAGGATTGGAACTTATCTTACCGCGGAGACTGCGCCCGCGCTGCATTCGACTCCGAGTGGAGAGCATTTGTCAAAGATAATGATCTCAAGTGTGAAGATGCTTGTGTATTTGAACTGGTGGAGAACAGCGGAAAGAATCTCAAATTCAAGGTGCATATCCTTAGGGGCGATTTACCACCTGAACTGGTGGCACTGGTAAATTCCAGTGGCACGACCTCCGATTCGCCGATAGTTCTTGATTAGATTAAAATGTTCATGGATCAAAGTTTCTAGTTTTCAGCTAGTTGAACCATTCTGTGCTTCTGTGTGTAAGCCATCTAAGATTTCCTTGTTTTTGCATGATTTTGGTTATCCAAGCATAAATTTGGTGTCTCGTGCGTTTATTTTTCCTTTGCATTTTGGTACAACTCTTTTTGGGGTTAAGATTCTGTTCCATGCACTGTTAAATTTTATTAATTCATTCTACACAAGTAACTAATCACGTATCATGTGATAAACATGTTTGCTATAGATTCAAATAATTTAATTAGAATGATTGAAAATAAAGCAAGAAACTGATGTGATCAATCACAAATATATATCACCCAACAGAATATCAAAGAAGCAGCATATTTTTATAAATCCTGGAGGGTGATTCAACGTGGCCTCTGATACAACAGATCCAACTAATTCGATAACAAAGAAAACATCGGTACATCCTGTATAAAATGGAACATAAAGCATACACGAAGCTATCTCGAAAAGAGCCTCTGGCCATGGAGGAAGTACCGGAGTAAAGAGTGAAGAGCTGGATACAGGACCTTCAGCAAATTGCAGATTCTTGAAGATCTGTTAAGAGGGTCGCCCCAGTTCAACATAGGAAAGTCTTCAAATAATAACGTTGAAGAATCATTAAACTATGAAGGGCGATAACATGCATGGACCGTGATGCCAACTGTAAACAAGGTGAGAAGATAACAGCCACCAACCAATATCTTTCAGTCATGACTCATCCACAGCTGCAATGCTTTTCATCATGCATATATATATGAAATTATCCCTGTTTTTGGTACATTCTTCGATAAATTCTTGCACCTTCAAATTCTGCATGGATCTCTCTCTCAGTTCTTATTCCCATTGGATTGCTCAACAACCATCCCTCCTCGTCACACGGCATGTTAGGGTCAATTCTGTCGATATGTATGATTTTGTTCGAACTGCCATCAAAATAGTTCCTCATGTCAACTGCCACATCCAGTATATCAGATTGAATGAAGACCTGTGTTGATAAGTGTTGATAAGGCTGTTAGGATAAATAAAAAGTTTGTTTTTATCTTGTTATTTAAATTAGATTGGTATCTTATCATTAGGTGTGAGCTATTCTATATATTCTGCAGAAACTTTGAGATTGTAATCAATTTTTACCGATTAATTCAGCTTTTGAAGCTTTGAATAAATATTTTATTGAAGGCGTTTATGCCTCTTCGTTTTTTTCGTTTTTTATTCCATCGGCCTTTATGGTATCAGAGCAAACGGTTTAGATGATTTATATGAATTAGGAGGAAAAGGAACACGTGTATGTTTTGCCAATTGACAAATTTCACATTGAAATGAGTCATTATTTCGAAATAAATAAGGAAATAACCGTCTTAAATACAAGAAATTTGGATGTCCTAATCTGGAATGCAACAATAATATGTATTGTTTGCGAGAAAGAGGAGAATTCCCAACTGCTGTTTGAACATGGTGACTCACGATAGATTCATCCCGAAAATAATAGACCTGAGTTTGCATTAGCACTGCCAATCCTCTTCCCCGAGGTCAGGTCCTGAAAAATACAAGTAGATGATGTGAAATTAACAGTACAATTCAAATCCTTTGTAAGTTTGCTGATGGACAACAAATTGCAGAACAAATTAGGAACGTGCAAAACATCCTTAAGAACAATCGAATGGTTGAGTAAAATAGTTCCTACACCATGCACAGGAGTATATGATCCATCGGCAATTTTAACCTTTTGGTGACTTGTACTGGGAATATATGATAAAAACAAACTCTTACTGGAAGACATATGATCCGACGCCGCAGAATCTATGATCCAAGTCTCACCTTTTGTAGTTAGGTCACTGAGGGCTGTGAATTTGGTACCTTTCTTAGCCAAGTTGGAACATCCAGTAGCATCAGAGAAGAATTTACAGAGTTGCTCCATTTGCGTCTTCGAGAAGCCTGCTGCAGATTGGTTTTCATCTACATCCGAGTTGGCTGAAGCTTGAAGTCCCCTTTTTTCTCGGTTTTTGAATTTGTTTGGGACCCAATTCGCCGGTTTACCGTGTATTTTCCAGCAAGTTTCAACAGTATGATACGGTTTTTCACAATGTTCACACCAAGGTTTGCCATTCTTCATATTAGGATCAATACGATTTTCTGAAGTGCGTGTGGCGAGGGCCGAATTTTCAGTGAAAGGTAATGTGTGAAGCATCACCCTTTTCCGGTTCTCCTCTCTACGAACCTCTGCAAAAACCTCATCGATTGATGGTAACGGCTTCATCCCTAAAATACGCCCATGAACCTTGTCTAAACTTCGATCCAGCCCAGCGAGAAAGTCATAAACTCGTTCCTTTGCCACCATCTCGCGATACAAGATCCCATCGGCTGGATCTTTCCAGTCACAGACAGTGAATAGATCCATTTCATGCCACAATTTTTTGAGTGTGTTGAAGTATTGAGTGACAGCACCATCTCCTTGCTTCAAGTCTCCAACTCGGAGGTTCGGTCGGTTGATACTTTAGATGATCCACAGCATGATGTCTCATGTCCAGATTTAGATGTCCCTGATACTTTAGATGATCCACAGCATGATGTCTCATGTCCAGATTTAGATGTCCCTATTGCATTACGAAAGGGAACCAGATCTTGCACACAATATCCAGTGGCTAAGTATGTGGCATATGAACATCTATCAGCTTCGGTTCAGACATTAATCTCTAATCTGTCAAGTGCAAAGGTTCCATCCACAATCCAAGAGGCTTGGAACGATTTCAGATGGAAACAAGCTGTCCTCGAAGAAATGCGGGCACTGGAAATGAATGAAACTTGGGACATTGTTCAACAACCCAAGGACAAAATCCCTGTTGGTTGTAGGTGGGTCTTCACGATTAAATACAAGGCTAATGGCTCAGTTGAACGTTACAAGGCAAGATTGGTTGCGAAGGGATACACACAAACTTATGGTGTAGATTATCAAGAAACCTTTGCACCAGTTGCAAAAATCAATACAATACGAGTTCTATTATCCTTGGCAACAAATCTAGATTGGCCTCTATATCAACTGGATGTAAAGAATGCTTTTTTGAATGGGGATCTAGAAGAAGAGGTATACATGGATCTACCTCCTGGGTTTGATGAAGAAAGGAAGACTGGTAAAGTTTGCAGGTTAAAAAAGTCACTCTATGGTCTGAAGCAATCTCCACGAGCCTGGTTTGATAAGTTCACCAAAGTGATTATAAAACTTGAATTTCTACAGGCTCATACTGATCATACCCTATTTTACAGACACAAAGATGGAAAAATAACGATTCTTATTGTTTATGTGGATGACATTGTTCTTACCGGAGATGATCTACATGAAATGGAAAGGCTGAAACTGAAACTTGCAGCTGAGTTTGAAATGAAAGATTTGGGAAAATTGAGGTACTTCCTTGGCATGGAAGTGGCAAGAAACAAATCTGGAATCTCGGTATCTCAACGGAAATATGTGATTGATCTTTTGAATGAGACAGGAATGCTAGGATGTAAACCAGCTGACACACCTATGGATCCAAATCAGATATTGAGAGAAAATGGTTCCCCTGTGGAGAAAGGAAGATATCAACGCCTAGTAGGGAAACTAATTTATCTTGCTCATACTAGACCAGACATAGCTTTTTCAGTGAGTTGTGTAAGCCAGTTTATGCATGCCCCGTCTGAAGAACACATGCCAGCCGTCTATCGAATCTTAAGGTACCTTAAGGGGACTCTGGGAAAAGGACTTCTCTTCAAGAAAACAGAAGCAAGAAATGTTGAAATATTCACTGATGCAGATTGGGCCGGATCAGTGGGTGATAGAAGATCCACATCAGGGTATTGTTCCTTTGTCTGGGAAAATTTGGTAACTTGGAAGAGTAAAAAACAATCAGTAGTAGCAAGGAGCAGCGCATAAGCCGAGTTAAGATCAGTGGCTCATGGTATATGTGAAGCTTTATGGTTGAAAATGTTACTTGAAGAACTGAAAATGAATGCAAGTATGCCATTAAAACTATTTTGCGACAACAAGGCTGCGATAAGCATATGTCACAACCCAGTGCTCCATGATCGAACTAAACACGTTGAAGTTGATCGACACTTTATTAAAGAGAAGATAGATGAAGGAACTATCAGCATAGCATATACCCCAACTTCGGAACAAACTGCCGATATCCTAACAAAAGGCCTTTTTAGGCCATTGTTCGAAAAAATGGTTGACAAGCTAGGAATGTACAACTTGTACATTCCAGCTTGAGG
Source organism: Primulina tabacum (assembly GCF_025594145.1). Taxonomy (NCBI): domain Eukaryota; kingdom Viridiplantae; phylum Streptophyta; class Magnoliopsida; order Lamiales; family Gesneriaceae; genus Primulina; species Primulina tabacum. Next base: position 4,460,105 of record NC_134557.1, read on the forward strand.
GGGAGTGTGATAAGTGTTGATAAGAATATTAGGTTGATAAGGTTGTTAGGATAAATAAAAAGTTTGTTTTTATCTTGTTATTTAAATTAGATTGGTATCTTATCATTAGGTGTGAGCTATTCTATATATTCTGCAGAAACTTTGAGATTGTAATCAATTTTTACCGATTAATTCAGCTTTTGAAGCTTTGAATAAATATTTTATTGAAGGCGTTTATGCCTCTTCGTTTTTTTATTCCATCGGCCTTTAACCTGTCCAACAAAAATGTCATTTAAGTGATGCTAAACATCAAAATAGTTTTGAAAACAAAGAAGGAATGCTAGGAATATGGTGCACATCTCTATATATATATAGACACAAGTACACATATACAAATATAACTTGATGAGATAATTTTCCTATAAAATGAAGAATGTGACTGTTCCGCAATTTAACCAATAGTCAAGTTCCTGAAAGAATTAGAGGTTCCTCATTGGTTAGCTTGAATGATGGGAAATCTAGCCTGAAGATGATATAAATCTTTCTAAAGTAGCAAAACCAGAAATATCATGTGAAGCACGTCATAAAATGCTGATGATATGCAAATAGCCGCTGAGAAGCTAAAGGTGCAACTGTATACAAGAAACTGAAATTTTATAGTCTTACCTGACCCCCAGGCACTAAGTCATCTACAATAGATTCGACCAGAGGCTTCTGCACTACCCTTCTTTTATGATGTTTTTTCTTGAAATGAGGATCTGGGCACTGCATAGCGCGAAGAATGTTTACTGTTCAGTTCATTGAAAAGATAATTTATTTTAAACGGAAGGAATTCTTAGATTTTCACATACTTCTAAATATATAGAGCAGAAAATAACATTGCTTGCGGATTTTACTGGACAAGAACTCACCAAGATAGACACTAAAACCAAAGGGCCTGGATATGTGGCGACAAGTTGTTTGAAGGAGATGGTCGCATTAGCAAAAATGAAATGTCTGCATTTACACATTAGTCAACCACCAATTTCAGTAACTTCCAAGAGCCGTAATACATTAAACTCTTGAAGCCTTACATGTTCCTTAGAGCCAGCTCATTCACCCAATGTTCAGCACGCTTAGCCAACTGTGCAAGAAAAACAAAAGAAAGTAAATCGAGTTCTCATGTGTTTGACTTTCCACATAGGAAGAACTGCACTTTAAGTTTTATACATATAAATATGTAATACACATATGTGGGCGTGCATGTGCAAAACCACTAAGGAACCTGTTGCCTACTTTTGGCCGTATTTCCAATCCCAGGTAGTTCTTCAATCCTGAATTTCTTTTGGCAAGCCAAATGAGAAACCTTCCGCTACCTGAAATTTTCATTATCCTTTTTAAGATGACAATCAACAAATAGAAAAGTTGAAATTCTGCAGAGGAATGTATATTCTAGAGTGAAGAAGCAAAATTCCTTCACGTGATTGAATAAGAAAGTGTCACAAGATAGAATAGAGTGCCCAATCATGTATATATAACATAAAAGAAACAAACTGCAGTAAGTGAGATGATCGTCACAGAGCGTAACTGAAAGGTATCAAGTTACATTTATGTAGAAGGTCAAACTCATTTTGTAGCCACAACATAGAATAGAGTGCCCAATCATGTGCATAAATGATAACATAAAAGAAACAAACTGCAGTAAGTGAGATGATCGTCACAGAACACGACTGAAAGGTATCAAGTTACATTTATGTAGAAGGTCAAACTAATTTTGTTCTAAAAGATGACAAAGATCAATATCTTTTGTGACTATAAGATTTGGTTCCGAACTAGAAAGTGCATATAACCACATTGTCATTGATGCTGGCACTAGTGTATATGGTCGGAAGAAAAATATATGTGGGCTACCAAAAAACAACCATTAAGTACAGTATTTGACAGATAATAATACTTCACACATGCATATCCTATTGCATGAAAGGTCAATTCTAGTCGAATCATAGATCAAGAGGCAATTGAGAAATCATGGGCGGACATCGCATTATATGAGTACCACGTTGCACAAATATTTGACCAAAATATGTTCAGATGTCAAGAGAAGTAAATAAGGTCCTACCACTACCAATATCCACCATCAATGGCAACGTTGGATCATCATACACCAAACTCCAATCTGGCAATTCAACGGGAATCTACACACCAAAAGCAAGACGTTATCATTTTTCCAAGTTGGAGAAATCATCAATCTTTAAAATCAACAGTGTAACTCAGAACCTCTCCTAGTCCCATCCATTACTCATCCTGTGCACAATCACTCGACCAACACAAAAACAAAAGGCTTAAGCGAAAATCTGCTCCCTCTTGGAGAAATTACCATGAGTGTGGAACGAAGAGGATTAACATGCTGCCGAATTCTCACATGACCCACCTCCTGCAACGGCCCCAATATATCAATAGAAGTACCCAAAAGTTCAAATTGAAAATTAAAAGAGATAGAAACTTAAACACATAAACCCAGCTGAAACACCCCGAAATATTCAGCATTACGCACTAAACCCACATAAAAGTAAACAAAACTTGAACACAGCAAGGTTCTTAACATCACGTGCAATAGCAGACCTCGAAGAATTTGTCAGATAGATTAAGATCCGCGTATTCCCGAGCGACGAGTTCTGGGCTTCGGATTTCCTGTTTTTCTGCTATGGATAAAGGAGTAGACGCAGCCGTCACTGCCGCAGAAGCAGAAACAGTAAAGCTGTGGAACGTGGAGAAAGAAACCGTCGGCGGGGCAAAGGAAACTCCCAATGTTCTTTCAATTGAAAGGGCGTTGCTTGGCCGGAGAAACCTCGGAATGGCGGAATAAATGGAAGCCATCCGGCAACAGACTTGCAGGTGTTCACTTAAAAGACAAAACAATACTCTGTATAAAAAGTCGCAAAAATATGCTTAATTTTACAAACATTTTATATATTGGTATTTGATTTGTTGTGTGTGTATATATATAGATAATCTAATTAAAACTCGGATTAAATTAAACTAATATTTGTCGTGATTAATGCTGAGAAATGAAATTGCTTGGGCCTAGTTGCTGATTAATGTAACGTTTCACTTTCCTTCCTATAAAATAATTAATTGTTATTCAGATAAGTAGTATAAATAAAACATGGATTTTCATGGAACAGTTCACCCTAACTTGTGGGGCACTGTCTTCATGAGAAGATCACAACTTCAATTTTAACCACACATATGTGGGGTCCACCAATTTTTTTAAAATCAATGGCCCAGATCCTGTGGAGGCACTGCCCCACAGGTAGCATCGACACTACCGATTTTCATATTAATCATTGATCATCAAACATATTCGATCTATAATTGCGTTAGTCCGATAATTTATTTAGCGTTGTATTACTATGTCTAAGCTTAAAGATCCAAAAGACTACAGTGTAATAAATAGAATGGAAGATCATCAAACGTGTAGAACACAAGAAGTACATGCATCATCCAGATTTTGTCGGTCCTACTGTATTGATATAAAAGTAGATCTCTTGTGAGACGATCTCACGAATCTTTATATGTGAGATGAATAAACCGTACCGATATTCACAATAAAAAGTAATATACATAAAAAATAATATTTTTCATGAATAACTCAAATAAGATATCTGTTTCACAAAATATGACCCGTAAGATCGTCTCACACAAATTTTTGACATGGATACAAGGATTAATCCAAATGTTGCAAGGGACTGTTTGTATTTTTTTAAAAAAATTGCATTACATGAAAATAGATATATATGGCCCTTGGATTAAGCGGGGCGTTCATATTTGGAGACATAAGAGTTGCTCGATTTGGATTTATTTTTTTCAGAAACATAATTTTTTTTAAAGTTTATTACAATATAAATTGGCATAAATTTATTTTTCTCGAATTTTTTCTCTTCTTATCAAAAAATTTTATTTTTAGGTGTCCAATATAAATTTTATTTATAATTTCTTGGTATCTCCATAAATTCATTATTTCCAGATCGTTTGATAAATTTTTTTCCAATATAATTTTTTTCCATGGGGGCAAATATAAACCAAAAAAAAAAACATTTATTATTACATAGAAGTGTAATTTGACCAATATAAAAACATATTTCCTAACTCGGGTTTTTTAGTGAATTAATTGAAAAAGAATAGATGAATATTTTTCAACTTCTCACGTTCTTTGTAATTTTTTGTTGGTTATCTTTGTTTTCTTGTTAAAATAACAAGTGCCCCAAAGTTCAAATTTATCAAAAATTTTATTTTCAAACAACCATGCCACAAGAAAATATTGAATGAATTGTTTACAAACAATTTGATAGTATTTTTAGCTCTAAAACTCCAAGACATGTTGTTTTTTAGTAATCATTTTTACATGTTTGATCTTATTACTCAATTACAATACATGTATTTTAGTTATTGTGCATTGTTTATTTTTTATATTGTCTTTTTTAAGATAGTCATTTAATTCAAAAAAATTGTTATGAACTTAAAAAACATGAATTCACGTTATGATCTATGGTTTTTTTTTTAAAGTTAGACCAAGACCTAAAAATTGTTAGGATCAGCACCTATATTAAGATAATGATTTAATTCGAAAAAAAGTTTTTACGAGTCTAAAGAAAATTATGAATGCACGTTTTAATTTATGAATTTTTTTTAAGAGTAGGTCTCTTGTGAGACGGTCTCACGAATTTTTATCTGTGAGACGGGTCAACCCTACCGATATTCACAATAAAAATTAATATTTTTTTTATGAATGACACAAATAAAATATATATCACATAAAAGACTCGTGAGATCGTCTCTCACAAATTTTTACTATTTTTTAAAGTCAGAGTGAAGCCTAAAAATTATTAGATCAGGACTGAGCATTAGGGGAGTACGTTTCATTACCGATAGTTTAAAATGAATTTCGAAAATCAGATAAAATTTAATGTAAGATAATTATAATAATTAATCAAATAACAGATAAAATATTATATAATTCACAGTTTCAGAAATCAAACCACGTCACTGTATTATGTAGTCTAGAGAGAGAAAATGAAAGGAGGGAAAAAGAGAAGCAGCAGCGCTGACCCCGTACAATCCCCTTACCTACCCTCACCTCCCACCCCAAACGACGTCAGCGACGCGACTGAGGGGGTGGAGGAGAAAGAGGGTTTCCATAGTGGAGAGGGTAGCGAGAAATTCGAACATGCTGAAGAAGCTTTTGAAGAGAGACAAGGAGAAGATGAGGATTCGGGAGCTGAGATAGAGTACGAGCCGTCGGAAACCTTTTGTATTGCAGAGGTGGACACGGAGGAGGTTGAGGGCGACAGGGTGAAGCTTGCCGAGGGATACTATGAGATTGAGAGCGTACGCAGAAAGCGCGTTCGAAAGGTGAAATTTTTGGATATTACATTTAGATGTTATCGATTATTTTGCTGAAAGTTATTGCGCTTGATTTTTGGTTTTCTGTGAATGTTGGGGCTGATGTGGAATGCGGCAAAATGAAGGGTCAAGTTCAGTATCTCATTAAATGGTGAGTAATTTTCAAGACGTACCTACATGTTGTGATAATGAGATTTTCATTTCGTCAAATTAATATAAGTGGGTGGGTTTTTGTGTGTGTGTCAATGACCTGTATATGATGTGTTGCTAATTGATATTCAATGTGTTATTGGGAAGGCGAGGCTGGTCGGAGGCAGCAAATACTTGGGAGCCTCTGGATAATTTGTTACAATGTTCAGATATTATTGATGCATATGAAGAAAGGTTTTCATCTTCTTCAATTCTTGCTGTATCTTGTACCATTTTGTGCTAATGAGCGCTTTGATAAGCTTGTAAACTAATTATTATAGTGCCATTTAAGCACATCATGATTGCTGATTTGCCATATCAGTTTTTATTTATTTCGGATTCTTTGTGGTTTTGTTGTATTTCAAGTTTGAAAACTGGAAAAAGTAGGCCAACACGCAAGAGGAAGCGCCAAACTGGCATTACTCATGCTCAGATTAAAAAAAAGCAGCATCTTCCGAAGCAGAAGTTGCCAAAGCAGCAGCAATCCCCTGCAGCTGCCACTTATGACGTGCCTTCTCATGTTGTCAGGATTACCGAGGACCCTATTTCCTTCCCCAGGCTGAATGACTTTAGCAGTATACATAATAGTGGAGAGACAGATGTAAGCGGTGGAAACAGCATTGAAGTGTCCAAGGGGATAAATGAGAATTTTGCGAGTACAGTTTCTGTTGAGAGGGAAGAAGAAAAGGAGCTAAATGAGTTGGATTTGAAGCTTTGTGAATTGAAGGGAGCAATGACGATCAGCATGGAAGATGCTAATAGGATCTCTATTACTCCTGAGGAAGGCCAACCGAAAAGGGGAGATATGCTGCCAAATGGATCGAGTAGAGCTGATGCTGTGGACATTTACCAATCAGGTCGTTGCACTGGGGCAAAAAAGAGGAAATCTGGTTCAGTCAAGAGGTTCAAGCAAGATCTAACATCATACTCCATGGATGGTGCACAGAACGCAATAACAACATGTGCTGCAATAGAACCTGTGGTGGTTCAACATTCAGATTTCCTGGGAAGTTATACAAATTGCCAGAATAAGTATTCTGATTCCAAAACAACGTGCTCCATCTCTCAGATTCTCAAACCCATAAGCTACAAAGCTTCCATATCAAACAACGTCCAAGAAGTCTTGGTAGCTTTTGAGGCAACTAGGTATGTGATCGAAATTATAATTTTCTTAGTTCATCTTTATCTGACGAATATATGAAACGTTGATAATTGAAGCTCCCATGGAAGTGTGTGTTTTAAAAGAGGATGCTTCCAAATTGGAAGAATAAGATTGTCAGATAGCAATTTAGTTGTCGTTAGACCTTTGAAGTGTGTTGAACTATTTCTTTGATCCGCAATTGTTTTTATTTGTCTGCAAGTCCCTCGAAAACTGTCTGATTTGTCCATATCAGAATTAATTATGCCCTAGAATCGTGGTTTTGTAAAGTATTGCATGCATTGTTTGGCCCCTGGCCGTCTTTTATTTCCACTAGTGCATGCTTTGACAACAAATTTTTTTTGAACACGAAGCTGGCGTAATTGACATAAATTAGGTCATTTCTATGCTAAATCGATGGTTTCAGTAGGATAATTTCATATAAATCAATCATGTAGGTCGAAATGATCTTTTGCGGGGTCTAGCATGGGAAATTCCCCATAAATTATGGGAAGATGTCGTAGCACTCAATTTTGTGAGCTTCTGAGTGAATGACCTGAAAAGGAAGTCATCAGAGAAGAATCTGACCCGGGTTTGGTAGGAAAACAGGCTATGTTCTTGACACAAAATATTAAGAACTTGTACCTTATCGGCTTTTGATGGGGTTTGCACCTGGAATAATAATGCGACTTTAGAGACATTTTTCTCCTAGGTATAGTTTACTTCCTGGACTCTTACCACTGCTCTTAAATCTTGATGGTTAGAACCTAAAGGAGTGGAGTTTATAGTACGTTGTAAGTTACGTTAATCATTTCAGCAACACCCCTGAATGGATATTTCTCTGAAAGTTTTTTGCTCCGTTGTCTTATGGTTTCCTCTATGCTAAATTACAGATACATTGATTTACATATCAAACTAAAGAATAAAACAGTATTCTGAAATATCAAGACAAATTCTTCAAAAAGAAAAAAATCAAGACAAACGAATTGGTCGAGGCATCAAAAAGTTTCAGTACATGACATTTGTCACAATTTTTGAAATACTATTTAAAGAAAATATTGACACAAGCTGTTGACATAACGAAGTGATGTTTAACTAAAGCGTGGAAAAGTGATTTAGTGAAATGATGGTTTGGAAAAGGTGGAGAGAATTAAATCTATAATTTTTTAATAATTGAGTTTAAACAGCATATTTGATTTTTCGAACGACAAATTGACGGAAGGGTGGAAAAATTATAATAGATTGGAAAATTTCATCCCAAAACTTGAGCTGGACTTTGAAATAAGAAAGCCTGACCAAATCAAGTCAAGCAGGCGAAACTGAACCTTAAATTCTGTAACTTCGCTTCGGGTGCTTTCTGATGTTCTTATTACAATTTATGCAGTTCTGAACATATTGAGTCTTCGATTAATGTCTACTCATAATTATTTTGCTTGTCTATGATCCACGATTGCCATGCTGCATGAAGGTCCGATGGATCTAAAGTAACTGTGGATAACAAATTTTTGAAAGCTAACAATCCCCTCTTGGTAAGCTTCATAATCTTATCAGTTGTTTACTTTGTGTTCTTGGACCATGAAAATTGTGTTTCATTCTAACCAAGATCTCAAGTCCGCCCCTTTGTGACCAGTGGCGGGCCAGGAAAATTGGGTCATCTGAACTAGGATTTTAAACTCTGAATCTTTTAATGTTTAAAATTGAGCTACCCGAGTTAATATCAAATTAGTCCAAATTTATCCACAATTAATACATAACCAATTTTTTTTAAAAAATTGGGCCACCCAGGCAATGTTGCTCCTCCACAGTTTGTGACCTGAATCATCAATGCTAATGCGGGAATCTTCACTTACAGACTTTGAATCATTCAATCATATAACTTGCATTGTTTTCTCTTCTGCAGCTGATAGACTTTTATGAGAAACATTTGAGGTATAGTCCAACAAGATGAGATCTGGTAAACCAGTTAAAGCGCAGCGACAGTAGGGTCTTTTCTTATTCCTTTATGTATATTATATATTGTTGTAACTTTTTGTATCAAAGGCCTAATGCAGGCCATGCAAACACAGTATCCATTGGCAGTGTGGTAGATAGTGTTAAGCTCGAATATATAACAGCACTGATATGCTTTATTGCATCAACTTACCCCTTCATGCAGTTGAAAATATGGTCGAAGTGATTTATTTTCATTTTCCATTTTAATTCTTCGCTCCTTTTATTCTTCCCTGTTATTTTTTGGGTTTTTTTTCACTGTGGCATATTTGGTGATGGTATGATATTTTGAGGGGTTGGGGGTTTTTGTTTTAACATGGATGGAAACCATCTTACTAATCAAAATGAAATATTCAAAAAATATATATTTTTGAGTAAAAAGTTTATAGGTACGATTTATGCAATTTGTTTGGTTTATTTGATTTTACAAAAGAAAAAAAAAATCAAATCAAATCGAAATAATCTAACAAAATGATATTTAAAGACTGAAATTAAGTTGTCGAAACGAGTGAATTAATGTAGTTTGGTAGATTACTTCCTTAAATAAAAAATGTGTGCACTTCGATTTTTATCTCATCCATTAAATAATGTCCTTAAATTTTAAAAATACTCCAAAAACAATTGAAATTGGTAAATGATGCTTCAGCTTCTTGCCTGGCATTATATTTAAAGCCAAAAAAATATTTTTGAAAAAATAAAGACATTCGTCGCCAATTCATTTCCTCGAAAAATGCTTTTATGTATCTTCCCGAAATACCCAAATCAATTCCAAATATTCCTAAATTTTTTTGTCTAATTCATTTATTGTATTTATCATTGGGCAGTTTTAATATTTGAATTGGTTATGCAAGTTAATATTGTCTAAATTGTGCTGTAAAAGAGCACAAGTTTATTTTTCTCGACTGAGATTTATAAGATCTCGAAACTTAAAGCAGTGAAATATCACGCACAACTCCTCAGATTTCATCTCCAGAGAAGAGAAGAAACATACATTTATTCAACACGAACTAGCATAACGAAAAACAGGGAACATTTAAAGATTCAAGCTTGTAATACTCTTTATCTTCCTTCATGAATCCAGCACATAAAATTTAACCAATCCTGCAAAAAAAGAAGATATATATATATATATATATATATATATATATAATCTTACTTTATTAGTTGTTTCAAGAAATCTAGAAAAGATTTGCATAGAGGAGTCGAATGGAAAACATGGAAGGTCATTCATTACTTGGAGCAATCAACATTGGGCGAAACAGCAAATGGCAACGAAATCCCGCAATTCCCTGGAAGGGATTTAGCAAGCTCGGGTTTCAGGTTAATGTTCTTGGAGGCATTCTTAAGACAAGTACAAGCAGTCTGCTTATCTGCCGAGGTTGTGGCAGTTGAAGCAAGATTCGACACACCAGCACAGCAAGGGGCCGGTGGCAGTCCGCTGCCACTCTTCAAGTAGTTGATACAGGGCTGGATGTCCTTTATCACGTCGCTGCACGAAATTGTAGCTTCGGAAGATGGAAGTAGAATATACAACAAGATCAAGAAAGCTGCGGCTATGGAAGGAACTATCTGTATCGAAGATGGTGCCATAGTTAATGCGAGGAGTTCTGAAAAATGAGGTGCCAAAATCAGCTGCTTTATAGGCAAAGATCTGGTGATTTCGTGAAAAAAAATTGTTTAGTTATGTGATTGAGTGCAAGAAAGTGTGTTAATGATCCGAAAGTCAGAGTATATAGAGCACTTCAGGACACGAGAAATGGTTATTGTTTTCAAGTTAATGCAGCTGTGCTGCATAACTTGCAGAATTAAACATAAACCTACTCCATGCATGTTCCTTAAAATATTCATTGTTTGATAAAAGGAAGAAAAACAGATATGGGAATCAATTAGTTGTTTCACGCACATATTTTATCAAAGAAACTACATCATCGAGCTACACACAAATCTACAAAAATCGGCTTCTTAAGAATATGGAGATTTATCTATTCTATCATACAAATGTCGCTTGAATTGTTGACTTGAGTTTCACTCGACAAACACGTTTCTTGCCGGCTTTAACAAAGTAGAACATGGTGTTTGTTAATATTGTAGCATTGGGACGATTACCACAACACTAGTACTGTGGAAGTAACTTAGAAAAGGTCACCGATTTGGGTTCCTTCGTGTGAATTTTTATGGCTAACATTGTGCTAGAACATTCACCCACTGTTGATGGCAAAGTTTGGCTACAGCTCGACCACGACCGAGCTTTGGTTTCATTTCTAGATCAAACCCCAGCACAAATATTTTTTTTTATTGTTTACTCGTTAAATCCCTGGAACTCAAGTCGTGGTATTATTTTTTTAAAATATTAATATCTTCTATTTATTTTTACTTAAATCTTAGAAAGACGGAACCGGATTTTAATCTTTATATTTTCCAACCTCAAACTCAACTATGCTCCAAAAACATCGATATTTCCGAGGCTAAGCTTGAATAACTTGGTATATGTCTAATCAAAATTCACTGATATTTTTTCGTTGCATAAGAGCTCGGATTTATTCAATTCGATGCATATCGGCTGGACTGCACATCTTCGACGGGCTTTTTTCAGAGGGGATGCTTAGAGTAATTGTCTTGCGAAATTAGCCAATTTATGTACTTTACAATAATAATAAGAGAAACCTTTACATCCTAGACAACTAATCATATGCATGCTTGCAAACGATAACCTGAAAAGATTAGCATCAGTAAAATCAAATTTCAACGTTCTTGATACAAATATCTCAATTACACCAAATCCTCATATTCAAACCAGACAAGTACTGAGAACAATGGTCAGATAAATAAAGAAAACTAAATTCTTGAAGAGTATCTACATCGGATGAACAGTGTTACACATGCCTGGATTCTTGATACACCATAGTGGCTGGATTGGTTCCGCACCAATTCCCCGGGTCACCATCCTGTATCTCCACTCATTCAACCTATCCGTAGCCTCCACAGATCTTTTGTTTCCTGTCTCATCTCGGTTCCCCGACCATAAAGCTTCAGCCATCGCCGAAGCTCGAGGCCAAATCCGTGGATCCATAACGGTCGGATCTGCTTGCTCTGACCATAATGCCACTTCCCCTCCTATTACCAGCTTTGACTCCGCCTCAGTCAATCCGTAAGTTATATCATAGTTGTATATGGTTTGCCATGTTTTAAACGGTCCACACCATGATCCGCCTTTACCTTGATCAGTACCAGGCGGCAGATCATACTGACTATTGTTCCCCAAAAAGTCTCCATGCCCACAATCCAAGTAATAAAAATCTGAAGATGAAACAATAGCACGATAACCAGAATCGACGATTCTTTTTGTGTTGTTTGGTCCATTATTCCACGATTGTAGAATAATGTTTTCGGGTGGAAGCAAAGAAGGGTTCACTTTTACATTAGCGTCCAATAAAACATCCTCCCAATAGACCACTGTTCGATTCAGAGCAATGATGTAGGGTAAAGTGGAATTAACAAACATTTCAAGAATCTGACTCAAGGTTCCATTTTTAGCAAGGAAAGACTGCACTAAAGGATCGATTTTCCAGCAGTTCGGAGTGATTTCATCGGCTCCTGCATGATAAAGTTGATCGGGAAACATCGCAACAACATCATGAACAACATTCTTGACAACTTCATATGTCCTAGGATTCAAGGGATTCAGTTGACCAGTTCCTGGCTCAGCTGCGAAACGATCATCCCAACCAGCTTCAGCAGGCCACCAGAACTTGTTTGCACAAGCAACGATTTCAGGGTAGGCTTCAGCCCAAGATCCCGTGTGTGCTGCAAAAGTGCAAATCCAAACAATTAAACGGTTGCAACACTTGGCAGAATCCTACAAATTTAATGTGACGAATAAACCTATGCTTAATGAGCCTGATGAAACATAAATATACACTTCGAAGATCGGATATTACAAATAAATATTAATGTACTAAACGGATGATTCTATTCATTTGGCAGTGGATAATGTGTTTTAAGGGGGAAAGGTAAAACTTTTGATTTTTTTTTAAATAGAGAAATTAGTTTGAGACAAAGGTTCTTTTCTTACCAGGCATATCGATTTCCGGCACAACTCGAACTCCATAATTCATACCATACTCCACCACAGTCTTCACATCCGCCGCCGTGTACATCATCTCCTCGCCATACGCACCTTTCACCGCCAGCTCCGGCTCCGACGGCACCACGATCGGGAACGAGTGCGAGTCCGTGATATGCCAATGGAATACATTTAACTTATTCATACTCAAAGCCCGAATCAGCCTCAGCAAATCCTCCACACCATAGTAGTTCCTCGACGTGTCGAGCATCACTCCCCTGTGCACGAACAGCGGCGCGTCGGAAATGTACAGCCCACAAGCAACCCTCGAAGGATTCGAGAACACGAGCTGGGAGAACGACTCCAGTCCACGCATTGCCCCCCATGCTGTTCCCGCCTTCAGCACGGCGTCGTCTCCTGTTGACGGGATGGTGAGTGTGTAAGACTCGTTGACGCCGTGGGTCAAGGTGGCGGAAGGGTCAGAAATCGCGACGACGAGGGCCTTCAGCGGCGGCGACGAAGTGAAGTTGAGTAGTGGGGTGACGAGAGGGCGGTGGTGCTCCGTCAAGACCTGGCGGAGGTAGCGCTGGACGGCGGGGCCGAGGTAGCGGTGGGCGGGCGCGGAGATAGTGAAATCGGAAGAGAGTAAGATAGCCTGCGGTTGGGTCCACTGGAATGTGGTGGGCTTGGGCCAGACGTCGAGTGGATAATTTCCAACGGCTGATATTTGAGGAAGAGTCAATATTGACGCACATATCAAGAAGGAGAAGATTGTGTGAGCCATTATTATTTGGTTAATTGATTTTGGATCTCAAACCACTAGTGCTTGCTTATATATATATAATTTTTTTTAAAAAAAAAAATTCATTTGTAGACTAGTTTTTTAGTTTATTTATGATTTTATTATTATTTAATGTTAAAAAATTTAATTGTATTTTTTTATCCTCTTGGGTATATGATATATTTATATAAAGAGCATTTCAAAAGTACTATAGGAATTGATTTGGGATTTGGAACAAAAATAACATTTTTTTATGGAACAGAACGAGTTGAATATCTATCTCATAAAATTGACCTATGAGATGACTTCATGCGTAAAACACCGGCAAGTTAAAAACAGCGTAGCTTTAAAATCAAGGGGTGAATTTGAACACGACATAGCAAGAGTTTACAACTTACTCCTCCTTTGTTTGCTTGTGATTTGGAGTCTATGGGACTATTTTTATTTTCTAATTATATCCCAAACACCAACAACTTTATGTCTTTACAATGAGAAAGAATCCATTGATTTTCTTTTCATTATTTTGAAATATAATCTAAATTTGCTCGCAAATTACTTATATAAGTTTTCTAAAATTTCCTAATTAAATATTTGGCCGGCAGCAGGCGCTATCTTGGGTAGATGATTGTTTTAAGCTCCTAAAAATCATAATATAAATATATACAAGTGGATCTCTAGTTAGACTATGTCACGGATATTTTTTTGTGATACATATCAATCTGATTCATATTTAAAGTGAAAAGAAATACTTTTATCATAAAAATTAATATTTTTTCATGAATCGAATCATCTTGAAAATTTGTCTCACAAAATTAATACGTGACCGTCTTAAGTTAATTTTTGTGAATATATATGACTCAGGGAACATCAGATTCTTGACACGAGGTGTTGCCAATTGTGTTCTTTAACGATGATTTCGGCTTGTAATTAATTATAATATTATTTTTAGAAGTCTTTCCAATGGAACTTTTGTATCTTATAACAGAGAACGAATCTGTTACTTATCATTAATTAATAAATATGATTTTAGTCCAACGTGAGATTTGGCACACTTTGACTCACAAGGCCTGCCCTGCTTTTGTTTCCCTAGGTGCAGGGTGTGCAATCGGTCTATTCGGTTACCAATCGAACCGAATAAACCTATAACTGATTTAACCGATTTTATTTTTGAATAACCGAACCGATCGAAATATTCATAGAAACCAAATTAATCGAACCGATTTTCAAATCGGCTTTTTCGATTATCGACCGAGATAACCGATATTTTTTAAAAAATATGAATTTTAACACACAAAAAAGGAAAGAAATGGAGAGCTCATAAATAACAAGAAACATTGAACAAAAAATATCAATAATAAAAAAAATATCGAAGATAAAATCATTGGATGAATGTGTTTCCTTCTAATGTATAAAAAGTTGGGCTTCATTATAATGTATTTTTAATGCTCATATACAATTTAAATTAATATATATACTAAATCGGTTAATTCGGTTTAACCGAATTTTTCAAATTGAAACCGAAACCGAACCTAGTTAACCGAATTAATCGATTTTTTAAAATTTCAAAACCGAATTTCCGAATTAACCGAACGGTTCGGTCAGTTAATTCGGTTTAACCAAAATTTTACACACCCCTACATAGGTGGCTTATCGAATATCAAATATGTTGCGAACATATTTTTTGTATGAATAATATGATCCGATTAGTTAAATTGGAACTTGGTAATTATTGAATCACTAGTATAAAAATATAACCCAAGATTAAGTTTCACAAATTAAATGATTCCGCTAAATTGATTAAATTAATATATACAAGCTATGATTAAAGAATAATAACTATTTTTGTTTTTTGACAACATAATAATAATTAATACCCAAATTCAAGACATGTCAATCGAACCGGTTTATGAGCCGGGCCAGAACTACCTAAGTCCGGCCCAGTAAAATGAATGGGCTGGTCAACCGAGGCCTGGTTCTAGTATATATAGTCATGTACCTGCTAACGTCAGCCCAGCCCGTTTGTGAATAAGAAAAGAAGAATTGTGTGTGGACGTATAAATCGCATCACGACTCCAAAAAGTCGTCGAAATAATAAATGTAACATTAACTTGAAAAGGTGACGTAACTGCCACGTTGATGTTAATTTCTACCAATGATCATCCACAAAATGGCATATATTGACAAGGCAGACAAAAACTCCGCCAATTTAAATTGAGAGTTAAAAAATTCGTAACAAAAATTAAAGTTGAACATCAAAGTTTGACGTGAAAGAAAAGTTGTACTGATACGTGAAGACTGTAAGGAGAAAAACGTGCTTTCAAAAAAAATACTCAGACTTGCACGAAATGTAAATCTTGATTGGCCATTGGTTTTTGTCTCTTCCTACAAGAATATACCTAATTCTTTACTTCATGCTTTGGCTTATTCAAACAATATATATTGTTCATATAGCAAGCAAATATACTTAGCCATTTCAATCATGGGGAATCGACTAAATGCTTCGTCTAAGATTTCCAATCTTTTCAAGAAAAAGAAGAAGCCTCTTCCTATCGAAACCTTGTTCCAGCTTCCTTCTCAGCTACCCTCCTGGCCTCCAGGTGATCATTCCACTCCTCAACTCAAAATATAATGTTAACTAGCGTTGGATTAACTCTTTCGTGTTTTACTACGGTTTAGGTGGAGATTTTGCGCGTGGAACCATTGATCTGGGAGGACTAGAAATATGCCAAGTATCAACATTCACCAAAGTTTGGACAACACACGAGGGCGGACTGGATGATCTTGGTGCGACTTTTTTTGAATCTTCTACTGTACCGGATGGATTTTTTACACTTGGTTGCTACAGCCAACCGAACAACAAGTCGTTAAACGGATGGATTCTTGCAGCGAAAGACGTGACTAATGATCCTTCAAGGGGATTACTAAAGCCGCCAATTGATTATTCTCTTGTTTGGAGTAGTGAATCTTTAAAAATCAAGCAGGATGGTGTTGGATATATATGGCTTCCAATCCCTCCAGAAGGGTATAAAGTAATTGGACATGTTGTCACGAATTCGCCAGAGAAACCGGCTCTTGATAAGGTCCGGTGTGTACACGTCGATTTCACGGATGTTTGTGAAAACGGGGAGTTGATTTGGTCGTCTGGGACGGGTTTTAATGTTTATAGCCCGAGGCCGAGAGTTAGGGGAGTTGAGGCCATGGGAATCCTTACAGGCACATTTGTAGCTCAAAAGGATGGTGTTGATTCTGAATATTTAGCCTGTTTAAAGAATGCTAACGAAATTAGAAAGGCAATGCCTAATGCAGATCAGATCAAGGCATTGGTTGAAGCTTACTCTCCCCATATATATTTTCACCCTGACGAACACTACTTCCCTTGCTCTGTGACATGGTTCTTCGAAAACGGGGCGTTGTTGTACACGAAAGGAGAAGAATCGAAGCCCGTTTCAATCGATAAAACAGGTTCGAATCTCCCACAGGGTGGCGGAAACGACGGTGCTTACTGGCTCGATCTTCCTTCGGACAATGCAACAAAAGAGAGAGTCAAGAAAGGTGATTTAGCAGAAGCATGTGCTTATTTGCATGTGAAACCAATGTTTGGTGGAACATTTACGGACATAGCAATTTGGCTGTTTTACCCTTTCAACGGCCCCGCGAAGGCGAAAGTCGCGTTCTTCAACATTTCCTTAGGAAAAATCGGCCAACATGTTGGTGACTGGGAACATGTCACACTGAGAATCAGCAACTTGAATGGTGAGCTAAAGAGCGTATACTATGCTCGACATAGTGGAGGGATTTGGTTCGACACCTCCCAGTTGGAGTTCGAGAATGGGAACAGACCGATAGCCTATTCTTCGTTGAGTGGGCATGCTTCGTATCAGAAGCCAGGGCTCGTATTGCAAGGAAGTGGCAATATAGGGATAAGAAACGACAGTGCTAAGAGCAAGTTTTTGATGGACGTTGGGGTAAAGTTTGTTGTCGTAAATGCGGAGTATTTAGGATCGATTTTCGTCGAGCCTCCATGGTTGAACTATGGAAGAGAATGGGGGCCAAAGATTAGCTATAGCATTGAGGTCGAACTGAAGAAAGTTGGGAAGGTTTTGCCAGGGAAACTGAAGAGGTTGTTTAATAGGCTTGTGAGGAGTCTCCCCGACGAAGTGTTGGGTGAGGAAGGGCCTATTGGACCTAAAGGGAAAGATAGTTGGACGGGTGATGAAAGGGCTTGATTCTCAAATAAATT
The DNA here is from genome assembly GCF_025594145.1 of Primulina tabacum. Lineage (NCBI taxonomy): Eukaryota > Viridiplantae > Streptophyta > Magnoliopsida > Lamiales > Gesneriaceae > Primulina > Primulina tabacum. The sequence continues at coordinate 4,477,866 of NC_134557.1, forward strand.
TTAAATACTTGGTATTTTTTCAAAAAAAAAAAAATATGTAATATATCTTTATTTAATTTTCTTTGTATAAATTAGGTTGTTATATAGATTGAAGAAATAAAATCATTAAATGTATTTTATATGAATTAGTTACCTACCTGAGTAGGTATCTTGTAAGACGGTCTCACAAATTTTTATTTGTAAGACATGTCAACTCTACCGATATTCACAATAAAAAGTAATATTCTTAGCATAAAAAGTAATATTTTTTCATGGATGACCTAAGTAATAGATCCGTCTCACAAAATACGACCCTGTGATACCGTTTCACACAAGTTTTTGCCTACCTACAGTTACGTCTTTCGAAGTGCATTATATTTATTATTATATTAGTGATCATTTGCACTATATTTATCTAAATATGATAAATTTTTATTTTAAAGTTAATTATAATTAGGAGTGTACCCATCAAATTAATTAAAAATTAGTTGATATTAATTGTATACTAGCGTATCAATCACACATGATGTGTATGGTATATAACAATCAAGTTTAATTCATATTATAAAGTCTAATAATTTATGATTAAAAAAATTTGTTAAAATATTAATGATTACTATATTTGGATCAAAATAAAATATTTGAAAATTCAAAAAATCTGATTATATAAGTGTCATAATTTGTATAACTTTGTTTTATTTAAAATATTAGCAATACAATCGTTGGATCAAAATAAAATATTCCAAAATTCAAGAAAATCGGATGATATTGATTAGAGACGCGATGGTTAATAAATTATCACGAATAAATGATAGGATAATATTGAAGATAAGTTTGAATAGATTTTAAAATAAAATGAAGATTCAACGAAATTTATGTGAAATTAAATAAATGTTCACCAAATTGTTTGCAAATTAGTTGTTAAAAAGACGATAAACTTTAATATAATGGAAGATAGATAGATAGACAATATTAAAGTATGAAGATAGATAGAAACTAATTTTTTTTATATTTAACAAGAACTTTCGAAATCACAGTGATATTTTAAAATCCATTTTTTTTAACTTAAATGTATAACATGTGCTTATACTAGTTTATATAAATTATTTTTGAAATATCTCGAGTTTTTAACCATAATTTTTTAAAAGATTTAATGTGTGTGTTAATTGTCTCACATCGGTTGGATAAATAATCTTGGAGTTGTATATATGGGCTTGGACAATCCTCCCGCCTTGAGCTAACTTTAGGGTTGAGTTAGGTCCAAGTTCCAATCTTAACATGGTATCAGAGCCCGGGTTCCACAGTTATGTGTTGGACTGCCTATAATTAGGCCACTCGTTCTGCCCATAATTGGGTAATTTGTAAACTCCACGCTCCAGATGTTCATTCTTGGGCGTGAGAGGGGTGTGTTAATTGTCCCACATCATTTGGATAAATAACCTTGGAGTTGTATATATGGGCTTGAACAATCCTCCCTCCTTGAGCTAGCTTTTGAGGTTGAGTTAGGTCCAAGTTATAATCTTAACAATGGTTCGTTGAAAAATCAAAGAACTCTATATGTTCTGATAAATATATATCCTTAAATACATAATTAAGATTGTATTCTAAAAAAAAAAAATTAGTTCAACAACTGTCCCCATTAACCTAAACCAATTATATATTTCGACAGATCGTATATGTATCTATATATTGTATATTACGGATTTTGCGTAATATAGCTCGTCACCTTCTATAATTCCTTATTCTTTTCCGAAATGAAAACGGCACATATGGATATTAATTTCTGTCTAGATTTCAATGTCAAATGCACACCATCTGTATTTATAAAAGTGTGTACAGTAGATAAGTGTACATCATATCAAAACTATATATATATATATATATATATATAGTTTTGGTCTCGCTCCGGAACCTGCCTCCGACTCGGTAGGCAAGCTAGAGTTTCAGACGTTTCATGTTGTAGGAGATATAGAGCTGCTGCGAGAGGAGCAGAAAGTAAGAAGCTTTGAATTAATGGAAGAAAGCACCTTACTAAACAAAAGAATACTGAAAAGGTCAGGCAAATCAATACGCATGCAAATTGTCACCTCTTCATGTTATGGTTTAAATTTTTTTTTTTCCCAGTCATGGCAAAAAGGACAATTTACTCAAAACAATAAACAAAAATACAAATCGCTACAACAACAGACATATGTGCTCCACCTATTTATTATGAGTAGGTCTCTTGTGACGAATCAATCCTACCGATATTAACAATAAAAGTAATACTCTTAGCATAAAAAGTAATACTTTTTCATGGATGACCCAAATGAGAGATATGTCTCATAAAATACGATTCGTGAGACCGTCTCACACAAGTTTTTGTCATTTATTATTATGTGAATACCTAAGAAAATTTTAAAAATTATACCATGTTTCCGGTGCTCCAAATTGAATAATTAAAAAAATTTAAAGTCACCTATGTGTTAAATAAATCAGAATAGGTTTTTTTTAGAGTTTCACGTATTATGATTTGAATCATGATTATGATGACAAATTATATTTTTGACATAAACAATGATATTTTTCATTAATTGGGATGTGATTTGTTTTCCAAAATTGACATGTCTTACCAAATTTTTAGTGAATAATTAAAAGCTAATCTAATCTTGGAATTGCCCCCATGTATGTATATATTCAATGATAAAATCGAATCAATATACATATTATTACAATAATCTATTTCAATATTCTTCTCCCCGAAACTTTCTCCATTTGCATTTACTTCCCGCTCTTCGTTATATATGTATGGAAAGTTATTTCCACTAATTTTTTTTAATAAAAATCTCTCAATTATGAATGGTATATTTACCAAAAAAAATGCCAAGCTATTAAAAAACATGAACTTTTATGCTAGCATACAACAAGAAATTAATATTTTATTCAAATTTTTATATCCTTATCATTGAATATAAAAGTGGATCATTGTAAAATAATGCATGCAAGAAGAAAGTTTCTTTAATCTGGGCAAAAGAGAGAGTCAAAATCTGCCAAAAATGCATAACAATATCGCGGGAAATCAGACAACTTGTGGAACGAGACCAAGTTTCCCCTTTTTATAGCTTAGTTACAGATCTAATCTAATCTTAATATATAAAATTAAATCACATTTGCGATTAATAAATGACTAACACTACTCTCTTTGTCCAATGATCATTTCGATCTGCGTGAGAATTTTATTGTTTCCATGTTTTTCTATTACCAATACAGAAGTATGTTTGTTTTCATGAGGCCTGAAAAAATCCATGCATGTTGCACTGATTTTTTTAATCGTTAAAATACACTAGAAACGTCTCTATTTCGACCACCCTTTTGCTTTTTTGTCATTGCAGGCCGGCACAGAACCAAGGATTCCGTCTTGGGAACTTCTTTTATTTGAAAAAAGATTTTTTTTTTTTTGAATTTCTTTGGCCTGAAAAGATAGAGGGTTGTATCCTTAATATGTGATATGTGACTGATTTCTTCTTTGACAGAAGATTAATGGAGACACAAGCGACCGGGGCAGAAGTGAGGCGGCTCAATGTGGTCTACTTTCTTAGTAGGAAGGGTCGTATTGAACATCCTCACCTCATTCGAATCCTCCATCTATCAAGAAATGGGGTTCGGTTGCGAGGTTTGTGTGTTAATGATGCCATGATTTTGATTAACTTGAGTGTATCTGTTCGAAAATATCGAAATGAATATGCTTGTACCTGATATGTGTGTATTTGTATGTATTAGATGTTAAGAGATGGCTGGGAGATTTGCGCGGAAAAGACATGCCAGAATCATTTTCTTGGTCATACAAGAGGTATATATAGACTCTGCGCAGTGTGTACTATCATGCTATAAATGTACTTCGTACTTTTGTCTCAAGTTCTTGTCATTTGAATGGGCCAGCTTTTCTCTTCATTGATTATTTTCTCGATCAAATTCTAAATTCTAAGGCGAAATTATTCTTTTTTTTTTAAATTTTTGACAGGAGATATAAGACCGGCTATGTGTGGCAAGATTTATTTGATGATGATCTTATTACTCCAATCTCAGACAATGAATATGTTGTCAAAGGATCAGAGATTTCCTCCACTATTATCAACAGAGGTAAATTAATTTTAGAATCTGGCATGATCCAGCAGTTTTAAAATTTTCGAATTGAAAAAAGGCAAAACACCACCCAAAGCTACGATGTTTATTCTGCTAGCTGAGTTGTTTCTTTCGTGATACTCTGACAGAGTTTGCATGCACTTCGAAAAATTCTGAAATGCAAAAAGATAAGCAACCAGCAAAAGATCAAAAAGCAGATGAGATCCAAAGATACGTCCCAAGAAAATCCTCATCCGAAATCGAAGAAGAATCCCAGGTCTTTGGCTCCGAGACATCCACATTGACAGATGACTCTACAAAACTTGAAATGGAGAAGAATTCAGACACAGCAGTACACAATAAACAAGATAAAAAACCTGAAAAAATGGAGACCTCGTGGACTTCCGAAGAATCCAACCTCAAGATCAACAAGAAAGACAAGAGCAGAAGCAATAGAGTTAAGATCAGTGAGAAGATTAGTACCACACCTGCTGATTCATCCAACTCTCCTTCCGAGCCTCGTTTTACGAGAAGCAAGAGCTACTCTACTGGTGCATCAAATATATTTCGAAACTTGATGACTTGCGGTGCTTTGAGTACTAATGACTCGGCAGTGGTGATGATCAATAAGCAAAACAAGTACCCTTTTATGAATGTGTGTGCTAGTGATCAAAGAAATGTTGATTCATCACAAATATGCAAAAGGGATAAGCTTGGAGGCTCTCATAGGATCTTTGGCACTCTTAAATTGACTCAATCCCAATGGAACGGCAGGTACTTCAAGTCGAACCATTTATCCTGAAAAAAAAAAAATCAAAATTTTTATATTTAACTTATCTGCCGATAGACATTATTACTTGATTCATGGTTTTACTCTTGATATGTAATTAGCAATTGTTAGACTACTTTATATATTTTGGTTATTATTATTATTATTCTTTTTGGTTCAAAGATTTGATAATTTGAGTGATTGTTTATTAATAATTTTTGGATTATATATAGGAAGAGTTGCGATGCGGCGATGGATTCAACAAAGAACAAGATTGAATTCAAAGATCAAGGGATGGCTTGTGCTGCTAATTTGAAGCCTATTAATTGCCCAAATTGCTCGTAAGTACTTTCTCCATTCGAGTTCTTCTATGTAAATTGCTAATTAACAACTTTCTTTTCATGTCAGTCCAGAAATTTAGCTATGATATGCAAGTAAATGCATACAGAAAAAACTATATACTTTTTAAAAAAATTATATTTTTTCGATTTTAAAAACGGTTTGGGTTTGACAAAGAATCATTTGAATAAAGCTGATTCAATATATGGTCGGTGGAAATTTGGTGGTGTTAAATCATAGACTCGTGGAAATACTTTCGGCTAACGAACTTTATATACACGTACATAAAATATGTACTTTATGGAAGCTACCAAATAAATTTTTTTTTAAAAAATAGTTAACTACCAAATAAATTTTTTTTTTTAAAAAAAAAACTATTTTTAAAAATTTCAAGGGCATTTTATGTTGAATTCAATCCTTGGAGAAGGGTAGTACTAAGATTAACAATCTTAGACGAATTTATTATTATTTTTTTATAACAAAGACTTTTAAAATATGCAAATTATTATACGGACACATCACTTAATATTTGTCAGCTTACTAAAAACTATACTTCACCCTGATATTATAATTCAAAAATTTTAAATTATATATGAACTTTGTCATGTTTCGATCACTAATCTCTTCTAGTAATTGCATGACTTAGAACTCATGAGTGGGACATCGGTTTTATTATAACTTTGATAGTGATTGTAGGATTTCATACACTACTTAATGGTAACGTATTCACAAAAACAAATGGCAGACAATGCGGGAAGCCATTCAAGCCGGAAAAGCTTCATGTGCACATGAAATCTTGCAGAGCTATCAAATCAAACTCCAAGGAAGCTGCAAACTCTCTTGCTCCGAAGATCAAGATTTAGTAGCTTATGAAGATTTCTAGCTTCATTTATTGTAACACTCATCTTCGTGTCCAAGAATTAGCTTTTAGTATTAATAAATCTTTCTTGGTAGGTTCAAACTTTTATTCTTCAATAAATTTTACCCAATTTAATCATTTTCATTATATAAAATAACACATTCTGCTACTATCTCTTAACTGGGGAAAAAAGGACTCGCTCTGATTCCCGGGTAAATACATGAACAGTTAACTTCTGGTTTTACTTCAATGTTTATGAATCTGGAAGACTCCGCAAACAACACATCTCAACAGTGTGCTTTTTAAGTTTTTCCCCAATACGGAGAACTCCAAAATTATGGTCACATTTTGAAACCATAACACACAGCAGTTGCGAGAAAATTTGGGCAGCATCCGCAAAGCTTTGAGGCCTTTTTGGGAATTATCCTTCATTATAGCCCAGAACACAAATTAGAACATAATAATATGAAATTAATCAAGAACTTCACTACTAACTACTACAAAACAGTCCACCGCATGTCAGTCATTTAAACATAAAAAGACAGAAATATCGAAAATAAAATAATTATTTGGTAAAAGGGCAGAAACAGAGAATTAGAAGATCACAAAACCAAAGTACAAATGACCATCCAGAACAAAGTTTCCCACACTTTCTATGTTAGAATATAACTGGACAGAGGGACTTTCATATTTCAAATGCTTATTTGCACTCACACCACCTCATCTAACTTGAAGCTCGAATCTTGCCGGAGGAGACATCTAAGCATCACAAAATGATCGATTCATGGGAACATCAGTGTCAGTAACTTCATCCTCACAAGAAATAATCCGGTGTTCTTCGAGTTACGTCAGGTTCTCCTCTCCTTGGAGCTGGCTCGAACTGAAAGAAATTCGACACAAAGTCAGTTGATATCAACTAAGTAATAAATATCACTAACAGGCACCAAAACAGAAAGCAACATGCTTGAATCACAATTGACTATACATGGATGCCACAGATGCTTCAAAAACACTTGACAACGAACTTAACTAACAAAAAAATGAAAAGACGGGCAAAGAGTGAAACCTGGATAAACGTGTGATCCCTGCCATCATCAACTTCCAAAATGGAAGCCATATTTCCGCAGCGATAACAATAATTTGGAGCGCTAAAAATAGTGACGACCTTTTGTTCCTGTGATAGGGGTTCAAGATTAATACATAACAAGTATCCAGTCCTTGGAAAGGTAATTAAAAAATACGTGTTCATGAACTATGGATTGTATTGATTACATGGGCCCAGTTATATCCTTCCATAACTAGCTGATGAGCTCTAGCAATAAGCTTCAAATTATTGGTGTGATTGAATTGCTCTGATATGTCCTGTAAGAATATAATACATGATTAACATAATGATTGGAGAAATGAAAACAAGAATATTTGGTTAGTTGTTCGATGGTTGAAATTTACCTGTCCAAAAGTGTATCCAGCACCACGAGGGGAGATGCCCCAACCACAACGATCATCAGGATCAGACCACAACAGATCACACATTGGACCTTCATGTGGTACTTCTTGAACACGATCAAAGTTTCTTATATTATCAAGGGTTTCGATAGAGGGAGATAATCCACCATGCAGACAAAATATTTCTGATTCAACCTATGCAAAGATAACAAATTGATTTGAATGCCCACCGCCTTGATACAACCAAAAAAAAAAAAAAGAAGCATAACAAGGGCCTAAAAACCACTAGCTAGCTGCACACAATAACTACAATTTTGTTCACTTTCATTCGCTCAGGTGTATACCAAACAAGGAGAAAATAACTGCAGGACTCAGGGCTAGCTTTTCACATATATCACAATAAACAGGTCGGAAAAATAAAAGGCGCGAAAAGAGAAGTACATTTACTCACCAAGGCAGTCAGAGGGAAATAGTCAAACAAATCCGTGAATGTCTTCCATACATTAGCATTCCCATATCTATAACCCAAATGAAAATATCAATATTTTGCATAGATATGGGATGAAAAATGAGGAAAATAATATGAAAAACAGGTATGCATGATAAAACAATTTGTCATTTAGATACTTTTTCTTCATTTCTATAATCCACAAACTAAGATTCCAAATGAGATGAAACCTTATCAAACAGACAGGTATGTAACGTTCTCATGGAACTCGATATGCTGCTGGAAGGGATCGCAGCACGCTCTGAGGCACTCATTCATTCAAGAGCTTTATCCGTTAGCCCTATTGTGTTATTTCTCAATCCCCCCATGCTTAATCTTATTTATCTTAAAGCTTTACCAATTTTCTCTTCCAAAAATCAATTTTTCTTAAACCTATTCAAAGCATTCAAATGAACATGTAGGCATGTGACACCATAATAAATACACACAAACTAATGCCAGCAAATCTTTAAACTTAGAAATCTCTATTTGTGCTCCATCATAACCTGGCACCTGCTTCAGTTACCTAAGAATGCACAATCTGGTGAAAATATTAATAAATGACAAATTTGAAAACAATTGCATCTACAACTGTTTTTTTATACAATAAAATTAAAGGGTCTTTCAACTACTCAAAACAACTCACTGAACACCAGGTAACGTTAAATTTCAGCCGTGAGCATGCATGCAAAAGGATATTACTGTGACAACCGGACCATCTTAATCCTAAGTGCAAACATTTTCCCCAAATCGTTAAGACTATTAAACACCAGTACTGTAGTATGAGATACAACACCTCGAACATAGCATGAAGCAAAGAATGAACTCACTTTCGCAGGCATTCATCATAAAACCCATAGACTTGAGTTATCTGCAACATAATTGTTTAATCTATCATTCAAAGCAAAAAAGTTTAATAGTATAAAAAACACATCAAGATGCCAATTAGATTCAATATACCAAAACTTGGGGCAAAAAACACCGTCAACTTAAATACAAAAGGTTTTCAATTAAATTATTTAGCATGCATGTCACAAAGTCCGGATGTATCTCAACAGTAGAAGTAACATAAAAAATAAGGAGAGGATGGTAAAATAGCAATACCACCCCACATTTATCCCCACACAAAATAGCAATCCTGCAATGAATTGTCTCAGTTTTTATTATAAGCAAAGCTATGAGGAATGTTATAGTTAATTCAATTAATCAGAAACAGGTCATACACAACAACACCATTCAAATAAAAATAAATAAAGAAACATCATGAATTAATAATGTAAATTAATACCTGTCTACTTTCATGATTTCCTCTGAGAATTGTGATCCGTTGTGGATAGCGCACTTTCAGTGCTACTAAAAGCTGCAGGAAACAAGAAGACAAATGCCTTTCACGTTTCGATATTTCTGTTCCAAAACAAAAAATGGAAGGAAAACTCGGTAACCAATATTGTATGTTTATAATATATAGTCATTTAGCTAGTACTTACAGTCACAGTTTCAACCGAATAGTAGCCCCGATCGACATAATCTCCCATAAACAGATAATTTGTGTCCGGGCACTGTCAACGAGTAGATTAAAGCATATCAGATACTAAAAATGCACCTATACAGATAATTAACCGAGGTATAAGTAGAAGAAGTTGAGAATAATAACCTCAACAAGTTCATAGCATCATACCAAGAACAACACACACCCCACCCACCTCTCAGGCTAACTCACAGAGAAAGGAGAGTAAAAAGAACTAACCTAATCCAGATAAAATGACAGTACAGGCATGTTACCAATTACAAGCATACCCAACCACAAACCATGCATAGAAAAACCTATGTATACCTGTTAAGATTAGGACTTGGGCCAATCTTCACACCAAAAGTTAGCTTAAGTGGAGTCGTGGAGAAGATTGTCCAAGTTTATATATACAATTCACAATGACTTAATCCAGTCTATATGAGATATCTAACACACCTCTTCATGATTAGTAATGAATAACTACAGCGTGAAGTTTACAAGACATTAAAGAGTGACCCATAAGAGAAGTCCAACACATAACGGTGAGTCTGAGTTTTAATATCATTTTAAGAATAAAACTCACCATTCCCAATAATGAAAATGTGAAGCCACTTATTGTAATTGTAATTTTTTTTAAAAATTATCACGACTGATTGGTCTAATTTGTTAACACTCACTGTCTTTGATGGTGACCTACTAGATAAAAATATGCAGTAAAGCAGGTATCACAAACAGAATCATCAAGGGCAGTTATACAGCATCGGTGAAACATGATCAGCAAAAGACACCTGTAAGAAAAACATCTATAGAGACAGATATAAACAGAATACCAATGAATATATTTTAAAAAGAAAATCAATATACTATTCCAAGCCCCCAGGGTGACAAACTTTTTTTTTCTTTTCAATTCAACTTGTTATCATATACAAGATATCTCCAAGTTACGCTAAAGTAATTTGATATTTCTTTCAAAGATCAAGTCAACCAGTTCAAGACAAAAGGATAAAGAAAATGTCAGTGTCATAAACTACAATACCTTCCCCCCGATTCGGAAAAGTTCGGCAAGATCATGAAATTGTCCATGAATATCACCACAAATTGTCACAGGGCTTTTAACAGGCTGCATAGAGAAACAAATAAATCAACACAGTATCCACTGACAATTGAAATGAGTCACCGAAACTCGGGTGAGTTTCCATATGTGTTAATTAGGATTGTATGATGATTGAAACACCACAGAAATGCTTGATCAAACAACAGGATTAGCTCAGAAAACATCAGAAAGATCCAAAACTTTTAAATAATACAGCTAAAACAACACATTCAGAAGACATTCTTGTGGCATCAGTATCCAATATCTATATATGATTAAGATAATAAAAAGGTAGACTCGGAAAAATGATCAACACTTCAATTACAAACTTTTTCCCCTCAGAGACCTTAAAACACCAAACAATCCGTAAGACTAACCTAGTTTCTTTACAGAATCTTTTTTCAGAGAAGTTTGGTTCAATTATAAAAATATGGAGTAATAGGATGAACTACTGTTCAATCAATTCCCTCCATATAATGAATGGCACAAAGAATACTGTACAGAAACAACTTGTGTCAAATAGGTGGTGAATGTCAAATTCCAATTCATACAAATCAGGTGCATCTTTAGATAGCTCAACCTGAGTACATCAAACCAAAAACTAGCGACAACATATGAGGCTTTGATCCTCCAATTCGTTGATAACGAATAAAAAAAAAGTAGAGTAAACTCAGTAATCTGTTATCTTCCAGGCTAATAAGACTATTTCAACTTTCAACAATAACCAAAACTAATATAGATAGTAATGGGAAAAGGTGCAATGCCTGGACGTTGCTTTCTGACATTAGAATCTCTTTTGCCTTCTCACATAAGGTCCTAACCTGAAATTAAAAAATGAGGTACCCTCATATTTTGCACCCTGTTTCATGAGATGAATGTATATTATAGGAACAACAATTTTGAGAATCGATAAAAGAAGATATCAAACTACATGGTACTCATTAGCTAAATCAAGCATAAAGCCACTGCTATTCCTTTATGTTTAAATCACACTAGAAGCAACAGGTCAATTTCTAAGAATCGACCACTTAGAGGAATGCATGGAAGCCCAAACATAGTTGCAAAAAATTCCTAACTTCCTGTGGATCACTACAATGCAGAAGTTATCAAATGCAAAACTGAACAACGGCAATTCATGCCCAGCTTGGGCACATGTGCGGGGAAAAAACCAATATTTGGCAATATTACAAATAAATTTAATGATAGAAAAATAAAAAATTGTTTCATTCTACAGCTGTTAAATCACTCCACACCTATTTCACTTTCAGAATCCATCTGAATTTTCTGGCATATTTAAATTATGTTAAGGAACCATCTCCAATTGCCACAGCTAACTAAAACAAAATCCAAATCTGAAAGATTTTTTCAATGTTTCTCAGGTAAATATAACTTCAGAATGAGAACCCAATGCATCCTTCAGTCATTCTCAGAAAATCCCAATGTCTCATCGAGAAACCTCTGGACAAAAGATTGAAAATTAATCGAATGTCTATGGACTTCTCTCACTTCACATATAAAAAAAATTTACATTAAAAAGAAGAACCTTCATGAAACAATCGAAATCCAAAATCTGAAAATCGAACAATATATTCAACAACAAAACGTGCAGAACAAAGAGCCAAAAATCCTCCACCTCTCAACATATCCATGTCTACAACACGCAGCAGATCTGTAAAAGACGAAGATGAAAACAAAATAGAAAAATTTAACAAATGAAAAGGGATAAAAGCAAACCTCGGGCTCAGACAAAGGCTTGCACTGCATAAGCTGAGCAATCTGTTCGTCCAGATTTCCATGAGTGCTCGCAGCTGCCAGATCCGCGCTCATCTTGCTCTACGTTCCAATATTCTTAATCGAAAAAGGCAACCGGGGAAGAAATTTCTTAACCCTAGGCCAAGATTCAGGGTATGATTAACGTTCGGAGGATCGGTGTGGGGAATTGTGTGCTGTGATTACGGGGGATGAGAAAGAGAGAGAGAGAGAGAGAGAGCTCGGCTGAGAGAAGATGGTGGAACCGAGGGAGATGGAGGAGCCAAAGTTGTCGATCTGCTTTTATTTCATGTCATTTTAGATTCCAAATATATTAATATTATAATATTAAAAATATCTATATGGCTATTATTGATTTTTGTATTTAAAATTGCTTTTTCCCTACAATTAGCCACCACAAGAGCAAGTGCAACTGTAACGTGTTTATTTATTTATTACAAATTGATTGATTGATTGATTCATACAAAATAGTTTATTGCATTCTTTTTTTTATTTTTATTAAATAAACATACCCTAAAGTTTAAACAAAAAAATCAAATTATATTTAAATATCACATATAAAATACAATTTATTTGTCAGCTCATAAATAAATAAAATGTTGAGAAAATAAAAATAAAGCTTCAATTATTATTATTTATACTATATATAAAAGTTGTATCTAATAAAGATCAATATTACATTTTTGTTTGTTTTTTTTAATTTAAACAAACACTTTTGTTTTTTTTTTTTTTTATTTCAACGATTCAAATAGAACTTTAGTTCCTCGATAATTTGTCAAATTCCAATTTAGTCATATCGTTAATTATAAAAAAGAATATACACATACCTTGCATACGCAGAGTAACTAGTATAAAAGAAAGTGATGATAGTTTGGAACAAACACGCGTCATATACCGTGCTTGCGCGCGGGCATATGCATAATAGAAGATTGTAACAAAAATCTAGATAGGTCTTAAACATGCAGAAATCAATATCTTAATATGCAGAGTTTGTATATGTAAGTAAACAAACTAAACACGACCGATTGCATTCGTTTAATGGAACTAATTTCCGCTGGGAAGTCACATAAGGTTTGCAGATCTTGGTTTAGATTCTGGAGCGACCTTCAACATCTGCCCGTGAACTAAAAACTCGATGTTTTGATCGTTTCACCACTGTCAAGAACTGCGCGCAGATAGTGTTTTATGTTTGCTCTTCTCTTATGCCAGCAGCGTATCCGACAAGGGCGTAAAAGAGGGATCCGGGAGTTTCATGCATAGTGTCACCGACACCCCTACAAGGGAACAAATTGCGGGAACGAGGCCTAGTCCGTATCTCGCGATAGAAAAATGGAGACTCGGGTTATGATAGTTACTCACTCCTGGAGTAGAGCCTGCAAGAAAATGACAGAATATTACCAAGAGAAGATGTGCTGAGAGAGACATGACCGGGAAATGTCATTCGACCAGCAAATTATGTTGGTTAGACCAGGGGAAAGGTGATGAGACTAAGAAATAGGAAGCCAGCGTAAGGATAATCAGATTACGGAAAATTTGGAAAAAAAATATAATTAACATGCCCAAAAAAAAAAACAGTAGGGGAATTTGAAGTTTTACCAACAGAAACTATCAACCAAAGTCAAGGGAAAGTTGAAGGAAAAGATCGTCATAAGCTTACTTTGATTATAAGACTCAAGAAAACATAATGCCAGTCCACATAATATTTTGTCCATAAAGCTCAAAGATCCATAGACGAAGGCGCAACCATTGAGATCTCTGCCAACTAGAAAACTCTGCATGCTCACCCCAGAAACCTATTATGCCGAAAATAATCTGTTCAGAAATGTGAAAATCCAAGAATGCTATAAATATTCATCGGAGCCATACAACAGAAATCGAGAGCACCAAAAAAAAAAAAAACACAGCTCCTTCTCATCGCTTTTAGGTGAGTCGTGGTCGAATCTAGTTCTCAAATTTCACAATAAAGCCCAAGGTTTGTTATCTATTTTATATTCCATTTTGAAGCCATTACTTTCATTGAATATGGAATTGAATTACCAAGTATACCTGATCATAGTGCATCTCTCTGTCATATAAATCAAGCTTCAACTAAGGCATACAAGGAGGAAATATGAGTAAAAAATAAATGTATTCAAGTGAGGTGATTTCCCTAGAAGCGTTCTAAAAGAAAATCCAGAATGACAAATTTCAAAAGAATAAAAAATTGTTCTCTGATATATCCAAATGAGAAAAGTTAGAGAGGGAGATTTCCATACCATGATCAAAGCATTTGCAACTCCAATCACTATGGATAAAATATACATAAAAGAATTCATGCTACTTGGAAGAAAGAGGATCCCTGCACCAGAAACTATCCAAAGAAGCCCTCCGACAGAATATAGCGCCCTGGAACGTTGGACCTGTCCAGGTGATCTCCTGTGTGATGAGTATAAGTCAATACAGACACGGATCTAGCAAAAAAACTCGTTACATTATATATTCAATGAATTTGTGACTTAGAAGTTGAGTTTGAACTTAATCTAATAAATCGAATATAAAATATTAATATGAGGATATTTATCAAAAGGACATCGGTAAATTTTATATTTTATTAAATGTACTTTCAAAATTAAATTTTATTAAATAAAAAATGATAAACTAGATAGATATTAATTTGCTAGAAGTTCATATTACATTTATAAATTCCTTACAAATTAATATATGTGTAATACACTGTATACACCAATAAAAACATTAATAATTTATTTTGGTTAACAGCTTCACACATCATTCTACAAAACTATTTTTTTAAAAAAATAAATGGCCAAATTTTTTTGGCAATGGGTGCGGCCGACACTTTACACACTAATTTATTGCAATGGGCGTAGCTTTTTTTACCCAATTTTCTAGGTACACAGAAGTTAACAACACTTTAAATCTGATTATATTTTTAAAAAAAATAATTGTATTGGCCTCATTTCGCTATATATTTAAGAAAAAACGGGCTGTGCTATAGACCAGGACGGGCATAATGTAGATCCGTCCCCGAGTCGATATCAATACAAGATGATAAATTTTCAAATAATAAATAAAGCAAATAAAATTTTCAGACATAATTTAGTTCCAATGGACCTGTAGGAGGACTGATACGAGGAAGCTGCTAATGTAGATGACAGCAGGAACCTATGCACAAATATTGAACATGATAACTAGTTATCAAAATTTATATCCTATTTCCTGAATAATCTTATATAAATGGAAGTAATACTGTAAAATCAAATGTAGTACCGCAGCTTTTGAGGATTGGATCATTTTCAGATCATTTATGACATAGAAAGCTAGAAACGCCTGCGCCATCAAGTAAATTAAGCAATAAAAAGTAAATGTCAAAAACCTCTAATCTGAAACACTCTTTTTTGAAACTATTAAGCAAAATGTCAGGAATTCTTTTAGACAAATGTGTCATAACCTGGGAAACATTTGTAACAAGTCTGGTTAGCACATAAACAAGTGCCACTTGGTAATACAACACTTTGTTAAACCAGTACGCCCAAGAAACTCTGGCGTGGCCTTTTTCACGAGCTTCTCTTTTCAATCTGGAAGAATTAGAAAGAAGTGAAAAAATTGGAGCTCAGTACTCAAATTTCCCGTTGCATAGCATGAAGCAGAGGTACAAATAAATATGAGATTAGATATCTACTGCAAGTGTGATAAAATCTCAACCTTGGCTCTTCAGTTCCAAAATGAAATATACCCACAAAACAGCATCCAATGAAGATTGATAAAAACGCAATCCAGCGATACTGAAAAAAAGTTAACAGTCAAGCAAGTAAGCAGCCAACCAAAAATCTCCATAGACCAAAATCACACCTATTGTGTAACATACCTGATTTTCAACATTGATACCTGACCTTATTGTGTCGATGTTGAAAACCACAAAGGCAACAGCATATAGACTAAGGTTGGCAAGCTTTAGGAAAATTAAACTTCAAGAATGAGAATCATGCACGATAGAACGTTACTTCATAAATACACCACAAGAGAGCAAAATATAGCAAGAAACAATAAAAAGGCTATTAACCATCGTAAAAGCATTGCGACAGCTAGCCAAAACTGCTCTGCTTGTAGAATTCAGAGTTATGCAGTTCACCATTGACCTAAAACAAAAGCAAGCTGCACAATTACTGGCTTAACAAATTTTAAAACTGTTCTGGAAATTGTAGGAGCAAGAAGTTTATGGAAGTTAAAACTTTTTGTGTTTAAACCTTCAAATTAATTCTTTCGTACTTGATTAACCATTGTGCCAAACAATTGCACCCGAAAATCACTTTTAGCTTGAATTGTGAAATGAATCAATGGGACACATTAAAAAAAACTATATGAAGCACATTTCTTAATAGGTAACAAGATGGAAGTTGCTCATCTCATATTTTTCATGACAGAAGAAAAATCATTGACTGATCAAAGACTTTCATTACATGTGCGATACTTGTGTAGCTGCCCAGCCGACATTGAAGATTGCAGCAAAGAAGCTATAACTCATGGTCTCAAAAGATAATGAACTGGACCCCGTAATTTTGCAAGGTAAACAACCACCAAAGACCGAAGAAAATGAGACAGCTACCAAAATTGATCCCGCACAATGCCATAGCTTAAAACAGCCATATCTGTCTATCTGTCAAAAAAGGAGAAGAAAATCATTTCTGCAGTAGTATATGATGACTCAATCAGTTAAGAACAGATTTCCAAGCTTGATCATTTTTTTACAATTGTAATAATTTATACCGACACACAATCGACCGCACCCTTTCGCAACATAGATATGCTTCTACCTGCAGTAATGGAAAACTTGCATGCTGCCTTTCTCATCACATAGCCGCTGGCCCACCACCCACCCACCCAAAAAAATACAATGAAAGAATGAAAATCAAAATTAAACCTACCAAATGACATTTTTTGTTTCGTAGTTATATTTTTAATTATGTAAAAAAAAACCAGCAATGGCCACTTCAGACAAGGAAGTTACTGTGTTTGTACCAAAGAAACTTCCATTTCTTGGCTGTACATTGGATATCAATTCCTAGATATGGTTTCTCGAACCTTAAGCCCAACTATGGAAGTGATTCAGTGACGCCTCTCAAGGGCGGATTCCATCGACTACCAAAATTTAGGAGTACTAATATGGTACTCCAACCGACTCTAGTCGTTAAGAATGTATATCACATCCTGAGTGCTGTGTATTAGATATTAGTTAGTTCTTAGTTGGAAGGAAGTTAATTGGTTCATACACGTGCATAAATACATGGAGATGTATGAGTTACGAATGAACTTAATTTTTTATTCATGTTCTTCTTGATCAACAAAACGAATTGCATTAGTTCTGCTCTAGTTTCTTCTCTGTACTATGTAAGGTACACAATGCATATGGCCGCCAAACCATTTGTTGTGTAATTTCTGTGTGAGACTTTCTCAGAGCAAGTTTTTCACTTCGTCTACACTTACCAGTTCACCTGCAAATATGACTGTGAATCCATCAGCAATCTGACCCGAAAGCATGACAATTGCAGCATCACTGTTGAACAAAAAGGTGACGCATGGAGCAATAAATTAACTGGAAAATACTGATTACATCTCATGAAAAACACGAGTGACCACATTATAAACTACTAAGTATCACAAACTTCTTCCAAATCAATAGTATTACTTAAACCATTTAATGGATTAAAATGACTTCTCTATGTTATACATTTATTTCCTGGGCTATAAAAAAGAAAGAACATAAATTTTCTGGTCAATAGTATACAACAGTCATTGAACCACATATCAAGATGAAAAAAGTACGAACCTTGGTGGCAATCCAATATCAGTCAAAAATACCAAGAGATATGTAAACCAACAGGCGGACGTTATATCATTCAGCATATGTCCAACCCCATAATAGATGATGGAGCACCTTCCAAGGGAATTGGTGCAAGATTCCTCCTCAGTGGTGCCCCCCGCCATACTGTTTAACAACTAAGAATATTTCGAACCAGAGAGATCCTACAAAACGATGCTTGTCACTTCAACAAAAACGGAAACAGTTGTTGTTTTCTTTAACACAATAAACCCAAAATCTATAATTTATTCAACGGTAAAAGTATGGGAATATTTACGCAGATGGTTTCATTTACTCAGGAACTGGAAATGGTGGTCGACATTTTCAGTTTCTTCCCCCTCCGCATCACAAAAACGCCATAACTAACTATCAGCCTCATATAATATGATGTCCAATAATAATACTTCGCGGAAAATAACTCACGAGATTTCAAATGTCATCCGTTCAATATTTTATGATTAAGCAGAAACCAACGATATAAAGAATGTAAAACCAACAGAAGTCAGAAGGGCAATGCAAACCAGAACACAAAACAAACGCTTCATAGTCAGTCATTTATTCATGCCTGTGTGCGTGATTTACACAAAGCCCGTCAACTTTTTGCAGCACAAAATACCTTTCTCGACCGAGAAAAGGCGTGAAAATGAAAAATTTTCTGAGGAAATTGGTGTCCCTCGGCTTCCTTTGTTGTATATTTTAGTTTTTGCATCTTCTCTTACTTCTTAGATTTGATTATACATAATACACACACACCGCTGTGCACAGACTTGACTTGAGGAAAGCACAGCAACGTGTCATGCAAAGGTCGTGCTATGCAGCTGCCGGAGTCAAAGGGGACAAAACTGAATTTACACTAAAGGGTCCCTCGATTTCATTTTAAAATATAAAGTGTAATAATAATAATATTATTATTAATAAGAATAATAATAGATAAATGCGCTAAATATATCTATGTATTTGGTTTTGGTAATTTAATTTAGTATATTTAATAAGTTTTTTTATATGGATAATATTTTTAACAATATTTTTCATGAATTAAATCAAGTTGGAGATCTCTTTTACAAAATTAACACGTGACTTATCCGATTCAAACATCGAAGAAATAATAATTTGATAGATTGATGAATTATCCCCACTTTAATATTTCGAGTATTTTAATTTACTAAAATTTATGCCAACTAAAACTATGATTTTGAGTGTAAGTTTTATTCACATATTCTGTATTTATGATATGATGTCATTTGATTATCAAGAAATGCAATATATTTCTATTTCTCATATAATCTAATTTAAGATTATTTAAAAAAAGTTTTTATATATGTACAAAAAATAATTAAAAAAAGTTACCAGATTCTAGAGGAGACAAAAAAGACTACTGAATGTGGATGAAATCGAGGGCATGTTCCTCCATTGATCAAGCAACAAATGAGACTTGATAACTTTCATGCTTGGTTTTCCCTCGGTGAGCATCGTAATTTGTGTACGTTGTGTCATGCTACTTTGGAATCCATCCCATTCGTATCGGCTAACGTATGTTTTACTAACATATTTGAGTTGATTTTGTGTGTTTTGGGGTTAGCTCACCTCACGGGATCGCAATCCTTTGTCTCGGTCATTGTAGCACGTGCGTCACCCAAGATATAAGGGGTAGAATAACTTGATGTCATCCTCACCTTCCTCTGGTTTATCACCGACAGTCTATTCAGGATTCCAAACTCAACGATGACAACTAAACACGAGGGTTGCGTTCGTTGCGGGACTTAACCCAGCACCTTACGGCACGAGCTGACGACAGCCATACACCACGCATTTCACCGCTCCACCGAAAATTCTCTCTGCTTCTACCGTACTCCAGCTTGGTAGTTTCTACCACATGTCTAGGGTTGAGCCGGGATTAACCTATGTTTTATTAACATATTTGAGTTTTTTTTTATGAAATAGTCTTAAGAACTTATATTTATTAAATATATTGATTTGATCGATACTTATATATAAAAATAATGTTTTTAACATAAAAAATAATATTTTTCATAAGTTGGATCTGAACAAAAATTCATTTCATAGATTTGATATATGAGACGATCTCATAATAGTTTTTTGGACATATTTTAGTTTTTAATTTAAATTTTAACTTGACTTAATATTAGAGTGAAGATGTAACTTACATGAAAGATAATAACTCCATCTCATATCATAACTAGTTTAGTATTTTTTATCGGATTTGACATGCACAAACAGAAAATTTCGAATAAATTCCTGTTATTCACACGTAATTATATTGTATGGATGAGTTCGTAATTAAATTACATCGATTATTGATTTATGACATCGATTATTGTTTTGAATTGTTATATTTTGTGCATTAAAAATAATTAATCAGATTCAGACAAAGTCTAAAAGTAGATGGAGGTGTGACAATATGCCCATGCCACAATAACGTTGCTTGCGGGAAGTTTGCCGCAATGCCATACATATTCAATCCACAGAGATAAGATGCATATTAAAATATAATATTTGTTTTTTGAGAAAAATAAATAGCTGAATGGATAACTGAAAATAGACAGTCTAGTTTAAAATCGATCCAATTGAAGTTGGGTTAGAGTTATCCCAATTCAAGAAATTGAAAAATACTAGAAATGTTCCATTTACGTAATAATCGGTAAAATAAATTGACAAAAATTTATGTGAGAAGATCTAACGGGTCATATTTTGTGAGACAAATCTCTTATTTGGGTCATCCATGAAGAAATGTTACTTTTTATGTTAATGAAGATGCCCCGTGATGTCCCGGGCCATGGATAGTGCCCGGGACAGGGACATGAGTAGTGCCCGGATTAGGAACCTGAATTATCCCCGGGTCTTGAATGACCCAAGGCAGCAGGACAGGCTGGCAAGGGAGTTCGGATCCCGGACAACCCGGGACATGGGACGGACAGATCGTCAAGGAGAATCTACAGAGAAGCTCGTTAGAGGCCGGGCCATTGAACGCTCGGGAGTCTTATCATCGGGTTATTGAGCGTCCGGCCTCTCATGCAAGTTCTCGAGAGGTTCTCTTCCCAGTCTACTTCGATATAAGTACCACATTTAATTATGCTAACAAAGTAGGGTGTGGGCGACCGACCTATCTCTGACACCAATCCAAGTGGTTGACAAAATCAGGTAGGCTGGATGTGACTAATATGAAGATTTGACATGTCAGAATAATAGGGTATAATCAGCCGCCCTACTATAATTAATGAACAACACAAAGAACGAGGTCATCACTACATCCTCTTCTATAAATACAATGTTTTCTCTTTGCATTTACTTTCTATTCAGATATTAAATACACATATTGATTGCTCATTTACTACTCACTTCACACCAATCTCACAACCATCATGTAACTCATTGGTTCCTGGTTTAAATCCTTCAGTGACTTAAGCATCAGAGTGGCACGCTGGATACCCCTCTGGCGCCCATTCACGTGGTTACCTTTGTAGTTGCAGATCTTCTCAGCTGTTCGAGGGGAGAAGCTTTTGATTCATACATCTTGCTCTTATTCCCTACATAACGATAGCAGATCCGATAGAGCATCTGACCCGGCTAATCCATTTTTTTCAGATCGCATCAGTTAAGAATATTACTTTTTATTGTGAATATCGGTGGGGTTGATCCGTCTCACAGATAAATATTGGTGAGACAGTCTCACAAAAACCTATTCAAATAAATTAATCTTGATTTTCAAGTATAAGAATTTATTAGAGAATATATAGATAGAAAATTGGAATATATATGTATATTAATTTATTGTCAGACCGAACTTATTAATATTCAGGGCAAAGTGGAAAAGATGTATTTTAGGGTGAAACAATTTGTATGATACGTTCACTTGAAAATTAAAATGATTGGTCGTCGCCTGAGAGATTCGACTCTGGCGGGGAAACCCCGTGTACTTAGCAGTAACCACTCGGCCAAAGCGACAACCTGACAGCCGATTATATATTTTGTATTAAACTGCTTCTTAAGAACCGTCACCAGAACATTGGGCCCGAAACCTTACTTCACAACTTTCCTCGTCAAACCAAGCTCCAGAGCATTTGCCATCCATCCATCCACCCACCCTATACCCAACTCCAAAATCACCCGACCAGCTACCGATCCCGCCGCCGCCACACCATGTCGGCCACCCCATCAATCACCTCCTCTCCCCGCCTCTTCTACCACCCCGCCTTCTGGTGCCACTCATGTGACATGAGCATCGGCCTTCCGCCTTCTCCCACTCCCACCGCCCTTCTCTGCCCTCACTGCCACCGTGACTCCCTCGAACAGATGGATTTGGAAGATTCTCTGGCCTCACCTTCCCCTGCCTCACGAAACCCCTTTTCCATGGACCCCAGCAACGCCACCTCGTTAACCTTAACCCCTTCCGATGACAATTTCCTTCTCAACAGCCCCTATCTCCGCCGCCTCATCCACCACCTTACCACCGCCGCTACTGATGTCGAAAACCCACGTTCTAACCCCGCTCCGAAAGCCTCCATCGATTCATTAGAAGAAATCACGATTACCCTCGATAATGACCCTACTTTGCTTTGCCCGGTATGTAAGGACCCGTTTGTTATAAACTCTGTTGCAAAACTGATGCCGTGTAAACACGCGTATCATTCAGAGTGCATAGTTCCTTGGCTCGAGATAAATAACTCTTGCCCCGTGTGCCGGTATAAGCTACCCACATGCCAGGAGAAGGGTGCGGGGAGCGGTATGGAGGATGTGCGGTTTATGAGGCTTGAGGAATTTGTGGATGATGAGGTGGACTTATATGGGTTTAGGAACACGCTTAGGCACATTGTACGAAGGCAAGGGTGGAGTGAGGAGGTAAACGTTGGCAGTGGCAGTGAGGAGAATTTGTTCTCGCCGACACAGGTTGGGGCGGTGGAGAGAGGAGATGAGGTTTTAGAGAGGGAAAATAGTGTGGAGACAGTGTCGAGTTGGCCAAGGTGGCAAGTGGATGATGATGGGAGAGGTAATGGTGACGGCGGGGCATCTGCAATAACTTGAAGTTCAATCGGAGCTTCTGTTTGATGTTTGATGTCTTTCCGTTCAGGCATAAATTAGTGGTACAATATGCTCGCTTCTTTCGATTTTCACGAATATCAGTTGGGGCTCGAGTTACTTTTTGGTCAAATCATTTGTTTGTTGGGTGTTACTGAAAGTTATATGTGAGGAAGTACCATGGCCTGGTTGATAGGGCCATTTTTTTTGGCATTGTTTGATGTTAATAGTGGCATGCACTATCGGTTGAATCATCCATGTCTTTATTTTAGTGAATTTTGTCTTGTGTGAAAAGAATTTGATGCGCTTTTTTAAAATAAATAAATAAATATGGTTCGCATCATACTATTTTGCATTGAGTTTTGTAAAATTGCCACTTTGAAGTCGAATGAAATTGTTTTCCGACCACTAAATTTGACTTTATGCCCATGCCCGCTCTTAGCAAATACTTAGGTGCTTTTATTCTGTCTTGCCTTAGATGTTTTGTTTATATATTCAAGCAAATTTGAAAATGCTTTATTATGCTCTATGCCTACGAGTAGTTATTCTTTTTGACACAAACTTCTTATCAATTTATCCATTTACAGTCCTGAGGTTATTTGATTGCAGTAAAGTGTTAAAAGTTATTAAAATTTAGGTGACAATAGAAAGAGTTTAAGGCTGTGTAGGATGGATAAGGCTGTGAAATCAATGCATTTGAAAATTCATTGATTTGAACGCGTTAAGTCTTGGTATTTGGAAATCCTTTGAAAACAGTGGCATGATTATGTTGGATCGCAAAGTGAAATTTGAAATAGTTAAGTGTGCATTTGGATGGAGAGGTATTTAGATGTGTGAGCTGATTTTAAATTATACTATTTGCTATACATAGATTTCAAATAATTAGGATGGGGAGGAGATTTGAAATCGAAGCAAAGAAAGTATTGGACCAATAAAAGTGGTTTCAAGTCCTTGATTTAATTTGAGCCAAATGGATACGATGGATTTGAAATCAAATCCCCTCAAATCCATTCATCCAAATGTGCCCAAATTTTTGCTTTGACGTACTTGATAGGCTTTCTCTCTGTGTTTGGAACTCACTCATTCTAAATATTGAATCCTTCTACCTGAATTTGTTGATGGCGTGCTGTGAGTTTGAAACTCGCTCGTTCTAAATTGTA
Organism: Primulina tabacum; assembly: GCF_025594145.1. Taxonomy (NCBI): domain Eukaryota; kingdom Viridiplantae; phylum Streptophyta; class Magnoliopsida; order Lamiales; family Gesneriaceae; genus Primulina; species Primulina tabacum. The sequence continues at coordinate 4,502,270 of NC_134557.1, forward strand.
AATCCTCTACCTGAATTTGTTGTGGTGAGGGGGTTTACATAATGTTCCCTGTTAATCTGTCTCAAACATGGGAGGGGAACAAGTTGTAATCCTCGTTTGATATAAAATATGCACATTAATTTATTTTTTGTATTTAATGTTTAAAATGAGTTGACGTGAAATTGTTTCATGTCTTGTACCTCTTGGCTACTGGCATGTCATGTAATGCCTTACTTTTGATCTGTCGACCTCTTGGACTACTTGTCAACAGTTATCACTGCTAGTTATAAACAAAATACGGATTAGTGCTTACCCCGAAACTAGTTGTCACTAAACAGAAAGGTATTGGTTGGGTACTCGGGTCTCAAAAGACTTCTCTTTTTTTTTTTCTGGCTGCCTGAATTACTCAGCTGAGACTTTAGTTTGGTTTTGTGTGTCTATCTAAATGAGCTTGAGAAAATAAATGTTGTAATTGCACACTGGCACTGGCTATTGTTATTTTTATATTTTCATCGTAGCTGATACATGTTTATTTGGATGATCGGTCTATGCTTTCTTGGCAGGATTAGATAGTATCATATCTACACTGCTACATATGCGAGGAACCAGTGAGAGTAAAGATGATCTCATTTGTTAGTTTCCTATAATAAAAAAATATGATTAGTTTCCTATAATAAAAAAAATATGATCTCATTTGTGATGAGGTCTCTCTGCTTCAACCACACCGTCTTGCTGAAATTTAGATGTATTGGCACTATTATTCAAAAGGGCACAAAGTGGTGAAAGCTCACATCCTTGGACAACACATATTTAGAACCGAATCTGGTGAAAAATGAAGTAACTAATGTGGTGTTGTTTTTCTATTTGGTTTGGGTTGTAAATCGGTAATGGGATATGAAAATATCTGGAAATAAATGACAATCGTTTTGTTTTCAGGTAAATGTACTTCTCTCAAAGCGGCCTGAGGTATCCCATCACCAATAATGGTCTTGTGAAGTGAAGTGTATGGACGACTGTGCTGTTTAGTGACCTAAAAGTGTGGATCTTGCCTTCTCTTCCCTCCCTTGCCCCCCACTGTACTTTTTCGTGTAGCATGAAGAGTAAATAATTCTTGTAATTGCATTCGTAAGCTTTATGCTGCAAATTTTGGTCATTAATAACCAAATGTTTGATGCATCTTCACGATCGGTCTTTTTCCAAACATTTTTTCGAATATGCATTTTTACTTGTATTAACATATTAAATTTTTTTTATATCAGACACGTGCGACATATTTTAATGTATATATTTGTTTTAAATCTTTCTTACTTTTATCTTTATATTTTTATTGTTTTCTTTTTATTTTATCTATTATTTTATTATTATATTAAATTATATTTCATCACTTTATTATTCACGATAAAAATAATATTTCTAGCATAAAAATTAATATTTTTTCATGCACGAATTAAACAAGAGATCTGTCGTAAAATACGAATCGTGAGATCGTTTAACACAAGTTTTTATCATATTTTGGACACGTGTGATTTTTTGTCATTAATTATTTGCATCTCGCTTTTTTTCAATGGTATGTTTTCCCATCTTAATTTTGGATCTTTTTTTTTTCACTATGATAATATCAGATTTTGGATGGATGTTCATTTGTTTGAATTTTTGGACATCTTGAAAATTTGTAGAGATTATTTATCAATTGTTTTATTAATAATTGGTGAGTTTCAATATTTTTGTTAATGAATTTATATTATTTTTCATATTTTCTATTTATGGAGTCATATCATACATTTGTCTAGTCTCGAATAATTGTTGCAAGTATCACTTTTTATGTTTGATTTATTTTTCATTTCCCATGTGTCATACGATGAAGTGGTAATATGTGTTTATGTATCTATCTAAAAATGTCTTATTTTTATGTATTAAATAAGATAAGTTTAATTTATCCACTCGCGATGAGAGATTTTAGAAACATTGTGTTTCAAATTCAGAACCTAACTATGATATTCGAAAATGAAAAATATAAATTTTTTACACAAATCTTCAAACATTTCTCTCTTTTTTTTTCAAGAAGTACATATAACCTGATAAATTTTATTTTTTCGAACAAAATAAATTATTTATAACAAATTTTATGATTTAAAATAATATTATTTTTAATTTTATTATTCCATAAATTTAGTTAATAGAGGTGAACTTAAAATCGTATATATATATATTTAATATAAAATTCAACCATTTTATGATTTTAAATTAAATTAAATAGTATATTATTTTTAGTTGCATAAATATACACATTTAAAGTTAGACTCTCTTTTATAATCATAAGATGTATAATTTATTTTACAAAATCATTCCCTCCATTTTTTTAGCCTTTTTAAAAAATATATAAATAGAATAAAATAACGAAAACTTCACTTTGAAGTGTATATACATATATATTACATGTGTATTGATTGCCTTACTCTGTACCCCGAAGCCCACCACGTTTCTAGTACATTCACAAAATCGTGTCACAATCAGCGCGATTTTACCGCACTGTATCCTCATTTTTTGGAAGTCAAATGGAGGCAGGCGCATAACAGAACAAAAACAACAAGAATAGTATTACACTATACTAGAATCGCCACCCGTTGATCATCATCAAGGAGTAAGTCTACTCTTACAGTTTTACTCGTTCATAACTCGCACGATTTGGCCAATATAGTACTCATTTGCGTTTCGTCTCTTGCTTTTTCCACCTCGCCATTTCGAAGTATTGCACGTTGAATTTCTTCGCTTTTCGCGGTAAGCATCTGGACGAATTTTTAGGTGATAACTTTTGTTCAGCTGATCTGATGAACGTATTTGTAAATCCGATTTTTGAAACAAATGTTTAGAAGCTGCACAGTGGTTATTGTGCTCTAATATCTTATTCTTTTAGTCACATTTGATTGCAAATTGCTTTGTGATTTGCGATGATTTGAAATAGCGGCATTTGAATTTCGTCATTTTTCGAGGTAATCATGTGGAATTTTCAGGTTAGTAGTTTCGAATTTTTATATTTGGTCAGCTGATCTGAAATCTCTGAACATTCTTGTCTTGAAATGAATATTTAGAAGCTTTATAGTGGTTCATGCGTGGTAATATCTGCTCAGATGTGGTAATTTTCATGGAAATTATTTGATTCTTTTGAGTCAGCGTCTGGGTGATTTTATGTTCAATAAATCATATTTCTATTTTTGCTCGGTTCATCTGATGGAAATCTACATACATTCAATTGTCATAATGAATGAATGTTTTGAAGCTTTATAGTGGTTCTGTTTGAGATTATATGTGCTAGTTTCCAGTCATTTTTTGTAAAGTAATTGGTTCTTTTGGTAATAACTGATTTGATGCAGTACAATTTGGTTTCGGTGTACAATGGTGTTCTATAAAAGCATTTCTCTATTATCCAGGCTGCGTTCACGAGCCGTAAGTACTTTTAGAGACTTCGCTGCTGTCTATATTTTTCTATCAGTTGTGTTCATGTACAAAGTACAGAAGATGTGAAATAATTGATTTAATTTGATTTTATGTGACCGAATTGGTGTGATTACATGTTGTATAAACAAAAGATTCAGCAGCCAGGTCTCAGCACTTCTGTTCGCTGGCTTCAAATCCAAACCTCTTCCGATGTTGTAAGCATCCTGTCAATCATTTAATTTGCAGTTTCCCTATGATTCTCTGAACTTGAGAGGATCTTCTGTTGTGGATATTTTATTGATTTGTCACAGTTATCAGTCATTTTTTGGGATCTCTGTGGTATTCAGGCATCTGTTGCTCCAATTTCAGCAGTATAATTTTAAGAAACAATTTAGGATAAAATTCAACTTTAATTTGTTTTGTAAAATCTATTGTTATCTTACTTGATTTGAAGCTTATGTTTGCTAGGATAAGAACGAGAAGATAAAAATTTGAATTTGTTTTCTCCTGTGCTTAATCTGCCCATTAGGTATGGTCAGGAGGAAAAGTTCAGGTTTTTAAGTGGATATGGAGCTCATTTATCTATGACTCAACATGGATAGTTAAGAGCCACTTGAAACTTTTAACGTAGAGATCATTTCCTTTCTAGGAAGAATCCTATAGTGATTCGGGGTTGTTAGTTGGCATGGGTTACTTTTTTAAAATGATAAAATCTTCAAAACTAGTGGTATGATATACACACTGGGACAGACTATTGTAGAGGGAAAAACCATGCCTAAATTTTGACGGTGTGTGATCCTGGAAGAAACTGCACTTCATTCGGGCCAGGAATCACATAATATTATTTTAAGTTCCACTCATTACCAAGTGTTTTGATCCTTACCTTGTTTTGGTTTCATGTTGAAAACTAAGTTAATTGGTACTCATGCTAGTTTTGCTATTGCCTTCTGTAGGACCTCCATTCTCAGCTGAAGGAGTTGATTCCAGAACAGCAGGTACTTTTACTAGTAAAATGTGATTTAAAATAACTGAAAACGGGTGGACAGATATTTGACCATGTACTTGCACACTTGTTTGATTGTTTTTCTTTTTTATTTGATGAATTGATCAAACTACCGATGTCTCAAAGGATTTTGGTGTGGTGATGTTAACTGCACCCTCCTTTTTTTGCGCAGGATCGCCTAAAAAAACTTAAGTCTGAACATGGAAAGGTTCATCTGGGAAACATCACAGTTGATATGGTCTGTTTTTTGTTTCATTTGTTTTTTCCTCCAGTTATTTATTTTTATAGGGAGGTTGACGGAGCATGAAATAATTGAGTTGTTTGCAAATTTTCTAAGGTACTTGGTGGGATGAGGGGAATGACCGGATTATTGTGGGAAACCTCGTTGCTTGACCCAGAAGAGGTAAATACTTACTCGATTTAAGATTGTAACATATTCATGCAGTTTGAATATGTAAGGCTCATGGCTTGCAGGACTAGCAACTCCTTGTGTAGTAGGTCGTTTACTGTTTAATTTTTAATGTGTATCACTGTTCAATTCATTCAGGGAATTCGTTTTCGGGGTTTGTCTATTCCTGAATGTCAAAAGTTGTTACCTGCTGTAAAGCCTGGTGGAGAACCATTGCCTGAGGGTCTCCTCTGGCTACTTTTAACAGGGAAGGTTAGCTTCTTAACTCTCTCCGTGCATTTTCCAATCTCTGTTTTATTGTCCTGGAAAGCGAAGTATTGTCTATTTAATTTGTATGTTGAGTTAGCTTATAGTATCGTTCTCTCGACTGCTTAGAAGTTGGCTTGCTGTTGACCTTCTGATTGACTTGCTGTGCTTTTCCTCTATGCTCTACTGTTATGTTTAAAAGTTAATCATCTTGTTTTTTTACTAACCTCGTTTAGGTTCCGACAAAAGAACAAGTGAATTCGTTGTCAAAGGATCTGAGAAGTCGTGCTACAGTCCCAGGTTCCTAAATTCACAAATTTACCTCAAACTGCTTATACTATGATCTCACATAAGACATGCTTCAAATACACCTCCCTTGTGTATACATTAAATTCTAAAATCCGTTCATGATAGGAGATGCCTAATCATTTCATCCAATTATATCAAGTTTTTTGTTTATGAAAATGGATTTTCAATGAGAAAAAGCTCCTTCATTCATTTGCTGTGTTATTTTTATTCATCGCACTCTTTTTTTATCTTTGAAGTTTTCGTGTCTGTCTTCATGGAAGTTTATAATGTTTATATGTGCCAGGCAAATTATTCCATCTTTGAATTCTCATACTTGATTGCAGATCATGTGTACAAAACAATTGATGCCTTACCCGTTACTTCTCATCCGATGACTCAGTTCACAACTGGTGTCATGGCTCTTCAGGTGGTTTGATGAATTGCCATATTTATTCGGGTCATTTATTTGGCCATGACTTATGTTTCATAGTTGGTCTTGATATCCTGAATTTTTTTGGATTTATTTGGTAATACTAATAATAGTGCTAAACTAAGAGAGCAAAAGAAAAGAAGCAGATTTGTGGTAATATAGCTGGTCTGAAGTTTTCTTGTGGGAGTAATAAGACACTCGGATATGTATGATACATAGTTCATTTTTTGTTGTGTCGTATGAGTACAAAAAGCTTTTCAGTGATTTCTTGGATAAATTTAATTTTTGATTAAATGCTGATAGTTTCTTCTTCCGTTAATAAGATGGCTTGGCTCGTAGACTTAGTGGCTTAACTTTTGTCATTCCTGTGATCTTAGTAAAATGATCTGACGAGGGAAGGAAGGTTGTCGGGATTTGGTTTCTCATAGTTATGAGCTCAACATATTCTTTGGTAATACTTATGATTGGGCTGACTTTTGTGCTAGCTATCTAGGCAACTAGTTTCAGGTGATGGAATAGCCTATTAGTTAATATATGCTTTGGCAAGACGATCGAAAATGATTGCCAATGAAATAGTTTTGCATCAGTAGCTCGTGCCACTTAAATACTCTCTTGGGCTTTTTCTATATGATGTGTTTTAAATCATTTCTTCTTTTGTGTTCAAGACATTTTTATTCAGTACAATATATGATTATGTTTCTTTATTTTGTAGTATTAATTTATGGAAACATTTCATGATTCTTGTTCTTATTTAAAAATTCAGTGACTGAAAATTCACTTTCACATGTTTCATGAAGGTTCAAAGTGAATTTCAGAAGGCATATGAGAAAGGGATCCACAAATCTAAGTGAGTTTTTCCTAAGATTTTCTGTTCTGATTTGTGAGTTTTTTCCTAAGATCGTGTTTTGATTTTAGCTCCATTTTGTATTCTGATGCTGCTCGTTTGGCCTTCAGGTATTGGGAACCAGCATATGAAGACTCCCTTAGTTTGATTGCTCAAGTTCCCATTGTAGCTTCATATGTCTACCGCAGGTTTGATAGTTGGAATTTAACCTTGGGTGATTGAACTCATTAATTATTGCAATTGCATGCATATCTGTATCTGTAAATATTGAAAGTCATCTGATCCATATTGTTGACTAATTATATGTATGCATCGTTTTCATGTAAATGTTGTTTGAAATTGTGAAGGATGTATAAGAATGGTGAAATTATACCAATGGATGACTCCCTTGACTATGGTGGAAATTTCGCCCACATGTTGGGCTTTGAGGATCCATCCATGCTAGAGCTTATGAGGCTTTATGTCACAATTCATAGGTGTGTTGAGTAATTTATACCCTGACATGCATTTTTGCTTACTGATTCTGAATCGGCTTACATACACCATATCTGTGCTACTTGTTCAGTGATCACGAAGGTGGTAATGTTAGTGCCCATACTGGTCATCTAGTAAGTGGTTTTCTCTTTCAATGATTCATATGTAAATGATTTTTAATGAACACCTGGTATTTTTTTTTATCTTTTCTGACATTTAGGAATTAAATTTTGTGCAATGTACCTTTGTTCCATTGCTTTTTGTTTACTGCTCGATAAATTATCTCATCATCGTCAGGTTGCGAGTGCCCTCTCGGATCCATATCTGTCATTTGCTGCTGCATTAAACGGTCTAGCTGGTCCACTTCATGGCTTGGCTAATCAGGTGTTAAAATGTTTCTGTCCCCATGTGTATCTTATATTTTTGTGGGGGGTCGGCATGCCTTGCTTAATTGTCATTTATGACAGTTAAGTGGTCTATGCACTTCAATTTTAATTTCTTCTTGTGATAATTCTGAAAAAAGAAACTTCTAAAAAGATTTATGCTTGCTATTTGACCATCAAATTGATTTGAATACATTACCTATTAATTATGAAACTGATTTGTTCAACTGAATTTTAGCCTGTCACTTCAAGATTTTGATGAAAATTAGAGGCCATAATTCATGTCCATATCCCATGAAATACACAAAAGTTCAAGGTCGTGAGCGTTATTTCATAGAAGGCCAGTGAAGAAAAGAGAGAATTAAAATGTCCATAAATAGTATTTGAAAATCTCTACGAGAATAGGTTGTGTTTTCAATTTTTCCCATGTTCTCTTTGCACGTTCTGATAGTGTATGTATTAATTGTCTTTCAAGCATATGGTATTGCATTACATGGGTTAGATTAGTACCCCTTAGTCTGCTTGCTGAGCATTTTGATCTGGCTATTACACTGCATGAGTAATCAATTTCTATTTGTGTTTTCTTGGCTTCTTTCTTCTTTATTGCATTTCTTAAAAAATTTCTATATTGTGAACTCCTTTTTTTCTGGTAGCAAACAGACATTCTAATATCACATTGGCTACTCTCTTTGGTTTTGCAGGAGGTCTTACTGTGGATTAAATTAGTGGTAGACGAGTGTGGGGAGAATGTTAGCAAGGAAAATTTGAAAGACTATGTTTGGAAAACTTTGAACAGTGGCAAGGTAGTATGTGAATATTCTTGAAATTGTTAATCTCGTTTTGTGTGAACGTGTGCGTGCTAGCAGGCTTCCTGTTTGTCTCAATTTGCTTTGTATTGTATTTTATGATTAGATTATAACTAAACTGTAGATCCGTTTGATCTCAATTTTCTTTTCATTCCTCATTGTTGTTTACTTGAGTTAAAAATAGCTACGGTTTCCTATCTGTAGACACGCTATTTTCTTTACCTTGCCACTTTAGCTCAAAAATAATCGAAGCTCAGGTGATCTTATTTATGAATTAATAGCGGAATCTCCATTATTAGCTTTATCAGTGATGAACTTGAACTTTCCAAGATGAAATATGACTTCATTTGGACTTTTATAATAACTTTTTTTGTGTTTGGGGGAAGAGAAATACAATATACATACCTTGTCTAATGTCATCTGGATTAAAAGCGACATGATATACTAACCCAAAAATGAAACAATCGTTAAAGCTGGTCAAATAGTCTTGTAAACCAAAGGAGTCTTGTGTCTTAGTTTCAGACACATACACTGAAACATATGTGCCCATGTACAGTGTCTATGTTCCTCACTATTTAAGAATTTCACGTGTCTTTGTACCTCAGTACTAAGTTCTGTTTTCGAATTTCATCATATCTGCCATGCTTATTTTGTTTATAATTTCTTTAGCTTTTCTTTCTTTTGTATTTTCTCCTTTATTTGGGTGGAGGGGAGCAGTGAGCTGGAGAGCCAAGAACATAGGAATGATGGAAAAGCTTCAATCTCCTAATTTTAATATCTTTAATGTGAATTTCTCATCTGATATTGATAATTGATATTGAAGGTTGTTCCTGGGTTTGGCCACGGAGTTCTGCGCAAGACAGATCCAAGATACACATGCCAGAGAGAATTCGCCCTGAAGCACTTGCCTGATGATCCACTATTCAAACTGGTTTATCTTTAGCCTTAAAAACATGTAATCTTTTGAGGCTCGAAATTGTTCGTTCTTTTGTGTAATTGTTTTCCTTCATTTACTTAACATGTAGGTTTCACATCTTTATGAAGTAGTGCCCCCTATATTGTTGGAGCTAGGCAAGGTAAGTGGTGACTATTCTACAACGGGAAATTTCTTGTATGCAAGCCAAGAGTGATAACCATCTGGGCGTATGATTGAGTTTCTCTATATAACCTCAAAATAAATTAGAAGTCAAATTAATTAGGAGGATGGAGTAGAGTTTCAACTTGAATGGACTACAATATCAAAATTAGGTTCGGTGGTGGAAGTTGCAACATGCTGAATAGTGAAAATAGTTTTTTTTTTCCCTACTTTTCACTTTCATTACAAAAGTAAGCCAATCTCCTGTTTACACGTTCATCTTGCGGATGTGGTTTTGAAAATATAATCTCTATTCCATCTTCCACTGCCGCAAAATGACTGTATTTATGTTTAATACTAGATTTAACTCTGGAATAGTTTTTTCGTGCTCGAATTTTGTTGCTGAACCATACTCTTGATGAACCTCTGAGCCTCTCATGCTGGCCTTGTTCTGATATTCTCCTCTCCCTCATCCGACTCTTGTAGGTTAAAAATCCTTGGCCCAATGTAGACGCCCACAGTGGAGTGTTGCTTAATCATTATGGCCTAACGGAAGCAAGGTACAAATGTCATTATCACCAATAAAGAATAGATCTCCTTCCTTCCGTTTTAATAATTACCCGAAGGAAAAAAAAGACAGATTATGCGTGTAACAATCTTTCTATTATTCGACAGATATTACACTGTTCTCTTTGGTGTGTCAAGAGCTATTGGCATTTGTGCTCAGGTTCTGTTCATACAGGCTTCTTCTTATTAGTATCCTTTATTTTCCATGTGAAAATGAAATTTAGATTTGTTTTTGTTACTGTTTTATGTCGTTTAGCTTATATGGGATCGAGCCCTGGGATTGCCCCTCGAGAGGCCGAAGAGTGTGACAATGGAATGGATTGAAAGTTACTGCAAGAAAGCGGCTTCTGCTTGAAGTTTCACGAGTTTCACAAGACTAGGCGGAATCACAACAATTTTAATAATAAAGCTTGTGAAAAGCAAATTTAATATCGGAAATGTTACAAGTTTTTTCTCGTTAGATTGTTGATTTGGGAAGTAGAACTACCCAAAGTTTGAATGCCATCAAATGCATGAAAATTTCAATTTACTTGGTACAAAAACAGGCCAATTCCACATTTTTATACACCAGGTTTCCTGATTCAGCCAGTGGCGCGAAGAGTCAATATACTCGTGCATCTGCATACGATTTCAGCATATCGGAAGGGATACACCTTCATATCGACTTGGATAGATGTATTCTTGAAATTATGCATTGAAAGCTGTCCTAGCGCTGGAATTTTCCTTCCATCCAAAAATTCTTAAATTATTATAATTTTGCTTGCTTAATATTTTTAACTTTTGAACGCACGGTTAGCAACTTTTAATGTGTTACAACTTAAATAATCTCTACCGCTTAAAACTCTCTGGACGTAGGACGTACCCCAAACAGAAAATACCGTAAAATGGGGGAAAAAACTTGAAGACTCAAGTCCAATTTTAATTCCGCTTGTTATACTCCAAGAAACTTATTTAGGTTCCCGAATAGGTAAAAAAAAAGTACGAAAGAATGTTATTACGCAATCTTCATATCTTTTATTGTGTTCGCATAATCATATAAAACTTTAGAATATACTTGAACTCTCGTTTAACCAATTCAATATCAAAAGTAATTTGTGAGATTCGACATTTCAGTATGAGTATCATCCTTGACTTAACTTGCAAGGGAGAAATTAATCCATTGCCATATGATCAATTGCTAGGCAGAACCTTTCCCTTGGTCTTCGCTACTGTTTTCTTCTCTGACCGTGGAAGTAAAATTACGCCTTTCATCTGATGTTGCAGTAATAACAGGAATCCAAACATCGGCTGTGCTGCTTAAGAGATTCTTAATTTGTGGGTCTGAAGCCATTGCTGAGGATATCATCTCATCTACATCGTCTAGTTTTGCTGATAATTTGTCCAACTCCTCTGCTATCTCCATCTGAATGGACAAGATAATAATCCCATATTGAATCACGACTTATCATGTATCACAGAATGTTACACAGACAAAAGAATTCTGCAACTGATCTTTGACTACCTCATTAAGATGCTGAGCTGATTTGGGGGGAACTTTCCTTATCTCCAATCCCAGGGATTCGATCTTGGCACGCAGCTCGACTTCTTCTTGATTGGTTAATGATTCTACCTAGAAATATTGAGGTGAATATGAAAAATGACCGAATTAAACTTTCGCATACATATATAAGAGAGAAGAACACGTGAGATGCGAAAATATAGATTCCACGAGAAAAAGAGGGACTAACGGAAGCTGACTTAAGTTAATCGGAGATTGATGAAAGTTTTTAATTACAAACAGAGCACAATACATATGATTGATCATTTGATAGAACCAAACATTTCGAGATGAGGTCCTATATGGATTATATTTCACACGTTTTAATTAATTTCACATTTACTGAGGCCGAGCAGGAATTAATTTAAAATCAACATCAAATATGGCACCACATAAGATGATATGCAGATGAATTGCACATATACACTGGTTTCTTTTGGTTTGAGCATAGCACTCCTTCAAAGAAGGCAGTGAAAGCTACAGGCATCAAACTAATTTGCATTGCACTCATCTTGACTGTACTGTACTTGTGTAAGCTTATCGATCTACAGACATTCAAAGCTATATGCATCAATTTTATAAACTGTAGTAACGTATGCATTAATTTTAGGATATTTCGAATTCAACATCCATTCTTTGATCGTGTTCTTCTTCTTTAACATATAAGCATAATGGACCTATCCTATGCATAAACCAGTTCCTTGGCAAGTTCAAGAAGCCGTAAAACTAACTCCAATTTTATTTTGCAAACCAGATCCATAAACTAAGCTTGCATCACATGACATGCATGGAAGACAACAACAACTTTCATCATTTCAAATTTTCTGTAACATGCAATGCAACGATATCAGTTACATTGACTGCATATTTGGCACGAGTCTCGTATCTTAAAGAGCCTCTCTAGGGACACAGCATCATCAGACAGATGTGGAAGCCCCAAGCCTTGTAACAATAAATCTGCTCTACCCTTAATGCCAAATTGGGAACTTGTAATCAAAACATGACACCCCCCACCCACACAAAAAGAAACAAAATTATTTATATGCCATCAGCTTTCTCATGTACACTGCAGTCAAGTTGGCGTAAATCACCTGAGTTAGGTTTTCTCTAGTTTTCAAACAGAGTATGCTCATTAAATTTGATCGATGGTAATTAGAAGCAATGTCTCCTAAAAATCAGACTCTTTCAACCATGAATACAATAATAATAGAATTCGAAGGAAAAAACTTACAAAAGGCGATAAGTGAAAAAAAAAAAAAGAAGAAGAAGAAGAAGAGAAAATAGAGTGAAACTCAAAAGTAATTTCGTACATACCAAAATCCAAATATAAATCACGATAAAAATAAGAGCTGTATCCATAAAAATAAGAGCTGTATCAGTATGACTATCTGCTTAATTTTCTCAACTCAACAAGATGTTGGCTTTAACATGGATATATTGGATCAAGGTTAATAAAATAATGCGGAAACTAACCCATTGTACAGATCCCGCAGCTAAAACAACAAAATTTATCAAAATTATGTCCCCGATCAATAATCCAATCTAGTCCAATTATCGTTAAACATCCTTAATTGGAGACCTAAAAGCGGAACGGAAAGGCAAAAGCGCACACACACATAAAGATATATGCGGAAACAAGTTCCACATATTTTTTGGATTGATGCACCTGCTGAAGAAGATTGGAGAGCAGCCCAAACAGCTGGGCGTCGGCGGCGACCTCCGGCGGCGTTGTTCTACCGTTTTCCGTCATTACTCTTCCGATTATTAAAGAGCGCAAAAACACGATCTTAGATTCGTAATTTCAGTGTTCTCAGATGATAGCGGCGCTTTTTCTAACAGCTGACGGTTTGGTCGATACGCACTGGATCTGTCCGATATGATTTAGATGGACAAGACATACAATACATGATTTTAAAAAAATTAATCAACTTAATTCATGTTTTATATTTATAATATAATATTCAATATTAAATTTATAGTGCTTTAAAAAAAAGAATATAGTGACTTACATCCATATAACGTAAATTGTAATAATAATAATATTATTATTAAAATAGATAAGAGGTGTGCTACTCTAGTTAATATTGATTTGTGTTTGTAAAAGTTTTAATTTAAAAAAATTTACAGTTTGAAATCATAAAATCAACAAAATCAACGAATAATAACATCAATATAGAATTATTTTTCATCTGAATTAGTGGATTAAGTGAACATTTGACCAAAGCTTTGGAGTTTAATTTTTCTCTGTCAATAATTTCTAGGATGAGTTTGGCATACATAGTTTATTTAGTGTAATTTACTTGACTAACATAATTTATATGTTATTATATTAATCCGGAGATTTGCCTAATATGTACCGAAAATAGTGGTTTTAGGTTAGCATGTAATCAAAAAAAAATATATATATATATATATATATATGTATATATATATGTATATGTATTGCGACATGGCACCACAAAAAACATTAAAAATGTCATATTTTAAATGTTAAGAGAACGAGAAATAGAATAAAATAAATGTAATGAGATGATACTTAAAAGCCATTTCTTATTTATTGACAATTTGGTTGATACGCATTAATCATCAATTACTGTATAAAAATTTGTGTGAGACGGTCTCACGGGTCGTATTTTATGAGACAGATCTCTTATTTGGGTCATACATGAAAAATTATTATTTTTTATATCAAGAGTATTACTTTTTATTGTGAATATCGGTAGGGTTGACATGTCTCACAGATAAGTAGGTCTCTTGTGAGACGGTCTCACAAATCTTTATATGTGAAACGATCATACGAATCTTTATATGTGAGACGTGTCAACCTTATCGATATTCACAATAAAAAATAATATTTTTTATGGATGACCCAAATAAGAGATTCATCTCATCAAATACGATCCGTGATATCACCTTATACAAGTTTTTGTCATAATTATAAAGATTGATAAAAATAATATGTTTTAGGAAAGTCAAATAGGTATATGTGCAATTTCCATCAAATCCATTAAAAAGGGTATAAAGGCAATTAGTGACCGCCTGCCTCACAGTTTCTCTCGGCAAGAGACTTTATTGAAATTCTCCAATTCAGTCACCAAACGGCGACGAAATTGTATGTGGTTATGTTATTTTCATCATCATTTTGATTTCCTTGTTTGATTTCTGGGTTTATGAACCCTGGTATTGTTGATTTAATTAGTGTTCGATTACTGATTGTTGGGTTATTTCTTTTGCCAATTAAAGCAGGATTCTTGATAGGAAACACAAGGATTTTCCTGTCGATGCGATGATGAGTGACGATGTCATGGATCTTGATCTGGACCGACAGTCGTCGGATTCACCATTGCTCAAGGTTCCTAGTACGGGGTCGTCGTTGGATGAACCGGAAACTTGTAGTGGCGAAATAGGCGATAGAATTCGTTTTCTCGAAGCTGTTACAGGTCGTGCAATTAAACGGCGCCGGCATGAGCTCCAACCAAGCAATAATGACATGACTGAGAGGGGGAAACGTTGGAAAAGTGATAGCTGTCTTTTGGTGGCTAAGGCGTTGGAGATGGATGGCGAGGTTCACAACGTTGTTGTGTCTGAGGAGGAAGGATGTTTCTATGACTGCAACGTATGCTCGGAGACGGCGAGGATTCCTGTGGTGACTTGTTGCGGACACTTGTTTTGCTGGGCTTGCTTTTATCACATGAATTACGTGGATTCGACGTCAAAGGAATGCCCGGTTTGCGAGGGAGAGGTGTCGGACAGCTCAGTGATTCCCGTGTATGGGAATGGGGATATTGCGTGCGAGTTGGAATCCGGTCCAAAGACGCCACCGAGACCCAAAGCCAGGAGGGTGGAGAGTGTTAGGCAGCGGCGTGGTTTGGATGACGTTCCTGTTGCGGAGGCGCTCAGGCGGATTAGGATTGGTATTGGTGCAACGGTGGAGTGAGAGGACACCCCCCCCTCTTTATCTTACTTGCTTCCATTCATTTTCATCTGCTTCATCTTGTAAAGGAGAAGATTATAGAATTATAAAATATTTGAAACAAATTTTCATCCATGGTCTGGATTATACCATCACATTTTTAACGATGAAATATGTACGTAATACCTCAGACAGTACTGTCCTGTAAACTAGTCTCTAACAAAGCTGATCCTACAAATATTTGCTTGCTCTGGTCTCCATCGTCCATTCTATCATATGGGATACTATTTCTTGGTAAAATTTATTAACATGTCCCATGCACAATTACGCGTGCAATCCCTTTTTCTTGACATACAGCATCATATTCATAATTCAAACCTAAACATGAATGCATAGCAAATTTTTCCGCAGATATTTATGGTTGAGAAAGGTCTGGCTAGTACGTTTGGGCCATACGAAGCAGATGTAACCCGAATCCAACCCAACATAACATTGACTTTTGTCAACCATAAAACCCACACAATTTGTAAGCAAAATTCTAGTACCGAAGTTTTCGAGTTGATTAATTTATTTTGACTGTCTGCAGTTTTTGGACTTGGTGTCCACCGGCCATGGATTGTGTGACAAAGACTCATAAAAATAAAATTAAAGCAAAAGATCTCTGCTACAATTATTGCATATACAAGATGACAGCACTTTGGAGTTTCGTCCATGACAAAAACTTGTGTGAGACGGTCTCATGGATCGTATTTTATGAAATCAGTCTCTTATTTGGGTCATCCATGAAAAAATATTACTTTTTATGCTAAAAGTATTACTTTTTATTGTGAATATCGGTAGGGTTGACCTGTCTCACATATAAATATTCATGAGACCGTCTCACAAAAGACCTACTCTTAGTCCAATTATACCAATTTTAATAATCAAGATCATAATGTATAACCCTTTTTATAATTATTAAACCTGCGGTCTAAGATTTTATTTTAACCAAATAAAAATTGTCTCGCTCCTTAAAAAAAAAGATTTTATTAGTAATTTTTGAACAAATTAATTTGACTGATTCAAATATAATACTCTTGAAAAATAGAAAGAATATGAAAATGATCATCCTCTAAACTTTTTTTAGAAAAACTATATTATTTGATTATCTGTGGTTCTCTTTTTAATTTTGGTGGTCGAATAATTGAAAATATTTTAAAAAAATTATAAAGCATCCCTAAATCTAGTTTCTTTCTTTATTATTTTTCCTCTTTTTTTTTTAAGGGTGATGTTAGGCCAAGCTATGCATATATATTTATAGATCAAATCATCTCTTTAAATTTTAAAGTCATGAAGCCATGTTCAATGTATGTCATGCTTTTGGAATTATTATAAATATTAATTGCAAAAAAAAAAAGTACTTATTTATTTTTAGAATAATAATTTAGAGTGTGAATGATATGCAATAAAGCATGAATCACGGATGGCAAGACAGTGAGTATTCTTTTTGAATTTCGCAGCGTTCTTCAATATTTTTACAGGACAACTCGTTTCAATTCTGTGAGATTGATATTCTATTTCAGTCACACATTAAAAAGTATTGTTTTTTTATATCAAAAAAATTACTTTTTACTATAAATATAAACATGGTTGATCCGTTTATTTATATATAATATATATATATATATATTAATTTTTTAGTTATTTAACAGACAAAAATAAATGTGAATAGTTATAGTAATAAATAAAGTACAAAAAAAAATTTTTTTTTGAGAGATTTAAATGGAATTTAATAATGGTCCCCCAAAATCTTGGCATGACCACATAAAAATGGGAGACTTTCACGTGTGCTCTTTGTCAACATAAGTATGTCGGTCAAACAACCTCATTATACTAATCATCGCTATTATTATTCTTAATGCTCCATAATTCACACAACAAAACCTTAAAAAGGAGCAAAAGTGAAAGGCATATAATCATTACTGAGAAATACATATATATGTATGAAGTAACTTTTAAATATAAAAAGCAGAAAGGGTATATTTTCCTATTTTCTATGATGTTTTAACTTATTCTTTTTCATTTATATATTATATTTTATATATGATCATGTCTTTTCTTTGACATTCTTATGAACGTTTATTCGTGAGATAAGTCGACTTTATCCATATTTAAAATAAAAAATAATATATTTGATGTAAAAAATTAATATTTTTCAATGGATGATCCAAATAGAATATATGTCTCACAAAATTGAATGATCAAATCGTTTCACGTCGGTTTTTTATTTCAATTTGGAACAAACTTCTTTTACTTGTTCCCTTTTCAAATTAATTCTTTTACCATTTTATTCAAATTCTCTATAAAGACTCTTTCCACTCATTCAATCCAAAAACCTTTTCCTTCTCTTCATCTCCTTAACCCAACTCTCTCTAATTTTTGTTATGAGCTATGGAATTAGGCTTGCGCTTAGGAGATGCATCAGAACCCATGAAGTTCTTGCAAGAAAACAGCACTCGAGAGGCCCGGAGATTCACCAAAATCATGAAAAGTAATGGATTAAACCTGGGAATGGATTTGAGCCTCAATCAAGAAATGGAGAAAGCTCGAGAAACTGATGAAGAAAATGTTGAAAAAGAAGATGATGATCATACATCATCAGGAGTTGGTACTGGTAGTGATGGTGATCAAGGGGAAACATCGCTTCAGCTTAATCTTCTCCCATTTTCTCCAGTTCCTCGCCAGATTTCGTCGCATATTGATCAATCCTTACCTTGGTCTTCTGATAATGGTATTTTAATAACTTGTCTGATATATGGATGAAATCTGTTACTGGTGATTAATGGTTTTTATGTGATTACTGTACAGTAGTCGTGAATATTTTTATTTTTCGTGATGAGAAATATTTATTTTCGTTTAGAATTAATACATATTTCTTTGTGGGTTTTTGCAGGGAGTTCCGAAAATGATTCGTCGAGGAATAAAGGGCCACCGGCGGCGACGCGGTTGGACGTGAACAGACTACCGGCGTCCGCGGAGGAAGCCTCGACGGCGAACAGCGAGGGATCACTGTTCCAGATGGATTTTGGTAACAAGAGAGAATTTGAAGCCACGGGAAACGAGAGAGAATCGTTTAGAGCAAGTGATGACGATGATGGCAGCACAAGAAAAAAACTCAGACTTTCCAAGCAACAGTCTGTTTTTCTCGAACAAAGCTTTAAAGAACACCCCACTCTCAATCCTGTGAGTCACTATACTCAGTGTGTGAAAACAAAAATACAAGCTTAATTCAGCTCCAAACATGCTACGGGAAGAAATTAAAAAAGATTGGATTTTTCTTGGAAAACCATTCATCTTTAATGGGCTGCGTTTTGTCATACACAGATTTAAATTAAGTGTTTCAAGTCTTAATTAATTTGTACGTGTTGCAGAAGCAAAAGCTTGCTCTAGCAAATCAGCTTAATCTGAGGCCTCGACAGGTAGAAGTCTGGTTTCAGAACAGAAGAGCGAGGTTTGTGGATATTCTCTCATCCTTGTATACATAATTTCATGTCACGTAAACACGCACTAATTAACATGTGTGCACGTATGCAGGACCAAGTTGAAGCAAAACGAAGTGGATTGCGAGTACTTGAAGAGATGCTGCGAGACTCTGAGTGAAGAGAACACAAGGCTCCACAAAGAGTTGCAAGATTTGAGAGCTCTCAAGACTCCTAATTCTAGCCCCTTTTACATGGCCACCACCCTCACCATGTGCCCGTCTTGCGAACGCCGACGACTTGCCTCCGCGCCGGAGAATGGCAATCCCACTAACATAGATTCCACCCACAGCCCAAACCCTACTCCATTTCCTTTGTCTACACCAAGATTTTACCCTTGGAGGAATTAATAGATTGGATTTTCAATATATATGTATGTATATATATGCATGGGAGGGTTTTTAAGTTTGTGTGTGAAGTATTGGAATATTGAGGGATTGTGTGCTGTTGTTTTGTGGGATTCTTGATCATCTCGGGCATTTTTTTAGCCCATCTTTTGTGCATTTTGGGGGAGAGTGATACCAGTAGAGAAAATAGATTGGAAAAAAGAAAGAAAAGACCAAAAAGAACTGAATTGCTTAGATTTGTATGGATCCTTTGTTTTCCCTTATTTTTCTTGAAACATGGACAATATTTTGTAGTCCAATTTGTTAACTTATATCTAGTCATTCGCACTTACTACTTCATTATGTGAATTTCTCTCTATATATATGTAATTCAATCTTAATTTGTAGTTGAGTTGACTTAATTCGATCACATTAAGTATCAATAAAATTGTCCGTTACTTAATAGGCTTGTTGTGATTTTGGAATTATACCTTATCATCATATTCGGCTATGTTTTGAGATTTTAGTTCTTTATCGATGTGACACAAATATGTATATATCGTGACCTGCACTTTGAAGAAAAATAACTAAAATTATCAAATTTCGAAAGTTATAATAATATAAAAGACCAAAATTATAATGTTTCTTAATAAAAATATAATATATCATATAACATTAAAAAAATATATCAGTTTCCACATATCCTCCTAAATTAATAAATCATAACATGAGACCAATAAAATTTGGACTCAACTCATGTGAATTTAGAAAGTATATATTTTCAAAATGACCGATAATTAGGATATGATGTAAAATTTAGGAGAAAAGAGTAAAAAAAACAAAAACTTGTGTGAGACGATCTTACGGAATCATATTTTGTGAGACGAATATTTTATTTGAGTCATCCATGAAAAAATATTACTTTTTATTGTGAATATCGATAAAATTGATCCGTCTCACATATAAAGATTCGTGAGACCGTGCCATGCTATGAAAAAATTGGATTGAGAAGCATGATAGGTGGAAGTTTGTTGGGATGTCCCGCGCTTCAAGGCATGCTTTATGTAAAAGATTAGTTTGATGAGAGGCGTGGGGGAACGCACTCTATTTTTACTGTTTTTTTTGTGGACAAAAGTGGTATATTTATGATTGTGTCTGCTGAAGTTAGGTTTCCTTTATCGTCACTATCAATTATTATCAACATTTGACCAATTAAATACATCCCCTCATTATTCGTGTAACATTCATGTCCATTACCCAAACACCATGTCTGCTTCCAAGATCATGTT
Organism: Primulina tabacum; assembly: GCF_025594145.1. NCBI lineage: Eukaryota > Viridiplantae > Streptophyta > Magnoliopsida > Lamiales > Gesneriaceae > Primulina > Primulina tabacum. Next base: position 4,522,792 of record NC_134557.1, read on the forward strand.
TCATTTTTTCCAAATTTTTCAGATAATGATAAAAGGAGATTTTTATATTTAATATTTCATTATGTTTTGTTTTAGGGTACTTTATTATTAAGTTTCACATTTAACAATATATAATATAGATATTTCACATATATATTTTAATTTATTACAAGTGGACTAATTACAAATATTTAAGCATGCTCCTAGACCAAGATAATGTGTAATAAAAGGGTCCGACCCAGGAAACAGTAAAATCTGATAAATATATATATATATATAGTTCCCTACCATTACATATATATATATATATATATATATATATAAACCTTTATATCTAGACGTGACAAATCATATGTAATTGGTAGGCAATCGTGATTAATTAATTAGTTGAGGGGTCCATTGGCAATCCATAAAATTCATGTACTTGGACAACACATGTGTCAAATATTTAAAATGTAAATATCAGAAGTATTGTATTTATTAATTGTTTCTTATTTTATATTAAATTAAATTATTTATGACTTTTTGAATTTGCTAAATCATATTCTTTGAACCATAGGTTCAATAAATTGATTTCATCATATTAACTGCTTTATACGTTATGTGATCACTCAATTAGTTAAAAATAAGCATAATTTTTATTCAAAAAATAGGGTTACAAATGATTGTATAAATTGATTTAAATGCTCAAAGCTAGCATATGCCAGCATCAATTGGCAGGCAGGTTTAAGATTATTTGATAAATGTGTGCAATCCAATGTTCAAGTCAGAAGCAATGGAAACAAGCAGAGGGAGAGTGTTGTGCCACACAGCTTTAAGGACTCGTTTATGATGGGCTCGGAGTGACTGCAATGGTTTCTGAGCATTGTATCTGATGTCAAAGATGTGAATCACGGGATCCGCCGAGCCAGAAGTTATGTATACACCATCTGGAGACCATGCCTGATTAATGAGGGCCGACTGGCATTCGCTACTCTCTTGGCTCCACCCGAAACTATGGATCTCCATTGTCTTGGTTCTGAAATCGAATAGTTTCAGCTGCTGCCCTGGGGTCCTGCAAACACAAACATCAGATTTAGTTTACTACTTCAGATAGTAATTAAAAAAAGTTGGCCTAGGTTGGCAAGTTACTCAAGTTGAATAACCATGCGAGTCAAAACAATCTCAAGATGGGTTTTTAATGAGTCGGCAGGCGGTTTGCCTGGAATACAGTCCCATATGCTTGGCAGGGAAAAAAATTATAAAATGGCGTATTAATACAAGATTGGAGAAAACTCACCCTGTCTGAACCATAAAGAGGTTGAAGTCACATGGATTAGTTAGAACACTCATACATTTGCTTTCAGTCTGATGCTTGTAAACAACTGTCCCAGATGTCGTATCAAATCCAATAATCCTTTTGTCTGCACCAGCAGACATTACAACATTCTTATACCGCAAGCCAGCAGCCCCCATTACAGCACTGGTATGGATACTTCTGTGTAATGAATTAGGTTTCCATGAGTCTTCCTTCTCATGTTCGGTCCAAAGGACTACATCATGATCACTGCCACCAGTAACGAAGCATGTTTTGTCCCATGGCATGAAGTTTATGCTGTTGATTACGCCTTTAACGTGAGGCTTGTCTTCAAGAAAGCTTACACGTGTCCTCTACAAAACCAAAACTGAAACTGAGGTTGACTTCACAGAGATGGTAACTAAATATAAAGTGCATAAAAATTTGTGACTAAATTGCCACTAAAGTATTGCGCAAACACATACAGTTTACAATAACAGCATTACAGGATAATAGCCACAACTTGAGATCCTTGCCTCGTTTCCTTCATTCAGTTTCAGGATTGATATCTGAGAATCCCCACCATCTGCAGTATAAACCGAAAAAAGTCTATTTCCCTGTGGATGCCAAGATATATCTTCTGGCCATCTCCTCTGCTTGTTTGATTGACATTCAGAAGTACTTACAAGATCGGCACCGGCACTGCACGATTTTATATTAAGAGTTCAATTCAAGTTATAAACCTTCATCACTTGCCAAGTAATAACGGAAAGATGTATGCTAAACAATCAAAGTCTGAAACATATGTTAGTATCCAAGTTATGATTGAAATGCATATACTGAAAGCATCATGAAGCGAGGAACAAAAGTATGAGATCAAAGAGATCTTGATGTGACTACATTTTATTCCAATAACACTTACCCTTTCCCCTGGATTTGCCACAGATTAACCACTCCATCCAACGCGCTGCAAACCATTCAAACATATTAAGTGGAAATACCATCAAGAGAGTTATGAGGCAGTTTAAAACCAAAAGATTTTAGATTTTAGTCATATGTAATTGCAATCTGCAATGGTAACAGTAAACAAGATTTTTAAAAAATGCAAATGGCAAAACCAATTCTTGTACTGTTCAGTGCATGGTAGTCTGTAAATAACTTATCTTTATGAGGTAATAAGTAAAAAAAGTAAAAGAACAAGTATAATCTGATGTTCAAATCAAGACATGGCCAAAAGCAATGGATGCAATTGCATTCTCTTTCTGATAATTTACCGACACATATGGTCGGATTTCTTAATTTGATGCAACATTCAAAATTATACTTATGACAAAGAAAAAACAATAAAATCGACAAAGCATGGCAATACTGAAAAGGAAAATTGAGCATACTACCCTAATTAGGCATGTATGAAACATACAATATCAAAGACAAATACGACAACAACTAAACATGCCATAAAGCACAAAGCTTTTTTGAGATACCATGCATACCACCATGTCCGTCAATCCAACTTATCCAGTTGCTCAAAGTGTACAACAAATTACACAAGATATATATAATTTATATTAGGTTTGACAAAGAGCAAAAATTTTAGCTTGATAGTATAGCGGACACAAATCAGACAGATGAACCAGAAAGCTACAAAAAATCCCCCGGAAAAAATTGAAGAGAGCACTTGAAACATGATGCAGAGCTCATCAACTGTTTATGCTAATTTTTGTGCTATAGTGCAATAATAATATTAATACTTGACATAAAAGAAGCATTAAACGTATATGATTGATGAGAAACTGTACCATGCTGCCAACAGAAAACTATTAAAAGAAGATAGGTACAATATAGAACATTGAACTTCAAGATTTAATCCCGGTAGTATTAATCTTTCAAAATCATATAGTTTTGATCCTCAATTTTTTCGTGAACTTAACAGATATGTTAGTAAAAATAACACTCTCAACTTTGTAGTGAACTCGATGTATACATTTAGCAAACATAGTTAATTCTGAAGTGGAGAGAGCGGTTGCCTATTGTGAACTTTCCAAAAAGATGAATTGTAACAAAGAGCGATGCTTTCCTTCTGACTCAAACCTTACATATGCGCTAAGACAGCTACTAATATGCATTCCAGGTAATGTGTGAAGTATTGAACGAATGGCACATGCAACGCTACTGAAATTATGCACAACATCAAAATAAAACTACAAAGCATTATTTTGTTGCCTCACTCTTTTTTCTTCTTCTTTCACACAGAGCAACCAACATCACATCCTAGACCCTAGTTTGTATTAGTGAATTCAAGAGGGCCATGATCTCCATCAATTATAATTTTTGTTATACATGTGAAAAATCAGGGAGATCAAATCACCTGGTCACAAATAAATTATCATTTGTCGGACAAAGCTCAAGGCTTCTCAGCCTTCTTTTGTGTTCACTAGATAAAAAAATGGCCTGGCAGTGGAATCTTTGTGATGAAGCCATGCTTCCTATCGACGGAATCAAGTCTTTATCTTCTTTTTGCTCTGTACTCACAAAGATATGATCGCGAATATTATTATTTACTAGCTATGATATCATTCGATAATGTGAAGCTTTAAAAACAACCAGATCACACTCAGATCCAAATTTCACCGAACAAGGATGCAAGTCAAATACTTTAAATAAAACCCACCAATCAAGCTCAAATGCTTCATTTGAACGGGCATAAAACTTAAATATGAGTTCAAATAGTGAAGATTTTGATGCTTTCACATTGTTACCCTAAACGATAGAGGTCGTAACTTGTAAGCAAATGGCGTCATTTTACAAACTTTTGAGAACATAACAATTTTATAGAATACGTCAAACAATATTACAAGCAATCAGTTATGGACAGAGTGAATAAATTCTAAAAGCACTGAAAAATTTAACAAACAAGAGAATATTTTGCGGCACGAGAGTGTGCTAGATGCATTATTTTCATTATAATTATAATATAAAAAATTCTTTTGCCGCAGCAGCTATTTTTCCTTTTGAAACACGAAAGGTTTTCACGTAAATTATGTTTATCCATGTACTGGTTTATTCTCGATTTTTTTGTTTGGTTTTCCTTGTAAGGCCAGCCTTGTGCAAATACCTTGCATATGTTATGGTAGAATAAGTGGTTTTGGTAATGCATGGATCAAATAGAGTATAACCCGAATGATACATAATATGTAAAGTTACATAGCAATTACCATGCTTCCTTTTTGTTCCATTAGGTTGAGATTCCACGTTTTCTTGCTCCGTAGATGTTTTACGAGCTTTGCCTCCATTTTGCTTTCCATTGCTATTAATTGGAGTGGCTATCGATGCAGTAGGAAATGCAGCAGAATTGCCACTAACTTTATTTCCAGATTCTTTCATGGTCATTGAATGCGACATTCTTGGATTCACAGAAGGAATCACAAGCTGTGGTTTAGAGTGACAATTTCCTCGAGAAGAATCCCCATTTTTACATAAAAAACTAGCCGATCTTCCTTCAATGCTATGATCATCTCCGGATGACTTAATCGAATCCTCACCAAACAGCTGTGGTTTATACAGAAACTGGTTTTGGGCAGAATCACCGATCACGTTGGCAGGACTCGCTAAACTTTCTAATTTTACCTTTTTAATACAATTTCTAAAAGTTTCTGAGGCCATTGAAATTTCCTGTCCACGATGACGAGACAATTCAGTTTGTGCATCCATCAACCTCGTTAATGCTTCATCAAGCTGCAGCGAAAAACAAAGTCATCAATCAATGGTTTCTTATTGATGGAAATGGTACTGACCATGTGATTGCAGAAACCATGCTGCCTACCGCATCTAAATAGCAATATTGTTAAGTGAATGGAATATTATTTTGAGAATTTTATAGGCATCATATCAAGAGGCAAAACTTGGACCTCAACAATCAAAATAAAAATGATCTCCCACTATGCAAATTGGAACATACTATAATGATTGTAACCAACATCATGCAATGCTCCAAGTCAAGTTACTCCACAAAATTTCAATGTGTTAAAGCACAGCACCAATCAGGGTAATGATTAGTGGTGGCCAGCCAAATAGCTCTAGATGTGCTAATAATCCAATAATTGAATCCGGAAGAACATGATCACAGCCCACACTTTCCTATAACATTTTGTCCACCAATCATTATCCTGAAAATGTTGGATATTTGACTGTCAGTCCGTCACGATGTTGTACCAATCACTACTCAAGGAACAAAAGAATCTTCAATATTGAAATCACTGCACCTGCATCGCACTTATCTTTAACTTCATCAAGCATTATACAAAATGGCACTAGTACTTTGGATCTGCATATAATCTGAATGATAAAGTCGCCATGCAAATCAAGTTCATTGATTGGTGACTTCCCATAAATAAAGATTTATGAATAAGCTTTACAGCGTACATTAATAAAACAACAAGAAAAACCAAAACATGCACACGTTTAAATATTCAGAATCCCCAAAAAATTCTTTTATCTAACAAAAGAGTAATAAAAAATTGTTCTTGAAAGAATTACATCGAGAAAGTAAAAAACCTGGGACTTGTAATAAGCAACGCGCTCACGAAGCTGCTCGACTTCTTTGTTACGGTGTTCAGCAAGGGCTACTAGTGCTATTTCTTGTTCTTTCCAAATCCGTTCCTCCATTGTTCCATCCCCATTTTCTTCTTCTTCATCTTCTGTTTTCACAATTTCGATCTTGGGCTTCTTCAGAAACGGCAGCCCTCTCATTTTCTTCCTTCGAAAAAGATTCTTCAATTTCTGCGGTGAATTTGGTAGACCGATACGCGCTAACTGGAGGAGAAGGCGGGAATCGTGATAAGTTCTTTCGGGAGCCAGTTTTCGAACCCTCGGTGGGCCTAAAGACCCGACCCGAGACCGGGACTTTTTAGTAATTAGCAATTCATACTTAAATTATTAAGTTGAAGAAAGATATATTATGTTTAAGAAAATTAAGACAAAACAAACAAATCAAATATATGCGATAAACAAACAAGTGGAGTGTAAATCCATAAAATTTTTAGAAAAGAAAAAAGAAAATAAACCAAAGCCCAAAAGATCTAAATAGTTATTCTATAGTTTGTTTTCTATAAATGATAGGAGATATTAATAATGGTCTATTTGATATTTGAAGTAGGGGGGAAATTAAAATTTAAAATTCTAGAAATTTGAAAATGTGATCCTAGAAGCCCGATTGATCTCAACTATGTTATAACATTCGAGTTGTTGGCCTGATAATGGGTTTACGATAAATAAGATCAAATTTACAACCAGACTTTTTTTATATATATATCATAAGTGAATGTCTTAGACGAACTCAAATATTCAATAATAATTAAAAAGTAATAGTTTTTTTTTAATATTTTTCATATTTTTATATTTTATCTATTAAAATATTTGCTGAGTTATATTTAATAAAATTTTGATTTTGGCATATTTTCTATAAGTGTATCATATTATTTAAAAATTATAAAATTTAAAAAATATACAACCGGTTCGCTAGTAGTACACTGCATATATGAAATCAGACGCCATTTCACAAATTATCATTACAACATTCAAATAGAATACATATGTCTAAGCTGTATAATATTCTAGAAAATGTTGAGACTAGGGACAATGTTCCAGTATTTTTGAGCTAGGGATCAGCAATATGGAGCACTTCTGCAGCTGATTTGTCCTCCTTTTTCGAGATCTTCCTTCTCTTCTTCTCAGATTGAGGCATCTTTTGTTTTAAATCATGGCAAAAGGACCTTAAGGAGGCAGCAAGATGATCATTACGATGTGCTGAAACAAATGTAAGCAATCTCAGGAACTTCAAATATCATAATGAGGGTGAGACAAGAATAATATAATCGAAATCATCAGTTTGGCAAGTTTCTAGCTATGGAAGTATACATGGTTTCAGACAATGTAGTTGTGTGAGTAAATTAATGGACAATCACAGTAAAAATGTTGACACATACAAAATATTGTAAAACTTCAAAGTTGATTTTGAATATTATTGCACAACACTTCATATAACTTATCAGAATCTTACCAGAAAGAATGACATCTTTCGTGCTCACTGACTTGCGAGGACCATGCTGAGCAAATAATTCAAGGTCTTTTGCTAACTGTTCTGCTTTTCAAGAAGTATGATGTTAAACATTACTGAATAAATTAATGAAGCTGATGATCCTATTTGATCAACTTATGATGTCAACATAGCCTTTTGTCAACTGAGGGATTCTTAGATATAAAAAGGAATTCACATGTATCAATATTTATCATTCTTCTAATCCTTCGACATCTAAGTTGGGAAAAGCTTTAGCTTCTGAACCAAAATTTCCACTCAATTTATGAGAAAAAATTTGATCTCTTGACATCAACAGGCACATAGATTATGCGCTTGGATTACATAAAAACACCGAACTTTCCTCGCGAATCCTTCATCGGTTTAAGCTACTTTTGACAAGAGCTTGAACAATTGGCCGACTGTGACGAGTAACCTTCAGCATAATTGTTAAGATTCAATTCGAATCATCATACATCTCCATTGATGGAGATAATCAATTGATTTGAAGATAATATCTCAAGGAGAGTTTTTTACAGAAGAAAAAATTGAAAGAGGAAGAAGAAGAACTTCCGTATATGGAACTTACGTCTAACAAGAGTTATTAAATGCTGTTGTACAACTGTCATGTTGACCAACTATCTCTACCATATAGCTCAAGCTATATATCTAACAATAATAATTGAACCGTCATAAGTAATTTCCGATCAATATTTTTTCCCTAGCGGTTTAGACATCAATTACAGTCAAAGAAAATGTGGAAACTAGTAATACTAATCCTGATACTGTCCTGCCACACCAGGGAATTCTTTCAAAGCCCATAAAACAGAACGTACGTCCAGATGTCAAGAATTATTCCAATTTATCCCAATATTGAATCACGCCAACTAACACTTACAGGAAACAAGTTTATACTGCATTACACCAGATAAATCATTCCACATGTTTGATATACAAATCTATTATGAGTGCATAGTCCATACCAATAGAATGCAATGCGATGAAGCAAAGTCGAAAATAAAATAAAAAAAAAACATAGATGTATAGCTCAATAATTACGCGCATATTTGAAGGCTAAATCGGATATGCAGGCCATAATCGGTTGAGAAACTTCCATGCCGTTTTTCTTAGCTGCAACATTAAAAAAACCGACAAAAAGAACGCTGTCATCGAAGCTAACGTTTATATAAGTCGTAATTGACTCCATATGCGCGTGAATATAGAGATAATGGAAGTAATTACAGTGATCGAAAAGTAAAAACCTTCGGCTTCGGCAATGGAGATGGTGCAGAGTCGGAATCGATCTCTCAGGAGCTGATTAACCGATTCATCTTCCTCCTCTCCTCTTTCCACATCGCTTGCCATTATGTCGCGTTACTTTGTGTCGATTCAAGAACTGAAATCAAATCTTAGGGTTCTATTGCTTGATTTGGGGGGGAGATGCTGGAGCACAGATTATGCGCGGGAAACGGAGAAAGATTCACGTGGATTGGAGACGATCGACCACTAACTTTTTTATTTAAAACTAATTCACGCGTTCTTTTATAATTTATTATTTGATTTATATTTAAATTTTGATCAAAAAATAATTATAAAAAATAAGTGAAAAATTACATTGTAATTTTGATATATAAATTAAAAAATAAAAAAATAACTTCAATAAGAATTGAACCTATAAGCTAAACTCCAATAGATAATGACTCTATCCGCTGAGCTACATATCACTTGTATTAAAATTTCAACATTGTATTAATATATATAATTATTAAAACAGACCATGACACCAAATTTAGTTATTCTAAGTGTCTCAAACTTAATAAAATAGTATAGATTTGATATTTTTTTGGGGTTAATTCCACTAATTGCCATTACCCCTTCAACATCCCAAATCAAATGAGTATTTTTTTCCATATATAATCAAAAGTAATATTTTTTACAGTATTTATAATAAAAAAATATTTTTATATAAAAAATAATAATTTTTCATGAATGATCAAAATAAAATATCTATATAACAAAATCACATCAATTTTTGTTTAGTTTCTCATGGTTATTTTTAATATACATCAATTATTTCACATCAAAATTGAATATATGGTAAGATTTATAATGTGAGTGGTGAAAATTTAAAGGGGTAAACTAATAATAAAAAATATAATGGGTTAAATATGTCTGAGATATAATCAACCGAATCAAGCATGTTTTCATGAAATTTAGGATGTAATTATTAATTCATTTCACAAACTCTTATTATAAAATTGGAAATCTGGCTTTCAATAATTTGGTACTTCTAAGCAGAAGTTTATGATAATTTTGAAGAGCAATTTGAACTTGTAGATATTTATTTACTTCGAAAACTGATATAATGTACTATTTACATTAAAAGAATAAAATAATATTATAGCTGAATTAACCAAAAAAGTAAAAATTCGTGTGAAACAGTCTCACATGTCGTATTTGTGAGACGAATATCTTATTTGGGTCATCCATGAAAAAAATATTACTTTTTAAACTAAGAGTATTAATTTTTATTATAAATATCGGTAAGATTGACCCGTCTCACAGATAAATATTCTTGATACCGTCTCACAAGAAATCTACTCAACCAGAAAATGAGCAATCGTATGATTTATCTTATATTTTAAATATTCGATTTTATAAGTGAAACGAGTAATTACAAGTATAAATTTTCATTCAATAATTCAAATTTAAGTGTAATTGTCATTGTACCATGGTCAGATGGAACAATTATATATATTTCCCAAATGCCTTCTTTTTTTGTAATATTTTGAAGACCAAAAAATATCATCTCATAACATAATGAATTGGTTGCTCTGAAAATTATCAAACCTTCAAAAAAATTTGTTTATAATCGATCCTTCAAAGTACTAATTTTCATTTAAAGATTTTTTCCACCTCGAATTAATGAAAAAATATGCATACCAAAAGGTACATTATAGAATCAATACCACGCAAAATAAGGCAACAAAGACTTGACAAAAGACAGTGTAAGAATGATTTGGAGAACCTTTGCATTAAAGAATTATGCCCTTATTGGGATAGTCGATCACTAGGACTAGAAAATGGAGTAATAAGTCGAAGGATAAAAGGTATTCGGACAATGCTCTTAATTGAGTAGTCAATCACCGAAGAAGATATTTGAGTAATGTCAGAATTGAATTGAATTCAATCCCATATTAAAGAAGAATTATACCCTTTTAATCATTGGGCACCTTTAAGAGCAGAGCACCTAAATCCTTGAGGAAGTAGAGGCAATTGCAAGAATCCATGGCCCCGGGATCAAACAGTACACAAGAAAATGACATCACCTCAGGTGGCCAGCCATCTCTTGAAAGGAGTGATGACAGAAATAAAACACCGAGGCATCCCCGATGGACGCGCCAAGAGACGATGGTGCTAGCGCAAGGGAAGAAGATTGCCGAGGAGAGAGGGAGAAAGGGGCGCAAGTTAGGGCCTGAGCAGGCTGAACCAAAATGGGATTTTGTTTCTTCATACTGCATGCAACATGGAGTGAAGAGAGGGGCGGTTCAATGCCGAAAAAGGTGGAGCAATCTTGCCAGTGATTTCAAGAAGATAAAAACGTGGGAGTCCCGGGTACGAAACGGAGGTGAATCTTATTGGATCATGCAAAGTGATTTGAGGAGGGAGAGAAAACTTCCGGGTTTCTTCGACCAAGAAGTATATTATGTATTGGATGGTAAGGGATTTACAAATGCGACATATCAACTTGCACTCGTGACAACAGGTGAAAATTATGGCGTGGAGGCAGAAGAGGAGGAGGAGGAGACGGAAACGGAGGTGAGCGATGGTACTCCTGCTACAGCACAAAATGGTTTGCTTCAAGATTTTGAAATTGGGAGAAGCACAGAAAAGGAAAACATTCCGGAGGACGATAAAGCAGATACAATTCCTTCTCCAGTCCCTATTTCAGGTACCATAGATGTTCGAACTTACATCGTGTGAATGTCAATAAATATATTGCAACAAGGTTAAAAAATGATGACCGTGTGAATTGTGAAACCTTGTACGCTTTGTACTATTCGCAGAGATGAGATATCAACCATATCACCAGGCATACATAAATCCAGGTTAGCACCGTATATATTGTTTATAATGACTTTCAACATGAAAGACAAGGGACTTTAGCATTTCCAATACAAGCATATTTTGACACGGTATAAAGCATCTTCACCTAAGAAATAGTTGATACAATATTTCAAAAATGTCATTTCGCTATTACTTTCTGCCCAAGTTTGATGGTCAGGGTCAAGACATGTATGTTCCTAATGATTTTGATGTTAAGGTACAGAAAACAAGAGACACCCAGGCACCCCGTTTTGGCAAGGTTCAATGTTTCACGAGGGAGCGAAGAGAAGAAGACACACATCTAGTGCTTGCCAAACCTTCAATATGGAAACCCAATTGATCAAAGCTCTCGAAAAAAATATTAGTCTGCTGAATGCACAGCTAGAAGAGCAAAAGGTTATCAGTCAAATGGACAGAGAGCAGCAAAAGGACTGTCACAACATTTTAGTCGCAGCTCTTACCAAGCTTACAGATGCTCTTGAAAAAATTGGAGACAAGTTGCAACATCAAGAAACCAAAGATGCCTAAACTACTTCGCTTGATATATTATAATGTCCACAAATATATAATAATGTCCACAAATTCCATCCAAACTTATTTAGATACCAATGGTTAATATTTGTTTGATCAAACTCACGAGCTCATCTAATTTCTGAATGTGGCAATTGATACAAGACTATGACGCAGATTACTGTGCTAAGAAATACAAAATCTAGACTCGGTATAATCCTTATTTCAAAGAACTCGATTATAAGGATCTTGACTCAAAACTAACAGTATCCACAAAAGTTATGCATTGTTTGAGATAAAAACATCAGAGCTTTAACACACACAAGCAACTCCAACTCTCCAAGCGTAGCATTTGGAGAACTCACATCTACAATATGCATTAATTGAAGTAAGAAAAAACATCAATGGTAAAAACTGGGCAATAATTCCAGAACAACTTCCTATATTGCAGCCACCTGAGAAGAGAACAAGGCATGATTATACATACCTAACCTCTCTTTAAGCACCACTATGCAGGAACAGCCTCAACAAGCCTCGAAAAGTAAAATTGTGTTGTAATCAAACCTCTTTTTCTTATCCTCCAACCAACCTTTTGCAATGCTCGCTCAACATCAGCCTCGGAATGGAGGTAAGCTCTTGTTGCCTTGGAAGGCCCGGGGAACAATTCCCCAACTCTTTTGAGAAGATTATAATATAATGTCTTTGGAGCAAAGCTCAGAATCAACCGATTCTCGGCCAAGGAAGCAAGGTGGGCAATCATTGCATCAGCCTTGCTTTGTGGGTAGTGGATCAAAACATCTAAGCAGATTACTGTATCATACTTACCATCCAAACTCTCTAAATCCTTGGCTTGAAAAGTCGGTAATACGAGTCCCGGGGATATATCATCATTGCCTTGTAGAAGCTCTTCTCGGGCCTGCATTAAAGCCAAGTGAGTTAACTTTCTTTAGAATCAAATCCTTTTTCCGGCCAATAAGAATGGGAACATAGTGAATACAGCTATTTTAACAGCCAGTAAATCATTTCGCCAGCTATAGACATCAACTCTTTGATCAAAGCTTGTTAGTTCTCGCGGAATATTTTTCCAGCTGGGACTTTATTTGCTTCTAAATCAAAGATAATCAAGCATTATTTTATTTCTTCTGCATCACGTATGCAAAAGTAACACATAGAACAACCAAAGATATTCCAAGAAGCAGAAAATTTAGCCCAAAGAACACAGAAGATTACAAATACTCTACCAATTTCTCAGCCTCAGCAACCATGGCAGCTGAAATATCACTCGCTGCCACAACGGCTCCTTCCTTCGCCAAAGGAATAGACATCGAACCCGTTCCACACCCAGCGTCGCAAACCGTAACCCCGTTCAACGGCCCCTCGTCCAGCAGCATCTTCATTGCATTCTCAACAGTTTTTGAATGCCCGATCCTGATATCAAGCTGCACCTTGTTAACATCATCGGTTTCTCCGTAAATTCTCCTCCAACGCTGGAACCCATCATTGTTGAAGTACTCCCTCACCACCTCCTTGTCCCCGCCGCCAACCTCCTCCGCCTGCATTTGCCGCCGCTTCTCCGGATCGGCGAGGGATAGAACGGCTGCGAGAGCGGCAACTGAGCCACCGCCGATAACGGCAATGGTGGTGCTGTCTAAGGTGTTCGCCACGGCTGATAAGTCAGCCGCAGTAGAAAGCGGCGGGACTGCGGCGGTGATATAGAGGGGCTTGCGTGAGCGGTTGTTGGGCGGTTTGAGGAGTGGGTAGTGGAGCGGAGCAAAGAAAACAGAGGAAGCCATTGTTGTTCGACTCCTGATGGCGGGAGCTGAAAAGAGTGGAGGGACTGTTGGGTTCGATACGGTAATGTAATCTGGCTTGAGGATAGAGTTTGCTACTTGTCGAGGTGTGGACCCCACGCGAGGACACGACCTGCGCATAAGCTTTATATTATTGTGTAACAAATTAATGAAATCAAAATCAAAATTGTGTATATCACAAAAAAATAAACAAAAAATTGTTATTCTCGCGCAGTTCATCTACTTGCTGCTACAAGCTTTCACATAGATGTGACTTTATCTTTGAGGATTCAGTTCCATTATTTGTAAATCACGTTGTAGCGATTTGAAATGTTTATTAATTAATGGTATCTAATTTTAACTCAAAAAAATATGATCATCCATTGGTTGTGACCAGGGATCCATAAAACCTGAAAACTTTGAAAGTTCCTAATTTCTGGACGCATAATATCCGTTAAGCATTATAGTCGGTCACAGAAATAATATTATGAAGTTTAACTCAGACCATTCGTCGTTGTTCTTTTTCTTTCTTTTTTAATTTTTGCTTCATTTGTATTCGGACGTTCTTGCAGATCAATCTTGAAATTTACATCAAAGATAAAAGCACCGAGTTTTCAATCTTGGTGGATAGATCAGTCGGAGGATGAGTATTGCTGATGGGCGGTTAGAGTTGATGCTCCATAGGTTGTAGTTATGCTTTCGTTTGTTCTTTGATAGTTCTGATTTATCTCTATAAGCTTTTGATATCTTTTCTTTTCCATGATAACTTTCCTACAAAAATAAATAGCAAATATTTATTGTCAGCCATACAGGATTCTTCGAGAGGCTTGTTTTGTAGGAGATTGCTGTATGATGATGGTAGAGGTGTTGATCAGGCTTTGAATGAGACAATCTGCGTTTTTGAAAAGTGTGTGGTTTTAACTGTAAGCATCTTGATCACCTAGATCAGTCTCCCAGAGTATCATTGTCCTATTCAATAAGGTCTGTTTCATTTGAAATAATTAACATACCCTTTGATTTAACTGTTAACGACTTCTCTTCCATTCTCGTTAAACACACCCTTCCATATTCTATCAGTCTTAGTGGCATGTAATCTGTTCATATTTCTTTCAAAATTTCTTTAGGTCCAAGGAAAGTACTATCTTAGGTTTGATCCGCTTGGAGAGGGATCCAAGTGGCGTTGATCATTTCCTTTTAGTCTTTTCCGAACAGCTGAATTCTAGGTTGACAATATGGTTAATGTCTTTTAACTCAACAATATGCTTATGTACTTGCAGGATGACAAGTTTACAAAGTTCCCTGTACCAACCTTTACAGCAATGGATCCTTCATATAATCTTCCTGATAGTGTCGCCATAGTAATCCTACAGGTATTATCTACTCAGAAACTGATGGTGGCTGCAAGGATTTTTTTTTTTGTTTTGGATGTAATTGATAATCTAATTCTATTGGTCACTTCTAATGCATCAGGAGCTTGAAGACCAAACTGTTCTGCTCCGATTGGCACATTTATACGAGGTTTGAATTTTTTTAATCTTGCATTACCATTCCCCCAATCTTCCTAGATACATAAGTTTCTCCAATAGAAGTTATTTTACACAAAACTTGTTGATTGTTTGGGATGCAATCTTAGGCCATGAGTTCATAGGGCTCTTTATTATTTTCCCAAGCATAAATAGAGTGACTAATAAATTTTATATGAATTCTTCTTTGGGGATTATGATCTATATCTCGTTTATGCTCTTGTTGAGAGTCGATCTAGCATAATAGATACATGTAAAACGATTACCGTCAAATCAGTATTAGCAACGGATCCCGAGTTCACATTACTGGTTGGATTAAGGTAAATCCGTTGAATCCTGATAAGTGACTGAAACATATCTAGAGTACGTCGCATGAATGACAATATTGTGATCTCACATCGGGTTTACAACTTGGTCATTGGCTTACTTTGAAAGGCCTTATGATATAGAAGGCGTAATATTTTGAGAATGGATTTTCCTCTTGGTCTATGACCTCACATGTTAATCTTATTTTTTAACGAATTGATGTTGTGGTGCTCCAAACCTCGCCACGTAATCATGCAACATGTGACGTCATATGCATAAAATTTTTTCTTTTCGACGACGTAATAATATAATGCATATACGATAAAATAATGCAATCACCACACTATCTACGTCAGTGTAGCAGAAACAGTATAATAAATACACACATACAACTCAAATAAGACAATAAGCTATACTGTCTCTATCTACTATCAATTACAAGACTGTTTGACTAGACACACCCAGTCCTTCACCACTATCCTGTCTCACGCATAGTCCTGTAACCTGCCCAACAGAAACATCCCTCAAAGTGTGAGCATATACAACAATCATCATCGCAATACATAACAGTTATATTAACAACATAAAATATAACTGAAATCATAATAGAAATACCCCCTTTGCCGTTTCGGGACAATCAGCCAACAACAACCTCAACAACATCACAATGCAACAACATCGACGATACGTCGCACCCCAACACCGGCGATAGCAATATCGTCGAACGAACAACAACATCGATGGTACGTCGCACCCCAACACCGGCGACAGCAATATCGTCGAACGAATAACAACATCACGATACATCGCACCCCAACACCGGCGACAACAATATCGTTGAACGAACAACATCAACGAGACGTCTCCCAACAACGATAGTCAACAATATCAACAATAATAAACAACAACAAATATAATACCAAATCACCCAATTCCGGTGATTTATCATCGTTCAACACAATAGTATTCATCAATACTAAACAATAACAACATATGTTCGTACGTCAACACGTACCTGATAATCGAGTATATATAAAATTTGGCTATTTCTTTGATCCTGAGGCTTGTGATGTATCTAAATAATTCAAGAATAATTGTCAGATCATTGTCACCGTATCAACACAGGTATAACAGCCTCAATATATAACATCAAATAGCCCAACAACAATTAATTCAACAAAATAAAAAACTCGATTATAAATTCGTATTGTTCAACAATTTAATTATCTGGTGTATTTAATTCACAATACTACCATCAAATACACCCTAATTAATTAAGTTCAAATAATATGCTATTTTACAACATCCGTCAAATTAAGAAAATTTTTATATCAACGTGTAGCCTATACTTCGTAGACTCCGAATATATAATCAGAATTAATAACAACTGACAAACAACTCTCCAATCTCAATCCAATGATTAAAAATCCATAATTATAATAAATTAGGAATAATTCAAAACAACAACACAATAATCTTCTCTGCTTCGTTAAAATCATACACTACTCAACAATCTTCAATTTCAGTATGATTTAACAATTTATTGGATTTATTCCAGAAATCGACGAATTTCAAACATCACCAAAAATATAAAATTTATACCTCAAATCGAAGATCTCGTGTCAACGATCCCAGAACTGAAGTCGGTTCGTCGATTGGATAAACCGATAAGTCGCAAGATCGAAAAGAAAATCTGAAACCTATTTTCTTTCCTCTCCTGTGTCCTTCGTTTCTATCCTCTGTGAATTGAGTTTGGTGGAATTCCATCGACTCAAATCAAATTTATTTTTTTTTATTTTTTTAATTTTTTTAATATTATATTATATTATATTAATAAAATAATATAATATATCATATTAACATTTTAACACCGGTATATTCATTTGAACCAGACAAACAATCAAATTTTTCAAAACTCAAAACATGGGACTTCTATATCTTTGAGTTTTCTACGTTATATCCAAATCTCAAATCATTTGGACTTCATATAGCCAACATATGTCATATTTCCCTCTTTAAAATTAATTAATTATTTAGTAATCTCATATTACTAAATCAACGAATTGTGATATTTATTTCAGGCATTACATTTCTACCCCCCTTAAATGAATTTCGACCCCGAAATTAATCAACAACAGTAATAACATGCATAAATAAAGATACGTCATACCATCAGAATAAGTAGGGGTAGAGCTCCCTCATATGCCGCTCTGTCTCCCAAGTGGCCTCTTCGACACCTCTATGTTCCCACTGAACCTTCACCATTGGTATAAGCTTACTACGAAGCTTCCGTTCAGATCGATCCAAAATACAAACTGGTCTCTCAACATAAGACACGTCGGGATCTAACCGAACCTCAGAAATATCCATAACATAAGCACGCAACATATCCTCCAGCGTCTGAATAGTACGCTCAGTCTGACCATCTGTCTGGGGATGATAAGCCGTACTCAATCTCAACTCTGTCCCCATCGTAGTCTGCAATCCTTCCCAAAAATGAGAAGTAAATCTATGATCTCTATTAGAAATAATAGACACTGGAATCCCATGCAACCGTACAATCTCTCGTATATACAACTGTGCCATCGTCAAGTACGTACTACTCATGCTATAGGGTATAAAATGTGCAAATTTCGTCAATCGATCAACAATCACCCAAATAGCATCAATAGTTCCAGTGCTTCTTGGCAAATGAGTCACAAAATCCATCGATATGTGCTCCCATTTCCAAGTCGGCACTTCTAAACTCCTCAATTCACCTCCCGGTCTTCTCCTCTCAGCTTTGATCTGTTGACAATTAAGACATTGACGTACAAAATCAATCACATCACGTTTCATTCCCTTCCACCAAAACTGAGAGCGTAGATCCTTATACATCTTCTTGCCACCAGGGTGGATAGAATATCGACTACAATGTGCACGCCGCAACAGGCCCTGGCGCAACTCAGATATATCAGGAACTACCCATCTATCATTCATCCTCAAACTGCCATCATCAGCCACTCTAAAACGAGTATCTTGTTTCTGAGAAACTAACTCCCTCCATCGCTGAACTCTCTCGTCTTTCATCTGTGCATCATGAATACAACCATATATATCAGGTTCAGCTAATAAGGTAGATACCTGGATAGGAGTCGTCGAGATATCAAAATCATATCCCAAGGAACAACAAGACATCATCATAGCTGATAAACGACTCACATCCTCTGCAGTACAACTCACTTTATGGCTCAATGCATCAGCTGTAAGATTGGCTCGACCAGGATGATATTCAATCTCACAATCATAATCCTTCAGCAAATCTAACCATCGTCTCTGTCTCATATTCAACTCTGTCTGGGTAAACAATAATCTCAAGCTCTTATGATCAGTATAAATCGTAAACGAGGTACCATATAAATAGCGTCGCCATATCTTCAAGGCAAAGATAATGGCTGCCAACTCCAAGTCATGCACAGGGTACCTTGTTTCGTGTGGTTTCAGCTGTCTCGAGGCATATGCCACAACATGTTGATCCTGCATCAGAACACATCTAAACCATGTAATGATGCATCAGTATAAACAACAAACCTCTCATTTTCTGTAGGAATTGATAACACCGGTGCAGTCGTCCGTCGGTGCTTCAACTCCTGAAAACTCCTCTCACATGCTTCAGACCACTGAAATCGCACACCTTTCTGAGTCAACTGTGTCAAAGGCCTAGCAATCTTTGAAAATCCCTCGATAAATCGACGATAATAACCTGCTAAACCCAAGAAACTACGAATCTCAGGTACAGATGTAGGTGCATACCACTGTAACACGGCTTCGACCTTCGTTGGATCAACAGAAATCCCATCTCTCGATATAACATGACCCAAGAAGACCACTCGATCCAGCCAAAACTCACACTTACTGAGTTTGACATACAATTGTCTATCTCGCAACACCTGTAACACGGAACGCAAGTGCCCTGCATGCTCAGCCTCACTCCTGGAATATATCAATATATCATCAATAAACACAATAACAAATCGATCGAGGATAAGGCTGAAATACCCTATTCATCAAACTCATGAACACAGCTGGAGCATTCGTCAACCCAAACGGCATAACTAAAAACTCGTAATGCCCATATCTGGTCCTGAATGCTGTCTTCTGAATATCCTCCCTCTCTAACTCGTATCTGATGATATCCTGACCTCAAATCAATCTTCGAATATACTGAGGTTCCCTGTAACTGATCAAACAAATCATCAATACGAGGGAGGGGATATTTATTCTTAATCGTTACCTTATTCAGCTGTCGATAGTCGATACAAAGCCGCATAGTTCCATCTTTATTTCTCACAAATAAGACTGGTGCACCCCAAGGCGATACACTAGGGCGAATGTATCCCTTGTCCAGCAAGTCCTGCAACTGGGCTTTCAACTCTCTCAACTCTGCTGGTGCCATTCTGTAAGGAGTACGAGAAATAGGGAAAGTATCTGGCATCAACTCGATTCCAAACTCCACCTCACGGGCTGGTGGGAAGCCTGAAATCTCATCAGGAAATACATCGACAAACTCAGCAACTATAGGTATCTCCTCTATTCCCACCTCCTTCTTCTTTTCTGTCACATCTACAGCATAAATAAGATAACCCTCATGCTCATGCTCCAATAACCGAGACATCCGGATGGCAGATACCAACGGAACACAGGGACGAGAACCCTTCCCATAAAATTTCCAACGCTCTTTCTCATCTGTATAAAAATACCACCCGCTGATAACAATCAAATGTCGCACAATATCTCCTCAGCACATTAATTCCCACAATACAATCAAAATCAGTCATCTCTAGAATAATCATATCAGATCTCAGCTCATAGCCCTCATAAGAAATAATACCATCTGATATCATAGATACAACTGATATATCAACTCCAGAAGGTGTCGAAACAGAAAGAGGCATAGACAATGGAGACGAGCGCATATGATGCTCAACCACAAACCTCTTCGATATAAAAGTATGCGAGGCACCAGTATCAACAAGAATATAAGCAGGATAATAACGTAAATAACACTTACCCGCTATCATCTCCTCTCGTGCCTCCTCTGCCTGCTCTCGTGTCAAAGCATACACCTGTGCCTGAGGCGGACCAGCTCCCTGCATACGTGGCTGTCCTCCAGAAGGTCGTGGTGTAAACTGCTGAGGCTGTCGTCCTCCACTCTCTGAGGATCTACCTCTAGCACTCCTAGGCTCTCGCTGTCCCTCACGACTAGGACACTGTCTCGCCAGATGACCAACACCGCCACACTCAAAACAGGTGATCTCGGTCTGTGTACACTCTCTGATCAGATGAGGTCCCCCACAACGATAACATCTCACTGCTCTGGACTCTCCTCTCTGCCCCTGAACAGACTGAGAACTGCCCCCACGACTCTCAACACGTCGTGAATCAAATCGACGCTTCCCATATGATGCTGAAGAAGAAGATGAACCCTTCTGATATTTAAAAGACTGTCTCCGAGGTCGCAATGACTCCCTAGTCGGCTCTGATAATCGTCCATGAGCCCCATACTCCTGCATAACTAACTCAGCCATCTCAGCCCTCGTCACTGCATCCTCAAATGATACCGGTTTGTTTGATTGCACACGATCAAATAACTGTAACTTCAACCCTTTCAAGAAATGCCTCATCTTAGCATGAACATTCGTAGCAATATGTGGCACATATTTCAACAATGCAGAATATCGAGTCTCATACTCAGCAACAGACATACTACCCTGTCTCAAATCCTCAAATTCTTTCTCTTTCTTTTGTCTGGCTGCTATAGAAAAATATTTATCAAGAAAACGAGACCGAAACACATCCCAATCAACAGTACGGCCCTGAGCTCTCAATCCGGCCTCAGTCGTCTGCCACCACAATAGTACATTCCGCGAAAGCTGAAATGTAGCCAATCGTAACCAAGCAGACCTAGCACACGGAGCAGTCACAAATATCTGCTCTATCCTCTCAATCCACTCCTCTGCTCGCTCACCGGTCTCAGAACTATCAAATCTCGGCGGAAGATAACTGCTGAACTGTGCCAAAGTCAACTCACCAGGCAATAAAGGCTGATCTGCTGGTGCCTGTCCCATAGGAAGAGGTGGCAATGGATTTATCTGTCCAAATCCACTGTCAACCTCGTTTATTTCCTCGTGTGGATGTACCTGTTCTCTAGCTGCCATCACTAGGAAATCAAATTGTTAATCATAACATTTAACAATTACAATCCAGTAATCATCATCACACCTTTCGCACAAAAGTACACGCAACTAAAGAACAATCAATCATATCGAGAAATCATCAATAACTAGTCAAATGCACAGACACACGCAGATAATATCGTCATCCAACTCCCTCATCACAAACCCAACTCTTAACCATCCCAGACATCTAACATATGCTCTGATACCACCAAATGTGGCGCCCCAAACCTCGCCACGTTATCATGCAACATGTGACGTCATATGCATAAAATTTTTTCTTTTCGACGACGTAATAATATAATGCATATACGACAAAATAGTGCAATCACCACACTATCTACGTCAGTGTAGCAGAAACAGTATAATAAATACACACATACAACTCAAATAAGACAATAAGCTATACTGTCTCTATCTACTATCAATTACAAGACTGTTTGACTAGACACACCTAGTCCTTCACCACTATCCTGTCTCACGCATAGTCATGTAACCTGCCCAACAGAAACAGCCCTCAAAGTGTGAGCATATACAACAATCATCATCGCAATACATAACAGTTATATTAACAACATAAAATATAACTGAAATCATAATAGAAATACCCCCTTTGCCGTTTCGGGACAATCAGCCAACAACCTCAACAACATCACAATGCAACAACATCGACGATACGTCGCACCCCAACACCGTCGACAGCAATATCGTCGAACGAACAACAACATCGACGATACGTCGCACCCCAACACCGACGACAGCAATATCATCGAACGAATAACAACATCCACGATACGTCGCACCCCAACACCGGCGACAACGATATCGTTGAACGAACAACATCAACGTGACAACATCAATGAGACGTCTCCCAACAACGATAGTCAACAATATCAACAATAATAAACAACAACAAATATAATATCAAATCACCCAATTCCGGTGATTTATCATCGTTCAACACAATAGTATTCATCAATACTAAACAATAACAACATATGCTCGTACGTCAACACGTACCTGATAATCGAGTATATATAAAATTTGGCTATTTCTTTGATCCCGAGGCTTGTGATGTATCTAAATAATTCAACAATAATTATCAGATCATTGTCACCGTATCAACACAGGTATAACAGCCTCAATATATAACATCAAATAGCCCAACAACAATTAATTCAACAAAATATAAAACTCGATTATAAATTCGTATTGTTCAACAAGTTTAATTATCTGGTGTATTTAATTCACAATACTACCATCAAATACACCCTAATTAATTAACTTCAAATAATAGGCTATTTTACAACATCCGTCAAATTAAGAAAACTTTATATCAACGTGTAGCCTATACTTCGTAGACTCCGAATATATAATCAGAATTAATGACAACTGACAAACAACTCTCCAATCTCAATCCAATGATTAAAAATCCCTAATTATAATAAATTAGGAATAATTCAAAACAACAACACAATAATCTTCTCTGCTTCGTTAAAATCATACACTACTCAACAATCTTCAATTTCAGTATGATTTAACAATTTATTGAATTTATTCCAGAAATCGACGAATTTCAAACATCACCAAAAATATAAAATTTATACCTCAAATCGAAGACCTCGTGTCAACGATCCCAGAACTGAAGTCGGTTCATCGATTGGATAAACCGATAAGTCGCAAGATCGAAAAGAAAATCTGAAACCTATTTTCTCTCCTCTCGTGTGTCCTTCGTTTCTATCCTCTGTGAATTGAGTTTGGTGGAATTACTCAAATCAAATTTATTTTTTTTAATTTTTTTAATATTTTAATATTATATTAATAAAATAATATAATATAATATAATATATCATATTAACATTTTAACACCGGTATATTCATTTGAATCAGACAAACAATCAAATTTTTCAAAACTCAAAACATGGGACTTCTATATCTTTGAGTTTTCTACGTTATATCCAAATCTGAAATCATTTGGACTTCATATAGCCAACATATGTCATATTTCTCTCTTTAAAATTAATTAATTGTTTAGTAATCTCATGTTACTAAATCAACGAATTGTGATATTTATTTCAGGCATTACAGATGTCCTTATATTTTAATTTAATTTTAGGTTGGCAAAGACAAAGACGCATCAGAGGAAAAAATTATCTCGGAAAACAAGCAGTTATTGGGCCAAGAGGGGGTCCGTACATCCCGCAGAATTGGTAGGTGAAGCTTACTACTACGGAAATATGGATCTTTATTATCGATTTAAAGTTATTTGACTTGGAAACACTAAATTAAAGCTGGGTTTCGTGCTAAATATTTCGGATTGGGAATGCTCCCAATAATGACGAGTTATTCAATTTCTAGCATATCCCCTTTTTCAATTACTAAATTAAAAAAAAAAAAGAAGGTATACTACGATCTAAACATTTTAAATAATATATTACAAATGAAATAAATTATCATCAAATAAAATTTTATAAATAATTTCTTAAATTAACAATATAATTGGCAATAAAAAAAATTAAAGCACAACTCTCACTCCCCCAGTCTATTTCATTTGATTATATTCCAAAATGTTTTTTTTTAAA
Source organism: Primulina tabacum (assembly GCF_025594145.1). Lineage (NCBI taxonomy): Eukaryota > Viridiplantae > Streptophyta > Magnoliopsida > Lamiales > Gesneriaceae > Primulina > Primulina tabacum. The sequence continues at coordinate 4,547,153 of NC_134557.1, forward strand.
TTTGTTACCAAATTTGAAAAAATATATATTATTTGGAAGACCAATAAAATTATAAAGCAGACATACATCGAATTTTTTGTGTACGATTGCAGACAAAGCTTGCGCATGCCAACAAACAGGAGTAGAAATTGGCGCGCTCTGACTGACAAAAACGAAAGTCATGGTAATAAATTATTTAAAGCAAACAAATATATATGTATATATGTAATATATACGCAAAAGTGGAGCACACATTGATAAGAGCTCTCAATTTTGTGACAGCCATGAAATACCGCAAAATATGGTCCCCCTTTCCCAATTCTTCCTCCATTTTCGCTCCCATTTCACCTCTACTGAATCAACCCATCATTTATTTCTCTCCTTTTCAATGTGTGCAATAATTTTCTTCATAGTTTTTCTGGAATTCCTTCTTCCAGACAGTTTTTTGACTTCGAGATTTTGCATCATGATATGATCTTTTGATCGCTGGTTCCTCGATTGCGTTGCGGGCATGTAGTTTGCTCGAAGATCATATGGGATTTTGTCTTTTCCCTGAAACGGTTTATTGGGATCAATTAATCACGCAAAATAGGCCGTCTTAGTTTGGATCAAGCGCAGGAGACTAATATGTTTTTCACCAGGCTAGATGATTCGCCTATGTTTCGGCAACAGGTGATCTTCATGTCTTGTTTTCTTTTTATATGTATCGAGTGTACTTTCCACACATTCAAGACTTCTCTTTAGAGTTTTAACTCTCAACATTGTGTAGGTAACTGGAGGGGGTTGTTTACTTTTGATAATTCTATGCATGCCTATTTTTGAAGAATAATAGCTTTGTGCAGATTTACTTTGGTAACCCGTAGAAATCAGTTGTAACTAGAGAGCAGGGTTGTAGTGAATGGATGTTGCCCGCGTTACATCAATGGAGTTTATTTGATACACTTGGTTACAAAATGTTAAAAGCGAAATTTAATTGGGCAATAGGCATTTTGGCGTGGGGTCTTTTAGTTACAAGACCAAATTTGGAGAAAAATGAACAAAGGGAAAAACTAGTCTAGTGGAAAAATTTAGTGGCAGTTTCTATTAGATACTAGAATTGCATTGCTTATCTGCAGTTAGCTAGTGTCTGATTAAACTCTAAACAGTTTCTTGAGGTTCCTTCAACGTGAAAATCTTATAAGATTTATTAAGAATCTACTGACAAAGATCGAAAAAGACCCACTGCCTTTTACTTTTGATATGTAAGCTCATGTGTCTTAAGGGAAAAAAATATTGCTAGTTTCTATTATAGACATGCATCCAGAGATATGGGCCTGACAGTTGTCGTTAATCCTGGCTTCAGCCGATTGGGTGCAAGTGTACCATGATAATAATCATGTCATTAGCAATGCCATTGAGGAAAAATCAGCACTATTTCCGACTATTTGTAGCACTTTTGTCAATAGCTTCAGTGGTTCATCTCTTATATTTCGTTGAAACACCCAATCTAACAAACAGAAATTACATGTATATTTATGTCTGAACTTTATGGACACATAGTCTTGTTTGACCATGCAGATTCAGTTGCTGGAAGACACTGCTGAGACATTACGGGATAGAAGTCTTAAGTTTCATAAAGGATGTCGGAAGTACATGTAACTTACGAGCTATGCATTTTTCACGCCTTTGATAATTTATCACTTATAGTCCTCAGCTTATGCATCAAATTTTATTTAAATGATATCTTTAAAGTATGGTATGTGCATTATTAAGCGCAGTTAAGCATCTTGTGCAAAAACAGTCATTTGAGCTCTAATTTTTGTAAGCTTGCGGAATTCTGGATGACTTTTATGCCGTGTCTGTGTATATATGCATTGTATGCAGCTTTTGTGTCACTTATGAATATCTGGGTGGATGGATAAACTGATACTTGATATTTTAAACATCTTCATTCCTTCTTTGCTTGTCTGATTTGCTCTTTTCTGTTTCACATATTTACTCTGGGACATTGCTAACTTTGGTTCAAGTATATCGTGCTTGTTGTCTTCATTTTTAAGTGATGGAATCTTGTCAAATTTAGCATTCGTTCATCTGTTTTATGATTTATTTTTTGTAAAATGAAGCATTGATGAAACTTGGAAGTTCTGTTTGGTTATTTTTTCGGTGATTTGGGGGAATAAAATTCATGTTTGGTTTTGTTTTGAGAAAAATGAATTTTTGCCGTACATGCCAATTTATGTAAAAATTATTGGATAACATTATTTTAAGTTGAATATTTTAATATTTAAATTTATAATATAATTTAGTAATAGCATATTTTTTTAGAAGTGAGGAAAAATTTAGTTTAAAGTAACGATTAAGTTGAGTGATTTGAGAAGGTGGAAAAGCAAGTGTTTGGGGAAGACTTTAGAGGAAGAAAATAGATAATAGCGTTGTCATTTTTTGGCAGATGAAAATATTTGCTGATAACAATTAAAAAAAGGGAGAGTTTTTTTTCATTTCTGTTTAATTTTTCTGTCAATTACATGTTCTGCAAAACTTTTCCTGTATTGTTACCAGCCCTATTTTCATTTGATACATAGAGATGGACTTGGAGAAGCATATGATATGGACATTGCTTTCGCAAGCTCCCTTGAAACTTTTTCTGGAGGACATAATGATCCAATATCGGTAGCATTTGGAGGTATATTTTTAATTTTCTAAATAAAGATATCCTTTCATGCTCGTGGCTGGAAATCAGGAAGTAAAGTTCATCCACTAACCCCATTCTCCATTCTTCCTCACCCAGAAAGTAAAAAGAGAGAAAATAAGACAATGAAAGAGAAAGTTGGGCTTGCTAGTTGTTTTTATTTCTCATTCTTGTACATGTAATAATTTTTGTCTTTAAGAAGAAGAAATATATAGCAAAAATGTTGTGGCTGGATATGACTGGCTTGCTGGACAGGGGACATAGATAAAAGTAGAGATTTATACAGATCGGTTTTCTCTGCTCTTGTTCTATAAATTATAATATGGCTTGAAAGCAATGGATTAATGAATATTGTGCTCAGCGACTTTCAAGTCAAGGTTTTTGAGTTGTGTTTTCTGATTTCGGTCGGGCTCAGCATCATGACAAGCGGCCTTATGGGCCAAAGCTGAACTGGCAGCTATAGATTTATTTATACAATAAATAAGCCTTCTGATCACTTTAGTTGCTATACATGGACATCTCTGAACTGCTAAGATTCGACTATGAGAAAGTCGTAACAAAAATCAAATGACACGACATCTTACCCAGAAAATAAGCCATAAAAATTTGTCTTGTATTCTTTATTATAAATTCTGTAAATTCAAGTCTCTGTGATGCTGGTTAAAGTCTATTTATATTTTCAGGCCCGGACATGGAAAAATTTGCAATTGCACTAAGAGAAATTGGAACTTACAAGGAAATTCTTCGGTCACAGGTGGAAACTTTCTCTTTCTTACATTATTATAGCTCATGTTGTTGGTAAAGAATATAATGCAATAGCTGGATACCTTGGTGATTTAGTAATATGCTCTGTCAGTTTCTCAAGATATATGATATGTGTGTGTATATTTAAATAATTGGTGAGCATGGATAGAGGCTGATGAGTTCAGGCTATCTGGTTAAGAAGAAAAAGTCTGAGGTACTGAGGAATTGAGAATCACAGATCAAATTTAGGATACCACACTAGTCCTTCATAGGATGAACTGATTCTAGTCTTGAAATTTCTTCAACAGGTTTTAACTAACTCTATCCCCTTCATATATTATGTTTTTTCAAATTTTTTCGATGTTCTCATGTTAACTTTAATGCGTGAGGAGTTTCTAGAATTATGATCCACGTTAGTTATTTGCGGGGGTTTTACATGTTCCACTACAAGTTTGAGTAATAATCTCTTGAAGTGATGTCTTTGGATGGCTACATGTTTGGTGAATGACGAAGGCATGACAACCCCATGAGTTGGAGCTATGGTATCATCACTAGAAATGCATCAGAAGTAGCTGGTGTATTTTGTCATAAGTATGCTTAACTTTCCCTTTTGTTATCCAGATCGTAAACTTCTTGGAGAGGCTTTAGCGTTCTTTGGTGTTTCTTGAATGTGGTTCTTGTCCCTTACAGTTACTCCTAGTTACCCATCGATGTTATGGATAAGTGGAAATATACTAGTCATTTTGTACTTGTGAGCATGAGAGTTCCAAAAAATAGTAACTAAGTTGATAGAAATCATATGGGCCTTAATGTAATCATTATTCTCTGTGCGTGTACTGTCTATGTGCATTTTTCTTATCAAGATATTTGGCTCTGAAAATCACTTTTTGATATTAAGTTTGTGAAACCACCTCTTTTGTGGCTTCTGACTGACATTCTTCACTTTTGCCTTTAGGTAGAGCACGTGCTGAATGACAAACTTCTGCACTTTGCTAATGTTGATCTTCAAGATGTTAAGGTATGCCCTATTTCACAATTTTGTTACACAGTTTTATGTTTTCCTGGTTCTTACATTTTATCGAGGTTGTGTTACCATGTTTTTTTATGTTTTGCTGGTTCTTACATTTTATTGGTGGGCCCTGGTTTTAGGATAGCATTGATCACTGGAAAAACATCAGCATACTAATGGCATTTTCTGTTTAATGTCATGTGAGTTAGATTGCAAGCGTGCATTGTCCAGCAACTACTAAATTCTGCTGAGATACACAACTAGACATAAGCTGAGAATGGCTGGTATCCCAGACAATGGGGTGTAGCAAAAAGCTATAGATGAAGAACATGACGGACCATCAGAAATAAAAATACAATGATTCTATATGAAAACTTGTTCACATATTTTTATACATGCTCATTGATGGATAAGTCATTAATACTCTTCAACTGTGGTGAACTAGCAGCAAGGTTGAATCTTTACATATTTGCTTAGTATCAAAAAATAAATTTAGATATGTACTTGGTCTATTTGTGTACACCATCTGTAGCTCTTCCTTTTTTAACCTGGCCTTTTAGCTGACCATCTGTCGAAGAAAAACGAAAATTTTCTACTGAGCTCAAGGATGTTAATTTAGAGATTCATGACAAACAATTATAGAATGTTTCAGAGGTATCAAAATTTGGGAAGATATTGCAAGCTACATCTACACCTCTATCATGGCCCTAAAACATTTCTTCATTTTTTTCAGTTTTCCCACCTCTCGTGTAATTCCTAGGATTTGTATCTTACATAATTGTTATTTGATCATACACAGGAAGCCCGCAAGCGCTTTGACAAAGCCAATGCAATTTATGACCAGGTGTGGTTCAAGTCGTTATTTCTGAAGTTTGTATTAAAACTCAAGTGTGATTTGTCTCTGAATCTGATGTTTGGTGTCTTTTAATTATTCTTTTTGTTTCGTTACTCGATTAGCATGAAGTTGATAGTGTGGGAGACCTAAATCGTTCTAAAGATACAATCATACTATGTCAAGGATCTGAAAATGTAGGATAAATGTGTAACTCAGATTTATGACAAAAACACCTGCGGGGTGTTTTTGGTGTCTCAGAAGCTCAAATGTCCTAATGGAATTACCTGAAATGCACATTGGGTCATAGATTTATTATTTGCAAAATTGGGAAGGGACCGCATACTGCTCTGTAGATTAGCGTCAAAACAGAAGAACTACTATCATGCACTTATCCAAAACTCTTCCTGATTGAAATCATCTCCATTCCTTAGTCCTTATATTATTGCCTTTTTACTTTGTCATCAAAAGGTGAGTAAACAAGGAAGACTCGGACTGATTGCGTTGATAGGAGACATGCATATTGGGCAGATAAATTAGACCTTGACAGTTCTACATAACAGAAGGTCTTGTTTTGTTGTAGACTTGGAGTTGATATTGATTTTATGGTATTTTCTTTTCTCACTGAATTTAACATTTCATGGGCAAATTTCATAAGAGTGATTTGAAGGATTAACTTAAATTTAAAATTCCTCGATAAAAGAAAGGAACAGCTGCTTATCCTTCGTAGAAAAACATACAAAGGAAGATAGTGGATCTCTCTTTGCTTGTACCCTTTTGATGTTGTTTTGCTCAGCAGAAATTAAATCCAGCATAAACTGCTTCCCTTTTATATCTGGATTGTGAAATGGTATGAACTTCGCTTTAAGAAATAGAATTAAATAATACTGTGTCAGTTTGTTTCACTTTTGGGACATAGACTGGTACTTAATATGCTGGAATGTCCGTCCCTGTCATGTTTCAGGTTCGTGAAAAGTTTTTATCACTGAGGAAAAGTGCAAGGATAGACATAGCGACTGCCCTAGAGGAGGTATCCAACCATTAATACCTTTCTAATTCAGCAGCGCTTCATTTCTGTGGCTGTAAATATTCACATAGTTGGCATGGGTAACCATAATCTGTTGAATTCTAATTTATCAAGATTTTCCAGGAACTTCACAATGCAAGATCAACTTTTGAACAAACACGCTTCAATCTGGTTTGATAATCTCTTCCAAGTCATCATCTTTCAAAATTTCTGTCACACAGCAAAGCTGAAGGATTCATTTGGAAAAGGGGAAGATTTTGAGCACCCTGCTTTCTCCTTTGCAAATTCAGGTCCGTGCTCTCTCTGCTGTAGAAGCAAAGAAGAGGTTTGAATTTTTAGAAGCTGTTGGTGGTACAATGGATGCTCATCTTCGTTACTTTAAACAGGTTTGTGGCATGATGAGAAGTTGTCATTGCTCATGCTCTGCATTTTTTCTTGTTTACTTATTCTGAAGTTCCTCTCTGTGCTAGGGGTATGAACTATTGCACCAAATGGAGCCTTATATCAATCAGGTTTATTTGTTTTTGTATCGGTATTTTTCAGTTGTACCCCTTCTTACTTTTTGTGTAGATTATACTTTTCCCTTGAGAAGAGATTGTATTTTTAATTGATATACCCAATCTATGGGAAAAATTAAAGAAGGATGATTGTTGTCAGGAAAAGGCATCAATACTTCCCTCCAGACTACGATGACTATCTGAAGTTCTTGATTTCCTTTAGTGTCTATGCATGGAGGAATTTCTTAATTTGATATTGAACAGCTAGCAGTAGAAAATACTGAAGATAGCAACATAAAATATGTATAACAATGAATAGTCCTACCACGATAACTGAATGGGAACCTAGCACGGATTCGGATTCGGATTCGGATTCAAATGATTAGATACTAGATGATTCAGTTTATTTTTCCCTGCAAAAGACAATGTGTATCCCTGCAAAAGACAATGTGTACTCCAGCGGATAGTTTTTCCAAAAAACTGAGGATGGGTCAAGGAAATTTAATCCCTTTCTCAAACCATGTTTAGAGGCTTTATGGTAGATAGTACAGATCTTCCTCGTCAAGTTTTTCTTTGGGGAGGATAATCCATTAAACTACAACACGACCTTTTGCTTTTGGCAGCAATTATTCATCCTTTACAATTAAGTTATTTGCAAGGTTGGAATTTGTTGATCGATGTAGTTATTCAAAACCATGAAAAATGGATTTGAGTTGACTTGCATTTTATAGATAATTGTTATCCAAGATGGCATCCAAGTATATGATTTCGGGTTCACAATTTAAGATTTTTTTTTTTTTGCGATTTGTGGGACTCTTGGTTGCTCCTCTATGTAACGTTTTCATTTCAACATGCACCCGCTCTTTGTTTAGCTCACTACTATACTACAGGTATTGGCTTATGCCCAGCAAGCAAGACAAAATTCTAACTATGAGCAAGCAGCACTCAATGATCGTATGCAAGAATACCAAAGACAGGTTGATCAAGAAAACAGACGGTCTTTTACTGGACCTTATGGTCCCACTAATATGGATGGTATACATTCTTTTTCCAGAAGCTCCCATAAAATGATAGATGCAGTGATGCGGTCCGCTTCTGATGGAAAGGTTGTTTTCTGATATTGCCTTTAGATTTCTAATATTCTCTTTCTAGACTCCTATTTCTTTTAGAGATGTCATATCTGTAACTAAGAATTCAATAGTGTAGGTACAAACCATTAAACAAGGTTATCTCTCGAAACGATCCTCCAATTTGAGAGGTGATTGGAAGAGAAGATTTTTTGTTCTTGACAGCCGGGGAAGGCTATTTTACTATCGCAAACAATGGAGCAGGCCAACTGTGAGTCATGGAATAACAAATGCACTCTGCCCTGCATGCTGTTTCAGTTTAACGATACTTTTTGCTAACTTGATCATTTGGCCCTCAGCTTCATGGTTCTAACAGTCCATTTCCCATACATAGAAGTTCTCCCTCAGAACCTGGTTCGGGGTTATTGAGTCGGTGGCTTTCATCTCATTACCATGGTGGTGTGCATGATGAAAAATCTGTTGCACGCCACACAGTGAACCTGCTGACATCAACAATAAAAGTTGATGCAGAGCAGTCGGATCTAAGATTTTGCTTCAGGATTATTTCCCCCACAAAAAACTACACTTTACAGGTTATCTTTCTCGCATCGGATAGAATTTTTAGTGTTATCTCTTTCACAAAAACTCAAAAGTGGCGGACATGGACATAATGCTCTGATAATTGGTAATTTCTTGTTTGATACAGGCAGAAAATGCAGCAGAACAAATGGATTGGATCGAAAAAATAACTGGAGTTATTACTTCTTTGCTGAGTTCACAGACTCCTGAGAGGGTAAGCAAATTGTGATTGAATGGGCAGTTTCTTTTATTTTTATTCTCATTATTGTAATCATAATTCATTTGTATGTCAGTATTTCTGTTGTAGCCCAGTTAGTGAAAGCAGTTCCATTGGAAGTCCTGAACATGATGTGAGGACCATTGAAGAATATGCATCAGAAAAGGATCTTTCATCACGAAATATTATACGATTATCCAAAAGTTCAGTCCAAATTCCCAGCAGCTTAAAAAACGAAAAGCCAGTCGATGCATTGAAAAAGTTGCCTGGAAATGATAAATGTGCCGATTGTGGTGCTCCTGAACCAGATTGGGCTTCCTTGAATCTTGGCATTCTTATATGTATTGAATGCTCCGGCATTCATCGCAATCTAGGTGTGCACATATCTAAGGCAAGTTGATCGTAGCTTCCTTGTTGTGCGTATTTTTGTCCTTGAATTCAATTGTTTTCTATTTGATGTTGGTGTAAGTCCAACGGAGTGTTTGATTTTCACCGAGGATGTTAATCATGAGCCACAAAATATTTGACACGTATGTACTCGTCTCATGGCTTTCCTAACTTTTAATGTAGGTAAGATCCTTAACACTTGATGTCAAAGTTTGGGAACCTTCTATCATTAATTTGTTTCAAGCACTTGGCAACGTCTTTGTCAACTCAATATGGGAGGGATTGTTGCAAGCAAGTAGAACTGTTCAGGCAGATGAAATACCAAGAAGGTGAAGTATACTGCAATCAACACTTTGTCATGTTCTTCATATTTGTTTAAAGCGAGTATGATTTTTATACCACAGGTCTTTTGAATCTGACAAACACAAAAAGTTTTATAGCAAACCAAAGGATAGCGATCATATATCAGTGAAAGAGAAGTTCATTCATGCAAAGGTATCACCTCATTTGATTAATATTCAGTTTTTTGTATCATTGCTTTTAATACTACTAGCAAGAAGCACGTGCGATGCACGTAAATATTAATTATTTAATAAAAATTAAAATTGGATTTTTTTAAAAAATAATTTGAATCATTTTTTTATTTATCTGGGTTTAGTCTTTTGTCATATTAGACGAATAAATTAATTAAGAACTATATAGGAGTTACATTTTATTCTTGAAGTGATATAAATTACTACAATCAATGAATATTATAGTGATAATTCATTAGCATTTATTATACTATTAATTATATATTATGTGGAATAATTATGCTACTAATTAATTATATATTAGGTGGAATAAATAAAAAAATTTGATATTTCATTTTTACATTTACAAAAATTAGAAATTTACATATTTATCTTTATTGAATTTTTGGATTTGTATTGACGAGGATTTCATTTTTATCTTTTGACAATTGGAAAACATGATCAATGATCTACATTTTTGTAGGTATATAAATAAAAAAAATATTTTTAGTATCAAACATATATTCATTTTTAATGCATAGATTTCCCATAAATTGTGTAGAAAATTTTCATGCAATTAATCTAACAACACACTATTTAAGGGGATAGTAAAAAATTTACAATAAAAAACTTTGTTATTCTTTTACACTTTTATAAGTACTAGCATAAAAGCACGTGCATCCGCACGTGAACCTATTATTCTAAATAAATAAAAATTAAATTAATAATAAAAATATTTTTACTCTTTGCATAACATGATCCAATCCATCAAACAATATTTCGCTCAGAAAAAAATAGATCAAAACACATTATAAGAATTTGGAATAATGATTTATCAAATTAAGTACTAAATTGAACTAACATAGTAATACAAATACAATGATATGAAATTTTTTGAATTGATTAAGCAATATAAGAGTGTAAATAAAATTATATGAATATATTTTAATTAATTAAGCAATATAAGAGTTGAAGAAAATATTTTAGTATATGATATTGTTATTTATCTACTCATTGTATCAATTAATTGATAAATATGCTCCTAAAATTTAAAAATTACATATTAAAAATCTAAAATAGTACTTACTTTTAATTTTGGAATGATTATGAACATGTAACAACAATTTTCATTTTAAGTTACATTACATTAGCTAAAGAAAGCCTATGGACACAAATTGTATTTTGAGAAAAAAATTAATATATTTAAACACAAGAATTGAAAATAAAGTAAATAAATACTCCATTGACCCTTTCTAAGGATGACAATGGAGCGAAGCGGGTTCGGAGATAGGGATAATAAGCTCATATCCGCCGTGAACTACTTCGAAGATTTTAAAAAATACCTGAACCCGAACCAAACTCAGAAAATCGGGGATCTAATCTTCGTTTTGAGTTTTCCTCGCAGGGTCCCAAACCCATGGGAAAAGTTGTCATTACTAACCCCTTCTATGCCCAAGATATATTTACTCAAAATAGTGAACTAAGAAAACTTCATTTCTAACAATTTTATTAAGTGGAGATTCATTTCCTTAAATTAATAATTGAAATACCACTATTTTATCTCAGAAAAGGGTAAAAAATATCATCACCCTAAATTAATCTTCAGTATCATGTATCATCATAATCATTATTCCGTCATTTTTTAGAATGACATTTGCTAAGGTTCGAAGCTATTAACAGAAGATTTGAATTCGTTTTCATTGTATATTTATATTTTAAAATTTTTCTTAGTATCGTTTGAAAAGTAAAATCATATACACTATTGATGAATTCTATATATACTGGGCATTAAAAATTTACCAAATTTGAAATAAAATAAAATATAATTATTTAAGTATAATAATATTTTCCAATTCAATTGATTATTATTACAATGTTATCAATAAATTAGATTAATATCGTGCCTAATTTTTTCAACTTTTTTCTTTTTTTTTTGTTAATTAAATATTTGAGAGGTGTCAGATGAATGATGATAATGTCATATTTATAATGTTCTATTTTTTTCATATTTTAAATTTTATTATATCATATTAATTTAAGTGATATAATTGTCATAACTTAATTGTTTTACAATCGTAAATAGATAAAATTATCTTTTCCTCTATACAAATTCAAAGACATCACAAAGATAGAAATTTAGAATTTTAACATAAAATAATAAAATTAATTTTAGACTTTTTTCTCCCTCTCACTTAAATTCTAATTTGTATATATTATTTGCACAACTGGTGATTCTCATTACACCAACATAACTTCCAATTTAGTGATGATAACGTTATACTAAGAATTATTTGTGTAGTTTAAAAAAAAAAAGAATTATTTGTGGGAATATCTCGCTCTTACTCCTTTTTGACTCATTTGTATTGTGGGGACCCGGACGATAATTCATTTCTTAATCAATTTTGGGAATAATTAAATCAATTAAATACACAGGGTCTAAATTTTTTTATATATATACAACAGCGGAAACATAATGAAATCAGTCTGATACACATGTAAATATAAAAGTACAAGTCTTGTACTACATGTCTTTTCATCAAACTAGGGTTCAATCACTATACATCAAATGCTGAATCCTATTCTACTTCTGAGTTCGGATCTCCACGCTAAACTGTAGTCTCTCATCTTCCTCTTGACCCTGAACCTGTCCCACCTGTTGTCATGCACACATACAAACAAGACAACTGCCGGATGACTCCGGTGAGAATATATCCCAGTATAAATCATGTATACATGAAATCATATAAACAAATATAAAGGCATGAAATAGATATCAATAACATGTATTCAATCTGAAAACATAAAACGATACGAAACTATAAATCAACTCTGATTCACAATCTCTGACTTATAAACTCTGACTCGACTCTTTTCTAATCTAGGGATCCCGATCTGAATAAGAACGCAACAATCTCCCACCTACTCTCCCGATCGTGGTGGCGGTACGTTCTTATTACGGACTTTGGTCCTGTCTCTATATCAAATATCTGCAATAGGAGTTGCTCTACTCTTATGCCATATCAATATGACCAAACGTCCGGTGTCTTGGCAGGGCTGCCAAAGACTTGGCATATTCTGCCAACCTATCAGACACATCATTTAAAGACTCTACTCATAATATCTGCTTAAGTATAATTCAATAAAATAAGCATAACAATCTCAAACATTGCAACATATCGAGGCAATGACAGTTCAGTATGTGATTTTGGGAAACTCAAGTCGAATCTAACTCGAGTTGTGCAATCCCGCATCAACATCAATTTATACCTTTCTCTTTTCGGTCTGACGAAGTCGAAGTCTCGAATTCCATTCTGTCCATACTCAATGTCCAGTTGAAGTTCTCGTCGACATAAATACAGTACTGAAGTCGGATTGAAAATCGGATGTGCGGATCTGGAACAAATCGAATGCTAAGGTCGGAAAAGGCGTAAGGATTTGGAGCTTTCTCGTAACTCCTTACCAAATTCTGAATGAAGGAAGTAACATATATATATCCCATGCATGTCTCAGCAAACGTGGCTTGTTCTTTGTAATACACGTCTCGCGCATATGCGCGACACTACTTGGCGCATATGCGTGAGACCTAATCTCGGCGCGTAGCATCACGGTGACTCGCGCATATGCGCGCCATCATTCGGCGCATATGCGCGAGGCCCTTTTTCCATTCTTCACAACTCTCGGGTACCCTCGCGCACATGCGCGGATCCATGTCGCGCATATGCGCGAGGTGTTCTGCCTGCCTCGCGCATATGCGCCCGGCAGGGTCGCGCATATGCGCGAGGTCTTTTCCTCGCACATATTTCCAACTTCTTTCCGGCATCTCCGGTCTGATCCCTTCCGTCTATAATCACATCTCAATTATCAACAAATCATTTTAGATTACGGTAATCATAATCTCGGGCCTTACATGTATCATTTTTTAAAACAATTTCATAATAATTTTATCTATATATCATTTGACTCTTTTTTTTTGTTTGCATATAATAGATGACGTCATTGAATTTTTTTAGAAAATAAGCCGAAAAAGTATAAATTATGATAACATATGTGAATAAGCTCAAAATATATTATATTTTTTGTTCAAATTAAGTGTTTATTAATTTTTTTAATTAATGTTTAATTATCTTTTTGTCAATATAATTATCATTATATGTGTGTGTAAACAACTCTACAGATGCAAATAAATTGTCATGACATTATTGTCATAATTGAGTACTATTTGATAATATATAAATATAGGGAGACTTAAATAAAATAGAATCTATGAGAGTAATTAAAACAATTAATCATTCAATTTATTTTATTTATTATCAAAATTAGTGAGAAAAACTAATTAAAAATTCATTGATTTTCTACATATTTATTTCTCGTTTAGCAACTGTACAAAAATATTTTTATAGTACCATATCATCCAATGTATGTGGATGAACGATTCATTTGTCCACACTTTTATAGGTACTTCTGATTCAAATTTATTAGTTTTTTGATTAATAATATTTAAATTCATCATTAAATTTTGGTTTATAAAATATTTTATATGTTTATGCATTTAGAAATTAATAGTTTGACAAAATAAATTTAAGATTTTGATTAAATATAATTTTATTTTCAGTTCAATTTTTTTATTTAATTTAAAAGTGATAATGATTATTTTAATTTTGTTGTTTTCTCATTTGTGAATATATTAATTTAGAATTTATTTGAATGACTCTTCATTCAAAGCACTCATATACTTTATCACAGGACCTTCGTATATATAATTTTTTGAAGTTTTTTTTAAAAATCTAATTACATTAAAATTTATTTTTAATAATTCATTGACTGTATTCAAATGATAGTGAAATAGCACAATAAATAACGTAATTAATTTAATTTTGAATTTAAATGAAAGTCCAAGAAAATTATTAAAATGGAAAAAATAATTAATATTAATATTAAGTAAATTTAATATTATGTTTTTTAAAAATTAGCTCAAACATTTAAGAATATGGAGATGACACGAAATAATTTTTTTTAAAAAATTTAAATATGACTTAATTAAATATTATAATGAAAGAAAGTCAAAAGCACAAAATCATAACCATAAAATGTGATTAATTAGTATCAATTAATAGACTAAATGTGAAATTACCACATATATTACTTAATAATTGAAATAAGTGAACACGTGAGGGGTAATTATGTCCGTTCAAAATTAGAAAATTTTTCCATCATCCACACTTTTATAGGTAAAATAATATATTACTTGATAATGGAAATAAATAAACACATCCACACATTTATATGTATATAGAATGAAATAAATTTTTTTAAAAAATGAAATAATATGAAATATGACATAATTAAATATTATAATAAAAAAAGAGAAAGGAAAAAAGTCAAAAGCAGAAAATCATAACCATAAAATGTGGTTAATTAATATTAATTATTAATTAATAGACTAAATGTGAAATTACCACAAATGTTACTTGATAATTAAAAGAAGTAAATATGTGAAGGGTAAATAAGTCTGTTCATAATTGAAAAACTTTTTATGTATCCACACTTTTATAGGTATAATAGTTAAATATATATTCTTTTAATATTTTTAATGAATTTTTTTTAAAATTAAAAAATATTTTCTTTTAATATTTTTCTAAGAATTATGTATCAAGAAAATGTTATTTCTTTAATATATTTTTATTATCAAAAATCTATTCAATTTTTATGTAACATTATTTTCAAAATTTCTTACGTTGCAATTTTCTATTAAAAAATAAAAACACTATTATGATACTCATGTATTTAATGAATGTGTATAAAATTTTTATGCAATTAGTCTAACAACACACAATTTATGAGAATAGTAGAAAATTTACGATGAAAAACTTTTTTATTCTTTGCAATTAATCTTACAACACACAATTTATGGGAGTAATAGAAAATTTACAATGAAAAACTTTGTTATTTTTTTTACACTTTTATAAGTATAATAGTTAAATATATATTCTTTTAATATTTTTAATGAAAAATATGTTTTTTTAATTAAAAAATCTGTTCTTTTAAATATTTTTCTAAGAATTATGTATGAAGAAATATTATTTTTCTAATGTATTTTTTATTATCGAATATCTATTCAATTTCTATGTAATATTATTTTCAAAATTTCTTATTTTACAATTTTCTATTAAAAAGATTAAAAACACTATGATTCTCGTGTGTTTAATGAGTTCTTAATCAATACATTACAAATTCAATATCCCAAATTTGTCCCTAAATTTTATATGCTTTTTCCACCAATGCCCATGCAATTAATACAAACAATGTATATTTAAATAAATAATCAATACATTACAAATTCAATACCCAAATTTGTCCCTAAATTTTATATACTTTTTTCACCAATGCCCATGTAATTAATACAAACAATGTATAGTTTTTGGGCAATATAGTAAAATCACAATGCAAAAACTTTGCCCATCATCCATAATTTTATAGGTATATAGATAGATTAGGAATAGTGATCCCTGAGCAGTAATTCATATGTAAATAAGGTGATCTCTATATATCTTCGGAATTTAAGCAGTTTAGAAGGCATGGTAATATGACAAACAACTATACGATGAGCAAACTTTCTTCCAAGGAATGTATATGGAGCAAGCTACAGCCCTTGGATCAAGACCTTAAAGCTTTTCTTACTGGAAATGTCTTTAATGCCAAACTTCCTGCCTTTGTTTTCAATGACTTTGTAACGTTCTGTTCAGCTTCGTTGGAATTATTTCACATAGGAAGTAGTACAATCTTTTTTCTCAATAAGCTAAGTGAATCCTAAAATAGAGTGGAAGGATGAACACTATCAGCAATAATAGATATTAGTAGTTGTCGCGGTATCCTAGCAGCAATTGTTTCTTGTGATAACTGCAACTTTTAAGTGTGTGCACGAAAGTTGAATTTCTACATTTCTATCAAGCATTCATGTGCAAACATACTTACACGGACTTCCATTTTCTCCAGTGCCACCAAAAAGGTTTTCTCTGGCAATGTATAATTTGTTTTAAGTTTGCAGAAGACAAAAAGGATTAAGTTACATGGTTGAAATCTTTAGCTAAGCTTGAATTTAATGTGTTTATGGTGTTGAATTGCCATTTGAAAAAAAAATTATATATGTCGATAGAACTGATTTCTTAGCAATTGGGTTATGCGGAACTTAAATACTTAGTATAACCTCATGTTATGGTCCTAGAATTATAGATAGTTCTAGTAGTACTATATTTGATTTGTTTCTTGTTGTGTGTTAATCCTTGCAATGTAAGATTCGATGATAACATAACATGGTTGCCATATTTTTTTAAAAATTAACTATGATCAAGAACTCGCTGGAAATCTTAATCATCGGTTGCAGAAATATTGATTATAGAACATGGAAGTTGGTTGTATAAGAAGGCTATGTATAGTTCTCGAATTAATTTTTATGTTTCATATCTAACCTAAAGCATAGTGCCTCTTTGATTGCAGTATGCAGAAAAACGTTACATTCACAAGGTAAAGGACAGCCAGCATCTTCTTTCAGTTGCCGAACTGTTGTGGGACAGTGTACGTGCTAATGACATGAAAGCAGTATACCGCCTTATTGTCACATGGGAAGCAGATGTCAATTCAATTCTTGGTCAGGCCTCGCCCCTTACATCTTTAACTTTAGCTAATGTAATGAGATTGCATGAGCATGCGAATCCGGATCAGAATTTTCATGCTGTAGATGATGGTATTTCAAGATCTCCAGAACCACAAGTAGAAGATGAAAACAAATTCATTGATGATCTTTTTGATGGATGTTCCTTGCTTCATCTTGCCTGTCAAACTGCCGATATTGGCATGGTAGAACTGCTCCTGCAGCATGGGGCAAACATAAATGCTTGTGATCTAAGGGGTCATACTCCACTGCATCATAGCATTATTAGGGGAAGAATTGGAATCGCAAAACTGCTGCTCGCCAGGTGACATGCTTTGCGTTCTCTGCTGTGTTTATATATATGTATATGTAATCTCATATACCAAACAATAATTTGAAGTGAATCTAGTTTCTAACTATGCAGTTTTCACGCAAACCAAAAAATTATTTTGTAGTTGAGTTTACATATTCCCTCATTCCAAAACTTAAGGTTATGAAATATGACTGCTGCTGCTTGTTGCATGTTGATTTTATGTACAGATATAGAAGCTTTTCCTGAGTTACTGATCAATATCATGATCATTATAGATAATACTTTACGAAGATGTGATGTTATTTGCAGATTTCAAAATCAGCACTATGACAGACACTAGCGCTCATAACTGAGTGTTACCTGACTTTTAGCATAACTTCGATCTAGCAAAAAATGAAGGTTGAACCTTGGAAGATCTTGGTTTAGGATTGTTTTCTTGAGGTCATGTTATAGGGCAGTGCTATCTTTTATCTGCATTGTGTACTAATTCATGCTAGTCCATTTTCTTGAAAAATTATGCTTACCGCAAATTTCAAGAAACCAATTAAATCTTGGTTTAAGCTGTGAGAAATTTGGGCATCTCTGGATTGATTATGTGAAAATGTTCTTTTCTCCTAGTTTTTAATAACGACTGAGACTACTTTACATGTGATACTAACGGGAATTTGGGGCATTCTCGGTTGAAGATTGCTTTGACGTGAGATTGCTTTTAGCTCATAATCACTCTAAATATGGCACTTCATTTTCTGCAGGGGAGCAACTCCCGAAGCTGTTGACAGAGAAGGCAAAACTCCTTTTCAACTAGTTGCAGAATCGGCCCTCGATGATGTCGAACTCTTCGCATTGTTAAAACATGCAAATAGATAGTATTGTTTATTATATTTATCTTAGCACGAAAATCCAATCCAAAAATATCGGGGATGGTTTGCTGCAGATTTGCATGCCATCTTTCTGGATTTAGATGTTGAGCAGCTGAATTATTTTTCTCCTTGAAAATGCCTGGAAGAAGAGAATGTGTTTTTTATCTTCTTCCCAGGATACACGAGATTGTCTTCTTTTTTAAATCCTGTAAATACAGGATAGTAATTCTTACCATCGATATTATGTTGTAATATCGATGTAACGAGGAAGACCCAGGCCATTTAGTAATATGTGCCCTGTTTTGAGTTGCTAGATGCTTTAGCACATATTCAGAATAGCAAGTTTTGTAATCTAAACTACTTATAATTCTTCTCCAGGTTTTCTTGCTTCTCCTCCCCCAACCTGATTTCCGAATGGCCATCAATATGGATTAGCATAAAATCGGTTAAACCGAATTCACCACCACCTAATTGAATTAATTTGCATTAAAATAAATATTTTCTTCTTGAAAGTTGAGTAAATTATAATTTCATCAAGATTGTACGTAAAAAATTTTCCATTTTCATGACCATTTTTCATCCATGAACAAATTTTGAAGTTTCTAAGTACTCTGTATTAAAATATAAAACAATATATTTAGTATTACATTCTAAAAGAAATCATCCCGAATTTATGAGAATAAAATAAATTCTCAATTATAGTAAATAAGTTATTTTTTTCTTAAAAAAAAAAAACTAAATTATTTTTTGAAAAATCGGCTGAAATAACAGGTTTTAAATCAGTTAACGTAAAAAATTTGGTTTGATTTTGGTTATTTAAAAACTGGCTTATTGAGTTATTGAAAATCTGGTTCGCTCACCAACCGAACTGATCGAGTGCTCATCCCTAATCTCATCAATGAAAGGGATGATCATTTAAGTATTGAGTAGATCTCTTATAAGACGGTCTCACGAATCTTTATATGTGAGACATGTTAACCTTACCGATATTCACAATAAAAAGTAATACTCTTAGTATAAAAAGTACATGTCTCGCAAAATACGAACCGTAAAACTCTCACACAAGTTTTTGCCTTGAGTATTACACTGAAAGACATTTTTTTGCTATATTTTGATTACCATTTGAGGTGGCGTGAAGTTTTTCAACCTTTGAGCATGCATCCTCACCGTTTCAGGTCGCAAAGCCGAAACCATGAAAATCTTCAAAGTTTTGTTAAATATTGTGTAATGAAAGATTTGTGCACGAGCACGATACGATTCACTTATTTCCTTTCATAGTTTTTGAAATTTACATTTCAATAAACATGTGGTGATTCCAATATGGCCAAAACTTCCAAAACTGGTTGCGGGAAGAGCTACTGTGCAGAGTACAATGTTATGCACAGTAGAGATCATATGAGTTCCAAATGACCCTGACGGTGATTCAATTTTGGGCGAAACTTCCAAAATTGTTGTTGCGGGAAGAGCTACATACTTTGCACATCGCCGTGCTACACAATAGAGCAGTTGGATCGTGCGAGCCCCATGTGCATAGCACCAGATCCATTTCAAAAACTTGGGTGGATGGATAACAAGGATAATAAGGTACCAAAATTGATTCATTTTTTTTCTTTCGTAGTTTCTGAATTTACTTGCAATAATCATGGGCACCTTGAAGCCAAAAAAATCCCAAAAAATGACCCCTGATGGTTATTCAATTATGGGCCAAAACTTCCAAAACTATGGTTGCGGGAGGAGCTAGTTTACATAGTATGTACCATGCTATGCACAGTAGAACCATTGGATCATGTGGGCCCCAAATGACCCTGGTGGTGATTCAGTTTTGGCCAAAACTTACAAAATTGTGGTTGCGGGAGAGCGACGGTGCACACTACCACTGTTATACACAGTGGAACAGTTGGATCATGTGAGTCCATATGCACAGCACCGGATGCATTTAAAAAAACTTGGGTGGATGAATAACACGGATAATAACGTACCATAATTTCACCTGCCAAAATAAATTTTACAAGTCAGGAGAACATGGGAAAATGACTGGGGATGCTGCTTCTCTGCCATTGGCCAACATTCTAAAGAAAATAAGAAAGCAGTGTTCTCAAAAGAGTTAGATTGATGAACATAAGGAGACAAATTAATTTCAAAATACCTGTAAAAACCAAATTTCACATGCAAGATTCTCCATTAACAAAATTTCAAAATTAAAATATTTGCACTCAGAAAATATCAACTGCGTGGGAAAGAATCATGTCAAAGAAAGTGGAATGTGATGAGATTGTTTACTCAATGAGCATGTATTAATATCCATGAACAAACAAAATTTAGGAGCTGACTTCTGTATCTTTGGGGGCCTGACAAATTTCCATCCAAATATAGGATACAACACGGTTAATTTCTCCAAACCAAATATGATCTCTTTTTTTTCTCTTGTAATAAAATTTCAATTTTCATTTTCCTATTAAATTAATTGCACGTTTCTCATGGATACCTCAGAAAAGATCAGAAGACCATAATATAGGAAACTGGTAAGCAATTCGATTCGAATAAGACCAAAAAATTATAATTTATGAAGTCGACTCAATTTAACGATATGTTCCCAACTCAATAATTATCTTCTTCATAAAGTCATCCATTTTACTGAATCTAAAGTTAAAATGATAAGAAATGATAAAAGGGAAACACATCAAATCTTTTAGTAAACACCACAAGATCAGTGAAGAAAATAAATAATACATCATACCGAATTCATGTAAATTCTGACTCTTTTCTTCTGTCACGTGTATAATCTGTATAATTTGTTCCGTCTCCATTCTCATCCCACAACCCAGCACACGGATCGGTGTAGATATTCTTCCTATTTTTGTCTAGTATTACACGAGACTGAATCTTAAATACGATCATATACTGTTTTAAGAATAATAAAGTCCAAAATTTGGATCTCTCTATTAAGAATACTAGAAAATCTAACCTTTATTCAACAATCCGGGTGTGCTTACTGTATAAATCCTAGGCTGGAACAGAAACCCACCTGGAAGTTAGACTGAAGAACATAAAGACTTGGATAGAATGACTCGTGAGTGGGAAAAAACTACAAGTAATGTAGCATACCATTTCGTAAATTCACAGGAACAGAGAAGCATCAATGTATTCTCATTGTTTTTTGCAGAAAACGTCATGAGATCTTTGAATAGCCTGTTGCTGGCAAATTGACAATTGAACTGTTAGCAAGCTTGAAAGGTAAAGTAATCTTGAATTTCAGTAACAAATGACCTGATAAAAACAAATTTGGAAGCCATGAAAAAGAAAATTTGGGTAAGCAGAGCATCGAGTGTTTGCAGCTAACGATTTATCTCCAAGAAAGTCATAACAGGCCAGAGAAGCTCATTGAGAAGCATGAAGTTGTACATTTTTTAACAGAAGAAGAGATCAAGATCAGGTACGCTTGTGACTTGGTTAGCTCAAATATGTACCATCAGGTTCTTAGACACCACCACATCAAACGAGTACTGATTGATAAAGATAAAAAAGTCAAAAGCATCATTTCAGAATACTCACAACGTGGGATGGCGAGATTGATGCCACATTTGTACAGGTACTGACAGAGCTTCACAAATCTATCGCCAAGAAATTGCTGCTGTATACATCCTCTTAATTATTAAACTTAAATCTGACATGCGACTGCTGGCGCTGCCTGCCCAAAGAGGTCTATATTGTTCTCAAAGTCCCCAGTTTGATATTGGTTGATTAACTCATCTAAATTCAAGGCATTTGACACCCACCCAAATCTTACCATAGCATCAAGAATTATACCAAGTTCTTCACCACAACCTGCTTTTTTCAAACCGCAGACCAAGGTACTGCATGTGGCAATGCTGGGCTTACACCCTTCCTCTCTCATTTTATCGAGAGATGCCAACAGCTCTGAAGTTTCTCCATTGCCACACCAGGCCCCCATCAATATCTCACTTACCTTTCCTTTTAATACGCCCTTGTCAAAAAGTTCATTCAAAACCTTAAATGCCTCGTCCAAATTTCCATCTTCATAGTGTGCATCGATAATCAACCGGTACACCACTTCATCAGGCTCAATACCCTTTTCCACCAAGTCATTAAATAGAGCAAGCATCTTGGAACAATCCCCTATTTTTCCATATCCCTGTAAAAGGGATGTGTACGTCACATTTGTGGGCATTATACTCCTGTTTTGCATCTCTAGAAGAAGATTCTCTGCTTCTTTCATCATGCCCTTCTTACTACAATGATCAATTATTATTGTGAAGGTTATGTGATTAGGCATGATCTTCCTATCAACCATGTCTTCCACCAACTCAACTGCTTTAGTCAAGTTTCCCAATTTGCAAAACCCGCCAATCAAAGTGTTGAATGTCAATACAGATGCAATACCCCTCTTCATCATCCTATCGAACACGGACAACGCATTCTCCATATCCCCTTGTTTGCAACAACCATTGACAAGTGAATTGTAAACAAAACCATCAGGCTGAACCCCCATTGACGACATTTCTTCCAATAGTAGAAATGCTTTGTCCAAATTTCCAGACTTGCAGTATCCATCTATCATTGTGGCATATGTCACCTCATTTGGTTTTAAGCATAGGCCATAGAGTCCAGCAAATACTTCCTCGGCTCTCTTTATCTCACCCGATCTAAACAACCCACCTATTAAGGCATTATAAGTGACAATGTTCGGATTAATGCCCTTCTGATGCATTTCGTCATGAAGCCTGAAAGCCTGAATCATATCACCTTGCCTACAGAAGCCAGAGATGAGGGATGTATAAGTGTAAACATCAGGCACCAATCTGTTGTCGCAGAATTTGGAAAAAACTCTCATTGCTTCTATCAATTTCCCATTCTTTGAAAGACCATTTATAAGTACACTGTATAGTTGCACATCTGGAAGCAACCGACAAGTTAGCATATGATTAAATATAGAAAAGGCCTGTGTTGTGTTCCCGTGTTTGCAGAGACCGTCAATCATGGCTGTATAGTTAAAAAGATTTGGAGCTATATTTTGATCAAGCATCTCCATGAAATAACTTTCCGCAATCTTCATTTGCCCTACCTCCATATATCCAGAAACTAAAGCCCCATATGTGAAGGCATTTGGCCTTAATCCCCTCTGCCTCATTTGGGTTAGACAATCCCTAGCTTCTTCGGTTCGTTTCTCCTTGCAAAGGCCAATGATGATGGAATTATAGCAGAAAACATCAGGAAAAATTTCATTTTGCCACATATCATCCAAAATTTTAATTGCCTCTTCATATTTACCTTCTTTAACATAAACTTTTATGATGGCCGTGTAGATAACAGCACTGGGTTTTATACCTGCAGCCATCATTTTCTCCAAGAAAAGATTGATCTTTTGGTGATCTCCCAAGCGGCTTAACTCGTTAATTATGGTACCAAAAGTGTATGCAGAAGGTGTCAAGTTTCTTTCATTCATCCAAATCAGCATTTCAGAAACCTTATCCATGTCACTTTCTCGACTATACCCCTCAATCAAATAATTGTATGTCTGGGTTTCAGGATGAATTCCTATTTTAATCATCTCATGTATCAGGTTTACTGCCTTGTCCATGTGGCCACATTTGCTGAGCCCATGAATAACAGCATTATAGGTCACCAAATTCAATTTAATCCCATGTTCAAGCATTGCATCCTTAATTCGAAAAGCATCATCCACAGCACCATCTTTCATGAACCCATTAATCAAGGCTGTATATGCAATATGATCTGGATTCAGGCCTTTTTCGCGCATTTCTTCCAAAATCAATTTTGCTTCTAAAGACCTCTTGTGCTTGCAAAACCCATCAATAAGTAATGTATATGTGTAGTTATCAGGGATCAATCCCATCTCGAGCATTTTCGCCTTTTGCTGCAAGGCCTCGTCAACTGCACCAATCCCACACAACCCTTTGATTAAGACATTATAGGTAACCACATTTGGATCGCATCCATTCTCTCCCATCTCTAGAAGCACCCTTTTAGCTTCGCTTATATTCCCTACCTTGCAATGAGCAGAAATAACACTGGTATAAGTATATACATCGAAATGGATCTTGTTTTCCAGCATTCCCCCATACACCTTCCAGAAAAACTCGATCTTATTACACTTCAACAAATCATTCAATAATGAATTACAACACAACAAACTAATATCCATGTCACCACCTTGAACACCAAGAAAAACAGAAACAGCCTCACTCCACATGCCATTTTTTCTGTACACGTCGATCAAAAGCTCAAACACAACTGGCCTGGACCTAAACCTCTGGCATTCGTTATAAAGATTCAGAATTGAGTTCAAAATATCAGCCACCGAAACCCGGGCCTCTATCATTTCACTCAACACATTAATGGCAGGCGAATAAAGATTAGAGCTGCTCAAAACCAATGCTAGAATGGACAAAGAAAGCAAATTTTGAGGATTACCCAAATGCTGATTAGACCACTTATAGAAATCAAGGAGTCGCCTGGGATGAATCGAAAATTCCGTTCTTTGAAGCACTGAGTTCACCACATCGGAATTAATTCTTTGTGGGATGTTTGAAGATTCCAAAAGTAATTGCCAATTGTTGTGCTTCAAAATCTTGGTGATTTCTGCAGCTGTGACCTCAATCTCTACGGGGCTATGGGAATATCGCCTTGATTTGATGGACACACAAAGCAACCTTATTTTCTTGATCAACTGTTTCTGGTGCATCCCCATGGTATAGGTTTCCTGCGAGAATAACGGCACCACTTTCTCGAATTTCCTTGTTTCTCTATACGAATCTACAGTACAAATTCGCCATTATAATGTGTACAGAGATCGCAGTGGATATTTTTCCCGAACCAGAAATGCAATGAAAATTTAGAACTACAAATGGGCCTGGAAATCGGGGCTAACTTTACCGTGAAGCCCATTCTGTTCACTCGTAAATCGAACCTCGGTGTCCATCAAAACGGACCGGCGAGGCGGGCGGTCGCTTTTTTTCCCGAGTTGAAAATATCAACTTAACCAATTTTGTGTATAATTTTTTGAATTGAGACGGGTCGGCCCGCAACTTACATTAGGCTGGGCAAAATAGGTGGTATTATGGTGATTTTTGTTTTTATTTTTATTTTTTTTAAATAGTATTTTTAATTGTATAATGACCCTTCACTAATTTTTATAATTAATGTATTACTTTTATTTAAATATTAATCACAAAAATATTACCAATATCTATAAACGTACAGGATCATTGACTTGCTTGGTCCTTTTGGATGCATGGTACAATTGAGTTTGAGTACGTGCCTATTTGTTCGATATTTACTTAATTGACTACCGTGCATAGGTTACTGTATAATTCATTAAACATAGAAGAAATTTAAAAATAATAAATTTTATTATGAATATAATAATTTATTTTTATGAAACAATATATTATTATTATTATTGTTGTTGTTGTTGTTGAAAATAATCATATTTTAATTTTTGCTATCTAAAATAAAATGACTGCATAATAATAATAATAATCACTTATTATTAAAAAAAATGATTGCATATCTCACAAGCCAAACAGGGTATGCATATTTACATTAACTTTTTCTATTTGTTGTTTATTTAAAATTTCTTATATATGATTCGTAATGTAGTTCTGGATAAAATTAAAATTTGGTATTTTTCAATCACAAACTTTTTAGAGTATTTACTATAATACAAAGTCATTCAAACTAAAATGACCATTAAAAACATAAATAGTTTTTGAAATACTATGGGTAGTTATAGAAAAAATTATTCTATAACATTTTGAAAATAAAATTGGTTTGAAAGTTTCAACAAAATATGCTCGCGTTTAAAAATCTTTTTCATGAGTCGGATTGAATCAAAAATTCGTATCATAAAATTGATCTGTGAGATAATTTCATAAAATTTTATGTGTTATAAGATAGTGGGTTTGCATGCAGACGAGGATAGACCGATATTAGAGAGAGGAGTTGCGTTACTAGAAAAATTTTGAGACGAGGAGGAATAAAACAACAAATTTATCATAAACAAGTTAATAAGAGATTGGGAAACGAACCATGCAAGTTGAGAGAGTGAGATTCAGTACTATTAAAAAGAAATTTTGTTTGATTCAGACATAGCAAGATGAAATGCAGATCCTCGAAATCTTGTGAGAAACTCATACCACGCCATGGAAGGCCGCAGAATCCAATAATATCGCTTTGATTTGGTCGGGGTGAAGGTCTTGGCCTTGTTTACATTGCTGAAAACACAAGGAAATCGTAGTTGAGTCGACTAGTACTTTATCATGCATGTTGCAGGATTAGTAAGGAGTAAAATGGGTGGTTACCTCGGCTCGAAAAATATCTAATGCAAACCCATTAAAGCAGCTAATAACAGCTTGCTGAATGTCCAGGCCGAGGTTGTCCAGAGCCCTCATAGTCGAGAGTAAAAGCCCTGGCCTGCGGCCACAAAACATATGGATTTTCACCGCTCTCCCTTCTCTTAGCCTCACCTCAACCTATTGATAATTTTGCAAGGAGAAAGCAATTTCCTCATTTGATAAAAAAGACTAATCTTCAGGACAGAAAAGTGTTTGCAGTGAAACCTCCTACCTTAGCCGGTTGTCCAGTTGGGATCGAGCCTGGATTTGGGAATGTAGCTGGGGGGTAAAGTTCTTCTTTAACAAGAGTCGAAAGTCGGGGACCAGTGGGTGTCACCGAATAGAAAGTCGACGATGGAGTTGGAGAGGAGCTAGAAGGGGTCGATTCCAGCTCATCATGGATGTCGTTGATCTTTTGAAGAAGTTCCTTCAAGTAATCGATTGCATCCCCAAGTATAGATGCCCTGTCCATCTTTGGGAAGAATGGCGTCAAAATTCTCAGTATTAATTCATTTATACGCTACCAAACTATGGATTATCTAATTACAAGCAACTAAAACCCTGAAAAACATGTGATTCTTCCCTTCTCAATCCTGAACAAAAATTGATCTTCAGCAAAAGAGGTCATGAAAGAATATTCGGTCAAAGCATGATTTCCAAGTATGTAGCATCTTACTTTAGTATCATAGGTATCTTGGAGTTACGGAAAGCAAAGAGTACAACTTCTTAGTTTGCTAGCAAAAACTGTTGACTAATATTTATATTTTGCATTGGAGTCCAGGTGACAAGATAAACAAATTTAGTGCTTATCAAATTCCACATGCAAATGAAGAAATAAATTTGAAATGGTCCACGTCCAATCAACAGCTTTCAAAAACAACATATAATTTGCTGTCAGCGTTTCAAAGTGTAAGATGGCATTTGAATCAGTTCATAGATTCCATGTGAGTAAATTAAATGCCATCACACAACTTTAATATAGATACCTCTCAAATCAAAATATGCCAATCACAAACCGATACTCATTAATGATTAAACACAAAGAAGATACTAACTTCACATGAAATCAAAAACAAATAAAATAACAAGATGGCTCAAACAGAGAACGGAAAAGCTAATGAAAACATGTCGGAATCATTCACGAGAAATTTGCAGCAAAGAATTTCATACCTTGCTGATCTTTGGAACAACTGACCTCAACATGTAAAGCCTATCATTGAGCTTCTTCCTCCGGCGCCTTTCAGCCATCAAATTCTTAGCTGGAAGTCCCTTCTTCTTCCCACCCGTCACAGTGCTATTTGCATTTGAGCCATTTCCACCATTTTTACCACTCCCTTCCACCTTATTAACACCACAATTCTCCAAGAATTGATCATCAGAGTCATAATCCAGGTTAGATTCCTCGATGCTCACATCATTCCCACCACATAGTTTCCTCTCCTTATCATATCCTTCCATAAAAGTTGAACTATTTGGAGACATCAAGCTCATTTCATTTAACTCGCCATCTAAATTCAAAGACCCCAAATTTTTGCTATCATTATCGGTAAGATTCTTCCTCAGGGCAGCCCTCTTCTGGAAAAGAGTAGGCCGTGCTCCAACCGAGGCAAAATTTTCAAGTGGCTTCAAAATCTTGAACCTATTGAACAAGGAATTTCCCTCCATCAAGCTTTCCCCGTGCCCAAACGCACCAAATCCACCACTTCCTTGGGGGGGAAATTGGAGCAAATTATCAGCGGAGCTCGAATTAAAAGCACCAAACTGTGCCTGAGCACTCAAATCACTGAAACCATCACCAAGAATCCCACCGCCCCTATTCAAAACATTTTCAAGATACCCATTCCCATAACCCAAATCAAACCCTCCCTCCAAAGTAGCGTTGTTAAGCATCGGGTTCATTAAATACTTCGGGGGCAGAAAATAGTTTACCTGATCACACTGATCAAGATTACTGAAAACTGAAGCTGAAGTTGGGGAACAAGACGCGGAAGAATCCACTGTCTGTAAAAACAGCCGACTGCTGTCAGCTTCAGGAAATCCTGATGAAAACGAGATACCATTAATACTCCCTAGGTGGTTGCCGGTGGTGCCTGTGGCGGAACCTCCGCTCCCGCCGATGTACCAGTCATCCTCTGCAGCTCCAATCATGGACTTAAAATTCGAAAGCGCACCTAATTCCATCACTTCTTCATCCACCAGCCCACCATTTTCATTAATTTTTTGAGCCCATGACTCCGTTTCATCCCCTCCCGTACCATCTTCAGCCCAAACCATGCCAGGCAACATCCTGCGAATTTCTTGATTTAACAAGCTTTATCGTAAAAAGAAAGAAAAAAAAAGAAGCAAAAGACTAACAACTTCTCAAAAGGGTGACTCTGAATCAAAGAGAGGATTTCGAAGGTGACACGCGAGAAGAGAGAGGCTGAGGAGAAGAGGGAATGTGGCGGAAAGAAGAGGGATATCGCAGACAAATGAAGTGTCTCTGCATTTATCTCGACGACACAACAACAAAAAATTATAGGCTGTTCTCTGTTATGTCTCATTGTACATAGGGACTGGTAAACCAGATCATTTTTTTATTATTTTTTTTTCTATTTTTGTCAAAATGTACTAAATTTTAATTAAATAATTCTCAATAATTTGTCATCATGGGATACATAGCAAAACTGTAAACATGTGTGTTTTCGATTTGATTGTGATTTCTTTTTAAAAAAATTGTTGAACTTAGTTCAAACATTAACATATAATTTTTTTTTACAATCATATGCACAATACAAATCAAAGACTCTTACAAATTTTCAACTTTGCGAGAAAGTTTTGTTAAATTTGTTTGATATTAATATCAACGTTGATAACTTCGTTATATGTTGTTATCGTTGTGATATCATGTTGGAGAGATGATGTTAAAGACAAAAACTTGTGTGAGATGGTCTCACGGGTCGTATGTTGTGAGACGTATATTTTATTTGGGTCATTCATGAAAAAATATTGATTTTTATGCTAAGAGTATTACTTTTTATTATGAATATCGGTAGTATTGAACCGTCTCACAGATAAAGATTCGTTAGACCGTCTCACAAGAGACCTACTAATAGATAGTAGGACGTGTTATTGAGATTGTTAACATATTTGTATTCGATATCTCACTAGTTCTTTGGATGACTTTTATTCTATAATTCTCTCTTTTATGACATTTAAAGTTGAATAATTTTAACATAATTTAGTAACTAAAATAGTTTCATTTCTTTTTTGACAAAATATTTTCCCTTCCGCATACGAAATTGTTGCTAATTTAAGAGAGTATACGTAGGAGAAGTTGCTTTCAATTATTTACCAACTAAATCTACCCACGTTAAGACCATGGACTATTAATGTCGTATAAAACATGGATTTTAGTACTTCCCTATTGGTACACTTGTGTGCTCCATTGTTCACAAATTTTACTCAAATTTGGTTGTGCCTTATTACATTAGGTAAATTAAAATGTAATACGAGGATGTTTATAGTGGGACGATATCACGTATCTTTATAAATGAGACGGATTAATTATGTCATAATTTATAATAAACAAATATTATTTTTGACATAAAAAATAATATTTTTTCATGCGTAATACAAATAGAATGTTTGTCTCACAAAGTTGACATACAAGACGGTCTCACATAAGTTTTTGTGATTGAGAAAGTACCTCGGAATTGAAAGTTGCAGAAAAGATGGATTTTTTAATAGCATCTTGTCAAATAAGTAGTTGTACCATGATTTGTATATATACGAAAAAGATGAACTTATCGAACTCTTATAAGATCAAATGATTGGATTAATTTGATTATAGACAATACCATAAGACGATATGTGCATGAATTAGGAAATGCATTCTAAAGTGTCTCCAATTTCATCATGCAAGTTTACAAGAAAAATGGATCAAATGTATACTTCTGACATTTTAAATAAAAGGGGTGTAAATCTATCAATTTTATTGATCTAAATTGAGAGTGTTGTTATTTAACATGTTAATTCATTGATTATTAATTTAAAATTTAATTGCTCATGCACGAGATTAAAGAGGTGAATTGGTTATAGACTTTTAATGACTTTTGCGGAGTTTAAAAGTATAGAGATATTTAATCTAGACTTTTTATATGTTCTATAAAATTTTGGTGATATACCACATGACTTTTAAAAACTCTACAAAAGTTTAGAGGTAATTGAAATGTCAATAGACTTTTAATGATTCCATAAAATTTTATTAAATATAATAATTAAAGACTAAAGTACAACTATAAAATGTCAAAAAAAAAATTTATTGATCCTAAATGTTTCGATGATTATTTAATTGAGAAATATCTCAAACTCAAATACTCACTTTCATTTATGTTAAAAATGATATCAATACAAACACTAATTAATTCATTCTTTTCTCTCATAAACGTTTTTCTTTTTCTTTTAACTTTTTAAAAAATTGCAAAAAAATTAAAATCAAAATATTTAAAATCGTTCATTTTATTTTTCGAATTCTAGTCACAAAAATTTGCGAAATTTAAAATTATATTCATTAAAAATTTAACAATAATTTATTACATTACATAACAAAAAATATAATATTTTATTGATTCATATATTGAAAATGATAATAATTGTTTTTAATAAATAAAATTTAGTTTTTTTGTTAATTAATATATAACATTTTATATTTAATTATTTTTTAAATAATTTTAGCTAACATACATCTTAATTTTAATTATAACTCAAAATTCATATTTTAATAGTGAATAAAAAAGTTTATTCACTTGAATATATATATGTATGTGATTGATTTGATAGAGCGATTATTAACAAAGTTGTTCATATACGAGTATTACATGTCATTGGATGAAAAAATTCTTGGAACATTACAAAAATAATGCTTGTGTATAGTTGTTTAATGAAACACACACGACACATTTTTTTTGACATATATGTGTTATTTTAGAAAAATATGATCTAACTTCTCAAATTTTTTCTAGTGCAAATATTTATAGTATTACTGAGCTTATTAAAATATGTAAACCATCATTAGGTGATGATTTTTTCATATTAGGTGCACATGTCGTATTTTAAATTTGTGTATTCAAGACGAACTAAAAAATTTATCGTCACATATTCAACCAATTAGGAACGCAATTCATTATTTATGAACACATTTCAAAGTTATGAAATGTTGTGCCAAATTTTGTAAAATAAATGGTATGAGACCTAGATGGTTTGCACGAGAAGTTCCAATTCGTTGAATTTAACATATAAATTATTATCATTGTCTTTTGAATATAAAGAATTTTTATGTTATTTTTTCATCAACATATTCAAGCTCGTGAAATTTATTTGTTTTCAAATCAATGGAACATATGCACTAGTATTCGTGAACTTTTTAAAGTTTTTAATGATGCTAGTGATCAATTATCTTGTATTTATTATCCTATTTCTCATTTAATTTTAACATATTGTTACAA
Organism: Primulina tabacum; assembly: GCF_025594145.1. Taxonomy (NCBI): domain Eukaryota; kingdom Viridiplantae; phylum Streptophyta; class Magnoliopsida; order Lamiales; family Gesneriaceae; genus Primulina; species Primulina tabacum. The sequence continues at coordinate 4,579,353 of NC_134557.1, forward strand.
CATTGTATGTATATTAAATGTATTCATGTCATGGAAGAAAAATAAGAAAAAATATTTTACAAATTGGTAAAATATTTTTATGCGTTTTTTTAGAACATAGATTTAAATTAGACGGTTTACAATAAATGTTAACATTATTATATCATGAATATTTGGACCCTAATATGAAAACGGTTCCTAGTATCACATTTATTTTGTTTAATATTTAAATTCATTTACATTATATTTATAATGAATATAACACCAAATGTAGTGGACAAATTATTCCATATGAAACACAATCTTCTATCATTAGTAATATTATTTCTAAACTTATTAAATCACAAATTTTATTAAATGAAAAAAAAATTGTCCATGAGAAATCTTAAGTTACAGTCAGGAACTTGAGAATTATTTTATCAATATTTTTAATTTTAGTGATGCAGACGAATAAACTTGCGATATTTCGCGACGATAGTCATAAAAAACACAAAAATATTCAATTTTGTTTATAGTAACAAAAAAAATTATAGCTTACCTCGTTTCAACTGTAGCAGTAGAGAAAATTATTATTATTGAAGGAAACACATTGGATGAGAGATATTTGAGCTTAAAACATGAAAATTTTAGGAGCCCAATGATCGGTCAAAAGCTGCTAGTCGAACACAACATATTAAAAGTGATGAAGAAGATCAAGACGAAATTCGGAACGACAAGAGGAAATGCGAGTGAATGTGATTGAACATAATTAAATATAATAATTTTTTTATATATAAAATGTTAAAAATTGAAATGTAATAGAATTTTTATTGGAGAAATGTAATAGATTTTTTTATTGGGATACTAAAATATTTTATAAAGTTTTTATAAGTTCTATTGTGCAAGCTTTTTTTAAAATCTATATATTTTTATTATTTAAATGTTTTATAAAAAAGAATTTTTTTTTTCAAAAATAAAAGGTTCGAACTGGACCTGGAACCAATAGTTAATCAGACCTGAATCGTCTTCTATGACTCAGAAACAGTCACGAGCGGGCCAGTTAAGGGTAGAGATTGTCCCGACTCAGACCCGGACCTGACCTACACGAGTGGACTCTATGTAAGCAATTCAAAATTAAGATTATTTAATCTTTCATATGAATAACAACCTCGTACTGTTATTTCATTAATCGATATTAACAAACAAAATATTACGACACTCCTATCCTATGACGAGATGTCAAAATGAGTTAAATATGTCGAATTCTACCGCATAGTGGTGGATTAATGTGGTTGTGGGCCGACCCATCCCAACCCGCCAAGTTATACACAATTAGTCGGTCTCTTATGAAATAATCTCACGAATCTTTATTCGTAAGACGAGTCAATTTTACTCATGTTTATAATAAAAAATAATAATTTTGATATAAAAAATAATATTTTTTCACTGATATTTAAATAAAATATTTATATCCTAAAATTAATTTGTAAAATCATTTCACGTAAATTTTTGTGATACACAATTAACTAATCCCGTCAGACCAACTCGTAATACTACCTAAAATAGATAACTTTAGTTGATAATTTTTCAATAGGCTGGACACAAGGGAAAACACAGGGCAAAGCGTGGAGATAAATCCACGAAGAACGACTGAGCGAGCATCCGATTATCTTCACAATATCTATATTTTACCCTCTCTTCTGGATAAATTCAGCCGACCCTCTTCTCGAACACCTGGTTAGTCTCCGTATTTCTGTTCTTCCCCCTCCTTGATTCTGCAAGTGATTCTTCAATACTATTCATGTGGGCAATGTGTTGATGTTCTTGGCTCCATTAATTTAAATGGATTTCAGTTTAATTTAGGGCTTTCTTAAAGATTGGAACTCTGTGTTAATTTGGGTTTTGTTGAAAATAATTGACTGCCGAGAAGTCTGTGATGTCATGGTTGTATTGAATATAGATTGTTCAATTGGTTGGTTTTGTGAAATTATTTTCATTGTAGATGTTATTGGTTCGATGTCTCTATGTACGTTTCAGTTCGATTGAGTGTTTTGTTTGAAGATGAAAATAATTGATTGGTAAAAGTTTGTAATTTCTTGGTAGTATTGATCGTTGAATTGGTTGATTTTACGCAATTAATTCTGGGTAGTGCTTCAATATTGATGAAATGGTAGAGGTTTGTTTATCTACTGCGCACTTGTTTATGGATTATGTGAGCTGGCACTATGCGGTAGAGATTAAGTTTAAATTTAATTCGATATTAATTAGTATTATTATGATTATTATTATTATTATTATTATTTTGTCTATCTATATGTGAGAACAAAATTGCATATGAAACTCGTCCTCAGGTAAGCTCTGGATGGTATTTTGCTTTTTTTTTTTGCAGCGATTCCCAGAATGATGTAATTATCTTGCTCAGTTGTGTGTTTGCTTTTGCATTGTAAATTGCATGGTTGCTATTCGATTTAGAAATAAACTGGGATTATTGAATATTTGAATTGTTTTTGTATCATCCAAATAGATTTACAGTTGTTAAAAATGTTGGAAAAATTTAATCGCATCCAGTATTGTTTGGGAACCTGTATGATGTTTTTATATAAATGTGCTTTTCACTAGCTCCAGCTAGAAGAATATCAGTTGTAAACAGTATAAAGTTTTAGTCGTTAATTTCTCAGCTTTGGACATAAGTACTGTTATGCATACCGTTTCTGAAGTGATGCAGCTGGGAATATCCAGATGGATAATTGCAGTTGCTGACTCCTTTAACCAAGATGGGTTGTTAAATTTTTTTATTTCGGAACTGTTACTTTCATTACAATATGAATTTTGGAAAAAATCTTGTCGCTTTTGGAACTTTCATGTGATCTACGAGTTGGCTTCATAACTCTCCAAGTGTTTTTGTTGTGAATTTTGTGGAGTTATTTTCATCCTTTCATATTGTCCATTATGGATTTTTTTTTGTTTTTAGGCGATGCTAAGTGATTTTGTAACTATATGAAGTTAACAGTGTTTGGAACCAAGATTCTAAAATTCTCTATGCGCTACTCAGACGCCAGCCTAGTGCCTAGCGCCCAGGGCCCAGACGGGGACTAGGCATTGCTAGGCGGATTGCATGATATCAACATAATAAGATGATTTTGGTGTGTTAGGGCAAGACAATAAATCACATTTCTTATTGGACATTGGTTTATGGCTTTTAAAAAAATACTATTCATTTTTATAACTCGGCTTTTAATTTAAATTAAAAGTTCAAAAAAGTTTTCAAAAAAAAAAACCCAAAAAAAGCCCTAAAAAAGGTAATTATTCGAGCGTCTAGAGCTGCCTAGGCTAGCCGACTAGCATTTTTTCGGTGCGGTCGGCCAGTGCCGGCCGTCTAGGTCAAATTTTAGAACACTGTTTGGAACATTTTCTAGTTGAGCATTGTAGTATACAAAGTTCACTTTCTCTCATAGGATGCCTTTGTTGCTGCTATTCATGATGCCACTTTGATGATTATCATTTTACCCGGGAACATCGAAAATCTCAGTATTTTTTATGCATCCAAGTAAAAAATTCATGCTCAGAACAATTTCCTGATCAGTTCGTCCACAGCTTCCTAATTGCCGATTGACATATATGCAGACAACTAGAGGCAGTCATGTCACATGCTTTGGTACAGTCTACCAATTTACCTTCAGCTGGTTTGACAAAAAATGGAAAGTTCAGGGGATCTAGTAAAACAAATGGAGCAGTTACTATGCTGTGTGGTTATCAAACAACTCCCTTACAGATGAGGAATTTCTCAGGATTGCGTGGAGTTAATACCTTAGACATGATGGTTCGACAAATTGGGCAAACACTTCAGTCCAGGGCAGCAGCCGCAACCTTTGGCAGGCGAGGGAGAAAATTGCGAATGGCACCACGAGCCATGTTTGAGCGATTCACAGAAAAAGCAATAAAAGTCATAATGCTTGCACAAGAGGAGGCAAGACGGCTTGGACATAATTTTGTTGGAACAGAACAGATATTATTGGGACTTATTGGGGAGGGCACTGGAATTGCTGCCAAGGTCCTCAAGTCCATGGGCATAAATTTGAAAGATGCCCGTGTGGAAGTTGAAAAAATAATTGGACGGGGTAGTGGATTTGTTGCTGTGGAAATACCTTTTACTCCTCGCGCGAAGCGGGTTTTGGAACTCTCATTAGAGGAAGCCCGCCAGCTTGGTAACTTGTTTTCTGTCTATCAGCATCATTGTAGTAATCATAGTAGTGGCTTGCAAAGTTTGGTCGGATTTTCGAAGCTTTGATTTCGATAAAAAATGCAGTTTGGACATTGATGTTGACATTGGTTCTTGATTCAGGTCACAATTACATTGGATCAGAGCACTTGCTCCTGGGATTGCTTCGTGAAGGTGAAGGTGTGGCAGCACGAATTCTTGAAAATTTGGGGGCTGACCCAAGTAACATTCGAACACAGGCAAGTAGCATCACCTTATTTCCACTGCCCACTTGATAATGTGTAAGAAACTGAGAGAATCATTTGTGCAAGTAGGTTATTAGAATGGTAGGTGAGAGTGCAGAGGCTGTTGGAGCTGGTGTTGGAGGTGGGAGCTCTGGGAACAAGATGCCTACTCTGGAGGAGTATGGTACAAATCTTACCAAACTAGCTGAAGAGGTAATTCCTATTCTTCTCGATATCTTTGAATTAGAAAATTGGAGGCCTAAGGCCTATCACTAGCTGACGCTATCCATCCTAACGTTATGGTTTATCTGCCTTTTCAGGGTAAACTAGACCCTGTTGTTGGAAGACAGGGCCAAATTGAACGTGTTACACAAATTTTAGGGCGACGCACGAAGAATAATCCTTGCCTGATTGGAGAACCGGGTGTTGGGAAAACAGCTATTGCCGAGGGTCTTGCTCAGAGAATAGCCAATGGGGATGTTCCAGAAACAATTGAAGGGAAAAAGGTAGGCTAGTAATAACAGCTCTTATGAAGAAAAGAAATATTGGAAGCCTCCTACCTTCTACTTTTAGTTAATTTGTGAGTTGATATAAGAGGTGGGGGTGATGATGTGACGGCATCTTCAAAGGTTAAATGATATAGATTTTCCTTCATTTTGTCATTAGAAATTTACTGGATAATGTGAAATGCAACAGTAGCCATACATATACTTGATTTCCCCAATTAAAGTTCTACGTATGTTAATATTCAATAACGGTTTATTATAAAGATTTTGGAATACTGTGTAGTTGAGCTAAAAAATTGGGTATTGTTGTTCCAGCAGTTTGTTTTTGTCATTATTATGTTTCTGGAATACTGCTTTATTAACAATGTCAAAATAGTAATTTCTTATGGATCATCTTAGGTTATAACCCTTGATATGGGTCTTCTTGTTGCTGGGACAAAGTACCGGGGTGAATTTGAAGAGAGGTTGAAAAAACTGATGGAGGAAATTAAACAAAGCGATGAAATTATTCTCTTCATTGATGAGGTGCATACTTTGATAGGAGCAGGAGCTGCTGAGGGGGCAATTGATGCAGCAAACATCTTGAAACCTGCTTTATCTCGAGGTGAATTGCAGGTTAGCAAAGTCTAATACAAACATTCGTTTGCAGTCTGAATTTTTTAGCAGCACAGCTTTCTGGATATTGCTCCATAATTTGACATGTAAAAGTGTGCCTTTGAATGATATTTGGGAACCTAATTTACATCCGCCTTCCGCCTTTATTTTCTGTTTTATGACTCAAGCGTGGATTTGCTTTTCGAGCATGATGTTGTGGCCTACATATCTGTAATGTTGCATATGGATAAAATTGCAGTGCATTGGGGCCACTACATTAGATGAATACAGAAAGCATATTGAGAAGGATCCAGCACTAGAAAGAAGGTTTCAGCCAGTCAAAGTCCCAGAACCTACTGTGGATGAAACCATACAAATTCTTAGAGGACTTAGAGAACGCTATGAAATACATCACAAGCTTCGTTACACCGATGGATCTTTAGTTGCTGCTGCTCAGCTCTCTTATCAATATATCAGGTATGTAGAATTTGAATTCATTCTTCAATACTGAACCTCTTTGAAGACCTTTGTTTTGAAAATTTCAGTGACCGTTTTTTGCCTGATAAAGCCATTGACTTGATTGATGAAGCTGGTTCTCGGGTCCGACTTCGCCATGCGCAGGTAATTTCCTTTCTTAACCGATCATAATTCTTTTCACTATATATAATGTAATGTGACACATTTTTCATTGCATCCACAGCTCCCTGAAGAAGCCAGAGAGCTTGAGAAAGAGCTCAGGCAGATAACAAAGGAAAAGAATGAGGCTGTCCGAAGTCAAGATTTTGAGAAGGTGATCATTTTCTGGCATCTATGATAGGCTAATTAGTTTGTGGTTTAGGATCTTGAGTTTCTTAACAAACTTAGTTTATGGTTTAAATAATTATAGGCTGGCGAGCTACGTGACAGAGAGATGGATCTTAAGGCACAGATATCTGCTCTTGTGGACAAAAATAAGGAGATGACCAAGGCAGAAAATGAGGCAGGGGACACAGGGCCTGTTGTAACAGAAGCTGACATTCAGCATATCCTTTCTTCTTGGACGGGCATCCCTGTGGAAAAAGTGTCCACAGATGAATCTGATCGCCTTCTCAAGATGGAGGAGACACTCCACAAGCGTGTCATAGGACAGGATGAAGCTGTCAAAGCCATAAGTCGTGCTATCCGTCGTGCCCGTGTTGGGCTCAAAAACCCCAACCGCCCCATTGCTAGCTTCGTCTTCTCCGGTCCAACTGGTGTCGGGAAGTCAGAGCTAGCAAAAGCTCTGGCTGCCTACTACTTTGGATCCGAAGAAGCTATGATCCGGCTTGATATGAGCGAGTTCATGGAGAGACACACTGTTTCAAAGCTCATTGGGTCACCTCCTGGTTATGTTGGTTATACCGAAGGTGGGCAGTTAACTGAAGCAGTCAGGCGCCGCCCTTACACAGTCGTTCTTTTTGATGAGATCGAGAAGGCTCACCCTGATGTCTTCAACATGATGCTTCAAATTCTGGAGGATGGAAGATTGACGGACAGCAAAGGTAGGACGGTGGACTTCAAGAACACACTTTTGATCATGACATCAAATGTTGGAAGTAGTGTAATCGAGAAGGGGGGCCGACGCATAGGCTTTGATCTAGATTATGATGAGAAGGATAGTAGTTACAACCGTATCAAGAGTTTGGTTACAGAAGAGCTGAAACAGTATTTCAGACCAGAATTCTTAAACAGATTGGATGAAATGATTGTTTTCCGACAGCTTACCAAGCTTGAGGTGAAGGAGATAGCCGATATAATGCTGAAGGAGGTATTCGATAGATTGAAAGTCAAGGAGATAGAACTTCAAGTGACCGAACGGTTCAGAGATAGGGTTGTGGAAGAAGGATACAACCCGAGTTATGGGGCGAGGCCTCTAAGACGAGCCATCATGAGACTGTTGGAGGACAGTATGGCTGAGAAGATGCTCGCCGGCGATATTAAAGAAGGCAACTCGGTCATCGTGGATGTTGATTCTGATGGCAACGTGGTAGTTCTCAACGGTAGTAATGGTGCACCTCCAGAACCGGCGCCTGAACCTGTGGTAGTGTAGATTTTGCATTTAATGCTAGTAATGGTGAAATGTTGTTTGTACTTGTGTTTGAACTTGTTTTCTTGCTGTGACTGGTGGAAGGTAACTCCAAAGCCAATCCATTGATTTATCCGGAACTGCTAGCAATATTTTGGAAAAATTTCCGTCTTTTTATCAAATGCTGTGATTGAGAAATTGACACTTGAAGCTAAAATGAAATTCAAATGAACAGAAGTAATTTAAAAAATATGGTGAAGATGTGGGAAACATCGAGTTAAATTTCGCCTTAAATGACAAGGTAATTTGGTAGGAAAACGAAAATGAGATATGAAGTCCCGTGTATCATGTATTATGTGATAGTAGTGGATTTATTATTGTTTGGTTAGGGAGATCAATGATTGATATTGTTTGGTCAGAAAGATCGATAACAGAAGGAATGACCAGTGATGAAAATTTGATGGATATGGACGATTTATGTATTGTCATTTATTATATGTGCTTGGTCATCTGTGTATAAGTTGTATTGTGATTTATTTTATGTGCTTGGTCATTTGTGTATGAGTCGAGTCTAAGTTAAGTCATCAATGACTCGTATCGAATGCATCAAACACACCTTCCCCTAAATTATTATCGAACCAAAATTTTATGTCGAGAATTTCGCGTACATTTAATGGTTCAATTAATTCATATTTGTCGATAATTTTATTTCCTTATGGATTTTTTAAATAATTGTTAATTTTGACAATATTCGTTCCACGTTTCAAGTAGTCACTTTAAAAATGAGCTGGTGTTTTTATCAACGTGCATTCCCTAAAGTTGTTAAACCCTTCCCAATTCTAATAATAGGCACATTTCTGAGCAGGGAGCAGAGTTCGAACCAAACTTGAGAATGATGTAATTAATCTTAAGTTGACACTAGGAGAGGATGCAATAAATCTTAAATCTAAATTTAATACCAGGAGAGAAGAATAAACCAGACATGAGGTTGTATGAGTTGTATATTGTAACATACTTCAGTATTTCAAAAGCAAGAGCTACGTGTATCCAAAAAAATAAGAGCAAAAGCTACGTCTTATTTTATATAAACATAGTAAATACATTTACAACTCATGGTTTCTACAATAGATCAAATGGAATTTTTTCACTATACAACCAAAGAATAAGCCACAAAATTTAACCTTAAACATATACAATTCGATCACTGAAACCTCAACATTCAGTACCCGTGTATGTTCGACTTCTTGAAATGGTTCGTATCATGAACATTCCACAGATACGTTATTTGGAATTCCTGGAAAATAGTTACCAGTATCAGGCAGCCAAAATAATGGAAAGGAAATTTAATTGGACTGCCATTAAAATACCTCGCAGGTGCACCAAAAGCAGCAGTTATTCATCAATCATGGAATGAGTTTGTCTTTGGGTGGGGCTGACACTCCCCCCTCGACTTATTTTGAGTGCATCCAATGCCTTCTGTATTTCCATAGTCATGGCACTGTCCACGCTGCCTGATGATAGTTTTCTGTGAGCTTTTTGCAAATGAAGCTTTAAAGAACTGCTGCTTAAACCAGCATTTTTTCCGCATATAGGGCAAACCTTCATCGTAGGCCTACGCTGTTGCCATTCCATAGAAACTCTTCCATGCAATTTCTGATCTAGGTCCAAAAGAATCCTCGCAAAACCATCATTGGGCTGGGCTCTACGATGAACTCGTTTCAGTGCATTCCAGGCTTCCAGTAAAGTGAAGTTTCTGCATCAGAAAGAACCGCGTAGGTTAAATCTTTTTTCTCAAGGGACAACCAGACCAGATCTTCCTATTCCTTCCTCAACCCCAGAAAAAATGTCATTAATGCTATAGATTTGCTTCAGTTAAAACTTAAACACGAAAAAGTAATAGAAAGGTAAGACGAGACAACAACAATTTGGTTTATCCTTGAAATCCTCCACTCGCTTTTCCTATTACAGGTCATTTCTGGTGGCAGTAAACCATCACCCATCACCTCATCGCTTCTATTTCCCATGAAAAATAATCAACTGAATGCAGGCCATGTTGGGACACAGGTTCTCTGTTATGTTCGCGGGTAATGAATCTAGTTATGGGGCGATTTATGGAGATTCACCACTCATAAGATTGTGAGCGTGTTTCTAGGGGTGTCAAAATCAGACACGACCACCAACCCGACGCGGTTCAACCCGAAAAAAATAAGATTTGGGTTTGGGGTTTTCGGGTTCGGGTTAGATCGGGTTGGACCCGATGGTTGACCCAAAAAAATGATCTGGTTGGGTTGGGTTGGGTTCGGGTTGACCCAAAAATTTTAATTTTTTTTAAAAATAATATAATTAATAAATATTGCCTACATTTTTATATATTGTATATTTATATCATACATTTTCATAATTTAATATTTATTTTGAACATTTTTTATTTTTTAAACAATTGTTTATTTGATTTAGTAAATTTATTTTATTTTTCTACAATTAGACTTTAAAATTTAAATCATATATATGAGGGAGATTTTGTTATTATGTGTTTAAATTAAAATATTATTAATTTTTTTTGAATTTTATTTAAAAAAATTAAAAAAAAATTGAAATCGGGTTGATCGGGTTGATTCGGGTTCAGGTTCGAGTTGAGAGTTTTAGAGTTGGCTCGGGTTCGGGTTGAGCAATTTTTGAATAGTACTATTGTTCAACCCGACTCAACCCACCCGAATTGACACCCTTACGTGTTTCTGAGATTTTCGCCTACGTCTCACTATTTTGATAATTGGGGATTGAGGCTTGTTGAAGAGAGTACCTCACGATCTCCGACTTTAGTAGAAGCAACACAATCGATGCCTTTATTTCCTCACTTCTTATTGATATATATACAAGGTTTTGACAATCCAAACTAAAAGATAAGAATCCCTGTCTAATCCAATGATATCTTCCTAGATGATATATTCCCAACTAATTGAGAGAAGCTCTTATTTAAGGAATTTAAAAACAAGATAAATCTAGAATCCTATGATCTAATCTACCATCTTGTACTTCCCGTGAGCGTGTCTTTGATAAACAATATCTTTGAAGATGTTGGTTGTGCTCGGCATTTGCTTGTGGTGGGCCTCTGGAGACACGTGATCGTCCATGATCACAAATGAGGGAAACTCCGCGGCCAAGGTGGAAGCATCCTGCCAAGAAGCTTCGGTGGGTGAGAGGCCGACCCAGTGGATCAACAGCTCACGACGTCCCTGGCAGACTCTTGAATCCATAATGGCCAGTGGCTGTGGTGGGTCGTCTTGATTGAGTACCAGCAGGTCTGTGTCGTGGGGAATATTGCCCCTAAATGGCTTCAGAGAAGAGACATGGAAGACTGGGTGGATCAAGGAAGAGTCGGAAAGCTTGAGTTTGTATGCGACTTGACCAACGTGTGCAATAACTTTGAATGGGCCAAAATAACGTGGGGAGAGCTTCTTGTTCACATGCTTTTCCACACTAGATTGGCGGTACTGTTGTAAACGTACCAGAACCATATCCCCTATTGAATATTGGACATCTTGGTGAGATGAATCATATTGAGTCTTCATGAGATTCTGGGCGTGCAGGAGACGTCGCCGGAGATGTTTCAGGACTTCGTCTCTGGTCTGTAATTCTTTGTCGACGGCCTCTAATTTCACCACCCCAGGAGAAAATGATAGAAGAAGCGGCGGTGGTTGGCCATAGACAACTTCACACGGGAAAGAACGTAAGGACGAATGGAAGCTGGTGTTATAGCAAAATTCAGCCCACGCAAGCCATTTGGTCCATTTCTTAGGAAAGTCACCAGAGAAGCAACAGAGATACATATCCACAATACGGTTATCCACCTCCATTTGGCCATCCGATTGAGGATGGTAAGCCTATGTAATACAAAGTTGGGGTCCCACTCAGGCATAACAGTTGCTTCCAAAATCCACTGGTACATGTGACATCTCGATCGCAAACAATAGACTCAGGCAACCCATGAAGCTTGAAAATGTTCTCAAAAAAATCCGAGCGACCAGAACTGCTATATAAGAGTGTGAAAGAGCAACAAAATGCGCATATTTTGAAAATCGGTCAACCACGACCAAGAGAACATTTTTCCCTTGTGATAGGGGGAGTCCCTCGATAAAATCCATAGAAATGTCCGTCCATACGTGGTGAGGAACTGGGAGGGGCTGTAACAACCCTTCAGGCTTCAAATTTTCAGTCTTATTGCGTTGGCAAACCACACATTCCGCAACAAATGCCTTTATGTGGCTGCGCATGCGTGGCCAGTAGAAGTCCCGCTGGACGCGATGCAAAGTCTTCAAATATTCTTCATGGCACGAGCTATGAATAAAAAAGATGATGGTACCTGTCAAGGTCGAATCCGGAGGTAAGAAAACTCTCTGATTATACCAAAGGAGATCATCCGAGAAGTCCCAGGGCCCAAGAGCTTCTTCAGCCTTCACCTTATCAACCAAGGGCTGTAACTCGCGCCTAAAGACGAGTTCACTTCTGATTTTTTCCAACCATTCCAGCCGTGGGATTGATAGAGCACAAATAGAGCCGTTGTCTGATTCATCTCGTCTTGAGAGGGCGTCGGCAACCACATTAGATTTTCCTAGTTTATATTCCACCTTGAATTCAAATCCCAATAGCTTGCTGATCCATCATTGATAAGGGGACTTCGTGATACGCTGTTCCAACATAAATTTGAGACTGTAAATGATCCGTGTGCACCAAGAACGAAACTCCCATAGATATGTTCACCAGTGGCGGATGGCCTTAACCAGACCAATCAACTCTTTTTCGTATGCGGGTAATTTACGGTGTTACAAAGCCAAAGTCTGGCTATAGAATGCAATAGGGTGCCCATTTTGAAGAAGAACATCACCTAATCCACTTTCGGAACCGTCACATTCTACCACAAATGGTTCTGAAAAATTCGGTAGGGCTAGGGCGGGTGTGGATGTCATAGCCTTCTTCAATTCCTCGAAAGATCATGTAGTTTCTTGTGACCAGACGAAGGAGTTCTTGCGAAGTATGCCGGTCAAGGGCGCGACAATAATTCCATAGTTCTTGACGAACTTGCAATAATACCCCGCAAGGCCTACAAACCCGCGAAAGGAGCTGATAGAGGAGGGGGTTGGCCAATTAGCAATGGCTGCAATTTTCTCGTCATCGACCTTGACCCCCGACTGTGTCACTCAATGACCGAGATAGGCCACTTCTGTTTGAGCTAGAGAACATTTGGACCGCTCCAGGAAAAACTGTTGCTTTGATCGTTGAGAAGACTAGACGTAAGTGTTTCAAGTGGTCCTCCGAAGACTTGCTGTAAATCAAAATATCGTCGAAGAAGATAGTGTTCATAATGGCCTGAAAAGTAGAGGGCGCATTTTTTAGCCCGAAAGGCATAACCAAAAATTCGAAGTGACCATGATGAGTTCTGAATGCTGTCATGGGAATGCATGTTGGATCCATCAGGACTTGGTGGTATCCTGCTCGGAGATCCAGCTTGATAAAGAATTGGGCCCCATTACGTTCTTCCAACGGTTCTTCAATCACAGCGATTGGAAACTTGTCCTTCTCAATTTGCGCATTCAAAGCCCGGTAGTCGACACAAAAACGCCATGATTTATGGGCCTCGCTGACTAATAATACGGGTGATGAAAATGGTGAAGTACTGGGTCGGATAATTCCTAGCCTTCTCCATATCGGCGCACTGCCTTTCGATCTCATCTTTTTGCGCATTCGGATAGCGGTAGGGTTGAACCACGACAGGATCTGTCCCTTGGGTTAATATAATTTTGTGTGTATGTTGTCGTCGCGGTGGCAGTCCCTTGGGGTCCCCAAAAATCCTTTCAAAGTCCGGCCTGGTAGTTTCCTTCCGCTAGCTTCTGTTATGGTGAATGCAAAAGGGCCTGAACTCGCACTAAGATCGTCTCCTTGTAGACTGACCGAGTTTCCCTCATATGGGAAATTCATGACCATGTGAAGTCCCAATTGATGGCACCCAACGTGCACAACCAATTTACTCCCAAGACCACTTTAAAGTCTCCCAATGGTATCAAAAACAGATCCACAGAGAATCGAGCTCCTCCTAGAACAACCTGTACACCGCGGCATACCCCCGAGCATTGAAGTTGTCTATTGTTGACCACAGACACCCTTAGGGTCGGGCGGTTTTCCACGGATAACCCCAGATTGTCGGCCTCCGGTGTATCCACGAAGCAATGCGTGCTTCCCGAATCAATGAGGACTCTCACGTGGCAGCCTTGTATTTTTCCCCAAATCTGCATTGTTTTCGCACCATGGGGGCCAGCAATTGCATGGATAGAGGCTCCGAAATCTTGTGATTCTTCTTCTTCCACAGGATCCTTATCGTTGGATGTGTCCTTCTCTATTCCTTCCAATAGAAATAATCGTTTGCATTGATGCCCCGGCGTGTATCGGTCATCACAATTGTAGCAGAGCCCCTTGGATGCCGCTCTTCTAGCTCCAGTCTACACAACCGTTTTATTCTAGGCGTCTGGGGATGTTGCTGGTGTTGGTTCTACGTAACGGTGCTCGCGTTTCTTCCCTCGGATGGTCGTTGCGTGTCTCATATAATCGCGCCAGATTCATAGCAGTAGTGAGATTTGTTGGGTGGTGGATTTGAAATTCTATAGCAATGTTTCTGCGCAGTCCACTAATGAACAACTGGACCTCTTGCCTCGATGTTATGGGACCCGAACGGGCCAACAATTCCTCAAAGCGTTCCTAATAATCATTCACCAAGTTTGTCTGATGTAGCTTGGCAAGATCGCCAAAGGTATCTCCTCGAAGGGGTGGGCCAAATATGAGATCACACTGTTTTGCAAAGTCGATCCACTGGATATCGGGCTGATATCGTTTCAATTTACGTAACCACAGCTGGCCCTTGCTGTCGAGATAGAAGGACGCTAACCCCATTTTTTCTGCCTCATGTGTGTGCTGATGGTCGAAGAAATGCTCGCAATGATTGAGCCAAGCCAATGCGTCTGATTTTCCATCGCAACAAAAAAAGTCTAACCGGGTGTATTTAAGTATGACAAACGAGTTGTCTTTCCCTTCTTGTGTGCGTAGGCCAGTAGAGTATGTATCATGGGAATCCAAGTGGTTGTTGTCACTTCCCAGGTCGTGCGCTGTTTCTGTTTTGGACACTGCGACTTGGACCGATAATTCTTCCAAGCGTGTGGCAAGATCCCGATGTTGCTGGTCATTCTCTTGTTGTCGTTGGTTACTCGCCAGTCTGTCCTCCTTGTACATGTTTATGAAGGCTTCGAGCTGCCTGTGCATGGAAAGCAAATCCCCCATAGCGCCCGACTCTGATACCAAGTTGTTATGTTCGCGGGTAATGGATCTAGTTATGGGGCGATTTATGGAGAATTCACCACTCGCAAGATTGAGAGCGTGTTTCTGAGATTTTCGCCCATGTCTCGCTATTTTGATAATTGGGGAGAGGGTCGTTGAAGAGAGAACCTCACGATCTCCGACTTTGGTAGAAGCAACACAATTCGATGCTTTTATTTCCTCTCTTCTGATACATATTTATACAAGGTTTTGACAACCCAAACTAAAAGATAAGAATCCCTATCTAATCCAATGATATCTTCCTAACTAATTAAGATAAAAACCCTATCTAATCCAATTATCCAAATGATATCTTCCTAGATGATATCTTTCTAGCTAATTGAGATAAGCTCTTATTTAAGGAATTTAAAAACAAGATAAATCTAGAATCCTATGATCTAATCTACCACATTTTACTTCCCA
The DNA here is from genome assembly GCF_025594145.1 of Primulina tabacum. NCBI lineage: Eukaryota > Viridiplantae > Streptophyta > Magnoliopsida > Lamiales > Gesneriaceae > Primulina > Primulina tabacum. Next base: position 4,594,680 of record NC_134557.1, read on the forward strand.
TGAGTGTGTCTTTGATAAACAATATCTTTTGAAGAAGTTGGGTTGGGCTCGACATTTGCTGGTGGTGGGTTGGTCGTGATATTCTCCCTCTTCGTGCATCACGAATTAAGCAGACATCTCCCTGGACATGCCACTTAGATGATAAAATACTAGAAAGATCAGTCCGCACTTACTTCCTGAGCATTAGATAAGCAAGAACTAGAGTAGCACTCCTACTCTTCCCTTCAAAGCAATGTACCAGAACCTTGCCACCAATTTGTTCCACACGGTCTATAAAATCATGTGCTTCTTGAAAGATATCCCTAATGTTAGCATCTTCAATGTCATATATCTGTACATAGACGAAATGATCACCAAACAAGTCAAGGAAATTTTTAAGCGAAGCAGAATTTAGTAAGGTTGCATTTGGGTGGAAGCATTTTATTTGAATGAGTTTATAAAAGGAAGTTGAAATCACTCCTACAATTGAGAATTTCAAATTCCCTATTTTGGTATAAAACATAAATTGAAGGATGTCGCAATTTAAAATTTATAGATTTAAGAATTACCCAAGCAGTTGGTGTGGATTTGAATTAACCATTTGAAATCTAAATACTTCCATCCAAATGCAGCCTAAAAGAAATTGGAAGGTATATAAAAGTGGAGCAAAAGGCTGCAAATTCTGTAAAATACATACTGAAAAATTTCGGTACTCGAATAACTCAGGAAACTGAGAATCAGATTGTCCAATTTCATTGGAGCACAGACATAAAATATGTGCAATCCCTAAATGCTGCAGGGTGTACACAGATCGAGCAGCAAGTGCTCCACCAATGAACAAAGTAGCAGAGATAGCTGATGGCTTTTCTGTATTTGCTGAGTCAGATATCAGTCCTATCCTCTCAAGAATGTGCTCTAACCTCACCTGAATTTTAAGTATTTTTTAAAAAAGAAACTTGGTCATTCCATGACAGAAACCAAAGCATACTACCTAAGTTGTCTCAAAATATGGCATGTCGGAATGCAGTTATCACCTTCAACTCATAAGCATCCACCACACAATTATTATCACTACCTTCAAAAAATCCAGTGATGAAGTTATTCTCCTGGCACAATTTAACTGCATCGTTTTTAAGCATATCATTCCATTGCTGTAGTTCTTTGCTTGACTCTGTATCAACCTGGAAAATAAACCGCAAAAAGGAAATTGTGATTAAAACAAATAATAATTCAAGATAAATTGAATTAAAAGAATGATGCTACTAACAATCTCGTTCCGCATAATTCCTAGACTTATCATTTGATAAATTGTATCCACAGAAAACAGTTACGCCGTTAAAACATTCTAAAATATAATCCACGTCTCTTCATGGTTCAACAAAAACATAGTTATAGAACATGTTTAATTCAACTACACACGTAATGGAATGTAATGGAGTCCAATTCAGATTCAAATATGAAATTGGTCGGCCAGTATACTAGAGGAAGAGGTTAACAGAACGCGTCAGAGTTCAAAGTATAATCAAGATAAGAAATTGGCCTGCCACTATACCAGTGGATGATATTGACAAGACTTAAATTTGAGCAACTCTACAGATATGGATGTAACATACTGGAACATCAGTTGCAACCAATTAAGGAACATGTTGCTGAACTACCAAACAATCTAAAACTATTTGTAATGAACAGAGCATAGAAACGTTAAATTCTTTTTAGGTAACACTAAGTTCTATGAATACATATGACAACCTTTGCAAATCGGTGAAAGTCACGAATCTTTGCAGTCAACCTCAAGCTATGCAACGGTTCACCGCTTCCCTTGCATAACTTCCCATAAGAGCAATCACGTGAGATTGGAGAACAAGTGTCTGAACTTTCTTTAGATCCTGAAGATGGAATCCTAAGGGCTGTTTTCTGTGTTTCTGAGTCGTTCAAATCCAAATTGTCCTCGCCAAGGATCCAATCCCTGCTTGGTAAAGATGGACAAGGGACCTCAGTCCCTTTAGCCTGTGCTGGAGATTCAGGAACCGCCGGATCCTCTTTATCAAGATCCCCAGAAGATCTATTAAGTACATTGAGAAAAGCCCGTAAGAGGCCATCTAGTTTCTGGTGAAGGGTAAGAAGGAACATGTGAAATCCCTGCAAGTCCCTGAGTGCTGCTCGAAATCCACTTCTGAATTCGTGGACGGCTGAATTTATCTCAATCCCACGGAAATCATTTGCATCAGTAACTAGCTGTGAAGATTTAAGTTTTCCTCCAGTAATTTCATGCAATAGTTGTGACGCATACTCAGAACTGTTAAGAAGTAGCTCAATGAGCTTCGGATAATTTGCTTGATCATTAGCACGTTTCCCTGCTGGGGGTCTACGAGGCACTACATTATCTATTGCCACAATATGTAAATCAGAGCTAGTTGACTCATTCAAAGTGAGACTCGTTGTGGATTCTGCTGTATTAGAAACATCAGAACCCTGAGATACCAATCCTGGATGAGAAAGGTTAAATACACTGTCAACAGAAGTTGCTCTAATTTCTTTTTGAAGTGCCCGGATAACTTTAGGTCTATATCTTTTGATTGCAGAATCAAAAGCAACCTCTAGTGCATCATTATTTGCAGTAGTTAATTTTTCAGCCAATAGTAAATTTGCATAGTTCCCACGCCACCTTAGTTGGCGACAAGGAAGACGATCTTCATTTCTTATGACAAGGTCTAACATTAAAATCCTGCCTAGAGCTGCAGCTGTTTTTCCTGCAGCTTCCTGTGATTCAAATGCATTCGAGCTTTCCAATAGAGGAGACCCATGAACATAGCTGTAATGTGAAGATTATTTGGAGAAATAAATCAAGCGCTTATAAAATATCAGCTTCATAGGTGAGTACTTTCTCCTTTATAAAGTAATCACACAAGCATAGCTATCTTTCTACATGAAAAATATCTGCATCAGATTTTGATATACAGTCTTTTGTAGAAGTACCAAGATACTATCTTATGACCACTATTTTTTGGCCTGAGGATAATGACCTATGCAAGGAATTTGAAACACATCTGCATCATATTTTGATATTTTAACTTCTTAAGTGGTACCGATATATATCTTACTGCTGCTAATGTTTTTGGCCTAATGTCAATGACCTATGCAAGGAATTTGGTGGACCAACAGAAGTAGGTGCATAACACTAGTGACAGATTGGATAAGACAAAAGGTTTAATTGTGGTCTAGCATAAATTGCTGAAATTCTGGTGCCTTTCTATGCAGTACGCCTTCTGCTAATGCAATTACTTGCAATGATAAAATTTTCAATACGTACTTCATGAGTAAAAGGCAGCGACTCAGCTCAAGAGCTTCCAGGAGTTCTGAACAAGTCATTTCAGCAAGTTCATTCCCTTGAATAATAGCAGCGTCTTTTGCTTTTTCTGCAGCCTCCTTGATTTGCAGCCACTCAGAACTCACATTGTGAATGACTCTAGCCTGAAAAGCAGTGGACAAATTTTCAAAATTAAGTTTAGGCCTCAGGCGTATTAACAAGCAACTGTCAAAGCGTGGAGATACAACCTGTGGGGTCGGGACGCGTAGCCATTTTGCAAATTCATAACCAAGAAGTTCAGACTGAGTGGCCATCCTTGATGATGAGAACTTTATAACAACTGCAGCTTCTGTAGAACAATGTTCATCATTTTCGGGTTGGTTGAATAAAGCAAAAAAAACAACACCGCCAGAATTAACAGTAACCTGTACTGGCATAAGAATCCAAATTCAAAATTAGAATTAGATAACATGTTTCAAGGTAAAAAAAAAAAAAGAAAAGTCAAATGCTCTCCGCAAAACTTTATAGCCTATCACATATTTTTAAGTTTAGCAAATGCTTTACTCTATATTCGACAAGCATGCATGTAGAAGGAGAAGTAAAGACTTCTAAACTATGAAAATATAAGCTCTAGCACACTTGAAAGAAAAGGGTACAAGGAAAACGTCATGCATGGAGAAATTAGAAAATCCGGTTCTATCACATACCAACACAATAAGGACAAAATTGCATATATTGTGTGATTATTACTGTGGCTGAGCATCTTTACTTTACAGGGAATATTACATCGACAAACTTGGGACTGTCTTACTACAAATTATATTTTGTCGCACTAAATTTCTCATACGTCAGTTTAATCATTGAAGCAATTGCAATATCAAAGTCACATAAAGACAGAAAAAAGGCAAAACATTATCTATCAATGCATTAAAGTTCTCTGTCAAACCTCCAGTGCTTTATTCATCTCATCCTCAGAATGCTCACCACTTCCACTGTGCTCTGTACGGTGAAGAGAAGAAAGTGTTGTCCAAGAGAAGGAGCTTGATTTGATGTCTAACATGCCAGTTTTACCAAGTCTTTCCCATAAACTTATTTCTGCAGTTTGCTCAGAAGGTGGGCAAGTCTTTGGATCGAGATTATTTCCTCCCGAACTGAAGCAAAATAGTTATAGTAAGCACAGGGGAAAAAAAACTTTTGTCATACAAAAGCAAGATATATATTACGTATTCATTTCCAATCTTTTTTGTGTCAGACTAACCAAAGTTTTCCGAATTCTATGGTCTCATGTTGTATATACTCTCAGCCTTACAAGTTGTTATCATTAAGACACTGGTGAAGATTACTGAAAGGCGCAAATATCATTACCTACCTAAGAAGAACTAAGGATTCATTTATGATTTATGGTTGTGGAGAATTGAAGTTAAAGCGCTCAAGATATTTGCATTTCAATCGAATGTAGAGTCCAAAATTGATATCCAAATTTTTACACTAAATGATAGGCTTCTTCTCTTGAAAGCGTTCCAGGCAAGGCAGTGCTATGGGTTTCACCGAATCACCACTAATCCTGAATATATATAGTATCATCAGACGGTACAAAGGCAATCATTTGAATGCGGAATTCATCCATGGTGGTTTACTTCTGGATGCTACTGCCCAGCTCTGGCATACTCAGACAACACAAGTCATTGTGCAATTGAAGAAGCCAAAATTTCACCAGCAGTCCAAATAAATGTTGAGAAGATTCCATCTGATTCAAAAGATTACTGGTGACATTACCATTGACAAAGCCGCTTATTTCCCATAAATCACATGGTGGTTAGTAAAAGGAAGACAAATCAATGATGACATCCTTTTGGCTAAAGTGGTTGTGCACACCATTTAGACCAAAAACCAGAAATAATCAGAACTTATATTAGCTCTTTGACGTAATTCTTGTTGAAAGTCTCCAGCTTTTTGGTTTTTGTACTCAATGCATCAAATTCAAATCAAAACACATTTCCAAGACATTCCTTCGGTTTTTATTAACATAAAGAATGCTAGTTTTCCCAATGAAAGATGAGGTCCAAAACAAGGATAAACTAAATTTGTATTTTTATTTGCATTGGTGGCAGACTCTCTTTCTAGAAGCCTAAAAAATTTCATGACTCGGCCCACAGATGCAACTCTATGCTGCTAGCCGTATGATAATCTCCAGCCTGGATTCTCCAGAAGCATAACAAAGCTTAAAGACTTATTTCTCAGTTATGCAAATGTGTATGACTGTATGGTCAATCAATCAATCAATCAATCAATAGATGATATTAAAAGTATATTGTCGCCGGAAACAATGTCTCTCAGCTCCACCAATTTGACTGCTCCCCCCACTAGTTTGTAAATAAATTTCTTCCTATGATTATTTGGGTGTCCTCTGTTCAAAAGTCATAGGAAAAACTTTCCATAGGACCGATCGCTTGCTACTTTACCAAAAACTAAAGCTGGTGTTAACAGTCCAACTCAAATATTTTAAATCATACATCAGTTCAAGTATTACGTTTCGATTGTTCTATACAGCAAATACATTATTACACCAAACGACATCAATAATTACACTTCTTGCAATTAATTACCATCGAACCGTTACTTTGGCTCTGATAACAATTGTAAGATCGAGCTCTTGACGTGTTACCAAGAGCTATAGCTGGTGTTAACGGTTCAACTTAAATTATTTTAAATCGTACAATGTGTTTCTGTTGTTCCACCCGACATGAACAATTATTTCATCCAACATAAACAATTATTGCACCCAACACTTTAGTTTCTAGGATTTAGTTAGCAATATCATGAAAAAGGAGTTTGGTTTATGTATGTAGGTATATGCAGTTTGATAGTGCCAAGCATAATGAGTTCTTGGCTAACAGAATGTTGGAAGACACTCTACACTCGAAAAGAAGATCTACTTAGTTTCTACCAACTTAGAGGTGACAAGTTCCTAGATAACAGATTGAATATATGCAAAAACCTTTTGTAACACCAACTTAAATAAATTGGCAGAAACATATTGATGGATCGAAGAAACTCAATAATGGTGACGTGAGGGAAGAAATCAAGACGAAACATATGTAGGAATTATTCTTAGGGACAAAAATGTTACCACGTGCATTTCAGGAATATTCTGGAATAGCCGGCAATTTATACACATTACTATTTGCCATTTGGTAAGGCATAATATGTGCAAATAAAGTATATTCAATCCATTTTGTAACAAGTGGATTCCCAATTATCTAGTCCATCAACTTAATAAGTCATTCAGATCCTGGCCACTGGAAAATCAGATGACTTTTTCAGGGAAATTCAGTCTCTTTTGTCAATCACGGAGGTACAAATATGGTAGATTTTCGAAGGACACAAAATCGCAGATTTTCTAGCTTACTCTGATTGCACAGCTCATAGATCTGGTCTATGGGATCAGAGTCTTTTACATCATTCCTTGAAAGGAATCCTCGTAGTGACAGACTTGAGATTCCGATTTCAGACTGTTTGTTATCTAACACCGCGTAACTTGGTTTAGAACCTTAAATTGGCATGTATCTTTCTTAATTCTCATTGAAAAATGAAAATATATCGTTTCATCTCAGGACTTATCTATTCAATTCTATCCTTTTAATCTACAAGTCAGGTTCATGAAAAACCACCAACCTAGCTGCTGGTGGTTTTATTTAAAAGTATCTGTATGCAATTTAAAATAAGAACATTTAACTCAGCAAGTAGCCAATCCGATGAGCCTAACAATGTATATGAAATTTGTCAACGCGAAAAAATCAGAGCCACATTTTTACAAAACATTGACAACATAGAATATATACAGCCACCAACCAAACAGACATGCCCTGAGTGCTGTGAGGTCGATGGGGGAAGCCTGAGGCAGGATACTTGCTGCTCCGTTTACGGACAAATTCCAGCCACTGCGCAAACCGATAAGCGGGTCCGGCTGTAATGTCCCCCAACATATACAAAACCTGCATTTCCCCAACATACTCAACTTTAATCTCACTTTTGAGATCACACATATAAGTACAAAACAGACACACATATTTATGTACACATTTTTCTTAGGATTATAAAGCCAAAAAGAAAAAAGAGAGAAAATTATAGGCGAAACGACAGACCCTTGAAGTGGCTGTGAGTGGCAATGGAGCTTCCAACGCATCATTTCCAATATCAAAGTCCTTCTCTTCGTCCTCCTTCTGCATTAACAGAACAAAAACATGAATGCGTAACGCAGAAATACCCTAAACTAAAAATCGTTAGCATAAAGACGAGATGTAAATAAGACGGAAAAATGCAGCGAAATTCCGGGCCGAAACGATTCCTAGTTTTTGGAATTTGAGGTGGAATGATAAAGAGACAGCGTACTTGAGAAAAGCATGAATCTTCTCCTTGATTCGCAGACATTTTAATGTTTTTAGCTCTCTGGTCTAGGTTGGTTCCATTTAGGGAAGATTACGATTCGGAACATAGCTTGATTTTCCGGCTACCCGCAATAGGAGGTGGAGGGGTGGTTGAGGGGCACTGCCGCAGATTAATGCGGAGATGTTACAGACGATCAAACGGTAAACCCATACAATCTTTTTTTATTTATTTAATTATTTATAACTCGAGCCATTGTTTTATATATTGTGCATATACAATAAGTTTTTTTTTAATGAAAAATAATAGAATAAATTATAATACTATAATTTAGTACCATATTTTATTTAACTCTATCACATAATTAGTTACCACTAACCGTTGCTGCCATATGGTTCTGCAGTATTTTTTTATTATTTATTTGATTTAATAACATAAATCTAAAAAGTAATGAATGAGATTTAAATTATAAGACACTAAATTAAAATTTGAAAAATGAAAAATGAAAAAAAAAAAAATCAACTCATGACAAGCATGTTATGTCTCTATTAGGCCTTACACTTAAATAATAGTAATAATATAGTTTTATTTTCGTAAAATCATAATTTAATATTGATACATTTTACCGATATTTGGAATTTATATGATATTTCAAATATTATTATAATTTGTAAAACGATGAGCTTATAGCATATTTTGCATCAATATCAAAAATTTGTGGTTAGAGACAATCTGTAAACTGAAATATATTAGTGATAAGAGGGAAAAAAAAACAAAAACGATTTATATAGTAGCGACGAACAAAATGAGAGCAGTTTAAATCGTGAAAACGGGATCGTGGGAGATCAATACGAGCAAAACCACCTGTTGTCACACTCAAAAAAATCTTTCACTATGTCTCATGCTACTCATGTCAGAGTGTAAGCTGATAATGCTTTTGGCTGACTATCAACATCTAGGGTGCCACATTCGTGGTGCATTGCCTAATCATCTCCTAAACTCAATATATATATATATTTGAAACCTGTTAGGCCCTCTAGTTTGCCTTGGGTATTATAATGACATCACGGGAAAAAAAATACATGCGTAGTTTACTAGTTCTGAACTATGTTTTTGACTATCTAAAATTTTGAAATGAAAATATATACACTAATCATATGGTAAATATAAGAGTAGGTTTTTTATAATTTCGATCTAAATAACTTTCCCTCCATGCTGTGTTGAAATTTCGTATTTCGTGGAAGGATATAATGTCTCGGCCTCTCGGGTCAATGCCAAAAAGTTGTTGAAGTGATACGTCGACGAGCTTGGCTACTAACTCGACCTGGGAACAATAAACTGAAAATATATAAATTTAATTTTGTCCTTGGAAAAAGTTATGTAATTTGTTTAATTCTATTACAATCACGCACTATTATCATCTTTAATTCGGTACTCAGATTTAAAAAAAAAAAGATACGAGGATAAACTGGAAATCTCACTACTGATTAATTTTAATTAAGAATTTAGATGTTCTTAAATGTAGAAATAAAGAACTAATTATTTATTTCAGGAAGAATATACATACATACGTGATACGAAGTCAAAATCCTTCCCATCCCATTCTCATATTTATCAGTATAAGACAACAAGAAGGCAAACCCAAATTCCACCAAAAGAAAAGATGTATTGATAAACTGGTGTACGAGATGCAAAAGTTCTATAAAATTCTTTCAAGAGATTAGGTTGGTTAATGGTTCTAAAGCTAGAGTAGTGACGCTGTGACAGTAAAAAATGAAGGCACAGAAAAGGTGCAAACAAAGTGACTAATTTTTCATAAAATAAATAAAATGACAGGTCAAAAATGTATTTTCAAATACGTCTTTAAACATGAGTTTATTCTAAAATTATCTCATTATAGTCCATCCACGATCCATAATCCAACCACGTCTTTATCACTTGAACAATCTCTAAAACACTTATCAAGCCAACCAAAAACAAACAAGAGAATAAAATGAACAGAGACGACGGATTCAAACTCTAAAACACAAACAACTGACAAATCTATAAAATCAATTCTTTGTCTATAAATGAATACATGGATTTCATTTTGTTTTTCCTGTACCAATCACTCTTATCACAAAAAATCTTTACAATCACTCAACCTCACAGAACCTTTGGTTCAACAACAAAAAATAAAAGGACAATAACCACAAAACTGTCATTCAGAGATCTTGTAAATAGGGAGAGAAAGAAGGATGATGAAGAAAAGAGACAAATTAATGTACCATCTCATGTCGAGGTATCTGAATCTGGAGCCTGTTTACTATTAGCAAATGAAGGTTGGCCAATCTCCTTCCGGGACGCCTCCCACAGCAGTTGTTCAATGCCCAATTTCCTCAACTCCGTTAATCCTTTCTCAACTGCGAGACAGCAAATATTACGAGGTGGAACCTTGTATCAAAGAACAGATGCGGCAGGCTGATTTTGAGTTCAGAAGCCAAACTTTTCATTTGGCTACGAAACAGTCAAATAATTCCTTTCTATATAACTTAAAAAACCCATCGGCAGAGGGAGTGAAAAGAACAGAGTAATAGATAATTACCATCAACAGCATCATGTGAAGTTGGCGACTCTCCACTGCGGCTTATCCATAATTGAAGTCTGTCTTCTGCAATATCTTCCTCAACACCATGCACTAAGGCCCTTCTCCAGAAATATGTAAGCCAAGCCTGAGAAAAGTAAGATCTTACCTTTGAAAGACAAATGCACACTTCAATAGCTACAAGACCGAACTGCCCGAGACAGCATAACAGCGGATGGAATCTCCTAGTGGTACTTAAATCTAAGTTCATGATTTTCTTCATATTGAAAATATGAGGATAAATGACTAAACCTTGAGAATATTCGTTGTTACAGGATCCCAAGAGAACATTTTATGGGGACATAGAAGGGTGTCAATTAGAGGTACAGTATTGAAAGAACAGATGTCAATGAAAAAGAGACCGCAAACAACCTTAACATACCTCCTTGAAAAGAACATCTTCAGATTCCTCTTGACTTAATTCTGTAAACAAAATATGAAATCTTGCAAATGAGTTTTGTCATGGTAGTTCCAAATCATAGTGGGAGGAGTCAAAGATTTTAAGTCCCAGCACAAAACATGAATCTTCAAGAGAGTGAAGCAGAAAATGGAAGGGAACTTTTAGGTTCCATACTACTTGCATCATTACATCTACTCCAGTAAACAAACAAAAAACAAATTTCAATGAAGTACGAAGGGAACAAGGTTAGAATGCTACAAGTTCTGCAAATACATTGAGCCAGTCAATAAACTAAAAGTACTTTATTCTCAAGGGAAGGAGATAAAAAATCAAGTTTCTCACCAGAGGCCTCCATGAACTTGGGATCACTTGACGATTTAGGATCTACAAATAACAGGACAAGAACCTAATCATCTTTCAATGATACATCACAGCTCAGAAATAATCACAAGATAATATGATACATATTAGTATTTAGTTGTACCACAATTGACAGGAATGAGAAAACACTCTCAAAGTAGAAAATACCGGAAAAGGAATGCCGAACCAAAGTTGACCGTCGGTTTTGGGCCAACGAAAGGACAACAGCATCCTCAACCTTCAAAAGACATAATGGGTGAGAACATAAACAGTGTACATCCTTGCATCCAAAATTTTAATTTAAATTTTAAACAGTAAAATGGTGGATTTATATAATAAAATTAGAGCATTTGACAATGAAAGACAGAATCAAACTGGAAATAAGAAAATTCCAAATAGCATTATGATCAATAAAAGATGGAGAACCTTCAAGGAAGCTAATTCCCTCAACCCCATTTCAACTGACAACATGCTCTCAATATTTCCTTCCCCGGATAAATCATTCAAATCACGAGAATGTTTGCTCCGGTCATCTCCCCCTGTTCAAGGACGGAGAGCTAAAAACTGTTAGTTATGAAATACTAGGACATTTAGATAGAAAAATAAAAATAATTACAGCAAAAGAAATGAATAGCAAAAAAGTATTCAATGGAAGTAGTCGGTACCATCCCATGAATCCTCCCTGGCCTTCTGCCCAGCAGAAATGACAACCTCAAATGGCAGAGGTGCCAAAGATGACCAATGCTCATATTTTGAAGCTGCTATATCGGCACAGATACCTGCAGGACATAGAAGCGTGGAAATCAACTAAAATCTTTTATATATTTGGTTTATTATATTTGGTTTATTTCTGGTCTTTCCAGAAAAATACTTAATCAAAATCTATTTTCAGGATCAACTGAAAAATGTGATGTATTGTTTTAATTTCTCAGAGAGGCACTTTCTATTGAAGATATCATATTATGGATTAGATACTCTTAGTTTTTATAACATTCAGCGTTTTGAACTTGAAAAAATAGTATATTGGTTATAACGTATAATAATGATCAAGTTGTTTTGAGATTTATGAAAAACTGAGCTGAAAGCCTGAAACTAATAATTGCATAGGGGAATATGAAAATGGGTTAAATGAATTTTGGAGACAAAAATCAAGAATGTGGTGTAGAAAACATTAACGGGAAATGAACAAATATCGCCATTTACCTGCTATTACACATGGCAAGTTTTAAATAAATATATCAACGTCAGACATTAGAAATTTTCACAACCCATTTTAACTTTAAGAAAATGACAAGATAATAGAACAACTATATAAAGTAATTGCAAGAGAATGTTTTGTCTTTGGTTTCTCAAGCTATCCACAGGAGTATACAATTTTATGCCTTCGATTTCATACTGGAGAATATCACACAACACCTACAAATATCAGTTTCGAGTTTTTTAAACGAAAACGTGTTTTCATTTAACTTTCATCTCCTAAACAATAATTTTACTTCAACATTTTACCACTTCCAAGACAATTGTAAAATTATAAATATATTTCACTCGCAACACATTTTTTAACTTTCGAGACGTCCCAGAAAACATATAAAAAACCAAAAAATACCCCTAGATATCTCTTTTTTTTGGCATTGAAACATAGTTGGACATGAATTACCATAATGTGCAGCTAAGCCCCAATAGCGAGCAAGCCAGCATCTCTTTAAAACAACCTCCTCCTACAGAAGGAAACCAAATTGATAATGTATATCAGAATTTGTGGAAGAAAACCATCAGAAAATTACTAGAAACTTCAAATAAAGTTTAAGAGAAAAACCATCTCTTCATGTGTCAGAATCATTCTCTGAGTCATAGTTCTTAGCGCTTTTGCTTCTGATTCAGCTTCACGAAACTGTTCTGCAGCTGTTGCAGTCTCATCTTTAATACTCTGAGAAATGTCCATGAAACATCAGAAGCATAAACTATCAGACAAGGAATCAGGGTAACACCAGGAATCATATGACAACCTCAAGTTCTGCACGAAGAGCGGCAAGTTCTTCATCTCTTCCATCCTTTGTTTGCTTCGCAGCTTTGAGATTAGCCTGTAGTAAATATACAATATATTCACATTGATAGAATGACGAAATAGAAACATGGCACAAATAAAAGAGAGAGATGTCAGCCAACCTCTCTCTGACGGAGAGCAGCTTCCTTCCTGCTAACAGTCAGACATATCAGTGAAATGTAGCACGACAAAAAATGTGGTTGAACAAATGAATTTACCGGCTCAACAACTTAGCCTCCAAGGAAACACCTTCTCCAAAAGAAGCAACCTACAGAAATTTAAGTCCAACACAATTATCTTGAAAGATAGAACATGTACTGTGTTTACTCCAAATGTGGAGAGTTCAGTATTCAACCACCTATTCCATATTAATTTGGAAATAAGTGGTTGGCAAACTAATAATTAAAAAAGACAAATAATTTAAATACATATATCAAAAATCCATCTGCAGTAACGTTGCTCCAGGAAAGAGGACGGCGTAAAATCAAATAAATAAAAACTTGCATTGTTTCTATATCATGAATAACCCAAGTGATGAAGCAATTTTTCAAAATTCAGGAACAAGGGCTGCTTTAATTCTGACCTGTTTCTCTAACTCTCTGGCTCTTGCTTCTGCTTCTTCACGTTTTTCTTCTGCCTGATGAAGCTGTGGGGCAAAAATTGTCCGATAGAAATGAATTCGCAAGCATATACACTTCAATTTTTTCAAGGTTATTTAGTAGGCAGGAACAAGAGAGTAAACTCACCTTATCTAGAATTATTTCATTTTCTTCTTGCAGCATGTCAAGCTGAAAATTAAGTAGATTTCAGTCAGCCCAGAACACTATGTAACCATGTGAATGTAAAATATAAAAGATAAGAACCTCACTTTACTAAGTCAAGGTTTGATGATTAGATATCACATGTCCATTGTTTCAAACACAAATACCTTTGGCTTTCCATCAAACATTTTTACCTTTTCTTCACTTTTTTCAATTTAGATACATCAATTAACTCATGAAAATCAACTATTAAAAAATGCAACACTTATTCTCTACTTTTGAGCATCACATCAACTTTCGCATTACATCATTGAAAACCGATTCGGATTACTAAAGCATTCTACACATTTGTAATTCTCACGATGAGAGCAGGAGAAAGCCCTGCCTAGTGCCCCATTAGAATCAATATGCAACAGAAAGATGCATTATTTCACATAAGTGAATTGAATAACTTGAAGTTGATTTAGAAGTCATACTTCATCACGAAGTGCAGATGTCTCATGCTGAACTCCAGAATCTTTCAGGCCAAGTCCCACATCATGTGTTAACCTACAGTATGTGCCGATATCAGATGATTCCGAGACGCTGATGAAATTTATAAATTAAGATCTGAAGTCTCAAATCATACCAATCAACCAGCACAGCCTTGATGCTATGCACAAATAAACTGACTAGCAACTAATTTGGTACGCTTTTAATAAGCACAAAGTCAAACTATATAACACACAAAATGCCAAAAAAACAACTAAATGTTTCGTCATGTATCCATAGGTTGCATGTTTCAATCACACTTTGCCGCCTTTGATACATGCAATTGATTAATAATACAGCGAAATTGCAGAACTTTATATTCACATTACATTTGATTTAATATTTCAACATCATTAATTTTTTAGTTATCCTTGGATCAGAGTCAAATATTAATTTACACTATGAAAAAGGTTTATTAGACGAAATATCCAACTATCCATCATACCATCAATAAACAACCGAGGCTTATATCGTGAATCATTGTATTTCATAACATTAGCTGAAACGAATGTATAAGAAAAAGATGAAGATATTACCGCTTTTCTCTTAGTCTGTTATTGGGAGGTTCTATAGGAGGGATGATAACTGGAGTTTTCAATGAGGATCGGCTCAAAGGTGCCGCATTAGTCGTTGTGGTACGAACAGATATTGAAGGTCTTCCAGCGGAAGTGGATCGAACAGGAGTGATATCCATAAAGTTTCGACCAAACTAAAAACAAAATAACCAATTTAAGAAAACGTAAGCAAACAAGTACTCACTACCAGTAGATTTGTTAATTACAGCTTCAGTTAAATTTTAAAACACAATCTCAACATCCATAACGTGACTAATATCAGACAATGTCCAAATAATAACACATTACACTGCAAACACCGCAAGTAGAAACCAGTTCTCGTTATATCGAGCTAGCACCCATCAAAAGCAATAACCAAATCGCTTAGATATCAACACGACTAAAGATATTAAGGTTAACAAAATCAAATTGCGAAAATTCAAAACGTAACAATTCAAAAATTAATTGAAACTCTTCCATGGAACGGATTGAAACGATCCCCTAACTTTAAGCAGTAGCCGTCATCACAAAAATTTCAACCAAAATAAAGTCAGAACAAGTCAAATAACTCGAGAAGAATGGTAAATCAAATTTTACCGATGGCGACGGAGATCTATTCAGCTTGGAAACCGAAATTCCAGACAAACCGTTGCTGCTACTGTTACTGTCCGTCCTACTAACATTATTATTACTCGAAACAGGCGGAGGAAGTCCGAAACGAAAGTCCAGATCATCTTCATCCTCGTCCTCTGTAGTCTTGGATGCTGTCATCACCTGTGCAAGGCGCGCCGCCGCTGCTTTGGCGGCAACATTTTGAGTCCTCTTGATAGTTGACATCCCCGAAGCAGCCGGAGGAGGTCTGGATCGTGGATGAGCCGGAGAACCAGCGGGGGAAGATGAGCCGGTGCTGCTTGATCCGCCGCTCCACTGTCGGGAGTAGACCGGACTCTCGGTCCTCTTCCGGTTCATCTGTACTGAAATAGGTCTAGTAGAAATAGAATACTCCTTCAAGGGGCGGAGAACGGTTGAATCGGGAGGAAACGCCTGTCGGGAGAGAGGAAATCGGGTGGAATGCGATTCAAGTCAACAGGATGTTCATCAGCCAACCAAATATTAATCAGAGAACTTTCCGATTTTCAATTTCAAAGAAAATGAAAAATTACGGTCTAATTGCACAAACATATCATTTACCCTCCAACTCCATCTTAAATTTATCCTTATTAATTTCTTTCCTTATATTTGATCATAAAAACCCAAATTTGATACCTTTATTTTTTACGTCATAATTTTTCATGATCTATAAATAAAATATTAAATATTTTCTTAAAATTTAATATTTCATATTTTAGCCCAATCTTTATTAGTAATATTACAAATATTCTTCAATTCCAAAAAAAAAAAATCAATTAATTTAAGAACACACAAAAAATTCATCATATTATCGATTAAATTAAACGAGAAGACACATAAGAAATCGATCGATTAATAAACAACATGCTTCGTTGATTTAGGTCATCAAAATTTACGTTTTCAAAACTCCGACTTCTCTTAATTTTACTTTTTTTAAAAAAACTTTCACCGTCCGAGAAGGCTTTCGAGACGAGTCCAGACGCGTGCTTGGGCTCACCTTAGTAAACTGTTCACGTTGCGAGAGACGCTCGCTTTCAACGACTATGTGATTAAGTTGAATCTTTGAATAGCATTTTTTATAATTTCAATTAATTAGGTATTGTATGACTTCATGGGAAAGTTTGTGTAGTTAGTTAACCCGAAATATCTTAAAACCAATTGACAAACTATTTGTTACCAAATATGATATTAGAGCTTGTGCTTGTTGGCGGCATACATGATCAATTATTGATTGAACAGAAATCAAATAATGTTAAAATGAATGGTATAAAAACAATAATATTATAAAAATGATTTATGAGTAAATTCTGTTTTCATTATAAATTTTCTTTTGCGTGTGTGTTAACATTACACTGACAAAAGAAATTGTACAGATCTTCATGAGCTGAGGCACACAAACTTCTTCCTTTCTAGTTACTACATGCGTTGCTTTTCTTTAGATCTTGTTTTGTCCTTGCTTAGAAGAAACACAAAATCTGGAAAGGAAATTTGCTGCAAATTTACTACTGCGTGATTTTTTGGACACAGAACATTAGAATTTTTCGAGTTGTTTGCTTTAAGCGTGATGACGAGGTATTGCTCAGTAAGATTAACGTATTATCCTCTTGATAATATCCTTGCAAATTTATTACTGCATGACTTTCTGGACACATAACAGCAGAATTTTTCGAGTTGTTTGCTTTAAGCGTGATGACGAGGTATTGCTCAGTGAGGTTAACGTATCATCTTCTCGATGATATTATTGGGATATCAGATAAATAAACGAGATAACATCGCAGCGGAACATCATAAGTAATATCAACAACGAATAAGATGGACACAATATTTATAATAGTTCACCCGAAGATTGGGCTACATCCACTATAAATATCTCAAGAAGATCACTTCTTTATTAATACAAAGAAGACAAAGTATTTCCTCAGAACACTTTGATTTTAATATTCATTTTCTCTCCACTAATCATATTCCTTTCAAGGATAAACATTCCTTAAAAAATCTCACACTAACTCATTTATCTCATTTCTACACTTATTGTAGATGAAATGATTTTTTGTTTTGTTGTGATTTTGAAATAAAGAATGAATGAGTACTTATAGGTGAAGTTTAAAGAAGAAAACAAGATATTACACATCATTGCATACATTAATCAAACCTAACATTTTTTTACTAACTCAACACAAGTGTTTATAATTCAAAAATGGTGTGTTCTGAGTTCAAGTTTGGCTTGCTTTGAATTCAAACTTGGCTTGATTACTTAACAATTCTCCCCCTCAAGCTAATTTTGTGAATTCGATCAAACCTACAATAGTTCTACAGTATTTCAACTTCCATTTCGACAATGTCTTGGTCATAAGATACAACTCACACAAAACACAAGTTTGCACCAACATAAGTAGGCAAGACATCATTTTTACAACTCTAGCCATTCTTTGTGCTGTTCAATTGATAAACTTTTGACATATTTCAGATAGAAACTAAAGTTCTCATCCTTTTCTCTTCTCCACAAATCCTGAACCCCATACAGCTCGTAGCGACTATGGGCTGGGACAATTAGCCAGGAGGGGCAATAAAGAGAAATTGGGGCTAAAATCAAATAATCTTGATGCCCCCAATATTTAACCGTGTCTGAGTTTTATCGAGGACCTTAACCACAACCCGTCGAGCACGTCTCGTCCGAATCCTTGCATTTGGAATCATCTCTAGACGAGTTCGACTGAGCCTCTTGAGCTAGGCTCGGCCGATCCCCTTGGGTAGAGCTCGGCCCTTGAGTGGAGCTCGGACGAGCCTTGGAGCTTGTCTGAGCTCCGAGCCCCTTGGGCAGAGTTCGGCCAAACCCTGGTGCTCAGCCGAACCCTTGAGTGGAGCTTGGCCGAGCTCTAGAGCTTATACGAGCTCTAAGCCCAACCAATGCCTGGAGCAGGGCTCCGCCAAGCACAAGTGCTCGGTCGAGCCCTGCTCTTCTGGGACCGGGTTGTATATTTGGTACGGGATCAGAGTAATCTAATGTTTGCATACGAAGCTCAACTATCTCGGGTTTTAGATATGAGGAAGTATGATATAAGTCTCAGTAGTACGAATTAAAATCCAATCCGACTTGAGTGTCCGGGCTCTATCCTAAGAACCTTATCAGATCTCAAATGTATGATTGATCTTTAAATACGAGATAATCTCGCCGTATGATTAGATGTAACAGAAAATCCGGGACATTTCTGAATTTGCAGGGATCAGAGAAGAGTTTATTTTTATAGAAAAACTTACCTAAGATAGACTTCTGCTCATTATGGTAAGTAATCCTTTCAACCACTATAAATACATAGATATATTTCATTGTCTGGGGCATTCACACATTAATTTTCGTCAGCACCACTCTACATGTTGCATCTTCTCGTTTCTTTTCTCTTAAGACCAAGATCCGATCAGAATGTCAGAGGGGTCACGTCGGAAAAATTCCCGACACCCTCCAACTATTGCTCGTATGTGCAGATTGACATCGTTCCATCCGCTCCGGTTCAAACATTGCTGATTCAAAGACCGAGCTCACCCGATCGAACCCAGAGAAAATTCGGTATCATCAAATCCCAAAACCACAAATTCGTAAAATTATCAGAAGGGACAAGAGTGATGATGATCGTGCTTCTACGGTGGTAAAAACGAGCTTGGAGTTGGCTCCGTCGGTGATTAATTCTGCTGGCATCGACTCTGGCGTTACTGGTGGTGATGAAGAGAGTTGGACATATTAAATAAATGCTATTTGCCCAAAACAATTTAAAATATACGTCGGAAGCACAAAGTCAAACTAATTAAAAACTTGAATTTTACAACTGAAGCTAAATCCGAAATTTAACCAAACATCACGTTTGTCTGAAAATTTTGAAGACGAGTCGGACGTGTGGATGGACATTTATTCTAAACTAGTAAATTACACGTGGGAGAAATTTGTTATTTTTAAAATTATTTATACAATAAAATAATTTTTTTTTTGAAATTATTCATATTAGGTGCGGGCGAGAGAGACGGGATGACAACGAGGCCGGAATCCACCATTTGGTGGGGATGAGTCGGCCTGTCATTTGGACAACTTTAATTCATTTTTGACAAATCTAATTGAGGAATTTACTAAGATAAGAACAACTAATTATAAGGGTAACACTGTCAATTTATGGTATATAAATTTAAGATAATATAACTTGCATATTGACCAGTTGTAATTTAATTTTTCCCAAGAAACAAAACTTCGATTTTCCTAAAGTCATTTGTAATACATTTTCACTTTTTACATAATTTTCAAAAAAATTAAATAAATATTCTTATTTATTTAAATTATAATTATACTAACCATGACAGATTGCAAATACTTACAATATTCGAGTAATTTGAATCTATTGTAATTACTTGCAAATTATAAGTAAGAGACGACTTTGAGTTTTATTTGTTGAGTATGTCTCTTGTGAGACGGTCTCACGAATCTTTATCTGTGAGATGTGTCAATCCTACCGATATTCATAATAAAAAAAGTAATATGCTTAGCATAAAAAGTAATATTTTTTCATGGATGACCCAAATAAGAGATATGTCTCACAAAATACGACCGGTGAGATCGTCTCACACAAGTTTTTGACTTATTTGTTTAATCAAGTTATTTAACAATAAAAATAAATTGTTGAATCCAAATTCAACTTAATTACAAATTATATAAAATTTAAATACCATCATCATATTTTTTGAAATTTTGTTTTGAAATTTGCAACAAAGTTGAGTAGTCGACACTAATATTACCCGGTCAAAATCACGTGTTAAATGCTGGAAATTGTCATACGTTGAGTAGTTGACTCGGCTTTGCATATATTTGCATGCTGCACATTGACCATGTCAAATATAATAACATTATCAGTTATAATAAATTTATGAAGAAAACATGAAAATATATCTATGATTTTCTTAGTGAAAAGCATGAAAATTGTTTCTTTATTACTAAAAAATAAAATAAAAACAATATCTTTTTTTATAAGCAAAAATAAAATCGTCTGATAGGAGTAATTAAGGATATTCAATTTATCCACGTTTTTAAAAAACATTACAACTGAGAATAGTCAACTTAAGAAGAACATGAAGTGCCAAATTGTCGATGTTGATTAAAATATAATTATTGACAACACTTGTCCAAAAATTTATAGTTTAAAATTAATTATACCCACACAATATATAGAAAAAATTTAAATATATATATATATATATATATATGTGTGTGTGTGTGCGTGTGTAAAATATGATATGACATAATTTTTTTTGAATATATGATATGGTATAATAATATTAGAAATGTATAAACACAACCATCTATACCTATCCTCCTCAACTCCAAAAAAAAAATAATTAACGTAAATAAAATTATAATACACACATTTTCATGGGTTTATTGTGAGATAGTCTTACGGATTTTTATCCATGAGTCGGGTCAACCATGTCTATATTTACAATAATAAGTAATATTTTTTCATATGTGATCTAATAGGAGATCTGTGTGACAAAATTGACTCGTGAAATCTTCTTATCGTATGACCATCTCACAAAAGTTTTTGCGTAATTTTTTCATCTAATTCTTGTACAAAGAAAAGTTCATTTTCTTATGTCCATGTCTTCATTTTATAAGACTCCCCTTGCTGCACCAAATAGATTATTTTGCTTTACCTGTTTTTTTTTATATATTTTTTTTTCCTATATTTCACACTACTTTCGATTGTGAAATCGACTTGACTAGCCAGACTTTTGTTTATTATTATTATTATTATTCCATTTTCACTTTTTCAGAGGTCGGTCCCACGCGCCACTATTGTAAATTAAGTTCTTGCATGTATCAGTAAGTGAAATATTCATAGAATTTTAAGATCTGCTCGCCGCCCGATCCATCATGTTATCGAGAAATTATTTATAGAATTATTTCACGGTAATTTAATACACAGTCGATCGCGGCTCCGATTTTTCTGGGGATATTTCAACGGAAATGGCTTAGCTTCTTCTATAAATAAACGCCCTCTCTTTCATCGATATCTTTTATTTTCTTGTAATAATTCAGGAACCGTAGATTATAAGATGATGGAAATCAATGCGATTGCGTCTTCGCCTCCTCGAACGGGGCGGCATTTGCAGCGCTACGATCAGGGATTTCGCCAGGTTGTGGGGTATGTATTTTCTGAATCTTGATTTTGTTGAAATGTGACGAGGAAATCTTGGCATTTGGATTGATTCTCGATTCGGTTAATTATATCTCATCCGGGTTATTTTATCTGAATATAACCTATTTGGCGTTTAACACTTCATCCCATATTCAAAATTTGCAGATGTATTCCATACAGGAAGAGGAAAACCAACAAGTCAACCCCTATCGAGGGGACCGCAATCGAAGACTTGGAGATCCTTTTGATCAGCTCTCAAAAGAGCCCAAAAATGATGTTCCCTAAGGTAACATAAATAGGAGAATCTTGTAGCTTTGAAAAGAATCATGATATGTCCTTGTCGAATTTTATGACAGAAGATATAGGAACAAAAGATCCGATGTTCCTTGTTTTTATTTGTTTGACATGATAGTTTGCTTTGAAATCATTAGGGTGGTTGGGAACTTGATGAGGATATCGAATTGGCCGCATCCCGGGAGACCATCGAGGAAGCCGGTGTGATCGGCTTGCTGGAGGTTAGGATTCCATGTTCATGTTTAATCAAAGCATAATGTTTTCCAACCAATGGATTACGTCGTCGCTAAATATTCATGTCCGGTTGCCTCGAACTTATTTGGTTCACATTCGCCTGCAGGATAAATTAGGTGAATGGGTTTTCAAGAGCAAAAGCCAAGACAAGTATCACCAGGGATCGATGTTCCCCTTGTTGGTGACCGAGGAGTTAAATGACTGGCCTGAGAAGAATGTCCGCCAACGAACTTGGGTACATCTAAAAGTTTCTGTTTTTTCATGCTTTCTATCAGAGTTGTGGAGTCGTAATACCAAGAAATCATCTTGTATATTTTGAAAAAAATATTGCAAATATAATTATCTCCACTACAAGTCTATGCATATTTTTTAAGAATTGTTTCAAATGCAATGCTATGATGCAAAACCGAGTCTTGAAGTGTGTCGTATGGATTTCATTCCACAGATGACAGTAAACGAAGCAAGAGAAGTATGTGCACATTCATGGATGAGGGAAGCTTTGGAGGTCTTCGTTCATCGGTTCCGAAGGGAGGAGGAACCCTTCACCTTCTGTAGATTAGAGTTCTACATCACCAAGGAATTAAGACTGGGCATTGAAGCTCAGAGTGCCGAATGAAACGCCGATAGGAGCCATTCGGGGCTCGACGACTCTTGTTTGGGGATTCATTGCTTTCAAGAAAACCACACAGGGAATTCTCTTGAAGATTGAAAATGTGTTCTTAGGGTAGAGGGTAGAGAACACCTATACAAAAGTGTGTACTCCGTTCTTTTATTCGTTGATATTCTTTTAGTCATGGCTTTGAGAAAAAAAGAAAAGAAAAACTAAATTATTAATCTTTCGTTTGGCCCGAATTTAAGACCTAAATGTGGAAAAACCAACTGTGGTCTGGGCTACTTGCTAGTTACAAATGTATTAGGTTTACTTCTATGTCCATAAATGAGAGAAAACTTGCATTGCGTGCATACAAATTTATATTTTATTAGAAGTCATTTGATTTTATTTGAAGTTTAATCTTTTTTCTTTAACCATTTTTTATATTTGAACTAGGCATTGTAGAAAGAATATTAGGTTGCGTCTCGGTCGTGAAATATGGATTTCAATGAGTATTTGATGATAGAGTTTGAAATGACTTCGTATGAGTTATGAGTTACAATAATTCAAAAAATAATTATTTGATATTCGAAATCATTATCAAGTAGATATGTCCAAAAAACCAATTGATTTATATATATTAGATTTCAATTTCACTCTCAACTTGGTTATGCGAATTCTCTCATCAATCCAAATCTTTCCATCCGAACATAAACTTACAAATTTCAGGAAAAAAAATTATCAAATAACATTTGAAATGATTAAATTTGAAACGAAGATTTTATTTTAAATCTTTTTGAATAAAAAATAAGTATATCTAAAATATTTTACTTGATCAATTGTATAGATATAAAAATAATTTAACACGTATGTTAGTTTGTGATGTTAAAGTAAAATATTGGTCAATAAGAAGGTTTTTGCAATTTTAAAATAATATTCAAAATATGATGTATATATAGATCATAATGATCGTACAAAATTTATCTTTCCGTGTAAAAATCAATTTTATTACATTGAAATAATATATAATTTATGAAATAAAAAATGAAAGAAACAATATGATTAAAAATTTCAAATTATAGAGATAAAATATGATCAAGTTTCTCCAATGGAATATCATGGATCATTTGAGTGACCCATTGTTTGTATTTTGTTTGAAAATTATCATCAAGTTTGCATGCTGAACTGATCCCGCGTGTTTGGATTGGGCATTTTTTGGGGCTTACTGTAATCCTGTGTTACAAATGCTGGACCTTTGCCGATTCATCGGTTCATGGACTGAAAATTTCAAGTGTCACACTTGCCTTCATGGTTTTTCCCTGGAGAATGTGTGGAAAAATTGGAAGACAAGTTTAGTTATTGCTGATGGTTTAATGTTTGTTAGTTCTTGTTTTTGTACTTAGAGGATCCTTCTAACAGCAGCAAAATAACAAGCATTTTGTGCTTTTAGGACACCTCTTAAAATTATTTTGCCACACAGACTGTAGGATGCTCCTTCTGTCATCTATTGTCCCCTCTAAAAGTCAATATCTCATGCATGCTTCCTGAGGTTCAGTCTTGACAACACCCTACTCGAAACTGAGTAAAAATCACATTCTCTTGAAAAATGTAAGCAGAGTATTAGAGTTATGACATTTTGTTATTTTCTTTGTTTGATATTCCACATTCTCTCCCAATCTTTCTTTTTTTCCCCCCATTGTGCTTCTATTTCCTTTTCGGTGAGTGGGCGGCGAGGGAGTCATTTTTGGCGATAAAAGTTAATTTAAATCAAAAGTGTAGATGGTTTAAGTGAATCAATCATTAATGCTTTTGTTGAAATGGTTGAATACATCAAACAAATCTGTGAGACATAGGGCTGCCTGGCTCTTTCTTGGTTCCACTAACCTCATTACCTACCATAAAAATTGCTCGAACAGGTCTATGATCAGATAATCTAGATTCACCTCTTGTGTACTGGATTTGCTTCAATCCCTTTCCAAACCAAATTATCCGATCACACCTATAAAACTTTCTTCTTTGTCAAATTAACGGTACGGATTATATAACAAAACATGGAATTATTGGCAACTTACCACGCAGGAGCACGTTTCTCCTTCGCTTTTAATTTGTGATTGGATACATGATAATCATCTGAGTTTTGATTATATTTATAGGTTGGTGCAAACTCAATTTCTTCCTCGTGCCAACCCTCAAAGACATGACCTTCTGCAAGCTCAGCTTTCAGCTTTATTTTCAGATTGCAAATTGATGTTAGGACAAAGTTCATATGCCAATTGGATGTGATGTTTACTTATACATCATTTAAAAAATGTCCTACCCATGTTTCGTTACCTGATCATTTTCTAATAAGGTACTCCATTCTTTACGCTCAACCAGTGATCTTATTGCAGCATCTGGCAGGTATATCCTGTAGTTCAAGTCACCAAGCCAAACCACACCACTGTACGAGATTCAGAACCAAACTGGCTACGGTTATGATGTATTTCAGGAGGCTTAATTGATAAGAAGTGATAAATAAAGTGAAAGGTCTCTGCTTAACGATCCATAAAAGACAAAGAGTGCAAAGAAGTGTTATGAATTGAAACTCTAGTATACAACATATCAAGCTTGAAACTGAATTCATGTATGGTCTCGTTGATATTATATCAATAGGAAAACATACTCATGCTCTAGAATTTTTCTAGGTAGATGGTGAAGGGATTCGGCAGGAAATAAAGTGCGTGACAATATGCTTGTTGCATCTATATTTCTTTGTCTCTCATCGCCTTCTTTTCCTCCTGAAGCTAAATGACTGCAGACAAAGCAAAAGCTTGTTTCATGCAAGAAGAATCTGACCGAGACAGAACCCTGTTTATTGAAATACAGAATCTGTTAATTTCTTTTCTTTTCATTTCATGTGACCGCACATGACAGTTTTAAAACTAATGTTGTATTCTATGTTAAGGATTAATATTTAATACCTTGTTTCCCAGGTAGCCGAAGATACCACAGCCTACACATGAGACACTCGGATGCCTGATGTAACCATGTAGCTCTGTTCTTACCCACACGGTGATATATATTCCTACCATTTGTTTACTTATTAAGCATTGAAAATCTGGAGCAGTTGAATTTTTGGAATTGGGTGTCTTCACTGGATAAACTCTTTGTATCTCTCCAACTTCTGGCTCATTCATTGCGCCTTTGGCTGCCATTCTTTTGTTGAGTGCTTGTTCTATAAGAGCATTCCATTTCGAGCAAATATTGGTATTATCTATCCCTAAAACATTTCCGGCTTTGAGTGGAACAATTTCTTGGAACCTGCCAACAGTTGCATGTCTTGTCACAAGATGTGAATTAAACCATTTCTATTCAAATTTCTCTGTACAGGTTTTGCACACACAACACAATCTCATAAAAGTAGAAGATTACCCCAAAACATATATATCTGCACTGCAGTGTTCGGTGTCGAGCAACTCTTGAAGTTCCAAATTATCTGGTGGTGTGATACCTCCTGCATTCCAGGAGCTGACAAACAGCCTTTTGAAGGGCAAAAAGACAAAAAGAAAAGAAACACATAACATCAGTTTCAAATGTGCTTACAAGGATTCTTAGTGGGCAAAAGTTGATATCCCACTCCAGTAAGTTGACAAGAGTTAACACTAACTACTTTATTAAAGATTCCCTGAAATAATGGAATAGTACAAATACGATAAATAAATAACGAAAACGAGAGGCTTTTAAATTTCAAGACGATGAGTTACTCTACAACTTATAGCACGGGAGAAGAAGTTTGTTACAGTTCGCACATGAATGTTTCTCCAGCAATGGAATAGTTTTTGTAACCGAGAGATTCTTGATTTGTGCTTTGCATATGTCCTGTCGGTTTCGTCAAATCCTCAGTGTGCACAACAAATTTTCTGCCGGTCATTCTCTTTCTAAAGATTTTACTAGTATCCATCCTTGGCTACATGATCTTGAGATTAACTGAAGGAGAATAACTGCAGCCACTTAGCTGTACTAACATTCAGGAAAAAAATTTTGCTGTGTGAAATTGAAAGAGGGAGAGCAGGTTCACTGACCCACTCCTATTTGCAAGGTTTTAGATGTGTGGGGGGTTTTTTAAAGCTGGATACTGAAAATGATGGATATATTTAGAGGTAATAAAACAGAGTGATGTTGGCAGGACCTGACTAAAATTTTAGGACAATGATATGAAAATCATGGAACAAAATAAGCCTTGATTTGACATGTCGGAAGAGGGTGGAAATAGCAGAAAACATCAAGTTGTAGAAAAATCAAATGAATGTTTATCTTTCTAGGCTTAGAAGAGTATGGAATTATTGTCCTCCACTTGGAAACAGGACCACCTTTTGTTATTTCTTGAACAAGAAATGACAACCAATGTGATGTATATTTGATTTTCTTTTCTAAATTATTATCGGTACCATGAAATATAAGGTAGTTGTTGGGTTATTATTAGCTTTTTTAATGGTAGACGATCATTTATAAATTGCAAAAAATAGACATCATGGTAGAATATAATGCAACAATATTAAACTTTTTCTGGAAATGATGAAACATAAATTGTAGGTATTTATCGCACTGAGAGAAGTAAGAAGACGAGAAAATATATTTTGAAGGAAGAGAATGAAGAGGAGATTGAAATTTTTGGTAGATCCCGAATGCATCTTAGTTTTGTTTCTGTTAATACACATGTTAGTGGAAGAATTTTGTGGGTGGGATTGCAGTGATTGCGCTGATTGATTGAATTGCTGTACAGTTTGGAAGATTTTGGTTGCATATTTACCGTCAGTTATAACTTTTTTCATACAAAAATCAATAATTAATGCTACACTACTGATGATTGGCACACTGCAGACTCATCTCAGTGCATGTTACCTGCAAAAACTCTTCCATCATTTTCCTCTATACTTGGCCATGTTTCCCTTTGGTATATAGTTGGTCATAAGCGGGTTCTCTCCCCAAAAGATGACAAACATTGGATGAATATAAAATTATTAAATATCTCTTCCATCGGAAAGAAATTTATTATTATCATTATGCTTAATGCTCAAAAAAGAAAAAAAAAAGATAATAAGAACTTAGTCATGATATAAGAAAAATACATGTTTTTGTCTGTAAAAAGAAAGGATTTGGGTCGCAGAAAATGATAAAAGCCGACAATTTACATGCTGTAAGTGATTATGTAAGTGATAGGAACTGAATCTAGTGTTTGATTTGCTGGACGGAAATCATTTGAGGGAAGAAACCACTAGAATGCTTATGCAATTAAGTTATTACTTATACGAACTGCATATATATATAATCAGACATTGACAAATGACACAGGTAATTTAACAAGTTGATTAAACAATTAAGTTGTTCAACTTCATCAACAAGTATCATTAATAATATTCAATCCAAATCATGGTTCGATCGCCTGAGCACGAAAAATAATTACGTTACAAATGAAATACTTCGAATTTTCGCCTAAATAGAAAGTAAAAGGACCCAATTTCTTAAGTTATATTGATTTTGAAAATATATATTCTTCAATCTATAATAGAGAATTAAGCACGGTTTAGATTGTTTTTCTTAAATTTTTTTTAATAACTCATGATAATTAACATGGTGTTTTATCTTCAAAACAAAACTTAAAAAATTGGATACATGAAAAGATACATATGTTTCTCTAAATAAAAATTATTTATATTTTGTTCATTTTTTTTGTACGAAATTCTTCCAAAATGTCTGAAACATGAAAAGTTCGAAGCAGAACATGCATAACAAAATTTGAAAGACATCGTTGAAACAACAAGGACATGCTTCAACTATTTTTATTTATTTATTTATTAATTATTATTATTATTATTATTATTTTTGCGCAGAGAAAATATGATTTTGATGCTCTTTTCTTGTTAAAAAATTATATGGTTCCTAGGCGAAAAATGGAAATTTTCATTACATCTCAAGTATCATAATTTAAAAGAGGGACGGCAAAAGGTTTCCTGTTACATCTTCCATTCTAAGATATTTAAATGAAAAATAAAACTTTGAAGCGACATACGTATAGAATATACTTCTTGAGTGTGTGTGGTCAAATATAGTATCGTTTTACATGCGCATATCTATTTTCACCCAAATTTTTACTCCATTCGTTCCAAAAAAAATATTAAGAAAATTATATATATATATATATATATATATATATAAACAAAGTTTACATACAAATTCCATTATTATTTGGTACTTATTTAATTAATTTTAAAAATGATTACACATTTTCTAAAAATTAATTATTATTAAAAAATGATTATATGTTTTTCAAAACTTAATTCTTATGTATATATACTAAATATAGAAATTTGATATTTAGGACAATCATCAAGCAAAGTCGATGTTTGGATTGGAAGAACATATCTCAATTTTCCGCAATAAGATGACATAATATAGCACATTGACTACGGAAAACAACGCAAATACGCGTTTTAGGTATATTTTATATTATAAAATTTGATTATAACGACAGAAGTTCAAAATAAATAAGAGAATTATATATAATCCAGGAGTATGTCTCTTATCAGACGGTCTCACGAATTTTTATCTGTGTGACGGATCAAGCATACCGATATTCACAGTAAAAAATAATACTCAGCATAAAAAGTAATACTTCTTCACTGGATGACTCAAATAAGATATTTGTCTCACAAAATACGACCCGTAAGACCGTCTCACACAAGTTTTTTTCATAATCTAGTGGGGTATTACTATTAGTATTATAATACATCTTTCATGTTGTTTTCGGTTCTTGTTTAATATTGGATGCTAATTAAAATTTTTTTCACATATTCATAATCGATAGAAAATATAGAGACCTATAGACTATGAGAAACTGCTAAAAATCACATTTTTTAAACTTATTATACATAAAATAAAATAAAAAATTTGTTTTTTCTCATAATTTTAGCTCTCCTATCTTCAAAATGAGTTTTCTTTGGTAACCTCCATATATCATCACAAAGCATTTCATTTGTATTAAAATGTTTATAACTTTTAAAAGAAAGTTGAATTTAACAACATACTCATCATGCTCCCAACAAAAAAGAATCAATATATTCGTTTTCGGATTCGGAAACGATTCATCCTTCCCCGACTCTCCTGTGCCAATATTTGAAGTCAAAACTAACTAACAAATTCATCATCATATATTATATAGTTTATAATATTATATATATAAAATAAAGTCTTTTCCCATGATATTTTGTTAATGTCACTGTTTAACTCTCTATATTTGCTTTTATTTTAATATTTTCATATAAAATCTATGTTGCATGGATGCTTATATTCATGATACGATAATGATTCTTACGTAATATATTACGTAGTGTAGGCCTACGATATAGACATCTAGACTAAGTCAATAATTAATCAATGCAAGTGTATATATATAATAAATAAAGATTCAATTTAAAATTTTATTGGATATTCTTGCCAAATTGCTCTCTATTTTCTTAGTCAATTTTCAATTTAATATAATGCAGTTTTGGGGTTTATTTCATCATATTCATGTGGGTATTGCCTCCATGTTACGATGAATGGCCAAGATTTATCCATGTATATATAGGACCCACTTTTTTTTTTGAAATTGTATGTGTGGCAAGATCTTAAGTTACTTTTTTTACTGTTTATAGTTTGTGAGAAATCATGTGAATTTTTTTGATTTATTTTTTGATATAGAAACTATGCGATTTTTTATTTTTATTTCGTAACCTTGAAATTATGTCAATGGATAAATGGCATTGGAGAAGCTGAGGTGACCTTCGGCCCACGCAGACATGCACGAATGAAAAATTCTCTAAGATGATGAAAAATCGTAATCGGATCGACGACGACTTATAGTTCATATGACACAGACGAGATATTGGGTCCAAAACTCAATTGTGATAAACTTTTCTTGGAAACCGTATATAAGAAAATAAGTATTTAAGTCATATTTTGTCTGCCTTCTTTCCCAATTTTACATTCGGAAAATAAACCGGAATTATATAATAATTATGTTCACATGCTGCATTAACCAACCACAAATATCCAACAATTTCCTAATTTTTATTCTTACAATTTCATGCCGTACAACTCGAATCGAGTTTCTAAATATACTAAAACCAACTAAAACTAGGATAAATATATTTACACGGAAGAATACACGTACCTAAATTTACTATGTAGAAGAGAAATTGAAGTGGCTAAATCCACGACAGAATCCTATGGTACACTTAAACCTATACAACTAAGCCTAGATAGGTTGATTTCAAATATCGGCATGAAGCATCTTGGACATATTCCAACTATGAATGACTCTACCAAGAACATCGTAAAATCGAATCTCTGCTTCGCTTTGTGTCAATCGAACCGACGCGAATCCTTGCCCATCGTAGAAGAATTTTATGTCATTCCCATGCAAATCTTTAACGTCTCCTCTCCATGCCTTGGACCCCGCTCCACTCGTTAAAAATTGAATCGGACTACGTAATTATTTTTATGTCTCGTTAGTATTTTTTTCGTGAATATTTCGAAATAAATAAAAAATATCGTATGATCCAAGTGGTACCTTTTAATGTCGCTTAGCTGCTCTAGACAATGATCGTGCCCATTCATGTAGAAATCTACATTGTTGGCCTAAAGTTTCGTATGTAATGAATTGATGAGTTTGAATAGATCATTATATTTAAATTGAAAAATATGCAATTTTATTCTTTATGTTGTCACACTACGATTTCGATCATATATGTTAATAAATATCGGTTTTAGCCATGTTGCATGTGTCATCTCTATGTTAACATTATTTTGGAAAAAAAATGTGTTAAATTTTAAAGTTTTTAAATAATAAATTTCATGGAGTAGGTCTCTTGTGAGACGGTCTCACAAATCTTTATCTGTGAGACGGGTCAACCCTACAGACATTCATAATAAAAAGTAGTACTCTTAGCATAAAAAGTAATAATTTTTCATTGATGACCCAAATAAGATGTATGTTTCACAAAATATGATCCGTGAGACCGTATTACACGAGTTTTTGTCATTTTCATGTGGCTTACCCGAAGAATAGGAAGAAGAGATCGCACAAGCTCATGAGTGTCACCGTGATGACCAACACTTCTAATGGCGTGGTGGCCAACTACGATTTTCCATTTTGCCCTTGATTTCTTCAATGCTGATTCGAGATCCTGTCGCAACATGAATTCGACGCCATATTATAAAAATTATTAATTGCATAATAATATAAAAAAAATACGATCAAGTCCATTTATTTTTTATTTTTTTAAAAAAATAAACTTTACACTCTGAAACTAAAGAAACTCACTTTCAACAAAATGGAAGTGTATCTTTTTGTAGGGATCACATTGCGCCAATCATATATATGATCCTCTGGATTTACAAAATAATCTCTCACAAAAGGAGTCGTATCCACAAAGAACAACTCAGCAATTTCTACTCCAAAAACAAGCAAAAAACATAGTTAATACACATGGATATTGAATCAAGAAACACACACACACAAACACACACATGTATATAACACAAACTCATGTGAGACGGTCTCACGTGTCAATTTTATTAGACACATCACCTGCTCGATCTGATTAATGAAAAATTCTTTTCATTTTAATTATGAATTGGGTTGTCCCGTCTCACGAATAAAATACTTTATATATAGATACAAAACACAAAATTCACCTGTATTTACTATGAAAGACCGCAAGCAAAGCCATCTTCTATCTATTTTCCTAAGAACAGGGCTCAACTGCGCCAATGCATCACCCCTATAATCATGGTTTCCCAACACTGCAATGGCATAGTAATCAAGTTAAATTTAAAATAACAAATAAACCAGCTTTGTTTTATTCCCAAGATTAAACAAATATTTACCACTAAACCACTGTTTTTGGAGGCTCGTTGCTGTATAAACATTCGTAAAAGACTGTACAAAATTGGGATCATCTTCCCCTTTTAGCCCATTATCGTAGAAATTGTCACCAGTTGATACTACAAAATCAATGCCTAATTCTTCTCCAATTCTCCCCATCTGCAGGATTATCGAATCAACCACGTAAATAAATACGTTCCACCGATATATATCCAATCAAAAGAACTTTTATTTTTGATTTTTTATAAAAAAAATCATATTTTAAGTGTACGTAATATTAAAAACTTATATAAATTTTGATGATATGTACAAAGATAAAATGAAACAAATTAAACCGAACGGAGACCTGAAAAGCGACTTCAGATTGGTTGAAATGGCCATTTCTTCCCCAATCTCCGACGACCAAGAAACTGAGAGCTCCGTCGCCTCTTCTAACGTTGTGTTCAAATCTCGGCAACTCCGCTGAAATGTTGTCTGAAAACAGACCGAACAAAGCCACCAACAGAGACAGAACCATGGTTTTGTTTTCCAAACTTGCCATGGCTCTCTTTTGTCATTAAATAATCAAAAATGAGAAAAGTTTAATTTTTTTTAACAAAAAAAAAAAAAAAGATGAGCGTATATTTTTGTAAGTGTTGTATTTATATTGAGATGGATTTGGTATCGCTTTTAAAAATAGCAAGGCAAAACCGAGGACAGAGAAGTGCGGGTAGATTTGGATCGTAGGTATCGTACGAAGTGACACCGTACATATTTCATTATCTTATTACTTTAATATTCAAAATATTAGTCCAACGTACGCCGAAACGTAAAGTTTGGGTTAAAACTAGGAATAACAGTGAAATATATATGGGATGGGGGAATGATGCGAAGCGAATATACTAGCGGACCTCGAATGGACCGAAACACAAGGCCAGAGAAGAATCTCACAGCATATTCGCCCTATCTTCTGTAATACTTCCTCCTTGTCACTTAAGTGATAATTAAAAATTAAAAATAAAAATTAAAATTAAACGATGCCTACCTCGTTGAGGTTTTGTGTAAGAACCCGCAAAATTTTCAGCAGAAGCTAATGTTTCAGAAGATGATATTTTTTCTGCAGAGCGAGATTCCAGCAGATAGCTACTGATTCTGCTTATGACTTGTAGCTGAAGCATTTAAAATGAAATAAAAGATGTTAATGATAGATTATGGCCATTAATTGGGATGTCAACGGTCACAGTTTTGCCTATAAATAACATCCTCAAATCTCTGAAATGTGTATTATACAAATCTTGAGTCATCACTTGAATTTTCGAGCTAAGAGAGTGCTTATTTCGAGCAGTAGAAATCAGTTGCAAGAACAAGCAGATTCTAGACTTCAACCGAAACTTTCTAGCAAATTACAGTAAGTGGGCTATGTATAAATATCTTGAAACCAGTTTGATGATTTCTGTTTTGAAGCAAAGTATATGTATTTTATTTCTGATATCTCATTTTTGAAGCACTGAAATTTAGTGAACTAATTATATGAATATATATTCTGAACATTACTGAATTCTAATTACTGATTACTGTCCTCACCTCTTAGAGGAGAGAACATATAGGGAACTGATATCAGTTTAGCCATGAAATTCACAAACGTGCTTGGTGCTTACTTGCTAAATTTTAAGTTCTGATTTTTGTTCTGAATACCGATTTCTGTTCTGAAAATAAGAATTTATGTATATCATTTGTATTACTGTTTCTGTTGAAAATGATTTCGAAAACTGAGAATTATTTCCATCCCCGCTTATTGAGTGACGACCATATCATTCACCCACAAAAACCATCTCAGATAAGAACGAGAAAGAAATGTTAGAAGAAGAAGAGCAAATTCAGTTCTGGGGCTGGTGAAGAAGACTGTTATTTCTCAGTTCTAGTTTATGTTTTCTGCTGCATCTGTTAAGACGTTATTATACTTTGTTTTACATTTCCGCTGTAAAACATTAGTCATTTGACTTTGTATCAGACAACAAATATTCAGTATTATGAATAAAAGATTGGTTTATGAATTTTGTACTTCTGAGGCTTGTTGTTTTCGAATGTAAATTTGAGAGCAACGCCGTTGTCGACCAACCCCGTCCCTGGGACGTGACATTTTGAACATGTGTGTGGTGTAAGAAAAAATGACACATATTAAAGGAAGAAAGAAAAACGTGTAGGAAATGACGATGACCATTGCCTACAACTTTTGACAAAACATGCGAACGTAGCCTCAACTTTAGAAACTTGAGATACGTACACGATTCTTCTTTTGACTCTCGGCTCCCAATACACTCATCGATGGTATGAGAAACACCTATAAATAGCGGTGATTGAGGTCCTAAGCACACACCTCAGAAAACAAAAAAATACACGATCTATCGAGAGGGTGGAGTGCTTATAAGACATCGATCAGAGAAAAATCAGAAAAGTTTCAAAATTTTCAATGGCCAGAAATAATACTTGATCTACTTCTGCATATTGTTTATCATATTTATATATACGTAGAAACAACATTTTTAGAAAAAAAATTCTGACGTGATTCTAAAAAATCATTAGATCAATTGTTAGATTAAACGTTTAATATCATTTGAGGTATTGGGTGTTATAATATATGTGTGATTCTGTCGTGTTTGAAAGAATTTGAGTCAGTAGATCAACTGTTAAGTTTGAAATTTTATATTGCTGATAGAGTTTACGATTCATTGCTGATCAAGGTAGGGGAGATGAGATCGATGCATAACATGAAACTGAAATTGGTCGATTTTTTTACTAATTTGACTGAGAAAATTGTAAAGTTGTTAATAACCTGCAAAAGTCCATCTCTCGTAATGTTAGCAGTGAAGAAATCGAGGGAAGGCTCCTAGAATTTCACGTTTGGTTTCCTTTTTCTACATAACCAACAAATTTGCCGCCTGCCTCTATGATTCTTTGCTTCTTGTGTGCTCTTCATGTAAGAATTGTTTAAATTAATATGCGTGAAAATATCCCAATTATATTTAGACGATGTGGTAGCTTATTGGGTTTAAGGTTGCCTTAGTTCGATCGGATGAATAATTTTGGATTTTAAAAGATATTTAAAATGATCAAAACGTTTGAAAGTTCATTAATTTATTTGCATTTCAAATAAAGTTTTTATCCAAAGGATACTCAACAGATTTGAAGTAAGAATTTGATCTTTTTGTGGTTTAAATTCAACAGAACCGGCCTATATATATGTCCGTCTCAAACATTGTAATAACGAGTGTGTGTAATATAATATAAATCTCTATGTCCAAGGAAGATTAGTAGATGATCTCTAGCTTGTCTCTTGTTTATATATAACGCGAGAACGTGCATGTATCGCCCAATCTCAAGAACACAACCATCAAAAAGTCCATCACTTGCACCAAAAAAAAAAAAAAAAACTTTCATGGCTCCTAAGATCAGTGCGTGTGTTATCCTTATTCTTGTCGCGATTGTGACAACCACAGATGGACAAATTCAACCTCCATGGATGCCATGTTGTCGAGCGAACATCGTGGATTGCTGCCCGGAAAGCATCAGGAAAACAATAAACACTCATTCTCCTGCTATTAAGCCTACTCCTTCTGTTCACAAGTTGATCCCACATATGTGGAATCGTCCTTAAATCGTACTCTATCGCCTACTTTTTAGGGACGATCTGCAAAAAAAAATAAAAAATCATATGCAATAAGTTTTCCGAAAAAGGAACGTTTCACCAACCATAATCTATCCCATTTCCATCCGATGTCATAGTTTGCCCTGGATCAGTCATCTGAGCAACGTGTCATTTGCTCGGTTTCGGAAGCACGTCTTCGTGTTTTGTGTCTGGTTTTTCTTGTATTTCTATGTTGTACACTGTTTTCAAGCTTATATATAAGGCTTAATTGTGTTGTCTCCCATTTGTATTTCTTCGCGATCAGCATTATGCGGTTTGCAAATTCATTATTTTCTATCTTTTTTTTGTGTTTCAATTATTACATATGTGTCTCAATCACATCAGGGGATGAACAATTCATATCCACGAATTCATAATACGTTTAGTCATTCGAACTGGAGCATGCATGCCTCTTATTCAATGCATGAAAGATGCACCAAACAAGTAATTAGTTATGGAAATCATCTTTAAATTGATCCTTTGTGAATTCATGAGCTTTGCCACAGCAAAGATTGACATTTCCTGCTAATTTTAGGAATACAGGGAGTACAGGGGGGAGAACGAAGTCGTTTGTTTCGAACTTGTCCCGAATAATATTTCTCGTGCCTTGACCAGTGTTTGGAATGAAAGAACTGCATTGGACAAGTTCTCAAATATATAGACGAGTCTACGTTGAATGACATTTTTTATTTGAATTATTTTTTTAAAAAATTATTCCTTTGTATTCTTTTACCTTATTTGGGGTGAGTTGTTGTTTTCTACTTATCCTTTTCTTTTTAATAAAAAAATCTCAATAAGTAGAAATAATGTGTAAAATATATTTGATTTTTGGATATTTTTTTCAGATCGATGTTAGTATTAGAATTACGTACCTAAAATCCCTAATGAAAAAAAAAAGAAGCTAATAACCAGAAGCCTTCATTTTTAAGAGACTGTTATTTTAATTTTTTTCCCAAATAATTACCAGTCATTATTTATTTAATTTATCGATTAGTCAAAAATGTCATCTAACAGTTTGGATCATTCCCAAGCGTATTTCCCTCCAGTTACTCACGAGAAACAGACCAAAGAGAAATCCAAAACAATTACCCAAGCATCTTACACAAAAACAATATAAAGCCATTAAATTATACTTGGAAAACAATAAAAGTTCCTCAACGATGTGAATCTTCATTCTCTTGATTGTGTATCCCAAGTCTAAAAGCTAAAACGCCGCGTTGTTATGAACGATGCTGTCCTGAGAAGCAAATCAGAACACCATCTCTCGAAGTTTCAACGTTTCCTCTTGCTTCCTTTGGCGGCATTTGGCTTCGTAACCATGAGGCTCACAAAAAGGAAAACGATGAGAGCCACGGAAACATGCGAACCATAATTTGTCCAGTAACCTCTGCATGGTGAAAGATTCATAAGAGAGGACAAAAATGGTGCTGGAAAACACAGAACTATCACATGTATTGTTAAAAAGGTAAGAGAGCTTCGACAAGAAATAACGGTTAACAAAACTCTCAAATTCAATCATCAACCCACAGTTCAAAATAAAAGGAAGTAGCACAATGCATGAATAAGAGGAATATACGTGAAAACCTTTATCCAAAATATTAACCTCACTAAACAACACCCTAATATCAAAGGATTTTCGACAAAGAAGGGAAGACTTAGTACCTTTGCCTGAAAGCCATAAAG
Source organism: Primulina tabacum (assembly GCF_025594145.1). Classification (NCBI taxonomy): domain Eukaryota; kingdom Viridiplantae; phylum Streptophyta; class Magnoliopsida; order Lamiales; family Gesneriaceae; genus Primulina; species Primulina tabacum. The sequence continues at coordinate 4,632,802 of NC_134557.1, forward strand.
ATGATCAATCCATCCACAGTGAAGATACAAGATAAAAAAAGAATTATTTCAGTAAGGATACAGAAGCAAAAATAAACAAGTACTACAAATCTCAAAACTCAAAAGTCGCTTTTATGTTAGTAATATATGGAAACAAAATTACAAGTGCAATTTTTGTCTCCGATGTTGCTTCTGAAAGAATATTCAGCGGCAGAACAGGGGTTGAGTAAGCTTCCTGAAAATAACCAGATATTAGTGTCATTACATTCAACTTGTTCGGGTAGTTCAGCACTTAAAAAGGCAAACCTGTAGCTTGGACTTTGTGAGAATTCGATAAGTGATCAAAGCAGGTGCACCATAGTAAACGGTTTTCACACTAGACAGCAACTCAAATGAATGTGACTCAAGGGAGCCACTACAATCAAATGCAAATAATCCACATATAAGTAAAACATAAAGGAAGAAAGAATGACCATACAAAAGTTTCCTAGGAAAAAATTGAAAAGCTCACGCATCAAGTCTTTCCCAAGATTTAGAAGTGTTTCCAGTCACAATATCAAAGACCTCTTGAGCCCAACTATCATCAGTGAGGGTTACATCATATGCTGTGCTGCAATATAGTAAGCAAACATTACTTTTCAAGTTCAAGCAATCAATCAATTCAGCTTATAAAAATTTAACCATTTAGGTCAAGGACTGAACGAAACTTCTAACTAAGAGAGGCTCAACTTCAAGCAATCAATCAATTCAGCTTATAAAAAGTTAACCATTTAGGTCAAGGACTGAACAAAACTTCTAACTAAGAGAGGCCCAGATAGTATTCTTGTATAATACCTTAGTTAGGGTAGAGTCAAAAGAGACATCGTCAAATGAAATGTTTGCACATTAAAAACAGTTGCTCTGTCCTATTAAGAGGCAAATGCCTCCTCATAGCTTTCACATAGAAAACATCGAAAAAATTCTTTGATAGTTTGACATAAAACAATCATATGTGCCAGCATTGAATGCATAGATCAGAGCCCAAAGACATGTAAATGGTCGCAAAAAGTGTTCAGTATAAATTTATTCAAAGATTAACACAATTAACATATCCTAATTTGAACAGAATCTAAGTCCATTTAGAACATATCGAATACTAAAAATTATACAAGTTGCACAAATTCCATTTCCTGGTTCCGTTAAGTACTGAATAAATAAATTCATTTGGATGGTATTAAAAAAACAACACATCTACTGATACCAGGCAAATACAAATCATACAGGCAACAGAGTTCGATAATGAATACAATGAATGCCTTTGAAAGAAAAAAATTTTAATCTGTGCAATCAGCGATTGTTCGCATCCACATGTAATCTGCTACTGCTTTCATCTACAGGCAATCAATACAAAAAAATTCCCCCTCTTTTGCAACCGATGATTTGAAGGGTTTACAAACAACAATCCACAGGGGCGCACCCAGTGAGCGAGTCATCTCCCCTCTGACGAAAAATTCAAGCTTCATTCACAATATCACCCACTGAATTTGTGGGTCGAATCCTAAATCTAACAAGGATCATAAAAAAAAACACAGATGATAAAAAGATTCACTAAATCAAAGAGACCATACTCGGATCCACTGTTGTAAATATCGATAGAGACGGAAACACGTTCCAGGTTCTGATTAAGCTTTTTCTGAGAAACTCTCTTATGGGCAACAATAAATGGACCCGCCGCTGCCGATTCTGAGAAGATAAAACAAATGGAAAGTAGAGTTAAAACCAAAATGATCGGCAAAGCAAGGGTTTTCGCCATTGATCTGATTTAAGAGCTGATCGGTAAGGGGAGAGCCGAGAGCGAGATAGGATGTGAGACGCCGTGCGAGAATCCCGCGCAGACCAATATACAACACGTGGACGATCAGGGATTGGATTTAGTGGGCCTTGTTGTGCTTAATGGGTCCTAAATGGGCTTTATAACCCATTACTTACTCTTGGCCTGCCTATAGTTTTCTTCTTCCTTTTTTTTTTGGTGGATATCATAAAGTTAATGCCTACAAATTTTGAAAGTTCAAAAGAAATTAGTGGCGATTTTTAATCTATAATATTTTAATAGTAATCTCTTCCCTCTCATATCCACAAGTTTGATTATTCAATTCGTACTAATCTGTCCATGCACATAAACTTAGACAAGGTTTCGATCCAAAAGTTCAAGTCATCGTTTGGTTGTTGGATTGGTGATTGCTAAGAACTTATAATATAACAATGATACATTAATATATGTAGATAACACAATGATATAGTGCCTAACAAGATATCGAGACAACTAAATGTTACATAAAGAGCTAAAGCTTTGATTTGGATTTGATGTGAATTCACTGAATATACTAATCTATCAGAAGAAGCATTCAGTAGATTCAACAATATAAAACGGCACAGCCACCCTTAAACGTAATTGTCGTATAAAATGTTTCGAACGCAAAGATTGGTACCGAACACTCTAGCTTACACTCACAAGAAGAACAATTCAGCTATTTCTCACGTATTCCAGTGGACTGGCCTCGTTGACAACCAAAATTTCACGACTTTACTTCGAGATTGGAATGGTGGATTCAAGAAAAGAAAGCTGGTTTCTTGTCAGTGTCAGTTTTTCTTCAGCTTCTGCTGCCTTTTGTTGAACACCACGAACAACGTCCTCTGGAGCTTTCTCTACGAACTGTAACCAAATAATGAAAACCATGAGAACTCAAAGTTACTGAGCGGACAAAAGAATCCATCTAAAATAAAACACACGAGGATGAGAGATTCGAGCTAAAGCATTTGATCGTTGAAGATCTGGTGCTGATTTAGACAAGCATAATCATTTAAGCAGTCAATAGTTACCGCAGTGAGTTTAAATAAACTTCGGAAAAAACAACTATGCGACAGAAGTTCAGGCTGGTGTAGCCACTTCAATCGAAATAACGAATTTCACGCCCAATCCATGTTATATTCATGGCAACATGGCTGGTTTTGTAGTAAATGTGAATACAATTTCGTGGTTTAAAAACAAAAGACGAGGCAACAGTAGAGCCCGAGCACAACAGTTTCAGATCATGGTTCCCTTATTTCCTCTTAATACACTGTATGAAAATTATAAATTGAAATATGAAGCTGTAAGTGAAGCATGTTCATGTTTCATTTTCAATTTTGACCCGCTTATAAGTAAAAAAAAGAAGTCTTGATCACAGCTCACACTGGAAGAACTTAGGCGAGCCATGAGTCCATCGTATTCCGTTTGCATTTTAGCAAGCCGTTTCAAAAGGCGCTGCACTTCAGCAGAAATATCTACCATGGCAGCAAGAGGAAGATAAGCCTCCAAACCTTCGCTGGCAACAAGATGAACTGATTGATTGGCATCACCTGGAGATCATCTTTCATCAATACAATGCTGTACAACGGTAATTATACAGTCTAAATTCACAACAACGAAAATCAAGAACCAGAAACATAGAGGACACTCTAGATAATGAAAATGATTATATACTTGCAAAAAATAGAATTTTTCTGCGGTACCTGGGGGAGATTCGGTACAGCTGATATTGTGAAAATCTAATCTAGAGAGGAGAGCCAAAACTTCTCTTTCCTCCTGCATCACAAAAGAAGAAGATAATCTCTACAACTACCATTGAAATTCAATTATTTGAAACTGGCATATGTATTTATTAAAAACATTAAAACATAAGGTTGCATTTTGATATAAGACTTGAAATGTGTGAATGCAAGAGTTAATGTCAGCACTGTAGATTCCAGAAATTTTGTTTAAAGAAGAGCAAACAAAGCAATAATCTATAGATCATTCAAAGGTTCAAAACACAAAGACCAACGGAATCCCCTGTCGCATTCTCCTGTTAAATTGTTATTCCAGTATTTGTGAAAACAAATTTCAGGTATTTGCGTGAATTTAAGCATTGCTCTTAGATGTGGCCTTATTAACAATCTATTCAATCAGATCTTAAGAATTTCTTTCACCAATCGAAGAGAATATTGATGCCAGTAAAAGTTTACCTTACTCTCTGTTACGTGCCTGAGTTTGGGATCGTGTTATGGGTCGTTGGACAGTGAAATCTCCTAGTTCGGAATAGGATTCCTGCGTTTTGATTTAAGCCCTTGACGAACTATGATTAGTTGAAGAATCGGGGATTGTGAAAACAATAGAACCACCCGATCTTGTGAAATAAACTTTTTATTGATATTTTCTCAATACCTAATTCTTTCCCCCAAGTTCCTACCTATACTGATGACGCAAATCCAAAAATTAACTGAAATAAATCCTACCAAATTTTAAAATATATGCAGAAATCTAAAAACAAAGAAATAGTTAAAACAAAGAAATAATTATCCCATTTAACCAAGGAAAAAATCTTCTTGTTCCTCCATCTTTAACCCTAAATTTTCCATGATTGAAACGTTGACAGACCTTGGGCTTGTAAGTTTCATTCTCTACATTGCTGCCCACAACCCCTTCTCAACCCACTTCTTCTTCGCGGCTCGTGACACAGTCTTGCTCTAACACCTTAAGTTGTTACTGGCTGAGGTAACCAAATATTATGACAAATTAACTAAGAAATACTGTCTATGTATCATACTTCTATCGTTCAAGTGCAAGTTCGTGCACCAATAATGTGCAAAGTCTGTGAACTGTTTAGCTCTTTTAAACAGTATATCAATAATTTGATGATTAATACATCTTCTACTTGAATAAAAATCTCATAAATATTTCATCATTTCCTCATGTTGAGAAAAATACTGGTGCACTCAATGATTGAACCTAACCGATGAGCCTCCGTTCACCATGGTTAAATCAGGTGCTAACATTTTATTACCACTGGTCAATATGTATTTCATCAAAAGATAAAAAAAACAGAAGACAACCAGTTATTAGCTGATTGGAAGTCAAAATATCAAGCTAACCGTCAGTTATACCACTCTTCTTCATTAATGTAGGATAGGAACCGTATGAGATTGACCAACTTACATATATATACTTTAAGACTTCCGAATTCCCAACAATAGAAGCCGGTATACGTCTTCCTGGTTCAACAGAGTACTCCGCTCTTGCATTTCGAATCGCCCTGGTCTAAGGTCAGGCCAGTAACGGAAAACAAGAACTATCTAAGCACACAATCAGGTAACTCAATTGGTCTATCTCAATAAGTAAAAATAAAAGGATTATTACCAAAGCCTGTAAGTTTTCAAATTTCTTCACAGATTCATCTAGCCTAGGAAGAGAAGTTGCCGGCCATGCTGTTACTATCAAAGCTTCTTTGCGGTAGGGCAATGACTTTGGAAAACAACAACATACATAATTTTCAGATGGGGAAGCATAGCATTTTGAATCCAAAATTAAAACAAGGACTGGAATCCTTCTGTCTTAATAATAGGCATGAGAAGACATATACAAGAATATGGAACCATCCATTTCTGCCCATGTTTTAACAGAAGGTACACTTGCAACAAAATTAAAGTATTCCGATCCACTGCAATGTAATGACAAAAAGATCATCCCAATGCCTGCTCTAAATTAAAGTGAGGCCGAAAAGACTGAAGTTTATATTTTAGCCGAGGATTAAAAAGATCATGACATATTTCCTTTTCTGTAGCTGTGAAAACAGGAAAAAGGCTGTGACATACAAAGTGTTCTGAGAGAGGAATTATTTTCACGAAGCAAATATATCAATAACCAAAACCATAGACCAAAATGAACATTTGGGTGATGAACAAAATGCTTGCAGGTGATGGTTATAATTAAATTTGTACATGATTCTAACAACGCTGATAAGAAAAGGTCTACTAAAATTCTCATGGAAACACAGAAATATTTGGAGACATTTTTAATATTTTTTTATTCTCCCAAACACATTCAATCTCTCAAAACTCAATTTTTTTCTATTATATATCTCCCAACATTACTTTTAACTGCTAACATTACTTTTAACTCAACCTTTCATCATGCCCCAGAAACATGTTATTGTAGCATGATATTTTAACTACTAACACTACATTTTAGAATAACTAAATATATGATAAGAAATCATCATCCTAATAAATTCTTGCATGACAGTTGACACGATATATACCGTCAAAAAATAAAGCCAATCAAATATCAAACTTCACATTTCTTGCAAGACACTTTTTCTCAAAATGTTTTCCGAACACAACGGGAAAACACCACTAAACTATATTTTATACCTGCCAGAGCTCCTCAGTTACGAATGGCATGAAAGGGTGTAATAATTTCAGTATGTTTTCGAACACATATAAAAGTACTGCCTGTGATGTAGACGCGACAGAATCACCTTCCGAGTTATAAAGCCGAGCTTTACTTGCTTCAATGTACCTAACAAGAAATGCAAAAACATGAGTCTGGTGCATAGATAAGTGAGTCCTACAAAGCAATAATGAGGAAAAATAAAATATTATGAGTCTGGAAATCGTCATGCACCAAAGAGGAATATGGAGCATTCTACAACTTGCAAAAGCAATGGTAATGCAACAAGTTACTAGTTACAAATAGGATAACAACAGAATCACAGTGAACAACTATTCTCAGACTAATTCAACAGCCGAAAAGGCTCTATTTATATTAGATAATAATATATAACCTAAACATCCATACTCCAGTATTTGCTCAAACTAAAACTACTAATTCAACGGGCAATTTTCACAGGGGTGTAGAACTTACGCAATTGCAATTCCCAACAAATATAGCATATGAAACAACTAAGACACAGTGATGGAAAAAGACAAAGCATACAAGAATAATAATCCATTTCATTATGTTAACTTGAAAAAAATTATTAGATTCATGATCAAACAAAGACAATATTCTGTTTTCCCAGTTTGAATGGCTATGTTAAAATTCACACAAAAGTCACAACAATGAGTTAAAAATGCTTCGTTATTACCTCCAAAAGTAGTGAGAGTTAGAGAGACAATTTTTTTACTTTCAGTTGGATTATGCTAGGGGTTGGCATGCCAATAGTTACCCTCAAAAGGAACTTTTGATGATATACGGAGCACTCAATTGCAATAGTGTAAATTAAAAAATCTCTGTCGCTTTACAATCTATACTCCCACAACCAACAGTTTTTGTTCCAGTTCTGTTTACTGTTGGAGGTCCTTAACTACTCCCATCTTCTAGTGGCTCTAATCTGAACCAACCAGGGTACGGAGAGCAAGACAACATCATACTAATTTACCGGATGTGATAGAAGAGGCTCATATGAGAGAAGATAAAACTGAAAAACTACACACAACTCACATCTCAACTCTGATCACTAAATATGACAAGCTAAACTAGGAAAACTTTGAGTTTGGACAATGAAATAGAATCAGCTTATTAAAATTTGTGCAATATATATATATATATATATATATATATACGTACCAGTCAGCAAAATCGCCCCAAAAGAAATCATATATTTCTCTTGAAACATCACCAAAGAATAACTTATCATAACTTATGGTGACAGCATCAATTAGCATATGAAGTTTTGAAACCTGCATACAAATAGAAGTGATGACAATAGAGAGGGAAATAATGGACTGTAATTCAACAGTTTTGGGAGATTGAGTCTAACCACCCAGCACTCCGGTAAAGGTAGATTGAGCACTGCCTTTTCCATGTCAAACTGTAAAAACATTGATCTATTTAGTCAGAGGTATAAGCCAGAGGAACAAAGGAATGACTTTATGTTGTTCATCTACTAGCAAACGACTGATTCCATGAATTAATTAATATTATGACCTCCTCAATCCAAGAATTATGCACGCAAACTGAGATATCGTATGTTCTCGCCCTTGATTAAAAAAATATTCAAATTTGGTAGTATTATCAACAAGCTTAAGTGGATAAAGAAAAGTTGCAGGATAAAGGTAACCAGTATGCTTAAAAGGGGAACATTCTTTAAGTTTTAAATCTGGACCCCTCCATCCCAAATGTGATGCATGCAAACTGAGATAACATATGTGCTTACCCCTAATTAAAAAATTATTCAAATTTGGTAGTATTATCAACAAGCTTAAGAGGATAAAGATAAATTGTAGGATAAGGGCAACCAGCATGTTTATCAGGGGAACATTCTTCAACTTTTAAATCTGGACCCCCCAACCACGAACGTAAATGAAAGAAACTCGGGCTGTTCAATGGTGGAACCAACCGTCACCATATTTCACAAGTATGACTTCCGATATAGCTGTTCGTTGTTCGCATGGAAGTTGGGGCAATAATTATTAAATGCCATTTTGCGAAAAAATAAGAGGCAAAAGAACCTCGAAGTCCTGTATAGCTTTCCAAGCAGATAAATCACTTTGATCAGGCAAATTCTGGAGCACAAACTTGCCAGCATTCCACAATTTGTTCGTGAATGCTTTGCTAGAAGTTAACCTCTCGGTAGATAAATTTAAATCCTGAAAGAAGAACATAAAGCAAGGTTTAGAAAACTACCACATTGACTGCCAGATGTATTTAGTAATAAGCAAATGAGTTCCCAAGAAATGAAGCAGCGAAACTATAACAAACCATTGTATTTTCCTCCTTTTTGACTAATAAAAAAGTTTGCAAGTGAGCAATTTCACATTTAAGATAAGATCGACAAACCTGACCAGCAGTTCCTAGAGAAAGAGTGAAGCGCAGAGCATCAGTTCCATATTCTTTGATTGTATCAAGAGGATCTATGACATTTCCTAGTGTTTTAGACATCTTTCGTCCCTATATTAATGTGAATAACAAGTTAAAAGTAGCATCAGACTCAAGAAAAGTAGCATATGAATAAAAAAATGTTCAAATGAATAATGAATGTCCCAACTTTTAGTCAAAACTCAAAATGGAATCGTGTATCTATGCATTGAACAGTGCTACTCAGATGACCATCAAGCATCCTCTTTGAGAAGAAACCAGAACTTCAAATTAGTTAACTTATCAACAACGCCATGAGAATAACCAGACAATAGTTTGAAATATACAAAGTAAAGAAAATAAAAAAACTATTCCAGGAGGGGAAACCTGAAACCGATGAGCTATCCATTTTACATGTTCCCAATATCTTGAATTAAATAAATTTAGCAGCATACTTTCAATTTCCTCATGGCAGTGACTACACAATTGCACCCTCTCAGAAAATGGTAGTGATGGAAATACCTAAGTAACACCACTATGGAAAGACATAGCAAGTCCTCAACATTCTAAAACATAGCACGCTAATCATTTATTTGCTAATGTGGAAATCATATTACAAAGTGGGCCGGATTTAATATTCTAATTTTGCAAGGAGAAATTAAAGAAAATAATACAAAATTCCAGAAACATCAAAGAGGAAGAACGAGGGAATGTCTTATCAAGGTAATCATTTTTGTTTTGGTAACTATGAATCTCATGAAGAATTTGATCATGGCTCCAGTCAGGGAATAGATGAAATTTATAAAACAAAAATGGATCCTTATTTTTTGTTATACCAAACAAATTCATAAGTTTTTTCCTCCTGAAACCTCCAATTTTAGAGTATGAACCTTCGATTCGTCGACTCAATATTAGATAAAAAGGGGCCATGAGCTTATTTTCCTAGGTCTAAACAAGTTGACATGATTTTACTCCTTATAAAAAGAAAATTAGAGAACTCGACAATTATTTAAATGAAGCTATAAAATATCACATAAGTCCCTTGTTACAGTTTATAACCCAACTTCAATTTTTAGGCACAAAAGAAATTCTCTCATAGAACCTTTTCACTTCTTTAAATAGGATTTCTATCGACCAACTTTTGGTCCTGAAGTCAACAAGTACAATTTTTCTGGTTACTCTATCCTTCTTGATACCGATCAATTATAAATAAAGCAATGTTGGAACGCAATAGTTGTCCTACTGGAAGAGCGACACGATGTGGCGCTTAAGCTGTTATGCAGCTTAAAACACTCTTATCACCCAGATATTTTGATAAAATGACAAATGTTCGATACTAAAATAAGAATCATAGCTAATGTCGTGTGTTCATTTGTTATGAGTTGCGAGTTGGTGCAATTATTATGAGAGGATTATTGTGATCAATAATTGCTCATCTTGGGAGAACAACCAAACGTGGTGCTTGAGTTGTTATACGATTTAAAATTTTGATATACACCATTACAACCAGTTATACTTTTTGATAATTAACAATGTTCAATCTTACAATCAATAATACCGAAAAAAATGAAGTCTTATTGACTACACGATCTAATAAATAAGGTTAAAAAACAATGACACAATGATAAACTCGATTGACATAATGGCATGCAAAAACTAAATAAAACATGAAGCTTCGATGCAGGTCATGTTCAGAACCAGCTTCACAATAAATAACACTACTAAAAGATTGTTATGGAAACAAGGCATTCAATTAAAAGTTATCGCTAGAGGCAGTGATCTTAGCCTCAATTTCCAACTCACTTGAGAATCTCGAATTAGACCGTGAAGGTAAACATATGAAAATGGAACCGTCCCCGTGAATTCTATTCCCATCATCACCATTCGTGCCACCCAAAAGAACAATATGTCATGCCTGGCAAAACAAGCAGCAACAATTATATCTAAGCATGGTCGAAATGGATACACTTATAATCTCTTTAAAAGAATATATATATATAAGTAAAATGGGTTGTCAAATGAAAAGTGATCAGGAATAAGAATGTGAAAAGGTCAAACAATCTGGGGGCATAGGAAGCCTCACAAAATACAATAAATTGCTGCACCAAGTAAGCCAGAAAGGAGCAATTAACTTTATTTCAGGAGATTATCCATATTGAGACAAATTTTGCTCATGGAGATGATGAAAATAAGAATCTGATTCATCACCTCATTTTCAGGAAGTTATTACATGAGTTACAAGAGGATCTAGTGCAGTACAAAAGATGGATGATTTTCCTGCTTTAAAATGAAAATTACATGTTCTGTAACACTCTACAGAAGTTAAATATAAAAAAATGCACAACTTGACAATTTAAGACGATAATATTGAGCACCACCCTAAAGAAATCTTCCAAACAGCAATACTAGCTATACAGAAAGATAGATGAACAGGTATAATCTGTGAATACCCTGTCTCAAGAACTGAAGTAGGATAGAAGTCCTTAAAGTCCTTTGCTGATACATCTGGCCAACCGAGAGTGCTGAATGGCCACAGAGAACTAACAAAAAGGCAAACAGAATTCAGTCAACTATCTGGTCTTCCAGTCATTCAACGTTTGAAATCAATATTCAGGACATACAAACATTCAGGAGTCAAATAACCCAAAAAACAAAAATATATACCTTGCTACATTATGAGCGTAAGAAATCTAGTGGAACTAAATAATTAAAAACTATATAACATTTGAAATCATCTAAATCATCACACAATTGACAAAGTGTGAAAAATACCTATTCAACTCCTTAGTTTCCTCCACATATTATTAAGTCCCTAATCAGAAAATATTCTTTCAAGAAACAGGCAGCATCGACTACTTCTACACCAAAAAACAAAGAGACAGGAAAGTATAAAATTAATGGCCTGGTCATAAAGAAAAATGGTCCAACAAACCTGGAAAACCAAGTGTCAAGAACATCTGGATCTTGATAAATTTCAACACTTTTTCCATGCTTTTCACGTGCTTTTCTAAGAGCCTCTTCTTCACTCCTAGCTACTATGTATTCCTCTTCAGGATCTTTACCCACAACATACCAAACAGGTATACGATGCCCCCACCATAGTTGTCTGCTTATACACCAGTCCTTGATGTTTGATAGCCAGTGATTATATATCTAGCATCATCATGCAGTAAATAAATAAAGGACTCCAACTTTATACAAATAAATACAGTTAAGATTAGCCAACCAAAACCAATAAAATAAGACAGCCCAAAACAGTCTTAAAAGCATCAAGGCCAGTGTTCGTGTTTTAGTTATGCTAAAAATTGCAGAAATATTACCCAATGTTAATGAGGCAACAAATAGACCAGAACGGCTTCTTCCGATAAAATAGCAGTGTTCTAAAGGACGCTGCCTAGGACCACCTCCTAGGCACCTAGGTCGTCCACGGCCCTGAATTTTTACGAAAGTGATGCCTCTAGGCGTTGCCGCCAGGTCTATGTTCAATTCATTGTCAAGATCATCAACAAGAATAGAAGAAAAGAAGAAAAAGTAGTGGATGTGTTACTTGCTAGTGAAGCAACTGCGACACAAGGTTGAATTGTTGATGGCGAAGATGAAGATTTTGGAACACATGTTGAATATGTAAGAGAATTTAACAAAGAAGAATTGGTATCGGATGAAGAGAGGAATATGTCATGGATTTTAAGTTTGAATCCGATACAGACGAACTTTTAAATAAATATGGAGATGAACAAGAAGAAAAATTAGAGAGAAAAAAAGCTAAAAAAACATCTAGCGCTTTTTAGACAACTCTAAAATGGAAACATGCATAAGCACATTAAAACATGAAAAGAGGTGTAGAAAACCAAATTTGGAGGATTTACATTATCTCTATTACGTACTTTCTCAAATCTTTCAGGCAAAATTGTTAGTTCTCCTTTTTCTACTGCTCTAAGGGCCTTCTCGGCCAAAGGCTCCATTGTTACAAACCATTGCTTGCTCACAAGAGGCTCTATTATCTGGTAAGAGGAACTTTCTGTGAGAAAACGAAAGGAAAGATGCACCTATTAAATATTTATCCATTAGTTTCACACCTCTCCACCACGCTGCGATCTTGGAACTCGCATTGTGTAAGCCTCCTTTTTGACTGCTAATCCTGTCTCCTCAAGTTCATGCCAAAGTTTCTTTCGTGCTTCAAACCGATCTAGACCACTGAATATTAGTTGCAATTGATAAATACAAGGTAGAGGCAAAAAATTATTCGATCCAACAAAATTTTAAACATAATCAAATATCACTTACCAATACAAGCCAGCAACTTCATTGAGAGTCCCATCTTTATTCATGATATTAAGAATCGGAAGACCAAGCTTCCGAGCCAGAAGATAATCATTGTGATCATGGCCAGGGCTTATCTTCAAGACACCAGTTCCGAAGTCTTTATCGACATACTGCACATTGACAAGATGTTATGTCCACAAAAGTGATTTCCATTCAAGTTCTAAGGGCACTTCTAATAACAACTAAAATTGACCAAAAACCTGATAGCAATCTGAAAGTTATTACACATCTTAAGAAATGAATTGATAACATTGTAGTTATAGCATAGTAAGAAAGCTTTTCACATTCACTGTATGGGCTCAAAAGAAAAGCCAATATTATAAATGATATCAAGGTTTTTGAGCAACGGGCTTCCTAAAAACGAATTAATAAATGATATCAAGGTTTTACCTTATCAGAAATAATGGGCACATGCCGACCAAAAGTCATCGGGACAATAGCTTGCTTTCCAATGTACTTCGAGTAACGTTCATCCTAAGAAAACATCAACAAAAATATCATCAATCACGACTGACAGGATAAAGATAGTCTTTAAAAAGAAGACATTGGAAGCACAAAAGACAGTGACGAATATGTGAAACAGACAGTTAAAATACTTGAAGTAAAGCACAATCCAGAGGACTAATGGTGAAGGTCATCCGATCCAGTGCCTGATATTCTCCCATAGATGAGGTATGTCTCCTCGTATACCTTTGAAGATCAACTTTTGTCTTTTTCCCACAACTGCTAAGTAGTTGCTAATATCATTAACTTTCATAGTTTTCTACATTATCTCTTCCAAACATATAACATGTCTCTAAAAGATAAACTAATTTTAAAACCATATCACGTGAAAACCAAGCGCCATCAAAGTCTTATACCAGGGCACATTCTAAAAATGCAATTGTGAAATCCACATCTATCTCCAGCTTTTATTCCACACGATTCTTACATTTATCATGTTGGACCCAGATTGCTTTCCAAAGACACTTGGAAGATGCTCTTTGATGATATATGAACATTCATCCCTTAGACCAGGAACATATTTTCCTGCTATAAACCTGTGACAAAATGCTTTCTCCTCCAAGTCAAATTCCCACTACTAACTAAATAGTACCTTGTTGCGAGCCTCCACATTCCATATTACCCAACTGCCCCTCTTTCCAAGTAACAAAGTCTCTAAATTTTGCTCAAATAACTTCCACACAGCATCTTTTTCAAACAGCACAGCATCACAAACATTTTGCGACTAAAACATCACTCACAATATGTCAACATGATTAAAGCATATCTTGGAGTTGAATTATCTTTTCATCTCATGTGATCCGGATCCCACTAGAAATACATTTCATTATTTCCCAAAAAAATGTCTCTTACTCTATTATACTTTAAACCCTAACACTATATTTTAAAATTAGTTGATCCATACATTATCAAATAACTAAATATCATATGATGAAACATCTAAAATAAAGGTGTTATTTTCAGAAAATAAAACCAAACCGATATCACATTTTCCAATATGATTATGTAAAACAACATTTTCTTAAAATCTTTTTCCACTCAAGAACCTCATGTTTTCAGTAATAAGTTAATTGGTGGATAACATATGAGATTATAAGTTAATCTCAACCAAAATGTTCATAAGCAAGTCACTAAAGAAAATACAGATTACTTTAAGCGCCAAAGAAAATAACAAAGAGTTACTCATAATCATCTTTCATTGAATTAGTTTGCTAATAAGTTACCTTGGGATTCACTGCTACCGCCGTATCCCCAAATAAAGTCTCGGGTCTTGTGGTTGCAATTGTCAGAAAATCACTCCTGTGAGGTAAAGAAAATGTTCCTACATAGGATCAATTTCAATTAAATACAAATAACATATATACAAATTTTAGCTCTTACACCGCCGTGGAATCATGCCAATATATATATAATCCTACTTATCTTTTTTCTCTTCATGTTTTCCTCATCTTTTTAATCAATCTGAAACGATGAGCAACTATACTTCATGAAGTTATCAGAAATTCAAAATTTCCAGTTTTTGAATGTTCACATTCTTTAAATCCTTTGTTTTCAACAGTATGTCTACAATTGTCTTAATAGTATTACGCAAGGATCTTTTCAAGAAGAATGAAATAAGGTTCTCCAAAAAATAACCATAATCTTTTTCATAGTTTGTAGAACCGCAACATGCACCAAGGCTCATAGATGCCATTGCGCAGAGGTGCAAAGTGCAATGCTTAAGGTGAGGCGTGTGCTTAATTGATGACATAATCCACTTAACAGCTTAGTTCAACATATTACCCAGAATGTACTTAAAAGCTTAAATAAAAACGATGTCCGGCAAAAAGTAGTCCTTGTGAAACTAGTGATTTAATTAGTTAGCTTAAAAAACAAATGATCAGTAAACCAGTAATTTAAAGGTAATGGAATCAAACGTTAAGAGAAGATGTGTGGTCATACCTTGAACCACCAGCAACACGGTACTTTATATGATACAATGCACCTGGTTCCTCCGAGTACTCCACTTCCTACAGAAATATTATTTTGAATAAAAGAGGTGGCATTAGAAAGACAAACAACAGACATGGGCGGAGAATTAGTCCTATGCTGTTAACTAGGCATCAAGTTTGGCACTTGCATACCAAATCAGAAACTGCCGTCTGTAAATTAGGGGACCAATTGACCATGTAAGAACCTGCAACAAAATATTTGTTACCACATATAATAAAGAGTATGAAACACAAAATGACATAATTCTAAATCGATTCAATGTCCATCCATACACTTTAATAATGCAGCAAAGATAAGCAATTGATCTCACTCCAATTCACAACATAAGTTTTTGTCTACACGAGTCCAAAGCCATCTAGCATAAACTGAGTAAATTATAAACAAAAATACCAATCCACATAATTCCTCAATTTTAAAATACAGTGAGAAGAAAATCAATAGGTTTCTCCTGTAATAAACAACTAACTGGCAAACATGCATAGATATTATACAAACAGACATGATCTGAGGTAATATGTTAGCTCCTTATTTCCTTTAACAAAAGCAACACTGCACAGATGATCAAATAATTTCCAGTATCTTCTTTTCAAATATAAAAAGGTTATTGCATAATGTCTTCAAACATTTGAATAAGCACTGTGAAATTACCTTGATAAATTAGGCCTTTGTCGTGAAGCCTAATAAATGCCTCAACTACTGCTCCTGCAAAAGTAAAGAAAAAATGGTTCAGAACCCGGGGGGTTTATGTACCAAGATACAGCATTCATTTGCACAGCTTTCATTCACTAAATTAACAACAATACATGGAAGAGTGCAGTTGAGAAACTGTTTAAGAACCAAATAGCAAGACTAACATACAAAAATGAGAACTAGCATCTGATTATAATTTGGGGCCAAATTATGCCCTATCTCAGACATCACCACAGCCACATAAACTGGACATATTATCATGATTCGTTGTTTATTAGAGTTTACTGGATAAGAATTGCCTTACTACTCAGCTGTTCATCAAGGGTAAAATGTTCTCTGGTCCAATCACATGAAGCTCCAAGTCTCTTAATTTGATTTGTGATTGCTCCACCATACCTACAAGTAACAGAGAGTATAATACATTTAAACAAATCAGTAATGTTGAAAAAAAATAAGACATATAAAAAATCCACTGACTACCAAGTTCGATAATTTTATAAAACATATGAATATGAATACTGCAGAATGAAAGAGAAGTTTATCATCCAAAAATCATTGACCAGCAAAAGTGAATGCTCCACCAAATCTTAATATACTATTGTGATTAATCACACGCTTAAGGACAGTCTCCTATTGATATACTCTTCATTAGAATGTTTGTAAGGCAGCCTGTGATCTAGAATAGCAGTGCCTTACAAACTTCTCCAAGACCACACAGAATGTGTATTCAGTTTTTGCACAGATTATTGCACCTTTTTACTGACAGGAGAGTAGCATTGCATTGACGTGATGCTCCCCAACCTCAATACCCCCATGGTGTAAGATATATGTAAGAACGGCGAAAGGGCAAGACAGTTCAACTTGTTGCTAATCCAGAGGCACCTAATTAAATTCATAATCTAAGGTCTACCCGCTTATTCCCTCAGGTATGTCTAGAAGCCAATAAAAATGAACATAAAAAATCATTCAAAGAAATCAATAAATAATTCCCTAGGTATCTTTTGAGAAGAAAATAAATGTATCAAGTAATCATCATCAAAACCATGACGAAAATTACATAATTTTCATGATTCTAAAGCTTAAAATACATGGATCAAGTTGACAAGAGACCACAACTTGACCCAACCCTACTTTGGTTTAGAACATAAATATAAAACCTACCAAATCCATTTATAAACCCCAGTCTGTCCCACAATAGGTAGGTTGAAGGCAGGAATTATCTGACCCAGTCTTACTACAACACTAGACATGTGAAGAAGAAAAATGGGATATGGTCTCTCTAGAACACCTCCATGTCATCCACTGACAAGAACGAAATAAAGAAAAAATCGGAAACCACAACTAATCTGGGCAACAAGGAAAGGAACAAGGGCAATGATAATAAATGAACATTAAATGGTCGCAAATGAAACAAGAGTTAAAAATGAAAAAACAAGTGAATCAATTAAACATAAAAAACTTTTTCAGCAGAAATACAACACAATTGAGGAAAATTAAAATCGGTAACTTTTACAAACAAAATAGTCATTTGGCTGATAGTACAACTTAAATAATCCAAGGATGAATGGGGAGTATGCAGACAAATGAGAAAAAAAAGAGCTTCGAGAAAGGATGAACAATATACTTTTTTTTCCATTGCCATACTCGTTTCGTAAATTCTTCCCTACCCAAATCAACTCTTTTTATTCCTTCAGCTGCGAGCATTCTTTCCACAACCAGCTGAAAAAATATGGTGCTTAATTCTCGCAAAAAAATTTATAGAATAGAAGGGACTCCCTTGGATAAGATTCAGGATGTAGACTAAAACATATTGAAAAAATAACAAACAATAGAATGATAAATGATGTGATATAGAGAAAAAGGAGCAAGGGGTTTTTCCGTAGATAGAAAAACATTGTATGATCCTTTCAATTAACTGAACACCCTAATCACTCATCTGCCAATTGCACTATATAATTAAGAAGGGAGTAAAATATTAGCAAGTAAATTATATTTTTAGCTTCATGCGACAATCCGAGATATACATAATTGCACTGATAAGCATTTCAAGTAAACAATAGCTAGATAGAATGATAAATTATGTGATAAAGAGAAAAAGGAGCGAGAGTTTTGTCCGTCGATAGAAAAACCCTGTATGATCCTTTCAATTAACTGAACACCCTAATCACTCATCTGCCAATTGCACTATATATTTTTAAAAGCGAATAAAATATTTGCAAGTAAAATATATTCTTAGGTTCATGCAACAATCCTAGATGAACATAATTACACTGATAAGCATTTAAAGCAAACCATAGCTAGATAAAAAAAAAACCATAAACTTAATTTTTAAAACAGGTTAATAATAAAAGTTCAAAGAATCACAAATATAATTTCTTACAGCACAAAAATTCAATCATGACAGAGTGTTTGTCTAAAGTGGTTTCTTTATCCAATCATCAACCTGAGTAGCAATACCAGCATGATCCGTTCCTGGAAGCCAGAGGGCAGTTCTTCCTTTCATTCGCTGATACCTTACCATAATGTCCTACAAATGCATTAAAAAACTGGAAAATCAATATGCAGTTCTTCAAGTATAAAAATTTTCAGTAAGGCCAACAGAAAATTAATTTGTTAAAATAATGACAAAAATAAGAAGGGAGATGAGGGGGTAAAGAATGAAGAGAGATACAAGCGGGGGGGATGAGGAATAGAGGAACAACAACTGTGTGTTCCCCCTTGATTCATGCACATTACCATTCCAAAATGTGAGTTTTTCACGATCCAAGCCTTAAGAAAATAGAACTGTTATACAAAATAACTTGAGTATTTATTTGGACAGCAACAGAAAATCTTCTATTATCAGAATAACTAACGGATCCAGCAACATGAATCAATTTCATCGTCTTGAAGCTATATGAAGAATGAGCATACTAATTTATATCACTATAGCTAATGGTTAACTGTTGAGGGCTATGGTTACTACCACGAATTATGTACAACTGTAGTGCACATATTAATCTTGGGTACACACGTAATACAAGTTTTATATTCGTAATTAGTGAAGTTTTTATCAGGATTTGGAGTGTCTTGGGATAATATTTGTGCAGGATAAGTCAATTCCCTCAAGATGTATTCTAAGTCGTAGAAATCTTCATGCATATCAGAACAAAACCTTATGCGAAGAACGAAAAATATAAAAACTAGACTATAGAACTACATAAAGGATTGAAAACAAGAAACTTTGTGGTTAAAAGGAAACAACATTATCCTACCTCAAGAGTCACAAACATTGCGTGTCCCATGTGCAGTGAACCGGTAACATTTGGCGGCGGCATCGATACCACAAAGGGTTCACCACCTCTCTCATTAGGCTTGAAATACCCTTGAGACTCCCACCTATTATCCAATATCAATGACCCAATCTATTTTTAGTAGCACAAACGAATAACTAATCATTATATAAGAACAACATATTTCCCTTAAAAGATATTTTAATGTCAGCATGGATATGAGATGATAAATGTACAGAAAACAAGAGGTCTTTTGCTCTTTTAAACTTGTACTAAATCCCAAAATGCCAAATGATGAGACATTTGTGACATACTAAACATATTTTAAAACCTGATATATAATATATAGAAACGATTCCCAAAAAAACATGGTCATGATAAACAAAATGTATATTTCCTCCTACAAAGCTCAAGTAAGACAGAGAGTATAAGTTACGGCACATTCCCGTTTTCAATCCTTCCTAACCAGTAAATAATATGTAGCATTGAGGAAAACTTTAAATGTTCATTTTTTCCTTCAAAATAATGTTTGCTCACAAACACCAAATCCTTGAGATGGAACATGCAATTCATTTTATTTTTGCCCATTTCTTGCAAATGTGTATCGAATTTAGAGTAAAAACCTAGTTACCAAATTAATATCGACAAAAAAACTACCATTTGTAAATGCGTTCCTCGGATGCAAAATCAAATGCTTTTGCTACTTCTGGTGAAGTAAATACGCCTGTGCTCTCCATTGCAGCAACTAGCATTCACAGAAAAGAAAACAACTTCAGCAAACAAAATAACGCTCAAGCAAACCATTGTTTTCCTTTTCGAAATAAAACCATTTTAGATCATATCTAATAGCATCATCACACAACAAAAGCGCGGATAAAACAACAATCTTGACTCATCAACGCAACTCTCTTATACACAATATCGATAATTTGTTAACTGCCAATATAAAAGCAAAAGGCAGTCTTCTGACTTTGTAAAAATCAACATTGAATAGGCAATATCCCTTTCTTCCACTACAAAAAGATTTAAACTCCAACTCGACTATAGACATGGGTTTATGCTCTAAGTTGTTGAAATTATCTTCGTTTGAAAGAAACAGTGCTCACCAGCGAAGAAGCGTCTGCTCCTGAAACGAATGAAGGAAGATGGGTAGAGAGTGACGCGACGACATCGCATGGAAGATAAGAGTATTGGGTTCAGCCTGTTGCATACGGAGGAAGAACGAGATAAGAGGGAGGGCCTTGAGAAAGCCATTTCCTCCCCACTTCTTTTCGGAAGTTGGAGGTTTCAGGTTATTCAAGATAAGAAAGAGGGCCTTGAGAAATCCATTTTTCCCCACTTCTTTTAGTACAATGGATGCGATTTCAATATCAATGATAAATCGGACCGGGCTTTTGCGAAAAAGTTCGAACAAATAATATATTTACTTTTTCAAAAAATTGGCTTTCAGTACTCAGCGATCGATTTTTTTTTGTTCAGTCCATGTATACTTTTTTAGTACCACGTTGCTAGATTAAGTGTATCACATTTCACCAACTTTCCCACTTTATTTGTTTATTTCCACAAAATATTTATGTACAGAATTGTTGGTATAAATAAAATATCGATTAAAATTATATTTTAGTCTAGTTCAATTCGATTTCAGTTAACTCCAAGTTTCTCTAACAGGTTGAAGCCATGGCTCTGCTGATGGAGACCGGTTCAGAGCCGAAAACCGATGGTGAAATAATTGACCTTGAAGCCATCTCTGCTCTTAAAGAGTCTGCTGCTATTGAACTTAAGGTTACGCTTGTGGCATCGTGTTTTAGTGATAATTCTGCTTGTTTATGTCCTTTTTTAGTTATTGCTTTTTTTTTTCTTGGCTATTTTTGTGGTTTCCGATATATGGATAGATACGTGTTCCATTACCTTGGATTTCTACGTTTCAAAATCACTGAATACGATGTATGCTCATCTTTCTGTTTATGGGATGTTTTTCGTTGGATGGAAATCGAAGTTTGTAAAATTAATTCTTTGGCCAAGATATGTGTTTCCTGTGCTGAAAGAGAGTAAAAAACCAGAGAAAGGTGTAATTTTTGGTATGTTGTGTGGTAACCAGATTTTGGTGGGGGGGGGGGGGTGGGCGCTTCTTCATTTTTGGGTGGAAGAAACATGTATTTTTTTGAAAAAAATTAAGCTTGAAGGTCGAAAGCCTTTTCGTCCGAGGAATATGAGTGATGCGATCATCCAGTAATATACATCCACCTCTCCTGAGAGTTGTGTACCATTTATGCTCAATCAGATAGACGAGAACACATTTACTCAAGGAAGGTCGAGCAATTGATGAGAATTATTATTTTGGTTTTCCGTGCCTTCCCAGGACAAGGGTAATGAGTGTGTGAAAATGGGGAAGAAGCATTATTCAGATGCTATTGATTGCTACACCAGGGCCATTAATCAGAAGGCCTTGGGCGATTCTGAGCACTCCATTCTTTATTCCAATCGGGCTCATGTCAATCTGCTCCTAGGAAATTACCGACGTGCTCTTCAGGATGCCGAGGAAGCTTGTAAACTAAGTCCAACAAATGTTAAGGTTGTGGCTTTATTCTCATTTCATTGCCACATGGAGTATGATTATTCATTTAGTTACTAAATCTGTTATGATATTTAGGCACTTTATCGAGCAGCCAAAGCATCATTATTTTTAAATTTGTTGGATGAGGCAAAGGTATATTGTGAAAATGGTCTCTGCCAATCACCTGCTAACGAAGAATTAAAGAGGCTGTTGAATCAAATCGAAATAAAGAAATCAGAACAAGAATCCCGTGAAGCAGACATTTCTAAAACCGTGGCGACAGCTGAGGTTTGAGGTTTACGATGTTCTGACTCTTGTGTACTTGGATATCTGCATGCTTGTGATCTCCTCATTGATTTTTTACAGAGCCTTGTCTCCTCCTTGGAAGATAGGCAACTAAAAGTGGGAAGGGCAACATATCAAGAACTCACTGGAATCAAGAAACCGATGTTAGACAAAAGCAATATGCTTCACTGGCCGGTTATTCTTCTCTATCCTGAGGTTATGTCCAGTGACATCATTGAGGATTTTTGTGAGACTGACAGGTTTTCAGTTCATCTTGACATGATATCCTGGCATTTCATTTTCTTCATATGAGAAGTTTTCTGACTTGAATATAGTAATTATTTAATCAGTGTTTTCTTACATGTTAGTGACAGTTCTGTTTGAAATTCCATTTGAAAAGTTGTTGCGATCCTTAGCTTGCTAACATGTTCTCAGAAAGTAGCCCACCTTTGCCCTGGGATACAGGAAATGAGTACACTCGCGATTCTCTTGAATTATACTATGAGGTGAGCTAGTACTTACTGGATCTGGTCTATTTGAAACGTTATTTGTGGTTGGCTTGATGAATAAGAAGAATTATGATTGGTCTCTAGTGTTCGAACAACTGGCTTTCTTGAAAATTTTTCTGCAAATATTATTTATCTCTATTTGCTCACTAGTCTTTCTAAACTGGTTGGATTTTCTACTTACAAGTATATTTTTGTCTCTAACCGGAAGGATAATGTGTCTGAGACTGAGAGTCGGTCATAAAATATTGATGTGTTTCAATGAAAAACGGAAACATTGATCGTATAATCATTTGGGAAAAGAACTCCAGTTTTGTTGATGATGTTGGCAATAATTCAGTAAATCTCTTTATTACGAGCAGCATAATATGATTTTGGCTACTCGGTGATAAGGGTGGAACCAAGGGTGCTGGAGAGGTCAGTCGACCCCCTATGTTTCATGTCCTCTGGAAAATTTACTGATCTGTGTGATAAACAAATGAATTTAATGGATAAAATGTCATACTTTTCCTCCATAAAAGAGTTTTCAAAATCAATTTGAACTAGCTCTGACTTTTGCCTCTCACACTATAAATTATTGCTCCACCTTCCCACTTCATGTTCCTTAATCATACACTCCAGTCTTAGCAAGGTTGTAAATGGCGGTCGGCGGTGGCAGGGGCGGTCGGTAGGCGGTTGAATTTTTTTCAAGTAATTTTTATAGATAATCATGCGATATAATCACAAATAGCCATCATTTTTTATGTAAAATGTGCAACTAAATAATGTGTAAGCATAAAGAAGTTTCATACGATATAATATCATCTAGATAATGTGCAATTAATAAAGATTCATCATCATATTAATCTTCAACAATAAATCAATAATAGGAAAAAAATTTGATTTTTGAAATCACAAAATCTGAAATATTATAAAAAAAATATGATAAATAATAAATATGCAATGCCTAACATAAATATTCTGACTGCTGGCGGCGACAGGCAGTGGGCGGCAGACTGTGTGTGGTGGTTGAGACTTGAGAGTTGAGAGTGAAAACCAACAATAAAATAAAGAAAGTGAGGTGTGCTAGAGTTTTGATATTAAATTTAGTTGACTTTGACTAGGTTTTTAAAATTCTTGACTAGGTTTTTAAAATTGTTGACTACAACTTAAAAATCTTGACTACCCGCCTTGCCCGCCTAGCCCGTGCTCGCCGCCTCGATCCGCCTCCCTAACACCGTATAGCTTGGGCCGTCTAAAACACCCGCCTCATGCATAGGTGGTGCGGTCGAGGGCCGCATACCGCCTAGGCACCGCCGCCTCGACTGCCATTTAGAACACTGAATCTTAGAGAAGCCCGCCTAGGCGGCCGCCTCGACCGTCATTTAGAACACTGAATCTTAGAGGAGTCTTCCTTTTCAGAGAAATAAGTCTGACCAAAAATTGGATGCTGGCGGTGACTTTTTCGTTATATGAATCACCTCAAGGCTCAAGCTGATAATGTATCTAGCTCATGATGAGCTTCTATTGCAGCCTTTCAACTTAAATGATCCCATCAACTCTTTTTTTTGTGACAGGCTGGTTCTGGAGTTTGTTTATCCAAGAAAGAAGTGCTCTGTTATCTCTTAGAAGGGACAGCTGCTTCTCATCTGGAAAATTTAGGCACTGAAGGAACTTCAGTTGTCGATCATTCTTCAGCTGCAAATGGTATGCTATTACTCTCCTTTGACCAACTACATCGAGAAACTAAAATCCACGGTATCATAGAGGAATTTTGACAGATGTTATTTAGATGTGAATGTTCAGATCGAGATGTAATAATTTTTATCATGATACGGAAATCATGAGTCAATAGGGGATATCTTTGCAACTTCTTTATTGATTTCTACAATATATAGTAACTGAATGGAGTCCCTCCATCAATATTGAGAAGCATCTTGAACTTATATGGAGTTTTAGATGAGAACTTAATGTAGAAGTATTTTCCTCGAAAGTGGTTGTTGTTTCACCTTGTTGCTTCTATGCGAGGGAACACTTGAAAAGATTTTAAAAATTGAACCATTATGGAAACAAAAAATCATTTTCATATGTTCATTACCAAATTCTTACGAGGCGAAAAGCTCAATTCTGCTTCCAACCTTACCAAGATTGGTGATTGTGATGTAGTGGTGATGTGTTGTAAATAGCTTATTGCTTTCCTTTTGCTGCTAAGAATTATCTGAAATGTATTATGTATATTTTCGAGAGGTGAGTGAAGAGTACAACTAAATATCAAGTTGTGCGCTTTGATGACGTTGGATTTTCTGAGATAATACTAACATTCTAATTTTTAGAAAATGACCCAAAATGGGCCCGAGTAGATGAAAGAAAAACACTTCTTGACATTCTGAAAGGTCCCAAGTTTATTATCCCTGGAATTCCCGGTAAGTCCAGTTCACGGCACATTTTATGTTGCGATATTCCTGCAGGTTTGAAATACTGTGTTTTTTCACTATTCCTTGTGTTGGCTGCAGTATTTTTTGTTGTTTCGAAAAGGTCCAGCTTCTACAAGGATTTTAAATCTGGAAAATGGTCTCTGCCAGAGTTGTAACAGTCAAGATGTCAATCTTTTAACATTATAGGTATGTGACGTCACACTTTCATCGATCTGACAAATGATCACGTCCATGCATAACTCTGCATAGTTGATCGTGAAAAAATTGTATTTCGTTTAATGTATGATTGTCAATTCCTTGGTTTCTAACCTTTTAGTGACCAGTGGTATGTAAAACGAGCGGCGACATGATCACTGATTTTACTATTATAGCTTGCAAGAGTTATACTCTAATCAATCAATATTCAAGTACAAGAATGAAACTTTGATAAGCGGATACAGCTGTGATAAATAGATGAACTAACATCCCCAGCAGCAAAACTAAAACACACCTAATTTTCTCCAAAAGGTGGAAAAGAAGCTTGATAGAATTTGATGTTGGTAGTATGCACAATCATCAAACACACACAAAGGCTTCTTGGTGTCTTTTTTGGAGAGACATAAGTGCATACGGTTTATAATTTTTTGGTGAATGCCAATGCTGCTGCTCAAGAATGATAATCATGGTTACGTTATTTTGAAGAGAACGGCATAAGTCTGATTCCATACAGAGGTTGTCGAAGGTCTATGAATTCTTGCATGGAAGGAATTAGATATCTTGACGAGGGAAATATTTTCTTTCAATTATCATTGCTCGATAAATAATCATATGAGAGAAAGTTGAATATCTATGGTTTAATCATTTGGCTACAAAGTGAGACATGATATCAATTAAAAGTTCCCCAATTATGGTCCTTGATTATTCCAATATAAGGTACATAGGTCATTACCTTTTTCTGCTAGTAGTTGCTGCTACACATTAAAAACGTAGCAAAAATGTGAAGAATTGTACATTTTACCCTTTTTCTTTCTCAGTCATGTATCACAGATCAAACTGTTTTGGCAGTGAGAAGATGGGCACGATCACGGGCCGAGTGTGATGGATTGTAGCAAGATTTCACATTCAACAGATTCTTGACTGTCGATTGCCCTCCCTTTGGCAACACCTTTCTAAAGCTCTGCATTTTGCTTCCTCTCTTTGTTTCCTTCTTCACGGGTAACTCCTGAAATATGATATAGAATAAATTATACTGGCTATGTGCATTACATTTCATTAGCATAAAAAATTTTAGGGGGAGAGGTAAGAAATTTGTTGGGCTGACGGACTTGATATATTTTGGATGATAACTTATATTTTAAAATAGTGTTACATTTTTTTTAGAGATTTTTCGTTTTGAATAGTGATTATTGTTTTCTGACCCCTCTTTTACATGGGATGCTAGCTCGTTTTCCATTTCATTTTAAAAAAATCGATGATATCAAGGAAAATAAGAAAGCACTCAAATTCGAAGTCTAAAGAAATCAACTAGAAATTAGTAAGTATCTAGGAACACCAGAAAATATATTGCTGATCTAATTCTTTGAATTTATAGAGCTTGTACAGTTTTATTATCTGTCCCTCTTCTTTCTCAGTTAAAATTTTCTAAGCGTCCACCCATTGCAGCTGTAGTGATAATAGTTTTACATTCTCTGACGCCCCCAACGCTAGCTAAAAGCCTAAAACCTAGAGGACGGACTTTGAGAAGTCAAATGTGTTATTTTCCCAATGGGTATTTCAAATCTTATTTTACTTCACGTTTTACAATACAGCTTAAATCTTAAGACTCGTTAAAACTCCCTAGTCAACTCCGGCTCCTCTCAAAACTACTCCTACACCAATCAACTGTGGATTAAGAGTATATCAAACATTGACATTCGCGAGATTTGCGATAATACTCCACAAAAAAAGAATTAAACATTGTGGTGTTCCAAATTCAATTTTTCAGAATAACTAGGTTACCTTTAATGATGTTTTATCATCACTCAAGCCTGCGTCCCTCGAGGCATCATTCTTTCCTGAAGGCAAGCAAAATAAATATTAGTTAATTCATGATTCCGATGTGTTTGTTAACCTTGATCATTTAAAATGTTTGTTCCATGTATAAGACGTTATTTTTTCATGTTACCAATGAATGGTGCATGTTTTATTCTTATATGCATATCATGCATCTTAATATGTAGAACATGAGATTGAAACATGATACTTGTGGGATAGTAAATTTATGTTTAGTTTCTTACGAATACTGTCAATCTGGTTATCATCCATGCTATCCGTGAAATATATTCGAAAGCTCGGTGATCCAGGAAAGGTGTCATCATCCTGATGATTAATCATTCTCTCCTTATCATGTTCTCCATCCTCATCTTCGCTACCATCTTTGTCCGTCAGAATGTTTTCAATCTTGATCTCAATCTTGGTCTGATCACCCTTAGTTTCCTGCTCTTTGGGTTCATTTGTGGCCTTCATTTTCGGGCTGAATTCTGTAAGCATCTCGTCTTTTCCAGTAGGCTTTGTGGGATCTTTTCCCTTCAAACTTTCCAATTTCCCAACTGAATTTGCGCCATATCCGGTGGGTGATGACTCATTTTTCGAGGGACCGGGGCCATCTTTGGTTGGTGATGGCACATTTTTCGTTGTGTCATATTCGGATGATGAAAAATGGGAAGCATTATCTTCCTCATCTCGATCATGCAAAAGTAGCTCTTTCTTCGAAGGTGTTGAATTCTTTAGGGGTTGTGCATGCCTACGCTTTTTAATCTCCTCCAACCGGCGGAGGAAGATTGGCCGGAGCTTGGCCGGCAATGTGGTGGCACCACTGGGTTCGATTTTCGAAACGCCACAGCCCATTGTTATTAGTTATTATATGTGCAAATGTAGAGCTTGAATGCTTAGAGACGGGCTGAAAAAATGAAGGGAGAAAAGAAGTATCAATGGTCGGCAAATAGGAAGAATATTCAAAATAAACTCTTGATGGGTGGAGACGAGAGTCAATCCTAGATTTAGGGGTTTCTTTTCTTTGTAGGGGTTTCTTTTCTTTGTGGCTGTTGGTGTAAAGTTTGATGTGATGTTGAGATTTGGTCTTTGCCCTTTGGTGAATAAGATCCAGTGGTTACAATTTTAGTGAGATGTGGCTTTGCCGTGTCATCTTCTGTGTGTGCATATGACTTAAATTATGCATGAAAATTGTAAATTTAGGAGCCAAATATTAGAATTTTGACCCAAATATTACGTGGGTGGATTTCATGATAGATACTGCCCAATAGAAATAGTCGAAACCTGTGTTCTTGGACAGGAAGAAGACCGAATTTAATGGCTCTGGTAGAATCTTGCATGGATCAATTAATTTAGTTAGTCATTCTAAAAATTGCATTTCTTTCTTCTTCATTTTTGTAAAATCACAAAAAAAAAAAAAAAAAAAATTGATGATGATTTGTAACTCATCTGGTGTGTTGTGTCACGTCTCGAATTCGAGATTTAGTTTTAACCATCTTCTTCCCAACTAAAAAAAAAATGACAAAGCATAGTGTCTTGGGCGAAACAGAGGATATCTCGATTGGAGATGTATTTTTTGTTGTCATAATCAATCATAGTTCTACAATTTTGTGGTGACAATCAATTTATTCATTCTCATTTAAATCATGTAATTAAATAATTAATATCATATTCAATTTTATAATTGTGTTTAAAAAACAAATCTTTAATTTGCACATGTTTTTTTTTAATAATTTAATTATAAAAATATAACAATAATATTAATCATTTAATTCGATGATTTTCATTGAAAAAGACAACAATTGATTGTCAGGATATAAATATAAGATTATAATTTATTTAATAAAATATATATGACTAAAAATATCACACTTTAAAATATAAAAAAAACTAAAATTGATGTTTCGTCAAAATTAGAATGGATCGGATAAGTTATTAAAGTAAGAGCAAATCCCAAAAAAATGGAAATACGACATAAATTAAAATGGAAATTGGAATAGCAAATGGACAGAGTCCCAATCTTGATACTAGTAGGTACCGAAAACAGAACGGGCGGGAAAAAAGATTAGCCAGGAGGCGCCTACAAGCGATTTTGATCTTCCGATGAAGAAGAATCGCCGCTGCCCTCGCCGCCGTTCCCGAGGTCTCCTTATCAAGGAGAGCAAGACGATATCATCATCGAAATCGAGACGGATTTCCAAAACGTTATAACATCGAATTCCTCGAACCGTAACCCAGACAGACACTGACAATTCCGCCACCAACGTCGGTTATACATATGTTCGGTTCTCCTCTGAACCCATCCATCTTGATATCTCTGACGACAAAGAACGTGATCTTAACAATTCCAACAACCGTTCCGGTTACAACTCAACAAGCGGCAATAATCAGAAGGATAGTGGTAGTTATTTCAGGGTTTCTGATTCTCCAGTTAACAGGGTTTTAGAAAGACTAGAGCTAAGATTGAAGAGAAAATGGTTGGATTCTTGCTTAATCTCGCTACAGTCATCAGTGCGGGGGTTCCAGGGGATGGATGATTCATCAAAACCGAAGCTTTGCTTCGGGCAGTTCTTGTGCTCGGACATGAATTATTCCGGTGCTGGGGGGCTTCCCTCAAACGTGCATAACTAGAATTTGGTTGATCTTAAGGGGCCTTTTGTCTTACAGGTAAATATCGAGCTATGATGCACTTATTCACTTCTGATCTGATGTATATTCTATGTGGTTTCTGTGTAGTAATTATATTGTATCATTAAACTGCTATTGAACGGGGACATGTTTGAAGTATGCCACATATCCCACTTGCATTTTATGAAAATGTGGTTCAAGATCTGCCAAGTTGATATTTTAATGAGAATTTTTGTGACCGGTATTCTGGGATGAAATTGCTTTGTGGTCTTATTCGTGTTCTATTCACTGTAAACGTCATTAGTAGTTCTAGTTTACTTTTTTTTAAACTAAAAGCTCATGTGAGGGGATGTTTACAGCATGGCTGTGGCATCCGAGTGTAAGAACTGACTATAACCTCTGATATAACCTGCCTGTTTTTTGTTGGAACCATAACCTTTGACATAACCTGCATGAATTTTTGTTGGAAACCAGTAGCCTCTACGGGAACAGAAGGTGTAATTGATGAATACACTGTTTATTTTGTTGGCATCCATATTCCAGCACAGTCCTCTGCTGAATTGGGGTTGTTAGAAAATCATTTTCTCTGAATCTAAATACTTCTCAGAGTCGCATTTGTGGTATGATTATATTTAATTGGTTTTTTATTACCTGAGAATATGGCATTTATCTTAGTTAATCGGTAAATGAATATCCATCTAACACAGATACGGGCGATGGATTAAGTTTTGGGCCTTTTACTCTGTTAATATTGCATATGTTGGTTATTTGAAGTTTAGTGTATTACAACTGAGCGCAGATTAAACAGTATTTATGACACTATTGACTGAGCAGTTTTGAGTGTACGATGTGCCAGCCTCACGTAATTGACAGCCTTGAATGTTCTGTTGTGTTCATACTTTCTGTTTGATTTACACCTACCTAATTTTTTATCAGTGCATTCTGACTGGTGTGAAGGGATTTCAATACAAAAAAAGGCCCGTATGAACTTCGAGTTTATGTTGATAATCATTAAATATGGCTATGTTAATACTTGAGTAATGTTTGAATGGATTATTTTCCCTGACCATTCAACGTAGAATAACCAGTTTTTCTCTAGGTTGTACAAAGCGAAAAGGGTTGTCTCCTCAGGAGGTTTCAAGTGCTCTGGCTTCTTCAGACTCCAAGCAGGTCAAAGATATGAAGGAAACATTCAAACAGTTCCAGATATTCCTAGTGAACTTTGAGGCATATTGATCCCATGTTCTGTCAGCTTTTGACCACATGTTTATTTCGATTCATGACAGACGAGTCTCTAAATACTGGAGTAAAGTTAAACTCAACCATTAAAAGCGTGAAAATGCTTTTACTTGTGGACTCCGCTTGCTACCTTGAAAAGTAAGATGGATATGCTGTCTGATGGCTAAATTGGGTTAGTTATTTAGTTTTTGTTACAAATGTATTGTACAAATGATGTCGATCGAAGATTTCAAGTGAAGGATGCATGTGGGTTTGCTCATTCTTCAATACCACTGGAAAAATATCGATGCTTTACAATCTTTTGCACCTGAACTTTGACTTGCTTTAGATTCTTTCTTCTCCTCCTTTTCAGGGTACAATAGTTGTAGAGATGAATAAAACTTCTCATGTCCCAGTTGCTCTTGAAATGACCCAGGGTTGTTCAGCATCCGATGCCAGTTTACTTCTTAAAAGGATAAAAGCTTCCATTTCGACTCCACCTAAATGTTGCCATTTGAATCCTGTTGATGAATCTCCTTGAAAGCAATAAACATGAATGGTATTCTGCAGCGTAATCGGTGCCAACAGAATAGAAGATATCAGAAACTTGAATCTTGTTAAAGCTTAAGAGTGTGGTGATGGCTGTGAAACTTGGGATCTGTTCTAGTCGAAAGTGCGGGCTGAGTTAACTATCTTTCGCTTATAATGTATCTTGAAAGATATGGAGGCAAGGACGGATTAACTGGTTCAACAATTATCTGGAAGTTTGACAGACCCGTGCTTCATACCCCACTAAGAATCGAGCCTCTCTTAAAAGTACTTCCTAAATGGACAAACTTTTGCACCATGTCCTTGAGATCAAGGTTTTGTGATTCTATTTTACGCTGGGCACGGAGAATCCAACTACATCAGAATGTTGGGGAGAATGAGCAGAATCCGAGTGCAAGTTTTCTTAGTGGTGCTTCTCTCGCAGGAACTCGGTGCTAAGATTTTGAAAAAACTGCTGTTGAACCAAGATATCATAAAGAACATCGTCCAAAAGCGCGGTTAACACAGGCTCCCAGGCATTTCGGAATTTCTCAATGAGAGTGGACATAATACTTCATGCTTTCGTTTCACTTCACGTTGATCTTGTTTAGATTGCGAGTTCCCCTTTCACCAGACTGTACCACCCCATAAACCTGTGCAGCTACTCTACCTGCCGTCATACCGAATAAAGGCTTCATTGTTGGGGGTGGGACGTTTTTCCCCGGCATACCGGCTAATTTCGAAATTCGGAATTGTCGTTTGCACACTCACACGCGGTGGTTTGGTTAAAAAAACAGGATTCTTGTTCTATTTCTATTGTACGAAATTATACACGATTTTAATTGCATTAATTTGGTGGTAATGGTCAGCTTCAAACGGTTATGCTAATATTTAATACTTTCAAACTTCAGGATACCACAACCAAGAAAACACACGTAAATCCAAAAAAAAAACACACTAAATTGACTGATGTACATATCGTTATCGTGCATTTCAACGTTCAGCCTCCTGTTCTTCCTGTTCAACAAAATCACGCAGATCAAAATTTACAAAATCAATGCGATCTTTTCATTCTGAATGAGTGTACCTTCTTGGTACTAACAAAATCGCCAAGTTTGTTCTTGGCCTTCCCGTCGGGAGATTTCTTGAAAAGTGTGCCACCATATCTGTTGATTACCTTTTCCTTCACCAATTTGCTGTATATAAAAGAAGCTCCTCTAAACTGCGGTAATACCAACCATGCTACAAACGCTAGTTTCATGTCATACCATATCGGTATCCTGCAACAAGCCATGCTTGTCAGTTCTCTTTTCACTCCCCACACAACAAAAAAAAAACAAAAACTAAGAAAATCCCTCGTCAATTTTCTTAATTCCGTAGTAAATCTGCAATGATATCAATTTTTTATTAAAAAAAATGAACAAATAAAACAAATTCTAGTTCAATTTTTGACTGTGTATAGTCACTTCACATGTATATGAAAACTAATTTTTGTTCATGTCATCAATTCATTTTGATCATTCATTATTTTGCACTTTATTTTCAATTTTAATTTCATCCAAACGGTATCGAACACGTGAGATATTAGATCTAATATCAAGAAAAAGTGCAAATTGATAGAAAATACTGTTGATTAACTCAAGAATCGGACCAAAAATGAAAACATACAAATTAAAATACCTGAAAATGTGATTTTCCCCTATATATTTATAAACTTTGTCCATACCTAAATATGTATGTATATTTACTGATTCTGAACATGATATCCAAGTGTATATATATATATATATATATATTTATTTATATTCTATTATATTTATTACCATTGTAAGACGGGCTCCAGCAACATCTCCATGAGTGTAAGAAAAGAATACAGAATCCAATAAGCGAGCCATTGCTGATCATCTAATTTTGATGGGCTTTCTATCGCCATCACCGATGCATATCTATTGAATAAATTTTCAAGAAACATAAAAATTTAATACATAGACTTACGATCCCTTTAGGATTCAACCAACACACACACACACACACACACACACACACACATATATATATATTACTCACAGTGGATAGAGCAGCATTATATATATATATATATATATATTACTCACAGTGGATAGAGCAGCATCATTGCGGGCCTGTCAAAATTAAAATAAGAGAATATAAATCATACTAAATCGATTCTAATATAAATTTCCATGTTAAAACAAGATATATGTACAGAATAATAGCTTGAACTGAGAAAAATTTACCCTGCAAGAGAATGAAGGAAGGTGATCAGAGTCCAGAAATTATTTTCCATGATCTCCTTTATTTTAGTGAGACCTTAAAAACTCCGAAAACAAAGCGAGCAAATAGATTCAGCTGAGTAAGATTTGCTTCCTGTCGGTTTCGAATTCTAGAAATTGATGACAGATTTAAAGGAGGGAGAGGCGAGGACACGTGGCGAAATGGGCATCGGCATCAGATTCTTGGTGCTCAAAACGTGGCAAAACGAAGTTTAACTGCACCCCTCCAAGGGGTTACTCATCAGATTTCAGATATGTTTTGCTTCTTTTTTCCCCGATTAATTTATATCAATAATTTAATTAATAATTATTTAATCCTAGATTTGGAGTTAACTTTAAAGCAAAAATTTGTGTGAGATCATCCATGAAAAAATATTATTTTTTATGTTCATAGTATTATTTTTTATTGTGAATATCGATAGAGTTAACCCGTTTCACATATAAAGATTCGCGAGATCGTTTAACAAGCTACGTATTCTAACTTTAATCCCACTGCATTAATGTGCGGTTTGGTTTGTATGCCTTTCCCAAACTCAAACCGCGTGTTGTTTTTCATGCACAAAGTCGCTGGTGGCGTCAGAATCCATTAGTGATTACAAATATATTTTAATTTGTAAAACAGATTTATATTATTAGATTATAATAATTAACTGTCGATCTTACAATTCCATTTCATTAAATATCAAGTTTTGAAAAATTACTTTGTTCTTATTTGTTTTATCATTTGCGATTTCGTCGTAATATTGTCAAATTTCAATATTAGTATATTATATTTGGTTGTTGTGCAATATGACACTATACAAATTTGAAATTATCAACGCTCTCAATTAGAAGTTATTAAAATTATTTGAAAAATACATCATTAAAATTGAAATTTGATAACAAAAATATCAGAAATATCATATTATAGATAGTGGAAGTGAACATATTGGACTAAAAATATAAGTTTTTATTTTTTATTTATTGAAGTTATGTTTTCTGAAAAGTAGGATAAAGTAATGAATCTAAATCATATTATTGTGTTAATCTTTTGACAGCTTTTATTGATTAATAATTATATGCTTTGCTTTAATTGTGTACTTTGACACACTGTCCTTTATTCATATCAAATCCAGATAATATGAAGAAACTTTAGATATAAAAACACATAGTTAAATAAAAAAAATTTATTCATCAGTTTTATATTTAGATACAACATAGAACAATGATATATCTTTTATTTATTTTTATTGAATTTAAGTTCAATATTAATCTTATTTTAGTATCAAATAAATTGATTATATATATATATATATATATATATATATATATATATATATATATATTGCTTCCTAGCTAGAATTGACCTCGATTTCTTTAATGCAAAAAAAAAAAGTGCATTTTTAGGCAATAAAGAGAAAATGATCTGAATTTTTTCCAGAAACACATCCAATTAATTGAAATTTTGTATACATTCCAAGTCTCTAGCTCTTACTTTCAATTCAATTCCATATATAATATAAAAATAATTCATATACAATATTTTAAAATCATAAACTTATCATTAACGCAACATTTGTTATAGAATAAAACTTTGGTTAATTATTCATTTTTATTTTATATTATATTATATAAAAAATTAATTTTATATAGCATTATCTTATACAAATATATTGATTTATTATTTTTGTATTATATGTCGTTCATCATCACATCAACAGTGGTTAAAAATATTCTGCAAAAACTTGTGTCAATCGGTCTCACGGGTCGTATTTTATTAAACAGATCTCTTATTTGAGTTATACATGAAAAAATATTACTTTTGATTGTGAATATTGGTATGATTGATCCGTCTCAAAGATAAAGATTCGTGAGATCGTCTCACGATATACATACTCAAAATATTCAGGCAACATGATAATGCTAATTAGGGATATAATCGAGCCGAGCCGAGCCGAACTCTTGAATGTTTGAGCTTGGTTCGTTTATAATCGAGCCGAGCTCGAGATTTATTTAACGAATATATGTATGGCTCACGAGCTTATTCAAACCTTTATCGAGCCTAAACAAGATTAATAAATATGAATTATACATTTAAATTTTCATTAAATTAATTAAAAAATAAATTATATATTTAAAGAAAAATATATTATTCTTATTAAAATTTGTAAATTTATTATAATAAATAAATTTAATAGATTTTTCTATATATTTCATAAATAATATGCAAAATCAATCAATCAAATATCAAAACTATTATTTTTTCATCTAAAAAATTACTTACGAACTTACCAACGAACATGTTCACGAGCTAACGAGCCGAATACTATAAAGCTTGAGTTTGGTTTTTTATCTTAACAAGCCTCATTAACTGAGCTCAAACGAGCTTTTATTGAATCGAGCTTCGAATAGCTCACAAATGATTTGGTTCGTTTACATCCCTAATACTAATACAGTTTTTATTATACATTGATAGAGTCAAATCAAATACAAATCACGTTATAGTTTCCCCCAAATCCCTTTGGTGATATTGCATTACAATATATATCATGCATTATAAATCGCATATGCATACAAAAATACACACAAACACACACACATATATATATATATAGCCAATATATGTACACACATGTATATGTGTGTATGTATATATATATGGCCAGCAGGACCGCATATCGACGGTGACGGGGTTTCATCACTTTCATGGGGCAATCATCCAGAGCACATGAATTCCCCGTTTTACCCTCGCCATCCTCGACATTTACATCACAGTACATGCATTTGGATTCTCGTCACTAAACATCTCTGGAGGATATTCGTATAATGCAGTCCATTCTGGTACGAATCTCTGAGGATTGAACTCGTGATTCTGTGCACTGTAATAATGGTAGGATTCACTCCTTTTCATCTCTAACTCAGAAGTGTCCACCTCTGCAGCCGGTTCGGACGGCGGCTCTCCTCCTTGGCCGCCGGTGTCGTCCTTGTTTTCTTCAGGTTTCTTGGCTTCTTTTTCTCCTTCCTCCTCTTTCTTCTCCGGTTCTCCGCCTTCGGTGCTCTTTCCCTCCTTTTTCTTCTCCGCCTCCGTTGCCACGATAGCGGCGTGTTTTCCGGTCTTTCTGTGCACGTATTCGACGAGAGTTTCGGGTTCGAAAACACCTTTCACGGTTACTTGTGATCTTTTAAGGTCTGGTTCTGCATTTTCCACTCCTAAACAGAAAACCATTCACTGTTAGAATTGTTGACATCTGCATATATGAATGAATTCAAACAGAATCATGTGTAGGTGATATCATATATATTATATATATTTATATATTTTTTCTTTACATGTTATATGAGAATATAGATTCTCACAGGTAATTAAGAAAATTCAAACCCCTACTACTTTAAGAGAACCAAAAAGTGGCGAAGAAAAGTAAACAATAATCTTAGCAAAAATAGGTTACAGATCAATTAATTAAAGAATGAAAAATCCCACAAATCTTTTCCTGTTTAAGCAAAATGGAGGAAAAAGAAATCCTACCTTTCATTCTTTGAATGCGTTTCTTGATTTCTTGAGCGCAAGCTTCACAGTGCATGTACACTCCCAACACAACTGTAATCACACGAGGAGCCTGTACGTACCCAAAAAAAAAAAAGATTAATCATTACATGAATATTAAATAATTCTCCTAAAATCAAACAAAAAGCTGGAAAGGATTTTTTTTTTTTTAAAAAGACGAACCTCCTTTTTTTCCTCTTCAGATTTGACCATCTCCTTCTCGTCTTGAGTGTTCTTGGGCTCTTCGAGTGGCTTTGGAATTGGTGAAATGAGCTCCACTTGGCGATGGCTCTTCTTCTTGATCCTCTCCAAAACCTTCAGTGGGTCTGCTTTATCACCTTTCACTACAACTTTACTCGTCCTGTAATCTGTTATCACATCCTCCACTCCTGCAAATTAACCAGGAAAAAAAGGTCAGCTAAAAACAATTATATTATTCATAAAAGGAGGTGATTTCCATTTTTTTTCCAGAGATAAAAAAAACCCAGAAAAGATGAGGAACATAGAATTCTTATATATACCTTCAAAGCCTTTGAGACACCTGCGGACTTTCGTGGCGCAACCCTCGCAATGCATGTAAACCTTCAATATAATTTCTTGAGGCGGAGTAGGAGGAGGCTGCGGCGGCTGCTCCGCCTTGGATTCATCAGATTTCTTCTCCTCAATCTTGACAGATTCTAATTCTTTCTTTTCCTCGTCCTCAGGCTTCCCCGCTTCCTTCGATTTCTTCTCTTCCTTCATAAATTTAAGTGAACACAAGCATACAAATAAAACAATTTAGAAATAAGTATGAAACCAAAAAATACAGCTTTGAACGGTTGAAATAAGATAGCAATAATAAGATCACCTCTCCCATTTCTTTCTTTGTTATTATATATTCTTTTTCTAGCTTTCTCTTGAGAAGCCCACAGAACGGAAGATAGCTTGAAAATTATACTTGTGAAAAGCTCACTTTGTGTGCGTATCTTTTGTCTGTTTCTTGTTGAAAACACGGACGTACGTACAGAAGTAGAACACGCAGTACATATACATATATATGTGTGTGTATATTGTTTCTTGGGAGAAAGAGGAGTGGAAGAAAGAAGAGAGGAGTGTAATCAGATTTGAAGGTTGTAGTGAATCTGGTGTTATCGTGTAAGTGACGTAGGCTTAGTACTTGGACTCGTGGCAGTCTCGCTATGGATATTGTTTTCTGTTCAAGTATTCAACATGTCTCCAAAATTGATAAATCGAGTGATTATTAATTTTTTCAGTGATATAAATAATATTTTAATATATTGTAATATGACGTTTTTGTTTTATTTTAGTTATTTATATTCGTGATATTTTCAATATATATATATATATAATATAGTTTTGATAGGCTCCACACCTATGTGAGCACCGATGAGGTGTCAATCATCGGTGGATGTGATGAAATATAGAAAAATTGAGCATCCAATGGGTGATTGACACCTCATCGTTGCTCATATAGATGTGCACGGTAGGCGTGCAGCATATCAAAACTATATATATATATATATATATATATATATATATAAATATATAGACGGATAATATAATAAGCTTGAAAATAGTTAGCAAAACGACATTGATATTTTTTTATAAAAAAAAAAACTTATTGTTTCTAGCGTATTCGAAATAGGAGAGTTAATTTTCAAAAAATAATTTAATCAATATCATTTTTCAA
This sequence comes from Primulina tabacum, assembly GCF_025594145.1. Lineage (NCBI taxonomy): Eukaryota > Viridiplantae > Streptophyta > Magnoliopsida > Lamiales > Gesneriaceae > Primulina > Primulina tabacum. Next base: position 4,671,844 of record NC_134557.1, read on the forward strand.
AATTTATATATTATTTAAATTAATATGTAACTCGTGTAATATAAGACAAGTTTCACTTAGATTCAAAATTTACATTTCAAAACTATTTTAATATATTTTAAATGTACTTTCAAAATTAAATTCTATTAAATAAAAGAATTGATAAAATAAATTTATCACTTTTATGAGTTATTTGCACCAAATCCTCTTAGAAATATCGAAAATCTACATTTATTCACTGTGAAAGTTAAATATGTATTCTAGATACTAGTAAAGATGCACATGCAATATTATTATTTATAATTTGATCAAATAATACTAAATAATTAAAACGAAATTATTTTCAATTTAGAATAGTTGTTCGATTTAAAAGGGAAGTTTTGTTTTTATTTTTTTCTATTTAAAATATGGAGTGACTTGAGAAGGGTTTTAGTAGGATAAGAATGGTAATTATGGAATTAAATATTTTGGTGTCCTAAGGTCCTCACACTTAATAATATAGTATAGATTAACTTTTATGAGTTATTTGTACCGTGATATCTTTTAAAAAAATTAGACTGTGCTTAAATCTCTATATATTTTTACAAAAAAAAAAAAATAGAATTGGCTCGAATCTCTATAACTACTTGTAAAAAAAAAAAAAAATTGGGCTGGGCTACAACCTACACGTATTATTTGACATGTTCTTCCATACAAACATGAAATTAATTTGAAGAAAGACTCTTGTCGCTTGCACGGAAGGAATTCCTGAACTTTCATACCTTGGATCTTTGGAAGATGATCAAGCACAAATAACTTTATTAAAAGAGTAATCAAAAATCAGTGGAAAACGATTATGGGACCCAAAATCTAATACATGATATTATGTATTGCACGTATTTTGTTTATTAAGTTTTGATTTGGTTATATAATAGTCAAATATGTTGGGAAAATAATCAATTGGCGATGAGACCTCAAGATTCATTAAGTATTGAATTCAAATAGTATCAACTTTAAAATGTCAATATATTTGACATACAAATCATGTGATTTCAACTGAAACTTTTGAATTTAAGTCATATCGGGTTTGGACTCCACCATTTTAAGGTTTAGAAATTTGCTACAATGATATATATATATATATATATATATATATATATATGTATGTATGTATGTTTGTGTGAGTGGTGTTGCATATACGTGTATATGATCCGAAGGAAGATGAGAATTAAATAAACACAAAAACTTTTATTAGACCGTGAATTGAGCTTATCATATTCGATATATGGAAAAAAAACATTATTTTTAATATCAAAATTATTATTTTTCATTCTCGATAAGACCGGATCGACCCGTATCACAGATATAAATCAGCGAAACCGTCTCACAAGAAATCTACTTATAAATAAATGAGTATATTATAGAATCTAATTTGATCGAAGAGTCTCTGATTAAAGAATTTCCAATAAATTTTATACAAATGCGGTTGATATATATATAAGACGTGAACGGAAAAATGAAAGAAATGGATCGTTGATGATTATATTACATGAAATAACAGCCATCATTATCGTAAAAGCTGATTACTATTTTAATTTTTTAGCTTTATCTTTTGATATAGCCCACATGCAATATAATGCATGTTGATTATATATATTTCAAAATTAAATGGAAAAGGAAATAGTGTGTGTAATTTTTAATTTTCCCGATCGAAACCTTTTTTTTTCGCAAATAAAATCCCACTCATAATTTTTATTTTCCCCTCTAACAATTCCTTAATTAGTTTTCATCCGATTTTAGATATACCATTATAATTATTTGTTCATATTTATCATGAAAAAATAATTGTAGCATTTAATTGAAGATTGAAAAGTTATTTTAAAAATTACAATTGGCATAAAAGTAGAGTGACATAATTATTATCGCATAATGCTTTCTGTCAATTCCCAATCGAAAGATGTGGTGCGCGTTGGTGTTATACTTCGTTAAGGAATGGAATGGTTCTTTCGGCAGGCAGGACAAGCATTCGACGCATGCAATCAATACTTAGATAACAATCGATGAAGTTTATATATTTCATCAAAGTTACGTACGATTTCGTTTATAATAAAAGTTTTTCGAAACTAAACATTTAAAGTATAAACTCATGAGATCATATAAGAATCAGCACCGTATATTCGCATCGAGTTATTCGATCACGTCTCGGTTACTCTGCCCAAACAAGAAGTAGAGATTTTCCCCTTGCTCCATTGTCAAATGCACAAATTAATGTTACGATGCACATTTTTATGTTATTTATTTTTACAATGGAGATGATCATATGATAAAAGGCACATGTTTTGGACTAAAACCCGACATATCATGGTACAATAATTTCACGGGTCGGTCCAACTTTCTTTTTTATCGTACCTCGTGGAACCCAATAAAAATGTAAAGGTTTGTAGGAAACGAATCTATACAAGACCAAATTGTACTTAAGGCCCACACACAAATGAGTCATTGATACAATGCATCTAGTTCATTGTTACGAGAATACCTGTTGATCATGAGCGTCTTGATTTTCACAACATCTGGGGGAACGTCATTTATTGTCTCTTTATATATTGTTGAATTATATGATCCGATGATATTTGTGTGAACATCTTCTCAAACTGTTTTTTTTTTTTTTTAAGCGGAGGGGCAAGATGTTTGCAAGAACATCGTCGAAATATTTAATTCAGCAGTGTGTGAAGGGGACGATCAATGTGACGTTCTATTAGATTTTCACGTGAATATCTTGCGACGCCTATAAGATGCTCGCCAACATATGAGAATCAGCATCAAAACTACATACATGTGGCAATCCATCGAAGTCCAGTTTGAATCCATTGACTCGACACATTCTATTAAAAATTCGAATAGTTGAATTATATGTGTTAAAAATAAAATCCATGTTTTTTTGTATCATGAACACATACATATAAATATATCTTTATTTGAAATATTTTTTTATTACTTTATTATTTTATATATAAATTACAAGACAAACAAAAAGAACATGATTGATGAGTGTAAGCAAAGAAGTGAGTTGTATCAATGAGTGTTTATCTCTTTATCAGAAGCTACCGATGATAATAGTGTAACTCAAATGTTTTATAGAGCTGCACAAATATCATGTTTCTATTATTCTACCAAACAAAGACAATTATTGCACGTAGAGAATATATCTCCTAATAATTACACTCCTTGCAATCAATGAAAATCGAATATGTAACATTGGATCTAATACCAATTATAGGACCGAGCGCTTACCGTTTTATGGGGATCTAAGTGCCAGGAGAGCTTTGACATGTTGAAGCTAGCATTGACCACAACACCTGTTCTAGCTATGTCATTAGGGCATGAAGAGTTTGTGGTTTATACAAATGCTTCGAAACTCGATTTGGGCGCGGTTCTGATGCAGCATGACAGGGTTATAGCCTACCCGTCGAGGTCGCTGAAGATTCATGATAAGAATTATCCGACTCATGACCTCGAGGTAAAAGCAGTGGTGTTTGCTCTGAAGATTTGGAGACATTATCTGTATGGGGAGAAGTGCATGATTTTCACCGATCAGCCTGAAGTATTTCTTCACACAGAAAGAACTGAACATGAGGCGGAGGCGATTTTAATGATGATGAAGTGATTTCACTATGATTTATCATAGGTTGAGTTTTTATCGTTTTATTAATATTACAATTTATAATCAAGTGTTCAAACATTACGTCTTAATCAATTTTTCATGATCATTAATTGGATGTGTTGTAAAACTATATTTTTTGGAACTGTTTAATATAAGTTAACATATTAAGTGTTGACATAACTTGATCTATATAATAAGATTTTTATATTATTAAAACACAAAAAAATTTTGTGAGACGATCTCACGAGTCAATATTGTGAGACAGAAGTCTTATTTGAGTAACCCATGTAAAAATAGTATTTTTATGCTTAAAAATTTTACTTATTATTGTAAATATGTGTATGGTTGACTTGTTTCACGGAAAAAATCCATGAGACCAATACCATAAGAAACCTACTATTATCGAAACTAGTAATCGGATTATATCAAAACCACACTTTTCTGCACATCACGTTTTTATGAGATTCGAGTAGACATGATCAGTTTTACACGTTTTTATGTTACGCTGTTGATTTTCAGGATTTGACTTGTTTTTTTTATTCATGCGTGATTGAGGGTTGAGTTGGCAATTTTTAAATTACAGTATTTTTATTTGTCGATCGTTTACGATTAATTTTTAATTGATATATTTTTCAGCATGGTTGAATTCATGCAAAATATTTAAATGTTTATTTTCGAAAATGTGAGCTTTAAAAAAAATAGAAGCATTTTAAATTAATAGACGTCACATGTAGAATCAAACATTTGTCGTTTTACTGAAAATATAGTTGGTGGTAACATTGTAATTCAGTGATTCTAGTCTTTTGAAATATAAAACAACTCAATCATCATATTTTAACCGTTCTACGAAGCAAATTGTAATAATTGCAACCAACATAAAAGTAAGTCGGGAATTGAGTTTAAATATGAAGACACTGAAGTATATATACATTGAAATGTGAGGTTTGATGGAAGCAATATAAATTGGATGATTGGGAGTGTTGTTTTTAATTAATGAATTGTTGAAATCAAGTAGGAACGAAGTACAAAATTAATGGGCCGACTTAGGAATCTAATGGATCAAGCATCGAAGTTAACAATCTTCTTACACGACATAAATCAATCAAAAGTATCGACAAATTTTACATCCAGTTTTCGAAAAACAGAAAAAATCTAAAAATTATCCATACATACAAAATAATCAAAGATAATAATTTCTACAAACTTAAAAAATTCACTACCCAAAGTAGATGTGAATGTGCAGTGCCATGATAAGAATGGTGTAGGCTACGAAGAAGAGCAAAGTGTGTACTATCACAGCTTTCCCGTTGGTTGTGAAGCTCCCGAATTCGACGTGCCACATGTTGCCGGGGAACTGGAAAATGACTCCGGGGGATAGCAGCACGAACAGAAGAAAGCCAATCAAAATTGGTGCCCAATCCTTCATTGTTGTTTTTGCTAATTAAGATCTAGCAAGCTCTAAATATTAAAATGTATGAGTATTGATATTAAGGAAACTATTCGACAAAGAAATGGGTAGTTCATATAAATATTAGACGAGGATGTTAGAGAATGGTTGGTTGTTTTGAGGTTTCATCCTTTGATTGTGTTTCAAGAAAAGGACTGGGCAAATTAAGGTATCTTCCACTTGTTGAAGGACTTGAATGGAAGATACCTTTGATCCGGGGCTCATAAAATGTCCCACAAGATGCCTCACGATTAAGTTATATGATTGAGTTAGGTCCAAATTCTAAATTCAATAATAATAAATTTTTCTTCATATATATGATTTAAATTTGAAATTCTAATTGTAGAAAAAATAAAATATATTTATTAAATCAAATAAATAATTGTTTTAAAAATAAAAAAATACTCAAAATAAATATTAAATAATGAAAATTTATGATATAAATATACAATAAATAGATTTTCAGACATATAATATAAAAAAATGTAGACAATATTTATTAATTGTATATTTTTTAAAAAAATTTAAATTTTCGGGGCAACCCGGGTTGACTCAAACCTGAACCAACCCGATCATTTTTTTAGGTAAGTTATCTGGTCCAACTCGATCTAACCCGAATCCGAAAACTTCAATCTCAAACCTGATTTTTTCATGTTGAACTGTGTCAGGTCGGTGTGTTGTGTCTGATTTTGACCTCCCTATGATATCAGATACAAGACCAATCGTTATGTGTTGACTCTCATATGAGACACCAGATAATATCTTGTAAATTTCATGCTCCAATTGTTCATTTTTGGATTGATAGATGTGTTAAATATCTAATATCGACTGAATTAAGTAATTGAAAGTTGCATATAATTGACTTAACAATCATCTTACTTAAACTAACTTTTAGATTTGAGTTAGATTCAAACTCCAATCTTTTGACACGTTAACTAAAAACACATAATCATACTCTTAGAACGGTCATTTTTGAAACTATTAATTTTGTTTAATATAGAAATTTGTCCATGCTTTGAAAAATTCTGGATTTTACCCTAAAATATATGTCTATACAAGTTTCCTAGCTTTGGGTTCACTTGGCCCATGGGTTATGCTCTTGTACGTGAATCGAGTCTTATTGAAATAAAGGCATATAATCATGAATAATAATAATTAGAGTAGGTCTCTTATGAGACAAGACGGGTCAAATCCTATCGATATTCACAATAAAAAGTAATACTCTTAGCATAAAAAATAATATTTTTTCATGGATAACCTAAATAAGAGATTAGTCTCACAAAATATGACCCTGTGATACCGTCTCACACAAGTTTTTGCCTAATAATTATCATTGACTGATAAAGAATCTAATTAAGGGGTTAAACCTATACAAATTAATATTTAAAAAATAATAATCTAAAAGAACGATCATCTCAATCATGAATAATAATTAATCTATTTGTCATTATTTAACTTTACTTTTCTCCACAATGCACCCAAAAGCATGGTCGTTGATTTATTCCATTGATAAAGTCTTCACCACCTTTGCAATAGAAAAACAATTAGCTTGAATTGAAGTATGTGCACAAAATTTTCGCTAGCCCCTTCTCAATCTAAGATCAAGAAAATGAGAGCAGTTTTCTTGATAATTTCCCTCACACTTTCATGTGTTTTCCCACACACAGAGCAACAAAATCAGCAACAGCCCATAAAAAATATCGTTGTGTTAGTGCTAGAAAACAGATCATTCTATCATATGCTTGGATGGATGAAGAAATTTGTTAACCCCTCCATTAATGGAGTCACAGGGAAGGAATGCAACCCGGTGTCGACGAAACAGGATGCCGCAGAAAGAATCTGCTTTTCTGATGATGCAGAATATGTCCATCCGGACCCGGGCCACTCCTTTGAAGCAGTGAAAAAGAACAGGTATTCGGGTCTAGTTCAGTTCCTACAATGTCTGGTTTACTGGAACAAGCATTAAGCTTGTCAGGTGATCTATCAAAACTTGTCATGAGAGGATTCAAGCCCGAAAGTCTCCCGATCTACGCTAGTTTAGTTAGCGAATTCGCTGTATTTGATGAATGGTTTTCATCAATCCCTGGTCCAACGCAACAGGTTGTTTGTATGCTCTGCAACTTTTCATGGATCCACGTCCCGTGTGAGAAACCAGTTGGTCAAGGGGTTTCCACAAAAGACGATATTTGATTCGTTACACGAAAATGGAATGGACTTCGGTGTCTACTTCCAGACCATTCCAACGACGTTGTTTTACAGGAGTTTGAGGAAACTGAAGTACATCTTTAAGTTCCATCAGTATGGTTTGAAGTTCAAGAAAGATGCTAGGAATGGGAAATTGCCTAGTTTGAGTGTGATCGAGCCTCAGTATTTCGATTTGAAGGGATTTCCCGACGATCATCCATCGCATGATGTTGGGCACGGGCAGAAGTTGGTTAAGGAGGTGTACGAGACACTGAGGACACGTCCTCAGTGGAATCACACACTTCTGGTTGTTACTTATGATGAACATGGTGGATTCTATGATCATGTCCTGACGCCATATGTTGATGTTCCGAACCCGGACGGGAACACCGGCCCGGCCCCCTATTTCTTCAACTTCGATAGGCTTGGGGTTCGTGTCCCGACTATGATGGTCTCTCCTTGGATCAAGAAAGGAACTGGTAGTGTACTATCTAATATATATCTCTGCACTCGATGCTTGTGATTTATAAAGATGGTTCGACACTTGCATAAATTTGTGCTCTTTCTCCTTCACTATGCAGTGATTAGCAAGCCAACAGGTCCAACTCCAAGTTCCGAATACGAACACTCATCGATCCCTGCTACAATAAAGAAGATTTTCAATCTCTCATCCAATTTCTTGACTAATAGAGATGCTTGGGCTGGAACCTTTGAGCAAGTTGTTGCAGCCGAGTCCACCATCGTGGACATGAGATGAGGCCTTCACTAACCACAAGATCCTCAATCCACAATTGAATATGAACAAGGTCTCAAAAATCAGGGTATCCAGAAACATTACCTTGTCCAAAATGATTTTTGAAAAATTTCAAAAAAGTTTAACCAATGTTATTTTTCAAAATTCATGTAAAAGAATGGTGTTTTTTCCAAATACACAGATATATTCAACTTTTGTATCCAATATTTCTTCTTGTTCATTTTTTGTCCCTCGAATACAAGAAGTCTGGCAATCTCCTCTTCTCACTCCTCTTCTTAGAGACTATTCATGTCCATGTCTCTTGGGAAAAACCCAACTAACGTTCTATTAGAAAACATAACAAATTTCAAAAATATATTGAAAAAGATAAAAAAAAAATATTCTCGATCCATGTCGGGCGCCTAAGTTTGGGTTACCCGAGTTTAAATATCGAATTCATGCTAAACTAGTGTCATGTTGCTCGCGTCTCGTGCTTATTCAATTGAAATAAGACAAAAAATTGTGTGAGACGGTCTCACGAGTATTATTTTATGAGACGAATCTCTTATTCGGATCATCCGTGAAAAAAATATTACTTTTTATTGTGAATATCGGTAGGGTTGACTCGTCTCACAAATAAAGATTCGTGAGACCGTCTCACAAGAGACATACTCTTGAAATAATTATCTAAATTTGACAATTTTTGTTATTTTCAAATTAATAATTTTTTTATGGCAAAAACTTGTGTGAGACGATCTCACGGATCGTATTTTATGAGACGGATATTTTATTTGGATCATTCATGAAAAAATATTACTTTTTATTGTGAATATCGGTAGGGTCTACTTGTCTCACAGATAAAGATTTGTGAGATCGTCTCACAAGAGACCTACTCGTTATTACGAGTAATATATAAAAATGTGATGGTATAAATAGATAAAAGATGAATAAATATTTTTTATAAATTTAAAAGATTTTTGAAATTATATAAGATATATGAGATATAGATATGTTACCTTATTAAGTAAATATTATTTAAATATTTTCTTGTGTGTGGCCATATATTTTGTCCAATCAAAGCTCATAATTATAGATAGCATATAACTATTGGCTCAAATTATTTCCATGTTTATACGACCAAGCACACACTATTTATGCTCATCACATCCACGCTGAAATCACTATCTCCACTCCATAACGGATATTTGTTTTGTACTTTGTGTTTTCTAAGTTGTACTCTTTTATTGCCCCTGCCATTCCTCTTCCCGTATCATATAACCGAACCTATTCTCATTCATCTCATCATCTTTTTTCCTAGGAGAAAACATAATGGAAAACAATCCGCAGCAGAGCTCGGCGGCGGCGTATCCACCTGGGGTGCCGTATCACCACCTCCTCCAGCAGCAGCAGCAGCAGATCCAAATGTTCTGGAATTACCAACGCCAGGAAATAGAGCAAGTTAACGATTTCAAGAACCATCAGCTCCCATTGGCTCGAATCAAGAAGATTATGAAGGCAGATGAGGACGTGCGCATGATATCCGCGGAGGCACCAATCCTCTTCGCCAAGGCTTGCGAGCTCTTCATTCTGGAGCTCACGATCAGATCTTGGCTCCACGCCGAGGAGAACAAGCGCCGGACGCTCCAGAAAAACGACATCGCGGCGGCCATCACGCGTACTGATATTTTTGATTTTTTGGTGGACATTGTGCCGAGGGATGAGATCAAGGATGAGGCGGCTGCGCTGGGTGGGACTGTGGGGCCCGCGGCCGCTGCAGGTGGAGTCACTGGTGTTCCTTATTATTACCCGACGATTGGTCAGCCTATGATGGGTCGTCCCGCTGTGGATCCGGGGGTTTACATGCAGGCGCAGCCTCCGCCACCATCGCAGGCGTGGCAGTCCGTTTGGCAGACGGCGGCGGATGATGGTTCGTATGCCAGTGGCGGTGGTGCTAGCGGTGGCCACGGAAACCTCGACGGCCAAGGCTAACTCTGTAATTGAACATTTCTTTTCATGTGTTTATTAATTTTCATAATTTTTACTCGGATCTGGCGTTTTTGGAGAATCTTTAGGTATTTCTGTTAAGGAATTTGTAATTTTGATTATTATTCTTCATATTCTAATTTACAACTAGCGATGAGTTGATGTATTGTGGGAGCACTGTATGCAGTGACTGTCTGGGATGCGGCCGTCGGCACTATATATGCACTGTCATAATGCAATTATCAGCACTTATTCTGCAAAAAATGCTGATACATTAACTTTTCTATAGCAAATTTATTAGCTGTTCCATAATCAAGACCAATCCTTGCCGACTGAATAATTGTTGGATTCACTGACATTTATCCTGTCGTTGTAGTATTTATCTCGTTTTCCATCCACAACAAGTTTATTTTCATGAACCATGCTTTTGAGACAAACGATAGAACTATAGTTGAAACTTAACCTTAGAAATATATCACACGCAAATTTAGCAAATTACATATATCAACAACCTAGATCATTTTACCTTTCCTATGCTCATTCTATACGGATTTAGTGGTTGCTCCATCCATTTTATACCAAGCTTATGCCATTCCACCGTTATTTACCCAGCCAATGTCACTTTATCTGCTTCGTGTAACTTGATGGACTAATAGAATGTAGCCTTTCGTCTTGTTCCATCCACTATAAGGTTGTCCAACTGACCATACTTGTGAGATAAGCAGAAGAACAATGGTTAAAAACTCAAAACATGAACATTTTAATATTGTAAACATATATATTATTGAAAAGTTTAAGGGCAATAATGTATATGAGTGTTATTGATAGTTTTTCTTTCCTTGAGATTTTTAGTGGTCAATTTTGATCTTTGATGATCTTTTGTGTTTTAATGCCCAATTATTGTTGCATATTTATAATTTTTCCTTATTGTGCACAATAGTTGTGTATCGTCCCCCCCCCCCCCCTCCCCCCCCGATGTGGTTAGTATATCATGATGCAAAGTTGTATTATGTGGTGGCATGAGCTTCATTTTTTTAATGGTTGTGCTGCTTACTACTTTTGAATGTATGCTGATAGTTATAGAAGCACAAGGTGCACTAAAGCGTGAAGTTAACGCAGCGGGATGGACAGAGAATCGGCTGAAAGCACCGTATTCTTCTTATTATTTACTCTAATGATTAGGTTACAAAGACTTAAATAATATAAACTAAGAGATAAGATAATCTACTCCTAATCTAATCCTAGGAAAACAAAATACAAAATGAATATAGATAACGAAGATAAAAGATTGATAAAAGATCCTATTCAACTAATTACGAAGATAAAAGATTAGATAAGATTGTTCAACACTCCCCCTCAAGGTGGGTCATATAGATTCATCATTCCCAGCTTGGAAGATAATTCAGCAAATGTGGGACGGAACAGAGCTTTTGTAAGTATGTCAGCTAGCTGAAGAGGAGAAGGAACATAGGTGACAGTAATAACCCTATCTTCAATCTTCTCGCTAATGAAGTGATGATCTACCTCAACATGTTTCGTCCTATCATGATGTACTGGATTCTTTGATATGCTAATGGCAGCTTGATTGTCACACAACATTTCAACTGGATGGTTTTCTTCCATCTTTAACTCTATTAACAGTCGTCTGAGCCACATTCCTTCACATATCCCATGGGCCAATGCCCGAAATTCTGCTTCTGCACTACTCCGGGCAACGACAGATTGCTTCTTACTCCTCCACGTCACTAGGTTTCCCCACACAAATGTACAATACCCTGATGTCGAGCGTCGGTCGGTAGTGGATCCAGCCCAATCAGCATCACTGTATACCCTAGTTCTTCGATCGGTAGTCTTTCTAAATAGGATTCCTTTACCAATGGATCCTTTGAGGTACCTCAACACTCGATATGCAGCAGTCATATGTTCCTCAGTCGGATTGTTCATGAATTGACTGATAACACTTACCACAAAACCAATGTCTGGTCGTGTATGTGAAAGATATATTAGTTTTCCCACTAATCTTTGATATCTTCCCTTGTCTACTAATCGATGGTCCCCTTTTTCACCCAATTTGATATTTGGATCCATTGGCGTGTCTGTCGGCTTACACCCTAACATTCATGTTTCTTGCAAAAGATCAGTAACATATTTGCGTTGAGAAATAAATATGCCACCAGTAGATCTGGCTATTTCCATTCCCAGAAAATATTTTAGATGTCCAAGGTCTTTCATCTCAAATTCCCTACTGAGGAGAAGTTTCACGTGATCAATTTCTTCTTTGTGATTCCCTGTGAGTACAATGTCATCCACATAAACAATAAGAATAGCAATTTTACCTTCCCTGGAGTGTTTCACGAATAAGGTGTGATCAGCCTGACATTGAGAGTAGCCATCGTTTTTTAACACTTTCATGAATCGATAAAACCAAGCTCTAGGAGATTGTTTAAGTCCATACAGGGACTTTCGCAACTTGCACACCTTGTTACTCGGAATTTGGGATTCAAAGCCATGAGGTATTCTCATGAAGACTTCCTCCTCAAGATCACCATTAAGAAATGCATTTTTGACATCAAGTTGATACAATGGCCAGTCGAGGTTAGCTGCGAGAGACAGAAGAACTCGGATAGTGTTAAGCCTAGCAACAGGAGCAAAGGTTTCTTGGTAGTCAATGCCGTATGACTGAGTATACCCCTTGGCTACAAGTCTAGCTTTTAATCGTTCTATACTCCCATCTGACTTCTGTTTCACTGTGAAAATCCACTTGCACCCGACCGGTTTCTTACCTGATGGAAGATCAGTGATGTCCCACGTGTTGTTCTTTTCTAACGCCTTTATTTCATCAAAGACAGCAATTTTCCAGTTTGGATCATTTAATGCATCTTCGATATTAGAAAGAATCCGAACATGATCTAGATTGGCCAGGAAGGCACAATATGTAGGTGAGAACCGTTCAAATGAGACAAAATTGCCTATAGGGTGTTGTGTGCATGATCGGGTTCCTTTTCGTAGTGCAATAGGCCTTTCATCAAGATTATCATCAAGCTCACTGCTGTTAATAACATGAGTATCAGTATTAGTCAATTCTCGAGAATGTGTACCTGGATTTATTCTCGGGGAGATGTCATTGGCAGCCTGAAGTTCTGTGGGCATTTGTATAGTCTCTTGATGATGATGCTTTCTACGAGAATATGTATGAATTGGCTCATGGAGGTTAGATTTTCTATGATCTGGGGAGGAGTCCATTGGTGTAATAATAGATGCAAGAGGCTCTATATGTGGGATGGATGGGATTGTGAAATCCAAACTGTCTGGTTCATTAATGGATGATGACTCCCCCTGAAGTGAAGAGCCTGGGTAGAATGGCTAAGATTCAAAGAATGTGACATCCATAGAAGTGTAGTATTGTTTCGTGGTAGGTGAATAGCATTTGTACCCTTTCTGGTATGGTGAATAGCCGAGAAAGATGCACTTGGTAGCACGAGGTTCGAGTTTGTTACGGTGATGTGAGTGTATGTGGACAAATGAAGAGCAATCCAAACACTTTAAGGGGAATGTCATGTAGTAAATGAGGTGAAGGATGAGTTTCTAGGAGGGTTTGGATAGGCGTTTTAAATTGCAGTATCCTTGTGAGCATTCTGTTTATTAGGTATGTGGCAGTTAGTATGGCGTCACCCCAATAGGACTGGGGAACATTCGAGGTAAGGAGTAATGCACGAGCAACCTCAAGGAGATGACGATTTTTGCGTTCAGAGACTCCGTTTTGTTGAGGGGTATTAACACATGAGCTTTGGTGAATAATCCCATGTGATTGCAGATAACTTCCCAACTCAGAATTGAAATAATCACGAGCCCTATCAGTGCGTAACACACGAATATGAGAGGAAAATTGGGTTTTGATCATTGAGTGAAAATGTTTAAAGATCTTAGTACTTTCAGATTTATTTTTCATGAGGAAAACCCACGATAGCCGTGTGTGGTCATCGATAAACAAGATAAACCAGCGAGTTCCGTTAAGGTTGGGGGCATTAGATGGCCCCCAAATATCACTGTGGATAAGAGAGAATGGCGAAGATGGTTTATAACAATTGGATCTGAAGTTGTACGTGTGTGTTTAGAAAATTGACATATATCACAATTAAATGGAATTTTATTGCAAAATAAGTCTGGAAACAATTTTTGAAGATACAATGGATTTGGATGACCTAAACGATAGTGCCATAAAACAATATCCTTGATCTTATTAGAACTTAAAGCAGAAGTAGAGTGAGGTACTGATTTTGGGGCAGAAGGTAAGTCCAAAGCACCATCTGTCTTGAAAATATATAATCCCCCTGAAAGTTCAGCACTGCCAATCTTCTTCCCCGATGCCACATCCTGGATAACACACGAATTACACAAGAACTTAGTCAGGCAACCAAGCTCATGATTCAGTTTACTAACAGATAGTAAATTACACGCAAGTTCTGGCACAAACAGGACTGAATGAAGACAAATATCCTTAGTTAACTGAATGGAGCCATAACCAGTCACGGTGGATAGAGAACCATTGGCTATTCGAACTGTGTTAGGAGCATTGCACTGCTGAAAACTATGAAAGTAGTTGAGGCACCCAGTCATATGGTCGGATGCACCTGAGTCGATTATCCAATAGGATGACATATCATGTTGTAAGGATGTAAATGAGGCAATACCTGAGTGAGCCACATTACCGATGCTGCTGAGAGATGGAGTGGCAGTGACAGTAGGCTGTCCAAACAACTTCTGGAGAGCATCGAGTTGTTCCTTCGTGAAGGGTGGCTGTTCTGAATTTTGAGAATCAACAGTGGCTGTGTTTGCGCGTCGTTCTCTTGCTGGTTTCCAATCGGCAGGTTTCCCATGAATTTTCCAGCAAGTATCTATAGTATGTGAAGATTTGCGACATTTTGGACACCACAGACGGCTTTGTTTGTGTTGGCCAATACCGGGTAAATTTGGAATCATACGCATACCACCATTAGAGTCATCACTTGGTGAAGGGAGACGATGTTGGGCAGCCAAGGCAGATGCGTCGACAGTTGAGGGAAGATCTGCCGTTGTTAACATAATCTTCCGACGGCTCTCTTCATGACGAACAACAGAGAATACACCTCGAAGGCTTGGTAATGGTTTAGTGCCAAGAATTCTCCCCCTTACGTCGTCAAGTGATGGATTGAGTCCAGACAGGAATCTGAATATCCTTCGCTGCTCCACAATACACCTAAATCGGTCACCATCTGCTGGACACTCCCAGTCATGTACTTCAAAGAGATTTAATTGCTGCCATAGACGTGTAAGTGCATTGAAGAAATCAGTGACGGAGGACTCTCCTTGGCGGAGATCTTGCAACCGGCATTCGATAGCAAACAATTCGGAGGTGTTATCTTTGCTGGAGTATGTGTCCTTTGCGGCGTCCCAGATTTCCTTGGCACTGCGATATAGGAGAAAGTTCTCTCCTATCTCGGTTGTCATGGAATTTATTAACCAAGACATAACCATACAATTCTCTGAATTCCACATCCGGGATTTTGGATCGTCAGAAGTAGGACATATCGCTTCCCCGGATAGAAAGCCATCTTTACCGCGGCCACAAATGAAAAGCTTGACAGATTGTGACCACTGTAAATAATTCTTGCCATTCAGACGATGACAAGTGATGGGTACCGACGGGAAATCAATTGCCGAGGGGTTGTGTTCTTGAGGAAGGGATATTTTCGGCGTTGCCATACCGTGTTTGGTCATGTATATCCCGCTGGCTCTGATACCATGAAGTTAACGCAGCGGGATGGACAGAGAATCGGCTGAAAGCACCGTATTCTTCTTATTATTTACTCCAATGATTAGGTTACAAAGACTTAAATAATATAAACTAAGAGATAAGATAATCTACTCCTAATCTAATCCTAGGAAAACAAAATACAAAATGAATATAGATAACGAAGATAAAAGATTGATAAAAGATACTATTCAACTAATTACGAAGATAAAAGATTAGATAAGATTGTTCAACAAAGCGCATGCGCATTGAAGAGTCTGGGCGCAAAGCAAGGCACATGTTTTATTGAAATGAAGCATCCAGAGTAGTAGTGTGCTGGAATTTAATAATTAGAAGACAATTTCATTTTTTCATACCCAACATGTAATTTACAAACTATTAAATAACAATAAACAAATAGTCGCTAGTCTCCAAGAAAAAATATAATTAGGTTAGTCTTGCATTTTATTTTCGATCTGACCTTATGTCTGAGCCACGTTCAAAATGTGTATAGGATCTTTAAAACGCAAAAGGTTGAGGTTTCACGGTTAAGATATTTGATATTCGAAAGGTTGCGATTTAGCTTGTATGAGCCATAAGGACTGAACCTCGCTGTTCCTTGAGAGCCTAAGCACATGCTTGTGAGGTTTTAGTAACTATGATGTATGTGATTGGTACTTGAAATTGGGAGGTAGATGCATTACATGATATCTGCAATAAATTAGGATATTGCTTCTTTGTGTGATAAAACAAGTATTGCACTTCCACGACCCAGAAAACTATGATTCTCTCAGTCAACATAGATCAAGATAATAGCGTTACAGCTCACAACATGTTTCCTTGTTTTTTTTTTTTTTTTGGTATTAGGATCCAGAGTACTTCTTTGTGCTCGGTTAATTTGGTCGTCACTAGCTTAAAGGGTTTGATAGTTTGTAAGGGCTTTGCAAATGTAAATACATTTAATACCAGTGTAAAAACATATGACTAGTTGATGGAATTGTCATACGTATATCAAAGGTATAGAAAGAATGACAGAAAAGCATAATTTGTTGAGTCTGCTTATCAATTGTGGAATGTTTCTTCCACAACATGAAAGATATTGGGAGTTGCTAGGATTCCATGTTAAGAATTTAGAGGGAGAGAATAATAAACCTTTTCTTGGCCAAGTGGACATCGGGTTGTAGGAGTTACTTCTTTGGCTCGCAACTTGGTCGTTCTTGCATACATACGAGTAAGAATGAGACATGACAGTTTCATCTGAAAGGGTATTGAGGTACTGTTGATGCGAACTGTGTATTTGTTGCGTGTGAGGCTACAGTGTAAGTAAGCCTTAATGGATATTGGAGATCTACTTAAACGGTAAAAAATGAATCCATTCTGCAAAATAGTGTGGAATTGGCCAATTTTCAAATCTAGCATATCATGCCCTTTGTTAGGGAGTGACTTCAATTTTAATCTTTTTAAAAAAGATTTTTTTTTAAAAAAAATAATAATAATTTTGCCCTGCCTCGTGACCTAGGCTGGACTGTTGCGATAAAGGCGTGGCTTTGACCACTTTGCTAGTTTTGAAAATTGGTCCCTTCCACGCTATTTTGGAAAATGGATTGATTTTTTAGTGTATACCGTAAAAACTAAAAAGATCGATGTCCAATGAAATATATCATTAGATTCAAAAGATAACTCAGTCATTTTTGGCCAAGCAGAAGCATTGGCCTAAAAGTTATTCTTGTGCGAGCTGTGCCATTCACCTCAGTTTGATATCGGAAATATAAATAAGTCCCAACACATGATATATCTTGAGAATCTTAGAAAAAATTACTGGTCTTTGAATACACCTCCGTCGTCAATTTTAGAAAGATTTCAGTCATAGAGCTGTCATTATGGGTAATTGATTCTTTTCTCAGGACAGATCCAGGAAAAAAATTAACTCTTGAAGTTAGGAGTGCTTCTCTATCGTTTTTCTAGTGATGTGAGATGGTAAACCTAATCAGAAAGATTGAGATGGCGTCCATTACTGATTATTTGATTTCAGTTACATTACATTGAAATTTGAAAGTGTTACTGCTTGCTTCATCAACCATGATAGCAGCGTCACAGTAAAGTCCTATCTGGGAATAGGTTGCAAGATCTTTAGGTGGGCCTTGAATCAATGCGCGTTGGCACTGTACACAAGCGATTATGTTTTGTAGGTTTGGTGCACGGTGTTCATTGTCCATGCTGTACCAGGGTGTATGAAAACTGAACTAGGATGAGCATCAATCACCTTGAGGATAATAAATATTAATTTCTTAATATCTGTATGGTTAATTTTGCAAATATTTCCTACTTTTAATTCCTGACTAAAGTTAATTATGAACTCATTTAATAAACGCAACCATTGAGAGAAAAAAAATGTTTTGTTTTAACTCAGCTCTTTTGTTTCTATCATTAAAATTTTCCTACGTTACTGTTTTCTTCCTTTCTTTGGTGTGTGTATATTTCATAGTATGTTTATTAGATTATGACTCCTGATGTGATTGTTGCCGACATCATTTTATTTTGAGACGGTTATGCGTCGTGGCAAAACTTGATCAACTTGCCTTTCTGCTTAAGGGATATATGGATGGATGCTTGCTGATATTGATCGTAACAATCTTGTTTCTTACAGTTGAAATGTTGGTGAAATGGCAGCTAACTCACAGCCGCGACATGAAAATATCCCTGGATATGGGTAATGACTTGATACTTGGGAGTTTGTACAAAAAAAAGTTGATTTTATGTGTAGCTACTCAGAATTTGTTTCTCCCAATCCATGTGTGGATCATGTTTTCAGTGCACCATGCCGAATTTTTTATCCCATGATTTTTCTTCAGTTTCTGCATATGCCTAAACAGGGCGTGATTTGTATTTAGGTTTGTGCTTTGAATTCAACTTTGAAAAGAGTTAGGAAAGAAAGAAAACCATTCCACACAACCGATAAATCCTATACTACACGGGGATAACTCGTGTCTGTGTAGGATAGAAGAAGATGCCCTGCACGATACAGAGATTGAACTACTGTATGCAGTGAGGCCTCTTCACTTCTAAATCGACGATAGTACTTGAAATCTAAATTCACCGTGGTGTCGTGAGAATTATATAATTTTAAAATAAAAAAGTCAAATGAAAGAATAATTATTTGAAATTATTTCAGATTTTCCAAAGCGACGCTTGCCGGGATTCCTATTGCGTCAGTTGTTGCGGCTCCTTGTGGAATCAATATTGGGTATATAGAAGTTTCGAGTACGTCAAACAACAGTTGTGATTATCTGATCAGCGTGATTCGTAGATTTTATTCGAAATACATTAAAATTAGCTATCACAGGTTCTCAAAGTTTATTATATCATCATAAATTCCGACAATTGAAATACAAAATCAAAATTTAATTTTAAAATTAAAACAAAGAAGTGAATATTTTATTAAAGAGAAAAAAAAGAAGAAGAAGCTAAATTATGCCTGTTGACTGCACAAATTTGGTTAACACAAAAATAGAAAAATGTTGATCTAAACACGGTTTCAACTTTCAAGTAGCACAAATAAATAATCGAAAAAATCGATAAATTTAAATCATTTTACGTACTTTCAACTTTTCGATCATTGGTCATTTAGTGAATCGAAGCTGCCTAACAGTAGTTTAGAAGACATCAAATTGCATTTGCAATGTAGTAAAGGTAAATCAAAATATTATGTTTTAGTTTTCGACTGCAAAGGTCTCAGAGTATATTCGATAGATCGATAAGATGCATATAAAATAATATCTTTGATATAAAAAGAAATATTTTTAATCCAAATCAATATATGTTACACAATATTTTCATAATATAAAATAATATTTTTACAGTGAAAACAATATTTTTTTACATAAAAATAATAATTTACATGGCTCAAATATTTTTATTCAAATCAACATATGTCACGTAATATTCATAACATAACTAAAAAAATGATACATAAAAAGTAATATTTTTATATGTTAGAGTCGAATATTCGTTTCACAAAATTGATATATAATTGTGTCAGTTTTATTTTGTTATATTTTATTTTATTGTAAAAAATTTGGAAATTATGGGGAAATATGTAGGGAAGAAAAATTGCACATATTGATTAAAATTAGGAGAAAAGAACAAAAAATTCTTAATTTTTTATTCAACAATTTATAATCTGTAATAAATCGAGAAACTCAAATACTAATTACCTTTTGGTGACACTTTTTTTCTAATTTCAAATTTGTCTTTTCATGTATTTATTTAGTGTAATAGAGTTACTTGAATTTTCACAGTTTATAATTGTAAAATATTTTATTATATCTTATGTTATATTTAATTTAATTTGTGAAATATTATAACTAAATGGAAAAAAATTGGGAATAAATTATGTTCAATACATAAATTATGTTCAATACATAATTACACAGAATAATATTCTTTAGATTTTGAACTTATATCTTAATATATATATATATATATATTTATAATTATGTTAAATCGAAAGTAAAGTCGAATAAATTAATTGTAACAAGACCTCGTACTATGGAGCGTGGATCACGTCATATAGGGTTATTTCGGGGATTGTACATTCCGTCATCCCTCTTTGACTTCAACCAATAGGAAATGGTCCACGCGTCAAGCATCCTCTGATTTCCCCCCAATTTAAGTAATATAATCCCTAATTCCATAACCCTAAATTTACTGATCTTCGAACTCAATTTTCAGAGGAGAAAATGGATGCTTTGGATTCAGTTTTCGATCCACTCAGAGAATTCTCCAAGGACAGCATTCGTCTTGTCAAGCGGTGCCACAAGCCTGACCGCAAGGGTAAATCCCCTGCCTCGCCCCTCTCTGTTGTACGGCATTAGATTTGAGTTTCTTTTCTTCGTAATTTTGTGAATCTCTGTTGATTTTATCTGTAGAATTCACGAAGGTTGCTACTCGAACTGCGATCGGTTTCGTGGTGATGGGATTTGTTGGATTTTTCGTCAAGTTGATTTTCATCCCCATCAACAATATCATCGTGGGTGCTTCCTGATGGATATATTGGAGCTGCGGGTGCTGTGATCTACTATCAAATCGATTAAATTTGAATTATTTTGTTTTCGAGGGATCGTTTTATGGATGTAATGAGCTTCAAAGATCCATTGAATTTAATGAATTTGAGACGTGAAATTTTGATAATCTTTCTTCCTTGGCTTGCCATTCTCTTCTTTTTGGCATTTCCTACAATTAAAAAAGTGATTTTTTTTAAGAAAAAGTGTTTTTTTAATTTTTAATTTGTTCAGTGGGCTTCTAATACTTAAAAGAGTACTTATTTAAGTTGAAATTAGAGCTTTTTTAAAAGTCCTATTTTAGAGCTTTTTTCACTAGCTTTTTTAATAACCTTAAAAAAAACATCCACCAGTAGCCTCCTCTCAATCTTTTCTCCATTCTTCTACAAGGTACAATTTTTTTTTCCGTCGAGGTTTTTGTTCGTTCATTTTTTTCTTTTTTTTTTTGTTGCAGAATCTACATTCCCTATTCATTTACGTCTGTATTACGTATTGTGAATTAGATAATTATGTTACAATTCGGTCAATGATCCGATAAATCCAGAAGTCAGGAAGGAAAAAATATTTGCTTATTCTATTTTTTTGCAACTACGTATATAATATTCATCAATTTTTGTGTATTACGTATATAATATTATATTAATTAAAATATGTTATATGCTATAATATTACTGTAATATTATTTAATCACTTTTTCATTTATGATATTGTGAATTAGATAATATATTTTTTATGTTTTATTTTTTGAATATAGAATGTATTCGAAGTTAGCTCCTAAACGAGGATTATCAAATCCAAGTCAATTACCTAGATATACGATTGAGACTGTTGAACCTGGATGATCCATGTAGCATTGAAAATTGTCTGGAGGTTCTTCGTAGTTTGCCCGGTATGATGGTTGGCGATGAGCAATTCTTCATAGTTACTAGAGTTTTGGGTAAAAAGCATAATAGGCAAACATTTATCGGATTGAAGGACTCGGAACTACAGCTTGGTTGGGCAAAGACATTCACTAAAGATGATTTGAAGCGTTATTAACATGAGTGATGTTTTTAGGAAAAATACTTGAATAATGCACTTGTTTTTTTCTTTTATTTATTGATGAGTCAATTTTACTAAGTAGTATGTTTAAATTTTTAATGCAATAATCTAAAACTTTCAATGTTTATTGTTTTTTTTATATATTTATCTTTATTCATATATTTACAAAGGATGTCTGCGAGTTCAGGCTCCACTATATCAGATAACTCTGATGCATCAAGTGATTCCGACATTTCCGTTGATTCTATTAGAAATACACATGTCTCTAAGAAAAGAATGATTTTGTTATCCTTGTGAGGTGTTACGAATTATGCTTTGAAATATATTGTTAAAGAAAAATGTAGGACATCGTGGTTATCAAGGTCTCAATGGGTGGCAGAGATATTGAATGGTAATGAGACACAATGCTTTGAAATGTTTAGAATGAGGAAACATGTTTTTTATAAACTATGTGACGATCTACTCCAAAAACAGCCAACAAAAGTAGTTGATATCTATGAAAAGGTGGGATTATTTTTGTAAATGATGGGTCAACCTGCTTCAGTTAGAAATGTTCAAGATCGTTTTCAACACTCGGGGGAAACTGTTTCAAGATAGTTTCACAGCGTTTTAGAGTCCATATGGAAGTTGTCGAGAGATATCATAAAACCTATCGATCTTAATTTTACAGATGTCCCTGAATATATTAAGAATGACAAAAGATATTGGCCTTATTTTAAAGATTGTATAGGGGCTATTGATGGCACACATATATGCATTCGTGTGCCGCCTAGCAAGCAAATAGATTTCATTGGAAGAAAAAGGTATACTTCAACAAATGTTATGGCTGTATGCGACTTCGGCATGTGCTTTACTTTTGTATGGGCTGGTTGGGAAGGTTCTGCTCATGATTCTAAAATTTTTAAAGAGGCTATGCGCAGAGAGAGATTGCATTTTCCACTCCCACATGAAGGTTTGATATTAATATATCTTATATGTTTTTTAAATAATTGTTAGATAAATATTTACACTTTTAACTCTTATTTTTTGCAGGTAAATATTATTTAGTTGATGCAAGTTATCCTACTTTCAAAGGCTTTATGAGACCGTATAAAGATACTAGATATCATTTATCTCAATTTCGATTGGCTTCAAAGTTCAGATCAAAAAATGAAGTATTTAATTATCATCATTCCAGTTTAAGGACGGTTATTGAAAGAACATTTGGAGTGTGCAAAGCACGATGAAGGTATTACAAAATATGACCACATTTTGTCTAAATACTCAATTTAAAATTATAGTGGCATGTTTTGCTTTACACAATTTCATAAGGCGATACGATGCGGCTGAAGATATTCTTGAACAACTCGAAAATATTGATGATTTACATGAAATCGAGCAAGATGGTGAAAATGTTTATGTCCATGACAGAGGTACGAGATGACAAGAGCCAACACAAGAAAATATTACGGAAATGAAAGAATTGAGAGATGACATAAGAAATTCACTGTCAATACAAGGTCGACATTGAACTATTAGTTTTTATTTAAATAAATTAAAGTAGAATGTAAACATTAACCATTGTTATTAACAATTGTTTTTATGGTTTTCAAGATTTCAATATTTTATTGTTTTGGTATGGATTTAATTATTTATATTTATACATCACACTTGTTTAGAAATCCGTTATAAAATATATATATAAATTAATGAGTTAAAAAAACACTTTAATGATATGTATCCAAACACATTTATTAATTTAAAAAGTGATTTTTATATATTCATCCAAACACAATGTTAACACAATTTTTACTTAAAAAAGCACTTTTAAAAGTCAACTTAAAAAAGCACTTTTTAATCAAAAAACTTTTGATACCAAACGAGCTCTTAGTTGGAGATTCAATTCTTATTTGATTTTTTTTCCTTTCTTTTTTTTTATTTATTTTTTTAATTTGTACTTACAGTATAATACTTTAATATTTTTTATAATTATATTTTGAATTTTATTTAAATATAAATCAAATGAATTATAAAAAATATTGTATAAATATACAATACGTGGGTCGGTGTAGCAGTAATAAAAATGGTTTAGGATAATGGATAATTTTACAATTTTATTGAGTAAAATATAATAAAGACGTAGTGTTAATATTTTTGGAATGCCATTAATATTTCGCAATACAAGTACTGAAAATATGAAGCTACTGCTTCCTCGAAAAGAAAAATATGAATCTATTTCTATTTTTTTTATATGTTTCTCTTTATTAAATTTTATTAAATAAAAACAAATGTTTTGGTTCAATAGTAAACAAAATATTAGTTTTATTTCTATCATCTTTGTATATTTTTCGATGAACAAAAGATTATTTTATTTTATAGAAATTTTTTTTCATTGTAAGTATATATAACTTTTAATTTATTTGACATCATTTTAGCATGGATTGCTGGGCAATTAATCATTAACACTTCGCTAGATATGTTCACCTGTCCAAATCCATATAGTAGGTTTCATGTGCAATCTTTTAGCATATCAATTTCGATGAAACGATTTGATTTGATTTATAATTATAATAAAAAATATTTTTTACAAGAAAATTAATATTTTTAACTCAAATCAATATACAAAATAAGATATTTTTGTATTGAAAAAATATTTTGGACACGAAAAAAAGAATAAGTCTCTTGTGAGACGGGTCAATCCTATCGATATTAACAATAAAACTTAGTATAAAAAGTAATACTTTTTCATGAATAACTCAAATAAGAGATCTGTCTCACAAATACGATCCGTGAGACCGTCTAACACAAGTTTTTGCTTAAAAAATAATAACTTTCATGAACATAAGTTTTTTGTGATAATTTTGACTCGTGAGATGGTTTGACATAATTTTTTTTTTTTTTTTTTGTGAATTTCAGAATGAACATGTTATTTTAAAAATCACATATAATATAATATCTTTTAAATTATGTAATCTAATCTAAATCTAAAAAGGTAAATGAACTTTAAAAATATTATAAAGTCACGGCGAAGGCATCTGATTGCAGCATTTGGCATATGCCAGACAATTCCCATTAGTTTTCAGAATCTACGCCATTGCTGGAGACAGGCGAAAACACACACGCACACACACCAAACTTCTTTACGCTATCTATCAATAAGCCTATTTGCGATGGGAATCGATCCTGCTTTCAGCTTCTTCTCTATATTTACGGTGTTAGTTTCTTTTCCTGTCAAACGGGCACAGATTCATTACATTTTGCGAGTTCAATGGAGAATTCATGTCCAAAGACTCGTGTTTTTGCTGTTATATTTGATTTGGATGGGACCCTTTTGAATACAGGTATATTATCTTCGATCCCTTTTTCTTGGTTTCTGTTTTCAGTAGCTGAGCTAGCTAGTGTGAACTGACTAGTATAAACAAGTTCATGTTAGTTTTTAGAAATTTTTAGTTTCCGCCATTTGAAACATTTGTGGTTTGCCCGGAGAAATGGGATTTATATATTGGTGGTGACTTTGGGTATGTATATTTCCAGAGCAAGTGACTAAGGACATTCTGAAGAATTTCTTGGCTAAATATGGGAAGATCCAGGACAATGAGAAGGAAAAGAAGAGATTGGGAATGACGCAGAAAGAATCAGCTATAGCAATTGTGAATGATTATGATCTTCCCTTGACTCCGGAACAATTTACTCGAGAAATCCTGCCAATGTACTACGGAAAGTGAGTTTCTAAATCTCTTATCTGGCAGAGTACATAATTTATGTTGCCGAAAGTACTTCTATTCGAAAAATTGATTTTTGCTGCAAGTATTTTGGATGCTGGAAGTCATACACTGTCACAGGAGGTCGCTACAATTGTTGAGTACATGTCTTTTATACTACCGTCAGTGTGTTATGAGTAACATGGAAAGAAGGAATGATTTATTATATTCATTAGTTGTCCCGGACTTGTCTGCCTATGATCATGCCTAACCATTTCAAGTCTGTTTTATTTGTGGAGTGGCTTTTGAGTCATAATCATCCGTAATTAATATAATACGGGAACAGCTTCTTTACATGAATAACATTTTGTTGGAGTAATTACAAAATATGATGGTAGTTGTTATTGCTTGTTTCTTCTAATTTCTTCTTGGACCGAGTCTCTGAGCTTGAGGGATTGTCCCTTGTTGTCGATTTATTCTATGATGGATACTTTTAATTTGGTGTGCAAATTTGTCTTGGAAGCATTTTGATCTTTTTTCCCCCTTAAATCAATCTTAACTTTACCAATGCTAGTTGTATTCAATTATCAACTGTTATGCTCAACTGTTGGTTTAAAAGTTTTGTTTCATATATCTCTACAAGTGCGACCTTTTAAGTAGCAACGGCTCTCTGGCTGACGTCATAGCACTTTCGAACAAGTAAGCTAAATGGTAAATGACATGTCTCAAACTAGAATATGAGTAGGGATGATCTCTCTCCTTTCACTGCCTATTCAAAACACATGCACTAGATTTGTTATAAAAAAAATTATTATTCTCCACTAAATAGGGGCTGAATTTTGAAAATGACGATTAAATAGTTATTCTAGTATCCTAAATTTGTCATGGATCATAAAAAAAAAATTATTATTGTCCACTAAATAGGGGCTGAATTTTGAAAATGATGATTAAATGGTTAGTCTAGTATCCTAAATATGTCATGGATCATCAGCATTCATAGAACTTGATGATCATGAATGATTGAACTGATTTTATTCCCTACTTTATATTTGCTCGATATCATCCATTGTTTTTGTTAAGGTGGAAAGAGGCAAAACCACTTCCTGGTGCTGACCGTCTTATGAGACATCTTCACAAACATGGAATACAGTTTGCACTCGCATCAAATTCTTTGAGTAAAAACATTGACGGAAAAATATCACACCATGATGGTAATGTTTTTTTACCTTATTAATATTTCTACGAAAACACTCATGAGGTTTTGTTTATTACTTAAAAGTACTATGTATGGTTAGTTATAATATATTTTCAAGGTCACTGCCCTACACATATTTGACCACTAATAAGGTATTGATAAACTGAATACTCAAAAATCACTTCTGAAGGGATACAGTAATTTTGCAACAAGAAAAATAATTTCCCAAGCCTATCAATTGTATGGTGTTGCTTTTTATAGGTTGGAAAGAACGCTTTGTTACCATTCTTGGAAGTGACCAGGTCAAGTCAGGGAAGCCCTCTCCGGATATGTGAGTTATTATTTAATAGAGCCACTTACAGGACCTAATCCATTGTGAATTGAGAAGTTCGCATTTTTATGGGGTAAAGCTTTTTTATCGTTGCTATCAGTACTAAAACAAGCAAAATCAATTATGCATATAGTATTGAGTTAATATCACATGTAGCACTAGCTTACTTTAAATCACAAGGAAGCTTGATCCCTTCTTGTTGTAGTATCCCCTTGTGTTATCTGAGTATCTCTGATAATCAGATACATTGAAGCTGCAAATAGAATGGGAGTCGATCCATTGCATTGTCTTGTGATAGAAGATTCTCTGTAAGTGTTCATTACATTGTTTCTTATCATGCGGAGGTTACCCTTCATCAGAGGGACACACCTGGTGGAGGTGAAAGTAGGATCACCAGCTTAACTTTATTTTTTTGAAAAAAAACAATTGAACTTTATTTGTAATTCGTCAAAAAGTCTAAGTTTCTCCCCCAAATACATTAAAATCACCCTCTCAGCCTCCATCATGGCCTATTCAAAACCACGGGTCCTCTACTACCTCCATCATGCCTAATAACCTGCGTGCTTTTTTTTATTCAAAACTTTCTTTCATTCCACACCTTGATTTTAACAGAGTGGGAGTAAAAGCAGGAAAGTCTGCTCAAATGAAGGTAGTAGCAGTGCCGTCACTCCAAATTGGAACAGATACATTTTCTGTTGCAGATTCCATACTTCACTCACTCCTAGAGTTCCAGCCAGAACTATGGGGTCTTCCACAATTCGAAGACTGTATGATTCTTGTTTCGCTAAATCCACTCTCTTGTCAACGGTCTTGAATGCATGCTGTTGAAGCAAATTTTGGTTACTGCAGGGGTTGGAAAAACTTTGCCTATCGAACCTATTAATTTATCAGGCATCTTTACCGATGGGCTTTTTCATGCATATGCAGGTTTCAAGATCTATTTCCTTTTCCTGTGAGTTACATGTTTCATTGTACGATTGTTTTAGTTTTACACCATGTCGAATCCGTTCTGGAAATTTTACTAGCATTTTGTTCGTTCACTGAAGGTGTTAACTTCTGTTTGCACATCTTTTTTATGCGCGTGCTTTTCAGTTTCACGCGGTTCGTCTTATATGTTATTGTCCTGGGAACATCTTTTTATTTACAAATCCAGATAATAGCCTTACTGTGCTCCCGGATCAAATCTGGGGACTTTACCTTGGCTGGGTCAAATTTGATGAGCTGAAAGTCTCAAAAGCTGTAATCAGCATAGGTTGGAGCCTTGGTTGTTGCAACTTTGAGAGAAAAATTGTGAGTACATTATTTATAGCAATCACTGTTCTAGACATTTATGCTAATGAAAACGTGAAGAGTGAAGACTGCCATGTCTTCTAGATTTCTTTTTCACAACACTTATAAATTTCCTTCGTGAAATCTACGCTTCTGTTAGATAAGCATATGTATAATCACAGGCAAACTCCATTCACAGAAATGGTTCATAATTTAGTTCACGCATTTGCTTTCTCATAGTTCTCACAGTGAATTTTTTTATCATTCAGGATGTTTGTACACTAGATGGAAGCAATCACAACGTTTACGATGGTAAGATGCAGTTGTTGATTGTGGGCTACCTTCAAAGGTCGATAAGTGAGGTAAGTGACATTGAATGATAAAGGGATCTATATGTTTTGGTGGAAAGCTTCTTCTAATTGCCTGGAGACAATACGCAGGACAACATATTGATTTTGAACAACCTCGACATACTCGATGAAGATAAAGTGACTGCTGATGCTGCTTTGAGTTTGCCTGCATTTTCCCACAAATTATGCAAATCTTTCAAACGTGAAGATTATGTTGTAGATGATTTCCGTGTTGAGTCGGAAATCTGAGGACGTTCTTGTCTGAGGTTTTCAGCTACAAATAAAGGGTGCACTGATTGCAGATTCACCCTACCTCCAACTTTTCTTGAACAATTATCTCGTAGATCATTTCAAGAAATAGAATAAAAATGAAGAACTTGTTTCCATTCATTTACACTATTTTTGTTGAATGTATTAGCAATTTATTTTACAAGGAAAGAAAGAAGATGCACTAAAGCAAGTAAGGTAATATTTTTTAACATGGATGGAAGCCACAAAAAATTAATAAAAAAATTGGCCGATCGACAAATCATGATTGTTCTATTAAATTTGATTTAAATTCAAGCTGATTTCAGATTTTTTCAGTCAAATTTTAGAATAATAATATTATCAAAATTATTTGGTGAACAGATTTAACTCAAAAAATCAGTGGGATTATTCAAAAGTTTATTTTTTGAAAAAAAATCATTTAAATAAGCATATTCGGTTAAACATTATGAATCAAGTTTCTCAATAAAATTCAATGTTTTTATATTCAAATTTTTATTATATTTTAAAATAAAATACTAATGTTTTGAATATTTTTCCTGAAAATTAATGTTGATATTATTATTTAATTTTTTTAACATTATTATTATTTTTACAATTATTATTATTTTGTTTTATAATTTAACAAATAAAAAATTAAACTTTTATTTCGCAAATTTATAATTCCCAAATTTAATCCATTCTGCAAAACCCCACGGCCACCATCACCAGCTCCAACCTCTGTCATCGCCGCCACCCCGCCGCCACCTGTGTCATTCAGCTGCCATTTCTCTGCCTCCGCCCGCGACTCGTCTTCAGTGCCAGTCTTTAGCCACCCTCTCGTATTTATACTTCATCTCTTTTTTTGGTACGTTAATTTTCAGGTTTTCGTATGGATTTGATAATATGGTAATATCACTCTATGTTTTACTTATCTTTTGTTTTATTTTATTTTATCTCCTTTCCTTGGCTTGATTTCGTTTTCAGTTTCTGTGTGATTTTGGAGCTGAGTTCAACAGGCTCGAACTGTGACGGAGCCTAAAAATTTCAAATGTTCAAACCAGAATGCAGGGATTGACTCAATTTTGATGGGATTCTCTTGAGTTAAATAAAATCCCAGCAAATCCATTAATGTGCTAACTCTGTTTTAAAGATTCCATCCCACCTTTAGTTCCAAATCTCCTCAAATCCTGTGATATCCCGGTTGCAAATTGAAAGTGAAAGTTCACTTTATCTAGCTTTGTTTAAACGAGAATTGTTTGGTTTTTGTTGCTGAAAGATTAAAAAGATGAAGTTTCTTGCTATCTGGAAGTTATATTTTTCTCTAACATGATGAAATTATTTTCAAATTGCAGATATTGTGGGTGTTGGATGTTTTAGAATTGAAAATTTGCTATGGATAATCATAATATTCATAAAAACCACAACCCTGTGAGGGGAAATTTCGGTTTTGGGAATCCTGGAGGAAAGCAAATGCAAATTCCGATGCAGATGCCCTTGAATCAGAACCAGCAACAGGTACCCCAGATGCTGCCCCAGAATCAGCCTCAAGTCAGGCCCTACTTTCCTGGACATTTTCAACCATCAGAACCTCAGGCGCAGGCGTTTGCGCAGGGCCAAACAGTTCAAGTCCATACTCAAGCGCAGTTCATGGCCACCCAGCCTCAGGGCCACAATAACGTCAGCATTTCTTCACCATCTGTGTCCACTCCTGGGTCTGGAGGGGCAGGAACAGGAAAGCGCCTTCACAAACCACCTTCTCGGCCTTCCGGGGGATTATCAGCTCAGGGAACTGCTTCCCCAATGAAAACCATGGAACTGACCCCAGCTGCACATAGAGGGAAGCGGAAGGTTCTGGATAAAAGTATTCCTGATAAAGTGGCAGCGATAGTGCCAGAATCTGCTCTTTATACTCAATTGGTTGAATTCGAGTCTCGTGTAGATGCTGCTCTTACGAGAAAAAAGGTTGAGATATTAGAAGCCCTGAAAAATCATGTACGTGCTCAGAAGATCCTACGTGTATATTTGTTCAACACATATGCGAACCAGGCACAGACAGATTCTGTGAAGGAAAATGCTGAATCACCTTCTTGGACACTCAGGATGATTGGGAGAATTTTAGAAGATGGCAAAGATCCCGCTTTGGAAGGACAAGTGCAGAAATCAAGCTGTTCCTACCCAAAGTTTTCAACTTTCTTCAAGAAAATTACTATTTACTTGGATCAAAATCTGTATCCAGATAACAACGTAATACTTTGGGAGAGTTCTCGATCACCGGTGCTTCATGAGGGGTTTGAGGTGAAGAGGAAAGGAGACAAGGAATTCACTGCAATTATTAGATTGGAGATTAATTATTGCCCCGAAAAGTTTAAACTTTCAGAAGCTTTGCATGAAGTTCTTGGCATTGAGGTGGATACACGACCTAGAATTATTGCAGCACTTTGGCACTACGTAAAAACTAGAAAATTACAAATACCCGGTGACACTTCGTCCTTCATGTGTGATCTACCTCTTAGGAAAGTGTTTGGAGAAGACAAGTTGAAATTTTCCATGGTTATGCAGAAGATAACACCTCATTTGATTCCACCTGGTCCGATACACATAGAGCATAAAATTAAGCTCTCTGGTGGTAGTCCCGCTGGAAATACTTGCTATGATGTGCTTGTCGATATTCCTTGGACATTAGAAAGGGAAATGTCAAATTTTTTGGCCAACATAGAGAAGAACAAGGAGATTGAAAATTGTGATGAAGCAATTTCTTCAGCTATAAAGAAAATCCATGAGCATCGCCGAAGACGAGCTTTCTTTCTTGGATTTAGTCAGTCACCTGGAGAGTTCATTAATTCCTTAATTGCTTCTCAAGCCAGGGATTTGAAGCTTGCTTCACTAGATACCAATCGCGACGTGGAGAAAGAGCGGCAAGCAGAGTTTTACCATCAACCATGGTATGTATATATATTTTTGGCATTTGTGATTGTGAGAAGGAAATTCAAAATTTCGTGGCATACGTATTTGATGCACGAACCATTGTATGTGGAAATTGTAGATTACACATCTTTATCTTTAAAATTTATTACATATGTTGCAAATGTACAATTTTTATGTTTGCTTGAGGCTTGAGCGGGACATCTTTTTTATGCGAGTATGTCATTGTGGTTTCTCTTCCTTCTGAAGATCTTCAGTTGTATACCTAATTTGTGAACATGAATGTCTAACCAAAATCACGTTAAGAATGAGTTACTTAAAGTCCAAGAATTTGCTCTTTCTATTCCATTTGAGAATTGATTTGCTCATACTTTTTTCATGTACCAATCGACTGATTGATATGTTGTGGCATTGTGCTGCTGTCTTCTGTTTTGGTATCTTACCATGAATGCCAATTGTATTTGTCTGTTTGTTAATATGCTAATATTCTCAAGACAGTTGTATCTTTATGTGTAGTTAAACTTTTGACGCATGTTCATT
This sequence comes from Primulina tabacum, assembly GCF_025594145.1. Taxonomy (NCBI): domain Eukaryota; kingdom Viridiplantae; phylum Streptophyta; class Magnoliopsida; order Lamiales; family Gesneriaceae; genus Primulina; species Primulina tabacum. The sequence goes on from NC_134557.1 coordinate 4,704,217, forward strand.
TCTTCCTTGGGGCATTTCTAATTTACCTTTCTGCGTGGCATAGGATTGAAGATGCAGTTATCCGGTACCTAAATCGCAAGACTGCTGCTGGGAGTGAAGCTCCTGGAAGCAAATAGTTGAGCAACCATTTAACTTGTGCACTAGTTTACGTGTAACTTTCTTTACCATTTGTCCCGTTTATATCTCGTTCTGAGCCATTTCAAAACTTAATTCTAATCCATATTTAGGGTATATCAGTAGCCTTATGCTAGAATCGATACTAAGATAGAATGCTATTGACTTGTCCTGACTTTTAATTTGTTAATTTTTTTCAGTCTGAAAAACATGCTAATTCAGGGATGACCTTTAGACTTTTAGTTCTAGTTTTAGAGGTTCTGTTATTTGTCCTTAAAGTCGTGTCACATTCTCATGGGACAGAACCATGATGAAAATATCAGAGTTATGTAATCCATGACCGTGCTTCAAACTCTCTCCCTGCAAATTTGAAATGAATTCGAACTCGTATTTTCCGGCTTGCTTTGTTCCGCTGGTTAAGCCTACATATTTTGGTGGGAATACTGTTACTTCTTATCGGACTTGATGCATTCTTTCTGCGGCATATAGGACCATATGATTTTGCAATGATCGTTGATTTGACACAGTCATATGTTTCTCACTTCATCAATTTGCTGTTTGTTAAACCTGGCCCCGACGATGCTGGTCTAAACCCGGTCAAATGGTCAAGAAGCGGGTCGAGGCGGGTAATTGGTTTTAATGAATTCGTTCTTATAATAATATTTTTATATTTTATTGAATAATGAATGTCTTACATAACTTTAACTCACAATATTTTTTTTTTGGCTAACTTATTATTAATATGTTATGGATTACACATAATTTTGATGAAGATATTAATTTTTGGACTTTTATTTTGTATTTATTAAAATTTAAGACTTGTCTAGTGCTTAATGGATTTCTGGGTCCAACTTGACCTGCTTGGTTTTGGGGCAAGGAGTGACAAATCTTGGAATTGGTCACCCTCCTGTGGCCATCCTAAACACGCCATTGCCCCGTCACCTTCGTTTTTAAGTCTTGTGGGGAACATGTTTTCTAAAACTAAGGAAAAAGTTGAGAATCTGGATTGAAAATCTTCGCATGCTGAGGTTGTATTTGGGGCAATTCATATTTATTATAGGCGTGCCTCATTATGAAATATATAGTCAAATGAATGTGACATCATAGTATCTAAAGCGTGTTTTTATAGGAAAGTGACATTCCATTATTGTATGAAAATTCATATGTAATTAGTTAATAATAATTTTGAAAAACTTGTGCTACTATGAGGGAATCATGGAAATTCCACTTAATTCGTGTAACGAGTTGAAGTTGGTCCGGCTCTGACTCAAAATGTTCTACGTTCCAACGTATTTTTTTCGAAATATAAAAATACCCTATTATTTCATTAAATTTTTTTTTAGAATATTAGCTATTAAGAAATTCAAGTATCGCAATTATAAAGTATCAATTATGAAATATTTGAAATAGTTATCATGATTAAAAAAAATTAATTGTTTATATAAGTATTAATGAATTAAATTCGATTAAATTCACTAAAATAATTTCTTCAAATTATATTTTCCCTTTCGTTAGATAAGTCTCTATAACCATTTTTTATTTTTTTTTTGGGGGGAAAGAGATATTTTACGATGTCCGTATATTTACGGATAAATAAATGCTTGCAAAAAGAACCAATTATCTATTTGTTTTAAATTTTGTAAAATTATCCTCAATTTTTTTAAAAATTATTATTTTATCATTCCTTGTATTTATATCAAATAAGCCATCGTTGACTCGGTTAGATAATATTGTCCACAAGGATTTATGACACGATAAATTGATGAGAATATTGTTTTTTGATTGAGACGGTTTCACATATCTATTTTTGCGAAACATGTCAATCTGGTCTATATTTAAAGTGAAAAGTAATTTTTGTATCATAAAAAATAATACTTTTCATTAAATGAATTATGTTGGATATCAGTTTCATAAAATTGACACGTGATATCATCTAATATAAGTTTTTGTGTATATTTTTCTATTGTGCATAAATTCTTAACACAATTGGATGCATCTATAAATTTTAAAACTAAAATGTTTAATTGTTAGTCCTTTTTTTTTAATAAGGAACAAATTAAAGGTGCAAATTACCATATAAAGATTGGTAAAACTGCATCTTTGGGTTGATAAATTTGCTTGATTTTGGTGTTTTATTTTATCAAATATCAATTTTATTTTTGTATCTTACTAATTTTTACAATTTTAATTTTTTTTAAATCGAAAGTTCTGAAAAAAACTAAAATATCAAAACAAAAATAAAAATAACAAATTAAAATCAAAACTTAACAATATATAAAATTAATTTTAAGTCAAACTTACAAAATAAAAAATGATTTTTCTTGTAACAAGGTAAATAAATTTAGAACAACCAGCCGCTTTTTAGTACTGTTCTTTCGTTGTCTGTTGGATGTGGCAAGTGGCCCCAAGTGAAACTCGGATGAGTATGATCGTTAAAATAGTGCTCCAATGGATAAGAACCAAAAGGACCCGAATTTATCGTCTTCTACTTTGATCATCCTGCTGCAAAAGCCATCGAGGACACGTGTAGCCAGATCACATTCAACGGCCAGGATCAACAATCCCACAGTTTTGCATTATTATATGATTATTTTACATGTATTCTGCCTGTGTCAGCTTTCAAGATTGTGGTATTTGGCAGGTGGATTTCTTTTTCTCTGTGAAAAAAATCTTTTCTTGATCATTTGAGAGTGGTGAGCGTGTGTGTGTTTAGGTGTGGGCTGTTTGAGAAAGCATATACATACACAAATACATATATCATACGTATCAAGAATGGTGATGGAAGAAAGCGAAACGCCGAGGAGCCCAGAAGCTGAGGTGGGTATGCAAGTGGAAGATTTATGGGATATTCAAGAACAGCAGCTGACACCTACTGAGAAGCTTAACGCTTGTTTTGAGAGTATTCCTGTTTCCGCCTTCCCCCCTGCTCCTTCTACCCAAGGTAATCTTTCATTCATGGAATAAAATATTTACTGTGATTCCTGCTCTTGATTGAAGATTGGGTCACAATTATTTCTAGATTGAAGTCTGTTTTGTAAAAAAAATTCTTGTACGTGTCCGTGTTGAATATGGTCTCCATGAACATATGACGATTTAAATGATCAATAAGCCGTGTTACAAATTTAGAATCTTCGGAAGGGTTGATTTGTTCCAGTGAACTTCGGGTTCAATTTCTTACTTTTTATAGTCACTTTACTGTATTTTGGAATTATGGTTCACTTTACGATCATACTGTTTCTCTCACAATTACTCTGTTTTTGTTTGAAGTTACGCTATTGTTGCTTTGTATTGTATTAAAATGAATGTTTATTGAGGACAAGAATTAAGAAAGTAATAGCTGATATCTGACATTACCAAATACCGGATAGGTGTATTTATGCAGAGATCATTCGCCAAAACTATGATTTGCTGTCTGTTTAGATGCTTCTGATAGTATGCTGTGAAAATATGTCAGATGCCTCATTGAAATTTTTTTTTGTGATGTTATGTTAAATATACTTGGGTGGGTAGCATGGTATATATGTATCTTGTTTTCTTGATTATCTTCTTTGGCCAGTCAGTATCTTTCAGATATGGGGGCTTAATTCTAAGCAATTTCATGTGCAGTTATTGAGATAAGTTCGGATACAAATCTCGCGGAAGCCGTTAAATTACTTGCACGTCATAAAATCCTTAGTGCACCAGTTGTGGATGTGAAAGCACCAGAAGACGCGAGTTGGATCGACCGATATATTGGCGTTGTAGAGTTTGCTGGCATAGTTGTTTGGATATTACATCAGGTTTAATGTTCTCGTTCAATCCCATTAAAATTCTTTGTTCTCTGAATTACAATCATAAAAAATAGAAATTAATTTAAACTTTGGCTGCAGTCTGAGAGGATGGAAGGCAGCAAGACTGCCTTCGATTCTGCCTTAAGCGACACAGAAGATGCTACTGCCTCAGCTGTTGCCGCAGCCGCAAATGGAATGTCATCTCCACGGTTTAAAAGTATGCACCCCGACTCTCCCACAGCAACTTGCGGGAAATTTTTTGAGACGCTCACTTCTTCTGATTTCTACAGGAACACCAAGGTTATTAATCTCTCGCCTTACCAGTTTTCATGATCTCATGTTGGCAGCATAAGAAATTGTAGTGTTTAATATATTTGAGTCCCTGTCCTACTTTGTAAGCTAAAGTTTTAGGTTTACACTCTGTCTTTGGTCTTATAACCTGACATTGGTACTCAATCTCGTTAAGAATTGAAGTAGTTGTCTAGATAATATGACCCGTATATTTATGTTATAGGCTAGATTAATGTGCATATTGAAAGTTGTTAATAGTGAGCCATCGTGTGCTTCAATATCGTAAGGGGTTGGCTCAACAAGAAATTGTGAAGCAACTAATGAACTCAAAGACTCTTTCATATCGTACCTAATAATATAGTGTTTAAGCTTGTGCTCTCTTCAACAGTTTGACTTATGGCCTAAACCTAACTCCATCTGCCTAATGGATGCATAAATAGGTTGGCGATATTTCTGGATCTTTTCGTTGGGCTCCATTTCTAGCTCTGCAGAAAGCAAACTCTTTTTTGACGATGCTCCTACTGCTATCAAAGTACAGAATGAAAAGTGTTCCTGTGGTTGATTTAGGAGAAGCAAAGGTTGATAATATTATAACTCAGAGTGCTGTTATTCACATGCTTAAAGAATGCGCTGGACTTCATTGGTTTGAGAGCTGGGGTTCGAAGAAACTGTTTGAACTCGATCTTCCCCTTATGAAACCTAGACAACTCATCAAGGTACTTGGCGAAAGACATTGACACTATACGGATGAAACATGTGTAGTTTTTAATTTTTTTTATGTCAAAACTTGTGTTTATAATCTCAGAGTTTACTTCTGATTCGTTATGTTTTGTTTGCCATGTTCAGGTAAATGAAGACGAGCCTGTGCTGCAGGCATTTAAATTGATGAGGCAGAAGGGAGTTGGAGGGGTGCCAGTGGTTGAAAATGGAGGAAGCAAGGCAATTGGTAATATAAGCATCAGGGATATCCAATTCCTTCTTATTGCACCACAAATTTACAGGGAATACAGGTCTCTCTCTATAATTAATCTATTTTCTCCATGTTTTCAGTTCGAGTTCATAACATTTTTTTAATATATCTGTAAAAAAAGTATAATGCATATGTTTTATCTCAAATATGTCAGATCATGCTCGTGCTTGACTAGAGTTCGATAATTTCGAGTAGGAATAAAAAAATTATGTTTTGTCCATGCTCATTCGGAGTATTTTCATACTTGTACAGATCTATCACTGCAAAGAACTTCTTGACAACAGTTAGAAGCTATCTGGAGGAGGAGCATGAGAAGGAGTCGCCACTGTTGATTGGCATGGTAACATGCCGGAGAGACGATACTTTAAAAGAAGTCATAATGAAGCTCGACTCAGTGAAGATCCACCGAATATATGTGGAGGATGGAGGTGGAAACCTGGTGGGTGTCATAACCCTGAGGGACATAATCTCAAAGTTAGTACACGAGCCTCGGGGTTATTTCGGGGATTTCTTCGATGGAGTCTTACCACTGCCTGCAAATAGCAGGGTTTAACTTGTTGCAAACTAGTGCAGAGTTTGTTTGTTTTGATGCAAGAATCTATATATGAACATATTCCTAATGAGGTGTAGCTACTGGTTTGTCCTGTAGTTGTGGAATAAAATTTTGATATGGTAATTCTTATCTAGCACAAGACAGATATCTCTACCATCATCCCCACGAGTATGAAATTAATGGAAAGTGTTCTTGACCAGAAGTTCTCTTTCTTTTCTTCTTTTTCTTTTTTTGACCATTAAGTGAGGAGAATTGTTCTTTACTTTTCTTTTCTACTTTTAAAAGTAGGTTTGGGGAGCCAATGGTTAGTTTATAAAGTGAGTGAGATTCTTGAACAGTCAAGATTTCATTTCGTAGTAAAAGTAGACCTAGTTTTTCTTTTAAAAATACAATCGTCACAATGATTAACTCATCAATTGCTCCAAAAAAAAAAAAAAAAAAAACCATCAGTAGAAATTAAGTAAAATAAAATATACTGATACGAGTCCAAACTCGATAATAAAAAAATTCACATTTCACAAACTTGCAAAAAAAATAAAAAAAATGAACAAGGGATGAGATCTGCTTTTAATATGATATAACAACAATAAAACCAATTAAACTAGAGGTTCGTTGTTTAAAACAGCTCAAACAGCAAACTCGTAATTGATGACCTTTGACTACTGTCGAGCAACAACATAACGTTATGAAGATATCAAAAACATCCAAAAACATAAACATATTTAGCATAGGACTAATAGCCTAAATGTATCGAACAACAAAATTTCAATCAATTTACAAAACTTATAGCTAATATATCATCAGTGTCTCTAGTTTGACACTCATTTGTATCAATCTGTTCCCCAACTTTTTTAAAAAAACGGGCGATAGCAACCATCTTTGAAAATCGTCTACGAAAAGATCAATTGAAAATAATTGCCACAATGCAAGAGAGAGTAAAATTGGTTGGGTTCATATAAAAAAATGGCCACCATTTGACCAAAACATTTTTTTCACGTGGGGTCAAAGGTAGGCCCCATGCGTGTTCCGACCAATGGTGCCTTATTTACCCAATATAAAGAAGATGGAACGAGGCATCTACCCGTTCACTAAGAAAGGTATACACCAAAACTTCTATTCTTGAAAGGCACTTGAACAAAGTTAAAAGCCAAAAGATATTATTCTTATACTAAAATATTCTCTTTTAACAAAATATAAATATCAATCTGCTTAATAAAATCTTTCCAAGTTTATATTTATGCATCTAAGTTGATCCAAGCGTTGGAGGGGGAAAGCTTTTTGAGAATATTTTAAACCCTTGCTACAGATTTACGGTCAAGTCAAATATATGCTTAACGGGTGAGTAAGATAGGGAATCCTGTCATTTTTTTTATTTAAAATAATTGTTGGATCTCATTGTTTTCTCTTCAAAAATCAAAACCACACACCCCCATTAATTCCAAACGAGAACCATCATTTTCAGATATAAATAAATATTAATCATAATTTTCTCTAAAGGCTTAATTTAAGTACGAATGCAACAAGGGAAGACCATGAAAAGTTGAAAAGAAAGCAAGAGAGAATCCACGCTTAAAACTGCTACGTTTTTTCAAATGAAGCACCATAAGAAGTCTATAGAGCTGCAAACAGCAGGATCTCGCCCCCACAATAATCAAGAGTGGAAAGCATTTAACTACAATCCAAGGCAATCCACCAACTGAAGCTACATAAAAATATACCATTGGGTATCTTAACTACTGTATCACTCCACGTTAATAATTCATCGAATGAAATGAAATTTTAAGTTACAGACCAAAGTATAAGTTCGCCTTCGATTCTTGAGGAATTTAAGCTACAAAATTATTCTTTTTTACAGTTTTTCCATTCCAACAGTTTGCATAAACAAAACACGTCGATGCCTAAAGTTGCATAAAAATCTTTACACTGTTTTGTTAATATCAATATCAAGGGAACCCCTACCCTTCTCTTTCAATGCATTCTATTCTCTCAGAGGCTGCTTGTTCCTGTTTTCAATAGAATGGCCACCTCCCCCGTTCTTGCTTGGAAAAACTTAGCTGTATAAACTACACTCACCGATCATTTGGATGCCTTCGTCTCCCGATCAGATAAGATCTTTTTCATATCCTCAAAATATGGCCAGCTCTTCTGCATTTTCATCTCACTTTTACTTTCCTGTCGAAACAGAAATAGCAGACAAAATTCACAAAGAGATTTTCTTGGCATGTAAAGCTTCTATTATGGATAATTCATCTAAAGAAAAGAAAAACAGTAAACCTCGTATTTCTGAACTAAAGACGCCCACAAAGATTTACACTGTCCTGGACTTCGAGTAAATCCATCAGACAAGAGATTTGAAGATATCTCTTCCCAAAGAGCCATTCGCCCCCTGAGGACTTGGAACCTGCTGTGAAGTTCCCCACGAAATTTGATAATTTTCTTCACCTCTTCGGGTTTCCATTTGTTTCTTTTTGTGGTCGTAGTGGTTCTTAGACTAGAATTTGGCAGGCCAGAATCGAGTTTAATGCTTTTCTGTTGGGCTTTTTCTTTTTGTTCCTCTTCTGGAAGCAAATCTCCGTTCCCTTTGGATTGATTGAGAACTGATGAGGTTAAAAATGACTTCCAAAAATCTTCAGACTCGTCACCACTGGGAGCACTCTCAGGCAAGTCAGAATCAGACATCATTTCGTCTTCCTGAGGAACTGTCTCATTATTAACTGCAAAGAAAAGGAACTATCTCATTATTAACTGCCCAAAAATAAAAACATTTCCAAAAATTTAGGCAATCAAATCAAATTTCATACTGTTGTATTTGTGTAGAACGATTTGAATTTGAGAAAATGATTCTAGGAAAGGATTTCAAATGGCTTAACTTCTGGTATGATTTTTGAATCCATTATATTATAGTTAATAAACAAGTTAAAAATATAACATGAAAATTTCAATTTCATGTATTTCACGAGTACCCAAGCAAGTGGGATGAATTTAGATCAAGGATTTGAAATTCTTTCATTTTGAAATTCTCTCATCCAAATGCACCATAAAAGATTTTGATAAATCTAGTTTCACAAGTATGCTTACTTTCTTCCAAGAACTATAAAATAGAATCAAGCATTAACTAAAGCAAATATTGTAAACCATATAATCCAACACCATGTTTCGATTTTTGTACTACATAGGCAGTCACATCTTGCAACTAGGGGAACTGTTTCTTTCCAACGTGTATTAAGTAATATTTATTCGATAAATTATGCGATACTTCTAATTATCAGTTTTACATCCATTTCTTTTTAACACCATAATAACTTTACTATACAATTTTTACTACTTTATACCATTGAATTTCAACTCCCACACCTTCCTTCTAACCACCTATTAGATTTAATGCACAGTGATTCACAGATAACAGGCCTAACCACAGAAGTTCGTAATGAATAAGCAAGTATTTGGTCTACAACTTTGAAACCGGAATGTTGTTGAACAAAGAAGCGGTAAGCAAGAACAAAATATTACCTTCCAATTCTAGTTCTGTGGTGTTTCTCGCAATTGCAAGGCCGTTTCCATCTTCCTCAAGTAAATCAATAGGTTGTCTCTTATTTATCTGCCCATCGACTGATTTTCTCAAAGTTGAAATCTCAGAATTAATATGCCACTTCCCAGATAGTTTTGCATTGATCTCATCAGCTACAACTGCAACTGGATTTTCAAAAGCAATTGCAATGACTTCAGGTCTTTTGCTGCTGTATTTCCTCACAATTTTTCTCAAACCTTCAGAAACTATTCTTTCCATGTGGGCCAGAGGGCAATTTACAGGACAGCTCGACAGTGCAGCATGCGCCGCTTTATGAAGTGCGTCTAAGAGTTTTCCTTTGTCAAGCCATAAGCATCGTGTAGTGATTCTTATTTTTCCTTTTAAAGCCTTCTCGACTGAATCATCCGTTGCTTGAGGGCGCAAAATTTCCATACTACATAACAGACATAAAATTATTAACGTGCACAAACAAAGTCGACAAAGTTGTGTTTTTCTCCCCACAAAAGAAAGGCACACCTGACCACTATAATTCCATCAAAAGCTATCCTCATTCTTTCGTCAATGCACAGTTCAGCTGCTGTACCAAATGCTTTGTCACCATCATTGTACATCAACTGCATGATCAAAGTTAGACAGCAGAATGTTTTGATTTCTTCAAATACAAGAAGAGAATGTAGGTGCCCTAACATAGACGAGAGAAATGGAGGGATATGTTTTGATTTCTTCAAATACAAGAGCATGTAGGTGCCCTGACATAGACGAGAGAGATGGAGAGAGAGAAACCTGCAGATTCTGTTTACCCAGGGAAGAAAAGCCGTTTGACAGGACCCTTCTACTCCTCAAATGTGACACACCCAGCATTTCCCCGTTCTTTATAACCTGAAAGGACAAACCAAGTGAAAAAGGCACCCAATAGAGGTAATCCAGAGAGAAATTCAAAACGTTTTGATCAAATTATGATGAATGTTTACTGATAATAGGGAAATAATGAGGCCATTCTATAAAATTAAGCCAAAGAATTTGGAAAGTTTACGGGGAAAAAAATTCTACAAGGAGAAGAGAGATTTTAACTGAAATAGATTACTTACTGCAGTATGCCGAATGCCAGTTGACTTCCCCAGCAGTTCATGTTCTTTCAAGAATAAGAGTTCTCCATGAATGGGTAGAAAGTGTTGCGGCTTAACAATTTTTAGCACTTCTTCCTTAAAAACGAATCATATTAAATTCCACAAAAAGTGAAATGAATAACATAGTTGAACCCACGACAGGTAAAATTTCATCAATTTCGCAAATTATGGGAAAAAACAGAACTAGAAAATAATTATTACAAGAAATTAGCAAAATTAACCTAAAGTTATCTGGTTTATCATGTGATGACAATTTCTAGTCTATTCCTAAAAATCTTGGAACGGCTATGAAGAACATCCACTGATCTACTTTTTAAAATCCCAAGACCAAAAATATGGCCAGACCTCCCCATGGAATAAATATTATAGAGTTCTCCTACTTTGTTTCTTCAAGAAAAACTAAATCAACGACAGCATTTCATTTGTTTGACTAGAAAATGCAAAGGTGAATAATCAGAATAACATGCAAACAGAAAGGAGAATAACAGTGCCCTCTATGGTTTTAACAGCGTAATAATCATTATAGCCATGTTATGAGAATTGAGACCGGGATGTTCAAGAATAGCTTTCGAACTTATCAGAGTTAAAACACAATCCTGCAGGCATCATCACGGCGAAAAATATAAATTCAAGGTAAAGAAATGAAAACCATACCAGTTCTTCACGATAGGCATGACCAGATGTATGCAGCATCTCATTTTTTCCCATCACTATTGTCGATCCAATTTCAGATACACGATTCAGCATTTTCATTACTCTTGTCTCATTACCCGGGATTACCTATATTAATAGGGTTTATTAAGCAGTGTCTGGAAAAATGCTAAAACAAAAAATAAACCATACACGGTTCAAAATATTAAAAAATGGCAATTTGTACAAGTTGGTTCTCCTACACTGTTTTCACATAAGTAACACTATCTGTATCAGATGCACTAGTTTCATTCACAGATGAATGACGTCTCGTGGATAGTTGATGCCAAAAGCACAGAAATACAAGTGTGCTAGCATAACAAAGCATCTGATAACAATATTAGAAGCATTTTTCTGTTTTTCTTCCTTAGGTTTTCACTGGGGATCGAAACCCCCTCTAAAAATTTGTGAAACAATATAAATGAATGATGCAATCGATTTACAAACCACACATGCTCATTCACATAAACTAGCTGTATCATCCTTAGAACCATAATAATACAATCTAACTAGACACCACACCAATTGCTTCTACATTAATTGAATTGCAATATCCCAAGTGTCTAAACACCGCTCTTTTATTCAATAGGATCCCAAATCGTTTTCACAAATATTCAATAGGATCCCACGTCGTTTTCACAAATATTCAAATTTTTGAGCTTCTTTAACTTGTCCACACTGGTTGTCTCATAAAATCCCTTACTCAAGAACCAAATTCTGTTGTGTCCAAACCATCTTCTTATTTTCTTCACTTTGGTCACGCTGACAGGTTATTTATTGTATAACAACACGTTATTACATTTGCAAGTATTAACCCAAAATATGAAGACTATTGACAAGAGAGAGTCATTACCTTCGCAGAATATAAAATTAAATCGTCTTTGTTCAACTTGAGAGAATGACTACTTCCATATGATGCAAGATTCAGTGCAGCACGTGGTTCAGCCTGAAGAATATTAAATCATACACTAGTCTTAACAATATGGACTTAAGCATAGGAAATAACAAAAGCATAATGTCCGCAGTAACCCACTTGAGAACCAGTTGTGACAATTAGCAAGTCCTTTGGGGCATAAGCATCAATATCTTCCACTTTCACCTGCACACCAAAGTTATCTCAGGAGGCATTGGGGAACTGACAATACAATGAGAACAAGATCATAATTGTCAACTTGGGGCAGAAGAATCATCCTCGCCCTTTATTTCCATGTGTCTAAATGCTGATTTTTCAGATCTGCCAAACTTCAAGTTTTCTATCCAAAAATTAACATCCAATTTCAGGGTCAGGTGAGAATACGGAGAAGGGAAGACCCAAAAAAACACTGAATAACTAATTTGTTCATGATACCACATCAACATTTTAATAAAACTATGAGCAAATGATATCATGTATGCCAATTGCAGATGATCATCGTTCTGCCTCACTTTGCAACAATTATTAACACAATATAGTGTTGAAAACTCAACAAAACCAGTTACACAAAGCTCGAAATTTCTCACTCCATAAATTGTAAATGGAGCAAAAAAAATTATGATTCAAAATATCTCGTACCAATATAAGGAGAAAAACAAATCAATCAAACGTTCATCATAGAGCAAATAACAAGCCAGGAATGCTGGCAGATGTTTAAGGTTTAGACATGTAATCACGTCTTGGGCCCATTGAGGAGGAACAGTAAGAAAGACTCTGGCATAATCAACTATTAGCGACTACTTGGTACACTCAAAATTGCAATAATTTAATTCATCAATGCAATTCCCGAAACAGATTAAAAAGCTAATTTGATTGATGTCATGTCATTTTAGTAGTTTTAAGTCAATGACATATTAGTTCATACTTATGCTCTAGGTTATGTCACATAGTGAAAAAAGAAACGAAGTACATACCACAGATCCACCTAAAATCCAATTTGAAAGAGATATTTGTAAACCACAATTAATGTAAAAAGCAATTACCAAAGTTGATGGATCGATGGGTGCCTTTCCATCTCTCCATGCAGCATCCAGGTATGTCCTCAAGGACATACCAACAAACACCTAAAAATGGATGATCATGTCATCTCCATGAACTTTTCTGAGTGGTGCAAAGGAAGAAGCATTAAAAAAATTTGGTGCATACCAGCTTTCGGCCAGTTAAATCGGCTGCTGCTTTTACACTTCCTAAGCGGTGAATATTTGATGCAAACTGAGTAGTTATTACCCTTCCTGTGGCGGATGAAATATGCCTCAATAATGAATTTGCCACAACTGTCTCGCTAAGTGTCCTTCCAGGAGACAGTACATTTGTTGAATCACTCATCATCTGCAGAACAGAATATGGATAATGAATTGCATTTCATGTCATTTTTTAAAAAGAAATAAGTTGGTGGCTTGGTGCATCACTATACCAATGTATGAACCAATGCGTAAGTTTCCAACTTAGCACTTTCAAACCAATTATCCCGACAAATGATAGAAACCACCCATAGAAGTCAAGCCTGGGACCAAGTTTGAGAATCATAACCAGGTTCAGAGGTGGTGCACACTACCCAATGGTCTCCACGTCAAAACAACATCAAAGTTATTTTTTTCCCATTTCATGGTTTTGCTTTCCTAGTTCCAATTAGGTCATATCATCCTAAGCAAGACATTACAGCAAAACCCTGAGTTTAGGACAACTAATCAAAAACCTTGCAATACTTTTGCTCAAACTTTTACATTTCCGCTTTAGTATATCACCATTTAAGGAAATTCAAATGTCTTTTAAAGTTGAGAAATAAAAAAATAATTAGCAACAGAATTCCAGGACTGCAATTTTGGCCACATAAAGTCAAATAATGTAGAAAATATCAGAAACCTGAGCCACAATTCAATAGTGCAAAAGTAACAAAACATGCTTATGAAGACAATATCTGCTCTTCGATCAGCATTTTTTTCTGTTTGAGGCAACAACAGTATTTTGAAAATTCTCCAGTGGACAAAAGGCTGGGAATTGAGGTAGGCAAGAATGGACTCTGAAAAAAAAAACATATTCATGGCTTGATGCACCCAAAAATTAAGTCCATATCACCTGATCATATACTAATCTATGTCGGCTACAAAAATTTATTGTCATTCAACCTTTCAAAGAGCAATCTCCATTAATAAGCCTAAGATTCAAATATTTGGTTAACTTTGTTAGCTAAACACCAAAATCAATGGTACAGATCTGAGTCAAAACTAAAAATACAGACTTCATCAATGCATGTATGTGATAACGGTGGAACAATATCCAACTCAGCCTCCAATTGGCTTGTTTTGACATATTTACTTCTTCTCGAGCGGTATATTTAAATTTTAATTGTATGTTAAGGTCTCCAAATTAAACTAATATTTTACAAACAAATACGATCATTAACTAATTTTAGACAAAATATGCTCGTTCTCTAACAACATGATTCTTTTTCTGGCAATCAAAAGACATTCTTTGCCCAAACAAAGATCTCTGCTCATTCAATATACAAAGATCTTTTGACTTTGAATTGAGTTCTTTTATACATATTAAACAGGAAATGATTAGACATCGGGTGGGTCAAGTGCTCACCAAAGTTACTCCTTCCTTTGAGAGCTCTTCCAATGCCACACGATCAAAAACTTTCCCATCCAATGGAGACTCATCTATCTGTCAAATGTAAAATCAATGTTAAATAGTGTACAAAATAGATATAAATAAGAATAAGGAAAATAATCACATACAAAAATAGATAAAAAAACAAATGATAACCTTCCAATCTCCCGTATGAAGAATAGTACCATCAGCACAGCGGAAAACCAACCCAGAACAATCAGGAATTGAGTGTGTGACTGTAATTGGTTCGACTTCAAATGGTCCAGCAACAAATCTTCTTCGTGTCTTGAAAACCTTTAGCCTGGATGGAACCAAAATCCCAAACTCCTTTAGACGCTTTTTGATAAGCTGCATGGACCGAGAAGGACAATTAAAAATCAGATAAACATGTGCAGGTTTTGTATAAGTGGAACACTTGGAATTTATTAATTATCCTTGACGAATCAATAATAATCAATGAAATACCCCAAGGAAGATTAAGACATAGTTTTGGTCCTAAGATAACTTTCTAGAAGATATAAGGCAATATCTGAAATTTATTAAGACAAGGAAACAAATATCAAAACAGAAGTGTTGGAGTGAGCATTGCCATTGTTCTACCCCATATCCTATTTTGACAAGGGGATTATTGTTGATTCACATCAATCCCACTTAGCCATCTATCTAATCATTGCAATTAATGATAGATTAAGGAACAGTTAATCATGTCTACATGGGATTCTGTTAATGTGAAACAAGAACAGAAAAATTCATTGACACATAAAACCACAATAATAACAAACCTCCATCGTGAAGGACGAAGCAAATATTGGTGTGTGAGCATCCAAAGCTGGGATGACCTGCAAACAAGACATCGTTATACAAGGGTTTTGCGAAAAAGTACACAAGAGAACAAGACATGCATCTCAATGCAGGCAGACATTTGTCGCGTCTTACATCATTCTCAAAGGCTACTTCGGCACAATGTTCATATCATAAACCTATGCCCAGTCATAAACTGAGAAATTAAAACCACATAACATTCCTCTGCCTTGAAAGACAAAGAATAATAAAGAGAGAAAAGAAGCATTGCAAGTCTCTCAACAGCATAATATATATTCAATACATGTTATTTATTGAATAATGAACAGGATAGTATCCAAATAGGCTGATACTGTACAAGCCTAACAAATGATGGAAGTCAGCAAAGCAAGTGTTTTAAACTAAACATAAAGCAAATGGATGTACACCACTGCAGGAACAGCTAAATGTGATGACCGACAAAAGAAAAATAACTGGTTTTCAGAGTTTAATCGGGATTTTATTTAGACAAAATCAAACTTTTTTACTCGCAATCACATATAAAACTTTATAGATGAATCATCCATTGAATACAAAAATTCAGAATTTCAAATGTGAAAATATTATGAATACCACATTTCGAGAGGCAGAATAGAAACTTTACCCAAGGCAACGCACCAATGTGATCTTCATGCCCATGTGTAATTACTACTGCTTCAATTTTGTGACTCCATTTTTTAATAAAAGTGGTATCAGGAATAATCTTCTGGACACCAAGCTCATCACAGCTGGAATCACGAAAAATGATTAAGATATATCATATAATTTGATCAAACTAGAACTAAGTGAAAATGAAAAAGATAAAAATATGTGCATCTGGCATTAGAGAGTTCCAGTATCCGCCATTTTTTGATGTATTGGAATTTGTCTCATTTAATTGTTTCACTGCGCGAAAACAGAAGAACACCAGTTTTCCTATTCTTAAAGAACAAGGATCGTGAAGGAGCAAGACTGAGACAGAAAAATTCCTCAGGCAACAAGCATCAGCGTCAAGAATGTTGATTACTGAAGATGATGAATATCCAGGTACTTCTGTAATATGGGAACTTACTCTGGGAACATTACACCAGCATCAATTAAAATATAACGATCATAATTTCCAACAAGCATGCAATTCATCCCAATTTCTCCAAGACCGCCTATTGGTAGTATACGTAAAGGAGGTCCATCAGATCCTTCGTAAAATTGCTCCATCTTGCGTTTAACAGAATCCTCCATACTCTTTCCAGGTCCTTCTGTTCTCCCCGACCTTCCCTGATGTGCTTTGGAGTTACGAACACCTGACAAAAGCATGATTATTCATCAAATAGTGAACTATGACACAATTACAATGTGGATAATGGTATTGAGTCAACATTTCTAAATTATCCAAGATACCAAGACAAGTAGCAAATGCTCGGTATTTGACGTGAAAAAAAAGTGATTCCCAAATTACAAGATCGATTAATGGTGACATACAAATGCCAACACCACATCAATCAATATGTCAATCAACTCATTCCCCTTTCTTGACAGTAGCACATAAAAAAGGAGCTTTGGGCCAACCTCTTTTCTAATACTATCCCATTCCCATTACAACGTCGAATCACATATCACCAAGTAAAATGCGTCCATACAGTATTTGTCAAGCATAACACGGAATTTCAAAAAAAAAAAAAACAAATACTTTGACGATTTTTATCAGCATACGCTTTATAGAAGGGGCTGATTCACAGCAAGAAATGGAGCTTCTCCCGGGTTTTGCTTGACACCATAAGAGCTTGTGGGGACATACTGGAATTACACCCAAAGAAGCCATTCCTAAACAATACAATTATACAATCACGTGTACTTATGAAAGTATCTGGAGCCTCTAAATTCAGAAAGAATGAAAGATGGGGCAGCAAAATCCAAACCCCTGAACTTCAAAATGCTAGAGTGCGCGCAGGGTTTAAGCGATTTGTGATGCGGGAAGAATAAGCTAATATCCGTTGCTTATCAACAAAATAAAAAGGGAGAGGAAAAAAGGAAAAATGCTGGAAAATGGACCTTGCAAATGACGTCATATGTCGTTGTTACGCAATGAGCGTTTTTAAAATAAAATTAAAGGGGTCATTCAAAAAAAAAAGTGAAATTTGCATAAAAGGCACTGTAAAGTATTAATAGGCACTTGACCTCGACAATTTTAAATACAGAAAATTGTTTCATGGATCCATGAGTCAATTTTGTGATATGAATTTCCGATCCGACTTAATCAATGAAAATTATTCTTTTTAATGTCAAAATAATTATTTTTAATACAAAAATATCATTTTTATTAGTTAAGTTAGGAAAAATATATGCTGGTTTGAGTGAAAAAATTTATTTTTTATCTGAAAACTATTGTGTTTTTTTATTGTATTTTGAATCAAATCGACTTATCTCACGAATATAAATTTGTGAGATCATCGCAAAAAACTTCTAATTCATGTGCTCTAGGTACATACGATAATATATATTTCATATTTCTAAATAAATATACAAGAAATCACTTTTTAAAAATACATTTTATTTATTTCTTATATTAGATTGTGTTTGTACCATAAATTCTTAAAATAAAATTTAACTTTGTTTACTAAAACATTTAATCAACGAGAATATATATCGTGAAATAGTCTCACGAATCTATTTTCATAAGATAAATCAATCTGATTCATACTTCAAATGAAAATTAATACTTTTAACATAAAAACTAATATATTTTCATGAATCGAGTTGATTGAAACTCTATCTCACAAATATGTGGAACATTCAGAATAATTTTTGCGTTAATCGGTAGTATTTCGTGAACTCCAATGTCTTTCAAGATATTTTTTTTTTGGCGATAAAGAGTTTTACAATTTTTTTAAAAAAAATGAGAGTTTTTTAAATATAAAATTTAAATTAAAATTCCCGAGTTTCTTCCAACTTTGGAAATAATTACAACCTTAGCTAATATGAGCTTTTTATTGGAGTTCTATGAAACACTTATCCACGAATAATTTGATTATTTTAAATTCACACGAAAAAACTATTTAGGTCATACATAAAAAAATATTTTTATATCTTAAATATTTTTTTTATTATAAATATAGAGATAATTTATATCACGAATAAATATCTATAAAAATTTCTCACAAAAACATATTCTATAATTTATTTTTATTATTTTAGCATATAAAAATTTATTATTACGTGTTCACATTATGTTTAAAAAAAAAGAAAATAACAACAATAAATAAATAATAATTGTGAAATGGGTAATGCGAAATAATTTTTTGATATATTCTGTAATTGGACCTTTGTTAAACCCTAACTTCCATTCAGCGCCCCCCAGCTAACCGTCGCGAACGATATTCCTGTGGTGATATAGAGAGGGAGAGGGAGATGGCTCTGTACGTGTTGTACGAGTCGGCTTCCGGATATGGGCTGTTTTTGGTGCATGGGATTGATGAAATTGGGCAGAATACGGAGGCGGTTAGGAGCTCTATATCGGACCTGAACCGGTTCGGGAAGGTTGTTAAGCTGGCTGCTTTTAGCCCTTATGATTCTGCGCTTGATGCTCTGAACCAATGTAACGCAATCTCTGAAGGTAAAAAGGCTTTGTTGTTTTCATTTTTTGGACGGTTCTCATGGGTTGTGAGGAATAGTATGATTTTTTTTGTGTGGTTAATGCGTGATGTAAGCATATTCTCGTTCAACGAATTCAAGGAGCTAGCGGGTAACATAAATTTTAGAGGGTTTTTGAAATGAGGAGGGAATGGAGTGTTGTGGATTAGAACCTTTGGGCTGTCGACTTTCCGCGCCTTTTTAGTGATTTTTTTTTTGTGCAAAAAAAGGGGCACGCATACCTGGCTTTTTTTATTTTTTGTTCTCTGGAAAGTAGGGAGGATTTTTGTTTTTATTTTAGATTGCGATTGCTGAAGTGTACAATAATACTGTTTGTTTGATGTTTACGTGAGTTCAGGGCAAATGACCGATGAGCTGAGGAATTTTTTGGAGCTTACCCTTCCAAAAGTCAAGGAGGAGGGTAAGAAGCCAAAGTTCAGTTTAGGAGTGGCAGAGCCAAAGCTTGGATCAAATATTTATGAAGTAACTAAGATTCCGTGCCAAAGCAATGAGTTTATTCTTGAGATTGTTCGGGGTGTGCGATTACATTTTGATCGATTTATTGAGAACCTTAAGGTTGGTCAATGTCAATACCTTTTTCTTGATTTGAATACTTTGTTGTGTATTAAAAAAAAGCATGTAATTTGATTTATCTTTAATCCTTTTAAATATGAATAGCCCGGTGATCTGGAAAAAGCACAACTTGGACTGGGTCATAGTTACAGCAGAGCAAAGGTGAAGTTCAATGTGAATCGTGTAGACAATATGGTTATTCAGGCTATCTTTCTCCTTGATACTCTTGATAAAGATATAAATTCATTCTCCATGAGAGCAAGGTCAGTTTTGAACTTGGCTAGTTTGGGTGTGTTTGCAGTATGTTAATTATATACTCTAGGCCTTGTTGCCTGTACTGGATTGGATGGTTATTAGTTCATCAGCGATCCTTTTTAGTTTTTTGCTGTTTGCGCTTAGTAACATACAGACGGATGATTAAATATGGGACGTATTTCTTCTTTTTCCTGCAGAGAATGGTACTCGTGGCATTTTCCTGAATTAGCAAAGATTGTGAATGACAACTTTCTGTATGCCAAAGTCGCAAAATACGTGGAGAATAAATCACAGTTATCTGAGGTCAACTTATCAGACCTGACAGACATAATTGGGGATGAAGATAAAGCAAAGGAGATCGTAGAGGCTGCCAAAGCATCCATGGGTACAGTATCTGATGGCACTTGGTCTTTGAATGCATGCTGTATCTAATACTGATCTGCTTCCTTTATGCTTTCAGGACAGGATTTGTCCCAAATAGACTTGATTAATGTCAAGCAATTTGCTCAAAGGGTGATTGACCTTGCTGAGTACAGGAAAAAGCTGTACGATTATCTGGTTTCCAAAATGAATGACATAGCGCCTAATTTGGCTGCTCTTATTGGTGAAGTTGTAGGTGCACGTTTGATTTCCCATGCTGGTAGTCTCACAAACTTGGCAAAATGCCCTTCATCCACTCTTCAGATTCTTGGTGCTGAGAAGGCTCTCTTTAGGTAGCTTCATATTGGCTGCATGTGTGTTGATCATTGTTTTCATTCTTTGCTTAAACAGTTTTGATGTCTGTTATAATTAGATGATTTTTTTTTTCAATTTTTCATTTCCTGGCTTTACCTGATAATTTATGCAGAGCTTTGAAAACTCGTGGGAACACTCCAAAGTATGGTCTTATATTCCATTCTTCCTTTATTGGTCGTGCATCTGCTCGGAACAAAGGCCGAATGGCTCGTTATCTTGCAAACAAGTGCTCTATTGCTTCTCGTATTGACTGTTTCCTAGGCAAGTTAATTTTTTCTTTACACATTGATTGATTTGAACTGGTCTTGTGCATGCCATCGGGCTGTTGATGAACAGAGTCATATGTTATGATGCAGAGAAAAGTACCACTGCTTTTGGAGAAAAACTTCGTGAACAAGTCGAAGAGCGGCTAGACTTTTATGATAAAGGGGTTGCTCCTCGTAAAAACATTGATGTGATGAAATCTGCGATCATAACTGTTGAGAGCAAAGGTTTGGATGCATCTGAATCTGTTCTACTTCTCTATGTAAAGATAATATCTCACAAATGAAGTGTCGATTTATTGAATGGATAAGCGTCTATAGGCCTTCAGTTTCTGAATGGTTCTAGATGCTTATGAGAAAGAGAATGTGAACATAAAAAGGAAGGGGTAATGGCCTAATTTGGTGGCGCATATCTGTGCTTCCACAGCTTAGGAAATGTCTCGTGTTTGCTTTAATCTTTATTTTTCCCTATATATGCTCATAAACCCTTTTTCATCTGTGCAATCTTTGATAGAGGATGAGCCTGCAGCTTTTGTGAATGGAGATGCCAAAGACAAGCCTAAAACTGAAAAGAAGAAGAAAAAGGAGAAGCGAAAGACGGAACAAGAGGAACCGGAGGAAAAGAACGATGCAAATGCAGGAGATGGGACTGCAAAAAAGAAGAAAAAGAAGAGGAAAGATGAGATGGAGGTTGATGCTGCTGTAGCTGTTGACGAAGGAAAAAGGAAGAAAAAGAAATCGAGAAATGATATGAGCGGATGAACTGTGGTAAGATCTTCATCGTTTCAAAACTTATATTTACCTGTGACCCCATTTTATGGAATGTCGATTCCGCTTTTGCTATGGAATATTGAGTTTATGTATCGTGGTTGCTACTTGGTAGGACTTTTTTATTTCGTGTATGTTATTTGGTAATATCATATATAATTTTGCCTTGAAGTTGTTTTTCAAAATCATTGAATGTTTAAACTATATTCAGAAATAATTTCAAAACAATAAAATGTCTCTTATCTAGTTTTTGGAATTTGAAAGAATATTTGAATATTATTATTTTAAATGAGTCAAGTAATTGTATGCATATAGTGGAAGACGATTCAAATTCTTCATCTTCAACTACAAAACTGGCCGGAAAAGCCCACCAAAATCTCTATATGAAGAAAGTAGGGCGAACTTTATTAATTGTGTAGTTTTCTTATTTATTAATTGTAATATGATTTTATCATTGGAACTATTAATATCAATAATATAAATAAACAAATCAAAATATAGTTGTTGATAAATAAATAATTGACAAGCTTCTGAAATTCTAATGAAGGTGATAGGTAAGAAATAATTGTGATCGTAAATGAGTTCAAGGATTTAACAATTCCACATGATATATAAAATATTTGTAATTAAAATTAAATTTGTTTCTTGTAACTGAAATATTTGTGATTACCACTTATTTTTACATTAACTTTAGCAATGAAAAATATATTTTTGGATAAGATTTACGATCAAGTGGGTAAAGAAGCAGAGTAGGAACACTACCATCCGCCGTTTTGATTATTATATTTCTACAAAATGGTACAGTTTTGCAATCTTGACATACTTTCAGTTCAAATCAAATTCAAGCTTTCCAGGACGAAAAAACTACGACTAGAAAATCAGATCATGGTCACATGAGTCACCGTTGTAAATGAATTGAGTCTATTTATAACTTTTCGAATCAACTAAAATATTTTATTTGTGTTCAAATTTGAGCTAAACTCAAACATGTTCGAATTTTTTGTCGAATCGAAATCGAGTCCCAATCATAAGCTCTCACTAGACTTGATATTTATTAATATATTAAAAATATATATTAAATATATAGATTTCGAGTCTTTCAAATAAACCGAACTCAAATGTATCTATTTCGAGCCAATCTTAAAATTGTCAAAAGTTAGATCCCAATACTTCGGTAAAAAGTTACACCCTACATCTTCGAGGTCAAATCAATTTGTCGACCAGAGTACATATAAGTTCAGAAACACCTACAAACTATAGTTCATTTAGACTAATATCCAAACATGTGAAAAAAGCACCAAAAACCAAAGTCAACAGACCTAGATGTCGTCTACGGAAAGTTTTGAATCAAGATGAGAGAACTCCTGGAAGAAAGCCTTGAAGTGTTCATAAAAATGCTTACATCAACTGCACACATTTCTCTAATGCTATGCATCGACAGTTGCGGGGCTCCGACATCAATGGTGCGGATGCCAACACCACTTGCCAAAATAGGACCAATTGTCGGACCACATGGCATATCGTTCTTGACCACAAAATCCTGGATCAAAAGAGTCTTATATAAGAGCTAAACGCGTCGATCAGTTTGTTGGCAGAGTCTTTCCAATATGAAGAAACAAGTTTTGAACACATGTTTAAACATTGGAACGCGTCCATCTATCCAAATGCATTGTTCGAGAGAGATACAGGCATGAGGACTACTGGACTTGATCCGATGTAGAATTATTCAAAACAAGTGAACATTCAACCACCATCATAATTGTAAATTAGCACATATTATTCTCAATTTTTTTGCCCATAACTGCCTACGAAATATCAAAGAAACTAGAATTATTTAAGGATATATGATCTGTAAAACCTGAACAGGAAGTTTGTGCTTGTTAGCTATCTCCCGAAATGTGAAGGAAGTTATTGCATTAGTTGCATATCTTTGGTTTGCATTGTGTTTGATGACAAGCCCGCCATGCATCTTGGGCTGATGATTTTCTTCGTGTTTGTCCTGATTAAAAAAAATGAAGTAATGTCGAAATAAAAAGAACATGTATGCCTACTTTGAAATAGAGCAAAGTGAGCACGTACCATCATGTAATTCGGGTGCAAGGCATGAGCCATGTCAGCCGATACTAAGAAACTCTTTTGAATAGCTATTGGTAGTAACTTTTTTAAGAAACACATTGAAAAAACAATTATCAGCCAATAAGAACAGTGGCAGGAAAAAAATTGTACAACAAAATTTCAAGCAAACCAAAGGGAATCAGGAAGCAGAAGATAAAATTAGCAATGTAAAAAAACTATTCAGTGCCAACGAAAATCCAATCAAGTGGGTATCATGCCGTGATATATTGATTCCCCGTATCATGTTGACATTTCTCCTTTATATGATCTCTTTCTGCACATTTATCAGCCTGAGACTTAAGTCCATGCAGGCTTATTTTACACCCATCAAGATAAGAGGTCAAACAAGGAATTTCCAACAACCACAATTGATTTATACTTTCTCATTATGCCAACAAGTTTACATCAGCAATCATAATGATTACATTTCAATTCTTTGAGAAAGTATCGACTGCAACTCCCTATTCATCACGAGGAAAACTAGCTCCAAGAGAATAATGACAGGTCATTTTTTAGCTTTATGCTTCTCACATATTAATTTGAGTGGTGCTAAAACGAAAAAAGCAGCATCCTTACACCATGACCTCCTGTTCGTTATTTAGAATGTAATCATCTGACAACTAATAACTCTCTTGATAGTGTAACCTGATATTTACTAAATCTTCCATATGATGGTAGTCAAGAGGGTTATCAAACTAGCAAATATTGTAATATGATGTTCCACATCAGGAGGAAATGGTCATAAGACATAGATAAAGAGGTCGCAGACAAAAAACGCAATGAGAGATGGCTAATTACAACTTTCATCTGAATCACAAAAAGTATCTAATTTTTATCGAGAAAATTACCTTAACCGATGTGGCCAAAATTGGAGCTAAATGACTCTAAGTGTTCACCTTGAATCCATCATTAACACCCCTATCTTACAAAGGAAACATGATAAACAAATGTATTCACACGCCAAAAACAATCAAATGTAAATCTTTCCTGCTGAAGCACCTGTCCAAGTGAATCGCTGGAGTCGGGATTCGCATAATGGGCTCCTCAATTCTGACTAGCTGGTGAGTGTATGTTTCTGAACCATATTTTTGCTTTCTAATTATTACTCTTCCGGCAATAGACAAGTCACGATCAAACCATGTATGCCATAAACCACCTCCATAAGTCTGCACACCAACTTCCAAGAACCCACCTTTTGATACCTGAAACGAACGTGATTCAAAATTTTACAGCTTTAAATATGACCCTTATGACTGAACAAGAGACATTTAAATGCAAACAGACAATATAAGAATGTAAATACCTTGGAGATCGGTTTTAATTTCAGGCAAGGACTATCAGTGTGAGCACCGATCATATAAATTCAATTTTCAGACACGTATCTATACCACAAAATCAATTATTGTCATCCACTCAATCCATGTAAGAGTTCATATTACATGCAATTTGCTAATTCACAGATGGCCAAAATTAACTTGACGCAATATTATTGTGATGATTAGAGTGATTTGATAATCAACCGGGACTTGGAGTATGCAGAGAAGAAATCAAACTAGTTTGGTAGTTGGTATTAAGCTTCGTATAATTACTGGGAAAAAATTAATATCACCAAAACCTTTTAAAGTTCTCAATGTCAAATGTCAATGTTGATATCAATTAATCTATACTGGAGGAAAAGGTCAATAGCAACACTTCCACAGCTTATAACAAAAGTAACTCTGGATAATTAAATTAAAATATAATTGTAGGAAAGATGCGTCATTGACATGTAACAATAAAGGGAAAAATCATATGGAATAATAAAATGCATACTTTTTACCAATTGCAAAGGCAACGATAGTCAAATAATTCCTGGTGAAAAAATATTTCTTTCCAGCTTGTAATTCCCATTCCTCCCTCTCTGATACTTGCTCATACCCTGCACTTCTCAATCTCTTCTTTGATTCGGCTAATGAATAAATTTACAATAAAAATACCTCATTAATTACAAGAGACCAAATCATCCATGAGTAAAAACAATAGATTTACAAGTCCAAATCCTATTCAAGAAACAAAAACTATTAAACTCATGTGTTTCAACTTAAAAAAAAAACGATCAACATATTCCAAAATATGACTAATAAGTAAAAACAAGATTAACCCAATACAGCCAGAAACAATTAACTCCAAAATTTTCATAATAGGGGAAAATTTTGTCGAATATATTCGCCTTTTGAGATTTAAAAAGCAAATCTTTGGCAATCACAGCATCCAATTCATATATTTTTCGGGTTTTGGATAAAAAAATAGAAATGATCTTGAAGATCGAACATATTACCGACGGCGTGAAAAGCTGTAGGGGAAGCATTCAAGAACTCCACAAGATCGCGTGCTACTGATTTCTCCATTCTCTTGAGATTTGGCTCAGCTCAACTTTCCTATATGTTTCCCATTTTTAAAAAAATTACTGAAGCTATAGAAAAAATTGATTTAATTATGTAAATTATTTTTTCATTGATGTTGAATTGAAGTGAATAGCAAAATTTTTATAAGAGAATGTATACATGATGCATTCACCTTCTTAAATTTCTCCCATCATCTAAATTAAATTATTAGACATATATATTATATACATGAATTTAAATAATCTTTTCTCTTGAGCTATTTGTTTCAAATCTTAATCTTAACATAACATCAGAGTCAAGACTTACGGTTATATTATATTGTTTTCAGGTCATACCAATAATGTTTCATAAATTTCACGTTTCAGTTGTTCATTTTTAGACATGATAAATATATTAAATTTTTCGTAACTGTATATATATATGGACTTGGAAATCTTTATCCTTGAGCTGGTATGATTTGAATCTAAGACCACTGATGCCAAGGAATCCTTGGCTTTTTTTTCACCTTTAAACAACTGTGAAGAACTAATAAACGATGAAATGTTCAGAGGTAGCCTTTCCCAATTTACTAATATTCAAAAATGAGTATGTCTTTTGTGAGATGGTCTCATGAATCTTTATCTGTGAGACGAGTCAATCCTACCGATATTCATAATAAAAAGTAATACTCTTAGCATAAAAAGTAGATGGCTCAAATAAAATACTCGTCTCACAAAATATGACATGTGATACCGTCTAACACAAATTTTTACCTTCAGAAAATACTACATTTTTTATATGCATTTTCTCATTTAAAAAATAATAATTTTGAGTAACTAAATGAATTCAATTGACAATCCAATATATCTTCAATAAACCTCATCTCCCGAGGCAGGGCACATCGTTCAAAGCAAAATCCCATACCACCTTTTCCTCTATTTCGCATTTATCCTCAATCTAGATGAACATTTTGCATCATCCGACGCGCATAGATCCAAAAAATATGTCCATTTTCGGGCCATGACCACGAAATCCTTCATATCTATCCCCCACCTCCCCGTAACCCTTTAAATATATCCCATTCTGCCACACCATGCATTTCACTCTAGAGATTTGATTTTAAAACCAAAAACAATGGTGGGTTTCGAAATTGAATCAGCTCCTTCGAAAGAAAGGAAGCCTTTCGTGGGCTACGATGTGCCCGAAGGACTGGATATCAGGGGAAGATACGATGCGGAGTTTGCTAGAATTCTCACGAAGGATGCCATGCAATTTGTGGCTGGTCTGCAGAGAGAGTTCAGGGGGCATATTAAGTATGCGATGGAGTGTAGAAAGGACGCGAAGATGAGGTATAATAACGGGGCGTTGCCGGGTTTTGATCCGGCCACCAAGTACGTGAGGGAAGCGGAGTGGGTTTGCGCACCGCCGCCTCCGGCGGTGGATGATCGGAGGGTGGAGATCACGGGGCCCGTGGAGAGGAAGATGATCATCAATGCACTGAATTCTGGAGCTAACGTTTTTATGGTGGGTTGAGTAAATGCACATCGAAGATTATCTATATGTTCGACCATTGAATCTTTTCTTTCTCTTTTTTCTGAATTTGTTTATGTGTAGGCTGATTTTGAAGATGCTCTTTCTCCAAGCTGGGAAAACCTGGTGCGTGGTCACGTAAACTTGAAGGATGCTGTGAATGGGACCATAAGGTTCAACGACGAAGCCAGAAACAGAGTTTACAAGCTCAATGATCGAAACATAGCCAAGCTTTTCGTTCGACCTCGAGGCTGGCATCTCCCCGAGTCTCACGTCTTTATCGATGGGGAGCCTGTCACCGGTTGTCTCCTTGATTTTGGCCTTTATTTCTACCATAACTGGTCTGCGTTTCGTAAAAATCAAGGCGAAGGATTTGGACCCTTCTTCTATCTCCCAAAAATGGAACACGCCAGGTTGATATATGATACTCCTTCGTTCTCTTTTTCAATGTTATCCTTTTAGAGAACATTGACATAAGAAAGGCTTACTATTGCGTTTTTTTGTTAAATCAGGGAAGCGAAAATATGGAACAGTGTATTCGAGAGAGCTGAAAAAATGGCTGGAATCGAGAAGGGCAGCATAAGAGCGACTGTTCTGGTCGAAACACTCCCGGCAGTGTTTCAAATGGACGAGATTCTGTACGAGCTGAGAGAACATTCGGCAGGCTTGAACTGCGGCAGATGGGATTACATCTTCAGCTACATCAAGACGTTTCAGGCTCACCCTGATCGCCTGCTGCCTGACCGAGTTCAAGTCGGCATGACGCAACACTTCATGAGAAGTTATTCGGATTTACTCATCCGAACATGTCACCGGCGGGGAGTCCACGCAATGGGAGGCATGGTATGTGTCATCCCCGATCATATATCAGGATTATTGATTCGTTTATATTATCATTTGATTTATTGAAAGTCGTGCACATGATATCAGGCAGCTCAGATCCCAATCCGAGACGACCCAAAGGCGAACGAGGCTGCACTTGATTTAGTCAGAAAGGACAAGCTAAGAGAAGTGAAAGCAGGGCATGATGGAACCTGGGCAGCTCACCCGGGCCTGATCCCAGCCATCATGGAAGTCTTCACCGACAACATGCACAACAAAGCCAACCAAATCCATTCCATGAAACGCGAAGACGCGGCCCACATCACCGAGGACGACCTCCTACAAATCCCAAGGGGCGTCCGGACCCTGGAAGGCCTCCGGCTCAACACCCGAGTGGGGATCCAATACATGGCCGCTTGGCTCACGGGCACGGGATCCGTCCCACTCTACAATCTCATGGAGGACGCCGCCACGGCTGAGATAAGCCGAGTTCAGAACTGGCAGTGGCTGAAATACGGAGCGGAGTTGGATGGGGACGGGCTGGGCGTGAGGGTGAGCCAGGACCTATTCGGGAGAGTGGTGGAGGAGGAGATGGGGAGGATCGAGAGGGAAGTCGGGAAGGAGAAGTTCAAGAAGGGAATGTATGTTGAAGCTTGCAAGATTTTCACAAGGCAATGCATTTCACCCACTCTGGATGATTTTCTGACTCTTGATGCTTATAATCACATTGTCGTCCATCATCCCATGGGATCCTCCAAGCTTTAAATTACTTTTTAAATTTGCTTGATTTCCTATTTTATGTAGCAACGTCTTTGTATTTGTTCTTCCATGAATATTCGAGTTAATGTTGTGTGCTAATTGATAGTGAATAAATAATTATGGCCTTGGATACATAATTATGCATAGAAAACAATGGTTTGTGGATCTTATTATTAATTTGATTTCGAATTCAAAATACTGAGGAAGGAATATTATTGGTTCCGTTTTCGATGCCAATGTAAATCTTCAACAGGCAGGCGACGGAGCTAGACATTTTATTCAGCAGGGGGCAAAAATTTGATAGCTGAAGCGTTCGGAATTAGGGAGGGCATTGAGTTGGATAAAAGAGTTACATTTTTTACAAAAAATCCTTGAATCCGATTCTCTAGTGATTATTAATTCACTACAGGATGATGACATATCGAGCATTTAAATGAATGTGTGTTCTGACATGTTTTAAGGTAGTGAGGTCCTAAACTAAAGCAAATAATATTACAAGGAAGTTGAGTCGTTACATTTGATATCAGAACGATTTTGGATGGGCTTGAAATGATTGAGTAAAACTCAGCGAATACTATGAGTCCTGAAGAGGGTTGAGAGGGTCTTAAAGACGAAATTTCACATCATCAAACTACGGGGGAGATGGATATTAAAATGAATGCATGACAACCCCCTTGTGACGCGTTTTAAAATCGCGAGGTCACAAGCCAAAATGGATAATATCACAAGTGTGTTGAACCATTATATTTGATATCATAGCAACTCCACGTGAGCTTGGGATGATGAGGCAAACCTCAGCGGGGACGCTGAATCATGAAAAAAGGCTGAGAGTCTCTTAGGCGAATTCTCACTTCACCAAACACGAGAAAGATGCCGATCATTTAATTGAATGTGTGACAAATACTCGTGACGCGTTTTAAAACCGTGAGGTCACAAGCCAAATCGGACAATATCACAATTGGGCTGATCAATTACATTTGTTATTAGATAGACTCTGCTTGAGCTTGAAATTATGGGGTAAATCTCAGCGAAGTCTTAAGTCCTGGAAGAGGGTGTGAGAGAGAATCTCACGTCGATAAAACTATGTAAAAGATACCAGACATTTAAATGAGCAAACAACCCATCTGTAACGCATTTTAAAGCTGTAAAGTCACGAACCAAAGCAAACAATATTACAAGTGTGCTGACTATTTCATAAATAAATGTTTTAATGAATATTGTGTCACTCACAAACCATGTTCAATTTTGCGGATCACGTTGCATTATTAGTAGGGATGACAATGAATCGGTTTTTTTAAATGACCCCGTGTTAAACCCGTCTCGTTTGGAATGGGTTAAAACCCGGTCAAAAGAGTTTCGAGCAGGGCAAGACGGGTCCTCGTCAATGGGTCCAATGATTAATCTGGAGCGAATATCGGGTTGGGTGAACCCGCCCTAGCTACATATTTATA
Organism: Primulina tabacum; assembly: GCF_025594145.1. Lineage (NCBI taxonomy): Eukaryota > Viridiplantae > Streptophyta > Magnoliopsida > Lamiales > Gesneriaceae > Primulina > Primulina tabacum. Next base: position 4,734,927 of record NC_134557.1, read on the forward strand.
TCGCATACTTTACATATATATATGTATACTTTATATATATACATATATAACATACTTATATCGCATACTGTATATATGTATATAATATTATATGTACACACATAATAAATAAATATAGACATGTACAAATTTAATATATATACTTCATTTAATATATATGTATCCATATATTATTATTATTATTAATTTATTTAATTAAATGTATAGCGGGTTCACGGGTCCAACCCGGTTTGGATCCGTAGGATTTTGAGGCGAAGCGGCTCTAAAAAACGGTGGGCGGGTTCGAGTTCGGGTCCTAATTTTTATTAGCGGGCTGGGTCACGAGTTTGGCCGAACCCGACCCGTTGTCATCCCTAATTATTAGTCTAATGGATTTAATATCTGTGTTGATTAATTTACATGAATTAGCAAATATTTCCAAATTTAATTTTTAACATGACATATTTGAATGGTTGTTACGAGATTATTTCTCTTGATAAATAAAATACAAAACTCTTGTGAGACGGTCTCATCGATCAATTTTGTGAGACATTATATTTGGATCACCCATGAAAATATAATACTTTTTATGCAAAAAATATTTTTTTTATTGCAAATATGAGCATGTGATGAAGACCGGATGAATTGGGTTCGAGGGTGGTGGGCAGTTACACCAGGTCGGACTACTTCTTACCTTGATATACAAGATCTTGGACGAGAGGTATTTGGCCTCTGGCAAGTCCGCACACTCAAGATAGCAGAGATCGTAAGTGGGGTGCCAAAATATTTTTCGACGTATCTACTCCGACGCTCAAGTCATATAAATGAGTTCATCTTATGAGAATGTATATAATACGTGTTTTTGCACAAGAATATTTATATATATATATATACACACACACACACACACACAAACACACCTGAATGCTAAGCAAACCTGATATTTGTATGAATAAAACCAATGATGACCTTGTTTTTCAGTTCCCATCTGCCACTCATGGCGAGATGGTCGTCTATGCTATGTTTTCTGTTACTGACATGTCCGACAACCCATGCTTGCTTCAGACTACTCACATCACTTTTACGTGCACCGATAAGACCTCCTAATGATGATTAAGTCATGGTGTCCCATACCTGCGATCTCGAAGATGACTCATATACCCGGATGCCCGGATAGATAATCGAGATGTGGACCACTGTCTACTAGTTGGACTACCCGAGCTTGGCTTCCTCTAAGCATCCATGATCAAACAAGATCTGGACCTAAGATGACCCGAATATATCCAGTTTTCAAACCTAAGACGACCCAAATATATCTGGTGGTATCACAAAGGTTGACTCGCCTCACAAATTATGTTTTTATAATAGATTTATTGTGAGATAGTTTTATGACTCTATATTCATGAGACATATTTGTAATAAAAAATAATTTTTTTGACATAGAAATAGTTTTTTTATAAACTGGGTCGGGTTGAAGATCAATATCACAAAATTGACATATAAGACCGTCTCATATGAATTTTTTTTTTTATTTAAAATTTTGGTTAAACAACACTCTGTTCACACTGAATTCACCAAGATTTAAAATTACATCAATTTTATCTAAATTTAAAACTCAAACAAAGATGATTAAGTTGAATTATTATATATAAATATTTCTTAAAAACCTTGTAAAATATCATCTTTGAAAACTTTAATTTGAATTTATCTGAAGAATAATGAACATGAAAATAGCATATGATGTTAGATATTTTATTGAAACGCTTACAAAGTCGGCAGCCGTTGGATCTGGATAATAATATTTTCGGCGACGTTCAGCCGTTAGAGTTGACAGCGTAAAGATATGCGGTCAGGATTTTCATAGACAGAAGGACTTAAAAGGCAACTCTCTCCTATAAATACAAGCGATAACAAACGCATCGCAACTCGAAAGTCGCTCTCTCTCTCTCTCTCTCTCTCCGCGTGCTCTGTGTCGAGGTCTGAAGGTAGGGTTCCTTTTCTCTTCTTTATCTTTTTCTCCACTTTTTATTTACGAATTCAAAATCTTTAATTTAATTTTTCTATTTTGTCGACCAATTTTCTTACACGACGAATCCCGACCTGCTGTCGTACTATCCTTGTTTCTCTTGAAATCCGACGTTTGGTTACCGATGCCAATTTCGCGATTTTCATGCCTAGGGTTTTGATTATGCTTTCTTTTCACCGAACCTGACATCAAGATATCGAATTTTGATTTGGGTTTTTGGTTTCCTGTTTGATGGGTGTTGTTGGTCATTCGTTTATTTGATTTGAGTATTGAATAATATTTGACAAAGAAACGAATGGGGCTACCGTTATTTAGTGGGTAACAAAAGATTTTCAAAATGTAATGATATACTTGTTGAAAGTTAGACGTTGGGATTTTTTGTTGTTGTGTGCATGTACGTTGAAATTGGCGCAGATTGATAATTTGTCAATTTGAAACTTGATTGGAAGTTTGGTTTTTATTATTGAGGAGAGTTTTTAACGGGGATGAGTCGACATGCTCAGAATTTGGAGGCTTATTTATGTTTAACACCGTTCTTGAAATTTCCAGCTCGGAGATAATTTTAGGCGATATGGTGCGGAAACCACTGAAAGGGACGAAAGGATATTCTTCTCGGTTTGTGCCTGATTATGAATATGGGGCGGAGGCAATGGCGGAATCAGAAGACTTTGGAAGCTTGGGCCGGGTTGAGCAAGATTTAACAGCATCAGAGGATTCTTGTGCACCAAAAAGCAAGTGCATTAAATTGAATGTGGATGACTATGACAGGTTTGGCGTGCCTATACGGACTTTCTCATTGTCTAGAATGTCACAGTTGGAGAAAAGGGATTTGGTAGTGAAATTGAAAAGTGAGCTCGAACTAGTTAGGTTGTTTCAGAGGAAGTTCTATTCTTTGGGATTAGATTCCGAAGTGTTTTCACCTGCTTCTAATGTTCATGGCAGTTATACTGTTCCAAAGAGACCTGGTTTAGTGGAAAGTGTTGGTATGTCTAAGAGTAAAAAGGCTGTGGCAGCAAGCCAAAAAAAAATTCCTCCCAGAAGAAATGGATCACGCACAAAAGGTGGGCCACTGGCAGGAAGACGATTTGAGTCGGTGAAGCAGTCTGCACGTAAGAATACCAATTTTGACGTGTTGACGAAGCAGTGTGAAGCGTTGTTAAAAAATGTCATGAAACAGAAAAATGCTTGGATTTTCAATAAGCCCGTTGATATTGTAGAATCGAATATTCCAGACTACTACTCTGTGATAAAGCATCCAATGGATTTGGGCACAGTGAAAATGAAGTTACTTTCAAATCAGTATTCCAGTCCAGTGGAATTTGCTGCCGATGTAAGGCTCACCTTTAAAAATGCGATGACCTATAACTCACCTGGAAATGCTGTTCATATTTATGCCGCCACTTTGAGTCGATTCTTTGAATCGAGATGGAAATCAATCGAGAAGAAGATTCCTGCATCAACAGATGCATCCACACCTTCCAAATCTAGTGTTGTCATAGAATCTGAAATCGCTTCCATGCCTCCTGCGAAGAAGCAAAAAATTGCTCCTACCGAGAACAAGCTCAATCGAAAAACAGAAAAGCGGGTGATTACTGATATTGAGAAGAAAAGATTGGGTGAGGAGGTGGAAGCATTGCTGGAAGAATTACCTGAAAATATTATTGATTTTTTGAAAGAAAGCACTTTGAATGGAGGAGGTCAAGTGATCGAAGATGAGATTGAAATTGACATTGGGACTCTCAATGATGATACCCTGTTCTTGCTACGGAAACTTTTGGATGATTATCTGCAAAACAAGGAGAAAAATCAAACGCTGAGTGAAGTTGAGGTCTATATCAGCATATGAATTCATGATTTCGTGAGTTTACATGTGATGCATGTTTTTGTATTGCCTCAGTTTGGTGTTTATGTCTTTACAGATACCCAATGAGTCTGGTTTTAGCAATCCATGTGTCCAGCCTCTCATAGGTGATTATCTTTTCTCCAATGAATCTGCATCATGAGATTTGATTTAGTTGTATTTTGGGGCTTGTTTTGGTATTGATTTATTTCACATTCTTCCATATATAAATTAAGGCAACGCACCAGATGATGAGGATGTGGATATTTGTGGAAATGATCTGCCACTTAACTCAAATCTTACTACCATGGAGATTGATAAGGATACTGCACAAGGAAACACCAAAGACGATAGTTCAAGTAGCTCCAGTAGCGATTCTCACTCCTCATCCAATGGTTTGTTACTTTGTTCCATCCTTGTCCCTGAGTTTCAGCATTTATTCTCTGATTGATATATGGCGAACGATAAATATATAGGGTGTCTTTATTGATTTGATTGCATTATTTCTTAAGCGTTCACAAGGTCTTCATGTATTTTCATCCGAGTTTTAGGATTTGAATTGTGTTATTGTATTTCCCTTGACCTGGACAAGTGATCGATATATGTACTATTCTCTTCCTTTTCATTTCCAACCCTGAAAGCGTGCTTATTTATTCCGTTGCCATCTGTATGTCCTGGAGTTTGGAAACTTTCTATTTGTTCTTCTGAGACCCTAACTGTCCACTTGTTAAAGTGGTTTGACGATCTCTCTTCAGCTACTTTAGAACTTTGTCAAATCGTTTTGGCAAACTAAAGATGAATGCCACACCTTTGGGAAGTCAAATTCGTTTTCTGGAAATCGATCGCGATCTTGTCTCCATGGCTGGCCCTAGATGTGAAGCATTTGTCAGATTTGATGATCTACCACCAGCCATTAGAACTGTTATTTCCTTGTAAATTCAAGCAGAATAATCAGAGGGTCGGATCTTACATAGTTTAAAAGGGAAAATTGTTTGATCTTGACTAATTATTGGGATATAGTTATCAAGTTCAAATTTATTACCGACTAGGCTTTAATTCAAAATCATGCAGCATTTTAAAGCCATTTCTCACGTGTAACTTGCCTTAATTGTTAAGCTAGTTTTTGATTTCTATGGACTTGATTTTTTTCCGTTGTGTGCTCTCATTATGGAGCTCACGCCTAAACAATTTATAATCGTATCAATTTCTTGTGCATCTATTATTTTTTATATTTCCTGTTGTGATGCCTTTAGAGACTGTTACTTGTGAGAAATGATTGACAATTAATTAACACATGGCTGAAATTTGATTTAGTTGAGAAGCATGGTTTTTGTTGAGAAATTTTATATGCGTCCTTACTTTTTTTTGGCTATAGCTCATACCAGAGAGTGTTGGTTTATGTTATTTTCTTTTGCCAACACTCCTTTTTCAAGTGCTTAGAGCAACTTAACTCCATGGATCTGGATCAATGTTAGAAAAGAAAGGATATGCAAGTATTTTCCAGTTTTTCTTAAACAAGTTCACTGCATTTCTTTGTCATGTATGAAAGCAAGATTTTAAACATTAAATGCTCATATGTTGTCTGATTTATTGTTTCAACTTCCGAGTGCTAAATTCTAATTCTTGGCTGTTTTCCATTGATATTGTAATGCTATCTAACTAAAATCTAGTAAACAAGGATTATAAGTTCTATGGTAGATGGCTTTTACAAGCATGCCTTTGCTTGTTTTACATGTTTGTACTATCTAATTGATGTTTGCTCTCTCTCTCTCTCTCTCTCTCTCTGTACATACATAAATGTTTATCTATCCATCTGTCTGTCTATCCATATGTTCTTGTAATGTATCTTTTTTTATGCGGACGTTATCTTGATTCTTGATGGTGTATGAAGAAATGTTAGGTGCATGTCTCGCGTCAGTGGTGTGCTAACATTTTAGTTCATATAGTTTCTATATCTATTATGGTCTTTTTTCTACATTTTGTTCCTCGATATGCCATTCTGTATGTCTTCTTATTTTTGGTAACACATTGGATTCATCTATTAAAAGAGGATGTAAACAATAGATTTGAGACTTAATTGTTCTTTTTTACCTTGACTTTTCTCCACCCAGATTCAGAATCTGAAGGCTTGTCTGCGGGCGAAGCAGATGGTTCCAAAGACTCAGCTGAAGCAGGTGCTTCAAAGGTATACTTCGAATTTGGTAATTCTTTTCCCCATCCATTTTTTTTCTGCCTTTTCTCCTTGTAAAGTTGGTGGCTTGTGATGTTTTCCCTTTCTTTTGATGATGCCAGGTAGCTGTAGCTTCTATACTAGAGCCGAAGAAAACTGACCTCAAAGATCCATATGGTTGGTGGTCAAGGATATGTGAATTTTGTGAGCATATTTGTCTAAGTCTTCTGTTTTACGTTCTGATATAGTTGTGTGTTCTGAGATTTCTTCAGATTGCTTGAATGGGCACACTGAGCAAAATTTTTCTTCAATTGTGACCTCTAATGAACCTAATTGTCATCAAGAGGGTAAGCGATGAAGAAAACAATTTTCAATTTGTTGTGTGGAATCATCTGACCAAGATGCCGTGACATTTCAGAGGAGAGTGTTCCACATGACAGGCCAGTCTCCCCTGATAAGCTTTACCGTGCAGCTATATTGAGAAGCAGATTTGCTGACATTATTCTTAAAGTCCAAGAGAATAATCTTGAAAAGGTACGGTTCGATTGCTTGTTGATTTTTTTACCTTTTCGATGTTTAACGTGATTCTAACTGTTAAAATTATTTTAGGGCGAAACACCAGGCACGGGGAAACTAAAGGGTGAGAGGGAGGAGCTTGAAAGGTGGAGAAGAGAAGGTTTGGTTTTATTGAAAATGTATTGATGAGCATAAGTTATGTGCAGTGGCTCCCCTGGCCTTCACTTGGAAGGAATTTTTTTTAAAAATCTTGTGTATTCTTTTAAAAAAAAAACGAGTAATTCCCCCCATAATCTGTCGAGGCGGCTCTCCTTTAGCCACTCTCGCTCCCTCTCAACATGTCCTGTGTTTTGCCCTGCTTGGTTTCTGAAAGAATTGAAATGTGAACTTATTTCGTTAAATATTTGATAGTGTGGACTTGTTTTCAGAGAAAGCTCGTTTACAAGCGGAAGCCAAGGCTTTAGAAGAAAATAGAAAGAGAGCTGAAGCCAAAGCAGAAGAGGAGGTTAGAAGGAAGAGAGAACTTGAAAGGGAAGCAGCACGCCTGGCTCTACAGAAGGTACAATGACAAGTTTTAGTGGGAATTTGAAAATATTGAGTCTTAAGTTTTCCCATTCTTTACTTGAGCAATAAGTTCTTGACAGATGGAGAAGACTGTTGATATTAATGAGAATAGTCAATTCATGGAAGATCTGGAAATGTTTAGATCTGCTCCAGATGAGCACCTGCAGAGCGGTTTAGTAGAAGACGCAAGCCCTGAAAACTCTCAAATTGGTTTTGATAGTTTTAAATTTCAGGCAAGTGGTAATCCATTGGAGCAACTCGGATTATTCATGAAAATCGATGAAGATGAAGGAGTTGAACAGCAAAGCACTCCGAGTACCTCAAATAATCGGTTAGAAGAAGAAATGGATTGATCAGATTCTTCCCGATGATAGGCTATCTTGTTCCTTGGGCTCGTTGAACGTTTCTCGCATTAGGAAGTGAAGATCTTTTCCATTCGTTGGTACCTGAACCTTGTTTCTTATTCTTTTCAAAATGATTCGTGTCAGATTCTGATGTGAAGCAGGCACGGTATCTCACTTGCAAAATTTTCTTCATGGGTGAGTGGTGGTTCTCGAGGTGCTACGTCTAGCAGGACTTGCAGTCGCGGCTCAAGTACAAAAACTAAATTTCATTCTCTCATCTCTGTTACTTTTAGGAAGGAGAAACATAAATCTTGATAGACCACACGGATGTTGCTCGATATTTACGTTGTGAAGTTTATAAGAATTATATATCATGCATAGATTTTTAGTTTAATGATTTTAGTCATTTTTCTGTATAATTATGACGTGAGATCATGGGCCGAATCTCTGATTTTGAATGGAGGGTATGTAGGAGGATGATTTCACATATATAATTGAAACTTCAATTTTTGTGAAAATTGTGGAATTTGAAATTGTATGAGAATGGAAATATATTGATAAATGATGCACATACGTACAAATCCCAAATCAGTCGTCCGCATGAATCAGAACCTCGTGCATGAAGACCTATAAATCAACTTGAATGGAAGATAATCTAGGAATTCCATGTTCTGATGAAGTCTCTCCGTTTCTGGTCCGGCCGTCACAATCCGTGCTTCAACTCCACCAGGTTTCACATAATCAAGCAAATTAATTAAATTCTTGATACACGAACCACCGGTGCTCACCCAAACAGGCTTCTCCCACCCGACATCTGCATAATGAAATTGAAACCTACGGTAACTGCTGAATCTGAAGACGTCAACATCCTCAAAACACATGAATTTACTAATCTCCATGAAGTTCTCCTTAGCAAGATGGAAACCATTTGTCCCAACAACTCCGTCGTATATCCAGTGTCAGACTAATATGGAGCTTCATCAACTTAGGTTCCTTGAAAGTACCTAAGTTAATATGGAGCTTCATCGACTAATAAGGAGCTTCATCGACTCTTAAGAGTTAATACAATCAACTTGTCTTTTTTATTACCCTGTGCTTATAAATGATCAATTCCTTTGACTAATATGGAGCTTCATCAACTTAGGTTCCTTGAAAATTTGCATCTACATTATAATTATCCATAAACTTAAAAACAGTTGTTTAAACGTTCAAAATCAATCAAAGTAAGCAACCTTCAACAGATATGAGCCAAATTTTTTTAACTAAGCTTGGCAAGAATTAGCAAAATGTAACCAAGGCCTGACACGAAAACAAAAAAGTCGGGCAGGTTTCTCTAGAACTTCAGAAAACAATGACTGATAACGATCTAAGCAAAAGCATTTTGCACAAGCCATCTCGATCTGTCTAAGATAAAAAGATTATGCCGTCATGAAGTTCCGAAATATTCATTTCACCATAAATCAAGATTTTGAGAATTATAAAGCTTTCATATGACTGTAGGAGTCACACTCAAGGAAACAACAAAAACCTTCCTGCTTGTGAGTTGTGAACAATCAGTTCTGCTACCAGACCGAATACTTTCCGTGAATTTTTCTATTACAAGCAGCAATCTGCTTTCAGGTTGCTTGTTTAGTGTTGTGTAGTGCAGCTCAACAGTACGGTAGATCCACGTAAAAAAACTCCCAGTTATCATCTTCAGGATCATCCTTCTTCTTTAGAACCTCGGCTTTGTCCTCTCTTGATGCCTTGGATTGCGGTTGCCTAATTACCAAGAAATGAAGTTTTAAAATTCAGTAAATGAATGAGACGTAAAGTAGATAGAATATGAATTAAGTGTTAGAGACAATCTTAACAAATCAACCGTAACTTTTACAAAGGTTGAATGCACTGGAACACTTTAGAAAATATTAAAGAGCTGAGTCCATTTTCGGCCTTGATTTTGTCTACCTACCAAAATCTAACCATTTACAGTATTCCAAAAAAACAAAACCCAAAACATTCCTTTGTCTGGTTTGAGACATGATGAAGCCTAGAAAAAATTAAGTACAAAGGAGCAGCAATAATCCAAGTATAAACGGTAAACTCAGTGAGAGCTCAATAATAAACCAAGTTAATGTTTTATTAGAACCATCGAGCAGGAGTGGCACACTTGGAATTACGTGCATTCAGCACCAGATTTCTTCTTTTGGCTCGAAAACTTTAAATGAAAGCCAAAACCAGTAATTTAACAATGCTCCATACATAAGTCTCAATTCTTTAATGAGCGCAAGATTTGCTTACAGCCTTGCACCATCATTTTTAGCTCATAAGAAAAGTACAAGTGTATCTAATGAAATCTTTCTTCAATGACAATTAGCTTCACAAGGTGGAGCAAAGGGATGGCCATGGGAATAGACTCCTCTCCGGCTCCGCCTTCTGCCCCCATTAAAAACTTTTGCTTTAATTAGAAGTAGGTGCTTTCTCTTATAATATACATGTCAATTTATGGTTGTTGTCTGTTTAATACAGCCCCTGGTTCTGAGTTTCTGGTCGGCCCACCTAAAAGAACATCGCAATACATGAATGCATGAATATCTTGTTTCAGTGAAAATCAGTGATTTGGAAGGTCTGGTGATAATAAATAAGACAATTCAGCTGACATTTGGGCTTTCTCGGTGCTCATTATATTTTTCACGTTCCTGACTTCACAACATGCTGAAGTAAAATATTTCCTTCACACGTTAAGCCTTAAAATCAACAATCAACACAACAAAACTCATCAATCAGCAAAGAAATTGCATATATACACACATATATCCATCATTCACTACCATCTTCTTCTCCAATAATCAGATTTAAAAAATGGGACCTTTTTCTGTTGCGCCTAGCGGCCTCCCTGGACTTTCTCTTCCTTTTCTCTTGAGTGGTTTCGAAGAACCTTCTCCGCTTACTTTCTTGTATAACACCCGCCTTAAAGACCTCCCTACAGAACCTACCGACAGCCTGTCTTCGGGCTCATCATCTCGCACTATCACTTGAACATTGTAGGCCGAATTAAAGAAGAGGGTGTTTGCGAATTCAAAAGCAGGGAAAGAAACATATAAAGAACCAGGATTTTTTAAATGCTAAGATGGCCTTTCTTTGTCTTCTTGGTACTGGGTTTTGCGGGGATGCTTTAGCAGGGTTGTGTCGATCAAGAACTGAGTTTTGGGTTGGACAGATAGCGGGAATGGTATGTGTTTTGATGGGTGGAGTGTTGGTTGTTGGGGTGGTGGTGGGGATGTTTGCGTGGGGAGTGTTAAGTAATCAAGCCATATTTAAATTCAAACCACGTCATTTTGGAATTCAACAACATAATTAATATATGTGTTGATTAGTCAAAAATAATGAGGTAAGCCATGAGTTTTTATTTTTTGTTTTTTCCCTAAACTTCACCTATAAATACTCATCCATTCTTCATTTCAAAAACACAACAAAACATAAAATCCTTTCATCTACAATCATAAGTGTAGAAGTGAGAAAAATGATTTAGTGTGAGATTTCTTAAGTAGTGTTTATCCTTGGAAGGAATAGGATTAGTGGAGAGAAAATGAGTGTTAAAATCAGAGTGTTATGAGTGAAATACTTTGTATTCTCAATTCTCTTTGTTATTAATAAAGAAGTGATCTCCTTGAGAGGTTTAAAGTGGACGTAGCCCAATCTTGGGGTGAACCACTATAAATATTGGTGTCCATCTTATTCATTGTTGATATCACTTATGATGTTCCGCTGCGATATTACCTCGTTTATTTCCCTGATATCCCAACAACTGGTATCAGAGCTAGATTCTCAAATACTATAGGAAGTCCTCGTATGCTCTGTGGTTGCAGCTTAGTCTAAACTTCTACATCAGAAAAGGCTTTCTAGACAGTATTAGGGAAGTGGTTCTTTTGTGTTCAGGCTTTGACGATTATTCGTTGGTAGCATTCACAAAAGATGGAGGTACGCACAAGCAAGATGATTAGCCTTAATGGCTCTAATTATCAACCTTGGAAAAGTAAGATGAAAGATCTTCTATTCGTCACCAAGATGCACCTACCGGTGTTCAGCGAGTCTAAACCAGATGATAAATCAGATGCTGAATGGAACTTCGAGCACGAGCAAGTCTGTGGGTACATCCGACAATTTGTCGATGACAACGTCTATAATCACATCTCTAACGAGACACATGCTCGTACACTTTGGACAAAGTTGGAGACACTATATGCCTCCAAAAGTGGCAACAACAAATTGTTCTATTTGAGCAAGCTTGTCCAGGTTCGATACAAAGAAGGAACTCTGGTCGCAGATCATCTGAACGAGATTCAAGGATTCGTGGAGCAGTTATCAAGTATGAGCATAAAAGTTGATGACGAGGTGATAGCTCTGATTGTGCTAGCTTCATTGCCAGAGTCTTGGGAGACTCTGAAGGTATTACTCACGAACACAGCACCGGGAGGAGCCGTGAGTATGGACTTCATCAAGAGTGGCATCTTGAATGAAGAGATGAGGCGGAGATCTCAAGAATCCTCTACCTCACAGTCAGATGTTTTGGCTGCTGAGTCAAGGGGGAGAAGCAAGATCAAGAAAAACACAAATCAGAAGCCAAGAAGAAGGAAGTCCTCAGGGAGATATGCCAACATCAAATGTTATCGCTGTGGAGAAAACGGACATATTAAAAAATATTGTCGGCAACCGAAAAACAAACATGAAACCGACGATGAGCAAACAAACGCCATTGATGAATTCAATGTTGTTCACGAGCTAGAGCAGGAGTCCGTAAATTTGTCAACTCAAGTAACTAGTTGGGTGATCGATAGTGGAGCAACAGTCCACGTCACATCTCGAAAAGAATGCTTTACATCCTACACACAAGGGGACTTTGGTGTGGTGAGAATGGGGAATAACGACTTATCCAGAGTCGTAGGAAAAGGAGATGTGAGCTTGACTACCGTGGATGGCTCTACACTGATCCTGAAAGACGTAAGGCATGTGCCAGATATGCGCCTGAGTCTGATATCGATCGAAAGACTCGACGAAGAAGGTTTCTGTACAACCTTCCGAAATGGGGTATGTAAGATTTCAAGAGGATCACTTGTGGTGGCAAAAGGATTAAAGATGTCAAAGCTATATGTAGTTCAGGAAAATCATTCTGAAGGAGTGAACTACGCAGGGGAAGAAAACTCAACAGAGTTGTGGCACCGACGTCTTGGTCACATAAGTGAAAAGAATCTTACACGCTTTGTGAGCAATCAAGTTCTGCCCGGTATAAAGCAGGTTCATATGAAACAATGCACAAACTGCTAAGCTGGAAAGCAAAACAAGATATCATTCAAAAGTTCACCTCCTAGCAGAGCCGATAAAATACTAGATCTGGTGCACTCAGATCTATGTGGTCCGATGCCATTATCGCTCGGAGGAGCGAGGTACTGGGTAACTTTTATCGATGATCATTCTCGGAAAATTTGGGTGTGGACACTCAAAACCAAGGATCAAGTTGCAGAAACATTCAACAATTTTCTAAACTTGGTTGAACGGCAAACATCCATTAAACTCAAATGTATTCGAACGGATAATGAAGGAGAATACATTGGAACCTTTGATGAGATATGCAAAAAGAACGGAATCAAACATCAAACAACACCACCAAAGACACCACAACTCAACGGATTAGCTGAGATGATGAATAGAACTTTGGCAGAAAGAGTCGGAAGCATGCTCTCACATGCAAAGCTGACTAAGGAATTTTGGGGTGAGGCCGTGGTTGCTGCTGTATATATATTGAATCGCTCACCTTGTGTTCCTCTCAATTATGATGTCCCGGAGCAGGTGTGGCAAGGCAAAGAAGTTTCCTATAATCATTTGCGGGTATTTGGCTGTGTTGCTTATGTTCATATACCAAAGGATGAAAGACAAAAGTTGGATGTCAAAACAAGAAAGTGCATATTTATAGGCTATGGCGAGGATCAACTTGGTTACAAGTTTTACAATACAGATCTCAAAAAGCCTATAAGAAGTCGTGATGCCATATTTCAGGAGAATGAATTCTTGGAGACTGCGGAAAAGGAGAATTCTGGATCTGAACAAGATCTGGAATGGTGGCCTTCAACGGTAAATCCACAACCGGTTGAAGATGAAGAATTGCAGAACGATCATGAAGATGAAGATGAGATCCGTGTTCACAGTGAACCACCAGCAGAAAGTTCTCGTGGTACAATGACCACACATTCTGGAAGAGAAGTGCGACCCTCAACCAGATATTCCTCAAATGAATATATCCTGCTAACTGATGGGGGAGAACCAGAGAGCTTCGAGGAAGCTATTACCAGTGAACACGGAGGCTATGCAAGAAGAAATGCAATCATTGCATGATAATGATACATTTGAGCTGGTGAAATTGCCGAAAGGCAAGAAAGCTTTGAAGAATAAGTGGGTGTTCAGATTGAAAAACGAAGAACACAGTAGTCAACCAAGATTCAAAGCTAGGATTGTCGTCAAAGGTTTCGGACAGAAACACGGGGTCGACTTTGACGAAATATTTTCACATGTGGTGAAGATGACATCCATCCGGATTGTGCTAAGGTTAGCAGCTAAGCTTGATCTGGAGGTGGAACAAATGGATGTCAAAATCGCATTCCTTCATGGGGATTTGGAGGAAGAAATCTACATGGAGCAACCAGAGAGGTTTGAAGAGAAGGAGAAAGAGGACCTCATGTGCAGATTAAAGAAGAGTTTGTACGGTCTCAAGCAAGCACCAAGACAGTGGTACAAGAAGTTTGAATCGGTGATAACTCAACAGGGATTCAAGAAAACCACTGCAGACCATTGTGTGTTTGTCAAAGATACCTTTGTTGATGATTTGATGGTGCTTCTACTCTATGTAGATAATATGTTGATTGTTGGCAAAGATGTTTCTGAAATCAAAGGCCTAAAGAAGCAACTAAGCAAGACTTTTTCTATGAAAGACTTGGGGCCAGCAAAAAGAATTATTGGCATGGAAATCCATCGAGACAGGTATGCCAAGAAGACCTGGTTGTCGCAGGAGAAGTATATTGAGAAGGTACTTCAGAGGTTCAACATGGACCAGGCCAAAGCGGTTGAATGTCCTTTTGCCAACCACTTCAAGTTGAACTCAAAGCAGAGTCCTATTACAGAGGATGAGGAAGAAGAAATGAAAAGTGTTCCATATGCTTCAGCTGTTGGAAGTCTGATGTATGCCATGGTATGTACTCGGCCGGATTTAGCTCATTCAGTAGGTGTAGTGAGTAGATTCCTTTCAAAACTGGGAAAGGAACATTGGGCTGCAGTAAAATGGATATTCAGATATCTACGTGGAACCTCTAAATATAAATTGAGTTTTGGAGGATCCAGACTTGAGCTTGTAGGCTACACAGATGCAGATATGGCAGGAGATGTTGACTCCCGAAAATCCACATCAGGATACCTGATTACATTTGCAGGGGGAACTGTGTCATGGCAGTCAAAGTTGCAAAAGTGTGTAGCATTATCAACCACTGAAGCAGAGTTCATTGCAGCAACTGAGGCATGCAAGGAAATGTTATGGATGAAAGGGTTTTTGGAGGAATTAAGTTTTGTGCAAGATCAATACAAGTTGTTCTGTGACAGTCAGAGTGCAATTCATCTTGGAAAGAATCCTTCAATGCATTCAAGATCAAAGCATATTGATGTTCGTTATCATTGGATACGAGATGTATTGGAGAAGAAGTTGTTGAAGCTTGAGAAGATTCACACGGATGAAAATGGATCTGATATGATGACCAAGACATTGCCGAGATGGAAGTTGGAATACTGTAAAGCTGTTGCAGGTTTGATCGAATTCACAAAATGGGCTTGAGGGGGAGAATTGTTAAGTAATCAAGCCATATTTGAATTCAAAGCACACCATTTTGGAATTCAACAACATAATAACACATGTGTTGATTAGTCAAAAATAATGAGGTAAGCCATGAGGTTTTATTTTTTGTTTTTTCCCTAAACTTCATCTATAGATACCCATCCATTCTTCATTTCAAAAATACAACAAAACACAAAATCCTCTCATCTACAATCATAAGTGTAGAAGTGAGAAAAATGATTTAGTGTGAGATTTCTTAAGGAGTGTTTATCCTTGGAAGGAATAGGATTAGTGGAGAGAAAGTGAGTGTTAAAATCAGAGTGTTATGAGTGAAATACTTTGTATTCTCAATTCTCTTGTCTTCTTTGTTATTAATAAAGAAGTGATCTCCTTGAGAGGTTTAAAGTGGACGTAGCCCAATCTTGGGGTGAACCACTATAAATATTGGTGTCCATCTTATTCATTGTTGATATCACTTATGATGTTCCGCTGCGATATTACCTCGTTTATTTCCCTGATATCCCAACAGGGAGTGGGGTCTGGGGGAAGAAGAAGTTCATGGAATGAAACTTGGAGATCACCATTAATGTCTGCTTGCTGGGCGGAAATGGACCGAGGGTTTTAGGCTTTTAGCACTAGTTTCAGGTTTTTTTAAAAAAAAAACATTTATTTCTTAAATTAATTTTCGCAAAGTAGTTATATATATATATATATATATATATATATATATATATTTTTACAGTTTTTATATTTTAGTTCTCAGATTTCAATTTTATTATACAAATTTTTTATTTTTTTATTTTTACAATTTTACTAATTTTTCTTATATAACTTTTATGTGTGTGTACGGTTTTTATAGCGACATTAATGATAAAAAATGGTTAAAATTATAAAAAATAAAAGTTACTTTTCTAAATAAAAGTTTTTAAGTTGTTTTAGAAAAGTTAAGTCAACATATATATTATTACATCAACACTTTCGTTAAAACAGACGTACATAAGTTATCCTAAACAGCTTGTAGACATCGTAGCTCGAATCCTAGCGTTGGTTGCTCCCTGGACTCGTGTATATAGAATTCAAAGAGATATTCCCATGCCCCTAGTTACTTCAGGAGTCGGGAAGGGTAATCTGCGGGAGCTAGCTTTAGCTCGAATGAATGATTTGGGCTCGAAATGTCGAGATGTTCGGACACGTGAAGCTGGAATCCAGGCAAGTGAATATATATTTTTTCCTTCGTTTGAGCATGATTTTATGCTGAATTTGTATTTTGTAATTTAAATTTAGGACATCCATCACAAGATAAGGCCAGAAGAAGTTGAGCTACTCCGCAGGTATTATTACACTGCAAATGGAAGCCGGGAAACTCAACATTCATATGTGGGATTGGACGGGTAAAATTGTTGGGTGTAATAATTGTCTCGGTTTGGTAGAACGATCGAACCGTGGTGCTTGAACTGTTGTGCGGTTTAAAATATTTGAGTTGCACAATTATCACTAGCTATAACTTTTGGTAAAGCGGTCGGTCCTACAAAAGTTTTTATTAAATTTTAGTCTATAATAAAACATTTACTTTACCCCATTAATCTAAGGGAAATTTTGGAAAAAATACTTAGGTTGGGGAATTATGGTATAAATTTTTTATGGAATATATAATATAATATAATTCTACTCGAAATTTTCGAATTTAGAATTATTTACGAAGTAATTGAAATTTTTCTTTACAAAGGATATGTGTGGTTGTATCTATATCAAGCAACTCTACTTTAAAATATACGTAAAAATAAAAAATGGAATAAATTTTATATAATAAAAACTAAAATAAATCAAATTGAATCAAGCAAACTGAAGATTCTCATGCTTATATATATTATTTAATTTATTCTGGAAAAAAATGGATTAATTATTAATTTTTTTAAAGTAATAAATAATTCAATGAATTTCCCCAATTAATAATGTAATAAAGGAACATATTTATACTCTCATAGTAAATTAATAAATCAAAGATTTTTTTTTAAAATAAAAAAATAAATCAAGATTGATTTCAATAAAATAAAATAAAATAAAACAAAACAAATCAATCTGTCTGCGACTCTGCGGGGGAAAGGCCACCCGCCATCTTCAAACGCCCCGGGAGAATATACCGCGTCGGAAAAGAAACCTCTGAGTCCGACGATTAATAGCGGAAAATTTGTCTGCAAGCGAAAAACCCAGTTCATTCTAATGGCGTTGTATAAATGGAGAATCCCAAAAAAGACCCGTAGCCTTGCTCTCCTTTTAAAACCAGCGTGGGATAATTCCACGAATTCAAATGTTTCTATGAACGATACTTGTTTTAATTGTGTGAAAAAGAGAGCCTTTTGTAGCAATGTGAATATAGGCACAGCGGAAACCCTCGTTTTTATCTTTACAACGAGACCGTTTTCTTTGGAGTCTCCTCAACTTCAAAAATTAAGCTCAAAGCTCACTCCTCAAATAGTTGAAATCGTCCTCAAATCCTTGAGAAACTGGAGTTCAGCTCAGCTGTTCTTCAATTGGGCGTCGAATCAACAAGGGTACTTGCACAGTTGTTATACCTATAATGCGATGGCTGCGATCCTGGCAGATGCTCGACAAAATGCCCTACTAAGAGCTTTGGCCGTAGATATATCTAATTCTCCGTGTTTTTGGACTCCGGGTGCTTTGGGCTATTATCTTAGGTGTTTAGGCAGTCAAAGCATGGTTAAAGAGGCCAACTTTTTGTTTGATCAAATGAAAGGCTCTGGTCTTTGTGTTCATAATTGTTATAGCTATAATTGTCTGTTAGAAGTTATCTCAAAAGTAGGTGATGTTAGTTTGATGGAATATAGGTTGAATGAAATGAAAATTTTAGGATTATCCATTGACAAGCACACTTTGACACCGGTACTGCAGTGCTACTGCAATGCATGGAAATTTGAAAAGGCTTTGATGATTTTTAATGAAATGAAAGAAAAGGGGTGGATTGATCAGCATGTATTAAATATTTTGGTTCTATCGTACAGCAAGTCCGGGAAAGTGGACGCTGCCTTTGAGTTGATTGAATGGATGGAGAGGAATCTAAAGTTTAGCTTGAATCAGGAAGCATTTTGTGTTTTGATTCATGGATTCTCGAGGGAATCTAGATTGGACAAAGCTCTACAACTTTATTATAAAATGAAAAAACTAGGATACATGCCAGATATCGCAATTTATGATGTGCTGATTGGAGGTTTATGTAAAAATAGTGAGATTGAAAAGGCACTAATTTTGTACACACACATGCAGCAATTAGGTATTCTTCCTGATGTGAGAATAATTTCCAAGCTGTTATCATCTGTTCCAAATGTGAGAGTGATGATTCGATTGCTTAAAGACAGGTGGAAGATTTTGGCTGAGGAGGAAAAAAATTCATTGTATTATTCTGTTTTAACAGGGTTTGTTAACAACGGATTCATTGATAAAGCTTATGATCTGCTGAAGGTGAGTATGGCAGCTGGAGTGGGCAGAGATATTCAGGCGGACAAAATCTTTTTGGTCGAGGAAAATCTAGTTACGAGTTGTTTTCAAACTGTAATTGATGGTTTGTGCAAATCAGATAAATTAGATATGGCTCTAGACCTATTTTACGATATGGATCCAAGCGGTTGCAAACGTGATTTGTTACATTTTAATAATTTAATTCAATGCTTAAGCAATGGTGATAGGTTGGATGAATGTTTTGATCTTCTAAATATGATGAGGAAGTCAGAATTTCAGCCGAATCATTTCACCTTCAACGCCATATTTGGGTGTTTATGCAGGCGTGGGGATTTTGCAGGGGCTCTTGATATGTTTAAAGAGATGCGTGCAAGTGGGCATCAGCCATGGATAAAATACTACACGTTACTTGTCAAAAAACTTTGTGAACAGGGAAAGGCCGTTGAAGCCCGTAATTTCCTTGCTGACATGAGAGAAGAAGGATTCCTCCCTGATACGATTGCATATTCTGCAGTAATCAATGGTTTTATCAATATCAATGAGTTAAATCAGAGTTTGGAACTATTCGAAGAAATTTGTGAAATAGGCTATTCTCCGGATGTAGTTGTCTATAACATTGTTATTAAGGGGCTCTGCAAGGCCTATAGGATAAATGAGGCTGAAGAAATTTTTAGTAAGATGCTTGGCAAGGGGCTTGTTCCATCAGTTGTTACCCACAACTTGCTAATTGATTTGTGGTGCAAAGCTGGTGATACTGATCGTGGTATGCTTTGCTTTTCAAGGATGAAAGAGAAGAAACAGGAGCCCAATGTCATTACATACACAACTTTAGTTGATGGATTATGCAATTCTAGAAAGCCTGATGATGCTCTAAAGCTTTGGATTGATATGGAGCGTAATGGATGTGACCCGAATAAGATTGCTTACATGGCTCTTATTCATGGGCTTTGCAAGTGCAAGGAGCCCGATGCTGCTGTGGTCTATTTGCAGAAGATGGAAGAGAAGGGGATGTTTCCTGATGCATATATTTACGAAGATTTAATTGTTGCTTATGAATCTAAATCAAACACAGCCATGGCTCACCTAATATCAGAAAAGAAGGCCAAGCATGGCATTTCTTCCTGACCAGGTAAATTTTGTCGCTTAAAATTCAAAGCATATGTTTGTTAAATTGTCAAGGAGAGTGTGTAACATGATTTTTGATGTGGGAATTGTTATGTATATCATGTTTTAATTAATTCTCTTATATAATGTTTTAATTAATTCTCTTAGTTTCAACTTTGTTATCTATATATGGTATCTCTTTAGTTTCCTACAATGATTGGAATTTTAGAATTTATAACCAGCGGATCGTTACCTGAAATAAAAAAAGATGGTGAGTAAGCTTCAAAACTATCAACTATACCATCATACATGAGTTTAGTAGTATACCGTTTGTTAGTTGGTAACCTAGTGGTGTAATTAGCCAACCAGCTGAAAAGGTTGTACCTTGATGATTCTATGTAACTTTCATAAACACAGTGTTGGTGAAACCTGATTAAGAAAATAAGGACTTGAATAAATTGTTGAGAACCGGCATTCGACTCGGTAATTTGAGGGAATAAAGGCATGACACAACGAAAAATGATATTCAGAAAGAGTAAAGCTAGTGCACTGTCACTTATCCAATAGTAAGCATAGGGTGCACTATGCATGAATTGGTATAAAAAGTTAAAAACCTTGAGCATGCATAGTCACATAAAAAAATAATTTAACTAATACATAATAAAATATCCCATCGTGTATTATATGATCAGTATGTTCCTGTGTATGGGAGAAATCGCGAACAACTAATTATCACTTGGCAAATTGTGAACAATTGATTTCCCTTGGATTACATATTGTGATGCGGAAAAGCGTTTGCTGATACTTTTGAATTCTCCAAGTGACATGGTGTTTTGTGGCAACCATTTGTTATTTTAGGTTGTAACACTAGACAACTCAGAGGTGGTGCTGGAGAAAAACGAGTTGGGGTAAAACAATTGGGAGAAGTATGTTGGAAAAGAATAATGAATTATACTGATACTCTGAACCTGATATCAAACTGGAAGATTATCATTCCAAGACTCTTTATCATGGGCTATCCATGACTATCGATGGTGCAGATCCATGTTTATCTTGAGTATCGTATCGATTCATTTGTCACAGGTAGTTGCTGGTGCAACATCTAACTTATTCCCCAGCAAAATTTCTTACCTGATGATTGCTATTTTGTGCTTCTCTCTACTGATGATTGCTAATTTGTGCTTCTCCCAGCTCAAGGATGAGTCGAGAAACTAAGGTAAAGTTCTGTTTTATTTTTGGGTATTTTTGGAATAATATTTTCAAAGTACTTTTCTGGAAAGTATTTTTTTAAAATGTGTATTATATTATTTGGAAATGTGATAAGTATTTTGGTGTTTTTTTAAAGAAGCACTTTCCATTGTAGATGCCATGCGGCGTTCTTAAATTATTTTAGTGGCTTTTAAGATTTATTGATTATATTTTAGAATATTCGTTATTGGCTTAAAATTATGTAAGAATGTAGTTGTTTTGAGAATGTGAAAATTTGAACTGAAAATAATAATTATATAGAAAATGTGTTGAGATATACATGTTCTGAGAAGAAACTGAAAATGGGGTGAAAATGGTTGTTTCTCATTTCCTAAATAAAAATATTTTTGGAAAACAAAAACAAATAACTGCCATATTTTCCCCTTGAATTAGATACAGTAAAACTTTCCCCAATTGTTACCATTATTTTGTAGTGTCAGTCTATGCTCCTTCAAGTTCTCGACATGGAATTGGATTGAAGAAGTTGGTGCACACCTGGATGAAATTCAGAGAGAAGAAAAACATCATATTGGTATGCTCTTATGTTTAGCTTATGTTGATTTGTGTTCTTCATGTTTTGAGGATTTACTTGTGTCTGTGTTTTAAAATTTATTTTAAACTATTTTTTTTAAATAATTTCACCTGGCCAGGCATGCATTCTACAACCTGTTCTCCTTCCCTTTTAAACCCTTCTAGCTGTTGTCCAGAAATTCTGTTTTAAAATGGTGTTTTGAATCTCATGTTACATGTCCTTACTTGATTACACATACGATTAGTAGCAAACATCATTCATTTACAGACATGCCGAATCACGTTATAATGTGTTCCCCAGATTTGTTGATACAAAGTTCTGGAAGCTAGTTTCAGCTGATGAGCGCCACCATGTCATTCAAAAATCAAGAGCAGGCATGGATGATGATTGATGAGTATGTTGATTTTTCTCTTAATGATAAGGTAGTGTCCAAATGAAACCAGAACATACGGATTATTGTGTAATTTGAATGGTGTGCGTAGACATGGCATCAGAATATGAAAGTTTTCACATGAATTCGAGGCTATGATAACACCAACAAAACCAGGAAACGACTTTCTCCAAGGATTTATTGCCCAGCTTAGTTTTTAAAAATATAATTTAAATGAAAACTCTGTCAAACCAAAATAAGTTTTATACATCATAAATATCAAATCGTACATATTGGCTCGATGAAGTGAGATCATCCCAAGACTATGGATCCACTTAGGTTTGTAGGAGATTTTGACTAATGTGGAGGCTGAATCATGTACTATTAACACAGCCCTTTAACTTTGTTTGAATTCCAGGTTATTTCGTTTGGGTCTGATTTAGATCTATTAGTCATGTTAGCAGTCATTCAATGTAGGCTTCGGAGATGTTTATTGCTTAACAAAGATGGAACTCGTTGTAGCTCTAACCAAAATGTATTGGTCCATATGCTATATAATCATGGGATATACAGGTGCAGCTCAAACTGGATAAAATGACTTCCGCTCGTGGCAAACCTTGGTCATTCTGTACAAATAACATTTGCCCACAAGTACCGGCGGAGGACCACCCCTGGTTTAGAATTCGATTCTTGGGCTAAGTCTCCCCCTATAAAAAGAGGGCCTTAGGCGTACAGGAGGAATCACAGGACCGGCAAAACATTCCATTAAATAGATACCAAATCTCAAATTAACATAAAAACAATATAAAAAACATGATATTTATTAGTTGGAAATACTCTCATGTTCTATGTAATTTATCAAAGGACAATATTTATTATTATTTTTTCAAGTTATTTTTTGGTAAATTTTTATGTTCTTTTCTTATTTTTCTGGGCAAAATTGGGAGAAAATCAAGTCCAAGTTGTCCATGAAGTATCAAAAAATCCACTTGATTTAAATGACACCTAATTGTGCTATACTAACTCTACGCGCCGATGATAATAACTAAACGTAAGCTAATGTAAGTGCAACGGTTTCTTCCCTGTGAGGCCTACGACTTGTTGACTAATATTTTACGTTACATGTCCTTATCAAATTATTAATTAATATTGGGAGACAATATTTTAAAAAGCAAACTAGCTAGCCACGTTAATTATATAAATAAAAGGGTAGTTAGTGACTATTTCTTAATGTATAAATATTAAACAATTAATTAAATATAATTTTATATTTGATACTTTTTTTTTGTATAAAGTATAATTATGATGGATCAATTTTTTTCCATCCAAATTTTATATTTGTATATTAATTTTGTTATAGTTTGTTTTATCGTAAAAATGAGTGTTTACCGATACTCAAACGGTCGTATAGTAATCGACTTCATTGCCTAGGCCGTCTCCCTACATTTTATCCCACCATACTGTCACCTAATTAGGTGACAAGGGTCAACTTCGCTGTCGCTGGAGGCACCGTGATCCGGGGCGGGTTTTTATTGAAGAATAATATCACATTTAACCTTGTTCGCCAGTCGGCCCTTCAAACTCAACTGGTCTGGTACAAAAAAGATAATGGAGAGTGAATTAAGGGTGTAAAGATATGAAAAAGACACCTAAAGAGCGCGCAGGTTTGGCTTGAGGGATGCTTTGATTTGGTTGGGTGAATTGGGATCCAACGACTATACTAGCATTCTCGGATCTTCAATATCCACTAAGACCATTCGACGGCTAGCGCTTTCCATTATAAGTATCATTAGATTCTTGCAGGTGAGAATCACGACTCTCCCTCTTACATTTTCAGAATATACAAATATTTTTCCAGCAGTAATATAACATAAAATCATGACATGTCGACACTCCCGATATCATTTTCTGAATTCGTTTCTTTAATGCTATGCTGCTACATATTCACGTTATTCTCGAGCTAGCCTTGCATCATGCATACGAGCATATCGTACGTGCACATTGGCAGAAAAAAATGCAGAAAATAAACTTTTTCACAGGACTTGAAAAAGCACAAAAATCCCATTATGAAACAAATAAACATAAAATACTTTTTATTTCAACGATTTAGGGGCAAAAAGTTGCACGTGTATCTATTTTTTTCAGATGGGAAATACTCAGATCCCATACTACCGCATCATGGTCTGTGAGCAAATGGCTACCAATTTGGTCTGATCAATAGCAACTCAAAAAAAAGATAATGGTCAATATATATCTCTGTATGCATTTTGGGTTAAATAAAAGTTACCCCTGAGGTTAATATATATGTTATTTGATGCTATAGAAGATATTTCTTTATTTCTTTGTTTCATAAATTTTTACATGTATTAATAAACAAGGGCGCAAAATACATAGTAATTCAAGGCCTACCAGCAACAGGGTGCACAACTTTTTCCTTCACTTTGGCTTCTCCACAAGATAGCCAGGGACAAAAATGGCAGTGTCTCCACCGTGAACAAACTTGCTCACTCTCACGCCGCCGCCCTCAAAACCGAACTCGAGAATCTCAGAAAAAAGTATTCACAATCGGTAATCGCGTACGCGGATTTCTACAAGTCCCATCTGGAAATGATCAAGAATCCAAGAAAACATGTGTTCAAAGAACGGTTCAAAGCCTGCTGTGGATACGGTGGAGGAGAATACAACTTCGATCCGTTCAACACCTGCGGTTCACCATCCTCCAGTTCCTGCGATAACCCTTCGGAGTATATTAATTGGGATGGGGCTCACTACATTGATGCAGTCTGCAAGGTGGTAGCGGACCTTTGTCTTAAAGGCACCTCTTGCAATCATTCGCTTGATTATTTGCTGAGAAAGAAATTAAACTGGAGCAATACGGTGGAATAATCGTGTTTAAAATGGATTCATGAATCCAAAACTTTTGAATTATATTATCTAATCTTAGTGTTGGTTTTGTTCCTTGATTTGGACGATCAAATATCTTCACATAAAATACTTTTTCGTGACGTGACGTTGACATGTGCGATGTCACATCAACAATCACATTGAAAAATGACTAAAATTACAAAAAAAAATAAAGACTGAAACTGAAATTTGACAACACAAATATTAGAATCGCAAAGAGGTCACAAATGCATTTTTCTCTTATTAACTCAAAGCTTCATTTTTCTCTTGTTAACTCAAAGCTTCAATTTTCCAAGGACTTGGAAATTATGGGGAAATCAGAATACTAGAAACACGAATATCATATATATGTATAGTAATCGAATTTTCTCCGAAATCTCTAAATTTCTATCAAAATTTTGGGTTTTCTAGCTCAAACGAAATCACAGTACTTCGTTAATTCTTGCGACATTTCCATCAAAATTTAAAGTTATCAAGATTTTAGCAGAAAAAAATTGGGATCCAAAGGTTTGGCCTTGAAATAGTAGTAAAGAAAATTTCACAATGAAAAATGACTCAAATTATATATTTTTATTTAAAATTTTCAGCATTAGCAAAAAAATATTTGAACTTATTCAATATTTGTATAGTAAATATTCTTTAGAGATTTTACTGATATTGTTTATAGAGTTCAACTTCTAACTTATTTGCAAACGAATGGATGGATAGCTCCTCTTTGATGTTATAATTACTATGCCCATTAATTCAAAATATTTGACACAAATATATGTAAGTCAGAAATGGGATTTATTAGTTCCAATTTCTTTCAAGTCAGACTCATTTACAAAAGAAACACAAAACCGAATAAGAAAAGCATGCGTTTCGAGCCTTAATGATCGAGAACCAGGAATAATATTTCTTGAACTTAAAAGTTGATGCATATTAAAAAAAAAAAAAAAAAAGTAGTCGGATTTTACATTTCCAGAAAACTTTTGAACCACACTTGTATTTATCCTTCTGTTCATACTCCAACTCCAAATCATCTGATTGCAAGGAGTTTTTGTCTGTATGCACGCTCAAATATAGCTCAATTTCAATGACATATATCACTGATAACCAATTCAACATACAGATTTTACAATTGTTTCCAACCGAATATGCCGTAAAGTAACACAAAATATTTCCAACCATCCAAAACACAAAAATATTTCCGGTCTAATATGTTCAACCATCCAAAACAAGAAATATTCAACCATAAAAATCAGCAACTTTGTTTTCCAAATATCATCAAGCAAACAAGCATCCAAAATGAACACCCGAAAAAAAAAGACAGCGGTCATCCAAGTTATTATTGAATAGCTTACATGGTTTTTCAGACTTGCCAAGTACGATAATACCGGTGCCAAATAATTAAGCAAACTCCAGTGGGTTTTGTTGTTTCCGATGAAAAATGACCAAAGTAAAGAAATCAAAGTTACATGTAAATCAAACATTTACAAGTTACATGACTAAAACTACAAGATTTCAAGAGGTCACGACATCTATATAAATTCGACAGTTTGGTGATATGGCAATATAAAATATTGATATATGTAGTGTCCACGTCAACACTAAGCGATAATGACAAAAAAAAAAAGCTACCGGATAAGACCCAATAATAACAACTTAGAAAACCAAAATCTAAAATTGGTTTGACTCGATCGAGGACCATTTTGACAAATTTTCCCGTTGCTTTGAAAGTGCAAATCACATAATTTTCACGATAAAAATCTCAAAAAACAGCAAAAGCAATATTGGATTTAATATGAGGCCACAGTCCACGATCAATACATAGATTATTTAAACTGATCGACCTAATGAATCAACTCCTGTATGAACAGGGTTCTGATCCAAACATTCATTTCTTACTTAAACAAATGATAACATTGAAGAACGATGGTTTCTCCGTTGACAAATACTCTGCAAGTTTCTTAGCATACCTCACATACAAATCATCAATAATGGAGCTCCCAAAATGGCTAGCCAAGACTGGTTCCGTGTAAGCCCGAATGAAATCTGAGACAAGTTTTCCACGCCGGTAGTCGGGGACAGATCCCTTGGGGCCAAGGGCCGATGCTCGGTCTTCTGTATTTTCATGTTCCACGTGTGCATCCCAGGGAACTAGAAAATGCTCGAACTTGTCAAGATTGAAGGATCCCTCGTTGTGTATTAATGCCTCCACTTCTTGTTTGCATGGTGTGTATATAGGCATGTTGAATGAATGTAAATCGGTCTCCTTCACATGTCCCTAATTTATTCATCAAGCAAATTGATATTTTTGAACTTTGTAGTAATATTTTGATTATCGATAATGCAAATTATGTAATAAACGTAACTTTGTTTGCTTTACAATTAATTATACACACTTTTTTCTTCTTTCTTCTCAAAAAAGAGTTTGCATCATTTTATGGTTATGAAACTCATGTGATTTGTAGTGTTATTATTACAAGTTGGAAGTCGTATCTTGGGAAACGATTTTCATATCCTGTGAGCACCATGTGCGGGACAAATTCGTCTCAAGGACAAAGAGTTTACCCTTGTCTCTACTTCAAATTACTAATATATCTTCATGTGTTTAGTTATGTTCATGTTACCGTTCAAATGAAAATGTTAAAAAAGAATCTCTACCAATATATATCCTTAAAAAATTTGTGAAGAAAAAAAATCATTATCGCTTTTCTAGAGGTTGCAAACACTCCATAAAACTATCCTAAACCATTAAGAAAAATTACAATTTTGGTCATATATGTTTGACTATTTGCTATTTTGGTCGTCTGTATTATCATATTCTAGTCTTACTCCTATATCTTATCAAATTTGACAATTTTAGTCATTTTTCACTGGATTACTGATGTGAGCTGAGTAATGCAATGGGAAAAAGATTGTAACTGTAAAAAAAAATAACGGAATAAAAATGAAGTTTGACAACACAAAAAACCAAAATCGCAGAGAGAAGACAAATATTTAGGACAAAATTGTAATTTGGACCAGTAATATTTTCATGCATACCTCATTAACCATTTCAAGAAGTACACCTGCAAGAAGTTTGAAATGAGTACAATCATCTTTTGTAGAGGGATCCTCGACGCTTCTGCCCACAAATGTCGGAACCATACGCCCACCGCATGACATTTCTTCACCTCGAGAGCTCAAGAATGTCGTGAAATCTCTTTGGTATTGCCTTGCATATGCATCGAATATCTCCGGAGGACTTGCCATTGCCATGTGAATATCTTGTTTGTTTTTCTCCAATCCGTCCGGGATCTGTATGTATAATATATATACATGCGATATTTCAATATAGTTAAAAAAACAAAATTTTAAACATCACAAACGAGAGAAAAGGACATGAACTACTGCTCTGTTTGGCATTAATGGATTATTATTATATATACAATTAACTGAATCGCGTGATGATTTATATATATATATGCATTAATGAATTCCCACTTGTGAATTCTAGTATATAAATTTATAGGGACGACGAATTTAAGTGCCTTAGAGAGCCATTGGAGACTGAATGATGAGTAGACAAAGTTGAGAGCGTTGGTAGGAAATAGCCTGCCATAGAAAGAGCCCGGCAAGCCAGATATGAAACATCGAAGCCCTTTGTTTTTGGCAGGATGATCATTAAGTTTCTTATAAAAGTCGGGTAGCAACTTAAACAAGTTGTTGAAGTCATTCCCCGAGAGATCATTTAAGAATACTTCGAATTCAGGCAGCTCATCGACGTTCTTAAGTTCACACAACCCTTCGATCGTCCCAATTATTTGAGCGACGACAGAGAGCGTGTTCGGCCCCGATGAGCAACCCAAATCAGCCATCTTGAAGCACTTTGGGAAGCCACTATCAGCCAGCATTTCTTTCAGGGTCTCATCCAAAACATGCCTCGCTTTCG
The DNA here is from genome assembly GCF_025594145.1 of Primulina tabacum. Taxonomy (NCBI): domain Eukaryota; kingdom Viridiplantae; phylum Streptophyta; class Magnoliopsida; order Lamiales; family Gesneriaceae; genus Primulina; species Primulina tabacum. Next base: position 4,763,766 of record NC_134557.1, read on the forward strand.
ATATCCCTATTTTCTGGAGAAAACATAATAATATAACATGTGTATCAGCTATAAAAGAAATGAATATACTTTGTAAAAAGTTGGTTTGAATACTTTTAATTTGTATATATATATATTTGAGAGATGGAATTACTTGATGCGCTGAATTGTTGGCATAGCTTCTAACATCATCTCCTGCAGTCATATGCACATCAACTTCCTGAACTCCCATTTTCTATGTGGTTAAGTTTTTTCTTGTAATAATCTTTCAAACTAACATCATGTATTTATATACACATAATTTCAATCAAAATAAGTTTAGCTCTCGTCAGAGACGTAGCCAGAAAATATTTTGATTCTGGACTGAATGAATCGATAAACAACATTAAATAATATAAATCAAATATTTAAAAATTAACTATTAATATTAAAGAGTGATACAAACCAGATATAATAAATTTATTCCATCATTGGGCTAAAAATTAAACATACAAGGCTAAAATTTTAAAAAAATAAAACTCAATCCATAATTCTAATTGGGCAAAAAAATGTAGCCTGAGCTGGAGCCCACCCCAGCCTTTGGGGTGGCTCCGTCCTTGGCTCTCGTTCTCGTTCTCACTTCATATTCCATTTTTAACGTACGTTTGTCTATTGATAATTTCGGTCTTTGCTACTAAAATTGATTTCGAGACAATTTAGGCTTTTTTTAATTAGAAAATGATAGTGTTACATTGGCAAGGTATATGAGCGTCATATCATCGTCATATCAACGTCACATAATCGTAAAAAAAAAAAAGATAATGGCACGCAAGTTTTTAACTATTGGAGTTCTGATCTTGTTTCTTCACGTTTGACGCTTTTTATTTAAATCACTTTATTCGATGAAAATTTTACTGAATACAATTAACAAATGTACAACTCCAACAAAAGTCGTACGTTGAATTCTTGAACCTTTCGTAAAATATATTAAGTAGCTAGGGACGTTTCCCGACATTTTAATTTAAAGAAGATTATCGAACGTGGTCTTGGTCGTCGGGACATGCAATTGCATATATATATATACAAACAGGTTTGTCAAGTGGATGGTTAAATGGGTAATGATTAGTGACTCGAGAAAATAATCTTAACATGTGTGTTAATATTGAGTTATATTTTGTGAAGGTGTAAGAATGATTGGTCAATAAATCATGAAATCTTTTCCCTTTATTATAAGTATAGTAGGAGCTCTCTCTCACACGGGTCGGCGGCAAGGGGGTGGGGTGCAAATCAAGGGCCGATTTGCATTGGAAAATGTTGATTTGTGTGCAAGCGTAGGACGCGATCTGGGTACATCGAATATTGGACCGATCAAGACAAAACTTTCCACCAAGGTTCACTCCAGATCTTTCTGGATGTGACCTTACACCTGGCTGACTGTTGATGCTCCAACTGAACAACCTTTGGTCTTTCAGCTGACCAGTCTGTGAAACCACACAACTTCCACTCTCACATACTTGCTTTGTTCTTCTTCTTCTTGTTACTCTACTCCAGCTCGTAATAAAGTTCAGATACTGATTCAGTTAGCCTAAGTAGTATCTTTGTGCTAGTTTATTACTGGTTATCTCGTTGCATCCTGAAAAATAGTCTTCTAACTTGATCCTTGAAGCATACACAGGATGAGACAATTATGTTTCAAAGACACTGTACTAACATCGATTTGTTTTCCTGTTTTAGTCTTACATACTAAAATTTCTTACGACATCCCTCGTTGGTTTCTGCTCGGAGTTTACTTGTATTTTATTTCTTCGGAACTAAGATATGTGCTTACGGTATATATTTTACTTTTGGGATTTTGCTCATGTATCTTGATTCTTCACAGGCATTCGGCGCAGTTGTATAATAAAATTTAAGTCTTTGATGACGTAGATAATAATAATAATAATAATAATAATAATAATAATAAATAAATAAATAAATGTATGAGGTCTCACAAAAGGTTACAAAACTATTTTCCCAAAAAAAAAAATTGTTAAAAAACCTACGAAGTCAAAGAAAATGATCGGTTCTTGTAAACCACGTAAAATTATGAAAATAAATCTTTAAAGTCTCTTATTTAACATATTAATGCACGATATTTTAATCAAATATCAGCAGACTAAAACTAATTTAATAATTCTTTATAAATTAGTCAATATATGTTGAATTAAGTGGTTTGTCAAACGTAGTATTATTCATTAAATGGTTTAAACCTGAAAAACCGATCGAACCATAAATTTCGGTTAATTTGTTTCGGGTTAAACAATTTTTCGTTATGTTTTGATTTTGATTTTCGGTAATTTGAGTTTTATAATAAAAAAATCATTAAAACTCAACCATCCTTTTTGCATCTAATATACCAATTCAAATGTATAGTTCATAGAGAGGAGAGACCCATGAATTTTGTTCATAGGGATGAAGATCAACTATCACAAAAATCAGGTAAAAACTTACGTGAGACGGTCGTATTTTGTGATACGGATCTCTTATTTGGGTCATTCATGAAAAAATATTACTTTTTAGACTAAGAGTATTACTTTTTATTGTGAATATCGGTAGGGTTGACCCGTCTCACAGATAAAGATTCGTAAGACCGTCTCACAAGAGACATACTCCAAAAATTAAAACATAATAACGAAATTTGAATCTTTATTAAATTTCAAATTCATTTATAGTTACAATTGACCCTGAGACTTGACATTAAAAAAAAATTATTAATAATAACTTCATTCGACAAGATTTAAAAAAATATACAATTATCAATATAAATAATTAAATTATCTTTCACATATTCATCTCTCATTCGATTACGAAAAAGATTTGAACTTCATAGCAAAAAATGATTTCTCCTTTGCAACCGATAAAATCAAAGCTAAACTCACAATCTTGTAAACTAATGGGGTTGCGATCGGTAAAACCATAGCAGAAATTTAATTGACGAAGACTTTCTAAGGTAAATTGCACATTTATTTAAATAACTTTATTCCTAAATAAAATAAAAATGTATAGTTCCAAGAAAGTCAACGGTTGGGTCCTTTAACCAATAAAAATAAATAAGGACGTACCCCAAGATTTTAATTGGTCGAGAAAATTACTACCTTATTTTCAGAAATAATAATAAAAAATAAGCACCTAATTTCTAGAATCGAAAGCCTAAAATTAGACATTAATTGTGTCCGATTTATCTAGAGAAATATAAATAAATCTCGTTGATACTAGGTTTTTTCAAGAACAAATTTTTGGGTCAGTCGTGAAAAATTATTATTTTTTATGTCAAAAGTATTATTTTTTTATTGTATTATGAGTAAGATTGATTTGTCTCATGAATAAAAATTCGTGAAACCGTCGTACAAGATATATACTCAAAATAAAATGTGAAAATAATGTTATATGCATTTATATTTATAATAAATCTGTTATATATGATTATGAAGATTGTAAGAGGTGAAATAAAATTTTATCGTGGTTCCTGAGCTAGTTCTATATTTTTCATTTACAAATAGAAATGATGCTTAAGAGAAAATATAAGAAATGAATGGTTGCATCTTCACCTGTTTGGCTCAATTTTGTAATACTTGGAATTAGATATAGTGCCGAATGTATAATTAGCGTATCAATTATATCGAAATATTACGTTATATCGAGATTTTAGTGCGGTATCGATATATAACGTTTTATACTGAAAAAATACCTTATACTTTTTTTTAAAAAAAATTAGCTTTATTATTTAAAAATATTGTATGTTTAAAATTTATATATTATTTTGATATTTCAATATATACAAAAAAATTCAAACTTTATACTGTTATCATACCGAAAATTTCGATATCAATATCATATCGCACCAAAAATATCAGTATTCCAAAATTTTCATAAAATTTGATATTTTTCGGTATGATAACCTCGATATACTAACATTTGATATTTTTTCACACACCTACAATTCAGACGGTGCTGTGAAAGTTTGAATTCGAGAAGTTGGGGTAAGAAATGTTAAATGGGTGTGGAATTCAAAGTTTTATATTTAAATCTCTTACGCTTCATCCTGATTATTCTCATCATTTTCCACAGTGAAAAGTCTTGTTTTTATAAATTATTATTACCGGTTGAAAATAGGATTGTTTAAAATTCATAATTTGAAATGAAAATATTGTTTTGTGACTTTCTCCCATCAGAAGCTTTTATTTTTCCAATCGTTTGTTAACAAAACAAAACAAAAAAGAGAAAAACGTTAGGCACCATTTGGTCCCAATTCTGCTCTAATTATTTTCTGTCATTGTTTCATCCGCTGTTTAGCTCGATATTCTATTATAGACATGCATCATTTGGTTATCCATATTTTCTAACTTATTATAGATTATTTATCAGAACCTACCAAGTTGTTATAAGGCCCACCCTCAAAATTTCCTGCCATTACTTGTACGCTTTACAGAAGCATGGTTGATTTTATGTTTTGATTTTAAGAGACTTAGCACGAAATAACCAGATTCCACAAGTGGCAACATATTCAATTGTTCATTTGTTTTGAACAATCTTTGTTCAAAATGGCTAATGTGGTTAGTGATTTGACAGTCTACCAATAGAATGGGACAGGCTGAAGTTATCGAAAAATTGAATTTCATTGTATGTTGAATACTCAATACATAGAAATAAAGATATATGCATGTATGCATGCATGTATGTATGTATGTACACGCACACAAATACATACGGGCCGTCTGTGTAAGAGCTCCAATGAAGGGATAAAAACAGCAATCGGTTTACAATGATTCCCAAAACTAAGAGTACAAGGACATTGAAGCAAAATACATATATCCAACTATTTCTAATCTACTTTCCAGTGGTTTGACATTCATTGTGACCGCATAGATAAGAAGGCAAAGAAAATTAACTTACACGACTATCATAACATACAAGGGAGAGAGGTAAAAAGAAAAACAAAATCGAGGGATCACCTCTTTCTACATCATTTCTGTGGGGCAGGCTTCACAAATGAGAAGTCATCTTCGGTTTTAGTATCTTGTTCACTGCGAGGTATGCTTGTCTCGTATTCTATATCATCACGATTGTTTCTTATGATTAAGCTGGATGTAGCTGTCATGTTTGACAATGGCTCCTCAATATCAGATCCATCGTTTTCTTCGCGTCCATATGAACGAGTAGAGTGCCCAGTAGTTTTGAAACGTTGAAGTGTGGCACCTGTCGGGCGAAAAGGAGATCCCGTTGAAGATATGGGGCTCACGTCGCCTAGAGTTCGAGTAGGAGACTTTCCTTCTCGCCCTCTGTGCTTCTTTTTCACGGCCATATGCCATTTCTTGAGGGCCTTTGATGTTTGTTCATCAAATATTGATTTCTTCATATTTGAACCCATCTGTGTATATGTATGACAAAAAAATTGATCAGTGACGAGCAGATGAGATCAAGGGAGGACCCAAAATCTCATTCAAGGGAGCACAATGCCATCGAAAATTTTTAGATTTCAACTTTTTTGTTGTGTTTCATAGGGCTGATCGCCATCCTCATTCCGCCCTTAAATGAGCCTATAGATGTCAGTATGTTTCTTGTGAAGGTACCTGAGCAATAAGGGCATAGAGTGGAAGTGTGATGTAGCTGCATAAGCATAGAACAAAAACCCTGCAATATCATGACAAAATCTGATCAGAAAATAGGCGATTCTTGTTCCGAATGCTAAATCTCTTATCTCATATATCATATATAATTCAAATGTCACACTGCCACAAATGATGCTGGATAGGACTTACCCCAAAGCAATTTTGACAAATAGAAGCTTGATATTATCGTGGAAGCAAGAATCTATACCATATTCGTACTGCACAAGACAAAATTGCTCTCGTTGATTATGTTGTGGAGGATAATCTGGTGTTCACATTATTAATTAGAAGAGAATCGGTACCCAAATCCAGAAGAAGTATGTTATTTGGAATGCATTCTGCAAGGGTGAGTAAATTGATAAGCACGTTTACTTGCCTAATAAGACATGGATGGCAGGGATGAATCCAAATGAACAAATAAATGCTAATCATTTACATAATGATGAGGATAAAATAAACGGATCATCTTCAAAATTATTATATCCCTTTTTTGGTTTTCATTTCCCACAACACATCCATTCCCCGAATCAAAAACAAACATCCATCATAATCTCGCTTTCAATCTTTTTCTCAAAACTTCCTAAGATAACTATCACGTCTATTTTAACTCTACACCACATCCCAAAAACATTCCAGTAAGACATTACCTTTTAATTAAATACATCTTTTAAATTTTCAAGTATCTCAGTCCTATATCATGAAAAATTTGACAGAGAAAATTTATATTATGATTTGAGTAAAATTTCGGATCAATCTATACATTGATTGTCTGACTCATTAAATTGTTGCTAGCATATACCACCATTTTATTCATATATGTCTTCGTATCTTCTAAAATAATGTCTCTTAACCTTTCCCCAAAAGGTCTTCCCAAAACTTTCAAAATAAAACAAAACATTTCAGCAGTCAATCTGGTTTTGATTAATGCCTATTAAGCATTGCGCTACATCAGCCATGGTATCTTGAATCATAAATAGTTTAAATACATCATAAACTCGTAAAAATTTGGTTCGTAGCCTAAGTTCATAGTTTTCAATGCACATGCACTAAGGCAAACAAGGCACCTTAGCACCTGGGCCAAAAGCATAAGGCGAGACATATGCCTCATTGTAGTGAGGTTCTAGAAACCAAAATCAGTTAAATGTAGATTGTTAAAAAAAGGGAAGGGGAAAGATCTTTTTAAATATAGTTCCAGATTTTAGGAATTAGAATATATCAGTAGATACAATAGAATAAATTAGAAAAAATACAATTATTTGTTTCCACTATCTTGTTCTCCTTGTTTCTAAATAACTGGTGATTTATTACCCATGAATTATCCAATAAAATAAGGAGTTATTTTTCTCTCCTACAACTCTGATATTATGAAACAAATTGTTTTCTAGCATTCGATAGATTTTTCAAAAACTGTTTATCAACGATAAAATCCTGAATTTAGAATACATTTATGCAAGGCATGCTTAAAGTGTGCTCCGAGCCTTTCTGGCCAACCAAGGCAAACACACACTTCGCTGAAATGCTGTGCCCCTACAATGCACCTGAACCCAGAGGATCTGCGCCTAGTAGGTTTTTAGTAACTATACTTCTTAGTTAAAACATTACCACTAAAATTTCGGCCATTATTTGAATTATCAGCGACAACGATTTCACCAAGTTAAAAAATTTCTCAATTGAGACATTTTTCTGAATGATTGAGTATAACCCATTCCCGATCAATTTTTTCTCTCTGTACCAATCAACATGGTGTCCGACACAAGGTTCAACATCTATTAGAAATATAAGCCATTATAAACCACGATAACATTGAGTTGCAAGTCGCTATAACTTGTATAAAAGAACTTGGATGAACCACCACATTGAAGTTTGACACGAGTAAAACATTGAGTTATGCTATTCTTAGCATCTCTTACCTGAGAAAGAGAATGTTACCTGAAACAAAGCAAAGTGTATAAGATGCAACACCAACTGAGGCCGACCAAACCAGAAATATTTATCTGAGCCTTGTACGAGAGGCATGCCCTGGACTACTGCGTGTCTATCTGTTATATCAAGTGCCATCCTAGTCAAAATAGCTTGTAGCTTTGTGCCAACAGCTAATATTATCTGGAAAACATCATATATTATGTTTCTTGTTTGTGCACTCAGAATTTGTTTTAAACAGCGAAGGGCTCTTACAATAAGAGGAATTAAGGATGCCCAAAACAGTGCCCTCCAACCTGACAAAGTACAAAAGAAAAATGTCAAGGCTGAACAAATAACAAAATTGTAGGGTTTGTGCGAAGGAAATACTGCTGCAAGTATTTCAGTAAGGGACAAAATATTGCAATGATTGAACAGAAACTTACCACTAACATTTAGGAGCAAGAATAACACAAATGATCCCCAAAGTACAGGACTGCCATCCAAAATCAGATAAACATGGAGGAAAAAAAAGAGTGAGCAATTTAAATTTGGGTTTGATTGAAAAAAGAGTCGATTGGTCTAAAAATTTAAAGAAACAAATGATCCCCACAGTACAGAAATGCCATCTGAAAATCATATAATAAAGTGTGAAAAATTGTAAAGTCAGCAATTTTGATTTGGGTGTGATTGAAAGAGTCTATTGGTCCAAAAGTTCAAAGGAAACCAAAAATTTAGTTGATTATAGGTACCTTACTCCCACAACAATCTTAAAGTCATCCTCTAGTGACCTTTTGATATACTTTTGGAAGTTAAATTTGCTTCCTGGTGCCAAATGAACCTAAAAAGGTAAAATCCATAGTTAAAAATGAAAAAGAAGGAAATATACCTCATATGAAGGATATGAAAATAAAGATAACTCACGGTAATGAAGCCGTTGCGAAGGGTCAAGTAGTCAGATTTGCCAACAGACCGAAAAAATTGTCGAAAAAAGCAACCCTGCATGAAAAAGATACAATCACCTGGTTAGCGAATATATGGAAGCAGCCTTGAAGCTACAAATATGACAAATTGTTACATATGATTAGCCATCCATGTAACAAATATAATCACATCAGTTTACGCAAAAAAATCAAAGAAGAATTAAGTAGACAAAATCGCTCACAATATAAAAGAAAATTGGTATCCTGGTCCAGAAACTAGAGTGTGCCTTCACAAAAGACGTCTCGTGAGAAAGCCTGAATCTTGCAGGGTCTGCCAGTTCCACAATTAAAGTGCCAATCTGTTAAGACCTTGTCTGTGGAGCGTTAAGCAACAAAATATTGAGATATGTTATGGCTATAAAAAAATGTAATTGATACATGAATTTACCATTTGAAAATTTGTAATCATGAGACAAAGTTTCCTGCTCCCATTGCTTCCAGCCCCGACTCTGGAAAGCATACTTTATGTGATATTTCTAATATAAATAAAGAATGAGTAGGCAAATAATAATTTTATGGTGGGAAGATCATCCCATAGATTTTCTGTTCATCATCACGAGCCAAGATGTTATCAAATGAGTTAGAGAAGTGGATAAGATGTATTGCCAAAAAGTAAGATCCGGATGGTAATGTGTAAAGCTGAAAACCTAACTTCCACCAAAGTGTTGAACTAAAATTCTCTTATGAAGAAAAATTTCCAAGAATATGAAAATAGATCTTGGAGGTCAAATAGGAGATTCAAACTACTGAAATTAGAAATGAACAAAATAACAAGACCCAACGGTACCCAAGAAAGGGATTCCGAAAAAAGAGGTAGTTAAAGTGACTGACATACTGCCTCGTCTATTTCCAAAAATTTGTTCTTCACAGATGGAATGAAAATATATAAAAGCAAATAAATTATTAGAGCAATTAATCACCTTAAGTCTTCCAAGTGCCATTGTTATAGCACTGTAAATCACATGGAAGACTGCTAAAAAGAATATGAGGATGTGTATCTGATGCAGTCCATCAACTGATATAAGCGAGACATGCCCCTGATTAAAAAACATAGCCAAATTAGAGTGATATAAACCGATGAGGAATATCTTCCACCTTGAGAAAACATGAAATAGTGCAGACAAAAAAATATTAGCTAGATGGCATAGCAACAATCAGGATGGATGATTTGATGCTCCGGTTGGTGTATCCATGCAAGTTTTGATATTATTAGCTATTGCTAGAGTTTAAACCATATTCATCAAGACAGGTGCTTAAAAGTCCACCTTTAATGCTGAAATTTGTGGTATATGTAAATCTTATGCCTCGTTTGCTCCTAAGACATGCTAGTCTTTTCAATTTATATCAGCTTTGCATATTTATCTACATCCTTTTCGAAAGAAAAAATGTAACGAAAAGATTCAACAATTGTCCCACAAACCAACATGAGTTATTCTAGCGTGTTTCTATACTCACTGACACGCTCCCTAGGAAACTTATCAGGAGCCACCTATCCACAAATGTCTCCAAATCAAGCACGCATAACTTTAGACTTTTTGTGGACTTAAAAAAACGATGAACTTAGTTGATATAAGCAATACCTATCAAATTTTTTTAAGTCTATTTCTCAATTTTACAGTCTCGTACATGCACAGTTCATGTTGAAATTCATCTAATTTTAGCGGGGATCGATTCATTCATGTTCTCTTCACCTAAAAAACATATCAGTAGCCTCTCCTTGTTCTTGCTACCTTCATTCATGTTCTCTTCACCTAAAAAACATATCAGTAGCCTCTCCTTGTTCTTGCTACCTCATGGCACTGACATTCATCGCCCTCTTCAGCCTCAGTCGTCACATGGCCAATATGTCGAGTCCATGTATGTTTTTATGGCTGGCATTAATGAGAAGTTTTCACTTAATATGTTTGAAAGGTTGCTAACACATTTTGTTTGTTCAGGTGTTTTAATTCGATTTTCAACAGTGGTCGACCAAAATATTTTATGATAGGACATTGTGATAATTTTGACTTTGATAGAAGCTCGGTTCCATTTTGGTTGTATAAATAATGGATTCGTCGTTTCTTATACTTGGATTTAGATTATTAAACTTAACGATTGTCATGTTGAGAATGAGGAGATGAATGTGAAGTCGAATTGATTATCCAATGGATGCAGTTTATTTCAGTTCTGAGTTGGTAAAAATTCGAGGATTTTTTAGCTTAAATCCAAAGTCATTATCAGAGTCTCAGATTGACCAGAGTTGAAATTAGGTTCAAACATAGCAGGTTCGTTCAAGCTCAAATAAGTAGAAATTTTATGATCTTTAAGCAAGCTCAAACATGTTTAATTGCATTCAAACTAAAAACAACACTAAAATAATGCTTGTATTTGACTCATTCTGGTTTTTCACCATAATTGTGAATAGAGATGTATATTGCACATGTATAAGCAATTCAAAGATGCTTTCCAATATGAGTGCATACGTGCTCATTGTTAACTTATTAAATGAGGCTTTCTAATATATTTTTGAGTTCAACAGAGGAAGAAGTTTTAGTGAGGTTGATGGCGGACTTGATGAATGAAATCACTGGTTGCGTTTTAGTGGGACCAGTGCCACGCATGTTAACTTGAACAGTAGATATCACGTCAAAAAAATATTTACGACAGATCCTCAAGAGCAAAATGAAACTCTTCTGAACTAATGGAAAGATGAATCCAGCAGAAAAGGTCGATGTGAAAGCACAAATGGATATCATGGTGAGCTTTGCCTGATAAAAAAGTAAATAATTACCTCCTTGCAAGAAGGCTCCTTTTTCCCAGCTAAGACTCTACGCTCATAAGACAAAAGCCTGTGATGCTTTCTTTCCTTGTTTTCATTTTGGTAACCGGTAGGACAAGGCAGCATGGTGTCAGCAACATTGATAGGTATGCAGATGTCAGCAATATAATACTGGGAGAACACTAGGATTAGGGAGATGAAACCAAGTATCATCAACTCTGCCAAAACCAAAAAATTTCAAAATCTAAATCAAAGAAGTTTCATTTGAAAAAAAAAATTAAGGTAAGATGAGAATTTAAACAAAAATTTACCAGCTTTGACCTTCTCCAACGCCTCATAAAGAGCTTTCTTGTGCCTCTCAGTTAACCACTGCAAAACTTTCAGAATATCACGTAGAGGAACGTAACTCATTCACCCAAGCCAGTAGAGCATGATTTAAATTGTAGTAGGATGAATAAAGAAAATATTACAACTGAAATGGAGTTATTAAAGGCTACAAAGACCTAACAAGAGGACGAACTGATGAAATCACATAAAAGGAACATGCGCAAGCAAGATGAATAACTCAAAAGCCAAACAAAAGGATATAAGAACTATCTAATATCATATATTTAACTCGATCCCTTAAAGAATGTCCAGCGAGACTTGAATATCAATTAGTATCACGCAGGAAATTAGAAAATAAAGGAAATCACAAGGTCATGATGAGAGAAGAGGACTATGTTGATGACATGCAAGTAATAACCTCAGACCATTTCTCCAAATTATCTATATCAACATTTAGAACAAGCATCCTGACAGAGAAAGAACATCAATCAAAAATTGGTTAAATAAGGATAGAATCCACGAACTTTGGCATGATATTCAAGGAACAAATATGGAAAGAAAATCAGGATCTAAAACAATAACAAACAACTATTACCCATAAAAAGAAGTGACACGTGGAAAAAAATAACAAAATTTCACAAAGAAAGGGCAGAAATATTTTGGCATCCAAAATGTGAATGAAAAAAGGATGAAATGTTGAAGGCAATGGCATAGGTGCTAACTGATTTAATACCATTCCAACTTTGTGGAGTATCTTCTCCAAGGCAATAGAGATGAGTATAATCATTGCACAAACACCAGAAACAGCCCATGTTGGCGTCTGATCAAGATTTCTTGATGAGCCCTCTTTGCCTCCTCCACCAGCCATATATATTTGCAGAGGGACTGACAATGCCCTTTTGACAGAACACTTTCTGCGCAGAATAAGCAAATTTGAGGGCAGAGATTTGGAGCTGAAGAAGTATATGCTGCTAGTTGTCTGAAATTTCAGAGGAGCGGTTATATCATAAAGTGATGCCTTAATTACTACAATCGTCTTTATAATATCAGTGCTTGAATTTCTTTTAAGATAATCGTTCATGAATTTCTTACACTGCAACGGAAATATCTTCCATGATACATAAATTAGAGAAATAGTAGCAAATGAAGTTTTTTCCTTTGAATAATTGGTTTAAGTGTCAGAAGTGTAAAGCATTTCAAACAACGCAACTTCTAGTTACTTGTTAGTGACTGAATACCTAAAGGCCGGATGTCCTGCTATTATCCTGCATTGGAAAAGATAACATGATATTATAAGATATAGTTTTGGGTATAACTAACAAAAAATATCACCATGGAGTGAGAATCCCAACAGGTCTCACCCTTGCTTTTCAGTATACTTGACATTTTTGTCATTGTACTAAAATTCAACAGTTTAAACATGGATTTGCATAAAATGTAAATTTAAGATTCTATTGACTATATCAAATTACAGGGCGAAAAAGCATTTCAAGAAAAATCATGATCTGTTGACAGTGAGAAGTTAAAGAATGTCGACTTTACGAAGGTTAGTAGACATCGTTCGAGCTTTTTGCTAAACCAGCAGTCGTAAAACAAATATTTTATACATTACTCCTGAAAATAATCACCACTTTAACATTCTATACCACCCAACTTTTTCCCTCTCCCACCAGAACTTTGCCCCATCTCCCTGGGTTGACGAAAGATTTTTCAAATGTAATCTATCCAACAAAGTAAATCCTGCGTCTAGAAACCTTCTTATCTAAAACGATTATTTTTCCCCTATTCTGTCCACTGAAGCCCTGTATCTAATTAGTCAAAAAAATTCAAACCATACAAGTACTTCAAAAATGTAAATGCTACCAACTTCCCCACATCAGCTTGTATGGCACTTAATACCAGGATGTATTTCACCTACATCTTTTACATAATACAAATTCTGTAAGACATAGAAATAGCACAAAACATCAAGCAGATACAGTATCACATACAATGAGTCACTTCTACATGTTAGTAGAGAATCTAACATCAATTAAACTCAAAGGGATGGATCCAATGCACCATACCCAATCTTAGCATTGGACTCTAAACAAACTGAGTTAAAAATTTCTTCGAAACTAGGATTTTAGAAAAACTATACATAAAATTTTAATATCTTCACTTGGGTTGGCAAACGCCCCAAGACCCAACACCGGACCACCCTGGCCTCTAACTCGTTTAGTCAACCATTTATATTCTAAAAATTTGTCAATATTACCGGAAGATAAAAGGTGACAAATTGCCATAATACCAAATCTCGCAACCCTTTTCGTCCAATCCCTCACCCACGTTCCCAGTAACCACCCCACCCCTCGATCAACCAAAAATTCTTTCAAGTCCGCCGCCGCATAAGACTCTAGCTGCAGCCACTGGCATGGGTATCGACGATCAGATGATGGGTTTCTACCTACGCGAGAGGCTACGCTACCAGCACCAAAACCCAGCCGTTGCCTGGTTATATACCCAAAGTCACCCAGCATCCACATCTTAAATACTTGGTATGTATCAACGCCCGTTGAGTCATATAAACAACCTCTTTCCATACATCATTTCGATTACAAAATCGAAAAAAAAATACACATAGTATTGCACTACCATAAAACCAAGTTCAGCGACCTTCCCAAATGCTGAATAAAGAGTCCAACAGTGTCCATAAAATCAAACAGAATAAAGATAAAGAGAAATGTACATTCATCTTCGGATACACGGGTAAAAAGGAGCTTTATTTCTTGTTTTGCCCGAACAAAAATGGAGAATGATGGAAAGAAAGACGGTGGGGTTTGGCTGCTCATGTGATATTATGATATCTATCTGGCAAGATTCCGTCAATTCTTTAGCCTGTAAATTGGGTTTCAAAATCCGTTCTTTGTCCAAAACCGAAGGCGTCGCTATCTAATCTTTCCAGCCTGCTAAACCACTTCGATGAGCAGCCTCTGGCCATTAAAATCGAATCAAATAAAAAAAAATAGACTTCAATCCAAAATGAAAAACGAAGATGATTGGACGTGGTAAAGGCATGAGATATCATAAATCTATTATTTTAAAAAATATCCATTCGATTTATGTAGATTGGACTAAAAAAAAATGGGTCTTATTCGACTCATCTTGTGAATAATATTATTTTTTAAATCAAATTTTTATTTTTTACTACAAAATATTATTTTTTTATTAGTTATCGTACGAAAAAATATTGTGTAATAATGTTTATTTGAATAAAAATATTTACTTTTTATATTAAAAGTAATATTTTTTTAGTGCAAAAGTGTCATTTTTTTTGTTTGTTATGTTATGAAAAATATTGTGATAATATAGACTAGTTTGAGTGAAAATATTATTTTTATTGCATGTAAGAATCAGGTTGACTCGTCTCACGACTATAGATTCTGATAGCGTTCTACTCCTACATTATTTACTATTTTGTTATATTGCTTTGTTTTGATACAGTATTTTTAAATGAAATACCCTTGGGTATGGTACTTAATTTTATTTGACGATGTGTTATTTTGATGTTCAAAGCAGAAATGAGCAATGTCAGTATGATTAATGTAAAAACATTTATCGTGACTAAATATTATAAGTATCATCCTTTCATTGTTTTTCGTTTTTAGACAATTAACTTATTCAAATACAACATAAACTGGTGAGATCTCAAAATCCTAATGGTTTTGGTTTCGAGCGTGTGATGTTTTTCAGTTAAGTAAATATCACTTACATTCTATATTAAAATAACTAGTAAACTTGAGATCGAATGTATGGTTTTAACAAGCAATTGAATGTTGAAACAATTCCAAATCTAAAATGATAACATAAGGAAATAGTATGAAATTGAACAAAACGAGAATAAAAGGGTTTGATAGAACTTGATGATGGTATATACAAAGAATTTAGCAACGATCGTCGATGGTTTATGCAAAACTTTTGGCTCTCAAGAAAAGGGTAACAGATCATCTAATGATTATGGATATATATGTTCATGCGTTCAGGAGATAAAAAAAAATAAGATCATGAAGTCGTGGGAAATGAGCTTAAATCACACTAGACGATTAGCTAATTTTGTTGTTCATTCCTTAACAGAATTTGTTATTTCTTCCCTACACCATTTTGTTGGGTAACCAAAGATTTTCCTTCTCGATTGGTTAATATCCTATCTATGAACACTTATTCTTAATAAAATTGATATGAGATCACCACTTAAAAAATTGATTATGGTATATATTTTTCAATATGATTGACTAGTGGGAAATATTGAAGGACATTAGAAGATAGTGCACTAATAAAGCATGAGTTCCAAATGACAAGGCCATTAAGATTTAAAACATGGGCCGAAAAAGGTGCTGCTTTGTTAAAGTCAGAAAAAGAAAATAAATTTTAAATGTAAAATAATGCTATATTGCAAAGCAGTACTTGTGGTGTTTAATATGACCTTCGGATCCCTCCACGAATCTGACTGATGTTTTCAATAATTCCAAAGATTGTCCAACGAGAACTTAGACAATGAACCTTCTAATATTGAAAGCATTAATAAGATTTGTGTCCAAATACAAGAAAGCAAAAGTACATTACAATAGCAATGCTGTATCCCACAAACAAATTTGGCAAGTCAATTTTCTGCTTTTTTTCACCCAATTCTCTTTCACATTTAACCAATTGCTGGAGTTAATTTTCTGTCCAATAAGAACAATGAACAAACCATAACCATCTGAACTGATGAAAAGTTCCGACATTAAGCTAACTGAACTAGACCTACACATCAATTTGAGTCAGTTTAAAATGCCAATCAGCCACGTTAAGAAAAATTCATGTGTAAGATCATCTTCTAGCCTTCTTTGGATTATGGCCTGTCTTCCGTTTGTGGCGACTGAAGTCCGACACGAACCGAAATGTCTGGCCACACCCTGACTCGGTGCAAACATAGGGCCGAGCCCCCGTGTGAACTCTAATATGTTCGGTCCTCGCCCATGCCCACTTAAATGACATCTTGCAGCCTTTCCAGGGACATTTCAGAGGACGGTCATCAAGATGAACACGTCGGTGCTGCACCAAATACTTGTGCGAAAAGAACTTTTTCCCACATCCCTTCACCGGGCAGATGTTTCTTTTGTGCATGGTCAGCTCGTGTTTCGATCCAAAACTCATGGTGCACCCCTCTATGTCACATAGATGTTCGTTTTCCTCATCTCTGGCTTTTGCTACCTTGTTAGTAGAAGTGGCAGAAGCTTTCATGGTTGGCCGTTTCTTTGTATTTGTATCTGTTTGCAGTTTCTTTACTATTGTTTTTGGTTTACTCGATCTGGAATCTATATCTTTACGAGCATTTGCACCTCTTTTCCTTAGTCGTGTGCTGGGCCCACCATCGAACTCATCAATGAGTAATTTGGACCACTTCTCGATGTTCTCATGATTTTTCTTATGCTCACGAGTCTCCTTCATTGGCCTCGTTCCAAAATTACTCTTAGTTAGCTTGCAAGAGATGCTTGTTGGGAATTCTTCGGCCGGTTCATCCAAATTTTTGGAGTCATTAGTCTCTTCCTTCAATCTTTTGGTTCCACGCTTGCTCTTAATTTGCTTACAAAAGTTACCAATTGGAAGATTTTCAAAAGATTCATCAAACTTTTCATCCTCAGACCGCTTTTTCTCCACTCGCTTGGTTCTACTCTTGCTCCTAACTTGAGTCCAACCGTTACTGAGTGGAAATTCTTCAGCAGATTCATTCAAATTTTCAGCCTCAGTAATCTCTTTCTTCAATCGTTTGGTCTGACACTTACTTTTAACTTGCTTACGGCTTTTACTGAGTGCGTGATCTTGAGGTGGTTCATCAACATTTCCCGCCTCAAGAGATATGGCTGTCACATGTGAGCTATTTTCCACCGTGCTTTTCCTCTTTCTTCTGCTTTTGCTGGTTTTAGAAGTTGTTTCAGCAGCTTGGTAGCATTCCGATGGCTTCTCGGATCTCAGATCAGGCCAATCTACCAGGGCAGCAATCCCCTTTTCCAGCTCCAGTTCTTCTAAATTCTGGTCAACTAACAGCGGATGAGCCTGGCTAGACATCCACACTTTGCCGCACCATTTTCCGGCAACAACTATCTTTTTCTGCCTGCCTGATCCCTTTCCTTCAAACTCGCTCTTTGCTGATGAAACATTAACTGGGCATCTGCGTCCAAAAGCACTATAGAGAACAGAGTTGTATGGCATCTGTTTACAGTAGAGAGGGGAGCGACTAAGATTCGCACTGTAGAAAAGGTTGATGCCCATTTTCACCGCCCAGTCTCCATTTCCGTGTATGGAGTTTTCACTTTCTAAAGCTAACTGTATCCTTTCTTCGTCCTCCTCATTGGCCTCCCTGAATGCAATTTCATTCCAGAGGTAGCCGTTTTCCAGTTCTTCTGCAACTATTTTCGCTTGAGATTCTAAACTGGGATAGTCTGCGACAACAACAAAGATGCTCATGAAAAAAAATCTAGCTGGAAGCTAATAATTTAGTTTCAAAAATATATATTCAGCTCATGCTTCGCATTATCCATTATGGATATCTTCAAATGTTGATGGTTACTAAACATAGGAGTGCCAAGTTTAGGAACAGGCAGATTTGTTAGGTCCAGAGTACTTCAAAGTTTTGAATGCAAAAGAATCTCACCAGGATGACAGACAAGGAAAACATGCGCACCACCAATCAAATTAAGCTGCTTTTCCACTTCCATGGCATGCTGAAGGCAGAATACGTGGAATCGAGAAGAGTCCTCATCAGATCTAGGGTAAAAGGATAAAGATGTATTTTCCACTGATACAGAACCAGTGCTCATTGTTGCTTTGCTCTCATAGGCGACAGGTTTACTATTTAGCGTGTTAAGTATTCTTTGATGTCTTAACCCATCAACAATTAAAGAGTTTGAGTCAATCACTGCACAGTTATCGGTTTGAATCTTATCCGAGTCAGAACTTCGGTGATTTGTTCCACTGCATGTTTCTCTAGATAGGCCAAAATTTGTGTAGGAATCAGAATTGTGCGAATAAACTTCTTTTCCGCCATTAATATTTGAATTGGTAGTCTCACAAGCATGTCCATTGTCCAAGTAGCTGCTTCCACCAGTTCCCCTGGCTTTGACAAGAAAATCTTCTTCATCCTCATTCTCCTCGGAATCAGAGGAATTACCATATGCCAAAGCTAATAGGCCAAGAGACGAAGGGCCTTTACTTGCTTCATCATTAGAATCCATTTCTAAACTTTCATCATCCAAAGCTCGAACTCGATTACCTGTACATGGTGGGATATCAACAAGTCCATATTTCTGCACCATCCCTACAGAACAACATGAGAAGCTGACATCATAGGCCACAGATAGTCGCCAAAAGCCACCCACCATTATTTGGTTTGGAATCATCAACAATATAGGCACCATTTTACAAACGTAAACACAACAAATTCATGACGTACAAGGAACACAATATGCATTATGGTTTGTTTTTCCACCAAATTATAATATTGTTTACACAAAATAGAACCTTACTTGCATATCCATATAAATAGAAACACACATGACAATGTTTTGGTTAGAGTAATGGTAAGGTAAATGCCAAGCGAAAAAATTGAGACAAGGCATCCAACTTGAACCATTATTGTTACTGAAAATACAAAAGAAAAACTGACCCAAACACAAAATAAGTTATGTTTATAGTAATTTAACCTGTTATATTACCTGAACAAGAATTCGTTTTAGGATTTGTACCATCACTTATGGGACTGTGGTCGATACCAGCTATACCCCCGTCATTAAATATGCTACAATCAGCTGACTTCAGGTACTGAGCAGTGGCCTTTGTGGGTTGAACTATGGCAACACATGTGAAACACAGAATTCCACAAGTGACACATGTAAACAATCCCTGCTGATATTGAGAAGCCTTCTTTACATTGGGATCAGTATGCCCCATAGAATGTATGTCATTACTATTACCTAAAGAAAAAGGGGTTTCCTTTAGATCACATAGCCTCTCTTTAACGTGCGCCCCGTGTAGAGTAAAATCATAATGAACATTGCAGCTTGAAGTCTTCGATTCAACATTAGCTCTGCATAATCCTGGAAACCTAAACTTTGCCGTAAAATGGAATCCATCTTGAGAATTTGGGCACACTGAGAGATTCAGAGAATTTTTAGGAAGAAGGACGATAGATGATCCTTTCCCAAGAGAGTGAAGCAGACTGTTATTATGCATCATATCCTGGCAAAATAGCTCTTTGATCAACATCTCTCCTTCATCCTTGTTTTTCTCCTTTAATCGAGAACTCCGTGGTTTATTGGCGATATTCTTCGGTACGCTGCAGCAAAATAAATACAAATGCTGAAGAAACATAATTCACATGCCATATCTATATCTATACATATTATAAAAGTGTGAATCAAGGTCAAAGTTTTTCTATTGTGTATTGTCAACTTTGTCCTTAGTTTGTACATACAGGAAAAATTTAGTGAGGATGTTTTTGTCAAATCAGTTATACAGGAAAAATTTAGTGAGGATGTTTTTGTCAAATCAGTTATTATGATAAGGACAAAATTGTCAAACTACATTTATATTAGATAATGATCAAGTTGCCAAAAAAAACTGAAACTTTAAAATTCTTTGATTTTTATTTTCTTGTAGATGAATTGAACAAATTTTTTTCACAAAAAATATTAATTTGAAAAGATTGAAATACCATGAAGTTAAAAAGATTTTTTTCACAAAAAACTTAATTTGTAGATTTTTTCACAAAAAAGTTAATTTATAGAAGATTAAAATAACAAAATTCTTTTGTTTTATTTTCTTGTAAATAAAGTGAAAATATTTTTTCCACAAAAACTTAATTTGTATAATGATATGATGTTAAATATCTTTTATTTTACGTTCATTAAGATTAATTATTTTAAAATGAAGAATTAAATTAATGAAGCCAAATAATTAAACTAATTTTGTTTTAACAAGGTTGGTGTCATGAAGAAGGTTCGATATTTAATTACATTTACAAAATGATACAAGAACTATCAGATATAAATATAGATAATCCTAATAAATATTTTATTGATATTTATTTTATCTATATTTCTTTATCAAAAAGAAAGTCAACTAATATTGTTCAAAGCCTTGGTTTATTATGAAAATTTAACGATATAAGATTGAATAATATATTTGTATTAATTTTAACTCTATTTTCCTCTTTTTAAAGGCTAGAAATTATAACAATTATTTTATGAGAGATTCTTGCAATTAACGAATGATTATTTTTATAAGAGATATATATTGACAAATCAGTTATAGTTTTTGTAACATTAAAAGATATATTTTTGAATGTAAATTTTTAAAATTATGATAAATAAATTTTTATAAAATTTATTCATTAGCAATACTCACTACTTCTCCATAGACAAAGTCAAAGCTAAGTTATTTGGTTTTTATTTACTTGTAGATGAAGTAAACAAATGTTTTTCACAAAAATATTTGTTTGAATGTGATTTATTTTATTTTGTAGATTTATAATCTTTTGAATGATTTTATATATATATGCAAGAAGTTTATCTTTAGTTTGGTGAGGAAGTTTTTGTAAAATCAATTATTATGATGTCAAGATTATCAATCTACGTATGCTAGGCAAGGATCAAGTTGCCAAGAAGATTGAAACTCCAAAATTCTTTGGTTTTTATTTTCTTGTAGATGAATTGAACATATTTTTTTCCGCAAAATATTAATTTGAGAATATTGAAATACAAAAAATCATGGGTTTTATTTATTTATAGATGAAGCGAAAATAATTTTTTCCCAAAAAAATTAGTTTGTACAATATTGAAATACAAAAATTCTTTTGTTTTATTTTATTGTAAATATAGTGAACTTTTTCCACAAAAAGCATAATTTGTGTAAGGACATGATATTAAATATCCTCTATTTTGAATTAATTGAGAATAATTAATTTAAAACGACGAATTAAAATAATGAAGCCAAATAATTAAATCATGTGGGTTGGTGTTATGAAGAAGGTTTGACGGTTAATTACATTTTACAAAAATGATACAAAGCATTATTAGATATAGAAGAAAGATGACCTTATAAATATTTCGTGAGTATTTATTCTACCTATTTTTCTTTATAAAAAAATCCAACTAATATTTTTCAAAGCCTTACTTTATTATTAAAATTTAACAATATTTGATTGAATACAGACAGTTTTACTAACTTTAACTATTTTTCGTCTTTGTAAAGATCAGATTCTATAACAATTACTTATTTGATGATCTTGCAATTGACGAAGATGTATTTTTATAAAGGATGGATATAAGTAAATCAATTATAGATTTATATAATCTGAAATGACATATCTTTGAAGGTAAATTTTTAAAATTTTTATGAATAAATCTTTACAAAAATTATTCATTATTGCTCAATATTTCTCCTTATGAGTTAAGATTGATAATAAGAAAGGTCAAATTTATTTGTTTTTATTTGCTTATAGATGAAGTGAACATATATTTTTCACAAAATATTAAATTGAATATGAATTGTTTTATTTTGTAAATCTATAATCTTTTGAATGAGTTATATATGCAAGAAGTTTCTCAGAAAAAAATGAATATATTCAAATTTAATACTTCCAATAATATAGTATGAAATATAAAAAAAATATGTTATCGTAATTTTGTATTTTTGTATTTAAATAACATATTGCATAAATATGTTATATCATTAAGAGTTGAACACTTTTTGATAAATATAATAAAATGTTAATTAAATCATATTTTGTCAGTTGTCTAGAAGATAGAATAACCAAAATTCATTGATTTTATTTGCTTGTAGATTAAGTTAAAATATTTACAAAAAATAAATATAATTTGTAGAATACTGAAATAACAAAATTCTTTGGTTTTATTTGCTTGATGAAACAAACTTTTTTTTTCTACAAAACACTTAATTGTGTGGAGATTTGTAAAGGCATCATATAGAGAAGAATATACATTTTTTCTCATAAGATTTGCTAATAAAGATGGCGAGAATATTGTTTTTTCACAGAGAAGAAAAAAATGATGACAAAAAAAATAGTGAAAGCAATATAAATTGAAAATATAAAAGAAGAAAATATTTGACGCAATAATTTAATTTAAGGTTTAGAATATATTATCTATATTATATTTTTATTTTTCATAAATCAATAACATGTGGTAAAATAAGTGATCAACGTTATGTATTATACTTTTTTCTTCTCTCAAATTTAATTTTAATAAATATTGTGATATCAATTTTATATTATATTTTCTCCAATGTCTAATTTATACAAAATTATAATATTTATTGCTAATATGTTTTTCAACAATTATTAATTTATTTAGATTGCGCTTGGATAAATTGATTTCAAATTTATGGATTAGAATTATTTGTTAACAATGAAACAATATATCAAATTTTGAATCTACACATTACTTATTTACATATTATAATTTATATAAAGTAGAATAAATTTCAAATAACATTATTTTTGGGTGGACTTGAAAAATATCATAACTAACATGAAATAATACTATATAAACATGAAATGAGTGGATTTGAAGTTTATGATGTTATTTTTCTAAATAACAAAAATACATTTGAATGTATTGAAATCCATGGATTTGAAATCCTTCCATTCAAGAATAACCTTAGATTTATAACACATAAAATTTTTAAACAATAATACGTGTAGTACAAATTATATTACATTGAATTTCCTACGGATAATGCTAAAGGTACAACTAATATATCGTACTGCGATATTTACAACAATTATATCGTGAGATTTTGTTATTATCTAATGAGATTTTATATTTAATTTATCATGAGGTTTTGATAAATGAAATTTCTATATTGATTTTTTTGAATTGTAAGAATTATTGTACAAATTTGGTTGGACATGTAGCATTACTCATTTTCTATCGACTAATATAGCATGAAATCATTAATATATAATTTTTTTAAATTAATCTCTTCTGATCTCATTTCTTTAACAACAATTATTGATAATAGAAATGTATTTTCACGTGCGTCGCACGTGTCTTTACCTAGTACCTATAAAAGTGTGGATACTTCAAATGTTTTCCAATTGTGAATGAACGTCATTACCCTTCACATTTTTTACTTATTTCAATTATCAATCAAGTAACCTATGAAGTAAATTCACATTTAGTCTATTAATTAATAATTAATACTAATTAAACATGTTTTATGGTTATTACCCTTCACATTTTTTAAAGTCCATAAGTTGATTGGTTTTTAGTTTATTATGCCTTATACTTGATGTTTGGATATATATTTTTTAAAAATTTGTTTCATTTAATTTGATTCTATATATTGTGCTAATTATAATTTATTAGATAACATAAAATTATCAACTTGAATTTTAATTTGACAAAAAATTCGAAAGTAAATTACATAAGTTCTTAATTAATTTATTCGCCCAATATAACAAAGAGATTAAACTAAATTTATAACAAAATGATTCAAATTATTTTTTTAGAAAATCAAATTTTTTATTTTTATCATATAATTTGTATTTACGTGCATCGCACGTGCTTCATACTAGTTTTAATAAATGTCTTTATAACAACGTAACGGTAATTGCTTATTGTAAGACTAGTGACCCTAAATTTTTACAAGGACGATACTAATTGCTTGTTGTAAGAATAGTGACCCTAAATTTTTACAAGGACAATACTGGATGAAGTATCCGACAGAAGGACAAGCCATAGATCATACAATGATAAGAAGACACCGAGCAACTCAAACATGAAGACCAATTAATGTCAGAATGCTGTTTGTTTCAGTTCTTTTATATATTTACTTTTCTTCTTGGTTGGGGAGCAAGCAAGAGGATGTGCATAATAATTGGAATCGCCACAGAGGAGAACATTGAAATAGAGTTGTACGCTAGCACCATAATAATAGGATAGCACTGAATTGGAAAAATGTAGAGCACCCAAGCGAAAAAATGATGCCAATCTGATTTAATCCAAACCTGAAGTAAGCACAACTAGAAGAAAGTCCATCTAGCTCTTTCAACGTAAAAATCCCAAATTAAATGAAGCAGTCTCCGTCTAATACAAGAGAGAATAGAGATAAATCTTTTAGACTGCTTTTTAAAATCTGATCTTCATGGTTAATTCAACCTCTTGAACATTACATAAATCTCTTTAACAATGAAAATGAGGATTTTCAAATGCAATCCGAAGACTTGAAATATATAATTTTGGTTTTGCGGAAAACATAAATATTGATTTGTAAGAGAAAAAGGATTAATACAGAGGATTGTAAACCACAAAGGTGTTCAATATGCAAAATTAAAATTTAAATAGCTACAAGAGTTGCAAAGTTTAGAGAGCTGTAATGACGGAGTGTGGATCCTATTAATACAATATCACCCAGAAGCATGACATTAGAAGTGCAAGGCACAGTAAGGAGCATGGATGTCATAAAACTTAGGCCCAAGGCATTGGGCCAGGCATAATAAGGGATAACACACCATACATAAGAAACTGAAAAACACTTCATTAAGTATTAAATGATATAATATAAATATTCGTTTGCATATAAGCATAAATGAAAAATCAATACCTTGCATTTCACTCAAAATGCATCATCATTTCATTTAAGGCATGCATAAAAGGCTTTCAGCCTTTAAGGAGCACCAAGGCCCATGCTTTAAATCCGAGGCACATACTTTGTTGAAAGGTGCACCTCTTGAAATCTTTTAATAACCATAATTTGGGGTGAGAGAGTTTACTTCGCAGAATATAACGTTCAAAAAACCCCAAATTCCCGCCTTAATAATGAGTGTAGCAGTAAGGGTTACGATTATAAGTGCTCCAGTTTCATCCTAGATTCCAAATTTACTGATGAGCAAATACACGGGTTTATGAGGTTCAAATTTAGAGTTGCAATCCATGAAATTAGCTAAACACTCATCGCTTAAGATGAATCAGGTTTTAACATAACGTTATTTCAGGAAAATTGTGCTTGGCTATCTTTCTGATATGAATCAAAAGAGCGTGATAGGAAACAAACCTTGAACATAACGAAAGTGCCAGATCATACAGTAACTGGAAGTGAGACACCATTGGAGGACAATTAATAGATGCCCTGCGAATTGCAGCATCTTTCGCAACCCTCAACCATTCAGGAGTAGCAATATTAGCTGCCTCTCCACAATTAAATCCTAAAATGATAATATTGTGTAAAAATGAATAATTTTATCTTAGAATATATATCTTTTGCAATTTCTCTCAACAGTTTAACTCTGACATATCTAAATGGAAAAGAATTCCACAATTAGAAGTGCCTTACCATGACTGAACCCTGAGTGATAGGCTCTTGGAAAAGTCACGACAAATTCTCCAGCATTTTGCACCAACCTAACTCAAGATAGCAGATTAGTAGGAAATACATGTTCAGATGAAGAACAGAAGTAAATAGGAACATGATAATGCGGCAAAGTGTCACCTGCAGCATGGAACACCAGCATTAAGAAGCACTTCAGGAGACATGACTGTTGTCTTCTCACCGAGTGTAGCAAATGTCACTGGATGAAAAGATAAATTGATAAATATACATTGAGACTTGAGTATATAAATATAAAAATTCAGGGGCATCTAAGCAATGAGAAGAGAGAGAGTGTGTGTGTGTGTGTGTGTGTGTGTGTGTGTGTGTGTGTGTGTGTGAGCAGCTGAAAGAAGCATCTGTTATTCTTCACAACATGAATAACCCCTAAATTTGGATCTTCTTTCTTTGTGGATGGTGTGGACTATGAAGGGGTAACATGAATTAGCTAATAGATTCCAACTCAAGAGTGGTAATCTATAACCTAAATAAACAAAAATCAGCATTCCAAAATATTCCTTGAAGAATAACTGTTTCCGGAATCCATGCTTCAAATCATAACACGCAAAAACTGCCTAGTGTGCAACACGGTTTGGCCATTTAGATACAGGGTTGACACATCAAGTTTTCAAACAGTAAACAGCACCAACAGGCACAAACAGTAAACATCGATTTCTGTATTTTTATTTATATCTTTCATTTTGGTTACCAATATTAAATCTCCTTGATGTGTCCTTCAATCTGATGAGTCCAGAACTCACAAGAGGATCAATTATAGTTATCAGAGATGCTGGAAGCCATAGACAGCTTATTCCAGTACCAAATTCACAATTCGTGTAAGCATCACTTTGATCAATAGATTGACTAAGTTGTCAATCAGTTGTCCTCTTTCACGATAATTTGTTAAAAATGAATAATGTTGCCAAAAGAACAGAAACTTATGATATTGAAGTTATTTATTGCCAGTCAACAAAGGGGAATTGTTTCCGAAGTAAAGGCCGATAAAGAACACTGCTTTCTATTTTCAGCTATAACTAATATTTAACATATTTTCCAACACAGCTTCAGAACTAATAAATCATTAGTAAGAAAATCTATAAATCTTAGGTTGTTGGGGGGGCTGGGGGACTGTTTGTAGATAGGAGTTGCGGCATTCAGTATCAGGGGATGGTTAGAAGGATGCAAGATTGCAGCTATTGTGGCAAAATAGCAGCAGTGGAAGGAGGCCGCTACTACTTCATAGCAATAGGGTGATCCTCAAAATGGTCAACAGGCTATTCTGTAGTGATCAATATCATCAGGGGATCCATATTTTGTTTCAAGCAGTTGCAAAAATCGACGCTAGTTCCCACACATCCTATCAATGTCAATGTTATATCAATATACAATAAAATAAGTAGTAGCTCGTGTATAAGCCCAACATTAGGGGAAAACGCAGCAGGTACCAGCACTAAAATAGATATGGAGATACAGTTCAGACATTTGAATGAAATTCAGCTCGAGAAAGGCTTCACTAGTCAATTCAATAATCACGTATGATTCTAAAATGGGCAATTTGAAAATTGGAAATCCTCCATGAGCTTGCAACAATGTAAAACAGAGCATCCCATTTTTAATGGGACACGATTTTTCTTCACAAAATCTAATATTCACGTTAATCTCAACTTTGATGAGTCGATTACAAACTTACCAAGTGGATTGATTTCTCCAGCATATCCATGTTCACTGATCACGTCCTCAAATGCGAAAGCTGCCTCGTGTGGCACACCATACCATGTCTTTCCAGCACCCATATGTAAATAATTCAAGCTATGAAAATCATGATCCTCCACATGCCACGCAAACCAGCTAAACATCATTGCGATATAAACCATAGGTGAAGTCACTCCGGGAATCTCCTCCTTCATGAACCTCAACAAAGATACACTCACCCTGGACACTCCCCTCATGTTCCAATCGGTCTCTCCCACAGTCACTACACCTTCACTCTTTTTGCCATTACTCCTCCTTGTCACAAATGCCGATCCTGGCATGTCATTTGCGTACTCCACATAGAAGGGCTTATCTACAGTGGCATTCCAAAAAAGGGTCTCCATTTCCAATGCATGTAACTCCTTTTTTCCATACTTTTTCAAGTAACTCTTTTCAAAACTCTTGGCCTTTGTCTCAAACTCTGACAGGGTATACTTTTCACCACTCAACCACACCGATTTCTTCACGGGGCGGTGCTTCCTGGGGCAGAACCCGATTTGCTGTTGCCGTGTCGTAAAAGTTGCGCCCGGATTCAACTCTTTAGCCCGGGCTAGAAGAGACCTGTTAAAATTAGCAATAACAGTTTTCCTGGAACCTGCAGGCACAGGGGGGACAATTTTGCAAATACCATATTTAGCGGCCTCTTTTTCAATCTTGAAAATGTACCCAATTGGATCTTGAAACTCAGCTAAAGTGGGGTGGTACTCTGGCGCCACTGGCATAGATTTTAACCATGGAGGAACCTCAAAACTGGCACCACAATTCACTTCAGCCGCCATTAATGAGAAAAACAAACCACCACTAAACCACCGAAATCATATCCACAAACCAATAAGCTAGCACAAGCAACTGTACAGCAAAATCTAAATATGCATTTAACCAAATGTGAGATCTGGGGGGTTTACAGGGGAAGCATTGTGAAGTATGTAATCCTGAAATTAGTCAAAGAATGGATTCAGAGATTCCCTTTCGCTCTATTCTATCAATTTTCTACTATATTATTGGGTTTAGTGGGGGAATATATAATTTTTTTTTGGGTCTTGTTGTGTCTCCTCTGTTTCTTGGTAAGAAGAAACGAACAGAGGAGAGGTGAAAAGGTTGATGAGAGTGAGTTAATGCGACGAGAGTGGTTTGAGTGTGGTGCTTTGGTTTAATTAAGCTTGGGCAAATGACTGTGAGCTGGGATAAACTACTCTTTTGCCATTGTATTAAAGAAATACAACATAAAAATTATATTTTTTTAACAAAATTCGTTTTCCAAAAATAGTTATTTTTAAATTTAAAAAAAAAAAAAAACAACAACAACAACTCTATGATTCTAAGTTGAGTGAAATACTTATCATAATTGAAACTCGAATTCGAAACTTTATTTTAAACTAAACAACTCGGTGATATATGGACTGATGTCTTTTTATTTGATTGACTTTGGAAATAATATTTTTAAAAACTTTTTTTACTTTATTATGAATTTCAGTTTCGGCATTATATATTTTTATTTTTAGAAATTATGATGTTTGATTCATTAATAAATTAATAATTTTTTTATTACGTTCATAGTAATAATTAAAAGAAAATATTCAAAATATAGCTAGAGATCGACGTAAGTATTCGACATCAACTCGATGTTGAAATCGATTTATCTGTGTGGTGTAAACCTTGGTATCTACTCAAAGACGTCAGGAATTTTTTCGCTTGTGGGATATCAGACAATTTCGATTCTTTTTTAGTAGTATCCGACGGCATAAAATCATATATTCCTCATTTTCTAAAATAATAACCTAAACATTTCCATTGTCGAGACTAAAAGTATCTTAGCTTGTGATCCTCGACGATAAAAATTTCACTTGCCACTATAATATGGCGTAAATCGTACTATGCCGTGAAAACAATCTACATTGGCTCAGTAATTTGATTGTGTATTCATACCAATGATACGATCAACAGCATGTATCGGCAATACATTCAAATTCAGTATCATAATGTTATCTTCGAAATGCAATACACAATATAACACAATTTGTCCAGATGAAATAAATTGACTAACTGGCGTACACACATATACATTTTTCATGAAATAGTGTAGTCTAAATTCATATACATCAACATAACATGGCAGAATGTTAAAAGCAATAAATTAAAATTTAGATGTTATAAAGTTTAGAAATATCATAACAGAACTCGGAACATATATCAATAGATTTCGTGACTGATTTGCCCAAGTCAAACAAAGGTTGTGACGCTATCCGAGTGATAGTCGATAGATTGTCCAAATCAGCACATTTTATTCTTTGTAATCACATATCATTATAAAATAACATGATTATATGTTGATAATGTTGTTTGATTGTATGGAGTTCCAATGTCTATTGTATTTGATTGAGATCGTAGATTTGCTTTCAAGTTTTGGAATAGCTTTCAGAATGCTTTGTATACTAAGTTGATACCGTTGTTTGATTTATTAATAAATGAAATAATTTTTATTACATTTATAAAAATAATTAAATGAGAGAATTCAAAACATAACTAACGGTTAGTTAAGTATCTTTTAATTCAAAGCTTAGTCTCTGATATATACAATCATATTTTTGGATTTGAATTAATCTTTCAAACAAAGAAAAATAAATGTATTTATTTAATCGTCATTATTTGTTAATAATTTTATCAGTATAATAGATCTTGCTTAAATTTTAGAAAAATTATTTTACGAAATCTCATATTATATTTAATTTTATAAGTGCCTTAAAAAAATCAAAATTCGAGAAGAAAAATAGATATAATATATAACATTCATGTATTGTATTATACAAAATGTGTCTGCTCAGTATTTAGTATATATTATATATCAAATCTCTTACACATAAATAATGTGTATAATGGTTAAAAGCTTGTATCGAAAATACATTCCTATTAAGAGATACAAGGAAATGATTCAGTTTCAGAGCTAAAGATTGTAGTTCTCGAACAAGCAATCGAAACGATTTTGGAGCATCTTTCGGATTCGGTATTGTTCCTATAAACAATAAAATTGTATAAAATACATAAAACATATTTATGTTAGCTAAAAAAGAAAAATTCCGTTTAATAATATAAACGAATTAATAAGGTTTGGGGTGACATAGATTGATACTTTTTGACATCCCGTGTTAAACATGTTCTTCACTGAAAATTATTGTGATGTATGCCCTTAAGATGGTATTTGTATTTCGGGTTTCTGTTTACTGGTACACATTTTTCGATTTATCTTTTTATTTGAATGAAGATACATTTGACTTTATTGGGGATATGAAAATGAAAAAATAATCAATTATAAATATTATTTGATTTAATCTTATTTTTCCATTTTAAAAAATCATAAACCCTGTGTCCGGTTAGACGCCAAACCTCCACCAGCTGCACTGATCCAGGGTTCCTCAAGTTCGACCACGTTCGGATGTCATCCTCACCATCTCCGCTATGGCATCACCTTTCATAGCAAGGAATCTCCGGCGGCGAGTTGGTCCCGCAGTCAATCTTAAGTGGGCACCGCAATTATCTCTGTATTCAACTTCTGCACCTGCCATCTCTGCACCTAATGTAGAACAAGGTTGGATCATGTTATTCAACCTAAAAATTCAGTCATTCCCCTGTGTTTGTGTCTGGGGCCGATGGGTTTTTCCAGGAGTAGTTGATATCGTGAGAAAATGGGTTTTTTTTTTAATTATGGGACGGGATATGATCTCCTATTCTGGAGCGGTATTCATTAATTTATGATTTTGCAGAGAAAAAGGCGAGGTCAATATGGTCGAAGCTACTTCTTTTTATACCGGGTGCCGTTACTTTTGGCCTCGGCGCTTGGCAGATCTTCAGAAGACAAGAAAAGGTTAGCTTTTGTTTCTTATCCATTGCTGGTCGTGTTATCTTATCCGCGGATATCTGTTCCATAGTAGTATTGGATTCTTTTCACTTGAATGAGTATATTTTCTACTGTTTTAAAATATTGGAGAATTTGGAAGTATTTGAGAGTGGTAGCAAACTGTGATAACTCTCTTAGTCAATACACACAAAACGTGAGAATAATATTATTGCTTAATACTCGAGATCACATTGTCGCATAGTTATTTGATCATCATTGAGCAATAGAACGGTACACTGTGGTAATTGATTTTGATGAATGCAACAGTTTATTTGCATTTGAGCTATGTTTGAAATCCGGTCCCTCCCACCCCTCTTGATTTGTATGTACAGATAAAAATGCTAGAGTTTCGACAAAGTAGACTTGGAATTGAACCACTTAAAGGCAATCAAATCTTGTCTTCCGCTGGCAACCATGATTCTCTGGAGTTTAGGAGAATACAATGTAGAGGTGTTTTTGATGACAAGAAGTCAATATATATTGGCCCACGTTCAAGGAGCATTTCTGGAGTCACTGAAAATGGATACTACCTTATAACTCCCCTTATTCCAGTCCTTGGTGATGTTGAAAGGTAAAATTTTGAAGCAATTATTCAAATAAGCAAGCCAATAAATGTTATTTGATGTTATCCATTCTCCAGCTTTGCTATTTAGTCATGTTAAGTAATGTAACTTTTCAAACTTGATTTGCATTGTGATGCAGTATTTGGTCTTCAAACTATGATTTGTTTGCTGAACAAAATTTTTAGTGAACATGGAAAACATTTAGGGTGCGCTCGGATCAAGGGGTCTGAAATAATGGATTCCAAATCCATTGATTGCTAGATAGATTTACGCAGGTGAATTTCAAATCCACCCCTTTGTTACTTTATCTTGACTTCAAATTCATTCTTCAAATACCTCCCCAAATCAAATATCTTCCTTTCAATCAAATCTTTTCATCCAAGTGCAACCTTAAGCAATTCTTGGATGTATATGTATAAAGCTTTTTCATTCTCTTAGTAACATAATATTTCTTTTCTAATACTCTTAACCCAATATTTCATATTTTAGATTCTTAAATACCCCCAAACCAGTAAATTAGCTTAATACACGAGATGTGACATCACCAAAAGAATAAGTTTTTTAATGACGTAACATCTGCAATAAAAAAGTTTCATTTAGAAGTTGAAATCAAGCATATATCCCATTAGCATTTTACCAAATTGTTTTATGAGAATATTCAAAAACAGTACCATACATTACCATGACTTCGATGATCTGGGGAAATATTTTTTTATTTCAAAGTGTTTTATCCTGTTATGACTAAAGATTGCTTTACTATTCTTGTGAACATGATAGTGGCAATCCTTGATATCTGCTGTATTCATAAAAAATTATGTGTGGTTGTTTGATGTATCCAATACACATTGTCAATTATTTTCATGGTTTCTTCAAATATAGGTAAGTTTCTTGAAATATTGTTTAATTTCTTGCAGTCTGCAATCACCTGTGTTAGTCAATAGAGGGTGGGTGCCGCGTAGTTGGAGAGACAAGGCATTGCGTGTACCAGAGGATGATAGACTGTCAAGCAGTTCTTCCACCCCAACTCAAGAGAGTGCAAAAATTTCTTGGTGGCAGTTTTGGTCTAACAAACCAAAAAAACTCGAGGTTGTAAAAATTGTTTCTTTGTGTTTTGATTAGTGTTGATGGATGACTTAACTATGAAATAAAATCACAATGTATTAAAGCTGACAGGAGCATGATGCAGCTGTCATCATAGTAGAAGTCCTTGGTGTTATACGTGGTAGTGAGAAGCCAAGCATATTTGTGCCACCAAATGATCCTGGTACCTCGCAGTGGTTTTATGTTGATGTTCCAGCAATTGCTCAAGCTTGTGGACTTTCTGAGAAAACACTCTATGTGGAAGCTATCAATGACAATATCAAAGCAAGCAGCCCCTACCCTGTTCCAAAGGATGCCAATGCGCTTATTCATAGTTCAGTAATGCCGCAAGATCATCTTAATTATACAGTAACATGGTATGTATCATCCTGTTGCCTTTTGGTTAGTCATTCATTCATTCATTCAAATTTGCATTTTTTCATACTTACTTGACACCTCTTTTATCAAATGAACTTGATTTGACTTTATCTTAGTATTTTTCTCATTCAAATCCTAAGTTTTCTACATTTAAAAAAAATCCTAAATTTTCCAATACATGCAAACCTTTTTGTCTTCCCATTATTTATTGGTGCCAATTTGCAACGTTCATATTTTAGCAGTGTTACACTTAATGTTGGAGAACTCTTTTTCTACTACTTTCAACTTTATTGAAATGACTGGAATTTTGTGCTTGTCCAAGTTTTTATTTTTGAAGTTATTAGGCTTCTATCATAATTTATCATTGACAATTTCAGTTACATCATATACGGATGTATCTTCCGTTCCTCTACCCAACCTTAAGGTATCAAATCGGTTGTCAAGAATTTGAGTCAGCAAAGGATGCTAGGATTAATGGGGTTTCTAGATAAACTTATAAAGGCCTACATCATCAATATAGTAGTTGAGAGTGCGTAAGGCTCAGTCCTTGTGCCTTGGCACGAGTCTTATGAAGCACACTCCTTTTGCCAATGACGCATGTGTCTTAAATCCCAAGCTTGCTTTAACCGTGCCTTTTGTGCAAATTGTATGTATGTTACAGATTATGTCTTATTGCACCCGATTTCAATAAGGCTCACACCTTGTTGCTTACCTTGCCTCTAGGCTCTAGAGCTTTTGTGCGTTTTGCACCGTTAGTCCTCTGGTTATCACAGATTCACCATGATATAAATATGCTACTTGGATGAAGTAATTGGAAAGAGTTGTCCAATTTTATCCCTCACGTATTTTATTTAAGTCGTCCAAAGATTGCCTAGAAAAGACTTCATTGCTACTATTTTTCTTCTGCAGTATTACATTTTTTCGGTGATTGGTGTTTTTCCTTTTAATCTAAGTTGTTACGTGTGTTAGTCGATTCTAGGCTAAGTTGCATGGATACGGATACGGGTATCGTGTTCGATACGGAAACGGCAAAATTTGAAAATATGTATAAATACATACGGATATGATACGACAATTATTAAAATATATATATATATATACACACACACTGTACAACAGATTAGTGCTTTAAGAAGAAAAAGCAAAAAAAAAAAACAAATTTTTTCTTTGCTGAAACATATCATCGTGGTGTTCATGGAGTATCCTAGTCGTATCCAAGACGTATCCGGATGGTCAAACCTACAAAAAGTCAGCGACACAGATTTTGCCGTATCCGACACGCCGATATCTGTGTCCATGTCTGATACTTCATATTTTTAAAAAAGTATCCGTCCTACATAGATTCTAGGAAATGTGTTGTGTGACTTATTCGAAGCTATTTTTTTTTGCCCTGGGCTGTATGTTGATTTCTTTTTAGTTGTTTTAATCCCCAGTCTAGTAACCTTGTGATAATCTGCAGCAGTGGTTTTTCTGATGTAAATATGCTCTGGTCCAGGTACTCACTTTCTGCTGCAGTAACATTCATGGCTATCAAGAGACTCAAACCAAGAAAGAGTAGGACGTAGTGCTGTTTGTTTTCAATAGCTTCGACATATGACGAGTTGATTCTTCCCTCCAATCCATCGAACTGAGGTGAGACGAGACGAGACATTTCGGCTTACATTCTTCTTGCACATGCCACCCGGGAAGCAAAATTTTTCCTTCTCCTCGACTACTTTGTTTTTACATGCGTCTAAGTCCCCGTTCCTAGACATAAAAGATGATGAGGATCGATGATTCTTGAGCTACGTTTTTCTGTTACAATATGCAGTTGCAAGTATCTGCAGTCAATAAAAATATCATGCAAATAGGGGCCAATGTTATAACACTACCACCTACATGTGGAGAAGGTAAGCCTGATAAATATCCACAAGTACAAATGGCTTCCATTTTATTCTCATTTTATAATTATAATTATATGAAATGTAACAAATATCTGGAGTGTATTTGTGGAGTAAATATCTTAAAGAAAATCAAAATATTTAATATCATAATTATCTTTTTTATCTTACTAAAAAAATTTTCAAATCACTTCGTATTTTACATAAAAAAAAATCTAAACAAAATTTTTTTTTTTAAATTGAGTAAATTTTCTAAATTGAAAATAATTTCGTGTTAATTGTTATTTGATTAATTTTTTTTTTAAAATAATAATAACATTATAATATTATTTTTTAAAATTATAAAAATATATTTAAAATCAATAAGTTTCACCGAGATTGGTAAAAAAAACAAGAATATTATATATATATAAATAGTAGACCAAGGCATGTCAAGTCAAAGTAAGAAAAGAAAAATGGATCCGGCAAAAAGAGGTTAGCCAGCTGATCATTTCCCTACAACACGCTGCACAAACTGCACCACCGATCCACCGCCACCAATGCCGAGAATCTACAACTCCCCGACGCCGCCGCCTGCGAGGACTCTTCCACGACATTCGCCGGTGGTAATACCCTCCCATCAGCGAACAAATCCCGCCCATTATGCGGTTGTCCTATAACGATCCCTTCTTCCAGCTCCACCGCCACGCTGCCGTCTCCAAACCTCCTCTCCACTTCCAAATACTCCCCCAGAGACGCCCTTCGGACGTCATCACCCTCTTCTTCCCCACAAAGCATCCACCACCTTCGCCTCTGCCGTGCCACCACCCCCCGGACTTTCTCAGGTTTCCTGCTCCTCCGGCCCAATGTTGCCGCGGAGATGGAATTCTCCCGGTGGGATGCGGCCCTGAAGATGATGGCCTGGAGGTTCACGCCCATAAGGGTGCCTAGTGTTGTACTTCCATCGTGGAAGAATGATCCTGTCGACTGTAAAAAAAATATATATATTTAATTCGAAGAAATAATTTTCTGGAAAGGAATTTAATATTTGTACCTCTGTGTCGAGATCAGAAGAAGAAAGGGAAGAAGCGGAGGGGGAGGAGGGTGGCGCCACCAACACCAACACCAACACCATATCATTTGCTGGATCTGAGCGTGACTGTGAAATGGTTGTTTGTCGGTAGAAATGGGGGAACCATGCAACTATATCATCTGGCAAGTGAAATCCATCCAATCTACATGCAAAATAATTTTATGCTTTTTTTAGGAAAATAATAATAATATTACATTTAAGTCCTTACTTTTTCAAAATATGGATATTTATTAAAATATAATCGACATATATTCTTCATTTAACGTTTAACTATTTTAAAAACTATAGACATATTATTTATTTACTCATTATATAAGTTTTGTGTAATAAGTTCGATCGAGAAATTGTTGATCCAGCAGAATTGAAATCGTGACTATTTGGAAGCTTAATCACATCTCATAAAGCATATTTAATATATTATTATTTTGAGGTCGTGAGGTTAATCATTTTGTCTTTTTGAATATATATTATTCATTTATTATTCGTTGAGATAATATATATAAAAATAGCATTTTTTGCTCTCTATGTTTTCATATTTTTATATTAAAATTTATAATTCATAAGATATTTCCTTATTATTTATAAATTGAAGAAGGCTCCACACACAATGGCGGAGTCAGGAATATGGCTCTGCCCGAACTAGAATTTTAAACTTTAAAATCTTTTAATATTTTAAATTGATCTACCCGAACTAATATCATATTAATCTAAAATTATACAAAATTTATATATAATTTTTTTTTAAAAAAAATTAGCCTACCCGAGTATTTACACATATGGCTCCGCCACTGTCCACGCACCTAAAGGAGAAATGAAACTTTCCACCTAAGTAAGGTTTGCCACTTGATGTCCACTGGTGAGACTCAATGTCCAACAAGTTTTATACTTGGTTAGAAGATTAACAGTGTGTGTGGATTTATGAAGTAACTTTTTTTTTAAAAAAAAAATGTGGACTTCAAAATATATCTCTTAAATCTTTTGATAATCTGGGGATTTTTTTTAAAAGTATTTAGAATTTAAATTCATAATTTTATATGTACTTTCCAACTATTTTTAATAATAAAAAAAGAAAGTATTGATCCTACCGTATTCGAATAAAAAATAGTTTAGATCTTTACATATTTTAAAGCTTTCACCTTAATAAATCAATTATAATTAATGTTAAAATTCGACTTATTAATGATCAGAAAAAAAATCTTATGAGAATGTTTCATGGTTCAATCTTGTGAGGCAAAATCTTCAACTGATACGACTTATTAAATATTTTTATTTTTATGTCTAAAATATTATTTTTTGTAATGCAACGTCCCCACTATAACAAGACAAGTATTTTTAACGTGCTTATTTCTTCAAGCACGTGCACCTATGAAACTTTCAAGGAGTCGTCCATCGCATAATTACCCAAGTCAAACACATTATACGATGAACTCCCGAAAAGAATATGCACATTTTTAATACGAGTAATACATATCAAATATTTTAAGCTCTCCTTAACTGTACAGTTTCATGTTTGCGCAGTCTTGGAATCCCTCTCATTCAAATGTGAGATCGGTTCATCTATGTTCCATTTTTTTAAAAGCATGTCAGAAGCTGGTCATCGTTCGCGCAACTTCTTCGCACCAACAATCACTCATCGCCCTCTTCGGCCCCGGGCATGTCACATTTTTACTGGAATTTTTTCATTTTTTGTTAGCTATATTATGAAGAAAAATTATGTAATATATGTTGATTTGATTTAAATATATTATTTTTATATCAAATATATATTGTGTAATAAATAATGATTTGAGTGGAAAAATATTACTTTTATGTCAAAAAAATTTAATTTTGTTGCAATTATATATCGATCGACCATCTTACAGATATAAATCCGTGAGATTCATGTACAAAAAACTACTCTAAAAATTATTAAGTAAACAATTGAAGCGGATCGATATTTAGTGGA
Source organism: Primulina tabacum (assembly GCF_025594145.1). Taxonomy (NCBI): domain Eukaryota; kingdom Viridiplantae; phylum Streptophyta; class Magnoliopsida; order Lamiales; family Gesneriaceae; genus Primulina; species Primulina tabacum. The sequence goes on from NC_134557.1 coordinate 4,802,307, forward strand.
ATACTTCATAAAAAAACAAAATACGAAAAGAAGTGGATGATTTTAAAAAAATTAGATTTAAACTATTTAAATGATTATGTTACATATGATGTATGCATCGATGTCATCAATATCGAACATCTAATTTTCACCGTCCATCTATCACTTACATATGTTACTTTTAAGATTATGATATTTTATTTTATTGGTCAGATAAATTATAATTTATCTGACATCAAGATTTTAAATTTTAAAAATAATTCTTATGCATTTATCTTAGATTAAACGGTCTTTGCAAGAATTCTCCACCTCCATTGTATAAGAAATAAGTAAACGATCTCTAGTTTGGGATGATAATGATTCAGATTTTGGTAGATATCTATATTTTCCGTCCACAGTATCTATTTATTATTTTCATCCTCATCTGCATCCTCATCTGCATCCTCATCTTCATACTCATCGGATGACTGAATATCAATAGCCTACCCAAAATATCTAATTACCATATATAATCACATTTTCTAAAAATTTGAATTATTTCGAGTAAATTACAAATATTTACTAAATTATTGTGAAAAATTAAAAAATTTAAATATAAAAATTAGAAAATTAAATATTACAGATGAACTAACAATATATTATAACATCATTATCCTGCAAAAATAATATCAACTCTATACCGATAATTTTATTCATTCCACTCAACTAATATAATTCAATAAAAGCATATCAGAATTAATATCACAACCAAAAAATCATATATATTTATATTAATATATATTATTTTAATCGAATATTCGGGCAATGTACAAGTATGATTTTTTAAAAAGACCTGCCTCCATCGCTATAATCGAAAATAACAAAACCCGATTATCTATTTATTTAATCAGCTAAAAAAACCTCTCCATGCTCTCCTGAATCCGGGTCGGATACTAAATTATTCGTCAGATTCGGAAGAAATTGTAATCCCTGGTCTCTATTTATTTTTATGATAACATATTTGGCAGGCTTATTAAATGGGTATAATTCTAAACTTATTTAAGCAAAAAAAATCAATTTCCACGACAAAAGCGTAAAAAGTATATTTCGATACAAGAAGTTAAATTATTTTATAAAATAAAAACTAAAATTTTTAAATACGTTAAATAAGAACTCCTCCAAACAAATGGAGTAAGATCAAAGATTTTAAATCCAAATCCTCAATGGAAACCCAATCTTATTTAAAAAAATTAACCAATCACAATTAAGCACATCACATCGTTTGAGAATTTCATTTATTATCTATCTTTAATTTAAAAATTACCACATTTGACAAATAAAAAACATCATATTTTCACTTTCTTTGGAAATTTTAATTATTGATTTTCTATGATTTGTCTACTTCCAAATGTAAATTTCTTACCTCTTTAAAATTTTGATTTTTTTAATATTTTTTTAAACAAAATACATTCTCAACTAACTAGGCCAATTAATTAATATTAAATTTTTTCCCTAAAATTATATTTAAATTAATATTTACGTGAAATAACATTAGAAATTAAATTAAAATGAAACTATTTTAAAAAATAAAAATAAAAATAAAAAATTAACCTAGTCTTAAATGTTGCTATGATCTCAGAGTAAGTCATTTTGTGAGACGATTCACTAATTTTTATCTGTGGGACGGGTCAATCTTACTGATATTCACAATAAAAGTAATATTTTTAGCATAAAATTAATACTTTTTCATGAATGACTCAAATAAAAAATTCGAACCACAAAATTGATTCGTAACATCTTCTCATGAAATTTTTTATGACGATCTTATTTAAAAAATAAACAAAAATATCTTCGTAATCTGGTCATCGATTACGTTGGCCAGCTCTTACGGCACTGCCACACCTGAATCCGAGTCCTCTCGATATAATCTCCCCCCTTCTGCCATTTCTGCCATCGATCACAATCGAAGGAAATAAATAACTGGAAGAAGAAGTCTTGAATCAAGTCAATGGCAGAGGCCAAGATCTATGAACTCAACAATGGCACTATGCAAGTCCATGTCTCCAATTTTGGCTGCACGATCACCTCCTTGTTTGTACCTGATAAAGATGGTAATTTGGCCTTCTAAATCATGGAGAAATACTATATTTTTGAAGAAGGAATAAGTGTGAATATCTGTTTATTGCTTTTTTGTATTTGCATTTGAAGGGAATTTGGCTGATGTTGTTCTGGGATTTGACACGCTCGAGCCATATTTGGTCAGTGACATTTTTATATCTATTTATTTAAAAAACCCTTGTGAATTTGATTTCGATCTTGCTGTTTTCTTGTGAAAAAATTGAATCTTGGCGTGTTGTCGAGGGTAAATAAAGGTACTCGTTGTTGTTCTTTGTTTGTTGTCACTTCGCACTCTTCATTTTGACTTGGGGCATCGATTGTTTGTGGGGCATGAATTTTTACGAGTGAATTAATTTCCTTTTCTGAATATGGTATTCCCCCCTTTATGTTTATGTACAGAAAGGGGCTTCTCCTTACTTTGGGTGCATCGTGGGTCGGGTGGCAAACAGGATCAAAGCTGGGAAGTTTACTCTAAATGGTGTTGAATACTCATTACCTGTTAACAAGCCTCCGAACAGTCTCCATGGTACTCGCGATTGAGGGTTTTTGGAAATCTATTTGTATTATTGTGATTCTTCATCAAATGCATATGTTTATTTTGATATGGTGTGTGCTATTTAATGTGATCGCCTAGGAGCGAGGGATGACAAGGTTGCCCGAATCATTGTTCTAGTTTTAGCAAACCCTTGTACTTGTAAGCCGAAAGCCGAAAATATATCAAATAATATCCACCATGTACACATTCATGTTAATTGGACAATCGCAGGACAAAAACCAGCCAACACCAACTTGTCTTAATCGCGGGGATTGTTAATTTATTGTGAAATTCAACATAGTAACTTCTGATATTCGGTTGTACATTATAGTATTTGTTTTATTGTATAATAGTTTTTGAAGAACAGAAGTAAAATGTGTTGTTTTTAGTATTTTTATTTCATATCTAGATTATGTGGCATTATATGTTGGTGCATCTGGCTTCATTTCAATAAGCAATTGTCTTGCCTTGAACATGTGTCTCAAATAACGATGATATGTCATGTGAAGTTGATGTTTCTTGGTTGTGGATGTTTATTGATGTTGACTGTTGATGGATTTTTTTATCGGCCTGCTATACATCCGTGTTAACTTTAGAAAAGTAAAAATCTTTGTAGATTCCAGAATCAAATTCTCTGGATATAAAATATATTTAAAAGAAGATGAATATATTTATATTTCTTCATGAGTGAATGAAATGTAGCTCAAGAAGAATTTATATAACTCGAGTGTTGTTTTGCTTCATAGTTTTAGAGCCGAGCCCTATTTGTCTCGCATATGGTAAATTGATTCTTACCCATGAAAATGAAGGAAAAATTGTTATTCTTCATAATTAGCCTTCCTCACAGTCATCAGATCTCTTCTGTGTACTTGCTTGATATCAGATTGACGGGTGATGTTATTTTGAAGAGAGAAAACGTGTGTAAAAGTTCACCATGCTGGTAAAGGCCTTTCAGCTTCTTAATAAAGCTCAAACATTAAGCGTGAATCGCAAATGTTAATCGCGGATTGTTTAGTTCACAGTTTCGTGTAATGTATGATAGATCAGGTAGTGACTGTTTCATTTGTATATTTGTCTTTTATGTTTGCTTGCTGGCCTTTATTGTGCTAATGGATATATCATGGTATGGCTGTTTGGTATAGATATGATGATAATAAAGCTAAGAGGAAGAAAGTGCATTGTGTTTTCACATTCGCTGAGGCTGCATATATTATTGTTTGGAATGACGACAAATCTATATCTAGAAGGCCACGTGATGTATTTTTCCTGAAAATTTCCGACTTTCTAACACCATACAATCTTTTGAACCTTCTCTTTTGAAGGTGGGCACAAGGGATACGACAAGGTTATTTGGGATGTTGTGGAGCATAAGCAGGGTGATAATCCATCAATTACCTTCAAGTACAAGAGTTGGGATGGAGAGGAAGGTAACCCCCTGTATTTGGTTTTGCTGACACCAACAGAACCAGTGTTTATACTACCATTTCTTTTGTATATTTTTATTACAGGCTATCCAGGTGATGTTTCTCTCACTGCGACATACACACTTACTTCCAAGACTACACTGAGACTTGACATGGAAGCAGTGCCGGAAAACAAGCCAACACTGATCAATTTAGCTCAGCACACCTATTGGAATCTGGCCGGTCACAATTCTGGTAACATTCTTGATCACACCATACAAATATATGCAAACCATCTTACTCCCGTGGATCAACACACTATTCCAACTGGGGAGATCATTCCTGTCAAAGGCACTCCATTTGACTTCACAGCTGAAAATAAGATTGGTAGCCGTATCCATGAGGTTGGGATGGGATACGACCATAACTATGTACTTGACTGTGGAGACGAGAAATTGGGATTGAAGCATGCTGCAAAACTGAAGGATCCCATTAGCTCGAGGACACTAAATTTGTGGACTAATGCTCCTGGCATGCAATTTTACACTGCAAATTATGTTAACGGAATCACTGGCAAAGGTGGTGCAGTATACAATAAACATGCTGCCGCATGTCTCGAAACACAAGGATTTCCAAATGCTATCAATCAACCAAACTTCCCCTCAGTGGTGGTTCACCCACGCGAGAAATACCAGCACAGCATGTTGTTCGAGTTCTCTTTTGAGTAAGGGTGGACTCTTTTGGTTAAATACTAGTTTTTTTATGAGAATAAGTAGGACTGGAGCTATGTTAAAACAGTCATCAATGAACATCTAAAACTTCATATTTTCTAAAAAGTTTTTGAATTTCTTCATTTTGTTCCTGGATGAGCATTCGCATGCTTCGGTTATCATTGTTTGTTTGATTCTTGAATTGCTAGCATAATGTGAAAGTTGATTATGATAATCACAATCATCGTATAACTAAAATTTGTCTCAAAAAATAATAAACAAGATTTCACGATTTATATCTATGGAATATCACAAGCTTTACACTCGGTCTTTAGGCACTAGTTACCAAAAGAGGACTCGAATTCCCACCACAATTGACATCCATTGGGAAAAAAACTCATCAGGTGTAGTAAAACGCCCCGGAAGAATAACCATTATTACTCAGATAACCAACCTCCGAAAGTTGTTGGAAGGTCAAATGTGAGGAAACACCAACATTGTCACTTCGAGACAGAACATTTTCATGGTTACCTGCAAATTTATGACACCATCGCTTAAATAGGGTAGGTAATATTCAGGCGCAATAATATTCAGCAAGTCCGTTAAATTAACAGTAACCACATAACAGAAAACAATGAATGCATTTGAAGGAACACTCTAGTCACTTGGAAACTGCAGGCCAATTCGTTATTTTCTTGGATCCTTTTGGATTGAAGAAGGCTTTCAAGACATCGATGTGTAAGAGACATTTGACAGCAATCAGTAACAACACAGAAATCTCGAGGCTTCATCAGAAAGCTACAAAAGATTGGTACTGTTTGAAATGGGACATAACCTCACCTGGTGAAAAAATTGTTTTATGCACTCTCAGCCGTGATAAGAGCAGTTACTTTACCCACAGCAACAGTTTTCCCTGTCAGAAAAACGAATTTTAAGTAAACTTAATAAGGTTGAGTAAGCAGCAACAGAGAATCGTAATTTACACAAGGCCAAATGTTTTTCAACCTTCAGTGCGAAGAGTGAACCGTCCAAGTTGAGGAAAATCAGAGAAATTTTCAATGCATATCAAGTTATTCACCTGAGAGGCAAAAATGTAGCAACAAAAATTATGTCAATCCCTTGAATACATAAATCAGAGAGAACTATAACACCAAGATTAGGATTTATTGAACATATCAGAGAGCACAGACATCATAGAACAATCAGCTTTTTAAGCCTGCATATCTCATAAATTGATAGATCAGTTCCACTTAGATAAAACAAATTTTAGAAAGAAGCTAATACATTTTTCAAATAAATTTACACCAGATACAAGTATTATTACAAGAAGATTGTGTAACTTTGTTAACCTGAATGCGGCATACAACAACTGCACCATTCTTCACGAAGAGCGGTTTTCTTTTCATAGGTTTTTTAGTTTTGGGATCAATCTGTTGCATCAACTCAACAATCTCACACTCCTCCACGACTGCATGGATGTGCAAAACAGCCTTGTATCCAGCAGTAAAAATTGCCTAACATGAGAAGCATACATCTTCAGATACGATAGAAAAGCAATTCAATGAATGAAAAAACATGCACATGAATATGCAGACAAGTATGCCCATGAAAAGATTAAGACAAAAAACATAGGTAAATGGATCAAAGAAAAAACTATACATTGTCGAGTAACTCCAGAATCTGCAACTGGGCAACAAAGTCAGAAACAGCAGCTATTTGCTTCGCTGTAAACACAATCAAATAACATTGGTATAAAATAAATAAAGCAACAAAATTCACAAGTTCGACAATTGAGCAACCAAATGAAGTACATGGAGCCAACACTACCACCCATTGAACTCATTCAGAAACCTGAATGACGTTGTGGGACTAATAATTATAAATATTAATAGAATCGCTGTCATTGAACTCAGAGAGGAACACTGTCTATGTTCTGCGACTCTCTCCTTTAACTAGTAAATATTGACCACGAAAATTTCTGAAGGAGCTACCTCATCGATATTCAGAATCTTTCTACTTAATTTTCTGTAGAAAGCTATTGATATGCATTTGTCATTCATGAATTCTAAACCAAAAAAATGCAAAGAAGAGATCAAAGCACAACACAAAGTTACGACTCTGGACGATCAACAAATGAGAACTTCAATTCAGCATAATACATTCAATTCCCGTGGGACAAGTTGCAATCTCCATGCCAATAGAGCAACGTCACAGATCCCCACAATTTGTGTAGTACAAAATCAAAGGTATAATGTTCAAAAGGATTCTTCATTGAGTACTAGATTAAACTTGGGAGAATCTACCAATTTTACCTACCCGCGCTGCATAAGACAAACCCAGAAATGATATCCTCTTCCTCAATCCCAGAAACCCTGACTCGCAAATTTTCACCAGGTCCTGCTCGACTTACTTTATCTTCATCACAGAAGATGGCAAGAACTTTCACCAGGACCTGAAAATTATCAAAGCGTAAGATTTAACCCCAAAACGGTTCATGCATTCATAAAATAAATTTTTTGATAGTACGAAAAATATGGGGTAAAAAAACACCTTATTTGGCATGATCATCATATTATCGCCTTCACGAATACTCCCGGATTCAACTTTGCCCATAACAACAGTTCCCATGTCCTTGAATTTGTCAATGATGGGCATTCTACCGAGCACATGACATTAGGACGAAAAGTATGTATGTCGTGATTACATTCCCAAGTAAAACAAGAACGAAGAAGCAGTGCATAGTTTTAATCTAATAAGATAAACCAAAGAAGACAAAGGCATAGCAGAATATTTCTACCTGAATGGACCTTTTGGATCACGTAAAGGAACTTCAACACCATCAAGAGCTTCAAAAAGGCATGGACCCTCCCACCATGGGCATACATTTTTGTCCACTCTTGTTTTCATATTTGTACCCATCAGACCAGATATAGGAAGAAATTGTACATCTGAAACCATAGACAAAAATATAAAAAGAATTTATGATCGGTACATTAATAAGGACACCAATAGATAATTTTTATGAAAAAGTCGTTATTTAGAAAAGCATCTGCTCACATTTAAAAAAAAAAATTAGATTATTTCCTGAAATAAGGCTTCACGTGTTATGAAGTCTTTAATCACCATGGCAATTCAATATTGATTTCAGGATACATAGTAAGGTTATGAACAGAGACAGACACAAGATGCATGAATTCTTAAAAATTGAAGGACAAGACAGCAAAATTGTGGACACATATATACATTATACATACATAATGCATATAAAGGTATGTAACTGTATATAGAAATAATAACCGATATTATCAAGTAAAACTATCAAAATTAAAGAAGATGAATGTTATTGAATGAGTTTTAAAAAACAAAATCTATCTCATTTTAAAATAAAAAATAAAGATAAATTAAAAACAATCATTTACTCATGCTTTAAAATTGATATAATTATTAAAAAAAAGGATCACTAAAAAATGATTATTTTAACAATTTACACTAAAATTCTGAAAAATACTAAAAATTAGACCAAAATCTCAAAATTATGTCCAACACTCCTTTATCCTTCTCCATTGTACTCAATTTCTTTCTTTTTCTATTAATTCATGGACACGCTCCTTGGCATGTCCAACACACATCCGTGTCATGTCAAAGATGTTTTTGCTTTCCAATAGTGTCGGTGTCTGACATGGCACAGGTCAATAATTTGAAGAGCTTCTGCATCATATATTTAAGGTTACACACAAGTCATGTCATGAGGCATGAAGCTGAATTCTGTTAACTGAAAGAATTTGCAATGTAAATGTGGCCTCATTTCTATAAAATTTGAATCCTGAACGAAACCTCTTTCTTGCCTCTTAGTTTCATGGTTCAGAAAAGGAACCAAATTAAGCTAGGGAATTCAAAATAGGAACAGAGTAACACAACTCCATAACAAACACATACTAATATAATAAACAAATAAAAACAGTGTCAATCTGATACTCCATGTGAAAGAAAGAACGCATCATCAGTATGAAAAATGTAATCCAACAGGGAATTTACCTTTCTTCACATTGTAACCTGAGGACTTCAGAAATGGTAACATTTTTGACTCAATCTCATCATATCTGCAATGACAAAACAGCAGCAACACATTGCAAATATAACATACAGGATTTCCAAATGCTCTCTCAAACACTAAGAAAAAGGCACCTCTCTTTTGACCAGATCACGGTAGGTTCGTCCATTTTGTTCACAACAACAAGAAGCTTCGAAACACCTAAAGTCTTTGCTAATTGGACATGTTCGCGTGTCTGTCCACCTCTCTCATAACCAGTTTCAAATTCTCCCTTCCTGGCGGAAATCACCTGTGATCACAAGATGATTAAAAGGAAAAGAACAAGAAATCAAAATCTGACTAAGTATTGTACTTACCAGTACACCTATATCAGCTTGAGATGCTCCACTGATCATGTTAGGTACATAGCTTTTGTGACCCTGAAGTACCAACGTTTAACATCAAATGTACACCACCATGAAGCGCAGATAAATCAACTGGCGTGTAAAATGGCAACCAAATGCTCTAATCAAGTGTACCTCGTTGATGTCATATATAATGCAACTTTAAATATTTAAGTTAAAATTCACTGCATTTACAAACTCCCTCGGAACTAATATAAAATTTCAGATAAAAAATCTGGATCGAGTTAGAATAAAGGTGAAATTAGTTTAAAGCTTTAAAAACATAAAAAAATTGCGATCAAAATTTATTGCAACTGCAGAACTTCTACAAACAGAAATCACAAAGCAATAAATAAAAGGAAAATAGAAATTACCGGGGCATCCAATATCGTAAATCTAGTAGTTTCCGTTTCAAATGAAGCTCGACCAACTTCAACTGTTTTCCCCTACAAAAGAAAAAAGGGCAACAAGCAACTCATCTCTTCACACATTCAAATGCATTTGGAGGACAAATAACACATGACATTTAACCTTAGTAGTCAAAGCCACAGATAAGTACCTTAACTCTCTCCTCTTCATTCGTGTCCATGATATAAGCCATGTACCTAGTTTTTGGATTAAATAAGGGAAATCAGTACTACTGAAGCTAGATTAGGAAATGATATCCAACAGAGAGATGGCTGCAAAAATTAAGAAGCAAGTAAGCACTCACCAACTCTCTCTACTTTTATCTTTTGCCTCTTTCTCATACTTTTGGATAGTTCGGTCATCGACTTGACCACTGAGAAACAATATTTGCCCTCCAGTTGTTGACTTGCCAGCATCTGCAGACAAGATGAATAATGTTGCTCCTCACGACAAACTTTGATTATTGATATGTTATAGAGCAGCAACAATCTAATCACAACCCGAAGTCCTATGCATTCAGATTCTGAATGTATTTTTTCTTTCTTTTGAGGGTGGGGGGCATTTTCCTGTTTCATTCCTACGCTTTTTGAAACCCAGTAAAGAGTAAGCGATGAAATATTGAGTAGTTTTAAAGCAGTGAGTATAATCAAAACCCAAGGAAAATGATAACAACAATAAGAGATATGGCATCAGAGTTGTAAGCCAGAGGATATCAGGAATAAACACACAGGGGTAGGTCATGTTCTCCCACTAAGAGCACATTTGGAAGGAAAAACTCCATATTATTACGAATAAACAATTAATATGGATCTCTGAATTGAGGAAAAATTCACTTACCGACATGGCCAATGAATACAACATTCAAATGTCTTTTTTTATTCTCTACCTCATCCACAATATGCGCTGGAGCAGAAATTTCCTTCTCTTTGACTGAACAGACCAAACAAAAGTCAAAACATAAAATAAGATCCTTAAAATAGACTTAATTTTGAAAAAGAAAAATCACAATTCAATGTAGCATCCACTCAAGAACAGAAGCTATAACAATAAAATAAAATAAAATAAAATCACAGAGGCCTTTAATGATATGAGAATTTCTAGGCAAACGAAAAAAAACGATTGCAGAGAGATAATAATTTAGCATAAGGCAGCATTAGTGGTGTTTTAACATATAATAATAATAAGTTTTATTTGTTATCTGTAATATGCAATAAAGTGGAAAAAATATTTTTTTTATGGTGGTGAAATTAGGAGGTCTTAAAGGTTATTATTATATCATATTAAACGATAGGTTAGTTTTGATGAACATTCATTATCTGTGCAAATTCAGCATTAGCGTGAACAATTTATCCTCGTCAAAACTCAAAAGAATTATACTTTAAAATGCAAGTGAATAAAAAATAAGGTGAGAACAAAAAAAAAGGGTATTGGGATACAAAAAAGCAATCAAAAGGTGATTATTTAAGATATCATCTCTTGATATTATTATACATTTACTCATTTTTTATAGTAAAAACAGAACAACCCAAGCGAAGATTATGTAACATAATACACCTTTATGCCATCAAAATAAATTTTACAGAGATGGCATTTAAATGCCATAGGAAGAGGAGATAATATTATCAGACTACTTGCAAGCGGTCGCATGGGGACAATGCCAATCAAACACTAGATTCCGTAGTTACCTACCTTCATACGCATCTCTATGCTCTTCTTGCAATGGTTTGGAGTTTGTACACGTTGTGCTGGCCAAACCTAAAGCCATCAGCAAAATGAACACTTTTTATACATGAGAATCAAGATCAATAAATTATAACCTTGTTCTTTAGATACTAAATTATGTGTGCATGCGTTGAAGATCAAATTAATAATAAAAGATATATGGGAACACACAATAATCTTTAGGTGATCTATTCAGTTTCTTTAGTTTCGAATTTTCTTGTCATGATTATAAAGAAGAATATGGTAAGCCAAATATGAGTTCTGATTTCAAAATGGCAGATGTCGGATATAGTGGATAAAAATAGAAAAATCACTAAAAGCAATCCTTGTGACATAATCCTCAATCTTCAAGCATAAATCACAAAGAAATGTCGTATAGTGCTACAAAAAAAACATAAAATCTGGATAAAAAATTTCCTCTGATCTACTATACACGTCATATGTAGCTTGACCTACCTTTATCCACCTCCGGGTTTATTTCTACATCATGTTTCCCATCTCCCTTGTCAGTAATAAGCGTATCTTCTGCGAGCAATAAATTACGACATCGCAAACATTACAGCAACGACAAGAACACTCTAGTGTACACTACAAACAACAATGCATGGATTCTGATGGATCCAAGGATTTTGATTTGAAAAGATAGTTATCAATCCTCTGTTTACAAAATAATGAATATTCAGATTCTTGAATACGTACTCATGATTTTTTTTTTGTTAAGTTAATACATTAATAAGTCTCAAAACCATGAAATAAAGCAAAAGTCTTCGAATTCACGGTAAAGTAGGCAAAATTCTTCATCAAAACACAACCTTTATGATCTCACAGACAAAGAATAAAATAAAAATCATCAAAAAACTTAACTTTTAACTTCTGAGAAGTTAAACAATAGTAACAATATAAATTACGTAGGGAACTGAATTAAACGACAATTATACCTGATGAATCAAGCTGCAACGCCTTGATATCCTCCTCGATATCTATATCAGTTAACACAAAGCAAAACATCAACAAAATAATGGGACAGTTGAAAAAATCAACATATCACAATTATCCACACATACAACTTCCACAAAAAGCAATCCCTTTACTCCTTTCAAATCAGATAAACGGTACAGATTAAAAAAATAGAATGAAAATCAATCGGGAAAAAAAAACGAACCCATCAAATAAACTTGGGGCGGCGCACTAGCTTTTCAGATGTTGCGGTGATCTTAAGCAGTGGCCGTGGTTTTGGGCTGCAAGACGCGGCGAGAAAGACGAATAGGGCTGAAATTTTCCAATAGGGCTTCTTTCTGTACGCTCGTGAACCGGGTTTATTTACAAGAAGCTTTCGTCAATAACTCGGTCAAAGGATAAAATTTAATTCAATTTCAAAATTAATATTGTTAATTCTAAGTATTAAAAAAAAACTGATCAACTGAACACTCAAATCTAGTATTTATAGAAGAATAATTAGACTTTTGATGGGCCTGTCTTCCATTTGGGATTGAGATGAGCCAGGGATAGTGGGCCCATTAATTAGGGTATCAGAAACGTGTTAATTTTTATTTTATGTTTTTTTTGCTCAATTTTTTTTAATTACATTTCAGTTCTTAAATTTTAATTCTTAGATTGATTCTATTAGAATATTATGTTTTATATCATCCCGGTTTCTTGATATTAGTGAAATATTAAATATTTATATTTCAAAAAACATCATAGCATTTAATATTTGGGGTTAAACAAGTAAATTAAACTAGTCCACTTTAGCAGGCAACAATTGAAATGATTACTATGATTTTTGTCGTTTTCAAATCAAATTAATAATTTTTCAATTTTTTCACGAGTTATATATCTTCTTCTTTTTTTTAACGTAGATAAAAATGTTAAATGAATTTTAAAATATAGGTAAAGATATTATTGAATTACGATTTTTTTATAAATATAAAATTAGATTATAATTGTAATTTTAAATAAAGTTGCATCAAATTAATTAGTTGGTTCAGCTTTAATTATATACCGAGACTTGTTGGGTGCAGTGTATGCTGGGCGCCCTGTACTGGCGCCCAGCTGTGTTTTATTTTTAAATTTTTTTTTTTGGTTTCTAGATTTTTAGATTTACTTTCCAGTTTCTATATTTCTAGATTTCTAGATTTCTGATTTTTTGTGCGTGAATGGCAAAAACAAAAAATTCTTCTTTCGAATATTGGTCACGGAAAACGTGGATTTTGAAACCTATGATATATATGGTGTGAAATTCGACTCAATGTGCAATTTGTGAAATTCGACGTTACTATAAAAAAATTTATCCTGACACTGATAAGTGGTTTGATGTTATGGCCAATTCCCAAATTAGCGTAATAACCTTTGATCATTTTCATAATTATAATATTACTTATATTTTATAATATAAATCGAAACTAATTACAACTTTTTATGAACATGAAGAAGAAAACGTAAATTAGAAAGTTTTTTAGCTAGTAATACTATCAATGTACAATATTTGATAGTTAAATGTGACGATTATGAATATGTAATAGATATCGACATTTTACGGCCTAAAAGAGATATTAACGCTGATGTTTTAAAATAGTCTAATTAAATTGAGTTTTATTTCATTATACAAAAGATGAAATAAATGATAGAACACAATAAATAATTAGCATCTGACAAAAAAATAATATATTGCACTTAAATTTATTATATTTATGAAATATCGAGATAATTAAAATTAAAATTTAAAAATATTAATTTTTTTACGTTTAAACTCATATTAATCTTATTTAAACAAATAAAGATTGAAGCTTCGCTCCCACATTTCAGCGCGATTTTAAGTACTTGGTACGTAGAATAAATCGTATACCTTTCAACAAGCACATGAATACATGTGGGTATCTGTAATCTGTAGTACCCCACGCATTCATACATACAGATACAGTATAGTCGTTTAAGCCCTCATTAAACACAACTGCAGCAAGCGGACAACAGAATCCAGTTGGAATGGGCATCGCCTGCGCATACACTTTCCCCGTTCCATAATGTTGGAGTTGGACAGACTGTTTAATGGTAATTTTGGGGTGTCCTTTCCCTCAGTCAAACCTCTCTTCTTTTCTTGTACAAACGCATGTGATTTTTTCAAGAAGAGGGAATCTAATCAATTAACCCTAGATAGCTACTCCTCTTCCCAACATCTCTTCTTTTTCAAACTTTTTTTTTTTGGTATTAAAAAGAAAACAATTTTTTTTTTTCAAGAAAACGACCCATTGCCTGATGCCTAGTTGCACGCCTACCCACTCCCACTTGCCATATATTATCCTTTCCTCTCAATCACCCACCAATTTCTTATCACTAATCTCGGCCCTTTATATATAGTCCTCCCATCTTCACCTGTTTCTTCTCGTGCTAGCTAGGGTTTCCTCTTCTTGAACGAGTTTAGGGTGTCAAGCCTTTATAGAGTCACTTTATATGGATCTGCCCTCTATGTCTTATTGGTATTTTCATGAATATATTCACGCGCCAAGATCTGGATCATATGCAACTGATTTCACCCAGGAAAAAAAGTGATTTCCTTGCATTCATGTTGGATGATGGTTCTTCTAGCTAGCTAGCTAGCTACCTACCAGGGGTTTCTTTCTTTCTTGGAGATTAAAGTTGAAGAGCGGAGCTCCTTGAACTCCAACAGAGGATTTTTCTGGGAAGATTAAGCTGCTGACCTATGGATCCCTCAGCCCTATCCATATCCAAGATGTCGACTTTGGATGGGTTTGTGGTTTGCATATGTCAGGAGCTTGAATCCACCCATTTTCGATCCTTCTTTGGATTGAAGGGAGCTCTACACTTCTTCCCTCCGCTCCATCTCTATATTGATTACTTTTCTGAATCTGGTTTTATTTTCAAGATCCGCTTTCAAATAAATGGTATTAGATTAATTTGTTGTTCTTGTTCTTTATTTTATTTTTTTTTGTATTTTTGTTTGATTATATATATATATAAATTGCTGTAACTATATCCTGATTCTGCATGCAGACGGGGTGGATGAGAAGGCTAGCTGATGCAGTGTTTAACTTGTGAATCTATCTCTAGATTTCCTTTACCTTTTTTGGCTTCTGAAGAAAGCAGCGTTCTGTTGAAGCTAAACTCAACCATTGGATTCCATTCTTTTTTCATGTTTTCTTTATTTATTTATTTATTATTATTTGTCATGGTTATATTATTAATTTCAAAGTCATTATTATAATTATATATATAAATATGGTTTTGCGTTTTATTTTTGTCAAGCAATCAATTTTGGGTTTTATTTATATGTTAATGCAAAATTTATGACGATTTATTTATCAGAATGAATGAATTGGCCACATTCACCCGACGAAGGAAAGCCGCGCGACAACATTAATTAGTATTACGTTTAATTCATATATTCACAGTTTTAACCTTGACCAAATTAATGTTACAAATTTTTTTTAGAATTCACATTATTTTCATGGAAGGAATTGAGATTGATTAAAGTTCCACAATATTGGAAGCAAGAGTTCAAAAATGATTTTTTACGTTAAAAGTTACTCGGTGTACGTCGCCATGGTAGTTTTACAGATCTATTTGTGTGTTTTAAAACACTTCAAGATGATGTGCCGAGTGAAAATAATTTCAAAATTATGTTTCAACATAGAGAATTTAATTTTTGAAATTGGGAGAAAACCTTTAACACAAATTTAATAATCTCATGCAATAATTAAAATGATTCAAGCTGATTGTTTAGCTACTATATAATAAAAATATTATAAATTAACATAGAGCAATGTGAGATCTTATTGACTTGTTGCTTTATCGCAACGTGTCTTCTTTGTTTTTTGTTACAGTAGGTCTTTTGTAAGACGGTCTCACGAATTTTTATCTGTAAGACGGGTTAATTCTATCGATAACTGCTACTCGCACAAACGAGATTTGAACTCAAAACTATACGAGTTTTGAGACCTAACTCTTACCATTTCGAATATGATTCGTGACTATGTTCTCTTGTTTTTCAGTTACAAAATTTTCATTTATGTAAAATAAAAATCACCTCGATCTCTCCAAAGTATGTTTGCTTAAGAGAGATGTGAGCCTATTGGGCCATTTTTCTTGTATTATTGGGCCGGACCAACTCGGCTTCATGTTCCAAACCCCTGAAACCCAATATGACCAAAAACCCTAATATCGCACGCTCGTATATCAAACGCGCACATTTGAATCGTCCCCTCTAGCAAAAACACCCTCGCATTTTGCTCAGGCAACCAGCTGCAGCGACGAGTATGGCGCAAGAGCAGCTGATTCTCCGTGGCACGATGCGAGCCCACACCGACTGGGTCACCGCAATCGCCACACCGGTCGACAACAGCGACACGATCGTCTCATCTTCCCGTGACAAGTCCCTCATTGTTTGGTCCCTCACCAAGGAGGACAAGAACTACGGTGTGGCCCGTCGCCGCCTCACGGGACACGGACACTTCGTTGAAGACGTTGTCCTGTCGTCCGATGGCCAGTTCGCCCTCTCTGGGTCCTGGGATGGAGAGCTCCGTCTCTGGGACTTGCAGACTGGGAACACTGCTCGCCGCTTTGTGGGTCATACTAAAGACGTTTTGTCTGTTGCTTTCTCCATTGATAATCGGCAAATCGTCTCTGCTTCCAGGGATAAGACGATTAAGCTGTGGAATACGCTTGGGGAATGCAAGTATACTATTCAAGATCAGGATTCCCACTCCGATTGGGTTTCTTGCGTGAGGTATGGTTGTATGTGGTGTATGTCTTTTTTTTTTTTAATTATAACTTGTAATTTTGTGTTGTGTAGTTGTGGGTCATGTGGAATATTCACGTATTTTTAATGTAGCATATAGGTTATGTTTTGGTTAAATTTGTGTTCTTGGTAGTATTTCCTTGTCATGGGAATCATGAATTCAAAGTTCAGAAACATGAAGGAATCATGATTGAAATTCTTATTTTTCTTAAACTGCAAACAGTATTCTAATACCCATATCCCTTTATCTTGTTGTGTTAAAGGTTTTCTCCCAATGCCCTCCAGCCCATGATCGTTTCAGGATCGTGGGATAAAAATGTAAAGATTTGGAACTTATCTAACTGTAAGCTGAAGTCAACACTGAGTGGCCATAATGGATACGTAAACACCGTAGCATTGTCTCCTGATGGGAGTTTGTGCGCGAGTGGTGGGAAAGATGGGGTGATTTTGCTCTGGGATTTGTCGGAAGGGAAGCGATTGTATTCACTGGAGGCTGGTTCGGTTATTCATGCTCTGTGCTTCAGTCCGAATAGGTATTGGCTATGTGCTGCAACAGAGAGTAGCATCAAGATTTGGGATTTGGAGAGCAAGAGTGTTGTTGTTGATCTCAAGGTTGATTTGAAGCAGGAGAGTGAGATGGCTGCTGAGGGGACTGATCAAACCGCTGCTTGTAAAAACAAGGTACATATTAACTCTCTGCGTTGTAGTAGCTTCAGTGTTGCTCTTTGTGTCATTTTGTGTTTGTGGTTCTTTAGTATTTTAGTGTTTTTGTTTCATGTTACTTTTAGTTTTTTTTTATTTTTGCGTTGCTCTTTGTGCCATTTTGTGTGTGTAAATTAGTATTTTTTTGTTTTTGGTCTTTTGTTACTTGTTCGATTAATAAATGACACTTGGTGATTAATAGTTAACTGTCAATAGGAAATCATAGTAGGGATCTGTTTTTGTTGGATTTTGTTTTTTGACTTCTATGCTTCTGGTTTTTGTACTTAACATGATGACTTTAGTTCACTTGCTTAGTGGTTCGACTTTTTCTTTTATTAGTGATGCCATTATTACTGTTTTCTGAAATTATAACCTCTGGAAACAAAATTTGGCGGAGAAGTGCTTCTGTAAGATAATACTTGAAATTATTTCAACCGTTAAATTTACTTACCCAATTTATATCTGCCCAATTCTGAATGATTGGTTCCATTGAAAGTCCTTAATACCATGTCAAGTTGATCACTGCGTTATAGGTCGTCGTCTGGTAGTGGATTTTGTATAGGAACTTGTCACTGGGGACTATGCTTTGTGAGGTCTAGCATGTTGCAATTTTGTAGTTTTCACGTCTTACTTTGTTGGATATATTTGCAACAAGTGTCTTGAGCGTCCTCTCAGAGTTTGGGAAGGTTGATTGAGCTAAGTTGATTCATAATCATAAATTTATAACTTACGAGCAATGACCATCTTGGTACTTCAAGAAACACGAGTCTGGGAGTATTGGCTTGCTTGTTGCTACTGTTTTTTACCGAAAGATTCACATTTCTTGTACGATATATTCATAAATACACTAAACTGAAGGCTTCTTGTGTCCTTTGTAAAACTTGCCTTAAGAACGCAAAAAAAGGAAAAAAATATTTGAGTAACAGATGAATGGGGGATTTGTTTATCGTATCTGATATCGTCAATGGTTTAATGTAGATCAATTTCTGCACTTGTCTCAACTGGAGTGTCGATGGAAGCACACTTTTCAGTGGCTATACCGACGGGGTTATTCGAGTTTGGGGCATTGGACGTTACTGAAAGAGGGACGAGCTGGGGTTGATATATTGTATTACTCTAATTAATTCAAGGAATCTTTGTTTCCATGGTTTGATGTCTGCTGTTAATTTTTAGTTTTTTGCTGGTAGATAGTATATTTGCCCAACTGTTGGCACAGGTTATTTTGTGTAATCATGACTTGCGGATTTTTGCAGTTTTTACTTTCAAGAGTGACGATGTGGGTCAAAATTCTTTTCGACTAAATTTCATCCATAGTTTTAGTAATTTTAAAGTTAGAATATATGTACATAATTTTTACATATAATTCGATAGCAATTTCGTGCATGCAACTGTATATTCCGAATTCATACCCTTCAATATTATAATTTATTTATTTAAAAAGTATTATACTTATTAATCAAAACTTTCAAGGTTTTTCTAAATCAAATTCAAAAAGATTTATGATATTACACCACAAGTGGAGTGGCATGTTTTTAACAATTCGATACTCGTTATTCGAAAACCACCCAAGGAGGCTTGAAAATACTTATTTTTAGAACCCTGAAAATTGTTGAGAAATAATTAGAATACTCTTTCAAATTATCTGCAAGCTCACTTAGGAAAAAAAAACAGCTACTCATTATAATTAGAGTAGGACTTTTGTGAGACGGTTTCACGAATCTTTATCTGTGAGACTGGTCAATTTTATTGATATTCACAATAAAAGGTAATACTCTTAGCATAAAAAATAATACTTTCACATGGATGACCCAAATAAGACATCTGTCTAATAAAATACGATCCGTAAGACCGTCTCACACAAATTTTTCCCTTATAATTAAATAAAACATTATACTTAAAAAACACACACGGACACACACACACACACATGTGTGTATAAATAACACATAAAATAAATAATAGGTTTTTTGTGTGACGATCTTATGAATATTTATTCGTGATACGAGTCAACCTTATTTATAATTATAATAATAAGTAATATTTTTTAAATAAAATAACGTGAAACAAATATAGTAAGGAAGAATGCAGGTGGAAAATGTTAAAAAGATGGCGAGGCAGAGCATGGGACGCATTACGATGTTCCAAAAGAATGGACACAGTATTTGTGTTAGCACGTAAAGGTGTTATATTGTTGCATCATTTGTCCACTTCAAGGACAACAATTTTTTCTTACCACAATGGATCTTTGATTGACTCTTCTGATTTCATAGATTTTGGGATTTCTTGATAATTATTTTTTAAATTGATGAAAAATATCATATTGAATTTAGAATTATTTGAAGTCCAGTGCTTCAAATTCCTCGATCCAAATGCATGACCCATGTTGTTCCCACAAAATTCATATCTAATGTTGTTTTCAAATTAAAGTCATGCTCACTTCAGTCTCAAGGGAGAAAAATAAATACATGATAGTATCAACTGCACTCAACTTACCAAATAAAGAGTACTTAATAAAAAAACATATAAAAAAGTATTATATAAAAACTTTTTATCACTCGTATAACACAACCACATGATCTTTCTATTAACTCAAAGTAGCAACAGCGAAAATATCTTTTTTTTTAACCCAAAAAAATGGTAAAAAAATAAAAAAAATTCAAGGGTATAAAGCGGAGACAAATGTTGGTTCAAATTGATCAGCTGGTCCAAAATAATCATATATAATTCAATTGTTGATGATACTATCAGTGCAATTCAAATAATTTTGTTTACATCATGTTTCATTCTAAACTTATTATACATGATATAAGTTATCCAAATGTCAAGGCACCGGATTACTATTACATTTTGAAACACAAATAATAAAGGTGTTCCAAAATAGTATTCAGAAAGTCTTGTGAGATCATCTTCATGATAGAGCCCCGACAGGAGGTCCTCTCAAACACGCGAAGTTGGTAGGAGAGCATGCGGGAGATCATCTCGGCCGACCTCCCAGAAGCCCGTAATCGTGACACAGAAACCGGTGGCCGACCTCCCATGCCGACCTCACAGCATGTCCTGAGCTGACCTCCATATGATGGCATCTCGCCGATTGGAAAGGTTTTGTCCGAACTCTTGAGCCAACCTCCCACAGGATCCATATTGTATATGGGCTCTAGCTCGTGAGAGCTCCTACCTAGAGGCTAACGGGTAGCTTGCATAAATCCAGCCCAAAAAGGTAAAGCCCATAAATGTTTAATATAATTTCATCTAATATTCACTTTGTTCTCTCCTATAAATATTAAGTTTCATTCATTGTTTATTCATTCACATATTCACTCACTCTACACACACAATATTCTCTCTATTTTCTATTATCTGACTTGAGCGTCGGAGGAGCTACGTCGGAACAACCTTCCGGAAAGTCCGATCCGAGCTCTCCAAGTGAAGATCTGACCTCCCAACTACCATCTCGGATTTCAGCAACATCAAGCATGTTCTCTGATGGTGGACTTGTATGATTATATGAAGTTATCTCTGATTCCGCCATGGTAATATCTATACATGCATATACATATATACAATATACACAATTGTACATAATAGTATATATGTTATGTATGAAGTATAAATAAAAAGATTGAAATGGGGACAAAAGAAGTGGAAAGAGCAGTCGGGATTGAGAATAAGTATGAAAGGAACGAAAGAGAGACAGAACAATAAATGAGGTGATGAGCCTTATGATAACCCTCATCATCGTCACGTCGTTTTTCCTTCACTATTATCCATGCATTCCCCTTCCCAGAATTCCACGCCTTTCTTTTTTCTTTTTGTTATATAAAATAAAAGATATTTATTTATTTATATATATAAATAAATAAATAATAATATTGCATGTTATTTGTGACTGCTACTGTCACTGCCCCCTCTCTCAGCCTTAGTCAACTTCAATTTAAACCAAAAAACAGCCCTACTCCTCCTTTGTTTCCCTTTCTCTTTCTGGGTTTCTTGTTCAATCTCTTTCTCTCAATATATATATATAAAGTTTTTGTCTACTTACCTACAGCTTCTCCATATGGAACCCTACTTTTTGATCTTAAAATATATTTTCCACTAGTTTTCTTGAGTTTTGATCATCCATATATAATTAATTGTTATTAATTTTGCACCGACTTGATCATGGAAACCTAGTGGTACTGAAAGCAAAGAATTTTAATTTCCATAACTAACTTGTTCATTAATTATAAGAGGAGATGTGGATGATGGGATATAATGACGGGGGAGACTTCACCGCCCTCCAAGATTCGTTCAGTGGCCAGAAGCTCCGAACCCTTATGCCGAGATCAGCTGCCGCTGCTTCCACTGCTGCTGTTGCTGCTGCGGCCTATAACTCTCCTTGCTTAAACCTCGTCCATGAAGCTGACTTTCTTTCCCTAAATCATCATCTCGGCAAGTCGTTAGTTCTCATTCTTTCTCCAGTTTTTTGGAATACATAGGTCAAATGTTTATTTAAGTAGCTAGCTTTTTTGTTTGTTTCTTATTTTTAAGCAGCGATTTCTACGGAGCAAAATAAGAGAGATTTAACTAGTACACAGCAAGTTGTGGTGAGTTCGAGATGGAATCCGACTCCGGAGCAACTTCGAACCCTCGAAGAGCTATACAGAAGGGGCACTCGAACCCCTTCCGCCGAACAAATCCAACACATCACCGCGCAGCTCCGTCGATACGGCAAGATTGAGGGGAAGAACGTGTTCTATTGGTTTCAAAACCACAAGGCTAGAGAAAGGCAAAAACGGCGCCGCCAGCTCGAATCTCCCGCTGGTAAACAACCCCATACCGACATGGAAAATCAAAACAGCGAGAAGAAAAAACCGGAAGGTAAACTTCTTCAAAGAAAACACGTACCCCGCAACTCAGTTTCCATAAGTTTGTTGCCACTTATTTCTGGGCTTTCACGTTACTCAATAAGTTAAAATATAACAAAATTTAACTTTCATTACGAGATGAATCAAGCTGAAGGTGCTTGTCTATGATCATTTATGAAAAACAAAACCAGTTTCTTCAATATATAAGCGCATATAATATTATGAGATGTGATATATTTTTTTTTATTCAGACTGCAGTTCTTGGATCATTGTTTCCATTTCCAAGAGGTTCTTGACTTGTAGTATAAAGTTGAAATATTTTTGGGCAGGTGAAGAGACCAAAAACTGGCCATCTCCTACAAAATCTAGTACAAATACAGAGGTCTGTAATTCTGCTGCCCGCTTTTTTACCCTTTGTCTTACTCATGTTCCCTTTTTTGTAACTCATATTTCTAAAAAAGCTATCCCACACAAATAACGACAGATTATAATAATTAAGCACATGATTGAATATTACATGTAACTTTTTTCGAGTGTGTTAGGTTTCTGTTAATAATTAATGAATAACATTCTAAAATTTGAAAAGAAAACAATGTCTTTTCTTTATTCATTCATTTTGGGATTAAAAAGAAGCGTCAAAGGCTGCATGCATACCTTCCTTTCTGTCGGGGCTTCTGTGCTATTGTTTCGAAACATGGCTAGGGTTTTTGGGTGTCGTGCTCATTCATTTCTTTCGAAATTTGAAATGGGTAACATTCATATACAAATGTAAGCAATGTATGTATGTATGTATACGCGCAGAAGACACTTTTCACCCATATGCATGAAAACTTGGGATTGTAGATATACCAATTAGATCCGAGGCATATAAAATAAAGATCACATTTTGACTTCTTGAAGCTCCTGAACATATATTTTAATATGCATTGGGACTAATTTAAATAAAATAATTGCCCATCAAAGTAATTTTTATTTACTAATTGTATATATTTCTTTGATTCTATTTCGAACAAATATGTAATATATTAACTTAATGCAATTAATTAATTATCAGAAAACTTCAAGACAAGGGTCAGCAAAAGTGACAGAGACAGAATGTAAAACAGATGGATGGTTACAGTTGGATAGTGATGAAGCAGAATTACAGCACAGGAGGACCCTTCTTCAGAGGAATGCCACGTGGCATATTATGCATTTGTCTTCTTCACCTCTCGCACTAACTGATGCAGCCGCCCTCGCCGCTGACTGCCGAGATCCTCCCCACCCGGCCGCCGCCGGCGTTGGTGACGGGGAGTCGCGGACCCTTCAGTTGTTCCCTCTTGGAGATGGTAAGAAGGATATTGAAGATGAGTTATCTGGTGCAACTATTGACGCTGCCACTGCTACTCCTACTACTTTCCAATTTTTTGAATTTCTTCCTTTAAAGAATTGAATTTATATATTTAAAAAAAGAGTGCATGTTTTTTTTCTCATTTATATCATATACTTTTCTTCTGTCAAATTAATTCATTCTTGTGTTTATGAATCTAGAAATACTCTAAGAGCTGAATCGAACTTTTTTTTTTTTGGGAAAAACAAATTAATCGAATAATTTGATCGTAGCATTTATAAGAGATTTTTCTAAAGATTAAAAAACAAATCAAATTATTTGAAAATGAAAAGTAAAATGATCAATTTAGTAAAAAAAATAAAAATAAAAAATGGGTGAATTCTCATTTTACTTTAAAATCAGGGCATGCATGGGAATGGAAAAGGATGGCATTGAAATGAATTAGGACCATGTTTGGTTGAATTAATGAAAAGTGAGGGGGCAGGGTGTAGTGTTTTTGACAGAAGCAATTGCAGACCTTTCATTTAACAAGATTTGTCACAAGTTTTTAAATATTTCTCAGACAATGGGTTTGGGTATCCCAATGAGAATCTGATATCGGAATTTGACTGACAATTAAATTTTAAATATCAAATTTATTTAATATTATTACGTTTAATTGTTTATCCTAATAACAGTAAAGCTGGTGAAATATTCTAATAATCAATCCATTTTAAAATAGTTGGTGTATTGTTAATTTATTAATAATAATCTTTCTTGGTTTCCTAAATGTATAATTAACTAGTTACTGAACTAAGTATTCCTATTTTAGCAACTATTTTTTTGAATTAATTAAATAACGATAAAGTTAGAAACTTGTTTGCCAATTTATTTTCAATCATATATTCTTAATAATATGTTAAAAAAAGTTGATTATACAATAAAGTAAGACAAAAATTTGTACAAGACGGTCTCACGGGTCGTATTTTGTGAGACAAATCTCTTATTTGGGTCATCCATGCAAAAATATTACTTTTTATACTAAGAGTATTACTTTTTATACTAAGAGTATTACTTTTTATTGTGAATATCGGTAGCGTTGACCCGTAAGATTCGTGAGATCGTCTCACAAGAGACCTACTCATAAAGTAACTGGCAAGTTTAAAATTTTAAATATTTATTATGAGATTTTAAACTTCAGAAACCGATATCCTCTAAATGACATATCATGTTCGAAAAAAAAATTGTATCCATGATATCTGTGTGTGATTCTGATGACGACTCTCTATCACCTGTCCGTGTAAAACATTGTCCATGCAATATAATTGGCAAAGTTAGAATTGAAAAAAAGGTAATTGTCATTTCCAATACATTTAATGAATCTTTATTGGATGGCACACAATTATTTTGTTAGCAGTTTCCAAGAGGGAAGAACAAGGGATTCCAGTTCTTGTAATTTCTTGAATTGGAGGATTCCAAATCATTTTTCGGGTTAGAGAAACTGGATGAACACAAAGCTTACAGTGCAGGCTTCAAGTCCTAGCATCCCCTTCAAAGAGTTTAGAATGAAGTTAATACAACCTACTCAATTTATAAATATTATTCTGTATTTAATTTTATCTCATCTCCTATAATTGAGACGATAATGAACCTGAGATATTTCCTGAGTTGGGTAAAGTTTAGCATTGAACCCGAAATCTCATTTGGATCAAGGTAGAGTCTGACTCTTGAACATAGAATCTCATCTCAAGAATTTTGGCTTTGAATCGCGTTTCAAATTTATTGATCAAGGTAAAGTCTGAGTCTTGAACATAAAATCTCATGTCAAACTTGTGAACCAAGGTAGAATTTGAATCTGAGAACGGTCGAGATTTGAGAAGACAAGTGTAAACCACTTTTGTTTTATTAAAATCATCTATTTGTATTTTCTTTTATACGTCTTTTATAATTGAGACGATCATGAATCTAAACAACTACAAAAAAAAATTACGAGGTCTTGCAATATTTAGCATCACATGAATGATAAACGCTACATGTTTTATGTCACCTCAGAACATTAATATTTTCATATAAACAACAAACGTCCAGAGTAAAGAAATAGATATTACAAGCTTTTATGCAAGCTATCTCATCACCAAAATCCCAGAACTAAATTAATTCTATAACCTTTACTCAGATGATCTGAAGTGGCACAGTATCTTCTTCTCAAATCATTGTATCCAAATATTTAATTTTGAATATGTATGTTCGTTCTCCTGCCTAAACTACAAATTTTCAGCACCCATTGTTGCAACAACATTCACCCTGATGTTAATATCCACCTGAAACAAAGCAAGTACTTTCAAGGGCTAATGTCAGAATCTTGTAGATCCATGTATCGGGGTGGAAAAAACAACAAACGGCAATGCACAACCGTCTTTTAGAAGGCAGAATATGACTATAGATATCAAGCATGGAGAGCAGCAACTTTATCGGACAACCCATCAATCTCTTCGCTTTGCTCTGTAATCGGCTCTCCCTATCAAAAAATAAAAAGGCTGCTAACGCTAACATATAATGCATAGAAAGCAACAAAATGTGTAATCCGCATGCAACATTTTGTTTAAATTTGTGGATTCTGATGCCATGCATATCGATTTATTTTCGCATGCCAATGTTCTCTAAGAAGGCAAGTACAGCCCCAACAAAAAAACTTAAGCATTTCCTCTAGGTATTTTCTCTTGTAGCAGGAAAAAGAAACATGGAACCATTATTGAAATGCCTCAATTCATCAAGAACTCGGGGAAAAGTGGTTCCCATTTCTATATCCTGCTGAGCTACGAAATTATTTAATGCTTCCGACCAACACAAGAAATCCTCTATGAAATGATTCATGTACGCCTCTTTCATTCTAATTCATTAATCATAATGGAAATAATAGGATAGATGAGAGCTTGAAAATTACCTCTGTCTCTCTTTTGTCCCTAGACCCTATACATTTAGATGCACTAATACTAGCACTCTTTAACAGGCTTCGAGCACTGTAATTTGCTTTGTTCTGGCCATTTTGAGCAACTCCATTTACATTTACTGGTCCTTCATCTTCCCTTGGAGGACTGTGAAGTGTTGTAGCCACAGAAGCGGAGGTTCTCTTTTCAAAATTGTTAACTTCAACAGCGTCGTCTTTGGGTGCAGGGACACGCTCTCTGAAGACATGGTCAAAAATCCATAAGCGTGTTAGATACAAGTATACATATAGCATGACAAACAAGAAAAAAATGCCAATCAAATTGTGTTAAATGGCAAAATCAATGGTTTGACCATTGTCATTGTGATGATAACGGAATTTGACCGAGGATGGTGAAAGAAAAAGGACGAATCAATCAAAACTAGTTTCATAGCATATTTGTTAACATATTATGCATCAACTTGAAAATATACGGAGCTATCGTTGAATTTCCTTAAAAAAAGGAGGGGGTAAAAGGTAGCACACGATTAGAAACATCTTCTATAAAACTGTTAGTTATCATATTTTTTACATGTAAGAAAAAACAAGTCAAAAGAAAATATCTTCCTCGATATTTTTGGTCAAGGTTTCTTCCACACCTTTGACGTGATGGGTCACTGTAAGAAGCTCACCATCTAATTTTACTAGTTTCTATAACATTAAAATCTCGGAACTACCACAAATTTTCACTATCATTTGTGACCATGTTAAATAAAAACCTTCTTGAGACGGGGCACTCACAACAAAAATATATCATAAAAATGATGTGTGGCATTAGTTTGCGACAGGGCACTAACAACAAAAAATATATCATAAAAATTATGCGTGACATGTAGATTGGTACGTTGAGTCGATATTTTGACTTTGAAAAAGGATGACTGCATGTACTCGGCACAACCACTAATCCTATTCCCGCCATTTTAAAATTAAAGTTACATTTCAATAAAAACAGAAATAATTAACGAGAGCAACATATTAGAATTTATCATTCATTATCAAAACTTGTAAATACATAGTTTATAGGCAAAACCATCATCTTTGCTAACAAATGGAACTATTAAAGATTCTACAGTGAGTCGAATTTACAGGACTATATTTATATTACATTTTACCACCATATTATATCATGTTAACTGCCAAATAACCAATTATCTAACTGCATATAAATAGAAAGCTACAAGCATCTTTTTTTACAGGAATGGATGGGAGCATGGAAGAAACTAAAATGTTCAATAGGTTTTATAAGACATGTATCACCTGTAAGGATGATATTTATATTTAATTACCAATAACCTACATACCTCGGTAATGAAGCATGTTGTCGTAGGAGAGGAGAGCCTCTTTCATCTTTTCCAAAATGTTCCTCAAGATGGGCAAACTGCCTCTTGAACCGATCAATACCACTGAGGAATATTAAACAGAAAATGAACCTGATCAAGGATCTCGTTGTACAAATATGCGAAACACCACACTCAGTTTCCACAATACCAATCAAAAGAAAACAGTTCATGCCCCAATCTTACAAGTAAACTATCCGTAACCCATTCTGTGAACAGAAAAAGGTTAGAAAGAGGGGGTTCTCATTTATCTGATACAAATATATCAAGTAGACCTGTTTAGTTGTTTTATTACATATTATATAATTACTTTCAACCACTACGATGATAACAAACCAGGAAAGTTCCCGGTAGACCTCCAGAGGTGTGTCTCCATCTAATCACACACAAAAGCGTGCAGCGATAGGATAGATTACCTTCCTACATCATGACCTTACAGATATAGAGTACATGCCTAGTTGGCAAGAATGAGCAATTAATGGAAGCGGACAACGAGCTAGAGACGTGCTTATCATTTAGCTCAATGCTGTGTTATCCCTGGAGCTCGTTTAGTATAAGCAAAATCTTTAGTGATATTCCAAATTCACCGTTAGACAAACTATAATTGATTCTGAATTAAATGTCATGAGTTGCCATATTCTATAATACAAATGTTAAAAAATTTGGCGATTGAAACCCCATTGAGCACCTCCCAGGGTCAACTCAATTTATTCATGATTTCATCAAGCTTTCTGATGTTAGCGGAGCAGAACACAGAAATGAGAGATATTCGTTGCTAGTGCGAAAAATGAGATATCCAGAAAGTGCGACAACAGTCAGGCCACTCGATCGTATAAAAATAAGCTCAACCGACCCGAATAAAGTATGAAAGAAACAATATCCCAAATGAGAAAAAAAAAACCCCAAACACCACTTACTGAGCATGCATCTTTAATAAGAAATAGTTGATAGTTGATGACTCTCACCTGTTGCAAGCTCTTCTAAGTAGAGTAAATAAACAGAGAAAGAAAAAACTAAGATGGAGAACTAGTCAAAAGAGGAAGAAAGAACAAAATTTCTAAATTGTGTTACATTTGAGGGGAACTGCATTGACAGATATTTCAACAGGTATGCAAGCTTGAGGTAAAACTGTCCTTTTGTACGAAAGATGTTTTCAATAATTTTAGCATTTATTTATTTTTTGCCAAACATTAACATAACAGCACATTTGTGAAGATTTACTCATAAAGACAAATTCCTGGGGAGCAAATTTTGTCCCAGATTTCATTATAGAGACAGGTTCCTGGGGAAGCAATGGTGACTATAAGCTAAACCACGGAGGGTCTGTGACTAATTTACCCTCGGCACCTTTTCCATCTATTAATGCAAAGGCAACTATGGCATTGTGTTGCATCTGCTTGACAGATGTCAGGGAGGCATTAGAAATCATATGCCAAACCTTAGGTAATACACATTTGATATACTTCATAGAAAACTTCTAGCCAAAAAAGAAATCATTCAAAATCCATGACTGGCCACACCTTGGGTACATAAAGCCACTAGTCTGATCTCCACCACGTAGATATTCCTGAAGCATCTGAGGGTGATACTCTAGAATCTGTTTGCTTAAGATAAAAGTACTCAAGATTAGTACGAGTTTATTTGTACAATTAATGTAATCAGAAAGCTAGTACTATGTTGGAAGGCCTACCTCTCGATAAATTAACTCTCTAACATCATCTTTTGTTAACTTTCTCCTTTCAAACTCAAACTCGAGCTTTGATATGGGTTGAGTTGATGGCTCACGGTCAACATTTGCCAACCCACGAAAATAAGGATCAGCCAATGCCTACAAAGGTAAAGGTTATGAGGTACAGTAAAGACTTGGATACGAAAACCAAGAGGAGGCCATTGAAATTACTTCTTCAGCACTTGGTCTATCTTTAGGATCAAAAGCAATCAGCCGTTCCAGTAAGCGCAGGGCTAAAGGATCAACATTGGGATATTTCTGCTCAAATGGTACAGGCTGTTTTTTTCGCATATTATTGAGATATCTCCTAGCCTTTTCATTTCTGATCTGCCATTGTAATGACAACGAGAACTATATTACAGAAATAATTCCACAATGGCAAACACCAAAAAGTTTAACAAACAATGATATTTTCAGAAATATGGATTATAAAATAAAGAAAAGAAAACAACTTATCACATAACCAAATATCTAACCCTTGAAATAGATTCAGGAGGAGGAGTGCCAAGCAAATCTGTTATCAAATCTAATTGGTGGACCACATTTTTTCCAGGGAACAATGGCTTTCCAGAAAGCATCTCAGCAAATATGCATCCAATACTCCAAATATCAATAGCTGGTGTGTACTGCAAACAAGAAAGTTACACAATCATTGAAGGTTGTGAGCACAAATTCATATTACTAACACAAATAACCTGTCAATTATGAAGGAAAATATATTCATTGGAACATGAGCAAAAATATCTGCTTACTTTGGAAAAAAATGAACCACATAGCTCAGGTGCTCTATACCACCGAGTTGCAACATAGTCCTTCAAGAAAACAAAAATAACAAGGTTAGGATAGGAAGCACTATATCTCGATTGATATGATAAGATATTTTCATCAGAATCAAACTTACAGTCCAGAATATAGCTGACGGGGCATCATTAAATGAGACACGGGCTAGACCAAAATCACAAATCTTCAACTTGCAGTCAGCATTTGCAAGTATATTCTTAGGCTTTAGATCTCGGTGAAACACATTTGCTGTACAAAAAAATACATATCATTACATGGAAGGAAGTTCCTTACATAGTTGTCGAAATTAGAGAAAAGGGAGCTTTATGAGTAAGTTTAGAAGCTATCAACCTGTGTGGGTATACTTTAAGCCACGTAGGAGTTGGTATAGGAAAAATTGATAATGCTCTGGAGTTAAATCATCATTTGCCTTAATTACTTGGTGAAGGTCAGATTCCATTAGTTCAAAAACAACATAAATATCTTGAAATTCTCTCCGAGAGGGGGGGAGCATTATATGCTTTATTTCAACAATATCCGGATGATGAAGCAGCCGAAGGAGCTTGATTTCTCTGAGGATTCGAGTAGCATCAGAAACGTGCTCAAATACATCATTTATCTTTTTAATCGCAACTTTTTCTCCAGCATGGCTGTCGATAGCAGAAGCTACAACACCATAACTACCTTTGCCTACAACTTCTTGAACCTGATATCTACTTGCCTCACCATACTCTGTGAAAAAATCTTTTTCCAGTGCACTCTGGCCAAAATAAAGATAAAACAAGAGCACAATAAAGATGACAATCAGAAGCTGACATGCACGCTTACTTTTAGCTTATAACTGCTTTTACCAATGAAAATTTAAAAAATGAAAAAAAAAATGAAATTATGATTAAAACATCTAGGTCCGTATCCCGAAAATTCAAGATCTATTCCAATCAATCGCGGAAAAACTAACATGAAAAAACAGTAAAAGTTTTGAATGATAGTACACCAAGCTTCATAGAGTGTGACAGGAACTTTGGTTGATGCAAGTTCAATTTTTATTTGGCACATCAATGAATAACAGGACACTGATATGAAAATTTCCTTTCTCCTATCTTTCTTGGAATTTCAAGAACAGATTTTCAAATTTTCATATATGATCAGAACAGACAGCCGGGAAAAAGGGTGGCAGGCTACAGCAAACAAAAAAAAGTATATTTAGTCTTTTTCTAAAAATGCAAGTATGATCCCAAACTATTTAAAAATCAGCATCCTTGCCTTCCCTTATACCCTAGTTCAATTCTTGGGTGCACCCCCGCCAACATAAGCGACGATCAACTGTAATAATTCGGACAAAACAAAACTGCAAAAAACCAAAGTCGACAAGCGTTATGCAAATCACACAATAATACGTTCAACCCTCTCAAAACCAAGAACCCATCAATCAAGACACAGAAAACACCAGATTAATCACTGCAATAAAAAATATCCAAAAACATACATGCAGATCTAAGCCATTGAATCTCACGAAGCAAAATAATAAGGTCCACAAAAGGGGGAAAAAACAACCTTTTTCTGGGGATCCATAGATGAAGTGGCAAGAAGGTAATAAACCCTCTTAGGAACTTTGATTCGATCAAGTCCTGAGATATCAAATTCTTGAATAACATCAATCCCTTCTTCTTGTTTTTGTTTTTCTATAGTATCGTTCGGAGCAACTGCATGCGGGTTTCTCTCATAGTTGCTAATCTTGGAAGAAGAATGAGAAGAGACGGATGATGAGCGACGCTGAAACAAGTTACGAAATCCATCCACAAATGCCCCACCACCTCCCATATAACTAACTTAAACAGCACCAAAGAAACAAATCCACTACTTCAGTTCCCCTTGTTTCTCGATTCGATTCTTGATTCTATTCCACTCACCCTCAGCAATGCCCGCGGTCTCTCTCTCTCTCTCTCTCTCTCTCTCTCTGCGAGTGGATGTTTTTGGGAGCGCGTGCTGCAGTTTTTCAGAGCTTCCAATGGAGGGCTGTATTTATTACTACAATTTTATTTTATTAACCAACACTTTGGAACCGATTGCACTGTGCGCTAAGTTTCCATTTCGTATTGATCCTCAGAGTAGAGGACGTAAACAAATCATGCTCAAATTTTTTATTTGTTTATATATTTCATATTCGTTCATTTTTATTAATATAATATAATATTATATTGATTTTCGACTGGTTTACGAACATATTTTAATATTTCACGGTACATTCAAGTTACGACTGACAAACGAGCCAACTCATGAATGGATAGGCTGATCTGTCAAAAACCTTTCATCCCAGAAGGCTAAAAATCATCAACCTTACTCAAGGTGAGTTACGAGTTAGACGGACTGACCAGTAGGTCGGCCCATAAAAATTAAAAATAAATAAATAAATCATTATAATTAATTAAAAATTCATTTAATAAATAAATAAATACTTATAAAAAATATCAATAAAATACGTACGCATTTTATATAAAGTAATTAATAAAAAAAGAAATCATAACTTTTATTAAAAAAAATCATATATAACCATAAATTCATAATGTAAAAAATAAAATAAAATTTCTTCCACATCCTCAACTCAGCTCACTTAAATTGTGTGATGTGACGAGCCGACTCGACGGACTCAGCCCAAATTGACGGCTTTAATTCAAGCTCAAACCTTAATTTTTTTCATATTCGGATAAATTCGGTTAATTTGCATTCATAACTGAGAGGGGACATATTTTTAAAGAAATTTGTAAATGAGTTTATTTAATAAAATTTTATCTTGTGATTCTTAAATGAAAATGGTGAAAAGTAGAGAATAAATAAAGATATATAATCTATATTATATTATTAAGTATGATACTATTAAATTAACTATATTAGATGACATCAAAATATTTAATTTGATAATTATTTTTATTATACTACTAAAAATTTCATCGAGTCACTCCATATTTTACATAAAAAAAATATATAAACAAAACGTCTTTTTAAAATCGAACAATTTTGCTAAAATGAAAATAATTTTATGTTTATTATTTAATATTATTTGATTAAATTGAAAATAATAATATCACAGTAAATAAAAGTATCTTTACTAATATTTATAATATATACGTACTAAATAAGGCAACACGAGTAAAGTTATTCAACACACGGTTCCAATTTATTATTAACAATGCTAATATCTATCATTATTGTTATTATTTAAATATTTGACATTGACAGCTTAGAAAAGTAAATATTTTTTTTTTTGACATGCTGGAAAAGTAAATTTTAAGACATCTAATATGACCTTTTTAAAAAAAAATAAATTGGGATATAATTATCACTTTGAGAACCAATAATAAGATAAGAGTCTCTATACTTGATAATAGTAAATTAATATTATCTCAAATATCAAATTTTTTGTATATTATATTTACTTATACAAAATAAAATAATTTTTAATATATATATATAGTGTATATACTTGGAAAATAAGAAGTTCCAAGATTCTACTTTTGTGATCTTAATTTTTAAAATAGGGTTTAATAAATTTTAATCTATCAGAAGTAAACTTAGACATATTATTCTATTATTTCAGTTAAAATGGATAAATAAAAACAGGAAAACGGATAAAAATAAATAAAATAATTGAATATATAAGTGAATGTGGAGTAAAAAAATCAAGATTTGATAAATAAACAATAGAATATATGATTTCCAGTTATAAATTAAAATTTAGAGTACAATTTAATAATATTCATTCATATTCAAAATTATTATTGATATGAATATTGGACACAACATTGTGTAAACATTATACATGCTATATTTATTATACATACAAATATTTATTATGTTTAAAAAGATATGAACAATATCTAAGAATCTAAGATTGTGAGAAAATAAGGGAAACAAAAAATCCATGGTATGTAATTACATACATAAATTGGAAAATGACTTAAAATTTTAACAGAGGTGTATTTGTGTTACATCAAAATTTATAAATCAATAAGAGTGATATATAATATTAATATGGTTATTTATTTGGATAACATATAGAGCGTGTTATAATAATGATAATAACTAAAATATCACACGCTCGAACTCAGCTTGTTTAAAGTATGTATAGGCTCGAACTCAGCTTGTTTAAGATATGTACAGGCTCGAGCTCGAACCGAATTTTATAACGGGGCCTGAGCTCGCATCGTTTGAAAATTATCGAGCTCGCGAATAACTTGAACTTGGCTCGTCAAGCGGACTCGTTTTCGAGCTCGTCGAACATTCCCACCAAAAGGTCAACTAAAATGTGATAATTTAAAGGATGTACATCTCATTTTATAGTAATTCAATCAATTTTATTACCGTCAAAATTCGACGGGAGAACATGATAGTTATTATCATACACCTAAGCCCAACAAGCTAATTGAGCTCGGGAACAAGCTTGAGATCTCACGAGCTCGACATTCTTAAGCTCGAATTTGACTTGCTAAAATTGTCGAGCTCGAAATCGAGCTTGAGTTCAACTCGATAAGCTTAACGAAAGATATCAAACAAACTTTTTATCCAGTCGAATTACTACAAGTTTCATTCTTTCTATATTTTATTCGTGAATTTATATGTTCTCTCACTCTACTTTCTTTGTTTCTATGTATTAAAACCATGACTTGTATGAACTGTCTCCCTTTGACTCTCTGTTTGTGTGCCCACCCCTTTGGCCGATGAGTTCAATCTTAACACTCAATCTTGACTAAAGAAAAGGAGCAGTCTTTTTTGCTGTTGTAGTCCATTTAACGCATATATGTGATTCATTTGTTTGTGAGGTTTGAGGAACTGTGATTCTTCTTGTTGATTTGATTGGGTTTTATTCTACTGTGAGAAAGGTATCTCGAAAGGGTGAAGTTGGACTTCTGGGTTTTGTTTTAAAAAAGTAAATTTAAGTGGGTTCTTTATTTATTGGGATTTATGGGTAATTTTTGGTCCCTTGGATATTGACTCGAGGTGTTTTGTTGATTGCATTTGTTTTTGTTCCGAATTGTTTATTGATGACAGTGATTCATGATTGGAGTGAGACAACGGAGAGGATATGGCTAGATGCTTTCATCTTTAGCATTGACCACTGTAGCTTATTGAAAAGATATGAAAAGTTTTCTGAAGAAACTTCACATAGGATCCAATCATTCTGAAAAATCGGAGGGTTCTTCCTCACCATCAAAGGTCAATAATAGGTTGCTTGATGTTTCACCAGCAGAAAGGCTTTCACACTCTAAGTCTGAGAATAAATCCTTTTCAGCAATTTCAGCATGGTTAAATTCCGTTACACATAGGCGTTGTTCTAGTCCTCCATCCTCTTCCAATGTTCCAAGCGTTGAAAATAGGGTGGAAACTTTTGATTCTGTGGATAGTAGTAGCTTGGATGCCGCTTTAGATGTAGCAAGGCTCGAATCAGAGTTTAGCAACTCGAGGGATCCTGATGTAGAGGAGTATCAAATTCAGTTGGCTTTGGAATTGAGTGCAAGAGAGGACCCTGAGGCTGTTCAAATTGAAGCTGTAAAGCAGATTAGTTTGGGTTCTTGTCATCCTGAAAATACACCTGCTGAAGTTGCTGCTTTCCGTTATTGGGTAGTGGTTTTTATTTCATGCCTTTTCAGTCGTTTTGGTTCATTTGGCCTGTTATTACTTGGGCATTGCTATTTTGTCAAATGACATAGTAGGATCATCGTCTAAATAAATAACTGAGTACATGGTTGCGTCTTTCATGATTTCAAGTTGATTTAGATATTTGCATTCCATTTCCCAGTTCTGCTTTAATTCAAATGCTAAATGCGTATGTAGTTTGATAATTGATCGCGCGATGTTCATGACTTATGAATTCAATAAATTTGTGTAAACTCGTGCGGCTTTATAATGGGGTTGTAAATAATTCGTTTATCATCATAACTCCCTATCCATTCATCTCACTAGGCCATGTGTTACTCACCCATTTTTTGGCACCTTCGATTCGCCTTGCCATTCAAAATGACCAAATAAAGCACTGACCTATTGTGTTGAAGTCTTATCATCAAATGAAACGAGGACCATAAAGTATCATTTCATGGGGGAGGGTGTCCTTATCTTGACTGGAGTGTTGTCCATTTTCTCAAGACTATTATGTCTTAAAATGTCATTAGATATTTTTTACTTTTTGGGCAAAGAATAGTGTAGTGTATGGATTATCTAGAAGTGTGTGAAACAACCACGTCCGTACGATGCTGAGGGCGAGTTTGGACAAAATATGCTTGTCTAACAGAGTAATTGGACCAAAAATTATCACTTAGTTTCGATATCTTTATCCAAGCGTTCGTATGATATTTCGGCTTGAGGGGGTTGTTGGAAATCAAATCTGTCACCAATACCATCCAATAAATCCATGGTTTTTAGGGATGAAAGTCATTTAATCATATTCTTTTCTAATCGTTTGATCTATTCCTTGAATTATGTAAGTTTCCTATTTTATTTGAAGGAGAGTCTCCTATATATATTGTAGTATTTTAGGTCATACCATATAAGAAGCATATTATCTTCTCGAATTCTCAAAAAAAGTATTTATGTCGCAATCAGTTGGCCTCATTTTTCTGTATTCTGCCTTCGTATTTGGCATATGAGAATGAAATTATTATTTCAAATGCATGAGACTCTTTATTTCTTTTCTAGTCTATCTCATATTCTAGATTTAACACGATTCACAGAACTACAATGCTCTTAGCTATGACGACAAGATTTTGGATGGTTTCTATGATCTACATGGCATTTTGGTTGAATCCACTTCATCAAGAATACCTTCCCTCGTTGATCTACAAGGAACGCCAATGTCCGATGATATACATTGGGAAGCTATTCTTGTCAATAGAGCAGCCGACACCAAGTTGTTGAGTTTTGAGCAGCAAGCATTGGACATGGCTTTTAAATTAAAGCCTGATTCTATAGATTTTGTTACCCTTGGTATGGTGCAGAATCTTGCTACTTTAGTTTCTGATCATCTGGGTGGCCCAGTTAGCAATCCTGACAAGATATTGATTGCATGGAGAAATCATAGTTATAGTTTGAAAGTAAACCACGGGAGCATGGTTTTACCTCTTGGTTCTCTAACAATTGGACTTGCTCGTCATCGGGCATTGCTTTTCAAGGTACTGAACTCCTGCATCGAGAATATTTTTCACTTAACACGACGTAATTCATTTTCAATACATAGTTGTAGACTTTAACGGGCTAGTTCTATGCTGCTACGTGTGATAAATGCAAAATAAAGCAGCGTGAAACGATAACCGCGACTATATAAAGCCAAGCAGCGTGAAATGCTGTCTGCAAACATTACTAGGATTGAGAGTAAATAATTCATATTTCTTGATGGCCCCTTATCTTTTTTGGCCAAATGGTGTACTAGAAAAAAATTATCCTTTTTTTATAGCCTGTATTGGCGGGTAACCATTATAAGTTTTCTATTTGCTGGGGACAGGAATGGAATGGATAATGTTTTATGCAAATTACGTCCATGTCAATATACATTGCTAGCCGCTTGCATATATGTAGATGACTGATGAACAATTAACTAGGAGTTACAAAGAACGTATCTGTTGAGGCTCACACATATGATATACTCAATCATTCCAAGCAATATTTTTATTGTTTCAATCAATTTTTTACTATAACAAATTAAACAGCAGTGCTTTGCGTATTAAGTATATTACATTAAAAATTTGATTAGAGCTTTACTTTTATAAAGTAGAATTTGAGCCGAGAAAGGACAATCTTTTCATTGTCAAGGTTAAAATTATAAGTGAAGGATGGTATACACATCCTTCAATGAATTTTAGTTTCTTTGGAAGACTAACAAAATTTGACGACGGATTAAACTCTGGTAGGATCAATGCATTTTTGCATCTGCGGATTTCTCACCTTATGTCTATGTCAATTATTCTGAAACTACCAACTCTCTGCATCTCAGCTTTTCTCAAAACTCCAGAATTTTCTTCATCCTAAACTGACTTCTCTTTAATTTACCCTGTTTCAGAAGTGATGCAGTAAAAACAGTCTGACAATTTATTAGCCTTCAGAAGTTAAAATGTTCTTTAAACCTGAGCATCTCTGGATCCTGAACTTTTTGCTTCTAATACTCTTTTCTTGTTTCCTTTACCTGTTGATCAGAAGAGAATGCAATAGATAGAGGTTTGCTGCCAGCTTCATTGAGCCATATACCAATAGAGTTATGAGACTTGAATCTGAAATTTGGTTTATTCTTTTCTGATAACTCTATCCGTTTGAAAAAGTTAGATCTCACTTTTTCTCTGTCCCACATCTAGGAAGGTAAGTTTGATTTCATTACCTTCTATTGTACTCACTCTCCTGCTTCTGAGCAATTTAATGGATATTGTCTTTCGTTATGCTCATTATTTGCTGTACGCAGAGCTTAACAGTATAATTTCTTCATCCCCCTTTGTACCAGCACGTAGTTTATCCATTTTGGAGTATCATAAGCCAGTGTATATCAATGAGCTGCTAAATGCCTGCTTTAGGTGTTACATTCTTGAGAAGAACTTACTTGTTTCTGTGCGTTATATTAGTTTCCATAGGCTAACC
The DNA here is from genome assembly GCF_025594145.1 of Primulina tabacum. Lineage (NCBI taxonomy): Eukaryota > Viridiplantae > Streptophyta > Magnoliopsida > Lamiales > Gesneriaceae > Primulina > Primulina tabacum. Next base: position 4,841,644 of record NC_134557.1, read on the forward strand.
TGCATTTTATGCTAAAAACTTGTTGTCATGTTCAGCATCATTTTGTATTTGCTTATTGTTCTGAATTCTTCTTTCAATTTAATGTCTGTTTGTTTTGTCTTATAGATTCTGGCTGATAGTTTGGACATTCCTTGTTGCTTGGTGAAAGGACAAGAATATACTGGTTCTGATGAGGTAGCAATGAACATCGTAAAAGTTGATGGAAGGCAAGCACCATTTGATATATTTCACTGGTCGCATTTTTTTGACTGAAATGTTGATCTGTAATGTTTTGTCTTCTCTTGTCCTGCTCATTTTTCTTTTGAGAATTTGAGTTTAGCACAATAATCATAATTTCTTCAGATGATGCATTCCTTGGCTCGTATTTGCCACCATATTTGTTAAAATGTTCTGTCTTGACGAACTAAATTTAATTATCTATCTCCTATGAAATTTGTCTTGATGATGGTTTGTTTTGCTACTCTATCGAGAATAATTTCGAACAATTCCTTGTTTCTTGCCTTGTGCTGTTTCAGTTTAGTTACTTCTTCTGCATCTTTCGTTCTAATGAAAAAGTCGATATGGTTTAGGGAATACATTGTTGATTTAATGGCGGACCCTGGTACACTCATTCCATCTGATGTCTTAGGGGCCCATATAGACCGTGAAAACACTTTTCACGTGACATCATCCAGTGGTGGGATAACTAGTTCATTAGAAGATCAACCAGAATTTTCAGCAATGCATGGGACATCCAATTTTGGAGAGAATGATTTTACGGAACAAGAGTCTATGGACAGAGGCGATATTTTATCATCGGATGTCAAAGGAAAGCAAATGAAAGATCGGGAAGGGAAACATGGGGCTGACAGGTCAAAAAAGCCGTTTGCGGTAGAGACAGGACAGGAGACCTGTAGCAGGACTAATTATCCTTTTCCTCATGCAAGATCTCCTTCTTGGACCGAAGGCATCGGCTCTCCAGCTGTCCAAAGAATGAAAGTGAATGATGTTTCACAATTAATGGTTGATGCTGCCAAAGATAATCCGATGCTAGCTCAGAAGCTCCATGATGTTCTACGCGAAAGTGGTGTTGTCGCACCTCCAAACTTGTTCACTGAAATGTACCCAGAGAAATTTGATTTCCCACTGGTGGATATCGAGCCAGTGACACAAGAAAAGGAGAAAAAAGTAAGTGGTGATAAACATAGAACTAAGGGTTGTAATAATCCTGCTTTTCTTCCTCCACTGCCTCATCATGGTTTTCGTACTAGAGGCACTTTGGATAAACCTTTGGAGCATCAGTCAAATTTGAAGAAAGTCGTTGGACATCACGCTTCATCAGAATATGAAGTAGAGCCTTCAAAGTACAGAAACAATGTCCCTGTTGCTGCAGCAGCGGCAGCCGCCGCCGCTGCAGTTGCGTCGTCAATGGTTGTTGCTGCGGCTAAAGCAAACAATGATCCAAAACTTCAACTTCCTGTCACAGCTGCAGCTACAGTCACAGCTGCAGCTACAGTCACAGCTGTTGTAGCAACAACTGCAGCTGTTAGTCAGCAGTATGACATCTTGGAAATGGGCATTCATTCACGGGATAGTCCTGTTGCCATTTTTAAGCCAGTAGAGTGTATAAGAAGTGATGGGGAGGCAAATGCCACTGCTTCTGAAGAAGGAAGCTCTAAACAAGATCACGAGGGTCTACGGTTAACTTCAGAGGGTGAAAGAATATCAGATAGGTCAGTGGGTAATGAAAGTTTTAAATCTGATGCGACACTTGATGATGTGGCTGATTGTGAAATTCCATGGGAGGACATCACCTTGGGTGAGCGTATCGGGCTTGGTATTAATCTCATGATACTCAGAAATGATTAATTTTCTGCCTAAATGGTTTATTTTCTTGGAGCAAGAACTCTGGATTTTTACTTTGTTTATTGCAGGATCTTATGGTGAGGTATATCGCGGAGACTGGCATGGAACTGTGAGTTTCTTAAAATCGAAGCAAATTATGTAAAAACATGAAAAACACGTGCCTAAATTGTATGTCTTACTTTAGTTGACTTGGGAATAATACCCCTAACAAATTTCTCTACTTTTTCATGTTTTTACAATTTGAAATTCTACGAGAAGTATCTTAATGTCTGTTTCTGTTCTTTCAAATATTTCAAACTCAGAATTTCGGTAGTTTTTTTAGAAAAAGCTTTTTATGTCTGAAGAAGCGTTTTCCCCTCTTTTTTAGCAACTATGTAGCAAGGACACCTTAAAGAAAAATTTGAAGTATCAGACATGGATACGACAAAATCCGTGTCGTTGACTTTTTTAGGGTTGACCAGTCAAACACGGCAAGGCAAAAAATTTTGTTTTTTTCTTTTTAGATCACTGCTCTTAAGATGTTCTTTGTATATATTTACATAAATATGTATATATATTTCTAAAATATATTTATATAAATATTTATCTATCTACAATTTTTAATTTTTAATACTAAATTTATACATATATGTATGTATAAATATATCTTTACAATTTTTAATTTTTAATATTAAATATATATATATATATATTATATATATATATATAATATTTATATATATTTTTAATAATTGTCGTATCCTAGCTATATCATGTCTTATATTTTCAAAATTTTCCGCATCGTCGTATTCGTATCCATGCAACATAGTTTAGCAACCTCGGCAGTTATTAGGTTTTTTGCTTACTAGACTATTTGAGTTAGTTTCCTCACACTTGGTTTTTTAATGAATTTGGTTATCATTGTTCCAAAATGAAGCATTCATGATTGGAACCAAAAAGCTTGCTCAAGGAAAGAGAATTATCTAAGTCCATATATGCAACTCTTAAGAACTTTATCCAACTGACATCTTACCACACCCCCTCACGTGTATGAATAAACATCTGGAGCGTGAAATTTACAAATGACCCAACTATGGGCAGGACGTTTGGCCTAACTATAGGTAGTCCAACACATAATGGCAGACTTGGGTCTGATACCATGTTAAGATTAGGTTTTGGACCTAACTTAATCTCAAAAACTAGCTCAAGGAGGAATGATTGTCCATATATGCAGCTCTCATGGATTTTATCCAACCGATGTGAGGCAACTAACACATCCTCACATGCCCAAGAATGAATATTTGAAGCGTGAAATTTACAAATAACCTAACTACGGGCATAACGGGTGGCCCGACTATGGGCATAACGGGTGGCCCAACTATGGACAGTCCAATACATAACGGTGGAACCTGTCTTTGATACTATGTTAAGATTGAAACTTGGACCTAATTCAACCCCAAAAGCTAGCTCAAAGGGTTGTATATATTGATTTAGACAATCCTACTCTCTTGAGCTAGCTTTTGGGGTTGAGTTAAGTCCAAATCTCACTCTTAACATGGTATCAGAGCCCAAACCCACGGTTATGTGTCGGAATGCCCATAGTTGAGTCATCCGTTAATGTCTCGATGTTCCAGTTGTTCATTCCTGGGCGTGAGAAGGTGTGTTAAGATGTCTCACATCGGTTGGATAGAGCTCCTGTGAGTTGCATATATAACTTGAACAATCATCCCCCTTGAGCTAGCTTTTGGGATTGAGTTAGGTTTAAGTCCTAATCTTAACATGGTATCAGGGACAGGTTCCACCATTATGTGTTGGACTGGCCATAGTTGGGCCACCTGTTCTGCCTATAGTTGGGTCATTTGTAAACTTAATGCTTCAGATGTTAATTCCTGAACGTGAGGGGTGTGTTGGTTGTCCCACATCGGTTGGATAAAATTCATGGGAGTTGCATATATGGACTTGGACAATTTTCCCTTGAGCTAGCTTTTGGGTTGAATTAGGTCCAAGTCTCAATTTTAACAGTCATATTCTGCATCAACATGGAAAAGTATGAGTAGGAATTTGATATACTTACTGTGCTAATATTCATTGATTCTATAGACAATATTTTTGTCCGCTGTTCACACAGGCTGAACTTTTATTTTGTATATGTGTAAAATAAATAAAACTTAAAGGGTGTGTGACATGTACAATACTTTTTCATTTTTCGGGTTGAAGCAGCGTTACTAGATCATTCATCTCAAATACCTGAATTATTGTGTTTCATGTACCGGGATCAAAAGATGACATGTTGGCAGTAACTTATATGGTCGTTGTTTATGTATTTGTGGTTTTATAAGTTTATAATTCTTCAGCTTGTGGTTGGATGAAGAATAATTATTATTGGATTCCGACTTTTAGGAAGTTGCTGTCAAAAGGTTTCTTGACCAAGATAAAATTGGTGAATCTCTAGAGGAGTTTAAAAGTGAGGTACAGCCACTCTGTTTTCTTGCTTGGTATTTCACTCATCTTGGCATTCTGAGCCAGATATACCATTGATCTGATGTAGGTCCTTCCACATTTTTGCTTTTATTTCTGGTAAAATTGTGTAGAATGTACTGTTTAACTAGAAGTACAAGTCTTAAGTGAGTTCTGTTGAAACATTAATCTTTTCTTCTCTTTTTAATGGTACAAAAATTGGTCTAAAGAGGCCTTTAAAAATTACTTTGGTTAATGTTACGGATGCTCTTATTTGTTGATACATGGGAGGTGTTTCATCAATGGTCAATTGTGTTGCATGTAGTAACTCTGGTGCTTGATTGAGTATCAACATTCCGTGCCCTTGCAATAATGTTTGGCGGTTAACTGAAAATTTGTAGGCTCTTCCACAGTTTTTTTAGGATACTTGCACCGTAATTTTTAGTTCAGCACTTTAAGGAATTCCTATGTCTAGTTACCATTTTGTAAAATTTGACAAATCATTTCGCATGTTATTATCTGCTGACATGCATTATTTGTGTGATTTTACAAGGTACTGATAATGAAAAGACTGAGACATCCAAATGTTGTTCTCTTCATGGGAGCCATTACTCGCCCACCTAATCTTTCAATTGTTACTGAATTTCTTCCTAGGTAAGCCAAAATCATTTTCTGACTTTTGTGACCCATATTGTCTGTTAATTGGATTGTGATAAGTATTAAACATTCAACTTTCTCTCTGAATTTTTTTTATAAACATTACAGATATTGATCCTTTCCTTATGCCCTTCCCTTCCTAATTTACATGCTGAGACATGCTCATCAATATTTCCAAACTCGGGCCTTGAAATTTAAAATGAAAAAGGAATTTCTTATAACCACGGAAAATCTTGAATCTTATTATACCGAGAGAACAATTTGGTTGGATAAGATATATGTAGATTGAATGTATTTTAAATAATCAGCTTTACTTATGGTATTTTTTATGTTTCCTTGAAGTTTTCTTGGACATTTCTGATAACTCCTATAAAACAAGTCCGTACTAAGATTCTGGAACTTGCCTGAATACATTGAATTAGGAAATTATATAACTTTCCCATTATATTAATTTGGGCATATACCAGTTTATCCTTGATCAGAAGGTGTTTGGCATTGTTTATTTCTGCTATTGTGATTTCCTCGTGGGTAACTTACTCTGGCAACACACATACGCACACACACAAATATGAATGTGTGCGCCTATATGTGTGTATGCATGCATGTCTATATATATGTGTGTTTGTGTGTGTAAAATTGTTGTTTTGAGTAAACAAGTTTCAACATGTTACATTTTGTGCTTTAATTGAAGCAGCTTTCTGTTTCTAGAGGTAGTTTGTACAGATTAATCCATCGTCCTAACAATCAGCTAGATGAAAGAAGACGGTTGAGAATGGCCCTTGATGCGGTATGATTCCGTTTTGATATTTTAGTTCTCTATTATCTGTTAACTTTTATTTTGTGGAATACATTTACTGATGTAAAAGCAATTAATGTAACATACAGGCACGAGGATTAAATTATCTGCATAATTGCACTCCGTTGATAGTTCATCTTGATTTAAAGTCGCCAAATCTTCTTGTTGATAAGAACTGGGTTGTCAAGGTGACATTCATATAACTGAGAATTTATGAATTAATATTTTTCGATCACGTCAATCATTCATTTTTCCCCCAAGGTATCTGATTTTGGACTATCAAGAATGAAGCACAGCACGTATCTTTCTTCAAGGTCTACGGCTGGGACGGTAAGTTAGGTTTTGTGTTTCGATACTGTAATTTTTAATCTGATTCAGCAGTTGATGAAATATTGTTTTCTTTTTTCTTCTATTAGACTCAATTTTTTTATTCTGGAGGGATTCTTCCTGCTCTATGTTGATGAGCTGTTTAATGCCTGACGTGAATTTTTCGTCTTCTCAATGATCTAACATGTTCCGTTGCTTCACATATTTTTCCACTCGTTAGTTGACAACACATAACCAATCATGTAAATGGCTATTTTTTGAATATCAACCATTTTGTAGAAGCTAGTTCTATTGCTAAGCATATGCTCTTGCATCATGAATGGTCTGTCCCCGTTGCCAACTTGGTTATCTCTGTTATTTGGCTGACGCTGTTGCCTTCGTGCGACAGCATGATGATTGAATCATGTGAATGAGTTACTTTTGCTCTACCTTGTGATTATATTCCATTTTGTGGAAGATAATTTATTGATGTTGGTCTCATCAGGCCTTTGGAGATCTTTGATGGCGAGTTTTGCCTTGGGAAAAGGTGGTATGCTGGGAACTTTGTTCAAGAACATTCAAAATTAATTTACCAATATTAGTTGTAGGAGAGGATAGTAAACACTCACTCTGTTTTAATTGTTGCACCCTACATCTAAAAGATCTTGAATTTTATGAGGTTTTGTTTCTCATGGAAATTAAAGGCAGCGGTGATTCATACAGCTTGCATGTTCTTACCTTTCTCCAAGGATAATATCCATTTGGATACTTGGAATTTTATTTGTGAAACTAAACCTGTGTGAAATCATATGAATATTTTTGTATTAGCTTATTTTCCATGTCTGACCTGTTAACATATTCTTAGTTCATGTTTTTCCCTGCTGCTGGACATCCTCTATTTTTTTGTTTGTTTGAAGCAGACACTGTTAACTTCCTTCCTCCTCACGATCATATGCCGACTGTATTCATGAGAATAAAAACTGAAATTTCTCTTTCAACGGCTTTTCAAATGGAATTTTTTTTTTTTTTGCTCAATGTGAAAAACTTGCTGTACTGATATTGCTTCGTTTATCGAATTAATTTTCGCATAGATCTGGAACCAATTTCTCTGGCATTAAGGGTTCAAAAGGGAACTTTCTAGTAAATTTTCTGCTTTCACATATGCCTTTGTTCTCTTACCTGTTTTCTCGATTCAACTCTTAGAAGTTGAAAATCATCTCACAACTTTTGATTGCTAGTGCTGGTTTCTATAAATGCAACTGTGAGCAACAGCTCTGACGATATTCTGGTGATCCTCTTTCTTCAGGCAGAATGGATGGCACCAGAAATTTTAAGAAATGAACCATCAAATGAGAAGTATGTCTTTTCTTAATTATTAGTCACATGGTCATAAAATAATAGATCATTAACTATATCTCGATTTGATTGATGGTTGATTGACTCGGCGCAGATGCGATGTTTATAGTTTTGGTGTCATATTGTGGGAGCTTTTCACTTTGCAGCAACCTTGGGTAGGAATGAACCCAATGCAAGTTGTTGGTGCTGTTGGTTTTCAGCATCGACGTCTTGAAATACCAGATAACATGGATCCATTTGTAGCAGATATAATCAGGAAATGCTGGCAAACGTGAGTAATTTTTCTTTCAGTTTACTTATCTTCCATTTCATTATTACTGTATTGGTCGTGATTGCTTGATATCGCTTCCCTTAAGAGTTGCTCGAGAGTTGATTCCTGTGATAGTAAAAGTTGACCAAGCATGGACCTACCTGTGAGCCGAGCTTTTCTTTTTACCCCCTCACTACCTTGTTTGGAAACGTATATTTACCAATATCTCGAACTCTAATGGACTTTCTTTGATGAGCCCCTTTTAAGATTTTAAGCCACACAAAACACTGAACAATTTCATTACAACTGCATTTGCACTTGCTCCATTGCCTTAAAGTGGATTATAATGTCAAATAGAAGGTTGAAAAATTTTGAAACACAATCCTGTAGAGTTCTGCATGATTAAGAACCTTGAAGGCAATGCAGGGGAAAACTGGTCAGGATGAATTGTTGAAAATCTAATATCTAATATAAAAAATAAGTAATTGTGATTTGTTAGATGTAATTAGGATTTTCCTAGTTATATTAACATGTTAGATTCATTTTGTTAATTGAACATCTAGTTATTTTGTCTATGAAAGAGCTCGTGTATTTGCCATTTCTGTATCAAGAAAACACCAATAACATGTGCTTCCTCCAAATTCTCTTATTTTTATTATGGTATTAGAGTCATAAAGTTTCTGAAGAAAATAGAGAGGATATAAAGATTACCATCGTTGGTCATGAAGAAGGATTGGAATAAACATTTCAATGTTTTATGTGACTTTACTATCTAAGATGTGCCACACAAAACATCAGTTGGTGGTGTAGAAGAGTAATTACCAAAAGAGAATATCATACCACCTATCTATGGTGGGATGTTGACTACTATAGGAGATAAACATCATATTAGCATATATATGTAGTGTAGAGTGTCCTTATTTTCATGACCAAGCAATATGGATCTTCATTAGCCTTTTAAGTCTGTTCAAGCCAATAGAATGAAGTTTTTAGAGCTACTTGAAAAATATGATTTTCAACGAAGGATACACTTTTCAAAAAAGCAATTTGTTCCAAAAGACAATTATGTTTTATACTTCAGCTCAAGGGATTGTTAAAAATATGTAATTCTAATTCAGAAGATATATTTGTCCAGGTTTGGCAAATTTTAAAATGTTAATTTTTGTTTAAAAATTGCTTGTCTCATCTGTATTTTGTCTCGTTTACTTACCTTGTTGGTAGTAGTCATTGCTTGAAAATGCATTGCCATCTATAGAACCTTGATGTGGAATGTTGTCACAGCAAAGGATATTTCATCCTTTAAAGCTTCGAAATCAGAATTTTACATTAAAATTCTTAGGACTATTGGAATTATCTATTAAGTGAAACTAACTTATCCCATTTATAAAAATTGTAGAGATCCAATGTTAAGACCATCGTTCACCGAAATCATGGCTTTACTTAAGCCGCTTCAGAAGCCTATTACCAGCAAGCAGAGGACCTGAAATGCTCAGTCTTATCGATGTTGCAATGTTCAATCTTTTTTATTGTAAAGAGCTAGAATTGAAGCACCAAGTGAGAAACTTGGCCAAAAGCCTCGCAATTATGGCGTTTGGAGAATTGCTTTTGATGATTGGTGTTGAAAGAGTAAAAAGAGGAAAAAAAAAAAGCAAAAAGAAAAAGAAAATTATTGACAAACACAACACGTTTGATATTTTTCATTCCGTTAATTTTTTTCCCCTTTTTAAGATCCATTTTGTATTCTTGGCTTTGTCATGCCACCTTCCCCGAAATTGTGCAGTTGGTTGTATGTTTGTGTTCATATGAAAATGATGCATTCCAGGTTTAGTATCTCTTGTATCCCTGTGTGGTGAAAAGAACTACAGTAGGAACCAAAAGTGTACAAGGTTGTATTGGTTGCTTTACTTAGTACTTAGCCGGAGCCAAAAGGGGACAAGTTTGGTTGTATTTGGTTGCTTTAGTTGGCATATTACCATGGCACTGTCAGTTTGCATTTTGGATTCCTTTATTTATACTAGACTAGCACGTGAACCCATATTCTAAATAACTAAAAAATAAATTAATACTAAAAATATTTTTAATCTTTGCATAACGTGATCAAATCGATTCAAACAACATTTCGTTCGGAAAAAGATAGATTAAAACAAATTATAAGAATTCGAAATAATGATCTATCAGATTAAGTATTAAATTGAACTAAAATAACAATACAAATACAATGATGTGAAATGATTTGAATTGATTAAGCAATATAAGAGTGTAAATAGAATTATATGAATATGTTTTAATTAATTAAGCAATATAAGAGTGGAAGAAAATATTTTAGTATATGATATTGATATTTATCTACTCATTACATCAATTAATTGATAAATATGTTCCTAAAATGTAAAAATTACATCTTGAAAATCTAAAATAATACTTACTTATAATTTGGAATAATTAAGAACATGTGACAACAATTTTTTATTTTAAGTTTTATTATAAGAATATTACTTTTTACTGTGAATATCAGTAAGGTCGACTCGTCTTACATATAAAAATTCGCGAGACCTTCTCAGAAGAGACTTACTCTACACCAACATAACTTCCAATTTAGTTATGTTAACATTATACTAATAATTATTTGTAGGAATATCTTGCTCTTACTCTTTTTTTACTCATTTGTGTCATTTTTTAAAACAATTTCATAATAATTTTATCTATGTACCATTTGACTCTACTTTTTTTTATACATATAATAGATGTCGTCATTGATTTTTGTTTTTAGAAAAAAATAAGCTGAAAAAGTATCAATTGTGATAACATTTGTGAATAAGCTCAATTTTTATTTTTATTTTCAAATTAAGTGTTTATTGATTTTTTTTATTTAATGTGTGCTTACCTTTTTGTCAATATAATTGTCATTATATACTTGTATGTAAATAACTCTACAAATACAAATAAAATGTCATGGTATTATTGTTATGATTGAGTACTATTTGATAATATATAAATATGAGGAGACTTAAATAAAATAGAATCTATGAGAGTAATTAAAACAGTTAATCATTCAATTAATTTTATTTATTATCAAAATAACTAATGAAAAAATTGATTGATTTTCTACATATTTATTTCTCATTTTAGCAATTGTACAACAATATTTTTCTAGTATCATATCATCCGATGTATGTGGATGAACGATTCATTTGTTCACACTTTTATAGGTACTTCTTATTCAAATTTATTAATTTTTTTATTAATATTATTCAAATTCACAATTAAATTTAGATTTACAATATATTATATTTGTTCATACATTTAGAAATTAATAGTTTGACAAAATAAATTTAAAATTTTGATTAAATATAATTTTATTTTCAATTCAAATTGTTTTATTTAATTTAAAAGTAATATTGATTATTTTAATTTTTTATTTTTTCATTTGTCAATATTTAATTTAGAATTTATTTGAATGACTCTTCGTTCAAAGCACTCAGATACTTTATCATGAGTCCTTCATATATAAAATTTTTTGAAGTTTTTTTTAAATTTAATTATATTAAAATTTATTTTTAATAATTCATTGAATGAATTCAAATGATAGTGAAATAGAACAATAAATAACATAATTAATTTAATTTAGAATTTAAATGAAAGTCCAAGAAAGTTATTAATTATTAATTAATGGACTAAATGTGAAATTACCATATATGTTACCTAATAATGAAAATAAGTAAATACGTGAAGGGTAATAATGTCCGTTCACAATGAGAAAATTTTTCTACTATTCACACTTTTACACGTATATATAGATTACAAAGAGAGTATAAAGATTGAGCCCACTATACTTCATTACTTTTGGTCTTTAATACCGTACCACTTTTTACCCAAATATATCTGATTTTCTCAGTTGCCTTGACCACATTCGTTTTCAAGGTCTAAGCTTAACAAGAGAGAATACTTGCCAAAAGGCATGTAAAATTTAAGCAACACTTGGCATTATCTTATAGAATCAACCAACAAAAGATTAATTTTGGTACAAGAATTTGGATGAGTTGTTCGTTTTCTACTCTTAAAATTTTCTTTTTCTTCCCCATAAAAGAGAGAACATATGAGAATAAAATATGGCCATGCATTTGGGATAAGATAGTCTAAACAATCTCACTCATGTGTCACTTTTTAAGAAGAAAAAGCTTAGAAAAATCGTTGGAACAAATCAAGAATCGATAGCCTCCTCCCTTGCATCCCCTCCCTTGCTGTCTCACCCCAAGACAACAAATATCGACTTCTCATCCTCACAAACCCCAACACCACAGCCACCAAACTCACCATCTTCAAAGCCACAGATGGCAGCCCGCCACCGCCACAACCGGCGGCTGTTGTGTCACCTAAGCCCACAGCTACCACCAGAACTAGCTCTGCAGAGCCAACTGATTGGATCGCTTCCACCTTGACCAGGAGGTTTGGCATTGGTGCTGGTCTTGCATGGGTCGGTTTTCTTGCAGTTGCTGTTGTTTCCGAACAAATCAAGACTCGGTTCGAAGTTTCACAACAACAACTGAACACGAGGTATTTATCCTATATTCCTCACTATCTATATGTATCTGTGTATATATATATTTACATGTTTGATTCTTAATCCTGTAGTGTACCTGTGATGACAAGTTTCATTTACTTTCACAGAGATGTCGACAAGGAAGAAGAGTTAGTTTTGCCTAATGGCATAAAGTAAGTTATCGTCCAACATCATACATTATGTATCGGCATTGCAAATGATTAAATTACCGTAAAAAAAAGAAAAAAAGAAAAAACGATTAATAGAGTTGAGTCTTATTAACTGATACAATTGTAAAGGTGACGATTATTTCAGGAAATAACAAACGTACTCCAAAACATATCGAAAATTAGTTACTCTAAATCTGGATGGCTATTTTGTATGTACATACACATTACTCTTGGTGAAGTAACAGACTAACAGCTAAGAGGACGCAGTAAACTGAGTCAAGGGATGAGGGGAGTAGAGCACATGATTTTATATGTTTTGTGATCATAAAATTTGACTTCTTTTTCTGTCGGGTCGCCACTGATTATATCATAATATCTGATTGATGGACGTTAAAAGGTATCACGACATTAGAGCCCGGGGCGTTTCGCGTCCAAGACCAGGAGATTTGGTGGTGATAAACGTGAAGGGGAGTGAACAGAGCACCGGACAAGTGTTTATGGATACTTTTGGAAATGATATTAATGATAACAAGATGAAGAAGGGATCATTGGCTCTTGTAATGGGATCAAGGCCTTATAATAAAGGAATATTTGAAGGAATATAATATGTATTGAGAAGCATGAATGCAGGTGGGAAGAGGAGAGTTATCGTCCCGCCAAGCTTAGGATTCGGCGAAGAAGGGGCCGATTTCGGCGAAGCCGTGAAGAATCCCTCATTTTTCTACCATTGAATATGTAATAGAGCTTGAAAAAGTCTCCACTGCTCCGTCAAGTGGTATTCAACGTTAATTTTTAAAAACTTTATAAAAATTTAGAGGTATTCAAATTTTCAAAAGACTTTTAATAAGTTCATGGAATTCATTAACATACAAATATTAAAGTCTAAGATATAACTATAAATTTTCAAAAATTATATTTGGTTCAACCCAAAGATTTTGATGGATCTTTAAAACTTCTAAGTTATACACAAGTTTTTTATTTCTATCTCTGTCGCTTCACATCACTTTTTTTCTTATTTTCTCTTCTCGCATCTATCTCTATCACTCTCTCAAATTTTCAAAATGTAACTCTATATAATTTTCATCTTTTCTTTTCAAATTTTTCAATTTTTGAGTGATTTTTCATTTAATATTTTTTTATTTTAATATCATAGGAAATTTTGAATTCTAGATTTGATTTTGTGATTTTTAATTTATGATTTATACAGATTAATGTAATATTTAATAATAATAGAAGATGATCCAAAAAAATGTCGCTTAATTCTTAATAATTGAATAGACTCGCAACAACCACGATTTTTTAAATTCTTTTTAGCATTTTCAATTAATATGTAAGCTATGATATTTTTATACAAAATTATATTCACAAAATTGAGAAATAATATTCTTTTCATATATATGTTATAAATTCAAAAATAAGTAAATTTATTTATTAATATAAATATTGAAAAATTATTTCAAACTGATTATGTTATATATGTAAATTAATTACTGGTTCAAATATATTAATAAAAAAAATAATAAGTTATAATTAAGTTCAAAATTTATAAAATTCTATAAAAAAAAATTCACAAAAATCTCTAAAAATCTTGCAAAAAAATCTACGTGAATCCACGTAAATCTGTTCATAAATATGTGAGATTATGTAAAAGTCAATAAAAATATATCAAATCCATAAAAGTCTATCATTTGAAAAAGTTATTAAAAGTCATCAAAACTCTGAATTAAATACACTCCACTTTAATTAGCTCAAGTTTTCAATGAAAGTATTGTGCAATTACATTAATTGATTTTATCCATTGATAAAAACAAATTGAGTTACAACACCGTCTCAATGCAAACAACAAGAACTAGGTTGTTTGGTGGCGGATACCTCATCAATACATATAATTTCCTTATTCCCTTGAAGGGTTTTCAAATCTAAGGATTCACTAGTTGTCTTGGCGTCAAGACTTTTATGGCTTGTGACTTCATATATCCTATGGATCAAGTGCAGGAATGCCTCTTCAACATTCAAATTCTCTTTAGCTGATGTTTCCATGAAGGAAACTTGCTCGAGCTTCGCCAAACTCTGCCCGTCTTCCAAATTCACCTCTCTTGAATGAAGTAAATCCGATTTATTGCCGACGAGCACGACCACCATCTCTGCGTCGCCGAACTCTCTCAGCTCTTTCAACCATTTTTTCAAACTTTCGAACGTAGATTTTTTTGTTATGTCATAGACCAGTAACGCACCAAGGGCTCCTCGGTAGTAAGAGCTCGTGATCGCCCTAAATCTATACAAAATAATAATAATAATAATAATAATAATAATAATAATTGGCGCACAAATTTATATTTAGACATTTGATATGCATGGTCGATATATATATTTTAACAATAAATTAACTCAAGATTATTACTTGTACATCTAAAAATAAAAAGATAATTAGAAACTTAAAAAATCTCCAAGGTATTTTTGATATTATATGTATCAATTATGCATATTACAAGCAAATTTAATATTCTATATTCTTGACATCAAATAATTAGATACTATTTTCCTTCGTCTATTAAAAAAAATAAAATTATAATTTATTTATATATAACATATAGAAAATAAAAAATTTAATTTTGATATATATTTTGTTTTTTTAATGATTTTGGTCATAAATATAATGTCATTATATATTTTCAAAATTTGTTTTAATTCAGTCTTATTCATATACTTTCGATTTTTGATAATTTTAATTTTTTACATTTAGAATACTAAATATCAACATCGTAAAAAAGACTAAATTTGTCAAATATAACAAATTAATACTGAAATTTGACATAGATAATTAACCAAATCGCGGATTATGTATATATATGGAGGTGGTGGTAGTACCTTTCTTGGCCGGCGGTGTCCCATATCTGAGCCTTGACGATCTTATCACCAACCTTAATACTTCTATACGCAAATTCAACTCCGATCGTAGGTTTGGAGTCCAAATAGAATTCATCTTTCGAAAATCTGTAGAGGAGGTTGGATTTTCCGACACCAGAGTCTCCGATTAGGACAACCTTGAACAAGAAATCACAATCTTCATCCATCGTCACACTATATCCTATCAATTTATTAGCTAGTTGTGTATATATATATATATATATATATATATATATGTATGCTCAATTATATCATCATTTATATCCATTGAACAAAAGAAATATTCGACAAAAAATTATTTGTAAAAAAAAACACAATAATAAAATTAATAATAATATATCAGCCAGCACCAACAATTATTATGTAGCATGCGTGGATGGAGTATTTATAGAGCTATAATTTCATGTCATGATAGTCACTTATATTGTCAAAATATTATATTATGTTATTTTATACACAAAAGTGAAAGCAAATTTCTTTTACCAAAGCTTTTCGGTTAAGAAGGAAATCTTGTGCTTATAATATAGAATGTGGAATGTTTTGTTATGTATATATATATATATATAAGAAGGTCTATTGTGAGACGGTATCACGAATCTTTATCTGTGAGATGAGTCAACCATACCGATATTCACAATAAAAAGTAATATTCTTAGCATAAAAAGTAATAATTTTTCATAAATGACCCAAATTAGAGATATGTCTCACAAAATATGACCCGTAAGACCGTCTCACACAAGTTTTTGCCAATATATATATAATGGTTTTGTGTGGTATGTTTTTCATTTTTTTTTTGTTATCGATCAGTTTATTGTTTTAGTCAATTAATTTGTACTTTTTTCGAATTTTATTTTTTTCATCGGAGTGTTGATGTGTTATCAATGTCAAACGTCATATCATTATTTTCCGGCGTAACGTCAGTTCTAGACTAATGACCATGACTTGATCATTAACATGCAATTGACATGATGAAAAATGTAATTCTTATTTTAAATACAGAATCCACGTTATTCTATATTACGGAAATAACAATTTTTTTACAATATTTTCATATTTCTAAAATTTGCATATTGATTTTCACTTTCAGAATAGAGGGCAAAATGAGATCTTGTATTTTCTCCATCCTCTTCTCTTTTTAAAAAGTGGATTTTAAAAAATAAAGATGTGAAAAGATCGTGAAAAAAAAAATTAAATTAAAATACGAGGTGGCCAATTAAAGATTAAGGTAGTTTTTGGCTATCATTTAAATAATTTTCAAAGGGAGCATTTCTAATCTAGTGAAACCACGGCATGATAAAATAATGAATAAGGTAATATCATTTCGTACAAATTTTATTTTAATAATATAAGTTTTTTTAAATATATTATTTTTTAGAAACTGAAAAGATGATAGTTGAGAATGATGATCGAAGATCTGAAGATGAAGTGAGAATACATTTGGGAAAAGATGTAAAAAAGAAAAAGGTAGATATCATTTTTCTCCCCAAGATTTAGTGGATATAATTGAAGATTAATCAAATAAAAAAAATTGAGATTTTACTTGTCTAATAAAAAAAATTAAAACATATTGACTCAATCAATAAACATCACGAAAATTAATAATTTTGACATAAGAATTGTTAATTTTTTTATAATATGATCGATCTGTCAAATCAGAATCGAAACAAAGTAAAGTATATTTTCGGAAAGTTATCAATAACTGATAATTATAATTAGCTCATTGTTTTGTTCCAAATTTACCAATTTAATGACAACTGATAAATATTTTCTTTGATTATATCTTTATTAATTCTCAAATATCTAATGATAGACCAATAAAATATTTTTATGAAATTGTATGTTCTTGACATAGGGGCTTCACATTGGACAATTTTGGGTGTTCGTGAAAATCAGCTTCTACTTTTAATTTTATTAATTTTTACCCAGAAGTTAAAAACAAGATTGAACTGTTTTTTGTTTTTTTGCTTCTAATTTTTTAAATGATTTAAAATTGCAATTTGACATTTGAATTCTTACAAAATTATCATATTCTACAATTATTCTCAATTTGTATAAATATTTTTGGAGATTTTTTGAAATGTTAAATTTTATTCATATATGATTTTTAACACTTTCAAATGAAATTCATAAAATTCAAAATTAGATTTTATTACAAGCATTTTATATTTTAAAAATAATTTTTTTATAATTTACATTTTCAAATCTATTTATTTTTCATATTTTGTGTATTTATACAAAAAAAAATTTTGTTTTTATTAAACTTTATATAAATTTACAAACATCCATGTTATAAAAAGATAAATTAATTTCAATACAAAATATTCAAATTTTAATAATAATCATATAAATACATTGTTGATGATACGAGTACCAAGATTTAGAAAATTTAAAAAGATAAATGTTACATAGGTTAAAAATATTGTTGTAATTTTTTTTAAAAAAAATAAGCTTTAAAACAGTTTTTCTCCGAACACTCGAACTTAAACTTATGAACTTTAAAATTTTATTTCCTGACACTCATTACTTTAGCTTCTCATCTACTTTCAAAAAATCTTTAGAAAAATCACTTATTAAAAAAAAAAATCACTTCTATAAAAAAGAGACTCCTTCAATAACTTTAAGGCCAGATCCAAACGAAAGAACATATGGCAAAGTGGACGATTCAACCATGTCCTCAGGGTAATGTATTTTAGAGTTGGGTATTCTCATTGAGTGACGATACAAATGAAAGCATGACATGAGAAAGAGGGATAATTCGACTCGGGACTCGGGATAATTCCCAAGGCTAGATCCAGCAGACCATATGCATTTTACGTATGAGGTATTGAGGTTAAATATTTGAACACCCAAAGGTCAGGGCTGATTTTTCCGAGAAAGTGATACCAAGAAGTTAGTGTTGTCAATGTCGCCTATGCTCAAGTATCACAGGCTCATCAAGGTGACCCGTAAACCAACTACAAAGTAGGTGAATAAAAATCATCTACAATTGATCACCGTGAAGGCGTGAACACGCATTTCTCAAAGAATGGACAATATTGTGATCCCATGGTAAGAAGAAAAAAAATATAGGAGCCAGTGATTCTAGGAATATCATTTCGAATGTATACTCAATCCTCATCAAATGAGATTGATCCTCCATCTTTGACATTTTAACAGCTTACGAAAGATACAGAAGGTCTGTGAATCTGTGATAGAGACCAACTGGCTTGCCAAAGTTAATGCGTTACATTGCTGTAGATATACCAGAATATGAATATGACACCATAAGTTGATATTAGCATTTTCAATATGATTCGAGGAGGATCCATCTGATAGTTCTTGACTCAGCTATCCAATCCAAACTGATAGCCAAAGTCCGGACAAAATGCTTGGGTAATTTAAGCTACTGCTTCTTGAAAGTCATTACGATCGCAGTGCAATTGTCTTTGCACCTGCGCTCCCTGACAGCTTCCCGAACAAGGTGGCGGCTCACTGCTGCAGCTGGTAAGCCTTCCTGTTAACAAAATTACATTCACACATTGACAAAAGCTTCAGCGAAGAGGAGAGAAGGAAAGTGGAAGGTGGCTTCTCCAACTAAAGGAAGATCTTTTTCTAATATTATCCACGGACAACTTTCCTGATAAAGTTGTTTTCCGCACCATAAGACCCCTCGTCTAAATTCTTGGGACTGTCATCTATCAAAATAATATGCTAAAACTGTCGCAGGAGTATCACATCTGAGTCCTAGTTAGAGGGCAGCACAAGTCTGCCACCAAAAATTGAACGAATGGCTTCGTGATAGGCTTTAGGTAACTTAAGGTAGTATCTTGAATTTGAGTTTTTAATATAGAATGCATCATAATCTTGCTGTGCCTAATTGCCCAATGAATGAGAAAAGCATATTCAACGGATTTAAATCGATGGCTTTGGAGTTGCATATATGCGTATGGTGGGATTGGTCTATAACCTGTGGAAATGTAAACTGAAAGATGCTTGTGAACTTGATTCCTAATTGTAATTTTTTCAACATAAGATTTTATCTTTGGGATGAGGTTGCGATAATGATTTCAAGTATCAAAAATCAGGAGGGGAGGAAAAAAACAAACAAAGAAACCGAGCAGGGCAGGGAAGTAGACGAACCTTCAACAGCTTGTGAACAAATTCAACAGCATCAATTGGCCCAAAAACCTAAAAGTTGGAGTGTAGTTTAAAGTCATCAAATTTATTATACTGATATTAACAAAGCATAGAGATCGAGATAAATACCCCCCACAAGCCATCACAACCAAGAATTATGAAGTGATCTCTCTCGGTAAGGATAAATGAATGGACATCAGGAGTTGCAACAACACCCACCTGAAATCATTGTACTTTTAGATTATGTTGTCGTGTATAATAGATAAAATACACTGCTTTGGAATTCAGGGAAGGAAGCCGATACACTGAAAACTTAAACTAATAACAACAAAGCAACTCAATATCTTCAAATCACACGAGCTAAGCTATTCACATATAAACCATACAGAATATAACAAAAATTACCACTCGTGCAAACCAAACAATCTATACTTCAAAAAAAAGAAAGAAAAGAAAAGAAAAGAAAACAAAACAGCTATAAGGTTAAGGAAATTGAGCGGGATTTTATTTACGAGTTCAAGTTTGAAGTTTTTAGCCAACCAATCTGCAGTAGCATTACATCCATCAGTAGATATGCTGTCAGCTGTAATTGGATATTCCAATGGCAATTTCAAAGGTTATGACATAAGTGGCACAAGACACCCCATCCCTGTGAAAATTCATACCACATGTTTTCCCCCTCTCTTGCATGTCTTGTATGACTTTCTGACTATTGTCATTATTCATCTTATTTGTTTGCCTCAGGCTTTGGAAATTAATGTTAAGTCAAAGCTCGACTCAACATGAGTCAAGGTCAGAGATTAAAATTATGTTCTGGAAATGATTTGCAGACCTAAAATACAAAATTTGGAAGAATCAAAACTAAAACAAGATCAAACACAAATTGATAATGTTATGGCTCGGTCACGTCCGAAACTTTGAATAATGTTGGAGCTTGTATAGGTTTGAATAATATTTGAGGCTATAAGAGTTGGCTAACATTTAGATCGATTAATTTGCAACCCTACACCCTAACTATAAGGATTATCCTAAGTACTCTGATTAACCTTCTATAGTAAGACACGAAACAATAGATATAAGCATATAACACCATAAGTGACACCTTTAGACAAGTTAAAAAGAAGAGTGGAACATAAGAATAATCACTGAAAAAATTGAGGAATAGGGTGAAAACCTTCTTGAAGTTTCGATCACCAAAGGCTCTGGAAACTTCAAGCCTCCCCAGCAATCGTCCATTTGAACTTACAGATCCACCAGCCTGTATACATTCGCTTATAAGGTTAAAATAAAACTAAAATTTCTTACGAAGGATGTGTAATTAACGAAAGGACATGGAACACAACTTACGCTCTGCACCATTATAAGTCAGGGCTTAAAACTACCAGATAAATTTTATTTTCAAGTAAATCTGAGATTTTATGCATGAGCTGCAATCTCCGGGATATTCATCATTCACAGAATATATATATAGATATATGCATATTGATAATGCCAACGTTGTGCTACTTGAAATAGCTATCAGCCATTACCGGTTTTCGTTCACCATTTACAAAATATAAACACATTAAACTCCATGATGATATCACTGGTGCTAACAAGTGGATCCACTTTTGCTTGTCAAATAAATTGTTTGACATGAAGCACTTTTGATCAAGTGTTTATACTTTTTTGTTTCTCGTTGACCAAGATAACATGATCCAGCATTTAAAGAAAGGTACAAATTGTCTGGTCTGATTTCCCCTATTCTTCAAAGTTCAAAGATTATTGTTCTTTTAACTGCAATAAGTGCAATTAAAAGCTAATGAAATAGCTTTCAAACTCACATGTTTGGCAAGAAACTCTACGTGATATTGAATATTGGACCACATCAATGTGGTACGTAATTTGGTTATAAAATTCTTTTCATGATTTTTACAAGTTATTTTTTACTTTTGATACATTTAGCACTTCTAAATCAGACGCAGCGAACTCATTATTATATTATTTCATAAAATCAACATGAGACAGAAAGGGAAATGGGATAAAAAAGTCTTGCAATTTTCATCAAAGCACACTACGCAAACCTTTTGAATGCGTGCTCGTTCTTGAGGATAAATGGCTTTATGTTCCCTTGTTAAAACAATGGCCTTTAATGAATTTGATCTGTCCAAAACATCCTGTAAACTATCGGCTTCAGATGATCGTGCCACCACTGCCTTTGCATCACCAATATTGGCAACAAAAACCTACATAGTTGGCGGTTGCAATATTAGAGAACAAGAAAAGATACATCGTGTAATCATACTAAAAGACAAGAAAATATGGTAATTACAATTCCGAAAGGCTAACCCATTGTACACAATAAAAACCAAAACATTGAAAACTCAGCTAACCATGTAATTGTTTATTAGATTAAGTGCCAAGCTTGAAGAGAAATGAATTAAGAGTAATCTAGTGCAACAGTATATTGTAACTGACATGGACTCGGTCATCGATGTACTGAGTGTTTTACTTTATTTATGAACACGCAGACCTCAAAATTGTTGTCTCCTTCATCCATTTCTATATTTTTAATTAATTTTTTTGGCACTAAGGCACACAGTCAAGTTTGAATCCCTAACCTTGCATAGAAAACCAAATACTTTACCACCACTCTTCTATTCTTAGTTGTTTTACATTCAAGAAAACATACAATATCCAAAATAACAGTACACTTACTGTTTGTCCTAATACCCATGCACATACAGCTGTAGCGCCATCTTGCCAACCTCCTAGTAAAGAATTACAAGTCAACAGAATGCTAAACAAACTCGACGTTAATAATAGAACATGTGCATGTTTAGATAAAAAAGGTATTCAGATTGACAGCTAAAATTCGGGGGGAAAAAGATCATGACGAAAATAAGTAGAAATCTGGCTAAAGGTTTTTCAGAACCTTAAGCTCGAAATCGGTGGAAACAGGAAGGTACTTTCAAACATAAAATAGTAAAATGAACACAATTAAAATTTGAAGGTAAAAATAAAACATGCAGTTTCCGGAAGTTTAACAAAATCCTGGATGCGCTTCATGGAAATAGAATTTGATGCTAAAAAAGCTAAAGAGAGTCATATGTCGATTATTCTACAAAATATGACATCATTTTCAATTTTAAATACTTTAATGTTTCAAAATGTTAAATATAAAGTTTTAAAGAATATTGTTATAGTAAATTTGAACCAATTATCTTTGTTTAGATTATCTTTCTTTCAAGTATGCAAATGATGTCAAGATTTAAAAAGGGGTAAAATCCAACGAAAACATTTAATAAACCTGCAGAACTTTCTTGAAGGAGCCCCTCATCTGTTTTACGGAAACCTGTGCACATAAAATTATTCAAATTATTTTCCTACTCTGCTAAAAAAGAAGTTTGAAACACAAAATTTATAAAGTGTAATAGGGAGCGACTTTGGATAAAAAATCTCTTTCATCACAAGTGTTGTTTTTAAACAAAAACCTTTTTTGTAAAAAAAACTGATATTTGGATGCAGAAACTCTTATTACAAGGTGTATGAAGAGAAACTTCTTCAGAAGCCAACAAATGTAGCTTTTGGCTTCCTGCTTCAGCTTCTTCTTGGGAAAGAAAAAAGCTCTTCTTCACTGCTATTTCCAAATATTTGATTTTGTTTTCTTTTGAAAACACGAGTTTAGTTTCTGTATAGTGTATTCAAACCGACCAAAGATTAAACAAGGAAAATTACATACCATCTAATATAGCCTTCTTCGCAGACTTGACATCCAGCTGAAAATTTCACATGAACAATAATATTAAAAAAAAGGGCAATCGAGCAGTGAAACAGAAAATACATAATTTCTATTGTAATCACATCACAATTATGATAGCTGCTTAGACAAACAGACCAACTCACGTGGTAAGCCAGCTGACAAAACATTTCTTTGCAGATGCTTTTGTGCATACTCTGCAGCTAAACGACCTCCATGCCCATCATAAATAGCAAAATGTGCACATCTGCAACAAAACATTCATGGAAAAAGAACACTGATATGAAATTAAAATAAAGCTATTTTGAAAGATAAAGAAAGCCAAAATCAAATAAAAAACCAAGCTTGTAGGACAAACCAAAAGAAAGTGGGATGTGTTATATGTGAAAACTAAAGAGAAGGACAACAAACAATTACCATCTACTGCTGAGAAAGAGATGAGCTAAAAAAGAAGTCATCTACAATGCTTTGTCACTCCCACGTCTTTACAACAAAGACATTGATCATTTTCCAAACACAGGCAGAGTTCACACATGTGGCCACAGGGCAATGAGCTCGAGGGGTATGTAACAGTATTAAGTACTCCATGCATTTTGGAATTCACTTAAAGCCATGAGTAGAAGATGTCTCACACTAAATAACATAATCAGACTTCAATTATTCCATCTCGTCTGTATAAGCAATCAGAATAGTCGATACTACATAAAAATATTCACAATTTTAATTCAATAAATGTTAACTATCATTTCCATTCCATCACTTCCGTCTGCTACTTTTCTGGAGTCGACTGTGTTCAAAGTTGGCACAATTGAATGAAAACCACAATTGCCTCCCAACTCCCACCCTAGCATTGGTTCTCATCGAACTAAAATTGATGGAAACCTACTCAAATTTGGATGAAAAGTTTTATGATACCAATTAGGCACATAAATTGAAAATGATAAAATCTATTCCAATTCGTATAAACTGTGACTAGTCGCACTTCAAAGTCCTTGATACCAAGTACCGTAAAAGAAAGGACAAAAATAGAAATAACGAAACCTCAACTTCCCGGGGAACTCCAAGCTAGCATCGTGAAGCACCACCCAAGCATCCTCCATAGTATGCCTCGAGCCCTTATCTTCAGCCGCATCGGCTTCTATAGCAAAATATTTGTCCTCCGACTTAACAATATTCCCGGATAAGGCGTTTGAACTGGACGCTTTGCCATTTGTACCATCGGTCTGCAATTCATGCTCGGATTTCGCCTTCTTTGTTGAAGAATCGGTGTCATCGAATTCATTGGGTCGTTTAATTTCAGAGTTTGCGCTTCGATTCGTGGACATTGGATTCTGTTTGCTCTTCGATTCGGCGGCCATTTTCCAGGAGCGGGGAAGAAAGGTCAGGAAAATGACGATATATATGGATGGCAGAGAAGAATTATCTTCTAGATGATCTCAAAATTTTCATAAGCAAAAATAAATTTATAATAAAATATTCAAAACTATTAGGGCAAAATACACAAATTTTATCATTATTAATATCGTATTCATAATATTATTAATTTATATATTTAATTATTTATATATCTTAAAATAATCTTATAATACACATCAAACGGTGTTTTATATAAATACAAAAGAAAAAAACTTGTGTGAGACGGTCTCACGGATCGTATTTTGTGAGACAGATCTCTTATCTATATCATAGATAAAGATTCGAGGAACAGACTTTATTAGAAACCATTCGTGCTCGGATTTCGCCTATTTTTCCATCTATCGATTTGATAAACCTTGGTCCATTCTCTCTTGGCCCATTCCGTAAAAAGGATATTGATGGTTTGTAATTCGATTTTCGTAAAAAAATTATTCAAGATCTTTGATTTTTTTGATGAAAAATTAGTTCTAACCACAATCAAAAAAAGTTGCCATTATATATGGATTTGAGACTAGGGACGTAAACGAAACGAATCGAGCTAAGAATGACGAAAATTGGGAAGCTAGAATTCGGCTCAATTTAATTATATTCGAGTTCGAAAAATTTTAAACTTTTGGATCAAATCCGGTTCGAATTAAAGCTCAAGTTCGAGTTTGACTCTTAATGAATTATTGAAATATTTTTCGAAAATAAGTACTCGAAATGATCAAAGTTTATTTATTTAACATATAATTATATTAATAAAACGCTAAAACTCGTGAGCTTGCTCGTGAACTGTCGAACAAAATAATTTGGATTTGAGGTCTGCTCGAAAAAAGTTCGAACATATTCGATTTCGGCTGGAACTTCATAAACATGAATACTGATCAAATATTTTTCGAGCCGTCGGTTCAAAAAATTCGAGAACCGACTCGGTTTGTTCACTGTCTATTTGAAACCCACGCTTAGTTTCTTTCGTTGAAAAAAACAAACACAAATCAATTAGAAGTTCTAATGGGTTTATTATTCTTGGAAGCCATTATTCCTAGCCATCCAACCAAGTCTCGAGTTTTTTGGTTGTTTCTGAATTTATTCTCACAATTTCACATCCCCCAAATACAGCCACTTTGCTAACGAACAACACATCGCCATTTTGCCATCTTATTCTCACCCACCTGCTTAAACTTTCAAGTGCGATGTCGATGCCTTGGACTTGTAATTAAGTTTTAAATCATTTTAAGTTGTACTTGCATCGATGAGTTTGAAAATTAAAGATTCCAATTCCATCGATTTGTTTGTATGAATCCACTTGACGATGAATTTTTAATTCCAACTAGTAATTTTCTGAGTCATTGTAGTAGATTTCAAATACATCACAATAGAGGTGATATACGGTATTGTACCATACCGAAAATTGTATATCATATATCGTATCAAAAATTATGGTATAACAAATTTTATACCGCTACTGTACATTTAACTAGTATACCGAAATTGCACGGTATGCCGATATTTCGATACGGTATCGATATATACTTTTTTATATGGAAAAAAACTTTATATTTTAATAAATTTATTGTTTAAAAATATTATATATTTTTTAATTTTTATATATTGTTTTGGTATTTCATTATTCTGATATATATCGAAATTTTCAAATTTTATACATGTACCTAAATTTTCGATATACCGAAAATTCGATATTTTTTCAGCACGATAATCTCAATATACCGAAAAGTCGGTATTTTTTTTCTCACTCATGATCACAGTATTTTTTTTCTCATTCATATTCGAGTGCAGCCTTTAACTTTTCAAATTCCAAACATTGGAATTAATTTCCAATTACTTTAATTCCCTTTGTCTTCCTCTCGTGGCGAGTAATAATTTGAGACCTGTATTTCAAATCATACATTATATTTGTTAAACTAAAATATACTTCAACCTTCTCTTTTTTCAAAAAAATAAAAATAAAAATAAAAATAAAAAATAAAAAATACTCCCCCAATTAGCAATACTGAATTAACTAAACCGAACTTTACCAAAATTTTGAATACCCCAGTTTTCATTTATTTCGATGGTACGTTGGTATAAATTTGTTTGGTCACGTTGTTTATTGTGGTTAGTGGACCACGCAAGGCAGATTTTAGTTCATCGCAAGCTGTCCCGTCTAATTTTCTAACCTCATACTCACCTTTGTACACCACATCGGGAAAGGATGGATAGACAGACTAATAAATAACAAAGAAATTGGCTCCAATCTTTTTTTCCTTTACATTATATTATATTATATTATATTATATTCAAACATTGAAAAGTCTGCATTATTTCGATTGGATTGTTTATGGTCATAGTCGGTGACATGGACCATGGAGGTACAATGTCAAATAATTATTCAATGACACATCTCTAACACACACATATATATATATATATACATATACATATATATGATATGGTACCATGGACCATGAAGGTACACATATCTCTCTCAAACACACATGCATATATATACATATACACAGTTTGAAATATATATATATATATATATATAAGTTTTGATATGTTGTCCACCCACCATACTCACATCTATGTTTATCATTGATGTATCACTTTTCTGTTGGATATATAATTTTGACATATTTCATCACATCCAATAGATGAGTAACACCTCAATGATGAATACGACAGATGAATAATATATCAAAACTATATATATATATATATATACACACATATACACATATATATATATATGTACGTTGTTTTATCGATAACTATAATTGACGACAATGCAATTTTTCAACTTCTCTTTTAATGTTCATAATTACTGTTCTCATTGTATATTTTATTATTCATAAATTAATCGCAAAAACAAGAAAGAGATATATACTCTTATGAATGTTGGATTTGAAACTAATATGTATTGGTTTTTCCATTTGTGAATGAAAATTGAGCTTGATGTGTGAATTGATTGAATTAAGTTGATGCATGTGGGAGTGTCTCACATTCAATAGAAAAGAAAAATTGAGTTAGCGTATATGAATTTATGATACTACATTTTATGATAGTGTAAGATTATGTCGTCAAGGTGCGTATGCCTCTAAATCTTTTAATAAAGTTTAAATGTTGTTTCGTTTGTTGTGCGCAAACTTTATGCTAAGTTGTTGCAGGTCTCATCGTTGAATCTCGAAAATCGATTCTCCTTCGTTAATCTAGAAGCACTGTAGGATATGCCAAATATGTTTTAAAAGCACCGTAAAAATATTACAGACGTCTGTTTGATTTTTATTTTCAGCTTTTGCTTAACCTATTGCATGATCGATATACCTTGTTTTCCATTCTGCTTCATATGTATCGGAAGAGATAAATTTATTTTCTGCTTTCTTTGTTGTGTATATTTCGACTGACAATGAATTAATAAACAAAGGATCGGATGGATTGTTATTATTTATTCACCTTTTTTAGTGCTATCAATAATTTATATTGTTTACTTAAGTTTTCGGCAGAGCACATATAAAATCGTCATCGTGTTGTGTGAGAAATATATTCAACAACAAAAAACTGAGATCGTACGACAAGTTAATTTTATCAGACGAATCTTTTATTTGAATAACTCATGAAAAATATTATTTTTATGCTAAAAAAATATTACTAAATATGAACATAAATGATATATTTTACGGATAAATATATATAAAAACATCTCATGAAAAACCGAAAATTTATTTAAATGGTGATTTTTTGTTTACACTTGTGATGGTGTTTTCCATTGTAGATCACTTTCCTCAAAATATGTGATGTATATATATTTTTTATGGAACATGTTTTTTTATTGAACAAGACATTTGTCACTGTTTCTTTATTTTGAAGAACATTTCTCGAAATATGGTTCAATTATCACAAAAATAGGTGTTGAATGTAATTTTTTTATTGCAAACCATATCTTTAAATATAATCTATAGTGATGAAAATACCTATATTAAATCACATTAATCGTTAGTATATAATTAATATTTTAATATAGTAATTTTTTTTTTTAAAAGGTCTCATATATTTTTTTCGTCTTTGCTCATATTTATAATAATAAATAATACCTTTCACATAAAATAAATTTTTTTATAGGTAATTTAAACAGAATATTTATCTGATAAAATTAATCTGTGACACCGTCTTATAATTGTTTTTGTGATTTCAATTTTATTTGCATAATATACTTCAAAAATCACTCATACCACAATCATTATGCCGACATATTCTTTTATGACAAACACTCCGAGCCTTACTTCTTAGTCAAATTTTGATAAAAGGTGGTTGGAAGTAAGGCGTCAGGTGGTAGACGGAGAGAACTAATAGGCCTTTGACTCTCACAATCTTCCTTGTCCTCTTTTTTCGTAGTTAAAAAGACCGGATTATTCAATCATACCCCTGCAGTGCCTATTAGTTCCTAGCTAAAATACTTTATCCATGTTATTCATCAGATACGACGGAATTAGATTTTCATCTCATAAACAAATTAAGATAATATTATTATTTGGACAATCACAATTCATCAGCTATATAATTTATCATTGACAAAAACTTGTGTGAGATGGTCTCACGAGTCATATTTTATGAGACAGATCTCTTATTTAGGTCATCCATAAAAAATTATTACTTTTATGCTAAGAGTATTACTTTTTAATTGTGAATATCGATAGGATTGACATGTCTCATAGATAAAAGAGACCTAAGATATCATCTCACATGATTAGCACAATAAGCCACTTCAATTCACGAGTCGCAGAACTATCAACTCAACTCGTATATTTTATGTGACGAAGTGGATCGATTCCACGAGCTAATCAGCATTTTGTATTGAATTTGTCGGGTCGGGCCACCTACCACAACCTATCATTAGGAGGGTCGAGATAAGCTGTCCCATGTATTGTCGGGTTGAGATATTGTTAACTCAACCCACTTATTTTATGTGATGTAACATGTCTAATTCAATATGAAAACTTTATATGTGATTCTCATGCATATAAAATTACCAAATGATAGCTAAACTAATTAATCAAATTATCCCACAAAGTTCACATGATTTTATATATGCAATAAAATCTGTCTCTTTGCGATCCAAAAAAAAAAAAAATCTCTTTGTTTTTTGACAAAAAAATTTATCTCTTTTTTTGACAGGAAAATTTCTCTCCTTTTAGAAAAAAGAAAATATATATTTTCTTTTTTAAACCACATGAAGCAATATAATATTCTTGGAATTACATCTCCACTCTCTTCCGCTTCAACCTCCATGGTCACCTCTTAGCTTTGGCATCTGCTGCTGTTTGCAGAGAACTCAACCATGACCGATTATACAAAGTACAGGAGGCCAAGAAACTCAAACCCGGAAACAGATCTAAATTCCCTTCGCTACAAACCCACTATCTCCTCAATTCTTTTCTCCAATGACACTACAATTGACGCCTCCACATCTAAGAAAAAGAACAACTTCACCTCCTCCACATTCAGAGGACTAGGCTGCACCGCTTCTTCTCAGGTCTCGGTGCCTGCAGCTATCAGAACTTCAGCCAACTGGGAAGCCAAGAAAGTGAAAAGGAAAGTGCACAAGACCAAGAAAAGTAGCGGGGGCAGCAAGCTATTCTGTAATAGCTCTTCTGCTGTTGCGAATATTAGCAACAATAATGCTAACCACCCTTTGTCTCAATCCTCGCTTTCATTTGCACTATCTTCAAGTTGTGTGAGTGCGCCTGATGTTTGGTGCAGTCCTGGAATTGGGTTAACCACCGATGCTACTTCTGTTGATTGTGTTGTTTCGAGACGACCTCCTTCTGTCTCTACCAGAGGCAAAATCGATGGGGTCGACAAGATTATTCTTGGTCAGAGGGAGGTACTTGTGCTTTTTTCAATCCTCTACGTTTGCTTTGCATGCTTTTTTTTTTTCTGGTTCGATATGTTTCTTAATTCTGGGAATGTTGTCTGCTAAATATCAGCTGAAGATGATTCTTTGGGTGTTTTTCTTGTGTCTATGTCTCTGTTTTGTGATTTCCTCATTGTTCTTTATCTGGTACTACTTAACTATGTGCCGTCTGTTCACAAGATATATTTTTGAATATTTGTTTGAATACTATTCTTGACATTAGGGCTGCATGCAGTTCTAATATCACGGGGACTTACTAGCCATAGGACTATCACAGGTCAAACATTCAGTATTCTTAAGTTAATTCTGATGGAGTGGCATCCTCTCCATTTCTAAGTTTTTGTGTTACACTTGAAGACTAGATAATCACTTTTGGGCCAATCTATATTCCAAAGATCATCAACCGGATCCCATGTCTCAAATGTATTTTTCTGTCTGCTTCGTTTCACTTCTTATGAACCTTTATAATGAGTTTTGTTTTCGTTATTTTGATTTTCTGGTGCACGGTTCCTTTTTTATTTGTTCTGTAAAGCAGCTTTGTGATGTTAAATGATGAACTCCACATTGTTACTTTAGAGTTGAATTTATACCGATATTTAATCATTTTTTGTAAATTATCAGCGGGTGACTAGAGTGGCTGCCTCAGAAGATTTCCCTTTCTTTGAACCCGATGTGGCCTTAGAAGTTCCACACTTCCATGCTGATGTTTCTGGATCTAGACATAACCGTCATGTCAGAAATGGTTTCCGAGATGGACTTGCTGAGGTTTGTCTAATTTGAGTTTTTCTAATTTGTGGGTCATCCTAATGAGTGACATTGAAGATGCTATGACTTAAATTGCTTTAACAGGCTTAGTTTTTTATTATTAAACCATCTTTTCTTAGAGTTTCATGAACATATAATCTTTAAGTTTGATGAAATAAAGGATGCTTTTGAGCAAATACATAGAATGGATATGTGATGCTAGATCCACCGTTCCTTTGCATCATTATGCGATGGTAAAAAGCCTTGAGGTCTTATTAATACATCATTTAGATTTTAGTTTTTATGCGATGGTAAAAAGTCTTGAGGTCTTATTAATACATCATTTAGATTTTAGTTTTTATTAATACATCATTTAGACTTTAGTTGTCAAAAGTCAAATGCAAGAGTCAATATCTCTAAATAACTGTTTTTCCGTAATATAATGTATATAGCAGCTGAAATTCCTAAAAATATAGTTTACACAGTCGTACACTAAAATCCTTAAGCCTCTGACAGAATGTTTGATCAACCTGTTCGCATACAAAAAATCAATTGTACAGCTGAAGAGAGTGTTAGGCAAGGCTTGAGGGGATTTGTTCAACCTACAGTGATGGTATTGATTAACAATAATTTTTTTATGTGATTCCACATATGTGGCTCCCTGTGTGAGCCGTTCGATCTAGAGTATGGAAATACCCCACTATAGGGTTAAACTAACCGGCTTGAGCTGACAAACTTAATTGGCGATTATTGGTGCTTTGGTACCTATCAAGCATATCAATGAAAATAAAGATATACACACACACAAATTACTCAAGGTATATGTGATCAGGTGGATTGTTGGTATATGAAAATGGATAGAAAGAAGAGGAAATAGCGAAGATCGAGATATGTGAATTGACATGGAGTTATCTCATTTCTCACATCTTACTTCACTTTTTATAGCTAAGTAGAGTTTATTTGTGTTTCTTGGCTGAGAATGTGATATCAATGACATTCAGTTGAGTTGAAAGCCAGTTAAAATTAAAATTAGACATAATTGATTCGTCGAGCCAACAATCCTGCTCATCTTTTAATATACCCAATTTATACACATCACATATTTTCATTTGTTTTTATGCACAAAGTTGTTGATTACTTGTAATCTAACATGTTACCAACTTGATTGGACCTTTTACATAATGGTTCCAACTAGTTTTTGAAGTGGTTTAGGATATCTAGACCAGTCCAACGGAATTATTCGGGTTCTGGGGATACTGATTTCTACGTCAAAAACATATCAAGTCTGGTAACTAACTAGAACTGATTTGGTACGAATGGATCTTTCACTTAATTTTATGAGTGCAACTCAGTTCAACACATCAAGACACCAAATCTGGTTAAAGCTATAATCACTTCTATTGTTCTGCTTCACACATGAATTAACTGGGTGATTTCTGGCTTGAATCTGGTCTAACTTGATCTGTCAAGCATTTCTAGTTGTAACTGAAAAAGACCTTTTTTGTGAATTTATGAAGTATCAGTGTGGTAATCTTTTGATTACTGTCATTAAACTTGCTCGCAGATTGTAATTTTCCAAAGTAGTTTGTTGACAGAAGGGAGTCCTGATGTACTCGATCTACACCATGATATGAGGCTTGAAATTGATAGCATGTCATATGAGGTTCGTCTGGTTCCATATTTGCCTTAGCTTAATATTGTTGAGCCGTTACCAGTATTTTGAATGTTATGCTCCCAATAGATATTTTAACATCCACACGATGCTACAGGAATTACTGGAACTCAGTGACAGTATTGGCTATGTGAACACTGGTCTCAGAGAAGATGAGATAACTCACTGTCTGAGGAGTAGTAAGCTCGCAATGTTGACTGATTTCACCTCACATTTTCCCACAGAAATAGAAAAAAATTGCAGCATATGCCAGGTTAGCCTTATGACTCTGGTACTGTGTATAAACATGTCTTTCCTTGTTTTCAACAGCTTGTATTATTTAATTGCTCATTTTTTATTTTAAAGTATAAAAAATATAGTGAAAAGAGAATTTGATCCGACACAGACTGTGGTTAGGTTACAAAGATCTACATGGATGGACACTAGGTTCGTAGGGCTAAAACTTTTGTTCTCTCTTTCCAATCGCCTCTTTATTTAGTTTTGACATATTGGGATAAATATGGTATTAAAATTTTCCTATCTATTAAATCATATTAAAACATATCATAATACTAATAATATCACATCTGTTTTTTAAAATATTATTTGATTTCTAACACACTTTAATGAATTTATAAACTAGGAGGAATACAAAAATGGATGATGAGACAGGGAACCTGAACTGTGGACACTCCTTCCATATGGATTGCATAAAGCAGTGGTTGATGCAGAAAAATACTTGTCCCATCTGTAAAACGGCAGCCGTTTCTCAAATCTAAGCCGTCACACTCGGCAGCTCTCAGAAATTCTGCCGCTGCTTTGTTTACTATGTACAGATTTCAAGAACTGCAATATAGATTTTTTTTCTTTGATTGTGGGATTTCTGAATCTTTGTTACTAAATTTGATATGACATTTTGTTGGTTGAAAATGAACCTTTAATTCAATGGAAAATGTTCTCTTTAATCAAATTTATTTGAAAAGTTCCTCAAGTCAAGATTGGCAATATAAATGCACTTTCAAACTGTTGCTTCTCTCTCTCTCTCTCTCTCTCTTTTTTTTTTTACTGAAGTGTGGAGTATTTTATTTATTTTCCGTTCGAAGAATGGTTTCTTACTTTTAAAAGGCTGTGCCAAATCTCAAAACAGCGACAACTTTGGCACACACGGTGCCGTGAATCGGGTAATGCCTGCTACATTCTTCAATCTTCCCGAAAATATTACACAAGTACCGTGTGAATATCCATTGTACGGTATGTTTGCTCCAGCCGTTGTGATCTTAGGCTGATGCATGATCCAAAAGTTAAAGCTTGCAGTGGATAAATATACTTTAGGTGAAGTTAACATGCCATTAATTACATGCGAAAATTTAAGGAAAGTAGGGAGGGTTTGGTACAAAGAGACTCAAGAATTTTAAACTTTAAATAAATTGAATCACGGTGGCCATTCGGTCACATACAATTTCAATGGTGGCGGGTAAAATCAGTTATACCATAATTTAAACACCAAGAGAAACTAAGAAAATTGGGAGTCTCCTTAATTTGTACACAAAGGAACGTAGATTATGATTTATGAGCAGAAAGGTTAAAATTTCTCACAGGTGAAGGAGGTCTGATATCTGGTTCCAGTCCATAAACCAGTGCCTTTTATCGGATGGAACCGCAAAATTCAACTCAAACATTTCTTTTGACATATTTCCACCTTCATGGAATCCCACAAGCTTTGCAACAATCTCACAACTCTCTTGCACATGCTTAACATCATACGGATTCGTCCAGAGCTTGTTTATAAACTGCATCTTTCGTTGTTTCCCCTCCAATGGTACATCCCATTTCATGTACAAGGCCTCTCTTTCCTCGGTCGTCAAACGTGTTGTAAGCCGTTTTGCAAGAAACTCTCTTTCACGCTTCAACGCTCGGATGCTGAATCACATAGTAGATAATTTGAAATCAGAGGCTTTTAACTTGATGATCAATAAAAAAAAAATCTTTTTCAGGATAGAGAATGACGAACCTTGATGATAAAGAGATAGTAGGTTCGTTTCCCACACGAGCAGGACTTGCACTTCCAAGTTTGTTTAGGTGTTGCTGCAGCCATGTCAAGCGTCTCAGCTCCACTTCGATGTATATCTGATCAGCATGATCCCCTTTGAATAGCAGATAAAATTGTGTCCTGTGAATGATTGACACATGGCAAACATCCCACAACTCGATAATCTGCTGCCTCTGTTCAATAAAAGTTGTATGCCATGATGCAGGGGACTCCTGTATCTCAGGAAGAATCTCACCATCATCCAAATTGTGTCCAGCAGCTTCGTTAGCCTCGAGCTCGAGCACCTAAAGGCATAGGAAGTTAACATTGGAAAATCAAAAATAAATGAAAAATGTGGAACAGATACTGAGATTCTCCTTATATGCACTTGGTGCATGCAAAGAAAAGAAACTCCCTGCACACACGTCTAGGTTTTCAGTGTAATCTCATGGTTTAAGAATAATCTATTGATGCTGAAATAAGAAGTTGATAGAGAATAAATTAGCTTGCCTGGCATACAAGAAGCTGTTTTTGGTATTGCAGCTTGGCAACCCGCTCTTTAAGTTCTGTCACATAAGTTTTTATGCTTCTAACATTCTCTTCTGCCGCATTTTGAAACATCCTTTTCATTTTTCTCATGTTGACAGAACTTGAACGTCGATACGGAGTGTTTTCTTTTGAGGAGACATCTCCACTTTCACTCTTTGCGGGGGTATCTTTTTCAGAAACTGGTTGAATTTCATTAGACACTGTATCATCCAATTCTGGAGCCTGATTTTCTGTCTCGCCGTTCAATACTTGTCTCGAAACTGATAAAGGTGAACATGGAGATTTTATGAAATTTTGCCTGTTGAGACTGTTACTTGAAACTAAAGGAAGTAACCTTTTCTTTTTAGAAACACTCTTTGATTTTGGAGTTTCGTCCTTGGCCGGCTGTTCATTATTGGTTGGTAGTGACATAACTAATTTGTCTATAGACTTCTGAACATTTTCCAGTTTCTCTTCAAGATCTGCAATGGTGCTTCCTTGAGAGTGGAGTCGAGTTATCTCTTCCTTCAGGTTTGCACCAACACTCTTGTTAACTGTGACAACACTTTCAATTTCAAGTTCTTTTGGAGCTGGCCGAATGGCACGCATTTCTCTTATTTCTGCTTGCAGCTTAGCAATAGTCTCTGCTGCATCTTGGTTACCATGTCTATGACATGCTACCTCCTTCTGTAGTACCTCAAGAGCTCGATTGGCCTCATCACCTAACTGCTCCTGAAGCTGTTCAAGTTTCCGAATTTCATGCATCAGTGTAAAAGGAGCTGTTGATGATTGCCTCATCGTCCGCAGTCCCAGTGTATTGCTTACTCCCACTGTATTACTTATTCTTTTGTGGTGTCCAAACTCACTTCCATCAAGTTTTGGTAATGAAGTTGCTGAAAAAGACAGACACTTCCTTGCAACAGGGCTATGTGATTCAGAAGGTTTGTGTACCTGAATTACATAGAAAAATACGAGTTTTTTGACTTCAGAGAAAGCCATAAAACATTTAATTTAGAGAGTTATTATTATAAGAAAATATAGTAAAATGGTTTTTGATGATCAAGATGCATGAAATAAATGAGGGGAGAGTTAAAATGAGACAAAATTAGATACCTGTTCCTCATTCAGTTTTCTACTCAACTCATCCACCTGAGACTGTGCTAGATCTCTTTGTCGCTTTAGTTCCTCCATTTCCTTCTCCATCTAAAGCATAATGTTAAAATACAATAAAACCTTAAGGCCATTCTTTTTTAAAAAAGAAAAAACGAGTAAAGATAGTGAACCTGAATAATTTTTAAATCTTTCTCATTATATGGATCTGGTGCGCGTAGCTCTGCCTCCAGTCTTGCTACTTCCTTTTGCAAATGCTTGACAAGCTGTTTATCTGAAACAACCTGACAAAAACATCCAAACAATATTAAAGAACTATAATTGCTCCACATTGTTGAATGATGGGGGAGAAAACATATATCTGTGTATGGACTAATTGCTCCTCAATAAAGAAAGTACCATATTCACTTGGGCGTTATTTGTCACTTCCTTGGCTCGGATGGCAAACAAAAGAGTGTTACGTGATTGTTCAACATGACTTGAAGCGGGACTCAATGTGCATATGATGGCAGTACGCGCATTTCCACCCAGTGAATGCTGCAGTATGCGTGTTAGCTTTGAATCTCTGTATGGAATGTGACCACCTCTTTTTCCCACACTGGAAGCCAAGAGTTTTCAAGTTAAAAAGCAATGCAACATTTGGCTTGACAAACTCACGTTCTTGCAATATTAACAGAGCATTCTCATACTGTCTGTAAAAGTTTGAGCGAAATCCAATCATACCATGAACCCTCCTCAACCACATATAGAAAACGAAAGGGAATGAAAATAAAAGAAAGTGTCAGAAGCAAAGGGGTGCTTGAGGATAACAAGATTGTTGGTTGTCTATTTAGATGCTTTTTTTCTGACCTGAGCTTCCTAATTACTGTTGTGAGGGTCATCAGGCTCAGGTTAATATGACAGCCCTCTCTAAGTCTGGCACCTTCCGCATTTGTTTGTGATGCCCTCTCACTTCCAGCTAAATCAACAAAGTTCTGCACAACAGAAAGACAAGCCAAAATATCAAAAAGTTGTCATATGCTTCCAAGAGATCTTATATCATGGAAGAGAGACAATTGATTTTACCAAGATTGCAACATAAGATCTCACATGATCAGAGCTTTCACGAAGAGTGCTTTCAATAGTCTGTGTTGCAAATTAAGGAACTCAAATTAGTGACAAAAATACATATATCCTAAACATTTTCTCGTGTATTCCAACCAGAAATATGAAAAGCAAACTGACCAATCTTATAATCTGGTGTGATCGAGAGCTGGTATCGTTGAGGGCAGTTTCACCTACTTGTCTTTGAGCTACAAGAAAGAAAGAGCAACAAAATCAGCTATTCTTCTCAGCAATGTGTAGTGGTATTAACTATCTTGGTGCCAAAGGTTTCAAAATGTTTACCATCACAAACACCTATTAACTGTCTCAAGTGTTGATCATCCTTCGCTGTCTCTTCCACTAATTTCTCTACCAGGGTTCCTCTCTGCACTCGGGTAATAAATATGGATGAAGTCAAAAGATGAAGGCTAAGTGTATTTAACATAAGTATAACAGTTTTCTTGATACAACTAAGAGTTTGTCACCTCTGGATCATCCAAGAGTTTCAGATTACGGCCAGATTCCGAATTCAGTAGATCTCTTACATTCTCATTATAGATTTCTAGGCCAGATATTTTTACTCTGAAGTCTCGTTCTGGATTCTGTTTAGTAGCCAAAATTCAAGGGGTTAGAATATCAACAATAACCACACAGAAAAAAAGGAGTCGTGGATTCGTCAGTGAGAATCTGCTTCCAGGCTAAAACTTTGCTTCTTTTGAAGTTAAATAATAGACGTGAAATATGTACATACAAAGAAAAACTTCCACTTTTCAATCAAGACTCGATATGAAGAGCTGAAGAAGAATTTGGAGTAATAGTCAAATTTGAGATATCTAGTGTTTTCTGATGAAAACGAACTCTATTAAGAACGCATAAACACTCGCAGATTTAGATGTTTATGACATGACTCAAAAGTCTTTTCACTCGCTCATGCTGCCTTCTAACTCTAGTTTTTGTGATGGTAGGAAAAATATTAAGCACATGTACAACAGAAGATAATTTTATTGACGCTTACATTCACTATATGCATGTATATATCATTAACAGCTTTCTCCTTAATTCCTTTCATCGTATAAGTTTTCCCGCTGCTGGTTTGTCCATATGCAAATATAGTTGCTGCACAAAAGCAAGTGAAAAGTCTAAGTATTTTAAGAAGGAAACGAGAAGATACATACATTTGTTCGTTGTGCTAGTAGTAACTGAATTGACTAACCATTAATACCCATGAGAGCAGATAAAGCAACAGTCTTCACGCCATCCTCATAAACTGATTCGGTTGAACAATCAGCTCCAAAGACTTTGTCTGAAACGAATGCAAGATTTTCCGATTGAATTTCTTAATCCAAAGTATTGGCAAAACAAAACCAACAAGCATATGCTTGACATATCACTTACCAAATGTGAAGGAGGTTGGCTGAGCTCCACGTTCATGGGGGCTAGGCTTGTACACAACGGAATTATCATCGCTGCATTCCCAGGCTATTTGATCTTTAGAGGATTGTTCCCTCTTGTTCAGGGGCCTTAACCTTACTGTTACCAAAATTTTGTCTTCTCTTGATTTCTGTCCCCCTGGAGTGGCTGCCAGTGACCTGTCTATTTTTGCGGCAGGCGTGCTAGGCGTTCTGACTGTCATATCGCTTCAAGATTTTATAAAAATTCGATTCTTCAACGACGAAAAGGTAATTTTGCTCCTGATAGAAACTTCCCCCTTCAAGCACGATCTAAAACTTTCAAAATAGGCTAAAATCAATGAATAAACAGTCACATAGACGAGTGTTACTACTTCTGCAATAAAATCGAACTATTCTTTACAATGACAACTATTGATCCAACACGATCTAAATCAAGAAAATAAATTAACTAGCCTCATCACAGAACAAATTAAACCGAAAACGAAACAGAGAAAAAGATCGAAGTTAACAGTGAGCAGAAAAATTCACAATCCAGACAGAAATATTATAAATGGCAACAATCTGGAAACAGAAAAAGAAAAGAAAATTAACTGGAACAAATGACAGATAAGTGAAGAATTCCACCTGAGAACTGAACGCAGATAGATTTCCAATCAGATCTAACTCAAATTAAGAGCAGCAAAGCTTCCGTGAAGCAGCTTAGCAGAAATCAAGGAAATCAACAAAAATCAATTCCAAAGAATTCCATAAAATTCCTGAGAATTGATATGTTGGAGATTTTCAATCAGATTCACGCGAATCAAAATCAGAGCAAGAGATACGAAAAAGGAAAGAGGTGAGCAATAAAAATAATGTATTTGTGTTCTGAGCGATGATTTTGGATTTTAAAAAATTTGGGACTTGCAACGGCTATTTTATTGGCTCGTGCCTCGTGGCTTGTTAATTGATTTCGTGAGAATCTCACTACGATTCACCGTTTTATTATTTCGGCCCGAGAAAAAGATGTTGTATCAATTGTCCAATATGCCCCCGACGTTTTTATTTAATTGCCGTTTAACCTCATCCTTTCATATTTGTATTTACAATTGTTATTATGATAGTGATTTTGTACGAAAAATTATGAGAAAACTGTTATACTTTCAAAACACAATAAAAATTATTTTCCCATACAAAATTCACACTGTTTCTCATTATATATAAATAAATATCTTGTAAGAGTGAGACGAGTTGACCTGATCCATAGAAAACTAATATTTTTAGCGTAAAAAGTAATATTTTTTTAAAAGTTGAGTTACGGTAAGAGATCTGTCTCACAAAATTAAACCGTGATACAATTTTACATTGTGAATATTTTGTTAGTCATTGTCATATGACTCGATATTAATCCTTATAAAGTAAGTGGATGCAATTGTGAAAGTAATACTTTTATTTTATATACAACATAAATTTAATCGACTATTTTCAATATATATCATATTATTAGTACTTTAGGAATATTATATATTTGGAACAATTAATTGAATGAATATTCGGACACCTGAAATTATATTAATCTATAATATTTCACAATATAGATATCCGTTGAGATATATTAAATTTTTATACCAAACCAGCTGGCTATGCAGCCATTAAATCATGCATGTGGTGGAACTTTAATCAATAACTTTCCGTTCCAATTTTTTTTTCCCTAAAAAAATGTTGTTCTTTGTGTGATATCTTCGAATACAAATTTCGATAATTGAAAAAAAAAATAACAAAATTGAATTTATAATTGGTCGGTTTAAAAAATCCAAAAGACAATGGTTGTAAAATAGTTTGTGAAAATTGTCAGTTTAGTTTAATACCTTTTTTTTCTTTACGATTTTAGTCATTTACGTTGTCAAATATAATTTTTTTTTTTTTTGTAATTTTAGTTTTTGACGATGTGGTGCTGATATGTCATTGATGATACGTTGATCTGACACTGACGTGTGTAGTGACATTACAATTTTCAAAATAAAAAAATACATTATCTATTTTGAAATTCGATAATATTCAAAACCAAAATCACAAAAAAAAATAAAATTCCAATAATTTCATCTCATCTAATCAATTCATTCCCCTTTGTAATTTTTCAAAGCTAAAAAGAAGACAAATAAAAAATAACGTAAGAAGAGAGACGTTGAAGAAAACCAGAGTTTCACACCAAAAACAAAAAATAAAAAAAACGTAAATAAAATTTGAATAACTATGATCACACACAAAATAATAAAATGAATAATTATCATAAAACGAGTAATTATCTTCTCAGTCAATAAAATAATAATTAAAAAACAAAATAATAATACTACTAATAAATTCATTCCTCTCGTGCTTACGTCATTTAGATGTCTAATTTCGACAGAGGACGCATTTTTGTCTGCTGAGCCAAAAATAATAATCATTTTTAGTCTCTATCTTTGGAGATTTTAAACAATGACCTTTACTAACAAAATATATTTAGTTTTTCTTGACCGGAAACGATTAGAGTCACCCGTTACATGCTTGTGTAGTTGTAATAATTATTCAAAGAGCAAGTCTCTTGTCAGATGGTCTCACGAATCTTTATCTGTGAGACGGGTCAACTCTACCGATATTCACAATAATTTTAGCATAAAAAATAATATTTTTCATGAATGATCCAAATAAGAGATATGTCTTACAAAATACGATCCGTGAGAGCGTCTGTTACAAGTTTTTGTCTTATTTAAATATGATAATTTTGATATGTAGAAATATAAAATTGATCGGGAAGAGCGCGATTAACGATGGATTATATCAAAAGAAAAATAAATTTTGAAAATATATACCTAAAATAAATGACTAATAGTCTTAAAAAATTCAACTCGGAAGCCAAAATTGAACAAAAATTGGAACACAGTGGCCTTCTTGGGTCAATGAAATCCAATTTCAGTCTTAAATTAAATAAGATGAAGCAAATGCTCAATTGGCTGTTAACACACAACCCACACACGCAAACTGGCCTCGTAAAAGCATGCGTGGAGGTATCTTGTCTGCGCTTCCATTTCAAGTCAAGAATGAATAATTGGCTTCTTATGCAGGACAATACAGTTGGTCAAAATATGGTATTTTGGCAAAAAATCAAAGAAAATTTAGTCGAATCAGATGATACCCACCTGGTTTTTCACCTACCAATCGAGCAATAATCTATCTTGATATTCCCTTCTTCTTTACCTTTGCACAGTGTCCATTCTTCACCACTTTCTCAACTCTAAAACAGATCAACGGTTCCAGAAAACATGTTGAAATCCAAGAAAATCAATCCTCCTGTTACTATAATTATGTTCTCATTCTTTTCGTAAAAAAATCGACATCCACCAACACAAGTTCAACCACTAGTTGTGCCACTCGAACCTGCAATGGATTGATCATACGCCACCCCTTTCGGGTCACTGGCCTGCACCAGCCCCACTGTGGATTACCTGAATTCGATGTCTCCTGCGACGAAAACAAACCTTTGATCAGGATCAACGACCACGACTTGATCGTTAAGGACGTGTTTTATGAGAACAGCTCCCTTTTGTTAGCTATGTCCGAGGTATACGATGTTGGCAACAAGTGCCCTGTCCCTACACATAACTTTAGCCTGGATAGGACTTCGTTTAGCTACGGACCTTTGACGGATGATCTCTTCGTCTTCTACGGCTGCGCCACTCCGTACGAGCAAAAGATATATAAAGTGGATTGTGCTAGCAATGGCAGTCAACATTCTTTTGCTGTTTTCCATGTCGAACTCTGTGAGCACATGAACTATTCGATCGAGTCGTGCCACGCTTTGTTTAATACACCTGCGGGGACTTATGATCTAGGCACGCATTTGAATATGAGTTATGTTGACATTTTGAAGAAGGGATTTGTTTTGCGATGGGAAGAAGCTGAAGATTGTAAAGGCTGCGAGCGGAATGGTGGGCTTGG
Source organism: Primulina tabacum (assembly GCF_025594145.1). Classification (NCBI taxonomy): domain Eukaryota; kingdom Viridiplantae; phylum Streptophyta; class Magnoliopsida; order Lamiales; family Gesneriaceae; genus Primulina; species Primulina tabacum. Next base: position 4,884,582 of record NC_134557.1, read on the forward strand.
ACTGCATTCTTCCCTATTCGTTTCTTTCTATTTTTAACATAAAGATTTTTGTTTTCGACTGGTGTATGACCTTAATTGTTTTTCTTTTGTTCCACAAGTAGAAGATTAAATTTGGGACTCAAGATTGGTATAGGTAAAAATACATTTTAAATGATCTTCAAATCTTATGTTTATGTTATCCCAGAGAACAATAATGCTTGTATCTTTATTTATATACACGTATTTTTTTATGAATTGATGATGATGTGTGATTTCCAGGTATAGGAGCAGCTGCAGTTACTGCACTTACAATGAGCACAATTTTCTTTGTGTATCATCGTCGTCTCCAAAAACTGCAATGGAGTTCATCTTCGGTTTCACATCCATCTTCAGTACTAAAAGATCTAGAGAAGCCCGGAGTCCATGTTTTCAGCTACAGAGAACTAGATGAAGCCACACAGAGTTTTGATCCCAGACGGGAACTTGGAGATGGTGGATATGGAGCAGTATATAAAGGTACTTGATATTATTCAAAGATAGAGATACATAGCCAAGAAATATAAAGCAATTTGTATATAAACATATTCGATTGATCCTTTGATTAGGCAAACTCCGAGATGGTCGCGTTGTTGCGGTTAAAAGGTTGTATGAGAACAACTGCAGACGAGTCGAGCAGTTCATGAATGAAGTCGAGATCCTCACACGGATGAGGCATCAAAACCTCGTCTCGCTTTACGGATGCACCTCCCGATTAGGTCGAGCATTTACTCCTCGTGTACGAGTACATCCCGAATGGCACGCTTGCGGATCATCTTCACGGTAAGCGTGTGACACCCAAATCCCTGTCCTGGGCCGCCAGGTTGAACATTGCTATAGAAACCGCGAGCGCTCTTGCTTATCTGCACGCCTCAGATGTCATCCACCGTGATGTCAAGAGCTCTAACATTCTCCTGGACAACAATCTTTGCGTCAAAGTTGCGGATTTCGGCCTCTCCCGTCTCCTCCCATTGGATGTTACACATGTCTCAACAGCCCCACAGGGCACACTGGGTTACATTGACCCTGAGTACCACCAGTGCTATCAGCTAACAGAGAAGAGCGACGTTTACAGCTTCGGAGTCGTGTTGGTTGAGCTTATTTCTTCAAAGACCGCGGTGGACATCACTAGGCATCGAGACGAGATAAATTTGTCATCACTGGCTATTAACGAGATAAAAAATGCTGAATTGCATGATCTTGTGGATAAGGATCTCGGGTTTGAGTCAGATTACAGGGTGAGAACAATGGTGAATGCGGTGGCAGAGTTGGCATTTCATTGTCTACAGAACGGGAGGGAGATGAGGCCATATATGAAAGATGTGGTGAATGTTCTGCGGGAAATACAGAGTAAAGCTTATACAGATATTCCAGCAGATGATATTGCACTGTTGAAGAGTGCAGATGTTTGGTGATCTTGTACATATACAATCTGTTTTTCACATACATATATAATTTTAACAATCTAGTTTCAGGAGCTTCATCCCGAAATTTTGGCCATTTTTTGGAACTACCCATTTTTCACATTAAAATATCTGATAAGTTTCAAGCTATTTTTAGTACATTGTCCCAACAAGAAAAAGCTAATTATGTCCCTAAACAATAGCAATGTCCTTTCGCCAAATCAAAACAATATATTACAGAACAATTAATCTAATAAATCTGATCACAACTAATACACAGACAACCGCCCAACGTACAAAACTAGTACTTGGCAACATTTTTCAAAGAATAAATCATATATACACCACTTTGATGATCTCCATGGCTGATACATATAGCTAGAAACCTGAATTCAGAGCCCATTCCGAGCATTCCCCCCTCCTCTTCATTATTTGATACTGAATCCACATCACACGTTCCATTAATGTACAAAATAAATCAGTAAATTTATAGATTCCGTATCATGCGAATTATACTATATATTATATAAAGAATTTGAATATCTAATCTAATTTTGCAAGAAAAGTTAGAATACTGTACCCTTGTTGGTTATCAATTGTACAGTGTTTTGGGCTTCGCTATCGACTTCCTCCACACAATTCCAGTTTGCGTACGCATCTTTCACGAAACGTTGTATATGGGCCTGCTTCGATGCATGGAAATTTATTGCATATTTTGATGAGTAGATAAAATAAGATGCTTCACTCGATGAAATTTACTCACCCCTTGAATCCTTTCAAAGTCACATTCCAAGTAAATTTGGCCATTGATTTCAATCTTCACCAATTGACATATTGGATTAAGGGTCAAGACGTAGTTGTCCCCATGAAATCTATACAACTTTGTGCCCATCACACAAGTACTTAGCATGCTTTAAGGTTGCTTCCCACATTCTGTCCGACATTGCTCCCATTATCTGCACAGCTCGAATTCAGTAATTAACACGCACGCCCGTGCACACGCACACGCACACGCACACATATGTGTTAAATTAAATTTGTAATAAATAAAAAGAAACTACCTCTCTAAGTTTTGAGGAATCAACCATGACAAGCTTCAAGAAATCTTGGACGGTGTGAATGCCCTTAGATGCTAGTTTCTGGTAAAACGCTCCCCTTTTTCCTATCTTCTCCAGTCTCCAAACCTCGTCCTCTAATGTTGGTGGATGATGTTTCTTGTACACTGCATTAAACATATCCTTAGACTTTCACTTGAATAATTTTTTTAGGAGACTAAATAAATAGATGAGATGTATATAACACTTACATTGAATGCGATGTTCTTTAACAACAAACGGTTCGGTCACGGCTTCACGTATTCTTAACATCATATTTTGCAAACTGTTCCCACCTTGAATTTGCACCACCCTAGCCCCAAGCCGGAATCTCCTACTCCGAATCCAGCTCGAATTATCAGTAAACTTGATGTCCCCAACCACACCAACGCCATTCAACAAGGTCACCTTCGATTCCCCGGTAACCAAGGGCCGTTTTTCAGTTCTTTCTTTCATGATATACCGAGCAAATTCGTATTTAGTCCATGTATCGTTATGATTACTGCCGGGAAAGTCCCCGTCTAGGACCAAGATTTCAACCTCGATGGAGTAAGGGGGATACTGATGATGATCGTGGCTATCTAGGATTATTTGAAGAGGGTTGTTTTGGATGTCCACAATCTTGTTGCCCGTGAATATTGGGAGCGAAAGCCTTTGATTGAATCTTAATTTGAAGTCCATTGGCACTTCATACTTGCCATTCGATGCTATTCGATCAAGTGCAAAGTCGAGGGAATATTTTGAGATACAATTCAAAAGATGATTTTCCAATGCTTCCTTATCTGAACCTCGTGAAATATTATCGGATCATATTAAGATTTAAGTATGATTCAATCAAATCGTATTTACGTAAAAATCCATCTAAAATTTTACATAGTTTACCTCACCTTGTCTGATAAAAACATAAAACTAAAAACTCACCATTTTCAGAAGCCATGGTTCCGATGTTAAGCACCCGAAAGAAATCTCGTATTGTTGCCCTACGTATCTTTCCCTCAACAATTAATATAACACGAAATTATAATTTTATAAAACTATATAGTTATTGTGCGTATGAAGCAAAAGAGATTTTAGTTGTGGAATATATACGTAATAATAGTGGTATAAAATAAGTTTTATGACAAGTTTCGTGGAACAAGGTAATCACCTTGACGTTGACTATCCCCAATCAACCCGATCCCACACAGCAACACACACTCATAGAAGCAACGTAAGCTGTCAAAATGAGTTATGTTAGTCGAGCCGAGTGGAGTCGAGTCGTTTTATCTTGTCACATAAAATAACTATAGTTGCGTAGGTAATAAGGTAAGAAGAAGGAGATAGGAAGGAGAGGCTGAGAGTGGATCACAAAAATTGTGGTGACATAATCACCTTAGACCCGATCAACTGCCACACGACAACACACTCTCATACAAGTTTACTAAGGGTTCCGTCAAATTAGAAAAATATAAAAATAATATTTCTTATAATCAAGTCGTCTTTAGCTTCTTCTTTTTTTAAAAAAATTAAAGGTTATTCGGACGGTCGAGTCGGAGAAATTTGGCCGGGTGGGGGCCACCCTTGGACCAGTCGACCCAAGTCAAAGTCCGGTTGGCATTCCTCCTAGGGAATTTCATCGTGAGCATTGTGGGTAAGTAGTGTTCATCGGAATAGCAAGCCGGTTTACAGTATCTCTTGAACAAAAAGTGATACTTGTGATCGGATATCACCTCCAAGGCCATTTCCCGGTCCATCTCGAACCATTGGGCTCCCTTACGCCATTGTTCCAACTTCACGTGTGGCATCATCCGCTTGTTGTATCGCCCCCGACCCACCGGACCCAACAGGTCGTAAGATTCGACAAATGTTGTGCGCGAGTAAACCAGGTAGTCGTACACTGTTTCGAAGTTGAACAATGGAATGCAAGATTCGGATAACAGAATGAACCGTTGGTTCGATACATCGAGCAACGCGTTGGCTAGTAGTCGTTTTTCGGCTTCGATCATGTTGAATTTTCCCCATTCTACTTCCTGCAAATTTTGTACAGATCACCGGTTACATGAATGATGTGATGTGATATTTTCTCATATTTGTTGTGCACACATTCAGTTATTCGAGAAATATCGATAAAGTTGGACCTCGAATAAACATAGGGTTTATTCATTAAGTTATTTGAGAGATATAATACATTATGATACATGGAAGATAATAATCGCTTTTCGATAACCTATCGCCATGATTCATGTATTTTATTTTCTCTTATGGTAAATGAGATATATGTGTCAAGTGGGAGAATGTAAGAAAAACGTGACACATAGCGTGTACAAATTGAAATTGACGACGGCCAAGAAAATTAAGTTACGTACACGAATCTTCTTTTGAAATTCATGCTCCCAAATTTTCTCGTTGATGATATGAGATGCCTATAAATAACAACGATTGAGGTCCCTAAGCACACACACCTCATAAGAAATATACACCATCTAAAGAGATCGTGCAGTGCTTAGAAGGCTTCAACCGAGAAGAAAATCAGAGAAATCAAAATTTTCGATGGCCGGAGGTAACACTCGATCCGTTTCCGCATATATTTTTTCATGTTCATGTATACGTAAAAAACATGATTTTGAGAAAAAATCTGACATTTGATATCAGAGCCGTGATACCTCTGCCTTGAAAATTTTGCTTCTGGGAATTTACGTATGAAAATTTGAAACTTGAATTTCGAACATAATAATCATAAGAAACTTACCTGAGAATTTGTTCTCGGTTGCACCTTAGAGCCTTGAAGATAAAAATATACAGTTTTTTTTATTTTTCAAAATTTCGAGAAAAGAAAATTGGAGGCCGAAGGTTTCTGAAAAATTTGGAGAAGGATGTAAAGATGCAGTAGTGATGTAAAGGAGATGTCTTGTACTTCAAATGGAATCATTCAATTTGAAGGGACATCTCACGTGAAGACTTCAATGCAATGTTTAATTAATTTATTTTTTTTAATTAAAATAATTAATTAAGTGGGACCCACATATATTGATTGTGCATGTGTGATGTGTCGGTTATAACATATGTGTATATATATATTTATTTATTTTATTATTTTTTAATAATAATAATAATAAATAATAATTAATGTGTTATTAAGTTATATGTATAATTTGGTATACATGTAGCATTTGGTTAAATAATTTGTACACATTAAAATATTTCCAAATTCAGCGTAATTTCTAATACGTGTTTAGAAATTATTTTTTGCATGTTACATATAATATCAAATATTATGGATAAGTGTTTGATGTGTACATACAAATTTAATATTATACTTGCATTTAATTTTTAAGTTTTTTAAATGCAAATTGTATTGAAAAATATTTTTGTAAATCAATATTCACATTATGTTCATATTAAATTATATTGAGTTGTTTATAATTTAAAATGAACATATCAAGTAAGATGTGAATATAATATTTAAAATAAAATATTTCAGATATTCACAAATGAACAAATAATCCTCACTTTATCATTACTCTGATAAAAGAGAAAAACTGATGAGGAGCCAACATTTTCACGTAAATGTGATCCTCACTTTATCACTACTCTGATTGAAGAGAAAAACTGATGGGAAACGTTTTTGTTCATATTAAGTAAAAATGTGAATATAAAGTTATTTAACTGAAAAATTTTAGGCTTATAAAGATTCACATAAATGTGGATAATTAAGATGAATAATAATTATAAGGTGACGTGAGAAAACATGATCTGAGGGAGTTCTTTTAGATCGGTTTAAACTGCCTTGACTAGCCACTGGTCTCCCTGATGAACGTTGCTCTGACTAGGAGTTAGGTATTTAAAGGGCCTTAGCCCTACCTATCTTTCTTGGGAGCACTCTTGGAAAGTGTTGATTGCGAAATAATTATTATATAAAGCATTAAGTAAAGCCAAAATTTTGTCCGGTGAACGATATAATTTTAAATAATTGAGGAATAGCCACAACATCCTTAATTATGAAAAATTATACATTAAGAAGATTTGGATCACATAATGGACAACAATTGTAATTAATTATATAGACATAATAAATTTTTCTCCACATGGATTTTTATTATATTTATATAACTAATTAGGTTAAAATATCAAATTATATTTTTCTTAATTTACCCACAGGAGTTAAGGAAAATACATTTTGATAGTTTTATCATAAAGTTACAGAAAAATCTAATTGAATTAAAATTTTAGCCCACAGGCAAATTTTATGTCACTAGATTTTTTAAAAACATGAATTACATTGGTAAAACATGATATTGTCTCAAAATTTTAAGCATATTATATTTTGTGCAGTTATGCAACCTGCGAGCTTTTCTGATATGAAATGTGACATTTCCGATCTAAAGGGCGATAATTATAAAATTCGAAAAGAAAGAATTCTTCTTCAATTGGGGTGGATGAATATTGATTATGCTATACGGAAAGACGAACCATCTGCTATTACTGAAAACAGCATTCCGGATGATGTTGATCTTTATGAAAAATGGGAGCGATCTAATCGACTCTGCGCAATGTTCATAAAGACCAAAATCTCTGCTGGTATGCGTTGTTCTGTCGATCAGCATAATAATGTCAGAGAATTACTGAAGGCTATTGATGAACAGTTTCAGTCTTCAGATAAAGCACTTGCCAGTACCCTAATTATGGAATTCTCTTCATTAAGGCTCACCAGTGTGAGAGGTGTGCGAGAACACATCATGAAAATGCGAGACATAGCGGCTCGGCTCAAGACACTTGAAGTGGAAATGTCTGAGACTTTTCTTGTGCACTATATTTTATGCACTCTTCCACAGCAATATAGACCCTTCAAAATTTCTTACAACACACATAAGGATAAATGGTCAATCAATGAATTAATGACCATGTGTGTTCAAGAGGAAGGAATGTTGTTGATGGAAACGAGTGATAATGTATTTATGACCACGCAAGGAAAGTACAAGAAACAAGTCAAAGTCAAGGGAAAAGGGAAAGGAATAATTCCACCTCAACCTGACATTAAGAAAGAATCCAAGTGTTTCTTCTGTAAAAAGACGGGATACATGGAAGATAATAATCGCTTTTAGATAACCTATCGCCATGATTCATGTATTTTATTTTCTCCTATGGTAAATGAGATATATGTGTCAAGTGGGAGAATGTAAGAAAAACGTGACACATAGCGTGTACAAATTGAAATTGGCGACGGCCAAGAAAATTAAGTTACGTACACGAATCTTCTTTTGAAATTCATGCTCCCAAATTTTCTCGTTGATGGTATGAGATGCCTATAAATAGTAACGATTGAGGTCCCTAAGCACACACACCTCATAAGAAATATACACCATCTAAAGAGATCGTGCAGTGCTTAGAAGGCTTCAACCGAGAAAAAAATCAGAGAAATCAAAATTTTCAATGGCCGGAGGTAACACTCGATCCGCTTCCGCATATATTTTTTCATGTTCATGTATACGTAAAAAACATGATTTTGAGAAAAAATCTGACATGATGCTTACATGTCAATGCGATATTGAGCTTATGGTAGCAGAAAATGTGGTATAAAGCTATCATGTTTACCCGACTATATATTGCATATGATAATGATATATATATATATATATATATGTTAGAGCAAAGTCATGTACAATAATGTTGGAATCAACTCAAAATGACGAGAGAAGCTTGCACCACCAAAATGCATGCGGTAACCGAGGAAGATTGCCGGAAAAGGAAAGAAATAAATAACTTAATTATACCTTACTTGGAATCCTCCGGCCATAGAACACCGAATCTTCCGGCATAGTCCCATTGAACGACGGCTGAGAATGCACGTATATCGAATACAACCCTTCATGGCCACTGAAGAATCTCTCCCAAAGCGGGGCCAACGGCAAGTACCCTTTTGCCAGAAACATGAAGGCGACTTTCGGGGTACGTTTGAATGGGAACTCACGAATCTTGGGCACCATTGAAGCTCTCCACAGAAGTTCCTCCTCCTTCATGTCATGCATGGCAATTGGTGGCTTGATATATTCCTTCAGCCCAATTCTTCCAGCTGGGATTGGAGGCAGAGGCTGTGGACACGGCGGTGGCACTGCTGTTGTTGAAGGAGGTGGTGGTGGCAGTAGCAGAGGAGGCGGTGGTGGCGGTGATGATGATATGCATAATGAAGAAGATCGGACGATGTCATTGGAGAATCGCTTGCGTTGCGAGTCAAGTGGGATTTCTTTGAGATAAGAAATTAAAGTGATTCCGATCACTAAACCGGAACCAAAGAAGAGGAAATAAATAATGAGATTATGAAGGTAGCCTTGAGAATTGAGGAGATTGACGGCTGTGATCAATTGTTGTTTTTCTTCATGGGGTAACTGTTTGTTCTTCATTTTTTGATCAATGGAGATGAATACGTCCGAAATGCTCGGAGAGGGAACGATCAATCAAGAAAAATGAAATGTCATCATATTGATCAAAACCTTATACTTATCGTTATCCTTATTAAGAAGAATTTTCAAGAATGTTGTGGCATAGAAGAAGCTTGACTTTTCCATTTCCCAAGATTCCAAAACTCAAAACTCTCCCATATTTTATGTGCCGATCGGCATTCTTCTTGAAATTTTAAAAAAATAATTAAAAGAATCTGAGAAAACTAGTAACTGCTTTAGCTAACATCACTCGTAATCCTCGAACCCTGCCAAGATTAAAGAATAAGCACAAAAAGAGACATTTTCATCGACTTGTGAGGCAAAATACACCTACTTAGTATGTGTAAGATTTGGAAAATGAAAGAAATTAGTTGTTTAAGAGGAGAAGTAATTAAAAATGGGAAGTGGTGAAAAGGGAGATGGAGAGTTGAGAGTGCCAAGTGGACTGCCAAACGTCCAATGCTTTGCTTTGTTTCCTTATTTTGAGGTAAGGCATTTCACGTGGACAAATTTTTTGTCGAGACCGTTATCATGCGCACATAAATACATATATTTCAAGTTTGTATCCACTATTGACGTTGGTGTGTGAGGTCAACCGATGACTTTGAAATTTTTTTCCTCTTTTTTTTTTCCTTTAGGTATTCAATCCCATAAATAAGAAATATTTTTTCTTTATAGTTAAGTATTGCTATTAAACATATTTCATTGAAAAGTGTATGCAACTCATCGACTTGAGCCTCTGATTCGCATAAACCCATGGCATACCGTCGTGTGTGGCTGAGGCTAAATAATTATTCTATTCCTGACGTACAAGCTAAGCTGAGCCAAACTCATGACGATATCCACTCAAGGGTCATGCAAACGCTAGCATACTGGATCCTGAATGAGCCAACATCAAACCTGCTCGAATCAAACTGAACTCAATTGTATTTCTGCAAATTCCTTGCTAAATACAATTTATTTTAGCATAGTCAAGACTGGCATCTCACTTCGACTCAAGTTTACAGCAGTTCTTTTTTCTTTATGCGAAAAGCACAGCACACTAGTGAAAAGTTCAAGTTTCTCTGATCCAGCAACTTGCTAATTCTAAAGGCTTAATCATTGGCAAGGGGGTTCGTTTTCTTCATTACACAACACAACTGATTATGTATCACTCGGTCAAAACTGAATACCAATTCTAAGTTTCAATCTTAACATGATATCAAGTACCAGCCTCTGGTTATCTGTTTGACTACCATTATGGGTCACTCACTAATATATTGTAAACTTCAAGTTTTGCTCCAGTTCATTCTCGGACGTGACAAAGTGGTTAAATATCTCACATCGGATTAAGTTATATATATGGACTTGAATAATCATATCTCTTTGAGCTAATTTTTGGGTGGAGTTAAACTTAAATCCATAAAATTTAAAAAAAAATACCGTTAAATCGAGATAGCTGACTAACCATGTGGGAAACCGAGTTATCACTTTTTTTCTAGAGTTGGCGACAGGAACCTCCTATCTATCCACTGTATATATCAGGAATCATCACCATAGTCAGGACCAAGATCTCGTCAGCATTTTCTCGACTAAGTTATGCTATATACAAATTTTTTGAATGAACTCCTTCCCTTTTACTATAAAAAAGGAAAAGGCAACTCTTCATCTCACAAACATAGGATGATAGGATTAAAATACCTTTGAATTCATTTTTTAAAACCTTCAAGTGAAAAGTAAATCAAAAGAATCTACACAACCAAATCCACATGAGTGTAGATACATATATACAGCAAAACTGACCTTCAAACTCAGAAGTAAAGGTTATATAACCATGCTATAGAAGGAAATCTGGGATTACAGGTGATTTTGCTTCCGTATTTAATGCCACGTCTGGTGTTCGCCGACTCTTGTGCTTACCATGTCGACGACCGTTTTTCTTCTCGCTTTGCTGATCATGTTCCTTCTCCTTCATGGAACTTTTATCCTTTCTGTCTTCACCGTGAATATGATGATCTTTTCGTCTTCTTGAACCAGCAAACACTGGCTCAGTTACATCAATATTCGTCGTCATATTTCTTGATCCTGGTATTCCAACAACGAATTCATTATTCTTCCTTCTCTTACTTAATTTGTCCGATGATTTACTCCTTGAAGATGATGGTGCAGCTTCATTGCCTAAAAGCACTTCTTGCACTGCACCAGAGATAAGACCACCGTTGAACCCGGGTCTTTTAGAGGTGTCCTTTGTTCCTTCCCCATCATCCAATTTCACAACCACGGGCCTAGGCTTTGATTGGTTCATTTCTTTCTTAGTGACGAGTGATTGCTCAGCCAACTTGAGAAGGCCCTCTGTTTCAACAGTAGCATTTAGTTTAGGCTCATTAGCAGGTGGGTAGTCATTGGTGATCATTTCTTTATCATTTGAACCAAGATAATATAGCCCATGACGCTTCCGATGCTCAGCAAGTAAAGAAGTGGACTCAGTTGATAACTCAGGTTCATCCTTATTCTGACAATCAGAAATGCTAGGGCCATCTTTCTCCGTTGAACAAGGGTTTACAAGAGAAAATGAAGTTGATATTGGTAACTTAATATCACTGACAATTGCTTCCAAGTCACTAAGGTTTTCTTTAAGCTGCAGGCCACCTGGTACAGGTACTCTATCCTGGGCATTAACTGAAACTGGACCAAGCTCCTCAGAAAACGCATCAACAGTCAACTTAATCATTTCCAGAGCTTCAACTTCTCCGTTCATTTTATCCCCTTCAAGCTGGTCCAAACAGCCTTGTAAGTTTGATTTCATTAACTTAATTAAACCAAGAACATTATTTGCCCTCTCCTGCACTTCTACTTCATCACTGCAAGCCAAGGGTCCCAAATTGGATTCAACAAGCTGTACCAGGTCCATCATAGATTTACGAGTTAGATGATGTGCCATTGAAGAAGCTGCAGAAGTCAACTCAGGATCAATAACCTCAATTTCTCTATCCATTTTGATATTAAGCAATGAACCACTTGCCACAGCATCAGAAATAACCTGGTAATCTGTTGATTCTATTGATGGTGAAGCATCCTCTCTATCCAATGAGAGATATGAATGCATACAGAATGCTAGTACTTTAAATGTGGACTGAATATATACGGCTCTTACTGATGGTGGCAGGAGACTAGACCGTGGTTGTAACAATGCTTCCACAAGTTCAAATGGGTTTCTTGAAAGCTCGACATACTCCCCTGAAACCCAAGCAGCAGCAGATAGAACCTTGTGGATAAATTGGTTGGCAAGTAAAGCTGGATCAATCACCAAATTTCGAGCAACATGAACAAGCTCTGATCTAGCATCCTTAACCCTCATGCCAATATCAACAAGCTGGTCCTCGATCTCTTTCCCTTTCTGACAATGTGGAATCCTTGCCATTTCCCCGAGAAATGACACATACCAATCAAAATCGAAAATTATCTCATAGAAATTTCTTGAACAAGTCAACAACATCAATCCCAAAATCTCATTGCAGAACTCAGGGTCAGACTTCAGCGCATGACTGATCAAAATCCTGCAGATTTCCGCAACATTATCCTCGGAGACAATAGACATCAAAAGCCTCAAAGCCTCGAGTTTAATGTTAACATCAATATCACTCAAAGCCTTAACTATAACCTCCTTATTCTCCATAACAGCCCACAAATGATTCTGAGCAACAATGGTAAGCGCACGAAGTCCAAGATACTTGAGATTCGGATCATCATCTATCAAAAACTCAAGTATTTTACCAACTGCAAGCTTCACTGCTGATTCATGCTCACTCAAACTAGTAACAATAGTCCGCACGCACTCAAATACCAAAGATTTCGCTCCACTCCTCTCTAGATGCTCGCAGATTGGCTCCACCACTCTCCTCCCCAACCTGGGCTCAAGTGGGGTTAACAGGGAAAGTATCTTCAAAATCTTAATGAGAACCCAATTATTCCTACACTCGACTAAAACCTTATAAAACTCAGGTGCCAAAGGCAAATATGATCTGGGTTCTTTCACAGTGAGCTCACAGACCAATCCCACGGTTGCTGACAACACCCCCACATCACTACAATCAAGATTCTCTACTACCCGTTTAAAACAAACCCGAACCGCATCCGGGTAATGCTCGAAGACTCTCAAGACACCCGCGGTAGCTTTCTTCCTCACAAAAAACTTACCACTACCAAGCAAATTAAACAATTCGGGAGTTAAATCACGCGCCAAATCAGTGTTGGCAATAGAGGAGAGAGTAGAAAGAGCAATACCCACGTCGTGTACATTGGATGAGGTGAGATCCTTCCGCAGCTGATGGGTGAGAAGGAGAATAACATCGGTAGTAAAAGGGTCGAAGGAGAGTGCTGCAGAGAGGTATGCAATGCGTTTGTGGGGATAAGCAGGTGAGGAGGAAAGCTCGATGGAGTGAAAAGCTGCCCAAGACATGTCAACTCCGTGTACAGAGTGGAGGTAGGTAAGTTTTTGGAGGGCGGTCGATTTGGTTAGGGGATCGGTTGATTTGATCTCGCGGCGGATTTCATCTATGGATTTGGAAATGAAGTCGGGAAGAATGGAAGGTGGGGTGAGACGCACGGATTTGATTAGGTTTTCCAATGATCTCTGGAAAAGTGACTCCATTAATGAAGGAGAAGCCATCTTCTCTGCTCTTCCTCGGGTACAGGGATTGGAGGGAGGGAGGAGCCTGCAGTAAAGAAATGGAAACGAAACAGGGGATGGCTGGTTTGTGTCTTCTCTGCTCTGCTCTTCTCTGATCTTAAGCCCACAAATTGTGGGTTCATAACATAATGATCATTAATAACAAATTACGTGACGATTATTTAAGCACATATAGATAAGCACAAATTACAACCATTTATCTTGCATTTATAAACTTACCGATATTCATAATAAAAAATAATTCTCTTAGCATAAAAAGTTATATTTTTTTATGGATGACCCAAATAAAATATTTGTCTTACAAAATACGACTCGTTAGATCGTCTCCCACAAATTTTTATCCCATAAAATTTAGTATGCCATTAAGATTTTGTTTGCTAAGAAAGTCGAATCCAAATGGAAACATTAGTTAGGAAACTTTCGAAACAAAAATAAGTTGAGAATTCTAGCTAGTACCCATAGCAAGGCAAATGAAATCAAAATTTTCAATCACAAGAAATGTGACCCCCGCTGAATTTTCAAGTGCTAAAATACTTTATTTTTCAAATCAAAATCCAAAAATGTGCCATAGAAACAAGATTGCCCTCAAAAACCTTGTTACTAACAAAGATGTTGAATATCTCCATGTATCATAAATATGACCACGTACGTCCAGATCACGAAAAACAGCATTAATCTTGGATTTGTGAGGACCAACAGATATCTTGTTTTCACTGTTAGTCGAATTGGTAGACTCGAATAGTACAAACCTTGTTCTTGTTTAGTCGACGCGTGACGTGTGTATCGAATGATATCTCATCTACTTAACAAAAGTCTAATAGTATTATTAAATATAAAATTCATTCATTTGACAAAATAAAATAGATAATCATTTTCACGATTAAATAGTGATATTGTGGAGAAAAATTATCCAGATTTTAATATATTTAAGCATAGTTTGGTACACATGATAGGATAAACATGTGATATATAATATAAAGATAAGTTAAGGATAAATAAGATGTAGGATATTATATTTAATGTTTTGTATGATTTTAATAAGAGTGATTAAATTTATATATTAGATTGTAATGACAAAATTAACATTATCATAATAAATTTTATAATTTCAAAGTTGTTGCTTGAGTTCATATTTTTTATCTATTCATGCATCGATAGTGCTTGCATGATTTATTTATTTTTACCTAATTTTATATATTATATAATATGATAATTGAGCCCTTGATTTTGTGAGTCAAGTCAAATATCAATTCTTAAGGTTAATCGAGTTATACTAATAATTTTATTGACATTTATAAAAATTATTTATATAATTATCTCGAATTCATTTATATAATTATCATATTAATATAATATATAAAAATAAATAAAAATATTTATTTAATTTTAATTTCTACCTAGTAGCATAGATTTATAAAAATCATTTATAAATTGAGGGCAATTAAGTCATTTGTAGTATATTTTATCATTAAATTAAAATTATCACACCTAATAGAAGAGACATTTTATCCTTCTAAAAAATTATTTATCAAAGGCTCATGATAGTATCATGGGCTTTTTTAAAAGGTACCAAATATGGGATAAAGAGGATTATTTATCAATCCCTCCCTTATCTCATGTACCAAATTATGCCTTATATGTTAATTAAAATTAAAAATATCGATAAATATTGTTAATTGGGTTTTTAAATAACTTTTCAAAACTGGGTTGAGAAATTTAATATTCGGATTTATTGTTGCTGGGCCACCCGGTGTTTGCTGGCCCAATCCAGCTGATATTTTCGACCGTTACAAATATCATACCCCTCACTCTAGAGTTTAAAAACATCTCCTTCTCCTAACCGTCAATCTCTTTCATATTCGAATCCCAAAACCCCGAAGCAAAATCACGACTAATCTTGATTCTCTGTTACGACTTCAACCCCTTCACTAATTTCCCAGCTGTGACATTTGCCATTTTTCATCAAATTTCATTTCATTTTCCAAGAAGAGTTTCAAAGATAGCGTTGATCAAGAAAACCCTCTGAGTAGGATGCCCGTATCGACAAGAATCACAAGATCGCAGAATTTGATCAGCCAATCACGGGATGATCGGAATCGAGAGAAAGGAAGCAGAGCACCCAGGAAAGATCCACTTGAAGACACCCATAAAATGGTTGTAAACCCGCACCATGGCCTCAAAGAGAAGATGAAAGCGCTGACCCTTTTGTACGAGCAGCAGAAACGGGGCCTCGCGGAGCCTCGATTTTTTACGCACCCGAGTGTCGACCTCATCGGTTCTTCAAAGAGAGATGAGAAAGAGAACAAAATTTTGAAGCCCAACTCAGGGAATGTGATGAGCGAGCACGCGTATAGTGCTCATTTACCGTGTAAGTTGCCGCCAGGCCCAGTTATTGATGATTTTAAGGAGACAAAAAGGTCGAGTGCAGTGGTGAGGAAACTCTCAATGGGGCCCAAATTGGAGTTAAGAGAAGATAAGAAGGAAAATGCACCAGAAATAGGGAATCTTGCTGAGAAAACAAGAGGCTGGGCGAGCCGGATTCTTGTGTTCGTGAGGTTGAGGCCTATGGCCAAGAAGGAAAAGGAAGTGGGATCAAAGTGTTGTGTGAGAATCGTGAATAAAAGAGATGTTTATTTGACGGAATTCTCGAATGAGAACGACTATCTTAGGCTAAAGAGGGTTCGTGGTCGACACTTCGCATTCGATGCTTCCTTTCCGGAGTCTACCAACCAACAAGAAGTTTACTGCACAACGTGAGTGCTTCAAAAATGATAATCTCTTCTATAATTCGTTTCATTATCTTTCCATAAGATTGCCGCCAGAAAGCAAAATTAGTTTCAAGTATCCTTGTTCTTGTGTTTCGGAAATGAACTACAATTATTTATGTGGTCAAAAACTGCTTGATTTCATTTCTTTTGGTGCTATTGTTTGTCAGAAGCTGACTTTAAATTCAGAGTAGCTGCTGATCATTTTTTTCTAACAGGGAAATCTGCGAATTACCATTTTGTGATTTTTGTAATTTTTAAGGAAATAAATATGTCCATTTTTAGCTTAAACACTGACTACATTAAATTCTTGATATGCATTATTAACAATCGATTTTCTTGTTCCTATCCCTCCTCTTGATTATTCACTGGTTTCCTCCAATTATAAAACACATCTGGTTCATCTTTGTCTTTCATGAGGCATGACTCACACGAATGGTGCCTTGGAGTCCTTGTGCTTCATGAACTTGTTGAACCTTTAGTAACATTGTTATTTGTTTTTAACAGGGGGAAATGCATACACTTCCAGCTAAACATAGACTTTATTGAATTGGATCAATTTTTTTGTTCCTTTTTACTGAATTTGATTCCTATACATTTTTCTTCAAATCTTATCCAACTTTGAGCCATCCGAAAAACTCATTTCTTCAGTCAGATGGCATGAGACAAATAGTCCGAGGGTACTTTTACTTTTCCTTGAGAGACTTTTGGGTAATCAAAGATCTCGGTCTTCAATGGTAATCCTAGTGTAGTACTGTTTGTTTATGTCATGTAAAAAAAATTAGTTGTACGACCAGAAGATCTTAAGAAATCATGCTAGTTTGAAATGCTTTTGGTAACTATAATGTATCTCCAGTTTCCAGGGGGTGGTGATGTCTTCTTCCAATTACAGCTTCATGTTAATGTTTCTTTGATCCTGGATTTAATGTTTTGTGCTCATCATTTATCTCCTAAAACGAACCTACATTGAGTTATTGAGTCAAATGATTGTTTAATATTATAATTTATTGTCTTGGAAATTTGTTTTCCTTATAGGAATTTTGTGGACAAAAATGTTTTACCTTGATACATTGTTAATTTTGCAGAACAGAAGACCTCCTCGAAGCTGTTTTGCAGGGAAGAAATGGGTCGGTCTTCTGTTATGGTGCCACAGGAGCAGGAAAGACTTATACAATGCTTGGGACAGTTGAGAATCCGGGGGTTATGGTCTTAGCTATTAAGGATCTCTTCCACAAAATAAGGCAAAGGAGTTTTGATGGACATCATGAAGTCAATCTATCTTACCTCGAGGTCTATAATGAAACTGTGAGAGATTTACTGTCCCCCGGAAGGCCTCTCGTTATAAGAGAAGATAAGCAGGTTCGATTTTTGAAAATATGAAAAGTACTTCTTTATCCTTGCCATGGTAGTTATTCCCTTCCCATATCCATATTCTGGCTATAAAGGACTCTCTGCTTGTAGATATTGGTCATTGTTTTACAAAAAAGCAGAGACAGAGTTCTTGTTGGAGGTGGGAAGCAGAGATAAAAATATAGTGGGAAAAAAAAAGTCATTATCCTTAAATGTATATACAAATCTTATTACTATTAAGTTTCCTTATTGACCAAATATTGTGCAAAAATTTTCAGGGTATTGTGGCAGCAGGTCTTACTCAATATAGGGCATTTTCCACCGATGAAGTACTTATTTTCTTGTTTAATTTGATTCATTGTCAACTAAAGGCTTCTGTTCACCAGTCATGGAATGAAATTGAACATTCTTTTTTCTCAAAATTTTTTTGCAGGTAATGGCATTACTTCAGCAAGGGAATTTAAATCGTACAACCGAACCAACTCGTGCAAATGAAACTTCTTCCAGATCACATGCGATTCTGCAGGTGATTTTGACCCTTCCCTTTTGCAGAGTTCAATAACAAAAAGTTGCTAATTAATATTTCCTTTACATGCTATGCAACTCCAGGTCATTGTCAAATACCAAACAAAAGATGCTCTAAACAATGTTGTGAACCGAAGTGGAAAGCTTTCACTTATTGATCTAGCAGGTTCCGAGAGAGCTCTTGCTACTGATCAGAGAACTCTTAGATCTCTTGAGGGTGCCAATATTAATAAATCACTTCTTGCCTTGAGCAGTTGCATTAATGCCCTGGTCGAGGGTAAAAAACACATCCCTTATCGCAATTCAAAGCTCACCCAACTGTTAAAGGACTCCCTGGGTGGAGCTTGTAATACAGTGATGATTGCAAATATTGGTCCAAGTAGCCTTTCATTTGCGGAAACACAAAACACACTTCACTGGGCAGATCGAGCCAAAGAGATCCGTTTAAAGGTCAGTCCTCAAGTATTGAGCTTTTTGCATGTGTTTTACTGATATCTACTCTCTTCAAATTCCAAAATGCAATACTTGCATTATTCATAAATTAAAATGTGAGCTTTTGTTTCTTTCAAGTCCTAAATTTGTTATGCAAGCATTCATATCATTGATCATTATCAATCTGAAAGATACCAAATGAAGGTTTGTTTTTTAAGTAAGTTTCACCCTGTATTACTTGTACGAAGTAGTAGGCAGTTGGAGAAGCTGCTTTAGCTAATTAACTTAATGATTTTAATATTCTAATCTTGTACAACTTGTGATTCTTATTTTCTTCTTCTCCGATTCTTTGACTTCTGACCCTTTTCCTTCCGTCTCAAGTCTTCATCAATTTAATGCCTAGACAAGCTCCTCTAGTGACAACGCCCAGCACCGAGTTAAAGCCGTTTTTCAAAATATTTACGAAGTTTGTTATTTGTTGCAGGCTTGTGAAGTAAATGAGGAAATGCAAATACCAGATTCCGAAACAGATCAGGCCAAGTTGTTACTTGAGTTACAGAAAGAAAACAGAGAATTGCGAATGGAGTTGGCTCGTCAACAACAAAAGCTTCTAACCATCCAAGCACAAAACTTGGCCTTAAATTCCTCACCCACCCCTTCCACGGTCTTTTCTCTACTATCCCCGGCTCCATCCTCGTGTCAGCCAAACGAAAAACGAAAACCAAGATCGTTTTTCTTGGAAAGAAACTGCTTCACACCTGAATCAAAGAAAAAAGTCGGGATTGAACCTGTCAAAGACCTTTCAAAAACTATGAAGGCGTTTGAGGCAGAAATAGAGAGAATGAAGAAAGATCACACATCGCAGATAAAACAAAAGGATGGTTATATTAACGAGCTTTCTCAAAAGGTCGAAGCACTAAGCCGAGTTGGTGGTGGCGAAAGGGTGGCAAGGGTTATCACCCAATCAAAACTGAACCCGAAGGAACCAACTAAGGGCGACTCTAAATGCCCTTCTTATCGCTTTCTGTCTCCTGCCCCTACTGCCAAAAAAAGAACCTTTTGGGACATAACTGCAGCTAATAGCCCTTCTGTCACTACATTAACTGGACGAAAGACTCGGAGCCATTTTGTTGCTGGTGCTGCAGCCCCTTCTATGCTTCTACAGGTACTCCATGATCAAGAATTTCATTTCTCAAGTCATTGCTTCCTTTTATTTCATATTCAAATCTTGAATAGCTTCTAGGTGTTAAACTGTGTTTTTCGTGTTTCTGGTGCTTCATGTGATCCATGATGACTCGTAGCCTGGTTTTTCTCGCCAAATGACCGAAACTTTGAAGCGTTGAAGACAGACTACATCAGATAGCAGTTTTGCCGCAGTTGGTGGCACATCCTTCGCTTGCACTGAGACAAAGTATTGGCTCGATGTTTATGTCATGTGGAGGCTCATTTTGATTTATTTTATTATGTGTTCTGAATGATCCTTTTTTTCTGTGCTTTAACCAACTGTTCATCCATGTTAGAAAGAAGAACTCGCAGTTCTTTGGCTACAAAACGATAGAAGCCAGCCTTGGATTTCTTATAGCAAATTGTTGATGCTAAATCTTCTTATTTATTATGTTCCTGAAATTTGTGGCAATAAAGTGTTTTCCAATTCACCGAGTATTGTCAATACAAAAAATTAGTTAATTTAATTAATGACTATGATAAATTATTTATGCTAGTATCTCTTATATAAACATTATTTGGGATTAAGAGTTTTTTCTTTGGTAAATTTGAAATAAATTATCTTTATAAATTTTAATTTAATTATAATTTTGGCTTTCATGTTAGGTAATGGTGAAGTGGTTAGGATAATGATTTAGTGAAACCTAACGGTGAAGTGGTTAAGATAATGATTTAGTGAAATCTTTTTGAGTGAATAATATGTTTTTTTCCACCTCCATTATTTTGGAAGAATAATAAAAGTAAATTTGGACATATATTGAAAGTACAAAATATAGTTCCCGGATTTACTCAATTATAAAAAATAGTAAAGAATCTTTAAATTGAGCTGGAATTTATAATAGTACAGACAATTGGCACATAATGATAATGAGAATTAGATCTAAGCATTGTGCCAGGAAAAAAGACAATGTTGAGACCCTTTCAAAGCAAAAGAACCCTCAACTGACACTCATGTTGGGACCCTTTCAAAGCAAAATAACCCTCCAAAAACTGGTGTATGCTGCTTTGAATTCCAACGAGCACAATGTAATTTCTTTATTGAATAGCTAAAAAATAGTTCGTTTTGTACTTTTCTCTTCGCTGAGTGAATTTTGAACTTTGCTGCTTCATTTATACGATATAGTCGCCAGCTTAGCATATACTCTTCCGATGTGGGATCATAGTTTCCAACGTTTCAAAAGTCCCAACATACCTCCATGAAGAAAAACGTAGTAGAGAAGTTGGCCCAAAATAAATGCCCCACAATATTCAAGAATCTCATGCCACAAAACCGAGATACATTAAAGATAATCTGGATATCGATATTATAGTACATATAATGAAAATACGATAGAAGCGGCCCATTTCAATGGACTTTGACTGAAAAATTATTCGAAACTGGAATTGGCAGGGGCCGCGCGAACGCAGGCCCCCTCTATCACAAATTATGACGTAGGCTCGACCACTTGGATCGACCTTAAGACAGTGCCCCTCCCAAGTGCAATGGAGATCACAGTCCTAGGCCATGGACCTTCTTGACCGTCCATCGACCCCGTCCAGGTAAGTATGGATCTCAGGCAGTTTCCTTCAATTTATATTGTCATCTGTAATGTTCGCATCCAATTCCTCATTCGATGTGGGATTTTGGGATGTGCACACTCCAACTATTCCTTCCACCTCTATTTGCCATACAGAAGGTCATAGAAACCCGTCATGGACTGGCTATTTCGGCTTCAGTAACAGTTTAACATGTATCCCAATGATGCCCTCGAGAGGTTCCAGCAAAAAATCGACACCGTCGCCAAGGCCTCGGAAGAGTTGTTTTTATGGATTTCGAGAAGAATAATATAAACAAATCAATACAACAGAGAAAAACTGAAGTGTTTTAATTCTAGCTAATTTCTTACTTTGTATCATATCTAATTGTTATTCACCTTTGATTTATTCATTTTCTTGCTAATGCTAGAAAGTATACATGCAGTTTTTTGACACTTACATTTAAGCTGGAGATTTAAGAGCACATTTCGCTACAGATGATTGAAGTACCTAATTTCCGCTTGCTCTTGGATTTTTTAAACGAGAATGAGAACAGATTACATGAAAGACATTAGAATATCAGTGAGCATTAATTAGTTCATGTAAAGGAAATGAACCAAAAAAAAAAAACTAGGCTCTGAGAAAGTAAACACTAAGTTCAGGAGCAGCCTTGTTATCAGGATTGATCATGTAGAATGCCTCAGACTTTGCTGTTCCCACGACTCTTTCAAATTTAGCCCTCATATATATCACTTCCTCCTCTTCTTCTTTTTCTTTTCCTAAAACACCAGCTCCCATAGATATTGGCTCCACGGCCTTCAATATCTTCCATTCCTTCTCCCCACATTCCACCTTCGTCGCGGACCCGAGCTTGTTCCTGTTGCAATAAGTCCTCCACGCTGGCTCATCTAAGAGACTCACCTGATTGATCAGGCCTCTGTTGTCACACTCGAAGGCAATACGGACTAGTCCCATCCCCATCTCTCGGACCAACCCTATCAAATATATATCCAGGAATATTTTCTTAGTATATAGATCACAAGATTTTGAACAACTTTAGTTGAGTGAGTTGCTGAATTACTGCGAAGTACTGATCAGGCAAACTGACATCAACTACGGATATACATACATACATACAAACTGCGAAGTACTGATCAGGCAAACTGACATCAACTACGGATATACATACATACATACATACATATATTCATGATGCATATATTATGTTGTTTGTTCTTGCCTGTTATTGGTGTAGCGAGTTCAACCAACAAAATCGGCGTCGATTTCGCGTCCTTCTGGAAAGCCAAATGCACATTGCCACGCTTGTTTCCGAAAAGGGTTCCAAGAACTAGTCGTCGCTGAAAGCGCGATGCTCGACTTTTGACGAAGGAGTTTAGCACGGCTTGCAGCCTGGAAACAGCAACTGCAGCTTGCAGTATTTTCTTTCTCCTCAGATGACAAGATTTCCCTGCTTCTGCCTCTGTCAAATCGTTCTGATCATGTTTCTTGGACAATGAATTCAATATTTTTTGGGGTTCTTGGAGAAAAGAGGACACATTATTAGTATCATTTTTCTCTTCGATATTGCTGATCTTTGTTGTCCAGTGGAACTGCCTCTTGCTCGATATTTTCTTGTTATTCATTATCTTATGTCTCTTGGATATCAACGAACTAGGATGACAAGTCCTATATATGTGCGTTTTCTATATTTATTTATATTATATTATTAAATTTGACCGTATATCATTTATGATATTTTTTAGCTAATCTTGATGATGTGAGTTTATCAGTGATTTTTATACATCTCTCTATTTTTTTTCGATTTTTGTTCCAATTTATCTTTAATTTATCTGAAAATTGAAATTATATAATTAAATCTTATCCAATTACGGTCTGATTTGTTATTTTTGTTTTCTGACTATTTATTTTATTTGTAAAAAATATTATTAAAAGAGTAAATAAAGCTAAAAAGAGAACACGAATATGCCCCACTATCTCGGGATTGGGAAAATATGATCATAATTCACTTATGTAAGACAGTCTTTTGACCAGTCACATAGTTTTTTTTATATAAAGAAAAAAAGAGAGAGAATCTAAGGAGACAAAGGATGTGTTATGTAACTTTCGTGGAGCCAAAACGAGAGAGAGTGAATTATTGACTCACTGTTTTTGGCAAACCTTGGTTTAACCTTTTATTTTCGAGATATATTTATTGGGAAAAGTTTTCAATATTCAGAATTTGATTTTACTCTATAAACAGGATATTATTTCTTACGTACCATGTTACTTAGGAAATATTATGAAATTGCATGACATATATTTTTAGTTTTTAATACTTGAAGGAAGAGCAAAGAATTACATCATGGAAGATTTCGACTCACGGTGTTTACAACGATGTTATTTTAGGAAAATATAATCAATAAAATGATACAACGATGGTTATATGAAAATTTAATTTGGTGTCACAAAACCACTCGGTTAATGAGAGAATTTCTCCCTTACTATAAAAAGTATAATATATATCAAGTACTATAGATTATATTATAATAAATATTGTATGTAATTTTATCTAGACTCGGGCGTATGGGAAGACATTTTTCCGCCTAAATAAACATGAGATTTTCGAACATTCAGAGAGAACAAAAAAAGAGAGTTTTTCACCTCCGAAAATAATCATGGATGTTCCTTGGTCGAACAATAACAGCAATTGTTTCGTGCCATTTTTTATTTTATTTTATTTTTTTTGAATTTATTTCAATTTAAATTTTCATCCCAACTAATATTTTCTTTTATCAAATTCCTATATTTAAATCAAATCATTCCATATGAATATAGTGCAAGGCAAAAATAGAGAACCTAAGCTTGTGAAATTGACAACGGCTTTGAGAACCGATCTTCTGAATTTGAACTTTGAATAAGTAGAGTACTTAAATCTAGCTTTTTTATGAAGGGCTTTTTGAATATTCACACCGTGGAGATAAAATTCACCTGATATAGATATAACCTTTGAAATGATGTGTAGTAGCCCGATATTTAATTTTAAAATACTTCCCTCTTTTGTATTTTCTTCATATGTAATATAACAAAGAAAGAAGACGTAGAAAAATACATTTTCGGACTAATAGTCAATAACCGAGTCGGGACGGCTTAACATCCAAATGAGGCAAACTTTGATCAAGTTAAAGTTTACACATGGCTAAATCTTTGTGACCATCTTAATTAAGAGTCGAAGACATTGTTGTAACATGAATAAATGGGCCAATACTTCTTCCATAGGCATCACAAAAACATTTAAAATATAAAATTAAAACGAAAAACTTACTATAGCTTATCCCGCCTAATGAAATAATAAATCCCAAATACTCCACTTGCATCACTTCATTCAGAGAATTTTGAGATCAGCTTATCAACATGAATTATGATATCACCAATGCAAGGTCGAACAGCAGCCTGGGGCTGCAACATCCATGTTACGAACTGGTGAAGCGCCTCTGGATATGGAGGATTAGGTCCAGTAGGCCACTTTATTTGGGCATTTACAATCGCCAACTGCAAGCTTCCTCCGGATTCCCCCAGTGCATACTCAAATGGAGAGACACCGTACCTACAAAATACATGAAGATAGATTTAACAGAGGAACACACTTGCAGACACCACCTGAAGATCGAATGATCACGTGGTGTGACAAAAACAAATATTATTCAGGCCAAAATCTCCACAAAAACCATCCCCTCGAACTCGAAAGGTGCACCTAAATCCCCCAAATCTCTCATGCCCTGCTACACCACAATCAGGTTGTAGCGGGATACTGTTTGAAAAGTTAGTGTGTCCCACATATTTCTCCACTTCAGAGTATGTAAACCCGTAAGCCAATGAACCACGCCCCAAGTCAATTTCAAGTTTTTCGAGACAAAAAAAATAAGCACGCATAATGTGACTGAAATCTGGGACTGGTCTCGGGAAACCAATTTCTCACCAGATGCCTTAATTAATTGCCATTATCCGAATTAAGGTTAATCTTGGCACACCACCTGCAATAAATAACATCCATCCCAATTTTGCCACCTAAACACTACATTTCCACCCAGCAGCACCTTCATCCCCCCAAATGTCAGACGGTTACAAACATCATCAGCAGTTCCTCAGAAGTATGCCAATTCTCATATTGGTTCCGTGTAAGCAAGGAAAGCATGACAAAAGAGACCAGAACTAAACAGAATCCCAGCCTTTTATTTTGGCAACATTACAATCACATCCATGTCCATCACTCAGTAATTTAACCACCCATATTTTGATCTTTGTAATCATGTCGCCAATAACAATTCATAAGGGTCTCTCTACAAGCATAAGCATAAAATATCCAGAAGGCAACAAAAGGTTTTTTTCAAGAATAAGATATACAGTGCCAGGGGAATAGTCAGGTGAATCTCGAATACCCTGGGTTACCGAAGAAATGAATAAGATGTACGGGCTCCAAGACATGAAGAAAAGGTCTTACATGATTGCAAACAAAGTGCAGCCTAATGACCAAATATCAGTTCTCTCATCAATGTCAGCGTGGCTTGGGCAATCCCATAATTCGGGAGCTCTAAAAGGAGCTGAACAGTGCTCAGATGCCCATTCCTAAACAGCAGCATACAGAAATTAAGCCCAGACAATACAAAACACAGGCGACAACAGAGATCAACGAGATAACTTTTAAAAGAACCTGCAGCTGTAGTGCTTCGGAACGAGATCGAATTTGCTTCCTTGCAGGACGCGCGCTTCCAAAGTCCATCAATATTGCTAAAGGTGACGGTCCTTTCCTGTATGTCCCAAGGACATTTCCAGGTTTGACATCATTATGGGCATATGGAGGATCAAAACTGTGCATATGCTCAAGTCCTGAACAAAGCTGAAGATGAATGCTCACTTAGTGGTTTCTTTATCCTCAAGGCAAACATAGGTGTAAACAGCTATATTACTGTTGTGTTAAAAGCCATTAATCGGTGTAATTATTAACCACATATTGCATGCTAATGTAACACATCTTGGGACATAATACAGATGCATTTCACACAAACATCTATTAGATATATCACCGTATGGTATCACTTAAAAGTTTTTCACGACCAAGCATTTTAAGTGATTAAATTCGAATAGCAATTCATGCGAGCAAATCACACATAAAGCATATGATTGGTTTTATTATAAGATAAAAGAGTTTCTAAAATATTGATTCAACACATTTTAAGGAGAATAATGATAGTAAGACCAATAATACAGTAATAAGGATAGCACCGAACTCA
Source organism: Primulina tabacum (assembly GCF_025594145.1). Lineage (NCBI taxonomy): Eukaryota > Viridiplantae > Streptophyta > Magnoliopsida > Lamiales > Gesneriaceae > Primulina > Primulina tabacum. The sequence continues at coordinate 4,911,278 of NC_134557.1, forward strand.
CGTACATATATTATAACTTCTTCATTTGGGCAATGCCTCATGCCAATTTGCACAAATTTGGTAGGCATAAAATATTCTTCTTATCTACCTGGCGAAATATTTGAAGCACGTCTGAGGTGGAAAAGAACTCCTTCTTAACTTTCATAGTTTTTGCAATGTCCAACAATGTTCCATCTAAATGGACTGGAAACAACAGGTATGCTTCATTCTTCCAGGATTGATCTTGTGAAGGCTGCAAATTAAACAAAAGATTCTTGATAATGGACAAACGTAAAGAGGACTGACAAATTCAGTAGACAGAAAGAAATATATGAAATGTTCTAATTAGGCATTTCAAATCTGCGCCAAGCAGCTGTAGCCTTAAGAACCCTGTAAGCAGCTCGTGAATCAACAACGAGTACCTTTACAGCAATAATTGCATGATCTAGCAGAGGAAGCAGATTGGGGTGGCTAAACTTTGATGAAACACGTAATTCCTCCCTCACCAACTCCAGCTGCTCATTATTTTGAATGAGAATTTTCTTCACTGCATATGTTCCATCATCTGCACGTAAATAACCCGTGGAGAACATGTCAGGTAATTACTATATTGTCCTATTTGGCTCCAACTGACAATCATTTCCTTAGAACATTAATGTTGACTTGTGATCCAAATAAAAGTAAAACGAGTTTCTAATCAACAGTAACAATTAGACCTGATTCGCATCGCTTGTTTGATTGTTTTAAATCTTATTCCCATTCTAACACATTTATATAAATGAAACCGTCTCTCCTTCACATAAAACACGGAAATCGAGATCGAAACTCCGATTGAAACAGGGAATTTGAAGTGCACGGAGATCCTTGTCACGAATACCAGGAATTCCAAATCTACATACCCCCATGAACAATAATCAGGAAAACGGAGTAAATGAAGGATCAGTACCAGAGATGTGAGAAGAATCCTTGATCTTGGCGGAGATTCCAGGAACGGAAGGATCAGAGAGAACCTCCTTCACAAGGAAAACGTACGCGAATCCACCTTCCCCCAGCTTCCTCACAATCCTGAAACGGTTCTCATTGATCCACACATCTCCTCCGCCGTAAACGGCGTCTTGAAAGGCGTTCAAACCCGAGAAAGAGCAACCCATCTCCTCTATAACATAGACAGACTACAAGTAAGTTCTACGTTAATTTTCTTTTTCCCAGGTCTCAATGGTTGAGCTCCCTCACTGCAGTATACAGTTGGCGGCTGTTGAAAGTCGTTGTTTTAAAAAATCACGAAATAAAAAAATAACCGATGTCCCTAACGCGCTTTCTAGCTTACCCTTGACTTACTATTTATAAGTTCAAACTAGCCAATTACAGGATAATTCATAATTATATATTTATAGTTTCCATTTATTCTCAAAATTTTATTCCTCAAGTTTTAGACTATGTTTTGATTTCATCATAATAGTCAGTTCGTCAGTCATAGTCGACGGACCGCGTGACATTTTTTTACATCGAATGATCAACATTCATAATATCTGATTTCATCGTAAATTAACGTAAAAACAAAGATTCAGAGATTCGAAATAAAAATAAAAATCATGAATGTTAATCGTTCAATCTGAGAGCAAATCAAAACTAAAAGAACAAATTGAATATAAAAGCAAACTATAAAAATATAATTATTAATTATCCTGTCAATCAACCTACGTAATGGGGTACCGGGTACTTTCTTCCTCTCTATTTATTAGTATATATTGGTACACGGGTTATAGTTGTCTTCCTCTAGACTATAGTTTTCCTATAACTATATAATAAAATTTTACGTAAAATAAATATCTTTTTAATTGTTTTATCTTGCAAAAAATATTAATGAAAAAATATAAGATGATGCCGCACTTAGCATATAGAAGTAGACAATGATATCCAACTTAACCTTTCTATAAAAGGTTTATCAACTGTGATAAACTCCTCTATGCGAGTCAGAAGTCTCTTAACCCATATGAGAAGGTAAATCGAGAAATAGTGCACGAGCAGGTAGAGACTTTAGGAAGTGGACAGTACGTCGACCCTCATAGTATACTCTCACAACATTACATTGAAAAAATTCTTCACATGAGAATCAGTTAAGAAAATAATCACTGACACTCTTTACGCCCACTCATTATGGTATGTCCAGACAAAATTTGTAGTTTCTAATTCAAAAATAAAATAAAATTGTAGTTTCCGGATCGTCAACAAATATCTTTCATGTAAATATCGAATCATAATATTGCGTAAAATTGATCTAAATTATCTATGTTATACATTAAATTAAACCCCTACAACTGATATTTGGATGTATTTCTGAAATATTCTATAAATAATAACATAGTTTTCAATAAATTTCTATCCTCGATTTTCTATATTCAATTCCTCCTACATAAATTATTTAACACGAAACATATTTATATATATTTCCGTATTTATAATATTTTCATTTCATTTCAAATTAAATCAATTATATAGAATTTAAAAATCACAAGAACAGAATATTATTTTATGCAAACCGATTTCATGTTCAGGTAACTTATGTGTATTGACGACTAATACTATCTCATACACATATGTGATATATTATAAATAGAGATATGGAAACGGGCCAATCCGACCCAATGCAACCCACAATCAAATGGGAGACGCGAGTTGGCTCGTCGATTGACGATTGGATAAATCTCAACCCAACTTAACTCAATCCACTTTGAATTTCGGGATAGTCAGGTCTACACACCAAATTTTGAAAATTAAAAACAAAAAAAAAATCATGTTTTAATACATATATTGTTCATTATATAATATATTTAACCAAATAATTAAACAATTAATATCATTAACATAAGAAATAAAAAATGCATAAAATTTTAAAAAAAAATAATAGTACAAAGTTGAACAAAATCTAGGAAAACATCGAATAAATAATATACATATAAAATTCTTCAAAATCCATCAACAGTCATTTCTTCATCTTCTTTCTACTTCCTTCGGCTCTTTATCTTTATCAATAATCTGATATTTGCCAACAAAAATTTAAAATAAACGGCCGAAGTTCAGAAATTTTTGTGGAAGGTTTTTAAAAATTCAGCCCAAGCGACGGCGGTACAGATGAATATCGAAAACAAAAAAATAAAAATAAAAATTAAATAGGTAATGAATTTGAGTTTTAAAAATTAAAGAGAGTTGAATTTAAAATTTATCGGACATACTTTGAGATGAATGATAATACATTTTTAATTTTATTTGTATTTTAAAATGTACGTCAACTCGACTTAACTCAGAACTCAAACGGTTTAACCCATTTTGACTCACTTCCAAATGGGTTATTAAAACTTTAATCTAACCCACCTTTTATCAGGACGGGGTTGGACTGACCCAATGACCTAGCACACTTAACATTTCTAATTCAACCGGCCAGACAACGCTGAAATATGCACCGACACATTCAGATCAAATGCAAAACCACCTGTCTTATTCTGTGAATTGAAATTTTATATATATACATATAAAAACTACGTGCAGTGCTTTTTACATATGGAAGGGGAAAGCATTGGCACAAGGAGAGGGTGAAAAGATAAAACATTCATTTACATGAAATGAGAGCAAAGAAAAACTAAAGATGATATTACATGTGAAACATATTTGGGGTGAAACCATAGATATTCAAATGATGAAATGAACATGATTGTTCACCTTTTCTTTCTATCTTCATTATATCTTTCAAGTGCGACGGGAGCTGCTGGTATGCTAAACCACCAATCTCGAAATCGTCTTTGCCACCTTTCAGTGTTGGCTCTTCTAAGCGGTAAATATCTGGTAAATGTTTCCAGAAAAGCCACTAGAACAATATATTTAACAGGCACAAAAGCAACAAGCAAAGCTATGACCAAAAGCGCTCCTGCACATCTCTCGGTAGCCTGCATATAAGATGTACATAGTAAATGAACATAAACTCCTTTCAACTAAAATAGATGACAACAAAATATGGGACTGACTCGTTCTCTCAAAATCGATGCCCATTCTTCTCAGATTTTCAAGAACCAAGAAAAAACAATCAAATATTTAGTTGACAAGAACCATAGAAGAAGTGGCAGAATAGAAAGATTCTAAGAACATGGAGTATTAGCCTTTCATGGCACACAAAATTATGTTTCCCAACGACAAAACAACTATTAGGAGAATACTGCATGGATAAAAGAAAATTTAAAACGACACCTGCGGGAAAAGCGAGAGAAGCAACGCACGGTATTTGAGAAGAAGAATGTTTCCTTCCTGGATAAGATTTTCAGCTTGGGAAGCTGCATTTTGAACTGCTAAAAGCCGTTCCATTGTGTTCATGGCAGGAGGTGCCATTACCTTCAGTTCATCAATATGCCCTCCTTGAATACAACGGTTAATCAACATGAAGAGTGCCAGAAAGATAAGTAAAGAAGCAAGAACATGGCCCAACCAGCCTCTGCAAAAAAGGCAATATTAAGTCACTCGATAGACAATTGTTTTCCTCAGAAATTCATCCACTTGCATGATGTCCCCAAATGCGTGCACAATCAGTAAAATTGAGATTACTTTCACATTATTTACTCCCGACTACTGCTTAGATGGCAGAACACGTGATTATTTCTGATTAAAAGAAAAGGGGAAAAATAGTTTTACATGGATCTGGGATATAGATTGCAATATTTTTTTCTTTGAGCTTCCAACTAAATTATTTGTTTCATTATTATCAATTGATGAACAATGTCATTCTTGATAATCCAGAACACAGGCTCCAAATATCTCATGCACAACAACCCATGCACAACTTGCAAGATCAATGAAATCAACTACAAAAACGTACTAACCTACACAAAATATAACTGGAAACCAAGCAGAATGCAAGGGATTTCCAAGGGCGTTCCCAGTAGAGCAAAAGAAGAATCCAATTCCAAATGTCTGTTATAGGAGAAAGCAATTCCTGCATTAACATGCACATCTTGAGAACTACACAACTTAAAAATCTAACAAGTTTTAGAACAAGAAGATAAGAGAAATAATAGAATAATTTATAGCTCATAACTGTTTTTTGTTCTGACTTCTTACCGCTATGTTGCTGACCATCAGTATATACACCAAAGCCATTTTTAGAAATTAAAATACAAGGGGCTCCGTTATATCAGTTCAAAAGGTCTTATTTAACAGAATACAAAAGCACCAAAAAGCCAGCTGTTTCCTATCCTAGATTTAAGTACATGAAAATCTGTTCGACAAAATAATGTTATCACCTTCATCACTGTCAAATTAGTGTCAATACCATCAACTTTAACTCCATCAACTGTGGCTTGTGCAAGAATCACGTTTTCATAGCTGCTTCTAGCTTCTTTGACTGCTTTCTCCAAAAGTGTTATCTCTCCAACAGCAATTTCACCAACAACAAGGGCAGTCTCATTAGTATTGCAAGAACTTGTCCCAAAAGCAAAGCCCAAGTTAGAAGCAAGCGCTAAACCTGAGATTGAATACATCCCATTTACAGATTTTGTAGCACTTCTCCGGTCTATTTGTCTCATGGTCAACATGTTTGCAACACTTTCTAGAATCAGATCCCCACAGGGCAGCTTGTCACAAACATTGAACATAAGAAGAGCCTCACAGCAAATAGGGATGGTGGAACTTATTTCTTTAAGGGCTTGCACTCGCAGAATCCCAAAAATAGCTTTAAGTATCACTTCATCTCTCTCGAGACCACTGAGCTGAAACTTACGAATAAATTTATGGGCATATAGAACTTCACGAATAATAGCTAACCAATAGTCACGACGGGTGTGACCTTTAAGCTCTGGAAATTCCACAACAACTGGTTCTGATCTGCATTACAAGTCCCAAAAAAATGAGCTTCCAAAAACACAAAATTACTTAGCTTATTACAGTATTTTGTAATTCACCACTGCTTACAAAGATTTTGATTTGTAAAAGACTGCGTTGTCAAAAAGCCTAGTACCCCATGGCCCAGAGAGCTCCGGTCTGATGATTTGCTGTAATTCATCTGCTAGATCATACATCTTAGCTTTGTCATAAGAAACAACTCGATGATCTTCAAAGTATAGCGCATGGTCTGTCAGAGTTAAACGACCTGCAATCACAAATCTATTCTCATGCCTTTTCAGAATAATTAAAGAGCTGTGTGTATACTCCCAGTTCTCAACTTATTCCATACTGCATTTCAAGACTTGCCTGGCCATGCAGATACACCCACATGCTCGATAACTGGTTGGCTAGCAGCTGTCCCATCAACTTCCAAAACTTTTTCTCCTCTGACTAATCGTTGGGATGATAGGAGAGAGGATTCAGATTGAGACTGAAATTTTCGTATTACCCTATAAAATAAGAGAAGTAAATTATTAGGAGCCTAACATATCAGCAAAAAGCTGCAACAGGGCATCATTGATAGTGAAAAATGAAAATGAAAATGGACACTATCCTGTCATTCATTCGTGATTCGCAACAAAACAATGAATTAATCATGGTGTATGTTTAAGTTTCTCCTATCCTGTTAGCCAAACTGAAAGTGGAAAACCTATCACCGCGACTTATGATTGAAAAAAGATGCAAGAACTTGACATTATGAGCATTTATTCCATTCTAATTAAGTCCATGTATTGTGCATGCATAACAACGAGCATGATGTCAAAGTTGTGGAAGTTTCAAACAATTTCAGAAACAAGACAGCAGCAGGTAGTACCTTTCCAATCGAATGAGGTACTTGTCATAGACAGAGAAATGAAGCCGGCGGCTGGTTGAATCTGAAAGCACCTCAAATATCTTATCAGCGACAATCACATTACCGACAATGGGAACTGCAGGAGCAATTCGACAAAAAGCCTCTATTCCAACAGTGGCATCATTGTCCAACTGAAACAAACACTAGACTTTAACAAGACTCACCAGTTACAAGAAGAAAAATTGAGCCTCTAGACCATGGTATAAGATGCAGGACTCGCAATTTTCAGTTCTCATTCTAAAAACAGTTTTCTGACATTTTTAACATGTTACAGCTGCTCAGACATGATAGAATGAGAGTGAAATAAAACTACACAATAAAACTAAAAGTAATCAGCATGGTGCTTAAATCTGTTCTGCTAATATGACTTAAAATCGTACAGCTGGAAACGGTTGGCTGGAAGCTGCGGGAAATTCCCAGGAAATCATCATATCAAATATAAGCCGGCGAAAGTTCTTGTCATCTAGATAATTGATTGCTTGAATAGAACGAGAAAGAGCCAGGAAGCAACAATATTCCAAAAAGTTCCGTGCAAAATTGGGATGATGCTTAAGAAAATCAGAAGCCTCTGCGTCAAAGTTTTCTCGAAGTTGGCATGTAGGAAGTCCAAGGATTCTGTAAGATTTAATTACACGTATCATATGAAAGAAGTTATCTCAAGGATCATCTAGGTTGTGAACAACTAATTGTCGCGATCTTCTTGCGTCTTCTATAAATAAAAGAATTTTATTATAAGCATTCATTCCATTCTTAATTACCGGTGTCCCGCTTCAGAAAAATACCCCCACTCTATAGCCATTTGTTTTTTAACTGCAAGTTCTGATTTCCATGTGCTAACTCCCACACATTGTTGGTTGTTGCAATTGCACGGAGATAAGTTTCCATCTCATTCATTTTGCTTAGATTAATTTTCATACATAATTTGGCCTTAGCTGGATTAGAGTAACAAAAGAAAAACCCAAATAACAACAAAAGGCAAAGAGTTCAGCAACAAACTAACTTTGAGCATCTGTGGACCAGAACATTTGCAGGTGGAGAGAGCTCTGGCAGCCAATTATTTTCAGCAGACGGAGATCTTCTCAGCTCTTCAACCTCTTCATCGAATAAGCTTCGCGTTCTAGACAACCACTTGAATGACCCCTCTTTCACCAGACCCTCCAGCATATCTCGAGTTTTGCTCACCATAGTCATTTCCACCTACCTGTTTTCATGGACCGCCCATGGACTTTAATTACAACAGACTGGTATGGAAGTCCAGATTTCCTGTTTCAAAATCACTTTGCAATCTCATTAACTATAATTTATTTATTAGATGAACAATATTCGTTCGTTACAAATGATTCTCCTTCGATATTCATATAATTGCAAGCATGATTCAGTTTCATGTACCACTACAATCAAGTATTCTTCGTCTATATCCAAAAGTAACATGCGTCTTTTATCTAAAATATATGTAACCGGAATTGCTATTGCAATGTGAGAATTCAAGTTTAGACCCCAATAAGACAGCATCCCATGAAAACCAACAGTAATACATCGTGTCTTGCAGCAAGTTTTCAATTTTCGCAGTACATATAATACTGATTAAAGAACCCATGTGGAATATCCAAAACAAAGTGATATTAGTTAGATATATCCGTGAAAGAAGCACTGAAATCACGATGACGCGGTGCTGCTAAAAGTACATAAACCATAAAAAAAAATGATGCGTATTGCTTGCTAGAGTTAAACTAGGAAATAGGGTGAAAGTCCATAAAGAAGGGAAATTTTCATGAGTTCACATGAGACTGAAGTTCACCGCTGGAATTCGAATCCCCACGAGGCACGAAGCAATTCATAGATAATCAAGAACTAAAGCTAGATATAAGACAAATATGAGAGAGTCAACATGAATACCCACCGCCTGTTGGGTTTCTGCAAAGCGGCTCAAGCTATCATAGATGGGATGAGAACAGGGATTCGATCGAGATGGATACGTGCAGTCCGGTGACACCAAGCGGGCCCTCTTGTCTGGAAGACTCGTAGTAGTTATGCGAAAGCCTGATTCTCTCGCTTTTTTCTCAAGAGAAAAAGTCTGTTTGGTTTAATAAAATATGAAAATTGTAATTGGATTTGGATTCCTTACCAACCTTGTTAAATAATAGCATTTATATATATATATATATATATATTTCTTCTATCTTTTAATAAATGACAAAAACTTGTGTGAAACGGTCTTACGAGTCGTATTTTGTGAGAAAGATCTCTTATTTGAGTTATCCATGAAAAAATATTACTTTTTATACTAATAGTATTACTTGTTATTGTGAATATCGGTATGATTGACATGTATTACTGATAAAGATTCGTGAGACCGTCTCACAAGAGACCTACTCTTAATAAATAATGTATTAAGATAAATTTCATTTATCTGTTAATAAATAATATATTTCAATTTCTATATATATATATATATATATATATGAAGAAAAACATATTTTTGTTAAACATAATTTAAAGAAGTAAAATTATAATTATAATTATAAATAAATAATATATTTCAATTTATATATATATATATATATGAAGAAAAACATATTTTTGTTAAACAAAATTTTAAGAAGTAAAATTATAATTATAATTATAAATAAATAATATATTTCAATATATATATATATATACATTATAATTTCATTTATCTTTTAATAAATAATATATAAATATATATATATATATATACATATATATATATGAAGAAAAACATATTTTTGTTAAACATAATTTTAAGAAGCATTCACAAAAACCTTCCTTGTCTTATACTTGCTAATCCCAATGGGATAAAATTGTGGAAACAGATGCTTCAGATATAGGTTTTGGAGGAATCTTAAAACAAAAAGATCCCCAAAATAAACAAGAATATCTTATTAGATTTTATTCTGGTAAATGGAATAATGCCCAGAAAAATTACTCCACAGTAGCAAAAGAAATCTTAGCTATTGTCAGACGTATTTTAAAATTTCAAGATGATTTATATAATCAAAAGTTTATTATAAAAACTGATTGCAAATCTGCAAAATTTATGTTTAATAAAGATTTTAAACATGATGTTTCTAAACAAATGTTTGCAAGATGGCAAGCTCATTTAGCTCCTTTTGATTTTGAAATCATTTATAAGAAAGGTGAAGATAATCACTTGCCAGATTTCTTAACTCGAGAATATTTATCCTAATGTTTTCATCTACAGATATGTATTCCCGAGGAAGAGGAGAGTCCTCTTATAGAGGGCGAGGAGGTAGGGAAAAACCCCCTAATATCATTGCACAGCATGGAAAACAGAGGCTTATAGCCCAAAACTTATCCAGTTCATCAGCCAGTAATACAAAGCAAAATAATGAGTTATACAATGAATTTCAAGAATTCTTGAAACAAAAGAGAAGTAATACAGATTCTCAATCTTCAGCATCATATGCTAATATCATAAAAGATGATGATAATGATTCAGCTCTATATACAGAGACAAAACATCGAGAATTGATTCTTCTTATAGAAGAAAAAGATACCCAATGGGAAAAAACTCCATGGACTATCATGGAAAGATATCTAACCAATACATCATATGTATATGGTTCCTACAAGCAAAGAGGATTTTATGAAAATCTTCTTATATCTACAAAAAGTGTTGACATAACTCATTTTTTCAGTAATACTCAGCAGAAAGGAAGTTATAACTTCTCAAAGTTTATAATTAAGAAGATGTCTATTGAAGAATGGGGTATATCTCCATTAGTTGAAAAAGAATTTTATTCTGAAAATCATAAAATTAGTTTTAAATTCAATTTTTGGGATTATATTGAAAGTTTTAATAAAACCTTGTTTTATGAAAATGAGAAAAGAAAACATACTTGGTTTTTAAAGATTTGTGAAAATGTTTTTCACTACCCAGTTCCAAATTGGTTTTTAATATGGTGGAAGATATTTGGTCCATCCGCAAAGATTTTGCCAGAGGTTTTCATAAAACCCATGAATACTTGGTTAAATGTTTCTCCAAGTATTAAAAAATCATTTTCTGAACATTGGATCGATGGTAAGACTCTATGTCTATTTTTCATGGAATTTGGTATCCCATGGATCTGGAAATGGCAGCCAGAATTCGATTACACTGATGAAGGTATCCCTTGCATATGGAGGGTCAGTTCCACAAAATTCTGGGACAAATTATTAAGAGATGATCCAGAAACTGGAAAACCATATGGTTATGAAACTCTTCATCAAATAGAAGAAAAAATTTCTTTATATCAACAAGAAAAGGAGAAAGCCTCTATGAGTCCTTTCAAGATTCTTACGCAGAAATATTCTGAAATATATTCAAAAGACAAAATGATTGAGATCTATATTGAAGAAATGAAAAAAGATCTTTTCCAGAATATTGGAGGTTCTGATTCCAAATCAGATAAATCTATGGCGTCCGAATCTAGTGAAAATCAATTTATTCATCTAATGAAGATGCAAGATGCTCAAGACCCTGAGGATGATATTCCTCAATTTTCTCAAATAGATGACATTTTTGAGAAATTGAAAAATTCTTTAAAAGAAGATATTAAAGATGATTAAGATCATCAGGAGAAGAATCTGCAGTTGGTGGAATATCACATCTTATCGTGACATATCGTGACAAAAAGTGGGTGGCATATCACTTTTACTTTTTGAATTTTGTAACCATGTTACTATTTGCTTTAATAAAGCATTTACTGTTTTTATTTTAAGATGAAATCCGGGGTTTGATGTCCGGCTCTTCTATCTATAAATAAGTTCATTTTGTGTCTTTAGAAGGACACGGTTGAGTTTGCTCCCCTCTATTCTCTCTTTTGTAAAAACCCTTCTGAAGCTTATCAATAAAATTTAAAGTTCTAGTAACAACTTTGTAAGTTCTTACTGTTTTTATTTTCTATTTTTATTTACTGTTTTTTTTTAATTTTTATTTTCATAAGTTTAGCCTGAATGACAGGCTAAAGTATTTGAGCTAAATTATTACCTTACTATGACATGATCTATATTTATTTGTTCTTGATATCAGATTGAGATAATAAAAGATCTATTTAAATTTTTGGAATTTAATGTAATATAAGAGCCTTTGGTTAGAACATAAGGTAAATAGATGAACTAGGAAATGGTAAACACAAGGTTCGAGTTTAACCAGGAAAAATAAATTCATGTTGTAGCACTTTAGCCTGCTTAGCCGAGAGATGGCGTTTAAGGCGTTCATGGGTGATTTTTTATGAATTTATGATTCTGAGGTGGACCTCGGTAAAATCCTCTGTTGTTTAATTTCTTTGGTATATCTTTTATAAATCCTTTTATGTTTTGTAAAAGTTCCAAATATGAATCTTATATTCATTTTATTTTGGGATTTAAATTCTTCATTTTCTTAGCTCAATAAGAGTTGAAGATGGTATATAGGCTGGAAACCAATAACCTCCATGTGTGCGAAAGCCACTAAGGAAAAGTTTGGTGTAACAACGCCACGTATCATATTCCTCATCTTGATCCCAAGCCCCAGATGGTATCAGAGCCATGGAAATAGTCTGGATAATAATTTAGCACTTTTTATTCAAATGAATATTTTCGGTTTTAAAGAAACTGTTCAAAACAGTTTGAATGAAGAATATGATTTACCTGATAATTTAGATTTATTGAATAAATGGACTATTCCTAAGATAGAATCTAAAATGATCTATAAGTTAGGAACCTTTGAAAAAATTGGTTTTAAACAAGTAGTTAAAACTACAGAATCATCGGTACCACTTCATAATAATGAAATGGTTATTAGATTGTTAATGTAGAACCCGAAAATCAGATTACGTATAAGCCATGCCTAATTTCTATTATTTAAATTAAATATAAAGTTTTTAAATCATGATTATTTATTTTAAAGTTAGATGTTTAGTATTGTCTTTTCAGGATAAATACGCGAGGCCGGACCGGAGTTTGGAGATTTGAGATAAGATTAATAATAAGAAAAAAATATTCCTAAATTTAATTTAAGTCAAAGAATAATTTAAGTTAAAGAAAAAGAATTTCTTTGGGAATGAATTAATTGGAGCTAAGTAATTAAATAAGTTCTCTTAGATTCAATATTTAATTAAAGTTTAAATTAAAATATGTAAGCAAGTGGGGATAAATAAATCTAGGTATAACATATTCAAGAAATTTAAACATAACATTGGAATATTTAAAATTGAAGTCATGAATGCCATGCAAGATTCTAAGCAAAATTCTAAACTAAATTAATTGGTTAATGCATTAAAATATATATATAATGGGGGTTTAAAATCTTAAACAATTAAAATTCAAATTTAAACCATAAAATACCATGGAGTTTGGTCAATACCATTCAAATATGTAGTAAACCATTCAAACCATCCTCAATGACCCTTAAGGTGGATTTAATTCCTCATAGTTAAATCACTAATTAATAGTAATTCACCTCCTTGACTTGTAACCCCCAACTTAATGTGTATTATAGCCCTTTAACACCTCCTTTATCATACACCTTCACCCCTAACATCATATACATCCTATATACTCGAAAATATCAGAAACAATAAACTATTGAAGCCGTAAATTAGCAGCAAGGTGGGAAAATAAGATCGGCTACAACTAGAGAATTGGAAGAACAATTCAAATCCCATTATATTCCTTCACTTGTAACTCTCAACTAAATGAACTTAAATACCCATTTAACACCTCCTATAATACTCATCTCTATTGTCTAGCAAACACACTCCCTTACCTTCGAAATTACAGAAAGAACAACAGCTAAAAATCGTGCAACAGCAGCTGAATTAGAAAGAAGGAAACCAACTCCGTTCCGTCGCTCGTATTCGTCGTATTGATTTGTTTTGCGTCAAAACAAATTCTAGGCATGTATATATGGTTTCTTTTCTCTTCAATCAAGTCCTATAAATATTTTAAAACCTTATATGTTCAAGATTCATGAGGCAAAACGAATTGTTTGACAGCTACATTTCTCGAAAAATCTGCACAAGTTCTCGGCCATGCTGATATTTTTTTTGTTGCTGAGTTTTGATGATTTCAGGGGGTTTCTTCGTTCCCAGGCACACATGGCGACTTATAGGCATGATTTAGAGTGTGTTAGGGTGTTATTGGTTCATTGGTTTACGTCCATACACCCACAAGCGAAGTATTGACAGCAACAATTTCATCAAGTTACAGGTTGTGTCAAAATTGTGTTATTTGGTTGGTTACAGGGGGTGTTCGAATCCTGGCTGCCCTAAGGGCCATAGACATGGTTATAACCCTACCTTAACATGTCAAGGGTGTGACCAAATCATCCTTTCAAGTTTTGGTTCACGGCTTCATCAGATTCTTACATTTACATGGCACATGTCCCTCGGTTTTAAAGTTTCTGAAATCTGTAGGAGTGTGTTTCGGTTTTGGGGGTTTGAATGGATTGTGGTTGGCCTCTAGCCCATAGCCATGGTTCATACAACACTCCATCATGTCTAGATCGATCCATGGTCAATCAAATGGCCACTGGAACGGCACAAGACAATAGAACAATTCGATACATCTCATTGCACATGATTGAGTTCTCGGTTGGTATGTTCCTGTTGTCCTAGGTGTTGGCTTGGGATGTGGTTGGCTTTTAGCCTTTATCCATGGTCTGAGCCATGCCTTAGGATGTTGGTAAGAGTCTTTGGGTGGCGGTTCAAGCCCTTGGTCATAAAATTTCAGAGCTACACCTCAAATACCCAAGCTGCTCCTGCTGCACGTTTGACAGCAACTTTGGGTCACGTTTTTGGTGCTTGTTTGAGTTCTTGGTTGGCTTTTAGCCCATGGCCTTGGACTGGACAGTACCTTAGTGAGTTAGGAAAGTCATGTTTTTGGCCGTTCGTGATTTGGTCGAGTTTAGAGGTCGTACGAGAATTTACGGTGAAAGGTGCCAAAATGACTCTCGAAAGAGCGTTTTATGTTTTTGGATTCCTTTCACCTATTTTCGTGTTTTACAGTTATTATGCATATTTTTCAGTATGTTTGGAGTATTTTTAATCATGGTTAAACGTCGGTTTAATGTTGGTTCGGGTTGGTACGAAGCCATGGTTAAAAATCAAGTTGTTGGTCCGAATCGTCTCGTTTTTGGTTCTATTGTTAAGATTTTGTCAAGTTAAGATTTATTTCATGTGTCACATATTAGTAGTAAGTCGCAGCAAGCCTGGGAACGATTCAACTCATCCGGTAAAAATAAGGTTATAATTATATTACGTGCATAAAAATATAAAATGTTTATTTTTGAGATATATGATATATGTCTTGTGGCCACTTTATGCTTATGGGTTTGGAAGTCGGTAGGCGCAACCGAGGACCTCTCCGCCCGGTGACTTACGATCGGTTTATGATTATGTATGGGTACGGACGTCCAGTCCAAGGGCAGTGATTGATCTCTACCGCCCAGTATACTGTGGTTTAGTCTGATCAGGCGCTTACGCTATGTTATGGGCCACTAGCTTAGAAACATTATCTCTACCAGAAAATTATGATATGTTATGACAGAGCTCTATTGAGCAAAGCTTTACGTATGATTTTTAGATATGCACGTGGTTATAATTATTCACGATACGATTTTCACCATGCACTTTACGATACGTTATTTTTACGTTACATACGATTTTATGATATATTTACTTGTTATTCACGATATATACATGTTGAGTCTTTAGACTCACTAGACTTGATTGTTGTAGGTATTGATGTGGTCGGGACCGCGGACGGAGACCAGTGAGCGATCTTGGGACAGCAGTAGTAATCCCGAGGACCTCATGATTTAATTTATGCACCTTTTATTATTCAAACTCAGTTTTAATACGTTGGATTATTTTTAAGTTGATGTTTACGTTTAATTATTTTTAAATTGTTGGTTGAAAATAATATTTGCTTCCGCGGTTATTTTAAAATTAAAATTATTTACATGTTTACTTTAATTAAATGGGACAAGATAATTATTTATTTAGAAATTTTTTAATAATTCCGCAAAATTACGAATACGAAATACGGGCTTTGACAGTTAAACAATAAAGATATTTTGCCTTATAGGAAAAATTACAGATTCATGCAAATAGGTTTAATTCAAATAGCTTTTAGACCTTTAACATTAGAAGGACTACCAGAAAGCTTCATAGCAGCTTTAAGAGATGGTAGAAATTTGAATTGGAAACAATCCCTTATGGGAATAATTCAATCTAGTCTGGCTCATGGTCCAGTATATTTTGATGTTTATCCGAATTTATCTTTATCTTTGTCTGATATTAATATATTAGATTCTTTAACATTAAATGTTAAAACTCATGGTTATAATTATACTCCTGGCACAGAAGTCATATGTATCTGTTATCGTATTTATTATAAGCCATTATTTACACTGAATCCTATGTGTAAAAGAATAGATAAAAAATTAAATGAAACTATTCTTATAGAAACTAATTTTAATAGATCTAATATTACAACCCGTAGATCTATAAAATGGGAAGAAAATGAATTTCCAGAAAACTGGATAATTGAACAAGCTGTTCCTAGAAATCCTATAATAAATAGGGATTTACAACAAGTTATTCAGAATAATGAAGGATCTGTTCAAATACAGTTTAATAATGAACAAAGAAGATTATTGCCATCTTCTATCTATACTAGATCAAGATCTAGTCATTCTTTTATTTCGCCTTTAGATTATTTGGTGGATATTCCTCAAACTTCTAGAGCTTCTACTTCTCAGATAAGAGAAGATGTTGAGTCTCCTGTACAAGATACAGTAGATGAATTAATTATTAATCAGAATAATATTGTGCATAAAAGTAACTTTCAAAAAGTTAGAGAAACTGATACAGTTTCAGAAATGAATTTTAGTATTTAATGGATAGTAAAACTAAAATTGATTTTACTAAAGGATCTCTTGCTAGGGCAAGGATCAATGCAGAATTTTATTTACCCAAATGGGAATCTTTCAGAAATTGGTACTTTAAAAGTTTTTCTGAAGATAAGTTTAATTATATTGTTGCGGAATTTTATAAATATTGTGAAACCAGAATAAATTGATTCATTTTGTTCCTTGGTTTTTTAAAACATTTATTATAGATTATATTTCTATTCTTGAAAGAAATTATAAACTTTCTACATGACAGATTCAAAAATCTGTCTATCCCCCTCAACAATCTTTTATTATAGAAAAGAATAATAAAATTTTAAATTTTACTGCTTTTTCAAAATTATTTGAAAATGATATGTTACAGATAACTGTTAAACATATTAATCAGATAATTGAAAAACAGAATTATACAAATTTGTATCTTACGATAATAGGAGAAGAGATAGTTTCTCTTGAGGACCGTATTGATAAAATAATTCTGGCTATTAATCAAATTAAACCAGATGTTCATATTCAAACTAAAGAAGAAGAAACTAATATTGTTTCTATTGCTACTTCTTCTATTCATTCCCCTCCAGATATCAAGGATTTTAAATTTAAATCTTCTGTTTCTGATATAGAAAAATTATTAGAAGAAAAATTTAAAAATCTGAATTTGAATACTCTTAATGAAGAGTTTGATAATGATAATGATCATTCTGAAGAAGAAATTAATAAAATTAAATGGGCAGATAGACCTACCCAAACCAAATATTATTATAATAGACCTACTCCCATGGACGTTCTTATTGAAGGACAAGAATATATATTTGCTAATAGTTATAATGGGAAAAGTATTTATGAATGGAATATTGATGGTTTTAGTGATAAACAAATTTATAATACTGCTCACAGAATGCTTATGTATAGTACTGTGTGTAAAACTTCAGGCAATACTGATAAAAATATTGCTAAGATGATTATATCAGGTTTTACTGGCCAACTTAAAGGTTGGTGGGATAACTATTTAAATCAATTCCAAAAGGAAGATATTATTAATTCTATTAAGATAGAGAATAATATTCAATCAGAAATGTTGTTTATTCATTAATAATGACTATGATTGAACATTTTACTGGAAAATTCACTGATGATAGTGAAAAGATTCGTACTTTATTAAGTAATCTAAAATGTAAAACACTTACTGATTTTAGATGGTATAAAGATACCTTTTTATCTCGTATATATGAGATACCAGATTGTAATAATAGTTTCTGGAAAGCTAAATTTATAGATGGTTTACCTTTTCTATTTGCTGAAAGAATTAGAAAAGTATTAAGAAAAGATGAGATTAATATTCCATATGATAATTATACTTATGGAAATTTAATTAATACTTGCATTAAAGAGGGTTTAGCTCTCTGTAATGAATTAAAATTAAATAATCAAATTAAAAGACAGAATTTACTTGAGAAAAAACAATTAGGTAAATTTTGTGATCAATTTGGTATGGACTTACCTAATACAGGTAAGAAGAAAATTAAAGAAAAAGATGAAAAACTTTATAGAAAGAAAAGATATTTGTCTGATAGACAAAGAGATAAAAAGAAGAAAAGAAAAGAAAGCCGTGATTTACGGAAAGAAGAAAAATACAAAAACAAATTAATAATTTGTAGAAAATGTAAAAAGCCAGGTCATTATGCTAATCAATGTTGGGCTAAAAACAAAACTAATAGTTTAGATATAGATGATAATCTAAAAGAAACATTATTTAAAATAATAATGGATTCGAATAATAATTCTGACAGTGAAACTGAGAATTCTTCAGAATATTATATTTCAGAAGAAATAATAGATAGTGAATCAGATATTTCTAATGATTTAAATGAATGTAATAATTGTATACAAGGAAAATCTTGTTTAAATCATATAGAAGATAAAAATGATGAATTTTATAAACTCATGTCTCAATTTCAGGATTTAAATATTAATGTGTTAACTAACAATAATATTTTAGAATTCCTTAAAATGATTAAGGATCCGGTTTTAAAATCCACAATTATTGATCAAATGGAGAATACTGCTTCAAATAGCAATAATAATAATAATATTTTTGTTAAACAAGAACAAGCTTACTCTATGAAAGAAGTTAAAAATCTTCTTCAACAGAAATATAGTAAACAGAATCCAGTTACTATACAGGATTTAGTTAAAGAAATAGAAAATCTTAAAGAACAAGTAAAAATTTTACAACACAATAATAATAGTTTAAATTATCGTGTTTCAATCATTGAAACTAATAATAATAATTCAGTTAATAATTCTGATAGTTTTGATAATCTACAAGATATTTCTTTTCCTGATCCAGATAAAAAACATTTATCTGTTTTGAGCATGATCATATCTCAAAAATGGTACATTAATATAACATTATTAATTGAAAATTCTTATAAAAAGAATTTCATTGCTATGATTGATAGTGGTGCAGACTTAAATGTTATACAGGAAGGATTAATTCCTACGAAATATTTTCATAAAACCACTCATTCTCTCTCTCATGCAGGAGGAGAACCATTAGAAATAAATTATAAATTACCAAAGGTTTATATTTGCAAAGATAAAAACTGTATTCAAACCAGTTTTTTATTAGCAAAAGATATTTCTAGCCAACTTATACTTGGTCTTCCTTTTATTTATCAAATTTATCCTTTAACTTATGTTGATGAAACATGTATTATAGGTACTTTTCAAGGTAATCCTATTTCCTTTAAGTTCATAACTAAACATGTTCATAGAATTCTTAATGAATTACAAGAAAAGATTGATAGGAAAACTTTTCAGATTAATTCTTTAAAAGAAGAAGTTAATATATTAACTATAGATGATAAATTACAGAATCCTAAATTACAGGAGAAAGTCAAACTTATTTATAATAAGTTCTCATTCTTTATTAGAAAAAGGTTTGATAAAGCCTTCTCAATCTCCTTGGTCATGTACTGCTTTTTATGTTAATAAACATTCTGAACAGGAAAGAGGTGTTCCAAGATTAGTCATAAATTATAAACCTCTTAATAAGGTTCTAAAATGGATTAGGCATCCTATTCCTAATAAAAAAGATTTATTAGATAGACTTGTTAATGCTATCATATTTTCAAAATTTGATTTAAAATCAGGATTTTGGCAGATTCAGGTAAAAGAATCAGATAGATATAAAACTGCTTTTAATGTTCCAATAGGACATTATGAATGGACAGTAATGCCATTTGGCCTTAAAAATGCCCCTTCTGAATTTTAACAAATTATGAATGATATTTTTTATAATTACAGCAATTTTATAATTGTTTATATTGATGATATCTTAGTATTTTCTAATGATATTGAAATACATTTTAAACATTTAGATATATTTAAAAATATTGTTATTCAAAATGGACTTGTTATCTCAAAATCTAAAATGATTTTATTTCAAACTAATATTAGATTTCTTGGTCATATGATTGAGAAAGGAAAAATAATTCATATACAGAGAAGTATAGAAATTGGTTCAAAATTTCCCGATATTATAACTGATAAAACTCAGTTACCAAGATTTTTAGGAAGTTTAAATTATATTTCTCCTTATATTAAAGATCTTACTAAAGATTCTGCTATCTTATATGATAGATTAAAAAAAAATCCTTTACCTTGGTCTGAAAGACATACAATAGCTGTTAGAAATATTAAGGAAAAGGTTAAAAACCTTCCTTGTCTTATGCTTGCTAATCCCCAATGGGATAAAATTGTGGAAACAGATGCTTCAGATATAGGTT
This sequence comes from Primulina tabacum, assembly GCF_025594145.1. Lineage (NCBI taxonomy): Eukaryota > Viridiplantae > Streptophyta > Magnoliopsida > Lamiales > Gesneriaceae > Primulina > Primulina tabacum. The sequence goes on from NC_134557.1 coordinate 4,931,739, forward strand.
TTGGAGGAATCTTAAAACAAAAAGATCCCCAAAATATACAAGAATATCTTATTAGATTTTATTCTGGTAAATGGAATAATGCCCAGAAAAATTACTCCACAGTAGCAAAAGAAATCTTAGCTATTGTCAGATGTATTTTAAAATTTCAAGATGATTTATATAATCAAAAGTTTATTATAAAAACTGATTGCAAATCTGCAAAATTTATGTTTAATAAAGATTTTAAACATGATGTTTCTAAACAAATGTTTGCAAGATGGCAAGCTCATTTAGCTCCTTTTGATTCTGAAATCATTTATAAGAAAGGTGAAGATAATCACTTGCCAGATTTCTTAACTCGAGAATATTTATCCTAATGTTTTCATCTACAGATATGTATTCCCGAGGAAGAGGAGAGTCCTCTTATAGAGGGCGAGGAGGTAGGGAAAAACCCCCTAATATCATTGCACAGCATGGAAAACAGAGGCTTATAGCCCAAAACTTATCCAGTTCATCAGCCAGTAATACTGAGCAAAATAATGAGTTATACAATGAATTTCAAGAATTCTTGAAACAAAAGAGAAGTAATACAGATTCTCAATCTTCAGCATCATATGCTAATATCATAAAAGATGATGATAATGATTCAGCTCTATATACAGAGACAAAACATCGAGAATTGATTCTTCTTATAGAAGAAAAAGATACCCAATGGGAAAAAACTCCATGGACTATCATGGAAAGATATCTAACCAATACATCATATGTATATGGTTCCTACAAGCAAAGAGGATTTTATGAAAATCTTCTTATATCTACAAAAAGTGTTGACATAACTCATTTTTTCAGTAATACTCAGCAGAAAGGAAGTTATAACTTCTCAAAGTTTATAATTAAGAAGATGTCTATTGAAGAATGGGGTATATCTCCATTAGTTGAAAAAGAATTTTATTCTGAAAATCATAAAATTAGTTTTAAATTCAATTTTTGGGATTATATTGAAAGTTTTAATAAAACCTTGTTTTATGAAAATGAGAAAAGAAAACATACTTGGTTTTTAAAGATTTGTGAAAATGTTTTTCACTACCCAGTTCCAAATTGGTTTTTAATATGGTGGAAGATATTTGGTCCATCCGCAAAGATTTTGCCAGAGGTTTTCATAAAACCCATGAATACTTGGTTAAATGTTTCTCCAAGTATTAAAAAATCATTTTCTGAACATTGGATCGATGGTAAGACTCTATGTCTATTTTTCATGGAATTTGGTATCCCATGGATCTGGAAATGGCAGCCAGAATTCGATTACACTGATGAAGGTATCCCTTGCATATGGAGGGTCAGTTCCACAAAATTCTGGGACAAATTATTAAGAGATGATCCAGAAACTGGAAAACCATATGGTTATGAAACTCTTCATCAAATAGAAGAAAAAATTTCTTTATATCAACAAGAAAAGGAGAAAGCCTCTATGAGTCCTTTCAAGATTCTTACGCAGAAATATTCTGAAATATATTCAAATGACAAAATGATTGAGATCTATATTGAAGAAATGAAAAAAGATCTTTTCCAGAATATTGGAGGTTCTGATTCCAAATCAGATAAATCTATGGCGTCCGAATCTAGTGAAAATCAATTTATTCATCTAATGAAGATGCAAGATGCTCAAGACCCTGAGGATGATATTCCTCAATTTTCTCAAATAGATGACATTTTTGAGAAATTGAAAAATTCTTTAAAAGAAGATATTAAAGATGATTAAGATCATCAGGAGAAGAATCTGCAGTTGGTGGAATATCACATCTTATCGTGACATATCGTGACAAAAAGTGGGTGGCATATCACTTTTACTTTTTGAATTTTGTAACCATGTTACTATTTGCTTTAATAAAGCATTTACTGTTTTTATTTTAAGATGGAATCCGGGGTTTGATGTCCGGCTCTTCTATCTATAAATAGGTTCATTCTGTGTCTTTAGGAGGACACGGTTGAGTTTGCTCCCCTCTATTCTCTCTCTTGTAAAAACCCTTCTGAAGCTTATCAATAAAATTTAAAGTTCTGGTAACAACTTTGTAAGTTCTTACTGTTTTTATTTTCTGTTTTTATTTACTGTTTTTTTTAATTTTTATTTTCATAAGTTTAGCCTGAATGACAGGCTAAAGTATTTGTTCTAAATTATTACCTTACTATGACATGATCTATATTTATTTGTTCTTGAGATCAGATTGAGATAATAAAAGATCTATTTAAATTTTTGGAATTTAATGTAATATAAGAGTCTTTGGTTAGAACATAAGGTAAAGAGATGAACCAAGAAATGGTAAACACAAGGTTCGAGTTTAACCAGGAAAAATAAATTCATGTTGTAGCCCTTTAGCCTGCTTAGCCGAGAGATGGCGTTTAAGGCGTTCATGGGTGATTTTTTATGAATTTATGATTCTGAGGTGGACCTCGGTAAAATCCTCTGTTGTTTAATTTCTTTGGTATATCTTTTATAAATCCTTTTATGTTTTGTAAAAGTTCCAAATATGAATCTTATATTCATTTTATTCTGGGATTTAAATTCTTCATTTTCTTAGCTCAATAAGAGTTGAAGATGATATATAGGCTGGAAACCAATAACCTCCATGTGTGCGAAAGCCACTAAGGAAAAGTTTGGTGTAACAACGCCACGTATCATATTCCTCATCTTGATCCCAAGCCCCGGAGGGTTTTTTTTTTTTTTTACCAGAACTTTAAATTTTATTGATAAGCTTCAGAAAGGTTTTTACAAGAGAGAGAATAGAGGGGAGCAAACTCAACCGTGTCCTCCTAAAGACACATAATGAACCTATTTATAGATAGAAGAGCCGGACATCAAACCCCGGATTCCATCTTAAAATAAAAACAGTAAATGCTTTATTAAAGCAAATAGTAACATGGTTACAAAATTCAAAAAGTAAAAGTGATATGCCACCCACTTTTTGTCACGATATGTCATGATAAGATGTGATATTCCACCAACTGCAGATTCTTCTCCTGATGATCTTAATCATCTTTAATATCTTCTTTTAAAGAATTTTTCAATTTCTCAAAAATGTCATCTATTTGAGAAAATTGAGGAATATCATCCTCATGGTCTTGAGCATCTTGCATCTTCATTAGATGAATAAATTGATTTTCACTAGATTCGGACGCCATAGATTTATCTGATTTGGAATCAGAACCTCCAATATTCTGGAAAAGATCTTTTTTCATTTCTTCAATATAGATCTCAATCATTTTGTCTTTTGAATATATTTCAGAATATTTCTGCGTAAGAATCTTGAAAGGACTCATAGAGGCTTTCTCCTTTTCTTGTTGATTATTAATTTCTTGTTGATATAAAGAAATTTTTTCTTCTATTTGATGAAGAGTTTCATAACCATATGATTTTCTCCTGTAATTTAGGATTCTGTAATTTATCATCTATAGTTAATATATTAACTTCTTCTTTTAAAGAATTAATCTGAAAAGTTTTCCTATCAATCTTTTCTTGTAATTCATTAAGAATTCTATGAACATGTTTAGTTATGAACTTAAAGGAAATAGGATTACCTTGAAAAGTACCTATAATACATGTTTCATCAACATAAGTTAAAGGATAAATTTGATAAATAAAAGGAAGACCAAGTATAAGTTGGCTAGAAATATCTTTTGCTAATAAAAAACTGGTTTGAATACAGTTTTTATCTTTGCAAATATAAACCTTTGGTAATTTATAATTTATTTCTAATGGTTCTCCTCCTGCATGAGAGAGAGAATGAGTGGTTTTATGAAAATATTTCGTAGGAATTAATCCTTCCTGTATAACATTTAAGTCTGCACCACTATCAATCATAGCAATGAAATTCTTTTTATAAGAATTTTCAATTAATAATGTTATATTAATGTACCATTTTTGAGATATGATCATGCTCAAAACAGATAAATGTTTTTTATCTGGATCAGGAAAAGAAATATCTTGTAGATTATCAAAACTATCAGAATTATTAACTGAATTATTATTATTAGTTTCAATGATTGAAACACGATAATTTAAACTATTATTATTGTGTTGTAAAATTTTTACTTGTTCTTTAAGATGTTCTATTTCTTTAACTAAATCATGTATAGTAACTTGATTCTGTTTACTATATTTCTGTTGAAGAAGATTTTTAACTTCTTTCATAGAGTAAGCTTGTTCTTGTTTAACAAGAATATTATTATTATTATTGCTAGTTGAAGCAGTATTCTCCATTTGATCAATAATTGTGGATTTTAAAACTGGATCCTTAATCATTTTAAGGAATTCTAAAATATTATTGTTAGTTAACACATTAATATTTAAATCCTGAAATTGAGACATGAGTTTATAAAATTAATCATTTTTATCTTCTATATGATTTAAACAAGATTTTCCTTGTATACAATTATTACATTCATTTAAATCATTAGAAATATCTGATTCACTATCTATTATTTCTTCTGAAATATAATATTCTGAAGAATTCTCAGTTTCACTGTCAGAATTATTATTCGAATCCATTATTATTTTAAATAATGTTTCTTTTAGATTATCATCTATATCTAAATTATTAATTTTGTTTTTAGCCCAACATTGATTAGCATAATGACCTGGCTTTTTACATTTTCTACAAATTATTAATTTGTTTTTGTATTTTTCTTCTTTCCGTAAATCACGGCTTTCTTTTCTTTTCTTCTTTTTATCTCTTTGTCTATCAGACAAATATCTTTTCTTTCTATAAAGTTTTTCATCTTTTTCTTTAATTTTCTTCTTACCTGTATTAGGTAAGTTCATACCAAATTGATCACAAAATTTACCTAATTGTTTTTTCTCAAGTAAATTCTGTCTTTTAATTTGATTATTTAATTTTAATTCATTACAAAGAGCTAAACCCTCTTTAATGCAAGTATTAATTAAATTTTCATAAGTATAATTATCATATGGAATATTAATCTCATCTTTTCTTAATACTTTTCTAATTCTTTCAGCAAATAGAAAAGGTAAACCATCTATAAGTTTAGCTTTCCAGAAACTATTATTACAATCTGGTATCTCATATATACGAGATAAAAAGGTATCTTTATACCATCTAAAATCAGTAAGTGTTTTACATTTTAGATTACTTAATAAAGTACGAATCTTTTCACTATCATCAGTGAATTTTCCAGTAAAATGTTCAATCATAGTCATTATTAATGAATAAACAACATTTTCTGATTGAATATTATTCTCTATCTTAATATAATTAATAATATCTTCCTTTTGGAATTGATTTAAATAGTTATCCCACCAACCTTTAAGTTGGCCAGTAAAACCTGATATAATCATCTTAGCAATATTTTTATCAGTATTGCCTGAAGTTTTACACACAGTACTATACATAAGCATTCTGTGAGCAGTATTATAAATTTGTTTATCACTAAAACCATCAATATTCCATTCATAAATACTTTTCCCATTATAACTATTAGCAAATATATATTCTTGTCCTTCAATAAGAACGTCCATGGGAGTAGATCTATTATAATAATATTTGGTTTGGGTAGGTCTATCTGCCCATTTAATTTTATTAATTTCTTCTTCAGAATGATCATTATCATTATCAAACTCTTCATTAAGAGTATTCAAATTCAGATTTTTAAATTTTTCTTCTAATAATTTTTTTCTATATCAGAAACAGAAGATTTAAATTTAAAATCCTTGATATCTGGAGGGGATGGAATAGAAGAAGTAGCAATAGAAACAATATTAGTTTCTTCTTCTTTAGTTTGAATATGAACATCTGGTTTAATTTGATTAATAGCCAGAATTATTTTATCAATACGGTCCTTAAGAGAAACTATCTATTCTCCTATTATCGTAAGATACAAATTTGTATAATTCTGTTTTTCAATTATCTGATTAATATGTTTAACAGTTATCTGTAACATATAATTTTCAAATAATTTTGAAAAAGCAGTAAAATTTAAAATTTTATTATTCTTTTCTATAATAAAAGATTGTTGAGGAGGATAGACAGATTTTTGAATCTGTCATGTAGAAAGTTTATAATTTCTTTCAAGAATAGAAATATAATCTATAATAAATGTTTTAAAAAACCAATGAACAAAATGAATCAATTTATTCTGGTTTTCACAATATTTATAAAATTCCGCAACAATATAATTAAACTCATCTTCAGAAAAACTTTTAAAGTACCAATTTATGAAAGATTCCCATTTGGGTAAATAAAATTCTGCATTGATCCTTGCCCTAGCAAGAGATCCTTTAGTAAAATCAATTTTAGTTTTACTATCCATTAAATACTAAAATTCATTTCTGAAACTGTATCAGTTTCTCTAACTTTTTGAAAGTTACTTTTATGCACAATATTATTCTGATTAATAATTAATTCATCTACTGTATCTTGTACAGGAGACTCAACATCTTCTCTTATCTGAGAAGTAGAAGCTCTAGAAGTTTGAGGAATATCCACCAAATAATCTAAAGGCGAAATAAAAGAATGACTAGATCTTGATCTAGTATAGATAGAAGATGACAATAATCTTCTTTGTTCATTATTAAACTGTATTTGAACAGATCATTCATTATTCTGAATAACTTGTTGTAAATCCCTATTTATTATAGGATTTCTAGGAACAGCTTGTTCAATTATCCAGTTTTCTGGAAATTCAATTTCTTCCCATTTTATAGATCTACGGGTTGTAATTAGATCTATTAAAATTAGTTTCTATAAGAATAGTTTCATTTAATTTTTTATCTATTCTTTTACACATAGGATTCAGTGTAAATAATGGCTTATAATAAATACGATAACAGATACATATGACTTCTGTGCCAGGAGTATAATTATAACCATGAGTTTTAACATTTAATGTTAAAGAATCTAATATATTAATATCAGACAAAGATAAAGATAAATTCGGATAAACATCAAAATATACTGGACCATGAGCCAGACTAGATTGAATTATTCCCATAAGGGATTGTTTCCAATTCAAATTTCTACCATCTCTTAAAGCTGCTATGAAGCTTTCTGGTAGTCCTTCTAATGTTAAAGGTCTAAAAGCTATTTGAATTAAACCTATATGCATGAATCTGTAATTTTTCCTATAAGGCAAAATATCTTTATTGTTTAACAATCTAATAACCATTTCATTATTATGAAGTGGTACCGATGATGTTTAAAACCAATTTTTTCAAAGGTTCCTAACTTATAGATCATTTTAGATTCTATCTTAGGAATAGTCCATTTATTCAATAAATCTAATTATCAGGTAAATCATATTCTTCATTCAAACTGTTTTGAACAGTTTCTTTAAAACCGAAAATATTCATTTGAATAAAAAGTGCTAAATTATTATCCAGACTATTTCCATGGCTCTGATATCATCTGGGGCTTGGGGTCAAGATGAGGAATATGATACGTGGCGTTGTCCATAAAAGAATTAAAAAATGTGTAAATTGTAGTTAATCTTTCATTATTTTCCAAAATTACATACTTACATTTAAATAAGAACTAAATACTTTCAATTTTTTAAAATTTATTTTATGAAAATTGCAGTTTGATTCCTCGTTATTTTCCAAAATTACAGTATGATTTTTATTTAAATATAAACTAAATAAAATTTTAAATATAAATTACTAATTATAACAAAACCGTACAAACATCTAAAGCGATTATGGATAAAATAGTTAAATGACAAACCTCGTATCAATCCACTGGAGAAATGTGGAAAAGCTAAAACCCTAACCCCCTTGGAGTTGGACTACAAGGGTAGGAAGGAGAAACGCAGCAAATCAATGGCGTCTTCACTTACAAGAAAGCTTTACGGTGGAAGTTTCACCAGATACAAAGCAAACGCGAAAACCTCTTCAGTTTCTTTTTGCACAAAAAGCCTCTCTTCTGCAGAGAGGGAGGCAGATTCTGATTTCTGTTTTTGAGACAACCCGTCTTTCGTCATCAAATCAGCAGCAGTTTACGAGCAATACGGAGCGAACCCTCATTTACAAGGTGTTTTTTTAATGGTGTTACTCGTTAATCATTTTCAACTGTAGTTTGGCTCTTGTTACAGCCTACATTTTGCATCGAGTTTCGAAGTCTTTTGTCGCTGTCCATGTCTTTCTGGTCCAACGGATCATTGTTCGAAGTTATTTTTTGTGCAGCTCGTCCCTGAATCATCTTCTAGACGTAAATTTAAAGGTAGAAGGTGTATGCGTGAGGATGAATACAATTGAATTCTAAACATTAAAACAGAACCTTCTTCATTGTTTTTATGCCCGTACGCGTGCAGATTACACATATGTTGCATTTCGGGACTTGGCACGGCATTTAGATAAATGACCACTTAATTATGGACTCGGCATAGCTGAACTAGGTGTGCCTTCTTGACTCTTGTCAACACACCTGAATGCCCCAAATGCATAAAATACTCTGAATGCCTCAAATGCACAAAATACTATGTTTTTGGATATGGCTTAGTTTGGTCAACTTTTAGGCAGTGTAGACCGCTCTCATTAAATTTTATTCATGTTTCTTCTCACTGATTAAACAGAGACGACCTAACAGTTTAATGTGTCTGCATACCAGTTTAACTTACGATAGTGTATTTGGAAATGTTACACGTATAAATTAACATTATTTACATTATCTATGCTATAAAATTGTTACTCCATACTGGTTAAACCATTGTGATGTTTGATATGGGCTTCAATTTTGTGTGAAGCAGGCAATATTGATTGGGAAATTGGGACAGGCTCCCATACCAAAGAAATTAAAGAGTGGGAGGATAGTGACTCTGCTCTCTGTTGGAACTGGGGGCATCCGGAACTACAGGAGGCCTTTGGATAATGAAAAACCCAGGGGTTATGCAAATCATTGCGCAGTGCAGTGGCACAGGGTTTCGTTATATCCCGAGAGATTGGGAGAACTTGCAGTGAAGAATTTTGCAACCGGGTAACTTTCTATTTCTAGTAAAACTTGGATCTGTGGACAGGTGTATTGTAGTCTAAGCACTGTTTGCAAATGGAAATCAGTTACCAGAAATTGCTTGAGAAGAGCTCCCAAAAAGAATCGGGATGAATAGTGATTTGTAGTTTGAAATAAGCTGGTCATGAATTTTTTTTATCGATTCGTGTCTTTATGCAATTTAATCAGGATATAAGGGATTGTTAAGTCTGCGCTGTCATTCACCACACTGATCCTATTACTATGTGAAACTATAAATAGTCAATCTCTCATGCACAGATGGACTGATATTTTTTCAACTTACGTCACTTTTGTGCATATCATGGAGTAATTTACTTTCAGTTCACACAGTCTTTACTCCTGATTCATGAAATCAAGTAGGACCTCCTTTGTTTCCCCATCGGCTCTATTTTTCTCTACACCCAGCCTTTTCAATTTCCTTCATTTCGTAAACTTGTACATATTTTGTTTTGAATTTTGGTATTTGATCGAGTTTGACCCATTGTAGTTCTATCTTGTATGTGGAAGGGAATCTAGAGACAAAAATCTTCAATGATCCCATAAGTGGTTTAATCCGGCAAATACGAGAGATTGCTGTACGTGGAAATGGTAAGCTGACTTTCAATTCATATGCTTCATTGTGTTAATGTTTCTTGTTATATACTTGTTGGATGGGGCTATTAGGAATGCTTTTCTGGTTGCGGCTACAGCAAGTTTTGTCCTACTTTGAATTCTGTTGGTCCGAGGCTTCCATGCATGTTGGAAGTGGTGCTATACCTATTATGGCTAGCAATTATAGGAGTTTACTAAATGTGTGATTTGACATCTTGATGTGCATGCACGCTCATATTTGGCAGGCCAACCATTTAAGAACAGAAGCATGTTGGTGCTCGAATTGCTTCTATACCCTCTCAAACAAGTTGAATTTTAATTCCTACTAATAGGGAATAATATAACTCCCAAGGAGTGGCAGTGTTTGTCAGGGGAGAGGAAAGAAGTGTGATAGAACACATGATATAATGTGTTTGTGTGTGTGTGTTTTCCCGGTTATATTATTCTCTCTATTACTTAAAAAAGAATTTCAAGAAATTTTCTAGAGAAGAATCTGTACTTTAAATGCTAAAAGTGTTTGTGAATGTTGAATTATGTTAAAGGTTTTCTACTATGTTTGGGATTGGTGACTTATGGGCTTTATGATATAATCTAGAGGTGAGAGATGAGCTCAAACTTAAGTTTAAATTTTATTTAGTTTGAATTTACATGTTGCTCAAAAGCTCGTGAGGAGTAGTTTTACTTTAATTTGATGTTCATGACTTAATGTGAATTATATGTTCTGAAAATTATAAAGGTCAAATCATCGATGGTGTTTAGCCCATATATTATTGTCTTCATTATTATTGTCAGCATGTGCTGCTATTGTTTAAACTATGTCAAGCATCAATAGGTAAACAACCTAGCCAGACATTGTTTGAATCTTGACTCGAGTTGAACTTGTTTGTTCCCTTATGTATCTTCCACTTCTATGGTATAGACCCATATATTATTGTCTCTTGATCATGTAGTTATGGATCAAACCCAGATGTTGGAAGCTGTATTGGGGCTGGACTTGTTTGCATCCCCAACGTATTTTTGCAATTATGGAAAATGCATGTATGCTGTAGTCTCAACCATTCAGTTTAGTTGTTCATTGAACCTAGGATTTGTGGGAATGATTCGTGGGATCATTGTTTAATTTAAGCAGGCTCTTGCTACTTTCTTGGATTGGACTTCTGCTCTGAATTACATCGTGATTCTGTGTCTGAACTACAACTATCTTGGTCTTGCAGGTCGGGTTTTATATTTAGGTGACGGAAATGATGCCGAGAAGCTATCAAAAGTTGATTTTGTAGGGGTTGGTTATTATTAAGTTGAATTTAAACATAAAAGCTTAACCTGTTTCACTCTCCTTTGGGGCGATTCCTTGGTCATTGGTACGGCCATCTCACTCTTGCTCTTGCCTTGCTCTTCTGGCCCCACCTTTTTTCATGCCTGGGTATCCATCCTGTCTCGGAAATCCAATGCAAGCAGAACCGGTTTTTTGTGGTGCAAATCTAAAAAATTTGGGTTCAGGTTTAGCCCTGTAAATCATAAAAATATTGTTACTGGATGATAATTTCGAACTACAGTTGAGTGACAATAGTTGGATACTTTGTGTTTGACATTTTTAAATTATAGGATGTAATGCCTGTTCGGAGTTATAGGGCAAGTCATCGATTCTAAAAATTGATCATTAAATTTTTTTTAAAAAAAAGAACTCCTATTTTTTTCCATTTTTTTCTTACGGATTATACGCATCATGTGTCACAACCAGCTGGTATATAATGTCAATGTATGCAGTGTGGCAATTGTCAAACCGCAGTTGGAGAACTAATGGTTCTCTCATAGAGTGCCACGATATGAAGGCCTTAATGACAGTGTGTCTAATGAAATAATGGGTGTATGTATGAATCAATCGGAGTTGAGTTTATCCCCGAACGGGTTTGGTCCCGATTCCGCCCAACCAGGTTTTAGTTTCGAATTTGCTTGCCGTGTTTATGTTTAACAACTGAATCCAACACCAACTTTGCAAGGAAGGCCATTAAGATATTATCGCCCTCCAGTCTCCAACACCACTATGCGGCCAAGTCTTCTCAGCCATCCATCGTTATCATATTCCTTAATTAAATCAGTCCAACAACGTATAGCCAAATCAAAAAATAAGCATGAATCTCCACTAACTTTTTCGATATCTATCACTTTATGTTTTAGTATTTTTTTTTTGTTCTCTATAACTATGTTTTTTTAACTTATTATTTGTTTTTTTATGTCTTTATTATATATTCATCCTATGTTAACTTTTGGTGGCATAGTTTTTGAACTTCCTAAAACACAATCTGTCCTTATTAAATTTTCCTTCCAAACTCCACATAATTTTCACTTCATTTTCAGTGAAGAATGCTCATCGAATTCTCTCTCATATATATTTACAAATACAATAAGTGTATCTCAGTCGTTAGTTATAATAATTCTTTAATATAATAAAATATAATTCAGTGCTTTTAAATATTCAAAACCATTAACATATAAAAATATCGTTCGTCTGACATGCGTGTTGTTCAACTCTTCGATATATATATAGTCATCCCTGCTTCCTTTTCAATGATAGAGTGGGATAGGAAACAGGTAGACACATCATATCATCAAGAGCCAAAATAAATAAATAAACAAATCCGAGCTCCCGCAAAGTTTCCAAGGGGGGAAATTGATGGAAGATGTGAGAAAAATAGTGGTCGTTGTGGAAGATGTACAAGTAGCAAGAACGGCCCTCCGGTGGGCACTTGAAAACATCCTCCGTTTGGGTGATTTAGTCATACTTTTACATGTATACCCAAAATCAAGATCGAGAAACAAGAAAAAGAACAGAACACTTCGTCTCAAAGGTTTCCAATTGGCCCTCTCCTTTAGAGATATCTGCAACTCTTTCCCTAATGTATGTATACATATATACGTACACTCAACATTATACTTCATCGATCGTTTTTAAATTTCTTTTCCTTTTCTTGAAAAAATTGAAGTTAGAAAAAAGTGGGCTTTTCTTTTTATGCTATGTTTGCAGACGAAGACAGAGATTGTGGTTACAGAAGGTGATGGAGAGGGAGGAAGGGTCGGCGCAATAATCAGAGAGATTGGAGCTTCCACTCTTGTTTTGGGACTTCATAATCATAGTTTTCTTTACAAGTAAGTTAAAAGTTTGGTTTGATGCAAAATTATTGATTCTTACCCACAAACTTCTTGAATTTGATCAAATTAATTTGGGTTTGAAACTTGACAAAAGATGAATGGTTGGTCAACGGTTGTTTCATTATGGGCAAACCAAGAATTCAACATGTTAGTTGGGTTGATGAAATGCTTACTGAATTACAACCACAACATATGCAAACGAGGAAATTTCGAAAATGAAACAAAAAATGGCCTTAATTTCTTTTCTAAAAAGAAAGACTTAATGAATAAAAATTGATTATTGCTCCATTTTTATAATATGAAGGACCATCTTGCTGCCTGGTGCTAATAGTGGGATGCTTCTAGATGTCTACCTCAACCCAAAATCAGTTCTACCACTAAATGATAATGAGCATGAAAAGGGCTCCACTTGAGTTAAATTTCTCGCCTTCCTTTTGTGACCTATTCCTTTAATGAACCAATTATGTTGATTGTGAATGAGGCCTATTTGAACTACTTTTTTTTTCGAGGTCGGAGAGAAATGTTACTGTTTGGAGGTAGGATTGAGCGTTTGTCATTTTACTAAAAGTTATAGTTGTGGTGGATTGGCTACAACTTTCAATTGAATAACTAGAATAGTATTTTTTTACCTCTCTAAAAAGAGATAATGCAACAATTAAAGTTATATCAAAACACAAAATCAACCGCATGAAACTAAATATACCTAAGTAGGTGAAATCATGCAGATAACGTGTGATTAAATGAAGGAAAATACTTAATACCACATATTTTGTTTGTCAAGTGTATTGTATTCTCGGCGCAATAATCAGAGAGATTGGAGCTTCCACTCTTGTTTTGGGACTTCATAATCATAGTTTTCTTTACAAGTAAGTTAAAAGTTTGGTTTGATGCAAAATTATTGATTCTTACCCACAAACTTCTTGAATTTGATCAAATTAATTTGGGTTTGAAACTTGACAAAAGATGAATGGTTGGTCAACGGTTGTTTCATTATGGGCAAACCAAGAATTCAACATGTTAGTTGGGTTGATGAAATGCTTACTGAATTACAACCACAACATATGCAAACGAGGAAATTTCGAAAATGAAACAAAAAATGGCCTTAATTTCTTTTCTAAAAAGAAAGACTTAATGAATAAAAATTGATTATTGCTCCATTTTTATAATATGAAGGACCATCTTGCTGCCTGGTGCTAATAGTGGGATGCTTCTAGATGTCTACCTCAACCCAAAATCAGTTCTACCACTAAATGATAATGAGCATGAAAAGGGCTCCACTTGAGTTAAATTTCTCGCCTTCCTTTTGTGACCTATTCCTTTAATGAACCAATTATGTTGATTGTGAATGAGGCCTATTTGAACTACTTTTTTTTTCGAGGTCGGAGAGAAATGTTACTGTTTGGAGGTAGGATTGAGCGTTTGTCATTTTACTAAAAGTTATAGTTGTGGTGGATTGGCTACAACTTTCAATTGAATAACTAGAATAGTATTTTTTTACCTCTCTAAAAAGAGATAATGCAACAATTAAAGTTATATCAAAACACAAAATCAACCGCATGAAACTAAATATACCTAAGTAGGTGAAATCATGCAGATAACGTGTGATTAAATGAAGGAAAATACTTAATACCACATATTTTGTTTGTCAAGTGTATTGTATTCTCAATTTTTTCATATTCTTCCCGCAATTAAAATTTACACGAAAACTATAATTACGGAGCAGTAAATACGAATATATGGCCTTATAATTTACCTTCACTTCAATTATTTGGTAAAATAGAGATCGACTCCATTAGCAAACGTGTCGTAACAAAACTGAGGTATTAAGTTGCTTAATTTTCATTATTGCTCTAATCTCATACGATACTGTTTGGCTAATCTTTCGTAGAATTCGAGCCGCGCGATAAATGAAACAAATATATGTGTATAATTTGTTCATGTAGGTTGGTGATGGGCCAAAACAATATCTCAATTAACTTGAATTGTAAAGTACTTGCAATCAAGGAACAAGCAACTGGTCTGGCACATAGAACCATTTCATTACAAGGAGCCACTTCTACTAATATGGACTTCTCTCAAATTGAAGTTGCTACATTGAGGTTAGATAATTACCAACTTCTTTTTCTTTATATCAACAAAAGGAAGACGATTCATTTTCATGGTTTCGCAGTGTTCCTCAAGTTTCCATTCCAAAAATCGAATATCAAATTTGTCCGGATCCCAATGCGATCATGTGGAAGTTGAAGCCATCAAGAAACTCGAAACATACATGAGACTGATCAGTTATACAACTAGAAAGACAAAGTCAAATCATATATGTTACTAATAATCTACATAGTAAATTGATCATTGTACAATGATTTCACATACAAGGATGTGACCTTTTTTTTTTCGTTATTCCGAGGATTCAGACTGATGTTGTTTGGTTCGAATACGGTGATTAATTGAGACATGCTTCCATGTACTAAATCTTCCCCATTAAGAATTCTTTTGTAAAAAAGCCGAATTGAGCTGAATATAACGAAAATTTGAAGGTTCGAATTAGTTATATCCGAGTTCGAGCTCGATTTGAAGTCCGAAAATGTTAAAACTTTTGGCTCGAAAGATTCGAACATGTTTGCGAACTAATTTGAAAAATTGCTCGAAAATAAGTATTCGAAATACTCGAAATTTATTTATTTAATATATAATTATATTATATTAATAAAATACTAAAGCCCGCGAGCTATTGAATAAAATAATTTGGGCTCGAGTTCAGCTCAAAAAAAGTTTGAAAATGTTCGAACTCGTCTCAGATTCGATAAACTCGAATACAAATCATATATATTTTTGCTCGAAAAGCTCGCGAACATATTAAGATGGTTAACGCCTCTGTGTCTGTGCTTGGATCCGTCTGATTGCAACTTAGCCGAGTGAATTTTGAGATGGATGCCCAGTTGTGGTGGCCTTCAACTCTTAGATGAATGACGAGTCAGAATTAACAAATGAGATTGCTCATGTTTTGGCAAAAGAATCTCGTTTTTATGTTGATCTTTGTACTTGGTCGAGTTCACCAACGGTGATCTTGTATCTCGTGATGATCTGATTTTTCAATAAAAAGATTTCATTTTTGCCTAAAAAACGTGAAAAATTTCATTTTATTATAAATTTAAATGATAAGTTGAGTATATGTAAGCTTGGATATTATACCTAATTATTTGAATAGATGTTTTTGACAGCAGATTTGTACAAAATTCGAAGAATAAGTTAAAAATATTTTCTCACATTGAAAAGTCCAATAGACGTGCTTGATGACAATTATTATTATTATTATTATTTATTTTTAATCTAAGAACATCAAATTATATATATTTTAAAATGTTAAAAACTTGTGCGAGACGATCTCACGGGTCGTATTTTGTGAGACATATTTTTTATTTGGGTCATCCATGAAAAAGTATTATTTTTAATGCTAAGAGTATTATTTTTTATTGTAAATATAGGTAGGATTGACCCATTTCACAGATAAAAATTCGTGAAACCGTCTCACACGACTTTTACTCTTTTGAAATTTCTCATTAAAAAAATCCAATAGAGGTGGGCTCGCGGCCGACCTAAATAATTTTTAATATGAAAAGGACACTAATGGACAATCACGCTCAAAATATTTTCAAATTAGCTTTTAAAAAAAGTATTTTCAAATTAATTTCGGGAGATTGAAAGAAATCTATCCTCGATTTCAGTTGAACAGATTTACCGTCGAATCGAAGAATCGATTCCCATCTCACTTCACTCTGTGTTTTCGTTAGAGCAAAAATGTATAAGCAGCAGCAGCAGCAGCATTTGGTAGACTTGCAAGACACCGACGGCGAGGACCACTCACCGCTCAGCCGCACCTTCTCTTCTCTGTCCGCCGCAGCCGCCACCGGCAATGTAGACCGTGTTCTTTTTAACGACCTTGTCGAGATCGTTCCGCTTGTCCAGTCGCTCATTGTAAGGACACCCCTGCATTTCAGTACTCTCTTTCGTTCCATTTTATTTTATTTTTGAGAAATCTGGAGTGATGTGTTCTCTGTGTTTCTGTATTTTTCCGTTTGGTATTGAAACGCTAGGACCGGAAAGCGAATTCTTCTTTCACGAGAAGGGGTTCGATGATCTATACCAAAACGCCGTCTAGAGAATCCCTTTATAAGAAGGTAATTTTTTTTTTTTTTTTTTGTAAAATGGAAGGCAATCTGTTTATATCAAATGGCTCCAATAGAGGGTTTGGAATCCGTTATAATGAATATTCAAAATTCATACAATTTTGCCGTCAAGCACATCAATCCGAAAACGCCCACAATCTATTTTGAAAGTTCTAGCTACTCTGATGGAAATAGTGGATGGGATTAATTCTTAGATTTCTGCCAACCATCCACTGCAGACGCTAATCTTGGCTGCTGAAACATAATTATTGGCAAAGAAGATTAAATTTTTCTCAACCTTATGATAATTGTTTCTTTGAAGAATTTGGGTTGTCATTTGAATACCTTATCTGCAAGAGCACACATAGTAACAAGTTATTGTGAATGCTGAAGTATAATTGAGGATGGAATTACTTTTTCGGACGCTACTTTATGTATATTTGGCTCTTGTCTAACTACAAATTTTTTTTCCTTTGTCAACTGCCTCGATGGATTTTCTTTGGCACCTGGCGAAAATAATAATGTGTTTTATACTCTCCGTGCCTATCCATTACTTAAAAATGATTTATTCAGGAGTAGTTTCATCCATTTTCATTCTTAATTTTTGCTGGAATAAATATTCTCAAACCTTGAGTCTGGATGCCCAGTTTTCAAATCCTTTCTGTGTTTTAATTTAGGTAGAGTGGATTGCACAGTTTTGCTGGATTCTGCATTACACGTTGATCTTTGCTCATGTTTGGTAGTATTTTTCTGTTCAGAGAAATTACACTAGCTTCACATATCTATCATTTATATTCTTGGTACTTCTTAGTTTTCCTGACCACTTTGATACTAGTTTCAGGGTGCATGATGCTTTATAATGTGAAGGAATTTAGTTAAAACAGACCATCTTAACTTTACAATAAAAGCCAAACTCGGTTAAACATCACTTTCTTAATTCACAGTGATTTTCTCAAAGTAAATCAATGCACGCAGCTTCAGGGAAAATGCAAGCAATCAAATAATCAAGTAAAGAGACGAGAAAAAAACGAAATTTTTACGGTTCAATGATAAGGTGACTACTCCGTTGTTCTTGGCCATCTCGTTTGCACAAGTAATTCACTATTTCAATATTCCTCATGGTTTATGGCATTTAGTCTTCCAACTTCGGTGGTGCTGGGTGATGTGTTCTTTATGACTTTAGGAAACTGCCCATGTAAGAATATGAATTTTTCAATATTTAGACTTCAAGGCTTTCATGTAATTTTTTTCTTTTAAGCTCCTTGTTTCATTGTGCCTTGCACGCTTGGATACACTCACGCACAAACACCTTTAGAGAAAAGATTTTGATCCTTAAACTCCAAATGGCTGTTAAATTTCCATGTTTGATAACTTGTACTTGTTCTCGTTATGAAGCATTCTCATCATGATTTGAACTTGACTTCCTTATCTCCGAGTTTCCATGAAGGTCTCAGTTTCATGTGAATATTCATTTCATTCATCACGGTTCACTGTCAAATGAGTTAAATTTATTGATTGACAATGAATGCATGCTGTTGATAATGTTTGCCGCAGACAACAGAAAGGAGTGCTCTTCAAACTAAAAAGCAAAGGGAGGAGAAAAACAAAAATACAGCCAATAACCAAGATGGCTGCGATGACAGCTTCTCAAATTTGTCATCTAGATCATTACCATCTGAAAAGGATAGAGAAGAACTGATGGCATTACGGGACCAAGTCGAGGATCTAAAAAGACAATTATCAGAAAAAGATGAACTTCTGAAATCAGCTGAGCTTTCAGAGAGTGAGATGGCTTCAATGCAATTGAAATTTGATGAGCTAAAAAATGAGGTCGCAGGAAAGGACTCGCTGATTAAGTCGACACAGTTACAGCTCTCTGATGCAAAGGTATGATGACTTATGAGTGTTTTCAAAATCTAAAATTTTCTATTGGACTAAATTTATTACTTGTCAAGTTTTTGTACCGGAATACCTTGTTATCTTTGCTGTAACTACTCTTATTCAGAAGTGGTTGTCCAAAAACATATCTTTCTCTAGATGACACCTTGATTAGCTAGATTTTGTGCTCATTTCTCACTTCCTTTGTTTAGAACACTTCCATCTGCATTTTCATCCACACCTCATTCAATATAACTCCTAAGCATGAGTAATTGTTGGCCAAATTTGGCATAGACATAACCGGAGCATGTAAAATCGAGATTTTTTTCCGGTAGACAGTGTTTATAAGATATGCTAAAAAGGATTCCATTATTCTCTCTCTCTCTATTTCACTAGTTTCCCGGCGACTGCTGTGTACGATCATCTAAACACTTGCCCAGTTCACCCAGATCAGAGTTGCAAAGATTACCACGACCTCCTATAAATGGGTGACTTAAACAACGTTCATTTACAATTTTTAAACAAACAGTGTAGTGTCTTTTTAATTGTAATTATATTTGTTAATCATCTCTACCAAACATCCCCTTTGGTGATAAAACACAACCATCCCCTAAGATTTAAAACCTTAGTCAAAACATAATATTTGAGGTGAGTTGCACCAAATCATCAATTCATTTAGTTTGGATTTGTGCTCGTCCTGTTAATTGAGGGTAAATGTATATACGCAAATATTACATTGGAACATAGCGAGGTTACCGAAACTTAATGCCGTTGCACAATACTTGAATGGAGATGACTTACTGTGGAGGTGGCGCATATATAAAGATATACTTGTGTTATACATGTTAACCATAACTATCTGGGAGCAGATATAGTGGTTCAACAATTTATTATCATGCGCTTCTCCATGGTTCTTCATTATTTATTGTAAAAGCTGTCATGTTGCATCTGAAACTTGCTATTATATAAGAAATTACTACATGTCTATCCCCGGCTGAAAAAATTTGATTGCTGATGTGATAAAATTATTTTGTCTGACCTTAGTTATTCTGAAATGTGATCTATTTATTTTATCATCTATCTCTGTTCTTGAGGGTATATATTCTAACAGATTAAGCTAGCAGACAAACAAGCTGCTGTGGAAAAACTACAATGGGAGGCAATGACTTCCAACAAAAAAGTAGAGAAGCTTCAGGAAGATCTAACAAAACTAGAAGGAGAGATTTCATGTTTCATGTCATTAATCGAAGGCTTGACAAGGACTGATATTACTCTCTCTGATTCAGACTGTGAATTTGTCTCATACCCTCTTGAAGAGGATCACGAGTCAGTAAGTTATTTATACTCATGAGCACCATTCTTTTTGTTACTTCCTCTCTCCCTCATTTCTACTTTGTGTTTTAGAAACTATGTTCTTTATTTCAGGTTACACAAGTCTTGTGTGCATTATATGTGCACAATTTGTATGCTTGTATTATCCACCTTTTTCAGATCGTTCAGATCTTTTTCTTTTTCTTAATTTATTTTATTTTAAGTATATTGTAAGAGTCTGTGCTTTGTGGGCAGGAATCTTTGCCTGAAGTAGAAATGCAGAAATTGGAAGCAGCTAGGGAAGCTTATATCGCTGCAGTGGCAGAAGCAAAAGAAAAGCAAGACGATGAATCTATTGCTGCCGCTGTCAAAGCTAGATTTCACCTGCAATCGGTTGTTCTTAAATGAACATGAATGTTGGAAAATGACCCGCTCGATGGGGTGGGGCGTCCAAGTTCGTCAGATGCACGTCTGCCCTTAACTTATGTGTTTTAGTTGTCGGAATGATTGTAATATTGTCCTATATTTTGTATCTTACATTTGCTGCTGTTAAGATGGGATTGTTATTTTTGCAATTTGAGTAACTTATCTTTAATTTGCCGGTTGATTTAAATTAACTGTTCTAGTTTGGTGCTATTTCCTTGAATGAATTAATTACGCTTATTTTTAAAATGAATTTCAAAATTATTTATATTTTATTTTTAAATTAAGTTTTTGAGGTGCTTAATAAGGTCATCGGAGCAAGGAAAAAGCAGACAGGAAAGGGAAACAGATTTAGCTTGTGGGAAAATAAAAAAGAAGTAAGGGGAAAGATTTTTGGATGATTTAGCGTATCACGAAAGAATGTTATTATGGTTATTGTGTAAGGGCAGACGTGCATCTGACGATCGTGTGTATGCATGCATATGGTAGGCTTATTACATTGTAGCACAACAAAACACATCGCAATGAATACCAAACACCCCACAATTTACATAAGATATGTAGGCTTATTATCGTCGGATCGTTCTCGTCGCAACTCGAATCGGGTGCTCTAGGCTCGTTTAGAATCTGCAACAGTGAAGAAGCACACTTGTGGCCCTGTGTTTTTCCGACTTGGGCATGTGAACTGGACTCCCTATCCATTCAATACCCAATCTGCAATGTACATGTTCAAACCAAACTGAACAAAATATTTCAAGATAATGACAATCGTGTATGCATGCATATGGTAGAATATTTGACAAATATTTCTCCATGTATCGAATGGGTGAAACTACATCTCAAAATGTACGTACATATATAATAAATGGTGGGATGAGATTTTACTTCGGGAAGGAGAAGGAGTTTGTGCTGGTATCTGATTGATTAGAGTTACAAGACTCGAAAGATTCTTCTTCGAATCCCAGCTTGGTCTCAATGGTAGCAGAGTCGATCTCTTTGATTTCATCTTCAGGCCAATCACTTTCCATCTCATTGCTCCATTTTTCCTCACCCTAATCATCATATATTACATATATGAAATAAAATATTCATGGGATATTTTTTGCTTTGAAGCTAATGTGAAGTTATATTATGCACTTAAACCTTTGCAACAAAAATGGGGATTTCTTCCGCATCTGTTTGAGTTTCCTCTACATGTTCATCGAAACCTCCCCCTCTTATAGCATCACAAGATCGCTCTGCTCGATCTTGACGACGAAACTATCCTCCCATGGAGTGATGATCACATTAAATATGTTAGAAATTTTGGTATATATGTATGTGAGGAACTAACTAACCTTTTTGTTGTTTTCATCATATGTTTTTGATGGCTTGCTTTCATTGATCATATGGATAGCTCCATCTTCTCTAAAGCAAAAAACTATGTAATCCTCTTCCGAAAATCGAGGCCATTTAGGATCTCTGCTGCTTCCCTCTTCGACTTCATTGTCGTCAGTACTATCCAGTGTCGAACTTTGAGCAGATGACTCCCCTTTCTCTTCTTCATTGCATATTTTGTTTGCATCCGAAGTTTTCCTAGACGAATCGCGGGTTTTACCCGAACGTTTCGAGTTAGCATCCATCTTTGCGTTTTGCATTTGAGGGATCGTGCTACGGATGATGGTATCAGAAGATTCTTCTTCTAAATGAACGAAACACCTAATATACATGAGTTTCTTGCAAAAACTCCATGTTTGAACTAGGATGAAGACTGACAAACGATTTGCGCAATAACACAGTGATCCCTTTTACTGTACAATAAAATTTGATGATCTTGAATGGAAAAATCTTACCCAGAGGAAACCTGCAAGGGTAAAAGCATGACGCCAGATCTTTTACTCGACATCGATCGAGCCTTGTACAAGGTGAGCTCATGATCCTTATAGCTTGTTGCTTTGCTTGGGTAAGTAGGTCGTTTTGTCTTGTGTTTATTATGAATGAGATAGTTATGCTACGAAGAAGGAATTAATGGGATATATTTATTTTGAATTTGAATTTGAATTTGAAGTTGAAGTTGAAGTTGGATGAAAATTAGGCATTGAAAGGGAGTTACGTTAAAATCATAGCGTGGAGGATAGAGTCGGTTATGATTTTGTAAACATGGGATGGGAGTAAAATGTGGAGATTTAAAAGGTAAAAACGTTGCTTCAATATTTTGATTTTCAAAAAAAATCTAACCCAAATAGAAAACAATTTGTTGATGTTTTTTTGGGACAAGAAAGAAAATGAGTACAAGAATTTTTCAAATGGTCACACATCCTAGTACCATCCTATGTTTAATTTCAGAGTTATGATATAATCCGGTGCATTAGTCCAAAAAATTTATTTGCGCAGTCCCATGCATGCAAGATTTCATGCATCATAGGTGGTGGTGAGTTCCATCCCGTTTCATCTTTTGTTTGTCGATTTGGGATTTAGTAGTTTGTTTTGTGTGTAATATGGGAAAAAGGTTGAATAGGGTAAAAGTATAATTATTAGACAAATTTTACAGAGTGATACTAATAATAAAATGTGTGAAAAATGGGTTCAGCTGCAAGAATATGAGAAAATTTTTAAAAAATAATTAACATTTTCTTAAATTCGGATAAATAGGGAATACAAAAATTTCAAATTTGTAGATTTTTAGAAGATATTATAAATTAATCAAATAGTGGAAAATATTTTTGCTGTACATTTTGAAAATTTCAGAAATTCATGAATTTGTTTAAATAGTCAGAGAAAAAAATCAGTATCGTGCAATATATAAACTAAACCAAAGTTATACTTGATCTATGCCATATTGTTGTGGTTGAGTTGTTAAAAAATATTTTCATATCTCAAAAAGTCTCTAAACAATTATTATTTATAAAAAAGAACATTGCCTCCTAATTTTTCATGCTAAAAACTACACCTTTTTTGGGTTTAAATTGTATCCAACTAACTCGAAGAATTTAATAAAATTGTTTTGCAACTAGCAAACTAATAATGAAAAATATGCTGTTGAATATGCCTCATACTACAATTTATCAAGTTGATAACCAAATAAAATAATACAAATATTATTAATATTAATGTTCCGTAACACACATCGTGTCATATAAATTTTTTTTTGTGTTTGATAATTTTTGTGTAAAAAATATATATTAGTTTATTAAGAGATAATACTTATAGATTAGTGATTATATAAAATTTAATGAGATTGTTGAACTTTTAGATAAATTGGAAAAAAATTGAAAAATATTGAGAGATGTATAAAATTACTAATAATGTAACGATAGTCTTTATTGTACCAATACATGTCTTTTCTAATGTGTTTATGTTCTCACTCACACGCTCCCTTAGTAAATTTTTCAAGAGTCACACATACCAAAATTACCCTAAGTCAAGGGTCCTTACCTTTAGAGTTCTTATGTGATGAACTCTCGAAAAGAAGATGCATATTTTTATATAAGTAATACCTATCAAATCTTTTTATGCACTACTCAACTGCACAGTCCTAAATCTGAATATTTTTGGAATCATTCTCATTCCAATATGGGATAGGTTAATTCATGTTCCCTTCACGTAGAAACCTGACAAGAGTAGCTCTTTGTCCGTGTAACCTCATAGCACAGGCGATCACTTCCCGCCCTCTTCGGCCCGAGCGTCACAAATAAACTCATAAAAACAAAGTTAACTAGAAATTTGTGAGAAATAACTAATGTATTAATGAATAAGGGTAGAATGATGAAAGAACAAAAAACATAATACCAAATACAAATATCGAACCATATGCTTGAAACATATGAAAAAAGAGATTTAACTTTTATATTTGAGACACAAAGATTATTATCTAGATCATTTTATTATTATTATTATTATTATTATTATTATATTTTATTGTTTTAGCATGCTATAGAAGATGTTTTGGTTCTACTTGATTACACCAATGTCGAATTTCACATGTAATTCTAAAAATAACTATTGCTAACTAACAATCTATGGAACAAAATGTCAAAAATATATATATTTTTCATTTTCCCACATTATCGATTATAACGGATAACGTAACTTCTGACCAACATCAAAATTCCCCAACTCCCATCTCATTCAATCTCTATTTCTTCTATCCTCAAATTTTTCCCCCTAATTTGCTAAAACTAGAAACTTTAATCTTATTCATTCGTCTATTTTTTTTTAGAAAAAGACAAAATTTATGTATTACACACATCGTGTGTGTTTGGTTACTAGATACCATATCGACTTTGAAGGAGGCTTCTCTTTTTTTGTCATTTGATAACTATTTACTTACAGGAATGTCACATTTGTAAAATTAATGTGTATTTATTCTTTGGTGAATAATTATTTACAAAAACGTCATTTTCAAAAAATTAGATTATATTTATACATACAAAAAGTTTGTTGTCCTTGAATAGCAAATATACGTACAAAAAAACAAAAAACAAAAAATATAAGAGGTTGAAAAAGGCCAACCCCATTCACACTTAAAAGACGAAGTCTATCACGTGCGTTTATAATTAAAAAAGACAGAATAAAACATTTAATCAAAAAAAAAAAATAATACCATATATTTTCCTTTGGTCCTTTCAGTTAATTAAAAAAGCCCATTGTCGTCATCGAAAATATAAAATGGAAAGGCCCAACAAGAGGGCCCACACAAACAATATATTACGTACGGAGAAATAATACAAAATTAACAAAACAAAGATGAAGTAAAAGTCACTCACTCAAGGTGTTCCAGTTCACGCGAGGTGGTGCTTGTTACGATGGGTTGGGCAATAGCACTGCACGGCGGCGCCGGCGACATACCGCGTTCGATGCCGCTGGATCGATTGAAGCCCAGAGAAGCTGCGCTCCACTATTGCCTCAAGATCGGCGTCGATGCTCTCAAAGCTGGTCAACCACCCCTGGACGTTGTAGAACTCGTTGTATGTACTTACAAAATTTTTAATCGTCCTTTGTGTATGTATTTTTTTTTCTTCCGATGTATTCTTGGTGAAAAAATAATGAACTGTATGATATTGGGAGTTTAAAATTTACGACGTTCTTGCCGGAGCTCGAGGTTTGGTCTGGGTGCTATATCCTCAAGTTTTTACTCATCAATTTGGTATAGAAAATTAAGGAGATGGTTTTTTTTGAATGCTTAATGTTTGCACCAAAAATAAAATTGAGTAATTCAAAATGATTTGAACAAGTCAAGTAGCCTGCCGATCATGCATGAGATCGGGGAAAAGATCATGGGCAGTTAGGGGAGTTGAGAGAACCACTCAAACCGAGAATAAGGCAGGGAAGATCGGCAGAAGAAAAATAACTCACGACTCAAATCAAACTCAAAAAATTGTTTTAGCAACAACTCTTCAAATTTTAGTATTTAAATTAAAGTATTTCCATCTTTTTATTCCAGAGTCCAGCTCTTTTCACATCTTCATTCCAGATTTCAATATAATTTTATTATATTTGTCATGTTTTGTAATTTTCTATTGCTTTGTATATACATAATTAAGTTTGAATTTTATTTCTTCAACTTCCATTATCGTTCCTTTTGGTTTTAGCGTCATATTTTTTAGGAGATTAGAACTAACAATCAAATTAGGGATTCATTTGTGTTTAGAAGTTAGATTTTTTATGTTTTTATTCAAATTAGTGCTTGAAGCACCTGCAATATCAAAAATTGGCACGCTCGGTGAAACACCAAGTATGCCGCGAAAAAAAAAAAGAGATCCATCTGAGAAAGCTAAGGGAATTGAAGTTTATCCAGAATGTGAAGAAGAGAGTTTTGAAGAAAATGCACAAGAAGTCTGTGCAAGACATGACTAAACAATTGGAAGGCCAATTCCATGGTCGGCTTCCATTCTAGGAGACTCATGAATCTCAAGAGCCCTCAACCAAAGATAACTCAAAAGAAGTGGATGAAACATTGAAGCTAGTAGCCTCCTGGCCTATGTGTAGGCTATGGTGAGCCAAACAACTTAATCTATGAATGCAGGTCAGGGGAGCAATTTTCTCAAAGAGGTTGAGCAAGGCTCGGGGGGTGGTAAGGCCGGGTGATACTCACCGCCCAACTTCAGCTTTCCCCGACCATGAAGGTAGATACAGACCACCTCACCGTAGGGAAGAACCTGTTGGGCAAATAATTTCTTTCCATGCTTGGGGGGTGGAAGTGGAAACCCAAGGCCATATCTGCACTGCTCATATAATGTGACTAATCAAGTAAATCAATCCGGTTTTTGTGATGAGGGAGTCAATGGTGCATTTCAAGGAGGTAATACTGATTTTAATGCAAATTTTCAAGCTCGGTGGCACATTATTATCATCATACACTTCCAGCCTTGAATATCCCAGTGATAAATCCAGAAATGGTAAGAGAAACGGTTCAAGAGCTATATGGGCTAGCCTTGAGACTGATAGGCCGCCCAGAGTTTCACAAGCCCTATCCAAACTACGTAGACGTGAATAACCCATATCCGAGATGTTATAGAGTTCATGACTTCAACTTATTCTTGAGGGAGGACAGTCAGTCTAGCATAAAGCATATAGTTAGATTCACCATCATGTGTGGGGAGTTGGCGACTTTTGAGAATTTCAATAACTTGAAGTTACGGTTATTCCCAAACTCCCTCCCAGGAACTGTATTTGCTTGGTATTCCTCGCCAGAAATTCAATGATGAAATCGGTAAGAGATGGGAAGACAATTTCGTACTCAATTCTATACTCAATTTTATAGAATTGAACCAGAGGTGTATATTGTTGATTTGTCTAGAATCACTCAGAAGAAATATGAGTCTCTTGGGCCGCAAACATATCAACAGTAGGGGCGGAAACTGGATGGACAATCAAAGATGTGATGGAGTTGGCCAAAGAAGACTCTGGAACAACGTGAGACTTATCGTTGTTACTGGACATAACACATATGACACGTGGCTAGAAATCCCAAGAGAAAATGACGTCCTATAAGTCGAGGAGAAAGAATATGCACATGAAGGAGACAAGTTCGTCGTGACTGGCAGAGATGAAGGTCGATCAAAAAACAATGGCAACAAAATGTTTATGAATTTTCATTTGGGCAAATTCACAAACACCATTAGGACGCGATGATGAGCAAAATGAGTTCTAGGTTGACATGGCTAACACAAGGGGCGAACCAGAGGTAGCAACGACGAGAGATTGTGACCGGATAGGGGAGATAGTGCAATGATTAACTTGAGAATTGAACGGAGGGTCTAGGGTCAGGGCTCCTAATTTTGAAATGTGGGGGTCGGATTATGAGGATTTAGAAATTTGGTTGTGTCTAAGGCTGGTGCCAGAAATTTTTACAGAAGCATTAGAAGAAAATTTAGTAGTGGCAGAAGGTGAGTGGGATAAAATGTTTTTTCTCGATTTGAAATTTGATGGGGGAGTTGATTTCTTGGATTATTCTTGCCAAAATAAACGGTCCAACCTAGCTACTTTGGACCTCATGTTGCAAATGAGTAAGTTGAATAAAGATACGAATTTATATACATAGACATTTTGGTCCAATGGGCCAATGCATGCGGAAAGCATTTGTTTGTACCAAAAATAAATTAAGTCTAAATTAATTAGGCCGGAGTCCTAAAAATTTGAGGATATCGAGAAGTATTAAAAGAATCCCATCACCATTTCAAAATGGTTTGAGTAAGTCGAGTAGCATGTAGATCATGGACGAGATAATAGAAAAGATCACGAGCAATGATGAGAGTTGAGAGAACCGCTCAAACCAAGAATAAGGCAGGGAAGAATCGACAGAAGAAAAATGACTCACAACTCAATTACTCAACATATCAAACTCAAAAATGCTCCAGCATCATCTCTTCAAATTTTAGTCTTTCAATTCAAGTATTCTCAACCTTTTATTCCACATTCTTGCACTTTTCATATTTTAATTCCAGATTTTCAGCATTAATTTTATTATATTTTCTATGTTTCATAATTTTCTATTGATTTGTATATACATAATCATGTTGGAATTTTATTTCTTTAAGTTCCATTATCGTTCATTTTAGTTTTAGCGTAATATTTTCTTAGAAGATTAGGAATAACAATCAGATTAGGGATTAATAGTCGCTTTGTGTTTAGAATTTAGAATTTTTACGTTTTTTTCTCAAATTGGTGTTTGAAGCACTTGGCACGCCAGTAATATCAAAAATTTGTGCAAACACTTAGATTACATATGTTGAATGATGCAGGTGCGTGAACTTGAAAATAACCCACATTTTAATGCTGGCAAAGGGTCCGTTTTGACCAGCAACGGCACTGTTGAGATGGAAGCTTGCATCATGGATGGAAATACCAAGAGATGTGGAGCTGTTTCTGGTCTCACTACGGTGAAAAATGCCATATCTCTAGCTCGGCTGGTAATGGAGAAAACTCCTCACATATATCTTGCATTTGATGGAGCTGAGGCATTTGCGGGGGAACAGGTTAGTCAGAGATTCTGCTCAGTCTTTGTTTGGATTTTTTCTTACATTTGGTATACCTCATGTTAATTTCTTGCTGAAATTCGGTGGCATGTTTGATTGTTGTCGTTAAGTACATAAATTTGTGTGGAAGTTGCTCATTTAATGTCCATGGCATTTTTTTATTTACAAGCTCAACATTCTGCTCTGTTATAAAATTGTGTGGCTAGCACTGTTGAATATTGTTGTCGCATTTCGTTTTGAATTCAACACATTGATAATCAGTGACGGAAGTAACTAAATGTCTATGCACACCCCATATGTTAATAAACCGTCTTCTTTGTTCAAATGTTTGATGTTAACAAAGAATCTTACCTTTCCATACAGCTATATCTTGGAAATTTATGTGTTTCTGACAATTTTGCATTCCTCACTTGTTTCCATGTTACCTCTCAAATTTTAAGGCTCTTTTAGGTTCAGAATTGCAGTAATTATCGCAAAAAGATTATTATGTTGAGTAAAGAGTTCGCCATTTTGATTGCATATTTTTTGATGTTAGCTCATCAAATTATCCCAATCTTTTCATGTCTTCAAATAGCAAAACCACTGTAAATATTGAATAAATTCCACTTAACTTTTAACCTTGATATTCAATTATATGCTTTCTGTTGATATTCCTTGTTTATCATCATCAAAATATTGAAAGTTGGAAACACAAAATTCCAGGCTTCCAGCAAGGCACTTTCTACCATATGTTTACATTTCTAGCTGATCGATAAGCTTAAAATTAAACTAAAACCAATTTAGTTATCTGTTGCCCCCTTTCTCATTTCATATGGTTTATCATATTTTTCTGTCCTTTTTGTAGGGCGTTGAAACTATTGAATCGGGGCATTTTATAACTCCGGAAAACATTGAGAGACTAAAACAAGCAAAAGCAGCTAACAGAGTTCAGGTATGCTCTCTCTCTTCCTTTCCCCCTATCTCTTGCTTATTAGTTGTTCTTGCTTCCGCTTCCATCTCAATATTTTTTGCTTCAAGTATATGACTTGTTTGAACTATTATTATTATTTGATAAATCATTTCTAATCAATCTCATCACCCCTGTTTCATTTTCACATTCCCGTCATTTAGTAATGGAAGGTTTCTGATTAAATTGTCCATTTTTCGATATGACTAGAGTCTGTAGTAAGTTCTCAGTGGTAATCATGTTATGCACCAAACCTTCAAAAACGTGCATCACATATTATCTCCAGTACTTTTGTTAAAACTTGCGCTATTTTACGCTATTATGAATAAAATGGTTTAACATTACAAACTTTAAAGAATTTTTCCAAATGATGTCAAAATGCAATCTTTCCTGACCAATCCAATTGTAAGTTCGCCAAGCTTTGTAAAAATAACAGCCACTCGTGCGATGTCATCGTAACAAAGAAATGTTTGCTGAAAATTGTGGGAAAGTGGCATCAACATTGGGAGCTGGACTTGCTTTTTTTTGCGCTGGACTTGCTATTGTCTGCACTCTATGGCATGAATATTAACCATTGAACTTGGGCTAAACACCTGTTAATTAGCAGGTTTTATTCTAGTGTGCACTCTCACAGTCAGGTATCATTGTATTTTTCAAGTTGAGGTCAATTTCCATTTATTTGTTAACAAAACGCATCCATGAAGAGTCCAGAAATATCTGTTTGTTTGCAGGTTTCATTCTTTAATACAAGTGAAAGTTGGAATTGAAGTAATTTGTTTTAGACTTCCAACTACACTTTTAACTTACAACTAACTGAACAAGACAAGAATTGATAGTTGTTCCACATCGATTGGATAAAATATCTGTAAGTTGTATACATGGTCTTGGACAATCCTCCCCCTTGAGTTAGCTTTTGGGGTTGAGTTAGGTCCAAGTTCCAATCTTAACATCGTATCAGAACTCAGATTTCACTGTTGTGTGTTGGATTGTCCATAGTTGGGCAACCCGTACTGCCCATAATTGGGTCATTTGTAAACTTCATGCTCCATATGTTCATTCCTGGACGTGAGGGGGTGTGTTAGTTGTCCCACATCGGTTAGATAAAATACCTGGGAGTTGTATATATGGTCTTGGACAATCCCCCCCTTGAGCTAGTTTTTGGGGTTGAGTTAGGTCCAAGTTCCAATCTTAACATGGTATCAGAGCTCAGGTTCCACTGATATGTGTTGGATTGCCCATAGTTGGGTCACCTGTTCTGCCCATAATTAGGTCATTTGTAAACTTCACGTTTCAGATATTCATTCATGGGCGTGAGGGGGGTGTGTTAGTTGTCCCACATCGATTGGATAAAATAATGTGAGTTGTATATGTGGTCTTGGACAATCCTCCCCCTTGAGCTAGCTTTTGCGGTTGAGTTAGGTCCAAGTTCCAATCTTAACATCGTATCAGAGCTCAGATTCCACCGTTGTGTGTTGGATTGTCCATAGTTGGGCAGCTCATACTGCTCATAATTAGGTTATTTGTAAACTTTACGCTCCAGGTGTTCATTCCTGGGCGTGGGGGGTGTGTTTGTTAACCCACATCGGTTGTATAAAATACATGGGAGTTGTATATATGGTCTTGGACAATCCTCTCCCCTTGAGCTAGCTTTTGGGTTTGAGTTAGGTCCGAGTTCCAATCTTAAATGTTAGTTGTCCCACATCGGTTGGATAAAATATCTGGGAGTTGTATATGGTCTTGGACAATCCTCCCCCCTTGAGCTAGCTTTTCGGGTTGAGTTAGATCCAAGTTCCAATCTTAACATGATATCAGAGCTTGAGCTAGCTTTTCGGGTTGAGTTAGATCCAAGTTCCAATCTTAACATGATATCAGAACTCAGTTTCCACCGATATGTGTTGGACTGCCCATAGTTGGGTCACCCGCTCTGCCCATAGTTGGGTTATTTGTAAATTTAACGCTCGAGATGTTCATTCCTGGGCGTGAGAGGGGTGTGTTAGTTGTCCCACATCGATTGGATAAAATACATGTGAGTTGTATATATGGTTTTGGACAATCCTTCTCCTTGAGCTAGTTTTTGGGGTTGAGTTAGGTCCAAGTTCCAATCTTAACAAGAATAAGGAACTAAGAACATCTTGCTAATCCAGTCTGCACGAAATAAGTTTGGAATCTTGGAAAGTTTTTCAAAAGCTGAAGTATTTATCTAGTGCACTTAATGAATCGAGATTTTCTAATTTTAGTGTATTCCAAAAAGTATGATACGGATTTGAATTTGGATAAACAACATTCACTGCTTGCTATGTTGGGTTCAAACTTACGTATTCAGAAGTGTATCCACATTCGAAAACCATTGACACCGAAAGATTCCTCATACTTTAATTTCAGAAATCTCTGTAAATTAGAGATTTTTTATAGAATTTATGTAGAGGATCATGTTCTCTTCATGTAATTCTTTTATCTGGCCTTGTATTGTTTGCGCCAGCTTCAAAAGTTTAAGAAAGATCAGAAGAAATACTGGTGCATTGTTGCCACAGAAAACAGCAAGCGAACATTTAGGATGCCTCTCTCTCTCAAAACCGGAATTAGATTTAAAGAATACTTAACTATATACTTGTAGAGGTAGTGGCTAAAAATTGTTGCATCATTATCTACAGATTGATTTTACACAACCCAATCAAAAAGTTGGAGAGAAGGCATCGGTTCCTTCCCTGGATAGTCAAGATGGTACCGTTGGATGTGTGGCTGTCGATGGTAACGGAAATTTAGCTGCTGCTACATCTACTGGTGGATTGGTCAACAAGATGGTGGGGAGGATTGGCGATACGCCCATTATTGGTGCAGGAACTTATGCCAACAGTTATTGTGCAGTCTCTGCAACTGGTAAAGGTGAATCTATAATCCGTGCTACAGTTGCCAGAGACGTGGCTGCTCTTATGGAATATAAAGGGCTTTCACTTAAAGAAGCGGCGGCTTATGTTATAGAGGAATGTGCACCGAAGCATACTACTGGCTTGATTGCTGTGTCTGCAAAAGGAGAAGTTACCATGCCCTTCAATACAGTTGGAATGTTCTGTGCATGTGCCACCGAAGATGGTCATTCTGAGGTTAAGATTTGGCCAGATGAGCCGTGATGCTAAGTTTCAAAGCGATGTATTCATGTCAAAATCTGAATCAATCGTCGTTCGATTAATGTCGAGCCAAGTTTGAGGAGACCAGATTTTGTCAATGAGCATCTTGTACCCATGGTCTTGATGGTGATGATTAAGCTGATCTCCACTGGATTGTAGAGATCAGATTCAATCCTCAATCTTATGTTGTTTGATGTTTCTGAGATCCAGAAATAAAATATTTTCAGTTTATAGGTCAGCACATTTCATCTCAATCCAGTAAGTTATAATTTTGTCGTTAAATTTTTGAAATTTTCGTTCAAAATATATTTTCGGAAGGTAAAATTAAACCATTATTTCAAGCAAATCAGTTATTCAAATCATGATAAAAGATAACGCACTTCTTTACTTAACAATTTTATAATGTTAAATAAGCATCACTTTGTTGCGTGGCAAGACTAAATTCATCTGTTTGCTTCCTTGGGATAGAGGCGTAATAGTATTCTTTCCCCTGTAATTTTTGAAGCAACTTATTTTGTCATTATTATTTTTAAATTTTAAATTTAAGACATTACTTATTTATAAAATATAAAATGCGCATAAAATTAGACAATGTATTTTTAATTAATTAAATAAATATTCTTAGTTAACAGAAAAAATAACTTCGTTAGTAATAATAAACAATAAAAGCAAAATTCTTGACATGTCCAAATTAGTGAGACAAGTATATTTGTGATCATTTGATGAGAGAATAATACAAGCGTCGCACGGTTAGGCGAAACAACTCGAACGCTGCACTCTAAATGGGAAAAATCTAGTAGGCGGAAGATTCACTAATTTTACATTCCGACCCCGTGCCTATTGAAATATGAGCTGACGGACTCATGGACAATGATTTGGTTAAGCAAAAATGTTCATGGGATAGTTACGGATTTCGGTTACAAAAACTAAAATAAAATAAAGAGTAAGGGTCGGGCCCCTCCAATATTTTCCAGTCGCTTCCATTTTACTCGTCACCTTGACCTTTGATTTCATATCATAATAACAATAATATATTAATTTATCACATGCCTTCGTTCTGGTAACTCGCGAGAGTGGGAATAGCTAAGCTCCTTCTCGCGCCTCACTTCCCTTGTGTCAATCGGCACACCATCTATTCGATTAAATGTCTACACTTCTCTCCACATTTCTCTGTAGCTCCTCAGTTGAAAAAGCCTCGTTCTTTCCTCCAGCAAACACGCCATTTTTCATCCCGGGCTTTTGATGCAGATGGAAACGAGAGAGTGACCGATGAGTCCGCGAAACCGGAAGCGGGAAACGAGGGCATTGATGATAATGGAAGCATCAGGTCCTAGGGGTGATGAGGAAAAGTACCCAAGTGGGGAGTTTTTGTTTGAGGGGTATGATATGTGGGAGAGTTTAGCTGTGAAGTTTAAAATGTTGATTGCATGGCCTTGGGAGCGTGTCAAGAAGGGCAGCGTTCTTACGATGAAAATACGCGGGGAGGTGAATTTTCGACTTTCGTTTTCCCTATAGCTGCTGATTGTTATTCGGTGACGTTAGTTTGAGTTGTTGAATTTGTTTCCCCAAACTATATATATATATATCTTTGCAAATAAACGATATCACATTTGTTCATCCATTTTTGCTGCTCTGGCTGTTCTTGTCTTCAACTAATTGTGAAGTTCAACCCTCTCATTTTTCCGTTTATTTTATTTTTTCTATGTTTATGTTGTTAATTGAATTATCAAACTGAAAGCCTTGACTATCCAACTTTTTTTTCCCTTACAATACTAGAGCAGTTGGATTGATTTGTGAGTGTCAGTGCACACGTGATTTAAGAGTTTGCTTAAATATTATGCGACCATATAGAAAAACACATCCCTGTATTTATCTTATATATCTGATAAGCTGAAGAGTAATTTATCCTCAAAAGAGACAAGAACGATAATGTGTAATTTACTATAAATAGCAGAAGAGTGACTGATTGATATGGTAGAGGACATATGAGATACATTTAGAAATCACAACGGGTAGTGTACTGAATCAACACTGCGAAGGACAGCATGCCATTAGATTTAGCTTGGAGGGAGGTGAAATGCTTTGCATTTGTTTACTTTACTGAATCTTTCTAAATGGTGTCCATGTTGTTGGCACACTGTTAGGTTATAAAATTGAAAGTGTCTTCCCTGTTTTTAAGACAGGTATCTGATCAGCTGAAGAGTCGTTTCTCCTCTGGATTATCTTTACCTCAACTATGTGAGAATTTCATCAAAGCAGCTTACGATCCTCGTATTTCGGGTATTTATCTCCATATTGAACCATTGAATTGTGGGTGGGG
Organism: Primulina tabacum; assembly: GCF_025594145.1. NCBI lineage: Eukaryota > Viridiplantae > Streptophyta > Magnoliopsida > Lamiales > Gesneriaceae > Primulina > Primulina tabacum. Next base: position 4,967,089 of record NC_134557.1, read on the forward strand.
AAAAGTTGAAGAAATGCACAGACACCTATTGGACTTTAAGAAGTCAGGTATTCCTATAATTTCTTTTAGGGCTCGCACTTGATCTGTTTATGCTTCATGGCTCTGATAGAGTGAACAAAGTAGATTTTCATTTCTGACCTTGATAGAGTTTTGAGTTTGGCCAACTTAAGGATAGGATGCTGAAAACTCTAAAAACTAGCTGTATCCCTGAAGATTTGACGCATAAATGATAAATCTAGTCTAATATGGTACCGTTTGTGGTTTTATGCTCATATCTCTGCACTTCAGGTTTTAGTCTCCATGAAAAAATCCATATTGATTTCCTTTCCCTCAGGTTAAAACACTTGGAAGAACGCTTTTCTTATAGAAGTCGGTGGTTCTATTCCAGAATTCTCCCTCAACCTTGATCAAGATTTCTTTGGTGGCCAATCAGGAATGTATAGATAGTTTCTTCTCCGCAAATCTTCTGTAATTGGTTGCATTTGCTAAACATTCCCAGTTGATCTCTTTAATTTTGTCTAGTCAATTTTGTCCATTCCCTTTGTGCCCCGTGATGGAGAAGTTATAGCTTTCTGATATGCTGCCAGTTGTTATCCAACGTACTCTTCCAATATCTCACTTTCCTCTAGTGTTGACTGCATTGATCCACCAATCGATCTCCATTTGGACCTTGGTGTCCTCCACCCCTCTACTCTTGGAAACTTGTTGAATTGAAACAACTTTCATGTGTGTAAGAAAGGATGGGCAGGAGAGGAATAAGGTGGGTATAGAGATGAGGAGAAATGGGTTGCCCTGGTGTTATAGTGAAACCAATAAGATGGATTGATGTCAGAGAGGTTGGGGAAGTGAGAAAAGATCAGCAGATAAGCAAAAGTAGGCAGGCAAAGGACAAGTGCCGCAGTTGGGGGTGTGGCGGGGGAGGGAGGAGGGGAAGTAGAAGGTGGTTTTACAGACGAGAAGGTGATGCAAAGATGAGGTAAAAAATGAGAGATGGGCAAAATTATAATTTCAATATATCGTGTTATCCTACCGTTAGTCATGTATACCAAATGTGTTACCAGTTAGCACTTAACATTTTTTTCCCCCAGAATCTTGTTATTTATTTTTTAATTATCAGTCGATCGTATCAACAACCACTCCAAGTGCTGCCTAAGAGAACACTTTTCTTCTACAAATATGAGTAGATGTAGATATTACACAGTAGGTTTCTTCATTTTAAGACACCGGTAACAAGGAAATTGCTTACCGAGTACGTTAACAGCTTCATTCATGCTTTGAGGATGATATTCAATATTCTCCATAATAGATTATCTCAACAATTAATATTCCGAACTACATTCTTTCGCACTTCGCCACGATTTTTTATAGCTGTAGATTTAATCTGTTGAATGTCGATTAATAAATATTATGGCCTGTTTGGGACATCTAAGCTTGGTTTCAATTTATCAGTAAAAATTAATGCGCAGTTGCTACTTACAGTTCGACAAAAGCAAATATTGGATTAATTTTTTGATGAACTCTTATTTAATTGTGTAAATTTCATTTATTACCAAGTGCCTATGCCTGACAGAGTTGTGTTGACTTATATCATGATTAGTTTATCATCCAAAGTCAACAAAAGTTCCTTTGTTTTATTGAGGCAATGCAACCTCATAGAGTTATTCAACTGATAAATTAACATGATGTCCTGCTGAAGTATTTCTCATCCAACACTAATAGAAACTGCATATGAAGCTGTACATTCTTTCATAACTGGATAAAGTAGCTAATCTGGCATAGTTTATTGAATTGAGTCAGTTAACTGAGGCCCTTGTGATTATTAAATAAATTTCAAAGTTGAAGTTCTTTTAAATCTTCATATTTTAAAAATATTTACTGAATAAATTTGTTGGGAATATGTAGGCAAGTTCATTGTTGGATATGTGCCCGTATGTGGAGAGAAGGAGTATTATATTGGCTGTGCTTGTGATGAGCTCTATGCACCCCCAAGTGCATACTTTCAGTTGTATGGGTTGACTGTCCAGGCATCATTCCTTGGAGGTGAGTCAATTTTGGTGGCTATGCCAAAGGTTTTTTTTTTTTTTTTTTGGGAATAGGACCTGGGAGCTTGTGCATCCATTAATTTGTTAGCCCAGATTGTAAAAACTGGTGTAGATAGCACAGATTTATCATTTCAAGTTGATTTGCAGTTTTAGATAAAGTTTGAATTGGAACCCAATTTTGGCAACAATAAAATGATGACGAGCAATAAGAATTCCAAACTCTTTTCGATATTCACAACAGGAGAATAATTTTTGAAAATTCCAATATAATATATATATTGAAGTATTGAACCTTAGGGGAGTTAGATGTTATGATAATTTTTTTTCGGATATGTTTGTGCTATTTGAAATTATTTCAAAGGAAGTAGGTGTACTTTTCCTTACATTTTTGTAGGTGTCCTGGAAAAAGTTGGGATTGAGCCGCAGGTTCAACGTATTGGTAAATATAAGAGTGCTGGGGATCAACTCACTCGAAAAAGCATATCGAATGAAAATCGTGAGATGTTGTCAACTCTACTTGACAATATTTATGGAAATTGGGTAGATACAATTTCACTTGCAAAAGGTGACGTTGCGTTTTATGTGTTGGTTGTCTCAAGTTTTTATAGAATAATTTAATATATTATTTCACCTCGCAGGTAAGAAAAAAGAAGATGTTGAAAATTTTATAAATGAAGGAGTGTATGTAGTTGAGAGACTAAAGGAAGAGGGATGGATAACAGATACAAAGTATGACGATGAGGTAAAGTGAGTTGTATGCTCCTTATTGGATAGTGGATACCTTGCCAATAAGCCGCCTATTTTCAATTTCTCAATACATGGACATTGGACTCAAATATCACCTGGCCAAGCAGCGGTTCTACAGACCTGAATTTACTTAGTTTATGGGAAGACAAGAGGAATCTTTTAGGCTTATGCTATTCAGTGGACAACATCTTCGAAGAATTTTAGACATTTAGTTACATTAACTAATCCTGAGTTGGATGAACCACTCACTCAACCTTTCGTTGAACTATTTTATCTCCTGAATTAATAATGTTAAATTTAAATAAAATGGATACGTAGTTAATAGATATATGCAAAAGACTATTGGATTGTGATATTAGTAGGGTGAACTGTTGCCCCGTAAGAGCCTTAGGCTATTTTTGTTTTTGTCATTTGTTTATTTGGTCCTACTATTAGCGCATGATGATCCATAGTTTCTGCTTATCGCCTTGGTATTGGGGCAAGTTTCCCCCCTATAGCTCCATTAAGATTGAGATTCCTGATTTCAGTATCTTTGATGTTCACTGAAATAACATAACTAAACCCTTGGTGTATTTTGTATAAGATGTCTGGCATCATCTCCTACCACCATACAAAGTCAACGTGCCATTTTGACTGACGTTCCACTTCACATAACATTAAAGAAATCATTAAATTTATCACAAGAGTCACTCGGGAAGTTTTTGAACTTAAATTATGGGCAATCTAGGAATCTTTGAGGTTAATGAATCATATGTTCCTGAATTATAGTTTGTGTTTTATTATATCGATGATTCAAATACTTTTAGTAAATTTCCACATTTCAGGTTATATCAATGTTGAAAGAGCGTTTGGGGATTCCTTCTAGTAAACCTCTTCCTACAGTTGACTACAGGTATTGTTGGGAATCACTTCTTTCCCATTTGTTCCCTTGTAATCCAATCTTTGCACAAAACTATTATTTGCATGTGAGTGATTTGTAATCTTTCATGACTGACGATCTGAATGCCTTTTGGCACTTTGCATCAGTTAAATGATTAAAGTATGTGCATTTACTTGTCACCTATGTTATTCTTAAAACCTTTTTAGACTAAATATAATTTTGATGTCGATTTAAATCGCTGAAATATACCTTGATGATAATATAAAATAAAATTTAGCTGTGTGAGTTTTGGAAACTGTCAGTAGTGCTGGTTGAAATCTTCAAACATTTTGATTAGTCATTATTTTTATCTGTGACTATGACCTTTTTTTCCTTAAAAGAATGCACCGAAATATTTTAATAATCATTTTTTTGTACAATGTAACTCCTTTTATGTTTTAACTTTTAAAGATGACAATCTAAGCTCGTGCATGTGCAGGACTTACCGCCGTGTTAGGAGATGGACTCTCGGATTGACAGGCTATAGAGATCAAATAGCTATAATCAGAGCCTCGGGAAGCATTAGTCGTGCACAAGGTCCATTGAGCTCATCCAGCTCAGGGATTGTTGCTGAGAAGTTCATTGAGAAGATTCGCAGTGTAAGAGGTATGTGTATTGCTTGTGTGCACGCTAAAACACATTTATTCTTCTTATCTACTAAAAGGCTTTTAATTTCATAAAAAAATTCGAATCAAACTACACTAATGTAGATCACATTGGAGTTTCTGGATGGAACATATATCTAATTAAAAATAATTATTTTATATTTAAACTAAAGTAGCAAGATGTAGAATAGGTTTCGTTTTTTGGTTAAGTGTATATATTGTCCTCAATTACTAGGATGTCAGCTGGAAACTAAGGAAAAAGGTTAGTTGGGTTTGCCAGCCTGTCCAGTGTAATATTTAGATTGATCATCTGCTGTGCCTGGATTGCATCTATATCGTACTAGCCTCTAGCATTCAGATAAAGCCTTGTGTTTTTACTGATAATAATCCTTCGACGTTTAAAAACGTCATGGAGATCCAATAAATACCCTTCAATTATAAAATATCATGTCGCTATTGGGCTATGTTACACGTTAATGGGTATTGGTGATTTTTTTCATAGATCACATAAATCTCGACAGATTTATTTATATCCGCGTGGAGAAAAAAATTTAAAATTCAATCATATACTTCTCTATTCGTCTGATTTTTGATGTGAGAGTGTGGCAGAGTCGAAGAGATTTAAGGCTCTTGTCCTTCGGATTGATAGTCCTGGAGGGGATGCTCTTGCTTCTGACTTGTAAGGCACTATACTTTTTTATTTTCTTTTTCCTTTCCTGTGGTAGTATTTATTTGTTTTAATCGATGTGTAACTATTAAATGTCAATCAGAAGCATAATAAGTTTAAATAGTTGGGCTATTATATTAGGGTTGACTCAATTCAGATCATTTGAAGATTCATTGATTCAGTGTCCAATTGCGAAAATTTTAGAAAAACACAGTGTTGAACCACTGGGATGTTATGTCAACCAACTCACAATGTGTTAATACACATTGATGACCATGCAAAAGGACCATATGAAAGTAATCCCAGAAGAAGAATTCCATGTGTCTGAAAGAAATATTGAAGGTGAAACACTTCAGTTGTCTTGGGAATAATATTCAATTGGCTTGCTAGACTCACAATTATCACACAGATTAATCGGAGAATTTGGAATCCTACTAACAAAGTATCTGAGTTATTTAAACAGAGGAAAGACCATAAATGAGATGTTTAGGTAAATAAACCGCATGAGCTCCCTCCCAAAATTTTTGAATAAGAGGAAATTTGTGACATGTACTTCATATGAAAGAACAAGGAACTAATCCAGACAAATATAGTCTCTGCTGTGGATCAAGCTGCCATCAACCCTCAAATTTTATTTCTGTTACGTAACAGAAATAAATCCTGAGGATTGAGCATCGTTGCAATTTTGATACGATTAAGAACACAACATAGGCATTTTGACTTGATCATTGCAATTTTTTTTCCGTTCTTAATTTTTTTTCAATTTAACGAGGTTAATGTTACCTGCCTTTTATGATATCCTGGTTTAACCTCCATAGCTATGAGAATTCTTATATTTCGGTTCCTTGTACTGCTTCTGTCAGTGCCCCCATTATGGTTAAGGGGAATTTTTACATAATTCCTCAACCAAGGAAAAATATATAAAGATTAATAAATTAATCGGTTTATAATGCTTAGGTTTTACCCTTCAGATGCAACACTTTTGGTGATTTATTTTTGCTTGGAAAAGATCCTGAAGTATAAGTTACGCCACAAGTATTTGAAAATTTTGATATGTGCTAATTATTAGAAGGATTGGATTTTGCTTGTATGGTGATCTACTGGTTTAGATTTGTATTAGAAAAGCTACATGAAAACTAGTGTTTTCTCAAAACCACTCTTGAGCTGACGTGGAGAAATAAATTTGAGGAAAAGTTTAATTGTTAATAATGCCATCTAGCTACCAGATGAACCAGAAATCCTGTTTTTCAAGTAAGAGTTCTTAGTAAGAGTTCTTTTTATGCGTATCTATAGGGGGTTCTTCCCTGTTAAAGAATAATAAAGACAGAGCAGAGCGATCATCGGAAAATATAATTCAAAAAAATTGGATCTCTCAGATATTAGTCGAGAAACTTTGCGGCATGCTTTCGATTCCTTGATGCCAGCGTCAGCACATGTGTGATCACTTACATCACAAAATCCTTTCAGATATCGACCAAGTTATGTCTTAGTTTATTTGGTTATGGTAAAGCGTGTAATTCAGATCTGTTGAATCTAGTTATGGAGAATGCCACTGCTCTTTCAATCAATCTGTGACCCTAACCAATCTTACCACAAATTGATATTGATTGGTACACTGATAAAAGAAATCTAATACTTTGGGGTCAAAAGATCAGGATCCATAAAGAGAAAGGCACTTGCTCATTATCGATGTTGTTGTGTAATGTTGCGTAGGATGTGGAGGGAAATCAAACTTTTGGCTGCCTCAAAACCTGTAGTTGCTTCAATGGCTGATGTTGCTGCTAGTGGAGGATACTATATGGCAATGGGTGCAGGTGCTATAGTTGCTGAAAATCTTACACTGACCGGATCAATTGGAGTTGTAACAGGTGAGTTCTTGTTAAATGATATGTTTCTATCTCTTGGATGAAAAATATCTTACTGTACTGAAGCATTAAAGTTTGACAACAACTAGTCGGTGAACTCATGTTTTAGTTGTGCTGATACCGTGTTTAAATTTATTAGAAATTAGAACAATTGAGTAATACATAGAACTTAGCATGCTTCAAACATAGGATCAATATGAGAAATTAGTCACCATATGAAATAAATTGAAACATGTTCCATTCATTTTCCCTTCCTCTGTTCCAAAGTTGAAGTGTCCTTTTTTTATCTAATTGGATCATTGAGTAAAAAATTATTATCCATATATATCAAATTTGTTAGTCTGTTGGTTACCAGTTATAAATTTATGTTTGTAATGGTTTGCAGTTGTCTTGATTTCCATCAGAATAACTTTCCATTTCAATTTCTCTCTTGCCTGAATCACTATTTGCCTTTTTGGAACCAATTAGTTTTGCTTTTTTTTTTCTTTTGTCTTCTTAGTGTCAAAGTTCAGTTGACTGCAAAATCACTTGCTTTATCTATGTCAAATCATATACGTGCTCATCCCTGAATGAGCTGAAGGATGGTTTTTTGGGAATATAATGGGTCAAAATTCATCAACTATTTAAGCCAAATGGATCCTTATGACCTTTATACTTTGTTCCTAGGAAAGTTTAATTTGGAGAAACTTTATGAAAGAATCGGCTTTAATAAAGAGATCATATCAAGGGGAAGGTATGCAGAGCTTACTGCAGCTGAACAACGACCTTTCAGGTATGTAGAATATAGTGCCATCAAATATTTACTTGTTATTTCACTTTAATCAACGAGACATGCATCTTATGAATTCCCTTTTGATTTTCGTCTAGAATGAATTGTATCTTTAGGTCTCATCTTGTGCTAATAAAAAAATTTCAACACCATAATTAAAATTATTTCTGATGTAAATTATTGAAAAACATCCACTATTTAGTTCATCAAGGTTCATCGCAGTCATTTTAATCTGATCTGTTAATAGTCATTAATTTTTAATGTTTTATCTGTTTGTGTCATAAGAAACTCTATTTGAGTTTTTGACAATAAAACTCGTCGCATATGGGATATAAAAAGTTCAACCAGTACATAAATAATTCCTTTCCAAAATCTTTAATGTGCATATTTTACAATGCAAGATTCCTTACGAAATTTTGCAATGTAGCCGTTGTGTCATGATTGATTGATGTCTAGAAAGTTGCATTTCAAGGTTTCAACTAGTAAATCATTGTTAATTACTATATTTCTAGCAGATATGTTACATTTATCCATTGTATTAGTGCTTGTAGTATTGTCAACAAAGACATTTCTGGGGCCTTTGATATTTGTAAGATTGGTGAGAAGATTTTTGTTGCTGATCATGCATCTTGAGCATTTACTATCCGGATATATAAGGAATTTTCTACAACTTCGCTCCTCTATACCTATTATGACTAGAATAGTTTAACGAATTGTTACCCGTTAAATCATAGGTTGGAGGTTAGGGCTTTGTTTGGGAATCCGGACTTCTTTAATTCTTAGCATTTCCCAATATGGTTCCTGAAAAATAATCATATTCATGTTGGTGTTGTGTTTGCTTAGAGTATGCATACAGTTTCAAGTGGTTTGCAAATTTTATGGATCTTACATTCTTACTCTATCGCAAGGTTGATGGTAAGGTGTCTAAATCGTTTTTGGTAGTTTCTCATGTACTTGGAAAGTATCTGCTCACTTATAGCTTTGGCGTGATGTGGTTTATTTTTATACTGCACAGGTGTATCAATGATGGTGAAACCACATCAATATTTTGGCCTATACAAAAGTAACAAAATCCATTGATTTAGGTTTTATCCACTTCTTTATAGGTCTCAACATTGATCCTCCAACTAATTTAAAGGTGCTTTCAATTCTTAGTTGTTTAATCTGTAACATGTTTTTTCATGGGCAGATATATATGCTTTAATTATCTTATAACCGGAGGTTGATATATTTCTCCATGGCTGAATAAGCTCGGACAGCTTTTGCTTTCAAGAACCTGTAACTTTTTACCTTTTCCGGAACTCATAACCTTTTCTTCAGCTTCAGAATTTCAGCACTAAGTGATTTTCACATTCTTTTCGCTTTGCTTGGCTGGTTATCCAGCTTTCCTCAAGTTAGATCCAGCTTTCCTCAAGTTAGATGTGCTCATCCTTCAAAACTTCAGTCTCAGCTTTGAAATCCTCATGTTTCTTTAACTTTAATTTAAAATAATTTACCAGTTCCAATCCATCAATCAAGTCCTTGGTGAACTTGGTTGAGGAGAAATCACAGACCTCTTTAAGTTTTGCTCAACATTTCTCGTCTGTTTTGGTCTCAGCATTGTCTTCCATGATAGTCATTCTCTATTTTGAATTCAATAGCATGGTTGGTATGATAGCGTTGGACATCATGGCGCATCTTATGTTTACTTTAGATGGCATGACATTTCCTTTTCCCCGGAAAATCTCTTGATAAAATGTGGTCTTGTTCGTGATTCGCAGGGCCGATGAAGCAGAACTCTTTGCCAAGTCCGCAGAGAATGCATATAAATCGTTTCGTGACAAGGCCGCCTCATCAAGATGCATGACTGTATAGTTTCAGTACCGTATATAACTCTAATTGTTAGAAGCCAGTGATTTTACTTCCATATTCACCAAACTTCAACCAATGATATTATAGGTAGAGAAGATGGAAGAGGTAGCTCAAGGTAGAGTTTGGACTGGTAATGATGCAGCTGCACGGGGCCTAGTTGACGCTATTGGTGGAGTTTCTCGAGCTGTGGCAATAGCAAAACAAAAGGCTAATTTACCATTGGATCAACAGGTTTCTTCGAGGAAATTTCTCGGTTTTGGCATGTGATACGTTTTCTCTGTATCCCACCATTTACGTTAAAGTATAAACATATGTCAAGTTTAGCAGCTAGCATCACTTGGGTTGGCAAAAGTTACTGAGAGATCATGAAATAAAACCAAGATCTGTTTACAAATTTTTTTGGGAAAAAATCCAATATAATATTAATTAGCCATCGAAATATGAATAGCCAATGAATTAAATAACATGAATAAATTCACGGACGGTAATACAGTACATATAAATTGTTACATTAGTGAAGTGAGTGTAGTTGGTGACTCACGCCAATAGCTCTCCTTTCATACTTCCAATACTCTTTTGGGAATTTTGTATACATATTGGTGAATATTTTTCCTTCATCTCTTTTATTTATGCATTGACTCTTACTCTGGCAATTTTTGTTGCTTGCTGTTCAACCTTTTTTGGCAACTTTGAGAAAACTTATTTTATTTTTTCCCTGTCAAATTTGTGAAGTGAAGTGAGTGCTTTTTCATGTCAAGTTTCTCTTTCCGTAAAATTAAAATTTCTCAAAAAAACTTTTTCAACACTGATATCCTTTCTCTTTCCAGCATGTCATAAGTTTACACGTCAAACAAGAAATTCTAAACTCAATCCTATTTTTGTTATCTTTTGTCTGCTTGTCACAACACAAAATACAATCTCAATTATCCGGATTTTTCTCTCGTTTCTCAAATTCTCACTATCTTTTTAAATTAGATAAGAGTATGCAAATGATAACTGAAGAGTATCAGCTACAAACTTCATGCCTAAACCATTTGCTATATAACAATGTGCAGAACACTTCACAGATGTGCAATGTTTGGTTCTCTTATTCCTTTTTATTTTTAAAAAAATTGCAATTAATTTCTTGAAATACATTTCTAGAAATCATGAAATTTCTATTACCAACTTCAGTATTTTCTTCATTAAGGGTGGGTTAAAAACATTTCATAGTCTTCTGCTGTAATGCACATCCTCACGTCGATGATTATTTTCCCATCCTTTGTTGGCTTAGGTTCTGTGATAATTTAGTTGGTTAACTTCCAAGTGTTTGGGAATTTTCCGTAGTATAATGTTGATGTGCACAAAACATGTGTTGATGAGTTTATGCTGGTTTAAGCTGTACTAAATGCAATTTTACTGTTGGAAATCACGTTTAAAGAGTTCAACCTTGATTTCCATTTTTTCTCACTTCTTGAATTTCTTTTTAGGTCTTATTTGCTAAACTGGTTTAAAACATAGGTCACCCTTGTTGAGTTGTCAACACCCTCTCCATCCCCGCTTGATATCATTAGCGGATTGGGTAACTCCCTTGTTGAAGAAGACAAAGGAATCAAAGAGTTGCTACAGGTCATGGCATCTTCTGATGGAATTCAAGCCCGCATGGATGGTATCATGTTTGAAAAATTCGGTGGACCGGCTTCTTCTATCAGCTTTGTCTTCACTCTCATTAAAGATTACTTGAGATCACTCTATTAATTTTTGAAGTTTTCTTCACACATATCTACCAATCACACACTGTATGGAGTATACATATCAATATATATAGCAGTCAAGAAACCAGCATGCGCCAAGGCTTGTGAAACCTGAATCAATACCATTTCAGGTATTAAATTACTGGTTCTGACGGAGTGTTTCATATATGATGGAGTTATATCAGGACAATGTATTATTTGTATGATCTACCCCATAATCATTGTTATTGCTATTTATTACATGCTAAATTTTGCATGACACGTGCACCACTTCTTATAATCCCAAGTTTGGTTGCCTGAGTTATGAGATGCTCCAAAGGAAATTCAGAAATAGAAAATAGTTAGACAAACTTTACACTAATTTAGCAGCAAAATTACATGAAAATGTTACCGATTTGTTGTTTATTGACACGATATTTTGCCTATAGAGAGCCAAATGAGATACGAAGTGGGCGAAACAAAAGCAATAGAGCCTCCCATTATTTTTCACTGCTGGTGGGAATGTATATATATATTGTGACACTGACTGTGGGACTCTATCCAACTCTTACCTAACTAGATTTTGGCTGCCTGCATCTGAAGTAACCTTTTGAAGGTAGCGTCGTTATAAAAAGTACAGATCAAAATAATGTTGCGACCCTAAGCCCGGATATTATCATTTGCAATAAATAATTGAATCATTTCTCACATGATAAAAGGGGGTAAAAATGAATTTTGCAGTATATTTATCAGCATGTTCAATTATGATGTATTTTTTTATCAAGGCTTAAGTCTCTCATCTGTCATGCATAATAATATCTAGAGTTCCCAAACATGCATGAAGAGGTCTTTCCCATCTATGAAAGATCTGATTCCGCTAATTATCATGTTAGAATCATTCTCGAAAGGTGGAATGGAGATTATTGAAAATATTTCCTATCACACAACTCTTTTGATTTCACTCGTGGTACGTGGTTTCTTGTTGTGCTTCTGCAAAGGAGATTTTTCGGTCTTGTAAATGTTACCAACAGCTCCGGATGGTCATTTATTAACTATAAAGAAAACCTAAAAAGGGGTTGAGTAGTTTCCAAGTAACTAGAGTGATATATGACTAAACACTCGATTCAATCTAACGTAAACAATGGGAGGTGCTTCGCCAAAACTTGACTAATAAGCTACTAAACTCAAGTGTCTCCTGTCTTAATTTTTGTACCAATTGAAGTCCTATTTATGACCCAAGAAGTTGCGAAAGAACACATGTTAAATCATTAGGAACAACCAGGACAACTTAAATATATTGAAAACCACATAATATGTTAAAACTCTTTTGATAGAGAGAATGAAAAATATATCGCACAACTTTATTTAGCTCCAACTGTAAAACCACATAATATGTTAAAACCCTTTTGAGTTTCATAATTAATTAAGTACACGAAATATTGTAATTTAGAAAAATTAGCAATTGACAATTGTTAGAAGTTGATTGGATATTGTATAGAATGATTATAAGTAAAACACTATAAATAAAAATAACTATATGAGTTATAAAATTTTGCAACTCATAAATAACATAAACTTTTAGGGTGTGCATATGTTTATTTAAGCTAAAATCTACAATAAATACATTCTCAATATAATTGTATTGTTATAGTGCTCATTCATAATATAATAAAAACTAAAAATCAAATGATATATTTCTATAACAAAAAAATATTACATAAATTTTTTTATATTAGTGTAAATGGTTTGAATTGGTTTATTTTTATCATAAACTTGAATCAAACCATTTCTTTCGGTTTGAATAATTATAAAACCGATCCAAATCGTGATTGACTGAAAACCGCTCCAAACCATACAATTCGGTTTGTTCCGGTTTCTGAACATCCCTAGAATTACGTGGCTTTTTTTATTTTTCCTTTATAACATTTTCCATTCTGCTGTGCTGAAGTTTAGATTCCCAATGAGTTTTTAGAATTTCACCATGTAATCGAAGTACAATGAAGCCAAGAACATATGATGAGTCAGGGCAATGGAAATATTGAAATGCCAACAACTTTTAGGTGTGAAATCACTTGTCTTACCAATTAATGAAATCCTCTTATAGAGACATACATTCTTCTTATGTTATAACCCTGTGATAAATGTTCCAAAACATTTACACAAAAGAGATTCAAACAAAGAAAAATGAATCACAGAAAATGGTTAATTTTATACTCTCCCAAAATGAAGCTCTACTTATGGGCAATCTTGTTGTTTGTGAACTTTCTGCAAGCAGGTACATTCACCCTTTCAAATATTTATACAATTTTCAACTTGTAAATTGCTCTTTTATACACAATAAGTATTGATTATGATTCCTATACGTTTCTTGGTGCTTAGAGTCATTTGATCCATTGGATCCATTTGGAAACATAACAATCAAATGGGATGTGATATCATGGACAGCAGATGGATATGTGGTAAGAATCTTTATGTAATCTATGACTCCATGTACTAAATTAGATTTTTGAGTCGAAGATGGCTTAACTACTACGGGGTGGCGACTTCACACTTCAATTTTTCAAAAAATAATTATTGTCAACCTCCAATATGATGAATCACATAAAAAATTCTGACTACATTCCTCTTTATGGACCTCCTAAAAATGAGAAATGCTTGATTGAATTTGAACCTTCTAAAAATAAGAAAATGCTATAAGTTTTTAAAATTCATGTAATTCATAATTGCATCAAATTCTTTGAATATAATTTTTCTTCATATTTAATGTCCACGATCTTGAGTACTCGAATAGATGAATGAACACTGTCAATCTGCCCAACCAATGAAAACTTTCGAAACTTAATACATTATTTTTTTCCTAAAACTCGCTAACTTTCGCCTTCAAAATACATCAAGTCGTCCACCTTGTAAGTGATATCATAAATCTCGAAGTTTGCTTTGCTTTTCTTTATTCTTATTTGGAGTGAGGCCTGTCCCTTTTGGAGTGAGGCCTGTTCCTTTTTGGGGACACATCTTTTAAATAAACTAGTAATCAAGTAATACCACAAAATCTTGGTTTATAGGCAGTTGTGACAATGAACAACTTTCAAATGTATCGCCACATAATGAGCCCTGGATGGACCTTAGCTTGGAGTTGGGCTAAGAAAGAAGTGATTTGGTCTATGGTGGGTGCACAAGCAACCGAGCAAGGAGATTGCTCCAAGTTCAAAGGAAATATGCCTCATTGCTGTAAAAGAACACCCACAATAGTAGACTTACTGCCTGGTGTGCCTTACAACCAACAAATTGCTAATTGTTGCAAAGGTGGTGTTGTTTCATCATGGGGCCAAGACCCGTCCCTCTCGGTTTCTTCGTTCCAAGTCAGCGTCGGCCTGTCCGGAACATCCAATAAGACCGTAAAACTCCCGAAAAATTTCACTTTGCTCGGGCCTGGACCAGGCTACACTTGTGGACCTGCAAAGATTGTGCCTTCAACTGTACTCCTTACACCTGATGGAAGACGAAAAACTCAAGTATTGAGTAAGAAGATGTTGATAATTTATAGGAAAAAAAATTTAATTCTTCTTATTTTTTCCTGGGAACGTGTTTAAGATGTCGGTGGTTTTATGCAATACAGTGACATGGAACGTGACGTGCACTTACTCTCAACTATTGGTGTCCAAGAATCCAAGCTGTTGTGTCTCCTTCTCATCTTTTTACAATGAGACCATTGTTCCTTGCCCAACTTGTTCTTGTGGTTGCCACGACAAAAAAGATTGCATCATGTGAGCAATTCTTTCAAAGTTGTGTGTGACCTTTTCTGCTATATTATGAACATGTAATCCAGAATCACGGGCCTGTCAATGATTCATTAACTTAATCTAGAATCAAGTCGGCTTGAATCACCATATATCCCGAATATAAATGGTAATTGCCTTTTCAAATTGACCATCTTCTTGTTATCCGATCAAACTAATGCACGCAGGAGCAATTCATACAAGCTAAAAATGGCGGGGATCAACACTCCGAGGAAGGATAACATGCCATTGCTACAGTGTACGCATCACATGTGCCCCATACGCGTGCACTGGCACGTAAAAACCAACTACAGAGATTATTGGCGCGTTAAGATGGCCATCACAAATTTTAACTACAAGATGAACTACACGCAGTGGACGCTTGTTGCGCAACATCCTAATCTGAACAACGTCACCCAAGTGTTTAGCTTCGATTACAAGCCCCTTGTTCCCTACCAGTCTATAAGTAAGCTCAGATTCCCATTTTCTTGCATTAACTTATCGAGTTCCCTTTAAGTTGATTTAACCGAAATCTTGCATACCCGAATAGACATGCTCCATTGTGTTACTGATAGATTTTAGTGGTGCTGTATCGATCGCAGATGATACAGGCATGTTCTATGGGATGAAGTTTTATAATGATCTGCTGATGGAGGCTGGGCCCTTGGGAAATGTTCAAACAGAAGTACTTTTAAAGAAGGATAAAGATACATTTACATTTAAGCAAGGTTGGGGGTTCCCAAGGAAGATTTATTTCAATGGCGATGAATGCCAGCTTCCCCCACCTGAAGCATACCCCAGTTTACCCAACTCGGCACGTAATAATCTTGCAACTTTTTTAAAGATTGCAGCAGGTTCCATGATTTGGGTCTTTTTGGTTATTTGATCAACGATCAGTTTCCGAGTGATTAATCTATATACCTATAAAAGTGTGGATCACTCATTTGTTTTTTGATTGTAAAAAGACACAAATGTCTTCTTATTAATATGAATTCAAAAAATCATATAAGGATATATATGTAAAATTGTAACAAATGCTAATAAATTGTCATTACAACATTCATTGATTGTAGTAATTTATATCATTTCAATAATAAAATGTAAATCCTACATTAATTTTATCAAATAATTGATCTTTATAAATAATTGATCTTTATACTACATTTAAATGTTTTATTCTTTTAATTTTATCTCTATATTTTTTTAATGATTTTATTATAATTTTGTAATTATGTTTTTAGTGCAATTTCTAATTAAGTAATAAATAAATTATAGTATTACAAGAAGATATATAAAAAATTTAACTATGTGTCCAATAGTAGAATAACATGATAAATATAAAATAATATGATAATGTGAAGTTTAATACTAACATATTTTATGGTTTTTTAAACAAAAAATTGAAAGTAAATAGTTTAATAAATTTATTAGAAGAATTTATATCAATAATTATGAACGTCAATATGTTAATAATCTCATAAAATATGAAGCTCTTAGAAAAATTTGGAGAGTTTGAATATAGTAAGAAAGTAAAGATTTTAGTAGCACTTTTAAAAAAAATTATATATACGACAAATTTATAAATTCAGCACACACAAATTTGGTGATATTCGAGATATCTACTAAGATTGATTATGATTTAGACATTAAATTAAATGTCTAAAGCTAAACCTGACAATGGTTCTCAAAAACAGTAGAACCAAAATCAAACTAAATCTTTTCTTAGTCTCAATTCCAAAATCAGTTATCATAATTTTGTAATTTAAAAATTATTTAATAGAAAATTGTAAAATAAGAAATTTTGAAAATAATATTACATAAAAATTGAATAGATATTCGATAATAAAAAATACATTAGAGAAATAATATTTTCTTCATACATAATTCTTACAAAAAATATTAAAAGAATAGTTTTTTTTTAATAAAATATATATTTTTATTAAAAATATTAAAAGAATATATATTTAACTATTATACTTATAAAAGTGTAAAAAGAATAACAAAGTTTTTCATTGTAACTTTTCTACTATTCCCATAAATTGTGTGTTGTTAGATTAATTGTATGAAAAATTTTCTACACAATTATTAAATACATGAAGATCATAATAGTATTTTTATTTTTTAATAGAAATTTGTAACAAAATAAATTTTGAAAATAATGTTACATAAAAATTGAATTGATATTTGATAATAAAAATACATTAGAGAAATAACATTTTCTTGATACATAATTCTTAGAAAAAATATTAAAAGAATAGATTTTTTAATTTTAAAAAATAATTAAAAATATTAAAAGAATATATATTTAACTATTATACTTATTAAAGTGTAAAAAGAATAACAAAGTTTTCATTGTAAATTTTCTACTACCCCCTTAAATTGTGTGTTGTTAGATTAATTGCATGGAAATTTTCTACACAATTTATAGGAAATCTATGCATTAAAAATGAATATATCTTTGATAAAAAAAAATATTTTTTTATCTATATACCTCCTCATCAATACAAATCCTAGATTCAATAAAGATATATTTGTAAATTTCTAATTGTTGCAAGTGTAAAAATGAAATATCAAAATTTTTTATTTATTCCGCCTAATATATAATTATTAGTAGCCTAATTATTCCACATAATATATAATTAATAGTCTAACAAATGCTAATAAATTATCACTACAATATACATTGATTGTAATAATTTATATCACTTCAAGAATAAAATGTAACTCCTATATTAATTTTCTCAAATATTTCATCTTTATACTAACTTTAAATATTTTATCCTTTTAATTTTCTTTCTACATGTTATTTTATGATTTTAATGCAATTTTGTTATTATATTTTAATGTAGTTTATGATTAAATAATAAATCATAATATCACAAGAAAATATAAGAAAAAATAATTATATATGCAATAATACAATAACATGATAAGTATATAATAATATAATAATATAAAATTTAATAATAATATATTTATAATTTTTTAACTAAGAATTGAAAGTAAATAATTTAATAAATTATTTAGTATAATTTATATCAATAATCATGAATGTTAATATACTAATAATATCATAAAATATGAATCTAATAGAAAAATTAAGAGAGCTAGCTATAATAAGAAATTTAAATATTTTAGTAGCAATTTTTTAAAAATATATATATATCAGACAAGTGTTTTAGTGGAATCCTTCCTACAGAGGAAGAAAGGGTATGACTGTTTTTCTCCGAACATCCATAAAATTCTCGTGTCCTTACTTTTCACAAGTTTTTACATTTCAAACTATATCTTGTTGTTTAGATTGCCAACCGGTTGAAAATACTAGAAATATTGAATCGTCTTTCACACTTTTCACGTGGTTCATATTCTAACAGTTTGAGAAAATCTTTCAATCGCCTAAAAACGATTGAAGACAAATTTTAAAAGCAAATATTTTTAAAAGAGTTTTTCACCCCAACTAAATTCTTTTCTGATTCCAGTAATATACAATCACTAAACACATACAAATACATAATATATATATATATATATATTTTTGTAATTGATGGCTTAATGAAAAATATAAATTATATACTTTTAAAAAAATTATTTATTAATTAATGTATATGAAAATTAATTTATTTATGATATATAATTCTAAAACAAAAGGTAAAAAAATTCTGTATGAGGTTAAATAATATTTAAATTGAATATTATAGGTTATATTTTATTATCAATATTATTATTTCATTAGTTTTGATAATATTTTGATGAGTTAGTCACAAATATTTTAAATTGATAATTATTTGTCCTTAGTGTGCTTCACTTATATAAATTATTATATATGTATTTATAAAATCCATAATTTGATTGATTTTTAGGTTATTATAACTTATACGTGGTGCTTAGATATATATTTTTTCAAAATTTGTTTCAGTTAAATTCGTTCTATATATTATACTCATTATAATTTATTATATAACATAAAATCAATTGATTGAATTTTAATTTGAGAAACTATTTTGAAAGTAAGGTATATACGTTCTTAATTAATTTATTCGTCTAATATGACAATAGACTAAACCAATATGTTAAGACTCATAAGAACATTTCTCAGAAAATGGAGAGGTTTCATTGTTCGGTTTACCGCGATAAATGAGTTTCCAAAATTGTATCCAAAGGAAGAAAATGAAATATTTATACTAAACTAAAAATAAGAAAAATGTGTTTTACTAAAAACGTGTTTTGTGAATCTTATTCTACCAACACAATATAAATTTAAAAAAAATTTATTCACATTATTTTAAAAAAAAATCATTTTAATTTTTATTAAATAATTAATATTCACGTGATGCACGTGCTTCAAATGGAATTTCCATTTGAAAATTATATCGCCATCTTTTCAATTACTTAAATTTTTGGGCTACCATTTTTCAGGAAAAAAATACACACAACGACTACGTTGTGACTTATAATTTATGATGAACAGACTTCAAACAAAGTAACATTTTGATCTATATTTACATCTACATTAATACAGTCCACTAATTCATGGAATTGAGTAAATAATACAAAATAAAATTCCCCTGGCCCGTGTGACGTAGGCCGACTTAACAACAAGTCGTGAATATAAAAAGTGGATTCAATTTTTTGTCAACTTATTTACTACATCCACGAGAAACTATAGCATGACAAGAAATTCAATAATATAACCACTCACAGATTTTAGTTAGCACCAACAAGGACAAGAACTTTAATACAGAAACAGCGCTCCATGAAGCAAGGAAATGCTCACTAACAACTTCCATTTGGAACAACAAAGTTAGACAACATAACGATTCAGTGTCAGATGAAATTTAAGATAAACATGCTGGCAATGACAATAATTCAAATGATACGAAGAGGCAAACACTAAATCGCAAACTCAAGTTCGACTGTGTTCAGACAAAGGCATTATTTGGAGCCGCCACCAAAAAGGTATCCAAGGGAAGATCCACCGCCTGGGGCAGCCTGGACTTTAGTAGAAGGCCGGTCCTGTTGCCAGAAAAGTTCACGTATAATAATAACTTAATGAAAGTTTAAAGTTAGATATTATGCGTGATGGAGGATGTTATATCATGTTATAGTCATATTTTCACGACCACAAATCTTATAGATGGGGATCAATCAACTCGTCCACAAGTGAAAGGACCCACGGTAATCCCATAGCAGATCGATTTCACAAGTCCTAATCAACATGAAATGTCCACAGATGTACAGTGACCTTTAAATTGGAAGGTGATCCAATCAAGTCAAATCATAATAAAAAACTTTTAAGGCAAAAGCACACGATGGTACTTCTGTATGCGCTAGACCATGATTGGAAAATGATGGATCAGTTCCCCACCTGATGCATTCTAGATCTATAGTATTAATAGCATATAATGGATTCAATTAAGATGATTAGTATATTCATATGGGTTTGGACCAAAATCCTGTCAATTTTCATGGTATGACTGTGAAAGCATTGAAAAAGAGTCTAGAAATTGCAGCAAACGAAAAAAAAAGATTCATGATTCAAAAGTGTAAATTATCAATGTGAAAAAAATACAGATCCGATTCAAGCATGATTTTGGTTGGTTCTTTATTTGTGTACTATTGCATCTAAAAAAGGTTTAATAGCATGATTTTACTGGTTAACTTTTATGGTCACAGAATCACATGGCTAAATCTTGTGCAACTCTGGGCAGTAACACAATAAGTAAGCATTTGTCAAGTCAATTTTCCACTAAACATACATGTGCAACAAAGTAAAAAACCAACGCAGAACAATAGCAATCGGATAATAAGCATACAGTGAGGAAGTTGCCAGTGTTTTGGCCATCAGCTCGGAGATAGTTGTTCGTTTGTCTTCCCTGGATGCCAGCTGGAATTTGCTTATCAGAAACAGAAGGAGCCTTCTCTGTTGTCGCCTGACAAGCCACTGGAGCCTGATTCTGAGGAGGAGCTTCCACGGTGCTTGTGGTAGGCTTTGGGGCAGGGGCTCCACCATCTCCAAAAAGGTACCCCAAAGAACTCTGACCCCCACCACTGCTAACTCCTCGACCCATTCTAGGTTTGGTTCAAATTATCCCAAATAAAACCTGAGAAATTTAGAAGATAAAATACACATAAAAAAGATATTAAACCCATAAGTATGTCCATATGCTTATAGTGGAGGATGTTCAATTCCCGGGAAACAGCGAATTCAGTCAATTATTTACACATATCACTAGAATATGTCAGAAAATAAATCAAATCAATAAACTAATGGATAAAAGGTTCTCCTAAAAGCTGTCGAGCAATTCACTCCTAGGTGCGCAACTGCCCATGTGTTAGAAAATCCTTCTTAATTTGATAAAAAAAAACCCTCCAATTTTAGATTGGCATTGTGGTTTTACACTCCCCTAGAAAATAACGGAAATGGTCTCCACTCGGGATCCTGGATCCACCCTTGACTATGAATTTATCTTCGATGAAAACACCAAGTATCTTTGAAGAAATTTTCAGAAATTCGACGACTTCGGTTGTAACAACTTATATTTCATTAATCATACATCATTTATCTTTTCAGTCGATACTAATTTTTCTAGCATTTAGAAAGCAGACCCAAAAAATAATTAACCAGATCAAAATTATAAACAAAACCAAGATCCTCACAACCAAATCAACTGTCTAAATCTACAAAAAAGGAGCTCAGATCTACATGACCTGAACAGAAATACAAAAAAGAAACTTGAGGAACGACGCTACTGATCTTTACCTTTTTCATCACAACAATCAGAAAGATCTAAAACGGTAGATTTGAAAAACATTGAAAGACAATGTAATCTCAGTTGAAACCGATTCAAAGCAATTCACGTCGAAATTTTTGAAAAAAGGAGAGAGAGAAAAAGTGCTAACCTGTGTTGTGATCGAGTGAGTGAGGGATGACAGAACTCGTGAACACTCACACTTCATATCTTAGTGATTTTTTTTCCCAAAACAAAACAAAAATTCATATGGAATCATCTCACTGATCATATTTTATGAGACATATCTTTAATATGGATTATTCATAAAAAAATATTACGTTTTATGCTAAGGCCGCGTTAGGTTCAGATGATTAGCCGGGATAGATTATTTTATCCTACCTAGTCAGCTGTTTGGTACGCGTGATTATTTAACCAAGTCAATCCCTCTTATGAATGATTAGGTTATATTAGGTAGGTTAAAATAATACATCCTCACCTCTAGGTTTATTTATCCAACTCTTAATACCTCCTATTTTTCCAATTTTACCCTTCTCTTATATTCAAACTCACCGCCACTTCCCGCCACCGATCGCCGTCGGCCGACCGTCGCCGCCGCCGCCGACTATTTCCGGCGCCGGTCGAAATTTCTGGCCGGCCGTTTCTGGCCGTCGCGTCCCGCCTGCTGTTTCCGGCTGCCGTCCGTCGCCACCACTGTTGCCGTCGCCGTCGCCGTCGCCGCCGCCGCCGCCGCGAAGGGGAAGGACAATTTTGTCTTTTCATCAAAAAATTCAAAATTATTCTACACTTAAAAATCTTACCAAACATAATATTATTTTAAACCATATATTACAATCCTACCACAATCATTTTCTTTATCATTTGCATACTAATCATTAGTTTATCCTATCCTTTCAACCAAACGCAGCCTAATAGTATTACTTTTTATTGTGAATATCAGTAGAGTTAAATCATCTCACAGACAAAGATTCGTGCAATCGTCTCATAAAAAACCTATGTTTCCTTTCCTTACACTAATGAACCATGACATGATTAATTTTTTTCTTTTTACTTGAAAAAAGACAAAAATATCTTCACTTAATTTTAAAAATGATTTATATTATATTAATTACTATATATGAACATTTTAAAGTAATTTCAAGTAATCAATTACTAATTTTTTTGATAAATTAATGAACATAATTTTTTTAAAAAATAGTTAATAAAATTAAAAAAATGAATTTTCCTTAATCATATTAATAAAAATTAATTATTTTTTAAAAAATGTATAATGAGACATCATACAATAACAAATATTTAAATTTGAGAAAACTGTTCTCTCCACTTGATAGGTTTGCTATTTTGATAAATTTATTAAAAAAAAAACAAAACAAAAAACCCAACATTCTTTGCTTCCGATATTGGGTCCTTAATTTTCATGTAACAAGCCCAAAATCAAACAGCTCGGTTTCGTTATGCGGAACACCGAGGGGCGGGGTAAGCACGGTTCGAATGGTTTATTCAACGTCATTGCACAAAAAATGATACGACTTCCCTCATAATCAGTGGATCAAACATTTGAATAATCGAGAAGAATTGATTGTTACTTTTAAAAAAATTAATGAGATAAACACTAAATGATAAATCATGATGATTTGTGTTGTTTCCAGTCTTGAGTAGTTTGATCTAATGTTTAGATAAAACAACGACAATAGTAAGACCTCATTAGAAAAGTGGAAGTTCTCTTTCTCTTCTTATCTCCGTCAATTTCAAAATAATTGCACTTTCTGCAAAAATCAATGCAACAAAGGAAAAAAACCGTTGTAAGCATTCAAAAAATGAAAAATGACTGTTAAAAAAATACAAACGCAAAACCAGCCTTGATCCGATGTTAAGATACATGTTTGCAGCTTCAGCACAATCTTGAACGAGAAAGGTTCGTATTAAATATAAAACAAAAGATGTTTACTAAAAATATATTCCAGAATTTACAATAGCAATTGAAATTTTATCAGGAAAAACACCTACTTTTATACTACAAACTCGTGTACGAAAACCGCAGTTAATAACTTCTTGTGGAAGACTAATATTATTTTATTTTTATAAAATCTTGAATACACTACTAGTTAGAATTAGTAACGAGTAAGATTATTCATTAAATTATTTTTATTAATATTTACTTGAATAAATTAAAGATACAATACATCATGTTTTTCTTATTCATCGAAAAGGGTTCATCAAATCCAAATACGAAAAATGGGCCACTATAATACCCGAGACGTAAACCCGGGTATAGAAAACCAAACCCGAAACTTACAGTTCATCGTTCCCAAATCCAAATAGCTAAGACACCCCCTTTTTCTCAGAAAAGCCTCGGCAGGAACCGAAGGAAAACAAGTGGAATTCAAGTAATCAGCAATAAGCGTCGCCAATGGTGAAGACAACTAAGGGTGGAAAAACCATGAATCCAACCGATGCTTATCGGAAAGAGATTCGTAAAAAGGAATTGAAGCGGGTGGGGTACCTCCTGCTGTGATTTTGTTTTATGCAGTTGATTTACGTGCATATTTATTGGAAATATGTTTAGTCCCCCCCTCCCAAATTATCTGCGTTTTTATGTTCAGGATTTCAGTTTTTATTTAAATTCAGAAAAAGGCCTTTAATTGGAATTGTTCGAAGCTGAATTGATGGAACCTGAGTTCAGGATTTCAGTTTTTATTTAAATTCAGAAAAAGGCCTTTAATTGGAATTGTTCGAAGCTGAATTGATGGAACCTGAGTAATAAAATTTTGGTATGAGCATATTGGGTTAGAATTATTCAAGTTTTTAAAGAAATTTTGTTGGTACGAAAGTGGTTTAGTTGATTTTTGCTAACGTGGTAAGAATTGGTTATGGACCTGTGGTGTATCTCTTGTTAATCAAGATTATAGATGATGGTGATTGTGTACTTTTTCAGAAAAATTATTAGGATTTTAATTGTTTTTTTTTCTGTGGAGATTGTATGCCTTTTGATTTCCCTTGGTACTCCCATGATGGAAGCTATGAACTCTAGTTAGTATGATCCTTCAATTGGAATGGTCAACTGACTGAAGTTGATGAGAAACTATGTTATACAGAATAAAAAGGAAAGGAAGAAGGTGCGGGAAGTTGGGATCTTAAAGAAGGATCCAGAGTCGCTGAGAGAGCAAATTCAAAATCTGGAAGCGATGAGTAAGTTATGAGGTTTTGCTTTTGTTTGGTACTATACCCAGTGACATGATTAATTATGTATCTTTAGCAATCACGGTATGCCCTGTTATGGCATTATCCACTGTTGTTGCACGAGAAAGGTGGTCTTTCAGCTGGGTAAATCTTATTTGCAAAGATTCTATTAAAGCAACAAGCTATACTCTGCTTCCTTATTCACATTTTTTTGTAGCTCTAGTTAATTCAGGTATACCATATTTTAGAATCAGCATGGTAGCGTCTCCGACAAATCTTTAACTTGATTAATTACCACCCAATGAGTTTTTTGTGGTAGAAGATGTGATTGCCCAGTTCTTTCTCAAATATATTTATATCGCCTTCGTTAGCTAAAGTTCTTGTTTGTTTTCCCTTTTTTGTCATTTATTTGTTCTCTTAGAACACAAATTCTCGAGATATACCGTTGAACTGGTGTTTGTCATTAAAATGGTCTGTTCACATGATAGTGCTAGTGTGCTGACGATATGGTTGTTGCTGCATCTAGGTCCTGTGGTTGAAGAGTTCAAACATGGTTTTAATTAATGAAACACTTGTCACTTCTATGTTTGTTCCACGAATAGGTCAACATTTTGCATACTTTGTTTGTATAACCGTGTATCACACATTATCAGTTTGAGTGATGATGGGGAGAGGGTTGCAGGAAAGAGAGGAAAGTGAAGGGAGAGATGCTCTGGACTATTGGAATTTGTTTTTCCCTAAGAGAAAAATATGATTTTTATATGGTCTCCTGATCCGTGTTCTATTGATTCTGCAGAAGCAGATGGAGCCTTGGACAAAGCTAGAAAGCACAAAAAGCGGCAACTTGAGGATACACTGAATCTTGTGATCAAGAAGAGAAAGGTAATTGCTAAACCTTATGCACATAGGAGGAAATTTGATCATATAGTCTCAGTGATTAATGTATTTTGCAACATCATAAATGATGAATTTGTGTTCTTGGTTTCCATGACGATTTTTGAAAAATAGATTATATCGGTACTTCAAATTGCGTTAATCATTATGAAAACAGCTTGGCGCCGAGTTTTGCAACAAATAGATAATTACCCGAATTAAAGAGGATCCGGGTAGATAACCAATTCGGGTGGTCAGTCAATCCAGATGGTTAGTTGACACTTCCACGGTCCTAAAAAGCAAGTTGTGTGGGTCATCACCTGCGTCACGAACAACGTGGCGCTGGGGAATACCCGGCGAACCCTCCGTCGCTCAAGTAAGCGATCACCCCAATAAATCTACTCAGAAATGAATAATGCTCTCGCCATATTTAATTTTTATTCTTCTATCCAGAAATTTATAGTTAACATGCTCCAAATTTATCAATGCAAACTATTATTTGAATAAAAAATCATATATCATATGACCGAAGAAAATAATTTGAGTAATCTTGCAAATATATTATTTTCATCAAACAAAAATAATCTTGCAACTATATTAGTTTCATTAAAGAAAATCGTGCTACCAATAAAACAAATATTTATCTTGGGGCTTCCAACATTACAATGATTCCCACAATTTTGTTCAACAAAATCCTGTAGCCTGGGCTTAACAGTCAATTGATTTGTGGAGATCCTTTGTCTGTGCTAAACTTGTTTACAACTTCAAGTTATGATTTTCAGATAAGGTATGCTTTTGGCTTTGTAACACACGCTTGTCACATGTTCCACTTCTTTTTGAAATAGACCTTTCCATTTCCTTTCAAAAGTCGATAATTGTTTAATGGTCTGATTTTCCTTTTGTTGGCCAGGAATACGAAGATAAAGCGAAGGAAAAAGGTGAAGCAACTGTCATGTTCAGGTTAGCTTTCCCTTGTTTTACTCGTAAAATTATTATTTTAACTTAAATATGAATATTCATATCAATTCTTAGTTCAAAGTTCTATTATGTTTCCCTTCTCTAGCCATTTGGGACCTGTTAGAAGGCGGACTACTGCAGAGGAGGAAGAAAGAGTTAATCATCCCAGACCTGAAGTAAGTTATTACGTAGTTTCTGTGGTTTACTAACTCTATTGTTGATATGTGAACCCACACGAGATTTATTGTCGTAGGACTCTGTATATTATCACCCAACTCTAAATCCTTCTGGAGCTCCTCCACCTGGGAAACCACCGATGTTTAAGTCCTCCATAGGTATTCCTTGTTCTTTTCTACTTTATATCACTCAATGTTCAAGCTATCCAGGTGTATGTTAATTGCTCTTTTTTTCTTTGTATCACTCCATATTTCTTCTTCCCTACTCGGTGACCTCATCCACAATCTGTACATTTTAGATTCTGCTGTTTATTTTGAACTGCAGGACCCAGGATCCCTTTAGCAGAAGCTTCAGAAAGTAATACTACATCTTCAACAAAGCCCGAGTCAGAGGATGCCGCTTTATCAGCCCCGACTTTTCCATCTCCACCACCTCCTTTGCCTATTTCCGACTTAGATTCTGGAGATGGTTCTGTTGTTCCTGTAGGTTTGCCTTTGCCACCGCCACCCCCCATGCCTCCAAAGCCTGCAAATACAGATGTTACCACGATATTGCCTCCACCACCGTTGCCTCCGCCGCCTCCTCCTGGTCCACCTCCAAAAGAACTGCTTGCTGTTCGTCCTCCTCTTCCTCCTCCCCCACCCAATCACCAATCTTTTCAACCACCTCCTCCTGGTACTTTTGGAAGTGAGAAGCCGGCAAAATCAGAAGATTCAGCCACCGGGAATTCAAATCAGGTATACTCCTACATAATTCGTTCCTACCTTTAAACTCTTGGCCTACTCTTCAATCTTGTAAAATGTCATTCTTCCCGTCGAGCTTTTTACTGCCAATTCATGTAGAAGTTATCTATTTTTTGTTAAAAATATTTATAGCCCATTCAAAATATTTTCATATCCTGATATTCTGTTTGTTATCCTTTTCTTTTAAAACTTATTCTGCTGCAAATAATAAAAGACTTAATATATCGAAACTTGGGTTTTCCCCCTCAAAATCACTCTTGATTAACTTGTTTTTATATATAAAAAAATAAAATAACAACATGATCTTTCTTCTTATTTCCTGAAGTGATTTTCTTATATATATCGATAAATAGTGACAGATGCATGAATATCAAGAGCTTTTATATTTTCTTCTTATCACATATTGAGTCATATTAATCAATTCTTTTTTCAATTTATGTTAAATGATTTTATTTTATTTTCTTAAATCTTTATTTATGGATATGTGTAAATGATCATTTCTTATGGATACAGTTCACATGAGATGATATTAATATATATTATACCGCCATTCATATAATTAATGTATACCAAATTAATATATTTTTATTTAAAAATATTGTTATACTTACAATTATATAAATTAATGTTAATTTTTTTTGGTTATAATGTAATAGCTATGTTTTACTATGAAATTTAAAATACTGTCCATAAAACGATACTATTTTAATAATATATAATATTTCTTTCTAACCATCAGATGGTTTTAAATAATATTTTAATTTTTTTGACAAAATCCGAAATGGAATTTATTCGAAATCCATTTGAAATACAATTCCATTTTACTCCATTCCAAATGCAGCCTTAATCTAAACAAATTGTCGGACTACTTCTCAAATAATTTTCTTAGTAGATGATTTTCTTGTTCTGGTTGTCTCAGAAGCCTACTGTTCTTCCTCCACCACCTCCACTACCAGGGCTGTCTTCAAAGTCTGGAAATAATCAACCGGGAAGCTCATATTCTGAATCTGTAATAAAAGCTACTTCCGAGGACAAAGATTTTCTGAACATGGTTCCTCCACCGCCATCAATAAGGCAACAACCACTAGTGCCTGGAGCTCCCATGCAGCCAAATTTTCAGCCTGATGTACAACCTCCAGGAATTTTGCGCTTTCCGCCGCCCCCGCCCCCAAATGGCATGCGCCCTCCTCTGTCCACCCCAGGACAACCTGTTCCACCCGGAGTCTTGGTGCCATTGTTACCAATGCCACCTTTTGGACCTCCTCCTGGTCCTCCACTAATGATGCGACCACCACTTCCACCTGGCCCACCTCCCATTGCACAAGATGATTTCTTTGCTAGAATGCCTACTCCCCAGAAGCCATCTTATGTTAAATCTGCTGCTTCAACTGTTGTAAAGAAGCCTCTGGCACAGCATACCCCTGAGCTTACAGCTATGGTGAGTTTCTCAACTAATTTTTCCTTGCCTATTTACCAAATCAAAATAGTTTTGAATACGGTGGTGCATGAATGATGATAGACGTGCATCTCAATAATAAATCAAATTGGTTTCACAGTCTACTCCTGGCTGGGAAACATTGTAGAGACCCTCAATCGTTATTGAGTTTTACACGTTATGTTGTAAATCATTATGCAATCAAGTAATTATTATAATAGATTGCTTTAAAATAATGTGCAAAACTGGTTTCTTGAGGATTGAGTTCTGAATGTGAATCTCTCTAATTTTAGCGGAGTGGTTTGTGTTAAGGAAAATTGAATTCAGACCGGTGCTCTAATTATATTGAAATTCAGGTGATAATGTAAGAATTAATATGCGCAGAGGGCTTTGATGTTTTATGTGTTTAAAGTTTGTTGTTCGATTAATTGTTAGTTAAATAGATTGCATTCCTTAAAAAGGTCAAATACGAATACTGTGTCTTTCACAGTTTATTCAGTATAAAGTATCGAGGTTAATTGTGAACCAACAAGTTTTGAGCAAATGGGTAGGCACAAAAGTGGAGCGGTTATAGTCATTAGCATGAAGTCCAATGCCAATATGCGTTGGTCATAAAAAATTAGGGAAGGATAATCTCGTACCCAAGAATTTTGAAGGATCGGTATTTCTTGTGTTCTCGAGGGAGGTCGGCTTCTTTGGCTAAAAAACCATGTACGAAAT
The DNA here is from genome assembly GCF_025594145.1 of Primulina tabacum. Taxonomy (NCBI): domain Eukaryota; kingdom Viridiplantae; phylum Streptophyta; class Magnoliopsida; order Lamiales; family Gesneriaceae; genus Primulina; species Primulina tabacum. Next base: position 4,996,876 of record NC_134557.1, read on the forward strand.
TTTGAAATTTTATGATCTGGGGGAGGATTACTGCTACCCCTACCTTGCCTCTTCTAAGTTTCTAACCATGCAATGCCCTTTTTTTATCAAGTTTTTCTCTTCGTTTTTTCAGGTTCCTGCCTCTGTACGCATCAGGAGAGAGTCTGCGCTCCCAAAACCGAAGTCAAAATCATCAGCTGTTTTACCCACAAACCGGCCTATAGCATCACCCAGCACAAAACAAGAATCCATTACATCCTCTTCTGCAACAAAGCCCCAAAGTATTGATGACTCATACACTGCATTCTTAGAGGACATGAAAGCCCTTGGTGCACTTGATAGTTGAGCTGAAACTTTGCATGATTAGAGGTCGAAAGCACAAACATTTTCTGTTGTAGTTGCTTACAACTCGAGTCGTCGTCAATAAGTTGTTTCCATATATTGGTGTGGATACTCGGGACGATCTCTGGCCGCTCTCTGTAGTTGAACTGGCGAATATTTGGTTTCGAAGTCCACTGGTCACATAATTTCTCCGCAGTTTTTCATATAATTTTTTTATAATTATTTGGTTAGGTTTTCAATATTTCTGCAAAATATTATTTGAAAATATATTTAAGAATTTTAGGTATGTTTGTCCATGCTTGGAAAATTTTTTAAGCGATAATTGAGAGTTTGCAGCATATACATACATACATACATGTATGTATGTATGTATGTATGTATATATATCTTATAATATTGCAGATGGTAAGTTTACATTATGTATGGTGCAGTTTTATTTAAACAAAATTTGTAATATTATATGTATTCCGTCATGAATCATAATAATATACACGTAAAATTGTTGCAATGGGTAGAATATCAACAAATTGAGTCGATATTATTTCTATGGAATCTTTAATTTTTTTTCCTACCTTTGCAGTTCTCTGTCAAGAAAGTGCTTGATTGTTTATATTGTTTTTTTTAAAAAAGAATATAGTCTTATTAGAATTATTCTTGTCAAGTAAAATCATGATACTATTAATTAAGCTACTATGAAAAAAAATTGATTAGAGTTTATTTATATTGAATGATATTGTTTTAGATGATAAAAGATGGTTAGAGCTACTATAATCAATGTAAAATTAATAATACAAATATTTTCATTAAATTGCATTGAAAAATAGCGAAGGAATAATCGTTATCTAATGATATTTTTATTAAATAGACTGTAAGATTTGTAAGGGATTTTATTATCAATTTACTAAATCTAAAAATATTTATAAGGCATGTAGTATTTCCTACAATTACGATAGAATAACTTTTTATTTATTTATCCAATGTTATAATACTTTTTTAGTAATATTTTTTTCAGTCTAGGTTAGATTGTAAAATAAAATATGAATTAATGTATATTTGATAAATTATTAATTTTCTAAATGATAATTGTGGCAAAATAAATATTTTATTCATGAACTTAATTAAAAAACCTTTTTGAAAAATTCCACTAGAATTAAAATTTTAATTTTCTTCTTTATGTGTTCTTTATTTTCTCTGAATTTTAAGCCTTCAAAAATCAATATTAACAATATTCTAAGGCATTTTATTTTTTTCCCCTCATTTTCATCCTACCAAACTAATAAACATCATCAGCTCAAATCTCCAAAATCTAATGATCGGTTAGTCTCACAAGATCAGATGCCGCAGCTCATTCAGGATTACTGTTCCCCCAATCGATCGGGAAGTTGGTGTCATGCCTTTGCTGCTCCTACGTTACACGGCACGGAGCCTTATTATGGCCGGAGAAAGTGAAAATAAGCATCTTCCTTTCATTTGGTGTGTGTCGTCTTCCCTTCTTCATCCCTTCATCTTTTTCGGTTTCAGGGAAACTGTTATTCACACCTTAAAATTACCCTTTTGCATTATTCGTTCCCATAACATGGCGGAATTGCGAGGGATTAACTTTGGTGCCGCGATAGTGCTACATGCGGGCCTCACTTTCTCTCCTTCTCATCATTAGGTACGGATAATGCCTTCTTTAGTTGTTTTCATGGAGAACCATTTGTTTATTTTGTTCTTATTTGTTATTTTGTAAATAATTCTCATGTTTTTTGAAGAGGTGTGAGTATTTTTAAAGTGGTACTGCAATTGCATCCCATATTACATTTTTGTGACAGAATCTCTGTAAAGTGTGATTGGATGAGTCTTCTTTGAATCGTATAGGTTGTGTGGAATGAAATATTTAAATAATGAATTGAGGAAAATGGTTTTGTTCGAACTGCTCTGCCTTTCAATTCAAGTGTTCTGTTATAAGAGATATTGATATAGAATCATGGTTCGCGGGAACGGGAACGGAACGGTCGGAACGGGTGTTCCGGAACCGGAACAGATGCAACCTTGACGAGGTTCCGGGGTGTGTAGGTTGATGGCTTGTATCCATGGTTCGCTGTCGTGGTCGCGGAGATCGGAACGGATGCTACCGTTCCAGTTACAATGAAATTTCGCGGAACGGTCGCGGAACGGGTATTTTAAAAAAATATTATAAATATATAAAAATTAAAAATTTTGAAAAATATTTAGAAATATGAAAATTAAAATAAATATCATTTAAATAGATTATTTGATGTAAATAAGAAATTAAAATATTTTTAAAATTTTATTAACAATTTATTGAACACAATTTGTATCGTCATTATATTTAAAATATTAACAACCATATCAAAAATTAAATATACTATGAAAAATTATTTGTATTTAATTAATTACAACTTTAAAATATTTTCTATTGGATATATATAAGTTCGCACAAATTTGAATCAATTTAGAGTGATGGACTAATAATAAGGATCAAATCTTATATAAAGTGATGTTACAAATTATTTAACATCAATTAAAATAGAAATATTTTATAATTAACTTAGTTTTTTTCACACTTTGTAATGAAAATTTCTCAATAGAAATATTTGACTTGCGGTCTCTTCTTTATTAGTCTTTCATTGATGTATGCAGCGGGAAGAAGACTCAAGATTCACCATCTCACATCAACCGATGTGCTTTGTTTTCCAATGTTCATAGTGAAATTAATATTAAGCTTATTAAATTACTCATATCATATGATAATAAAATAACAATGAGAAATGAAATATAAGTTGATGAAAACAAACATTTATATTCAAGCCATCAACCTACAAATCCCTTTCGTTCCGTTCCGTGCCGTTCCGCATGTCCCGTTCCGTTCCGCCGTTAAATCCCCGTTTTCGGTATATGAAACGCCGATACAAGCATGGTTCGCGGGAACGGGAACGGAACGGCCGGAACGGGCGTTCCGGAACCGGAACAGATGCAACCTTGACGAGGTTCCGGGGTGTGTAGGTTGATGGCTTGTATCGGCGTTTCATATACCGAAAACGGGGATTTAACGGCGGAACGGAACGGGACATGCGGAACGGCACGGAACGGAACGAAAGGGATTTGTAGGTTGATGGCTTGAATATAAATGTTTGTTTTCATCAACTTATATTTCATTTCTCATTGTTATTTTATTATCATATGATATGAGTAATTTAATAAGCTTAATATTAATTTCACTAGGAACATTGGAAAACAAAGCACATCGGTTGATGTGAGATGGTGAATCTTGAGTCTTCTTCCCGCTGCATACATCAATGAAAGACTAATAAAGAAGAGACCGCAAGTCAAATATTTCTATTGAGAAATTTTCATTACAAAGTGTGAAAAAAACTAAGTTAATTATAAAATATTTCTATTTTAATTGATGTTAAATAATTTGTAACATCACTTTATATAAGATTTGATCCTTATTATTAGTCCATCACTCTAAATTGATTCAAATTTGTGCGAACTTATATATATCCAATAGAAAATATTTTAAAGTTTTAATTAATTAAATACAAATAATTTTTAATAGTATATTTAATTTTTGCTATGGTTGTTAATATTTTAAATATAATGACGATATAAATTGTGTTCAATAAATTGTTAATAAAATTTTAAAAATATTTTAATTTCTTATTTACATCAAATAATCTATTTAAATGATATTTATTTTAATTTTCATATTTCTAAATATTTTTCAAAATTTTTAATTTTTATATATTTATAATATTTTTTTAAAATACCCGTTCCGCGACCGTTCCGCGAAATTTCGTTGTAACTGGAACGGTAGCATCCGTTCCGATCTCCGCGACCGCGACAGCGAACCATGTATAGAATAGATAATTTTATGCAATGGAAGGGTGTAATCAGTAGTTGTGGATAAGATGTAGCTAATTTAGCTAGTCTTTCTCAGTTATGAATTTTCATAAGTTTTGAAGATAGATTGCGGCGGCAAAACCTGAGACAATCCAAATCTACTTGACTGTGTACTATTCTATGTCTTAGGTAAGCTTAGAAACGTTTTACTCAAGAAATGTGTAGCCTCAGTACCCCGGTCACAAGTCTATACAAAGAGTACACTACATAAACATATTTTAATTTACACTACATAAACATATTTTCATTTACATGGAATAATTTGGCATCGTTGGATTTTTCTGTCCTATATTATCCATGGAATAACATCAGAGTCAGCCATGAATTTTTATTTAAGGTCATTTGAGAAGTTGATTCCAGAATTTCATCTAACTTTAACTAACTACAAACACAGTTTTTGTTCAATTTAAACTGGTATTGGTTTGACCATTCATCCTAATTAACCTTGATTTTTTTTCATGGAAAACGAGAATCATTTTGATTTTTTAATCCTATTATTTTCAGGAAATTAAAATTTCAGATATTGATTTTAAAAATAACTGAACAAGATATTTTGGTACTTATGAAATTACTATTTCTGATGGTAAGTGTGTTTTATAACTGCTGCCGTCGTTACAAGCAGTGAAATTAGGTATGAGTTTTCTTAATCAAGGATTTTTGCTAACAATATTTATCGAATCATAGTTTCTTTAGCAGAAAGGCATTAGGGTTTTAGTTGTTTTTGTTCCTTTAATTGGACCCTGAATTGAACCAGGGCTTGGATTTTTTCTCCAAATTATGTGTTCACGGTGTCTGCCATTGGTCATCAGCAGAGTGCCTGCTAGAGTGTGTAGTTATGTCATTTGGAAGAGTTTTCTTACAAATTACAATACCTTTTCTATCAACTGGTACTTAGAACACTAATACTTCTTCATATTCTCGTATTTTGTTCAAAGTCTAGAGTGTGACTAGTACTCAGGATTTTAGTCTTCAGCATCTTCTTCTTATAATATCCATATATGCCCTAATATTTTTCTTGTAAACCTTTATGTTACCTCTTGGACTAATCATTATCTAACCTTATATGAGCAAATGGTCTGTTATGGACATAAAATGCGAAATAATCAACATGATTCATTTACCCCTCCTGGTCAACAGTTGCAATGGAATATTGTCAGATATTTAGATTGCTCGTACCGATAACAAATGTGGCATTCCTAAACCATGTTTTGAGCATGGGTGCAGTGGAGAGTGCTTGCACATAAACTAGAAATTTGATGCCGAGCTCATGGGGAGGGGAAGGGGGGGGGGGGGGGGTGCTGTCTTTAAATACAATTTAGTCGGTGGTAAAAGGAGCAAAGGACCAAGTGAAGCAAATCTAAAATGAAATCAATGCAATTGCCTCCCTGGATTTAATAATGATTACAAAACATATTGAATATAATTTGCATTCATATTAACAGAATTAAATTCTGCAATCCCAAATAACATCCATGCAATCTCTGCACATTTATTATTTATTGCTGTAAATACATTTACAGATTTACTTATATCTACACGCATACATTGCATTAATCCATTCATTATTTTTAAAAAATATATATATATGATGAAAAAGTCACGTATGAACACATTTTCCAAATGATGTGTATACATTTTTTCACCAATTCAGTTCTCGTGTAATTCCATGTCAGAACAAATGCGTTCAGCATTGACTTGTAAAAAGTTCTTTCCACTCTACTTTCACATACAATTGAAGTAATCTGTAATCCCAAAAATATTAATGTAACCTCTGTCATTTATTACCTCTGACCAAGTTTCTTTTCCTCGACTGTTTTATTTATGATACAGCTTTGCACACACGCACACACACTCACCAACAATCCTAGTCTTTTTTGAAAACTCCAAAAATACAACACAGCACTGACTCATTCATATTCCCATTCACTTATACAAGAATAGTGCCAACTTGATTTGCAAATTTCACTCCCTTTGCATAAGTTACACACTCAAAGCAGGGGCACCCTTGGTCACTTCACACACACACACAGAATCAAGAGAGTTACTTGAGATAAAATGATTGGAGAAATGGAGAAGCGTCAGATCATGCAAAACTTGTTTGGTGACCAATCAGAGGATGAGAAAGTTGAGTCAGAACATGAATCACACCAGTCAAGCCATGTCTGTATATGATTTTTGATTGTAATTTTTATTGTTCTAAAAAATTTCAAAGAAATTTTCTTTTTACCAGTTTAAAATCCTCAAAGTGTGGCTGGATTCTTTGAATTGCAATGATAAATAAAAGGAAATGCTTTATTTTTCTTTTGAAATGCCTCTTGAGTTTTGGCTAGTCAAATTTATCACTGGATCTGTATGTTAAATATTTCATTAATTATCTATGTTGAATGCATTATAAATGTTAATTAAAAAATCCAATTCTATAGTTTATCTTTTTTTATTAATTCTTTATGCATTTTTCTTGTGTTTGTTTGTGTTTTTTTTTTTAGATTTTTACACGCAGTTGACGTACATTGCATCTTTAACTTGATTATTTTTTGGTAGCCATCCATTTGGCGTTTATGCCGAAATTTATTTTTGGAATTTCATGCATGCCTTCCTTGAGTTGTATTTGTTCTGGTTCTTCAGAATTTCGCTGAAAAATTATTTTTATGAAACTGAAATTCTTATTTTTTGATTGAACCTCAGATTTCACAACACTACATCATCACTGCATTTCAAATTAAATGGATTTCCTTTACAATTCATTCATGAAACATTTGTGTCTTGTTCTGCTGTAAGATTTTTTCCCCATTCTCTGTTTGAAATTCATTTGATCCATGGATTAGTTTAGTTTTTTGAATGTACTAAAAAGGAAATCCAGCGGCAGCTGTGATAGCCTTGATTGTTTCATTTTGATCCATATCATGCAGGATCAAATTCGCATGTCAAACCCATGTCCCACTTGGGAACCTTGAAACATGATGTACATGGAGTTTTTGGACTATATTCGTTCGTTTCATTAGTTATCTTGACATGCACAAACATTTTATAAATTCTGTTTAGCACAAATGAGTTTTCATGCCTTTTGTGTAAACAATATACACATTGACTTTGTTCTCTTTCAGATGGTACTCGTACATTTGTTATTGTTTGCTGCTTCAAATACAGCTTTTTGTCAACAATTTTTAAAAAATTTTGGGTTTTAACATTGTAATGATTTCAACAAACATATTTCTATTACCATAATTTTCCATGTTTCTTGTTATATTTGGTTCAATGTTTTATTAACCACTTTTCCCTTCAGCATGAAAAGGACTGGGGGGCCAACCCTGAGAATGAACACCAAGACAAAATCCAAGGAGAGGCTGAGCTACCAAGTGAAAGTGTGCCAAAGAATTTGGGTCATTGTCAGGGCAAAAGCTCAAGGTCTTTGATGAAATCTCTATCCCGGCTTTTCTAAGTGTTAAAAGTTGAACACTTTTACATCTTAGTAGGATCTATTAAATTTCACTCTGTAGTTTTGAATACATAAATATTTATTGTTTTCCCTCATCTCCTATGAAATATATTTCCCATTTGTATTCTTCCTTGAAATCTTTTTCGACTGTTCATGCTCATTATGCACCGTATTTCTCATTGTATTTGGGCTCATATTCGTGTAATATTTGTAAAAGCAATGAATTGAAAAGCAATATCTTGGATGTTATCCATATTGTAAAAAATTCTCGAACCTTCTTTATATTTTTACCTTTACCCTGTATTTCTCTGCTATACCTCATGCTATAAATTTGCTAGCTTATTTTATCCCATATTCCTGTAAATATTCATCTTTGATCCTTATTATATTAGTGTTTTTTTTAAACATAGATCTCCTGGTATTGAGAAAGATGTGGATCCAGCAGTGCTTTCAGCTTCAGTTATCTGTGACGTTTTTGGGGACACCAACAGTGATGAAAAAGCAGAGGATGGAGGTCATAATCAGATTGACAAAGTGGAGAATGTCAGATAAGATACTAAAACAGTTTCAGTTTCTGTTTTTCTTGCTACGATGCTGTGAGTACATTAAAAATTTAAATTTTCCAAAAATTTTCCCTAATGTAGAGATTACCTGTGGACAAAATATGTTATGCCAATGTTGCACCTGATGAAAATGCGACATATGAGTCTCAAGCAGAACATGCCGAGTCTAAGCTCAAGGTCAAGGATGTTGATGCGGCGGAGAGGTTCCCACTCGTGTTCGAGATTCCTTCTCGCCCTCACTCTGTTTGCTCAGATAAGGTTTAAACTACGTTTTATTCTCATTGAATTCAGTAACATTTGTTTCTTTACACAAATTCTTATCTAGTTTGTGTTCTTATGACTAACCTCTATAGATATGATATAATACCTGTTTAATAATGAGTTTCCATAATCTAATCAGATCTGATGTCTTCAGTTGTTAAATGCCTGTAGAAAAGAATGCTAGAAATTTTAAAATGCCTGTAGAAAAGAATGCAAGATTTTTTTAATTTCCCTACTTATCAGAGTTGTCCTCTTGCTTCTTTACTTGAATGCTATCGGTTCTAGGGAAAAACTTCAATGTTTGAAGTTATAAGGATCAGTGCCTGTTCATATATGGTGAAACACATTATCTTGCTACGTTATTACACTCTCTCATCTGTTGTTCCATCTGAATTTGGTCATATTGTAGAAAAGAGCCTGAGAATCAGTTTCACCAAATTGAAATTTCATATTGCAGACTACTTTAAATTATTCCTTTGTTCGTCCCGATACTTGAACTGTATTCTTTAGGACTGTTTGGCAAAAACCCGCACTTGAACATTTCACGCAGCCAAGAATTTTTGTCGGTCAATTTTTCTTCTCTCCTTTTTCTTTTTGTTGATTTTTGTACATTTTATATTGTTCTCTTTGTGCAGATGGCAACATTCAACGTCTCCAATATAATTGGCGTTGATCCCAAACCATTTGATCCCAGTACATATGTTGAAGAGAACTATTATGTGACTGACACATCTGGAACTAAACGGCATCTACCCTTCACCAACATAATCCGATGGAGACAAGTCATTGGTGCTGATGGAAAAATATCTGTAAGTTATCATGTGGTATCTTGTCACAAAATTTAATGCTAAAGAATGCATTTGTAATTTATCAGTTGGAGCCAGCGAGGAATAAGTTTTGAGGTGTGTCTTGTTCAAATCTCCTAGCTCATGTTATGAAATCAATAGTATGGATTCATTATGTGAACTTGTATTGAGATTCAAGGGGCCAGGTCAACAAACATTTAATCAAAAACTTAGTATTGTATATGGGGAGCACTGGGATTGGGAGAGGCATGTAAGGAACGTATTAGGCACTCTTTTTGTCTAGCGTCCTTAAACTATGTTTGAATATATCCGTTTGAGTATCTTGATGCATCTGGCTATCTTTCTGAATTTGCAGAATTTTAAAATTTGTTGTTTCTGTTTATTGATTAGTCCACTTGACGACATTTGTACAAACTAGATTGTCTGTCGGTCAATATATATATTTTTTGGTGCAGCTTGAAAGCAATGCTCGCTTTGTTACATGGTCGGATGGGAGTTTACAGTTGCTTATTGGGAATGAAAGTTTTGACGTGTCTGAGCAGGCTGTAGAGGACATTCAGTCACATCTTTTTATCAAGCTCAAGCATGAAAAGGTGCCTCTTGGGTTCATCTCTGCTCATACATGAATTAGATGACATACGTGGGCTTTTGACTTACTGATATCCAGTAACTGCTGTATTTTGATCTTTCTTGTTTGAAATATTGTCTTCCACTACTTCTATCTCTGAGACGCTTCATTATCACATTCATTTTATCTGTTTTTATTTATGGATCGACCTCTGATTTTCTGAACAAATTATGCAGGGAATTTACCAGTCTCAGGGCAGAATCTCAAGAAATATGAGGTTTATGCCTTCATCCTTATCATCGAATTCCCACCACGTCTTGACTGCTATGGTTAATTCCCGAAATAAAAAGTTCAGCAAAGTCAAGCAGTACGTTACTGACGTGGACCCAGAGTTTTTAGCGGAAGAACAAATGAGGGTAAATGCAAGGTATAATTTTTGTTCTGCTATTATTAGAGTGAATTTTACTGTTTTTTTTCCATGACTTTTCAGGTTGAAAAGCAAATGATGAAATCTGATAAACAACTTAAAGGAAAGAAGAAGAAAACAGCAAAGAAGTACACAGCTAAGGGTCACAAGGGGAAGGGACTTGCACCTGAATATCTGGAGGATGCAATTGACCAGGTATTCGTTCTTGTACTATTTCTTTTCATTAGAAACTTGTATTATGTTTCCATGTTTGTGGGGTAAGTAAAGGAAACCAGTTTTAGTAATTAGTCATGTCCTCAACGTTGTTTCTGAATAGTTAACGTGATTTATAGAATGCAGTAAATAACCACATTCTTGCAAAAAGGTGGCCAAGAAATTAGTACCTAAACTCCAGGAATAGAGTCTATATGAAAAAACTCACATTCAACAATTGGTCAACTATCTGCTTGATATCCTAATTCCATCGTATCATATTAACAAACAGCCAAATAATGCCAAAGATCTCAACCCTTTATGCCTTAGCAATGGAATTATATATGTGTTTTCTATATTTAGAGACTGCTTGGTTGAGATTGTAAACTTCTTAAAACATCTTATATGATGGATTTATGAACTTTTAAGATGTCCATAAGTGTGTGTTCAGTTTTTTTGAAAAAGATCTAATGGATAATTTTTGGAGTATTCTTCTATGACCCGTCGTGGTAATTGTAGGATCGTTAGAAATCAATTCGAGGAGGAAACATAACTCCTCAATGAAATATTGTCTTTAGTTCTTGTAATTTTTTTCTTCGGTTTAGTTGATTCGTTGGCTTGGAGGTTTCAGTTTAGTCCCTCTCACTCATGTGTGTAATTTCTCTTATTTTCAACAATAACACTCTTTGTGCTGTCATTTAAAATTATCTTATACATTCAAAAAATATCTTATACACTCATTTATTAAGTGTTTGGAGGATGAAATTGGTATTTGATAGAATTTGATTGGATTTGGTTTAACTAAATAAAATCCTTACAAATATGAAGGGTTTTCGCATGATTTGAGTGGTGGAGAAAATAAAAATTTATTTTTACTATTGACTTTGTATAACCTACTCACAATTTTTTAATCCGTTTTTGAAACTTAATAAAATATCATATTCGTAAAATACTATAAATTCACACTTTATTATATATTTTGAGAAAGTTATGTTAAAATCAAATCAACATATTTTTTGGTTTAAATAATTCTATTAGTTATATCTTCGTCTTAAAAACCTCCTTTATTTTTAATACCAAACGTCTAATTTATCAAATTTCGGTCTAATTCCTTACAGTGAACTTTTTTTTTGGCAATTCTTAAAAAAAATAATTTAATAACAATGTGGTCTTTTTTTTAAGAAGAAATTTTTCTTCTACATCATGATAAACAATATATGAATAATTACACAAATGTTATCAATAAACAAGGTATTGTAAAAAATTAAGTGATACAGATTTTGGTTTTCATGTCAATTATTATGCATTTTAGCAGTCAAATTTACTTTTACTTATTACCGAAATAGAATTATAAATCCATGAATTTTAAAATACGATTCTAAATCCAAATCCCATTTTTTATTCAACCAAAGATAAAATTAGCTGAACGAGCTCCTTAAATGGTGTTTATTCATGGCAATTCCTTGCTCCTTTCCATGCAAAGCTGCAAAAGGGGAAAAAATTATGCTTTACATGCGGATGTAAAATAGAGCTCAAGTATTTGTTTTCTCTTTATATATATTGATTCATTTTCTTCAGAATCATTACGAGTCTGAACTCTCTGATGACCTGCACCATTTTGGGTTGGACCAAGAGAATGAAGCTGCAGCAGAGAAGCGCCTATTGATTGCAAAAAAGGTATTTCATTTACTCCATAACTCCCAACTCTTACATTTTTCTTATTGAAACTGAGATCACTTTCATGAATGTTATCTAACAGAAATTCGTTGAGGGGCCAAATGATCCTGCAAGGGAAAATTCAGAGTTAAAAGATGGACTTAAAGGAAGAATGGCTGAAGGTTCCATATCGCATGGAATGATCAAAGCAGTTCAGGAAGAATGTGAAGAAATCTTTGAAGATTCAGAAGATGATGCTACGGTAAAGACCAAATCTCTTTAAAGTTATTCTATCTTCTATGGGCTCACAAATATTCGTCCAAGTTCTCCTCTGTAGTACCTGTTGGTTTTAAGAACTCAAGAATCAAGATATTTTTGTTGTTATCACATTTATTTTGCGGATAATCCTTATTGTTTAACTTGTTGATTGCAAGCATCCTTGAATGGAGTGTCCTTACCTGTTTAGTTTTTTTGTTGCTGCTAATTGAATTAACAGTTACAAAATTTCTTTGCTAATAACAGTCGAGTTGCATTTTAAAATTAAGAGTGTGGTTAAACAGTTGATGCCAAAAGAATAATACATTTTAAAAATGTGTAAAATGAAATTTAAATAATAACTAGAAATATTAGCATATGACATTGATCTTATTACAATGTCCGTATGATTTACTACTGCTATGGCGGAACTTTTCTGGTTTTAGTACTACGTATTGAATCGGCATCTTTATTACATGGGGAGATGCCAAATTTGAAACTCCACCTGAAACAAATTGGTTACGACTATCGGTGTTATAGGTCCATTGAACTCCTAAAAAAAGAATAGGTCCTACGATAGAGCATGGTGCAACATGGTAACATGGGAAAAGCATAAATGACACAGCAGATGAGAAATTATTTTTATCTGTTGGTTGATAGCTTCTTTATTGGTTATTTTCTGGTAATTCTTTGGACACTTTTTCAATGTCCACTGTTTCTGCGGAAATGAAGGTAGTTTCCTTTTTAGTCTCTTCTATAATGCATACAGTTTCATAATTTGTGTACTCTCTCTGCTTGTAAGTAATTGCATTCTGATTTTGATTCACTAGGGTGGTTTATTTATTCTTAGCTCCCAGTATGATTATCATGACAAGTTTCCATATATGTTTGCAAATGAAAAAAGTCCATAGAATGTCAAAAGCAGAAACACATAGATGCGCTAGACTGTCACATCCACTACATGTCTAACTTGGATCTTGATGGATATGAAACTGAGAAACTATAAAGAACTCCTACACGCATCTGATTTGGGACTCAGTATCCAACCATTTTCGACATCAAGGTGCAAAAAATTAAAAATACTATCGGCAATACTTTCATTTGCAGGCACATCAATGTAGTTGACTTTTTTCCGTTACCACCAAAGCTCCATTTCTATCGTCTTCCTTTGTCCTTTCTCAGTTACGGTGTCCCTAAATGGCTATATGTGCACGAATCACGGGCCTTCTTCTCGTGTAATTTAGGAAGACATTCTACAACAAATGAAACTAGTCTGTCAAATATTTCATCTATAATATTCTGCAACTAAGGAAAGGATAAATGCAATCTTGAACTAATTTAGTGCCATGAGTCAGGAACGAAATTCTAATTTTCAAAGCGATTCCCCTAAAGCTATAGCATCATATGCTTCGAGCTTGCGCAAAAGATCTGCATGGATGTGATTATTCCATCATGCACGCTCCATTCGGTCTTACCTTGGCTAGAAATTTTCGCTACATTACCCTTATTCAGCAATGTTGGACAAAAAATTGACGCCCAACAATAGTTTTAGCGTTCCAGGCTTAAATGGTTGAGTAGTGTTCCATGCTACTTTGTCATAAAACATGTCCCACTCCTCCACAGATCAGTGCTAAATGCTGCTCTTCTTATTTAGTTATGCCCTTTAGGATTACGTGTGGATGATTCATTCTGCTCGTCTCGAATTGTATGCTGAATGGATGAAGAAATACGTGGCTCATGAGGATTTAAGGAGGAGTTGTGATGGTACAAGAAGGGGAATTTGATCCAGCAGAGTTATCTAAAAAATCCGAGTTTCTGAAACATTTAAATATTTTCTATTTCTTCTCTTTCAACTTCCTTGCAAACATCATAGCACAGCGGAATGAAATAGATAAGGTTCGGAGTATTAGAGCTTAAGTCTCTATCCACCAATTGTCTTGTTTTGTTTACAGAACTTTAGGCCTCTGTTACCTTGTTAAGAAGAGCAACGAGAGCAATAATATGTCATCTGTTTTCAATGGAGAAAATTTGTTCTGGGTTTACAAGATATCATCCTTGTTTACTTTAGGAAGACATCAATACTGAAGGAACTGATAAATCTAATCTATCATCAATAGTATTTAGATTACAATGAAAGAAAGAATAAAGGCAATGCCAAACTAGTTAGTTCCATGTCTTGGGATGGATTTTTGTCTCGGCTTTTAGTCATTTGATCCACCATCAAGGTGGAACATATCATTACATGATTTTCTCAATGGAAATGTGAAAATATTTAGGATTAAATGATACCCTGACTTTTAAATATCAAGGTTATGGGTGGCTAATGTGGTAAAATTGGTCTATTTTGAAATATTGTCGTTGATTTGTTTTCTAAAGTATTGGCCTTTGACCAATAGTTTAGGCGCCCCAAAGGCGTATGTGCATCAACAAACGACTTCAAGGAGTTGGAGGCGAAGCATTGCCCTTGACCAACAAGTGAAAAGAAAAAAGCCGAAACAAGAGATAATTAATGCAAATATGCAGAGGATGAAGGTAGATTCAAGTTTACCAACAAGATACAAGAGTTAACATGAGAAACTTGATTTTATTCTAATCACATCAAAAAATCATTCATCACCGCGATTTAATAAGATCGTGAATCAAGCAAGGCCCCAAGGATGACTTGGAACATTAGGACTCTGAACGGATTCATGGAACTTGAAGTTGCCCATCTCCTGAACAATATGAAAAATCACCACAAATCTGAGCGTTTGAGGTGAGCAGATAAAAATGAAAGATGTAAGATCTATCCATAATAGTCTAGTCCATTAACGAATGGTTAGAAAACAATGCACATAATCAAAACAAGAGCTAGGAAGATGTGAAAAGATAAACGACCATGTGTCACTTGAAATATTGTGAGGAAGTCTGCAGAATAGTTCCCTTCTGTATCATGCTAACAAGGATAACAACTATATATTGTACTCTAGTAGGATGCCAAAATTCCGCTTGCCCATTAGTTTTGCATAGGAAAATGGAAAGGACATCTTTTGTCAAAAACATATAAGAGGAATAATGTAGAACCTTCGCGAGGAAAAGAAGCCAAATTTTGTGAAAGAGATTGAAATAGATGTTTGTCTTATTTGAAAATTCAATCATGATGTTTTGAAACATTTAAGATGGTTAATTTGGATGAACGAAGCCTCAAAGAACATCACGAAATGGAAAATGATTGGAAGGCTGCAAAGTCCAATAAATTAGCAAGTTACTAGAAAAGGAAACATAATTCTCGTATATTAAATAGAACTTTATTTTGAAGCCTATTTGGTAATTGTTGATTGAAATATAGGCGAATTAAGATGCACATTTTTTTTATAGAAAACAATATTATATTAAATAATTAAAAGCTAATAGTTACAAAAATCTGACAATAAATCTGCAAGGTAAAAAAAGAAAAAACAGAAGCACAGATCATATCAACAACAAATATAACTCTAATCCCTTATTAAATCTTTGATCGAGAAATTCTCAAAATATTAAATGCTTCTCAATCCAGCCTAATGTTCGAATCTTAATCTTGTCCCAATACTTTTCAACTGACTCTTCTGTATTTGAAAAAATCCTTATATTCCGCTCTAGCCAAATTGACCAGCAAATATAATGAGCTACCATTGTCTGAAAAATTATATCGCTCCTACCAAGATCACCTCCAAGATCTGCATTAAAAAGTTCATGCAAAGATTTTAGTACTTTCCTTCAATATAGAGATTTCGCAAGACTCGTGGTATATGATGTCTTCAATTTGTTCTCTAGCCATGTTTCAGCATAATATTTGCCTTTATTTCATTTTACCACTTGGTTGTAGCTTCATCCATAACTCCAGATTGTAATTCTTCTTGCAGCGTGATGCTGATGCACCCAACCAAAGCGAATGCATCTCTTTTTCCATCGTTTTAACTCGAATTCATCACTTTCACTTATATAATAAAAAAAACTATGATTAGGAACTGTAAATAATGATTTAAGCCATTAATTTCACCTAATCTCAATAAATTAACTCAAATAAAAATACCGAAATATAAACTCGTCATGGAGTTTATGATATCTTCAATCTGAATGTCTCCGCATTTAATCTGGCCAGTTTCTAATGTTTAGACCACAATATTTAAATCACTACTAAAATACGGCCCTTTTGAATCTTTTTTGAATCTACCATATCCGTCAGACTGTCACCTTTTTTAATACATTGTCGAATTTGGCTGATGACTGAGAATTTAGAACCTTAGAATGTCTAGCTTTTATATCAATTTGTTTTGTGGAAATTATTAGATTTGCTGGCCGAATAATAGGTAATCCAAATATGAAATTATCGTGCTAACTAAAGTCGAAAGGACTGGCTTTAAATGTTAGAAATCCTTTGCAGAGCTCAGATTAGATGAAAAATATGTGGTGTTGTACTACTGAGTGGAACTTCTAAACATCCTTATTTCAATTGAAATGCCACTGTTGATTTGATTGTCATGAACTGAATAAATTCTCGTCATAACTCAAGAACATTCTTGATTTGTAAATCGATAAAAAAAATAAAATCATGAATGAAGTTGGGAGCCTGGATCTTATCAAGACCACTGCTACTGACAACGGCCTTATACCTTTGGTGAGAGACTTTTATAGAAAAATAAAGTAAACGGGGTGGTTTGTACAAGATCTTACACCATTTCTTCGAGTAATTAAAAGTTCTAATCATCAGGAGGCAATTCACTAATAGGAAGTTCAAAGATGTTACCTTGAAAATTTTCGGGGTTACTTGTATTCGAGTTGATCTCCTAGATTGGCTCATGCTCGGTTTTTAAATTATTTCGTTTCATATGCAGTGACCATGTAAAGTAAATAACAATAAAAAGTTCTCTGCTGCTCCAAATTGCAATTTTAATTCATGTTTTTTCTCGTCAAAATGAATGTATCATCACGAGCCGAAGGCAGAAGGTATGGAGTTGAGAAGTGACCGCAAAAAGCAGTACGTTGAATCAGACGAAGGAGAATTGCCACCCGACCCCAGATGGCCCGACGCCACAGTTATTCGTTGTTGATGGAGACTGGTTTGGTGTACTAAATGATACTGTCTGACCCAAAAAGGGTGAAGAATAGCATCATGATAGGAAAGCCTTTACGTATGCAAAAACACTATATTTCCTTGTCCAATTATCAAATGGGCTAAAAATTGTTATTTTTCCTCGGGGCATTACAATTAAATAATTTCATGTTTCTTGGGCTGTCTGCTGCTGCGATCCATATTTGATATATGTCTCTTTCGTTAGATTTTTTGTTCCTCACTTGTTATTTTGTCTTGTTGAACACGCAGAAAAGGTAATTTCGGTGCATTCCTTTTGTCGGGAAGGAAATTCATGTGTTACTCTTTGGGTATTCCTTGATAGTATCCATTGTTGGTTCACAGATAGTTGAGACTTACCCCTGAATTGAAAAGAGCACGCACCTAAACAAGTACTCTGTTATACAGGATCTGATTTGTCAAAATATGGTAAGCATCAAATTTCGCCAGAACTTCTCTTGAACTTCTCTTACAGTTTGTCCTCTGCCTCTTACTGATAAAAGTTACCCGCCTGTACGTCTCGTTTGTTTCTATTCCCTTCGCTTTTGCTTAGATGTCTTTAATAATCATCCTTTTTAAAGTGCACGCATACTGTATCTGTGAAATTATGTTGCCCTAAACCTGCTAGCTTCCTCTGGGTAGAAAGTAACTAGTCTAATCTCCATGCATCTCTCCAAAGGGGTTGCAAAACAAGAAAGCTTCAAATAGCCATCCCGGTTCATTGTATAGACCAACAAAATGTGCAGTTTAAAAATTTAGGGAATCGGGGGATTGTAACGAGTTTTTGTTTTATTTATGTGACATAGGCGATCTTCATTCTTATGGAAATAGTTGTGTTCATATCTGTATCCCGTCATCAATAACTGCTATAAGTTTGAGAATTTGGCCTAGTCAGTTGTCACGGTCACGAGGTAAACTTGTCCACTTAGTTGGTCCTTGATCGTTTTTCTTTCATCGCTTCCGGGAGTTTGCTCTTGCCTCATACTGCTCATTTAACATCAATGGTCCAACTACTGCATAGCAAATTGTTGAATAATGCATAGAGGAAACAATATTTCAAATGAAATTGGGGCAATAAAAACAGAAGTAATTGCCCCCTGACTGAATACCCGGTCCTTCGTGGCTAGTAGAAGGTGTCATATTTTCCTTGGAATTTCTTGACGCTAAGATTAACCAAAATGTGCTCAACATCTACTTGAATCTGAATCAGTCTAAAGAAAAGGCTGAGTCCAGTGAGGAATTTCTATTCTCTGTCATATTATATATATTTGAGACATTAGTGTGTTAACAATCATCTTCGCAATTCGAAAACTTTTTCCGTACTGAAGATCAAATTTTAGCTTGATTAGTTCGGTTTGAGTTAAATCGACTACATCAAGCATATATTTAAATTATAACTTAAACTTAATTTCCATTGATTATTGAATAGTAGTAAAATAGAACATTATACTGTATATGTTAAATTAATAGTTTGATTCAGTTCGCCAAAAATGTATAACATCGAATATTTTTCAAATTCTATATGTTACTGCCATGAAAGGTAGATTTTAGAAGACTCGGCTTGATATTTAGGATAGATAACAACATTTATGGCCGAACAAATGGAGGTCTCGTGATAATTACACTTAAAGACTGAAGTGTACGTACGATCCACACGAAACTCACATGGCCTCAAATATAAATTGAAAAACCGAATATTCATTACGAATCCACATAACATAATACTTGTTTTATATCAATTTTAGTCATATATATATTGAAATATGATATTTTAATCTTGTATCTTCTACTAAATAGATTATAGTCATGTAACTATGTTTTAATGATCAAATTAACCTTTTTCATCAAAATTATATAATTAAATTGTTAATATTATTGTTAAATTTTTATAATTACATTGTTAAATATATGTAAACATGACAACAAATTTTTTTAACCGTGTAATTATAAAAAAATTTAAAATTAATATTAGTCATTTAATTTGAGGAGGATGAGAGACAGTTATTGAACTATAATTGATTCAACAAAAATAGAGGACAAAATTACAAATCAATATAGAGCTGACTAAAATTGAAATTTTACCAATCGATAAATATATGAATACATCAGCCTTGACTACAGATTCAACTAGCAGTCAATATAGCATATATCTGAATGTGACTGCAATTTGCACATGTAAACGTATCCGTCATGGCATGATGTCCAAGCTATGATTATAAAGAAATGAATTTGGCGACATGATTCAGCAAGCTAATATTTTTTTCAGATCCGAATCATATTGCAGAATGTGCAACGGGAACTCATAAACTGATAAACTGTTACCTATGCCGCATTATCCAGACAGACAGATCATATGCAAACAAATACCCCAACTCTTAATAATTACTGATATTCATCAACGAGTACCTGGATGGTGGTACAGAAAATCGCCACGAAATTTTTCATGGAACAATTGAAGACTCTGTCTATCTGCAGCAGAAAGAAAATTTTGGACCATGAAAAAGGCCCTAAAAGTAGAAATAAAAGTAAACAATGTAAAAGAACAATTGAAATTCAGAATTAATCCGCTGTTAATTTAGAAATTACAGTAGAAGGCAACATCTGTTACAAGTGCACGACATCTATAACTACCAGTGTCCTAGTTTTAACTTCTAAATTCGTGGAGTTTATATCAGGTACATTAATAGTTTTGATGCATTTCACATCTCCAACAAAACCAAAAAAATTGCACGTCAATTATGGGTTCATGCATATTCAAGTGTTTCGATAGTGCATTTCCTCATGCAAGTATATAAGCACTGTATACATTTTCTGCAACAGTCATAAATAGTCAAGTGTTGCAATGAGCACAATTAAATATAATCAGCAAGTCCCACCAACTCGTAGAAATGGAAAAAATAACATCTCAGTGTCACACTAAAGAAAGCCTTTTTAAAATAGTAAAACCACCTCTAGCAGAAAAAACTTACTGTGTTGTCTTTTCTCGCAGAGCTTAAAGTCATGTATCATTCCTCATCGCTGTCGTAAACCATTTTCATCCGCCGATGGGTTGTAGCCTTCCTTGGAGGAGAGTCTTCGTCGGACTCAATGTCCTTCCTTTTAAGGCTGCCTCCAGAACCATTGACCTGCTTAGCGTCCTGGTAAATAATAATGTCAAAGAAGAAAGTTAGTAACCCAGCACTGCTGGGAAGGGAGCCCAATCAAACACTGTAAACTTTTTTCCCTAAAGATCAAACTCGAATAAAACCAAAATGATTTGCAAAAAGTGTAATAAAATAACAAGTTTCAGGACTACTAGATTTAAATGCAAATGGGAATCATTTATTAAATTAAAATATACAAAAAAAATTATGTAAAAGAGCATAAACTACCCTAAAATACCTAGAGAATGCAAAATACAACTCTCTGGGGTTGCCATTCCCGGCCATCTGTTATAGTAATATGGTAAATGAAATTCGGAATATATTATTATATAAATAAAAACCATAAAATAGGAAAAAATACATATAAAAATAGCTGAAGCCCAACTAAAAAATAGCCCAGAGTCACAGGCCCAGGCCTCGCCTTGGGCCTGCTCAGAGGCAAGTGCCTCTTCCCTTAGGCACGCACCTCTGGTGATGCCAGAGCACGTAGGATGTATCCACTCACACAGGACTGCACCTGATGCACTTCATTCCTGAGGCTCTCTTTTGAGAACTATGTAAGTCACAAAATGGACATTTCAAAAATCAGGCTCACAAGTCACAACTAATATCAGGTACGAGCATCACCACGGTAACAATGGTTGGGTAAGGTGTCTCATGATGACAAATGGAAACTTATAATGGTAAAATGGAATGCTTTTGTCACGCTATGAAGTTGTTCCATTGTTCCAACTACTACAATTATCTAGAGGATCAAGTATCTTAATATTAAAAAAACTTGAAGATAAATTACTAACTTAAGAGTAATAGTGCCTAATTTCAAGCTTAATCCATTTTGGAGAAGTACCACCGTACCACTACAAATTGGTTCTTTTCGTATTATAAGAAAATTAGGTGATATATTAATTAGCAGCTTAAGATTAATCTTGTTTTATTCAAGTTCAACCCATTTAGCACATAGTCCACGACAAATACGCGATGTGTGGATGATATCAGGAATGAAACAGACAGCCTGCATTTTGAATCCAAATAGTCACATCCATCAAGGGTCCACGTCCATCAGAAATGAAACAGATAGCCTGTATTTTGAATCCAAATAGTCCTTTGTCATTGCATGACCTAAGATCTCTGATAAGAAGAACTTTTTAGTGGTTGACACATGATGTTTCTTCACCGTTAGTATTTCAATCAGGTTCAACTCAAACTATACATTTAGTCAGGATCCTCGGTCAAATTGGTCAACTGGTTTACAAATTTCATAAAATCTCACCCATGTGGCATGCCTCGTTAAAAGAACAATATATTTGATTACCGACTTCTTAAGAACATGAATTTCACCGTCAATTTCTACACAGTAATAGGCAGTCGGGAAATTCTATGCTGCACCAGGTGAAACAGTATTTGCCGTTGAATTTTGTGGGCCCCCCCCCCACATGAACCCCACACGATTTCATGTGGGGCCCATGAAAATAACAATTATCAACCCACCGGGGGTGTTACACCCAGTGGAAGATAAAATTTCCCTAGGTAATCTTGTATCGTGCAACAGTTCATATTATGTTCTTTAAAAAGTATTGGAGGAAACAACTATACATTTTGGCACCGTTTTTTATCTATCTTATCACATGTTTACATTGTCATATTATTTATTTTACATCAATCAAATCATTAATTATTTATCTTCCATCAGTAAAATCATTGATTTAAATTATAATATTATCCTTAATAAATAATATCATTACTTTTTTAAAATTATTAAAAGGATAAAATGATAATTTATCATTGTATCATTTCGAAAATATCATGTCAAGCGACATGCAGTGACTGTTTACGACTCTGAAATGAAGAGCATAGGCTAAAGAGGTGGATCTCACCAATATTCGGTGTAACACTTTTCCCCAAGTACTCAAGTAAAATCTGTACAATTGATCATTTACGAACCGAAATCACATTATTCAGATGAACCATACACCAGATTTTAAAGTTGTTACTTATTGGACTCACTTTCAGTGCCGAAACCGCGTTGTATAGTGGACTAATAATCCGGTACATAGACCGGTGTTTAGGTTCAATTCATTCATTCATTTAATCAATAATAGTCGATCGTTAATCAGTCAAGAACCAATAAATCAAGATACTCAAATATGCAATACAATATGACCAATAATTTGTGACATGCACAACATGATTTGATATATAAATAAATAAGTAGTTTATAAACGTTATTGTAAATTTAAGGTCATATGTCAAACTCTATTATTGAAGAAATCGGTAGGAAAACCTGACTTCGGTAGCTTACTATTCACCTTAGTTGTCGATCACAAGCCAAGATAATTCGTATCAATATCATTTGAGGGATTTTACGATGGTTAAGGAGCAATAGTAGGTGTTGCAATCTTTTAAAACTCATTTTTGTACAAAACTTGTATCAAGAAGTTTTGATTAACACTTTAAAAATTCATGACAATTAAAATGCATGTCCAAAAATCATCAAACTTTCCAAAAAAAACCAAAAAATAGTTCAGAATTGTTAGGAAGGAAGACAAGTCATGAAACTTGTCGGCGCGTGGCGTGGCCGAGAATCGTTCGGAAGTCGGACAATTCATGAAACTCGTTAGCGCGTGGCATGGCCGAGCTCCGGCCGCCACACGCAGCCGGAATTTTTACAGGAGACGCATCTTGTTATTTCACACAACTTTTATGTTGAACACTTTCCAAATTTGGAACGGATCAATAGCGTAATTTGAAAAACTAGAATGACTGTCAAGCTCAATTTGGACGACCAAAAACAGTGCTTCCGGAGATTATCGGGATGATCGGATGACACATTTGTGAAGTAGGAAACATTTTGACAATTTTTATGTTAAAACCGAAAGAAAATTTGTTCAAGAAGAAGGAAAAATAAGGACCACAAACTAGTAACTTGGAATTGAGTTTTTCACAGTTTTGATTGATTTTGGAAAAATTGATTGATGATCTTGATACACCTCCTGGCCTTTATGATTTCTAGTTAAAAGAGGATGGTTATGTAAAAATTTCAGAATTTTTAGAGATGATTTGCTAATTTTCCGTCAATTTCCCTTAAATCTACTTATTTTTTTAACTTCTTTCCAATCTCCTATTTTTCTCTCAATCCTACAAAAAGTAAAATGCATCTCAAGTGGTCTATTTATAGTAGAAAATGAAGTGGATGAGTCACTATACATGGCCAAGTGTTGCCTAAATGGGTGACACATGATTGTTATTAAAATTAATTGATAATAAATACTTTCCATTAATATATAGACTATGTGATTATTCTATTTATTAATTTAGTATATATGAATTTAATGTATATTTGTATGTATGTGATATAGTATAATTTTATTTATTTTTTATTCATTTTTAAGTCATTTAGTAGAATCATTTTTCTCCTTAAATATATTATATACTTTTAACCTATGTTTAAAAAAATTTATCTTTAATTAATTTATTTATTTTGATTTTATTCTGATTATAACCTAAATTGTTTTACTTTATATTTTTTTTGAAATGGTCTTTATTCCATTTTTAAATAAATTTAAATTCCCTTGTTATTTACTTATATATATTGTTTTTAATTATTATTTTAGAAACATATTTTATGTATTTTTAGTATTAAACATAAATTTATTTAACTTTTTTTACGTTGAGGAGAGTAAATTTTATTTTATTTAATTAATGTATTGTTATTATTTTTATTCAAATCATTTATTTAAATTTTGACTAAACACCTCAAAATTTTTTGAGGAGTTAACACAACCCTCACAAATTACAGATACCAGACATCAGTTTAGCCTCAGGATATCATACATGTAAATGAAATTTATAATGGGCCAACTTGGTGAAGAGCCCTAAAAGAGAAACACAAACAATTTCAAATGTTATGCCACGATACAAGCACATATGAAGGCTAAAGCAAAAAAATATATATATGAAAAGAACTTTCCCTTACCTCAGCCTCCACTTCGGATTCAACATAAGTCTCTTCCTCCTCTCCTCGCTCATGTTCTTCCTCTTCTTCGGCATAATCCTCTTCTGCTGCTTCACCCCTTTTATGTACTGGAGAATCTTCATCTTCTTCCCCTTCAGTTTCATACTCAGACTCCTCCTTCTCACTTTCAGAGAAATCCACTGGTTGTCGAGATGATTTAGCACCTGGAAATGCCGACTTATGAGGTATATCTTTTGGGCCCTGAATGTAAAAATTCATAGAGTTAAAATCAAGATTAAATGAAAATATTAAATAGAGTGACTAAAGGTAAAGGGACAGGACTGCTCATATTACTCATGTCAGATTGACTAACCTTCTTCGCATTCATAATGTGCTTCCCTGCTCGTGCTTCCATCTCTAGGTCTTCCTCAAAGCGACGATGTCCCCTAGAATCATAATAATCTTGTCCATCCTCCTAATGAAGTGAAGAATGATACAGAAACTAATATCAGAAACGAGAATGATTTCACAATAAGATTGGGAGGCAAGTAGTTTTGATTAGGCATTCATGATACGGCAAAACAACAAAAGTGGGCTCGTGTCCAGAAAAGATGCCCTAATTCTAACCTCATCAAGTGCATCCTCCAGAAAACCAGGTGAAAGTTGACGTTCCCTGCGGGCAGGTTGTGTATATTTACGATTCACCTTCTCCTTCTTCCGGTTAAGAAGTTCACTAGCTTTGATTGATTGACTAACAGCCTAAAAAGACCCACACGACAAAGTAATACTTGACGTCCATTCACCTGACGATCAAAGCTAAGTACATCAAATGGTCATTTAATTATACCTTCTCTTTTTGCTCCTTCTCCCTCTCCGGATCAATATCAGTGATGCAGTTCTTGACTTTGTAAACCTTTTTGTGTCTCGAATCAACGAGAGCAGTCAATAAACGGTGAGAATTAGAGGATAATGATGAAGGCATAAACCTCATTTTTGATGAAATACTCCCCTGAGATTGGAGAATGCCCTGAAACAGAATTGTCAATCAGCCGAAGGCTCAGCATTATCTAATGAAAATAAGATATCATCCATCTGGACCTGTGCACCTATTAAAGTTTTATCAATAGCTTCGCCAGTATTACATTATCTGTATAATAAAGAGACAATGCACAATGTGCAAACAGAAATGAAAATATTACCTTTCCATGTCTGAGGAAAAGATGTGTTTGTTCGTGTTGAGCATCCTGCTTAGATATATCAAGCACTTCATTTCCAATATGCAACTGTAGGCTTCCATCTGACCACTCTACAAATCTGGCATTGCTTTCCATCTACACATAGAATCACTCTATCACAAAATCATAATAACAATCAACTGAATTCGAACATATAGCAACATTATTGTGAGTGCAATTCAAGTACGAAAAACATTCCTATCCAAGATAAAATAATGAACAGGGCTCATATATTGACGATATTGATTTGTGAAGGTATCCTGTTTAAATTTCTCACTTCATCACCAATTCACAACAAAATTTCTCACTTAATCACCAATTCACAACAAATCTATGGTTACGTTAGAAAATAAAACCAACTCCTCTATTTTATTTAAGTAATCATCAATCTATCAAGATTTACTTTATTTATATGTTGTTTTAATTTGCAGGCTCTGCCTTCCAAAATTCTCCTTGGCCTTCAACTTGTAAATCTTGAAAATTATTTACACATTCTCCATTGTCAAACAAAAAATAGAATTCACACGCACAAATTAAAAAGGCAAAGATAAAACTAACCCAAATAGAATGGTAATCTGTCCAACCGTCAAGTTTCTTTTAGCATATTATATTAAAAAAAGTAGTTTACTATAGATTAAAATTCTTAAGTCACAGTTCTTGTTCTACACCATCT
Organism: Primulina tabacum; assembly: GCF_025594145.1. Lineage (NCBI taxonomy): Eukaryota > Viridiplantae > Streptophyta > Magnoliopsida > Lamiales > Gesneriaceae > Primulina > Primulina tabacum. The sequence continues at coordinate 5,023,362 of NC_134557.1, forward strand.
TATCAATATGTTTATTTTATTTCCAGGTGAACGGGCCTCGCAGCCTCTTAGTATTTTGAAATTATGTATTTTGTGCTTGTTGCTTACATCAGGCAAATGTGAACCATAACAAAAAAGTTGGTACATTTCTTTTCACTAAATTTTATACTGTGCTACTTTTGTGTTGTTCTCCAATATTATAAGGACTTTAACAAACATTCAAATATTCGATCCCATCACAACTTTATAATGTCATATCAGAATGGAATAAAATGGCTCTCTCAATGAAAATATGAAATTTATTGGGGTATATTAGAATTAGCTTTCCATCCCAATTTGTTGTCTGCCATGCATTCCAAGATCATATGACCATCATGCACCTATGCGGCCAATTTTACATGTTGTAGAGATACTATATGCAAAAGATTTACATACCATCCGCAATAATTTACTCTTTCCAAACATTTCAATTCAGGGAACTAAATCAGAAGCTATAAAATCAATGTAAATCTCACAAAAAGAGAGGACCTATTCAATCATATATGTCTCGTCTACAAAAGCCAATAAAAAGTGATATATTGCCCAAAACTACAATAAAATAAATTAATTAATGAATATAGTCAGTTTGCATTACAATTAGTGAAGAATTCAAAAGATGAATCTCAAATAATTTCAAGAGTTTAAAATTCATTATACCGATCTATAAACAAGCTTAAAAGACAGAAAAGAAATTTCAAATTCAAAGGACTCAAAAACATGCAAACAAGTATAAAGGATTCACATTATGAATTTATAATACATTGATTTTACATTCTTTAATCCAATACTAAGTTTTTTTCCTCGGATTAACTTATATTTGAGTATTGACAACTTCATTTTAACGTACACATGTTTCAAATGGGAACAACTAAAAAATCATTGAAGGCTTTACTTACAGACAATGTGCCATCAGGCTTTTTGACCTTCCTCCAACGAACAACATTATTTTCCAAACGTATCCGCTTTCTCGATCCTGATTCATCAGTCTCATAAAAATCTTCTTCCACAAATGTGTTGGGATCAAAAGGTTTAGAATCTATGCCCATAATATTTGAGACTTTGATCATATTCATCTGCAATAGTAGAATCATCACTACTGTTTCTGCAACTATGTACTTGATACCTAGAGTTTATTACTAAATTGTCCAGGTAAACTAGAACCAATATCCCCTCCAAAACAAGTAATTACAGAAATTAAAATCGAAGTAAAACCTACCTAACCATAAATTTTGTATAAGAATGCTATCCAATTTCTAAGGAAAAGGCCCAAATATTTTTTTATATAAGAAACGATATTATATATAATATAAAAAGGATGAAGTTACAAAAAGGCGGACAAGATATCCGCAAGTTCGTAGAAAATAAAAACAATATAATCACAACATCATTGAATGAAAGTCCAATCCCTAACCAACTCTGAAATCGATAAATGTTTGAAAACTGAAATATTTATAGTCCGCACTGCAGCTCTAAATCTGATGTTATCCCAAGTCCCACACTTGCCAATCGACTCCACTCCGTTGTCGAAAATCTTTATGTTTCGCTCCAACCTAATCGACTTGTAAACAATAGTTTGGTTTGCACAGGGGCAACGCAAACAAGTTTAGGTTCTTCATTATTGGTTAGACCGGGAGACAAGTTAACTTTCAGTAGATCATATCTCGAGGACTTCACATAAATCATGGCGAGGCTGAAATTAAAGTAAGCATTATGGATGGTTTAACAGTTGTAGGAAAAGTGGTACCTTCGAAATAGACAACTGATCCACTTTTATTTTGTCTTCTTAGATGATATCTCATTACACTAAGCAAAAGCCCAATGTGATTTATATTTCCTACCTTCATACTAGTATCAACAGTTCCACAGTTCTCAATATGTCATTTGCATCCATGTTTTTGTTAAGATCTACACAATTTCAGCACACATCCAGCCTAACTTGTGAAAGATTGCACAAATTGAATAATTTATGCAGTTTGAATACTATAGATCAAGTAAACGCTTCAGAAGAATCGATAGGACTCATCACAACTATTTTCCACACAAATTCACCAAATTGTCTTGGTTGTTTTTGAAGAAGCAGATGCCCCATGAAATTATTTAAAACTACTAATATATAACTAGTACTCCGGATAGACAGAAACACCGGACTCGGTAAGTGTATTATATCCCAGTCATAATTTCTCAAAATATTTTGGTTGATTCCAAATTGTAGCAGCTTCCAGTGGAAACAAGACTGTAGGTAAAACCTTGTCTGATTCAGCTGGAGGATGGCGCAGAGGAATCTCCAACTCCAGTGGGGGGCCAACCGGTTTTTCCTTGGGTTTAGCATCAGAGTGCTCCTCTTCAGAATCATATGGTGCATCTTCATCAGGTATCATATCCTCCGGCCTAAGCTTTCCCTCATAAGTTACGTCTTCGTCCACAGGTGATTGCTATATCAAGGGAAAATATGTGAATCATTTCATCTGTATATTATTTATAATTACAGTGCCTCTTTATGCATGAACAAAAAAGAAATTTTCAGAATGAGTTCTCCTACAGTCCTACTAACGTTTCCTTCTTCAATCTGATTCCGAACTTCATATTCTGCTTGTTCTTCGTCATCAGAGTCTCCAAAAACATCGCGTATCTCTGGCGCGGAGTGTAAAAATTGATCACTTTTCTCGTCACCAGGCGATCTGCAGCAAGCCATTAAATTCAGACCCTTGGACACAGTCATCTAATCTATCACACTGAAGAAATGATAAAATAACTCAGTTTTGAAATATTCAAAGCAGGTGAGAGGAAATGCGTTGTATATAATCCAGTTTAGGCAGAAGGGAAGACCAAATAATAAATGACAACAATTTGTAAAGTAGTGAGCTGATAATAATGAGTAAGAGACCTGTGACTCTGGGCCATATTCACTTCATCGTCCTCATTAGCATGGAAATGATTCTCCTCAGATCTTTCTGATCCACTGTCAATGGCATCACGTCTTCTGCTTGTCACACCTCGTTGGCCATATACCTCCTTTTCATCGCTCTCCGAATACCGATCTTCACTTTCTTCCCTTTGATCGCCTAATTCAACTTCTTGAGAGCTCGGATCTCTCTCATCCTCGCTCTCTCCATGTAAACGATCAAGATCTTGCGGTTCACCCCCACTCTCAATTTCTGCCTCCCCTTGAACTTCACCTTCGCCTTTAGGTCTTCCATCTACTTCATCCTAAAATTAAAACAAGTATCCGAATATGTTGCATTTCGTTCAAGTGATACGACTATATAAGAATAAATTATACTGGGACTATTGAGATAACTATATTGAATATGAAACAATAATTGATAGATATTAGCATGTTTGATTTGACTAATTCAAATTTGGATTAAAATTATAGCAACAAGATGAATTATAATTTTACCTTTTGACCATCACAGGTAATAGTATACGGTGGTGCTTGGTTCATAGAATATAATTGTGAAATGATAGATTATGTTGTGACGATTAAACTAATATTATATACTGAGAAATAAATATTTGATAAATTACCATTATACCCTCAAAAAATTGTTATTTTAGATTTTTAAATAAAAAGTTAAGCCTAATAATTTCTTTTAATCTCCACATTTTCTTTTTTCCGTAAAATTTCATAATCCCTGCCTATCACCAAAGAGGAAGAATATGGTTCGTCTCAGTTCCATAATGATGTCAAAGCATAATAAGAAAAAACTGAGGTTCAAAGAAAAACTGGACCAGCTCATAATTTATAAGGGCAATAGAATAAAGTCATAAATTAAATCATCCAACCAAATAAATCACCGTCAGTGTTAGATTTATATCTCTGAGTAAAAGACATTTGCTCCATACAACCTTCAAAATCTAGTGTCCACTGATATTTTCTCAAATCAGGTCGCACATGTTGTTGGGTGCATTATTTTATTTTGGGTCATATTGGGAAATTTTGAATTCAATTAAGAAATTGGATAGATTATCACATCAACAGGATGAGTAGTAAAGAAAAAATAATTATTTATGTTGAGCTTATGTATAAAAATCGGACCTGAAAAATCTTACCAAGCATGTGTTGGGAGAATTATTTAACCTATCCGACCTCAAACATCCATACCAAACATAACCATATAGTAAAAACCAGGACTAAGGATGTCAGTCATGAATTCACTTTTCAGACATGTTTCATGAAAGTAAAGAGTTGCACACTCATCACCAGACAGATTTCAGAGATTTTCTTCTACCCATTGTAATTTATTTGAGAGCTCTTTATTGGTGGCCTCAAACAAAAAATACTACAATAATTTTAAAAAAGAACAAACATTGACGTTCAATAATTAGCACATCTTCTGAGGCTGTCAGATTCGAAACTCATATACTTACGAGAAATAGCTACATACTTGTGTGTCATCGATTTATGGATTGAAAATGATAAGAAATTTTAGATAAACCTTTATCATTCAAGGAAATCTCAGTTAACACGGAGCAACATTGAAAGTAAAATAAAGATAACTATGCATGTACAATCTCTTAAATTGAGTTTAACAAAATTACGTAAGGTTTAATCAAGACACAGACAAAGTGGGAGCAGAATTTTTGAAATGGGAAGAAAGGAAACTGCAGATTGAAATTTGATATTTTGATTAGTAAAAATATAAATTAGATTCTTGAATGAGCACGTAACGTAACTTATACCCTCAATATATGTCAGAGAACCTCACCTGTAATTCGATTATAGCAATACAAATCACATATGCTTAATCTCATTAACCTATATCCAAAACTAAATATCTTTTGAATCAACACCCTGATCTAATAGATGCAGATAAAGTTACACGAGTTCATAACTGCAATTTCGAAAAGAATGATGACCAAAATCATTCCATACCAAAAAATGGACACTCTTGCAAGCAGGGACAGAAGTAAAATAATAATGAAAGGTAACACTAGGCTATCATATGCACTTTTATTTTAAAATCACGAAACTTGGGAACTTTTGCAGGAAAAGCTCGTGTTTTCATGATTTATACCTTGAAGTTTACCATACAGGTCTACTGCCCTACCTTCCACTGTTAAGCCCACCCTGTGCGGAACAAGTACACAGAAGCCTGCATCCAGGTATTGGCTCACCGTAAATAATTTGGGAATTAGGTTTAAACTTTCAGGCTCCAAAACACAAGGAAGACCGATTCTCGCATCCATTACAGCATTGACAAACCAATTTCAGTAAAATAAAATAATTTCATCAGCCAAAACACTTTCGGGTTTTAATTCATTGAAAATTGAAAGTTTTTTTCGGTTTAACAGCGAAGAAAAAATTGAGTAAAAAAATCCTCACGGAAGCATAATCGGGCTGTCGATTAGATTCGTGCTTGGATTCGATCTCCTCCTCTTCTTCGGACTGGTCACCGAACAGGTTTTGCATCATCTGATGCCGCTTCTCTTCTCCCACCATTTTTACACGAATTCGAGTGCGTTTCTCTCTGTTCTGTGTGGTGTGCGCGCGAGTAGGGGTTCTGAGAAGGGGGCTGCAAATTCGTGAAATAGGTGTTATCCACGTCTTTATTAGGAAACAGTAAGGCTACGTTTGCTTTGGATAGAATAACTGTAACGATAGAAATAATTAAGAATAATGATTGACGTAATAATAAAATAATATTATATTTGGTATAATAGTTAAGAATGAGATAAATAATAATTTTTTATGAAGTGATAAAATTGTCCTTTCAATTTTGTGGCAGCGGTCGGCGGCGGAGGTGGTCGACGGCGTTCGGCCGGCCGGAAGTGACGGTGGCGACGACAACGACGGCGGTCTGGCTACCGGCCGGCTGTCGGCCGACAGGGGTCGGTGGCGGGCTGGCGGCGGGGGTGGTCGTCCGGCGGTCGGTGGAGGGAAGTGGTTGTGAGTTTGGATTTAGGAGATGGGTAAAATTGGAAAAATATGATGGATTAAAAGTGAAATAAATAATCCTAGGGGTGAAAAGTTATTATTTTATCACACCTAATATAATCTAATCATTCATAAGAGTGATTGACTTGATTAAATAAAAAATGTACCAAACATGTGATTAGGTAGGTTAAAAAAACAAACCTACCTAATCACTCAAACCAAACACAACGTAACCGTGCATGAAACAAGACTATTGTTTTATTGGCATTCCCAAAAATAAACATATTTTCATGGAAATGAACTCGTAATTCATTGCGTATTTGACAAAAAATTGTGTGTTCAAAAAACAAAAGGAACTATAGGCGAAGCTTATATAATACGTGGATTATCCATGAATAAAGAGTTTTTATAATCGGGTTGAGATAAGTTACAAATCATCGATAAATAATTTTAGCTAATTTTTTAACTAAATTTTTATAAAGATTAAAAATATTTTACTCACAGCCTTGTATACAATTAAGAAAACAAAATTGTTGTCACAAGAGGAATACAAATTAGTAGAGTATGTGAGGACAGATCAAAAATTTGATTCCTCTTATTAACATTTTTTTGGATGAATTTGTCACACAAAATCTGTCCAGTATATTTTACGTGACCAACGTGATTAACAGGATATCATGTCAGTCCAGATTAAGTGTTTTACAAGTTATTGCATTAGTCCGAATGTTTACTCATTACGCATCGAAAAATAGCTGTTATGAATTCTGACGTAAAAAAGAAAAAAAAGGAGGAGAGGTTGCTGATGAATTAATTTAAGAATGATAATTTAGTAAAAATTAACTTTACCTTTTTTCCCTAAAAAACATTGTCAAAGGCCAAAAGAATTACAAAATAGACAAAGATTCAAATATACGTTGGTGCTCCATCTATCTGGCTGGCCTTAGTGGCCAACTATTTTCCGGATACAAATCAATTTCCCCATTACACCGCGTCATTAGCGATCAGTATACATCGCACCCACATACTTTCATACACTATCTATTCCCACATTCAAAAAGTATACACGCAAACTTAACTAAAAAATTAGTCAAAGTGTTCAACAATCCCGATATTTAAAAAAAAAATTAACTCTGATCTAATAGTCCGCCACAGAGGAACCTTGTTTGATATGGTAATAAGCTCATGTATTTCCATCATCTTTTAGGAAATGGAAACCATCTATATAGATCCAGTGACAGTTTGTGCCCCGAGGTCGATTTTTTCCCGGGACTGTAAACACATGTTTCTGCAAATCAATCAAACAGGGCCGCCAAAAGGAGTGCTCCAGCATTTACCGACAGATTATCAAGGTGTCGATACTGTGAATTCTTAGTTGAACCGTGTACTACCTTCCATCAACCTTATGTTTGAAGAAAGTTGACACGCACTTCGGATCCCACAATAGTAAATATTTCGTCCACCCTGTAAAAGGTTCAACAGTAGAGAAATGGTTTAAATAAATAAGGAAATAATAATATTAAAGGAAGTTTAATATTAAAGGAAGTTTTCTCACCATTAGGGGTGAATTCAAGTTGCACAATGTAGGATAATTATAGATGTTTAAAAATTACCGGGAATTTCCATTCAATTTGAAGGTCGGTATTCAGTAAAGTCATCCAACCAACACATACTAAGATGAATGAGTGCAGCTATGCGCTAGGAGAGAGGCATGCTCAATCAAAGTGAGACACACAGAGGTATGCTATTTTAAAATCTAGATGCTTGAAAAAAATTATATAGCATCTGATATTAACTTTACGAACGATTAATAATAACAAAAACAAATATTAATTACTGTCCATATGGTGTACTGCTACAATGCATTTTCACTTAAGATTCAAAATCCATATTAACCTCGACATGCAATTTGCAAAAGCGTTGCACGTTGACTTGAGCTTGCACTTGAGCCTAGACGTGCTTTCAAACAGCTTATAGCCTCAAATGTTAAATAACAAAGTGAACAAAAGTTTGAAATGTGATTACCTGCTTCTATTTATGTTCACATCGATCATCCATGTTGTTATATAAACCTGTAGAGTGAGAGATAAGTTGAGTAACAAAACTAGAGAGGAAGTCAAAAAGTGCTAGAATGAGGGTTTTTGTATGAATTTGATACTCATCTATGCAGGGTAATGGACAGATACACACTTTTGTTGGTAGATCCATTTACAAATTTCAGCCTATCCATATATTTTTGTTTTTTATACGCATATGTAAGTATAACCACACAAAGGGAAATATATGGAGATAAAATCTATTCATTTTATTGTAGAATTCCAAACAGGTATTGAGCACATTTACTAGTACCCTAATCCAGTACATTTATAGAAAATGCTAGTATGTTGGAGAAAGACGTGGATTTAATGGGGGTGGTGCTATGCACTTGCAGACAGACCACAAAAGGCCTCATTAAAGGTAATTTTCCGGTCAGAATATTTTAGACAAAACATTTTGCAAATAGCACTAGCATGACAAATGATGTGAAAGAACGGATATTTAGTTAGAATTGAATTGAATACAAAATCATGCATACTGGACACAGCTAACACGTAGACGATGACCGTTCACTTCCTAAACAACAATGGATGTAAAGTTGTATGATCAATACCTGTAGGACATCACAATTCTGTTTTTGTTTCTGTTGAATAGTTGAAGTACTAGATGTGCAACTCCCAAGGGATGGAAGCACTGGTTCACAAGTTTCTTCTGAGAGCAAGTTAGAGATACACAGATCCTTGAATTCCCCCTCATAGAATTCATCAGACCAATTCAAACCAACAATTTCTGCGACATTGTCATCATAGATTGAGAGCAAATCCAACACAAGCAACCGCTGCAACAGTGAAATTTGAGATGGAAAGTTAAAAAAATGCAAAACGCCTTAAAGGAGAAAAACTAAAAACAATCTTTAAAAGTGGCAAAATAGAATATTAAAATTGGATTCACCTTCAGCTTCAGCTCTGATATAAACATTTGAACAACTTCCCATGCTAGTTCCTCTGTAGAATAAAGTTGACAAAATTTGAACATGACAAGATCACCGTACAGCATTTAAAGAAAAACAGTTCAAGAGCCCAAGATAATTTATAAAAAGAAATCTGGCATTCTTGCTAAAAGAAGAAGCAATACTGGACAGCATAGCATTAAAATAGTACAGGATATGAAATTGAACAATGAGCTGAATGGAGTAGCATTAGCATATCTGATTTATTAAAAAACTATCTTCAGTCATTGCAAATTTGAGTTTACTAATAGCTACAGTTTGTTAGACTAAACCGAACAGAGATTATCAGAATAAGTTTCAAGCAGGTATCCGTGTCCTAATATATAAGCAGACATAAAAACTGAATGAGAATTTAAGTTTAAAATTGCACATACCAAACAGAGCAATTGACCAGAAGGTAAAAACAGGTATTCCACCACAGTCACCACTATCATTGCTATCCTTGGAGCTGTAAGAAAACTGAGCTAATGGGCTGCTGCTAGTCGTTCTATTGTAACACCTCATGGAGTTACAAGCATTGACCATATGAGTCACAACTGTTACCTGGAAAATAGTTTCCCAAGAGCTATAAATGCGTGTCCTGTTGATACACTACCCTCCAGCAAGAAGCTAAGCGGAGGCAACAATTCGTTCATATAGTTCTAAACAAAAGTTTTTGTAGCAAAATATTAAATAAAGTAACATGATATTAAAGAATTACAAATTTCTTCTTGGAGCATTCAGATGTTGCTGTGAAATATGGTTATATATGTTATGTAAGTCATAAGATGAGCAATTTTTTTTCCAATCTTGTTTCCAAAGACAAGCTAGACTCCCATAATCCAGAATACCAACAGATGTTTCTATGAATGAATTCATGCAATGTTATAGTGCCAGATTCTCGGATGTCCGATGTACATAAGCAGTTGAGTTTACTACAAGAATATAGAACACAAAAAAGACCAGGTCTTCTCGATTTTTCATATGGAAAACTCTTAACCACGAAGAGACATCAATTCATAACCAATGACAATACTTAGCAAGGCATATCATCCTTCAAACTTATCTAGAGGTGAAATTATCAAAAATAATTTCCTAGGGTACGATAGACACGGTCAAGCCATATACATTTAAATTGAGATTATGCGAAACTGAATTCATGCATTGCTTGGGAAATTTTCATAAAAAAGAAACCTCGTGCAAGACCAAGTTCAAAATCAAAATCCATGAATCTCGCATACGAACTTGATTTGCAATTGAAATTAGGACAAAGAGTTGCAAGCACTGCATTTCCTTTAATATATATAGCTCCGCTAACAGAAAACAGATAAACTAAACCCAGAAAGTATAATAATATATGACCACATAAAACAATGCGCACATCATATCATACGAGCTAAATCTTTCATGTTATAGGTCTTCCATATGAATGAAGTGTATGACTCCAAATAAAACACAGTACATAAAAAAATGTTTGTACGGTTAAAAAAAAGTATACTTCACTTACCATATCTCTGTAAGATGACAACAATTTGCTTCTATAAAGCTCCTGAGAAAACAAAAAATGTCACATGCCCCACATATGGACAAGAGATGTTAGTTATAGACACAATGACACATACATAGGCATAACGTTTAGACTAAAATCTCACCCAGCACATAATTAGTCTACAGATATCAGGACAAAACAAAAGAAGTTAAACACATACAGCATTTCATATGCAGTCTGTTCCATCAAATCATCAAATAAAAGTGCCAAGCAGACAACATTGATACCCATTAACATATCAAGATGAATACATGTGAAGCCATTTTGTTTAATAAAGAAGAAAAATAGAAGTAAAAACATTACAGACAACAGATCAAACAAGCCTCTCAGTGTCAAGTGTTATAACTTCATAAAGTATCAGGATTAAGTTTTGACAACATTATTAACAAGTTGTAAGTTGTAATTCAAAAGAAAGGATATATGATACTTTATGGTAATTGTTAGGTTCACATGAGTAGATAAGAGCACAAATAAAACTTCACTCATGTGTCATGCAAGTTTATAATCAGCAGACGAGTCAGAATAATCATTTCCCACATTTGTCCCAATATCTGGGGTCCGATTCATTGCTTTGATCAAATTAGGAGTGTCATTGATATATACTCAATTTGGCTTTACAATATAGAAAATGAAAATTTTAATGTCCTTTATTTACGCGTTCAATGAAAAACACAAGTTTCAGCCATACATGAAAGAATCATTAGCTGTACATTAATCTCCGAATTATTTAAACACTTTAAAGTGAAACGAGGTGAGCAAAGGAAAAGGAAATGAAAAAGTGATGGTACATGCCTGCTGCTTGAACAATTTCCGACGAGCCTTTTTTTCAATGTTAGGCATGTCACTCAAAACATGCATATCCATTCCATCCATATACCTATGATAATCCACAAGTAGGAAGCTCCATAAACAGGTAACCTCAACGATGCTTTTACACACCAAATGACTGTTTTAACTGAGATATGAATAGCGAGGGTTTTGAAATTTTAACTTTCGCAATAATTTTCCTCTTGAAACATGATTCAAAAGCTGTACTTTCCAAAATCTGGCTGTATATTAAAATACGCACATAATTTCTTTGAATTTCATCTCACTTTCATGTGAATAAATTGCCTGAGAGTATAAAGCGTACTTTTGGGAGAGGTAGGAGTTGACGATGGAGGTGGCATGAGAGCGGCCGGCAGCAGCAGCGCTGCTCCAGTCGCGACGAAAAGAAGCTAGCTTCGACCACTGGTTACGGATATTTCGCTGAGCAACCGGTCTCCATAGCCGCGCCGCCGAGGATGAAGTCGGAGCCGTAGCGGGCTCAGAATTTCGGGAGATCTCTGTAGACCCTCGTTGGGGAGTAATTGGCTCCATTTATCTCTGGTTTTCCGCTATATTCGTGTTCAGTCACTTTGATATATATAGCGGTCAGCCTTCGAAAAATATTTTGCCATGTGTATTTATTTATTAGAGCTATAAAAAAATTGATTGTTTTCTTTTTTTTTAAGTATTTATTTATTAGAGCTATAAAAAAATTGATTGTTTACTTTTTTAGAAAAAAAAAGGAAATTACTTCAATTTCAAAGACTGGAAATATAAAATATATATATATGAAAATTAATAACTTGAGATTTATTATTATATTAATTTATTAGCTATTTTTACTTGGTGAAATGGTCCAATAATACTTTTATGTTAGCACAAGTTTGCTGATTGACAGAGAGGAAAAGATACGAGGAGAGATATGGTGTCGCAATCCAACGATCCTCGACAGCCATATGCGGCGCGGCCGTACAAGCCACAATTAGTTGCTCCACAGGACCTTCCTCTGGATTTATCACCGTCATTTTCGACGTACTTGGTATTATGTTTCGAGTGCGATTCTCTAGCGCACTAACTATGTTCGATCTACATATTCCCGTTCAATTCACCATTGTATTAAATAGATCCGATAATATCACTTTATATATGGTTTGAATTTCTCCAACGAAGCTCCGAAGGATTAAAGTTAGTCGTTGTTTAATCGTAATATGTTTTCTCTGCCACAATGCAAGGCTTGTTCGTGGGTCACAATTATATTTTGCGCTCAATCGCTCGCTAACGTGAGAAATTTTGAGAATGATCTCAAGCAGATCTCCGTGACTATGATGTAAATAGTTTTTAGAGTGATTATTTTTATTGTATACTCGTATTCTTCACCTGTCTTTGTTTGTCGGAGATATTAGGTTCTTAATATATGTTCTCCCTTTTATTTGGAAAGTAATTAAAAAATTGGATATGTATGTTTCTCATAAGAAGTACCTTAAAAACTGGCATTTGTCCCCACATTTTGTAGTTAAGAGATGAAATAAAATATGTCCTCTTTTAGGGAGAGGAAACATGAACATCATCTTTTTTGTTATCAATTAATAACACAAGAAATAAACATAATCATGAGTGTTTACTAATTTCCGGAGTAAACTACCAGGAAAATAGTTTACTAATACATACAATTTGTTAGACTAAACCGAACAGAAATTATCAGAATAAGCTTCAAGCAGGTATCCGTGTCCTGATATACAAGCAGACATAAAAATTGAATGAGAATTTAAGTTTAAAAATTGCACATACCAAGCAGAGCAATCGACCAGAACGTAAAAACAGGTATTCCACCACAGTCACCACTGTTATTATTATCCTTGGAGCTGTAAGAAAACTGAGCTAATGGGATGCTGCTACTCGCTTTATTGTAACACCTCATGGAGTTACAAGCATTGATCCATATGAGTCACAAATGTGATCATCATCTGTTTTGTTATCAATTAGTAACACAATAAATGTTCACAAGTGTTTAGCTCGTGTAATTTGAAGGTACTTAGGCCTGGCTCTTGGCCAAGGATCTCAGTCGAGATGATGTCATCAGATGAGGATTAATAAAATTAAGGGAACACGGATATTTTTTGGAAAAATTAAACATGAAAAAGGTTCTCATTTGATGGGAGCAGTGTCACCCACGTCTGCTCGTGCAGTCCACCCCTGTTTAAAGGCAGGTAGAAGTTCTCCAATAAATAATTTGTGCATTGGTGTAGTTGAGAGTGTATTGATTGTTGAGTGAACTTAATGGCTTATACTGTTGTAGATTGTAGCTTGATGTTTTTTGTTAGAGTCGTTCAGAGAGGGATTGGTGAATGTCACACACAATTTATGCTTCGAACAAGTGATATAGGAAAACATTACAGATGAACAAATAGATGCCTTCAATTTAATATGAAAAGACTAATAGGAGAATTTCTAACGAGAGCATGATCAAGTCATATAACTAAACGAATGTCTTTAGTAGATGGATATAATTGTTTAACTTTTATCGCCTAAAATTTTTCTATATGTTATTGATGGATAAGATCTGCAATATTATTTTACTATAGTATACCCTCTGTCCAGCATTATGTCATGAAGATCTACTCTGAAAAATAGTTATATTATAAGAACGATGAGAGAAAGATGCAGAGAAGGAAATTAAGTATTTCATATGGTGTTTATTTAGAAAATGTATAGAATTGTGTCTCAAAAGAAGTTATATGGTGTATTTAACAGAACGTAGGAGTTTGTCAGGATATAAGGCCGAATAACAGATGTGTGATAGTATATTAACTAACACAAGGACTATAGAGGTAATAAAAACTATAGAGGTAATACAAAAGATTCTTATCATTATCGTGCTACACCAAGATCCTACGTTTTGTTCAAATCTTTTTGCATTGATTAATAACATAGAATTTTAATGGAGGGAATATGCTATGGTTATTGATTTTGAAACATGGTCTAAATTGATATCTCGACAAAGGAAATCAAGAAGAGGTTTGAATTATGGAGAGAAACCTTCAAGTAGACGTGGCTTGAAGCTAAGTAAGACTTTGTCAGGATATATGCCCTGCCAGTTTAATGGTATGAAAAACATGAAAGACAATGTGATTTTCAGATGTTGCTCAGATTGTTAGCAATCATGATTTAGGATATAGGGAAAGAAATACTGAAGAAAATGTTGCATATATGACCTAGATTACATTGTTACAATACATATTTGATCTTCTGTTTTGTTTGATGAATATAAATGTCATTTTTTTGCTTGACATCATTTAACCAGTATATTTCTGTGGACACCAAGTTTGGTATCATGGGGTTGGTGGCAAATTACATGGGGTTGAGCCCTCGTTCTAGCCCGAAAAGCTAGGAGATCTGATATTTTGATGTTTGAATTTTGCTAATTGTCTTGTTCACTAAAAGATTTTAGGCTTTCATATCATGCTATGATAGTTTCGACACAATGTCTCTTACATCTTTATAGTATATTTGTGTTTTGTTTCATTGACTAGTCAACGATGATGATTTTGATTTTGGTAAATAAGGTTCCGAGACATTGGGTGTCAAGTAAAACTATTCATTTATTTATTGAACATATTCTATGTAATATATTTAATTATCATGATAATATGAAAAATCAATAGAATTATTTTCTGTGTATAATTGATTAAAAATTGATCCATGTTTTTCTTTATCCTAATTATTTTTACTTGCTCGCGATTTTGAATCCAGTCACCCATAAACTAGCAAAATCATATAGACCCAAATGCGAAAGATCAAATACGGATGATCTCCAGAGAGATTAAATAAAGCCCAGACTACGAATTAAATAACCTTAGAAGGCCCGAACCCAAGCCCGGGTCCTCTCTCAATTGATAATATACTATTTTGAAATTAGATTCCGAATATAATTATAACATTAAATGTTAAAAACATGGCATCTACTATGATAAATAAGAAGGCACATTCGGATCAACGAAACTGCTCCCTCTCAGCACGACTGAACGGGTCACTTGAAATTTGTGTAGGGATATTGACCTAAATTTCCCCTAAACAAACAAGATTGATCGGTGATCGGAAGTCGAGCGTGGGGCTCGTCGGTGATTGGAGGGCTGCGCTGATGTTCTCCGCCACTGCTACGGCAGCATAGGTGAGAGATTTAGTTTCTTCCTTGCGAAACGTACTCGTTTACTCAACACTTGATGTACGAGAGTAAAAAAAAAGAGGCGGGGAACGAGGACAAGGGAGGTGAAGGAGTGGAAGACAAGAGAGAGATTATTACAAGAAAGATTTAAGAGTTTTGAATTTTCTATTGGGTTTGAATCTAAGATAAAAGTGTAATTCTCGTGCTCTCAATCATTTTGTGTTCGCTTCTCTGACGCTTAGCCTTATACTCGATATTTGTTTATCCGACGTTATAATTTGTAAGCAAAGGTTGAACTTAAAGTGTGATTGCGTTTCTCTAATCCGGTTATGATATAACAGGACCGGCAAGTCAAGCAGTGTATGGTTTCCGAAGCTTTGAGACGGTCTTTTATGGATTTCCAGCTTTCGTGTACGTCACATTTGCCATGGATATGGGTCATGGAGACACTAGCACGCTCCAGTCAAGTTGATATATCTCTTTTACTTGGTAAACATGACGTTGGCTTTTGTTTGGTGATGTACATTGTTTTTTATGGCTTCGATAGGTTGGTTGGGAGAGTCACTGAGTAATATGTTCATGTTACTGTAGATTTGGTTGAGAAGACCCAAGAATTATCTGATGATCTTAGTAGAAATACAAGGGAAATTGTGTCTTTGAGAATTTTGGAGAATGTTGTGTTTAGGAGAGCAAGTACTAGTCCGATCTCTTCCACGTCGTGTTCAAAAATTGATTTGAACCCATCTGAACGTTGTGAAGATGTCCTTCGGAAAATATTACTCGAGGTACTTTAGTATTTAGTTTACTCACGTACAAAACTTTAATGACTTGTTTTCTGATTAAATTGTGTAATAGCAATGGTGCTTACTAATTTTTATAATTTTCATGATTATTGACAGACATCTGCTTCAAATCTGTTATCTTCTGGACCAGATAGGTTGAAGTGGAACCTGGAGTCCTTTTTAGTGCAAAAAAGAGCTAGCTTTACTAAATTTGCATTACAACAGGTGACACAGAGCTAATTGAACTCGTAAACAATTTGAGGCCATGAGAAATAAATAATAATCAAGACGTTGACTATAGTGTTGCTGCTTCTCTTTTTTTTTTTTCGGTTCTCAAACAGCTTAAAGTTTCAATTCTTAAAGGAAGTCATCCTGTTGTTGCATCCCTGAAAAAACATAGTGATTTGCAAGTTGGGGATCCACCTGAACATGGAGTCTCCATCGATGATGTTAATTGTGGCATTGTGCCTACACACGAAGGAAGTGAGGCACATACTCAATATGGTGCAGCCAATGTCTTATCGAATTCGCCTGCATTGCCTCATGAAAATGGCCTTTTACACAGAAATGCACCCATTGAACACTTATTACTGGCTAGTAGAAATGGAAGTGGCACTTTTAAAGATGCAGGAGGAAAGTTCTGTCACGATGAAATGGCAATGAATAATGGTTGTGAAACCTGCTTAAAAGGGGCCAAAAAGTATAAGCATGATGAATCCACTGGAATTCGGCAGTATAGTAAAGCACATAGCTGCCCCTTGGAAAAAATAGATTATGTTGGATGCATGGGGAAAAATCGACTTTCAACAGACAATGAATGTGGTCCATCGAAGGGGCTTGTTGGTGATAATGAAGTTTTACGTGTAGTGCCAAATGACAAGGCTGATGAGGAACAGGAACGACATAGCATCAATGAAACTGAAGGCGAAAATAAAGGTATACTGGAGCTCAAAACTACTAATCAAGCCATGTATACAGATGAACAAACTAATAATATAAATGTCTCAAATTGTGGTGCACCTGAAGAAGATTTTGATCATTTTTGTGACAGTGGGTATAGTGAAGGGAGGACTGATATTACAATAAGGAGAAATGCTTTCTTGAGCTCTCAATGCACATATAGCCAAGATTCCTTTGCAACATCTGATTGTCGAGAGGTAAAGCTTTGTGTGAAGTGTAACAAGGGCGGAAAACTATTGGTGTGTAGTTCTACCTCTTGTCCTTTAGCGGTTCATGTGCATTGTCTAGGTTCTGCCATGAAATCTGACACGGTGGAGAGTTTTTATTGCCCATCTTGTGCATATTCTCGAGCAATCAAACAGTATGAGGAAGCCAAGGAAAAAACTTCATCGGCATTAAAAGGTTTGATAGCCTTCTACTGCTTTGGGGCCTGTAGAGAATCAAAGAAACAGCTTGTAACGTCGAATCAAATAGAACTGGATGAAGTTGTGGAAGAAAATAATGAAGTGATCCATAGAAATTTCTTAGAAGGGCGCAAAAACTGTCAGAGCAAGAAAAATGTGGAAGACAAACTGGCAGAACCTTCAGCATTAAACTCTGGTGACTCTCTCCCCTCACAAGGAAAACCTATAGAATCAACCAATGAAATGCTTCTCACTATGGATGAACTTGACCATGGCGTGAAAAAGATGGCACAAGACTACCAATATCCCCAGGATCGAGGAAAAAACCATATGGACGCACTGGTGGTTTATCAATTACCACATGAAAATTTATCCGGACAGGACCCAGAGAGAAGCGATAGGTGTGATAGATACATGAAAATAAGATCGAAAAAGGGTGGGTTATGTCCAAAAACAGAATCATCACGAAAACGAACATGCTCATTATCTATTAAATCTATTGATGCAGAAGAAATGTTTGACAAAGAAAATGAGAGTGCTTGTGCTTCAAAATACTTCGTAAGGTACGAAATGGAAGAAACATAGCTTGAATATATCAAGGCCATATCACTGATACTTATACAGTCGTTTCTGAAGAAGGTGCCATTTTTCATATGGTACTTCTGCTTGTTGGACCACAAAGCTCAATAAGATCAAACATTCTATTTACTTTGATGATATTTAGTTTTAGGTTTTTATAGGGACTTCATGGTTCAAGTTGCTTACTGTAAGTTCCTAATTGAAGATGTTTCTACTTTCTTCTTATATACAGACTGAAAAACTAAGCATATTTTCATCCTATTCTGCAGCTCACCTCCATCAATTCATCTATCTAGGCGGATGAGACGCCCATGGACAAGTGCAGAAGAAGAGACACTAAAGGTTGATTTCCCCATCAGTTTCCTGGTTCTCAGTGTTCACTAAGTGATGTGATGCAGATAACAAGCCACTTTTAGATCCATTTACAATCTATGATTCCAATTGCTATGACCTTATAAGACAAAGCTCCCTAGTCTCTGATAAAGTAAATGATCCATCTAGCTATAGCCTTCGCCAAGTCTTCTCGGTCCTCAAAACCAAGGTGGTTGTTAAATGTAAAAATTACCAATTACATCTCAATTTACCTTAGGGTGCATTTGAATTGAGGTATTCTGAGTCATGGATTTCAAATTTATTCGATTTGTTTGGAGGAATTTACATTAGGTGATTGCAAATCCATCCTTTATTACTTTAGGCAAATATAATAGTAATTAAGATGAATATAAAAGGAACTCAAAACGGGTGTCCTCTCTTGAAATTCATTCTTAGTTCAAATTCATTTATTCAAGTTTAACTCATCCATTCAAAAATACAACCATAGAATTCTGTCCATTAGGCACTAGGGGGGAAATCTAAGATCTCTGTACTCTGAGGTATTCTAAGTAGTGACGCCCTTTAGACTTCATTTTGAAGTTTCTTTTTGTGCCGCAGAACATGTATTGCACATGTACCCTTCCACTCTCCTAACCTTCTCATAGAAACTTTTGTGGCTGGCCTGATACTCTTCCGGTAGTCAGATGCTTAATTTCACAATATGACGAGCAATTAAGTATACAAAACAGCAGGTGTGTGATTCTCTCGACATCATTTATGGCAAAAACTTTCATTCCATAAATTTCTCAAGCATTGTTCGGTTTCAATAGGTGTTTCACACTTATCTTATTTCATGTCTAACGCTTGAAGTTCATTTTCGTCACCTCCTTATATCTGATTATGACTCTTTAGTAAACTTGTGTTGGCAGTTCTCAGCTCAAATGTAAGTTGTTGTTTTCTCTCATACAGGAGGGGGTTCGAAGGCATTTTAGTCCCGAGGATAAAAATATCTCGTGGAAGACAATATTGGAATTTGGAGCCGGTATCTTCCAGAGAGGCCGTACTGCAATGGACCTCAAAGATAAATGGAGGAATATCAGCAAAGCAGATCCAAATTCCTAATGAAATTGATCTCGGGATGATGTCGCAATTTCTAATCAAATGCAATGAAAGAAAAGCTGGTGTTGGTATAAAATCTGCCCTACCTAGAAAGTACATTTTCTTACATATGGTTTTCTTTTCTATAAGGATTAAGTTTATCGTGATTAGTTAACTGACATTTGTAGCGAAGTGTTTCTGCATTATATTATAAAGTGATATTAATCTGAAACTTGAACCTTTTAGTTGTGGAATTTGTTCCAACATAAGAGAACCCCTTTTAACTTTTTGCCAAGGACGTCCCACAAATCATTCCATATTTCCATTCCTTTGACATCCTCTGTACTTTCAATAAACCTATTTGCATGTTTGGGTAAAAATATCGGGTATCTTACCCAAATGGAGAAGGTATTGAGGGTGTATAAGGTAACACAAGCAAGGGGCGACAAGCCGCTGAGGCTTGTTTGTGGTTCTGCTGTAACGGCGGTAACACCGTTTAAGAAAAGCTTGAGCTGTTTACTGAGCTCCATATTGGGGCTTTTTTAAAAAAAAAAAATTGGCCGAGTAGTTTTTGGATGAAACTCCGTGAATCGTAGCTTCTAGGAATGTTTTACTTGAGTTAATGTTTTTATTCAAATTACTAACGTGATTAAGATGTGTCTCGCTAATATCAGCAGACATTTGCTACAAAACTTTTTTTCTTAATAAGTTACAAAGCTAATTTTGTTGGATAAAAGGTGTAAAACTAGCGTAACTATAAAGGCTGAGAGTTTCGATTCTGGAATATCTATGATAAGTTAATATTTTTTTTCCCACATGAGAAGATAATCATTCTGATTGCTCTTACGTATTTCCTCTTAGAACTCCGGCTGCATAAAACTAGAAACAAACCTTACAATCATTTGACTATCAAAGTTGTTTCTTCAGGAAATGAATATCCTACCTTTTCAAGTAAAATATACGTACTACGAGTATGAGGTTAGAAAAATAAGAAAAAAAGGTCAGAGTTCGGAAACAATGGTTCAGTGTAACCCAACAAATTTGTACATGCATTGGCGAAATATACAGTCTAGACACCTGTTCCAGTGGCACAGCCAATTCATAAACATATCAAGCCACGTTCGACACAGCTATTTGCAGCAATGCACCCGTATCCGAACATGACATGATCAACTAACATTATCAACCATTTTTTATGGTAAGCCCTCACCACGAGGCATTTTCTTTGATCCCGCCGCAAAAGACAATTTTACGAGTAGGTGACTACCTTGAGAGTACATGATCGATTTTTGGAATAGAATATGATTGAACTTGATATTATCAATTGAACACCAAGATACATATCCAAATAAAACATAAAGAATCATTGGCAGAGGCAACTTCTAGCCTTGTGTCCTTGTTAAGCGCGACTGGGCGACAGTCGGGGGAATAGAAAAGATTTTACGAAGCCCAGAGATAGAAGCAAGGACAAACAATTTTATTTTGTCAATAATGCCACTATACTAGCCTTTAAGAAATGGATGATGTTTCACACGACGTATTGAACGTAACGGAGTATGACCAGGTAACTTATAATATGATGCTTCAAATTAAATTAGCATTATCTGCATCATATGGTAATTTTAAGAATAGATGAATTGACAAACGACAGCATTTAGAACCAAAAATAACACATTTTTCATGAGCATTGGGTCCCCCAAACAAACATAGGCAGCTTCCCGAGTATATCATTAGGAAAATCAAGATCTTTAATCATTTTTTGGTTGTTTCTAGAATTGGGGTATGTCTCGTGTAGTTGATGATGATACCGTTAGTTTAACAGTGTATTTGTACAAAATTCTTTTTACCCTATTTTAATGGATGTTATACAAAAAATAAAAAAAACAAAGATAAAGCACATGTGGAGAAGGTTTTACTATCAAGAATGATATTAAAAAAATCCTAAACTACATCATCCTATTATCTTACCAAGAGCACGGGTGTGATTGCCTGATTTCACTCATAAAACACAATCATTAAAAATCAGAATTAATGAGTGAGAGCATAAAGAAGAATTTATCAAAGATTCACCCCGCGCAACATTAGCAGTTTGACTGCGCGAAAACTTTTCATGTGGTTATTCATCTCATTACTACTCTCACTCATACACGCTTAACTCAACATTTTCCCGTAAAAAGTATAGAAATATGATTATTAAGAGACTCAAACAGATGATCTCGCTCTGATACAAATTGTTAAGATCAAGCTGCTTGCGACTAAGTTGAAAACTATAGTTGTTGGCCAATGTGCATCTTTATTTTCTTATATTCGTGGTCGCATACATTGCACCTACTTGGGTGTTAATCGGTCGAACTTTTAGGTCCATGAGTTCAAGATGTGCGTATCTGTCTACTAGTGTTGTCTAATATCTTTATATATCAGTCTTACCCATTCTTTACCACCGGTAATATCCTCAATATAGACACATCTGTTAAGATCTGGTGTAACTATTTTATGGTCCACATATCTAACTAGATCAAGCTCTGCAACATCAGTAGTTTGACGCACGAGAATTGCTTATAAAATCATATATCTTATTACTACTCTCATTCATGCACATTTACCTCAACATAATGAACATTGCAGTGGGATATAGCTTTTTAATATTGGTTGATTTGCTCGAAATGAAAAGTTAAATTTAAGCATCCGCTGTTGAGCTGTTCATTTATTTTCTAAAACGAAAATTAGCCAATAAATAAGCCAAGACTACTTTTTTTAAACAAATAAATAAAAAAACTTAACACTACATATTTGGATTTTCTTTACCTCTCTAGCAGAAGGAGAGATGTTTAAGTGAGTGTTAGTCTTATTATTATTATATATTTTTTTTTTCGCGACTTACAGAAAACACTAAAAATATATGTTAAGGGTGAAAGAATAAAATTCATATTATTATATTATTAAGATAGACGTGCAGTTAATTAATTTTTATATCATGATCCATCAATTTTATTTACACGGTCAAAAAATTCATACAACAATAATTATTTTATCCGACTACAATAGAAATGAATGCCAAAGATATCCAAAATAACTAGATTGAAAAATCATTTTAAGTAATAATCAATAATCTTCATCCCTAAAAATTCTTAATCTCTTTATAATTATATATATTATAATTAAAAATAACATTCTCAAGTATATTTTAAAAAAATAATTGACCAATTTTTTAAAAAAATTATCACATAAATTAATCGGTTTAACCAAAAAATAATTATTTTAGCGTGGCATGGCTAATTAGGTCTCCCAAAATCGGTTCGGTCGACCCTACCCCTGCGGGCACTGCCTGCAGGGGTCGATCCAACGGCTCGTATTTTTTCGAGCCAATTTTTTTTTTTTTTTTTACATGGAGGTGGGCCCGAATCACTCATGTGGAGTGATCCGGGCCGTTCATTGCCCGTGCAGGCAGTGCCTGCACGGGTATGATGAAACAAACCCCCAAAATCAAACAGATCCAAATTTCTCTTCTATGGCTGGGAAAACAACACCCGTGCCGACCTCAGTCAGCGGTCTTCAGCCTGACACGCGCTGCCTTCTGTGGTGGGCGCTAGCCTCTCGACTTCTTCTTCTGACCTTAATAATCCTCTGGCGATCTCTTCTCAGCTCCTACGACACTTCCTCCGCACTAAACCCACCCTGCCTATCCACCATCTCCGCCGGTTCCTCTAACCCATGCCCCAATCCTCCTTCAGTTCTCCTCCCGCGTGTTGGATCTGCAATCGAGAACAGTATAGTATGGGATAGCGTGCATTTCCTACGCATCGCCGAGTGTGGGTACGAATACGAGCACTCCTATGCCTTCTTGCCGTTGCTTCCCATCTGCATTCGCCTATTCTCTAAAGCAGGTTTTTTTTTAATTTGTTATTTATTTTTTAGCTGCATTCGCCTTTTTTTATTTGTTATTTATCTCTAAAATTAAGCTGCTCGAAATGTGTAAATCAGCTTATTATTTTACTTTTTACAGTTGTACAAGTGGTACCATATTGTTTTTCTTTAGCCTTCTTTGGATACAAAGTTTGGTAGAGGAAGTAGAAGGCAAAACTAATGAAAGCTGGCTCTATATTTTCTTTCAATGAATAAATCAAATAGTGGTTTGATATAACCAAATAGAACGTGAATGTTAGAAGTATAATGCACAAATATTTGGTATAAAATATATTAATTGAAACAAATGGAAAGGAAATGCTTTTTGTAATGTCGTACCTCATGGAAACGTTTGTTCTCCATTTTAGGAAAACACGATGAAAACAATTGCCATTGCTGGTCGTTACTTGTAGCGGAAAATGTTAAGATAATACCTTTAGAAGTATATTTTGCGTCATGTATTTCAATAGTATAATCGTGTTTTTTCAAAAAAAATTATTTTCAACACATGTAAATTGCTTCAAATGTTGATTTAGGTTTTGTTTGAAAGGAAAAATGTGATGTAAATCAGTTTCCTGTGGTTTTTGCTTTTCCTTTCCTTTTCCTTTTCCTTTTCACGTTACACAACAATGTCAAGGATTTAACTTTGCTTTATGAAACAAAACAGAAGAAAACAATTTATGTTGCCAATTTAAAATTGGCATCTGGAAATTGAATGGCCCCACTAACATCTCACATTTCTCCCACTGAAAGCAGTTTTTGCACCATTGGTGCCGTTAATTGGCTACAGGGCAGTGTTGGGGCTATCTGGCTATCTTATCAGCAACACAGCTTTTATTTTTGCTGCGCTATACATGTATCGGTCAGTTTCTTGTTGAAGAGTTACACAGTTTGAACTTGTCAAAATATGCTCTTATCACAAGCTTTGAATAACAAGCTTTCTGTTATTTATAATTTAGGAGTACAATTTTGGCCTCTAACCATGAGTTGCATTTGTATTCTTCCCAGGCTCTCAATTATTGTTCTGAAGGATCCGGATGTTGCATTGAGAGCATCTATTTTGTTTTCCTTGAACCCAGCTTCCATATTTTACTCATCAATGTGCGTCACATAGCCTTCATCTCATATCATGCCTGGAAAGTGAAAGATTAAATTGACAATTGCGGCCCTTGTTATCTGCAGATACTCTGAGAGTCTGTATGCTTTATTGTCATTTGGAGGGTTGTATCATTTCCTGAATGGTGCTGGTTATAATGCAACATTTTGGCTGGCGCTTTCTGGTTTTGCACGCTCAAATGGGGTGCTTAATGCTGGGTATTTTTGTCTTAATGCAATGCAACGAGCGTATAAAGCTTTTTACTGGGATAAAAAAGCTTTTGTGAGTTCTTATTTCCTTCTTTCTGATGTCAAGCTACCTTCATCAAACAGTTAACTAATGAACAATCTTCTGATTCAATATTTTTTTTGTAAATCTATAGTATAACGAGGTCATGTCGGTATCAGTATTCTTAATGCCAGCACAAGATTTATCATGGTTATAACATCCTCTCCCACCCTTTTCCCGTTTGGGCCAAGATTGTTCCATGTTACATATTTTGTGAACTACTGGAAAACTTTCTGGTCTGCTTTTTTCGTGATGCTCATATTTTAGTTGTCTTGACAATTCAACTTTTGATTATGTCAATCCCGATATGTGTTTGCTTTCTATTCTGAGAAATATCCCCGTGTTTTATTGACACCAGCTAGCACTGAAGATTCTTGTTTCTGGGGCATTATCTTGTCTATGTATCTCGGCTCCATTCATCTGTTTTCAAGTGTATGGATACTTCAATATCTGTGCAGGACGATCTGTCGATGAAATGAGGCCTTGGTGCAAGGCAAGACTTCCTTTACTCTACAATTCTATTCAAAGCCACTATTGGTATGTTAAACATGTGTTTTCCATTATGAATATCTTTGTTGTTGCATTATATGCTGAATTTATGCTGTTGGAGATCTCTAGCTGCACACGTGCAGAAGCCTTTATGTATATAGGTATGTATGTGTCATGTTAAGATCAATAAGAGATAGTGGCCTGCGATGATCATGTTTTCTTTCCCAAAATTACTTCTCTAACAAGCCTCCTTTCCAGTGTTAATAAAATTGATCTTGTTGGGAGGGGAAGGGGGAGGGGACATTATCTTCAGCCATAATTGGAGATATACCTGGAGTTCGAACATTTCTCTTGGTCTTAGCATTTGTTGGTGGGATGTGGGTTGTTTTCTTTGAGTTTTTTTTTATTTCACAACAATATGATATGACTATGAGTGTGTTGACTTCACTGTCATAGAAAGTAAATGACGGAAGCTACTGAAAACTCCTTGTGCATGGTGTAGTCCACTTATAACTAAGATGCGTAGTCATAAATTTTGCAAATCCTGTCTACTTACGTGAGACTCCTTGCTGCTTAAGAATGGGATGGTTGTTTAGTTGACTTTCTGTCATCATGTGGTCTCTGTGCTATGAGAAGAAGGTGGTATACTGAATTGTTTTTATTCCTGATGTCTGTTTAACTTTTATGCCAGGGGGGTGGGTTTTCTAAGATACTTTCAAGTAAAACAGTTTCCTAATTTTCTTCTTGCATCTCCAATTCTGTCTCTTGCACTTCAAGCAATCATCTACTATATGAAGCTATGGCCCAATGTTTTTATCACCCTTGGTATTCAAGCCCCTCTGTCAAGGAAAGAATTGGATGGCACGGCCTTAGCTCTAGGTTCAAAGGACATACCAAGGAAATCTGGTTTTTCTGAGAGCTCTTCTAGCACATTGCAAGGTATATATTATGTTTATGATTTGCTTGCAATTAATATTACAAGTTACGATGTGCAGGCTTGGATATCTTAGGAATTGTGGATTGTGAGAACGACCTTAATATGGGGATGATTTAACATTTTCACCTGTAGATGTGTTAAGTCTAAACTCTAAAGTTGATTGTTTCTGCACAACTTGTCCATTCTCAAATCGACGCATTGTTACCTAGTGCAAGTCTCAGACATTTCTTATGTTAGAATTAGAAATGTGGAAATTGCAGCAACGAGTGCACTGGTTATTTCATTATCCGGTCTCCTCGTACTATTAGCTAAAAAATTTATATTGTTGCCTGCATGAAGTTGTAGTTCTGAAATATTGAAATGCTCTTTTATGATCCAATATTATTGCCCGTAATTTTGGCTGAAGGTAGTCATTCTTGCTTCACACATATATATTTGTCAAACGATAACTGGCTCAGAATGACGATGTAAGATTTAAGACAGGTTGTGTAGCGCCCTTACCCGAGCCACTACTAAACAGACTAATAAACATGTAACATTTAAACTTAATAACAACAATTAAACAGCGAAAACCAAATACTTAATTATCTTACAACCCAAACCAAAACAAAACAATAACAGCAGTCTTAAACATTAATACAACCATAACGAAACCATAACTCTGAACGAGAAAACGATTAACCACAGAAAACCTCCACTGGATCACCACTGAAACCCAACGGCTCTAGCCACTGCCCTGGTCGTCCGAACCGTCCAACCTAAGACCTGCCCCGTGGAATGGGGTGCCCAAGATGAAAACAAGGACGTGAGCGACAATCGCCCAATACGAGAATGTACGAGTATACAAACTGATATGATGCATGAAAAATGCAATATGCTCGGATATCAAGGATCAAGTCAAGAATCTCATGCTCAGTCTAGAGGCGCCTGAGTGTGTAGTCTCTGATCTGCCCTAGGCATGTTTTGGCTCTCACACTCATCATCAAGACGTAGACCTGCAATGTCCAGGTCATCAGAGCCCGCGGGTCCCGTCGGACACTGTAGCTCTCGATGCCCCATCGTCCACAATACATAATAGGGCTGAGCGGCCCCAACAAACGAGGTATATCTCAAAAGATATCAGGCTCAACATGATGTGTCATGCATAATATGCCAAAACAGTAAAACATGTATCATGCAACAGATAAATATGCAGCATATAAGTGTGTATATTACGCTTGGATATCTCAGTCAGTACATCACGTACCTCACTAAAACAATCTGACAGAAAACTCTGAACCTAGACAATACCAACATAATGAAATCACTATCAAACCAGAACAAACATGCTACAAGTTCTCCCTAATGATCCTTAAATCACTATTTAAGGCTTTAGGATTATACCTGCGTCCGTCGTCAGCCCGCTGATGATGTCTCGATCTCAGATCACCGACCCCTCCTCGAGTCGACACTAGCTCCGAAACTTCCCGACACCAAAGTGCCCTAGAAACTAGCTAGAAAACCTAATATAACTAGAACTCTCTCTGAAGAATGCGGTGAAGGAAACAAAAGAATTCGGTTTCCATTTATAGGCTGCATCCGCACTATTTCAGAAATCCGAATCAATCTTATCTACCACGTGTCAGAATCTCATTGGTCTAGTTGGATTTCTTGAGATAATGAAATCTTAAGTAGATCGGGTTATCCATTTAAAATTCAGTGGATACCAACAGCTTAATCCCGATTTATCAATTCCTTAATAATACTTAATTAACAACTCATTAATTATCTCTTAATTAATACTTAATTCAAAACAAGGATTCGGGTAATTAGACATTGCAGGTCCACGTCTTGATGATGAGTGTGAGAGCCAAAACATGCCTAGGGCAGATCAGAGACTACACACTCAGGCGTCTCTAGACTGAGCATGAGATTCTTGACTTGATCCTTGATATCCGAGCTTATTGCATTTTTCATGCATCATATCAGTTTGTATACTCGTACATTCTCGTATTGGGCGATTGTCGCTCACGTCCTTGTTTTCATCTTGGGCACCCCATTCCACGGGTCAGGTCTTATGTTGGACGGTTCGGACGACCAGGGCAGTGGCTAGAGCCGTTGGGTTTCAGTGGTGATCCGGTGGAGGTTTTTTGTGGTTTTTCGTTTTCTCGTTCAGAGTTATGGTTTCGTTATGGTTGTATTAATGTTTAAGACTGCTGTTATTGTTTTGTTTTGGGTTGTAAGATGATTAAGTATTTGGTTTTCGATGTTTAATTGTTGTTATTAAGTTTAAATGTTGCATGTTTATTAGTCTGTTTAGTAATTGCTCGGGTAAGGGCGCTACATTTGGTGGTATCAGAGCCCGCGGGTCCCGTCGGACACTGTAGCTCTCGATGCCCCATCCTCCACAATACATAATAGGGCTGAGTGGCCCCAACAAACGAGGTATATCTCAAAAGATATCAGGCTCAACATGATGTGTCATGCATAATATGCCAAAGCAGTAAAACATGTATCATGCAACAAATAAATATGCAGCATATAAGTGTGTATACTACGCTTGGATATCTCAGTCAGTACATCACGTACCTCACTAAAACAATCTGACAGAAAGCTCTGAACCTAGACAATTCCAACATAATGAAATCACTATCAAACCAGAACAAACATGCTACAAGTTCTCCCTAATGATCCTTAAATCACTATTTAAGGCTTTAGGATTATACCTGCGTCCGTCGTCAGCCCGCTGATGATGTCTCGATCTCAGATCACCGACCCCTCCTCGAGTCGACACTAGCTCCGAAACTTCCCGACACCAAAGTGCCCTAGAAACTAGCTAGAAAACCTAATATAGCTAGAACTCTCTCTGAAGAATGCGGTGAAGGAAACAAAAGAATTCGGCTTCCATTTATAGGCTGCATCCGCACTATTTCAGAAATCCGAATCAATCTTACTGCCACGTGTCAGAATCTCATTGGTCTAGTTGGATTCTATCCATTTAAAATTCAGTGGATACCAACAGCTTAATCCCGATTTATCAATTCCTTAATAATACTTAATTAACAACTCATTAATTATCTCTTAATTAATACTTAATTCAAAACAAGGATTCGGGTCATTACAGGTTGAGAAGGCGCTTTTTAGCATAATATCCTGCAATTTTCACCGATGTTAGTTTTTAATGATGTACTGTAAATTATTTCTTGTGTGGGGGTGTCTGTGAGATGATTTGTTAATTGGATAGCAATGGAAGACAATTGAAAATATTATTATTCCATACTAAATTATATAACCTAGAAGAATATGAAGAGAATTGGAATGTATCCAATCCCAACTAATCAATAAAAAATGAACTGGCAAATATCCCTATAAAACAGAAAAGAAAGAAAAAAAGAAATCCTATAGATCTTGTAACAGCTGTCACTATAAGAAAATATGGAAACAGGTCCGGAGTATTATTTAATCAAATGAAATGTTTCAACATATGGTGATATATATAGAGATAGATGGAGTTGGAAATTCTGTTGCCATCGATAATTCTACGTGTGGGTTAGATAGGAAATGGTGGGTTTATGCCCTGATCCATTTTGTTTTTCTAAATCTATCACAATGCTATGTATCTTTAGTTATTGAATTGAACATAAATGTGCATGATACTGTGCCGCGTTCAATTTAAAGATTGTTGCTTCTGCGGCATTTCAATAAAAATTTCTACGGACTTCTTTGCTATGGGCATGCAAAATTTACTCAACTGTGTTTGCATCTCTTAAGTTTATGTTATAATATATTCACATTCTCAATATTTTCAAGTGGACGCTCTCATATAATCATTTATTGTGTATTTACGAGCATGCGCCTTTCACTGACCTGTCTACTGAGTAAGACATCTAGTGTCCTTGTTATAAGTTTAATATATCGGTTGTGGATGATTTAGGTTTGAAATGAATATAATGCAGCAATGATTATGCTTACTTAACAATGGAGTGCGTTGTTTACAGTGTTCTCACTCAAATAATTTTCTAAATCAGATGATGATGCTCTTAGACTGCGGAGAAAAGCTATCAAAGGAGAAACTTTGGTAATGAAGCCGTTAGAAAGTGAAGCATTGTTCAATTTACCAAGTATTCCTGTCATTATTGTTCCTTTCGTTCTACACTTGAGCTTCATGGTCGCCACGGCGTTTTTTGTCATGCACGTGCAGGTGAGCCTCTAAGAGCCCCTAACTTTCTTTAGCAATTGTTGTTTCATTTCTAGGATGGTTATACCTGAATCATCCTGGTGGTGCAGCGGAAAAGGATTAATGTGTAACAAATGTCAAAGCGCATATAGCAGAAGGCAAATCACTCAATAGGTCAAATAGTTTGATTTTGAAACACTTTCCCTAGTCTGTCTTAATTATTAATCAATTTGGAGTGGATCTCTTGCTCCCAATTATCAAAATTTTCAAATTTCATATCCAGTCCATTTACTTAGCTCCAAGAAGCATCCCAATTTCCAATTTTGTGAGTATAAATGAATGTCATGTGTTCCACTTGTAGTTCATCTCATGAGATGGAACGTGACTGTTGATAAGAAAATTTCAAAGGGGGCTAAGTTCCACCCAAGCAATTGCTAGTATCTGCACTGGCGAAGTGCTTCTGTTTGTTCGTATGATGACCAAGTTTTCTGCTTTCCAAAGAACATAAGACAGTACAGTTAATCTTAAGTCCTTTTTGGTCCCATTGTAGCCGAAGTAGGCCTTTTGCGAAATCTAAGAGAAACTTAACTGTTTAGAGAAAATAGTGTTTTAAGAAGGAAGTAGGTATCTTTTTTATCACCAAAATTATTTATTTCTTGTCTTTTCGGGGAACTCCGATTATAACAGAGGTTATTCGTCCTTCAAGTGAAAAGAAAATATGAAATAGGGGCATGGAGGCAGACACCACTTGGTGTTGTTATGTATTAAAGATCGAACTGCCTTCAGTCTGGTGTTTTTAGTTTATTACATTAAAATAGCCTTCTTTTTATTTTCAAACCCTCATGATTGATTTTCCAAAATATATAGGACTATTAAATTTAATCATGTTCATGTTCTTATTTTTCGTTTTCAGGTCGCGACTCGTTTCTTATCTAGTAGCCCTGTTTTGTACTGGTTTGCCTCACACATCATGGGATCTCCCGGTGTTGGGAAGAAATGGGGGTATTTCATATGGTCCTATTGTGTAGCGTATATTCTCCTTGGCAGTTTACTTTTCTCTAACTTCTACCCTTTTACCTGAAATTGAAGGGCTGTATTTGGTTTTGTTTCCCAGTGTTTTATGATGATTCCTTTAAAAAAATGATTTTCTTGAAAATTTGTTGGGAAATGAAATTAATATTTTATTTTTTTGTGGAAGCACAGAATTGTGTAATTTTTTTGTGTGGGTTGATGTTAAATGGGGTAGTTAATCATTACTGTGATAATTATAAGGGTTATAAACTTTATCATTTTAAAACTTTGAATCTCTTTTTAAATTTTTGAGAGTGAGGTACAAATTTAGGAGTCACAAAATTGGAAATGATTTGCATCATCTTGCAGTGGAGACTGTTCTTCCCATGCGTCTGTGTATCATATTTATTTGGGAAAGTTTCTTAAATTCCCAAATGAATTTATTTGCATGACTATACACATGAAATCGATAAATTAAGGTTAAATCACATAATTGGGAAAGAAACGTATTGTTTGCATGAGGATGTGGGAGCAGACGGGGACAATGTATGGTGAAGGAAGAAATCTGCTGTGACTGGGAGTTAA
Source organism: Primulina tabacum (assembly GCF_025594145.1). Lineage (NCBI taxonomy): Eukaryota > Viridiplantae > Streptophyta > Magnoliopsida > Lamiales > Gesneriaceae > Primulina > Primulina tabacum. Next base: position 5,055,398 of record NC_134557.1, read on the forward strand.
GAGAGACATTTGTTGCTACATTGCCGAAGGAGTTACCATGTTTCTTCTCAGTATGTGAATTTGTGCTTTAAGCTGCTTCAGGTATTTGATCACCTCATCCAGCCTCGATGCTTTATCGGTCTGCATGTAATGTGTAATTAGAAATGAAAAGTAATTTTTCAGTTATAAATTTCTCAAGTTAAAAGTTACGTAGGATAACACAGTAATTCGTTGCTGTTGCAAACGTTTATATCAATCGGGAAATCTAATGTACTTGCAAGTATCGTTTTAAAACATAATAATTTTGTTGTGCTAGTCTAGTCTTGCGTACTAGTCCGCATCGGCTCTGTTTGGGGGGAAATAAACGACCGAAGCCATGCCATGCTACGCTACTGGCGCATTTTTCCCATGTTAGCTCGGCTAATTCATAATTTGGCCCGCGGGGACGTTTTCTTCTCTTAGCCTTATGCTCGTCCTTGCGTTTGGTGTCTTGGATTCAAGAAAGGCACCATTCACTGATTCATCATTTGCCCTCCCTATCTCACGCACGCTCTGAATTCATTGGAGTTCTACAATTCCTCAAATTTTATACAATCTATTTGTCCGATATTATTTGTCGGAAGTTTAATATTTCTGCAAAATAAATTTGTTACGATGTCTTCGGGGAACTAATGCTTTATGAAAATAAAAAAGTTTTATATGATCAAGTGTGGATTGAATAATTTTGTCCCTATAAACACGAGTTATCTAAAAGCGGGATTAGTTACAACACACGCTAGTGATTATGTGCACGTATTGAGCGTGTATAAATTAAGTTTCTTACTCATAATAAATTTTTCACATATCTCGAATTTTCGGTCTGTATATACGTACATATATATTTATGCACACGCATACTATGTGCGTATCATATATGCACTTTTAATCTATCAAAATTTTTATTGATAAAAAATGAATTTATCCTAAAGATGTAAATGAACTAAACTGCTTGCGAGCTATTCGGAGCTTGGATCGATAAAAAACTCGTTTGAGATCGTTTGTTAAGCTTAACGAGTCGAGCTCCGAGCTTGACAATTTTATCGAGCTGAGCTCGAGCTTAAAGATGTTTGGTTCGTAAGCTCGTGAGCTTGTTTGCGAGCTCGACTAGTTTTTTGAATTTTAAGTTTTTGTCCCACATTGTTTTTTTATTAAAATGTAAGCTATTTATATCACATAAAATGATAATAATACCCTATATTGGTTGTGTTTTTAGCTAAAAATACTCGACAAGCTCTAAAACGAGCTTGTTTAACGAGTCCGAAAATGAGACGAGCTCTAATCAAACTCGTTAAAAATGATAAACGAGCTATTGACGAATAAATCTCGAGCTATTAATAAATTTAGTAATTTTCAAACAAATCGAACCTGAGCTTAATAATAAAAACTCGAATCGAGCTTGAATATATATATATATATATGTATATATATATATATATATATATATATATATTTATCATAAACAAACCGAATTTGAGTATGTACTGTTGACCTAACTCGTTTACATCCATAACGCACATAGAGTATATGACTCGAACCCAATAGTTATATCATGAAAAAACCGACGGTTCTACTGGATTCAGTGGGTTGTTTTGTTGGTCCCAGGTTGATAGGAATGTATCGAAGAAGGTGATTTTATACAAAATTTCGACAAAATTTCTCTTTTTTAGCTATCGCGTGCATTCAAAGTATGTGTTTGTTACATATTTGTCCTGAAAAAGTCCTCGAATTAGACCAATTCACCACTGGTAATCTCCGCAGTGAAAAACTTTTCTGCTTTGTTAATAAAGCTTACAGGAAATCTACAGTGCAGCATCAAAGTGGATGCATCACTAGTAGATTGACCATTCCCCCGATGCGGCAATTCTTCACTAAGCTTGATCACTTTACTGTCTCTTTGTTTTTGCCCACGAATCATTCTTGTCATGCTACCAGAACTGCCTCTCCGAGAAAGGACACGGGTACTTTTTAGATGGTTCCTGTTTGATTTTTGATGAACTTCTTTTGTTTCAGAACCTGTACGATTCAATTCACCAGATTCGTCATTGTTCTGGAAAGAAAATGCGGTCGAATTGGTTCTGCATGATTCCAGCAATGGAAGGAGCATATCCATGCTGAGTTCTTGTTGAATGACACCCTTGTTTTGCTCACATCCGTATGAAGCAGCCACTAACGTGCCAGCTAAAACAGGCATAAACTCAGGATCGCTGAAGAATACGAAAGGAAGATCGCATACCTGTTTTTTTAAGCCTGCGGTTAGATTCTATTATCTCACATTCGAAATACATTCTCTACAATATTGAGTGAATGTTTGCCACAAGTCATGTGGCGGATGTCAGTTCACCATAAGTCATGTGACTTGTATCCATTCGATGTTGCACAAAATACCCATCAAATGGAGCAGAATTTGAAAGGCAAAATAACAGTTATGCAAAAAGTTTTAATTACCTTGTGAAGGATAGTAGGACTCTTTCCCCACCGAAGCACCGCTTGATTCTCGGGGTGAAAAAGTGCGAAGTAGCCAAGAAGTGACAAAGATTCCATCAAGAGAGAACCAATCTGCAAAAAGTGCAGCAATCATAAGATTTTTTGTTCCTCGTACAATTAATCATGCCAACCGCATGATATACATGGAACTACAGATTTTCAGACCAGAGGAAACACATACAAGAACAGAAGTTAGATTGCATTTGTGATATGTTACTGATAATTCATACCGACAGTAACCGAGTATACACAAAGGAAAAATGATTCCTATTCCAACCCCTTTTAAATCTTTAGAGACAAAGTAGAAACAAGCTCCTCGTCGGTTCCATGCAAGAAACTGTTTTTTTTTTAATTAAAAAAAGTCAAATAAGAGGGCTTTTCTATGCTATGCCAAGCTCGGTGATGCGAATTGAATGCATCCATAACTGTTATAACATGTGGGACCTACATGAATAATCCACGTGAGAGTTGCATGATCCAACAGATCAAAGCACCTAATGTATGCCACTCTGATGTGGAGGAATAGAAAAAACCGTAGGCTCGTCATAATATAATGATGGGAACAAGGTCACAACTGTCATGACCAATGGCTTAGAGATGAATCTAAATTGAACGTGTGAGTTATTGATGTTACCGGCTTAAGTGAAAAACATACGTTTCTGCTTAAGCACTGGTTGAATTTGTATTTACCAGCATGTCCACTTTATATGTTCATCTTGACAAAGATAAGTACTCTCACCTGATCGGTAGCTGCTCCCCAGTTGTTTGTGCAATGAGCAAGAAAAAAACTCATCAAGTGAAAGAACTCCATTTTCAGGTCTGGGCGTGCCTGCACTTGTTGAGGAGAATAAAAGTAATTAATTTTAGATCAAAAGGAAAAATACTGGAAATAAAGTGTGTGAACGACGAAGTGGATTAAAATTGTATCAAAGACCTTTTTTGAGAACACATGTAGCCTAATCACAGAACCAATTAAAATTGTAAATGATCGTTTTGGCAATTTTCTTTCAACCATCCTGTAATTTGTGATATAAAATATCTTCATAAACTTTTCCTTCAATGAATGTCTTCATCTGTTATTTTGTGCACAAGAAACTCTTCACAAAATCGTGATTGTTATGCCCCTTCAGTATTAAATGCCTTAAATCATATAGTTGGGGCCCTGAGTCATATGATATATGTTACGGACCAAGGTGGAGGCTCAAGTAGATCAAAACTAATGGTACATAGCCCGGAAAAGTTTAGGATAGAATAGAGGAAAAAATATTCTGTGAGGTTTTTATTTCCACACGTAAGGAGTCCAAATTATGTTTTGGGGGATTTTATTTTGTAAACGATATATTATCTTTCCCAAATTCAACTTGACTTCACCTAAAGTTCAGAGCCATGCGACTCCCAGCATCAGCATTTACTGCACAACCCCCTAATCCCACCTCTAAATTCCCGCACATCCCCATGGACATAACTCGATAACCTCTCCCAATAATCTCCTGCACTTGACAATTTTTTCCGAGATAAAATTATGACCCCCACCACTATCAATCATGACAAGAAGGGGGGGTTCCTGCAAGTGGCACAAACATTTTCATTGTATAAGGATGATCAAATCCCCCTACCGAGTATGGTGGAAGGTCAAGTTCTGCATATTCCACGTTTACCACTTCACCATCTAAAGCCTCATGTTCTGCCACCATTTCTGGGTTGTCCTCTGTAAGAGTGTCTTCATCCTCCGCCAAAATAGTAACACGCAAAGATTAGTATGCCAATGATGTTGTGGACTGTAATTCTGCCAACAACGAAAACACAAACCTTTCTCCTTCCTTTAAAGAAATTCTTGGTAAGAATATGTACTATTTTCCTTGGGTTGAATCCCACTTCCGGCACTACTGCTGCCACCGGCGCGACTGTCGCCGTCGCCGCGACCTCCGACCATGCCTGAAGATCGCTTGCCCGGGCTGTCACTTCTCTCCCCCCTAATGGCGGTGTATGTCAATTATGCCCGGTATTGGGCCCCTGATTTTGGCTGTAATGGGCAGACCATGTGTACCCATTGGGGCCATTTTGATGCAAACAGGGTGACCCCTGGCTTATTTTAGCAAAGCGCGAAGTCTACTTATGAAAAAGAACTCATGGCTCTGGTGTTGGCCAAACATCATTGGCGTCCATATTTATTGGGACGACGATTCAAGGTGTTGGCAGTCCAGAAATCACTACGTTATCTACTCCACCTTAGGATAACCACTCCTAATCAGCAGAATTGGCTTGCCAAACTTTTGGGATATGATTTTGAGATTATTTATAAATCTGGAACATCTAACCTACCTAAATCTGGAACAACTAACCGAGTAGCAAATTCCTTGTCAAGACGAGATGGGGAGGGGGAACTGCGAGCAATTAGCAGACCATTGTGGGCGGACTTGGAGGATTTGAATGAAGCAGTAGCCAAGGATCCCAAATTGAAGCCATTAATTGATGGTTTACAACAGAAACCGGAAATATCTTCAGAGTATTATGTAAAGGAAGGGTGTTTATTCTATCGTGGCCGGCAGGGTCTATTTGGGTTCGACGGATGTTAGAGGAGTTTCACAAAACTTCCATGGGGGCATGCTGGAGCTTTTCATACCATGCGCAGATTGTCCGCAAATGTATATTGGATTGGGATGAAAAGGGACGTATATCAGTATGTGGCAGAATGTGATGTTTGTCAGCGATAGAAATACCAAGCGACTTCTCCAGCTGGACTATTACAACCCCTACCTATACTGGAAGTCGTGTGGGAGGATGTAGCCATGGATTTAATCACTGGACTTCCAAAATCCAAGGGATGCGATGCAATAATGGTTGTGGTGGATAGGCTGTCCAAATATGCTCATTTTATATTAATGAAGCATCTGTATTCCGCTCGGACTGTAGAAGAGGTTTTTGGGAGGGAAGTGGTCCGGTTGCACGGGGTGCCCAAATCAATTGTCAGTGATTGAGATCCCACATTTATAAGTCAATTCTGGTCAGAATATTTCAAGCTGCAGGGAACTTTATTGCAAATGAGCTCGTCCTATCATACAGAGATAGGCAGACAGAGGTATTAAACAGGTGTTTGGAAACCTACCTACGTTGCTTTGTATCAGAACAACCCAAGTTCTGGGCAGAGTGGTTACACTGGGCTGAATTTTGGTACAATACCTCTTTCCATATGGCAGCAGGAATTCCCCTTTTGAGGTGGTGTATGGCCATATGGGAGGGCACCACTTACGCTGGTTCAGTATTTGCCTGGAGAGACATTTGTGGAGGCGGTCTCTCAGGAGTTGGCTGAGAGGGACGAAGTACTCAGCAACTCAAATACAATCTCTCAGCACTCAGCAACTCAAATACAATCTACATAGGGCACAACAATGAATGCCTCGGTATGCTAATTTACATCGCAATGATGTGTCTTTTTCGGTTGGAGAATCGGCGTTTGTCAAATGGCATCCGCATAGGCAATAATCTATGGCAAAAAGAATCAACCAAAATTTATCTGCAAGGTATTATGGGCCTTTCCAAGTTATACAGAAGATAGGGGCGGAAGCTTACAAATTAACTCCAGGAAGGACCAAGGGTGCATCCGGTTTTCATGCTTCACAGCTTAAGCGATCAAAAGGAAGGCAAGAAGCAGACAACCAATTACCTGCAGAACTCGAAGTGGAACTTGAGCAGTCATACTCCGGAACAGCTTGTGGGCAGACGAGTGATTCAGCATAAAGGGGAGTTACTGGAGCAGGTTTTGATAAAATGGAAAGACAGATCATCGGATGAAGCCACATGGGAGTTAACAAATGAGATTCAGCTCCAGCTTGCTACCTTTTGCCTTTGAGGACAAGGCAAATCTTACTAAGGGGAGTAATATTACGGACCAAGGTGGAGGCACAAGTAGATCAAAACTAATGGTATACAGTAGAAGGACCGGGAAAAGTTTAGGATAGAATAAAGGAAAAAACATTCTATGAGGTTTTTTTTTCCATACATAAGGAGATATTTCCTAGTTAAGTTTTGGGGGATTTTATTTTGTGAACGATATATTATCTTTGTTGGAGGGGGAATGAGATTCACTGACTTCCTGTCACTTACCTCTTGGGAAATTTGTTACTGCTTTTGTGTGAGTGTGTAACAATATATTTCGAAAATTCTGCAATAAGTTTTACCATCACAAAAAGCCTACAAATGAGAGCCCGGCAATGACTTACCAACATTTTCTGGATGAACGTTACATCTATCAAAGCCAGATTGTTCAACACCTTCAGAATACCAGTCGCCACTTCCTCAAAATTAGATGGAAGAACATATGAGCTCTGAAAATATATGGTTAAAACATCAATTATTCAATGCCAAGTTGCAGAAAATAAGGATTCAAGTGAACTTAACAGTTAACACCATCACAATACTTTTCACACAAACAGCTACAAAAACATCGACTCAAGATAGTCCTCGGGATTAAAGTCACTAAGAAAAGAACATAATATATTGTTCTGCAGACAATTATACACAAACAATGGCAATCATATATGTCAAGAAACAAGCAGTACCTGTTCAGCAGACAACCGGTTATTGGCTTGCAATAACACAGCAGTAAGCATGGAAGGAAGACACACTAAACCAGTCTCGGAAATTGCTGAAAGAAGAAATATTGCAGGATATTTTGAATCTGAACCATTCAAACTGTTTTTGTCTGTACTACCACTTGTAGAGTTATTCCCATACTTCTGAGCAATTGTACACTCACATTTAACATCTGCCGGAATTCTTGATGGCCCGTCCATGGCACCTGAATTCTCGATTTTAGAAGAAATATGTCTGACATTGTGTGAATCATTGTTGTCAACAAGTATAGCAACAGCCGTTTCTTTGAAAGTGGAAGTTTCATCTAATGGCTTGCCGTCTGGCAAATTACATATGGTACTACTTGACCTCAAAAAGGGCATATTATCTGCACTAAAGTGTGATAAATTGAATCCTAAATCAGCACATTCAGAAATTTCTGTCCGTCCAATTTTATGTTCGTCGATCACATCACTAGCAAAAGATTCCCAGTCTATTGAAGATGTTTCTCTGAATTTGGAAGTCAGCACTATCAACAAATTTATGCTTAGGAGAATAGTCGAGGGAAAAGGCGAACCTTCCACCTGTGGCCTGTCATAAAGTGCAAAAAGGTCTCGTAGCCGGTGAATAATTTGGTATGCGACGACAAGTTCTACCAAACCATTCTGCATCTGAAGTTGGAGCTCATTACTGCTGGTGAAACCAATAATTGCCGCAACAGTCCATAGAAAACCATTGGTAACTTCAGAAATAAACTCCATATTTCCAATTGAGGTTTTACTCGAGACAAAATTGGATGAACCAGGAATACTTAATGATGCTGCCATCTTGATATAGCTCTCAAGAGCCGCCGCCAACATTGGGATAATTGGAGGCAACAGATTTTGCACAAGAAAATAACATTTGTTTTCAGGCGTTGCGAGGACTACCCTAAGAAGCCTTAATAGGAAAATCATCACCTGGCAGGCTTCAGGTTTTGATGTGTGAGAAGCTGGTAGTGCTGAAGCAATAAAATCAAGCAGACCAGCTTGGCGAGAGGCCTGCAACTCAGGATCTTTCCCCTCCAAGAACTAAATGAGCAAATAAATGAATGTCAAAGCTACAAATAACTCTACGAAAACAAGAAATATGGATATAAGATAGAAGAAATAGATAGCCGAAAAACTAAACACAAAGTCCAGTACCTTGATCATTCCAGCAGTTATCAGTCCAAAACTAGAAGCACCATCTTTTCTTGCTTGTCGAAGTTTTTGCAAATCCTGAAGCCACCTGCCAATTTTTACCCTTGCAGTTCCTATGGCGGTTCGATATGCAATTCCAGAACTTTCAAGTCCAAATGAAGGCTCTGGAAATTCATGTTTCATTGACATGAGTCTTTGCCGGATTCTTTTGATTCTTCGCTTCAGTGAATGTTGTGAAGCCTCATTGGTAAAAGTACAAGAATCTGCAGCACGGTCACTATTGTTTTCCTGATTATCTTCTCCATTACCATGAGGAATTGATCTACCTAGGGCTTGGCCTTCTTTACCTGTAAATCGACGCAATAAAGGTGAAGATTGATCTCTAAAATCCATTGATGCCCTTTCCCGTATTTGTTCTAGATAAAACTTTCGCCGCTGCTCACTTTCACTAAGTCTTTCACCTAATTTCTGAGCCAGGAGTTCAGCTTCTTCCTGTTGGGCTTTGGCTCGAACCTCCTTTCTCCGCATCTGTTCCATAGCCTTGGCTTCACGAGCAGCACTAGAAGCTTTCCGTTCTTCTTCCCTTCTCGCCAGTGCCTCTTCCTTTCTTCGCTGAGTCTCTGCAAGGCGCTGCAACTTCTCGGCTTCAATGAGCCTCCTGCGTTCCAAGACAGCTTCTTCCCTGGCCATATCCTCTTTCTGCTTAGTTTTCATTACTTGAACTTTCTCTGCTCTCCTCAACTCAGAATCCTGAAGCTTTTTCCGCAATATATGTTTTTTATTCTCTTCATTCAGCGAGGTGATGAAACGTACCTCGTTAACTTTACTGCTTTCGTCACCAGCTCTTCTAACAACCTGGGCTAAATATGCTTCATGCCTGGATTCAGTCTGCTGATGACGAGCAAACATCGACTCTCGTAATTTATTGCTTCGAACAGTTTGCCATTCATTTACACGATTCAGTTTCTCTGAGGTTCGTTGAAGCTTTTGAACTCTCTCGTTCTCAAGTTGAGTTCTGATTCTTGTGGCTCGAGCATGTTTTTCTTCTGCTTCTTTTTTAAGATCAAGGACAGATTTCTTTTTCTTCTCCGGGGACATAAGTTTATCATGCAAAACACGCACTCGCTCGGCACTTTTCCTTCCCATGCCTGGTGAATAAGAGAAACGAGAAGATACACAATATGGAGATGAAAGTAAGTCCTCCCAATTCCTCTTCTCTTTCCAAGCATCCAAGGATTTTCCTGAGTATCCACTTCTCTTGATCCCATCTCTTTCCGTAGAAGTATCTCCTCGGATATTTGTTAATCTAAGTTTCTTCTCACTGGTATGCTCTATTAACACTTTATCTTTCTTATGAAGTAGTTTCTCTGCTTCACTTGGTTTACCAGAGTCTAGATTTCTTTTCTCTTTGGTTGAGGCCTGAGAGATTAGTGGATCTCCAGTCCTTGCTTTCACAGCGAATCCTTTAGAATCACCTTTCCGAGCAAACTTCTCCAAAATATCGCTGGATCTGAGGTCGTGACCATGACCATCAGAGCCTAGTTTTTTGCCATGTTTACCTCTTTCACTTGTTCGATCTTGTTGAATTTTCCTAAAAGCCTCAAGAGATGATGAAAGGATTTCTGCTCTCCGTGGCGAAGTTGTCATTCGGCGGACCTGCCCCAATACAGAACATTAAAATTTTCAAGAAATCATTAAGAGAGCAAAAGATACTGAGCATGCATATTAATTAAGAAAATGGAAACCAACAATTATTGTGTTCAAAGAAATCATTATAAACAACCGACAAGGATTTCGTCAATCATCAGAGCTGAGACTCAGAAATGCAAAAGAAATAAAGAAAATAGCCAAATTCATGTTGACAAAATATATTTTCCTTAATTTAATCATTATATTTGTAACAAGAAAGCATAAGAGTATACAGAGTAAATGCTCCATCTGAAGGAAGTACACTAGTCTGTGCCCAAGCATCTTACTCTTCATCATGCATTTGAAATTAAAGAGAGTAAGAACCTAACCTCCCATGAAAGAGCATGTGGTCTGCGATGATCAGACTGCAACATAGATGCTGCCCCGTCTCTTCCAGGACATGATGACCTTTTCAATTTCTCAAACTTTTCAACTCTAAACTTAAGTTCTCTAAAATCTGATGCAGCTTCATCAAGAACAAGACTAGCCTCTTTCATTTGATCAAGATCGCACTCTAGTTCACAGAGAAGATAGAGTTCATCCACAGCCCTATTGAGGTTTTCAAAGAGAAATCCCCAAAGGCGTTCTCTGAATCTTTCTTTGATCTCACCTGTGGCGTTTTTATTCTGGGTATCCAACAAATCATCACCATTTTCTTGCTGTTTTTGTTCTCCGGAACCCTCGACTGAAGCTGCCAATGTCGATTGTCCTGGAATTACAGGTTCGATAATCTCCAGTACCTCAGAAGTAGGAATAGTTTCCCCAATGCCTAAAGAAGCAGAAGCAAGAGAACAGCCAGTTTCCGACGTAATATTAGCAGTTTCTCTCATCTCCACTTCTTCACTGGCAGAATGTAAAATATCATTCTCAGAAGGATAGCACATGTCATTGTTCTCCTGCTTAATATGTTGAGGCTCTCTGTCAACGCATGAAATACGTGTACTTGGACTAACTATTTTCTCACAAGTAATTTGTTCTTTCACATCTTCTGAAGTCATTTCGCTCAGCTCTTTACAATTCTCTTCAATGGATATAGTCGGAGACAACGAGTGGGGCTTTGGAAGAAGCTGATCTTCATCGGTTGCTGCTTGGATGAATTTGCTCTCTGTAGGATTGTGTGATGGAACATATGAAAGAGATACACCAGAACTCCCAGCCTTCACGGTAGGCAGGTAGTGATTTTCAACTCCCCCGAACTTAATTCCAGATCCAGACGTTTTCCCATAATATACCAGAGTTCCCTCATCCAAGTCACCCCACTTTATTTTAGGAAGGACACCACTTTTAGATATATGTTCCTGATTTACTACTAATTTGTAACTAGCCTGTTGAACATCTGCAGCTGCCAAATTAGACGAATCTAAAACATCGTTATCTTGATTAACAACACGTTTATCAAGGTAAAGATCGACTGCTCCATCCTTAGCAAAGATTGACGAAGGATTCAAAGCTTTATTGACATCATGCACGACATTATCTTTACTTCTACTGGAATGCTTGGTAATAGTATTGCTATTCTCAAACCTTTGAACCAATAAAAGCCGATTGCTAGAATTGCAAGAACTCTGTTTTCCAGAGAGTCCTCCAGAACTCTGTATGAACTTGGAACTGCTTCTGTGTTTCTGCACAATAAGTCAAAACAAGAAAGTGAAACCTCACATTCCTATCATAAGGATAGCAAGACAATATCGAAAGACAAACTTCATGTGAGTGGGAAAAGATAGAAACAGGACACGAATGGAGGAGACAAATTAGTAATGCAGCAAAAGAAATTCAAATAGTAGGGAGAATAAGCAGCAATAGATGGCTGCATCACATCCATCAAGTAATACATCTAAAATCAAACACTTACACATTGGTTCATGACACTGAGAAAATCAGCTTCGAACAGAAGTGTAATTTGACACACGACTCATTTGTGTTTGAACCAAGTAAAAACTCTGGTTTTAGAACAAGCTACTGCTACCATCTATTTCATTGCCGAGTAGATGCATTTGAGATAAAAAAAAATCTAGATGCGGAAAAATACATGGTGTAGGCAATAGCTCTCATAGAATGGGTCTCTATTACCGTCCAAAATCATGTGTTTGTTAAATTCCAATTCCAACACTGAAATAATCAAATACTTCCCATGAACATTAGGATGTGCAACATCATCCTTTATCTTTACACCAATTATATATTCGTCCCAAATTCCCAACTGAGAGCTTATCCACTCGCAAACAAACTCACGAGTAATATACAAGAGTTAGCACAAAATGAAAGATATGTTGAGAAACACAACCCACATATTTTAACGCAAAAAAAAAAATCACCTTTTTAACTTGCATCCATCCAGAGCCTTGATCATCGACTCCTCCGCTGCTCTCCATCAGAATCTGCAAAAGCCCAGGTAACTTTTTCCTCCTAGATTCATCGATTTGATACGGACACCCTTTTCATCTTAATGACAAAACCAGGACAAATCTGCATATGGGCCGACTATCGACCACAAAAATAACATTCAATAGCTCAAAATTATAAGCTTAACCAAATAAAAAAAGCCCAAAAAAGTTCAACCAAATGCCAGAATAAAGTTGGCCCGAGAAAAAAATGTCTGGGGTTGATTTTTTCAAAATAAGGCTTAAATTTGAACCCAAAAAAGGAAAAAAAATTAAAGAAGATAAATAATGGCCGTTTAACATTGTTGATTGCAGCGCTGCTATGTATAGTTCCGAATTTATCTGCGTGGAAAATTTGATGAAGAGAATGTTTCACTCGCAGGATGGTGACAGTAATTTAAAAACGCTGGCCTGAATTATTTTTGGACCGATCCTTCCTCTAAAATGCCTTGTTATTAGGTTTTTTTAACTGTTTAAAGTTAATATTTTAATAATTAAACAAAAGACAGTATTTTAAGTAAAATTATAAAATGAACGTATCACGTCAATTAAATAGACAGGTGAGTTACTTTATCTACTTGAGAGTGACTTGAATTTTTTTTTTTCCCCAAACAAAACAAATCACGTCCTTTCATTATTTTTTTTAAAATTAAGTCCCAACGATTAAAACGGCTGTGACTTCCTTTAATTTAAAAAGAAATACAGTTGTATCTCGTCGAATGAGGAACATGGAGCATAGTGCGGTAGTCAAAGGGTGCAAAGTCATGTGTTCTCTCTTTAATTGATAACTGGAAGCATCTGTATGCTTTTCTTATATAATATGAAGAGTCGAATATTGTGTTTCGTGTTTTTCTCTTTCTCGTCTCTTACTCGTAATTTTTTTTATATAATTTGTTTAATCCATTGAATCTAATTTTGAGTTAATTTGATTTTTTATTTGTTTTCAGGTAAATTTTGATTCAACTATCAATATAAGGTATGTATCATAATATAATTATTTATGTTAAATATTAAATTTATAGATAAAATTATTATTTATGTTAAAATATATCTATTTGTGATGTTGATTTTATTTTTTTACAATTTTAATCATTATGTATTTTTCAAATCATTATTATTGTTTGTAAAGATATTTCAAAAATATTTATAATGATAAAATTATCATTATCATTCTTATTTATTTAGAAAATGTTAAGAAATTTAATGTTATATGTTAAATTTTTGACATTATTATTAATGTTTTCTAATCATTACATAGTTATATATTACCATAATAATAATTTTAGATTTATTGTGTTGTATGTATATTTTTGCTCCAAATTCAATTTAAAGTGCTATTTTTAAAAATAAAAAAAATTTAGTTAATTTTTTTAAAAAAAAAATATTCAGGTTTTTTAAACTTGTATATTTTTTAAAAAAAAATTAAGCAAATCACACCTATTCAATTGACATGATTTTTTTACCGTGAACAGTTAAAAGCCCTTATTATTATTACATTTGTTCCCCACATTATTTAGGAAAGTCTGATACACTTGCTAAGATGTAATCGAATCGAATCGAGTCGAACTTTTGAATGTTTGAGCTTGACTCATTTATAATCGAGTTAAGCTCGAGTATCATTAAACGAATATATTCATAGTTCACGAGTTTATTCAAGTTTTTATCGAGTTTTATAAATATAAATTATAAATTTAAATCTTCATTAAATTTATTAAAAAGTAAATTATATATAAGATTTGTACATTTATTCTAATAAATAAATTTTATAGATTTGTCTATATATTTCATAAATAATATGCAAAATCATTAAATCAAATATCAAAACTATTATTTTTCTCAAACAGATGACCCATCAACTTACCAACAAACATGTTCACGAATTAATGAGCCGTATATTGTAAAACTTGCTATTGGTTATCTTAACGAGCTTAGTTAAACAGGCTCAAACGAGCTTTTATTTAATCGAGATTCGAATAACTTACAAATGATTTGATTCATTCACATCACTAATTGTAAGTGTGTATTTTATATATGTTACACATATTATGTATATTATATACACTAAACTCAGGTTGCATGTTTAATCACTATATCTACGATCAGCCACGTAGATAGTTCAATGTGCTCATCGACGCTATTTTTGTGAAATAAATCAATTTGATTTATACTTAAAATAAAACTAAAATTTTAAATAAAAATAATAATATTTTTCCATTAATCGAATCGGTTTGAAAACGTGTATCACAAAATTGATATGTAAGATAATCTCACACGAGGTTTTGTTTTAAAATAATATTATGTGTTAAGTTTATGTAATGTATATTTATTTGTAAATTTTTTTTTATTGATATTCTAAATTTTTATTTAATTACTCATAATTCTAATAAAATATAGAAAAATCATAAACTTTTGATTTTAAAATCTTTAAAACCCACACATACTATATAAAATATTTCTATCACGATTTGTATACGGAAACGGGAGATTTGTGTCAGTTGGTGTTTAGCCCAATGGAACGTAGATTTTTGGGCCGGCCCACGAAATTATTCTGCATTATATTTTTCACTATTTATTTCCTTCTTATCTTAAATGTTAATTAAAGATCATAATATTCAACAAAAATAACGAAATTAGATCACCAACCGACTTCGCAATGGACACATACATACATTTATGAAGAGTTGACATTTCAAGCAATTGTTCGTTTATATGATATCTGGATTTTCTAAAAAAAAAAACGACGAGCGATAGTTTTGCATTATGTCATTAAATCAATCGTCTCTGACCTATAAAGACGGTTTTCGGAAGAACACCATCATCAAACCGTCTTATATTTAATTAATGTCCGCTGTTTTACAACGATTTCTGACAAAAATTGTCGCAAACTCAGGTCGATTTTTTAAAATTTCAAATTAGCGATAAAAATTATACATAAATGTTGCTATATATTTAAGCGCGATGTTTTTTTTTTTTAAAAAAAAAACATTGTTAAAATATAGACGGAATTTAAACTAGCAACGTTTTTATAAATTCCTTCGCTGGTCGAGCTTTTTTTTTTTTTATGTTTTAAGATCATATGTGCTACTAAACATTTTTTACTTTCCATAAAATACTTTCATTGTTTTTAAAATTTATCTTATTTTTAAAAGGAATACAAATGTTAATAATAAATTTTTAAATATTTAAAACATAAAAATAACATTTCTGAATCATGAAAAACGATATATACCGAATTGAAAGAAATGGAACACATTTCAGTATGATTATATTTTATGACTGACGATTATAACCTCAAAACTTCATCTTACATAAAAAATAATAATCTTTATTAAAATGTTTACAAATTCCAACAAATTGTCGATATAATATTTTAACATGTACCAACTGATATGCCACGATGAGACTACCATGCATATATAATTTAAACAATGTTTTTTAAAAACATTATAGTACAATATGAATTTATTTTTTTCCAGACAGTGTAACGTAATTTACAGACTAATGTATTCGAATAATATCAATGACGAATTCCTTTGTCTTATTTAAAATTGATCGCCAAAGTATGATCTTAAAAAAAATTGCATGAGATGAATTTTGGAGTAATTTATTATTATTATTATTATTATTATTATTATCATCACACTGATATGATTTTATTTCAGTGATATCAAACAAATTCGAGCATTATTATTTCACATTTGACTTACATTATAATATTATATATTTTATTTTTTGACATCCATTATTATGTTCTATTGATGCCGCACAAATTAGAGTGCGATTATTCTAGATTTGACTTGCATAATTTTATTCTAGTTATTTCATACAAATTAAACATTATTATTTAATATTTGATCAAATAATTTTATTTTAGTGACGCCATACAAAATAATGCACTTGCCCGGATAAATAAAGAGTATGTCTCTTATGAGGCAGTCCCACTGAATCTTTATCTGTGAGACGGATCAACCATACCGATATTCACAATAAAAAGTAATATTCTTAGCATAAAAAGTAATACTTTGTAATGGATGAGCCAAATAAGAGATCTGTCTCACAAAATACGACCCGTGAGACCGTCTTATACAAGTTTTTATCATAAATAAATTCATAGTTATTTTTAAAAAAAAACCTTGGTTGATTACTATTATTATTAAAACAAGACAAAACTTCATAAATATTTTATTTAAAAATTTTATTAAGAAATTGACAAAGAGTGGACTGTTCCCAAAATCATGCACGACAAAATCTAGGCACGACATGGACTAAACCATGCACATCGTTCATGCCTAAAAATTAAATGCCGTTTTATTTTTTAATATTTAAAATTTTATGTTTAAACAAATTTGAATATTTGTATCAGATTGATGATGCCATGTTAGGTTATATTTTAAGAAGTTGAATCGAATATCAAAACTACTACATAACTATGTGTTGGATTCGTATTCTCTAGCAAAGACGGAGACAAGGCGGCGATGGCTGCGACCACCCCCTCAATTTTTTAATTTAATTGATCACGCTTTTAAATTAATTATATTTTTTTTTACAGATTTTTATAAAAAAAATTTTGCATACCATATCAACCTCTTTTTTCTGGTTCAGTTCATGTTCTCTAGTCATATCCAATATAATAATTAAAAAAAATTAATAGACGACAAAGATTTGAATTTGTAATAATAATAATTATATGAACAATTTGGAAAACAAAAGAAGGTACACACGATTTTATATTGAAGAAGATAAAAAAAGAAATAAACAGGAAATAAATAAACATATTTTGAAATAAATTGGTGCATCCTTTTTATGTTTTCTTGTGTCATGGTTAGAGTTTAGACTTGCTCGTATCACATATTATTTGTACTCTGTCAAAGTTTACATGCCCTTTACAATAATACAAAAAATCTCATTTACCAGATAAATCTCTCACGCAACCAATATATAAAAAAATTTATTTTTTATGCCAAAAATATTGCTTTCCATATATAAATCCACGATACCGTCTCATAAGAGACACACTCTCACAATATTTCTAAATGTGTTGTTGCAAATTTAAATTGATGATATTGAGAGGATATGTTTTTACAATGACATACTTGGTTTGTAATTTTTTTTTAAAATTTTACACCTCATTTTATAAAATGAATTAACTATATTAATCTACTTTTTATGCACATAAGACAACACTGTTCTATGTTAATCTTTCGATTTATTCAAAGTGCACTAAAAATAACAGTGGTAGGTTATGAAAGTTTTTTTTTTTTCTTTTGTGAGACGGTCTCACGAATCTTTATCTATGAGACACAATAAAAAGTAATACTCTTAGTATAAAAAATAATACTTTTTCATGGATGACCCAAATAGAAATATGTATCACAAAATACGACCCGTTAGACCGTCTCATACGAGTTTCTGTCCTATACCTATATTTATTTATTTTGTAATTTGATTTTTTTAAAAAAATATAATTTGAATGAACCCACGTGATCCGTGCTAGCCTGCATAAAATTAAACATAAGAATTGTCTCGATCTTAATTTAAAATATTGTTCTCCACAAAATATGAATTTGAGTGCGCGTGTGCACGCTCTTCCACACGAGTATGTCAATATTTCCACATTACCCCTCCACCGTGGAAATCAAATATAAGTTGGCATTGTCCGGTCCATTACACCCGAGTCATTCGATCCTTAAACATCGAAATTTCCAAATCGTAATAATATCCTCAAAATATGTTTATTTTTTTTAAATGTGATAATATTTCTAAATATGATATTATGAAATATCCAAACTCTATCG
The DNA here is from genome assembly GCF_025594145.1 of Primulina tabacum. Lineage (NCBI taxonomy): Eukaryota > Viridiplantae > Streptophyta > Magnoliopsida > Lamiales > Gesneriaceae > Primulina > Primulina tabacum. The sequence goes on from NC_134557.1 coordinate 5,073,518, forward strand.
TTTTACGAATAATCGGATCAAAGTATATTTTTTACGACGACATAATGTTTATGATATTCTTATTCTACATTTTTTTCGTCAATACAGGCAGTGAAAATTTAAGTAAGCATAAACCTCATATTTTTTATAATCAATTATAGACTTCTTAATTAAAAAAAAGATAACATAGATTTTTTAAAAACAGAAGAAAAATATATTAACCTACTAATATTTGTTTTTGGACATTTTTGGGAAATAGAAATTTAAGCTCTGGCAATAGCACAAACTACCCCGCGCCACGGACAAAGTCAAATGTGGCAAGTATCACGGCAACCCAACAGTACGACTAAACCTATTTAAAAACATAATTAATTAATAATATTTGATGTTTGAAACTTGGAAGTGGCCCCAAGAACAGAGAGAAGGCACCCCCCATAAAATGGCGATCGTGTTCCAATGCTGGAGCTTCTCCCCCTGCTCCGTTTCCCAATTTGATGGTAGTTGGCGGCGGCGCGTCATTGAATGGACGGCGGAGAGCGCGAGAAGGAGGAGGACTGGGTGGGGTTGCCGTCGGCGCTCCAGGGAATCAAACTCGTCGATGCACCTGTTCTGTTCTTTGTCGTTTCTCATAAGGCTTTCCGGTCGGAGCTGTCTTCGCTCCGCCGGGGAGTGAAGGAGGCTGCCGAAAATGGGGGATGTAACCGTGAAATTGTTTTCGACCTATCGCGGAGGTTGGAATTCTTGAAGCTGGTTTACAATTATCACTGTGCCGCTGAAGACGAGGTCAGTTTGGGACCAAATTCTCACTTATTTATCTAACTGATTATAAGGATGTGATTGTGAATTATAGATTTCTGTTATAGCAGTGTCATCTTAATGAATGTGAATTAAATCGAAAGGATTTGTTTTGGTGCAAAGAAGTTGACCTTGGAACAAACTTGGATAGTTGAGCTAAGTAAGCAAATCGGTTGTTTTGTTTTTTTTTTACTATTTATATCTGATTTTTAGGACTCATCCATTCATTTCTAATAGTTAACTTTGCAATCCGATTGAAAGCAGGTCATGAATGGTTAACAAAAATTTGTAAAGAAGTGATTAAATTTAAAAATTATTTAGAAGTGATGCAAAATCACAACTGAAGTCTTTAGAAACAAAAGTGAAAAGCTGAAAACCCGTGGATAGTTTTTGATAAACAATTAACCGTAATACTAAATAATTGTTAAAATTATTTTTTTAGAAACAAAATCAGCATATCACAAGATTTTGGATTTCAATGAAATCAAGAAGAAGCTAACGCAGAATATGTGTTTAAGAAACACACAAAATTGATTTCTTTTAAGCAAAAAACCATAATCAATTTTTTAGTGATTGTAAACACTCTAAAGTTTTTAATGCCGTGGCTCTTAAATCGCTCTCGGTTCCAAATAACTTTTACACAACGTTTGAGTCCAATACCGAGACGATCAAAATGAAAGTGATGTATAAACAATATTTAATTTATCTAATTAGTAAATACAAATCACATTCTCGTCTAATCAACTTAACTTATTGGGAGTTGGTGTAATCCATAGTTATTAAATGGGGTGTATCAACGCCCAAGATGCAACCCTTATTCAGGGGCATGTCAAGGGCCAGCCCTTCAGCTCGTTACTCAGTCATTAGGCCCCTGTGTTGGTACATCTTTAAGGTTCAGTACGTATCTTGAATAAAATGATTGCATATTTTAAGTGAAATCTTATATGTTAGTCTTTCACATTTGCTTGTAGACTAATTAATATTGTTTTATTGTTGCTCAATATCAGATAATATATGACACACTTTTCTTAAGACACCAAATTCTAAAATATTATTATTAAGTGCACCTCAATTCAGTGAGGCGCACACCTCAAAATTGCCTCTTATTTTCTTGTGCCTCTAATAATTGTGGTGTTATTGGCAAAAATATACTTAAAAAACGTTCCTATACCTGTACTTCCTTCAAGTTTTCATTTATAACCAGACAAGTATTAGAATGAATTTAAACTCCTAACGTAATTTTTAATTTTCCGACAGGTTATATTTCTGGCATTAGATCAACATGTAAAGAATGTGATGCCAACATATTCACTTGAACATAAATCTATTGATGATGGATTCAGGTCTAACTTTCATCTCTTGGATAGCTTCCTAAAAAAAGATGAAGGAACTTCACAGATGTTTCAAGAGCTTCTTTTTTCCTTGGGTACTGTCCAGGCGATGATTTGTCATCACATGGAGAAAGAAGAACAACAGGTGATTATAAGAAGATTTCGCTTCACTATTTACTGATTTTTGTGTGAAATTTTGTTTGGATTAACGAACCTCGCATATGAATTCTGCTGTTTGGGAAACAGGTTCCTACTCTATGGGAATTCGGTTCGTACAGTATGGGTGCACACATGTCCCGAAATTTATGAATTTCTAGGCAACTTAATTTTTTATTTTTCCAGATGAAAATATGTTCATGAAGAATTTGAGGATATGCTAGTTTATGGAGAATAATTGAGAATAGTAACATAACTAGTCCATTTTGATACAGTTTTAGATAAAATCCTTTTTTATATTTACCCATAGCTTCCCTACAGACAATCTTAAGAAATCCAGGAACTAATTTTTACTTATTATTCAAAGTAAGACGGTATATATTTATATTCATATATATAATGCAGTTTAAAGAAATTAGATTTGTCTTGGCTCTATTAATTAACTTCGGGCATGCACATGTCAATTTTTGCCACTGCACGCCCCCTCCCCCAACATTCTCACCTACTTGCGTGTGAATGCAGGTTTTTCCCCTGTTAATGCAGAATTTCACCTCTGAAGAACAGGCTCAGCTTATCTGGCAGTACATGTGCAGTGTTCCTGTCATACTGTTGGAGGAGTTTTTGCCATGGATGACATTTCATCTTTCTTCGGACGAAAAACTAGAGGTCCTGGATTGCATAAAGGTTGTCATATCTAGAGAAATACTACTTCAAGAGGTAAAACCTATGCGAAATTTCTGAAGGGATGCAGGGTATTTTCCTTAATAACTGTTGCTTCCATAGGTGGTGGTTTCCTGGCTTCAACATGATGAGAGATCTTCTTCTGATCCCGGCAATATATGTGGGAAAGGGTATCAATTTTTGAATGAATTATACACATCCAAGGATATCCTCGAGCTATATCCTCATCATATTCTGCAACATGATAAAGTATGCTCAATCGAAGCAAGTGGTGCCGAGGTCCCTATCAACAGTATTTCTCATTGGCACGCTGCTATGAGAAGAGACTTCAATCAAATTATTGAAGAATTGCGTCTGATAAGAAGTTCAGATTCCTTTTCAACCCTTCCCCTGGTCATTGTTCATTTAAAATTTTCTGCAGATGTACTGATCTACTATAGGTAAGCTTCTTGAGTTCTTAGCCTTTTTTGTATGTTTCGTCAAGGCTTCTGGAATTTTCATCACTATTAACATGGAGATGTTTGGGAAAATATTTAAAATCTTTGTGTCATCAGACATTTTTTGTATTTCTATGTCTATGCGCACATCTAAAAGTTATATTTTATGTTTTCTGTTTGATTGCAGCAATTCTTTGGACAAAATCTTCTATCCACTGTTTAGTGAACTTGCCAAAAGCAACCTACCCCCTTGCAGTCGACTTGTTGAAGAAAGTCAGATCGAATGTCTAAGAAGGTTGCTGTTTTTCGAACTTCAAAGTTCGGAACAACCAGAAAGCTTCATTGAGATGCTTTCCAAAGAATTGGAGTCTCTTGTTGAGGGGTTGAACAAAAACCTGTTTGTTCTTGAATCAAAGGTACTAATTATTATCATACTTTAATTTTACAGTTTGAGCCCATTGTTAGTTTTTTTTTTTTTTTCTAATTTGATGCACTTTCAGTTGTTCTTCGGTACAAATTACTGTCCCAGGGTTGAAGTTTGAAGCATGGTGTATTTTTGAAATATCTCCGTGTACAAATTTAGCTTTACAAGCATCTATTTTTACTTTGTTATCAAGACTTAAAAAAAAAAAAAATTAGGCCAAATATTATATGGTACCTCGATTCATTTGATATAGGTTGGTTGTTTAGAAGGTATTCTTCCGTGAGAGGTCATCTATAAACTTTGTGGCTATAGCACATATTATGCCAAAATCTTATGGATTCAACTTGAGTTGAATACTGCAAACCAATTCTTAATTCATGGTTCATAGTTATTGAAATCAAACTCATATTTTTTAATTGGAACAACTCTGTTATTCAAACACACTCAAAGTCTTATATACACCCCCCTACTTGCTCACCACTGCATACACACACGCAAAGCAAAAATCAAATTATTTTCCATGATGCCTTAATCTATCTTATTGATAATTAGTGGTTGAACAATGGTCTATTTTACCCCCATTGACTTTATTTTTCAATTTCTTCCAGGTTTTTGCATTTCTTAGCAAGAATTGCTCCCGAGAAATGCAACTGTGGTTACTATACACAAGCCTTCGCATGATGCCCCTTGGGTTGCTAAAGTCCACTGTCAGCTGGTACTCTGCTCATTTTTCGGAGAATCAGTCCAATTTAATTATGGAGAACATGGTTTTGGAATGCCCTTTGATCGACAAGTCTTTTATTTCTCTTCTGTACGAGTGGGTTCGCATAGGTTCTTCTGGGAAGACCTCTGTCGCAAAATTTAGACAAACTTTGCAAGAGATGTTAAATGGTAGAAGCTATTACTTGGTTGAGCAAATCAGGCAGAGTTCTGAATTCTCTGAAAAGTTTCCAGATCCAAGTTGGGATATAAAGGAGAAGAAAAGTGAAGTTAACCCTTCATCTTCTTCCTCTGTCGCAACGGCAATGCATGATGCATCAAATTATTGTGCGATGAATTCACATATATTATTCCCTCGGATTTTTGAAAGAGTACACCAAGTTCAAACACGTCCTGCAGAATCTGGACATACTTTCCTTTTATCTCTTGAGTCGAGACCAATGGACCACATATTTCTCATCCATAGAGCTTTCATAAAAGATCTGGAATATCTCGTGTCCCTTTCATCTAACCTGGCCACAGATTTTGGGTTTTTTGCTGACTTTGAGAGACGGTTCAACCTTTTGTACAATATGTATCAAGTTCATAGTATTTCAGAGGATGAGATAGCCTTTCCAGCTCTGGAATTGAAGGAAGCGCTTCAAAACATCAGCCACTCATACAGCATCGATCATAAATTGGAAGTTAAACAATTCATGAAAACTTCCATGATCCTGAATGAGATCTCTGATCTCCATGATGTGGCCAGCAATGAAACTGGGCTGTTGCAGTGCCAACAATTGTGCTTACAGCTCCATGATAGTTGCTTATCCCTGCAGAAAGTAATATCTGATCATATATACCGAGAGGAAGTTGAAATTTTTTCAAGATTTAGGGGATGCTTCTCTGCTTCCGAAGAAGAAAAGATTGTAGGACACATGCTTGGACGAACGAGGGCAGAACTACTACAGGAAATGATACCCTGGCTGATGGCATACTTAACTTCTGATGAACAGAACGCTGTGATGTCTTTATGGCACAGGGTTACAAGAAATACAAAGTTTGCTGAATGGTTAGGTGAATGGTGGAAAGGCGTGACAGGATATTGCTTACCGATGATTACAAAGGTATCAAAACCTGCTCCTCCTTTGGACGTGGATCCCCTGGAAGTTGTTTCAATGTATCTTCTGAGTGAAGGTACTCCAAGTCAAAAGAATACAGATGACAGAGAGGCACAAAAAGAAATTTCTTTTGAAACTTTTGGGCAGTCTGGATCTTGCATTGTTGATGAAGCAACAGTGGGAGACCAAGATGGACACCGATCTCAAGTTTTGATCCAATTTCAGAACGAGGTTGACCAGAAGAAATGCGATGAAACAAATGACAGATTCCAGGGTGATGGAAAAAAGCTTCCAGTAAAAAAGTCTAATGAATTGAGCCATCCAAATCACCCTCTGGTTATGAATCAAGAGGAGCTGGAAGCTACGATCAGAAGAGTATCTCGTGACTCTAATCTGGATTGCCAAAAAAAATCATATGTTATTCAGAATTTACTGATGAGGTAAGCTATAAATCAATTGCGTCATTTCATGTCCAAATGTCATGTGAAGCCCTTGGGAATCTTCATAGTAAACCATCTTAAGCGTCAAGGTTATAAATATTTATGGTGTCAACATACCCTATTAAGGTTGAGTAAGGACGCCACAAAAATGTGCTTTCTCCCCGAATTCTTGTTTTAACATGTTACTAAAGTCGTGTTAACTGACACCATACACTATATTGTTTTTGACGGTTTTTTGGAGGTGCTACTGGCTTATGTCTAGCAAGTACTGCTACCTCTAGTTGACAGAAAGTTCTTATTAAATAAATTCACTTGCTTAAATCTCTCACACTATTGGTCATAGGTTTTCCCTCCTTTTCTACGTTTGACTCGTTTTTTGATTTCATACAGTCGCTGGATCGTAACACAAAAGACATCTAGAGAAGATACTGTGACAAATGATAAGGAAGAAATTCCAGGTCTAAGTCCATCCTATCGGGATCCTCTAAAACATACTTTTGGTTGCAAACACTACAAGAGGAACTGCAAGATCTTGGCACCATGCTGCAATAAACTATACACATGCATTCGATGCCATGATGATGATGATGAAATAACAGATCATTGTATTGACAGGTTGGACTAGCATGAGTGGTTAGCAATCCAATGTGTATTTTTCTTGTTGACATCGATTCAGCATTGCTCATTTTTGTTCTCTCATGCTGCAGGAAGACTATAACAGAAATGATGTGTATGAAATGCCTGAAAATACAACCGATTGGCCCCAAATGTACCACAAGTTCTTGCAATGATTTTTCCATGGCTAGATTTTATTGCAGCATCTGCAAATTATTTGACGATGAAAGGTGAGATAAGGAAGTCAACCTGATTTTCATTTAAATACTTGACTTGATGCTTTTCATTATCTTGTTTCAACAACTTAACAATTGACTGTGCCATGAGCAAGTAGAGGCTTGAAAGGCAGTTTTCCTTTGAAATATTAAAGAGTTGCAAAAGTATTTGTGGAGAGAAGCATCATACAAATTGGAGTCCATGTTGCCTCCAAATTTATAAAATAACAGTTTTCCCGTAACTTTGTGGCTTTGGGGCAGGTACACAAGGGTTCTGGTACTATCTGGATTCAAAGAGCCATGAAAACCTTTCTTATCATTTTCATGGGTACCTGCAGTACAATCATAATATTGGGCATGTGACCATTATAACTACTTGAAACTAAAGATAAACTCGGAGAATTGTTAAATGCAGAAATCACATACACAAGATTTTGACGATTGCCACCACTGAAAAGAAGTCAAATTTTGACATGCAAAGATCTCATTTTTGTGATGAGCAAATACATATTGAAATTATATTTAAGAAGCATAGAACACAGTCTAATAGTTTCCTAGTTTTTTGAAATGCCGAAACAAGCAATATCTCATGTTTTTCAAGGTTGATCAAAATTCTGATATCTAGTGGTAGTCCTGACAACCGTTAACTTCTGAATTTTCTGACTTCAAAATAATTATGTACAGGCAGATATACCATTGCCCTTACTGTAACTTGTGTCGAGTAGGGAAAGGCTTGGGATTTGAGTACTTTCATTGCATGAAATGCAATGCTTGCATGTCGAGGTCTCTCTTTGTACACGTGTGCAGGGAGAAGTCCCTTGAAGAGAACTGTCCTATCTGCAATGAATTTATATTTACTTCGTGCTTTCCTGTGAAGGCACTTCCATGTGGTCATTCGATGCATTCGGCATGCTTTCAGGTGTTTATCTTCTTTTGAACCTTTTGGAACTTCTCAATTTATTTTTGTATTTTAACATATCTAATCCTATTGTCAGGAGTACACTTGTTCTCAATACATCTGTCCAATTTGTAGTAAGTCACTAGGTGACATGCAGGTTAGTTCATCTTATTGCTTATAATATTTTGTTTTAGTAACTGTTTCATCTGTGACCGATTAACAATTATTTTTTTTCTTTTGATCACAGTTTTAATGTCCTACTATATTAGTCAGTGAGTCACAACGGACTCGTCATTACCCAAAAAGGCATCATTGTTAACTGCTTGTACTAACCACTATTTTTTTTGTAGCTAGTCAGTAATACTAAACCATCAACATTGTGCTTTTAACCTCATAGTTGCAGGTTGAAGTCCTGCTATAACCAAACCCACCTTACGCTTTGCTGTAACTTGTACTAATACATAGCTTCAAAGATGACTTGTTGGCCTTTGGACTCCTCATCTTTTAAGTGACATGGGGGGTGTCGTTTTAGAGGCATTTCCCATATTCGTAATGGTAGTTTCAGAACTGATTTGGGGATGCAGGACATAAATACTGCAGCTATGTAAGGACCTTATAACTGTTTCTGAAGCAAAGAAATTAAAACAGAGGTTCCAAAAGTTGATAACCGAGTTCGAGGTTGATAGAATATCTCTTGTTGGCTTTCTCGAGAGTACCTTTTATGGTTCTCCCTGAATATCAACCTCAGTGGCTATATTCAGTTTATTTCCCCCTTTGAGTTTTATTTTTTTACGGAATAACAAATTTCCCTGCCACTTGTTAAAGAATTGAACAGGACATTGATAGAGCTCATGAAAAAGGAGATTGTATGTTTATGTCATTAATCATCTCCTATTGTATTCACCTGTTGAATATATCCGACAATTTGACATTTGCTCAGGTTAAAAAATCAGCTGTCCCCTTTTCAGGTGTTTTTTGGGATGCTAGATGCTTTGTTGGCAGAAGAAAAAATTCCCGAGGAGTATGCTGGCAAAGTACAGGTTGACGACATTCTATTTTACTTCTATGTGAAAGTGATTGAGTATCTTAGCGTTAGTAATGGACTGTTACATTCTATTTGCAGGTTATATTATGCAATGATTGTGATAAAAGAGGATCTGCTGCTTTCCACTGGCTCTACCACAAGTGCCCCAATTGTGGTTCATTTAATACCAGGCTTGTGTGATTCAAATCCTTCACAAGTCTGGAATTCTTTAAAGCATGGTTGAATAGTCCCGTGAGATTCATGAAACCATGCTTGAATCAGTTACATGTTTCAATAGATAAATATAAATTAAGCTAATATATAATGTTCATTCTGTTGTAAAGAGATTTTGGGATTCTAATTAAGTGGAAGTTTATGTACAAATTTTGAATTGTGAATACGATTACTGTTGAAGTTTTCAGAGAGTAATATGGAACAATTAGGAGACCTTGATTTTTTTTTATTATGATCGTTCCCGTGCTTTATGCAAATCATGTATTATTTATTCTCTTCTCTAACACTGTTAGTGACTGAGTTATTTCTGTCACTAGTCAAATTTGACTAATTAATCCTTTTTTCGTTTTCACCTCCTTTCTCGCCGATAATATGCGAAAGTTGATTTCTGGTGAAGCATCATCGCCATGAATAGGTCCTGAAGCTTGCTTATACCTGCTCATTTTCTTGTGTTAACTCCATCTTCTTAATCTGGCCTGAAGAAAAGCCGATTAGAACTGCTCTATGCCTAGTGCTCAGATATTTTGCATATGATGCTCTCAAATTTGACGGGAAGAGTCATCCTTCCATTATGCAACTCCGTAGGAGACATGAGAAATGTTACGTTATGCCGTTGGAGAGGAAATATTCTGCTTTTAGTGTCACGTCCAAATGTGATGGAAGTTTTATGATGTAGTTAGTTTAAAATGCAATATATGATAATATTAGGGATAACGAAAACTTGAATGTGAAACAATAATGATTGTATAAAAGAATGTGAATGTAAGGTGAAAATGCGTTTTGGGAAGAATTTGAAATCATTGTCGCTATGCTTGTTTACCTTTCCGGAAAATGTTTCATTCCCCACAAAGATAAACATAGGTGTTGCAACCACTGTGAAGTGTGAACTAGGCACATAAAGTGAAGAGAGAATATTTTTTTGGTACAGTATATTTACTGTTTTTTTATTTTTGAACCCAACCACTCATTTATCAATTTTTTATTTTGGTACATTACTTTTTCATATTCAACTATTTTGGTCAATTTTCACGTGGAGTTACCAATTCTCGCTAGAAAAAGCTGATGAGGCGGTGGGTGAAGCTGCCATGGCTAAAAAATTGAGATTTTGAGATTTTTTTTGTCAAGTGACTTGTTCTTTTTTAGGTTTAGGTACACTGACGTTTCAATTTTTTTATTGGTACGATAATTTATAAATTTTGGTTCTTTTGGTCTATCTAGCACCAAAATGTTCATTTGGGTTTTGTCGGAAAACGTTGATTAGACGATGGGTAAAGCTAACGTTATCAAACATTTGCAGATTTCTTGATTTGGGAGGGAAACCAATTTATTTAGAAGCAAACTTTCTACCGCGTGCGCACATGTGTGCACTGTTAATATTGTTGCACCTTACAGGAACAATGACGTGCATTAAAAGCACACTACGAATATTAAAACGGCATGCACATGTGTACGCTATTAATAATCTTATATAAATGACAGAGTTCGTAAAATTCATGTCGCAAATATTGTTTTTTACGGCGTTCAAAATTATATAAATTACTGTGTGAACTACGTGATGTCGATGTTATTTCATCGGCGTGCACTGCGTGCTATTGATGTTATTTTTCGGGGCGTGCATACAACGTGCAATGCACGCGTGCTATGAAAATCATTTTTATAGCCACATCATTTTTTTTACATTTACTGGATCAGAAAAATATTTTCCTTATTAAGTGTTGTCCTAATTGGCAAAAAATAAAGAAATGTCCAAATTTTTAGCCACATCAGCTTCATCCACCACCTCGTCAGCGTTTCCAGTGAAAATTGACAACTCCGGAAGAGAATGTAAATAAAAAAAAAAAATTGACAAGCTAGTGGACCAAAACAAAAAATGGTAAAGATATTGGATAAAAAAAAATATTTTTCCTAAAATGAAATATGCTGAATGTATTATGAGGAAATGAAGTAAAACAACTTCTAGGATCTCTTATTGACTAAGGAGTTACTAAAAAAGCCCCGTAACCTTATGACCCTAACAATAGGAACCTAAACGACATATGAAAAGAAGACTAAATGTCCGTTCACGAGTGTCGAACCCATTATGGGAGGATCTCCGTCGGTTTCTTTACTCCATCAGTCAGACACGACCAAGGGTAAAACATGTTGCAACTTTCTTGAGTTCCTTTTCAACCATTTGATCAATATCCCGTCTCGAGTCTTTACTTGATGATTCCATGCTGCATATTATATTTCATATTCAGCGACATGATCTCTCATTTTTATCATTTTACGGTTTTAGATGTGCCATTGACTGTACTGAGCAACAAATACAATCTAATTTTTGGATTTGATCACTTTACCTGGACTCGTACATTTTTTTGGAGCCGATGTATGATGTATCTCGCCAAAATGTTGAGTTGTTTCTTTCTGAATGGACGTAGGCTGTGATGTAGTCGACTCTGATTGCATTGTTGTTGAACTGGTATTGTGATTATTGCTATCACTACTTTTCATTTGTCAAAGCCACGAAGAATTGACAGGGTTATTTTCTTCGGCGTCAGAACGATTTTCACCTGAATGTGATACTTGCCGTGTAACATGATGTAGTATCGCATCAGCATGCAGCGGATCAGATCAGTATTATGAGAATATCATGTTACATATCCTGAAGTTGATCCTGCTCTTTATAATACGCAAGTAGTGCCAGAGTAGCTTCAAGGTCCGCCTCGGCCACTCGAACTTGGTAATCGAGTAGTGCTATTTTCACCAAAGGTCCATTTACCGGATACACAGCCCACATGTCAGCAACATATTTGATCGTTGAGATTTTCCTTTTTCTTTAGTCATTTTATCTGACTCATTGAATACGTGATGATCCAATGGTTCTTGTATTTTCTTGATATTATCGACTCCGAAGAGCTTGTGTGCATTTATAAAAGTTTTTGGTCGGTCGGCAGGGAAATACGGTGCAAGGAGGCAATCTGTGGGTTCACCTCCTCTTTTGGTACCTACCTACACGCTGCGCAGGATCGGACATTACCACTCCTCAATGTCATTTCTCATATCAAGAAACGAAAGAATCCAAATCAATGAAATCTTGATTTCTTGGAGCAAACTTATGGTGTAAATTGAATGGTTTGGAAGAATGGAAGTGATAGAGAATAGATGCTTTCTCTTTCTTGTCAGAAGTGAATTGATGCAGGGAAGTCTCGATAATTGCTAATGAAAATCTGTCTTCGATCATTATTCGACATCAATCAACCGCATGTGCGTAATGTTATTCGCATTACGCTAGTATAGGATAGATAGTTGAAACATTTAAAGCTGTTACATTGTACTAAATAATAGTCAGGCTGCCAGACAGACAGGCCTACGAATTCACAAAATCAAATAAAAATACATTTCAACTTTACCGACCAAAATTCGAATAATAAAGCCCATCCATCACAAGGCAACCAACCTCCTAATAACGCCAAAAGAAATCAAAGTTTCCTCGTAACAAAACTGGCGATTACATATTTATTCAACTCAGTTAAGACTTACAATAAATGCATCCGCTCGACATAAGATTGAAGCAACCATCGATTGAGAGGCTCGCCGCATCCGATAAAGCACCCGGTATTACCGTTCTCTGTAAAGAACGGGAAATGAAACATTTCCAGCAATTCTTGCACTGACTGCCTCACCATGGAGGTACCTGTCACCCTGCTTCGTCGTCCCCAACCTGTTACGATATCGATTCTGCTGGGGCAAATACCAGAAACGAGGAATTGCGTGCGAAACCAAGCAAGTGATCTTGAAAGTGCAGTCACTGCCGTTCCTTCTGACATAACATGCAGGTTTACCAGCCAATATCGGGAACTTTTCTCTGTCACTGCATCAGGGTAGACATTCTTTTGTGCTGCCGCTTCCCAGACTGACCCAGCTTCCTCTTTAAGCCCCGTCTTGTGAAAGAAATCGATCACCGCATCCACAAGTCCACGCTTACTTTCCCGGTCTTCACTATGCATCTTATCAAGAAACTTGCTCACGTGATCACGCACGTTCTGTCCATCAGGTCCAGGAGTAGGCATGGTGAGCAAGAACATGTGAGCAGGATGGCCGGTTAAAGTCATTAACTCACCACAAAACGACATATCGAATGATGTTTGTGCTTCTGTACAACAACTTAGAAGTAAAGTGTAGGTCTGCAAGGAAGGATTTAAGCCAAAACCAAGCATGCCGTGAAGTAAGTTATACGCATCGTGAAGACGGTGTACTCTGAGGAAAGCACTAAGTAAAGAATTACAAGTTGGTACATTGGGGCGTAAACCTGCATTAAGCATCGCATTATACCACTCCCAAGCCTTCTCTACATTACTAGCCTTTCCCCACAAGTCAACAAGAAGACCGTAAACAGGCTCATCTGGAACCCAATTCTTTTTTTTCATCTCTACAAAAACAGCTTCGGCTTCATCCAGATAGCCAGAGTGTCCAAGAACCTCCATAACTATACTGTACGTCACTTTGTCGGGCTCGAATCCAGCACTCTGCATCTCCCGATACAGCTGTAGGGCACCATGGTAATTCCTCGCCTTTGCTTGCAATGCAATCATAATGTTAAACGTCACCAAGTTCGGCACACAACCTTGATTGACCATCTCGTAAAATAGCTTATGTGCTGCTGCCAAGTGGCCAGCTTTCCCTAGGCAATTGATGATCACGCTATAAGTGAAAGTATCGGGAGAAAGTCCTGCTTCTTGCATTCTATGATACATGTCGATGGCAACATCAAGAAACCCCGCTTTTGCATGGATATCAATAAGCGTACAAAATGTCACGCGGTCTGGTTTGCACCCCTTGTTCTGCATCTGGTTAAAAACGCCCATAGCTTCCTTTAAGTAATTCGCCCTGCCGTAACTGTGAATAAGACGATTATAAGTAACGATATTTGGCTGGCATCCATCACCAACCATCTGATCAAGTAGTTTGTTTATTGCCCCAAACTGTCTAGACCGGCCAAGAATGCCGACCATGGTGGTGTACGAATGCCCATCATGCTTGAATCCAGGTTGTCGTTTCAACCAGTAGAATAAACCAAGAGCCACATTAAAATCTTGAAGCTGCTTAAGAATCTGGTTTGCCTGGTAGACATCTATTGAGCAGTCAAGCTTTGTAAGAGCCTCTTCCGCAGCAAGACTCCATTTGAACTGTCGTAAAATGTGCAACACACTTTCAACCACGTGACTACAATTAGAATATTGTCTAGCCGCAGGAGCTCCCCTAATTACTTTAGTCTCTCTCACTGTCCTGTTGAACCCTTCAGACATGTTACTGGTAAACTTGCCTCCTTGTTGTTTATTGTTTGGAATGAAGCGGTTTGATTGTGCTTTTGACCTTTGAGGAACTGACTTTTTCCTGTCTTGTGTCTCTGAAGATATTCCATCAGTTTCCGTGAAATTCCCTGACGCATTGCTCGACAAAATGTTCACTCCTTTGTTTAAAACTGATTCATCAGCTCCAACTTTTGTTCCATAAGAGGCACTAATAGAGTTCGACCCAGATGCCGGCCGAACTGACGAATTTTCATAAACTTTATCTTTTCCAGAGGTTTTCACATTTGCAGATCTTGTATTAGAAATTGGCTTGGTACAATCAACCATAGATTTACAAGTTGTGCTGACAGTTGCACTCCCATTGGTCAAGGGAATTTTATAATTTACGAAGTCGGATAAGAGATTGACTGCTGCAATACCAGCCTTCATAAAATGATCCGCAACGGGAGAAGATGAATGAACCACATTCTTTTCTTCGCAGCCATCTGCGTAACTCACATGGTTAGATCTATCCGATGATCGGGAGATGGGAATTTCTCGTGGGGGAGAGACATTTTCAGGAACTACGTTTACTTTTCTCGAATCAATTGAAGTAAGCAAAGCTACTCCTAACGAAGATTTTGATACAAATGGGGATACCACTTGTGAATGTTGCACGGTTGCTCTGATGGGTCTTCTAGAAGTACACATTTCATCATCAGAGCAAGTGCAAGAATTTCCATCCCCTGCACTACATCGTGATCCATTGAAGAAAAGGGATCTGGCAGATTGGGATAGTGTACCAAGCTGTTTCGCACGTATCATTATCTGTAGATTCAGTTGTTAAAAATTAACAATTAATCTCGATTCCAAAGTGTAAAAACGGAAATGAATATGCTAACTTTCCACTTAGTCAGCGAGTGACATGTACACATGGCAATCAGAGGAGATAAGATTAAATAACATGATACAATTTACATATTGAAATACAGGTATCGATACCTATTCAGTCTATCAGTAGACACACAAAGATCAAATTTTACAACGGTCGACCAATAAAATTGCTCCTCAAAGTTCAACCAAGAGGGTTAGGCAACAGAAGTGAGGCATCTTCCGCGAAGAAAAAGTTGGATAATCTGTAAATGCCCATGAAAAATCGCTGAGATGCATGGAACCCAAAAGACAATACCAGAAGGTTTCAAAGTATTCATATGGAAGACTAGCTCAGATATCTATAATAACAACACTTATGTGATAAGAAAGACAAATCATAAAAATAAAGGAAAAATTGAAGGCGTGATGTCATGCCCACCTCTAGATAACTTGCAACAAATCATTAAGTTGCACAAACATCAGGATTCCCGTGATTTTGGAAACCCTATGGATACACAAGTTTCATTCAAAAGACATACAATAAACAAGGCACCAGTTATTTACTTAAAAGGACACAGACAGATATCTTTGTTATCCTATTAGCAACTCATTAATGTATTTTATTTTAGTAGCTGAAGGAAAGGCAAAAGTAACCAGACATTTGAAATTGACAGCTTGGATTCTCTAGCAAAGATTAAAATTCACAAAATGGACATGGCCTATCATAGACTCGAAACTCGAGTAAAGGAGTTTCTTGAGAAATATCCCCGACGAAAATCAAATTCGGTCAAAAGAAAAAAAAAATGAATATTTGTAGCACAAGCACAAGAAATAATTGTCATCATAGAATAAATATTATCAAGAATGAGACGGAGTATTTCTAAAACATGAATGTATTTTACTATACAAATTGTCTTTTTAATGTCTGGTTACCTTCAAACATTTCCAATTCCGCATTCATCGTCACCATCCACCTGAACTTGCGAAACTAAAATTCATATTAAAGAAAATCACTACCCTAAAATATCACATTCAAGGAGGGTAAAGATTTGCATTTTCAAACTTAGCACGTCAAATACAAAACATATGCATAAGTGTCTAACCCGAAGCAGTGATATAGCCAGACGTTTCCGTCAGAGGACGAAATTAAAATGCTGAAATGGCTAAATATATTTTTCATCAGATATCATACTGGTGTTGAAAATATATAGGGGAGCTGCCATACAATAGCCCTCCCGGCCCCCCTCTCCATCTGTAAAAGATTCAAGGCATTCCAAAGACGAAAACTGCTCAAGGAAACCATGATTCGAACGTATCTTGGTTCCCCCTCGATGAAAATGCAGTTGGTGTCGTAAAGGGTAACAAAAGACGGAAAGATTCAATATTTACCAAATTTTACTTAAAATCAAGAGCAACCCACGTTCTAAAACAACTAAGAAAGGGTTCTAACAGTGATCCCAAATCACCATTCACTCCTGAACAAACCATAAACGGAGGATGAACCAAAACGATGGCTTACAAAAATCTCTGTTTCATGACAAAGCAAACAAGAAAACAACAGTAGCCCACATTCAAGAACCATATAAAAGACCAGAAATCAGCTTCAAAGAAAGAATAAGTAACCATTACAGCTCGAATCAGCCAGTAAAAAAAAACCTACAACATTCACAAGTCAAATGGAAGTAAACCCAAGAATCAAAACTGAGTTGCTTATCAAAGTACCTTAAAATCAAGTATCAGAGAACATTCAAGGAGCGGATGAAAAACATAAGAAATATTGCTTGAAAGAATGCTAGTAGGGTTGAAGTGGCGGCTGTGCTTTATTCTTCCCTTCGTGTAGACAGACCTATTGAGTTTCCAAGCAAACGGGGCTGCAGCTGGACCGTGGAAAAGACGCTGTAACTTTTATTTTACTTTGACCCCACTTTTTAAAATTTATTTTCCATTCATAATTTTTTTTCGAAATAATATTTAAAATCGTTTTATAAAATGATAAAATAAAATATTTATATATATATATATATAATCTTGTGTTCTTGAAATATATATATGAATTTACTTTCTGTAGATACCGTTTTCTTATAATTTCGTTAACAAACATTAATTTTTAGTAAGTAAACGTTAACATTACTATATTTCACAATAAAATTATATTTTACACTGAAATCTGACCGACCGGTTTGCTAATATATGTTACGAGTAATATAACGGTGAAAACTTAATTTCAAATGTAAAAATTTTGTGATATGATTTTTCTGCAAATAAAAAATTGAAACAAAAGGTTTAAAGGGAAAAAATGAAGAAATAAATGTCTTAAAAACCAAATAATAATCTAATTTCCATTTGTCACAGTGTCGTAAAAGAAACTATCTAGGTGCTAGATGATCGCTCACCGTCTCCATTTTTAGAAGCCGTCTAATGTAATACACAAACATACATATATAATTTTTTTAAAAAAAATATTTTGTTTGACATATTTCAATCAATTTATACAGTTTATGTAATTGATTTTGAGTTTGAATTTGATTTAAAATAGTTATTATTGAAGAAATACAGAGATAAATAACAAAAATTATATATTTAGATAAAAATAAATAAATTATCTAGGCAGTAGGTTGTGAGTGCCCCGCCTAACATTTTTTAATAATGTTGTTTTTTTAATTATATATATATATATTATTTTTATTATTTTTTAAACATGAAATTTATATTTCGTTAACAATTCGACAAATCCTTAGATATATTCAGGTGCGTGACCGCAAGGTAATAATTGACCATGTCGAAGGAAAAGTTGGGTTGACGTGGTTAACAAGTCATCTTATATTAAAGAATCAAAAACGTGTTCAATGTATTAATATGAAAACGACGTCGTATATTGTTTAAGTGTTGGTAACTTGCTGATCAATCACACAGAGAAAATATACGCATACGCATACGCATATGTTGTTACTTGTTTTAAAGTTTCAAGTCCTAATTTCTCCCCCTTGTTCATCACTTGATAAAAATAAATGTTCTTATTAGAGAATAATAATAAAAG
This sequence comes from Primulina tabacum, assembly GCF_025594145.1. Taxonomy (NCBI): domain Eukaryota; kingdom Viridiplantae; phylum Streptophyta; class Magnoliopsida; order Lamiales; family Gesneriaceae; genus Primulina; species Primulina tabacum. Next base: position 5,091,750 of record NC_134557.1, read on the forward strand.
AGCGGTCGAATTATGACAATCAGATCGTGATATGATTTAAAATATATTGCAACTCATACCACAAGAACGGATTCAAAACAACACAAGAGCGGCAAAAACGTGTGTGAGACGGTCTCACGGATCGTATTTTGTGAGACGAATATCTTATTTGGGTTATCCATGAAAAAAAATATTACTTTTTATGCTAATAGTATTACTTTTTATTGTGAACATCGGTAGGGTTGACCCGTCTCACATATAAAGATTCGTGAGATCGTCTTACAAGAGACATACTCTGTAAGACCATAGTTTTGGTTTGTTTTGTTTTTTATTTATTTTACTTGCAAATCAATAATTGAGTTTGTTACACGATACTAGTCTTCTTCTGTTAAAATCTTTAATTCAAAAGGCACAGTTTTAAGTCTCATATAAGTAATTTCTCGATAATTTATATATCATATCTCGTGTTTGCTTTGTCATATTATTTATCTATCTACTAATTATTTATTTTACATCGATCAAATCATTGATCATATATCTTACATGAATCAAATAATTGAATTTAAATTACAATATTACTCTTCATAAATAATATTATTAATTATAAAAAATGACAAAATGATAATTTATCATCTTCATTCCAAATATAATTGATCAAATCAAACAAACTATTATTTATCAATAAATCAAATATTATATTAACTATAATTTTTTTTAATTATATTATATTATTTTTCAACATATTATTATTTAATCTTTAACTTCAAACGATGACAAAGTATAAAGAATATCACAAAAACTATTGTAAAACGATCTCAAGTCAATTTTATGAAATATTATATTTGAGTTACTCATGAAAATATTATATTTATTATAAATATAAATAAAATTGACTCTTGTACGAGTAAAAATCCGAAATCGCACAAAAGAACGACTCAAAAAATATAAAGGCTTTTAGGCTTGACGATGAGCTGGGAAAGACAGAAGGACAAACATGATGAATTCTCCCTCAAAGCACGCGACAAAATGGAGCAACATTGTACTTTTATCAAATGCACGTCCCTTTTTTACATTAAAAAAATTGACAATTTCTCGTTTTATAGTTCATTTCACATCAACATTATAATAAATTTAGAACAAAGTATTAAGTATAGAAACTTGATAATTGTTGGTTGATATGAAAAATATTATTTTAATATATAATTTTTTTAATAAAATGTAGAATTTTTATTCCATATCTGTGTTCGAATCTAATTAATTTGGTAGTTTGTGAATTTATTAATTAATTAGTACATATCCAATGTTTTTTTTTTTTTTTTCAAAAAAAGCCGAGTCCACTTATTATTATACATTGGGACCATTTGTTCCCACATTGCATATTTCTATGTGGAGATAAAAATTTGTTTGAGACGGTTCGTATTTTGTGAGATATATCTCTTATGAAAAACATTACTTTTTATGCTAAGAATATAACTTTTTATTGTGAATACCGGTAGGGTTGACTCGTCTCACAGATAAAAATTCGTGAGATCGTCTCACAGAAAATCCGCTCATTCTTGAAAGAATGCTTCCCTCCTGCCTTCAAATTGTTTCCAAGCGCGATACATAATATCGAAGGGAATAATAATGAAAGAAGAAGTAATGATACACAATGGGATATCTTTTGGGTGCTCTTGTAATTATGAGGACGAACAAAAGTCCAAGCTTCATTAAACGAGAGTGTGACAGCTTTGACAAACGCAGATGGAAATTAATTGAACCCTCTTTTTAGAAAAGAAACCCAACGGCCATTTAATTTCACTTTATGTTCTTCCTGTTTTGGAAAATATCATATTCTTGTAAAAATATTTAATTTCTAAATTATAAAAATTGATGGGAATTAAAAAAATGAATAGTGTCTGAAACAAAAAATGAAAAGTTAAATAATCAGGACTGAGTAGTATTTGATAAATAATATTTTTTGAGAATCAAAATCAGCAATTGACCAACTTTTGGTTCTCAATTAAATTGAGCAGAAGTTAACGCACTAATCTAAGTTTTAAAAACGCACAAAACTGTTTTTAAGCCAAAATCTTATGTTCATATTAATTGTTAAATCGATATCAAATTATAACTATTTTTAAATTTTCTCACATAAAAAATTTATCAATTTTATAAAAATTCAAACACATGATAATCAAATGGTTAAAAAATAATTTTCAAAGTGGGTCGAAAAAAATTAAATTAATTTTTTTTATGTGATTTGAACTTTAAGCAATATCACATCAAACGTGGTTGCATAAAATCATAAGCAATCATTCTCAATTTTGATGTTTTTAATTAAATTAAAATAATAAAAAAATATATATTTTTAAAAATATATTAAAACAATCTTATTTCTTAAATACCGAATTTCTCCTTCCCTCCGATCAATCCACTTCACCTCTGGCTACTACAGTGCGAGTGCGACATTGCAGCTATTCTCCTCCACAAGCACCAACCGCCGCCGTTGACGGCAGCACAGCCTCGACGACGGCTTCTTCTCCTATCTAACTCCTGCTGGATGCTAACCGTTCACCATGGGAAACTGCAACGCCTGCATAAAGTCCTCAGAAAGTGACTCGCGCCAAACCTCCAAATCTCAAACTCCAAAACCCAAGAAAAAGAATCGCGAACGCTTTCCTAATCCCTACGCCCAATCCCCGACTCCGATCCGTGTGCTCAAAGATTTCATCCCTCAGACTGAAGATATCTGACAAGTATGTTCTCGGTCGCGAGCTGGGCCGTGGAGAGTTCGGTATCACCTATCTGTGCACCGACCGCGAGACGCGCGAAGCTCTCGCGTGCAAGTCAATCTCAAAGAAGAAGCTTCGAACGGCGGTGGACATAGAAGACGTGCGCCGTGAGGTGGCGATTATGTCTAGTCTGCCAGAGCATACGAACATCGTGAAGCTACGGGCAACATACGAGGATGAAGAGGCGGTGCATTTGGTGATGGAGTTGTGTGAGGGTGGGGAGTTGTTTGATAGAATAGTGGCTCGTGGGCATTACAGTGAGAGGGCCGCGGCTGGGGTTGCTAAGACGGTGGCGGAGGTGGTGAGGATGTGTCATCAGAATTGTGTTATGCATAGGGATTTGAAGCCGGAGAATTTCTTGTTTGCGAATAAGAAGGAGAATTCTGCGCTCAAGGCTATTGATTTTGGGTTGTCTGTATTTTTCAAGCCTGGTAAGAATTGGCTTTTTCTGGAAACTATTAGAATTCTGTATGTTCTGCTTGATAGAGTATGCTAATTGCTGATGTGTTTTTTCTCCAAATATATCGAAAAGTCCTGCCTTTCTTTTGCTCTTGTAGTTTTTATTTTTTTTCCCTAAAATTTTAAGACGAAACTATTTTTATACCGGTTTGAGATGAAACTTTCGAAGTTCATAACTTATTTGTGAGAGGTGTTTATTGTATTAATTAATTTCTTGAAAGAATCTTTAATACCTGCTTTTTCAACTAGAAGGCTCTTAGTTTTTAGGAGTAGTGTATCTGTATGACGAATCTGTTAAAAAAACAAATAAAAAGTTTTAATTCAGGTGAAAGATTCTCTGAAATTGTGGGAAGTCCATACTATATGGCACCGGAGGTTTTGAAGAGAAGTTATGGACCTGAAGTTGATGTTTGGAGTGCTGGCGTGATTCTTTATATTTTGTTGTGTGGCGTTCCTCCATTTTGGGCAGGTTTGTTTCTTTCAAGTGTTTTTTTCTCTTGGAATCTGAGTTTCATCGTCTCCATTCACTAAATTAATGGATCCGTGTTTCTTTATCTGATGCAGAAACTGAACAAGGTGTGGCACTATCAATTTTAAGAGGATTGATTGATTTTAAAAGGGAACCGTGGCCTCAAGTCTCTGAAAGTGCCAAAAGCCTTGTTAGGCAGATGCTGGAACCAGATCCTAAAAAACGTCTGACTGCCCAACAAGTACTTGGTTAGTTAGTTCTGTACTCTGTTTCTGTCATTTATTGTCTTTTTTTTTATGTGATTACAGTGCATTACACATTACATGCCAAGGAAGGAGTGGCAGGAGTCAGGACTGAAACATGGTTTTGGCTTAGAGTGTGGAACATTGGACTAATTTGAAGTGGTAATACAAATGCTAACAGTGGCTACAAGATCCCTCATGAACAAATTCTCCGTCTTGTGAATGCAATGGCTGGTGCTGTGAGAGCTTCTCTGTGATGGGTCTGACCCACTTAAACTTCAAATTAGACTGTACCCACTGTGACTTCAGAAACCAAAGTTTTATACCCCTCAGAAAAGACAGTTTTACTATTTTTGTTTGGGGTGGGGTCAAGAGGGGGTGTGGAGCATCCAACTGTCAGCTCCCAGATTTCTTTATCTTTGAAATAAAGATGCACGAAGTGTGAAGAAATCGTCAGATTATAGCCTTCATTTGTATGTCTCAGGCTCAGGCATTGATCTGGGAGTGCTATTTCTTGATTGACAGTAAGTGAATGAGAAAAAAAGGTCGAACAGCGTGGAGTAAGCTGCTTTAAAAAATGTGGGCAATCCAATATATGTGTCTTGGGATAAAAAATGATTCGATTCGATATGAACCATCTAGGAATCTGGCAATTAGACCTGTTATTGACTGGAATCTAAGAAGTAGTAATGGCATAACTGGAATATAGATGATTTGTGTGAGACACAATTCGGTTGCACATGGGGCGATAGACATATTGTGAATTTTTGTGTCTCGTTGTTGAAGCATAAACATTTCAGTATTATGCAAATGGAGAGCGAGTTTCTCCTCGAAACATGTTTGTTTATCTAAGTTGTTTTCTTAATTGTTTTGTTCAGACCACCCCTGGATACACCATGCGAAAAAGGCTTCAAATGTTCCATTGGGAGATGTTGTGAGGGCGAGGCTCAGGCAGTTTTCTGGGATGAATAGATTCAAGAAGAAAGCCTTGCGGGTAATTGTTAAGCGTACATTCAATTTCTCTCTGCAACTTGGCACTTTCTATTTCAAACGTAAATTTCCCTCGTGAGGAATTAATTACAACATGAAAGGTTACAAAGTTTTTTGGTAATCATTGACGACGACCGGCGTTCTTGCTACATAATTTCACGATACACTTTGTTTGATGATCTTTTTTGTAGAGAGCCTGCCAAATTATTTCTTAATTATTAACTTTGTAGGTAATTGCTGAACACTTGTCTGTAGAAGAAGTAGAAGTAATGAGGGATATGTTTGCATTGATGGATACTGACAATGATGGGAGGGTTACATACGAAGAACTTAAAGCTGGTCTGCGGAAAGTGGGCTCTCAGCTTGCTGAGCCTGAGATCAAGTTGCTAATGGATGTGGTAAATATCTTTATGCTTCAAATTTCGAAGTTTACTTAGTGATACAGAGCATTGTTGATGTTTAGCCTGACTTCAGTTATATCAAACTCGAATACTTCAAAACCTGTTTTTGTCAAGTTTTTTGAATTGGTGTCTTTGATGAGAACGTTGGAAGATACACGATAGTTTGTTGTTTGAGGACGAACTTGATTTATTTACATTTTAATGTGATGGATAGATAGGATATATTTTTTGGAATGATAAGTTGATACTGGAATAAAGTTCTTTGAGAGTGGATAAAGCAATTTTTCGGAAGTTGGTGTAATCAAATAACTCTTGGTTTCTTTATGGAGAAATCCCCTCTAGATAACCACTACACTAAATATGATCGATGTATTAATCATCATTGAATCAAATAATGTATTGATTGCCTTTGAATCAAATAGAATTTATGTAATTCAACAAGAATCAAGATGCCCGCTTGGTATTTCTCGGTAAAGCATAGCACAACCAAGAAAAATAGTATTTAGCTGTGGCTAGTAGATGCTTGTCTGGTGGTAGGTCCCTTTGCTCCACACCTTGAATTTTTTAAGTTCCCGTTAAGAGAATCATTGTGTGAATTTCTTCGCAGGCTGATGTTGACGGAAATGGAGTCTTAGACTATGGGGAATTTGTTGCAGTTACCATTCACTTACAGCGGATGGAAAACGATGAGCATTTCCGCCGAGCTTTTATGTTCTTTGATAAAGATGGTAGTGGCTATATTGAAGTAGATGAACTACGAGAAGCGTTGGCTGATGAAACAGGCGAAACTGATTTTGATGTGCTCAATGACATAATGTTAGAGGTTGATACGGACAAGGTTAGAGTATTGACTGAATCTTACCATACTTTCTCTAATCAATCAAATTACCTCACATCAAAAAGCTTTGAGTTCATGATACGTTTTTCTTTAGTCAAAACCATTTTTACATTTTATTTCCAAAATACTTACTGAATAACCAAAATTAGAAAATTTTGAACTCGGCATCTTGTCATAGTAGTAGGATTCAGTTGACAACCAGCTGTTGTATGTCACAGGACGGTCAAATTAATTACGAGGAATTTGTTGCGATGATGAAAACTGGAACGGATTGGAGAAAGGCGTCCCGGCAGTATTCAAGAGAAAGGTTCAAAAGCTTAAGTGTTAATCTGATGAAAGACGGGTCTCTGCAACTTCGGGATGAGCTTACCGGTCAATCTGTGGTGGTTTAGAACTTACAAAACTGTGATATTTTCTCTTCCCAGCGGTCTTGTTGAATCCAACATCTCTTACCTCTCGACATTCGAAGTTTTGGAGAAGGTATAGATACAAGAAAATATTCGGACTACTCAGACGTTTGTGGTTGTGGAAGATATAGTACAGAATGAGATTTCCGGCACAATTGTGTAATCTTGTTTTTGTTTGTAGAATGTGTAGGATCGTGTATTCTTTGGTTTCTGATATCCCTTTGTAATTTGAGACATTTCTTTAGTTGAAAAATGCTGATTAGAAATGTGTGGAATTTGGAATATGATTGTTCAACTTATGTAAATGTTCCATAGGATATTGGCTCATTGTTTTGTGTACTCATATGTGAAAATTGTTATATGTATATTTTATTATTATTTAGTTAATTTAAATTAAAAAGTCTAAAAAAATAACAATAATATAATTTTGAAAGTTGGTGGTAAATTCGGGAAATCGAAAAGGCGATTTAAAGATACATCAATTCTTAATTTTAGAGCCTATCAACAGTCAACGGACGCATTTTTCACACGCACGCACGATATTTTTTATATAAAAAATATCATCTTATGGACATTTTTTTTAAAAAATATAATAAAATAAATTTAAGATAATAAATATTATATTTGATCACCAAAAAATATTGTTAAAAATTTCTTATATGATTTTAAAATATTGAATACGCCCATATATATGTATCCCGAAAAATATTTTTTATTATTCTCAAATTTTTTTTTTCTAACCAGTCTTCTTCTATACCATTCTATTAAGTTTGAGATACTTAGAGTAACTAACGTTGATGTCATGGTCTGTTTTAATAATTATATATATTAATAAAATATTAAAACTTTAATGTAAGTTATATGTAGTTCAGTAGATAGAGTCATTGTTTCTTAGAAAATAAGTTATATGTTCAATTTTTATCGATGTAATTTTTTTATTTTTTATTTATTTATTTATTTTTTAATTTATATATCAAAATTAGAGTGTAGTCTCTCACTATTTCTTATAATTATATTTTGATCCTCATTTAAATATAAACCAAATGAATTATAAAAAATATTATAAAAGCACGCAACGCGTGTGTCGGTGTATAATATAAGAGTTGCCATTACTGTGGAATTTCAAATTAATTATTAGTAAATAAATAGTTTTTTCTTCTTGTATTTGTTTGATGAACTTGGAAAAAAAATTGCACTTGTGGACGCTGGCAGTGGCAGCTGAGCTGTTCGTCCATTGGGCCATTGCCCTTTCGTCCTCTCCAAAAGACCCGTCTCACTTTGCTGTAATCCGAATGATATATATGCGTTAAGAAGACAAATCTGCTATAAAAATCTAATATTTTCGAAATTCAACCAATCAACAAACGATGATGATGTGTATGCAAATTCAAACGAGTCATGCCCCTATTAATCATCCGTTGTCGTCAAAAACTCTTCTGCCAACACCGCACAAATTGTTTTTCCCTTGTAATTCAACCGCCTGGAGAGAAATCAAGAATCTTTATAGCTTTCCGAGTGCAAAAGGGCTAAAGAGAGGAGGGCTGTGTGTAACTTCATCATCAAGCAATGTGGCCGCGCCAATGTGGGATGGCTGGACGCCTGAGAAGAGCTCCAAAGCTCCTTCTCTCAGTGATATAGTTTGGCCTTCTGCAGGTACAAGTTGTGTTCCCTTTGCTTATTTACAAGTTTCTTTTAGCTGTATTGTGTGTGAATATGGGTTTCTCTCTTTTCTTATACATAAACGTGGGACGAAATTGTTTGTGGCTAGATAGCTCTATTTAAAGTTTATGGAAGGAGCCTTGGGATGGGGGAAAATTGCTAATTTAATTGATAAGAACGATCATTTATACGACTTGCTTAAAATATACTGCCCACACTTTAAGCATTTTTATTTTATCAATTATTAGCTGTTAATCCCAGTTCCCGAAATCAAAATCTTGGTTTGTCAACAAAAGCAGTTGTTTAGTTTGTAAGGTATTTTATACCGGGTAGAGTACTGTCTAAACTTTGATAAATGTGCAGTTTGTTGTTAACAAAAGTCATGCCTTCATATTTGTTCTTATCCAATTGCTAAGCGAGTATGAACTACTGATTTCGAGCTTTTTGAGCTGCTTTAGTGGTTGAAAGTTATTAATTTATGATTTGGTGGGGGTTTATGCTGGACAGGGGCATTTGCAGCCATGGCTATATTGGGAAAGGTGGATCAGATGCTTGCACCCAAAGGCTTTTCGATCACAATTGCGCCACTAGGTGCGGTTTGTGCGGTTCTCTTTGCCACCCCTTCTTCTCCTGGTGCCAGGGTATGCAGCTTTTGATTTCTTTTCTTTCTATTCAAACGCCTAAAACTCTGGCTGAAAGCCCTTTTTGTCTTGTGGCACTGTTATAATGAAAGAATGTGGAAAAATCATGCCGTTGGTAATACCAATACTACGTATATTTACCTTTTTCCGTATTGTAGCTTTCAGAGTGTTGTCGTATGTTGCTTCAGTTAAGGTTTTAATTTCAACCATTGCGATAGGGTGGTTTTTCCTTTCACATTGCATACCCAAAAGGTTAAGAAAACGGCCACACAAATAACGGTAGAACTAAGGGTGGCTGGCAAGGATGATTGCTCCCTTTCGCTCCCAACCTTTCCTATAGGCTTATATATTTCTGTTTATCATGTGTATATAAAAATATGATTTTCCCCTCTAAATGTTTTGAATTTTAATTTCGTCCTATAGGCTTATGTATTTCTGTTTATCACGTGTATATAAAAATATGATTTTCCCCTCTAAATGTTTTGAAATTTAATTCTGCCCTTCCTATGTGAAATTCTGACTCCGGGACTGAACAGAGGAACCTAGATTACACAGTCATCAAAAGGGTTTTATGAATCTCACGATTTTGACATCAAACTCTATATAACTAGTAATTCGCTGGCTTTACAAAACCCTGGTTTCCTTGAATCGTGGTAGTTACTTTCATTAAATATTGGCCTCCTTTCGCAGAAATACAATGTATTTGTGGCCCAAATTGGTTGTGCAGCAATAGGTGTTTTGGCATTCTCGGTTTTCGGTCCAGGTTGGCTAGCTCGGAGCACTGCTGTTGCTGCTGCCTTAGCCTTCATGATTTGCACTCGTGCAATACATCCACCAGGCAATATTTTTATGAATAAACTCCCCTAAGCACGTTTTTTTCCTGAAAAACGATGACATTTCTCTTACATTTACGAGTTCTTGAACTGCTAAGACTGAGTTTTTTCTTTTGGTTTTCAGCTGCAAGCTTGCCATTACTTTTCATTGATGGCATTAAGCTTCATCATTTGAACTTTTGGTATGCTTTGTTCCCTGGTGCAACTGGATGCATCCTCTTGTGTCTGATTGTAAGTTTCTTTAGAATTCCTTACTCCTATAATGCTTGAACGTTTTCGTCTTGCTTAACTCAAGGTGTAGTTGAAAAGGTCGCATTTGATTTAGTTTTCCTTCTATCTCCCCTATCAGTAGAACGACTGTGATCTATGAGATTCATAGTTAGTGTCAGAGTATAAAATTGTTGTCTGTGCCTAACTTTTGAAGAAAGTAATTTCAACATGATAGCAGAGCCCGAAAGGTAAATGTGGAACACAATCCCCATACATTTCATTAAGTTGGCCTTGGGTGGTGCACCAACTCATACATGTAAATGTCGAATATTAATTCTGGATTTCCTGGTCTTCAACACCTATGTGTTGCATATTACAATCCAAGATCAAGTTTTTGGAAAAAGTGGTTTCGACCGATAGCTTTTATCAAACCTAGTCATACATTATTTACATTGGTGGCTCCACCACTGCATAAACCTGATGGGTTCCTGCCAATGGACCAAACCTTAGGGTGTTTCTGTGTTACATACCTCCCAATAGACATCTCCACTCGGGATTTCAGTCAGCACGCATTTCTTAAATGGTTTTATATTTATTTCAGAGATATATGTTATTCATAACTTGTATATGAGAATAGCAGATAAAATACCTTTACAAACCCCAGAGATATGACTGAATACCATCTGATCACATTTTTGTGCTACGGTGCAGCAAGAAATGGTATGTTACTTGAAGGACAATTTCAGATTTTGATTCTTGGAGTGGTGCAGGCTTCATCTTCCATTTCATAAAATGTACATCCAATTTAAAGTGTCAAAAGGCATGGCAATGGTTTGCTTACCCAACTGTATCTACGCACAAAGTGTAGCTTCAAATTTGTAGATAACATAGAATATTCTCTACAGAAGTTGTTCTGATGAAGATAAGCATCATATTCAAAAGTTGAGTTAGCACTTTCAATGAGTTGGATCCGGGACAAGGTTAACTTTCCAAGTCACATGCCACAATCGATGGTGCTTTTTCCCCTATATGTTCTTAGCTCATCTAAAGTCTCCAACTAGAGTAGCACCTCAACTGGAAGTTCTTACTTTTGGGCTTAAATGGAAATAGGATCTTGGGAGGTCTTTCAAACAGTATATTTAATAGTGGTAAAAGAAATTGGCCGATATCATGTATGTAAATAGTGGCTCCAGATTTATTTTATTTCTCCTTACCAAGCAATATAAACTCGATACTTGTGCGCACCACAATGTTTGCGGTAGGGCACAGTATATCGCCGTTTCCTCCACAAGATTCATCACGAGAAAGAATTTGAAGAACATAGAACATATCGATATTCCAACACAGGACTGAAATAGTCGATTTGAATTAGTACTCTTGTTTGTCATCAAAATCAGTTTCTAAGCGAGTCCAATCCACAAAGATTGTGCCAAAACAAGAGTACAATACGGTAGTAACTGTTTCAAACATAGCTAGAAAACGAAACAAGTACATATATTGTCAAATGTACTTTCTTCATATACTGCCATAAAGAAGCTTGAAGTAAAGGAAGAAAATAAATATACACACAGGCGGAACTCAATATGACCAGAAACTAAAACCATGGTCTTCAATCAGAAACCATGAGTTTGCAGTGAGGGCGTGGCAGTAACCTTCTTCGATCTTTGGAGAGTTGTAAGCAAGTTGCAAAGATTCATTTGAAAAACCCGTCTGATCAGGTTCAAAAACTAGAGAAGAATCACCGTTTTCCAAAAGCAAAGAGCGAGTCCCATTGTTGTAACGTAGGCCATCATTACCAGTACTTGAATCACTTCTGGCTTCGCTTTGATCTTCTTTCATACATGCCACCGCAAACACTGTGGATCCTTCGTCTTAGCAACCGTAGCAGAAATTGGTTTTTCAATCCATGATTCAGGCAACCCTTTCACGATGCAAGATTGCGAGTTTTCCTTCTCTTTTTCTTTAGCATTAAGATTTTCTTTAAGGTGAATAAACTGCACGGCAAACTAGTATCACCACGAGCATGCAGCTATGAAATATAACAATGTTTAAACATAAACTGTTCAGATATGAAGCTTCTCTATTTATCATTTAAATAAAGAACACTTAGAAATGATCGAGCATCGTCACCTGTAGATTGAGTTTTTCATTCTCCTTGAGAAGGTTATCGTAATCGGTTTTCAGGCAATTATACTTTTCGAATAATGTCTCATAATCAGTTTCTACTTGTTTTGTCCTCAACCGAGCCCTGCGGTTTTGGAACCATATTGCAATCTGCCGAGGCTGCAAGCCGAGCTCCACAGCGAGCTGGTTCTTTATATCTGGTTCGAGTTTATTTTCAGCCTCAAAGCTCTTTTCAAGAAACTGAACTTGGTCGACTGTAAGACGCCTCTTCTTCTCGGGATGATTGAGATACTCATCCAAGCACTCATCTCCATTTATCTCTTCTTCGTCGAAAGATCGACAAAACAAGTTACCAGACATGTTTACACCAAAAGCTCCAAAATTAACCATGGCCCCTGAGCCTGAAACATAACTCAATCAGCAATACAATGTATACTGACTCATATCAAGAAAATAACAGCAATAACAATGATTATGGCGTGTGACTAAAACGGAGACTCCGAAGAAAGTTATCCTCAAATTTCATTATGTTCAACAAAACCAGGAATTTCATCGACAGATGACATTATGTTTCCTAGCACAGCCTCTGTTGCCCTCATAAACAAGAACATGTCTTCAAAAAAAACAACAGACTCGATACTCGTCATATCATCCATAGAGGAGATCACCAATAGGGAGACAAAGTCACCCAAATTTGGATCGGCACCCAAGCTTATTTCTTTAGTAAATTATGAGTGACACGAGCTTAGTCACTTGACATACGTGAAGTCACCACTTGCTGGTCCAAATAAAATGACAAAAAATTGTATCATATCTCACCTAAAACAATCTAAACAATAAAAATGAAGTAAAATCAAAGCAAGCTCAAGGGAGAAAAAACGAAGCTCGTTAGGATCTTTATACAACACTCTCAAAGTAGAAGATATTGGAACTAAGTGGGTGACTCAATCCATTTGAAGGTTCAATATTTCATTTAATTCTCCGTTTTATGGAGAGGCAATAGGATCTTTCATGTCTCAAAGCCACTCTTCAAATAAGAATCACCAAAAAAATAAAAAATATCAAGAACTGTCACCAAAAAACCAAAAAATAAAATAAAAACGGCGTAGAATCGCTTCCGCGCCAACTTTGCAGAAATAAGTATCATATCAATCACCAAGTAAAAGTCGTCAAAAAAACATAAAATTCATCAGCTCCACTTTTGGAAAAGCGACTTCAACAGAATTCAACGCAGATTTTACCACCAAAATCAGTAAACACGTACCGGTAAAAGGATTTGACGAAGCTGACGCAAAGATTGAATCAAAAGGCTGATCAAGAGAAGAAATCTTGAGTTTCTGCTTCTGATTCGGAACAGGGCCACGACCACCACCACCACAGATCATCCCCCCACGCATCATCATTTCTATATATGTAGATTTATTTATTTTTACAGAGAACAGCTAGCAGCAACACAGAACAACTATGAAATTTTCAAGAATCTGCCACTTTTGGCAATCGGCACCGCTGATTTTACTTCACTTCACTTTACTTTACCGTGAGAAGAAAAAAATCGCAGGCCCTTTACCGGCGGTAGGCTTGAGGATTGGCCAAACTATCAGGAGATGCAGATTTTGTGACGAAAAAAGCTGGTGATAATGATCGCTGTGATGTGAGAAGTGTGAGAACACCTTCTGTTCATCACTCCCATCATTTCTTTCATCTCTCTACTGCTCTATTGTCGAAGAAATTGAGGAACAAATAGTATGCGTTGTTCTTCGTGAAGAATGTAGAGAGAAGCGTTAGCCACAGTCGATGGCAGCTAGAAATAAGGAGATCGATTTCTCCGGTTCTTTGAATCTATTCTCGGTACCATTATGGGAGGAGAACAGACGAAGCCAGTTTGATCATGAGTCAAATCATGATATTCATTTCTAAATATATATACATACATACATACATATATATATATATATAGAAATTAATTGTAAGAAATTAAATAACTGAAATCTTTAATTTATGCACATAATAATCCCAAAATACACGAGCATAATTTGACTAACAATGTTTTATAAATTCTGCTGTAATCATTAATCGAAAATAATAATATATGAATTATAGCATGGGAATTTATTTATTTTTAATTATACAACTGTTGGATCCACGTATTGCTCCACCATTTTGTATTTTTTATAATCATGCAAATCGTAGCAAATTATTTATTTTGTCGATAAGTTGGCTTGTTTAACCAATCGTCGTGGACAATATTTCTTGGTCGGCCCTTCGAATTACAAAGAGACCAATTTAGCTATATATATATATAAAATAAAAAAATTGATTGATAATATTTACCCCTTCGCTTTCTTCAAAATGAAACCCTATCGTTATTTTTAATAAAACTTTTGTTTGACACTGCAATTGCCATTCCTTGCCATCATCTGTCAATTAGATGAGACCATATCGACCTGTAATATGTCTGAGTTCTGTACGAGTGTTTGATTAATGATAATAAATTCGATTTTTTTATTAATATTTTTAAGTAAGCTCATCAATTTAACGTTGTTTGATTTATCTGAGCGTTAACCCGAAATTTATCTAGTAGTTCCAAGTTCCATTGTCTTGAAAAAAAATTGCTCCTATCGTGATAAATATGGAGATAAAATAAACTCAAAAATTTGTGTGAGACGGTCTCACGGGTCGTATTTTGTGAAACGGATATCTTATTTGGGTCATCCATGAAAAAATATTACTTTTTATGCTAATAGTATTACTTTTTATTGTGAATATCGATAGGGATGACCCGTCTCACAGATAAAAATTCACGAGACCGTCTCAAAAAGGCCTACTAAAATAAATCAATACGCCGAGTTCTTTTATTGTTCATGCACGCATTGCTAGTTGGACATGTTGGTTAAAGTGTTCATCGAGAAAGGATCAAGAAGCCAGGTCCAATGTATCTCTTCCCGAGTGGGGATGATTAATAAAACACAAACGACATTACACGATTCCAAATTTGGTAAACACCAGTAATAATTAACGTTAGTATTGACAGTTATGGCAATAATAGTAATGCTGATTTTAATTCACAATGACGATAGTAAATCCACAATGACGATAGAAGAAATTAGATATATCAAAACGAATCGACTCACATCGATCTTTGTTATAGTACAATGTTGGCAATGATGGTCGTGGTGATAATAATAGTTATAGTGGTGGTAGTAATTATAATAGTAATGATGATAGTAGTGCTAATCGGGATAGTATTGATAGTCGTGGTGGTACGATTGGTGGTCGTTAGGTTTGTAAATGAATCGAGTTGAGTCAAATATAGTCGAAAATTTGAATGCTCGAATTCGGATCAAATATATTATATTCGAGCTCGAGCTCGATTCGAAGCTTGAAAATTTTAAAAATTTTGGCTCGACGTTTGTTCGAATTAAAGCTCGACTTCGAGTTTTGCTCGAAAAAATCGAACATGCTCGTGAATTATTTGAATTATTGTTCGAAAATAAGTACTCGAAATTCTCAAATTTATTTATTTAATATATAATTTTATTTTATTAATAAATATTAAAACTCGCGAACAGCTCGCAAATTATCAAACAAAATAATTTGGACTCGAGTTAAGCTCGAAAAAAGTTCAAATACTAATCAAATATTATTCGAACTGACTCGAATAACTCGCGAATCGATACCATTCTTTTATATCTATAATGTCGTCGGCATAATGGCAGAGGTGGTAGTCCGGTAATGTCAAGGTTTTTTAATTTTAGAGGACCTGGTCTTAATTTGACCCTGTTAGCGGAATTATGACAAACCGCTCATTTTTACAAGTATTTTGATGGGCCTTTTCCTTCGGCCCATTCATTTCTTTCTATCTATCTGGGCCTAAACTTAGGCCAACAAATCTTATCCTAAGGCGAGATAAGCGAAAGACAGTATCCTCTTTGATTGGGTTTTCAGCTGAGATTTGGTTCATGAGATCGAACCTACGTGGGCACTATCCTCACTTCTTTTCAATGGATAAGATCTTGCAACACATACAATCTCAAAAAAAAAGTGGGTCTTATAAATGCATGGGCAAATCTTGGCCATCCATCATATCATGAGGACAATGTCCACATAGGTAGGATGAAATAAACCCTGAGATTTATACATATAGAAGGCCAACATGATGTTCGTTCTATCCCAATACTTTATTTTATATATATATATATATATATATATATATATATATAATATATATATATATATATATAGCTAATTTCCATAATATTTGAATTAACTTTGGAGAGATATAGAACAATAATAAATTGTTCGAAAAAAACTTAAGGAAGTTAAATGATATTTTGGGAATTTGAAATGAAATTCACCAACACACCAAAATTGGGATCTAACTTTAATATCACAAAAAATGCTATAAAACAGTGTAATAAGTCAATTTTGTGAGACCGAATATTCTATTTGGGTCACTCATAAAAAAATATTATTTTAATGCTAAAAGTACTATTTTTTTATTGTAAATATGAACATGGTTGACTCGCTCACAAATAAAGATTCATGATCGAGACCGTCTCACTCCTTTAATATATAACAATAGATAGTGTATATATATATATATATACACCAAATTTATTTTATATATTCTAAAACATGTTGTGAACAATTCATTAATTTTCTAAAGCAAATTTGTTTGTAATGCATCTATAAATTGTCTTATTTATAGTGTTCTCTAAGACACAAATATGAATATATGCATTTTATTTTTATCTCTATCAATCAGGTTTTGTCCTTTTTCTTTTATCTTTGGGGGTGCCATGAATTTAAAAATGTATTCACATTGCATTTGCCAAAAGCTTTGGTCAACTTTGACAATAGGAGAACCAGTTGGATAAGATTGTACAAATAAAGTTAAGTGGGCCATATCGTTATTCCCCGGGCCCAATGATTAAAAAAACTAGTAGGAATTTCTCTGACAATATTGGTGTTCACGTTTTTTTTTACAACTTTTCAAATAATATAAAAATTAAGATCAAATCTAAAACATAATTTATCAGTCTCTATATTAAGATATTTAATGGTCATTATTCATAGGTAATTTTTTTAGTATTATTTCCTATAAGAATATGATATTATTACAATGAATATTATTTGTATTTGTTAGAAATTGTCCATTTTCTCACATTTGTTAGAAATAACATAATTTATATATTATATCATATTCATCTCAATTGAACTCATTTCAAAGACCTGCTCTTAGGAATTTGACAATTTAGAAATATATTTTTACATAATGTGATAGTAGTTTACACTATGCGTGCATACACACACACACAAAATAGAAAAAAAAATATTTAAAAGTAATTAAAATAAGTTTTATATGATTTAGGGTTTTTTAATAACATTGTGCTAATAAATTTATGATGATAGAAATTTTCTTTTGGATAATCAATGTTAAATCAAATAAAAAATTGACATTGAAAAAAATGATGGACCATGATATAAAGGCCAATAAATAAATTCTAAATTTAATAATATAGACCCATGCATAAAATAGAATCAACTAAGAATCAAATAATATTTTTTTAGGTATAGATGTTTTGTAAGACAGGTTTTACATATTATTTTTCCGGTAAGACTGGTCAATCCGATACATAATTAAAGTGAAAATTAATATTTTAACGTAAAATAATAATTTTTAATTAATATAATCACGTTAAAAATTTGTCTCGTAAAATTAACTCATAAAATCGTACATAATGAGTTTTTATGATTTTTTTAATACAATTATAAAAAATATATTTTCAACACGCGCGACATTTGATACACATATATTAAAACCAAACATTTATCGATGCTTACATTATATAATGAGCAAAAATTTGTGTGAGAATATTTCACACAGGGGACGGAGCCAAAGGCTCCTATACCCGGGCTTTTGCCTGGGTGACCCAAATTTTTTTACAAAAATTATATGTAAATTTTATATAATTTTGGAATAATATAGTATTAGCCCGGATATATCAATTTAATATATTAAAAAATTATAGAGTTTAAAATTTTAGCTAATATGGCTCCGCCACTGGTTTCACATGTTGTATTTTGTGACACGGATATCTTATTTGAGTTATCTATGAAAAAATATTACTTTTTATGCTAAGAGTATTACTTTTTATTGTGAATATCCGTAAGATTGTCACATATAAAGATTCGCAAGAATGTCTCGCAATAAATCATACTCATAAAAATGACAACGATATACTTCAATCTACGCCACACATTGAAACACACGCTGCTAGCTCTTGGTTAATATAGTCTTAACCTTCTGAAGCGCGTATCCATGAAAAAACAACAATTTAAAGTGTTTTCTTAAAATGTATTTAAATAATTTTAATTAATTTTTAATAAAAAATAAATTTTTTGTATATTATATATTTTAAAAATATAATAGAAGCAGTCGTGTTTAGTTTTTTTATAAATTTTTTATTACGAATTTAAAAACATAAAATTTCTCATATTTTTTTAGAAAAAAATACTTAAAAAAACTAGATAAAATTATAATATTCTAAATTAGATGCTTCTTTATCTCCATTTTACACTTCCATTGCACAAGAATAATTTTTAAATTAATAAATGCATGCATCGTGGTGATCAAGAAAGCGAAGTTCATTGTCATTGGATGAACCGCAACTCCAACGTCCCATCGTTATTTCCTTGCAATAACTTATAAAGCTGGACTCTAATCTTACTGGTTGGATTTCTGAATGTTCGAGTTTTGAAATATTAAATCACACACACACACACACACATATATATATATAACATATATATATATATATATATAGAATTTGCTTAGAGTTAATTTATTGGGGTTGCTCCTGAAAACTTGATAGTTTGTTAATTAGGCCTCCTAGCTAGCTACTATAAATATAGGATTACAACTGGTCTTTTTTTCAAAAAGTCACGGTGGT
Source organism: Primulina tabacum (assembly GCF_025594145.1). Lineage (NCBI taxonomy): Eukaryota > Viridiplantae > Streptophyta > Magnoliopsida > Lamiales > Gesneriaceae > Primulina > Primulina tabacum. The sequence continues at coordinate 5,110,729 of NC_134557.1, forward strand.
CATTCATTTGTTGGGTGCAATAACTGTCTTTTGTTGAATAGAACAATTGAAATATGACATTTGAGCTGTTATATAGTTTAAAAAATTCCGTTACTATTAACTATGCAATTCTATCTCAGATAGATATATAAAGATAAGAATATAGTTCATCAAAGCATATTATAAGATTATTGCTCAATAGTGGACCATGCTTTTCGTGACTTTTCGAAATCTATATTGGTATATTTTGTGACACGATCTTATTTTATTTAATATTCAATTATCATAAGTCAGCATCGTATGTATATGCATAAAACTTTTATTAATTGACGATGTTCGCGAAATAAACTTGTACATGAGTCGGTTGAAACACAATATCTCAAACCTTAGTATCTGCCGATTAAGGCTGGGGAAAGACAATATTTTGGCAAGCACGACCATACTGAATTTAAAAAGTCAAGCAGACGAAGTTGATTAAATAGTTACAAAATTCCGCGAATGGTTTGTTATAACAGTTGAGTAATTGCGTTTAATTCTCGTAAAATTAGTTTTTGTACAAGATCATGTGATACAAAATTTTGGTGAGACGGTCTCATATGTAAATTTTGTAAGACGTATCTTCTGTTTGGTTTACTCATGAAAAAATATTATTTTTTATTGTGAATATGAGAACGATTGACTTGTTTCACGAATAAAGATCTGTAAAATCACATCACAGATCACTATACGAGGAGTTTTAGAGGTGATTTCGATCTGACACAAATTCGAATTTGCCTGTGCGTGACTTTTTGATTATCATTTAATTTTAATTCGTTAACCAATGGAACCGAATTAATAGAATTTTTTTAAGCTAATCGAACCGAACTTTTGACAATTTAAAATAAAAATGTGAATGGAATTTGTAATACGTATGTATATATGGCAAACACAACCTAGAAAACATCTTGAATGGGATGCACACCTTCCTAATTTAATTTGCATGTCTTTTTCCTAGCGTTGACTAATCCATACATTGGCAAGAGCATAAGATTTTTTTTTAAAAAAATATTTATATCAGGTTGAGGTTTATATGGTCTCAAACTCAGAACCTGTCCCATTTTCGGGATTCATGGTGCTACTGGGCCAAGAAACACCTACGAAAATCTTACACTAGGTTTTATCAACGACGGTCTAATGTATATGATCGATTCTATTTATATTTGAAATAAAAAATAATATTTTTAATATAAAAATTAATATTATTTAATGGATCGTGTTTGATAAGAGATCTGTTTCACAAAATTGATCTGTAAAATGGTGGATGATTTAAATATATGTAATACACGCCGCATTGATTATGTAAATAATTTAGGCGCAGGAAAAAAACATTAACAAGAAATGACAAAGTAATTCTATGTTATCAACCACCATGGGAAGAGGAAACCAACGTCGAAATCGAATATTACAGCCGAACATTAATGTATATATATTAAGGTCAATAAAATTATTAATTGATAAAATCAAAACCCATCATTATCTACATTTAATCAATTAAATTTCGTGGCAAATCACGAATGATTACGTTAAAACGATAATTCTTAGGAAGACCGAAGATAACGTATCAGGTCCAGGTTACAAAGCGCGTGGGGACATTTTACCACATAAATTACCTTAAATTATTATTATTATTATTATTTTTGCTTTTGTCCGATCTATATATTTTCAACCCGTAAATTTAATCGTATATTCGTGATTTTTTTAATAAATTTTTTTGTCCTATATCTATTAATATTTGCAAATTTAGTTTTGTATCTTGTCTTTAATCACGAGTCAAATTAGTCGGGTTTAATTAATAAATCTAGTAACGTACGTAGATAAATATGAATTTGTCTAGAATTATATTAAGTAAAAAAAATTATTTTTATATTTTTTATTAATATGTTCAAGAAGTTTAAATATTACTAAATTTCACAACTTTAATCATGTATGTGTATATTGATCATATTAAGTTGATACATGTAATCGGTAATATTAATTATTATTATATCAAAATTGTCACGCCCCGAGCCCCGGCTCGTGGCTGCGTGATTGTACAATGAGCCCTTATAGCAACTAATTCGTATTCGTTCTCGCTTTACAAAAATGATTAATCCAAATTGCTATAGAAGTCCATTGTAAGCCATTATAAACTCATTTTAAATATTTCATTTTTAAGATGTGGAACAAGAGTATCAAAAAAATTTCTTACAATATTATATTAAAATTTTCTTACACTTTTATTTACTTATTATTTTTTATATTTTTTATTGATGCATATATAGAATTTGTTATTTTTCATTGCAATACTGTTTTAGATAATTAATTAATTAGAATCAAACGATTTTAACATTGATTAATAATCACGTGAAAGCGCATTTTAATGGTAAAAAGTTATTATAACTATTATACGCTACAATAATAAAAATTTAAAATTATCTACCTCTGTGTATCTTTGACATATAATCCATACTAGCTATGAACGCAGACGATAATTCACGTGCACATATTTTTAACGTAATTAATTTTTTAAAATCTTTAACTGATTGATTAATATTAATAAATCATTTAAGGTTATATTTGGATTTCAATTATATTTTACCGTCAACAATAAAACAACACATGAAATATTAAATTAATTACATCAACTAAAATGAATTTCAAACATCTATATTATTAGGTGACCTTGAAATTCATTTTAATTAACATGGAATAATGTATAAAAATGAAAATGATGAATTTGAAGATTATGGTTTTATTCACCTAAAACTAAAAATAAATAAATTTAAATATATTTGAAATCCATCGATCCAAACGCAACCTCAATTTTTTTTTTGGAATTTACTTTGTTATAATAACTTTTGCAAAAACTAGTGTGAGACGATCTCACAGGTCGTATTTTGTGAGACGGATCTCTTATTTAGGTCATCCATAAAAAATATTACTTTTTATGCTAATAGTATTACTTTTTATTGTAAATATCGGTCGGGCTAACCCGTCTCACAGATAAAGATTCGCGAGACTATCTCACAAGAGACCTACTAAATAACTTTTATCGGATAAAAGACTCTAGTTTGTTCGTTCATTAAAATGACAAATGTAGTTACTGTAAGAAATTTATGCATTATATTAATATATAATAATATAGATGTCGTCGAAATCTTAAACCTGAAAAAAATATCGAGTTTGAAATCTAATTATAAAGATAATCTCATCGAATTCGAAAAAAAATATAATATAATTTTTTTGTTGGGGTTTAAAATGTAAATAACTATTTTAGTGCATCTATTCCGATGGTCAGCTACCCTGCATAAATAACAGATTTTCGGAAAACTCTTACCCCCATTCTCCCTCACGAGTTGCAAGTCTTCGTTTCGAGCTATTCATTTTTAGGGACAAGCTGTAATGATCCCCTTCTCTTTTACTTTTTATTTTGGTTTTGCGACCGCTCATAGTTCTCTTAGTGTATGATGGATCTATATTCTTGTCTGAATCCCTTTGAAATATTTGTGGGTTTGCTTCGGATTCTGAAAATCTGTTGAAAATTGGATTTTTGACGTTTGGGCTATTACGGGAGCTCAATTTATTGTTTGAATGCTTTTTACTTTGTAAAATTTCTATTTTTACTGATGGGTTTTCTCGAGACCTGGAATTTCGTGCGGGGATAGAGGGATTTAATTAATTTTTGTTCGTCCACTCTTAATGGGTTAATCCCCCAAAAATATCCTGGCGTCCATAGTGATGAAAATCCATAATGAGTGCAACTAGGCTCGGCCCTTGAGCCTGGTGTGACACCCATCGAAGAAAAAGTGTTTATTTTTTTAATCAGATCTTAGCGTGGAAATAAAAAATTTAAGAATGCTGGATAATAATTTGCATATTGATCGATGAGAATTTTCTATTGTTATTTAATAGTTAGTAAAATTTGTATTGGATTAAATGAGATGAAATTATATTTAGATATTCTGATCATAGTCCATCATTCTTTATGGCGCCTCATGGAAAACAGGGTGGGCGTCATGATTCAGACTCTTAGATGAGTGGACTCAGAGATTTCCGTTTATTTCAGATCGAAATCTTATCTTAAGACTAACTAAAAATAAACTTTAATCATTTGTTTTTCACCCCAGAGAGCGGCTTTACATCCCCTCCATGGCTCCATGCTCTGTGGTTTGCAAATGTTTTGAATTTTGAAAACAATATGGCATCATGGTGGATGAAATTGCTTTTTCAATCGACCCTTATGTTGACATGTTATGTCTGTTCTTGTTACAGTATATTATGAAGTATAATATGAAAGTTATCTTTTTGCCAAGAGTCGGTCATTATATTCAAGGTTGAATTTTAACCAGTTTACCAACTAATTTAGCTGACGTATTTTCAAGAACAAATACCGCTCGACTGGCAAATTGTTGGTCATTTTTTCCCTCTGGATATCGACTATTGTCACCTTTTCAGCTCTAATCTTTGCAGGACATGGGAAATTTGTTCTGTTGTGTTCAAGTTGACCAATCGACGGTTGCTATCAGGGAAACATTTGGAAAATTCGACGATGTCCTTCAGCCAGGCTGCCACTTGCGTGCCTTGGTTTCTTGGAAGCAGATTGGCCGGTCACCTCACCCTCCGGCTGCAACAATTAGATGTCAAGTGTGAGACCAAGACAAAGGTCTGATAACCTTGATCATAGTACAAAACCATATGCTTCAAAACTAGTTCACAACCCCAACAATGTTAATTTCATGATACGTGAATATTTATTTTTAAATCTTCGACATGCTTCGGTTGGTATATAGTTTACATATTGAATTTTTGCTGATTGTCATTCAGGATAATGTATTTGTCAACGTCGTGGCATCAATACAGTACCGTGCCCTTGCAGACAAGGCGAATGACGCTTTCTACAAGCTCAGCAACACAAGAAGTCAAATTCAGGCCTATGTGTTTGATGGTGCATTCTTGACCTCATACTCATTAGTCGCTGTCATAATGTAGATATTTATTTATTTTGAATCTAAAGTACAACATCATCAGATCTAAAACATTTTTGTTATCTGATCATTCAGTGATAAGAGCAAGCGTTCCAAAACTCAATCTTGATGACACATTTGAGCAGAAAAATGAAATTGCTAAGGCTGTTGAAAATGAACTCGAAAAGGTAAAGTATTTAACAATGATAACTGATCACGTGGTCAGACTCGGATCTGATTCTTCACCATTTGGAATTGGTTTTGTGATGGTTGTTTGTTTGCAGGCAATGTCTGCTTATGGGTATGAAATTGTTCAGACGCTAATTGTCGATATTGAACCAGATGAACATGTTAAGAGAGCTATGAATGAAATCAATGCAGGTAAAAATATAAAATATTCTACAAGACCAAATTCGATCCAAGCCTTTTCAAATACTCGTCATCCCACCTCTTTTTTGGGTCGAGCCATGTTACTCATTTAATTCTCGACCCATTTTCAATTTAACAGCTGCTAGGATGAGACTTGCTGCTAATGAAAAAGCCGAGGCTGAAAAGATTCTGCAAATCAAGAGAGCCGAAGGTGAAGCTGAGGCTAAGTATCTCTCTGGTATGGGTATCGCACGGCAGCGTCAGGCAATTGTGGATGGATTAAGGGATAGCGTGCTTGGTTTCTCGGTTAATGTTCCCGGGACAACTGCGAAAGATGTAATGGATATGGTTCTTGTTACTCAGTACTTTGATACGATGAAAGAAATCGGGGCTACATCTAAGTCTTCAGCTGTATTTATTCCTCATGGACCGGGTGCGGTTCGTGATGTGGCAACTCAGATTCGTGATGGGCTTCTTCAGGCTTCCCACCCTGATTTGTAATTAATATTGCCAGTGTGTTAAATATCTCGGTGTTGCATCTCATATACATCTAGTTTTATTTGTTTGATTTTGTGTATGCTTCGTTTCTTGAATGCATTTGTGGTCTATTATCATGTTTTGTATATGAGCTACTGCAGAAGTCTTTGATAAGAAAATTGTCGTGTTAAGCTTCTTATTGTCTTCTTTATTTGTAAATTGTATTAGATGAGATTTGTAATAGTGAAATTCTGTTGACGGTTATATTTTACTTCAGACCAAGCAAATGTCAAAAAAGCAGTACAAATGCAAAAGAAGTACACTTGAGAAACATACAGGTTAAATGTAGCAGATTTACATTGACATGCACATATGTTCAAATCAAGAGTTGTTTTGAACCAAACAAATTACATTCCCTTACCGCAAAATAATCTAATACAATAATACAAAATCCCGCCCACTCCTACCGTGGAGATCACTAAAAATCTAAGGTAAATTAATATCAACAAATAACATTGGCATCATGACATCAGTGGGCCATAAATCGTAAAAAAAAGCAGATAGACAAACGAAAATGAGGGAGACGACTGCTCCCACCGGCCATCTCTCCCCCTCCACCACCGACCAGCCGCAAACGTAATGAAAATGCTTCATGCGCTTGCTGGAGGTGCAGCACTTGAATGTGCTGCATTGTTGCCAACTTCACTTAAAATCTTCAAGATTTCGTCTTTCTTAAGCTGCAGATCTTGCATCTTATTCTCGATCTTTTCAAGCTTCGCCCTCAACTTGCTGGGATCCGTTTTATCCTCAGGATTCTTATCCTTCTTCTTATCCTGTGCACCATCCTTAATTTTCTTTTTCTTGTCTTTGTTGTCTTTCTCTCCATTTTCCGCCTCCCCCTTGTGCTTATCCCTTCTCCTTCTTTTCGTTTTTCTGATCTTTCTCAACTTTGGCTGCACTGTCATTCTTCGGGTCTTCTGTTTCTCCCATTAATATTTGGTCAAGATCAACTGGCCTCTGCCATTAAAAACATCAGCTCAGAATCAAGATTTTAATGCATGCATGCAAAACCAATAAAGTCTTAAAAATAAGAGCTCAAATCTATATTAAATGAAGTATAAAATGATAGCATTTGAACACTTTCTGAACCATTTCTTTTTCCTAAATGAAGTATATTAATCATTTTATATGTTAAGTAGCAAACAAGCAATTCTATAGAATGAAAAAGGTACACAGATAACCTGAACTATCTTCTGATTTTGATGAATTTTTATGTGTCAATGTATAACATACAACTGCATTTAGTTTATATAATCTGGCGAACTCCAAATTATGTGTCCGATTTTTATGCATTTTCAAGTAATTAGTCTTTGGTCTATAATCTTCTCCATGTATACTATCACTCCTACCCACAATTTCCCTCCTTTTCTGCCAATCCTGTCAAAATTGTTCTTTTTAATTTTCTTTCACCTCTAGCGGTGTTAAAAAAGTACACTAATTACTTATGTCTTTTGAATATAGAAGATAGGAAAAATTAATATTAAATCCCCCAAACAATCTTTTAATTTTAATGCCAAATTCATCATGCCAAAAAAATTAATAGATATAAAAAGAAAAACTAGTGTTCTAACAAAATAACACATTTTGGTTAAACGATATTTTATCTAGCTATTTATTCTATAGATTGTTCTCTTGATAATATATATTGTATCGATATGTAGATTACTATTTTTGTGATATAAAATTATTTAAATCGAAAGTTAAATGCAATTATGGAAAAACTACAATTTATATTTTTGTTGTTTTTTGATTTTGGTTATGTATGTTGTCTAATTTCAATTTAATTTTTTTAATCGAAAATGTTGATGTGATATATCAATGTCCATGTCGGAGCCATGTAAGCATTGTATATGTGTCAAAAATGATTATAATTACAAATATAGTAAATCAAGACCAAAATTTGATAACATAATGAACAAAATCAATATATAAAACTAATATTGCAAAGTTCTCAAACATTAGCACAATATTATATTTTCTTTAATTAACTAATTAATTTTAGGAACAACATTTCTAGACTTCAAATTTTTTAACAAATGATACAAGGAATTATGGATGTAAATGAACCACGCGTTTTATGAGCTACTCGAAGATCGGCTGAATAAAAAACTCGTTCAAGATCGTTCGTTAAACTTATCGAGCCAAGCTCGAGCTTAAGGATATTCGGCACGTAAGCTCACGAGCCTATTCGTAAGTTCGAGCTCGGCTAGTTTGTTGGGCTGTGAGTTTAGAATAACTCAAGCATTGAAAGACAACTTTTATTGTCCCACATTAATATCTGACTGAAAGATAAGCATTTGAAATGCTATAAATGAGAAGTTTATCGCCTTAATCATATCTTAGGCGGTCTTTTGGCTAAGAATGCTATACGAGCTCGAAAATTAGTTTTTTAAATGGGCCTAGCTCGAACTAGACTTGTTAAATATGATGAACGAGCTATTAACGAGCCGAGATCAAGCTCAATACTTTCAAAATGAGTCGAACTCGAACCTCATGAAAAAAACTCCAATTGAGTTCGAGTAGCTCGAGCAGTTGAGCCTATATACACCTTAAAACGAACCGAGATACCTATTTCTCGGCTCGGCTCGACTTGTTTGCATATTTTTACATAATGAATTGATGGGGAGAGAAAATCATTTTATTTAGAATCTTAACATAAAGGACGTACGAATAACTGTTTTTTAGAAACACTAGTAAAAACTACATATCACAACAGAAATCAAATAAGGCCGACTAACCTATATCAATACTGAAAAGTGGTTGCCCACCCATATTTTCCTCCAAGCTTCTCATTCTCATATTTCTTTTCTTCCACTAATAACATATCCATTCGACGATTGGCCTGAGATTCATCAATGGAATTTCTAATTTAGGCGTTGGTAATAATGTTGGGATAAGCCTTCTCGTTTTACGAAATTGTATTAAAATATATGTATATATATTGCCCAAAAATATAGAGTAGCGAAAGGTTCATACATTCTGATACAATAATGGAGGTCGCCATTAGGTTTAGGTGTAGGTCGCTTTTCTTGATTTTATCTTTTATAGTTTTAAGCGCAACGGCGAATAATGCCGATATAGATGACAAAGTATGGAAGGAGCGCGCAGCTGCAGCGAAGAAGGCCGCTCGCCAAGCCTATCAACCGGACCCGGAAATAGTTACGGATAATCTCAACAAGCACGTTCATATGTACGTTGTTCGTTAATTTATAGCAATATGGAATCAAATGTTAGCGTTCAATGGTGGAGGGAAAGGGGCCCATTATGGAATCAATTTTTTGCCCCCTAAATCTTAAATTATCGCTTGATTCGCCCCCGAAAAAATATTATTTTAAGCTTCACCACTACTATATATATGATGATGTTAATTACTATGTGTATGCACTCTGGTTTCATATATAAAGGTACGAGGAAGGCGACAATAGCACTAGGAGAGGGTTAAGAAAGTACGATGGTGCATGCATGGCTACAAACCCTATCGATCAATGTTGGAGATGTGACAAGAATTGGGCTAGAAATCGGAAGAAGTTGGTGGATTGTGTTCTTGGATTCGGTCGTCACACGACAGGAGGTAAAGCCGGAAAATTTTATGTCGTGAACGACCCGTCGGACAATGATCTCGTAAACCCGAAACCAGGAACTCTAAGGCATGCCGTGATACAAGCACAACCACTATGGATCACATTTGCACGTGATATGGTGATCAGGCTGACCGAGGAGCTTATCATGACGAGCAATAAGACAATAGATGGCCGTGGAGCACAAGTGCACATTACCAATGGCGCGGGCATAACCCTACAATATATAAGTAATGTCGTAATCCATAATATCCGAGTTCACGACATCAAGAAAGGCAGTGGAGGCCTCATTAGAGATTCTGCAACTCATTATGGTTTTCGAACTAGAAGCGATGGAGATGGCATTTCTCTCTTTGGCGCGACGAACATCTGGATCGATCACGTTTCAATGTCGAACTGTGACGATGGACTTATAGACGCCATTGAGGCTTCCACTGCCATTACCATCTCGAATTGCCATTTCACCAGCCATAATGAGGTAAATTGCTTAATTAAATATAGGTGAAGAATTACTGGGAGCCGAATGATACATATTATAAATATTATAAGTGTCATGTTACACCCTAGCTCTCATGTAAAAAAAATAAAATAAAATTTCATAATTTTTTAGAAGCCTGATGATGAGCTTCACCAAAAATACCCATTCGACTAAATTTCTCGATATCCATCAACAAGTTTTGTGGCGTCGTTGGAATGTATGTGATCGTGATGTATGCAGGTAATGCTGTTCGGAGCAAGTGATAGTTACTCGGACGATTCCATAATGCAAATAACCCTAGCTTTCAACCACTTTGGCAAGGGATTGGTTCAAAGAATGCCTCGAGCTCGTTACGGATTCGTACACATTGTTAACAATGATTATACTAATTGGTTAATGTATGCCATTGGTGGAAGCCAACACCCTACCATACTCAGCCAGGGAAATCGATTCATTGCTCCTCAGAATCCCTTTGCCAAAGAGGTAATGTCTTCTGGACCTATGATATGTAAATGTAGTCATTGTATCAAAGTATAATCATTATTAAGATCTAAATTTATACTATGTTAATCGGATATGGAAGAACTTCATGTTTAATGAGCCCGTGCCACGATCAAGACGGCGACGCCAGCAGTGCGAAAAATCAAGTCCAATGTTAAGAATTAGGATTATGCTACATGTACAATATAGTGAGACCTGCACCTTGAGTTTCACATTGCATTTGAATTTACAAAATTATCCTGAATGCACTTTGAAAGAGTTTTTTTGTAATTTTAAAGCGAATGTGTAACCTTCATTGTACATATATAATTTTCCTAAGAATTATATTATTCCATGCTAATCACATTGCTAAATAAATGAGTACACAATGATGCCCTAACAGAAATTCCATTGTTTCAAAGCTATATTGTCTATATGCATCTTCATGTGGATTTAATGTATATTAATTGAAGGTAACCAAGAGAGACTATGCGCCAGAGAGCACCTGGAAGAATTGGATATGGAAATCTGAAGGAGATCTCATGATGAATGGGGCTTTTTTCACTCAGTCCGGAGATCCAAACCACAAGTTCGTGGGTGGACGCGACACTATTAATCCAAAACCGGGTGTATTCGCAAGCCAGCTCACAAGATTTTCGGGTCCTCTCGATTGTATTAAAAAAAAACCTTGTTAGAAACAAGTTAAGTAGCAATGCATGTGTACGTAAAAAATTAAATATGTTTAATTTGTATAGTAAATGTAAGGAAACTAGTTATCAAATGTCAAATGTCATACATATGTTGTGTCATACATATGTTGATTAAGTTCTTGAGAGTTTTATATATGTACTTTGGAATGCTCTATGAGTTAATTATCCGATAATGTTTTGTAAACTTCTCGCTTCACGTTGTTCTTTCCTGAGCATGAGGGGGTGTTAAATGTTTCAGATCGGCTGAATTAAGTCTTTGAGACTTGTATATATGTACTTGAACAATCCTCCCTCATTGAGCTAGATTTAAGGTTGAATTAAATTCAAGTCTCAATCTTAACATCAAAATATATTATTCAGGAAACATTTTTTTATCCTAATCAACTATTCAAAAAAACATTTTAACGCAATAATATTTTGTGTTTGTAGATTTTGCATTTAGTTTCTGAAATACATTGACATATTTCAAATAAAATTAATTAATTATATACAAAAAAAGTTCCTAGTTTTGTTTAAATTTATTTTAATTTAATTGATAGTAATATAAAAAAAATTTCTTAAATTTATTTACTTTTAAAAAATTAATTAAGAGAAATTGTTTGAGAAGTACTCCATCGTACATATGCTTTCAAATTTCTTAGATATATGGATATGCGATTACGTACATTTACAGTTTTGTTCAAATATTTGTCATGATATCGAAAAACAATATATCCACACCTACATACTTAGTTACTTGCACTTTGTTTTGTAGGTTCAAGAAAAAATCTTTTAAACCGAATACTTTGAGGAAAAAAATTCTAAAAATATGGAATTATCTCAATATAATTGTTTAGGGTACACTTGGTGGATGCATGGGACAATAGAATAATATTTTTTTAAGTAATAATTAAATAAGATATTGGATTCATTCCATAGCAGGTTATTTTGATGAATCTGGTGGAGTGTCTGCCAGTGACGATAGTGAGAGTTTTCTAGGGGGTCCGTGCTCCTGATTAACGTTTAATGAGCCAAAAAATCAGGATTTATTAATGTAAACAGCGAAAACGATTAAAATATTTTCCTTTTGGGCCAATAGAAATTTCGACATGACCTCCTCGTAAGTAGGACATCTCAAAAATTTCCAAACAACACAAACAACATTTATATACTCGAGATAAACTCATAACATCAATTCACAAACCTATAGCTGCACTGGCCAGGACTAGCATATACAGAGCCGACAAGGCTCGTTCACATAACTATCAATTCAAAACATCGTAAAAATAACAGTACAGCTACACATGGCATTCCATGGCAAAAGTATGACTCCATAATAAAATATCTGTGAACTCTCAATCACAATCCAACTACTGGGCACCGCTACCTGACGCTCCACCAGACGCGTCAAATCCTCCTGGATAACCTGCTATGGCATCAAAAACAACCACAACATAAAAAGAAACAAGGGGTCGGGCCCCAGTACGACGAACCAGTAATATTACGACAAATATAACTGACACGAAATAACATCAAGTAAAATGCGATGCAATGCAATGTAATGCAATGCGTGAAAGGTAACAATCGATAACGGATACCAAACGGAGTCCAAATGAATAACATCAACAACAGTAACAGTGGCCACCCGTGCCAGGAACGTAGCAACGCAACATCATGTCGTCACTCATCCATGCACGTAGCATCGAGGGTACGGTAGCTACCCGCTCAGCCCTCATGCAAGTCATCAGGAGTGCTAGTCCTACCCACCCGCTCTATCGATGACGCAACAACTCGATAGATCAATATCAATAGCAATCAAAGGAGTCAAGGCTCGAAATGCTATGCACTAATAGTATCAACTCAAATAAATGCATGAATGCAATCACGTATTCACATAAGCACATAAGGCACGCTACAACTCATTACAAAGTACTTAACGTCATTTCACATCATACAGACGTCATAATAAAACAGTTCATGCGTACCTCAACTGACTTTAATTTACCACAAAATATCTTAAATCCTCAAGAAAGTCCTGGAAATGTCAACTCAGACAAATCACCTGAATATTAATTTAAATGGTCTTATTATCATATAAAAATTCCAGAACCATTTAAATTCACTAAAAAATCCAATTTCAACAATTTAGGCATTTTAAATTTCTAAAATCTCAATGTTCGACTAAAATGCCAAAAATCAATCATTTCTATTTTATCGTCGCAAAGCATCGAAATAGTTGATACTCGATTTATTCATCTCATTAATTCAAAAATCCCTTATTAAATATTCTGAAATTTGTTCAATACCTCGAACCAACTCAAAGTTTGTACCTACATCCAAAAATATAATCAATATCAATATTGATATTAAATTTAACAAAAAATAGAGCAACCCTTAAACAATTTCTGGAATCATAATATATACCTCAATATATATATATATATATTAAAACGAAGCCTATGACCCAAAGAACAAAAGCCCTCAATCAATTTCCGAACTCCGGCGACGTACGATGACGATTCAGCGAAGAAAGGGACGAAGAGTTTTCGAAAAATGTCGAGAAACACTTCAATATGGGTACCAAAACGTAGCTCTAGTCGAGAGCTTTCCAACCATATATTTACATTAATTTTTGGATGATCGAAATGGCCACAATCGATGGAAGAAGATTTGAAATTGAAAAAGAAAAAGAAAGAGGAAGCTTCGGCCGATGGAGAGAGAAGAAGATTCACAATTATCATTTCATTTTCATTTTTTTTTAACTTATTCCTAAATGGGCTGGGCTTTGGGGTTCACTTGGGCTGGGCTCTCACATTTTCTTTGTCGTGTTTCTAGATATAGGTATTATACTATTGAGTCATGCATTTGTCGGGGAAAAGCTACGTGTAGTTGTACCGATATCTTTACGATGTCCTGGATTGTTGATTGTGTGATCGAATCTCGCCTACTCTGCATGCATTTAGTCATGGCTATTGCAGCTATATATATGTTTGTTGATTGATTATATGACTTTATTTTCAACTATATAAATTTTTTAGACAAAAACTTGTGTGAGACAGTATCACGGATCGTGTTTTGTGAGATGAATCTTATTTGGGTCATCCATGAAAAAATATTACTTTCTATGATAAGAGTATTACTTTTTATTGTGAATATCGGTAGAGTTGACCCGTCTCACAGATAAAATTTTGTGAGACCGTCTCACAAGAGACATACTCTATTTTTTTTTCTATTTTCGGAATGTCCTATCTAAAGAGAGGTAATGTCGAAAGATAATATTTTTAATCACTTTCACTGCCTACATTAATTAATTTTAATTATTTGATCATAAACTTTAGAGTAGGTCTCTTGTAAGACGGTCTCACGAATCTTTATCTATGAGACGGGTCAACTCTACTTATATTCACAATAAAATGTAATACTCTCACTAGTAGAATTTTTGGCTTTTACTTCGCCACTCCTTACTTCGACGATTATTAAGTATGAAGTAGTATATATCAATCAACTTCGATAATAACACCAGCGAAGTAAAACATTATTTTTTACTTCACAATTTTAAAAACACGGGCTTCACTTCTAATTTTTTGTAATCTTTTACTTCGACAGAGTAGTTTTGATGAAGTGAAAAGTTAAAAAAAATTTTAAATTTATATTTAGTGAAGTAAAAAATGAACCATAAGTTTAATTAGTTTTCCTTAAATGATGAATTAATAAAATACTAATTAACTCGTCGTATTAAAATTGTGTCGAAGTTAAAGAAAGAATTTACTTCACCCCAACTCAATAATTGTGAGTCGTTCTCTATTAATTACTTCACTACAACACAAAAAAATGAAGTCTTTAAATTCACTACTTCGTCATTAAAGGTAAATTGTGAAGTAACAAAACTTACAAACAAAAAAAAGATGTAAACCGTCGCTAATTAGATCGGCGACTGTTTTATAAAAGGTCGCTAATTAGCAACGGTTTTGTTCTAACCGTCGCTTCGCTAAATAAATCGACGACAGTTGTAAACCCCGTCATTAATTAGCGGCTTATTTATTTAACCGTCGCTAATAGCGACGATTTATAAATTTCCGTCGCACATTGCCTATAAATACACACCTCCCCGGTTTTCTTCACAACGCTTTTTTTCTCTCGGATGGTTTTAATTTCGATTTAGATTATATTTTTTAGCTTCAATTTTTAATTTATGATCATGAATTTATCGCAAGGTTAAATTGTTTTATAAATTATTTACAAATTTAAAATATGATATTTAGATGTGTTGAGGATATTATTTAAAAATATGTAGGAATAATTATAAAATTTGAAAACTAAATTTTTTTTAAAAAAATTTAGTTTAATTAGCGACGGTTTTATGAATTACCGTTGCTAGTTAGCGACGGTTATATAAATACTGTCGCTAATTAGCGAGAGTTTTGGTATAAAGGGTCGCTATACCAAAACGGTCGCTAATTACCGACGGTATCTGTTGGTAGCGACGGTTTTGAAAAATTCGTCGCTACTTAGCGACGATATTTCCATTAGCGACGGTTTTTTGAAAAATCGTCGCTAATTAGCGACGGTCTGTCTTTCCTAAACCATCGCTAATTGGAAACCGTCGCTAATTTAATACCATAACACCGAAGTCGTTCGCATCAATTACTTCACAAAAATACAAAATTATGAAGTTATACAACGCATTTATTTCGTCATTCTATATAAACTATGCAGTTATATATAAGCTATTTCTTCTGCAGTTTACGAAATCGACGATGTAGAAGACGTCGTTTTACTTCGTCATCGGTCTAATTTTGGCCAAAGACTTCGCTAATTTCTTGGATACGATTTCGATGATAATGCGAAGTAAAATGGTACCCTATTACTTCACGTGCGTCTATTTCGGCAATTATCTACCTATTATTTCATTTAATATGCGAAGTAAATCAAGGAAATTCTACTAGTGTCTTAGCATTAAAAGTAATGCTTTTTCATGAAGGACCAAATAAGAGATCCGTCTCACAAAATACGATCCGTGAGACCGTTTCACACAAGTTTTTATCTAAACTTTAATCAAGAGGACGGACTCATACTCAGAGATTGTAATTATCCCTAATTTTATGACAATATAATTGATATAAGCGTTTACTAACTATTTTATACGAGGGCAGTTTCCCTTATTACACGGTAAGCCGGTTAGGTATCCCCCACGTAATCGTACGCGTTCAGACTTCAGATGGAATGGACCTTCCCTTGCTATTCAGCTGAATTTTAAAAGCTTGACCTCCCACTTCATGCCATAATTGACCGACTGATCTCACACGTTTTTTAAATTTATTTTTTTATGTTTGCGTGTGCACACGACAGATTATCAAATTTATTACAATAATTATTATATATTATAAGTTTTCGGAGTAAAATAAATCATTTATACAAGATAAAAAAAATATTAGAGTAGAAAATAAAACGTTTTTGAAATTAACTTAATTTATAAAAGTTTTCTTGTACATGGAATTAAATGTTACCGTTCCAAACATTCTTAGTTGTGAAACATGTTTGATGTACATACGTACGTACCATATATACATATTTGAAATTGAAATTTATTGTTTAAAAAATTATATACAAAATTTGTTTGTGCCAAATACTAAAGATTAAGGACCTAACTATTATATATAAATATATTTATTTTAAATTTTATTTAGAAAATATTATATAAAAAAAGAGCTTAAGATTTTATTTCTTTATACAGAAGATTATTGAGAGTAAGTCTCTTTTATCAGATTATATTTTGGAAAACTCCATTTTTTCTTTATGTCTACGGTGAAGCCAAGATGGAGACGAAACCAGCTGGCCAGATGTTTATGACAAAATATACGTTTCGATGGAAAAAGTCTAATTAAGTATATGACGAAATTGCATGTTCATTTTATCAGAAAAGTGATGGAATAAAGAAATAATATACAGAGAACAATATCATTTATTTGTACACTTTATATTATCCCAATACTGCTTGATATAAATATATATATATGTGTGCGCGCGCGCCTTTACACAAGGAATTAAAAACTTGTGCGATCACAATTATTTGGGTGATTGAAGGAAGCTTAAGCAACGGAGAGCATGCATCTGATTAGGCATTCCGAAACACTGCATTTCCTTAAGTAAATTCACAAGTTTAATGGACTCCACTTGCTGCCACGACAGGCTCCTCACGTTTCATCAATTTTGTGAACTGTACAAGATTTAGAAACTTTTGATTAATCACAGATAAGCTAAGGGTTCGAGAAAATGTTACACGGAAGAATTTGTGCAGCAAAAAACTATAATCGTTACGGTATGCAAATTAAAGCCGGTTGTGTGTTCGGAGATGATGAAATATTAATACAAACCTGTGAGGTTTTGAGCTCCAGTTCCTTCCATTCCATGGATGATTTACTTCCTTCTACTATACCGGTTCCCGCGTAGAGTATAGAACCGATGTCCTAACAAATCGAATCAGCATCATATTAAGCATCGATCATGCACGTACGACTATAAATTATTTTTATGCAACGTATGGTATGCTCACCTTGCCGACCAAGGCTGATCTTATTCCAACAGCGAATTCACTCTCTGCACCACCAAACCAACCGACAGGACCAGCATACATGCCTCGGTCGAAGGATTCTGCGAGAATTATCCGAGTTGTATATATATATCGTACACAATCTTGCGTTTTGAACTGAAAACATAAGAGCTAAGTGTATCGAACCTAACCTGTTTCGGTTATAAAAACTCGTGCTTCTTCCATTGGTTGTCCGCATACGGCAGGGGTTGGATGGAGAGACGACAAAATCTTGAACTGCAAATTGTATTCATAATTAAAGCCTTTATGAACCGAAAAAAATGAAAATGAAGAGCAGTAAAAAAAATAGCGTGTCATATAATAATTATAAGAAAAATTGAAACAGTTATATATGTAAATACCTCATCATCCTCTCTGCCAAGTGTGCCTGTCAATTTAGCGTAAAGATGTTGTACTCGTGGAAGTTTTCGTAGAGCTTTGTTTGGTTCGACTACTGTGCTGGAACATATAGCCTTGAGATTCAAGAATTTAGAAATCAGACGATGTTTTAATTAATTAAACCTTAAAAATACGAAAACAAAAATTGTTTCTCTCTGCTAATTGAAAACTGGACTTACCTCGAGTTTTCTTCTTATACTTTCTCGTACTACAGCGAACTCGTGGTGATCTTTTGGGCTGCAAAGGGTTCAGATGGAAAGGATTTAGTTCGAATGCTTTAAGTAGTAGTAAAATTACACCTATATATTTAGTTGAGATTGAGAATATATAGAAAAATAACCTGGAAAGCAAATCCTGTCCTATTTGTAAGTCTAGAGCCTCGGTTGCACCTCTAGCTCGTGTGGCAGCCAGCGCGTCGCTGCTGACGAGAAGCCCATCTCGAGAAAACAGTCGTTCGGGCTTTTCAAAAATTGAAAAAATATGTCACACTCTTGTCTTTATAATGAATTTCATGCACTACTAAATACATTGAATAAAGGGTATTCAAATATTTTCATAATAATGAAAAAATATATATGAACTACTCACAGTGTTTCCAATGAATGCGGGTGCTTCCGGAGGTTGAAGACAAAATTGATATGAATTTTTCCCTTCAGCCTGTAGGGACTCCAACCACATTAATGGGTCAATTTCTATGTTCGTTAGCACTCGGCTGCTGCGTGCGAGTACGACCTTGTTCAATGCTGAATCTGTGCTCCTGATCAAATTTAAGGCTTGATTCACAGCTGAATCCCAAGATATTTGGTTGGGAACATGTGTTTGATCGAGTAAAACAGCTGGAGTTGCGTTATTATTTAGCTTGATAACTGGGGAAAGCTGCAGCAAAATATATATATATTAAGATCAAAATTAATTAATCACTGTCTAAATGAAGTATTCAAGTATAAAACTATTGTAGGTTCAACTTTAGAGCTCAAACTTTTGATAAATGTGGTGTGCAACATGAAGTCAGTGCAGATGATATAATTTCGATACCCTAAATACCCTAATCCTTTATATTTTATGAAGTTCTAATTCTTGGTATGCTTATTTCTTGGCTTTTATTATTTAATATCCAACGTTGAATTTCCAAGTGTAGAATCTAGGTGCTTTTGGTGTTGGCTTATGTATAAGGGAACAAGTTAGTTAAAGCTTAAAACTGTTATCTTCCCCCCGTTCAAATTAAAGAACTTAGAGGTAATAGGATAAGTGGTTTCTAAAATTGTAGCTACGTACCTGCCACATTGTGGCCTCAACCGCAGCAACGGCTTGTTCGTATGTCGTCGAGAGTCGATTGTCCCAAGCAACGGTTGCAGCAATAATCGAGTATCCTTCAAACTCATCGAGTTCAACCTGTATTCATCATATATGTATTGAATCTTAAATTGCACTCTTGTACTGAGATTGTGAAAGCACGTAAAGGGTCTTAAAAATGTTCTTACTTGAGGAACCATGAAATAGAAAGAGCCAAAATCTTTCCATTCGGGGGCAATATTAGCCCTCGCATCAAAACGCATCCCTCCATAAGCACGGATCAAAGGAGACGTTTTCGATAAGAACCTGAGTTTAAACACAAGCATGGTTTTCAGCAGGTTATGAACTCGAAGAAATTTAAGAAGTGGTTAGATGCTATAGGTCAGATATACGAAAGAAACAAGAAAAATATTATGATACCTTTTGATGGAATGCCAATCATTCACAGAGAATGAATTGAGATGGCGGAAAGAAACTGCAGAACCGAAACCAGCAACACTAACTAGCTTTTCTTGATGACCGTTGGAAGAGTCTTTTTCATTTTCAAGTCTTGAGATAACGTTAGATTCTCGACCGGAGAAGTAGGTACGAGGGTTAAGAGGGTTGTTCTGAGAACGAAGCCAGTCTAGTGCTTCTATGTGTTGTTGAATGGGCACCTTCACAAAACCATCACAATTTTTAGCTTAGAAGAAATGGTCGTTTTGAAATTTCGTAGACCAAGAAAAGGAGTTTCTAGGACATGTAGAAACATGAAGTACGTACCTCAAGTCGGATTATTCCCGATTCAAGCTGTGAAGGGTTTGATTTTAAGTCGTAGATTGCCGAGTTGAGGCGATCTGCGGCCAAACCCGGGGTTGGAGCCATCGGAAATGTTTTAGTTTCAATGGTGTCAATCGGGGCTCTAGGATCGTCAACTTGACAACCACTTCATGGATAGTGAAGATAACTCCTTGCACTTCTGTATGTATTCATTACGAGAAATAAATAATCAAACGTTTGCATGGAATCCAATTCAATATATTTGCATGGATGCATATATATATAATATATTTCTTCTTATGAAAAAAACCCCATATATCTTTAAGTTCTTACATGATAGGAGAAATGAACAGAATGTTTTGCGAACGTGGTCGGGGACGAAGACGAGGATAGCTTCCTGGAATCGACGTCGGAGAAACGTGCAATACAATGCTTAGCAACCCCAGCCATGGATTTATATGACAACTTTTGACAGTACTCTTAAATATATGTTAGTTTCTTTGCTCTATATCTTTCTTGCCAAAGTTGTGAGCCATATAGAACAGAGCTTGAACTGGTATTTATACAAGTAAAAGACCTAAGATTTGAGCCCGAATTCACGCCACACCTGACTTGGAGTCTGACTAGTTGTAGTTAATTATTAATTAATAATATCATCGACTATAGCCATACATTAAATAATATATACCCCCACAGTGCTAGAAGGATCAAAATAAAATCAAAATTTTATATATTAATATTTATGAATATTGGTAGATACTTTCTTCCTTTTGAGGGAAATGGTACATAGTTTCCGTAAATAGTAAATCATTTAAATTTAAAGAAAAAACGAGTGTTATTTGAAATCATTTTCTTATATACATTTCTCAAATGATATATGAGTTCGTAAAGTAACTATTGTACGAAGTAAAAGTAAAATATGTTATGCGGAATTGAAGAGAAATTATTTTGAAAAATGCATAATGACTAATATTGGTCAATATAAGTTAAATTTTAACGTGTTAATTTCACTTGTAATACTCGATCCCCACGTTAGACCATCGTTTCCCTTCCAATTTTTTTTTTTTTTTTTTTTTTCCAAAAATTGCATGCTGTCCAGGACTGTGATTCAGTGAAAGCGTCATCGCCTATTTTTTTTTTTTTAAAAAAAATATATTTGTAATTCTTTTGAATTTATTGGTTCACTTATTGAGAACATGGTCCACTCCTGGAAGCATTGGCCATCTGCTGTTGTATTTTGTTGATTTTAAGATTAGTTAATTATATATGGTAGTGTATTATTGGACTAAAATAAAATTGAAACAATTACTCAGACTAAATTGTATTTTTTAAGGCAGTGTCTTCTCTGGTGGCTGTAAAAGAACTAATTCCAGGATCAGTCTTTTTTGACTTGAGACATTTTATATATAATTTGGCGCTAATGTGACCAAACATCTTCCAAGAAAGCGCATATATATATATATATATATATATACATATATATATATATACAGAGGTGGTCTTATCAGACACAGCCAACCTCAATCTTGGTAAAATAAAAATTGGATCAACGAGATTTAGTGCGTAAGTTTTGTTTAAATATACAGCAGTAGTCGATCAAATTAATTGTTAAATTTTTATATTACGATATGGTCGGTCATACGTTGCCCATATCGAAGCCTGAGTTGTCACATGATTTACATGCATGGGTTGTATTTTGTTGAACATTTTACCATAAATCAAATTTCCTATCACCTGTAGTTAATCTAATTCCCAAGTTCGAACGATACTAAGTTCGAAATTCAATTATAACAATTTCTTTTCAATCCAAAACACCCAACCAACCCAATTATATTTATATATAGATGACAGTTATTCATAATAATAATAATAAATTGATGAAAGTTGACAGAAAAAACAAGATGAAAGTTTGAGATATTATTATTGTTTATTTATTTATATTTTTCCATTCAATTATTGAATTCCACAAGCATGTGGAAAGTTTGCACTCTACAAGGGGGGTTTATGCTAAAAATTCAAAATATTAGAGGCACTTGAATCGTTCAAAAAATTAAATAATAACTAATATATTTTTGTAAAGGAAAAATACATCGAATATATGTTGCTCGATAAAAATAAAAAATAAAAAAAATTAGGATATTGTACATCATAATTAATAAGGGACGTTTGATAATTCATTCTTGTAAGGAATGTATATAAATAGTCGCATAAAAAACTCTCAAATAACTGAAATATACATACGATATAGGTAGAGTCTACGACGTTAATGCAAATAGTCCATTTCGCCAGCGTTAGTTAAAGAGTATTAGTTCGTTTTATATTCTAATATATCAGTATTTTGTGTTACGCAATGTTTGTCATATTATTATCTTTTTTGTGTAAAAAATATATATTATTTTATTACGATATTATACTTATATGTTAGATAAGATTTAATGAGATAATTTGAACTTTTAGAGAGAAAAAAAATCAGAAAAAGAGAGATATATACAAAAATTATTAACAAACACATAATATCAAGGTTAGCAAACAAATATCATTAAAAGGCAAATGTAAAGAAACTTTGATGTCGCATTGACATATCGAAATTAGTTATTATGAGGTGCTAAGTTTAATTTTATATATATATATATATATATATATATATGCCTTTTTAACAAATTTGAAGTTATTTTTTATAAAAAAAATTATATATTAAAAAAGTTCAACATAATTATTTATCAGTTTGATTAATAAGTAACGATAATTCAGATTATTTCGTGGGAAGACGTAGTGCTTTGCAACAAAATAAATGGAGATATATTTCACTTCCGAGAGAAGAAAAAGAAAAAGAAAAGAAAAAGAAAAAAAGCAATCAATAAATTTGTGAGAATATATACTCAAAATTGTTGTTGACAAGTTCCAATATGGTAACATAATAGATGCATATAAATAGCCTCACACACCTATCCCTCGACGTGTGAGAACTTTCATTTCCATTCTCAAACAAAGAGCGACTTCCTATGGTCACAATCCGCACGTCCTTTTATATCAAGACTGCAAAAACAATATTAAATATCTTTAGGTAAAGATTATCGCTCAACTAAACTTTGAAGCTCAACTCTTATTTATATATGAGTGATTTCGTGTCTGTGAGGATTTAATAATTTAGAGTGTATATATCACATATGTATCCTTATACTTGTGTTTGCTCTCATTCTAGCGAATTTTAATTATATAGTTGTTCATGCTTTGAATCTTATTCAAAAGCTAATATTTGATCTTCAAAATATATTTATAAACTTCAAGAATGATATATACATTAGATATAATAATATAACGGTTTACTTAGGAGTATAAACGAACCGAACACGTTCACGAACTTTTCGAGCCGGTTCGAATAATATTTGGTTCGAATTCGAAATTATCGAATTCGAGCCGAACTCGAACATGTTCGAATATTTTTCGAATCGAATTCGAGCTAAAATTATATTGTTCGATTGTTCGCGAACTTTAGCATTATATTTAAAAAATAAATAAAATATTATTAAATATATATATAATATTATTAAGTATATATATATATATATAATAATATATAATATATTATATATAATATTATAATATATATAATATTATTCGAGTTCGAATCGAATTCGAACTCGAGCCTCAATTCGAATCGAGTTCGAATCGAAAATAATAAAAGTTCGAGTTTCGAATCGAGCTTTCGAATATGTTTATTCGAATTCGAGCTCGAGCTCGAATAGTGAAAATTTCATAAAATTCGATTCGATTCGATTCGTTTACAGCTCTAGGTTTACTCCTTCCCAAAAGCAATACTGAATCATTTCATTCTGATAACCGAGCTGATCAATTCATTGAAAAACCATAATTATTTTACTCCTTCCCAAAAAGCAATAATCAGAGATTCAACGCTGCATTGTATAACACGAACTACAGGTATGCACATTTTGCGTGAGAAAATCAAGAAACGTAAAAATAAATAAATGATGCAAATACCAAGATTTCAGGGTCCATTGAGATTCACTAAAAATTGTACATTCGATTTGTATTACTAGTCCGTTTGATGAGATGGAATAAGTAAGCTCGTACCTTTTGGAAATGCTTCTAATGATATATATTCATACGAGTAGTAAAAGTAATATTTTTGACATATAATTAATATTTTTATTCAAAATTAGCATATATTACATAATACATAAAAAGTAATATTTTTCATGAGTCAAATATTTTTCACCCAAATAAATATATATTGAACAATACTTATTCATAGTATAACTAACTAAGTGAAAAATTAGACTTTGTATATAAAAATTAATATTTCACATGAATTGAATCGAGTCGAAAATCGATATCACAAAATTGATCCTAGAAAAAAGTGTCACGAGATTTGTCTTAACGAATTATTATTGACAAACTTGTGTGAGACGGTCTCACTGGGTCGTATTTTGTGAGACAGATCTCTTATTTGGATCATCCATGAAAGAGTATTATTTTTTATGCTAAGAGTATTACTCTTTATTGTGAATATCAATAGAGTCCGTCTCACAGATAAGAATTCGTGCGATCGTCTCACAAAATACATACTCATTATTATTAAATGTTCATTTCTTTTGAAACTTCTATTTGTATTTACAGGGGACTTGGGCGAATCAATTGGTAGGAGTGCGTAATAATTATTTATATGATTCTCTCCTTTTAAATGCAAGATTTGCCGTCGAATGTAAATCACGTAAGAGATATCATCATCGACTTGAAAATATCTAATTTTATAATATTTACCGCCTCACATAAGAGACCAAGTCCCAATAATCCTCTGTTAACTAGTGATTAAAAATAGATTCAACATCCAATTTTTTACTTGACTAATGACTAACTTACACATTGAAGCATATATTTTGGTAGTATTCACAAATAGTTGAAGTAATTATGAATTTTTCATTTATAAATTTGTTTAATTTAATAATCATTTTTTTAATTATAATTAAAGTACTTACAAAAACTATCTAGCTATATTTTATTCGCTAAATTAATTATAATTAGTATTAGTAATTAAATTATAAGAAGTAAACTTTATTTTTTTCAAAATTTTCGAGTGAATATCATGAAATTGTCATAGCCATCGTCAGCAGACCAAATATTTTGAGCTTGACTTCAAATAATTTAACAAATGAATATAAGACTACCCACTTCCTTACAATCACAACTTGGAAATGAGATTATTAGTGTATGATTGATTGTTGAACAGACCAAAAAAAATTGAGCAAAGTCAATCCAGAAAATAGACTTGAAAATTACAGATTCACACACCACACGACTTCAACATGCCCACCTAGATAAAATTTCAAACCTATACATAAAAAACTAACAAACCAATAAACAAACAAACCACGCAACGTTATGAGATTGCCATTGATCAGTGTATGATTTTATCTAAACTTGTGTCACAGCCACATCTTCCATCTGGTGTGACATCTCCTGAGACAAAGAAAATGCAAAAAATGGGAGCATTAATATTGCCAAGGACAAATAAAAAAATGGCGTAATATCAAAATTGTTGAATCAGAAGAGAAACATAGGATAGGGCCAGCTTAAAAAGCAAGTTAATTGGGATATATAAAGCTACATACATCAGGTATTAGAGAGCAATCAAAAGCCTTGCATGAGCACAAGTATAACAAAGTGGCATTTCTATAAGAATAATCGAAGTAAATACCATGTTTTCCTTGTTTTCTCGGCAGCCTTCTTTGGGTGGAGAGTTAACATGACCTGCCACAAGAAGAAAATAGTTCATGGAACAGCCCATCATGAAAATTTTGTTTTAATATTGTGGGCATCAACGTCACCTTCTTCCATAGCTGTCCTTCCCTGCTTTTTCACCTTGTCATTCTCTTTAGCTGGTTCTTGCTTGGTTGGCTTATGGGGTTTCTTTTGTACACCACGCCCCCTAATTCCAGAATCAAACTGAGAGTTAGTCATGTTCTCATTTATTGATTTTCTGTTCTTCCTAGATTCATTCTTCAGCGTCATTTCCTTAGTCTCCTTTTGAACTTCATTAGTATCTTTACCCACTGCCTTAGGCTGCAACTTCTCAGCATCCACTGTCGTAGAAGAGGTGCTGTGAACATCATCATCAGTTTCATGATCTACTTCCGAAAGCACTTGAGAAGAGGTTCCAGAGATTTGCAACTGTTCAAAGCCTTCTGAAATCTTATAGCTCTCGATTAATTCTTTCGTAGATTCACCAAATTCAGACGACATTTCGTGGCGCCGCACATATGCTTTGAACTCATCTCTCATCCGCTGCATAGGCTGCAAATACATAGAATGAATGGAAAATAGAAATAAAAAATGACTGAATCCATAGTTACCTTGATACAAGGACAAACTTGGACAAAAACAAAATCATGGCTAATAAGCATTCAAGATTGATAAAGTATAAAAAAATTCGTTTCTGAATACAAAGTGATTAAAGCTACAAAAAATATCATCATACCTCACATCCAGCTTCCAAAGCAAGTTTGAAGAAACCAAGTGAGACCGAGTGCTTATTAGCGGACTCAGAGAGCTTAATCTGAGTCAACCAATAAGATGCAGATGAAAGAACACTGAACTTCTTCCGGCTAGATGACCTAGAAACATCAGAAACTGGAGTATCACTTTTCCCATTATTGTTGTCAGACCTCCTTCCTCTAGTCTCGGATATGGGGGTGATATTGCCTACAGATTTTGAAGCAGAGCAGGCACTTGACTTGGAAGGAATAGAGAATCGCCGTGGTGGTCTGGCAGATTTTTCTTTCCCAGATATGTCAAGAACGCTCACGCTCTTACTCACATTAGATGCTGGTCTTGCACTAAATGGCAAAATGGAACAAGAATTTAGCATGCAGCATTTAACCTTACAGTAGGCATGGGGAAAAGGATAGCATTTGCGTCTTCGTGAACTTCTAATACTGTAATTTGACATTAATTTGTCATTTAAATTTCACAAAAATGATAAATCAAAAATTCTATCCTGTATCCATTCGACAACTGGTTGTTTTGAGGGTATGTAGACAACAGATGCATCTGTAATTATAACGTACAAAATACCGTGCAGCCGCGTATTTTTCACAGAATCTTGCTGAATTTGAATTTCAGTGATATCACAAAACATTTACATCTCATATAAAACTACTAACGTAACTCAGAAACTACTCCAAAAAGAGAAAACGTGACCGTGTCATGAATATAGCATCCATTTAGCAAAATACAAATATGAAGTTCAAATTCAGAGAGTTGAAAGATAAAACAGAACAATTAGAAACAAGTAATCACAAAATAAAAGGGGAAATCAAATTGTTAAAGAATAAAAAACTTGATCAGCCTTAAGTTGTTGAATAATCACACTCCTTATTGGTAACCAAGAATCGGAAATTGTTCATGTGAACAATTCACAGTACTAAGGAAAGCAAGACGTTTTTCATATATAAGCATAGTTCGGAATTCTGAACCCCATAAAACACTTGAAAAGATAATAAATAAATAAAAAAGAAAAAAAAGAGAGAGATGTACACAAAAATACACTTTCTCACGAACGAAAGCAGACCTTTTATTAGCAGATGAGTTGGATGAATCCGCAAGCGGCGGCTTTTCTTCATTCGATTTCGTGGCTGAACGGAGAGGGTATCGCAGAAGCCTAGAAGCAGATCTGTCTGCATTCAAATCAAAAGTTCAAATGTCAATCCGCTTACACAATCTTCATCTTCAATAAAAGTAAAATCGGAATTTTTATTAGAATTTTTACGAGAGGCAGAGGATTGCTCTTTCGGGACCGAATCCTCCATGGAAACAGGATTTTCGAATTTCACAAAAAAATATATTTTTGAATTGATTGAGAAGAAAATGAGAATTAGACAGAGTCGGAACGATGGGGGAATGGTCGAGTTTGGAAATTTTATAATTGGGAATTGAGCGGGAAAAATTAGGGTTTCTAATTTTCAATTAAAAAAATTGGATAAAGTTTTCAAGGATTAGATGGAAAGCGAATTATGCGAATTTTAGGGCAACGGGTGGTCTTGTGGAGTCCGCTCTTTACTCATTTAACGCTCTCATTTTTGAATTTTCAAATTTAAAATGTTACCCGTTTGGTATATTCTTAATTATTTTTTTTTAAAAAAAGATTTATTGGGCTTGCAAAATAATGGGTTTGTTGGTGATGACTTGAATTATCCATGGAACAAGTATCAAGTATATATTTTTTTATTAGTATTTGTTGGCTTTTTCATAAATTTGAAGCTAAAAAAAGTGACTTATAGACTCGATAAGGTTACGTCATCGAATAAATAAGTATTTTGGGATGATAATGTTCTTGAGTTTATAATCTAACATTGGTGCTTTCAATGAGAGTCGACGTAGCGAAATAAGCAACTTAAAAAAAGACTATTATCGTAAAATGTGAATGAAAGTCGTTAAAAGTGGGTTGTCACGGACGTCGGCTTCTCAAATGGTCTGCAATGTAACGAATATCTCACATTGATATATTAAATTTATAAAGATTGACTTATAAACCCTAGAAGGTTACATCACCAAGTAGACAAGTATTTTGGGATAATACATTTTTTGAGTTTATAATCCATCAATTTTGAGTTTATAAATATTAGGTACTTTTCATGTTAAAATGAACATTATTTACCTTTTTAATTTTCATTAAAAAAATTAAACAAATGATAAATTTTGTCAAATATTAAGAATATATATATTATATTATTAAGTTTGAGATACATAAAATAATTAAGTTTGATGTCATGATCAATATTTTTAAATACAAACAATGTCCCCTTTAAAATTATAAAAGCACTATATTTTCATTTAGTAAATAAAAATTTAGATGAAAATCTATTTTGTATATTTTCTTATTACTATCTATCAACTTTCTAAAAATTTTAAAATTACAAAAAAAAAATATCTACATGCAAAATTTCATTTTAAATGATTATATCAATCATAATATAAAAAAAATATTATAAGAAAGCATTAAACTAAAAATAACAAATATAAATAACACAAAAAATCACATATATACACGCATTAATGCGTGCAAAGGATTACTAATATAGTAGTAAAATTGAATTCTAAACGTATCAATGTATCGATGAGATTTTTGATACATATTCACAATTTTCCACCAGTTTATTTCAATACAAAGTTTAAACTTGAAAGATGAACAACAGGCTTTTTGTCAATAGCAAGTTTTGTATTAGAATATCATACCGGACAAGCTGGTTGTTGTATTAAAATATGATCCATTATTCCCTTGGTGATTCTCCCAGAAGTTATTCAATGGAATTTCCTGTTTAAGTAACTTTTAATCCATTCATGTTTAAATAAAAAAGTGCAGGCAGAACACAAATGACAACTCAAGAACATTTTACAGAATTACAAATTGAACTCGAACAATTCAATTTTCATACTGGGAAACGGTCAATTACAACAAAAGCACGAGTAAAATTTATTTTCGGAAATTTTTACAAGAGATAACATGTACATGAGATGATCAAAGGATTCATGAATCAGTAACTGTTGTTTCACCAACCTCAAAATCATTGTAAATCCGAATCCCTAATTTGAGCAGGATCGATAACTATTCCATGTACTTTCCTTCTTCTATGTAGGATATTTCTACGTGAACTGGGAGTAGAATCGCTGCCTAGCTGTATATGAGGGGGTATCTGAAATTCTTCCGAGTGACCAGATATGCATAGAGCTCCAGAATCATCCTGTTGCCAATATATTTCCACCATAAGGCCCCTGGGATTCTGCGTCGTTTCAGTACCCGGAATACCAATATACCTCGCCCCTATGGGTACCTGCATGAACGTATATAGATTTAAGAATTCATATATGATGGATATTAGTTGGGTGAATCAATGACTCGGGGAAATTTTTTAGTACCAAAAGAGATGCTCCTGAAAATAGTGTGAGGGTGGCCAAGCTTTCTTCGGCAGAAGCATTTTCCAACTCTGCTTGTTTTGCTATGTTAAGGAAAACTTCTTCGAGGGTCGTGAGGCCAAGTTGGATGTCAGATATGCCAAATTCCTTCTCTCTATCTTGGAGTTCTGCGAAGAAGATCTGTGTAGGAATAGAAAATGAGTATTCTTAGTGTTACATTTGAGCTCATGAACCAAAGATGTAGCTCTTCCACATCAGCAATCTCTTTTTCCCCCCTCTTTATGGACAAGAATGTTCATTTAAGGGAGACAAAAATAAGATTTTTTAGATATTCAGTTGCAGGTAAGATCGACACCCCCACCCCCCAAGGTTCCACCCAATACACAAACAAAGTTCCTCCTTATCCACGCTAAGTTCCTCCTTATCCACGCTGACAATTTACACTACACCCATTTCCGGAATGATTCAAATATAGCAGTTGATAAACTGAGTCGATTACCCTCAATAGCTTCTCTTTTTCATGTGGAATGACAAAGGTCATAAAGGACTTATTCTCCTCGTTGGGTAAGACACCCAACCGCTGCAAAAAGAGCAAAATTGTACTCAAGAAGTTTTATAATAGGTTGCAAAATAAAGTAGTTAATCAACTTAAATGTGACTTACAGATTCAAAGAACTGTTTTACAGCTGTGTGCTGAGGTGTTGTACTTACAGTATCTCTGTTCGGAGCTCCATAAACATCAACAGAAAAGCTTACGTTAGCTATAAAACCTGTCCCAAATCGTGACTTCAACCTTATCGAGGTTCCAATGCACCGAAGTCTGCCCTTTGCCATAATTCCAATTCTATCACTTAAAATGTCAGCCTCTTCCATAGAATGGGTAGTCAGTACAATTGCTCGTCCCTTTTTAGTCTCTTCAATGACATCCCAGACATGTCTTCGAGTTACAGGATCCATACCAGTGGTCTATGAATTCAAAAATTACCACAATGAAAAATTTAGGGCCAAAGAACTTATTTAAAAAATAACAAATGAAATTTTTAACTGCCTCACCGGTTCATCCAAAACAACCAATTTTGGGTTGCCAATTAAAGCAATCGCAACACTGAGCCGACGTCGCATTCCCCCACTATAGCTACTTGCTCTCATTTTGGCAGCCTCCGTGAGTTTAACTTGCGCCAATAATTTCTGCACCTCCTGATATTAAGACAAAAAAAAATTCTTTCATTTTCAGGGGTAAAAAGGTCATGATGTCAAGCAATGGCAATTGGTCGCCACCATATGCAGACTGACTAATGCAGCAAAAAAAATCCAACTCAAGAAAAATTAAGTAAAATTAAATGGATACTAGTTGATAACAAGTTTAGGTATGAATAGTACATACCGACTCAATTGAAGCAGGGAGTAGACCTTTGATGCTGGCAAACAAATAGAGGTGCTCTTGGCCAGACAATGCATCCCAAAGAACATCAAACTGTTGCATTACCACCCGTTAAAAACTCATAGGCCAGTAAAAGTATAACTGTGAAGTCTAATAGTTGACTTATCATTCTTGTCTATCTAAGCTTATGGAACATTTACAAGGTTCGACGCACCCACTGGTTTAACCAAACTAGAGTTGAATATATATATAAAAGAATCTAAAGTTTGCAGAGAAAACTACAATAATACCAAGCATAATAAGAAGGATAAATGTGAAACTAAGTAGCCATAGTTTTGTGAACAGGAATCAATGGCATAATGGAAAACCTCAAATGGCATGGTCTGAACTTTTAATATAAATTTACCCCATGAGGTATTCTTTTCTTAAAGTGAGAAAGCCAAGTATGCAACAATGCCCATAATAAAATGAATGATTTTCGAAAATAAAAACATTCACCTGTGGACAGACTCCTATCATCCTGCGAATATTCAACATCCCAGTTGAGCTTCGAATAGAATTTCCATAAATTAAGGCTGTTAATATCATGTAACAATCAGAAGACTCATCGCATAACCAAAACAGTAGCAAAGCAATTGTTCTCAACAGATCTGAGCCCTCACCATCTCCACCGGTCACTGGTGTAATTCCAGTCAAACAATTGATAGCAGTAGTTTTCCCAGCTCCATTGGGTCCCAGAAGGCAAAATAACTGATCCTTGGGAAAGTTCAGCCACACACCCTGCAGATACATAATCCACCCATCATGTCCTTCCGTGTGCAGTCTATCTTGTATCCCAAGAAAGCTAAATGACATATACACAAAATGAAATAATAAATTACGCAACAATGATATTTCCCAACTTAAACAACTAGTCTACTGTTGAGATCCAAGAGTTGCTAGTACAATGCCCATAACATCTAATTTAAAGTCTATTTCTCATGTTAATTATAACTTTCTAATTCTTGTTTTTTTCGTTACTAAGCCCACGAGAAGCAATTAGACTCAATCAGATAAAACACACCCCTTGGTCATGATGCACATGCCTTGCTCCAAAGGCTAAGCACATACCTGAGGTAGATTTTATTTGAATCCAAGATAATAATGCATCATAGTATTCATTGAATCTTTGCTAGTAGAGTATTGAGTTTTTGTTTTATAATTGTTCAATAGTTTGTAAAGTATATATAGGGTGACAAGGTATGCAACTTTCTTCATATAACTCAAATCCAGAGTATCACACCTTAGAACATCTTGCTTCAACAAGGCATGTGCTTTACCTCGTGCTTTGGCTTCCATGCTAACCTAAAGCCTCGTACCATTAATAACTATGATATGCTCACAATATCTCTGCATGTACACTAGTAAAATTTTATGCTAACATATGAACCATACTCCCGACTGTTCAACTCGATGATGTTCAACTAAACCAAGAATAATTATTTATTACTCAAACTCAAGCCCTTGTAAGTTGGAACCTTCAGTACTAACTAAGAGATCCTTCCTTTGTGGAGCAAAAACAGGCTTACAAACACATTAAATTTTTAAGTTTACCTTGAGAGCATGGTAAGGTGAGGTTCTCTTGCATTTGCAGCAGCCAATTTTTGTAGATCCCGCATAAATTTTCACAAGCACCGCGCATTTGAACAGCAACATCTGAATCAACAACTCCTTCTGAGGCTTGCTGTTTTACTCTTGTTTCCTCTTCTAACACATCTTCATCATCCGGAGCTATATTCTCCAAGGGTGGAATAGAATTTGAACAACTGCAAATGCCTCCCTCTTAAATGAAAGAGGAGTGACTGAAGCATTAACAATCACTTTTGTCAAAGAAGAAACATATTTAATATAAGAAAATCATTTTATTGAATACCTTCCACCTTGTTTCCACCTTTTCCAGTCCAGTACCAAGGATTCAAAAAGTAGAGCACCGATTTTCTTACTCCAGATGCATTTGGGAAAATATTGTCAAAGTAGATGGCGAGAATGAACCAAACAATGGATGTAGAGACAAGCCATAAGTAAATTTCATTCTGGCAGTGAAACAAAAAAATAAAGTAAAAAAATTGACTGAGAGATCATAGGACATGGCTTAAAATTTAGAAAATTAATGAAGTGAACATGACATGGACTAAAACTATTTGAATGGCATGCAGAGAAATGATAAATTAAAGATGTGCCAAGTGGATGTACCATTGTTATGACACAATCTGTATCATTGGGTGCACAACTTGTCCTCCCCTTCCAACTGACACCTGGATCTTGAGGAGTTTCAGTTGCACCAGAAAGCAAGTTCAGACCCTCAGCAAGAAGATTAGGAGGAAATAATGACCACACAGTTTGGTACGTCTTAGAAAAGGTATCACTGTATGGAAATCCAAAGGTTGTGACTATCTGAAAGAATCAATAAGGATTTGTCATACCATGTCATTCAGTCGGATATTTGTTGGATAAATTTTGAGCAAAATTGCAAACCTGAGTGATTAAGCCAATAATAAAGATGACGTAACCCAAGGTAGTGGCTGATGAAGACTTGCTAATAAAGGCCGACAACATAAAGGCAAATGCAGTCTGCAGAAGAAGCAGCAAAAAGTTCCAACCATCACATTTTTCATCAGTTTCTCGATATAAGATTGTTAAATTTGGGTGGGCTCAGATATCTACCATATTCAATTGAAAAAGGAAAAACAAGAGGAACACAACTGCGAAATTGTTATGCAGAAAAAAATCGAATTGAAACATCATCCCAAAGAGAACGGTGAGAAGTGATGAAATAAATGAGATGATTCCCTCCCATGTGAGCCATGATAACCAATATGCAGTATCATAAAGGCCCATCATGGTCATTGCCTGTCAATAAAACAAAGTGTAAGACACAGACCCAGAATTTTCTGTAAAATGAAGCAATAGTTCTAATATCTTCATTAGATAAATCGAAAGGAAAATCAGTTCATACCTGACGAAGTTTGAGTTCTTTCTCTGTTATTAAAGCACTAACTTGGAAGACAAAAGCAAACATAGCAATTGCAAGGAAAAAGGTGGGTCCTGCTCGTTGCACTGCAGAAAAAGTTTCAAGTGCAGGATGCGCGAACTCCTTTATATTGACGACCCAACTGAAGCTTGGATCTGAATTTGAAACATAAATACAGGTTCATATCGGGAAGGAAAATAAGGAAGTGATATCATGCTTAAAATGGACAAAAATCAAGTATCTGTTATACCTCCAATGAGTAACCTTGCAATTTCACGCTCTGCAGCAAGTTGAAGGGGGATTTGAAATTTGAGAGTTGGATCTTCGAAAATTCCTCTCCTCGCAAGCGGAGTAGAATTGGTCTGTATCCCATAGCTAATTACCGTAGCACTTCTGTCAACAAAATGCAGAGCACCAGAGCAAAGCATGGGGTTGCTGGCAAGCCAATTGTCCACATCACTTGGTGTTCTGAAATCTTTAACCTGCTCGTAAATGGAGCACAGACAGATTTATAATTTCTAGCTAATGAAGGACATTAATCACTGTGCATACATGGCTATAAACAAAAAAAATAAAATTGATATTTCAGATTATAAAAATCATTTATAATCAAGATTGAAGAAAAATTGGATGGATTATTATTACGTCCAGTCTCAAGGCAAATGACAAAATTTCACAACAAAAAAATTCTTGATTACCAAAAACACAATCAGTTACCTAACCAAGGGTGGTCACATAATGCTATCAATAATCGCGATACAACAAAACAGTTGAAAATGAATACCATCACAGTAATAAAGTCAAAAGAAGAACATGATTAAAAAAAAATCATTCTTATCCCTATCCAGGACACCAGAAATCAGCAAGCCAGGGGACGCTATTTTCGAAAATTAAAGTCAATAAATAAATCACCCATCGTTCCAACAAAAAAAGAATCAAATTAATCAACAGAAGAAATGAAAACCTTGTTTTCAGGAATAGGCCTCCCCGGATTATTCAATCGAATCTTCCTCACTATCTCACCAATCCTCGCACTGTCACTCCCACTCCAGACAAAGTCATAGCACGGCCATTTGGTGTAGAACTTATCCTCGCAAGGAGGAATCGGAGGCGCAACCAAAGGCTTCGGATCCCTAACATCTTTGAAGGAAGACGAGGAGGCATACCGCGATTCGACGGCTTTCTGTATGAAAAAGATCAGCGAGATGAAGAAGAGCGAGGAGAATAGCTGGAGGAATGTTGAGCGCTTGTTCCGCCATGAGAGAAGCAGGTTCTTGAAGAGCAGCGATTTGTATTGCTGGGTTAACAGAGGAAATCCTCGCTGCAGCTCCATTACCATTTCTCGGAGAATTTCACAGGGGGGGGGGGGGGGGGGGGGTTCTGTTTTATATACGTGGTTTCGTATTGCAGTTGGAAGACGCGGGGAACATTGGATGTGCTTTTACGATTTCACCCTTAGAATTTTGATTAAATTAATTATAAGCGAATCTATCTATAGATCACGACAAACGGGAGGGATTCGTAATTTGGGAAACGATAATTCTAAGAAATTTCTTATAGAGTTGAATATCTTTATTAATTATTAATGGTCTTACCATTTATGTGTATCCTTCCTCACCAAGTAATGTTTTTTATTTAATTTTATTGTGTTCTATATTTAACGACTTTTTATTATTTATTTTTCCAATATGACTTTTATTTCATAAACTTAAGCCGAGTATAAAAAAGATTTCAAAAACAATGGAATAACTTCCTCGAAAGATAAAAATACAATACTTCTTTCCGACCAGTTAGATTCGATGATCAACAGCGATGTTCGATTTTTGCCGATGTCTAAAAATTATCATAATAATTCACTTATCTTAGGTGCTGAGACGGGCCAAATCCGGTTTGTTTTGACAACTCTATGCCAAAAACTTGTGTGAGACGGTCTCACGAGTCGTATTTTGTGCGACGGGTATCTTATTTGGATCATTCATGAAAATATATTACTTTTCAAGCTAAGAGTATTACTTTTTATTGTCAATATTGATAGGGTTGACTCGTCTCACAGATGAAGATCCGTGATATCGTCTCATAAGATACCTACTCCTTTAGGTAGCGGGGCGGGTCGGGGATTGATATGGTTGATTTATAGCTTTAAGCCTTTGACCATTGCGAGAGCATCGTTTTCGATAATCCATTGTGTGCATCCAAAATGTGAAGGTATACTTTTAACAGCTTTCGTTTATGGCAAACGGGGTGGGAAACATCCTTTGACTTTTTATGGATTTTAAGGTAAATATATCGTTTTCAAATTATTTTTTAACGCTAGGTGTGTGAAATTAATATTTATTTACACTTTGTAATTTCTTTGTATGTTCAAGGATATTTATTTTTAACAACTTTTAAAATCATTTGCAAGACATTTAATTTTCTCACGAATTGATTTTCATTTAAAATAATCATTTAAATAGAAACCGATAAATTTCCGAAATTTTCGCGACTTTTAGAGTTTTAGAGACGGAAAGTATATCCAGCAAAATATGTATGTAATACGGAATGATCAAGTTGAGTGAAATGGATACCAAAGAATCTAATCCAATCAAAATTCATTCGACTTTAAAGTCAAATACCAATTTAGACAATTTCATTGTTTTCCTGGATATTTGACCGAATAACCTCGGTCAAACTTCATTTTTAAAAATGACAATTTCCTAACGTATTTGAGTGTTTTTAAATACACATGAGAATGTCATTTTAAAAATATATATATACTATATATATTTGACCAATGTTATTTTGCTAACTACCCATTTCTCCCCTTTTTAGCAGGCGTACGTCGACGAGGTTACAGACTTAAAAATTACATATATTTAGATTAGGTATGTGATGGATCTAATATTATACAATAAAAGATTAAAGCATAAATAGTTTTTAGGTTGAATTTAATGGGGTTCACAAAAAAATTATAGATGATGAAGATTTGTATTACATGTAAAGAATGTATATGATATGGAAACTTAGGGAGCGGTTGGCTTCATGCAGCATTGATCATTGAAAAATACTTTGTATTTGTCACATTTAATTCTTTTAAAGTTAATCAAAATGTCTACTAAATTTTAGGTCCAAATGTATACTATAAATAATAACATCACTATCATCACTATAAATTAAAAATTTGTATGTTTTTGGACCACACGAAGAAGCAACTAACAAAATTAGAACAGTCAACTAGCTAGATTTATTGTTGTTATTGTTTAATCAAACTCTTAATTTATAAAGCATCGTCACAATCATCAATCAGTCACAAGAAAACTGTATTTTTTGTCATGTATATTTATGCCTTTGCAATATTTTATATCAGCATGTTGTCAAATTCTAGTTTTAGTTTGCTAATTAATTGTGAACCACATAACTCAATTCTTCTTAACCTTAATTACGAGCTCTTCACTCTAGCGGAGGCGGAGGTACAAGCAATGATATCCGGGCTTTAGTCCGGGTGGCCCAATTTTTTTTTTTAAAAAAAAATTATATGTAAATTTTCTATAATTTTGAAATAATATGATATTAGGTTGGGTAAATCAATTTATAATATTAAAAGATTCTAGAGTTTAAAATTCTAACTCGGGCACAGCTATATTTCTGACTCCGCCACTCCTCTCTAGCACAATAATTTAGCTCCTCATCCGAGCTTCTAATTAATTAGGCTTATAAGTTAAGTTCCCCACGAGGAGACCATAGGCTCAATTTTTTATGATCTCATAAAAAAAACTTAGATATTAAATAAAATCAGTGGTAGAAACTTTAAATATGAAATATAAGAAAAACTCGCACACGATGTATTTGATTCGATATACGAAGTATAATTTTTTAAAATTAATATAATTTATTAATGATTCGTGATGGACATGTATATATATATATATATATATATTATATATATATATATATATTGTTTCATGTTTCCAATTTCGATCATGTGATCGACGTGCAAGTAATGCTAGACTTTTAACTTGGTAAAATGGATGACAATGGGAAAAAGAAAGATTAGAACATAAATTAAAAAGATTGACCAAGTAGAGTCAATATTATTTCAAGAAATTTATGTTCTTTGAGCGTAGACATAAAACAAAGAAGTTGAGGTACGTAGAAAGATGACTGGGTTGTTCATTGCGTGAGTAAGCTTCGGATGAGAGCCGCCTGAGTGGTATCGGCGTTTGCCAACAACTCCGACAGCCTCTCGCTTAAGTCATCCACCTCCCTATGCAAGCTTCTTATGTAGTTGCATGTCTCCTGCAACACTTTTGTTGCCGACTTCTGCATGTAATACAATTCAGCTCATCATTTTCAATAATGAAACAAAATATTTAAAAGACGAATTCAGAATAAATATATATAGCACGATCTCATGCATTTAGCCCTCATTTAAGGCGCATGCAGTCGCTGCATTAAGATACTAAACCTTTTTTTTTTAATTATATAAGAGTAAATATTTGTAATAATATTTAATTGATTAATCCAAATGGAATCTTCAGTTTTATATTTGCATCACAGAGTTCCAAGCTCATCTTCAAAGCGTTGGGGAGGGTGACACACATCTATCAAATTTAAATAAACTGCCGACTTACCAAAGAGTACACCACTTTCACCACTTCTTTTATATATATATATATATATATATATATATATATATATATATAAAATTCTTCGTTAATGTTAGAGCAAAATACTGAAAATGAGGACGGCGCACAAAAAATACATAGTTTGTGTGT
The DNA here is from genome assembly GCF_025594145.1 of Primulina tabacum. Lineage (NCBI taxonomy): Eukaryota > Viridiplantae > Streptophyta > Magnoliopsida > Lamiales > Gesneriaceae > Primulina > Primulina tabacum. Next base: position 5,149,936 of record NC_134557.1, read on the forward strand.
CTTAATTAACTCTGATATTATTTCCATGCTTCAAACCATCACCAAAGAAAATATTACCAAAGACGTTAAATTTGCTGAGTTTCTTAGTTAGTAATTACTCCTCATGCATATCTACTATGACGGCAAAGGAAATATCTTCACCACTATGTTGACTGATTAATTTGGTCCCATTTATCTCTGTGAATTGATGCAGATCAATATCGGTTCCAAATACGAAAAAACCAAAAATCGACGCAAACACAAGTACCTTGCCTAAGCGCGAGCGAGGGTTTTGAACCTCGGGAAGAAGCTGTTGCAACTTAGACACGAGTTCGTTAATTTGATCATCCGAGATTCTTGAAGATCCCGTGGAGTGCCTCGATCGTGGCCTCCGGCTAGACATTATATTCTTTTATATATAGAGAGATATATATGCTTCAAAGATAATATGAGAAGATGAGCAAATTAAAGTACTAGGTAGGCTAAGAAATTGTATTAATTGTACACTTAGCTAGGTTTGCTTTCCTTATGTGAAGCCTTAGCTTGGAAGAAGACATGCAATTGCATGAGAGTGTGCAATGCGGTAGCTTGGCTTTATGTAGGGATTTGAAGTGAGGAAGTGGGCAAATTATTTAATCGTCCACGCATCTAGAGATGTGCTAACAATATCATTACTTGTGGTTAGTTCGATCTTCACCCAAAATAAAATCAAGGGGCCAAGTGGGACATCCATCCAAGATTAGTTTATTTTACATGTGGTGTTACATTTTCTAGCTAAATAGCATAGATTTAAGGGAAATAATTTTTTTGGTCGATTAACTTTGTCTATTTTGAGTTTAGATTCATTAAGTTTTTTTATTTTTCAAAATACTGACGTGACATCCGAAAATGTTGAATTGGGCACACATAAATTAGCAATTGAACCAAATTAAGAAAATTAAAAGTGAGTGTACTAAAATCAAAATTTGCAAACTTAATGGACCAAAACTGAAAATTACACGAGTTAGTGGACAAAAATAATCGTTTTGGTAACATCTTGTTAGTGGTCTAAACTTTTAAGTATTATATTCTGATCGAACTTAATTTTTTCGCATAGTCTACACAAATATTTGTTCTTTAATTTGTTTGACAATGTAACGAAGTGAATATGCATGTGTGTCTATATATATATATATATATATATATTAGAAGATTTTAATTTGCTGTCACTAATTGAATTAAAGAAAAGGAAACAAAAGCCACTAATTGGCGATTTCATATTCACAATAAAAAGGAATATTTTTAGCATAAAATATAATATTTTTCATGAATGACCCAAATAATTAAGAGATTCGTCTCACAAAATAAGACCCGTGAGATCGTCTCACAAGAGACCTACTCTTATCTCAAACGCATTTATATTCATTTGGCTTTTGGAAAAAAAAAAAAAAAACACAGTCGTAGAAGAAACTGCTAAGAAATTATTCAAAAATGACTAATAGCGATCCGTCTAATAATTGAAGCAGCATTTATATTATATTACAATTTATTTATCTCCGCAGGGAATCTTTAAATTGGTCAGTCAAAAAAGGCAAAAGGAATACTTCTGAACTCTAAGTTGGCAAATTAACATGGGATGACTCCACATGCGGTACTTTTCTCAAATACATAATAATAATTTAACCAATATTTATTGATATTTTCAGACAAAATTAAAGAGGCAGGATTTAAATTTTTGGACATGATTTTCCATAAACACATGGAGAGATGATGATCGGAAATCGGGTGAAAATATGAATATTGATACCAATTTTTTTTAAAAGACTTGGGGATCTGCTACCATTACACTTCGATTTATACTGGGTAAATCTCATACTAACGAAATATCTTATGAACCAAGTTAGCCATGTAAAGTGATTGATTCCACATGATGTATGCGGATTTTTTTATATATATAAAAAATAGTCATATCGTATTTGAGTACGTATCTATGGTTTTGTCAAAATTGTTAATTACTTGGCAATTATTGATTATGAAACTGACACGAAATCAAAATATGATACAGAAAAATGGAGCAATTATTCAAATTTTGTGGCCAAAAAAAGGACTAGGAATTTGAAAAACCATGAACTTTATTTCACCAAATCAATGCCCAATCTTTTTGTGATCACCGATGATCTTGACAATCTTATTGAGTAGGAAATTGGTGCAACACGTTTCAAGTTCACATTCTAAAACCTATATCAGCTTCAAGAAAAATATATATTAAAAATTTAGTACCATATAATATATAAAAAAATCCCTTTTAATTAAATTAAAAAATAATTAGCATTCGAGATTGGTCAGCGAACATGTCGCGTCACGTGACTTCGAACAGCAAGGATTCCATACGTTTTCACGAGGAACCCTGATTGGTTTCTTTACAATATATAATATTAATAACATTTTATTTTCCTAATCCAAGATTTTTAATTTAGAAATTAATTTTTGGAGTCCAAGAAAGATATCGTGTGATCTTTTTAAGCATGCATGCTGTGTATTACTACTTTAATATTGTGTTGGACAGGAACCGACTACACCGATCTCCCTCATTTTTTAAGTTTTTTTTTCAGAAAATAATTAATATTTTGTTTTTCTTTTCGCTTCTTTAATTTTTTCCCCTCGTAGTATCACCTTCACTTAATAATTCATGAACACGAAAGATATATTCGATGGTAACATAACAAAAAATATCGAGACAACACTACCTTCATTCCTCGATAAATCGAAAAATAAAATTGTTGATATAAAAGTCATGACGGATCGTATCTTTTAAGTCGCACGTTGCTTTCTATTACATAGTTGCAGAGAGGAATTTTACCATCACATTCCTCTTACACAAGGCAAACAAACGTAGAATCTACGTTCCTTGATAAATGAATTTGTACACAATCGAAAATATATACACCAATATATTAATTAATAATTGAAAAATTGAAAGGAAAAAAAAAAAACAGAACCATAGAGTTTTCTTCATTAAAAAAATCTCAGTAAAAATATGAGTTTTTAACCGCCAAAACCGTCCATTCCGACCACATTGTCCTAAACTCTTTCGTAGCCTGCTAGTCGTTGATTATCTTAATAATATTAGTAGGTTATTTGTTTAAGAGTTTGTAACCATTTGTTACCCGATCCCAAGAGCGGCTACGTAGTTTAGTCTTTTTCTTGCATCTTATGTCATATGCTATGTTATATAATTTTACAAATTAATTGTTATTTAATTATGCATAAATAGAAATAATTTTCATCTTACATCTGTATTATATATTAAGTGACAACTTTTTATTAACATAATCAAATCACACCACCAAAATATTATTATTATTATTTTTTTTTAATTAATCATTTGAAAAACATAATTAACTGTCTATGCACCCAACGTGAGCAAAGAAAATTTATATGACGTAGGACGATTAAGCATGGGAATTATCTCGATGTATATGAATTTCAAACGACAGTATTATCAAATACATGTCATGACATTAATACAAAGGAGAAATTCATTGAGAAACTATCAAATAAGCCATTGCAAGTATGTGCATATATGATTTACCAAGTTTTTGTTATTGGAATAAATGAACTTTTTCAGTATTATTTTTCTAATAAAAAAATCTGAACTCTTTATATTCACATGTAATATAAAATACTATCAGTTAATCGCAATTGTTTCGATCCACGTTGACTTTTTCCCCCAATAATATCATAATTAGTTGACCTCCTTATTTAATTTCCATGTATTTTTATATATTATTTTTGTTAGTTGGGTCGAAAACCCAGATCTGTTCCCACCATCCCATGCTTTCGAACCATACAATTGCTGATAATTAATTATCTTCCGATCTTCACCTCACCCAAATTATGATATCCTCCATCAAGATTAATTAAATGCAAGTCAGGATTAAAATTATTTTCCTTGTGCAGGTTGATATTGTAAGCCATATCGAATATTACTGCTAAAATTTTGCAAATTTTCGATTTAAAATATTATGATAATTTATAATCACTTTTAGATCCATTAGGTATTAAACCTATTTGAGGACCAAGATCTAGACTAGCATCCAGTTATTAATAGAATTAGACTGCGGAAATTTACTGTTACATGAAGGGCACTCGCTAGCAGAGCTTTTCAAATAGATCAGACTCATCTCCGCCAAGTGGTAGGTTGAAGTGGATTGCAGACATGTCCTCTTACCCCACGTCACCAAATAAACAGATTGAGTTAACAATTTCTGACCGTTCAAATGACATGTCAACCCGCCAAATGTTGGATTGTAGCAGGTCGCGGGCCGCGCTGGCCGGCCAGTTTTGACGGCTTTAGGGACTAGTCATTTGGGGCCGTTGGATTTAGCCTTGGGGCACATCATCGAATTTCCCATTAGACTGGGAGGTTCCATTCTCCTTAACTAAAGTGAAAACCGGAGTCTTCAGGGAAAATGGAAGTTAAATTATAATTAAGGAATAAAATTTTGGTTAAAAAAAGCACCCTATCCATAACCCAACCAGTTTGGTTATGGGTTCTAGTCTCAATTAGAACAAGAACCACCGATTGTGGAACTGTTCTCCCATCAACCAAAGTGAAAAGACAAAGTAAAGGTGAAAATGGCACATATACACAATGACTTGCTATCAACCACACAAGTTTTTCTCATCGTTAGACCGAACTGAGAGTCTTCTAAAACTCTAAATAACACTGATTACTACGTCTGATCACAGGCTCGACTTTTGCACGTAAATAGATATCCATCGGTGACAAAATCAGCGACCGCAAAATCGGGCTCACAGTGGCTTTCCAAAAAGAGGTATGAGTTGTTTCTCCAACTCCACTAATCTGGAACAATCGGACAATAGATCATGCAAACGAAATTGGAATAAGTGGATCAAATTTTACAGATTCAGAGCAGAAGAAGAATATATTTAATTACTTACATCTCATATTTCCGTGAAGCTTCACTATGTTTTGCTCTATAAATCTCGCTGCCTTTGGGCATGGTACTAGGATTATTGCCTGCAGCAATCGACAAGCCATTAGCACTTCTTCATATGCAAAACCCATGCACAAGATCCAAAAATACTTATCCCCGCTGATTAAAATATAAAGAAGAATTCAAGTAGGAAATATGCTATATGTCTATATGGATGTCCTGATAACATGGATGATATAACCTTTGGAAAGATGAAAGACGTTTGATAGTCAAGATTGTTTGAACTCAAAGTAATGAAACTCAAAACTTATTTGTATAAAGCAAAAAAAAAAAAAAAAAGAAAAAAGGAAGACTTAATCCATTAGTCAAAGTACATGTAGAAACCACTGACATAGGTGTGGCTATTTGTTACGTACACAACCAATTCAACAGTTTGGTCAACGATAGTAATGCATCTCCTATAAATACAAGTTTGACAAACAAATTCAGTTACATTTTTCTACTTTAAGGAATTACCAGTAGAATGAGGAGACTCTGTAGCTTTTACTTGAACAGTCTGATGAACCTTAGTGGGAGGAGGCAACTTAGCGACAATCAATCCCTGATTAAGTTGGAAACAAATGGAGAGTTAACAGTCTATTTCACACAAAAGCTATAAAATGCTTTAAAATAAAAAACTAAATGGCAGCTGTAGATCTTAAACAATAAAGGAAATAAAAGAGGATTAGCGTGAAATTTAGCCAAGAGTCTTATCCCACACCAATCTGATTTCGACGAATGTAAAAAAAATGTCAAACTTCAAAACAACATATGAAAACCCCGTGTCAATCTTATGCATCCTAGTGCCTTCAAAAGAATCAAGCAAAGATCTCTTCAGAGATTCAATATCCAAAAGGCTAATCCAAAGGCTGAGTTGCATTTTCACCAGTCTGTTAATTGAAAGAAGCAATAGGATATTTCACCTAAGGAGAAAGTAAAAAGTGATTCTCACCGCGCACTGTGGAAATTTCAAAGCATTTTGAACGGTTTACAAGTGAACAGCGAAATTACCCTTGTCATTTTTTCGGGGGAAAAATATTTGCCCACGGCCACAGTTATACTATATCACTCTCCAGAACAAGCACTTTTGCTGAGAGATCAATGACAGGACAGGATAATCAAGTATCAAAAATTCAGTTTCAGTTGCTTCTGTTTTTGAGTTTGAGGGTTTCTTTAAGGTGGTATTGTCTTGAAGATGATGGAGGTAAATTTCATCAAATCTTATTTCTTCCCTAAGTTTGTTACTTGGCATGATGATGATCAAGGGTGTGGAGAAAATGCATAAGGTATAAAAAAAAATTGTTGTGGTGCCCTAGATTCCAAATGTGAAAGTGGTGGCAGATAGGAGAACGACGTGTGGTGGGCTGCAGCCACAAACTGGTAGAGGAGTGAGAACAAGGTGGCATCAGAATTTCCGTGCAGAAACTTTGGAGTGGCTCGATCGATATGTGGTACCGAGGCAGAGCTGCTATTATGGCTAGGGCGCTTTTGCGACGTGTAATGGCATTACTGAGACTAAGACGGCACATGTTATGATGATGTATCTCCAGGGAAGCAAGGGTACTGGATGTTGTAGTTGGTACGGTGACTACTACGGCAGTGGAGGAAGATGGACACGCAACTATCTATGCCATTCAGAGCAGTGAAGAACTCTGAATTTCAATTTTTTCGGCCGCCACCTTAGTATCTTAAAGCCTTTTCCCCTCACTTTCTTATTGTCAATTATGTAGAGCAAGATGGAATTAGAAAAACACAAGAAGCACTGAAGCAACAAGCACGAAGAAATCCAATTTCAGCAATGATAAGGTAATCATTTAAGCAAACAAGTAGAGAGCACAGCAACCAGGGGAAAAAAACCTAGCCCGACTACATTATAGTCCGCTACAAGCATTGTCATCTCAGAAGAACAAGAAAAATTACCTGTTTTTCCTTACGTTTCAGAATCTTAACATGGCACTTCTTTATATAATGCATCAAATGGTAGCGCGAATGCCTTGCATACAGGTGATCTCTGATTTCGGGGTTAGCATTCAGCCAATTTGATACGTCTGCTGATTTAATTACCTCATCGGTGTCCAGTGATTCTAGCCAAGAATAGACTGGCATCCACTGATCGGTACGCTGAAATCTATGATCGTAAAATTTCTCCTGTTCAAGAACAAATTCAGAGTTTTAACAAAAAAAATTACTTAATTTCAAATTACAGATGAAAAAGGAAATTGATTATACTCAACGGGAATTACCATAGGCGGTTGTTCGGAAGTGGGGCGATTCAGTGGGTGAAGCTGTAAATTTGCTGCGGGGATAGTTGGCGGCTGCAGAAGAGTTTTGAAGATTTGCAACCTGGTCCCTACCATTTTACTTATATATATATTTGTGGTACGTGTATTTTTTTTTTCTTTTTGGGTTCTTGAATTTTGATCATGATTTACTAGTTTCAATTAATTTTAGGCTCTGTTGGGTCGTAAACGAGTCCAAGTAGCTGATGGAGAGAATCTTTGTGGACTTGGGCTTTTATACTTAATTTGAGGCTCATTACCTATCACATTTGAAATCTATATATTTCGATTAAATTTTACTTGTTTACATTGAAACAATATATCAAATATTAAATTCATACATTATTTATTTACACATTAATAAAACAAAGTCTCCTGAATTTCAAGTAACATATTGATTGAATTTTAAATATAATTTAACTAATATAAAATACTATATAAATATTTGAGAAGTGAATTTGAAATTTATAATATCACTTATCTAAATAACAAAAATATGTTTAAAATCCATAGATTTGAAAGTCATTAATCCAAACATAAGTTTACAAAATTTCAAGTAACTGCTCGAGCGATCTACAAACGCAATGGGCAAAGATAATCAAGAATGGGTTTTTTCCCTCATGGGCATACAAATATACCAACATTGTTGGAAGAGAATAATTTGATCCAGACGAATTTAATTATGATATTGAATATATTAATAAAAAAATGAATTTCAAAACACTTTCTTTACATATTGATGGAAAAAAAGTTAACCATCATCTCCACGTAAGGAGCAGTCTCCTAGGATTAAGATAATAATACCTAATTCATATGAAATACAAGAGAGATGACAAAATTAAAAAATCGAACCTGATATAAACTCTCAATGCACGGAGTTGAGGCAATACAAGTGATAACATTGATCTTCTTACAAGAAAGCTCACTTCAATGTATTCGTCACAATATTTGGTAGATGCTAGCTACATAGACAGTGTTCACATCCACTTAATATATGACACGCGTGTTGAATGATAAATCATAGTTATTCATCCATACATCATGATTGAATGAGTGATCATGATTTATCTACTTAATACACGTATCAGTATGCTGGATAGATAATGACATTATCCATAAAGATAATATAAACAAAACCATATTCATGATACATTTTCTATAGAGTTTTTATTGTCTGTTTTTCTTTAATTATCACGAAAACATTTTTTTGGTAAAATAAAATTGTAAACACCATAATGAAGTAAATTAAACATGATAAATTAGGGTTTCTAAAGCCGTAGTATTGAAATTATTTTGAAATAAATGAAATAAAATGAGTGGATTGTATATTACTCATTTGACATAGGAAAAAATAGTCAGTGAAATATAATTATTGTTTTTTTTTAAAAAAGAAAAAATAAGACTGTTCTTTTTTTTTTTTTTGCCTTTTTCTTTTTCTTTCAAAAGTCGTGATTCTCCTTTTTCTTTATTATACATTACAAGTGCTCGCTGCTTTCATAGCATATGACAGCCACCTGTCTCTCTCTGCTCTTGTCCGCACTCTCTTTGAGCTTTACTCTTTTACCTTCGAACAGAACAATTCAGCTATATTGAACAAACCCCTCTCGATTTCTCGATTTCTTGCAACATTCTGAGCACACTCCACCAGATCAAAGAAAAAACCAAAAGAATCGATCTTTTTCTACTCGCATATGGGGGGATCTGGAGCCGGAACCTTCCTGAAAGTACTGGCCAGCAATTTCGACGTTCTTGCTGGGTAATTACACAGTAAATCTTGGTTTTATCTCTATCATAGTTTGAGTCTTATGCTTTTCATGGGTTATTGATTTAATGTGGTGGGTTTTACTTTTGTTTTAGAATTAATGTTGTTTGTGGGTTTACATTGATTGATTCCTGATATGTTATGATTTTGCTAATGTTGAGTTAGAAAAAGTGGTGTACAGGACTTAAGAAAGGAGATGGATTTAATTTGATGACAAACTTGTGTCTTTTGAAAATTTTCTATTAAATGTAGCAAAAAGATTTTACATAGAGTTGGATGAATCCGCTGATTTCTCCCGTAAAAAAAAATTTGGTGTCTTCTAATAATTGTATTATGCGTTGAGGTTTTTCTTGTTAATGTTTGTTTGTTTACGTTGCAGGCCCGTCGTTAGTCTGGTTTATCCTCTGTAAGTTAGATTATTTGAATGTTACTGACCTTTTGTTCTAAATGTGATGTTTTCAAAAAGATATTTGGTTTCTTTTGGGTTGTTGATTTTTGTTTATTCAGTTGAGACTGTTTTGGGTTAATGGATATGGACTTTTGAGTTTGTGAGCAGATATGCATCAATTAGGGCAATTGAGACTAAATCGCCTGTTGATGATCAGCAATGGCTTACTTATTGGGTGCTTTACTCCATGATTACACTTTTTGAGCTTACTTTTGCAAAGCTTATTGAATGGTAAGCCTTTTTTTTTTGAACCAGTGGATTTTGTTGCAATTTTGAGTTTGAATACGATTTCTTCATTGGAAATTCCTTGCTTTTTTTTTTGGAAGTTTATCAGAACTTCAAACATGTCTCAAATAATTTGTGTTTTGAGTGTAAGCTCAATGAGAATATTCACATGGAAGTGAGAGATGAGATGTAGGCGACAATTGAAAAATTAATCATATACCTTTTTTCGTTTCTAAATGTCTTAGTATTGTTTGATGATTTTATTGATCATATGGAAAAATCATCGATTCACTTTTTCCGTATGCTTAATGTTAGCATTTTGTTAATTTGGGATTTGGGATGTTCTCCCATACTTGGTAGGCTTTGGGTGGATTTTGTTTTATCACACTCATTTGTTAAACATTTTATAGACAATATATGGAAACATGTGCTATGAAAATACCCACTACAGTGTTTCGGTTAAAAACAAGTATGTTTTGTATGAGTTTAACTAAAAGCTTTTTATCTACGTGGGGTTTGGAAGCAAATACGGATAAGGTAGGAGGATCTAATGTTGTGTTTGGATTGGTGGATTTGAGCTTCATGAATTTAAAGTCCATTATTCAAATTCATCATGTGTGTTTGGCCATTAAATAGTTGGGAATTTGATCTATCTTTAAAGGCATTTAAAATTCTTATAACAAGCATTTAAAATCCACTAATTCAAACTTGTCAAATTCTAATCAATCCAACTAAACATCGCCTGAAAGAATTTTGTAATAAATTTTTTTTTTTTCATTTTTTAGCCTTTACTTTTACTGAATAGTGTCTGTATGGCTGATGAATGACACCAATTATCACCATTATATTCACAGCCTCCGTCATTATGTGTACGAGTAATCTGGAGGGATTTGTTGCTATATTTATCATCTTTAAAGCTCTGATAGCTCTTTAACCATCTTATTGTACAGTCGGAATGCCATTTTTGAATTGTAGCTTTGCTTTTCTAGGCATGATTGGGTTTGAGTCACATGAATGCTTGAATGTGAATGTGAAGAAAATTTGGACTTCTATTTTTTTTCCCCAGGAAAGATGTGATAGCTCTGAATGGTTCCATGTCATCTAACATCAAGTGTCTTGCAAAACATTTCCTATGATATTTGTTCGTCATACGAAGCATTACATTCTTTGTTTACTGTTGCCAGTTATGCAAAATATGCAACTCTGTCTCGAATTTTGTTGTGCCCCAGGATACCTTTGTGGCATTATATGAAGCTGATATTCACCTGCTGGTTAGTTATACCATACTTCAGTGGAGCCGCATATGTCTACGAGCATTTTGTTAGACCTTACTTGGTTACCCGGCAAAAGAGTGTTAACATATGGTATGTTCCACGAAAGAAGGATGTGTTCAGCAAGCCAGATGACATTCTCACCGCCGGCAGAAAAATATATCCAGGAAAATGGTCCCGAGGCATTTGAAAAGATGATCCATCGGGTACATTTGAAAATTTCCTCGAGTACTTCCTTTTTTTTTTCTTTTCATGAGTCGTCTGATTTATATTTATTTTATACAGGCTAATAGAGAAACTGTGCCTAAGACTAGCAATTACACTTTCTACGATGATAACTACAGGTACGATCAGGATGACAGGTACTGATCGCGGTTGAGTTTTCGTGTTTTACTTGTCTTGTACATGGTTTCCTAGTAACGAAACATGGCCTGGTAGCATCGACCATGTCGACAGCGTGTTTTCTCGACACTCGTTTTCTTTTGTTGGGGTAGGCTGGAAGATCTCTTTTCCTGGTATCCTTATGTTTGATAATCTAATGTATGTGCATATGTTCTATCGAAATCTGGTTTGTCGTTGCCATAATTACATTGTATACGTGCTTTCATGTTCTTTGTGCAAAAGTGGTACCGGCGATTGAGCTTTTGGGTATCTTCAAGAAGTTGTCAAAGGCTTTTTATCGTATATTTTCAAGTATTTTATGTTATAAACCATATAATCATATAATAATCAGCCCAAATTCTATTTTAAATGCTAAAGTGACATTATATTACATTTTAACTCAAAATTCAAACAGATTATCGAGTTAAAATAAAATTGCAGGCCTAAATAAAAAATTCTCAAAATCCAACCATTTATTATTTTGGTCCGAAAATTCAATGTTGCATTAACCAAAAATTAAGAAATACATGCCATTAATCACGAGGAAGATAAACCAATATCTGGTCAAAATTCGGTTTTTCGATTTGATTAAAAAAAAATTTGTTTCCGAAATTCCCTTATTTTCCTTCTTCTTTTACCCAAAGGCGATCAAAGCTAGGTAGTTGTTCCTAAAAATCAAAATGTGACGTAATATATTGTAGTATGCAGCCTATTATTTTATTTAAATTTCCAAAATAAAAGACAACTTTTAGTACAATAATTGGACGTAGCTGGAGAGACGTCAATATCAGCGGTGGGCCTTTTACATTAATCATGAAACCCCATATCCAAAATCATTAGCGTCATGAAAAATTAAAGCCCGAGTTTAGTAATTTTTGTTTATGTCTAAGTACTTAGGGGGAAGCTTTGCTCCCAAATATGGCGCAAATTGCATAATTTTTTCGCATGCATAATAACAGCAATTACCGACTAAATCCCACGTTAACGTAATGTTTGTTTAATAAATTACACGATTAAATATAGATAAAAGAAATAGTTGTTATAAGAACACATTCGTTCTTGTTTGGATATCTCTACGGGCTGGTGGATGAATCTTTCTTCAAATTTAAAACTTTAATGCTATGTTAAGAAAAGAAATTTGTCCATTTTTCGGGGTAGGAGCGGAAACACAAAAAACTCTTGAAATTAAGCTTAGGGGATTTCATTTATTAGGACCAATTTGCATGTTGTGCTAATTGGTTCCAATCCATGTGCATTTTCTTGCTACCTAATGACAAATTCAATGTGAATATCATAATGGTAAGACATCAATGTTCCACACTTTCACTCATCAACCAATATGTTTGCACAACCACGACTAAGGTTGGTTATAAATACATTTGTGTCTTTTTATGTTTGATGTTGCACTAAAAGTTTACACATTTAATATTATTATTTCACTTTTTTAACCATTATTATATCACTTTTCAATGTGCAACAAACACATCTTCTAAATTTGATTATTATTTTGCTTCTCAAATCATTGTGTTAAAATAAAATAAAAAAGTTTAGTATTTGTGTTTTTCAAGGAAAGGAGATGGTCTTTTTTCCTTCAAACTGGAGAATATAAACAGCAGAAAGGACAAGGATCGGATAAAAGGTGATTGTTACTACATTAAAAACTAAGTTTCTTAATGCGTAGCAACATGTTACGTCCTGGGGTTGCCTTCATCCAACTTACAAAACCCTAATTCCTTTGTTAATTAAACGAATATGTTTTTGTATCAACGACGACCCGATGATCACAGAAGGCTTTGCTAATGACTGTCATCAAATAGAATATGAAAATTAAAACCCTGCGAAGTTAGCAGTTGTTACTGAAGCGTGATCAAGGAAGGTAACCTCACAAGTTGGCAAAACTATTGAAGATTCTATACTTCTTCTTTTTTAATTGTTTTTGAAACAAATTCTACACATTTTTTTTGGAAAACTGTCAGCCCATTTAAGAATGGGCCCATATAATTTTTAACGGTCCAGATTGAATACATCCGTGGGCCAGACCAAACCCACCGCCGATCCTTATGGCGCCAGGCAATGCCTACTTGATATTATATTAAAGAGATCGATCCATCTGTTGCTCCTCATTGATGAATTGTGCTCAATGGTGAAGCCAATCTCCACCATGTGGGCCTCACCACCTGAGAACACCTGCATATATTCAGATATGGGCCAGCACTAAGCCCAATTTCACGGCCCACCCCCTCCAAGTACACTTGAAAATCAATCTTGATCATATATATATATATATATATATATATATATATATTATATCTTATGACGTACGAACATGTAGCCACTATCATTTGATGTGCACTGAACAAGTTTTCGAATTATCGCAGTATCCTGCAAATCACGCTAGATGATATCAATATTTTCATTGCATAGAGACTATCATATTAACAAGTTTCCTATGTTTCTTAACGTACGTTATATATGTGGTTTTATTTATTTCCCCAACTAGCAAAATATAAGGGTGGTCCACGTATATTTTAACATAACAAGTTACGTGGTTCACAAAGTGAAACACAATATATGTTGAAATCTTTGGTACTTCAAAGCCGTTGAATCATCTTTTGTTTTTTATTTAAAAAATATATTATAAAATTATGATCAAATTCATGCCACCAGCATGTGTTTACATATAGTATATAAACATAAGAAAGGCAAATCGATATATATACACATATAGGGAGGAAAAAAACATTATGTCTAGGATTTAAGTTCGATCACGATCCTTCGATAACTAAATATTTTTCATGGATTGTCATGAAAAGACATGTATAACTATTATATTTGAAATGAAAATATGTAATCCCTCTTGTGAAATAGTCAAGAGATTGAAATTCCTTACGGTTTTCGAAAGACAAATTTGAAAAAACAAAACCTTTACGAAAATAGAAGGTGAAAATTCATTTAGAAGGGAAGAAATGATCGTTTTGCAAGTATCGAAATTATATTATGCTAAAAGATTATGAAAAATATGATCAAGAATAGTTATAAAAGATTATAAAAAGATTTCTCTCAAAACAATAATGACAATCAATATCATGTGACAATATAAATTTAAAAGTACTGAAAATACTTATCACAAAAACAAACATCCAAAATCCCATTAATGTTAAAAAAACAAAAAACCCTAAATTCTTCATACTAATCACACAAAAATTAGGACCTCATCAAGAATAGGGAGAAAATATAAAATGAAAACAAGAAAAAGTGGAATTTAAAACTACTTAATCAAGCCTCACGTGTGTGATTTGCACAACCAATTGAACAACACCGAGTTGGCGGCAGATTTGTAATCATTCAAGAATGGTGGCTCGTTCCGTCATGCCGACCATTGCCGCCGCCGTGAGATCCAGTTGATGGAGATTCTGACACCCCTGATCCCCCACTACTTCGATAAGGATTTAGCCCAGCGAGAAGGCCACCTAATTGACTATCACCCAAGCTAATACCACCACCACCACCACCACCTCCGTTACCTCCGCCCCCACCTAACTGCTGAGTAGGCATCAGCGCCACCGGCGTCGTAAAATTCATGAAATGTAGCCCACTAGACATAGTTCCTCTGTACAAATCAGCCGCGACGGCAGCGCTGTTATTGAGGTTAACCGGGGGAAACGTCCAAATTGGATCGCCGCTCATCCAAAAATTCGTCGGTATGGAAGAGTGGTTCGCTGGAATCGTCCCTGTACTTGACTGCAGCAAATGGCTTCCAATCTGGTGGTGTTGCGGATGCTGCAATAATTCATGCTCCGCCCTGCGCTTTCGCGCTCCTAAACCTTCCTCCGTTGTCTCCGCCGCTAAATCTAGGGAATTACTCTCACGCATTTCTTGCTTCGTCTGCATCAAGCTAGGGTTTAAGTTCCCCACCTGAAAATTCAGCAGAGTGGTGGAAGAACTCTCCGGTGACAATCCAATGCCTGGATATATCCCACGGCGTTGCTGAAGATTGTAATTTTGATTAAAATATGCAGATCTCAATTGAGTAGGCACAGACATGCTTGAACCCGAGCTACGTAGAGAGATATTAAGTGAAGTAAAGTTCGCGGGAATCGTGCCGGTCCCCGTTGCGGCGATGACCGCCGGTTCCGCCTGTTGTAGCAGCCACTCAATGGTTTCGCCGTCGGACTTGTGGCCCAGCTCTCGTGTGAGTTGGAAAACCCTAGCAGCACATAGAGCCGGCATGCGGATGCGCCTCCCACGGCCGTCGACCTTTGTGTGGCGATCTTTGGTTGACGTCCGTTTGGGTGGTGGCTTCTTGGACGGCTCCGCTGAGGCGATTTGAAGGCTGGAGGATGGTGTTGTTGATCGTGGGGTGGTGGAACTAGGGTTTGATATGACATCAGTGGAGATGGCGAGGGAAGGGTAGGCGGAGCTGGTTGAGCATCCGGCGGCGGGGTCGTCTTCTTTCTTTTCAAGTAACTGAAAGGGGAAGTTGTGGCGGCTGTGGTACTGGTGAAGGTGGAGATGATCATCGCCTCCCTCCATGATCGCATTAGAGATATACTCCAAGAAAATCAAACACCAATGCTTCAAAAATTTAATCTTTATCCCCTTTAATTTCTTTGTTAACAGCAAGATTGCTAGCTCCTCCTATATTATATATATGGAAATATACCCTTAATTCAATTCATACAAGTATATATTTTTCCTGGGGAAAGAAATCAGATTATATCAAGCCCTCTAGCTCTGTAAAAATCTCTTTTTGGAATTTCTATCACAATCTATGTGTTTTTGGTTCAATAGAGAGAGGGAGACAGAGAGGATAAGGCAGGAGGAGGAGAAGCTTTAAGCAACAAAGATAATGAGTGGGAATTATATGGGGTGAGCTTTAAAAATCTAAATCAGAATTATATATTGTATATAAAATAAAATATAAGAAAACAAGTGCTTTAATTTTGTTGGGTTCTATCTGTGCCAGTGAGTCAATTTTTAATTTTTATTTTTTTAATTTTTTGATTTCTAAAAAATAAATATTATAATATATTTCTTAAGATATAATTTTGTCGTTGTACAATATAATAAAAGGTTTTGCAATTGATTGGATTCTCTCTCTTTTGGTTTTCTTTTTGACAAAAATCCCTTTGTTGAAATGCACTAAAAAGAAAACTTGTGATGATTCTTCAAGTTAAATTATTAATTTTATTTAAGGGAATTAATTATATATGTGGGATGATTGTTTTTTCTTTCTTCTTCCTCTTCTTTTAATCGTGGTTGGACAGAGGCCTTTGGTTCAGACTCCACGTGAGGTTCTCTTTTTATCATTCAATCCATAAAGACAATGGTGTCCGACGGGGGACCCTTCCTTAAGTCAAATTAAAGGAGTGACGCTCAAACAATTACATAGAGTAATATAACGTACAGATAAAGAATACACTACTACTCCTTTTGACACAAATATTTAGTACCTTTTGTTGCAATATCATTTGGGTTTTTAGTTAATAATTGTTATATGTCTGAAAGTAATAAATCAGATTTAAGTTTTTGATAGTAAAAGGATACATTTTTATTTATAAATTTTGAAACATGGTTGTATAGTGACATCAAATAGATCGCATGTTGAAATCCTAGTGCCAAATTTTATACAAGGTAAAATGATAAACATGATTGAGTATAGCAACCTCCTAGTCTTACATGTATAGTGAAATATTGGGTTTTTTTTGTATGATTAGGTCTTTTGTGAGACGGTCTCACGAATTTTTACATGTGAGACGGGTCAACCCTACCGATATTTATAATAAAAAGTAATACTCTTAGCATAAAAATTAATACTTTTTCATGGATGACCCAAATAAGATATCTGTCTCACAAAATACGACCTGTGAGACCGTCTCATACAAGTTTTTGCTTTTTGTATTAATCTTATGTGGATTTTGTTATTTGAGTAGGTTTCTTGTGAGAAAGTCTCACGAATCTTTATCTGTGAGACAAATCAACTCTATCGATATTCACCGTAAAAAAATAATACTCTTAGCATAAAAAGTAATACTTTTTCATGGATGATCCAAATAAGATATCCGTCTCACAAAATACGACACGTGAGACCGTCTCACACAAGTTTTTGCCTTGTTATTTACAGTCCACTTATGCATAAATTTTTATACATTAAGTGTAGTGTAGATAATACAAAACAGAATACAAATAATATTATTACTTAAATTCTTTGCAATTGGTATATTTGACGCTTATTTCTCTTATAGAATGTAAAAATTATAACATATAAAAGATACAAGTGTCAAATATATTAAGTATGAAGGTGAATACAGACATGATATTATATATTGAACATGTACATATATAAGCCACTCAATTCTTAATATTAGTGGATTAATTATTATGTATTGCAACTTAAAATCGCATTTTATTAAGAAGGTAATATGATTGATTCTCTAGTAATTATTAATAGAATTGATTGTATAAAGTTGCATAGTGCTTGCGTGATATGATTATGGCTTATAATACAAAACCATGTTAATTATTATTATATTTTTTTTTACAGAAATTGATTTTTTTCTCCTAAAAGAAAATTAAAAAACCTAGGATATCATTTAGGTTGATCAAATTTTTTTATTTTTTTAAAAATAAAGTTGTTAATAAGGGGGTGGTGTGAGAATTGGGACCCTCCTCCATTCACATAATGATTTCCTTTCGCCTTTGCCTTTACTATTGCACCTTACGGGATTTCTGTTGGAATTTGCTCCTTTGCTTTTCGGCCATTTGTTTAGCCTTAAATCATTTATTATTTTGGACATTTAATCAATAATTAAACATTCTTTTAGCTGCCTTCACCTTCTTAATCATGGCTCACAAATAACCATTATTCCATTTACAAATAGAGCCATTAATATTTAAATTATATGAATTTCATTCGAAATAATATTTCATGTTCCTCCCATACATATGTATATTCCAAGAATGCATCAAAATAAACATAAAATATATTTAAGATGAATTATTATAGTTAACGATGGTGGAGTATTTGGTTGGATCAACCAACCTATTTAATTTAAATCAATTAATTGGACACGTCTTTTGGTGAGATTTAGGATAAGAAATGGTATGGCTGCTAGACTGGCATGCATCTACCTCTTCGAATTAATGTATATATCTATATATGTGTATATATATATATATATATCTGTGTGTGTGTATGTGTATATATATATATACAAGTAAAGCGATAAAACGAATATACTTTGATATGTTTTCCCTTTCAGTCCTATTTCTTCGGAGTGACGTTTTTTATTGAAAAATACTGACTTTGTATAATGTCACGTCAGTAACCACTTAAACAAGTAAAAATATATTCGGAAATTAGTAACCACTAAAATAATCAAGTATTATATTTTGTTCGATCTTGCTTAAATTTCCTTTAATTGTCCCATTTATTTTTTGTTTAATTAATTCGTTTGATGCTACCATGCTAATTGTTTCAATTAATCGTTCCGAAATTACGAGCTTTAATTAGCCACCCAATATTTGTGCTAATTACTAAATTAAAAACTCACTATTTGTTCATTAAACTTAATACACGTGACAATTAATTGTTAATATAACATAATATTTTTTGATATTAATTTCTACGAATTTAACATTAGAGTTGGTCAAGCGACGCAGGGATTCGATTAATATGTCTGAAATTAAAAGTTTGGGGGTTAATATTGTTTATTTTATAAAAAACTAACTCACTTATTATTTATTTTAATGTTAATTTTCAACCTTAGTTAGCAGCATCCGCGGATTGTCTTAATATTTAACATATGCTTCAAGAAAACTGGCATACGTACGTACGCGTTGTGGGGCCCTTAGCTCCTAATCGTTATTACAACACAATCTGATTAGGGTTAATTAATTACAGCGGAAAACGAGTTTAACTTTTCTTTACAATGAGCCCAAAATATTTTTTCTATAATTTGAATACTAAAAATAGTATTTTATCTCATATCATAAAACTCGCCCACACATAATCAAAATCAATCATATACAAACACCTCAAATCCTCGGGACATGCCCCGGTATATAGATACATATATATATATATATATACTGGGAACAAAACATAAAACCTCAGCCCAAACTGTGACTCCCTCCAGAAGTACCCTCTCCGGCCTCCTGATATCCTGGAGTATCTGCCAATGTCCACACACAAAGACAACAACAGCCCCCCCTTGAGGGTGAGCAAAGCTCCGTATGGAACAACCATCATATATACCACAAGTATCTAAACAATGATATATGGTATGCAATGCATGTATGTCGTGGAGGTATCAGGTCAAATGCCCATTCACTGAGCACATGTCAGAATCAAACGAATCGCTGTCAAATCAATGCTCGAGCTGGCACACCGGCCTCAATAAGGGATACTCGTATGATAGCGTCGACAAAGCGCCATCAAATCCCAAATCTCAATCAATCATCGGGGCCACTAATGTCTATGCTTTAAAGGTCATGTAATACCAAACATAGCATTGTGTTCACAAACCCCAGAATCCAATCAAATCATATCAGGGTATCCAAGGATCATAGCTCAACGTGCATGTCATGTATCGATGTATGCATCAAACGATGTGTGTTAACAAAACATTTATTTTATACATCGATATTCAAATCACAATGTCATGTATGCCACATAAACTCAACAAATAAGGCATATAGACATGTATTCTCATTCCAATCAATCAAACCAATCCAACATATATGATATAATACAGATACCTGTGGTATGTTACCCGATCGCAACATACCTCAATTCTTCGTTCCAGTTGATGTAGCCTGAAGATATCAGTATAATAATTTATCTACATCAATAACATACTCATTTCAATCAATAACATCATTCAAAATCGACAATATAAGTCTCAAATATCTTTTGAAACTTTAAAAATTCATATCAAATCAAAATCATAACATAATTCAATTTCGACTTCGAATATGAGTTTCTTGTCGGTTATTCTACCACATATAGGAATCTCGACTTCAAATACATGCTATTCCAGCACTTTCATATTTAGAGCTGCTGAAACTAGAAGAAATTTACCTCAAAAGGAAGCTCTCGACGCGAAGATTCCGAATATATAATTTGTTTCGCGTTTGGACAGCGTTTCGAAGTCGATTCGACTGATAGAAATTGAATTCTCTCGTTCTTTCTCGAAGCTACGGATGAAAAGGAAGAAGGAAATGAACAGAAATCTTAATCTTATCCTCACCGCTCTCGCGCTCGGACGGTAGAATTCTCGCGCCCGAGCGCGAGACATTCTGTCCCCGAGTTCTACTTACACCGGGCTCGGGCGGTCAAAAACTACCGCTCGGACGCGGAACGTTCTGTCCGAGCATACTCTTATTCTACACTGGCGCTCGGGCGGTCATCTTCTACCGCTCGGGACGCCACACGTTCTGTCCCAATTATGGGTTTTATACCTATTGGCGTCCGTCTTCTCCACTCGAGCTCTTACAACGTCAATTCATATTCAATACTTATTTTCTCATTTTCATTGTCATGATATACATCATATACATAATCACATGACAATTTCATAAATTATCGATAATCAACATAGGATTTACGATAATACGATACACGGTCCTTACATTTCTCCCCCACTTAAAAGATTTCGTCCTCGAAATCTCAAACATCTCTATATACATAACATTGGCAAACATATATATGTCACCAGTTATAGTACATATCAAAACTAAAATCAGTAAATGGATCAGTATACATTGAATACAATGGAACAGATGGAAGAGAATCAAATAAATGCGGATATGAATCTCGCATCTTGTTCTCCAATTCCCACGTTGACTCTTCCACACCATGTCGTATCCATTGCACTTGAACTAGCGGAATCGATTTATTTCGCAATATCTTTTCCTTTCGATCCATAATGCGAACAGGTTTTTCAACATAGGAAAGAGAAGGATCAAGTTCAACCTCATCAGGTGCAAGTACATGTGATGGATATGGTTCATATTTTCTCAGCATATAAACATGAAATACATCGTGAATGGCAGATAGAGCTGGTGGCAATGCCAATCGATAAGCAAGATCACCAACTCGATCAAGGATCTCATATAGACCAACATATCGAGGAGATAATTTCCCTCGCATGCCAAATCGAACAGTGCCTCTAAAGGGAGATATTTTCAAAAATACTTTGTCACATTTCTGGAATTCCATGGGTCGTCTTCCGTTTGTTCGCATAACTCGTTTGATGATCCTGAGCAGCTTTCATTCTCTGTTGAATCAACTGAACCTTATCATTCATTTCCTGTATCATTTCAGGTCCAGTCAATTGTCTCTCACCAATTTCATCCCAGAATAATGGTGATCTACATCGTCTCCCATATAGAGCTTCAAACGGAGCCATACCAATATTCGTTTGGAGACTATTATTATAAGAAAATTCAACTAATGGTAAGACATCTTGCCAATCCATTCTGAAATCCATCACAATCGCACGTAACATAACTTCCAACGTTTGAATTGTACGCTTAGTCTGGCCATCGGTTTGATGATGATAAGCAGTACTCATAGCCAAACGCGTACTCATCGCTTCCTGAAAACTATCCCAGAATTTAGAAGCAAATCTGGGATCACGATCAGATACAATCGAGACTCGCACACCGTGCAAGTCTCACAATATTCTCGATGTATAAACGGGTCATTCTCTTATAGGGATAAGTCCGCTTCATACGAATAAAATGTGCAGATTTCGAAAGCCGATCAATAATAACCCAAATAGCATCACAGCCCTTGGACGAATGAGGTAAATGAGTCACAAAATCCATAGCAATATGTTCCCAATTCCATTTTGGGATTTCAAGACTATGGAGTAATCCTCCAGGTTTCATTCTCTCGGCTTTCACTTGCTGACAGACTAGACATTTCGAAATAAACTCAGAAATGTCCTTCTTCATACGTTTCCACCAGAATTGAGGTCTCAATGTCAAATACATCTTTCGACCTCCAGGGTGAATACTGTATTTGCTACAATGTGCTTCTCGAAGAAGGGCAGATTTCAAATCAGAATCATTAGGGACTATCAGCCGACCATTAAGTCGTAAAGAACCATCAGAAGAAATCTGGAATCCAGACTGATGTCCTGCAGATACAAGTTCTTTCGACTTTTGGAACTGAGCATCGCTTCGTTGGGTCTTTCGTATTTTCGATATCAAGTTCGGCTCAATTTGCAATGCTGAGACAGTAACAGAATTCCAATTCGAGTGAAAAGTCCAACCAGAAGTACATATATCATCGTGTACTTTGGCGACACAAACAGAAGCTAAAACAGAATCATGAACTTTCCTACTAAGGGCATCAGCAGTAACATTCACCGATCCAGGGTGATATTGAATCTCATAATCAAAGTCCTTCAGGAGATCCATCCACATGCGTTGCCTCATATTCAAATCAGATTGAGAAAAAAGATATTTCAGACTTTTATGGTCCGAATAGATAACAAACTTCTCTCCATACAAGTAATGGCGCCAAATCTTCAAAGCAAACACAATGGCGGCCAATTCAATATCATGAACAGGATAACGAGTTTCATGAGATTTCAATTGACGAGACGCCTAAGCAACCACTTTGCCATGTTGCATCAGAACACAGCCCAAACCTTTACCAGATGCATCTGTGCACACAACAAATCCTCCGGTACCTGAGGGAATAGTAAGCACAGGTGCTGTGATCAATCTCGTCTTCAATTCAAGAAAACTAGCTTCACATTCATCTGACCAAATGAATCGCTGATTCTTCTGTGTCAGTTGAGTAATCGGCTATTTTCGAAAATCCTTCAATAAAACGACGATAATATCCAGCTAAACTCATGTAGCTACGGATCTCAGGAACATTCATAGGTCTTGGCCAATTCAATACAGCTTCGACCTTCGTAGGATCAACAGATATGCCATGTCTCGAAATGACGTGGCCCAAAAATATCACTTTGTCCATCCAGAATTCACATTTGGACAATTTAGCATATAAATGACTAGTACGAAAAGTTTGAAGCACCAGTCTCAGATGTTCAGTATGCTCCTTTTTCGATTTCGAATATACAAGAATATCATCAATAAATACAATAACGAATCGGTCAAGATAATCTCAAAAGACACGATTCATTAAATCCATAAAGACAGCAGGAGCATTCGTGAGACCAAAAGACATAACCAAAAACTCATAGTGGCCATACCTCGTACGAAAAGCAATTTTGGGCACATCTTTATCTCGAACTCGTACTTGATGATACCCAGAACGAAGATCAATCTTCGAGTATACAGAAGTACCCTGAAGCTGATCAAATAAATCATCAATACGAGGAAGTGGGTACTTATTTTTCACTGTAGCCCGATTCAGTTGCCTATAATCGATACACATTCGCATAGTACCATCTTTCTTTCGAACGAATAAAACTGGAGCTCCCCAAGGTGATACACTCGGTCGAATATAACCCTTATCGAGAAGATCCTGTAATTGTTCTTTCAATTCTTTCAATTCCAATGGTGCCATGCGATAGGGAGCTTTAGATATGGGAGCAGTCCCCGGCACAAGATCAATACTAAACTCAACTTCTCGATGAGGAGGAAACTCAGGAATCTCATCGGGAAATACATCTGGAAAATCTTTCGCAACAGGAATCTCAGATAAAGAAGGCTCCTTCTTAGATACATCAATAGCGTAGATAAGATAACCCTCATCTCCGCTAGTCAAAAGTCGAGACATTTCCAAGGAAGATACCAATGGAATTTTGGCTTGGGAACACTTGCCATAAAAATTCCACTTGGGTCCCTCAATTGGTCAAAATCGAACCACTCCATGAAAACAATCAACAGTAGCTCGATTTGTGGTCAAGATATCCATGCCAACAATATAATCAAAGTCGTGCATTGGAAGGACAATCAAATTCAAAAATATCACGTTGTCCTCATATATCAATACACAATTATGCACAACTTGCTCAGACAAAATAATCTTTTCTGCTGGCGTGGCTATCAATAATGTATCATACAATGGGGTACACTCGATACCGTGAGATGCAACAAATGCATGAGATATGAATGAATGAGATGCTTCTGTATCAAATAAAATACGTGCAGGATAATCGCAAAGCATGCAAATACCTGCAATCACACCACCAGGAGCTTCCTTCGCCTGATCCTCAGTCATAGCATACACTCGAACTTGAGGATGAACTTGAGCAGTCTGACCACCTGGTCCTCGATATCATGGGACACTCGACTGATGAAAAGAGGGAACAAGAACATCATGTCTCATCATACTAGGGCCACCTCTAAATCCTGGCTGGGGTTGGGAAGAAGTCGTACCCCTGTTCGGGCATACTCGAGAGAAATGGCCTTCCTGCCCACACTGATAACAAGTACCAAACATACCTCGACACTGCTCGATAGTATGTTTACCCCCACAATGACTACAATAAGGAGCAATCACGGGACTCTCTCTCTCTGGGATCCACTAGAACTCGAAGAAGACAAAGAAACAGAACCAGTCTTCTTGAACTTTTTACCTCTTGGACGCAATGTAGGCTGCTGAGCTGACACTGGTGGTGGAGGAGTATACTGTGGATCTCCTCGCCTGAGTCCAGCCTCGGCTGCCTTGGCTCGTTCAACCGCCTCTGCGTAGATGGTTGGCAATCCAGAAACAACAAAAGTATATAAAGCAGGATGCAATCCATTTACAAACCTGTTATATTTTGCTTTTGCATTCCCAGCTACGTGAGGTGCATACTTCAACAATGTAGAAAACTTCGAAGCATACTCTGCAACAGTCATCGTTCCCTACTGCAGACTAATGAATTCATTTTCTTGGGAAGTATAATAGGAAGGAGGGGAATACTGCTCCAAAAACTGAGCCTTGAAGACATCCCATGTGACTTCAATCCCGTCTTCTTTCAATCCAATCTCAGCGGCTTCCCACCAAGATTTTGCTCGGTCTTTCAACTGATAGAGAGCAAGTTTCAGTCTCCGAGCCTTGGAATATTCAACAATATTAAACAAATGCTCGATATCCTTTAACCAAGCCTCTGCTCTTTCTGCACTCTCAGTGCAAAAGAACCTAGGTGGTTTCAGATCCTGGAATCGAGCCATCACTATATTCATGGACAATCCTTCAAATTGTCCGACTATTCTCTCAGTACTGCTACTCGCAGTTTCATTTGTGTGATCCATCTACAAATCAGAGGATGAATATTACAAATCAATATCAATTTCACATCATCATCATCTCATATAATCAATCTCATCAATAACTTACTCAAACTAAATCAAGTAGGAGCAAGTAATGCAAATAAATCAGACACATACGCACAATTCATTTGTGCCTATTCCAGTGTACACAAGACTCAATCGAGCATTCCCAGCTATGCTCTGATACCACTCTGTGTGGGGCCCTTAGCTCCTAATCTTTATTACAACACAATCTGATTAGGGTTAATTAATTACAGCGGAAAACGAGTTTAACTTTTCTTTACAATGAGCCCAAAATATTTCTTCTATAATTTGAATACTAAAAATAGTATTTTATCTTATATCATAAAACTCGCCCACACATAATCAAAATCAATCATATACAAACACCTCAAATCCTCGGGACATGCCCCGGTATATAGAT
Organism: Primulina tabacum; assembly: GCF_025594145.1. Taxonomy (NCBI): domain Eukaryota; kingdom Viridiplantae; phylum Streptophyta; class Magnoliopsida; order Lamiales; family Gesneriaceae; genus Primulina; species Primulina tabacum. The sequence goes on from NC_134557.1 coordinate 5,175,931, forward strand.
ACATCTGTGACTCCCTCCAGAAGTACCTCTCCGGCCTCCTGATATCCTGGAGTACTTGCCAATGTCCACACACAAAAACAACAACAGCCCCCCTTGGGGGTGAGCAAAACTCCGTATGGAACAACCATCATATATACCACAAGTATCTAAACAATGATATATGGTATGCAATGCATGTATGTCGTGGAGGTATCAGGTCAAATGCCCATCCACTGAGCACATGTCAGAATCAAACGAATCGCTGTCAAATCAATGCTCGAGCTGGCACACCGGCCTCAATAAGGGATACTCGTATGATAGCGTCGACAAAGCGCCATCAAATCCCAAATCTCAATCAATCATCGGGGCCACTAATGTCTATGCTTTAAAGGTCATGTAATACCAAACATAGCATTGTGTTCACAAACCCCAGAATCCAATCAAATCATATCAGGGTATCCAAGGATCATAGCTCAACGTGCATGTCATGTATCGATGTATGCATCAAACGATGTGTGTTAACAAAACATTTATTTTATGCATCGATATTCAAATCACAATGTCATGTATGCCACATAAACTCAACAAATAAGGCATATAGACATGTATTCTCATTCCAATCAATCAATCCAATCCAACATATATCATATAATACAGATATCTGTCGTATGTTACCCGGTCGCAACATACCTCAATTCTTCGTTCCAGTTGATGTAGCCTGAAGATATCAGTATAATAATTTATCTACATCAATTACATACTCATTTCAATCAATAACATCATTCAAAATCGAAAATATAAGTCTCAAATATCTTTTGAAACTTTAAAAATTCATATCAAATCAAAATCATAACATAATGCAATTCCGACTTCGAATATGAGTTTCTTGTCGGTGATTCTACCACATATAGGAATCTCGACTTCAAATACATGCTATTACAGCACTTTTATATTTAGAGCTGCTGAAACTAAAAGAAATTTACCTCAAAAGGAAGCTCTCGACGCGAATATTCCGAATATATAATTTGTTTCGCGTTTGGACAGCATTTCGAAGTCGATTCGACTGATAGAAATTGAATTCTCTCGTTCTCTCTCGAAGCTACGGATGAAAAGGAAGAAGGAAATGAACAGAAATCTTAATCTTATCATCACCGCTCTCGCGCTCGGGCGGTAGAATTCTCGCGCCCGAGCGCGAGATATTCTGTCCCCGAGTTCTACTTACACCGCGCTCGGGCGGTCAAAAACTACCGCTCGGACGCGGAACGTTCTGTCCGAGCATACTCTTATTCTACACTGGCGCTCGGGCGATCATCTTCTACCGCTCGGGCGCCACACGTTCTGTCCCAATTATGGGTTTTATACCTATTGGCGTCCGTCTTCTCCACTCGAGCTCTTACGACGTCAATTCATATTCAATACTTATTTTCTCATTTTCATTGTCATGATATACATCATATACATAATCACATGACAATTTCATAAATTATCGATAATCAACATAGGATTTACGATAATACGATAATTATCAGCAGGTGCCTCAAGATGTTCATGGAACATCTATTCGAACGTCACATAAGTTTTTTTCCTCACATATTATTGTATTAAATATTTCGACGATATTCGGAAGAACATCTTCACGAACATATAAAAAAGGGATTTTACAATATGCACGCGAAAACATCGATCGATGTATCTTCTCACAAATATCTTACGATGTTTATGTGATGTCTTTTTCTATATATATTTTTATGAAAATAATTTGTATTTCCCCCCCGAAGTTTTTTATGGGGTAGTTGACCATAATATTTAGTCATCCAACTGTTCAGAATTTAAAGATGATAATCAACGAACTTTGTTACCATTAACTGCTAAATTGGCTGAATAAATTAATGAGACTGAGGAATAATGTTGACCGCCACATGCTATATTAAATATATGTGTCAAAATAATGAAATATATACATATATTAATTCAATCTATCATATTTCTGACTAAAAAACTCTTTATGATTTGAACACATAAACTCAAATATTTATTATTTGAATTGCTCCATCAATAAAAATACAATTTTCTACAAAATTATATATATATATATGTATGTATGTATGTATGTATATATATATATTATGCGGTTTGTCAAATGATCAATGAATGGTACGTAAAGCAACGAAGAAAGAAATTTACAAGATTGGAGATAGATAACCAAAATGGATCAGCTTCTGTTCCCATGTGATGGCTTTAGTGGATCTGTTGACAATGCTGCTCCTTTTGAGACCACAAGCTTTGCCCCCCCACCCTTTTCGTGAAGATGACAGCTCCATCCCTTTTTTTTTTTTTTTTTTTTGGGTACTAAATTTTAATTATAATTTCTTAAAATAATCAACATTACGAAATTAGATTTGAGCTCATTGTGATCAGTATTTATTAGTAAGATTTGAACATTAGGTCAATTGCCATATGCGGTGTGGCGGAGTCAGAAATATGATTCTATCCGAACTAGAATTTTAAAATATAAAATATTTTATATTTTAAATTTAATTTGATATACACGGACTAATATCATATTAATCCAAAATTATACAAAATTTACATATAATTTTTTTTAAAAAAAATTGAGCCAGCCGGAGTGTCTATACATGTGGCTCCGCCACTGCGCTAAGATGATATTCAACAGTCATTTATTAATTTTTGAAACTTGGAGATGGATACAAAAACAAGATCATGAAGTTTCAAGTTACCTCAAGGGACGTTGGATTTGGAATTATGGATTTCAAATTTATTTTTACAAATTTATTGGTTTGTTTGAGAAAATCTATTTGATATTGAATTTCAAATCCTAAATAGTTATTTTTAAGTCATTGTAGTGAATTTTAAATTCATTTCAACATGGAGTCATTCAAAAATATTCTCCTCAAATACTTTCTCAAATTCAAATCATTCAATTCAAATGCAGTATTTATTTCAAAAAAATATATATAGATATATCCGATAGTTGAATATCATGCCTGAATACAATCGAACACCAGTGAAGGCTATTTGTAGTTCCAAAAGTCAATCAACTTACTTTTATTTTTGGCAAAAAATCTTACTTTTGCTGAACATAATGGTTAAAACTATTTTTTTTTAAAAAAAAACATAAATTTAAATGCCTTCCCACGTGGCTAGCTCTTGCTCCTGTTTTTGGTAATCAAGCTAGAGGAAACATATTTCTTTCTTTAGGTTATATATATACATTTATTAATAATAATAATAATAATAATAATAATAATAATAAATGAATATACGAGTGAATACATACATACATATATATATATATATGTATATATATGAGTAGAGTAGGTCTCTTGTGAGACGGTCTCACGAATATTTATCTGTGAGATGGGTCAACCCTACTGATATTCACAGTAAAAACTAATACTCTTAGCATAAAAAGTAACAATTTTTCATGGATGACTCAAATAAGAGATTTGTCTCGCAAAATACGGGGCTCTGAGACCGGCTCACACAAATATATGAGATCGCGAGTCATTATTGGTGATCCCAAAAAAAGCTCCGATGTATATCTTATCTGAATAGATGTCCAATCATAAACCACCAAATAAGCATGAACATATTATTTCTAATTCAAACACACACATTTTTATATCTCATATTTGGTTTCATCTATAATTACACTATATTTACTATGGAGCAATGGAATTACCTTTTCTTGGCTAACATGCTCGTATACCTTCAACAATATCATTTTTTAAGACAAAATTTCTAACTGATATCATTATTTTTTCTTTTGTGTACCAAGCATAGCAATTATATCAAAAGGTGAATCGAATTTTTATTCAACCCCATAAGAATTAAAAATTAGAATTATTTGTTTTGATTAATCAGAAAAAGAACGAAGAAGTTACATAATATTCAATCACTTGCGAAATTCAATAACTCGATAATTGAATGTGGAAAAATGATCGACTATTATCTACCCAATCGATCGACTATTGTCAATTACTTGCGAAATTCAATGCCTAAGGTTGAAGTTCGAACTTTTTTCTTTTAGATAAATTGGAAATACATACACAACTTTTATTCTACGTTATATAAACAAAAGAAAAAGAAATACACTTTTGTAGTATCATCCATTATTCCAGGCTATTAGAATTCAATAGCAAGCCCATCACCCAATCCGGACAAGGCCCACCGAACCCGTTAAATCCAGCTCACACATAGCCCATCCAGAGATGGACTAAAACAACTGCATATGAAAATCAACTTTTTTTCTTGGCCCATTAAATTACAGAGTCAATCTCAAAACGAAAAAAAAGAAGTTATATTATTATTTTCTAAATATGTCATTTTCAAATGTAGATATAATATATTAAAATGTATTATTTATTTTATATCCATCACATAATTTGTACATGAAATTTTAAAATAGAGATGAAATACACTACAACGAGACAACATTTTTGAGAAGTGACAAGAAGACAAACTAGTAATAATATCTTAAAAGGGATTAATTTTTTTAAAAAAAATAAAAATTATTTTGTCGTTATTAATAAAAGTGGTCCAAGAAGTGAGATTATATTAAACTCACAATTTTACTCCAACCATTAAATAAGAAATTGATATCTAACCTACCTACATTGGTTGCCCCTACAAGAACATTCCCATTCCGGGGACCTCTTTGCCTTTAATACAAACTTTCCATCCATAAGCATTTATCTACTTATGAAACTAACATATATTAATATTCAATACTTGTCACTTACTCCAAAACATTCTTTTTTAAATCATTGCAATGTAATTTTCACACCTTAATTTGTCATCTCCACTCAAAAATTCCTCGTGTGATTTGATAATGAATTGAGGTAGATAGTCTCACGGATTTTCAATCGACATACGGTTAATTTCGTTTATATTTACGATAAAAAGTAATATATATTTTCATGATCGACCCAAATAAAATATATGTCTCACAAAAGACAAAAACTTGTGTGAGACGGTCTTACGGGTCGTATTTTGCGAGACGGATCTCTTATTTGGGTCATCCATGAAAAAATATTATTTTTTATGCTAAGAGTATTGTTTTTTATTGTGGATATCGATAGGGTTGACCCGTCTCACAAATAAAGATCCGTGAGACCGTCTCACAAGAGACCTACTCATCACAAAATTGACTCGTGAGAACTTCTCACATGGGTTTTTGTGTTTGATAAAATATTCATTCATTGATCAAGATTCTTGCTTTCATAAATTGATCTGTATGTGAAAGGAATTTTATCTGCTATTTTAAATGATTAATTGTATAAAAGGTGACAATGAAAGAAGAGATTAGATAGGCTTCGACTTTCCTTATCAAGGCTGTTGGGGAATTCAATATTGCTAGTGAAGTTGCTCGATCGATCACATACTTGTGGCTCAAATACATTTATTTTTCTATTGTTACATATAAGGAAAATCAATGTCCGGATGCTGAGATAAGCCTTTATCCATTCATGAAAACGCCTTTAATGGATAAGTGATTAATCATACTCCGGTCAGAGATGCCGTGGCACTGTTATCCGGTAGATTGTTACGAGAAAAATCGTACTTGACGGCTTGAGCGACACTTAATCGGAGTATATAGCTTTCGTTTCTCTGTGTTTTCAGAATTGAGTTTCGAATTGCCGCAAACTATAGTTTTCGAAAATTTTTGTATCTGAGTTTACTGTTGTTCAACTAAGGAGTAGAGTTATCGATCGGTTCTTGAATTTACAATGGTAGAAATTGCTTTCGCTTGATATTTTGTGCATGTGGTTGTATAACAATGAGAACTTTGCATTTGAGATTTCTTAGAATTTAAAAGGTAGGTGCACCATTATATATTACAAGATACAACTCATAAGGACATCAACAATGGTGAATTGTTATAACATCCACCAACTCATCAAAAATCGTGGAGTCCAGTGCCACATACTTATTATAACAACATATTTCTTTCACTTACATTCTTTTTAACATTAAAACTCATTATTTATGGGTCCTACTGACCACTCAATCATCTTAAAAAAATTTAATATTAAATAAAATTGTTTTACAATATTTAAATCATTATTATTTTAATTTTTAAAAATAATATTACTTTTTAATAAAATAATTTTATTAATTTTAAAAAATAATATTATCGTTATTTAAATATTTTTATTAAATAAAGTAGATGTTCGAAATAAATACCACGACAGAATAATTATTTAAACAAGACATGAACACGATTTATTTAAAATTACAATATAATTAAAAAGGTAAAAAACATAAAAATAAAAAATCCAAAAAAATGATTAATTTAAAAAGTTTAAAAAATTAAAAATCCAAAAGAAACCTGAAAAAAATAAAAAAAAATAAAAATAAGAGACGCATCTCTCTCTCATGCGAGTGGGAGGGCATAGAGATGTCAATGGGGCGGGTTTAGCTAAACCCAAGACCCTGCACATGAAAAAAACTTTGACTCATTATCCGCCCCGCCCCGGTTAAATATTCTTCGGACCCACCCCACCTTGAATATGAAAAAGGGCCGGGTAGACCCGTGAGACCCGAATTTTTTTAAAATAAAAAGTAATCTTTCTTCTCACATTACTGAATTATGAAACATACAAGCCTCTAAATACAACATTGTGGAAAATTATTTCATGTATTCGACCACACTTAATAATATCAAACAAAGTATTTTCACGACATAAAGAATTACATAAAAAAAAGAGTTACTAGCTCTCCAAAAAAATCTTGACATTCCCAAAAATAAGTCATAACATAATTTAAACAGATCAATATAAAATCAACGAGTAGTAAATATTTCAGACACATTTTTCGGGATCATTTTCCTCTTCATCAAGAATGGTGGGATAAGTTGGTAAACTACTTGAAGAACTAACTACAAAATTAAATAGAGAAAGTACATTGAAAAAATAAAAATGTAATTTCAAATTGTAAAAAAATGTAATTTAAAAAGAGAAAAGTACATTAAAGAAATTAAAATGAAAGTACAATAACAAAATAAAACTGTGATTTATTTACCTTTCACCTCACCCCACAACCATCTTCACGAGCACATCAATGCCTCCAAAGTCGTTGGATTAAGTCTACTAAGATGAGACCAACTATTCTTCCACTATTGCTAAAAGCAGATTCAAATGCAACAGTTGACATAGGAATAGCTAAGACCGTTATGGTTGAGGTGAGCTAATAAAAAAATGAAAATTAATAAAACAAAAATCCTAGAGAATTTATATCCACATATATGGGGCGGATATGTGGCGGATATTATAGGACCCATGACCCACCCCATATCCGGACGGGTCTAAAAAATTTAACCCGAGACCCGCCCCATGACCCATTTAGTATACCCAAACCCACCCCATACACGCGGGTCTATTGCGGGTCTGGGTAAAATCCGGACCCATTGACATCGCTAAGAGGGCATTATAATGCACACTCACAATGGAGAGAGCATGTTAAATGGGCATTATAATGCTCATTTAACACCCCATTGCGAATGTCCTAAGGGAAGGATTCAATCCTAAATTAGAATCTATTTCAATTTATTTTTTTATATGAGCATATGATATCTATGGTAAGTTGTAACGAAGATATTCTATAATGTTTCGAATTAATTAGTTCATTAGGAGAAATTGCATTTTTTTATCCTATATATTTATTTATTTGCGATTATGATAATCTATATTGTCAAATTTCAGTTTTAATTCATTATTTATTTAATTTTTTTCCAATTTTAGTCTTTCTCCCTATGTTGCAACAATGTGGTGCTTAAATGATGCTGATATGTATAATCGCCACATGAAGACTCGCGATCAGGGGCGGTCCTAAGAAAAAAGTGGCCCTGGGCGAAACTTATAATATGGTCCTCTTGTATTGATTCGAAATTCAAATGTATATTAAAAAAATTGAATAGCAAAATCAAAGTAAACCAAAATGTGTAAATAAGAAAACTACACATAGAAAAATGTCTACATAATTTCTCAAAATAATTTATTCAACAATCAATATTATTTAAAACGCACTCTTCTTGCGTTTTTTGAAGCAAAGTCATCAATTATGTCGTCATATGAGATATCCTCCAGTATGTCATTTTCGATGCAGAGGATCGCCAAACTATTCAATCTCTCTTGACTCATTGTGGTTCTCAAATAAGATTTCAATAATTTTAACTTGGAAAAGCTTCTCTCAGCTGATGCTACAGTTACAGGAATAGTCAATAAAATTTGATACGCAACCACAACTGTAGGAAAAACATCCATTTTCAATGCAAACTCCAAAATTTTAATGGATGTCCAAGATTTATTTGTGTCGTAAGCTTCAAGAGGTAGCATCTCTTGCAACATTTGTAATTCTAAAAGTAGATCATGAGCATCAATATCAGACGCATCATCCTTAAAATTCACAATGAACTATTAAAATTCAAAATGCATGTGCTAATTTAATTTAACACCAGTTAATTTAGCAATTCAAAATCAAATTCAACAAAAGTCCCAAATTTCAAAATTAGGTTTAGAAAATTCATACCTCTAATCTTCGACGATAAAAAATTTACTAAGGGATGACGAGGAGCAACGATGAGTACTGAAACAAAATTGAGATGATAGAAGACAATTGGAATGGAGGTTAGAGATTGGTCAGATCGTATAGCTTCATCCGCCGAAATCGAAAATTGAGTCTTACGATTTGAGTATAATGCTGCTGTTATAATTTTTTTTATCATATTTAGGTCTTATTATATATATAATATAATTAAAGTAATTATCTGGGTCCCAATACTATTATATATATATATATATATTAAAAAAATTTGGGGCTCCCATCAAAATGGGGCCCTGGGCATGGGCCCAGTTTGCCCTTGGAAAGGGCCGTCCCTGCTCGCCATGAAAAAATACAAAAGTACCAAAAAAATAAAAGGTATATGATTAAAATCTAAATTTGACTATATAAATATGTGTGTGTAGTTTTCTCGATAGGATGTTGTTTATTATATATAGTTTATATCCTGATTTATATAGCTTTATTCTCTTCTTAACCAACTTCGACTATATGTTATCAATAATTTATAAAACTCATCCTTAATTATTTTTTTCAAGCAATGCATAGATTCCCTTTAAACCATTTTTTGAAAAATAGAATAATTAAACGATTTCTATCATTTCTCCCTGCAATCTTTTTTTTTTATCATATGATAATAATAATGTTGTTCGAATAATTGAATCTCATGTCTCAGACAGAAGAAAACACACACACACAGAGATATATATAATTCATTGGTTCATGAGTACTTCTGTCATCTGTGTTCCATTACGATATTTTGAAGCAAGACGTGCCTTTGTAGGACCTTCAACTTTTTAACATGCATGCACGGCAAACGTTTGAGAATTCATACTGTTGGTTGCCAAAAATGTTGGACAACTCGAAAAGCAACGAGACAAGTAGATCTAATTGAAATTTTTTTAAAAAAATATATATAATTTGTATCTCTTAATATATATATATATATTAAAACATATCAAAAGCAAGAGTGGTCACGTTTGTGCTACTGAATATATATAAGTTTCAGTCGATAAATTAAAAACACGAAATTATATATGTGATCAATCCATCTCCATTTTCGTACAAAAATTGCGGTAACCATGTCGAGACTTTTGAGGACAAAAAAGATATATATATATATACCAGCTTTGTTTTATGACGATAAGATAAGATTAATTACCATTTCATGTCACAAATTAAAAAAGATCAATGAAACACAAATAACGTATTCTTCAAATTTCAAGAAAATTATATTACAAATAGCAAAATGAAAACAATATTATAACGAGTAAATTAAAGAGTACATATTCTCATAATAATTACACATAAAATTTAAATATTTATGCTGCCTCCAATAATTCAGACAAATTAAACCCTTATTGTTTTACCTTTTCCAGAACCTTAACACACACTGTTTCATCAGCAACATCAACTGATTTCTGATTCTTGCATCCTAGAAGCCCACTTGGCCGAATCTTTTGTGCTTCCTTGCTCCCTCCATTTGTGTTTCTTGGATTCATGTTGTTGTTTCTTGAAACTATGCCACCTGAAATGCTAACACATCTTTCTTCGGTGTCTGACAGAATCGACAAGTAATCTGCAGCGCTTGCGGTAATGACACTCCATTGAATACTGGCTTCACTTGGTGCATAATGTGATGTAGGACTCATGCAACAAGAAACAGCATCATCTTGATCTGTTTTTGAGGCTAATATTTGATTTATACATCCCGAGATATTCTCTATTTCGAAGAGATCGGAGCTTGCATCACTAGCCATATCGTCGAAAATTGTGCTGGTTCCGATAGTAGAGGCAGCTGGGATATTATTCTGATGGCTTTTCCCTTCAGGAATGGCGTCCCATGTTAACATTGAGAGTTTTCTTTCCAAATTCATGGCTATGTCTCCCTTTGATGAAATGCTTGATCCAAATACTTCGATGGAGTTTCTCGCCTCTTCCAACTTTTCTTCTTCGAGCTTGATTTTGTCTACAATGAAATTCTTTTGTGATTTTTGGTCCGGGATTGTGGTGAGATGACCGAATATTCGATCTGATCCGGTTCGGCTGGCTTTTGAGTTCTTGTATGTGATGTCGTGTGGGATGATCTGATCATTGATCTTGACATTTTTCTTGTCGAAACACGGCACCTGGCAACCGAATCCGGGGAAAATTCTCCAGCTGGTAGGTTTTTTCGGCTTAGTTAGTGAATCGTTTCTCGGGAGGTTCCTCAGCATTGTTGTTTGGCTCGCCCAGCTACTCGTTTCAGAACCAAGCTGGCTACGAGTTTCTTGAGTTGCATTCGATGAAAGCCGGGGTCGATTCACCGACCCGTTTTTGTTAAATTCACGTTTCAGCCCTGACGTGTATTCCAATTTCATGTTGAAGTACCTGTCAGCACCAAAAACACTGATTTCTCCATCTTTTGAATGGTGATCTTGAGAGAATGTGAATGCTGAAGTGGGATCTTGGATTGGCCCCGGAACTTTAAACACAAAGTTCTCTCCTGAAGTGTTGAGATACGAAAACGAATCCGTTCGGGCGCTTTTTAGGCTATCTTGGGTGTCTTTTGAGTGTGAAATGTTGGCCTGGAATGCAGATTTTATTGAAGGGGACTTACTTTTTCCTGAGCTCATTACAAGAGGGGTTTCTTGGGCCGAAATCCTTCGAATCAAATTTTCTTTATCTCTGTCTAGGTAACATGAAAACGAGGCGACACGAAGATTCATGTTATCTTCACTCTCCATGGATGTTGAATCGATTTTGTTTACAATGAATTGGTGGAAGCAACAAAATCTGGGAAGAATGTATACGTAGAGATATATGATAAGTATATAAGATATGCCTGAAAAATGAAATGCAAATTTATAACATCGAGAAATGGGAATATTTTAGAGCATAAATTCGAGCAAAGTGTTGAGTTTATAGAATGGGTTCATGAAAAGCCATCCTGTAAATAGGCATGGCAAGAGGGTTAAAGTAGCAAGGCAGTGGAGCCTACTTGTTTATGACCTCGTGTGACTGTTTCACTTTTACGGCCGCCGCAGGGAAATCAACATAGTTAAAAAGTAAAAGCAACTCCCCTCCTTTTGAAGTTAAATTACGAGTTCATTTGTACGAGAAAATTGCATCAAAAGCCAAGGATCCTTTGGTTCAGTGGCAAGAATTTGATCCCAAGACCAAATTTGACTTGTGTGGAGTGTGGGTAGTTTAATTCTTTCAGATTTACATAGGAAATATCCGTCCTCGTTCCATCAAAAGAATATACATTGATCATAATTTGATCAAATCATGACTGTAATAAGCGTCTAACAGCACATTTTATCCAATAGTACTGCAAGTCATATCGTTTGCAATGTTTTCAAGTCCATAAACATATTATATACTTTAAAATTGTTTTGATGTAATATAAAATACATTTTCTGGACTGTGAACTGTGGTTTACATGGATTTGTAAGTCACAATATTTACGTTTAATGTGAGAAAAGACCTCATAATCATCAATATTTCCTCCCCGTGAGGCATCTCGGGTAATGCTATATTGTACCAGATAACATCAACACCATTGAACAATGTAAATCTTTCATATTTTTATGAGGGATATTCCACTCTATATATCGACCATACTGCTCTATGAGTGGACATCCTAGCTAGCTAGGGTCGTCCCCACTACTTACTCAACTAGTTCTTTGCTCTCTGTGGCATCCTAAAGTCCATTTTAGTCCCAAAATAGTTTGCCTTATTTAGATATGAATTTTTTAGAAGAAGTTACAAGTCACAAAACATCTTTCTCATGTTTAGTGTGATGAAAACCCTCAAAATTTCACTCTTTTCCCCTTCTTTTCTGCAACCATTTATCCATCATCAATGACTGGTACGGTGGTATAAACTTCGTAGGGTGAGCGAAACTAAAACTAAAAAGATGGATCAAAATCATTGGAGATATAATATATATTAGGTTACAAAAACCAATGATACTGAACCAGTTGTTAGACTGCTGTCATTTTGCATTCGAGTAAGAAAAATGCAGGTAATTTTAGTCATTATTAATGCCATCACTGGAGATTTGGATATGATACGTTTACATTTATTACATGTTCTTTGGTTTAGGGATATATATATACATTTAATGCAAAGCTGGAAATTCTTACAAAGCCACCAGACTAAGAAGTGGCTAAGAACCAAGGTTTAAAACCCACCATTCATTCGACCTGGCGAGACTAAAGCAGGGACTACAATGTCAAAGTCATAATGAATTTATGATTTAAAGCTCCAAATAATTTATTGTCAAGGAATTTTCGGTAGTTGGATTCCAGTGATTGGGAATATTAATGGCTGATAAGCGACTCGTTCTTCAAATACACATATATATCATATTGCTTTCTTACCATTTTTTTAAAAAACGATCCATTTTAATGATTTTTTTGCATGAGTTCATGGCATAAACTCCCAAGATCAAATGCACAAAGCCAGAAATTAATCGAATATGTTCTTTGGTTTGGGAGAATATGTATAGTTGTTTGAGGGGTTACTTATGCTAAAATTAAACTTATATAATCGTTATCATCACCTAAGTTTGGAATACATTTTACTCTTAAACATATCCCACTTGTTCTAGCTGTAAAGCGTATAAACAGATTTGAAGTGCGAATTTCCTTCTAAGCTAATTAAGTTGAAAGAGAATCTGCTTTTCTAAGCGAGGAATTTTGCAATATCTTTTATTTCAGCCTGTACTTAAAACGTAATCTCACCCTAACGTACCCTTTCGCAGTTGACAAATCGTTAACAAAACCATAAAATTTTATCAAGTGATCACGAAAAAAATTGTGTAAACAAGATTATTTGTCTTAAAAGTGTGTGCTAAACTTTGAAAGATTTTAGTTTGAGTAGGAAACTGCCTTTTCCTTGTATTCCAGATCGGTCCCCTCAGCGCAAAATGCAGCAAGTAACATGCATGTTCTTTACCTCAACAAGGACCAGATCATTTATTGGTATAAATGATTACATTTACACGGTGAATGAATCAATTTGGTAGTGTAATGATTTCGAGTTCCAATCTTATCATATGTGTGCATAAATAAATTTTATGGGATCATTTATCCATCATAGTAGTGAAAAAACTATAACTAATGACGACCTTGGAGCAATCGAAACGACAAAGTTCTGTCAGCACATCATATATGGTCAACGATACATGACCACAACGGCAATTGTTGCTATCCAATGAAGTTGATATTGGTACTGTGAAATTTCATGTAAGATACATAATGTTGCTGTCATTTGCCTGAGACAGTGCCGCTACGCCATGCAACTTGCCCAAGATGGAACCCAGAAATTCAATATACGGATAATATTTGAAATTGATAATATTGAACTTTTCTTCTTTAAAAAAGGTCATTTGGAGTAACTAAACACCCATGTTTGCTCTTTTCTACAACTGATCCAAGCCAATACACACAGCCTTTTCCAATCCAAGCTAACCCAGCACTCTCCCATGGCAAATAATTTCTTTCAACAATTAAAAAACCACCTTTATTTTCAACCCTATGCAGCATTCTCAACTCTCATAAAAGAACATAGATAAAGTTGTTTTTTTAAAAAAAAAACTTAGCTTTAAAATTTCACAGAAAGATAATCACCATTTCAAAAAGATCGTTGCTGTTTTAACAATAAAAGTTTCAATCGCTGAAATCAAAATGCACTGAATTGGTTCTCCCCTTATATAAGTACTATGGTTCATGATACCTACCCCATTCATCATTTGAAAACAAGTAATTCAAAACAGATCTGCAACTGTCACAAACTATTCAAGGGCTTTGCGCACTGACCCATGTGCCTCCTAAGCATCGAGCTTGATATAACGAGCAGAAATGCCAGGAAACTAATGCTCAGTGTCTCAGGAGAATGTGAACAAGGACAACATTTAAACATAATAGATACAAAGAAGGCTAAAATTCATCATAGTTTGTAACACTCGACACATCATCTTCCTTCCAAAAACACGGCTGCTCCAAACTGCCAGTGAGATCACCCGATTTCAAGTTCATTGGTGCCATGTTGTACCCTACCACTTATCTCCAAACACATTCCGTGGCCCATTTCTTTGTTCAAAGTATTATCCTTTATAGTTCTAGGACCTGGATCAATAAAAAAAGGCTGGATTTTAAGATTCGGATTCGGTTTTATGTGAATCTCATCTCTTTCGTTGGATGGTCGGAGAAAAATTCCATTTTGCAGTTCTTCAGAACCGTCATCGCCGTTTAAGAGCACCTGCAATGTCGAGGTCGAAAAATAGACTTGGTTAACTCAATAAAACTTACATTTAAGGCAGTATATCTGAATGAAAAAACCGTATCTGTATCATGAAAACTTTTACTGCAGTCAATCAAGATTTTAAGGAGGGGACGAGGGATCAGGTAGAACCCAGTATAATCGAGCCAGAGAGACTTCAAGTGTTTGAGTGGGCGAAACATAACAAATTTAAAAATCGACGCATGAAACCGAACATTTTTTATGAAGGGCAGTGGCTGCCTTTGGTTGGAGATTGTACTGACAAAGTTATCACCTTGCGGCCCAGCATATCGAATGTCATGATTACTTTACTACGCTTAGCTCGTTCAGCTTCTTCTACCTCCTCCCTTTTTTTCCTCAGAAGTTCTTTTTCCTGAGAACAAGCATAATGGATGTTAAAACTTGGATCAAATATCAACAGCACTTGCAAGGACTTCTTGATTTGTGCATGCACTTAAGATTACAGGAAAAATACCTCCAATGAGAGCCAGCTGTTCCCGTCAATCTCATAGTAATCACTTTGGTCATCTATAACTGTTGTCCGAGCTGCAGAGTCACGGTCATATTCAACAAGCCTCTTCGCAAACGCTTCTGCAGCCGCCTCTGCGTCTGTCATAGGTACACCAACTTCATCCAGATCGGCATATGTGCTTCCTTCCCTCAGCACAAGAGCACCACAAAAGTGACAAGGCCCTTCACCTTCTTGCTCACAGACTATCTTTCCACAAGATAAACAATTGCTTATCAACCTGTGCCGACGAGCTTGACAAGAACATGGCTTCCCTTTCTGATATACAATTGATCCTTTTGCAGCCTCTGCTAGAGAAACAACTTTTCCTGTCTTTTTCTTTTTGGAATTGCCTTGATGTTTAGTATGTATAGTTTGGGGTTCGAATGTCTCTTTCTTTAATAGAATGTCCTCACTTGTAGAAGCTATAGTTTCTTTCTGTGGTTTGTTCAGTTTTTTAGATGCAAAAACTGCACGCTCATCAGAACGTGGTTTGACATATGCATGTAAATTTGAAGTTGACGGAGATATGCTTGGATTGTATATATTTGATAAACCCCTCCGTTTTAAGTACTCTTCAGTTATGCTTTTTCCAGCTTCCTCGCCAACAATGTTCTAAAAAAAGTTCCCAAAAAAAAATTAAAAAAAAATTGCAGATTTCAGAAAGATGCTATAAGTCATGGAATGGTAAAGGTAAAAGGTATGAATTTCAACAAAGGGCGCAACTGAGCCAAGCTGTTAAAAGCTCGACTCGAGTTTAATTTTCACCAACTTAGAAATCTAACTCAAGTAGCTCGAGTATTCTCTGGAGCAAGCTCGAGCTCTGGTGTTTCAGGTTTGAGTACTCGCGTTTCTGTACTCATCAAGTACTTGAACTTTAGAATTATTTTTTTCCTTGTATCTGTTGAAAATACGGATAAAATTATTTATTTAACCCTTAATGTTATCATTATTTGAAAAATTTTAATATTCGGTTTTTAAAAATTTTAAGTCCTATTTCGTAAATAAAGTTTTTATCTTCGTGCTCAGCTTGACCTCACAAGAAAAAAAATACTCAGTTGAGTTTGTGTTCTGTTTTTGTATCCAGTCTAGCAAATTACTCAGCTTGACTGCACCCTATTTTCAACTCTAAGATCCAAGTATCTGTTTTTCCGATTTCTAATGATGACGTAATGACTCGTAATAACACGTAAATGCAAAAATAAATCCTTTTGCATTATATAAGGTCCCATGTGTGAAATCAACCAAATCTTTAGATCATTGTGATTGCAGAAGTCGCGAGCATGTGGTAAACAAAGTCATAACATGACCAATTACGGAGATACAAAATAGAATGAGGTGAAACATTATTGTATTTATACAAGGATTTCTGAAGTAGGAAAATAATGAAAAAAAGGATACATTTTTATTATATGGAACAAGCCCGCTTGAAGAGTAGTCACCCTGGATGATAATAGTCCAATCCTCAACATTTCATTATCATGCAAACATCATGTTTTATGAACAGGAAACAAGTAAATCAAAGCAAAATTTTACATTGCTACATTGACCCCTTCGTTTAATGTTAAATTTATAACACGTGTCAAGAAACAATTGAAAATACCGATGACTTCAATGGTCTAAATCATCTGTAAAATTTATTATTATATAAGCATGAATAGTCTTCTTAACTGTACAGCAAACTAACAAATTTGATTTTTAAGACTAATGGTGATTCAATACTTTATACCATCATTAAATCTTTTGAGAAAAAAAATGAGAACTGTATGTTTTGTGACTTTGGGATTGAGCTCTTGTCCCCGATTCTTCAACAAGAAGTGTGTATTAACTTAAAGCTATCAATTAAAAGTGATATAATTGTCAGATAACTCATTCAGCGGAGTAGTTTTGGTATCTACTATATGCTATGGCATGGTTGTACAGTGTTTTCATACATTCCATTTGTCACAGGAGCAACTACAGCTGCATTACTTATCCAACAGACCAACGTACAAGATGATATCCACACAAGATGGAGCTGAAAAATCATTAAAAAGTCAAGGAGACAATCAAAATGCACTAAATCTGGTGATTTTTTTTATAGTGTTCTTAGATTAATCAGATGGATTCAGTTAATACATTTTGAGTTCAAAATCCACATTTCAGAAAAATCAGACGCAAACTTTAATTTTCTATTTCATTTGAGGCCAATCAGATTCCAAGAGAGATTGGTTGAGTTTCTCGAGCTTGTTAGATCAAACAACATTTACACGGCCATACATACAATAAAAAACACACCAAATAATAATCAAAATTATAGCAACAGAGTCACGAAAAAACAACACCAGAATGAAATTAATATGCAAATTAAGTAAATTTCGTACATCGAGGTATTCTTTAGCATCGAATGGAGCCGCCATCTCACAGTACGAAACGAGTCCTGATATGATTTCCCCGTCTAATTGCAGGCCGGTTTCCACCTTGTTGCAGAGTTCCATTAATGCCTTCTCCAACCACTGTCCCGAAGATTTCAACGCCATTCTCCCCCTCTCTATTCGGCTCTGCAAATGAATACGAAGCCTCGATTCTGAGGTACTACCGTTTTTTTATATCAGGTTAGGTCCGGTTCGGGTTCTGATTACAGTACGCGTCACCGGGTGCCACATCGATTCAGGTTTTAACGTGGAGAATAAAGTAGTTTTTAAAAATAATAATAATATGATACCTATAATTTTTTAATAATTAAATCTTAGAAGAAAAAAATAAAGATGAAAATAAAAATATGATATATGGGAGTTTAACTTCTTTGGGAATAAATTGATGGAATATTTTTGAATTTTTGAAAAAAGTTTCACAAAAATCCCTAAAATTAGTTAGCATAAGAGGTTTAAGTTTAATTAATTAATAGTGTAAAATATATTGAGTATGTTCTTGTGAAATGGTCTCACGAATCTTTATCTGTGAGACAGGTCAATCCTACTGATATTCACAATAAAAAGTAATACTCTTAGTATAAAAAGCAATAATTTTTCATGGATGACCCAAATAAGAGATCCGTCTCACAAAATATGACCCGTGAGACCGTCTCACATAAGTT
This sequence comes from Primulina tabacum, assembly GCF_025594145.1. NCBI lineage: Eukaryota > Viridiplantae > Streptophyta > Magnoliopsida > Lamiales > Gesneriaceae > Primulina > Primulina tabacum. Next base: position 5,194,344 of record NC_134557.1, read on the forward strand.
TTTGCCAAATACATTTGAGTTGTAATCACTTTTTTCAATCGAATTGTGAATCAATCTAAGGGGAGTGTATTGGTTATAGACTTTTAATGACTTTTATGGAGTTTAAAAGTCTAGAGGTATTCAAACTAAACTTTTATATACTCCATAAAAGTTTAGTGGTATTCAATGTAAATTTTTGTAGAATTTTAAAAAGTCATGTGATATTCAAACTTGACTTTTAAAAACTCTACAAAAGTCTATAGGTATTCAAAATGTCAATAGACTTTTAATGATTCTATGGAATTCTATTAAGTACAAGAATTATAGTCTAAGGTACAACAATAAAATGTCAACAAAAGTCTTTGATTCAACCTAAAGATTTGGATGTACATTTAATTGAGAAATCTCCCAAATTCAATACAAACTTTCATTCTTTTCTTATCTATTTATTTTTCTTTTTATTTGTACTTTTTAAAAACATAATTAAAAATTAATTTTTTTATTAATTATTATATAACATTTTATTTTTAATTATTTTCTTTAATTTTAGTTAATATATATATTAAATTATTGTATCAGCAAATTCATATCGATACTATACCAAAATTTTCGGCATACCGAACCAAAAAAACCTTACATTTTAAAAAAAATATTATATATTTTAAAATTTTTGTATATTTTTCCGGTATTTCGGTATATACCAAAATTTTCAAATTGGATATCGTTACTGTACCGAAAAATTCGGTATTGTTACAGTACCGTATAGAAATCTTCGATATACTTAAAATTCGGTAAATTCAATATTTTTTTGTTATGGTAATTTCGGTATACCGAAAATTCGATATTTTTTCCCACCCCTAACAGGGTTTGTATTGGCATGTGCTATATTACACAATTTTCTTTGAAAGAAATGTCAATTTGATGAATTTCAAATTAAACTAGATAATGAAGCTCAATTGTCTTCATCAGCACAAGTTTATGAAGGTGACGACTTTGATCAGTTATTTAATACTCAAAAACAACAACGAGCAAACGCTAATGCATGGAGGGATATCATAGCCAATGGAATGTAGAACGATGTTGATCAAATTGTCAGTAATGATTAGATTTTTTTTATAAAAGACTACTCATTATTTTGAGTGTTCTTTTAATAAAATTTTATTATGAACTTATAAAAATATTATTCATTAATATGTTGAATTGACATAAAGAATTGAAATTTTGATTTCAATAAATTGGATAGTTCATTTGTCGTTTTTCACAAATTAAATTGATTTAACTTTTAAGTAAGTAAAATTCATTTACATTCATAAATATAAAAAAAATAATTTAAAATTGAAGAGGTTATCTATGTCCAATAATTATTTTAAAAAAATTAATAAAAAATAAATCAGAATTATAAACTAAAAAATTCACATAATTCTATGAAAAAGTTTACAAAAGTCTACAAAAAGCTTGAAAAAAAAGTCTATAAGAGTGTATGAAATTTGTTTTACAATTCTATGAGATTTCAAAAAGTCAATAAAAATCTATCAACTCTACAAAAGTCCATCATTTAAAAAAAATCATTAAAAATATTTGAAAGTATAGAATGAATACACCCCCTTAAATATTTTTATAGATAATATCAAATTCAAATTTCCAATTTTCGCAAGAAGAATTCCGGTGAATATGATATTATTATTTTTAAATATGTAATCGGTTGGGGAAACTAGAATCTATCACTTTTCTCATAAGATTAATTCACACGCGTAACGGTTTTATTAGTAAGACAATCCATTTCATATTTACAATGAAAATTTATATTTCTGATATAGATAGTATTTTCATTCAAATCAGTCATAAAAATATAATTTTGTTACAAAAGTACTATATTTTATTTAAAACCAAATGACAAAAACTTGTGTGAGATGATCTCACGAGTCGTATTTTGTGAGACAGATATCTTATTTGGGTCATCCATGGAAAAATATTACTTTTTATGCTGAGAGTATTACTTTTTATTGTGAATATCGGTAGGGTTGACTCGTCTCACAGATAAAGATTCGTGATACTGTCTCACAAGAGAAATACTCAAACAAAATATATTATAAAACATTTCTCCATAACATAACTAACGAAAATTGATATTTTTGCAATTAAAATGTAATAATGATTTGAACATATAAATAATAGTTTTCATAAGTCTGATCAAAGATCTGTCTCACAAAATTAACTCATGTGACATTTTTTATATGTAAACATAATATATCATGTCCTCAAGTTAAGAGTATTTTGGTGATGAGCATTACTTCAAATGTATAATAGAGTTATTATACATGTCAAAACGGGCTGACGGGGCGGGCCAGCCCGCAACCCACCGCAACCCGCCATTAGGCGGGGCGGGCCTTTAAATGGCCAACCCAGCCCAACCCACCTTGGGCCGCGGGCTAGGCGGGCCAACCCGCTTATTATTTTTTTTAAAAAAAAATACTAAACAGTATTAAAATAAACATAGAAGAAAAATATATTTCAGTTAAATATTTTCATAAAAAACTTAAAAACATTGAAATAAGACATTGAAAGCATACAACAATCAACATAATACATAAAAAAAATAAAGTGTTTATTCTAATTCACACAAGATTTCATCGTACACATGTACTAAAAATTAACTCATGTAATATTATGTTTTCAATAATACAGATAATTACTTTATTTACTATATTATTTTGATAATTCTGGATTAGTTCGAGTTAAACATTAAAAAAGGGGAGGGGACTGAAGAGTATAACATCTTCAAAAAAAATAGAAGCATATAGATTTTACCAGAGTGATTGAAGTTAGGCACATGAGAAAAAATAAGGAAGAAATAGGAATTTTTATATAAAACTTAAAAATATAAAATTCTACCCTAATTTGGCGGGCCAACCCGCAACCCAGACGGGCTCAACCCATTTGGCCCGCAACCCAAACAGGCTCAACCCGTTTTGCCCACCTCCAAACGGGCTGCTATTTTATCAACCCAACCCGCTCAATTTTATGGCGGGGCGGGCCGACCCGACGGACCTGACCCAATTTGACAAGCCTAAATAGAGTTGAATTTGATCTCGAAATATTGAATTTAAGCAGGGGGAAAAAATTAAACTCTAAATAAGAATGATTAAAGTAGGCCTATTCGATTCTTTTGTATTTCTAATATCCAGAATGTGAATATGTTGGTTTCCAAATTTATATGGAATACCACATGAATCTCATTTTTTTTCAATAAATTGGAGCTCTGGTTGGATTTGTAGTAATTAAATTTTGATTGAATCATAATATGAGTAGAATAAATAAGTTGTAAGGGAGAGTATATGGGCTGGGCCAATTGAATTGCTACGTGGGCTTGGGTGGAGTCCAATTATGCAACTTTTTCGCGTTAGAATGTTTACCCGACCCATCTCAAAAAAATAAATAAATAAATAATAATAATAATAATACCATCACCTGATTTTTACCAAAACGAGTATTTCTATCAATTTCAGAATTGTCCAATTATAATCATTATATTTAATTTAAAAAATACTAACAAATCCTAGAAATTATAGATTAATATTTATACTATACTATATTAAGCTTCAAACCCTTATTGGTACAATCATATTACACTAAATCAACATTACTATTTAGTTTATCTCTCACTAATTAATTATTTAAAAAATCATAATTATTTATTTATCAGACTCTACATGCACGCAACGCGTGCAATTGATATTTAATATATACAGTATTCCTAACAAAATATAAAATATTATTTGAGAATTTTAAAATATATCGCTCCAACCAATCGTAATCTAAATATTACATTGGATAACACTTGAGTTTATTTACTATATCATTTAAGTAAAATTTTGCAATATATATACACACACACAGACACACACATACAGAATGCTTTCTATATATCAAACCAAAATTAAATACAGAATGCTTTCTGTATAACAAGCGGAGGGGTGCACGAGGGTGGTGTCGTGGACATGTGAATGCTTTCTGAATTTTGTATATCAAACAAAAATTACATGACGCCATTTTTATACATCTTTGGGATTTTCTTGCCTGCAGATATGTACAATTCAATGTTCAACCATGGCATCATTGATATTTCAAACTTTCACTCAGTCAAATATTGTGGAAATACATATATATATATATGTACACACGCGCGTGCTCTTTCGAAATTCGTTTTCGTAAGGTTCTTCTATATATGGAAAGATACGCCTACGTGATATAGCGAACTATAGGAGTAAAGAATGTTTCAAAAAGATGTATATATATATTTTTTCTAAAAAGATGATTATACAGAATGGATTTCCCTCGAAGAGCTATATATTATTTATTGGCTTAGGAGCAACACAAATCGAAAAGCGATGATTATACAGAATAAAAATCACCCGATGTAGCATGAATCTGCATTTTCTATGTGATATATATAGTTTCAGTAAATGTCCAAAATATAGATGACATGCATGCAGTAGCTAGCTAAAAATAGTGATGTCGATGAACTTTGTCGTCAACTAAGCTTAGGAGCATGCCCGCACGTGCCACCAACAATGTATTATAAATTATATTTAAGAATTATAATACATAAAATACATAACGTAATCATTCTTCAGCTTTGTTGTATCTGTCAATTTTTTAAAATAACATTTGACGAGATAAAATATATATGCGTTTGACCTTCCAATAGTTAAAAATCATATACACTAAAAAAAATAAACAATTAATGTTAGTTGTCGTATGGATAGAATCACGGGGAGTTGCATGTATATATTTGGACAGTCTTTTACTTTTGAGCTAGCTTTTGAGGTTGAATTATTCACAATCTCAATCTTAACATGGTATCATAGCTCATGTTCTATCGTTATGTGTTGGACTGCCAATGGTTGGGTCACTCGTTCTACCCATAGTTGGATCATTTGTAAACTTCACGTTCCAGATGTTCGTTCCTGGGCGTGCGATAATGTGTTAGTTGTCACACAACAGTTGGATAAAATCCCTGGGAATTATATATATATATATATATACACACACACACACACACACTTGGACAATCCTACCCTCTTGAGCTAGTTTTCGGGTTGATTTATGTCCAATTCTCAATCTTAACAATTAACTCTACAGTTTAATTTAAAATAGGTCTGTACTTGGTGAGAAACAATTGTTAATAATAGATTTACCCGATTCAATAACATTGTCTAAAATTTTTAATATGAGCAAAGTAATATATTTATTCCCATCACAACCAACAAAATATAACATTAAATTGATGGAATAATGTACTTGCTTTATTTATTCATAAAAGATTACATCTTACAAAAAATTATATATAATATGGATTGGGTGTGGTAGAGTATTATATATTTAAGACATGAAAATTTATTGTCTATAATTTTGTGTTGTCGACAAAAGAGTCCCTAATAACAACTTAGCTCGATCGGTTCATTTCTTGGTCACGTCGCAAATGTTGACATTAAGGCCATTGTGGGCCCGATCCGATCTTTTATTGCCTTCTCTACGTGTCCAAGAGAAATTTAATGTGTTGCCACTTGCTGTACCATTCGCCTTACATGTGGTACATTTAGGCCCGGTACGGGCTGTTCCACATAAAAGCTACGTAGGGCAGGTCCTATTTTGCTAATCTTTGACAATACGCAGAACTAAAGACAATGATTTATTAATTCCATGGATATAATATGCTGGAATATATATATTAATTCGGCATTCACAATGAAATTCATCGTGTTAGTTAGGGAAATATTGCACGTTATTACCATATATACATACATATAGGTAATATATAGATAAAGAACTATTATTCTTGTTTTGTCTAACATTTTCTTCGTCCCGACGATAAATAAAATTCATAATTTCTCGTAGAGGTTTTAAGGTGATACATGATATATTCTCCTTGATCTATGTCATATCAAATGAAATATTATTTACTCATGTATTTTATGCATATATCTCCTGCAAAAATCCATTACTTTGTGAACCAATCGATCTAAACACCTTTTCGCAATCTAACTTCGAACACATCCTTTAGAAAACAACATTTTTGTCATCGATTCACTAGCTAGTGTCGGGACTTTAGAGGTGGTTTATGTAGATTTAAGATATGGTTGTCGTGCTTAAAGTATATCCGTTCTCGTTCTATAAAATGATTAACCAAGATAATACATGAATATCTAGTAATGATACTTTATGCAATAATTCCACATATCTCACAAATCGATATGAAATATGTGCATTGCGGTTTTTTAGTATATTAATTGTTATGGAGTGCAACTACTCACGTTTTAATATAGATTTTTTTATGGATGAGTGGCGGAACCAGGAGAATATGGTTCTACCCGGGCTAGAATTTTAAACTATATAATTTTTTAATATTTTAAATTGATCTACCCGGGCTAATATCAAATTAATCCAAAATTTACATATAAATTTTTTTTAAAAAAATTAGGTCACCCGGGCTAAAGCCCGGATGTGACGTAATGCGAAACAATATGCACTTCACTGTACGTAATTAAGTCGATTGAGATTAATATTATTTAATTTCTACCATTGATGGCAAGTAACCAACATAAAATGGATCTAAAGTCCTTGAGTTTGGTGAGACATTTGACCTTAAGAAATGACCCATGAGAGTAATACAGTTGACCTATTTCAATAAATTAAACACCCAAACCTAAAAGGAGGCCAAGAATTTGTATTGTTGAAGTGTTTATTTTTAGCCGACTCACCGTCATTCTTTTAATTGCTACAAACTTTAATTAAAACTAATGCATAAATTAAAATCTATTCATGTGAAATAGAACAATGTATATAATAATCTTTACCCAATTTCGAGTTCGTGACGATATTATATGATACTTGTTATTTCTCTAAACAATATTATATACGAAAATTCGATATAAGGCAATTATTAAAAATTATTTATAAAGATCCTAAGAGAACATGAGATCAAACTATTGTAAATTAAAATTAGAAAACAAATTCATGAATCTTTAATTTATCTTTCTTTTATGAGTCATCAATTTAAACATTAAGAGAAACAGCCAAAACGATTGGCCGATATTTTCGACATGAAAACTTTGATTGGCCGGCTTTTGGTTTGTTTTGCCCCGTCACACCCGAGCCTCTGGGATTTAATAATAATAAAAGTAATAATTTTATAGCTAAAAATTAATTAATAGCCACAGACATGATTTCCATTGTCAATGATTATTTTAATTAGGCTTGATTCGTGTTGAAATTTTCGTTTCCTTAACTCGTCGCTTTACATGTACTATATATATATTTATTTGTATTAGGTATCATATTTTCAATTTTTTTAATAATATTTTAAAATGAACATCCATTGAAAGTGAATAATGTTAATCACAAACTATGATAAATCGACAATTTTCGAGAGCAATAAATAATTATTTGAGGATATTTTGGAATGGAGAAAATAATAGAATTAATCAGATTTTAATTATGTACTCAAGAAGACGAATTTGGATCTCCTTCCATTCGCAACACGATGTTGTGCATAATAGAGTCGTTGAAACATATGGATTAATCTAACGATATTTATTTTTTAAAATAAATAGTTTTTTTTTTCATTTAGGTTTAACTATCTAAGATAGTACACATGCAACTGTGATCAAAAAAAAAAAAAAAAAAATCACAAAGCGAAGTCTCTTTAATATTTGATGTTTAATTTTAGAAAAAATATATTGGGAGGATTTTGAAATTTAAAAATGATTTGAAAAATCAAGAATAAATATTAATTTTTCGCTTGTACTCGAAATAAAATAATAAAAAAATCGAATATAAATATTATATTCAAACATAATTAAAACTGCTTCTGTACAAAAATAAAATAAAAAAAAGGGAAAAAAAAACTCTTACTCAAGAATGTAACTCGATTTGAAGTTTTGTATCCTGAAAGTTCGACACCTCTAATAATTAGAGATAAATCATCTACTGCCCCTGCGTACATGTCTTCCGCCTCACCCGAAAGAGATCCTTAATTGCACAATTAATTTACATAAAGTGATGTTGAAGTGACCAGTTAATGGAACTAGCTAGTTAACTAATTTCCCACGAGATTTGTATATTAAATTTTAATTTTTGAAAGTTATAAGTATTAACATATATCTTATCGAAACGTTCGCAGTTTTATCAAAAAATATAACAGATGATAATCATGCACAATTTTTCAAATCTTGTTTTTTACGTCGTGCAACAACTCAAATTACATTATACAATTATTTTAATTAGACTTAAAGCCTAGTTCGCAATCATAATCTTATTTCGTGGAAAATATGAGTTGCCTATAGTAAATGATTGATGGATGAGTCATCTAAATTTAATTTTCATATACGTTAATTTCAAATTATGTATAGATACATACCGAATTGTTATTTCTAAAAGCTGACTTAATTAGGTCGACAGTAGTCACTGGACCCCCTCCTATTTTAGCACCGTCTCACGTTCTAGAATATCCTCTTACATCGTGTGACAACTGACAAGTAATAAACCAATAAGCGATCTTCTATTAATTTCTTCCTCTTTTATGACCAAGTCAATATTAGTTAGTACGTGTATTATTGTTATCAGCAACATCCTAATCTTTTATTAAAGAGGATTTTCATGAGTTTTAATATTATTATTATGATTGGAACTTGGATTTAACTCAATCTCAAAAGCTAGCTCAAAAGAGTAAGAAGATATTTTATCCAACCGATTTGGGACAACTAACACACCCTCTTCACATCCAAGAATGAACATATATATGAAGCGTGAAGTTTACAAATGACCTAACTATTGGTAGAACGGGAGACCCACTATGGGAAGTCCAATTCACGCTCATGAATGAACATGTGGAGCGTGCAATTTACAAATGATCCAATTATGGGCAGAACGAGTGACCCAGGCAATCCAACACATAACTGTGGAACTTGGGCTCTGATATCGTATTAAGATTAAAACTTGGACCTAACTCAACCCCAAAAGCTAGCTCAAGGGGGAAGATTGTCCAAGTCCATATATACAACTCTCAAATATTTTATCCAATCGACGTGGGACTACTAACAATTATCTTTCAAATAATTGAAGCTTTGTTATTTTCCTAAAATATAATATATGTATTTATCTATGATACTTACATAAAAGAATGCATGTATATATATAACATAGACAAATTTCAAGGTGATGATAAAATTAATTTAGCTTTAAATAAAAATAATACGGTTGAATATAGGAGTGTATTTTTATTTCCAAATCTAAATAAATAGTAGATAGTATTGTCAGAAACTTTAATAAAAGTTTCTTCTCTTTTTAATTTTTATACATCAAAATGAAATCGAATCGAAGTTAGCGAACCATTTTTAGTTGTGGTAGCTTAATAGATGTGTGTGTGGATTTACTTAAAGTGACATAAATATTTAAGATTAAGAGACATGCATGCGAATTTATGGATCCCTAACTATTTGAGAAATCGGGTACTGGTATATACATATATAAGGGAAAATTATATAACAGTTTCATTAAATTGTTAAGAATGGTTGAGTGTGTGAAGCATTGCATGACCCAAGTTCGAATCCCGCAAAAATCTTTTATGTTTGAGTATGTATAGAGTCGAAGGATAGTGTCAATAAGAAAAAGTGTATAACACAAATCTAGTATTGTATATCGAGTTCATATATCTCATCTTATCTAGCTAGGATATGATAAACCCGAAACAGATAAAAGAAAAAAAAAATATGGTGCATTGAATGCCACGCGTTTTTTGAGGCAGCCAGAAGGAGAAGAAAATAAGGAAAAGGACTTCATTTCACTAAGCAAGCAGCTGACTTTTTGCAAGCATATGAGTAAATGCTCACTTCTGTCAGCATTTGACTCTTTAATAACTTGGAAATCTTAGCCCCTTTTACTCATTCTTCTATTGGAGTCAGCCTATATACATACGTTTCGTCTCTTCGGTCTTCTATATATATTTCCCTTGGACATATCCCAGCACCTCAGTAAGACTTTTGTCTCTTACATAGCTTCGGTCTTAAGCACCGAAAAATAAAAAAAGAAAAGAAAAAAACCCTAGAGCATAAGGAAAAAAATCTCATCTTTAGTTTCTCGGAAAAATTATATATACAGTTCTTACCTGTTTTATAGATATCAGATTTTAATGGGAAGACCGCCTTGCTGCGATACGATTGGTGTGAAGAAAGGGCCATGGACTCCAGAGGAGGATATAATCTTGGTTTCTTATATTCAAGAACAAGGCGCTGGAAATTGGAGAGCTGTTCCTTCCAATACAGGTAAAAGAAACAAGTAATATAGGGTGGCATGTGTATTTTTAAATTTTTATCTGATCTTTTTTACTGTTTTGGAGTTGTGTAAGGTGTAATTATTTCTCCCATGGTCAGATTTTGTTGAGTAGTTGGTTAGGATCATTTAAAGCTGTGTAATAAATATCGTAGAGCTGCACCGCTATCTTGTTGAATGCCTGTGTTCAAACATAGTTATGTTTTGATTTGTTGTCTATAAGTAAATATTTAATATGAACTTTTTACTGATATTTTTGGTTTTATTCAAAATTCAGGCTTGCTTAGATGCAGCAAGAGTTGCAGACTCCGGTGGACTAATTATCTTCGGCCGGGCATCAAGCGTGGTAACTTTACGGAACATGAGGAAAAGATGATCATCCACCTACAAGAACTTCTTGGTAACCGGTAGGTGTAAATCTTTACATGATGATCATTTAATTAACAGGATAAACTAGGCAAGATTTCGACATGTTTCTTGAAAATTAGGGCTCGCTAGATTGGATCCAATTCCAGAAAGAGAGATTATTTTACAAGTAAATGATTTCAGGCCACTGAAGTGCAAAGTTCAATGATTGCGTTAGGAAAAGGTGTAAATTTTAAAAATTTAAAGTCATCCATCATGTCACTTTTATCCTTTAATATTTGAAAAGGAGTGCAAAAAGGAGTGCAAATTTTCAACTTACACAAATTGTTATCAAAACCTTCACGTTCAATTAAATATAGATTCATCATTCCCGTGTTGCAATGCCATTTTTTCATTGAATTTTTGGTTTCTAATAAAAAGTTTACGAACTTTAATTTATTTGCAGATGGGCTGCCATAGCTTCGTACCTTCCTCACCGGACGGATAACGATATCAAGAACTATTGGAACACTCACCTAAAAAAGAAGCTTAATAAACTGAAAGGGCAGGGAGGTATTAGCACACATGATCCTTCAGCAACAATCTCGAAAGGCCAATGGGAGAAGAGGCTCCAAACAGATATTCACATGGCCAAGCAAGCCTTGTGTGAAGCTCTATGCATAGACAAATCAGGCCCGAAAACACCCCCTGATTCGGAAATCTATCCGGTTACTTTACAAACTACGACAGTTCCTTCTTCCACATACGCATCCAGCGCGGAAAATATAGCTCGTCTACTCGAAAACTGGACTAAAAAGTCTCCAAATTCATGGCAAAGGGGTGTAAATGAGAGCAACCAGAGTGCTTCTTTTACCAACAACCTTTCGATTGGATCAAGCTCGAGCCCGGGCGAAGGAACAATCTGCGAAAGAATGTTGAGTTTCAACTCATCAAATTATTCAGATATCTCTCAGTCTGTTTCATTGGATCCGGAGGATGCAAAATTTGATGCTGCGAGTTTCACACCTCAAGCGCGTGATCAGCAGGAGACGCAAATGCCCTTTAGTATGCTGGAGAAATGGCTGTTCGATGATGCACCCCCGCAAGTGCAGGAAGGTGATTTCATGGACTTGGCTTTTGTGGAAACTACTGTTGATTTGTTCTGAGGCGGTAACAAAATGCTTTCTTTAGAACAATTCAGCAGTTTGGACAGACCGTAGTATTATGACAAGAGTGTCATTTCAAATTTTCTGCTATATTTTGGTGTCACGTTGGGTGAAGTTAGCTACAATATTTTATTGTAATACCATTGATGTTCGTCATATATTATGACGAGTATCCACTAGATGTAGCAGAATATTTGCAATGAGTCTAGAAATTATGAGGTGAAATGTTCCTAATTTTAGGTTCTATTTGTGGTTTTTAGGAGGACTTTTAGAGAAAGTGTAATTACCTGTATTTGTCGGAACCAAGTGTGTGTACTTTAATTGTGGTGCCTTTTCTTGTTACTTCTGGGAAATAAGTAGAGGGTTAGACTCAATTGAATGCTTTGTAACTTATTCACACAGCAACACTTTGCTATGTTTGGTAGCAGAGATATATATAATTGGGTTTTGGAAAAAAGTATGTCAACGATCTATATATATCTAGCTAACTCGGATTGACTCAATTCACAACTGTAGTAAAAATTATTACTTTTGACGCAAAATGTAATATTTTACACTCAAATAGTCATATCTTGCATAATATACTATGATCGTAAAAAATAATACTTTTCACTAAAATCATCATATATCACACAATATTTCGTTATAATATAATTGACAAAAAATTATATTTTGCAGTGAAAAATAATATTTTAGGCATAAAAAAAATACTATATTTCATCGATCGAATTGAATCGGGTCGAAAATCTGTATCACAAAATAGATATATGAGACAAGTTAGCAGGAGTTTTTTGTCTGGAAAATATTTACTTGGTGGTTTATCAACATATCTTTTATATGGGGAATGGAACATATAAGGGCATCCGCATCCGTCAGAATTAATCCATGTTAATAACTCTCCATCTCATCAAAAATGATGGGGTCCACGAGCCACATATTCATTATATTAACACTTTCCCATTATTAACACACACCAACATTCATTTAATTTCAACTTTCATTATTTATGGGTCCCACTGTCCACTTACTCATTTTTTTTATTTTTAATATTTCAATATCTTTCTAATATTTTTAAAATTTTACAACAAATATTACTAAAAATAAATAGTATTATTATTTTAAAAATAACCTAATTCCAATATTCATTAAAATATTATTAAGAAATGAAAAAAAAGTAGGACTCTTTTATTTAAAATATTATTCAACACAATCTCTTTAAAAAAACACAAAATACAAAGAAAACGAATTATGATAATTGAAAAAAGAATTACATCAATCGAAAATTACATATTCCATTTAGAACCAGCGGGACGATTGTATTGTGACAATGAGATCGAATCACGTTTAAAGCTCATTGTGATGAACCAGCGGGACGATTGTCATTGTAGTAGTCCGCAACACGTCTCCAGAAATCATTCTCCTTCTGATCATTGCCGATGACTGGGTCATCACTCATTGTGACATACGATCTCGCTAGTAGCTCGTCTTCCTCCTTTTCCATATTATTCGCTTCTTCGTACCCTCAACATCTACATCAGCATTTTGCACATTTTCGAGATCAACTCGTGTTTCACGGTCGGACAACTGAGTCTCTGGGACAAACGTAGGAGTTGGCGGCTCGTTTTCGATTGGCAAATTGGTGGATTGTGGATTATATAATCCATAAAAATAAGGCGGCATGAAATCTGGGTTGCCTATACTTTGCCAATATTCAGGTGTAGGCGGTGGATACGGAGCTCGGGAGGTGTAATTTGGATGATTCGAAGGATTTTCATAACCTTGGAAATTTGAAACAAACGGCCAATTTGGAAATTGTGTTGGATATTGTGTAGAAGAAACAAATCGAGGTCGATTTTGTGAGTTCTGACTATTGCCACCCATTTGGCTTTAAAATATGAAAAGATAAATGTTGTGGGATGAATTTGTAGAAATTGATTAGTATATATAGTGAGTAATTTCGAATATAGCCGTTGGTGCATAATTTTGCCGTTTGAAAATAGCCGTTGGTGATAATTAGCGACGGTTTTTCAAAAACCGTCGCAAATAGCGACCTTTTTTTTAAAAAAACAGACGCTTTTCACTTTGCGACGGTTTACGAAAAACCGTCGCAAAGTTGCGATGGTTTACGAAAAACCGCCGCAAATTTCGAAATAACGCCGTTCATTCTGATGAATTTCTTGGCTGCCATGTCAGCCAAGATTATTAATTCTTGCGCCCACATTGGTGGGCGAAAATTAATGGGTGTTATTAACACCCATTAACCAACCAATGTGGGTGCCCTAACAAGCGAATCCCAAATTTGCGCCGCTTATAATTAAAAATTAGTATTTTTTAAAGTAATCAACATTTTTACATTCCGGATCATGGCTGAGCAAAATGAATAATTTCATCAATTGTTTGGCCTTTAATTAAAAAATATCAAGTGTATATATATGTTTTAATTAGTTCTTCTCTTTCAGCTCATAAACTTGTACAAAACGCATGATCATGTGACAAGCCAATTTGATAGTGTACACAAACTTTGTATTTAGTATCAATATTATGTTGCTTTAATTTAAGTAACAATACTCAAATAGTGCAGTATAACTTTTCGCGTGAGTTTCATCTCATGTTAAATCAAAACTCTATTTATATATATATACAAAAAATTTGTGAGATGGTCTCACGGATCAATTTTTTGGGTCGAATCTCTTATTTGGATCATCCATGAAAAAATATTATTTTTTATACTAAGAGCAAGGGTGGAGCCACACAAAGCCCGGGTGGTCCAAAAAATTTTAAAAAAATTTATATGTAAAATTTTGGATAAATTTGATATTAGCACGGGTAGATCAATTTAAATATTAAAGGATTTTATAGTTTAAAATTCTAGTTTGGGTAGAATGATATTCCTGCTACGCCACTGACTAAGAGTATTACTTTTATTGTGAATATCGGTAGGATTGACCTGTCTTACAAATAAATATCCGTGAGACTGTCTCACAAGAGACCTACTCATATATATATATATATATATTAGTTAGTATCAAAGAACATAACTTTAAAACCGTTTTTAACCTTTAAGAGCGGCTTTAATCGCTTCTAATTTTTTTTTGCCGTAGTTAAGCAACCGCTTCTATTGTTAGGGGATCTAAATTCAGTTGCATCAACTGTCAATAGATGTATTGAAACTAAAATATATATAAAAAAAATTGTATTGTTCGCTCAATATATTTGTTACTTTGAGATTTTTTGATCATTTTTATTATCAAATTTCAATTTTAATCATATATTTTCAAGTTTTAGTCATTTTGCATCGAGAGTGTTCATTTGACACTATACACCACTACAAAAAAAAGACGTTAGCGACGGTCAAAACTAAAATTGAAAAAAAAAAAAAACAAATATAGCAAATTATAAAGACTGCAATTTGACAGAATAGATGACAAAATCGAAATAATACAAAATATAGGATTTAAAAAAACTACTTTTTCCTGAAATATATTATGTCCGAAAATAGAAGTTGAATCTAAAAAATCAATGCATCGAGTGAGATTATAACCTTTAGTCCATGCTTACATATATTTCATTGGAGACTAAATCAAAGTGGCACGACATTTTCTAATCTAATATAATGGAAGAACATAAATACATGAGTTTTGGATTGTAGTTTTGACTTTTAAAAGGTGACTGGTGGAGCATTCATTTCAGCTGCAAGTAGCTTGATACATTCAACACAAAATTAATGAGATGCTCTGCTTGTAATCGACGCATCTTAATTTCAGGTCATTTATTAGTTTAAGTGTGGATAAAAATAAATCAGGGAATTTTTTAAAAAAAACATCTTATTCAATAGGGTTTTTTTTTTTTTTTTTTTCAAGCGATGTGATTATAAGTCCATCAAATAAACTTTTATAATATATTCATATAAAAATATTAATTTACCAAAACGAAACAAAGTATATTTTTTATTTTCCCATTCCATGTATATATTTCTAAACTTGACCATTGTTTTTTTTTTTTCTCAATTATTATAATTATAATTATAAATAATGGGACTCGATCGGGACTTTTGTTGGCGAATCACATGGGGCTCCATCTTAATTCTGCTTAGGTTTTATCAACCCATTAATTAATTCATCACAGGTCAACTACGGCTTTGAAATATGCAATTCGTAATTTAATGCACATCACCGTTGCTTTACTTGTTTGACTTGGCCCATATTTCACATGAATCCAAATACGGGTTTTTATGTATATATGCGAACATTTAGAATTATAAATTGTTGATTGTAATAATTGTTTTTATTTAGAAGAGTGATTCAATTGTGATGTTTGAATTGTTATACAGTTTAAAATATTTGAGTTGTACTATTACTATTAGTTATAGATTTTGATAAGTCAAAAACTTGTGTGAGACGGTCTCACGGGTCGTATTTTATGAGACAGATCTCTTATTTGGGTCATTCATGAAAAAATATTATTTTTTATGCTAATAGTATTACTTTTTATTGTAAATATTAGTAGGGTTGACCCGTTCACAATAGTAAAGATTCGTGAGACCGTCTCACAAAAGACCTACTCGTGTCAATTTTAGGGTTTTTTTATCATCAACTTCCTAAAAATTCAATAATCACATCCTTATTTTTTTTAAAATAACAATAATAATCACATCTTTCAAATCAAGGTAATATTCGCTTCGTCTCTTAATCTCTCTCCCTTTTTTTTCGAGTTAGTCTATGTTTCAGCGTGAGTGTTTTTTTTTCTATATTTCAATATATTAGATTATGTGAGTTTATCATATTTTTATAGAATTTTAAATATATGTTGATGATGCAAACTAACATTTGACAATATCACAAAAGAAAAAATATTCAAATATAACATAGAATAATCCTACTATCCCAAGATGGTAAGAAAATGATGAATTGTGTTGGGCTTATGGGCCTGGACTATGTATTTGGCCACACTTTGGGCCCGGGACTCACCGTCTTAAATTATTCCAGTGCACCTTTAAGTTTTTTCTCTTTAAACTTAAATGTCAACCGTTTTTTAAAAAAACACAACCATTTTCCTTTACAAAATAAATAAATAAAAGCAAAAATTTGTGTGAGACTATCTCATATGTCGTATTTTGTGAGACATATATCTTTTTTGGATCATCTATGAAAAAGTATTACTTTTTATGTTAAGAATATTACTTTTTATTATGAATATCGGTAGGACTGATCCATCTTACAGATAAAGATTCGTGAGACCGTTTCAAAAGAGACATACTCATAAATAAATTGTTAACCATTTGTGATTTAATGGATTGAATTTTAGATTATAGCATATTAATATATTCTATTATAATTGATTATACTGAATTAAGATTTCATTATTAATACATTAGAAATCACTTAAATTTATAATGTTTGTTATCGCATTTTAATCTACGCTATTATAATTAAATGTCTCCCGAATTAAGATGTAATGGTTACATTAGAAATCACTTACTTGAAGAAAAAAAAAACTCAAATTCATTAAATTTGAGTAGTAACAACTCTATAATACTATAATAATAATAAGATAGTAAATGTATAAGTTGAGATTTTTCAAAATTCTTTCGAAATCTAAAACAAACTAACAAAAATACAAAAGAAATCGTTTTTCAATATGTCAAACTTATATACTACCACAAAAACTCATGTGAGACAATCCTGCGTCTCAATGTTGTATAACTTATCTTTAACCTGACTTAATTAATGAAAACATATTACCCAATTCTACACATACGCTGTGAAATGATAAATATTAATGCTCCAACTGCCAATCTTTCATGTAACTTAATTTGAGTTAATAGTCCCTTAATTTGTACGTTTCAACATTAATTAATAATTAATAAATGGTGATTATCATTACTTCATTATTGTGTAGGGGAAATTAATTTTCCGTTACATGATATTATTAATAATTTAAATTATTAGTATAAAAAAGGTCTCGAAAAATACATTACTTTAACTATACATATATTTAAAATTTTGTATTAAAATATATTGAAATAATTATAAAAAAAATTAGTTATTCCTAAAATATTTTCTAACTTTCAGAATCGTGTTTTCTCTGCAAAAGTCGTTGATTAAATTAAAAGATCTCGTTTGTAATGATTGGACTGGATTAGATGGGAACACGTTTGAGCCAAACCTCTAAAAACCTCATTATATTAGCGTGCGTAATTATAACATAAAGCAGAGCCCCCAAAATGATTTACTCTATTCTGTACAAAATATCATTAGCAATTATCATGCACTTAATCATTTGTAGATTATTTAATTTTAATATATTGTGTTGTCAAATAGATAATAACTATTGATTAATTTGTGTGACCCTTTATAAAATTTGATTTAAAAAAATAACGATGGTGTGTCACTTATCTATTGGATGCACAATTTTTCTGTGTATAATCACATCCAATATGTGAATGAAACGTTATCGATGTTCGTATAAGTGTCCACGATAGACGTATAACATATCAATACACTCTGTGTGTGTAAATACAAAATATATCCAACTTCCACATTGTCCTCATCATTTAAAGGAATGCAACTATTTTTATTTTCAAGAGACTTCAAGTTCCAACTTTCAACTATAATAATTAGTATTCCAATTTATTTAATTATTTGTTATCCACTAAACTCACCTTAAATACAAAACTCAATCATGTTTATTGCACACTAATCAACAATGAATGTATGCGTATACATATAAATACGTATATACATGCATGCATGGAACACGAAGTTAATCAGACGTTTAATTCATGCGACGGCGCACGATCTTCCATGCACTAAATCATCATAATTACATTCACAAATTAATTATCTATCAGTTTTCCATCGGTAATCTTCTCTTCTTCCATTTATATTCAGTTGAAATTACAGTACAGTGCAGAAAGCCACGAAAACATCACAGGTACACAAGTAAAGAATATTCATGGAAACTCAGCACTCAACATGGTCAAATTATGAAGTCTTTCCCAAAGAAAAATATGAGGATGTTTTCCCTTTTCCAACCCAATTGCCTCCACTTGATTTCAGGTGATTATTATTTTCAATTAGTTTGTTCATACTCAATATTGCTTATGTTCAACAAAAAGTTACAAATATAGAACAGTTCCTTGATTCCTTTATATGATATTGATTTTTCTTTTCCTTTGTTTTTTGGGGGGTATAATGGTTTAAATACAGTGGACATTTCACTGCTACGGATTTTCAGAATGAATTTATCATTCAGGAGGATTCCGTTGACGATGTTCCATTTGTAGGGATGCTTCTCAATGACCATTTTTATCCATCTTTAGATCTTGTGCCATACAACCCTGCTAATCTCATTCAAGGTCGGTAAATATAGAGTATCTTCTCGATTCTTGTTCCAGTGATGATACATCTATCTAGTATATATACATACAACATATGTAGTGCAGAGGGAGAGAGGCTAGATTGAAGTCTAAATTTTCTTGTGAATCTGTGTTTTTTTTTTGGGTATCCAAATAACATAAAAATTTTAACATGCCTCCCTTGCGTTCTATACTTTGAAATTCATCGCCTTGTATAAATAGTGTTGCTACAGTCGTTTAATGTGTTTTGGACTCGTTCATGCTTTTTTCCCCCATATATACGATGAAGCAGTATTTCACTTAGTTTTTCTGTTAATGTTGTGTACTCTACGTAAAACTGTTGGTGATGGACGCAGATGAAATCTTGTGCAAGTCTGGAGCATCGGGAATTTATGAAGAAACGATCGAGGTAGTTCAAATCAAAGACCAAGAAGTGGAATTAAGTGATTATGGAAAAATATGTACAGCACTTGACCAGGAGGAAGTAGAAACGATGGAATCAACAAAAAGCTGGAGACCAGAAGTAATGGTGAAAAATAGTTCGAGTTCTAAAATTTTGACGAGACAAATGATCAGCGAGTATTTTTACATGCCTATAACAAAAGCAGCCAAGGAACTGAATGTGGGATTGACCCTTTTGAAGAAAAGATGTAGAGAGTTGGGAATTCAGAGATGGCCACATCGAAAACTCACGAGTCTCCAAACCCTAATAAAAAATGTTCAGGTACCTTATAATGATCTCTTGAACTTACTATTTATAAGAATGGATCAAGAAATTCAATCCATAAGAGAATCTTACACAACCAAATAACTTTCATACTCGCAAGCGAAGCTCGGTTGATGAGAAGTATGGTAATATTTTGACAGGAATTGGGTAAAGATGGAGGAGAAGCGAAGCTGAGAGACGCCATAGCGATTTTAGAGCAAGAAAAGAAATTGTTGGAAGAGATTCCTGATCTGCAGTTGGAGGACAAAACCAAGAGACTGAGGCAAGCATGTTTCAAAGCAAATTATAAGAAGAGAAGGCTGATGGGAAGCGTTGCTGATTCGTCTTCGAAATCCATAAACGACCCTTCAAATTTTGATCAAAACACACCAAACTCTAGCTTCCATACTCTCCTGGATGCTGATGAGGAAGATTTGGAGTATTTGTTTTCTGATTATATTTCTTCTTGTGATTTTATGATGTTTTGATCCAGTGTAAGATGCTCATAGTACGTTTGATTAGATTTCAGAATTTTGTTGTCAGTACTTAGGAGATTTGTAGTCAATATGTGATATAAATGGTATGCATTTGGCTCAAATTTCATTCTCATATTATCCATGTTCTATTTCGACCAATGAACATCTGCCCAAAAAAATAAAAACAAGACTCCTCGAGATATCTGCCGTTGCTGGCTTTCTTGACCTCGATCTTTTGTCGGAGCCTTCGCAGCACTTGATCGCTACCTCCAGCCGCTCTTCACCACCTACTCAACGGTTCAACACCAGCTCCATGATGAAAAGACGACGATTTCCCTCATAAAATTGTGTACCAAAAAATCCCATTTGCTCCAGCTCCACTCCATCGCACCTCCCGCATTTTCCTCTCCTTTCTGGGGTACCTCCGTTGCGTGATTTGTCTTATTCTCACTGAATATTTTCCGAGTTTCCTGATCCTGACGTTTCTTTGTACAATACCATGATCAAGGCTCATTCAATAACTAGTGATTCAGCTCAAAAAGGGCTTGTGTTATACCCCGAATAACTTTCTTTAGGTATTTATACCAACGCTTTGTCAGCGACGGTTGCTGTGAAATGTTGTGTAAAGATCGGGTCTTTGTCTAATGGGTAGTAGATCCATGCAAGGATTTGGAAAGATGGTTATAAATCTGATGGCCTTTTACTCACTACATTGGTGGACTTTTACTCGTGTTTAGGTGAAGGTGGTGATGCTTGTAAGTTGTTTGATGAAATGACTCGTGAATATACCGTTGCTTGGAATGTGTTGATTTCTTGCTACAGTCGTAACGGGCGAACACGAGATGCAATGGGTTTGTTTGATCTGATGAGAAATTCAATCGAATGCCAACAAGACAATGTCACCTGTTTGCTTGTCCTTCAAGCTTGCGCAAGCTTGAATGCACTGGAATTTGGTGAAAAAATCCATAACTATGTTACGGAACAGTCTTCATTATGAACTAAATATTTGCAATTCTCTTATATCCATGTATTCGCGTTGTGGATGCGTGGAAAAAGCTTCCGATCATGTTTAAGAAGACGGCATGTAAAGATGTAAAGAGCAGGTGTTTTCCCCGGTGATCAGACATTCAACGGGTTATTATCGGCTTGTAGCCACACGGGTTTAGTCAATGAGGGTCGTATGTTTTTCCTTCGTATGAACCGAGAATTTGGGGTTCTTCCGAACATTCCCCATTATGGGTGTATAGTATAACTTTTGGGTCGTGCTGGTCTACTCGAGGAGGCTTACGATCTCATCATTTCGATGAGGATCAAGCCTGATTCAGCAATGTGGAGAACATTGCTAGGAGCGTGTAGAATCCACCGCCAAATTGAACTCGGAGAACGAGCCATCGAGCATTTGGTTGAGCTCAAAGCTCAAGAATCAGGGGACTTTAATTATGTCATTGTTGAATATTTTTTCTTCCGTAGGTATGTGGGAAAAGGTTGTGGAATATGCGCATTGAGGCCACGGTTTTGTTTGAGGTGTTTTATATATATATTACTTTCCATGATATATTTGTTTTGGGGGGTACGCGAATATGTTTGATTTTATTTTCTGGAGAAATTATTTTTTATTCTTAACAGACATTTTACAATAAATATCACGTCATCTAAAAATATACTAAATTAATGCTGTTCAAACATGTAAATCACCGGAGAGCTCAACGAAATACTCATTTTCTATAGTTGAAGAAATTTAAACATGACGATAGTAGGAAAAACTGCCAGTAAGTTGCCTACAAAACTGGAATGCAGATTCTGAGATACATGGATGAACCTGTAACGCTGCACCCCTTTATTTTTCCTGATAGATACTGCTTCCACAAAGCACTAAATTCTAAACAGCGACAGGCTGCTTCTGAACAAAAGCTACGCCTTTCTCAATGCTGGACTTCAGTTCCGGCTTTAGAGCTTCCAATGCCTTCTGTTCGTACTCGGTTAATTCTTGAAGGATAGATGGAATGAAAGCCTCCACGCCATTTCTTCCAAGCTTAATTCTTGAGGCAAAGAAAGGCAGCTCGGTAAGATCAGACTGGACATAAGCACATTCGTAGACGTCACTATCGCCATCCAGACCACGGAGGGACGACTCAACAAACCGAGCTGCAGCATATGCCATTGAAAGAGTGGCTGATCCTGCTCCAGCCTTGGCCTCCACAACTTCTGTGCCAGCATTTTGAATCCTCAAAGTCAGTTCTTGCACTTCTTCGTCACTAAAAGTGACGGACGGTTTGGTCTTCGACAACAAGGGGAGGATAGTAACTCCTGCATGGCCACCAATAACCGGGACATCAACATCAATAAGCCTCAGGCTTTTTCTTTGAGCGACAAAAGCATTCGCTCGAACTACATCAAGAGTGGTAACACCGAAGAGCTTCTTGGGATCATATACCCCTTTCCCTTTCAAGACCTCAGCAGCAATTGGAACTGTCGAATTTATTGGATTGCTTATGATGTGAATCAAGGCATCAGGGCAGTTGTCAGCAACAGCCTCGATTAATGTTTTCACTATGTTGGCATTTATGTTAAATAGGTCATCTCGGGTCATACCAGGCTTTCTTGGAACACCAGCAGGTATGACTACAACATCAGCACCCTTCAAACTATCGGGGAGATTGGATTCTCCGGTAAAATCTGAAACCACCGAAGGTGTGTTGCAGTGACTCAGATCAGCCGAAACTCCCTTCACGTTTGCTATATCATAAAGATTTAATTGAGAAACTAATGGTGACATTTTGATCAAAAGAGCTAGTGGCTGGCCTATACCACCAGCAGCTCCAAGAACAGCTACCTTGTAGGATGCATGAAGTTGAACATGATGGTATGCTCTATTGTTATGCTTTTCGGCTTTTCTGACATAAGAGTGCTTCAAAGCTGCACCGCTCTCGCTGCCCGTAAACAAAGACTTGAAGTCGTGTCTTATGGAGGTTGCTGCTTTGAGGCCATTGAAACTAATGAGGTGGTTTTCAGATTTCAACTTGGCACTCAATGACTTGAGTTGTGAATATGGGCCAACTTTGGAGCCAGTAGCTGATGTGGAGCCAATTGAAAAGGTGGTTGCTGATGTTGTCATCTCGCAACCTGAAATGACAAAAGAATTATGAAACTGTCAAAACACAAGCCAACAAACAACAGCATAGACCCCATTTACCCAAGGCCACAGGAAAAGAAGCTCACGATTCAATAATTACAAGCTTATAATATCTCACACGTTTTAAGCTAAAAGTGAAATATTCCAAATACTACAGTTCTGTGAAATTCTTAGCCACAAACCGACCCCCCAAAACCCAGATACTTCAACCTACCGCAAGATAAAACAAAAACCAGAATCGTAGACCAATTTGTTCAGCATTTGACGTTCAGTACTCAAGAAGACGCTACACCATTGG
This sequence comes from Primulina tabacum, assembly GCF_025594145.1. Taxonomy (NCBI): domain Eukaryota; kingdom Viridiplantae; phylum Streptophyta; class Magnoliopsida; order Lamiales; family Gesneriaceae; genus Primulina; species Primulina tabacum. The sequence goes on from NC_134557.1 coordinate 5,218,133, forward strand.
GGGAAAAACCGCAAATTTATAGCAACACTCAAAATTAAACAGGCAAAAAAAAAAAGACTTCACGCATCTGTACTCACACAATTCAAATTTAATAACCAAAGATTAATAAATCCATTAGGATGCTCCAGATCTATAGCAAAAAAAAAAACCACACACGCACGCACACACGAAATTCGGCGTATATTAGTAGGAAAAGAAAGATATCAAGAACAAGAAATTGAGCACAATTACCTCTTCCGATGACACTTCCACACTGAACCTGGAGATGACAGATGAATAAAAACTGTGAGAGCTATTTGATTTCAAAAAAAGACAGGCCTTTCTTTTCACGGATGAAAGGGGTTAGGAAGCCCACATAAGCCTCTCCGCCGCACAACTTCGACGAAATCTACAACCAGTAGTATATTTTAATACAATTTTTTTCTTTCTTCCTTTTTTCATATATTATAGATACAATTTAGATGGATTCATAAGTGGAATATACACTCACTGGAGGCGGCATAAATGTTGGCATAGATTCAATCCCTCCTAAAAGCAAAAATAATAATTTTGTTGTAATCCAAACAAATAAGTGGAATATGATTTAAAAAATTCGATCTTTTATATCAAAATGTACTAAATAAAACAATAAAAAAGTTTGGTTCGGTTCAAAACGAATTTTCGATTTCGATTTGGACAGTAAATACCTCTAGATATGGGTGAGCCCTGGCCAGAATCTTTTTTTAATTTTTTTATATGTTATTATAAATCAACGAAGAGTTAATATGTGGTTTAAAAAAAATGAATAAAATAAACATTAAAAAATGAATGGCTGAGATTATTTTTCTGTCGTTGATCAATCTCAATTTTTAAAAATTTAAAAATATAATTGAATCACAAAAAGCGAAAAATTGCCAAAAAAAATCTAATTTTTAAAAAATTTCTAAAAAACAATAAAAACAATCATCGATCATATTTTGAAAATCCAACTTTACTTCTATAAATTGACTTCATTATACATTCAAAAAATCACTTTCATTCAAGAAATCAAACTTTCTTCCTCTTTCATTTCATTTTAAATCTAAACATGAAAATGGATTCTTGGATAATTGATGATCCCAACAATCATTCATTAAATTCTTTTCAATTAAATTCTCAATACTCCAACAAACAAATATTGAGCTTTATATTCAATCAAACTCAATTTTACCAAAATTCCAATGAAACCCTTCCTCTTAAACTAAAAAAGAAAGGGAATGAGATAGGTGTTGATAATGGGGGTGAAGGCATCACAAGAAAACAATGGACGAAGACCGAAAATGAACGTCTCACAAAGACATGGTGACCAAACTCACATTGACAATTATCAAAGCAACACTAGTTTCTATGGATTGTTTGGAAGGAATATAATCATTAGTTGCCTAATAGATGGAAAGTATGTGCATAAATAACGTGTTACAACATTTTACATAATTTCGCTTTCCAAAATAAAATAAGTGAACTAAAAGTATTTAACCAAATTATATCGTTATTTGATATGAATGTATGTATTTTGAAATATTTTATTTTAATTAAAATTCAACAATTTTCTAATTAGATTTTTTTTTGTTTAGTATATTCAAATTCAAACTAATGTTCGAACAAGATTATGAGAATATATGGTGATAAAAAAATTGAAAAAAGTAACCAAAATTATTTGTTATAAGGTCTTTTTCAAAAAAATTACCAAACAAATTTTAAATATTTTAAGCTTTCAAAAAATTTATAGGTTGTTATGAACAACTTATGAACTGAATCAAACACCTTCTAAATCACTCACGCCTTCAAATTTGCAATTTGAGTGAACTAACTACGAGAAATCATCAAAATATTTTTTTTTTTTAAAAAAAACAAAGAAATGGCTTCACAATTTGTAAATAGTATAATAAACTCATCGGCCGATGAAATTTGTCAGAGAATTCCTGAAAAATCAATGATGTCATAGAAAAGGCTCGGGTCATCTTTGTACTCGGACAGAAAGAGAGGACCAAAATAAGACAAGTCCAGAGTTGCCAAGAAAAGACCGGGTGAAAACCATCTCAGGTAAAAAAAGTGTAACATGTTTAAACAACCTGAAGTGTGCAGCAATATGAGAAGCATATCAAACTACTATGGACTCATATAAGTCGGGCAAGACAATGTTGAATGATATTGCATTGCGAAAAAAAGCGTCTGGCCAAGCAGGGAAGCACTTAGCATCCTGGACAATTGCAGCTCTTTGGAGTCTTCCATGTCCAAAGAAGGCAGGGTATCCGAGAAAATTAAGTTAAGTGATAGTGGATCATGTCCTCTCGATAATCGAGGGGCCTGTTCCCCTCCATGTTTCAAAGTCATCCGACGCGGGTTTACTTTACCCTTCACCAACAAGAACCGTCTAGGTCGGTTCCTTCTTTTTCAAACCGACCAAGAGGAGATTGGAGTGGAGCTCACAAATATGAGTTACCATAAATGGTAATCATTAAAATAACAAATCAGTATCCATGACAAGATCCTTTGTCGGATACGGTTAGAGATATTAGGGGTTGGTGGGCGTTGATGGGCGAGAATGGAGGGTGGAGATAGAATAGAGATCAGAAATAGTAGTCTGAACTTCGGTTCAAATTTGCATCTTTTATGAGAGGCTAAAATTTAGCCACGTATTTAATTAATATTATTTATTATAAATTATAATTCGAGATTGTGTTAATATAAAAATAATAATAATCAAACATATCTGGATTTATATTTAAGAGTTCTAAAAATCCTTTTTCTCAGGGTTCATCTTTTCTAATATGGGAAAGAGACAAGGTGTGCCCCATCTCCCCATCTCATTGTACTTTATATGTTCATATTTATACCTCAATCCAAAATTAAAGCGATGTGTTATGTATATTGCATCAATTTTTATTTTATTTTATTTTTGAATATTCATCTTTCAAAATAAATAGAGATTTAAATATGAATAAGATGCCTCAATGGCATCTCCAATTTAAGAATATATTCTGATCTAGTAAATCATCTATTGAATATTTTTAGTGCACTTTAAAATTTTAGTTGCTAATATTGGTGCAATGATGTTAAATATTGTAGTGAATTTGACTTTCAAGTTGAACTACAATTCCCACTTTCCTGAGAAAGATAATGGATTAACACTGACCATAACATTACAGAGTATTTTCAGGTGCTTTAGCCCCAAAATTATAGCTTACATCCATCACATTGATACAATGAAGAATTTCTCTAATTCACTCTTGTTTTCTTTCTCACGGTGTCAAGAAAACGCCCTTGAATTTACACCAAGAAAATATCTCGCCAATTCTATCTCTATCACTCAATACTCTTAGTGAGTCTTCTGCACTGCACTTGAGTCTGCTTCATATATCGAAGGCTGGTCCAAGATTCAATTAACTCAACCTCCTTCTTAACCTGTTGCTGCCAGTGACGTGCATTTAATCTGATGAGATGAGTTATCAACTAACTAGGACAACAAAATCCTAGCTAACACTTTTAACTGTTACATTGACATGTAGTCATGTATTGAGTTCTATAACACTTTCATCCACAATTTGTTATTTAACTCGATACTATGTAGTAGAGCCTCCAATGGTCCTAAAGGGCAACACATCACTGGTTAAGTTGATTAATTCCAAACAATAATTGAACGTATTGCTTAGAAGAACTTCAATGCACATATTAGCGTGTGGGATTATGTTCAGTACTACTTTTGTTTACTTCAACAGACCCTGTCTCGATCAATTCCCTTACAAAATGTAGTTTTAGGTTTTTGTGTTTGGACCTTTCGTGGAAGACTTGGCACTTAGGTAAGTGCACAACACTTAATTATTGCAATAAATTACCAATGTCCTTTGTCCAATACCAAGTTCTTCTTCCAATCCTTTTATGCACATAGCCTCCTTAAAAGCCTCTGTAAATGCAATGTATAAAGCGTCTGTGGTAGACAAAGCTACCACATGTTGCAGCATTGCATTCCAGCTTACAGATGTTCCATATACTGTGGAAATGCATCCTATATGGGATTTGCAAATCAACATTCCAAATCTTTCCAAGACTTTACGTGAATAATTCTTTTGTATCAAATGCAACTCTCTTATGCTCCTGTCTTACAATCTCCATCCGAAGGATCTTCTTTGTTGCACCAAGATTCTTTGTTTCAAACTCATCACTGAGTTGAGCTTTAAGATTGCTAATTTCCAAAATATCATGTCATGCCAAAAGCATGTCGTCAAACATATAGTTGAACTTGTGATTTGCCATTAAATCTTTTATACTATTGTCTAGATGTTTGTTTCAAATCGTATAATGATATTTTCAACAAGCAAACCAATGGTATCTCAGATTTACCTCGGGTCGACTAATATACATGCTCTCTTCTTGCAATGAATGGGGATAAGTACTATAATACTTTATTATTTTAAAATCAATTGTATTATTTAATTTGGGTATATATATAGTTGTGTTGTGTGTATGTATTGACGTACTAGTATGTTGCGTAACTCATTTGTAAAAATATGATGTTGACATATCATACTTACAATTAAAAAAATATCATAACAAATCTCAGAGGGATATCAGATCATTTAACTTTCTAGACCGATATCTCTCTACAGTGAGAGATCAGGGAATTGGAGGCCAATGAGGGTTTGTTGCAGCTATCACCTCTATGATTGGAGGCCAATGAGGGTTTGTTGCAGCTATCACCTCTATGATGATGATGCACAGAATATTGGTCATCGATGTCCATAATTGGTTGGGACCATATTTTTTCAATATTGATGATATTTACAGCAATATTTATTATCTATTTAGGGGGCATCCGGATGCCAGGGAGAATAAGGATGATGTATTTGGAATTAAAGGCACTCAAATCTCTTTGATTTTTGACTTTATTAAACCAATTGGTTTAAAAGCTAGTGCTATAAGCAAAAACCCATCGAAAAGAGACAAGCTATCTCATTTCGACAGATAGGTAAGATTACAATTAAAATATACTTGTATATACATACACGCTTATACTAAATTTCTTCTTTTTTGTAGGCTTTAAGATATGCAATTGATTCATATGAAAATGGCCGATTATTTCAGTGATGCTCGTCCATGAAAGCTTTAAGGACTGTAGAACGGTATGCATCTATTTACAAAGGTTGTTTACAAATGACCAAATGAGTTTGAAAAGTCATCTAAAGATCCGAATCCCCATGCAGTTGTAATTGTCGGAAGTTTCAAAATCGAAACTCAGAGAGGATATGAACAGTACGTGATTGTGCAAAACATCTAAAGGTCACAAGAGGGCACTTACCATGAACTAGGAACACAACAATTATGATATACACAATTTTAAAAAGCTTAACTGAAAATATCAGAAAGTACTTCATTTTTCGATTAGATAATAATAAAGTAGACAATTGATATCACAAAAAACTTGGTCGTAGAAATCGTATGATATTAAAAACAATTTGGCTATACTGACGAAGACTAACATCAACCGTTGGAACAAAAAAATTTCTAACATAATTGTTGTGTTCCTAGTTCATGGTAAGTGCCTCTTGTGACTTTTAAATGTTTTGCACAATCACATACTGCTCATATCTCTCTGAGATTCGATACTGAAACTTTCGACAATTACAACTGCATGGGGATTCGGATCTTTAGATGGCTTTTCAAACTCATTTGGTCATTAGTAAACAACCTAGAAACATTTATTTTTTTTATAATTTCAAATTATAGACAAATTTAATACCATTAAACATTAGTTACAAATAATTTAATAAATACAAGCACACCGTTCTACAGTCCTTAAAGCACTCGTGGATGAGCATCACTGAAATAATCGATCATTTTTATACACATTGGACAACTTAGTCCCTTTCCAACATCTCGCATATCATAAAGCGAACAAACAAGAAGAATTTAGTATAAGCATGTGTGTATACATAAGTATATATTAATTGGAATTTTGTAATCTTACCCATCTGTCAAAATGAGATAGTTGGTCTCTTTTCTCTGGATTTTTGCAGATGGAGCTAGCTTTTAAACCAATTTTTTTAATAAAGTAAAAAATCAAAGAGATTTTAATCATCTTTATTCTCATTAACATCCGGATGCACCCGAAATAGATAATAAATATTGCTGCAAAAATCATCAATATAGAAAAAATATGGTCTCAAACAATTGTGGACATCGATGAACAATATTTTGTGCATCATCTCCATAGAGGTGATAGCTACAACAAACCAGAATCGGCCTCCAATTCCCTAGTCTCTCAATGGAGAGATATATCGGTCTAGAAAGTTAAATGACCTGATATCCATCTGAGATTCATTAAGATATTTTTTAATTGTACGAATAACATGTCAACAGCATATCTTCACGAATAAATTACGCAACACACTAGTACATTAATTCATACACACAACACAACTACACATATATCCAAATTAAATAATAACATCAATTTTAAAATAACGAAATATTATATTACCTATCCTCATCCATTACAGCAAAATTGCGAGACATAGCTGAGTTTTGCATGAGCTGCCAAGAAAACCACCAGTAAATAATATAATCATCACTATTAATATTTTTTTTAAATATTAATTGTTTCAAGATAATTAATCTTTAACAAAAAATAAAATATATATATAATCCAATTTTTAATATTATTCACAAAATACTGATAATAATAATAATAATAATAAGCTAGAACAATAATAAAAATTATAAAGAATCAGAAAATATTGACTTGAAATAAATTACCTGAGAATCAGAAGCAATCAAGATGCCAAAATTTTCAATAGTTCATCCACGACAAGTTCCAAAACAATCAATTCTTGCTATTCATATCGACCTGTAAAAGTCCAAGAAAAGTTTAATTGTATCATTTTCATAGGTCATGCAGATGCTGGGACGGAGCTAGGCAATTTATGGGAGTAGGGTGAAATAAAATTCAAGTTAGTTAATCATTACTTAAAAAAATAAAAACATAAATCTAGTTTTTAATATTATTCACAAAACAATATTGTTTCAAAATAAATTATTAGAGAATTAGAAGTGACAAGAATCCCAACATTTTCCATACCTCATCTACGAAAAGTTCCAAAACAATCAATTCTTGCAAGTTGCAACTCATATTGACATATAAAACTCCAAAAAAAGTTTAGTCGCATCATTTTCATAGGTCGTGGCATCGTGCAAATGTAAACATAATATTCCATGAAAACAGATTAGTTAAAGAAAGTATAAAAGTGTTATAAAACTCAATACATGTCATTTAATAGTTAATAAGTAGAATTAACTAGAGTTAGTTGTGGATAACCCATCTCATCAGATTAAACGTACATCACTGGCAATGACAGGTTAAGAAGGCGGTTGGGGTTAACTGAATCCTAGACCAGCCTTGGATATATAAAGCAGACTAAAGGGAAGTGCAGAAGACTGACCAAAGACTATTGAGTGATAGAGATATATTTGGATGTTTTGCTACACATGGGACAACTTGGTCCATTTCCAACATTTCATATGAATCAATTGCATATCTTAAATCCTATAAAAAAAAAAAAGAAGAAATTTAGTATAAGCACGTAAATTTTACATTCCTCTTTGGACTATTTAAAATCTAAAGGTGTCCTTTGCGCCTTGGTGAGCCGTGCGCCTTTAACAACTATGTTTAATCCTGATAATTATAATATTTTGTTCCATATGACAGCACGATCATCAAAATAATATTTTGATGTCCTGGGGCTTAGAGCCCAAAGCGCAAAACGAAACACACGGTTTCACAGAAATAGGGCGCAATAAATAAAATAAAATATTCTAAAAAGATAAAAATAAAATCAAATTATTTTAGAAAATGTGAAATATATGATTTCAAATATTAAAAATCATCATTTTCATCTTCCAAGTATCAATTTTAAAATGCCAGAGCAGAGGCAATGTAGGCCAGCAGCGACACATCATTACGGTTTTTTCTGTTTTATTTTGTAATAAATAGAGGAGAAATCACTCCTCTGTTATAATTTTTTTCAACAAAAAGGTTGTTATTCTTTGAAGCTCGCTTAGAGCGCACAGAACCGTGCACTTTGGAGAGCACAGAAGCACACACTGAGCTTCGATGTGCCTTGCAAGTGCACACTTTTTGCGCTTTTGACAACAATGAGCAAAACTTTATGATTATCAGGTAAAACTTATCAGGTAGCTCATTATGAATAGAACAATTAGATGCCCTAAAAACTAAGAAAATCTTAAAAGTAGAACATACAAATACTTAATCAACGGAAAATGAATATAAGAACACGATAAAACATAATTTCTAGGTATTCTGGATACGCTTGTACCATGTGTCAGAGGGCTGAGCTTCATCTCTTTGACAGAGTTTTTTAACATAATCATCCACATTGTCAACCAACATTGAAATTTCACCAGTACACTAAAAAAAATAAGACAAAAATCAAACTCCAAACTTCTTAGTCAACAAGTAATGATCAAAGGAACAACATTTGATGACACAAATGCATTCCTCTTCTGCCTATTTAAAATCTACTTTAAATTTTACAAATTATGGTTTCGACATCTGTGTCATACTTCATCCTGGGTTTCATTCAATCTCGGAGTGTAGCAGCACAATGCACCAACCGGAAACTCAAGGAAATACTTCAAGCATTTACTTAAAAGCACACTGACACAAGCATCAAATCTCATTTGGTGAGCTACATTTAGAACTTGCCAACCACCATAATCCATAGAGTAATGCTACATGTACAACCAAATTTGTACAACAATTTTTATAACACAAAAAAAATCAATACAAAAATTTCATTTATCAACATCTCATGATAAATTCAACGGAAAATCTCACGATATAATAACAAAATCTCACGATTTAATTGTTGTAAATATCGTTGTATGATATTTTGGTTGTACCTTTAGCATTATTCTAATCCGTATCCCTTCTTTGTCTTAAATATTTTACTCCCGATTTCATTATGGCTATGGACTTTGAAACATCAACAAAATCCGAAAAAAATCTAGGCATGTATCACATAGTTAAAATAACCTAACCATCTATGGTTTAAAGGTAAAATGAACAAACTACTAAACCTAAACATCTTCATGACAGATTAAGAATTTTAATTTATTTAAGTTGGTTTGAATTGGCGTGAAAAACCTTTGCAACTACACGGAAGATAGGAATTTATAAGACTGTTAACAAAGATATTTTGTTCGACACAACTGGTTATGTACTCCATACAACAAAAACCATTGAAGATTCACATAAACCAATAACAAATATTGCGCAAATTCTAATAAAATATGCATAAAAAACGAGGATATCATGGCGAGGATGTTTCAACACATTAACAATACATCGAAAAAGATGGCACTCATCACTATCACCATCCTGAGCGCAGACAGTCATGAATTTACATACATATGAAGAGTTAAGCTTGACAACCTTCACGAGATTGAAATTCTTTTGCTGTGAACAAAAGAATTGCAAAACGAATTTTTTATGTGCATTAAATAATAAGGATTAAGGGCTGCCAATAAACCAAATAATATATCTAGCATTTTCCCTATTGTACAAGCTCAATACTAGTTTTGCCCCACTGTTGACATCATATCCCCTGTCGTCAATGTTCACGTGTCGTGGCTCCACCAACACGAAGCACATGCGGTTGAGTGTATAATAGGCATCACATATCTGTCAACAAATTTTGTTTAAAAAAGGTTTAGTGTACAAGAAAATGCTATCAGTTGAGTCCAAAAATGGTAGGTCCAATTTAAGTTTCTATAAGTTGTGGGTCAAAAACCACCAGCAGGACCGCCGCCGACAACGGCCACTCTGAGGTTGCGGCCAGCCACTCTTGGGCTAGATTTTGATGCTTTTACACGGAGCACTTTGCGGCGCTGGAATGGAACAGCGGCGGCGGCGGAATGGCTGTCCAACGCCGTGGAGTGGCGGAGCCCGACGAAGGATTTGAGGACGATGGAAGCCATTGTTGAGATTCTTGGGAAGACAATAGAGAGGGAGTCTGTAATATACTGATGGATCCTTTGTTGGATATGGCTAGGGATATTAGGGGTTGGCTAGCGTTGGATGGGCGACAATGAAGGGAGGAGATTGAATTAAGATAAGTCTACCGTTTATTTAACAAACAAACTTTAAATATTTTGTGGAACTGAATCAGTTGGATTGACCTCATTTAGGTGATATTTAGTTATGTTGACATGAGTCTGTCTGAGTTGCGTCAGTTTGGATCTCACTCTTTGTAGGTCAACACACTGATCATCTGGAGAGTTAGTTTGTCTAATTTGCTCGCCAAATATCTCAAGTATCATTCATTTGTTCAGTTGACATTGTTTCATCAAATACAATAAGTTTCTTCAAAATTTAAAGTTTGTTTGTTAAATACATGGTAGACTTTACTAACTTATAAATAACCAATAAATATAACATCAGCTGAGTTAGCATCAAAAGCTTTCAGATGATTTTTACCGCTGTTATGAAAAAACATTTGCAACCAAATTTTTTTAGATGGGATGATATGGGTCGTTTGCCATGTCAGATCTCATTTGGTATCTTGCCCCATATCTTGTTTATAATTGATCTGTTCTGATGATAGCATGATGTGTTAATTGTTTTGATCCAAAATCTTTGAGAAATTCCAGTATCAGCAAGTATTGTTCTAGCGGCGTCTTTAAGAGTCTTATTCCTTCTCTCAACAACTTCATTTTGCCGAGATGTTATAGCTGCTGAGAATTCATGTCTGATTCCATGAATTTCTAAAAATACCGACAAAGTTTGATTAACAAATTCAATTCTTCTATCAGACCTAATTTTGTCAATTCTTTTTTATTTTTCATTTTAAAGTATTTTGAAAGTTTTGATCAGTTGAGTAACAATTTGATTTTTTGATTTTAAAAAAATGATTCAAGTGAATCTTGAGAAATCGTCAACAATAACTATAATGTATTTCATCATGTATAACTTTTAATAAAACAAATGTTAGGCCCCACAGTTATTGTTCAGATTGTCCAAGACAAATTCATCATTTAAAATATGGATGCAAGACAATACAATAAAAATTCAATAAAAAGAATTTTTTTTAAAAAAAATACAAATATTTGATGGTCTTCATTGTAAAGTTAAAAGAAATACATCATAATATTTTTTTCATGTGTTATTGTTATATATTTTTCTGTATCCAAAAGAATTTGAAATTATAATTTTTAAAATAACAGATATTTGATGGTCTTCTCTCGTTATAGTATAACGAGAGAAGCGAGTGCTAAATACATGAAATGTAGGGAGTATCAATGCAAATTATCCGAAAAAAGTTAGAGAAACGAATAGGAGATATGCCTTCACCTTGTTTCCAAAAATTGAACTAAGATATATCAAAAAATGCTTGATAGATGACCATTCACTCCTAACTCTTAATAGCTATTTTAAATTGTTTTGGGCAATAGTACTTATTTAATATTTCAAACTCTCTTCATGACCACCAGAAAAGCCAGAGTCAATGCCAACAGAACCACCAGCACTAATATCATTTTTACTATCACTTTCATTCAAAAAAAAATATGAGTTAGAAAATACCACACAAGAATGAACACACACACACACACACACACATAGGTGAGTGGAAAAGATAGACATTAATTAAACATCTAACCTTGTATTACCGGAGCAAGAAATCGCCAAACTAGAATTGACAACAGCATCAACATCCCAGTCATCGAGAGCAAGTTACTTGAGACAGTCACTCATATGTGGATAAATCTTATTATTATCATCCTGCTCAGCCGTAATCGTAATTTTATCGTCCTAAAGAAATACGACAAGAATGAACTTCCAAAATTCTTATGTCAAAGAGAGAGAAGCTTGCGTCTTCAATGGTACAATTTACATTCCTCTTTGGATTATTTAAAATCTCAACCGAAATTTACGTCTTATGTCTGCCATTCGTCTTGTACTTGGTTGTAGGTTTCACTCGTGCTGGGTCTGCAGCCTCACACCATCTACATCACACGGCACCACAACTCAAAAAGGATTTTCAAGCATTCACTAAAAATACAGTGACAAATACGCCAAACTTATTTGGCTGCCTACATCTACAACCTCAGGTCCATCAGTCACCATATCTTCGCTCTGCCTTCAATTTTATCTTTCCCCATTTGGTATCTCATGGCTACAGACTTACACACTTTGATAGACTCATATTCACATATTTGTCAGTCAAATTATACAAGCAACTCATAGTTTATAAGATGAAAAGAACTTGCTAGTAAATCCAAATTCCTTGATGAAATAACTAAGAATTTTATTTCATTATAGTTGGTTTGATTGATTTGCATATCCCTTGTACCAACCTATACTTAACATGGACTTTCCAGATTGTAAATCAAGATATTTTGTCTGACGACAGCGTCCACAGATACCAAACCATTGAACAATCACGTGAACTAGGCACAGCGATAATGTGAGCAAGTAATAACATCGAGAGGATGGTACGTTAACCTCACAAAGCAATACCTCATCATCACGCTTAAAGCAAACAGCTCGAAAAAGACGATACTCGTCACTTCTACCATTTTGTGCCCAGAAAGTCATGCAGTAGTAACATCGATCAACAAAAGAGTAGAGCTTCTCAACTTTTACGAGCATGAAGTTCTTTTGCTGTTATTTCCCCAAAAATATGCAGAACAAATTAGTATGTGCACTACAAAATCTGGCCTGCAAAAATGCTAAATAATAAGTCTAACTTCTTTTTTATTGTAGAAGTTTATGGCCGATTTCGCATATTCTGTGACCCAGTCAAAGCAGTTAACATCCACTGATGTCAACGTTCCACACTTGTTATACAAACAAGGGTCCAAATAGTCTTCACACATCTGTCAACAAATTTAAACAAAATTTAATTTTCGAGGTGCGGTAATACAGATGGTTCCCACCAAATTATTAGATCTAATTCATGAGTTAACAATTGTGGGTTTGCTAGGAAATTTGCATCAAATTTTCTTCCCGAATTGTGTTTCTTCTAAGCAAGGACAAACAAGATCTAAAGAAAAGAAACAAATGGACTAGAAATGAAGAAATTTGTGTACCTTGTGGAGATCTGAAAACGATTTCTCTCCCATTATACGAAAAACTGCAAAATTAGCATCAGAACGCAATTGAAAATTTCCTTTTGCTGGAGTAAATTTCACAAATATTAAACATCTTTCGTAGTACAAAACAAAACTTCATTTGATGGCTTACTGATAGGTGTCGATTTTACGTATCTAAGTGCATCATTTTAAGTCCATTAGTCCGAAAGTTTTGGGGATTAACAACTATGTTTTTATCGTGTGATTAATGAATTTTTACTTTGTGCTGCCTAATAATTTCAATACTACCATATTTTTTCCATTTAATAGTTATATATACATATGTATAAAAGTTAATAGTGCTTCTTGCTTTGATAAGGCGTGCGCCTGAGGCTAAAGGTGCCCTTTGCGCCTTGGTGAGCCTTGCGACTTTAACAACTATGTTTAATCCTAATAATTATAATTTTCATTATTATTTTATTGGGTTTGATCCATCACCGATCTTACTTGTATGCGAGACATGAATTACACCATCAGAACCAAGAGCAGAATCATCCCGAAGATCATTTCTCCTGCTTTCACAATTGACAAAAATAGCTAGTAAGAAAATGTTTCACAATCACGAACCTAATCAAAAAAATATAAGCATATTTTTCCAATTAAAAAAGGATATAAAATAAAAAAGAGCAATATAAGTGGGAAAAAACATTTCCTAAACATTTAGCCTTACGTTACTAATAAAAAAAAGGCAAGGAGCCACAACGCTTTCATCCGTATCACTGCACTATCATTAATATAACATTTGGGTGTCCTGGGGCTTAAAGCCCAAAGAGCAAAACGAAGCACACGATTTACATAAATAAAGCTCAATAAATAAAATAAAATATTCTAAAAAGATAAAAATAAAATCAATTTATTTTAGAAAATATGAGATAACAAGAATTAAAAATCATCATTTTCATCTTCCAAGTATCAAATATTAAAACGCGAGAGCACAGGCAATGTAGGGCAGCAGCGACACATTATTAGGGTTTCTTCTGGTATATTTTGTAGTAAATAGAGGAGAAATCGCTTATACCATGTGTCCGAGGGCTGATCTTCATCTCTTTGACAGAGTTTTTTGACATAATCATCCACATTGTCAACCAACATTGAAATTTCACCAGTACACTAAAAAAATAAGACAAAAATCAAACTCCAAACTTCTTAGTCAACAAGTAATGATCAAAGGAAAAACATTTGATAACACAACTGCATTCCTCTTCCGCCTATTTAAAATCTACTTTAAATTTTACAATTTATGGTTTCGACATCTGTGTCATACTTCATCCTGGGTTTCATTCAATCTCGGAGTGTAGCAGCACAATGCACCAACAGGAAACTCAAGGACATACTTCAAGAATTTACTTAAAAGCACAATGACACCAGCATCAAATTTCATTTGACAAGCTATATTTAGAACTTGCCAACCAGAGTTCACCATAATCCATATCCCTTATTTGTCTTAAATATTTACCTCTCCCGATTTCATTATGCCTGTGGACTTTGAAACATTAACAAAATCCGAAAAAAAAATCTAGGCATGTATCACATAGTTAAAATAACCTAACCCTCCATGGTTTGAAAGGTAAAATGAAAAAACTACTAAAGCTAAACATCTTCATGACAGATTGGTTTGAATTGGCGTGAAAAAACTTCGTACCAACACGGATGATAGGAATTTTTAAGACTGTTAACAAATATATTTTGCTCGACACAACAGGTAAAGCACTCCATACACCAAAAAACATTGAAGATTCACATAAACCAATAACTAAGATTGCACAGATTCTAATAAAATATGCATAAAGAACTAGGATATCATGGCGAGGATGGTACCTTGATCTCACATAACAATACATCCTGTTTCAACACATTAACAATACAACGAAAAAGATGGCACTCATCACTATCACCATCCTGAGCGCAGACAGTCATGAAGTCACATGCATATGAAGAGTTGAGCTTGACAACCTTCACGAGATTGAAATTCTTTTGCTGTAAACAATAAAAAATGCAAAACAAATTTTTTATGTGCACTAAATAATAAGCATTAAGGGCTGCCAATAAACCAAATAATTTATCTAACATTTTCCCTATTGTACAAGCTCAAGGCTAGTTTTGCCCCACGGTTGACATCATATGCCCTGTCGTCAATGTTAACATGTGTTGTGGCTCCACCAACATGAAGCACATGCGGTTCAGTGTCATAATAGGCATCACATATCTGTCAACAAATTTGTTTAAAAAAGTTTAGTGTACGAGAAAATGGTAGGTCCAATTTAAGAGTCTATAAGTTGTGGGTCAAAATAATACTGCATAAATCTGCAACAAGTACAAAATGTTGGATACAATCCAAGAGGATGTAAATTGTGGGTCAACGAATAATGCAGCACTTTGCATCAAAATTTTATTTCCCCACTTTTGTGTTTCTTGTCCGCAATGAAAAAATTATAAGATTGGGGTCGAAACAAATCGTCCCAAAATATTTAAAAAAAATCATAAAACAGCAAGGCGAAACGAAAACATATGATAAAAGAAAAACAAAGCGAGAGAGAGAGATCGGAACCGAGAGAGTCGAGAGCTGATTCGGTGCTACAGCGCGTACGAACAGAAACCCTAGCCAGAGTGTAGGCGGAGGAAAAGATGAAATTGTTGAGCGTGAGAGATGGATATATAATATAGAGTTAATTCGCCATGCACCCCTCAGAATTTAATTCCTTATATTTTTGACCTTATACCATTTATATTTTGTAAACTAATTTTTAATATAATTTTATATCAAAATTGTCCTGACCAATTACCTCTTACCTTCTACCATTCTAAATCGTCCCCTTTAATTATTTTTGTCCACGTGAATTGCCGACGCCATCGTATTTATTTATTTATTAAAAGAATAAAACGACCAAATTGTCACGTAGAATTAGTGTTTTTTCTAGAACTACTGATATATTATTAATAATTATTAGATCTTGAGTTTCAAAAAATCATTTGAATTGATAGCTTAAATGGGTGTGCACTACAAAAAAAAAAAAATGGTTTGTGATGCTCAAATCCATCGCTAAAACTGCCACCACCGTAACTAATTCAGTTGTCGTTGACCTTGAAAAACCGTCGCTAAATTTAATATATATATATATAATCAAATTTTTATTTTATATTTAAAATTTTATATATCAATTTTTTTAAAAAAAAATTATTTATAATGTATTTGAATATTTATCAAACATAACAAATTTCGCTAACCGTGTTCGGAAAAAAAATTAAATTAATATATATTCAACTGAATCCAATTAATATTGTATATAAAATAAATCAAGTCTGACTGATGTTTAAACTAAGAAGTGGAATAAAAATCATACACAACATATAATAAAATACTACGATGTTTCGATCTTATCATCGTCGTAACCATCGTGATCGAGCCCTAGAATCTTCGGTCAGGCTACTCCTCAACACGGATCTCTTATTTGAATCATCCACGAAAAAGTATTACTTTTTATGCTCAGAGTATTATTTTTATTGTGAATATCGGTAAAGTTGACCCGTCTCACAGATAAAGATTCTTAAGACCGTCTCACAAGAGACATACTCTTGCCTAAAAGATCGAGCCATCATGTGACTTAATTTATTTCTAAATTTAATTAATTTATAACTATTTAAGCCTAAGATTTTCTTATGTTGGTTTTTAATAAAATAATATAGAATATTCCAAATATTCTGTTTTCGAAATTATTTAATAAATAAATAAACATTATCTGGATACTAGAATCTATCACATTTTTTCCTATAGATAAAAGAGATCGTGGCATCAAAGCAAAAGACATTTGGCCGTTATTGTAAAATTAGTGAACTCAATTTTTTATGCGAATATTTTTATATTTAATTTTCTCCCAATAATATTTTAAAAGATATAATTGATTATATTACATAATCTTGAATCTGCACTCAAAGAGAAAGTGCGCAACAACTCAAAATGCACTTGTGTATATGCACTCAATTTTAAATTCATCCACTTGTTGCTCAAGGTTAATTTTATTACATTTAAAATCCTGGAAATCATTTATCTCAAATTTAATTTTGAGCTCTATAATTTAGATATTCAAGATTTTGAACTTTTTTGTTCACCGTATGAATTAGTAACACTGCATAAGCTCTTTTTTTTTCCGTTTTTCGAAAAAGTTTACTGAGTTGTCAAGAAACATTCTTATCGCGATTTCAAAGAAAAACATACACGAATAATGTAACATCATGCTCTTCACATCAAAATAACTATCCTAAGACAATCATCTAGCTAGATATCATTTTCTAGAATTTTTGTGTTGAGGAGGAAATAGCTGATTCGTTTACTCTTTTTTCCTAACACAGTATCATATTATAACAAGCAGTATCATATTATAACAAGCATGCACTATGTAGTTCGATACCCGAGCACCCACGCATTCAATGTAACTCGATCGAATTCAGAATTGAAGTACCGAAAACACTACTATTTTAGCCAAGATCGATTGGTTCAGCAGTCTAGACAGCCTCTTCCGAGTTGTGTTCTTGGAGTGTGGCGATTATTAGCCCCAGATCCCGGATAGTCATTCACCTCTATTTCCATCAATCTTCTCCTTTTTGTAAACTCCCACTTTTCACTTTTATTTTCCTGCATATTTAAACTTCAGTATGGGAAATTTTAATGAATGCACGACCATGTCAAAGATTTAGCAAGCGCATACATACCATGTAAACTTCGTCTGCGACTGATCTATAACTTCGAGATTTCTGCACCAGATTTCCACTTCCTGAAATTAATTAGGAAGTGATAAAAAATGTCATGCAAAATCATCAGCAACTGTTCAAGATCCACATGAAATATTGCCTGCAGCTAGCTTACTTGTAACAGGGATTGCAACAATATTCGATCCAAAAATGCAAGAAAAACACAAAATAAGCAGCAACAGGCGAATGCCAGAAGTATTATCCATCGATGTCGAAGCAAATTTTAGACGCACTCACAGAATCTAATCTTAATTATATCTTCCAGCCATGTAAGAAATAGTTTATGTGTAGGTTATTATATAAAACAGCGAAGTTAGTGGTGGAAAATTAGCATATTTATAATTCAGTGGGACTGGTTTTTTGCTGAAACGAGTGAAAGAAAGTCAAAAAGAGTGGTGGCATGCAGCACAAGGTCATCATCGCAATCATGCATGTGGATACTATTTAATATGTGTGTGGAAAGTGTCGGACAAACCCATTCCATTTTAATTTGCCGTTGTCTTCCTAATTTCGTAATATATATTTTTGTATTCATGCTACAAGAACAACACGGATTAGAGATCGATTAACGATCAATTTGATTGATATCAATAACCTTGATCGGTCTTTAAATTAGCGACCACATTTATGTCGTCGTTCTCTAAGATAGAGACCGATATTTTTTATGTGATTTCTACTTTAGATACCAAATTAAATAATTAAAGTCGAGTGATTACGATCAATTATATTTTATGTTAGTCTCCGGCATAACATTTTTTTTTGTTTGTATTTGCTGCTATTGTATCATGGAAACGTACTCTTATATATTAGAACGCCGTGGAAAAAATAAAAAGTCACCATACCCCACCTCGAAAAATAATAAGATTAATAAATCTTATTTAATAATAACTCGAATTCCTACATACATTCACTATACAAGCTAAGATTAATGAATCTTGTATACATACACTAATTAAGTCACCGACTCCACTATACAAATTTCTTATTTCAAGAGTTGACTACTTTTTGCTTATTATAGTACTCTACAAAATTAACCTTACTTTTCCAACTTTCATACGGAGGAAAAAAAAAAGACGACATTGTATGAAAGTTGGACTTTGATTTAAAGCGAAGGAAAAGTCAAAATGGTAACTCTTGCGGAAATGGAAGGTGACATCCAAATTTCCGGTCACGCTGGAATCAGTCAATTTCACATATATAATAAGCTTGGGTTTAGAATTTTATGGGAAAATAAATGTGCCAAGTTTTTTTTAATATAAAAAAAATTGGCAACTATAAACGATATATCATAAAGCGAAATACATTGATATTTTATTTAGAACGTACATCTCTATGATTTTTTGATTTATTTTTGCTATAACAAATAAGATTTTTTTTCTTATTTATTATTTTTTAAAAACAGAAATTAACTATTTATAAGCCTTCAAATAAATTTTAAGGTCCCCATGGAATTAACTAGTTAAATCTAAAATTAGATTTCTACTAACATAAAGTTAAAAAATAATTAAAAATTTCTAATCTGTTATTTAATAATCGGGCGTGGATTGACGAGTTAATAAATACAAAAAATTATAATCATGTAAAATGTATGTATGTATGTGATTGATTGATTGATTAATTAAATATAACCTGACATACTAACATACATTACTTTATTTATTTACACACTTAATAAAGTATATTATACGTTTTGTATAATACTTGTATCATATTTGTCTTGCTTAAATAATATTTTGTAGTTCAAATTAAATACATTTAACAAGAACAAAAATGCTTGGCCTACCAATTTCACATATATTTTTTAAAAAAAATTAAATTTGAAAACGATTTAAAATTAGGTTATCTAATTTTTTTACTCGATGTCGTAGTTAGAGGTGACTCACCTATGTAGTAGAATAAATCTACCCGAATTACTCGGTCAGGTACCTGACATTTCAAACTCATTTTATTTGCCCCATCGAATAACATATCATCTACCTAGCCACCTAATCGTCTCTCTCAAAAATCATCCCAAACCCTAGAAAATCAAACTCTCGAAGATCTAGAATAAGATTTAATTTAAAAAAACCAACCCGGTCTGGAACCCAAACTAGTTAGTCGGGTAGTCCAGATTCCAACTCGTGCCCACCTTAAGTTGGTAATCTAGACCAGATTATACTAGAATTGGGTCAGGCTTAAAAATTGAGATAATTATTTGTTTTGAAGCCCAATAGAACTAGCCTTGGAACCAGCCCACCTTACATGGTCGTTCGGTAAATTTAGTGCTCGGGTCACGAAACCCTAGCCGCGGCGAACCCCCTTCTAAATTCATACGGATCTCCTATATATATACACATGCTCACTTGGCGACAGATAATCAGAAACCCTAAATCTGAGATACCTTAAAACTTCGGATCCGGCCGCTCTTCTGTTCCTGCTGGGTAACGTTCACCCTTCGTGATGATCCAAGTTAATTCGTCTTATTTTTCTGTAGAACATGATTGCCTCAAATTGAAAATGATGATTATTCGCCATAATTGAGGAGAAAGATGAGATTTTTATGGGGAAATCAGAATATCTGATTCAATTCTTTTGGGCACTGGATATATATATATATATATATATATATATTTTTGTTTTTACTGAATTTCCAATGCGTGAAGGGTGGTTTAGCTTTTTCTTGATTGATTTTTCGCTTTTCCCCCCATTAGATGTGTTATGCCTGTGATGGTGTTAAATATACTTTGAGTGATTCTCTATGAAAAGCATATATTCATCTGAGGCTTGGACGCATTTCAACTTTTGTTCCATTTTTCACTATAATCTTTTTTTAGAGATTATTTTTCCCTTTATATCTTTGATTAAGTCTTAATTGTTGGCAAATGATGATAAAAATAGACAGGGACATCAGAGCTCCACGGAGTGAAGATGACTATGTCTAATGGGAATCTCTTTGATGCTATAATTTAATTATTTTTGGCTATTTTTTTTAGATCTTTGATATCATCTTTAGACACAAAATTCACTTTTGAGAACTGTTACTAGCAATGGCAATCCAAAGAGAAGAAAAAATATTACAAATATCTGGTAGTCATGCCTATTGAAATGGCTTCTGAATTCTTTCTAGTGTTCTCTGGTAAGTTTTTGTATCAAAACGCAGCCAGTGGTGCATACATAGCCATAAGTTCGTGTACTGTGATTGGCTGTCAAATTCTATCAGACCAGACGCCTTTAAAATCCTCTTGTTTTTTTGGCCCAAAATATTGCGACTCGACACTTCCACACTGATTTGAAAATACGAGCAGTAATCTACGCTCTCTGGTTGTTTTGGTTAAGCTTACACGGCGTCCGTTGTCATAAAAAAGTGATTTGCCTGTGATGTATATAAGCTATTTGCACGCATTATCAGAAATGACAATGTTGATATACTTGATTGTCACTACCTCTGAGGCAATTCAAATCTTATCTTATTACACTAAAAAGTATGAATTTTTTTTTTAATTTTACATAAATTATTTCTTATCTTTTGTTTCATATCTATTCATAAATGTAACAAAACGTAATTATAAATAATGTTATTGTTATAATTATATTTAAATTTCTTTGTTAAACTCTTTTTTATTGAAATTATCATAGTTTTCTGGAATCTTGGCCTGATGATTACTTTCCAAAGAACGGAGATTTGAATGTCGTTGTTTTGTTGAAGCCTAGGAAATTACCTGGGCTCCAATTGCGGTATTTGTAATGAACTTTTCTATCTTTCTGATGAAGGCATCTCTGGAATATCCCTCAATTTGCATCAATACAAATGGATTTCGAATTCTTTTGAATTGAATTGAATGGATAAATGAAAAACATTAAAATAAAAAATATAGTATTTCATACAACCTAAAAATACGCAGTGCCATGTTAGGATCATCAGTAATATAATATATGACGTAATAATGCATGTTTTTCGTCATAATTAAAACAAATCCACAAATGTAATTAATGGTGAAGAAGAAAATGTAGCATAAATTAATAATTTTATGTATTCTTGATGATTACTTGGAAATCACTTCTTATCCAAACTCTTGGATTATTCTGCGAAGTAAAAAAGCTGCAAAACTCACATTCGATGCAAGATGTAAATAATTTATTTTTAGTACAAGTGTGGTAAAGGGATCGAACTTGTGTCCTTCAATTAAATTACACTATGTGAGACTGTCTCGCAGACGTTTTTTAATTAGCAACGAGAGTAAGTTGCATGTGAAGCAATCCGGAAAACTCAAAATGAATATTATGGAGATTAATTCAATCACTCAATCCTCAAATCCCAAAATTTATATATCACATCCATTATTTTATATTTTTATTAATTTTAATATATTTAAGCTGATTCATCAAATAGAATCGATACAGTATTAATTTCTCTGCTCATTATGAAAACTTTTAAAAATTGTAGAAAAACGTAAGAGAATTAAATTAATTAAAAAATTGAAAAGCAACAATAATTTCTGGGGCTTTCTTTTGCATGATCGATCATCTTCCACGTTTCATTCAAAACAATTTAACTCGCTCCATCCGTCGTCTCCGTGTGGCATTTTCAAGTTAAAAATATTAACAGCTGTCCTAGAAAATAAATTTTCTAAAGAAAACCTGACATCATGCGTCGCATATTTTATGCTTTTAATAATTTAATATGGAATAAACATCTTATCCGAGATTCCATCTGACAAATGGATATTCGATTCATACTGCCACGTCTCCATCACATACATTTTATTGGATAGTATTTAATTTCCTCCTGATATTTTATTTTCTGTTGGAAAATATAAAAGTGGAAAAAGAACGAGACTTCGTTTATCAGTTCAATACATACATGTGTGTGTGTGCATTTAATTAATGTCGACCTAACTAACAAGAATTTGAATGAAACACAGTACAATGTATACAAAACATATACAAAATGTAAATAGCTCAATAGAATATGATCGATGTTTCAAAAAATTATTATATGAAATTTTAAATAAGAACAAATTTGGCTATGTGCCATTTGCATGAATCTGGATCCTCTGTTGTGACTGAAAACACAGCATCGTTGATGTACTCTTTTTACACGAGATGATCATCTGACAATTTTTAAAATTCACCTGACACAGTGTGAGACCTTTCAGATGATCAACTGATCATCTAGTATAAAAAATACACAACATCATGTTCTGTGTTTCAACTACAACAAAGAATCCAAATCCATTTTCATGCACGCACTCATATTTCCTTGTCTTGCTTTGCTCCACCACCCTCGTACAAAGCCACCCTCCTTTAATAATAATGGGCCGCCCATGGAAAAAGATGCTACTTTTGACAAATAAATAAGGACAAAGATGCTGATTCCACAGAAAATACAGTTCATTTGTATATGAATTTAACAGAACAATACTTGATTAAATTCTGGTTTTTTTTGTGCTTGTTTCGTAAAAACAAGAATTAACACCACCAAAGAGACATTCATTCATCTTTCCCAAAGTACAACACCGAATCAATCGATGCAATTCATTTCCCAGAAGTAGAGGCTTATATATATATATATATATATATATATATAAACCTAGAGCCTGATCCAGGGAAACACGCCGTAAATGTTATATTTACATCGCATGCAAAATGCCTCAAACCCATTATAGGCTCTGGACAGAGCCAAGAATTTAGCCCATAGATGATCTTTGGGGCGAAGACTGCGTTTTCTAGAAATTACACATTTAAAATTTGGCAACGATGCGATCTTGCCACCATTGTTTTGCCTCCCGTGGACGAGATATTTCGAGACTCCTCCGCGGTTGCGTCAGGCAAATCTAAACCACCAACAGGGCATCCTCTTTCATCTTGCCATCATCTTTGTTCAGTGCACTTCCCTTCGAATTTTCTTGAAGAACCAACTCCTCAGCTTCATTATCCATACTCAAATTCGGTAGTAAATCTCTCGATATCAGATCGTTCGAGGCCAATGCCAATATTTCCGATTCATTCAAACCTTTAGTAGGGCCAAGACTACACCGATCTGTCCCATTTTTAGCCAGTGCAACCTTAAATTTGTTGATCTAAACAGGAGGAACAAACAAAACTTGGATATCATTAACCGATTCAATGGAATGAACGATTAAAATCTCAGGCAACATTCAACAAGATAAAGAGATTGAAAAAATCACTTACTGTTGCATTGGTGCAGCTGAAGCTACATTGCCTGCCCTCTGCACCTCTGTAAAATCTAAAGAAGGGCAAGACGTGGACATGAAGGGCATAGCACATAGCCTTGTGTTGCTCATAATTAACCATTAGAAAAATGGTATCTGGATTCAATTCAGCCATTTGACAGATCTGTTTTCATATCAATAATAGGAGTTAACATGGGAGCTAAGATATCTTGAAAAAAAAAAATAAAAAAAAAATTCAAGAATTTACTCAAACAATTAGGAAAATCATGTTATCATACGGTGGTCATAATTGGATTAATACCTTAGGATGCAGAGCTTTGCAGCCCCCACAACCAGGAGAATAAAAGTCAACTACAATCAATTTATCGCCAGCATTAGACAAAGATTCCACAAATTCTTGAGCTGATTCGATCTCTATCATGTTTGGTTGAAGGGACTTTTCCCACCATTTGAGAGCTTTGCTCATAAAAGACGAAGCTTGAGCCTAAAGTAATTCACATAAATACAATCAACAAAAGATAGGAATACATAAATTTACTACAAAAGTTGAGCCAGAAAAAAAGGGGGGAAATGCTTACATTGACGGTCAAAGGATCATTCTTTGAAGTCTTAATCATCAAATCGCTAACACTTTTCTGATCCCAGGCAACGAGGGTTTTGCCCAAGAAATCATTTGATTTGGTCTCTTTGAATTGTAGCGTCCCAATAGAAGAACAAACCTTCAGAGAGCCTTTGGCTCTGTTCTTGGATATGGTCTCACCGAGTCCATAAATGTAGAAGCTGGGATTCAAATAAGATGACATATCTCCGAGATATAGCAACCTCACAACGTCAGAGCAACAAAACCCCTCGGAATTATCCGCTGTTTGTGGATCAAGAACCTTTTTTTCCCTTGAAGACAAGACGAGGTAAGAAGAACCCAAGAAACGGAAACCCACAAAAATATCTGCAAGCACACTCGTATGAGACCAGAAATTGCTGAACCAAATCTTAAACTGATAACTTTTGTGGCTCTGTAATCTCAAAGTCTTCGGATTGGTAATGGAGAGAGGTGGAGAGAAAATGAATCGCATTAAATACATTTACATTTATATATAGATCTAATAAAAGGTACGGTCAAAATATTTGCCCTTATCCAAATGTTTCTTTTAATTATTTTTCCGTTTTTCTGTTTTTTCCAGATATAACACTAAAGAGATCGATTATATTTGTGGATTATGAAGAAAAAAAATAGGTCACAAATTAATTATTGAAAAAATAAATTTTTTGAGCAAATTTTACGATTTATATGTTTTAGATGGGTTGATCGCGTCCACGTTAACAAAAAAATTAATATTTTTTCATGAATCGTGTCTGATTGGAAAGCCGTCTAACAAAATTGACTCGGTTAAATAGTCTTAAAAGAGTTTTTTGAATTTTAAAATGTCTTGCTAAATAATTATTCTCATGTTAAAATTTAATAGCGAAAACTTAGGGGTTAATAAAGATTGATGATTAGAAATTACTTTGCTTTGTTTGGGCTAATTTGAGAAAAGCATGGGGCATTGCAAGTGGTTGTGAATAATATTCGTAGGATTTGTTCTTGATTTGTGCTCGGTTTGATTTGGAATGTGTGTAGGATAAGAATCCTCGATCTTTGGCCATATTTAGGTTTTATCCTCAACTCCCATTTTTCACCACAAATTTTTTATGTTGTTTTAAGATGTGTTGGAAGTGTAAGAAAATTTATTTTAAAATATTAATAAGATTGCTCTTGAAAATATTAGTCGTGGTAATAAAAATAAACTTTAAATCGAATATTATAGATTTTAAAAATTATCCAAGCTCTAATAATAGGCAATTATAATCTAGAAAAATCCAACATATATCTGATTTTTCTATTTGTAAAAACATACTACATAATTGGTTTTCCGAAAAGTTATTTTTTTTATAATGATTCTTTAATATGATATAATTTGTATGTATGTATGTATGTATGTATTTTAAAAAAATTATTGACCAGGCGAAGCCGGTATTTCTGTCCGTACACATGGAAGGCTTCGCCAATCTTCGTTTTTGCCAACGCGACATTAAAATAAAGTAATTGTGCTTATTTTTTAAGTTTGAGAAACGTCGATTTGTTATTTTATTTTATTTTATTCTGGAAACTTGAAACATTTTGAACTGACGCACACAAAAGTTTCAACTTAAAATAAAATTATAAATAAAATATATATCATATTTAAAAATATATAAAATAATCGTAATTATCCATTGTATACATAAATCTTATTCAAAAGATATATAGGACGGTCATAATAAATAAGAGTAGGTCTCTTGTGAGACAGTTTCACGAATCTTTATCTGTAAGACGGGTCAACCCTACCGATATTCACAATAAAAAGCAATAATTTTTCACGAATGACCCAAATAAGAGATCCGTATCACAAAATACGACGCGTTAGACCGTCTCACACAAGTTTTTACAAATAAATAATATTCAATCAGGTATTACAAGTAGAGACTCGGTGTAATTAAATCGACCCCTCGAACTCTTTGTGAACACCTAAAAGAACTATTATATATATGTCAGGCGATATCCAGTTGCCTAAACCTAATTACACGATTATGGAGGAACTTGGGTAGTTGATTAACCTGATCGGATGAGATGATAATATCAATACAAAATGTAAATCAAATATTATATGAAACAAAAATATATAATCAATGACGAAATTGAGTCCAATCAAAATTTGGAACAATAATTGAAAAATTAAAATTTTTTCATATAATTTTTACAGTAGAAGACAAGTATATATACATATACACACACGTCAAAATCTCAGTAGAGGACAACCATATATATAATAATAAGGTAGGTATAATTTCGTGTGGAAGCTGATAGGGGAGGACACAGTTGTGTGGATAAAAAAGTGAGTTGGGGTTAGATTATCATCTCTTAAATAATATCACTGTGAATTTGGGGGTTTCGTGGAATTGTGGATTCGATTTGTGTGGGAATTGAGGCTTTTGAGATGATATTGGGAACACTTGTTTTCGTTTTTATGGCCCGTGACCTTGTGCGTTTCTTGTGACTTTGTGTCTGCGTTAGGGTCTGGAGATACTCTGTGGTTGAGGGGATCATGCATGGATGCAATTTGGTAGTGATCAATATTAATTACGTTTCGTGTTTTGTCGATACAGCTTTCCAAAAACGAACCACGTTAGATTTTCTATTATTCAATTTTTTTGTTGTTATTATTGCATTTACCATCTATACAAGTATTATACATCTATTATGATTTGGTGGTGATCAATATTAATTATGTTTCGTGTTCTGTCGATACAGCTTTCCAAAAACGAACCACGTTAGATTTTCTATTATTCAATTTTTTTGTTGTTATTATTGCATTTACCATCTATACAAGTATTATACATCTATTATGCTTAGCAAAATGATTTGCGTGTAGTTAAATTAACTACAACAAGATCGATGACGTGTGACTCACCCGATACTAAAATGGATTTTATTGGTTACGATGGACGGACAATTTGAGGATTATATTAGGACAAAATTATTATTACTTGAGATAATTAATAATTACATGGTATAAATGAAGTTGGTCCGGGACAAAGGTGATATAGTTAATTTGTCAAATTTTAAATATTACTCTTCATGCAAAAATAAAATAAAAAAATAGTTTCCTCATTCAAAGATAAATTACATTAAGTAATAATTACATCATAATTCTAGGCCCGTCCATCTTGATTCTTGACCATACTTTATGGGCCAACCCATTAGAAATATGGATTTCGATTTTTGTCCATTAATGCATGCCATTTCTTTCACTTGTTTATATGTCCAAATCAGATTTTTCAGAAACCATTCACTCCTTTTTCTCTCAATTATTGTTAAATATTCATAATTCAAAATAAAATATACCAGTTTTAATTTTAAAAATATAAATATCCAAACTCCATATCAGAATTTAAATTAAATCAAATCTCAATCATTGTCATCAAGATTCTTTGAGAAGAAAACCAAATATATATAACATAACATGATAACAATTAATTTTTTAAATTAACGTTTTGATGAGCGTATTATTTGAATCAACCCCGAATAGTATCAATAGTGCAAGAGATAACTTTTCATGGATGTTTGAGTTATCACACAAAACTCATCGAATATGATTTACTTAAACAACACAGTTTGCAGACTGTCGTATTAAATCATATAACAACTCAAAATACCACGTTTCGACCCTTCTTCCAGCATGACAATTATTACATCTAACACAACCTATATATCTATAACTACGATTTCGTATGGGTATCATTGCGATATATCTTATCAGAAAATAAAACAATTAACTAATTAAGATCACTCTCTCGTAACATTAAAGGGACAAGCACTTCTATGTTAAATTTTTACATCCATTTAATATAGCCCTACTCAAAGTCCTTCAACGAACATAACAAGGTTGTTGATTGTTTAAAATTCAACCGACATTTAAATCACAAACCAAACACCATACATAATCAACTCACATTATATAAATTATTTATATTTATTATATTCAATTGTAGCATACATCTACGTGTCACTCGATTATTCGATATCAATACCAAAGAGTATCCTTTTGACGAGTAATTTTCTATGTTTTTTTTAATTCTTTTCTTGTCTTCAATCATCGTTATCTGGCATCTTCCAATCCATATTACCACAAGAAAATATCATTATTCTCTTGCAATAGTTAATCAGCCACGTATAATTGGTCATAATTTATAGATCAAAGAATTATATAGCAATAAACTTTGGACTTTTGTAATCTTTATCTATCACCATCTCTTTCTTTATTAGGTAATTTAATATAAAAAATTCCACACATAGTATATATTTGGTATTTTAATAAAGAAACTATGGCTTAATTATTATTATTATTATTGTATAAATAGGTAGAAAGAATAAGAAATGTTAGGCAGTGTGTGAAATAGTCAAATTTTCAAATGTTGCGATTCTAGAAAATCGCATGGGATGCTGACAAGTTGCCTAATCTAAGCAGCCGCCAGCTGACATCGATGTTTCTCATTTCACCCCAACCGGGTTTAGGGCCAATGGGTTGTACACACGTGTAAATGTTGGTGTTGGAGCCGGAGAAACAGCCCCTTAGTTTGGCCAGCTTGAGTCCATCCAAAATGATAGGTCAGTTCTCCAATGGAAAACCTTATCTTTAACTAATCCCACGTCGCCACACGTCCCTCGTAGGTGAGGGTTGACTGATGATTGTTACTCGTATACTCTACCCGTATTTTTTTTTATTAAAAAAAACGGAGAAATACACATTCGTCTCATTGTTATAATTGAATTTTGAATCGAAAATTTATTATAAATTTAAGATGTTGATATCAAATATCGTATCGAATCGGTGATTGTTGAAAACCCGAAATATAAAACATAAAAACGAATTATTTGAAATAGTATGAGTGTGACCGGCCATGTTGAGTATGAAAATGTCAAGCAATCTATAGTTTTTTTTTTAAATAATGATATATATAATTGCGCCATGTTTTAGTGAAATTTATTCTTAAAAAAATAAATAGAGAACATCTAGTGAAAATCCAAGTTCAAATTATTATTATTTTTTAAATAAAAATTTAAAGGTGTAATAATAGCAGATGTTGTTTTCAAATGCGAATGTTATTGAACAAAAGAGGTTAGTTTAACAATTATCCAGTTAGGTCAAAAGGGAAATCACTTTACATTAATTCCTATAATCTCAATTGGATTGTTCGAGTCTAGAATAAAAATTACTTTCAAAGCATTACACTGCTTGAACTCTTCAACTCAAATTCGACAAACAATAATATGATCAACCTTTAAAATTATATATCGTGCACAGCTTATGTGAACATCGATGATGTGAAATTTTATCTTAATCGATCAATATTGATACGGACTTTCCTGCCAATTTTACGTGACATAAAAGGTACAAAGTTGCTCCAAAAGATGAACTGTATTTGGTCAAAATCTAAACAAGGAACATGGCTTTAATTAATTACTATGACTACTAATAAAAAGAAAAAGAAAAAAGAAGGCCTAATACAACCTTCCCATTTCCCAATACTTATGGTTCACGTTTCTTTCGACCCCAAAACAAGTATTTATTGGCCTTCTTCCCCGTAAGTTTTTTTTTCCTAAACCTCTTGGCTTCCATTTTCACACACTAAATTACACATAATTTCTCTACACATCAAAATTGTATAGAGAAAATATAGATCTTGGGGTCACCTTGATCGCCGTCCATCACAATTCACATCCGAACTTGTCCTTGACCGTGTTATATTCCCCGGTCGGATCTTGCCAGCATTGAGGTTTTTTCGAAGAATGGAATTGCCTCCCGGATTTCGATTCCATCCGACGGATGAAGAACTAATTACCCATTACTTATCAAAGAAGATTGTTGATTGCAATTTCTCTGCAATAGCTATAGGAGAGGTTGACATGAACAAAGTCGAGCCTTGGGACTTACCAAGTATGTTTTTCGATCTCCTTGTAAAATTTTCCACCTTTTCATGCATATAATATATAATTTGTTAACATGGTAGTAATATAATTTATCTTGGTTTTTGATGAGTGAAGGGATGGCAAAAGGAGGGGAAAGGGAATGGTATTTTTTCTGTGTGAAGGACAAAAAGTATCCGACGGGATCAAGGACAAACAGGGCTACAGCTGCTGGATACTGGAAAGCCACTGGTAAAGACAAAGAAATCTTTCGAGGGAAAACACTCGTGGGGACGAAGAAAACACTGGTTTTCTACAAGGGCAGGGCCCCCAAAGGCGAAAAATCCAGCTGGATTGCGCATGAATATAACATGCCTGCTAATTCAAACCAGGTAACAATCACCTCCCATGTTTTAT
Organism: Primulina tabacum; assembly: GCF_025594145.1. Lineage (NCBI taxonomy): Eukaryota > Viridiplantae > Streptophyta > Magnoliopsida > Lamiales > Gesneriaceae > Primulina > Primulina tabacum. Next base: position 5,249,117 of record NC_134557.1, read on the forward strand.
ATTCAGGTTCTTCTTAACCTATTATTATTATTATTATTTTTATTTTCATCTTTTTATTATAATATATTCGAGTAAAATTTAGAAAAATATATGATAGTTTTTAGAAATAACAATGAATTCGAAATTTTGTAAATATTTCATTATTGATCTTGTATGCTTATTCTAAAGTTTATACACATATACATAACACACACACACACACACATATAATATAGAGTGGATATGAATTCCACGTACTACATTGCCATGGATATGACTTGTGCAAGAATAGTGTGTGAATATTAAAAGCTATCGCGGGATTATTGAGGGAATACTTGGACTTGTCGAAATTTGTTTGTCGCAACTTCAGTAAATATTATTACTTCGACAATCTATCACGAAAGGTCAAAGGTGGGTATGTTTAAGTTGTATTATATAATATTCGATGATTTATTTATTTATTTTGAGTAAAGGATGGATTATTAGATATGGAAATAATGTTATAATCCACAATGTCAACATTCTTGGATACATATCGAGTTTCGAGGGTTTCGAGCAAAGTCAAGTTGATTGATGAAGTGAAAGATTTTTTTTTTCCTCAAATAGTTTTTAAGTTTATTTAAATATTTTAGTAGTTTTCATGTAAGATATTTTAACGGATTTATATTTGAGAGACTGATTGACTCGATTCATTTATGAGGTAAATAATAATATTTTTAGTATAAAAATTAATATTTTTTCATTCGTTGGGTCTCTCAAAACTAACCCGTGAGACGGTCTAGTAAGATTACAATCTACGTGTATTTGTGTACCCTTTTTTAAAATAATTAATCTTATTTTACCTTCTATATTCAACTCGCACAAAATTTGCTCAAAATCTTGGTAGCACGAATTTACTAAAGACTGTAAATTCGTTGCAGAATACTTGGGTACTAAGCAGGGTATTTCAGAAGACAAGTGGAGGGAAAAAAGTCCATATTTCGGAACTCATCAGAAAGCATCTTTCCACACCTTCACCACTGATGGATCCTAATTCACCATATCACAACACCAAAACCGAGCCCGTGGATTCCGAGTCCGGCCTCATTCCTTACTTCTCCGGTCCCAACATTCCCAGTTCATATTCTCGGGGACCGTCTGGTCATGTCCTGGATCGATGCGGCGGATCGGGACGTCAAATCCCGGGTTTTATCACCCTTGAAGAATCATCCTCCGTTTTTAGGGATATGCTTGGGAAGAATATGAATCATGAACGCCAAAAGGAGGGAGAAATGGGCAGTGTTTCTCAAGAAACAGCTTTCAGCACTGATAATTCAAATCTTGAAGTGGAAAACATATCATTTGGTGCATTAGCTTCAGTTGGATCACTGGATTTGGACACCATTTGGGGGTACTAAAAGTTTGTTCCACGACCGTACAAATATACTACTTTTATACTATGTAGATTGTGATAAGTTTGTGTCCATGATTATTATTATTACTATTTATTAATTTATTTATACACAACATAATTAGAATATATTCAGTTGTAGATAACTTGTTCCAGTTGTGATGTTCAATTGATGAAATGTGTATATATATTGTGTGCTAAGTTATATAGAAAGCTTGGATTTTATTAGTGAATTTGTGTGGTATTGTGGAAATAATGTATTTGAATGGAGTTATATTGTTTGATTTGTTATATTTATTTCTCGTACATATTTCAAATGTATTTCTTATTATTTAGAGACGTAAAGTCACATATTTCAAATCTTGAAATTAATTCTACTTTCCTTTCCATCACTGATGGTGTAGATAAATAATACGTGAATTTAAAATTTAATATATCATTTTATTGTAAACAATAAAAACTAATCGAAATTTATGAATTTCAAAATTTAACTCCTCAAACGCGTCTTTGATGAATTGATACATCAATTTTAGGAGATTTACTCCAATTATGATGTCGTGTTTCGATAATAGCTCTCATATTTGTGTATTAAATATTATTGAACAAAGAAATCTCAACAATAATTGGTCCATATTTTGAGAATTTTACAACCAAGCTCGATTAGTTGCGTCCTTTTGGAAATGCTCATAACATATATATAAAGTTCATTAAATGAATTTTAAACAAAAAACACGCGAAAAATATTATTAGCAATTAATATTGGTGTGGACGATGAATTTTTTTTATTGTTTTCTAATTCTCTCATTTTTTTAAAAAGGAAATAAAGATGAATAATTATTTTTAAAATTGTTTAAAATTATCCATTATTTATGATTTTATTTTATTTATTTCTAATATATATTTTAATAATTTTTTTTAATTTAATCGGGATTATAAAAAATAAAAAAATGAATGAAAATATATATTTATATTGTGTTCACTATTTTACACACAAGAATACTGGTAAATATAATTCTTAATCTCTACCGTCTGAAAGAATCTTACAGATCGATCCATAATTTATATATTTAGTAAATATTGTAAAGGTTAAAATAGAAGATACAAAATTATAAGAATATATTTTGGTGAAAATATATTATATTATGCCTTTTTTTGCCAAAATATACTCTTTTTTATAGAGTAAAAAAACGAGTTTTACAAACACGAGTTTAGGATGCGAACTTATGAAATCGTGCATGTTTGCAGAACATAAGGCCACTTTCCCCTCCTCTTATTGTTTTGTCTTCCACCCATCTCGTAAAGTTTCACGCTCATGGAGACTCCAAGCCGGCCAATTCCTCGGAACCAGCAGATCTCATCTTCTTCCTTAAAATCTACTCTTAGAGCGTACTCTGTTCCAATTATTCTGTTTATATTATCTCTTTTCTATCAGTTATTCATCTTGCCGCGTAGTTTTCCCCCATCCCATTACGATGGTATGCGTCACGCTTCCATCAATTTTTGTTTCCTTCACTCCATGCATTTTTTTTGGATTTATTTATGTTGAAATTGAAAGGGTTTTGTTTAATGCACTTTTTGTTGTGATGTAATAGTTCTAGGGATCCCCAAGTACAGTTCTATTGAAGAAGTGACTCAAGCCTATGAAAGAATAACCTCCAAATGGTAAGTTTTTATTTGAATTAGTCTGTCTTTGCATACAGTATGAAATGTTATATGCTTGTTTCATGTTTTACTCTGCTCGTGTCAATGAAAGATAGGTTCTTTTTGTTGTTTTACATGTGGTGAGCATGTTTGTGAATTTATTCCATGACAGATGTACGAGCATTGGTGTTTTCAAATAATTAAAAAGCTGTTCATTTAAGTTCCCTCTTGTTGGTGGGGTGTGGGGTTGTTAGGTGGGGACAGAGAGCTTTTCCGTTCCGCCCTGGTGATATGTTTTGGGGGGAGTTGCACTGCCGTGATGTGTGCCTCGTTCTTGTCTGGTTAATTTCATAGTTGAGCTTTTAGGATGATATGCAAGTAAACATTTGCATTTTTTTGTTGTTGATATTTTCATTAATCGAGTAAGATTTGATTGTGGCATGATCCAAGATATGCTTTTTAAAAGATAAGACATCCTCTTATTCTCATTAAAAATTTACAATTGTAAATGTTTCATGACCCCTCTCTTCGTTTTGAGACATGGCGCATACGCATTTTGTATTTTTTCAGACTATGGGTTCCCATTAAATTAGCAAAGCATTAAATGGGGCTCCTTGAGGTCATTATTCAGTTGGGATCATACCAGGACTCAAGAGGTTTAACTATTGCAATTTTATCATATGGAGTTAGTATGATGGAAGATTTTGTCTACCTCTGGAGAAATCAAATCACACGAAAGTGATCTTGTTGTGTCAAGTGCATAACTGCAAGTATTGTCTTGTATTACTGAGTTCCTGTAAAATGATTTATTATTCGGACTAGTAGAGCAGAAGAGATCATTCTGGACTTTTTCATAGAATGAAGTACTTTTGAGAAGATTGTAAACGTGTAGTAATAGGTATAGTCGGCTCTATTGAAGATGGACGGCATTCTGGATTTTTCTTCCTGTAAAAGCCACCTTCACACATTGTAACATTCCCCTTTCATCAGTTGTCTGGTTGGCATTGTAGGCGTCGGATTCTAAGTCATTTGGTCCTCTGGTAAATGCCGATTAATTATGGGTTTCCTTTTATCTTAGGTTCAAGTAATGTTAACGATACTTCTTTTTTGCTTATTCTGAGCGATGATATTAAATGACTCTCAGTTACATGGCACTACAACCGACATTAAGTTTCCTTCAACAAGTTAATCTAGCAGAATTGCAATAATTGAATTGTTATAGCCTTTACCATATTATAATTAGATTGGTCAATCGGTTTTCTTAGTTATTGCTATTATGGAACTTAAATTGTAAAACGTAGTGTTTGCTATATTTTATCCCATACCATTTATTTCTTATAATAAAACCTGTAATCACTTTCAGGAATTCAGGTGTTGAGGTTCCTCAAACAATCGAAAACATCAAGGTATGCTGCAGGTGTTGAATTAGTTTTGAGGGTGATTTACTTATTTATGCTTTCATAAGGTGAGTTTGTACATAACTTGTTGGGTATGTAAGGCTATCACCTTGAGCATTTTCCTTGATTTTGGTTGAAACTGAGATCCACCTACATAAAGGGTTGAATGTATTAAAACAATAAGCATAAACTTTTTTATCATATGATTATCTCCAGATACCTGTTGCCTATGATTCCTTGAGACCTCATTCCTGTTAATCAGCTTGTCTTTTGTTTTATGAGCATCCACTAGTTGTTGGCTGTGTTTCCAAGCATAACGGTCACGGTCGTCGTGGTATCTTCTGTTGGGAGCTTAGCGTTAGCAATTTAATTGGCTTGTTTTCACTCTGCTCACATTCGTATCTAGGGGATCTTCCTCTTACCCTATTTTCAAGCATCATAATAGTGGTATCACTCAAGGACATTAGATTCAAATGAGTCAGTACTTCATGTCCCAAAACACTGTCCTCATGAAGTTCCATTAAGCAATGAGAAAACCTTTAGCAACTCTGGCATGGTTATGCTGGTGATAGTTTTATTTCTTCCAACATTTGATGCACGATTTTCCCGATAAATTGCCTGTTTTTCTCTAAAACGAGAAGTTGTGTGACATCGGCTTGCTTATTCCATGCCATTTGAAAGTGTGTATAACCAAACTGCTTTCATAGTTTGCTAGAAAAATGCTACACAGCCACATGCAAGATTTCAATGATGCCAAGTTGCTTAACTGGCTTGAAAACTTCAATTTGTCTCGACAAGTGATAGCAAATTTCCTTTAAAAAGTTATAGACATGCAAGTGTCCTTTAGCCTCAGAAGTATGGAAAACAATGCTTGTCATCTAGAAATGTCTCAAATAAGTGTGGAAGTTTTGTTTATATCATTTTCTTTACGTGCTCAAGTTTAATCTGATACCATACACAATATAGTCTTGCTAAAGTTAGAGAGTGATTACTGATGTATTTTCATGACAAATCAAATTCTTATTTGGGTCATATCACAGAAGTGTATGCTATTTAATATGGCTCATTTTGCAGGTTCAATATGCTTTTGAACTGCTGACAAATCAGTTACTGAAGAGAGATTATGACGTATACAATATAGATGACAATATTGTATGATTTTTTTGAACTTCTAGTTGTGTATCTTTTTTTCCAAGTCATGCATTATTAGCCTCCTAAACTGTACCTTCTTTCCCCTTTTTGTGTTTTTCCATTTCTTTTAGTCCCATTAGATGCTAATATAATGGTTGGATTTGTAGAACGTGCTTGAAAAACTGATTACGCTGCATAAGGGGAAAAATAGTTCAAACATTGAGCTTCCGATAATAAAGACTTCTTCTTTTGGTTAGTGATGATTTTACATTAAAAAATTGGTGCTTTTGTTTGGATCACTTTTGTGTGCGCACACAGTGACATATAGAGAGAGAAACTCTTTCATCTTCTATACAGTTATTAGTAATGAATGACACCATCTTTTATCTACATTGTTATTTAGAATCAGCAGATCATGATTTTGGTGTTGTCACATCTGAGAAATTTCTGTCCATATTTGAAGATGACAAGGCATTGTTGCTGCAGGTGCACCATACTTTTTCTTGTTCCAGCAATTATTCATATCTGCGTGTCACTTTTTCAACTTCCATCACATTCCCCTGTAGCCTATTTGTTCTGTATCCATATGCTGTCAAATTTAGATAATTTTTACTGCAGAATTTATGGAACATTAAGTTTCTAGTACGGTAGGTGAAGGTCGGATGCGGAGCTGGGTTTTGGATCCTCGAAAGATCTTTCTTCTTGCCTTCTGGAACTTATATTGGAGAATTTGATATATATATACTTTGTGTTTGGGATAAGATACTTTTTATGTAAAAATCATGTCACATACCAATGTATTGAGTTGGTGATGTCACAACTTTTTATTGTAAAAATAATGTCATATAACAATGTATTGAGTTGGTGATGTCACATCTTAAATTTATAATTTGTTAACGGTATATAGGGTTTATTAAAAGATTAATGTTGTTTGAAGTCCAAATTGTGTCGTACACATTCCACTTTATTGATAAAACTATTTCTTATTTTCTTCATGATATGGAGTTTGAGTTGTAAAAAGTGAAGTGCAAATGACATTGGTCATATTAAGAAGTTCAATATTAGGTGGTTAAAATATCACTTTCTAATATATTAACTTTTGGAAGTGACAAAAAATTAAATTAAAAGTATGACTATTTCGAAAGATTTGAAACAGGGTAAAATGAGTTTTGGAGAAAGAAATAGAGATGTGGGTGTTATGTTAGTTTTCATTTTAGGGAATGGAAGCAGGGGTATAGAAAGTGAAACCAGACCCTTTTCCTGCAGTTTTCTGGCACTCTGCAGCCTTCAGTTGATTGATATTGATAGTTCCAAATGTCGAATATTTGGCAAAGATTAATAGTATTATTTAGACCGTCTGATCTATTCATTGACTTTTTTTTAAACCATGGTTGTTCAATTTCTTATATTCCTGTCACAAGCGATTGCCTCAAGCCTCTCTTGTTGCGTAATGAAATCCTGATAAATCTGCAATATAACCCGATGGTGGTTAAATAAGGAAAAGGAAGGAAAACTGTTAATGTCCAAGTGCAGGCCTGTATGGGTTTAGAAAACCACATTAGGGGTAGGGTTTGGGTTAAGGAAAATAAAAGCTAGGTTATATTGTTTAGTTGTCATGCTATTATTGCTATTGTCTTTTAGGGTTCTAGGCTTCTGGCTTGTGCACTAGGGACAAGATGGATTTTATCTCTTGTGAAGAACTGCTACTCTTGAGGTTAATATTATTTGAGGGTCATGTCATGTTAACTTTCTGATTTTGTTGATCATTCAGTTCTAGGAAAATCTCATGATGCTACTTCTTGCTCTAAACTTTATTGTCACGGTGCAAATTCCTATTTCATTTTATTCCTTTTTTCATTGCTTATTATGGTCGTAGAAACATTTTACAAGTGGCTAGAATGTTTTTGATTTGATTCTGACAATTGTGTAGAATCCAGTTTCTTTTACGAACAAGAAACAAACTTTACCTCAAGAACATACAAGGGGGACCAATGCCTCAAAGTGTTATCGCATGATGGAATCAAACATTCCACACAAATCTGATATAGAACTTTCAGCTTTTGTTTATTAGTCAATAAGAAATGCACGGAAATCAACTGAGAAAACCTTCAGCTTTGTTTGTGACTACTTGAGAAGAAACACTCACAAATCAACTCAGGATTCATGCACAGTGAAGCAATTAAATACAGTGTGGTTCAATTGCTAATGAAAATTCGTCGACTATTATAATAATCTTAGCAATTTGTATATGTTGATGGTGGTTTTCATTGTCGTAGCCAGGCATTTCCTTCAGTTGTGTGGTTTTTCATTTGAACTTTGTCAGCAGCAGTTGTGAACTCCAGGGATAATCTGTGAATGAACCCACCAAGTATCTGCTTGAAGCTAACTGTTAGAGCGAGAAACAGTCAAAATTCATATTTTTCCATGATAGTATTATAGTTCCTGGTTTAATGCAAAACAGGTTTCTGTTTATCAGTTTGTGTTAACACAACATTGAACTTTCATTAAAGTTGTGTTGTGAGATCAACTTCTACAGTTTTAAGTTCTTATTTTTATTTAACATAGATAAGTCTTATAACTGCAGCAAAATGCTCATTTTGCTTGCAATTTGTTATGTTCATGCTGTTCAGATAACTTCCTTTGGAAGCGACCGTTGTGCACAGTTTTCTCCTGATTGGAAGAGAATTGGTGAGGGGATTTCTAGAAACATGTAGGGTGTGTCATATCTGATTTGTTGGTTAATTTTCATGTGTAATGGATTCATGTTTCTCTATATAGTTAGTTTACTGGATGGGGTGGCAAATACTGGCGTCGTTGAACTTGGTGATGTCCAACTTGCTGTATATCTCGCTGAAAAGAAATCTAGTGGGCAACCATTCTTTCGTCGGGGTGAGTTTTGCGTGCTGCTAAACTGCAGCCTCTTTTTTAAATCTAATTTGTTCAAAATTCTCTGCAATAAGCAATGTTTATTTTATACTTGAACAAATATTCCATTGTTCCAAGTGTTTCTTTTCCATGCAATTCCCAACTTTCAACTTATCGAGGAACTGAAGTAGAAAAAATTTGTTAATTCTTTTAGTGGTAATAAACTTTATCATTTGCAGAAACTACTTGACTAACATATCATTCAGCTGTTGTACAAACTCTCATTCATTATTGGTTATTGAGTCATCTACGCAATAACTATTTTTTAAGTGGATCACTGTCTGTGGGTATCTGTGTCAACATATTTTTTAACCCACCTACTAGAATATCCTCTGTTTTTCCTTAGTGTTGCTAATCCAGAGGATGGCCTATACACCCTCATTTTTCACTAAGGATCTAAGAACTGATTTGGCATTTCACCTGGTGAAAGCAAAGAAAATGTGGATGCTCGTGATGTATATGATCAAGAGCCGCACTATAGTTTGAAATATTGAGATTCTGTAATGATAGTTTCAGTGGTACTGCATTTATTATGCTGTATGGTATTCATAGCATACGTTGTTAATCGATAAATTCAGGTGCATTTTTAGCTTAAGAATCTCTTCCTAGTAATCCAAAATAGATGTTGTATATAAAATGGTATTTTTTTGTATGGTATACTATACAAAATTTGTAATGAGAGAAAACAAATAATAGACCTCAGCACCGAGTCAAATTATTTTTCTTTATTGTGTTAGAGTGGTTGAAATAAGTCAAGCAACTATATATATAACATTTAGCCAGCAATATGGTCTGAAAATAGATTGTTTACTGTAGATGTCGGTTCATATTTACATGCATAGATATACACATGCATGCTTATATTTGTACATACACAAATTTTATGGTATCATCACCGTATGTGGCTGTGAGATAGTTATTTATTGGTTCTCTTACAAATAAAAAAACCCATGAGCATTTTCTTTTTCCTTTTCCAAGATAGAGAATTATTTTTAAAATAAACTCGAATTGTTCACTATTTTGGAGAAATTAAGCCACTTGCTCAGTCATTGTCCTGATACAGTTTTCTCAGTAGTTCTTGTTTTCATAACCATTTGTTTAGCATATCTAAATCACCAAACTTTACAAAGAGGAGCACTCTTAAGTGCTGGTCTATGATGTGAAAGAGTAATAGCTAAATGAGACCAGCAAAATATAGCCGATCCATGGTGGAAAGTGGCATCATTGTGACCAAGTAGCATAGAACATTGATCAGACTTTTAAAAGCCTGCTAAAGCAAATTTTTTTTTTGGTGTGGAGTTAATATATGGAACAAATGAGGGAAAGAGAGAGTGAAGAAGTTTATGGTGCAACCAAAAGTTTTTGAAGTAACCGCACGAAGTTGTTACCGTGGGGAAGTATGTGAAGTTTGCATATCTGACGGAGTAACTGTGTCTAAAGCAAAAATGATCATTCAAGTTTCAGTCTTTTTTCGAGCTTAGAGCACGAGATGATTTAGCTTGAGGGAGAGACTTAGTAAATCAAATGAAGCCCCATTTTCAGTCAAGTAACTGTTGATTTTAGGGATTAAATGATTTCTGTAATTTTAGCCTAGATATAATTGGTGATGTATTCTAGGGATTAACTTCCTTCTTTGTGAAGTTCTTCTAATTCGACAGTAGAAATTAGCCTATGTCATATATATTTCCGTATATAAAAATCAATGAACAAGATTAGTTCTTCCCCATTTTGTTACATATATTTGCTGTCTTGTTTGTTTTTACCTATGCTATGCTGAAGAGTTGTCAGTAAAAGTGCTTTATGAATGTATTTCTCTACTGTGAAATTTAGTAAAGCGGATAATTAATTTATTTTGTGTATTTTTGTGCTATTATAATATGACGTTTTGTTTCTTGCTGAGTTTTTACAGGGCTTCCAGCAATCTTGGCTTTTCCTCCCGGATGTAAAAGTTCAAGTTGTCTTCATAGGTCCGCTCTCTTCTTATATTTCTGAATGCTGCAATATAAATTCTAATTTTTTATTATTTTCTTTTCTTCAAGTTGTTGGTTGAAGTTTATCCCAACCCTGTGGAAGTTTTGGTTTATGGTGAAGAAATTATATACCTAAATGTGTTTTTGTCCTTTTTACTAGGTATGAGGATTTTGACTTTTCTGTTGATGCAATCACAGATTGGTTTGCAACAAGTGTCCTAAGCGCACCTCGAATTCTTTATTACAACATGGACGCAATGGTATATGTAATATTTAAATATAGTTGGATTTTTTCTGTAATTATGACAAACTTTAGGGGAAATATATGTAATTATCCTTTTTAAATATTCTCGCCATCTAGCCAGATGGCAATGTTGTCTTTCTGGTTCAGATATATATCCCAGTTATTGATGTCTCTATTTAGATTGTGTATATGGCTGAACAACTTCATGATGTTTATATCTTTGCAGGTGAACAACTTTCTGGCAAAAAGTAAACCTCATAAGGTATACTATTTGGTATTTACTATTTTTTGTTTGATGGTTTCTCATTAAAAGAATATACTACAGTCATTGTGTGTCATCTATGAGAAGAATTGCCTTAATTTCTTTAGTGCCTTCACATGTTTATATTGCTGTCTCTTTTCAAGTAAGTTGTGACCGCTCGGCCTCCAAGTTGTGAACACACAACAGTATGCTGGTCTGTCTGGGTTAGTGCTGTTCTTTATAGCCGAACCACATAATCATGTGTTTTGATGTGTCCTGTCTTCATTATGTTTCTGCAGCTACAAAATTCTACAGTTATTATTAAAATATTTGTCTGCATGTTGAGAAGTTTTTTTTAACTTAATATATTTTGTGTAAGTGGCCATTTCATTACCTTATGATATTTCTGGTTTAGGCCCTTGCAACATCCCTGACATTTGATGCCCTTTACAACCTCTGGCAGGTTAAAGTCATCTTCTTCTCAAAAACCGGAGAACGCGCCACTCCATTCATTCGTCAAGCTTCTAAACGCTATTGGCCATATGCCAGTTTTGCATTTACCCTATGGAAAGAAGAGGAGTCTTCATTTTGGTGGAATACGTATGTTTGTTTTAATTTTGTTTTTCCTCTCTTTCTCATTGTCAAATGTGGTGTGTTTCCCATCTGTGCAAATCTTGATAATCTCTCTTCCATGTTTTGTTTCCTTTTCCTAATTTGTACCTGCATTTTTCTTGAACACTAGTAAAAAAAAGCATATCAAGGTTTCTTTTATTGTAGTCTTCAACACTCAACTATGTTGATTTGTTGGCTCCAAATAATTTCAAAGTTCAAAATTATAAAATTTAAAAAGAAAAGCTTCCAAGCATTGGTGGCCATTACAAGTGGTAGTCTGTAGCCACTACTGAAGAGTCAGCACAGGAAGAAATAACAGGAACACCTTTGCCGTTCTCACAAGATTAGTTAAAGTTTGCATATTCAAATTTAAAAATAAATAAGAAGTCAAACAATTGCGTGCTTCTTTTGTGTGTTCCTCTTGATTGATACTCAATGCTTGACCACTGGTACACAAAGGTTGGGGCAACAGGTTGAAGTCTATGTTTGTTTTTGTTACTGGAATGATTGCTATCATCTATAATTTTCCATCATAACAGGTTCGGTGTGGAATCTGCTCCTGCTATTGTGTTTCTCAAAGACCCGGGTGTTGAACCAGTTGTATACCATGGAAAGTACCGTATGCCATCAATTTTTTTGTCTTACTAAATGCATCCTCAAACTGTTGTTCTGAGGTATCAAGCTAATAAATCTGTTTCACTTTCAGGATTCATCAACAGTTCATTTTTTATAGATATCATGGAGAAAAACAAGCTTCATGGTACCTCTTGTCCTTTAAACTTTAATTTAACTGCATGGAATGTGACTATTACAAGCATGCCTGGTTAAGCAGTTAAGCTACTGCTTACTATATTACCCATGTTTATTGTATTTGAAACTGATTTTCCTGTACTAATATTTACACTGCTTACTGAACAGTCTAAATATCAGTAGTTGAGGGATGCAAGAATTCATTCATTGTATCATTGTTTCGTCTGGAGTGTGATTTTTAACCTTATAGTTAACTTCCATCTTGAGTTTATTTTACTTATTGATCAGTTTTGAAAGTTATGGTGGGCAAGCCCGAACCCGATCGGGTGCTTTTTTTGGGTAAATCGGGTAATTCGTCGGGTTCGAGTAGAAAATGTCTACCCGAACTACCCGATCGGGTACTCGAGAACCCGATTTTTTTTTTTAAAAAATTATAAATTTGATTTTGAATGACACATAAATATAGTCCGTTTATTATTTATTTTAAAATCACAATTGACCTTGCAAACCCAGTTAATATATATGACAGATGGCTCATGCCTCCACTCCCCTACTAACTATAACTGAATTGAAACATCTTATCATATAGACAAAACTCACCAAGCTAAAGACAATTTAAGTAGAGATTCAAAAGAAGGGGGGCTGGAGAAGTATATATATATTTCTAATTAGTCTGTTTGATTTACAAATTTTTTGTTGCTCGATTTACATGCTAATTATTATTTATTTTAAATAGTTTCATATACGGATTTTCCTTGTTTATTTTGGTTTGGAAATTAGACATTAATATTTTTATAAGTCTATTTTTTCTTGATAAATTATTTTGTAAATGAGTAAATCTAATTTTTTTTAAAAAGGCATTCACCCGAATCCGGCTCTATTGGGTTGTCATCAAAGCCGGGTCTGGGTCGGATAGTAAAAAAATTACCCAAAAAATCGGGTACCCGACCCAGACTATGAGAAAACCAGACCCATGCCCACCCCTAATGAATTATATATAGTTTCACTTAAATGGTTGCTTTGTTTTTTCCTGCTGAAATGATGTTGTCAACATAGGTCTTTTGTAACTATATATATACATATATATGAATGTATGTATATATTTGCGTAATTCTGATCCACTTTCATAGCAAGGTAAAATACCTAATTTTCTCGCGCATAAATTTCTTGGTGTGTTCTTTCAGTGCTTCCCCAGTTAAGAAATATTACTGCCATGGAGTTGGGTTGTGATTCTCGTGGCTATTCACGTGCTGGAAACGATGCCAAGATTTGGTATTGTGCAATTGTTGCTGGAAGGCTGAGTCAAGAACTCAATAAAATGCGCAAAGTGAGTTTCTTTCATTTGTTGTTGATCGTGACTTTCTTTAATAGAATTAGAATACATCAATGCAAAATGTTTGCACAATTTAACTGCAAGCGTGAGTGAGAAGGGGTCTAACATCAATGCAAAATGTTTGCACAATTTAACCGCAAGCGTGAGTGAGAAGGGGTTGTCGTTTATTTATGCTACGAAAATGAAGTAAACGATTTAATAAAATTAATAGAAATTTCCAACAAAACAATCAAGAATTGTTGCGGAAAATTTGATGGGGAAGACAATCTAAATTTTGGGGCCTACTTTAGTCCCTATGATTCTTCCGCTTGTGGATCTACATGTATTCATGAGGTGACTGATTTTCCTATAGTATTGATATATTCTTTTGAGCTGTATCAAACCTAAAATTGATTGTAATAAGAAAATCACTTCGACTCAATTGATAAACAAAGTCGCAGTCAACATTTATTCAAACCTCGCTCGTGACTCAATATATATGGCTATTATGCAAGTATTGATATCATCTCTCTATCTCGAGTTAAATCCATGTTATGTAATGCATGGTTATATTGTAATATCATCTCTCAATCTCGATCAAAATGTATCATTTAAAGATGGCATGGCTTTGAAAATTTTTAAACTATAAAAACACTCAGAAATCGTAGGAAATGAACCAGTTTTAATAATTAAATCATAACTTTATAAAGCGATGTCCCTAATTTTGATAAAATAAAGTTAATTAACATTTTCTAATGTATTGAATAAAGTTGAACCTGTTTCTTAACCAATTTAATAAATTTAATCCTAAATAAATGAAGAAAACAATTTAGTGTGAAAAGCAAATCTGGAATCGCTTCCATCTTTGTTTATCCTTGCTTGCTTTGCTTTGGTTTTTTCCCTGTGAAATACAGTGGAGCGCATGAGTTTCGTTTACGCCCAAGATGTAAAATGATCATACTCCCTCAAAATAAATCCTAAATAGGAGTGATTTTAGTAGGGGTGCAATCGAGCCGAGCCGAGCTCGAGTAATGTGAATGATTTCCGTAGGGGTGCAATCGAGCCAAGTCGAGCTCGAGTATCACATTACTCGAGTTCGACTCAAAAAATATTTCAACTACTCGAGCTTGGCTCGACTCGAGTAGGTAATTTTCAAGCTCAAAAAACTCGATTTCAATTTTTTTAAATATAATTATTATATATATAAATTAGGAATTTATACAAGTGCCATAAAAACATCGATTGAGAAGATCCAATTCACTGGAACAAATAGTTGGATTAGGTGCTAGTCGGGAAATCTTTATGCAAATTTGTAATCAATGGTCGAGAAGATCCAATCCACTGAAACAAATAGTTGGTTTAGTTTTTAGTCTGGAAATCTTTCTGCAAATTTGTAATCCTGTAGCATGATTATGATTGTGGTGTGGTAGATTCTGTCTTTGTTTCATGTAAAATTTGTATATGCACCAAACTGCAATTGTAAAATGACATTTGCTTAAAGACCATGCGCAGAGTCCAGGAAACACTCTCAAATGATGGAGAGATGGATGTAGTTGATCAAGATTCAATGTCAGCTCCAGCGGCAATAGCGCTGAAACAAAAGCGACTGGCATTTGCGTGGCTAGACGGGGAGACTCAGCAAGTGAGTTCAATTCTTTTATGTTCGATGGATGTCTTTAATCTCTTCTTTGACGTGATTATGATGTTTTGGTTTGAGATAATTACTTTTTTATTGGTGTATCCAAAGAGAGAAATGAAATCTCCCACTAAATCAATGTATTTGATGCAAGAAGTGGTTATTATAATCTTGTTTGCTCCATCTGTGTAAAAAATACTGGGTTGCATGCATCATGAGTGATTATGGAGCTTTAGCTTGACCATAAACATTTGTTGCAATTGCTGTAGGTATGTTTACGTAAATTATATTGCTGGACAATTCACATGCAAATGTGCAGTGTAACCTTCTTTAATTGAAATATTGTTGATGGGTGTTACATGTAAGAAAAGCAATTGATCATGGAGCACAAGTTCTTTACAGGCTGGTGCTGCTTCCATATGAATTATGTTCATGAGTTATAAAATAACTGAGAATCAAATGTAGAGAAGTAGTTCATGGAAATGTGTGGTGCTTTTAGAAGTATTTTTTCAATAAAATGAAGCTCCAATTCATTTTCTTTTACTTCTCTCTGCTGTTTTTCTGAATTATTATTTTTTAGTTTTCTGGTCTAATACTTTTAAGTCCAGTGGGTTTTTAAATTTTTACAATCTTCTAGATTCAGCCATTCAGGTGTAGGTTGCAATCGCTTATGTTTTTGGCAATCCCATATTGTTATGAATTATGATGATTGACTTTTTGTTTTTTCCAATTAGGAATGCATTTTATTATATATACTTTTTATATACTTCAATTAGCAGTTCAGTCTCTTCTTTGTGCTTTGGAGTTTGCAGTTATCTTGCTAGTGGTTGGCAATCTAACCTTCTGTATCATTTGATGGAATTTGAGTTTTGAGGCCTCTGTTTTCTTCTTTTTCTCATGTTTCTCTGTTTCTGCAATGCTTCAGCACCCAGACAGCTTTAGTCGTTGTTCTTGACTGCTGGTTCCAGTAAGCAAAAGGTTCCAGTAAGCAAAAACAAAAGAAGGGAAAATATATTAAGAAATTGTGGTTTGGCCATTAGTCCTTTATCTGTACTCTGTAGACGTTCCCATTCCCAAAAACATAGGCAATTTCATTTCTCTTAATTTTTAGATACAAATTTCACCTCTGTATATAGGTGAGACAATGACAAAAGTGTAGATAGTAAGTAGAAGAAATGATGTCGATCAAATTATAAAAAGCAAAAGGTTAACAAAGGGTGATTTGCATTTGCCCATTGTTTTGACATGGCTACTATAAATTTAATGTGTTAGTATGATTCCATATGTGAAAGACATGTGGGCTTGGCATTTATCAAAATGTTTTACACTATTTCCACTTACTGCTAATAATGTGCAATTTGAAAAACAGCTACAGCCAGTCTTCTAATTATTGAACTAAGCACCTATCATTTACTTTTTTGTACCCATGATCCTCGTCATTTAAAAGGAATTTAGTACAAGTTTTTAGGGCAGGAACTATCTTTTTGTTTTTAGCTCTCTCTCTTCTGTCAAAGTTTAGTTATTATGGCCGAGACTGTCACTTTTGATGCAGAAGTACTGTTTCTTCCACATCCACTCGGAAAGTAGCTATGATACGTGCGGAACAAGGAGGGATATAACAGATGTGGCACAGTTATTCCTTGTTCGGTACGAGAGGGATGACAGTGAAGAAAAAATAGAAACAAATAAACAGGAGATGAACATGTTTCAAGCTTGGCATCAGACAGAAGTCGATCCTGTATCTACACTTGTTGCGAAGTACAATGGCTCGACTGAAATTTCTGAGGTTCGAACTATTAAGAGGCCATACCGTCCTTCAATATCTAATATTAAAATAAGTCAATACATTGACTGATTTCTAGATTCAGCTTACTATGTCTTACAGATTTAAAAAATAATCTAGTAACGCTAACTGGGGAACAACTTTTATCCTGTTAGGGAGCAGATTATTTTTCCTCTTCTCTGGAAACTTGTGTTATTTTGCAATCTATTGCAACAGCTTCAAAATAACAAAAGTGGATTGATTTATCAATTTTTCTGGCAGATCATAAAATGGATTTCTGAAACTATAAAAGACGGTGACACCAGGAAGATCCCTCCTTTTGTAAGTAGATTCGAGAAACTCTTTGACTAGTGCGAACGATAGTATTTTTGTTGATTATGTTGTGCAAGATTTTTCGTGTCTGCTCTACACATATATTGATGATCCCTACATCCGAGACAATTTACCTATCTAGGACAGCAGACAATCAATTTGCGTGTTGGTGATGGGGTGTTGGTTTTTCAGAACTTGGGCGTGTCAGTGATGGGGTGGTGTTTTCTCAGAACTTGGTTTTTATGTTTCTTTTCTTCGACCTCTTTTATTCTAATATGTTGTGCTATTCTCATTTTGTAGTTGTTATTATGATTAATGCACGATCTATTTATAGCTAAATCTATCCTTGAGAGTGTCATTCTTAATATATTCTTGTTTCTACAGAAAAGTAGAACTCCCGAGCTGTCTGCAGAGGAAGTTGATAATGCCTGGTCAAAGGGTTCCCAAAAATTTGTTTCTTCTGGAAAAGGCATGAAACAACGGGCCAATTCGTTCATATCTCTAATATATGATTACCTTGGCGATCCGAGAATAGGGCCATCTTTGCTATTGGGTGCGTTGATGTCATTTGGTTTGATCTGGCTCAAAAGAAGCCAACCAGCTCAACCCAGCCACCCACATGAATCTAATCAGATGAAGGTACTTGTTATTGCTTGTGTACCAGTCATTCTAGTGGGCACTTTGTCCAATATTAAATTAGACTCATAGTTCACCATATTAGCACCTAATTTTCGTACTGAAGGCAAAAAAAAGAAGCACCTGTTAATTATGAAGGGACACTTCATATGGCTTTCGACCCTCTTATTTGTATCAATATAAAGACCAGATCGATTTTTAAGCACCAAGCGTAAGGCAGGAACCAGATTATTGAAGGGGGTTGGATCCTGAAAGAGGAGATGCTAGTTATAGTAGAAATAATGATAAAGTAGCACATGGAAATAAAGATAGCAACTGATGCTAGAATATTTGTTTCAAGGCACATCTTCTCTACTCTATGATCCTCGAAATGTCTTGGAACCAATAGCATTTTTCTGCTAAATTGATTGATCTTATGAAGTCAGAACATTTATTTCATTGCTGTACCACACTGAAACTGTTAAATGGGTATAGGATGAGGATAGATCAATACGAAGGAATCGTGCAAAAAACAGCTCAAACCAGCTTGTTCCGCCATCCATCACCGATGAAGAGCCAAGTGATGCCCAGCAAATGAAATTCTCGGACTCGGACTCAGAATAGAAAGCTGGAGGTTTTCATTACGCTCTGTATTCTTTCATCGCATTCAACAAAAGACACACTGGTCGAAACTAGAGAACCATAGGTGGAGCTAAAGGGTCCAAGCTGGGTGGGTGAAAGATATTCTCTATTCTTACACTTCAACTAAGTCCCACTGCTCGACTCGGTGCGACAATTTCAGTTTGATGAGAAGGTTGATCATGTTAAAGAATGTCCAATCTTATATGTTCCTCTTAGTATTGGCTTCTCTTCAGTAATGAATATTTATTCTAGGATTTATGCATTCTAATATTTTTTGAAAAAAGAAAATTTGTACTCACATTATAATCTTTTAATGACGTATGTTTTGAATGCAAATTTTGGGCACATGCTAAAATATATCATGCCATAATCATTTCAGTGGATATTATGCTTAATTCTAAGCACCAATAATGCAATAGTGGCTTAGTCTATATTACAATAGAGTAATTCTCATGATGTTTCAATATTATTAGATCATACAGGTTTTTCGTATTTTGGTGGAACATGACATTATGAGATGATCATCCAAAAATCTAAATTGGGCATAGAAAAATCCTGCAATAGTTACTTGTGCCTTTGTGTTTGGTTTATCCAACGTTGGAAAAAAGTTTTCTTTGTCTAATTTTGAAAACCCTTATTGATTTTGTAATATCAAACAAAGAAAAAATAAGCAGCAACACAGATGAACCCCAGGAAACAAGCATTCAATATAATGAATTTGATACGATCATGTAAAAACTGAAGTAACATGAATATAAATTAACCAAATTAACTAACAAAAATGGGTGAACAAAATAGGTCTTCATTTTAATTAAAAAAAATTAGTTAAGTACGCCAAAAATACAAGAAATGTTTTTTTAAAAAAATCGACCTCGAACAAAAGAAAATCTTACTTAAAATAATTATTTACTTTTAATAAAATAAAATTCTTAATCTACATAATTAAATTAAATTGACTGTGTTTACACGTAGACTATAAGAAAAGTTGCAGCGAGAACCAAAACCCTTCAAATTGCAGTAACTCTGCTTAAGATTCTGCGTACAAGAATCTCGTCGATTGCAGAGGTCAGTCTTCTTCATACACAGTTATTGTAATCACTCTTATATCCTTCTCGATTTTGTTGGAATTTATGTGTATGTGCAAGAGTTTAATTCAGTTCATTAATGATCATTTTCTCTAAGAATATCCAAGGATTGCTTAGTGCCTCTTTGACTTATATTAATTTGATAGTTGCTACCTAGAGTGAGATTCTTGTGTGAATTCGGAGTAAGGTGTTTTTATGGAGATTTTGTTTGAAAGATCGTATCTTTGCCTCTTCTTGTTTTTTTTTTTGGGGTGGGGGTGGTCAAATTCGGCATATTCTAAGGATTTTTTTTTCAATTGTGGATATTTATCCATTCTTGGTCTGAATTTTGATCTGGGATTTGTCGAATTCTGCTCTTCAATAGATAAATATGTCGTTTCCGGAAGTGAATTTTGGTATGGGTTTTGTTAAAATCTGCTCTTTGTTAGATAATTACTTTTGTATATACTTGTGAGACATTGAGTCTGACCAATGAGAAAATGTTAAAAAATCTCTTTGTTTTCTATTTGAAAAATGATCTGACTTTTTCATCTTTGTAATTTATCAGTTGAATATGGATTGTTGTTGACCTGTGATGTTAGGAACCAGATTCTTCAGAATTTATATGATGCTCAATGGTATATGAGCCCAAAAAAGGAGTCTTAAGCCTAAAGATAAATTTATTAGGTGGGATCGTCTTTGAAATTTACGCGATGTCACTAAATTGCTTGTGTAACCATTTTGAACAATTGTTGTAACATTGCACACCTACGATGCCCACCGGCATTTTCTTAGCAACGTTACTACAAATCAAATAATCGTAGGTCCGTCAGTGTGCACATATCATCTTTCAATGGGAGAAAGGTTGGACGTTGGATTATGTTTATGGTCGGAAAATCCGGACACATATCAACTCCTTACTTTCTAGGCATACAAAATTGTCTTAAATCGATTTGTTCTTTCATTTTTATGGGATTTCAATGTGCTTTCATGCAACCTTTATACAGTGATGGGGAAAGACTCCAAATCTAAGGATTCATCAGGAAAGAATAAGGGAAAGCAAGCAGCAGGGGGTAGTGATGATGTAGCATCAAAAGGCAAAGGGAAAGCTGGAAAATCAGATGGCTTAGGAACTTGTACTTACGTCAAGGGTCCCTTCCTAGCTCCTTTTTGAAGAACCTCTACTTTCAAATTTGTTATTTTATGTACTTTTCAATTACCATCGGACTTATTTCGTGTTGTAAGTTTATGCTTCCGCTTAAACATTTATCAGCCAGGCATATCTTGTGTGAGAAGCAAGGAAAGATTAATGAAGCCTATAAGAAGCTGCAAGATGGCTGGCTTAGCAATGGAGACAAAGTCCCACCTACCGAGTTTGCTAAGGTATTGGCTTCAGATGTTATTTGCAGTTAAAGCAGTCAACCAAATGAAAGTTCTTAGAAATTAAAGGATACGGTTTGGAAGCAGCTTTGTTATTATTTAGTATATCTTTGATACATTTTTACTGTTATTTAGTTTTAGGAAACGTTTCCTCCCATAATATATTCTTTGATTTTTAACAAATCAAGCGCTCACTTTCTTTATCATTTTCTTGTATCAATGTATGTGGAAAGTAAGCTGAGTTTGGAATGTTTTCTGTTTCTGTTCATAAGATCGCAGCTGAGTATTCTGAGTGTCCATCGGGTAAGAAAGGTGGGGATCTCGGATGGTTTCCTCGTGGCAAAATGGCTGGCCCATTTCAGGAGGTTGCTTTTAACACGCCTGTTGGAGTGACCAGCGCACCGTTTAAATCAACGTGGGTTAATTTGTGGATATTTGTGACGCTACTGTTATTTTTTACAGCAATTGCATCTCACATTTGCCGTATTGTTACTGTGTAATTACTACAGTGTCTAGGAAGGCTAATTTAGTTTTCTTTCTCACAATTTCAGACATGGATACCACATTATCTTGAGTGAAGGACGGAAGAATTGAGAAACAGGATCGTTGGAAATGATTTGCATCGCTGAATGTTGAAGTTCAACATTTATAGCGAGCCACATAATAACTCGTTGTTTAGGATCACTATATGAATGATCCTTTTTTCTTTTCTGTAATTTGAATCTAGATGTACATTTAATGGTATTCTGTGAGGGAGATATAGTAGTTTGTGGTAATCGGTTGCTCCATTTCCGTATCACCCTCCTACTCCAGTGAAGTATATTTAGTTTCCATCTCCATTGAACTACTTTGTCCCTTGATTATGGTTAATGAGATGCTACGGTGATGATTTTGATCTCATTGCAGATCTAACATTGATCAAAATATGTGAGATTTTATTGAAATGGTTCTATCCTAGGACGGGTTTAAGAATTTAATTGATTCGGCCTTCGGGGGATTCATTATAATTATTAGGTTGACGAGACTTATATTTAAAAATATATAATAACTTAATTTTTTTGCACGAATGAGGCGATTGTTTCTCTTTTACTTTTTCCACGAAATTACATAATATTATATGCTATATATTCACAAAATTTAAAATTTAGATTTTTGGTGCTACATTTCCTCTGTTTTTCTTCTGGCTCGACAACTATGTACGAAGCTTTCCAAGTCATGAAATATTATATCTTTTTTGGCTGAAAACTGCATGAGCTTGCAATAAACTGGAAATTGCATTGTTGCATTTGAAATCTTATTTTTAATCCATCTTTCCGAGTATGTTGTTGAACTAAGTTTGAGAGAAAAAATATTTTTCCTGTGCCACGATCCAGGCCCAAGGACCTAAAAACAGGTTCAGAAACCAAAAGGAATAGTTGAATGTATTCATGTATTCATCCCCTTTTATGGGTTGATACAAATTTCGTAATAGTCATCGTACTCCTTGATAGCAAACTGTCAAATGGACAACGACAATAACAATAACATAATAATATTGATTATCTCTAATAACTAATAAGTGAACTACTTAGATTACAAGTTTACAATTCACTGTCCTGTTCAACCAGCTTGAGGCCCCAGCTCATGTCTTCACAATGTCTTACATGAGGAACAACAGCACCAGTATCCATACCTCTCTTTGTGTTGCAGTCATAAAACGGAGGAGCGTGGAAGCATGGTTCCATTGACATGGCTCGACAGCATGGCAGGTCTGGTGCCGACTCATTGTCAGGCTTGTAAATTATCCATGGCTTTAAGCCTCCAAGTCCTTGAGCCACGTAACCAAAAGTCGACCAAGAACTAGTGACCAATTTATCTGTCAAGCTAAGTAGATAGATTTCAGTCAATGCTTTTCGATTATGTGTTAGCTTATCAGTTTGTTGGTACTCTTCGTGACTTGGCTGGTATACGGCAACCACCTCTCCTTTCATTGTCGGGTATTCCCAATACAAGTTTCTTATTTCCTCGAAGTAACCATAGCTTAAAGATGTCATTAATACGGCTACAGTCTTCTGCTTCTCATCTGGTTGGCGGATCATGGAATTTTTCCTGTTGATCTGCGGTAGAATATCCTCCTCCATTGTACAAGCTAAAATCTGATCTAAGACATGCTTAAAAGGACCTGTTTCTGTATGGAAAACTCTTATTCGGATGCCCACCTTTTCATCTGCCTGCGATAAATAAGCTTCGTAGTATCTACTTATAAGCCCCCAGACGGGATTCGTGGGGTGGAACAAATACCGACCCAAGAAGTGGAAAACGGTTTCCTTATCCGGGAACAGTTTGTGTAAATCTTGTTCAAAAGACGGGATCAAAAAGAGTGAGGGAATGAAATAATTGTTGGTCTTCATTATCAACCATGGTATCTTCTGCAAGAAAGTTTGATCTTCGTTGCAGAAAAATAGTTTATCCTGATCATCATATAATCATGAACCAGATGGAGATAGACGTATGATGGCAACGTTGAACCATTTAAGTTACCTAAATAATTTCTCTTCAACAAATTTCCATTACTCTCATTTGAGTAACGATTGAATCCATCAAACTGGTTGTTTAAAGGGAAATCCGAGGGAAGGAACCAAGAAACCTTGGGAAATGGTTCACAAAAGAGGTCTGCCATGTCAACTCCACTGTCAACAAGGAGAATACGATTTGTGAGAAGAGCATAAAGAAAAGCCGAAGCAAGTGTCAGCATCCGATTTCCCAGTCCACTGAAGGATATCCAAACGATGTAATTGCAATCAGAGGCGCTAGAATATTGACCAGATTTAAGGTTTTTCAAGGTTTTGTTGTACAACTCTGTGTATGGTCCACACTTCTCATGTTGAGTTTCGTAGCTTCGTAATTTGGATAAGAGGAAACGGGAAGGTTGTCGTGTTTCATTTCGATACAAGAGAAATTGGTGCCTGCTAAGACAAGATTGTTCTTCAAATCCAGTCGGAAGAAGACCACCAGTTAGTTCATCATTTGGTTCCTGAATGAGATGAAGAAGATTGTCTTCTTTAAGCGTGGCTGCAAGACAAGAAAAAAGAAAATTTGACGCAGAAACAGTACGGAGGGACGAAAAGACAAACAGGTGACTTCAAATTTTAAAAAGAATACCATGGCTATAATTTTTAAGAACGAACCAACACTCATTGTCTGAGAAAATGGTTAAAGAAAATATTTTTATAAGCAAAATAAATTTAGAATTGGAGGTTTGTTTAACTTGGAGAATACCTTGGGGAAGGAAACACCATAATATTCTCCATAAATAAAGAAACAGAAACATGCT
This sequence comes from Primulina tabacum, assembly GCF_025594145.1. Classification (NCBI taxonomy): domain Eukaryota; kingdom Viridiplantae; phylum Streptophyta; class Magnoliopsida; order Lamiales; family Gesneriaceae; genus Primulina; species Primulina tabacum. The sequence goes on from NC_134557.1 coordinate 5,273,454, forward strand.
AAGAGCATACTCTAAATTCTTCCAATAATACAGATATACCAGCACTCATTGTCTGAGAAAATGGTAATAGAAAATATTTTTATAAGCAAAATAAATATTGTTTTATAAGAAAAAATCAAGAAACAGAAACATGCTAAGAGCATGCTCTGAATTCTTCCGGTAATACAGATATCACAAAACATAGCGTTTCAATGAAGAAATATATTGGCAAAAACAAGAAGCTAAAAACAGTTTTGCCATAAGAAGGGAAAGAATCCCATCGGTATTAACACTCCTAATATTTTTGAATTGTAAAGCAACTACAGACGGGCCATTTTTTTGGGTTTTAGATTTCATAAAGTACTCATGCCTCCTTGTACGCACTTTCACCCCATAAGCCAAAGTACATACGCCTGCATGCACAAAGAACAAGGCAAAACAAAAGACCCTCACTCCTCCAAGCATGAAATGAGATATCATGACTCTACATTAACAGTGCATGACACTCTTGAAAAATGTATTTTTTTCCTTTTTGGTTTTTTTTATAAGAAATAAATATAAGAGTGAATATAAACTTTTGAATCGAAGATCCAACCACTCGTTTCGAAACTATAGATAGAGAAACCAATTTGAATGCCTCATCTCAACTCAGTTAGTCGGCTTAGAATGACATAGGTTGACATCTAAGTATTATGAACTGAAGTCTTTTTGAGGTCTTTGCCTAATCTTTTTCAACAAAATAGCTATTTTTCTCCCTTTTTCTTGCTCTACAAGTCCTTGCAGTTCATATTTATACAGCATATCTGATATTAAACTAAGGCCTTACAATATTCGTCTTCATTTTTATATTACTATAAGAAGTTCTAATTTAGAATGGAATTGTTAAACGAGATAGTAGACTGCGTTGATTTGATTTTGTGTGTGTATGTGTGTGCGTTACTTATTATTACTATTCAAGTATGCACACATAAAAGAGTGCAAAAACAACTAGTACCTAGTACATGGGTTTGAGGTTTCTTTCATACAACAAGAATCTTCTCATTGATGAAAGCCGTTCTCAAAATGTGTCAATGTTTAATTGACAAAAAATATGACTACCAATATATGTTTTAAATGAAGAGAACCCCCCAAAAATGTTGATCAATCAGAATCCCAAGAAAATAGGCCTCAGAGTGAAAAACATAATAACCAGATAATCTTTTGTGATGAAGTTGAAAAGATATGAAAAACTTCTTTGTCATGCCTTGGTTATGTCACTCTGCATTTACATCTCCTCTAATTCATCATATGACAATATTTGACATTTGCAGTGATCTTTTTAATAAATCATTTGAACAAAATACGACATCCGTTCTCAGTTCTTTCCATCTTTTTATGATTTTATCGACCTTCTCATCGTGATAAGTTCTTCACCAAGACCATCTTTTTCAAGTAAATAAACATCAATTCTGAATAAAGAAATGACGTAGAACTAAACCAACATAAATCACACACAATGGATCAGTCAATCAACAATTATTTACCAAATAAAAACCTAGAGAAGAGCAAAAAAATCGAAACTTTTTGCCTACTGGAACGAAAAACACAACAAAACAATAGGGTTATTTATCCCATAACTCTAAAAACTCAAACATAAGTACAAAACATCGATATGAACAAAGCACCTTTTTGCGCTTGAAATTGAAGATCCCTTTCTTCAACAGTCCAAAGTATATCGGAAGGAGGATCCCTCCACACAACAGACACAAAGAACAACACTGATGAACCCATCAAGAGAGCGACGAAAATGACCATCAATTTCACGGGATTCAACCCGTTTATGCACTCAAAACTATGTGAAACGGGCTCGTGGCCGTACTCAAACGACGTAGACGCTTCATCGCTGTGACTTGCCGTACTTTTGCTCAGCCTTTTCATCATTTGTGTCAGTGTTGCTGCAAACGAAGTCTCCCAAGGTGGTATAAAGTTCATGTGTATGTTTGTGCGCGTTATGGGATTCTAATGCTGACGAATGTCTTTTCGTTTTAGAAATGATAATTCAAATAATTTCTTATAAATATTTTTGTCGGATTTTTTCGAGATATCTTATGGAATGCATATATGTCCATTATACGAAAAAAATAAAACTTAATATTTGTTATTACCAAGAACATGAGATACATTACTTGCTACAAAGATTTTAAATTTGATATAAAATCTTGAAAACTTTAAATAATTAATTGATTTTGTTGTTGACAAACAAAACTCTAAATTTGAGAGGATGTATTAACTCGAATTAATTAATTAATTAAAGACAAAAAATTGCGTGAGACGGTCTCACGGATCGTATTTTATGAGACATATATCTTATTTGGGTCGTCAATGAAAAAGTATTAATTTTTATGCTAAAAGTATAACTTTTTATTGTGAATATCGATAGAGTTGACCCATCTCACATATAAATATTCGTGAGACCGTCTCACAAAAGACCTACTTTTATCTTAATTAAAATGTGTGTTCATAATAGTTATATGACTTAAAAGAAGAATTTTGTAGATTAATTTCATTTATTGAAACAAATCAACGAGACCGAGAAACTAAAACTATTATATAAATGTTACATAATTAATATTTTTGAGATACAAAATATCTAATTAATATCAATATAAGAATTTAAGTTTTAGATATTTAGTTTTAATTAATTTTAGATCATATTATAATTTTTTTATTGGATTAAAATGAAATATATCTTGTAATTGTTTAATATGTGGGTTAGAGGTCCTCTAAGAATATAAGGAGTTGATGTAAAAAATTTAGAGTGAATAAAAATCTGCCAAAAAAAATTGGTTTTAGATTTAAAAATTTGGTTTTTCTTTTTTATATAAAAATTTGGGATTTAAAGAAAATTTACCTTAATTATAAGCATGAAGACCGCAATAGAAATTGGATTAAAGTATTAATTAATCACAAAATGTACTATTGAGCCTGGCCAACCATTGCAGATAACTGGTAACCGCATCCCATTCTGTAAAAGTTCAATCTGACACGAGTCGATCATATGTCCGCTTGCTAATATTTCTCCGCACCAAAGCCACCCAATTTCAAGAAATTCAGATTGATTGACAAGGTTGGAGGAAAGAAGGAACTTTGATAAACAAACATATATGGCTGCTTCTCTGGGTTCATCAGCTTTGGTTCAGTCAATTGGTGTCGGTTTTATAGTTCGCCGGCCTTCTGTTTCCAATCCCAATTCGGTCACTTTTATACGGTAATTGTTGGGTTTTTTTTAGGTAGTTTTGATGGGAGTGGTTATCAAGATCATGCCTTTTTCTGTTTGAATCTTGAAACTTGGTTCTGGTAACTGTTTGAGTTGCTTTCATTTGTGAAAGGGTTCTTCATTGCTTCCTGATTGGACGAATGGATACCATAATGATGAATTGTTTCTGGGGTGGAGCGAGGGCCAGCAAATAGAAGACAATCAAATGGGATAAAAATTTATGCTTACTTTTTTTTCTAAAAATTATTGACTCTCACCCCAAGAGTATAATCAGCTGTTCCTCCTACTGAATTTTCGCGCTGCCCTAGTTGTTGGTAGGCCTGAATGATGGTACGCGGTAATGCTCAACTTAAAGGATGATCTAGGAGCAATTATCAATGAAGTTTAATGGAAATGTAATTTTTAGGAAATCCTTTTGGTTTATCATGATTCCAAATTCTAATTTGTAGGAAGATTGCAAGGAAGAATATAAGATATTGTTTTATGAATGGGCGAAAAATGTTGTTTCCTCGACTATATCCGCTCAACTAATTCATTTTCAAAAATATTTGCTGTTCAATGTACCTGGGTCAATCTGCTTAAACATGTGACCACGGCCTATCGATATTCTCTGTGCTAGAACGGTAATTGGGATTCAAGAACTTGCTGCAATATCTGGTCTCGCATTTCCTTGCTGCCTTGGAATGTATTTTTTAAGTATCTTCAATATGGTTTGGAATGCGGATATCTCTATCACAAAGCTGATTTTTATTGGTCTTGATCCACAAGAAATGTGAAGTCCTTTTCTTTTCTTTATTTTTGAGGATGTCTTTTTATGACGTGGTAATCGTTTAAGTTTTTGTTTTCATCTACTTGTGCAGGAGAAAATCTCAAGCTGTAGTGAAGGCATCTTCAAGGGTTGACAAGTTCTCTAAAAGTGACATCATTGTCTCTCCATCAATTCTTTCTGCTAATTTCTCCAAATTAGGAGAGCAGGTAGCTTTTCCGTTTCTCAGTTTTTTTCTTTCATGAACTCTCTTGGGACATCAAAGACAAGTTATTCCATATGTTGAAGCTTTTGACATCAAAATATAATCATCTTTATTGGCTTCTGATGTAAAACTTCTGCTAGTGTTTTCTGTGAATTAACCCTTTCATGTGTTTTATTGACAAGGTCAAAGCAGTGGAAGTAGCTGGATGTGATTGGATTCATGTTGATGTGATGGATGGTCGGTTTGTTCCGAATATTACAATAGGGCCGCTTGTGGTTGATGCACTTCGCCCTGTCACAAACCTTCCATTGGATGTGCATTTGGTATTCTTCGTTGTTCACCCTTTTAGCTTTAGTTTTCAGGATTATCTTGCATTAAATGTTATTTTCACTAAACTATAATGAAAGCATGGCAGATGATTGTGGAACCTGAGCAGCGAGTCCCAGACTTTATAAAGGCTGGAGCTGACATAGTTAGCGTCCACTGTGAACAATCTTCTACCATCCATTTGCATCGCACCTTGAATCAAGTAAGATTACATGCATATGGAACATCTAATTATCCTGTTATTTATTATGCTTGTATCAGTGTCATTTAATTCTGAGATCATGAACCAGTCCCTCTTGATCAAGTAAATGTAAAAAACATCAATGTCGACGGTTCTCTGGTTTAATAATTGAAGTAAAATCTTGTGTATATCATATAAAACTCCGGGTAATTGAGATGGCAAAATCATCAAGGATTGGATAACTTTTTTTTAATTCATTCCGTGCTAATGGGTCTGATGCAAAATAAAATTCGATTGTTTGAGTTTTAAGTGGTGATGTTACTTCCATATTGCTTCTTCGATATTATTGACTGTTGGCGTCTGAATGTAGATTAAGAGCCTGGGTGCAAAAGCTGGAGTTGTCTTGAACCCAGGAACCTCGTTGAGTTGCATAGAGTATGTTCTTGATGGTAAGACTGTGTATTACTTTAAATGCTGGGCTTGTATTTAAACAAACTGTCAAAAGATGATAATTCTGATAAAAAATTTCTGTTATGTGTTCTGAGAGCTGCATGTGGTGATGCTGTGTGAGTTTAGACCAATGCTTTGTCCTATATGGAACATATATGCCATAAGTCAGATTTATGCTCTAAATTATATAGAAAGCCAGTTGAAACCTTAAACTACTGAATTCATCGAGAAAAAAAGTGGAAGATTCAGAGCTCACTATACAAAGTGCTTTGACATTTAAGCAATAAGAAAACATGGTGTTGGTACCATCAAAATCATTTAGAGATGGAAAATTTCATGTCAAAGTATGTACTACCATTTAAAAATGTTCACCTTTTCTTTTTTTCCTTTTGTTGCTTATTTTCTCCAAGTGCCTTGGGAAAAACACCATCTGAGAATGGTTGTAGTTGTTTCCATATTTGGTCAGCCGGACCTTATTGCTCCAAATTTCTTGGAATTTCTGGGACAATTATGTCAATGAAAATGATGAGTTGACCAAAATTTGTTTTGTCCATGAATTGACATTCTCTTGGCTTTTTTAAACAGTGGTCGATCTGATTTTGATTATGTCTGTAAACCCTGGTTTTGGAGGGCAAAGTTTTATAGAGAGCCAAATTAAGAAAATATCAGAATTAAGAAGACAGTGCGCAGAGAAGGTAGTGTGTGTGTTGATGTTTATAGAGCAGAAATTTTCTGAAGCATTCACATTGTTGCTCTCGTTTTTCAGGGCGTGAACCCTTGGATCGAGGTGGATGGTGGAGTTGGTCCTAATAATGCTTACAAGGTCATAATAATGACATTACACTTGGTTCTACAAAGATATTTTGTCATAAGAAATCAACGAGCGAAAACGGTTCTACAAAGTTATTTTGTCATAAGAAATCATCGAGTGAAAACGCCATTTTTACGTATCTATTTTATGTAATGATATGAATGGAGGGCTAAGCTTGATTTGATTCCATCAACAGGTAATTGAAGCTGGGGCGAATGCATTAGTTGCTGGTTCTGCTGTTTTTGGAGCTCCTGATTATGCTGCAGGCACGAATAAATACCCAACTTTGTTTTAAGTTCAGAAAGCACGTGAGGCTTGGTCCACATGTTAACTCTTTCATTTGCTATGTTTTTTTGTGTTACAGCCATAAAAGGAATCAAAACTAGCAAAAGGCCTGTTGCTGTTGCAGTATAACTTCACGATCACAGATTTTGTTTCAGGATGGCATTTAAGTTGTTCAATCCTGGTTACAAGGTAATCTTAAATCTATCATCTACATTGTTTAAATAGTTTCTAGATCTCGTGATTATATTTCTTGGCTGTCCAAACTCATAGTCAGTTATTAAAAAAATTGAAGTTATAATAGAAGATGTACGCTTGATTGATGATATAATGTTTAGTCAAATCTTCTTCATAAAGCAGGTGCTCCGGGAAAATATATACTCATCTATCATATTTGGATACAACCATGTTACTGCTGTTTTTTTTCTTGTTGGCTTTAATAATTCAGTTCTTGTTTCAGATAACACGAGGGATCAGGTGCAACAAAAGATGGAATGCCGTATTGTGGTATATACCCGATTCAGATTTTAATTCACTGTTGTAAAAAATAAGAGCAATTTACAGAATAGGTTTAGAGCTCTGTAACGGGACATTATTAGTTTATATTGCGTAGGGAATGTGTGATAGAAATCGTTGTAATATGTTGACTTGAAGAGATCACTTTTGTACATGTTTTTAAGCAATCTCACATACAAAATGTACATTCACCTGTTCATTCAGAGCTGCCCTTGAGACCCTTTTATTATGCTTTGCGATATTTGAGTTTATATATGTTTTGTGTATAAGGTTTCAATTAATTTTTACTCGATGAGGATAACTATCTAATTTATCTTCACTTCATCTACCAGTAATGTATTTGTTTAATGTTACGTTTGTAGCTCTTCCATCCAGCCTTTCTGAATGCAGTTCCACAAGTATGTGAATTAAGAGCATCATCCCGTTTTTTGACGGTCAACATGGAACATACAATGGTGTAACAGCTTTGCGTCGTCTCATCCTGTACAAAAAAAGTTGGGAACATTTCTTGCGGAGGAAAAATCCATAATCTAATTAAAAAAAAAATTGTAATAAGAGGTTTCAAATCGTACATAAGTGATGTGAAAACAATACGAGTAGATTTTATTCAGAGGTATCTGTGACTTCTTTTTCCTAATATTGGATCAAATTCAAATGCCAAGGTGGCTTGCAACTTGGGATTTGAGTCCTACACAAATTTCACACCTATTTAATTAGGCTTTGGAGCCATGCAAAAGGTCACGCATTCCTTCCTTGTTATCTGTATCCATGAAAAGAATAAAAGGTAAACACACTTCCTTGTTATCTGTATCCATAAAAAGAATAAAAGATAAACACGCTTCTTTCCAAATTATGCACGTATTCCCTTGATTCTTCCCTTGCCCTTTCTGCTAGCCAAACCCTTATCTTCCCGCCAGTTAACCGATTCGCTCCATAAATACACAAATACTGTATGTAAAATTAGATGTAAAATCATTGAAGGAAAAACCCTAAGGATGGTGTCCACAATTGATGAGAAACCCGAAATCGCGTTCTTCGACGTGGAGACGACGGTTCCAACGCGGCCTCGTCAGGGATTCGCGATTTTGGAGTTTGGGGCGATTCTGGTTTGTCCGAGGAAGCTGGTGGAGCTCCATAGTTACTCGACTTTAGTCCGACCTGTAGATCTTTCTCACATTTCTTCTCTCTCAGTGCGCTGCAATGGTATAACCAGAGACGCCGTCGTTTCTGCCCCGTCCTTTGCTGATATAGCTGATGTTGTCTATGAAATTTTACATGGTAAGTCACTCCCATGCTTCTACATTTCCAAGAGGTTAATATGTGGTGCTGGTTTTAGTATATCAGCGTCTCTTTGTGGTGGTTGGTGAACTTTTGTTTAAAATTCAATGAGTTGACGTTAGATTCAATTTTGGATTTATTCTTTTGTTAGGCTGCTTACCCAAAATTTCATAGGTTTTAGGGTTCTTAAACATTAATCTAGCTTTAAACATTAATCTTTCTATGTAGGGAGGATATGGGCTGGTCATAATATATTAAGATTTGATTGTGCTCGCATAAGGGAAGCATTTTCTGAGATTAACAGGCCACCTCCAGAGCCAAGGGGGACTATTGATTCATTAGCTCTGTTAACACAAAAGTTTGGAAGGCGAGCTGGTGACATGAAAGTGAGTCCTCGCACAGGTTTTAAAATTTTTGAAGCATTTTTCTGCATAAGCAGATGAGAGTGACGCATTACTGTCTAAATTGGATGGTTCTTAGGTATATTGTTTTAGATATTTGTGTTCCTGGAAAAATAATCTAGATGGGTTATAGTCTGGTATATGTTTATTTGGTGCATTTGCGCATGTCACAAATTTTCACTGTCTGCTTTTTTCATCAATAAAATCGAGCAGAAATATATTTTAAGTTTTTTTTTTATGTTATGTATTTTTGCCATCTTATTGTTTGCAAAATTTTAGTGGTGTCCCGTGTCGTATTTTTCTCGTTTGTTTATTCACATTTTTAACAAGAGTTAGAAACTTCAATATTTTCCTAGTGTATTTTTTTTCTGACTGTATATTCAACATATGTGTATTTAATATATATCTTAGTTATATCTCTTTTATGATTGGTGAGGAGAACTATCATCCATTTTCATTTTCCTTCACCAAGGCCCAAAACATATTTTCCATTCTTTTTTACTTCTGTCGGCATAAATACTTTTAACTAATTTTGTCAGTGTCTCCCAAAAATGTTCTGTTATATTAATATATTTTATGCCAAGGATATTATTTTGAAAGATAAAATAATTTTGTCCAACAGCTTCTGACTTGATTTGACATTTACAACGACAATTCTATCACGGATCTAGTCTTAGTATTTCTAGAATCTGGAAATATGCAAATCTGTAACAGTGGTTTCATGCAAAAGGTTTTCATTGGCCGGTATCACTTATTTACTCATGTTCTGATTCATTTTGTCCAGATGGCAACTCTTGCAACATATTTTGGGCTTGGTCAGCAAACACATAGGTGATCCGTGCCTTTTATTATAACTCTGCCCTTTTAAAAACTTCCCAATCCATTTTGTTTATGTGCCATTATCATCAATGACTGTTAGTGGTGAACAATTAAAGGCTTAGATGAAAAAATAGTTTTATCTGCAAGTGTGAGTGCATACTTGGTGAAGGAAGGGATAGTATTTATGGACTTTTATTCCATGTGTCAGTAGTCATCAGACAAACAGATGCCTGTACGAGATATGCAACAACGCTGATGTCATGTCTTGTTTCATAATGTCCGATCTATTAACGTGATGTTCATTTAAAACTCTTTGTGCAGCACAAGGTACCTTGTTGTTATTAAAACAAGTTAATTTGTCAATTCCGACTTTCTTCTTGTATCAGTGCTACCTAAAAATGATAGTCTGGTTATAAACAAGCTAACTTTATTATATTTTACCGAGTCCGGATGCTTATTTTCTCAAAAACTATCATTTGACTAGCAATGTCTTGACGTGACCGATTCCGACTAGTTTTTCATTCTTTAAGTTAACTTAATTAATAAATGGAAATGGAACAAATAATGTTTGCCTTTCTATTCTGAGTTGAGTTGTTCTGTAAATTTGCCATCTCAAGGACATAAGGAATGTATGTCTTTTGAATCATGACATGGAACTTAACTGATTTTTTTTTCTAAAATCTTTCAGGAGTCTAGACGATGTTCGAATGAATCTTGAAGTACTCAAATACTGTGCCACTGTTCTATTCTTGGTAATTTCGAAAATTCTTGGCTTTTCAATTATTTAAGTTGATGAACAAATGTGAATCCGACTTTATTATCGCGATTCTCAACTTTGGTGATTGATCCCTTATTTATCTAGCTATAAAGGCAGAACTTGGCCCATGTAGTGCAGAACTCGGCTTTATTTCACATATGACCATTTTAGATGCATAACACCATTTTTCTTGTATACAATCTGAAGTAATGAGTTTAAAACCGCAGGGATGGAAAATAGATTTTTGGTGAATCTAGATTCTAAGACCCCATAACACAGCTTGATATTGGTATACATTCTGAAAATAATGAGTTTTAAACCACAGGGATGGAAAATAGATTTTTGGTGAATCTAGATTCTAAAACCCCATAACACAGTTTGATGTTGATATACAATCTGAAAGTAATGAGTTTAAAACCACAGGGATGGAAAAATAGATCTTTGGTGAATCTAGATTCTAAAACCCCATAACACAGTTTGGTATTGATCTAGTATTAGAATGCGAAATAGTGATATTTTTATCTTCATAGGATGATTTTCCTTTTGTTTTGCTGGCAGGAATCCAGCCTTCCTGACATATTCACTGAAAACAGTTGGGTTTCTCCCAATGCTACCACAAGAAGTCGTCGTAAAGAAAATTCTTCTGTAGAGCGGACAGAACGAAATAGAAGTATGTCAACCTTGAGTATTAAGGTTGAAAATGATTCAACATCATCTCCTTCAATTCATAGAATGGGGGAAATCCATCCCATATTATCATTCGTGACACCTAACACAGGTGAATTAGATCCTCCACTGGTGGAGTCCAATCTTGAAAAAGCTGACCCTTTTAATATGGTTGCACTCAATGAAGAAGTGAAAAGGGAAATTGTTCCTGATGATAAGATGGAAGATGAAAACGCTGGTTTTTCATCACAAGGATCTTCAGATGAAGTTACTTTCCATGAGGCTTCCGATCGATGCACTGTCTTCTTGGATGCTGATGGTGTTTCAATGTCTTCTCTCTCTGTCTCAGCAGTACCCTTTTTTGGTGGTACTCAAAAGATACAAATATTGCATGAAAATTCCCCATTGCAACTCTCATGTAAATGTTTGAAGGTACGGTTTGGAATTAGTTCAAAGTTTGTTGATCATGCTGGTCGGCCACGTTTAAACATTGTGGTGAATGCATTGCCAAGTCTATGCAATACTCTGGAGGCAATTGACAATCTTGCACATAAGCTATTCATGGATTTAGGCAGCTTCTCTGATTGGCGGCGTGTGGTGAACATAAAGCCTGGCTACTACAACTCTCCCACTGTCCGATTGCAGTGAGTTTCTCTTTATATTCTTAGTATTTTTATTGAACCTTGAAGCAACAGTTGCCTTTTCTGACCATATGTCCGTATATATCAGTTTTACCTTGAAATTTTTAGTTTTATTTGTTTCCCTAATTCGTATACCTAGTATTTCTAATCCAAATTTAGCTATGGGCTGTTCCTTTTGGAAGCTGTAAAATTCTGATACTTCATAAGAATTGAAGATTAAGAGTTTATTCTAAATGCCCAGCTTACCAACTGTAGCAGACAGAGATGCCGTTCGTTGCACGACTGAAATATACCAGAAAGACACTTCATCTACTCAGAGGCTCGTGTTTAGTACATTTGATTTTGAAGAGCTTGATTCCCTTTTAACTCCTGGAATTCTGGTGGATGCATTCTTTTCCTTGGATTCCTACGATTATCAGCAAAATGCTGGCCTTCGATTAGTAGCAAGAAAGCTGATTGTTCACTCAGCCTAATTGGATAAGCTGATCTGTTTACACGGATGGAACGAGTTCGGTACCACTTTATTTAATGTTAACTTCATTCAGAGAAGCTTTGTGATTCTTGTCCATTAGGATTAAACATGATGCTGTAAATGATTCAGTTCTGGTATTCAACATCTATAGCAAATTGTTAGCTTCAGTTATCTTGTTTAATTACCATTGCTTATAAGTTGAGATTGGGAACTTTTATATTGACTGGAAAATAGGAAGTTATTGTTGGAAAAGTGGGTTTTTCGGTGATCACATAGATTATTCTCAAGGCCAGAGACTTGATGAATATATGTCATAGACCTTTTACAACTTTAAGTAGAAAAATACCTCGATTTACACAACTCGAATTTCAGCACTCAGTTGATCATTACTAGTCAACTCTATAAAGAAAACGAATAATAATTTAATTCACAATCATAAATGTATTGATAGGTGATACTGTGCCTTTTTATTTATTTTTTTATTTTTAAAATTTTTTTTTCCTACCTTTTTCCCTATCTTTTTTCTTTTGTTTTCTTTCCATTTTTTTTTTCCTTTTTCACAAATATTAGCCTAAAAATTTTATATGAAATAATATAAACATTCTAATTATTTTATGTTAAATTAATAATTTTGTCATTAAAAATTACTATATTAATTTTTTACATGTGAAAAATCGTATCATTTTTTTCGAATATTGAGGAGTATTATTAATTTTATTTTTCAATGAACAAAATTTTTAATAATATAAAACTATTAACATTTTAATGCTTAAATTAAAATTTATAACATTTCAATCATGCAATATCAAAAACTAAAATTCAACACCTCATTTCTATCAAAAATAAATAATTCATACGTTTTGAGACTTCATTTCAACTAATAATGTTAATCGGCTATTCTTTAAATAAAAATATAAAAATGAAACTCAATCATTATTTGAATATGTTGTCGGGCGAATCGATAAAGAAGGAGAATGGAAGGTGACATTTAATCCTAGCACAATGATGATTTCATGTAGTTGTCGAAAATTTGAGATGACTGGATTATTGTGTTGTTATGCTTGTGAAAGTATATGATGTGCAGGGCATAAAAAAACTGCCAGAGCAATATATCTTGAATAGATGGACGATAAAAGCTAGGAGTGGAGTGGTACACGATTGTATGGGCAATGAAATCGAAGAAGATCCTAAACGAGACAATACAGAACTGTATAGAAAACTTTGTATGATGCTTCGTAAGACTGACAACCGAAGCCTAAGTATCAAATAGTTTTTGATATTGCATGATGGAAATGTTCTAAATTTTAATTTAAGCATTAACATGTTAATAGTTTTATATTGTTAAAAATTTTGTTCATTGAAAAATAAAATTAATAATACTCATCAAATTCGAAAAAAATGATACGATTTTTCACATGTAAAAATTTAATATAGTAATTTTTAATTGCAAAATTATTAATTTAACATAAAATAATTAAAATATTTATATTATTTCATATAAAATTGTTGCCTAATATTTGTGAAAGAAGGAAAATAAATGGAAGGAAAACAAAAAAAAAAAGAGAAGAAAAAAAAGTAGAAAAAAAAATTAAAAAAATAAAAGGCACAATATCACCTACAGTGGTACCACCACTGTAGGTGATCCGGATCCATATTTAAATAGAGAAACATTTATTGTTTATATTTTTTAATATAAAATTTATTAAAAAAAAAAGAGAGAATAATTCCAACCAGATATTGTAAACAAGAATCACAATGAATGTCCGAAACAAGTCAGCTCTTATCCTCTCAAACCACGATCATTCCAAATCATATGCGTGTCTATATATATATATATATGTGTGTGTGTGTGTGTGTGTGTATAAAATATAACAAAAACACATTTAATTTTATAAATATATTATTTCATATTCAATCAGACATATTTAGGCAACCCGAGAATTAAAAAAAACTTCAATATTTTTTATTGTTGGTCCCACGTGCGAAATTTGAGATAATAAAACCCGAAAATAAAGAAAAAACTGGACACCGAAATTTACGTGGAAAACCCATAAAAATTATTAGGGTAAAAACCACGGGCAAGATGAAAAGAATTCCACTATAATATTTTGTGGTGTACAACTCACTCACTGTGTTTTAAAAGAGAACACACACTCTCTTAATACAGGAGAACAAAACACCTCACAAATATTATAGAACTAAGCACTCAAATGCTTATAAGATGAGAGAAAAATCGAAGAAGGGATGATTTCAGAATGAAGGGGGGAGCTCTATTTATAGAGCCCCTTGTCCGTGTGAAGACGCGAACGCGTCTTCCATCTTTTCACGAAATTTCCGCAAGTGGAAATTTCCTTCTGCCCACATTTATTGACCACACGTTTCTTTGCTGCATTTACTATTCACAATTGTTGAATAATAAATGCAGCCACTTGGCCTACATTTTTCTCACTTGGAGATTTGATTGAGAATCAAACACATCTTCACACATCCTTTCAATCTTGTCATTCCCTGCTGCTTACGTTTCTGCTAGGCCACTGGAGGATCTACACCACTCAAACTTTTCAGTGTTCATTGGCTTGGTCAAAAAAGCAGCTATGTTATCATTTGTATGGATTTTCTGCATATCCACACTTCCTTCTTCTACTACTTCCCTCACAAAGTGAAATTGTACTCCAATGAGTTTCGTCCTGGAATGAAAGGCTGGATTCCTTGCGATGTGCAAGGCACTCTGACTGTCACAAAATAAAGGAACATTCTCTTGTTTGTGCCCGATCTCTTCCAATAACCTTTTAATCCATATTGCCTCCTTGCAACCTTGAGTAGCTGCCATGTATTCTGCCTCTGTTGTAGATAATGCCACAACTGTCTGCAGTTTTGAAACCCAGCTTACTGCTCCCCCTGCAAGTGTAAACACATAACCAGTAGTAGATTTCCTCTTATCGGGATCACCTGCATAATCTGAATCGACATAGCCCCTAAGTGTAAAATCTGATCCTCCATAACATAATGCAGCATTCGAGGTACCCTTAATGTATCTAAGGATCATCTTAACAGTGATCCAATGCTCTCGTCCAGGATTCACCATATACCGACTAACTGCTCCCACTGCTTGAGCAATGTTCGGTCTTGTACAGATCATAACGAACATCAAACTTCCCACTGCTGATGCATACGGTACTCGAGACATCTCCATCCTCTTTGGTTCACTGCTAGGACACATTTCGGAGGATAACCTGAAGTTAACAGGAAGAGGGGTCGAAATTGGCTTACTATCTTGCATGTTGAAGCGTTGCAAGATTTTCTTCAAATAATTTTTCTGGGAAAGCCAAATCTGCCTGTTACTTCTATCTCGGTGAACTTGCATCCCTAGAATCTTGTTTGCTGGTCCCAAGTCCTTCATATCAAATTCCCTAGCCAACTGTGCCTTCAATCCTTGGACATGATCTTTGTTGAGGCCTGCTACCAACATGTCGTCCACATACAATAGCAAAATAATATAATCATCACCAGACCTCTTGAAATACGTACAAGGGTCTGCACTCAATCTGTTGTATCCAAGGCTCATGATATAGGAATCAAATCTCTTGTACCAACACCTCGGCGCCTGTTTGAGACCGTACAGAGATTTCTTCAACCTGCAAACCAAGTTCTCTTTTGCCTTTTCCCGCAAAACCTTTCTGGGTGGAGCATATAGATTTCTTCTTCAAGATCTCCATGAAGAAACGTCGTTTTCACATCTAGCTGTTCTAGATGTAGATCAAACACCGCACACAATGCCAACACTACTCTGACTGCTGTAAGTCGAACCACATGAGAAAATATCTCATTGAAGCCAATGCCTTCTTTCTGAGCATACCCTTTTATCACCAATCTAGCACGATACCGCTCCACTTGGTCATTGCCATCACGCTTGATCTTATAGACCCATATGTTTCCAATGGCTTTCCTCCCTCGTGGTAGTGTAACAAGATCCCAAGTTTTATTTCTGTCTAATGCCTCCAACTCTTCTTGCATTGCTATCATTCACAAGGATACATCCGAGCTTTGAGTAGCCTCGTGGAAACTCGATGGCTCACCATCCTCTGATAATAGACAATATGCAATATTACTTTCAGTGACATAATCTGAAAGCCAACCTGGTGGTCTTCTGTCTCGAGTTGACTGCCTCACATTAGAAACCTCAGACTCAACATGTTCTTGTTCTTCGTGCTTTGGTACTGCTTCACAAGAAACTTGACCTTCGTCCGTCTTATTTTCCACCTGAAAAATAGTAGTTTGTGAATTCGGTGTGCCTTTGTCTCCCTTTACTTTATCTTCCTCGAAGATAACATCCCTGCTGATGACAAGCTTGTGAACAATAGGATTTCACAAGATTTTTCACAAGCGAAACCCCTTTATTTCATCAGCATAACCCAAGAAGATACATTTTCTGGATTTCGAATCCAACTTTGATATTTCTTACTCATTGTACAGAACGTACACAGGACTTCCAAATGTATGCAAATGAGAATAATCTGTCGGCTTCCCGGTCCACATCTCCATCGGAGTCTTCAGATCAATCGCCACTGAAGGAGAACGATTGATAATATAACAAGCGGTTTTGACTGCTTCCGCCCAAAATGACTTTTCTAAACCTGCAGTCCTCAACATAGATCTTGTTCTGTCCAACAAGGTTCTGTTCATCCGCTCCGCCACTCCATTCTGTTGAGGTGTGTAAGCAGTCGTGAATTGTCTCTTGATGCCCTCATGTTGACAATATGCATCAAACTCATCACTGGTATATTCTCCTTCATTGTCAGTCCTCAAACACTTGATTTTCTTTTCAGAATCAAGTTCAACTCGCGCTTTGAAATCTTTGAAGATCTGGAAAACATCTGATTTCTTCTTGATTGGATACACCCAACATCTTCTAGAAAAATCATCAATGAACGAGACAAAGTATATCGCTCCTCCTAGGGATAAAATCGGTGCTTGCCAAACATCCGAATGAATCAGCTCCAATATGCTTTTGCTCCTGGCAGTACAAATGCCAAACTTTAATCTGTGTTGTTTACTGGTAACACAGTGCTCACAAAAGGGTAGTGACACTTTTGTAAGTCCCGGCAGCAGCTTTCGTTCTGATAGAATTTTCAACCCTCGTTCTGACATATGCCCGAGCTTTCTATGCCATAACACTGTTAATTCTTCTCCTGAACCAATTGATGCAACAACTAGTTCTGCCTCTTTGTGTGTTTCTCCCAAAAGTACATACAGATTTGCAGCAAATTTTTCCGCCTTCATAACCACAAGCGCACCCTTCACAATTTTCATGATCCCGTTTTCGATCCGAGTTTTGCACCCGATATCATCCAATTGCCCCAAGGACAAAAGATTTTTTGTCAGTCCCTTCACATGTCGTACCTCCTGTATGGTGCGAATGGTGCCATCAAACATCTTTATTTTGATAGTACCGACCCCAGCGATTTCCAAGGCATGATCATTTCCCATGAATACAGATCTTCCTGAGACTGGTTCATAATGATCAAACCATTCTCTCCGAGACGTCATGTGCTACGTCGCACCTGAATCCATAATCCATGTGTCACAAAATTTGTGCCTGCCTTCCGCAACAGTTGCTGCTTCGCTGAATAATATTTCACCACCGCCTGAAGTACTGGCCACATTTTCCTTGAGAACTTTTCTCGATACTCGTACACTCTTTCTTGAAGTGCCCTTTACAGCCACATTTAAAGCAGTAAATATTTTTCTTCTTACTTCTCGACTTTGATCTACCTCGTCTTTGACTCTCACTGGAGTCACGGTCCATAAATCTTCCTCTTATCATCGTTAAAGCCTCTGTCTGCTTCGAAGTTACCAACATATCTTCCTTATTCTTACGCCGGCTTTCTTCTCCGAGAACCGCAGTTAAGAAATCGTCGAATTTTAGAAAGCCCATAAGAATATTGTTGGTTATGTTGATGATAAGTTGATCATATGAATCTGGTAGACTTTGAAGTAGAAGCTCCGCACATTCATTTTCTCCTATTTTATACCCCATGGAAGTGAGTTGGGCAAATAGAGTATTTAGTATGTTGATATAGTCAGTCATCGATGAAGATTCCGCCATCCGAAGAGTATAAAGCCTTCTCTTTAGGAAAATCATGTTGTGTAGCGACTTGACCTCGTACATCTTGGTCAGAGTATCCCAGATAACTTTGGCCGTTTTTATCTCAAAGATACTTGACAAAACTTCGTCAGCTATAGCCAAATGTAAATTGGCAACATCATTATCATTCATCTCGTTCCACTTTCCATCATCCGCAATCTCCACCGGTCTATCTCCAATAGCCGTCAAGCAATTCTCCTTTCTTAAAACTGCTTGTATCTTTATTTTCCACAGCATAAAATTTCTTCCATTGAACTTTGCTATCTCGTACCTTCCCGCCATTATGTCTACAACAATTTAGTAGACTGAACAAAATAATCCCGCCTTAATAAAAAAATCTCAAAAAATTTTTCTGATGTGGAAGATCAGTCTAGGCTGCAACCACAGAGCATACTCAGAATTTTAAGAAATTTTAAACCAAGGCTCTGATACCACTTGTTGGTCCCACGTGCGGAATTTGAGATAATAAAACCCGAAAATAAAGAATAAACTGGACACCGAGATTTACGTGAAAAACCCCTAAAAATTATTAGGGTAAAAACCACGGGCAAGATGAAAAGAATTACACTATAATATTTTGTGGTGTACAACTCACTCACTGTGTTTCCAAAGAGAACACACACTCTCTTAATACAGGAGAACAAAACACATCACAAATATTATAGAACTAAGCACTCAAATGCTTATAAGATGAGAGAAAAATCGAAGAAGGGATGATTTCAGAATGAAGGGGGGAGCTCTATTTATAGAGCCACTTGTCCGTGTGAAGACGCGTATAAAACACGTTTTCCATCTTTCCACGAAATTTCCGCAAGGGAAAATTTCCTTCTGCCAACATTTATTGACCACACGTTTCTTTGCTGCATTTACTATTCACAATTTTTGAATAATAAATGCAGCCACTTGGCCTATATTTATTACGTTATTTTCTCCCCCTCAATATCAAATAACAACAAAAGTTTATACAAAATTTTTGTTATATATTATCAGACGAAGAGTTCGTTATATTTTAGTCTCAAAATAAATCGTTCCAAACATTGCATTATATAGAAAATCAAATGTTGTCCTTTTATAGTACTAGCAAGAAGCATGTGCGATGCACGTAAATATTAATTATTTAATAAAAATTAAAATTTGATTTTTTTAAAAAATAATCTGAATCATTTTTTTATTTATATTAGTTTAGTCTTTTGTCAACGAATAAATTAATTAAGAACTTATATACCTTACTTTCAAAATTGTAATTTCTCAAATTAAAATTCAAGTCGTTGATTTTATGTTATATAATAAATTATAATGAGAATAATATATAGAACGAATTGAACTGAAACAAATTTTGAAAATATTTATATCTAAGCACCACATAAAATGTATAATAACCTAAAAATTAACCAAATTATAAATTTTATAAATGCATAAATCATAATTTATATAAGTGAAGCACACTAATGACAAAAATTATCAATTTAAAATATTTGTGACTAACTTATCAAAATATTATCAAAACTAATGAAATATTATTAATATTGATAATAAAATACAATATATAATATCAATTTAAATATTATTTAACCTCCTGCAGAACTTTTTTAGCTTTTGCTTTACAATTATATATCATATATAAATTAATTTTCATATACATTAGTTAATGAATAATTTTTTTAAATTATGTAGAAAATTTTCATACAATTAATCTAACAACACATAATTTAAGGGGATTGTAGAAAATTTACAATGAAACACTTTTATAAGTATAATAGTTAAATATAAATTCTTTTAATATTTTTAATGATTTTTTTTTAAAATTAAAAAATCTATTCTTTTAATATTTTTTCTAAGAATTATGTATCAATAAAATGTTATTTCTCTAATGTATTTTTATTATCAAATATCTATTCAATTTTTATGTAACATTATTTTTAAAGTTTCTTGTGTTGCAATTTTCTATTAAAAAATAAAAACACTATTATGATCCCCAAGTATTTAATGATTGTGTAGAAAATTTTCATGCAATTAATCTAATAACACACAATTTATGGAAATAGTAAAAAATTTACAATGACAAACTTTGTTATTTGTTGGGATCGATTAGGGGGGAAATCGTTGAGCTACAATAGCTCGGTTCTTGAAATATTGAACACCGATGAATTAAATCGAGTTTGGCTAAAAACCAAGCGGAAGATACTCGAAATAATCCTTCGTAGAAACCGATTAAATATTTTGTAAACCATTTAAAATATATGCAAGTTGAATGAGTAAAAATATTCAGTTGAAGCATTTTATCAAACACTTGGTATACAATATTTTGATATTTGAAGAACACATAAAATGCTTCAACAATGCATCTTTAAAAACAGTGAAAATGATAAGCAAATGCAATAAACAAATAGACACGAATTTGTTTATGGATGTTCGGAGATTTCAAACACTCCTACGTCACCCCTTCTTCCCCTTGGGAAGGATCCACTAGAAGACTTTGATTTATACAACTACTTGTACAAACTCATTCCGGAAGGGCAGCACCCAACTAGAACTCCTAGCACTCAAGATTGTAGGCAGCACCTCACAATCAGCATATTGTTTAATGTCTCATATGCAAAGACTACACACAAGTTTATTGTCTTTGTGCAAGACTCACTCAACTAATCTTTGAAGTTCAACTCTCTTGTATATGTGTGAGTGATTGTGTGTGAGAAATTTATCATTTACAGTGTATATCTCAAATGTATCCTCACACAAGGGCTTGTGCTCTCAACTAGCTGACATCTTCATGCTAACTGCTCATGCTTTGAATCCACTTCAAAAGCTATTGTTTGATCTTAAATATGTTGTATTTATAGGCTCCAACATTGATATATACGTTAGACACAGGAATATGACCGTTGGAAAGTTTCTGTACTGTTTCTGGAATTGCAACGGTCAAATTCGTCTTGCTGGACATTTTCTCGACTGGACAACTCTGGTCAACTGGTCAACTCAACTGGTCAATCAGTTCAACTGGTTCAGTTGGTCTGGTTCAGTTCAACTGGTTCAGTTGGACTGGTTCAACTGGTCTTCAGCTGGTCTGCAGTTGGTTCAGTTTCAGCTGGTGTGCTGAAATCAGCCTAGCTGATTTCAGTTTGTGCAGAACCAGTAACTTTATTGTCATTTATCATCATCTTAAGCTTTGATTCAGACTTTGACTTCTGAAGATGATTTGTAGATCATCGTCTTATCTTTCCAACGCATACTGAATCGCTTCATTTCGATAACCGAGCTGAGAGATATGACCAAAATACCGCAGCTGCTCAAACTCAACTGATTGCTGTTTTCGTGTGATCAGTTCGGTAATTGAGAGATCAGTTAGACCATGATAACATCCGATTTTGCCCAACTGATGTGAAATACGATTTGTTTCAAATTGAGTTTTCTAATCAGTTCCAGTTGGCGGATTGTCATTTGGATAATCCAGTTGAGAGATATCATCAAAATACCGAAGCTCGCCAGAAATTCAGTTTGTGCAAAATTCAGTTTCAGCTTGCTTCTTGTGTTTGCAACTTCACACTTGAGTAAATATGTTAGAAACACAATAACAAGTTTTGTTAACATCAAAATCAAGATTGCGAACTTGAAAAGTTCCAACAATCTCCCCCTTTTTGATGATCACAAAACTTGGATAAACAATCAACTCAACTAACATATTTCTCCCCCTTTTTGTGTGAATCAAAAAGTCATATTTTCAAAACATTTTAAACAAAATTTTCTCCCCCTCAATATTTAAAAATAATAACTCCATTAAAATTACAATGAGTTATCCCCATATATTTTTGAAATTTTGAAAATTATAAAAGAAAAAGGATAACTTACCAATTTTCTCCATGACTCATTTTGTGCTGCAGCACATATGCTCTGCCTTCAACGAATAAACTATATTTTCTCGAGCATAATTAGGCTGCAAATTTTATACCGTTGTAAACCTCTATGAGTCTAGTTTGCAACGCAAAAAACGGTTTCGTCATTTGGACACTCGAGCAAGGAGATATGCCATTTTTCCTACGGTCGCTGCAAGCTGCGCGAAAATTCAGTTTTGCATATATATGTATAAAAAATCTGAAATTTTCGAATTTTAAACATCAAAATCAGTTTCAATGTTCTTTCAAGAACACCTGCTCTGATACCAATTGTTGGGATCGATTAGGGGGGTAATCGTTGAGCTACAATAGCTCGGTTCTTGAAATATTGAACACTAATGAATTAAATCGAGTTTGGTTAAAAACCAAGCGGAAGATACTCGAAATAATCCTTCGTAGAAACCGATTAAATATTTTGTAAACCATTTTGTTGAGGATCAGGTTGAGTTTAGAAGGGGGAGTTGAATAAACTCAATGGCCAACTTATTAAATTTTTTCGAATGATGTGCTAAAATCATGTTAGAGATTTTAACGATTCTTGTTCAAGTATAAAGACCAGCAGATCACAAGATAATGTGCGGAAAATGATCTGTTGGTTAGTGGGTGAAAAATAATAAAGCCGAAAAGCAGTAGATAGCATAAGGTTTGTTTCTGGAAGTTCGAAGATGAATCTTCTACGTCTCCCCTTCTTCTATTTTCAGAAGGTATCACTAAAAGACTTTGGTGAATACAGCACAACAATTGTACACACCCACTTCAACAGGACTTACCCTTCGCCTATTGAAACTCTTAGCTTTACAACTCAACTTCTTGAATGATCTTAAGTTCTGGAAAAGACTCTTTTCCAGTTACAAATTCTTCTATCAATGAAATAGTGAAGTGAATAGCTTGAGAAAATATAACGAAAAATAGCTAGCACAATATGATCTCAATGATCAAGAGTATGCAATGAAGCGTGTGCTGCTTTTTCAGTGTTTGAGCTCTTTATATAACTGAAAGTTCTAACAATGCTCGAATGATGTTTTTCAATTCAGATTTTTGTTCAATGTTGCGTGTTACTTCACGAAATCCTTCATCTCCATATATAGGCTCTATTCAACGTTCAAAAAAACTGAACGGTTCTTTTCTTTTTGGTGGTTCAGCTTTATTGCTTAAAATGGACCCTGCAGAATACATCAAAAGTAATCAGTCGCAGTTCATACCAAAAATGGTATACCGTCTTAAATGTTCTTGTATAGCATTTAATGACATTTAATGAAGCAATAAATGCTGGTGTCACGTTAATAGATCAACGGTAATATTTAGAGACTTTGAGATAGCAAGATTCTGTTAGTGTATATTTCGAATTTTGTATCCTTCTAGTTCTGGTTTTAGCTAAGAAACAGTACTTGACAAGTGCTACAAGTGCTTCTGTTTTTCTGCTATTTTACATCTACTGGTTTTGTACTAAGTCAGCATCTACTGGTTTTTACTAGCATCTCCACTTTTACTAGCATCTCCACAACAAATTTAAGTCTAACAATTTCCCCCTTTGTGGTGATGCCAAAACCTAGATGTTCCTTAGACGTTAAGATGAATAGATAAAACAGATTACGAAGCAGATAAAAATAGTTATTATCCAGAAAAATCACGTAAAGTACAAATTAGTTAAGACAAGAAAATAAAACTAATTTGTTCCAATATCTCTGAAAGTAGCTTCATCTGGATTTTGAACCCTTCCAGAAGAATGAGGTCTGCTGCTACTCGCTCCAGTTCTATCTTCTTCCCCCTTTTTGGCATCATCGGCAATGACCCTAGCAATTAAGTCATCCATTCGCCCAGATAAGTTGTGAATGCCATTAGTCAACATCTCCAGATATGGAGCCTGATTAGAAACTTGATCATTTAGAGCGGTGAGAGATTGAGATTGAGAATCGATCTTGGCATCCATTAGGTCCATGGTGGTAGAGATTGAGCGAAAAAGACCATCATGCTCGGTGAGCCGGGTAAGTATGTCAGATTGAGCAATCATGAGCTGACTGGAACTTCTGGATATAGCTTGTCGAAAAACAATGGTTTCAGCATTCATTTTATGCACAGATTCCGCCGTTTTATGTATTTCCTTGGACATACGGTCTCGGAAAAACTGAGCACCACTGATTTCTACGGCATTCTCACGAGAAGCCGCTTGACTATATCAGAAAGATTCTGTAGCTCCTTTTGTAGATTATCAATCTGAAACTCTAAATCAAATGGTTCCACAACTGGTGAAGGGGTTTTTGCAAGCAATCGTTGCTTAATGTCTTCCATTCTGGCGATGCGCTCAGGAGACTGCAGAGAAGGAATAATAAGAGCAGTAGATTGTGCAACTTCTGCTTGAGTGATAACAGCTGGTTCTGGTTCAGCAGAAGGTCCTTCTGAAGCAGTAGATTGATCTGTTGGCCCTTCGTCTGGTTGCTTCAAAACAACAGCAGGTACAGATACAAGCTTGTGGCTCAACAACAGAGGGTGAAGTATGCAACAAAGTTGCCATTTCAGCTTGATGAGCTTCTGAAAAATGCTCAAGCTCTGGAAGAGATGAAGAAGCAGTAGCCGTAACAGTAGCAGTGGCAGTAGCAGTTGCAGATTCTGGGATGGATTGGACTGGAGGATGATCAACAGAGGTAGAAGTAACGGGCATTGTGTCATCCTGTGCTGCTTGAGTCTGCACAATCGATTCGATCACCTCATCAACCGATGCCAGATCATGAACAGAAATCAGAGAGGATGATTGAGTAGGAACTTCTTGAGGTGCATGAGTACTAGAGACCTTGACTTCAGGAGAAGCTTTGGTCGGTTCCTCAACTGTCTGATTCTTCAAAATTGCGGAGACAGAAGTGAGACTGAACTTTGGAGGCCGAGAAAAGGCCTTTTCCTTATTAGCAGTTTGTTCAGAAAGAATTGTCAGCTGATCCGACAAAATTTGAATGACATTCTGGTCATGAAAAGCAGTAGGACTTGCAGAGTCAAAATTTGACTTTAAGGTTTTCAGAACAGTGTCCATCTTCTGCATTTTGAATTTTTCCAGAATGTAATTGCGACGATTTATAGCTTCTATCACATTTCGTGTCCCGGCAGCATCAAAAACATTTTTCTCATTTTCTACTGTTTGAGCATAAACACCAGTAGTTTTCAAAAATGTGATTGGGTGGTAGACACGTACCTTAAGCCAATCGTCAAAAAATTTCATATCTTCTCTGGTTGAGATTTCAACTTCTTCCAGATGTAGATTTATTGCTGTTTGAATGGTTGATGTTGCCATCGGTGACTGAGACAACTCAGTAATCTTTTCTTTCCCTTTTTCAGAAGTAGCAGAGACTACTGGTTTAAAAGCAGAAGAACCAGTAGCAGATTCTCTAATGACCACACCAGAAGTTGGTCTGAGGCTTTGAGCAGGTGAGGGCCCTGATTCAATCGGTTTGGCTTTGGTGGATGAAACAACAGATGGAAAAACTTGGCGGAGAGGAACATTCTCCAGTTCAGACAAAACCGTTGTTTTCTTGATGCAGGATTGTTGTGCGAGGCTTCTTCTTAGCTGGGGTGGGAGGCAGTGAAGCTTGCTGAGTGGGTGCTGCTGATTCTCCAAATTCTGTTTTGTCAGAATCAGACAAGACCACAACCATTTTTCGTTTAATTTTCTTATGCCCCTCAATTTGAGATTCTCCAATTTCCTTCTTAATGGCCACAAACTCACCAACGGTTAGTTTTGGCCTTAAAGCAAGCACGCTATCAGCATCAGTCATTGTTACCGAAGAGCCATCCTCTTCTGCTGTTCCAGGAAAACCAGCATCTTTCAACATCTTACTGATTTGCACAGCAAATCCAGTACTTTTCCTGAGAATCATATCCTTCATAATGCGAAACAGAAAACGTCCCCAATCCACTTTCTTTTCTGATGTGATGGCCACCATCACTTGAACCTTTTCTTTTGTTAGTTTGTCAAAGGTTCCAGCCTTAACAAACAAGGCTTTTGCTACTATATCAGCGAGTAACTGGTACTAAATTTTCAGTAGCTTTTTGAAGCAAGAGGGTGAAAGTTCTTCTCCAGTGGCTGAAAAATTTGTCAAGGCGATGGACATGTCTTCCTTTGAAATGTCCGAGAGCTCGGAAAGGCCAGAAATCGGTAGGAAGAAAGTGGAACCCAGAAGTGCAGCATCAATAGAAATCGATGCATCTCCCTGTGTATATGTAATCTTGTCCTTCCACAACTTGTGCTTTGGCATAAAAATCCAGAAGAACAGACTTGTAGATAACAGCAGGTGATTCCAAGAATATTCGAAGCCCGGACTTTTCCAATGATTTGAACATCTTGACAAGATTCTCATCCTTAATAGTGAGAACAGAAGCAAAATTCACCTGATAAGCATTCAACGTATATGCCGCGGCCATTTCTAAATTTGAAAGAGAATAGAAGTATGTTAGCAGTAGATGCGAAAAAGTAGTAGAGACAAGGAAATAATCTGAGTTCGTAAAGCGTAGTAAAAAAATGAACGGTTAAAGCAAAATATACAGCCGTCAGTGAACATAGGGACACGTGTCGATATGTTAGGAGAGAGAGAGACAAAAGTGTCAGTTACTCTACTCATTTTAAAATATTTTGAAAAATTAGCGGGCTGTCCGAGGCGGTTGCTAGATAAACAGAAGCTGATTTGTCATTTTATGATAATATCTACTGGAAGTGGATAAGATGCTGAAACAAATGCAGCACTTTAACAACTTCTGGTAGGTATACTGTTTTATCGAAAAGACAAATCAGTTTCTAATATAAATGCCATAAAGATGTTCCCCCTCAATTAATGCAGTAGTAATTGATATTAAATACTAAACGACTCTTGGCAATCTTTCAATTTAAACCGTTGAATTTGAACAGTCGCAAGGATCCTTATCTCCTTTGAATATCACTATAAATACCTGCAAGGGTTAAACAAGGTTAAGTAAACATAAAAATCAAATGAAAGAAGAGGTAACAACTGATCCGGAAGCAGAAGCAAGAATGTTCAGAAGACAGCTTGGTGCGATTTCTAAGAAGATGTTGGAAAAAGTCGTTATGCACATAATGATCCTTGGATCATACTCTTGGAGTTGTAATATTAACAATCAAAAAGATTGTTTGCTTTCATTGAGATTGATATGTAGCATCGATCCCTTCCAGAAGCATGCTAATGCAATAAGATAGTGCTGGTGGATCGATAATGCTAATATCATCTATAATGCCCTTCTTCTGCTGAGGTACTTTGAAAGAATACTACAAGCTGCTGATATTACTGAAGACATGAGCTTGATTAGTCTAGAATTTCAGAAGACGTTTCGATTGTCTTGAGATTTCTGTAACTTTCACTTTGTTTAATGTACTGGAAAATTTCTAATGAAATTTCAGTTGAAGTACTTGATGTTCCTTTATTCCTTTCTGCAAACAACTCAATGTTAGAAGAATAAAATGATTAAATGATTAAGTTCAGAAGGAAGTAAGTCGTCTTATGATAGCTTCTACTGGAAACTGAAGAAAGCCTTGTTTTGTTAATGAGACTAAAATACTTTCTGCATCTGACACAAAATCACAGAAGATCAGAATAAAGTTCTACCTAAATTAGTGCAATTATTAAATTAAAATACTTGGTAACTGAACCGATGATAGCTTGATATGGGATGTTTCATATATATATCTACTGTAGTCAAGACTTTCTCGAGCTTTGGTGCCTGATTTTCATCTATAAATATGAACATGGGGTAAACTAGATAATCATTCTTTAAGAGAAATGGCAAGAGATAATAGTCCTGATTTGGCTGATGAGTTTATAAGGGAGGTGACTGCTGCAAGAAAGAAAGCAATAGAAGACAAAGTGATGAAGAAGACACTTGCTACCTGGACTAAAATCCAGGAGCTTAAGTCCTCCTTCGAGAGTGGGCGAGGATCTTCCACCAAGGGAGTTGTTAATGATGAAGAAATATTATCGACGTCTCCATAGTGCTGATAGTGCAGACGTCGTCTCTGATGATGGCGTCTACCTTCTCATGCTCTTAAAGGAGCAAAAGACTCTGAAAAAGATTGCTTTTTCAGAGGAGTTTCTACGTACCTTGACCGGAGAACTGACCACTTGGTTGGCATTCTGGAGGGAGTACGTTAAAAAAAAAGTGAGAAATGTACGCCCCCGCTTCTATTATTTTTAATGAAATTTTATGTCTACTGATTATTTCTATCGTTCAGCTTTTACCTTCTGCAAAATTAAAAACTGAATAATCACAGAGGAAAAGTTAAGCCATAATATCAGATGATGATAAATAATCAAGTTAAATCTATTAATCCAAGTGTATTTCGAAAGTAAGAAAACTTATTCTCAGGCAGAGGTTTTGTAAAAATGTCTGCTGCTTGCTGATCAGTAGGACTGTATTCCAGACGAATGTTCTTCTTTTGCAGATGATCTCTGATAAAATGATGTCTGATATCAATGTACTTAGTTATGGAATGGAGTACTGGATTATGTGATATAGCAATTGCACTGGTATTGTCACAAAATATTGGTGATTCAGAGGCTTGAACTCCATAGTCTTTGAGTTGTTGCTGTATCCAAAGTATTTGAGAACAACAGCTTCCAGCAGCAAGATATTCAGCTTCTGCAGTAGACGTGGCTATGGAAGTCTGCTTTTTGCTAAACCAGAAGATCAACCTATCACCAAGAAATTGACAAAAACCACTTGTGCTTTTTCTATCCAGTTTACATCCTGCATAATCAGCATCTGAGTATCCAATAAGATTAAACGACGAGTCCTTGGGATACCAGAGACCTACATTTTGAGTAACCTTAAGATATTTTAAAATTCTTTTACCAGCAATGTAATGTGATTGTTTAGGGTTTGATTGAAATCTAGCACAAATGCAAACAGCAAACATGATATCTGGTCTACTAGCAGTAAGGTATAACAATGAACCAATCAAACCACGATACTGAGTTACCTCTACTGAAATTCCCCCTTCATCTTTATCAAGTTTAGTAGATGAGCTCATAGGAGTGGAAGCAGCAGCACATGCTTCCATCCCAAACTTTTTCAGTAGTTTCTTTGTATACTTAGTTTGGTTTATGAAGATTCCAGTATCAAGTTGCTTGATTTGAAGTCCTAAGAAAAATGTTAATTCTCCCATCATGCTCATCTCGAACTGGTCCTGCATTAACTTAGCAAACTTTGCACATAATTTGGGGTTAGTTGACCCAAATATGATATCATCAACATAAATCTGAACTAACAATATGTGTTTGTTTTTGGCTAAGGTAAACAAAGTCTTATCTACAGTACCAACGGTGAAATCATGATTAATGAGAAATTGTGAAAGTGTGTCGTACCAAGCCCTAGGTGCTTGTTTCAGACCATACAATGCTTTATATAATTTAAAAATATGATTTGGTAACAAATGATTAGAAAAACCTGGAGGCTGTTCAACATAGACTTCCTCTTGTAGTAGACCATTAAGAAACGCACTCTTTACATCCATTTGATATACTTTGAAGTTTTTGAAAGCAGCAAAGGCTAAGAATATTCTGATAGCTTCGAGCCTAGCTACTGGTGCAAAGGTTTCATCATAGTCTATTCCTTCTTCTTGTCTGAATCCTTGTGCAACCAGTCTTGCTTTGTTTCTTACAACTGTTCCTTCCTCATTTAGTTTGTTTCTGAATACCCATCGAGTTCCAATGACAGATTGGTGAGAAGGTCTAGGTACTAGAAACCAAACTTTATTCCTCTCAAATTGATTCAGCTCTTCTTGCATAGCTTCTATCCAACTGGGATCCAGAAGAGCTTCTTCAATCTTCTTTGGTTCATCTTGAGAAATAAAAGCAACATGCATGTATTCATTTATCATCTGTCTTCTAGTCCTTAGTGGAGCTGCTGGATTTCCAATTACCAAAGATGGAGGATGAGATTTTCTCCAAATAAAAGGATTTAGATTGTCTTTATATAAAACAGTAGATTGTTTTGGAGTATCGACTGCTGGTTCTGGAATGTCAGCTGCTGGTTCTGGAGTATCAGCTGCTGGTTCTGGAATGTGAATGTCAAGTTCTGGATTTTGAATATCCTTGACACTTGCTTCTGCATCATCTTCACTGTCTAATTCCAGATAAACCCTGTCTAATCTTTTACTTAAATTAGATATGTTAGTAATCTCGGGAACACTGCTGTCTTCATCAAAGACAACATGAGTAGATTCTTCAACATTAAGAGTTTTATTATTGAAAATTCTAAAAGCCTTACTAACTGCTGAATATCCAAGAAATAAACCAATGTCAGATTTTGAATCAAAGCAGCTAAATGATTTTTGCCATTATTGTGCACAAAGCATCTACAACCGAAAACATGAAAGTAAGATACGTTCGGTTTACTTCCTTTCCATATTTCATACGGAGTTTGATTGTTTCTCTTGTTGATCATCGTTCTGTTTTGTGTGTAGCAAGCTATATTAATAGCTTCTGCCCAGAAGCGCTGAGAGATGTCTGCATCTGCTAGCATTGTTCTAGCAGCTTCTTTGAGGCGTCCTGGCAGCTGAAAATTCATGATGAATGCCCTGTTCATCTAGATATATCTCAAGAATCTTGTTAGTAAATTCAATACCTCGATCACTTCTGATTCTAATGACAGAAACTGATTTTTCATTTTGAATCTTTTTCAAAAGTTTGATCAGGAGGTTACTGGTTTGATCTTTTCCAGCAAGAAAAATTACCCAAGTAAATCTAGAGAAATCATCAACAACAACAAGGTGTATCTCATTCCCCCTAAGCTTATGATAGGGATTGGACCAAATAAGTCCATATGTAATAATTCTAAACATCTTGAGGATGATTTGCTGCCTTTATTTTTGAAGCTAGATCTTACTTGCTTACCAAGTTGACATGCAGAACATACATGATTCTTAATAAATTTTATGTCTGGCAATCCATCGACTAAGTTCTGCTTTTTGAGATTGTTGATAGACTTAAAATTTAGATGATTCAGTCTTTTGTGCCACAACCAGTGTTTATTACTTAGAGATGCAACTAAACATGTAGGAGCAATGATATGATCTATGTTCCATGAAATTTTATAGGTGTTGTCTTTTCTTACTCCGGTTATAACAGTAGAATCATCAGCATTTTTAACTGTGCAAGTGTGCTTCTGGAATGCTACTGAAAATCCATTATCACGTAATTGACTAATACTGATCAAGTTATAACAAAGATTTTCAACTAAGAGCACATCCTTAATAGTGATGTTACTATGGATAATCTTACCCTTACCCACTGTTTTACCTTTTGAGTTATCCCCAAAGGTTATCTCTGGTCCAGCACAACTTACTACTTCTGATAGCAGACTTTTCTGTCCAGTCATATGTCTTGAACATCCACTGTCCAAATACCACGTTGAGCTACTGATCTTGGTTTTCTTCACCTGTTCCTGCAAGCACAAATTTTAGTATCTGGTACCCAATCTATTTGGGTCCAACCCTTATTAGTCCCTTTGGAACCCACATTTGTATAATTTTTATACTTCGGGTATCCATGGAGGTGTGTGCAACAGAGGGTCTGTTGTTTCTAACATTGTGCATCTTAGTATGTTGTTCTTCCCTTCTGTTTCTGTTGTCTAGCATGTATCTCTTCTGAACAGGTCTAGAATTGTAGTACTGGTAGTTTTTAACCTTCATAGGAGGTTGTCTTCCTGAGTTGAATCCTCTTCTGATTCTAGAACTCTGGTCAACTTTTTCCTTAGGTTCAACATAACCCAGACCATAATGCATCCTTTTGTTCATCTGATTTACATTCATTTCTACTGAAACAGTAGGTACTTCTGGTTTCTTACCACACTGGATTTCACAAAGTGAATATACTTCCCTTTGCACATATCCAGTTTTGGCTTAGTATTCGTTTCAGAAGTGCCTTCATTATTACAAAATCCGAGACCACTCCTGTCTCCAGATTGTTTTTGTAATTCTTGCATCTTTTCCAGTGAAATAGAGGACTTGTTCCAAACATTTACCAGTAGTGATAACTTCTGGTTTTCAGAAAGCATCTTCTGGTATTCTGCTTTTGCTCTTTCATTCTCCGTTTTTAATTTACTCATCTCAACTTGTAAATCATTACAGTTGTCTACTTGCAAGCAAGTTAACTTACTGTTCTGATCTTTTAAGTCCTGATTTTCGATCTTAACTTCCTCGAACGATTGAGAAAGTCTAGAATACTCTTCTACCATGTCGTGTAATGCTTTGACTAAATCATTGCGTGTAAATTCATCAGAGTCAAAGTCAAATACCTCTCCGTATGTCGAGGTTGACTCAGTATTTGCCATCAGACATTTGATCTCATCTTCATCACTTTCACTCAAATGGCTTTCAGAACCAGAAGATTCAGAACTT
Organism: Primulina tabacum; assembly: GCF_025594145.1. NCBI lineage: Eukaryota > Viridiplantae > Streptophyta > Magnoliopsida > Lamiales > Gesneriaceae > Primulina > Primulina tabacum. Next base: position 5,305,686 of record NC_134557.1, read on the forward strand.
GAGTCTGCCCATTTGGACTTACTTTCTTCTGCAACCATTGCCTTCCTGTCTCTTCTGGTCTTTTTATCATTGCGTTTGACACCCTTCTTCCTCTGGTCATCCTTCTTTGGTTTTGGACAATCAGCAATGAAGTGTCCAACTTTTCCACAGTTAAAGCATGCCATATCACTAAGTGATGATTCCTTTTTGAAATTGCGGTTGGGACTTTGAAATGTTCTATGATTCTTTCTCATGAATCTGGAAAACTTCTTAACAAATAATGACATTGCGTCATTGCTTATCTGTTCAGCACTTCTCTCAGAAGTGTTCTCTAAAGCAGTAGTAGAAGATGAACTTGGAGCAACTGTAGTAGTAGAGTTAACAGTAGCTGCGAGAGCTTTGGTTGGTGGATTTGCTAAGGGCTCTTCTCCACTTCGAACTTCAAGTTCAAACTCATATGCCTTTAAATCCGAGAACAAGTCGTGTAGTTCTAACTTGTTGAGATCCTTGGAAGCTCTCATTGCCATTGTTTTGACATCTCATTCTCTGGGTAGACCTCTCATTACCTTTAATGCAATTTCTCTATTGCCAAAGTCTTTCCCAAGAGCTGAGAGTTCATTGACGAGGCTGCTGAATCGTTCATCAAATTCATTCATAGTGTCTCCAGCCCTCATCTTCATATTCTCAAACTTCTGCATGGCTACAGACAGTTTGTTTTCCTTTGTTTCTTCGTTTCCTTCACAGATTTGAATTAATTTTTCCCAGATTTCCTTGGCAGTATGGCACATCTTGATTTTGCTGAAGGTATTTTTGTCGAGTGTCTTGTATAAAATGTCCTTCGCAACGTTGTCAAGATTGGCTTTCTTCTTGTCCTCACTTGTCCATTCATATCTTGATTTTTCAAGCATCTGAGGTGCACCTTCGATAATAGCAATAGCTGGATTTGGCTTTAAGATCTTTAATGGACCATCAGTGATGACATACCACATGTCATCATCTTGAGCCGCAAGATGAGCGTGCATTCTGATTTTCCAATCATCGAAATCTTCTTTTGAGAACATTGGAACTTTGCTGAAATGAGCCATGTCTATTAAATATTTTTCAAAACAAGAATAACTCTGCTCTGATACCACTTGTTGAGGATCGGGTTGAGTTTAGAAGGGGGGTTGAATAAAAATAAACTCAATGGCCAACTTATTAAATTCTTTCAAACGATGTGCTAAAATCATGTTAGAGATTTTAACGATTCTTGTTCAAGTATAAAGACCAGCAGATCACAAGATAATGTGCGGAAAACGATCTGTTGGTTAGTGGGTGAAAAATAATAAAGCCGAAAGCAGTAGATAGCACAAGGTTTGTTTCTGGAAGTTTGAAGATGAATCTTCTACGTCTCCCCTTCTTCTGTTTCCAGAAGGTATCACTAAAAGACTTTGGTGAATACAGCACAACAATTGTACACACCCACTTCAACAGGATTTACCCTTCGCCTATTGAAACTCTTAGCTTTACAACTCAACTTCTTGAATGATCTTAAGTTCTGGAAAAGACTCTTTTCCAGTTACAAATTCTTCTATCAATGAAATAGTGAAGTGAATAGCTTGAGAAGATATAACGAAAAATAGCTAGCACAATATGATCTCAATGATCAAGAGTATGCAATGAAGTGTGTGCTGCTTTTTCAGTGTTTGAGCTCTTTAGATAACTGAAAGTTCTAACAATGCTCGAATGATGTTTTTCAATTCAGATTTTTGTTCAATGCTGCGTGTTACTTCACTGAAATCCTTCATCTCCATATATAGGCTCTATTCAACGTTCAAAAAAACTGAACGGTTCTTTTCTTTTTGGTGGTTCAGCTTTATTGCTTAAAATGAACCTGCAGAATACATCAAAAGTAATCAGTCGCAGTTTCATACCAAAAATGGTATATCGTCTTAAATGTTCTTGTATAGCATTTAATGACATTTAATGAAGCAATAAATGCTGGTGTCACGTTAATAGATCAGCGGTAATATTTAGAGACTTTGAGATACGCAAGATTCTGTTAGTGTATATTTCGAATTTTGTATCCTTCTAGTTCTGGTTTTAGCTAAGAAACAGTACTTGACAAGTGCTACAAGTGCTTCTGTTTTTCTGCTATTTTACATCTATTGGTTTTGTACTAAGTCAGCATCTACTGGTTTTTACTAGCATCTCCACTTTTACTAGCATCTCCACAACAAATTTAAGTCTAACAATTTCCCCCTTTGTGGTGATGCCAAAACCTAGATGTTCCTTAGACGTTAAGATGAATAGATAAAACAGATTACGAAGCAGATAAAAACAATTATTATCCAGAAAAATCACGTAAAGCACAAATTAGTTAAGACAAGAAAATAAAACTAATTTGTTCCAATATCTCTGAAAGTAGCTTCATCTGAATTTTGATCCCTTCCAGAAGAATGAGGTCTGCTGCTACTCGCTCCAGTTCTATCTCCAGTTCTATCTTCTTCCCCCTTTTTGGCATCATCGGCCATGACCCTAGCAATTAAGTCATCCATTCTCCCAGATAAGTTGTGAATGCCATTAGTCAACATCTCCAGATATAGAGCCTGAAACAGTACTTGACAAGTGTTACAAGTGCTTCTGTTTTTCTGCTATTTTACATCTACTGGTTTTGTATTAAGTCAGCATCTACTGGTTTTTACTAGCATCTCCACTTTTACTAGCATCTCCACAACAAATTTAAGTCTAACACATTTAAAATATATGCAAGTTGAATGAGTAAAAATATTCAGTTGAAGCATTTTATCAAACACTTGGTATACAATATTTTGATATTTGAAGAACACATAAAATGCTTCAACAATGCATCTTTAAAAACAGTGAAAATGATAAGCAAATGCAATAAACAAATAGACACGAATTTGTTTATGGATGTTCGGAGATTTCAAACACTCCTACGTCACCCCTTCTTCCCCTTGGGAAGGATCTACTAGAAGACTTTGATTTATACAACTACTTGTACAAACCCATTCCGGAAGGGTAGCACCCAACTAGAACTCCTAGCACTCAAGATTGTAGGCAGCACCTCACAATCAGCATATTGTTTAATGTCTCATATGCAAAGACTACATACACAAGTTTATTGTCTTTGTGCAAGACTCACTCCACTAATCTTTGAAGTTCAACTCTCTTGTATATGTGTGAGTGATTGTGTGTGAGGAATTTATCATTTACAGTGTATATCTCAAATGTATCCTCACACAAGGGCTTGTGCTCTCAACTAGCTGATATCTTCATGCTAACTGCCCATGCTTTGAATCCACTTCAAAAGATATTGTTTGATCTTCAATATGTTGTATTTATAGGCTCCAACACTGATATATACGTTAGACACAGGAATATGACCGTTGGAAAGTTTCTGTACTGTTTCTGGAATTGCAACGGTCAAATTCGTCTTGCTGGACATTTTCTCGACTGGACAACTCTGGTCAACTGATCAACTCAACTGGTCAATCAGTTCAACTGGTTCAGTTGATCTGGTTCAGTTCAACTGGTTCAGTTGGACTGGTTCAACTGGTCTTCAGCTGGTCTGCAGTTGGTTCAGTTTCAGCTGGTGTGCTGAAATCAGCCTAGCTGATTTCAGTTTGTGCAGAACCAGTAACTTCATCGTCATTTATCAGCATCTTAAGCTTTGATTCAGACTTTGACTTCTGAAGATGATTTGTAGATCATCGTCTTATCTTTCCAACGCATACTGAATCGCTTCATTTCGATAACCGAGCTGAGAGATATGACCAAAATACCGCAGCTGCTCAAACTCAACTGATTGCTGTTTTCGTGTGATCAGTTCGGTAATTGAGCGATCAGTTAGACCATGATAACATCCGATTTTGCCCAACTGATGTGAAATACGATTTGTTTCAAATTGAGTTTTCTAATCAGTTCCAGTTGGCGGATTGTCATTTGGATAATCCAGTTGAGAGATATCATCAAAATACCGAAGCTCGCCAGAAATTCAGTTTGTGCAAAATTCAGTTTCAGCTTGCTTCTTGTGTTTGCAACTTCACACTTAAGTAAATATATTAGAAACACAATAACAAGTTTTGTTAACATCAAAATCAAGATTGCGAACTTGAAAAGTTCCAACATTATTCTTTTTACACTACACAATTTATGGGAATAATAGAAAATTTATAATGAAAAATTTTGTTATTATTTTTACACTTTTATAAGTATAATAGTTAAATATATATTCTTTTAGTATTTTAATGAAAAATATATTTTTTTATTAAAAAATCTATTCTTTTAATATTTTTTGTAAGAATTATGTATGAAGAAAATATCACATATAATAATTATTAAATATAGATTTTAAACTATTGTTACGATTTTCACCATTAAAATTTGAAATATAAGAAAAGAAATAAACTTTCATAAAAAAATGTTATTTTTGTATCTATTGAATTAATTAATTTGATTTCAAAATAATTAAATAAAGATATTAAATATCATATGTAAAAGTTCTGATACTTTGACAAATACTAATCGATGATTATATAATTATATTTATCATAAGGATTATATCATATATTGTTTTTATAGTGGAGAATAACTTAGAGTCTTTTTATTGCTCATTAAATCTCTTTTCATGAATTACATACTCAAAGTTTTGATTGATGATTGATTTTACAAGCAATACATTTAATTTTTTATTTATACAATTTGTTGAGTGCAATAATTGTCCCTACTTGGTAGAGAGATCGAACCGTGGTGCTTGAGCTGCTGTGCGGTTTAAAAGATTTGAGTTGCACCATTACTACTAGCTATAGCTTTTGGTAAAGCGGTAAGCACTCGGTCCTACAATTGGTATCAGAGTCAAGATCACGGGTTCGATTCCCATTGATTGCAAAGAGTGCAATTATTGGGAGGGAGATTGTTGAGTGCAATAATTGTCCCTGCTTGGTAGAGCGATCGAACCGTGGTGCTTGAGCTGCTGTGCGATTTAAAAGATTTGAGTTGCACCATTACTACTAGCTATAGCTTTTGGTAAAGCGGTAAGCACTCGGTACTACACAATTTAATAAAATAATTATGTCTATAACATATATATTCGTTATAGATAATTTTTTATATATATTTTTGAAATTGTACTATCTTTTAAAATAAAAATTAAACTCTTTATTTTCAATTATTTGTTAAAAAACTCATAAAATATATTAGTTATTCTACTATTGTACACGTAGTTATAAATTTTTCGTATATTTTTTTGTGATACTATAATTTATTACTTAATTAGAAATTGCACTAAAAAATATAATTACAAAATTACAATAAAATCATTGGAAAAAAATGTAGTGAGAAAATTAAAAGGATAAAATATTTTAATATAGTATAAAGATTAATTATTTGATAAAATTAATATATGAGTTACATTCTACTCTTGAAATGGTATAGAAGATTAATTTTGTCATTGCACAATTGGAAAACAATGTCCTTTATCCATATGACAGTATCCATATGGTAGCATGAACAAATCCGTTACAAGTAATTTGCTTGTACCCGATAATTTTCAATCACCTCTTTAGGTAGCTGAAAAAAATTTCAACTGTAAGAATTCTCGATCTTCTGAAACGAATTACTTCCCAGCTGGATACGCGGTTTTGATAATACTCATAAAAACTAATAATGCCCGTCCATTGGAGCGGCGCCGGTGAATAATATTATTCTTCAAGAAGTCTACTCTTTCATTTTGACAATAGTATGCGCACGTTCTCTCCACCCATATGATGCTTCCAACAACTTAATAGACTCGTCTTTTGAATTTTTCTTCGTTTTTTTGGTCAATTCTTTACCTACAAACAATCCTTCTTTCCCTTCAAAAACACTACTATTTCATGCACTTTGATCCATAATGATACTCTTCGACTTCTGTGGCACGCACGCACTCCCTTATGTACGCTCCGTTGCCTTTCGCCACCTTAAACTCGACCCCGTCTAATATGAAAGAGTCGGGTGATCTGTGACATGCATTCCGTTAGGATGGTAGGAACATCTTATGTTGCCGTCGTCTCTATCGTTCTTCTTTTCACAAGTTTTGTTGCGATTGCGGACGTGCCTTTTTCTTCGTTTAATCCTACCGATGTGCATCTGAATAATAATGGTTCGCCGGAACGGCCCTGTTGCGACGGGAACGGCCGTTCCGGAACGGGAACGGCCTTTGCTGTTCCAAAGTTCCGGGGTGGGTAGATTGATGGTGTGTAGCGGCGTTTCGTATACCGAAAACGGTGATATAACGGTGGAAAACGGAGATGTAACGGTGGAACGGAACCGGAACGCAATTCGCGACGGTTTTATCTTGAACCGTCGCTACTAGCGACGGTTTTATGTATGTGGCGACGGTTGGCGACGGTTTTATTAGAACCGTCGCTACTTTAGAGACGGTTTGAATTAAAAAAAAATTATAGGTTCACGGATTCATTTAATCCGTGACCCATCCGCTTATAATGTGCGTCCGTCTCTCCTTCGGAAATTGCTCATTTCCGCAACATTGGAAAGCAAAGCAACTCGGTTGATGTGAGATAGTGAATCTTGAGTCTTCTTCCCGCTGTATCTATCAATGAAAGACTAATAAAAAGAGACCGCAATTCAACTATTTCTATTGAGAAATTTTCATTACAAAGTGTGAAAAAAACTAAGTTAATTATAACATTTTTATATTTTAATTGATGTTAAATAATTTGTAACATCACTTTATATAAGATTTGATGGTTATTATTAGTCTATCACTCTAAATTGATTCAAATTTGTGCGAACTTATATATATTCAGTCGAAAATATTTTAATGTTTTGATTAATTAAATACAAATAACTTTTAATAGTATATTTAATTTTTGATATGATTGAAAATATTTTAAATATAATGACGATATAAATTGTGTTCAATAAATTGTTAATAAAATTTTAAAAATATTTAAATTTCTTATTTACATCAAATATTCTATTTAAATGATATTTATTTTAATTTTTTTATTTCTAAATATTTTTCAAAAAATTTAAATTTTTATATATTTATAATATTTTTTTTAAATACCCGTTCAGCGAAATTTCATTGTAACTGGAACGATAGCATCCATTCCGATCTCCGCGACCGCGACAGCGAACCATGCATCTGATTGACTGTGGATCGCCTGATGACACCGTGCTTGATGATGGTAGAACCTTCAAATCTGATCCTCAATCTGCTTCTTACCTGTCCACAGATGAAGACATTCTTACTTCCATCAATTCTTTTCCCAACAATTCTCTTACTTTTTCACCAGTCGTGTCTCTTCCTTTGTATCTTACTGCAAGAATTTTTACCCACGAGTCGATATACCTGTTTCCCATCTTGAAGCCAGGTCGGCATTGGATACGTCTACATTTTTACCCTCTCCCTCACCAGTCCTATAATCTTACTTCAGCTACATTTACAGTCACCGCTGATGATATTGTGCTCCTGCATGGATTTTCAGTCAAGAATCGTGATAAAATGGTATTCAAAGAGTACCTCGTTAATGTTACTTCTGATAAGATTACCCTAATGTTTTCACCTCTGAAGAATTCTTTCGCTTTTGTAAATGCTATTGAGGTTGTTTCTTCCCCCAAAGACCTCATATCCGATTCAGCCTCAGCTGTCTCCCCGGTAGGTGACTTCAATGGATTAGATGGCTATGCATTGGAAGTGTCGTATCGATTAATTAAATGTTGGAGGGGCGATTGTCACTCCTAAAATGACACTTTGTGGAGAACATGGCTTCAAGATGGCCAGTTTATGAAGTTCCCCCAGGGAGCTAGAAACGTGTCGGTTCCTACAAATTTGATAAAATATCCAAACGGTGGGGCGACCCCTTTAATCGCCCCTTATTCGGTATATGCAACAGCCGATCAGATGGGAGATTCTGGAGTAAACGACCCGAATTTCAACCTCACTTGGGAAATGACCGTTGATCCAAGCTTTTCCTATCTGATTAGGCTTCATTTTTGCGATATTGTCAGCACGGGACTCAACGAGCTTTACTTCAATGTATATATCAACAGGATAACTGGCGTCTCGAATCTTGATCTTTCGACGCTTACGTCAGGCCTTTCCATTCCTTATTACAAAGATTTTGTGCTCAATGCCTCTTATATTTCAAATGGTTCAATCAATATTCAAATTGGCCCAAGTTCAAACGTTCATGCAAGTGTTCCAAACGCTATCTTGAATGGTTTGGAGGTGATGAAAATGAGCAATTCAGCAGGGAGTTTGGATGGATTGTTCTCTGCTGATGGGACTTACGGAGGCGTAAAATCCGGCCTTAATCAAAAGATGAAAGCTGTTGCTGGTTTCGGATTAGTAATGGCCAATGGGAGGAGTTTCGTTAGTTTTGCTTGTTCTGATGATAATCCGGTGGAAGAGAACACCCAAAGGCTACATAAAACAGAAGACCTTCTCATCTTGGTTTCTTCCTCTTAATCCAAAACAATGTAGCTTCTTGTCTAGCAAGAGCAAGAGCACCACTTTTTCGAGTATCACCTCCATTGGTCAAAATCTTGGGAGATTTTTCACTCTTCATGAGATACGTGATGCAACAAAGAATTTTGATGAAAAGGCGATTATTGGTGTTGGAGGATTCGGAAAAGTGTTTCTCGGGGAGTTGGAAGATGGGACAAAAGTAGCTATAAAACGAGGCAATCCATCATCATCACAAGGGATCAACGAGTTCCAAACTGAAATTCAGTTGCTGTCAAAACTGAGGCATAGGCACCTCGTATCACTCATAGGATACTGTGATGAACAATCAGAAATGATTCTTGTTTACGAGTACATGGCATATGGTCCTCTACGGGACCACCTCTACGGTTCCAACTTAGCTCCTTTATCATGGAGGCAAAGGCTAGAGATCTGCATTGGTTCAGCGCGAGGTCTACATTATCTGCACACTGGTTCGACACAAGGGATCATCCACCGAGACGTGAAAACCACAAACATTCTACTTGATGAGAATTTTCTTGCCAAAGTTTCTGATTTTGGTTTGTCTAAAGCTGGACCAGCTTCGTTGGATCAAACTCATGTCAGCACCGCAGTAAAGGGAAGTTTCGGATATCTCGATCCTGAATACTTCAGAAGACAACAATTGACAGAAAAATCTGATGTTTACTCTTTCGGGGTCGTCCTTTTTGGGGTTTTATGTGCTAGGCCAGCTCTAGATCCTGCTTTGCCTAGAGAACAAGTGAATCTAGCAGAATGGGCTAAGCAAGAAAATGCAAAAGGTGTTATAGAAAAGATCGTTGATCCTACTATTGCTGAAACTACGAGTAAAGATTCATTGCTGAAATTTGTTGAAGCTGCAGAGAAATGCTTGGCCGAACATGGAGCGGGTAGACCTTCAATGGGGGACGTTTTGTGGCATTTGGAGTATGCCTTGCAGCTTCAAGGAACAAATTCAGAAACTTCTGATCGAGGAAATGAAGCTAAAATCGGTGAGAATGATGAAAAAGTCGGAAAAAATGGGACGAAAGAAGAGATGATTGTTGATATTAGCGATGATTCTGGGTTGGTTGTGGGATTCTCCCATGTTTCTTGAAAGTTTTCATGGAAGACAGTAGATTTTAATTTGCTTCTCACAATGGAATTTTATATTTTGATTTTGTATTTCAATCAAGCTTCATATAATCTCAAATTCATCAAAAGATTGTTCGGATAAGATGGAAGAAGTGAGTTTTTTTTTTAAACTTTAGGAATCCACGGCCGCTATTTCAATTGGTAATAAACCTAAAAGTTCTATGTAGTAGTCTACAAACCACCTTCACGGATAAACGGCGGAAGTGAATTCTTGCTTTGTCGGGAAGTGTCCTTAAATTGTGTGATGTAATGAAGCTTCAAAGCATAGATTATGTAAAAATATTTACTAATTTTATATTAACTTGAGCAATTTTAATAATAATTGTTATGAATTTTAAATACATCAAAAATTTATTGATCAAATCTTTCTAAAATCAAATTTTTTTCTTCAAAGTAAATTCATCAATTCAAACGCAACCTGCGTTGCTAAGGAACCGCAAGATTTAAATTACAAATCAAAATTATGTTTTCTTTGTCATTTAGATGGTTCTTATTTTCGTTTTATCTCAACGAGGAGTCTTATACATGTATCTCGTTTGTGTAATATAAAATGGAACTCCTCATCTAATACGTGGACAATTATATTTTATTAAAAAGTTTCAACCCCAAAAACACAAAATGGACAAGATGCAAAAAGTTATATTACATTTATTATACATACTAAGCTAGGAGTAAAATCATATATACAATTAATTAACTCGTAATTTGTTACTGACAATACTAACACTTGCATTAAGAAACATGAAGCCTCATCATGAAAAAAGCACAGAAATCCAGGAACAGTAACACTGAACCACTTAGCCTCTGTAGATCAAGCAAATACTCTACATCGCCATTTTTATATAGCTGCCAAAATTCAAATTCATCGACATTAACCGAAAAAGTAATGTCTCCAAAGCATATGAGTTCTAGACTATATAGTACATCAGATTACCCATTTGGCTTAAATTTATAGGTCTACTGTATCATTATATAGTAGGATGAGAAGTATTAAGTTTGACAGATTCGGATGAAGTGGGTGTTAGGTAAGACTTAGAGATATGATGCTGGAGGCTAGGCTAGGCTAGGCCTCAACCCTTTCGTGCATATATTTTTTAAATATTCTACATGTCAGGGTCTACCTCAACACCCATTGCTCACGAATCTTGTTTAAGAAAAGAACATTGTCACTTGGTATGTTAAAACAAAAGTCAAGGGCATGGTCAAATCTTAAAGATAAGTTCAAAATGCACTAAAAGCATGTACGAGCACGTAAAATCTCGATTTTTGAGCATATAGTACCAAGGTAGGGGTAATAGTAATGAAACAACCAAACATGATATTATCATACCTGGATTTCAAACTTCACAACACTCTGAGGCTTTAAAACATTAGCATTGACAGAAGTTACGTGATTATTGGTGGCCGCGTTCTTGGAATCTTGAAAAGTATGAACAAGAATGCATTTCATGTTATAGAGCCCAACCTTCTTCCACCTGACATTTAGTCCTTGCAAAGCTCCAAGAATTTGGGTCATTATCTCCCGCGGATGAGCTGGAGACTGGTGGAGTAGTCAAAAAGAGAAATTAGTGAAAAACAACCCAAATATCTTGCATAGATCATAAAGTAAATGCAATTATTTTCTTCCCCGCGACTTGTGCGTTGGATAATTAGCACATTTTTTTACTTGCATCTCAAGGAAGAAAATATGGGGTACTAGGTACAGTTTGTTTACTCCAGCTGAAAAGAGAACCATAAGTTCACAATTCGAACCTGTAGTCCAACTAGCCATTGCTTCTTTCTGCATAATTGAGGTGACAGTATCCCATGATGAGGAAAACTGCGCTTATCAGCTTCTGGATAAGATACAGCGGGAGAAGTCTCCTGAAGAGAGACATGACAACCATGAACTTTTATGGTAATGTTTTTGGAAATTACAAGACATGGTGAAAAAACTAGAATTTGTGTCAGGCAGCAAAAGCTTTCATGGTGGCAGGCCCAAAAATACAATGACATTGTAAATAAGGGAAGCGTCAATTCATTTGCTTATGCAAATCAGACACTAGTTGGTTCAACTTGTATACTTTAACCAGGACATGACAAATGAAGTTCAAATTTTGGACAATGGTACAATTAAGATCAAATGATTACTTGCCGAAACCATGCTGTAACAAAGAATAAAATTTTAAACTTCTGGCAGTAATAATATTCATAAATTGAACTTTCTACCAATTAAGTTTCCATTTCACTTCATTTCAAATGGGTCAAATGGGAGCACTGAAAAATGGTCAGATGACGTAGATCACCACATGGTATTCTTTTTACACGATATGCATTGCATCACACAAAATGCCAAACGCTTTTCCAAGCTAAATAGAATAAGTCAATGCATTCTCTTTATATGCATTAGGTTATATAGGATATAATAAAGACAATATCATATTAATGGATCCCAAAAGTATTAGCTATACTAATGACCCGGTATTACGCGAGTCATTACAATGGTGAGAAGCTAGACACGTCTTATATTTTCCCCTTCAAGTGAACCATTTCCAACTGACAAATAAAGTATTGCGTGTACATGGGAATTAAAAGCCACAATAGTTTTCAATTGGAGATGGGCATAAAATACGTTGGAAATTTTTTGGTGGGCAAGTGTGACTGCATGATAGGCAATATTTGTGAATTTGACTGATCAACATGCTTCATTCTCTTATTCAGTTATTTTCTGTTTAGGCATCAACCACGAAGAGGGAATTACACAATAATTAACCCATTTGACTTTAACTCCTGTTAGATTGGTGAAAACTTCAGAGCGATCTTGAGATATATGTAGTACAGGTTAAACTACACTCAGAGATATCATGAAAGCTAGGTCAAGCACAAAACGAACAACTCTCAATTTCAATAAGGATCTATCATAAGGTTTTGAGAACATGATGAACTTTTACATGTGAAAGCGGAAAGCCACAGCAGAAGATCTACAGGGAGCAAGGCCAATATATAAAACATAAACACGAGTAACGTAGCATATGAAGATTTAAAATACGATATACTCTCTATAAATTAATAGCACTGGGACCATCTAAATTCTATTAAATAAAAAGGCACCAATTAATTGATAAATTAATAATTTAAAAAAGTATAGAGTAAAATTCAAGATTCAGTAAACATGTACAAGTTAATTATATACTAATTAAATCAACTAAATATGATTGGGTCAAAGTATCTCCCGGAAAGATAATGTGTTGGACGCAACCAATCTTGTTGGATCGGTGTATATTGTAAATATTCACATAGCGACAATAGAAAGTTGTTTTTGATATTGCAAAATCCATTCTGTGGAAGAAATGGCATCTTATAACTTAAATGAGTCTTTAAGTAGAGAAGAAATGGCATCATATAACTTAAATAAGTCTTTAAGTAAAAAAGTCATTCATGAATACTTAAAGAGTTAGGTTATCATGATAAAATCCATATATCCTGACGAAAATGATCCTAGCTCAGATATTTTAAATTTAAAATAAATATTTGGCAACAATACATAAATATCTACTGATGATTAAGCTGGAGATGACACTGTAGCTTTGGAGCCCATGACTGACAAGGAACAAATCGAAGAATCAACAATATTTTATAACGTTTATAATAGTTTAAATTCTTGAGCTTCTAGATGCAATAAGAAAAGTTACTATTTCTTTTACAATATTAATCTATATAACTTATACTAAATTTGGACCTACAGCTTTATATACCATAAAGACAAGAACGTGTTAAGTTAATCTGCAGGAATTCAAAGCTTCAATCAAATGCATGATAAAAAAGTAAAAAAATTCAATACAAACATACCACAGATTCCTGAAATTCACCACCAAGATATCCAGTGGATATGGGGGCGCGGTTGTCAAATAACAGATAGTATGCCACAGTCGCCTGCAGAATAATGTGATTCAGTAAACTCCACTTAAGGTGGTCAACGAGAAATAATTAATTTATAATATAGCATACATCATTTGTATCCTTTTTTGCAACGACTCAATCAGCTGGCCCCTGTCAAATTCCATCCTAACAACTTCTTGAACTATCTCTTCATCCAGCTGCAAAAGCAAATTGGTTCAAGTATTACAAGCACAAAAAACTACGGCGACTAACCAAGAATGTTATGCAGCCAAGTTAAGTTAAAGCATCATGTAACCAGTCAAAAAAGCTCATCCTCCTTTTATCAATAACAAGGTGGTGTTGACAATTATATGGCAATTATGCAAAACAATTCATTTATACAATATGCAGAGTCCACTGACAAAAAGGACCCAGAAATGCTAATTGGACAAATGCCAGATCCACTACTCATCGGTCGATGGCATGCTTTAAACCAATTGTTGGAGAAAATAAGAAATTAATGCTTTCCATATCTATTCCCGGAGAAAAAAAGAAAGAAATGGAGAAAAGAACAAAAAAAAGGCACCTCGACAAACAAAATATGGACGTATAACAAATATATACCTTTTTCAGGTGCTCCATTGCATTAGGTGGAGTAACAGCTAAATAGCGAGGAAGATGAAACCTAAACCAAGGGTGCTGACGAATCTCATTGATTGTTATCCTCTTCATAGGGTCCACTATCAGCATTCTTGGGATTAAATCACGAGCTCCATGAGACAAATGGCTTGGAAGAGTATACAAACCGCTCTAAAGTTATTCAGAAAAACTAATTAGTATAACCATCTCCATACCAACATGCTAGCATATTAAACAAAATACTGAGCTCAAAACTCATTTAGTGGACCTTTATTTTCTTGAAGAGGTTGGGAATGTTTTCATCATCAAAAGGAAGAGAACCGCAAAGAAGAGCGTACAAAATCACACCACAACTCCAAATATCAACCTCTGGGCCAGCATAGAGCTTTCCAGACACAACCTGCAATTAATTTCCACATATGTAATTTATTTTTCAAAACATTTTACATAGAAAAGATTGCTATAGATCATTCCAATAACAACTCTCTGTCACAATTATTTTGAACCAAAAACCTCAGGAGCAGCATAGTTTGGGCTTCCACAACTTGTTCTCAAAAAATGTCCATCCCGCATAATGTTGCTCAAGCCAAAATCAGCTAGCTTCACATTTCCATTGGAATCCAGAAGCAAGTTCTCAGGTTTGAGGTCACGATGAACCACCATGTTTCTGTGACAGTACTCAACTCCTGCAATAATCTGTTCCCAGAAAGAAAATCATAAACCTGATTTCTTCCCTTATCTCAAGGGCCATCAATTAAAAAAAAAATGACAGAGAACTTCACCTGCTGAAAAAAGTGCCGAGCTTCATCCTCAGCTAACCTGCCCTTTTCAACTATATAATCAAAGAGCTCCCCACGTTTCACATACTCCATCACAACATAAATGTCTAACTGTGTCTCTATCACCTCATAAAGACGTATCACGTGTGGATGCACAAACAATCGACAAATTTTGATTTCTCTTCTAACTGCAAAAGATTTTTAGTTCTTAGAAAATGCAGTGCAAGTGCTAATCTCACAGAAAATGGACTTAAAATCAACAATATAAAGTGAAGAAAATAGCATCAAAGGTGTAAAAATGAAAATTGCTAGTTTTCAGACCATGGACAAAAAGCCTTCCAGAAGACAATCGGAACGAATCAAATAGCATATTCTTTAAGCGGTGACATACAACTTACAAGCACAAATTCACACCTTTTTCCTCCATGTCAGGGCTTTTCATTTTACGACGGTTTAGAATTTTAATAGCCACTTTATATCCAGTCAGAATGTGCTCAGCTATTTTAACCTTCCCAAAGGAACCATGCCCAAGTGTTTTTCCAAGCCGGTAGTTCCTCACAAGTGAATCGGCAGTATTACCTCTGGTCTCCATATCTCAGTTGAACAAAGAAACCTGGAGCAGTTAAAAAAACCCGTATTATTGTTCTAGCTAATGTCAGATAGACTAATAACTTTTAATTCACTGAATGTGCAGTGGTTTCCACTGAATTTGTTATAAAATTCCAAAAATTTACACGTCAAGTTAATATAGATCTGCCCAGATCATAATCCTATAGATCACAAAAACGTTCTGAAACAACAATTAGATGAAACATTTGTGCAACTGTTGTTCGATGCTGAAATAAGTTTTGGTGGTAAAACAAAAGGAGATATCCAGGTGATTGTGGTTCCCTGCCGTGGTCTCCTGGCTTGAGAATAAACGAGATGAAGTCTTCCTTCTTACATGAATTCCCAATAAAGGCCGCAACGTTAAAGTCAAACCTCGCTTAAGACCAAAAACGTCGCACGCTGTGAGATTCACAAAAAATTACAAGCGCAGATATTCCACACATGCTCGCTCATAGGTTCACCAGGAGAAATCGATCTCTCCCCATAAGCAATCACTCAAAGTCCAAACGACAAAATTCCATCCTTACAGTCAGTCAATTACCTTCCAACACGCTACGGATTAGAAAAAGCGAACATAAAATCAATGATCAATAACAAAACCGATCGCCAATAAACAGCCACACATCTGTAATCTCGACAAAAACACTAAAAAAAC
The DNA here is from genome assembly GCF_025594145.1 of Primulina tabacum. NCBI lineage: Eukaryota > Viridiplantae > Streptophyta > Magnoliopsida > Lamiales > Gesneriaceae > Primulina > Primulina tabacum. Next base: position 5,321,830 of record NC_134557.1, read on the forward strand.
TCCATTTCCAGCAAATAAAACAGTTGATCACATCGTAATAAAAATTGACAAAAAAAGTTGATTTCCCAGAGGAAAGTACCTTACATCCGAGAGCACTGCGTACAATGATACTGCAACGCCAATCCTCCGAGCAAATCTGAAGAGAAAGGAAGGAAGCGGGGGCTCAGTGCAAGTGGTGAAACGAGAAATCCAAAGGAAAACGAAGCAAGTACGATTGGACATATAATGGGAAAAGAAAGGGACCAATTCTCTCTGATATCAGCTGAATAAATTTTTAGTCCCACGTGTAAATATTATCTCTCCAATTCACCAATTTTTTGTCTTTTTTATTTGTCCATGTGTAAACGATAAATGATCCAACGATAATTTTATATAAATGGATAATGGTTCATAAATTTCATAATTTATTGAATCTTTAAAGATAAATCAAGTACAATAATTTCTTTACTTGTTCAATTTGTTATGTGTTTGACTATCTTTTTGCTTGACAAAATAACAACCCATGATAGTAGCATGAAATCTAGATCCTATACACGAAAAACTCATAAAAACTGTTCTACGAGTCAAATTTTTTAGATATATCTTAATTCGACATGAATCATTTAAAAATATAATTTTATGTCAAAATATTATTTTTCATTATAGATGTAGACTGAGTTGACTTGTCTTACAGATAAAAATATGTGATTCTATTTTATGGAAGACCTACTAATTTTGATAATATTCTAATATTTTCGATGAGATTTTTGTATTTTCTCGAAATGATATAATAAATTAAATTTATACGCATAATATTGTAGTGTACATAAATATATATATAAATATTGATATCTTTGATGGTCCGACTTTATGACACCGATTAATTTTTACGAATATATCATATTTATTTAGATAAATAATGTTTTTCATATAATTTACTCATAAATACAATATGCAATCGACTTTAAAATTTAAAAAATTTACATATTATATCTACAAATAACATATTTTATATAATTGTATTATCATTATCCAAATAATAATAACAAAATTTTATGAATCAACTCGATCTATTAATAATCATGATGACAGTTTAATAGCCATTATTTTATGTGTACGATGTTTGTTAATATTTATACTATATATAACGGTTGAGACTCTGGTATGACTGTTTGACAAAAAAATATTTTTTATGAAAATATCCTATTTTTTAAATAAATAATGTTTTCGTATTATCTATTCATAACTAAAATTTCTATTACACTTTAAAAATTCAAAAATTAATGTATTGTCTCGGCAAATTATAATTTAATATAACTGCATTATTGTTATATAAATAATAATTATAAATTATAACAAAATTTTATTAATCAATTCAATCTATTAATGATCATGATAATGACTCACATACGTAATAGTCGTTATTTTACACCTATATCGTATATATATTGTTCAATACTATTTATAAATAATAAGCAATAGAGTCGTGCACGGCGGCCAAAAATAATCCGACGGCAAGAAATATAATATTTCTCATATTTTTGTTACTTTATTTAATTTAATTTAATGCATTCTTGGAGTTGCTTTGATTATTTTATTTTATCCTGAAAATGTTAACAAATTATTTTATATCAAGTCTGTTGGTCCCACATGCGGAATTTGAGATAATAAAACTCGAAAATAAAGAATAAACTGGACACCAAGATTTACGTGGAAAACCCCTAAAAATTATTAGGGTAAAAACCACGGGCAAGATGAAAAGAATTTCACTATAATATTTTGTTGTGTAACACTCACTCACTGTGTTTCCAAAGAGAACACACACTCTCTTAATACAGGATAACAAAACACCTCACAAATATTATAGAACTAAGCACTCAAATGCTTATAAGATGAGAGAAAACTCGAAGAAGGGATAATTGAAATGATCGAATTCTGTCTCTATTTATAATCAAAATTTTGAGTGTGAAACCGCGTGCATTTGTTAATTTCGTATGCAATTTCGCTTCTTCAGCAACCTGCAAAATAAGACCCGTCATTTCAACAAAATAAGTCACCATAGGAAATGCATTTAATGCTTTCCTACTTGCCGACATTTCTCCCACTTGGAGATTTGATTGAGAATCAAACACATCTCCCCACATCCTTTCAATCTTGCCATTACATGCTCCTTACGTTTCCGCTAGGCCACTTGAGGATCTACACCACTCAAACTTATCAGTGTTCACTGGTTTGGTCAGAAAATCAGCTATGTTTTCTTTCGCATAGGATCTTCTGCATATCCACACTTCCTTCTTCTTCTACTTCTCGCACAAAGTGAAATTGTACTCCAATGTGTTTCGTCCTGGAATGAAAGGCTGGATTCCTTGCGATGTGCAAGGCACTCTGACTATCACAAAACAAAGGAACATTCTCTTGTTTGTGTCTGATCTCCTCCAATAACCTTTTAATCCATATTGCCTCCTTGCAAGCTTGAGTAGCTGCCATATATTCCGTTTCTGTTGTAGATAACGCCACAACTGTCTGCAGTTTTGAAACCCAGCTTACTGCTCCTCCTGCAAGCGTAAACACATAACCAGTAGTAGATTTCCTCTTATCAGGATCACCTGCATAATCTGAATCGACATAGCCCCTGAGTGTGAAATCCAATCCTCCATAACATAATGCAGCATTCGAGGTACCCTTAATGTATCTAAGGATCCTCTTAACAGTGCTCCAATGCTCTCGTCCAGGATTCGCCATATACCGACTAACTGCTCCCACTACTTGAGCAATGTCCGGTCTTGTACAGATCATAACGAACATCAAACTTCCCACTGCTGATGCATACGGTACTCGAGACATCTCCATCCTCTTTGCTTCACTGCTAGGACACATTTCGGAGGATAACCTGAAGTTAACATGAAGAGGGGTCGAAATTGGCTTACTATCTTGCATGTTGAAGCGTTGCAAGATTTTCTTCAAATAATTTTTCTGGGAAAGCCAAATCTGCCTGTTACTTCTATCTCGGTGAACTTGCATCCCTAGAATCTTGTTTGCTGGTCCCAAGTCCTTCATATCAAATTCCCTAGCCAACTGTGCCTTCAATCCTTGGACATGATCTTTGTTGGGGCCTGCTACCAACATGTCGTCCACATACAATAGCAAAATAATATAATCATCACCAGACCTTTTGAAATACGTACAAGGGTCTGCACTCAGTCTGTTGTATCCAAGGCTCATGATATGGGAATCAAATCTCTTGTACCAACATCTCGACGCCTGTTTGAGACCGTACAGAGATTTCTTCAACCTGCAAACCAAGTTCTCTTTGCATTTTCCCGCAAAACCTTCTGGCTGGAGCATATAGATTTTTTCTTCAAGATCTCCATGAAGAAATGTTGTTTTCACATCTAGCTGTTCTAGATGTAGGTCAAACACCGCACACAATGCCAACACCACTCTGACTGTTGTAAGTCGAACCACAGGAGAAAATATCTCATTGAAGTCAATGCCTTTTTTCTGAGCATACCCTTTTACCACCAATCTAGCACGATACCGTTCCACTTGGTTATTGCCATCACGCTTGATCTTATAGACCCATATGTTTCCAATGGCTTTCCTCCCTCGTGGTAGTGTAACAAGATCCCAAGTTTTATTTCTGTCTAATGCCTCCAACTCTTCTTGCATTGCTATCATCCACAAGGATACATCCGAGCTTTGAGTAGCCTCGTGGAAACTCGATGGCTCACCATCCTCTGATAATAGACAATATGCAATATTACTTTCAGTGACATAATCTGAAAGCCAACCTGGTGGTCTTCTGTCTCGAGTTGACTGCCTCACATTAGAAACCTCAGACTCAACATGTTCTTGTTCTTCGTGCTTTGGTACTGCTTCACAAGAAACTTGACCTTCGTCCGTCTTATTTTCCACCTGAAAAATAGTAGTTTGTGAATTCGGTGAGCCTTTGTCTCCCTTTACTTTATCTTCCTCGAAGATAACATCCCTGCTGATGACAAGCTTGTGAACAATAGGATTTCACAAGCGAAACCCCTTTATTTCATCAGCATAACCCAAGAAGATACATTTTTTGGATTTCGAATCCAACTTTGATATTTCTTGCTCATTGTACAGAACGTACACAGGACTTCCAAATGTATACAAATGAGAATAATCTGTCGGCTTCCCAGTCCACATCTCCATCGGAGTCTTCAGATCAATCGCCACTGAAGGAGAACGATTGATAATATAACAAGCGGATTTGACTGCTTCCGCCCAAAATGACTTTTCTAGACCCGCAGTCCTCAACATAGCTCTTGTTCTGTCCAACAAGGTCCTGTTCATCCGCTCCGCAACTCCATTCTGTTGAGGTGTGTAAGCCGTCGTAAACTGTCTTTTGATGCCCTCATGTTGACAATATGCATCAAATTCGTCACTGGTATATTCTCCTCCATTGTCAGTCCTCAGACACTTGATTTTCTTTTCAGAATCAAGTTCAACCCGCACTTTGAAATCTTTGAAGACTTGAAAAACATCTGATTTCTTCTTGATTGGATACACCCAACATCTCCTAGAGAAATCATAAATGAACGAGACAAAGTATCTCGCTCCTCCTAGGGATACAACCGGTGCTTGCCAAACATCCGAATGAATCAGATCCACTATGCTTTTACTCCTGGCAGTAGAAGTGTCAAACTTTAATCTGTGTTGTTTACTGGTAACACAGTGCTCACAAAAGGGTAGTGACACTTTTGTAAGTCCCAGGCAGCAGCTTCCGTTCTGAGAGAATTTTCAACCCTCGTTCTGACATATGCCCGAGCTTTCTATGCCATAACACTGTTAATTTTTCTCCTGAACCAATTGATGCAACAGCTAGTTCTGCCTCTTTGTGTGTTTTCCCCAAAAGTACATACAGATTTGCAGCAATCTTTTCCGCCTTTATAACCACAAGCGCTCCCTTCACAATTTTCATGATCCCGTTCTCGATCCGAGTTTTGCACCCGATATCATCCAATTTCCCCAAGGACAAAAGATTTTTCGTCAGTCCTTTCACATGTCGTACCTCCTGTATGGTGCGAATGGTGCCATCAAACATTTTAATTTTGACAGTACCGACCCCAGCGATTTTCAAGGTATGATCATTTCCCATGAATACAGATCCTCCTGAGACTGGTTCATAATGATCAAACCATTCTCTCCGAGACGTCATATGCCACGTCGCTCCTGAATCCATAATTCATGTATCACAAAATTTGTGTCTGCCTTCTGCAACAGTTGCTGCTTCGCAGAATAATATTTCACCACTGCCTGAAGTACTGGCCACATTTCCATCATCTGTAATCTCCACTGGTCTATCTCCAATAGCCGCCAAGCAATTCTATTTTCTTAAAACTGCTTGTATCTTTATTTTCCACAGCATAAAATTGTTTCCATTGAACTTTGCTATCTCGTACCTTCCCGCCATTATGTCTACAAAAATTTAGTAGACTGGACAAAATTAATCCCGCCTTAAATAAAAAATCTTAAAAAATCTTTTCTGATGTGGAAGATCAGTCTAGACTGCAACCACAGAGCATACTTAGAATTTTAAGAAATTTCAAACCAAGGCTCTGATTTCACTTGTTGGTCCCACATGCGGAATTTGAGATAATAAAACCCGAAAATAAAGAATAAATTGGACACCGAGATTTACGTGAAAAACCCCTAAAAATTATTAGGGTAAAAACCACGGGCAAGATGAAAAGAATTTCACTATAATATTTTGTTGTGTACAACTCTCTCACTGTATTTCTAAAGAGAACACACACTCTCTTAATACAGGAGAACAAAATACCTCACAAATATTATAGAACTAAGCACTCAAATGCTTATAAGATGAGAGAAAACTCGAAGAAGGGATAATTGAAATGATCGAACTCTGTCTCTATTTATAATCAAAATTTTGAGTGTGAAACCGCGTACATTTATTAATTTCTTATGCAATTTCGTTTCTTCAGCAACCTGCAAAATAAGACCCGTCATTTCAACAAAATAAGTCACCATAAGAAATGCATTTAATGCTTTCCTACTTGCCGACAAAGTCTTCCATTGCACATATTATTTTAGCTTCAACTTAAAAACAACCATAAATAAAATAAAATTGTTGAAAAATATATTTAAAATGTGTGTATTGAATATTTGAATGTTGAAAATAAGAGTTGTAAATATTGAAAATTAGTGTGTGATGATGTAGGTAATGATGTATTTTATTTTTGGATTATTTGTAAAGATTTCCTATAAATAGATCTCTCATTTGTGAAGAAAATCACAATTGAGTAGAGAGAAAAATATTATAAAGTGTGTAGTTTGGTAAATTTTGAGAGTTTGAGATTTTTACTTTTTACCATAAATTTTTACTTTTTCACAACACTTTATCAGCACGAAGCTCTAAAAGTCCTCCATCCTTTTCCAAGCTCCAAACAGAAGAAAAAGGTAACAAAAGTAATAATATTTATTTTACTGTTATTTATTTATTGTGTATATATTTAATATATAATACAATGTTATTATTAATAATAAAAATAATTTTTTCAAAAACTTGTTATAAATCCTGGGAGGATGTTAAGACGACATCCCACACTCCCGGTAAGGGATACGACAAGTATAAAAGCTTATAAGATTTTTAAATAAAATATCTTATGATACATCATTATAATAATATGATATACATAATTATTTAAATATGTCTAATATTATATACATCATATTATTACCATAAAATTATACAAATACATACCTTTATTTTTTTATACACCAACGGTCATAAATGGTAACAAAACGGCTAGTTTCTGCCCTATAAATATGATCTCATAAACACATTCAATCACTCCAACTTTCTCTTCTTCTCTAAAAATTATTCTTCATCAAATTTTTCGAAGAAAAAAGAAGATGACTTTCTCAAAGTTATTTTTAATTATTTTGGTTATCATACTCACGAGTCTTTTATTTATCGGAGAATATCCTCCTCGTGTGTTTTTTTTATTTTTACAAATACTTGTACTTGTTGTTTATCCATTACTTTGTATTGCGATATTCATTAACTAATAAAATGCATCGTAATTTTTTTAGTACCACCATGTCAAACTTGGCAAAACTCGAATTCATTGCTCTTGATATCACGGAAAAAAAATTATATGCCATGGACTCTCGATGTATAAATGCATTTTAAGTCATTGGGTCTAAATGAGACCATAAAAGAAAATGACATATCGACATCCCAAGAAAAGGCAAAAGCCATGATATTTTTGCGTTGGCATCCCATGGCTTTGTGGAAGGGATTAAAAGAAAGATTCGAACAAATGAATTTAGTGAGAAATCATCAGGCACGACCCACTGGTTCAACGGCATTTCCTGAGTAAATGTCGTAAGAAAAATGAATTTAAATCTGGAAACCAAAATCAAAGTTATAAACAAGATTTTGGTTGAGGACGAAATCGAGGTCGTGGTCGTGGATGTGGACGTGGAAGTGGTCGTGGTCGTGGTCGTGGTCGTGGTCGTGGACGCGGCCGTGGTTTTGAAAATAATCGAGATAGTTACTTTTATAACTCATCTCAAAAGAACGTCCCAAACCATCCACAGAAAAGACATCATGAAAATATGAGTGTTAATGAGAATCACTCAAAAAGATATGAAAGTTCTTGTTTCAGATGTGGTACTCCAGGACATTGGTCCCGTATTTGTCGAGCCCCTGAGCATCTTTGTAAACTTTATAAAGAATCATTAAAGGGGAAAGAAAAGGAGACCAACTTCATTGAACGCAGTGACCGTTTGAGTGATTCAACTCATTTTGATGCTGGTGATTTTATGAATGATTTCTCTTGAAATGATCAATATGTTGGTGGGATAGAAATGAATAATATTGATGCTGCAGATTTTCTCAATCATTTCTCTGAAAATGAACAATATAGTGGTAGAATATAAATGTACAATAATTTATTTTTCATGTATCCATATAATGTTTTATTGTATAATTATGATATGTGTTATATTTAAATATATATTGCCAGTAATTTTATTTCATTGCATATTTTTTTGAAGTTCAAAAAATGGAAAATGCTATGAGCAAAGCTGAAGTTTGCATACCCGATAGTGGTACAACGCACACTATCCTCCGAGATAAAAGATATTTCTTGGAACTAAAACCAACAAAAACAACGGTGAATACAATATCAGGTCCTGTAGACTTGATTAAAGGATGTGGTAAAGCACAATTTTTGTTACCTAATGGTACAAAATTTTTGATCGATGATGCTTTATATTCACCACATTCGAAAAGAAATTTGTTGAGTTTTAATGATATATATTCCCATTGGTATGATACTCAAACAAATGAATGAATGGAATAAGAAATATATGTGTCTTATCACATATAAATCAGGAAAGAAATATGTGATTGAAAAACTATCAATGCTCCCTACTGGATTGCATTATACACATATAAGTCCGATTGAATCAAACATAGTAGTTGATAATTCTTCAATATTAACCAATTGGCATGATCGATTGGGACATCCTGGTTCAACAATGATGCGAAGAATTATAGAAAATACACATGGTCATCCGCTGAAAGACCAGAAGATCTTTCAGAATAATAAGATTCAATGTAAAACATGTTCTCTTGGAAAACTTATTATAAGACCATCACCAGCCAAAATCCAAACTGAATCACCAATGTTTCTTGAACGTATTCAGGGTGATATTTGTGGACCAATCAATCCACCATGTGGACCATTCAGATATTTTATGGTATTGATTGATGCCTCCAGCAGATGGTCACATGTATGTTTATTGTCAACTCGAAATGTTGCATTTGCAAGATTACTTGCTCAAATAATAAAATTGAGGAATCAATTTCCCGATTATACAATCAAGAAAATTAGACTTGATAATGCTGGTGAATTTACTTCCCAAACTTTCAATGATTATTGTATGTCTATGGGAATCATTGTTGAGCATCATGTTGCTCATGTACATACACAGAATGGATTGGCTGAATCATTAATTAAACGTCTGCAAATGATTGCTAGACCAATGATTATGAAAACAAAGCTCCCTATTTCTATATGGGGACATGCAATTTTACACGCTGCTTCATTAATTCGCATCAGACCAAGTGCATATCATAAATACTCCCCATTGCAGCTTGCATTTGGTAAAGAACCAGACATTTCTCATCTGAGAATTTTTGGATGTATGATGTATGTGCCTATTGCACCACCGCAACGAAAGAAAATGGGACCTCAAAGAAAGGTTGGAATTTATATCGGTTATGATAGTCCATCAATCATTCGATATCTTGAACCTCAGACAGGCGACGTGTTCACAGCACGTTTTGCTGATTGTCATTTTAATGAGGAAATCTTCCCAATGTTAGGGGGAGAACAGAAACATACCGAAAAGGAAATTACATGGCATGTATCATCATTGTTACATCTGGATCCAAGAACAAAACAATGTGAAAAAGATGTACAACAAATTGTACACTTGCAAAGAATAGCCAATCAAATACCAGATGCATTTGCTGACACAAAAGGGGTAACTAAATCATATATACATGCTGCAAATGCCCCTGCTCGAATTGAAATTCCAAAGAAACAAATTGAAGATACTCATGATGTCATTAAACGCCTGAAGCGTGGAAGGTCAGTCGGTTCCAAGGATAAAAATCCTCGAAAAAGAAAATTTATAGAGAAACACGATGATCACAAAATAAAGAATGATGTTCCTGAATAAACACATGATGATCACAAAATAGAGAATGGTGTTCCTGAAAAAACACATGATGATGAAAATATTCTGTCAGAACCACAAACTGACGAGAATCATGAAATCTCTATCAATTACATTAATACTGGAAAAATATGGAACCGAAAAGATATAGAAGAAATTGATGAAGATATTCTTGGTCCAGAAGTACCATATCTAAGTGCAATTGGTGCCCTTATGTATCTTACAAATTTTACAAGGCCTGATATATCTTTTGCCGTAAATTTGTTGGGAAGATTTAGCACATATCCAACAAAGAGACACTGGAACGGAATTAAACATATATTCCGTTATCTACGAGGAACGACAGACTTGGGACTTTTGTATTCAAAAGATGCTAATCCAAGTATAATTGGTTATGCCGATGCTGGATACTTATCTGATCCACACAAGGCACGTTCCAAAACTGGATATGTTTTTACTCGTGGAGGCACTGCAATTTCTTGGCGTTCACAGAAACAAACGCTCGTAACAATTTCATCAAATCATGCCGAGATTATTGCACTACATGAAGCAAGTCGTGAATGTGTGTGGTTAAAATCAATGACCCAACATATCCAAATCTCATGCGGATTATCATTCGACGAGAAGCCTGTGATACTATATGAAGATAATGCTGCATGTGTTGCTCAAATGAAAGAAGGATACATAAAAAGCGACAGAACTAAACATATTCCTCCTAAGTTCTTCGCATTCACCAAGGAGCTTGAGAAGAATAAATGTATTGATGTTCGTCACATTCAATCAAGTGAAAATTCATCAGATTTCTTCACAAAGGCGCTTCCTACGTCAATATTCAGAAAGCATATATATAATGTTGGGATGCGCAATCTACGAAATTTGTGAAGAATTGTTCGTGTCAACATGAGGGGGAGTTTACGTGACTGCACTCTTTTTCCCTTGCTATGGTTTTTATCCCACTGGGTTTTTTCTAGTAAGGTTTTTAACGAGGCAGTATAAAACACGTAATGAAGACAATCATTATGATCATCATCACAAGGGGGAGTGTTGAAAAATATATTTAAAATGTGTGTATTGAATATTTGAATGTTGAATATTTGAATGTTGAAAATAAGAGTTGTAAATATTGAAAATTAGTGTGTGATGATGTAGGTAATGATGTATTTTATTTTTGAATTATTTGTAAAGATTTCCTATAAATAGATCTCTCATTTGTGAAGAAAATCACAATTGAGTAGAGAGAAAAATATTATAAAGTGTGTAGTTTGGTAAATTTTGAGAGTTTGAAATTTTTGCTTTTTATCATAAATTTTTACTTTTTCACAACAAAAATAATATTGTCAATGCGACAAAGTACACGGGGTTCGAAGTTTTTCATCTCTCAAAGGAAAGCCCATACCAATGGAACCAGTAAGCCCAAAGATAAACATATTGGGCTTAGGTCGTACAACAAGTTAATGGGCTACTGGGTTGTAAGTAAGGCCCATTTGTGAAATTGCAAGATCCATTCAACCAACACATTCGATATGTTGCACTTTCATTTATTTTTGTTTAAAAAGTTCAGCAAAATCGAAATTGTCATAAAAACACATTTGAAAATATTGTCAATCCGAGCTTTTGTATTTTTTTTAAATGAATCGAGATTGTGTTTGATGAATTTGATTTGGAGAAAGAATTTCAAATTGTCTTTAGTGTATTTAAAAACAAATACAATAATTGTTGAATTACAAAGAATTGATTTAAAATCTATTTGAATTTTGTCAAATCTAAACACGACTTTAAATTTGAAATCAATTAAATTTGAATATCTAAATAAAGTCAAAAACTTGTGTGAAACGGTTTCACGGGTCGTATTTTGTGAGACAGATAACTTATCTGGGTTATTCACGAAAAAATATTATTTTTTATGCTAAGAGTATTGATTTTTATTGTGAATATCGGTAGAGTTGACCCGTCTCACAGATAAAGATTCGTGAGACCGTCACACAAAAGAGATACTCCTAAATAAATTATTATTTAAGCCATGAAGAAATCAACCTACTACATTAATATCGTGGATGTCAACATACTGCCCACCAAACTACATTATGAAGATTGCTCTAATTCCAGCAAGACTACAAAATGTGACATATTTCGCGCATATATATGTGTTCTTTGTTTGATACCTAAAAGTCTAAAACCATTATTTGATTTGTAAAATATTTTATTTGTAAAAATTTAATAGATTATTCCATGCTCTGTCTTCTAGCTATCATTTTTGTGAAATAATAATGTTAAGCATCATGTCTAGAAAACAAGATACTCGATATTGTTTGGTGGCACAAATCACATCCAAATACAAAACCATTTTTTAAATGCTCGTGATTTTTATTGTATGTGTTTATTCATCTTGCAGATTTGTTGGGTTTTGTACTTTTATTTTATATTATTTTCAACATACAGGTTGGGCAGATTCAGATTCGAAGCTAATCTAATATAGGCACTTTTTTCACCTATTTTTCTACCGATAATTTTGAGTTTTTTTTTTCTTGCATGTTTTGACATTGAGGAAAAACACACCAAAATGGTTAATGCATGAATTCTACATCATCTGACACCAAGGTCTCATATTTAAGACGAAGTTTCGAGTTCGAGATTCAATTGTTTAAGAGCAGGTCTCTTGTGAGACGGTCTCACGATTATTTAATTATTTGTGAGACGGGTCAACCCTACCGATATTTACAATAAAAAATAATACTCTAAACATAAAAAATAATACTTTTCATGGATGACCCAAATAAGAAATCCGTCTCACAAAATACGACTCGTGAAACCGTCTGACACAAGTTTTTGTCATTGTTTAAATGAATCAGTTTTGAATTAACAAGAACCTGTGATCAGTTGGGTAAAAAAGTGGAAATTTGAGACACATCAACAATTTAATTCTTAGAAGTATCGATATACGCTAACTATGACAACAAAAAGAATAAAAAGTCAAAACATTAATGAAAGAAATCCTATAGAAGAAATTGTGTGCACAAATTGATGTATGTCAAAACATTATAAAGATCTTTATAATGTGCACAATTTAATTCTTATAAAGATCTTTTGTTAGAATTGCGCAAATCTTTTACAATGCTTGGCAGCATAATTACTATAAAATTTTCATATTTGATGTTATCATGGAAAAGGTGCTTCTTCCATGCCTTGTAACTAACACCAGGCTTTGGGATGTAACAAAGAAACACTTGAGAATAATTCCAAACCAAGTCATTGATGAAATAATTCCAAACCAAGTCATTGATGAAACCGAAGCAGAATACAACTCAACCTTTGCTCTTCTTGTTAGCTTTATGGTTGTTGAACAATCAATTCATTCAAACCACCGAGAATCCAAATCCAGCATAAATTTAAAAGAAACCACTTTCATTTCTTCCATTTCAAGTGACTCATACAAGGGGACAGAAAAATGGGAAGAACAGGCGAAATCATGAGAAGATCAATCTTCACTTTCTTGAAAGATTTTCAGTATTTCACATTGTTTCCTTCGCTTATCGTGTTCCCTTACGCTGTCTCGATTCTCTTAGCGCAGTCACTCGTCTCATCATCGCATCTTTTCGCATCAGTCCATGGCCGAGTGAGGTCTCTTCTTCTTGCCGCAGGATTCCCTCTATCATCAGAGCTATTTGCAGTTCTCAACCTTAAACTCTCTGAAACCATTTTTACATACCTTTTAGTCTTTCCCTTTTCCCTCTCTTTCCTCCTCCTTGCCAAAGCATCCGTTGTTATTCGAGCTCTCGACCACCGTAAATTTGAAAAAGCATTTCCATTTTCTTCTTGGATTTCAGTTTTCAATACCCTTTGCATCACGCAACTTTGGAACTCATTAGTCATGCTATCTGCAAATGCGACGAGTTTCTGTATTCTTTTAATATATTTCAATCTTTTCGATGTGTTAGGCCTTTCTTCTAGGGGATTTCTGCTTCTCCTGTCTGCAACTGGAGCCATCATTTACTCCATCATTCTTGCTAATTCCTACATCACATGTAACCTGGCATTAGTGTTATCAGGAATGGAAAAACAAGGAGGATTTACCATGATTGTAAAGGCGTTTTTTCTGATAAGAGGCAGGACCGTAACCGGATTGTCATTAGCCGTGTCTCTCAATTTCGCGTTGGCTGCCATTGAAGCATTGTTTCAGTATCGTGTAACAAAGGTTTATCATAATTCTATGGCTCTCAGTTCCTTCTTGGTTCTCGAGGGAATGCTCGTTGCGTATTTGTACAGTATACTTCTTGTTCTAGATACAATCAGTGGTTGTGTTTTCGCGGAAAGCTGTAGAAATGATCCACCGGAAAGATTGCCAGTGGCTTGCGTACCCAAAGACTTTTCAGGTTCTTCTTTGAAGTTTTTGGCCGGTGACCAAGATCAGGGTGCGGATCCAACGGGAAGGAGGAAGGACCTTCGACACCCTCAAATGGAAATGTATTCAAATTTCTTTTGTAACTGAAAAACATCACAACCAACATTTTTCCAGTTTATCGTAAATTACTGTAGAGTTTTGTACTATGAGTCGCATCGAATTTCCGACTTATCTTTTATAGCTCTGATCATCATGGGTCCATAATCTCATACGCGTGGTGGGAGAAACTAGAACTCACCACCTCTCCTAATTCTGATAGGCTCTGCCATCAAACTAAGAGGCTTCTCGAAATCGCGATTTGGGTCAGTTTTGACAGATGAAAGTTAGAGAGAATCACCGCAGGGACAAGGTCATGAAATTTGATGATTCAAGAATTTCTTTTCTTTTTTAAAAAACGAAACGTGAATTGTGTTTTTTCCCTAAAAAACTGTGTCCCACATGGTTTTGGCATTGAAGTCACACCAGAAACATGTGTATGAAAGAAAGAAAAAGAATCACATAAGCAAACAACCTACTTGAATCACCAAATACGTAATCAGTTGGAGTTTTTGTCATCCAATTTGCACCATCCTAAGCAAGTTCATTTCCACGATGAGTTGTTGGACATGAAAGATCATAAACCACAACGAGAGATGTCGTTGAAAGCATTCCAGGATTTGAATAGTAAGTTCAAAAAAAAATTATACAACACTGACAAGCAAAAACATGGTGAAAACATGTGGGATTTTTGCTTTTTTTTAAGAAAAGCTTCGAATATTATAACGTTTCATATTCGACGACTATCCCAAATGTACCAAAACTAGTCATTTCAGCGTGACTATGTCCTCACTCATACGTACCCTAGGAAACTTATCAGGGAGTCACCCATTCCAAAATTGCGTCAAATCAAGCATGCTTAACTTTGGAGTTCTTATTTGATGAGTTACCGAAAAGAAGATGTACATTCTTGATATGAGTTGTATCTATCAAATCTTTTTAAACTCTCATCAACAGTACAATCTTATACCTGAACAGTTTTGAAATCCCTCTCTTTCCGGTGTAAGATCGGTTCATTCATGTTCCCTTCGCCTACCCTTCACCTAGAAGCTTGCCAAGAATCACTCATTGTCCGTATAACCTCATGGCACCGGCGATCACCCCCTCCTCTCCGGCCCTCACAAATATCTTTACAGCAAGAGAATTAGGGGGGTGTATTGGTTCTAAACTTTAAATAACTTTTATGGAGTTTAAAAATTTAGAGGTATTCAATCTAAACTCTTATATACTCTATAAATGTTTTGTGGTATTCAATGTAAACTTTTGTAGAATTTAAAAAAATCGTGTAGAATTCAAACTTGACTTTTAAAAATTCTACAAAAGTCTATAGCTATTCAAAATATCAATAGACTTTTAATAACTCCAGGAAATTCTATTAAGTACAAAAATTAAAGTCTAAGGTGCAACAATAAAATGTCAAAAAATGTCTTTGATTCAGCCTAAATACATGCACACGAAACAGCGGGCATAGGAGCTTCCAGTGGAACGAAAATACATGCACACGATTTCAGTTGATGTAAGACCAGACAGCTCGTCTCACTCCACTTTTTCATCGCATAATGCCAAAACATTTCGGGATCGAATGGTCATGGCTGCTCAATGCAGCACAATCTGCGGGGCTAACAGCCTTTATACAGATTACAACATAAGTTGACAAATGGGAGAGAAACCCCCATTGCAAATACAAAAAAAAGCAAACTCTTACATGCTTTTTTTCGAGTTGTTTATTAAATGGCCATCTTACACAGATACCACATCTTGAAACTGGATCCAATCCAGTTTAGGATCACTCTATGAGGTGATGAAACTGTGGAATTTGGGAGAATGGGATAGAAACAGAAGAAAATTGAATAATATTACTTTCCATCCTAAACTATACGTAATGGGAGAGAATATAAAGGGAAGTAGAACAAATCAGATCCCAAAAAAGGAAGAAAAAATAAACTAAGAATATTCTTGCTTAAACAAAAAGAGAGAAGAAATCATACAGATTTGTTAACAGCTACTACTACAAAATATATGAAAATGGACCGGGAGCATTATTAAATCAAATATTTCAGCAGAAATCAATCCAATTCGGGGTTTGCATTATGATATTGAAAATTCGTTTTTTTCCATAGAGCCATCTCCGATAAGGAACAAACAAAAAAGTAACAACCATGAACCGAATGCTTATCATTGAAGGAGCAAAAAGAAATACCATAAGAACACTGAGACGACCATTAAAAATTCCTCGACATAATGAAGTCACGCAACATATGATAGTTCATTTCATGTCAAATGCTATAAGAATACCGAGCAACAAAAACAATAAGCTCACAATCTTTCAGGTCACTGAAAGTTGGATGGTTTTTCAAGAACCAATTTCTATAAAATCAATGTCCAGGCAACTAAATCCAAGTACATGCCCAACAATTATGCAAGAATTTGAATTGGAAGATATTGAGCCTTTTATTCTTGTCTATTTTCACAATAATTTTAAATTTTACTGGTGTAAGGAGCCTACACCATACGGCAACCTGCATGAAGCCAATCGATCTTTGGACTTGTATGTGCCAAGAACTTCTGCAACAGTTTGGCAACGACATTGATTTCCTGGCCGAATAACATCTCCATAGACTGCTATTTCGATAATGTCAAGCTCCTTATCTGCAATAGCATGACTGTATGACCATCCAAAACAAAATATGCTTTTTGTGTAGACAGTAAGTCAAGAGTGGGTCAGGTCAGTGCATGACTGAAAAAGTTCTCATATTCGATTCTAACAAGCCACCAAGAAGTCCAAGTTATGACATTTTTTCCACTTTACATATGACAATTAGCATTTTAGCTTTTGATTGAGGGTTCAGGACATGCTTAAGCACAAGAACCAACCATCTGTCACACTGAGTAAATCCAATAAAGCTGAATTGGTCTTGTGCAGGTCTCAAGAACTTGAAACTTATTATTAAGAGAATGCAAACTGGATCCAAAACATGACAAATTACATTACAAAATGAAAGCAAAGATGTGCATGCCTGTAAACTTAACATCAAAAGAGTAGCCTTTCAATTGGGCATTAACAACCTCTTCCTTATCTGATTTGAATCTCCTCTTCCTTATCTGATTTAAATCTGTTCACCTTGTTTGCAGAATCTGGCAATTCTCTGCCACTGACTCAGCACCTGCACACCACAACGCCACAACATTTAAGCTCATCTGTCAATGTCTCAAAATTGAGCACAGATTTTGAATCGGTCCGGACCAATATATTTAGATGAGGAATCCCAAAATTTGACAAGGGATGGGCAGGGTGATTTGATTATGTATTTTAGAGATAAAACTAGTACTCTAGAAACAGCCATGTATATTTGTATTTTTTTCATCATGGGCGATCATTGATGGTCAAAACAACCATTGTACCATTGGATCCAAGGGAAAGCCTAAAATTTAGTAAAGGACTTGATGGAGCAACTTACATTTATATAAACAAATAATAATTATAAAATCTGAAAAAAAAATATGACGCAGATTCCTTGATGGCCTATACTGGCGCCATCCCTAAACCATCCTCGAGGCAACACCAGAAACACAAAAGGCAGCAAATAATGAATAAAACTCCTTTAGTTTCACTCAGAATTCTCAAAATCTTTCAAGTTCTTCGCTGGAACAAACTCAAAAATCCATCAAGTATCCAGCGATATGTATTTCCAAGAAAACGCAAAAAAACACAAAAGATAAAACTATGGGATAATTAAAAAAATGGGATTAAGACAAAAAAGATTTAAAAAAGAAGGATTCTGACTTTTTTTTTAAAAAAAAAGGAGGAGTTGACTCTTGATCATTATATTGAACCTTAATTAAAATGTTAACTTAATAAATTAACCGTTTTCTTCTCTTTTTTCTCTTTCTTCTCCGTCGACCCACTTCTTCTTCTTCTTCCCCAATTAAAAAAAGGGAAATTTGGGTTACCACCACATCTACTTCTTCCGCATAAATTTGGGTTACCACCACATCTACTTCTTCCGCATTACATTAAGTGGAAGTTGACCACTGTTGTTGATCTACATCTAAATCTACTCCTATTGCCCGATTCTTCTGTGTTTGAAGACCAATTCGTCTGTATTTGAAGAAAAAACACAGTAAGCTTTCTCCATTTTCGTCGAACCCCATTCATTGTTTTCTTCATGTAGAAATCGACCAAAATTAACTCGTCGATGAAGAATATTTCTCACCCAAAATTAAGTCTGTCGATCAAGAAGAATTCTTCTTGTTCGACTTGGTCTTGGTCGACCAAGAAGGAATTCTTCTTGGTCAACCGAAATTAAGTCGGTCGATAGTGAAGAGTTGGTATATAAATGGAATCCAGGGCCCAATGCAAAGTTTGTTGCTATTCCAGTTGATGATATTTGTTATTTTGAAAATTTAAAAAGTGAACTGTATAGAGCTGGGAAATTAGAAGATACTGTCAACTTGAGGTTGAGTTATCTTATAGATTTGCCGTGCAACATTCAACCGATTTACATAGAGAATGACCATGATTTGAAAGCATATTTGTATCTTGGTTGTCCGAGAAGTAGGCCAGTGCTTCAAGTTGAAATTGAACGCGTTGCTTCTTTTGATGTTTTTGATAATGTGCACGGAAACGGTATTGATGAAAACAATTGCAATTTTAACGAACAGAGACATTTTGATGATTATTTTCACTTGAATATTGTTTCTGTGGATTGTAATAACAGCGGTGACTTTTTTGACGAAGAACATAATGTGGATGCCATGCATGTGGATCGTAGTAACACATCCGAGTTATATGATGAAGCACGTAATGACACAAATGAGATCGAGTCAAATGTGGTTGCAAGTGCTGACGCAAATTTGGTTGCGGATGTGGATATTGATAATGACACATTTTCATTCACGGATGGTTCAAACTTGTTTGTTGGTCAAGAATTTCCAAACCGAGAAGCGGTGAAAAAAGAGCTAATTAGAATAAGTTTGGAAGCTTGCTTTGAATTTGAGATGGTTAAAAGTAGCCAAAAAGTGTACGCCGTAAAATGTGTAGTGTCTGATTGTAAATGGAGAATCTGGACCTCAAAGATTAAGAATGATTCACATGCATTCTCTATTCGGACATATTGCAATACACACACATGTGGTTTGACTGGAAGACGAAAGAGAATCTGTGAAGCGAGTTCTGCTGTTGTTCGTGATATGTTGGTGGATAATTTCCATGGTCATCCAGTGCCAATTGTACCAAAAACGGTGATGGCGATGATGCGCAATAGTATGAATGCTGATATATCATACTACAAGGCTTGGAAAGGGAGAGAACTTGCAGATAATATGATGAAAGGTGATCCTATGAAGAGTTTTACTCTATTGACTTGTTATTTGCACATGGTTGAGTAGATGAATCGAAGAAGCATAACAGACATATTTGTCGACGAGAAAAATCGATTCAAGTATATGTTTCTTGCCTTTGGTGCATGCGTCAGAGGATATCGAAGTATGCGGAAAGTTGTATCAATTGATGGTACGTGGTTGAATGGCAAGTATAATGGTGTTTTACTGGTGGCATCGGCACAAGATGGAAATTATCACCAATATCCTTTGGCGTGGGGAATCGTAGATGTCGAGTGTACTTCTTCGTGGAGTTGGTTTTTAACGAAGTTGTTAGAAGTAGTACCATACGATGATGAATTGGTGATAATTTCATACAGGCATCAAGGAATCATTAATGCGGTTTCTACTGTATATAGAAATGCGCATAATGGTCATTGTACGTGACATTTATCCCAAAACATGAAAACTAGATGCAAAAAGAAGGGTGCAACCGAAATGTTTTTGCACATTGCAAAAATTTATAAGCCTTTCGAGTTTGATATTGCATACAATGAATTTAGGAATAAATATCCTGAGACAGCGTAATTTTTGGACGAGAGAGATTCACTTGATAGATGGACTCGAGCATATTGTCCAAAGACCCGTTACAATATTATGACGACAAACGGGGTTGAGTCGATCAATGCTAGACTACTTGAAGAAAGGAAGCAGTCAATCCTTGCACTCTTAGATTCTTTGCAGAAACTGGCCTCATCATGGTTTGCCCGATATCGTCACGCATCAATTGCAAGTAACACTAATCTGACCCCTACCATCGAGGGGATTCTTCGTAGCAGGTTCACTGATGCCCAGAGAATGCAAGTTTTTGTATTAGGACGTCTGGAGTTTGATGTGAGGAGCCGTGGACATTCGGCCATAGTGGACCTGGAATCAAAAAGATGCACATGTCGAGTTTTTTATATTGATAGAATCTCATGTGCTCATGCCATTACAGCCAGTTGGTTAGCGAAGATTGATATATATGATCTGTGTTCAAAGTACTATTCTACAATGTCATGGCGCATGACTTACTCAGAGACTGTTTATCCTGTTCCGGAAGAAAATGAATGGCCACGCAACATTAATTTTCCATTGGTGTTGCCTCATTTGTTAGAGAAGATAGTTGGCAGAAGAAAACAAAACAGAATTCCTTTCATCGGTGAATTCAGCAAAAGATAAAAGCATAGGCGGGAAGTTTGGGTCGACCCAAAAGCACCATGGGTCGACCCAAAGGCATGGTCGACCCAAAGGCTGGAAAGTTTGGGTTGACCATTTTTTTTTTAGGGTAGACCCAAAGGCTGGAGCTTTGGTCGACCCATGCAAGCTTGTGGGTCGACCACTTTGGGTCGACCCTCAAAAAACACCCCAAAAGCAAGCAAGGTCGACCCAAAGTTACGGCCTTTGGTACATAAATTTTGTTTTTGGGTCGATCCCAAACAACCAGCCCAAAGGTCGGCCCAAATTGCTAGTACTTGTATAATTTTTTTTATTGTGAAATTGAGATTCAAAATTGTCGAAAAAATATAACATAATTGTAAATTGTGATTCTGTGATTCATATGTCAATTAAAACATATAATATAATTGTGAGATTACGATTCACATGTTAAAATATATAACATGATTGTGAAATTACGATTCATATTTTTTAAAATGTAACATAATTGTGAGATTACGATTCACATGTTAAAATATATAACATGATTGTGAAATTACGATTCATATTTTTTAAAATGTAACATAACTCTGATTTCGTGATTCACATGTTAAAACATATTACATAATTGTGAAATTACGATTCATATTTTTTAAAATGTAACATAATCGTGAGATTACGATTCACATGCTAAAACATATAACATGATTGTGAAATTACGGTTCATATTTTTTAAAATGTAACATAACTCTGATTTCGTGATTCACATGTTAAAACATATAACATGATTGTGAAATTACGATTCATATTTTTTAAAATGTAACATAATCGTGAGATTACGATTCACATGTTAAAACATATAACATGATTGTGAAATTACGATTCATATTTTTTAAAATGTAACATAACTCTGATTTCGTGATTCACATGTTAAAACATATAACATGATTGTGAAATTACGATTGTTGCGGTGCTTGGCTACTACTGCCAATTTCTCTAGTCAGATTATCATCCACACCTAACAGCATACATCAAACAAATTAAAATTAGAATGACAATTTTAATACATCAATCTTACGTAAACATAAATATTATTAATAAAATTAACTCACCAAAATCTGTCTCGGATGATTTCCTCTTCCGCCCTCTGCTATAGACTATGCTATAATCTCTCTCCTAATGCACTGGCATGTGAGACCTCATCTCAGCAAAACTAGCTCTGATCTGTTCAGTCAAACTCGATCTCAACTCATCGAGACCAAGATTCATACTCGATTTCAAGTCATCGATAGCCAGATTAATATTCCTGATACACGCTCTGGTCTCAATAAATCCTGTTGTCATTTGAAGACGCATAGACGTAACGGTATCCTCCAATTCCGTCAACCGCCTCTCGAAACAATGCTCCAAGGGTGATGGGTTGCGGGAAGGATTGAGTCCAAAGTGGACTCTAGGACCCGTACGCATGGGAGCACTGGTGCTAGAGCTGGATCTACTGACATCACCAGAACGGGAGCCAGAAACATCTGGAGATGAATGTGCAAAAGGCGTGTGCTGGACTGAGGGAGACTCCAGATGGTGCTCGCTACATATGACTGTCTGACCCTGCCTCCAGAGCTCGAGTATCCGAGTGGTGACCGCATCGGGCGCAGAATCAACAAAAACCCCGGTGGTATAATACGGTGAAACGAGCTCCTCAGGGGTAGGAATCAAAAATCCAAGACAATCCTACATTTAATTAATAAAGTATCAGATTAATTAAAAATTAAGTCCACAGTTATTATATCAAATCAATTCATATTACTTACATCTATAGCACATTCACCAAAGGCTGCAGTGACATCAACCGCAGATGGGGCACGGTTTGATGGCCACGTGTTAGTCACCCACTGAAACATCCTGGGCAACATCAAACCATCCACATCTCTTCTCTTTGCAAACTTTTGTGCCACGCTCGGATAATACTCATAAGCGAGGATCTGTAACATAAATTTCAAACAATGTTATTAGTAGATATAAAGATAACAAATCCACTTTTAACATTCAAAAAATAATATACCTGCAGAGGCAACACAAAACCACCGACAAGGAAGCTGCCATCAACATCTTTCCGACCCTGTGCGTCGGTGAGGTAATTATATCGCCCTAAAAGGTCCTTCTTCAAACATCGGACCGCATCACGAAAGGCTACTCTACCCCACGGATAGCTGTTAAACCTATCCAAATCATCTCTAAGCCTCAGGTATTTAGGGTCGATCTTATTCGTTTTTTTCCTAGTCCCCTCACCAAACACAAAACAACAGAAGTAAAGACTAGCCATCTTTAACTTCTCCACGTCTACACTAGTATCATTCTGCACTTTAACACTCATATTTGCCTCCAGATCACTCAAAACAATCTCAGACTTACCGGCAAAGTGTCTGGAGCCAAAGACACCTCCCTCTGGTACATCTACAGGCTCTGTAGTGCAATCGAGGCCGGTTATTAAACAATAATCTAACAAAGAAAATCTAACTGGCCTCTTGCGCACCACCATCCAAAACTCATCACTACCCGTGTCAACTATCTGATTACTCATCAAATACCACATAATTTGACTAGAAATATTAAAATCTCTATGATACCTAACCAAATTACCAAAAGGAGACTGCTCCAAAAAAAGGGTTCTCTCGTCGTTGTTGAGGTAATGATAAATCTTCTCCGCAATCTCTTTATATCTTGATTCGAGTGTCAACTTACAGCGAAAAATTGAATCCCTGTCTAGTTTTCTCGGCAAATATACCTGTCACAGATACAAATATATTAGAATAACAAACTGATGTCAAACTACCTAAACTTGACCAAAAAAAGTCGACCAACCCATGCTAAGCGTGGGTTGACTGTTGGTAGACCAACGCTTGGTAGACCAAGCGTACCTTTCTTCCTCAACACCTCAACACACGCACAGATAATCAAATAACTTTTCTTCCTCAACACGACGGTTCGACCCTTTCTTCCTCAACACACGCATGCAGAATCAAATAACAAAATAAAAGTGAACATACCATATTTTGGTCAGCCATTTCTCGGATGCGCAACAAAAATCAAGATTGAAGAAGGGTTGCGTCGATTGAGTTGCGCCGATTGAGTCGACAGGAAAACGAGGGCAAATGAGTTGACTGCAATTAGGTTTACAGTGAAGTGAAGAAGTTTAGAGTGAACAAGTGTTAATCAATTTTAGCTTATTAATACTTAAAATATAGGGACATTCACGTAAAATGACATGTGAATCCTTTTTTTAAAATAAGTCCAAAAACTCCCTTTTCCCTAAATTTTCCTAAAACTATACCTCAATTTCCAAAGCAGTCATATCACACCACTGACCTGAATCAAGTGTGGTTGACCAGCCAGGGTGGAAAATTTTCAACCCCCCAAACACACAGGACTAAATTACTGATCAGAAACAAGTATGGACGCCCAGCTAGGACGGAAAAATTTCAGACTATAAAAAGCAAAACATACGAAATAATGAATGCTTCATCCAGCCTGCCACAAATTTCAGACTTCAAAAAGCAAAATACACCAAGTAATGAATGCTTCACCCAGCCTGCCCCAAGTAAAAAAAAAGGAACATTTGGAATTGGGAATGATATGGTCATACTCGAAGCAGAGGCAGCCGTGACAGTTGTAGAAGCGCTTATCTTTTCGCCAGCGGTCAGGGTGGCGCCGCGGCACCGTTTCAGCTTAGGCCCAGCACCTATTCTTCGCTATTGAGTCGAAAAATTTTGGCCTCTCCTCCTCCTTGCGAGGTGGCGATGAGCCAGACCTCGAGCCCTTTTTTTTCTGGCACCTGGTGGGGACTTGGGCGAAGAATGAGCAACGGAGGCATTTGGAATTTTCTAATTAAAATAAATAATATAAATAAGATAAAAGAAATATTCTACGAGCTTGGAGCATATCGAAAATCGAGCAAGGACGAAAAAGATTTAACGCTCAAATTCAGCTCGAATCGGTTTTATTGATTGAGTTTGAGTTCGATTAAAAGCTGAAAAATTTCAAATTAATTTATTCGAATTCGGTTCTAATTAAAGATTAACGTCGAGTGAAAACAAATATTTTTTGAATTGGTTTATAAAACTCGTGAACTAACTTGATTCGTTTAAACCTATCGGAGACGGAGATCTTACACCCGACTCGTCTTTTTAATTTTTTTCTTTAAATCTATAGATTTTAGTAGTTGTCCAGATTTATAATATTTATAAGTTTTAAATCAAAAGACTTGATATGAGAGATTAAATTGAATACATTAATATAGTTAAATAGATTATTAAGCTATTTCAAATATTAAAATATATTAGAAGGAGTATTTTAGTAAGACAATTAGATGTATATCATAATACTTCTCTATATATATAAACTAATTGTCTTTCTAAAATATTATGTTTTATATGCATAATTCGATTATTTCGGACACCGACTCAAAATTATAATTTGAGCATGAAGAGCCGGACGTTGACCAAATTATCAAGAAATCAATATTCAAATCTTAAGATGTATTCCAAGATCTAGTGACACATTAGATATCCTCTTGTAATGGGATAATGATGTCGTTTGTGTTCTTATTTTACTATGTCATGAGCATACCCAATATACATGTACTTTAACTCTTTTTTATCAGTTTTAATGAACGTTTACTTCGTAAAAAAAAAAAAAAAACAAGAAGAAGCCAGATCCGACATCCATTTCATATGCCCTTCATATCATCAGACAAATAAGAATAAGAATTTCCAACAAAATTTATTTCATAAAACAAAACACTGAAGTTAATAAAAAATAAGCGGTTGCAAGCATGGATATAGACATTATGCTATATACGTAGCTTGCAATCCTTTTCGCATCAAAATTCTTCGACTCTAACGGCATCACGAGCCATTTCATATGCATCTTTCGGCCTGGATTTCTTCACCCCGGCTGTGAACCAGACTTTATCAGACTTGTAGCTTTCGACATTGACACTCGTCACCTTAACCCACACCAACACCTTAGTCTTCAATCCTTCGATCCCTGAGAGCTTTCCCCTCGATAATGTACCTTTCACACGAGTTGAGTATCTCAAAATGGAAGAGTCCTTGAAGCACACCTCGCATGGAGAGGGTAAGTAGACGATGAGCTTGGATTTTGACTCGTCGTATTCATAACACGTTATGTTTTGGGGAAATAGACCTTGAGGAAGATTGTTTTCTCGGAGGAGATCGGGCAGCGACTTAGTTGGTTTTCCTGTGGAGAAAGTTAGCATACATCAAACGACTGAATTCAAGTATGGATAGGCGTGTTACCGAAATGAATTACCACATTTGTTGAAATCCGGGTTAGGGAAATGGAACAAATATCACCTCATTTTCCAATCTGGGTGACATTGTTTGCTACACTTAAAAACACATTTTTTGCTACATCAACAATAAATTAATCACTTGTACAAACCCTGACTTTATATTTGACTTGTATCACCTAACAGAACACATGGTAAATATCAAAGCTCTGTAGCAAACTATATATGATCAAGTGTAGCATAAGATTTTCGTCTAACAGTTACTTTAACTCTTTGTAAAGTCATTTAACATGCGTTGGCATAAAAACTGATTCTCCATAACTTATCTCTGCTTCAATCTACCTAAAACACCACATTCCTTCGGAAATTTAAACTCATCTATATTTTATAAGTGACATGAATTGGCAATGTTGAGTCTGAAGACATAGTTGGGAAATTTCATAAATTTATTAGCTCCTTACCTTTGAGCTTGTTGAATACCCATTTAGCCTTCTCTTCGACTGTACTCGAAAATGTCTGCATCAGATCAAATTATAGTCAAGACTCAGGGTATAAAGCATTTTCAAGGAGAATGTCATCTAACCTCAAGTTAACAGAACGAACAGATGAAAATATAGACTGTCTTCAATAAAGTCTTTAAGTACTGAGTGATAGATACAATTGAGCTAAGAGAGTAAAACACATCCAAATCTTAACTGGAAGTTGATATGCATGACATATATCCTTTTCAATCGGTCATCTAATCAAACTTGCAGGGAAGTTTTCGATTCTTTTACAGAACTTCAACTGAATAAGATTGATGAATAAACATACTGAGTTAACCGTGCTAATTGCTACTGTGCTATTCTAGTCACCACTTCCATGTTTTAAGTCATAAAACGAGAAGAGAGGTTTTCAAGAAAAACTGGAAGATCAGAAATCGTTGGCAAAAAGAATTGTAAAGAAAGAAAACAACAATTCATCTGCGGATAAATAAATGAAACCAAAGGTGGCTAATTTATATGGAGAGATGTTAAAGGAAAGGCGAATAATCCAGTTATTTATATTTCATTCCATCCTGAGTCCTGACAATAACTTCCTCCTCATTCAATACATCATTGATAGTATAACATTCAACAACATTTTCCTACAGGAACTACTTTGGTACATAAACTGTGGGTTCCTAAACATAACCCACAATTAAGAAAGATCCATAGTATGAGGAGGGTTCTTAAATAAACTTCTGAATTAAAATTTCTTCTTAATTCATCATTTCTATAACCAACATCCTACCACTGTGTTACCTTGTCAATTCACAATCTCCGATTTATGTTGCAACGCTAGAAACATTTGCAGTTAGCTGTTAATATTCCACATATGTCATACAAAACTAGTCATATTTTGATGCATCCAACCATGTATTCTCCAGAAAAAAAAAAGGGAAAAACAAAATCTATCCTGACGTCATAGCATTGACCAAACCATAAAATCTTAAAGGAGTAAGCCAAGCATTAACTATACAGTCCCTCTTCATTATCTCTTCACTGAGATTTCACCACATAAAACGCAAGAAACGTTCCATTTTGACGGAATTCGTTTTCTCCTCGGCCAGGGTGGATGATGAAATTCAAGGGATGGTGACTTGGTGTGATTAGGTCCGCGAATCTTACATTCTTTTGTACTTTAGAAGTTGATAAGTTTTTTTAAAACCCAAGAAGAAATTTTTTTTTTGAAAAATAAAAAATTCAGCGTCGATGCCATTTTCCGATATTTACACTTTCATTCACCAAGAATCACCAAACAGATCTCAATCCGACAATTCGTTCATCGAACACACAAAATTAAGCATCCATCACAAAAAGAGAACGTGTTCAATTAAACTGACACCATATGCATGCGTATTAAAAACAAACCAAAATGCGGTCAAATCTGAAACCCAATCCAAAAAACAAATTAAGGGTAAACGAAAAGGGTATACCGAGATGTCTTGGGAGATGTTGGAGATCTCTTCTTTTGCTTTTTTTGAAACCCAGAATGTACTTGCTTTTAGGCTCCCCACTTTTATCAAAGCTTTCTCCATATTCCGCCTTTTCTTGTTGATTTTTGTTTTTCAAAATGGGATCTTTCAAACCAATAATGTGAGATCTTATCGAATCCCCCGAGTGTGTCTTAATTCTCTCGATCTCTCTCTCACTTCTTTCTGGATCATTCATTCGCAAGCCATGAGAGTTGGTGTATTACAGCTAATCTGAGCTTTTGCCACTGGCTACTGAAAATAACGGCGCCCCTAAACAAGACAAGGACTTTTGTTTTTTGTTTTTTGTTTTTGGTTTTTTTTAAACAATTATTATTATTATAATAAGTGTCGGTGGAAATTCTAATGAAGAAATTCATAATTTCAATTTTTTTAATAATTCCATTTTGAAAGCCCTAAACTTTGAATAAATGAAATAAAAATTAAATAACTTGGTATATCATTATACTTCGAGCCCTATATAATACTTATTTTACTTTCACATGGATTAAGAAATTTCACAATGAAATTTTTCATTGTACTGTTATTTATTGAGTATTTTATTAGACTTAAAAATCGTTGAAAATAATTAATATATTTAATGAATATGATAAATAATACTAAATATAAACATTGGCTATATATTTCAGATGGATAATAAAAAATAATATTTATATTTCAGACGAATGAAATAGCCCAAGTCTCAATAGCTATTACATGTTTGAGTTAATATTTATTAATGAGTAGGTCCCTTGTGAGACGATCTCACGAATCTTTATCTGTGAGACGGGTCAATTCTACCTTCACAATAAAAAGTAATATTTTTAGCATAAAAAGCAATATTATTTCATGGATGACCCAAATAATAGATATGTCTCATAAAATACGACATGTGAGACCGTCTCACACAAATTTTTGCATGTATTTAATATACAACTCTACATATAATCTTGTCAAATATAATAAATCAAATTATATTCCATACGAAACTATTTTAAAAAAATTTAAAAGTTTATCGTGTGATCTGATAATAATAAGTTCACATAATTTAAATTAAAATTGAAATAATTCAATTGCAATTAAATTGTTTATATTTTGTTTCAACTATAAAAAAAAAAACAAAGAATATTCTTAAAGTATCGAGCATAGAAAAGGTTCCACCATTGGACATATTGTTGTACTATAACTGCTTAGAATATGCATTTAATTTGCTATATTAAAATAACATGTTAACTCATAGAACAAGAAATATTCTACCAAATTAAAATAAATATAATCCTTGAATCAGGCGATGTTTCATTTACTACAAAACTAATAGGTTATATCAAACTGTTGTTTGAATAAGAAATAAGATAACGATAGTGAGTTTTTACGTCATATAAAAAGCTATATAAAACAGTGTTCTAAAAATCCCCGCCTCGGACTGCTTAGGCGGCGCCTAGGCGCTGGGAGGTCCAAAACCGCCCCGATTTTAGGCTAGTCGAAATTTCTAGGCACCATCATATTCATCGGTCGCCTAGGCGGTGCCCGGACCGAAATTTCTAGGCGCCACCATATTAATCGGCCGCTCCGGACCGCCTAGCGCGAAAGCCGCCTAGACGATTTTACAATTAAAAATCCGGAAGGTTGAACGATTTTACACTTAATTGGAGTACTTTTGAGGGAGTAATTACTTAATTTATTATTCTATACTTATTATTATATATTTTTATATATGTATTCAATATTAATATTTTTTTAATGTAGATCCATACTAAGAAAAGAAATAGATTAGATACCGGAAGGTTGAACAATTTAGTTTATGTTCAATTCAATGTCAAGATCATCAACAAGAAGAGAAAGCAAGAAGAAAAAGGAGTGGATGTTCTACTTGCTAGTGAAGCAACTATGGCACAAGGATGGATTGTTGATGGTGGAGATGAAGATGTTGAGACAAATGTTGAAGATGTAAGGGAACTTCACGAAGAAGAATTTGTATCGGACTGAAGAGGAGGAAGAAGCCATGGATTTTGAGTTTGAATCCGATACAGAAGAAGTACTGGAAAAATATGGAGATGAACTAGAAGATTTAGATGTTTAGGTTTAATATCAATATATTATGTTGGAAAAAATGTTGAACAAATTTAATTTTTATTGTACAACGGTTGTAGTAAAGTAGTAAACTGATGTGGATGATTCATATATAAAAATTTATTAATATATATTTATTGTTACTATTTTAAATTTTATAATAATATATATTTCATATACAAACATAATACTCATGAACCACTTAATGAATTTAAGCTTTAAAAAAAATCGCCTAGACAACCGCCCGCCTACCGCTTTTTAGAACACTGATATAAAATAATAGAATCATTATTTATAATCTCACGCCCATTTTTTTATTTTTTATTTTATAAAAATTGATGAATTTTTAACTTTTTAGTATACAAAATTGTCTAGCAACAAGTTAAAACAAACAAGAAGAGATAGAAATGAAGATACAATTGGTAATTTTAGAAATAGTTTATTTCACTTTCTAATCCTTGTCGATTCATTCAAGAAAAATTTAATGATATCAATATTAATATATGTTTCAAGTTTATGGATTCTTCCATTGTAACAAATTATGGCACCTCGATCATTACTATAATCTTACATTAAATTTCGTATTTTCATAGAATAAAAGTCACAAAATAGGCACAAATCATTCCTTGCATATTTCTCACCACCACCATACCATTTTCGTTGCTTTCTTCCATCCTTTTTTATTAACTCCATCGATTCAAGTAAGTTTTATTTGGTTTCTGCCATAATATGTTTGTAATACAATATTCAATTAATTTTTTTTTAATGGAAAATAGTTATGTTTTCAGATATATTGCGAGTGAAAATTTGATTTTTTGCACATTTTTTTAATGTAAAATTGTACAAATTCTATAGTTCTCTGATTAAATTTTATGTGAGCATCGTGCAGTTACAATTAGTTTGTATTTTCTTTTAGTATTTCTGAATTTTTTTCCCCATAAATTTTTTGTGCAATTATACGATGAAAATAAAGTAAAATGGTAGAGAGATCGAACCGTGATGCTTGACCTGCTGTGCGGTTTAAAAGATTTGAGTTTGATCATTACTACTAGTTATAGTTTTTGGTAAAGCGACAAGCGCTAAGTCCTACATGCTAGGAGATTATTAATTACATTGTGATTGCATTTTTTTTTTCTTCCAGAAATTGATATTTGAAAATGGGAGAAATTGACAAAAAACCAATAAAATCGGTTCAATCTGCAGTCTCTTTCTTTGACCACTCAAATGAGCAGAGACAAATTAGCCCTAAAATGGAGGAAGTAAGTTTTTATTTAATTGAGTTTTGATTTAATTAAATAATATTTTCCAACATAAGGACATTGTCCTTACCTTAGCATTGGCATATTTTTCTTTGTATGTTTAGCCATTGTGTTAGTGCAAGGTGTAAGGTTGGGTAGATTGCATGTAAATCTCGTGTGACATTATTATCGTTCTTACTTGCTTGACTTAAGTGAGTTACGTTCAGAAAATATAATCAAACACAAGTATGATCAAAACGTTAGAAGGTGATAAACTTGACCATGCAAGTCTACTCGTACAAAAATTGAAAAAGTGAGCAATAATCCGTTGCATGACCTCCGTAGCTCTAATGTATTTGGAGTTGCATGGTCCATATTTGAATATGTATACCTCATGACCCCAAATAGATTGGGTCTTTGGATCCTACATGAGGCAATCCGCAAATTTGGTAGATACAGAATATGTATTTGCACTGTACAAATCAATTCTCTCCTGCATGGTTTCACGAAATTTTTGATGGCAAGATTGACCAGAGATCCATTCTTTGATCTCAGAAAAAATATGCAAATGTCTCCTAATTCTATTTGAGTTTGATAGTTTCGAAAAATTTTAATCTCGATGTGAGAGTAAGTTATTCCTATTTCATAAGGTAAATACATTTTAAGCTATATTTCATTGATTTTTTTTTTATTTACCTGATGGAAGGAATCAGAGACCGAGAATGAACTCCAGATCCTAGCGAAAGAACTCGTGAATGTCAAAGTTCAGCGCGAGGTCAAGGACTCCGTATACAAGCAAACTCTTCTCAAGCTAGATCACCATCAGAAAGTATCCGACCAGCTTTCCAAGTTGCTAAAGAAATCGGATCATCAAAAGAACTTCTATATCAACGAATTTCAAGAAGCTAAAGCTCGCACCGAGGAGCTCGAATCATCTATGAACATGATGGCGAATAAGCTATCAGAATCCGAGAAGCTTCAAGAGCAGATCACCGTCCTTAGTACCGAATTGGCATCGACTCAAGGAAAACTAGTTAACATGGAGAGGGAATTTTCTTCTTTAAGACAGGAAAAAGATTATTTTGTTGCAGAATCTGAGGTACTGCAGAGTGATTTAAGTGAGGAGAAGAGGAAAAATAGAGAGCTAACAAGGGACGTTTCACAGCTAAACGAGCAGATTCTTGGTTTGGAGACGAAAGTTGATGACATCAAACAAGAAAAAGAAGATGCATTATTGGAGAAGAAGGCTGAGTTAGATTCAAAAGAGAGAGCCTCAGCTGAGGCAGAAGAGAAACTCGAAAAGGCACTGAAGGATTTAGATGTTCTCCGTGAAGTGGAGAACCAGCTAGTGGAAAAGTCGGCTCATATTGAATCGTTGGAGATGGACCTCAAGCGTGCGAACGCGCTTCAACGTTCCTCGGAAAACGCCACATCTGATGCCATTTCTGAGCTAAATAAGGTAAAGGAAACTATGGAATTACTGGAACAAAGGATCGTAGATCAGACAGGTCACATTGACTTACTTGAGGCAGAGCTTAAACATCTAAAGACTGAACTTGGGAACACAAAGGAGGAGCAAGGCCGATTGGGGGAGCAAGCGGAGGCAGTAAAAGCTGAGCTGGAGAGCTCTAAAGAAAAAGAGAATGATGCACAAGTGGAAATAGCGATGTTAAATTTTGAACTTCATAAAGCGAGATCCAAACTGGCTGCATCAGAGGCCAATGAGGCGAGGGGGCAGAGAGAAGAATCCGCACTATTTAATGCGCTTCAAGAGATGGGTTCAGAGATTGAAGAAACCAAGAAAGAAAATCGAGTCTTGAGAGAAGAAGTGAAAATGGCAACGCAAAGTAAAAACGATACTACCCTTGTGGAAGAGAGTAAGGATCCAGAAGCCAAACCAGCAGAGGAGTGCGGGATGCTGATTAAAAATGTTGATGTCGTCGACACCCTTCTCGCTGGAACGTCGAATCAAAGTGTAAGAGAGTTGAAAAATGTGAGGAAAGAGTTGGAAACTGCGATTTCAAAGATAGGGGATTTTTGGAACCGAGCAGAACAAGCCATTAGCAGAGCTGAAGCAGCCGAAAAGGCGAAAGTTGCATTGGAGTTACAGATGAAGAAGATGAAGGAGCACAAGGAAAGGCGTAAGGCAACCTTATCAGCCCTCTATGAGGAATCGGTTTCGAAAGAATTCGGCGGCGGCAGTAGCAGCAGAAATCGTGATCATTCTGCCAAGAATTATCAACCTCTTGGTAAGGTCCTTAACATGAAATTTTAGTTTCAAAGATTTTGACATTGAATGTACTCTTCCATGCGTTGGGAACTCTCATATTTAGCGGTGAGTGTATTGAAACCAAGGTTTTAAAAAGCGTGAAACGTCCGGAAGCACGGATGTCGAGCTCCAAGCTTTTCAAGTTTAAGCGAGATTAGCATGGACTTAAGGGTGAAAAAACGTTTTTTATCTTTAATGTAATTCTAATTATCTCAAACCAATAAATAGATAAAATAATACATAAATATTATAAATTTAAGTCTGATGCATTAATTCTCACATTTATGAAAGCATAAAAATCTCAAAATTACAATCTTTATTTGTTTTTTCAACTAAAACACATTAAAAAATGTTAAATATTTGTCAAATCATTGTCATACACATTTGATCATAATTAAAATTAAAAAATAAACATCTAAATTATAAACTTAATTTATTATTTTAAAATAAAAACATACCTTCAGAATAAAAAAAATAAAAAATAAACAGATAAGATTATTTGTGTTTAAACACGCTTAATTAAAGCCTTAATTACGTTTCATTCGGTTAAACTGTAGTTTGATCGTTTTTTTCCGCTTTTCTCCGAAGCGGAGCGTTTTTGTCGAGCTCCAAGCTTAAGCACGTTTAAGCGGAGCTTAAACGCATTTAAGTGAAGCTTAAGCGAGCTTTTTAAAACACCGATTGAAACTATGATAGGGAACCAAAAAAAATTCTTGATAAAAAAAGTAACCTTATTCTCCCGTTTCGGACTCATGCTAAAAGTTTAAAACTGATAATACTTTCCAACTTTATATTAAGAATATATAAGACTAAAAAAATATTATCACAATTTAAAATCTATTAATTTATATTCAACATACATTTTCATATTAAACATATCATCATAATAGCACAAATATATTTCAATCCAAAAATATTATGAACCAAAAATTATATATTAATGTTATTACAACTTTAAGCAAAAAAAAACTAAAATTCTATTGATAAACATTCAAAATTTGTTATTTAAAATCAAAAGAGACTTCAAAGTCGAAAATAAAATTAAAATATACCATTTTTAAAAAAGCATAAATTAAAATATACCAACCAAATAAAATAATTATGATGGGCCATTGTAATTTGTATTTTCTCGTAATCAGAAGAAACTTTACCCCGACTCATTCATACTTTTATATATAATATACTAAATAAATTACTACATTCATGGATCAAAGTACGATAATGATAGAAAATAGCACAATCAATGCCATAGAAGCTACCTAGATCATTGCACGTGCAAAGACATGTATACTTTCATCTCGAATTCACGTTTGTGGGTATAAGCAACAAATGTGGACATGATTAGGTAAATGATTTTGGAATTTGTCAATAAATTGAAGTTATCGTAACCCCAAGTTTACATACTTCATGCCAATGCAACCTAAAATAAATTTCCACATGCAATTCCAATTACCATTTATTATTTATTTTTTTTAAAAAAGTAACAACATTTTTTCAGTAAGAAGACCCTAAAAATAAAAAAGAAAAAATGAAACAAGCCCAAAAGTCCAATTTATGGAGGGAGAGAGTTGAACCCTGTCTGGTGCTAGTTACTTGGATATGGAAACTTCAAACAAGAGATTTTGAAATTTTGCTCTCTTACATCAAATAATACATAACTTCGATCAGAACAAATCACATTTTTCTGTACATTTTGTTGACAATTTGCAATTTTGGGGTTCCACAAACCCTCGAACACAAAAACACACGAATGCCGCCAATCGATGATGTAGTTTCAAGAGAGGTTTATCTGGCAAGAAAGAAAACATATCCTCCTCGGAGAGAAGGATAAATATGGTTTTCTCGGAAGAGAACTTATTTTGGCAGTGTTGAATCTATACCTGTCCTGTAGAGTTGTTCTGCCATCGGACTTTTAAAGGGCACAGCAATGACAAAATCTAATTTGCAGTCAAGATAGGGAGTTCAGATTATTCTGAAGCGGCAGATCAAGACTCGATGACTGTTAACAACCATTTGACCACCAATTGCGCATTTCAATCAAATTGTGAGATTTAGTTCCCCAATTGCCATGCAGGCATGACCATAAGTTCCAGACAAAAACCAGTAACACAATCAGCAACAACAGAACCCTTTACTGCCTCTCCGTCATCTCATTCACCTTAAAAGTAGGTTTGGAGGGGTACACAAAGACGACAGATGATACAGTTGAAGGTTGAAAACCAGCAGCGTATCTAACTGAAGTCACGGAAACTCTAGGAAGCTGCTGAGAACCTAAGCCTAGAGGGACAAGCATGTACCTGAGCAAGTGTGCTGATCTTGGCAGGATATAGATTGTGTCACTGTGGGGTCCAGACGACACAAAACTCTGTGAATCGGCTAATGTGTATTTGATCTCCTGGAGCAACTCTGTTTGATTATGTACTTTAACAGAATATATGAAGGGATTCCCAAGAATGGCATGAGGTGGACATTCCAAACTCACAACCAATGGAGGTAGTTCCACATTCACATCAGGTAATCTGAGTTTCGTAACTTGAGACACTGTAGCCCAAGAATGAACTTCATCCCCGGGTTTTAAATCCCTTTGCCATCTCAAACAAACCATACCGATATTTAGCTTAGAACTATTTACCTTAGGAATGACGGTGAAAACCTTCTTAAACTCCTCACCTGGCACATGAATTATAGGTTCTGTGAACTCCTCATGACGAGGTTGTACAATGCATGCACCAGTATTTTCTTCAACTTCAATGGAAATAGACAACAATCGAAGTGGCACTTCTGAACAATTATTGGCACTAACTATAAGCATGTTCGATTCATTTAAAGCTAAAGGTATGTGATCGGGATCATAAGCAGCCTTGATTTTCGAGAGCAAAAGTGGGTCCTGTCGAAATGGCAACATAAATCGTGGGCTAATAGTAAAAGCAATCTTGCCTTCAATCACCAAGCTTTTGTGTACATGAACTTTTTGCAAGCTAGGTTCACCATTGTGAGGATAATAACCCAATGAGACATAGAGCATAATAGGTTTGGGACGATTCCACTTAATTTTCAGTTTGCATGACCATGATTCCCCCTCAACTAGAGATGGGATAGAAATCAACCCAAAAGATGGCTGAATTTTTTGAATCTTATCTGAATGAGATTCAGAGTGATCATCAAGTCCATCCCAATATATGTCAATAAGCACAACATGGAGATCGTCTGCAGAGAATGGTTCCACTTCTCTTGGACTAAGAAGGCCACTGCCTCGTGTATCTACAAGATTAATCTTTAACTCACCGGAATAGACTGCATGGCTTTTAGAAGCTACTTTCACAGGTAACACATAATTCTCTCCAACCAATGCAGGGCCACATGAACATAAGACTAGATCCACTTGTGGTTCCGGCTCTTCAACCTGTATGGCCTTCTGTCCGGAGAAGGCCAGGCTAGGATCCTTGGTGGGTATGGTTTCTACCTGGTCTTCAAATTTCCAAAGTGGTAAATCATTCATAGACGCTGGACTTTCAGCTCTGCAACATATTGAGAATTGTGGTCCCATCCTTGCAATTATATATGTACATTCAAGCTTTCCAGTTTGGCCTACATATTCAGTATTATTCCACTAATTTAATAGAAGCTGATTGATAGAGTAGATTGAAAATGAATTTGGAGATTTGCAACAGTCAGAGTCAAAGTTACAAGATCATAGACATCTGAAAATAGAAGATTCAATCAAAATTGTGAAATAAACATGGACGAGGGTAATTTTTCGGGGCCGTCCTATTCTATTACCAGACATAACTGGGATAAATTGTATGATAATAAGCCGAAGAAAAAGAAGAATAATAGGAAAGGTGCTAATTCGAATTGAAGGGTGATATAAGATCAATTTGTCCATATTCCTCCTCGTCTATTAGCATTTGCCTAGACACTCCAGAGTGGAGTCAAGTATAAATTTATAATATATATAAGTGAACACGTAATCAGAAAATACAGAGTTTAATTAGAGAGGCCTTCATTCTAGCATCTCCAATTACTTTTATTCCTCGTCAGAAATTCCATACAACCCCATTTCCCACCAACCACCATATCCCGCTTTGAGCCTTAAGCTCCTATGGGCTGCACCACAGCACCAGCTTCCCCATCCCCTCCTAGCACTGCAACAACCATTTTCCCCATTTCTCGCCCCTAACCTCCCCTTCCGGTTCAATTACCCTCTCAGCAAAAGCAACACTCTAGTTCCACCTCCTCAAAACCTGAAAATTCCCATCCCTATCAAATGTTTGGAGTTGTAATATGGTAGGAAATAAAATTAAAACCTAGTTTTATGTGAGGTAGGATCTCAGATTATCTAGTTTTCCAAAGAGCATTTTGTCACCCTATTCCTTTCCTTATGCGGTATGTCATGAAGTCCAAGTGTGACACCTCTATTGCTTCTACTCTTTCAGTATGTCGAAATCTTATTTCTGCTCACAAGTATCATAAATTACAAAGCTCGTGGCTTTTCTCATTATTCCATAATGAACTATATAGCATCGGAACAAAGAGCATATTACATCAAGACCATTGCAAACCCAGAGTGGCATTGAAATGGCCAGTTCAAAATCAAGGATGTCATCCTAACTTCCTTGATTACAAACATAAATAAATTAAAAGTGATTGTATAAAATAAAGCAATCAACATACCAGATGTTATTTCATATGTCAATCGCATCCATTTGTTTGTAGCAAGCACCAGAGCTGGAGCTGTCTCAACTCTGAGACCAGATTGAGAACGGGGGATTGCAGCTGCATGCGATTTCTGCCCATTCTCGATGATAAAATTACACTCTGATTGATTGAATTGCACCTCCAACTGATCAATTTCAATATCTATTGGTAATCGTGATCGAAGTGATAATGTGATGAGCGATGAAGCACCCGGCTTAACTGTTTGTTCATGAAAAGCAACCAATGCAAGCAGAACCACCCTCAAGGGACTTACAAGATCAATCTCAAGATAAAGAGGAAGATCACTATTTATTTTGCACCCACTATTATCTTCTTTCAAACTCAGTTCCAATGCACCGTCCACAACCCCAAATGCTTCCTTGTGTATCTTGGTTCTCTGTGAAAGACTAGCGGGGCCAGCTGGTCCACAATCTTTGGAAGATGGATCAAAAGCATTACTTGTTATGGGCAGTGCAGCCATTTCAAGTGAGTATTCTATGAAATCTTTCACATTATTGATTTCCCTTGAGCACTCTCGTAGATAACCCAAGATCTCCCATAATGACAATAGCCAGCCCTCATGTCGATAAAGATTAGCAATCTTATCAAATATTTCTTTTGCATTATGAAATTCACTTACTGAAAAATATTCTCTAGCCATCTGGAATCGACAATAGGCAGCAGTCCTCTCAGACTTCAAGTTACTGTATGCTTCGAAAGCTCTTTTAAATAGCGCAATGATTTCAAAGGAATCTTGAAACCTCTTCCCTTCCGCAAGTGCGTAACGGGCATATTCATCATCAGTCAAACTGCAAACAAATTGGTTCAAATAAAACATTCAACAATTCAAAAGGCGATGCATCTTACAGGACTATATTTAGGTATACACTGGATATGGAGTGAAAGTGGACTCACGGTTGCATTACGCATGCATCCTCACGCTCAAGTAGTCTAGCAAACTGACCAATATACACAGAAGCTACCACAGATTCTGTGCTCCCATCAATTTCACCAATACCATCAGAGATAGATAGTGCGAATTCCAAACTTAATTTTTTTTCCTTCAGGTAGCTAGCTGCCAACTGTTTCAAGAGATATGTCAAATATAATTTAAAGAGCACACTTGTCGCTCGCTCACTTGGTACATTTTTAATGCTTTTAAATATTGATGCCAGTGTTCGTTAGAGCTATTTCTATTCTTCACGTTTGTGTGTGCGAGGTAGGAAAGGCTGGAAAACAAACAACCTGATAATAGTATGCTGGATAAAACTCCCATTCAGTTGCCTTCTCTGTAGGAACTGATGCCATACTTGGTACATGTGAAACATTAGCCGAGCTTGTCTCCAACAGTTGACCAAATACCAAATATTGCCTGCTTAACCATTCCCAGTGAAGAAAAATAACTTCTGGTGATCCCACGAGTCTCATATAACTAGCAGTGTGCTGACGGAACCATGCAATTGCTTCTACAAATTTCCCACCATGCAGCAATAGAGTTGACATCTTAAAATGCAAATGTTCAGCAATAGTTTTGATCTCGACTAAGCGTTGGATTGGGGGCAATCTTGTCGATGTTCCAACCATCTGAGTAAAAACATGTATGCCAACAAAGATGAGGAAGACTTAAATGAAAAATTAATCACAAAAAGTGTAGGTTTTTTGTACAGAGGCACAAAAAAAGTATATTGATTCTATTTGGGGTCCTTTTGCATAAATAATATTTAGGTCTTCTTCCAGTATCAAGTAATATTTTTAAGATATGCATATAAAATGATTGATAAAGCATATAAAATCCTTCTCCTGATTCCTGAAATCTCTTAGCACTATCTATGGTTAGCAAAAATACACAAATTAAATTTCCTGACGAGCCTCTGCTCCAAAGTGCAAAGATTGTAACCAAGCCATTATTCTCAAGAGGTCATCAGATGAGTTTTAACACACAAACAAGGCAAATCAAACAAAAAAGCCTTCTATTTCAGTTCAAGTAATACCTCTCGCAGTGCATGATATGCATCCTCATACATCCTAAGAGCTTCGAGCCAGTCTCTGCGGAATTCTGCATATACAGCAACCTAGCAATTCATAAGAATTAGATAAGCATAATTATGGAACAAAAAGAGTACATGTAGGCAATGACACTGTGATCTCGTTAATATAAAATATGATTTTATAATATGTTATTTGATTTCTAACATAACTGAAAGAGTTGAATAAAAGCACTACAACATGCAGTATGCATATTTTTATCACATTACATGATTTGAGTTAAAAGAATGATTCTGCTTTATAAAATTTTCACATTAACTGGCATAAAAATGCATACATAAATTCTAACAAGAGAGCATCATAATGAAAAAAAGACCTTACTTTGAAACAGTAGCAGACATTAAACTCCATTGAGCTGAAGTTTTTCTTTTCAAGACGTGTTTTAATTCTCCGACCTTCATCTCTATAATATATATTTGCAAGCTCCCCAATCGCATTCCCGAGCCTATGATGATAAAGCTGATTAGGCTTAATTTATGATTTATCTAAAGAAAACTTTTGCCAATTTTTTTTGAGAATATACCAAAAAGAAAATTAGAATTTCCCGCAGTTATCTTCAAATAAAAAATAACATTATCAAAGATAGCAACGACACGAAATGGGACGCTCAAGTAAGAAAGTTATATACTATGCCTGCTCAGAGATTGTTGAAGCTCTAACTGGTCATCTGGTACAAAGACAATAAGATTTTTTGCATCGACATCTGCACGTTTCCTCAAGGTAATCATACGATCTTCACCGGTGTCAACTGCACCATAATTTTTCAGATGGTGAACCAATTTCCAGATATGGTCATAGCTCATCCAAGAAAGACATAATACCATCACACGAAAGAAACTAGCCAACTAGGTTGCAAATTGCAATAAAGGAAAATGTATTTACAGTAGCATCCATTTTTTAATTTCCAAGAACATGGACAGAAAGGTTCAGATATTGGAAATGATAGAAGAAGTTTCTCAGACACTATTTTGAGAGAACGCTATTGGAAGAGGAACCCTAAATCAGGAAAACATTGAAACTAACATGTTCCATGTACTCCATCAAAACTAATTTGGGTAGACTTGTCCTAAAATTGTACACGGCCATAGTAAAGTATATCATATAGATGTGGAGTAGAAAATATAACACTTCCAAGCACAAATTTCAGGTAAGCAAGAAGTTCACTTTTGTTACTACAAAACTATGAATACTCAATTCAAGAATCTACTCAAACCGAAAAATGTAATTTAAACATATGCACCTGAGAATTACCATACTATAGTATAGAGGTGAAGTAACGAACGAAAATGTGGAAACAGACCTTTACGACCCGACTGAGCAACCACCACCACAACCAATTTGATGTTCCTACCGCGTACGGTTGCCCTGGCAGAACATTTCAGGGGAAAAAGCAAACATGTAACTGTTCGTTTTGATTGCAAAACCTGAAATCATTCGTATAAAGAGGATAACCAAGCGTCGTGTACTTGAGATTTTCGAGATGGTTGCAGACATGGAGCCACTGGGCCGGATCGCCGGAGATGTCATCGAGACTAAATAGTGCGGAAATAACAGAAGGAATCCTAGTCCGATGCTTGGAAAGCCAATCCCTTTTCAGAATTCCAGCTGGGTTGTCAGTGGGAGTCCTTTTCGGGGATGGTGCACCGATAATTGCGATGTTGGAGAAATCTGGCAAGGCGAGTGTATTGATAGGCGGTTGCTGAGAGTGGAGGTGCGCGGTGATGAGACCGTGGATCTCCGGACACCCCACCACACAAGCTAATGCTACCGGCGGCGTGCGTAGCTCCTCGGGATATTCCTCCATTTTTATGAGCAGATCGAACGGGTTTGGTAGAGAGCGACACGGCTGACTGATCGATGGCAGTGTGATTCAAGGATTCATAGGTCTGTGAGATGAGCAGCTCGTAACTTGTTCGGGTTCACAACCCGACCCATTTCTTGTACGAAACTTTTTAGCAAATACAAATAAAAAATTACAAAGGTGTGTCTTTTATGTACTCTTTTTAGCATTTATTTATGGATATATGTAAAACATTTATATTTTCTTCAAAAAATAAACATTTATATTTTAAGGAGTTTTTACATTTAAAGAGTTTAAATAAAATGATTTTATGATAACTCAAAAATACATTTCGGTAATTATTTTAATCGATCCACGTTTGATATTTTCTTCAAATGTAGACACAATTGGTGAACAAAATAGTAAAAAAAATCATGACAATAAACGATATATGAATCAGAGACGTTATCTTATTCACATGACATACTTTTAAATCTGCTTATTGGTTGATTTTGATAACTTGACAACTATTTGTTGTAGTTTGCTATAATACGCATATATATCATTTTTTTTGTATTTAGAAAGTAGTTGATCGTCTTCAACATCTATTATGTCAATTACAATCTTCATCTTAAATCTGACATGGTCCTAATTTGCTTCTCTAACATGACTTTTTCGGTTTTCTATATTGTCTTCATTCAGTTGTCTTCTGTTTCCGATTATTTGTTTTGTTATTGAATGATTTATCAGTTTTCATAACCATCGACTATGATTTTTAAGAAAAAAATACTTTTCGTCATCATATGTTTTCACTTATGACTAAAAATATGTATAATCAATATATTCTTCAATAACATGACCAATAAATATTGTCGTAACTTCTTGAAACATGGTGATAGTTGTGATATTGTTTTTATATATATTTATCAATAGTATCAACCTATAACTATAAGATTAATAAAATTTTAACAATGTGAGAAAAAATATTTGAAATTATCTTTAAATGAAAATATCTTAGAACTATATCCTCATTTAATTTGACTCAATTCAAGAAATCGTCTCATTTAGGGATAAAAACGGGACAGAGCGGTCCGAATTCCATCACTGCTCTGATCTCGGCTTTTCGGGGACGGAGAATCCCCAAACCCAAATCCGCATGGATCAAATCAACATATCTGCCTTCATTCGTATTTCAAAAATATTAACGAGATGGGATCGGGATTTCCCGAACTCGATCTTTTTATTATATAATCATTATTAAT
Source organism: Primulina tabacum (assembly GCF_025594145.1). Classification (NCBI taxonomy): domain Eukaryota; kingdom Viridiplantae; phylum Streptophyta; class Magnoliopsida; order Lamiales; family Gesneriaceae; genus Primulina; species Primulina tabacum. The sequence continues at coordinate 5,365,174 of NC_134557.1, forward strand.
GATAATATTAATATTGTTATTTAGGAAAAAAATAATATTAATATCAATATTAATAATAGTATTTACAAAAATATTAATATCAATATTAACAATTATATAATTAATATCAATATTATTATTATTTTCAAAAGAATACTGCTATTATTTTTGGGACATGTCCATGGATGGGAATAATATCCTCATACATGTCCATAAATATTCGGTGATTTTAAAAAATCATCGAATTCATTTCGGATTTTTCCTGTGGGGCACTGAACCCATGGAGAAAAACGTCGTCCATAATCTTGTTCGTTATTTTTTAGAATATTTGGAACAATGGCTGTGTACATCGTACCATGTAGATGATATATTTTCAATCTCCTTAGTTATGTTTCAAACACATGTTATTATATTATTCATTGAAACAAAACGTATTTTTTTCTATTGAGTTTACATTTTGTTTATAATATTTATATCTTGTGGAGCGCCATACAAAATGAATTTTTGTATTTTAAAAACATTGAGAAAATATAATAATAACGTAATTAAGATATGCATATGAGATATTATCCAAACATATGTATCATTTGTCTTATTCAATATCTCATTTAATAATACAACGGTTTAGATTTCATGAGCATTTTATGATAATAAAAAAATAAATTGATGAAATATTATAAAATTATATTTGAATTTCATTATTTGGCTAAGTGAATTTATTTGATGAATAGTTTTGTATGTTATCGTCATATATCTTACGAATTAGCTAGTTAGCCACTTTAATTAAAAATGACAAAAACAACCTCTTAGTCACATTGAATTTATCAAGATAATTTTGGAAGAAATAAAATAAAACTGACTCAAAGTCTTAATTTTACTAAAAAATGTACAAAATTGATCTATTGTGTCCACAAAATTTTAAAATTGTTCTCATGTCATTATAAATAGAATGAAAATCATGCACATGTTATTTTCCATGTATTTTTTTTACATGATAAATTTTTCTTTTTGAAAAATAATTTTATTCTTTAAAAAATATTAAATTTTATATGGTATCTATATGTCACAAATCACGAGGTAACAACATGATCATTGTATATATATATATATATGTATATATATATTTCATGTTACTTAGTTATACCTAATTTCAAGGATCTATACATATATTTCATGTTACTTAGTTATACCTAATTTCAAAATTCTATACAAAATGTGTCTGGATTATATCATACACAAATGTAGACATAGCAATACACAACATTATTTTTTATTTAACATATCTTTTTTTTTTTGTGTCCACGTGATTTGTCTCAACTCTTTTGTTCAAAATGTGATGCATGTCAATATGTACGAATAACAAGGAAATTATATAATTCACATAAACCATTTATTACGTTCTTCGTAGAACAGAATACCCAAAATCTGTGATTTTTATTGGTGTACTCTCATGCCGATTTTTACATAAACAAGGTAAATAATAGAATATTAGAAAATCACCAACAATACTAAACTATATATATATATATAAACGAGCAAAAAAACATAAATCATTCTGAAATTAAATGCTAAATAATAAATTTTTCAATGTTTTCTTCAAATGAAGATAAAACACCTTATTAATTTGTTTTCTTTTATAGAGATTCCGGTTCTTTTTGGAAAAAAAAAACATAAAGAGAAAAATAGGGCCTCCAAATCATCATGAAAAAATCATTTAAAAAACTCCTTGAGAAAAATAACCGTAAAACTATAATATGAAGTTACACAATTTTTCTTAAACCAAAGAAAAATTTTAGATCATAAACAAAATTTAGCTGGCAACAACAAAATATACATTAACTTGGGATATAATTAGACTTTAAAATCATGCATAATCATTGAACTAGAATAAAATCACGCACAAAAAATCTACTATATATTATCTCTTTTAACAATATATTCATGTTTTTCGTCTACCAAAGGACTCCTAGTTTCAATCATCATCTCATAATACACGTATGTAATATGTGATTTATGCAAAAACATATACGGATACACCAACAATCGTCCCAAGAGCCACCAATTTTTTTTTATTCCACCAATTATACTATAAAAATAATATAAACAAGCACATAAAAACTCAAATTTAATTACCTTCTATCCATCTATCTAAATAACAAATTTTGAATATAGAATATAAATAATGCCGTAAACATTTTGAATATTGATTTTTAGATAAATACCTGGAAATACATATGCACCAAAAAATAAAAAAAAAATATTATATGTTGATATTAAGGAAAAAGCGAAGAAACATTTCTGTATTTTTAATATTTATAAAACTTCAAACCAAGTAATCCAAGAAAATAGAAAATATGCATTACGTGCTTAAAAATTAACGAAAAATCAAAAGAATAAGAAATCGAAAAATAACCATATTTATGGGACATGTAATTTTATTTAAATTTTATTTCAGCAAATGAACAAACCACATAAACAATCAAAATATAACATGATCAATACAAGTTACAAATATCCAAATAATTAGAATTTATGCATTATGTGTTAAAAAAAATCAACAATAAAACATGTTAACGCTAAAATAAAAATATCATTCAATTGCAAAAATGATACAATAATAAGCTCACAGACAAAACTAATTTATTTATAATAATAATAATAAATAATAATGATATCTTAATATATATTAAGTTTTCTTATAACAGAGCCAAAATATGGTAGGTATGATCTGTTTTTAGTTTGTTATATATCAATAAAATGTCAAACTTTTAATTCAAATAACATGCAGCTAAGTAGATATGACATCCTTAATAAGTTCTGTTACTTGCACCAAACAGTCCTTTCATTTTATTTGTTTGTTTTTTTCCTTTTCTTTTAAATTACATTTTAATACTCCACTTTTTCATAATTATGATATGATCTTCGTTCAATATAAATCAATATAATTACAGTGAAAAACTATATAAACACGTAATGTATGCCAAAGTCCATTTAATTTGTTTTTTCAAATATCTTGGTCCCATGAACTTGCTGGCGCCTGGCGTTGCTGGGAAGATAATCTTTGGAATTCCATTAAAATGTGTTTGCTTGGTTGGTTGTTTGTTTCTCCCTTTCTTTCTTCTTCTTTACAAGACTTTGCTGCGACTTTGCTGCATTTCCGACTGCTCAAATTGTTAGATAAAATTGCTAAAAACAGTAGCGTAGAAACGAACTTGTAGAGATAAAGCAATAATCGAAACAAGTATGATGTTTGCAGTATGACTATTGTGTAAAAGAAAACAAAACCAAACCGAGGCCTGTAGCATGTACATTTTTCTTAAAACAGATTCGTCCCCCTCCTGTATGTGCTTCGAGGATCGTCCTGGACGTCTGTTTCCCAGGATACAACGGAACAACCAGTAGTGACTTAGCACGAGACACTACTACGGCGAACTGAAAACGTACCTTTACTTTATCATCGAGATTTAACGGAGGTCAAATGGAAAGATAACAATATGAAATGCAAGAGAATACTTGAAAGAGAAAAGATTTTCATGTACTTGAAATGAGGAAATGAACCCACTATATATAAGCCCCAAAATGTACACCAAGAGTCATGGAAGATTAATTAACTCAATTAATCTTTTCATTAACTCAAGAATATGAATAACCAAAGGTCTTCAAGTAACTCAAGAATGTGAAAAGTCAAAAGACACTCTACAATAATGAGCCACAACCAACTCAAAAATGTGGAGAGCCAAAAGACACTCCCACATTCATGAGTCATAACTTTCATTCAAACTCTAAATTTTATTAAAATTTCCAACAATCCCCCACATGAATGAAAATTGATACAAATCTTGGTGACAAAGTTCTACAGTTGAATCCTGTATAGGATAGGTAGGTGTTACTCTTTGAACCTTCCCTTATGAAATATATTTGCTTTACTAGCTGACCAGTAGACATGTTGTCCTTGAACTGTTCTGCCGTTTATGTAAATTAAGATATACTTCACACAAGACTCTCCCTGATACTATTCAGTTCTCATGATTGTGTTCGTTTTGGCCATGAACACACGCCTGGTTCTGCAAAAGGGTCTAGAATTGAGCCCTGCAATTCCTTCGAAGCGGCCTCACTTCTCTCTCACATAGGTGATTCTATATTGCTTCTTATCAGAATCATTAAAAGCCGTAAGCTTATCCTCAACATTCACTGTTTCATAATAGGAATGGACGAGGGATAACCCCAACAGTGATTTTCCAAATTAGCGCGATTAGGTTTTCCCATTGAACCTAGTTCTTGGGATCTCCAATCAGCGTTGGTTGGGTTTTCCTTCGCACCAATTTATTCTATAGGCTTGAGCCTCATTCCCCTTGACGATTTCACAACTAACTCTCTGTTTAACCATTTGGTTAGCGGATCCGCTATATTATCCTTTGACTTTACATAGTCAACAGAGATAACTCCAGTTGAGAGTAGTTGTCTGATGATATTGTGTCTAGGAAGTATATGCCTAGACTTACCATTATACATTTTATTTTGTGCCCTTCCAATCGCAGATTGGCTATCACAATGTATGCATATAGCTGGCACTGGTTTTTCCCATCCTGGAACATCTTCTAATAAGTGATGCAGCCATTCAGCCTCTTCAGCACACTTGTCAAGAGCTATAAACTCAGATTCCATTGTGGACCTGCTATTACAGTTTGTTTAGAAGATTTCCACGCAATTGCTGCACCTCCTAAAGTGAATACAAATCCACTAGTAGATTTTGAGTCTTTCATATTAGATATCCAATTTGCATCGCTGTATCCTTCAATAACAGCAGGATATCTGGTATAGTGCAGTCCATGATCACGAGTATACCTTAAGTATCTTAGCAATCTGATAATTGCTTTCCAGTGTTCAACTCCTGGATTACTCGTGAATCTACTCAATTTGCTCACTGCATAAGCTATGTGTGGTCTTGTACAACTCATTAAGTACATCAGACTTCCAATGACTCGAGAATATTCTAATTGAGACATAATCTCACCTCGATTCTTTGATAGATGCTGACTGATATCAATTGGGGTTCTAGCCAATGCACAGTCATCCTTATTGAATTTCTCAAGTATTTTGTCAACATAATGTGACTGACTTAGAACTAGCCCTTCTGATGTTCTATTAATTTTAATTCCAAGGATTATGTCGGCTAAGCCCAAATTTTTCATGTCAAATCTTGAGTTCAATAACTTTTTGGTGGATTTGATCATCTTATCATTACTACCAATGATAAGTATGTCATCTACGTAAAGACATAAAATGACATATCCATTTTCAGTGGTTTTTATGTATACACATTTGTCACATTCACTGAATTTAAATCCACTTTCTATCATGACTTTATCAAATCTTTCGTGCCATTGCTTTGGCGCTTGTTTTAAGCCATACAGAGACTTCACCAGTTTACAAACCTTGTTTTCTTGCCCAGTCGCAGAAAATCCTTCAGGTTATTCCATGTAAATTTCATCTTCTAAATCTTTATTTAGAAAAGCTGTCTTTACGTCCATTTGGTGTACTTCAAGATTCCGCAAGGCGGCAATCGCAAGTATCACACGAATAGAGGTTATTCTCGATCCAGGAGAATATGTGTCAAAGTAATCAAGCCCTTCACGTTGATGGTAACCTTTAATTACCAATATGACTTTATACTTATCTATGGTTCCATCTCATTTCATTTTCCTTTTGAAAACCCATTTACAGCCTATTGGTTTGCTTCTCGGAGGAAGATTTACTAATTCCCACGTATGATTTTGTAAAATGGATTCCATTTCGGAATTGATAGCCTCTTTCCATAGAGGTCCCTCAGATAAACTGATTGCTTCCTTGAAGCTTTGAGGTTCACTTTCCATCATGAAAGTGATGAAATCCGGACCAAAGGATTTCTCAGTCCTAGCTCTCTTGCTACGCCTAGGTTCAATATCTTGATCAAGCTCTTGTTCTTTATCAATTGTCTCATACAATCTTTTGGATGAACTTGGTTCTTCCTTAGATTTGTATGGAAACATGTGTTCAAAGAATGAAGCATTTCTTGATTCCATTATCGTATTCTTATGAATATCAGGTATTTGAGATTCATGTACAAGAAAACGATACGCAGTACTGTTTTGAACATATCCAATGAAAATGCAATCAACAGTTTTTGGACCTATCTTTACTTTCTTTGGAGTGGGTACTGCTACCTTAGCAAGACACCCTCATACTCGCAAGTATTGGTAAGAAGGACTTCTACCATTCCATAACTCGTATGGACTCTTATCTAGCTTCTTTCGGGATATCTTATTTAAAAGGTAATTAGCTGTTAGAATAGCTTCCCCCCACAAGTTCTGTGGTAAACCAGAACCTAATAACAATGCATTCATCATTTCTTTCAATGTACGATTCTTTCTCTCTGCAATGCCATTTTGCTGAGGAGAATAAGGTGCAGTTCTTTCGTGTTTGATACCGTGTTGAGCACGAAACTCAGCAAATGGTGATTCATATTCACCTCCACGATCACTTCTTAGCACCTTAATTTTCTTGCTAAGTTGGTTTTCAACTTCACTCTTATATTGGACAAATTTGTCAATAGCTTCATCTTTACTTTTGAGGAGATACACATAACAAAATTTTGTGTTATCGTCAACAAAAGTGATGAAATATTTATTTCCACCACGAGTTTGCACACTTTTTATATCACATAATCACTGTGAATTAGATCAAGTGGTTCACTATTTCTTTCAATAGTTCGAAAAGATGATCTCGTTAGTTTTGCTTCAACACAAGTTTCACATTTGTGTTGTTTATCAATTTGGAATGCATGAATGCTTTTCATGTTAATTAATCTACGTATGGTATTATAATTAACGTGTCCAAGTCTACCATGCCATAAACAAGAAAACTCAAGCAAGTAAGCAAAAGTATTAACTTTGTTCATCACGGGCTTAACAGCCATAACATTGAGTTTGAATAACCCATTACAAACATAACATTTGCCAATAAACATTCCACTTTTCAACAAAACAACTTTATCTGACTCAAAGACAATGCGGAAACCATGCTTGTTAAGAAGCGACCCGGACACCAAGTTCTTGCGGATGTCAGGTACATACAGCACATTGTTCAGAGTCAGTTCTTTTCCAGATGTCATCTTTAGGATGACTTTTCCTTGACCCTTAATTTCAGAAGTGGCGGAATTTCCCATGAATAGTTTTTCACCATTCTCCGATTCCTCAAGAGTTGCAAACATCTCCTTGTCAGAGCAAATATGACGAGTGGCACCAGTGTCGATCCACCACTCCCTTGGGTTCGAACCCACCAGATTAACTTCTGATATTACAGCACAGAGATTCATGTTTGAAACCTCTTGAGATATGTTCTCGACCATATTCATCTCTCGGTTTCTCTTTGGCTTCTTACATTCAGATGCCTTGTGACCCATCTCATCATAGTTATAGCATTTCCCAGAGAACTTCTTCTTTGAAACACCTTCTTTGGGTCTGAGGTTCAACTTCTTGTTGGAGGGAGAGAAGTTTCTCTTTTTCGAGCTTTGGCCATGCTCGACAACATTTACCTTAGCGGCAACAGGAGAAAACAATCGTCTTTCCGAACTCTTGTTGTCTTCCTCGATGCGAAGTCTAACAATGAGCTCTTCAACGTTCATCTCCTTTCGCTTGTGTTTCAAGTAGTTTTTGAAATCCTTCCAAGCTGGTGGTAGCTTCTCAACTATAGCAGCCACTTGGAAAGATTCGCTTAACGTCATCCCCTCGGCGTGAATATCGTGAAGAATCACTTGGAGTTCTTGAACTTGGCTGATAACCGGCTTAGAATCCACTATTTTAAAATCCAGAAAGCGGCCTACAAGAAATTTCTTGGCCCCGGCATCCTCGGTTTTGTACTTTCTGTCAAGGGATTCCCATAACTCTTTGGCTGTCTTCTTTTCGCAGTACACATTGTACAGCGAGTCTGCCAATCCATTCAGCACATAATTTCGGCATAGGAAATCAGAATGATTCCAAGCCTCCAGTGCACTGACGTATTCAACATCTCCCTCACCCTCTTTCAGGTTAGGAGCATCCTCGAATAGGAATCTGGCCAGGTTCAGTGTTGTCAAGTAAAACAACATTTTCTGTTGCCACCTCTTGAAGTCCACACCAGTGAACTTCTCAGGCTTTTCACCGTGACTCGCTGGGATAGCAACTGCAGCAGCACGTGGGGTAACATGAGGGACAACTTGAGCCACAGTAGGGACAACATAACCAGTTTCCCTTTGCACGCTGGTTTCAGTAGCCATATCTGAAACAAACCACGTAATGAGGAATCTGTTTTAAGTTTGTTAGAGAAAATTGCTAAAAATAGTAGCGTAGAAACGAACTTGTAGAGATAAAAAAATAATCGAAACAAGTGTGATGTTTGCAGTATGACTATTATGTAAAAGAAAATAAAACCAAATCGAGGCCTGTAGCATGTACAGTTTCCTTAAAATAGATTTGTCCCCTCCTGTATGTGCTTCGATGATCGTCTTGGACGTCTGTTTCCCAGGATACAACGGAACAACCAGTAGTGACTTAGCATGAGACACTACTACGACGAACTGAAAACGTAACTTTACTTTATCACCGAGATTTAACGGAGGCCACATGGAAAGATAACAATATGAAATACAAGAGAATACTTGAAAGAGAAAAGATTTTCATGTACTTGAAATGATGAAATGAACCCACTATATATAAGCCCCAAAATGCATATCAAGAGTCATGGAAAATTAATTAACTCAATTAATCTTCCCATTAACTCAATAATATGAAGAAACAAAGGTCTTCAAGTAACTCAAGAATATGGAAAGTCAAAAGATACTCCACAATAATGAGCCACAACCAACTCAAAAATGTAGAGAGCCAAAAAACACTTCCACATTCATGAGTCATAACTTTCATTCAAACTCTAAATTTTATTAAAATTTCCAACGCAAATTTCAAAAGTAAAAAAAGCATATTAATGAAGAAATGGACAACCTTACCTCTGACCCCACAAATTCTATTCCATATAATTTATTATTTCTCTGACAAGAATATCGGCCCCATCAGATCCAAAAAGCTTCATTTTCTCCCACACTCATCTAGGCCTTCTCTCATTTCACGTCGGCCTTGTCCTTTTTTTCAACACTGAAAGAAAGAATCCCACCATCTCTCTGTCTCTCTCTCTAAATGTCTGTCAAAGTCTCAGCTCGTTTCAGTTCCCCATGACAATGGCTTCTTCTCTTGTTTTTCCCTCACATTTTCCTGAAGTTTTTATTCTTCTTTTTCCTGGTTCTTCACCGTACTTTTGGTTCTTCTAAATCTCTCAAGTTATTCAGCCACTTGATTGCAGCTTTTTGAAGCCAGCGTTTGCCCACAAATCTATTGCTCTTGCATCAGGTAGTTTATCTCTTGCATTTCTTTCCAAAAGATTGTCTTTATACGGATAATCATTCATGGGGTTTGATGTTCTCTTTGTAATTTTGCAAGTCGGATGCAACACTTTTAAAAAAGGTGTTTGAACGTTTGTGACTGTCTGTATGTCTTCAGTAATTTAAATGTAGCAAAGATAAGAGCTTGATATTGGTTGGTGGGGGATGATGGTTTTGATGATTTGATCCGTGAATTGTGAGAAGATTCTTTGATAATGATGAAGAAATTGATTTTTTATGTTCGTCTTTTGTTTTTTCCATGTTGGATTCTTTGTGTCTGATATATCTTTTCTTACTTTGTGGGTATGTAGAATATGATTTTGTCATTTCTCATATTCACACAATCTGATTTTGTATGCTAAATCTTGGCCTAATGCCAAGAAATAGAACCTTATTACTGGTATTTCTTGCTTCTCAAATTTATTTTTGTAATATTAGCTGTCAAATGCAAAGTTTAGCTTAAATTATGAATGGCTTATTAAGAATCTTGTTCGGTTTTTGTATTATAAAGATGTGTCTTTGAAGCAGTTGGTTTTATGTGAGTTTGCTGGGCTCCCTATTGTGTTCATTTTCAAAAATATGCAACTTTCAGTAGTTTATTCCAAGTTTATTTTGATATTTGTTTTGTGGAAATGCTTTGCCTCCATAATGATAATTATCGTGAACAGGAAATGATTGAGAGTTATGCGTAAGTCTATGCATTTGTGCATTTGTTTGAATTTCTATTTTCGCCCTCCCATCAATGTATGTTACTCACAAAATGGCTTTTTTTTATATATATATTTTTTTGAGCTGATCATTTTTAAAATCAGCTTGATGCTTTGGAAAATGGGGTATGTAACATATTATCATCGTACAAGGTCACAAGTTGGAATTCTGCAGACACAACCCCATTATAGTTCATTAAGGTGATATTAGGTGGTCGTGTATTGGTCTTTGTAAGTCAATGTCCGATTACATGCACATGTACATCTTGGATATTAATCCCAGATAAATTTCTCGTTCTTCGTATTACAAGTGAGAAGCGTGTTTACGCGTATGTAATTTCTAAAGGAAAAAAGCTACTATGACCGCAGAAAATGATTTATGGGTAATTAAATTCTAGCTAGTTTCAAACGGCTTACTTCCTTTGAGATTGAGATTATGTGAGAAGTTGTTGCTAACTAACAAGGCTTATTTTCAATCATTTAAGTTGAAGTTTACCTTTTGTTTATGAAAAGAATGTGCCAAGCAGTACTTCAAGGGAATCCACCTGTTTGTCACAAATTTTAGTAGGTCTATGTTCATTCACTTAAATGTCCATTTGTACATATTGCAGCTATGCAGCGTACAAGCTATGTCCCTGTATATTACCTTGCTAAGGATCGTAATGTATGTGCTAATGGATTTTCATGGCACTTATTCAATGGCGATCATAATTATGTGGAGGGTCAAGGCGCCAAGGTATTGTTGCCGTCGTATACTCTCGAACAGTATTTAGGGTATGACAAAGATGTATTGAGACAGATAATTCAAAATCATGATGCCACATTCAGATTCCAGGTATATATTTACAAACTTTCAATCTTTGAAGCGGGGACTGTACAGTCATAATTGCAGGGATTGGTATTCTTCTTTTTGTTTCTGAATTGTGGTATACAGTCAGGGGCAATCGTCTCCTCAAAAGACAAGTCGGCAACTTCATGTTTTATTTTTCTAAAATAACATTTTGCTAGAATTTTTTTTATTGATAGTTGAGGTACTACATATTAAAGTAAGAGGAGATTCCTTTCAATTTTTTTTTAGAAGTGTTAGCATATTCGTTGACATATATTATGAATTTGAGGTTTACATCAACTTTTTCTGTTGCTCTCTTAGGTCGGGGAGCTGCATCGCTTGTATATAAAGCAAAGGGAATTGATGGATGAAATCAAGACCCGAGGAATTTTTGCACAGTTGCAGTTGCAGAAATTGGAGTCAAATTGTCCTTTGTCTCAATCCCGATCTAGTTGTGGTCAGACTCTGCTGCCACATACTACAAGCTGCTTCATTGAAGATTCTCCAGGTGGCAAAATGCCTTTTTTATCTGCAGAAGATGTTCAGAAACGACCATTTTTTGTTGCAGGAAAATTTCAAGAAACTACAACAGTAAACTCCAGCCATTTTCTTACAAAAGCCAATTTTAATGGAATCGAAGCACCCCCTTTCCGAAGCAAGATACACGATATAAAAATTTTGGATCTTGAAATTCCAGCTTATCCGTGCCATGATAGTGGAAGGGAGCAGGTTGAAAAGGAAAGTTTCAGTGCTTGTCATGTAACCTCGGACATTCATCCTCCAAAAAAAACTAGTTACTTAATTGACTTGAACAAACCAGCATTTCTTGGATCTATGACGTCAAGTTCCTCTGCTCCTTTTGAACCTTGTGGCGACAACATCGTGAATGGTAACTCGAGTTTTTCTGGAGAGGAGGCAAAACCGGAACTTGTACTTTATAAACACTGTAGACTTGTAAACTGCCAAGGGAGCTCTGCTGAAAAAACATCATCTTGGGACATCGATTTAAATTCTACACCCCTCAGTTGCATATCAGAAACAGAGATTACTTTTGAAAGCATTGAGAACATAAATGAGGAAATTAAAGTTGGAGATTCTGAAAATGCTGGAATTACATCTTTTAACAAGATGAACTTGAAGGCTTGTGCGAGCACAGAGATTGACATTTCTTCTTCTGAAGGAATTTCCAAGGACATTCAAATCGAGGCCCCTCTTTTTTCCAAACAAGTGGAGGGAGAATCAGCCATGGAACTCGATACGATTGGAGCCGAAACTTTAATTATGATTTCTACATCGAGGATTGGACAGTATACGAAGAATTCAAGCTCGGAGCCCGTGGGAAACTCGAATAAAACTCTTTATTGGTTTGCTGATATAGTTGCTTCTGTTGATCAAGAAATAGAGGTTATTACAACGACGCAATCTCTCCAACTTGATGTACATAATTTTTACGTCGAGAAGGAGAAAGAAACTGGTAAGATAGTGGGTTCGCTTGAAAAGGACCTTGTAAATAGAACAAAGCAGCACAAGAACCTCCGGAAAATAGGTTTACTGGAAAGAAATGCCAGCAAGAATGCTTGTGCTACACCAGGAAAATGTTACAAATTACAACATTTGGATGTCATTCAAAAATCACTTGACTCGAAATTGAGGCATCAACCTCACACCCATTATAAACAGGGATTCTTGCAAAAGTGCTTGGACGGATGGGGAAAAATAAGGAAACGTCAAGAGGGTCATAGACGTCGAGCTAGTAAATTTCTAGTTCTCAGCTGAGTTAGTTAACAGTGAGGGGAGGAAGTGAAAATCTTGATTCATTGTGTACTAACTTTTGTACTCAACATTATTAGTTTGCAGGATGAACTGAGATTGTGAGTCATGATCAGTCATCAGATTCTGTAGGAATTCCTGGTAAAGAATATTCTTGTAAAAAAAATGGTGATTGGCTGATTGCTAAAGAACTTATCGAGAAATCCTTATTTATAGCAAGTATTGCCTTAGTTTTTAAACAAAATGTGTTATTCTTATTAAGCAAAATCTTAAACAGAATACATGGATGTGTAATATGATCGCAAAAAAATTGATAGATATAAGTATTTATTGATATGATATATTATACGGTGTTTGCTATATCAGAATAAACACAACATAATTTCGCGAATGTAGTTCACTCAACAAGCTCAATGCCCACATTTTTTTTCTCAAAAGCAGTACAAAAAAAAAAAAAATACAACCAAGTAAAATACTTCTTGAATTCCTACATATCATGAACTTTGTTTACAACCACCAAAAACATTAATGAATACATATATTTGGTTACAGATAGATAGATAAAATAAAACTCATGCAGAGATTAGATAATATGGTACTATGCTATACATGATGAGACCTAACCTGTGTTAATTACTGTTGGATTATTAATTATGCATAAGATCTGCATATGATTATATTGGAACCACATACAATTTTTCCAAATAATCCAATTATAATTAACACTTGATATATTATGCATATATATCTCATCCATTTAGCATAAAAAAAATTGAAAATACTTAATCATGGGACCAGTTAATAATCTGAGTGAAGTGAGAACTCTGATAGGCTTTTTGCAGCATCTCTTCATCTTCATGATATACATCACGAAATGTCTCTAAGTTGATCTCCGCATTTCTTAAAGCTGAAAGGCAAAGCTCTTTTCTCCACTCCTCTAAATGTGGGAAGCCTATGTAATCTCCATACTTGTCACAGTACTGCATTAAAATACAGATGAACAAAATTTAAGTTTCACAAAAAATTTCAAGTTCATCACGGTTAACAAATTTTGGTGCGGCATGAGACGCCAGAATTATTTCCGATCTAGCTCCAACACTGCATATAATTAAAATTTTCATTTTGTGTTCTTATTTGTAAATCTCAGCATATTTTACCATTTTTTAGAATTTTTTCTCAACTGACTCTTATAGATAGGGAAAAGTGAATATCTAAGTTTTCAATTTATTTATGATGTAAAAAACCATAACTAAAATAATTATTTAAAAAATAAAAATAATTATTCATAAATAAAACATGGCAAAAACTTGTGTGAGACGGTCTCACGGGACGTATTTTGTGATATGAATATCTTATTTGGGTCATCAATGAAAAAATATTACTTTTTAGACAAAAACTTGTGTCAGACGGTCTCACGGGTCGTATTTTGTGAGATAGATTTCTTATTTGGGTCATCCATGAGAAAATATTACTTTTTATGCTAAGCGTTTTACTTTTTTATTATGAATATCGGTACCCGTCTCACAAATAAAGATTCGTGAGACCGTCTCATAAGAGACATACTCTACTTTTTATGCTAAAAGTTTTACTTTTTTATTGTGAATATCGGTAGGGTTGACCCGCCTCACAGATAAAGATTCGTGAGACTGTCTCACAAGAGACCTACTCATAAAACATAATGTTACTATATTATATACAAACAACGCGTGTATATATATATATATATATATAGACTGCCATATATCCAATGACCTATATAAGTAACCATATATATATATATATATATATAGACTGCCATATATCCAATGACCTATATAAGTAACCATATCTATTGGTGTTTATAGAAATATAAGTTTTGAGCTTGAGTATTTTTTGACCTCAAAACTTGCGATATCGTGAGTATAGTGCTTAGGAATCCCTGCAATATCCCTTGATTGATAGAACTCTTCAATTGATAGCATCATATCATCCCATGATGGCAGCCTTCTTTTTCCACACAGCAGTTGAGCAATCCATTTTGCTTGGGCTTCAAAGAAAGGAAACCCTATAAGCTACATCCATCACCAAGTACCCCAAATCAGCAAAATAAATAGATTACTCAATATTCTCCTTAATGTGACGTTAAAGTTTTATATATAGTCGACGCCCTATAGACATCAATATCACAAACTTAGATCAAGGTCTCGATTCAAGACTCGATTATAACAAATTTCTGACTAATGAAAAGAATATCACCTTTCTAGGGATTCCAACAAATGACAGAGAAGGAGCTAGTGAAGGAGGGAATGTGTGCTCAAATAGTGGGCCAACTCTGTCATCATCTATCGCTACAATTCCTTTGGTGTCAAGAAATGGGAATGAATATGAAAACCTACACATGTCACCAATTGTGTTAATTTCTTGTTTCTTCTCATAATACTATATCCTTATAATCTCAGTCATGGCATGCATCATAACTAAATCAAATGATTAAATAAACCAACAAGGTCCTTAAACCAAATGATCGAATTCGTTATTACCAAATATTCCAAAATGAGTGGTTAGTTAGTGTACGTACTAACTAATAAAACTGTTTTCTTTTAATAATACTTCATTAATTACAATGTCCGAAATTATAAATTCGATAAAAATGACATTCTTTACGTACCCTGTGCAGTATATGATAGTGTCGGCAATGACCCACGATCCATCATTGAATAAAACCTTCCCATCTTCATGCAATGATTCTATCTGCATTATTATGTACATTTTTCGCATATCAAACGGAATATTATAAATAAAATATTAATTATAACGAGATTAGAATATATATTTTTAATTTGATCATATATTGATTCTTTATTTTCCTAAATATATTATGTACCTCGGGATGAAGGTGGAGATTATCATACTTGGAAATGACTTTTGATAAACCTTGAGAAATAATTGTAAGGGATTTTGCACTTAGGTGAATCTTCTTTGCCACATCAACAAGCTCCATCGATATATCTTGCCCACTTAATGAACTTCCAACGACCACAACAACCTGTTAATTTAATCTAAATTATATAAAAAGTTGGTTCGATCGAGAACGCATGCAGTGGCTAACCCTTTAAGGAAATGAAATCAAATGTTACGTTTCTTTGCATACACTCAAAACCCTCTTGAATCAGATCAAAAGTTATGGATACAGTGGAACCAAACATCAATTTCAAGTTCAATTCCTATATCATATACTAAGTTTTTGTATAATTTATTGACACAATGAATTTCAAATATTTGCAATTCACTTGAAATTTTATAAATATTCAATAGTTTGTGTTATCACCTCATTCTTGAAAGGTTCTGGGATCCTGTAAATGTGACTATGCAGTTGCTTTCTTCTCCACACGTCCATTCCTAAGAAATCCAAGAAACATAATTGAATTGTATATCTTGTTATAATGTGCTAATTGTGTTTACCTTTTTTCCACAGAAAAATGCAAAATATATATTTATAATTAGGAAAATAAAAACTCTTTTTATCAGAAATATATACATACTAGCTAGCTAGCAACACAAAAATTGTTTGATACCCTATATAATATGTGTGTGTGTGTGTGTGTGTCTATACCTTTAATTTTAGGCAACCTAGGCTGAGAATAATGTCCGGTGGCCACAACCACCGCATCGAAGACTTCCTCCACCTCCTTCTCCGCCTCCTTGCTTCTGACCACCCACTTCAAATCTTTCCCTAAAACTCCAGGATACTCCAACATCTCCACGTTCACAACAATGGTGTTAAATCTTATCATCTCCCTTAACTCAAAGTACTCACAAAAATCTTGCAAATACAAAAAGATTTCCCTGTGACCTGGAAATCTCCTCACATCTCTATCTTTCTTGATCACAAATGGGAAGTCAGTGAATCCCATAATCTCCCTTGGCGATGCTACACGCAACGACGAATACACGCTACTATGAAGTTTCAAGGAATCATTTTTTCCCAAGGGATCTTCAATATCCTCCACCTTAGGGTTATACAACCATTGACCTCCAACATCATGATTTTGTTCAAGAACCACCACATCATGGCCTTCTTTCCTCATCTCCCGGGCCGTAACGAGGCCGGATGGGCCCGCGCCGATCACGCATACTTTCTTGGAGATGGCCCTTGAACAAACCATGGTTTTTTTGGTTTCAGTTCAAAAGTAGGGTGAGATTGTAGTGCATGGCAGTGGGGTTTTTATAGTCGAATGGTTTGAGGTAGACGAGGCCGGATGGAAAGAAAAAATAATTGTGTCGAATGGAAATGTTAGCTTGGTAGCTGGAAGACAAACGTGACACTGTTTTTATCATTTTTAAAATTTTCTTGTATTTCCGTTTGTATGTACATTTATGGAAGTAAAATCATGTGCATGTGTTTATAAAAAGATCACGCATTCCCAAAGCCAACTTCTCGTATTTCAACAATAATAATTTCACTGGATTTTAAATATATGTCATTTAAAATACATTCTTCAAATCATTTCCCGTTCTCCAAAGCATATCTATCGATTCAAACGCATATCTAATATACTTTTTCTAACTACCATAAGTTCATATCCAATTAACGCGATCAATGAATAATCAAACCATATAGTTTGCTGCAATAAGTATTCACAAAGGAGCCAACGACAACTTTGTTACTCAAAATCATAATCGAAACAATGCCTCACATTCAGCATACTTCACGTGAATATATATTTAATAAACCTTTCGTCTGTCTGTCGCAAATTTGATTTTGCATCATGAGCTATTCTTGTACTACTAAATCAACCCTTGCAGTAGGGATTATAAATTTATTTTGTTTATTTATTTTTATTTTTTTGCAGGAAGCGAGATGATTGTAAATTCGAGAAACCAAATAAATGCAATTAATTTAATTTCTGATAGGAAAAAAAAAATCAAAATATACATTATTCTCAAATCTGTTGAACATGACTCGAAACACGTATGTTCAATATTGCATGGTGCATTTAAGTAAAAATTGCACAAAAAATGTTCAAAAACAATTTAAGTTATTAATCGAGAACGTTATCGATTTGGGACTAATTTATGTATAATGATAGTTAGCAATAGAACATTAATAAAAAAATATATACAGTTAAATGTCACATTTTATTTTGTAAATCAAACAGGGTTAGCAATACGAAAACGCAGAAATCATGATGCATGGGTTTTGTGCAATTTTCATTTTGGCTTTCACTCCAAGTCAAGAAAAGTATAAAATAATAATGAAATTTGGTTCCATATATCTTTAACTTCAGTACTCAAGCAGCCTTCTTTACTCCTTTTACCTTCCTTTAATCGTTGCTTTATCGTATCTTTGTCTTAAATAAAGGAACAATCAAAAGAACACAAACAAAGGGGCAAAAAATTAGCTGTTATTTCATAATTAAATGTGTATGCATGTGACAAATTAAAGTAGGCGCTGAGAAATAATCGAAAAACTTAAAAGTTGTATTTGGATTGATGGAAAAAAGTCGATGCTAGCTTGTTAGTATTATATATAACACATCCGCTCCATCTGGAAATACATCGCATCGCTTGTTTGGAATTTGTACACGGATTTATATATTTCACTTAATTTAAATTTGATTTTTAAACTTTAAAAAATCCATTGTTTCGATTGCGAAGAGGGACGAGGATCGACATATATATGTTCGCTTACTCACAATTTTTTCCTAATATTATATATCTTTTACATATGCATGATAAAATATAGTTAGAATTAAATATCTCAATATTTTAGTTTCGCTGATTTTAATGAAACAAGGCTTTATATGCTGCGCAAACAATTATAACATGTCGGGCTCTACTTTTTCCCAATTATAGAGTCAAACATAAAAGAGTGTATTGTTGGTTCTTCTTAAAGTTGAAAAGGAGAAAAGACGTGATCGAGATTGAGTGCCCATTCTCCGTGACTTTTTCATCCGATCGCTATGGGTTATAATTATTTGTAACAATATAATTTTTATTCTTCTAAATAAAAAAAATCATTTTTTATAAATTATAGAATTTACTTTGTGGCGACTAGCGCGGCGCGTATCATATTTTGAATGTTGTGTCATTTATATGACTATATATTACAACATACGCAAAGAAAGATCAAACTTGTCATTGTTTCCAACATTACTTTGATTGTGAACTATGTGCATGAATCGGCTCAAATCTCATTTTTTTTACTTCGATAAGATACTTTTTTGAGGCCTCCCAACTACTTGGATGAAACTTGAAAGGAAGTGGGGCGTGAAGGGGTTGGGTGGGCAGGTGCCTCCCCACTCCCCCTCCCCCTCCCCCTCCCCACCCCCCCCACCCCAACTTTGTAATTATTAAAATTTTATATAGAAAATATAATGAGATAAAACAATTATTTTTCTTAATGTATGTCACAACATACTAAAATATTGTTATTATCATTTTGTGAATAAATATTGTACTTTTAGTTTCTTAATAATCAATTATTTTTGCAAATTCATTTTTCCTAGCCCCACCTCCCAAATATTATCACACTTTCATATTGTTGTAAAGTGTACACACTGTTGCATATATATTTTCTTGCGAATTAAAATTGAATTAAAATATGAAAAGTATTCTATTATAACTATATTAATTTAACTGTAACGAAACACAACTATATGGATCAAAGCAAGCTGGTTCGATTGTAAGTCAGGTTAGCAAACATGCTAATGTTCCTCAAGAGCAAGATTTTTGTTTTTACATTCTGTATTTCCTTGTAGTTCTATTGGGCGAATACTAGATTAGGAGAACTACTAGATTAACGCAGTAGTTTACGAGCCTAGGATCTACTCTAAACCTTGAAAATCAAGTTCGACGTTCACAAGAAGAGAGAAAAAAATAAAGCTGGTCTCAACTATTCCTCCCAACACCAATGCAGGCATTGTTGTCAATAGTTTTGTCCCGAACTCTACCGTTATATTCCTCCTTGAATCCCGGAGGAATGTCGTCAGGTGGCCCTATCTTGACATCTGACGAAAGTACTGTGGCCACAGAACTCAAAAGTCTTGAATCAGAATCTATCTTTGAGCCGAATCCAGGCAAGGGACTGGCAGTTGAGTGGTTGTCTTTGCAACTCTTACAATCCTTTCCAGGATGGTCTTTTTCTACAGCAACGTCCAATCTTCCTACGTTCACCCCACCAATCATGTCGATTTCCATGTCTGCCTCCTCACTACAGTCTCCCTCATTCATGTCAACTACACGTCGTACGGTGGTATCTCGTTTCAGATGGTGAAATACCCCCCATAGGAAGTACTTTCCTTTCCAATCTGTATGCAAATCCACAAAGGCAAAATTATCAGATGATTTTGAGTTTACAAATTTTTCAGTGTCCGAGCCTTGTATCATTCAATGTTTGAACAACAATCCATCATTCTTGACTAAGCTCCATTTTCTTTTACAAGAAAACCAAATTTGAAATAATTTCATCCTAAGATAGAACAGAATGAATGCAACACGATATCTATAAATTAGGAGCGAAAGGTTCAGAAAAAATTCTCTCGTGTTCAAAATATTGAATTCGATAGTTGCCTCAACTGTTGAGACTAAAAACACCATAACATATTTCATAGCTGAAAAATAAATCTGTCCTGGCAAAAATAAGCAAAAGCAATTAAAAAATAAAGGTTCATATGTTGCTCCAAGTTCGATTAAGTCTTTACAAAAACAACAATCAAGCATTTATCACACTAAGTGGGGCCGACTATATGGATCCTCTATCCAGAAGTAAATTACCATCTATATTTAAATAAACTTTATCATGTTTTATTGTTGCTAAGCAAGTTTTCATTGGTCTCCCTCTACCCCATCAATGTGTTTATTTGTCATGGTCTCGAACCGCCTAACTCACTAAGACTTTGGTGTTTGTAAGTAACAAATCATGACAAACAGCAAGACATAAAATCCAGAGGAGGGAGTAGACTAAAGAAGACAGATATGAAAAGTCATATAAAACAAAGACATCTACACCGGCAAGAATTACATTGACAATTCATGGGCAGAAGAGCTGATGTAAAAACCACAAGCTCAACATCATCAATCTGTTTCCTCAAAGCCAACTCTTTCAGACTAAGGGACTCCAGCAAGGAAGTATAGTTCACAGCTCTGCAACAAGAAAAAATAGTTTATTACTGTATTAGAGTGCAGAAACGTCGAAGAAGAGAAAGGAGGTTTCTGTAGCACATGAACTCAATTAAAAGGCAAACCTCCCTCCGTCGCGGGGAAAAAAATAGAGTCCAATATCACGGCTATCTGGATGATATTCCCGAAATAAGTTGATCCAAATTTTTTTGCACGGCACCAATTCAAACTGAAGTGCTTCAGGCATTATCTTTAAAAAGTCATGAATCTTTCTTCGAACTTGTGAAGGAGGATGAGCCTGAATGATGTCATTCAGACCTCCATCTTCAAGATACTCGCAGATATTGAATCTCCCCCTATAAAAAGACAAGTACAAGACAATAAAAAATGAAAACTAAAAAATACCCTCTTGTTTGCAAAAAACTGCATAAAATTGCATTGAAGCGTTGAAAAGGAAATATAATATCAAGTTTAACAAAAAGCAGAAAACTTACTTCCACAAAGCATCCATAGCAGGAGCAGTAGAACATTTTTCAGAATTATGCAAGAGATTGCTACATACAATCTCAAAACAATTATTACTTTTCTCAACAGCAGAGGAACCCCTACCACCTAGAAAATAAGTTTTCTTTTGAGTACATAATGCAAGTCAAAACACAATTCAAACTAAAATCAGAAGTTTGGGATACAAATTCTGGATAATCACTTCAATTCTGAAAAAGGGGTGGCATCATTGAAGGTTGTTCCTTGTTTAATTTTCTATACTTCACAGATTTATATTTATCCTTCAAACATGTATAACATGTATTTGTATCCTCTCTTATATGTACATAATCTTTCTAACGAATATTGCTGTATATTGCATTGCTTAGTTTTTAGATGTGTTCATTATTATGTTGACAAATGCATTAGAATGTGTATTTAGACTTCAAATGCTAGTTATCTAAGAAATTTCACATAATTACAGTCAGGCTTTAAGTTTGTGTGGGGTAATATTCGTACTTCAAATGTGATAGTTGATACAAACTTAATCAGCCCATAAACAAGGACAAATGTATTTATAAATTTTTTAAAAATGGTGAACATGTAGAAAATCTTTTATAAAAAAAAAGTAATTTATAGATAACAGACAAAAGAATCAGTTCGAAAACAGATATATAATATATAAAAAAAGAGGTTAAAAATCCAAAGGGTATATTGGTCTTTTTATTTTACTGTCACAATATAGTTCATGTTCAATCATTTAAACCAACCAACTAAATAATTATCACATTCTACTCTTCCTCGTAGCATCACCACACAGATAAAAAATAATAATGCTTTATTGTCAACTAAAAATACTAAAACAAATTCACTTAAAAATTGATTAAATTAATAAAGAACCAGTTAATCCAATGGCATTGAAATTAAGTACTGTATCACAAATTAAACATAATTTAAAAAGTGAACAATCGGAGCTCTTGCCTGAGATGGTGGTAACTCGTGGCAGGCCTAGTGATGATGGAGTTGCATCCTTCTTCACCATGCTTTTCACCTTTCTTTGAGGCAACATAGGTTCTGAAGATTGTTCCTTCTGTAGATGCTTTTTTGCAGGTGCTTGAGAAGGCCGGGGACTTTTAATTGGTTTTTGCGCTTCTATTGAATCACACAGAAGATAAGTACACCAATTATACCCCCAAATATGAAAAATCAGCTTAAAGAGATGACCAAGAAAGATTTTACATAAAATAATTTACATAATTCTGTTATGCTTTTATGAAATTACTAATAATTTCCCAGCCTAATGCAAAAAAGCACGTCACATGTCAACACATTTAAAATGTAATTTTGTTTAGATTTCTATATTTTTTTCCTTCATTTGAAAAAGCAGAAGAAAAGGCACCTTCCATTAAATTATCCCCTCAAGCATATCCCTATAAAAGTCTTTTAAGTATAATTTTTTTGCTTCATGAGTGAATAAAAAGCAAAGCCAATGACATCACTGGTATGCTTAAGTTTAACTTTTGATTGAAAAAACAACCTGACCAAGAAACGGATAAAAAGATATACCTTGAGTTGTTTTTACACGGGGGGTGGTGGATCCAGAGCGGGCAGCCGAACATGTCCATCTCACATCAAATGCAGAATTTTTCCGCAAGAAGTGAGATTTTTCTTCACTGATCGGAGGTTGTGAGGTGCTTGATTGGAATGTGACCTTCGAACGGGATGAAAAATCAATTGCTCCTGATGAGAGCTTGATCACATCATTGATAGAGATGTATTTAGTCTTCCTGGTTGCAGCCTTCTTTTCCCCGTTAAAGGCAGCCCGTTTGGATTCATTTGGTAATTTCCTGATTTTTGGAGGCTGCGCAGCACCCTTACGAACTTCTGCACAGTTGGCTAGTTGTGAAAAAGTTGGTTTAGAGCTCTGCTCACAATCTTCACAAAGCCAATCATCAGGATACTCTAAGAAACGAGCTCTCATGCAATACCTATTATCACAATGAAAAAAATTGCCTTGTCAAAAATAAACGAACCATACAATCGAATTCCACCAGAAAAACACACTTCAAACATATCTTTTGAGACCATGACGACCCTTAACAACACACAGATATGCAAATCAGACAATGCGGTAGAGAGAAACAAACGGTCGGACGGATACGAATGGAAAATCTTACATATGCTGAAGACTTGCTTTACACTGAGAGCAAGTAACTAGTGCATCAGGAACACCGATAGAACCACAGATCTCACAACATTCTTCCTGCAAATGCAAAAATTTGGCATAATTTCTTGCTAAAGATTATATTTGAGGAAAGTTGGAAAAAAAAAAACATTTCACTATTTTTCAGTAATAAGCAAAATCTTATAGAATGCATCAAACGACAAACTTGAAGAGATAAATAATAAAATTCCACATCGGAAAAAAAAATTATTTAGATGCTGCATTCTTACAATTTCGGACACAAGGTTTCCATCTTTCATATCCCTTTTGAGAATTAAGATGGTGAAGGTAATGATCGCCAAGTTGGCATATGGAATCTAGCTTATATTTATCTCTAAGTAGATATCTCTGGACTGGTTTGCTCATTGAAATTCTTGAATAAAAAATACCAAGTTATTTCCTTTTCAACTATTTATTCTTGAATAAAAAATACCAAGTTATTTCCTTTTCAACTATTTTAGATGCTGGAACGTTTTCACCATTCAAAATCAAGAGAAGAATATCACGTAACTCTATTATTATATACAAGAGTTCATTGCGGTATGGATTTGGTCTCCTTGGAGGTAAATCTATTTTTAGTACTGTATGCACACGGTTCATACAATTTTGCACCAGAATTAGATATAACAGAAACAAAAGGACTATAAAAAATGGCCATTGTAACCAAAATAATCTGATACACGCATGCAATTCATAAACTAGTTCAACCACATGCACGAAGTGGTGCCAAATTAAGGCCCACAACTGGCTGTTTGAGAGATTAGACTATTTTGGACAGAACACCACAGAGCAGTCCACTCTTAAGAAAATTATAGCCACATCAAATAACTTCAACTTCAACTTCAACTTCAACTTCAAGCTCAACATCAACACCAACATCAACAGACCAGCCCCCGCTGTACTATGACCCATTTCGACCAAAAAAACAAACATGAAAAAGAATTTTATTATAACCCTCAAATATTGAAAATAATGTGATTCATAAAGTAGCAATTATTTCACTAAAAAAATGACAACTTCCGCAAAGGTCAAAGACTATATAGAGAACCCGTTTAACCAGTTTGTCATCAACACCAAAAAAAAAACACCAAATCAATCTTGTCCCCAAGGTTCAAATATTTAGAATGAAAACAGTAATAAAATAACAAAGACCCACCAAGCACCACATTCGTAGCTAGTAGCGATACTTATAAAGCCAAATAAAAAAAACCGTGGCAAAATCAAACGGAGAGGAACAGCTGAGGGTTTTCTTACCATGTTGTGGGCCTGCGATGTTGGCGCTTGCTGCCGTCCCCTCGCTCTTCACTACTTAAAATAATAATAATGCTTGTTGAGTGAGTTTTTTTTTTTTCCCCAAAAACTCACGTAAAATGGTCTCACGGATCGTATTTGTGAGACGGATCTCTTAT
This sequence comes from Primulina tabacum, assembly GCF_025594145.1. Classification (NCBI taxonomy): domain Eukaryota; kingdom Viridiplantae; phylum Streptophyta; class Magnoliopsida; order Lamiales; family Gesneriaceae; genus Primulina; species Primulina tabacum. The sequence goes on from NC_134557.1 coordinate 5,390,123, forward strand.
TTGAGTCATCCATGAACAAATATTATTTTTTATGCTAAGAGTATTACTTTTTATTGTGAATTTCGGTAGGATTTACCCGTCTCGCAGATAAAGATCCGTGAGACCGTCTCACAAAAGACCTATTTTTTTTTTTTTTTTTTTTTTTTAAAAACTAACAATTAAATAAAGAAAGAAAATGACGCAAAAAGCCTCGCTGTTTGTGCAGAGTATGTCACACAAGGGAACATTTATGTTTCGGGCTGATCTCCTGTCACCCATTACATCAAAATTTTATTTTAATATATAATTTCTATATCGAATATTTTTTTATTCATAATAACTATTTTATTTTATCAGATATCTATTTATTTATTTATCAACATATTTACATATTTGTATAGGTTTAGTTTAATTTAATTTTTTTAGGTAGTTAGCTCAATTAAGTAATAGACAAGGAGTAGATCTTTTATGAGACAATTTTACGAATTTTTATCTTTGAAATGGGTCAATCCTACCGATATTCACAATAAAAAGTAATATCATTAGCATAAAAAGTAATACTTTTTTCATGGGTGACACAAATAAGAGATATATCTCACAAAATACGACCTGTGAGACCGTCTCACACAAGTTTGTGTCTACACAAAATTAGATAATTAACACAAATAAATTATTAAACCAGTAACAAAGTGTATATATATGTGTGTGTGCGCGCGCACGCATATTTGAAATAGAACGATTGAATAATATTCATGTCAAACGATTGATAAATTATACAATTGAACATCTATACCTTTTGTTATTTTGGCAATCAATAGTTTTCATTTTTTAGCTTATCAATAGTTTAAAATCATAGAAATTTTTATATAATAATATTATTAAACTAAGTTTTGAATAATTTTACGTCTTAACTCTTTCCGATGCGTACACGTAACAATAGGTAATTAATAAATACCTTCTAACAGAATAACGTAAATCTCAAGAGATTTAGATGCTCGGTGCAGAACTAATTTCTTTAAAAACATATGATTTAAAAATTCGACAAAAACTTGTTTGAGACGGTTTTACGGGTCATATTTGTGAGACAGATCTTTTATTTGAATCATTAATGAAAAAATACTACTTTTTATGCTAAGAACATTATTTTTTATTATGAATATCGGTAGGATTGACCCGTCTCACAAAAACCATACTCTAAAAAATCAATTAATTGAATGATCACAAGAATTTCTATTATGTAATATCCTGTAACATATTCTAACGCTAAGCATCGATTTTTTAAGTAAAACCCATATCACACTGCTCTGGCTTTTAGTTTGATCCATGTGCTTTTGATCATCTTCAAAATATCTGGTGTTTTCGAGCCGAAAAGCGTGACAGAGTTAGCGGCGATGGTTTAAGTTTGCGAACAACAAAAGTTTTTAGGGTGAAAGACATGAAACACGCGATATGAGAAGAAGAAAATACAAGATTGATTTCATTGAATTGGCGTTACGCTCAAATTTTTAATAATATAACATTTGAAATGCTTGATTGACATGTTAGGTTAAGTCAGATAAAGTATTTAATGGAAGGAAGGTTATTTGTGTGAAAATTTTACAATGGGGAGTAAAAGAAAAGGCAAAGGGATAAGAGACCGATGTTTAGAAAGAGTTAAATATGAAAAATAAAAGCGTCCAACTCAAAACACACATCATCAGTTACCTTACCTCCACATCAACATTTTCACCTTCGTTGTTTAAGTTTTGATCCTTTTGCACCTTCCCACCAACACCATCACAATTTTTATCCAGGTTCACCTCCATCATCAACATTTTGATCCATGTCCATTTCCTTCTTTTCACTCTTGCTACAATGAAAGTTCAGCTGAATTTTTATCTTTCAACAAACTCAATCCATTCTCTGATCTTCTCATTTCAGTTTCATTCATCAACGTATTAACCAGACAAAAACAGATTAAATTTTAAAAACAAGACGATCACTTAACATATTATAAATGCAAAATTTATTGGGCTTTTTCAATTACCAAGGAACTATAATCATTGTCAGCAACAAGTTTTTTCTCTCGTGGAAAATGGTCTTATCCAAACAATCTTTTCACAAAAAGAATAATTGTTAGTTTCTCCCCTGACACTAACACAAAACAAATTTTAAAATAACTAATTTAAAGTGTTGTAACCTTATCGACTGCAATAACGCTTCGGCTGCTTTCGCTTTCCAAGGGATTTTGCTATCTTCCCACTTGAACATCCTAGGGAAACAACATATGGAACGAGCTTTCCCAAGCATAGGCACCTGTTCATAAACCCAAGCCTGGAGATTAATGATTCGGGGTTGATACCTTCAGATGGATTTGGGATCTTGAGCCGAACTCCCGGGCAAGGGGCCGAGCCAAGAGCAAGGTCGGTGGAGAAGGTAGTAGGAATGTGTGTGAAGGAAGGAGAAATTCTCATATCTAGGTAAGGAAATAATTTTGGATTAATATGGATACAAATTCAAATGGAAAAAAAAAATTATCTCATGATCTTGGATCACCCATCAAGGTTTGCTGGTTTGCCTTACTTTCTACATCATTCAGGGTGCTAGCATTCTTATGCGCACTGAGTTCCTCTCATATTTTCGTGAATACTACTCGACTTGAGCATCAGGGATCACACAGGAAAACTAACCCCCTTTTACTAGTGTTTTGTTCGTGTTTGTAGGAGCTCGAGACAACAATTTGCGGGGAACTCTTGCCTGGGAAAGTGACATGTACTACCTCAATTTTTCGAGTATCATCAATTGTGTTGACAAAGTGTTTCTAGACTTCAAATGCTAGATATCTAAGAACTTTCACACACATTAAAGTCAGGCTTTTTGTTTGTGCTGGGTAACATCTGTACTTTCAAACGAAATGGTTGATACAACTTAATCAGCCCATAAACGAATACTAACATATTTATGTCTATATTTTTTAAAAATGACGAACATGTAGATAATCTTTTATAAAAAAAACAATTTATAAACAACAAACAAAGAGAATCAGTTCGAAAACAGAAATATAATTTAAAGAAAAGGTTAAAAACCAGAAGGGTATATTGGTTTTTTACTTTGCGATTAAAATACAATTCGTGTTCAATCATCACGCCAATCAACTAAATAATTAACACATTTTACTCTTCCTCTTAGCATCACCACACAGATAAAAAGATAATATTGTTTTATTGTCAACCATAAAGACTAAATCAGATCCACATAAAATGATGAAATTAATAATAGAAACAATCATTCCAATGGCATTGAAATTAAGTGTTGTACACGAATTAAGCATAATATAAAAAGTGAATCATCAAAGCTCTTGCCTGAGGCGGTGAGAACTCATGGAAGGCCTGGTGATGACGCAGTTGCATCCTTCTTCATCATGCTTTTCACCTTTCTTTGAGGCGATATAGGTTCTGCAGGTTGCTCCTTCTGAATATGTATTTTTGCAAGAGCTTGAGAAGGCTGGCGGCTTTTAATTGGTCTTTGCACTTCTATTGAAATCACAAAGGAGATAAGTACATAAATTAAATCCTCAAATATGAAAAATTAACTGAACGAGATGACCAAAAAAGATTTTAAATATAATAATTAACATAAGTCTGTAATGTTAATATGAGATTCCTAATAATTTTCCAGCCAAATGCAACAAAGCACGTCACATGTCAACAAATTTAAAAATTTTTGTTTAGATTTCCCTATTTTCTTCCTTCAATTAAAAAAGCAAAAGAAAAGGCACCTTCCATTAAACTGTATCTCTAGCATATCCCCATAGAAATCTAGAGGTATAATGTTTTTAATTCATGGAGTAAATAAAAAGCAAAGCCAACAACAGCACTGGTAAGCTTAACTTTTGATTGAAAAATCACCTGGCCAAGAAAAGGATAAAATATATACCTTGAGTTGGACTTACACAGGGGGTGGACCTAGAGTCGACGGGTGAAGATGTCCATCTTACATCAAATGCAGAATTTTTCCGCGAGAAGCAAGATTTTTCTTCCCTGGTCGGAGGTTGTGAGGTGCTTGATTGGCATCTGACCTTTGAACGGGATGAAAAATCAATTGCTCCTGATCGGAGCTTGATCACATCATTGATAGAGATGTATTCAGTCTTCCTGGTCGCAACCTTCTTTTCCCAGGTAAAGGGACCCGGTTTTGATTCATTTAGTAATTTCCTGATTTTTGACGGCCGCACTGCACCCTTACACACTTCTGAACAGTTGGCTAGTTGTGAAAAAGTTGGTTTAGAGCTCGGCTCACAGTTGGCTGGTTGTGAAAAAGTTGGTTTAGAGCTCGGCTCACAGTTGGCTGGTTGTGAAAAAGTTGGTTTAGAGCTCGGCTCACATTCTTCACAACACCAATCATCAGGATACTCTGAGAAACGAGCTCTCATGCAATACCTATTATCACAATGGAAAACAGATGCATTGACAAAAATAAACGAACCACAAAATTAATTTCCACCGGAAAACATACACTTCAAACATATCATTTAAGACCATGAAGATGATGACCCTTAACAACACATACATACGCAAAGCAGACAATGTGGTAGAGAGAAACAAAAGGTCAGATACATAAGGAAAATCTTACATATGCTGAAGACTTGCTTTACATTGAGAGCAAGTAACTAGTGCATCAGGAACACCAACGGAACCACAGATATCACAACATTCTTCCTGCAAATGCATAAATTTGGAATAATTTATTACTAAATATTATATTTGAGGTTAAAAAAACATTTCCCTATTTTTGGCATAATAAGCGAAAGGCTATAGAATGCATCAAACCACAAACATGAGGAGATAAATGATAGATCATAACATAGCTGCATCGCAATAAAACAAAATTTAGATACTGCATTCTTACAATTTAGGACAAAAGGTTTATATCTTTCATATCCTGTCTTTGAGAGTTAATATGATGAAGGTAATGATAGTCAAGTTGGCATATGGAATCTAGCTTATAGTTATGTATGATGAAGATAATGATAGCCAAGTTGGCATATGGAATCTAGCTTATGGTTATGTCTAAGCAGATAACTCTGGACTAGTTTGCTAATTGAAATTCTTGAATCTAAAATACCAAGTTATTTCCTTTTCAACTATTTAAATAACAGAAAGCCTCGTTAGAGGCTAGAATGTTTTCACCAATTCAAAATCAAGAGAAGATTATCAAGTAAATCTATTTATATGTAAGAGTTCATCGCCGTGTGGATTTTTTGGGTGCTTTGAACTAGTTTTCAGTCCTTGGAGGTGAATCTCTTTCTGGTACTGTTTTCAAACGGTTCATACAATTTTGCATCAGTATTAGATAGAAGAGAAACAAAAGGACTGTAAAAAAAATGGTCATTGAGACCAAAATAATCCGATACATACATGCAATTCTTAAACAAGTTCAACCACATGCATGAAGTGGTGCCAAATCAAGGTCCACAACTGGCTATTTGAGAGATTGACTATTTTGGACAAAACACTACACGCAGCCGACTCTTATGAAATTTAGATCCCACATCAAAACACTTCACTTTCGACTCGAGATCAGTACGAGACCGAACTATCACCCATTTTGACCAAAAAAACTATTAAACGTGGAAAAAAAGATATAACAATATAGAATACAAATCTTGAAAATAATGGGATTCATAAAGCAGCAATTATGTCACTAAAAAATGAGTGAACTTGGTTTTCATGAAATATGAGCAGTTAATTTTTTTTTAATTTTCGGAGTCTCTCGCTCGCTCTCTCTCTCTCTCTCTCTCTCTCATTTGCTAGCACCAACAACTTCAACAAATACAGTGAAATGTCAAAGAACCCCCAATAATATATAGAGAACCCATTTAAAAAGTTTGCCATTAACATCGAAAAACCAAAAAGAAATTGAAATCTACGCAATAATATTCAAATAAAATCAATCGTGTTCACAAAGATCCAAATATTAGAACAAAAACAGTAATAAAAGAACAAAGAACCACATTCGTAGCTAGTAACGAGACCTGAACCAAATAAAATAATAATAATAACCCACAGAAAAAGCAAACGGAGAGGAACGGATGCGGGTTTTCTCACCATGTAGTTGGTCTGCAATGGTGGAAGCTAAGGTTGCTTTTCCTCAGAATATGCGGGCTGCCGCCCCACGCTTCACTGTTAAGTTATTATTATTATTATTTTTTTTTTTGACAACTTCACTATTATAATTATAAACATAATAATTTTCTTCAGCGAAGAGTGTGTAGTACTGGACAAAGAGACATTTGTGCTTCGGACTCTCTTTTGTCTGGAAGAAATACTCTAATGTGTTTCGTGTTCACCTGTAATGTTATATTTTGTTCAAAAAAGCATCGTTTGTAAAATTTATTAAAAATTAAACGCACTAAACATCTTGCATGAATAAAATACAATTGATCATTGATTAAGCATTAGATTCATTTTTTTAAAAAAAAAATCAACAGTAAATTGTATCTCAAGTATAATAAATGATTAAAAAAATATATTGATTATTTTTTAATTAAAAAAATAGATGAATAGAATGTTTTGTCTATGATTTATTTTATTATCATCATGTATAGTATTTAATCCATTTATTTTTTAATAATTTTTGCAAATGAGATTAGTTTGAACAAAGTATAACATGATTTGAAATATCAATATATATAACATAGGATTTTATCCCTCTTTTGACATCGATTACAACAAAATTTCACTTGCCAGAAATTTTACTTTTATAATAAATTATATTCTAATTTTTATATCATATATTTTTTTTTATCGTAACTCTTTTATTTTATCAGATATCTATTATTTATCAACATATTTACGTATTTGTATAGGTTTAATAATTGATAGTTGGCTTAATTAAGTAATACACAATGTTAAATAATAAACACAATGTTATTTACACTTCTTAAATTTTGAATCACACTTCAACTTACTTTTTTTAATTCTAATTAGTGGTCAAAATTACCCCATATAAATGCTAACTAATTTTCAAAAGATAGCATAAGTTATTTTAAACAATAACCACTGTAATAATTACATTGGTATGATTGATCATTATTTGTAAGGCATATAATTACCGAGAGCAGTTTAAGTTGATCTTATGTTTAATTTGATATGTAGATCAATAATTTTTTAAAAATTATTCATTAATTAATTTGAACATGGTAAATATATCGAAGTTTTTTTAAAAAAAATTATGTTATACATATTATAATTCATTGTTTTTGATATTTTGATTTTTGGAATTAAAATTTAGTGCAATAACGATTTAATTCTACGAGTTGTTATAAATTTGATTATATTTTATTTAATTGAAAAATGGAAGAACTTTTTATATATGTATACAAGTTAAAATAATGATATTTATTTTTTGGGGAATTTTGTGTTGGATTAATGAAAGTTCGAACACTCGAATATTTTTACGTATTTATAAAAAATAGGAGACGTGTGTCAAATTTTTTTTTTAATAAGACTTGGAACTTTCATAAGAATACAAAATGGCTAATTAAGTTTGCTTTTAAGAAGTTTATATTTATGCTATATGGTGTGAAAAATCCTGATATATGCTTACGTAATTCGGGGAGTACCCTTCCCTTGCTTGCTCTCTTCAAACAATCCGAGCACCATTTGTTGTTCCTTCCTTTTTCTCATGGCTGCAGGTTTGGTGTTTATTGTGCTCCTGTTGGCCATGGCTGCAGGACCTTCAAGTAAGCTCTTTCAGATTCTAATTGAGTTCTCTTCTTCTTCTTCTTCTTCTTCTTCTTCTTCTTCAAATCTACTCTAGTGTTGTTCCACCATTTAGCTTATATGTTTGCGAAACAAAAATAACTTTGATAGAAAGATTTTTATTTCCACACGTACGTACAGAAACAAATACTGGGTAACAAGCTAATTAAGCTCCTCCAAATCTTGATTATTAAGGCATGAGTACAGACTACAGATTCATTACATCTCTTTCAGATTGCATTGTTAGTAAATTAAACCTCGAAATCCGTTCATCAACTTTCTTGGATCTTTTTTCCACTTCTAGAAATTTTTAGAACCACGTACCCAACAAAACAATAATACGTTAATAATCAACAGCAGTTACAATTTGTAGGTGGCAGTTGGTGCGTTTGCAAGGATGGGATAAGTGACGCAACTTTGCAAAAGACACTGGACTACGCATGTGGAGCCGGAGCGAATTGCAACCCGACCCATCAAAATGGATCCTGTTTCAAACCCAACACCGTCAAAGCTCACTGCAGTTATGCCGTTAACAGTTATTTCCAAAAAAATCGGCAGGAACCCGCTGCCTGTAATTTCACCGGCACCGCCAATGTCGTCTCTTCGGACCCTAGTTAGTACTCTTCAATCCCCGACTGCCCTTACGCCATCTAATTTCTTTCGTATATATTTTTTATCCACCATTTGCCGTATACATGTCTGGAGAATAAAATTTGTTTTTCATTACATAGTAATTTTAAATTTTTGGTGGTTACAGGTGCAGCTGGATGTTCTTATCCTGCCAGGTATTTATTTTACTGCTTCAATATATATATAATTTTGATTTGTTGTACAATTTAATTAAGCGACTATGAACAACATATAAAAATCAGGCTTGTGAGACGAATCTCTTATTTGAGTCGTCTATGAAAAAGATTCGTGAGATCGTTTCACAATATATCTACGCCGAAAATATACAAATTTTTTACCGTTAAAAGTGTTGGTGGCATCTTGTGAATAGGACACTTCAGTATTCTCCTCTACTTTTGTCTCTTTTTCTCGTCACGGGTTTGAGAGAGCAAAATTACCCTCCTTATTTTGAAATCTTTATTTATTTAATATTTTTTGCGATAAATGGTCCTATGTATGCTTACACACCATTCGATCCCAATTAAATTATTCTCAAATAAAAATGCTTAATTATCGGATAAAGAGCAAAGATATTGGAATTTGAAAGGAGTATGCAAAAGCTTTAGCTTTGACACAATTTAATGTTGGTAGAAATAAATTATGACTAGAGTAAGAAAACCTCAAAGGCCATTTAAAAAAAAAAAATTTGTGGTAACATAAGATAACATAAGATATCACAAAAATTTTTTACACTTTCTATAAAGTGGCCAACACATTTTTGTTCCTTTTGCTACTTTATTTTCTTCCCTTTTTTTGCTTTAGGGTATTTCATTGTACCCCCGTGTCAAAAAAAGTTTCGGTAGATATTTCAACATTTAATGGCCATTAGTAATTGTACCTGTCCTTGTGACTGACCACAATATTGTGATTGTGAAGTGGTATATTTTATGTCCGTGATATTTTCGTTTTAAGTGGTGAATATGATATTTTTATAAAATTATATTTTATGTCCGCCGTATAATTGATCGATCATTTTTATAAAAGCAGGAAAAATATTTTTTTATATCCTAATTTTGGAGTGGGAAGACTGAACCCGAGTCATTATAAAGGGAAAAGCTCAGTCTGAATGCTTAATTAATATGAATCAGTCGTTTGCATCTAACAGCTGATCTCATTATGGTCTAGCTAGCCGCTTGCTTAACTTGCCTCAAAATTTGACTAGCTATGTCGCAAATGCTGAAACTTTGCCTTTTTTGACGAGGCATTTCTTCTTTTCATTGCGAAATGATGTGCTTATATTACGCGTATAAACCAATAACTTGTGACTCACTTTTATTGTTGATTTTCTAGTTCCGCCTCCACCACCCCAGTAACAACCGTAAGCGGCACTTCAGCCACCACCACAACAAATGGCGGCTCGCCGCTTATAACGACTCCTTCAGGGGTATTAGGAGGGCCAAACAACGGATTAGGGCCATCAGGAATGAACAACGACGTCAGCCGAGGAGGAATTCGACTACCCCAAAGATTCATCTTTTGGTTTTCTATATTGCTTGCATTTGCAGAACTTCTTTTTGAGCAGTTTTTGTAAATGGTGGTTGATTTTCGAGATCGTATCAAATATAACAATGGATTTTGCATGTGAACTTTTATCATAATATCAACGGACTTTTGGAAGCGTATGTAGTGTAAGCGTTGTGGCTTTTGATTACTTTTGATTTTGACTATTGTAACTTCTTTTGAAATCAAAAGTGGAAAAAACCAAGGCTTCGGAGATAAGTTATTTCTATTTCTATAAATATTATACTATAATTGCAATATAGATTCAACATTTACTTGTATTATTTCATAGCTATACAAATATATATTGAAATTATTTAAAAAATATTTATGGAAAATTTCGTATTGGAGATTTGAACCACTAATCACTATGGAACCACAATACATTGTGTTACACTCAGCGACAGAGGCGAGGGTGGGTGGGTGTGACCACGTCCCTCAGTCATAAAGTACTAGTGAGCTAGCCTAAACGGTTGGACGTTCTAACCGGCTTAGACATTCGGCCAACCGCAGTCATAAAGTACTAGCGAGCTAGCCTAACGGTTAGGTGACCAAAAATTAATTAATTAATTTTGAGGGTTTTTTGATAAGTATGTTGAGCTTTTAATTTAAATTAAAAGTCCAGTTTAAAAAATCAATTTTTTTTATATAGATTTTGAATCAAAATCTAACAAAAAATACGATTTGTTGGTTAGTTATAATATATAAAACTTCATCTTATTATGTCGATACCGTGGAATCTATCTAACGACACTTAATCTCCTCTTAGATCACATAGAACCTAGGCACTGATATAATGTCCTATTACCACTAGAGAATTTTAACTCGTAAAATTCATTCACCATTTGTTCATAATTTTCAAGTGTACGAAGACATTTGCATTATCATCAACAGCGGTAAAATTATGACATCTCAGTTATCAATAAACATCAAAATCCATTTTTATTACCAGCATTAGTATTAGTATAAGTATATATATAATTTATATATATACTTATTACTTAATTATTTTTTAATAATTAATCATCCAAGATTTGTCAGTTCCGTGGCCTAAACCCATCAGTTTCTCATTGTCTTTTGCCACCATAAAATCTTTTGGTCTAACCTTCAGGGTGGAACACAACGCTTGATTGCACCTTGATATCGCGTTGATTCGCACTTCTTGAAAGAGAAAATGTTGGTCGATCTCCCGCGCTTAACCAATTCACTTCGACTGCCGTTTGATGTTGACCAAGCTTATCTCAATCGAAAATCCGTTCTCAGAAGCCTCAAGAACTCTAGGTTTGTGAATATACACTTTAATTCATTTCTAATGTTTTATTTTCCAATTTCTGGGATCTTTGGTTATGCTTCTGGAGTGACATTTGATTTCTCTTTGATGCACTAGTTCCGCGGCTTTGCATGGAGAGTGGGAGCTTGCTCGTAAGATTGTGTATCGATGGGACGAAGGTAAGGTCTCACTCTGCACACTCACTGAGCGAATTTCGTATTATATTTGCGCATCAAGCGTGTGAATATTCACATTTACGGTATGAATAGCTTTAATATGCGATTTATAACTGATCCTATTTCATTGTGGATTGTTACCATATTTCGTAAACGCTACCGACTCTTTGGAATGTGACAAGTTTGATGAAGAGTTTGGGGAATATAGGAATATTTTTTTCTTAATTTTGAAATTTTGATTTGATTATATGGCAATGATGATATTATATTTTATGTGGCTATGTTACATGTTATATGTCTGCAGCATCTGCTGAAGTACGACAAGCATACAAACAATATATTGCTGCAGTCGTTGAGTTGATGGGCGGTGAGGTGGTGTCAGAGGAATTTCATGAAGTGGCATTGTATATTTATCATCTATTTGAAGTCACCTCTGACAACAAAGAGGGTGGGAGCTGCGAGAGTTTTTCTGATAAAAAGTAAGGATTTTGATTTTGTAATTATTTATGGGGAAGTTTGTACAGTGATGGTTTTTTCGTGGTTATATAAGTCGAAGAGCTCAGAAGTTGTATATTGCTCATGGTTTTTGACTTTACCCATTGACTACTTTAGATTTTAGATAGTGTTTGGGTTATAAGCATAAGCATGTGAATGATCCTTTGTTGCACAGTAGATAATAACTTGGATGGCCAAAAAGATCAAGAGTATCTGGAGTGGTGAATTAGTTGCTTACTATTGAACTTCAAGTTGATGAGATAGAGAAAACTTGGTTTGGATTGTCAATAACTGGGGGGAACTTTGTTTTCATTTTACATTCGTTGTGTTTTTTGTTTTTTAAGAGTAGCTGTGCATTAATGATCTGGCATCTAAGCATTTTTTTATAATATTATTGAGACACAAATAGCTTGACTAGCTTCTTTGCTCTTACTGAGTAACTGTTCTTGTTAAAGTGAGATTTCAGACTTTGGGTCCACTTTATTGTCTATGAACTGCGGCGTTGACCATATGTTGCATCTACATCGTGCATTAAAATGTTTCATACAATGTTGCCAATCCGTTAGCCGTTCCAACAAAAATATAAGTTTCAATGCCACGAGAATGTAAGTATATTATTTCAGGCAGAAGTAGTAGGGTTGAGAGAGAGAATTGCGTCAACAGGGAAGAGCTTGATACTTCCATTTAAGAATTGTTAATGGTGTCATCGAGTGGCTTTCTTATTGAATCTTTCAGTCTTGTAAATATTTTGACCTCCATATGACCCCCCGTATTCGATGTATATCTATCAAAACTAGTTACATGGTTAACTGATTGCCAGTGGTACACAATTTATGGTTTCGTTGGTAACTAGTTTATATAATTTTCTCAGACTATTTTCTTGTGTTCTTTTCATGATTCAGGTTCGAATTGGAAAATTTTTTTGGCCACGCTGTTCCGGATGCAAATTTACAAAAAGTTGCATCCCTGGTAGATAGACTTTCTGGTTCACAGAAGAATGAGCAGAAGACCATGAATATTCCAGAATCGACGAGTGTAGGTGACAAGGAGTTGGAATTTGGTGCAGACCTTGCTTTCCAACCTCCAGCCCGGTTTCTAGTTGATTTTGCCTTGGAGCGTGGAGAAATCACACTGGATGATGAAACTAGCACGCCTTTTTCTCAACCTGAGGGATGGTCTGATTATGGTGGTTCAGAAAGCTTCCATCCCGTTAATGAAGGTAACTTTGATCTAGAATGGTTGCGGGATGCATGTGACAGAATTGTTAGTGAAAGCACTTCACATTTCCCTCAAGATGAACTGGCAATGACCATTTGCCAGGTTCTTGACTCAGAGAAACCAGGTGATGAGGTACCTTGATGATATTGGTAGCACTTACGTGCTCTGATTGTACTTTTTGAGCAAGTTTCAGAATGACCATGTTCTTACTTCATCGTGATTTAAAATGAAGATAGCTGGTGATTTACTGGATCTTGTTGGTGATGGCTCATTTGAAATTGTTCAAGACCTTATCATGGTATTAACAACCTTACTTCAATCTTATGTATTGTATTAGTTTAGCTGATCGAGCATGTTCTGCTTCACATTTTGGTCAATTACTATTTTAAGAGGTAAAAAACGGGTTGTTAATGTATTATCGAATATTTTTCTGTCAATTAGACTTGATATCTCCTTCAAGATGATGTTTCCGACCATGAACGTCGCATCCTATGAATCATGACGATCATGGAGCAATATGTTCCATTCATTTTAATAATTCATGAAACGTGTTTGGAAAAATAGTCATCTCTTTAACCCTGTGAACTTTTTCTTCTATCTCAGCATAGAAAAGAACTTGTTGATAGTATTCATCGTGGACTTATTGTACTCAAATCCGACAAATCAGCCTCAAGCATGCAACCACGGATGCCTAGTTACGCTACTCAGGTAACAAAGTCAAATTCTGTTTGTTTTGGTATGCTTAAAGCTTCTCGTGTTTATTAACAGTGGAGTACTGAATATGACTCCTGAAAACCTATTTTTCATGTTTACAGGTAACTGTACAAACAGAGTCCGAACGACAAATTGATAAACTTCGTCGCAAGGAGGACAAAAAGAATAGGCGCGGGACTGATCATGGGATGGAGAATGATTTTTCTTCTCTGACATTTAGTTCCCTACTTCAAGCAAGTGAGAAGAAAAGTCTTGTTGATGATCTTGTGGGATACGGTGATGGGCCTCAGCTTGCTGCGACTGCCCTTCCTCAGGGCACGGCGAGAAAGCATTATAAGGGATACGAAGAAGTCACTATTCCTGCCACGCCTACTGCACCGATGAAACCTGGGGAGAAGCTGGTATGTGTAGACTTAGTGTTCTGGTTAAATCAATATTTGCAGGGGTGATAAGTGCTGTAGTGATTACACTTGAAAAGCAGACAATTTTTCTTGTACGTGTTTTAGCATACCTTTTGGATCAAATTGGCACTGTTCTGTGCTTAATTTTCTATACTCTACATAATACTGTAAGAGTCAGGGTGATTTGCACTGACTTTTATTTATTAATATCAGGTTGAAGACAAAATTAATTTGCATCTGATAAGTGAGACAACTCTAATTTGGCATGTTAAATAAGCCAAAGATAATATCCTTACATGCATTCTTCCATTAATGTTTAAGGCCTTAGTTGGGCACAATGAACAGTTAAATAGAAACCCCTTGCATTTGGATTATGGTCATCCAACTGATTACAAAATTAATTCATAGCCTTAATACCATCAATGACTTTTTTTAAGTTTTCATTCCCCAAGAATCGTGGCTCAATTTGTGATTTAGGTTGTCACTTTTGGAAGTTTCATTTCATCTTACAGCTTTTGTTTACTGGACAGATTGAAATAAAGGAGTTAGATGATTTTGCACAAGCTGCTTTCCATGGCTACAAATCTTTGAATCGCATCCAGAGCAGAATATACCAAAAAGCTTTCTTCAGTAATGAAAATATACTGGTGAAATTTTTTCCATGTGGTGTTGGTTAATGGTAGCTATTCCAGGCAATAAACCTTTACCATCGCCGATATTGTTTGTTTTTCTTACAGGTCTGTGCTCCAACTGGAGCTGGGAAAACCAATATAGCCATGATATCTATTTTGCATGAGGTGTGCCGCCCCTTTCTTTCTTTGATATGATATATTGCTGTTTTATATCTGGTATTTCATTTGCGCTGATTTGGAGCAAGAAAACTGGGTGATGAGACTGTTGAGCAAATACTTCAGTGCTGATTGTACCCTTGATGCAAGAGACTCATGTTAGAGGAAAAATCAAGTGACGTTTAAAAATAATAAATTGCCGTAGACCATGAGTTTAGCCTTTTAGGGTAATTATTAATGAGAGAATTGAAGAATGAAATACTTCTATTGTATAAACTGACAGGTGGCCACTAGTCTTCTTTAACCGGATAAAAACTCTAATTTTTCATGATGTATTTAAAATACAAGCATCTAAAGTTGGTATAAAGAATAATTCATGCACCTTTATAACTCAAATTGATCAACATTCCCTTTTAGCGACAAAGTACTCTTCTTCAGAGTTAAGAGATTGACAAGTAATATAAAGTATACTCTTCAAATGACATGACATGTATCAATTTAAAGGTATTTTATATCAAAACCTCAATATCTTGCATTAGTTTTAGTCTCTCAACATCACAAAATTGTTGCATGAGAATAAAACATGTAGGCAATGGAATATTTAATAAAGTTTAATAGATTTCACATTTTGCTAATGATGTAAAGGTCAATGCTTCTTTTATGCAAGTACATTTCTAGTTCTCACATTATTATAAACAATATAATTTGCTTTCTTCTAGGCTGTTAACACTATCAGTTTGTCAACGAGACCTTTACCTTAAGCAAGCATCTTCCAGTTGAGAAATAAACCATTTTACATTAGCTATTCCATGTACCGTTCATAGAAGCCAAAAGAAGTTGCAGATCAGAAAGGCCACATCTTCCAT
The DNA here is from genome assembly GCF_025594145.1 of Primulina tabacum. NCBI lineage: Eukaryota > Viridiplantae > Streptophyta > Magnoliopsida > Lamiales > Gesneriaceae > Primulina > Primulina tabacum. Next base: position 5,405,941 of record NC_134557.1, read on the forward strand.
TTGACAAACAAACCATTCTACGTTACTTTCTTTAGAAATTAAAAAGGAATTAAATTCCTTTTTAGGTTGTTTGGTCGAAATCCGTGGACTTAATATGCCATCAGAAAGTTGACATCCACTTTTCAAGTTAAATTCATCATCTTTTTATTCTAATTAACCAATGTAAGTTTTCTCCTCTGTTTTACAAATATATATGGATGGTTAGTGCAATGGAGGTGCTTGCTTGACGTTATTCATGATGATAAGTTTTCTACTTACGCTATCTTGATTAATCTCACCTATCATTTTGATAGATAGGACAACACTTAAGAGATGGCTATTTGCACAAGGATGAATTTAAGATTGTTTATGTTGCTCCCATGAAGGTAAAATTCCATAATTTTTGGCCATATTGTTTTTACAATAACTGAAGATCATGTATATGGTTTTTTAGGCATTAGCTGCAGAGGTTACATCAGCGTTCAGTCATCGCTTGTCTCCACTGAATATAACCGTGAGAGAACTTACTGGTGACATGCAACTTTCTAAAAATGAACTGGAAGAAACTCAGGTGATTTGTTGTTCATATGACCGTCAGTTTTGATTCTTGTTATTTTTTTCATTTGTTATGTTTTGCTTATAGAATTTGTTCATTATATACCCCTTTAACTTGTCTTAGTGTTCTTTTATGTGTCAGATGATTGTGACAACACCTGAAAAATGGGATGTTATCACTCGTAAAAGTAGTGATATGTCTCTGTCTATGCTGGTGAAGCTCCTAATCATTGATGAAGTACATCTCTTGAATGATGATAGGGGTCCTGTAATTGAGGCGTTAGTAGCTCGCACTCTTCGTCAGGTATATCATGCTTTATATTAGTTGGATTTCGCTCATATTTCTTTCTTTATATTATGGTACTCGGTTTTTAAGATTTTATACGTGCTGTAATTTTATGCACTTTCTATGAATTTATTCCTCCAAACTAATAAATGGAAAACATGGGTGCCTGTCAAGTTGAAAATTCTTCATATTCTTAGAAACACCCTATGTCCTTTAGAATGTTACAATGGTGAATGCTTGTAGTTCTTTGCTTACGTAATAGGAGTCATCAAATAAGTTTTGATAATGTATGTTATGTTTTCGGTGTTTTTGTTGAAATATTTCTTCGAAATGTATTTCAGAAGTTGAAATTGAAAATATGATGCAAGTTTGTTGTGGTGTCTGGTGGATCATTGTATGAGATAGTGGTCTTGTCAAGTAAGAGAGTACTGGATGAAAGGATGTCTCATCATGTATGCTTACCTTTTCGATAGTTATTAGGTAAAAAAAACAACTTTTCCGTAGTGTTTGGAATATTTTGAAATTTGATAATAAATTGCATTTGGCTAGTGGTGTGGCTGTGTGGCACCATGAAATACAATTAAGTAATTATTTAGGAGTGGTTAAAAGGTATATTAAAAATAATGACTGAAAAGAAAAGAAGTGAACCTTTGATGAAAATGTCTTTGAGAAAAATTACGAAACCATAAGGCTGAAGCTCATTTTCATTTTTGAAGTTTGATATTTTCTTATCCCAAACATACGTTTTGTTTTAGTTTCCTCCAACTTGAGTGGTAGGTACTTTTTTTGAATGTTTAGCGAATTGGTGGCATTCACGAGATTTTAGGTTCTGTTTGATCTCCCCTTCTGTGTTAGTGGGTGAAGAGTTTTTCCTTGTTCTTGTCTGTCCTATTCTTTGTTTAAAACTTCTCTGAGTCTTTCATATGCCATGATCTTCATCAATTTATGTAAATTTGAGAGAAGAATATTTCTCATTATTTTTCTACCGAGTTCAATACAATAGTTATACAAGTAAATGTTGCGAATCTGTCACACCCTTACACTATACTTAGCATAATTACCATAATCAAAATAGGGTTTGAATGATATAACTATAGTACGAAGCAAATCAAACAAGAGGCATCACTTTGACGGTTTATAAAGATTTTGGCATGATGTCCCTACATTCTTGTAAAAGCCAAAAACTCAACTCAAGCAACAACATCAACACGTATATACAATCGTATTCTTACATACAAACATATTCTGTAGCATTATCCCCCTAGACATAAACTTTGTAAAACTTGTTTCAAACCCATACATTAAATTCATTATAATACATATGCGGAAGCTATAGAATAAGAAGTCCCGGTTCTTGTCGAGGTGAGGCACGTCACTAGCATCCATTGGCGAACCGGCATCCTATGTCTCTCCTTTACCTGCTCCTGTAATACATGAGCTACGTGAGTTTATAAAACTCAATAAGTTGGCACTTGTACATATCAATATGCGTAGAAGGAACATATATATCAAGTCGTGAACAACAATGAAACTTTAAACCATGTCATATCATAGCATATATTCATGTTCATTTTTGTACTTGAGCCTCATTAGTTGACCTGTACTACCGTGCTTGCTTTATTATATAGCTACTACTGTGTTGGACGTCAGGGAGCAACCTTTGGCAACCCCACGCCCCATGAACGTATATTGGCCAATAGCTTTGGTGGACTTAAAACCACCCATGATGTCAACAAGCTCTATATCATGTAAAAATCTGTCATTTTTCTTTCATGTTCATGTTCATGTTCATAACATAGCACCCATCATCAATATTCATGAGTTTCTTACATATTTAATACATAACAATGGAATATGGTGCTATGTTTTCATCAATAATATACTAACAATGTACATATAGCAATAATCAATGGGAAGTGTTTGAAATCATAATATTACTCATGTATTACTTCAAAAACATGCCAACTTACTGTCCAAGCTTAAGAACACTGGTTTGAGACGGTGTTTCTCGCTCCTATACTGTCAAATACATCAATAAACCCATCACTATGTATATACTAGGTGAAAATCACTCCTTTACATGTGGAACAACTAAAAGAGAAGAAAACTTACACCTATATGATGTTCTTGTGATGGAGAATAAACTTCTAACCTCAAAATGATGAAGAAGAGATGAGCTTTTGGAGGAAGATTTATTGGTGTCTTTCGAGTTTTGCTGTGGAAAAGGGGTTGTGGAATGGTAAATAAGGTCAAGGAAGTCGAAACTTATCTTCTTATATGCAAGGCGGCGCTCGGGCGGTCATAAATTACCGCTCGAGCGCGGCACTTTCTGTCCGAAACCAAAAATCCAGAACCATTGGCGCTTGGGCGGTAATTTCTTACCGCTCGGGCGCCACTCTGCGCACAGCCACCTCAAAGATCGCTTCAGAAACGGCTCTTCCGTTCATAATCTGAAAAAATGGTAAACATGAAAGTTGTAGCTCTATGTCTTGGCTTGAATCTCCCACTGGTTTCATGTCATTTGGAGGTCTGAGTAAAAATTTATGCTCATTCTCCCAACATGTGTCATTGTAGGAGTGACGATACACACGACCCACTTCGGGGCGCTTTTGGCTTGTCTTCCACAATGATTTGGACAAAACTCAAAACATAAAAGTTGTAACCTTATATATTAGCTTTCTAATGGTTATGGCCTCACACCATTTGGATCAATATTCCAATGATTATGCTAAAACCCGTACGAACTACCATATTTTCATCTCATTTCCCACCACTTCTATTACACTATTTCTACGTACACATCTTACTATCACTATTTAGACACATATTCATTCTCAATACACCATGGACAATATAAATATCATGTTCAATCTCAATATTGATACCTCAATCATCACGTGAAATCTAATGAGCTAAATAACTACGTAATAAACGACATAAAAGCATTATTATCATTTGTACGAGTAACCGGGCATTACAGAATCAATCACCACATAATTAGGACTTAATCTTAACTAACAAATCTCCTAAAAACAAAATCCCAAAATTAGTCTAATCTAATCTCTGTAAATCCTTTCTGTATTTCAATAGTATTAAATTCCTAACTTTGCCCCATCATTGTACAATTTATATTTAATCTTTTTCCTTGATGGGACCACTTTATGTGTCCGCATAGTGTTAAACAAATTTTGAACCATTACAAATTGATGAACATTGATTGAACTGCTATCTTGTAATGGTGGACATTTTAGTAATTCGAGAAATTGTAATTTTCAATACATTCCTACCACTCCTTTTCTAGCATTATTGTTGGTTCTTTCTGAACCAATAATGTTCAGAATACAAATTAGATTATATGGTGGAAATAATGGGTTTCCAGCTTATTGCACCAATGATCACTAATATCGTTTGGAGATTAAAGTGGAGAAAACATACTACTGAAAAATCAACACAGGGACTTGACTAGGTGCACATGCTATTTTGATATTTTTAAATAACTATGCACATCGGTATGTGTTTACCACAAAAAGGTAATGCTGTACTCGCTTGCCACCACAAAAATGGACTTTTGCCCTAGAAGAAAGTCTGTTACCTATGGAAAGAATTTTTTAGCCGACTGCAATTAGATGGAATGAGACGCACTTTGGCACTTTCAAACTCAACATAGGCGGTTGCTCTCATGGAAATCTTTGTGAATTTTCTATTGGTGGTATCATTCGTGATCATTTAGGGAATCCCATTTAGTATTCCAGGATTCCATTTGCATAGGTCCCAACCTCTAGGGATGAGCATTAGGTCAGTTCGGTTACCGACTGAATCAAATTTTAATTAACCGAACCAATTTTTTCATAAACGAACCGAGCAATTTATTTACCCAAACCGATCAAAACCTAATCGAATAAAAATATGTTACGAATTAACTATCAATGATTATTGGTTAAGCCATGACCCGATCCTATCAATATCATCTTTTTACAAAGCAATAACACGAGCAAATTAAACTTCTAAAATAGCTTTGAATTTTTGTATTTACAAGCCGAATTAATCAATCACGAACAAATACTCTTATTTACCCTGTTTTATTATTCTCTCTGACATATGTCAAATTATAAACCCTCAATGACCAACAAAAAATTGTCTTGACCCATGAAAAATAGGTCCCAAAAGATACGAAAACTAGCGAATTAAACAAGTTCGAATGGAGCCCTTGTCTCAAGGATTCATATGGTATGATTATTTCGACCACAAAGTGATGAAGATTTGACAGTCTCCAAGCAAAACTAAACATAAATTTCCACTGGTGACAGATCGCTGTTGGCAATAGAGATCAACGAGAGATGACCGATGAGTAGATGATGGCGATGAGCGAACAAGAGTGAGAGATGGGCTGTTGGCAACAGAGTTGAACGAGGAACAAGTACAAGATGGGCTGTTGGCTGATGGATTTTAAGGTTAAAATCATATACTACACAAATATGAATATATAAAAATAATAATATTACCTAAAATATCGGTTAATCAATTATTAAAAAATGGAAACCGAACCGAATTGACCCTTTGGCCGATTTTTTTGAAAATAAAAACCGAATTTCCTGTTCAGTTTGATCGGTTAATTCAATTTAACCAAAATTTTACTCACCCCTACTAACCTTTTATGGCTACTATGATTGGATTTGAACTTTTCGAGCAATATCGTTGCTTCCCTTTTTACCTTGAGTCAGATTCGCTTGTCTCGCTAACCACCATCAAATCTGATCACACAGCTCAGGAGTTAAATCACATTTTGAACAGAATTCGTTCCATTGTTCTGGTATTTCAGTCCACCTTACCCACATCTATCTAGAAGGTAACCATGTCGTGGGTGCTCTAGCGAACGCGACTTCCGAAGAAAGTTGGTTTCAAGTTTCAACAATTCTCAAAAGATAGGCTTCCCGGAAGCATCAAAGCTCTTTGCAAGATGGATCGAATAGGATGACGATATTTATGTATCCTCCTCTAGTGTGACTTAATGAGTTTTGAATATTTTCTTTTCGTGCACCGTGAATCCCAATGGACTAATGTATTTCGGTTACCTGGAGATATTGGCTTAGTCTCCCTCCTTTTCATGTGGTTTTTAGTGTTAAATTAAAATGGCCTCGCTTTAAAAAAAGTTCCTTTCACGAGTAATTTAATTTCAGGCAGATACTGGGAGTTCTTGCTCTTTTATGCGATGTGGTAATCATAGTGAACTATTAATTGAGGGATTGAACCACATTTGTTAATGTTATTTTAAAATTTTACCATTTGCATTTTGCACTAGGAGTTTGTTTTCCACTTTTGATTTTCCAGATTGGATCAAGGTATTTATTTCTGGTTGGTTTCCTTTCCTTAAATGTCACTTATTGAATTTTTATCAAGTTTCTTCGAGTCACTCGTGTAAAGGTACATATAGTAATTTCTACTTACATTGGCATGACAAGACTTTTGTTTTCATTAAGCTATTGCTTTAGGGCTGTATTTGGTCTCTGTCTTCCATGTTATTTTGATTTTCGAGCTAGAGAAGTTGTAGTTTTCAATATCTTGGAAAGCCCAAGTGTTTGACCATCAAAACTTGCTCTTTTTTTTTCCTGATGTTCTCTCTTGGTCCAGCTTGAGTTCATGGGGGTGACTCCATTGGTTTGCTTAGTGGTATGTCACACACACTACATCCTCTTGAGGTTTAACGACGATATTTGTTTCACAGGTAGAGTCGACACAAAGTATGATTCGTATAGTGGGACTCTCTGCCACTCTACCGAATTATATGGAGGTTGCTTCCTTTATCTATGCTTTTGTCATAGTTTAGACATCTTATTTTTTGACATGTACATTTATTTGAGCTAATTTGCATAATGAATATTGGCTAAAATAATAATTTCAATGGCGATACTTTGCAAATTACTAGGTTGCTCAGTTTTTAAGGGTAAATTCAGATACTGGTCTATTCTTCTTTGATTCAAGCTACCGCCCAGTTCCTCTGGAGCAGCAATATATTGGTATTTCTGAACCGAATTTTGTAGCTCGTAAGGAATTGATGAATGAGATATGCTACAAGAAGGTTTGGTTTATTTTATGAGCACCGAAATTCTATGTAATTGGGAGAAAATAAGTATATGATATCTAATTCTTTCTTTTATTAGGTTGTTGATTCAATAAGGCGAGGACATCAGGTTATGGTTTTTGTTCATTCACGGAAAGATACTGGAAAAACCGCTGAAAACCTGGTAACGTCGTTTTAACATATACAATAGGGTTTTTGAATGCGTTCATGTTTACTTGTACTTGTTACAATAGAACTCTTTGTTACATTTGCCGCAAGGTTAAATAATAAGCTGTCATGACAAAAACGAAAATGGGACAAGGGTTTATGGTGTTTGGTCAGTGACGTGCCGAATAGCACTGGGAAACTGTACCATGCTTGAGAAAATGTGGCAATTTGAAATTAGATTTGTTGCCCGGTGCAAAATTTTGTGAGTGGCTAATGCACCAATCAATCAACTAATATAGGACATAGATCCCTGTCTCCCGTCAAATGCTAAATGTGAATTGAAATATTGATGTTTTAAGTAAAGATACTCTTGAAGAATTAAAATAGCTAAAGCTAACCGTGAAACTTATTCAAGGTATGCTCTCTCTAGGGTTAAGAATTTTACTGTTTCCAAATGAATGTGAATCTGAGTTTTCTTTCAAGAATTGATTATTGCTCTCTGTATATCATCTCACAAAAATGCTGGCTTCATCGGGATGCTATTAAAGAAGTTTATGAAAAGATTATAAACGTGTATACTCCTTACATACAGGTGTCTGTATGCATGCACGATAATGAAAATGGCTATATTTAGTTTATAATTATCTTCCACATACCACTTTATAACTTTATGGCATGAATCAATCTACAGGTTGAAATGGCCAAGAGATACGAGGATTTCGAGCTTTTTTCAAACACCTCTCATCCACAATCAGGACTTATTAAGGCAAGGGACTATTGCTGATTACTCATTTTTTACATTCATTCCATTTAAAGTTCTACGTTTATTCTAACTTATTTGTTTCAATTTAGAAAGAAGTTCTGAAGTCCAGGAATAAGGAGCTGGTCCAACTCTTTGACTATGCTATTGGCATCCATCATGCTGGGATGTTGCGTGTTGACAGAGGACTGACTGAGCGGCTCTTCTCTGGTGGACTTTTAAAGGTATGATGGCACACTATCCAACTGACTGCTCTCAGATTTTCATTGGCATCTTTCTCTGAAAGTTTTTCCTGTATTTTAGGTCCTTGTTTGCACAGCAACTTTGGCATGGGGAGTAAATCTGCCAGCTCATACAGTTGTGATTAAGGTTGTGGAGTGTGTTATCTTTATGATTTATCATGTAACCATCATCTATGCTCTCTGTCTTTCATGTCTATTCTGGTATAAGAGCCACTATTGTCACTGTACTGTATGCTCATCCAATCTCCTGAAAAAGGTTCATTGCAACAGTTCACTTTGAATTTTAATGTCACTGTTAGGAAGTCCTCTATATCTTTCTCCTCTCCCTCTACCACTGAACTCTCTCCTGCCTCCCGGAACAACTGTTTTTTCTTTTTTCTATTATGAGAATGGGGAGAACTCAATTTTATAAATTCACCAACTTCGTTTTGTCATCTACTCAAGCAATTGTTGCTCAATATTTTTTCGGGTTAGTGTTTACATTCAATTTTTCTTTAATTCATACCTAAAACATATCAGGGGAGTATATGTGTTTGCCAGTGGAGGGAGTATGAAACCTGTAGTCAGCACTATTGCCCAATTCTCTTATGAGGTGTTCATGGTGATCAAAATGGAATTCCAGTCTCTTCTGAAACGTGTGTGCACTGTTTAAACGAGTCAAAATGATTTTGCTCAAAATTTGTTACACAAGGAACTATGTCGAGTCGGAAACTATCTCCTTTATGTTTATAATGGATTCTTTATTGCGTGATTGACTTTCAAGTTTTTTGATTTTTGAAAAAGACTTTCAAATTTTTAGGTAAATAGAAAAGATATAATTTTTATATCGTATATGTTCGATTAAATTGGTCTCAATCCTACTTATGTAAATTGTATTTTTGTGTTCTTTTTGTTTGGTGTGAATCGTATTTTTTTAAATTGTTTTTGAACAAGTTAATTGTAATTCGTTTACACAGGAATGTACTTCTCATATTAACCAAGAAATAATATTTTTCTATAAAATTTGGTATCCATCTTGAAGACACCTTTGCATGTATATCTTATCTTTCGAAGGCCCAATGCCACTGAATTGTTTGCCTATATTGGCCCTTGGTCTTTATGACTGCGAGTCTTAACACAAAGTTTGAATCATATTCCTTTTATAGTGGTTTCTCATCAGTTTCACAGTTAACTACCAATTCGGATACACTGAAATGGCGAAGAAACCTTTGATGCATATGTTATCTTTTGGATGTCAATACTCCATTTTATTGTTTACTTAGATTGACTATTGGTCCATAAATCTTTGCTCAAACACATCAGTTCCGTACTTATTTTCTAGCTGGAATAATGTCCACAGAAGCCTACGATGTGTTTCTTACAATCATTTCCCAATTAGATGTTACCTTTGGTCATTAATTAGAGTAGTCGTGGAGAGAATTGGTGTAGCTTACAGCAGGATACTTTAAGGAAGCCTATTTAACTCAATGAAGCCAGTCTTTTCCTACTTGTTTCAAGATTTACGTGGTATTTAATTACCCCATGCTATTCCTTAGAGTTCATTAAATTTGAAGTCTTTATGTTTCTTAATACATTTTAGAATTTCACATTTGTTTTCTTCATATATTTCGGAATTTCACATTTGTTGCCCAACTTTTTCAATATTGAACTTCATCACATCGATCAATCATTTCTGCAAGACTTGGGTATTTGATTCAATTATTATGTGTTATACATCAATGATTTTCACTTGGTTTCTTGTGATGTTTATGCCTGTAAGATCTCCAGGGAACACAAATATATGACCCAAAGGCTGGTGGGTGGAGAGATCTGGGCATGCTTGATGTTATGCAGGTAAGAGGGCTTGCTGGTTTTTCCATCTGATTATATTTTGCATGGTGCGGCCACTTATGAGATCAAAATTCTTCTACAGATATTTGGGCGTGCTGGGAGGCCGCAGTTCGATAAAAGTGGTGAAGGAATTATAATCACAAGCCATGACAAACTAGCTTATTATTTGCGACTTTTGACCAGTCAACTTCCCATCGAGAGTCAGGTATATTTTTATCTGGCTTCTTTTCTACCCCGTCCTTGCTTTATGGCAAGTAATATTTAATTATTATAGTACAAGAAATTTTACTGGATAGAAAATGCTGGAGTTATTCGGATTTGTTAGATTCAATATTAGGATAAACTGATGATACTTTATTAAGCTGAGAAAATAATTTAGTCGAGTAAAAAAAACCATTTAACCCTGCGGTGGTGATTTTAAGTGTCAATTCTTGCAGTATGTTGATAAAATAACGGTGACATTTTATGATTAAACATCCATTTTATACATGGAATCTCATTAGAATTGATGTTACGTCCAAGTCAAATTAGTTTCACATCCTTGTATGTTTAAATAGGAGAAGAATAAGGAGCTTTTGTTGCCATTTACAGTTAGCGATATCTTAATCATCGTCATAAAAATCGTCCAGTTATCCTATTGTTCAGTATAATTTTATTCTGAGGCGGATTCCCCTCTGCCAATCATAGTTGTCCGCTAAGAAAGAAGATATAATTTGGTGTCAGATTAGTTATTCTTATGTTTGGTCAAGCGGTGCAAACCCATTTTGAGAGTGATTTCTTTGTTTATGATGATGTTGTCATCTACTGATTCAGAGTATATCCCATAAGATTTGGATCAAGTCTCTTGCTGCATTTTCCTTTTCTTCAAAGTCTCTTGCACGATTTTCTCTTTTCAGACAAGGGTGATTTTTTTTACAAAACAATATTATGTATTATGGAGGATTTTTGTCTCTGGACTTCAGAAAATCTTCACCCATCCAGGTTGTTTTGGAAGAGGATTTAAAAGCGCTTTTTGTTACATGTTTGCCTCGTGTATCATTTAAAGCAGCAGACCTTGGATCTGAAATGATTTTGCTTTTACGCTCATACCTTCCCTTCTACATAAAATTTAAATGTTTGGACAAGAGTGAGATATTTAACAAAATTCACAGTTAGGAAGCTGGGAAGGCTTACTTATTCTTTTGTAATTTAGTTTTATGCCATAATTGCATTATGTTCAACTTATACTTGATAATCAATATGCTCAGATTATTTTCCTTGTTCTTATTCCTTCATTGCAGTTTATTAATTCCTTAAAAGATAATTTAAATGCGGAGGTGGCACTAGGCACTGTAACAAATGTTAAAGAAGCCTGTGCTTGGCTTGGGTATACATATCTTTTCATAAGGATGAAAATGAATCCTTTGGCATATGGCATTGGATGGGATGAGGTATCTTCTAGACTTGTGTTAGTGTTTTAAGTTTTATTTTTTACTGTTATTATGAACATAGTTGCTGTGCTGCCGTTGTGGTGAAAATGTCATGTAATTTTTTCTTCATTCCTACCCTACTTGAAATGTGGAAATTTAATGTTGGCATTGCTTTTTGATGTCTTGGGAAAATATTTTGGGACAATTTGCTAAAGATTGGATGCAAGACTCCATTAAAAATGTGATGCATGCTTGATATTTTATTTGAAGGAGATATTGTTGGTTATTGATGTGATTTAATATATATTATAATGGTGTGTGAGATATTTGAAAATTTTAAAATGCAGTGTCTTGGATGATTTAAAAATAAAATTTATTTGGACTTCGAACTATGGATTATTGTTTAATCGGTAAATAACTGTGAAAAATGACTAAATTGATACATATTTACTCAATGAATAAAAATCACTAAGGTACATGAACTGTCGACAATTATTAAAGTGATGCATAACAATCGGTAGTTATTAAATTTATTTAAGAATAATTGAAATCGATTAAATTGATATGTAGCGTATGAAATTGGTTAACTTCAATTTGATGAGATATTTTACCTTCTAAGAGTGAAAATAGACTAATTTAACACTAATAATTAAATTTAATTTAAAATAAATAAAAAGAACAAGAATATGCCTATTTTTTTTATAAGAAACGAAATTTTATTAATAATAGTATAAGAAAGAGTACATGAGTGGACTAGTAGTCCACCGTCATAATGAGAAAGACAATATCGATGATATCTTAATGATACACATAATCACAATCTCTTAATAAATCTAATATGGAGCAATTCTTAAAGTCTTCATGAGTGGTGATCCACATTGCAATAATTAAAATAATGATACACATAATCCCATTCACGGTAACAAATGTTAAAAGAATATGCCTCTTAAGCGTAAATACATCAAGTACATGCCATATTTGATTTTTTCTTTAATTTTTAAAATGTATAAAATTGATATTCTTCATTGGTTATTCTATGTAATTGTTAAAATTTAAATAATAAAAAAAATGTATTCTCATTTGAAGAAAATAAAGCCAATTATAATACTCAATTTGAAATGCATTTATCCATTTAATCAATTTCCATATTTCATGTAATAAACTGATAATTACTCATAATCTGTGTGTAACTCTCATATCAGTTATAGTTCATTTATTTGTTTGATTTTAATTTGAGTCACAAGTAAACATGTATCGATTGAATTATTTTCAGTAGTTTTTGTACCGATTCGAAATAACTGAATAGTTGTATGTTAAAATAAATTTTGTTGTATTGTTTAATATAAGGTCATTTTGGAAATCATGAAAAGTTGCTCTAAAAGCAATTATTATGGTGGGAAATATGAAACTGAATTGAAAAGTTTTCGGTAAATTATGTTGGAGAATGTGATACATGTTTGTAAAAAAATGAAAATTATGCCTTCTCCGTTCAAACACAAAATATTATGCCTTGAAAAATCTTGAACATAAATCTTCTTCATCTCCTGGGCGTAGTTTTATACGTTGGTTGTTATTAATTATTAATAAGGAATACTACCTGTTATGGATAACAGGATTAGAATATCTATGATCATTCGATAATACGATCTCTTTTTATGTTCTTGGAGTGCCAAGGCATATTTCTGAACATCGTGACCGACTTGAATCTTATACCTAAAGTTGCTTAGGGAAACCCCCCTGCTCTATCCATCTGTATTTATATCCATAACTTTATCTACAGTATAATTCTGCTTATGCATGTGTGTTGGTCTTTGTATGTATATTTGTGTGCTAGGATTAAAATTGTGGAATACAATTGATAGGTACTTGCTGATCCTTCGCTGAGTCTAAAGCAAAGATCTCTGGTCTCTGATTCTGCACGTGCTCTTGATAAGGCAAAAATGATGCGCTTCGATGAGAAGAGTGGAAATTTTTATTGTACCGAGCTTGGTCGTATAGCAAGCCACTTTTATATCCAATACTCTAGTGTTGAAACTTATAATGAAATGTTGAAACGCCACATGAGTGATAGCGAGGTAATTGATGATTGATCACAAATTTACATTTTCGGTGCCTATGCTCTATGGTCAGTGTTATCAATGTATTTATCATTGTTTCTCACGTAAATAGGTTTCTCCTGTGCAACACATAAAAATATGTGTTTTTCAGCTTTCTTTTTAAGTTTTGAATGGTATAGGGAGGAAAGTTCAGGAAGTGCTCAATACTAACCACACTACAGTGATTGTTGTTTTATCTCTTTAACTTAGAATCTCTGTAGCTACTAAGTTAATAATTAAGGGCATACGCAATGGTATTTTGTACATTGTAATAAAACAAAACAAAAAATATTTGAGGTGAAATGGGTAAGCAGTTGTTAAGCATAACCAATCTAAACTGGCAGTGAAGTTATATAATGCAGTATTTCTATACATACCTGTACACATGAAATATGGAAGTTACCTATGGGATCAATGCTATAACATTCTAAAAGTGATTCTATCACAATTGCTTGTACATAATATTGAACATCTCATGTTGTTGAATTAAGATAAAGCTTAGACTAGTGTGTGGTAATTGTTGGTAGTTGGAAAGATCTTCAGTTTCTTAGTTTCAGAAAGTGACATTGCTTTAATTGTTTCTGGCAGTGACAAGTGATTGCTTGAAGTCTGGCTTTTTAATGTAGCTTAACCTGAAGGTGTATGTAGTATTTTGGAATTTTCTTGGCTTTCAAGTTTACCACTGGGTTTTTGGCTGTGAGCTGTTAGTCTAGAATTTTACCACCGTAGATAATCTTTCTTGATTAACTGAATGGAAAAGGTTTAAAGGTTTTAGAGTTGATCTATCAATATTGATCTTGTGATGGGAAAAAGTAGAGCTCATTCATTTTAAACATTTTTACTCACTGTGTCCTGGCATTGTATTTTTCAAAAATCGCATAAGAGGTGTGTAGGGACTGCAGTGCATGTTATTTAGAGATGTAAGCACCATTACTGATGCACCGTTTACAAATATTGAATTATCTGGCAGCGCTATTGTTTCTGACAGTTGACATATTAGTAGACTCTTTCATAGATGTGTGTCAGGATATTATATATCAATTGACAACTTTCTATTTTATTTCATCTTCTTACAGGTGATCGACATGATTGCCCATTCTTCTGAATTTGAAAATATTGTTGTTCGAGAGGAGGAACAAAATGAGCTTGAATTGATGACTCGCAAATGTCCTTTAGAAGTTAAGGGTGGTCCATCAAATAAACATGGGAAAGTTTCGATTCTTATACAGGTTTCATGCTGATCTTTGACTGGTAATAAATGTAGTTTTTGCAGAATTAGACATTGTTATCTGACGCTATTGACTTGCTTTTGTTGAGCAGTTGTACATATCCAGGGGTTCAATCGATACTTTCTCACTAGTTTCGGATGCAGCATATATTAGTTCAAGCTTGGCTCGTGTTATGCGGGCCTTATTTGAGATTTGTTTGTGTAGAGGGTGGAGTGAGATGTCTTCTTTCATGTTAGAGTACTGCAAGGCCGTGGATCGTCAAATTTGGCCCCACCAACATCCTCTCAGACAATTTGACAAAGATATTTCTGTGGAAGTATGTTGCAATTGATTGTTTGGCTGATATTTGTTGTAAAATTAAATTAGTTTCTAAATCATTATTGTTTTACATTCTATGTCAGATTCTAAGGAAGCTTGAGGAAAGAGAAGTGGACCTAGATCGCCTATATGAGATGCAGGAGAAAGACATAGGAGCTTTGATTCGCTATGCTCCTGGAGGGAAGGTATTTCTTCAGTTACTTGTTATTTAGGAGATATTCAATTGTTTTGTTGGTTTCCTGATGATAAAATTTGTTTTGGTTTCTTGTATATTCAAGTTGGTCAAACAATACTTGGGATATTTCCCAATGGTCCAGTTATTTGCTACCGTTAGTCCAATCACAAGAACTGTTCTGAAGGTAAGGACTAGTTGGTTGTACTTTCTTTTTCTTTTTTTCTCCTGCAACTGAAATTTTTTGTAGCTTTTGAATTGTCTTAAGAAACAAGTTATTTTCTGTTAGGTTGATTTGATTATTACCCCTGAGTTTGTCTGGAAAGATCGGTTTCATGGTACTGTACAACGCTGGTGGATTTTAGTGGAGGTATGTTTTTTCTAAATTTTTCCTAAGTTTAAAGGAGTTCTCATTCTTTTTTCTATAGATGGCAAATTGCATGATGGAATCTGCCAACTAGGACATATGAAAGACTGAAAGCAAATAATGAGTGACGAGGACTTGTCTTGACAAAATTTCGTCCGAACTTAACTTGATTGCTTAGAGAAGTTACTTTATGAGAGGAGAAAAATGTTCAGCTGTCTGACAGAATGAATTTTCTAGACTGCATGTTCTGTATGGCTCTATATATATTCAAGTTTATATTTTACTTTAATGAGAACAGATAAAATAAGCATTAGCCTTGTACGCACATGTGTCATTTGTATTGTTAATGGTCTTGGAACTGAGAACCAGTATATGTCCAAGTCAGTATATTTTATTTTTGGTCATATCTTTCATTAGATTTGTGGTTTTTTAAGTCTTGTTGTACCATGCATGAAAATAGTAATGGCACAAATGCTAATCTTAAACAAGTGTGGCAGTACCTAAATTTCTGTGAACTTTATCTCTAGCTAATGGTCTTTATTTTTAGTACGTGTAAATAATTTATGGAGTGCCAACCTCTTCAAACTGCGTTCTTGAATCCACCAAGCCTCCTGATTTCTAAATATTGTGATGCTAATATTCATTTGAGAATACACTAGAAATGTTCACGATTAAATGAAATGAAAATCTAATTTACTGCATCAAGCGAAGACTTCATAGGTAGTACTTAATTTGCATGCAGATAGTGATTCGTGAATAACATGGTGAGAGATATGTAATCTGGTAGTTTGATTTGTTTTGGTTAATAAATGTTCATGCTGGACAGTGTGCTTGATTCACGTGTTACTTGTAGTTATGCAGTCAATTAATTCTCTTGAGGAAGATCTGTGTTTTTCTATCTGTTGCATGTGCGCGTAGATAGCAAATATCTGCTAGATAATCTTAGGAGGTAATAAAGACATACGTGACGATTGCATTAGAAATTGAAGTTTTAAGGGTGATATAAGTTTTTGTTGAATTTCTGTCGGAAAGCCGTTGTGAGAGATCTGTAATAGTTTAATAAGATGTGAACCCACCAAATACAAGAGCAGATAAAAGAGGATCCAGTTGTGTTTCATCTATTAGAATTAGAATTCTGGCAGCCTCTTTGTACTGCTCAATGAATTAATTATGCATGTTAATTTGCTATATTCTCGATTCCTTGTATGTCAATGTTTGAATTTAATTTTCCCAATTGAAATGTAGTCAATCAGTTAGCCCATTGATGGAACTGTTGTCTCTCATGGCTCATTTATGTTTCAAGTCACAGTGGTTCTGTGAGAGTGGATAAAAAAGAATACTCGAAAAATTGGAACACGATACAATGTTTGGCTATATTGCCTTCCTCCAGAATTGAATTAATGATCATTTGTTTCTTTTTGTAGGATTCTGAGAATGATCATATATATCACTCAGAGCTCTTTTCATTAACAAAGCGCATGGCCAAAGGGGAACCTCAGAAACTATCTTTCACAGTTCCTATCTTTGAGCCACACCCTCCTCAGTACATCATTCGTGCAATTTCCGATTCGTGGTTGCATGCAGAGGCTTTCTACATTATATCAATCCAGAACCTTGCACTGCCAGAGGTTGACTTATGAATAAATGCTGTGTTTTCTCTTGTGGTGGAATTAACCATTTCTGAGTTTTGTACAACTAATCATTATACTTTCCTCAGGCACATACTACTCATACCGAACTCCTTGATCTGAAACCCCTTCCTGTGACCGCACTTAGCTGTAGAACCTATGAAGCATTGTATGACTTTTCACACTTTAACCCCATACAGACGCAGGTTTTGATTAATTTTTATTTTGTTACTTTTTCCTTTTCTTGATATCCAAAATTCTCTATCTGATATGCATTCACAAGTTTATTGACTCTGAGGCGGTGTTTCGGTTATCTTGACAGGCTTTCCATGTGCTGTATCACACAGATCAAAATGTTCTTTTGGGAGCTCCAACAGGAAGTGGTAAAACCATATCAGCTGAGCTTGCTATGCTTCATCTGTTTAATACTCAACCGGATATGAAGGTACTTTTTTGTTTCCTCACGCTAATTTGGCATCATAATTTTCCTTTTCACTCTGCGATTTCTGCAAATTGCTTTTGGCATATTAATGGGTATTTGCCAAACTTTATTTGCTTAATCATTACATTGGTTTGTCAGCTCAAATCTTTTGAGTGGGCTTTATGTGTAAACTGGACCAATAAATTTCCTGCATTGCGTTCTAAACCACCATGTTATTTTCCTACTAGTTCCCAAAGGGCTGTTGAATCTGTTAACAATAGATTTTGACGTTTAAAACTCAGTCTGTTGTTTATCCTGCGGCTATTTCATGCCCATTGACATGGATTTGTAAAGTTATGATGTATCCATGTTTACCCAATCATAGGATTAAATTTTGTTGGCCTCGAGTATCCATTATTTCTACTAAATAATGTAGTTTCCCCAGAGCTCAATGTCCATCCGCGAGGCAGATGTGTCTGGTCTATCTGTATTAGCTTCGACGATCATGACTTTACTTGGGTTGTTGTAATGACATTAGTTTTGTTAGTAAGCTGTTAGATATAGCAATGTTAGTATCAATGTTTGAATGATATTTTAATATGCTGGGAGAATATGCATATGGAATCAATTTTGAAAATGATTCGACATCAAAGTTGCGAACTAACGAAGGCTGTTGTTTTTAATAATTGATGTGATCATGTTCCCCCATAGAAATTTTATGAACAGCAAACCAAAATATCCAGAATGGCGAAAAATTCTGAAGTTCTTATGTTTGTTCACGCGCATGCACACAAGAAAAGCTTCAGTCATTGGTTGTAATGACACATTTATTAAGGAAGCGAGGCACACTAGGACACACATGAGCTCTGTAGCGTAGATTCACGAGTTAATTAATTGAGGATTAAATCAGATTATTGATTTGTGCAGAAAATTATGTAATAGCACTGTCTAATAGGAACAGTCCAAAGCATTACACAATAATAAACCAAGTATTCATTGCTAATATGCATGTAGTTGAATGTTACATTGGGTTACACTTGAAGTATACAATCCTTGCATTTGAGGCTTGTTTGAAACACATCTTAATTCGTCGATGCTTACCTAGATGCTACGTGATAATAAACCAAATGCATTACTGAACATGCACATATAATAAACCAAATGCATTACTGAACATGCACATATGGATGAATGTTACATTTTATTACCTTAATGTATACAATCCTTGCATTTGAGGCTTGTTTAAAACGTATCTTAATTCTTCAAGGTGCACCTAGACTAGATGTGTGCTTCATGGTCAAGGTTTGTGCCTCACTGTAACACCGAGCCTCAACATGGCTTGAGGTGTAAGATCTATGCATAACCTATCACCTTATCAGCTCTTATTAACTCTGATGAGGCATCTACACAGTCTTCCCTTTGGGACTTTTTTTGGTCATGAATCCTTTTTTCTATTATTGAATCCTAGTGTCTGGTTTAACTGTGATTATGCATATTTATGATGAGGTGCTAATCGAAGATTCCATAATTAAGTTTTTCAGTAATTTATACAGTAAAATGAGTAAACATGAGGTTGGGGGAGAGAGCATTGAAGGAGTGGAGTCCGATTGATGGTGAGGCTGGAAACGAGTTGAAGAAATCTTTTTCAGACGAGGAGATTAAAAAAGCGTTGTTTGAAAGTGATGGTTCGAAGGCTCTAGGTCCAAATGGTTTTACAATGACATTTTTTCAAGAGTGTTGAGATATTGTCAAAGATGATTTTGTGAAGGTGTTCAATGAATTTTTTGAGGGAGGTGTTGTAAATGGTATCACCAATGAAACATATATGCTTAATACCAAATAAACAAGATGCGGGCAAGGTTAAGGATTTTAGGCCAATCAGTTTGACAACTAGCCTGTATAAGATTATTTGCTGAAGTCTTATCGAAAATATTGAAGGAAGTTTTAAGTACAACCGTAACAGAGAATCAATGCGCTTTCATTGAAAGAAGGGTGACAAATTCTTGGTTGTTTTATAGCCAATGAAATGGTGGAGGAGATGAAATACAAAAAGAAGAAAGGGTGTGTGTTTAAGGTTGACTTTGAGAAAGCTTATGATAACGGGAATTGGAGTTTTTTAGAATTTATTTTACAAAAGAAAGGGTTTGGAGATAAATAGAGGAAGTGGATTAAGGGTTGCCTCTCGACTATTTCTTTTTCAGTCATCATAAATGGTAGGCCGATGGGCAAATTAAAGGGGGAGAAAGGTCTAAGGCAAGAGGATCCTTTTTTCCCTTCCCGTTTAATCATGTGGTAGATGTGTTGGATAGATTGGTGGATAAGGCGAAGGCAATGAACGAGATCCGGGGAATGGAAGTTGGTAGTGAGAAAGTTGAGGTATCACATATTCAATTTGCGGATGACACTTTGTATTTTTTATTGAGAGTGAGAATCATATGCGGCTTTTGTTGGAGATTTTGAATTAATTCTGTCAAATATCGGGATTAAAGATCAGTTTGGAAAAATATGCACCGTTGGGAATAATTGTATAGAATTAGAAATAGTGGGGCTGGCTATAAAGATTGGGTGTAGGAGGGAGTAGTGGCCTATTAAATATATAGGGTTTACATGAGGGGATAATCCAATGAAAACTGAATTTTGGGAACCCATAGTGTCTAAGATGTCGAAGTTGGATTTTGGGAGGATAGGTGGGTGGGTGAGTTGTCTTTTCCAAGAGTGTTTTCCTCATTTTTTTCTTCTATCATCGTCTATTAATAAACCGATTAACCATTTCTATTCCGTCAGTGATATTCAAGGTAGTTCAACAATTCAGTGGGATATGCGGTTCAGAAGATGGTTAAATAACATCGAGTAGGGAGAGTTCAGCACTCTTTTAGGAGTATTAGACACAGTTAGGTTGTGTGTGGGGACTGGGGACGTTCGGGTTTGGTTAGGGGAGTCCTCCGGTGTTTTTTCTGTTACTTCTCTTTATTCTTCCCTTCTTCCCGATTAATAATTTTCCTTTTTTCCCCTACTTCTCTAACATCTGGCAAGTGCCAATCCCACTTAAGGTTCAGGTTTTTTCTTGGATAGTGGCTTTGGGAAAATTGCAGATTTGTGATAATTTGCAGAAACGACGGCCGGGTCATACTTTAAGTCCTCAATGGTGTAGCTTATGCAAGGAAAACGAGGAAAATCAATATCATCTTTTGTTACATTGTTCTTTTACGACTCGTATTTGGATCAAAGGTATGCAACAATTGGGCTTCGAGTGGACTTTTCAAGCAGATCGAAAGACATGTTTCTCATGGAGCCGTGATTTCTCAATGAGAAGGGCCTTAGGAATCTTTGGTTCATCATTGTTTATTGTATTTTTTGGTCGACATGGATGGAGCGCAACAGTAGAATTTCACTGACAAAGAGGACTCGTGGGAGGATTTATGGGAAAAGATCAAATTCAGAGTAGCGAGTTGGACGATTAACATACCACAATTTCAGCATATGCTCATATCGGACCTAGTTAGGGATTGGAGTTTTATTTAGATTGTAGTTTACTGATTGTTGTGGTGTCTGCCTTAGGAATTTTTGGTTCATCATTGTTCATTGTATTTTTTGGTCGACATGGATGGAGCTCAACAGTAGAATTTTCACTGACAAAGAGGACTCGTGGGAGGATTTATGGGAAAAGATCAAATTCAGAGTAGCGAGTTGGACGATTAACATACCACAGTTTCAGCATATGCTCATATCGGACCTAGTTAACGATTGGAGTTTTATTTGTTACTAAAGAGATTGTAGTTTACTGATTGTTGTGGTGTCTTGTGGATCGCTCATCCACTAGCTTTGTAAATCTAATTATTATTATAATAAAATCATAGTTTCCGATCAAAAAAAAAAGAAAGCTTTTTTTTATCAAGTAGGCGATTAAGTTTGATTTCGGCGGTGTTGAATGCTCTTCCAATGTGTTTCATGTCTCTTTTTAGGGTACCAAAAGGTGTAACAAAGGTTATGGAGAAGATTATGAGGGATTTTTTATGGGATGGAGTTGATGGAGATTTGCATTGTCATTTGGTCGCGTGGGAGCAGGTTTGTAAACCGAAAGATAGAGGGGGACTGGGTATTGAGAACATTTGTTAGAGGAATAAGACACTTATGGGGAAATGGTGGTGGAGAGACTATGTCAAGGGGGCGCCGTTATGGAAGAAAGTTATTATGAACAAATATGGGATGCATGATAATGGATGAGATGTGGGTTTAGCAAGGAACATTACATTTAAAACTCCCTGGAAATTATTTCTCGTACTTAACCGACTTCTCATCAACTGGTGAGGATAGTGGCTAAAGAGGAAATCTCAGTAGATTTTGAAAGGATAAGTGGTTGGGAGAGTCATCTTTTAAAGAACATTACCCAGCATTATTCCAGATCTCTTTGCTTCATAACAAGCCTTTTATCCGTTTCAGTTCAAGAGGAAATAGATCGGTTAAATTCTTCGTTATCATGGGTTTTACATTTCGGAAGGGATTTGAGTGATGGGGAAGTGAGTGAGTTGAGTTGAGTTCTTTGTTAGGGGTTTTAGATAATGTTAGGTTGAATGTGAAAGGTTCTCTTTTGAATCTTTCTACGAATCATTCTTTCCGATCAGTGTTTTTCTTTTTTTTCCCCTCATTTTCAATTTATTTGGAAAGAACCGATCTCACACAAAGTTCAAGCATTCTGTGTGGATTGTCGCTCTGGGTAAATTGCCAACTTGCGACATGTTGCAAAAAATGGCCTAATTGTGCACTATGTCCGAATTGGTGTCTTTTGCCTGAAATAGAAAGATTTATTTATGCATTGTCCGTTCACGAATTGTATTTAGTCGGAAGCTCTAGAGAAGTTGGGTTTGGTGTGGGTTGCTCCGAGATCAGCATGTTAAATGTTTGTCTTAGATATTGATCGTGATCTTGGTAAGAAAGGAATTACTCGCATGACAGTCCATTGTATCTGTTGGTCAATCTGGATAGAGCCGAATAGCAGGATCTTCGACAATGTAGCAGAGTCGATTGATGAATGTTGGGAAAAGATTAGGTTTAGGGTTGTCGTTCGGACGAGGAAGCACTCATATTTTAAGCATTTCTCGATTTCAGATTTAGTTTGGGATTGAGGCTTTATTTGTTGTTGATGTAACAAGAGCTTATTTAGTTGTTGCGAGAATGCATGTTATCTATATAGCGTTTCTTATTAAAAAATGCATATTTTGGTAAAATGTCACAGTTCATATGGTTGTTTTGATTGTATAGATGATTTAGTTGTTGCGAGAATGCAGGTTATCTATATAGCACCTTTAAAGGCTCTTGTTCGAGAAAGAATGAATGATTGGAGGAAGCGTCTTGTTTCCAAACTTGGAAAACATATGGTGAGATATTTTATTTATTTATTTATTTTTCCTTTTCATCTCTGCACAGTTATACCAAACATGATTAGCCTATTGTGATTTTTTATCAGGTTGAGATGACTGGTGATTATACCCCAGATTTGACAGCTCTTTTATCTACAGACATCATAATATCTACTCCCGAAAAGTGGGATGGCATCAGTCGTAACTGGCACAGTCGAGGTTATGTCAAGAAGGTGGACCATTTGTTTTTTGTTGGCTGTTGTTTTGTAGGCAAAATATTCTCTCTTAATCTCCGGAGGAATTATTTCTTGCATAGAAACTCTAGGTTTAATTGTCTGAGTTCTGAACTATGTCCTGTGTTATCTCTCGCTAGTGCTTCCAGAATTTGTCCTTTAAGATAGATTATGCAGTGAATTTACCTTGAAGTGTTCACATTGTGTTGAGATCTGAAGTTTCCATCGATTAAGTATTGAGAAATCTGTTTTCAGGTTGGGCTCATGATATTGGATGAGATTCACTTGCTTGGTGCTGATCGTGGACCCATACTGGAGGTATGGACCTTTCACTACTTCAATATATTCCCAATATTCGTTGAGATAACAATTGAAGTCTGAGTTAATAACGTATGAGCTTTAGTTTGCATGTTTGATTTCAAACATAAGCTGTCTTGACTAGTGCAAGATTATGATTCAGGCAAAGCCAGTGCACTAGCTTGTATAAACCCAATGGTAACAGGGTTTACAATTTGCACAAATTGCAGCTCTATATCTGAATATATAGATTTATATTCTGCCTTTTTAAGATGTTCACACCAAATTTCTTGTAGCATGCTGAAGTCACGTGACCCGTATTTCTGCTAACAGGTTATTGTCTCCCGGATGAGATATATATCATCACAGACAGATCGTCCGGTTCGATTTGTTGGCCTTTCAACAGCATTGGCAAATGCACAGTAAGATTTCCATGCTCTAAGTTTACTTGATTTCCTTTTTCTATGTGTGCGATGTTATTCATTAACCATTTAATTTCCATTACGATTTATTTTTGGCAGTGTTCCTTAAGCATATATATGCATTTTTAAAAAAATTGTTAGAGACTATGCAATCCAGTGGCATGCATCTTTAACATCACTTGCTTTTATTTTATCCACTATATTCTACAGAGTTACAGATTAAAAAACAACATATCAATTTGACCGGCTTGTTCTTTAAAAGTATTACTGCTAAGCCACCGACAGCCACCGTCTAGCAGGTCCCTTCCATTCTCAGTTTTTCCGCAACATTTGAAAAACAAAACTAACATAGCTGTTAAGGTGTGGACTTCGGCCGTACGTGCCTCAGTGAACAATCCTGGCCCCATTGCAAAGATGTTGCCTGCCTTCTACGTTGTGTGTGCCTTTGCATTCATTTTCCGTTCTTCCTAATAATTTTCTTGCCGATTTACTTCTCCATTGCTTTCTTCATCTGTTTTGTTTTTACTGCTGAAATCAGTTATCAGCTACTGAAATTTTAGACGTATATGATGGTTTGTATTCATATGTTTTACATATTCTTTTGTCTTGTATGTAACATCTTCCTTTAAAAATTCTTATAATTTTTCACATATTCGTATCGTAACGCATCTTTCAGCCACCTCACTTCATTAATGCATTCTTTTTACGATGGGCACTGAAAAACAACCCAATCACGGTGATGAATGTTTGTCGGATGTTATAATTTTTCGTTTGATAGATTTTGCTTAGAGTGGTTGATTTTATTCCTTTTAACCAGATTTGATTAGGCCAGTCCTCTGTATGAATCATTGTATCATCGAGTTGAAGTATAATGAGACCTCATTTTATCCTATGTACTCTTGTTTCATGGTACAGAGACGCCATTTCTGGTGCCTCAAATCATCCAAAATAATAAAAAAAAAGAGAAATTTCAGGAATAAAAATGGTTGGAACCCAGAGAATTCAGAGCTATGGGCCTTGGGAATCAAAGAACGCTAGGCTAATGGCTTGGTTCATCAATTCAATGGAACCAAGCTGTAGAAGATCTGTTTTGCAGAACTGTCAATAGCATGATGGCTTCAAATTGGATTCTGATGTAGAAAACATGCCCCCGGTGTTTGGTACGAAATGATTGAATGTATATCCAATGAATTTAGAGTTAGATTGTTCGGTTCGAAAATATTCCCCGCCATTCTTGAGACATTTGCTGAAATTCGAAGGGAGGATAGCCGAAACAAATAGCATAGAATTCCACGTTTTTTTAAACAACGCAAAGAGGGCATTGTCTTTATTTTATGGGTGAGAATCATGATGGTGATCATGAAAAATCTAATTGTTTCTACTTAATGGATTTGATGGTGATGGTAAAAAATGTCGCTGCTTCTGCACATTGCGAGGAAGGAGTTATGATGTTCCAACGTCAGTGGCCTTATGATAGTGCTTTTGGTGTTGTATGGTTGAGGAAAGTGGTTGGAGTTCGAGGTAGTTTGGTAAACATTATATCATATCATTTGGAGAAATACCCTATATGAGTGGTTAATGAATGAACTGCACATCCAAAATCATATTAATTTCAATCTGGTATCTTAATCCCAACAACCACTTTAGTGATCTCTTCATCACCTTTGTCTTCGTGGCCTGTTCTAACAGTTTCATTTTCATAGTTGGTCTTTTTTCTTCGCTGGCGCCGTAAGTTGTCATCATTTGGCTGCAGTATTCTATATTGTCTTCCCTGGTGAAGCATCATAAGCTTTTGTTATCATTGCAACTCGCAATCTAGATTAAACATTTACCATTGATACCTTTGCACCTGGCTGATTCTTTGCCATACGGTCCACAACAGTGGTTTCTTGTGGAACTCTGACCATTTTATTGTTCAGTTTCTATCTCAAAATTATCTGCTACATGTTAGATTTCATCTGTTCCTTTGTCTTAAACTCAAATTTTCGTATTCATTTGTTCTTTTTACTGCTCATTGATGTTGTCACATGTGTTGCTATCACTTTTGGAGTTTTCTAATGCCTATCATGCTTTGTTGACATCCGTTGTGGTGTCATGCATTCTCTTTCTCCATAGTTCAGTGCGCCGTTGTTCCCATTATGTAATTTTCTCTGCTTCGGAGAAGACCAGTGTTATTACCACTTGGTTGCACCATCTGTGTTGGTTGAGTATATAATAAAAATTGCACTTTCATATGAGATATTAGCAACTGTGTGGCTGTCAGTGGACCAGTCACCAGTTTATTGATGATCAATTATACTCGGTCAGGCTCTTTACCTTTTATTGTGTTAACCAAGTTCGTTCCAACTTAGAGAAAGAAAAAAGAGAAGTTTAAATGGAACGATTTTAACCTTTGTTTCTAAATGCGTGTAAAAATTGGTTCATACCTATTATGATGAGGTCGCAGCTGTAATCACAGCTTTTTTGGCTGTTGAAACTGATAGTTGCTGCTTTTGCAGGTGTTTTTTGGATATTGATAATATTTTTGTACCATTTTCAACGTGACAATTTTTTTAGTTGATATATTGGTGTTGATACTGTTGTGGCCATCAAGCATTGCTGTTTGCACTCTTCTGGTTGTTGAGGTCCATGCTGTTTGCACTGTTTGTGATCCTTTGTTGCTGCATTCAAATCTTGTCCAATAGCGTTAGCAAGGCTTCGAGCACTACACTTCGAGGTAGCGAGTGCTATCGTCGCTATCAACGCAATAGAGTTTGAGGCGATAACGTCGCTATAGGAAAGAAAGATGTAGGACATTTTTTTAAAATAATGCAGAATTTTTTTAGGCCCATTTTGCACAATTTTTTAAGCTCGATAATATATGAAATCGACTCTTCTTATCCTTTTTCTAATTCAGTCTTCTACATTTCTCCCAATCAACCCTTACATAAAACCTATCATTCTCCACTGTTTCTCCTCTTTTGTTACTTGTGACTCGCCTAACATCGGGCTGTCGGCCGCCGGACTTACCTCACGTCGTAGCCAGGTAAATAGGAACATCTACACACCTACACCTAGAGGAAGCTCGAAGGCGACATCTACACCTACAGAAGCTCGAAGACCGCCACATCTAAGTCTAGAGGGAAAAGGTCAGTAGGAACATTTACTACACTTAATCTTGTAGATGAAGAGGATGAATTCGACTTTGATGAAGAAGTGAGGAAATGAATGATGCCGAGCACTATGCAATTTGAAACGAAGAAGATGGTCTCGATTTTGATGAAGAAGATGAAG
Source organism: Primulina tabacum (assembly GCF_025594145.1). NCBI lineage: Eukaryota > Viridiplantae > Streptophyta > Magnoliopsida > Lamiales > Gesneriaceae > Primulina > Primulina tabacum. The sequence goes on from NC_134557.1 coordinate 5,433,041, forward strand.
ATGAATTTTAGATTATGTTTTTCTAGTTTTCGAATTAAGGTTTTATATGCTTTGAACTTATATATTTATTATTTAATCCTGAGCAATTGAAAATATGTTGGCATGTTATATATTATATATTTATATACTTGTGGAGCTTTACTTTCAAAAGCCCTCGCTATGTTATTCGCTATGCGTTATAGCCACGAGCAAGCTTTACGTTGTGGGCCGTTACGCGCGATTGACAATTATGCTATCGAGGCCTCGCTATCTGTGTATTATGCTTGGACCATATGATGTCTTTGCTAGACTAAAATAGGGTTATCATGGTAAATATATTCCTCATGAAATTTTTTTAGACACTAAGTGAAGGTTGGGTATACCGATATAAATTCTTTTGAGTGACGTTACTTTCACCAAACAAAAGTTCGTACTGGTTCAGCGGGGGAATTTATGTGCAATGAAGAAATTATATTAGATTGGCTTCTGTCATTCTTCTAGGGATTTGCTAGAGGGCACTTTCTTTTTTGTCAGGTATTTGGTTGCATCACAAATGGCATTCTCAAGGAGTTCACATAAATATAAGTTGAACTGAACCCTGTAGTCTTGAAACATGATCTCGTAACATTCATACCGATACTCTGCTTTCCTATTCTGTCATTTTATTATTGTTCTTTTGTTTTTTATTCTTGATTCAGTGATTTAGCTGATTGGCTGGGTGTTGAAGAAAATGGTCTTTTCAATTTTAAGCCTAGTGTTAGACCTGTTCCTCTTGAAGTTCATATACAGGTAATGCCTCCCCTCTCCCAACGTGTTCTTAATATAACTGCTGGCAACTGCTGCTGAGGTTTCTGAAGAGGATTTACAATCCTTACTGTTTTGTTGTATTTGAGTTGATATAAACTTGCTTATCTGCAACTATAAGTGTGAGATTATCTTCATTTACTGTATTGTCCTTACTGTTAGCCTATAAATTCTTTATTTAATTTTCTTGAGGACCATGAGCCGATCTATTTTATGCCATCAATATCTAAGTTTGAACACTCAATCTGAATTGGAAGATATTTTAAATTAAGAGTTAGCAAGTCTGTACGACTAGGAAGATTAGTTTTCAAAAGAATATGTTTGAGCCTCGTGAAGATTTCTCCTGCTTTTGTTATTTACCACCATCCACATAAAAAATATCGAAGTTGATGCATTTCTATTTGAAAAGATTGTGTAGTGGCAACTAAATATGATAAGTTGATTCCTCATTTACATATCATACAAATCAGAGGTCATTTCTATTGATTGAGTAAATCAATTTCCAGTAATTGAAGGGGTGTAGATACAGAAAATGGTCTCTTCTTATTCTCAAATGTGGGTTGTGTTAAATTAAATAATTTTCCTTATATTTCAGTTCTAGGTATTAGTTTGACCAATAGTTGGAGGTTTTTTACTTATTGTTCATTACTTGTAGAATGGATGAGTGACAAAGGATGACTGGATTAATTTCTGTGGTTATAATATGCTTTGACTTTATTCATCAGGGATATCCTGGGAAGTATTACTGTCCAAGAATGAATAGCATGAATAAGCCCACATATGCTGCTATATGTACACATTCACCCATAAAACCAGTTCTTATATTTGTTTCATCACGTCGCCAGACAAGACTGACTGCACTTGACCTTATTCAGGTTAGGATTATTGTTATGTCGAATTTATGTACTCATTGAAGCAACTTAATTTATTATGCTTTTCTGTAATTGAAGTTTGCAGCTTCAGATGAGCGCCCAAGACAGTTCCTGGCTATACCTGAAGAAGCACTTCAGATGATACTTTCTCAAGTTGCTGATCAGAATCTCAGGCATACTCTGCAGTTTGGCATTGGGTTGCACCATGCTGGGCTGAATGATAAAGACAGATCTCTTGTTGAGGAACTTTTTGCAAACAACAAAATTCAGGCAATTATTTCTCACCTACGCATAGCTTTCCGTGCATGGGAGGAAACAATCATTTGAAGTCCTATAATTATTTGACCTAACCTTTTAATGATGACATTTTCTCATCTCCAATATTCTCCAGGTGTTGGTTTGCACCAGTACATTAGCATGGGGTGTGAACCTTCCAGCTCATTTAGTTGTTATAAAGGTCAGTTGAAACTTCTGAACAGTTTGCTTCAGCTTTTATCAAACGTTAAAATTTTACTGGTATTCTGTTTGGTTCATCCACAGCCTACAATAACAGACCTACTCTTGCCATTTTATACGTCCAACAATTTTTCAACTAATTCAATTTCTGTTTTCAAAATTCAGGGAACAGAATATTTTGATGCAAAAGCAAAGAGATATGTTGATTTTCCAATAACAGATATTTTACAAATGATGGGTCGAGCAGGTCGGCCTCAGTACGATCAACATGGGAAGGCAGTTATTCTGGTTCATGAACCTAAAAAGAGCTTCTACAAAAAGGTGTGCATGAATAGGATTATTTTATGTATATATTATTAGATGGATTATTTTCATGATAAAAAAGAATTAAAATGTACATTCCTCTCATCCCCCAAAAAATCGTCCCAGTTTCTCTACGAACCATTTCCAGTTGAAAGCAGCCTGAGAGAGCAGTTGCATGATCACATCAATGCTGAGATCGTCTCTGGAACAATTTGTCACAAAGAGGATGCAGTACATTATCTTACATGGACCTATTTGTTCCGCAGACTGGTATGATTGCAGTTAACTTGCCACAGTGGATATTTAGTTTTCACTCGGGTACTGTCTTGTCTTATTGGTTTTCAGCCATTAACTTGTCCTGTATGACTAGGCTGGATATTTACTGTGTATTCATTCCAGCAGGCTATGTCAGCATTTACTTCTAATCTTGTTTTCTGCAGGTGTCTTGAATCTTGTATCTTAAAAATCATTTATTTTAATAATATATTGCCATCATTTATAATTTTACATGAAGGATGTTATCATATAAATCTAAACATATATTTTACTCTAATCAGATTTATCATAAAGCAATAGAACAACAAACCATGGTGAACGCACTGGTACCTTAAAAACTGGTATTATATTAATATTTAAAATAGCTAAATCATATGATGAGGTGGCACCCATGGTTGGCTGAAAAAATTCAGAGACAAATATCCTTTGTAGTACTAACGATGCTTAGTACAAGATATATGTAAATTTCACGAGTATCTAGTTTGCTGCTTCTATGTTTATAGATGTGGTCTTCATGTATAAAAGATATGCTCAACACTTCTATACTATATTATTAAGTATGAGGTCCTTAGAGAAACTACCTTAGAGGACACGAAAATATTTAATTTCATAATTGCCTTTCTTACCCTACTATAAACTTCCTCAAGTCACTCCATATTTTACATAGAAAAAAATCTAAACAAAAATTCCATTTTAAATCGAACAACTCTTCTAAATTGAATATTGTGTTAATTGTTTAGTATTATTTGATCAAATTAAAATGATAATAATACATGCAATGCGTGTGCATCTTTTACTAGTTTCTATTAATGAAGAACACAGTTATACTTCAAACACTGTTAACAGTAATGACCTTTTTGTCATGGGAAGAAGTTGTCCTAGGTGCATGCAGCATGACTCCAATTTGTACTAATTTTATGTATTGTGCGAGGAAAATAATTCTACCTTCAATCACTATTTGCATTGACTTTAATGAGTTGTATCCTCTATACTGCTTTACATTGTCTCATGCACGTCTAAGATGTAATTGCTGAGTAAATACATCGTAACATGTATTTATAATTTGTTTAACGATATATTCTAAACATTTGAATAAACTTATTGTGCAGGTTTTCTTTTAGCTAATGATTTTATTTCTCTTTCAACAGGGGGTTGACCCAGCTTATTAGTATTTGAATTGAACTCATTGCATGGGTTTTCTTTTTTGCTAATGGTTTTATTTCTCTTTCAATAGGCGGTTAATCCAGCTTATTATGGGTTAGAGGATACAGATTCTGGAACTTTAAGTTCTTACTTGTCAAGGTAGCACAACAGCGATTTACGGAGCATTGCAACCAACAAAAAGAAGTAATTATGAATTTTCTCATCATAATTTTTGAAGGAAAAATCCATAATTACTTCTTTTTGGAGGTTGCAAACACTCACTTAGAATCATTTATGTGAGAATCTGTTTGTCCTATTGGTAATGCCATCTCTGATCAATATACTTGTAACAGGTTAATGCTGAACACATTTGAGGATCTTGAAGACAGTGGTTGCATCAAGATTGATGAAGACAAGGTTGAGCCGCTGATGTTGGGGTCAATTGCATCTCAGTATTATCTTAAATACACGACTGTATCAATGTTTGCTTCAAATATAGGAGCAGACACGTCGCTTGAAGTAAGTTTGATTTCCAAGAGAGTATTGATTTCTCCTTACTCCCACAGTACGTCATTTTATACTAAACATTATTGCTTTTAGGTTTTCCTCCACATATTAGCTGGTGCTTCTGAATATGATGAGCTTCCTGTGCGCCATAATGAAGTAAGTTTAATTTGTTGATGCAATTGGAGTGATGAAGCAATGATTTCTAATGTTCACAAAAAATTCATTATCACTAGTTGATCTGCTTGTTGAACTTCTTTCCAGTTTTTTTTTTTTTTTTTGCTTCCATCTTTATTATATGAGCTATTTATGTGTTTATTTGTTAGGTAATCTATGTAAGTGTCAGCAGTCAGCACACCTGATTGGTTTGGATTTTGTTGCTAGTTGTTTGATACACGATACTGCAAATAACTTTTGAATAAAGGAGGCTGGGAGAAATTTTTTGATATTTTATCTGCAATCTTGATTGTTTAATTGTGTTCGTTCTGTAGGAAAATCACAATGCCGACTTGTCCAAAAAAGTTCGATTCATGGTCGATCAAAATCTTCTTGATGATCCACATGTTAAAGCAAATCTTCTTTTCCAGGTTAGAACGATCCTTGTCATCATTGACACTATTTTTCCTGTTGGATTGGAAAATTAAAGGTTTTCAACTTGTCGGCCCATCATAGAATAATGAGATGCTTATACTTTATCTATGTTTGTTTGGAATTTTATCATCTTGACATGCTTTTAAATGGGATGTAGGCTCATTTTTCCCGAGTTGAACTACCTGTCACCGACTATGTAACAGACTTGAAGTCAGTGCTAGATCAGTGTATTCGTATCATTCAGGCGATGATAGATCTGTGTGCTAACAGTGGATGGTTCTCTAGTACCATGACTTGTATGCGTCTTTTGCAAATGGTCATGCAGGTAATGTATATATCACAAATATTTAGCTGTGGATGGTTCTCTAAATCTTATACTAGTAACAGTTTGATGTGTAGGAATGTCTCTTAGTAATTAACATGTGTTTCAGGATAATTAGCTGTTGCTGTCTGGCACTTGTTCTTTTGTTATTTTAATCTCAAGTTGATAGTATAGTCTTCAGACCTCTTTTCGCCAACTAGGTATTGGTGAATTTTAGTTTGATATCATGGTGTCTTGGCTACATGTTTTCTATTTGATTTGTTTGCGAGTAATTGCTGATGAATATCATCCATTTGTTAAATTTTCACCATCTGTGCCTCCTCCTGAATGAGTGGTTAGTTCAATAGATAACTGATTTCTTCTTTAAGCAAGCTGATCAGAATGGGCCAATTTTAGGAGATTCTATGTTATTTTTCTTGACTTTATCCAGTTTCTGGGTGTGCGGAATGTTATCTAAGCTTGGAGAATTGATGATATGTAAATTTACTTTATAATTTTTATATCTATTTTCGGTGGATGAAGTTATGATGTGCTATATCTGCAGGGACTATGGTTTGACACAGATTCTCCCCTGTGGATGTTACCATGCATGACTGATGATCTTATTACTACATTGAGCCAGAGAGGAATCTTAAATGTCCTGCAATTATTGTATCTTCCCAAAGCAAATCTTCAATCTCTCACTGGAAGTTCAATTGCCTCAAAGTTACACGAGGTGAAGTTTTTTTCCCCTAGAAAAGCATTTGAGCGTACTATAATAGTTTTAATGTTAATTGGGTGTCATGCAGCTTTTCCAAATTAACTGTTTTTATTTCTCATGAAAAAATTGTGCTAGTTTAAAAATCTACTATGCACAAAATAAAATCTGAATTGTGGAAAATAAAGTCGTTTAGATTATCATAATTCATAAATAATACAGAGAGTTGTAGAGCCTTGTCAATATAATCGTTTGTTTAGTGGAAGCTAACTCCTGAAGTGGTCCAAATGCTTAGTGTCTCGTGTGTTTAATGGTTGTTATGGGGCTGGGAGGTGCAAACTCTTTCATGAAGCCCGCTTCATTGACCCACCACTAAAATGAATTGATATTAATGGTGAACCAAGGAAAATACTAAATCTTGAATTGCATAGATATAATAGTTTTGGTTTTAATCTGTGGCTTTACTTTTAGATTACTACTAGAAGTCAAGGATACTATGCTTACATTAAGCATATTATGAGTTTGATAGTTGAACTCTACTGCCAAACTGCTATGTAGGATGAGGGATAACAATATATAAAGACTCCAACCATCCCCATATGCTATTTTGATGATTCATTTGCTTATGCAGTAATAGTCATCTGCTTTTATTGACGCACAATGATTTATTGATGAAAAGCTAGAGTAAGTTAATGAAATTGTCTGTGTCGGAAGTTCTGATTTGCATCCAAATTTGAATCTTCTTTTAGGATCTTTCAAGTTTGTTGCTCTAACCAAATATGGACAGGAAGTGTTAGCTATCAAGTGTATTTAGCCAGTTCTACGTATTAGGACGACCATGAAGAATTATATCTTATCTTTTGTGCATTGTCGCTTGGTATATTTCAAAACATGCCCATGCCTCCATTGATGTATTTGTATTTGATTAGTAGTTATAAGTAAAAGGTACTAAAATTTGAATTTTCCCAATAAACAACAGAATGCGATGTAATGGGCCCCATACAGAAGTTTGAAACTCAAATTCTTTCCTTTACTTTTTATCTATATCTCATGTATGATATCTCTTGTACTCACAGGAACTACAGCAGTTTCCTCGTATTCAAGCTCGGATAAAAGTTCAGAGACGACGTTCTGACGATTCTTGCGATAGTCTGAACATAAGATTGGAGAAAACACACCCCCAGAAGAACTCAGCAAGGGCTTTTACTCCTCGCTTCCCAAAGGTTGGCTTATCTTTGGCTAGTCTTGCACTTTTAGGGCAAAGATAGCTGACATCTCCTTTACAGGTAAAAGACGAAGCATGGTGGTTGGTCCTGGGAAATACTTCTACTTCTGAACTGTATGCGTTGAAGAGAGTTTCTTTCACTAATGTTTTGCATACACGGATGGATGTTCCTCTGAGTGTTAATGACTTCCAGGTTAGATTTTGGCAGCTTCATTTCATGTTTCAACTCTTCTTTTCAAGGAAAAGAGTACAATTGAAAATAATGCATCCATGCCTTGTTATGTTTCTTTCAATCTTCTTTCCCCTGTTTCTCGCCAATAATGGAGTGTTATAAAGAACGGGACTTCAGGATTACAACAGGCAAACTTGTGATAGTATCATATCTCTAGTTTTGTTCTGACGTTCTACTTATAATACTTTTTGCTTACAAGATAATATAGTTTGTCAATTTGTTGTCGCAGGGTATGAAGTTGGTTGTAGTTTCAGACTGTTATATTGGTTTCGAACATGAATACTCTGTTGAAACGCTGCTATGATAGCTGCAACGAGTTCCCAAAGGTTGGCCTATCTTTGGCTAGTCTTGCACTTTTAAGGCAAAGATAGCTGACAACTCCTTTACTGGTAAAAGACGAAGCATGGTGGTTGGTCCTGAACTCTAAATTCGTATACTTGGCCGTTGATTGTTAAATATTTTTCTCATGATTTACTTATATAGTTATATTAGACGAAGTGGTACGTTAATCTATTATCCTGCAAAATCTCATGTTTTTAGGTTTGCGATGTAAATTTTTTGACCAGTTGCAACTGTTATTCGAGCAACTTATAAATATCACAAGTTGTTCTCATTTTCTCCCTTTTTGCTTGTGAGATTCATCTTAGCTTTGGTTGTGGACAAATTCATGTAATTTAATATTTAAAAAAAAATTCTTTTCAAATCAAATCTATGAACAATAAGGTTTACATCAATATGACGTACTTCTATTTGCCATTCACATCATTAATTTATTTAAATTAAATTAAATTAATTAATTAAATTAATTAAGTATGAGTTTCACACCATTTTCCAATTATTATCATTGACCAAAATATGTAGAGTCTGTATGTTTTGCAGAGTGCCGCTTGCTTATATGTGTGTAAACGAAAAGAATCTTATACTTCACTGAACAACAACAGCTGTTCAATGATGATTATAGCTCAACTTAACGCAACAGCTATTAGCAGGTGGGGGCACCATTATGGATTTCCCTAAATTAAACATGCAAAAAATTTCAAAAATCGATTATAAATATATAATAATATGTGTAATAAATCTGAAAAAAAAAAAATCAAATTGCTATTAATGATGAGGAAACAGCTGGGTTGGTCAACTCCCAAATTTCGATACGTACCAACGAAATGTTGTCTCCATTCTTTGAATCCTAAAAATAATTGAGGCAGATTATATTAATAAGAATGACTAATGTGAGAGAAACTCATTATTGGCCAAACAATTAGGACAAGTAGGCCAACCGTCCTACATCAAATAATTTTTTTGTTTCAAAATTTTATATTATAAACTATAATCCTTTGTTTTTGTAATAAACGAAACAATTTAAATAGAAAATATTTATAGGAATCTATAGAGTTATCCTAATTATTATTTATACGATTAGTTAGGGCTTTTTCAAGGACTTCCACATGCATCTTAGCAATTGAGGAGGCGCCATTATTGCCTTGCTCGCTCATAAAATTCTTATGGTAATTTAAGTTGATTGAAGAAGAAAGTATTAAATTCAATGGAATAATTAATTAATTAATTAAAGACAAAAACTTGTATGAGACGGTCTCACAGGTCGTATTTTGTGAGACGGATATCTTATTTGGATCATCCATGAAAAATTATTATTATTTATGCTAAGATTATTACTTTTTATTGTGAATATCGGTATGGTTGACTCGTCTCACAGATAAAGATTTGTGAGACCGTCTCACAAGAGATGTAATCTTAATTAAAATGGCCGCCTCAAATACTATGACAGTCTCCTTATTTATCCATTCGTCTTAATTATATATGTCGTTTTTTTCCCGGTTTATCTCAAATATATAGATTTGTATGCGCGCATATTAAAATATACTCGTGTTTAATTTGTCATATTATAATTAGCTAACTACTAGAAAAATAACAAATCATTTATATAAGTATTCATTAAATAAGGTAAAATGGAAAGTATTTTGCATAATTGATATTTTTGACGAATTTTTTAATGTGTATGAAAAAAAATATGCTTATATAATTGGGACATGAGTAATACCATATTTCTTTAACGTGTCTCTATATCATTTGTCCTTTTTATGTAATTGACTAGTATTTTTCTTATTCAATTCATTTCACCAAATTGTAATCATTTTTTTAATAGAAAACATTTTAGAGGGAGCATAAATTAGAGACCAATTTTTTTTTGTAAAAATAAATTAAAATTTGAACTCTCAAAATAAATGAAATTGCCTCCCATAAATGCTTTGCCCCCACCTTGCGATTATCAGTTAGGTCGATGCTACGTGTGGGGCACTGCCCTCACATGGTTTGGAGGCTACAAGATTCACACACATATGTGATTTTAAAAAAATTAGTGAACCCCTGGCTAAATTTGGACCATTGATTCTATTATGAGGGTAGTGCCCCTACATGTAGGTGAAATGAACCGCGATTATCCATGTCCATATATATATATATTTTTTAAAAAATATTCCATAATATATAAATAAATAATGTAAAATTACCATTTAATGAATATGAATATTAAATATTATTCGGTACGTGGTATTCGTTGATAATTTAGCAACAGAAAACCATTGTTATTTATGACATGAAAATCAAGGTACTGACACTATTGCTGACAGTACCACATGGCTTGCATGGAAGCGTATACTACGGTCAACAAATTGACTGGCTATTCCTCCACTACAGGCGCATTTTAGAACGACACCTAGTTAAAGTTTGGTCTAATCCAAAATAGGCATAATGCAATACCAGAATTTGGTTATGTAAGATTCTCGATTATTGTCCCCAATTAGGCCCCTCGGTTGCTATTCATAACTATTTTCTATAAATATCCAAATTAAAGAATAAACAAAAGAAAATAATAACAACCTCATTTTATATTATCATTTTGTTATAAAACTCTTAACTGAGACTATAAAAATATAGATGAGCAGGTCTCTTGTGAGACGATTTTCCGAATCTTTATCTGTGAGACGGATAAACCCTACCGATATTCACAATAAAAAGTAACACTCTTAGCATAAAAAGTAATACGTTTTCATAGATGACCCAAATAAGATATCTATCTCACAAAATACGATCCGTAAGACCGTCTCACACAAGTTTTTGCCAATATAGATATAAGAATTTGAGAAGGAAACCACTTGGGATAATAAAAAAATGTAATTTATTTTAGATGGTAAAATAAAAATTTATACTAAATAGTTTGTAAATTATAAAATGAAAATTTATACTAAATAGTTTGTTTATTTATTTAACAAGATTATCTTAATACCACCAAACCATTCATAAAAAAATATTTTTAAAAATAGAAATAAAAAAAATTACCCTTGCCATTCCCCCCTAGCTTGTTATATCCATGAAAAATGGCACAATACGCCTCCACGAGCCGCATCTTAGCATCTCTAGAGCTCCCAACACCCATGGATCCCACGCACAAAATCCACCCCAAACCCAAACCAACCCTCCACCACTTCCGCCGTTGCCGCTTCTCCGTTACACCAGCTCCAGTCCAAGCACCACCCTACGACCACCTACCCAACAACAGAACCGGCCGCCACCACCCAATCTACCCTCCAGAACATATCCCTCCGCTTCTCCAGACTCTATTCAAACCACAAGAAGCTTGCACCCAATCCCACAAAACCCTCCAATGTAGGCTCACTTCCTCAACCTGACACGCATTACCAAGATAAAATCCTCAACGTTTCCCCGGTTTCGCATACATCTTGCACCACTTTGACCAAGTCAAAATCTCATCGTGAGAGTTATGACTTTGCAGTGCCAAAAGTTGTCGTGAAAGAGAATGATATATTAATTAAGCCATCAAAGAGACACCCCAAGAAGTCGTCTTTGAAAGAGTGTGATGTGAAAAAGGCATCTCAATTGATGGCTAGAAGTCTAGAGAGTGACCAAGTTAAGAAATTGCAAGAAGGGTTTGAAGGGAGGAGATCCTCTGTGTCATCATTTCCAAGAATCAGTGATGGAGGGAGAAGAAAGTCATTCTGCAGCTCTCAGATTGAGTTGGCCGATTTCTTCTCTTGCAATGGTGTGAAAGTCGTGGCAGTTGATATGCCTCCGTTTATGCAAATTCATGCCGTCAATTGTGCAAGAAAGTCTCATGATAGCTTAGAAAAGTTCACCTCCAAGACTCTAGCTTTTACCCTTAAAAAGGTAATTCCATCATCAATTTCATCGTTATATTTTGTGGGAATTTGATCATTACTAATTTTGTAGAGATAAATTATTGTGCTTTTTATATTAAAAAAAATCTTGATTAGATAGTTATCTCCAGGAGTTCGATGCGGCATATGGACCAGCTTGGCACTGTATTGTAGGGACAGGTTTTGGGTCATTTGTGACTCATTCAGTGGGTGGATTTATGTATTTTTCTATGGATCACAAGATGTATATCCTCTTATTTAAGACAACTGTACAGAAAGCAGATTGAGATTGAAGTCTTTATCGAATGAGGTGAAATTTATTGTTTTCTTTTTAGCATACACATAACTTTGGAATGATATTGTTGTCTTTATCGTATTAGTTTGTAAATTGTAAATCTGGCTTAGAAAAGATTGAGAGACGATCTTCTTGTTTGATGCCATTTAACATTATGATGAAAAGACGTTTATTAGATAAATTGTATTTGGTACCTCAAGATAGTTTCCTTTCTCAAGATAGTATGGCATCTTTTTAGTCAATTTATATTTATATGGTTATTTGTTCTTGGGGTAAGATGATCCCATGCTCTGTTTATTATTAGTTTTTTTAAACTTGGGAACTCACAACAGTTATATTTGGCGTGCTCTGACTAAAACCAAATGTCAACGCAATAGTCAGCAAACCACGCTAATCAGATAAAGTGCAAGTCCTGTCTGACAGCTGGGGTGACAGGCGGAGAGGAATTGAACCTATGACCTCTTTGTAAGGGCTCACTATACCCTACGATCCCCTGGGATGCCTCAAATATCTGCTAATTGTTTATTATTGATTGTATTGGTGTTGAACTTGGTGACGATATGCATAACTGTATAAGGAACAGTTGGGAATGGTAACAGATCAAATTTGGATCAAACCAGAAGTTCATTGTCTAGATACCGAATTGCTCATGTAGTCTGGCGTGTGTCAAGCTTGGTAAAATTATATATGGTATATTGACCACTTCTTTTCATTCCCTAATGTTCCTTTTCCTCTGGACTAAAGCTTCACCTTGCTTTCTTCATATTCCTCGTTAATTGGGTTCCGACGAGCTTCCGAAACCTGGTAGAGATATTGATCCTCAATTCTGGAGCTTTTAGATCCCATAGTTTAAGTTTAGTCTCGTATGGCCAGCGATGTTATAATCGAATCTTGAATGCAACTTCATATTGACCCTGAGCTGTACCTCGAGTGGCTAACAACGTTGGTGTCCGAGGTGTCTATGTCCGAGGCATGTGTGCCTCAGAGACGAGGGAGGCAGCTTGTTTTAGGTTTTAAGGTTAGGGTTGAAGTCTTTGTGACTTGTAATTGCTGATGGTGGGTTATTCGGAGCTAGTGCAATCCTTTTGGACGTATTTTTCTACACTTTGTTTTACATATTTAAATTTAGTAACAGAGTATCTTATGCTTAAATTAACCACGAAACGAGACGGTCATAGAGATTTTTTTTTTTAATGAGAGGGTTCTTCATCTCCATATTTACATTAAAAAGTAATAATTTTGACATAAAAAGTAATATTTTTTTATGAGTTACTCAAATAGAATATTCCTCTCGTAAAATTGAAATATATGACTTGTCTCATAAAAGTTTTTGTTTATTTTAATATAATGGTTTCTAGCATTTACGGAAGTATAGAACTATAATTAAAATTATTAGATCCGAGAGTTACTTTAAATAAATTCTATTGACCAGCTCTCTTTTAAGACAGTTTCATTGATTTTTTTCTAATTCGGTTCATATTTACAATAAAAATAATAAAATTTTTAGTATAAAAATTAATATTTTTTAATGAGTTATCCAAACAAATATTCGTCCTGCAAAATTAAATTGACTTCAAGTGACTTCATAAGAATATTTGTGTATTTTATTTTATTTACAAACTAAAATACTATAATAATATCTATGGTTTTAGATATATATTTATATAAGGTATATTTATATTATTCATTAAAAAAAACATTGACTGAAATTCAAGATATTGGATACGTGATATACTTTTACTTTATATCTTTATTGTTTTCCATGTGTTTAAACTTATTGTGTTTCGTCTAAGACAATTTAATCGATGCTATTATCCATACGTTGTGATAATATAAAAGTTGAAATTTGATAATATTTTAACACTTGCACAAGAAATTGAAATTTGACGTATGAAAAGTTTTTTTTTTTTCCAAGATTTTTAATTTAAGAAAATTTTAATAACAAATAAAAATTTCAGTATCCTTAATCAAATATTTCTTATAATAATTTATTATGAGTTTAATTGCAATATAAGTTAGGTTAGTTAAAGAAAACTGATATTAATTGATTGTTTAATGACGTAGGTTAATCTACAAATATTATATTAGTTTAATTAAAAATTTGAGATCTTAAAATTTGCTCCATGTTTTATTTATTTATTTTATTTTTTCAAATATATATATATATATATTTTTAAAAATATAATAATATTTGAAGATTTTAGTAAAGTCTCTGTATTTCCATAAAGAATAGGTCTCTTGTGAAACGGTCACACGAATCTTTCTGTAAGATGGGTCAACCCTACCGTTATTCACAATAAAAAATAATATTTTTTTAGAGTGGGTCTCATGTGAGACCGTCTCACGGATCATAATCTGTGAGACGGGTCAACCCTACTCATATTCACAATAAAAAGTAATATTCTTAGCATAAAAAGTAATATTTTTTAATGGATAACCCAAATAAGAGATCCATCTCACAAATACGATCCGTGAGACCGTCTCACACAAGTTTTTGCCATTTTTTATGGATGACCCAAATAAGAGATCTGTCTCACAAAATACGATCCGTGAGATCGTCTCACAAAATACGACATGTGAGACCGTCTCACACAAGTTTTTACCTAATAAAAATATCTAGTATTTATGGAAGAAAAAAACTTGTGTGAGACGGTCTCACGGGTTGTATTTTGTGAGACGGATCTCTTATTTGGATTGTCCATAAAAAAATATTACTTTTTAATTTGAATATTGATAAGCTTGACTCGTCTCACAGATAATGATTCGTGAGGCCATATCAGAAGAAACCTATTCTTTTATATTATAATAAAGATAAAGAAATGAAAGATTCGTTGGTGGATATTTTGAGTTATAGTCAATGATAAGATATTTTGTTACTAAATCTAAATACGTAGGATAATCCGTAGAACAATACCTTGGACGGGATTGCAATTGTATTAGGAGAGTTAAAATATTTAAATTAAGTTATTACTTCAGATATATATATTTTTCGAATTTATATTTTTTTCTCAACTTATTATTCTCAAAATTATTATATAATAATATCTCGTTCAGTCTTTTGTTTTAAAGTATGATCTGGCTTATTCGAACATTTTTAATATAATCTTTACTTTTAATTAATTTCTTTAATTCCAAAAATTATGTTGTTCTTATAGTATTTCATATCCAAAAGTGCGATTTTTTGAATTGTTGAGATGGTTTTAGTAAATAATTTATGATTTTATTAGAAATTCACATTAGCAATAATATTTCCTCATAGCAAAATAAAAAATATATTTAGTTTATTTCATTTCCCATATATATATATATATATATATATATATATATATATAAAATCAATAACTTGTGAGTCTGTGACTAATTTATTTTAGAATTTGTCTCTTGTGAGACGGTCTCATGAATCTTTATCTGTAAGACGGGTCAACCCTACCTATATTCACAATAAGAAGTAATACTCTTAGCATAAAAAGTAATACTTTTTCATGGATAACCTAAATAAGAGATCCTGTCTCACAAAATAATACGATCCGTGTTATCGTCTCACACAAATTTTTATATTTATTTTAAATACGTTTCTTGGTGTTATCGGGACAGAGGGCAACATTAAAGATGATTTTCTGAGAAATTCAAACTTATATATGATAATTTTTAATACATAAATTTTACTATAAAACATATGATATTATCCCTTATTGCCTAGCAAAATCCTTTATTTAAGAAAATACACGTTTGATTGGATCTTCTATTTAAGAAAATTCTTAAAATTTCATAATTAGCAAATACCGCTCTCTTTTATTTCCCATCACAAAATCTTAAAAAAAAATTTATAACTATTCTAACACAAAAAAAATAAATTGGTCAATAAATCATTTTTTTTCCAAGTATCATATATGTAGTTATAACTACTACCAAAGAATCGGAAGACCCTATCTTTTATTAAATATAGAAATTTCGATTTTATGTATTATTTTCTGATGTAAAATTAATTAAATTTAATTTTTTTTAAGATAATCTTTTGGCCCACATTTGTGAACAACAAAATATTTTAATTGTAAATTATTTACTTGGATTACAAAAAATTCGAATCCAAACAACTGAACATATCCCTCTATTCACTATTCAGATAGAACAAACCTCCGGAAAATTGTTGCATGAAAACATGTGACATTATTCCTAGATTTTATTCTCAACCGAATGAGAAGAGACAAACCAGACTCCAAGAAACCGAGAATTAGTATAAATTATTAATCTCAACAAACAGCAACACGAAGTTCGACTTCGGTCGGTAAAAAAACAAAAAGAAAAATTTCTTACTGTTCAAAATTTTATCTATTTTCTTAATTTAAATTTTATGTTTGATAACAAGGGACCCTTTTTTCCAATGCATAATGCTATTTTCTTCGTTCTTGAAACTAAGCTGAGATCTGCCGAGTATTCGGATCTTGACCTGATGCCAATGAAAGCACGTCAGACAATGGTGGCGGTTGTATGGGAGCTTGCTGAAGATCCGCCATTGTTGAGGAAGTAGGCATAGGAAGAATGTAAACCGGACGAACTAGCATTGCAGATGGATTATTCCTTCGGTCTGTGTGACCAAGTGCTGAAGTTTCTTGGATTGGATATAAGACGGGGAGGCCAACATTTGCGGGGAAAGGGACAACTGGGAATCCGGTGATGCTGGAAGCTATGGGCAGAGGCAGGGTCGTTGGCCTCGGAACTGGCTGGCTTGTGTTGTCCTGCTGGTTCCCTGCTTGTTCGATTGAGATTTCAGCCAGCTAACAAAAGATGAGAAAATATATTAAGAATAATAATTTTTGATTTTTTTAAATATTTATTAGAAAAAATAATTAGATATTTAATCATAAAAGAATAATAATGATTGATTTTTTAAATATTTATTTATGTTAATTTATGATAATTAAGGAAAAATTTAATTTAATGATTTATAAATAATATAATTTAATACAAATGCAAACACTTAATATAACAATACAATTCATAATTAAATTGAAACACATAATTGAAATACAAATGCAAATTGAAACAAGTATTGCTCATACTGCTCATTATAGAATTGGACAAAAAAAATATGATATGGCAGGGGTGATGAAATTTTTTATTAATCGTCCGAACCGTCCAAACTGAATTGCACCGCACCGTTTTACTTAATATTTTATAAAAATTGCAATTAAAAATAGTAATCATAAACCACACCGCATACGCGGTTAAGTTATTTTTTTTTTCAAAAATCGCACCAAACCATACCGCATAAACTACTTGCCATAATATTTGGCTTATGATTATAGTAATTTGTAAACAACATATTCAATTAAATTAATCGTCATTCATTATATCTCAAATATTTTCGAAATTATTACTCCTACAAAGAAAACTTATTTTCTTCTTAACTATTTTGTGTAAATGTCATTTTTGTGGTGGATGTGTTGTGTTTTAAATTATTAACTTAAGTTTTGAATCTTGATTATTATTTTATCTTTGTATAATTTGAACTATATTTCATATTTGAAAAACTATAATGTTATTGTTTTTAAATAAATTATAATATATGTTCTAATATTTCTCTTTAAAAAAATTGTAAATCGACCACAACTGCCTGAAACCGTAAGACTAATTCTACATGTAAAATCACGATTATTTTTTTAAAAATAGTAACCTACCGCATATAGCAATTCGGTTTGAACTTTTTTCATAAAAATCGCAACGCGATCACTCCTATATATGAAATACTATTTAGCCAATAGAATTTATCCTAGATGGTCAACTATTGTATAAAGTTTTGATTATATAACGTAAATATTAGTTATAATTAAAAATGTATTGAATAAAATATAATTAATTAATATATGTAAAATAAAAAGAATTTTTCGAGAATATTTTTTTTTGCCGAAAAATTTGAAGCAAATGGATCGGAGATAACGTTGTATTTGACTTAAAAATCGTATTACCATCCCATTAATGATAAGAATGAAGAAAAAAGATTACCGAGTCAGTTGTAATATCGAAGACGCTTGAACGGCGTCGGCGATTGAGGTTGCTCCGGCGGAAGAAGTATTTCTGGGCATGGCTAGCGACTTGGGTAGGCGTGCGAGTTTTTACGTAATCTCGGGAGATCCCTCTCCAATTCCCTTTCCCTACCTTCTGCAATCCATAAAGGAACCGCTTGTGCTCTTCTTCTGTCCACGGAACACCTAAAATCATTCTCGTTTCAATCAAATTTGGGTCAAAATCATCACCAAACCCATAAATCAAGACCATAATCGAAGATTTCAAATGGGACTTTCACCAAAAATCCCAAGGAGAATCGAAAAGTTCAAAACAAACAATTGGTTTGAGATCCGACCTCGCTTTCGCTCACGCCCCCTGTTACTAGGCAGGGGTGTGGCGTCATCGGCGGAGGCGTAACCGGAAGCGGTACCTTCCTCAGCCTTCGGGAAATCTTCATCATTGTTATTCACAGCAACGGGTAGCAATTCTGAAAGATTATTCATGCTGGCGCACCTTCTCATGGGATCAACTTCTACTCTGACACCAAACAACATGATCTCGCCGCCGCCTCCGGCAACCTCGGTGGCTGCTGACGGTGGCTCGCTGAAGCCAGACATTGGTTAATTGTTCTCGGAAAATTTTTTTCCTACAAATCTCAAGGAAGGGTACACAAGCAGTGTACGAGTTTGCTATATACACACGGAGAGGATGGCGGCTGTGAAAGCTGACGCTTTAAATTATATATAATCCTATATATATATATATATATATATATATATATATATATATTATCAGTTCTTTTCTTATTTGGCAAAAAGGTCAAGGAAATAAAAAAGATTTTCAGATATCCTTTTCCATTCTCAAAACTAAATACATAAGATTAGGGTATTTCTATCTATATCCATGCAACACGAGGCTAGGATGCGCATAATTAACTAAAATTAATGGAAAAACAAATATTTAGTTTTTTTTAAAAAAAGAAATCTTGTTTAGTTTTATTTTATTTATAAAATTAACTGATTGAAGTAGATAATGATAAAATAATATTTTGTTTGGTATGATTGTTAAAAATGAGATAATTAATAATCTTTTGATAAATTGACAAAATTGCCCTTCCACTTTTGTGGCGGTGGTGGTGGTCGGCCGGCGATGTGATTGCCGGTGGTGAGGCGGTCGGCCAGCGGCGGCAGTCGACAGGAGGAAGGGGTGGTCGGCAGCGGCGGCGGCTGTCGACCGGCGGTCCGAGGAGGTGGTTGGCAGCGGAGGCAGGCGACGGCCGGTCGGTGGGCGGTCGGTGGTGGTGAGTTTGGATTTAGGAGAAGGGTAAAATTGGAAAAATATGATGGATTAAGAGTAGGATAAATAATCCTAGGTGATGAGAATTGATTATTTTATCCCAGTTAATATAATCTAATCATTCATAAGAAGGATTGACTTGGTTAAATAAAAATTCTACCAAACAAGAGATTAGGTGGGTTAAAAATTCATAAACCCACCTCATCCCCCAACCAAACGCAGCGGAAAAGAGTTATACTTTTATGTGAAAATTATATTTTTAACTCTAAATATGGATCGAGTCAACTTATTTCATGGATAAAAATACGTGAGTTCGGTATTATATTTTTCAAAGATTCAAACATGAATATATTTTATTCTTTAATATATTCTCAATAAAAGTTCTTTATAAAACCACAAAATAAATTGAATATGCTTTATACTTTTGGATATATGAAATCCATAATTAATATTTTGGGATCTAAAAAATCTATTAAAAAGGAATAATTTCGACAAAATATAAGAAAGAAAACAAGAACCTATTCAAATTAGTCGTAGGAGATTGTATTACATTTAAAAAACAATTTCCATCTCTCTCTCTTTTTTTTTTTTTTTTGAAACAATAGTCTGGTCATCTTTTCTTTTCTACTTTTTGGAAAAAGATGCTTTTTAACCAGGTTAAGCGTTTTCTTCATGTCGAAGTTACATATAATTAATTGACTAAAAAGTTCATGAAAATCATGTGCACAAAAAAAAAAGTTGATGGACTCAACTATATATGATTCATCCTTTGATGTTTTTTTGCACACAATGTCCATGAACTATATATGATTCATCGTTTGTTGTTTTACAAAAAAATAATTAATGATATAACTGAAATCTTTTAAATCACACAATACCACAGACATAATGTGTCGATCATTTATTTAGCATAGACAGTTGTTGCATTCAAATAATTTTTCCTCTCGATAATTTTCCTCATTGTGACTATGAGAATCGTACATTTGTCATTGACTTTGATACAAATTATAAGATTAATCATTTGTTATTTTATCAAAAATTATAAATTTGTTCTTTGACTCTTAAAATTTTCATTTCTCCTCTGTCAGTTTCATCCTTCTAAAACAAATTTCTAACACTTTTTTTTTTAGTTTCGTACAGAAAGGTTGAAATAGTCGATTTAAATTTATTTTGCATAAGAAGCATATTAATTTATAATTACAAGTTGTATTATGAGTAATATATATATATATATATATATATATATGAGTTGAGAAACGTGTTCTCCAACTATGGCCCATACATCACATAATAACAACTTTTATAATTGTGTCACATGTTGATTTTTTAGGTGGGACACTTGTGCAATTTTTTCCAAAATAATGATTAAGATGTCTTGACTAAATTAGAGTACAAAAGAATTGAAGAAAAGTTTCAAAAGAAAATGTATTGTTATTATAACTTGAGTCTATTTTACAAATGAGACCTATGAGTCTATTTATATTACTCATCTTACTTTCTAAAGTATTATATATTTATTGTAAATAAAAAGATTTTATGATGTTCTACTATATTGTTTTTCATAAACAACTATATGATTCTAGAATATTTTAAGTCGCTACATCATTCTACATTAATAAAAGTGCTAACTAATCTTGTTTATAGTATTCTGAATCCCTTATTACCGGTTTTAGGATGTTCAAGATCCTTCACGAATAACCTAGACGACTTTCAATTGCTTCTGCTAAACTCTTGTCTGTTCCAGAATTTTTTAGACTTTTATTTCTTCATGTGAGACTAGAACATGATGGATCTTTTTCAGATTCAACTTAGCATCTTGCAAGCACCTTCTTCAACGACATTTTTGTTGACTCGCGTGCCAAGTTTTTACATTCTTGATCAAGGAGTTAATGAAAAGAATCAGTCTAATTAGGATAAGTCCGAATAAGAATGAATGTTATTCTGAATCACATGGAGATGTGAACTCGTAGCTAGCTGCATCCCTGAACCATTGAGGATCACACAATTTTCGGATTCTGTGTTCCTATTGAGAAAGTCAAAGTTTAAATAGTTAAATTTGACGACTATAATTTGATTAGATCAAACATAATGCTTATAAATGAGTTTATAAGTTGATTTCATGAGATTGAAGAAATGGAGTTAGCATAATAACTAATTAAGGAAGGAGAGTCTAACTGCATGTTTTTGTGAAAAAGTTCAATAAATTGATAGACCTCCAATATGGTAAGTGAAAATTTTGATATTCAAAATTTTCAATTTTCATTATATGAAAAACGATTTGTATCCTTGACACATCAGCGCTGTCAGATCGTCGATCGAAGTTATAATGAGTTCAAAATCATTTATTTAATGAATTTAGAATTTATTGATTAAATGATATTAGTAGTAGTGACTACTAATATTTACAAATTCGTATAAAATGTTCTAAAGTGATTTAGAATTAATTAAATAAATTAAATAATAGTTGTTTAATTTAATTAATGTCTATGCATGTATTAAATGTGCATGTTAAATATATTAATGTTTATATATATACATTTTATATGGAGATATAAAGATGTGTATATATGTTATTAATATATCATGCATTATCAAAAATTGATAAACACGTGATATAATAATAATATGATAATTTTATTTAATGAAAAATAAGAGTCCTGCTGAGATAAAGATTGAGAATCTTGATGGGAGATGGATTCCTTAATGGGATCGAGAATCACACTCAGTAAATATACCAGGAGCACAAAAAATAAGAGAATTTTGCACACTACACAAAAATTCACCAAAATACTCCCCCTTTCCAAGCCAACCTCTCGGTCATCACCAAAATTTGGCGAACAAAATCTTGGCCAAGTGTGTTCTTCCTACACCGCGTCCCTCCGACATATATGCACTTGACTGCGGATTATGAAAATTCGGACAATTCAGTTTCAATGAAGAAATTGTTTGCAATTTACTAGTGCAATCCAAACAAGAATGGACCTAATTCGACGATCAAAATGCCGAGATCCATTAGAAATGGAAATACAAGAAGAGTTATCTCCACTAATCCCGGAGTGGTTTGGAATTCCAGTATAATTTACGCACAACTACAGAAACCAATCACCCTATGAATGTTAAATAACATATGATGCCTAAGGACAGTTTCGAGCGTCGAAACTAAAAATTTAAAACTTCCGTTGTGTTTTGGGTGCGAGAGAGTAAAAGACTTTGAACAACTCTCCGTGTTACCAATAAGTGGCATTGGAGGACTTGGCAAAACAACTCTTGCTCGGCTGGCCTTTAATGATAAAGTAGATGAGCATTTCGATATGAAAATTTGAGTCTGTGTCTGAAAATTTTGATCAAGGCCATGATAGAGTCAGCAGCTGGTAAAGAAAGTTCTTCAAATTTAGCGTCCTTGGATGCTTTACAACGCCATCTCTTGGAGCTGATGAACCAGAAAAGACACTTGCTTGTGTTGGACGATGTGTGGAACGATGATCAGGAGAAGTGGGGTATGCTGAAGAATGCAGCAGCATGTGGTTCGAAAGGTGCTACAATTGTTCTCACCACACGCCTTAAAAAAGTGGCAGACATCATGGGAACGCTCACGCTCCCCCCCTCCCCCATTTAGCAGGGTTGTCTTAGAAGAATTGAGGAATGGCTTCATGTCCTAACAGTGAAATTTGGAATCTACCCCAAGAAATTTTGCTCTTTCTAGCCTTGTTATTGAGTTATCATCATCTTTCCTTGTAATTGAGACGCCGTTTAGGCCAGACCTGATGCCATTGCTTCTCTGACCTCATAACATGCATCTAAAATTAGACAAGTTTCGTTCCGATATCTTTATGAGTTTTAGTGGGGAAACCAAGGGATTACGGAATGAACACATATAATTTATTCATTACTTTTTCCGGCCTCTCGTACTGTGCATGTTAAAAGTTTTTGTTGCCTTACACTCTACCTTCTAGTGTTGACAAGGGCGACTAGTTAATCCAATAGCTAAGATATCCACGAGCAGAATAAACGAAGGCGGTCCTTGAATTGATGGACACAAAGAATACTTTGAGAGAAATTATTCGACTATAGCTAGGAAAAGTTCAATAATTCTATTCATAGATACAATAGCAATAATAAAAAAATTTACTTTAGCATTACACAAAATTAAAAGTATATGTTGTCCCAACAATTTCATGGTTCAATTTAAATTTTAGATATATTATAGGATAATTTGAATACAAAACCTATAAAAAATACATTTTCTTTTTCATTATATAATTCTAATAAATTATTGTTTATTTATAATTATTTCAACCATTTATTTGATCTTACGATATTATTTCATTCACTAAATAAACTGCTAAATTTCAAAATCTACATAGAATGATAGAAACATTCTCCCACGTTTAATTCAAAAGTACCGAGAAAATATATTTTGGGCCAACGTAACTAACCGCATGATGACGTCGCATGAATCACTTACAAGGTCATTAGGGGCATTTACGTATTTTCACGTCAACAGAAGTTTCAGTTCAGTTCACAACAGACAGCTTCGTCGAGGAAACAAAAAATAAAAAAAACAAAAAACTCGTTCGTCCAAAAACCTCAAATTAACAGTCATCGGTTCTTCGAGGAATTGATGAATGGACGCCGACGAGGTAAATTTAGGCACCCCATTTGACGGTATTCGGCAGAAGGGATAGCCATGGAGACGGCGGCGCTACCGTCTTTATTAGTTCAACTGCTTATTTTCTGGACCGTTTGTTTGCTTATTTACACTATCGATATTCCTGCATTTGAGTGTTTTATCTATTTCGTTTCGATCTTTTTCTGTTTTGTTGATTCTTGGGTATTACGCTTTGTTCATTCGAAGTATTTGTGCTTTTTTTGTTTTTTTTAAAAAATCGTCTTTTTAGTTTTATTATGTGTTTAGAGTAGGCGTTTGTCGGTTTCCGATCTACGTGCGTTTGATTGTGTGGTTTTTTTCCAGTAAATTTAGCAATATTTTCCTAAATGTTTGAATGAGTGTCAAATTTAATTTTTTTTAAGCTTTGAAAATATTCTACTCGGATTCTTGGTGTTTTCTTGATTATTTCAGTGGGGGGTTTAACTCTTTTTCTCTATTTGATTGCAGAAATTGAAGGCGTTGAAGAAGGCCTACGCAGATATAATTTTGAACATATCTAAGGAGGCGGCGGGGAGGGTGACAGCGTCCGAGGGGAAGGCAGTGAGGTATCAACATGAGTTGAAGGTGGCAAAGGAGGAGGGCTTACGGTTGTTGATGCGTCTCAAGCAAATGATGGATTCTAAGGTGAATGATTGGATTTTAAGTTTGAATGTTCTGTCTGTACCATGTTTTTATGGGTCTCTTGAATAGGTACTTGCATCGAACAATGATGATTGTGTTCTGTTTAAATTTTATGAAGTTTAGTCTTTTCCCTTTTTTCGAATATAATGTTGGTGGAACAAATTAATGAATGGGTATCGCTGTATGAATTTGCTTTATCAGATTTTTGTTCGATCTTTGAAATAGTTCAATAAAAACAAATGGATTTTGCTTGGAGCAAGTAGCAAATTGTAAGGATGTTAATGCTTCTTTCTTGACTCTTGTGCAGCAACTACTTTTAGTGCCTTAGATGGATTGATGGATTCACTTGGTTTTTTGAGAACAGGATCACATTGTCCAAAATATCTTATTTTCTTTGTTGGCATCTAAAGCTACCTGCTTTGGAACCCGATGTTGGTTCATGGTTGATACAACAAAGATTTAACGCATATGTGTTAAACTTGGAATTTATCTATTTTATGGTTGTATAATGCCAGAAGCATTAGTTTGACAGAGTTAATTCTTCCATCGCATGTAATAGAAACAGATTTGATATGGTCACCTTTCCTGTTAGTCTGTCATTTTAATTATTAGTCATGTAGTTCATGAAATTTTTTTAGTTTAGTCATTTCATCCATTGAATAGTTGCTGAATAAGGCCCAAATAACTTCACTTGTGCTGCTATTATTTCTGTATGATGGTTCTTGATATCAGTTTGGCTTTGATTCATAAATTCACAAAAATGAAACAACGGAAGCATGCATTAAACCATTCATTATACTCCCACAGTGCTATAAGCTTAAGATACCATTGTTAGAAGTTGAGGAGGTATGGAAATATAAATGTGCTGCCACTGTATGCAGAAGTCTCTGTCAGCAATATATTTACATCCAATAATGGTAAAATTTAAGTGGATGGGATTGGTTGTGTGTTTGACAAAGATTGTCAGGTTAGTGCCAGTTCAATTTATTCAATTAACCATGGCAAGATTGATCCTAGCCAGCCTACTGTTATGAATTTCACTAATTGGCTTCAGATGACATTCCATAATTTTGGAAGAGGAATTATCTTAGCCACTAGATGTTTAAAAGGTGAAGTCTTTGTGGCCAATGCTGGAAGCTTAAGCACTGACAGTGATTTTGTCATGGGTACCCAGGTTGTTGATGATAACAATTAATTGCTGCCAAAATCAAGCTCCTGAATCTTAAATATAGAGGGTATTACCCTTTTGTTCAGGGTGAAAATCAGTTGCATTCTAATTGAAACTTGATTTGGGGGTTGAGTTCTTCGAGGGGTATTTTTTTTGTTGTATTCTATAGACACGTGTGCTTTTTTTTCAAGTGTAAATTAGAAACTAATTTGATCTTTGGGAAACATTTAACTGTAAAATTTGCAATTTCCGGAGAAAAGGACAAAAATTGACAACCAGCGATTAGTTACTGGACTAAAACTCAGTTTTGAATGTGTCGCCTGAAAAAAACAAGTGTGACCACTCTCTCTGTTCCAAGTATATGCTTACCTCTACGATCCCTGCATCTTGTCTCACTTGTTTAACTGATTTATTTGGTCAACTGTACAGGTCAATAAAGCGGAAGCAGCATCAGTGAATCAGCAGAAGAAGATTGAGGAACTTGGAGCTCAACTTGATGAAGCTGAGGATATTGTAAGAGATCTCAGAGAAGAGTTGAGTGGATTGCGTGATGAGCTGGAAAAGGTAAAAGACGATAATAAGCGTTTCATGAATGAAATCGATGCCTCTTTTTCACGACGAATACCCGTTGAGAATCCTATTTATTCATATCAATCCCGTACATCCCTTCCTCCAAAATCACTTGATGAATCTGCTATAGCTTTGGATGCGACAATACCTTATCTGTGCAAGACAAATGCATGTTCCAAGTGCCATAATGGAACAACTTGCTCGTGTAGTTTATATATTGGGAATACGGACTTGCCTTCTATAATATTGAGAGGTGCCGAGTCGGGACTATACCGAAAGGGATGCTCACAAAGAATCCATGCATGTGAGAGGAGTTCTTTGGATAGGAATATGCGTCTCTTAGGGGAAATCGATAAAGTGAAGGGTAAAACTCTGAATGAACTCGAGAACAAACGATTGGGAGGCGTTAAATGTATGAGGTTCAGTCCTTCCCTTCAGAAAAGGAAGAGAACCTATAGAAAAAGAAAAATTATAACTCCTTTGAGTGGGAAGAAATCTGATATTTTAGTCAAACTTGAACATTTACATGAACTTGCTGCAAGAAACGATCCTCGTCCTGTCAAAATTAATCATTCTGATGAGGAACATTTAAGGCTAGTGTCGCGGCTGCCACCAGATAAAGATGAACAACAAACTTCTCTAGGGTGTTCAGAATATTCTGAGAAGGATGAGGCAAAAACAGACAAGGATAATGAACTGATTGAGGAAATGTTGCCATGCAAGGAAACTAGAGTTGAAGAGAGTTTACAGTCTTTGGATCGTAAGATGGAAGTCGAAAAGGTTTATTTTGCATCAAACAGTGTGTCTGACACTACAACAGGGCTTCTTAGCCAACCTAAGAGGGAAAGAGTTATTAAAATTACATTTGAAAGGAAGCGAAAGAGAAAAGATTTCAATGGATCTGGCGAGAATGTATCCGTTCAAACTGAAGAGAGAATCGGCAATGAGCAAAATGGCCATCAGGATCTAGTGCTGCCAGAGTCTGGTTTGGTGTTGGAGTCACTAAGAGATAGTATGTCAAGCTTGGTGCTGGAGTCGAAGGATAACAGGCAAATGGCACAAGTTGCTCGTCAGGTATGTTGATGAAAAATACTTGGCTTTTTATGTTTGTGTTTGTGCTTGGCCTTGATGGATCTACATGCGTATGCCAAAATTGTTCAAAAATCAATATCTGGATACATTTCATGTACATATTTAATTCCATTTTCTCAGTTTTATGCTAGATGAACACCTTTTTTTCATAGGTATTTAGAACTCTATGCTCTATCAAGATGCAGCTAAATAACACTTCTGGAATGGCTTTGGTAGCAAGTAATTATGGTATTTGGACACTTTTCATGTATAAAATTCAAAATCTTTGAAATTTTTTATTGTGAGTAAAGCTACACTTGATATGGCGAAATTTTTGAAGTGGTTTGATAAGGATCCCGTTTCTTCCTGTCTACGTATGTATGGTGGTATCTTGGCCCCAAACTTCGAAAGACTCGTGATACCATTTATAACACTGCAAAGGTACTTAGAAACTTGCTTAAGTTTCTTAGTGGTAGAATAGCTTATCATGCTGCAAATACGCAAGTAAAATCTCGTGTATTTACTTTTGATGCGGCATTTTCTTTGCTGTTTTCTTTAAATGAGGCAGCAATCAAGTCTACCTTAGGAATTAAATGTGCTGCTCCTGTCTCCTGGCTGCATCATTCCTCCCATTTTCATTCCATTTCCCGCAGTGTGTATGCATTATTTGACCTGTCACTTTCCCTTGCAATTTCGATTTCGTTTAACTTTACGCTATAAATATTATAGTTAGATTTAGATTTCACAAATTGAATTAGTAAAAAATTGTTTTTAACATTTTTTAACATATGCGCAAAAGATACTTTTTACTCTCACTTTTGTTGATGTAGATATAACCCACATTTTGTTTGACCAAAGACAGTTTTTGTCATGGTCTGAATTTTCTTGATATGTAATTTTCTTTACTATCTGGATGCTTGGGTGTAGAGCTAACTTGTAAAGCTTTTTCTCGAAATCATCATATGAAATTTAGCATGCTGTGTATCGTGCTCTTTGTTTCTTCATCGTGAATCCTAGATATTTCCACATCTTATATAAATAATCCTTAAATTTCGTTAATCTCTTGTCAACTTGTGATATTTATTTATCATAGAATCTGACAAACTGGACTTCAGTGAATATACACATTCAGTGCCTTAATCAAACCATTTTTTACTTGTACAACTCAAATATGTTGGATGCCCAGGTATTAAGATAATTTGTTCATAATCACAAATGAACACTTGCAAATCCACTTCTAATGTATTGAATTTATTATAAAACCATGCTAGCTGAAACATTGACTTGGATGCCCACTAATAACCATATGCTCATCCTTAATGCAATAAAAGTACAAATATTCCGGTAGAATCTAAACTTTCAGGTTAGTAATAATACCAAGTCTCAAATTCAGCATCTATATTTCCTGTCAGATTCTTGTTGAATTGTTCAGAATGAATGCTTCTTGTAATGATATATGCTTTAGCAAACAGTCTGTTGGCATGAGGGTGAACTTCTGTTCTATCACTGTGTGTAATTCATCTTCTGCATCAACGTCCTGCTATACTTTCCGGGATCTCTTTCATTTTCGATTTTCTTGATCTAGGAATCTATTTATCTTTTTTTCCATATTTGCAGCTTATAGCTTTATCAGAGACGAAGTGGTGGGATTGAGGTTGATGGTTTTTTGAAACTAACCATGAATGCTTGAAGTGAAATAATGCATGTCTATTTTAACTGTCTGTCCTGCTGCATTATGGAGACCATGGCCAAAACTGTAATTTTGTTCATCGTCTTGTGGTAGATTATTACCGGTAAACTTTTCGATTTACGAGGACATGTGATCGAAATCATTCAGAGCAGTGTATTTCCTTTCAGTTAAACTGAGTTGTGGGAGTTCCTTTGTGTGTTATATGTAGATATGGCCAGATATTATAGTTCAAAAGTTTTCTCCCATGCTTGGTGTTGGTTTTACTTAAAAGAATAATACCCTAGAGAAATCACTATATAAAATTATGTTAGATAACATCAAGTAGACAAGAAACACAATCGTGTCACATCCAAGTTCACTACATCCGAAAGCTATAGCAGAGGCAAGGTAGACCCATTCTAAGCGACCACACATAGAAGTAACCGCTCTAGCTAAAACATGAACCGCCTGATTCGTTGATCTATTTCTAAAAACAAAACTACAGTTTGAAACATTCTGAGCTAGACCTTTGCAGTTTCAATCATCGATCCAAAGCTAGTAGAGTCAAAATTATGATCATTGAGAACTAAAACAACCACTTTGACATCGATTTCAGATGTCACATGCTCGACTTGCAATGATTTTAGCCACCAGCTAAAGGCTTCTCGAATTCCCAACGCTTCAGAATACATCCATAACCTGCATGCGAGAGATTAGAAAAAATTGCCGCATCAACATTACATATCATCATTCCTCCCGGAGGCTTGTTCCATCGAGTGTGTGTTATATTTATTTACTATAATTTTATAACATAAATATTTTGTCGCATCATAGGATTGTGTTCCATCGTAGGATTGTGTTCCATTTCATATTCTACAGTAGATAAATTTAGATTCTACATTTTTTTACTTTTGTTTATAGCTTTTTCTTACAAGACAAATAAAAAATGACTTTTTGCTTCTGAACCCAAAAATTAAATCGCTTTTATTTTTTTAATGCACGCGACATAATTTTCTTTAGTTTTAGGACACAGTAATGACCACAATGTAAAGCATTATAAAAATTTGCAAAATTATGAGTCAAAGATTAATATTGCAATCGATGAATTAATATGATTGTAATATTATAAACAAACTATCTTATCATTTAGTGATTATGAAGATTATAATAACACGGTATTATGATGATGATGCTTTTTTTTTTAGTTGACCAATTTAACAAAAAAAAAATCGTTAAATTTTAGTATTATAATTTCATTAAAGTTTCTTTTATAACTCTGTATTCAGCCAACATTCTCGTACTTAGTTTATATGGATCATAAAAACTTTTATGACATCATGTCACATGATCGATTTTATTTTATGAATCTTTGACTCTATCTAATTCATAAAAAATATTATTTTTATGTCAAAATGTATTATTTTTCATTGTATGTAAGAATCAGGTTGATATATCTCAAAGATATAGAAATGTTATACCGTCTCGTAAAAAACCAATTCGATCCAAATGCAATCATTACCTATGTATTCATCATAGGTTATCCTTAAATTTTGATGTCAATCATTTTCATTTGAAATTATTATTGATAAATAAAACTAGGGGTGTCAAAATGCAACACGACCCGTCAAATTGACATGACCCAACACGAAAAAAATCAGGTTCGGGTTGGTGTTTTTCGGGTTCGGGTTGAATGGGTTCGGGTTGGTGCCAGGTTATACGGGTTTCGGGTTGGGTCGCGGGTTGACCCAAAAACTTTTTTTTTTGAAAATATTACATATATTTTTATATATTGTATATTTATATGATAAATTTTCATCATTTAATATATATTTTTTTATTTTTTTAACAATTGTTTATTTGATTTAGTAAATATACTTTAATTTTCTACAATTAAACTTTTAAATTTAAATCGGAAATTTTGTTGTTATGTGTTTAAATTAAAATATTATTATTATTTTTTATTTTTTCTAATTTTTTTCATTAATTTTTTTTAAAAAATAAATAAAATTCGGGTTAGACGGGTTGAGTCGGGTTAGATGGGTTCGTGTTCGAGTTGGGGGTTTTCGGGTTGCTTCGGGTTCGGGTTGAAAAAAAATTTTAAAAATTTCGTGGGTTGACCCGAAACCCGACCATCCGACCCGATTGACACCCCTAAATAAAACCAACCCATTTATTTCTAGAGATCGACCCTCCAACTCTTTGCTTTTGAGTTTTTCGACTATACGTCGTCGCCTAGAGGTAAAAGTTAGATGGGCCAAACGAAATTAAGATGAAAATGAAGGGCAAAATGGCCAAAACATTTCTATATATAATACCGGACTCCATCATTTGGAGCTCACGTGCTGTTTTTCTTTCCCAAATCGACAATAGACGAATAGAAGCCAAAGAGTGCCTGTTATCCACATTCTCTCTCTATATCCGCCGTTTTCTGATTTCCGCCCAAATCTCCGATCAATTTAGGGTTTTCCGGTCGACGAGTTAACTCAGACATGAATTCTGATTCGATCCGCAACGCTTCTATTCCGCTGGCCTCCTCAAACCCCGGATGTTTCACTAAGAAAAAAAGGGTATGCTTCTTAGTTCTTGAATTGGAATATCGAATTAGAATTTCTTTGAATGGGTTTGGTTGGTAGCGTTTTTATTTTTTTATATTTTCTTGTCTTTTTAATAAAACGGTTTTTTCTTGAAAAAACATCTCTGTGATTTGTCAAGGTTATGGTTTTCGCTGCGATTATTCGATTGTTTGTTTTTTATTCAATTTTTTTCTGGAGAAATTTTATTTTTTCTGCACAGTTTGCTTCGATTTTTAAAAAAATCTTGTCAGATTATTTGTCGTGTAGAGTGCTTTTTTTTCCCGAAAAAATTATTGACTTTTGCCTTTGTTATATAGGCAAATCGATCAGCGAAGTTGAAGCAGTATAAGCTTGATGCTCGTCGGGAGCAGTGGCTTTCTCAAGGTTTGAGAGAGATATATATATATATATATATATATATATATATATATTCATATGTGTTTATGAAGTTATGTTGAATCTTTTGTTATTTTTTCCGTTTTTATTCAACGTTTCCACTGTAATGCATATTCTTTTTGAGCTTTAACTTTATTTACTTTAGGTTCTTAATAATTTTCTTCTTTTTTTCTGTGCGCTCCGAAATTTAATAACCTGTTGTTTAAATTTATCCTGTAATATTTGGTCGTTGGGTTTTAATTATTTCAGTAAAAAACAAGGATGCATGTAAGAATGAAGTGAACGGTGGGTTGGGTACACGCCAAGGGCCTCCAGTGCATTTGGAGAAGGAAAGGGGCCAGTTGAAAGAGAACCTGGAGATAAAGATGAGGGATATCAATGAGAATTATGGAGATGGATCGAGCATGAATCAGTTTAGTGACTCTAAATTCTCATCGTCAAACAGCCCCACCAGTTACAACAGTGGTATGTTGGGAAGTAATCAACCTGGGATCAATTTTACTGAAAGTAGCAGCATCAGCAGCAGTCGAAGCAGTAGCATTAGTAGCAACGGATGCTTCTGGGGAATTATGAGTGAGGAAGAAGACGAGGATAGTGGTGATGATGGCTGCTTGGACGATTGGGAAGCTGTGGCTGATGCATTGGCCGCCACTGATAAGATGCAAGAGCATAGCCCTAACTCAGCATTGGTTCCTCCACCTTTGAATAAGCATGGAAATACTGCACAATCCATCTCTAATTCGAAAATAGCAAGCCAAGAGATTGATGTTTTAAATGCAAATCTAGAGAGGAGAGACACAGGACATACACCTCAAATGAATTGTCGGGCTTGGAGGGCAGACGATGTTTCTCGCCCTCGATGTCTCCCGCATTTGTCAAAGCAGTATAGTTTCCCCTTGAAATCGGAGCGACAGTTTGGCTGCGGAAGATCTGTTTGGGATTGTAAGAATGTTCAGCAGGTTCCAACATCATGCCCAATATGCTGCGAGGATTTAGACTGCACAGACTCGAATTTCCTCCCATGTCAGTGTGGTTTCCGGCTTTGCCTGTTTTGTCACAAGAAGATTCTGGAGGAAGATGGGCGTTGTCCCGGTTGCAGGAAGCACTATGACCATAACCATGTTAAAGGAGAGGCAACATTTGATGGAGGAAGTTTGACTTATCAGTTGGCTCGATCTTGTAGCATGATAACAAGATCTTAGGAAGAGTCTCTGTTCCTTGAAGTGTCTCCTTTTTCAGCATGTCTTGCATGGGTTTTACTGTTCAGATTGATTTTTAGAGCCTTTGATATTCGTATAGAAAAATTTCTGAAGCACATGCACTAATTGTAGTTCTCTATTGGTTTTGGTGCTGATGAAAAAATGTTATCATGTGAATAGATAAGGTGTTATAAAAATTTATTACATAAATTTTCTTGCAATATGATAGTTTGTTTATCATTGCAACAACTTACACTCTTCTTGATGATAACATTGTTCTGAACCATTTGAAAGCTTTATCTCCTTGAATTACTTCATTAACTTCCGAAATTTATTTATCATATTTTTTTAGTTTAACTAGTGTCAAAGATTGAGTTGAGTGGGATTTTCATATAAAACACTTGGTGATATTGATGTATTTTGCTTATATGATGCCTTGGAGCAATTAGTCGACATATGAATGCTTGATCCTTGTGTCTGGTGCTCAACTGTGGCCTATTGTTTTAATTGTAACTGCGAAAAATCACTATATCTGGTGAAAGTTACATGATTTCATGTGTGATATTGGAACTACAGTAGTTTTATCCCACTGATTAAGAATAAATCTGATATCTTTGGCTGAAAACATCTCAAAATACACTTGTCCTCATCAGCTATATTGCTCATCTTGGCTTCCAGCTTTTAGATCTATTGCATTCTTCTGAGTTAGAACGATACTAGTTTATTCCTATTACTATTATTCTTGATTTTATATAAGTCGTTTGGAATGCCTCAAGAATTACTATGATGAATTGATTGATATCCAGTTGATTTATTCATGGTCAGTATTCAGTATCAACCAGCATAGTATCCTTCAATATCAGCTTACAATATAGTCTGCTGAAAATATCTGATGTAAGTTCCACATCAGGCTAAAAAAGAATCGTCTTCTGAGTCACTTGAAATTTTACCGAGCTTTTGTTCCAAGAAATATGACTTCATGTTGTGAAATTTAACTGGAGACCTTTGCTTTGGAGGTAGTGGAAGTGGTGAACCAGGACCTACCACCTTTTTCTTCGGTAAGTTCTTTGCGATTTCTGCACAAACTTGATCAACCATATTTAAGAAATCCTTGACAATAACAAATAATTGAAGTGGACTCATGGCTTTATTCTTTAAACCTCCTTCTTGATAATACACTGTCGTTTTCTTCACAAGCTCAATTACTCTTCTTTCTTCCTTTCTCACCTAATTAAGTTCCTCTTCACTGTCCTCTAAAACCTTTTTCATTTCCCTTAAATATTCATCTTGTTCAACCTCGCCGCATGTCAAAATCTGCTTAATCTCATCAACCTTGTATTTCAGAGTTGAAAATGTGTTCATGAAGCTGTCATAGTCTATGGTGGCTGCTTTCTTCACGTTACTAAACTCAAAACCTAAACACCCGAATGCTTGTAATCCTAGCATTAGACACTCTGTATCATTTTCCTCTGAATTCTTGATATTTGAATTTTTATCTTTATCTTGTCTGTGTTCTGTTGTGCTAATGCCACCAGGTTTATTGTCTCTATTGATCACATGGCGTTTACCTTCTGATAGGATGACTTGTTCAACAACAAAGTGAAGTAGAGTGGTTTTACCATTTGTACTTTTCACATCGGAGAGTCTACAAAGGGAGTTAAGGTTGAAATCTTGAGCATCTCCTCTTGCTGTTCCAGCATTCATTCTATTGCCAACCTTGAGAATAGCTTCAAGGAGTTTAAAGAAAATTCCACCAGTTCTTAGTTCCTGATTTCCCAACTCAAGTGTATGCAGACATTCCTTGAGATGCAATATTTCTTGGTCATAGGTAAACCTGAAAAGCATTGCGCTAAAGCGAATGAATGCTGACGGAACAACTGTCAAGATTTGGTAGAGGAAAAACTCGGCATCAGCTAGCTTTGTTCGGTTCTCACTGAATTCAAGTATTTTGGTTCTCTCTTCTTGAGTTGGGCTAATCTTGTTAAGTTTTTCAAGGGTATCAACATCAAGTCCTCGGCCCTCCAATAAAGCTTCGAGAATTTTTTTCCGAGGAACTGCTAGAGACTTGAGGACGATTGCTGTATTTTGGGAATTTCGTGGGTCGAGGATGAACATTTGAGCAGACTGACCTAAGTTAGAATTGCCCTGACATGTTGATTTGCTACTTCTGTTGGTTGCTTTTTTACTGGCTGTTTTGTAACTGAACAGGGATTCCATCAGTGCATCATCTAACCTGATAGAATGACACAGAAAGAATGGAAATTCAACAAACTTCGATCTGTGACAAACAAGAATGACAAGACAAAGCATAAAGGTGTGAATCTTGATGCTCTTACCTAAAGATCCGTCATTGATCTCATTCCATACCATTGAATGATCCGTATTAGCAGTAACCTTGTCCCAGTGCAATGGCTTCAGTCGTGTTTTAAATTCTTCATCTGCTTTCTCTTTATGAATGGTTTGAAATTCTTCATTTGCTTTCCCTTTATCCATGGCAGGATCTTCCGTACTCATACTGTTGATTTATATTCCTCTCGAGGGAATGAGTGGGTTATATGGTGAAATTAGACCCTGTGTCTTGGCTGGTAATGCATGTTTTGATTTTGGTGGAATCGGAGGTGATTCTGGGTTGAATTTTCTTCTAGGGGGTGCTGGCGGAGGCGGAGGCGGAGGTGTAGGCGGCAGTGGTGGTTGTTGTGGTAGAATTTGCTCGGATGAAATTGACATCTGAGTCAAAGGAGTCGCTGGTGGTGATGGAGTAGATCGCCATGTTTTAGATATGGGGAATGGAGGATGTTGGTGTTGAGAAACTGGCTTCAATGCAGACAAATCAGAGATTTCATTTAGAGGGTATGTGGTTGGTGGCACTGGTTTCTTTGCCGCAGAGTTATACGCTCCCTTGGAACAGCAGGCCTGAAAAATTCCCAGCACAGAAACCTGCGTCAGATCTGCGTTTCCCAAGGCTCTTGGCGATTACAAATCTATGTACAAGGTAGACTATGATCCCGGCTACAAGAAGACTAATCGTTAGCTGTGATTGCAACAACCTGAATCATTGATTTGCTCTGTGCAGCCATTTGATTTAAGTTTGTTTCTTTGGATTTTCATGCACGTTTTCTGAAGTTGGGGGTAAGAGGAAGATAAATAATTATCAGGAAGTAGAAATTTACAAACTCGTTATGTAAAAAAAACATGTGTGGAACAATGAAATGATGACAGTGAAATGTATGTACGGTATGATTTGAAGTGGTTTCGTCGTTGTGATTGATGCAACCAAAGTTGAGGTACGCAGTCTGTAATGGAACGCAGGCTGATGGCAGTTTCGAAGAATTGATTGATGGTTGGAATAGTCAGGATGATTTTTGTAATATTTCACAGTTTATCACACATCAAAATTTTAATTTATTGTAACGATTATTTATTCATTTTTATTATTTTTTCACAATTTTAAAGTTCCAAATAACATGTATATTTTTAAGAAATTTTAAGATAAAATAATTCAGTTATTCAAAATTGTAGTCTAGAGATAAATAAAAGAGATTTACATTTACAGTTTATTTCATGTTAACTACAATTCATTTTATGTGTAAAATATGTATCAAATTTAATGCAGATACGAACGGATATGCAATATAATGTGCTTGTAGTATATATTAATTTATGCACATGTCATAATAATCCAACTCAATTCCTTGTATCAACATAAAGAAATATGAAAGCTATTTTGATTTTGGGAGAAAGGCATCGATATCTTTGGAAAATGCAGAATTTTATACTACTAGAAAATTTAAACATCTTTTACATGATCGTACAGAATTCTCGCGCTCACATGTGACACGATAGAGGTTGGTGTCAAGGCTGTGGCGGCCTTGACGATCTATTGAACGATTCTCCATCCCTTTTCGCTAGCAAAATAGCGAACCCTGTCAGCGAACAATATACAGATGCAATTTCTGTCAGAAATCAACTCAGTTGTCTATTGTCTACATGACATTAAACCGTATGTTCCCACTTTTTGAGAAACCTTCAACTACATGAATTAAAGATCTCCATTACATGGATCAACAATAGTGTTCTAAAACTCAGGCTAGGCGGCCAGGATTTTGGGATCTTTTTTTGGCTTTAATTTTTGAACATGGCTTTGTGCTTGTTTTAACACACCACTCTTATCTTCTTTGTCTACTTATTTTTGTACGCACAAGAAATTCGAACCAATCCCTAAAGATAAATTTTTTTCCTTATTTTGATCTTGCAGAGGAAAGGACCAGATGTCGATTGGATTTTAACAAAGTTTTGGCTAAAATTTATTTTAAGAACCATTACAAGTCTCTGACGCCCAACTAGCGCCTAGCAAATGTTAGAACCACAAGCATTGATCCTATAATTTCTGCGGTTTTCATCTATGAATCAGATTGTTCAATGAATATTGGGAAGGAACTGCATACCTCATGTGGACTGATGATTCGTCTCCTTGCCAAAATTCGAAACTCTCAGGTATGAGCCTGTATCCTCCCCAGCTTTTGGGCCTAGGAATCCTATTTCTGGACATAAAACAAATGATAATCTATGATCTTGGATTTGCCATGGTGGCGTAAGGGTACAAGGATGAATTTTTTCTTATTAGATTATTCAAAAACATGAAGTTTTGCACATAACGTCACAATTATTCAGATTTCAGGAAAGTTATATGATTATCTTAAATGATAGAATGTAAACAAGCTAAACAATAAATTCCACAAAATGATGTTACCGACCCATTAGAGTATATCTCCTCTATAGTTTTACACTGCTGGTGGATATACTCCCGTCCAGGAATTACCGTGCTCTGAAATAAATAAACCATTAATGTTTCATGCAGTGTTTTTCAAAAACAAGGTAAGTATTCAAGAAAGAATAAAAGGGGCCAACCTGCTGGCTAACGGCTGGTACAATCTGAATTTCTCGTGGGCGACTGATGAAGAACTGTTCAGACTCTTCATCAGATACTTTCTGCACAACTCCTTCTACTCTTACCTAAATTTTACATAAACATATTGCTATGATCCGCAATCAAGTGTATGAACACTCTCAAGTCATATCTTAAGGAATAAAACCTTGGCACTGAGATTTTTTTGAAGTCACAGGTTTTTTTGTTTTTATTTTTATAATGAATGGATGGATATTTGGTCTGATTCAGAAAGGATAAATTATTCGGTTTCAGTTGTACCACGGCAAGCAACAAGATTTTGATTATTGATTGCATGGCAAATGTAGAGGTTTATAAATGGTTGAGTAACAGTTTGTCCTGCAATTGCCAACTAGATGCATTCAGGATTCAATTTGTTACTCATTTTGACAACTACTGAGCCCTATGAGACCTGAACTGCAATTGAATTCAGTAAACGACAGAAGGCACGTAACATGTCATTTTTCCTCAATTTTAATCAGCAGCTAACTACTTTAAATTATTGGATTAATGTGCAAGGCGATAATACACTTGCATATGCTCCTGTGTAGAATAGAAATATAAATTTACCTGGCGATTTAAGGTAATCCAATAGAAAAGAAGTGATCCATGAGGATTTTCAGTTATCTCATGCGCCTTTCGACTTCCATAATTACTGCACCTATTTAAATGCAAGAACATAAACAGTAGCGGAATCATTCAGGAGCCAGGGATGCGAGAGGGACGGTTTAACCTGTTCAATAGTTTTCTTTACAAAGCAACAAGAAGAGATAAATGAAAGGTACAACAAGAAACTAACCAGACAAATCCTCCTTGGTGGACCTTTTTCAAAGAGACCATTCGAGAAGAACTGAAGAAACAAGATTTGTATCAAACGTAGTTACTCGCCTATACCACGTTATAGCTTATTAGACATAGAGAGAAACATACGGCTTTCCATCTCTAGTAGAAGTCGACAAAGCCATAGAATCCGGTAACTTCACGCCTGTTGTCACTGCATCAGCATACCATTTCTGAAACTGCAATTTAGGCGATGATCTCAATGTTATGACATTTTATAGCAGATTATATATATCCTCATGAAATATCGAACGGCTTCAAGAAAGTATGGTCTTTTGACACGGGCTGACCTGAACAAAAGGATCATGCTCCACAGTCTTGTCGCAACATTTAGAAGAGACAATATCACGAGGCCCAATTTGGACACACATGGAAGTTCCACGATACGGAGGAAGTTGTAGCTCATAGTCGTGCATTATAGTCGGAGGTATAAATCTTCCACCCAAAAAGTGGTGAGCACCACTGAACCTTTTCGCACAAAGCTTGGGAGCGACTAAAGATACCTACATATAAAGCATTTTAAGTTTCTTCTACATGGTGTTGAAATTAATCGTTGTCCTTTAAAATGTAAAGATTCAAGAGTAAATAGAAATTACAAGCATGTGAGGTTTCATGCCTTTGCCACTGATTTCCCCATCCTCAACATGCCAGCCAGAAGGAACATCCACAGAAACAATGACAGGAGTTTTCAGACAATTCTGATCTTGTTCGCTTAGAGACACCAGGTTTTCTACCAGACCATCATACGGTGGCCCTGGATTTCCTGCAGGTGCAATACATAACCAACTTTTATATGCATGAAAGTAGAGGAAAGAGTTTGAAGTTGCTGAAAAAAAGTTACCCTGGAATGAGAAACCAAAGATTGCATCAATTATAATATCAAAATTCGGTAACTCAGGAGGAAGGCTTTGTACTGACAGGAAAGGTACCGACAATGATTCAAGCTACACAAGGAACTATGAATAAGCAGTGGATGATATGTATAAGTTTATGGCTCGTAAATTTGATCCTTTCAAGTACCTGAGTCACCCGACCTATATAGAGGGGATTACGAGCACAATTAGGATAACAAACTTGCAATTTATATCCAAAATGATGCAAATGACGAGCAGCTGCAAGTCCGTTGCCGCCATTATTTCCAGGACCGCAAATTACAAGTACTCGGGTATGTTCACTTGACTTGTAGACCTGTTATGACTTGGAAAAATTAGTTCCAGACACCAATTACCCAGAAACACCAATATGACAGTATATAGAAGTGCTTTAAGAGTAAATTCCTCATTTTTGTTCTGGAGCAGTGTTCTATCTAAGGACGAAATCCTTATGGAGTACAAGGGGTTTATCCACCTTTTTTTTATCAGTAAAGTCAAATTTTCATACATAAAAAAGACCCAATATTGTCCTAGTGGGGAAGCTAATGCCCAGGACTCTCCGCATTTCTTACACGAAATTATGACACCTTTGGGTAATTTCTTTGCAATCATCAAACAACTGAGAAGCCATATACAAAGGAACTAAGCCAGATAATATACAGCCACGAAGATTCACCTCTGCTATTGCAGATGCAACACTTAAACCAGCCAGTTCCTGCACTCGAAAGAACAAAGATAAATTCTACACCAAGGATCAATAACTTCAATTTTGAGGCAGTACAGTATCAAAGAAATAAAAGTCGGAAATTTGAGGAATTGGCGGATAACCATTAGCTGATCCTGGCTGAACCCATGACGGCCCACCAGTAACTCTTCGATTTCAGCAGCTTGCTTCTGTGTTAAGTAGGATATGGCTTCCGGGCCTTCCATGATTTCCTCAGTTTCTCAAACTCTCACTTGGTAATATAGTTTTGCCGCCGATCAAGTAGTGAGTTGAGCTCGCAACAGTTGTCAAAAAATTGAGCTTGGTTCGGTTGGATACATATTTCATTGAACTTAAAATTAAAATATACTTTGATTTGCTACAATATCATGCGAATGCCTTTTTTTTAAAATTTTTTTTTTTTTTTGAAACAAATCAAAATATGATAATTAAATTTGTTCGGCGCGTTATCTTTCGTTTTAATAATTTGCTAATGCATTGTTAGAGTTTTTATCCCCACACATCGTGTGTGTGTGTGTGTGTGTATATATATAAACAAGAATGTGTGTAGTAGGCAAAAGTTGGGGAAGATGTTGAAGTAATTCTGATATTGTTTTTGAAATACTTAAAAACAAAGTTTAAAAGGTAATTATTCAATTTGAAAAAAAAGATGAAATGAGATAATACTCAAACTAAAAATGAATAATTGGCTTAAATTGCAAACTTAAATTACAAATTGATTTTCTTAATTGGCAAAGATCTGTCCATGCACAAGTAAATCACATTTCTCTATTGTGAAAGCGAGGGGGGAAAAGAACAGCAACATTAAGTATAATGCAATCTGATCATTT
Organism: Primulina tabacum; assembly: GCF_025594145.1. NCBI lineage: Eukaryota > Viridiplantae > Streptophyta > Magnoliopsida > Lamiales > Gesneriaceae > Primulina > Primulina tabacum. The sequence continues at coordinate 5,474,382 of NC_134557.1, forward strand.
CTTGTATACAAATCTACAGCAAAAATTGTGTACGAACCCTCCACAAAGCCACAGGTAATCATCTAGAGAAAACAAATAGAGACTCTTAGAAGAGTTTCTGGGAGATTGATTCCATCATAAAATTAGGAAAAGTATTAAAATCTTTTTACTACATAAGAAAGCCAGTCCCTTTCGACTGCTCTGTGTATCATCGAGTCCTAAATTCTCCCCGATACTACCAACGTTAAGATGATAATATGCATTTCATTTATTTCATCACAATGTGTGACTAAAAAATTGCGGCAACAACTACTTAGAGATCGAATAAAGAATCAAACCGAAACAATCCCAAAATTTTCGTAATTGAAGTTTCATGTTTTAGAGGATGATTTCTTCATGAACACTGACATTTAGAGTCTTGTTTGGAAGGACAATGCAGTTGACCACCACAACTTCATCTTCCACTGCGACTGATTCACCTGGTTCGAATATATCTTTGGTAAGTTGAGGGATCAAGATGGAAGACGATCAAGAAATCTAGTACTTTGACAGAGAAGGGAAAAATCGCATTGAAAATACCAAGAATCGTAACTCCAAGCTTCTCATTGTACTCTCCTGCACCCTGAAATTTGAAAATCGAGGTGAAGGAGAAAGTTACCCATGATTATTTAGTCCATGGCTTATGTTATCCACCATTTTCTATCTTAGTATGTTCTTATATAATTCCACTTCCTGAAATGATAGCTTCTATTAAACATACAGTCTCAAGCAGCCTTCTTTACTCCTTTTACTTTCCTTTAATCATTGCTTTATCGTATCTTTGTCTTAAATAAAGGAACAATCAAAAGAACACAAACAAAGGGGCAAAAAATTAGCTGTTATTTCATAATTAAATGTGTATGCATGTGACAAAGTAGGTGCTGAGAAATAATCGAAAAACTTAAAAGTTGTATTTGGATTGATGGAAAAAATTCGATGCTATTCGAAGCTTGATTCGATAAAAGCACAATATTGTGTCTTGTTCATAAAATTCGAAGTAATATTTAAAAGAAACTAGCGCCAGTGCCTAGGCAGGAACTGCATGCACATAAAATGGTGTCTTGTTCATCACATTCGTATAACTGACAGTTTTAAAAATATGGATTCTGTACTATGGTGAATTTTCAAATGAACCCTTCTTATCCCCTTGCACAAAATGAATTTTAGCAAGATTCATTAGCGTATAAAAAAGTTGTTACAGGGGTCTCCCACCCAAAGACAGAGTGATTCTACGAAATTACAACCATTTTTTGAGGATTGACAGTAAATATCCAAATTATTTAAATTTTTAACTATCATAAAAATCAGTTATAAGTTTGGTAAATTCATTTAGGATGGAACAGCACATACTTTAAACATTACTAGTTGCAGGATGTTTTAAACGGAAATCCCCCAAAATTGATTAATATCAAAGTTAGAGAGATTTAAGATTACCTGTACTCTGGACCACCTTCCAATGGAAGACTTCCAACCAACAATTGCATTAATAACAACTGCATTTTCCTGACAAGCATTGAATAAACAATTGTGCATCAAAGAACCAATGACACACATATAGATCATATTTCCAATCCAGTAGTTTCAATGATCATTACCTTGATTTCAACATCATCAAGAATAATGCAGCTAACAAGTCTCGCACCAGCTCCTATTCTAGCATTAGCTGAGATTGAAACGTTTGGACCAATCTGTTGATGTTTATGGTGAAGAACACAAAATCAGATCATATCATATTTCACAATTATAAACCCCACCAAAAGAATATGGGACCTTCGCTTTTGGATGAACTTTTGCAGATGGATGAATATATACGTCGCCTGAAATGGTAGCTTTCTTGGTGCCATCACCACTTGACAAGAGATGTGGTGAGGTAAACTTAAATTGGGCTAGGTATAGTCCTGAACATTTCAGAGACATCCTGAAAAAACGAGAGGAAATTATTAAGATGGAATCAAATAAGATGTAAGATACAATGGAAAAACGAGTATCTAAAATTTCGTTCACCCTGGTGTTTTGATTTGTTCCCAAAAGTCCAAGGTTTCATATACATAAAATTGTTTCTTCCCAGCAAGTGGTGAAAGAATATCTTGATCCAATCTTACAAAATCAGTGGGAAGACTCCTGCAGATGAACTTGTATTAGAAATAGAAGTGGCCCAAACCAATAAGTTCATTAACTGAACAAATTCGTATCATTGATCCAATCTTGCAAAATATTTAGGAGTTTACAAGGATGAATTGGCTGGGGAGATTTAGACAACCGAACAATTGGATTACAGTTCTGGTGAGACTGTAATTATTATCTTATACAGCGTTGTAAAGCACGTTGTAATCTATTTGGCTGCACAAATATTATTACAATTTATAAAACCAGAAGAGAAGTTTCTTGATATTAACCACCTCACAATGAGATAATAATCTATATCTATATAAATATATGAATGTGAATTGTGAATTTACATAAATATCCTTACCTTCATTTAATAATAATCATTAATACATGTTTTCTTTTTCATATATTCTTTTAATAATAATCATTAATACATTTTTTTTTCATATATTCTTTTAATAATAATCATTAATACATTTCTATTTTTAAATTTAAAATTTACCTTTTTCATATATTCTTTTAATAATATTCTATATCTATATCTCTATTATCCTTACCTTCATTTAATAATAATCATTAATACATGTTTTCTTTTTCATATATTCTTTTAATAATAATCATTAATACATTTTTATTTTTAAATTTAAAATTTACATAAATTAATACATGTTTTCTTTTTCATATATTCTTTTAATAATAATCTATATCTATATAAATATATGAATGTGAATTGTGAATCTAAATATATCTACAATTCACATTCGAGATCAAATTCACAGAAAATCACTATCATAATGTTATAAATTGTTAGTATTACGAACATTAAGGTAATAATGAGAAGACGAATAGAGATGAATGTGATTAAATAACATTAAATTATTAATAAATATTAAGGTCATATAACACATTTTTTTCCCATTTAGAATGTAGATATATTTAGATTACTTATGTATCAACAAAAATACGTGATTGATAGAAAATATTTGTATGTAAGTGATTTCATTGCAAACATTTAAGTTATTTAATCAATTTTCAATATATGATACTAAATACATATTACTAAATAATATATTATCTATTAATCTATTAAATATATGACTTTCATTTGTGAGCTTACTATTATATTATTTTTTTTGTTTTATAATTTGTCATGTTAATGGTGTTATTTAAGTCATTTTTTATCTTAGTTTAATAAGATCATTAATAGTGTATTTAACTCAATCAAACTAATTATTATTTTAATTTACTTTTAAATTTAATTTTAATTACTTAAATTTATACATTGCCGTCAAATAATAATAGGAAGACAAAGGGAGATGAGTCGGATTGAATAAAAATAAATTATTAATAAATATTTAGTCAATTTTTTTATAAATGATGTTAAATAAATATTACTAAATAATATGCTCCATTTGACCATTTTGTATTCTTGCAATGAGAGGAGTTTTTTTACCCTAGCGTTAACATGTTTGATTGTTATATGTCATTTGTATTGATCATGTAATTGTGTTTGGATTGTTTATGTGATTTGTTTGTTTGCACAAAGAAAAGAGAGAACAAAATCAAATATCCAACAAAAATGGTTATTTTTTCAATTTTTTATTGTTGAGATATTTTGTTAATTTTTAAACACATAATGCATGTTTTCTGTTTGCTTAGATTACTTGGTTTGAAGTGACTTAGAAAATATTAAAAAAATTGAAATATTTCTTCGTTTTTACCTTATGTATCAGAATATCAAGAGATAATATTTTTTATTTATTGGGGCAATTGCAATTAGAGGAGTTTTTTTACCCTAGCGTTAACATGTTTGATTGTTATATGTCATTTGTATTGATCATGTAATTGTGTTTGGATTGTTTATGTGATTTGTTTGTTTGCACAAAGAAAAGAGAAAACAAAATCAAATATCCAACAAAAATTGTTATTTTTCAATTTTTTATTGTTGAGATATTTTGTTAATTTTTAAACACATAATGCATGTTTTCTGTTTGCTTAGATTACCTGGTTTGAAGTGACTTAGAAAATATTAAAAAAATAGAAATATTTCTTCGTTTTTACCTTATGTCTCAGAATATCAAGAGATAATATTTTTTATTTATTGGGGCAAATGTATTTCCAAACTTCTGTCTATAAATCAATATTTAAAATTTTTACGACATTATTATATTCTCTAATCAATTTGTTTTACTTAGATTGATAGAAGGCATTTTAGTTTGAGTTTTTATGTATTTGCTTATATTATTTTTGTAATATTATTTATTATGAAAATAATGGGTGAACTACAAAATTTGGTAGGTCTAAGAGTCCTCTGGTGAACGACAAATATGGATAAATTATTAAAATATATAATATCCAGTAGATTTTTGGCATGCGATTTTGTTCTAATTCAATGATTATGCATGATTCTAAATTTTTATTATATCACAAGTTAACACATGCCTAATATTTTTCTATGGTTTAAGAAAAATTGTGTGACTTCCTCCAATATTATCTTGATATATTTCGAGGTGACAACAAGATTGTTTTTGTCTCTTCTTTTAGTCAAAATGTCTAACCAGCTAATTCATAACATATATGATGGTAGCATAGAAAACCCCTCGTCAAATAAATTCACTTAGCCAAATATTGAAATTCAAATAAAATTCTACAATATTTCATCAAATTAATTTTGACTATCATAAAATGCTCATGAAATCTAAATGGTTATATTATTAGATGATAATCATGAGATATTGAATGAGACAAATACTTTGACATATATTTGAATGATATCTCATATGCATATCTTAATTACATTATTCGTATCTCTTCTCAAGATTTTTAAAATACAATAATTAATTTTATATATCGTTCCACAAGATATAAAATATTATAAAACAAAATATAAACTCGATAGAAGAAAATTTGTTTAGTTTCAATGAATAATATAATATTATGTTCTAAACGCAACAAATGAGATTGAAACTATATCATCCTCATGACATGATGCACGCAATCATTATTTCAAAGATTCCAAAAAATGACGATCAAGATGACTTTCTTCAATTGCGTCAAATTAAATGAGGACACAATTCTAAGATATAGTCATTTGAAGAGATTTCAAGTATTTTTCTCACAGTGATTGAGAAATAGTTGTTAAAAATTTATTAACCTTATAGCTATATGTTGATAATATTGATACTAAATATATAAAAATGATATCACAAATATCACAACATTTGACAAAGGTGCAACATCATTCATTGGTTATGTTGTTGAAGAATATATAGGTTATACATATTTTTAGTCACAAGTGAAAACTTATCACGAGAAAAAGCATTTTTTCTTAAGAGTTATAGTTGATGATTGTCAAAAGCAGAAAAATCATTTAACAATAAAAAAATAGTCGGAAAAATAAGATTATCAGATAAAAACAATGTAGAAAACAGAAAAAATGGCGAGATAAAGAAGCAAACTACGAGCATGTCAGATCTCCGATAAAGATTGTAAATAACATAATAGATGTTAAAGACGATCAGATACTTGCTGAACATACCAAAATAGTTATATGCATATTATAACAAACTACGACAAAGAGTTGTTGAGTTGTCAAAATCAACCAAGAAGCATATAGAAAGTGTGTCAAGTGGATAAGATAATTTATCTGATTCATATACCGTCTATGGTCATGATTTTTTATTTTTTATGGCTTAGTTTGTTTCAGTTGATAAATGTTATTAACCATGTTTTAATTCATTTAAATATTATCAAAATTTCGTACATATATTTTCACCAGTTTAGATTTTTACGTGCAACGCACGTACATTTTTCTAGTAATAATAAATAAATAAATAAATAAGAGAGTTGAACGATGATATTATACCTGTTTGCAGGTTGAAGTGCTTCAAAGCTGGATACACGCCTCAAAGTAGCTGCAATAAAAAACCAAACATATGCATCTTGATGAGATGTCTTCTTGATATTGTGGTGAAGATCGATAAAAATGCGTACTGTATTTAGGGCAAACACCAAAAACAATCTGTCACTCATTAAAATTGAAAATCAGAAAGGTACGGAATTAACAGGCTAAAATATCAAGACTAACCTCTGTCTTTTCGTTGAGTGGATACACCTTGAATAGCCACAAAGATATCCGGGGTAAATATGTATACACCGCAATTTATACGGTCACTCACCTGTTTTCCAAATAGAAAGGTAAATTATAATGCATCTCATGGTAGTCGTGAGTGTATCAGTTGAATTTCATAAAGTTTACGAACAAAAGTTTCAGGTTTCTCAGTGTAGTGCAACAGTTCATTGGTATCAGGATCAGCCACAAGTTCCCCAAACTGGCTAGCTGACTCAGGAGAAACCTGCACAATAAAAGTGTGGGACACATCAGTAACATGGAAAAAAGAAGTTTTGTGCTGACACAAATGAAAAATAAACTTATCAACCTTGATAACCAGTATTGTTCCAATCCCGCCGTATCTTTTGTGAGCATCTGCAAAATAAACCACCCACAAACTTTAAGTTCAACATTCAAAACATCCTTCAATTGGAAATAGAGACTTAATCCACAGGTATGCAAATAACTCTAATAAATATTAACGATGGAAACACAGAGATAAATACCTAGCATCTCAGGCAATGGAAAACTGCAACAAACATCACAGTTCAACAAAACGATGTGAGCCTGCCAAGTGAATAAGAGGGAACAGAATTATAATAACGTAAACAGAAATCTTTGTTCTCTAATTTTTCAACAAATTGGATGTTAGCTCCCTAAAAAAATAAATAATATCAGACAAGGCATAGAGTAACAACCGGATTGTCTTCCATGATTAGATCCCTAAAGTTATAAAGTCCACCAGCCGAACCATGCGGCTTGTCCTCTTTCAAGTATCTGTTGCCATAAAGATCAACAGACAACACTATCAATGATAAATATGGCACAAAAGAACTAGATGAGCTTGAAAAATAAGAAAATTTATAAAAAAAACATAGATATTACCGAATGGGAACTCTGAGCTCATTAGAAGTTGAAGATACAAACATCGCAAATTCACGCTCCTCATAGAAACCAATAAGATAGACCTGTGCTAGATTTGGGATCTACAAAAAAAATTCAAATAAGCCAGTTACTCTCACACTTAGCATATCACAAGTTTAGATGACCACTGCAACATATACTTATCATCTATCACATCTACGTAATGGGAGTCCCAGTAAAGTAATCGTCGAAGCACTCGGTAACTTTTGATAGTATTGCGCACCCGTTTACAGGCAGATATTGGATGATTAACCATCGGTTGTCCAGCCAAAGGAAACAGGGGTTTTGGAATATTTAATGACAATGGTCTGAATCTGGTACCTGCATCCGCAGATCCATAGTTGAACATCAATCATGAATTCTTACAGCAAAATATTACGATCACAACGGTCATCTTATCCAAATCAAGGATCCAATTACTCGACTAAGAACTACGTGGTTCCAAGAATTACAACGAAATTATATAAAGTTTCAAACTACATCATCCGGAGTAATAAATAATCGCTTCATAACAAGAGCTGAAGTTCACAATGCTTAGTTTTAAACCCAAAGAATCACACCAACCTTTAGTGGGTCCTCCCACCATGATCACAGCAACAATTCTCTCTTCCGAACTCCTCATTGATCAGAATAAGAAACCCACGACCAAAGATCTCAAATTTTCACTTTGCAGCCTTTTTAAACATAGCAAACACCCCCACTTCTCAACGTCAGAGCCTAATAACAAAAATAGAAAAGCTCACCAAACGACCAAAAACTCTGGAACCAATTATGCGTGCAGGAAATAACTCCAGTCTATGAAAGGTAGACAGAAACGAACAGAGTGAAAACACAATAGCGAAACGTGTAACGATTTCGCTTAAGAGAATATGCTATTCGGATCCAAATCAAATGGTCCAGTAGTTGGCCAAAGGAACACTGCCACCACAAAACTTTACGGAATTCCCCACATGTACAACAAAGGACGGAATTTGGACGGAGTTGATGAATTTCAGGAAGATAGGTAAGAATGAAAGAATTTCGTCGCAGCAATTATTTTTTTATTCTGTGATATGCAAACCTGGGAGTTGCAGGTAGCAATCAGTCCAGCCAAAATAGATCCGATCTACATTTTGATGGTTGATGGACAGTTTTTTAGTACTCGCGATAAATATTTTGACGAAATAATATATTTTATTTTATATAAAAATAAAATTTCAAAACATACAAAATCGCTAGTTTTTATTAGAGTAAATATATTATGAAACGATTTTACAAATATCTGTTGTGAGATGAGTCAACCTATTTTCCTAACATTTTGGTTTTTTCAACATATTTATATATATTTTATTATATGTAATTGATTTCTCAATTTTTTCTAAGATTCCAAATACATGAATTTCATATTGTATAAAAAAAATAAGACCATAAATATCAAATACAACTGTTTATATGGTAACGTGCAATAAAACGTAAAACTAATAAAAACCTATGGATTTGAAATCTAATTGATTTGATGTATTCCATTTTTGAGTTCCCCATCTGCCTTATTTTTAAAGAAAAAAGGGAAATTAAAAAGCTCGTCCGGCTCCTTAAACGGCTTACAGGGCAGCCTGGAAGATCATCTCCGCCAACTCCTGCAGAATTAATTCGAAAACATGCATAAGGAAACAGCCTCGAGTCAAGTCGATGAATGCATATGATCTACTGTACCTGCTTAGCAGAAGTAACCACGGGTTCTCCCCATTCCATCGCCTTCTTCTCCAGCAACTCAAAGTCGGCTTTTCCAGCCTGTGCACCATATAATTTACATTAGTTAAGAAGTGGAAATGCACAAATCATTACCCATACAAAAGAAAAGATGGTTGTTAAAACAATGAATATTGACCTCTATTTGAGCCCCCAGTTCAGAGTCAAAACTTTGATACCTCCTGCGAACGAGATCGGCCAGGGATCCATCCTGTTTCAAAAGAAGAATACCAAGTTTAATTTTTAGAGGGGGGGTGGTGGGGAATGCATCTATATTTGATGACGGGTAATAGCGATATCACCTCAATCAACTTGGCAGCATTTCGGAGCCCACGAGCCAAAGTATCCATGCCAGCAATGTGAGCAACGAACAAGTCTTCGACATCTGTGCTTTCTCTTCGCCTGTTACATTTAGAAAAAATATTATCAATCTGTGAATGGTAACGTCAAAGCTACAAGGAGTCAAAGAAAACATACAGTTTTGCATCAAAATTGAATCCTCCCGGTGCAAGTCCTCCCTGTGATGCACGAAGAAACACGTAAGCGCGTATTTATTTCACTCAAGGAGTTGTTTTACAGAGAGTTAAGGATTCGACGTACATTTTTAACAACGCTGAGCATAACTAATGTTGCTTCTCCTACATCCATCATAAACTGGTCCGTATCCCAACCTGCAGCATTGAAATGTCATGCATTTGACTACTTATCGATCAGGTTAAATAGCATTGAATATTTAATCGCTTCAGCAACACACCAACTTGAGGGTCGCCAGTGTTTGCATCAATATTCCCCAGTAAACCGTTGATTCTTGAAGTCTCAAGCTCATGATGACAGCTGGAAGAACAAAGAATAACATTTCAAGGAAGCAACGAACTAGTTGATGCTCAAATTAAATTAGAATAGCGAAAAGAACATGAGAAACCTGTGACCAGACAGAGTTGCATGGTTGCACTCGATGTTAAGTTTAAATTCGTCTGCAAAAGAGATGGGTAAAAAAATTGGTGTTTCTTATCGAAAAGTGCCAAATTGAATAAATTCAACCAAAGAAGAACACGAGAAGAAGATAACATCACAGTCGAGAAAATGAATGACAATTCGACATGCCATTCAGTTTGCCTTGTTGATAAGCCAATACAACTAAATCAACTTACCTATCAATCCATATTTTCGAAGGAAATTAGCGGCTGTTGCCGCGTCCCAATCGTACCTGGAATGATCAAGGTATGTCACATAAGCTTAACATTTACTACAAAAGTAGCAATTCTTAAGTGCACAATGTTTAAAAAAACTTACTGGTGCTTTGTAGGCTCCTGGGGTTTTGGTTCAATAAGAAGTGTACCTGACCCAGGCATCCGTATCAGATTCACAGGAACACAAAGAGGATATATAGTTTCTTAAAAAAATACATGCATAAATTTTTGACATAGCGTAAACAAGTTGTAGATCAAAGTAGAAAATATAGGCACCGTTAAATCCAATTTTCTTCTTATAGGCAACAGCTGCTTCAAAAAATCTTGCCTGCAACGAGATAAAACAAAATATTATAAAAACATTGGAGACAAAATCAGAAACACATCAATGAATTGGCATCACTAAAACCAATACAACTTAACCAACTTTAAGTAAGCAACTAAATAAATTACAAGCAAAGCATGTTACTAAAATCAGTTACAACTTAACCAACTTCAATCACTCACAGAATTATAACATCTAAAGCAAAGATATAAAAATAGAAAAGAAAAACGTGAAACAAAATAATATCTGACCATATGATCGAGCTCTCTTTCCATATCTGTGTTCAAAAGAGATTGATAACCTTCACGGCCACCCCAAAAGACGTAATTTTCTCCACCAAGATAATGTGTGACCTGTGACGCAAGGTTAATTACATTGAGATTGGAGGACGCGTAAAGCACAAGTAACACATCCAAGCTTACTGACCTCCATGGCTTTCTTCACCTGTGCTGCAGAGTATGCATATACTCCAAGTTCAGAGCTGGATTGTAACAAGATTTGGACATTAGTTGAGCTCAATATCAATTCATGGCTTATCAAATTCAGCCAAAAATTACCTAGTTGCAGCTCCGTGCATGAACCGAGGATGATGGAACAACTGGGCAGTACCCCACAACGGACGAATCTTTGTTCCCTGCTGATTCAAGAAAGGACCGAACGGCAGTTTAGATAGAGATTCATAAATGTATAGCACAGGAAAATAAAATTTTAAAAAAATATTAACGATGATTTGGTAAGTAGATGTGCTAACTACTAACTCCTCTTGATTAGCACAAAAATTACCTGAAGCTCCTTGGCAAGAGCCACCACTGCATCCAAGTTAGCATTAGTTTCCTACAAAAGAAAGAGGAAATGTACAACCATTTACAAACTAATTAAAAATAATAAATAAAGTGGTCTCCAGGCTCCAAGTATTACAAAAACCTATAAATTGTAAATTTCCTGCGCTCACAGACCTTGATCGTTTTACCATATGGAGATATGTCCCGATCATGGAAGCACCATCTATCCACCCCAAGCTTGTTTATGAACTCAAAGTTTGCTCTCACTGAATCACACATTTACGTAATATAATTAAGCAACTCAATTTCCCATATTATCACAAATCCAAAATTTACACTGCAAAACACTAACTTCTTCTCTTAGCCATTGCCAAAGAATCGGTGCCATCTTCCCATGGCCACATCTTTGTTGGTGCGCCAAACGGATCACCCCCAGTTCCACGGAAAGTATGCCAAAACGCAACACTGAATCTCATCCAGTCCTACCAAGAATCAATATTTTAAGAGTTCCCGGTAATATAATTCCTCCAAAGGTGCTTAAATATAATACAGAAATGGAATAAAACTCTCACCTTCATCTTTTTCCCAAGAATTTCCTCCTCTGCGTTATACCATTTATATGCGAGATGATTCTTGCTGGAAGGACCCTACATTAGCAAAAGGGTTCAAGTTGTAACAATGTCAAACAATAGTTGGCATACAAAATATGAAGTATTCTTAAGCAATCATTCTGGAGAATTCAACCATAATATACTCCATCAACCATCTATAAGAAGCAAAATCAAGAAGAAAAACATGATATATGCACATTTGAACTCAATACCTCGTATTTAATCTTTGGAATACCTGGGAAGAACTCCCCTTCCCATTCACCAGAACCATTGGCACAATCACTCTCAACATCTGCCGGGCACATTGGCAGCGAAGCCGCATTCTGCATTCAATTCAATTCAGTCTAGAATCACAACACAAGATAAACCCCCGCATAGACATCAACAGGAGAGAGAATAAAATTCATAAACCAAAAATTGAATCTTTACCACTATGTTACAGACCCCGTTAATAAAAACAACCAATAACAAGAAAAGGGCACTCTTCATTTGTATCATCGTGATCATGAGCAGAAAAAGGTCTCTGCAAACAAAATTTACAAAGAGTTAATAATGATCCATCTCGATGAATTCTTACTCTTAACCTTAAGAAACAAAGGTAACAAATTTTCACTGCATACAAATCAGTCCTTGTATCAAAATTATATCTTTGTCAAAGAGACAACCTGAAATTAAATTTCAAAACCAAGATCAAGAGCCACCTTTCTTTAACTAAATTAAATCAATATCCACAAATCAAATAATTTTCTGAGGGAAAAAAAGGAACATACCCAGTTATAAAAAATCAAAGCAATTAAATTCCAACAAACGTCAAATAAACTTACATATCACCTAAAACCCAAAAGAAAAAAAAACAAGACAACAAACCCAATAACTTACAAAGAAAGATGATTCTTCCAGAACTTAAGCAGAAAACACACTTCTCACAGAAATCGTCGTTAATGGAAGAGGTGCATATTTTATAGTAGCTGATATTGTTGCGAGTATTCTAGTCAAACGAGAACTCTTATTTTTTGAAAAGCAATTTTAGGAACCGAGATTTCACGGGATTTGAGGAGATTTTCGGTTTTGTACGGGGCTTTTCGCACTCCACGTGCCGATGGAATAAAAGCGTGGATAATCTTGGTTAACGAGATCTTGCCTGCGTGACAGTACTCTCACTTCATTTCAGCGGGTACAATTTCAAAAAAAAAGTGGATCTTATATATGTATGGGCAAATTTTGGCCATCTATCCTATCATGGGAGTAATGTCCACATGGGTCGGATGAAATAAACCGATAATCTTAAAACTGGATATCACGCCAATCTCGATGCTGATATGGATTTTCACGAATATTTATCTATGAGATGGATCAATTCTACCGATATTCATAATAAAAAATAATACTCTTAGCTTAAAGAGTAATATTTTTTCATGGATGACCCAAATAAGAAATCTGTTTCACAAAATATGACTCGTGAGATCGTCTTATACAAGTTTTTACCGAATTTTGTAAATAGCACGTCATTTAATAATCGTTCATACATTAGTTAGAAGAGTCGATGAAAAATTTATAGAGTTGGGTTGTTTTCCTTCTTTTTAAAAAGTCACTCTTAAATTGAAATTTATTTAATTAGGCGTAGCTTTTATTATAATCTAATGATTATTTTCCGTTTATACAAATTGAAAATAGTTTACATAAAATTTCAAAAATATATGTAATTGCATTTTCTTTACAAAATCAATATTTAATAAGACGCATTAGATGGTATTTAATTATAAGCCGATCCATTTAAATCCAAGATTCCTTTTTATTTACATGCCAAACATGGATTTCGAAAAATAAAAATCCAGATTTTGCTAATGATTTGAATTGTGGTAAATTTTAGTTCCAAAAGTAAGGGTAGATTTGTCATTTCAATATTTCGTTTCAGATAAAATCACCTAAAGAAAAAGTGCGTGGGAATGACGTGGCCATCTTATCAACTGTCTTATCAAGAGTTTTTTTATATTATTTTAATGGACTATAATCTATTAATCACAAAAAAAATGACAAAAATTTATGTGAGATAGTTTCACGGGTCATATTTTGTGAGACGAATCTCTTATTTGAGTCATTCATAAAAAAGTATTACTTTTTATACTAAGAGTATTATTTTTTTATTGTGGATATCAGTAAGATTGACTCATCTCACAGATAAAGATTCGTGAAACCGTCTCACAAAAGACCTACTCAAGAAATATTTATCCAATGCAATATTTTAGAATTTTGGATATAATTTTTAAAAATATTCAGAAATTAGGTTGTGAGTGGGAAATGAGATCAGGTTACCGAACCTGATCAGATATATTTAGCATATCTGATCGGGTCGAGTTCTGGTAGATAACTACCCGATCGGGTATATACAACCCCCTTAAATGCAAAAATTTGTGTGAGACGATCTCACGGATCGTATTTTGTGAGACAGATATCTTATTTGGGTCATCCATGAAAAAATGTTACTTTTTATGCTTAGAGTATTACTTTTTATTGTAAACATCAGTAGAGTTCACTCATCTCACAGATAAAAATTAGTAAGACTATCTCACAACAGACCTACTCCCCCTAAAATAAAAAGTTATTTTGGTGTCATTTTTAAAAATACTAACCACCCTATAAAACAATAAAAATATTATATTTCATTTAATAAAAATATTATAAAACTCCATATCCTCTTATCGTATCATATCAATTTTTCAAAAAAGTTAAAACTACAATATTTTCTTTAATTTTTTATTCAATTTTTTTAAAAAAATTAGATGGTGTTATCATTCATATTTCTTAATATAAAAAATTTAAATTAAGAATTACATGTACGCAACACGTGCGATAGTCAGCTGGTGTAGTCTACATCAGCTGACCATAGTCAAAGCTCCCTCTGCTAATGATAAGATGAATCCTTAAAATTCAAATGTTCTTAGGTCAGAGCCTCACTTGTGTGGGTGTCAGGTTGGTAGATTTTCCCACCCCATTTTATCAAAAAGAAATCGGCATGTAATACACAAGCATCATGTGTGTTGCAATTTGTACTTTAATTTTCCTCAACAGAAACGCACAAGTTAAAAAGAAGAATTACATCCTACAAGCGCACGTATTCTACTTTCTTACAGGACACTACCAACCGAGTAAGATTTCTAAGGAAGATCAACGGTTTGAACACATAACATCACACAGATGGGAAATATTTGTTAAGTTTGAAGGGAAGTGAATAGAATTCCTCACTTCTTGTATCGGATTTGAACGTACGGAATTTGTCCCACCACTGCTTGCCCCTATCTTTCCTTATCTGTCCATCCTTCTTGTGTAATGTGTTGTCCAAGAAATATGCAAGAATACCAGCCACAAAAGGTTTCGATGAAAAGGGTGTGTTCACGAAGTCGTTGAACTGGCGCATAATTAGAACAAGAAAAGATAAAAGGTTGGTGAAAAAAAGGCATTTTTCTAAGTCAAAATGTTAAGAGAGAAATTCAGGAGCTCAGTGCTTGCGCATACCCATCGACCCGATGTGTGCACAGGACCATATGTGTTGATGGCAGTGTACTCCTTGAAGTACTGGGGTACAGACAAGCCCAGATAAATAGAGAAGCCTAATATGAATTTGTTCCGGAAACTATTGAGGTTACAGAACTGAAGAAAACTTAAACCCGCAGCACCTGTGACAAGAATTATGAATTTGCATTTACTGTACAAATCAGGGTAAGTGAGTCTTCTCACAGCACTCTGTGCGATAATATATGCATACCAACATAGGCAAAAAAGAGGCAGTACAAAGCAGCCACAATAGGTGTAGGTATAGAAGCAAAGACCGCTCCAAATTTTCCTGCAAGAGGATCAATTATAGATCATCTAGAGACGGGATAGATTTAAAAGAAAAGTTAATTTAAACATCTAAAAAAAGAAAATATCGAGGAACTTTACCAAGAACAGAAAAGAGAAGCATGAACACAGCAGATATCTGCACTACTCTTCGACTGCCAACACGAGTCAGTGCTAACAGACCAGCATTCTCACTGCATAGGGAGGTAATAAAGGTTGTATCACAAGTTGAGTCTGAAACTCGTCAATTCAAAAATCATGCAGAGATCAACTGCAAGTGTCTTACATGGATACAGATGACCCATTTGCAGTTCCAAACACACCGGATAACAAGATCGCAATGCCCTGCATTCAACATGACAAACCCTGAATTTATTCAACATTAAAGTAAAATACTTATCCACATAGCGTACGACAAAGATTTTATACCTGTCGTGATAATCCTGAAAGTAATCAGTTAAAAGTGTATGATAGAGCTCACTCAAATGTTCACAATCAAAACAACAGAGACTGTTTGGATATCAGGTGTCAATTACTTAATCTACTTTATGAACATCTTGACATCACAGAAAATTTGGGGTGTATCTTATATTTTTTATTTTGCTTATATTTACTGTAAGCGTCTAGGTTACACATTATTTCAAATGTTGTGACAAGAGAAGACTGAGATCGGTGTTTCAGTTGAGATAGTAGAATGCTGTATTTTACCTGCCACCCTACACCACGACTGAGAATGGATGGGGGTAAAGGGGTTGCACTTGCATATCTGGACACAGCAATAAATCCACCAGTGGACTGCATTTACCATTTGAAACCAGTGAAGAGCAAATTCATAGTAGCAACAAAGGTTATCTCCTTTTCTGGAAATACCATGGGAATGGAATATATGTCTCCCATCCAAAAGGTAAGAGCATAGTACGAAAAGCAGAGTGAAGCCATTCAATCTCTTACAATCCGAACGAAAGAAATAAGTATGAACATCAATAATTAGCAGATAAAGGAGAAGAAATCGAACCTCTACAAGAGCAACAAAAGCGGTCATAATCATGGCAAATGCTTCACCAGCATCAAATGAAGGTGCTCCCCATTGAAAGGGATATGGAACTCTTATCCTGCATACACAATTCCATCATGGTCATCACATTTCATTGCCGCCAATCCATCATCTGTGGCAATAACACTAGAGTATTTTTCCCATATTGCATTTTACATAGCAACTGAATCCAATGCCAAATTAAGAATCCTAGAGCTGTTGGCCATGGCCAATACTAGTCATCCATGGGTTTGTGGTATACATCTAGAACATGGACCATCCGACTTATATCGATCTGAAATTCAACAATTTTTTATAAACTTTTCTTTTCTATTAACTGTGAAGTCTAGTAGATCTCTTATTGACGTAAGAAACTAAGAGATAATACTCTCCAGCCTGCAAGGCATGATTTGATTGACCAAAATGCCAATTAAGCAATGTAGCATGTACAATTGGTCAACATCATTCTGCAGTTTTATTGACAGATAACACCATTTTATTTGTTGGTGAAGTAGTTATAAGACATCAAAAATTGATTTTTAATTAAAATTTGGAATTTTTTGTTGTAAAATCAAAAACAAGCATAAAATATTTAATTTTTTAGACAGGTCACATTATTTAATTTGATAGAAAATCAGTTTGTGAAGACATACTTTCAGAAACTAAAGTGGGGCACATGCACAAGACCGTAACCATCATCGAGGGGTCTCAACATACCATGGAGCAGCGCTAATTAGTCCAGCACGGTCGGTTCTACAGCTGGTTTGGGTCTTCGTGGGCTTTCCATTGTAGGCACCCCCCACAGTTAATATATGTGCATAAATCCACACAACTGTCACTGAAAATAAAACTGCAAAGCGGTCCACGATATTCTTTCCTGGCTTTACGAAATGGACCAAATACTGGAACAACAAAGAACAGTTTTTTACAGCAAATTACACCAGATATACTGCACGGAAAGTAAAGACTATTTGTGCTGATAATTTTATCCCAGAAGATTGCCGGAGCCTGAAGAGTTAACTCGATCAAAGTGGTCAGAAGTTGAATTGGACTATTCATTTTAGGAAAATAAAAAAATCTACTAAATTTGCAATTTGAACTGTTACCTGAGAAAAGATAACCAAAATTATGAGCTGTGGCAACCCTATCTCGACACAGTTGGCAACCTAAACCACAAATTAACTACATCAAATCCCAACCGTTAATGAAACACTCACATAATATACACAAACACACACAAAAGAGCAGTGAGGTTTGTCTGGGGGGGACAAATAAAGGCTAGCATATACCCCGGGGAAACCAAACTCATAGAGGCCAAAACCAGCAAGAGCCACCAATGGAACAGCTGAAACTGGACTCAGAAACCTGCCATTTTAAACGCATTAGATTAGATTAGTAACAATTGATACACCGTTGTGAATGAATAGCCTTTGGAATGTGAATTGTATACATCCAAAATTAGGTCACAATGTCTTCATGTAGAAAGCTTGGAAAGGGCAGTTTAGCTTAAGAATGGATCAATTGCATCTGTATAGGCATATAAAATATGTAACATAGCTATAACCTGGCAACGTTACGCCAAAGACCACTGAAACCGAGAACTATTTGAACAACGGAGGCGATAATAAATGCACCCTGGGTGGCCCGCATTATCTTTTTAAACTTCTGCACGATAATTCAAAAAAAAATATTTGAAAAACTTATGTAAAAGCAATATAATTCTTCTTCGAATTCTATGTCTGTCAAGAAATATAGCAAGCCTCATCGGGTTTGAGTCTAGAACTGCTTTAGGGAAACAACTTGGTTGAAATGTATTCAGTGTATCATCGCTTACTTTTCATTTCTCAACAAATCCTGGATCCATGCACGGTATTAAAATGCCATAATTGATAAAAATGTCTGATGCTTGTAAGGTTTATAAAAGAAAGAAGGCAAGCACCACAGCACAAGGGTCAATTTGCCCCACGAGATTTAGAAGGTACAAAACAAAAAATATGATTGTACAAACCGATATAGGATCTGGGTCGCTCCATCTACCAGACAAGATTATGGATATTGTAGGTGCAACAAAGGTATATGAACCTCCCATTACAGCAGGTAATCTGGTGCCAAAACATGTTTGTAACAGAGTATTCAACCCAGCAACAAACAATAAAGTCTGGATAACTTTGGCTTTCTCTTCCTGAAGAAAGGCTAGTATGCATAAGCAAATAATACGCATACAAAATCAAGTAGAAAGAAACTTCAAATGATGAAAGTCGTATAACAACTCTGATGACACACATTTCCTCCCCCCATTTGTGGAACCAGAGTAGAGGGTATGATGACTGTTGTGCCAAGCATAACTATATAATGTTGAAATCCAAGAAGGATGGCCTCAGCTGCAAAACAAGAACCTCACTGTCAAAAATTCCTGTCCAAACTCATTTATAGAAGCATTTGGCGCGAAATTGAAGACATACAATAAATGATTTAGTATCCTAAAGGCAATAAATCCACATAAAACGGGCACGATATTCTTGACCAATGCTTCTTGATGGCACTATACTATAGCCAGGAATTGAAAGTAGACCGAAAGGCATACTAAACTACTGTTAAACCATGAGAAACATCCAGCATAAAAACATACTGATTATGGTAAGTGCAAGCATCAGTTTTTAAATCACTAGTTCAAGCATATAATACTCAACTCTAAAGCAAATGGAAGAACCGTTAGAACAACGAAAAGGTGAACTTTAAAAGAAAGCCTCCAATCATTCTGAAGGGCGGGAGAGGGAAACAGCCGTGACTTTAAAAATCTACCTCGGAGAGGAAAGAAAAAGGTAGGTACATAGATTTCACGAGAATCAGAACGAATAAATTACTAGTTGACCAGGCAATATGCTTACAATATGAACAGAATAATATAGATTGCAAATTCCAGGCTCCACCAGCATATTGACTAACACTTTCTACCAAAACCTACAAATATTTGACAAAAGGTATACTACTCTAATAAAGATGGTAAAAGAGATGGAAAGCTGAAACAAAGTATTAGTCCAGCCAGATGGCCAAAAGGGGGAAAAAGACCAACATATCGGAATGATTCCACAATCACTTTATATTAAACTTCAGCAGAATAAATTACGAAAGAATGCACTGAAAACAGTAAACAAAGAGTGACAAGTTAAACAGAGACTGACGCCACGGAGGAGGGCTGGTAATGCAATAAGAAACATTCGGAAGCTGATCTTTTGGTGGGTGTGGCGCCGGCTCATCTGCCTTTGGTGCTGCTCCACCTGCCATTTCTTGCCCTCTTTCTCTTCTCTAGAGAATAACACCGTCCACGACGTTTCAAGAGAAATCTAGCTGCAACACTCCATTTGAAAAACCTTCGAGAACACTGCATAAATGAAAGAAAACGCAAAAAACATGAAAACCCAGAAGAAACTACTCAAGAAAGAAGCTCAAACACACACAAGGAGCAAATGAAGCCCCGGATAACATCACAACAAACCCACATGTAATTTCACCTATCACAAGAAGCTCACAACTCCTACGTTTTCCTAGTACTTACCAAAACAAGCAAAAGAACACAACATTGTCAGTATAATCATAGGTATCATGAAGAAAGAAAGAAAGGGACAACGTAACAGAACCCAAGACGTGTAGCAAAGTTCAAAGAAGGAGAGCAATTTAATATTTTATTTTTGAAGAGCGGGACCGTGACACTTATCAATACAAATAACTCGTCCAAAATAGATTGTTCCACCGAGAACACATCGTTTCGAGAACACATCGTTTTCCAATTTAGTGCATCAATGGGTGCTGCTGCTACAAGGCATGCATGCGTACGTGACCAAATATCATTTGCCAATGCTGCGACATTTCTGCCTTCAAACTTGTGCAGTGAAGTGGGGTTTCCATGCTTATCCCTTACCAGGATTTGAGGTTATAGTTTGGTCCATATATATTTGAAATATATGAATTTCCACTTAGTTTAAATAAAAACAATATATTATATTTAAATACGCCTTTATCTATTTATATGTTATCAATATAAAATAAAATGATTTTTAAATAATGTTGTTACGTGAATTTGAAATTCATCGATATTAATATTAATTAAACATTATATAAATATGTAAAAGATTAATTTTAAGTTATGGTCATATTTCTTTAAACAACAAAAATACATTTGAAATTTATTAGTTTGAAATTCATCCATCCAAACTACATGAATAAAAGTTTGCATTAGACAAAAATTAAATTGCATAATTATTTATTAAACCCTTAATTTGTTAGTAATAAAATTAATTACATTTTAATATGAATTATGAGTGGATCCCATAGCCCATCAACCAGAGAAGTGAACTTGGAAGATGTCTTTCTTATTCCTGACTATTGACCCCCCACAATGAACTTGCAAAAAAAAAATTTTAAAAAATTAGTCATGGTTACCTACACGATATGCCCATCGTCGGATTATAGATCATTGTTTATTTACACGTTAGTAATATAAAATAAAATAAAATTCAAATGATATCGTTATTAGATGAACTTGAAATTCATCGTAATTAACACGAAATACTATATATATGAAATGACAAATTTGAATTTCATATTCTTATTTCTCTAAATAATAAAAATACATTTAAAATTTATTCTTCTAGCACAACTTTTGTTTGGTGTACACTATAATGTGGGGTTATGAGTTACTTTTTGGGTTTATCATCCGTTTGGTACTTTTTTTTTGTTGATACATTTTTTTTCAGTAAATCAATCTTTTCATTTTTGTGACCAAGTGAAAATTAAGGTTGAGAAAATAAATAATCATCCACCCATAGTATAAACTAAATTTTTTTTTTCAAATATTTACATTTTATCCAAAATTTCTCTTTGTCCTAGCAACAAAATGTTGATTAGGGTTGTAATTATATGAGGTTTGAAGGATAATTTGTTCATAAGATGGAAATGTTTCACAAAAATTATACAAAACATAATATCATTCTATTATAATATATTACATTTCCCTCTCAATCAATTTTTGATAATTTATTTATTAATCGTTCAATAATCTCATTGTTTGGACAAAGCTTGTCCGTGCAGTATAGAAGAAAATGTAAAAAATTATGAAGATAATTTGTTGGAAAAATACAATGGTTAGAGAGGAGCGAACAATCAATGAACTAGTTTGAGTCAGCGTACTCCAAAAAATTAATGTTTTTCGTGCATATTTTGCATCGTAAAATCATATTACAACATGAAAAAGAAACCTATGATTGTGATATTTCAGGTATATGTTTGGTAAGACGGTTTCATGGATCTTTATTTATGAGATAAATTAATCATGTCTATATTTACAATAAAAAATAATATTTTGACTAAAAATTTAAAAAAAAATTATGGATGACTCAAATAGAATATGTGGCTCATAAAATTAATCCATGAGATCGTCTCACAAGAATTTTTGCGTGATTTTTATGCATGAGAGTGGCAAGAACAAATATTATATATGGAACTCATTGTACAAATCAAATTTATTGAACAAAATAAATTCGAGTGATCCAAACTAAATGAAATGTGTCAATTATATTAAGAGTATGTCTCTTGTGAGACAGTCTCACGTGAGACAGTCTCACGAATCTTTATCTGTGAGACGGGTCAACTATACCGATATTCACAATAAAAAGTAATACTCTTAGCATAAAAAATAATATTTTTTCATGGATGACTCAAATAAGAGATTCGTCTCACAAAATACGATCCGTGAGATCGTATCACACAATTTTTTGTGTCACGCCCCGGGACGGGGGTTGGTTGACACCGGCGTTGCTCTCCAATTTACATTCGAAAACAACGAGCCTCAGAAGTCCAAAATTCAGAAACCAGTCTTTTTATTCATAAATACTGAATATTTCAATGTCTGATACGAACTCAATGACAAATGTTTTATAGCGGAAATGTAAAACCAAATGTAATAACGTCTTAACAAATGCAGCGGAATAAACATAAACTAGAACTGATAACCAATTGTCTTCTTCATCAGCCTCAAAATTGAATCTGCTCTTCTTCTTCTAACTTTTCTTCCTCGTTCTTATCTGAGATGAGTTTGGTGGGTGAGTGATATGGTCGTCAATCAGTAAGCAGGGGCGGGAATAACTCCCAGTTTTCAAAATCGTTTTCAACAGAAACAGTAATACAATAATATATAGAAAACTCTTATTTTCAGAACAAAAATTAGAATTCGGAAATCACAGGTTTCAGAACAGAAATCAGAATTAGTAAGCACTGAGCACGTTAGTGAATTTCATGGCTAAACTGATATCAGTCCCCTATATGTTCTCTCCTATAAGGGGTGAGGCCAGAATCAGAATCAGAATTCAGAAATGTTCAGAATATATATTCCTTACCATTAGTTCACTAGGGAGTTTCAGTGCTTCAAAATCATATATGAGAAATCAAACATTCAGAAACTGTGCTTTAAAACAGAAATTAACAAACTGATTTCAAGATATTTATACATAAGCCCACTTACGGTAATTTGCTATTAGGTTTCGGTAGAAGTCTGGAATCTGCTTGTTCTTGCTACTGGTTTCTACTGCTCGAAAATAAGCACCATCTTAGCTCGAAAATTCGAGTGATAATCTCAAGATTTTTGTAACACCAATTCAAAGGTTTGAGGGTGTTATTTATATGCAAAAATTCTGACTGTTAGCCTCCCAATTAATGGTCATAATCTGTCATTAACAGCCTCTATTCCATGTTAAATGCTTCAGTTACAAGTCACGAGCTGAATTAGTAACTGTCTGCTGGAATCTCGTTCTTCTGCTGGTGGATTCTATCTGCTGGAAAATATCAGCTTCTAAAATATTAGCTGATGCTGGAATTGTTTAACTTCTGCTGGAATTTTTCTTTGCTACTGAATATTGCCAGCTGCTGGAAATTCGGGATCTCACATTTTGTTTTATATTAATACGATGATGACGCACATAATGATAATAATAATAAAAAAAATAAAAGTAATCAAAACTCACTAAGAAAGGAAGGACACTCCATAGGTCGATAATGTGACACTTGTGGTTGTCCACTCAATTCTTGCACTTTCCACTTTCGAATCATTTCCTCCTCTATTTATTATTATTATTATTATTATTATTATTAATTTTCTTGGATTGATTGCTCCCCCAACTCAAACAATTTTTATTTTTATTTAAAAAAAAAACGTAACAAATTTATCGGGTGACGATCTATCTATATATTATAACAATAGACTTATCAAGTATGAATTTCATAAATGGAGCTCTGCTTCTGTAGCCAATTTTTAATTTTATGTCTGATAATTATACAGCAAGAAAAGAGGCATGTCATCGGATTTTATTCCCTCATTTTCTACTTTTGTCATTTCTTTTCGTCTTCGTCTAACTAAATCCCACCTTCTAGTCTTCCTTTTTTTCCAAGATTTCAAGAACATGTTTCTTTCAAGGGTTCAATCACGACTCGATTTCTCTGACAATTAGTTTGTATTAATTTGTTATTCCAAAATATTTATCTTAAATTCTTATAGATAAATTCAAATCCTTTAACTCTCTTTCGCAAAGTTCAATATACAGAATTCATTCTTGAATATCTTCACCTGTTTGAGCTGCTTTGTCCCTTCGGGAAACTTGTCAAGCTCCTTCAAATCTTTAAAGAAATCCCGACATTTCCTTAAACTAGTATGATGCACGTGCGTTGCACGTAATATCAATTATATTATAAAAATTTTAAAAAATCGATTTTCTAAAAAACAATTTGAATCATTTTGTTATTTATCTGGGCTTAATTTCTTATCATATTAGACGATTTATAAGAACTTATATAACTTACTTTCAAAATTGTTTCCCAAATTAAAATTCAAGCAAATGATTTTATGTTACATAATAAATTGTAATGAACATAATATAAAGAACAAAATGAACTGAAACAATTTTTTTTAAAAAAAATTATATATTCAAACATCACGTATAAAGCATAATAACCTAAAAATCAACCAAATTATGGAGTTTATCAATGTATTAATCATAATATACAAAAACGAAGCATACTAAAGACGAATAATTATTAATTTTAAATCATTATGACTAACTCATAAAAACAATATTAAAACAAATGAAATAGTAATATTGATAGTAAAATATATCTCATAATATTTAATTTAACCTCCTAAAGAATTTTTTTACTTTTTATTTTTACAATTCTATATCATGGATAATAAATTCTATATATCGATCTTTCGTAGACTAACTATTGATGACTATTAATTTCTTGTTAAATAAGTTGTAAAATAATAAATAAATCAACATATGTAAAGAAATGCACATTCAAATAAGATTATATGGTAAATATCAAATAAACTCATATAATAATTATTAAATATAGATTTTAAACTATTGGTATGATTTTTACCATTAAAATTTGAAATATAACAAAAGAAATAAACTTATATATATCTTTTTATGATGCTATAATTTATTACTTAATTAGAAATTGTACTAAAAATATAATTACAAAATTACAATAAAATCATTGGAAAAAAATATAGAGAGAAAATTAAATGGATAAAGTATTTAAATGTAGTGTAAAGATGAGTTATTTGATAAAATTAATATAGTAATTACATTCTATTCTTGAAGTGTGTATAGAAGGTTATGATGGGTAATGAGGCTCAAATTAATTATAAAAGCCCAAGCCCACAATTATTATTAATTATAAAAGCCCAAACTCACTATACACTCTCCAAAAAAAATCTATAAATAGGAGAGTATTCTCATTATTTAGGAGGAGGAAGACTTTTGGATACGAAAACCTTTTAGCTCTCAGTTACTTGTTGAGCGTCGGAGTATCCACCTCGACGCCTCTGACGTTTCGTTTCTGACGCAGGTGATAGCCCACAAAGATTCTCTCCACCAGCTACTTGGACTCGTTTACGAACCAGCAGAGTAGTTTGGATAATCATCATTTTTGGCCTACATCACAGACCGTTCTAATTTTCTTTAAAATAACGATTGAATTTTTTTTTTTTCAAATTAAGTATTTTCATATTCAAATTTGGCTCAGATAATTTTGCGTGCGTGAGTATTTGATCGGTAGCCATAAGTTCGATTATTTCTACCCACCTGGCTAGCTAACGTACTTTGGAGGCTAGTGCGATAACCCGAGAGTTTACTCAGTGCGTCTCGAATGATAGGGGTTGCGGGTTACCACGTCATAAAAAAAAAAAGTAGAGGAAACTTAACAAAACTCCCAAATATTTATACAAAATACAATATGATTTCAAACAAGAAAGCTAATGAATATCAAGAAAATTGGAATGATGTATTCATTCAAGATCGAGAATTCCGAAATTAGAAAGGAGGATTTTGAGTTGATCAACAAAATCTGAGTCAGTTGCATATTCTGTTAACATTCCCACGTACGGCGCCAATGATGCTATAATTTATTACTTAATTAGAAATTGTACTAAAAATATAATTACAAAATTACAATAAAATCATTGGAAAAAAAATATAGAGAGAAAATTAAAAGGATAAAGTATTTAAATGTAGTGTAAAGATGAGTTATTTGATAAAATTAATATAGTAATTACATTCTATTCTTGAAGTGTGTATAGAAGGTTAATTTTGTCATTGCACAATTGGAAAACAACGTCCTTCATCCACACTTTTATAGGTATATATAGAATATAGATTAAATATAGATTTTAAACTATTGGTATGATTTTTACCATTAAAATTTGAAATATAACAAAAGAAATAAACTTATATATATCTTTTTATGATGCTATAATTTATTACTTAATTAGAAATTGTACTAAAAATATAATTACAAAATTACAATAAAATCATTGGAAAAAAATATAGAGAGAAAATTAAAAGGATAAAGTATTTAAATGTAGTGTAAAGATGAGTTATTTGATAATTGTACTAAAAATATAATTACAAAATTACAATAAAATCATTGGAAAAAAAATATAGAGAGAAAATTAAAAGGATAAAGTATTTAAATGTAGTGTAAAGATGAGTTATTTGATAAAATTAATATAGTAATTACATTCTATTCTTGAAGTGTGTATAGAAGGTTAATTTTGTCAGTTGCACAATTGAAAAACAATGTCATTCATCCACACTTTTATAGGTACATAGAATAAAGCAACCCTTTAACAGAATTTGCACATCCATTAATATAATTAGCCCGATAGGCTTTCTATTTGCAGTGATTCTTGCCATTGTTTTCTTTATATTCGGTATGCTCAAGCTTGTAATCCGAGGCTTCACGAAAAGGCCCGCATCTTCTTCAGTTTCCCAATCCAACAGATCGTTCCCAGACGCCTCCAATTCCCGCATTTTCCAACGGCCATTGCAGCAACTCTTCCGGTTGCACGACTCAGGCCTCGACCAATCTCTGGTCGATGTTCTGCCAGTCTTTTACTATATAGAAATAATAGGGTCGAAAGAAGCATTTGATTGTGCAGTTTGCTTGTGTGAATTCTCAAACAGCGACAAGCTCAAATTGCTCCCTGATTGTAGCCATGCCTTTCATATCCATTGCATAGAACCATGGCTTATGTCAAACTCAACATGCCCTTTATGTAGAACCCCCATTACAAACGTCTCGTTAGAACAATTGGATTTGTCATACATGGATGGTAAGAACGAGTCTTGCTCGGAACAGAAGTCATCAAGAAGCACACTCGAAAAAGGCCGTGAACCGGTCATTTCTGTTAGGCTTGGCAAGTTGAGAGGCATGAGCAAAGGATTAGATCAGGATGACAAGAAGCGGGAAGATGCGGGTATTATCAGCAGTGGCAATCTTGATGCAAGAAGATGTTATTCAATGGGTGCATTTCAGTACATTGTCGGTGACAATGGGGATAATCTAATGAAGGTGAAAGCTCGATACGAAGCCGACCGATGTTCGTGTAATAAAGATGGAGATGGGAAGCGAGTCATCAATGGTAGGGGAAGTGGCGACAGCCTATCAGTTTCCAAGATTTGGCTATGGTCCATAAAAGGGAAATTTTCTTTGAACACTTCCGGTGAAAACGATGAAAGGGGTGTTCTTGCAGAGAATATAATAATAGAAAGTAGTTTAGTGTGAGAGTATTTTCTTGATACGGTTTCTCACATGTTCAAACGTAGAATGTTTAAGGATGAACCCGACTTGCATACTTTTTGATCGTCGTTTACTTGCATCTTCTTTTTATCCGAAGTTCACTTGTTATGAAACACAATGTTTGATACTTATGTGATAATGAATAAGGTTGATGATTCCTATTGATCCAGATTTTGACTATAGAATCAGGGATATTGCACGTATAAATGAAACTGGAATCGTAACATTTTATCAATTAATGGGATGGTTTTTCTTTTATATATGATAGCTTACGTACAATTGTCTGGATTCATCACTTATATGTTTGGGAAAATCCAACATTTTTAAAAAACTTGACATCAGGTGTCTCTTGTATTTAATAAGTTATATTAGCTAAATATGGAGAGTGATGCCACACAAAAGTATCACTTACCATATCATGCAGACCTATAAACATATCACAAAAAATTTTGTAAGACAGTGTCATTGGTCAATTTTGCGAGACATACTTTTGATTCAACTTACATCCGTACAACAAGAAATCATGTTCTTCTTATAACATTATTTTTTTAATTAGCTCAAATATTACCAAATCAACCACGCTCGATGCAACACAACATGTCCTCCGTTTATACCATTATCGATGTTGCGTAAATTATATGAAAATCATCTCAATTTACAGTTTAGATATCAATTTTTGCCTAAGTTCCCTCCTCAAAATCTTTCCAGAGGCCGACTTTGGGATTTCGTCGACAAATATCACTTTCCTCAATCTTTTGAAGGGTGCAACCTGTCATCATAATACCAGATAGAAAACAAATTAGAAAAAAACTCAAGAATTAATTCCATTTATTGAAATTAGAAATGTAATAAAAATTATATTTTGTATCTTAATACTTTCAAAGCAAAGTGCATCTATGTTCCTGGTTATTACTAAGATATTCTTATTTAGTATCACACGATGGATGTCTTAAATTTTTCCTCAAACATGTCTGAAGTATAGTATTCTTGTGCATTACCTGTTGTGCTACAAATTTCTTGACCTCTTCTTCCGCGACTGAGTTGATAAATGATGGGACAACATAGGCAATTGGGACCTCACCAGCTTCAGCATCTGCTAACCTTTCAAAATTTGCAATCTTCATTCAGCCAATCTCAACTAGAATTGAAGTCAAGGTTACAAATACTTTGCTCTTTTTTGGCACAATATATTTCTCATTTGATTGTTATATCAGGAAATAAGTGCTTACCCAATAACAGCAGCGTCTTTTATTTTTGGATGGCTAAGAAGTAACTCTTCTAGCTCTGCTGGTGCGACCTTCAGCACCCAAAATATAATTCACAACATGTTCCAGCAAAGTAAAAGCTTAAGAAGTTCATTTTATTGTTGATAGATATATCACATACATTCAGGAAATATCAAATATGACCAATTTGAAGATGATGCAGCTGGTTAAGACCAAGTTACCTGAAATCCATTACATTTAATAAGCTCTTTTATGCGGTCCACAACAAAAAGTTGTCCCTCCTCATCAAAATAGCCGAGATCTCCGGTGCGTAACCAACCTTGATCATCTATAGTTTCAGAGGTCGCCTTTTGGTTCTTGAAGTAACCTATAAAATCAACAAATACATCAACTCCAGCTCAGGGAAAGAGCCGTTGATCTTGATTAGGACCCTTTAATGGAAAAACTTCACCCACCTTGCATTACGTTTAGCCCACGAATCTGAATTTCCCCTGTCTTGGAAGGTGGGAGAGGTTTCATTGCATGTATATCGATTATTTGAGCTTCAACTCCTGGATCAAGAACTCCGGTGGAACCGGAGTGGCTAGAGGTCGTGGCTTTTTTACTCTCTACTGAAATTACCCCACATGTTTCTGTCATGCCATAACCCTACCCCAAGGCACAATAGAACAATTAGTTTGTGACACTTCAATGAAAATGTGGCATTTATCTTACAATGCTATCTGTGTAGGGTCCATATAACTAGCCCTCTCCCGCCCTCACTTCTTAGATATATGAACTAGTTCCAAAAGTCTGGTTCAAAAGCTTAAGCAGCCTAATCTTAATGCAAAAAAGTGCAATTTTTGAAAGGGTATATCACGCTTCACCTGATATAAAGCAGCTTGTGGGAAAATTTTAGCACACCCTTCCATCACATCCTTTCCCAAAGGTGCAGCACCCGTACCGATCTCTCTTAAGCATGAAACGTCGTACCGCTTGACGATCTCACTCTGTTTAACAAACGCTACAGTCACCGGGGGCACAACATACAAATGTGTCACCTTATAAGTCTCCACAGCCATCAACACTTTCTCGATCTCATAACGTGCCATAACGACCACTGTATTACCTCTCTGCAGCTGTGCATATAGAATAGTCGACAGGCCAAATACGTGAAACATAGGGAGAAAGCACAAAAACACGTTCTTTGAATCGTTAAACGTTTCTTGATCTGACGTGGTCATCAAGGCCGAGGCAATGAAGTTCCTGTGTGTTAGAACGACGCCTTTGCTCGTTCCTGTTGTACCGGAGGAATACAAAATGGCTGCAGCGTCAGTTTGTAAAACCGATGGCCATGTTAGTACTTCGGATGTATCATCAGATTTCATCAACTCTTGAAAATACCAAATTGGACTATTTGTTGTCCTATCAGTGAAAGTTGAAGACTTGGGACTCAACATAACACAAGGAAGACCGAAATTCTTGATCTTATCATAGAGTTCATGGATTGTGATGACAAGTCTCGGGTTCGAGTCATGGACTTGTTTGGTTAGCTCATTGACGGTATACTGTGGATTAGCGGGGGCAGCTATGGCACCAATGGACAAGATTGCCAAGAAACAGACAGGGAATAGGACCGAATTCGGCGATAATATTAGAACTACATCATTCTTGGAGATGTTGAGATTCAGAAGGGCTAGTGAGAGCTTGAAAACTTGTGTTCTGAGATCAGAAAATGTCAAATTAAGTCCAGTTTCAGCATCAACAAGTGCAGGGATTTTCGAAATCGCAGAAATATCTCTGAAGAGGAATGGAATCATAGACATCGTGGGATCTTTGGGGAGGGAAATGGGAGGCCTCGGGGATCTGTAAATTCCATCTTTGCCATAGATCAAAGATGTCGACATGTTGAATGGTTTACTTCTGAGTGTGCCTAAGTTTCTTGTTTTCTAAGTTGGGAATTGGGACGTTTGTTAAGTTAAGAGATTGTACTAATATCAGAGATGATGAAGAGCATGGGATTGTTCATCTCCAGGATGAAGATCACGAGGAAAATATTTTTAATTATCTCCATTACTCGGATAATATTTTATTATACATATGTTTGTTAGATATCTTATATTATACCGATCACGCCGTTAAGTTTTATGATATGGACTTCTAACCCGACCCAACTCATGAAAAATATTATTTTTATTTTTCACTATAAATATAGATCGTATCGAACCGTCTCACAAATACAAATCCGTGAGAATCTGCTTATAATTATTTGATAGTTTTCAAGTTTCAAATATCAGTACCCGTTGAACTATTGTTATGCATTTGAAAGTTTGTTTCGCATAAATTAGGTAAATTAATTTTAGTTATTTTATACTTTAAAAGGTGATATAATTGACATATCAACCATCAAAAGGATCGCAAGAATCTATAATATGCTTATTTTTGTTAATAGTTCTCTATTAGTTGGACAAGAAAATGGATATCATAAGAGTTCAGACAATATCGTGGAAAAGTTCCAAAAATTTTGTCAATTTATAATTCACAATATGTCGGATGCGTTTGGATTAAAAAAAAATTCACTAAAACATTTTCTTTCAAAAAACAAAAGAAAAATGGCGTATTTGGGAATTGTTTTAATATTCTTTTACAAAAGAGAAAATCATTTATTGTCTTTAAATTTCAAAACTGCTTCTGTTTAAAAAAAAAAACACGCAGCTAAAATCTATTACCTATTACCTATATAAAAGAGCCAATATTGAACACATTGTGAATTGTCATTTATGTCCTTTGATTGTGAATTGTCATTTATAGTCCTTTGGTTTGTGAATTGAATTGTCATTTATGTCTTTTGGTTGTATTGTCATTTATGTCCTTTGGTTTGTGAATTGTCATTTTAATTATTAATTAATTAAATTCACAATATTATAGACTCTTTTATATATGTTAATTAATTATAATTAACATATATAAAAGAGTATAACATTGTGAATTGTCATTTATATCCTTTGTTGTGAATTGTCATTTATGTCCTTTGGTTTGTGAATTGAATTGTCATTTATGTCATTTGGTTGTGAATTGTTATTTTAATCTATTATTTAATCTATATATCACATGTAAGTGAGATTGTTATAATTATTTTTTTTTTCAAATATTTTTTTTATTTCGTAATTGTATAATGTCATCATATTTTCAATTTTTTCGCGTTAGTATCCAACTCATTGAGTTTGTCTTCAACATCGTACATACTCTATTCAGGTTAGTACTCAATTTGTTGAGTTTATCTCCAACTTTATAAAAACAGATCAAATGTCATTTATATCCTTTGTTTATGAATTGTCATTTATGTCCTTTGGGTTGTGAATTGTCATTTTAATCTATTAACTTATATAAAAGAGCCTATATAAATTTTTTCTTCTTTTTATTTCTCACTATCTGTTTTTCGTTTTTTTCAATCTACTTTTATTCTGAAAACTCTTGTTGTTTTATTTTTGAAAAGAATTTATACCATGTATTTTATTGTATCTGTGATATCACGTGTAGGTGAAATTATTATAATTAATTTTTGTTTCAAATTTTTTTTAATTTCATAATTATATAATGTCATCATATTTTTCAATTTTTTCGCGTTAGTATGCAACTCATTCAGTTTATCTTCAACATCGTACATACTCTATTCATATTAGTACTCAATTTGTTGAGTTTATCTCCAACTTTATAAAAACAAATGAAAATAATTATCGTAATTATTCTGTTATAAATTATATTTTTGTTGACTAAGATGACATAAAAAATGAAAATTTATTGAATTTATAAAGTTTTAATATTTATTTTGTGCCTTGAGATATTGATAAATTTAATATATTTATTTGAGAGATTAATGTTATTATTATAGGAATTAGGCAATTAAATGATTTATTAAATACAAAAACAATTAATTGAAGTAGATTAATTCAAAAAGTGTAGTAGATTTTGATATTTGATTTAAAAAAATTCAGTTACTAATTTATATATTTGTTTTTTCTGTATTTTATGGTTAATAAGTTTAGTATTAAGTAGATAATGGTGAATATCAAGTTATAATTTACAAAAAGTAATATGAATGGGTTTACACATGCATGATGTGTTTAGGTATAATATGATATTTCAGCTATGAAAATCCACAAATTTACTAAATTTGCAAGTCTTGAAGGTTTAAAGTTCGAAAAGATGTACACACAAACACACACACACACACACACACATATATTCCCATTTGCAAAAGATTTAGTTATTTGTCTGAGAATTGATTTAGTTAATTAAATCAAGTAATCTAATTATTATTTTTTGCTCGAATCTATATTTATTTTGATTTCAAATGTCTTTGCATTCTTTCATATTCGACTGCAATCCCAACTTAGAATAATAACTGTGTTGCTACAAATATGAAAGTAGACGAGTTGTGGCGGGCTGCCGGGGATTTTTCTGACATGTGTGTGTGTGTATATTTGACATGTGTGTGTGTGTATGTGTGTGTATGTGTGTGTGTGTGTGTGTGTGTGTGTGAGATTAGTCTTGACAATTTCAACGGTAATTTATATCATGATTTTCATTGTTTTAATTATTTTTACTAAAAAATCAAACCTTTTGAACAAGCTACATTAAAATTTTATAGATAAATACATAAATTTTAAAGTGAAAAATTGAAAAATATGATGACATTATACAATTATGAAATAAAAAAATTGAAAAAAAAATTAATTATAATAATTTCACCTGCACGTAATATCACAGATATAATAAAATACACAGTACAAATTCTTTTCAAAAATAAAATAACAAGAGCTTTCAGATTAAAAGTAGATTGGAAAAAACGAAAAACAGATAGTGAGAAATAAAAAGAAGAAGAAATTTATACACTAAATTATAATACAAAACAATGACCTTCACCTGCATATAAATATAACATGAAAAGTACAAAAAATGGAACGAGGACAGTCTCCTGCGGATTTGTCAGAATCCGTAACAGATTTTTCCGGATTGCACTATTTTTGTAACATCCCTAGCTTTGCATCAATTTTGTAAAATGTTATTATTTTTTTATATATATTTTTTAAAAAAACCCTAATTTTCATGATTTATTTATTAATATTAATGATTAATAACTATTATTATAATTGATAGACAACATCTTGTGTATATACTGCTTTTTGGTAAAAGCGAGTCTCTATATATAAGCCTGTGTATATATGGGAATGTGAATCATCATTAAATATAATATGTGGACTCCATATTAGGGGTTTTTGGTCAAAACTACGTAAATAATGTAATTATATCTCGTAGAAGGTTTGTTCACAAAAATATACAATTATCATTGAGTGGTTGTTTTTATCATTATAATTTTGGCTCTTGATATCCTTATTTAATTAAAATTTATTTTACACAAAAAATCGAAATATTCATGTTATTAAATTTAATAATTAGCTTTGGAACTCAAATTAATTTAATTTTTCAAAGAACAATTTTTCCCAGATATTTACTTTAAACATTTCTTTAAAGTTATTATTAATTAATTACTTGCATACTTAGAAACACGTGATATTATCTTATTTTTGTGTCTTTTCACATTATTATTACTGATACTAATAATGATATACTTAAATGATATATCTTGGGATTGGAAATACTAATTTATCTGAAATTCGTGATAAAACAGAAGTCCATGAATTGGGTTCAATGTTGACATGCCTATATTGTGCTGCAAAGAAATTCGAATTTGAAAGCGCAACATTTTGCTGCAATTTAGATTTTCTTGGATTTTCAATCTATTATGTAGTAAAAAAAATCATTTTATTATTTTATTTTTGTGTATGATTTACTGTATAATCATCTAGCAAGTCTTTTTTTTTATTTCACGTGCTACAATTTTAATTTTCTTGGATTTTGGATCCATCATGGAGTCCAAGGTACTCATTTTATTATTTTATTTTTGTTGGGGATTTTATCATAAATCATCTAGAAAGTCATTTTATTAATTTTATTTTTGTTTGTGAACTTTACTTTAGTCGTTTCGGTTATAATAAGTATGCAAGTATGTAAACGTGTGTTTAAAAAAACATATAAATGTTTAAATATTAATTAAATATATAGTTTCATCACTAAGCCAAAGTCAAAAAACATATAAATATTACAATGAAATATAAACAGGTATTGTTTGTCATTAACTGTACAAGAAAATGATTTGGTGGCAAGGATTACTTTGTTTGAGGATATTGTTGCGATGTTGATAGGCTTCCCGGTACAAGAGTTTATCGACAAGACATTGAAGGTAACATAGTTCATAATGTAACAACAGTTCGTCTTCAATTTCACATCGATAAAAAATAACATTTTTTGATGTCAGGATGAAATACCAGAACAATATCTCCAACAACTCGAGGAGAAAAATAATGTCAAAACACAAATTCTTGTTTAATTTTGACAACAATGTAAAACAACATGATGGCACAATGTCTATCTTAGCGTAAGGATTGATGACAGATAGAAAATTACATGCCAACTCCAAATATCATAAGAAAAGGAAGAGTACTTCAGCTTCAAGTTCAAAGGGAAAAAATAGTTCACCACGTACCAGAAAAGCAAGGAAAAAAAGTCAACACAACATGAGCACAGAGAAGCCGAAAATCCAATCAATTGACATAGGAGATGAAGAGAAGCTATCGACATTCACTCACAAAAATCGAAAACAAGCTAAAAGCCCAAAGTCACTAGAAAAGCAAGATGGTAAGATCAAAAAAGAAAAACTATGAAGGGTTGTAATATTGATAAACTTTTAAAATAATCTACTTTGCAATGAGATAATTTTATCTTTATTATTGTGCTTATTGTTTGTATAATCGATAATATACACTTATAGCCTTACTTACTATTCCCACGTGCAACGTACGTGTCTTTACCTAGTATTTAAAAAGGTCTCTGGGTCAAATATTACCTCAAGATTTAGTACAGACCGGAATCTCATCTGCAAGGTGGACTTTGACTTTCTTTGGGTCCGCACAGCTGATTTTTCAAGTGTGAAGTCAATTGGATATTTATCTTGTCTTCGTTGGAAGATTAAAGAAAATTTTTCGAGCTTAGACATATATACCTGCCTTCCATTCTACGAGAAATATGTACCTTTGTCTCCAAATTTAGTTCCAATTGTGATTAACAGTTCAGATTTCAGTTTAGATTACGAGGTCCTTTATCAGCTTCACTCACTTGTGCATACCCAAAAGTTGAGTCTTGCTTCAGTCGACAATGATCTTTTCCATATTCTTAGCACATTATGTGTAAATACAGCTTTGTTAGTTATGCAGAAAATGCACAAGTTACCTTGTTACGAACCTCTGTCTTTTATCAAGAATGAGTCTCGCATTATCAGTCAAAATGATCATAATCTTACTTCATCAATTTTGAAGAGATTAACGAATCAGAACATGATGAATTGTCATAGAGTTCTTGTAACTCCATCGAGGATTTTCTGTATGGGTTCGGAACTCGAAAACTCGAACTACATTGTTAAGTCTCACATCCGCTTTCTTTCCAAAACTTGAAACTACAATAGCATGTTTGAACTTTCAAGTTTATAAATATCTATTTCAACTGTATGGATGTGAATTGAATAATAATAAAAAAAAATATAAAAGATTAAAAAATAATGGAGCTTGTAAATGGATGAGAAAAGACATGCAAACAAAAGTCTGGATTGCTAGATGTTGTTGAATTATATTGAATATTTAATGATAAATTATATGCTTTTCTAAAACATGCAAACAAATGTTTGTGAATTGGATACACGCGTCACTAAATAATCTAACACAAATTATAAAAACAACATATAATCGTGTGTGTATATATATATATATATATATTTCATATATATATATATATGTATGCCTATGTTTTCAAGAAAATGCATTGGCATTAATCATTATTATAAAATACACAGAGATGGGAACGTTTCAACCTACAGATTTGACCCCATTAATCAGCCCTTCCACACCAACTTTATTTACATTCAAATCTTCAATATACTTCCTTTACATGATTAACTATGCTTTTAACATAACACACGCAAATGGAAAATAAAAGAACACGTGAATCTTAACCTGAAACCATACGAATACCCAATGAAAAAATTGTAGCAAATTCAAAAGTAAAAAGCAAAAAAAAACGATAAGCTCCACTCCCGGGGCATGTTGGCCTAGCATGGCCCATTCTTGCCGGGTTCCGTAGAACCTCTGGAGTGCCTGCACGAGGAATGTCGGGATGGAAATGATTCCGGGATACACGCGCACATTAGCATGCGCGGCGCTTGTTAAACGGTGCTAGG
This sequence comes from Primulina tabacum, assembly GCF_025594145.1. Classification (NCBI taxonomy): domain Eukaryota; kingdom Viridiplantae; phylum Streptophyta; class Magnoliopsida; order Lamiales; family Gesneriaceae; genus Primulina; species Primulina tabacum. The sequence goes on from NC_134557.1 coordinate 5,511,738, forward strand.
CCCGCCCTTGCCGAGATCCATGGAACCCTTGGCGTACCTGGACGAGAAGTTCCGCGAGAAGTATCTATCCTCCTCGTCGTCGTCGAAATGACCGTTCTGCCCCGGTCCCTCGTCGAAATTCATGGCGTAGCTCAGCGGGTCGTAGTGGAAATCCAAGTGCTTGCTGCTTTGTTTATCCCGGTTGAAACGACGGATGAAGGTCTTCCATCTCGGACCCGCCAGGATCTCCGACCACTCGCGGATTCTCTTCAGCGCGTCCAGTCCAAGGGCCAAGATCGAGTTCCCTGCACGGATCTCCTCCAGCGACGGCCGTATCTTCTGCCACCATGATACCACGACGGCGGGGCGGGATTCGTAATCGTAGGTGTTCCTTCGGAAAAATAAACACAATCGGCGCTTCTGGTGGACGGTCGTAGGAAAATCATGGGCTGACTCCACATTTTGGCGCGAGAATCCACCACCCTCCATTGCTGATCGCACACGCAGACACTTGCTTCCTTATATATATATATATATATATATATATATATGTATGTATAGTGTCGGTCTATATATGCGTATGTTTATGAATTGAATTCGGAAATTAATGTCGTATAGATCGAAAGTTGATACTGCGGGGAAGTAACGGCTGCAAAAAAGAGGAAAAGCCAAGGTCATTTACAGCGGGAGAGATGAAAAGCTGTCCGTAAATCTATTATTAATATAACTATTTGTGTTGTTTGACTTACATAAATAACAACCTTAATTTAATATTTTCATTTTCTTCCTACGATCTTATAAAATACTTATTCCAACTAATTAATAATACACCTGATCGAAATAGATTTATATATAATATGAGTGATAAATATATGTATTTATAGACAATTTTTTAAATGAATATATATTTTAAAAAATGCAATTTAATAGACAATTTGATCTCACTGACTGATAGACTCATTTAATCATTGTTCTAGATTTTAGATTATTATAATTTTTTTTGGGGTTTTGAATAATTATAAAATATTACGAGATTCATGTAAAAAAAAGTAAGACAAATAGAGATTTCTTCGTAATTTATATAATTTTAAATTAATATTTTAGATACATTATGATATTTTTTTATTCAGATTTTTTTTTTGAACTGAGTATAACTGTTAATAATTTGTTTTCGAATCCATGGGATATTATGATCACACAAAATATTAACAGTTTAAGGATATTATTTAAATTTATAAAGTGCTCAAACAAATATTTAGTCAACCAACATCTAAACTGTGGTTTCAGGAAACTCAGGGAAGATGAGATTTGATCATCATTATTTTAATTTAATATTTTAAAGAGTAGGTCTCTTGTGAGACGGTCTCACGAATCTTTATCTGTGAGACGGGTCAACCCTACCGATATTCACAATAAAAAGTAATACTCTTAGCATAAAAAGTAATATTTTTTCATGTATGACTCAAATAAGATATCCGTCTCACAAAATACGATCTGTGAGATCGTCTCACACAAGTTTTTGCCCATTTTAAAATATTGTTTTCATTTATAAAAGAATTCCATAGCCAAATTGCCTGGAGTACAAAGACATCTCAGTATTAAATTTTATTTTGAATAATTTTATAATATTGTTGCAAATAAAAAAACATTACATTTAATTCAATTTTTACACGATAATACCAAACCTGATTTCACTTATTCCACGGATCCCAACACAATCCTACTAACACACTATATTACATGGTTGCTAAAGTGGAAGTTGTTCAGTCGAATCTTGAAACTCCTTTGGATTCATCGAAAGAATGCACAACCACTGAGGCAAGAAAAAGTAAATACCAAGAAACACTAGAACTCCAAGATCAGCCTCTTCCCCGACAGCTGGTCGAGGAGGTTTAACCAAATAAACCTGAATCGCGCACCATAGGCAGTAAACGATTGCGACTATGAGGGTTAATCTGGTGGATCTTTCGGTTCGTTTTCTCAGTGATTCCAAGGGTTTTAATCTGCTGGACAATCATAAATAACAAGCTTCTAAACAACGATTCTTGAAACCCAATGAAGCATGGTTATATGGTTGCATAAGACAGAGTGAGTAAAACCTGTTGATATAAATAAAACCACAGATTAAGATTGTGCACAGAATGGCAATTACAACAACAGCATCAGGGTTGATCGGGGCTCGGCTCTTCCACCAACCGGTGCTTAAGATCCAAGTGTACATTGTAGAATGTCCATTCTCCTGTAAACTAAATGAGTCACCAACAAGAAAGAAATGTCTGTGCATATGCAAATGAATATTGGAAGTAGGAAAGCAATTTTGAACAATAACGGGAAACAAAATATCAAAGCTCAATCAACACAGACACAAATTTACTCACTATGGTGCCCTTTGTTCAGCCCGACACGAAGCCTATCAATAGATCTCCAGCTTAATTTTGAAATACTCTGCTACCCTTCAGCCCTGTCGCCTTCCCCCTATCCCGCCAGTTCTGTTTCTACATATATATTTTGCCTTTAATGAATTCAACCCACAAAAAGACCCCTCCATTAACAATACTTAACCACTACAAATAATTACCATAAAAGTTTCAGATAGAAGCCATAGGTTCGCATAGATTGGTGTATATGTTAGAATACCATGCTTCCCCAAATTTGTACCCTAACCACTCCAATGACCACGAACAATAGTTTAAATACTTCTAAATGGACTATAGCAACCCCCGCGGTTTTTATCAATACCATTTGAGTGAGTATGAAGAGAAAGATTGCTAATTATAATACTAATATTCGAAATACAAAATACTCAGAATATCTATTAAAATCAACCAACTATTGGCTGTTGGGCGGACGTATACTCCAATAGTGTATTACCTCAAACAAGTGATCCAAGAAAAAATGCGATAATGATCCCGCAGATAACAACAAGAAGCATTGTCTCCTCGTTAGTGGTATCTGCACCATGAAATTCTTGATAATTAATAGGCTATAAGCATTTATTGATACACTTAACAAGATTTCGAATTCATAAATAGATGGTTATATATATCCAAGGATCTTGTAATGCATTTGCAGTCCTTAATTTTTCATTCAATATGATGATAATACATGGGATCAAAAAGACTAACATTACGAATAATAAACGAGTCATAAAAAATTTGTTGGCCTTTTCGAGAGATCAACCACCCACAACAAGTTTTTTCAAATCAACCACATTCTAAGCTCTTTCAGCCATCCAGATACCTTCTATCTGTAAAATAGATACTAAAGTATGAACCTTCAAAAATAATCAAAATACATATCCCGATCCTTTTGGGAGGGGAGTCCAACTTCAAAATGTGAAGTACGGCGACAGAATTACAGCGACGGCATGGATTGGAAGTAGGCCCCTAACTCTAAAATTTTCCTACTGGTTTATATGTATAAGTGTTGTCTACATAATGAGCTATGATTTCGAATTTTAGTTCCATCTTTACGAAATTTCTACCTCCAGTTGCATTATAAAGACCAAAGAAGAGTTCGCTAAGATGCTGCTGCACGCAGCCAAGTATTCTTTCCTGCTACTATGGAATATCGTGTGACTTCATCCGAAAACCCGAGTCCACCCTAGATCAGTAATTACTTTCTTTGTCAACAACCACGATTCAGAATCACGATCAAACGATAATATATGCTGCAAAATATTCAAAAATTTACAGCTACGAATAATCAGAAATCAAGAAGCATCCATAATTGAACTAAATTCAGCTGAAAATTTGCTAGAAAAATGATAATTCTTGCATAATATTCACTCTTTCCTTCATTCATATACCGACCCCAGAAACGGAAGCAAGAAGACCCTTTTGGAGGAGAATTCTTGAAGCCCAACAATATAGCATCGTCAAAGGAAGACCCAAAATCAGAACATAGTACAAGGGGTCGTGTATCCACGGCTCGACGGAGGAGCCTAGAGCCCGGCCCAAACCCAGCGTGGAAGTTAACCACTCGGCGAACGAACCTATGTCCGGCCCGAAGAAGGAATTGATCGTGTACACAACGCAGTGGTGTGGCCCGAACCGCCCGTTGGTTGCATGAAGGAGAGCCTGGCCCGACCCGAGAGCGTATATCATGTGAGGGCCCGGGCCCGGCATTTTGTGCGTGTGCAGCTTTGTTCCCTCTCAAGCCTCAACAAAGTGGTGAATCATGTCGCGTTAGCCGTCACAAGATTAGTATAATTTATTAAATTCGAATTTATAATTTAAAAAATATATTATAGTATGTCGTAAGTTCAATATGGTGAATAACACCTAAATTAACCCACTAGTCTATCTTCATCCGCAGTTTATATAGACGTCTGATCTTTATATTATTGACGTATTTACGAAATCGATGTCAATTTAAAAGTTTAATCATCTATACAAGTTTTTGTGAGGTGAATATTTTATCTTAGTTTTTCATAACAAAAATAAATGAATCGAGTCGACACGTCGTCTCACATAATAAATTATTTCTACATGCATTTCATTGTCATTCCATAACATACACTATATTAAAGTTGTGAAATATTTATTGATCAGTTATTTCAGTTTATAACTAACATGTTTATCTCATTGGAACTACAAAACATTATATTCGAAACAGACTCCAGACTGGTGGTAGATGCTATAGCCTCAAAGTTGACGGATCGTAGTGAATTTGGATCGATTGTTGCTGCATGTTGCTCCCTTCTCTATCAAGAACCTTCGTACGAAGTTCGTTTTGTCAGAAGACAAGCGAATATGGTTGCTCACACTCTGACTAGGGCGGCCAATTCTTATGCTAGTCTTTTTATTTATTACGACAGTCCCGAGCTTATTACAGATATTCTACTTCATGATTGTAATAACTCTGATTTGAATCAATGAAGAATGAATGTATTAAAAAAAAAAAAAACTAAAATGTTTATCTCTATTTTTATTTAAACTATAAAATTATTTTTATTCTACAATATAATTACAAATATCAAAATAAATTAGAAACAAAACCGCGCTTATCTTACCTTACCTACAACTTACCAGGCTACCAAGGATGCATAAGAAAGTCGCCAATTAGTCGTGGGCTGTTTTGTAATTTCCCACTTCCAGGAGGGCAAGACGAAATATAGGGACCGAACGATGATGCTATACGACACCGTTTGCACTTTTGTGTTCCCTAAATACGAGCTCCAGTTAAAATATCCTTCTAGGGTTAGAAAAGCTATATCCAAATCTGTGGTATCATCCAGCAAGTTGATTCCTTTCGTATTTCTCAGGTTCTCTGCTATCCGTGAATCTGCGAACAATTTTATTTTAACCGCAACAAGCTAGATTTGGAATAGGTTTTGAACTGAATTTTCTTATTTACTCTGTATATTAAACGTTGAATACATGTGTATGCTGTAAATAACGTCTCTCTTTTTTGGTAGAGTTATGCTTCAAATAATGTTATATGTAGGGATACTGAGCTTTATATGCGTTACACAGAGTAGGAATGGCGACTGAACAACCAAAGCCAGCAACAGAAGAAGCGAAAATGGATCTATTTGAAGACGATGACGAGTTTGAAGAGTTTGAAATTGATTACGGTAAATTTTCGAACCATTGCCTATATTTTTGTGTATTCATAAGAGTTTTACAATCATTTATTTGAATATTGCACATTTTATGGATGGGTTTGGTAGTCTTGAATGTTTTCTTTTCAATTTGTTTATGGGCTGGCGTTCTTGTATTGAAACTTGTTGCTTAATTTAAGCTTTGTTGAGATTCGTCCTAAATATGCAAATTTGAGTCCTCTATCCTGCATACTCGGAGCAAGTTTCATCTGATTCTACGTTTGTCTTATTTAGTTTTGCTTGCTTATGCTGCAGGGAGTTGTGAGTTTTTACTGCATATAATTAGAAATTAGGCTGTTGGATAGGTATTTCATACTTGTTAGCCTTGAGAATTAGTTCTGAGGTTATGTGTAGTCCTTGAGGCAAGTTAAGGATAAATATTTCAACGACAATGGAATCAAAGATTGAACTATAAAAATAAGATTTGTTGAAGTGTCTAATCTTAGTAATGGTGAGCTGCAAGAGCTTCATCAATTAGCATTTAATACATTTATTTGTGATTGGTGTAGTTTTACTAGTTGTAAAGCTTTACTGGTTTCATAAGTCTTCCCTTTATTTCAGCCCTAAGACTAATAGGTCAATCCCTTCATTAAGTTTTACTGTCATTGTCCATCAATTATCAAGATCCATTTACTGCATTGGATGTTTATATGAAATTCATGCTTAGCAATAATAGCAAAAGTTAATGAATATATGGTCATGTATGAATTCTCAGCTCATATGTTTTCAGTGATTTGAATTTTGATTCATATTTGAATTATTTGACAAATAAGACGAATGGTTATTGAATTACCATAATCAACTCACTTGTTTCTTTTTTATTTATGGAAATAAAACAAACATTGTATTTCAATAGTTAATATTTTTGTCAGTTTTTTGCCTCTCTTTCTTCTTAGTACCTGAGGCGATAATTTCTGTAGCTAGATTGTAGAACTCTGTGGCTAGATTGTAGAACAAATTGGCGGTTCATTGGATGTTTGTTCAGTGGTCTCCTTTCTGGTCGAACTTAGTTCTTTGAATGAGACTCCAAATATATCTAATACTATTTTGTGCATTTTCTGTGTTTTTAATGCTCATGGCGATGAAATTTTTAGAGTTGGAGGACAAAGAAGAAGCCAAAGAAGCGCTGCAGCAATGGGAAGATGATTGGGATGATGATGATCTCAATGATGATTTCTCCTTACAGCTAAGGAGAGAACTGGAGGGGAACGCTGGGAAGAACGAGGCCAAGTCGACATGACTTTTTTCATTTTAGTACTTCTATGTTATGATAACTTTGCTTGCTGTATTTCTGATTGCCAACTTTTACCAGACATGATTTTTGAAGTCTGCAAAAATTTGGAATGCTCTTCATCTGTGAACGTATTTTCATCATCCAAATGGCTTGTCAATTTCTCGTTTCTTAGACTTCTGATATTTTGTGCCGTTTGATATGAATGTTGCAGCGATAAGTCTAATTTTGTTGCATCGTTCGTGTGGCTGGAGATTATGAGTTTTGAACACATTTTCTACATGGAATTGAATATGAGCTATCCGAATGTAATTCAAAAAGTATTTTAAAACAATAATTCCACGTAAAAGGTTAGAATCTTAACACGTAAATTATCCATACTCATCTCTGTTAGTTTCTTTCCTTTTCAAAATGCTGAGACCATCCAATTTAAGATATACGTTATACTTGGGAGCGACTGCTTAAGTCACCTGTAGGGATGTAATCGAGTCGAGCCGAGTCGAACTTTTGAATGTTTGAGCTTGGTTCGTTTATAATCGAGCCGAGCTCGAGCTTTATTTAACGAATATATGCATGGCTCACGAGCTTATTCAAGTCTTTATCGAGTCTAAACAAGCTTAATAAATATGAATTATACATTTAAATTTTCATTAAATTAATTAAAAAGTAAATTATATATTTAAAGAAAATTATATTATTTTTATTAAAAATTGTAAATTTATTATAATAAATAAATTTAATAGATTTTTCTATATATTTCATAAATAATATGCAAAATCAATAAATCAATATCAAAACTATTATTTTTTCATCTAAAAGATTACTCATGAACTTACCAACGAACATGTTCACGAGCTAACGAGCCGAATACTGTAAAACTTGAGTTTGATTTTTTTTATCTTAACGAGACTCGTTAAACGAGCTCAAACGAGCTTTTATCGAATCGAGCTTCGAATAGATCACAAACGGTTTGGTTCATTTACATCCCTACTCACCTGCGTCGTCCTCGAACAAACCTATTACCTTAAAGTCTGGTACCGTAAGAATGATTAGAACATGACAAAACAGCATAAATACTTTTCTCATTTCTTGTTCAAATTATTGAATAAAATCTTAATATGGAGAAGAGTTAATCAAAAACAGCAAGTATTTGCATAGAAGCAGGGCATATCCAATGAAAACTATTATTACAAATCCTTCATTAAATCTCCACCATCTCTTTTTCTTTGGATGCTATGATTGTTTCTATGATCAAGGGAAGTTTGCATTCACAAGCTTGAAGATCATATCCACTATTGTTCGTGCTCTGCGAATAAAGTAGCTCATGTTTTATGTTTTTGCTTGGATTTACTCAATGGTTTCAATATTCTTGACAAAGGTTATACACACAGATATGTGTATGATATAATGAAATCAGTTTCTCTCTCAAAAAAATCACCATATACATGAAATTCACTTCTATGTTATGAGTACAAATTCAGCCCTCATTTTATATTTTTAGTAGAGTCACAGCACATTGTAAATCTCTTTGCCTTCCAAGGATTAAAATGTAATTATACATGCGTAGACATTTGTGTTCACAGCCTTCAAATCCAATGCCCGAAGATTCTAGAAAAAACACTTCCATCTTACAAACGCAATGCCTGCAACAACGTGCGTATCTTCGAAACCTGCAACCTCATCGACTTCTAATTCATCTGTTCCCCCATTTTCGTCGACTCATAAACTTTTCCCAGTCGCATCCTTCACCCGTCGCGAGTTTCTCGCTTCTCTGTCCATTGCTGTCACCCCTTTCATCATATCTCCTCAACTTAGTAATAATCCAATAAATGTTGGAAACCCCGTAGCTTTACCAGTTTCCCAAGCACGTGGACTCTTTCAGATGCCCCCTTTTCGCCTTGTCAATAAGTAATTGTCTGCATTACGTTCATGCAAAGACAAGTCTATTCTGTATTTTATGCTTGATAATTGATATTGACTCTATTTTCTGGAATCGGTCATGGGAGTAGCCTTTTTCATGTGTTTGATATGCTACTCTCTGAATCCTGGTGAACCCATTTTAAAAAATTATTCCTTTTGCTGATATCGTGTAGTTAATCAATCCGTTTTAGATTATGGCTTTTTGTGGAATGGATGTAGGTACTATTTGGTGAGAGCAGGGGAGTCAGAATATGAGAGTTCGGGAATCATTAACACGAACCCAGTGACTAAAACATCGATGGATAATGGGTTATCGGAGATAGGGAAGAAACAGACTGTGAAAGCTGCATTGGCTTTGAAATCAATGGGGGCATGTGAAGGCAACTGCTGGATTTGGCCTTCTATAACTCAGAGGGCGTACCAAGCTGCTGAAATAATTGCAGCAGTTAATGGTGTCGGTAGAAGGTAACAGACGATGATTTTTGGTATTAATTTGTTTGTTCGCATATGCTTCTCTGTGAAGTTATATTGGATTTAAAATCAAATATCGTCCCGACATTTATAATTCTGGCACGAGGTGATAACTGTTGGATGTGGAGTCTGACGGTCTGCCACCTTCAGTGTTGTGGTTTTGGTGTTTAAGCATTCACAATTGTCTAAATAGTTAGCCTCTTACTATTGCTCATCCATGGAACATGCGCTTTTGCGATTTCGGGTAAAAGAGATCCTTAAGTGCAAATTGTTAGGGTGAGTTTTTTCCAAAATATAGACAAGAGAGTTGCATGATCTTATGCTTTGACTATGAGGGCTTAGGCACTCGCCCGAGACTTGCTTGTTAATCTACATGAAAATTGCCTATTTTTGCTAATCTTCTTTCTATATGTGTCAAGCACAACCACCCAAAACTTTAAGTCCAACCTTGAATACGGAACTTGTTCTCTTTATACGTTTGCTTGTACGACTCGTGAAAAAACATTTTTCCTTCTTTTTTGGAGCTTATTTTATTCAGAACGAATCTAGTTTAGAAATGACCATTTGAATTGTTTAAATACATTTGGAATGAGCTGTTCTTACCAGAGCCTTTTCAAAGTTATCTACAGTCATATAGTACCAGAATATAGCTTCTTGGATGCTCGGGGATTGGGAGCATATGAAGGAAAAGAGTTGGATTCTGTTTCTGAGGTAACGCCCAATAACTAGTGACAGAGTCCATGTGGTCAGATAATCATATTGAAACCACCCTACCGCACATTCAGATATGTATTTATTTGCGTGAAAGATCATGTGGAACGCTATACATTTTGCCCCTAGATATTTGGTGGAAACGACTGAGGTAAAATCATTTGTTTGTCTCTTCAAACCGTGTCTAGATCTATGCCTCGGATAGCCTTTCTCCAAATATTAAGCCACCTCCAACTGATGATGGGACACCAAACGAAAGTGTGCAGGACGTATTTGTTCGTGTGACGCAACTCATGTCAATTCTTGAAACACAATATTCCAAAGACACGGTTATTATTGTCTCCCCGGATTCTGATAACCTGTCCGTGCTACAAGCCGGTATCGTAGGACTTGAACTTAAAAGGCACGCATTTCAAGAAACCACGTACTTTTCGCTGTTATTATTCTGAGTTCTTGCAGATTTGAAGCTATTTCTGAACTTATCAAAAATTTGCAGGCATAGAGATCTTGCTTATGGGCCGGGCGAAGTGAGATACATAGATGCTAGTAGTGTACCAACTTATAAACAACCTCCATCTGCTGTGTACAAGTGCTTAAATCCCCCCAACTGCGACTGAACTTTTTCTCACATTAAGCAGTAAATGTTCATTGTTGTTTGAAGTCAATCCACAATGGTAGTCTCATCTTCTTGCCTGGATCCACGCAGGCATTTTGATTGGAAGTCATTTTCAATCCATGACATGTATATTTTTTATATAACAAAAAAAAGTCAATGAGAAAATCCAGTTATATATAAAATTTAGTTTCTTAAATAGATTCATCCTCCTACATATGTGAATAAATAATAATCACTAAAATACTGCAATAAAATCAAGAAATGAAATGAGAAATTAAAACACATCCAAATTTATACCAACAAATTATCTTAAAAAGGGTGGAAATTTTTGCTCAACTTATTTACATTAGCCAAAAAACCGTCTACATGATGTCTGTAAGGCAAATAGGACCACTTTTTCCAGCCGTCCCTCTTGTATGGCGACGGCATGGATTTACTGGCGGTTCTGCTCGAGGATAAATACACAACTTCGTCCTTCCAGACACCATGCTCGCTCGCAGGCGACTCCATGACACATTCATCTCTTTTTCGCACACCGTTGTTCAGAGAAGCAATTGCGAAGCTGCCGTTGCTGCCAACACTATGGCTCTTTAGCGGAAATCCCTTAAACTTCCAACCTGTGGAGCTGCTCTTCTTCAACCGCCCCTCCACCGATGGTTTTGGCTGCCACACGCAGTACATCTCAGCCGAGACTCCGTCCAACTCGTCCGCTTCCGAAGAAGAGCACGACGATATCGTTGATGTTTCCCTTTCTTCAGTAAAAAGCTTCCTTAGTGGAGTCCCTGTCTTCACACCGGCCTTCAACAAACCCGAATTCATCCTGCTCTCGTCTACGCTCCCATGATATTTCGTATTTGGGTTGAAAATCGGGTAAACGGGCCTGATCATACCGTTGTGGAAGATCTCATCAGCTGAAATTGGGGGGAGTACTGATTCAGAACCCCGCCACACAAACGCGAATTTGAATTCTTTTTCCTCTCGGCCATCGTATTTTTCTGCCGAATCCGACGTTTCCGCTCCGTAGATTCCTGGGATAGTTTGTTTTTCTTGCTCATCGGCGTCATCTCCGAATTCTTGAACGACCCTAGACGCAACTTCCGCCAAGTTACTGTTGGAGTAGCTGTTGAAGCTCGGCGATGGAGAGATGACTGCACTCGCCAGCATTTTTTGTAGCTGAACACCAGATTAATTCGCAAAAAGCAAGGGAAAAAACAAGGAGTGAAAATGGAAGAATTTGTTCCAGAGGTTGATTGGAATAACACATAAGTGTGGGGAGTCGGAGATTTGAAAATGAAGAGACAAGGCATACCAGCCATTTGATCTCGTGTGTTAAGGTGCATGAGAATGAGATGATAAAATAACAAATTTTTTTGAAATAGTTTGATATTCATATGCCAATCAATATAGAATAATTAAAAATTAAAATTTATTCTATTAAATTCCAAATTAATATTTCTGATATGGTAAAACTCAAACTTGAAAAATATTATAGCAAATTTATTCAATTATACAAAAAATGTAAAACAAAGAGTAGCAACCACATCGATTTACCACTATAAGTTGCCTGTTGTAAAGAGATCGATCAGATTCATTTGCTTAGAAATTCACAATTTCCTTGAAACAAATCTTGATCAAAACAGGTTAATGAAGCTTGATGTTTTGAATTACAAGTACACATGAACACCTGCAGTCTTCATCACCTGGCAAACGGGGCAAACGTCAGAAAGTCCTTCACAATCTGTACACAGGCACAAATGTCTGCAAGGCAGTAACAAGATCGAAACTTCTTTATTTTTGCATGACCTGCATGTTAAAAGGCCATTTTTACAACCTCGATTTTCCAAGCCATTGATGATTTGTCGATGATTTGTGCCTGAAACTGCATCGTCTACTTCACTGTCCCCCGAGCCTTCATGAGCTCGAGACATGCCTTGTGCCATGAGTTGCTCGATATTGTTCTTCATAATGCTGATCACTGATTCGTTGTACTTTGCTCGATAATGCCATGACTGAGCTTCAGTCGAAACTTGCTTTATTTTGTCCGCTAATTCTTTGCTCTTGCGATTTACATTCTCTATTTCAAGTGCCTTCTCGTGTAATATTTTGTTGACTCCTTTCTCTAGCGTGTTCAACAAAGAAACCGTGTGCCTGTGATTCAACTCTCTTACGCCCTTCAGGATATTCTCTTCCTATACACATAGGGGCACAGTTAGAGGTTGAGAACATAAAAAGAAGCGTGGGGGCAAAACTAAAATGAAAAATTGTAGGAAGCCAAATCTCATTTTATACATGTGGTATACATATTTAATTATGTACCGAGTTTTTAGGAAATATTAAGAGGGTCGGGTTCCAACCCTGTAATGTATAAAACTAAAGCAAGTTGTTTTAACCCCATGAAGGGATGTATGCAATATTATGATACCTGAAGTTTAATATATCGACCAAATTCTTCTGTCTGCCGATCCATCTCCATTTTAAGGTTATTGCCGATAGATAGGATGTCAGAGGAAACCGAGGAGTTTTGCTCCTCTTTCTTGCAAGAAAGCCTGAGGCCCGTCGATACAAGATTAGGATTTGGTTGAGCATCAATGTTGGCAACTTTTTCTGGACTATAATTCTTCTGCCGTGTACAAAGAAGATCTTCTTCCCTAACTCTTTTGATAGCACTGTTATGCGAGGATGCATGCTCGTGGACAGATGGAGCTGAAACAGAAGTTCGAGATTGTTATCTGAAATCAATTATCATCAATCAAGAATCAAGAAGGGTGGTAGTTTCAAGAATTAAAATGTCGTTTGTAATATATAATCCTAGAAAAAATGTAACAAAAATGAAATACCCCTGCAACTATCTCAAAAATTAAGTTTTTTCACACAAATTTTTCGAGTATCAATTTTGATTTTTGGCTGTGCCAATGTGCTGTTCCGTCCGCACAGGATCATATATGCGTCATTGGTGTCTGCATCTCGACTATGCAATAAGAGCCTACTGCGAAGTGGCTCTTGAATCAATAAAGTTTTGCTTCCAGCCAAACTGAGACAGAGATGGAAAACCAAGAACCAATTAACCTCCTAAAAAATCTAATTGGAGCTTTCCCATTTTCTAGGTTGATCCTTTTGTACAACTTCATAAATATTGTAGCCATCTAACGAAATTTAAATCTGAAGTTTCAGAAACTGAGATGGCAGTTTGTCACATGAGCGCACAGCCTACGCCATAAAACAAAGGTATAACATACAAGCTGAAAACGTAAAAGAAGGGTCATATTCGTATCGCGTAATAACAGTCTACAGAATTAACGTGTTCTCAGAGATCTGAGAGGATTTTAGTCACGAAAACACAAGCTGTGTCTATACTGATCAAGCAACAAGGGAAAAAACTTCTAATTGAACTATAATTTCTTAAATAAGTATAAAATGAGCTCACCGTGTCCAAACAACCGAAGCTGAGGCAATGTGTTATTATCAAATGGGAGGCGATTCTCCCCCACAAATGCAGGAAGAACCGTGTTCTCATTAACTCCGCCTCCTCCAAACATCATCCTGAAATCATGCAATATTGTATGAGATTCAAGAACTTTCATTGACATACAAATATTAATGTCGAATTTTCGATTGATGACCTTAGAAAATTAATTATATAGCTCGACCATTACTTAAAAACACAATCTTTCATAAAAGCAGTCACGCTGATGATCTGGATTCAATTGATGCAGCAAACACGAGAACTCCAGTCAGACAAGTAAATAATCATAGAAGTACCGCAAATATGTCAGAGAATAGATTTTCACAACCTTTGTTTTCATTTTAGTTCCTAAATCATTCAAGAATTCGATTATCGTAACAAAAATCAAACAAAGAGGAATCGACCATTACCTATTACAAGAATCCCATAAGGAAACAATCCAACAATCCACAAAATCAAACTCCAAACTAAAACATCACAAACAAAAGAACAAAACCCAAGATACACACACCTCACAAAAAAAAACCCCATTAAATAAAGAAAAGAAACCAATAACTCACCAAGATCAGGTCAGATTTAGAGACGAGCAATACAATCAAAGAGCCTGTCTTTTCTTTATTATTATATATCTTTGCCGTTATGATATCGAGGGAAATGGACATAAGGGGTGGTGGAAACAGCAGTAATAATGAAAGAGAGAGAAGTGAACAGAAAGGAGGGGGGAAAAGAATAATAATGGCGAGAATAATGAAAGTGGATGGTGGTGGTGGAAGAGTTGTAGTTGTTGTTTCGGTTAAGAAAAACGATTCCATTTGTTGGTATTGAAAGGAGAGCAAGAAGTAGACTAATCTTTGTTGTTGAAGAAATGTTCTTCGCCATTTTTTTGGCCTAAAATTCTTGTTTCTTTCACACTTCTCTCTCTCCCAATCTTCTTGTTTTTTCCTCCTTGCTTTCACTTTACCATTCATTCATCGTGTGACTGACTGTTTGGTGGCTTTTCTTTTCGTTTTCCACAGCCAGTAATTCTTTTTTCCGTTTGGTTTTTGTTACATTTTCTTGGCCTAATTAATCTACCTTTTGATGGCTTTAATTTTCCACTCTTTTCTATATGTATATGCATATATAAAATAATTAATCCTTCGAAGAAAATATTATAAGAAATTAAAATTAATTAATAATATAAAACTATGAAAGCATCCCACGTCTAAGCTCGTGGGTATGAAAAATCTTCCTTTTCTTACCTCAACTTGAATAATTTTATAAATTTCATGCATTTAAACATAAAATGGTGATAATTTGAGAGAGTATCATTTTGATGCATTTTATTTTTTGAAAATTTGTTGTGCATACTCATAAACTGTTAGCATAGAATAAAATATAGACTTAATTGAAACCATCAGATTTTTTAATCACATTGATTGGTGATTTTGTTTATATTATTTTAGATGAGCAACAATCGTAACTAAAATATTATAACCTTGGTGGTTTTGTATGCACTAATTCAAACTAGCAATTCATAATTTTTTTAAAATATGTTTATTGATATAAGTAAGGAATATTAAAAAAAATTAATATATTATAAATTAAATAAAACATAACAAATGTTAAATCAACTCTTAAAAAAAATAATAGATAATTAAATAAATGAATCACGAAAATGAAACATGTGTGTTCGTTCATAAAGAAAGGGTATTTTAGGATTTTTTAATTAAATAAGACATAATGCAAAATGTGTAATAAAGAAGACCATTACTGAAATAATGATTTTAAAATAAATTAGAATAATCAATTTCTCTGTATATTATTATGATAAGAGTGATACTATATAAAAAAATCAAACTCTGTACTTACTCTTATAACAATGATAATGTCAAAGATCACTAAATATTAAAATAATAAATTAAATAACGACAAAACTGATGCTACCACTTCAAAAGGCAAAGTTCCCCATTACGTGCGAATACCTCTGTTGAGATTCACCATCCGAGTTGATGTATCAACGTTGCCACCCCTAGCAGCTGAGCCGGTCTGATTCATCCTGCCCCCATCATGATGCCGGGAGCTTTGGTAACTACTTATTCGAGTATAATCCTTCGTGAAACCGCCGCCGCCGCCTAGTGCTCTGCCACCAGCATTATATCCTGTCCTCCCAGCACTACTACCTTGCCTACCATGAGTAAAAGTAAAGTCCTGCCACCTACCACCACCACCACCCGAACCAGTTGCTGCAGCATAATCTTGTCCATCTTTGCGTCTTAGAGGGAGACCCTCCAATCCACCACCACCAATCCGTGCCTCTATAGCTCTCTCATTTGTTTCTGCAAGAATTGTGAGTTTCTCAGTCAATTGGAACGCCAGAGCCTGTAGTCTCGTGTGCTCAACGTCATAGAAAACGATGCAGCGTGTGGGCTGGTCCCAACTAGCATGAAGCTCTTCACTGATCATCATTTTGCTCACAATACCATGTGTTTGTGAATCTGAGAGGTCAAACATTTTAGCCAGATGGTCAAGACTTAGGGAATCATAGGAGGGTGAGTAGGGTAAAAAGGTAGGTCCTCAAAGCCTCTTCCTTAATTTTAGCCTTCAGCATCTCAAGAACAGTGTCATTGTTGCGAAGAAGCTTCCAGACATCGAGAGATTTGATAACATCAAAGGCCTTCTCAAAATCACCCTGTCTTAGGGCCCTTGTAGCAGCCATTACATGATCCCTGACATTTTCAGGAGGCCCAATAAATGTTTGTCTCTCGCTCACTTCAAGCAACCAGCGGAAATTCTTGCTAATGACCTTGTGTTTGGCATCATGCACATTGGCTGCCATGTTAGGCACCTCCATCAACATGGCACAACTCAGATGAACAGCTTCAAGAAGCTCAAGATTAATATGCATGTGATACGGCATCTGACGCCTCCTCTCCAGCCGCTCCTGCAGATTTTGATTAGCAGATGATATTAACATGTGAGCCAGATGCACATCTAATCTAAATAAACAAATAGGAAAACAGAGCAA
This sequence comes from Primulina tabacum, assembly GCF_025594145.1. Classification (NCBI taxonomy): domain Eukaryota; kingdom Viridiplantae; phylum Streptophyta; class Magnoliopsida; order Lamiales; family Gesneriaceae; genus Primulina; species Primulina tabacum. The sequence continues at coordinate 5,528,741 of NC_134557.1, forward strand.
AGAAAACTCATCCAGAAGTAACAAAAAACATACAGGATAACAGGAATATTAACAATTGATGTTTCCATCTTTCCGATGTATGAACAGAAATATTTCATTGGGATATATTTGAATACATGACTTTTAAACTAGATATAAAGTTCAAGATTGTTGGCAGGTAAAAAATCTCATTACCTTGAGCATATTAAACTTCTATGAGAACCACGAAAAAACGCTACAGTTATTAAAAACAAAGTTAGAAATAACAAAAGATACCTGCTCTGGCGTCTTCTCGTGATATCTACTCTGTGAAAAACCTTGTGCCAGCAATTCTTTCACTCTGCCAGCAGAATACAACTCTGAAAGACAACTGTGCGATTCAACAATAAGCCCCACCCTGAAGGAACATAGCCCAAGCTGTGCCATTGCCCTGTTGAACAGTATTTGGGTTGAAATATCCATGTGTTGTACATTGTCCTGCAAATGACTCATAAGCAACAGGTCACGGGAAGTCGAGAATTCATCCAAGATGGCGTGATGATAAATGTCGCAGAGCATAGCACGAGCCTTTGTCCGCTCATCACCATATCTGTAAATGAGTGATACAAGGAGATCCATCAATGCCCTGCTGTTCTCAGGAAAAACAGATCTACGAGGAACTATCTCAGGAGTTGCAACAAACGCCGATAATCCCTTGCTTTCCTCAGCTTTGGTTTCCTCTCCAGATTCAACTCCATTGTCCGACTGCTCAGCCAATTTCCTCATTGCATCATATACCTCTTGTGGCTTATAGTATATGAGCTCAACCCGTTTCAGAGCTACCTTTGAGGCACCCTTAAAATCTCCAACACGTTCAAGATATTCTTGCACATTCTTAGCCAGAACTAGGAATGTAGGCTCATCCCTGAGCCTCTCAATGTACTCACGTGTATGTGGATCAATCACCTGAAGTGACTTAAAAAATTCCACATCTACCCTTTCAAGGAAGGCAACCAAATTTCCCCAAATCCTGATTTCACCATTAAAATCTGCTCCTTTTTGGGTTTCTTTTTCCTCAGGCTCCACTGTGTCTCCTACAACAATATTTGGGTACTGGGTCAAAATATCGAGAATGACAAACATATTCTGAACACATTGTTTCCACACATTGATAGGCATGTGCCCACTGAGGCTTGAATTAACATCAAACTGTGCTGAGACAACGCTGAAAAAAATCTCAAGCTTCTGCGCAGGAGTCTTGGCAACCCTTGTTAAGAAAGTGAGCTGCTCAACCAACTCAATTCTTCCAGTCCCCTTCCTGCCCCTAGTAGCAACAATCTCCTTAAACTTCTTGTTTACTGTGTCCCACGTGATTTGGCTAGGGTCCTTGAACTGCTTGTCCATCAACTTATCTTTCTTGCTCAACATCTTCTCCCAGCCTAGTCCACTCTCAGCAGCCTCCTTTCCCGACTCTTCTTCATCCTCACTCTCTTCAGATTCCAGAGTTGTGGGGTCCTCATCAAAGTCATCTTCCTCATCTTCATCCTCATCATCATCAGGTTCTTGCTCATCCTCAACCTTCTCCTCAAAAAGGTCTGGCTGCTCCCTACACTTGGCAATAGTATCCTCGTACAGCTTATTGTTCTTTTTCAACTTCTGCTTCATGGAATTCAAAGCCTTCGCATTGCTACTACTCATTTTCTTCTTTGCCTCCTTATTAGCCAAGGCCTGATTCAAGAAATCCTCCAACATTACAAGGGCCTTTATATAAAGATTTGGAACCCGGTCCGACTCTGTTACCCTCATAACCTTTCCCAATTGCTTATTGATCTTGTCAAAACTTTCTTGCAAGCTGACCCAGTCATTGATTTTCATGGCATTTTTCATTTGATCAACAGTGGCAGACATCTCGTCGAATCTCTTGTCCTTGGCAGCCCGGACAACTCTCTTCTGTCCATCAGAATCATCCGAATCACTTTCATTCACATAATAATACCTTTTCGCAGCAGTTTCTGGAGCTGTCTCCACGGGTACAGTTTCTTCTTCTTGCTCATCATAATCGCTCTCCTCCTCGGATTCACTGTCACCACCCTAACATCCCAAAAAATAAAAAATAAAAACAGAAAGAATAAGCGTAGGCAAAAAACAAATATGTCATCGGTATAAGCTGGTGCACACATATACAGCTCAATAATCACCACTGAAGATCTAAGGAATTCAAAATTAATCTACAAAAACGTCCTCAAGCTTCTCATCAAATTCAGCACACATCCAAGATGAGAAGAAAAATTTCATGTCAGATAATTACACAAAAATCAATTCCAAAATCCATTATTTTTAAAAGCTCAAAGAGAACAGATCCATATACACAGTCTAAACCAAACAAACTTCTAGAGAAGCAAACCTGAGTCCAAAATCTTGACGCCATCGTGTCTCCAATAAATTGAGAACTGGTTTTTCGGGGCTCTTGTTGATCGAAAACTGCATCAAATCATCATTAAAAACAAATTTCGCAAAAAATCAAATTAAATTTCGAATCTGAACACATTATTGTTCAAACCCAACCACCCCAAAAGTATCACGGTAAAATATGAAATCCACAAACCTGTGTCGCTGCAGACGTCCTGAGAAAAAGTACCGGCGGTGAATAAAGGTGAGTCTCTCTGCGGCGGCGCTGACGAGGGTTTTGTTACGAGGAGAAAGGCCTTCAAATACTATCGATATTTTGCCCAAAAATATCTGGTAATAATTAAATTTTAATAAATAAATAATTTTTATCTTATAATAATATTCTATTTAAAATAATATATAAAATGCTATACATTCTTTATTAGTTAATATAGAGACTTCCATTAATTATTTTTCAATAAACAATTAATTTTGATAATCTAAGATTTACTTTATTGTATTTAAAAAAAAATACATATTATTAACATAATATTCTTTTTATTGTTGTAGCACGTTAATTAAATTAAAAAATATAAACGTAGTCATTTTTTGACATGAAATCCATCAAGGGATATAATATTTGATATGATGAAGCTAAATCATTTAATCAGATCGACAAAAATTTGTGTGAGACTGTCTCACGGGTCGTATTTTGTTAGATGGATCTCTTATTTAGGTCATCAATGAAAAATTATTAATTTTTATGTTAAGAGTATTGTTATTTATTGTGAATATCTGTAGGATTAATCTGTGTAACATATAAAGATTAGCAAGACCGTCTCACAAGAGACTTACTCAATCATATCATATAATAACTATTAGTAAAGATTTTTGATAATTTTTCACCATATTAATGATGATTTAAATATTATTCAAGCAATAATCTAACTAACAGATCATATTGTGCCCTCTTCCCGACATTATCATTTATCACCATCATTTCCATTGGACGATGGATAGTAAATTGTCATGTCCGGAGATGAGAACCTACAATAAAAACCAATGGGAACACAATAAAAATGGAGAAAACACTAAATTTTAAGAAATATACTTTTAACGTAAAAGACACTTAGATTTTCGTACATGTGACTGGAAAAAAATTATCACTTTCATCGAGCACCACCCAAAAAATATATATTCTTCAAGAATTGTGTAATGCAAACTTAATAATGGAAGTGTAAAATACGAGAACAAAAATAACCGCAGACAGAGAAAAATTGTTGTGTGAATTATTATTATTTTTTTTGTGTGTGTGAGAATTTTACTGATATTATCCACTTTGCTAATGTTCAACAATTAAAAATAAAAGGGTTAATTTTGATGTTTTGAAAAAGACCATACCAAATATATCAAGTTAGTTTTTATAAGTTTTTCCCTCTTAGTAATATAATAATAGATGTTCTGTTTCAATTTTCTTGACCATTCGGTATATCAAAGAAGAGATTTTGAATACGAGTGAAAACAAAAACTTGGTACAAAACCCAAATCCATGTGAAGTTTAGCTGTTACGTAATCAAAGAAGCAAATGCAAAAAAATATTAGGAGAGGTGTGTTAGCCAGTCCTCGCATAAAATGCGTACCTAGAATGCAATCAAATGTCCAAACCTAATACCTTTTTCATTTTGTGTTTCTATGTCAAATTTGCTTAGACATTATATAAATGAAATCACAAACCTTTTTGGGTCTCTTCTACTTGAACGAAAATTTCCTGAAATTTTTTTCCCTAAAATCCAACTTTTCTTGTTTTACATAGTCAAAAAATGGACATGAGTTTTCCATGTACAACAGGTAACCTACACCCAATACGATCTTCACCTCTGTTTATGGAATAAACTGCCACCCCAAATTTAGCGGATTGTACAAGTGTTGCTCAACAAAAAAAAAAAAAAGGATAAGAGCACGTGAATACTTTTTAAAAATTGATATCCATCCAAAATGCATTAGAATGGTACGACGTATCAAATTCATAATGCCCATTGCTCATCTCTCTAGTAGATTACCCATTTTTAAGTTAGTCAACAGCCAAACAAGTATGAATAGCAAGAAAGAAGTGCTTGGGACTGAGATTGAGAGTTCTCATTTAATCTGATGCGTCGAAATTAAAGGTCGAGAGATGGCATTAATGCTGAAGCTTTGAACATCATTCTTAAACCTGTAAGAAGAATAGTAGGCAATAGCTTGTGTCAGCGTATCTTTAAACCGGCTTAATAGCCAGGATCTTAAATAACATAGAAGACAAAGAAGCACCACGCAGGAGTAACAGCAAATCTTGAATATTGCCACAAAATACACACAGCTACAACATTCGCTAAGGTTAAATTGCAGTCAGGTTATAGTGTATCAAAACAATTACAGTTGTAAAATGGAACTAACGCTTGCAAAAACACGACACCTTCACCCAAAGATCTGCCCCTAACTAGGCTCCTAATCGATCAATGTGTGTGTAACCTGTCAACGAGAAACTGGATTAAAAAAATATAAAATAGAATCTAGCTAAAACCTAACAGTCAGCAACACTCACCTTCCTAATCAAGCCGAGACACTTTTGGATAACTGGCATTGGAAAGAAAAGGACATAAAATTCTCAAATTTCACATTCCAACTTGTCCTAACCAAAGTGGACACACATAGCACTAGTTCGTACCTATTAGAGTTTCCTCAGCGTTTGGGGTTATTCTGGCCCCTTTCCTGGTTTATTAAGCGTACATTACTAGCTCCATCTGCAGGTCCATCCAGCATTTCGGGTCCGCTACTCTTGTGTGGCCCGACTGGCTGGTATTCAAAGTGAGCATTCCGCCTCTGCCTTTCCCGAAATCTATGTGCTTGAGTTGACCTATTTTCTTGGCCCGAAGCCCAATCTCCACGTGATTCATGGCCTCTCATAGTTCGGGAGTTTTGTTTGCCGATTCTCCTCGAGCCTGTTGAGATATCGTGCTCATGCTCAACATCTGTGTTTGCAGAAGGAGCTGATTCAGTGGAGTTAATGGGATCTTGGTTCAGTGAAAAGAGAGGCTCTTTTGCTGAGGAAGGCTTATTTTCTCTATCGAGCTTTTGCTGATTGCCTGCAATTGACTCCTCAACCGCATCAGATTCAGATACAGATTGACCAGGCTGAGGTCGATATGAATTGCGGCTTCGCTTGTCATTTTGAGGTAAAACTTGCATTGTTTGTTTAGATGCATGATCCTTCTTCGAGGCCCCAATCATTTCCATTGTCACACTTTCAATTCCAGTAGTTTTGTTTCCATGCAAATTATTAGCAAATTTTGTGTTCAACTTGGGCTTCCAATGAGACAAAGGCTGATTTCCACGACTCCGACTATCCTTTGAAACGATAGTCCTATCTGATTGGTCCACATCAGCAGCAGGCAGGGTGCCACTTCCATCAGTTTCATTACAAAGGATATCTCCATGATCAAGATTATTTCCTGTGCTTCGAGGAACCCAAGGTAGGTGCCTTTTTCCTCGGACTGTTGTCCCATGATCTTTCAGAGCATGAATTTTGCTCATTGCAGCAGTGGTTGCATTATCGGAAATGCTATGGCTATCAGAAGTATCAGCATTTGCTGAATTTGTCACAGAATTTATAAATTTATGTTCTGTAGATTTTGGGACGTCCTTGGAAGGTTCAGATATCAGAGCAGGACCAAGATTCACACCTTTCATATGGGATGAATCTGTTGAACCCCGTTGCTGCCATGTTACATGCTCCTTTTTATGAATCTTATGCTTGTCATCCCCCTCCTTCGTGTCTACTTTAGACACGACGAAGCCCACAGGCTGACTTACAGAGCCGAACGATCCAAACTGTAAAATCCCAGGAACCTCATCGGATTTAAGCATGTTTACTGCAGAAGGCATATGTGGAGTGTTTCCCTGCTGAGCCAGTTCCATAGCCACAGGCTTCGGAACATATCTCTCCATTTCAGCCCTCTTTCCTTTTGAATTACTCTGTGCCATATTGTCACTGTTTGTGGCATTGTCCATTTCCAGAGTAGGTTTTTTGTCAACTTCAATTCCACTCTCGGCTTTGTTCTGTGTGCGCACAGGGGCCCAAACAGCAGTATCAGTACTATGATGAACGTCCATAAACTTATTGGGCAGTTGACTTCTTAAAGTTCTTCGAAAAGGCTGACGTTTCGACTGGTTCGCGATTCTGCTGTGACCTTCTTCATTAGGTAAAGAAGAGAACGCCTTGGAAGCCTTTGCTTCTATATCGAGATAAGCCACCTTGGACTCAACATCTTCAATAGACGGATTTCCAGGACCACAGACTGAAAGAACTGGTGATAAAACAGGAAAAACAGGGGTCTCATCCATTTTGTGCTTATTTTTACTGCTATTAATTTTCCTTCTCTGCTGGATGGAAGGCTCAGCCACAGTACTGGAGGTATTGAGCATGTTTGACTCGTCACCTGATTGAATTTCACTTGAAGCAGCCTCACTTGAAGTAAAATTAATAGGAACGCTCACAAGATATTCTGGTGCCTCACATGCAGTATTTGCAACAGATTTTTCATGTGAACTCTTCACCAATGATTTATTCTGCTTTTGTTTATAGCCTGTTCTATTGTGTTTAGAGATGCCTCCATCATTCAATTGCATGCCTAATTTTCTAGCATTGCGTGGATCTTTCATATTCAAAGATTGACAATGTGACAGATTAGGTTCCAGTTGTTGAGGAGGCTCGACAGGCAATTTTTTGGTCACTTCCACAGATTCCCCAGACAGACAGATACTGCTCTCCAGAGCAGTAACATTAGAATCAGAGACAACCAACACTGTGCCCCCAAAGGTGCACAATTTCTCTTGCTCCCCATAGATGTCACCAGAGGACTCAATTGTCTCAACCTTTTTGTTCACAGTTTCACCTACTTGGGTTCGACGATTCAGTTCTTCTAATTTAGCAAAAGCCTTGGCCTTCTGCTCTCTTGTGCGTTCTTCCTCTTCCTTGTGCAATTGCAGCACACGTTGCTTTGCCAATTCTCTTCTCCTGGCACGCTGGTTAAAGCACAAAGATAAGGTCACAAAGAAACTTTTAGATACAATCAACTTGTAGATAAATGTACAATCACTTAAATAAGAGAACCTGTTCTTGGATATCAGATGGATCAGATGTTTCCTCAACAGGTTCCTCTTCAATGTTCCTTACAGAATGTATCATAGAATCCTCGGCAGTCTTTCCAGCATCATTAGGGTCACGTACACGATTAACTCTACCATGCCCACCATGATATGAACTCCTATAAATTTAAGATATATTGTTTAGCATGGCAAGAAAAACAAAAGGTAAAAAAAAAACAATTCCTATTGGACCTAGATACAGCAGGGGTTGACTGCTTCAGAACAGTCACTTGATGCAGGGCAGAGCCAAAATCTACAGACGCGGGAACCCTTTCAAAAGATTCCGCAGCATTAGTAACTTCAACAGAACAATTATTCGTCTTCTTTTCAACTTGAAACCGACTCCTACGCTCCTCCCTGTTGAACGCATTAGGGGCATCAGACTGTCCATCAGAAGAAACACGAAACTTTGAATTTAGAACTTCAAGTTTCTGCATCAGTACTGAATCTTTTGTTTCCCCTTGTAAAGATGGATTTATCTCATTAGCAAGAGGTATCTGACACCCTTCTGTCGGAAAAGAAGCCACATTTGGTAATTCATTGGTCAAATTATCATTAATCAATTTTGCACTGCCCATGCTGCTCTCAATGGACCTCACTCTGACACTGCCTGATGAATGTCCTTGATGTTCATAATTGCGGGCAGAGTAGTCAATTGGTACCTCCTCAGCTCCCCACTCATTATTCTGGGATGTCATTGTGGGAAGGCTACCTTTTCCAGAATACAAAACATTAGGATGTATATCCCGATCCCAATTTTCTTCTTCATCCTTCCGATACCAGTCATTATGGTTCTTCGAGGGAACTCTTTGCTGTGATTGATGATCAGCTTCCATTTGTATTGGCAATGTTTTCCCAGAAGGACCATGTCCAATAGAGCTACCATGGAAATTAGGATCATTAGCACCCAGTGCTTGAAAACCATTATATGAAGGGGGCCTTGCCGCCATAAATGGGATTTCCCGTTCGTTGCTGCAATAGCCCCTTGGCGGTCCATAATAACCCTCAAATGTCATTTGGACTGGTGGAACAGGGGGGCCTCGGTAGAATCCAGGCCTATATGGTATACCTGGCCGTGCATAGGTATCAGGCATTGGCGGCCTGAATAAATCTCCATTTCTGGGATGGATTCCTCTAGGACCAGACCCTGCAGGTGGAACCGACTGCACACCACCTACAGCCGGATGTGAAATCTGAGGAGGATAGTAAGGAAATGGCTCCATTGGAAAGCCACCAGGAGCAACATGACCTCCAAATGCAGGTCCTGGAGGACGACCCCTATACCAAGGACCAGCTGGGCCATTAAAAGGAGGACTATGCCAAGCATCAAAGTGTTGAGAAGGAATATTGGTGTTGAAATACTGCTGGGGCTCCCCTTGCCAATTTTCCATTATAGGGAAGATGCCATCTTCAGCAGTCCGGGGACCATCAGTCCTCAACATATTCACAGTTCCACGTTGGCCATCTGTACTAAAGGGAAGCAAAGCGTTAATGATAGATTTGAACAAACTGCCTACGATAATGAAACGCAATAAATGTAGGATAGCAAAGTTTTAATACTTAAGAAAGATTTACGAAAGACAGACAAGCACAGACCGGCATGAAATTTTGCATCCTCTTCTTTTGCCCGAGCTGTTGTCTCAGAAGCTGAGCTAGGACGGCAATTCTCTGCCGAAAATGATGAGCAAAGGTGAGCCATACAAACATAATGTACTCCACAAGATGTAGATACTCACACACGCAAAATATAAGATAACAACAAAGAGAAACGGAGAAAATAAAAGTCAAATAATCTAGAGATTTCATACTTAAACGTATCCGAGCAGATGATCTAGCTTCTAGATGGAGACCAAGAACAATTTCAAACAGTTCAAATAACTAAAATCAACATTTGCTCGCATCATCTAATATGTAACACATTTGCTTGACACATGAGAATGCCAGCAAAGACAGGCGATATCAAATGAAAGAATAATTGAGAAGCAACAATAATTGACAACCATGCAGTCACTCTGTGCATACTCTGCATATACAACTAACAACCTTGTGATTTTGTATTCATCACAGAATTTTCTTTCTCAGAACCAAGAGTCGGAAAATCTCCAGAACTCAGGGAGAATCCATCTTCCTTGTAGGATTTTACACCCTGAAATTTTACAAAAACATGTGGCACATTAAGAATTCTGCAGCAGTACTCCACAAATACATGTTTATGAACATGGTTCATCACTATATCTCCAAAACAGAAGTAAATGGAGCAAATCGAATTAGTTGATTTCATCAATTATTACTGCTGGAAACTGAAGGGCAGATGTTTGGAAACAAGGTTGACCCTACCAATCTTTCTCCGACACCACTTGCACCCCCTGCAGTTGAACAATCAGACACAGGCTCCGAAAATCTTGAAACCTGCGAGCTGTTAGGTCTGGTTTCTGCACTTTTGGGGCGCAGCGATGTCTGGTTTGATGTCAATGAACCAGAAGCCGTCGAAGGTCTAGAATTTGAACCCCATGCATTGGAAACAGGTACATTCATTCTGTCACTTTCAGAAGTTGAAGGTCGAGTTCCACTTCCACCAGATGAAGGGCGACCACTGACATGACTGTGTGCAGTATTTCCGCGATCAGCATTCGGCGCAGAAGAGAGCCATGCATTTGATCCAGAGGAAGATGCACGACTACCCCAGCTAAGGGTACCCCTGCAAAGAAATAAATCTTGCATCAATTTAATACGAAAAAAGTAAAGGACACAACAAAAAGCAACTCAAAACATGGTTATACTGAGCATAAAATTCAGAAGACAACTGAATAGCACTCATGCTGCATAAGGAAACACGAACATCACTAATCACTCACTTGGGAACTATTTCGAAATTCGGATCAAGACCATGATTCTCTAACCTTCAAATAAAGTAGGGTAAAGTGTAAGAAAGTAAATTCAGAAATGTAAATGCTAAAATAGAAGAGAGGATCCAGCCAGGCTATGAATACCTTTGGCTTGGTAAATTCAAGGGTTTTGGAACAGCAACTTTCCCTAAAACTGTCATTCCACCCCGTCTTGCAGAAGCCCATCTACAGGAGAGTCAACATTAAACAATGGATAGAAGTCAAACCTAGGGTGATCTAAAGAAAACCAGAAGAATCAGAATAAGTATCCAAATCCTATCAACAAGAAAATTCAAGAGGGGCTAAATGCATCTCCCCAAGAATGAAACAATTACAATGACACAAGTTGGCAGCTACTCAGAGAAGGTAACCCAAAAATATAATCACAATTGACAACATACAATAATACAACAAATATTGTAAACGGGATAAAGAATCCGAAAACAGCTCACCCACAGAAAACATTCACGAAAACACAAAAAGCTCAATACTTAACCCAGAACAATTATATATCTTCGTAACAGCAACGAGCATCAAATAAAATTTGCATATATGCTGCAGCCTATAAGTTCCCAAACTTAGGGTATTTCAACAGTTGACAGAGCCTTAATTGATCGTCGTCTTCAATTTATTTGTAACAGTACAGCTTCAGTAAAATCTACATGAGCTTTTGTAGCAAAGAAAAAATACATCATTAAGTACCTTCGTTCTCCAGCCAACATACTTGAATTCATTGCCCAACTGAAAAGCCAATCTCATTCAGAAAAACTTCAGGCAACCTAAACAAATAAGGAAACAAGACGTCCATCAGCAGAAATATTCAAACCGAGGGACAATGAAATTAAAGTTAGAAAATGCTTAAAATAGAAATAACAATTTATGGTCATATATTAAGCAAACTACACGGATGGAGAACATTGTGTGTATTAAAGAAAAACAATATTGTCCACTTTGCAAAAAGTACTTTCGAAAAACATGGAATTTCATTCCTAGGTACCAAGACTATTCAGTCTCAAGACAGGGCCATTTCAACATTCAGGTGCCAGCCTACAATGAGGCCCTCTAGTTGCTTGTGATCAGCACTTTCATCATAGTTCATGAGACATAGAAACATTAGGCAGTTCTTCACCACTACTTTATTAAAAAAAATGAACAAGAACAAGGCGATTCTTCACTAAATCAATCCAAATTCAAGAAGAATCTCTTTATCAGCTTCGTGTCAACTACATTGCATAGTTGTCAAAGGCGCACCTCAGGCGCTAGGCGGAGCTTCAGCGCCTTAGTTGACAACCAGGCGACGTGCATGGCTGGGCGAGCGCCTTTAGCGCCTTGAAACCGCCTTTCTCCAGGCGATGGGCGTTCCAGGCGAATCGCCTCTTTGCAGCAGCCTGTGCGCATCGCATAAGCAGGCTTCTCCTTTATTTTTTAATGACCCAAAGCCCAACTAAATAAGCCCATAAGTAATTTATTTTAAAAAAATAGCCTAGTTTTGCATGTCGATACGTATTCTATTATCAACCCCTGCCGATTGAAGCTTCTGCGCACCATGCTCTGTCTGCCGATTGAAGATTGAAGCTTCCTAGACCTGTTATTCTCTGCCGATTGAAGGCTCCTGGACCAGTTATTCTCTGCGCAGGCTTCTGTTTCAAGTAACTTGGAGTTGTTCTTGTCTGCAGCAGATATCTAATTATGGCTTCTCATCTTCAATCAGAAAACACACAACCAGATGGAGATAATAAGAGAGACCCCGGTTGGAAGCATTGTTACTTGAAAAATCCAAATGATACTAATAGTGTGACGTGTAGGTTTTGTGGCTTCACGTCCAATGGAGGAATTTTTCGAGCCAAACAACATATTGCTGGGAATTCAAAAAATGTCAGAAAATGCAAAGAGTGTCCTCAAAGTGTCCGTGATGAGCTGTTGAATTATATGAATGAAAAGAAGAAGCAAACATTGAGAGCTTGCGGTGGAATGAAGCAAGATTTTTGCTTTCTTGATATCGATGAAGATGAAGACGATGTACAACCAAGCAAAAAGAGAAGTTTGACTTCCATACACAAGACTGGAACTGGAAGTGGCAGTGGCAGTGTTAAAGGGCCGTCTGGGCCGATGGATCTCTTTATCACGAAGAAGAAAACCAAAAGGGGGAAATTGAGGCAAACAAACATAAACGATGCTTGTGATAAAAAGCTTAGAGATCGAACAGTTCAAAAGATAGCTCGTTTCATGTATCAAGCTGCGATTTCTTTCAATGCTGCCCATTTAGATAGCTTCAAGGAAATGATTGAAGCCATAGGTCAGTACGGGCCGAATTTGAAACCACCAAGTTATCATGAATTGAGGGTACCACTTTTACAGAAAGAAATTGCCTACACAAATGAGTTGTTGAAAGAAAACAGAGATGAATGTGAGAAATATGGTTGCTCAATTATGTCTAATGGGTGGACTGATAGGAAGCATAGAACATTGATCAACTTTTTGGTTAATTCACCCAAATGAACAATGTTCTTGGAATCTGTGGATGCATCCGCCCATGTCAAGACTGGAACCCTGTTATATGAGTTGCTTGATAGATTTGTAGAGCGTGTGGGAGAGAAAAATGTCGTGCAAGTGATTACAGACAATAGCAGTAATTATGTTTTAGCTGGTAAGTGAAGTATTGCAATTTTATTTCCTTGGATATTATATTACATATAACATAATTTGATTCTTTTTTGTTTTGTACTCTTTTTTTTGTAGGTAAACTTCTACAAGCAAAAAGACCGAATTTGTTTTGGACTCCATGTGCTGCTCATTGCATTGATTTGATGCTAGAGGATATTGGCAAAATTGAGGTGGTTCGGAAGACTATTTCTACTGCAATTGCTCTTGTTGGTTACATTTACAATCATGGAGGTGTTTTGCACATGATGAGAGAATTTACTGGAAACAAAGAGCTGGCAAGACATGGAGTCACCCGTTTTGCTACTACATTTCTCACTTTGCAAAGCCTCCACAAACGACAAAAGGCTTTGAAGAGAATGTTCATATCAACACAGTTGATAGAAAGTAAATGGTCAAATGATATAAAGGGTAAGAAGGCAAATGATACTGTTTTCAAGCCTTCATTTTGGAATAATGTGACATACACCCTTAAAGTGATGTGTCCTCTAGTGATGGTTCTTCGCATTGCCGACAATGAAACAAGGCCAGCGATGGGTTATATCTATGAAGCTATCGACAGAGCAAAAGAAACAATTCTCAAGTCCTTTGATAACAACAGAGAGAAATGTAAAAAAGTGTTAGAATTTATTGATGCTAGATGGGATAATCAGCTTCATCATCATTTGCACGCGGCAGGATACTACTTAAACCCATATTTTTACTATCACAATCCGAAAGTTGAGACGGATGCAGAAGTCACAAATGGTTGTTTGCATGCATACAAAGATTGATTCCAAGCCATGACGTGAGGGATAAGATTATTATGGAGGAGTTGCCGGTATATAAGAACTCGGAGTCATTGTTCGGCAACGAATTTGCCATTAGAGCAAGGAATAATAAAGACCAACCAATGGCGCCTGGTATGTGTTTTTTTTGCCAGAAGTTAAATAGTTAAATACTTAAATATCAAATGAAAATGATGAGATACATTTTTTTTCAGCGGATTGGTGGAAAATGTTTGGCAATGGTACTCCAAATTTGAAAGAATTTGCTATCAAAGTTCTTAGACTCACATGTAGTGCTTCGGGTTGTGAAAGGAATTGGAGCATATTTGAGCATGTGAGTAAATACTATTACGGTATTACATGACTTCTTTCACTTTTCTTTTCAATTTATAGTTTATGATGGTTTCGTGTCACAGATACATTCAAAGAAAAGGAATAGACTCGATCACAAGAAACTAAGAGATTTGGTATATGTGAAGTACAATCAAACACTCAAGGCTCGTGCGGCTAAGAAGGATAAAAGAGATCCTATAGTTTTGAGGAATATTGATGATTGTAATAATGAATGGCTGATTGGAATGATGGAAGCTGGAGAGGAACCTGTTTTTGATGATGATGATGATACTTTGACATGGAACGTTGTAGCAGAGGCTGCTGGAGTAGAAGAAGAAACCAGATATACTAGAAAACAACGGACCTCGAACCCTATTTATAGGGGAGCTTCAACTTCTAGAGGCAAAGGTAGGGGAGGACGAAGAGGTCGGATGACAAGCCAAACTACTCATGCTCTACAATCACCAATGGATGTAGATGAAGAATCTACTGACGAGGGAGAGTTTGATGATGATGTGTTGAAAGATGATTATTCAGACATTGATAAAAATGTGGAGGATGGTGATGTGGATGAAATGATTGAATTAGAAAGTGATTGATCTGAGTCTAGATTGTTTTGGAAAAATTAAATTGTCTAGCATAAGAATTAAGATTTGAATGTGTTGATTTATCGACAATATTGAGATATTTTTGTTTTTTGTTACTTGAAGCTTTATATATTTAGGTTTTCATATAGTTCATTATTATTAAAAGTTGATTTTTAGTAGAACATAAATATATAATACATTCTCTCTATATTATCGCCTCGTGGCTAGGCGATCGCCTTTTGTCGCCTAGGCGTTCGGGCGCTAGGCAGTGGCTCGTCGCCTTGACATTGCCTAGCGCCTTGACAACTATGCTACATTGTCTCTGAAACCTAAGAGTATAAGCCAGGCACATAAAATTCAGCCATCTAGGTCAGACAGGGGTAGAACTTGCCCACAAGGTTAAGGCGGGAAAACTTTCAAATAACATTATCTCAAACAAGAATTATTACTCGATCGCATAAATTTGAATGAGTTCATTAATTGTGCTAATAAACTTTTAAATGAAGCTGATGAAATTTCAAGTTTTTTATTGGAACTGTGTCAATCCCAGAGAAATCAAAGAATGTTATATAAAATGAGATATGTTCTTAGTATTTGATCAAATTAATTCGAAAAATAATGTTTGACAATACTAGAGTTTTCGAAAGCATACTCATGTTTAGATAGAACAAATTGTTACATATTAAATATGGTGATAATTGCATATCAAACTGCCACAAAAATCATAGAACTAAAATCAAGTTCACATGGTCAACATAACAAAATAAATATAAGAAAGAGTGCACAAATCCTTTACACAGACTCTGGATAGTCAATTTGAAAAGAAAATAAACATATTATGCACAATACATGAGTACTGATTAAAAAATAAAATTAAAATTAGATTAGAACTCTTCAAAAATTTCACCCCTTCCATTGAATTTTTATTCTTCCCAGAGGTTCACTAAAAACTATATCAATATCAAATGTCAAGACGTAAATACCACAAGTAGAAGTGGTCGATTGATCCTTCTGAAACTACAGAGGACCCTTGTATGCTAAGTTATGGCCCTATAAAGTGCAAACGAAAAGGAGGGAAACATACAATACAAAATTGATATTTTAAAGAGTTCCAAAACAGAGGACAATGCTTCATTTTTCCGACAAGACATTTTTTAACATGTGCAGTGAGAAACTAACACAAGGTTCGAAGATCTCATCGTGCAATTCCACTCTAGTTATTAGAGACAAAGAGGTCAAAGAGAAACTTGTTGGTCACGAGTCCGAAAGTTTGTGGCATGCACTCCCCATAAGGTATGTTACGCTACCATAAGGGCCCGCAGTTAAACAAAACACCCAATCAACTAAAAGCTTCCTTAAAATTCTAAGCACTGCACCAGATACTCAACCAATTGAAGCAGATACACATCAGATCCAAATGAAGAGGTTTTGACTTGACGGAACCACCCAGATATGAGTAAAGCTCTAAGTATTTAAATAAGAAAAGACCGTAAACCCATTTACAGTAAGGGGAAAAAAGTATATTAGCAACGTTGATAGTTTGCCAAGCTGTACTAGCCACCTCAAGGTAACTCAGCAAAATCCTCACGTGCTTGATTCTACTGATAATAATACAATCAGAGCGACAAAACGAGCTGCGTCTCTCTTTCCCAGTATATCCAGTTAATTGAAGAAAGTAATCCCAAAGCAAGCCAAATATCCATATGCACAACTATCCACACAAATAATACATATATAGAGGCGTCCTCGTGCGCTACAATGATCAGTCACAACAATCGATACCTCAAATACCAATATCGAAACCCTAGATCCCATTTCCTACACCAAATTTCAATCCAAAATCCTACTTTTACAAATTAATACACACACAAAGACATAACAGAATAAAAATTAATAAAGGGAGCAAACCGGATGGAAGAAAACAGCTTGTCGGATCTGCGGAAGGCCCCGATCTGCGAAAATTACAAATTAGAACAGCGGAGGAAAAATAATTGAAAAATTAAATGGGTACGGGTATTTTGATATACTGAGAAATGTATGTGTGTATTAAGGGCTGTGGCGAGCTACGGGCTACGGCGGCTGTTAGGAATCGGAGAAAAGTGGAGGGGAGACGGGCGAAGTAATCCTAAGTTTGAACGGACGCAAAGGCAATCAAAAGGAGAAATCGAAAAAAAAATATTATTTCGTCAAAATTACCAATAAACCTATTAAAATATTTTAGTCTGTCACAAATTAATGAAAAACCTCATGCAAATAATATCGAAATCGATACGTTTTATTTGATAGTTCAAATATTATTAATATAAATTAATATAATTTCTATATTTTTAAAAAATGAACAAGTATATCATCATCATCGTTATAACCCGTTATGACATCGATCATCAACACATTATTTCAAACTATATTTATCTACGATATATGACACATTTATTTATTCGTGAAATGAAATGATAAACCGCTTTTTAAATTCCGATTATTATAGAACTTGAGTCAAACACGGGATGATTCGGATGTTGAATCGAACCGTGAATTACCGATTTTTCTTTACAATCGCGTCAAACTTAACAATGATCGAGTTCGAACTAGGAGGATCATTAGCTGGCTTGGAATCAACCCCATAATACTTACTCAGCTATATTAAAAAAAGACCAGAGCAATCTTTATGCCATTACATAAACCTGTCAACGGCATCTAAGTCAATTAAAATAATTAAGGAAAATGTTCTAAGTAATTATTTATTAATCAAAGCAATATTGTATAAAAAAAATTCTAATCAGACACGTCTATATCATAAAGTCAATCCGAATTTTCTTTGCCTAGCAAAATGCGAGGGGGAATGAATGGTTTTACTATTGGATTAAGTCAAGAGAAGAAGCTAAAATTTTCGGACATTGTCCTTTAATCAAATAAGATCATTGAGTCATTGATCTTTCATTCCCAAGCTAAACTATTCGGTGTGGAATTTGATTGCCCAAAATAATGGCTGAGGCGTTTCTTAAACTTTTATTAGACAATCTGAACTCTCTTCTCCAATGGGAGGTTGGATTGATTATAGGTGTGGAGGAGGAGATGAAGAAGCTCTCCAGTATGCTCACCACCATCCAAGCAGTGCTAGAAGATGCGGGAACGAAGCAATGGGAAAGAAAGGCTGTAAGAGATTGGCTGCGCAAGCTCGACGATCTTACTTACGAGATTGATGATATCTTGGACGAGTGCGCGACGGAGGCCATGAAGTCGAAGCATAAAAAAAGCAAGTTAAGTTATTACGGTTTGGAAAATATTCTTTACCCCGGCACAAGATCGGAAGAAGGATGGTAGAAGCAACCAACAAATTGGATGCGATTGCCGCCGAGAGAGAGAAGTTTCATTTGCATGAAATGGGTATAGAGAGGAAGAGTAAATATGCCGCCACACGTGAGACGGGTTCTATTTTGAATGAGCCTCAACGTGCTTATGGGAGGGATAAAGAGAAAGAGGATATTGTGGACATCTTGGTGAACCAGGTCAAAGACTATGAACAACTCTCGGTGTTGCCGATATTTGGCATTGGAGGCCTTGGCAAGACATTTCTAGCTCAACTAATCTTTAATGATGAAAAAGTAGTAGAGCACTTTGACATGAAAATTTAGGTTTGCGTCTCTGATAATTTTGATTTGAAAACTTCGATTAAGGCGATGATAGAATCTGCAACTGGGAGTGGAAGTGCTTCGGGTTTAATGTACCTGGATGCTTTACAAAGCCGACTTATGGAGTTGCTGAACCAGAAAAGGTACTTGCTTGTGTTAGATGATGTGTGGGAAGATGATCAGGAGAAATGGGATATGTTCAAGAACGCAGTAGCATGTGGCTCGAAAGGTGCTACTATTGTTCTCACCACACGCCTTAAAAAGGTCGCGGACATCATGGGAACACTTCCCGCTCATTCCCTAGAAGGATTGTCACATGAGCATTGTTGGTCGTTGTTTAAAGAACGTGCTTTTGGACAAGAGGAAGAGGAACACTCTAATCTTGAACCCATTGGGAAGCAGATAGTAAATAAGTGTGGCGGTGTGCCTCTTGCTGCAAAGGCGCTTGGCGGTCTTCTACGATTCAAGAGGGATAAGAAGGACTGGGTTCATATTCAACACAGTGAAATTTGGAAATTACAACCAGAAGAAACTTTGCTCTTACCAGCCTTGCAATTGAGTTATCAGCATCTTCCCTTAGAATTGAGACATTGTTTTGCTTACTGTGCAGTCTTTCCTAAGGACACGAAAATTTACAAAGAGGAGTTGATACTTTGTTGGATAGCTCATGGGTATATTTCATCAGACGAAATGTTGGTCGACGAGGATATTGGTAATACAATATGGAATGAACTGGTCTTGAGATCTTTGTTCCAAGAAGTAAAGACAAATTATAAAGGAACGACATTCACGATGCATGATCTTGTTCATGATCTCGCTCAATCAGTGATGGAGAATAAAGTTCCCAAAGTTCAAGCACAATACAATAATAAAAGTACATCGAAAAGCAAAATCCGCCAGGTAAATTTGCAAAAGCATCATGTGGCTTTTCCGGCTAGATTCCAATCCGAGATTGATTTATCTTCCATTTTATTGAACTTGAGTAGTTTGAGGATGTTAGATGCAAGTCGAACGAGCATGACAAAGCTTCCTTCCGCTGCTTGCAAATTGAAACATTTGAGGTACCTGAATTTGTCTTCCACTAATATCCGTACACTTCCGAGTGCCATATGCAGTCTTTGGAATTTGAAAATTTTGAACCTAAATTATTGTCATCGTCTTGTTGGGTTGCCTAAACGCACGAGATGCTTACAAAATCTGCGTCATGTTCTACTAGATGGATGTCGATCATTGAATGAGATGCCGTCAAAAATCGGGAAATTACGTTCTCTTAAGACATTAAGTCAGTTTGTTGTGGGTCATGGAAAAGGCAATCAACCTGGTGAACTGCAATTCTTGAATCTTGGAGGCAGGCTTCTTATTCATCACCTAGAACGAGTGGAAAACCTTATGGATACTAAGACAGCAAATCTTTGTGAGAAAGAGAACCTTCGCGAATTAAGATTGAAATGGGAAAATAAAAACACGTCAAAACTATTGGAGAACATGGATGAAAAGGTGCTAGAAGCTCTTGAACCTCACCCAAATATCGAAACTATAGGAATAGATGGATTCAGTGGAAGCTATTTTCCACAATGGTTGAGAAATCCAAGCTTAGTGAATCTTGTTACATTTGAGTTAGAGAACTGCCCGAATTGTCAAAATCTTCCACAACTAGGTGAGTTGCCTCGTCTCAAAATATTGGTTTTGAGAAATCTTGGTGGGGAGTACATCCTCGAAGATGGAGGTCAAGGCATGGCAAAATTCTCATCCCTCGAAGAGCTTACATTGAATTGTCTCCCCTGTCTAAAAGGATTTGCAGAGGAAACGGCTATAGATCAAATGTTCCCTCGTCTTCAAAAGCTCGGTATATACAAATGCCCAGGTCTGACATCACTTCCACATTTGTGCAAGCTCCAAATATTATGGATTTGGGAATGCCCGGAACTGGAAAGAAAGTACGAGAAAGAAAGAGGTGAGGATTGGCACAAGATAGCCCACATTCCCCATGTAAGGATTGGAAGATAACGTGTATCATTTTGAACATTTTTCAGATGCAACTGAGTGACATGTAAAATTGTATGCAATAAGTTGTATACCTCGATGAATCTATTCTATAAAACAAATTACTTAAAAAAATTATGAATCGATTGACTGAAACACTCTTTTTATAGAACAATACGTTATCATAAATAAAGCATGTATTCACAGCCCCTAATGGTTATACTCCAATCCAGCTGATCCCAGGTGTTTTCCCTTTCGCCCCTCCGCTGCCAACCCTCAATTGCTTCACATCATTCCACCTTCCCTTGCCAGCATATAAATTAGAAAGCATTACATCATAGCTGCGATTTCTCCACTTACTTTCAATAAGATGATCCGCTATAACTTGTGGCAACTCAGTAGTACTATAAGCATCACAGCATGATAAGAGTGCGCCCCATACACTGCAATGCACTGGTTCGTGCAGGGATTTAATGAATTCGTAAGCCTCTCTCAATTGCCCATCCATCCCAAGAATCTTTACCATGTAAACATGATGCTCAGTTTTAGCTTGAATCCCAAACTCGTCTCTCATCCTTTTGAAATATTGTCTACCTTTATTGACAAGACCGGCGTGGCAACATGCACAAAGAAGGCCAGAGAATGTTGCTTCATCTGGTTTAATTCCATTTTCAAGAAGTTCCTCAAAGACTTTGAAAGCTTCGTCTGCCCGTCCATACAAACCAAGACCCGAAATAACAGAGTTGTACGATACAATATTCCTATCAACCATGTTTCTGAAAACCCGAATACCAGATTCCAAGAAACCACATTTCGCATACATGTCGACTAATGCAGAGGATACCATCACCTTGGTGTCTCTTTCGTGGCGCACGGCGTAACCATGGATTTCACAACCTGGCCCGAGAATCGCCAATTGAGAAGAAGCTGCCAACACGCTGGCAAGCAGCACAGAGTCCGCACGTGCACCCCCCATAAGCAACTTTGTGAAGAATGTCAAGGCATTTACATAATCTCCCGCCTGAGAAAAACCAGTTATTAGCGCAGACCATGTAACTAAATCGGGCTGGAGCAAACTATCAAATACACTACGTGCCAAATCCATGTTCTTGCACCTTGAATATACACAAACAAGTACACTCCCTACGTGATCATTCATAATCAGACCACATTTTACACAAAATCCATGAACAACTTCAACAAGTTTAAGCAAACTTTGATCGGCCAGCCCCGTCATCAATCCAACTATTGTATACCCATCGGGCCATTTTCCGAGCTTAAGCATCTCATTAAACAATTCTATCCCTTTTGCCAAATCACCAGAACTTCCATAACAAGAAATGATAGCATTCCAGTGCACTAAATCTGGCTCCTCTATTGCTAAGAAAACGCTGCTCGCTTCAGCCACTAGGCTAAGCTTCGAATAACAACTAACAAGTGAACTATTACAGATATAATCCAATCCTAACCCAGGACACAATCACTCTCCCATGCACAACTCTCGCCCCCTGGAAATCAAAGCATTCCGAACACGCACGTAAAATGCATGCAAAAGTGTAGTTATCGGGCTTTATTTCAGATACCAGCAGACGTTTAAAGAGCAGAAACGCGTCGAAGAATTTGAGGGCTCGAGCATAGGCCCGAATGATGGAGTTCCATAGATAAATGCTTTGTTGGGGAGTTTCATCAAACAGGTTGCGGGCCGAAATCAGATCGTTGTTTAAGGAATAAAATCTTGTGATTTTGGTGGCGTAAAAAGGGTCGTGACAAAGGCTACTCTTGATTATTAAAGCATGTAAAATTCTGGTGCTTGAAAGGGTTTGATTTGGTTTTGTGAATTGTGCAAGAACATAATTCAAATGCATATGCATTTCCAAATATACATTTCCATCCCTATCCGACTGAATTCACCTCTCAAACTTTTTATTATTGGCTTTTACCAAATTAATCATTTTTTAGTCAAGGATCGAAACCAGTTTCTTATTTAATATTTTTAGGACAATTTATTTAAATTTCTCCTAATTTACACTTTGTATTAATAAAAGTTTTCTATTCACTTCAATTTGGATTTTAAACTATCAAAATATTATATTAAACCTATATTTTATCAATTATTTTTTGTGTACATGATAACACAAAGCTCAAAGTTATTCATATCATATCATTTGGCTGTCTTTGGACATCTCCAACCCCAACATCAAAATAGTGTTTCATGCTATTTAGATAGTGGAGTTTCCTCCAACGGAGCTACGCTATTTTGCAAAATAGCGCAGCTCCATTTCCTCTGCGCCAGAATTTTCTTTAAAAAAATTTAATTATAACTATTTATATTAAAAATTATAAATATTATTTATATAATAATATATAAATAATATGATATTATTATATTAATTTAAAATTAGACATATGGTCTTTAAAAAAAAAAAAAAAGTGGTCGAGCTCTTCACAAGAGCTCTACACACTCACCTTAAAAAAAATAAAAAAAGAAGAGTGTGTCGAGCTTTTGTGAAGAGCTCGACTGTGGGTCGAGGTCTTCAGACTAGCTCGACCCACCTCGAGTACTCGACACAAACAAAGAGCTTGACCCACCTTTTATTTAATTAAATTTTAAATAGATCATATATTTTTTTAATTTTAAAATGTTAAATGGATCCAGTCTAAACCTATCTACCAGTTAAAACTCATCCATCAGTCCAAACGTATCTACTAGTCAAAATTCATCTATCAGTGAATAAAAATTAAATAAACAAATAAAAAAAATATTCCGAGAATATATTTTTTTAGAATAAGATTTGAAGTAGATGGGTTGGAGATGAATATTGTATTTGGTACATAAACTGCACTATTTTAAAATAGAGCTGCTTTAAAATATAGTTTTGGCTTGAATATCGCCTTAGTACATGCAGAATCATTTAATTTCTATAGACATAAAATAATACATCAATATTATGAAATTTATATATGTGATAAATATTGAAACTGATAGAGAAATGTAAGAAAATTAAATTAGATTTCAAAAAATGAAAGTTTTTACATGAACCTAAGTAATTTTCTTTAATATTTGAAATTGATTTGGGAGATATATTGAATAGTGGTAAATTATTAGAGAAATGTAAGGAACTTGAGATATATATTTTTGGGATTTTTAATAAAATTTCTCCGACACACCAAAATAATTAGTGCATAGTTTTAACCGTAATACTATATCATCGGGTTGTGACATATATGATACATGTGATCCGTAAAAAATGAGAAGAAAATGATTTTTTTAAAATAAGAACAAAACCTAAAGTTATCAATTTTTGAAATGGAATGATATGAGAGAAGAGATATTATCATATAATTACACAACATGAGGCTTTGCAACTATATATTTAATGACAACCCATTATATAAATTTGTGTGTACTGTCGAATGTGATCCCTTCAATCAACAAGTACCCGATTTCGATCTTCTCATATAAGGCCTCTGTTTGTAACAAATAAACGAGTGTTTCTAACTCAAAAAGTTCAATTTTTGTCCACGAATAATATGGGAAGTGATAAAATATGTTTTACTTTTAAAATTAGGGATGTAAACGATACAAACTAAACAGTTTCAGGCTTGAGATTGACTCGTTTAAGATTGTTCTCTGCTCGAGCTTCTATTATCAGGCTCGAGCTCGGTTTGTATTGAAATTACTAAGCTCGAGAAAAGCTCGTTTATCATGTTAATCAAGTCGGGCTTGAGCTTGATTCATTAATAGCTCGTTTATCATGTTTAACAAGCTTGGCTGGAGCTCAGCTCGTTTTAGAGCTCGTAAAGCATGGAATTGAGCTCAAGTTTGAGCTTGTTAAAAAATAAATATATCTATGAACTAATTTTAAATCAGACATAAAATTGTAAATTCATTCATAAATAACCAAAACGACTAAAATAAAAACTAAAAAATATAAACTCATTATATTATTGAACATCGCAAAATAATACATCTAACATCCAGATAACACATATTCGTCATACACTGATATCAACATATAAATAACATTGCAATAACTTCACTTCTTTAGTACTCCATTTGATGTGTTCCAAATAAATTTTATTTTTTAATCAATATAAATTCATCATATTCAATTTAATATAATATTTTAGGATAATAATTTGTAAAATTACTCAACGTGTATATGACTCGATGATGTAAATTTTTTGAGAAAAAAATAATAATTTGATGTATTTCTGTTAATTTATTATGTTTTAAAAATATTTTAGTATAATGATATGCAAGTAAGATAAAAAATGTAATTGTGACTATGTGGTGTAATTTCATCTTTTTTTCAACTATGTTTTGTGTTCAATTCCTTCCATTGACATTAATAATAATATTTTTATTTGTCAACCCAACAAATGAGTCAAGTTCGAGCTTACGAGACACCTAAACGAGTTAAGCTCGAGTTCGAGGTTACGAGTACGAGCCACCTAAACAAGCTCGAGCTCGCGAGCCTGTTGTCGAACATGTTTGCGAGCCTATTATCGAACATGTTTGCGAGCTCACGAGCCGAATATCCTTAGATTTGAGCTTGTTTTGATTAAATTTTCGAGATCGAAATCGAGCTTGAGTTTGGTTTGATATGATTAACAAACAAACTTTTTATCGACTCGAGCTTCGAATTGAATAGTTCGCAAACAGTTTGGTTCATTTACATCCTTACTTAAAATATAGATGATAGTAATTGTGCAACTCATATTTTTTGAACCTTATAATAGTTCAAACACTACAGATCGATCTATTTTGTAACAGAAACAATTATTAAACCCAACAAATAAAATCTCGTGCAACAAAAAACTTAAGCATATAAATAGTTAAAGCAACGAAATTCACAAACGTTAATCTTGTGCAACAAAAAATCTACCCATATAGAAAAATCGATATTAGCACCAGTTTTCTTGTTCAAACTTTCAAATAGACGCTCCGGACACATGCCGCCCTATTCTAACACTTGGAAAATCCCGACAGTGGAAACATCAAATCACTTTGATTAGATGGCCTGGTAGCCTCCCATTCTGCTAAAGTAATTTTGAAAATCACATTTCCCACACAACACGCGGTGCCCACCTTCGGTTAGATAATGTAAGGGTCGACACGTACGTGTATTTATCGGTCGATCGATGTGCAAAAAAACACACACACAAGTAATGTCTGACTTTGTTTTGAATGATATAGATAGATACATCAGAGTATTATGTTGAAATAGTTGTATTATTTATCTATTTTGACACAGATATTTTTATAGTTAATCTGACACAAAGATCTAAATTTAAGAAAAAAATATGGGGTTTGAGATTTATATATAATCAAATAACTGATTATATGTTATGTCGTAGTGGAAGGATGGGAATGGCCACCCATTGTGTCAAATAATAATATAAACAGTGGAAGGTGCAATTGTTCCAAGATCATAAAGGCATGTCCCATTGCCTGTTACGTGTTGCATGGCTCGAGGACTCCCATAAATGAAGACCAATAATGTCGTTTCTGAGTGTTAATTAACAGTGTAAAGGGTGATCCAACGTACTAGGAATAGAATATCAGAAAAAATGCACTCAGAATTGCAGAAACTGACAAAGCTCTCGAGCTCCGCGAAGAGTAATATATATATTTATATATGTTTAGGTTCAATGTATTTTGCTTCATAGTCAATTATATGTTGCTATGATTTAAATTTTAAGGGTATGATTGGTAGGAAAGAATGTGATAAGAATGAAATGATGAGCACTTTTGATGTGATTCGGGTGAATTGGGTGAGCATGATCGGGACAATCATCCGAATCTGATAATAATTTTTGTTTGGAAAAATGAGCAAGGGATATATATTGTGATGAAGGTATGTCTATGTACAATATAGCTGCGACTGTAACATGCAAACAAGAAAATGAACTCGTGAAAGGGTGTCGGAGGGGTGTCCGACATGACTGCTCCGATACTTAAATCAGCAGGTGAAGATAAAGGGATAACCAATGTAGTTTTGGAGATAAATAAATGTTAATGATGTAAATATGTGTGTGTTAATATATGTGGGAGAATCTGTTTCATGTGAAAAGAACATGTTATTTATAAGAAAGAAGGTAATGAGTGCATTGTTTTCTGTGCTCACTTACCACTTATAGTATTTGATGTTAACTTTCTGTCACGCCATCTTACTTTCCACCATGTCACATCGGTAGGATTTTGTCATGAACGATTATCGAGACAAGATCTTACATACTCAAGCACTCGAGTGCGATACATGCATACCGGGTAGAGAGTTATCACCCGGGATTTTACTCGAGAGGTTGGGTCTCTGGTTTCCTGGGTTAATGACGACGTCACAGGCACTTACTTGTCCGACTGCTTATGAGACTCCTCTGCAAACTTACCACTATCCGAGTGATCCATGCATTATCCCAAGTTATCCATGGCCCGAGCTCTTATCGATGACCCGAGATCTTATTGGATTATCAACTCTCATATTATTATCTATGTTAATATAAAACATTGGAATGAGAATGCTTATTTCGATGAGAATGACCACAATCTCAATTCGTGCATATATATTATTTTAGGTATTTAGTTCGGCAAATTTAAATATATATCTTCAACCTAATGATTATTATTTTAGGTATTTTATTCTTAACATTAATAATAAAAAATAAAATGATGTAATTTAATAATGATACTGATATTAATGATTAAAATAATAATAACACAGTTATATGACAACATTAATTTTAAAATAACAGAGCGTCAATTATTATTGTTGTTGTTATTTTAAAAGTAATAATAATACCAATAATAGTAACACAGTTATATGACAACATTAATTTTCACACACACATAGATATGAAAATATACACTGAGAAAAAATATGTGCTTGAGATTTAAAAACACAGAAAACTATGTGTAATTTTTTATTCATTAAGAGTTTTCAGCAATCTCAAGATTTCACAATAGTAATGTACTCAATTATCGTGGATAACAATATCTTTATTCTTATTTTGATATATAAAAAACCATAATATCTATTACTATTATTAAGAATTTTCCTAATAGAGACAAAAAATTGGTCTCTTTTTTGTTTTTCTAATTTTGTCCTCATTTGATATCAAAATTAATTTTTTTTTATTTTTTTTTAATTTCAAAAAACATTTTTGTTTTTGTTTTTTAAATTATAACGATTCAAACAGCACTTTAGTCCCTCGATAATTTGTCAAATTTCACTTTAGTTCATAGATAATTATAAAAAAATTGTACACACGTATCGGATGTGCAAAATAGCTATTACCAAATAAAGATATGCACCGAACTGATGGAAGAATAATTTCAATATAGTTATACTTGATATAAAAATTAAATAGTTGTTCAACGCGAACATGGTGTGGAGCCCGACGTTGGGGGTTACCGAAAGAAACGTGTTTCTTAAAGAGAAAAGCAAAACCAAAAACGTTACACTAAAAAACAGATACGGTTTTAGGACTTTCGTATGCGTGTCAAACAATGGGAGGGTTTGGTAATTGGGCCAGGCCACAACCAATTCAACTCAAAATAATTTATTTTTATTATTTTTCAGAAACTAATTTAGATACTAATATTTACACGAACTTATTTTAAAATAAATTATGGCAGATATTACTTTATTCGACCAGCCGTTAGTTTTTTTTCATGCAAGGAAATGAACAAATATATTTTACTTATTATGAAATCAAAGTGAGGGTAATATTTCATTGAAGCGGCGAATGAATCAGTTAATATCTGAGTAAGTTTTTTGTGAGATTGTCTCACAAATCTTTATCTATAAGACGGATCAACCCTACCGATATTCACAATAAAAAGTAATATTTTTCATGGATGACCCAAATAAGAGACATGTCTCACAAAATAAAACATGTGAAACCGTCTCACACAAGTTTTTGCTCATTTTCAATATGAATAATTGTTTCTTTATATTAATGATTATTTTTTTTATTAGTTTTAGAATATAAAACTAGACTTTGATGTTTTTAGTACACCAACGAAAATCGTTGTTAATTTATACTCTGAAATCATGTAACGATTGCATTTTTCAACGTCATAAAAAAATCTTATGTCTCAAAATAGCGTAGTTTGTCTGACTAACATGGGTCGTAGGCTATTGCGTTAATTCATTGTTTACCAAGTATGTATCAAAAGATAACGATAGAAGATTATGGAGACAATAAAAAAACAAATATCTTCTGCCAAAAAATAATAAAAAAATTTGTAAGTTACAAAATATTTTTTAACTGTGTTCCATATAAGCACTATAAACCAAATCATTCACTCTATAATCCAAGATTTTATTTTCCGAAATAATAAATATGTAATGGAAATAAATGTTAAACGATGATTAATCATATGAAGTTTGGATAGAGAAGCAACAATTATTTAAAAAAAAAAAACATTTTATGAAGCTCTAATTCTTCGAATATTCTTTCTAAAAAAAATTAATATTTCATAATTGATGTGAAAATGCGTTTGATTTTTTTAATATTTCTAAGCAAAATTAAGCTACAAGGGAAGGTTAAATGAGATCAACATCCTTCGGTAAATTCCAAGATTATATTTGAAATTCTTATTTTTCTTTCTAAATTTCAACAAAGATACGTGAGTGAGATAGATCAACATTGTTCATATTTATAACTAAAAAATAATAATTTTTTATTAGTGATTCAAATAAAATATATGTCTTATAAAATTGATATATGAGATCGTCTCACAAATTTCCTGTGTTAATTTATTAATATTTTCATTATTTTAACTCAGGTACGAGTTATAATGGAAAAGTGGTAAAATAACCCTCTATTCGATTTTTAACATCGTATTCAATATAATATATATGGTCAGAAATTTTAAATTTCGTGACGAAATTGTACTGTACGTTGACTGTTTAAAATTTGTTACCAAACAATATTTATAAATCTTATTTTATACCAATCCAACAAACATTATTAAAAATTTATTATACTTTAAACTTCATATCTATACTATATACAAAAAATAAGCCAAATAAAAACAAAAAATACATCAGCGTTTTTTGTTCTAAAATCTTATACCAACATTTTTTTTTCAAATTTGTCGATATAGCTTATTTTCAATATTAATCATATCAAATTACACCGTGAAACTCATAAATTTTACAATGATGATATTATCAATATTTTAATAAAATTCAAATTAGTTAGAAACGAGCACAGTAGGGGTGAACATAATATCGTTTAAACCAAAAAACCGAAAATTCAAATCAGAAAAACCGAAAACCAAACCGAACTATAATCTGAAGCTTTTAGTTTGATTTTATAACCTAAAACTGAAATTATTATTGTTTGATCATTCTTTTATGTAAATCAATCGACGTACTATTTAAATCGTACTTTAAGAAAAAAATATCTTATTTATATTTAGACTATTAGTAACTAAATATAATTTAGTTAACCAAAGTATAAATTTATACTTTTATTTATATATTTCTTTATTCTTAAATTTAAACTGATTATAATTTTGCTAAAAACATGGTTTATATATATTAAAATAATTTAATTTATAAGTCACACAGTTAGCGAATCTGTAATAACAAACCTTAAATAAATACTAATTCATTATTCTGAACAATAGGTCCTGGAGACTTTTTGGTTCATCATGCTATTGTTCTGGGTTTACATACAACTACATTGATGATGTAACCTTACTAAAAAAAATGAAATAAGAAAATCCAATTATCAAATTATATAATTGTAACATCAAAAAATCGAACGAAAATTATAAAACTAAATTTAAATTATTATTTTACAATTTTTAAACCGATACATAATAAATTAATTGAATTTGTTTTTCTAAAACAGTACAAACTAAAACGTAATATTAATAATTTTATTATCAGATTAAATATTTAAAAAATAGTAAACCAAAGATCGAAACGTAATTGTTTAAAATTGATTAGACGGGCCGTTGTCCACCCCTATACGCTAGTGTTAATAACATGTCTAAATTCTTTATTTTTTTTTTAAAAAAAGGACCCAAAATGGAATATCCCACGAATAATAAACTAGAAATAAAAATAAAAAGTCTGAAGTTTCATTCTGAAGCTCTATAAAAAGGCCACGAGTTATTTCCTTAGGTGTTAATTTGCGGTCTTCAGTTCTACTCTTTTCATCTTTCTTTTCTCCTCTCTTGGCTGAAATTTAGTCTACGACGAAGACTTAAACTTCCGACTCAAGCATGAACTGCACCACGAGCATCAAGTTTCTCTACAGTTACGGCGGCAAAATCATCCCCGGTTCCTCAGAGACATTGCTGCGCTACATCGGCGGTTACACTCGAGTGCTCACCGTCGATCGTTGTGTTACTTTTTCAGGTGCTTTGATTCTTCGGTTGATATGTTTTACGATTCTCTTTAGAAAGTATACGAACTATTGAATAGTTGGCTGATCTTTTAAATTTTGTTTAAATAACAGAGTTGATGGTGAAATTCGGTGAATCGTGCGGATCCTCGATGCGCTTGAAGTGTAAGTTACCGAACGAAGATTTGGACGTTTTAATTTCGATCGGATCTGATGAAGATCTTAGAAATGTGATCGAAGAGTACGACAGAGTCTCGCCGGAAGTGAAAATCAGAGCAGTTCTTTTCCCGATCGAATCATCGAAGAAATTCTCCCCTCCGTCGTCTCCTGTGTCATGTTTCGACTTCTCTGCAGCTCCGAAACCGCATAGTAAAACCACTCCCGTCTCCGTGTTCCACAGCGCAGCACCGCCGTGCGCTGCTCTCCGCCATCGTTCCTCACCGGTGGTCAGATATCCTGTCTCCTCGGGTAAATATCGGGGCTACCGAGGATGGAGTTCAAGGTATTTGCACCATGTCCCTCGCCAAAACCATTCTCATTCTCATTAGCGTATATGCACAAACGAAGAAGAAGGACAGTGTTCGTTGAATCCAATCATGGAAATACAACTAGATTTCGATTTGAGCTAAGAAATAGAGTGAATCGATATTGGGTTTTCATCGGAGTGATGATGGTGTCGTCTTTGTTAGACGCCTTCATGGCGTGGTTTCCACGTGCGCCGAAACGTATAAGATCTCGTGTAAGTAAATTTTTTCTATATCGTGCCTTCCAATTTTTATTAAATACCTCATATTCACACGTGTTGCGTATGCATATCACAAATAATAAATATCAGTCATATTATTATACAATAATAGTAGCAACTTTTGTGAATTTTTTTAAAATATATTAATCTAATTTGAAATAAACGAAAGTTTTCAGTATATAATTAAAAAGAGTGATGTTTTTCTTCAATAATAAGGCAATGTGTGTATTCTGAATTTCGAATTTGAATTTTTTTTAAAGGGAATAGACATGAGAAGTTATATATTTAAATAAAAGAAGAGAGTATTTTCTGAACACTTTGGTGGTTTTTATAGAGCACTCAAATTTAATTAAATATATATATATTAAGAGATGTTTTTAATATATATAAAAACTAAATGTTTGAAAAAATTTGACATACGAGACAATAAATAAGAATATTAATGGAGAATGCATATAATATCTAACATAAGTCCAATTTTATTTATTTATAATATTTGATTTAACAGAATAATCCAACCAAATTACTAAAATGTACCACTATGATTTAACTGAAGTTCGAAAACTCCCACTTCTGAGATAAATGTTTGATAAATTATTAAGACATACCAAAAATTTAAAAAAATTATTAACGGAGAATGCAAAGTGAAGGTAATTATAATGGAGATTTCGGTTTTACCAAATTTGTTTTTTTTGTATAATCGATATATTAGTTATACGAACCGAAAATTTTGGTTTACCTAGACTCGATATACTTAAAATTTTGGTCCGGTATCGATATATATATTTTATATCGTAATTTTCGGTACGGTCTACGGTATATGATTTTCGGTACCGTACCGTATACCATCCCTAATTATGACCCTAATAACAAAATATTACCTATAAGAAAATTGGACTTTGTTGTGATAATTAATTCACAATTAACTATGGGAATTATTGATATTGTTGAAATGTTTTACGAGAGGGGTTGAACCATGATTCTAAGAAAATGGAGATCGATGGGAAAAGAGAGGCGTCTTAATGGAATTAGGAGGTAAATCGCCTTTAAACAAAAGTATATCACAAAACTATGATTTTTCTGTTTTGAGTCCACTGGTTTCTGATAATATATGTTGAAAGTTTTGTGATATAATTGATTGAATAAGAAAAAAATGAAAAGGAATTAGAAAAATGAATTACTTCGGTAGAAGATTAAGATTAATATAAGAGATAAATCACAAGCTTGTATTTTACTAAACCATTACAATATTTTGTGAGTTGGCCACAGCTGCCTTCTCTGTTTTGTCCCGCAGATACTTAATACATTCACGAGGACAATCATGCTTGTAGAACATAAATGAATAAACTTAAATTCAGCAATCAAATTCAGGGAGCCAAAATTATTAATCTGAATTAATTTTCTCAGCTAAAAAAATATATACGGATCCTAATTCATCTCAGAAAGCCTAACTCAATGATGAACGCAGAATTACTCTCGAAAAAAAAAAAAAAACAGATCCAACCAATATCTCAAACCTTAATTTCAAGAAAAAAATGCCTAATCATAAACTAAAACCCATCGAAATTGTAAAAACCTGAGCTTAAAACTATTAGGAAAATAGAAAAATCGATTTTATATAGCGCAGGCCACGTCTTATGGGAATCGTCGAATCAATATCAATACGCTCGGTTTAATGAGGTTCATATACGGAACACCAGGAATTAATACATGAACATTTCTTTTCCGATACATAAAAAGTACCCAAAACCACTCAAACAACATCACATCTTCATTTCTTTGAAAATTCAATTTTCTCAACATGAATTAATTCACCAAAACAACTAACATCCCATTCACAACTTGCCTTCTCATGTTCTTGATCTCGTGCTAGTTGTTTACCTCTTCGGTTGGTAATCGATTATCCTATTTATCTTCTTGTTGGTTTATAGCTTTTATCATTTTAACTGTGAGAACCACTATGTCATTGATTGGTTTAAGTAAATCCGCTAGAGAATTAATTTCAAATCCGACTAATTATTTTTTAAGTTATTTTCATGGATTATAAAAAATTGCAGTGTAATATCTATATACCATATATTTTGTATTATATCTTGATTATCTCTTTGAACAATTCATCGTAGTCTCGAATAAGTACACGATATATCTAATTATTTTCTTTTAAATCATCGATAACACAAAATGCATCGAAATTAATTTTCAATATTAATTAAAGTTAGTTTTCACTGGAATCCCTCACTAGCTGGATTGATAAATGATTCGTTATTGTCGCATAAACTTATTTTTCGTCCCGACCCAATACGAAGCCCAAATTTGGCATCAATAACACATGCACACACACATATTGTTGTGTTGCCCACAAATAATTTCGATATTCTTCATCACCTCCGGTGAGTGAGTGTCACCTCATTGTTAAAAATAGATGTGAGTACGGTTGGTGGAAAATAATAATTTTAATGAATTTTCAGGCCCTGATATAAAAAGTTTACTCGCAAATGAATGAAATTTTCATTATAGGATATTAAAATAAACCAAAAAAAAAAAAAATGCAACAATGTCTGGGATTTAGAACAGGAGGTATCAAATTAAATGTTGTGAAAATATATACATAAAGGTAATCGATTTAATCACATCGCATCTAATTTATTTTTTTATAAGATTAAAAGACAGAGATAGAAGTAGATTTTACCTTCATTAAATTCATGATTTAATCTATCAATATCTCAAAATAGTCGTCACTTCCTTCATTTCTGTTTTCCTTTTTTCTTTTCTGATTTCACGAACATCCTTTTCATACTCTCCTCTTCACAATATCTATATCTAATATTATTGCAAGGAAAATAAAAACTCAACGATAATAAATTCATAAGATACTACGAAACTATCTGTCTTATTCTAAATTAATTGTAAAGACGCTCAGTTCAATATTACTCGAGTTTAAATAATCATATCACTTATGATCTAAAATTTATTGCAAGACACCATAATTTCAATGTTACTCAAGTTTAATGGATAAATGTTTTTGATTTTTAAAAACACGTATCAATACTGTAACGTCTACTAGTTTAAAAAGTACGGAAATATATATTTTTTTTATAAAGCTCACATTTTCCAAATATCATTTAAAATAATCGTATTTATTTAACTATAAAAATAGCACTGTTGCGTATTTTCACTACCGCAAGTGTACGGTGTCAAGTTTTAGTACTGGTTTGAGTACATAATTGACATAGCTCAACTTTATTTAGACAAATCAAATAGTTGGTTTATAATCAATTCAAATAAAATAACAAATCCTGTAATTCTAGCACGCAGTAGAAATTCGCTGAGTAAATAAATCTAGAGATATGATTTCGTCTGGTTTCCCCTATGCTAAATTAAAATTAACTAACATGTCATTTAATTGCATCATGTTTACTAACCCAAGAACTCGCAAGTTTTCTATTTCCTTTTTCAAGTGTTAAATAGAATTGTATTACCTATTACCGATTTTAATATGTCTATTCAAAATTAAGTAACACATAATAAATGCAACCAAGGTTCTCTTATGGATTCGCCAAAGTTATATGTCTTTTGCACGTTATAAACATCTGACGATGCGATTTTCCATGTCCTAATTTCGATCACCTCTCTCGAGTGTTAGATCTCAATTATTAGATCAGTCGAATTATGGCCAGTAATTCAAAAGCATTAATGACAAGAAATCACAAATAAACACGATGAATTAATTAGATCAAAAGTCAAAAAATCAATAACATAGTGTAAACCAAGACTACATCAATCTCTAGAAAATAGAATTAGTTCATACTCGAATTTAAATCAATACAAAACCTGTTTGTAATCATTAAAAACGTAAAAGTAAGAAACCGAATTAAGAACGTGTTGGCGAGAGATGAAAGTGCGTCTCCGTGTCCGGATCCAGCGTCTTCTATCTATGTTCTTCGCGCTCTGTCGTTGGCTCTCGCTTTTCCCCTTCACCCTCTGATGTCGGCTGCGTGTAAATTATTTTCGGATCCCCATTTCTGAACCCTTGTCTTTCTTTTATTCTCCCGTCTGGGCCGTAAGTCGAAGCCCATTTAGTCTTGTTTCGTCGCCATTAGCGCCGCGGCGCTGAGTAAGTGGCGCCGTCGTTCGTGAGCATTAGCGCCGCGGCGCTTGTGCCTTAGCGCCTAAGCGCTTAGCTTTCGGCATTGAGGCGCCGCGACGCTTGTCTCTCGGCCTGCTGGCGCTGCGGCGCTCATCTTGTAGCGCTGCGGTGCTTCTGTTTCGCACATTGTGGCGCTGCAGCGCTTGTTGTGGCGCTGCAGCTCTGAGTCTTTTGCTGTTTTACGCTCAAAAATGTCTCTGATTGCTCTAACCCATCCCATAGTTGTACATCCCCTGCACTACACAAAAACAACAAAACCAAGCATAAATCTGTTCGAAACCAGCATATATCAAATGGATTAACATATAAATTAAGTTCAATTTTTGCACTTATCAAGCACAGTTTAAAATAACCAAACTCATCCATAATTATACAAAAACATAAACTAATAAAAATCTTAAAATCATCAACGTATGTAAATATTTATCTCCTCTTAATCTCATAAATCGTAATGCGGAAAACATGTGGTCCTCGGGTCGTGTCACCTCACCAGGTCTGCCTACTCAGAGTTCGGCACCTCCAGTCTCCTCATCATGAAGCTCACCTGCATCACACATGCCTAGTGAATCTAAAAACTCAGCACACTTGTACCAGGAATAACAAATACATATACAGGCACACAACGGTGAAAAATATCATACTCAACATATCTTTCATGAACTTGAAAAGCTTAATGCCAACATACCTTTCATGAACTTAAAAACATAAACGTAAACATGTCGTATATAATCATGTCGTATCAAATCATGTCATCTCATATCATGTCATCTAATATCATCATATACGTGTCAAAACATGTCATCTCATGTTATCATATACGTAAACGTGTCGTGTAAAATCATATCGTATTAAAGCATGTCATCTCATGTCATCATATACGTATACATTTTCTTTTTAATTGAATTCAGTTCATTAACTGTGACTTTCGTATCATCATGTATGTCGATGGATCCATCTACGTGTAACCATAGTACCGGGCGACGGGGACACCAGCGACACTCTCACCCGTCAACTGGGCCTTGGCCTATCATATCATCATATCATGTCAATGAAAATACGATCGTCGGGCTCCCTCTGGAGCCTTCTCCCAAACAGGCTCCCTCTGGGGCTTTTTCCCTCACGATATCTTCAATCATATCATCGTGTCATCGTGTCATCGTGTTAGTCACAACTAAATCACTTCCCTCAAAACATGTCTTCATATTCATCACTTAATAAAATCATGCATGTACATAACTTTTTTCCTTTAAACCAAGCATGCACCGTATTTATCATAATTGCGTAAAAATCGTAAACATGATGCATAAACATTTAAAACATGATAAAATGTGTTCAGGGCGCTGCCAGGACCAAAATCTCACCCCGGGTGCAAAATGATCATTTTGCCCCTGGAAACCCAAAAATTTCCGTTTACCCCTGGACCTGTAAATTTATCCGAAGCTTACCAAACTCCTTAAAATGTCCCAAAACATATTTAAAAGCATTCATAAACGTAAACTCGAGCTCATTTTACAACCTAATCGATTCTTTTTAAAACTTGGACCGGGGTCCCGATTTTAATCCGAATCGGACCGAAACTTAACCAAAACTTTCCCAAATTTTTACCATACCTTAAAAACATCTAAAAGGTCTTAAAAACCTCAAAACCAGACCTTTAGACACTAATAAGACCTTGAACAGCTGCTGGAAATTCCAGCAAGCCATCGCCCAACTCTAGCCATGACCCTAGCATGCTTCTAACTACTTCATGCTTAAACCGACCCGAACCAGACCCGAACCTGGCCCTAGACTCGACCCTTAGACATAACTTAAGACCATGGTTAAGCCCTTTTTAACTCAGAACCATCGCCTAAGCCCCAACAAATCAGAACCATGACAGCAGCTACAAGAGACTCAAATTGTGCAGCTTTCATGTATCTGGTTGTACAGCTTTCTCCAGCCAACCAAACCACGAACCACCTTAATTAGGCTCATCCTAGGACCCTTAGAGACTGCCTAAATCATAGCCAAGAGCCCCAACCCAGCCCCTAGCTGAAGCCATAAGATCAAACACCTACAGCCCTTACATGCACCCCAATTCTGTGCAGCTGTAGTTTTTTTAGTTCCAGCCTTCTTTACAGCCAACCAGCTCATGAACCACCACACCAACTTTTTTTAGTTCCAGCCTTCTTTACAGCCAACCAGCTCATGAACCACCACACCAAGACTCATCCTAGGACCCTAAGACATGCCCCAAACCGTAGCCAAGAGCCCTGGACCAGCCATACACTAAACAAAAAGATCCAACACCTACAGCCCCTACGTGAACCTCAATTCTGTGCGGCTATATTTTTCTAGTTCCAGTAACCTAGCTGCCACTCCAGGCCATGAACCATCCTAACAAGACTCATCCTAGGACCCTTAAACAACTAAAAACAGCGGCCCCTTGCAACATAGAAAAAAAAACGTGAGATGTATGCAACAACATACGGTTTTCGTGTCAAACCAAGAGCATAAAAGTTTTGCCGTGCCAATACCGAAAATGCATAAACATAACACACATGACAGCACATATATGACGTGAATGATGCAGAAATAATGATACAATGCGTGCCTGTTGATCTTTTATGCGAGAAGATGGAAGAAAGGGGAAATGGAGAAGAGCCGGATGAATCTCCCATGAAAAACAAGCAACAACCGATACTTAAAGCTGGGGAAGGCTCTGAAAAATAATTAAACCAAGAGGAATGATGATGAAAGGGATAAGTGTCGGTTGATGGTGATTTAAATGGTGTAGGGTAGTCATTAATATAATATTTAAATGATTAATTAGTAAATAATGAGTCTTAATTGTTTAATTAGAAGTTAAAAAAATATTTAAGCCCAAAAAACTTAAAAATATGCTCATTTATTCTAAACACACTCCTGAAAAATATTTCGTGTTTGAAAGTTTTTTGAAAATATTAACTGAACCCTCAAAAAGTCCCTCGAATCAATAAAATTTGAGTACCGCAAAAAACATAAAATCATGCGGGTAAAATACCCAAAAAATCCCATTTTTAAAAAAATACACCTAAAAACACTTATATTAATTAATAGAAATAAATCATGTAATTAAAATAATTTTCTTGAAAATTCTCCGGTCCGGTCCCCATTCCTCGTTCAAGTGTGAAATACATCTAGAACCCCTAATGCATGAACTTTTAAAATTTCGTGAAATAATTACTACCATGTATGAATTATGCATAAAATAATTAAACATATAATTTAAAATAAAATCATAGATTACATGCATTCATGTTACGTGAATTAAATTTCTGAATCTTACAAATATGATACGTGACTAGCATGCATGGAAGTTGTCACGGTTTTGTTGCAACGAAATAGCACGAGCAATGTTCATTTATCACACATATTGAAAATCCAAAAGAGCACGTTGCCCCATGTGTATAAAACTATTATATTTTGCGACTCCGTATTTTTTAGGTAAAAACTTGCGTAAGACGTTCTCACGGGTCGTATTTTGTGAGATAGATCTCTTATTTGAGTCATCCATGAAAAAATATTATTTTTTATGCTAAGAGCATTACTTTTTATTGTGAATATCGGTAGAGTTGACTCGCCTCACATATAAAGATTCGTGAGAACGTCTCAAAAGAGACATACTCTATTTTATAACTAGTGTAAAATAGATAAATGTATTTGATTTTTAAAAACACGGTTTCAAAATACCTTTGACAACATCAAGTCGATGTTTTTTATGTTTCTTTTTTTAAAAATATTTTAGAGGTTGATGAAATGTAGGTTGCCTAAATAGCATAGCATTTTAAATGACCAATATGGGGACCAAAAGTTGGTTTGGAGGGGTGGAGCATAAGAAAGAAAGTTGGAGAAAAATATGACATGAATAGCAATAAATTAAAACAGGCAAATAATATTTATTGAAAAGGGCCAATGTTTATTTGAATTAATTACCATATTTTTGAATAGGGAAAAAGCAGTGAGATTTCCGATGATTACCCTTATTGGGTGCTTTTCAAATCAATGACCATGTAAAAGACATTTCCTCGTGACTCTTCCACCATTCTATTTTATTTTATCAAGCAAAAGTGCAAAACTATCCATTTAAAATTGGTCGAAAAATGATTTAGTCAAAAACTTACTTGAGATAATTTTAAATGTTATATTTTGTAAGACGAATCTCTTATTTGTGTCATCCATGAAAAAGTATTACTTTTTATGTTAAGAGTATTATTTTTTATTATGAATATTGGTAGGGTTGACCCATCTCACAAATAAATATTCGTGAGACCGTCCCACAAGAGACCTACTCAATGATTTATCTTTTTTAATATATCAAGATAGTTCATATGATATGATGCTAATCGAGAAAATTGGATGTGTTGAGTGGATAATTTTTCGATTTGAGACATCTTCTATACAAATGACAATATAATTCATGGGTAAATTTTTTTATAATCTATTTTTTTTAAAAAATATTGAATGAATTAAGCATGTAATACCGCAGAAGAGATGTTAATATGTCTTTAATACAATTATACTTTTTTGAATTATGGATAAAATTATCATTAATTACTAAATCTACACACGAACCGCCGTATAGTTAAAATCACACTACATAATTATCCATACATTCACACCATTCTAATGAAGAATATTTTAGAAATAACCAATTTAATTATTTAACGAGTTTTACATGTTCAAAATGAAATACATTATGTAAATATCTAAAGTCGATATTTACATTTGGATTTTTCAAATATAATTCCAATAAAAAGTGAGTAAAAATATTATATTTTATTGGGGAACTTGTCAAAAAATCTCTATTCTCATTCTCAACTTTCTCTTTACTCCCTACCCCACTAAAACTTTGTTTCAACTCCCCAAATCTTTCAAATTTCTAAATTTACCCTTATATCTTTATTTTGAATAATTGATTTTTCTTTTGTAAATAATGGCCCATCATGCTTCCGTAAAATAAATTAAATCTTTTACCTCTTTGACCGGAATACCAGCGGGTTATATCCATCGTATTTTACAGACTGCTCCTCACAGCCCAACCACGCGATCGCAACCGAGGGTTACTGACGTAGATTCATTCAGCAGCACTTGGCACAACCCTAATTCGTATCCTACCTTAGGGTGTACAGTAAAAGATAAAATTTTGAAAATAATACATGAAAGGGGCTAAGAGCAAAGATCTCTTTATTCAAACACCAACATTTTATTAATACATAGTAACCTCCTGTAGAGGAGGAGAAACTTGTTTAGCTACTAATAGTAGCTGAACTCACTACACACATATACTTGAAAAATTTGAAGAAAAATGAAGAGGTTGATCGATGCCTTCATCTTCCTTCTGCCTGCTTATTTATAG
This sequence comes from Primulina tabacum, assembly GCF_025594145.1. Taxonomy (NCBI): domain Eukaryota; kingdom Viridiplantae; phylum Streptophyta; class Magnoliopsida; order Lamiales; family Gesneriaceae; genus Primulina; species Primulina tabacum. The sequence continues at coordinate 5,569,753 of NC_134557.1, forward strand.
AAGGCTTCCTTCGGATTTGAAACTCGGACTTCAAATCTTAACAAGCCTTTACAGCTTGCTTGGGGACCATTGAGTGGTCCATTGAGATGGTGGTTGAGTGGTCCATTGGGATGGTCCCTCCACCTTTCTTGATTTGTCTTCTTCTAGATCATCAATCTAGAGATAGTCATTTCTTGAATTTTTATCTGCCTGCATAAATATTTTATATGCATCTGGATCAGATCAGCTTGTATTTTCCTTCCTGTTTCTTTGAGCCGTTTATAATAATCTTTGGAATTTTTCAACTCTTTTCTTGTTGCCTTAATCCTTTTTCTGGAAACTTTGAGATATGAAAAACACATTTTCTTTTGTTTCCAGTTTTGGTTTAAGTCTGTCGTGTTTTACTGGTTCCCATCTGTCATTATTTGTAGATGAAATTTCGGGACCAGTTATCTTGCTTTTATTCATTGGATTCCCTTTTTAAATTAGGTATTCAATGATCCTTGTCATTTTCCACCCATTATTGGTGGTCCTTGTCCTTCCACTCACATGGTGGGTTTTCTTTTTGCTAGTGGGCTTGATCACACGTACACCTTTAATTTTGTCGAGGAATCTTTGGTTTTTGTTGTTCTCGAGGAAAACGTGAAGGTGGTCCATCCCCACTTGTGCTTGTATCGGTAAAGTGTTTCCGATCAGATCTCGGTTTGAATCCCTTACCGAATTCAGGTTCCTTCTGGTTCTGGCATTCAAGGCAGATGTTTTCTGACCATCTTCCTATATGTGCCATGTTACAGAATTTTCGGCAAGTCTCTTTACTAGCCGGCAGCTTTCTGTTCCAGAAAAGATTTCTTTTTTTTTTCTCGAATAAATCTTCTGCAAAACTTGTGGTTTTTCCTGTCATAGTGTTTAACAGGAATGATCTGTTCACCGAATGATTATAAAATTTGAACGGAAACTTGACTTTGTCCATCTCAGTGAGACAGACCCATAGACCCCAAGCTCTTCTGGTAGACATATCGTCTTCAGAAATTGAAGCAACCAGGGGTGTTTTTTTTGTCGGAGGTTCCTTGATAAATTTTTGAACATTTGTATCCGACCTCCTTAACTTAATGAAATGAAAGGCTTCATGGGAGCCTTTTCCTGCTGGTTCTGATGCTGCACTAAAGAAATATAGCTCCAAAACATCTCCTCTGGACAAATAATCATTATTCGCACAAGTCTCGTGAACAGCTTCCTGGATCCACTTTTGTAGACCTGAGATTTTCGGAAAGCTAGGTGATGTAGTATAAACTGAGGCAAGAGCCCCGAATTCATACCATGCTTTAACCTCCTTTGGATATGAATTTGGTTTCATCCATACCCTGGGATATTTTCTTGAAATATCAACCATGTTGGTAGCTGGGTTAATGCCAATTCTTGTCTTTAATTTCTCTCAATTCTGTTGATAAACCTGAAATGGAGAAATTGTTGCTTCGTTAGTACCAACCTTAGATTTGCCTTTGTCGATACGAGGCCTAAGGTTGATCTCTCCCTCTTCAATCCCCGAGGTGAAGGGTTGACTTGAAGACTCAAGATAAGGATCAGGAGTCTCAATTTTTGTTTCAGCCGACTCATCTGGTGATGATACTGACTTAACACTTGTGCAAGGGGTATTTGAATCCCCCGCTACAGGTATAGAGTCCTGTACTCGAAAACTCTCCATTTGAGAAACCAATGGCTTCTCAATGCCTTGGAGGATAGACCTTTGCATTACAGACCATAACTGAGTATATGCATGTAAACAACCTGTAATTCGATCAGAGACAATTCTCTTATCAGCTTGTTGTAGCCTTCCCGCAACTTCTGCGTTAACGGCCAACTTGTTGAACTCAGTTTGAAGCATTTCAAGGTGTTCCCTCAAATGCCTCTGTATCTTGATAATAACATCAATGTCAATGCTGTCCATCTCTTGTTAAAAAATCTGCAAGAATATTTTCATGAGATTTTATTATCACAATATCAAAAATATAATTCTGACATAGTGCTTGCCATCTTAATAATATAGCCTTCTCAGGTTTAGACTCAATTCTATTCCTTAAGAAAGCTTTTACATGTGTGTTATCAACTTTCAAAGTAAATTTTTTTGCAAGTAAAAATAATGGCCATTTTTCAAAAGCCCTTTTTACTGCATAAAATTCTTTTTCGTTGATATGTCATCTAATAACTTCTGCATCTTAGAATAACCCACTGCAGTATCTGCATGGTTGTTCTTCATCTGGGGTGAGCTTAGTAAGAACTGCTGCCCACCAATGATCACTGGTATCGGTATATAATACCATATCATCTTTGTCTTGAGGAATAACCATTTTTGAAAGATTTTTACAAACCTTCTTTAAATGTATAAGTCCTTCTGTGTGTTCTTTTGTCCATATAAATCTTGTATCTTTTTTCAATAATGGACTGAACACTTTCTTGTGTTTTGCTAGGTTTTTGATAAACATCCCAGCAAAATTAACAAATCCTAAGAAACTTTGAAGTTGCTTCTTGTCTTTGAGATTTTCTGGAAAATTCTGCACCTTTTCCACTATGTGCTCTTGCAGAACTATTCCTAACTCATCGATTTCAATTCCGAGGAATTCAATCTTTCTTGTAGCAATGACTGCTTTCTTTTCAGATAAAATCAGTCCTTCTTTCTTGCAGACATTAGAGAAAATCTCAAAATGCTTAACATGTTCATTCATATCTTTAGATGCTATTAAAACATCGTCAATGTAAACAAACATAAATTTAAAATAATCTTTAAAAAGATTATCCATTTTCCTTTGAAATGTCTGCGGTGAATTAGCCAATCCCATTGGCAATACTTCCTAGATATAATGTCTTTGAGGTGTGGAGAAAGCTGTGAATTTCTTGCTTCCTTCCTCCATCCGAATCTGATAAAATCCGGACTTACAATCAAATTTAGAGAATATCTTTGCATTGCGTATGCAACTAATTAGATGTTATCTGCTTGGTATAAAATACCCATCAAACTCCAGAATTTTATTAATTTCTTGATAATTAATAACTAATCTGGGTTTACCTCTTTTTATCTCACCATGATTTCTTACCAAGAAACCTGGACTACTATATGGTGACATACCTGCTTTGATTAAACCAAGGTCTAAATGTTCCCTGATTATAATTTGCATATCATTTTGATCAATGATATTCATTGGGATAGGCTTGCAACAGACAAATTCATACTCTTTGCCTTCCTTAATCTTAAGGCAAGCTTTGAGTTGATTTTTGTCCCACCATGCCAAGGGATCTTCGTTGTAATTTTCTTTGATCCTTTTCTTGACATCTTCCAATGATACCTTAGATTCAAACTCTACTTCATTTGTTTGTAGAGTTATCTTAAGGCATTCTATATCTTCTGGTTGGAGTACTTGATCTGCTCTTAACTGGAGCATTGTTTCTCCAAACTGTCTAGAATCCTTCATTTTTGGGTTCAGAAGTTGTCCTGAATCACCACGCTTGCTGCGAAACTGGATTGGCAATTTTCTGTAAAATGCCTCTCCTAGTATCTGGACTATGATTTTGTGATCACATGGTGTTGTGAACACTAATCTTCTAGTCTCATTTTTTTGAGTATAGGACTTGAACATCTGTAGGAAATTATTTCCTAACAATATGTCAGTTCCTGTATTATGAAAATAAATTGGTGGTGTCTTTACCTTGTACCAAGGTGTTTGTCCAGCACCGCCAATCATGATTTCTGTCATCTTAATCCCTTTACATAAGATTAAGATTATTCTGGAAAAATCTATTTCAGCAATCTTTGGTAACTCTTCTTCCAAATTATTTGGAAAAACACCTATTTTTGCTGTACAGATTCCAGCACCTGAATCAATATAAGCAGCAAAGTATTCTGCCTTATATTGTTCATACAACATTCCTACTGGAATGTATATGGAAAATGGACTTGTGGTCATTGGATTTTCCACATCTTATCCTCTGCCATAAACTCCATTCCATACTCTAGACGTCTCCAAGGTTTATGTTCCTCGAGAAACTCTAGTCCAAGAATCAGTCGATTTGATTCTTTCCCTGGAATTCCTTGAATATGAACTTCCAATTCTCCGATATTAATCAGTCCTTGGTAAGTTCCTATCATAGGTTGTTCCAAATAGTATATTGAATTACAAGGATATTGATTCATTTAATTAGTGATATCAAATATTATTTCGACTTCCTTCCACCCTTCTGGGCATCGAAGTTTTCCTATTGTAGAAAAACTTTTCGGCTCCTGTTGGGTTTCTATGACAGGCGTTTTTCCCCATATGTAACTTTTAATTCTATCTCCTTGAAAAGATAATCTTCTTGATTCCAATCTAAGACTTTGATTTCTTTGTAGAATCGGTTTGTCTTGAATCTGAATATCTGTTTCCTGTATTAAAGGAAACTCGACTCTTTCTGGATAAATTGCATGAGCAACTTTTCCGAATATCTCAGGGATTTCAATAAACTCATTTCTAATAAACAATTCAGAATGATGTGTATTAGATAGAGCATATGAAATTTGATAGGTAATAGAATATGGCCTATTACCTTCTTTCATCAACCTTTTTTCCTTGAAGTTCTGATGCAATGTCAAGGCTCGGCTGAAATCTCGATCTGCCAAGTTGTAGGCTATCCTTGGATAGATTACTCCCACAATCTTTCCTGCACAGAGATTTCCTGAGATTGTTCCCAGTACTGAATCTTGTAGATTCCCCATTCTTTTATCGCATATAGCAATATCAATAGGTGAATCTATCCCTTCTTTGAAAGTAGCCTTTATCATAATTTGGATTGCTCCAATATGAATCCAGGACATAGTCCTTGCTACTTCTATTTTGAGTTTTTGTAATTCCTCAATTTCTTCGGAAGGAATTAACTGCATCTCCATTCTATTTCCTGTAAGTTCCATCGGGATTGCCATTTTCCTTCTAGAAACTTTATAGATTAGATGATGCTTTCTGTTCCTTAGGCCAAGACTTCCTAAGAACTTTTCTACCTGTCCTGCAGAGAATCCTTGATATCTCTGTAGGCTAGGATTTTCTCTCATGATCCTTTGGACCATATTATGAGAGATTGTTCTCTGACTGAAAAACCCAGACAAATCTTCATGTGTTTCGTATCGAAACACCTTGTCCTCAGTCAGATTCCGATTCTGTTCCATCAGATTCTTCCTGACTTAAGACTTCTTCTTCTTCATATATACTTTCATCCGAGGCAATGCCCTCGAATCTGTATACCTGAATTAGATCTTGGTAATAAACTGCTTCTTCAATATCCGGGGTAGGATCGAAGCGTTTAATACCTCTTTTTTCATTTTCTGGACAGTTGGTCGAAATATGACCTCTTGCTCCACATGTCCAGCAATTGCAATCCTTAAAACTTTCATTTGCTCGAGTATGAGCTCTTCTGAAAATTTTCTTTGTAGGTGTTCTTCATGTGCTTCGAGATTTACTCGATGCTTGAGATAATATCATACTCCTTGATGGTCCGCTTCTTTGTCCAGATTTATAAGATCTGGCTTTCTGTCTAGATCATACAGTTCTTGGCTTCCAAGAACTTCTTCCACTTCTAGCATAAGGATGAGTCCTAAAACTTTTCCTCTTATGCTTATGTGGTTTCCTTCCAATAATTGTTGGAAGATCATTTTCCTTACAACACAAAGGAGTTCTTTTGTTGATACCCCTTAAGCGTTTGTAATTCTTTTGTAATGCTGCCATATGGCATCATTTTGCCAATTTTCCTTTAAGGAAAGAAGCTCTTCGTGCCAACGTATCTGGATTTTCAGGTAAGTATTCCCTTATAAGCATTTCTCTCCAAGGGCTTGGCATTTTTGCGAAGAAAAGCTGCATAGCTATATCTTCTTCGACTCCTGAATTCCATCGATATTTAGTGAATAACATAATATATTCATCCACTAAACATATATCGTGTAATTCAAGACTATACAGAGCATGAGTATATTTCTTCCTCTTCTCTGTATCCTGACTATTAAAATAGTCTACCCCTATAAATTGTGCTTTAAATAGGGTAGTCAGTTTTTCGGCTATCTCGCTCAGAGATTCTTCGGCCAGGACCGACTCTTTCATTTCTAATGAAGTCATGTCCCAAGCAATTTTCACTGATCCCATTAGACTCATTTCTAAAAGTTTAATGAATCATTCTTTGTTGAGATCAAGTGTTCCTGCTGCGATTCTCATATCAGATGTCCAGTCATCTATGAGATCTTCCCTGTTTTTGAAATCTAATACATCAAGGTTAAGCATAACCCCATAAGGATGTATCGGATCTAGAACAGTTTTCCCATAGGGTGTTTGGTGCAAGGGAATTTGATTTCTCCTTGTCATTGTTCCCGCTGGGTGTGAACCTCCACCAGTATGGAAATCAGATTGAGATTCTCTCATGTTTACATTCTGAGATCCCACACTTTCTCTTGGTGGTTCCTGAGAAGATGACCAGATTATAGCCGGTATTTCTCCTCCTGCTGTGTTCATCTTTAGATCTACCACTTTTAGACTTGCGAAAGATTCCGCAAGCTCTTGTAGATCCTCTAGACCAATCCTTTCTAAAGTTGTCATCAGATAAATTTCTTTTCTGAGACAGATTTAATTAGATTGACCATCTTTTCTTCTTCAGTTAAGGGTTTTAACATCACTCTGGCCTTCCCTTGTTGATGTAACAAAGGTTCGGTGCCAAATGATGGTGGTAACCATCCTCCTGAAGTTCTTTTACTAGAACCTGGTTGTTGTTCTAGTTTCTGAATTCTTGTTTGAATATCCTTTAATATTCCAAGAATTTCTTCCTGGGTTTTAAGGACTTCTTCAACTCGTTGGAGTACAAAGTATAGCATGTTGCCATAATTTTGTACTGTTTTCTAGATTTCTCTAAGATCTAAAGAGAGCTTAGAGGAGTCTGGTATTATCTCCAGAAACTTATTTGCTTGAATCATAACTTTATCTGAGAGTTTACCTGAGGGTGTTGTTGCTTCCCTTTCTGCTTCTGATATTTAACAGTAGTTAGATTAACTTGTATATATTCCAGAATATTGGAATAAATCTTGTAAATTATTTTCCTCGAACCTAAGTTCGAATTCATAATTTTTTCGAAAATTCTCCTTCTCTTACAATTAGTTACTATTAAAAATAAAATGCGTGTTTGAAATAAATCAACCTTTCGATCTGATACCATTTGGAAAGCGTGAGGATCAATTAAACTTAAAATAGGAATAAGGGTATTTTTGTCTATCTTAAAGTATTAGGGAGTTTAAAGAAAGGTTTGAGGTGTAGAGAGTTTGAGTAAAGTTGAATTTGAGTTTGAGGATTTATGAGCAATTTACCCTATTTTATTTATATTTATTTATATAAAAATCCAACATCAACAAATACAACAAGGCTCCAACATAAAAACCACCGGAGTTTGCCAAATGGGGCCTCATCGAACAGACAGGGGCTGAGTTGTCATTTCTGAACAGACGCAAAGTATCACGTGAATGGCATTTTCGTTGTTTACTCAAATATCAGTGTCGGTATTGTACCATCGTCGGCCTCTATTTATCATCTTCCTCTTTCACTGTCCTGTCTCAGTCTACGTTTCGTCATTTGGTCGTTTGGAGCCTTTCTCCGAGTGATTGGCGTGCACAAGTGCGACTACGAAGGTTTGAGGTTGAATATTTTCGAAGATTTCTTCGCTTTTGTTGGATAAATTTTTCCGGTTGCGTTGTTTTCACTTGTTTAGAGAGTAGATCTGCTGGGATCTGAGTTTAATTTATCATGTACTGTGTTTCTTTCTCTGATTTTTCATGGGTTTATTAGCCGTTTTATTATGGTTTTTGGTTCTAATTTACTGAATCTGGTTTAATCGCGCTTTGGGGAGAAGTGGCCTTTAGTTAGGGTTTTTTAAGATTTTAATTAATGTTTTGATGTGTTCTTTGTACTTCACTTGATGGGGTTTTAGATTGCTCCTGAACTTTTTTGAACTTCTGTTTAAATTCTGAAGGCAAGTCTGCGATCGATTTTTGTTTTTTGTGTTTTTTTCCCTTTGAATGCATTTTGCAGTTTTAATGTATGCTGCATTTTGCAGTTGCTACCATGGTGAGAAAGAGGCGAACTGATCTTCCTGGCGCGGGTGAGACCTCCGAGCCTCAGGAAACTGGTGAAGGACGCGGTGCTGTCCAACGACCACCAGCGCAGCATCCAGTACAGCAGCAAGGAGGATATCAAGGAGGAGGAAGAGGTCGGGGTCACCAACGAGGAGGTCATGGTGGTCGAGGTGGCAGAATGCCTCCACAGCAGTATCATGGTGGACCTCCTGAATATCAGCAGGGTCGGGGCGGTCAGCAATATCAACGAGGAGGGCCACCGTCCCAAAGCCGCGGTGGAAATATAGCTGGTCGTGGTTCTGGGGCACCTTCCGTGGGTGAGCCATCTAGGCCACCCGCTCCCGAGCTGCACCAAGCAACCCAGTCTCCATATCAAGCCCCAATGATTTCTGAGCCTATTCCATACGGAATGCCGACCCCTGGAGGTCCTAGCTCCTCTTCTGAGTCGCCTGATCTGACTACTATGGAACTCTCTGAGCAATTTCAGTCCGTTTCTGTCCAGTCCGAAGAGCCTCCAAGTCAAGAAATGCAACCAGCTTCTAGCAAGGCCATGAGATTTCCTCTGAGGCCAGGCAAGGGTAGTAATGGTAGCAAGTGTATTGTAAAGGCCAACCATTTCTTTGCTGAGCTTCCAGATAAGGACCTTCACCAATATGATGTGAGTTGTTTGAATTAATCCATCTGCTTGATATTTATTCCTTACTTTTGTGTATGTGAGTTGCTTATACCTCCATTTATTTCCCTGTTTAAGAATTAATTTCCTTTGTCATAGGTTTCGATTTCACCTGAAGTCACGTCCCGTGGTGTTAATCGTGCTGTGATGGAGCAGTTGGTGAAGCTGTATCGAGAATCTCACCTTGGAAAGAGACTTCCTGCATATGATGGGAGAAAGAGTCTTTACACTGCTGGGCCTCTTCCTTTTACCTCGAAGGAGTTCAAAATCACCCTTGTTGATGAAGAAGATGGTCCAGGCAGCGTCAGGTTTTTTATTTTTCTTTTGAATTGAGTAGATGCTGGCTGGCATTTCTTGCATGCAATCTTTTGTCCTGTAAGACCTTTGTTTAATAATAATTCTATTTTTATGTTGTTTGAAGGCGAGAAAGGGTGTTTACCGTGGTGATCAAGTTTGCTGCACGCGCCGATTTGCATCATTTAGACATGTTTTTACAGGGAAGGCAAGCTGATGCACCTCAAGAAGCTCTTCAGGTTCTCGACATTGTTCTTCGGGAGTTACCCACTTCTCGGTATGTGTTAGTGTTCTTTTCGATCATAATTCATGTAAGTTCTGATTTTTTTTATTATTCCAGTGTGCTGATATTGCTTTGAATTGTAGGTATTCTCCAGTAGGCCGATCTTTCTATTCCCCTGATTTAGGTAGAAGGCAACCTCTGGGTGAAGGGCTAGAAAGTTGGCGTGGTTTCTACCAAAGTGTTCGTCCCACTCAGATGGGACTGTCACTTAATATAGGTGAGCAAGTTTTCAATTCGGTATGAGAAATTGTATAGATTGTCACTTAACTTTTTTCTGGTGTATGAGCTTTAAATTTTTATTCTTATACCTTAAAATGTTTTTATTAACTACAATGATTTCCTTTGACTGCGCAGATATGTCATCTACTGCTTTTATTGAACCACTACCAGTGATAGATTTCGTCACTCAGCTTCTGAACATGGATGTTTCTTTTAGACCGTTGTCTGACTCTGACCGCGTGAAGGTTTGCTCGTGCATCTCGTTTTCTTACTTGGTTGTATATTACCCTAGCAGCTTCGTTATCTACGTTTTAAATATTACCTATCCTTCAAACCATTCTCACGAGAAAACAAAGTAACGTCCCAATTTGGATACCTAACCTCGACATGTCTAGATTATGGAGTCATGGATTAATCCTCCATACGTTTTTGTTCTGTCATTAAAGAACCACGTTGAACTTTTTTAGACCACTTGCCCACTATGTGGAATTCTCTTTTTCCATTTTAAATTTGGCCGCTTGAAGTTTATGCTCATCTCGTCTTCCTGATTTTAATCCATGAATTTTTGCACTAATACCTAAATACGACATGTGGTAGATAATTTTGACTGCCCTGGTTCGGCAACAATTTGGTTCAGATTCTGATTACTGGTTTATTATTTTTCCTTTAATAATGCGTCACCAGTGTCAAGAATCAACTTGGGCCATTAAAATCTTGTGCACGTTTCATGGGGTGGTGTAAATCTTATTGTGGCCTATGTTTGATCAATAATTGTTACAGATAAAGAAAGCTCTAAGAGGAGTAAAGGTGGAAGTCACTCACCGAGGAAATATGCGCAGGAAGTACCGCATTTCTGGGTTGACATCGCAAGCAACACGGGAGCTAACGTAAGGATCTTATTTTTTTGCGTAACTATTTGTTAAATATTTGAATCTCTGCGCTGGGTTGCTGCCAGGGTCCATCAGTTATTTCTAGTCTTTAGATTATGACTTATTGCTTACGATGCAATTTGGATCCTGTACAAGTGTTTTATGATTCCTCATATATTGGAAGTGTTGTTTTTTATGATAGTGCTACCTTCATAAGACTATGGTTCTTGCTTTGTTTATTTTATTTGATTGTTGTATGAACTATGACTTTGGTTGTATTAGATTTCCTGTCGATGAAAGTGGTACATTGAAATCCGTGGTTCAATACTTTCAAGAGACTTACGGATTTGTCATTCAGCATACTCAATGGCCTTGTCTACAAGTTGGAAATACTCAGAGGCCAAATTATTTACCCATGGAGGTTAGATTACTGTTCCTTTCAGTTACCCGTTTTCTTTTGTAATATCATTTAATGGGAGTTCTACAATTGTTGATTGACCAGGTGTGCAAGATTGTAGAAGGCCAGCGATATTCTAAGAGGTTGAATGAGAGACAGATTACTGCACTGCTCAAAGTGACGTGCCAGCGCCCCCAGGAGAGGGAGTCTGACATACTTCAGGTTGGTCTTTTGTCAGCACCTCTCTATTGTGTGTTTGTTGAGAAATTTTTTTTGTATTATGTTTTATCCATTGTGCATGTTGCATTTTCTCCTGCCTTTTCTTATCAATGACGTGAATGTGGTTTTCGAATAATTCACATGGAAGTGAGGAACTTTGGCACTTATTTGTCTTTGTAATATTGCCTATATTACTTTTTAATCTTGCTGCTAATAAATCTTGCATGTAATAGTAGCCTTTTTTCTTATTTGTCAGACTGTACGTCACAATGCATATGATGAAGACCCTTATGCCAAGGAGTTTGGAATTAAAATAAGTGAAAAGCTGGCTCAGGTTGAGGCTCGTGTTTTGCCAGCTCCCTGGGTAAGCATAAAACTCTGAGCTCGTATTTTAATGGTTTGATTGTTTGGCCGTTGGTATCATGTATGACTTTTACAGCTCAAATATCATGATTCGGGTCGGGAGAAGGATTGTCTGCCTCAAGTTGGGCAGTGGAACATGATGAATAAGGTAATTGCTGGCCAAAATTCAGGGACAAAGCAAGGACCTTATTGTTTGGTTTAAAATAGCATTATCCTATGTGAATTATTGCATGCCGCACTAAAATTTACCTGAATTCTTGACGAGATCTAATTTATTCCTGGTAAAAGTTACCAGTGAATGTATCAGAAATACATCCTCCCAATTGAGGAAAAAAAGAAAATATATGTAGTATTTTCTTCGTATATAATTAGATGGTTGATGTTAAATTTCAATAAGGCTATATTATCTTGATCAACATTTTGGGATGTAAAATGTAACGCATAATGGTACATTTGCACATTTCATAAGTTCGCAGGGGCATTTGCCCAACCTCATGGGAGCCAAAAAATTGTTGTCTTCCACATGTTTGAGTAAGCTAGGTATTCTTATTCTTTCTGGTCTTAAAACAAGTGAGTCTGTGATATGTGCTGTTGGCCTGCATAATGATAGTTACGTTGGTTTATTTGTACAAATATAATATATGTTGCATGTGTATCATGTGTGCTTGTGGAAATCTCGTCTTTTATCCGGACGTGTATTTCATCAAATACTGCATTCAAATTGTGCTTTGATTGAGTCACACTTGGCAACTGTTTTACTTGGTGCAGAGGATGGTTAATGGTGGAACCGTTAACAACTGGATCAGTATTAACTTTGCCCGCAGTATAAAAGACACAATGGTGCATAGTTTCTGTCATGAGCTTGCTCAAATGTGCAGCGTTTCTGGAATGGTAAAGATTGCCGTTATGACATTGTTGTCCGCTGTATAGTTGAAACCTGTGTAACACACTATTTTGTGTTGAAGGTTTTCAATCCTGAACCAGTCTTGCCAGTTATTACTGGCCGTCCTGATCAGGTGGAAAGAGTTCTAAAAACTAGGTTTCACGACGTCATGCAAAAACTGCTGCCCCATGGGAAGGAGCTTGACTTACTGATTGTTATATTACCAGACAATAATGGTTCTCTTTATGGTAAGAGGTTACTAAGTCTCGAAGTCATAAGTCCAAAATTTTTCTGGAAATATTATGTTTCTGTGCTTTTGCTTGAATTCGTTTTTGATCTTTCTGCAGGTGACCTGAAGCGGATATGTGAAACAGAACTTGGTATTGTTTCTCAATGCTGTTTACAGAAGCATGTCTACAAGATGAGTAAACAGTACCTTGCCAACGTGTCTCTGAAGATAAATGTCAAGGTTGGAGGGAGAAACACTGTATTGCGTGACGCAATTTCTAGACGTATACCTCTAGTCAGTGATCGTCCTACAATCATTTTTGGTGCCGATGTTACGCATCCCCATCCAGGGGAAGATTCTAGCCCATCGATTGCTGCAGTAAGACGCCCTCTTCTTGACTTGAGATTATTATTGTAGCTTCATTTTTGAAATCTGTCTTGTTAAGTGATATGTTTACTGGAAATTCTTTTCAGGTTGTTGCTTCCCAGGATTGGCCAGAGGTCACAAAATATGCTGGTTTGGTATGTGCACAAGCACATAGGCAAGAGCTTATTCAGGATTTGTATAAAACCTGGCAGGATCCTGCCAAAGGGGTTATGCATGGTGGCATGATAAGGTTTAACTTCTGTTGTTCACTTGTGAACTTGTCTATCCTACGTACCAGTTGTGATTATTTGTGAGCTTATCTGTATGTAATATAGGGAACTGCTCATCTCATTCCGCAAAGCAACTGGACAGAAACCACAGCGGATCATTTTCTATAGGTAAGAGGAAAATTTTCCATGTCAGATGATTGTTAGATATCTTTCCTTTATCCTTTCTTCTCTTATAAGGTTGCCTTGTCACAGGGATGGTGTCAGCGAAGGGCAGTTCTATCAAGTTTTGCTTCATGAGCTTGATGCAATCCGCAAGGTTAGCTATTTCTTTGGTATTTGGGTATTATTTTTAGGAGCTTATATGGTTTGTGAATTGAATGTTATATTTGTTTTGTACTTAATCAGGCGTGTGCATCTTTGGAGCCAAACTATCAGCCGACGGTCACCTTTGTTGTGGTTCAGAAGCGGCATCATACCAGGTTGTTTGCCCATAACCACAATGACAGACAGGCAGTTGATCGGAGCGGAAACATACTCCCTGGTATAGAATGTTAACATGATATACCCTGCTAAAATTCTTTTTTGATTGACCATTAAAAGGTTCGTTTTCTTAGTTGAATTATGTATTTGATTCGCACAGGTACTGTTGTTGACTCAAAGATCTGCCATCCCACTGAGTTTGACTTCTACCTTTGTAGCCATGCGGGGATACAGGTAAATTTAAACTTCCACTTAATTTTTAAGTTATTGCCTCTCTATTATGCATTTCTTGTATGAATAATTCTACTTGTAGGGTACTAGTCGCCCAGCTCATTACCACGTGCTGTGGGATGAAAACAAGTTTACTGCTGATGGTCTTCAGTGTCTCACTAATAACCTTTGTTATACGTAAGTACCGTCACTTCCTATGTTGAGAATCTTGTGGTTATGATGTTTATACTTGTCATGATTATGTTTTTACAGATATGCAAGATGCACACGCTCTGTTTCAATAGGTAAGCATCCCCCCTTATTATTGCATTGCATATTAGTTTGTTGAAATCTTTGCGTGATGCTAAAGAAAGTTCACATGCCATCTGGCAGTGCCTCCTGCGTACTACGCACATCTTGCTGCTTTTCGGGCTCGTTTCTATATGGAGCCAGAAACATCGGATAGCGGCTCTATGACTAGTGGTATGGCCGCCAGTCGTAGTGGTGCTAGTACAAGTGGTGGTGCAAGGAGTACAAGGGTTCCAGGGGGCAACGCTGCAGTGAGACCTCTGCCACAGCTTAGAGAGAATGTGAAAAGGGTTATGTTCTATTGTTGATAGGCTTGGCTGACTTATAAAAGATTTGTGTTTTGTGAATTGAATGCTGCAGTGTGGATGGGGAAATCGGTTATGTCGAAGCTCATGCGTGTGCTACCTCTGTTTGCTTATATTATGTTTTCATGTAAGGCAACTTTATTAATGACTACATCGGCTGTCCTATGGTTGGTCGATATTCTGTTCATGGAGCTTGGATTTATGTTATTTTTCTTGTAATTTAATAATTTGAACAAGTTCAATACAGAACATGTCTCAGTCGATTTTATTAATTTGATACTAAGGTTTGTATTTTGGATACGAAGTCAGACTTAGGTGTCTAATTAAAAATTTATAACCAAATATAGATTTTTGATTTGGTTTTATTTGGCTTAGTTAAGTTTTTAAAGTAAGTTGTGTCCTTGACGAAGCCAATATATAAATTTGTGTATTTATACAATCAGTTTGGCTTGAATTTTTTTATTAAATTTTGAATCAAACAATTTTGTTTTTCTCTTCTCAGATTTGAAACTGATATAAACGATGATTATTTGGTTCAATTCGATTCCCTTTCTGCTCGTCAGGTACTATTTCATTTTGAACTTTATGACGTCTTACAAATGAAAAGCTCCTTTTGTATTGGATCACTCCATAAATGTATTACAAATTTAAATTACAAAGAAACCAAAGGATTACGTTCGTATAAAAAACATGGAGCCAAGCTCTCATGCTACACGATGAACATGGGAAAATAGATTATCCCAAGCCCCCCACCGCAAGTCAGCAACAATTTCACGGGTTTATTTAGACACGTGTTTGTGCGCAAAGAAAAATGTTCGATGATGGATGTGAGATTCATATGATATATACTCTGAAGGTTTCATAAAATTATTTTCTCCATTATTTTAGGCAATATGAAGCAATTATTTTACAGGAGCATCCAAGATTCAAACTTCATTTTCTCTGATTCTTGGAATAAAATCTAAGAACCACATAGAAAAAGAGCCTATAAAGAACTCCCCAAGCCAACAAAATGCCTATGTCCATCCATGTACTCTCAATCTTGTGGATATCCATTGAGAACAACACATCTTCACCAATCAATTTGCAGTCCTCTTTCAATGTTTCCGATGTTATGTTATGCAATTTACTGATCTTCAAATCTCTCAAGGGACCTGGCGACAGCTCCTGCGTGTTACCATTATAACAATTCGAGCCCTTGAATTCATTTATCTTTTTTTTTTAATGAATTTATTTTATTAAAACGGTAAAAAGAGTTGGTCTACCAATATACTAGACATCTCCAGGAGATAAACGAAACCAACAACAACAATTCAAACATTAACAATGAAACAACATAGTACAACACTTAAAGCAATAAATCAAGTCCTCAGACTTCAGTTGGAAAACATTTAAGAGTGTGAATCTTAATCTTCTTCACAATGTCATCCACAATTGGTACTTCGTCATCAAACATAACCCTATTTCTCAGATTACAAATAAGGTAGACCGTCGCCGATAATGCCACAGCTCGCATGCGTGAGATGATAGAGTTACCTCGATAGGTAGTCCTAAACGTCTTTAGAACCGCATCAGTTGATCCCATGAGCTTCTTCATGTGTAGCCATTCCCGCACACTATTCCAAATACCTTTTGATATCATGCAATCGAAGTACATATGTGCAATAGATTCTCGGGCCATGCTACAAAGCACACAAGTTTATTAATTGTAAATAAAAAAAAACAAAGATATAATTGTAAATTCATAATTCAAGAGCCACTATTTATTAAATAAATAAAATTAATTTTACATGCTGGCTATCCTATGAGCTATCTAAGAAACGATAATTTATTCCATGAGAACATTGGAAAATTCTATGCCGTGTGAGTTTTTACATGGGAAAACTAGAAACCGTGTTCATTGACCATAAGTAATAACAACTAGTTTTCGAAGAAAAGGTACATAATTTTTTAAGACAAAAATTTGTGTGAGACGATCTCATAAGTTATATTTTATGAGACAAATTTCTTATTTGAGTTATCAATGAAAAATTATTACTTTTATACTAAGAACATTACTTTTATTGTGATAAGATCATCTTAGATGAGACCTACTGTTATTTTAAATAATGAAGCGACGTTGGAACGAGATAGTTAACAAAATAATTTTGATCAATTTTTTTTTTCTGTCGAAAGACTGCAATCAAATGCACATGATAATGATTATTTTTCAAAACAAAGTTCAACCAATGTTTTCTTTCAAAATTTTCCTATTCGAACTCACGAAGTGGAAGCGAGAATCTAACATTTTTGTCATTTATGCCTCGAGGTTGACTTTTTGGCATGCCAAAGATTTGAATGAAGAAAAGTTAATTTGCAAAGTCTACGCCGCGTTGCTTTTTTATGTAGTCGGAATTAAGGAACTCCCCACTGAATACTGAAAATCAAACATGGATATGGCTTATGCATCTCTAACCTCTCTTGCTCAAACTCTAGATCAAATTTTCTGCCATATTCGAAATCATTTGCTCTATAATAAGCAGCAAGTTGAATCCCTTCGCGAAAAGGTTCGTTTCTTGCAAGAATTTATTGAAGATTGTGACCAAGGAAGAATCGAAGTGCCCCGGGATTTGGAAAATCAAATTAAGAACGTAGCTCATCTAGCAGAAGATATAATAGAAACCAAGATGGTGGATGATATTCTTGGAATATCTCCACGTCCTTTGGAGGGTTCCACGCTCTTTTGCCAAAAGATAGAGGGATTAATACAAGAATTTGATTCCGTCAAGAAAATGGTTGTGGGGATGAAGGAAAGGGAAGGCCTGAAATATGATCAACGTTCAAGAAAATCTTATGGTAAGAGCTTGTCAGGACTTCCTCCCGGTGGCAAGATTAGTGCGATGGTTGGACTCGAAGAACACTTGATTCGAGTGATGGAAGAACTCACCGGACAGCAACCCAAACGCCAGATCTTTCCTATTGTAGGGATGGGAGGTATCGGTAAGACGACTCTCTGTAGAAATGTTTTTGAAAATCCATTAATCGTACAGCATTTCCATATTCGTGCTTGGATCACTGTTTCTCAAGATTACAGTTTTCGAGAAATTATTCGAAGGCTTCTACGTGAGACTGGAGTACCATTCGAGAGAGAATATCAAGAAACCACTCAATCTTTCGAGGAGATGAGAGATGATCAATTAGGAGAACAATTACACAAAAGTTTATCGGGTCGGAAGTATTTGATTGTCATGGATGATATTTGGGGCGTTGAAGTCTGGGACGAGGTAAAAATGTTTTTACCAGACAATGGAAACGGAAGTCGGATCATGGTCACGACAAGGCGATCGGATGTGGCTCATAGGTTGAGCTCGTGTAGCCCTTATAAAATGGATTTCTTAGATGAGAACGAGAGTTGGAGTTTATTGTGTCAAATTGTATTTGGTCAAGAAAGTTATCCTGTCGAATTCGAAGGTATAGGGAAACAGATTGCAGGAAATTGTAGAGGACTTCCTCTCGCAATCGTTGTGGTTGGCGGGCTCCTTTCAAAATCTGATATGACAGAAGAATATTGGGAATATGTAGCACAACACCTTAGCTCAGTAGTAAATTCTGAAAACGATGAACATTGTTTGAGCATGCTGTACTTAAGTTATAAACACTTGCCTGTTCATCTAAAGCCGTGTTTTCTTTACATGGGAATTTTTCCGGAAGATAGCGAAATCCGTGTCTCCAAACTCATAAAATTGTGGGTTGCTGAGGGTTTTCTGAAGCCCATCACTGCTAAAAGCTTGGAAGAAGTTGCCGAAGATTACTTGAAGGATCTCATCGACAGAAACCTTGTCATGGTCCGAACTCGAAAATCCAGTACTAAAGTGAGAAGTTGCAGCATCCATGACCTCTTGAGGGACTTGTGTTCTAAGGTAGCTCACAAAGAGAACTTTTCTTGGCTGATAACAGAAACAGAACCAGGAATTAACTCGCTGGGGAAACAGAGAGATTTAGAAGAGGCCCCTCGAGGGAGGGAAACTTATATTTTTCAAAAAATCAGAAGTAGAATTTCAAATTTCTTTGGTTTTAAAGGTGACGATCCCGCTCCCTCATCCCCTCATCCGATACACTCCTCGACGCTGACTCCTTACAGTCTCAGTATCCCATCCAGCATAAAAGATACCCGACGCCTTGTGATTCCCAGGTGCAGTTTTGGCAATTGGGGTCAAATCTATAGAAGGGCGAAATCAGCATCATTCACTCGTTCTTTGTTTTCAGACGACTTCTACTTGATGAGACATCTTTTCTTCTGCTTCAGATTGTTGAGGATAGTTGACGAGTTCAACGACTACTCCCCAGAAACAATTCGAACAGTAGTTAACTCTCGGTACCTCGCTTGTAGATTTTGGCCATCTCGTTTAAAATCAGGCATTCCTCCTACGATAAAATTGTTACGCAATCTACAAACTATAGTCGTCAATTCAAACTCATCAAGTGCTGAGCCTATCGCTCTTCCATCTGAAATATGGGAAATGCCAAATCTCAGGCATATTGAGATCAACGAAGCCATTTTGCCCGATCCCCCGCGTGCCCGAGGCCCAAATATGAACACAAGGTCACATTATTTACACAACCTGCAAACACTATTTACTGTAAGAAACTTCAGGTGTAACAACACGAATGTCCTCGAAAGAATCCCGAACCTAAAGAAACTAAAGATCAACTGGGAAGACGGCTCAACGTACTACAACCATCTGAACAATCTTGCCCATCTCCAAGAACTCGAATCATTAAGTTGTACATGTTCAGGCGAGATTTTACTCGGGAACCGAGCCTTCCCAGATTCAATCAAGAAGTTAACTTTAAATGGGTGCGGGCTTCGATGGGAGGACATGAGCATAATTGGTTCGTTGCCAAATCTCGAGGTGCTGAAACTGTATGGAACCATGTATGGGGAAGATTGGAATACGGTAGAGGGGGAGTTCTTGAATTTGAAATTCTTGCTTTTATGGAGTTTAGATCTGTGCCATTGGGAAGCAGAGAGCTCTCACTTCCCAAGACTTGAGAGTTTGATAATTTCGTATTGCCAGAAGTTAGAGGAGATCCCATTTGGTATTGGAGAGATTCCAACGCTTAAGTTGATACAGTTGCATCATTGCGGAGAAAAGGCGAGTTTATCGGCCGAACAAATACAGGAGGAGCAACAGAGCCTGGGAAATGAGGATCTTCAAGTTCGTGTGCTTGGCACTGTGTATGTAGAAGATAATCTTGTGAGTGAAGAATCTGAAGATGAAGTTTAAAAGCTTCTTTCTTTCTTTTTTCCACCCTGAAAATCGATGATCATATGATTCGTGGATACTTTCTTTTTCAATTGTATGAATGAAAAATGGGGTTTGATCTCATAAATTTTAATTTCACTATTTTTCAAGAAATTTCATGTCATTCATTTGCCGCTCTCCTGAAAAAAATATCAGTTTTTGGATCAAGAAAATATTATTCTTTTTGGAATTTTGGTCGAGACCATCGAATTACAATTAATATATTTTAACAATTTCCAAATTGTTGAAAATAATATATTTAAATGTTGAAAAATAATATTTAAAATGTGTGTATTGAATATTTGAATGTTGAAAATAAGAGTTGTAAATATTGAAAATTAGTGTGTGATGATGTAGATAATAATGTATTTTATTTTTGGATTATTTGTAAAGAAATTCTATAAATAGCCTCACCATTTGTGAATAAATTCACAATTGAGTAGAGAGAAAAATATTATAAAGTCTTCCATACTTTTTCAAGCTCCAAACAGAAGAACAATGTAACAAAAGTAATAATATTTATTTTATTGTTATTTATTTATTGTGTATATATTTAATATATAATATCATGTTATTATTAGAAATAATAAAAATAAATTTTTCAAAAATTTGTTATAAATCCTGGGAGGATGTTAAGACGACATCCCACACTTTCGGTAAGGGATACGACAAGTATAAAAGTCTATAAGATTTCTAAACAAAATAACTTATGATACATCATTATAATAATGTGATATGATGTACATAATTATTTAAACATGACTAATATTATATACACCATATTATTACCATAAAATTATACAAATACATACATTTATTTTTTTGTACACCAACGGTAACAAAACTGCTAGTTTTGCCCTATAAATATGATTTCATAAACACATTCAATCACTCCAACTTTCTCTTCTTCTCTAAAAATTATTCTTCACTAAATTTTCGAAGAAAAAAGAAGATGGCTTTCTCAAGGTTATTTTTAATTATTTTGGTTATCATAATCACGAGTCTTTTATTTATCGGAAAATATCCTCCTCGTGTGTTTTCTTTATTTTTACAAATGATTGTACTTGTTGTTTATCCATTACTTTGTATTGCAATATTCATTAACTAATAAAATGCATCGTAATTTTTTTAGTACCACCATGTCAAATTTGACAAAGCTCGAATTTGTTGCACTCGACATCACGAGAAAAAATTATATGCCATGGACTCTCGATGTAGAAATGCATCTTGAGCCATTGGGTCTAAGCGAGACCATTAAAGAAAATGGTATATCTTCATCACAAGAAAAAGCAAAAGCTATAATATTTTTGCGTCGACATCTCGATGAAGGTTTAAAATGTTAATATCTCATCGAAAAAGATCCCTTGGCTCTGTGGAAAAGATTGAAAGAAAAATTTGAACATATAAGGGAAGTTATACTTCCGACCGCCCGTGATGAATGGAATATGTTAAGATTCCAAGATTTTAAGAAAGTCAGTGATTATAATTCAGCGATGTATCGAATAATCTCGCAGCTAAAATTTTGTGGACATGAGGTTACAGAATCGGAAATGCTTGAAAAAACATTTTCCATGTTTCACGCATCAAATATAACTTTACAGCAACAATATAGAGTGCATGGATTTGCGAGATATTCTGAACTCATCGCATGTCTTCTTGTGGCGGAAAAGAACAACGAGCTGCTAATGAGAAATCATCAGTCCCGACCCACTGGATCAACAGCATTTCCAGAAGTAAATGATGTAAGTAAAAATGAATTTAAACCTGGAAACCAAAATCAAATTCAAAGATAAGGTTTTGGTCGAGGTCGAGGTCGTGGACGTTGACGTGGACGTGGAATTGGTCGTGGTCGTGGTTGAGGCCGTGGTTTTGAAAACAATAGAGATAGTTATTTTTATAACTCATCTCAAAAGGGCGTCACGAACCACCCACAGAAAAGGCATCATGAGAACATGAGTGTTAATGAAAATCACTCGAAAAGATTTGAAAGTTCTTGTTTCAGATGCGGCACTCCAGGACATTGGTCTCGTATTTGTCGAGCCCCTGAGCACATTTGCAAGCTCTATAAAGAATCGATAAAGGGGAAAGAAAAAGAGACCAACTTCACTGAACGCAGTGACCGTTTGAGTGATTCAACTCATTTTGATGCTGCTGATTTTATGAATGATTTCTCTGGAAATGATCAATATGTTGGTGGGATAGAAATGAACAATATTGATGCTACTGATTTTCTCAATGATTTCTCTGAGAATGAACAATATAATGATAGAATATAAATGTACAATAATTTATTTTTCATGTATTCATATAATAATGTTTTATTGTACAATTATGATATGTGTTTACATATGTATTGTCAGTAATCTTATTTCATTGCATATTTTTTTTTAAGTTCAAATATGGAAAATGCTATGAGCAAAGCTGAAGTTTGCATACCCGAGATAAAAGATATTTCTTGGAACTAAAACCAACAAAAACAACGGTGAATACAATATCAGGTCCTGTAGACTTGATTGAAGGATGTGGTAAAGCACAATTTTTGTTACCTAATGGTACAAAATTTTTGATCAATGATGCTTTATATTCACCACAATCGAAAAAAAATTTGTGGAGTTTTAATGATATATATTCCCATGGGTATGATACTCAAACAATGAATGAAGGGAATGAGAAATATATGTGTCTTATCACATATAAATCAGGAAAGAAATATTTGATTGAAAAACTACCAATGCTCCCTACTGGATTGCATTATACACATATAAGTCTCATTGAATCAAACATGGTAGTAGATAATTCTTCAATATTAACCAATTGGCATGATCGATTAGGACATCCTGGTTCAACAATGATGCGAAGAATTATAGAAAATACACATGGTCATCCACTGAAAGACCAGAAGATCTTCCAGAATAATAAGTTTCAATGTAAAGCATGTTCTCTTGGAAAACTTATTATAAGATCATCACCAGCCAAAATCCAAACTGAATCACCAATGTTTCTTGAACGTATTCAGAGTGATATTTGTGGACCAATCCATCCACCATGTGGACCATTCAGATACTTTATGGTATTGATTGATGCCTCCAGCAGATGGTCACATGTATGTTTATTGTCAACTCGAAATGTTGCATTTGCAAGATTACTTGCTCACGTAATAAAATTGAGGAATCAATTTCCCGATTATACAATCAAGAAAATTAGACTTGATAATGCTGGTGAATTTACTTCCCAGACTTTCAATGATTATTGTATGTCTATGGGAATCATTGTTGAGCATCATGTTGCTCATGTACATACACAGAATGGATTGGCTGAATCATTGATTAAACGTCTGCAAATGATTGCTAGACCAATGATTATGAAAACAAAGCTCCCTATTTCTATATGGGGACATGCAATTTTACATGCTTCTTCATTAATTCGCATCAGACCAAGTTAGGGGTGTTCAAACTTCGGATAAAATCGAAAAAACCGAAAATCCAAACCGAAAAAACCGAACACCGAGCCGAACCGAAAGCCGAATTTTGTAATTCGGATATAAATGTTAAAACCGAAGTTTATTTGGTTCGGTTTTGGATTATATATGTCAAAACCGAAAAAACCGAAAAAACCAAAATTTCATTAAATTAATAATTTTTTATATATTTTTATTTATATTATATATTTTGATATGATATTTAGTAAATGAAAAACTATTTTGAATAATTTTTAGTTGATTGTTATTTGTTTAATTAATTTAGACTTTATATTTAAATATTTTACTAAGAAAACATATAGAAAGTTAACATAATATATATTTTACAATATATTTATATTATTAATTTAATTAATTATACCAAAACTGAAATAACCGACTGAAATAACCGATCCGTTTTGGTAGAAAACCGAACCGAACCGAACCGAAGAAAAATGGTTCGGATTCGGATTATATATTTCTAAAACCGAAAACCGAAAAAACCGAAATAAAAAACCGAAAACCGAACCGAACCGACCGATGAACACCCCTAGACCAAGTGCATATCATAAATACTCCCCATTGCAGCTTGCATTTGGTAAAGAACCAGACATTTCTCATCTGAGAATTTTTGGATGTATGGTGTATGTGCCTATTGCACCACCGCAACGAAAGAAAACGGGACCTCAAAGAAAGGATGAAATTTATATCGGTTATGATAGTCCATCAATCATTCGATATCATGAACCTCAGACAGGCGACGTGTTCATAGCACGTTTTGCTGATTGTCATTTTAATGAGGAAATCTTCCCGATGTTAGGGGGAGAACAAAAACATACCGAAAAAGAAATTACATGGTATGTATCATCATTGTTACATCTGGATCCAAGAACAAAACAATCGAAGAAACAAATTGAAAATACTCATGATGTCATTAAACGCCTGAAGCGTGGAAGGCCAGTCGGTTCCAATGATAAAAATCCTCGAAAAAGAAAATTCATAGAGAAACACGATGATCACAAAATAAAGAATTATGTTCCTGTAGAAACATATGATGATCACAAAATAGAGAATGGTGTTCTTGAAAAAACACATGATGATGAAAAAGTTCTGTCAGAACCACAAACTGACGAGAATCATGAAATTTCTATCAATTATATTAATACTGGAAAAATATGGAACCGAAAAGATATAGAAGAAATTGATGATATATTTTCTTATAATGTGGCAATCGACATCATAAATGATAATGAAGATCATGAACTAAAATCTTTTGGTGAATGTAAAAATCGGCAGGATTGGATAAAATGGAAAGAAGCCATCCAGGTTGAATTGGATTCGCTAAATAAACGTAATGTTTTTGGACCTATAATCCTTACATCTGAAGGTGTAAAACCTGTTGGATACAAATGGGTTTTTATTAGAAAGCGAAATGAGAAAAATGAAATAGTAAGATATAAAGCTCGACTTGTTGCACAAGGTTTTCTCAAAGGCCTGGAATTGATTATGAAGAAACGTATTCTCCCGTGATGGATGCAATTACATTTCGGTATTTGATTAGCTTGGCGGTAACTGAAAATTTAGAAATGCGTCTTATGGATGTTGTTACAGCTTACTTATATGGATCAATTTAGTAATATATATATGAAAATCCCTGAAGGATTTAAGATGCCTGAAGCACAAAGTTCAAAACCCAGAGAATGTTATTCTGTGAAATTACAAAGATCATTATAAGGGTTAAAGCAATCCGGTCGAATGTGGTATAATCGACTAAGTGATCACTTGATGAAAAAGGGATATGTAAATAATTCAATATGACCTTGTGTTTTCATTAAGAAAACAACATCCGGATGCGTAATTATTGATGTATATGTTGATGATTTAAACATCATTGGAACGAATAAGGAAATTCAAGAAGTTGTGTCATACTTGAATGAAGAATTTGAAATGAAGGATCTTGAAAAAACCAAGTATTGTCTGAGTTTACAAATTGAACAAAAAGAATGTGGAATGTTTGTTCCCAGACAAATTATACATAAAAGATCCTTAAACATTTTAATATGGATAACTCAAATTCTTTAAGTACTCCAATGATTGTTAGATCATTAAACATAGAAAAGGATTCATTCCGTCCATGTGAAGATGATGAAGATATTCTTGGTCCAGAAGTACCATATCTAAGTGCTATCGGTGCCCTTATGTATCTTACAAATTGTACAAGGCCTGATATATCTTTTGCCGTAAATTTGTTGGCAAGATTTAGTACATATCCAACAAAGAGACACTGGAACGGAATTAAACATATATTCCGTTATCTACGAGGAACGACAGACTTGAGACTTTTATATTCAAAAGATGCTAATCCAAGTATAATTGGTTATGCCGATGCTGGATACTTATCTGATCCACACAAGGCACGTTCCCAAACTGGATATGTATTTACTCGTGGAGGCACTGCAATTTCTTGGCGTTCACAGAAACAAACGCTTGTAACAACTTCATCAAATCATGCCGACATTATTGCACTACATGAAGCAAGCCGTGAACGTGTGTGGTTAAAATCAATGAGCCAACATATCCAAATCTCATGTGGATTATCATTCGACGAGAAGCCTGTGATACTATATGAAGATAATGCTGCATGTGTAGCTCAAATGAAAGAAGGATACATAAAAAACGATAGAACTAAACATATTCCTCCTAAGTTCTTCGCATTCACCAAGGAGCTTGAGAATAATAAATGTATTGATGTTCGTCACATTCAATCAAGTGAAACTCATCAGATCTCTTCACAAAGGCACTTCCTACGACAATATTCAGAAAGCACATATATAATATTGAGATGCGCAATCTACGAAATTTGTGAAGAATTGTTCATGTCAACATGAGGGGGAGTTTACGTGACTGCACTCTTTTTCCCTTACTATGGTTTTTATACCAATGGGTTTTTCCTAGTAAGGTTTTTAACGAGGCAGTACAAAAACACGTAATGAAGACATCTTCGTATCATGATCATCATCACAAGGGAGAGTGTTGAAAATAATATATTTAAATGTTGAAAAATAATATTTAAAATGTGTGTATTGAATATTTGAATGTTGAATATTTGAATGTTGAAAATAAGAGTTGTAAATATTGAAAATTAATGTGTGATGATGTAGGTAATGATGTATTTTATTTTTGGATTATTTGTAAAGAAATTCTATAAATAGCCTCACCATTTGTGAAGAAATTCACAATTGAGTAGAGAGAAAAATATTATAAAAGTGTGTAGTTTGATAAATTTTGAGAGTTTGAGATTTTTACTTTTTACCATAAATTTTTACTTTTCACAACACAAATGATTTTATGAAGAGTTTCTTTAATCTAACATTTACATTTATTAACTAATTTTATTTTATATAAAATAAAAAATATGACTGACCCTATGACAAATTCCCATTTTAGGATTTCATTTTCATTTTTTTAGTGTCGGATTTCTTGTTAATTTTTGCAAAAAATACTAGCATAATCTCAAATTTTTTTTTTGGAAAAGAAATATTTAAAATGACTTCAAAATAGGTTGAGCTAAACCGAATATACCGTTTTCATTGACTATAACTTTTAAAAATTATATATATATATATATATATATATATATAATTAAACATATAAATTGCTTATAAACTACTTAATTTTGTTCGCACAAATTATTTTTCTCTTTCAATAATATTTTCATATAATAATTAATTTGTGAAAATATTTAGAAATTAAAATAAATTTACTTAATTTTAAGTTGAATGTAAGATTTTTTATAATAATTAAAATAAATATTTAACTAGAATAGTTTTCCGTTATTTTATAAAATTTTATATAAACATTATTAAGTTATTAAGGTTGTGAACTAGTATAACTAATTTTGGTGTGTGGTTATGAATTTATAAAATATCAAAGTACTCCTTTAAAATCACAAAAACACTACAATTTTTATATAATAAAAAATTATAAAATCTATTTTTTGTAAATTTATCTTCCCTTATAACCACCATATTCACATTCCAAAAATTTAAAATTACTAAAATATTTCTTTATCATTATATGTAATTTCGTATTTTTAAATGATTACATCACTTCTAATATAAATAAATTATTATTAAAAAGGGAGAATTGTTTTTAAATCACCACCAGCATAGTTGTATTTGTGTTCAATTTTTGTCATCTCAAATTTTTTTCAGTCCTGATTCACACAAATAAATATTTATACATTCAATATTTTTTAGGATAAAATTTGATACTAAACATTGAAAATTTGTAAATAATATATAATATTTAAGCACTAACTATTTTAGATTTGGTATAAAATATAAAATTTTATTATAAAATTGAAACAGCTATATTAATATCAACATTTGTTATACTTGTTTTTATGCTCAAATATCATATTAGTATCAGATCTGAAAGAGTTAGATATTGAAATATCATATATTAATACCACATTTTTAATATTTTGTACCGATTTTCATCCGAAAAAAGACATGATTCATTAATATCAATATTTATTATAAATGCTTGGGTACTCAAAAATCATATATTAGTATAAGATCCGAAACATTTTGTACTCGAACATCATATATTTTAGTACCATATTTTAAATATTTTTTACCGGTTTTCATCCGAAAAAAGACATGTCATTAATACCAATATTTTTTATGCATGTCCGAGTACTCAAATATCGTGTATTAATGTCAGATCTGAAATATTTCAAACTCAAATATCATATATTAATTTCAGATTTTTAATGTTCTGTATCGAATTTCATCTGAACAAATAATCGGGGGTAAGAGAGTGTATAAACATATTTTGTGTGAATTATGCACCAACAAAATGGTCTATAGAAATTGAATATAAATACAATTACGTTGTTGAGAATTTATTCATAAAAAAAAACACTGATATTTCCGAATTTGTTAACCAAATTATATATTATTTGATATTTTTTTCCACAATTTTATGATATATGGAAATAATTCTTTTGCACTACACTTTTTGGTAGAGTAGTCTGGTCTAACCGGCCGGACCCGACTTAGCCCGCCAGTTTAGAGGGTTTGAAAAGCCTAAACCCGATCTATTACATGTTGTAGGTTATGTAGGTCAATCCACCAATCGGTTTTTAAATCTAATATTAATATTTTGAAAATATCAAATTTTGATTAAACCGACTATTCAAAAGACTTAAAAAGTGGTTATATATTTGAGCTACCAAATTATACATTAAAATTTTGTTTCGACCTTATCATAATCTTCATCTACGAAAATATATTCCATAAACTCAAAACTAAAATGAAACTCATGTTTTCTTCGAGAGAAGATTTTAAGGCAATTATTTGACTCTTTTTACTTAAAACGATATTGTCCCACTCCGGTGTCCACGATTATTGGCAATTCGTTTATCAAGATACAATGACTAAGACTTCAAAATAGTAGCCCTACAAATTTTAAAGCTACACGAACTTGAAAATTTTTAGAACGCTATCAAGATGGTATATAAAGTTTCTAATTTCAAAAAGAGTTTAAATATTGCAAATTTGTATTTAAGTGCAAATGCTTAAAAAACTCAAAATTAAAAGACAACTTTTGAATTTAATTCCAAAGTTCGAATTTAATCGTATAAGCTTAAAAAATCTAAACTCAAGATTTTATATCTTGAAAATTTGAACTTTAAGCGCTAATACTTAAAAGTTCGCATATATAATTAAACTTAGAAAGAAAATAGAAGAAAAAAAAATAGTGTCTTGAATGCAAATGTAAGAAATCCTATTTATAGAACATGAAAAGCCTTCAATGAAGAGACATACATCTATGGAACATGATGTATCATTTCACTAATAAATTAGTCAACGTTAATTCGGCCAAATAATGGCACCTCTTCAATGTCTCGGCCAAGAAATTGAGGTGTCATCATTTCATTTCATATATATATATATATATATATATATATATATATATATTTTCTATTTAATTTTTTTTCGATAAACTTCGAACTTAATTAATTTTTCAATAATTCCGTTCACAGCGTAACTCAGTTGAATTATTTTATCAACTGTACAAAACTATTTTTTATAACCTTAACAATACGCGCCTGAACAGCTTCCACGTATATGTCTGCTATCTGCTCCCCTCCTTTCTTCTTTCATCCGCAAATTCAGGTAGCTTTTTTCACAAAAATATTCTTTCCACATGTATGAACATTTTTCCATTCACAGAAGTCTCCTTTTCACGGCATTATTCTTTCCCACTAAGGTTTTTTAGTTTTCTAAGACTGCATTTAGTTGGCCGGATTAAGTAGGATAGATTTTTTATCACTCTTTATCCTGTGTTTGGTATGATTTTAATTTAACCAGCTCAATCCCTCCGATAAATAATTAGGTTGTATTAAGTGTGATTAAATAATACATCCTTCTTCCGTAAGATTATTAATCCCCCCTCTATCCCTATTCTCTTTCCAATTTTACCCTTCTTCCTTCACCGCTATTGAACCACCTCGGCTGCCGGACCGCCGCCGCCGCCGCCGCCCTCGTCGGACCGCCAACGCACCACCAGACCTTCGTCGGACCGCAGCCGCCGCCATCGTCGGACTTTCGCCGGACCTCCACCGCACAGACGTCGGACCGCCACCGCACAGACGTCGCCGGACCTTCGTCGGACCGCCATCGCCTCCGTCGGACCACCGACTCACCGCCATCGCCGGACCACCGCCGGACCTCTTGAGGGACTTGTGTGTTAAGGAAGCTCACAAAGAGAACTTTTTTCGGCTGATAACAGGAGATTGTCAGAATTTTTCTCAAAAATCAAGTTCCAACATATTTATAAACATGATAAATAATATGCGGAAGCAGATCAAGCGTTACCTCCGGCCATCGAGGAATTTGTAAGTTTTCTGATTTTCTTCCAGTTGAAGCCTTCTAAGCACTTCACACTTTCTATAAATGATGCAGTATTTTGTTCTTATAAGGTGTGTGCTTAAGGACCTCAATCACCGCTATTTATAAGTGTTTCTCATACCATCGGTTAATTTATCAAGGAGATCTAGAGTCAAAAGAAGAGGCGCATGCACGTCTCAATTTTCTAAAGTTGAGGCGACGTACGCATATTTTGTCAAAAGTTGTAGACAATGGCCGTCTCCATTTCCTATACGTTTTTTCTTCTTTTGATATGTGTCACTTTTCTTACATTCTCCCACTTGACTCATATATCTCATTTACCATAGGAGAAAACAAAATACATGAATTATGGCGATATGTCATCTTAAAAAGATTATTATCTTCCATGTATCACAATGTATTATATCTCTTAAATCTGTATAACTTAATGAATAAACCCAATATTTATTCGAGATCCAACTTTATTGATATTTCTCGAATAAATGAATGTGTACACAATAAATATGAGAAAATATCACATCATAGTTTCAATAATTTGTTCTTACAACAAAATTACATAAAGGAACCAAGTCCCATTTTTTCTGTATGATCCTTAAATTTCAATGGTGGCATGTCTTTAGTCAAAAGATCTGCAATAATTAATTCAGTGCTAATGTGCTCGATAATTAATTTATTATCTTTAACACGTTCTAGTATGGCTAAATACTTAATGTCGATGTACTTGCTTCGAATACTACTTTTGGTATTTTTAGCCATATAAATAGCAGCTGAATTGTTACAATATATTCTTAATGACCTAGATATATAATCCATAATTCTAAGCATCGAAAGAAACTCTTCAACCATACACCATGTGAGATTGCCTCGAAAGAAGCTACGAACTCAGCTTCCATAGTGTAAGTAGCAGTCAATGTCTGCTTTGCACTCTTCCAAGATACAGCTCCACCAACTAGCATAAAAATATACCCTGAAGTGGATTTTTGTAAATCAATGCAGTCAGCGTAGTCTGAATCAGAGTAGCCAATTACTTCCAAATTCTCAGTTCGTCTGAACATAAGCATATAATCTTCGGTCCCTTTGAAGGTACCTCATTACTTTCTTTGTAGCTTTCCAATGGTCTAAACCTGGATTACTTTGATATATCCCAACATCCCAACAACAAATGCAATGTCATGTCTAGTGCGAACCTGAGCATACATCAAGCTTCCAACAGCAAAAGTATAAGGAATGTTTTTCATTTGTTCCCGCTCTAGATCATTCATTGGGCATTGGCTTAAATTGAACTTATCTCCTTTCATAATGGGAGCTATACTTGGTGAACAGTTTTCATCCAATATCTCTCTAAAACTTTGTTGATATAAGTTTCTTGAGACAGACATAAAATACCTCTAATTCGGTCTCTATGTATCTTAATGCCAATGACATAAGATGCATCGCTCATATCCTTCATATCAAAGTTTTTAGAGAGAAATTGTTTCACCTCATATAACAAACCATTGTCCTTGGTTGCAAGTAAATCCACATATAGAATAAGGAAACAAATCTTACTTCCACTGACCTTCTGATACATTGATCCATGAAGTTCTCTACAAACACGAATGAAGAGATAACATCATGAAATTTTAAATAACATTGACGTGAAGCTTGCTTCAATCCATATATAGATTTCTTAAGCTTACATACCAAGTGCTCACCATTACTAAAGAAGAATCCTTCAGGTTGTTTCATATAAACCTCTTCCTCTAGTTCTCTGTTAAGAAAAGATGTTTCACATCCATTTGTTGTAAATCTAAGTCAAAATGTGCAACTAATGCTAGAATGATACGGAGAGAATCTTTCTTAGATACAGGAAAAAAAGTCTTTTTATAGTCGATTCCTTCCTGCTGAGTGAATCCTTTAGCTACAAGTCATGCTTTATATCTTTCAATGTTGCCTAATGAGTCTTTCTTTGGTTTGAAGACCATTTACATCCAATGACTTTTACACCATCAGGCAACTGAACAAGATCTCAGACTCCATTAAATGCCATATAATTCATCTCTTCTTTCGTAGCATTAAACCATTATTTTGACTCATTATAACTCATGGCTTGTAAAAACGTTTCAGGATCATTTTCGACTCCAATGTTAATGTCAGATTCTTGTAAATACACAACATAATCACTAAATATAACTGTTTTTTTTATTCAAGTAGATTTACTTAGGTTGTTTGGTTGATCAACAATTTCTTGTTGTTCTTCATTAACAACTTGATCTACTGGATTTTCATCAGCGATTTGTGAAATTTCAATAATTGGTTGCCTAACACCTATTTAATCTTGAGGGATGTGAATAACGACCAATCTATTATTTGAATTAGAGGGTTGTGAGTTAATGTGATATTTCTCAAGAACTATGTCATTTGAATTATCACTCCCACTAATCAAATCATTCTCAAGAAATTTTGCATTTCTCGATTCCACAATTCTAGTGTTGTGAGATGCACAATAGAACACTTTGGATTTTTCGGCATACCCGATTAAATATCCAATTATAGTTCTTGGGTCCATACTTTTTCATATGGGTTGTAAACTCTTATTTCTGAAGGACAACCCCAAATGCGTATCTGTTGCAACCTCGGTTTCCAACCTTTAAATAATTAAAATGGCGTCTTTGGACAGCATTAGTTGGAACTCGGTTTAATATATACACAGCTGTCTTAAGAGCTTCAGTCCACAAGGATTTAGGAAGTTTGAAGCTACTAAACATGCTCCCCACCATGTCCAATAATGTTCGATTTCTCCTCTTAGCTATGTCATTCTGGTCAGAAGAACCAGGCATACAATCACATGTTCCTGGAGAAACTTCACAAACGGACCAAGAGCCTGTCCATTCTCAGCATATCTACCGTAATATTCTCCACCTCTATCAGTTCTCACGATCTTAATTTGTTTTCAACATTGCTTCTCCACTTCAGTCTTAAAAACCTTAAAGACTTCTTGTGCTTCGTTTTTTAAAAACCTTAAAGACTTCTTGTGCTTCGTTTTTGTTATGAAACATGTAGATATACATATATCGTGAGTAATCATCAATGAAAGAGATGAAATATTTCGGACTTTTCATGTCCATATCTAGACAACAAATATCTGAATATATGATTTCTAATATTTATGTACTTCTCTTGGCATCACTTTTAGACTTATTGGTCTGGTTTCCCTTTATGCAATCCACATAAGTCTCAAAATCAGTAAAATCTAAAGTGCTAAGTACTCCATTATTCACTAATCTTTTAATCTTCTCTATGGAGATGTGTTCCAATCTTCTAGTGCCATAATATAGAGGAATCTTCATTTATAACACATCTTTTAATACCTCTATGAACATGCATAGTGGTGTTATTATTTTGTAAAGAAATAGAGAAAAGATCATCAAACATTGTACCATTTCTAACAATATTTGATTTATAAAATAAATTTATTGATTTATCCAAAACCGAAATGAATAACCAAGGGGTACAAGATTTGAAACCGAAATTAAATTCCTAGAAAAACTAGGAAAATAAAATGTATTTTCCAATTTAAAATAAAACCACTATCCAATATAAGGCAGCAAGTCCCAATAGCCTGCACATGCGAAGACATCTTGTTTCCTAAATAGATGTTCTGCTCATTTCCTTGAGGTTTTCTTAGGCTTTGCATACCCTGCAAGGTATTTGTAACATGGATTGTAGATCCAGAATCAATCCATCATGTGTCATAAATCATATCAACAGTATTAGATTCATAACAAACAAATGAAATATGAATAGCTTTTTTTCAAGCAAATCCTTAAATTTATTGCAATCTTTTTTCATGTGTCCCGTCCTTTTACAGAAGAAACACTTGAATTCTTTCTTGATGTCAGGTTGGAGTGGAATTATTCATTTCCCTTTTTCCTTGACTTTGGCTTGCTTCTTATACTTTTCTTGTGTAGTTATAAATACATCATCACTTGTTTCCATCAACAACCTTCCTTCCTCTTGAACACACATAGTCATTAATTCATTGATTGATCATTTATCCTTATGTGTGTTGTAAGAAATTTTTAAGGGTCCATATTGTTGTAAAAGAGTGTATAAAATATAGTACACAAGAAAAGTTTCTGACATTTCCACTTCAAGTGTCTTTAGTCGAGCCGCTATGTCCCGCATTTTCATTATGTGCTCTCGCACACCTCTCACACTGGTGAGCCTTAATGAAGAGAATTCCATAATTAGAGTGCTGGCAAGTGCCTTATCTGAAGACTGAAATTGTTCATCAATTGCCTTCAGTAATTCTGTGACATTATTATGCTGATCGACAGAACCATACATCCAACAGAGATTTTGGTCTTTGTGAACATTACGCATAGTCGATTAGATAGCTCCAATTTTTCATAAAGATCAACATAATTTGGAATGTTGTTTTCAGTAATAGCAGATTACTCGTCTTTCCGTATAGCATAATCAATATTCATCCACCCTAATTGAAGAAGAATTCTTTCTTTTCATATTTTATAATTATCGCCCTTCAGTTCGGGAATGTCACATTTCATATCAGAAAAACTCGCAGGTTGCATAATTGTATAAAAATATTATATGCTTATTATTTTTAAAATTTTGCAGTAATATCATGTTTTACCAATGTAAATCATATTTTTTTTAAAAAAAAAAATCTAGTGACATAAAATTTCCCTGTAGGTTAAAATTTTAATTCAATAAGATTTTTCAGAAATATTATGATAAAACTTTTGAAATATATTTTCCCTTAACTCCTGTCGGTAAATTAAGAAAAAATATAATTTTGATATTTTAAGATAATTAGTTATATAAATATAATAAAAATCTACGTGGGATAAAATTTATTATATTTATATAATTAATTACAATTGATGTCAATTATGTGATCCAAATCCACTTAATACATAATTTTTCATAATTAAGGATGTTGTGACTATTTTCCATTTATTTAAAATTATACGGTTCACTGAACAAAATTTTGGCTTTAATTAATGCTTTATATAATAATTATTTAGTAGCGCAATCAACACTTTTCAATAATGCTCCCAGGAAAGATAAATAGGGCTAAGGTCCTTTAAATACCTAACTCCTAGACAAAGCAACTTTCATCAGGGAGACCAGTGGCTAGTCAAGGCAGTTTAAACCGATCAAATAAGAATTTCTCAGATCATGTTTTCTCATGTCACCTTATAATTATTATTCACTTTAATTATCCACATTTATGTGAATCTTTATAGGCCAAATTTTTTTAATCAAATAACTTTATATTCACATTTTTACTTGATATGTTCATTTTAAATTATAAACAACTCAATATAATTTAATATGAACATAATGTGAATCTTGATTTACCAAAACATTTTTCAATATAATTTGCATTTAAAAACTTCAAAAATAAATGCAAACAAAATATTAAATTTGTGTGTCCATATCAAATAAATAAATATCTATAATATTTGATATAACATGCAAAATTAATTTGTAAATAAGTATTGAAAATTTCATGACTTGAAACTTAAGAAGCTAATTCCCAAATTAAAATTTATTATTATTAATATTATTTCTTCAAATTAGGGGAAAAAAATCTCAAATTTGACAATCAATACCAAGAACCACATCCTTAATAACAACATTTGATTTGGATAAAATGGTGCATTTAAATTTATTCAAACAGTAGCTCAATACAATTGGATGGTGGTTGGGTTTGTGAGCAATAATCAATCTTAATTAAACAAGATGGCCACCTGTATCTCATTTCACAATATATTATTATAATAATTTTTTAAAAAAATATTATAATAATAAAAATCTTGCATACCATTAATTCTTCTTTTGAATTAACGTGATATGTTGAATTCATATTAATTGTTAGAATATGAAGACAGCTCATTTGCATATTTAAAAAAAATATTATTATAATAATAAAAATCTTGCATATCATTAATGCTTCATATGAATTGACGTGATACGTCGTGAATTCATATTAATTGTTTGAAATATGAAGGCAGCTCATTTGTATATTTCATCGACTTCAATTTTTCCACTTTCAGAAAAATCAGTCACGACCTTCATGGCCTCATCCAGATTTAAAAAAAAAAAAAAATTTACTCCTCTTGTATCAAAATTTGAGAATCAAATTTCCGAAGAATTCATTATATATGAATTTCAGAAAAATGAAGAACAATTATTTTAAAGGCAGAGGTATCACGACTCTGATACCAAATGTCAGAATTTTTCTCATAAATCATGTTTCAACACATTTATAAACATGATAAATAATATGCGGAAGCAGATCGAACATTATCTCCGACCGTTGAGGAATTTGTAAGTTTTCTGATTTACTTCCGCTTGAAGCCTTCCAAGCACTTCACTCTCTATAGATAATGTATTTTGTTCTTATGAGGTGTGTGCTTAGGGATCTCAATCAACTCTATTTATAGGTGTTTCTCGTACCATCGATGAGTTTATCGGGAACCCAAGAGTCAAAAGAAGAGGCGCATGCACGTCTCAATTTTCTAAAGTTGAGGCGGCATATGCATATTTTATCAAAAGTATCAATGACCGTCGATATTTCCTGCACGTTTTTTCCTCTTCTAAGATGGGTCACTACTTCTTACAGAGATGACTCAGGAATTAACTTGCTGGCGAACCAGAGAGATTTAGAAGATGGCGATCGCCCCCCCTCATCCTCTCATTTGGTCTACTCCTCGACGCAGACTCCTTACAGCCTCAACCTCCCATCCAGCATAAACGATACACGACGCCTTGTGATTCCTGAGAACAGATTTCACAATAGTACTCAAATCCATAGAAGAGCGAAATCAGCATCATTCACTCGTTCTTTATTCTCAGAGAGCGACCATTTGACGAAGGATCTTATTATCTGCTTCAG
The DNA here is from genome assembly GCF_025594145.1 of Primulina tabacum. Lineage (NCBI taxonomy): Eukaryota > Viridiplantae > Streptophyta > Magnoliopsida > Lamiales > Gesneriaceae > Primulina > Primulina tabacum. The sequence continues at coordinate 5,606,749 of NC_134557.1, forward strand.
ATTGTTGAGGATATGTGACCATTTAAATGAATGCTCCTACGAAACATTTTTGAAATTGGTTAATTCTCGCTACCTCGCTTTTAGAATTCAGCGATCTAATTTCAACCCCATCATTCAGATTCCTCCCACAATTAAACTTTTACAGAATCTACAAACTTTAGTCGTGTCATCATATAAGATAGCTGAGCCTGTATCTCTTCCATTTGGAATATGGTTTATGCCACATCTCAGGCATATTGAGATCGAAGAAGAAGCCATTTTGCCCGATCCCCAAGTCCCCTGCAGCCAAAATGTATTAAGGAGGTCGACAGATTATTTAAACAACCTGCAAACACTCTCAACTATAAGAAACTTCCGTTGTGACAACGAGAATCTCCTCGCAATACTTCGAAACCTAAAGAAACTGAAGATCACCGTCCCACGGTACGGTGACTACCATCTGAACAATCTGGTCCATCTCCAAAAACTTCAATCATTAAGTTGCCGAGGTTTCGGCAAGATTTTACTTGGGGACCAGGCCTTCCCGGATTCAATCAAGAAGTTGACTTTAAATTGGTTGAAGCTTCCATGGAAAAACATGAGCATAATCGGTTGTTTGCCGAATCTTGAAGTGCTGAAACTGAGAGGAGCCGCCTACGGGGAAGGGTGGAATACGGAAGAGGGAGGTTTTTTAAAGTTGAAATTATTGCTTTTGGAGAGTTTAGATCTGTGCCATTGGGAAGCAGAGAGCTCTCACTTTCCAAGACTTGAGAGTTTGATTATTCGGTATTGCAAGGAGTTAGAGGAGATCCCATTTGGTATCGGAGAGATTCCGACGCTTAAGCTGATAGAGTTGTACCATTGTGGAGAAGATGCGAATTCATCGGCAGAGCAAATACAAGAGGAGCAACGGAGCCTGGGAAATGAGGATCTTCAAGTTCGTGTGAAAGTCTGGACTGCGTTTATAGATGAAGATTAAAAGATCTTGTCATTCTTTTCAATTGCATGCATGACTCCAAAGTTAGACAAAAGCTTGTGTGAGAACGTTTCGCAAGTTATATTTTGTGCGATGAATCTCTTATTTGGATCATCTATGAAAAAATATTATTTTTTATATTAAGAGTATCACAATTTATTATGAATATCGGTAGGATTGATCCGTTTCAGAGATAAAATTTCGTGAGATCGTCTCGTAAAAGAACTACTCCCAAAGTTAAATACTTACGTTCCGCTTTTGTTTTCATTTGATAATAATTGTACAATCTCTTTAATTACTCAAAATATTATAAATAAATTTGTGGACGTGCATAAATAGAGAAACACACAATTAATTTAAAAATATTTTCATAAAACTATTAGATTTTTTTTCTGAAACGACATATTTCTTAATACATTTTTCATAACAAAAAAAAAAAAAACAAAATTTATATATAAAACGAAAGTTCAAAATAATTATAATGTTAATTTCTTTAACATATATATTATATGTTTCTAAAATAAGAAAAAAATCTTACTCTTAACTCAAATTTGAATGTGTTTCACATCTTATCACAAGTTTTAACAAAATTTTGTGCGATCGTTTCGTATATTTTTATCTATATGACGAATCAATTTTGCTCATATTTACAATGATAAATAATATTTTTTTTATAATTGACTGAAATAAAATATCGGTCTAACAAAATTAATTGGTAAGATTGTCTCAAATTTTTTTTATATTACTTATGTTTAGTAATATTTTTTTATAAGAAAATATTTTTGCAAAAAAAATCAACGAACACGGTCAATTTTTTTAAGATAAAATGAAAATCAATTGCCCCCATGCAGGATCGAACTACAGACCTCCAGTTTACAAGACTGGCGCTCTACCACTGAGCTATAGGGGCCTCCTTGCCTCCGAAACTTTGACATTTAATATATTGAGTTCAGCAAATGTTCTACCAATTTTGTTGTTAGATTCGACTTCCTTCGTCAAATTTCATCATTCATCATCCATGGAGGAACATACATTTGATCCTGTAAATTAATCCCAATTTTTTAATTCATTTTTTATGTTTTGATTTTAACTAGTAATTGAATTTCTTATGTGATTGTTTTTAAGGATGCGAATGACCTGAGCTTCTATGAATGCTTTTGAAACAGGATTTGGTTCGTGAAATTTTCGGGCTCGTTTGGAGAAGAACTGCGGCGGGTATCACATTTTTCAAGCAAATGCTCTTTCCTGCCTTCTCCTTTTTCAAACACTCTACATTTGATAGAGCCCTTTTCGTTCTTTAATTATTATATTTTTTTGGCTGCACAGAGCGGGATAAGAATGAGAACTCGCAAAATGTGGATGCTGAGGTTCATTTTTATATTTCAATTTTTAAATTTAACGACCTTATTGTTTGATATTCTTCTCTCGTTCTTGTTTCTCTACGGTGTCATGTTGATTAAATAGGCCTAATGCTGAATTCAATAACCATGTAAATTTTGTTTGTAAGAATGACTAATTTCAAATACTATTTTATTGGTTGTTTGATCTCTCTACTTTATTATCTGTAGGTAGGAGCAAGCACGTCTAAGAAAAAGTTCAATGGGGGTAAGAAATCTTTCAATTGGATTGATTTTCCAATTTTCCTTCTACGAAAGGAAGTTTATTTGCCAGGCAGTAGGGGATTAGCATATTTTTTGTTATTTGACCCGGATATTGGGGGATTATAGGCATGTAATTATCCCCAACGAAGCAATATTTGATGTTACTGTGTTATGCTGCAAATTGCTATACACATGCTATGATTTTCTTGTGGTGTTTGTGTAGCAAAGTTGGTATGGTTTTGAGAGTTCAATCCAAGTTTTATTTGAAGGAACATTAGGTTATTTTGTTGTTAAAACTGGGGTAACGACGTGGTTAACATGACATGTCTTTGGCTAAGCAATGTTTTCTATCCGGGAAAATGGTATATTATGAAGGTTCATCCAGTTTAAAAACCTTTGGTCATTGAAAGGTTAAATCTTCGGCGTAACAAGATCCCGTTGTTTGTGGGAAGTCGCACTTTGTTGTCTATTGTTGCTAGAAACAGTGGTTAATGAAGGTATGGATTTGTTCCATTATTAAAGTAGGAGGTATTGAGAAATCAACCTTCAAGTAGAATGTCTATGCTCTCAAGATAAATGATACTTTCCCGTATATCGACTGTAACTAAGATTTCAACCCAAAAACAAATTTGTCAAGCGAAAAGGAGGACTTGAATTAGACGTTTTCCCATAGTTTTTCAGAGAATTTCTCATTTGAATCATGTATGTAATCTAAGATGTTATGTTTTTACTGCTGTTTAGTTAAGTATGTGAACCCATGCCCTGTTAACTGCTAGAATATTTTTTTACACATTTCTTTGTATTGCTACCAGTCGGTCAACTAGCCGGGGTTTGTATTCTTGAACCCTGTCTCGCACAGAGTTTGATAACATCGTTACTAACTACCGAATAATAGTAATTTGCTTCTGCTTTGGGATGAAATGCAGCAAACCCACATGCACTGAAGCTGAGCTGTGAACTACTCCGGATTTTTGTTACAGGTTTGACATTTGGTGAAAAAACATCTTTTTCAATCTATTTTTCTTAGAAAATACCTGCACGTTGATATTCATTAATCAGCTGTCCAATGCTGTAGTATTTTTTTCTTTAAATTAAACCCTTTTAATAGTTTTTCTCTGCTCTGTGTAGAGGCTATTCAACGTGCTTCTGCCATTGCTGAAATTGAGGGTTCTCCTAAAATAGAAGCAACGCATTTAGAGAGGATACTTCCACAACTACTTTTAGATTTTTAAGGTACGTTATAGATCTATACTTGTGTTAATGAATTCTCCAAACGATCTCATGTACAATAGATAAAAAGTAAGTTTCATTCCTCGATGTAAATTCTTGAATTTTATTGAGAGCTCAAACTACACAGAGATTGATATGTGGTTTCTAAGGCATCACTTTATGTATTTATAGCTTTTGAGATGCCGAATTGATGATTATGACTCTGTCAGCCTTGCATCTGCGCCTGATGCTCAAAATTTATTCTCAGGTCAGCACTGAGATTTGAAAGCTGGTGAAGTGCGTTCCATGGTTCAATTTCTGCAGTTTTTGGCTAAGAAAGGGTGATTCCTGAGACAGGGTTAGCTTTTTATGCATCATAAGGCGATAGCATCAGCACTTTATGGGATCATAGTGTGACAACATTAGCTTTACTGTCCATCATAGGATAACATTGTAGGCCTCGAAAAAATTGTAGTGCAAGCTTTAGCACTCACACTTTCTCTTCAAGTAGTTTTAATGGAAAGATTTGAAATTAGATACTAATCTTGTCCAAGTGTGTTGTCCTATTTTTGCTTTTAAACCTTAATCTTGTAGTGTCCATAATACTGCTTTCATTTTAGTCTCCGATCGCTGTTTGTGTATCGTGGACCTGAAAAGCATGCGGTGTATGTGAATTTAGACAAACTGGTAGTGGTATGGCCACTCGGAAGTGTTTTCAGGGTTTAATGTAGAATCAACTTTGTTCAGTACCTTATACAAAGAGAGACTTGATATAAAGTTATATTTCATATACAAAAGCCTTTGGACATTTTCTTATAATAAATGAAGAGCCACTTTGTAGGGAAACTGAAGTGAGCTTTCATAAGCACAACCTTGAAAATCACATTGATATTTTACAATCTATAGGATTTTGGGAAACAAAGCTAATCGCTCTGTAAATTATAACAAAAAATTTTTGCAAATGCACTCGATAAAGGTACAAGCCATTCATCGTTCATCGATTTACAGAAAATCCCCACTAATTGTTATTTCTTGCAAAATCAATGCTTGATCTGAGATAACATGCATCTGGCATCCTTGCTATTAGGCCTTTCTTTGGGATTATCAAGTGTGCAAAAGCAAGCGACTTTCAGAACCAACAGCATCTGCTCCTCATAGCCATTCCCCATAAGATTTGGATCAATCGCCCTCTTTGGGTCTTCAGAAGTCATCACGGTTCTCATCCATTTCACCAAACCAAGCTCCTCGGTGTGCTGGAAAAACTCATCGGATGGCAATTTTCCAGTCACCAGCCCACCGAGCAGAACCCCGAAGCTGTAGATATCACATTTATCCGTGAACTTGAACGTCTGGTGATACTCCGGGGCGATGTAACCAGCGGTTCCGGCCACGTTCGAAGTCGTGACATGAGTATTATAATCGGGTACTGCTTTTGCAAGGCCGAAATCTGAGATCCGGGCTTCCATTTCGTCGTCCAGGAGGACATTTGCGGGTTTCAAATCCCTGTGAATTATCCGAGAAGTGTGGTTCATGTGGAGGTACTCTAGGCCTGAAACGATACCTAATGCAATCTTGAATCTGGCCGGCCAATCTAATTTTCTCTTTCCTTGAGACACGTCTTGGATATAGTCTTGTATGCTTCCATTTTTCATGTACTCATACACGAGAAAATGGCAATTGGGCCGTGGCATGTAGGCTAAGAGGGGGAGCAAATTCTTGTGCCTGATTTGGCCAACAGTTTGAATTTCTGACCGGATTTGACGCATTTTTTTGTCCAAAAGCTTGCTGTCTTCGTCTGTGAGTTCCTCCGAGTCTGTGGGGTTGTGGGATACCTTTTTAATGGCGATTTCTTTTCCATCACTTCCAGGTAGAACAGCTTTGTACACTTCACCACATCCACCTCTTCCTATGATTTCGAGTGAGGCTAATCCATCTTCTTTTTGCAGGAAAGCTAGGTCCTCAGGATTCTTGATCATGGGGCTGAAGATTTTTAAGCTTGTGTCCTTTCCACGCCCTTTTATCAAGAACATGATCAGCTTATAAAGCAAAGAGAACACCAATCCAGAAAAGCTTCCAACTAAAGTTCCAGCCAGGAATCCAAGAATCCAGCCCACTATCTTCCTTCTGTTTTCCTTGTCCTTGTGAGGTGCCACTGCTGCCCTGGGAGATAGGGCAGATGCTTGACTCGAAGAAGGTCCCATGGCTGAGTTTGTTTGATCAGATTTTTCTGCAAACATGTAACGTTTGGGCATCGAGATTCTCTCTTCAGTAAATTCTGTGGAGAAATCCTCCACTTGATTCATCAATGGCAATGGAACCTCGAGTAAACTGTTCCCAGAGAAGTTAACGAATCGGAGATTCCGAAAGGATCTCAAAGAAACAGGTATTTTCCCAGCGAACATATTATCAGCAAGATTGAGCTTTTCCATGTTAGGAAAGTGCTTCAAGAATTTCAGATTGCCGGTGAACTTGTTTGATGACAAGTCGAGGACCCGGAGGCGGACCAATGATGATAATCCATGCGGGATTTCGCCGGAAAACCCATTTTGGGCGATATTTAGGACTTCAAGTTTTTGGCATTCAGTAATTTGAAATGGGATTTGGCCAAAAAAGTGGTTGTCTTTTAAGGAAAGCTCTTTCAGCTCAGAGAGCTGCCCTACTGAAGGAGAGACTATCCCTTTCAGCTGTTGGGATTCAAAGACAAGACTAGTGATTCTGAGCACATATGAATTGTTGAAGATTCTTCTTTCGCATAATATCCCGGCGGAATCACACGGATTCCTCTCCGCAGCAGTCCGGATGCCGAAATCTCTGCGGATAAGCAGGACAGCAGCATGATCAGGAGGGTGAAGATTCAATCTTGACTGAACAAGGAGAACAATCATGAAGAAATATAGGATCGAGAAGCTGAAACGGATACGAGCTAAAGCCATTTTCATTTACGGCGGAGGCCACCGGCGGGGAAGAGCAGAGTGGTGGAGGAGGCCCTAACTGCCTTAGATTTGTGGTGTTTATTAATGGCACACAAGCGTGGACTTGGAAAACAGACAAGTCTTTGGTGGAAACACATGTGCGTTGTGGGGTCCACTTCCAAACTCCAAATTTCCTGGTCGCCCGTAGACCTTTGAATTTCCTTTTCTGACCCTGGATATTGCTGGTTAGATTTAATTTAAAAATAATTCTAAATATACAATAAAATATATCATTATATAATCATTATAGACAAAAACTTGTATGAAACGATTTCACATATAATATTTTGTGAGACGAATATTTTATTTGGGTCATCCATGAAAAAATATTACTTATTATACTAAGAGTATTACTTTTTATTGTGAATATGGGTAGAGTTGACCACGTCTCACAGATAAAGATTCGTGAGATTGTCTCACAATTGATCTACTCATCATTATATCTTGAAATTTTACTATTATATTGTAAGATTTTGATAAATATAATTTTTGTATTGAATTTCTTCTATTGTAAAAATTTAGTATAAATTTAATCGTTCACGTAACATCAGTCTCAATTTAATATATCGTGAAATCTCATGTAATGGGTAATTTAATATTATATATCGGAATATTTTAGTTTAAATATCATTTCACTTTCATGTATATAAGACAGTATCAATTTTTTATTTCATATTTAATTTATGTTCCTTTTGGTTTCGAAATATCTGAGGAGTAATCACGGTTTGTGATGTACATGTATTACTTAATTTTGTTTTAATTTATACATTTGTTAATTAATTCGGTCCACAATATTATGTTATATTTTTAAAACAATTTTTTTGTTTAAACTTAATAATATATTTAATAGCAATTTCTTATTTATTATACTTGGCCAAATTGTCTGGTGAGAAAATATTAAGTTACATATGATTCATGGATTTCCACTATAGATTTATAATAAAAAATAAATGTCAGATATTAAATTTATATATGACTTATTTAAATTTCAGTTACATAAAATAAAATAAATTTCAAAAACCTTCGTTGTAAATCACAATTAACATAAAATATTATATAAATTTTATGATACGAATTGAAATTTATTATCTTATATAAAAAACTACAAAATATATTTGAAATTTATGAATCTAAACGAAAAAGTAATAATTTTTTTAATGTTTAATTTAAAACCTGCGTTAGTCTGCTACTTTTCAAAATAAAAAATAAAAAAATCACATCCTTTGTTCAGCGGATTATCTAAATGGACCACGTTGTGCCTCACAGGACTATAATCTATACATTTAATTATTTAACCATCTTCTTTTATTAAATTTATTTTTAATTTGCTTCTCGAAATTATATAAAACAAGAAGTACATTAAAATAACATAACTAAGGATTTGTTTATCGAAGATGCCAAGTTTGCAGTTTGTTATACAGAAAATAATGACGAATTAATTAAGCTAAACAAAATTTCTGTAAACCAAAAAAATAAATAAATAATTGATTAGAATATTTTTTAATTTATTTATCACCGTAAGCTGGCTAGATAAGTGCCCGAACCGACCTGTAGCTATAATGCTATATTGGGTTGTTACTCGAGAAATAACATCTCTAGGAGGCAGACTATATCAGAAGTAAAAAACCTAGTAAACTCCGAAAACATTCCTCCAAAGAAAAACACAGTATAACAACAAGCTTTTGACGACACACACACAAGCAAAATTTCGTCGGAAATAACGGAAGCAAATTTCTTACCAAAAATAATCATGAAACACGCGACTTGTGCATGTCTTGATCAAATCAGAAACTGCTGCTACGCCTTGGTCTTTCGTCAGCTACATTCACTTTAATTGCCCTCCCATCCAAACTCTGCAGTAACACAGCATCGACGGTGATATTAACAAGCTTACAGCTACTTGCAATAAAAAAAACGAGTGAGCAAAAAAGGGTCTATTGATTTTTCAGAAGTGAGTGTGCATTTCAACTGGAAAAAAGTTAGAAAAGGGGTTACCCGTCCATCAAGGTTGGCAATGGCATCATTCATTTCAGATTCACTCAACATAGTTACAAAGCCAAAACCACGGGATCTTCCAGTTTCCCTGTCACACACTACTCGAGCGTTTATCACTTTGCCATGCTCAATGAAAACCTGTTTGAGACGTGAGTCATCCACGCTCCAAGGCAAGTTGCCCACATATATTTTGTAATTGTCTTCAAATCGTCGAGGGCTACGTTCAGGGTGTGATCCTATCGGAGTAGCTTTGCTAACACTTAAGAGTCTGCCATTAAAATCCTGTTGAGATGAGGGAAAGATCAACAACAAAAAGAGAAAATAAAACTAAAATTTCATATGTGGTTTTCCAAAAGTTCAAGGAGCAGTAAGTGCACTTAGTGGCAAGTAAAGGTGCAAGCCTAGGCCATGAAGCGTGCCTTGAAAGAAAATTGTGTATTTTGAAATCAAGTACAATGTAATTGTTCACATTTGCTTGTACACTAATGAATGTTTACTTTATTGTTGTTCAATGATAAGTAATCAAGATTAAATACTAAATTACATGCTTTTCTAGTCATATTTAAATTCAAAATATTATTTATTAGTTTGCTTCACTTAATTTCAATTGGCAACGTGACTTTGGGCCCCATGATTTAAGTGCATCTCAGAGCGCTAACCTTTCTACTAACTGTGATTTATACAGATTAAGCCGAAAACAGAGGATCAATATATGGATGACTACTGGTATTTAGAACAATTTCCTAAATCATGCAGGATATATACGATGAAAAATGACATGTCTCCACTACTCAAATAATGCAGCATTTGCCGCTACAAATATTGATTCTAAAACTATTATTGCTTTAAAAAGTTGACAACATTGCTGGCAATCACTACAAGTGACGCCACTAAAAGGCAATGGCCGGCCACATCAATGAGAACATTGAATGATACAGTAGATGATTAGAACATAGGGAAAATTAAATCAAATAGCTCGCAACAATTGTAAAGAGGTAAAACATCAATACTGCATCAAGATTCTACCAACTACATTATATTTTAGTTTGATTTATATCCGTTTAGAATTCAGTATCTCAGCCAATACAGAGGTTGGTATTTCATTATTTATACATCAATAATACACAATTATTTCTGTTTCTTCTCTTTCGATATAAATAAACACCACTAAATTCTAACACAAGCCACAGATGTCAAGTATAAACATGATGCAAGATACTCATCAGCTCTCACGCCTTGCTGAACATCTTGAGAAAAACGTTTTAAACAGGAAGATATGTCAAATGTTAACAGATTACGAGCATTAAAAAAATTATGAAATCTTAATGGATAGTATACATAGTCAGGTGAAATGTTGTTAAATTATTTGCCATGAAGCATTCAAGAGAAAGTTATCCACCTAGATTGACAGTGTGGAGCTCCAACTGTGCGTGGGTGGTTGTTTACCACCATTTGATGTGAAACGAGTCAAATGGAAATAGCGTCTCAATTCGTCAGCCAAATATTATATAACCAATCATCACCATCTCTGTCTGCCATTTTTGACACTACAATCTAAAACACTAGATGATCTCTACTAGCGAGAAGGATATTAAAATCGAAATGCTGGACCATGATTGGATTATACCTGCCCCATTAAGGACACATTGCAGGAGTTAATTCTTCTTAAGCAGTTTCTATTGAAAACTATTCCAAGCACGCCAGAGCAGATATAGAAACCTATGAACCCTCATATGGTGAACAAGATCTTAAAAAAGACAATTACACTCATCCATTCGAAAATTAAACCACCTATTATATTTAATCATCGCATACAGGGACATTCAGAAAACTTACATAACGATGGAACATTTCCACAGCCTTCTCAGCTTCTTTCACGGTACTCATTGTAACAAACCCAAAACCTCTACTCTGGTCAGTTTCCCTATTATATATAACCTGAAAGTCGATAATTCATTAACCCATAAGATATCCAATCATTTTATCATACAAAATTATATAAACATTTAAAACTCAAAACCCATAAAAGATCATCAGCCATTGCGCCCAAAATCACGCAAAGATCAAAATTTTGATGCTGAGAAATCATCGAATTACCTCAGCAATCTCAACAACACCAGCCTGACCAAAAAGTTGAGCCAATTTTTCACCATCCACATCATACGGAAAATTCCCCACGTACACTTTAGCCTCCTCGGATAACTGCACGGACCCATAACTCTCTTCATTCGCAGGTGCTTCCCAGTTAGAATCCTCCTTAAATCCTTGTCCCTCTTCTTCTAGAAACACCGGGTTGTTCTCTTCTTGCTGAGCAGTAATCACATAAACTTTCAAAATAGGTTCTTTCCTATTGAAAGAGGCCTTTAAAGGGCTTGAAATAGACGAAAAATACGAGCAAGATAATCGAAGCTTTATGGGTTTCAAAGTCGGTGTAAGAGAAAAACGTGAATCCGAAGCTTTTTTTGAGGTGAAGTCCGCTGGACTTGAAATTAAACAGCCGTTTGTAGCCATTGACAAAGGCTTGAGTATAGCTTTAGCTGCGGAAGACAAAGTTTTTCAGTATGTGTAAACGGCGGAGGGGGTTGGTACAGAAGAGACGAGGGGGCACTGAGCAGTGGCGGCAAGATCCATGGCCGGCGGAAGGATATATAAAATTTGTTAATCACAATACTTAAAAATAAATCTATATAATTTATTTATTTATGTTTTAAAGCAATTTTTTTGTGGGAGTGATTGTTAAATTTATTAATTTTCAATATACATTATTTGTATTTTAAACACCATTATTTAATTTAACCATCAAAGTGTTTAATCTAATTGATAGATTTTAATTTTAATTAGATATCTTGTGAGACGGTGTCACGAATCTTTAACTGGGTTTGTTTCATCCTACCCGTGCAGGCAGTGCCTGCACGGGCAATGAACGGCCCGGATCACTCCAAATGAGTGATCCGGGCCCACCTCCATGTAAAAAAAAAAAAAAAAATTGGCTCGAAAAAATCCGAGCCGTTGGATCGACCCCTGCAGGCAGTGCCCGCAGGGGTAGGGTCGACCGAACCCTTTAACTGTGAGCCGGGTCAACTCTACCGATATTCACAAAAAAAGTAATACTTTTAACATAAAAAATAATATTTTTTCATGGATAATCCAAATAAGAGATATGTCTCACAAATACGACCGTGAGACCGTCCGACACAAATTTTTACCAAATTATTTGTGCGATATTCTTTACAATTTTAATAAATTTTGTAGCAATTTATAATATTATTATTTGTGCGATATTATTTACAATTTAAATAAATTATGTAGCAATTTATAATATTATTAAATAAATTTCTATATTGTGTAATACACTAAAAATTATTTCATCAAAAAATTATTATGTATATTTTGGTTTATCTAAAATGATGATATATTTTTTCATTAAAATAATAATAATAAATATATATTTAACATAAATATACTGGAGTAGGTCTCTTGTGAGACGGTCTCATAAATCTTTATTTGTGAGACGAATCAACCCTATCGATATTCAACTCTTAGCATAAAAAGTAATACTTTTTCATGGATAATCCAAATAAGAGACCCGTTTTACAAATACAACCTGTAAGACAGTCTCACACAAATTTTTACCAATATACTATATCTCATTATATCCCAAGAAACAAACCTAGAGAAATTCTTGCTGGTCAAATTTACCACATAACCAATTCTATTTATTTTCTCTTTTTTGTAAGTTTGAGGAGTATTTTTGGTTTTACATATCAAAATTATTGGCCAACTCAGGGTGGGCCGACCATTCAAAAACCCGTCATTTGGTGCAAGAGTGGACCGACTCAAAAAAAAAATTATAATTAATTAAACTTTTTATTTCATAAATAAATAAATATTTATACAAAATATAAATAACATTTTAATTATTGATTTCACCCATCTAAATTTTATACAAAATAATTAATACAAAAAAAAAATCACAACTTTAATTAAAAATATATATATCACCATAAATCCATAATATAAAATAATTATTTTATTCACAACTTTTATTAAAAAAATACATATATTAGTATATTACTATAAATTCATGATATAAAAAAATTAATTTTTATATTTTTTTCTAGGCCTGCGGGCCAGCTCAAGCCCGTCTAACTTCACAAAATTTTCATCGAAACTCACTTAAATTGTGCGGCGGAGCGAATCAACCATAGCTCAATATGACACTTCGAAGTATACAGTGAATTAGCATCTCCTTAATTAGTATTTAAATCATATAAAAATTGAAATTTGTTTAATAATTTACAGTGAAGTAGTGAATCATACATCACCGAAATTCCTTTTTTGGAATCGAATATACTTTCAACTTTCAGCTGATTTATCCATTCTCTGGCGTTGTTTCAGGATAGGATAAAAATATCCACAAATTCAAATCTTGGGCACTGTAATCACATCATATCTACAAGATGGCGACTTCGAGTCTACTACTCCGACCCATAAATGCCTTCAGCATTCCTCAGATACCTAATCGATGGAATAATCTTTCCGACTCAGCTCTAATGTCAAGTGCTGCCAGCCCATCTGTTTCCAGACGCAAAATTCGACATATTGTAAGCGCAAATATGCTTTACGTGATTTTTTTTCCATGATTTATGTGTTTTCTGAAATGGGTTGTGTTTTCTTCTCTGCCCTGTTCCTTTTCTTGGGTTTATTTAGTTTAAAGGTGGTATAAGAATGCAAGTTGTTGAAGAAGAGTACGAGGTGAAGCAAATGAGGGATATGGCTGCAGCGAGAAAGAGATGGGAGGCTCTGGTAATCTTTTATTTTTTCCGCGTTTTCCTGATAATTCAACCTTGCTATTTTAAGAAGTTTAGAAATGGGAAAGCTAAATTGTCTTTCGCATACAATTTTTAACTGGAATGTGTAAATATATGCTAATGTGTCTTGTTAATTAAAGGCAGAAGTCAGATTATGTCTCTGTTCACATTGTCAATAAGATTCTCGAGAATAGATGTATTTCAGTGGTAAAGATGGTATGTCAACGATCTATGAATTCATTCTTGTAGATTATGTGGAAAAGTTCAGAATTTTCTCACATTTTCTTCAATATTGTATATTTTTTGTATGTGTCATTTTTTACTTGCATGTTAATTGCCAGAGTAAAATTGAAACTTTGATCTAGAATGATTGTTTTGTGACGAAAGACATTAGACGTTTTGATGGAACTTATATGTGTGGTTTTACGATGTATGGGGTCACGAGGAAAATTATTCTTATTTTCAAGACAATATATGACGGAAGACTTGCAATTATTCAGAATGACCATCAGGCCCCATGTTCTGTAGATTGCTCGAGAATATTCTTTGATCAATGCAGTATGAACAATGCTTTAGTATATGACATATTAATAATTTATTATAGGTCAGGGATGGGAAGGTCAATGTTCTTAGTCCAAGGGAGGCTGGCTATGCTGTTAAACTGTCAAACAAAGCTTTACTTGACGTTCGGCCCTCTTTCGAGCGTAAAAAGGTGAATACGATTTTGTTCATGCCACCAAGTTAACTTTTTTTGGTTTCATTGTTTCTTTATGGCATACGAGAGTAAAAACTGATTTTTGCTGTCTTTATACACCATGTTGATGGCTTTCATTTTTTCAAACAGTATTTCATTTTAGCTCTGTATTTCATTAGTTCAGAATTTGGAAGCTCTGTTTTGTACATCTGCTGCAAGCATGATTGTGTTAATCATTTGGTGACGATTTGACGAATGTCATGGATACTGCTTTCTAAAAGCAGTTTCTTCTACTATTGAAATTGACAAGGACGATGATTTCTTCACAACAAACTAGATCTTTAGACAATGTTTTTTATATCTTTTTTTTTCCCGATATTATTGTGTACAATTTATTAGCGTTTTGTACTCCCTTTTCTGAAGGCGTGGGTCAAAGGCTCTACATGGATTCCAATTTTTGATACCGATGATCAATTTAATGTTGGTACTCTCTCAAGGAAGATTACCGGATTTATGATGGGTAATGTAACAATTATTTTACTGGATTCTCTGAAGGACCGACAATCTTTGTTTTTAATTGATGCAACAAATTATTTTATTGGCATATTCTGTGGAAGTTATTTTCTTAAGTTATCAAAGGTCTACCTAAGATTCACTAGGTGCTAGTGTACAATTGTTCTCATTCGAGCATTTTTTTGTTTTTATTATTTCCTTTTCTGGATGACCATAATTGAATTTTTTACTTGAATCCTACTTTTAATTACTTATATCACCTATCACTTGCATTTTTCTTTTAATTACGTAGGGTAATTTGATTTTAAACGATAATAGAGACATGCAAAAAATCATCTCCTCGAAAAGGTAACTTGTGATGATGAAGTAATTATTATGATCTGATAGCACATAATGCATCCATACTATGCTAGACAGCACCATCTTTTGGGTTTGGTTTAATGATAGGATATTGTTAGAGCAATCAATTTTTTACACATTTGCTTGCATTAGTTATTACACCTTGAAGGCAACTACCGGTATAATTAACATTCCCTTTGTGTCATTTTGAATTATGTTCTCTGAATGGGCAAAAATTTTAGGTGCTAGCTTAAAAAGTGAAAGCTTTGGATGTGTTGACCTTTTACCCTAAAAATGTAGTTGTTGTGAGTTAGTCCTGCGCACCTTCACTTCAGTTTATGGTAGATGGTATGTTATGTATGGGGATGGAGTGTCATGTAGGCATGTCCGAAAAAGAAAAGGCAAGCTTTCAGATTGAAACAGAGGGAGTCTTCTAAATGCGGAGTTCGACGTGCACTGTGCACTTACCAAATGATACTTTCTTGTAATTGTGCTTGGAAAGGAAAACATGGTGCCTTTCATTCATGTGAAAGGTCTTTGAAGTTTTTTCTGATCATGTAGAGTGTACTTTTCAGGTGGATGGTGGAGTGGCATTCCTATATTATCTAATAACAAGTATGCTACAGACCAGCTTCTTTTTCTGATTAGCATTTTTCTGTGTTTTATGTTACCTATGAAAGTTTCGTATGTGTTCTTTTCTTAACAGAGAGTTCGTATCAAAAGTTGCAGATAAATTTTCAAAAGACACTGATCTTATCGTGGCTTGCCAAAAGGGGATGAGGTGAGGTATTTTTTTTATCAATGGAAGTTCACACATGAACTATTGATTCACGCTGGAATCAATAGTGTATTCATTGTTTTTCATGAAGCTGGATTAATAAGATGGCATGAGTTTGATTCATCACATACCTTACTCATCACATTTTCATGCTTAGTAGATGTTGTAATTTGTTGTGAGAGACTAGATATTGTTCAGATAGAACTTTTAATTATGTGGATGCAATGAAACACAATTTTTTGAATCGTTTTAATAAGATTACCTATTTCTGCTTTCATATTACTACTCTATCTATATACATCAAGCAATATGTTCGATCATATGTTTATGTTATAAGCTTGGAGCTCATTAAATATATAAATGTGCATTTTTTGAGTACGAGTGGTGCGTGTTTTCTTGATTGCTCGCAAGTGCACGACGCCAAGTTATAGTAAAATGTAATTTTGAGTACAAGTGTCGATCCCACGAGGAATGTATTTCTAAACTTATATTAATGCTTGTAATTGAAATAGTCTCGACTTTATTTAGAATAATCAATTGACAGATTTGTTTGCACCAATAACTAGATTGGAAATAAGTTTAATTATAGTACCAAATAGTAGCAAACAACCATGGAATAAAAGATCTAGAGGTCCGATTTCACGCAACTATCCACCATGTGTTATTTTGTGTAGCTATATTATAAATGTCCTTCTTATTCATTAGCCAAGAATTCTATAATTATCTACTCCCTCTCCCGAGTGCTAAGTAGATACTAATTATCTAACAAATGAAAACATTAAGATTGGAAAAATACAAATGAACAATAAGGAAAACTTATATAGCATAATTCATAAATCCCCAACACATGGTTTCTAGTTTTGTTCCATCATTCCTCTAGAAATAAAAATTAGTTCATAATAATAAAAACAACACAACAAAACATGGTTTTAAAACAAGACATATCAAATGAAAAATAAAAGAAAGAAGACTTAGAACAAGATGTTGAAGTGCTGATTCCGTCCCCGGATTTGTGCAAAAGAATTCTCAAGAACTTGATGAACTTGATCTTCAATCTTTCTTCAGCAGCCTCCACTCCTTCCTTAGCTCTCCAATACCCTAGATGGTAAGTAAAAGATGCCTTTTTATAGTCAAGACAAGCTTCCCCAAGCAGCACACCATTTTCATAGACTTTTATTCGAAGTCCACAAAGTTACAGATTTTTCGGACTCTGTTTTGCGAAGGACCGCGAGTGCGCTACAACACAGACCGCGGGTGCGGTGTGCTTTCGGCAGAAATTTCTGAAATTGATCTTCATAACCGCGGGTGCGCTGCAATGTAGACCGCGGGTGCGCTGGAGCTTCGGCCATTTTTTATCTTTTGCACTTTCCAATTCAACACTTTACCACTCCAAACTCTCATTCTAAGCTTCCAAACTACAACAACAAAAACAACAACAAATCACATAAAACCTACTCAAAAATCACAAAATTCCAAGTTAAAAACAAGTAATCAAAGTACAATAAATTGCACTTATCAAACTCCCCCAAACTTAAGATTTTGCTAGTCCCGAGCAAAACAAAACAACATAAACAAACAAGTCATGAAATACTTTAAAGAACTTGGCCTCAAGATATTTTAACTAACTCTTCATGCATTCACAATTCAAATCAATTCAACCAATTTTTCATCCGGATATAATCATGCAATCGGTTAATTTTCTTAACTTCTAATCTCTTCAACTCATGTTTCAAAACATTCTCAATCGATTTCAATTTTTACAAACACAAATCAAGAGGTCTTTTCCGGTTAAAAATTGGGTTCAAAGCAATATTTATTCAAGAAAGGAATACCCAATAAATATTTGATGCAATGAGGTGTGTGTAAAATTGATCAAGATTCGTACTCAATGAAAGTGTTTATCGATTGTCCATAAGCTAGATCCTCCCAGTCACTCTCCACTAGTATATTGGACAACTATGACTAGGTTAATAGGATTTTCAATGGTTGTAATGTTAGGCCTTGGCTCATGGCTACAAATAAAAATTAGGAGTTCAAATAAGGGAGTAAGTTGAATTTTATCTCTTTTGCAAACTCCACTTTTTCTTTTATCTCCATTTTTTATTCATTTCATCTCTTTTTCTCCCATTTTTCTCCAACTTCTTCAATCACACATCATTCATCAATTTTTCTTTTCTTTTCTTTTGTAGGAGAATATCACTTTCTTTAATCTTTTGAATTCTTACTCCCTTGAGAAGGTAGGAAATAATTGTATAAGATATTCAAAAGATTGGTAAATGTGGGATAATTGAAAGAATATTCGAATGGGGTCTTTTACACATATTTACGTGTGCCATTCAAATTCATATAAGCTCAAAGAGGTGACAAATGCTAAATTAATTTTATTTGGTGGCTTGAACGGCTCAATCGATCCAAAAATCACCTAAATCATTCCTAAATCATAATTTGTCCGTATTTCGCCTCGAGTGATGTTTGGATAGTTCTAGACAAAATCTCAATTCACCAACACAAAGTAGAATCTAATCATCGTGAAAAATGTTGTCTCAATGCATCAACCAAATATATATATATTCAAAAGAAAAGTGTTTGGCTTCCAAGAAATTTCAAAAACACAATTCTTTTCTCATATAAGCTCAAGAGGGCTTAAAATGAATATTTATGAACAATATAAATAGGCCCAAATAAAGTCAAAGATTGCCTCAATCATATATGTGTTTGCAAAAATTTATTTCGATGTCAAATGAAAATCACAGAGTTGTATAGAAACTATAAGTTTCAAACTTACCAAATCTCATGATTGTTCTCTAAATTTTTCAAATTGATCGATTAACATGAATGTAATGCATGACTTTTCTTCTTATTGCAACATTTTTCTTTTCTCATCATTGGCCATATATAAAAAAAAAATATTTCATGACTAAAACACTACAAACACACAAGCAAACAAAAAAAAACTCAAAAGTAATTAAAACACTCAAATTACACTAAATAAATAAATAAACACACAAAATAAAATAAAATAAAATAAATAAATAAACAACATCTCTCCCAAACTAAAACATGTGCATCGTGCTCGATGTAAATAAGCATGAAAATTAGAGGAATACACATACCTCGGGCAACGACCGTCAGTGGTCATCGCCATCCTCATCATCTGCGTCATCATGGGGTGGATGGAACTCCGGCGGGTGGTATATGGGTGGCCACTGTGGAGGAGGTGGAAATGGATTGCCAGAGGTTGAAGCCGATGGAAATTTCTGAGCCAAGACAGATGTAAAATCCATCATATATCCCATAAATGTATCGGTCCTAAACCGAAACTCATCCATGTTTTGGCGTTGATTTCGCATTTCTTCTTCCAAAATGGTCAACCTATCTCTCCTATTTCGTTGTTGCGGTTGTGGTTCTTGAGCTTGAGCCTGGGCACGTCTCTCTGCAGCTCGTCTGTTAAATTCCCTTTCAGCGCGACGTGCCGCCGCTTGTTCACCTCTCACTACCCTATGTGGTTGAACTTCCACAATGGGATTTTTCGGCTTTAACAATTCTTCATTCACTGCCCAAGTCACTCCCGCATTCTGGCATAATGCCGTGATAAGAGAAGGGTCGAGGAGTCCACTAGGAGAGTTACCTCTTGCATAATCAAGCATCGAACTCTGAAGCAATTGACCTAAATCAATTGTCTTCCCCATCATAATGCAAAAAGTAAGAATAGCCCTCTCCTTGATGACTGTGGTGGTATGCTCGGTAGGCTTAATCCTAGCAGAAATAAAAGAATACCAATCTTTGGCAACTCTTTTCAGATCAGATTTGGCTAGGCTGACATGCACATCATCCCTCATTCTCCACTCCGCTCTCTCTATGCAAATTGTTTGAAGAATATTATTATAATCAACATGCTCAGTCCTGTATTCTTCATATTCATCGTGCATTACATGAGGGATACCATATAACGTATTGATCGTATGTGCATCAAAGGCTACCATTTTTTCTCGCACCAACACCTTCAATTGATCATGCCTAACCTTGAGGTTAGCATAAAATTCTCTCACCAACGAAATGACAGCATCTTGTGGCTGCCTGCCAAACTCCTCCCAATGCCGAGCAGTAAGCATTAATCCAATTTCAGTTCGAGGGAAACTAAGATCAAATCCCCTTTCTTTTATAATGCTCTTGTTCAAAATTTTTCCATAGTTTTCCTCCGCATTCTCGTCCCAAAACCTGTTTGCATCAAAATTTGCAGATGATGATGCACCCTTGGATTGTTTTTTTCTTGGAGGCATTTTATCGAACACCTTTCAATCACCAACTTCTCCTCAATCCAATTCACAAAATTTAATGATTCTTGCACTCCCCCAAACTTAATACTCACAATATCCACACCTCAACAATTATACACACCAATCCAAATAACAATGTCACAAATATACTCCACAAAAATTTAATTATCTTCCATATCCAAGAGCACCAAAATTTCGAATTTTCAACAAATATACAATGGATTTGCTCACCTTGAGTGTGTTGAAATGTTTCTTGAAGAACAAAATCAAAGCTCCATTCAATTCTTGAAGAAATTTTCGAGCCCCTTTGAAACCCTAGGTTTAGTGTTGATTGTATGAAATGTAGATGGAAATTTGAGTGGAATTTGTGAAGTTATGTAGGTGTGGAGTGTATTTTTGTGCTTGAAAGATCAAAATGTGAGTGTGGAATGTATTTTGAGTGGAGTTTTTCGAAGTGGAGGAGGAAAATTTGAGATGTGTTCTTCGTTTATGTCTAAATTCTGCCCGATTCAGTTTTTAAAACCATCGACCGCGGGTGCGGTGCAAGAAGGACCGCGGGTGCGGTATGGCTTCGAATTATTTTTGATACTCAATATTCCAGGACCGCGGGTGCGGTAGATCAAAGACCGCGGGTGCGGTATGGTCTCGGCAATTCTTTTCAAAATGTTAATTCATAGACCGCGGGTGCGGTGTGCAAGGGACCGTGGGTGAGGTATAGCTTCGAAAAATGTAGCGCGAGTGCACTCCAATACAGATCGCAGGTGCAGTCTTGTCTCGGCAATTTCTTGAAAATTTTTCTTCGGTCAACTTTACTGTCTCGAACTCATGCAACTTCCTCTTCTTTGACATCACATCTTTGATGAACTTTGCATAGTTTGGCATTTGCTCTAAAGCATCGGCAAATGGAATGTTGATGTCAATCTTCTTGAAAATCTCCAAAAATTTTGCAAATTGATCATCCAATTTCTTCTTTTTGAACCTCTGCGGATATGGAAGAATCGGCTTAAATACTGGAGGTTGTTCAACTTCAACCTCAGCTTTGGATCCCTCAGTTTCAACTTCTTCCACTGTCATCTCATTTTCCTCCTTCTCTTTGGAATTTTTAACCTCTAGTTCTCTTCCACTTCTCAAAGTTACAGCTTTGCATTGCTCCTTTGGATTCACTTCAGTATTACTTGGGAATTGACCTTTATTTTGATCTCTCAATGCATTAGCCAATTGTCCAATCTGTGTCTCCAATGATTTCATTGTGGCACCCATATTCCCCATGTGAGTTTCCATGCCATCAAGACGAGATTCAGTCCTAGCCATCCTTTTACTAGATTCAGCAACAAATGTCCCAACTAGATCCTCAAATGAAGGTTTTCCTTTCCCCTTTGATGTATTGAACCCCGGTGGAGGACACATTCTTATTATTAGCATATGAAAAATTCTCATGATTTCTCAAACCAGGATGATAAGTGTTAGGGGGAGGGTTACCTCGATATCCTCCGTAGCCACCAAAATTCCTATTGTTGATATAATGAGCCTCATCAGGAATATGTGGTTCTTCAGTAACAACCGATGCATTTTCAACCTCTGATGTACTAGCCTTATTCATAGCTGCAATTTGAGTTGTTAAAGCTGAAACTTGCGCGGTGAGTGATGTAATAGGATCTATGGCATAAATTCCAGCTTGCTTCTTTACTCCTGACCTCTCAGACGGCCACTGATAACTGTTAATGGTCATCTGTTCAAGCAAATCATATGCTTGATCAGGTGAATTTGCAAATATCGTGCCTCCAGCTGCTGCATCCACAGTGCCTCTTGTTTGTCCATTTAAACCATTATAAAACAATTCAATCTGTACCTAATCTTCAAAACCATGGTTTGGACACCTCCTCAACAACTCCTTATACCGTTCTCATGCCTCATATAATTGCTCAAAGTCAATCTGCCTAAAAGTACGTATCTCAATTTTCAACTGTGCAGACTTCGCAGGTGGAAAATATTTAGCAAGAAACTTGGTTGCTAATTCCTGCCATGTAGTGATACTCCCCAGAGGAAGCGATTGGAGCCATCCTCTTGCTTGATCCCTAAGAGAAAAAGGAAACAAGCGCAATCGAATTATATCATCAGAAACACCATTTATTTTTACCGTGTCAGTGATTTCAAGGAATGTTCTGAGATGTAGATGAGGATCTGCAGTAGCGGCTCCCCCAAACTGGTTCTGTTGAACCATGTTTATCAATGCGGGTTTGAGCTCAAAGTTGTTTGCATTGATAGTCCCTCGTGCTATGCCCGAGTAATGAGCATTCAGTACCGGCCTAAAATGATCTCTGATGTGTATTGCAGGGGGTGGATTTTCATTATCTCTGTTGTCAGCCATTGCTTGAATCTCTTCTCTTCTTGCCTTTCTTAATCTTCTTACGGTTCTTTCGATCTCAGGATCAAAGATAAGCAAGTCAAGATTTTGCGATCTTCGCATGCACTGTTAAACAAAGATAAGAAACAAATCAATGTTTAATGTAAAACAACAAAAACAGCTCTAAATTAAAATCTAGACTAATTGGTAACAATACTAATATAAATTTATAATAAACACTCCTCGGCAACGGCGCCAAAAACTTGGTGCGTGTTTTCTTGATTGCTCGCAAGTGCACGACGTCAAGTTATAGTAAAATGTAATTTTGAGTACAAGTGTCGATCCCACGAGGAATGTATTTCTAAACTTATATTAGTGCTTGTAATTGAAATAGTCTCGACTTTATTTAGAATAATCAATTGACAGATTTGTTTGCACCAATAACTAGATAGGAAATAAGTTGAATTATAGTACCAAATAGTAGTAAACAACCATGGAATAAAAGATCTAGAGGTCCGATTTCACGCAACTATCCACCATGTGTTATTTTGTGTAGCTATATTATAAATGTCCTTCTTATTCATTAGCCAAGAATTCTATAATTATCTACTCCCTCTCCCGAGTGCTAAGTAGATACTAATTATCTAACAAAGGATTGTAACGTCCCCGTCAACAATCTATAATTAAATAACACAATAAGCAATAACTTCTTTTAATGGCTTCAATAGCAATATATGTGTCCCCGAACTATATAAATGCCATCGATGTATTTTTCCCTTTCTTGTTTATAAATTTCCTTTTCCAAGTGATAAATTATAAACATAAGAATCATTCAAGATATGGCCAGTAAAATGAAAGCATTAAGATTGGAAAAATACAAATGAACAATAAGGAAAACTTATATAGCATAATTCATAAATCCCAACACATGGTTTCTAGTTTTGTTCCATCATTCCTCTAGAAATAAAAATTAGTTCATAATAATAAAAACAACACAACAAAACATGGTTTTAAAACAAGACATATCAAATGAAAAATAAAAGAAAGAAGACTTAGAACAAGATGTTGAAGTGCTGATTCCGTCCCCGGATTTGTGCAAAAGAATTCTCAAGAACTTGATGAACCTGATCTTCAATCTTTCTTCAGCAGCCTCCACTCCTTCCTTAGCTCTCCAATACCCTAGATGGTAAGTAAAAGATGCCTTTTTATAGTCCAGACAAGCTTCCCCACGCAGCACACCATTTTCATAGACTTTTATTCGAAGTCCACAAAGTTACAGATTTTCGGACTCTGTTTTGCGAAGGACCGCGGGTGCGCTACAACACAGACCGCGGGTGCGGTGTTGTTTCGGGGAAACTTTCATTTTCGAACTACGAAGACCGCGGGTGCGCTTGAAATGTTACCGCGGGTGCGGTGTGCTTTCGGCAGAAATTTCTGAAATTGATCTTCATAACCGCGGGTGCGCTGCAATGTAGACCGCGGGTGCGCTGGAGCTTCGGCCATTTTTTATCTTTTGCACTTTCCAATTCAACACTTTACTACTCTAAACTCTCATTCTAAGCTTCCAAACTACAACAACAAATCACATAAAACCTGCTCAAAAATCACAAAATTCCAAGTTAAAAACAAGTAATAAAAGTACAATAAATTGCACTTATCAACGAGGATGCTATTTTTGTATTGTTGTACAATAATTATGGTAAAGAGTTGAGCTGGTTTCTAGGTAGACATGATGAATGGTATGTGGTTGTCATTTTTATCAACACCCATATGCTATTTAACCCCTTCCAAGTTCCACTTGTGTTTCTTTTTAAAATAGTTAAATAACTTTTGGTTATTTTCCTATGTTGTATCTTTAGTTTTTCAATAAAAGATATTTATGCTAATTGACGGGAAGAATTTCCAGTGCGCACCTACTCATCTCATCTAGGTAGATGAAAGAACACGACCAGATTCAAATTTTATTGTTATTTCACTTATATGGAAGTACCCTGGCAAGTTGTCCCAAGATTTACTTGTTTTGATACACTACTTCATAACATAAAGGTACATCAGAAAAGGATAATGATTATTTGACCGTAAGTATAGATTCTTTGACTTATGGACTACTTTGGATTGGAGTTCCTCAGTGTCCTTGTCATGTCAAATAAATCATATCTACACCGTATTGAAATGTCTCATTGAACTTCAAAGTTTCCGGAATTAATAAGATATATACCAACTCGTTTTTTTCCCAAGTCCTTTCCTAAACCAGTTTGTGATCAGGCAGATCCCTTGCGGCTTGTGAGCTATTATACAATGCTGGCTATGAAAACATCTTTTGGGTTCAAGGGGGTCTGGAGGCTGCTGAAGAAGAGGTGATGACATCTGGAATCATATTGTACATTAGTTTCTTATCTTTCCCTTTATTTTTTTTTCGTTTTTCTTCCATTTGGCATACATTGTGTGACTTCCTGTTTATTGTAGGACCTTGAAAGAGAAGGACCCCAGCCCTTTAAATTTGCTGGAATTGGGGGCCTTTCAGAATTTCTTGGGTACGTGTAATGAAATTTCATTTCTGTTTTGGGTTATCATCATTTTTACCCCTTCTGGCAAGAGGATTTTGGTAACTTGTGTTGTACGTAGCAATCAACATGCATAAAGAGAGTCTCATTTTGTTTTCTGCTATGTTAGATGGACGGATCAACAAAGAGCTGCAGCGGCTAATGAAGGTTTGGGTTACCGACTGGTTTTCTCTGCTCGCTTGGTAATTGGTTCTATCATGCAAGACTGGTTGGTAACTGCTTAGGTCCAATGTTTTTCAATTAAAGACATTTTCCTTGCAGCTTGGACTCATTTTTGCTGTTGATGCACTGTTTCTTGGGGCACAACAAGTGGGTCGGTATCTGCAAGACTTCAGGTCTCACTGAAGATAAAAGCACAAGGTCTTTTTTGTTGCGGTGGAAGCAAAGGGGATCATGATTTGTACCTTGGAGAGTAGTCCGGTATTGCTCCAACCCATGATGTCTAGGTTACCAAGGTGGTGCAGTAGTTATTCCTTGCATTTCGTGTAGTAAAATAACTCGTTTGGATCGACATAATTGTGTTGGCTTGTAGAAGTAGGCGAAAATGGCATATCTTGGCATCTTCAGTTTTATTGATTTTTTGTTCCCATGTTCTGTAGTTCTTACAAACATTATGTCTGTTATGGAACTCTACTGGATTTTGATTTTTGGCGCAAATGCTATGATATGCTTCAACTTATTGTTCATTATTTCGTACCTAAACAAATCACTTTGAAAATACAAAGATGAGATAATATTATTTTGAAATTATATAATTTAGAACAGCAAGTATATTAGTATTATTCCTTTTTTTTTATTAACGATTTAATTTAACATGTTCGTTAATTTTGTCCTTTTTTAAAAAAAAATTAAAGCATTATATATTTTTATGTTAATCTATACTATTTTATCTATACTTCTATACTATTTTATTAAGTTTGAGACCCTTAGAGTAATTAACTTTGTGTCGTGGTCTGTTTTAATAATTATTTATATTAATAAAATGTTAAATTTTTAGTGCAAGTCATATGTAGTTCAGCGGATAGAATCATTGTTTCTTGGAGTTTAGGTGATAGGTTCTTCAATTCTCATTGAGGTTATTTTTTTATTCTTCTATTTTTCGATTTATTTTTTAATTTATATATCAAAATCACAGTGTAGTCTCTCGCTATTTCTTATAATTATATTTTGATCCTCATTTTTTTATTTTTTAATCTATATATCAAAATTACAGTGTAATTTCTCGCTATTTCTTATAATTATATTTTGATCATCATTTAAATATAAATCAAATAAATTATAAAAAATATTATACAAAAACGCAACGCTTAGTTTATTTATAATTTGTAGACACTAGGCCCATTAACTTAACTCAACCATGGTAGTGCGAAAACGTTGAACCCTAGTTAACCTCCGCAAACCGACAGCTTGATTATTAATGGGCATCATCACCGAAAGCAAGGGTATTGTATTCGCCACGTGTACGGTTGGATTTCTATGCAACTGATTCTTCATCATATTTAGCGATTAGTATAATGTTCCGCGTCGCCATCCGTAGGGTTTCGTATTCGCAAATTCTCTCTCAACGATTGCGTTATCTTCCTGTTTTCTATTTTTTTCTTCGTTTCTCTCTCGAATTTTCAGCATTTATCTCATGGAGACGGAACGCGTGACTGAGTTGGAGATGGATCGACGGCCGAGAAAGAGGCCGCGGTTGGGTTGGGATGTTGTTCCTCAACAGCCGAAGGTGATTTTAAGATCTAATCTTTAAATCATAGTTTTTGTTCATTTTGTTTGGTTTTTTTTGTAGATCTGATGGAATAATTATCAGGTATGAAAATATATTGATCTTTATGGATTTAATTGTGACTAAAGTAGGATTTTTATGCTTAGGTTTTTTTACCAGGGATATTTTATTTGAGATCTGGAAGATTATTACATATGGTTGCTAAAGTTAATATATTGATAAATTATGGTCGACTTTAAGTTTGAATTTCTCGTATTGTTGTAGGTAATTAAGGCTCGCTTAAATTATTTGCCTTTTGGCATCTGAACAAGAAGCCGTATGTTTATTTGACGTGAAATTGGGGTTTTTAATTAATTTGACGGTTAGAGACTCAAAATAAAATTAAGTAACTTTTTTTATTTATTAATATAAAAATTTATGTGTATTTTTCTGAGGCCAAACATAATTATTATTTTGATAATGTTTTTATACAGCCATGTTACTTCAATGCGTTATAATTAGTGCAGAAATAACTTGATCTATGAGTTCGATTTCTTTGTTTCAAATATTGATGTCAAAATGTTTTTCCGCTTCTATCAATGAATCTTTGTGATGAATAATTCTTTGATTTGAGCACGTTAGTTTTATTTCAAACTAGTGTTGGCTTAAGGTTTTTATTTGGTTTGACATGTCAAAGAACCCAGTTTAGCTTGGCCTGAAAGCTATTGTAGAGGAGGTAAATGTCATTAATAATTGTGTTATTGAGAAAACATGAATGGATGCGTGTGTGTAGGCTCAGCTAGGATTGTTTTGTGGACAAGAGATTGGGAATGTGACAAGCTTTGCTCCTTCAAGAACACTCTCGAATCATCCAACTTCTCTCTTTGTTAAGGGCTTGGGTCCAAATGGTTCCCCCCCATGGCGAGAAGATGACAAAGATGGCCATTATATATTTGAGCTCGGAGAAAATTTAACTCCTCGCTGTAACTACTTCTACCACATCAGAACCTATTATTTTCATTGTTGCCTCCATCATATATGGCCTACTGTGAATGCATTTAGCTTATTGCATCTATTAATTTACAAAACCATGAAATCTTGGTTAATTTTTGTGTTGGAATAACTGTCGGTACTTCCCCATATTGACTCTTGGGGCCTAATCTGAATTTAGGTTTTCAAATACTTGAAATTTATTACTTTGACTTGGTAACCAAAATTAGACCTTCTTTAAGTTTCTAATTGTCCTGTTAACTTATCTTGCTATTTCTTGTTTGCAGATAAGATCCATAGCAAGATGGGTGAAGGTATGCGAAATCTACCTGTTCGCTTGGTCTTGTTCTCTACTAATACGGTCTCTGATATATGAAATTTTGCCTTTCAGGCACCTTTGGTCAGGTTTTGGAATGTTGGGACAGGGAAAGAAAAGAAATGGTTGCTATTAAAATTGTTCGCAGTACTAAGAAATACCGTGATGCAGCTATGATTGAGGTAGAAGTGCTCCAACAACTTGTTAGACATGACAAATGTGCTGAACGGTGAGTTCCTTTTTCAACTTGGTGCCAGACAGTATATTGTCACTATTTTGGCTGTTGGTTAGTATATGCAGTGGTTGAACGAGTTTATTTCTTGCAGTTGTGTACAAATACGGAACTGGTTTGACTATCGAAACCATATCTGTATCGTAAGTATATGATTGATTCGGTGGATTATATTCCCCCAACCTAACACACATTTGGGGATTAAGATTTGGATGGACTTAAATGGTTTTAACAGGTCTTTGAGAAACTTGGGCCAAGCTTATACGATTTCCTTCGCAAAAACAATTATCGCTCATTTCCCATTGATCTTGTCCGTGAGATTGGCAGACAACTTTTGGAATGTGTAGCATGTGTGTAAATAGTTTCTCTTCATCCATAATGATGTTCATAATTGCTTGATTTTCAATATAATGCTATATTTTTATTTTTTTTCTTCTTCTACAACTCCCTCAAAGGAAGTGGTTTATGCCACTTCACCCAAGTGGTGGTGGTTAATGCTATATTATGCCAAATGGTTTTTGTACTATTTTACACAAACGAACAACAAAATTTGTTTGTAATAATATTTATTCTAGGTTTGGCATATTTTTATGCATGCCTAACGGTTTTCTTTGGCACTTTTTTTCAACATTGTGTTGATTGGCTTTTCTAATCTCAGTTATTCATGATTTGCGGCTCATCCATACGGACTTGAAGCCTGAGAATATTCTGTTTGTTTCTCCTGAGTACATAAAAGTTCCCGAGCACAAGGTAGCCTTTTAACTGGCCTTTTTACATATTACATGCACTGAACATTTGTGCGATATGAGATTTATCGAACCAGTTTGTGTTGGGTTCTAGCATTTGTACTATCTTTGAGTTTTGGCTTATCTTCCAGGTTTCATCCAAGTCTATAAAGGATAGTTCATACTACAAGAGAATTCCCAAATCAAGTGCCATAAAGGTCATTGATTTTGGTAGCACGACTTATGACAGGCAGGATCAGTCATACATTGTGTCCACTCGACATTACAGAGCTCCTGAAGTCATTCTAGGTACGCTAAATTAATGAAAATTATTTATATTTTTTATACTTATTTACTCTAGGTAATATCTTATTCCAATCTCTGTTCAGGACTTGGATGGAGTTACCCATGTGACGTATGGAGTGTGGGCTGTATCTTAGTGGAGCTTTGCTCGGTATGTCTGTTCGATACCTCTTCGTTTGTTGTTTTGAATATGTGCTACTTTGGTTGCATTTTCCTGATATAATTTACTCTATAATTGATTTGGCCACTTCCTTCCAGGGTGAAGCATTATTTCAAACGCATGAGAACTTGGAACACCTTGCAATGATGGAAAGAGTCCTTGGACCGTTACCTCAGCACATGCTCAAGAGAGCCGAGTAAGCTAGTGTCTCCAACCTCTTCACATTTAAAACAAACAACGGATATTGCAATGTTTTTCAACGCATTTTATGTTTCAGCCGACATGCGGAGAAGTACATAAGAAGAGGTAGGTTAGACTGGCCGGAGGGAGCAACATCTAGAGATAGTATTAAAGCTGTTTTGAAGTTGCCACGGCTTCCAAACTTGATTATGCAGCATGTAGATCATTCAGCAGGGGATCTCATCCATTTATTGCAAGGACTTTTGAGATACGATCCCTCTGAAAGAATCTCAGCCGTAGAAGCCCTCAGACATCCTTTTTTCTCCAGAGATCATCCAAGGAGATCTTGATGGAAAAGATGAGCTTTTATGATTCACCGTGCTATCAAACATATGCCGAGGACAAAGCAAAGCGATTTGAGGCAGCAAGGGATGCCTATTTGAGGCGGGAATGGCCTCTGAATGGTGTGTGCTAGGCTAGTGTGGGGAATGACTCCATATGTTCTAGGGCTTGCAGGTGTATGTTGTACATAACGAAAGTCACCGCTCTCATGGTTTTCCATAGGCGCGCCTTTTTTAACCAGATTTTGCTTCTGCTTGTTTGACCTAATATGATTTGTCGACGCTCCCATTTTTAATTTGTTTTTCATTTTTATGCACGGACGGACGGACCAAATATTACGAAAATCTGAAGGTTTGAATTCAATTCGGATTCGTTTTATTCGAATTAGAGTGAAAATTTTAAATTTTTTTATTTGATTTTGTTAGAACTAAAGTTCGAGTTCGATTTATATTTGGTAAGTGTGAATATGAAATGAATTTTTTTCTAGTAAACTTGAAAAGTTAATGTGGTTTGGGTCGTTTAAACACCGATATAACATATCCCGACAATATAATGGTCAATGATACCCTGTTCTTAAATGTCAATTGCTTGGCCAGGTTGATACCCTTTTTCATGAGAGTGAATAATAATTGGCAGTGTTTGTGCCATGGAACTCCTATATGGCAACATTTAGGGGTGGATATCGTACCGAACTACGGTACCGTATATCGTATTGAAAATATCGGTATTGAATTTTTTCATACCGATATTGAAAATTCGGTATACCGAATATTCGGTATGAAAAAAGTTCATACCGGTACTGTATCGACATCGAAAATTTTGTCGGTATACCGAAAAAATTGTCGGTATACCGAATTTTTTTGGTATACCGAACTTAAATTTTAAAAAAATAATAATAAAAAATTATTTTCGGTATTTCGTTATATACCGAAATACCGAAAAAAAAATATTCTGTACCGATACCGAAAATTTCGGTACGCTATCATACCGTATCGAAATTTTCAATATACCGATTTTTTCGGTAAGTTCGGTATTTTTTCGGTACGATTTTTCGGTATTTCGATATTTCGGTATTTTTTCCCACCCCTAGCAACATCGAATCGAGAATTTCGCCCTAATAACCTATTGCACGAGCCTCTCCAAAACATTGCGTGGCATTTTCTTTTTACCTCTTCACAACTGAAACTTGGCAGAAAATCCTTATTTCACAATTTCATGAAACAGATATGGAGACAAATTTGAAAACTCTGGGTTTTTGGAAAGATCTTTTACCATTGATGCAGAAGGATAACAAACAAACATGAAAATTCAAAATATAATTTTTATTATTTTTCTAAATATCTTAAATTTATTATACGTATACATACTTGTTAGATAATAAAATATATTATTGAAAATCATTTAGGGTGTGTTTGGATGCTTAAAATTTTGGATTTGGATTTGGAAGTAAAATTGGATTTAGAATTACATTTGAAAATTCATGGATTTAGAATTCCATATTGTGTTTGGTTTGAAATTTAAAATTTTTATTTAGAATTCATTTCTTGTTTGAAAAAATAATATTTGAATTTGAAAATTTAAATTTTTTCTAAAATAATATTAATTATTTTTTACAAAAATCAAGATTTAAAACATATTATTCATATTATTAGAAAAGTGAAAAATTAAAATTAATTTTATTATATATTTTCCTATATCATTTTGATTATATATTTATGTTATACAAACTACGTAATCTCTTATATAAGTAATTAATTCATTTTAACGAACACAAAATGAATTATTAAAATAAAATAATCAAACATAACATCTATATATTTAAATTTAAATTCTACGAAATAAATTATTTCAAAATTAAATATTCAAACACATTCTAATTATATAAATAGAAAAATACATTATTATCGAATAAAATATGCAAAAATAAATAAATTTATCATTTAATTCAACAATTACATATAAAGATGATAGAAGGATAATAATTAAAATTTGAGTAGGTCTCTTGTGAGACAGGTCAACCCTACCGATATTCACAATAAAAAGTAATACTCTTAGAATAAAAAGTAATATTTTTCATGGAGGTAACCCAAATAAGATATATGTATCACAAAATACGACGCGTGATACCGTCTCACACAAGTTTTTGCCTTAAAATTTCCATCAAATCTGACTAGTTTTGAGAAGATTTGTTTATACACAATGAAATCCAGTCAACTTCAGTCAAATCCCTTAAAATCCAACTAATCAAACGGTTAAAACCAAAATTTACAAATCCAAATCCCCACAAATCCAACCAAATTCATGCTTTCAAACATAGTCACTAACAAAAACAGGAGTATTTAAATATTTAAATTATATGATGTTAGAAAAATATATATTGGTCATTATATTTTGTATTTTTTATTAATACATATATAGTGGCTGAAAAAAAAGTGATTTCAAAGTATTTTAAATTATAAATAAAATCAGTAATATTTCAATTTTCTAATAATATTTATCAGTTGAAGTATTTACAATAATTTTATGTAAAATCAATAATTATATGAAAGTGGATGACACCAAAATTTCAAATTTAAGATAAGATCGAATTGTTATAAATCAACAACATTTCAAAATTATATATATATATCTTATGTATTTGGAAAATTAGCCACGAGTGCTCGAATTTTTCATTACTGGATCTGAACCTGACATATTATTTGTCTCCAACTTTGTTATGAATAACTAAAACCATGCCACGAGATGCGGCGTTGGATCCGGACCCGGATGATTCGGATTCTGAGCTCGAGTTCGTCGAGGTTAATTCCTGTGGTCGCTACGGTCGAGTGCGTACAATTCTTACTGATACTCTGCATGTTCTGACATTAATATTGTTTTTTCCCTCCTTTTTTTTTGATAAATTAAGGTTTTACGTTAGTAAATGATTTTCGTTGCTGTTCTTTGTGCTTGTAGTCACGCAGGTTTGGTCGACGAGGGTTGGGGTTACTTTGTCAGCATGAGTAGAGATTTCAGCATCAAACCAAGAATTGAGCATCATGGTTGCTTAGTCGATATTCTAAGCCGAGACGGGCTGATTGAGGATGCATACGAGTTCATAAAGAACATGCACATTAACCAAATGCTGTGATATGGAACTTTGCTTGAGTCTTATAAAGTTCATAAGCACATTGAAATAGGAGAAGAAGCGTTTAAACTCATAATCAGTTTAGAGCCTGCACATAGTGGGGATTACATGCTACATTCTAATCTATATGCATCTGTCTGTAGATTAGATGATGCTAAGTGGTTGAGAATTGAGATGAAAGTACAAGGAATCAAGAAGGATCCTGGCTGCAGCTTTATTGAGTTAGATGGTGTCATTCATGAGTTTTTGGCTGATTTACAGATCAGTAGAGGACATGATTGAGAAGATTATGAATGTGCCTGATATAGTGGTGGTGAGACTGGACGCTGCAGAAGAAGTGAGAAGCTGGCCATTGCATTTGGCCTTGTCAAGACTTCTCCTGTAACTACAATCAGAATATTGAAAAATCTCAGAATACGTGTAGATTGTCACAATGCGACAAAGATTATATCAAAGGTTTTTGGGAGAGAGATTGTGATCAGGGATAGAAATCGATTCCACCACTTCCAAGGATGGGTTGTGTTCCTGCAATGATTTCTGGTGATCATCATGCTGAAAACATGTGCGCGGAACGCCTTGTAAGCTTGTGGCTCAATCTATTCGTATAGTCCCGACATAGAACGAAGGATCTTTAGCCGGACAAAGGACCTAGTCTTTCAACAAGATACGTGCTTGGGAGTAATTGTCTCCATTGGTTGAGTCACCATCCATTAATCGTGAATTAAATTATTTTTGTTCTCAAATAAAATGAAATTTAAAAAGCACTTAATTTTGTTCTCAAATGGGATTAATCATGTATGAGATGTCTTCACTTGGTGAATTGTGTTTTTCCAATTATCAATCACTCGCTCCTCGAGCACTTGTTTATATTTTGAAATATTTTATATCCATTCCAAATATTATCTGAGCTTAATAATTAACTAAATTTATATCAGTTGAATTTGACAAATTACTCAACCGATGTGAACGTGTTTAAATCAGGGATTTGTTCCAATGGCAATAATTAATAGGGGCTTAAAAAGAGGTGGCGCAGCCAGAGAGCTGAAATTATCAACCCCAGTTATATTAACTGCGAAACAAACAAGACCAAGAACAGTATGTCAGGTTCCACAAGTTCTCGGCATTTATTAATATTTATATGTGTATATATATAGCATGCACCCCACACAGATCATATACCAAATATGTTTACTGCTGCTTCTCTTCTCCAGCGATGAGATCCATAACCACACGTTTAATGCTTCCATTGTTCTTCTTCAGCAGTTTCTTGTTCATTTCCGTATCACGAAAACCCTGCATCAAAACTAGTATTGTTAAAATTTTACAAGTCAAAACCGAATAAAATTAACAAGCAGGGGGGAAATCGAAGGGAGAATTTAGATGAAGCTCACCATCTCCTGGAGCTCGTCAAGTAAAGGATCCCATTGGGTAACATCACAAAGATCATCCACTGCTCGCTCCAGATCATACTCGTTCATTCTCAGGATCTCCTTGTTTAGATCAACCTGTTTGAAGCCCATCTGCTCAAGTTCCCTCAGAAGTGTACTCTCTACTTCTTCCTTTTCCGGAAGCTCTTTCGTATAGGCCACCTTGTTCCCAACCGATGGTGCTGAAGGATTAAGGACAAATGGTGTAGGAGTAGAGAAAGCTGGAGGAGCTATATCAGACAGATCGATGATAGGATATTTTTCAAAAGTTGGGGCAGGAAGAGCAGAGCTCGATGCACCATTTCCTACAAGTAAGCTATCTGTGATGGGAAACTTCATCTCCTGTTCATTGTTTGGCAGCGGAATATGAAATACTGGATCCACTATTTCCATCATCCTGTTGGAGTTATCAGGCTCCAGGCGGGTATCTTCGACCAGGGGTGTCAAGTCCACATTAACAATTTCAGGACCATTCAAGACACTGTTCACCGGGGGTAAATTTAGGTTCAAACCCTGAACACCAACACGTGGCGTCTCTTTCAAAGTAGCATCAACCTATATTCATGCATAAAAGAACCAAACTCACTATCCTAGTAAGAACATGAGACATGACACAACTTCAGAAACTGTTGTCTACAGCGACCAACCTGGATAAGAACCCAAACACGTTGCCCAAACTTTTGGCCAGAGGGTGAAGCCATTCTCCAGTAAGAGATGTACCTGCCTGGAAGATCAGGAGAAACAAAATCCACAGCAACATCAAGCTCGTGGTCAACAGCCAAACCAGTTGCAGGAATCTGACATAATAAACCATATATGGGTAAGAACGTAATTTTGAAAATAAAAAACTTACGTACCACGAACAAAAAGAGACCACCACTCCCAGAGCCTTAGAAATTCTATAAAACCACAACAAAGATATCTCACCTCTAGTTCAACTGACAATAAATTGCTCAATTTATCTCCACCTATCCAAACTAGTTGTGCTTTCTGGGGCCACGCAACTGTGCCATTGTTCCTCATTCTCCAAATCTTGGTAAATGGAGTTAAAGGTTCTACAGCAGTACCATCTAGTATATTGACATCCTGGATGAAGCGACTGTCTAGCTTGGATCCACCTGGTTTAACTTTATGAGCCCTTTGGATTTGTGGTGATGCCGGACACCATCCCCTGGCATGCTAATTTGGTACAATACATAAGGTACTTGAAGGAAACACATCTCGGAACAAGGACAAAAAGAACAACATTAGCTAAGACAAGATGAAGAGAATATCATTGAAGAATAAACATACATGATCATGAAACCCCTTGAATGACCACTGGTGTCGATTAATTGCTGGGTAATCTATTCTGAAATAGTCATTTTCATTACCCATAGCCGCAAAGCAGATGCTGCACAAATCGTAATCCGCCTTTCTGCAGAATATAAGTGTACTGGTTACAATCTGGAGGGACCAGTCTAACATCTTTTTTCATAAAAGACAAATTAGTCGACATATTAGTTCTTACACTTTAGACTTGAACCTAGGACCAGTTATTGGATGCACTCCACAAAGATCACAGCGAACACCACGATGGAAGATAGTCCCACAACCATCATTTTGACTTCTGCTCCTGTTAAATGCGGCTGCCAGAGAAGCAGGTTTTGGTGGAGCAGCCGAGACATTTTCCACTGATATTCCAGAAAATGGGCACTCATAAGTGAAACTTGAGTCTGGAAATTTATGAAAATTACCAGGATTAGGGGACAGAAGTGACTCCTGAGGGTTCTCAAAACCACTAGGGAATACACATCCGGTTCTCCCATTTGGAGAGTTTCCCTTCAAAGGATCAGAAGTAACAACAATCCCAGGGTTTGCAACAGGTGGCTGATTAGAACGGGTTAAATGCGGCATCGCATCCAAATTACAGTCATTTATCATCTTGGCTTTCTCTTTCTTACCAACATTAAGATGTACGACCCTTGGATTAGTATTTTCAGATGCTGATCTTTCAAGTTGTCCAATGTCGATACTCTTTGAGTTGAGTGCCCCAGCCACAGTACTAGTGTCAGGTGCCTTAGAAGATGATGCATTAATGGTTCCTCCAATTAAACTTTGAGCTCTAAAGCCGACAATTTTTGCAGTCGCTTCATTAAGCTTTCGGTGGAATCTCATTACATTTGGAAGGTTGCTTTTCAGATTTCCCAGCTGATGGGACAACGGTTATTTTAGGATCAATCCGAGAGGAATCCGAGTCTTTAGATTCAGGTACAGCGGAACTGCTTTCAGGAACATCACTCTCTGCACTAGGCTGCACTCTAGTTTGGGCTTCTGCTAGCTGGTCTAGGTACGACAAGCCCACTTTGGAGAAGTAATTAACAAGCCCGGTAGCAACTGGACATATACCTGGAGCAGTAGAAGACGCTTTTGATAACAAATCAGTTGAGAGATTCACAAGTGTCCCACGTAAGGGCACAGTTTTCAGAATTTCTGACACTCCAACAATAGGATTTTGAAACGCTTGTTCCACTCGAGGGGATCTTAAGGGAGTAGAATTTCCAGTTGAGAGAGAAATCGGAGTACCATTCTTTTCATCCTTTAATTTAACAGTAATTCTCAACGGGTTCAGGGATTGCTTCACCACATCACAGAGATCATCATCATCAACAAGAGCAATGGAATCTCCATCTTCATCAATATAAGTAAGAATGATTTCAGTATCAGGAGCAAACTTAAAGAGGGAAAATATCTTCTCGGTCAGTCCACCCATGCTGAAATCCAACCCCCCATCAAGAACCTTGGCATTGAAACGTCTGAGAATATCGCCATATTTGACCTGTAAAAATTGTTAACAATGATGATCAGGAAAATTTTGACAATACTAGAAGTATGTACAACTAGATATCGGTAGTTTGCAGAAATCGAAGGAAACATCAAACATATAACATCGAACAAAAGGTGAAAAACCGAATGACATCTGGCAAAGTGAGCAAGTAACATCGAAGGGATAAGATGGTAGGGAAAAGAGCTGACCGATCACCTTATGATCATCTGTGCTTATTCAGGAACTGAAATAATTAATATTAAACAATTCCAATGCAGAATGCTTCCCCAGTAACAACACGTAGTAAAACATTAGATTATCATGGATGGCGGAAAAAAAAAGAACCACTAACAATCAAATTTGAGAACGGCCACATCCATACCAATCCGAAGAGATACACTCCGGGCAAATTGAGTCCACATTAAATAGGTACTGAAACCAAACCATATATGCAAAGTTTCAAATCCAGAAACATGGTCAATCTGTATGCTCGTACTTTAAACGGGTCAAAGTAAAGGGAACAAGATAATGGGAAAAGTGATACCTATAAAATTTATCTCAACCTTACTAAGACACATCCAACCTGTTTTCTATAGAACGGGTAACAAACCAAGTGAACATTTCGACAGAAACAAAAAACCAAAGAACAAGGGAGTACGAACCCGTCAACATCAGTACCAAAAAAAATAGAGAAAAGAAGATCGAATGGTGAATTCTCAAACAGCCGCGGAAACTAACATCCAAGAATCGATACGGAGAACGAAAACCCCTTTCAACAAACACACGACAAATCCTCGAAAAAAGAAAACATGAAAAAAGAAATTTTCTCCCCAAAATAAAAATATAATACTCTCACAAACACAGTCACCGCACCCAAACATAGCACACACCAGGATAAAAAAAACGAAAATTTACTAGCATCACTGAAAGCCAATAGATTGATGATTCGAAAGATGGATTCTAGAAAGACACCTTGATCACCACGGTAGAAGCCTCCATGGCTACAATCGCGTTCCTAATAAGCCGCAAGTTCAAGAAATCTCCGCCCCAGAAATGAAGAGATTCAGACAGTTGTATAGCCCTTATATAGGGGTATGAGCAAGCTCTAAACCCAAACGAAGATGAGAGAGATTTCACGCAATCCCACTCGACTCGAGTGTCAACGAACTGTGAGAAATGGAGGGTTTGTTTGGATGATTATAGAAAAATAAATAAATATTTATATTTGATTTTATTATCAATTAATCCATTTTCTTATCTTGTTCCCGAAGAAAACCAAACGGACGAAGGAACCCAAAAAGTCGTCGATGCAATAAGTTGTCAACCGCCAATAGCAGTAATGATTATCAAATTCTGAAAAGAAATTACAATCTTCGTTTCCATATATTTTATTAATATTAATATTAATAATAAATAGTAAGTTTGTCTCACGTATATTTATGAATAATATTTTCAATAATAAATAATATTTTAATATAAAAATTAATTTTTTCTATTATTAATACAAATAAAAGATCTGTTCATAAAATTAATTTATGACCGTCTCACAACTCAAGTTTTCTAATTATTAAAATAAGCACAATTTAGAGTTAAATTTGTTTTAAATTCCCACATCTAAACTTAAATTTACATTCGGTATCCGTCAAAAAAATATGTGTTTGCGATATATGATCCACATCAAAATATATTTACAATCGCTGAGCTCACATGTAATTTCTCAAATGAAAATTATTACAAAACATTATAAATGGTGCTAATATATGATATTTGAGTATTAATTGTTTCAGATATGATAATAATGATTTTTAAGTACTCAAACATGTATAACAAATGTTGGTGTTAATGACACATTTGTCTTTATCGGATAAAAATCGATACATAATATTGAAAATAGATATTAATATATGATATTTAAGTACCAACTGTTTCAGATTTGGTACTAATATATGATTTATGTGTACTAAAATATATGTAACAAATATTGATATTGATAAAATTGTTCCAGTTTTATATTCAAAATCTTATTTTTTTGTACCGGATATAAAATAGTTAGTACTCAAATATCATATGTTAGTACCATATTTTCAATATTTTATACCAATTTTTATCTGAAAATATAAATGTATCATTAATATCAATATTTGTTATAGATGTTTGAATACTCAAAAATCATATGTCAATACTAGATCTGAAACAATTGACATTCAAATATAATATATTACTATTATATTTTTAATCTTTTGTATTGATTTTCATTCAAAAAAAGACATGAAAGTTCAAGGAGTTCAAAAACATTTTCTCACACGGGGCCAATAGCAATTTTTTATTTACTTTTGAGGAATTTTGAGCAATTTATCATCAATTTAATATAAAATATACATATATAAATAAGCACATACAAACACAAATATTTTTTTTAGATCAAAA
The DNA here is from genome assembly GCF_025594145.1 of Primulina tabacum. Classification (NCBI taxonomy): domain Eukaryota; kingdom Viridiplantae; phylum Streptophyta; class Magnoliopsida; order Lamiales; family Gesneriaceae; genus Primulina; species Primulina tabacum. The sequence goes on from NC_134557.1 coordinate 5,646,538, forward strand.
TCAAAACCTTAAATTCTGGTTACTTTTGGCCCACTCGTACATAACAGATGTATTTATTATCCTTGGAAAAATATTATGATAACTGACTATAATTAATAATTAGTTTACCGTCATTGTCTCATCATGTATTTGCCATATTTTTTTGTGTTACGCCTAATGTCGTACACACCATCTGGAACTCGAATGGCTCGTGCGTGTTGTTCAGAGTGTAGTTCGACCTACATATTTTCACGACACGCCTTTACATTGTTTATCAAGGTTTTGAAGATTATTATCTCATGCCGAATGCCATACGACAACACCCATATTTGATTATCAAGATGAACAACAAATTCAAGATCTCCCGAAATTTAATAGTTCTAAATATATCAGCCAATAATCTTACACGATAATTTAAACAGACCGAATGCTTATCTTAATTATGTAGAATGATGTATACAGGGTGTTTAGCCAACTTGCACAGCGGAAATTAAAACTTCGCTATTACCTTTACAATATAACTACTAGCGGAAATATATATTACTTCAATAAAACAAGTTGAATTAGACTTTCCAGCTGATGTCCTCAAAATTTTAAGTTTTTGTCATCCTATATTCTTAAATCTTTGATAGAAACATAGCATATGGCCCGATCCTACAACAATTTCTGAAGATCGGTTGGCGCAAAATGCTTTCCCTTCTATTTTCATATAAAATTCGATGATAGATGCCGACCATTGAATTCAAGAGAGATTGAGCTCAGTAGGATTTGGAGTCTTAGTCCTTGGACCACCTGATGTTTCCATGAAAGAATGAGCTAAAATTATTAGCTAATGAAGGTAAAAATACAAGTATTAGGTTAAAAACCAAGGTATGAAAAAACTATCGAACAAAAACGAAGGTAATTTTTTCTAACACCCAAATCCAAGGGATATATATAATATATAGATCGTAGTAGCTCGTCAATATATATATATATATATCCAATCCCAACGAGAATAGAAGCCAGTTGCTTTCGGCTTGTCTTGTAGTCAGTCTTTTAGCTTATGTATATATACAGACACACACAAATGAGGTAGGGATTCCTTAATATATATATATATATAAAGAGTTTCCAATATATTTAAGACTATGCAAAAGTCTAAAAATGCGACCAACCTGACAAATGCGGCATAAATGAATATATACAAGTAGATCGTCCAATTTACTAACTTTATCTCTGCATATTTGATCTCAGGCAAAGAATTAGCCTCCCGATAACCTCCAAAGAATCATGATTCTTGAACTACTGTAGACAGTTGCGAAAGAAACGAATTCCCTGTTCCATAATTAGCACAATTACAACAAAAGATGTTATTGTCCTCGATAAAGGCACACGAACCTCATGGAAAAGCAACTGTTTCGCTGAAGGATTTCGTTTTCATTTCAAACTACTTTGGCTTTTAGCATATTTCAAGCACAATACAATGTTTCGAAACAAAATAAACTGAAAAAAAGTTTCATGGGTAAAAATACTAAAGCTTCTATTTTTTAAAAAAAAACAAAAACAAAAATACTGAAGCTCTTAGTACAAGCTACAAATATGAAATTGATGGGTTTTGTAATGTCATTGATAATTAGCGTATGTTTTCAAATAACAGCTTATCCATAGCAATAATCTTTCGATTCAAAGATATCAGGGACAACTCACATGCAAAGCAAAAGCAATGTCTGCTTGATCTACCGTTAATGCTACTCGTCTTTTGTTATCTTCTCGTGATTGTCCTAGTTTGATTATTCCCTGAAAATTGATTTCGTGCTCGTAAGCTTATTCAATCTTCCATGGATTTTCTACGGAATACAATAAAGTTGATGTTCAATAATATATGCCTGTAGTATTCCATATTGTACGAGTAGTTTTACCTGATCATCTAACACTCTACACATACTTGATAGTTCCATAATGCCCAACGGTGGGATTGAGGTTGATTTGCATACATCCCTGTAACATTTGTTCAGCTGCAGCATAGTATAGAGACTTTCATTAAATGATGCCGTGTAAATTTCTTATATTGTCCTAATTTTAGAAACCACACCTCACCAACAGTTGTATCCTTCTTCCCTGCTCGGAAAAGTTTCACAAGGGAGCATAGTATGAGCTGCCAAAGTAGCCATTCAACATTTAGTAGAAAACATATACATAGGCAATGAAAAATTTACAGGCCGCTATGTATATTTCATGTCCAGGCATAAGATAACTTTACAGCTGAAAATAGTTTTTATTGAGAGATGTCTTCTCAGTAAAGCTTACCTGTTGATGTTGTGGTAGGGATTGAATGGTGTCTACTGCAGGTGATTTAAATGTTTTTGATAATGCAGAAGCAACATGGTCTATCCTCACCTATAACAAGATCAAACCATAAGAGAAAATGGATTGCCTGTAGGCTGTGGCTAAAAGTGAGGACAGCAAATAAATTATGTTAAAAGCTACTGGGGCATTGTGCAGGCTACAAATACTCAATGGAGCCGGTGGGATTTTCCTTTGCAGTGGAGTGACTGTGAGTGGTATAAATTTGCTAAGTGATTAGTAACATCGGTTTTTAAAAATATACTGGAGGATATAGACTGATTTCTCAATTCACTCCAAAAGGTGATTCAAACCTGTACCAATGATCCGCGAGTGAAGTTACTTAACCGCAAGCATCCTTGACTCATCTATTTATCCTCTTGAAATATTTGCACAAGCGTACAAACAGACACTAAATATTAGATTTATGTGAACTTTGAAAGAAGCACACGGTCGTTATACACATTTCTCAGTTAGAGAATGGGCAAGCTATGAGTGCTGCCATAGTTTAAGGTTGTTACAAGTTCATAACTACCAACAGTCAAACACTTAATTATTTTATAAGCCCGTTGTTTACTCTAGGAGACTACTTAATTTGATGATGGAAAGACTAAAACTTGTAATGGAATTTTTCAAAGGCACTTGAGTGATATAAATCGATTAACTTGGGTTTTTGGAGCAACTTTCTGTGAGAGGATATCAACAAGAAGATATTATCATAGATATGAAAGCATGTCTTTTCACAGGAAAATTACTTTTTGTTACACAACTACAAGTGATTCTAGAAAAAAATGACTTGCTCAGGTTATGGAAGACTCAACAATGGAACATAATATAAAGGAAAAATTATCAAGAAATTATCTTCAGAATGGCTGTATTGGGCTTTGTCCTACAGCAAAGGAAACTTAAAAATATGCAATTGCTATACAATGTTTACCAGATTATTTTCTCGAGTAGTCAACCAATTGAAATCAGCAGACATCAGTTGATCTTCATTCTTTCCAGTTGATGACAAACTCTTGTTGATCGAGTCTCTTATCTCAGCTTCTAGCATCCCAATTGCACTCCTATAACAGAAACATGAAAATAATGCAGTAATTCATGAACAACAAAGGTATTAGCAACTACAAAAATAATTCATTGTCTTGTCCAATGCAGTACTTTTATAATGTTGCAGATTCGTGTTACTGCTTGGTACTGAGAATTAAATAAAGCAAAAAATAAGGGGAATTAAAAATTGGTGAATGTAGAAATCAAATGCCAACCTGCAAATAGAAAGAGCCTTCCTCATATCTCCAGATGCTGCAGCAACTCTCTGCAGCAACACAAGCACAGGAAATTTAGCAATCTCTTGACCCTCAAGTGACACGTGAATCTTCCAGTAAGTTTTAAATAAAAGAATGAGAAAAATAACAGCGACATGCTTAGATTTGCCAAATAGCCTGTATAACACTCTTTATTATCCAAAGGGCATTAAAGATGAAACATACCCCAGCACAGAGTTCCACGGCTTGTGGCTGGAAGACGGTATAAGGAAGTGCCTGTTGAAATCGCAGCCAGATTAAATGATATCAAATATAAATGCATCCTTATTTGCCAAAATGACATTTTTTTTCCATTTCCTTTGCTTTCTCCTTTGATATAAGCTAACTGGATTTGTTTCATAATTAACATAGTATTTTCCAAATAGGAAGTGCAGAAAGTCCTTAACTCAACTTCAGTGTTTTGGCGGTCTTATGTTGCAAAAATATGCCTTCATCCACTAAACAACATGAGACTACATCTTCTATACATGATCTAATGCTGGAGTTAAGTGGCAGCATGAAAATTTTCCTATTGAATACTTGATAGAAGGCTCAATCAAAAATAAACTCTCTCTCTCTCTAGATGTGTAATAAGTTACAAAAGCTTACCCTCAATCTGTCTTCAAGAATCATAATGATCTGATCCTTGGAATAGGCGCGAAATGTTATTACCACAGGTTTGCCTAGCAGAGAGAAAGAAGATCCCGTGTCAATACGTTTCCACCAGGAGACAATCTGACAGAATTATGTCAACTTTCTAACAACATCTACTCAGATAAAAGAGAAAGGACAACTAAGTTGAGCATTAGACAGTTGGACTGAGTATCTTCTGCCTTCTGACAGATAGAAAAGCTAAGACTTGTGGATTAAAAACATGTTATTCATTGCATGTCTATTTACACTGTTGATCATTTACATTTATAGCAAATACAGCAAATGGAAGAATGACACATGGATTTGTTTGTTGCAACTAACATGCCAGACTATTATTCTGTTTGTTTCGTGAGTAGGCATTCATCAGTGTTCCCTTGATGGGCCAGGCTTTGAGCATTTGATTATGGATCAGACTTTAATCATTTGATTATGGGCCTTGAATCTTTGTTCTCTTGACTTCCTCCCTCAAGCTCAGCAGTGGTTTAGGAAGAACTCTGAGCTTGGAACGTGATCTGAGAAAAGATGCAGCAGTCAACGGCTTAGTGAGGATGTCTGCTATTTGATCAGAAGTTGGGACATGCCGCACGGAGATAGACTTGGATAATACTTTTTCTCGGACAAAATGTAGATCGAGCTCAAGATGTTTTGTGCAAGCATGAAGTACTGGATTTGCACTTAAGGCAATGGTGCTGAGATTATCACACCATATGATAGGAGGTGTGACTGGTTGAACATGAAGTTCAGTTAATAAAGATTGAATCCAAAGAAGGTCCGACGTGGCATTAGCAAGGCTTCGATATTCAGCTTCGGTACTGGAGCGTGAAACTACAGCTTGCTTTTTGGAGCTCCAAGATACAGGAGTGTTCCCAAAGAACCAACAAAACCCAGAGGTGGATCTTCGATCATCAATATCGCTGCCCCAGTCAGCATCACAGTAGCCAACAAGATTGAGATTAGAAGACGGTGTGAGATGAAGACCAAAATCAAGAGTGCCTGTGAGATAACGAAGAATACGCTTGACAGCCTTCCAATGAGTATAAAGAGGCCTTTGCATAAACTGACATACTTTATTCACACTGAAGGAAATGTCTGGTCTTGTAATTGTGAGATATTGAAGAGCTCCGACTGTGCTTTGATATAAGGTAGCATCTTCAAATATATCACCGTCATGTGCAAATAACTTACTGTTGGTAATCATAGGTGTAGGCAGAGATTTAGCCTTATCCATTTTTGTTTTGAGAAGAAGATCTCGGGCATACTTGGTTTGAGTAAGAACTACGGATTGGTCTGGACGCTTAAGCACTTCAACGCCCAAGAAGACAGACAAATCACCAAGATCTTTGAGAGAGAATCGAGTATGTAGCTGTAAGATCAAGTCTTGAACGTGAGAGTTATTATTTCATGTAATTAATATGTCATCCACATATATAAGAACATAGAGAATAGAACTTGAATCATATTTGACAAAGAGGGAGGTGTCGGCCTTCGAGGCAGAGAACCCCATTGACAAAAGAACACGTTTGAGTTTGTCAAACCACGCACGAGGGGCCTGTTTTAAACCATAAATGGCTTTGTTCAATCTGCAGACAAGTTGAGAATTGCATGACCCAACCTCAAAACCAGGTGGTTGTCGCATGTAGACAATCTCATCAAGATGCCCACGTAGAAAGGCATTATTAACATCGACTTGACGAATATTCCAGCCTTTTGAAATGGCTTGGTGAGCACGAGCCTTATAGTGGTTGGCTTGACAACGGGACTAAAAGTTTCAGTGTAATCTAAACCAGGAGTTTGAGAGTACCCTTTGGCCACTAGACGAGCTTTATACCGTGCCACAGAGCCATTGGGATTAGTCTTGAGTTTAAAAACCCACTTGCAGCCTATGATTGGGGCGTGGGTGGGGGCTTCAACAAGGGACCAAGTGTGATTTTGAACTAGTGCTTGATACTCATTATGCATAGCCTGACACCATTCCGGAGAGTCTTTTGCCTCATGAAAAGTTACTGGCTCACAAGGTATGGAGCAGCTTGTGACTAAAAATTTAGGCTTAGAAATTCCAGCCTTGGATCGAGTGATCATCGGGTGGCAATTCTTGGGAGAGGATGCAGAGTTTGAGGAATCCGAAGGAGATGATGGAGACATGGAAATGGTAGGAGAAGAACTAAGTGGAGATGAATGAGGATTTGGAGAGGAGTATAAGTTTGGAGGTATATGAGAGGGAATGAGTTGTGGTAGGTAAATTAAAGAAGTGTCTGAGGGATCTTGAGAAGTGGATTGAAACATACTGTTGTAAGGAAAGACAAGTTCATTGAATTTGACATCCCTAGAGATATAAACTCGGCCATCCTTACTATAACAAATGTACCCAAGAAAATACAAGGTTTCGAGCGGAATTCAAGCTTATGGTTATCGTATGGTCTAAGGCATGGAAAACATAGACACCCAAACACACGGAGAGAAGAAAAATCAGGAGTTCTATGATAAAGAAGCGTGAGTGGTATATGGCCAAGAGTACCAGAAGTTGGAAGTCTGTTAATAAGATGAACGGCAGTGAGGAAAGCATCTTCCCAAAAACTTAAGGGCATAGAAGCATGGGCAAGCAAGGAGAGACCAAACTCAACAATATGGCGGTGTTTTCTTTCAACGACACCATTTTGCTGAGAAGTGTAAGGGCAGGAGAACCTATGTATTATGCCATGATTGTGAAGAAAGTTAGAAAGAGATCTAAACTCTCCTCCGAAATCAGTTTGTAGGATCTTAATATGTTTCTGAAATTGGGTTTGAACATACTTTTTAAAGTGAAGAAACACGGAATACACTTCAGATTTAAGCTTGAGAAAATAAATCCAAATGAACCTACTGTAGGCATCAACAAAGCTCACATAATATTTGAATCCATTTCTATATATAGTATGAGCTGGACCCCAAACATCCGCATATATTAATTCAAAAGGTTCTGAATATTGTGTTAAGGAATAAGGGAAAGGTAACTTATGACTCTTTCCAAGTTCGCAGGCAGTGCAAAAAGCCATAGATTCATTCCTAGAAACAGAGACATTACAAGAAGATAAAATTTTCTTAACTACAGGTAAGCTAGGATGGCCTAGTCTAAGGTGCCATCGTTCTAAGAGACTCGGAGGCACTTTGATTGATGGCTGGACATGGTCCTTGTTAGCAGAAGAGAAGGAAATAAGTTGGCCAAGACTAAACTTGTATAGGCCATCATGCAAACTCCCTTTGAGAAGCACTTCCCGAGTGGCTAGATCCTTCACAAGACAAAAATGAGGGTGAAATTCAAAGAAAACATGGTTATCTTGTGCAAACTTGCTAACACTCAATAAGTTTTTATTTATTTGGGGAACACGAAGAAGATTGGTTAGCACAAAGGTACGAGATGAAGAGGGGGAAAGGAATTTGGAATGACCAAGATGAGAGATAGCCAAACCTGCTCCATTTCCCATTTGAACCTTACCGCCTCCTGAGTACTCAGAACCCAAGGTGAGATTTCCTAGTTCTTGAGTGACATGATGGGATGCCCCTGAATCTGGAAACCACCATTCTTCAACAGGAGAGTCAGAGGCAGTAGTGTTGAATGCAGTAGTGTTGAGGGCAGATGGTGGATGTGGTGGAGAGGACCGATGTTGATACTGATATTGCGGTGGTCTGGCATTTTTTGGCATTGGAACATAATCTTTCTCAAAATGATAATAGCATATTTGTGCAACATGTCCAGTGATACCGCAGATTTGGCAGACAGGGCGGTCATTGTTGGGTTGCCAATTTCGTCCCCCTCCTCTCATGTTTCTACCACGGCCTCGTCCTCGTTGATAAGAACCTCTGGAGGGCTGAAAGGGCTCGTGCTTCTTTGGTGATGTTACGGTTGAGACATGAATAGCAGGAGCAGGGCTGTTGCCATTGAGATTATAGGTCTCAATGCGTCCTTCGTGTGACAGGAGTAAAGCACTGACATCAGCAAAATTAAGAGAGTCAGTGCGTGAGGTAATGTGAACTACCACTGAATCATACTCGATTCCTACTCCTCCAAGGACATATAAGATTTGATCTTCCTCTGTGATCAGATGACCACTAGCCGCAACTGTATCTATAAGGTTTTTCATCTTGCTGAGATAGTCTTTCATGGTCAAGTTACCTTTCTTGAGTGTTTGTGTTATGAGCACGGGTAAAGGATCGGGTTATGGGTCGGTGAAGAGGTTGATCGTTTAACTCTGAGATTTGTTTGTGGCTTTTTCTACCTTGTCTACCTATTTTTTTGATGTTCGAGGCTCGTTTGAGAGAACCTCGTGATCTCAATATTAGCTATATTTTTTGAGAAAAGCTGAATGTTTATTTCTTTCATCAGCAACCCTTTAAATACAAGATAAGCATTAAATTGGTATCCATGAAAAATGCCTATTATTCCCCTATCTAAGCTCGAGATTCTAGCACTTATTAAAGGAAAGTAAATAAAAATCCAATCAATCTCATTCTTTATTTTCTGAACTTTCCATGAGTAAACCTTTGATATAGCACATCCTTGATTTTTGCTGCTCCATTCTTGTTTGAGTTGGGCTGGGCCCTATGGATTGAGTCCCTAACATCTGCTCCCCCTTGGAAATCGTGGTTGTCCTCAAACACGAAAGAGGGAAAGCGAGCTGTGAGCATGGCGACGTCTTCCCAAGAAGCTTCTGCAGGTGACAGGCCCTCCCAATGCACTAAGACTTCAGATTTGCCTTGGTTCGTGCGTTTGTCCAGTACTGCCATTGGTGAAGGATGAAATGCTTCCAAGGGAGGGGGAGGAAGTACCGGGTTGGAGAAGGAACCTCCTTTAAACTTCTTTAAGGATGAGACATGAAAAATTGGGTGGGTCCTCGAGTTCTCTGGAAGGTGTAGCTTGTAAGCCACTTGCCCTACTTTGGCCAACACCTTAAATGGACCGTAGTAGCGAGGGGAAAGCTTTGCATTGCCTCTGGATGCTAAGCTTTGCTGTCGATAGGTTGGAAGCTTGAGAAGTACCAAATCCCCTTCCTTGAACTCCACTTCCCTGTGTTTCTTGTCATAATGCAGCTTACATAACATTCTGAGCTTGTAGCAAGCGATCACGAGCTTGGCGTAACAGTTGGTCACGCTGTTGCAGTGCGTGATCCACGGCCTCCAGACGTGCTTGGCCGGGGAGATAAGACAGAAGGCTTGGTGGTTGGCGACCATAAACGATCTCAAAAGGGGTGGCCTTAAGAGCTGTGTGAAAGCTTGTGTTATAGCAAAATTCTGCCCAAGTTAGCCATTCAAACCATTTCTTCGGTTGATCGCTTGTAAAGCACCGCAAATACATTTCTGGGATGCGATTTATTGCCTCGGTTTGTCCGTCGGATTGGGGATGATAAGCTGAGCTGAAACACAATTTGGTGCCACTCAGATGAAAGAGTTCCTGCCAAAAAGAGCTTGTGAAGGTTACGTCTAGATCGCTTACTATTGTTTCGGGTAGCCCATGTAACTTGAAGATGTTGTCGAAAAAGATTTTGGCGACTGAAACTGCGGTGTAAGGATGGGCTAAGCCAATGAAGTGAGCATATTTAGAAAAGCGATCGACAACCACGAAAATTACAGTCTTCCCTTGTGAGGTAGGCAACCCTTCGATGAAATCCATTGAGATGTCGGCCCAAATGTGGTAAGGAATGGGCAGAGGTTGTAGGAGTCCAGCTGGCTTCATTGCTTCCGTTTTGTTGTGTTGGCATGTGGAACAATTGGACACTACTGCTTGGACTTGACGTTTCATCCCTGGCCAATAAAAATCTCGCCCTATGCGGTGGAGAGTGCGCTGGTAGCCTTCATGACAGCCTTCATGTACCATTGCAATAATAGGAGCAGTTAATGGTGATTGTGGAGGAAGGTAGATTTTGGATTTAAACCATAAAATGTCGTTTTTAACTTCCCATGGCCCGAAAGCCTCTCCATCGTGAACATCTCGAATTATGCGTTGTACTTCTGGTGTATTAGAGTGTGCTTCTCTGATGGCTGCCAGAAAATCCCACTGTGGTTTCGAAATGGCCATCAAACAGCCCTCATCCTCGCCTAGGCGTGAAAGTGCGTCCGCCACGACATTTGATTTTCCTGCCCGATATTCTACCTTAAAGTCATAACCCATTAATTTGCTTATCCCTTGTTGTTGTGGAGAGGTTGAAATACGTTGTTCGAGCAAAAATTTGAGACTATAGTGATCCGTACGAACAATGAAGGAGTTTCCCCAAAAGTAAGAGTGCCAGTGACGCACGGCTTTGATGAGTCCAATGAGTTCCTTTTCATAGGCAGGTAGTTTCCTATGGCGGAGAGCGAGTGCGCTGCTGAAGAATGCAATGGGGCGCCCTTGCTGTTGAAGTACAGCCCCTATTCCTGTTTCTGATGCATCACACTCCACGATGAAAGGTATGGATAAATCGGGAAGAGCAAGGACGGGTGTAGAAGTGAGCACTTTCTTCAATGTTTCAAAGGCAAGCAGGCTATCAGCTGTCCATGAAAAGCCTTGTTTGCGCAGCATATTGGTTAAGGGGGCAGCAATAACTCCATAGTTTTGCACAAATTTGCGGTAGTACCCTGTTAGTCCGAGGAATCCCCGGAGAGCCTTTAGAGTCATGGGTTGTGGCCAGTGTTGAATGGCTGTTATTTTATTTTCATCCACACTCACCCCCTTCCGTGAAACCACATGTCCTAAGTAAGCAACCTGTCTTTGAGCAAAGTAACATTTGGATTTCTTAAGGAATAAGCGCTGTTGTTGCAGGATTGTGAAGACAGTACGAAGATGGCAAATGTGATCTTCCCAGGTTGCGCTGTAAATGAGGATGTCATCAAAGAAAACCAAAACAAATTTCCGTAAAATGCCGCCGAAAATTGATTTCATTAAAGCTTGAAAAGTAGAAGGCGCATTAGTGAGGCCAAAAGGCATCACCATAAACTCAAAGTGGCCGTGGTGGGTGCGAAAGGCCGTCATGTGGATGCTACCGGGGTCCATCAAAATTTGATGGTAGCCGGATCGCAAGTCTAATTTCGAAAAATATTCAGCGCCATGTAATTTCTCCAACAATTCGTCGATCACCGGAATGGGGAACTTGTCCTTTACTGTTTTTGCATTCAAGGCACGATAGTCGATACAAAAGCGCCAAGTGTCATATGATTTTTTGACTAACAATACTGGTGAGGAGAAAGGGGATGAGCTGGGTCTAATAATCCCTCTTTGTAGCATCTCATCACATTGCTTCTCAATTTCATCTTTCTGCATATGAGGGTATCGATAAGGTCTAACAACAATGGGGTTGGTACCTTGTTCCAGTAGGATTTTATGGCTGAATCCTCTTGAGGGTCGGAGTCCTTGAGGTTCCTCGAACAGGCTGTTGTAGGTTTCCAGAAGGTGTTGTAGCTGTGTAAGGGGTGCCTCCTCTAGTATAGTTGCCGAGAGGTTTCGGTGTGATGGAATATAGGATGAGTCTCCGTGCCACGTGACCAGCATGCCTTCTCTTACAAACTGCATCTGCATTTTTTCAAAATCCCACGTGATACTTCCTAAAGAGCGGAGCCAATTTACTCCCATGACAGCGCCAAATTCTCCTAGTGTGAGGACGTAAAAATCAACATGGAAGATATGATTTTCCAGTTGAATCTGAACAGCCGAACACATCCCCGAACATGGTAGACTCTTCCCATTTGCGACCTTCACAGATATGTCTCCTTGTTGCGATATTTCAAGGTTCAATTGTGAGACCAAATTGGAGTCTAAGAAACAGTGCGTGCTGCCGGAATCAATAAGGACACGGAGAGGTATCGAATGGATGTACCCTATTATTTGCATAGTCTAGGCGTTACTGATTCCCGTGATGGCGTGAAGAGAGATGCCTGGATCGTCTGGATTAATCATGTCAACTTCATCTTCTGGGTTGCTGTTCTCGACCACTTCTAGACGAAACAACCGTTTGCAACGATGTCCTGGAACGAACAGTTCATCACAGTTAAAGCACAACCCTCTTGAGCGTCGTTCCTCCATCTCTGATCTGCTCAATTGCCTCGTGATCGATGGTCGTGTGTTTGTTGGGATGGTACGTCTTTTTGGATAATTGGGTTCTTGTCGTAGGCTTCCCGTGCGTCTTTCGTACAAACGGGCCAGGCCCATAGCAGTTGTTAAATCTTTTGGGTGGTGAATGTCTACCTCAATCGCGATGTGTTCTTGTAGGCCGCTAATGAAAATTTCCACTTCTTGCTCGCTAGTGAGGGAGGAAGCTCATGCAGAAAGTTGTTCAAATTGACGTTGGTATTCTCCCACTGTGCCTATTTGTCGCAATTTCGATAGTTCTCCCAGTTTGTTGGTGCGAATCGGTGGCCTGAACCTCACGTGGCAGTACTGTGCGAAAGACTCCCATGTAAGATCGGGTCGATCTCGCTCAAGTTTTAAGAACCACAGTTGAAGATGAAAAGACGCGAGCCCCACACGCTGATCTTCGGGTGTGCGTTGATGGTGGAAAAAATGTTCACATCGGCTTATCCAACTAATGAGGTCGATTGACCCATCATATGTCGGGAATTCCATCCTGGAATATTTGGGAATGAATTGATTCGAGTTCCCCAACTCATTGGCTTTGCGCTGATCTCTTGTCTGTGAATCAGATGCTCCGCTGCTATCATCACTGTCCTTGCTGGTTTTTTGACACTTGAGCAGCCAATTCTTCAAGAGGTTGAAGAGGGTCGTAAATTGCTGTTGGATTGCTTGCAAATCGCCCATAACTACTGGCTCTGATACCAACTTGTTATGAGCACGGGTAAAGGATCGGGTTATGGGTCGGTGAAGAGGTTGATCGTTTAACTCTGAGATTTGTTTGTGGCTTTTTCTACCTTGTCTACCTATTTTTTTGATGTTCGAGGCTCATTTGAGAGAACCTTGCGATCTCAATATTAGCTATATTTTTTGAGAAAAGCTGAATGTTTATTTCTTTCATCAGCAACCCTTTAAATACAAGATAAGCATTAAATTGGCATCCATGAAAAATGCCTATTATTCCCCTATGTAAGCTCGAGATTCTAGCACTTATTAAAGGAAAGTAAATAAAAATCCAATCAATCTCATTCCTTATTTTATGAACTTTCCATGAGTAAACCTTTGATATAGCACATCCTTGATTTTTGCTGCTCGATTCTTGTTTGAGTTGGGCTGGGCCCCATGGATTGAGTCCCTAACAGTTTGCAATTGAAGTTTGTAGTGCATTACTCGTGCTTTTGATCTTGAAGCAAACAAACGGGTGACTCTTCCCCAAAGTTGGGATGAATTTTCACATCCCACCATTTGGCTTTGTACGGCTTCTATCATGGAAGCAAGAAGAAACGAGAAGAGTAGTTGATCTTGTCGACACCGGGAGATGTACTGGGGATTGATTGTTTCTTCACCGCCATCGGTGGAAACAAGATGAGAAGGAATCGGTGGGTTGTCGACGATGAAAATTTCCAATCCCAAACCTCGAATGCTAGCTAGAACTTGTAAGTTCCACAGCAGGTAATTATCATCATTTAACTTTACTGATGTAATCTGATTTGCTGGGTTGATGATAAGGAGATTGGGATTGGAAGGAATGCTGTTAATGGTTGTTGAGGAGTTGGCCTCCGCCATCTTTCAATGGCTCTGATACCAAGATAGAAAAGCTAAGACTTGTGGGTTAAAAACATGTTATTCATTGCATGTCTATTTACACTGTTGATCATTTACATTTATAGCAAATACAGCAAATGGAAGAATGACACATGGATTTGTTTGTTGCAACTAACATGCCAGACTATTATTCTGTTTGTTAGATTCGTGAGTAGGCATTCATCAGTGTTCCCTTGATGGGCCAGGCTTTGAGCATTTGATTATGGATCAGACTTTAATCATTTGATTATGAGCCTTGAATCTTTGTTCTCTTGACTCTGACAATGACAAAGGTGTTGGGAAATTACCCCGAAGTGATGCCGATCACGATGATAATATAGTACCGAAAAAATTGCGGAATAATCAATCAACAAAAACACAAGAATTTACGTGGTTCACCCAAAATAGGCTACGTCCACGGAGCTACTGCAAATCTTTTATAACAGGAGAAATATTACAACAAGTGTATATAATAATACACTAAATATCTCACACTCCCAACCCGAGTATAACCGAGAAAATATTTTCTCTAACTCACACAAGAAAAAAAACTCTCTTTTTTTCTCTCTTTATTCTATCAAGCTTAAGAGCTTCTGATTGGGATGATTTTAAAGTGCAAATGATGCACTTATTTATAGCTACGATCCTCCGGTATGAACAAAGAAAGAAGCAGTATTCTCTTTTGCAACCATCAACCATTTGAACACGTTTTTGACAAAATCATGTGCAAAATTCTAATAATGAAAGACAAAGGTGACCCACTCACCTAACAAAAGGTAACCAAAATTTAATAGATGCTTAAACTTGAAAGGAGCATGTGCTTCAAAGGATAAAGGTAAATTTGGAGCAACAAAAGAAATTTTAATTCTTGAACCCATCACTCGAGAAACCCTAAGTAAGAGGAATTGGAAGAACAATTAAAGCCATTGGGATCAGAATAGCTATCAAATGCAAGTAGAAAAAGATTTCATCTCTGGTAATTTGGAAATAAAGAAAATGGGTCTTCAGAGCCAATAGATTCCAAAGTTAGAGACAAATTCGAACAGAGTATCTACTCTTCTATTTTCTGGAACAACCTCCAGCATCAAAATGAATCTCAAGCTTTTGGAATATAACCAGATTAAAAGATAACACTCACAATTCAAACATCGAAGTTTTGGCATAAACCTGTCAGCTAAGTCAATAGCATTTGCGATGCCTGTAAAAAAAAAAAGCAAACCAGTTAAAAGATGATGATTATAACATGTTAATTGTTTTGGGTATCGCCCACATACCTAGCAAAATACATCTGGAAAATGGCATTGTTGTTAGCATGAAAAGATCTTGAAGCACAGCTCTGTCCTTGGTAATCAAATAATCCAATTCATCAACAATCACTAATCTGTCGACCATGGTTGCTAATTAGTAAAAAAACAATGAAACATTAATGCTTAGACGATATTCATAATTAGAAATTCTTTAACACTCGAGCACGCTGAACATTTACTGAGCAACCAAACAATTTTCTGGATAAACATGGGAACTCATCAAACTTAGACATGAGAATGTTAATATCTGATTCTTACATCATCTTCACATCCAGTGCATCCTTTTTGGAATATAGGTCATGAAGAAGCTGTAGAGGCAACTTAGAACAATTACGCTCCTTCTGCGAGTAATGTTTTCCGAGAATCTGTAGGACAATAAGAATGTTAGGAAATTTAATATTAATCAGCTAGAGATAAAATAATCTAAAGAATTGGTGCACCTTGCTGAAAATTTCAGTCGTCTGTGCAAGAAACATGCAATTCATGGACAAAATATCTGGAGGTTGCATTTGTTCCTGATTTAGGAAGAAACGAGGGAATTTGCCTCAGATACACAGAAAAGGTGAACAGGGAAAGAGAACGTGGACTTAATTGTAAACAGTTTAACAAGTGCTCAGGATGGGAACCTCGTTTGCCCAATTAACAAGGATCTGTCCAAGAAGCTCTATGGATAAAGACTTTCCAGTTCCAGGGCATCCAGATATATATATACTCCCAGGCTTTTCTTGCTTTACACATTTCTTGCAGAAATCTAAAATCGTGTTTAGCTCATTTTCACGGCAGACAGCACTTTTTGGAGCAGCAGATACGTGCAATGCCTCCTTTATCACCCTCACTTGCTCCACATCTACTAATATATAATCATCATTAAAAAAGTTGACTAACACCAAATTAATTAAGCTAAACATATCGACTATATCTACATGGCATGAAGATGACTTGCCTGCTGGATTCCAAATTGGCCTTACAGTAACAATATCAATTAATCTCTTTCTCACAGGCAATATTGGTAACTTTTCAGATACCTGGGTCAAATCATATGATAGATTACTAAGTCAAGTAATACTATTTTATTAATAAACGAACGATATAATAAAATTGCAAGGGTAACAAAAATTCACGACTTTTCGCTCCACGTTCTAAAGTGAAACCAACATGACATAAAGATTCATGGAAGAAATCAATTCGCACGAACATTTAACCACCAGCGTCAGTAAACAACACGAACTTATAGCAATGAATACAATTATTAGTCGACTTAAAAATACATTAATTCAAAGAGCAATATAATAATACTTGGTTCAGTGTCTTTTTCAGGAGAACGTGTCCATTCATTGATCGGAATTTAATCCCGCTCAGACAGAGTATTTATATTCCGTTGTTTTTTATATTAAAAAAAACACAGCGATCAACTGCGATTCCGATGCTAAAATGAGTCAAAATGTGTTTAATCAATGCTCACAATTAAATCAAACAAACGTATCATGTATAAGCACGGTATGAACCTAATATAAATTTATCGAGCTCACATTCTCATTCTGAGGACTGTTAGAGCTGTCCGCATCGCATAATTCAGGTGATTTAGGAGTCTTCCTTCTAGATGGTGTTACGCTGTCCGCGTCGGAATTCGAATCGGATCTCAATCGGCGTTTGCGAGGCGTGGCCCCGCTTCCTTTCTCAGGTAAATGATCTTCCACCGGCGTTGTGCGGCGACTGGCGACAGTTGGCATCTTTGAATGAGACAAATAACTTTTTGGTGAAAAAGAGTCAGAAATGCTGTATGCTGATCTTCCATTCGCTATGTGGACAGTGGCGCGAAAAAGGAAAAGGATGGCGGGAAAGATAGAGCCCGACTAGCATCGTGGACCGGCTCTTGATTGAATTGGACCGTGTTTGGGAATGAGCCCAAATGTCTCAATTACTATATAAAAGTTGCTTTCACGAATCTTTGCATTTCACTAAATAAATAATTCGCATTTTTTAAATTATTAATTAATTAGTTAAGAGTACAATTGTAATATTATTTTGATGGATTTTGATCATACCAATAAAATATTGCTACTCAATATATAACCCGTGATGTTTGTGTAAAATAATGACTATTACGTATGTAAATCACGATCATGATTAGTAATAAATCGAATCAATTCATAAAATTTTGTTATAATTTTTAATTATTATTTAGATAACTCTACTGAAATTATATTAAATATATAATTTGTTTGAGATAATATGTAAATTTTTAAAATGGATTAGATATTGTAGTTATGAGTAAATTATATGAAAAACATTACTTATCTAAATAGATATGATAAATTCGTAAAAATTAATTTGTGTCACAAAGTCGGACCATTACCTCAAACTTTATATATAGTATAGATATATAATTAGCAATATTACCCTTATTCAGTTTGTTATCTCTTAGAGCAACTCCAACCATTCTCCATTTTGGAGAAAATGGAGAACCAATCATGCTCCATTCATTCTATATATATCATCTCCATTTTGAAGCCATGTACAGTAATTCTCCAAAATGTCGAATCCTAGCGGCATCTCCATATATTTTAGATAATGTCATTATTTACGAAAATGTCATTCTCCAAAATTGCAAATACACCCTTTTAAAAAAATATCTCTTTTATTCATTTCATATATTTAAATATTTATTTCAATATTTTTATTAACTTTTAATCATTTTTTTTATTATTTAATTTATTTCAAGTTTCTATTTTTTATTATTAATTTATTTATTGTAATTGAATTATTTTGATGAAAAAAACAAATGAAAATAATAATTAAATAAGATTGTGAAAAAATACATTACATATTTTTTTAAACACAAATCGAATTAGTTAATTTGAGATAAATTAAACATGCATTCACATTAAAACATAAAAAACAGTTCAAGAATTTAAAAAATTTAGAGAATATGGGTTGGACAAGATTTTTGAAATAGAGAATTCAATACTCCATTTTGGAGAATAGATAATAAAAAAATAGAGAATAGAGTTGGAGATGCCCTTAGGAATTTAAGCAATTATCATGTTACCTCAAACAAATTTATAATTATCATGTTTCCCCCTTAGTAAATATTTATTATAGCATTCACCTCTTTCGCAATTTATATAAAAATCCAACTAATGCAAAGATAAATTTTGCAAATATATGTGTACACATACATACATATACATGCAGAGTTCACGGTAAAATAAAATCTAAAATAATTTTTCTGTCATGGGTGCAAACGAAAATAGCGGAATTCCGACTTATATTTCTTGCTAGTGTTTATATATAGACAATCACAAGTCTGCTAATAAACTTGTCTCTAATTAGAAAATCGAATTAAATTAAAGCTCATTAGAAAATCGAATTAAATTAAAGCTCACGCTAGATGCACTAAATAGAAATTCACAGAAACTAATTTCGGGATTGGAGACACAATCAAGGATCTTTTAGGACAGACGATGACTCGTGATTATTCGTTCGCCGGAAGTAGAAGTAAAAATTTTGGTGGCCTTTTCTATTCAACTTCAATTGTTCCTCTTTGATATGAATCAATAAGAACTATTTGAACTCAATTTTATTTAATCTTAATCGATGAGTATACCAACACAAAGGGAACTATTCTGATTTCATTGAAGTTTCATATTAGAGCAACTCAAGAATTGGATTGAATTATGATAGAAAAAAAAGAAGACCGTATCACGGATCATTTTTGTGAAATGAATCTCTAACTCGACATGATTCATGAAAAAATATTACATTTTATGTTAAAAGTATTAGTTTTCGTTTTAAATATGGATCTGGTTGATCGGTCTCACTAAAAAAGGCCTATGTGAGACTATATCTCACATTAGATCTACTCATAGAAATGATATTTCAAAAGGATGTTAACGGATAATATTTTTAGTACGATGTAAAATAATCCATACGAGTCTGGAAAAATTGTCGTAGCTAAATTTTTGGTATGATTTATATCTCTCACATACACGTAACAATTTATGTAAATTAATTGAAAACATGATAAGAAATTTTAAAGGTAGCACGTCAGTGTTACTATATCCAATTATCCCAGTTATCAGTTCGACCCTAATAACGTTTGGACCATGATAACAGAGGAATCAAACGTTAAAAGAAAAGAATATGTTTCACACATTAGATTTCACACGACACAAGAATACTTTGCCTCAGCTTCAACTTTTTAAAAACACCGAGAAATCTTGAAAAACGTTGTTGAATTCCTTTCTTCATCTAAATTTAGTATCTCTTCTCATTATCTTCCTCAAAGAATGTTCTTTTTCTCTTCCTCTCCTTGGCTGTTACACTCTCAAAATATTCCATGTTCGTGTCTATTTGCGAATTATATAAACTAGCGAATCCCATTTCTTTATCAAACTGAACAATCCCACAAAAAAATATTATATACTTTCATCTCTCGATCATCTAATGGCTTCGTCTGTAGCCGCGGATGCATTGGCAGATGCATTGAGACAAAGTCGATCCCACACGAAGACATGCTTTTCCAAGTACTTTAATCTTGACCAGAACGTAAAAAAGGATTAATCGAGTGATCGACATAATATGTTGTACATAGCGATTTTTTTTTCTTGCTTTTTTCTATTAATTATTGCTTTAACCTGTAAATATGATTAACAAAATGTGAAGGTTCAGTGAAAATGGAAAAAGGCTGATGAAGTTCCAGCATTTGAAGGATGAGATAGAGCAAACTATTGAGGACAAGGTTGAAAGATCAAAACTTTGGGAAGGTGCATTTGGTGACATCATTAACTCCACACAGGTAATTGCATGCTCTACGAGTTCGTTAGCATCGGGTGCAAACTATTCTTGTGCAGCACATGCCATTGTAAAAATTATAACACAGTACTTGTATAGATCCAGGTTGTGGATCAGATGTATTTCAAGTAGATATGGCAAATATGCCATTTTTACCTTCTTTTTTTTTCGGTTGAGATTGTCTGAGGCAGCATATGTACATTTTGTATATCAAAGTAGCATTATATATGTTAGTTTGGATTACATTCTAGTGACAAGAGCTTTATCTGCAGGAAGCTGCAATTGTGCCACCTTATGTTGCCCTTGCAATCCGGAATCAACCAGGTGTTTGGGAGTACGTCAAGGTGCACGCCGATAATTTATCTGTGGACAAAATAACTTCCACAGATTACTTGAAGTTCAAAGAAACGGTGTTTGACGAGAAATGGTGAGTTCAAATCACAAAAAGGATGAGTGTATTTCTTTGATGGATATATCTTGATGAACGATAGTGATCAAACCGAGGGTTTGATTCTGCTAATTTGTCGCAGGTCAAATGATGGAAATGCTTTGGAAGTAGATTTTGGGGTGTTCGGTGCTTCTACCCCCAGCCTAGTCCTCTCGAATTCTATCGGAAATGGACTTAGCTATGTCTCGAAGTTCATGACATCGATGCTAAGGGGAAATTATGAGAGTGCAATGCCTTTGGTTGACTACTTGCTCACTCTTTATCATAGTGGAGAGGTAAGTATTCAAATGGACAAGTCCTTCCAAGAATTTGACGTTCGATTAATTTGACGATTCTCGCAGAAACTAATGATCAACGAGACTCTTAATACTGCATCAAAGCTTCAATCAGCATTGGTAATAGCAGAAGTTCATATCTCGGCCTTACCGAAGGAAACGCCTTACCAAAATCTTGAGCAAAAGTAAGAAGTTATGACCCCTTCATGAAATAAAAGAAATATTTTAGAATCCATCTTGGTGTGTAAAATAAATTACATTGAGTAATGCAGGCTCAAAGAATGGGGATTTGAGAAAGGATGGGGTGATAGTGCAGAAAGAGTTGGACAAACAATGAGGATACTTTCTGAGTTACTTCAAGCACCCGATCCTGTGAACATGGAAGAGTTTTTTAGCAGACTTCCAGTTATTTACAACATCGTTATCTTCTCTATTCATGGATACTTTGGACAAGCGGATGTCCTCGGCTTGCCTGATACTGGAGGCCAGGTGAGTAGCTTTGAGAGATAAGAAGTATATAATCGACACTTTTACAGTTAACTTAAATCTTTGAAACTATACAGCAGCCCAAGTATCTTGTTTTGATTGTTATGTCACATATCAACTGCTAGGATAGAGTATGCAGTTGTTGCTCCCTAACAAATATTACAGTTTTGTTACAAAATCTTACACCTGAAAAATTGCACAATTGGTAGTTAAGTTTTGGGTGCACCAACAAACTGAACAGGTGGTTTACATTCTCGATCAAGTAAGAGCTCTGGAGGAAGAACTCTTATCAAGAATTAAGATGCAAGGTTTGACTGTGAAGCCCCGGATTCTCGTGGTACGGGAATAAATAAGAATTTTTCAAAATGGATCAAGGAACTTGAATATATTAGTAGTTGCTTAAATATACAGGTGACTCGGCTGATCCCGGATGCTCAAGGGAACAAATGCAATCAAGAAATGGAGCCTATTGTTAACACAGCTCATTCCCATATCCTCAGGGTGCCGTTTAAGACCGAGAGTGGAGTTCTCGGACCGTGGGTCTCTCGATTCGACATATACCCGTATCTGGAGAGGTTTTCTCAGGTAACTAACTGAACGAGGCATGGAAATTGATTTTCGAATGAACAAACTCTCAATTTTCTTCATGCGTATGATGCTCTAGGATTCCACTGCCAAGATTCTAGAGCTAATGGAAGGTACACCGGACCTTGTACTTGGGAACTACACAGATGGAAACTTAGTGGCATCTATGGTGGCTAACAAACTTGGAGTCACACAGGTTTTATTTTGGACAATTTCTTCTCTATTTTCAATTATCAATCGAAGGAAAAATCCAAAATGGGCATGTATTAATCCCAGGGAACAATTGCTCATGCTTTGGAGAAGACCAAGTATGAAGATTCAGATGTCAAGTGGAAGGAAGTTGATTCTAAATACCATTTTTCTTCCCAGTTCACAGCTGATCTAATAGCAATGAATGCTACTGATTTTATAATCACAAGCACATATCAAGAAATCGCAGGAAGGTTGGTGTTTTCGCTACTCAACTGGTTTACCTCACCAGTTAAAAGGGCCTGTTTCCACACTTGAAAGTTGGCAACTGAATGATTTTTTTATGATCTTTCAGCAAGAAACGTGCAGGACAGTACGAAAGCCATGTAGCATTCACTATGCCAGGGCTTTATAGGGTAGTTTCTGGCATCAATATATTTGATCCCAAGTTCAATATCGCGTCCCCTGGTGCTGATCAATCTGTTTACTTCCCATTCGTGGAGAAAGAGAAGAGATTCACAAAATTTCAATCTGCCATCGGCCAGTTACTTTACAGCAAGGAGGATAATGAAGAGCATATGTAAGTCCATCAATGAAATAAATTGGAACAAGTATGTGAGGTACATATTCAAAACTGATATTTTTCTTTGGGCAGTGGTTTCCTAGCAGATCGAAAGAAACCCGTTATCTTTTCAATGGCAAGGCTCGATATAGTGAAAAATATTACCGGATTGACAGAATGGTACGGGAAGAACAGAAGGGTAAGAAATTTAGTGAACCTTGTTATTGTTGGAGGATTCTTTGATCCATCCAAATCAAAAGATAGGGAAGAAATGGCGGAAATCAAGAAAATGCATGATTTGATTGAGAGATACCAACTCAAAGGGCAAATAAGATGGATAGCAGCACAAACTGACAGATACCGTAACGGCGAGCTTTACCGGTGCATCGCTGACACCAAAGGTGCATTTGTTCAGCCTGCACTTTATGAAGCTTTTGGCCTAACGGTTATCGAAGCAATGAACTGTGGATTGCCTACTTTTGCCACAAATCAAGGAGGTCCAGCGGAGATTATAGTGGATGGGATTTCTGGATTCCATATCGATCCTAACAACGGTGAAGAATCAATGAACAAGATTGCCGATTTTTTCGAGAAATGTAAAGGAGATAACGAGTATTGGAATATGATTTCTCGAGGTGGCCTTAAACGTATAGAAGAATGGTATGCATAGTTTAAGACATGGTATTAAAGGTTTTAAGCTAACGACACCTGTTGGACGTTGTTTCACCCGTTTTTCTTTTGCAGCTACACTTGGAAGATCTATGCAAACAAAGTTCTGAACATGGGATTAACCTATGGATTCTGGAGGCAGTTGCATAAAGAGAAAAAACAGGCTAAACAGCGATACATCGACATGTTCTACAATCTCCAGTTTCGGAATCTGGTACATTTCACTAAGCTATAGTCATTCTTTATTATAGTCATAGATATACTCCCCCTTGAACTAATTATGGAACAATTCTGTAGGCCAAGAATTTAACCGTCCCTGGTGAAGAAAGCAAACCAAAGCATCAAGAATTCAAAACACCAACACCACCAGAACCCGAACAGAAACCAGGACTGAAACCAGAACAAGAACTACAAGATTCAGCACTACCGGCTTTAGAAGAAGTAGGAAGGCAAGTTTTCTCGCCTACTCTAAGACAGAAAATAGATATCCCATTTATATATCCTCCAGCCTAATCGAATTACTCGACTTAAACTGCAGGATCGGCGGTGGAATACGAGGCAAAACTGGGAAAATAGTATCATCACAAGTAGCTGGTATACCATGTGCTTGTCACTGGTTTTGTTTATGCATCTCTTCTTCTATCGTTCTTTATGCTTTGTTCAAGCTGTATGGCAGGTTCAAATGATTCAATTTGCAACTAATAAGTGCAGATGGATCATTTCATGTATCGAATGCCTTTGATTTAACTATAATAATGCTTATTTGGTATTTGACACATAATCGTCACGTTAAGGTTACATCAATGTCACACAAAAAAATGACTAAAATTGTAAAAAATTACAAATTTAACAAAATAAAATGAAATCATATGACATGAATAACAAAAATAGTCAAAAAAACAAAGACGAAAAACTAAATCTGCAATTTTTTAAATTACTTTGAAAATACTTCTTATATAAAAATATTCTGTATTTTACGAGGAGAATATCTACGAGCAATAATTAATATTTATTATGAAATTTAAAATATCTTAAATTATGCAATAATATAAATATTATATTTATTATAGAGCCATATGTGGATGATGAAATAATTATTTATAGATACTTTTAACATTTTATTTTACGGAAAAATCATCATCTTGATATTCGAAGACCGACCGCACGAAAAAGGAAATTTGAAATCAGCCTGACTTCATCGTTGAGAAGTAGAGCTTGAATTTGCAAAACCCCTAAAAACTCCATTACCTGGCGGACAAACACGCGCTCTCGCACTTCGAACCCTCGCCAGAATGCCAATCTCCGCCGCCATCCAACGTACGCTGTTCAAAGACAAGGACGGCGGCGGCGCCGGTGGAGGAGATACCCGTATCACCATAATCAAAGATCGCTTCTTAAGCTTCTTAATCTGGCAATTCCTCCAATCTACTTGCGTATTCTTCATCTTCAAGACCATTTTCCTTTCCCCCTTCACAGCGAAACCTTTTACTCCCACTTTTCTATCATTGCTTTCTTTCCTTGCTATCCACTTTTCCCTACTCCTTTGTTCCATCTCCATCTTTTTTCTTTCCTCTCCTCATCTCCTTCCCGTAGCTTCTCCCATCGATGTTTCTCTTGCCTTGCTCCGCCTTATTTTTGTTCCCGGCGGTCAAAATTCTTCGGAATCGAGGAAGAAGGTGAGAGTTTGGTTGAGCTTTACTTTGTTCGTGAGCGTGTTCGCGGTTGCTGGGGCATTGTTTGCTATTTTCATCTGCTGGGGTTGCGATGTTTATCACATACAGTCAGTTTCTAATTCTAAGACCAAGAGAGCTGGGTTAGTTGGGAATTTGGGGTTTCGGGGTTTTATAATGGGCCTGTTCTATGCGTTGCATTATGTTTATAAGCAACGGTGGGTTTTGCGCTTCCCGATTATTCAGGTATCCGCTTTTCGTTATCTCCAAGCATTTCTTTGTATTTTTGGTCAGTTTACCAGTCTTAAGCAGAAGGTTGATAAAACAGTGGCTTGTTAGATGCGTTAGACAGAACTAAGTATTAGATTAAAGAGATTCGAAGAGAAATGAATCTTTCTGACATTGTTAAATTAGCGAATTGATAAATGTTGTCTGTGCTCCACTCGATTACTTTTCCTAAGACTATGGGTCTATTCCTACTCTGAAACTTAAAAGAAAGCCATATCCATTATCTGCTATCAATAGTTATTAATCATATTATAACATCTAACTCTGAGGTTTGATTATCCTGAACATTCTGTAGCATTGATTAGATATTTCCTCGGACATATGATATAAATTTCCATAGATTGGGAACTATTGTTTAGTTTAATGAATTTGCTGATCCATCTTCTTGTGTCTGCAGCGCCCTCCTTTCTTTAGCTTTAAGATGGGGCTTCCTCTAGCTGTGGGACGAGCTTTAAGGTTTTCAACTACTGGTTACTTAATATCTGGTTCACTTGCATTTTTCCTGCCTGCTGAGTACAGAAGCCAAGCCTCAGGGAGAAAGTTTGTTGTTGAACAGATTATATTCTATTTTGGAAGTTTTCTAATGATTTTTTGTTGGGAATTAAGTGACCACCTACACCAGGTTTCTCCACCAACTAGCTTGTTGCTATTGCTTCTGTTTTTTGTACTGTTTGTACCTTTATAAATCCTGCAGTGCTTTTCTTTTTTAGACAAAAATCCTTTAAGACTTCTAATTTGACCTTTCTGATTACTTAGCCTGTTAACCATAGTGTTTCTCTACAGGTGCTTCATACAAAGAGGTTTGTATTTGCTCCTCTAAAAGGATCAGCCGCAGCAGAAACAAATCCAAGTGACCAGCTTCTAGCGACACTTGAGGAAAGCACGCCAAAGTCTCTTTTGCAATATCTTGCTTATCTCGATCTCTGTATGTTGTGTGAGAGTAATGTTGATACATGGCGCCTAGCTGCATTCTTTGAGGAAACCGGTGAAACTTATAAAAGAATTATAGCTTCATGTCTGGGGCCTTTGGAAAACTTCGCTAAAGAACTTGCTGCAGGTCTAGAGAGCTCATCAGTTGGTAACTCGTTGCAGTTGTCTTGTCAGTTAACTTCGCCAAACAACCAGCTTGTGGTTTTGAGACTTTCAGAATCATTTTATGATTCCCAGGTATATTATTAATGTTTCCTGATCATGCCCAACAAGTAAAAATATCATTATCCAAATTCTGAATGATAGGATCATCAACTTATCTAGGAACATATTGTTTGCTGGTGTAAAAAGATACACGGTCAGATCATATTTTTCATTTATTTGGAGTTTGCTGTTTTGTGCTATATATTCTAAATATCCCCTCTGGACTTCTAGTAGAACATTCAGCCTTGAGCACTCTGAAATTTGAGAGTTATGAAGCAAAACTGAGCTTCTGACTAATGTAGCTGGTTTTAGTAGAATAAAAAACTCGAAGGCTGCATGTAGTGGCTGGTGGTATATTGGAGTGATTTTTATTGATTTATAAATAATTAGATTTTCAGTAGATAAAAATCACAGGCCATAATTGGTAACATATTTTGTACTTCTGATTGAAGATAGGATAATTAACTTGTATAACATTGGAATGACAATTTTGCCTCCTTTCATTTTTTCTCATCATCTTTGCTTCACCTTCTCGCTACACAACTGCTAACTCCAAGCTACTCTACTTTCTCCCCCCTTCTCCTTTCCCTCCGTCCTCACTCTCTAAACCTGCAGCTGCAGCACTTGTCCTTTGCCAGCCATTTTTAACTTATCTGCCCCGTCTTTTGCTTCCCTTCCCCAATGCCAGTCCTTCATTTTACCACCTCGCTCCCCGTTTCTCCTAGTCTCTCTTCCCTCTTATTCCTCTCCCGCCTTTCATGTTTCATCACAAGTGATATTGTTTCACATCAGCAAGCTTCCAAGTGTGAATGGGTGGAGGACTGAGGGGTAAAAGATAGAGATTGGTTTGAGGAACAGTGCAGTCAACAGTGGAGCAGGTGAGATGTGGGAGGAGTACATTGGAGATAGCCAGATGCATTTATCCATTGTTTACAGGCACATACAAAAAATTTTGGGCTGCATCGGTCACACCAAATGAAGTATTAAGCCGATAAAATATGCCATCCAACCTAATCAAACCTACCATACACAAAAACATGTGATGAAAACCAGCATTTATACCTTCATACTGTGCTATGTTTAGTAACTCTGAAAGAGTTCATTATTCAGCATCAATGAAACCTGATCGACATTGCTAAGCATAAAGATTGCTATAAATTTGGATAGTTAGTTCCTTTGGACTTGATTGGATCATTAATTGGTACCCCCATCCAACAATTCTCATTTTGATTGAAACACTTCTGATGAGTGCATTAATATTGATACCCTCATATTTACACATACAATATTAGCATGGGTTACTGCATAAATTATTCTACTAACTTCATACAGTGTGGGCATATCATAGCAAAATTTGAGATTCACATTTAAATTGAGGAAATTTTAGTCTCTCTCTGGAAGGTTTTGTGTTGCTGAAATAGTAAGTTTAGTCGGAGAAGACTACAAAGAAATACTTTATAACTTGCAGCTTGTTGCGGTAATCATGAAGCATTATTTTTCTTCTTATGGTTGTCAAAAATTGATTAATGAAACTTGAAGTACTTCTGTAACCTTTTGAAAAACAAATAAAGTAAACATACTATTTGTTTGGTGTTGTTGCATAAATTAGAATTTCATTGGGAACAAAAGGGAGAACTGGTAATTGTTTAATGTGATATTTGTCTAGAATCGTTCCCAACTTCCTTAAGGGGGAAATGAAGCTAATTTGTTGTCAACTATTTTCAGCTTTTTTCATGGTGTGCTCGAATTGTTTCCTCCTTAACTGCACGATCACACAAGGAGGACAGGTTTGGTGTTGCTCAACTGTCAGGTAGCAATACTGCTGTGATCTCAACATTGCTAGCTAGTTTGTTAGCTGTTGAAACTCTCATTGGGAAAAAGACCAACATACCATCTGAACATGATCTCATCGGTCCTACTGGAATCAAATGGACAACCATGAACACAGGGAGAAGAGAGTCAACGGGTAATACCATGGGAAAAATAAGAGGCAGCCCTGTTTATGCCAAAGCATATGCATTGGCTGATATTTTGAGAAGTTCAGTTTATCTAATCGTTTCTGCGTTTCATGATGAGATGCTGAATAGTGGCAAAGCGGGAGGTCTTGAGAAGGATTGGATCATAAGCAGCAAGCCTCTGTATGGAACACGTGATCTTCTTCTACAAAAATTGCATCTCTTCTTGGATTTCCAGGCTAATTAGTACTTGGATTGGTTTTTGGGTTTCTCTTGTTCCTTGCGGAGATATTGTAAACAAGGTGCTTCTGCTTAAAGCTACTCTTTCTTGCTCAAGATGCATAGTCGAGACTTTGATGAAAGTGCCCAAGATGGAAAAGCAAATATATAATAAAAATTCATGTTGTCTACACCTTGGAAGAAAAACTTTGGAATATACTAAAGCATTAAACTATGGATTTGAAGATTTCTGGAAGAAGGAAAAACCTGAGAAAGCTCAACTTGCTCCAATCTGTTTGCGTTTTCTTGATTTCATAGTCTTAACTTAGATTGTTTCTAGAGTTTTTTTGGATGCTATGCACATTGGATATGTGGTCCTGGCCATGTTACTGGGACAAGAAAATTTTCAAAGATTGTGCGGTGCTACTAATGCAGAATGAGAGAGTATAGCTTCTTCACGCAGTCTTTGTTTATCCTTGTGATTGATTAATCGCTAATTCGATGTCTCGAGGAATCCTAAAATCAGAAGCAACCTAAAGGCGTAGCTATTATTCTTACCTTCTATTTTTGACTAATTTTATTTCAAATAAAAGAAATTGCAAAAAAATAGATGAAAAAAATATGTGAATGGCATGTGGCCTGGTGTGGTAAACATCGAGTGGCATGAAATTTCTTGTTTGAAACTGGATGATAAAATTAAACAGTTAATATTTAATAATATTCATGTTTATTTATATATCGGAAAACCCAGTCGATCGGACCCAATAGCAAACTTTGCTGCTTTATTAGTCCTGACTTTTTTTGGGTATAATAATATTAATATTCACTATATTATTAAAATAAGTTGTTATATTAATAAAATTTGATGTTATAGTTTTTATTCAAATACCAAAATTACTCGTCTTACTTAATATTTTTGTTCAAGAAAAAGTCTATTATCATAAATTTATTGACATTCAATACATTTTTTTTAATGAAAAATGGAGGCTTTGAAAGTTAATAAAAAATAAAAAATGGAAAAGAATTTGCATGTCATTTTGATTTTGGTCTCGGTTGCGTGCTGGGGAACTTCACAATAATTCTTATATATATCATCGATTATTATTATTATTATTATATTAGAGAATGAAACGACCATTTTGAAGATAGCAGGAATTCTCGCCGTTCCTGCGCCTATGAATTCCACCTCAATCACTGTGTCTTGCTGCGTCGGTGCCACCACTCTCAATCACAGGACACCAAAATGGAAGGCCAAACCGCTCAGAGCGGCGCTGGTGGAGAAGTCGAAGCCCGTGCCTTCCCTCAGAGGCGGAGGCGGAGGCGGAGGCGGAGGCGGGGAGAATGCCGCTTCTATTGTCCTGCGTGTGAGAGATGATGACTCCACGTCCAGAGCTAATGCCAGAGACCGAGCTGATGATATGCAAGCAGAAGCCAGGGCAATGGCCCGTGCCGTTGATGCTTCTGTCTACAGCCCAGAAAACTTGACCCGTATATATGGCTCCCGACCAATCAAGTTGGTGGGAAGGACGGTGGAGATTTTCGCCGGAGTGGGTGCATTCGCTCTAAATCTGTGGCTGGACAGAGTCAACGGCGGGCTTGATAGGAACCAAAGATTGCGAGCTATTGAGCTCAGAAAGACTTTCACTCGATTGGGACCTACTTTTGTCAAAATTGGCCAGGGATTGTCCACGAGGCCGGATTTGTGCCCGCCTATATATCTCGAGGAGCTTTCTCAGTTGCAGGTACCCTATATTCCATTTACAGTTAATCTTGGTTTATCGACATTTTATATGGGTATTGACAAATCAGATTATAACACACAACTGGTGATCTTTTCAAGTGAGGATGCATCGATCATGATTGTCTTTCATCAGTGAGATGGAATATGCCAATAATTTGTTTATTACTGTAGTAAGAAATGCGGATTGAAAGTTGCAAACATCTGCTTTTGCTTGTTATTTACTTAAAAATATGACTGAGAGAACTATTTTAACTTTTAATTGTTTATCGTATCCTACTGTTTATCAGAATTATGATCTGATTCAATAAAAAGACTACTTCATGTCTAAGGAACAAGCAGCTATTTTACTTTGAGTGATATCCTCTTTCTTTATTGAGATTAAAAACTTGTTTCTGAACCACAGTTTTAGTATCTTTTATACCACCCCGTTTAGTGAGTAAATCATAGAACTTGTATTACTGATATAGACTGAAGTATAATTTGCAATTAGTATTTGATTTGATATCTGTTATTACCTTAAATCAACAGACAGGAAATCTCAAGAGCGGCCATCTCTGCTTGAAGTTTATTTTCGCTGCTTTTTTAGGAATGGTCTTGGTTCTATGTTTTCTTGGAGTTTTTGAAAACAAATTTATTTGTTACTGGTGGCATCATTGAATCTTTCTATTGCAAAAGTGGGCAGAGTTGCATGAACTAGAAAGATATTCAATATAATGTGTATCTTATAATATGTTTTTATAATCATATACATTTTCCAGTAATCTAGTCAACTTTACCTTTATCTAAATAATTATTTTCACCACTTTATTTAGTTTCAGACAATATCCTTGAAATAATGATAGTGAATTTCAAGCACACCGATTGATTTTTAAGGATAAAAATAAGCATTAAAGAAATCAATGTGAAACTAGCTTTCACAAACTGCCCTTTTTGCCTTAAAGTCTTGCAGTGTGATCCTTCATTTTAAAACCCAAACCTGTCTATTTCTTCAAGCATCAACGGTGCAACTTTGAGCCATCATATTTTCGAATTGCGGTCTCAGTGACTATAATTAGGTCGATATAACTTAGCATTACCTGATGCTAAGTTGATTAAATGATGTGATTTTCTTGTTGTTGTTGGAGTAGGATGCATTACCCACATTTCCAGATTCGGAAGCTTTTTCTTGTATTGAGAAAGAGTTGGGACGTCCGCTTGATTCTATTTACTCATCAATATCTGCATCTCCAATTGCGGCTGCCAGTCTAGGCCAAGTTTACAAGGCACAACTGAGGTTCTCTGGGCAGATTGTCGCTGTGAAGGTGCAAAGACCTGGTATTGAAGAAGCAATAGGGCTAGATTTTTACCTGCTACGAGGTTTAGGTTTTCTTATAAATAAGTACGTTGATATAATTTCAAGTGACGTCGTGGCTCTCATAGACGAATTCGCTAGAAGAGTTTACCAAGAACTCAATTATGTACAGGTTAGTTTTCTAGATTATTCTATTTCACTGAAGCTCTTCCAAGTTTGTCGTAATATTGCATGTGGTGTCTACTAGGACACACTCTTTGCCCTTCATTTAGTTGCATGAACTAGAAAGCTAGTAGGTTTGAATGTTAATTTTGACAGGTCTATGCAGGAGGGTCAAAATGCAAGGAGATTTAAAAAGTTGTATGCCGACAAAGAAGATGTTCTTGTTCCAGATATTTTCTGGGACTACACGAGTAGAAAAGTGCTAACTATGGAGTGGGTTGAAGGGGTCAAACTAAATGAGCAAGATGCCATAGAGCGGCAGGGGCTCAAAGTTCTGGATCTGGTAAACACTGGGATTCAATGCAGTCTTAGACAGCTGCTTGAGTATGGCTATTTCCACGCTGATCCTCATCCAGGGAATCTCTTAGCGACACCTGATGGGAAGCTTGCTTTTCTTGATTTTGGAATGATGAGCGAGACTCCTGAACAAGCAAGATCTGCGATAATTGGTCATGTTGTGCACATGGTTAATCGAGACTATGAAGCTATGGCACGTGATTATTATGTTTTGGACTTTTTGTCCCCTGATGTGGATGTATCTCCTATTGTACCAGCTCTAAGGAACTTCTTTGATGATGCTCTAAATTCAACTGTAAGCGAGCTCAATTTCAAGACCATTGTGGATGGTTTGGGTGCTGTCTTGTATCAATACCCGTTCAACGGTAAGGGTTTACTTTCCTTGAAATCATCTCTACTAACTGCATTTGATAGGTCAAGTCTATGTGAGAACATTGTCCTACTTCACGCAGAGGGTGAAGAAATTTTAGGGTATATATATTTCTTCAAAAGTTGATTGTAAGAAGGAATTTAGGAAAATAGAGGAGAACGATGTAGAAAACTGTCTTAGTTGATGTATCCTGGCTGATAAACGATACCTGAGAATGTTATTTCGGTGAAAAAGGATGATTTGGTTTATATTTTAAATATGGATTAATGTTACTGAAAATCGGCTCAAAGAAAAAACATTGTTCTTTATTGCAGCAAGAAGAATCCACAAAGCCACTGAAAATTAACTGTCCAATGTACTTCGTTTAGATTCCTGATAGAACTCAAATAGCAATTTGGTGTCTGAATCCGTCTGCTGATGGACTGAAACCATTGCATCCAAAAATTCATAATTCTGAGATGATGAGTTGAATGAAGTTTTTGTATAGGCTAGGTTCCTTTTTATGCTTAACTGTGGGTTGTGTTTATGGGTAGACCTTCATTTGATAGCCTCGAGCATAAATCTTCTGATAAGTCCTTACCTCAAAGCGAAAAGTATGAATTCCAGACTAGCAAAGTTCTTGCCACTTGTCTGTACTGCATACACAATCTGTAGCAGGTGGTCATCGTAATAAATATTGTATGAAAATCAGTTCTTTTTTCTCATTTTTTGTAAATTGGAAATATGTCTAGTAATTTATGTTAGCTAAAGAGTTTTGGTGCTAGGTTGTTTATTACATAATTCAAATGTTACAACCAGGTATCATGCCTTTATCTGCATTTCTGATTGCTATTTTTACTTTATTTATTTTTGCAGTTCCAGCTTATTATGCGTTGATTTTGAGGTCTCTCACTGTTCTAGAAGGTTTAGCTCTATATGCTGACCCTAATTTCAAGGTCCTGGCTGCGTCATATCCATATTTTGCTAAAAGGCTTCTTACAGATCCTAATCCATATCTGAGAGATGCACTTATTGAGCTGCTTTTCAAGGATGGAAGATTCAGGCATGTGTAGTCTAAATTGTTTAGTTCTTGTTAGTGTAAGTGCGATTCGCCCGATTCATTGACAGAATTAGAAGCTTACTCTAATTGTTTATGACAGGTGGAATAGACTTGAAAACTTGCTGGTTCAAGGGAAGAAAGACCAAGATTTTTCTGCCAAAGATGCTCTACAACCTGTTCTCAAACTATTGTTGGGTGCTGATGGTGAAGACCTGAGGGTTTTGGTAATTAAAGAAACTGTTCGCGCTACTGAAGCTGTTGTTCTGGGTTCAGTGCTTGAATCATACAACTCTATGCCTGATCTTGTTCGGTCTCTTATCTATAATGCTAATACAACCAGTTCATTTGCAATGAACATTGCCGAACAGGAAAGTATGCTGGAGCTTAGGGCACAGGTATTCAGAATATGGGCACTTCTACAATCCTCAAATAACTTTGATCCCAGTATTTTGCAGCCCATAATTCAGGTTAGAATTATTCCTCATCTTCCTTAAGTTTACTTTACAAAAACTGCAATACCTCCTGAAGTCCGGGTAACATTACATTTGCAGTCATTGCTAAGATCAGTGTGCGAATAATATTCATTGTATTGTTAATCTACCGTGAGAGGTAATTAAAATAGTTATGCTCTGACTAACTTGAATAATAAAAAACTCTTAACACACCTCCTCAAACTTGAGTTTGTATATGCTATATTATTAGTGGCTTGTCACAAATACAATGTTGTGACCGCCTAATACCTCGACCGTCTAGGCGGTTGAATTTTTTTAGTAATTTTTTATAGATAATCATATATAATCATGCAATATAATCACAAAACCGCCTTGAATTTTTTTAAGTAATTTTTTGTAGATAATCTTATATAATCATGAAATATAATCACAAATAGTCATCATTTTTATGTAAAATGTTTGATTAAATAATGTTTAAGCATAAAGAAGCTTCATACAATATAATATTATCTGGATAATGTGCAAATAAATATAAAAATGCAAACTAATAAAATAATTAATAAATATTCATGATCATATTAATGTTATTATGCTAACAAAATAATATGATTACTTCTACCAAAAAACTAAGTTTAAATTTCAAAGTTTCATTACATCACTAGAGCAAGTACTAGACTAAAATTCCAACTCCGGTTGTTTATCTTTTTCCGTTAATCTTCAGTAATAAATCAATAATAATAAGAAAAAAACAAATTTGATTTTTGAAATCACAAAATCTGAAAATATTATGAAAAAATATATTAAATAATAAATATACAATGTCTAACCAAAGCTTCTTGTTGCTGGCGGCGGGTGGCGACAGACAGTTTGTGTGGTAGCCTTAGTGGTTGGTAGTGAGAAGGAATTAAAACCAAAAGTTCAAAAAAAAAGTGGGGTGTGATTTAAATAACTAGGGTTTTGAGTTTTAAAATTAGTTGACTTTGACTAGATTTTTAAAATTTGTTAACTACAACTTAAAAATGTTGACTGTTTCACTTGGCCGCCTGCTCGCTGCATCCACCCGTCTCGACCGCCTACCGCCTCGACCGTCATTTAGAATACTGCACAAATATATCGATTTCTGGAACTAGTCCATGTCCCTCTAAACAAATCAGCCAAGTGATTATCAGTTTCCGTAAGGATCAAATCAGCATCGCAAAGTGATAATTTTATATGCCATGATCTTTGCGTTAGGCATCAAATTTGAAACAATATAGATTAGGTGCTTTGTTATTGCAAATTAAATCCAGGGTATGTTCTGCTACTTTATGTTTAGACTTTAAATCAGTTCATGACATATATTTTAGTTCTTAATTTTTGGTGAAATCAAATGACCAGAATGCAGTAGCCCCTGGTAGATCTCTATCATATTCTCACCTAGCATAAATATCATCGATATATTTGACTATCTCTGTTTATTATGAACCACAATCCCAAGCAAAGAGAAGTTTGAAACATGGTGATTGAATTAAAAGGGGAAAGGTGGATTATGATCCAGATCCATAGTGTACCATATTATGAGTTAAGCCTCATTTCAATCCATAGTGGAAGAAAAATAGTATTTTGTTGTTTTGCTTTTGAAGAGCAAACGTTCGCTCGTATGAGCTGACCCAAGAAGCTTTTTTTATCGAACCAGGTTCTGCTAGAACCAGGAGCACGAAGATTGGGCGGGCGTTTTGTTGGTGGAATCACTCAACGACTCGCTGCACGCTTACTACAGCAAGTTCTCCGGGCTCCACCCTCAATCCCTGCTCCAACTTCGTAATATATTTCCAACTATTTAATATCTTTGTAAATTGATTCTTCTATTTACTGTGGGGGCTCGATACCCCCTCCACGTTATGTCTGATACAAAAACTAAACAGAAACTCACATATGATATGCTTTGTCGAAAATGAGATTGGTGTCGAAACTCTTCCTTAAATATAGAAAATTCCTCCGACTAATGATAGAATGACTATTGCAATGTAAAACTTTTATTGGCACTGTTTTTTCTTCTATTTTATGTTCTCATTTTTTCGATTTGCTAATCAATAAGAGTATGTCTGATGTGAGACGGTCTCACGAATATTTATATGTGAGAACCTTACCGATATTCACAATAAAAAGTAATACTCTTAGCATAAAAAGTAATATTTTTTCATGGATGACCCAAATAAGAGATCTGTCTCATAAAATTGTGACTCATGACACCGTTTCACACAAGTTTTTGTCAATCAATAATTTATACATTAAAATTTTACTCGGTCTCACGAATATTTATATGTGAGAACCTTACCGAT
The DNA here is from genome assembly GCF_025594145.1 of Primulina tabacum. Classification (NCBI taxonomy): domain Eukaryota; kingdom Viridiplantae; phylum Streptophyta; class Magnoliopsida; order Lamiales; family Gesneriaceae; genus Primulina; species Primulina tabacum. The sequence continues at coordinate 5,682,772 of NC_134557.1, forward strand.
ATTCACAATAAAAAGTAATATTTTTGCATGGATGACCCAAATAAGAGATCTGTCTCATAAAATGTGACTTATGACACCGTTTCACACAAGTTTTTGTCAATCAATAATTTATACATTAAAATTTTACTTTATACATTTAAATTTATAATTGATTTGGTTAATGCTTTGGAACTCTCTTCACCAAACCTTGAATTATTCATCCAGGTCATACTTCAAAATAATTTTTTTATCAACTTTCGTAGGATACGAGGTATTGTAATTTGTAAATACGATTGATTCAAAATACTTTTCATGTGAAGATACTTTAATTTAATAATTGTGTTGTTTTAATGTTATTTTTTCATATATATTCCAAGCCTGAATTTTATAATTTTATGAAATATTGAGTTCAGCCTTTATTGAATTTCTTGTTGAGACCTCACATCAAAATACATAAATTGAATTTGTCCCGGTAAAACTCGCCAGAAATCTATAAACAACGAACACACTCACATTTCTACGTACACTCTCTCATTACTTAGTCAAATGTTCTACTTACTTGAGATTTTTATAGAACTCATTTTACTTTGTGATTCCGGTAATATCCGGCGAAATTCGTCACCTGAACTATCAAGTGTAAGTCTGTCAATTAGATATTCTCTAATCGAGTAATATATATTTTTGGCTACATCACAAATATATATTTCGTAATTGATCTTAATATTTATTATTTAGCAAATAATTTTTTACATAATTAAAATTACTATACTGTGAATTAATGAGTTGGTCTCTTTTGAGAATTTCTCATGTATCTTTATTTATGAAACATGTCAATTATTTTCATATTTACAATAAAAATAATATTTTCGACATAAAAAAATAATTTTTTTTATGATGACATAAATAGAATATTCATCTCACAAAATTGACCCGTGAGACTGTCTCGCGAGAATTTTGGTGATAATTATATTGTAGAATGTAAAGCACATGGAGATGGAATACAAGTTGAGTTACGTTTGGAGCACTGATTGTTAACATACAAATAAATTCAATGATGGCGGGCCGCGCCGCACACCAAGTGGTGGAGACGCGGCTCTATCGTGATTTATATTATAATTCTAAAATAATAATGAATAAAAATTTCAAATATGAAGAGAATTGACATATATATTCTATTTTTTTGTTATTTAAACTCCATTTTTATTTATAAATAAATTTGACGCATATTTTATGCATAAAATAGACTGTATATTACACAAAATAAAATATAAATATCAACTCATATATATTCACGAATTACATAGAGTGGAAATCTAACTGATCGAACATCATTCGATAGATATATGAATAAATGTTAATGGACAAATAGCATTTTACACCCTAAATCAAAGTAAAAAAACATAAAACTCTATATGTAAAAATTAATATCCTTTTACACCCCTAAGTTTTAAAAAATTCAAGCATATTTATGCCGCTTGTGAGGGGGTTTTATCCCTAATCTTTTTTAAAAATACAATGTTTTAAATGTTTAATTAATGGGGGTTTTCGCTTAAGGGAAATTGATACCCCATAGATGATGAGCCCATTACCCCTGGTTAATCCCTAATCTAAATGGAAGACTAGCTCATCGATGACCCATGTATTTTCTTATAAATAACAGGTTTGAGTGTTAATTCATTCATTCAATATATTACTTTTCAGCAGCACTCTTAGCTGCTCCTCCCATATATTCTCAGTCTCTGAGTTGAGCGTCGGAGGGGCTACAACGGGACACCCTCCCGACCCTCTTCTAACGGTCTTATTCGTGATTTCACGCTCAGGGCAATTTCGAAACCTGCGTCTGGACTAGTGACACTTGCTGGAATCGGACCCTATATTTTCCGTGAGTATCAGAAATGTTGATACGATTTGTCCAATAATTAATTATAACGTGTGTATATGTGAAAAACCTAAAAATATTTATTTCACACATTAAAAATTGCGTTTGAGAAGATGAATTTGAAATCAATCATTTTCGATTATAATTTTATTGTTTAAAATGAAACAATAATAAAATTTTAATTTTATATCTTACTTGTTTAATAATCATTAGTAACAAAATGGAACGAATTTCTAATTAGATGAACTTGAAATTAATCCTAATTAATATGAAATACTATTATAAACATATAAAATATGAATTTAAAGTTTAAATTAGGAGCCATCATATGATTTTTTTGTCGGGAGAAAGGTTGGTTACAATTTATGGCTTTCAAATATATTTTTATTGTTTAGAGAAATTAATCCTAATTAATATGAATATTTTATTCATATTAATATATTTTATTCAGATTGTTTGAAAATTAGAATTAGAATTTTCTACCGTGTGCGTTAGATTATTTGAAAATTTTTCTGGTTTAAGATATATTAATATATTTTATTCAGATTGAAATTTCTGTCAATGGATTATAATTAATATAAAAACTGTTAAAATACAATACATGTAATAAAAATAAGATAATTTTATAGCTCAATAAAAATTTATTTAACAAAACCATTTGTTTCATTTTTTATTCGGATATTAGAATTTTCTATCTTCTTTTCAAATAAAAATCAATCAAATCTACTTCACATATTTTTTTAAAAATAAATAAATAAAATGGTTTCTTTGAATATATAATAATATAAAACTGCACGTAATGATATCTAAACATTAAATATTACATGCAAGTTTACATAAAGAACAGTTGCTTAACTTCTGTTTTGTCTAATAAATAAAATCGTTAGAATAATAAACTTGATATTTTTTTTACATAATTAAGCGTAAGCATGGTTACTTGTCTCGTAATACCAGCCTTTATATTTTTTTTTCATTCAATGTTTTAATTTACACAAAAAATTTTGTGAGACGGTTTTGCGAATCAATTTTATGAGACAAATATCATATTTAAATCACTTAAAAAAATTATTACTTATTATTATAAGTACAGATAAGATTCGTGCCACATCTCCTTTATTTAATCGATGTGAAACTTCAAGGGTAGATTTCAAAGTCAACCCAAAAACTTTAAATTCGTATGTAAACAAAGAAGAGAGTGGGCAGAAAAGACGAGGAAGTTGAGTCAATAATTCACACAGCAAAATGCAAATAGTATTCATATATATGCTTTTATATCAATACCCTTTCGACTACGGCGCGTATCTCTTTCACCCAAAAATCTTTGGTTCCATATATCTTTGAAAAACACTAATAGAATAAAAACTCAAATATTGTTTGATGCTCCAATCCCATATTTCATATTAAATATAGCATTGTGTAATGACCAAGTCATGTTTTGTTTTATGACGAGGTACATGTAGCCGTTGTTTTTCGATGTACATTAAGTAAGCACTCTCGTTAACACGATAACATGCAAATTACGTTTGTCGGATAAATCATATTAGACAAACTTATGCGACAAGCTCGTTTGAAAACATGTTAATAGAGATAATCAAATTAACGAAAACATCATTTTGGTGCAGCCTTTGTATCTCCAATGAGGCTGCGCTATTGTGCCAAAATAGCGCAGCCCCCTTCCTCCGGGAGGAGACCCCTGTGCCAATATGGCGCAGGGGTATTCTTTTTTTTTTTTTTAATAAATTTTTAATTGTTTTACTTATATTTATTATGAATATTTGTATTTAAATTATAAATAGTATTTAAAATAATATAATACTTATTTTATTATTTTAATAATTAGTTATTTTATCATAAAAATTATAAATTAACAATGGTTGATATTTAAAATATTTATTTATTTACTTTAATTATCAATATTTAAAAACTAATTTGTTTTTATGATTTTAATTAATATAATTTAATAAAAATACAAAAAATACAATGAAGCTGTGCTATTGTGCCAAAATATTTAAATTTATTAATAATAAAAGATTAGTAATAATTAAAAATATATTAAATAAAATATAATAATTAATACATGTAAAATAAAAAAAATATTTCAAGAATATTCTTTTTGGTGTAAGATTTGAAGTAAATGAGTTGGAGATGAATGTTGTATATGGTGCAGAAATCGTACTATTTTAATGTAAAATTTGCATTAAAATAGATTTTGTGGTTGGAGATGATCTTAGGATTCATCATGTGATTTTTTTTCGGGAGAAAGGTTGGTTACAATTGATTATCGCTCCCAATATTTCGTCTCAAATTTAGTTTTTGATAGAATCTTGTGAGTTGTGAACAAGAAAATTATGAATGAAGAGGGGAAGACTGCACAGGGAAATGTGCGCACATAATATACACACAGAGGAAACGTTAAATCCAAATATTCAATTTTCAAATCAATGTTAAGTCCCACCATTCCAAGTTTCTTCGTCTTTCTTTTCCTTGTTCTCTCTTCTTCCCCGAATGTTTTCTGCTGCCATCAAATTGAGCGTGATTCTCTCCTATCTTTCGATCGATACATCTCCTCCGCCGCCACCCCTCTGAATTGGTCTTCTTCTGCCGACTGCTGCGAATGGGAAGGCGTAACTTGCAGAAGCTCCGATGGTCGAGTTAGCCATTTATCGTTGCCCAGCAGAGGCCTCCGTGGAACCATTTTTCCCACTTTTATTCTCAACCTCACTTTTCTTTATCACCTCAATCTGTCGAGAAACCAGCTCTTCGGACCTGTTCCCGGCAGCGTTTTTAGTCGGCTACGAACACTGGACTTGAGCTACAATCGTCTCTCTGGTTTAATATTTCAAGCCAATCGGGCGTTGCCCATTTCCATTCGAACCCTGGATCTATCAGGTAATCTGTTTAGTGGGTCAATCGATTCTTTGTTTCTTCGTCTAGGATCGCATTTGGTCCAGTTCAATGTCAGCAACAATATCTTTACGGGGCCAATCCCTTCATCTATCTGCAGCGGCTCCCCGCTTCTTGAGACATTGGATTTCTCCATGAATAAGTTCAGTGGCGTTGTGGCTCCGGGGATCAGTGGGTGTTCTAGATTGCAAGTCTTCAGGGCAGGTTTCAACGCTCTGTCGGGATTGATTCCGTTGGATATGTACAATTTGAAGAGCTTGGGAGAAATTTCCCTCACAAACAACCAATTTTCGGGGCCAATCGACAACAATATTTCTATGATTTCCAATCTCAGGATTTTAGAGCTCCATGTCAATGAATTGAGTGGTGGGATCCCTCCGGATATAGGGTTGCTTAAGAATTTGGAACAGCTCCAGCTTCACACCAACCGCTTGAATGGCTTCGTGCCCCCTTCCTTAACAGATTGCTCCAATCTGAAAACCTTACTCGTGCGAAACAATCTGTTGGAAGGAGAAATTTCAACCCTTGATTTCTCTAAACTCCAGCGTCTTCAAGCCATTGATTTTGGCAACAACAGCTTCACCGGGGAAATACCCGGAAGCCTCTGTTTGTGCCGCTCCCTAACCGCGGTTCGGCTGGCGTACAACAAGCTAGAAGGTGAAATTCCAACTTGCATGGCTTCATTAAAATCTTTAGCCCACCTCTCGGTTTCAGACAATTACCTGTCTAACGTTGCTGGTGCTTTGGAGATTCTTGAACACTGTGACAATCTCGAGGTCCTCTTTCTATCCAGGTGCTTCAACAACGAAACGATGCCGGACCTCCTGAATCTAAAAGGATTCCAAAATCTGCAAATACTCACTCTGGGAGGGTGTCAGCTCAAGGGTCGTATCCCTCTCTGGATTGCTAAACTGAGGAAGGTCAAATTGTTAAATCTCTCCTATAATCAAATTTATGGCTCGATTCCGACTTGGTTAGGGGATATGCCGAGCCTATTTGTCCTAAACCTCACACAAAATTTCCTGTCTGGAGGTCTTCCACGCGAGCTTGGCCATTTACCTGCTTTGATATCAGATAACTCAAGTTCAGACTTGAGTTATTTAGCGCTGCCTTTCCTATTCGACAGTCTCCAGTACAATCGCCTGTTTAACTTGCCGAGGGGACTGAAAGTCGGGAACAACAGGCTCACTGGCAGTATCCCAAAAGAGATAGGGCAGTTGAAGCTTCTGCACACACTGGAACTCAGCAACAACTTCTTCAATGGCAGCATCCCTACCGAATTGTCCGGTCTCGTTAATTTGGAAAGATTGGATATGTCAGGAAATCATCTTTCGGGCGAGATCCCAAGATCACTACAAAGGCTCCATTTCTTGTCTGCATTTAGTGTCGCATATAATGATCTGCAAGGAGAAATTCCGAGGGGGGGTCAGTTTGATACGTTCCCCGCTTCTTCATTTGAGGGGAATCCAAGACTCTGCGGCAATGTGCTGCATAGAAACTGTCCGGTAAATTCATCAGTTGAAACGTCATTAGAGGAAGAGGCGGAGAGTTCGTCTGATATACCATTTGGGATTGGATATTTTGTAGGATTTTTTGCAGTTAGTATCCCTTTGGTGTTTTACAGTCCGTGGAGTGTCAATGATGTTAGCCCTGGTAATATTCATCCACAAACTATGTCAATGTAATATACCATACCCCTCATGATACATAATGGCTCTTGTATTTTACATCAAATATGTTTTCATAATCATTAGAATTCCAGTAAATGTTTTGATGAAGAGAGTTGGTTGCTGCAAAGAGATGACTTTAAAGATGAAAAAAAGGACGGAAAATTTCTTAAATAAAATAGAGGTTTGAAGTGCTTTATCCAACCTTTAATCTAGCTTCTCTTTCACAATACAAAAATAGGCTAGCTTTACAAGACCAGATAGCCGATTCTCACAAGTAAAAAACATAAAACTGAGCATTTAGAAAAAGGCACCATAGAAACTAGAACAGAAAAAAAAAAAAAGGAGAAACAAGACTCCTTAAACCCAAACCCTTTAAACACATGAAAACCTATCAGCGACGACTAAACATGAGAAAAAACAGGGGGCTCCATGCTAAGAAAGTCTTCCAGCTCTGGGACTTCATCAAATTTCCAGCAACCAAAATGTCGAAGGGCACCACCAATGCTTGCCTTGTAAACTTCAAAGAATTTTTCAATGGACTTGGCCCTTAATAGCATGGTGGAACTAGCAACCATTCGCAACACCATTAGCTAAAATTTTCTCTGAAACAGCGGCAGATTTCGGATTATCTCCAGATTTTGGAAGGGTATCATTTTTCATGGCGGTAAAATCCCCAATTGTCTGCACAACTGTTGTCAATCGTTTGGTCGAATCAGAGGCCACCTCTGATGATTTGACAAGCTTCGGATCCCCATTTATGCTTTCCTTGTTCTCTTCAGAGGGTTTTCCTTCCCATACTTGAGCCTAAATGACGAAGGCCGGTCAAATGAGAAATATACATGGATAACAATTGAAGCCTTACGTACCAGTACAAGAATATCAAATAATAAATAGGTACGACATTAACTCACCTGCTTCTGGAACTGCTGTTGCTTGGCTTTCTTCTCCTGAATTCTCTTCTGGCGATCCTCGTAAAAATCAAAATCATCCAGAATGCATTGTTTAATGGCATGATCTTTAAATATTTTGAGCATCTGAAGCCCCAGCTCCAGTCTAACCTGTACACAGGAATAAAACATTTATTTTTAATATGCCCTTCAAAGTAACAAATTAAACTAATACCATTAACATTGTTGACAGTGAATCACATCAGATAAGCGAATATAATACCTCCTGTGTGTCCCTACTATTAGTAACTGGTTTGTTTTCATTATCTTCAAGAATAATGTGTTTCAACAGACTGTTTGGTACGTCCTTAACAATGTGCCACTTAACAGAGAAACAACCAATCCACTTGTCCTGCTGCCAATACTCAACGCTCTTGTTAAAATCAACAGGCCCAACCATCTCCCCAACACCGACAAATTGACCACTGGTGTTTACCTACGTAAAAGAGAACATGTCAGAAGTCGGAACAATTAACGTAAAGGCCATCAACTCAAAAAAGTACCACACATAGGCCTAGATATGCTTACCGAGAAGAACAGGAAAACAGGGCAGCCTCCAGGCTTGCTTTGAGAATCCTGGTATGCACTATCCAGCTTCTTGTTACCATTAGGTGTGCTGGTCCAGACATTGTACTTGATGCTCTTGTGAACATCATCCTCACTGTATGACTTGATAATAAAGAACCTTGCATCTGCATAGGTTTCGGGGAAATCTGGCCGATTGTACTGTTCTCGATTGGGACACACACTTGATTTCTCTTTATCATTATCAGCTGCCCCAGTCAAGGCAATGTTTTGCCCTTTGACAGCAAGAACAGTTGGTGTAAAGCCCTTCTGACTCTTTGAGACTTTGGCTCTCGGTCCTCTGTTCAGCTCATTCAAGCCATCCATGATCTCATTGCCATAACCATAGAGACTGTTTCCTCTTCCTCTGGGCCTATACTTACTATCGAGAGCCATCCAGTCGCGTCCATTTGTTCGTGAATCATATCCATTAGATCCATAGCCCAGACCCGACTTATAAGCTTTTCCATATTGACCATAAAATTTGTTGGGAAACAATCTATTCATGTATCCATTGGACGTGTTCATGGCAGACATTGGCCTTGGGTGGTGCAATCCCTGGGGATGAAACAAATAGTTATATTAATAAACCTCTAAGATAATTATTTATATGTTCACAAGGATAACAGATATTTCACAAGAGCTTAAAATGTGAACGTCAATCCATTTTGCATAACAATCGGATAAGGAAACCCGCATGTAAATGCTTCCCCCAAGATGTGAATAATTTACAGATAAGAAAATAGTTTGACGGAACAAAATTACTTTACAGAACTACAAAATGACATCAATTGTGATGGTCAGATTAGGCATACCATGAAGTGATGTTGGCTATACTGACTCCGAGATGAAGGAACGTCATTTCCAATTTCACTTGGTGAGGTCAAGGTAGAACTACCTATAGATCTCGGTTGTCCATCCAAAAAGTATGGGCTCTCCATCCATGGGATGGGTACCTGTATACCATCGAATCCAAACCTAGGGTCCTGATAACCAGAAGCCGGAATTCCCCCAGTCAAAGCATTCCTTCCATAGGTCCCATTCACATTAAATGAAGAGTTGTATGTTGTTCTCGCTTGTGCTGAAACGTTATTTCCCTTCGTGGTCCCACCATTGGGAATGCCAATAGATTTTGAATTAACAGAATCAATAGGCAATGATTGGTCAGCCGCAGCAGCAGTGGCTATATCAACTTTTGGAGGGGCAGCCATAGTGGAGAATTGACCACCTGTTGGTGTCAGTGACTGGAAATAAGGAGTTGGGTACTGATAGTGCTGAGGTCCATATGTCTGACCATCATGTCCAACAGTTGGAACAGGAGAAACAGCCGGTGAATATGGACCATAAGGAGTATAACCATACCCATGGTGGTACACCAGTGACCCATTGTCACCGTAAACCCCCTGGAAATTTTCCAAATGAAGGCAAAATGTTAAACATTATGATTTAAAATTTTATCAGGCTCACAGCTAACAAGTCAAGAATTTACATAACAATAAATTACACATTTTATCAGGAGAAAGAGAACTTACGGCAGGGATCTCTAATCCATCAGGATTCACATATCTGTTGTACTCATCCCATTCATTACCGCTCCCGTCATAGCCTAAATACAAATGGGCCGCTTAAAGTCAGGAAATATGATACAAACAATACTATTCCAGAGTAAATCCCAATTCAATAACCTGCACATTCACGTGCAAACAACAGAAAATATCAAGATTTACAGGACCAACTTACCACTAAAATAGTATGCAGGCGGATAGCCATTTGGGAGGTAACACATTGTTGGATCCATGAAATCCGGTATTAGAGGTGAGATAGATCGATCAGACTGAATCCTATTAGCCGCATTAGCAGAATCAACTGAAGGCTGAAAGTTCACAATTAAAAAATCATAGAAAAAGTTTGAGACGTGTTAACACCCTAAATGGTCGAAACAATAGTCAGAATATAATTGAAGTACAATAAAGCGCAAATACCTTTTTGGTGGCATCTGATACCTCAAAGGTTTTCGCTTGTGAATCCAAAGTCAAATTCTGCAACAAATCTGCACCCTCTATAGCAGTAACAGTAAAGGATCGCATAGTTTTACCGCAAAAACAAAAATAATTCATGCAAGGACTAGCCTTGCTTTAAAACATAAATAAATGATTCAAAATAATCTCAGCAAAAAAGCCCCTTGATATTTCAAATCATTAGTCTGAATTAGTACGGGATAAAACAGCTATCATTCAAACTCCGTTCCTGTATGAATCAATAGTACAGCAAACCTTACCGTCAAACGAAGCTTTAGAAAAAACAAATTATTAGATAAAAACTTCTGTCTAGCCAAAAATGGTTTTAACAGTACTTAGTAAGGGGAGTATTCAATCAGCAGCAGGTAAATCTGCACGTATATGATACCAAATAAAATTCTAATTCCGTATGATCCAGACCCAAAAATCTCAGAAAAAACTCCATTTAAAATTTTTTACCCCACCAAAGAACTAACATCTTCAAAACTCAGCTCAGATCTAAAAAAATACATAGACCCAAACTGAATATAAAAATACATGAGCACATAAACAAAACAAACTACAAAATAACAAAATCCACAAAACCGAACCAAAAATTGAAATTATAATAAAAATCACACAAAAAATCAGCGAAAGGATACGATCTGCGGTAGGAGCAACGGCAGACATGACCTACGAATAGGATCTTCCTTTTTATTGAAAAATTAATCGAGAAATACGGCGGAACCCTAAGTCGACCGCGGGAGAGGAGTACAAGTCGGAGCCGCCACAAAGCAAACTCTAGTAGGGTTTGGGTATTGAGGAAGCCAAAGGAAATCTTAACAGTGCGTTTCCATCTTAAATTTAGTGACTTTCAAATACTATATTCCAGGACATCCCTTCATTTCCGTGTATTTGCAAATCTCCCCCATCTTGGGTCTATTTCATTCCGGTACCCTAAACCCGGCCTCTTTTCATTGGTTTAATAACGCAACTAGTGTGGCATAAATTAATGATTGTTTGGTTAAAGTGAAATAGTAAAATAATAGAAAATAGTAAAATTATATCTTTTTTTAAAAATAGAAAGAAAACTGATTAGGTTATAACCAACTCAATCCCTCCTATAAATGATTAGGTTATATTAGGTAGGTTAAAATAATACTTCCTCACCCCCTAGGATTATTTATCAAACTCTTAATCCATCTTATTTTTCCAATTTTACCATTCTCCTAAATCCAAACTCACCACCACTTCCTTCCACCGACCGCCCACCGCCAACCCCTGCCGTCGGCCGACCGCCGCCGCCACCTCCGGCCCGCCGCCGCCGCCACTTCCGACCTACCACCGCCGTCGCTTCCGGCCGACCACCCCCGCCGCTTCCGACCGAATTCCGTCACCGCTTCCGACCGACCGGCCGACCTTCGCCCCCACCGCCGCCCCCCGCCGACACACAAATAGAAGGTCAATTTTGTCAATTCATTAAAAAATTATTAATTATCACATTCTTATCCATCATACCAAACATAATATTATTTTATCATTATATATTAATTTTCTACTTCAATCATTCTTTTTATCTTTTCTCTCTTAATCATTTCATTATCCTATCTTCCAAACCAAACGCAGCCTTAGGTTCTTATTCATAGAGGAGAAGGAGGGATACACAAATAGAATATAATATTGATCGATAATTAAAATATAATATATCTTTAATAAATATAATCATTTACAATTAAGAAATATGTTTATAACACTTTCTGTGGGGCCCTTAGCTCCTAATCGTTATTACAATGCAATCTGATTAGGGTTAATTAATTAGAGCAAAAAACGAGTTTAAATTTTCTTTACAATGAGCCCAAATCATTTTATTTGAATACTAAAAATAGTATTTAATCTCACGTCATAAATATGCCCACACGAAATCAAAATCTATCATATACAAACAACTCACATTCTCAGGACATGCCCCGGTATATAGATACATATACATATATACTGGGAACAAGACAAAACATAAAACCTCAGCCTAAGCTGTGGCTCCCTCCAGAAGTACCCTCTCCGGTCTCCTGATATCCTGGAGTACCTGCCATTGTCCACACACAAAGACAACAACAGCCCCCCTTGGGGGTGAGCAAAGCTCCGTATGGAACAACCAATCATATATACCACAGATATCTAAGCAATGATATATGGTATGCAATGCATGTATGTCGTGGAGGTATCGGGTCAAATGCCCATCCACTGAGCACATGTCAGAATCAATCGAATCGCTATCAAATCAATGCTCGAGCTGGCACACCGGCCAATATGGGATACTCGTATGATAGCGTCGGCAAAGCGCCATCAAGGCCCAAATCTCATATCCAATCATATGGGGCCACAATTGTCTATGCTTTACGGGTCATATAATACCGGCATAGCGATTGTGTTCACAAACCCCGGAATCCAATCCAATCATATCAGGGTATCCAAGGATCATAGTTCAACGTGCATGTCATGTATCGATGTATGCATAAAATGATGTGTGTTAACAAAACATTTATTTTATACATCGATATCTCAATCTCAATGTCATATATGCCACATAAATCAACAAATAAGGCATATAGACACATAATCTCATTCCAATCAATCAAATCAATCCGACATATATCATATAATACAGATACCTGTCGTATGTTATCCCGGTCGCAACATACCTCAATTCTTCGTTTTCAGTTGATGTAGTCTGAAGATATTGATATTACACTTTATCTACATCAATAACATACTCATTCCAATCAATAACATATTCCAAAATTATTAATATGAGTTTCAAATATCATTTGAAACTTCAAAAATTCATATCAAATCCAAATCATATCATAATTCAATTTCGACTTCGAATATGAGTTTCTTGTCGGTAATTCTGCTACATATAGGAAATTCAACTTCAAATACATGCTATTCCAGCACTTTGATATTTAGAGCTGCTGGAACTAGAAGAAAATTACCTTAGTCAGAAGCCCTCAACGCGACGATCACAAATATATAATTTGTTTCGCGTTTAGACAGCGTCTCGAAGTCGATTTGGAAGAAAGAAAATCGAAATCTCTCGAATTCCCTCGAAGTTATCGTATAAGAAATGAAGAAAGAAAGAGAAGAAAAGTTGCTCTTATCTTCACCGCTTCGGCGCTCGGGCGGTAGAATTCTCGCGCCCGAGCGCGAGACATTCTGCCCCCGGCTATCACTAGTACCACGCTCGGGCGGTCACAAACTACCGCTCGGGCGCGGCATGTTCTGTCCGAGAACATTATTTACATCGCGCTTCGGGCGGTCACAAACTACCGCTCGGGTGCGAAGTGTTCTGCCCGCATACTCATTTTACATATCCTGGCGCTCGGGCGGTCATTTTCTACCGCCCGGGCGCCACACGTTCTGTACAAATATTTGATTTTCGTACTTATTGGCGTCCGGCCTCTCCCCTCGAGCTCTTACAACGTCAATTCATATTCAATATCCATTTCTCAATTTCATTATCATAATATACATCAAATGTATAATCACATATCAAATTCATGAATTATCGATAATTATATAGGATTTACGATAATACGATACACGGTCCTTACATTTCTCCCCCTCTTAAAAGATTTCGTCCTCGAAATCTCAAACATCTCTATATACATAACATTGGCAAACATACATATGTCACCAGTTATAGTACATATCAAAGCTAAAATCAGTAAAAGGATCAGAATACATCGAATACAATGGAACAGATGGATTAGCATCAAATAAATGCGGATATGAATCTCGCATTTTGCTCTCCAATTCCCACGTCGACTCTTCAACACCATGTCGTGTCCATTGCACTCGTACTAGGGGAATCGATTTATTTCTCAATATCTTTTCCTTTCGATCCATAATACGAACAGGTTGTTCGACATAGGAAAGAGAAGGATCCAGTTCAACCTCGTCAGGTGCAAGTACATGTGATGGATCGGGTTCATATTTTCTCAGCATAGAAACATGAAACACATCATGAATAGTAGATAGAGCTGGTGGCAATGTCAATCGATACGCAAGATCACCAACTCGATCCAGAATCTCGTATGGACCAACATAACGAGGAGATAATTTCCCTCGCATGCCAAATCGAACAGTGCCTCTAAAGGGAGATATTTTCAAAAATACTCTGTCACCTTTCTGGAATTCCAAGGGTCGTCTTCGTTTATTCGCATAACTCGTTTGACGATCCTGAGCAGCTTTCATCCGCTGCCTAATTAACTGAACCTTATCGTTCATTTCTTGTATCATTTCAGGTCCAGTCAATTGTCTCTCACCAATTTCATCCCAGAATAACGGTGATCTACATCGTCTCCCATATAGAGCTTCAAACGGTGCCATACCGATACTCGTCTGAAAGCTATTATTATAAGAAAATTCGACCAATGGTAAGGCATCTTGTCATCCCATTCTGAAGTCCATCACAATCGCACGCAACATATCCTCTAGAGTCTGAATCGTACGCACGCAACATTTTATTCCGTTCATACGAAATAAAATGCGCAGATTTCGAAAGCCGATCAATAATAACCCAAATAGCATCACAGCCCTTGGGCGAACGAGGTAAATGAGTCACAAAATCCATAGCAATATGTTCCCAATTCCATTTCGGGATTTCAAGACTATGGAGCAAACCTCCAGGTTTCATTCTCTCAGCTTTTACTTGCTGGCAGACAAGACATTTCGAAATAAACTCAGCAATGTCCTTCTTCATACGTTTCCACCAGAATTGAGGTCTCAATGTCAAATACATCTTCCGACCTCCAAGGTGAATACTGTATTTGCTACAATGTGCTTCACGAAGAAGAGCAGATTTCAAATCAGAATCATTAGGGACTACCAGCCGACCATTAAGTCGTAAAGAACCATCAGAAGAAATCTGGAATCCAGATTGATGTCCTGCCGATACCAGTTCTTTCGAATTTTGGATCTGAGCATCGCTTCGTTGGGCCTTTCGTATCTTCGATATCAAATTCGGCTCAATTTGCAATGCTGAGACAGTAACAGAATTCCAATTCGAGTGAAAAGTCCAGCCAGAAGTACATATATCCTCATGTACCTTGGCGACATTGACGGAAGCTAAAACAGAATCATAAACTTTCCGACTCAAGGCATCCGCAGTAACATTCACCGGTCCAAGGTGATATTGAATCTCACAATCAAAATCTTTCAGGAGATCCATCCACCTGTGTTGCCTCATATTCAGATCAGATTGAGAAAAGAGATATTTCAGACTTTTATGGTCCGAGTAGATAACAAACTTTTCTCCGTACAAATAATGGCGCCAAATTTTCAGAGCAAACACAATGGCGGCCAATTCGAGATCATGAACAGGATAACGTGTTTCATGAGATTTCAATTGACGAGATGCATAAGCAACCACTTTTCCATGTTGCATCAAAACACAGCCCAAACCTTTACCAGACGCATCTGTACATACCACAAATCCTCCGGTACCTGAGGGAAGAGTAAGCACAGGTGCTGTGGTCAATCTCGTCTTCAATTCAAGAAAACTAGCTTCACATTCATATGACCAAATGAATCGCTGATTCTTCTGTGTCAGTTGAGTAATAGTTTAGCTATTTTCGAAAATCCTTCAATAAAACGACGATAATATCCAGCCAAACCCATGAAGCTACGGATCTCAGGAACATTCGTAGGTCTCGGCCAATTCAATACAGCTTCAACCTTAGCAGGATCAACAGATATGTCATGTCTTGAAATGACGTGGCCCAAAAATACCACTTTGTCCATCCAAAATTCACATTTGGACAATTTGGCATATAAATGACTAGTACGAAGAGTTTGAAGTACCAGTCTCAAATGTTCAGCATGCTCCTTTTTCGATTTCGAATATACAAGAATATCATCGATAAATACAATAACGAATCGGTCCAGATAATCTCGGAAGACACGATTCATTAAGTCCATAAAAATAGCAGGAGCATTCGTAAGACCGAAATGCATAACCAGAAATTCATAGTGGCCATACATCGTACGAAAAGCAGTTTTGGGCACATCTTCGTCTCGAACACGTACTTGATGATACCCAGAACGAAGATCAATCTTCAAGTATACAGAAGTACCTTGAAGCTGATCAAACAAATCATCAATACGAGGAAGTGGGTACTTGTTTTTCACAGTAGCCCGATTCAATTGCCTATAATCAATACACATTCGCATCGTACCATCTTTCTTTCGAACAAATAAAACTGGAGCTCCCCAAGGTGATACACTCGGTCGAATATATCCCTTATCGAGAAGATCCTGTAATTGTTCTTTCAATTCTTTCAATTCCAATGGTGTCATGCGATAAGGAGCTTTCGAAATAGGCGCAATCCCCGGCACAAGATCAATAATAAACTCAACTTCTCGATGAGGAGGAAAATCAGGAATCTCATCGGGAAATACATCTGGGAATTCTTTCGCAACAGGAATCTCAGATAAAGAAGACTCCTTCTTGGAAATATCAATAGCGTAGATAAGATAACCTTCATCTCCGCTAGTCAACAATCGGGACATTTCCAAGGAAGATACCAATGGAATTTTGGCTTGGGAACCCTTGCCATAAAAATTCCACTTGGGTCCATCAATCGGTCGAAATCGAACCACTCCATGACAACAATCAACAGTAGCTCGATTCGTCATCAAGATATCCATGCCAACAATACAATCAAAGTCGTGCATTGGGAGGACAATCAAATTCAAGAACATCACATTATCCTCATATATTAATACACAATTATGCACAACTTTTTCAGACAAAATAATCTTCCCTGCTGGCGTGGCTATCGACAAAGTGTCATACAACGGGGTACACTCAATATCGTGAGATGCAACAAATGCATGAGATATGCATGAATGAGATGCTCATGTATCAAATAAAACACGTGCAGGATAATCGCAAAGCGTGCAAATACCTGCAATCACGCCTCCAGGAGCTTCTCTCGCCTGATCCTCAGTCATGGCGTACACTCTCACTTGAGGAAGAACTTGGGCACTCTGACCACCCGGTCCTCGATATCGTGGGACACTCGACTGCTGAAAAGATGGAATAGGAACAGCATGTCTCATCATACCAGGGCCACCTCTAAATCCTGACTGGGGTTGAGCAGAAGTCGCACCCCTGTTCGGACATACTCGAGAGAAATGACCTTCCTGTCCACACTGATAACAAGTACCAAACATACCTCGACACTGCTCGATAGTATGTTTGCCTCCACAATGGCTACAATAGGGAGCAATCACAGGACTCCCTCTCTGTGATCCACTCGAGCTCGAAGAAGACGAAGAACCAGAACCCGTCTTCTTGAACTTCTTACCTCTCGGTCGCAAAGTAGGCTGCTGAGCTGACACCGGTGGTGGAGGAGTATACTGTGGACCTCCCCGCCTAAGTCCAGCCTCGGCTGCCTTAGCTCGTTCAACTGCCTCTGCGTAGCTGGTAGGCAATCCAGAAACAACATATGTATACAAAGCATGATGTAAACCATTTACAAACCTGTTATATTTTGCCCTTCGCATTCCCAGCTACGTGAGGTGCATACTTCAGTAAAGTAGAAAACTTCGAAGCATACTCTGCAACAGACATCGTGCCCTGCTGCAGATTATTAAATTCATTCTCCTGAGCAGTATAATAAGAAGGAGGGGAATACTGCTCCAAAAACTGGGCCTTGAAGATATCCCATGTGACTTCAGTCCCAGCCTCTTTCAATCCAATCTCAGCGGCTTCCCACCAAGATTTAGCTCGGTCTTTCAGCTGATACAAAGCAAGTTACAGTCTCCGAGCATTGGAATACTCAACAATATTAAACAAGTGCTCGATATCCTTCAGCCAGGCCTCAGCTCTTTCAGCACTCTCAGTACCAAAGAACTTCGGTGGTTTCAGATCCTCGAATCGAGCCATTACAACATCCATGGACAATCCTTCAAATTGCCCAACAATCTTCTCAGTACTGCTACTCGCAGTTTCATTTGTGTGATCCATCTACAAATCAAAAGATGAATATCACAATATCATATCAATTTCATAATCTCATCATCTCATATCATCAATCTCATCAGATACTTACTCAAATCAAATCACATAAGAGCAAGTAATTCAAATAAGTCAAACATGTACGCACAATTCATTTGTGCCTATTCAAGTGTACACAAGACTCAATAGAGCATTCCCAGCTATGCTCTGATACCATCTGTGTGGGGCCCTTAGCTCTTAATCGTTATTACAATGCAATATGATTAGGGTTAATTAATTACAGCGGAAAACGAGTTTAAATTTTCTTTACAATGAGCCCAAATCATTTTATTTGAATACTAAAAATAGTATTTAATCTCACGTCATAAACATGCCCACACGAAATCAAAATCTATCATATACAAACAACTCACATTCTCGGGACATGCCCTGGTATATAGATACATATACATATATACTAGGAACAAGACAAAACATAAAACCTCAGCCCAAGCTGTGGCTCCCTCCAGAAGTACCCTCTCCGGTCTCCTGATATCCTGGAGTACCTGCCATTGTCCACACACAAAGACAACAACAGCCCCCCTTGGGGGTGAGCAAAGCTCCAGTATGGAACAACCAATCATATATACCACAGATATCTAAGCAATGATATATGGTATGCAATGCATGTATGTCGTGGAGGTATCGGGTCAAATGCCCATCCACTGAGCACATGTCAGAATCAATCGAATCGCTATCAAATCAATGCTCGAGCTGGCACACCGGCCAATATGGGATACTCGTATGATAGCGTCGGCAAAGCGCCATCAAGTCCCAAATCTCATATCCAATCATATGGGGCCACAATTGTCTATGCTTTACGGGTCATATAATACCGGCATAGCGATTGTGTTCACAAACCCCGGAATCCAATCCAATCATATCAGGGTATCCAAGGATCATAGTTCAACGTGCATGTCATGTATCGATGTATGCATAAAATGATGTGTGTTAACAAAACATTTATTTTATACACCGATATCTCAATCTCAATGTCATGTATGCCACATAAATCAACAAATAAGGCATATAGACACATAATCTCATTCCAATCAATCAAATCAATCCGACATATATCATATAATACAGATACCTGTCGTATGTTACCCGGTCGCAACATATCTCAATTCTTCGTTTCCAGTTGATGTAGTCTGAAGATATTGATATTACACTTTATCTACATCAATAACATACTCATTCTAATCAATAACATATTCCAAAATTATTAATATGAGTTTCAAATATCATTTGAAACTTCAAAAATTCATATCAAATTCCAAATCATATCATAATTCAATTCCGACTTCGAATATGAGTTTCTTGTCGGTAATTCTGCTACATATAGGAAATTCAACTTCAAATACATACTATTCCAGCACTTTGATATTTAGAGCTGCTGGAACTAGAAGAAAATTACCTTAGTCAGAAGCCCTCAACGCGACGATCACAAATATATAATTTGTTTCGCGTTTAGACAGCGTCTCGAAGTCGATTTGGAAGAAAGAAAATCGAAATCTCTCGAATTCCCTCGAAGTTATCGTATAAGAAATGAAGAAAGAAAGAGAAGAAAAGTTGCTCTTATCTTCACCGCTTCGGCGCTCGGGCGGTAGAATTCTCGCGCCCGAGCGCGAGACATTCTGCCCCCGGCTATCACTAGTACCGCGCTCGGGCGGTCACAAACTACCGCTCGGGCGCGGCATGTTCTGTCCGAGAACATTATTTACATCGCGCTCGGGCGGTCACAAACTACCGCTCGGGCGCGAAGTGTTCTGCCCGCATACTCATTTTACATATCCTGGCGCTCGGACGGTCATTTTCTACCGCCCGGGCGCCACACGTTCTGTACAAATATTTGATTTTCGTACTTATTGGCGTCCGGCCTCTCCCCTCGATCTCTTACAACGTCAATTCATATTCAATATTCATTTCTCAATTCCATTATCATAATATACATCAAATGTATAATCACATATCAAATTCATGAATTATCGATAATCATATAGGATTTACGATAATACGATACACGGTCCTTACACTTTCCATAGATGATTATTCATATGACAACTGTTTTTTTTAACCATATGTGATAATAAGTTTAATTGGAGAAGATATGTGACTCAAATGTTGTTTCATTAAAATTTCGACAGTAAAATATAGTGTGAAAAAATATGAGCGAATGAAAAAGAGTCCAAAAATAAATGTCTCTCTCGGATGTCCTTCTCACGATAGATAGTTGCATCTCGTTAAAACTTTTGTTATGAAAAATCACGTTTGAAATATTCATTGACAATGAAGAAAGAGCACAACTCGGATCACTGCTTATATTGCAAGCATCACTTAAACTCTTTAAGTTGTCCGATCTTGCATGCTGCTTTCCCAACAATTGATGTAGGTAACACCTTTGTGAAAAGTTTGATCATATCATATTCAACTGTTGTTAATCTTTTATGTAAATGTATGGCCTTGCTAGTGCAGTTTGTAAGGATGTGATAATGCATTAATTTTGCTTAGGTATGATACTTCGAAACTAAAGATCTTATTTCTTAAATTTTAAGTCGAAAAATGATATTTTCGGCATCAAATAAATGATCTAGACACCCATTTATATGACCAATGGGTACAACATATCTATAAAATATTATCCAAGACATTCCTCTCAAATTTACATTTCAAACACGTAATAGTTTTACTGAACTATCCGAGAATACTAAATGATTTGTAGCATATTCGTCTGGATTATCTTAATCCGTATAATGACTTATGTAGTTTTATAGAAAAATATATAGTCACGAAGGTTGAAATAATATCATTTGACATAAATCTTTCAGGGGTTTTTATATGTCAGTTACTCATATAAATATGTAGTCAACACATCAATAAATCAAATGACAAACTATTTCAATTAAATTGACCACGAAGGAATAACAACATCTATAACAAGTTAATATATTTTCTCATAATCGACTACTTATCTTTACGAGAAATATTGAACTTACAATATGTGATTTGTACTCTACATTATTTTGTACCTTTTGTTACAATTTTTTTTTAATAAATTCTATATTTTCTGATATATTATATAAAATAATAATATTTAAAGAAAAAAATTACGAAAAAAATAAGCTCTAATACTATTAGATAATATTTTTAACAAAATTCAAAATCAAATAATAATATATATAATTATAAATAAAATTTGATATTTTAAATATAAGAAAAAAATCAAACCTTAAAAAATGAATAAATAATAGTAAATCAGTTCGGCTGGTTCAACCGATTCATGAACAGTTTGACATTTAAAACGGTTCGGCTGGTTCAACCGATTCATGACCAATTTGACATTTAAAACAATTTAGAAGTGGTCTAGATCGGATAATATATAGTTCTTCTGGTTGCGATTTCGGAATCTTCTAATTTATCTGAAGAACTTCTGATTCCTCGAATAATATATTTGCACACTATCAATAATTTACTATATTATTATACAATTGAGATCTCAAAACTAATCAACTATGTTAGACTCTAAAAACATTTGTGTCAATAAGTTTAATATTGATATACAAACTTATAGTTTGTACAAAGAAATTTGAGTTTAACTCTTTTGGAGTATTCTAACTCTTCTGGAGACATTTATTACAATATCATATTGCATCAAATAAATATCGTCATTTGATTCAAATATCCGTATCTATTTTAATTTACGACCAGACAAAATATTTTCAAGAATAAAATAATATCAAGCACATTATTTTTTTTTTCTTTGAATCGTCAGCCGAATAATCTTCTAGATTTTGAATACATTTATAATGAAAATATAATTTGGATGGACACAATTTTTCTTCACAAACTTTATATCATGTTTGATAGATATCGATAAATTCGTTTGACATAATTAAGGTATGATAATTTATAAATAGTGATATGAGAAATCGGTGAACTTCTGATACACTACTTGATTTATAACTAAATTTGGGATTCGACACTGTATCAAAGATCTTTTAGATGTACATATTTCTTCTTTCATTCACAGAGGGTCAAATTTGAATTACTATGCAAGTGATTGAATCGATTTCAATCTAATTCGATCTACGAAGAAAAAATCATGATATGTAGGATTTGAACCTACGACATCGGGTTTTGGAGACCCACGTTCTATCGAGCTGAACTAAGAACGCTCTTTATCAAGATTATTAAGAGACCGTAAAGAAAAAAGATTCTTTTTGTATCCCTTAAATATATAGCTTCATAAAAATGAATGATTCCGTCCAATTTGATCTCAATTGATTCTCTGTTGCTACTCCTTTGAGTCGTAAAAGGTAAGGATGACATGATTTGAAGTCGTGACATTTTGTACCCGAAACCAACATGCTACCAAGCTACGCCACATCCCTTCAAATATTCTGTAGTGTCATTGTCGATATTCATGTCTTGTTTTCCATATCTACAGTTCTTGCAGTGAGAAACACAAAATTTCTGTCCATTTCGTCTTTTTAGTTCCATTTAATATATAATAAGAAGAAGAAAAAATCTTATGGATCATTGTAATTTCAATTTGAATTTTGGATTTCGTGTCCGACTCTAAGTGACCCTTAACTACATATGCATCTTATATATATGCACTATCTTTATTTTATGTATTACAATAAATAAAAAGGAGGTTTTTTCAATGCGAGATCTAAAAACATATCTCTCTGTGTCCTCAGTACTAAGTACGCTATGGTTCAGGGCTTTAGCATGTCTATTGATATAGATTAATCGGTTTTTTCTCGGATGCGTTGACATTCCCCTTTTTTTCAGTCTAGTTATTGACATCGGAAGGAGTGAAGAAGATTAGATATACAATCAAATATGTAAAAAGTGCACAGCACATGGTGCTGTGTTTTCAGCTACAGCAGAAGATCTAAATCCGTGATAAATATGGTATTCACCATATTTTAACATAATATACTTTCTGAAGCCAAGTGGACTAGTTGATGGGCTTAATTGTCTTATGGGCTGACATATTCAATTATCATTATTGATACGATATATGACGTATAATTTTTTTTAGTGAAATTGTAGTCATTTGATCCATCACGAATGTATCTTTGAAACAGATCGAACTATATATTGTTTTTTTGACTATTAAATTTCGATAAAGGTTTCAGAGAGATGTTTAAGACGTAGTTCTTCTGTTGCAGATGTTTTAATTTGTTCCAATGTTTTTTGGTCTTCTACCTTTTGAGCTTCAGCATTTAGATCGTGTTTAGATTGATAGATTTTAAATCTATTGACTGATTGTCCTTGAATAACCGTTTTTTATTAACGATATCGTGAAAAATATTGATTACTTAACCAAAATATTTCAAAATTATATGAATAAATAACAATTTTTTACGTATAAGTAAATATATATTATAATTAATTTTAATGACATCTTTATAAAAATTACGAAAGGCCGAGGGATCATATAAAACACGAAATAAAAAAAAAAAAAAAAAGATGTGAGAATAATGAAGATAAGATAAAAAATTCATTTCTAATGAAGTGACATAGTATTGATTTGAATTACAATCATTTCACAAACATATATTAATTTATCATTTTTTATAGCTCAATTTGTGTACCACATATACGAGTCTTTATAAAAGAAAACAAATTAGACTTGAATCTTTATCTTTTGTAATATTATTTCAGTTAACAAATTTTCAAATATAGAAATCATTTAATGAATTCAAATAATACGTGCTTTACCTGCAACGTATGTATTGCTTACTAGTATAATAAAACAAGTTGACCAGAGTTTGAATAATAATCTATAAATAAGCAATAATATTCTATACTTTTTTTTAAAATGATATATTTTATTGTATTTGTTATAAATGTAGAATGTGTTCTATGGTCTTTTTTTTTAGGATAATATATTTGCTAACGAATTGGTTTATTAGGTCGAAAACGAGTCAGGTTCTGTAAGATCCATCACCCAATCTAACTCAATCCCGTTCATTCAAATGACAACTTAACTAGACTCAGTGTCATCCCTAACTGATAAAAAAAGTTCGTTATGAGAAATTTATATATATATAGAATACTTTCAAGTCTTTAAGATCAATACATGTACCATATCACTCAGATACTTAGTTCATTCATAGTATTATTGACTTGAACAACGAGGGGACTTCTCACACGATGGAAACCGTCGGACCAAGTAATCGAACCAAAATCATATCTCCCTCTGCTGTTTTTCAATGGTTTCAATGTCACAAGGTATGTTATTTCTTCTCTGAAAACAGAAAATATCAAGATTTCTGGCCAGACCGTGACCTCGACCCCATTTGGATTCACGATGCTAACGAAATATATCGCTGTCTTCTTGTGCCCAACGTTACGGACTGTCCGTTTAATCGTGGTCTCCTGTTTGAGATTAAGAACGGTGATCGAAGGGTAATTTATGTTCCAGTTTGGTTGGTATTTGCTCGGGCATCTCGGGCATGTGTTGGTCATGACCAAGGATCGTATTTGTTCCTCGGTGTAGTTTATGTTACAGAGAAAAACGATGTAGTCTTTAGCTGTCATATCGTAGATTAGTCCCGGATCTAAGGCCTTCACTGGATTTATGTGGCCAGCACCTATGTCAAAGGGATCAGCAGATTTTGTTGTTCCTTCAACTGATATTGTCTCACCAGTTATGTCAACATTGTAAGCTGTGTAATCAAATTAAATATGTCAATCCCAATATGTAGAAGTACCGTAGAACTATTCTAGCCACCGCACAAAAGTCGTTGGTTACCAGTGGTCATGATAGCGGATCTAATAGCAGCAGGGGACCAGAGTGGATGCGCGGATTTAAGGAGTGCGACGACGCCGGAGACATGAGGGCAAGCCATGGATGTCCCCGAGTCGAATTTCCAGGCGACTGAGCTATTATCAAATTCAAATATTGATATTAATGGAGGAATACGTGGAGGCCATGCTGCCAATACGTTGCTCCCTGGTGCACTAATATCTGGCTGCATCCATGCATCATACGAAATAATTCGTTGTATAAGTTTGATCATATACATATTAACATATGATAACTTGAAGATTATATATATATACACAGGGTGCATGGCAATATATCACCTTCAGAAAATCTGGAGAAATTGAGCTTGGCCCTCGAGAAGAAAATTCCGAAACCACCGGTGCCGGTGACCTTTTAAAGGCCGTTTCACTTGGAAAGATCCGCACTGTTATGTCACTTCAATGCGCATATATTTCACTCGAAAAATCAGATATTTTTTTAGTATATATTTATATTATGAATCAAGCAATACACACAAAGTTTTGCATGATATGTTTGATTGATCATCAGTTATTATTAAGAATAGGCAAAAAATAACTGATTAAATCTATAAACTTTTTAACTGTGCGTGATCTTTGTAAATCAAATCAAATCAAATGCAGATATGCAATACGTTATTCTTGAATATTTTTAAAAGTTTCGTATACGTGCATGGAATATCACGGGTTCGCGAGCTAGTAAATTTTGTCCTAATTGACTAACTCACTCGGCGGATCGGTAGATTTTGGTGCCTTGAATGACATCCATGCGTACGACGGGGATTATACTGAGAGCCGCAACCGGCCTGGTTAATGGTTGCACGCATATGAGTGCCGATGCATCGGCTAGATATGCTGCGTACTCTGCATCTTCACAATCGAGTCCTCCATCGGCCACGAAACAGACGAGGACCATACCCGATACATAAGTATTGTTCCAGGCTTTTTCTGTACATTTCCTATATACGTGCATATACATATCCACTTAAAACAACGCAACTTTCGATTGATAATACAATATAAATATTATTTGAGAGGGATAGTACGTACCCGCCTTTGAAATAATCTATGGCTTTTGCTAATTTTCCACTGATGTGGTTGCGTATCAAACCTTCACCCTGCACCGCCATGAAAATGGATTATAATTTGTATAGGTACGGTATGTTTTAGTACGGTCAGTGAGATGCTACTAGTGGGTTAACTTGTACGCACAGTAAAATAGCGGCTGTCGTCATCATCCAAAAGGATCTTGGTCGGAAAAGTTCGATCCATGGTGGAAGAAGCAACACAGATGCTCCAGGGATTGACATTCACCACAAGGCCCGGATCCGGGCCGCTGTTA
This sequence comes from Primulina tabacum, assembly GCF_025594145.1. Lineage (NCBI taxonomy): Eukaryota > Viridiplantae > Streptophyta > Magnoliopsida > Lamiales > Gesneriaceae > Primulina > Primulina tabacum. Next base: position 5,708,917 of record NC_134557.1, read on the forward strand.
CCGGCTGAAAATATCACACTCACACCCAATTGCATGGCATGGAACGAGCCAATATCAAAATCTGATGCAAAGAATTCCTGCAACGGTGGCCTACTTCTACCAATAGATGCCGATATAATATGTACTCCATCGCATAACGCGTCATCGAAAGCTGCCAAAACGTCTTCTTCCCTGCACTTTGCTTCGTGACTTACGTTCCAACATACTTTGTAAACTGCGAGTCTAGCCCTGGGGGCTCCTCCTCGTGCAATCCCCTGTGCAAAACCGTGTAAACTAGCATTTTTCGCTCTCGATCCTACTGCTGTTGAAGCCGTGTGTGTTCCATGCCCAACAGCGTCACGAGGTGATACGTATTCGAAATTTTTTGTTTTATTAATCTTCCCAAATTCTTTCTCGAATCCTCTGAGGTAATAACGTGCTCCTATGAGTTTCTTGTTGCAATGCTTTTTGGGATTAAACTCTTCCCCTGCGACACATTCTCCCTTCCAATGCTTTGGTATAGGTCTCATCCGTGGTTCCTCCTTGAAGCTAGGAGATTCTGGCCAGATACCTTAAAATTTTCCATCCCAATTTACGAGCAAATTTCATACAATAATAGTATTGAATTTTATATGAGTATCAAGAAAAAAATGTTTCTACTTCTATCATTGTCGTGGCCCGTGGGACTACCTGAGTCAAAAACTCCAACAATGATATCATCACCATATGCAAGTTGTAGTGGAGTTCCTTCACTTTGATCCAGGGTAAGACCCATAAAATCCCAGCTTCTTGTTGTATGCATCTGCAGTGTTTTGCTCTTGAACACAGAGATAACTCCTCTTGTATCTGCATCAGTAAGATACATACATACATATATATTACACACGCATGGATATATTATGATGAGCAATTTTGTGTATATATCATGTTGCATGATAGCTTCTTCATATCCTGGGTGTGCATGTGATGTATTGGGCCATAATCCGAACAAGAGCACATGCCGGATCGACAGACTACTCTATGTCACGACTTACGAGTAAGAAATCTCAAAGTTATATATTGTGATCACTCCACCACATATTGTGGAACCTATGCAGTACAATATGCACATGCAACTGCATCTACACATACATAGATTCACACAAAGATTTTAGTGTTTGGGAGCTTGTTACTGCGTACTCTTTAGAGCCGTTGCTTGGCTTGCATCAAGAGTCGCAGCAAAGCCTGAGAACGCGCGGTTGTAGCTGTAGACGATGGCTTCCTTTGCTTTTTCTTTGCTAAATAAGTATAATTGGGGTTAGAAAAAGTCGACAAAAAGGCGTGTTAATCTGAGAAATCAGAAAAATGTTGGATATGATTAAGGGACCTTTGAAAGACAACAGTGAGAAGCTGAACATGATATTCCGTCGCAACCAAAGGATCATGGTTTTGACTGTTGTGACCTAAGTAGACAATGTGAACCTGTGAGAAACATGAAGCAACAAATTCAATATGAGACCAAGTTTAATATATAGTTGAAGCACAAAATTATGTAGGCGATATATATATATATGCTACTTAATTACATGACTAGTAGATGTCGAGTGAATTGAATGAAGTAAAAGTAAGAGGGAAGACAGAGTCAAAAAACAATGAAAAGAAGTAGCCATTGCCTCAGTGCACAAAAGCATGGGGGAGAATATCGAATGAAGAGGTATATAAATAGGGAAAATAAATTAGGCTGACTGGTGTTTTAGTACACCTACCTTTCATGTAATTACTATGACAACACTTTCCTCCCAACTAAAAAATAACGTTTACTCCTCCCACTCTCATTTGTTCTGCATATACGCATTCGTATAATTCATGCGAGTTTCATTAATTTTTAAAGGAAAGGCATTTGCATCTGCATTTTTTTGGTCTTAGAATTGGTACCGACAAAGAACAGGGGATTGTCACCCAAAATGGAGCTAAAAAGGTTAACAAATGCCCTTCTGAGCTGATCACCTCTGGAAGCCAAAAGTACATAAAATTTATCAGCATGAAAAAAATGAACATTTACTCATTTCTAGGGAGCCCTTTACTTTGTTTTTATTTTATAACCAAATTTACTTTCCTCGACTCCTGAGAACACTTCAACGGCCAAGGTTGATACTAAACCTAGCAATAGACCCAACATGAATTAGTGACAATCAAGTGGCATCATACACCTATCTATTTTAGGTCATTTCTATGTTTTTTCTACTTTTTGAGGCTAGCTAGAATCAAACACTTACCACTTAGGAGTAGCAAATTAAAATGCATATCATATAATAGGTGTAGCCTGCACTCATGGGCAATTTCCAGCATTGTCCTCCACGAATACATCTATAGGCCAGATTATGAGTGTCTACTACAATATGTTTACGTGTTGCTCTGATCATGAATATGATCAAACCCAAGTCACGATTTAGTTATACTTCAATAATCAGCAGTCTGCTTTAAGTACATATTGCATCAAGATGCACTTTTTTGCAACAATCCTAGACATCTAAGAATCGCCCCACGCAGACAATAGCTCTCACATTACATGAAATTTATGCACCAAAAGACATCATTGTCTAGATAGCTAGATTCTTTCCCCCCCTTGAATTAAGCGTCTTGCGTTGCACAATCGCTCTGCATTCTTTTACGGCACGCTAACTTCCAAGAATGAACTTCACATCATTGAGCCTACAAGCGAAATGTTTTGCTTTAGTTTGTGAGGTTCCTTCTTGTGGAGGGGTGTGATTTCATTTCATATATGTTCATCATGATCTAATCGAAGTGATCCAACGTACGCAAGCAGTTAGCTTGTGAGAGCATTAACTTTTACTGCAAACCTAAGATTATCTGTCTCCATTCATTTCTATTAAGATAATTTTTTTATCATATTGCAACTGCTAACTGATATATGAAATCATATCTATAGTTAATGATTAAGAATATGCATTTGGCTTGAATCTTGATACTGTTTTTCGAAGGCAATCTTTGCATTGCTCAGCATTGCACTTTTTAATGCAACCAGAGAAAACTTTGTACTGAACTAAAAGGGCTAAAAATCCTGCTCTCCTACTCAGATGTTAGAATATGTTACTTGACATAACAGTTTTCTACTTTTATGTAAATGAAATTGTATATCTCAGCACCTGAGGCACAGTACAAATCTAGCCACTTCAAACTCAACAACCAGTTAATCAACTGAATGCTGCATATCTTGGAGAATTTAAGGTTCTTATGCAACATGCAACTGTGATCATTCAAATGATATTTTGCTCATGAAAATGGGATTCTTCAAGAAAGTTACCACTGGTCCGGAGCCAGGAGAGTCTATTGCATCTTGATATTTGCTGCTAGCTACAAGTATGCATTCATGTATGTCTGTCTCTAATACATAACACTCATACTTAACAAAACAGAGAGGAACTATTAATGTACATACTAAGTATATCTGGAGGGAGGAAGCATTCATGCTGATAATGAGGTAGATTTGTGCAAAAGTTCGGTTCGCTTAAACTGACTTGACCAAACTAGGAAAATCAGCTATAAATTTATAAAAACATGTTAGTCAGTTTCAGCTCAGTTTCGATTATTTTCTTCCAAACCAATGTTTAAAAGAAATTTGTCTTATTCAATTCTTGAATTTGAGTTCTCTTATATATATATATATATTATATATATATATATAATCTTTTGATAATTCTATATTGTTTTATTAAGTTTAAATACTTAAAGTAACTAATTTTAGTGTCATGGTCTGTTTTGATAATTATATATATTAATAAAATATTAAAACTTTAATGCAAGTTATGTGCAGTTCAGCAGACAGAGTCATTGTTTTTTTGGGTCATTTTTTTATTCTTTTATTTTCAATTTATTTTTAATTTATATATCAAAATTACAGTGTAGTCCTTCATTATTTCTTATAATTATATTTTGATCGTCATTTAAATATAAATCAAATGAATTATAAAAAATATTATACAATCACACAACGCGTGCATCGGTGTACTAGTACATATGAAACATCTAACTCAAGAATTGAAAGAAAAAAAAAAAGAGGGAAGAAAACGACACAAAGGGAACCGAAGACAATTAGACAAAACAAAGCATATATAATAACGTTTAAGGAATTAATTAATGTCCATTTAACAATCAACATCATCATATCCATGGCCATCATAAGACCACGTTCTCCTCCTCCCACGCTTCAAAAACCTCCTTTCCAAGGGCTATTTTTCCTTGGTTCAAATTACTTTTTCGATAAGACCATGTTCAAGGTTCAAGTTTGTAACTCCACTGATAACTTCATTTCAAGAGATATCTTTAATTATGAATTTTTTTTATTTCATTAAATAACTTTGTGTTTAAAAACAAAATAATTAAAAATAAATTTTATAAATATAATTATTTTAGGGAACAAACACAAATATTGAACAATAAATTATATCAATAAATCGGCAATTTATCTTTAAATAAATAAATACTGTTAACTAATGTAAAATTAATATTATTGTTGAAAATAAAAATGTTGAATGTTGAAAATAAGAGTTGTAAGTATTGAAAATTAGTGTGTAATGATGTATGCAATGATGAATTTATTTTTGGATTATTTTCAAAGATATTCTGTAAATAGGCCTTTCAATTTGTGAAGAAACATACAATTGAGTATAGAAAAAATTTTATAAAATGTGTAGTTTGATATATTTTGTGAGTTTAATATTTTTACTTTTTACCGTAAGTTTTTACTTTTGTCCATTATAATTAAAAGATGCATTTTTGTATTATTATAACTATAAGGTGTTGTATTTGGGTACTTATGGGGAAACAGGCCCGGCCCATCACTGAACCTCCCGCTCGGCCCATCACTGAACCTCCCGCCCGGCCCATCACTGTGAGGACCGCGTAAATGGCAATTTTGCAGTTGAATAAAAATTCGAAGTCGCTGATGAAGACTGGCGGATCGCATAAACAAAAAGAACTATCGGAACTTTTCAAACAGTTTGAATTATGCTGCGATCGGAAGGGATCTTGGATTTTTAAGGTGCTTGCGTATCGGAAGTGGCTGCTGTACTAATCATCAGAGTTGAAATTTGTTGGAGTTCCGATGGAAAAATGCCGAAATATGTTGATTTGTGTATTAGTTGCATCCACGTTTCGAGCGGTGGCTGCATCGTCAACCACTTCTGATCGTCAAATCAGAACTTTTCTTCACCATCTTAATTTTCGGTGCCCGTTGTCGATCCCCTCTTCTTCTACTCCATTCATGGTATTATTAGTTGTTTATTTATTGAACTTTTAGTTAGTAGTTGGTGTTTTTTTCTCCTTGTTTCTTTTGCTTCTGGAAGCTGAAATTTGTCATCCTCTTGAGGGTTTTTCGAGGGTATCTTAATAGTGATTATGATTGTCCATCGGTGCTGTAAAGCTTCTTCCTTGAGCTGAAGATTCTGGTGTAAAATATGACAATTTATGAGCTCTTTCAGCCAATATAAGAATTATTTATTTTTGCCGCAACCTGGTTTTGAAATCAAGATGAAAAATTCGAGTGTTAATCTTGTTTTTGTAGAAGCACCGATATCTTCATTTAGGAGGTGTCGCAATAATTAACGTTTTGAAATAATCCGCAGTTTTCATTTGCCAAGATGGTTACTACGTATATTCCTGACCTCCAGCTAGGGTAACTGATTTAAATGTCATGAAGAAACTAGAAAGATCTCATTCATTTAAAATTTTAGAAGTAGCACCCAGCTACAAAGATGGGCTAAAATATGCTGCTCGATTAACCAAGTGTTATCGTAAAAAAACTGAATGGAGAATTATCTTGAACAGCGGACAGTTTTTGAAAGTTTTTTTTTCCTGGGTAAATGTTTCCGTATCTCACAACCATGATTGTGATAAATTAATTATGCTACGCTTCTACGGGATGGCAACGCCTACACTAACCACAAGTGGTTTAGATGTTTCTTTTGCGAAACTTAAATATTAATTGGATTTTCTTTTTTTTGTTTGTTTATATAGATGTGCAGCTTTTATGGTTTTATATTTTTCAACAACTCATTTATATAGTTTATGTGATTACAAGGTGGATGGAGGATCATTTGAAAAATTTATGAGCGGTGGAGAAAATAAAGGATTCACTGCTGTGCTGATTTATGCTTCCTGGTGTCCTTTCTCTAGCATCTTTTATTCGCGGTTTAGTACTCTCTGTTCCCTGTATCCGCAGATCAAACATCTTGTTATTGAGCAATCTTCAGTCATGCCTAGGTGGGTGTTTTTTTATCAATACCGACGTGATTTATCATTGCATGCTTTCAATCTTCAAAGCGCCAGTTTTATGCGAGATTTACCAATCCCATGATGTCCGAGGACTGTTGTAGATATATCCATTGTATATTTTCATATGTTCTGTGCCTCCTCAGCTGGTACCTATGAAGGACTCGTTAATTATTTGTCCCAAGAAGTCATACCTCTATAAAACTTGTAACAAATAGTGCGAACTTTGACCAAATTTTCTGCCGAACATTGAGATTATCCAAGTCCAATAATGGACGACTGTTCTTTGCTGGGACTTTCCACTGTTTTAATTATTCTTGAATTTTATTTGGACCATAATGTAGTTACTTGTAATTTTGTGAGTGTTTTAATGACGACAGTTGCGAATATATTTTTATGGGAGTGTTTTGTGTCATCAAATAATGGATCTCCTTTTTTCATGTACTATGAATTTATCCATTATCTGTTGAGGAGACATAAACACATGTACACCTCCAGTTGGTGTATGACCTATTTTCTTTATTTAAGTTGTAGAAATGCCTGAATTTAACTTGGTTGTTCTCTTTTTCAGTGTTTTCTCTAGATATGGAATTCATAGTGTGCCCTCACTGCTGATTGTACATCCAACAATGCGAATGAGATATCAAGGTCCAAAAGATCTCCAGTCAGTCATAAGCTTTTATAAAAGAGCTACAGGTAGCACCAGCAGTGTAATATTTGTCTTTTTCTTGCTATTGATTTGTGTTCACAGTATAGTTATTCGATCTGTTGCAACCTATGACGACTGAAGGAAAATATCTGGGAAGCTAGCTAAATGTGTTCTCATCCTGAACTTTGAGATCTTGGGTGATGTTCAACATTTTCCAACTTTATTCATCTGAATTTATGAGCTTAGAAGTTGACTTTTTTCATTTTGTCTCATAATCTTGTTTCTTTTGTTCGAGACATGTATGGATGAACCCATTAGATTAAATGCTACTGAGTTTTACATGCTATGAATTGCTGTTGAGTATATATGTGGGGCCGGGGGTCTTTCAAGCAAGATTAGAAATTAGTAACTTTTCATTTTCCATCGGCCTTGTTTGTCCTTGAAGGGACAATCCTTGCGCTCTATGAACTTACTTTTGCTGCAACGCCTGTAAACCATGAATTATGAGCAATATTTTCAATCAAGTTTTGGATTTGATTCGTCTCCTCCTCTCATTCACAAATCCTTTCTCTGCTTAGGGTTGGACCCAGTGGTGAATTTGGTTGAAGATGAAATGAAGAATGATCTGAACTTGTTTCAGCTATGGAATGGAATGTCATGGAAGGAAAAGTTTTCGAGAGAACCGTATCTACTACTATCTATAGTCTTTGTCTTAACAAGGGCTTCTTTATATATCTTCCCAGGAATTGCATCTTGTATAAAGGCACTGTGGGTGGCATGTGTCTGTCATCTAACTCTGGGTATTTTTGGAGGGCATGTTTTACACCCAATCGACATCAAGAGAGTTTGGAGCAAGTTCAACCTGTTCAACACTAGGAACTTCCATAAAGGAGCTAGAAATGCTCGAGTCTGGGCACCATCACTGGCCTAAGTTTCCTTGTGCAAGGGTATTGCCTTTTGAGTACCTTGTATGCCAGTCGTCTACTCGTTCTGAAACAGATGAGCTGTAGAATTCGATGTATCATTAAGTGACAAGACAAACAACCAGCGTACTTTGGTTTTTTTCCCACATATGCACTCGGTTGTACAGCATGCTAGTGAATGGACAAAAGTCCCACAAAGCTGTCCAATTCTTGGGGTTGGGATTTTACTTTTTGGTGACTTGGGCAATTGAAAAGAATATCCTCCGGTAGAACTGTATCATTGATTTGCTGATGAACGTGATATTTACTGGAACATAATCTCAGAAAAACCCAGCGGGGATATTTTGCAAAGGCGGGATTGTCTGAAAATCGATTGGATGCTAAGACCCGAATGTGAGATTTCTGTTTTTCATTCATGAAAAGAATGTTTTTTAGAACGTAATTATGATATGACAACGGTTCTTGAGAAATATTTGGTGTCATTTCTCAATCATTGGTGTATACGAATAAAAACGAAGGCCGTTTGAATTTTGGCACAAAAAAATTTTAAAAAAGAAAAACAACGAGTGTATTTTGTATTATATTAATTTTGTAACTCTCTTTATGTAAGAGAGAGAATGAAAGATTTGAGACATAGTGAGAATAACAAAAAGACAAATTGCGAATAACGTTAACCATGCAATGGGCAAGAAAATATCAGTACTCGTGGATATAAATATAGATATATTATATATGTATATGTGTGTGTGATAAGCTCTCATTGCCGTAAACCGAAAATGTATCGGTTTATTTCATTCTACATATGTGAGCATTGCCTCCATGATATGATGGATGGTCAAAATTTGCCCATACATATATAGGGGACCCACTTTTTTTTTTTGAAATTGTATGTGTGGCAAAATCTTACCCGTTGAAATTGAAATGAGGATAGTGCCCACATAAGTAGGATCTCATTAACAAAATATACCGAGTGATATGCTAATTGGAACCCAAATAACAAGTTGGAGGCAATCTAGGAGTAACCATTGCTGCAAGAGGCACAGCTTTCTGCAAAGCTAGCCCAAAAATCTCCTCCATATCCATTTCTTCACCATCAAATTTCCAATCAAACGAGTGAACCAAAGTCCCCAATATACATTCCATCATCGCTACCCCCATTCTTGTTCCAGCACAAATTAAATCCTCCTCCCAGCTCTGAATGGGATCAGCTCGAAATCGTTTCCTTTCGGATCCATCTTCACATACCTTTCAGACACTACAAGAAAAATGATTTTTCGCAGCACGTCATCAACAGCGTGCATTAAAAGCACGCTGCGAATACTACTTTTCACGGCGTGCACCCATATGTGCGCCGTTAATAGTGTTGCACTTGATACTATTAACGGCGTGCATTAAAAGCACGCTGCAGATATTACTATTGACGGTGTGCATTAAAAGCACGCTGCGGATAGTAACTTGATACTATTAACGGCGTGCATTATAAGCACGCTGCGGATATTACTATTGACGGTGTGCATTATAAGCACGCATCCGCAGCGCACAATAAATGCACGATGTTCATAATACTATTAACGGCGTGCATGTTTATATGTGCTGTTAAAAGCAAATCATTTTTTTTAAAAAAATTGTGTTCAGACATTAACGGTGTACATTAATAGCACGCCGTCAATAGTATTATTCACGGCATGCATATTATTAGCAGGTTGCGGAAAATGAGTTCGAACCGTCGATAATATAGCGACGGTTTTCAAGAAACCGTCGCCGATTTAAATTCGGCGATGGTTTTCATTAACCTTCGCTAATATACGTACATCGGCGACGGTTTAATAAACAACCTGTCACAAAAAATGGCAAATTCTCTATTTATATCCGATTTCCGTTTCATTTTACTTCACAGCACTTAAAATTTTTCTCTAATGATACGATTTTAGAGCACTTAAAATTTTTCTCTACTTATACGATTTTATTTTCGATTTAGATACGTGTTTTTGTTTCAATTTATGGTTAATTTTTTAATTGTTAATTAAGAGAATGAGTATTAATATTATAGTTGTATTGTTAGTTTTTATAAAAATATATTAAATTATAAAAGTAAATGTTTTTTTATTTTTACGCAAAATTTAGCGACGATTTTGGAACTGTCGCGAAATTTTAAAACTGTCGCTAAATTTAAAGACCGTCGCTGAATTAGAGACGGTGTTGAGGTTTTTTTCCGTCGCTAATTTGCGATGGTTTTGTCAAAAACCGTCGCTAATATTTTATTTTTTTTTACTATTAACGGCGTACATTGCACGCTGCGGAAAGGTGTATTAACGGCGTACATATGCACGCCGTTGATAATAGTATTAACAGCGTGCACATGCACGCCGCGGATAACCTTGAGCTTTTAACGCGCGCTGCGGAAAGCCGTTTTTGTTATAGTGAGACAAGAATCTCTCGCGGTTGAAATCCAATGGATTTTCCCAAACTTGAGGATCCCTTCCAATTGCCCATATGTTAACGCTGAGTCTCGTGTTCTCGGGTATGTAATATCCATTTACGGTGCATGCTTCGGCTGAAATGCGAGGTAGGTTTAATGGTATCGATGGGTGCTTTCGTAACGTCTCTTTGCATATCGCTTGCAGATAAGGAAATTTGGGTATGTCGGACTCCACCAGAAGGCGGTTCCGGCCGATGACCCGATCCATTTCATCGTGTGCCTTGCGCAGAGTTTCTATCAAATATATTAAGAGTAGTTAGTAGTTAGATAATCAGTTAGACAACGGTTATACTCAATAGTTATAATAGTTTCTATTAATACAAAACTCTAAAAACTCTGTAAATTCATTCATGAAGATTACGTTCAATGAAGATGATCTCTCAATTTGAGAGGCTCGAAACTCTCGCGTAATATGGTATCAGAGCATTCGCACATCTCTTTCAATCTCTCGTAAGTCTTCATTTCAATCTCTCGTAAGTCTTCACAAATCCTTGAGATAAGGATTCAATGGCTCCAGGAAATTCGTCTGAAGCTCCTCGCGCAAGTGGTCAGTCCGCCATTGATGATCCCATGAGTCCTTACTTCTTGCATCATTCAGATAATTCAGGTCTCACGTTGTTATCACAATCGCTTACGGGAGACAATTACTCGACTTGGAGTAGAGCAATGAAGATTGCACTTTCAGTCAAGAACAAATTTGGTTTTGTTGATGGAACGATCGTCAAACCTTCAGAGGTCGATTCAAATCTTCTCAATTTTTGGACTCGAAACAACAATATTGTAATATCTTGGATATTGAATTCGGTATCTAAAGAAATCTCTGCAAGCATTCTTTTCTCCGAATCTGCGGCTCACATTTGGGAAGATCTCAAAGAAAGGTTTCAACAAAACAACGGGCCAAGAATCTTTCAATTACGGTGTGATTTAATAAATATGCGTCAAGAACAACAACCAGTGAGTGTCTACTTCACGAAGCTTAAAGCTATTTGGGAAGAATTGAATAACTTTCGTCCGATCTGTAGTTGTGGGAGATGCAATTGTGAAGGGGTTAAGAATATGGATAATTTTTCTCAGATGGATTACGTCATGAATTTTCTCATGGGTCTTAATAACTCTTTTGCTCAAATTAGGAGTCAAGTTTTACTACTTGATCCACTTTCTCTAATCAATCGTGTTTTCTCATTGGTTGTCCAAGAAGAACGCCAGAGAGCAATTGGCTCTCGTCCCTCTGTTCATAACTCTCCAGGAGACATGGCATTTGCACTAAAAGGTGATCGACCACAAAGACAGCATCAGGAACGAGGGCCCGCAAGGTTCACTCGTGAAAGACCCTTCTGTACTAAGTGCAATGTCAATGGGCATACAGTGGAGACATGTTATAAAATCCATGGATATCCCCCAGGGTTCAAGTTTAGAGGAAACATCACTAATCGGCCAAATGTGGTCACTGCTAATCAAATCTCTGGAACACAGAATTCTTCCATGTGATATCGATGATGGTCCAAATAAGAATGTATTTCAGAGTTTCAACCCAGAGCAATTGCATCAATTAAGGCTAATGTTCGATCAACATCTTTCTGCAGTTGATAAGAAACACGATCTTTCCAAGGGATCAAGCAATGTTCACAACACAGGTATATGTTTATCCACATATGCTCATACTGATTTATCTTCTTCATCATATTGGATTATTGATTCCGGAGCATCCCGACACATATGTTCTAATGCGTATTGGTTTAAATCACTCCAACCGACTGATGGTTCCAAGGTTACTCTGCCGAATCACACAACCATTGATGTCAAGTTTTCCGGTGACATTGAACTAAGTGAATCTTTATTTCTTAAAGATGTTATGTTTATACCAGATTTCAAGTTCAATATATTATCTGTCAGTTCACTTCTTGCCACTGCCAAGTCAATGATCACTTTTTAATGTGATTCGTTCACCATCCAGGAAGTATTAACGACGAAGATGATTGGCAAGGGTAGGAAAATAGATGAACTCTATGTCCTCGATGCAAATTCAGTCCGCCAGCATCCATCTGTCAATCAAATATCAGTTGAAATTTGGCATAGCCGGCTTGGACATCCATCAGTTAAAGTCATGAATACGCTAAAAGATCATATGCAATGCAGTGTACAGAGTTTAGATAGTTGTAAACCTTGCTTCATTTGTCCATTAGCTAAACAAAGAAGACTTGCGTTTATATCGCATTATCACATGTCTACATCTTCTTTTGATCTTGTGCATTGTGATATCGGGGTCCGTATAAGGTTCCAACACAACATAATCAACGTTACTTCTTGACTTTGGTAGATGACTGTACACGTTTTACATGGGTATTCCTACTTCAATACAAATCAGATGCACTCAAAGTTGTGTCAAAATTCTGCATTATATTTATGGTTGAGACTCAATTTCTCAAGAAAATCAAAGCATTTCGTACTGATAATGCAAAAGAGCTGGAGTTCACCGAGCTATTTCTTGAAAGAGGCATCACACATCAATTCTCGTGTGTGCAAACACCACAACAAAACTCCGTAGTCGAAAGGAAACATCAGCATTTACTAAATGTTGCTCGAGCTCTATTATTTCAGTCTCATGTGGATGTCAGTCTTTGGGGAGAATGTATGTTGACAGCAACTTACTTGATCAATCGGGTGCCCTCTCCAACAACTCAAAACAAGTCACCTTATGAGCTCTTATTTCAAAAATCTTTTGATTATTCGTCCTTACGAAATTTTGGATGTTTAGCCTTTGCTTCTACCCTAGCTGCTCATCGAGATAAACTGTCACCTCGTGCTCGAGCTTGTGTTTTCTTGGGCTACCCTGCAGGTATTAAAGGCTACAAACTACTAGACATCAACAGCCGTGAAATATTTGTTTCTCGGGATGTTATATTTCATGAAACCACATTCCCATTTCTGACCATTAACTCAAATGGTAATATCGATCGTTTCCTGATGTAGTTCTGCCAATGTCTCATGTTACACCAAACCTTGACACCTTGGTTCCTATCACGGCCGAGACTCCACACTTCACCGAGTCAAGTAATGACTCTCCATCTATGGCTCAAGCTCATGACCAACAAATGTCAATACCTCTTCGAACTTCTTCCAGAATCACACAACCTCCATCATATCTTCGAGATTATCATTGCAACCTAATGAAGTCCAACAATCCCTTGAAAGATGAATCTTTATATCCACTGAGTTCGTGCATCTCTTATGACGCATTGTCCCATTCTTATCGCAATCTAGTACTCAATGTGTCTTCACAATTTGAGCCTCAATTCTTTCATCAAGCAATCAGCCTTCCCCAATGGCGAACTGCCATGAAAGATGAACTCGATGCTATGGAAAATAATAACACATGGTTGGTTGTTCCGTTACCAAATGGAAAACACTCCATCGGCTGTCGATGGGTTTACAAAATTAAATACGCTTCAAATGGATCGGTTGACAGACACAAGGCGCGCCTTGTAGCCAAAGATACACCCAACAGGAAGGTGTCGATTTCTTTGAGACTTTCTCACCCGTGGCCAAGTTAGCAACTGTCAAAGTGTTGTTAGCACTAGCTGCCAGCCAACATTGGAAGCTTGCTCAATTGGATGTGAACAACGCATTTCTCAATGGAGATCTGTTGGAAGAAGTCTACATGGACTTACCACTTGGCTACCCTAAACAAGTTTCACACAATGATTCGTCACAAAAACTTGTATGCAAACTTCACAAGTCGATTTACAGTCTTCGTCAAGCTTCTCGACAATGGTATACTAAGTTTTCTCAAGCGCTGCTTCAATCTGGATTCACACAATCTCAATCTGATCACACCTTGTTCACCAAAGGCGCAGGCCAATCTTTTATGGCCCTCCTTGTATATGTGGATGACATTATCATTACAGGTCCATCATCAAGTCTCATTCACTCCTTAAAGGTGCTTCTTCAAGGACACTTTAAACTCAAAGATTTAGGTTCGTTAAAGTACTTTCTTGGTCTTGAGATAGCTAGATCACAGCGAGGCATTTGTCTCTCACAAAGACACTACACTCTAAAGCTATTAGAGGACACCGAGTTTTTAGCAAGTAAGCCGGTATCAACACCAATGGAGCCCCGAATTCGTCTCAACAGCATTGATGGTGAGCCACTGGAGGACATCTCACAATACCGTAGGCTCATTGGACGACTCCTATATCTCACATTATCGCGTCCAGACATTACATTTGCGGTTCACAAGCTTAGTTAATTTGTATCTAAGCCCCGCACGACTCATCTACAAGCTGTGCATCATATTTTACGTTATCTAAAGTCAGCTCCTGGTCAAGGCATTTTCTTTCCAACGTCGTCTTCCACTCAGCTGCGAGCATTCTCTGACGCTGATTGGGCATCTTGCCCTGACACGAGGAAATCAGTAACGGGATTTTGTGTCTTCCTTGGTGATGCATTAATCTCTTGGAAGGCAAAGAAACAAGCCACCGTTTCCAGGTCATCTATCGAAGCTGAATACAGAGCATTGGCTAGCACCACCAGTGAAATCTCATGGATACTCCAATTGCTTCGTGACTTTCATATCTTGCCACCATCACTAGCAATCTTGTTCTGCGACAGTCAATCGGCCATGCATATCGCCACTAATCCAGTCTTTCATGAACGAACCAAGCACATAGAAATAGATTGCCATTTCATTCGAGGACGAATCCTAGATGGTTCGATCAAGCTGCTGCCTGTTCGGTCACACTCCCAACTCGCGGACATGTTCACAAAACCGTTACCTTCACCTACACTATCTAATTTACTATCCAAGATGTCCATCACTGACATTTATAGTACATCTTGAGGGGGGTATATCAAATATATTAAGTGTAGTTAGTAGTTAGATAATCAGTTAGACAACGGTTATACTCAATAGTTAGAATAGTTTTTATTAATACAAAACTCTAAAAACTCTGTAAATTCATTCATGAAGATTACGTTCAATGAAGATGATCTCTCAATTTGAGAGGCTCGAAACTCTCGCGTAATAATTTTCGGGTTTTTCAGCATCTCCGCAAGAGCCCATTCTATTGCGCTTGATGATGTATCAGTTCCAGCAGTAAACAGGTTCTGCATGCAAAACATATACTTAAATATCACGCAAGTTCACATGCATAAATATTATATAGTGAAAGTCGAAAAATTAATTATTGGTAACCAGTAATAGTGCCTTAAAATTGGTTGTGGTAAGCCTCTCCTCCTCAGGATTATCGACATCTTCTCGATTTGAGTATATAGATGTTCAGCTGCTCTTTTATCCACCTTTCAAAGGAATATATTTTCTTTCCCTTGTGATCTCTGTGCTGCGTTTTTGCCATAACGCGGAAAGTAAAATAAGCATTTTTACTCTAGTATGATAGGAAAAGACTCGTGAACCCCACTCCATATGCAGTTTACGGTTTGGTGTTTAGTTTTCTATATTATTAAATTTTGTTCGACGGGTCAACCTCATACTGTAGCTACACAAGTGTCATATCAGTATCACGTTATAAAAAATACTTAAATTTCAAAACTAACGAAATAAAACTGAAATTTAACAAAACAAAGTACTAAAATAGCAAGAAAAACATATATAGATATTGAGTTAAAAATTTAAAATTCTCTTAATTACAATGGACTTTGTAGTTGGGATTTAGTATTTAAATGTTTTATTTAAGAAGGACTAGGCTTAATATAGAAATTAGACTTTTAAAAGAGATGTAAAAATTTCAAATTTTTTTTTATAAAAGATTATTATGGCATAAATTTAACAAAGCTCCTTGTGTCCCATTCGACTTCCTTCCCACACCAACCTAAACCATCCGCCCTTTCGATCGGCCGTTGCTTGCTTTTCTCCTACCCACAATATTCTTTAATAAATGCACAAATATTGGGATCAAATTAGGGTTTCTACAACCACTACTCATTTGGCTCAGTGGTATGTTATTCCCACAAAATGAGAATGTCTCGGTTCAAGACTTTCCCACCATCATTCCAAAAAAAAAAATTAGGGTTCGACAAACTAATACCCTAAAGACATGATTTGGTGAATGAATGAGATTAAAGATCGAGCTTAAAAACAAGTGCAATTGAACTGCATTGAGCATATATTTAGCCTCAATCGCAGTTGGTGGCTTCTTTTAGAATATTGAGATTCAAACCTTTCTTGATTAAAAAAGTTTAATAAAGCAATGGAAGAAGTTGAGGGTATAATACTCCAGGATATATCGGACCTATATATATTGTCGTGCTCGGGACTTAAACACGTATAATCGTGACTCTACAATAGATAAATCTTATTACAACTACTCCATGTCCGTCTTTTCTTTGTTAAAATGGTTTATCTAAGTTGCTAAAAGAGTCTAATATTATAACCATTTATCAATCAATTGAAATAACCTTCATTATCCGATGGAGAACTATTGTATTACAATCACCCGGTCTCATTCTCTGAGTACAATGTTCTTGTAGCACCTTGCACGACTCATCTATCCACCAACGCTTAGAATAGGTGATCTCTGCTGGTTCAAGAGGTGGTCCTGTGTATATACCAATTTATTACGTAGATTCAAGAGGTACTGGCTAACAAACATGCACGTATCACTTTACTCGGTATAGCAATTTATCTCTCGGATTTTTTTTGGCACATATCTTTCAGAATTTTTGATAACACACAATTCACTGTTCCAGAAACTAATCTATATTTTTTTTATTATACAATAGGTTAATCAAGATGTTGTCTCTCGCAAGCACTTGCACAGGTAGTGCAAATAAATCAAAGACCCGATTTACACTGAAAATGCTTGAATTATGTCTGAGCACGACTTGCGCATGTTGAATGTCAGACCTGTCCAACATGGGTGTCTGTTGGCTCTCCGGCTGGCTGGCCTTTCACGTGGGTGACTTTTGGCTTCCATGAGCCTATAAATATGCACAAGTCTTGTGCTCAGAGACCTTATGTTCCAGAGACACACCACAGAGAAGTTCTCCTGTTTCCCAACTACTCCTTCTATTACCTGCTTGGTTTCCCAGATTATTAGGTGTAGTCATTTTGCGCTAAGTTTCTCCTGTTTTATCCTGAGAAACAAATAGAAATCGTAGTCCTCAGAGACACACAACAGAGAAGCTTTCTCCCTTCAGTTGTTTCTCAACTATTCCTTCTATTAATTGCCTCATTTCTCATATGACTCGGTGACAACATTCAGTTCGACAATATATCTTGTTTACTGTAGCCGATTAATTCATCCGTTCATCTCGAATCTTACTTTGCAATTTATGTGGGCCAACAAAACTCTCTGGATAACACTACACATACTCAGAACCAACGTTTAAAAATAATAAGCATCGAGATCAAGCATTAAGCATCAAATTTGTTTAAAAATAATAAGCATCGAGATGAAGCATTAAGCATCAAATTTTTAGTTTTATTAGTCAGAATGCAGGTATAAAAGAGTATTTTTAATTGAAGACTAGATTTTCAAAAAGTTTTAGTTTTACCAGTCAGAATCGAAGTATAAATAATTTTTAATGAAGATTAGGTTTTTCAGGTTCTTTCGACGTATTTTATAACAAGAGATCTACGGATACTTATGTTTTACACTCTGATCGACTTATACTCACTTTCTCTTGTCTCCATTGTGTCTTCCACTAATTTCAGGCCTAACGACAGATGAAATGATGCATAAACAATATAAATTTAAGGCCACATACATAAAAACATATTGGAACGACCGTAACGTTAAGTGGAAAAATGCGATTCTAAAATCTATAAGTTTGTGTTTACTAAGATTGGAGATGCGGCGGCTTCTGTTTTGAAGAAGAAAAAGAAAATCATAATTTCACATGAGACAAGAGCCCAACTATTAACTTGATTTCCCAGAAACACGATGCCTTTCTTGGCACATTGAACTGCAAGTGCCCAATCGCTGATTCCAACTGAGCTCGTCTTGCTGAACATTTGATTAATCGTTTTTTCTCAAACACAGTTACATAAATAAAACTCACAAAATTCCAAGTTACCTAAAGTCCAAGTCTGCCGACAAAATTTTCCAGTATATATGGGAGCTGCAACTTCTAGAGATCGTGGAAACACATTCATCAGTTCTTCTCAACGCTCCTTATTCTTAGTAAACACATTCATCAGTTCTTCTCAACGCTCCTTATGCTTAGTAACCGTATCCTGAACGAAAAGGGTAGGCACAAAGTTTAGTGACCTCACGTGTTTCAATAAAGAATATGTACTGGAGTTTGTTACAACTAAAAATACATACCTGAATTGTCCATTGGGCTCCCTGCAGCAACTGGCTCAGGCTCCTTGATCTCGACAACTACACAATCGGACATCAAAAACGTCTTCGCCACAGATGATGCATGTTCTAAGCAACATCTGACCACCTGCATCAAATAGATGGAAACTCATCAAGCTTCAGAAATTATGAAAATAAGAATTCAGGACAACCGAGGCATGAAAAGGATCCACAGAAGTTTGAAGAACAGTAGTTAAACATCACAGCTCCTTCCAAAAGATTAAACAAAACAGCTGGTTGAAAGAGAAATGTGTTGTTAAGTTAAGACAGCTAAATTCATCGAGCCTCAATGACAATCCAGAACCACTGTGGCATGGTTAGGTGCATACATCTCAGTTTACAGCAATAATAATGCTATACGAAAATCTAGGAAGAAATATCACAAGATCAAGGCCAGAAATATCTTGTATCTTCCTCGTCAGGAAGACAGCAACCAATCATTACATAAATCACATCATTCATCATATTGGACTTTTTTAAAGCACACTTGTTTTTCTTAAGCTGGAGAAAGTTTTTATATCTTCAGATAATTTTAAATTCCCCTCTTCGTTTTTCACAAAGAATTATTTCAGTTGATTGTAGCTGCTAAACGCAAGATTGAATTTGTGGAAGCGATCGAGTAAAACATCTTACCTTAGTTGGATCTATTATCCCAGCAGCCATTAGATCTTCGTATTGTCCAGTAGCAGCGTTGTACCCATATTTAGGATTGTCACTAGATAGCACCTGAGACACAAGCCAAGATAAAAAATATGAATTTGGCTGGGGTATGTGGCCACAGAAGATTGTGTTCACGTGTCCAAGTGAGTGCAAGTGCGAAAGGAAAATCCAATGAAACGATTCTGTTTTTTAATCCACTGATCAGACCACGACTAATCATTTTCATGTACCTTCTCACTAACAACACTTCCATTAACACCAGCATTTTTTGCTATCAATTTCAATGGGTAACTCAAAGCTCTTTTGACAATGTCTGCTCCAACCTGCAAAATTGTAATAGAATAAATCATAAGTTAAAACCTTCATGGTGACGCAAATACAGCGGTGATAAAATCTGCACCCTTCTATGAAATCTAGTGTCATCCAACATCATTTCACAAAAAAAAACACAGTCAAGAATGAAAGACAAGGGCATAACAACAGAAACATATTCTTTAGAAATCATAGGACGAGATGTATATAAAAAAATTCTGGTCCCAAGCTGCAAATCACTAATCTATTTAAAATATGTTAAAAATATGTATAAAAAAAGATACTTAAATTATCCAGTGAAGGAAATCAATGTTAGGATTAGGGACAAACTGTTTATTAGGCTTTTAATGTGAATAAAAAAACAGGTGATTTAAGAGGCAAGATATATGTGATTTAAGAAGCAAGATATATATGTGTATGCGCGTGCACATATTCCTTTTAATTTCCAAAAAAATCTCTGAATTCCCAAATAATATCAGACATGGTCCATACACATATCTGCACAACGTGTTCTTCATTTTTAATTTAATTATGGGACAAGACACATAGCACGTCAGACATGTAACCAATACGTCCAAGAATGCACGTGTGCTACATGAGCCCAACATCGTGCAACATATTTTGTAAAGTGTCTGTGCACAGTGCACTATAGTTTCAAATAGTAAAATTATAGAGTTCTTACCTTCTCCTCGTCATTTTCAAGAGTTTCCTTAAAAGCATCAACCTTGGATGCAAGCCTCAGCAATGTGCATCCACCTCCAACAACAATTCCTTCCTCAACAGCTGCCTGTGAGTTAATTAAATGAATAATATTATACACGCACCCAAACCACTAGAGACTCAGAGAATGGCATTCAAACTTGATCGATACTGCTTACCTTTGTTGCATTGAGAGCATCTTCTACTCTGAGCTTCTTCTCCTTCAGTTCAGTTTCAGTCTGTGCTCCAACCTAAAAACCAAGTTGTATAATGAAGATGCTGCCAGGGTATGATTCAGCTTTTCTCAGATAAATTAGGTGATTCTTTCATTGAAATGATGCCAATTATAATAATTCATTCATTCAGCTGCCAGGGTATGATTCAACAGTTCTCATAAAATTGTCGCATTGAAGATGATGTAAAAGTCCTTTATCAAAAATAACCTGGATCACAGCAACACCTCCTGAAAGCTTTGCAATTCTTTCATTCAGCTTTTCCTTTTCGTAATCTTGCTCTGCCACCTGCTCGAAATATAATACACCCGCAAGTCATTCAGACAACCATTCAGCAAAGTCCACAAAGCAGTGCACATGCAAGGCAAACGGACACACCTCAATAAGATTTTTAATCTGAGCCACACGTTTATTGACAGCTTCCTGAGTGCTTCCATCACCAATTATTGTTGTATAATCCTTCGTCAATACCACCTTGGCAGCATGGCCCAAAACATCCTTGTCTGCCTGGTCTAAAGTTAGCCCAACCTCGTCCCTGATCACAGTTGCTGAATCAAGAATAGACTTTCTTAGTTAATAAAGAGCACACATTACTCACAAGATGCGCATATATAAAGCAAGAGAAGAAAAAAATCATACAAAGTTACCTCCCGTCAAAATTGCAATGTCATCGAGATACTGACTCTTTCTTTCACCAAAACCAGGAGCTTTGAGAGCAGCAACCTTCAGCGCTCCCCTAAGTTTGTTCACAACGAGAGTTCCCAGAGCTTCTTGTTCTATATCTTCAGCAACTATTAGAATAGGATATCCACCTCTGATAGCTTCTTCCAGGACATTTATGAGATCTCTTGCATTGGTTATTTTCTTGTCAACCAGTAATAACTACAATAGCAAATCCAATTGCCAGGCAAGAAAAATGTTAAGCGTCACTTCTTGAACATCAAAAAGTTTCCTGCAAAAATGATATATATATATATATATATTCCTACCTTGCAGTTCTCAAATTCAACAGCCATTTTCTCACTATCAGTGACAAAATATGGAGATATGTAACCACGATCAAACTGCATTCCTTCGACAACATAAAGACTATTTTCTGCACTTTTTCCCTCTTCAAGAGTCACAACACCTTTCCTACCAACTTTGCTCAATGCTTCAGCTATCATATTCCCTACTTCATAGTTATTTCCAGCACTCACAGCAGCAACGTCTGCAAGCTCGCTATCTTCCACCTGCAATGGATCATTTGTTTCACTGTCATAGCATTCATTTCTCAGCCATCTATTCACTTATCAGCAATTACACCAAAGAAATTCTTACCACATATCAATTGAGACTGCTAGAACACAAATATAGATTACCTCTTTTGACATTGATTTCAGCTCAGACACCAAGGCCTTGGCAGTCTTTTCAATTCCTCTAGTGATAAGGACAGGATTTGCACCAGCTGCTACTACCTGAAGTCATGGATAGAAGTGCAGAAAGAATTTATTGAGTCCATTTTCGAATAGTCAAGGAAACCTAGAAGCATAAAATGCTCAGACATACCTTGACACCTTCAGCGATCAGACCCTGAGCAAGCACAACAGATGTTGTTGTTCCATCCCCAGCCAAGTCATTAGTCTTTGCAGCAGCTTGCCTCACCAATTTAGCACCAATGTTCTCCACAGGATCCTCTAACTCAACCTATACGTGCATCCACACAATGATTTCACATAAACCAAACATAACTCTTGAAAAGATATGTGTTCAAAGAAAACATAAGCACAGCCTGTTTTGTACGTGTATATCAGTTACAGCCTGGAAAATCGATCGGTGAACATCTCAATGCCAATATGAAAATATGGCTCCAAAGGCACCGGTTCACTAATAAGTTCGATTATTGGCGTGCAGGAAAAGATGCAAAAAAGAGTCTAATCTCAGGCACTTCAGCAATCACCAGTACAAAATCCAAAATGAAATCAAGAAGAGCATGGCCAATTTGCACACTCATTTACTATCCCATAATATCAGACAAACCGAAACCAAAAAAAGTGCATGACTCGTGTACCTCTCTGGCCACTGTCACTCCATCATTAACAATTTTCGGGGCACCATACTTGCTTTCAAGGACTACATTCCTTCCTTTCGGTCCAAGGGTAACACCAACAAGATCTGCAAGTTTGTTAACCCCATTCTAACAACAAGAGAACCATCAATCAATAGCCATTTAGGTAAAGACATCTTCAATAAGGTAAGTAAAAACTTCACCTACTCACCTGCAATTTCTTTATAGTTGAGCCATCCTTGTTGAAAAGTAATTCCTTTGCAGCAGCTGTCACTTGAAAAGAACGTGATCTCCGTAGAAGGCTCTTCTGTCTCCCAAGTGAACCAGAAGATATAGAAGCAAGCGAGGAAAAACCTAGCAGATGAACCAGTGAGCTTCTCATCCATCACCCGGTTGCCCGGAGCAGCTATGGAACCAATAGAAGCAAAAATTGATGCCATTTGCTCCTTACGCCTGGCATGGGGAAGGGTAAAAGAGGTGTTATTTCCAAATGTATGCCTCAGATTCTAATGGTTCACGAGAAAATTGCAATCATAACACGAACCGAGAAAATTGCAATCATAACACCAGCAAGTTTTGACAATGCAGAGCAATGCCAAAGTAAGAAGGTTCCGACATGCTATTCAAGAATTTAACTTCACAATGAACCAAAAGAAATGCAGATGGTTGAAATGTCCTTAAAACAACGGATATTACAGAAATGAAGTGTTCAATCTATCGATAATCACATCTCTACTCAAAAGATCCAGTCAAGAAACAAGTCTCCATTGATAAAAAAACTAACGACTAAAAGACCACACTAGCTCAATTTTCATGAATCAAAGCAGAATCTATCTAAAAACAAAATATACGTATCATTATCACTGTCTCAATTTTCACAAGACAGTAAAACCCACTATTAAAACAGCATCACCTTTAAAATTCAGAACCCATAAATTAATTTACCATAGAAACCGATTAGATTGCTCACCGGAAGATGAATGAAGAATTGGAAGCTAGGTTTGCTGTAGTAGCTGAAGAATGTATGGGATACGTAGTTGGCGAACAACAAGAAGAGGGTTTAAGTAGAGTGGTGGCCAAAGCAGAAAGAGTAGATATTTTTTGGTCCTTTTTCTCAATCAATCTTAGCCGTCCATTTTCTTTTATTGATGGAACGGGAACACTCTAGAATTTCGGCACACGAGTGCGGCGCTCTATTTATTTTTTTTATTAATAATGATGATGATGATCATATAATTAAAATTTTGCTGCAATTTTTTAAAATAAAAATTACATTTGTAACCAAGAAGAGTTCCCAAACAAATAACAGGATGAGAACATGAATAAGCAAATTTTGTTAGACTCATTTGACGTCTCGAGTGCTTATCCCAAAAATGTCATTTGTTGAAAGAATGTTCTGAATTTGTGAGATCATCAAGCTCTTCCAAAATATTATAGAAATATAGACAAATTAGTAGAAGTCGATATTTTTTAACATGATCTCACTCATTCCCAGCTAAAATTGAAAAGAAAAAGAATATATAAAACTAATCAAGCAAAATAATTAACCAAAAGATATAACAAATCCAGAGTACATTGATAATCTTGCTGAAACTAATTTTTTTCCGGGATTTCAAAATTCAGTGGTCATCTTAAATCACTTGACAGATATTTGAGTAACTCCAATTCCCGGCCTAATATGATTCAGTTGAATCCAGTACAAAATTTAAATCATCGCCGTAAAAAAATTAACACACGTCTTTGGGGTATGAGTTTCCAAAACCAAAAACTAAGTGATACAACATGTCGAGACATTATTGGGATCAAAACACCACTCCGACGAACAAGCATGTCGGCTTTGAGTTACAATCCTCCTGCAGACTTTTGGAATTTCTGGATTTGGTTCAGGAATATCCATGTCGTCTGCAAGGAGACAAAATCAAAAATCCAAAAAAAAACACACAGGAGGGGATGGATTGGCAGATAGATAGAGAGAGTTTCCATGACATGCGGGGCAATTCTAACACAGTAGACTGGGAATCCAGTGTAGAATTTTAAGGGCCCTCCTGACTTTAGCGTTTTCATGGCACAATCTAAAGAACCAGCGGATGGATATTTCCCAGCAGCGTCTGGCTGCATTTACTGTATTTGGGTTTTAACATAATCAAAGGGCAGACTACACAGGCCACAGCAAAGAATCCCGACACAGTACTGGCCCCTGAAAAGAGTGGGAAAGTTTCAAAATTTAACCCACGAAGAAAAAATGAAATATAATGCAAAGTCAGGGAGTGAAGATAAAACTACTGCAAGCTGGTAATGATTCAAGAAAGTATCTCACCAAACACAGTTGCAGCCTCATTGAAACCAAGGGAGTCCTTGAAGAACTCCACACTTTGATCATAAGAAGCAAGCATACCCATGTTAAGCGCCATAGCCCTTACAACAGTAGGTCCAGCGCCTTTCCAGAGAGCTAAAACTCCTTCGTCGGCAGAAATACGATAAAGGGCATGAAATGCATTTGTGTAGTTTCGTCGCTATGCAGCAGGTAATGTTGCATCAGCCTGCATACATATGAGGGCTAAATCTACAGGACTGCCAACAGTTGCTCCAATTGCTCCAGCAGTCAATCCACACGAAGCTTTCTGATACAGTGTCAATGTCTTTCCATCATTGGCTTCTAATGCTTTATTGGTCAAAATCCCATTTTCAAAGTTCCTTCCTCCTCTCCTGAGAGCAGAGGAAAACGGGTCTCCTTTGTGATTGGTGAACGGGCAGCAGAACATAGAAAATTGTGTTGTTTTGTACTTGTGAGAAATGGTATTATTGTCGAAAGGAATGGGTGTGTTTCGGAATAAAACATAAAATCCCCGATAATTTTAAATCAATTCTTTGTGTTTTTTTTAAAAAAACATGAAACCTCAGTAAATATACTTATTAAAATTTAAAAACATCTAAATTAAATGTGCTTCGTTTTTAAAAATGCATAGTTTTTTTCCATTTTTAACGAGAGTATAAAATGTTATTGCACGTAATCTATATTATTTATATATTATATTAACGGAATGTAGTCTTAGAGTAATCTTATATTTACCTAAAACACTATTCAATTTTCAGTTATTCATTCTTAATCCTTCCTTAACTAACATTACCTGTGTAAATAAGTTGCCCTGATTTTACTGAAAATTATGTTGATAGTTTAATTTTTAAGATTTTTTTGTAAGAAAAAAAATATTGATTTAATGATTTTGAGATAATTGAATAAATATTTTGTTGAACATATATTTTGATTGTTGAGTATACCAAGGAAATATATATATATATATATATATATATATATTAAAACTATCTTGATTTATATGAGAAGATATGTGTAAGATTTGAACAAACTGTGTTTGTCTTTGATATAATAAAATGCTCTATTTATTGGAGTTTTTATTCATTCTGAAAATTATTCAGGGTGGTCATGTGTGGTCGAAGGAGACCGATGAGCTTTTAGTGTTAAATCTCTTATGATTTTCATGTTGTAAAAGCATCAATCGTAGGACAATATATTTTTTAGAATAAAACGCTTAATGTTTATTCGGTGCACCGATATCTACTACATGTCCTGATATAATCACTTATTTTATATATTTTATAATTTCAAAACTTTCAACTGCCAGTGGTGCACACACTTTTAAAACGTTGTGATTCATTATTCTGTAGAGAAAGATGACGTTATCGAAAGAAAACAATCTGCAGGTTATCAAAAGGAGTCTGATTGAAACATGATTGAAAACGAGCGGTGCTCACTGATTGAAGTCCGCCGAACGAATTTGTCACAGAGACGTCGTTGAAAATTATGAATTTTTTTATTTGAATAAATCATCGTATGCTTGTAACAATATTGATTTTAAATGGATTAACTTGATAATTGGCTATTCCTGATAATTATAGATCTACTGGATCAAACAATGTTAAAAATTGCCAGTTTCATTTATTTTGATTTTATTTTTTTTTTGGTTAATTGGACTGATTATGAAAACGAAATGAAATAAGAACAACCGAATCAACACCATCAAACAAAATCTTTTCTTATGATTGCATTTGGCAATGAACCTGGTTTACTGGGACTCAAACTTCAATATGCCAAGATTATTAAAATTTTATATTAGTTTCGGCTAATACATAAAATTAACGTGTCAACTTTTAAATATTATATTCATAATAGTTTGTGTATATAACAAATAAATTCATAGCAAAAAATAATAATAAATTAAAGTTTTTCCTCATAACAAAATCATGTTAACTTGCCGACGACTTTTGTAGATTTTGGAGTTTCATGCGATGCTTGCTTTTATTTCATAAAAATAAAATATAGAACGATCGATCTAGAAATTAACAAGATAAAATGAAAAAAAAAAAAAACAATAATTGAAATCGAAAAAAACTGATTTTTTTCCCTTAAAAAATCAATTTTTTGGGTGGACAGTAGTAAATATACCGTGTAATTACGGTCTTTCAAATTCAAATTTGCAAAATGTAGTATAAACACAAACTTTATAGAAGTGTATGTATTATAGAAAGGTAAAAACTTGTGTGAGATGGTCTCACGGGTCTTATTTTGTGAGACGGAAATCTTATTTGGGTCATCCATAAAAAAATATTGCTTTTTATGCTAAGAATATTAATTTTATTGTGAATATCGGTAAGGTTGACCGGTCTTATAAATAAAGATTCGTGAGATCGTCTCACAAAAGATCTACTCTTTTGGAAAATATTAGATCTATTTTTTAATTTTTTCATAAATATCAAATATATTTAATATTTAAATATAAATGATTTTTTTAATTAAAATGAAAAAGTTATGCAAAATAGACGCAATTAACCATTAAAATTTGTTATTCTACTACTTTCTTTTAAAAACAAATTAAATTATTATTCTACCACTGAAAGACCTATAAATAAGCTAACCCTAATGCAATCTCTTCCCACAATTGGCCGACGCGGTTCGCTCAACTCAACCCTAATCGAAGCCAGATCCTTTCGCCTTGTCCCCTACGCCGCGCTCTCCCTTTTCGTGTTCAGAACACACAATCTTTTGTGTTGTGGTAAATTTTTCTCATTTTAATCAATATCTTCCACGCTTTTGGTTATATATACGATACGATTCGGGTTTCTCATCAAGCGGTTGTGTTTTCTTTGACCGTTTCAAGGTGTATCCAATAAAAACGTATCCTTTTCGATTTGCTTCACGCCTTGATATGTGTTGTGTTGAAGGTTTTTTGCTACATATTTTTCTCATCAACTGTGTACTTAGGTGACTTGAGTGCAGAACAGAAGTTCGAATTTATTTATTTTTACCCGTTCTTTTTATAAATTAGGAGTTAGATGCTTGTTTTTCAAAGCGTTAGTAGTCTTGATAGTTTTTTTTTAAAAAAAAATCGAGTTGTGGGTGCAGAAGAAGGAAATGATGATTATAACGGTTTGATAGCCTGATATGATGGCTATTTATCATGTATTAGCTCTAGCTGATCATTCTATTTGTTCCCACAAACTTTTAAAATTTTATTTCCCTATTTGCGCTTTTACACTTTTTTTCTTATAAAAGCACGAAGGTATTAATGCTCCTCCATCAAGAAATTGGAAAAAATCGTTTGTCACTTGCCAAAAAACTTCGATGAGTTATGGTTTCATTTGTTCTAGCTGGAGAGAATCGATATTCACTTGAATTTGTCCTTCCAAGCAAGTCAAGGACTCAAGTGAAATCATGAATTCAATCCCAAGCAAAACCTTAATCCATAGTTGTACCTGTTTTTGCTTTGTTCTATACAGTATTAGTGTGGTTCGTTAAAGATGGTATTTCCTCTTTTGTTTACTGCTGATTGTTGAGATGATATTTCATCCAATGATTATTGTCTTTGACTTTTGAATATTTTTGTTGGCCAGGATATAGTTTGCAAAAATGAGGGGAAGAAGTTACACCCCTTCACCACCAAGAGGATATGGTAGAAGAGGAAGGAGCCCTGTCCCCAGAGGACGCCATGATAGAGGAGATGCTCCTACAAGTCTTTTAGTCCGCAACCTTCGCCATGACTGCAGGAAAGCTCTGCCTAGTTTATACCTTCTTGTTTACTTATTCGTGAAGCTTAATTTGTCATGTGTCATCTGCTTTTGTGAGAAGAAATATTTTGTAGTCGAGCATGTTCCTCCAAGCGTATGACTGCAGCTAGCCATCCTTATCTTGAATGGTTGGTTTGTCATTTTTTATTGTTTGGTCATAGGTATAGGGCTCGATAAACGTTTGGCAAATTTATAAGCTAACAATACACGCGCTTTTCATTTTTATCCTTGTTAATATTAATGTAATCAGGAGGCTTATGAGTTATGGGCCTTGTGCTCATTTTCTGGACGCCCTTCTTCAGGAGCACCACATCTCTGTAATATTATCTAGATAGATTGACTTAATTTTTTCATGTAATAGTCTATTGATGCCTTATTACGCTGCTACATCAAAACCACCTTCCCATACACACCCAACTCAAAAAAAACAGAAAGTAAACAAATTAGCAAGAGTTTTTTTGCTACTCAAGGAATGGTAAACGCGTGGTATTACTAATTACTAATTGTTTGCATTGTCATAAACAGACCAGAAGACTTGAGGAGGCCATTTGGACAATTTGGCCCTTTAAAGGACATCTATTTGCCAAGGGATTACCACACTGGGTGAGTTATTGTGTATTACCTGACTTGTACCTATGTGTTTTCCCAATTCCTTGTTTCTTTACTTCAGTGTAGAATGATTGAACCTAGATTTGTAATTACCAAATCATTTCTTTTACTTTTTAAATTTTGATTTCAGTATTTAACTATCACGAAATGGATACCTTTGTTAAAGATTTTTGAAATTTAGCAGTGAAATAAGAGTCATGAAGACTTCAATGAAGTAGTAAGAGTTCTGTTGACAAATTCTAGTTGTAAGGGTTCTCTTGTCATCAATCAAGTAGTAAGGATTTGAAGGTGATGTAAATGATAACGAAGATTGGAAGGGAAATCTGGTTTGAATACAATGTGAAGATATCAAGATTTCAAGTCTTGAAGAATTTCGAGTCATGTTATATTATCACGCACAAGGTCAGCTAGTGCTTGCTTATGCGCATATCATGGTCCTCCATATTCTCGTAATTATTTTGAGCAAGTACTTTAATTTGCGACGAGAAATGTTAGAGATATTTTGGTGCTCTTTAATGGCAATTTAATTTTTCCCTTCTCATGAAGTTCTTTATGTGCTTGCGAGGGCCTTTCATATTTTGTTTTGAGACATTTAAATGATCTTTGACTAATTTTTTTTTAGATTTTTAGGTGGTTTGCTCTTCATTTTTATATTTCCTCTCTCGCAAAGAAGCCTTTCTAGTGTGTTGTCTTTTAACCTTTTCTCTTGGCAATTTTCAGTAGACATTTTTGAACTCGAAAACTGTCCCAATTAATGTAATCTCCAAGGTTTTGTGTTTCTCCTGCTGATTGGGATATCTTACTTTATCTGACCTTCAACTTCTGTCTGAGGATACTGTTCTCTGAAAAGATTGTCAACAGGCTATGGATTGGCTCTGTGTGGTTGTTTCAGTCATCACAAACTGTAGCTTGCTGACTGTCTAGTTTGTCTCTCTTCTTGTTTACAGTGAGCCACGTGGCTTTGGATTTGTCCAATATGTGGACCCTGCTGATGCCGCGGAAGCTAAGTATGAGATGGATGGTCAGCTTATGCAAGGTCGGGAGCTGACTGTTGTTTTTGCTGAGGAAAACCGAAAGAAGCCTGGTGAAATGCGACACAGAGAACGAGGAAGGTAAAGCCTGATTCTATTGATTACAATGTGATTTGTCTTTTTCTTTTAAAAACAAATTTACCTTGCCCGGTGGCTAATGTTTATTTTGAACCTGATTCTATTGATTACAATGTGATTTGTCTTTTTCTTTTAAAAACAAATTTACCTTGCCCGGTGGCTAATGTTTATTTTGAACCTGATTCTATTGATTACAATGTGATTTGTC
This sequence comes from Primulina tabacum, assembly GCF_025594145.1. Taxonomy (NCBI): domain Eukaryota; kingdom Viridiplantae; phylum Streptophyta; class Magnoliopsida; order Lamiales; family Gesneriaceae; genus Primulina; species Primulina tabacum. The sequence goes on from NC_134557.1 coordinate 5,739,493, forward strand.
TTTTTCTTTTAAAACAAATTTACCTTGCCCGGTGGCTAATGTTTATTTTGAACCTGGATGGAAAATCTGAAAACCTTAACCGTTGATCATTGGGGGTTAATTGTTCAGGCTGCTTTTAAGTTGATTTATGTTATCAGACTTATCAGTGTGCTTCAAAAAAAATTTAACATTACTATTTGCTGCTTTTATAATATCCTTCTTGATGATTTCCCCGTATAAGCTTGAGTTGCAGTCTGAGGGTCAAATATTGATCTCTACCTGTTTTATATCTGCCATTTTAAGATATTTTATGATTCCTCGACGACACAGTTTTTTTGATATTTTATGTCTAACATCTGTTGTACCAACTGCGAGTAATATATATGAAGAATGGCCTATGAACAGATTATTGAGATAAGATAACTCTAATGAAAGATACATGTTATAACTAGTGGAGTTTCTATTGCATTCATCTGCATGCGTTGTCAATATAAGAAATAATACATTTTTTGGTTGTTTGTCCTACCATGGTATAATATACTTCATAGAAGCGAGCCATAACATAATGGATTTTCCTAAAGGGATACCTATGGGCAAAAATCAAAATTCCTTGCTCTGAACTACATAGATGTGGTCTTGACTATGATTTTAAAGTGTGTGACTCAGGCTAAGAACTTAAGAGTTAATCATTAGATACATCATGTTTAGACGAAAAAGATTTCTTATGGAGCAGTTTTACCTAGCACGTAGTTAATTGACTTTTTAAGTCTGAATTTTAGATGACCACCGTTGATCTGTTACAGGGGCCGCGTTTATGATCGAAGGAGATCACCTCCACGTTACTCGCATTCGCCTCGGTATTCTCAATCCCCGCCTCCACACCATGGAGGGTCTCAATCTCGTCGTGGTTACTACTCTCCTAGGAGAAAACACTCGAGGTAGAAAGGGCAGTTGTATTTTACTGTATTATGTGAATGATACTACCAACCCTTTTAGAGCTTGACTTGCAATTTCTAGAAACATCCTTGAGTGAGTATGTAGTGCGAGAGGAATAAAGGAGAACCAAGTTGGTGTCTAGTCTAATAATAGTTTGATTTTGCCATCTATTAATTTGTCTCAGGAAATGAGTGGTTGTAATATTTCTATGCCACTGACTCATTTATTTGCTGCTTGGCATGATATATATTCACAGGTCCAACTCGCCTCGAGAGAGAAGGGGAGGTAGAGACAGACGATCATACTCGCGTTCCCCAGTGCAAGAACATTCTCCACCAAATGGTGGGCCAAGGAACCTCAACGGGAGTCCAGCGAGGAGACGTTCGCCTTATGGCTCTAGAAGCCGCAGCCAAAGCCTCGATCGGGGCTATTCTCCAGTTATGGTACGAAGCCCAAACCGTAGCAGAAGCAGGAGTCCCCACCCTGCAGAGTATGCAAGGGAGCCTGGAAGGGATAGGCCTCGGAAGCTAATGAATGAATGTTGGGATGGGAAAGTTCGTGGAGCTGTGTGATTTCTGAACTTCAAACTTTGTGGGTTATCTATCTGCCTTGTTTCATTTCTGACTCGAAAACTATCCCAAAATGTTTGGATATTTTATGATTGACCTCTAATTTGTTTTGGATGCGTGCTGTTATTCTCTGGTATTGGTGAAAACTTTTTCGTACCGAATTATGTGTGTGTAAGCAGGTCTTTCAAATACATATATGGTGTCTAGAATCTGGAGTAAATAGACCCTACTGTTATTTCGATTTGACTCTTATCGAAAATTGAATATTAACTGTTTATAAAAATTCGATACTAATATTTGTGTTGGACCCGAAATCAATTGGCAAGTCCAACGTCAAAGCCTCCTTATGTTGAAAGAAATTTTCAGTGTCCAGGAAATTGGCATGATCAAAGATCGTGCGAGGATTGAGAAGACAATAAATCAATTTTAGTATAATTAAAGAGATACTTGATTAAAAAACAGAGACACATTCTTCTCTTTATAAAAATGTGATAACTGATTTTTAAGATGGAAGAGCAAGTTGTGAGTTTTTTCCTCATTCCTTTTCTGAGTGAACTCGTTCCACTATAGGAGATCATTTGCGGCAAATATTTTGAATTAAATATGTTGGATTAGATAGAAAGATTTCAAATTGATTTAATTATTAGGATAAATTTATCTCATGTGAAATTCAAATCTATATCTTTGCTAATTTAGTAGGTTAACGATATTTGTGCGATTCTACGTTTCTCAGGCTAACAAGTTTACATTCTCGGGATTCCTTCACGATGAGAGTTTGTAAAGCTCTACCAAGATTTTGTAATGCCAGTCCATAATTCAAATCGGCCGAGAGAATCATTTGCTTCCGCGCGGATAGTTGACTCGTGGTTGAGCACATCACACCAAACCCCTAGACATTAACTACTTACCAAACCAAAACCAAATTTCAAGCTAGGCTACTCTGGTTTAAGAGAGCGACGTTTATCGATGAATGCTTACTTATTTAATGACATAAAAACTGAATTTATCAATCATCAATATTTTGATTGTACAAGAAAAGTTAAAATCTTGATATTTCAAGAAATATACATGAAAAAGGAAAAATCTTGATGTTTCGATACGATTTTTTGGAAGAGAAATTTTATGAGAGGGCAGAGACGAGGGTCACAACTCATCCTCATCCTCAGTTCTCATCAATCACCCTTTGGAATACAAGCCACCTCTTTGATTTGCAAAGTTTCATAAAGAAATACCATCCAATTCCAGCCACGGTCATCAGGCCACTCACCAGATACACAAGATGACTGGCGATAGCCATTATCAGCACAAGAAAAGCACAAGGAATCAAGCACATGATTACCAGAGCTGGTAGTTTTAATGGGATTTTGTATGGCCTTTTCATTGTAGGAAACTTCTTTCTTAACCAAAGGAAAGCTGCGAACTCCAAGATCATCCCCAGTCCGTATATGAAATTAGCCGCGGATACGATATCTGTATAGCTCATATATGAAACACCAAGTGCAATCGATGTTGAAAACAGTATCCCGACCCAAGGAGTATTGAACTGTTTCGATCTTATGGCGAAAAATCTTGGCAAAATGGCTAAATCCGCCATGCCAAGAAGCTGATACGCGCAACTACTTAACTGAGCTTCGAACAGGCCGATTGATGATAACACAGCTCCGATTTCAATCCAGAATTTTAGCCATTTACCAGAAATCGTTCTAGCTGCATCTGCCATGAATCCTGCCTCCCATTCACTTTGATCGACTACAACAGATCCTGTTACCGCTACTAAAGGAATTATGTATCCCAGACAAGTTAAAATCACAGATAAAAGAAGGGCTAAAGGGAAATTTTTTTGCGGGTTCTCGACCTCTCCTGCCATGGTACTCACATTATCCCAGAAATTAAGGTTCCAAAACAAGGTATTAAAGAACAACGTCCAGTCTTTCTTCACCCCCTTTTGTCCTAAACTGATCCACCTACGAGGATGAATCTGCGGGATAGCAATCAAAGACATTAGTATAAAGGGTGCAAGTGATACAATCCCCAACACAACAGCAGTATAACCAACTATAGCTAATCCCGTGTAATTTAGAAAAGAAAGCAGGACGGTAGAAATCAAGATTGCTAGAGTTCTTGGAAGCCCGGATTCGAAAAGGGGGAAAATCCTTTTCAAATAGTTTATACAAAGAGCCGGAAAAGCCGCAATATTAATCACTCCACTGAGGAATTTCCAGGTGCCCATAAGCGAGCCAAAGAAAGGGCCGAATGCTCTGTCTGCCCATATGACAAAGCCGCCGTTCCCAGGGAACGCCGTGGAGAGCTCCGCGGTGATCAGAGCTTCAGGGATACTCCAAATAAACGGAAAGATGAGGAATCCAAGAATAGCCAACAGAGGGCCTGCGGCCTGAACTGCCGGCTCTTCTCCATAAGGGCCGCCTGCCACTTCAAAGTAGATGAGGAAAATGAGGGGAATGAGGGTGAGTTTCTTGGAAGCCACAGCGGTGGTGGCCGTGGTTGCGGTGTTCGTCGGGAGTTCTTGGTTCTGGCCTTGCGGCGGTGGAATAGGGGTTGTGGGTGTTAACTGGCCTGACATGCTTGAGGAACCAAGAATCTTTTTCTTGAAAAATATATATTTAAGAATCACGTTGGAAGAAGATTTGATTCGGGAATATAAACTTGGGGGTGGGGAGGAATCTTTCCTCAGAATCTCCGGATTAAACTCGGCCGGATTGTTGACTTTGAGGAGTACGTAATCTGTGTCGGCCGATGACATTTTTTTTTGGAATAAGAAAGTTATCATAAAATTATATGAGATTTTGATTTTGGAATTCAATTATTTCAAAAGTGACGACAAAAACTGGTGATGGCCAATCCAATTTTTATTTTTTTTCCTAAAAAATAAAAATAAAAAACCACAGGCACTTTCACATGTCTTGTTTTATTATTATTTTTTGTTATATTTATGCAAATTTTGGGTGAGAGATTTGAATTGTCGATTTTTCAGGCCTGGTTTAAGGTATTACGACCCGGTTGATTTTTTTAAATGAAATCTATAGCGTAACATTTGGATAATTATGATACATTATAATAATTTTTAAACATACATAGAATAATCTTGCAAAAATGAGAATATTGAATTATGAATTAAGAAAAATTAAAATATAGTATATTAGTTCCTCTAACAACAGTAATTTGATTAATGTAATAGTTTGATAATAATGACGTTGCTAAAAGAACATCTCAGTCCATTATTAGCCATCCAAATCAAATCGTCTATTTTCCTTCTTTTATATGTTACCAAATCTTTCATTTTCCTATTTTTTTCATTCTATTAATTAATTATGTAATGTGTTGTTAACCCCAAGTTAATTACACAAGTGTTTGTAATAAATTGTATACACAAAAACTTGTGTGAGGCGTTCTCACAAACCAATTTTGTGTATCTTCTGTTTGGGTTACCAATGAAAAAATATCACTTTTTATTGTAAATATTGATAAATTTGACTCATCTCATGGATAAAGATCCGTGAGATCGTCTCACAAGAGACTTACCAAATTATTTAATGCATTTTTTTGGGTGACCTTTTTCATTATTTTCGTTTGATGTTTGTTACAAACAGTAAAATCACAATGAATCAATAGAAAAATAACACTTGAAATAAATAAAAAAAAAAAAAAAGGAACAAAAATTTTAGCATTAAAATTAATTGAAGGGATTGAAATTTGAAACGAACCAAAACATAAATTTTAAAATAAAAAAGACCGTTTCATAATTTATGTCATCCTTCAAACTCATACTCCGTTGCCACAAAGATCTTCCAAATATAGATAATCAGTGTAGTATTCATCAAAATGAAGACAAGAAATGAAGATGAGTTTGGAGAAATCCTCCGGATGGTTGGAGATGCCCTTGAGATCCTCACCTGAAAATTTCATGATTTGAATGATATGAAGTTCACACTACAGTACTGGAGATTTTAGAGAAATCATTGGTTGGGCTTCTCTCTGTTCCACACATTGTACTAGAGATTAGCAGCGTCCCAAAGAGGTGTTCAACTTCAGATAAATCCGAAACTAGGATTTGGAGACAGGGTTTAGTCTATATCTATATAAATATACAGATTGAATTGTGAATACTCTAATGACACTTTGTCTTCTTTTATGTAATTAGTTAATTATTATTAATCCATTCACTAATTATTATTTATTACTCTTTCACTCAATTTCATGGCATGACTACAAATAATATCAAAGTATTTATTCAACAACTAATGATTCGAATCAATATGTAACAATATTATTTATAAATTTAATTGGTTTTGTGAAAATACCTTACAAATAAGAGTAATAGTGTTATACATTCTTTTATTAAAATAATCAATATGTAATAATATTATTTATAAAATTAATTGATTTTGTGAAAATACCTTACAAATAATAGTAATAGTGTTATACATTCTTTTATTAAAATAAATAATACAAAAAATTTATATTTAACAAAACAGAAATATTCTTTTATTAAAATAAATAATACAAAAAATTTCAATATATAATAATATTATTTATAAAATTAATTGGTTTTGTGAAAATATCATACAAATAATAGTAATAGTGTTATACATTCTTTTATTAAAATAAATAATACAAAAAATTTATATTTAACAAAACAGAAACATTCTTTTATTAAAATAAATAATACAAAAAATTTATATTTAAGAAAACAGAAAATAAGAAATTATAAATTTATATGTCGAGGTTTAATCTATATCTATATCTATATTTATATACTAATAATCTATATATTTTTAAATTTAAAATTAATTACTTTAATATTTACATTGACATCAAATTCACAGGAAATCACTATCATAAATACATGTTTATTTTTTTTTGTTTTTAATCTACTCATTTAATAATAATCATTAATATATTTTTATTTTTAAATTTAAAATTAATTACTACATGTTTTCTTTTTCATATATTCTTTTAATAATAATCATTAATACATTTTTATTTTTAAATTTAAAATTAATTACTTTAATATTTACATTGACATCAAATCCACATAAAATCACTATCATAAATACATGTTTATTTTTTGTTTGTTTTTCATCTATTCATTTAATAATAATCATTAATATATTTTTATTTTTAAATTTAAAATTAATTACTTTAATATTTACATTGACATCAAATTCACATAAAATCACTATCATAAATACATATTTATTTTTTTGTTTTTTTCATCTGTTCATTTAATAATAATCATTAATATATTTTTATTTTTAAATTTAAAATTATTTACTTTAATATTTACATTGACATCAAATTCACAGAAAATCAATATCATAATGTTATAAATTTAAATAAATTGTTAATATTACGAACATTAAGGTAATAATGGGAAAACGAATAGAGATGAGTGTGATTAAATAAAATTAAATTATTAATAAATATTAAGGTCATATAAAACATTTTTTTCCCATTTAGAAGGTAGATATATATAGATTAATTAGGTATCAACAAAAATACGTGATTGAGAGAAAATGTTTATATGTAAGTGATTTCATTGCAAACATTTAAGTTATTTAATCAATTTTCAATATATGATGCTAAATACATATTACTAAATAATATATTATCTATTAATTAATCTATTAAATATATGACTTTCATTTGTGATCTTACTATTATATTATTTTTTTTTGTTTTACAATTTGTCATGTTAATGATGTTATTTAAGTCATTTTTTTATCTTAGTTTAATAAGATCATTAATAGTGTATTTAACGCAATCAAACTAATTATTATTTTAATTTACTTTTAAATTTAATTTTAATTACTTAAATTTATATATTGTTGTCAAATAATAATATGAAGACAAAGGGAGATGAGTCGGACCGAATAAAAATAAATTATTAATAAATATTAATGTCATACAAAATTTCTTTCTCCCATTTAGAATAAAAATATTTTCAGACTCTTTATGTGTCAATAGAGATATGTGATTGAGAGAAATGTTTGTCTGTAAGTGATTTCAAACACTGTTTTTAAGTTATTTAGTCAATTTTTTTTATAAATACTGCTAAATAAATATTACTAAATAATATGCTCCATTTGATCATTTTTTGTTCTTGCAATGAGAGAAGTTTTTTTACCCTAGCGTTAACATGTTTGATTGTTATATGTCATTTGTATTGATCATGTAATTGTGTTTGGATTTTTTATGTGATTTGTTTGTTTGCACAAAGAAAAGAGAAACAAAATCAAATATCCAACAAAAATGGTTATTTTTTAATTTTTTATTGTTGAGATATTTTGTTAATTTTTAAACATATAATGCATGTTTTCTGTTTGCTTAGATTACTTAGTTTGAAGTGACTTACAAAATATTAAAAAAATTGAAATATTTCTTTGTTTTTACCTTATGTCTCAGAATATCAAGAGATAATATTTTTTTATTTATTGGGGCAAATGTATTTCCAAACTTCTGTCTATAAATGAATATTTAATTTTTTTACGACATTATTATATTCTCTAATCAATTTTTTTTACTTAGATTGATAGAAGGCATTTTAATTTGAGTTTTTATTCTCGTGCTTATATTATTTTTGTAATATTATTTATTATGAAAATAACAGGTGAACTACAAAATTTGGTAGTCTAAAAGTCCTCTGATGAACGACAAATATGGATAAATTATTAAAATATATAATATCCAGTAGATGTTTGGCATGCGATTTTGTTCTAATTCAATGATTATGCATGATTCTAAATTTTAATTATATCACAAGTTAACGCATGCTTTGTTGTTGCTATGTATATTTTGTCAATAGTAAAATATTTTTCTATGGTTTAAGAAAAATTGTGTGACTTTGAATTATATTTTTACGGCTGCTTTTCTAAATGGTTTTATTATGATTTCAAGGCACCATTTTTCATTTGTGTTTTTTTAAAGAAGTGGAATAAATATCTATAAAACGATGACATTAATAAGGTGTCTTCTCTTTATTTGAAAAAAATATTGGAAAATTTATACAAATTGTGAATAATATGAGTTAATATTTAATTTGAGAGTGATTTATGCTTTTTATTGCTCATATATATTTCAATTTCTTTGTTATTGTACTAAATAAATTATTTTTAAACTTTGAGTTATCATTTTTTTTTATCGAGGTTGTTTGTGTTATGATTTTTTTATTCGTTTTGGTTAGTATTGTTGGCGGTAATTGATTTTTCTGATATTATATGATGTGTCTTGTTGTTTATATAAAAATAAGTATGAAAGTATACCAATCAAAGCCACGTATTTTCGGTCTTCTGTTCTACGAAGAGAATAATAAATGGTTTCTGTAAATTATATAATTTCTTGGTTTTTCATACATATAGTCTACGAAATGCGTCAAATTTTGAACAAAAAAGTTAAGACAAACATAGTGGATGAAAAAAAAAAGACATGTTAAATAAAAAAAATAATGTTGTGTATTACTATGTTGGGTGCAATAATTGTCCCTGCTTGGTAGAGCCGTCGAACCGTGGTGCTTGAGCTGCTGTGCGGTTTAAAAGATTTGAGTTGCACCATTACTACTAGCTATAGCTTTGGTAAAGCAGCAAGCGCTCGGCCCTACAATTGGTATCAGAGTCAAGGTCACGGGTTCGATTCTCATTGATTGCAAGGCGTGCAATTATTGGGAGGGATATTGTCGGGTACAATAATTGTCCCTTCTTGGTAGAGCGGCCGAACCGTGGTGCTTGAGCTGCTGTGCGGTTTAAAAGATTTGAGTTGCACCATTACTACTATCTATAGATTTTGGTAAAGCGGCAAGCGCGGTCCTATATACTATGTCCTAATTTCTGTATGATATAATTCAAGCACATTTTTTTATAGATATTTGAAATTAAGTCCAACTAAGTAACATGAAACATATACATATATATTAATCATATTTAAAGCGAAATATTAAGATCAAGAATGATTCAGATTTAAATTTAAACGAAGCACAATGAAGAAGAAATTGAAGAATTGTATGTGTACGTTAAGTGTTATATATTGATTATGTTGTTACTTCATGGTTGTGCGACATATGGATGTCATATAAAATGTCAATATTTCTCAATAAAATAGTTTTCAAAAAGAAAAATTCTTCATTCAGAAAAAGAAATACATAAAAAACAAATTGTGCATAATTCTCATTCTATTTATAATGGTATGAGAACAATTCTAAAGCTTTGTTGACACAATATAATAGATCAATTTTGTGCATTTTATTGAGACATTAAGCCAGTTTCACTTTATTTCCTCCAATATTATCTCGATATATTTCGATGTGACTACGAGATTGTTTTTGTCTCTTTTTTTAGTCAAAGTGTCTAACCAGCTAATTCATAACATATATGATGGTAGCATAGAAAACTCATCGTCAAATAAATTCACTTAGCCAACTATTGAAATTCAAATAAAATTCTACAATATTTCATCAAATTAATTTTGACTATCATAAAATGCTCATGAAATCTAAATGGTTGTATTATTAGATGTGATATTGAATAAGACAAATACTTTGACATATATTTGAATGATATCTCATATGCATATCTTAATTACATTATTCGTATCTCTTCTCAAGATTTTTAAAATACAATAATTAATTTTGTATATCGTTCCACAAGATATAAAATATTATAAAACAAAATATAAACTCGATAGAAGAAAATTTGTTTTGTTTCAATGAATAATACAATATTATGTTCTAAACGCAACAAATGAGATTGAAACTATATCATCCTTATGACATGATGCACGCAATCATTATTTCAAAACTTTCAAAAAATGACGATCAATATGACTTTCTTGAATTGCGTCAAATTAAATGAGGACACAATTTTAAAATATAGCCATTTGAAGAGATTTCAAGTATTTTTCTCACAATGATTGAGAAATAGTTGTTAAAAATTTATTAACCTTATAGCTATATGTTTATAATATTGATACTAAATATATAAAAATGATATCACAAATATCACAATATTTGAAGAATGTGCAACACCATTAATTGATTTTGTTGTTGAAGAATATATAAGTTATACATACTTTTAGTCACAGCGAAAACTTATCGCGAGTAAAAGCATTTTTTCTTAGGATTTATAGTTGATGATTGTCAAAAGCTAAAAAATCATTTAACAACAAAAAAGATAGTCGGAAAAATAAGATTATCAGATAAAAACAATGTAGAAAACCGAAAAAATGTCGTGATAAAGAAGCAAACTATGAGCATGTCAGATCCTGGATAAGGATTGTAAATAACATAATATATGTTAAAGACGATCAGATACTTGCTGAGCATACCGAAATAGTTATATGCATATTATAACAAACTACGACAAAGAGTTGTTGAGTTCTCAAAATCAACCAAGAAGCATATTGGAAAGTGTTTCGAGTTGATAAGATAATTTCTCTTATTCATATACCGTCTATGGTCATGATTTTTTATTTTTTATGGCTTAGTTTGTTTCAGTTGATAAATGTTATTAGCCATGTTTTAATTCATTTAAATATTATCAAAATTTTGTACATATATTTTCAACAGTTTAGGTTTTTACGTGCAGCGCACGTGCATTTTTCTAGTTGATATTAAATATGTATATAAAATCACGAACCTATTCCGTCGAAGCTGTCACATACTCACATTGTGTCAAGTTCTCAGTGCCCCAAACATGGATTGGAGTCGAGCATCGGAGTGATTTCAATCTCTGTATTAAGACTAACATCTTTGCCTTCTTTCACTACCTGGTTTGAAATATGACAGCAACATAGGACTCCATCCCAGAATTCCAATCTTCAAGGGGTCAACGGTTAAAAGCTGTTCGTGCTTATTACCCTTTCTTTGGTATAGGTGTTGTGGGACTGGATGGCAGGGTGTGATGTTTGCATAACGAAGATGTGTTTCCCAGGTCTTTTTCTCTACATCTGGCTGAGGTCTATACAGCGAGGGAGGGTGTTCGAGCAGCTCTTCTCTTCGCTGCAAAGCCATGGAAGATAGAAACGGATGCAACTAATGTTGTGCAAGCATTTGGACAAGGTTCTCCTCCTACAATTGAACACCATCTGGTTGATGAAATAGGAACAGCTGTTTGCAGATTCCGGGAGCAGAGAATATCAACTCACAACTAATGGACTAATGTTAGGAACTAAGATGGAATTTGTGGAATCAATTCCTTTTACCATCATGTCTGATGTACAGATTGATCTTTTAAGTCGTTAATGGAATATCATATTGGAAAAAAAAGCTGCTTCTATTACAGTTTCTTGATTTGTTTATCGAATGTTGCCTCTAGTTTGATGTATGATCCTAGTTTTGCCGTTCCTAATTTGCAGCAAGCTCTTACACTGGTTTTTGTGGAGACAAAGAAGGGAGCTGATATATGCACTTGAACATTGGCTTTGCATCAATATTTGTGATGCTGGATCATAAATATTTCACATATGATACAAATTTATCATTGCATTTGAAATGAAGAACACAAAATCCTATTTATATTTTATTTCTTTCCAAAAATCCGAAGAGATCTTCTGTGTAATATTAATTGATAAGGTCTCACTGGTAGTACTACAAGATCTCGTGCATCGGAACCCATGGAATATATGGTTTCCATCCGAGAAGTCCAGTCCGCGGATTCCAATGTTCCAGCGATCAGGACGTCTAGTAAAAAACTTTTCACGTCTTTTTTTTGTATATAAACTAATCGACTCGAGGAATAAAAAAAATGGTACTGGCCTGGACAGTTATTGCCTCATCAAATGTCAAACGCGTTAAATTTATTTTAATTAGCACATCAAATATATATTTATGTCATGAGCAGCGAAGATATCGATGAGTTTTGTCAAATTTTCACTTAGAATTTTCTGATATTGGTATGTCCTTTTCTTTTCGCAATTTTAAATGTGAGTGGATTGGTTGCACATGTCCATCAATTGGCTCATGTTTCAACTCTCCTAAGCTCTAGAAAGGCGCCAAATATTTATTGAACGCCAAATCATTGAGTTTTCCTTGTATGTACATTACATTTTATTATCTAAAACTTGTGTGAGATGGTCTCACGGGTCGTATTTTGTGAGACGGATCTCTTATTTGAGCCATCCATAAAAAAATATTACTTTTTATTGTGAATATTGGTAAGATTGACATGTCTCACAGATAGATATTCGTGAGACCGTCTCATTTATTATATTTTACTTATTATTTATTACAATTAAACTCACTAAATTAATTATTTAATATATTTCAATTCAAAAATTGATAATTTCTATTTTAATTTTTAAAAACTTATTTTCTTCGTCACATTTCATTTGTTAATTACATCGTGTATTACGTAAATCGAGAGGATGATATATAACTTATTGGAATTCAAGATCTAACTTGGGATCGACCCAAGATTCAAGTTTTAGTTAAGATTTTACCAAAAATTCATCACATTAAATAACTATAGTAATCAGTTTCTAAGTTTGTTAGATATTAAAAAATTGGATTTTCCATCGATTTCAGCATTGTAGGGTGTGGGCATTAATTTAAAACAATGTATTCAATTGTTCACTTCCTTACGTTAATTATCCCTCAACGACTTCACTGATATTGTCTAAAACGATTAATTAAAATAAATGAATATAATCTATTACTATTAAAAATATATGAGTCTGTTACTATTATAAATATATGAGTTTGAATTGTGAGCTTATCTTTTTACCCTTTTATTTATTTTATAATTTGTCATATTCATTTGGTTCTTTAAGTAATTTTCTACCTTAATTTAACATGTTAATTAACAGTGTACTTAACTTTCATTTGTGAGTTTTTTTTTTACCCTTTCATTTGTTTTATAGTTTGTCATGTTCATGGGGTTCTTTAAGTCATTTTTCATGTTAGTTTAATATGATACTTAATAGTGTACTTAACTCAATCAAATTAATTATTATTTTGATTTTACTTATAAATTTATCATAATGTTATACATTTAAAAAATTTGCTAATATTACTAACATCTATTTTATTTTATTTTATTATTAAAGTAATAATAAAATTAATTATTGTATTTTAAAAATCTTAAGAAGGACACAGATGACGTAATTAAGATATGTATATGAGATATCATTCAAATATATATATATATACATATCAAAATATTTGTCTTATTCAATATCTCATCTAATAATACAACTTTTTAGATTTCATGAGCATCTTATAATAGACAAAATTAATTTGATGAAATATTGTATAATACAATTTGAATTTCATTATTCGGCTAAGTGAATTTATTTGGCGAGTAGTTCTCTATGTTACCATCATATATCTCATGAATTAGTTTATTAGCCACTTTAACTAAAAAAATAGACAAAAACAACCTCTTAGCCATCTCGAAATCTATCGAGATAATATTGAAAAAAATAAAGTGCAACCGGCTCAATGTCCCAATTTTCTAAAAATGCACAAAATTGATCTATTGTGTCCACAAAGCTTTAGTTCTCATACCATTAAAAATAGAATGAAAATTATACACAAATTTTTTTCATGTATTTCTTTTTCTGAATGAAGAATTTTTTCTTTTTGTTTATTCTTTGAGAAATATTGATATTTTATATGGCATCAATATGTTGCAAATCATGAAGTAGCAACATAATCACTATATAACCCTTAAAGGTCTACAGATACAATTTTCCAATTTCTTCTTCATTGTGTTGCGTTGAAATTTAAATATGAATCATTATTGATATTAATATTTTGCTTTAAATACGCCTTCAAATATATATGTATATGTTTCATGTCACTTAGTTAGACCTAATTTCAATTATCTAAAAAAGTGTGTTTGAATTATATCATTCAGAAATAGGGACATAGTAATACGCAACATTATTTTTTTAACATGTTTTTTTCATCCACTATGTTTGTCATAAATTTTTTGTTCAAAATTTGACTCATTTCTTAACTACATGTATGAAGAAACAATAAATTATATAATTCACAGAAATCATATATTACCCTCTTCGTAGAACATAAGACCCAAAATATGTGGCTTTGATTGGTGTACTCTCATACATATTTTCATATAAACAACAAGACAAATAATAGAATATCAGAAAAATCAATTCCCGCCAACAATACTAAACAAAATGAATTTAAAAAATTCATGACACAAACAACCTCCATAAAGAAATGATAACTTAAAGTTCAAAAATAATTTATTTAGTACAATAACAAAGAAATTGAAGTATATACGAGTAACAAAAAGCATAAATCACTCTCAAATTAAATACGAACTCATATTATTCAAAAAATTTATAAATTTTTCAATATTTTTTTCAAATAAAGAGAATGCGTCTTATTAATGTTATGATTTCATAAATATTTTACTTTTTAAAAAAACACACAAAAGAAAAAATGGTGCCTCAAAATCATCATGAAAAATCCTTTAATAAACCATAAGAAATAAAAATATAATACGAAGTCACACAATTTTCCTTAAATCAAAGAAAAATATTAGACAGTTGACAAAATATATCTGGCAACGACAAAACATAAGTTAACTTGTGATACAATTAAAATTTAGAATCATGCATAATAATTTAATTAGAACAAAATCGTATGCCAAAAATCTTCTTCATATTATCTCTTTTAACAATTTATCCATGTTTGTGTTCGACCAGATGACTCATAGATCCACTAATTTATTTAGTCCACCTATTAATTTCACAATAAATAATAATACAAAAAAAATAATATAATAAAGCACATAAAAACTCAAATTTAAATACCTTCAATCAATTTAAATAAAAAAATTTGAATAGAGAATATAATAATGTTGTAAAAATTTTGAATACTGATTTATAGACAAAAGTCTTGAAATACATTTGTCCCAATAAATAAAAAAATATTATCTCTTTATATTCTGATATATAAGCTAAAAACGAAGAAACATTTCATCATTTTTAATATTTTCTAAGTCGCTTCAAACTAAGTAATCTAAGCAAACTGAAAACATGTATTATGTGTTTAAGAATTAACAAAATATCTCAAGGAAAAAAAATTAAAAATAATCATTTTTGTGGGATATATGGTTTTGTTTTATATTTTATTTCGGTGAACAAACAAATCACATAAGGAATCCAAACACAACATGATCAATACAAACGACATATAACACCAAAACTTGTAATGCTATATTAAAAAACTCATCTCATTGCAAGAAAACAAAATGATCAAATGAAGCATATTATTTGGTAATATTTATTTAGCAGTATATATAAAAAAAAATTGACTAAATAGCTTAAAAACAATGTTTGGAATAACTTACATACAAATATTTCTCTCAATCATGTATCTATATTGACACATAAAGAGTTTGAAAATATATTTATTTAAATGAGAGAAAGAAGTTTTATATAACCTTAATATTTATTAATAATTTATTTTTAATCAATCCGACTCATCTCCCTTCATCTGCCCATTATTACCTATCATCAATATGGTAGATATTTTTCATGAATTTGATGGAAATGTATAAATTTAGCAATTAAAATTAAATTTTAAAATAAATTAAAACAATAATTAGTTTGATTGAGTTAAGTATATTATTAATGATCTTATTAAACTAACATAAAAAATGGCTTAAATAACATCATGAACATGACAAATTGTAAAACAAAAAATGGTAAGGTTACAAATGAAAATCATGTATTTAATAGATAATATAACATTTATTTAACATCATATATCGAAAATTGACTAAATAGCTTAAATGTTTATATTGAAATCACCTACATACAAATATTTTCTCTCAATCACATATATTTGTTGATACATAAGTACTCTTAAAATATCTCTATTGTAAATGGGAAGAAGATGTTTTATATGACCTTAATATTTTTTAATTATTTTTTTCAACGTCGCTCATCTCCATTCGTCTTCCTATTATTACTTTAATATTCCTAATATTAATAATTTTTTAAATATATAACGTTATGAGAGTGATTTTCTATTAATTTGATGCATTGTATATAAATAAATTAAATTAATTAAATATAAATTTAAAAATAAAAATAAAATTTAAATTTAAAACTAAAAGTAAAATTAAAATAATACATAGCTTGATTGAGTTAAGTGCTCTATTAATAATTATATTAAACTAATGTAGAAAATAACTTAAAGAACATCATGAACATTATACAAATTATAAAACAAAAAATCTGTATCCTTCTCATATACATATCTTAATTATGTTATCTGTGTCTTTCTCAAGATTTTTAAAATACAATAATTAATTTTGTATGTTGTAAGGACCGTGTATCGTATTATCGTAAATCTTATTTGATTATCGATAATGTATGAAATTGTCATGTGATTATGTATTTGATGTATATCCTGACAATGAAATTGAGAAATGAGTATTGAGTATGAATTGACGTTGTAAGAGCTCGAGGGGAGAGGCCGGACGCCAATAAGTACGAACATCAAATATTTGTACAGAACGTGTGGCGCCCGGGCGGTAGAAAATGACCGTCCGAGCGCCAGGATATGTAAAATGAGTATGCGGGCAGAACACTTCGCGCCCGAGCGGTAGTTTGTGACCGCCCGAGCGCGATGTAAACAATGTTCTCGGACAGAACATGCCGCGCCCGAGCGGTAGTTTGTGACCGCCCGAGCGTGGTACAAGTAAAAGTCGAGGGCAGAATGTCTCGTGCTCGGGCGCGAGAATTCTACCGCCCGAGCGCGAGAGAGATGAGGATAAGAGTAACTTTTCTTCCCTTTCTTTCTTCATTTGCAATTCAGAGGTTTCGAGAAAGAGAAAAGAAACTCGATTTTCTTTCTTCCAAATCGACTTCGAAACACTGTCTAAACGCGAAACAAATTATATATTTGTGATCTTCGCGTCGAGGGCTTCTGACTGAGGTAATTTTCTTCTAGTTCCAGCAGCTCTAAATATCAAAGTGCTGGAATAGCATGTACTTGAAGTTGAATTTATGATATGTGATAGAATAACCGACAAAAAACTCATATTCGAAGTTGAAATTGAATTATGATATGAATTTGATTTGATATGAATTTTTGAAGTTTCAAATGATATTTGAAACTCATATTAATGATTTTGGAGTATGTTATTGATTGGAATGAGATTATGTGTCTATATGCCTTATTTGTCGATTGATGTGGCATACAGGACATTGAGATTGAGATATCGGTGTATAAAATAAATGTTTTGTTAACACACATCATTTTATGCATACATCAATACATGACATGCACGTTGAGCTATGATTCTTGGATACCCTGATATGATTTGATTGGATTCCGGGGTTTGTGAACACAATCGCTATGCTGATATTATATGACCCGTAAAGCATAGACAATTGTGGCCCCATATGATTGGATATGAGATTTGGGATTTGATGGCGCTTTGCCGACGCTATCATACGAGTATCCCATATTGGCCGATGTGCCAGTTCGAGCATTGATTTGATAGCGATTCGATTGATTCATACATGTGCTCAGTGGATGGGCATTTGACCTGATACCTCCACGACATACATGCATTGCATACCATATATCATTGTTCAGATACTTGTGGTATATATGATTGGTTGTTCCATACGGAGCTTTGCTCACCCCCAATGGGGGCTGTTGTTGTCTTTGTGTGTGGACAATGATAGGTACTCCAGGATATCGGGAGACCGGAGAGAGTGCTTCTGGAGGGAGTCACAGTTTGAGTTGAGGTTTATGTTTTGTTCCCAGTATATATGTATATGTATCTATATACCGGGGCATGTCCCGAGGATATGAGTTGTTTGTATGTGATTGGATTTGATTACGTGTGGGCGTGTTTTATGATTTGAGATGAAATACTATTTTTAGTATTCAAATAAAATGATTTGGGCTCATTGTAAAGGAAATTTAAACTCGTTTTCCGCTGTAATTAGTTAACCCTAATCAGATTGTATTGTAATAACGATTAGGAGCTAAGGGCCCCACACATGTTGTTCCACAATATATAAAATATTATAAAACAAAATGTAAATTCGATAGAATAAAATTTGTTTTGTTCATGAGATTGAAACTATATTATCCCCATGATCTGATGCACGCAATCATTGTTCCAAATCTTCTAAAAATGACGAACGAAATGACTTTCCTGAATTGCGTCAAATTAAACGATGACACAGTTCTAAGATATAGTCATTTGAAAAGATTTTCAAGTTTTTTTCTCACACTGATTGAGAAATAATTGTTAAAAATTTATTAAACTTATAGCTATATGTTGATAATATTGATACTAAATATATAAAAATGATATTACAAATATCACGATGTTTGAAGAAATTACAACATCATTCATTGGTTATGTTGTTGAAGAATATATAGGTTATACATACTTTTAGTCACAAGTAAAAATCAATCACGACTAAAAACAACATTTATTCTTATGAGTTATACTTGATGATTATCAAAAACTGAAAAATCATTAAACAATAAAATAAATATTTGGAAAATAAGATTACTGGATAAAAACAATGTAGAAAATCGAAAAAACGTCCTGATAGAGAAGTAAACTACGAGCATGTCAGATCCCAGGTGAGAATTTTAAATAACATAATAGATGTTAAAGACGATCATATACTTGCTGAGTATACCAAAATTGTTATATGTATATTATAACAAACTACGACAAAGAGTTGTTGAGTTATCAAATCAACCAAGAAGTATATTGAAAAGTGTATCATGTGGATAAGATAACTTCTCCGATTCATATACCGTCTGTGATCATGATTTTTGATTTCGTGGTTTGGTTTGTTTCAATTAATAAATGCTATTAGCCATATTTTAATTCATTTAAATATTATCAAAATTTCGTACTTATATTTCCAGCAATTTAGTTGCTCACGTGCAACGCACGTGCACTTTCTAGTAATAATGAAATATGCATGCTTATCTATTTTTCTTCTGTATATAAATTAGCCAATAAGACACACGCGTTGCGTGTATAATGAATATCTAAGAGAAAATCAATGTGCGTTTTCTTTGTAAGTGACGTGAAGTTTATCGCAAATCGTAACTAGTAAGCTTATGTATGTTATTTCTTAATTTATTTTCAAGGATTGCGTTTATTGTAAATAAGCTTGTGTATATTATTTATAAATTTATAATAAAGAATATGTGTGATCGTTTTAAAAATTAAAAAGGCAAATATTGTATGAGACAGTCTCACATATCGTATTTTGTAAGACAGATATCTTATTTGTATCATCCATTAAAAATTATTACTTTTTATGCCAAGAGTATTATTTTTTATTGTGAATATTCGTAGGGTTAACCCGTCTCATAGATAAAGATTCATGAGATCGTCTCACAAAAAAGCTACTCATAAAAAAAATTATGAAATAATTTAGGAGATGTCGAAGACGTTTGCATATGTAACCACTCCAAAAATATATATCCTACTATGGAGTGGTTATACACCCATACGTATGCATATCTGCACTACACACACACACACACACATATATATATATATATATATTTTATCTAGATTATAATACATTTGTAATTATCGTTTTGGAATTGTAGTTTCTATTTGACTAATCCCTTTCCTCCATTGGAATTTGATCTTTCGAGATATTTTTCGATGATCATATTTAAAATCAAGACATGAATAAAAGTATTCTCATTTAATTTATATCTTATGTCATAATAAAGAATAAAAAAATGAATATTTTTGTGTGTGTTTTTTATAATGAAAACTGATCACCAATATATTAAAAACTCGTACACAAGGCTAATAACAAGAGCATATAAACTCATATGAGATCATTTCACTGAGTCTAACATGACTCAATTCATGAATTTTTGTTATTTTTTTATATTAGAAGTGTTTTTTTATAAATATGTACCGAATTAACTTGTCATATGAATATAAATTCGTGATACTGACTCACGGATTTTTCAAATACAGTTATACCAAGACTAAAAAAACAAATATGGGATATTTATGCATATACTATTAAAAAAATAAACTAGATAGAGAACTAAAATATTAAATAAAAATCAATGGCTATGGAAAAAAGGAAGCAGGTCTTATCTTGGAAATTCCTAATGCAGCCAAAATCAGTGTTCATTAAAGTGGTTTGTTGATCGATATCTCAAAATTAAATTTTTTTAGATGCAATTCTAAAGTGATTTTAAAACAATTAATTTTGTGCTACAAATTTCTCGTGGGGTTAATTTATGCTATAACGAGTGTGTTTCTCATATTCTAATACTATTAGATCATGTGAATCCTTGTATTTTTACGAAAGATGATATATATATCGACGACTTAAAAGACTAACATTTCATCATGTTTTCTTACGTTGCATTCGGTCTAATCAAGAATACTGCATTAATTTTCCACCTTATACGGATGATATTCTTGGTAAATTTAAAAAATTAACAAATAATTATATTTTCTACTCTACGTTAATCAAATTCCGAAAAAAAAAAAATAGTTGGTAGAAAGTGAAATGTATCAGGAGTGGTCCATTAATATTGACATTTAATCATAATTTATGATGGAATTAATAATCATTAATTATGAATCCGGCATCGTTAAAGTCTCATAATTTATTTTTCCATGCAAAATTATATCTTAAAAATTCTGGTTTCACCTTCTTTCCTTAGTTTTTTATTTAACAAAAATTGTTAAATAAAATAATGTTTAATTTTGTCAAATCTACATATTTTTTTTTATGAGGAGTCTATTTCTATGCAATGTTTTTTTCTTTTTTTGGGCGAAGGGGTCCATTTAGGTAAGAGACATTAATTCGTGGAGGTGGGATGCTCTCTTTCATATTTATTACATCACACTTAATAAAACAAAGCTTATTTTATTACATTGTTGACGATGAAATTGATCAGTTCAGCTAGTAACCTAATTAGTATCAAGTCTCTTTGAATTATGTATTTATGCCAGGAGATCATGGATTCGAGACTTGGGGATGCATCACCCTACCAACCTGGTGTGTAGAGTCCTGTGAATAATACCGCAAAAAGAAAGCCCGTGAGGGAAAAGGCCACAGTGGAAACTCAAGACGGGAAAAGGCCCTCGAAGGAATTCAAGATCGGGATAACCCATGGTTCTTACCAAGATGTTCGTTTAATAATATGTTGCTTGATTTATTTTTTTTGTAAATCATTATTATTATTGGCTATAGTATGTATATGTTACGTGTTTATATAATTTTTTTATATAGGTATAATATTCACTTAATTTAGAATAAAGAGTAAAATAAGTATATGGAATAATTAATAAATGTAACAATTGCATTTCCGCCACCAACTTGTAAGGGCACCCATATTGGTTGGTTAATGGGTGTTAATAACACCCATTAATTTTCGCCCACCAATGTGGGCGCAAGAATTAATAATCTTGGCTGACATGGCAGCCAAGAAATTCATCAGAATGAACGGCGTTATTTCGAAATTTGCGACGGTTTTTCGTAAATCATCGCAACTTTGCGACGGTTTTTCGTAAACCGTGGCAAAGTGAAAAGCGTCTATTTTTTTTAAAAAAAGGTCGCTATTTGCGACGGTTTTTTAACACCCGTCGCTATGTGCGACGGTTTTTGAAAAACCGTCGCTAATTATCACCAACGGCTATTTTCAAACGGCAAAATTATGCACCAACGGCTATATTCGATTATCGTAATTCGTTTTCTTTGTATTTTATGTTTTTTTTAAAGAGGTTGTGTTGAATAATATTTTAAATAAAAAAAGAGTCCAACTTTTTTTTCATTTCTTAATAATATTTTAATGAATATTGGAATTAAGTTATTTTAAAAATAATAATACTATTTATTTTTAGTAATATTTGTTGTAAAATTTTAAAAATATTAGAAAGATATTGAAATATTAAAAATAAAAAAAAATAAGTAAGTGGACAGTGAGATCCATAAATAATGAAAGTTGAAATTAAATGAACGTGAGTGTGTGTTAATAATGGGAAAGTGTTAATGTAATGAATATGTGGCTCGTGGACCCTATCATTTTTTATGAGATGGAGAGTTATTAACATGGATTAATTCCGACGTATGCGGATGCCCTAATAATTATTATTTTTTATTTTAAAAAATAATAATAAATTAAAATAAAATAAAATAAAATAATAATCAACTAGCTTGGCCCCTTAATTAATGCAAACATTGAAAAATCTGACCAGCTTTCAGGTCTGCAACGCAAGATTTGATATCAATGAGGTAATTACAGGCAATATCTTAATTAAGGATGATATATTAATGCGGAATTCTGCAAATAAATCCAAGTTTGTTGACGCTAAAGACAACGGGACCAGTTGTAATCTTTTCAGTTAGCCTTTTATAAGTCTTACCAATCGGGCAGATGTCTGAAAATAACCAGCTTGTATGTATGTGTATGTATAGATTCAAGTGTTACATAGAAAGAGAAAAGAGACGCCCTTCATGGTTTTGAAGTGGCTGTATCCCTAACTTCCAAGCACAAGTTTTGCGGTTTGGTTTTCTTGTTTGTATTTGAAGAAGCTCGAAAAGGGATCCGGAAAGGGGGGCGCTTTCTGTGGGTTTTTCGTTTGATGTTTTTTTTTTTGTTTGCATCAAATTTTGAGATATTCAGATTTCATGGTTTTGGGTTTCGGGTTACGGTGATCTTTATTTACGAGAGAAAGGCGCATTTACTGTATATTCATGGAGCAAATGATTGAGAGGTCTTCAAATGTGCACAGGAATTTTAGAGCCCGAGCTCCACTGGTGAGTTTCGCGTGCTTTGAGTTTTGAAATTTGTTTGATTCTGAAGATGCCCGGATGAGATTCTTGGTAAATGTGGAGTTATGTCGCGATATTTCTTGGTGTTATGGACTTAATTTGTTCTGGGTCTTTCTTTCTTCTTGAAATTCATGTTGTTTGGATTCCCGTTTTCCAAAATTTTATGTTATCTAGCCTAATTTTGGTTGAAGATACTAATTTTATAAATCTTTTGACTTCTTTTGCATTTAGTTATTGTTTATAAATGTTGTCCTTTTTTCCCCCCTTCAATGGCTGTTCTTATCGAAATTTTATATGATGGATGAACATAGACTTGGATGCTTCTTCTTTGGTGTTGGTGTGATTTTCCTGACAATTTCATGGCTTGGAACCTGATGTACATCTCAACTTGGATCTGAATTCGTTAGGGAAGCGGGAACCTGACTAAAAATTTGACAATTATCTCCCTTAATTTGATCTTGTAACTTAAAATTTGTTAGTGCTTGAATTCATCCTTGAATGAAATTTACGTAGGCGTTTTGCTTCTTTAAAATCAATTACAGGTTTAATCGGATGTGTTATTTGTCTTATGTTTGATCCTCATGTTGCTGTCTTCCCCACTTCCTTTACAACTTTTTGAAGATGAAAAGTACAAGTAAAGTTGGCCTACGAATTCCAATCACCATGGATAGGGATATTCAAACTGATCCGACTATACTATAAATCTTTCATATTCTCGACCGAAATTTATCCAGCTACAATCGAGGCTGAAGCATCAAGCACGTCACATACATCTCATCTTTAAATGCCTTTGGTTCCATTTTTTGGGTACATTATGTTTATTGTGAGGAGATTAAGCTTCCTCCTTAATTACTGTTGGGTGGTGACACGTCTCTGGCAAAATACATCGCTGAAGTACTAGATGTTATGGATCTTGTTATCTGCCTTTTAAACTTTCGAGTTCTGGGAGCTTTGGTTTACGAAATGCATAGTGTGTATATATATATATTTTCTACTTGATAATGTTATACAACTAAGGTGTTACTCGCGTGCTTTGATATCCATGATAAACTAATCTTGTTTCGAGGGAGGTGCAACTATTCCGAAAGGCAGTGCATAACTTGTTTCTAGTAGTTTTGCGTACGGAATGGTGGGCTACTATTCTAGTGTAAATGATGTGATTCAAGTTAACGAACACCAGAGTTCCTAGTAATTTCTTGTTCCTATAGCAGTACTATTATTGCCACTTGTGTCATCCTGACCAAGAAATGTTACAGGTTGACTCGGTAACATGTTATTGCAAAGTCGACTCAGGGTTGAAGACAGTTGTCGGGGCAGGAAAATTTGTCCCAGGAGCTAAACTTTGTATCCAACCTGATATTAATCCTCGTGCACGCAAGGCAAAAAACTCACGTAGGGAGAGGAGCAGGGTTCAACCACCACTTCTACCTGGACTCCCTGATGATCTTGCAATTGCTTGTCTGATCCGAGCCCCTCGCATTGAACATAACAAACTCCGCCTAGTTTGCAAGAGATGGTACAAGCTGTTGGCTGGAAATTTCTTTTACTCTCTGAGGAAGAGTCTTGGTATGGCTGAAGAATGGGTGTACGTAGTTAAAAGAGATCGTGATGGGCGCATCTCGTGGCATGCTTTTGACCCAACCTACCAATTGTGGCAGCCGCTTCCGCCTGTTCCCGTGGAGTACAATGCGGCGGTTGGATTTGGCTGTGCTGTACTTAGTGGCTGCCACCTATATCTTTTCGGAGGAAAAGATCCACTAAAGGGCTCGATGAGACGGGTCATTTTTTATAGTGCTCGAACAAATAAATGGCACAGGGCACCTGACATGCTTCGTAAAAGGCACTTCTTTGGTTCTTGTGTCATCAACAACTGTCTTTATGTTGCAGGAGGAGAATGTGAAGGAATCCAGAGAACTCTACGTTCTGCTGAAGTATACGAGCCAAACAGAAACAGGTGGAGTTTTATTGCTGATATGAGCACGGCAATGGTGCCGTTCATTGGGGTAGTTTATACCGGAAAATGGTTCTTAAAAGGTCTTGGAGCACATAGGGAAGTTTTAAGTGAAGCTTATACCCCAGAAACGAATTCTTGGAGCCCGATTAATGATGGGATGGTTGCTGGTTGGCGAAACCCGAGTATCTCTATGAATGGTAACCTTTATGCTTTAGATTGTCGAGATGGGTGCAGGCTAAGAGTGTACGATGAAGGCACACATTCTTGGCACCGATTCATTGACAGCAAGCTTCATTTGGGCAATTCTCGTGCTCTTGAGGCTGCTGCTCTTGTTCCTCTAAACGGAAAGCTTTGTATAATTCGAAACAATATGAGCATTAGCATGGTTGATGTGTCGAATCCGGATAAACAGGTGGAGAGCAACCCTAACATTTGGGAGAATATAGTGAGTAAAGGTCATTTCCGAACTTTGTTCACGAATTTGTGGTCTAGTATTGCTGGGAGAAGTGGATTGAAGAGCCACATTGTGCACTGTCAGGTGCTTCAAGCATGATTGTAGTATATTTCTCCAGTTTCATCATCTAATTAAAGATATAGTATGTTCATCAAAATTGGATACCTACAGTTTTTTTCACTCGAATTCTTGATTGAAAAATGCACGAGTCGACGAGTATGAGTAATGGAGCATTTAAAGGCTCGTGACCAAACGAGTCAAGAATCATGTCTGGTTCTGGTTCTGGTTCTAATCGGGTATCATGGGATCATATATATTTTTTACATGAGTACATTTTTGTTGTTTCAATCAATAGTCCGTTTATTGTTTTTCCGGGGTATTAGTATCATGATACTGGAGATCCTATGTTGTATATATAAGTGGCGTAGAAAAGGAGACAACATCAGACAAAGCGTTATTCAAATACTTGATTCTTGCTTCACCTGCTCTTCTTGTACACATTATCAGAACTTGATGTTTATTTAGACGAAATCATGAAATGCATGGCAATTCTCTTGCCAGCCACAGACAAGATATGAAAAATCCCCGCATTAGCATCTGGTCAATTCGGCATTTCGATGATTCTAATTCATTTATCTAAGCATAAGATGTTTCTCCACCTCTCTGTTACATGATCAAAACCTTGAGCTAAAGTACATATAGTTACAGGTACATTGGCACTCGTACAACTAGCAGTCAAGCTTGAAGACATAGTTCACATGTGGTAGCGGTTTGTTCAGATTCTTCACAGCTTCACCAGCTATAAAATGTTGCCAACACTACTCAGCTAAAAGCATTGGTGCATAGTTTCTTGGAACTGGAAGCTGAGATTATCAAACGAACACCAAATGTTATTTTCCAAGATGAGATACAATACAAGAACAGTCACCACGTGAATGAAAGTTCTTTCATAATTTCACTCAATCCAATTTGTAAATGCTACAAAACAAAGGCATGAGATCCGAGATTCCCACACACAAAATAGACCACAACAAAGAGACCTAAAACTAACAAAGCATAGCTTATGTTTGTTCGATGCTCAAGGTCATGACTAGGTTGATTACAACAATCAGATTACACAAAAACATATGCCGCGTTTCCTCAACCATAAACATCTACAACTCACTCGTTAGACACCCCAGAGAAACATCTAATCTCAAACCAAAGGAGAGAAAATATGTTAGAAAATGAGCTGAACTGTTAAAAGATTTCAATAAACAGGAACAACTTACAGATTTTGATATTTTACCTGCTTTAAAGATAAGGCCTTATCTTTGCAAGTACGCACAGTTAAGAACTGACCCAAATCAAGCTTCTTGTTAAAGATTCCGACACTGAAATAAATACTATGAGAAGGAGGCAAGTCAACCTTGATCTCATCAACATTGAACCAGAAAAATAATCTTTGCACTTCAATACCCTTCAAATCAGTGATCGACCCGATACTCAACTTCCCGGTAATCTTCTTCTCATAATAAACCGTGTATTCGAACTTTATGTAACAGGATTTCTTTAAATTCACCTCAAAATTTCCATCTTGATCGAGCGTGTAGTTGGTGACAGAATCAGGCAAGAGGCCACTGGGGAGGCCGTATTTTGGGAGGAGTTCATACACCGTTGGTTCGGGATTTGATGCAGAGGTTAAAGATGATGAACGGAAGATCAGGAGATGGAAAATGTAGCAGAAGATGATGAATTTTTGGACTGTGGACTCCATTGATTTTTCTTGATGTGTGTGTGCCGTCGCTTGTCGGTTTAAACAGAAGGCCAAAACGTAGGGTAATTAATGGGAAATTCAGGGAAAAGGGGGTCGATCATGAAATATTTAAAAAAAAGATCCATAAGTCAATTTACTTAAATGTCCTTGTATTTTAAGTGTAAATATATTTTTAAATTTGATTACATAGTCTATCCACGCTTGATCTATTTAAAGTCCAAAATCGACCAAAGCTTGGATCGACCAAACAATGGTCGACCAAAATAATGGTCGACTATTGTTGATGGTCGACCAATGGCTGACAAAAATCTGATAATATTAACGTTTATTACTTCTATTTCTTCGACTCACTTGAAGAAGAAAAGTCGACCTACAAACCGTAGACCAAAATTTTGATCTACCCAATATTTTACTTGAGTCGACCAAAATTTGATCTTGGTCGATCAAAATGTTGGGTTGACCAAAGCTTGGTCGACCAAGCTTTGGACTTGGTCGATCAAGAGCTTGGGCTCTTGGTCGACCAACTCTTGGTCTTGCTTGACCAAGCTTTGGACTTGGTCGACCCAAACAAGGCTTGGTCGACCAAGCTTTGGTCTACCCAAAATGAGTAGACCAAAAGCTCTTGGTCGATCCAAGCAAGCTTTGGACTTGATCGACCAAATTTTGGTCTACTCATTTAATTTATGGTCTACCCAAAATGGGTAGACCAAAGCTTGGTCGACCAAGCCTTGCTTGGGTCAACCAAGAGCTTTGGTCTGTAGACCATAAAATTATGGTCTACCCAAAATGGGTAGACCAAAGCAAGCTTTTGGTCGACCAGGCTTTGGTCTACCCAAAATAAGTAGATCAAAGTTTGGTCGACCGAAATTTTTGTTTGGCAGCTTAGATTAATCCAGTGCTTGTTTTTGTATGGTGATTTTGGGTCGACCAGGTTATTTCTGGGTCGACCTTGTTGATATTTGAGTCGATCATGTTGATCTCCGGGTCGACCCACGTTGATTTTGGGTCGATCAAGGTTGCTTTTGGGTCGACCATTTTTCTAACATATGAATCCATATATTTGAAAAATAGGACCGATGATTACTTAATTTTGACGGATAATTACATAATTTTGACTAATGTTGCATGTTTTTAACATATGAATCACATAATTTCATAAGTATGTTCTATAATGTTACATGTTATGACATATGAGTCACAATTTCACAACTATGTACATGTGTTTTGACATATGAGCCACAATTTCATAATTATGTTATATGTTTTAACGTATGAATCACAATTTCATAACTATGTTACATATTTTAACATATGAATCACAATTTCACGATTATGTTATATGTTTTAACATACGAATCATAATTTCACAATTATGTTATATGTTTTAATATATGAATCACAATTTCACAACTATGCTACATGTTTTAACATATGAATCACAATTTCACAACCAACTATGTTACATGTTGTTTTAACATATTAATCACAATTTCACAATTATGTTACATGTTTGAATATATAAATCACAATTACATAATCACAAGTATGTTCTATAATATTATATGTTTTAACTTATTATGTTACATGTTTTGACATATAAATCACATAATTTCACATGTATGTTTTATAATGTTACATGTTTTGACATATGAATCACAATTTCACAAGTATGTTACATGTTTTAACATATAAATCACAATTTCACAATTATGTTACATCTTTGAATATATAAATCACAATTACATAATCACAAGTATGTTCTATAATGTTATATGTTTTAACTTATTATGTTATAGTTTTGACTTATAAATCACATAATTTCACATGTATGTTTTATAATGTTACATGTTTTAACATATGAATCACAATTTCACAAGTATGCTACATGTTTTAACATATGAATTACATGTTTTAACATATGAATCACAATTTCACAATTATGTCACATGTTTGAATATATAAATCGCAATTACATAATCACAAGTATGTTCTATAATGTTATATGTTTTAACTTATTATGTTACATGTTTTGATATATAAATCACAATTTCACAACTATGTTACATGTTTTAACATATGAATCACAATTTCAATTGAATTACATGTTTTAACATAAAAATCACAATTATATTTTTTAACATATGGATCATAATTTCACAACTATATTACATGTTTTAACATATGAATCACAATTTCATTACATAATATTACATGATTTAACATATGAAATACATATTTAACTTGGGTCGACAAAATAACATTTATGTATCAACTTGGGTCGACCCAAAGTTTCAGTTTTTTGAGTAGACCCAAAATTCCAGTCTTTTGGTCCTTCTTGGTCGACCCAAAATTTCTTTTTGGTGGACCAAAATTTTGGTGGACCAATATTTTGTTGGTCCACCAAGAAGAAATTTCTTCTTGGTCGACCAAGAAATGTCTTCTTGGTCGACTAACTTAATTTTGATCGATCAATTTTTTTGTGAATTTTAATTGGAGAATACGTGTGTCGACCGAAAAGAAAAAGAAGAGGACAATTAATTGATTAAGTTAAAAGTTTAATTACGGTTAATATAATAATCAGGAGTCAACTCCTTGTTTCTTAAAAAAAAAAGTCAGAGTCCTTGTTTTTTAAATACTTTCTGTCTCACTCCTATTTTTTAAATTAGCCCGGTAATTAATCTAGATCTTTATATATTTTATTTATAATTTATAATAAAAAAATTTAGTGGTACTTAATATAAATTTTTATAATATTTAAAAATTTTAGGAGATATTCAAATTTTATTTATATACATATCCAAAATATCAATAATAACTTTATGTAATTTTATTAAGTATAATAATTAAAGTTTAATGTACAACTATAAAATATCAAAAATACTCATTTTTATTTCTATTAGAAATAATATCAATGCAAATACCAAGTAATTCATTCTTTTCTCCTCCATATATTTTACTTTTTCTTTGTATTTTTGAAAAAACATATAAATTTTAATAATTTAAAATCAAAATTATTAACATCGTTTATTTTATTTTTCGAGTTATAGTCACAAAAATGGGTGAATTTTTGAATTATATATTTTTATAATTTTAATAAAATTTAACACACTACATAAATATAAATTTATAATATTTTATTGACTTAAAAATTGAAAATAATAATAATATTATTAAATAAGTAAAATTTAGTTTTTTTTATTAACTATTATGTAACATATAATGTTCAATTAATTTCTATAATTTTAGTTAATCCACGTCTTACTAATTCAAGCATACGATGGTGAATAAAATTTTTTATCCACTTGAATATATATATATATATATATATATATATATATATATAAAATGTGTGTGGGATTTATTTTTACATTATTATACTTTTAAAAATTTAAGAACACATATATAATGATAATTATAATGAATTAAATATATTAAAAATTTATAAAATCACATTAATTTCAAATATTTTAATATAATTATTCTCAATTTTCAGATACAAATAATTGTCTTGTTTATTTTCAAAAACAAAATTGATATATATTTTCAAATATGAATTTACTTAAAATGACAAAAAAGGTTTTAAAATTTATTATTTATTAATATTGAAATTTGTTGTTATGTATTTTTAAAAAATATTAGTTAATTAAATAAACATGTTGAGTTGTCGTGAATAATTGAAATTTAATTACGATAAATTTAGTTTTCATTTATTTAATATTAATTTATTTATCGTATTTCGCACAAAACACATTTTGAAAATAAATATTTTTATAATATTTTTCTAATAAAATTTAATGCAACAATACACCACCTATACATCTGACGTGAGCGGACACAACTTCGGTGCCGTTGTTTGCAAAATCGTCGAACAGTTTAGCATTGAGTAAACCCGACGACAGATGCAAAAGACCTGTTAAGAAAATCATACACATAAATCCAAACATGGAGTAGATTTTGACATAACACTGAATTCAATTTGTAGATTCTAATCGTGTACATCAGATACCCGGAAAATTAAAAAAAACCAACGGCCAAAATCTTCACAAAGTTCGGCAAAGCAAGGCCGGTGTGAATTTAATCTTGAGGCCAAGACATAGATCATTCTTATCTTTAACCAATAAGCAGATGCATCACATGTTATCCATACGTGCACTGTCGTTATTTATTTTAGGTTGCATTTGGATTTATAGATTTCGATGTATTTTTCTATATTAAAGAAATGAGACCATGAACTTCAAATTCATCATGTTGAATTTCAAGTTTATCCAACAATATAAACATTTGAAACATGTTCTACTTTGTGTAACTAATATATAAATAAGTAAGATATGAATTTAAAATTTCATATATTATTTCATTGTTAATAATAAAATTATAATTGAAACCTAAGAAATTTAATTGATCTCTTCATATGTATCCTCAAGTTGCACTTAGAGGGAAGAATTTGATTTAATAATCAATCATGTTAGTTCCAACATAAATTAGACAAATATTTTTCTAAATAGCTTTTAAAAATGGCAAATTTGCAACACTCCCCCATTTCAGAGTAGGAAGGGGGGAACCCTAATTTAAGCTCTCAAAAGAAGGAAGAACCGATTTCCCCAAACTCGCGAAGGATCAGCGCAATAACTTACCCCGGAACCCTTCAGGTACAACTGTAGGTGTAGGCGTAGATAAAGATTTGATTCCTGCATATGGTTTTACGCTTCTGCTTGGTTAAATGATTTCTTTTGATTATAAAGCAACAAAGAAGTTGTTCTTTCTATAGTTTTATCTATTCTTACGGAATGTTGATTGCCAAGGAGAATGAAAGAAAATATTCGAGTTCAAATGACTGATATATCAACTGTATTTCCATGAATGTTCTTTTCTCTGATAAAAATTGGATGCCGTTTGTTATTAAATATTTAGCAGTTTTGTTTCGATGCTGTGAATCCTTTAGTGCGAAGTTTTCTTTGTTTGAGGAGAATACAAAGAGAGAGGGGTAATGTATTCTCGTTGAGACTTTGAAACCTGTGTTTTGTCTGGGTATTAGCTGAATTTGGAGTTTAGCCCTTGGTTTACATGTCTTGATGTCCATGACATTAATCACTGATTATTACAGGGAGTACTCCTAGACTTCAATTCCAAACCATTTGCTCCTGAAAGTAAAGTGATTGGTGGGAGCACTTTTGGGTAAGATGGGAGTAGAGGTTGAGAATACATCTAGCCCTATCCAGACCTGTTACTATGACTCAATCATCTGCATCAACTAGTGGGCCAAAGACATCCATGTTCGCAAAAAAACCAGGATTTGTTATCCCAAAAAACAAGTTATCTGGCTCACTTGTTCCTTTAGTTCGGGGCGCGAAAAAGGGAGACGGTGATACACAGAATGAGGAAGCTTCTAATCGGGCTGAGAGAAAAACCAAATGGGGCCCTGATCTAACCCTGGATGCCACTGTTCGAAAAGGGAGAGCTTCGGCATATCAGGTATTTGGCTTTTCTCTTCTTTAGTATATGGCAGTCAGTAGGTTTTTTGTTCCCTGAGACTCGTGCTATTGTGTATATTTAAACATTTATACATGCAAATGTTTATTTTTTCCCATTTTCCAAGCCATAATATTATGTTATTGAAATATTGCTTGAGTAGAAGAATTTAGTTCATAGGATTGGGCTGAAGGCACATTGCCCCACAATAGGGTAGAATTTAATTGCTTTCTAGAAAAATAAGTATCTCTGTTCAAAATGGGTGAAATATGTCAGTGTATTCTTTTGTAACAGCTTGGATTAACTTCGCACATAGGGTTTAAGTGATGCTATTTCTGCTTTTGTTGTGGTACCCATTTTGGACAGGCTCGAATCAATCAAATATCACAGCAGCTGACCTTAGGGTCACTGGCAATGGATCACAACCAAGGCCCATTATCTACATCTGAATTCAAGAAATTATCGTATCATCAGCTTAGTCGGGAGGTGAGTTGACTTTTCAGAATGTTTTTTTTTTGTTCTCTGTATTTTCTTTATCATTCATAGACTTAACTTTGGGATACGGACTAGACATTGGAAATGCTGGAAGTTGAAAAGCGAGAAATTATCGGTATGTTGAAAACAGAATCCAAATATGTCTGTACAACTTTTATATTTTTCTTATGAAGTGACTCAGTTTGCTTATTCTGTTCTATTTTCAGGTGAATTGCTAAAGTTAAATCCAAGTTACAAGGCTCCTCCTGATTACAAACCTCTGTTAAAAGAGGCTAATGTTCCAATTCCTGTGAGTAAATCTCTGCTTGGACTTGTTCTCCTTACCTGTGTATGGTTCATGTTATTATGATCACATTCAATCAGCACAAGCTGTATAAAAATGCTTGATTTATATATTTTTATGAATATTTTAATAAACAAAGACACTTCTTTCATAACAGATCATACATGATCTCTGCAATGAAAAACAGTTTGCGAGATATTAGTGTTATGCCAATGTGTGAACGTCGTCGCCACCTTCTTAAGAATTGTGAGAAAACCAGAAGTATGTGACAAGAGTTTGCATGTAAAATGATGATAAGGTAGAATAACTGGGAAGAATGAGAATGTGAAAACCAGAAATACTCATAAGTTATAACAGAGATGAATAAGCGAGTTTTTTTTTTTTTAATTGTGAAACAGGGCCAGAAAGTGGCAATGAGATGTTAAGATAATGATTTGTGCCTGCTGAAATACAGAAAAACATTACGCATGATTGTGGAATTGTGCTGCATGAAAGAAGGCTTGGTTAGTGCATGAAAGCAGAGATAAATAATTCATAAAAGAGCATTCCTATTGAATGTATTGTGTTCATGTAAAAAAAAATTGTCCCATTTGTGGTCACTACAATTTGTCCAGACTAGATACATTTACATGCGGCGTACTCTCACGTAAAAATTGTCCCTTCTGTGGTCACTTCAATTTGTTCAGACTAGATACATTTATCTGTGACTTACTTTTCTTGCATTATTGAAATGGGCTTGCCATCCTTGCATTTGATTTATAAATGTTGTGACGGTTCGTTATGAGAGCCTACCTATGTCTCTGCGCAGATCAAAGAACATCCTGGGTACAATTTTATTGCTTTAATATTTTGCCCTGCAAGTGATACTCAAAAGAGATTGGAAAAGGTATGTAATCTTTATTACTCTTTTGCACCATTATGGAGGTCTATTTGTTGACTTTTTACATTGCACTAACCAAAATATGCTGTCACAAGAAATGATATTTTCTGCTTTCTTGGCTTACAAATCAGGAAACAGGAGCTAAAATACGAGTTTATGGCACAAAAGCGGATAAGGGAGGGAAGGTAAAAGGCTCCAGCAACATATTCCATCCATTCACATCTTAATCTTGTCCATATCATAATATCTTGCTCAATCCGGCTGCTCATTTTTTCCCTGTATTATATAGTTTGAGGTTAGTGCTACCGATGCCAAAGAAACAGTCAGTTCTTATGAAGATCTGTATGTACATGTATCAGCTGACACATTTGAGAAAATTGATGCAGCTGTGGCTTTGATTGAATTGCTAATCACCCCGGTTTCGGTTAGTGCCAAGTACAAATTAAAATATTAAATCTACTTTGTACGTTTGTTGTCATATATTAACTTACCGTTGCTTTTTTTGTCAGGTGAACGCATTGTCTTCTTCAACGACATTGACCTCAATAGCTGATGTCAATGTGATAGCTGATCCAATTCAAAGCATGCCTAGCTCATTTAAGGCGCCTCCACTGGTAAATCAGGGAATGGCTCAGCCTTCTACAGGAGCTTTACCAACTCAGACTCAAGGTGACATGCCACAATATCCTCAGGCATGGTTTTCTGCAGGTCCAACTCAGATTCCATTGTTTCGACAGTCTGGATTAGTACCCCCAATAAATTATTATTCTGCACCATTATTTGGTAATCCTGTCCAAGCAAATTCCACAAGCACGCCTTCGTTTTTTGGTCCTCCACCGATTATACCTGCAAGCTTCAGTCTAGTTCCTCAAAATTCTTCCTTCGCTGCCTCCAGACCTCAACCACCCATTGCTTTACAGCCACCGCAAATACCAATGGCTCCATTGCTTGTTCGTTCTCAAGGTAATATTGCTATGGCTTCCCAGAATATGGCCATGTCTGTTGCTCCTCGGGTGAATATCCCTAACAACATGATATCACCTATACCTGCTCCAATCCAATCCGCTGGTGGAGCCCCTTTGGGCCATCCTATTGCTTCTTTATCTTATGGTTCTGCTCCACAACCCCAAAGGGGCTTCTCTCCGTTGCTTCCACCAATGGCATCTGAATCGGTATCTTCATCAATTTGGCCAATGCAGCCTGCTATACCACCCGTAGCAATGCGTGCTCCATCCCCGAACATTATGTCTGGTTCAACACCTATTTCTTTCCCGGGAACATCTTCAGCTTCATTTCTTCAACCTGGAATGAATAATTCTGTTTCTGCAGCAATTCCAAGACCTCCTCAGCATGGCAGTTCTGCTGACTTCACGTTTCAGCCTCAACGCCCACAGAATACCTTCTCCCAGGTGTCTCTGCAAAGCAGTCAACCTGCAAACCATAATCTGGCACCCCCAATTCAGACAGGGCACGCACCTTTGACGCCACCATCTCCTTTGGTCAGGCCATTGATGAATAATATGAATCCTTATCAGGTTCAGAGTTTCCCAAGAATTCAGGTCAGGCATCAGATGAATCAACCAAGACAACAAATTTCCACGGACTTAGTCGGGAGTCCAGCAGCCCCTCTTGTAACACCTAGAGGTCTGCCATTACTTGGTCACAACACCATTTCATCGGGTATATTCCAACATATGCAACCAAGAAACCTTGCTCCTCCTCACATTATTGGTAATCCTGCTGGTCCTTTTCCTCCCAGAGCAGCAAATCTGATAAATAGTATTCCGCAAAGTCATTCTCCAGGAGCAACCCCACACAGATTCCCTAGCCCACGCCCACATTTTGGTAACCATCCTGGTAAGCCATTTTCTGGTGGCACACAGCTAACATATGATCCTTTCTCACCTACTTCTGCGCCTCTCAACCCTCAGATGGGTGGTAATGCAGCCAAGTTACCTAACGAAATTGATCCAGAGTACGAGGACCTGATGGCCTCTGTGGGAGTAAAGTGATTTGTTCTGTTATCCATTGTGGCAAAGTCTTTGGGGGCATTCGGTCGTGCCTTCCGCCAAATGACTTCTTCAGTAAATTTGGATGTTCTCAGGCTCAATATTGGATTGTACCATACAAGAGCTGCGATATTAGTGTTGGTCTCTTGTAAGTGTTGATTTTAGGTCATTGAGTCGCATTCTTAGCGAGGTGTGTCTACCAGCCAATGCCAGATGGAGAGAAGACGAAATGATAATTAAAGGTGAGGAAACACAATTGGAAACTTGACGTCCAAAATAAGTTA
This sequence comes from Primulina tabacum, assembly GCF_025594145.1. NCBI lineage: Eukaryota > Viridiplantae > Streptophyta > Magnoliopsida > Lamiales > Gesneriaceae > Primulina > Primulina tabacum. The sequence goes on from NC_134557.1 coordinate 5,776,359, forward strand.
TAAGTTCGTATTGTATGTTGTATTTGGTAGGTTCGATTTTGACAGACGATTCATGTGAATTCGGTAACTCAACCGAAAAAAGGAAAAGGAAAAAGAAAATGAACAGTTACATGGTCTAGTTTTCGTGCATGTGGTAGCGACTGCAATAATTCCGATACAATTTTTAATATTATACGACTACTACACAAGTATGATCTCGTAAAAAGGGTCTGATCTCGTGTATGTCGAAAAAAATTACAGCATAAAAGATACAAGTTTACTTTTATAAAAATACGATTAAAAACACCACACTAGATAAAATGAGAATAGGCAGGCTCGAATGAAGAGACAACGGTAAAATTTTACGATGGCCGCACCGTCGTCAATGCATGCCTATTATTTATTTTCTATAGTATTTTGGGAGTGCTTGTTCAAGGGCATGAAACAAATGTGAAATGCCGCTCAATTTGCTAAGTCAAAGCTTCTTACGAAAAGCCTAAAGGAACTATGGAAGATATATATGCCCAAACGTGATACGATACATCTTGCTACTTTAATTGAAACTCGAAATCCAGCGCAGCTATATGCAAGCTTGTAAAACACTATAACTCGCAAAAGGGAAAGCTCAGGCAGCCAAGATTCAAGCATGAAATATGAACCAACTTATCATGTGGTGGTTTAGTTTGGCATTTAAAGTGCACACGCACAAAACAAAGTCTGTACTCATGTAGCTGCTATGTACAAATGATAGGGTTGATCCAAAGTAAAAACTAGCCAAGATGTGATCAAACTGAAGGTCCAGATCTGAGCACTCTTTCTAGTCTCTCAGCCTTCGCATAATCGTTTTCTGTGAGAGGGCCGACAGGAAAAGCTGAGATTTCCACCACTAAGTGTGGAGTCGGGAGCTCATCAAACAAAGCTCGCACATTGTTGCAACACACACTTTCCCCATGAGCGTTTTCCCGTCTGATTTGACATCCCTGGAGAAGAAAATATGTCAACTGGAGGTAATGAATGGGGATTTCCAAACTAAAATCATTTTATAATATGCAAGGAAAACACAAGTCGACAAAAATAACAGAATGTAGAAAAGGCTTCTTGCATTTTAGTGACTAAGAGCTCATTTGGATTGACAGGCTATTTAAAAAACATTTTTCTGAAAAAAATAGAGAAGAAGTGCCTAGTTAGGCTTTTACTCACAAAAAGCAACTCCAAATTCAAAGCCAAAATATATGGCTTTTAGGACTTATTTTTTTACTTATAGCCTAACCTATCTATATTCTATAGCATGTATACCTTGTGGGATGTGGCATCTCTAAACTGGTCATCATCTGACAGCAAAGATGCGATGGCTTTAAGCAGGCGTCTTCCTTCAGATTTAGAAGGTATTCTGTAATTGCGCCTAAGGGTACCCTTGGTCGTTGGATGCCATTTGCTCACTAATTTTCTCCTTTCAGCTGCCTCTTTTTCTGTATAGAGACTATATAATCAATTACTAATCTTTGGATATATCAATCTTAAAACATATGGAAAGTATTCCCATGTCCATGTAGCTCGAATAAAAACGGACAGCTATCTGCTTATAAGAGCTGAATTTCAATCAGATGGAAGTCAACTTTTCCAATGACAAGAATATCATCATAAAGCAACCATAGTTTTGAAGATTCCTAAATCTCAAATTTTTCCTACCTACCAAAACAAAATTCAATGTTCAGTTTTTTTTTTCAAATACTTCCACAGAAATCCCGAGGATATCCTGAAATTTTCCAAAAATTTTACAGGAAAAAAATACAAGTCATATCAAAACTTGAGAAGACATGAAATTGTAATTATGCTGGACTTGCAGTGGCTCTTAAAAAATATTGTAAAAAAAATTTTGCCATGATTGTTTACATTCGAAATTTTATGATTCGAAATTCCATCAGAATTCAGAATGAAATATACATATCAAAACTTGAGAAGACATGAAATTTGGAATACCATGACCAAATTTGCAAATTTTAGTCATGTAATTTTCCGGTAAAAAATTTCACGAAATTTTGAAAATCAGTATAAATTGTTGCAGAAAAAACTGAAAGAGACAAGTTGATTTTTGTCTCAATAGTTTAGGAAACCCGAAACTTTGGTCAAATTTTAAAACAATGCTTGAAAGCAACAGTTAAACCTGTCATGGAAAATTATGTAACAGACAGATAATACATACGATACATTTTTCCAGTGCCTCCAATTGAATTAACTCTAAAAGGTAATAAAACTTTGATCACTTTCTTTGTTTATTATTAATTTCTTTAAACTTTCAGTTTACTCCTTTTGGGTAGAAGAACGAATATAATTATTTTCTGTTTCCCACAAACCATTTGCTTCGGTCATGTCACACCCAGAAAATTTGAGAATGGGTCGACAATGGATTAAGAAATCATATAATCTATAGCTTAAGCCCCAATACTGAAACTAGAAAAAGTTGGTGCTTGTGTAGGAATCAGGTTGCAAACCGTGAAAACATTAAAGGCCAAAATTTCTCTCCGTGAGAAAACAAATGTTTTCATATAGTAGAACTGTAAAAGATCAGAAAATCACAGTCCGATAGCTATTTGAAAGCACAGTAGAAATGATCCGGCTTGAAATGAAACTTTGCACAGCCTAGTTTGCCATGATGAAAGAAACATTGAAGTGACTTAGGAATCCTAGATACTATATGGATCCACTAAGTAAATATGGGAATAGCCAAAGTTTCCAATATTCACCCACAAAGAATAGAAATTGACCTTTTAAGAAAAACATGCTTCAAAAAGCTGAATGAACATGATAAACTATAAGAACTCTATTGCTACCTAACACACCCAATTCTTTCAGCAAGGTACCTGAAGCAGTGAACTCAAGCATTACTGAAACCAAATTCCATTAACACAAACACAGACGAAAAAAAAGATCAAAATGCAGCCAAGCTTAGACATTGTCGCAGCGGTAAAATCACAAATTAATGACACCGAAGTCAGCTGATACATGAGCTTACAACTTGCTATCTATCCAGCAAACCTCTTCTATAATCTATTCCCCACATATAAAATTCAAAGGACAAGTAACAAGTAATTTTTTTATAAAAAGGATACACTAACCTGGTTTGCTTAACGCCTGAAACCAATCATAGAACCCAAAATCGTCAGCTCCACTTTCCATATCTACAAGAAACATAATATTAAATTTCCAGCTGACAAAAAAAAAACATTCCTTCGGGAGAAGGATCTTTAGCAAGTAAGCAACTTCAATCTTTTATGTCTACCATTACTTAAAAATCTGGAAACAGATAGAGAACCTGAAATGAGTGGATTAGTGGGAGACCCAGCCAAACCAGCTTTCAAAAGAGCGTAGAAAATGCAAAGGCGGCCAGCCCACAAAACCGGGGTCTCAAGCATAGTTGCACATGGTGTTATTGCTCTGAAATAACCAAAATGGCAACTGATTCTCGATCTGTTTCCCACGTGAAACCATTTCCCTAGACGAGGAAGAAAGACGGTTTTCGGCAATGAAAAGCGTGGGTTTTGGGTGAGATTCTTGTCGGAGCTCCAGCAGTAGTGGCTGTGGCAGATGGTCGCCTGAAATGGTGATGTGAGAGAGGAGGCACCGGTGGATATGGCGGTGGTTTGCAGAAGCATTTCGGCCAGTACAGAAGAAACAGGGATGTTGGAAAATCTTGGATGAAATTCTTGTTTTTCTGATTTCCAATCCCCGGTATACTTCGATCCCAACGATCAGCTTTCAGCATCAGCTGCGATACGACGTCGTCTGCGGATCTTTTATTTTTTTTAATAATCGTTTTAATATATATATATATATATAGATAAAGTGACTTTCATTTCATAGTGGATTATATATATCTTGCCAAAGTTATTACCAAAGTTTGAAGGCTTATCCACTATGAAATGAAAGTCACTGTTGCTGTCCCCACCCGATTAGGCAATCAAAGAGATTATTAAACATTATCTTATCTCCTTCGTTTTCCTCTTCTTCTTTTTTATTTGAAAGAAAGACTTATAATTAAATTTATATACTAATCACATTATATACACGTGTGTACAAATCAGTGGCTTGTTGTCACACTGTCCTTACACATGCCCAAGGGGCTAATTAACCCCAACACTACACTCAATCAAACAAACAAAGTGAATATCTACTTTTTACACACAAACCTAACAATCTTTGCAAATCGATTCCCTTCTTGCTTTGGATCGAGCTACCTTTCCATGTCCATAGAGGCTAATGGCCTTCCAGTTTGTAGAAAACTCTTAGACTCACCATTCTTGTTGTTAGACTCACCATTCTTGTTGTTTCCATCTTTTTGCGACTCGACATCATCGTTTTCGTCTTCTTCGGGTACGGAATACTCGAAATCAACCTTGTTCTGGTACAACTTGATCATGATGAGATAAAGGGTCACGACGAAAATTGTCATCCCTGTCACGTAGAAACTAAATTGAATGTTGACCAACGATTTGGCACGTTCTAGTGCCTTTTGGTTGTGGCACCGGACCACGTCGTGACCTTCCTCCAAGTTTATGAAGCAACCTTTAGGTATTAGACTAGGGGTCCATAACATGTACCCGATTACCACGAGCCAAACACCCTGGAACATAATACTAGCAGACCTCACAAAGCTATTCAAGAAATTTTGGGGATAACTAATGCCTAAAAGGGTGGTGGAAAGTGATATAAATATCGCAATTTGAAGAAGCCAGTGGTATTGGCCCTCAACCCCCATGTGATCCGAGGAGTGGAGATGGAAGAGGAGGAGTTGCTGCCCGAAAGCCACCGCACCTAGCAAATTGGTGAGTCCGTATTGCGCCGGGGGGTCAAGTTTATCTAGTACGATTGAGAGAAACGCATAGGTGAAAAAAGTCAAGGAGATATTCGAATGTTCGAAGTTGTGGAGATGGTTAGAGGGGATAGTTCCATCGGGGTCGAGGGGCTGATGGCGATCCGGCCCGATGAAGAGTTCCATTGCTATAGACATGGAGCTTCCAATCACTGATCAAGTAGAGCTCAAGATACTTGATTCTTGAGGTGGGAAACCATGGTGAAGACCTGTAGGATTTCGGGTTTACGGCGTGGAGTTTGATGTGATTGAAAATATGCCATAATCCGATGATCAAAAAGCCAAATCCAGGTGCCACATGCCCGATGAAACTACCCATTTTTTGTTTATAAGTAGCAGTCTTTTTTTTTCTTTGTAAGTTAGGTGCGAAGGGAAATTGGTAGTGGATGGGTTTTTATATAATGACAGGAGAAACATGAAATCTGTGGTCTAGATGCTTGTAAAGGACTACTTTTCGATTTTTTTTTTTTTTTTGAAAATTCTGAAAGGGTTCTCTGTCTTTTGTTTGCGTGGAGAACAAGAATATGAGATCGAGAAGAGTTGACCAAATACCGATTTCGATGTATTTTTATCTTTCATTTGGATATCTCTTTCATTTTAATCAAAAATTTGTGTGAGACGGTTTCACAAGTCATATTTTGTGAGATATATCTCTTATTTGGGTCATCCATGAAAAAATATTACTTTTTATGCTAAGAATATTACTTATTATTGTGAATCGTGAGATCGTCTCACAAAAAACCTACTTTTCATTATAACCAAATGATAAGGAGAACTAAACGAAAAATAATACAAAAATGTCGAATATCATCGTTTACACCAACCGAACCTTTAATGAATACATTACATATAACGCCAACTTTGTTTAATATCCATGAATTTTGAAACATAAGAAGATTTAGATTCTACCAGTCAATCAAAAAGTGACAGTTTACAAGGATGGGTCATGCCAGGCATCAGCACTCATTCATGGAAAAGTAGAGTTGTTGCGATACAGTTAAATCTTTATTTTATTTTTCAGACGAATCAATCTTGTTCATATTATGATAAAAAATAAACTTTTCGTATCAAATTAGTTTTTTTGTTTATGAAAATAACCATGATTTTTTAGAAAGCACGTCACCGTCATCTCCTTTCTCATTAATTTCTTATATTATTTTACGGACACTCCATTTTTTAAATTATTTACTTCCAAACAACGGATGAAATGACGAAGATGTGCACACTATCGGAGTTAAAAATTAATTAATTAAGACATTAATTAAATAATTAATAAATTTTAATTTGATTTGCTTTTCAACTAATGATTCTTTTTATTAATAAGTCCATCGAGTAGTGGCAACACATTAGATATACGATAGCATCCTTCATCGTTGAGAAAATTTATGAAATTGTGCCTTTTCTTTAAGAAAATGGTTGGCGTAATTATATTATTAAGATCTACTTGCTAAATTATAAAGATTATGATTGATAATTAAGAGAGAAATACTTTAATTTAAACTTGTATAAGCTCGTAAAGTTCTAGAATTTTTTTGCTTGAATCTGAAATATCTAATTGTCCGATAAAATCATATATGAATAAGACTTTCGTCTAAGATTGTGCTTAGACTGAAAGAATTTCAAATCCATGAATTTCAACGAGTATAAACTCAAAATTCATTTCTTGTATGTTTATATAATATTTTATGTTAATTAGAAAGAATTTCACAGTAGTAACGGTGCTATGTGAAATTCATTTTATGAAAAGAATTAAAATATTAATTTAAGATTTGATCAATTGTTTCATCGTTGACAATAAAATTATAATCGAAATATATGAATTTCAAATCCATCACCTCAATTACGACCTAAAATATTGAATATTCGAACCAACATATAAATTAATTTTCCATGAATTAATTATTTGTTAGACAATGTGATTTCAGGAGTATTTATATGCATCGCAAATTTTCCAAGAATGGTTACGTTTAATGCAAATTTTCCAAGAATGACGTCACTGATTACGTCACTGAATTACTCTTAATAATTCCTGGCTGCTTAATGTTTTAGTCAAGTCAAATGTAACGGAGTTGTCAAGTAAGACGAGTTAATTCAATTTATATTTATAATTAAAAATAATATTTTTAATATAGAAAATAATATTTTTGAATGAGTTATTTGAAGTCGAAGATCTATATCACAAAATTGACACTTGAAACAATCTGACAATAGTTTTTGTCACTATTATATAATTAAACTCATAAGATTTTATTTCACATGTAGTTAGAAATCAACCAACCTGTTTTTGGATTTTTCAGAAGTAATCTTCTCAGCCTTAACCAAAAAACTTTTAATTTCTATTTTTTTCCCCTACATTCCCCATCTTTTCGTGGGTCAGCGAAACTAATCCGAAAAATTTATATATAAAAAAATGAAACATGACTAAAATGCAACAAATACAATGCACACAAGTCAATTATTGAATGGTCGAAAAGGGAATAGGTTGGGGCAGCCTAATTGGTAAAATAAAGACAAATTCATTAAAATTTATAATTCTTTAACACGACATTTAATTTACAACGTTTAATTTCACCTTGAAATATGTTTTGAATCTCCATTAGGAAATGATTTGTATATGATAATCCAAGTGAAATTTAAAATATATTTCATAGGATACATGTGTCATGTAACAACTTCACATTTTCCGAACACATTGTAGCTCGAGCACATTAATTTCCACAATAATTTAAATTTACTTGTTTCGTTTGACGAATAAAAATCAGTGAGATTGTCTCGAGTGACCTACTCCTTCTTTGGATAGTCTTTATTTTATAACACATTATCAACACGATTTTTCAAGTTGCTTTTTTTTTTTATGTGCATATATATTTAAATTTTGCTTTATTGTTTATTGATGAATAGATGATTTTTAATATGGATTGTTTTATATTTTGATCTTATCATGAATATCTCAAATCTTAATTTGTTGCTCTTGATATCTCAGACAATAATTATGTTTCTTGGATATTAGATATTGAAATTCATCTATTGATTCTATAGGCATTGAAATATCATCAAAGAGAAAAATAATGAATCACCGGAAAATCGTGCGAAAGCTATGGTATTTTTCGTCACGACCTTCGTGATGGTTTGAAAAATAAATATTCAATGATCTATGATCCAATCGATCTTTGAAAAAATTTGAAATAAAGATATAGCTACCAAAAGACGATGATTATCACAAAAGCACGTTACAAGTGGATACACTTGCGCTTACAAAACTTTAAATTTTTAAGTAAATATAATTTTGCATTATTTCGTATCAGTTCAAAATTGAAATTAAGCAGAGAAAAAATAACTTATGAGGATTTGTTGAAAAAAACATACTCCATTTTTTGTATCTCTAATGTAGAGGGTTTTCAAAAAATATTTTGAATTGATTTCATGTTTGCTTGTGGTTGATCAAAATAATGAATTATTGATGAAAAATAATGAAATATGTCCTACTTGTGCCGAGTATTTCCCTGAAGTGAATATGACAATGCATGACGAAAAGGGAAAAAATAAGACTAAATACGATCATAGTTGTGGACGTGGGCGCCGTCGATGGCGCTTTCTTCCATATGATCGTGGGCATAGAAAACCTCGTGACTATAACGATGGATATAATCATAGAAATCAAAAGAATACACATTACCGAAAGTTAGATAACGACTAAGAGAAAAGTTGAAAGTGGTCAATAAGTCGGGGAAATAAAGAAATTAGTGTTACACATGTGAAATAAAAAGACATTGGTATCATACTGGTCGTATGCGTAAACATCTTGTAATCTCTACCGAGCATCAAAATAAAAAGCAAATGATTTTGAGATTAATTTTATTCATCAATGTGAAGATTTAAGCCAACTCCTGTCTCTTTCATCACATTTTGATGTTTTTGATTTTTTTGAAAATTTGTAAAGGATAATTGATCATTTGATCGGGGATGGAAGAGTACAAGATTATTGAATAAAACTGGTTATCGTTTATGGCCTTTTTTTATTCATTTGGTATCATATTTATGACTTATTCAGATGGTTTGTTTATGATTTGGCTTTATTCAAATTTTCATGTTGTTTTGATTGGGTTTACCTTTAAATATTTTATGATGAATAAAATTTGTTTATTCGAGAAAAATAAGATTATTTTATGATGAATAAAACTTCTGGCTTATACTACAAAAAAATAAATGTAGTGGAGACAAATGTAACGATTGGTTATAAATTCATTCATATGAATATTTTTAAGACTTGTTAAAACCGATTGGGACTCCTAGTTCTACAATGATGCAATTTTTTTTGGATAATTCGCATGGATATTAATTAGAGAACAAGAAGATTCTTAAATTTAAATAATTTATCAAGTGTTGCTTGTTCTCAAAGCAAATTAATTATAATATCTTCACCAGCTAAAGTTGGTATTGAATCGTCTACATTTTTTTGAAAGAATATAATGTGATATTTGTGGACTCATTTACTCATGGTGGAGTGTTTAAATACTTTATGGTTTCGATTGATACAAAATGATCACATGTATGTTTCCAATCAACTTGAAACTTAACATTTGCAAGATTATTGACTCAAATAATTCGATTAAGATGACAATTTTTAAAGTATCATATTAAGAGGATTCGTCTCGATAATAATAGCGAATTTACATCTCAAACTTTTAATGACTAATGTATTGTTCATACACAAAATGGTTTAATAGAGTCATTAATTAAGTGTCTCCATTTAATAGCTAGAGTGTTAATTATGAGAACAAAACTTCGTATATCTATTTGGGGACATGTTATTTTGCGTGGAACAATACTTATATGCATCAGACCGAATAGCCATCACGAATTTTCCTATTTAAAATTATCTTTTGGCCAAGAGCATAATATTTCTTGTATAAGAATTTTTGAATGTGTGATATATATTCCAATCAGTCTACCACAACACACTAAAATGAGTTCACGGAGGATATTGATAATATATGTTGGATATGATTTTCTTTCAATCATTAAATATTTAAAACCAAAAACTGGAGATGTTTTCTGAATACGATTTGTCGATTGTCATTTTGATGAAACTAAATTTCCAATATTATGGGAAGAAAATTTAAAATCCTCAAGAGAATTGACTTCAAATGCATCACTTTATCAATTTAATCATCAAATAAATAACAGTGAATTTTTCAAAGAACAATTCATTTTCAAAATATTGCAAATAAATTACCTAATGCATTTAATGATGTAAAACATGGTAACTAATTCATACCCATTGTCCGCTAATACTCCAGCACATATTGATGTTCCTAAAGAACCATCAAACAATGAGTCAATTTTTCGACTCAAGGGTGGTAGACCATTGGGTTCAAGGAAAAATCGACAGAAAAGAAAATGTGAAAATAGTACAGATATTGAGATATCTGATTCATTGATTGATGACTCTCTAAAAGTTGATGATCAAATCCACATAGAGGTTCAATTACATGAAAACGAAAATATCTCAATAAATTATGTCAAAACAGGGAAAATATTAGATCGATCAGAAATTATTGTTGACAATTAGTTTGTCTATAATGTGACATTTGATGTTGTTAATGAAAATGATGATCTAGATCCTAAATTTTTTTATGAATGTCGTAAAAGACATGATGGCCAAGTCGAAAAAGTGCAATACAAAAATATTTAAACTCATTAGAAAAACGTGAGGTTTCGGGACCTGTGGTTCAAACACCAAAAGGAATAATTCATGTTGGTTACAAATGGGTCTTTGTATGAAAAGATAATGAGAAAAATGAAGTGACTCGGCACAAAGCTCGATTGATAGCACAAGGTTTTTATCAAATACTCGGTATTGATTATGAAGAGACATATTCTCCAATGATAGATGCAGTTACGTTCTAGTATCTTATTTTCATTGATGTATAAGAAAGACTTGATATGCGTCTTATGGATATCGTTATTGTATATTAGTATGGAAAACTTGATGATGATATTTACTTGAAAATCTCTGGAGATTTTAAGATGCCGAAAGCATTTGGTTCAAATTGTAAAAAATTTTACTCTAGTAAACTGCAAACATCTTTACATGGATTAAAACAATCCAGACGCATGTGGTATAAGAGACTTAACAACTATTTGTAGCAAGAAGGATACAAAAATGATCCAACATGTCCATTTTAATTTGAGTAATATATATGATGTTTATTATCTCTGCATTGTCACGTTCGATATAATCGATGTCAAATAAATCATATTCGTTAAATTTAGTAGTTTCGAGCAAAAAAGACCCAAAAAAATACAAATTACTTAATGAAAAGAAAACTAAGACTAAAAAAAATATACTAAAATTGTAATATTCCGTCGAGAGACTGTCTAAAATGTTCTTTCCCTCAACTGCGCCCGCGAGCAATGTCCATTTTATTTATTTTGAAATGAGGCGATGCAGCTCCAACATGTGGGGCTGCAGCGCCTCGCAAACTGCACCTTTTTTTTTAATCCCACCTACAAACAGCACAAAATGTCAACGAGGAACTATCAAAATGATTAAATTAAACCATGAAAAGTATTCCAATTACGCAAATTAAACCAATGAAATATTTGTATAGCAGTTGAACTCTGAAACTCACCAATCTTATCATTTCCATTGATTAGAGCCTCAACATCATTGTCGTTTTCATCTTCGTCTAACACAAAGTTCGTTAGGGAGTATTGACACTCGTTCTTTTTACGGTACAACTTGATCATGATAAGATAAAGGGCCACGACGGAACTTGTCGTTCCTAATACGAACCAACTGAATTCAATATTTGCTAACGATTTGGCACGTTCTAGAGCCTTTTCGTCGTGGCACCGGACCACGTCATGATCTTCCTCCAAGTTTATGAAGCAGCCTTTAGGTATAAGACTAGGGGTCCATAACATGTACCCGATGACCACGAGCCAAACACCCTGAAACATAATACTAGCAGACCTCACAAAGCTATTCAAGAAACTCCGGGGATAACTAATGCCTAAAAGGGTGGTGGAAAGTGTGGTAAAGATAACAATTTGAAGAAGCCAGTGGTATTGGCCCTCAAGTCCCATGTGATCCGTGGAGTGGAGATGGAAGAGGAGGAGTTGCTGCCCGAAAGCCACCGCACCTAGCAGATTACTGAGTCCGTATTGCGCTGGAGGGGCAAGTTTATCTAGCACGATTGAGAGAAAGGCATAGGTGAAGAAAGTTAAGGAGATATTCGAATGTTCAAAGTTGTGGAGATGGTTAGATGGGATTGTTCCATCGGGGTCAAGGGGCTGGTGGCGATGCGGCCCTATGAAGAGTTCCATTGCTATAGCCGTGGAGCTGCCAATCATGATCAAATAGAGCTCAAGATACTTGATTCTTGAGGTGGGAAACCATAGTGAAGAGCAGTAGGATTTAGGGTTCATGGCGTGGAGTTTGATGTGATTGAAAATATGCCACAATCCGATGATGAAAAGGCCAAATCCATCGGCCACATGCCCGATGAAACTACCCATCTTGTTCCAACTTTTGGAGTAGACAAGTTGTTTAAATTTTGCAAGTTGGGTTCAAAGGGATATTTAGGTAGCGGATCGGACGGGTTTTTATACAATAGAGTTGAAGGAAGAAACACGAAATTTTTGTGGCATAGATGGAGAAAATTGTAATTCATGTATTTAGTCGAGTTTGATCTTCATACATTAACTTGATTATTATTACATTTTTTGACACGCAAAATGTATATATGCAATAATTTTTTATGCTACAATCTTCGTATAAAAAATATAGAGAGTGCATTAAAATTAAATGCTATACATATATTGTTTTTACAGTTTTTTTTTATATATATAAAAATTCACAATGTCTTATTATATATTTTGGACAATGAGTGATATCTTCATTTAAACTTGAATATGATTTGTAGAATAATGAGATGATTTTGTGTGACAGTGCATTTACAATATTAGAATTTTTCTTCCATATTTAATTTGTGTTGAGTGGGTTTACATTTACCGGAGTAGGACAAAGCAACCTGAGATTCTGCAGATCCGTGCCCCCCGGATTCTTTAATTATTTCTCTTAATCAATTAAAAAAAACACGTTTAAAAAATCTTGCAAAATCCGTATATATTATATAGTAAAAGCTTGTGTGAGACGGTTTCACATGTCGTATTTTGTGAGACGGATCTATTATTTGGGTCATTCATGAAAAAATATTATTTTTTATGCTAAAAGTATTACTTTTTATTGTGAATATCATCGATAAGATTGATCCGTTTCTCAGATAAGGATTTGTGAGACCGTTTCACAAGAGACCTACTCTTATTATATACCTGTTAAGCGGCGAGCATCAAGGGCATCGGAATCTGACCAAAGACTAAAATTTATAATGTTTAATTTTGCCTCGAAATACGTTTTGGTATTGAAATGATGATTCACATATCATATCCAAGTGAAATTTAAAATATATTTCATAGTTAAATTGCTATATTTTAAATGAATAAATTACAGTTTAAGATTTTAAAATCCAGTTTCATACTGTAACAACTACCGATACTGCGAAAATGACAGTTTACCTTTAGCTTTCACGTGATGTGTCATGTGACGACTTCACACTTTCCAAACATACGTGCTTATATTATTTAATGGGATCAATCTGTTTTCTCATTAATTTCGTTGTGGACATTCCATGATACATACATACATACATATGCCAAAAAATGGTAAATGCATGCTTCTTTTTATTATATATTATTCTTTTATTTCCGAAAAAAAAAAAACTATTATTAGGCCTCTAGTCTCACTGGTTTTTATTGATGCATATGAGGAAGATTAGGCAGTGTTGGCCGGCGAAGACTTTATCCGAGTCGTTCTATATTCCTCATTTAAAAGTTTAAGTTTATGAATTTTATTGATGAGTTAATTTCCATAAGTCATATTTTAAATGAATTATTGGTCGATATGAATACTTTTTATGCAGAATTTTAATTGATTTCCTCTTACCCATGCTGCCATGCATCAATAAATTCACCAGCCTTCATCATGGATTTAAAAAATAAATAAAATGTGAGATTATCTTGCATGTGATACCCCATGGAAGACAGGTCCATCAAGGGCCCCATTATCCTTGATTCATCCCTAGCTCAAGTGAAAAACAAGCCCACCAATGGCCCATGTATTCTCCTATAAATACCAGGTTTGAGTGTTCAGTAGATTCATTCACTATATTGTTTTCAGCAGCGCCCTTATCTGCTCCCCCCATATATCCTCAGTCTCTGACTTGAGCGTCGGAGGGGCTACGCCATGATACCCTCCTGGCCCCCTCCTAACGGTCTTATTTGTGATTTCAGGCCCATGGTAATTTTGGAGCCCGTGTCTGGATTAGTGACGCTTGCGTGGATCGGACCCTAAATTTCCGTGAGTATCACTTGGCGCCGTCTGTGGGAATCTTTGAGTTAAGACGTAGAGATGGTAGGGAGGAGAGGGAGTGGAAGAGCCACCTCAGCATCATCGCGTCCTCGGAGGGGACCCGAACCATCTCGCGCTGAGGCGGGACAGGAACAACCGCATCTTGAGACGAGACAAGAACAACCTCGTCAAGAGGCCAGAACTGAGCAGCCCATCCACGAGACGAGGGTCGAGCAAACCCGTCCCAAAGAGAATGTGGGAAACTTGACCCTGGAATAGCTGGGCCAATTTATCACCCGAACAGTGGATGAGGCCATGAAGAGGAATCAAGAGTCTATGTTTGTAGAGGAACAAGCCGCCCATCAGGAGCGGGAGGAAAATGTTGAGGTCCATCATAGCAGGGTTGAAGAGACGCAACCCCTCCAGAGTGGGGAGATTAGTGAGATGGGAGAGATGTGGAAAGAGATAAGGAGGTTGAGGGAGCAGGTGGGAAGCAGGGTGCCGGTACCCAAGAGAGGAAGCCCTTTTTCACTAGCCATCTTGGAGGAAGGGCTTCCTCCGAATTTCCGACAATCAAACGTTGGAGAGTATGACGGACATACAGACCCTGAGGAACACTTGGGGAGATTTGAGAATGCGGCTCTGTTGCACCAATATTCGGACGGAGTCAGGTGCAGGGTGTTTCTGGGCACGTTGGTGAGGTCAGCCCAGCAATGGTTTAATACCCTGCAGCCCAACTCCATACAATCGTTCGAGGATTTCTCTGCAGCCTTCTTGCACCGATTTGCCAGCAGCAAGAGGCCTCAAAAGAACTATTTGAGTCTGTTTGTGATGAAACAGCAAGAAGCTGAAACGTTGCGGGAGTTTGTCCAGCGCTTCAACACTGCAGCGCTAGAAATATCAGCGGCTACCCCTGACATCATGATAAATGCCTTTACACAAGGACTAAGGGGAGGAGAGTTTTTTAAGTCGTTGGTCAAGAAGCCTCCGTCGAGCTATGATGATTTGTTGCCTCGAGCTGAGAAATATGTAAACTTGGAGGACGCTCAACAATACAGGAGGATGGAAAACCGGTCCGGAGGAAGTAGGGTGCAGGAGCCGAGAGAGGTGGAAAGAAGAGGGGTGCAGGGGAAAGAGATGAGGACAGAACCAAAGGTAGAAGACAATTCTCATCACATGTTCCTCTGAATAGGAGTCGGGATAAGGTGATGGAGGTGAGGGAGTCGGGGGAGAGGGGGGAGAAGTCGCAGAGGGTTGAGAGCAGTGCTCGACCTCCGCCATGGGGTAGACAAGAAGGGTCCTCGTCCGGGAGTGAGCTGAGATCTCGCCCGTCTTCTAGGCGGGGTCGAGGCCCTCCATGGATACATCCGAGTATCGAAGAGCCGAGGAGAGAGGGTCGAGGTCAGGATGTCCCTCGGGAGCCCGCTGAACCGAGGAGGAAAACGAATGAGGATAATCACCCGACGAGAGGAATGATTCATATGATCTCGGGGGGTGCTACTGATGGGGATTTTGGGCGAGCGCGGAAGGCGCATGGGAGGAGGTTGGAGAATTTTGAAATATCGAGGAGTGCGAACTTACCCCATGATCCTGTCATCAGTTTTGGGCCAGAGGATCTCCGAGGCATTGTGGCTCCTCATAACGATGCCTTGGTGGTGACGACCACCGTTGCCAATTACGATGTGGCACGAATCTTTATTGATAATGGAAGCTCTGTTAATATCCTGTTCAAGAGTACTCTGGATCAGATGAAGGTGGAAGGATTTGAGTTTGAGTCAATCTCCACTCCTCTATATGGGTTCGCAGGACATGCCATCCCGCCGCTGGGTCAAATTGTCCTTCCTTTATCTTTGGGGCATGAGCCTCGGCGGGTGACCAAGATGACGACATTTACTGTGGTGGACACCCCATCCGCTTACAATGGAATTCTGGGGCGACCAGCCCTAAAGGATTTCAGAGCTGTAGCGTCCACGTATCATCAGAAGTTGAAGTTTCCTGTGGGGAGGGAGGTTGGAGTCTTATGTGGGGACCAGAAAGTCGCTCGTCGGTGTTATGAGGGGATAGTGAAAGAAGAGGGGAAGAGGGCACGTGTGGAGGTCAATATGATTAGAAGGGGGCGAAGCGGGTTGCCCGTGGTAAGGAGGGAGGTTCATGAGGTGATGGATGAGAAGCCGGAGATCGTGACATTGGGGCCTGACAAGAAAACTCTAAGAATAGCCCCTGACCTTGACCCAGAGGTAAGGGAAAAACTTATTACTTGTTTACAAGCTAATCTCAACAGGTTCGCTTGGTCAGCCCAAGAGCTCACAGGGACGAGTCCAGATGTAGCAGAACATCGGTTAAACATCTTACCGAATTCTCGTCCCGTGAAACAGAAGAAAAGACACTTCGGGCCCGAGAAAGATATAGTCATAAAAAAGGAGGTGGGAGAGTTGCTCAGTGCTGGGCACATTCGAGAGGTACAATTTCCTACTTGGCTCTCGAATGTCGTTCTTGTTCCGAAAAGTTCAGGAAAATGGAGGATGTGTGTGGACTTCAGAGATCTCAACAAGGCATGTCCTAAAGATTGTTATCCCTTGCCGCGGATAGATCAGTTGGTGGACTCCACAGCCGGACACCAGTATTTGTGCATGCTGGACGCTTATCAGGGGTACCATCAAATCCCCTTGGCCGTGGAGGATCAAGATAAAGTAAGTTTCATCACCTCTGAAGGAACTTTCTGTTACGTGGTCATGCCCTTCGGACTAAAAAATGCCGGAGCCACGTATCAGCGGTTGATGGATAAAGTCTTTTCTAAGCAGGTGGGGAGGAATGTGGAAGTGTATGTGGATGACATCATGGTAAAGTCTAAGGATTCAGCCCTGCTCATACCTGACTTAGTGGAGACCTTTTCCACCCTCAGGTCCTATGGGCTGAATTTGAACCATCAGAAGTGTATATTTGGGGTGAAGAGTGGGAAGTTTCTGGGTTATATGGTGACGGAGAGGGGAATTGAGGCTAACCCTGAGAAAGTTCAAGCTATCCAAAATATGGTCTCTCCTCAGGGGCCCAAAGATGTTCAGCAGTTGGCAGGGAGGATTGCTGCGCTGGCACGTTTTATCTCGAGATCCGCCCATAGAAGTTTACCTTTTTTTCGGACCCTGCGAAAGGCGAAAAAATTTGAGTGGGGGCCAGATTGCGAGAAGGCTTTCACAGAACTGAAGGAGTACCTTGCCGAGCTTCCTGTTCTAGCCAAACCGGCAGCGGGGGAGCCTTTGTGGGTATATTTATCTGCCACTGAAGGGGCCGTGAGTTCGGTCCTTGTCAAGCTTGATGGATCAGTTCAACAGCCGGTGTACTATGTTTCGCATGCACTCAAGGGGGCAGAGATCCGATACTCGGGGTTGGAAAAATTGGCTTTGGCGTTGGTAATGACAGCCAGACGCTTGAGGCCTTACTTCTTATCTCATCCGATTGTGGTGCTCACTAACAGTCCATTAGGCAGAATTATCACTCATTCTGATATGTCCGGCCGCCTGGTTAAGTGGACTACGGAGTTGGGAGAATATGACCTCCAGTATGAGCCGAGAACGGCTATTAAAGCACAAGCGTTAGCCGATTTTCTGGCTGAGACTGTCATCAGGAGAATGAGGACCCTTGGAAGGTGTATGTGGATGGTTCCTCGTCGAAGGACGGAAGTGGGGTGGGAGTAGTACTGATTTCACCAGCTGGGGAAGAAGTGAAGTTGGCTGTAAGGTTGGACTTTCGAGCATCCAATAATGAGGCAGAGTATGAGGCTGTATTGGCAGGACTTCGAGCAGCCATAAATGTGGGAGCTACCCGGGTACTTATTTTTTCTGACTCACAGTTGGTAGCGCAACAGATGAAGGGGATGTATGATGTGAAAGATGAGAAGCTTATTGAGTATGCTCGAGAAGTGAACAGAATCAGAGAGAAATTCACAGAGATTACATTTGAACAGATTCCCAGGAAAGAAAATGAAAAGGCAGACACTCTAGCCAAAATGGCTGGAACGATGGGAAGTTGGAAGAATAGAGATGTGGTATTTCAAATCGAACTTACACCTCACACGAGTTCACCTGCAGTTGAGCAAGAAGAAGAGGATTGGAAGACTGACATAATTGATTACCTGAAAGAGGGAAAGCTTCCTGATAACCCTCGCGAAGCTCGTAAGTTGAAGATAAAATGTTCACGCTATGTAATGGTTGGGGACGTGTTGTTTAGAACGTCTTTTGCAAGGCCACTTCTTCGGTGCTTAAGTTACAAAGAGGCTGATTATGTGCTCCGAGAAGTTCACGAGGGGTGTTGTGGAAATCATTTAGGGGCTTATGCATTAGCAAGAAAAGTACTGCTCGCCGGTTATTCTTGGCCCTCAGTGCTGCATGATGCTCAAGAGTTGGTAATGTCTTGTGATAGTTGTCAACGTCATGCGCGGTTGAGTCACCGGCCGGCCGCGATGATGAAGGCTGTCACGGCCGCATGTCCCTTTGACCAGTGGGGAATGTATATCGTGGGACCTTTTCCTATAGCTCCTGCTCAGAAAAAATTCCTACTGGTAGCAGTTGATTATTTTTCAAAGTGGGTGGAAGCAGAGCCTTTGGCCAGAATC
Organism: Primulina tabacum; assembly: GCF_025594145.1. Lineage (NCBI taxonomy): Eukaryota > Viridiplantae > Streptophyta > Magnoliopsida > Lamiales > Gesneriaceae > Primulina > Primulina tabacum. The sequence continues at coordinate 5,795,232 of NC_134557.1, forward strand.
ACTGAGAACGATGTCCTGAAATTCTTGTGGAAGAGTATAGTATGCAGGTACGGGGTACCTAGGAGGCTGATATCCGATAATGGGAGACAGTTCCAAGGGGCCAAAATCGAAGCTTGGTGTAAAGAGATGAAGATCCAACAAGTCTTTACCTCTGTAGCTTACCCGCAGAGTAATGGCCAGGCGGAGGTGACTAATCGGACGCTGGTACAGGGTCTGAAAGTTCGACTGGGCAAAGCCAAAGGCAATTGGGTGGGTGAGCTACCAAGTGTCTTATGGGCATACCGAACCACTCCGAGAGAGGGAACCAAAGAAACTCCTTTCAGTTTGGTCTATGGTAATGAAGCAGTGCTCTCGGCTGAGATCGGGTTGGAATCGGCAAGGGTGATGTTTTATGACGAGGACAATGGTGCGAGACGCGCTACTGACCTTGATCTTTTGGAAGGAAAGAGGGAGGCTGCCAGCATTCAATTGGAAGCTTATAAGAACCGCATTGCACAGTCTTATAATCGAAGAGTCGTGCAGAGGAACTTTCAGGTGGGTGACTTGGTTCTGAGGAAGGTGCAAGAAGAGCAGAGAGGAAAACTGGACCCAAAGTGGGAGGGTCCCTTCAAAGTGATCGAGAGGCTGAGCTCTGGAGCCTATTACTTAGAGAATGCGCAAGGCAAAGCTTTGAAGAGGCCTTGGAATGCTTATCACCTTAGGAAGTATTATTCTTGATTCTGTCGTCGATGTATTTTACATTCTAAACTTTCTTATGTAATCCATTGGAATTCAATAAAATCAAGTTCTTCTTTTCGAATTTATGAATGTTGTTATATCATGATGGTGTTGATTTTTATTTTCCTACTATGACATCGCCTAGTAGAGGAGTTAGAGGGTGGAGATGGTGAATTTCTATTTTCCTGTCACCAAGCAGAGGAGTTAGCAGGGGAAGGTGGTTGATTTTTATTTTCCTGCTAAGGTGTCACCTAGCAGAGGAGTTAGAGGGTGGAGATGGTGAATTTCTATTTTCCTGTCACCGAGCAGAGGAGTTAGCAGGGGAAGGTGGTTGATTTTTATTTTCCTGCTAAGGTGTCACCTAGCAGAGGAGTTAGCAGGGGAAGGTGGTTGATTTTTATTTTCCTGCTAAGGTATGATCGAGCAGAGGAGTTAGAGGGTGATGATTTTATTTGCCCTAACAGGTTAATAGTATCAGAGACAAACTCGTGAGAAGCAGTAAATTCAAATGCAAAATATTCACGGTTGCATAAATAAAACGAGTTCGTACATGTCAAAAGTGCGCAAAAGGAAATAACCAAATGTAAACGTCCCAAAAGTCGCATAATCCTATGGAAAATAAAACAATGCAGAAAATAACATAAATAAAGGAGCTCAATCTAGGAATCGGGGGAGAGACTCGATATGAAGCCCTCGAAGTCGATAAAGTCAGTAGGGGCGCCTGGCGGAGGATAGCCCTGAGCATGGAAAAGGCCGACTGCACCCTCGAAACCCACCCCCAGGTAGTGAAAAGCTTTCGGGCCACAGATCTCGACAAATTCTTCGGATTTGAGAAATTCCTCTTTGAAGGATGAGGCTTCTGCAACATGTCGTGCCTTGGCGTCTTTAAGCTCAGACTGTGAGTTCTTTAATTCTTTCTTCAGCTTCTTGATCTCTTTAACTTGATCCTCTATCAGCCGCTGAGACTCCTGCTTCTGTTTTGAGAGCTCGCCGCACTGGATCTGGGACTCCGACAATTGAGCTTGGGACTCCGAAAGCTCCTCGGCATGCGACACTTTCATCTCATCAATAGTAGCCTGGAGCTGTTCGCGGAGAGCCTGAACCTCGCGTAATTCTTGACAAGAGTCAGATTGAGCGGCGTGAGCGCGCTCAGCCAACTCCCCGACGTACATCATGCCCTGCATAAGTAGACAAGGGTGAAAAGACGATAAGAAGATCAAATCTATATTAAACATCAATCTAAATGTTATAAGGAGAAGTATACCTCGATGACACTGCTGCATGTCCGGCGGAGGAGGTCTGACCACCCCAGTGAACCCATAAACGCTGCATCGGCGTCGGAAGGAAGCTGATACATTATCTTCTGAGCCAGAGGAGTAGGACCCCGCCCCACGATGGCCGAATCCGAAGTGTATAGAGGATGCACCGCCGATACGAGGGGAGGCCCCTCGTCGGGCTCGGACCCCTCTGGAGAAGAGACCGATACGACAGAAATCTCAGAAATCTTGCGCTTGCCATGCTGAGGGGCTGACGGGCTAAGATCAGTGGATGCATTTTGCTTACCAGACGGAGGAGGGGACTTGGCGCGAGGAGGTGGCGAGGAGGCTCGCTCTGAGGCGGAGGAGGAGGAGTCTGCCTTCTTCTTCTTCGCAGCAGTAGGGGAGCTAGGGGGGCTAGCAGGCTTCTTCGCGGTAGTAGAACAGGAACCTGTTTTCTTTTTCTCAGCAGCAGAACAATCTCCCTTTGGGCCCATCGTGACTGCCGGGGTAATGGATTTCTGGGAAGCTGATGAAGAACCCCCGGCCTTTGTCTTGGAAACCTCACGGAGAAATAGGGCGTTCATGACTCTAGTACCTGCAAGCAGAGACAAGGAACCAAATGAGAATGTTATCAAGTAACATAATAAATAAAAGAAAAACAAGAAGTATGGACAGATGAGAATATCTACCAGCATTCTCCTTCAGCTTAATTTTAGCGGGACTTAACCCGGCATGACATAGGAGATCCTAAGATAGAAGTTTGGGAATGTTAAAGCATCGATCTCCTAGTACACTCATTATCTGCAGGTACTCCTCATCTTTCTTATAACTCTTGGAAAGTTTGGGTTTAGTGAAGACAGGGTACCAATCGGTAAAGCAAGTCAATTCTTTGGGTGGCTGTACAAAGAAGAAGTATTTTTTCCAGTCCTTCACATGACTGGGGGCCCCATCGAACAGTTTGTGGCTAGACCGGGAGGTTACATAGAAAGGTCCATCTTTTGACCTGGACAAAACTAAGAAGTAGGAAAAAGTGGTGCAATTCAAAGGGAGGCCTAAAGCTCTGAATAACACAGCGAAACAGCTTATCAAACGGAAGGCATTAGGCGTGAGTAAACCTAAGTGCACCTGATAGTACTTGCTTAATTCTTGAAAGAAATCACACAGTGGGAAACGAAGGCCGGCATCAAAATGATGCTGAAAAAAGGTATAATAGCCCTTAGGGGCTAGATAAGGTCGGTCCTTTGGGCCAGAAATGATGATCTGGTGGGAGGAAGGAATGTGCCACAGAGTCCTAATTTTCGACTCACTACCAGGAGGAATGTGGGATGACAAGTGACCATACCATAAGTTATCTGCCTCAGATATGTTCATTTGTTGGGTCACGTGACGAACTTCTTTACCCGGACGACTATGAACGGTGACTTCCTCCTCAGGAGGATCAAGGGTAAAATCAAGATCAGCTAGGGAAGTCCTACCCTGGCTGGACTCGCTAGACTCGCTAAACCTCTCAGAACCACTCGAAGAACTAGACTCGGAATCGGAATCGAAAGAAGACATAAGTGCTAAGAATAATCAAACAGCAAGATGAGAGAACTGACCCGGATGGGACGAGGAAAAGAATGTTCAAGAGATAAGACCACAAGAGCGAGCAGGTGAGGGGCGCGCGCTGGGGCGTGGCACGCTCGTGCGGGGCTAGAGATGCACCGGGCGAGCGTGCAGCTGGGCCGTGGCGTGGTGGGCGAGCTGCTGTGGGCGAGGGCGAGCTGCTGTGGGCGAGGACGAGCTGCTGTGGGCGAGGACGAGCTCGGCCGGTGGGCCTGGCGAGTGTATGGGCGTGGCGAAGTGCATTCGGGGGCGAGCATGCAGGGGTGAGCCCGCGTGTCGAGGCGAGCCCGTGTGTCTAGGCGAGAGGGCGAAGGCGGTGTGGGCAGCGCTCGGCGTGGCTGGGCGAGCGCTGGCAGGGAGCTCGGGGGCGAGCGTGCGCTTGGAGGGGCGAGCGTGGCTGGAAGCTCGAGGGCGAGCGTGCGGTGCTGGGAAGGGAGCTCGGGGGCGAGAGTGCACCGGGAGGGGCGAGCGTGCGCTGGGAGCTCGAGGGCGAGCGTGCGGCGCTGGGCAAGGGACGCGCGGCAGGGAGCTCGGGGGCGAGCGTGCGTTTGGAGAGGCGAGCGTGGCTGGAAGCTCGAGGGCGAGCGTGCGATGCTGGGAAGGGAGCTCGGGGGCGAGCGTGCACGCTGGGCAGGGGACGTGCGGCTGGCGAGTTCTGGCAGGCGAGGGCGAACGCGCGAGGCTCGGGGCGAGCTCGGGGCAGGTGGCGCGCGCGCGTGTGGTTGTGACTCGGCGTGGGCATGCGTGCTCGGCGTGGGCTGGCAGCGAGGTTTCGATGCTGGCGGCTGGCAGGCGAGGGCTCGCGCGAGCGGCTCAAGCAAGGCGGTGGATAGGGTATGACTATGACGGTGAGGTGATGATGAAGCAGTGTTAGGGCCAAGGGCCCAGGTATTCTCCTATAAATACCAGGTTTGAGTGTTCAGTAGATTCATTCACTATATTGTTTTCAGCAGCGCCCTTAGCTGCTCCCCTCATATATCCTCAGTCTCTGACTTGAGCGTCGGAGGGGCTACGCCAGGATACCCTCCTGGCCCCCTCCTAACGGTCTTATTTGTGATTTCAGGCCCAGGGTAATTTTGGAGCCCGTGTCTGGATTAGTGACGCTTGCGTGGATCGGACCCTAAATTTCCCGTGAGTATCACATGTCATTGAGTTAGCCACTCATTCTCACATATCATGTTTTCTTATGCGTCACCCTTTACAGACGCGACACACATTCCGTGGGAATTGACGTGATCTGGGTAAATCGGGTGAACGAAAGTCGGGCGATCCATCGGATGATGATATAAAGTTTAAGGAAAATGAGTAAGGAAATGATATATCTTGTGAGAAAAATATATCTCTGTAACTTTGGGCTTCTACCGTGACCTGCAAACAATAAAATGAACTCGTGAATGGGCGCCGGAAGGAGTGTTCGGCGTATCCACTCCGATGCTTAAGTCAGTAGGTGAAGAAGAAAGGTGAAACGGCTTGTATACGTGTGAATATACGTGAGTGCTTAATCATTCAGAATTCCAAAATCTGTAAATGAGAAATGTACCTGCTATTTATAGAAAGAAATCTCATGATTACCTTGTTTTCAGTGCCCACCTGCTAAGTATGGTAAGGTGGCTGCCCATACCCTACCTCTGATGACTTCTGTGACACGTCCAAACTCATGTTGTTCAGACATATAAGATAGTTCATACCTGATACACTCGAGTGAGGTGCGTTTCTCGAGGCAGCCCAGGGTAGAAGTTCCCGGGAGCTTGCATGAGAGCTCGGGCGCTCGATTGCCTGGGAAGAAAATATCCCGGGCATCCCCATGCCCGGCTGCTGAAGAAGATAGTTTGCATACTGACTTTGATTTAGGCTATCCATTTAGTTTCTCGGGTCATCCATTACCCGGGTTCTTATGCGGTATCACCAATAACAAATCTGTAATAGAATGAGAAGGATCCTTTTGGTAATTGAATTTTGTGTCTTAAATTATTTGGAAGAATATATTCACAACTTTGTTCCAGTCCAAACTGCATTAAAAGTTTGAAAGCATTCACTCTTGACAAATATTATTGATAGCAATAGGCATAATTTTTTTTCTTGAATATGATGGTAACTTCTAGACTTGTGTTTTTCCCTTTTCTCGTTGGACAGTGAACCTAACCATCATCAAAAAAATGAAACCCCGATACCCTTGTCTACATTGTTTAATGACTCGACTGATATGCAACAAATGCACACAAGTCGAGTATTGAATAGTCGAAAAGGGAATTGGTTCGTGAAGGCTAGTTGATAAAGATCAGAAAAGAAAGAGAACTGCATAAAATTTTATCATTCCCAACAAGCAGCACAACAAGAAGTAACACACGTCTTAAAGCGATAGATGGAAAACTCTGAATCGATAGATAGTCTGTAAGATGTAAGATGGAACTTTCAAATATCACTTTAACATATACAAACGTTTGTTTCCGATTCTATAAAAAGTCAAGAATGGTGAAAGCAAGTATTATGATGCATAGAGAACTCAAAAACTCTCTGAGAAGATTAATTCCAGAAGGACGAGGCAATGGCAACCCGGCAACAAATCTTCAACAAGCAAGCTGAGTACACACAGATATCAAAGAAAAACGTGAGGACATTAAAATGTATGAGACCGAGACTGAGAGCGACTCGCGAGTGCGAGTGAGGGAAGGATTACCTCAGGAAATAAAACCACTGAACTCAAGAATAACACCCCGCGGGGTTGTCCAGGTTAGTTGAATGAAACAGCTTTTGAAAAAAATTGTAGTAATTCAATAGATATTTAGGAGCTAAATTAAGTAAAATATTTCTCTAAAATTAGACTGTTAGATTCCAAGAAGTTGAGACTTGCCCCTTCGTAGCCAAAAACTTTTAGACCCCTGTAATTGGCAAAGGATATAATGTCACTACTTCATGCAAGCATCTCAGAAGAGTAATAATAGCTAGTGAAATTAAAAGGGTAGATGAGTTCAAAGCAATAGGTTTTAAGGACAATAAGGTTCCATTTTCTGGAATTTTTTTCTAGAGGAAATGATAACTGACTTTTGTGTTGATTTCCTTTAGAGTCTCCAATGACTCAGAAAGTTCTAGCTGTTTGGAAGCTGTTGCAAGCAGGGCCTAAACACAACAATTTAACTCTGTAAGTGATAATCATTTCAAGGATCAGATTCAATGGAATCAAGATGCATATCATGGTAAAGACTGAACCCTTAACTACACGTGATACCTTTTTCGTCTTCTGTAAATCATGCTCAATTGATTTTATGCGATCCAGAGATTCAAGTAGTATGTCATCTTTTTCTGGTGGAATTCCTGCAGGTTTTTTCAACAGTTCAGTCACCTCATTCTCTAAATGCTGCAGTTTCTGGCAGCATGGATGGAGAAGCTCCACAGTATTTGGCTGCGCCAATTGTTCATCCCGAGATTTTCCTTGATGATTTTCTGTTGCAGTTTCGTTATTTTGCACCTTGAATAACCTGCAGACCAGCGCACCGAACAAGAGATATATATATGCAAGTAGCTTGAAGATTACATCTGTCAATGTTGTAGTGATTGATCCTTGTACCAGCCTCGTTTGATAAGTCATCCTAGTCAAATCTATAGCAAGGCCAAGATAAGTTTGTATCGGATGCTAGAGATACATGTAAACTGCTTCATAGGCCATAGCAACTATTAAATACTTAAAACGATGACAATTTATTCTTCTAGAAAAAAATCCAACTTAAAGATGCAAAACATAATGTTAGGATATTAAATCAACTGGGCCAAATTAATAAAGATGGAGGTATTATCTCGGATCTACATATATTGGGCTTATCACACAAGGATAGGATATTCCAGAAGACAGGAGGCTGCACCTGGAAGGGGAAGGGTATATAGAATAGAGGAGAGGAGAAATTGCTGAGAGATGGTTATGAAATCATTTTCTTTCGAGTGTTACTGGCAGAGAGCTAGGGGAAGGAATATTTTCCTTTGTACAGAGTTTACCTCTGGGAAAGAACAGTTGTTATTTTAACCTTCATATTATTAACACAGAACTTTTATTTCTCGTTGGTGTGTGCACGTATTCTTCTATCTTTTCTTCGGTTATATTTTGGCCATTGAACCAGTGATCTAACAATTGGTCCGACCTGCCATGGCCACAACAAGATCTGAAGTGAGGGTAGAGGAAGTGGGAAAACCGGTTTATCCCTCCAGGAAAGTATGGCCTCCATTCACAAAAAGCTCGATAAATGGCCTCTCTACTGGAACAAATGTTTTGACTATAGATCTTCCTAGTCTCACAGATTAGTGAACAGTACAGAAGTTTCTGATATCCATTACTTGCATTCATGATTTTCTTAGAAAACATAGAATTGTGGCAACTGCTGATGCACAGCAGAAACGAAAAAAGCAACATAATTTTCAAAGCAGCTTTGTCTGGTAAATGCTATACTACTGCACATCTTTGCTGCAAGTAAGACATATGCATGATTCTACAGGCAAATGATCAGAATATTAAAGCCATGATTAAGTAAGATCAGCATGTTGTCTATGTACCAGATGGACCATGACTTTCATCTCTTTCCACAAAATTATGGGGTCTCCATATTGTCCCCTGAGTCAATCAACCAAAAAAAGAAAAAAGAAATAAGAATTTTCACCTTAAAATAGTTAGCCATATGGCATTCTTCAATTACAAAAAAGAATTTAAGATTGTGGTCTGAGGGTCTGGTAGCAGGGAAGAGAATGAATATATTACTAAGATGTAGGAAGAACTAAGGAGGCTAGAAAATATTATCTTATCCCACCCCTCAGCCAGAGTTGTATTGGCTACTTCTGTTAGGCGCAAGAACCCCGTGAAGGCAAACAAAGAGAAGTTCTGGAGACTCGCTTGGTAAACTAGATCACTTTAATTTCCATTCAAATGTTGTGTACAACAAATTGATAAGATAATGCCGCCAAATTATGAAACACTTATAGTATCAATGAAATAATAGTCCTTAAAGTAGCTAATCGGTAAAGAATTCATTCCCACCCACTTGATTCACTGAAAGACATTTATTTAGCTGGTAGGTCTTTTAACAAACGATCAAGGTCTTCACTCACCCCTTGATTTCTGTTCAGAGAACCAGGGCATAGTTGGTTAGATGATACACAGCCTAAGGTGAATAAAGTCGGTAATCACACTACAGTAACCATATTGACTTCCAAATGATTAGCTTGAAATCATCACTGTCAGAAAAGCTTATTGGAACAGTACTCAGGTAAAGTACTAAGACAGGTTCCATTTTCACTAACAGAGTCCAAAAGAATGATGAAGGCACCCAAAACTTAATCGTCTTACTCTTGGATCAATTGGTTTAGTTTCGAAATTGGCATGGTCCAAGAGACTGGCAATCTTCCTTGGATATACCGCTCCACCATCATGTAAAGTATGTACCAACTGCAAATAGGAGTTTTATAATTATAACGACAATTAAATATGCAAAAGTAAATGAATGAACAACAAAAATCAAGAAATAGACTATTTTTTCCATATCAACATCCATCAAATGAACAGGAATAGCAATCTAACTATTCACACCTTCATCAGTTGTGGATCATTCCATGGTCCCTTGTCAGATCCGAGGCATCCACCTTCATTCGGGCATGAGCAGGATCCACCCAGAAAATTTGGTAATTGACTGCATGATAAAAGGAAAGTTCAATGGATAACGTAAAGCCAAATCTTTGAACATTTTGATATCACAATGAATAATATGGTTTAGCAGGATGAAAATCCCCCACCTCGCTTCTATATATTCCAGTAGCTTAGTCTGATATTTGGCGCCTAAAACCTGTATAAAAGTGATGCTTAGTCAATTGAAACTACCATTTGCTCAACAAAATTTGCAGGGATTAAAAGGTTATAGATACTTTACATGTATTTTAGTTGTTGTCCTTGGATCAAGAAAACCTTTTGCCCAATTCCATAGACATTTGAATCCAGTACCAGCGTTGACTATGAACATAATATGCAATGTCTGAAAAGGATGAAAGTGCGTTACAGCTCATAACCAAATAAAAAATACAAAATTCGCTTAAAGAAGCTGAAGAACCTCAGGATAGTAGTTGCTATCTATTTTCTGCATGCGCAATACTAGATCGTTTGCTACCTTGCCAAAACTCATCCAGTTCTACATTCAATGAATAAGCACAAATATTCAAAACAAACGTCTTGCATGGACAGAAGAAATTGGAGCATAATAATCATGTACTGAAACAACATGAACTTTGTATCTTGATTTGAACAGACCAGACCATGCACATCCAAAATTGTTGTTGTTGAATCAATATGGCGCTTTGCTGTAATCGAGCAAGCAGGAAACTTATCCCCAAAAGCTTTTTCAAAACCTTGAATGTGATATTTTAAGAACCTATCCACAGTGGTGACACTCATAAGCTTGCTAGGGTCAATTTTGCCAAGTCTTTCAATGTATATCGGGCGCCCTCCTTTATCTACTCCATGATATCCATGAGGATAATGCCGCTGGACTTCTTCGTATTCATCATAAACAAAATCCTAAACATTGACAATTGTCATGGTATAGGTGCAAGTGAGAATTAGAACCATATGAATAGCAAGCAGAAATAGATCTCGTCAATAAAAAACAAAATTATTATTTTAAAAACCCAAAGAGCCTTGCTGTTTGACCTTCTAAACAAAATTAGAAAGAAATCCCTAAATTAGAGAAAATGCCGTAAAAATGTTGGTTAATATCTACAGAAAATAGGAAAAAGCTTTTAACGTGAATATTGTTCATAACCAATGGGAAACTAAATGACCGCACAGATGAATACCAATTTACATTATAATTTGCCAGCGGGTTATTCAAACACTTCCCCCAGAAAATGAAAATATGTGGAAGAAATAGTAACAGATTTTTTTACAACAACCAACCAAGCAAATACAGAACCAGCTTCCTAAATTATGTTCCTAGTTATATAAACAAATTATTGTGACACATACATCAAAGTTGTTATCCTATAAGAAAAGGAAAATGAAGGATTAAAGTACAAATAATATGATGGCATAAATTACCTGAATAATAGAGTCTACACCGAACTCTTTCCTCCAGTTCAGCATTTCCTCCCACATGTGAACTGTTTTATCATGGTCAAACTTCCTCGCTTTGAGAAATCTGCAACAGTATACGTTTTTCCAATTTAAGGAAAAAGAAATATTTTTTTAGAAGCATGGATTGTTTTGATCACATTTCTAACCGACTATGATAGCCGATAAAGAAAAAAAGGGCCTACAAGAACTTAGAAGCAGAACCGCAGAAGTATCTTTGAGCTTAATCAAACATATTATGTATATATGAATACAATGCATCGATATAGGTAAAAGCCCAATACTATCATAAAAGATATAATATCAAAAGTGTTTAATAAAATATATTTTATGTGTCGTTTTAAAAGTCCAATGTCATGCATTTCTTTGCATATAAAAGAAGAGAGGCAGAGATCACAGTTTACTGAAAAAAAGAAAGAAAAAATCTCCAGGTGAGTTTTTTCTTGTGTAGAAACACAATGACTCATGTTAAAATGTCAAGAAACCTAATAAGCAACACGAAAAGAGAAAATCACCCATAACCACAACGAACTCGACGGATCAGAAGACGTAGATTCTAAACCAAGAAGATTTATGATTTTGACATTTAAATTGAAGAATCAATCATTCAACAATTATAATAATGAGAGTAAATCCATTCTTAAAAAAGTAGTAGAGATAATAATAATAACAACTTCATTATTTCTGCATTTTATTTTGGATTGGTAACATTGATAATGTTTTAGTTCGACAGGAACAAAACAGGGTAGGAAGGAGTACTTAGGCCATTGGTCTTTCATCGGAAGAATGGTCTCGAATTCCTAAAGATGTTTCAGAAACTTCTGAAGACTTGTGACAGCAGACCAGATTTGAAAAAAACATCAATAAATTTGGAGACAAGTTTTCTTAATTGTTACAAGTTATTCCATTTATGTGACATGATAAACCAGAAGACAATAGAAGTTTATTTCATCAAGAAGCAAATTGAACCAAACAAAATTTCTGTCAATGTAGGGCAGCTGTATAAAAATTTAAAGATTCAATGTAGATGACGACCTCAACAAAGTATGATAATCATCGTGACGAACTGGAAGTAAGTCTTTTTCAGTCAAATCATTACGAAAAGCATCAACTGCCTTTTCTTCCACTTCATCTAGAAACTCTTCGGTAGAAATTGACGCAAATCTGCAATGCACAAGCCGCTTGCTGTGTTTCTTTAAAGTATGTGTGATTCTAGTCGAAGCACTAATTGCTTTTTTCCTTAAAGATCTCATCCGACGCCTTCTTTTCTCATCTGCAAACATGATCTCATGATCTGATCTTTTTCCTTCCTCATCTTCATGAACAGGAACTATTTCTACACATGAAAATTCTAAACAATCGACTAATTGAGTGAACAAAATCTACGAGCGATCAATAGCCAAACTTTTGGACTTGAAATCACAATTACCTGACATTCTTCAACCAATCACAGTTCAATCCCAGCAAATATACAGCATCAATCTAACAAGTAAAGGCCGTCAATTTTGCAATAAGAATTGGAGCAAAGGTATTACAGCGCAGAATTATAAAAATCCAATAAAGTAATAACTGAAGAACAGATATGGTAAACCAAAGGGAATAAAGAAACTCTGAACCACCGATTCCGTAAATCTCCATATTCATACTTGAGGTCGCCTGCCGTCGAAACAGGTCAAAATGGACTCAAAATGGCGTTAAAGCCAATAAAAAGCGACAAAAATCAGCACACTCTAGTACTCTACACCTCGACATTTTCAAAAAACTGAAGTTAATCTCGGATGCTAACGAGGCAAGTAATAAACATAAATATAAACCAACAAGAAAAAAACAAGATTCTGAATCACTTAATTCGGAGATATAAAGCATCAACAGTCTATATATACGTACACAAACACATATGTATAATCAAACAGCAGTTACCTTCCAGCTATCAGCATTCAAACACCGACGATGATCGGTAAAGCGTGATCACTCCTCCCTCCTCGCCGATGCATAAATACGCATTAAAGCCATATATTGGTACATGAATCCGCTTGTTTATCTTCTACGAGCACGAATCTCGTGAAAGCAAATCGTGAATAACATCACTGTTACATATAAATGTTCGTAGTATCTATAGGTAGAACAGAACTGTATCGAAAAGGTATATTTCTGGTATGAGAGAGCACAGAAACGATGTCGCTTTCAAGAAGTAGGATCGACGTACAGCGACGGAGGAGCTGGAGAATGTACGCCCGGGTTGCTTTCTTGACGCCGGCGCTAGTGCGATTTTTGGCTTTTCAATTAAACAAAGTTTTTAATGACAAATGACATGATAAACCACATTTAATTAGATTTTGATTTGGATTGCGGGGTAGGTATCGGCCAAATTTAACATCATTTTTTTAAAAAAATCCAAGTTAACATAATTAGTATTACATATGTGTATATTTTTTCTCCCAAAAAAAAATAAATAAATAGCCGCCCTAGTTTATATTTTAATCATAAAAACTTGTCTTAGACGGTCTTACGGGTTGTCGTATTTGGTGAGACGGATCTCTTAATTGGATCATCTATGAAAAAATATTACTTTTTATGCTAAGAGTATTACATTTTATTGTGAATATCGGTATGGTTGACACGTCTCACAGATAAAGATTCGTGACACCGTCTCATAAGAAACCTATTATATTTTAATATACGGGGAAGAGCTAATTTTTTTAAAATAACAAACATTGTTAGTTCATTCGAGTCGGTGCATTCTGCGTGCGAGTTTTATTTATTAGTTTTCACGCAATAAGTTGGTTTTTTTGTTGTGGAATTATTATATTAAGTATTTTTTCTATCATAAAACAGTTGTCTGATTTTTCCAATATATCCAAATTACGAGAATATATTATATCGAAATTTTTATAGATCCAGAATCCGTTTTAAACTGTTTTAACTAATAAATTTGTAATAACATGTGAGCCTGATCTTGAAACAATCAATGTGATCGATCTCATGTGACAACACACGAGCGGTGGGTCGAATTTTCCTACGCATATCATCCCTCTTGAACTTTATTGACTGCTTGCACAATTTTTTGTTTTTTGAAAGAAGCTTACGCAAGTTTTAACACGTTGGATATTTATTTACCAGATGAAATTAATTATTGCCAAAATAATTAAGACGTTAATGAATGGAGTGTTTCTCTCTTTATATTTTAATAAGAAAGTTGAATTTTGTTAGCAAATTAATCTTCATATGATTAAAGATACATTTTAAGATCATGACTATTTCAACAAATACATAATTTTTTAATATTTCTTCCAAAAATGGAATTGAATAGACTACAATTGAGTATATAATTGGAGAACATTATTTTAATTTAAATAGAGCAAAACCAACAAAAATCAATTATTTGAACTTCGAAGTATGAATTCCTTAATTAATAAATTTATTTACTACTTTTCCTGGTTTTCTTCCACAGATTGATGAAATAACCACACAAATCTTTATCTTTTAACCCAAATTGGAAAATAATATTTATATTATCTCACATTCGTATATTTATTTAAATCAATAAGAGTTGTTTGGACAAGTATTTATTATTATATAATGTTTTTATACAAGTTTTTTTTTTCCAAAATTTCAATAAAAGATTTAAAACGTTTTTAAGACTAAATATGTGTTTGAAAAAGTATTATATAAAAACTTTTTTTGAAGTTTTTTTATTATTCTAAAAATATCAAAAAATAAATCTCACTTGTTTTTAATTTTTTTTAAGAACTCGTTTGTTTTTATAAAACTTTTGGAGAATAGTTTTTTAAAAAAATTTTGCATGATTTTTTTTTCAAAAATCTTGTCAAAATACATAATTTAACTTTTTTTGTCATTATTAACAAAATTATTTAATTAAAAATTTAATATTTTGTATATCTATAAATCATTTTTCATGTATATCGTGTATAAACAATTGTGAGTATTAATTATTTTTAAAAAAAATAAAAAGTAAAACAGTTTATTTTAAATATAAAATAATATTAATTTTAACTATCAAATCCAATTCTTAAATAACAATAGTCAAAAAACATAACGGAATTCTAAATCCACGTAATCCAAATCCAATTTCAAATATATTTTTTATTCTTCAAATATAATGTTAATTGAAATGACATTCATTTATTGGATCCGATGAAACATAAAAAAAAATTATATTTGTATCGATGAGATGATATTTACCTATTGGATGAGACGAAACATAGAAAAATTATATATTATATTTGACTGATTAGTGTAAAGCATATCAAATTTGTTTTTTAAATTTAAAACCATCGATTCTCACCAACCGCACCTTTAGATTTCAAGCTTCTACTCACTCACTTTCACACCGCACGAACTACCAACAGTCGAAAATTAAGGCACTATTTTCACTATTATAATTATTAAGTAAATTTTTAGTGATAAAAAAAAATAGTACGCATACTCGTTATTTCATAATTTATATCAGTATAAAACAGATAAATTTTTTCTCTATTTTGTATATCGATTAATTTATTATTTAAAAATCATACAAATTGGAAATTTTATATTTTGTATATCGATTAATAATTTTTCCAGTCGTTGAAACAGAGCCTTCTTCCCTCAAATGGCGGCCAAGCCTTTTACTTTTTCGGAGGTTTCCGAGCACAACACCAACAAGGACTGTTGGCTCATCATTAATGGCAAGGTACGTACGTTTAATTTCACGGGTTGGGTTTTTGGTTGCTTTGTGTTCTGATTTACATGTTTTTCAGAAAATCCATGTCTGAAAATATATCCGAATTTCACAATATTTCCGACAGGTTTATGATGTGACCAAATTCTTGGAAGACCACTCCGGTGGTGATGAAGTTTTGTTGTCTTCAGTAGGTACATATTGTACTTTTAATAATCCGTTTTACGAAAAATTATAACTGACGCCGGAATGTTAGCCAAGATTTCAGGGATGTCGGTCACAGCAAAACACCGCCGAGGCAATGCTGCCGGAATTCTACGTAGGCGATGTTAATTTGTCGACGATTCCGAACAAGATCAACTACAGTCCTCCAAAGCAACCTCACTACAATCAGGACAAAACACCACAATTCATAGTGAAGCTGCTCCAATTCTTGGTTCCCTTTCCGATATTGGAATTGGCTTTTGGGTAGAAAAACTGGTGTAGCTCGGGTATTTTTCATGTTCGGATAGATAAATATTTGGTCATATCGAACCGGGTCTTAGATAGTAAATTCCTACGCACCCAATTGGGTAATTCGGGTTTATTTTTCATTTTAAGAAAATTAAATTTTATGTATAGATGATATTATATATTTAATTAAAATAAAATTGTGTTATTTTACTTGATGATGGTAATATATCATTATCATATTTGTTTTTTTTTAGCGGAAGCCCGAAACTTTGAATAATCCAAATTTGAATAACCCAATTATTTGGGTTCGGGTATAGGAATATAAACCCGAACCCGAATAATCTTACTCGCCCCCCACCTCTCCTTTCGACATTGTTAATCTAGTTGTTGGGTCAACACTAGGCTCCGTTTCATGGCCCGACCCATTGACACGAGAAACGTATCATATTCAGTTCTACTTACCAGCCCGGGCGAATATAATCGGGCTTTTCCAATTGGGTTATTTTCCCCGAGCCGGATGTAACAACATAGTTTCTGTTTTTTAGGATGAGTTAAGACATTGTAGCTGGCACGAGCCATGTCTACATTACATTGTCCAAATCAGGGATAGCAAAAAACCTGAGTGGACAAATAAATTCGTTTTTATTTAGATTATTAGAGTGGTGGGGTTGGTTTTTTTTTTTTCCTTCATATTTTCCTTTAACAAATGTTCAACATGTATCTCTCCCTTTTGGAGATGTTTAGATGTATATCTCTATACATATGATATCTGTGTATTACTGTATATCTAAAATGGTCACACCGCTGATTTCACAGTCATAAATTGGATGCGATAAAATTTATTTAAATTGTATTTATCTCGACGATGGACACATAGATGAAGACGATGAATGAACAACATATCAAAACTACTGAGAACAAAATTATTAATTCTTACCGATTGAATTCTTACTATATGGATGTGGCCTAGTGCAGTCCAATATTAATTCACAATTATCAATCTTTTTCTTTCATCAATTTAATCGAATAAACAAATCAATCAAATACGTAATAATAGATGCTACATTTGTTTACGTTGAATGTAATTTTAGATTTTTTTTAATAAAGAAAATTATTACAATACATAAAGAAAATAGAAAGTAACACGATTTCTAGGAGACAATTGCTCCTGCAAAATCACTGTGAAGGATAGACAGGAGCCCTTGAGGTTGACGATTGTCCAATTTGTAGCTGGCCCAGATGCTCACTTTATAGAGAAAACGATATATATTGAGGATGATTATTGAATTTTTGAATATATATATATATATATATATATATCCTCAAAGTCTAAAATCACATTCCAAAGATAATAAATATAAATATATTTTTTTATGCTTGTTTTCAACACAATATATCTTATGAAAATATCTGTATATTTTAAGAGCGATAGAATGAAATACATTAATTATATTTTTTGTGTTTTTACTAGTTCAGAACAACATTATTATATTGTTCTATATTCCAGAAATCATATGATATTGAGTTCAAATCACGCTTATTAGGATAAATATCTAAATTAGATTTATTTTATTTTATTTTTATCTAATCCCGTTGTATAAAAAAAATAACATTATTTATTTTTGACATTTAAGTTTTATTGTGATTTCACATGTAAAAACTAAATCGGTATTAAATACTTGTACTGCTAAAAAAATGATGAATACGATCTATCAACTATCAAAATAAATCATGTGGTTGCATTTGAATAGAGTGATTTGACTTCCATAGAATTAATTTCGCATGTGAATTTCTAGTTTAATTCGATTTTGTTGTAATTTATGCATCATCATCTTTATATATATATATAATATATATATATATAAAATGAGAAAGTAAAAGATTTCAGAGAAATGAAATTGGAAAAATATTGACAATATATTATTAAGTATGAATAAAATGTATATATTTTTGTATTAAATACATAAATGGTACACGAAATGTGGACAACTGTGTCAGTTTTGACGTTTTGAAGTGTTAAAAGTCCAATTTAAGGATGGGAAATAAAAACGGGATTTAAGGATCGAGTTCCAGTTCTTGAAGCTGTGCTTTGTCTTGTTTAAAACCAATCATTGATTGCACTCGAGTATGCGTTGATTACAACAATTTCTACACATTTTGCCTTCGGGCTGCTAGTTCCTCTTCTGGGTTTTTTGCTTTTCCTGGTTAGATTTTGCTCGTCTCTTTTCTCTTGTTTATTTCTAATTATTGGTGGAAAAATTGAACTTTTTTCCCATCTATTGATGAATTTCGGTTTGCTATTTTTGTTCTTTTCGTCCCAGGTTAGCTGCAAGAATGTTGAGTCAAATTATTATTTTTAGATTCCGAGCTAGCTATTTTAAGCGATGAGAGGAAGTTTACGTTGGTATATTCGGAGCTTATGTCGTTTTACTATTTTTGTTGGGGTTTGACAAGGATCTTACAGTATTGATTAAAAAAATTTGAACTTTCTCCCCAAAACGTGATATATGGATCCCGAACTATGTTGGAGTTTTAGTTATTATCATGTGAATCTTTTAGGAACATATGATTTTCAAGTCGTGCTTGTGATCGATGTTTCTAAATTTTGGGGTTAGCTGAAAGATTCTACATTGATAAGACTGGAGTGATGCATTACATATTCCCTGCTCTGGATTTGTGAAATGCTTTGAGGTTTTTTCACTGAATAATGTAATCTTAGATTGTATAATTGGAATGAAAAGGTGTTTTATTTACTGATTATGTGAATTGAAGAGATCTTTTGATTACTTGGCTTTTTATTTCTTGCGTTCAATGCTTTGGTTTGGCCGCAACCTTGATTGTGTCTCTTTAGATCAAATTTCTGGTTGTTACTCTTAAATGAGCAATCTTTGAGTAAGAGGGATTCCCTTTTGAATTACAAGTGAAGATCCAAGCACTTTTTATCTTCTAGTAAAACCTAGATAGCTGTTTGTCTATGTTTAGAAATCAAGTATGAATACGTAATTCATGCCAATGCTGGATGCTCCTGTTATTGCCGCACTGTGTTTGTAAATTATGATTTAATTCAGGGGAAAATGATGCTTCGTAAGGCAATTTTGAGATTTTGTTGGTGGTTCTGGATTTGAATTATTTCGAATCTTGATTTTGAATAGGGACTAGAATACTTCGTGTCTGTGACAAGCCTTTATTCATAAGTTTCAGTATGAACCTAGGCCATCCACCCCACAGTGATCAATTATGTGTTCACGATATCCTTTGCAGTTCTATTTGTGATCCTTCGACTTTACTCGCGACTAAATGATGTGAAACTTGCCTTTCTATCTTATTGTGATATAACCAGATGAATTTACAGCTAGAATCTATGAGCTATTTTGTTCTTTTATTTATAGTCCATATTTAGACGAGGAGCATGCCCTTTTTATCCTATACTAAAAGGAAATTTTTAAGTTCCGGGATTATTGGACTTTCTATTTGTTCATTGTCGATATTGTGGGGATAAAAAACGATGTTAATACATGCTCTCTTGAAACGAAACACGTGGAATCCATGCATGTATTTTGATAGTTGTTGCATTTAATATTAACTAACTCAACCGTCCTGTGGTAGTTTCAGGTTTTTCTCTTGAATGCATATAAATGAAAATGGCCATCTCAATCAAACTTAATATTTTTTCCATTGTACGGATGCCTTACATGAATTGTGCTAGTGTTGATTTTATTGTACCGAAATGTAAATGGTTATTATAGTCAAGGAGTAGCTTAAACGTATAGTTGGCACAGATTAGAGGTATCAGTTTTTTACTTCTTTCTTTTTTTTTCAATTTTCATCCCAAGTGGATAGAAAGCATCAAATCCTAGTAATATTTTGAAGAAATTAAGCATAATGTGTGAATTTTTTATTTTGATGGATTGAACTCGTTTGACTTAAAACATAGCCTCCACTCGTTGAATTTTATAAATGTCTCCAAAGGAATGCTAATTAACACTTGTTGAAAGTAGAGGAATGCATATAACTGAAATTATTTATACTTTATTAGAAGTGATGAGGTAAAGTTGTGATGTGCTTAGCTGGCTTCTTGTCAAGAAATAAGAAAATAAGTCGAGAAGAAAAGAATCAAATAAACTTTATGGATCCATTAATATTTTGAGTCTTTGACACCCCCAAATGTTTTTCGCCTCTTTACTCTTAAAACAATATTTTTATGCAGTAAAGCTTTTTTCTCAATTAATTTTTTTTCTGGACAGATACTTGTATTACCTGACATTTGGAAAAGGAGAAAAGAATGACCCCTGGAGGTGGCACCTATGAAGGAATAATCGAATCTCTCAGTGGCAATTACGATATTGTATCTGAAAGTGTTGAACTCAGGGCGTCTCCTCGTAGAAAAGTTTCGACTCTTACCAGTGCAAACCGTGGCGTAGCATCAAATACCTCAGTTCATGAACTTCTTGAGTGCCCTATCTGTATGGGAGTTATGTACCCTCCGATTCATCAGGTAAGCTGTCATCTGATCTAGTTATGAGTTTTGTACTTCATTTGCATTCAGAACATCTAAAGTAGTTCCAAGTAAAACTTTTTCAAATTTAGTTTAAACTGTCTTTAAGTAAATGCTAATATGATCAATCTTGTCAGATGTCACTCGTTGTTTTATTGATTAGATGGTTTAGGTTTTTTTCAAAATAGATGGTTCAAAATATTAGAGTTAGCCTCGATAAAGTTTCTCATTAAAGTTTGCCTCGATAAATTTTGTTGAACACTTAAATGCTAAGTTTCTAATGTATTCTTTTCTGCCATATTGTTTTTTTAAACGACATGTTCATTTGTATAAACTTGCTTAGTTTGTGCCAGAATGCTCAGATGCTGGAGAAAAAGCTATTGTAGATTGGAAATAATGATTTGAAGAACCTCTTTCCATACCTGCAATAAAAAATTATTTCCATACACCGTCACATATCGAAATATCAAGATTTTAAACCAGTCATAATATAATTTTCTACGCATTTACTGGATTATTATTTGTGAAGAAAGAGAAAAGTGTAGAGTTTTCCATTAACATCTTTGTTTCAGCAGTGTGTGTTCACGATACTACTGATTTTCCTGGAACAAAAAGGTAACTAAACTATCTTGTCTATACCGATCCCAAGAGTATGCAACTAAGCTCTTCTAGGCTGCTCTACTAGTATAGTTAAGCGTATTGCTGTTATTATTGCTCCCCAGTTTATACATTGTGCATAAATTAGATTATGGGCCACATCATCACAATCTATTTTCTTCATTTAATAAATTACAATTATTCTAGTAAGAAAGATACCATTAAGCCGACAATGAAGCCATATTGTTTTTCCGATTCCAGTGTCCAAATGGCCATACTTTATGCTCTAAGTGTCAGTCGAAGGTGCGTTGTTGTCCAATATGTCGGCACGAGCTAGGGAACATAAGGTGCTTGGCATTGGAAAAAGTTGCGGAATCACTGGAACTGCCGTGCAGATACCAAATCCTAGGCTGTCAAGATATACTTCCCTATCATAGCAGGCTGAGACATGAACAGAATTGCAGGTTTCGTCCCTACAACTGCCCATACGCTGGAGCTGAATGTCCCGTTACTGGTGATATTCCGTTCCTCGTGGCGCATCTCAAGAGTGATCACAAGGTTGATATGCACGATGGGTCGACTTTTAACCACAGATACGTCAAGTCCAATGCCCAAGATGTTGAAAATGCCACATGGATGCTCACAGTAAGGGATCCATCTTTCGTCTTTCCCCTGTATCTTTCAGATTATAATTCACTCGTTTTTTCCTTTTTCTTGTAGAACAATATTTTTAAACGAAGTAATGGATTTTATGTTTTCTTGATGGTCAATGATACAAGCATCTTGAATCATATGATTCCCATATCTTGGAGAATGGAAAAAGTGACGCGACTCATGCATTTATTCAGGTTTTCAACTGTTATGGGCATCAATTCTGCTTGCACTTTGAGGCTTTCAGCATAGGCATGGCCCCAGTTTACATGGCATTCATTCGTTTCATGGGGGATGATCATGACGTTAAAAAGTTCAGCTACAGCTTGGAAGTTGGCGGAAATGGCCGAAAGATGACATGGCAAGGAGTTCCGAGGAGCATTCGCGATAGCCATTCAAAAGTTAGAGACAGTATGGACGGGCTAATAATTCAGAGAAACATGGCCCTTTTTTTCTCCGGAGGTAACAAACAGGAGCTTAAGCTGAAAGTGGCCGGACGTATATGGAAAGAGCAATCATAGCTTTTGTTTCGAAATTTTTGAGCGATCTCAGTGCTATGTAGCTTAATCAATAAGCTTATGCACCACAACCAAGCCTCAAGTATTTCTATCATCTGAATGTAAATAGTAAACTTACAGAAGTCAATGGATTTGCTCTTAATGTACGTACCATTAGGCTATGAATATGGGTAAACAAGGCCTGTAGCTAGTCATTGAATTGAACGAGATAATGATGGATGCACCAGGAATTAAGAATTTGTGGTAATTTCTTTTAAAAACGACTCATTGATTCATGGACGAGACATTCGAATGATATACAATATAAAGATGGTAAATCAATAAGCATGGATAAAGATATTAACACTGATATGTCGTAGAGATTAAGCTAAACATTGAATAAAGTCTAATCTGACGGTGCTTTTATATCATTTGAATCACTGCTACGTGTTGGAGCATAATGCGAGAAATTAGAGATGATATTGGAAGTTGACTTGTGAGACTACTTGCTCCAACAATTCCCCATCTTCTTTATTTGTTGTCCATTTCTTTCAGAAATAAGGGTTTTTTATATAATTAATTAAAAAAAAAATATTTCAAAAATAATTTTAAAAAAATTTATTTTGCAAATAAACTTTAATCCGCGCTTTGTCCACATGGACGAGCGTCACGCTCGTCCACGTAAGCACTGTATATTATTATTTTTTTTATAATTAATTTAATTCGAATATATTATTATATTATTATTTATTATAATTTTTAATAATTAATTTAAGTCGAATGAAAAATATAAAATATAAATATTTATAATATATGTTAATTATTAAATATTTTGTATTATTTAGTTGGGTGATTGAAAAATTAGAGATATAATAGGATTGAAGGAAAACGTACATAAAATCAACATTTTAAAAATATGAGAGGAGTGAAAAAATATTTATTGTTTTATTTTAAATCATTGTTCCATTTCAAAAATATGAGAGGATTGAAATAATATTTATTGTTCTATTTTAAAAATATAAGAGGATTAAAAATATGAGAGATATGAGAGGATTGAAAAATATTTTTTATTTTTAAATTATTGTTCCAAGAAAACGTACATAAAATCAATTGGTCAAAAGAATATTTTAGGAAGCCTCATTTCGAATTATCTCAAAATTATATAAACATATATTTCATAAAAAACATTAATTGTAAAACATATAATCATATATAATGTGTTTATTATTATTAATATATTTATTAAATAAATCAATCTATACAAATGAGAAGGCCAATAATGAAGGAAGCAAACAAACATTAATTACTTGTATAATATCATATTAATATTGTATTTTTATGTTGTGATTAATATTTTATTTTAATGTTGTGATTGAAATTCAATTAATAATAATAGCTTAAATAGAAAGTAAACAATGTACATTTAGGAATAGAATGAAAATATTATAATTCAGTGTAAGTTTTATCGATACTATATGCTAAAGTTAAATCTCTTATTGGTGTATTGATGAAAGACTACAATTTTTATTCTCATTAATTTTCTCCACTCAATCCTCCTATATCTCTTTAATTTTCTCCTTTCAATCCTCTCATATCTCTAATTTTTCAATCACCCAACCAAATAATACAAAATATTTAATAATTAACATATATTATAAATATTTATATTTTTAATTCGAATTAAATTAATTATTAAAAAAAATAATATATTATAATATTATTATTATTATTATATTCTAATTAAATTAATCATTAAAAATTATAATAAATAATAAAAATTATTATTATAATATACAGTGCTTACGTGGAAGTCTCGTCCGTGTTTGTCCGTGTTTTTTGCGTTTTATAAGCGCGAATTAAAGTAGTTTTGCAAAATAATTATTTTTGAAATATTTTTTATTTTTTAATTAATTATAAAAAACCCAGAAATAATGTAATATTACTTTTCATAATATTTAAATCATTTTAAAAAAATTCACACAGATTTAATTTGTAGACTCGTGATGAATGTATTCATTCCATGGTTGAGTCCGAGATTGTGACGTTTTAAATTAGTCAAAAATGGCAACTCAACTTCGGTCCGTATGAGTTAACGTCAGCATTTAAATGTTGAAGCCACTAGATACGCTAGTTCCAATTATTGCTCTGCAATTCGCTTGAAATCCATGGATTCGGCAGTTGATGAGCCGCAAGCCGCGGCGGCGGTTCTCCATGTGGTGGCGGTACCTTATCCCGGGCATGGACACATCAACCCAATGCTCAACCTTTGCAAAGCGGTGGCGGAGAAGAGCTCCGACGGCATCCATATAACCTTCGTCGTGACGGAGGAATGGCTGGACTTGATCGGCTCCATGACCAAGCCGCAGAACATCAGCTTTGCCGCCATCCCGAACGTCGTGCCGTCGGAGCGTGTTCGCGGCCGTGATGTATTTGGATTCGCGATGGCCGTTTTGACCAATATGGGAGATCCGTTCGATCAGCTCCTGGAGCTGCTCCGGCTCCGGCCGGCTCTCATTATAGCCGACGCGTTCTTGCCTTGGGCGGCGGACGTTGCCGGTCGGAGGAATATCCCGGTAGCTTACTTGTGGACTATGTCGGCTTCGGTATATACTTTGTTTCACCATTTTGACCTTCTAGTTCAAAATGGCCATTTCCCCCTGCACTTATCTTCAGGTATTTAAATAACAATTAATTATTAAGTGCAAAAATTACTGTGTAACTTAACTTCTTCCCCTTGTATTTGAATTTTATTATTTACCCATCTTATTTTATATATAATACCACATTCTTTACGTTTTTTAAGATCAACTTAAGCTGATTTAGCAATATTTTAATTTCCTTTGAAAATGGATTCAATAATATTTTGAATATAATAAAATGGTAACATTTTAATAAACTCGTGACAGCATATACATATATAGATTTATAATGTTTTGAAACTTCAAATTGTTCACGATTAATACTCAAAAAATAATAATAATAATAAACGGGTGAACCTTCGAATTTATACTCGTTTAAAGTAGAGTTTGAGTCAAAGGTATATTTAATCAATAGATGGCACACATAATTTTTGATCGAAAAATAGGATTTAGTTCAATCTAGCTCGTGGGATGATAGTCGTTGGAACTGCAGCAAGGGTAACGGTGAGAGTATGAGATATGGTTTAATTTAAAAAAATAATTATAATTAATGTGGTTAACGTTGGCTCATTTCTCCTTTCTGTAGTGAATGGACCAAGTGGTATGGTGGATTATATTCCGGGGCTTGCTCCATCTCGTGTTGAAGATCTTCCAAGCATAATAAGGGATCAAGAAATGGCCTCGGTTTTCCTAGAAGTATGGCCCCAAGAGTCCAAAGTAAAGCATCTCATCTTCACTTCTATTTACCATCTGGAATCCCAAGCATTTGATGCTTTCAAGCACAAGGTTGCATTCTCAATCTACAATATCGGGCCAGCCACCTCTTTTTTCAAAGCCAAAGCGGCCACGACGATCAACTCTGCTACTGATCCTACAAGTGACACCGATGCCTGCTACTTGAAATGGTTGGACCTCCAGTCTCCTGACTCAGTCTTGTACGTTTCATTAGGCAGTTACTTGTCTGTTTCGGCAGTCCAAATGGACGAAATCATTGCCGGGTTGAATAAAAGTGGCGTACGTTTCATGTTGGTGACGCGGAATGGGTTGCAAGAAAGTTGTGTAGGTAATGGATTGGTTGTGAAGTGGTGTGATCAAGTGAGTGTACTCTCCCATCCTTGTGTTGGAGGGTTCTGGTCGCATTGTGGGTGGAATTCGACGAAAGAGGCTGTGTTAACAGGCGTGCCCGTGCTTGCTTTCCCTATAGTGATGGATCAATTGCTTAATGCAAAGATGATTGTCGAGGACTGGAGAATCGGATGGAGGGTGAAGAGGGAGGAGTTTGGCAATGTGGATTGTTTGGCGAAACGCGACGATATTGCGGATCTTGTGCGGAGGTTCATGGACATGGAGAGTCCAGAGAGGAAGGAGCTAAGTAGAAATGCAAGGGAACTACGGAAGGCTAGTGAAAGAGAATTTGCGGATGGGGGGTTGTTTCTGTCCAATGTTGAGGAGTTCACTAAATCAATCCTACAGGACAGATGATGTGCTCATGTTCAAAGCATGGAGACTACGGATTGTATGCATGTTTCTAGGCTGAATGCTTAACTCTCCATGTAGTTTCAACCGTTGGATGTTGTGGACTTTTACCGGGAATAACACGTTTGAGATTTAATAAATTCTATAAACCATGTGATTGGAACCACGTGTCACAAGTTAAAAATTCATATCGAATTAAAGAAAATATAAAAAATATACGTGTACCAGAATCTATTGGTTGATCTAACGTGAAAGTTGTGGATATTCCAGGACAACAGATAATCGACCACCTTATTATTACCTTACACATGAGTGGGAGAGAAATCTAGAATATGTTTAATTTATATTTTGTATTATTCATTGTATTTTGGGGACCATAACCATATATATAACCTGAGCATTCTTCAACCTATCATAGAAGACTTGATTCGACTGAGTTTCTACATATAAAGTGGATGATACCAATTAATTTAATATTTTTGAAACTCCTGATTAATTGGAACATATTATTGAGTCATTTATTGGACAAGGGGTCAATGTAAAATTAAGTAAACCACGTGAACTCGCAAAATATTTTCAACAGTATCTCACTTGGGACACACAAGTTATTTGGATATGAATAGTTGTTGGAGTTGGAATCCTTATTGGCCAATTATTCAATTCTAGGGTTTTCATCCAAAATTGATTTTCAAATTTTGGGATTTTGGATTTCTTCATAATTTGATTTCTCGCTTTATATTTGAATTATTGACTGAGATCAAACTGATTTTTTTTTCCAGATCAATCAATAAATAAATAAATTTCAACATAAATGTGTATCTAATATCACTTGTTAGATATTTAATAAATCCTATAAATCATAGGATTGAAACCATATATCACAACAAGTGACATATTCATGTTGAATTAAAAGAAAATAAAACAATAGATGTGTAATTGAATCCATTGAATGATCTAGCGTGAGAGTTATAGATCTTTCAATGCAAAATATTCCACCCACTCCAAATATTGTCCTCTTCATTTCGTGTCAGAATATAACCTTAATTTATTACTTGTTATTAGTTTTTTATTAGACGAGATTTTACGGATGTTTCGAGGAGAGAACAAATAGTTCTTTTTTTTTTCCGATACGAAATAGGAAAAACCCATCTTTACACTTATTATTTGGAATATTGAGAATCCATCATATTCATATTATAGTGAACTTTTACCCCCGGATTCCCATAAAACAAAAAAGAATTATTTTTCACACTTCAGTGATTGGATTTCTATGTTTACTCTGATAGAAAATAAATAAAACTAAAGAATTATGTCTCCAATGACTATTCATCTATTGAATTTTTATGCAAACAAATAGAGGGCAAGGAAACTATATGGATTATTCTTGAATTAGATAAGACTAAGAGAGAAGTCAGAATATATGCGCTGAATATATTCTGTGTTATTCGATTTGTCTTGAGGACCATAACAATATATATAATCTGAACAGTTTTTAACTCATCACAAAAGATTTAATTAAACCGAGTTTCTACACATAAAATGAACCATACTAGTTTATTTAATACTTTAAAAACTCATAATTAATCACATCAATTTACTAAATCTTTTCTTATATAATAAATCTATAATAATTAATTAAATTATACGAACCCACCAAAAATTCCCTTCCTAACACTCTCAGTGCAGTTATACCCATTAGATGTGAAAGATTCCACAGAAACGACCATCAATTTCTCTACTATCAAATAATTATTGTTGAACCATACTTCTCGCATTTCCTCCAATCCCCACTTCCAATGAATTTAATGCTATAGTATATTGAATTACGTCTATTTCTATATCGATGTATAATTTAATCATCTATATATTTATGCCAAGGAAAGGGGTTTCATAAAATGGCAAGTGAATACTGCTCAACTAAGCATGCCAGCTCCGGGGCTTGTCTAATCTTCCATTTGGCCAAAACTTATTCAATTGTATTGTTGGGAATTTTCTATAATTTTTACAACGAGGATGAGAATATAAATATTGTAATTCATTACATATTAGCAAGTCCAATAATTTATATTATATACATCTTATCTTATATAAAATATACTTACTAAATGAAGCGCACGAGATACATGTACAATAATGACGGTAACGTATGTGAATCATGGTTATAATTTTAATTATTACTTGAATAATTAAAATAAAATTATATTAAATATATTATTTGTAGGGATAGTACCTGAGTTTTTGAATTTTTAAAGTATATTAGATATTGCAGTGAACCACAAAATCTGACAATTAAAGATATTATTGATTATTTAAAATGTGATGTGTGAATAAAATGGTCCAACTGACCAAATGTTAACAATGTCGGGCAATGATTTCGTATTAGGTACACGACTCCACTTAACATTAACTGTTCCAAATATTTAATTTCTTAAATACAATATAATATATATATATATATTATGATATCTAAAATTACCATTATTTTTGCACATACGTTTAACTTAGAATATATCAGCAATTCTGTAATGAAACCAAATTAATAAATCAAGTAATCGATTTAATATGTTTCTTTTTTAATATTTTTACTAACACTTGAACAAACCACATATATCATAAATAATAGATATCTTATAAGACCTTCTCACGAATTTTTATTTGTGAGACATGTTAATAATGTTCATATTTACAATAAAAATTAATATTGTTTTCATGGATAACCGAAATAAAATATTCGTCTCATAAAATTAATTCATAACATCATTTCACATAATTTTTTTTGTATGCTAAACATAGAATTAGGTAAACTAAGACAATACTTGTGGTCAAATGGAGCTCTAGCATATGCTGTATAATCACTACAAGATTGGGTCAACCCACCAATTAAAAAAATATTATTTTTTTACCCTCAAAAATGAAAAAAAAAATATTAATTTCTTTTTAAGTTTTAGCACCGGCCCCGTTTTATGCTTGCTCTTCTCCAATTATTGTTTTTTGTTATTCGTCCTCTTGCCTCTATTTCTTGTCTTATCTCATCAAATTTTGTTGATATCGTGGAAAATAATATTAAATTAATATTTGCTTTTAAAAAATAATATATTTATATATAATATTTGGAAAAATATTCATATTAAAATGTTTAAGAGAGGTGGAAACATTAATGAAGATGAGAGGATTGCATTTACATTTTTTAAGTTTATGAAATTAGAAAGAGTTAATTACATCTAACCCATATCAGGTTTGTTATATTTAATATTATATACAAGTTTTTGAAAAATAATAACTTTTAATATTACAAAATATTATTTCGTATTTATATTTTTATTACATATAACCCCTGAAAATTTAATATAAGTACAAATATAAAAGTGTAAAATGTAAGATAGAGAGTATTTGTAATTTTATAAATTTTTAAATTTATTTACAACTTTTCACAAATTTCAAAGAAGTAATTGAATATTTTTTAATTATAAGAAACCAAAATAAATATAATTATTCCAATTATAAATTTTAGAAAGTGAAATAAAATTTTAAATTCAGATCTGAGGTATCCAATGGTAAAGACGTGAGCTTCATTAATAGATCTGACCTTTCTATTTTGTTGTGATTTTGCCTATATTTTGGCATTTCTTCCCCCTTAAATTTCATAAATGCTCTTCGGAATCCGGGAAATCCCCTCAACTTTACCCACAATCGAAGCTTCCGAACCCTAAATTTTCAGTTTTCAAGAAAAAGATATCAGTTTGTTTATCTTCTTTTTTTGGGAATTTATATCGGGTTGTCCTGTTGCACTTGTGTGGATTTCATTAGCCAGCGAGAGGGCCAATCAGTTGCAGTGGTTTCAAATTGTCTTTTCCCAAGAAATCCATTTTATTTTCCGGCGAATGGCAACCACCAGCGGCGGCGCAGGTAGATTGAGCTCGCAGAACTTGGGGGACTTTCTGAGAATCAAAGAAGAAGAACATCACCATATCCTTATCAACAGAGCCACCACAAACAGCGGCGTTGACCGGAACACCATTTCCGGTCTAACATTAAGTGCCCTTCTCAGCGACAAAGTGAGGCCACCACCCGAAGAGCCGCTGCCACGTGTCCAGTCTAACCGGACTCTCTTAGATATTATCCAAGATGATCAAGACCCCCGCGGGGAAGACGGCGGACAAAGCTGGCGACATTTGACGGAGAGGCTTCGCCTCAGCTGCAGCAGCTCCAGAGGATCCGGTTGGACCTCAACAGCCCCCAACGTCACCGTTAACAACGACGGCGGCAATCGCACGATGCCCCGCCGGCTCTCCAACTTTTCTTCCGATTCGACTGAGCGAAACATTTCAGCTGTGTCCAGACGTTCAACAGAAAGAGCAATCGGGAGATTCGAGCAGACAACCTCACTCCTCCCAATGAGAAGATCGCAAACTCCAAGGGGAGCTGATAACATCAACCACAACAGCAACGAACGCGAGGGAGCCGCGGAAGTTGAGCAGCAGCTGTACTCAGGGAGAGTGTCGCTGATGACGTTGTTGGCGGAAACGGATGGATCGATATATATGTTGGAGGAGGAAGAGAAAGGCGTTGTAGATTTGGAAGAAGTCACCGGCGGCGGGGGAGATTCTAACTGCTGTGTATGTATGATTAGGCGGAAGGGGGCAGCGTTTGTCCCGTGCGGACATACGTTTTGCAGGCTGTGCTCCCGGCAGCTACTGGTGGAAAGACGAAAGTGCCCCCTTTGTAATGCCCAGATACACGAAATTCTTGATATCTTCTGATCATCTCATCCTCCAATCACACACTTTCTTTTTCCTCTGCCTTTTTTGTGACATTTTACGATCTGGAGGGTTTGTTTCAACCTATCAGTCCAGGCACATGAGTGATCCGGGCCCACTTTCATGTAAAAAAAAAAAAAAAATTGGCTCGAAAAAATCCGAGCTGTTGGATCGATCCCTGCAGGCAGTGCCCGCAGGAGTAGAGTCGACCGACCCGATTTGGAGGGTGAAAGATTAAATATATTCATTACTCAGATTTTTTATTATGAGCTCAATTTTATGTTGGTTTTCCTTTTTGCTAATTTCCAATTGTAATTTTCTAATAATTTGGTCATAAATAAATGCATAAAATTACTAATAATTAATATTTTCAAACATGATTGTACTATCATTTTGTAGAAAAAGTCCATTGCTATCATCCAGAACTCAACTTTTTGTCAAATTATTGTTTGAAAAAACTTGTGTGAGACGTGAGTCGTATTTGTGAGACAGATCTCTTATTTGGGTCATCAATGAAAAAATATTATTTTTTCTGCTAAGAGTATTATTTTTTATTGTGAACATCAGTAGGGTTGATCCGTCTCACAGATAAAGATCCGTGAGACCGTCTTACAAAAGACCTACTCATTATTTATTTGAAGATGTGAATATGACCGACTAATACAATATTTTCCTTTCTATTTTTTTAAAAAAATTTCCACTCTTTATTATTGATTTTTTTTTTGTATACAAGATTTGATAATATCGACTGTCGTAAAAAATTGGGTGGTGCATATATAACATGAAAATTTTGCATTTTGAATTTTGAATTTTGAATTTTGAACATGGATAGATAGACAATTACTGCACGAGTCAAGACCGGTAGCTGTCGAAAAAGACATGGTAAAGCTGGATGCCTGGATATACAAAAAGTCTGGTCTTGTACACGGCACAAAAACTTCTGTCCAAATACATAAACAAGTTTTTATATTTATTATTAATTTTCTGACGTTTTATCGATTTATTTCTATCATTAAATACATTAATTACTTTCAATAATATTTTCATTTTATTAATATATTATTAAATAATAGTAAAATTAAAAAAATCTTTCTTTTGTAGAACTTTGAGTCGATCGTTGGATGAAACAAATACTTGTAAACAATTAATGTCATGTCTTGTGGATCCAACTACATCGGATGAAACCAAAAGATGTGGTAAAATTATAAGTGCATACAATATGGACCCCATAATAATTTATTTTATGAGGGTTTAAGCCATTCATACTACTACAAAAATTTCTATGAGATCGTCTAACCACTCAATTTTGCGAAACAAATCTATAACACAACCCGATTCATGAAAAAATATTACTTTTTATGCAAAAAAATATCAATTTTTTTTATAAATATGGACCGAATCAATCATCTCACCAATATAAATATGTGAGACTATGTCATTTAGAGACTTACTCTTATGTTACCATGGATGTTGAAATGAAATTACTATGATTGTGAAAATTAATGGTTTAAGGTGAATCAAACTGGTTCACGTGGATTATATATGTGTGATTGATATAATAAATTCAAGATTTTTAACATAATGAATACTTCCAATTTGATCATGGTTCATGCCCCTACATATGGACGTATGAAATCTTATGTTAACACCAATGCAACGTTTCTAAAGTAGGTCTCTTGTGAGACGGTTTCACGAATCTTTATCTGTGAGACGGGTCAACCCTTTCGATATTCACAATAAAAAGTAACACTCTTAGCATAAAAAATAATATTTTTTAATGGATGACCCAAATAAGAGATATGTCTCATAAAATACGACCCACGAGACCGTCACACACAAATTTTTGTCGCGTTTCTATTAACGAGAGATGAGAGATATGAACCAGAATATCTGATTGGAGATATGACAACTACAATCAAATAAATAATTAATAAAAATTGAAGAGAGGAATTCGGCAAGTAGCTTATATTTATATTTTTAGGAAAATCATCCTCTTCCTCGTGCCCTGCTGCTACGGTTGTGCTTAGATTGATATATTTGGTTTCATGATTTCAAATTCTTTGACTTACTTAAATAAAGTGAATTTCAAATCAATATCATTCAAGATATATAATTTCAATAATGATTACGTTGAATTTTAACTGATCAAAATGGAATATCAATTGAAATTTCGATCAAATCAGTCCAAACACAACTGGACTGAACAATTAAATGGGCCCAAACTATTTCAAGTCCAGGCCCATGTTGATAAATCAACCCATAAATTAAACAAGCTGCTCACTTTCACCGTGTACGAGCCCGAATTTCACCCTGCAAGCCTGTACATTTGGAGCTAATTGAATCTCCAATGGCGGGTTGTGGTTTTTCTGCCCACATCGATCCTATGGCCGCCACCACGATCTCTTCCCCAAAACAATTTATCAGTTGGTAAATGTGATTTTCAGCATTTGATTATCTATTGTTGTTGTACTGATTCCGGGAAACTAACTTGAAGCTTCATCGTCTTGTGCTGATCTCTCTCTCTCTCTCTCTCTCTCTCTCTCTCTCTCTCTCTCTCTCTCTCTCCCTTCCTTCCTTTTTTTTGTTTGGTAATTTTGCATATTTGTGTTCTGTTGAATTGTTCGAATGAATGAATTATATATAAGTGATATATATTTGGTCCGATTTATGAGATGTGGTGTGATGAACTAAAATGGATGAACTTTTGATGGTTTTGGTTTAAAATTGGTTTGATTTTGATGAGGAATAACTCGACATTTTTTCGACAGAGTGAAATT
Source organism: Primulina tabacum (assembly GCF_025594145.1). Lineage (NCBI taxonomy): Eukaryota > Viridiplantae > Streptophyta > Magnoliopsida > Lamiales > Gesneriaceae > Primulina > Primulina tabacum. The sequence goes on from NC_134557.1 coordinate 5,828,929, forward strand.
CTGATGAATATTATCATTCATTGTGATTTGTGAATTCAAAATGGCGGAGATTAGTAAGATGAATTTGTTAATATTATAGCTGTAAACATGTCCTGTAGCAAACAGACTTCTTTCTCTTCCCAGTTTGTGTACGTACATTGAAGGAGAATACTAGATGATTGAAGTACCAAACATGGTGTGGAATCTGATAGAAAGGGGTTGTCCGGTTGTTGTGATTTTATATTCTTTTGAATTACTGCAGCATGCCAGCATCTATCTGGAATCTTGATTATAACATATTTTAGTTTTACTTGGAATTTTTTGTTTCGATAATTATTTCTTATTACGAAGTTTTCAGTTTAATTGTTGTTAGAAATTGTTTCTTTAATGTTCCACATTTTTCTGTGCCAATTTCGATTTGTTCTTTGATCACTTTAATGCTCTTTACCATGATAATACAAGCTTCTGCTCTGCTTTATGCAGTCCTGCTCTATAACTAGTTGTCACGTGGCTGCTTAATCAGGTTCACAAATTCCAAATCCGAGAAATGGAGTTATCATTCACACAAGGTCACTGGAATTATGAGCGTTGGGGGCGGATATGACCCCATCTCAAGCAGCGAAGCGAAGCCTCCTGAAGTTGAATATGGGCTGAGTTTGATGTTCCACGATACTAGGTTGACGAGTCCTGGAAAAATCTAACCCGTGCTCTTTCAGGGCTCTTTTGTGCTTCAATCAATTTCCTGGAGCATTCAACTACATATTTTGCACCTCAGTGGAGCTTCCGCTCATTATCAGGAAAATTGCGTTATGGTACATTACCCCGTGAAGCAGTTTGCACTGAGAATCTCACTCCTTGGTTGAAGTTGCTTCCTTGCCGAGACAGAGCTGGGCTGCCTGCATTGATGAACCGTCCTTCAATATATATGGGCTATTATCATTCTCAACGTTTGCATTTGACATTAGATGAATTCGATGTTTCTGTGTCGAAGTCTGGGATAATGCTTGAACAAACCCTGACAGTCGTTCTTCAACCAAGCACTTTGGGAGCTGGAGTTACATTTTCGAGCTTTGACCGAGCTTGATTCAAACCACTCGTGAGTTGCTCGACTCGTTTGCAACCCTACTTTGCAATTAAATGATATTAGTCTTCTGCGTCTTTTTTGCCCTTAATTCTTGCTTGGCACCAGTTTCAAGTCAGAAATGGGCCTACTAACCTCGAATAAGTATTCACAATCGAAGGATAATCTGATTATGCATTGGTAAATTAGCTTGAAAGTAAATAACAAAAGATGCTTAAATATCTATGTAACATTTAGATTCTTCAAAATTCTAAACATCATTTGAAGTGATTGCCAAAGCACTGTAAATCTAAGATTTCAAAGCTAGTTTATAAACGAATATTTGTTGAAATTGGTGAAATTATATTTTTTATTCTATTGCTATGTGTATCACGTGTATATATGTGATTATCACTTATGTTCCTGCTTGCTAGTATTGATTGATTTCCTTATAGTGGAAATATACATAAATTGTCATGATTAACCTTTTAATTATATTGTATCTAAATCATGTTCTCCTAAATTAGCCTCGTGGCTTCCTACCTCCATTTATAAACACTCCAATCGAAACATTAGTTAAAACATAAAACTGTTTTAGTTGTTAGAGAGTTAATTAGGTTTTAAAAGGCATACCAAGAGTGATTTCCGTCAGAAGAACCAAAAGTGTTAAAGTGATCATAGAAACATGCCAAATGTCGATATGCGCATACCTACATGACTAAAAATGGCATACCCCTATAGTCGCAGGATCAAATTGCCGAAGTAACTTAACAGATAACGTTCTTTTGACAAGGATTTGTGCATATTGATGAATATCCTCCAGATTCTAACCAGGGTTTTGACATTCCATCAGCTATAGTAAACTTTGCTGACTTCCAAGCAAATATAAGCTTTGGTGGTGGATACTAAAAAACATACCCATATTAGCCAATTTACAGGTATTGAAACAAATTGTCTTGATACCTGTTGGTGGCTTGGTGCTTTTCTTTTCTTTTCTATATTGTCTAAACTATCCTTTAACTTTTTTCTGGAAAGATATCCCGTTCTTTCTTACACAGAAGTACTTCTTGTGCCTTTGACAACTCCTGATTTTAGCATGCCTAACAATGTTATCACTATTACATGTACTATTTTTGCTTTATACTTTGGATCGTTGCTCCAGTGCGCTGCGAAGACGTGCGGTGAGGAAGAAAGGATTCTAAAAAGCAAAGGTGAGATATTTTTAAAATTTGTAGCTTTTGGATACTGTTATCACCATGGCTAACTTAGCATGAAGTAACTGCTTTTTCAAAACATAAAGTCGAGTTTCATTAGTAATTTCTTAGTTTTATCACTATTATAAAGATTTAGGAGTACAGAATCTACAGATTCCACAATCAGTTCTGGATTTTGTTCACATATAATTTTTTTCATATAAATTTTTGCAGTTTCATATGTTTCAGTCCTTGTTTGACAACATAAATGTCTATCATTTTTGATAATCATTCTGACACTGATGCTTTTTGATATAGGCTGCTGGGTTTTTTTAAATAGCATCAGGCCCGATAGGTCTGAAAGCGGTTTTATATCTATTAGAGCATCCGACCAACTCATCAAAAATTTTAAAATAATCTTACTTTTTAATAAAATAAATTTATTAATTTTAAGAAATAATATTAATGTTTTTTAAAATATATTTATTAAATAAAGTAGATGTTCGATTGTTGATGTATGGCTCCGAGATATGCTCAACTAAGTCTGCACGAAGTTGGTGATGAACTTGAGTGTCACGTAGCTCAGAATTTGTCCGAAGATAATCCTTAAATCCTTGGTTTGAGCCATGTATAGGTTGCGCGGGTTCGTCACCTTCATCGTTGTACCAATTTGTCATGTGACCTCCCTCATCCTCAACGATCATGTTATGCAAAATAATGCATGCTAACATGATTTGTAACAGTTCGTTTCCAACGGATATTTGACAATAACAATTTTGCAAAGATGATAATAATTGAAAACCACATTAATCGAAATGAGAAATACAATAATTAAAAATTACAATCACTCGGAAATATAATAATAATAATAATAGAAAATGAACGTTGAGTAAATAGTTTAGATATTCCATCTCGACCTAATACCCTGGCATAGACATTCATGTATGATAAGTTGTTCCTCTGTCATCTGCGAGGTGTCTTTGTTCAAGATTACGCACTCCTTCAATTTCAAGCGTCGATTCTTAGCTTCAGATCTTGACAAGGCAGCTTTTGCCTTAATCTCCTCTACTTCGAGTTGTTTTTGTTTCAGATCCACTTCGGACTTCTTCACGCTTGTGTACTCGGTGAACTTTGCGAAAATATTGTTGTAGTTTACTGTCAAATCTTCTATGGTCGATTTGACACTGTCTTTTCTTTTTCTTTTTGCTGGCTTTTGTCACATTGGACGTGTATCTTCATCATCCAGGTCTATGCTCACCTCTTGGTTAGAGGAGGTGTTGCTTGCTCCCAACTCTGAAGTATTCATCTTCTTTGTGGCCACATAGTGATCAGCGGACTGTGGAGTAAACATTGGACGGTCTTTGACAATTCTCCACACATGCTCGAGATTGAATGCAACGCCATTGTTTTCGGATCGATATTTTTCGTACGCAAACATCAGTATATCTTCGTCACTGTGACCACTTCGATATGAACTGTAAATACTATTGTAATTTACGTTGAATCGATATACCTTCTTTTGGATTGTATTGTGCCAATGTGACCGTATAACATTTGCACTTCTGGTGTTTGAATCTGGGGGAAGATTCTCATTGTAGTAGCTTGCAACACGTTCCCAAAAAGCATCCGCCTTTTGATCATTGCCGATTATTGGATCATCGCTGATAGTGACAAAACTTCTCGCTAAGATCTCGTTTTCAATCTTTGTCCAACTTAAACGCTTTTTTGAACCCTCAGCATTTGAAACCGCTTTTTCTAAATTGACCACCTCAATTGGGGATTCACGATCGGAAAGTTGTGTCTCCGGGACAAAATTCGGAGTTGCGGGTTCATTCGACATCGAAGATGTGAAAGGCATAACATTTGTGTGCGGGGTACTATATCCATGAACAACCGACGGCGTGAAATACGGATGACTCATGTTTTGCCAATATTCGGCTGGAAGCGGTTGATATGGACCTCGAGGGGCATAATTCGGATGATTCATAGAATTTCCAAAACCTTGGAAATTTTGAAGATTTTGGGGAGGAAACGTCATATTTGGAAATGGATGTGGGTATTGATAATCTGGTGGAATTTGTGGATTTTGGGAATATGGATTTATGAAATATTGGGTGATTCAGTATTTTGAACAATATGATGTGATTAACCGCAATATCTTGTCCTTTCCCCCTTTGTTTATGCCATTTTGGCTTGAAACGACCCTAGATGTGCCTCGATTCTCACATTTGATCATTAATTGGCTTTTGCCTTTCTAGGTGCTATTTTTCACAAATTGCATGTTTTTTTCCTTACTTAGAGCACCCACAATGGGGGTGTTAAATGGACATTATATAATGTCCATTTAACACTCCTCTCCATTTGAGTGGGTATTATAATGCCCAATCACAAGAGAAAGAGAGGGGCGTTCAAATGTTTGAATGTCCCTTTTTCATTTTTTTTGTTTTTGCAATTGCACGCGGCTGCCACACGCGGGCCCCACGAGTTTTGGATTAAATTTTTTTATTTTTTTTTCACGCGGCCCCACGCGTATTTGAAAATGAATTTTTTTAATTTTTCGTTTTTCTTAGCGGTTGGATTTGTTTTTTTTAAAAAAAATTTTTGTTTTCATTTGTAATCGTTGTAAATTTTCTATTTTTTATATATATTTAATTAAATTCGAATTAAATTATAAAAAATCCAAAAAATTTGTAACGGCTACTTAACGGCTAGTTTCAATTCTCTTCTATAAATACCCACAAATATGTACACATATTTTCATTCAAACTCACTACACTCTCCAATTATATTATGTAATATTCTCCCATCTGTTTTTTTTAAGTTCCAAAAATCTTATTTTTTAACCGAAATGGATGAAAATAATAAAGCATTTTTTACAAATTTCTTGAATTCTATTAACAACCCGCAAAAATATCCATATTCCCAAAAACCACAAATTCCACGAAATTATCAATACACACATCCATTTCCAAATATGACGTCTCCTTCCCAAAATCTTCAAAATTTCCAAGGTTTTGGAAATTCTATGAATCATCCGAATTATGCCCCTCGAGGTCCATATCAACCGCTTCCAGCCGAATATTGGCAAAATCCGTATTTCACGCCGCCAGTTGTTCATGGATATCGTACCCCGCACACAAATATTATGTCTTTCACATCTCCAATTTCGAATGAACCTGCAACTCTGACTTTTGTCCCGGAGACACAACTTTTCGATCGTGAATCCCCAATTGAGGTGGTCAATTTAGAAAAAGCAGTTTCAAATGCTGAGGGTTCAAGAAAGCGTTCAAGTTGGACAAAGATTGAAGACTAGGTCTTAGCGAGAAGTTTTGTCACTATCAGCGATGATCCAATAATCGGCAATGATCAAAAGGTGGATGCTTTTTGGGAACGTGTTGCAAGCTACTACAATGAGAATCTTCCCCCAGGTTCAAACACCAGAAGTGCAAATGTTATACGGTCACATTGGCACAATACAATCCAAAAGAAGGTATATCGATTCAACGCAAATTATAATAGTATTTAGAGTTCATATCGAAGTGGTCACAGTGACAATATTGAGGTTTGCGTACGAAAAATATCGATCTGAAAACAATGGTGTTGCATTCAATCTCGAGCATGTGTGGAGAATTGTCAAAGATCGTCCAATATTTACTCCACAGTCCGCTGATCACTATGTGGCCACAAAGAAGACGAAGACTTCAGAGTCGGGAGCAAGCAGCACCTCCTCTAACCAAGAGGTGAGCATAAACCTGGATGATGAAGATACTCGTCCAATGGGACAAAAGGCAGCAAAAAGAAAAAGAAAAGGACAGAGTCAAATCGACTATAGAAGATCTGACAATGAACTACAGCAATATTTTCGCAAAGTTCACCGAGTACACAAGCGTGAAGAAGTTCGAAGTCGATCTGAAACAAAAAACAACTCGAAATAGGGGAGATTAAGGCAAAAGTTGTCTTTGTCAAGATCTGAAGCTAAGAATCGACGCTTGAAATTGAAGGAGTACGAAATCTTGAACAAAGACACCTCGCAGATGACAGAGGAACATCTTATCATACATGAATGTCTATGCCAGGATATTAGGTCGAGAGGAATATCTAAACTATTTACTCCGTTCATTTTCTATTATTATTATATTTTCGAGTGATTGTAATTTTTAATTATTGTATTTCGATTAATGTGATTTTCAATTATTATCATCTTTGCAAAATTGTTATTGTCAAATATCCGTTAGAAACTAGCCGTTACAAATCATGTTAGCATGCATTATTTTGCATAACATGATCGTTGAGGATGAGGGAGGTCACGTGACAAATTAGTACAACGATGAAGGTGACGAACCCGCGCAACCTATACATGGCTCAAACCGAGGATTTCAGGATTATCTTCGGATAAATTCTGAGCTACGTGACACTCAAGTTCATCACCAACTTCGTGCAGACTTAGTTCAGCATGTCTGGGGGGCAATACAACAACAATCCGTGAATTAGTATTTCATATGTTATTTTTAATTTCATCAAAGTGTGGTTTATTTCTAAGTTATTGTTTCATTTCAATTTCATAATTATATCGTAACTTTAAACAAATTGTGCTCACGTCTTGTTTAAATTCTTCTTCCGTCGTCGTATTTCTTTCGAACATTTACTTTATTTAATAAATATATTTAAAAAACATTAATATTATTTTTTAAAATTAATAAATTTATTTTATTAAAAAGTAAGATTATTTTAAAAATTAGAATAATTATTTAAATAATATAAAACATATTTATTTAATATGAAAAATTTTAAGATGATTGAATAGACAGTGAGACCCATAAATAATGAATTTTAATGTTAAAAGATATGTGAGTAAAAGAGATATGTTGTTATAATGAATATGTGGCAGTGGACCTCACGATTTTTTAAGAGTTAGTGGGTGTTACGGATGCTTTTATATGATTATAGTACTCGTCATCTTTTCACAAGTCTTGTTTCTATCATCCACAACTTATTTTCTTTTATCATACCCAAGTTCACCTTGTTTAGTTTCTCCTACTGAGTAGGATAATAAAGCTTTGTAACTAAATAATCAATCCCCCACAACCATGAATCTTTTGCTAGTTTGGTCCTCGGTGATTAGGAAGTATGCTTCAAATTTTCAGCAAACTTAGAGCTTGTACTAGTTCCACATTAGAAATCACATTAGAAGTGTAAATAGGAACACAATTTCTAAATTTCTCTGATGTTTTCTCATATGATATATGTTGGTGGTCTCAAATTTTTATATGCTGACCATGTTGTTTTGAATAGTACTTTTGAATCTCGATCTGGTTATTACAGAAAAGAAAAAAAAATCTCAAGTATAAAGCTTTCTTCATCATCTGCCATCTGTTGAATTTGCGCTTAATCAGCTCAAGACTTCAGAGGTCTTGGTTTGTTCGACAGTATCGAAGGGATACAAGAGGATAGAGCAGTAGAGTGAATTTGCAGAATAAAATGTTTTGCCCATCTCTGGTTTGTCTTCGATAAATTTTACTATCAAGCTGAAGTGCACTTGTTTGTTGAAGCAAGCATCCGTGTTCCTATCCCTTCAAAAAGCTCTTTGACTTTACGTCTTTCTTGATGCAATGCTTTGCTTGCAGCAGGAAAGAAAGCAGGCCCATTGACATTGATGCTATCCAAGATATATGCCAAGTTGCGGGGAAAGCAATGGGAACAACAACAATCTTCATCGCCATCTACACGTTCAAACACAAAATATAAGCTGATTGCGAAAGTTATATTAGTAGCTGGGCTTGCTTTTGCTTGGCAATATTATTCTGAATGAACATGAGAGACATAGAAAATCTTTTTTGCATCCGTTAGCATGGATTACTCCACTTGTACTGAATCATATAACATTGAATCACATAATTCTCAAATTTCCCACTGGTATTTATAAATTATAATATAATGCGTTCAATCATTCACATTTAGTACTTGTAATAGAACTATAGGCGACAGTATAATATGTTTTTTTGCAAATAGAAAAATATAGTAGAACCGAACAAAGACAAATAAATTTACGACAGCAGTTATCTTGTCTTGCTGTTCTAACCGGATTTTACATGAGTTGGGCACTGCTCCTACTACAACTAAACGTACCAAAGTCTACAAGATGCGTTGTAAAGGAGGAACGAAGACCTACATAAACCATACGAGCATTCAACATCTCACACTGTGTCATTGTAAAGTCATCTTATTTTCTTCAAAGGAGTGGTAGCAACATTTTCTTCGTCTCTAATTTTTTTGGTGTTTTTGCTGAAAAAACTGCACGGAGAAGATCTTCTGTTTGATGTGGTAGTGCCATTTCCAGCCAGAAGACGTCGGTAACAAAACTCTGAAATTTTCATTTGAAAATTCAAAATTAGGTATCCAAGTTATTTGGACATATGAATAAGGAATAGTTTGAACTATGCTGTCGGAGGAATATTCAACTATGCTGTCGGAGGAATAAAAACGTCCTCAATGTTTTGTGATTGCCTATACAGCATAGTCAAAAGGCGACACCTAATTGATATAGAGGCAAAACGATTTGAGTTGTGCAATTATCTATCATTCGCTATAGTTTTTAGAATAACACCAAGAACCCAATCCTACTAATTATGAGGACAAATATGAAAATCTCAAAATATGCAGCATACATGGGAAGGCTTCATAAGTTCTCGATCTCTTTAGGTGACTCTCATCTTCCAGCAACAACTTCCGCTTCGAACGGGAAGCATCAGGTCCATTGCACCAAGCTGTTTGAATACTCAGATCTACTGATCCTACAAAGACACAAAACTGCTTCAGATGGATCGAAGTTGGAATCTAGGTCACCTTGAGTATCTTTCTATTCACCAAACTTCTCTCAAATCATCATAAGAACTAGTTCCTTTCAAAATCAGAGCATCTGAGTAACGTCTCAACTGGCTCCTTAATACTTGGTCTTAGAACCAGAATTCTGCTTCTTGAGAAGCATCATCAAGTTCTATCTACACCTCCCACTCCCAGTATGCATCATCACTTTAACAAAAGGAAAACATAAACAAAACCAAGAATCTAGTTTGAGGTGGCTTAATCAATTGCAGATTCCAAAGTTTCATTATTACATAAAGCAAACATGAAGTCTAAAAAAAACATTAAAACACCCATGGCTGAAGACGCAAGAACCACCGTATCCACGTGGTTAATTGCAATGGTAACATATATACAGAAAATGATAACGCGAACCCCAGAAAAGAAAAACAGGAAAAGCATACTTTTGGGAGCATTTCTGGATGGCTTGCCATGAACAAGAAGAGCATCAGAATCAGTGCCGCCGGTGGACAACCCTCGAGCGGAGAAGAAACCAATCAAAGACTTCCATGTCACCGAAGAAGCTATGAAATCGACCCCTCGACTTATAAAGTGACCGTTGAGCTTCAAGGTATTCGGGTCGAGCCCGAAAGCCCGGGAAATGAATCCGAGGTCCACCCTCTGATCTTCACGTTCAATAATCTGGACAATCTTGGAAACAGATGGGCAAAATAGCTTTATGGTTCTTTTTCCGTCTTCCGTCGCCACTTCTCCCATGGTAACTGGTAATACCAACTCTAAAAACTACGAATGAATCAATGGTTGTGAGAACATTGGAATTATTTGAGTGATACTGTTTCTTCTTCTTTCGATCTCGTGGATTCCAGAACTATCCTCTGCACTAACTGCTCCAATTAGTCGCATGGTTGAAATTATGTATTATTACTAAATTTTGCCAAGTTATTGAAAATAAAATACAAATGCATAAATTTCATGTATCAAATAACTTAAATTATAATATTTGGATTATTTATTGAGTAGGTTTCTTGTGAGACGGTCTCACGAATATTTATATGTGAGACGGGTCAACTATACAATTCATAATAAAAAGTAATACTCTTAGTATAAAAATTAATATTTTTTCATGGATGACTCAAATAAGAGATTCGTCTCACAAAATACGACATGTGAGACCGCCTCACACAAATTTTTGTCTTCTTTGTTTCATGGAGGTGAAATAAAAATATTTCATACCATATAGGTAAAATTAATTTTTTATGGAACGTAACTTATGTTTGGATCTAAAGACTGAATTTCAATTAATCTTTTTTGTTAATTAAATTAAATAATACAAAATAAAATAAATTTTGTAATAAGTTTAGGACAAATATTATTATTTTTCGTCATTTAAATTAAATAAAAACCTAATAATATTTGATTAAAAAATACTAATGAGACGATATCACAAATCTTTATTTGTGAGATCGGTCAATCCTACTAATATTCACGATAAAAAATAATATTCTTAGCATAAAAAGTAATATTTTTCATGAATGACCTAAATAAAATATATGTCTTACAAAATACGATCCGTGAGACCGGTTCACACAAGGTTTTGTCCCAATAAAAAATTGAAGCTCAGAGTTTATTCAATTTTACCGATTAATTTATAAAATGATTTAAATCAAACCAAATAAACTGATTTGACTGTCTTTATTCAAATTTTAAATTGAATTTTCTATTTATTATTGTAAATTTTAAATATCCTTAGCATCCTCATATCATTAAATAAAAATAATAATAAACAAAACCTTTAAAATACGAAAATATTTTTTTTTACTCAAGAATCTATTTCTACAAATGAAAAGGAAAATACATAAGTCAAAAAAATTATATATGGAAGCTTTTTTTATATGACGTCGCGTGAAATCCAGCGAAAGGTAAACAGCACACGAAGGGGTTAACGAGCAGAGCGGGCAAAGAATATGCAGCATCCCCTCCCTATACTTCCATCTTCAATCATTCTTGCTCAAAGTTTCATCTTGCATCACTTTTGTCGCGTATGTTTTTCCCCATCGTGAGTTTTTATTCTGTACCCAAAACTCACAATGTCATTTCTGTGCATGGTTATATGTAATCATGGCTTCTGAATTCTTGATCTTTTGTCTATGCATGTTGTCATTTTTATATCTGGGTGTCGGCGGCTGTGCCATCATGTTTTTAATCTCTTTTTCTTTCTTTCTTTCTTCCTTTGATTGTCATGTAGTTCAGTTATAGTTGACACAATTTTCTTATTGTTAGTGTGGATCTTAATTCTACCCCAGATATGGAAATGGATTTGAAATTTATGGCCGAGCTTGAAGCAATGGGTTTCTCAAAGGCTCAAGCCATAAAAGCTCTCTGCTCTGGTAATTAGTTTTGCTGAAATGTTGCATATACAGATAAAATTTATACCTGGCCCTGATAAAACTTTCATTGAAATCTAGTTTCCCTGTCATGAATATGTTTCTCCTTTTTTTATCATATGTCCAAATCTTTTTGCCAGCATGTGTACCGATGTTTGTGCCCATTCATTCGCTAGTTGTTGTGGAAATGAAAATAGTATGTGCCTTATTTTCAATATCGTCAAGAATCATATTTATCATTTCTGTGTTGCCAGATTTTGTCCTTTTCTTCATTGGTTTACTTTTATGCAAGATTGTTTGAAAGGTTGAGGGATGGTATTTGGAAAGAAAATATCCAAGCTGGTGTTGTGCATTTTCTCAAAATTCTCTCATACGCTATCCAATTTCAAATTCTAAGCACTTTTATTTTGGACTGAAATATAACTGGTTCAAGGTGAAATAACATAGGGATCGCCGAGAACGAGTTGAATGTACCTACTTCTGTTTGATGTGATCAAACATAAAAAGTGAAAAAAAAAAACTGCATTTATGTATCCGCTACATCTCTAAGTGAGAGACATCATAATTTTTTGGAGATTAATGACTTAATTAAAAAATGTGTATCCTTTTTCTAGATTCTCTTTCATATATATTAATAATAACCATTCCTTGTTTGATGAAAACAATTCTGCATTCTTGACCTGCTCTTTAGAGTTTCATCTTCTGTTGTTGCTTACGTATTTGTTACATGTTACTACAACTTCTTCTAAATTTCTTCAGGTAATTCAAGTATTGAGGCTGCTATAAATTGGATTATTGATCATGAAAATGATACAACTAGAACTGAGATGCCAACGGTTAGTTGCTTTTGTTACTTCCGGAATATGACAGTTCTTATCTAAATCAGCCTGGCATTTTTAAACCTCATAATGTAATAAAAACTTGTTGGATTAATTAATTTTTCTGCTGTCTATGCAACTAGTGTCATCAGGTTCCAGCCATCATTCCTATTGAAGCAGTTGACTCAAATCATATTTCTGAACTAGTCAAGCTGAGAGCACAGGCATTAAGGTGCTTTTCGATACCTCTTATGATAAAAAATTTCCTCTCTTTCTTCTCATCTTCACCATCATACAATGAATACTTTAGTGAATATATAATATGACTGTGTTGCCATATTTTCTTCATCTTATTGCTAATTTTCATTTATTTAGAAAACAGGCACATCAGAAAAAAGCAAACGAAGAAAGGAAACAGGAAAGAGAACACGAAAAGGTTATTTTTTCATACATTTCTTTCACTTTTATTTTCTTTTGATGAATTCTTCATTCATGTAACTGTGTCGTCAATCGGTTTTTTGGTTAGTAGCATCTGAGGCATCGACGTGTACTGATTATGTCATGTTCTAAATATTTGGCATTTTGTCTCTTTGTAAAGATTGAAATTTGAGATGTGACTCCTTTAATTTTATTTTCATTAGCATTTTGTAATCTTTATCTGAAGTAATCCTATCTCTATGATTTGGTAAGAAAGAATATAATCGTGATAATCTACTATTGACTTGGTGTGAAGGACCATTTAGAATCATGTTGGATCAGACCTTTTGGATTACCTGGAGTGACTGTGACTCTGTGCTATGCCTTGGTGCTTTGTTCTATGTAACAATATAACCAGAACAGCTTTTCATGTTTTGTCTGATAGCCTATTACAATTACTCATAAAGGTTTTTAACTGTTAGTACTTACTATGAGAAATCCTACATACGATTGGATTTTTGGTTATGTGCCTCTTCTTATGTCAGTTTTTCTAAATACTCTTACCCGTGTATTTTTTAGTAGAAGTTAAGAACAAAGTTATGGATTGCTTCCATTAATGTAAGTAGTACCCTACTGCTTGGTCTTTTGTCACTCGTAGGAGAGGATTCAAGCAGGTAAAGAACTTTTAGAGGCTAAGCAATTGGCGGAAGAAATGGACAAGAAACGGTATGGTGTTGATTTTGGTTTCACTGTTTGTCTACATGCAGTCTTTTGCATGCTATGCTGTTAGTTATACTAATTATGCACCCTTTGATCAAGTCTCAGGTTTATGGCTCAGCGAAGACTAGAGAAAGAGGAGGAGAGAAGGGCTAGGGAGAGAGTTCGTCAGAAGCTGCAGCAAGATAAGGTACAGTTTAATTTTGGTCTACCAGAATCAGATTCAATGCAGACCATGAATATCTGGTGACGATGCCTCTTGTGAGAATTTGTGTGATTTCTTTATCTGTTAAAACAGATGGTAAAACTAAAAGAGACAAAGAGGAGCAACATAACTATAACTTCCCCTCCATTACCAGTTTGATATTCTCCTCTATCACGTCATGATCCTGCTCTTGCTGGATCTTCTTCACCTCTTTTGTATCATGTTCCATTGTACTCTGGAAGATGTCCAGATGTCCTGAAATTGTATACAGATTGGGTTTATTGTTTTTAACAAGTCTCTTGCTTCGTGGAATATTTCCTTCATTCTTTTAGTTGGAACGAAGGAGCATGCTTGGATTGCCTAGTGAAGGCTCAACGTCAATGAATCTTGTGACTGCATCACCACAGAAATTGTCGATAGGAAACCCTGCTTTATTACCTGTTAAGCCTATTGCAGAAAGAGAAATCATGAGAGAATGTTTACGGTGTCTCAAGCATCAAAACAAGGTATTTGGACCTTTAGTTTACTCCTGAATTTGTCGTAACTCAATCTTGCATTTGTAATGTTCCACAATCATCTGTGCGAGCTTTCAAGAAATGCAAGGTTCTGAGTCATATAATAATCAATAACCGAGGGCATTAGAAGAATGCCACTGGAAGAAAGATTCATCCATTTATTCCATGGATACAAACTGCTCGTTTATTTGACATGTAAAAACACCGAAATTGTTGCTGCGTGACCCTTTTTTCTATCAGGATAATTAAGGTTATTGCCAGTGCTCAAATGTGCAAGAAGGTGAAATAAGCAACGAACCAAATATGCTAGCGAATAGCAACTTTGATTATATAATTATATTTTTTTGTTACCAGTTCTTTGTAATGCTTTTTTTTATGGTTACTTTCGAACATGAATCACTCAATGGTGGTGAATATGTTTTAACTTGTTTAGGGCTAAGAGGGGGGGTGTCTCTTTTAGAATTCTGGGATTTTTCATTGGAAGAAAAATACTTTCTCCAAAGCTCATTCCCAAGTAATGTCCAGTTTTTTGTTATTTTATTACACGAGATAAATAACATGGAGGTCATTTGATGTGATAGGAAGATAATACTAGTGCTATAAGGGCCTTCGACACTCTCTTGATTTACGTGAGAAATGTCGTCAACAATCCTGATGGAGGAAAGTTCAGGAAGATCCGCATCAACAACTCAGCGTTCCAGGTAAAGATGTTCCGCAGACATATGCATGTAAAAGCCATCCAGAGCACAACGTAAATTTCATTTATTATTTGATTTTGGGTGGGAATAAGCTTGAATCCAAGTTTCTCGGCCTCTAGATCGACGTCATTACTTCATTTTTTTAACAGGACAGAGTCGGTAAATTCGAGGAAGGTGTCAAGTTTCTTCAACTATGCGGATTTGAGATAGTGGAGGGAGGCAAGTTTTTGTGCCTGGCCCGAGAAAAAGTTCACATGGAGAGATTAATAACAGCGGGGAATGAGTTGCAGAATGCTTTAACAAACCCTTTCTTTGGACTCCTATCTACATAAGTTTCGTCTCGATTTTCTTTTCGATTGAAATGTTAAATTCTTTCTCATATACAGCTGAAAAACTACGTATGGTTTAATGTAATTTATACATTGTTCTCTTCTCATTACATGCACTTGAAAATTACGAAACTTTGTAAATTGACGAACTTTACGAGGAAACAAAAAATTCATTATATAAATAAACAATAATAATCTTGATAAGATAAAAATATCATTATTTTTGACTTGACAAAATCAATTTTGTGTATTTCTTAAACTCATATTCTGATTTAACTTTTACTTAATTTTTTTTAATTGAAATCCAAATATGTGTATAATTTTATAATAATAATTTTATATGTATTTATGTTTTGAAAAAAAAAAAAACATTTGTTAGCAAAAACTTAAAAGCCGGTTCGAGCCGGTTTACATTTCCCTCCACCATTACATTTTACAGTTCCAAGCTTAGAATTCAGCAACCTCTCTCCTGCAAGATTCGTAATCCCGGGCTACAAGCACCCTGCGGCCTCGCAAAATCATTTGTTACGGTTAGGGTTAGGGTTAGGGTTAGGGTTAGGTTCCGGGAGTCGAATTGTGCTGTGACCTAACGACGGAGAACTGGGCATTAGCCTCACCATGTACGCTGATCAAGTCGAGGCTCAATCCAACAGGTCAATTAGAGAGCGACTTAACGGAGCTAATACCGCAGACTCCGGTCGTCGGGTATCAGTTCCCCGCAAGAGGTTAACCTCCTCCCTATTCTATACTTTTGCTTACGTCGGTGAAGATAATGTAATTTTTTCTAGGTTTTTTCTGGCTTTTTTCTTCTGTTTTGACGGAAATGAATTGATTTTTGTGTCTGTATGCACTGATCTGACGCTTCTTATGTTGTTTTATTTTTTGTTTTCGGGGTTTTATGCTGTGAAACTATTTAATCTTTTGTGTAACTGCATATAACTATTAGATGTATGATTTCAGAATGTTTCTTTTTTGGTTGAAAGAAAACTATGTGACACCTGGTTTCTTACCGAGTCGGTGTGAAAGTTTATAGATACCAATGGTAGTTGCAATGGAACAATTATCGACCGGGTAAATTGGGGTTGAGACTTAAGATGGGGTTCGCGGCAACCTCTTTTTCTGGTTCATTTTGTTAGCATTTAAGGGCTATTGGTGTATTCGCATTTGATGATGAATAGAGACATTTTTTCATGTGGGAGAAGTATCCAGAAGATATAACAAAATCTATGCTCTCTTTCTTTAATAAAACAGACCCTTTATTTTAGCAGGTTTTGAATTTTCATGCAGACAAAGAGAAGATGACAAATGGGAACATGATCTTTTTGATGATGGTGGAACTCAAGTCTCAAGTATGGAGTTTTTGGAGTAAAGTGCTATTAAGTATGAAGTTTTACATATATTTTACATTCTATATTGTTGACTCAATCCTCGCGTTTATGGACTGAATAGATCTCCGGATAGGTGAAAAAGATCTCCGTTTGAAGCTCCAAAGGAAGAATATGCAGCGAGCTACTCAAAGTGTGAAGGGATCTTTTGCAGGGGGCACAAGGGATTTACGTGAGAAACTCTCTGGTACATTATATTCTCAGCCTGTTGAGTCTGTGCCTCCTCCAATGAGACCAAAACCAACAGCTGAAGTCACTAAACCTACCAGGAGAAGTGTCATTGCTGAAGCCGCCCCTGTTTCAGAAGCAAAGAAAGTTGCTAACCCTGTACCCAAGAAGAAGGCGAAGGAAATGGTTGGAAAAGTACCATAATCTCTTTTCTGATATATATTTCTGCGGCATGAAAACGTTTCCATTTTTCATTCTCACGTGAGAGAATTATATGAAATGCTGATGACCCCCTCTGCAGCAATGTGTTTCACCGCCTTAAATTTTCATGCAGGTTGAGTCGTTAGATGATTTTCTGCAGTCCCTGGGCCTCGAGAAATATTCGATTACATTTCAGGCCGAGGAAGTAAGCTGGCTTTTTTGTTTCAGTTTGACATTCTTCATAGCATATGTTTTCTGAATTTTACTGATATGAATTGTTTGCTGTATTTTGACAGGTTGATATGACAGCCCTTGTGCATATGAGTGATGAAGATCTTAAAGCTTTGGGAATACCGATGGTCAGTATTGACTCATTGGTTAAATTGCTTTGTCATTGTTCAAATTTTAGTCTTTTACTGAACTTTTATGTCACTTCTATTTGTTCTGGGTAAATAATTTTTTATTTCTCTCACTATTTTTGCTGCCTCTTACCTTTTTTATACTAGTGAAGCATATTCGAATGACAAATATTTTGGCTTGCCTGTGATTTTACTTCAGTAGCTGTAATCCAACTGAATCTTATTGCTTGTGATTTTCTACTCAGCTTTTCAACTTTTACTGCCAATCATACCCTTGCTCAACTGACATTAACTCTATGATCATACGTAATTTAACCTTCTGATGTGTGCAAGAAACTTGATCAACCTTCTTTTGGCATCTCCTGAGCTTTCTGAAATAATGTTTGTAATTTAACTTCCAATGAGCCGATCCTCATCTTTTAACTCAGGAAAGTCTCATCTCATGTATATTTGGAACCAACTCTAGGTAGCCTCTTCTTTCAATAGCTACACTTGGGTTATAGAACCATCTTGTTTCCTCCAAAATATACACTTTGGTGTAGAGCCAGCAGGGTTTTAACTGAAGTCTAACAAAATCTCTGTAGAGAAATAGATAATCCTTGTTGTGACATTTTGATGCTGCATGTTTCTGGTTGGAGTCCTGATCCTTGTGGCGCAATGGTAGTATAAATCAATAGCAAGGCATGAGAGTTTCAGGGAAGAGGTTGCAAGTGATCCTCCCCCTACCCAAACTAGACACTTACATGCTATGTAGCATGGACACTTAAAAAAAAAATCTGAAGTATTGGACACGGATACGACATGCGGATACAGAAAAATCCGCTTTGTTGATGTTTTTAGGGTTGACTAGTCGGATACGTTTTGGACACCCCGCGGAAACGTTTCGGCAAAAAAAATTTTGATTTTTGGCCTTTTCTTTTTAAATTACTACTCTGAAGTTGTATATTGTATATATTTAAATAGATATGTATACATATTATGCAATATATTTATATAAATATTTATTTCTCTATAATTTTTAATAATAAATTTATATATATATATATAAATATTTTTTTTTAATAATTGTCGTATCTTATCCTTATCCGTGTCGTACTCGATACGATACCCGTGCCCATATTCATGCGACATAGCTTAAATGTCAATTTACTACCCCTTTTGGGCTAGCTCAACATGATTATAGAATAGGTTAAATGTCTTCGAGAAATTGTATTTATGAGAGCTTGAGAGGCTTTTCAACACTTCCGATATCATGAGTGATAGGGCTGTAAATAACAAGTTTATTTGTTTGAAATACGAAAGTGACTCATGTCGCATGCTTGTGTATTGTCAAAACTGTAGAGGCGGGCATAGACGTTAACTATGCAGTTTAACTTAAGAAGAGTCAAGAGAGTTGAATATATATACCTGAATTGAGTAATACATTGTCAAGCTGATTCTAGGCTCTAGCTTAATTACTCTTTGAACATGGCCTGATTGGACAAATAACTTACCCGTTTGAAGAAGTTAAACTTTAATCGGTTGTTGGTTAATCCATAGCTCCATTGGCAGGATTGATTTCTCTACATATCTCTTAGTTTTCACATATTCCCTTTCCTGGGAGGGTATTCATTCCTTGTATTTACGTGTTTGAAAATTTGTCAGGGCCTTTATGAGGGCTATAATATTAATACTTATGTACATTTAAAAGCTCTATAAGAAGTGATGAATTTACAAAGAATGGGAAACGAGTTTCTGGTGGGTATTCTCTATAAAAGTTGCTGCATGTAATGTTTTTTTCCATCTTTCTGCATTCCCTTAAACACAACGATAAAAGTGGTCAATAAAGAGTACAAAAGTCGCTGGTGGTTACATTTTTTTGTGCCCCCTTTTATGTTTACCCTTCTATTTCGTGTTCTACTTCACTACTTGATATAGTCAAGGACTGGACTATGCAACTGTGCCATTGTTCTTGATGAATTTGCAGTCAAACTCAGTGGTTTGCTATTAATTTTCAGGGTCCAAGAAAGAAGATTCTTCTTGCTTTGGAGGCAATAGTCTAATGTGTGGATAGGATTGGTCATTCATTGGCGTACTAGATTTTATCATACAAAATGTCGACCATCTTGCGGACCAAAAGTTAAACTAATTTATGTTATCAGGTCATCTTATCGTTTTTGAGTGATTTCAAGTTGTATTACTGACGATTTAATTTGCTTGTCGTTGTAGTTGGATATAGATAATTGACAAGATTGAAGGACTTGGGATCCAAGTTGTAGTGAATGTGTTGTTTTGTCCATTTCAGTTTATTCCAAGATCCTTTTACTGTGAAAACATTGATTAACATGCCATGTATTTTCGCACATGAATATTGGTGGTTGATTCACTTTTTTTTCCCTTTTCATGAATCAATACACGTGACGTCATTTTTTAGGAAACCCGTGTCATCATGATTTCTGTTTTCGGACATTTAATTTCGTTAAAAATCAGCATGTGGCCAACCAAAGCAGCTAATTCTTGGGGTATCGAATTGTATATCGTGTCGACTGCCAAACATACATAATGAATACTAAATAGTACCACCAAAACTAAATATATCTGACGACGACTGCAGTAATGCATGCAGTCTAATGGGTTAATCGAGAGCTATGCCTCGTTGGGGAGAAATAATATTTTTGAATTTAATTGATAAAATATCTTGATTTGAATTATTTTTCTAACAATATCTTTTTTTGTTAATTTGATTTCATTTAACATTTTGTGAGATTTTTTGTTTCTAAGATAATGAAATAATTAAGCAAAGATATGTTATATATGTTATTTATGATAATGATTTAAAGAGATATGGTATTAAGAGTTTATTTCTAATAAAACTCTTATTTTTCTTGTGCAATAGGTTTCCTTGAAGAATAAAAGTCTACATCTTATCAAGGACATCATAAAGCTCTCTCTTCACTAGGTCTTCTCCCACTCGATCATACATACATATACGCACGTATGCATGTCGTGAATATCAGATAAATAAGTCATCAAGGTTCGTGCTGTTTTGAAGAGCGGTGATCGCGTGTTGCCTTGAATGTTGGGGACATCTGCAGACAATATCCGTAACGAAGTTGGCTGAAGATCGTTTTCGTGTCTCCTCTTTTGGCATCACGTTTTTTTGCTTTCTTAGTTGACGTTTTATTATTGCTGGTTGTTTTAGAAAACGTTTATTTTCTCAACTTGTTGAGGAATTTGATTTTTGTGAAAATCACTAGTGATTGGTTTTTGTGTAAACGTTTCGGTTTTCTAGTGATTAATTTTTACCATGAGGCTCCGCACAAGTATTTATATTTGTGTAAATTTAATCTCGTCCGTCTATTTATTTAAAGTGAATTTTTGTTACAAACTTTAATATTCTGCTGCATGTTGTCTTAAATATTGTAACATTTGACACAACACTTAATTCTGATAAAACACAAATTTACGATTTTACACTACTGTTGATATATTTACACATATCTTGTCGAACACGATTTCTAACACTCGTATTCACAAACACCGAATTACGAATCAATCAGAAAAAGTGAACAACAGCCCAGATTCAAGTTTCTCAAGGAAAATCATTCTATTGCAGAACATGTAGGCTAGTTTGTCATCCCATGATGGATTCTATCCTTCGTCCAAACGGTAAAACCAAGACAAAAACGTAAAGTACTATGCCCAAAGTTCGATACATAGACGCACATTTGATATCCCTCTTCCAACCAGAAAAGTCTGTCAATCTAAATTTCCTGTCACCAAATATAATTTCAACTTATTATTATGATTTTCATCAATTCCGGTAGCCAAGAGCTTGATTCTGAAGATTTTGGTTGTCTTCCAAAAGACGATCGTATTCTAGGAGTAAATCTGAAGCTTGTTTCTGAAGGGCAGCAACGTGACTTTCTGCAGTTTCAAATTTCTTATCTTTTTCTGTAGACTCCAACTTAAGCTTCTTTAGATTTTCGGTTAAGCTTAATACTTCTTTCTGCAAGCGCTTCATTTCGCCAGCAGCTTTCTCTTCTTTTTCCTTGAGCTGCAATTTTTCTTTCTCGAGTCTCTCAACTTCTTGCTTTGAAACTCCAGTGCTGCCCCTTAATTTGATCAATTTTCGCATGAAATGATGCATGCGGTCGATTAAAAATCCGAGGAAGAGAGAAAATCCTGCAAGATGAGTACATAATTGAAGCAACACAATTGTAAAGGATGGAAATGAGAAGGAAAAAGAAGTCCACGAAAATAGACAAGCATTAGTATCTGGAGATTATACTTGTACAAGAATTAACTTCTTTCTAGTTTCAACTGATAAATGTGAATTTTAATCCAATAAAATACATTTAGTTTGGAAGTTGATTATAAACATCATAAAACTTAGTATAATCAGTAAAGTAAATGCCAAATATGTGTTGGACTAGTACTAAGCCTGCTTAAATCCCACTTTGCAGAATAAGGTAAGATTCTCGAGCTCAGGAACTGGCATCATAGCCATGGAAGTCAAACTAAAGACAATTATATCAACGGATGCCAATCGCTATACTACTAAGAGGGGTGAAGGTTTAAATTAGAAAAATACTGCAGTTAATGCGGCCCAGATGATTGGTATGAGGTTCACAATCGAGAGACATGGTTGAACTTTGAAAGGTTTCAAGTGAATTAACGAAGCAAGATGACCTATTTTTTGCATTAAATTCAAGCCCTACTATAACCTACTGAGAAGAGATTGAGCACGGTAATTGAGGAGGGGTTGGTACACACCCCTTCCTCAACCCTTCCATCCTCTACTTGGGTGGTAATAACTGCCACCCACTTCGATTTGTGGAAGGATTAAATGAGTTTACGTAATGAACTCATCCATTAACTTGAGTTACTAATTTTAGTAAAAGACAGATGTGAAACAATTACTAGCAGAATCCATCACCTGCCAAGGATCTACTTGACCAGCAGATTCTATATCTCAAGATTAATGTTAAATCAAGTATACCCAACGACAACTGCAGTGTAAATTTTTGAGCAATCACAAAAGAGATTGTGTTCTCTTACAAGTATCTTGCCATTGAACACAAATATTCGATGAAATATAGAAAAGAGCATCGAGAAATAAGCCTGAACAATGCACTGCCACATCTAATGTTTCTTCTTTCGTTCAATTTAATAGACTCTACAGACAACCAGTTAGCAAACCTTATGTAATCGTTGCTATGCCACATCCGCAAATTATGCAAGTCGGAAATACAAGACTAGAGAAAGCAAACATACCACCAAAAAAAAAATTCTTCAATGGGGGATTAAAGTTATCAATATAAAAATATAGAGGGATATTTGCTCATTGATCTGTCCTAAGAGAGTTTTAGCCTTTCTGAAAAAGGGAGTCACTATACAATTTACCCTGTAGATGATGCACGGGAAATTTAAAAAAAGAAAACAGCTTCTACAGACTAAAAAATAAATGGATAGTACACAACTGATAAAAGTGCATACAAAGCAATAAGAACATAAAAGGTTTTCCTCATATCCATCCTTCAACTGAAAATGTATGGCATTAAACAAATTTTGTATGAACATTAATCTGCTATTCTCTGAAATCAAAGCATCGATGAAAATATGAAACACCTAATTAGACAATCACAAGTTGCTATAAAATGTACCAGAAGAGATAAGGTAAATGAGCACGGAGAAGAACATTTCAGGGAACAAATATCGATACCAGAAATCACAAATATAGACAATGGAATTAAAGGGCGTTGTATCCATGCGCCTAACTTCAAATAAACCAACATTTTTTAGGGGAAATGCAGTAAAACAATCTGCTTGCACGTACTCAAAACTCGAGAATCACAATAAGTAACCATATTAGTCATCTTTCACCAAAAAATAATGGTCAATACCCATCAGAGTAGCCTCTAACAAGTTGGTCCTCCAAAGTACTTGATCCATTGGTGTCATTGTTCCATGCTTAACCCCCTTATTCTGAATCTTGAGTATGCTAAATAAGTTTGATAAGAGAATAACAAATATAGTACCAGCAATGGTTAAAACAGTAGCCCTTCTCATTTTCACTTGATCCAAACCCTTCATTACCAGTTCCCTAAGTGGCCCTATCTTCACCATCAAAAGGAATGCCACCAAGCCCTCCGAAAATACAACCAAAAAGAACAAC
This sequence comes from Primulina tabacum, assembly GCF_025594145.1. NCBI lineage: Eukaryota > Viridiplantae > Streptophyta > Magnoliopsida > Lamiales > Gesneriaceae > Primulina > Primulina tabacum. The sequence goes on from NC_134557.1 coordinate 5,852,336, forward strand.
GGAATCATTTTTGCCACGAGAAAGAATATATCTTTTCTTCAGCACTTGGTGAGTTAAAATTTTCTCGAACTGGAGAACATACACAATCTGTCAATAAATTAATCCCATTTCATACTTTCAGATATCTTCCAGAAATGAACATAAAAGGCAAAGATAATTTTAGATTTTCTCAACTAGAGCTTTTGTTTCAGACATCAGCATACAACCAAATTAAAGCTACAGTTAGTAAAAATTGAATCTTGGACAACACAGTGCAGAAGCTTTTGAAAAGAAAGAATCTTTAATGCGCTATAGCCTCTTCTAACATGAGAATATCGCCTGATTTATACCAGAAATCAGGAAAACCCATTTCTCGAACTGAGGTTTAAGCAGAATGCGAGGGGTCGAGACTACAGATCTGTAAAAATTAGCAGCTGACAAAACAAGAACTTATTTAACCAAATCCCGTTCATTCTTTTTGCCCCCTGAACCCTTCTCTCTTGTTTCGTTGGAGGTTTCGCATTACTTGCTGAAGCTTGATTAATGGCGATGTCTTTTGCGATTAATGGGATGATTATGCTTTACAGATGACAGAAGATTAGCATAAAGAAGTAGAAAAAGGGCGCGTGGTTGCAGCCAAAATAGTTGAGAGAGTGAACTTGATTCTTATAAGAGTGAAATCTGAATGAAGTCGAAGTTAAGGCAAAGTTAATACGTAAAACACACGAATACAGGCAACATACGGAGGTGAACACCAAATATTATACAGCATTTGAGTGGGACGATATTGTGTCAAGGATAAATTAATACTTTTTATGTCAAAGAAAAATTATTATTTTAGCCGAATTTCTTAAACAATTCTTACTGGTTTCGAAAAAAGATGTGTTCTGTATTATATTAATCGGGATAGATACTATTTGTGAAGGGTGAGTGTTTATTTTAATGTTGTAAGATCTTGTTTACTTTTGGTTGCGCTGCAACCATGAAAAATAAGAACTTCACATGCGACAATCAATCAATGTCTTTGACGATCAACCACGAAAATAAGAACTTCACATGCGACGTCGATCTTTTTGGATACTTCAGTACACAAGCATCTTATACTTTTAAATTATTGTCCTCAGCAAATTTTCTCCATCCAGTAGTAAATGAAACTTTCCCTTTTCTACAACTGCACCTTACAAGCCATGTCTTCCCTTCGAAAACAAGGAGGATCGAGCTATTTCCCGTGCCAACCAAGATTTCTTTGTCGAATTCTCGCGATATATGCTTGCAACAACAATAAAATTATTAAGCGATTTTAATTCATGGGCTTTGAAGCCTTAAACTAAGGAATCATGAAAAGTAGCATATATAATAATAGAAACAATAATAATTACTCAAGATATCTATTAATGAATTACCAAAATCGAACTTCCAGTGCAGATATAAGATGGATGCATCACGACTGTGGTAAACCGGTTTTCGGTTGGCTTCTCAGACATGAAATCTAACGCCCTCGTATAGGCTTTGGATCTGTCGTCACCATACATTGCCTGCTGTTTCACTTGCTTCCTGTCTGGGTGTTTCAATTTTATGACTTCAAAAAATAACATTTTATGCACACAAGATATTATAACATTGCAACTCGTATAGTAGCTAAAAATCCCCTAATATCATTGTTTCAATAAAGATTAACCCCGATAATCAATATGTTATAGCAAATCTTGGTGATGTATCGATTTTAGATATCGATTATAATGATGGTGGAGAAAATATAGATGATTGCGATGTTGTTCTGTAACAATCGAGAAATATTTTTGCAGTAGTTTTGAGCTCACAGTATCCACTTCGATGCTAGAAACCTTTAAGATCTTGACACATGTCCAAGGAAAAAAATATTTTGCTGGATATGTGTCAGGCAAAATCAAGAATCACATACACGACAACAATTTTTATTTTTTGCTTTTGAACCGATATATATATGTCAATCTATTTGAATATTTTGCATTTCCGGAATATATGCATTTCCGATTTAAAAGGCAACATTTCCGGAGTGCATAAAGACATCTGGTACAATTTAATATTTTTTAAAAAAAAACCTCGGCACTTTTGATGGAACCATTGTCTCTAAAATTATCGATTCTCACTGTTAGTTTTGCTTTTAGAAACTTTGATTCTAATCTCGTTGAAACCTATTATTGTTGTAAAAAGGGGTCTGACATTGATGGTAGCTCTGAAACGAGGAATCACATTGGAAGAGCTTCTTGGGAAGAGAAGGATAGTGAAGAGGACAGTGTGAGGCGAAGACACGATTTTACTTCCAATGGAGACGAGTAAAATCCCACAACAGAGAATCACTTCTCAACACGATCAACACATAAGCAAGCAATTCACGAAGACATAAAACACTTAATTTGCCCAGAAAAGGTCCCCATCAAATTTGATCACTTAAAATTTCAATACGACGCCACATTAATTTTATAATTATGATGTTACCTTTATTTGAATATTAATCAAATTAATTATAATAAGAACTATACAAACATAAAACCAATGCGTCGGTAGACTAATATGTGATCAAGAACCCTGGTGTGATCGCATGCACATATATCATTTCTGTAACCATTTCGTAAGTTTGATGTCAATATTTTTTTATCCTCCTAGTCGTGGATAACTATAATTATTTATAGGAACGTTAAGTTATACCAAAAAATTTAATATATGATACATTTAAAAAAATGAATATATGATACATTAAAAAGGCCAAAGAATAAAATCTATGTAAGTTAAGATACATAAAAATAAAACTAATCAAATTATTTCTAAAAAAATAAAGATTAAAATTAATAGTGAGTAGACAAACGATTTGAGGAAACTGGATCAAATTTGGAAGTGTTTGGGGTCTTGGTCGTCGGTCAGACGTTGACATGTTGAATAGTCAACGGACAATTACAATTTAACATAAATATAGGACAGCCAGCTATTTGCTAGCTAAATTCATGGTACTCATACATAAATGTAGGATGCAATCGTTTGTTATGTTATTTATTACTCATTTATTAGATACAAGCAGTGTTACATTTATAATCAAATTTACACAATTATTCTTACAATATAAAAATTAAATACAAAAATTGCGTTTATAAAAATGTCACGATAAATTCAATACAAAATCTCACGATACAATTGTTATAAATATCGTATGATTCATCAAATCCAATAGATGAGTACCATTATTTAGTGGACAAAGTCAGTGTATATATATATATATATACAGTTTTGATATATTAAACACATATCGTGTATATTTATATGAGCACCGATGAAGTGACACTCACCTATTGGATATGATGAAACATTGTACATCCAATAAATGAGTATCGTACATCACATCGGTGTTCACATAAATGTACAAGATATGCGTACTTCGAAATTTTATGTCTCTGTGTGAAATATTCTGTTATTTTTGTAATATTATTATATAAAATATGCCTCTTGTTACAGGTGTACCAGTCCCTTTCCTCGAACCCATTCATCATGCCAAATGGAGTCGGCTTTGCTTAAAGATCCGGTTCGAGTCTATTTCAATGTACTAACTTTTGGATAATAATAATAATAATAATAATAATAATAATTTAGAAAAGTTGGTGGTTTTCTTTTACTGATTTTGTTCTATTTAATATTAATTTTAATTTAAATTTAAATTTATATTTTGAATACTTACTTTTTCAAAAAAAAAAAAAAAATTACAGAAATCGGGAGCCGGCCAAATTTGAATTCCATGAGATGAATATATTACAATTTTTTTGAGTACGGAATTCTTATATTTTTAAAATAGTGTTTCACGAACCTCTCTATTTGAAATTCAAACGAACAAGTTTTATATATTTGAACTTCTAATCCATTAAATTTAATTTGCTAGAGAAGTATTTTAAAAATCCAAAGTTCCTTATTTTTTACAAGACTTGGGAATATTTTAATTTCTTTATATTTTTTCCGACCTATCAATTGTCTTGATCAACTAATTAGCCTAACAAATAACATGGTTTCTTAATACACTTGGGAACACTTCAAGATTGGATTACATGACGGGAATTTGTCAACCTATGTGTGAAAAGGTCTGGACACGAGTGAACGTGGTTATTACAAAGTAAACAAGTGTGCATGAATTTAAGAATTTAATTATTATTATTATTAAAATATAATTGTACTTAATTATATAATTAGGGTTGTTCACACTACGTCTTATGCCCAGGAAAGTCGAATTAGTCTATTTTGTAATTTTTGTTACCATTTTTTTCTTTCTAAATTTAAAATTTTAAGTTCAACCTACCAACTTGATTGAAATTTCAACGGACCTTGGAAATTTTAACAGAACTTTCTATATTTTTTATTTTTAATTTTTTTAATTATTAGTTTCGAGTTAACTTCATAATTGTTACTTAATGCTAGTGCCCGTTTTGGAAAGTTAACATTTTTAAAAAATCGTAATAATTTTGAGCTCAAATTGGAAAATTTTGTCAGCCAATATATTAAATATGGTTTTGTGGGTTTATTTTGCTTAAATTTTATTTTTACAAAAACATAGAATTGTATGATGATTTTTTTTCATACGAGAAAAAAATCGAGCGAAATTAATATAACTTTATCATTGAATCGAGAAGACTCTTTCTCTACCTCCGTTGGGTTGGGTTGGGTAGACGAGCTGGAGGAGTTCAACACAGCTAGACGAGTGAAGACTTGGTTCGTGGGGAGGATTCCAACAGTCAACCGTAACGGGTTGCTACGGTCAATCATTGATTCATTCATAAACCCTTCTTTCTCCCTCATCATTTACTCAATCTTTCCATCTGGTCTTTCTCTCTCTCCCATCCTTGATTTTACTTCTGTGTTGTTGCTTTACATTTTAATTTTCTTGGTGTGTTGATGTTTTTGCTAGATTTCTTCTTACCTCGGAGCTTTGTTTGAATTTTTGTTCTTCTGTTGTTTCTGGGTTTCTCCGCAGAAGTCTCGCTGAAGGAAAATGGCTGTAAGTCTACATTTCTTGAACATGGTTTGCTGCCTGGTTGTGTTTTTGGCTGCAAAGTTTCAATCTTTTTTCTTGTTGTTGCAAGTCTAATGATGCTGATTGGTAGATAATTTTGGACAACAATTCATGATTTTGAACTTTAATATTGAATTATTAGGTTCTGATAAATACTTGGATCGAGTATTTATTGGGAAAGAAGTTGATTGATTGGCCCAGATTGTCCTTTTTTTCTGTCGCACTTCATTGGTTTCCCCCCCCCCCCCCCCCCCTTCATTTTGCTTCTTTCTTTCTGTGTTTTTTTTCCTGCACGTGAAATTAAATCCCGTTTGGTTGCTTTGATCGAATTGTACACGAATGTTGTGAAGTCAACAGATCTAGTGCAGAATGTAAACAGGGAAATGATTGCAGAAAATTTAATAGTGGTAAAATAGAAGAATGGATAGAGAGAGGATCCTGATTCATGTTGATTCTGCTGCGGCGTTTTACATCTTAATTGGTTATTGAAATTTGAAATGTATAGAAAAGTTTTAATCCATTTTGGTTTAGATAAGCAATCAACTTAAACTTGGGTTTTAGTTTGGTTTTTACATCCACTTCCACATGACAGCATATTTTTCTTTATTTTTGTTTCTTGAACTGAATATCATTATGATTCAATTTTAAGTCGAAATAATAGTATGACGGGAAAAATGTTTCTTCTATGATTGTTCGTACTGGATGTTGTGGCTTATCTTAGTCCATGTTTTAACATAATTTTGTATTTTTTTTCTTTGTCGAGTCGAAGCCCTTGAAACAAGGGACATCTTTTGCTTCATTTTTTGGATTGCAAGTCTTGAACAGCAGTTTTGTTAAATTTGAGGGATAATGGATTATATTTAGTTCAAAAAAAGCTAGTGTTTCCTTGTTTATAAGTTAAATAAAACCTTCATTATTTTAGTTCCGCGTTATGTATATGTGGTTGTGCTTTTCTTGGGTTTATCCATCTTAAAACATGAAATGCAGATATGTTAAATGGTAAATTAACGGCCTTGAAATTATATGGATGCCCGAATATCTGCTCAAAATGCATTAATAAATCAAAACACTTGTGTCCTTTGATAAATATTTTTTATTTTTTGTAAAGAGCGTGATAGTTAAGTATTTTTTGTGAATATACTACAATATTTTCTTTTCCTTGTTCGCTGGAAACATATATCTCGAGTTTCTCGTGTAAGAACCAATTGTTTGCATTTAGTAAAAGGTAATGACATTACCGTTTTGTTGTGAAATCAGCGTTCAAATGTGCCAAAATTCGGAAACTGGGAAGGTGAAGACAACGTTCCTTACACAGTTTACTTTGACAAAGCAAGAAAAACCAGGGGTGGAAAGATGATCAACCCGAACGAGCCCCAGGAGAATCCTGAGATGTTTGAAAATGTCAACTCTTCGCCTCTTGCTCCTGCTAATGCTCCTGTTTCTCCATCAAGACCGAGAACTAGACCTGAGGAGCCTATTGTGAAGGGGGCAGGTGAAGACATAGGTTTCAGACAGTCCGGTAACCCTCCAGCTCAAAATGAAAATACGAGTCAAAAAGCTGCTAGTGAATCAAATTACGGTGCCCGTAGACCGAAGGCAACTCGATCCCCAAGGCCTAGTGCAGGATCTGAGCAAAGCTTTGAACGATCACCACTTCATCATCATCAGCAGGCAAAAGTAGGGGGTAGAGTCGGCGAAGGAAAGAACTATGAGGGTAGTCAAGGTACCACTGGGAAATCGCGTATGAGACAAGCTAATCTTGGAGATGACAGTGTAAGTTGTCACGTTGGTTATCTGGAGCTGTTTTTTATTCCATATATATTGCTAGAAGTAAAAAGTATATATTTGGAGTGAAATGTGAAATTATGAATATTATGTTCTGGAATCAAAGGTCTAACAGATATATTAGCATATTACCTTTCAAGAACCATTTTCTTATTTTCATTTTACCATCAAATAGAACTCGCATTTTGTCAAAGGCTCTGGTTCTTATTCCCTGGCTACCACCAAATCATGCTTACCAAACAATTTGACCGGCTGGGTCTTTTTAATTGTGTGCATTGCAATTGGCAGCCTGATAAAGCCGCAGCAGTTCCAAAATTTGGTAATTGGGAGACTGATCCACAGTCCGCAGAAAATTTTACCGATATATTCCAGAAAGTTCGGGAGGAAAGGAATGCAGGGCCCGGAAACGTGTCAACCACACCTAGACATTCTTCTTATCCAACACGCAGTCAACCATCCAATCAACCAAAGGTTGGTTATCCAATACCTGCACGTCATTCTATAGACTCTTGTATGTTTCCAAGTACTGATTCAGCTGTCTTTAATGCAGAAATGCTGCTGCCCTTGGTGGTAAAACTAGATGATTCATCGTTTTCTGTGAGAGTTCGAGCTATGCTAAAGGTGTAAATTAGCTTGGAAAGGCTATTGTGATGCAAAGATGGTGGCATTATTTCAGTTACAACTAGTGTGCTTCTTGTGGACAATAAACTAGAGGTCTTTGTAGATCGCTTATTCTTCTTATTATTATTCTTCTTCATCGTCGTCTCTGCTCTCTGGTGATTACTTGTACTGTGCTCTTCTCCCTTTGTATACTCTAGCTGAAAAGAGAGAGATCAACCGTTGGTAGGTAGATTCTTTCATTCCAAATTTCAATTTGTTTGCTTTGACAAACTATGTTGAATCTTCATCAAGTCTGGTTTGCTTTACGAGCTTGCGTTGCATTCTTGAGTTGTAGAAGATGCATTCATCAGTACTCCCTATATTTTTTATTAACTTCAGATTCAAATTTAATATATTTTTGTTTGAGCTTTACCAGTACTCAGCTGAAGTACATATGTTTTTGCAATCATTTTAGTTACCATTGTTGTTTTCTATATCGCAATGGAATATTTAGTAGTTTCTGCAACCGATATTTTTTAATGTGTGAACTGTTACATTAATCGATGTTTTTTTAAAATTGAAAACTATGATTTATTATAATAACACAGAAAGTTACAAGAAAAACGGACGAACAATCCGCGAGACACATCACAATTTAGGGGGAAAAACGATAACTATACTATCGAGCAAATAAATTTTTAATCTCTAACTAGATTTGAGATAAGCAAATGGTTAATCGATGTTGCTGTTGGATTAATGGACTTGATTTGATTTAATTAAAAAGTTAGATTTTGAAAAATGATTTTAGTTATGAATTTGAAATGATATCTAAAATGGACGTGTTTAAAATCAATTTATGTAATATTTTATTTTTATTTCTATCATTTTTTTAAAAATAATTTAAATATAATTAGCGTATAATTTTTTTTTTCTTATTATGATTACATATAGGCAAAAATTTGTGTGAGACAGTCTCACGGGTCGTATTTTGTGATATATATATCTTATTTGGGTCATCCATGAAAAATATACTTTTTATGCTAAGAGTATTACTTTTTATTGTGAATATCGATAGTGTTGATCTGTCTCATATATAAAGATTCATGAAAACGTCTTACAAGAGAACTTACATATAAGGCCTCAAATTAAAAGTGTATTAGCAAATTATTGTAACTAGATGCATCACTTCTGCTTTGAAAGCGTATTTATTTATAAGGAAAAAAAACAATTGATTCACTTCATAAAATATAAATAATGTTGGAAAATAATATTTAAAATGTGTATATTGAATATTTGAATGTTGAATATTTGAATGTTGAAAATAAGAGATGTAAATATTGAAAATTAGTGTGTGATGATGTAGGTAATGATGTATTTTATTTTTGGATTATTTGTAAAGATTCCTATAAATAGATCTCTCATTTGTAAAGAAAATCACAATTGAGTAGAGAGAAAAATATTATAAAGTAGTGTAGTTTGGTAAATTTTGAGAGTTTGAGATTTTTACTTTTTACCTTAAATTTTTACTTTTTCACAACACGTTATCAGCACGAAGCTCTAAAAGTCCTACATACTTTCCCAAGCTCCAAACAGAAGAAAAAGGTAACAAAAATAATTATATTTATTTTACTGTTATTTATTTATTGTGTATTTATTTAATATACAATATAATGTTATTATTAGAAATAATAAAAATAAATTTTTCATAAACTTGTTATAAATCCTGGGAGGATGTTAAGACGACATCCCACACTCCCGGTAAGGGATACGACAAGTATAAAAGCCTATAAGGTTTTTAAACAAAATAAATTATGACACTCATTATAATATTATGATATGATATACATAATTATTTAAACATGTCTAATATTATATATATCATATTATTACCATAAAATTATACAAATACATACCTTTATTTTTTTGTACCCCAACGGTCATAAATGGTAAAAAACAGCTAGTTTTTGCCCTATAAATATGATCTCACAAACACATTCCATCACTCCAACTTTCTCTTCTTCTCTAAAAATTATTCATCATCAAATTTTTCGAAGAAAAAAGAAGATGGCTTTCTCAAGGATATTTTTAATTATTTTGGTTGTCATACTCACGAGTCTTGTATTTATCGAAGAATATCCTCCTCGTGCGTTTTCTTTATTTTTACAAATACTTGTACTTGTTGTTTATCCGTTACTTTGTATTGCAATAATTATTAACTAATAAAATGCATCGTAATTTTTTTTAGCACCACCATGTCAAATTTAACAAAGCTCGAATTTGTTGCGCTCGACATCACGGGAAAGAATTATATGCCATGGACTCTAGATGTAGAAATGCATATTGAATCATTGGTTCTAAGCGAGACCATTAAAGAAAATGGCATATGCACGTCACAAGAAAAGGCAAGAGCCATGATAATTTTGCGTCGACATCTCGACGATGGATTGAAATGTGAATATCTGACTGAAAAAAATCTCATGGCTTTGTGGAAGGGATTAAAAGAAATATTCGAACATATAAGAGAAGTTATACTTCTGACCGCCCGGGATGAATGGAATACATTGAGATTCCAAGACTTTAAAAAAGTCAGTGATTACAATTCGGCGATGTATAGAATAATCTCGCAATTAAAATTTTGTGGACATGAGGTCACAGAATCTGAGATGCTTGAAAAAACATTTTCCACGTTTCATGCATCAAATATTACTCTACAGCAACAATATAGAGTACGTGGATTCGCGAGATATTCTGAACTCATCGCCTGTCTTCTTGTGGCGGAAAAAAACAACGAGCTATTAATGAGAAATCATCAGTCTCGACCCACTGGATCTACAGCATTTCCAGAAGTAAATGCTGTAAGTAAAAATGAATTTAAACCTGGAAACCAAAATCAAATTCAAAGACAAGGTTATGGTCGAGGTCGAGGTCGTGGACGTGGACGTGAACGTGGACGTGGAATTGGCCGTGGTCGTGGTCAAGGCCGTGGTCAAGGCCGTGGTTTTGAAAATAATCGAGATAGTTATTTTTATAACTCATCTCAAAAGAACGTCCCAAACCATCCACAGAAAAGGCATCATGAGAATACAAGTGTTAATGAGAAGCACTCAAAAAGATATGAAAGTTCTTGTTACAGATGTGGTACTCCAGGACATTGGTCCAAAGTTTGTAGAGCCCCTGAGCACCTTTGTAAACTTTATAAATAATCATTAAAGGGGAAAGAAAAGGAGACCAACTTCACTGAACGCAGTGACCGTTTGAGTGATTCAACTCATTTTGATGTTGGTGATTTTATGAATGATTTCTCTGGAAATGATCAATATGTTGGTGGGATAGAAATGAACAATATTGATGCTGCAGATTTTCTCAACGATTTCTCTGAAAATGAACAATATAATGGTAGAATATAAATGTACAATAATTTATTTTTCATGTATTCATAGAATAATGTTTTATTGTATAATTATGATTTGTATTTAAATATATATTGCAAGTAATTTATTTCATTGCATATATTTTTGAAGTTCAGATATGGAAAATGCTATGAGCAAAGCTGAAGTTTGCATACCCGATAGTGGTACAACGCACACTATCCTCCGAGATAAAAGATATTTCTTGGAACTAAAACCAACAAAAACAACGGTGAATACAATATCAGGTCATGTAGACTTGATTAAAAGATGTGGTAAAGCACAATTTTTGTTACCTAATGGTACAAAATTTTTTATCAATGATGCTTTATATTCACCACAATCGAAAAGAAATTTGTTGAGTTTTAATGATATATATTCCCATGGGTATGATACTCAAACAATGAATGAAGGGAATGAGAAATATATGTGTCTTATCACATATAAATCAGGAAAGAAATATGTGATTGAAAAACTACCAATGCTCCCTACTAGATTGCATTATACACATATAAGTCCCATTGAATCAAACATGGTAGTTGATAATTCTTCGATATTAACCAATTGACATGATCGATTGGGACATCCTGGATCAACAATGATGCGAAGAATTATAGAAAATACACATGGTCATCCACTGAAAGACCAGAAGATCTTTCAGAATAATAAGTTTCAATGTAAAGCATGTTCTTTTGGAAAACTTATTATAAGACCATCACCAGTCAAAATCCAAACTGAATCACCAATGTTTCTTGAACTTATTCAGGGTGATATTTGTGGACCAATCCATCCACCATGTGGACCATTCAGATACTTTATGGTATTGATTGATGCCTCCAGCAGATGGTCACATGTATGTTTATTATCAACTCGAAATGTTGCATTTGCAAGATTACTTGCTCAAATAATAAAATTGAGGAATCAATTTCCCGATTATACAATCAAGAAAATTAGACTTGATAATGCTGGTGAATTTACTTCCCAAACTTTCAATGATTATTGTATGTCTATGGGAATCATTGTTGAGCATCTTGTTGCTCATGTACATACACAGAATGGATTGGCTGAATCATTGATTAAACGTCTGCAAATGATTGCTAGACCAATGATTATGAAAACAAAGCTCCCTATTTCTATATGGGGACATGCAATTTTACACGCTGCTTCATTAATTCGCATCAGACCAAGTGCATATCATAAATACTCCCCATTGCAGCTTGCATTTGGTAAAGAACCAGACATTTCTCATCTGAGAATTTTTGGATGTATGGTGTATGTGCCTATTGCACCACCGCAACGAAAGAAAATGGGATCTCAAAGAAAGGTTGGAATTTATATCGGTTATGATAGTCCATCAATCATTCGATATCTTGAACCTCAGACAGGCGACGTGTTCACAGCACGTTTTGCTGATTGTCATTTTAATGAGGAAATCTTCCCAATGTTAGGGGGAGAACAGAAACATACCGAAAAGGAAATTACATGGTATGTATCATCATTGTTACATCTGGATCCAAGAACAAAACAATGTGAAAAAGATGTACAACAAATTGTACACTTGCAAAGAATAGCAAATCAAATACCAGATGCATTTGCAGACACAAAAGGGATAACTAAATCATATATACATGCTGCAAATGCCCCTGTTCGAATTGAAATTCCAAAGAAACAAATGGAAGATACTCATGATGTCATTAAACGCCTGAAGCGTGGAAGGCCAGTCGGTTCCAAGGATAAAAATCCTCGAAAAAGAAAATTCATAGAGAAACACGATGATCACAAAATAAAGAATGATGTTTCTGAAGAAACACATGATGATCACAAAATAGAGAATGGTGTTCCTGAAGAAACACATGATGATGAAAATGTTCTGTCAGAATCACAAACGGACGAGAATCATGAAATCTCTATCAATTATATTAATACTGGAAAAATATGGAACCGAAAAGATATAGATGAAATTGATGATATATTTTCTTATAATGTGGCAATCGACATCATAAATGATAACGAAGATCATGAACCAAAATCTTTTGGTGAATGTAAAAATCGGCAGGATTGGATAAAATGGAAAGATGCCATCCAGGTTGAATTAGATTCGCTAAATAAACGTAATGTTTTTGGACCTATAGTCCTTACACCTGAAGGTGTAAAACCTGTTGGATACAAATGGGTTTTTATTCGAAAGCGAAATGAGAAAAATGAAATAGTAAGATATAAAGCTCGACTTGTTGCACAAGGTTTTTCTCAAAGGCCTGGAATTGATTATGAAGAAACGTATTCTCCTGTGATGGATGCAATTACGTTTCGGTATTTGATTAGCTTGGCGGTATCTGAAAATTTAGAAATGCGTCTTATGGATGTTGTTACAGCTTACTTATATGGATCACTTGATAGTAATATATATATATAAATCCCTGAAGGATTTAAGATGCCTGAAGCACAAAGTTCAAAACCCATGGAATGTTATTCTGTGAAATTACAAAGATCATTATATGGGTTAAAGCAATCAGGTCGAATGTGGTATAATCGACTAAGTGATCACTTGATGAAAAAGGGATATGTAAATAATTCAATATGCCCTTGTGTTTTCATTAAGAAAACAACATCTGGATGCGTAATTATTGCTGTATATGTTGATGATTTAAACATCATTGGAACGAATAAAGAAATTCAAGAAGTTGTGTCATACTTGAAGGAAGAATTTGAAATGAAGGATCTTGGAAAAACCAAGTATTGTCTGGGTTTACAAATTGAACAAAAAGAATGTGGAATGTTTGTTCACCAGACAAATTATACAGAAAAGATCCTTAAACGTTTTAATATGGATAAAGCAAATCCTTTAAGTACTCCAATGGTTGTTAGATCATTAAACATAGAAAAGGATCCATTCTGTCCATGTGAAGATGATGAAGATATTCTTGGTCCAGAAGTACCATATCTAAGTGCCATCGGTGCCCTTATGTACCTTACAAATTGTACAAGACCTGATATATCTTTTGCCGTGAATCTGTTGGCAAGATTTAGCACATATCCAACAAAGAGACACTGGAACGGAATTAAACATATATTCCATTATCTACGAGGAACGACAGACTTGAGACTTTTGTATTCAAAAGATGCTAATCCAAGTATAATTGGTTATGCTGATGCTGGATACTTATCTGATCCACACAAGGCACGTTCCCAAACTGGATATGTATTTACTCGTGGAGGCACTGCAATATCTTGGCGTTCTCAGAAACAAACGCTCGTAACAACTTCATCAAATCATGCCGAGATTATTGCACTACATGAAGCAAGTCGTGAATGTGTGTGGTTAAAATCAATGACCCAACATATCCAAATTTCATGCGGATTATCATCTGATGAGAAGCCTGTGATACTATATGAAGATAATGCTGCATGTGTTGCTCAAATGAAAGAAGGATACATAAAAAGCGACAGAACTAAACATATTCCTCCTAAGTTCTTCGCATTCACCAAGGAGCTTGAGAAGAATAAATGTATTGATGTTCGTCACATTCAATCAAGTGAAAATTCATCAGATCTCTTCACAAAGGCACTTCCTACGTCAATATTCAGAAAGCACATATATAATATTGGGATGTGCAATCTACGAAATTTGTGAAGAATTGTTCATGTCAACATCAGGGGGAGTTTACGTGACTGCACTCTTTTTCCCTTACTATGGTTTTTATCCCAATGGGTTTTTCCAAGTAAGGTTTTTAACGAGGCAGTACAAAAACACGTAATGAAGACATCATCGTATCATGATCATCATCACAAGGGGGAGTGTTGGAAAATAATATTTAAAATGTGTGTATTGAATATTTGAATGTTGAATATTTGAATGTTGAAAATAAGAGTTGTAAATATTGAAAATTAGTGTGTGATGATGTAGGTAATGATGTATTTTATTTTTGGATTATTTGTAAAGATTTCTTATAAATAGATCTCTCATTTGTGAAGAAAATCACAATTGAGTAGAGAGAAAAATATTATAAAGTGTGTAGTTTGGTAAATTTGAGAGTTTGAGATTTTTAGTTTTTACCATAAATTTTTACTTTTTCACGACAAATAAAAATATTTCAAAAAATGGTAGAGTCAAGTGAAATCATTGGGGGCGTTTTGGTCTTTCCATCGACATCCGGAAACGTAAATCTCACCGCCAAAATTTGGCGGCCGTTTAAAATTCCGAAAATTCTCTGAAATTTGAAAATTGAAAAGAGATGACGAAAAAATGTCAATGAGATTTAAACCAATTCAAATCTTTCTCTTGCGCGCTCCTACAATTGGAAAGCATCTGCACAAACTGAAGTTCAAGCATCCATGAATGCATGAATGAATCCTCACCTAAAGCTGCTTTTCAGGTACATGCCGTGAATCGATCTCTCTTCTGTACGTTGTGTTCTTCCACAGAATAAACATGAGTCATTGTTGTGTTGTTAGTTTATACGCTCCGTACTGATTGGATCTGAGTAATTCACTCAATGCCCATGTGAAATTTGGGTATTTTTTACAAAATCCTTTTTGTTTGTCCCGGGAAAGATTTGATTTTTGGTGGGATTTGGGCTGGGAAAGTATGGTGAGGGAGCAAAGCATTGAGTCGTTTTACAAGAGGTTAAAGGAATCGGCATTAGCCTCTGCTTCCTCCGCGCCTGTGCTAATTTTCCCCTCGACTTCAGATGTAGATTCACTGTGTTCGTTGAAGATCATGTGTCACGTTCTCGAATCAGATTCAATTAGGTATGCGTGTTATCCGGTTTCGAGTTTCAAGGAAATTCACAAGTATGCTGGACATAATTTGAGTTATTCGTCAGATGATCCCATGACCATTTTGTTGATAAACTGGGGTTGCCATAGGGATCTTAGAAGGGTTCTTAAAGTTGGACCATTAGCTCGTGTTTTTGTAGTAGACAGTCATAGGCCTATACATTTACACAATTTAAGCAATCAAAATGATTCTGTGGTGGTGCTTTACACGAAAGATGATGAGCTACAAGCTGACTTAGCTTATGAATTTGATGTATCGGCTCTGGCTAACGCTAGTGAATTGGATAGTGACGACGAAGTTGAGGATGATTTGGACAGCGAGGATGAAAATGAGAGTGACAGCGAGGAGGAGGGTGGGGGCAGGAACAGAAAGAAAAGGAGAGTTTCCCAAGAAAACACGGATGACCCAGTTAAGCTTTTTCGAAAGTTAAAGAGAGAGTACTATTTTATGGGAACTTTCCATGGGAAGCCATCAGGGTGTTTGATGTATGATCTCTCACACTCATTGAGAAAGAACACGACTCAGTTGCTTTGGTTGGCCTGTGTGGCTTTGACTGACCAATTTGTACACGAGAGGTTAACAGATGAAAGATACCAGGCCGGGGTGATGGAGCTTGAGCAACACATAAACAGCTCAGGAAATTTGGATGCTGTTACATCAATCACTCTCAAGGATGGTACAAAGGTTGTGGCACCTGATTTTTCTAGAATTGCTTATGAGGATGAGCCAAGGCTGATGTTATTACAAGAATGGAATTTATTTGATTCAATGCTATGCTCTTCCTACATAGCTACTAAGTTGAAAACTTGGAGTGACAATGGATTGAAAAAGATGCAGCTTCTTTTAGCTCGGATGGGGTTTGCACGGGAGGAGTGCAAACAGAAGTTTCAGTACATGAGCGTAGAGATAAAACACAGAATGAAGGATATGTTTGAACAGTATCTACCAGAGTTTGGGCTCACT
This sequence comes from Primulina tabacum, assembly GCF_025594145.1. Taxonomy (NCBI): domain Eukaryota; kingdom Viridiplantae; phylum Streptophyta; class Magnoliopsida; order Lamiales; family Gesneriaceae; genus Primulina; species Primulina tabacum. Next base: position 5,868,873 of record NC_134557.1, read on the forward strand.
GATTTTTATTTCCGAGGTTTCTTGCTATTTCATGGGTATAGCTCGAAAGTTTCAGCTGCAGATGTTGTGTATGGGGTGACAGCTCTTTTAGAGTCATCGGTAGAAGCAGATGGCTCCTCTGGTTCCAAGCAATTTGGGGTAGCTTATGATGCCCTGTCCTTAAGCAATCTCGACAAGCTTGAAACAGGGATGCGGGATGCTATTAAGGTGCAAAGGGCAGTTCTTAGGCAAGGGAGCTCAGCCATAACAAAGAAAGGTTCGATAAGAAGTGGAAGTAAGTTCCGGTGGGTGAAGCTCGAAGAGTGTGCGGATACGAAGCTCCTGTGCTTCCCTCAATCCTTGACAAAATTTGGGTACTTTCTGATGGATGCTTTACGCGAGAAGGGAGCAAGAATGAAGCCTTTGATATGCATTTGCTACACGCAAGACCATAAGGTCTTAATCGTTGGTATCTGCGGGAAGCCACGGCTAGGAGCAGTTCAAGGAAATGCGTTTGGAATTGCTTTCAGAAGTGCTGCTGAGGAGACGGGAGCTGAGTACTTTCATGAGCTATTCGAGTCATCCTGGATAGTTTTGGAGACAGGTGCAATAAATCGATTCATGATTAGATTGACAAAAAACCTTTTGTGACGAGCTTTCTTAATCTATTTGTGGTTTTATTTTTCCTTTCAACTTCTATTCTGTTATTCACCGATAGATGTCTGTTGTGTTACTTATACATTTATTGAATGGCACCTTTATTCAGATGGCTCTTTTGTTCGTGGTCTGGTTCAGTTGTATGGCATCTATTGACATGCATTTTTATATTGGATTTATATAGATATTACGGTCTCCCATGATGCCTGATCAAGCAAAGTTTTTGTTTGTGTGTCTCTTATATGTAGTACATAGGTAAATGCTGTCTGTGTAAAAAACTAGTGTTTGGTAATATTTTGCTGTAATTTTGTCAGATTAATAAGGAGTTGTGACTTAATGTATAGTATGTATATAAATTTGTCCTTTTTCAAATGTCATTTGTCAATAACAAGTTGCAATCAAACCAAATTGTCTCTCAATAGCACAAAATTAGAGTTCAAGTTTATTTGAGTATTATTTCATGAGCTGAAACACGATTTTGAGCTCAACCCGATTGTTAGAGCTTTACTTAAACAAAAGCCCTCGAATTTTTTTTTAATATAATAAATTGTACAACTTATGGTAGCACACTTCATCAATAATTTCAAATTATGGAACTGAGGTTTCATACAAATTACTAGATAAATTTTTATTTGAGTTTGAATTTATCAAAATTCAAGTTGATTTATATGTTTACAGCGATGTCAACTTTTATATGTTTATTGTTATTATTATTATACATTCATGGATGCTTAATAATCTATATCTATATCTATATAAATATATGAATGTGAATTGTGAATTTACATAAATATCCTTACCTTCGTTTAATAATAATCATTAATATATGTTTTCTTTTTCATATATTCTTTTAATAATAATCATTAATACATTTTTATTTTTTTCCATATATTCTTTTAATAATAATCATTAATACATTTTTATTTTTAAATTTAAAATTTACCTTTTTCATATATTCTTTTAATAATATTCTATATCTATATCTCTATTATCCTTACCTTCATTTAATAATAATCATTAATACATGTTTTTTTCATATATTTTTTTAATAATAATAATTAATACATTTTATTTTTAAATTTAAAATTTACATAAATTAATACATGTTTTCTTTTTCATATATTCTTTTAATAATAATCTATATCTATATAAATATATGAATGTGAATTGTGAATCTAAATATATGTACAATTCACATTCGAGATCAAATTCACAGAAAATCACTATCATAATGTTATAAATTGTTAGTATTACGAACATTAAGGTAATAATGAGAAGACGAATAAAGATGAATGTGATTAAATAAAATTAAATTATTAATAAATATTAAGGTCATATAACACATTTTTTTTCCCATTTAGAATGTAGATATATTTAGATTACTTATGTATCAACAAAAATACGTGATTGATAGAAAATATTTGTATGTAAGTGATTTCATTGCAAACATTTAAGTTATTTAATCAATTTTCAATATATGATGCTAAATACATATTACTAAATAATATATTATCTATTAATCTATTAAATATATGACTTTCATTTGTGAGCTTACTAGTATATTATTTTTTTTGTTTTACAATTTGTCATGTTAATGGTGTTATTTAAGTCATTTTTTATCTTAGTTTAATAAGATCATTAATAGTGTATTTAACTCAATCAAACTAATTATTATTTTAATTTACTTTTAAATTTAATTTTAATTACTTAAATTTATACATTGCCGTCAAATAATAATAGGAAGACAAAGGGAGATGAGTCGGATTGAATAAAAATAAATTATTAATAAATATTTAGTCAAATTTTTTATAAATGATGCTAAATAAATATTACTAAATAATATGCTCCATTTGACCGTTTTGTATTCTTGCAATGAGAGGAGTTTTTTTACCCTAGCGTTAACATGTTTGATTGTTATATGTCATTTGTATTGATCATGTAATTGTGTTTGGATTGTTTATGTGATTTGTTTGTTTGCACAAAGAAAAGAGAGAACAAAATCAAATATCCAACAAAAATTGTTATTTTTCAATTTTTTATTGTTGAGATATTTTGTTATTTTTTAAACACATAATGCATGTTTTCTGTTTGCTTAGATTACTTGGTTTGAAGTGACTTAGAAAATATTAAAAAAATTGAAATATTTCTTCGTTTTTACCTTATGTATCAAAATATCAAAAGATAATATTTTTTATTTATTGGGGCAATTGCAATTAGATGAGTTTTTTTACCCTAGCGTTAACATGTTTGATTGTTATATGTCATTTGTATTGATCATGTAATTGTGTTTGGATTGTTTATGTGATTTGTTTGTTTGCACAAAGAAAAGAGAAAACAAAATCAAATATCCAACAAAAATGGTTATTTTTCAATTTTTTATTGTTGAGATATTTTGTTAATTTTTAAACACATAATGCATATTTTCTGTTTGCTTAGATTACCTGGTTTGAAGTGACTTAGAAAATATTAAAAAAATTGAAATATTTCTTCGTTTTTACCTTATGTCTCAGAATATCAAGAGATAATATTTTTTATTTATTGGGGCAAATGTATTTCCAAACTTCTGTCTATAAATCAATATTTAAAATTTTTATGACATTATTATATTCTCTAATCAATTTGTTTTACTTAGATTGATAGAAGGCATTTTAGTTTGAGTTTTTATGTATTTGCTTATATTATTTTTGTAATATTATTTATTATGAAAATAATAGGTGAACTACAAAATTTGGTAGGTCTAAGAGTCCTCTGGTGAACGACAAATATGGATAAATTATTAAAATATATAATATCCAGTAGATTTTTGGCATGCGATTTTGTTCTAATTCAATGATTATGCATGATTCTAAATTTTAATTATATCACAAGTTAACACATGCCTAATATTTTTCTATGGTTTAAGAAAAATTGTGTGACTTCCTCCAATATTATCTCGATATATTTCGAGGTGACAACAAGATTGTTTTTGTCTCTTTTTTTAGTCAAAGTGTCTAACCAGCTAATTCATAACATATATGATGGTAGCATAGAAAACACATCGTCAAATAAATTCACTTAGTCAAATATTGAAATTCAAATAAAATTCTACAATATTTCATCAAATTAATTTTGACTATCATAAAATGCTAATGAAATCTAAATGGTTATATTATTAGATGAGAATCATGAGATATTGAATGAGACAAATACTTTGACATATATTTGAATGATATCTCATATGCATATCTTAATTACATTATTCGTGTCTCTTCTCAAGATTTTTAAAATACAATAATTAATTTTATATATCGTTCCACAAGATATAAAATATTATAAAACAAAATATAAACTCAATAGAAAAAAATTTGTTTAGTTTCAATGAATAATATAATATTATGTTCTAAACGCAACAAATGAGATTGAAACTATATCATCCTCATGACATGATGCACGCAATCATTATTTCAAAGATTCCAAAAAATGACGATCAAGATGACTTTTTTCAATTGCGTCAAATTAAATGAGGACACAATTCTAAGATATAGTCATTTGAAGAGATTTCAAGTATTTTTCTCACAGTGATTGAGAAATAGTTGTTAAAAATTTATTAACCTTATAGCTATATGTTGATAATATTGATACTAAATATATAAAAATGATATCACAAATATCACAATATTTGAAGAAGGTGCAACATCATTCATTGGTTATGTTGTTGAAGAATATATAGGTTATACATATTTTTAGTCACAAGTGAAAACTTATCACGAGAAAAAGCATTTTTTCTTAAGAGTTATAGTTGATGATTGTCAAAAGCGGAAAAATCATTTAACAATAAAAAAATAATCGGGAAAATAAGATTATCAAATAAAAACAATGTAGAAAACAGAAAAAATGGCGTGATAAAGAAGCAAACTACGAGCATGTCAGATCTCCGATAAAGATTGTAAATAACATAATAGATGTTAAAGATGATCAGATACTTGCTGAACATACCAAAATAGTTATATGCATATTATAACAAACTACGATAAAGAGTTGTTGAGTTGTCAAAATCAACCAAGAAGCATATTGAAAAGTGTGTCAAGTTGATAAGATAATTTATCTGATTCATATACCGTCTATGGTCATGATTTTTTATTTTTCATTGCTTAGTTTGTTTCAGTTGATAAATGTTATTAACCATGTTTTAATTTATTTAAATATTATCAAAATTTCGTACATATATTTTCACCAGTTTAGATTTTTACGTGCAACGCACGTACATTTTTCTAGTATATAAAAATATATAATCATGTTAGCTGGCACATTGATATAATAATTATTAACAATTTGTTGAAATTAAGTGGATAATGACTATAATACTATTAGTGGATCTAATGTGAGATCGTCTCACGGATCCTAATTTGTGAAACGGGTCAATCCTACCGATATTCACAATAAAAAGTAATACTCTTAACATAAAAAGTAATAATTTTTCATGGATGACCAAAATAAGATATCCGTCTCATATATACGACCCTTGAGACCGTCTTACACAAGTTTTGTCTTAACATAAAAAGTTAGACGTGTATTTAGTTTCCGAAATTTTCTTTGCGGTCCATGATTTACACAAAAATATTTCCGCACTCTTATTTTTTCGAATTAAATTCAGTAAAAAACATTAAAATTTTGAAACATATACATGATATTGCAGAACAAATTTGTTTAAATCTGGTACAAAAGATAATATTTTGATTATAAAATTGGAACAAGTACATTGATATTAATACTTAATATATATGTTTGTCTACTCAAATATCATATATTAATATCCGATCGAAAAGAGTTTATAATTAAATATCATATATTAGCCACATATTTAATATTTGGTACTAATTTTTCTCTGAAAAAAATATGTCAATAATACCAAAATTTGTTATACATGTTTGAGTACTCAAAAATCATATATTAATGACAAATTTGAAAAATTTAGTACTCAAATATCATATAACAGTACTAGATTTTCAAGGTTTTATATCGAATTTCATCTTGTCATCAATATCAAAATTTGTTATACATATTTGAGTACTCAAAAATCATATATTAATGTCATATCTAAAACATTTAATTCAATATCATACATCTGTTCAAGATTTTCAATGTTTCTTTTATCGAATTTTATCCGAAATCCACACATGGACTTAGAAATTGCATAAATATTTTTTTGGTTAGTCAAAAACGGCAAAAAAGAATCCATCTATTTACAAAGGATTGTTTCACCTTGCCCGTGCAGGCTGCACGGGCGGCCCGGATCACTTCACATGAGTGATCCGGGCCCACCTTCATGTAAAAAAAAAAAAAATTGACTCGAAAAAATCCGAACCGTTAGGGTCGAGTAAACCCATCTATTATGTAATTTGCTCTTATTTTTATTTAATTAATATATTTAAATTAAAATTATATACTTTAAATTTAAATATTTATTTGCTACTTGGCTCGCCCACCCGTCACCCATGACGCACCCCCACCCCCACCCCCACCCCCGGGTAGTAATAAGATCGGCGAAGTTCGTAAGGCTGGACTTTCCTTTCTTTCGGCTTTACGTGTTCTTGCTAAACAAATCGTTTCAAACTTTTGTCACACTCTCAATAAATTAGAACCCATACCTTGGAATTTCCTCCTTTGCTTTCGTAAAATCAGGTTAAATTTCCGCTTCTCCTTTTTTTTGGATTTAATCGGGAATTTTTTTCTCCTTTTGTTGTTCATTAGCAGTCGCTTTACGTGTGATCGGATAAATGTTGGATTTGTAAGTTGATCGTTGCAAGTGTTGGTTTCTTCACCGATTGTTTTGTGCTTTTTCGGTATGATTAATAGTCTGCAATGGGTGTCAAGGATTTCGAGGTTTTATGGAATCCGTAATTTTCCATTTTTTTTCATTAGTTTCCAATCTTATGTTTTTTTCAATGTCGGTTTAATCAGCCCTTTTTTTCGTTTTCCTTTTGTTTTTGCGTTAGATTCGAAATTTTTGCGAGTTTGATAAATCCCTTTGTAATTTTTGTAGTTTGATAAGAGAAAGTTCCTGTTTTTTGGACGGCTCTCTTTGGCCGCGACCATTATTTTTACGAGAAATGGATTTTTTTAAAAAAAGAAAATTGAACTCTTTTTTAATGTTTATGGGGAGAGATTGGACGACAAAATTTTGTGCCAGTGTTCATTTTCTATGTAACTTGTGATTTGTGCGTGTATTAAAATAGATAAGGTTAGACTTGGTTAAAGTTGAATCATTTCAATTTGCATGAGTTTTGAACCTGAAGTTATGTCGAGCTGAAAAGTGAGAATTGTTTATAAACATTAAATCTGAAGGATGCGAGGCTGATGAATTTAGTTGGCTGTGAGTTTGGAGGTGTTAAGTTGCTGTTTGTCTTTGTGTTTCACGCTCTAGCATTAGATTTACTTTGTAATATATACCATTTACCGATTCATTCATTATCAGTTCCTATTGTTAAAATTTCCTTCCTTCAAATCAAAACATTTGTCGATACTTCAATAATTTTATTTTGATTTAAGTTTGTGCCATGTATGACTTTTAGGAGATTTGAGTGCTTGGATTAGGTATAACATGAGCAGCCAGGATCGAGTCAGGAGGTATACAAGGGGTAGTAGACGGAGGAAGCCAATGTTGGATGTCGATCTTAATGTTGTGCCCCAAATGCCATGTGGTCAGGAGGGGACTTCAAATCACGCAAGTTCTCAGGACAGGCAGGAAGGAAACCTACCACTGACTGCAGCAATCGACCTGGATGCATATGATGATGATGTTATCATATCTTCCCCAAGAGCTTTTGCAGAGGTATAGCATATATTTTACCACCACTTTTTATTCTTCTTCTTTGTCATTGTTGTCTTCATTTGCTCTTTTAGTAGTTAGTCGAATTTTTTCTTGCATGCATTTGTATAATCAGGCAGTAACTATGTGATAATTTTATTTCAGGCTAAAAACAATTCTAGAAGAAATCATGGACATACTGTTGTGGTTGATCTTGAATCTGGTAAATTTATTTGCAGTATTTTCAACTTTATTAAAATGCCTATCTTGTTCCGATTTTGGAGATCTTGCAAGGGCTAGCTTATATTGCAAATTTGTTGATGAACATTCTCCTTTGACATGAGGCGTAATGCTGTTTCTGAACATCTCCATTCCTTAATGATGATTATGTTAATTATGGACTCAAAAAGATGTGCACATCCATGCTACACGTATTGAATAAACAGTTGTTTCCATGGCAAACGGAGAAAATTTGAGAAGAATGATGGAAAAGGAAAACATAGATGAAAAGAATGATTGTAGAAAACTCTTTTGGGGAACTTGAATGTTTTTTTTTTTGTACTAGGTAGATATAATGGAATGTTGCCTCGAATTTACCATAAAATTATAGATTCAATCCAGATCTAATAATAACTTTTATTAATATCAAGGACTTCAATTTAGGGATGGAATGTGAACTTTTTTTCGTTAATTCACTCTGTTATGATTCAGTTAAGATAGGTGTTGAGCGAGTGGATATGAGATACGGGTCACATTTCACGAACATGTGGTTTTACCATTCTCAAGATGGATGATGAATTTTTCATATCATTTCCTGGCCAACATTGAAAATTTTCCTTCCAAATTCTCTTCCCCCGCTTCTGATTTTTGGCTTTATGGGATAACTTTTTTTATAACAACAACGGATTACCTATGTAAATTAGTGAATTCAAGTCAAATTTGTCAAATCGTATCATAAATGGTTATATGCAATTCATGCTCAACTGCTTCAATCCTGCTTGATTTTATTGCCATTGCACTTTGCACGCTTGTCCCTTGTGGAGGAAATCAGAGTATGTTTTGTTGCTCAAAAACTTTTAAATTCTTAGATTTGAAAATATTTTCTAAAATTTTAGTGCAATAAAAAGAAATAGAAAAATTGATTTTCCTTTGATTTCTTTAAAATAAACCAAGCTTTAACGTTCAAGTGTGCTCTTATATAACTTCATAATTTGGAAAAGTGACTCTGTGAATGCTGTGTAAGGATTTATTATCTTTGCCACTTTATTAACTTGTTCATTATTAGATTGCTTGGAGATTAGAACCGCCAGTTTTCTAGTTATTCTCCATTCTAGATTATCTGAGGCAATGCTGCATGTGGTAGTTTTTACATTAGTTGGAGCCTGGAGGATCTTCTTTTCGATTTTATTTTTGCTCTTACTAGTCGAAGTCATATAATAACGTCAATGGTTTAAAAGAAGTTGCAAGCTGAGTCACGTTAACCAGAAATAAAATACTTGCTTTTTAAATTTTGGTAATGGCCCCCTGCTTCAAGGATGTCTATTCTTGGTCAATTGTTTGGAATCTGAAGTTAATTAGGCCTGTTTATGCTTCACACTTCTGATGTTATACTGTTGGCTTAGTGATCCTGTGGTTTCTTCTTCTGTCTCCAATTTTCAAATGTGAGGAAAAAATGTGCTAAGTAAGTAACAATTGTTTCAGAAGAAAGGCCATCTCGCAACAAGCGTGCAAGGTTTCCTACGAGCCAAACAATTTGCGATTTCTACATAAATCTAGAAGGCAGTAGCAATTCCAATTCCATGGTAACATATTTTTGCATCTGCCAATTTTAGTGGTTTAAGTTTTTCTTGTTTGTTCATATCAAAATATCTCAGCTATAATTATTCATGTGATTGATATGTCTTTGAATTCATTCCGTACTAACATTAACTCTAATGAACATGGGACTAATTAGCTTTTGACCAGCCATTGATTTGTCCATATTGCATACATCCAGTTCCTGTGCGGGTGGTATTTTTATTTATAATCTGACAGTTCCCCGTTGCTCTGGAAGAATTCATGTTTGTTTGATATTGATCTTTGCTATTAAGTCTGTAGGTTTAGCTTTGTGCATGGTGTTATTTTTTTCTTGCTAAGATGAATGTAATTTTAAACTTCTAGTTTGCTGAGTTGAACTCTGATAAGCTACTTTGGTAATCTTGTCATATGCTACCTCTTCCCGGGAGGTTTGGGTGTTGAAATCTATATCTTATGTTGTCTACCTATGTTTGTGAGCTTCAGCGAAACAGAGGACAGAGAGCGACAGTGACACCGCCGCCACCAAAGGAGCCTACATTTAGTTGTCCAGTTTGCATGGGCACATTGGTTGAGGAGACGTCCACCAAGTGTGGTCACATTTTTTGCAAAGCATGCATCAAAGCTGCCATAGCTGCTCAGGGCAAATGTCCTACCTGTAGGAGGAAAATCACTATGAAAGACATGATTAGAATTTATCTTCCCGCCACAAACAGTGCTTAAGGTCTGTCCGTCTGTTTCTCTATCTGTATGCTTGCTTGTTATTCGGTGACTTTTGGGCTGCGGGTTGGGGGTGGGCTAAGGGGTGACGGATAAAAGGCATCATTAGATTTTTAAGATTAGTTGGCCTCCTGTATGTTACGTTAATTCCTGAAGTTTATTTTTGTCTTATTTTCATTAAAGAAATAACAAGCTATATGTTTGGTGCTGTAGAAGTTTAACAGATACTTCAAACAATTGATTTAGGGGCCAATGTCTTTATGTTGATCAATTTGTTATGGACTTCTATATTGGGGTATTGAAACTGGTTTAAGTTGTTACATTTGTGACGGTTCTTATTGTTGAAAGAACTCACATATCAAGTCTTTGGTGAACGGAGTCGAATTTGAGATTTTTATATTACACGGTTGCTCTGGATTTATGTGTTGCCTTTCATCACATGCAGATTTAATGGTTCGAATAGGAAAGTGCAAGTTTTTCCTGGAAACGGTCGCCGATGATGCATGTATGGAAGAAGTATTTTGCGAAGACAGTGGATATATTATTTTTCCATATTATGTATTATATCATTACTATCGAAGAATATTTAACTTCAGATTCTTGAACCTTTGATTAAAGTGGACAGTGGATAATTGCACTCTGTATTTGTCCAAATTGCTCGGCGGCGAGTCTAAACGGGTAAATCATATGTTTGGAGTCAACTATGTGATTTAAGTATGGGCATGGGAATCAGGAATGACAATCTATTGAAAATGTCATGGTTTTCCATGATTCAGTCGTATATGCATAAATTTTCTTTCAAAATATCATGTGAGGGGTTGGTTAGCAAGAACTCATGAGGATATAAATGTATTAAAGTTTTATAAATCAGTGAAAGTGAAATTTAATTATTTCAAAATCAATTAATAAACTTATCATATAAAATAAAATATCACTTTTTTACTTTGGATTTTTTATGTTAAAAATGCAATAATAAATTTTGGACATAAAATACAAAATTTGGTGGCTTATGGATATAAAATATCTGACTAGTCATTTGATTATTTATGTATTTATATGTTATAATCTACACTACATTATTTGTGTGTAATATATTAACAATAATTACCCTAATTTTGCAACACATGGATATTTTTTTTAACACCAAATGTACGACAAAAAGTCATTTCCATATTTTGAAATCTATATGTTTTATTAATATCGAGGTCAAAGTGTACTAAAACTATATTTGTTACTTTTAAAACAATATAGTACATTAGTACACATGTTTTTTTATAATAAATTTAAATTATCAAATCATGATATGTAATTTCATATAAAACTTGCTGCAGATTTTTGTTCATTCATTTGGTGTAAAAGAAGGATTTTTCTTGTTAGCATATAAAATATAAAGACCTTGCAGCTGATCATAACATTGGAACCCACTCTTGCCTCTTCTATTTGTTTATATTTATATGATATAATAATTGCTTCAAACCACTGTGCATACATAAATTGAAATTTGACAACCTATACACCAATGGAGAACAACTCAATGATGTTATTATGCTGCTAAACAAAACATAGCAATCTGTTTTTTCAAGAAAATTTCTATATGATCTGCAGGGTAGAGGTGTACATATATATATGCATGCAAGAATTGAGTTATTCCAGAGGCAATTACGCTACTGCCTTTGCCGTGAAAAAAAATAGAAATAAGTCAAGGAACCAATGAGTCATCTTCTGATGCAGAAAAAACACTGTGCGCTTGCTCGCCTTCTGAATCATTGTTTTGGTGTTTTATTTGTGAACCATGGCCGGTTCGCCTCTGAACCTCTGAAAGTTTGAAAAAGAATTCATTTGTCAAGTTTGTATCACCGGTGAACCATTTGAGAAATTCTACAAGGCTGGCTTACTCTTGAAAGAAATTGCAGAACGAGTCATGGCTAAAAATTCTTCCCACTTAAATTTCTTGAGTTCCCGCTTTTCTTCCTCCGAGAGTTCGAAGTTTGGCTCCCTCCCACACATAAATGCAGCCCTTCAAGTTCATGAAGATGTATTCTTATATTTATAGGGTCCTAATAGAGAGTAGAATTAAGTGGAGACTTCAAATTATATTACAGTTTGGGACCGGTTTCTAGTAACTGTTGATCTAGAGGATCGTAGATTGTGATATTACATACCTGTCGTACAATCGAGCAGCCTCTTCTTGAGATCCAACAGTCCCCAAATGTATTTGTTTCTTGTCAACTTTAATAGCAGCTTGCCATTTAGCATTCTTAAAATAAACACCTCTCATAATACATGGTTCTTGATTCTCGACATGCTTTCTCCTGTGCCTCTTTCTGCGTTTGATCTCTGGCATTGAAGCAATAGGGGACAAATTTAACAAAATGGGCTGTAAATATTGGAAAGAATTGGTCAAATCATTGAATGAGAATGACACCAAATTAGGTATTAGACAATGTGAGTAGAAAAGAATGACACTGGTAATTTATAGATTGAATCAGTATATTCGATCTATAAAAAGCTCGACTATGGTTATCATCAAATCTTAAAGATACTTTTATTTTTAAAAAAAATCAAGTAGAATTGGTCAAAATTGTTGCATGACTACACACAGGAACCACAACTTTATAAAAACGGACCAGGGAATTGCTGAAAAATGTTGTCTTCTTGTAGGATGGAAGAAGATGCCTTTGATGAACCAGTCCCATCATCCAAGGTAGATTCCTAATCGGTGCCAAAAATAAGAAATTGTCGTTCAATGAGCGAATTTTGATTTCGAATACAAAGTGGATGATTTAAATATAAAGCACAACAGCATCTTCGAACAATTGTTAAAACAATTAACAAAACGCAATAAGACAAAATAAGAAATTACAAATGCAAAAGCTCCAATCTTTGAATGCTCAAACAACTCAAATATTCATTTAAAAAACAAAATATGACAAATTATATCACTCGTGTGTTAGCCCAGATGAAGTAACATTCTCATATTCAGTTCATAATAATTAATCATGTCAAAGAATATATTGGAAATCACATACATAGAAGTGCAAGATGCACGTTGAACTGTGTTCTTACTTCTTTTGGCATGTCATTATTGGTTAAAAGGAAAGGATGAACACTGCCTGGTCTTTCACTCCCCACACCAGTTTCGGGAGTATGCCCATGCTCAAAAGCTCTGGGAAGTGGGGCAAAGACGGAATTCCTCCCTAGAGAATCATGCATCGAGTAAGCACTCATGCTAAGAGGTTTTGAATAGGCTGGCCATAGTACTTCAAAATTTTAAAAGAATTAGATAGCATGAAATACCAGAAGACAATGCTAATAGTCTCCGTCTTCTGATGCTGACCATGGCAGTATGCTGTCCTCCTAAAAGACACGACGATGACTTAGTTAATGGGACCTCGTTTTGTTGGGGACAGTGAAAATGGATAACATAATTACAAGTAACAGTGAATTGCAATTAAATTAAGATGAGTTCATATTGCCGACGGTGGAGATATGCAAGACAAAAAAAATTGACAAAACACGAGGAATCCGAATGCATAATTGCTCAGACCTCCCTTATACAAATGATAACAAGAAACAAAGTTCTATGCTTCCTTAAAATAGATCAATAAAACTTTGAAAAAAACATGGTACTTTCTGCTACATGAACTAATACAAAATTCTTGATAACTTCAAGGCAAACCTAAAACTGGTAGAAGGATAACCAACACAAAAGAATCATAATGAAGTAAGACATATATTGAAGCCAAATCTATTATTTACTACGAATCACAAGTCAATCCTACCATCCACCATCTTCCAGGAAGACAAGAAAATGTGAGATTTTTACTCAGTTTCCCAGTCATTCAGAGAATACAATATAATTCTCCTCTTTCCATTCATCATCAACTCATAAATCACATAATCTCGGAATTTTAGCATCGTAATTTAAAGTCAAGCTGGAGTTTTGCTTAATCAAAGTCACGGTTACAGTCAAAACAGCAGCTTTCTTCTGTTTTAAGAACTCGATCCCCAAAATTGCCATTATCTTGTAATTAAACTTTGCTATATCCTCTCCGTCTTTTGCTGTTCTTAATTCATCCGATATGAAGATTGGAATTTGATTTCGAATAGGGTGGGGTCTACAATCCTCACGTGGGCCTCATGCAACCTTCAGTCATATACTCCGATCATGAATACGGGTATCCAGTTCCCTCAGCCGGCTTCCCGCCGCCTTGGAACAGCGGAAGCCCTGTCACAACACAAATAACCACCGGTGCCGACAAAACCCGTACAAGACTTCTCCGACAAACAAGGACCAAGATAGGAAAACGACGAAAAGCCCATGCCAACCCCCCCGAAATACACAAAATTGCCAACTTTCGAAACAAATGGCAGAACCCATGAAGCAAATAACCAATTTGCACATAAACTAAAAGTCAACCGATGCAGAAGAATCAGTTTATCAACATATTTTCACCAAAAAAAGTCCCAATAACCCATCAAGAAGCGTAGGAGTTTTTCGCAGTAAACAGTACCTGAAAGTGGCCTGATGATTGAGCGTAGAAACCAAGGCGACGAGGTTTTCGTGGTTGGATTACAAAGGAAAGGTGGTGACTGCCTGACTTGTTAGAATAGCTAGAGAGAGAGAGAGAGAGAGAGTAGTTGGTGTTTTACTCATGCATCTACCACCTTTTGTTTATGAGGACTCTTCTTAGATATGCAGTAACAATATTTTGTGAAAAATAAAAAAATCGAATTATATTAATTTAATAATTTTGCTCTTCGTTATGTATTAATTATTTTTAAAACTTTTTTTTAAAAAAAAATGGCATTATTTAATATTTTTTAAAAAAATTAAAAAAATGAACAAAATATAAAAAACTGGTGGAAGGGGAAATTTTAATTCGCATAAATATTTCAATTCAATTAGTTGGGTTACATTGATATCTTACTTTGTATAATTCATTTGCATGGTTTGGAATGATTAATCTATCATCTACACATATATAGTGTTGATAAGTTGCACAATTATCGATTCTGAGCCTACGCATATTCGCATATACTCGTTTTTTTCATATAATATTTAAATTTTAAGAAAAAAAATCACACAATTAATTTCGGGAGCTTCATCATTAAAGCGCAAATCCACAAGCAATATTCTCCAATCCACAATGAAATGTTCTCGTCGTACATATAGTGTTGATATGTTGCACACTTATCGTTCACACTTTTGTGAACATCGATGAGGTGACGTTTATTATTGGGTGTACAAATTTTCTATGTTTCATCACATTCAATAAGTGAGTATAACATCGTCAATACTCATATAAATATGTACGATGGATATGCAGTATATCCTGGTGAAGGGCTTAATTTGGAGAGTGGGCGATGGAAAAAGTATTAATATCTTTGAGGACCAATGGATACCAAGCATGCAAAATAAACTCGGTGATTCAAGCGCTACTTGGGATCTAGAACAGTCTGTTAGTTCGCTGATTCGGAATGGAGGATGGGATAAGGATTTGATATCAGCCAGATTCAATCCTTATGTAGCGGGTGAATTCTCAAAATCCCACTGCATGATACTGGGGTACGTGACTCCTTATTCTGGAAATATGATGCCAAGGGCCGGTATACAGTAAAAGATGGGTGCCTACTTCAACGTGGGTTATTGTTAACTCCAATACATCAGTCGGTGCATCTTAATGAAGAATGGTGGTCCTTTATTTGGAACCTATCTATTCCACCGAAAATACGTATATTTTGGTAGAGTATCTCACATGATTGTATTCCGACGAACCAGAACCTTTATCGGCAACATGTGCCGGTTAATGAATCTTGTAGTTTGTGCAACTTCCCGATGGATTCAACGTGCCATGCTTTTTTTTTCTGCGCTGCAATCAAACATTTGTGGAAGAACACTCTATTTGCTCTTGTCCTACAAGGTGGCTCACAATCTTGCACCTTGGAAACTTTGTCTGTGGTTGAAAGAGAAATTAACTAAGTCAGACTTTGAGAACTTTGCTAGTCACACATGGGCGGTTTGGCGAGAAAAGCAAAATTTCCTCCATAGTGATAAGAATAAACCACTAGCAGCTGATGTTTCCTGGAGCACAACGCTTCTATCTGATTTTCGCAAAGCCAGAAACAAAGAGAAAATAGCTGATATATCTTTGAAAGTAAATCAAGAGAAGATATGGTCACCGCCAAGGCATTGCTCATTCAAGCTTAATGTGGATGCAGCTGTGAACGTAGAGAGTCACAAATTTAGTATCGGTGGGGTAGTTCGAGACAATCAAGGACGCTTGTTGTTGGCTTTTGGTAAGCAGATAAACCAACCCTTATCAGTAGTACATGGTGAATTACTGGCGATCCGGGAAGGAATTCTTCTTCTATACGACAAAGGTTTTACGGATGTACAAGTAGCATCTGATTCTCTATTGGCAGTGTAAGCAGTCACTACCGAACAAGATGATATTGGCTATATTGGACTTTGTGCAACGGACATCAAGGAGCGATTGAAGAGACATGCGATCTCTGAATGCATTCATGTATGTCGATCGTCGAATAATGTTGCTCATAATATTGTTCGTTTTGCTTGTTCTTCGCCTTCACCTTTTGTTTGGATGAATGGTGTATTTCCTTTTTGGTTGGTTAATCTTGTAATGGATGATTTTAATCAATAAAGTTACGAGTTTACCTTAAAAAAAAAAAAAACTAATTTGGTGAAATCTTATTTAAAAATACAATTATACCATCATTATGTAGCTTTTATTGATGCAATATTTTTTATTTTCCTAAAATAGCATCTTTTAAAATAGTTATATATATTTTCAAATTCAATTATATCTTTAATATTTATCTATATATTTAAAATATAAAATTATTATAAAAAAAATCAGTTATTTGAAATTTTTTTTTTAAAATTATTATATCTTGATGCGTACAAAGTGACGTTAGTCGTATACAATTAAAGTTTATAGTTATTAATTGATTTAATGAAGTTTTTTTTAAAAAAAATTACAGTTATATCTTAATTTTATAATTTTATTGATGATACTTTTTTAAAAAATTCCTAAAATAACCTTATTTATATAATTAAATCATATCTTTATCGTACTTTTAAATGACTATATAACTTTTAATAATAAAAAAATATTAATTTAAAAATAACAAAAACTATAAATGTTTAAATAATTATTCGAACTACATAAGTACCAACACGTACAAAGGGATATTAGTTATTATTAAGTGAGAGAGATTGGAGAAAATATTTTATGTGGATAATGAAGCTTTTTTGTTTTGCTATCTTTATTATTTTTAAACTTAATTCATCTCAAATTTCAAAGGAATAGAGATTAATAATTATTTTCAAATTATTAAAATAATTTATAACTTATAATTTTATTTATAATGTATATGTTTGTTTAGTAATAAAAAATTTTCCTATATGATAAAAATTAAAAACATGAATTAAAAAACATAAATTTATATTATATCTACTATTTTTCACACACACGTGAAAAAAAACTAGTTTTGTTGATGTCACACAATATGAAATGAGTAGGTCTCTTGTGAAACGTCTCACGAATCTTTATCTGTGAGACGAGTCAACTCTACCGATATTCACAATAAAAACTAAAAAGTAATACCCTTAGCATAAAAAATAATATTTTTTCATGGATGACCCAAATAAGATATCTGTCTCACAAAATACGACTCGTGAGACCGTCTCACACAAGTTTTTGCCATATGGAATTGACTTAGTCCGTCGTGATTATTTTTTTATTATAAGTTTGGCAAAAACTTGTGTGAGACGGTCTCACGGATCGTATTTGTGAGACGGATCTCTTATTTGGATCATCCATGAAAAAGTATTATTTTTTATGCTAAGAGTATTATTTTTTATTGTGAATATCTTTAAGGTTGACCCGTCTCACAGATTAAGATCCGTGAGACGATCTCACATGAGACCCACCCTATAAGCTTTATCTTAACCATAAAAACTTGGCATGCGGAACCATTAATTTAGCCATAAAGATTTCACTACCTAATTTCAAAATCATTCGTATATCCCACAAAATTAAGAAAATTTCCATTAGATTTTACACAAATGACTTCATGGTTAATAAACCCTTTTTCGAAACAACATTTACATAATAAATTGAAAATACTTGATATCTTTCTACCTCACGTGTTTACCTCGTGTCTCTATTTTTCTCGATATTTGTTATTAAAATGTCTAATATTTTAGGTTGTAAAATTTAAAGTACCAAAAACGAAAGAATGCAAACAAGATAGAAATTTGATAGAAACACGTTTCAAACATTTTGGATTTTTCCATGCTAGACCAAAGCGTTTATCGTCGATGATGTGATGTCATTTGATCATAAACACATGATATCAACTTTCATTAAAATAAGAAAAATTCACGCGATTTAATTAAAATAAAGATAATAATCTTCGATTATTTATTGTCTAGTTTGGGAATATTCTTATTTTTTTACTAGCGATAATGTCATAAATATTAACTTCAGACTATATTAACTGAGATGACGGTGTTATAGCAAATATACAACTCCCTCTTGACTCATGTGTTATATGGATACAAGATAAGCTTTGAAATAGAATAACTTCAAAATGGTGTAAAATAGAGTATCAATAATTGTAGGAGTTTTATAATCCATTCATGCATGTATTATTTTTCAAAATACCACATTTCCCTTAATTTCGTGACATTATCCGGAAAACAGGTAGTCGATTATGTGAAATAAATGTCCTACACGCTTAATGAAACATTACACTAGAAAACAACATCTTTGATATTTTCATCACGGATGTTTGTGTATGTAGAATTGAAAACTTTTTTCATTATCGTAATAGCGCAACTCAAAATTTTTAACATATATATATATATATACACACATACACACACACACACACACACATATATATATATATATATATATATATATATATATATATATATCAATTTTTCCATAAAACCAAGTCGTTTTAATATGATTGTAAAGTACCTAAATTTTACGATTTAACAAACTTCACAGTTCACTCCCTATTTTCTATGAAACCATCAAAATTTTGGTTTATGATGATTATAATTATTATGTGGTTGGTTGGCAGCCGAGAGAAAGGAAGCCATACCGTCGAGACACACACGATGATTCGATAGGGGGTTGGATAAGCCGACCGCCATTTAATCGCCACGCGCGCTAACCAATTATTTCCATAGCGGGCCCATTTTTTTTTTTTTTTGTTTTTCTAAAATAATGTTTGATATTCAAAAAAATTTACTTCAAAACACTTAGGGCACCCGCATTGGTGGGTGTATAACACCCACCACCTCATCAAAAATCGTGGGGTTCACATGCCACATACACATTACATTAACACATCTATTCTCCCACATTCATTTTAACATTCACACTCATTATTTGTAGGTCCCGCTATCCACTCATTCATCTTACTCTTATTTTACATTAAATAAATTCAATTTCAAATTTTTTAAGAAATTTAAATTATTATTATTTTATATTAATAATAATTTATTTTTATATATTCAGTACGTAAAATAATTTAATTTTATGAGTGTCATTTAATTAAAATTAAAAATTTATTATAAACCTAAAATAAAACGGTACAACATATAATAATAAATAACACTTGCATAAAAATATTAGAAAATAAATTAAACTTAAGAGAAGATGTAAAATACTAATTGATCGGAGAGTTACATTAACGAAAATGAAAATTACAATGAATGAAAATTATAACAAATGAAAATTACAATAATCGAAAATTACAATAACTGCAAATTAAATATTCCATCTCCCCCTAATCTCTTGACATAGACGTTCGTGGATGATAAGTTGCTCATATGTCATTTGCGAAGTATCCTTCGAAAGGATTGCATATTCCTTTAGTTGAACTTTGGCCATAGCAGCTTTTGCTTTCATCTCCTCTACTTCGAGTTGTTTTTGTTTCATTTCAACTTCAACTTTTTTCATGCTTGTATATTCAGTAAACTTTGCAAACATATTGTCCAAGTTTGTTGTCATACACTCCATGTCCGATCTCGTTTTACCGTTTCCCTTTCTTTTTGCTGCCTTCTGACCCATTGGACGGTTTTCTTCTTCAATTAGGTCTACATGTAGACTCGCATCTTGGTTGGATGAGGTGTTGCTTGCTCCCGACTCCGAGGTCCTTGCCTTCTTCGTGCTAACATGGTGATCAACGGACTGTGGAGTAAACATTGGACGGTCTTTTACGATCCTCCACACATGCTCAAGATTAAATGCGATGCCGTTATTTCCCGCACGATATTTTTCATAAGCAAGTCGTAGTATATCCTCATCACTGTGGCCGCTACGATATGCACTATAAATACTATTGTAATTTGAATTGAAGCGATATACTTTTTTTTTGATAGTATTGTGCCAGTGCGATCGTATGACACTTGCACATCTATTGGGTGTACCTGCGGGGCGATTGTCATTGTAGTAACTTGCAACACGTCCCCAGAAAGCTTCCGCCTTTTGATCATTGCCGATGATTGGGTCATCGCTGATAGTGACAAACGATCTCGCTAAGACCTCGTCTTCAACCTTTCTCCAGGTTGACCGTTTTTTCTACCCTCAGCGCTTGAATCCACATTCTCCAAATTTACGACTTCAATTGGGGATTCACGGTCGGACAATTGAGTCTCTGGGACGAAAGTCGGAGTGGCCGGTTCATTTTCCGTCGGAGAAATAAATGGCATACTGGTTGCATGTGGATTAGATGGATAGTTTGGTGGATATGGATTATATAGATAATTTGGTGGATATGAATTGTAAGGATAATTTGGTGGATATGGATTATGTGGATAATTTGGTGGGTATGGAAAATATGGATATTTTGATGGAATTTTCGAATTTTGGAAGAAGTATTTTCTTCCGTATTTTTTGGATAACTCACGAAATTTCTAAAAAACCCTCGGTAATTTTCATCCATTTCGGAACAAAGTAGGATTTAAGAAATTTTTGGAAAAAAAGATTTTGAGATGATGAAAATAGAAGAGAGAAGATTTTTGGAGTGAAGAATAATATGTTTTGATATTTGAAATAATTTGTGTAGTGTGTGAATATTTATAGATGAATATATTATTTTTTTAATAAACTAGCCGTTAATTAGCCGTTAAAACAATTTTTTAATTTTAAAAACAAAAACAACCATTAGTTTTTTATTTAACATTATTTTTTAATTTATTTTAATTTCTGTTTTTTTTAAAACATACAAATTTGAAATTTAAACTAATACATTAAATAAAATTAAATAAGAAAAATTCATCACGTGCGTGGGCCCGCGTTCAGCGACGGGTTTTGAAAATCCGTCGCAGATAGCGACGGTTTTTACCAAACAGTCGTTGGGTTTCGAATTTTTTTAAAAAAAAAAAAACTGACACACGCCCCACACCCTCTCTCATGTGAGTGGGCGTTATAACGCCCACTCACATTGGAGAGTGGGTGTTAAAGGGGTGTCAAAAGGATGTTTCTTTGCAATTCAGAAAGAAAAACAATATTGTATGACAATTTAATAACGTGACAGGATTCTAGGAATACTTTGATATCTAAGTCATCGAAGCGGCATCGGTCAATGAATCTCCCTAAATTTCACACTTGGGTTTTATTTTCTTTAGTTGGCTTGAATTCGAATCGATTGGACTATATGGATAGGTAGACTGTTAAGATTTGGATAGAGTTCATGTGAATTAATAATATTTTTTCTTTGAATTAGTTTTTGATGTTAAGTTGATTCTAAATCACAAGATTAATATGATATCGGAACTCAAGCTCATCGTTATATGTTAGATTGTCTATAAAATATTTTCATGGTCTATTTGTTCATTATCATATTGGTTGGATATAACTTTTAAGAGTTGCATTGATGGATTTGGACAAGTATCATCTCTTGAGCTAGCTTTTGAAATTGAATTATATCTAAATTTCAATCTTTATATCGTACCCTTTCAAAAGATGAACATTGAAAAGTCGTGTGATAAGAAATCGAGTCCCATTTTTGTAGTGAATTATGTCCAGAGTTCAAAGTCAACCACTCCACATCTCGTGCATTTCTTATTGAGAATCCAACGACAGCAACTAAGAATTAAATAATGTAATATTAACTAAGTTTGAGGAAGCCACCGTAATTAGTATTTTGTCTCAATGGTTAGTCCATTTTCAACTCATTACCCATAATATTAACTTCGAAATAATGTAATTTTTATATTAAATATAATATTAATATCTAACTTATCAACTCTAAACTCTATAATACAAGAAATATTCACAGAGAAATAATATTGCATAAAATCTTCCATATGATGTTAACTAATTTAAATAAATATATCATTTATATGATGTGGAGTATTTGTTTTCGATAATAGCTTGATTTAAATATTTACTGCTATCAATATATTGGTAAAAACTTGTGTTAGACGTTCTCAAGAGTCGTATTTTGTGAGACGTATCTTTTATTTGGGTCATCTATGAAAAAATATTACTTTTTATGCTAAGAGTATTACTTTTTATTGTGAATATCGGTAAAATTGACCCGTCTCACAGATAAAAATTCGTGAGATCGTCTCATAGGAGACCTAGTCCAATATATTATAACTTTATTTATTTTTTTGTTTGTGTCGAATAATTTTACAATGTATTATTATCTAGCAAAGCATGTGCAAATAATTTGAACTTGTGTTGAAAGAATACATATTTATTGGGCTTGGGGGTTATTTTATTTCGGTTATTTACAAGTCAGCTGGACCGGCAATCGAACCTCGTGCTTGTGAGGGTTAGCTCCGCCGTGCAAGCTACTGGTTAAAATGATTTACGACGTCAATTCTCCCCTTTTCCGTTCTTTCCTGAGCCAGAAGGGTGGCTCTTCCAACAAGAGGTTTTTTAAATTTTGTAAATTGACGGTTTTTTTGTTTGGGTCAATAGTTGTGTATAATTCCTTGAAATGATTATTTAATGGTTTCATTTTGTTTTGGATCTTTGCGAAGTTTTGAGAAAATACCTAATACGTACGTCTAGCTCCTCAAGAAATGTTTTTTTACAGGGAAAAATTGCTTCGGTAATGAGCTTTGTTTTTAATAATGTATATGTTTCTTGCCATAGATTTGTGTATCTAATTTTTATTTCTGCTTAGTCTTTTAGAAAATATTACGGTAATATAAAATGTTGGAAATTATAAAAGTTGAATTGACAGGGATAAAGATGATGATGTCTAGAGAAGTAAACATGAGATGAAAATGATAATGTTTAGTTTTGTCTCCAGAGATGGAAAACTATTTCAAAATATAAAACCAAAAACGCTATTTGTGTGCCCACTAGATTGGGAGCTTGTTATCCTACTTCAGTTTTCATGGAGATTGTGTGATTGCATTGTAATATTTTTATTTAACATGATATAATTTCAGTCTCTTTTCGATTGCATGATGACTGATACTTATCATTGAGCTGTTTCTTTTGACAAGATCATGGGTTCGCCGTTCCGGGCGTTCCGGAACCGGAACGTCAGCAACCTTGACGAGGTTCAGGGGTGGAACCGGAACGCAATTCGCGACGGTTTTGTTTTGAACTGTCGCTATTAGCGACGGTTTTTATTCATCGCCGATTTACATCGGCGACGGGTTTAATAACACCGTCGCTGTAATTAGCGACGGTTTATTATAGCGACGGTTTGAATAAAACCGTCGCCAAATTAAAATCGGCGACGGTTGAGTTAAAACCGTCGCTAAATATTCATAAAACCGTCGCAAATTCGAATCAGCGACGAATTTAATAATGCACGTATCTTTGCTTTCTAGTACAAATAATGCAATTGTAGGTCCTATTGCACGTCGTATCTTCGCTTTGTAGTACAAATAAAGCAATTTTGAGCACATGCATTGTTTGGATAAAACCGTCGCCAAATTAAATTTCTTATTTACATCAAATAATCTTTTTAAATGATATTTATTTTAATTTTTATATTTCTAAATATTTTCCAAAATTTTTAATTTTTATATATTTATAATATTTTTTTTAAATACCCGTTCTGCGACCGTTCCGTGAAATTTCATTGTAACTGGAACGGTAGCATCCGTTCCGATCTCCGCGACCGCGACAGCGAACCATGGACAAGATCCAACTTTTTCGTACTAACATATCATCCGCTGAAAACTTCTTGTTCTGAAATTTTTAATTGAAAGGAACTGGTACAAGTCTTGTTTTTCCTGTTTCTTATTGAATACTGCTGAATGTACATCCAGGAAAACTGAAGAGCAGAAGCCAAGGGAACAGAAGCCAAAAGCAAATGAAAACAAACCTGTTATGAATGAGTAATAGATGCATGCTATGTAGGATCTAGCTTGGACTTAATTTCCTATTGCAAGGCAGTGTGTAATGGAGGATTAGTGCACGAGTTTGATATTGGAATTACTATCATGTGTTTATGATATGGATATGATGCCTCTGTCACCTGTTTCTCACTTTAGATATCTGAAGCATGTTTCTTGACTTTTCAAGGAACCATGTTTAAATAAAGAAAAATCTCCAAGAACTTATACTCGAGTATCTTATGCATGTCGCGGGTGAAGTTTGGAAATAAACAATTGCTTCTGTCACGTATTCTCAGTTAGTGTCGCCATAGATGCTATATTTAAATCATCCATTTCAGTGTTCGGCTAAAGGTTACCATTACAATTTACACCTACACGTACTGAAATATGGGTCGATCAAACAGACTCAAACTCGCTTAATAGGAGAGCATGTTGATTTATATCTCGTGTCGGGGGTTATGGCACGCAGGAAGGGCTCGAGCAGCTGCAGCAGGAACTGTGTACACTTGAAAATGGTAAAGATAAGTAATGACCAAGATCTTAACTTGACAAAAATGAATGAATGAAAATGTCCTTAATTCAAAATTGATCATAAGGGCGTTCTCTGGATGAGAAATATATTGTGTGTGCCTGGGACTAAGAACATGAAACAAGAAGTCATGGTAGAGGCGCATAAATCAAAGTGTTTTTGTCCATGTAGAAATCACCAAAATGTATAGTCCATGTAGAAATCACCAAAATGTATATAGATCTGAAAAATAATTTTTGGTAGAGTGAGATAAAGAGCAATATGATCGATTTTGAAGTCAAATGCACTGTGTCAGCAAGTTAAAACCGAACATCAAAGACAATGCATTTTTCATTAATTTTGTAGTAGTGTTTCAGATGTCCCGTCAGAGCACAATATGAGTGATTGTGGATACAATCACTAAATCCGCACATATATGCATGAATTACAAACTGAATAAGCTGGCTTCTTTCTAAATGGACATAATAGCGACATTACATAGAGTACCAATTAACATTGTGTGATGACCTGATACTAATTATCTTTTTATTTAGTAAGGATTGAAATTAATTATTTTTAGATGATAAATTTAAAATAGCTATGCCAAATAATTAAATTATTTACTTAAAATATATATTAGAAAATATCGGATTTATAGCTGATATTAAAATACATATTTAATTTTAAGAATATACAAATATCGAAATAAAATAGACTTGATCAAGTTTTTACTTAAATGATAACGAAAGAGAACATACATGTATATATATGCCCACCATCATCTTTATCATCCTCCTCATCCGATTTTTCTCTCTTGCATGCACTCTTTCTCTCGTAACTCTCTTCTCAAAAAACTTCAACCATTCTTGTAACTTTGATGGCCGATAGTGGTCAGACCGATTACCTAAAATTAAAGTAAACACATATTCGGAAAGCCCTCTACGTCATATTTCCATTGATATCATTTTTGTTAGGTAAAATCGCGACTCTCGGAAAAGCCATTGGAAACCATCGCCTTCTACGCTAGAAAACTTGAAAAACTTCTATTTTTGTTCGTTTATGGTTCGGCCTAGCTACAAGAAATAATATTTAACAAAGTTCCGACCACTTTCCAACGTCCAGTCACTTTCTGCGTGGTTCAGACCAAGTGCCACCGCGTCTGCCGCCAATCACCACCTAGCTCGGATTTCGTTTTGAATTTGAACATTCCGAGCTCGATTTTCAGCCCCTATAGTTCGAGTAGCAAACTATCCAGGTTGAAGATATTCATTTCTTAGGTTAAATTTGATGAATTTTATTACAAATAGTCCCTATAGGAAAATAATTGAATACGAATATTGTGAATTTTTTAGATAAAATTCAAAGTTCAGAATTTTAGGAATTTAAAGTTTCTAAATATTTGAAATTGGACTTTTAATAAACTTAAATTGTTTGTGAGATTGTTATATGATAATAAGACAATTTAAATATAATATTCAGATAATTTGTCTGAGTTGATATTTCCGTGATTTTCTTGAGGATTTCAATTACTCTAAATTGTTTGAGATACGTAAAGATCGGTTCTTTTCACGATATCTGACATAGACATCTAATGATTATGTGTATGATTTATTTGTTATTTGTTGATTTATATGATATTATATACTTATTTGCATATTATCAGTGAGTAACTGATGTGAAAAATGAAAAAATACTTATTTTGTCTGCACACATTTTTATTCTAGTTAGACATATCAATATCATTGAACATATCATATTGAGTCTGTCTTTTATTGAGATCAATTATATTTCGGTTGAGATCTGTTATATATATATATAATATGATATTGTGTCACGAAGATGTTAAACAACTTGATTCGGTCTGGCTTAGGTAGTTGCTGGCGTCAAGGATGTTATGTATGATTGTTGATATTGATCATTTGACTTTTGTTATCCTGATATCTTGCACTTTTTTATGCATTGCATTATGCATAGTTTCACTGTATTTCTATGTTATATATCATGGTTTTTTTATATTTCGTACTTGAGTTACTGACTTGTGAGAGTGAGTTATCATGTCTTTTGTGTGTGGACATAATATGTGGTTCGACCTTAGGTACTCGATAAGAAGTATCAAAAAAGTACTAGAGCATCTTAAGAGTGAACTCGGTTGTATTTAGTTTTGAGTTTTTTAGTTTAGAAATAATAATAGCTCTATAAGGAAAGTTTGTCTAATAAATTAGGGTTTAGAGTTAAAATATGAAAAATAAACTGAAATATACATTCCATTAAATACATATTTTCGGTAAAAAAAGTTCATTTTTATTCTTTGCCAAAAAAAGGGTAAAACCCTAACCCAAAATCTGCACACCACTGCCAGAAATCGCGTCGCCCAGCTCGGTCGCCGCCGCGCCTTGGCCGATTCGGCCCACAACAAGACTCATAACTTAACGGCGCACCTTTCCATACCAGCCCCCGCTCTTTTTGCGACCCCTATCGCCGGTATTTTGTCCTGAAAGGCGTGAAATCTTGCGTGACTCCAGTTTTGGTTATTGGTTAAAATTAGTCAATCGTAGTTCAAAATTGTTGAAATCCACGTGGGTGAAATCTTTCCCATATTCTGCTCTTTGATTCTACACCAGCCCATTCCCTTGCCGCTGCCTGTGTCGACGGAAATCGAAGCAAGACCGTCGCCGGGCGAAATAGGCTGTTTTGGTTTTGGAGTGTTGACCTTCGATTTCGATTTTCCATCAAATCCTCACATCTGGATATTGTTTAGTAAACATATTTGGATCAGTTTCGAACATATCCTCAGCCTCGAAAGGGTATGAAACTCAGATTCCGATATTATCTTCATTTATTTACCGTTTTGGTACAGTTCTGAACAATTAATTTATAAAAATTATTTGACCCCCCTTTCATTCGAATTATCGTGTTTGTAAATTTGTTGGGCAATCTTACGAATGCTGAATGATGTAAAATTTTTGAGTCATGTCAATTAGGTGCCGAATTGACTAAAAACAATTTCCAAATCACAATTTTGAGGTATAAGAATAAAAATCCGACCTTTGAAATGCGTAAATTCATGTTTCAAATTGATAAATAATCCTTGAACGATCGGACCCAAAACAATTAGCTTTCTTTTTTTAGAACAAAAACAATTAGCTTTCAGCATAAAAAAGTTGAGTTTTGGACCGTCCCGAAGTCCCACGGTACATACTGGCTGAAATTTTGAGCATTAAAAATATCATTTTTAATTTCTATAAAAGCCCAAAAAGTTATTGGTTTGAGTTTTTGACGCTATAGGATCATTTATAAGGTAAATTTGCCACTAATTATTGGTCTCAAGTGAAAGAAGTGGATGATTTTCTGGTCCACCCAGAAATATAATTTGTATAGGATTTCAAAAGCCCATTAAAGTTTCTTTGTCCAAATCCAATGTCAGCCCATATACAAGCACCGAAACGTTTAACTCCCTCCCACTCCGAGAACGCGGCTCTTATTTCTGCTTTCAACTATTTCTCGTGTAACTTTTCTGTCAGTTTATACTTAGCTGCCGTTTTCCTTTCTTTGTTAACTTTTTGTTCAAGTAAGTCAATAACTGTTGTTTTTAGCTTTTACGATATATGTGTGCGTGCGTGTGTGTGTGTGTTTCAAGTGGGATGGAGATTCATTTACATGTTATCTTGGTTACCTTTTAGTTTGATATTATTCGTGATAGGGGATTCCAGGTACAGTCTTTAGCTTTTACGATGTATGTGTGCGTGTGCGTGTGTGTTTCAAGTGGGACGGAGATTCATTTACATGTTAACTTGGTTACCTTTTAGTTTCAAAATGATTCAGTTTTCACTGTTGATACGGTGCCAAATTATTGGTCGCACTATTTGCTGAGTAATGGAGTTAGCTATCGGAATTCGATCATAACTTCAGTTGCTTCTCTATGGACTTGAACTTTCGGAGTCTGTTGGCGGCTTGGCGCTGAAACTTTAGACTACGAGAAAGCTAAAGACACGACATTTAACTTTCGGGGGATAAAATTTTTCTTTGGAGAAGACTTTCAGGATTTTAGTAACTTTGCTTTTTTACTCTTCTAAAAAGAAAGAACGGAACTGTAGACTAACTTATTTTTCATACATGTGCATACATATCAAAGTATATCATTATTATATCACGTTTGTGTGTGGATTTTACGTCGTTGTGCAACTGATTAATGGTAGTTACAGGAAGAGATGAGGATGACACAAGCAACTATACAATTCACCAAGCAGCCATACATTGAAGATGTTGGCCCTCGAAGAATGTATGCACATTCTGTTCTTGTATTTCATTAACTTTAAACCAATAGAGCCTTTTCTTTTTACAAGTTATACCAAATTATTTGCTGTTGATAACCTAGTGTCTAGTGTTGTTGAATTAATGATCTTTTTCCCAGTCATGTGGAAGTGTGGGCATTCTTACCATATCAATCTTAGTTTCAGTGAGGATGTCTTCTGCAACAATTGGGAGTACATGGAGGAACCCCCTTCTCTTTATTTGACAAATTACCGCATAAAGTATTGAGATTCCTGCTGTTTGATAGTTGACACATACCCTTTGAGGGTCAGACAATTCACAGTGTTTGAGTTGTCCTATAAATAAATTCTTAGTAACAAAATTTGAAGCATTTACATGGTTTATTGTGGACCAGAAAATCATCCATTTCTTTCACTTAAGAATAATTTATAGCAAATGAACTAGTTAGGATTTATGACTTGAATAACCATCTTGTCTTACAGCAAGACATCTGAAATTTATTCGAGTTTGTGATTGTTCAGTTACTTAAGCTGTACTTGTCGTTCTTCCAGCGAAAGCATTCAGTTTTCTACATTCTCTAATACTGAAATAGTAAAAGCTGCTGAAGTTGAAGTTTCTCTTGGCGTCTATTACGACCCAAATAGAAAGCCTATTGTCAATGGGTTGTTAGATCCTCACATGGTAATTACTCAACTCCTTTTCTTGTGAAATTATTCAGTTGTTTCGTTATATATGTTTCAAGTTTATTTCCCTTTTTCTACTCTTTGCCAAATCTAAATCTTTTCTCAAGAATTCAAGATGAAAATCTGAAGTTTAGGTGGTTGATTTACTTTCTTTATATTATGACCAACATGGTGTTTGAAATTCGAAGGATTGATTTCGAGACTTGTTTCTGAACGTTGAAGTACCGGCGCTTTGGTAGAACCTCTGATGTTATTTCCTTTCTTGTTGGTACTTGGGTAGTGTTTTGTTTCTAATATTTCTTTTGCTCACTTTTTGGTTCTACTCCTTCCTTAATGTCCATTGTGGTCCTATACTAGATGTTTGTTTTCCTTTTGTTTTTTTAATTTACTTTGGATGGATCCCACAATGTATTTTGGAATTTTACATCAAATAAAGTAGTTACTTTGACATTCAAAATGCTCTTATTATAAGAGAAAGTTGCATTTCATCATCTGATCAACAATATTCCATGCTTGTTGTCGTTTCTTATAAAATAATCTGTGACATAAGTTGCTCTGTTCCTAATGAAGATGAAAAACATGTATCAAAGAACCACTTTCCTATTCTTCAGTATGGTCGCCTTCCAAACTGAATATGAATGAACAGTTCATTGTATTTTGCTTCAAAAATTCGATATTGGAAACTGGAAAGAAAAATGTAATTTAACTTTGACGATGATTGGATTATTGAATTTTTGACTGGGTTGTACTTGGTTAGTGTTATATGCTATATATGGATGTCAAGGTAATGGTAACTAGCTTACACGTTAATTTAATTAATACTACAATGCTTATTTTAACATGATATTTGGATTGATAACAGTGTGACAGTGTTAGATTTATTTTACTTTGCACCTTTTTGTGTTTCAGGGGCCTGCAAACAAGGATGGCTCTTGTAAAACATGCGACGGGAATTTTCGGGAATGTCCTGGGCACTGTGGATACTTGGCTTTAGCTCTTCCTGTGTATAATGTTGGATATTTAAGTACAATAGTAGATATCCTGAAGTGTATCTGCAAGGTACCAAATTCATGCTATTTTTCCTTGTTTACTGAATTTAAAATGACAATCTTATGCTCATGAAATCTGAGTAAGTAGAAAATCACGATGACTTTTATTTAAAAAATGTGCATGCTTACATTAAGGAGAATTAATCATGGATATTGACTGCCCTCAGATCCTCGTTAGAACTTATGTGGTTAAATGAAAATATTATGAAACATAAGCAAAAACTTGTATCGAGAACACTGCAATTTCTTTTGACAAGCTTATACAGTTTCTCCTTGGCATAACAGTTTAAGCTCCTCAAAAGGTTATGCAAATGTTAGAAATAACATTATATTTATCAAGTTTAATGCTAACAATTGAATATACCTTATAGGAACATCCTGTTTATATTCAGTTAAGTTACTTGAGCACTGAAACTCTAGCAGGTTATATTACTTGGGTCAGATGTATATGTTATGGAAACACTCTTGTTAGGCATATGATGACATGGTTAAAATCTTCATTACAAGATTCTTTTGGATGTGTCATGAACTCATGGGGTATGTTACAACTCATCAGACAAGTGAACGAGTGCTTCTGACACCTGTATATAATTTCAAATTCAAATTAAAGGGGCTATACTGTGTAGTATCGATTTCCAAAACAACAAAGTTAGGAAGAAAATTAGAATGATGAGGAGAAAAAGGAAAATGAACAAAGTTATTATCTAAGATTAATTGAGTAACAGAACAACAACAACAGGAAAAAGTTTAGAATGCTGAGGAATAAAAGGAAAATGAACGGAGTTATTATTAAGATTTGGTGCTATAGTACGACATCTTTACATTATGTGCTTAGCGACCCATATAGTTTTTACTTTATTCAACTTTTGAATTGCAAAATATTAACTTACACTTGTAGCTCACTTGGCCCATTCCCAGAACAGTTCTACGTGTATATACTTAATTTTGTTAACCTTTAATATTGTGGGTGCATTTTTATGTCTTTCTCAATTTCCTCAAAATATTTTATGTTTTTTCTTGGATGTTGGACTTTGAAATTTGGATTTGATGATAGGTTTTTGTTTGTACAATATTGTTATTTTTGTCAACTCTCTTCCCCCAAGCCATTTTATCAACATTATTTTTTTTACCTAGAGATTAATTTGTGTCCAGTGTACTCATTGACTTTTGAGAGTTCATAATCTTGTTCACATCTGCTCTATTAATAGAAATGCTCCAGAATACTTCTTGAGGAAAAACAGCGTCAAGAATTTCTGACTAAAATGAGAAGTCCGAAATTAGATCTGTTGAAAAAGAACGAGGTAATGAAACAAGTAGTAAAGAAGTGCAATGCTTTGGCAGGGAGTAAGAAGGCTCACAAGTGCTCCAGATGTGGACATATAAACGGTTAGGCACCTTATCAATGACAAAATATTGTTGTTGAATTTATAAATCATGCGATATCTGTCCACGCCTTTGAATATCCATGCCTTTGAATATGTATAAGTGGTAAATGACTAAATGGTTACGGTACGTTTGGACGGTTGATTTGCTTAGGATTAGCTCCTTAACCAACGTTTGTCTCGTTTATTTCCTTCAACTAGTGATATTAAAACCTTGGTGGCCTGAAAACAAATCCATTCTAATCCCAGTGATAGGGCATCAATTATTGAAAAGTACTTGAGAACACATGGAACTTACAAAAATGCTCATTGCCCTAACCTAATCGAATCACTTCATTTCCTCTTTCATACCCTGCCGATAGCTGCACATGGAAATAATCGTCTCTCATTGAAGCATGGAAACTCGAAATCAAAGGGGAACATGGAGATTTCAAGATTTAGAGAGCAACTTACGATCAATATCGGTTGTGGTTGAAGCCATTTATTGTCTTTATTCCACGAGGTCTTCTTTTTCCGCACTCATTTTTTCATTTTTATTTTCCATGTACAAAGTTTTTAGGCACCCAAAAGTTTGTGTTGCAGTGGGCATTCGATGATGGTGACATTTTTTTGTAACAGACTTTCTAACTTTATCCATCTCCGGGTGAGCTCAACAAAGACACAGGGTTACTGGGCATGTGAGGAAAATTTGTTTGTTCTCAGGTAGAGGGGGAAATTAGGGAAAGATTGGGGTAGGGTAAGAAGGGTGTTTCAGTCTTAACACATTAAACTGAATAAATTATCATTACCATAAAAATATACCAAATAAAACATATTTTATCCCAATATATTATATATCCTTATAAATTTGTTATTAATTAAATTACTAATCATTCGATAATCTCATCGCACGACCCAAAAGAGAATGTATAAAAAATGTATTATTTGGTAAAGCATAAAGACAAGCCATAAGAATAGCCTTGAACCTTCAAAATGCCCCATTCTTGCAGTTGATTATTAGTAATGGCTGTCATATCAGATGCATTGAAATAGAGCTGACCTCCTTTCCTTGGAACCGTGAACTGAATCCGAAATTGTTTTTCAAAAACGGAAACCAAAACTGAAAATCCTAAAAATAATATTATGGAATCACGTGGAACCATCAAACCAGTAAATCATTCTTAAATTTTAAGGTCTTGCAACTTGACTCATGTAACCATGCTACTTAATTTATACATTTAATTTTTAACTCCCTATTTTTATTTTTTTAATAAAAATTAAATGTGCAAAATATTTTTGATGTAATTGTTAAATAATTAACTTTAATTAGTTTGATTATGTTTGTTTCTGATTCCACATTTTATTGCAACCGATCCTGTCGGTTTTAGAACCGTGGTCAGGCCTACTTAGGATACAATGCCTTCTCTATTTCTTCTTTGCTGCTATAATATTTGTACTTGTAGAACGAGGATGCCCTCAGTTGTCTTATATTTGCTGCCGAACTTAGGATTACCACTTACAACTTGATGCTGGAATTTCCACAATTTCTGTATTGTAGGCATGGTTAAAAGGGCATCTTCGAGAATCCAACTTGATCGTGTGAAAGTTGACAGTTACATGGATGAATGTCAATCTGCTCTCTCCCACACCAAGGATTTCAAGGGAAATATCAGTATCTCTTCTATACTTGATCCTAGAATAGTCCACCACCTACTAAAAAATATGCTAAATGAGGTACTCTTTCATTATCTTGAATTGAAGAAATACTGAAGTAAGCTTTAAGAATGTTTTGCTGTACTCTACCAGCATCATCATAAACTTACCTCTGGTTTTATTTTTATTCTTTCAGTTTCTGTAGTTCATGTTTGTCTTTTGGGTTTGTCTTCAGGATTGTGAATTGCTTCATCTAAATGATAGGCCAGAGAAATTTATGATCACCAATATTCTGGTGCCACCAATTTCCATACGCCCTTCTGTCTTTGTAGATGGTGGAAGACAGAGGTCATTTCTTGCATTACTATACATATATCTTTCTCTATATATTGGTTAGTTTTATGAGGGAGTTGAAATTGCAGCTTTTATTGTGAGCTTGTTAGAAGATTGATAGCAGCTTGAGCTTAACTAATTGCACTAGTTGAATAACATACACACGGAATAAATGTTTTTCTTGCTCTTTAGAACAACCAATGTCTTTTTAAAAAAACACCGCCATGGTCATGGTCGGGGGGATGGCTGACCCCTACTGGTTCATATGACAAAAAACAAATGGAGGGGAAAGATTCCTATTTATTTACTTCTTGTAAGGCTACCCGAAGTTCTTATGTTGCGCATAGTATTTCAGTGGATGACAAGTTGTGTAATCTATTGATGAAAAACTTGAGATTAAAAAAATGTTGCGAATGACTTGTGAAGAATGAAGTCAAAAGGTTTCATAAGGTTCAACTGATTTATAAAGTTGTGTTGGCTAGTTAGGACTTTTTTTTCTTTCAAGAATGCAGGGCAATTTAGTTCTCGTGTAGATCACCTATTAAGATATTTTGTTCAATCGTTCATCTTGTAAGCATTTTCATGCTTACATGGACAATCTGCTGTTGCTTGTGTCATAAATTTGAGCTCTTTTAGTTTCTATCTATTGAATTTTTGAAGAATGAACAAACTGTAATACACCAAGTTCTGGGAAACATTTCTTTAAGTAAGCCTGCAATCCTTGCCTTAAATGTGTCCATACCCTCCCCTTGAGAGAGAAATCATTCTGAAGACGTTTCTAACTCTTCAATGGTTGGTGCAGCAATGAGAATGATATTACAGAGAGACTAAAACGCATCATCCAAGCCAATGCTAGTTTGCGGCAAGAAATTGAAGAAACAAGCCTTTATAGCAAAAACATGGTATATTTTCGCTTAATCACTTCTCTTTGATGAATCTTCTGTTTAAAACATAGCTCAGGAGTTGTGGTGGCTATTTTCTGATATTTGTATGTTTTTTTGTTTGTTTAACCTGACTATCTGTGGTCTTCAAATTGCTTCAGGCATGAGGGATAAGAGGGAAATATTGATAAAACGTAGGAATGAGGCTACCTACCTATAGTGATACGGCCTGAGTTCTGAGTTCTCAGAGCTTTCTTATATAAAGCAGAACAAACACGCGTTGAGGCAAAAAATTAAAGGTTTTTCTTAGTTGATATTAAATAAGACAGAAATTAACCAAGGACCTGGGTACTCGAGGTATCTTTCCATGTAAAAGAACTGATAGCGCTGAGTTGATTCCTCTGAATTTTCTTAGTCACTAAGGAGAAGACCTGGAAGTGATGATTACAGAAAACAGGAAAAGAGATCTTTTTGTTGAAATTCCAGTCTAGAATAGTTTTATTTATTAACCAATTATTATGTGGATTGTGGATGCATGGTGCACTCATGTATTTTCTGTCTCAAAGTACCAAAAACATAACGCCCTAATCTTAACTTTGTTGTTCAAAAAAATGTGGGGCTAGACTAGCTGGGATGATCTGCAATTGGAGGTAGCACAGTATATTAATAGTGAAGTCCGTGGAATGTCATTTTACATGAATGCTGCCAAGCCATTGAGTGGTTTTGTTCAGCGCCTTAAAGGAAAACAAGGAAGGTTCCGTGGGAATTTGTCTGGGAAGCGTGTAGAATATACTGGAAGGACTGTTATTTCTCCTGACCCAAACCTGAAAATTAATGAGGTCTGGCTTTCTACATTTCATTGAATTAGTTCAGGCTCCTTCACCCGTATTTGACTTGCACTTATGGACAGGTTGCTATTCCTATACTAATGGCCCGAGTTCTAACTTACCCTGAGCGTGTTTCACACCATAATATAGAGAAATTGCGACAATGTGTTCGTAATGGACCAAACAAATACCCAGGTGCAAAATTTATTAGGCAACCCGATGGTACAGAGATGTAAGTGTTTGCTTTTCGTCATATAATTGTTGCCATTTCATCAGGGGTGAAAGTGATTCTCAATGAACATATTTGTTGTCTTGCAGATCCTTAATGTTTTCTTCCAGGAAGCGTCATGCAGACGAGTTAAATTATGGTTACATTGTGGATCGACATCTTGAAGATGGAGATATTGTTTTATTTAACAGGCAACCAAGTTTGCATCGAATGTCAATAATGTGCCACAGGGTACTTGCTATTATTCAACTTAACTGTTGATATCACAATTAGATGTCTTCATTTGCATTGTCTTATTCTTTTTGCCTTTAGGCAAAGATAATGCCGTGGCGCACCCTGAGATTCAATGAGTCAGTTTGTAACCCCTACAATGCTGATTTTGATGGCGACGAGATGAATATGCATGTGCCACAAACTGAAGAAGCCCGAACTGAGGCTCTTACACTGATGGGGGTAAATGCTCATTGATTTTACATTAGCTTAGCTTTGCTCGGTGAATGCCAATTTTGACTTGTAATGCTAACACGGGACCTTGTAATTATGTGCCTAGTTAGTTGTCTTGTCCAATTGTCCAATCTTGCCCATAAACAATCACATCAGAATTTTTGTCTTGGATACAGTAGAAACCATTGTTTAAGTGGAAGCATCTTTATATTACCGGAATTGTCATCTTTTACTGTTGTTTCCATGTGTCATGTAATCATATTGGACAGAATTACAATTCCTTTTTTCCCAATGGAAATTATTTTACTGAGGTCATCAAGTCAGACTCTTACTGGTTTTAATTCTGCACTTTGACGGTTATTATCAGTAGCTGTATGGGTAAATGTTTGACGGCTGAATTGATGTCTGTTGCAGTTACATTTCTACTGTGCTGGTGGAATATTTTCCGTCTGGAAAGAAAAGCTTAGAATGCATTTGAATGATTAACTTGGAGTCAAGTATTTCAAATCCATAATAATAATTTCATTGGTTTATTTGGATAAATTCATTTTACAATAGATTTTAAATCCTTAGTTAATTAATTTTTGAATAACGGTAGTGGATTTCAAATCCATCTCAATATAGATTTATTTCAAATTCTTTCTTCAAATACCTCAACCCTTCGATCCAATTGCAACCTTAGATCAGTGGTGGAAGGATTTAAGGATGAAGGATGGGAGCTCAACTTTAACTGATGATGCTTAATGTTCTCAAATGCGGTTTGTTAAAAAAAATGATATAATCTTCGTTGTAGATGTTCACAGAGTAATGGCTTCTGCAAAATTTTATTTCATATATTTTTTCGCATTGCCTAAAGAATACTACAGGCTTTCTAGTTTTGTCATTTCAATAACTTCATCATTGATTAGTGCTGTTGTGTCAAAATGCTGGTCAACTTCACTTCTCTGATGTCTTGATAACAGCTGTTAGTTTCAATGAAAATTGACGTAGCATACCTTGATAAAGCTTTGTCGCAACCTAGGAACCTTTGTACGATGCTTTTTTTTCAATTGATTGCTGAACTTCAAATAGGTGCACAAGTGCGACTGATTGTTGTAGTTAGACAAGTAATGTTTTTTGCACCTTTCCTCGTTGACATTTATTGGCCCTTTTTTTTTGTTCATGTTGTTGCAGGTGCAAAATAATTTATGTACTCCAAAGAATGGGGAAATATTGGTAGCTTCAACGCAGGATTTTTTAACATCATCATATCTTATAACAAGGAAAGACACATTTTATGATCGTGCTTCCTTTTCTCTTATGTGTTCGTATATGGGTGACGCCATGGACCCTATTGATTTGCCGACTCCAGCCATAGTTAAGGTTTGTCGGTGTGGCTCTTTCGCTATTAGGCTTCTAATCAGTAGTGATCGGTCCTAACTATTATGCATATGGGAACTCGTGTACCATTTATTTTCTTGTCCTTTTATCTGACCTTTCTGCTCCTTTAACTTTGTAGTCACTTTTCATTATTCATTAGCCTTGCTACACTTTTGCTTATTATTTTTATCGTGATCGATTTTCATTCCCTGAGTTGTGGTCTTAAACAGTTTGTTTATTCTCATTACATGTTTTCATCCATGGGATTTGTTGGATTTGAATAGGCCTGACACTTTTTATTTTATCTATCCCGGTGATTATGTTTGCATGTTCTCATTTATTGGAAAGTATTGTTTCTTCTTGGTGAGAAAAATTCGACTATGCAGTAGTGACCTCTAAAGATAATTTTTTGTGATTCAGTTAAGGGCTACTTGATAATGCTACTAGGCGTTTATGATATGGAGGAGTAACTAGGGTTCCTCCACACCACCTGTTGCATCGAGTGTTTAACAAAGTAAAGATCAGCTTAAATTGAGGATCATGTTCTTTTGGCTTGACATGGAATGCTTGAAAAGGTCTTGCTCAAGTTTGAACTTAGAATAAAACTAAACCAGTAATAACGTGATCTTATAAATCAGTATCTAAACTAGGAAATTAACACCACCTAATTCCTAGACTCAAGTCTACTAGAGATAGATAGAATAAATTCCTAATGATCATATAAAATTAGCTAAAAGATATAGTTTCTTCAAAACAAAATATATCTTTTAACACTCTTCCTCATGCTGTTAAGTGAACTACTTCAATTCCAAGCTTGCTCATTAATCTATGACAGACAACACCAGGAAGTCACTTTTTGAGTATATCTGCTAGTTGCTTATTAGGGGACACGAACCGGATACAAATCAATCCTTTCTGAAGTTTCTCTGGCAACCTCACATGTTTTGAACTGTAATGATGTACAGGATTATGAGTGACATTGATCACCAATTTATTATCTCAACAGAGCCTTTTAGGAGGTTTGTTCACTTGACCTGTAGGTCCTCCAAAATTATCTTGAGCTAGAGTTAACTCACAAGTTACTAGGCGATGTATCTAAATTTGGCTTATGCTCATGATCGTGAACATTTTATTTTTTGCTTCTTGAACTCGTAAGATTCCCTCCTAAAAAGGTGTGTACCTAAATTTTATCTTTTGTCAACAACTAATCTTGCATAGCCTGCATGAATATAAGCTTCAAGAACAAATTGATACCTTTCCTAAACAAGATTCCTTTACGTGGTATCCCCTTTAAATAGAAATTTATGTCCTACTTTGAGATGAATGTCTTTAGAAGTATGCATCAATTGGCTTACCAAATAAGTCTCACAACCATTCTTTTTTAGATGGATAGGAACCATTATCCTCAACAATATCCTTTGAAATATCTTCAAGTCTACCATTAGGATCTATACATATGTCAGCAGGTTCACTCCCCAACTTACTAGTTTCAGTTAACAAATCAAAAACATATTTTTGTTGCAGTAATTATACCCTATTTAGAGTGCAATCTCCATGCCTAAAAAATATCTCAACTTACCTGGTTCCTTTGTCTCAAATTCTCTTAACAACACCCCATTTTAATTTCCCGTGCTATATTTATATCATCTCCCATCATTTGCAATGCATTCATTTTCCCTAAGGATGATTTTTATAAACAATTTATCATCCCCAATTGGATGAAAAAGAATTTGAAATATATTATAAACAACCTGTATTATATAATATTATATTATATAAGATTGAATATAATAATAAATATTATTATCATTATTATAAATGTATTCATAAATATATTATTTGTTTATTTATTTGGTATTGTATTAATTTGCAATATGGAACAATTATATATGTATATATATAATAAAAAAAAATGTATTTAGAAGAATAATACATATACTATTAGTAAATCTTAAATAAGCATGTTTTATTTATTTATTTATTTATTAATAATTTAATTCAAAAAATATTCACATTTATATTAAATTGTCATCTTAAATTTCTTGGGCGTTGCAATCGATGTAATAATATCAATTTATATTCAAATAATCATCAATGAAATTCAATTCCTATCTTGACTTTTTTATAGTTAAATAGAAACATGCGCTTTAACTAATGTTTGTCAATCAACAATCTCATGCAAGCGATAAAAATTTTCATCAATGATAAATTAAAAACTACTAAGAATGATGAAGCTAAACAACACAATTACACATGGTTGTATTTAATGTAGTCAGTTGCTTTCCGTAAGAATTGAGAAATTCAAAAACAAAAAATTATTAATCTTAGTCGCTTCAAAAACTTGAGGGATGAAAAATTTATAAATTGTTACGAAAAAAAATAGTTGGTCATTCTAGCAATCTACGAATAACCGATAATAGAAAAAGCCAAAGAACATAAAATTCCAAGGTATGGTA
Organism: Primulina tabacum; assembly: GCF_025594145.1. Taxonomy (NCBI): domain Eukaryota; kingdom Viridiplantae; phylum Streptophyta; class Magnoliopsida; order Lamiales; family Gesneriaceae; genus Primulina; species Primulina tabacum. The sequence goes on from NC_134557.1 coordinate 5,909,224, forward strand.
TCGTCTTTCTCAACAAAGAATTAAAATTTAGCCACGTAAGGCCATAAAACTCTAACAAGAATAAAAAATACGAAACTGAAGCAAAATGTTATAATAATTGAAAAATCTAGCCGCGTAATAATATAAATAATGTGCAAAAAATCTTGGCAACCAAGAAAATGAAATAATATGCCGAGAGTTTAGTCCCAAGAAAATTAATATCTCTTTTGTATTATTGCCCTTTTTTCAGTATTTTCTTACCCTTGGATTCTTCAAAGATCACAACCAAAACAGCTAAAATCATTGTTCACGTTTACTTGTTCTTAAAATTCCAAATTCTTGAGTTGGCACACAGTTCTAGCTCATTTCACAAACTCTATATCAATCTTTTCCTTGCAGTATGATGCCGATGTGCCGAACATGTCCAAATGTATTTTTTTTCAGCGTTTTAACTTGAATTCATCACTTTCACCTATATTTAAAAAAACTATGATTAGGAACTATAAACAATAATTCACAACTAAAATTCACCTAATTACCATAAATTAATTCGAGTTACTATGTTGAATTATAAACACATCAAATGTATCTCATTCTACTCTTTAGTTTGAGTTAATAACAAGACTCTGGTAACTTATTTTTTTTATACTTATTAAAGCTCAACATTATTTTGTCATTCATAGTGAAATGTAGTGGTAGTTGATGATCAAAATTTTCTTCTGTTCGAATGCTGCTTGTGCAGTTATGCAGCTTTCTTACTGATATTATTCTTGCATGTGAGCAGGGACGTAGGCAGAAAAATTTTTGACCTAGGGCTGAATGACTCGATAAACAATAGTGACATGAACTAGATATAAGCTACTGCCCTGCTGTTTTTCGTCGAATAAAACTCATCGATTATTGAAACAGTATCTATCCTTGCACTAAACTTTCTTTCAATGTAGATAATTATATAATCTGCCAATAAGTCTTCTTTCATCTTATTCTAGAGTGAGATATTAAGAAATTTCATAGCCGAGAATGATCGTTCAGTTGTTGCCGTAAAAACATGAAGCGTTAAAATAAGACAAATCAAATCTTTAAGAAAAATGTACCGGAGCCGCGAGGCAGGCATGCTAGGGCGGAAGATTTTTCCCGTCATAGTGCCCCGAGTGAAATTTTCTCCTCGAAACTCGCGTTGGGGCGGAAAAAACAGAAAATCCATTAAAAATATACATCATGCGGAAGTTAATCTCAAGCTCTATACATACCAAAAATCTAATCTTCTATGACTTCATCACTACATAAGCTGAAAAATAACTACAAACTCAACCAAGCCATAGTTTGAATCTTTCTGCATAATAAATGGAATAAACTAATTAAGTAGCAAAAAACAATCATTTCACCTCGTGCAAACTCAATCGAGGCCCTCTGCCGCATAAGCTTTTCAAATCTTTTACCAGAAATTCCTTTCAAATCCTCATCCTTACAACTTTTTTCAACTCGAGACCTTTGCTTACAAAAGTACAGTTGATAGAGTAATTTCTCTTATGATTAAATGAGTTGAAAATAATTTTAGTGGGCTAAGTTAGTAAATATAATTATTTTATGAACTGGACAAAACTTTAATGTAGGCTAAAATTATATATATATACTATAATTACTAATAATTTTTTTTTTAACCAGGGCTGGAGCCCACCCCAGCCTTTGGGGTGGCTCCGTCCCTGCATGTGAGAAAGCTACTCGTGCAGCTAATATAGCTTCTCGCTGGTGCTTAACATTTTTTATTTTCTATTGGATAAGTTATCTAAGTACTAAGTACTAAGTAGTACTTTCTATTGCAGCCATTGGAGCTTTGGACTGGCAAACAATTATTTAGTATACTGCTGCGCCCACATGCAAAAATGAGAGTGTACGTAAATTTTACTGTTGCAGAAAAGAATTGCCAAAAATCTGCCGAGACAATGTGCCCAAAGGATGGGTTTGTTTGCATTCGTAACAGTGAGTTAATCAGTGGCCAACTTGGAAAAGTTACACTGGGTAAGCATCCTTTTTCAGACTTCTTTCCTAGGCTGGACTGGTTGTATATCTGTAAGCTAAGTTTTTATCAATTATTATCTTGTCTAAAAAATTTAATTTTTATATAAAAAAGCATCTAAGTTGATTTTGTATACACATTATATATTAGTTTTACATTTTCAAACTCATTAATTTCATTTTAATATAAAATATGATTTTTTTAGCAAAAAATTGGTTTTATTAATATAAAAAGATTTTGTGAAAAATCTGTTACTTGTCTAATAATTTTAGAAACACGCTGTTATTTATATATATAAAAAAGAAATATGCTGTCAAAATAATGGACCAGTTTTTCAAAATTATAACTAAATGAAGTTAATCATTGGAGGTATTCTGGGTCAAAAATAAAGAAATTTGAAAATTTGGGTTTCTTGGTGCAGGAAGTCGAAGAATGGCTTGAAAGCCTAAATGAAATTACTTGGGTTTTTGTATATGGAATCTTTTTAATGGGTTATTTTAGTAATTTTCGCTGAATTAGTCGTTCTTTGGAGAACGTTTCCTACTTTTGGGCTTGTGAATATAAAGCTAATATTCTAATTTTTGTTGTTGTATAAAATCAGGTAATGGGAACAAGGATGGTCTTTATTCTGTTCTTCTTAGGGATTATGATGCACATGCTGCTGCTGCTTGCATGAATCGGTTGGCAAAGTTAAGGTGTGACCAAGTAGCTGTATTCAATAGATTTTCTATTCAATCGTGTATAGGATTTCTCTATATAATTTTTTAAGCTGTTGAACTTATGCTTACGACTTTGATAATATACCGTTTTTCTTGTATGTCTCTGTGCCCCAGGTTACTTTTAACAAATTATTCTGAATCTTGTTTTAGTTTGTTTATGGTATATATGTAAAGATATCAGCCTGTCATATAAGTCCTTGTAGGTACTTTATAAAATTTGTAAACTATGGGGTGGGGGCCCTACTTTTATATCAACAAATTCAACTCCTCATACTTTTTCTCCTACAAAGGATTGAAAACCGTTCACGAGTTGGAGTTGCTTTACCCCTTTTGAGTTCCCTTTCATCTTTATTTTCTACTTAACGATAAGACATGAGTAGGGGTAGCTTTGTACTATGGAATCTTATGTTAATTCTTCAGGTGCTTCAAATTTCATAGCCTTTTCAGAACTTAATTTTTAAGCGGATAGCATGGAGAAATTTTGACCTGCCTTTTTGAATTACGAAGTGAGAGGAAACTTTATTTATTGATACTGGATCATTTATAGAATATTGATATCCTTCAACTTTCTGAATGTGTTCATAATCTGTTTGATGTCATTTCAGTAAGGATATGTATCGATTCTAAATTATCCGTGGAAACTCTAACAAATCGGAAAATCTAAAGTCTAGACAGAAAATAGCAAACCATGTATACATACAGTATTTGACAGATGAAGATCTTTTTAACTAGGGGTTGAAATAAGCCTTTTGGTCCTGATGTCAATGATTTATGTGTTAGGGTTGTCCAAAATTCTGTTGATTTTTATTTCATTTAGTCTTATTAACTCAATACTAATGAAGTTGCTTAGGTTTAAACTCTGATTGTCTTGCTGTTACAGCGCTCGATGGATAGGAAATCATGGATTTTCAATAGGAATTAATGATGTCCAACCCGAGGATGTATTGAACAAGAAAAAGAAGGATACAATTCATGAGCAGTATGCCAAGTGTACAGAGTATATCGATACTTATAAATCTGGAAAACTGGTCCCACTACCTGGCTGTAATAAAGCTCAGACACTTGAAGCCAATATAACTGCAGTCCTAAATAACATCCGGGAATCTACTGCAAAGGTAATTGGTTCTATCTTTTGTTAGTTTGATGACTGTTGGCTTTTAATGATTATCTTTACAGTTTCTAAAACTTCAATAATGGTTACACAAGTTCTTTTAACTTTGGCCTTTGGCTGGTGCCAATCAGATCACGTCACCTCTTCTTTATTTTTTAGTGAAGTAGTCCATCAGGGGTTCAGCTTGCTACCTAGCCTTTCCACAATGGATTTTACCGGATGTACTCTGCATTATTTTATCATGTCTAAAACTCCAGATGCAATGAACAACTGAGCTTTAAGTGAAATGAGTTTCTCTAGCAATGACTTGGTATTCTTCCTGTTTTTCTCGAAGCATTTGTTGCGGTTGATTCTGCTAGTCCAAAATAGGAGCTATAGTTTCTCTGGGATGCTGTTTTCTCTACTTTATTTTCGATGAAATGTGTTTTTACAGTGTCTTTAGAAATTTCTTTTTCCTTCCAAGTTTCAACTTCTTTATAGACTAATATACTTATTGGACATGCTAATCTCTTGTTTGTGCTAGGTTTGTATGGAAAATCTGAATTGGAGGAACAGCCCCCTAATCATGTCACAGTGTGGTTCCAAAGGATCTCCTATTAATATTTGCCAGATGATTGCATGTGTTGGTCAACAATCTGTTGGTGGTCGTCGAGCTCCAAATGGATTCATTGATCGAACGCTGCCTCATTTTGAAAGAGAAGCAAAGGACCCAGATGTATGCCATTGTTGTATTTGATAATTAGTATTTTATCTCTTAGTTTCTGGGATAATAGATTACCTTTGATTTTATTTTTATAATTCTTTTAAAATAACTGGCAGGGTGCCTGCAATTGGTTTGTGAATAGAATGAGAGAACATACGATGAGGCCATATAACTTGACCACCATTGTAATCAGAAACCAAGGAAATCCTAAAAGATGAATTGCCTAGGGAAATTTCAGGGCATTAAACTTGACCACCATTATATTCAGTAACCAGATAAATCCTAAGAGGTAGCAACTGGATAACATGGATCTATGTACATCCTTTTTGTCCTAATTAAATAAAACATATGCTTAATCTTTCAAATAAGTAAAAAAATAGTGTTAAATCATTATATTATGTATACCTCCAACTTCCAAGTGAAGCCAAGGTTTACTATTGATTGATATCTGTAAATAAGTTATCACAATTTCGTGATCTTCAACTCAAAGTTGAAAAAAGAATATCTGCAAGACCTAAACATCATTTTTGTGTTTTGAATGCAGGCTAAAGGCTTTGTTCAGAATTCATTTTATTCTGGATTAACTGCAACAGAATTTTTTTTCCACACCATGGGAGGGAGAGAAGGTCTCGTAGATACTGCGGTATGGATAATTATTTTTATTTTATAATTGTTTTGTAAATGAAAGGTAGCAAATAAAATTTTTTCCTCTATGATTGACCCCAACCATCCTTTCAAGCTTTTAGAATTCCATCAAGGATAAATGTGTATGTTGCATATATAAGGGTATCATATCGAATACGATACAGATACAACGATACGACAAATTTTGAAAATATAAGATTCGATATGGTTGGGATACAATAATCAAATATTTTACAAAAAAAATATTAAAAATAGAAAAATTTAAATTTGATTTTTAATTTTACAAATTTAATTTTTTTAATAAGAGTAATCGTAAAAAAATTCAATTATATGTGCAACTATCGTAAACAACAATAGTGTTAAAAGAAAGTTAACGTATCAATTAGAAAATTGTCACCACATATCGAAATTGAAAGAAATATCGCTATTTCGAGTTATCAAGTCCGAAAACACATTGCAGCTTTAGATTATTTGAATGAATTCATAGCGCCGTTTATAATCATAAAAATATTATTTTATGATAATGTTTTCGTCGTTGCTTTGTGTTCAGACCGCCACATTTGTGATCTGATCGAACCTATTTTATGATAATGTTTTCGTCATTGCTTTGTTTTCCAACTGGTCAAACCTCCAAAAATTCAACGACATGGATTTTGCTGTATGTGACACGCATTAAAATACAGTTAACTTATTTGATACTTTTATTTTCTGCACCTTTCTTTAAAGTTGACCTTAACCCAACTACGTCGTCAATTTCTTTGCACTCTGCATAATTGGCTAACCATCGGTCTCCATTTCACAAGAAGTGTAATGTATCGGCATTGAGATGCTTTGGGCTCGACAACACTCTTGTTTTTTTACATTTTATCGACCATGAGCATGCTATGATATAATGTGTAAACTTGGTCATGTGAAATTTGTGTTTTGCTTGGAAATTTTGTTGTTTCCTAAATCCTGCCATTCATGTTATTTTCTATAGGTGAGACCTTGGTGTGTTTGGTCGGAGGGATTGTAGGAGGTTAGAAATTGGATGGAGGGTACTCACCTCACTTTCTGTTGGTTGTAAATTTAGATGGTGAGATGGGTAAACAAAAAGTGAGGTGGTATTTCCTTAATTTTGAGTTGTAGTAGTGAAATAAAGAGACAATGAAATGTTATACTAAATTTATGTGGTTCAGCTATAAAGGTCTATATCCACGACAAAATACCTAGAGAGCTAGAACTCTGTTAAATTATCTTATTTAGATTATAGTTATCAACTCTTTATTAATGTTAAAATATATTGTAACAAATATGGTATGAACTATTCGTTTTACCTATTCAGTCTGGCACCTCCTAAATTTGAACTTAACCGTTCAATTATAAGCACAATAAAGTCTCGGAGAAAAACTTACATGATGTTGGGTTCTAAAATATAAGAGAAATAGAAAGCAGGCAGGCAGACATACATATTATGTCGAGAAGCAACACCTCTTTTTCATGCTTGCGTGATGTTATCTCTATGTGACTGTTGTTAATCCAGCTCAATAGACTATTAATATTCTTGCAGGTTAAAACTGCTGAAACGGGGTACTTGTCGCGTAGACTAATGAAAACTATGGAGGACCTATCTGTTCACTATGACAATTCAGTTAGAAATGCAAGTGCTTGCATTGTTCAGTTTATATATGGAGGTGATGGTATGGATCCCGCACAGATGGAAGGGAAAAGTGGACTTCCATTGAACTTTGAAAGATTATTTATGAAAGTCAAGGTCTTGGAACCTACTGTTTTTCTCCTCATCTATTGAGGATATTTTTAGTCACCAACTAGCAACAATGTCCTCTCTTCTGTTTATTCATCCTTTATCTTTGTTATCTTGACAGGCCACCTGCCCTGCATTAGGGCAGCAGATTTTATCTACTCAAGATATTAAGACTATGATAGAGGAAATAACTGATGAAAGGCTCTCAAAATTCAATATCACTAAATGGGGGTGCTCACTGGATTTGCCGCCTAAAAAAGGATGCTTGGAGACTTTTGCTGAGTCGTTATCGAAGTTTATCCAGGAAAAATCAGGGAAATCAACTCTCTCCCTGAAACTGAATGAAGGACAAGATTCCAGAGAGAATCAAGTTCATTTGGAAACTGTTGCTGCAAACACTGTAGGGATCACTAGGCAGCAACTACAGGTAATTTTGTTTTCCGCTTCTAGACTCCTTCAGCTAGAGTTGATTCTCACCTTTGTTTTGAATTCTCCAAAGTGCTTTTTGCATGATATTAAAAACTTTGTTGAAACATAGTGGCACATTATTTACACTTTCAAACTTATATGCGTATATGCCTAATTTTTTTTATAATGGTCTCTATAGTATTTAGTCTATGAACCAAATAATTAAGCTTTGCAAGGGAGATGAAATTCGTAGATTTGATGTGACTGGTTATGTATAACTTTTTGGTTTATGGTTGGGTAAATTTTTTTTTTTGTTGTAATTGTCTCTATAGTATTTAGTCAATGAACGGAATAATTAAGCTTTGCAAGGGAGATGAAATTCGTAGATTTGATGCGACTGTTTATGTATAACTTTTTGGTTTACGGTGGCTATTTCAAAAGCTAGAGAAAACATAATCTGTAGTGGGCTGTAGTGGCCATTAAACAAGATTGGGACAATATGGTTTACTCAAATTGGACCTTTTGAGTTTGGTGATGTTTTTCTGACCTTTTGAACCATGATTATTTGGAATTGTTTTGTGCTTGACATAAAAAGGCTTTGAAAATTATGGTGTTTAGACTTATTAGTATTCTTAATATTAATAAATTGTTTTTTTATTCTATATTTGTGCATTTATTCATCTGTACGGATCTAAGACACTCCTTCATGCATGGATCTTAAAGCAGTAATTTTTCCATAAATCTTTAGGTATTCTTAGAAACCTGCATCTCTCGTTATCATTCGAAGAAAATCGAATCGGGGACTGCAATTGGTGCAATTGGAGCTCAGAGTATAGGAGAGCCGGGAACACAGATGACATTGAAAACTTTCCACTTTGCTGGAGTTGCCAGCATGAGTATCCTTTCAGATAAAAAATGATCAACTAACATTATCTTCCATTTTATTGTTTTTTCAAGTAGGTTAACCTTAATTTTACCATAGATGTTACTCTTGGGGTTCCTCGGATATTAGAAATAACGAATGCTGCTAAAACGATCAGCACTCCAATTATATCTGCTAGACTTGAGTATGTGGACAACGAGATCAGTGCAAGAATAATAAAGGGTCGTATTGAGAAAACACTTTTAGAGCAGGTAATCTTCATCCATATTAATTGAGGATTATGCAGTGATACATAATGGAGATCATCCGGCAGAATTTAATCGGAAATGCATGGGGACTTTTTTTTGTAACGCTACTAAATAATTGGGACATGGAATTTGAATTGTTGTCTTTAGATGGTGATTTTGTATGGTAAAGGTCTTGTTGCAGGTTATGTTTGCATCATGTTTCCATTGTCCTGATAACTTCAATTAAGCACATGCATTTGGAGTTTTGTCTCCGATAATGATAATAGTTGGCTTAAAATTTGTGCGATGCCAGTTTGCTACCATCGAGCATCAAATGCTTTCTGAACGGTCAAGATTTTCTTCCAACTTCAGCGTTCTTTGAAATTTGGCTTAGGCAACTCCATCAATTTTCCTTGCTTTGTGACTTTATGTGATTGCAAAGTATCAAGTTGGTCCATTGATGAAGTCATATCTTTACTCCGTAGGTAGCTAGAAGTATTAAGACGTCTCAAGCATCAAGACAGGCATCCGTAGTTATAACACTTGACGTGAAAAGATTACAAGATTCACAACTATCCATTGATGCATATACTGTAAAAGAATCAATTCTACGTACCCCGAAAATGAAATTGAAGGAGCAGGTATGAATGTGCCTCACTAATCAATCCTTTTGTTTGTGTTTGTATAGAAGCTTTGCTTTCACTGACGCTAATGTTTGCCGCAGCAAGTTAAGGTTTTGAATCCCAAGAAACTGGAAGTGGTTCTGCATGCTGATAGAAGTGCACTTCAATTTGAACTCCGAGGGGTTCTGAAAAAGCTCTCCAAAGTAGTTGTGAAGGTTAGACTTTAAATTTTCATTCTGAATAATCCTCCAAAATGCTAATGTGTATAGCTGTTCTATGGCAGGGAATCAATTCGGTTGAACGTGCTATAATAAAGAAAACAGTGGAAAATGGAAAGGAAACTTTTGATTTACTTGTTGAAGGGTATGTTTCTTTAGGATCTTAGTGGATTTTTCATTCATCTATGCTCAAGCATTATGATGGAAATATGTTATTATTCTGTCTGAATGCTTTCATTATTCAGCATACATTCTAGTTTCCACTAATGTTCTAGGCTCAAAAATATGACTTTTGAGGAAAAAAATGATGAAAATGTGTTAATTTTATATTTGGGTTTTTTCATTATTCAGCATACATTCTATGTTCCACCAGTGTTCCAGGCACCAGTTGCTGTACGTACCCCTACATATACCATGTACAGTGTTCGCAAATTATCATGTGAAAGTAAAACATCACGCGGTTTGTATTTAATTACAAGGATTGGGCTTTTATATGTATTATCAACTTATTTAATATGACTTATTGAGACCAAATACATACACGATTTTTTCAACTGGGTTTTGCAATGTTTCTTGTAACATTATAAATTGTGAATGTAGAAATAAGCAGTATGTCATGAGTGGATCTTGTTGGTGCAGGGGCAAGCCTTTCAATGGTTTATACAGCTAAGAGCATTCATGGCATGATTATGTTGGTGAGTTGTTTTGCTATTGTTTTGGCGTGCAGGACTGGACTGCTATCTGTCATGGGCATTCAAGGAGTTGATGGGTGTAAAACTACGAGTAATCACATTATTGAAGTAGGTAAGACACTTGGAATTGAAGCTGCGAGAAAGTCAATTATTGATGAGATACAATTAACCATGTCAAGTCATGGAATGAGCATAGACACACGTCACATGATGCTTTTGGCTGATTTAATGACATCCAAGGTAATTTCATTTTTCAGAATTTGATATTTGCTGGTTTATGGTCTTTGGGACTGCAGTTGTCCAACTCCGACCTTACTGCATGGCGCCAATGCGGACAACCACTACCTAGTTGACCATCAATTGTTACAATTTCTATTCTATTAGTTTCACATTTTCTTTCAAGTATATGCTCGAGTTGGGTGAAGCTAACTTTATACATTTCAATGTGAAGCAACCTTACATGATTATGAAATTTATTTGTACATCCCTGGATGGATGTGTGAGGAGAAAAGCAAGAGTTTTGACCAAGAGGATAGAGTGAGAAAGTTGTCATGTCACATAATCAATGAGCATCGGGAATGAATCTAAAATGTGTGTTTTTTTAAATCTCTTCAAATTATGCATTTGTCAACCAAATCTTTTCATGTTATGCATATGTCAACCATGAAAATGGCAACCTTAAGTAAATGTTGTAGGCAATTAGTCGGACTGTTATGGGCTCAAGCATGTCGGGCCTTGAAAAAATAGTGGGCTGAAAATATAAGGGGGAGAGTTTGTTGGAGGAGATTCATTCAAGCACAGTTTCAGATATTGGCTAGCGGTTGCTAGGGCAACAGAATATTGTAATTTTTATTTCCTTGGCTGAGTAGAAATACTCAGATTGTTGAATCCGTTTATTCCCTTCTACATTTTGTTATTTAATACTGTGATTTTGAGTTGTCTGGAAAATTAGTTTGTAGAGCAGGCCCTTTGCTACGTCTATTAGGTTTCGTTGACAACAAAGAAGATTCTGACTGATATTTCTGTAACTTTTGATGTTAAACTTCATATTATCGCCTGCTCAATCATGCATGACTATCTTTTCAGGGTGAAGTTTTGGGAATAACAAGACATGGGGTGGGAAAACTGAATGACAGTGTTCTAATGCTGGCTTCATTTGAGAAGACCGCAGATCTCCTTTTTAATGCTTCTGTGAATGGGAGGGTTGATAGGATTGAAGGAATTAGTGAACGCATCATTATGGGAATACCTATACAAATTGGCACAGGAATGTTCAAAGTTAGGCAAAGGTATGCTTTCCATTGCTTTTGATAGTCATATGATGAACTAATTATCGATGCATTAAACATATAAATGACATCAAGGTTGATTGAGTTTGACCTTACATAAAACTCGATCTAGTGTGGCTCTAGTTCTGAACTTGTTAATGTCAATCATTATACTCGTTAGTTAAAAACTAGTATATGATAAACATTTTATTCTTATTTCCCTATGCAGCGTGCAGCCTGTTGAGTTAATTTATGGTTCTGATCCTATTATTCGCTGAAATCGTTGAGGAAACTTCCTGCGAAGATTCTATGACAATATATGGTCCAACAAAGTGATGATGCATTATGATTGCTCTTTATAAGAGGCACTTCTGTATTTTGGTGACATATATATTGAAATTCAACACATTTCTTACCGACCGTAGCCAGTCCCTTGCCATCTCATCGGCTCTTGTAGGACGCACATGCTGGTTTGTCATTTTTTTACGGAGTCCGCCATCTGCATATGTTAAATAAATGAATCTGAAAACTTGTTGATTTGCCAAGATGCATCTTATGTAGGAGTTTTTCTAAAAATCGTATTTCCACATATCGATGAATATAATAATAAACAAATATATGAAAGTGGATCGATGATTATCTCTATCCATTGAATAATTTGTAAGTATTATGTTTTCATCTGATTTGAAGCTTTCTTAACACTCCAACCTTCGGTAGATGTAATATTGTTTTTATAGGTTGTATGATTATGGACTTCAAATTCTGTTATTTATAGGCGTTTTCATACCATCAATAAGAAAAATTGGGAAGTTTGAGAGTCAAAAAGGAGGGACAGGGGCGCATGCGTGTCACAACAGTCTAATATCGAGATATCATGCATCGTTAGTCCAAAATTCAGACTATGGTCGTCGTCGCTATCAACTCAATTTTCTTTTTGTTCATCTTGATATGAGCCACAACATGATTTGTTCAAATTCAAATATTTGTTACAATCTCCTACTTGGATCATATACATCATTCACCGAAGAAGAAGAAAAAATATATGAATCATGGAGATACGTCTTCTAAGAGAGAGTAATATCTTTCATGTGTCACAATTCATTACGTTTCTCAAATTTGTATAACTTGATGAATAAACCTTATATTTATTCGAGATCCAAATTTATTATTGTTTTCTCAAGATAACTCAATATGTATATAATTGAATATGAGAAATATCATAATTAAATAAGTTCAATAAATCAAAATCATTATGGAACCAAGTCTAATATTAATAAACCATGTGATTCTTAAACATCTTAACATGTATGCCTTTCGATATACTTGACAGTCACTTTAATCACAAGGACTACAATTGAATTGCCGTAGTACAATCTTAATGATTTAGAAATAAAATTCACAATTCTAAGTCTAAATGAAACTCTTTAAAATACATGATACAATATTGTATGTGTTTTTACCAAAAGTTGTAGCTAGTGGTAACGACAAAACTCAAATATTTTAAATCGCATAGTAGCCTAAGCGTCATTGTTCGATCGTTTTATCCAACAAGTACAATTATTGCATCTCAACAATCTCCCTTATAATAAGTACGATATTTGAAATAAAAGAGAATCGAACCCATGACCTTGGCTCTGATATCAATTGTAAGACCGAACGCTTGCCGCTTTAACAAAAGCTATATAACTATTGGTAACAGCGTAACTCAAATTTTTAAACCGCATAACAGCCAAAACGCCATGGTTTGATCAATCTACCCAGTGGAAACAATTATAGCATCTCAAAAAATAGTGCTTCAAAATAATTTGCGAATTTGGACTCCATTGAGAAAGTAATAAATTACTTCCAAATTGTCTATTCGTCTATATATAAATATAAGCACGTAATCTTTAGTACCTGATATACATAATGACTCACAATGTTCTCAATAAAACTCAATGGAGATAACATTGTGAAATTTAAATACTGGTAATGTGATACTTATTTCAATATATAATTTAGGTGTGTGTGATTGTGTGCACATTATCATATTGTTCGATTGAACCTTAATCATAGCAGATATATTGATTTTTTATGAAACTATACGAGAAACTATTAAATTCCTCTCATTTTTCATAAAAATAATCACATTAATCATTGTTTTTATCAATGACATGTGGTTCATATTTCATAATAGTAAATTAGTGTTCATTAAGCCTTTATGAAAGAATAATCTTCCATTTCCATATCTTATAACTATAATATTGAATCTTAGGAATTAATATTAGAGTAATTAACAGAACAATATGCTGCAAAATTAATGAATACATGCTAATGTTATCAAATCAAACAATAAACCAAATGTCATATTTTATCCATGTAAATCATGATATATATATGAATCATTGACATTAAAATTGCATGTATGCTAAAATTTTAATTTAATAAGATATACAAACTTAATGATATAATTATTGAAATATATTTCATTCTTAATCTCTATGGGTAAGTTAAGAAAATACTTCAATATTGTATCTTAATTAATTGTATTTAACATAACTAAATTTTTTGTGGGATAACTTTCACTTTTCAAACGTAATTAATTACAATTTATGTCCCTTATAACCAAATGTGATATCAGAATTTATGTATAATTTTAATTCAATCAAATCGAGTTCAAATAATTCTTATTGATTCTTGTCAAAAAGGAACAATTGGAATGAAATAGAAAAGGTCGAACCGATACTTATGCAATCATGGATAAGCTTTCATGATAGGAGCTTTTACTCATGGAGCTATATTTTTCTCCCGCGTTTAGAAATAATTGGTTAATCAGTAAAAAAATCCATTTTAGTTTCAAAAGGGACGTCAAGAATTTTCTTTATCGAAAGAGAACGATACAAAATAAGAAACGATCTCTCCAATGCATAAATGACTGAGAGTGAAATCAAATGGCATTACTTGAATGCTACTGCAGGTCAATAGTTAATGGTTCAAATTTGTTGGCAGAAAATCCACATGTGATTTCTCGTGCTACTCTTTAATTAATTAAAATTATACAAATAACTAGGATATTGAATTCTTTATGCATAAAATATTTAGTCTTCATAATTATTCATATCCAAGTATTACCAAAATGATGAATAATTTTATGTAATTTATTTTGTTACAACTAAATTTTATTCAAAATTAAAGATGTTATGATTATTCTTTAATAAATTTAAATTATACAAATCATTATGACATTAAGTCAAAAATATTTAAATATTTATAAATGTCTATCATGTGATCATCAATCATATAATGTATAATATTTCATAACTAAAAGTGTTGTAGCTAAAAATTAAATATTTAAAATTACACGGTTCACTATACATAAATTTTGGTTTTATTAATAAATGTCCTTCATGTGATATTCAACCCACTTAATGTATAATTTTGCATAAATAAGGTTGTTGTGACTAAACCTTAATTCTAAATTAACACGGTTCACTGAACAAAACTCTGGCTTTATTTAATTATTTATATAATTATTATTTAGTGATACAACTAACACTTTCTTAGAGTATTATTAGGAAATATTAATAGGGTTAAAGCCGCTTTAAAAACCAAACTCCTATACAAAACAACGTTGTCATGAAAACTAATGGGCTCTAAGGCCTAGCATCAACAAACTATTATGTGAAGAACTCCTTCAATTCATTCTTTCTTATGTCATCTAATAATTATTATTCAACTTAATTATTTATATTTATGTGAATCTTTATAAACCAAAACTTTTCATTAAATGACTTTATATTTACAATTTTACTTGATATGTTCATTTAAAAATTATAAACGATCTACTATAATTTAATATGAACATAATGTAAATCAACTTAATTTGCATTTAAAATTTCAAGAATAAATATAAGCATAATATTAAATTTACATGTTCATATTAAATAAATACTCATATTAATAATATCTAACATGCAAAAATAATTTCTAAACATGTATTCGAAATTGCATTGATTTGGATTTAATTTCCAATCAAGAATTGGTACCCATAGTCCGATTAATAGTACAATTTTAGTTTTCAAAATGCAAATAGCTTTATATTTATCAAACTTTATAATATAAAATTGGTTAAGTTTGAGAAACTTCAAGCAATTAGCCGACAGTTTTATGATGTCAAAATTATCAATTCACATACTCAATTCCATCCAATTGTCAAATAGGTTGTGCACCTAGCTTTATTGTCCTTTTTATAATATACAACAATAAAAACAAAAATGCTAGTTGTCTTGTAAATACTGAGTACATTTCATGCTCACAATAAATTCTCAGATAAATTTTTTAATATTATATAATCGAAATTGAAGCTTCACGTTTCTTACATGAATTTCCATAAATAAAGTTTCTTAAAAGTTATGATATCGGATTTTCAGAAAAATGAAAACAAATATATTCAAGACAGATGTATCATGTCTTTGATATTAAATATTAGAGTTTTTCTAAAAAATCATGTTTCTGCGTATTGATGGACACAATAAAAAAATATGCGAAAGTGAATCGAATAATACCTCCAACCATTTAATATTTGAATCCTTTTAAGCACTTTAATCATTTGTAGATTGCGTAATATTGTCCTCATTGATTGTACGAGTTGTATGCTTAGAGACCTCAAACGCTGCTATATATAAGCATTTTCATATCATCAATGAGTAAGATTAGAAAGCTTGAGAGTCAAAAAAGAAGGACACATCTGCGTATCAAAAGTCTAAAGTCGAGACGACACATGCACCGTTAGTCCAAAATTCAGACTACCATATCGCCGTTGTCAACACAATTTCTCTTTTGTTTATCTTGATATGGGAATTCAATTTTTCTTACATCATAGCCTTGTTTTGAAGGTCTGGAGAGAGTTCAGCATGCATCCCCGCGTCTAGATAGGAGGGGTGGATGAACATTTCCAAAAAGATGGATCATTTTTGGATTGATGTTGCAATTTGTAAGTACCAGTTTTGTCCGGCATCTATGAACAACAATGCTGACAAGTTAGAGTATATAACCAGCTTGACAGTATTATTGATGCCAGAATCGCTGCAGAAAATGTTGGACAGAGGGATACTTGAAAACCTACGTTCTATTAAAGCTGGCAAGAGGTTGCATTGTTGCCTCGTAAGATTAATAATTTCACTATTCGTTACGTGCTACAAGAAATTTTTTGTGTTTGATTCTTCGCGATATGTTGAGAAATATAATTTCTTTTTCGTATAGTTTGACCAATAGATCGCGGAAATTATAGGAGAAATGACAGTCTGAGATAAAAAAATTTCATATGTTTGCTACATTTTAATTTGTGGAAGACATTCATAAAACAAGTTGCATTTCAATTACGGTTATCACTCAAGAAGGACGCATCTCGTCGGGGCTCCATCAGCCCCGGGGATCTTCATAGGTAAGCATTGTAGTGCGTATTTTCCAGCAGCGATTTCTTTCAAATCCAGCCCCTCTAAAGGGATTACATCCTATATATATATATATATACACACAAAGCTGGCATTACATGGTAGATTTTTAAACATTAAAATAAAGGGTTTTGCTCAATTTTTAGCATATTTAAGTAGATTATAAAAGAATGAAAAATCTTCACAAAAAGACCAAACTTAATTCATAAAATATAGATGAAAATATTACCCCTTTATTCAGCAAAATCTTATGCACTTCCACTGTTTTGCTTGAGGCAGCAACTGATAAGTAATCCATTCCTACAATTAACGTTTTATGTTGATTAAATTCAGCATTTCATCTTCTCAGTATATAAACGATAATCACATTCTTAATAAAAGCATAAAAAACTATTTATTTTTACTTGCCAATGAGTTTGATTTCTGTATGTTCAATTAGCCAATTTGCTCCATCGGGCTCCAATCCGACATACCCCAATTCAAATTCCTTCCTTCGCATAAGGCCCCTATATACAAAAAGGGGAAAAAAACAAAATAATATTCGATTATGTATAGAAAATCACGTCCCGAACAACACAAAATGTTTCGAAAAAGATTTGGAAAAATAAAATTTTGAAAATATTTAATAATTTTATTTGTTAAAGTACATATTCAGTATTAGTTATTGATAACATATCATAATTACTTAATTAAGCAAAGGACATCTTTTAAGCGCTGATAATTATTTGAAAAGCTGATGTCTAAATAATATTAAAGAATTATATATTCGAAAACATATCTGAGTAAGTTTTCTTTCATGAAAATATTAATCTCCATTTTGAAAATTTTATAAATACATACATGAGTTTTTCAACTGGGTGTATATTTAATATCAATGCCTGCAAAATTTGTTTTGGTTAAATATCATAATTGCATGGATCTATACCTACGAGTGTTATCTGTCCTGAAAATTACACGTTTCAGTCCTTTCGGAAGCTTCAACGACTTCAAAACAACACCTGAGTAAAGTATTATCGAACACAAGCTTTTTTTTAGGGAAAAAAACTACACAAATAATCAAATTTGATATAGGTTTTGGACACAGGTACCTGTTATGTTCTTCTTTCCAGGAACATCAACTAACAAGACCGGACCTGTCAATAAATAGTAGAATATACTCTTTTTAAAGTATAATAATACATATTTGAAAACATCCCACCAATTAGGAATTTGATTATTATTCTGATACCGTTGAGAGTGTGAATATTGAGTGCAACAACATCATGCCCCTTGAACATTTTCTGGTATGCATGAGCAGGAGAATCTACGTGGGTTCCCATATGAGTGCTCAATTTCACTATTTTTGAGGTTTCATTCAGGAACGTTCCCTTCAGACCATTGCTAAGGCCCCACGTTGTCTGCCCGGCACGTATCGGGGAACTTATGTCGTGAATGCTCCTGTAATTGTAGTACACCGCTCCATCAAATGAGGAGAGGATGAGGAGGAGGAGGAAGACTGCAGGCCATGAAAACGGCATCCGCGATGGGCGGTGGCCGGTGTAAGTTAAATGGTATTGTCCCATTGCATGAATGAGAAGAATAGCTTGATGAAATCTAGGATTAACATAATTGCGATAACGTTTTCTTTTTCTATATTAATTAAGAGTGCAATTAATTACATTGTTAAATTTATTCTTTCTTTATTCATATAATATATATATATATATATATATAATTTTAATATATCTTTAAATGTGTATGTTACACTATGGCACAATTAATGAAGACTTAATCAAATATATTAATGTAAAATAACTATTTTTTGAAGATTAGCTTGGTTTCTCTTTCATTTTACTGGATGGAGTGTGTGTCTATATATACATATATATTCGGAATTATAGTCGCATATAATTTCCCTTACAGTTCCAAAAAGCGTGAAATGTCGCAATCAATCATTTTAAGTTTTAAGCGGATTTAACAAAACAATTTAAATTTTTATTATAATACCAGTGTTATAAAAAAACTCGCTTAAGCTAGATTAAGCATCTTATTTTTTTTCATTTTTTAATGAATATGTTTTTATAAAAATATTAAATAAAAAATCGTGAGTATAAATAGGCACACTAATTGATAATGATGTTATTTTTATTATATTATTTTGTAGATTTGTAGGATACTATTAATTATTGCAATTTTAATAATTTTATGTTCTTTAGAACTTTTAAATTTATGGTATTGATATTCTTTATTTATTGTTGGACTTATAATAATTAAAAACATAGTAAACACTTAGAACGTTTTTTAACTTTTAAATTTGTTTACGTTTCTCGCTTTTTAGAAATTTTTTTCGAAAGTGTTCAATAAAAAATTATATACCCGCAATTCTTCATAACAAATTACTCAATTAATAAAAAAAAATTGTTTTGAAAAATAAAATAACAAATATATAAGTAAATATTAACCGATGCTAATTTAAAAATACACTCCCAGATATAGTATTATCCGTCGTACAAACTAAACAACGTGGAGTGGAAAGACATGAAACTACAGAATAACATATAAACTTACAAATTGTATTATTTATAGATTTATAATTATTTCAAACACTTTTGAAGAAAATCAACATAAGCCAAGGGCACCTAATATTCCGTTGCATTTAAATTATTCTTATACGTCGCTGTCGTCGTCATCGTCGTCCCGTCCTTTCTTCTTCTTCTTCTCATCCACTTCGTTCCGTTTCACAATACAAAACAATAAACCAGCAATTATCGTAATTCCTATCAAAGCAGCGAGAGTGATGAGCACAAATGAAATTAGGAACTCCATTTATCTTTAACTTAATTATGATTCCAACTCAATATATATAATATTATTTGAATATAGAGGAGAGGGACTTTTGTGCATTTTATAGAAGGTGATCGAGGCAGAATATATTCATGGCGTGCAATTTTCATAATTTATATAGTATAGCATAAATGCATATCATGCTTGTAATATTCACTAGATTTCAAGAATATTCTTCTTCATGAAGGGCTCATTTAGTTCGTTTTATTGTATGGGATAAATTTTTGTATCTCGTCCGATCAAATGTTTTGTCGTAATTATAATTTATTCAGACGTTAATTATTTATCATACATCAATCAAATCATCGCATATGTATTACAATATAATCTTTAATTAGTATATAACTTTTATTTACATCACTGATTATTAAAAGGATATGTAAAATGACAATTTACGAAAACAAAAACTAAATATATTATTATTCCACGTCCAACTCAAAAATTTTAAAAATCATGCCATTTTAATCAAATCAAATGAAATCTCATCCATCCAAGTAAAGCCTAGGATAATGATCTTAGGATGATCACGTTTACAGACCTTCAAGTAAGTTACTGTATGAAAACTGAACTTTAACAAGTTAAATGACTAAAACTCAAAACAGACCAACTTACAAGACTAAAATTTCAATTTTTCAGTAACTAGTCGATCGTTACATCCATAAGGCCATCACGTCACAACTATAAATGACAGCTAGAGGAAGGAGGATATTTCTCGATGCTGGTTATGTCAAACAACCTCAGCTGACTCTGATGCATTTGTAAACAATCATATAAACCCAATTTTTCTGTCTGTATAGCGGCGGAGAGCTGCAATGCCGTCGTGCTTCGTTCTGCATTGCTGTTCGATTGATGATCTTCGTTATCCGTTCCAAGTTTAACGGTGGGTAGGGATTCGAGTTTTCGATTGGGCTTTGTTTTAGGTTAATGGTGGAGTGTAATACAAATAGGCTTAATTTCCCTTTTTCATATTGAAAATTAGTTTGCTTTCCTTTATCGAATGTATAAAGCTTTGTAGTTTACAAGCTAAATAAATTATGTTTACAAAATATTAATATTCTAAAAAAATAAAATTTATTTAATTTTTAAGTTTATAATTGTTCAAACGATAGAACTTATATGTTCGTCCATTTAATTCTACTAAAAAAACAATTAGGTTGTATTTGGATGGATGAATTTCGATTATAGTTTTATTTTAATAATGAAATAATAGATGAAATCTTAAATCCAAAATTTATATGGTTCAATTTCGGATTATACATGTCAAGATTGAACCAAATGAATTTTTTTTTTTTTGATATGTTGCGTCATGGATCTCAGTCAGACACATTCTCCACTTATTTCATATATTGCAATAATTTTAGAGTGATTTGAAGATGTCGACGTGAAAGATTTTTCCATTGACCTCTATGACAATGCCTTTGCAAATATACACATAACACGTCTTAGATTTAGCTTTATATAGATAAAATAAGATATCATGTATCTCCATATCCAACTAAATAACTCTTTAATTTTGTTGAATAAAATAATCCAATATTAGTTGTATGTGAAAATAATTTGTTAGATTGTTAACTTATCCAATGTTTGGTTTTGATTAACTATATTTTAAAATTTTGGTTTTTGTATACTAACTTTTAAATTTTAGCTTATTTTGGTCTAATTGTGGACATGACATCGGACACGTCATCAATTTTCAATGACACGTCGACATATTTCAGTGGGGTGCCAACATTTTTAGGTGTTATGTCAGTATTTTCTGGTGTCACGTCGGCATTTATACCAAAATATTCGAAAAATAAAAGTTTGTGAACCAAAACCAAAATTTGAAAACTTAATGAACGAAAACAAAAATTAAATAATTATGGACCAAAACAAATACTTTTCTTTAATTTTACAGTGATCATACAATAATATATGTTTTGCATCATTTCAATGTCTTCGGATTGAACATGAGCTATATCTCACTATAAGATTAATATAAATATTACGTTAGGGTGAGTATAATCTGCGAAATATGATATACACAAATTGCATTTAAATGTGATATTTCTAGACCAGTGATTTCTGCATTATCTAGTGGTCAAAAAGATTTATTAACATCAAATGATTGCTGCTAATAACTTAATTTAAAAAAAATACATTTAACCCATAAAATAAAGAGTAGGTCTCTTGTGAGACGATCTCACGAATCTTTATATGTGAGACGGGTCAATCCTGTTGGATCCCGGTTTTCTACACGCCCAAACACAGCGGAAGTTTTAAAATTTTTATTTATTTTGACAATCAAAATATGTTTTGCTTTGGGCGCTCGTACGATTTTAACAAAAACATTCATAGGGCGTTCGAGTTTATATCTTTGGTGAACGATTCACACGGCTCCTACTATTTCGGGGTTAGCGGAGATAGCTCTTGGTGAATTCCCTAGCGAACTTTCTTCAGATATGCTTTCTTTGATCCTCCTATCAAGTCCACGACCAGAAGATTTGTTCCTCTTTCAAATAGCACTAGAATATTTGAAAGAAATTTTTATGTTGAGATTAAAATTTGAGAAATGACTCAAATTTCTTTTCCTTGAAAAATGGCCAAAAATATTTGGGTGGAATTTTTGTGAAACTCACATGAATCACCATTGTTGTAAAAGGTGGAGGCTAGGTCAATTTATATTTATTTCTTTAAAAACAATAGTCTTGACCTAAATTTCATAATTAATATTAATGAGCTTGATTAATTAATTGGGCTAGTCCAACTAGTTTAATTAATTAATCAAAGTTCATTAATAACTTTAATTATTTAATATGTTGGACTTGTACTCCTACAAGCCCATCAAACATACTCCAAATATATTTAATTTAATATTTAATAAACTCAACTTTTGAGCTTAATAAATTAAATCAATTATAAATTCAACATTTGAATTTAATAATTAAATTATAAATTCAACTCCTTGAATTTATCACCTCCAAAATTTAATATTTAATAAACTCAACTTTTGAGTTAAATAAATTAAATTCTCAAATTCTATAAATTCAACTCCTTGAATTTATTGTCTCCAAATTTTATAAATTCATAAATTCAACTTCTTGAATTTACTATCTCATAAACTCAACTCCTTGAATTTATTTTCCTCAAAATTTAATTATCATAAATTCAACTCCTTGAATTTACTATATCAATAATATAAATTCAACTCATTGAATTTATTCTCTCAACGGGAACAAACGATCCCGTACTTGTGTGACCCTCAATGGTTCAGAGATACAGCTAGCCATGGGTTCACAACTCTTTGTGATTCCGAATAATATTTATTCTTATTCGGGCTTACCCTAGTTAGCCCCATTCTTTTCATCAACACCTTGATTAAGAATGTCAGAACTAATTTCTAATTGCACCCATCGGATCATGGTAAGAGCGTCTAGTAGCATCGCCCCATGATCCCCTAGGTATCACTGATAGTGCCTGCAAGAACCAGTCGATTATGATTAACGTACAGTACGGTCCCTTTATCTCAAATATCCCGATCGAATCTGCAACCATTGGTTCATCGATGGTTGCATAATAATTCGATAACTATGTGATAACTATAATAGTGGCATCGCGTGTACTATTTGAGAACTCCTTCTCTAACGTACATCTCATACTCTGGCCAGAGATTTCATGCACTATTATTTCATCAGATTACACAGGATATCCACACCCGTAGGTGAGCGGTGAATCCCCGACGACAATGCACTGGCTCCTATATGTGTCGCAAATGTACCTAATCCTCGCCACCTGATGACTCTCCTGGAGCCGGTAAACTAGTCAAAGCACAGCCCTAGCATATAGAGACTCAGTGTTGTCCCGGGTCGTAAGGACTAATGGTGTACGATTCATAACCACGGACTTATCCTCTCGATGAATGATAACCACTTGGAAAGTCCGAGGGAGGGTTGTTCGGTATAATCATCATATGACTACCCATCTGCATGTTTGGACATCTCCATGCCCTTACCAAGAAACGCAGTACACAACATCACAGATGCTAGTCTCGAGCTCAAGCGACCTTTATCCATGTTTTAGGCGGCTGAATCGACTAGGAACGAATTTAGAATATGCAGTGTTTATAAATGAGTTTTAACATCGAATTACGATTCATTTATATTAAAGCATAATCAAGGACTTTATCTATGTTGATTGCTCTGCATGAGTATACAGATAAAGTATAACGAAACCATTAAAAGTTAAATTATATTAAAATAAAGATTGTTTATTTCACTTGAGTCAATAAATTTCCTAGCCAACCGTTGGCTTGCAGGGCAACTACTCCAACAAACCCCACCGATATTCACAGTAAAAATTAATACTTTTAGCACAAAAAGTAATAATTTTTCATGGATGACCCAAATAAGAGATCTATATCACAAAATACGACCCGTGAGACCGTTTCAAACAACACATCTTAAATTGAAAATAAGGAGCCTCGGAGTCTTTTTAAAAATAAAATTACATTATCATTCCAAATGTAAGATACTTAACAGTATTTATTTCAAATTCCTCAACCAAAAATCATCTGATTAAAATATCATAAATTTGCGGGAAAATAGAAAGGTTCGGGTTAGTGCTCACCAAAGTAGATTCAGACTTCCTCGAACATCAACACCTCCTTAGTTCTCATTGCATGAACCAATGAAGCATATTAAATCAAAAGATCAACAAGTTCGTTAGATACATGACAAATAATACATCTAAAAAACCGACAAAAATTAAGCATTTCAAAACCTCACGTTGTATGATACACTTGTACTTTAAATAAAATTGCATAAATAATTTGAATGTGTCTTAAGACATTATTAAACAATCATAATTATTTTGGACAAACACATAATACCCATAGATCCGGGTTGGCCGAGGCACCTCGAGCCGAATACCGACATCCAAGGTCTGTAAACAGTCTAGTTGGTAAATACACCTCGACTTGAAAACCGAAATCTAAAACTCATATACAATCAAAATTTGTTAAAAGCATAGGCGACGTCTAAAACCCGTAAACAGTCATGATTTGGTAAATGCACCCCGACTTAAAGAACTGACGTCCACAATCCATCAATAGTCAAAATTTTGAACCCATTTTTATAAGATTGGGATTTATTTGGAATTCTAGTTGGCTCAAATGGACCAAACCCATTAACGTGAGCTTCAGCTTCTGAACCAGATCGAATAGCCAACCCAAATTGTTTGGTAATTTGAATTGGGTTTAGGACGTTTTGGTGCACTACTAGATGTTCACGATTACGTGCTTCTATCTCTCAATAAGATATGGGTAAATTGAAGAAAGGAGACAAATAAAACATTAATTTTAGGCTATTCATTCAAATGTTCTTGAAACCGAAAATCCAACGATTATTAATAATATACTAAGTAATCAAAAAACATTTGGGTGAAATGGTTTGTCTCAAATGATACCAAGTCTCTTTGAATTATGTACTTATGCCAGGAGGTCATGAATTCGTGAATTGGGGAGGTATCACTCCACCATCTTCGTGTGGAGAGTTCTATGAATAATGGTGCATGAGAAATCCCGTGAGGGAAAAGGCTCCAGTGGGAACCCAAGAAAGGACAAGGCTCCCGAGGAAACCCAAGATCGGGATAGCTCATGGTCATTACAATAAAGGCTATATCCCTCGGCTATTATTTTTAAAAAAATCAAATCCTCCGATCCAAACATCGACCGAGTTGTAGAAACAAACACGTAGTTGTTGCGAAAGATTAAGAAATTTCCGTGGGAGGAAGATGATCGCCAAATCTTGGTCATTTGTTTGCGGAGGACTAGCATTAATCAAACGTGGAATCATTAAAGGGTAAATTTGGTATGCCTTTCACCCAATGGTGGTTGGATTTTCACCTTTTTATGCAACAATTTTGTGCTTTTGACGGATTTGAAAAGTTCGGGGAGAACATGCATGATGAAGTAGTAATTGAGTGGTTCCCCATGTGATGCAAATATATCAATCAAACTCCAGTTTCGAGTCACTTCACTTTACTATAATCAAACAATTAAATCGATTAATCCTTCAACTTAATCACTTTTATCGGAAAAATATCAATAATCACCCTTATAAAAGTAACATTGTGTAAACTAAATTATCATTGATAATCCTCAAATTTGAGCATAAACCCACTTCTTTTTTTAGCATAAAATCCTAAAGTTTCGAAAATACACTTGAGCTTATGAATGGACAAAAACAATCATAAACATACATGAAATAACTGTAATTAGAGTTGAAATCATGAGGGTGATTTTGTTGAAATTAATGATTTCATGTTACATTTTTTAATATTATAAATTGTATGTTATTCATGTCATTATTTTATGATATCTTGTCAGCACTATGGTAAAAAAAATCTAAAATTGAAAAAAATATATATCATGAAAGTTAATGGTTTTATGTTCAAATTCGAAAAACACAGTTATAAATTATCATTTATTTTACATAGGGAATTTTATGCTTTTTTTTAATTTTTATATGAGTAATAAATGATTTTTCTCAACTTTAACAAAGATAATCCTAATTAAGTTTGCGTGTGCAATTTCATAATTCTAGCGGTCGTGGAATAATGAAATTGATATATTTAGTCAATAATAAAATAAAAGAGTTGGATCAAATGTTCTAAAAAATTGTAGGCGATTGACCGACGACCATCCATTGCTTACGCTAAGGTGCTCAGGCGGTCGCATAGACGGCACCTCTAGATGGTTGTTATTTTTTATTTTACATAAATATCTAATTTTTATTGTTTATCTTCATATTTATCCAATATTCATCTATATCAAATTCAAAATCAATGATATATTCTTCATCTTTATACGATACAAATTGATTAAATGTCAGACAATCTTTTTTAAAAAAAATTAACAAATTCTATATATTACATTAAACGACCGTCTAGACGGCTTTTAAAAACCTAGACGATGAGTGATGCGCCTAAGCGACATCTTTTAAAACAATGGTTGGTTCATGTGACATGGTTAAGATGTATTATTTTTCTTCATTGGTTAGTTGAGATTCGGTTGGATATGATTGTTTGTTTTAATTAATATAAAATATATTAGTATGAAGTATGCGAATTGTGGAATTGGAATCCAAGAAGTTGCACTCATGATGTCGTACCAAATTTATGACCAATAAAGTGTCATTTTGACTTTGTTGGACTTTTTAAAATATATTTTTAATTTGGATATAAAACTTTGTGGATTGAGATAATGTTAAAAAATAATGAAAAATGTTTTTTTCTATTAATTTCTAATTTCTAAAGAATTAAGTGTTTCTTTCTATACGATTAAATGAAGAACAGAAAGAAAACATAATGATTATATTTATCTTTACTAGCTAATAGGTTGTGTAACACAAATTAATTAATTTTTTAAGGTCACGTAACGGTTTAGATATCAAACATTTACTATATAGTTTTTAATGCTAATAAAGATGGTAGATGAGTATACATGAGTAAGTTCGATTCCACTAGTTTTGTATAGTGAAAATTGTAAATAAATAAAATTCAAGAATGAAATCTTTTAAAAAACCATCCCTTTTTAGAATTTGTTTAAGGGGTGTCAACGAGAATTTCTCATATAGTCATCTATTTTAGTACTGATCTCGTCCAAACATGCTTAACTTCGAATTAACAAACATGCTTAACTTCGAATTTGTGATATGATGTGATACATTAGTGATCAAATTTGGGGAAACCTAGCTATCCTATTTTTTTTTCTATTTGTATTAATATTTAGGGTTTGATGACCTCTAAAGCTTATTTGGAAACTGGCTCACCATTAAATAGGTTGAGCTAAAGTGGTGAAATGTCAACTTCATTAATTATTTTACTATTGCCGTTGAAGTAGGTTAGCAGAGGCAATAAATCACACTATAAACAACTCATCATATCTGTGTGTGATATATATATATATATATATAGATATATGTATACATAGGAGAATTTGAAAATATATATTTTAAATGAGAGTAGGTCTCTTGTGAGACAGTCTCACGAATATTTATCTGTGAGACAGGTCAACCCTACCAATATTCACAATAAAAAGTAATACTCTTAGCATAAAAATTAATATCTTTTCATGGATGACCCAAATAAGTGATCCGTCTCACAAAATACGACTCGTGAGAACGTCTCACACAAATTTTTGTCTTTAAATGAGTAGGCATGTTTGTTTATTAGACTTTCATGTATTTAAACAATTTTACTTTCATTTCCATTAAATAATTTCAACAATGCACATGACAATTAACGATTTCATTAATAATTGGAACAGCAAAACAGATTTTATTCCATGTTTTGTAATATTTAGCCATACCTACCGGTTGAAATCATGGTTGGGACAACACATTGTTTATACACCAAATTGCTGGCAGCTTTTTGATAAATAGTCTAATGTATGAAGGGTACTAATTTGATTTTTATAATTTGCAACTTGGTTCAATCATTGGGAAATAATCTAACAGATTGATTGTTGGAAATCAATAATTACCTCACATAAATAAATATAAATTACAAGAATTTGCATTTCACTTTTTGTTAGCTAGCTGGTATTTCATTATCACTATCAAAAACAGTTCAAGATTTTGGACATAAAATCACACCCCACCTCATAATTTACTAAAGAAAACCTATTTAATCCTTATTTATTCTTTTTTTAAATCATGAAAACCTACCGTAGTTATCGTTGGTGCGATATAGTAAACTCAAATGATCAACTCATTAACCTACAAATAAGATTAACCAGGTAAACTACACTAAGAAAATCCTGTTTAACAAGCTCAAAGCTGGAATGACAGAGACACAGAAAGATTAAACCGATGATCTTGTGCTCACCATGTCTACCCTCCAAGCCTATTCCTTGGGACCATTTAGTCCTTACTTTATATAACTGTGGTGGTCTTCACAATGTATAATATACAAATATTAATGGTAAAAAACATCTTAATAATGAATAAATATTTTTTTAACTATCTTTCAAATTTATAAGCATGGAGTAAAGAATCCATAAAGACGATACAAAAAAAGTAATCAGACAAAAGGGATTTATTTGTGTCCATTTAGTAAGATGGATAATGTGTTTAATAGCAAGTGCATCGGGGAAAAGGTAAATTTATTTGATTAGTTAGGAAAAAAGAAAAAGTTTTCCAAAGAAAATGATATATTTATCCTATTCTTGCTCCTTTGTTCACGCCGCATTCCGTTCTATAATCACTTGCACACTCCCTTCATCACCATCTCCCATTTTTCAAGGTCCATAGACTAAGTAAACAGACAGAGACATAAATGTCTGAGTTGTGCGATTCCAAGATTAAAATTTTCACGCTTTTATTCTCTGACTTGGTTTTATTTTGTTCTGTCATTCTTTCTCATCCCCTATACTTTTCTTACTTCGTTTTCTTCTTACCTTACATTCTTAAACTTGTGTCTTTTGTCTACCCTCTTTTCATTACCACTTTCCTTGTCCTCTTTGCTGTTCTTGCTGGCCTTGTTCATGATAGTTTCTCAACTGAATTCGGTCAAAGCTGGGTTGGCCATCTGCAGTTTGCTTGTTGGTCTGTTTTAGAAAGTCTGCAGTCCAAGAAAGAAGTTGAAAATGGAGGGTTCGGCTGTTTGGAGGATCTTGAAATGTATAGAATTTTGTTTGGCCCTGCAGTGATGGGAGTTGAAGGAAACCAAGTTGGTCAGGTTATGGAGGAAAAATCAGAAGAAAATCCTCTGCAAGGATTACAATCAAGTGTTAAAGAAGGTTCATTGGATGTAGACCTCAACCTTAACAAATATGAGCTTCTCACTGCTGGTAAGGTAAAAGAAAGTTCAATTCTTGGTGCTGAGATGGAAGAGAAGAGATTGGAGAGTTTCTTGAAATTGCTTGATAAATTTGAAAGGATGACTCCAAGATTGGATGAGAAGAAAGTTGATCCACTAGTGAACAATGAAATTGAAAAAATGGGAGAAAAACAGATTGCGTCGTCATCTCTGGGAAATGCATCCCGGGCAGCAGCTGATAAGATAAATGTGAACAACACTAAATGGAGAAGAGAGCATACACCCAAAGTCAAAGAACATTCTCAAAGGCTAAACTTTAATGATGATTATACTTGCGAAAACGGCGCCGAGAGTTCTCCGACAATGGGTTCAAATGTTGGGACTTATGGATCCATGAGGAAGGAAAAGGAGTGGAGAAGGACGTTGGCGTGCATGTTATTCGAGGAGCGACACAATGTGGATGGCGGTGAAGGGATGGACTCGTTGTGGGAGACATACGAAACAGATTCAACCAAGCCGAAGTTGTCGAAGAAGATTAGTAAAAAGAAGAGCGGATTTGAATCCGATGAAGAGTATGGCTATGAATACGAGATGGAGGACGACAATATGTGTTGCTTACAAGCCATCAAATTGTCAGCGAGGAAGATGAGTTTAGGACAAGCCATCAAATTGTCAGCGGGGAAGATGAATTTAGGCGTGGGAAAGCCTAATCTTGTTAAGTTTTCCAAGGCTGTTAAAGGGTTCGGATGGTTGCATCGAGTCAGCAAGAATAACAAGAAGGTGCATAATAGTGGAGACAGATACTAGTGCAACTACCTTTGTTATATTTGAGAGAGAAAAAAATCTCATGGGATGCTTGCTTACGTTTACGGAGATGTTTTCATTCTCCGGAAAGCAGATTTGTGTAGTTAGACACTTGGGTTCCACGTCTAGGTCTCTACTTTTCACTAAATCCGTCTAACAGGTAAATATAATGATTTATATGTATGTTTTGTTATTCCATCAAAATTAAACAGGCTTTTGCTTTGTGATAGTATCACATGAACTGCTTCTGGGAATGTTTATTCGGAATATTTACTTGTGAAGGCTCGATTAACTCCATCTTTCGTGCAAATTAAGACGGGTAAAGACTCTTGAAAGGCAACAACTTTCTGTTTCCTAGAACCCCAATTTCAGGATGACACTATGTAACCTTGTAATTGTTAAGCAAATGTAAAACCAGATGTGAATGAAACTTTATGTGTAAGCCAATGCCTAATTCTAATTTAATATTGCACTCCAGTTGCTTATCAAACATTGCATGCTACCACTGCTACGCTATGCCATAAAGCTTCAGCTATACTAAAAGAAAAAAGTGCAGATTCTAATCAAGTTTCAAATTGGGTGAAAGGTGATATCTTCTCAAGGTTTTAGATTTTGCAGCCCCTAAAATTCGAAACATGCATACTCGCTTACACTATACAGCGACGCTAATTATCACTATAAGGCTAGGATCCCAAAGAAACTGATATCCAAACGAAATTGGAACAAAAGATGCCCATAAAATCATCTAGAATGATGAGCTTGAGCAGAGTTCTTCCGATTTTCTCCATTCATTACTACCATCTTCTATCAATGATCTTCAGATAATCTTCTGTTCTTGTATCCTCTTCCTTTGATTTGTTACCCAAATACTCTCCACTTTTAGCCAGTCCCGTGCTTTCCTGATCTTCCCCTTCATTTCTTCTTCTGTCTATGAGCTTCAGATAATCTTTTGTTCGCACTCTTCTTCACATGATACAGCATTTGAATACTCTCCGCTCTCCCCTTTTCAAGAATTCTTCATCTTCTTCGACTAAATTTGATATGCCATCAATGAGCTTCAAGAAATCTCTCGTCACTAAATCTTTTTTTTAATCTGGAACCTGAAGTTCCCCAACTTTTTGCCATGTTCATGATTTCGTGATCTTTCTTATACCTGGGAAAGCACATTATCTTCCCCTCGTCAATTTCATCGCAATTTTCATGATCTTGATTCATATACACAGTGACACAATACATAATTATACATTCACTTTAGGTCTGTATAGTCTTCTCACAAAAAGTTCTTGTTGTCTATGTTAGTGCCCGTGCATAAAAAAATGGAATATGTAATACATCTACAAATCAAGAAAACCCAAAAAAAAAAAATGAAAATAAATAAAACGGGGAAAGGTGCAGAATGAACAATACACAGCAGAACAGTAAAATAGATTGTGCGTTCTATTCGGGTTCTAGATTTCTCCACTATTAACACCAATCGTGGCTTTCAAGACCAAAGTATAGCGTCAAATCTTTGAGCAATCATGTTGTCTCTTTATTTCAATCATTAAAATGGATTTTAAACCCCCAATTACTCAGCTAAGGAAAATTTGGCAATAAATTTTTGCCCATTTGTTCTGCTCAGCAGCATTAGTATGCAGTAGTAGCTGGACTTGTACTCAAAAGTTTAAGCGTCAATTTACTAATGGAACCAAATAAAATGTGACACTCAAAAAGTGGGTGTAGAAATTAAATAACAAGTGGCGAAGGCTCAAAAAAAGTGATGAATTGAAAATTTACAAGGCTGGAAGATAAATTCACCAAATACAAAATGAATGAAGAATTCCGTACCTTAGGCGTCACCAATATGTGCTACTAGAGAAAACCTACTTGATCTCATCTAACAATCAACTATTATACCCACAAACGGGGTGACATGAACAAATTAGTTAGCCGATGGAAGTTTGAGACGTTCGAGTTGCAACAAAACTGTCGACCCAAAAGATTTTCTAACCATGTAAAAATTACAAGAAATCGAATTAAATGCCAAATGAAACCGTTCACTCACCACCACCCTCTAAACTACAATTCCTCGAGAAGTTGAAGAAACTCGCGGAGCCATGATTTTAGCACTGGCATTGCCCATCCCACCAGGACGGTTCATGCGGCCTCTATTGCCATAACTATTGTCAGACCTCTCATACCCGTCGTGACTTGAAGATCCTCCACGATTACCACCCCTGTTCACAAAATCAGTCCTGCCATTAAAATCACCCCTGCTGTAACCCCTTCCACCTCCATAGTATCCACGCCCTCTAAATCCCTCATTTCTGAACCCAGAGCCCCTTCCAGTTTGAAATCTCCCCCGGAAATTCCCTATGGAGAATATAAAAATTACACGCGAAAGAAGAAAGTAACAGACATTGTCAATGAATAACAAGCTTTAGAATCAACAGTTGCTAAAGAAAACCAGCCACAAATAGAAAAAAACTATCAATACACAACCGCAAGAACCACCATAGAATAAGCAAAGTAGATTGATCCATAGTTTAAAATATTCCTGAATACTATGAGCATGCTTTGCTTAACAAGTTAACTACAGTATCAACTTACCTCGAGAATTTGTCGACCTCTTTTCCTCAACAAATGCTTGGCGGCCACTGATGGTCACCGGAGAAGCCTGTTACAAAAGGATAATTTGATAACAGCAAAAAAAGCAGTAAATCAGATTCATGGAAACATAGAAGAGAGAACAACACAGCCAGAAGTAGAACTACAACCATCCCAGCCCCCAAGACCCAATATCCTTTTTCATCGAATCAACACAAATTGTGGTATGCAAGCTAGATGATAACTTCAACATAATAGTACAATCCACCAACATCACCAAGAATTCGCTTCTGGTAGATGACAAAAATAACAAAACTAAGGAATACTTTCAGACGCACGCAAACACAAATCCTAGTTTATTGCTGTTTAAAGTTACTTCCTGAAATTCCAGTCTTCATTTCTTACTCTGGCTCCAAAATTGGATGTCCAGCTCAGAAATTGCTATTTTCATCAGTTGAACTTATTAGCAAATTGCACGATAAGATCTTCATGTCCCTACATGGAGTCTCATACAATTAAAACTTTCATGTCTTTTATAAAACAACAGCTCAACTTAAAAATAGAACGTCTAAAGTCATGTCAACAAAGCACGAAACTTCTCAAGTAAAAACATGCAATCCCACATCAAAATTAAGTGAACTCAAATATCAGGGCAATATTAGTGTAACTACTTAGCCTAAAAAAATGGAACTTCTCCACCTGGACTCAACTGCGGACATGCTATTTTTTTCAGAAAAAGTGGGAAATCTCCAGATTAGACAGCATTTCAAACTTGGAAGAGGCAATCACAAAAATTGGTTTCAATGCACCAGACTTTTAAGGTTGAGAGAAGACATAATACGAAAGCGATACACAGCCGCTCTCCTGCAAATGACTATAGCCTCAACTAGTTGCAGGGTCCAAAATTTTATCTGATTGAGAGAGAAAATTGAATGAAATGTATAAACTGAAATGTCCTTTTTCATTCTATGCTCCAATTCGAAAAAGGTTTTAAAGACAAGTGCAGAGGGGCCACAAAGTATCCATGAAGTAATTTTTTGCCACATGGAAGCTGAATAGCACTTATGTAATATTGCATCACCTTTGCAAAAGCTGGTAGGAACACAATTATCAGACGAGATACATATCACATTAAAATATCACAAGTATTGTAGAGATAATTTTTTTACGATTTTCACAGCCTCTTCATATAAATGCTTGTAACCTCAAACAGCTGCTGAAGTTACAGAATTTTCAAGGTCTCAATATAAGCAAAAGTTTAAAAGAAGTTCCAGAAATTATACGTCCTATTGTGAAATGAAGGTAAAAAATTATGCCTTTTTTTGTCTATAGTGAGTCAGTCAAGAGTTCCCTCATACCCATACAGAGTACATGATAAATTCACACTCGTCTGCGTGTTTCATCCTTTTCTCTTTCTAACTTCCCATGAATTCTCAACTTCTTCCATAATATTTTATTGGTTATCCATAAGAAAATAACAAATTATTCAACTTTCTTTTGTTCTTAAAAAAACTCAATGCCCAAAGCATCATTAAAGATTTACTGATTTAGACAGTATAGGGTATGTTTGATTGCGTCGGTGAGATAAACGGACTAAATTTTACAGTGATAAGTAGTGAAGTTTTGTAGGATAAGATGTGATCATTTACGGGATTGGGCAAATTAAACCTTTATTAAAAAAATTCTTTTAACTTTTTCTCCCCACAATTAATCATAATTTTGCACCCCCATAGCAGGAAATAGAACAATGATCCAATTTTCATCAATACAAAATAAACATACCTCGAGAGCTTTTTGCACAGAACTTGCCTCTTCAAATTCAACAAATCCAAAACAAAATCCTTGTTGCTGTGGCAATATGTTAAAATAACTTTTAACAACTTTTAGTTATTTAGCTATCGACAGGGGAAAAGAAGCATCGATCATGTCATTCGTCTAGTTAAGAAAAGATTGGTATATCTGAACATACTCTGTTACTTCTAACTTGAATTCCATCAATCTTGATTGTCCCAAATTTCTTGAATATTTCCTCAAGTGAGGCTTCAGTGGCATTCATTGGAAGGCCCTTTATGTATACTGAGTAACCATCAGCTGCACAAAGTGGAGAACCAAAATTTTATAAATAATAGTGAAACAAGTGGAAATGACAATATTACTCTTGAAATAGATAATATAGATCCATTAGCATGTCGTACCTTCACCCTCTTGGTTATTCTCATTATCAGTGGCAGATTCCTCATTCGAAACAGCTACATCATTCGCAGGGGTAAACGTTGGGGTCTGTTGCTCCACATTCACCGGTGGAGCTTTCCGAGGAGCAGATGGTGGAGGTGAGAAAGTTGCAGCACTTTCCTTGAGATCCATCACCTGAATTGTAGAAGGGGTGAATATTAGACAAGTCACAATGCGACGACAAAAGCTACAACCAAAACCTACCACATCACAAGTATCCAGAAATAACAAAATAAACTAAAGTACA
Organism: Primulina tabacum; assembly: GCF_025594145.1. Taxonomy (NCBI): domain Eukaryota; kingdom Viridiplantae; phylum Streptophyta; class Magnoliopsida; order Lamiales; family Gesneriaceae; genus Primulina; species Primulina tabacum. The sequence continues at coordinate 5,944,383 of NC_134557.1, forward strand.
AGAACCAAAAGCAGTTCAGATTTAAAATTAACTCAATACTTGGAAAATTTGCTTAAACTGACCCAACTACAAGTTGGAACATATAATGTATAACAGTAGGGATCATTTTTTAAACTATCGAAGACCACTTACAATAGAAGCATAGGACTTCTTTATCACTTCCTCACTTCTAAAACTCGATTCAACTACAATCTGAGAATCATCCTGTGCTTGGTCAACAACCTCACTGAGGGGAATCTCATCTTCAACAACGGACACATCTCCATTCTCCGGTGGATCGTAAACTTCTTCTGCAATGGATTCATCAGCGGAAGGTGTACTGTGCTCGGAAGTATGGTTCTCCTGAACTGAAGATGGAACTGCCGACAAAAAGAGAAAAAAAGCTTATTTCAACTTTAAAAAGTAGAAGAGAATGACAAAGGGGAAAATACCCAATTGACTGTCATGGTTACCTGGCTCGGCTCTAATGGGCACCTCAACATCATTGACCACTGCTGGGATCACATTAGCATTATCCACAAATCGAAACATATCGTTCAAAACAAAGTAGCCTCTCTCTTGTGGGGCGAGGAAGAAAGTTTGAGCAAAATTGCGAACAGTGTTGTCCTTCCCTATCATATAACCAGTAACAAGAACCTGAAAACCACCACCAAAGGACTCTTGTGCATCCACGGATTTGATCTCAGCTTTGAAATCTCCATAGTTGAGAGAAACAATCTTCTCATTAATGGCCTGCGCAATCACATCATACACAAAACATAGACTACATTATAAAATCAAGAAAATAAATGGCACCGATTCATTTAAAACCTGGGCATATGAGTTTAATCATTCAACAACGCAAATAATAAATAATCAAACAATTAAGAAGCTCCTTTCTCCCTTCAAATATTCTCATCATAGTCATTTCAGCAACCAAACAGACAACAAAGTAAGCCTTACTTATCTAATAAACATTAGCTTAGCCACCACTCATCACCTTGTTAGTTTCGAAAATCAACTAAAGATAAAGAATAAGACACGTCAACAATTTCGAAGCAGAAAGAACGATTACTTGCATAGTAGTGGTAACACTCAAGGATCCTTCGGCCTCAGGTCGCCCGAGTTTGCTGGTGTCCTGGTAAAACCGGTGAACTATCCCCGGTGAATGATGCAAGATGTGATAATACTGCTGCACAAATGCGTTCCCAACCTACACGCCCAGCAGAAATCTAATCGAGTCACACAAAAAAATAAAAACCACAAAAGGAAAAGAAAAGACCAAAAAAGTAACAGAACATACAACTTGAGCAGAAACCGGTGTCTGCGTGCCTGCTGCTGCATCCGCCGCCATCGCCAAATCAACTATCTCTGTAGCAAAACGTGCGAAAAACCTAATCAAGTGAAAAAAAACAGGCGTACACATACAACTGCAGCTTCACGGATTCATCTTCGCACGTATACTCCAGAACACAATACGAAGCATGTAAACAACTACAAGATCATCGGATCGGGTCACACCTGTACGCTAATCTGACTCGAATGAGCTTTCGTCTCGAGAGAGAACCAACTTCGGTCTCTCGACTTGCAAGTCTTTTCACCGCTTCAAACTTTCTGTGAGGACTTCCGTAGCTCAGGTGGTGGAATCTAGGGTTTAGGAGAACGCAAAGCCAAGGACCGGAAACACGGGGGAGAGAGAGGGGACGAATATGCATTTATGAAATTATTATTATTATTATTATTATTATTATTATTATTATAGTTCCCCTGAGTGCCATTCTTCGGAGCAAAGGACACATCGCAAAACAAATAAATGTGTGCTTATTTTTTTAATTAATTGCCAATAATTATCAGTTAACAATTTAATTATCATAAAATTTGTCAGGACTCATGTGAAAAATAAGAGTAACGCTGTATGTATAATCAAATTTGTACAACAATTTTTATAACGCACAAAATTCAATATAAAATTTGTATTTATCATTTATCAACATTTCATGATAAACTCAATACAAACTATCAAGATATAATAACAAAGTCTACCGATTTATTGTACGATGTTTTGGTTGTACCTTTAACATTATTCAAAAAATAATACGAAATGATAATTCCAAACATTAAATCATATGAATCAGGATGATTCGTCTTGTAAATATAAATAAGTACGACAGTCTAATAATCATAATTATGATGTTAGATTTCGAAAATATAAACAAACTTTAGATAAAGAATGTGAAAAAAAAAATATTTATTTGATTTTGTGTATGTGAAATGATTGCAATCATACGAAACGAATGGGATATCAAATTTGTGAAAATTACGTGAACAAATAATTAAATGGCAATTAGTATTTTTTATTCATATATTTATTCAACTAATATCAATAATTAATTATCAATTGACTTGTATTTAGGGGTGGATATGGTACGATATACCGTATCGAACTACGGTATCGTATACCGTACCGAAAATATCGGTATGGAATTTTTCTATTTTTATACCGATAACGATACCGAAATTTCGGTATACCGAATTTTTGGTATGAAAAAAGTTCATACCGGTACCGTACTGACACCGAAAATGTTTTCGGTATACCGACATTTTTTCGGTACACCGAACTTAAATTTAAAAAATAATAATAATAAAAAATTATTTTCGGTATTTCGGTATATACCGAAATACCGAAAAAAAAATATTTCATACCGATATCGATACCGTACCGAAATGTTCGGTATACCGATTTTTTCGATAAATTCGGTATTTTTTTCGGTACGATTTTTCGATATTTCGATATTTTTTCCCACCCCTACTTGTATTCACTTTTATAGTGTGACGATGGAATGGGAAACTTAATGAGCCATATAGAACTTAGAGGAGTTATATCATTACCCATTATATATATTATGTAGGATTTTATATAAATTCAATAATTTAACAACTAATACACGTAACGTCATTCATCAAATTCATCCAAAACAATAAAGTTATGGATCCGAATCTTTTCATATTATAAGAAACACAAACATATAAATAATAAAACAAATTTTGAAACTCAAATCTTATTTATTTTTGTCAAGTTTTTATACATAAAAGTACAACATTTTAAAAAAATTGATCATAGGAACATCATCAACAAAGAATCCTTATAGCTAGGGCCTTGGCCCGGAGTTTGTCTTATTTGCACGGAAATATAGTGTTAATCTAGATTTGAGTATGTCGACGGTTTCATGAATTTTTATCTGTGAGACGGGTCTACCCTATCGATATTCACAATTAAAAAAAACAATACTCTTAGTATAAAAAATAATATTTTTTCATGGATGACCCAAAAAAGATATATGTCTCACAAAATACGACTCATGAGACCGTCTCACACAAGTTTTTGCCTCTAGAGTTTATCATGTACGAATGGAAAAGTAAAAATGATCAGAATTTAATCTTCAATAAACATGGTGCCATTTATATAAGAAAATTAGATATGGTAATGAAATTCAAAATCCCAATTCCAACCATGCCACTGGTTTCACGCTTGATGCATTGGAAGCTAGTAAACAAAAGGGACATTACATTGTTATAGTCTTAAGATTAAACCTCGCGGCTCTTACACAGGCGAAGGCAAGCTGACCAAAAGTCGACCATTCACCACGCTGCAAAATGGAAAGGGAATTAAGCTTCGTTAGACAAAATCTATAATATAAATGCACAAAACCCTGAACAAATTATTTAGGTTTAACTGAATTAACCGATATTTCCTCGCATAAGTATGTTGGTTTCACTAGTTAGAGGATCAAATGTTTATTCCAAGACAAGAGCAAAGCCTCGTATCCAATAGAAATCGAGCAAAGAGTTGTGTCCGATAGCCCAAACATGTATGTGCAAGGTGAAGGGAGGTTTACCTCTTGACGTAGTAGTAACAGAAATCTGCCAAGATAAAAGTCTGAACAACTTCTGCTAACAGCACCATAGGAACCCAAGCATACGCTGCGCCAACCAGGAACAAATACTTTCCAGCAGAATCATACACCTAAACGGACATTGATAAAGAAAACATGGCCCCGACAATCGAAATTAATCAATGAGTTGATATACCTATCTTGTGTCATAAAACTGTTCCAACAGATGTTTCACCGAATGATTGTCGAATGGATTATTAGACAAAAACGGCACTGAAACGCCAAACATAAAGTACCTGAATGATCCAATGAGCACATCCGAAAAATCTTGAAACCCCAAGGGCGAAAACGTAATGGGCCGTAAATGGTTCGATCATCTGAATTGAAGTTGAGTAAAGCAAGAGATAACATCAGTGTCTATCACTCGGTATGATCTGTTAATAGATAATGAACTAGAGGGTCTAATAAGCTAAACCTTGGTGTTCTGTATCATCCGAAGTTGCGGCAAAACTGATACGGATTCCAAATACACTGCAAATGCCCAAAGCATTCGAGCAACACGTACATGTTGGGTATAAGGATGGATGAGGATGGCAAGAATTGCAGCCGGCGCCACCTATTAAAAAGGTGTAGAAAGTACAAGTATTTTAACGAATCCAATTTACAGTTAAGCTCTCTAACTAGTCTAATGCAGCACCATGAACGGATTTAAACTCTTTCCAGGCACCATTTTTCTTATTAAGACAACTATGAGCATGCATGAAAAAAATGGCTAAAAAATAGAGCTGAAAAAAACTTCATTTACCACATAATATAAGGGCATGCTGTCCAGCTTGGAAACATATGTTGATTTTAACTTGAATCTTATCATGTAGATAACCCACAAAGTTGATAAGAGCGTTGAAAAATCAAGAAGAGTGTGAATGTCACCCTCCATAATATAGCTACAGCATAATCTGGCCGTCAAGAATATTGCTGTGAGCTCTTGAGACTTCAGAGAAATGCCTAATACGTGCGAAAGAAGCAATATATTACAATAAAGATTTCAAAAAAATAACTGGTCAATACATGTGACAGTGGGCGTAATTTTATCTTCAATGATCCTTGGAGTTAATTAAGTCTGAAGTGAATCCAGTGCCAGTCTCAAGTTTTCAAACTCAATGGAAGGGTGCATTCGGATCAAATCACAAGTTTTTGAGTAAACTTGAAATTATTGAAAAGAGTACGATACGAAATAAAAGAAGCAAACTAAACCTGATCCACAAAATTTAAGAAATATGGCTTAATGTTTGGAATTATGAATCGGTTATCTCCAATCAAACACCATTGTACTTAAGTGGTGACGAAAAACTAAAAGTTCAAAAACTTTGTACTTAAAAGTAACCAACGATTAACATTGCTGTTGTTTTTTAAAAAAATATTATGGTCACGACCGATGAAAAATATCATAAACTAAATCCCAAAGCACAATGCTTCTCGTATGCCTCCTCAGCTGGCTAAACCTTTGAGTTAATATCATGGAATTCTCAAAAACTTGATTTTAAGGGAACATTCTATTTGGGTATAACATAAATTCTATCCGAATTGAAGAACAAGGAAATTACAAGATCGCGACCGTTCACCACCAAAGAATTGAAGAGGGAATATCGAGCATGCAGCAAGAAGAGAAACAGAGGAAAGGTGAAATCTTAGACGGAAGTGAGACTCATTTCATATCCATCATCAGTTATTAGTTGAAAAGTAAAAATGCAATGGCATTATATATTAATAAACTCACTAACTCACTAACTTGTGATTTACACACTGATTATGATGCGTAAATGGAAAACCACTATTTATTATTGTATACTAGTTTATTCCTTTATTGTGATTGTATCAAAAGATATATTACATGAAATGCAACAAGGATACCGGACTCATTGAGGAATAGTATGTAATATTAATCAACACACCATGTCCTTCTCTCGGGGGCAAAAAAAGTAATTAGCCTTCTTTCTCGTTTTACAAGTCTTTCGAATATCACAAGACATTCAAACTCAACAGATTATAGGAAGATAGAGTAGTGAAATTCCAAGAGTTTTAGCACATCCAAACAATAAATGCACTTCAAGGCACATCTCAAAGGCAACATATGAATCTAGGCCATGACCAGAATCTAAATTTTTGCTGTTTTTGGTTTCGAAAGCAAGAAAAATCAGCTTTCTCGACAATTGATCGATCAAAAAGATTATCAAATATCTCCCATGATTCGGTAACATAGACGGCTTTAACACAATCTTTCGCCGGAAAAAATCTTCAGTACTTTGTTGTAACAGTATACAACACATAAATTGAGAAAAACAACAACTGCTGCAGAAAAAAATTGTATTTCGTCGGCAATAATGAAATTAGGTGGAAGATACAAAATGTATTGTTGTAGGTGTTGGTTGTCATAATTTTGCAGCGAATTTTGACAAAGCATTCAGACTAGAAGACCCGTTTTCACACATATGGGCAGCTCTATAAATAGAGCTACCTCCCTTCTTTCCAAAATCATTTGTTCTCAACTCTTCTTCTATCATAGTATTTGAGGGATTAAATCTATAATATATGTGAGTTGTTTTGTTCTCGTATTGTAAGATAGTGAATGTTATCTTTAGAAACATGGTGAGTGATTATACATCATAAAATATTATAGTGAAATTCTTTTCGTCTTGCCTGTGCCGTGTACCTGAAACCAACAATAGATATCAGAGCCTTAGTTTAAATTTCTTAAAATTACGAGTATGCTCTATGATTGCAGCCTAGACTGATCTTCCACATCATAAAATTTTTTTAAAAAATTTTTTATTAAGGCGAGATTATTTTGTCAAGTCTACTAAATTGTTGTAGACATAATGACCGGCAGGTACGATAGAGCAAAGTTCAATTTAAGCAATTTTATGATGTTTAAAATAAAGATACAAACAGTTTTAAGAAAAGAGAATTGTTTAGCGGCTATTGGCGATAAACTGAGGGAAATGACGAACGATGGAAAGTGGAATGAGATGAATGAGTAGCTCTATAAATAGAGCTTTCTCATCTCTTTCCAAAATCATCTCGTTCTCAACTCTTCTTCTCTCATAGTATTTGAGGGCTTAAATCTATAATATTTGAGTTGTTTTGTTCTCATATAGTAAGAGATAATGTGTTATATTTGGAAACATAATGCATGTTCTGTACAATGAGCAAGAAAGATCGAAGTTGGATTCAAAATCTAGAAAATGTATCTTCTTGCATTATGATGATGGAGTAAAGAAGTTTCGCTTGTGGGATCCTATTGTCCACGAGTTTGTCATCAGCATGTATGTTATCTTCGATGAAGTTAAATTAAAAGTAGACAAAGGCACACTGAATTCAGAAACTGCTATAATTCAGGTGAAAAATAAGACTGACGAAGATCAAATTTCTTGTGAAGCAGTACCAGAGCACGAGGAACAAGAATATGTTGATTCTGAGGTTTCCAAAGTGAGCAGTCAACTCAAAAGAGAAGACCACCGGGTTGGCTTTCCGATTATGTCATTGGAAGCAATATTACATATTGTCTATTATCAGATGATGGTGGATCATCCAGTTTCCATGAGGTTACTCGAAGCTCGGATGACAGTAATGCAAGAATAATTGGAGACATTAGACATTAATAAAACTTGGGATGTTGTTACTATACCACGAGAGAGGAAAGTCATTGGTAACAGTTGGATCTATAAGATCAAATGTGATGACAATAACCAAGTAGAGCGGTATCGTGCTAGATTGGTGGTAAAATATATGCTAAAAAAGAAAGCATTGACTTCAATGAGATATTTTCTCTTGTGATTCGGCTTACAACAATCGGAAGAGTGTTCACATTGTGTACGGTGTTTGACCTACGTCTTGAATAGCTAGATGTGAAAACGGCATTTCTTCATGGAGATCTTGAAGAAGAAATCAATATGCTCCAACCAGAATGTTTTGGGAAAAGGCAAAGAAAACTTGGTTTGCATGTTGAATTAATCTTTGTACGGTGTCAAACAGGCACCGAGGTGTTGGTACAAGAGATTTGATTCTAATAACATGAATCTTATATACAATAGACTTGATGCAGATCCTTGTACATATCTCAAGAGGTTTAGTGATGATTATATTATTTTGTTATTATATATGGACAACATGTTGGTAGGAGAATCCAACAAAGATCAGGGTCCAAAAATTGAAAGCACGGTTGGGTAGGGAATTTGATATGAAAGACTTGAAACCAGCAAACAAGATTCTAGGGATGCAAGTTCACCGAGACAGAAATAACATAAAGATTTGGTTTGCCAGGAAAATCATTTGAAGAAAGTCTAGCAACGCTTCAACATACAAGATTGGAAGATAATTTATACCCTTCTTCCTGTTAACTTCAAGTTATTCTCTGATATGTGTCCTAGCAGTGAAGCAGAGAAGATGGAGATGTCTCGAGTACCATATGCATCAGCAATGTGAAGTTTGATGTTCGTCATGTTCTGTACAAGACCGGACATTGCTCAACCAGTTGGAGCAGTTAGTCGGTATATAGCGAATCCTGGAAAAGAGCATTGGAGTACTGTTAAGAGGATCCTTAGATACATCAAGGGTACTTCAAATGCTGCAGTATGTTATGAAAGATCGAATTTTACACTCATAGGCTATGTCGAATCAGATTATGAAGGTAATCCTGATAAGAGAAAATCTATTACTAGTTATGTGTTTACACTTGTAGAAATAGCAGTAATCTGGGTTTCAAAACTGTAAACAATTGTGGTGTTATCTACAACAGAAGCAGAATATATGACAACTAATCAAGCTTGCAAGGTGACAATCTGGATTAAGAGGTTATTGGAGGATTATCAGACACAAACAAGATAATGGTCCTTTGTTTTGTGACAGTCAGGCACATCACAAGGAATCCAACATTTCTTTCCGGGACTAAACACATTGGAGTCCAGTTTCTCTTTGTTCGAGAAAGCAGTCGAGGAAGAAAATGTGGATATTCAGAATATCCATACAAAGGATAACATTGCTAGTATTCTGACCAAGCTAGTAAACACTGATAAGTTTGAATGATGTAGATTCTCAAATGACATATCGGAAACATAAGCAGCAGGGAATAATAAGATTGAAAAGATGTGTGGATATGTGTTTAATTCTCAATTAAATCTCCAAGTGAGAGAAATGTCGGCAATAATGAAGTTAGGTGGGAGACAAAATTTAAAGGTGTTGGTTGTCATAATTTATGCAGCGAATTTTGGCAACGCATTCAAATGAGAAGACGTGTTTTCACATGGATGAGAAGCTCTATAAATAGATATTTCTCCCCTCATTCCAAAATCATCTCGTTCTCAACTCTTCTTCTCACATAGCATTTTAGTGCTTAGTTCTATAATATTTGTGATGTGTTTTGTTGTCTTGTAGTAAGAGAAGAAGTAAGTGGTTGTACACCATAAAATATTATAATAGAATTCTTTATATATTGCACAGTGTTTTTTACCCTAATAATTTCTACGGGTTTTTCGCGTAAATATCGTTGTCCAATTTTATTCTTTAATTTCATATTTATATGTCAAATAGAGCACCTGAGACCAACATGTTTTACCTCTTATGACTACTAACTACGCGAGTAATTCAATTGAAATTTCATGAGAACAAAACTTTATCAAAAACAAGTTTGGAGCATTTCAGTCAATCCCTTACTTTTCAAACTTCGTTTACAATATCATTTTCGGTAGATGGGGTTATTTTTCAAAATATATATATAGAAATTGAAGTTTTGTCCGATGTAATTTCTAAATCTGGTCAACTTTAGATAAATAAAAATAATTCCGACTTTTTGACATATTATCTATAAAATATTTGTTTTGATTTAATATATGTTAAAACCAACAAAAGAAAACTTCTTGATTAATGTATTCGCAAAATTCTAATTTCTTACTCTCAGAAAAAACTTCTTGACATCACTCTTTTTAAGAAACAAACCGAATTTACACAAAATATAAATGATTTCTCCCCCCTCACAATTTGCAAAACATATGGAAAAATATCCAACAATAAAATGGACAGAAAATCCTCGATCAAGGAAGCGCTTAAACCCAAAACAAACCCATGAAAAACAAATTTATAAATCAAAAATTGAAAAGAAATCATTACCTGTGCAAGTCTTCTGAGTGGTGAGCTTATAGATCAAGGACCAAAACCCCAGCAAAATGGACGGATTCAGCGGCGATGAAGAAATGGTTATGATCTTTAACCAGGCATTTCACCGCCACCAACGCGCACAGAACGAACGCCACCCCCAGAAACGTCTTCACTTTCGTCGATTGCCGCCGCACCCATGCAAAAAGCTTGTTCCACGGCGACGCAGCACTGCTCTTCTTCCCCATCCCCCACAATCAAATCTCCCTGCAGAAAATTAATGGAACTGCGTGTATATTATATATATCAAGACTGGGAAAGAGGGATTTTAGCTAGAGTTGACATGAAGTACAGTGGCATGCAACGGTTGGGTTACGGGGTTTTATTGGTCTGATTTGGACACCCCGCAATCGAGATTACGATATTCCAATAACATACTTTACGGGAAATCATATATATATTTAAAATTATAAAATTATTATTGTTAAGGTATTTAAAATAGTTTTATTATTTATGGGAATAAAAATAAAATTGAATTCTAAAATATAGGGAGAACATATATTATTCTTATATCGATATGTTTCCTACATATAATTCCATGTATAAATATTTTTGAAAAATTAAATCCCCTAAAACTGTAAAGAAAAATTTGTGTATGTATATTATCAATAGTCCAAACATATTATTGTAACGTATTGTTTACGAACATGTTTTCTCCGATTGATTATGATTTCTGACTTTTATTTTGGAGATTAACATTAGTATTGCATGGTATTATCAGAATTTTGGCAGTTACTTAACAATAAAATAATGACTGGATTGATAAATTTTGTATTATTTTGAAAGGTAAAAATTTGTGTGAGACGGTCTCATTGGTCGTATTTTGTGACACGGATCTCTTATTTGGGTCATTAACGAAAAAGTATTACTTTTTATGCTAAGAGTATTACTTTTTATTGTTAATATCGGTAGGATTGACACGTCTCACAGATAAAGATTCGTCAGACCGTCTCACAAGATATCTACTCTATTTAAAATATATTTATCAAATCTTTACCTCCGAATAATAATCTAAAATGTACTAACAAACAGTGAGGGTTCAATTTTTTTTGTTATGCATAATCAAATATAGATAAATAAATAACATTTAGTTTTGACCTAATTTGTAGAGTAATAAATTTTTTTAAAAAAAAAAATCCAGAGCATCTAGCGTCATTTTCTAAAATGTAGGCCTGCCAAATATTTGGCTCGAAATTCTGAATCTAAAGGAGGAAAACATGTATATGAGCTAAGGTAGTTGTAGGAAATGAACAAATAAAGCATTAATATATGTAAATTAATTGATACCAACTATTTGGGAAGAATTCTTAACTTTTCACATGTAAAATTTTCAGGTTTAGGTTTCAAGTTGGGAACTTTTGCTGAATCTAAAATGGGATTGGTTTCTTCCATTTTCTTATGCGTTGGATGAATGTTTATCGAAATTCAAGAAAATGTGAGACTCCGTGATTTAATTGAATGAACTCCTAGGGATAGGACTGAAGTACATATGTTCTATCACTTTGTAGACGAAGATTTTGCCCAGAAATTACATTTTATTTTTTAAAAATTATTATTATTATTATAACTTTATAAGCCAATAAAATATCCTCGATAGCGATATTGTGAGACATAATTCATTTGCAAGATTTGCAGGCTTTATTTAAATATTATTATTGAGTATTGTTTTTTCAATGAAATGGTTGATTGGTCATTAGGACAATTACCCGATAGTGACGTTGAAAGACATAGTTTCTTCGCAAGATTTACACCTTTTTCAAATTATTGCCCCTTGTTGTCCATTAAATGGTTGATTGGTTAACAGGGAAATTTACCAATAGCCATATATATCGAGGGACAGAGTTTCGATCTAATATCCTAGAAACGAGCTTTTAAATTTATGATATCCCTCAATACAAAAATATATACAAGGACACCATGGGCAAATTCATGACTTAAAATTTCTTTAAACTATACGAGAACTATAAATTAATGAAAGTGGTGTTTCCATACGCACACATTATTCAATGAGAAGAATTCCATTCTTCAACATTCATCTTTTTATATATATAATAATAAAGATATGTTGTGTGACGGTCTCACAATAAATTACAATAAGAAGTAATAATTTTTCTATATCCACAGTAAATTTTATATATTTTTTTCTACTATTTGACAAAAGACTATTTAGTATGACTTTGTTGATGCATAAAATTTTGATTGTCCTCTAAACTAGCTTCTATCACTACTTGTGATTGCTTGCAAATTTGCGACTGAACTAAATTATCGTCGATGATTAGCGACGATCATCTTTTCCTGTCGCTAAGTTCTAGCTTCGGTCATAAAAATGCTAGCGACAAAGGATCTAAAAATATGTTGCTAAAGCTAGTTAGCGATGAAGTAGCAACCGATTATTTCGTAGCTAATAACGGAATTTTTTTATTTTATTTTTTGAGGGAAATCACGGAATTTTTTAAGTGTACACAACCGTGTAAATTACATAATATATACTTGAATTCAATATTACAAAATCACTGTGTTTTCAATAAATAGAAATTATAAAAAGAATATTTTGAAGACGTGTTAATGGATTATGATATAAAAGTTTTTCTAATTTGAAAATTAATTTTATGAAAAAAATCTATTACCTTTTTATGTATTCATTATTATTATTATTATAGGAGTCAAATCATCAACACAACAGCTCAAATTTTGATATACGATTTAGGAAGAGTTCTTGTCCCTTTTCCTCTGTGGAAACAAATGTACTTTTTCAGAGTGAACTCTGGTGGGTTAGGCTTCAAGTTGTTGAATCTAAAACGGGAGAATGTTTATCAAAATTCAAGAAAATTTGGGACATATGTTCTAAGAGTAATTGTCCAAGCACTTATTAGATCATGAAGATTACATATTATATATCATTCGTTGACGTTTTTGCCCAGAAATATCCAAACTGGTTTCCTCAGGATCCATATTAACACAAATGATACCTAGTTTTTGCAGAACAAACCAGGTAGTCGCAGCGCGATAACAACTTCTAATGGAGTTGCCTTGGGCATGGTGATAGCCTGGCCTTCAGTCATGTCCACGGGGATGTTTTCTGGTGTCGCAAAATCGAATCCCTGCAGCAGACGAGCAAGGGTCAAGTGCGTCACTTGCATTGCGAAAGTAATCCCCGGGCATGATCTTCTGCCTGAACCGAACGGAACGAACTCAAAATGTTGGCCTGTGAAATCCACTTCAGCATGGCTTGTCAAGAACCTCTCGGGTATAAATTTATCAGGTTCATCCCAAATTCTTGGATCCCTGTGTAATTTCCACAGGTTCACTAACACACGTGCACCTTTAGGAATCAAGTAGCCATTCACAAGACAGTCCTCCATGGCTTCGTGTGGTACTGACAGTGGCCCTGGTGGATACAACCGCAACGTCTCTTTCACAATAGCTTGGAGGTACACTAAATTTGTGATGTCTGATTCGTCTACCCATCTTTCTTTACCAACTTTTAGGTCTATTTCCTCTTGGGCTCGTTGCATGATTGGCTTGTTGTTTAGTAGTATGGATAAGAGCCATGTCAAGTGAACGGAGGTGGTATCAGAGCCTGCTAAGATGAGATTCTGCAAGATGGATTAAGGCAATTAAATGGTTTAATCGCATAGCAGACAGAATAGATGCATATTTTTACCAGTTATATAAAATCTCTTTTGAGATAAAGAAGGGGTTCTAATATTTCCGAGCCCGAGAGTTCTCCTATATCTAGGAAGCATGATGCCACTAGGCCAACAGGACAATGAAAGTCTCATAACATTATTAAATTGATTCAGAATCCATATTTTTGTTTTAATGTATCCTTATTCTGCAGTAATGATGACGCTTTTTGATATGAGGATTTCATTTCTAAGCTATCTACACTACCCAAGTAAGTAGTGGGATCTGAACCAACCCAAGAGCTTATGGTTCTTGGGCCTCACCCTTGTCACTATGTCAAGGGATCCTTGCTTTTCGAACGTGAAATATGTAGGCCTGAGCTCTAGTATGCAACAAAGAGTGAGTATACCATTACTGTCGCCTTGATTATGGTCTCACGTGTATGCCCATAACTTGTATATCGATCATCAATTTTAGCGAGCATCACATCGATAAAATCTTGTTCTGTATTGCCCAAAGTCCCTTTCATGTGCTCCTCAATCCAGCTTTCAACTACATCACCGACTTCCTTAGAAATTCTCTTCATGGACTTGACGTGTCCTTGAAAATCAAACCATTCCAAAGGTAGAACTGGAATGGCTTCGGAGACCACAAACTGCCCGGATAAATGCATAAACTCCTTTGTGACTTTCCTAAAATATCTTGCTTTCTGAGATTCTGCGCCATCTTTGCTGCCCTCTGCGTATCTTTTTCCTGCAATCATCATCACAATTATGTTCAAAGTTAACTGTTCAATCCAATCACTGATCACCACTTTGCCTGGATTTTCTTGAATTGACTTGTATAGTTCATTAATGCTAGTGTGTAGTTCGGATACTTGGACGTGTTTCAGTGCCTCAAGTCTCCGTGAAGACAGCACTTCCATCACCACAAGCTTTCGGATTTCGCGCCAATATGGGCCCGCGGGAATGAAGCCAAATGCTGCATAATTGTAGCCAAGATGCTTACCTGTAGGCGAGAGAGAAGGGCAGATATGACTTGGCTAGGCTACATGACAACCAATAACCAAGAGGTGTAATATTTAGTGTTACAAATTCCATACCTGCCTTAGAAATTGGGCGGTTTGCCAATACTCTATCATTGGTGGTGAAGCACTCTTTAACAGCTTCCCAGTTGCTTATCACAACAGCAGGATACACTCCGATTCGGATGGTGAATATTGGACCATATTTATCTGCCAAAGCTCCTAAAACTCTGTATACTGGGCTTTGGCCGCTTAATAAAGGAAGGTGGCCTATTAAAGGCCAAGCACCGGCCGCTTGTGGGGGTAAGTTACCCCTTGTGTTTGTTTTCCATAGACGGTATAGCAGAAGCAGAGCTAAAAGCCCTGCTGAAACAGTTAGCAGTGGAGAAAGAAAGTTCATTTTGCATATGTTTTCCATGGATGAGAAGCGATGGAGAAGACTGGGTTAAAAACCGAGTCAATAACATGCCCCACCAGAGCTGGTCACCATCGGCTTTTGTCTGTGTTCGTTGATGTTTTCCAATTTTGACATATAAAATTGTCGTCTTCTTTTTTTTTTCCTAAAGTGTTTTTGTGTATATATACATCTAGTTTGTATGGTCAAATTACACCAAAATAATATTATTATCATCATCTCTATAATCGATTAATAGTTTAAAAAATCAAAAATATTTATTTATTAGATTATACATGCAGGCGATGCATGCAAATTACACTAATTTTAAGTTAAATCTATTACCTAATATTAACAGGTGGGGTTGCTTTGGATTAGATAAATAATTTCTTTGCAAGATTTGTATACTTTTCAAATTATTGCCCTTGTCAAATATTAATTTTTTTTAATGAAATTGTTGATTGTTTATCAATGGAAGTTTCCACGATGGCGACGTTGAGAGAAAATTTCGATTATGATCTTTCTCAATACAAAAAGTCCATACACGAGGAGGAGATTACTTTTGGCTTGTGAGAATACTTAAGTTCTAGAAAACAGGTATTAGAAGTGAGAGGAAATGGAGACCGGGCTTGTAGCTCAATAGTCTCACCTCATGTCGGATTAGTGGTTCATCAGGTTCGATCCTCTCTTCTCACATGCATTGTAATAAAAAAAATGATGTGTGAGGAAATGTGGTTGAAGAAAAAAATATGGTAGTTAATGTTTTCCATCAACTAAATCAGCATCTTTTACTATACGTATTTTGAATCCAATTCAGGTTCAAAACAGGAGAGATTAGTTTTAAAATCCCAAATAGTATAGTTGTATTTGTGTTTCATCTTGACCCAAAAAATTATGCAGTTTTTGATTCACCGAAAAAATGTCTATGCATTCTCTAAGCCTATATATGTTTTTTCGGAAAAATTCGATACAAAACATTGAAAATCTGGAACTATTATAATATTTGAGTACTAACTATTTTATATCTGATACAAATGATAAAATTTTGAGTATAAAATTGGAACACATGTATTATATCAACATTTGTTATACTTGTTTGTGTAATCAAATTTCATATATTAGCACAAGATCTGAAAGAGTTAATACTAAAATATCATATAATATTATTATTTTAATGTTTGCACCAATTTTCAGTCCGAAAA
Source organism: Primulina tabacum (assembly GCF_025594145.1). NCBI lineage: Eukaryota > Viridiplantae > Streptophyta > Magnoliopsida > Lamiales > Gesneriaceae > Primulina > Primulina tabacum. Next base: position 5,960,709 of record NC_134557.1, read on the forward strand.
GATATGTGTCATTGATACCAATACGTGTCATATATATTTGGGTACTCAAAAATCATATATTAATCAGATATGAAATATTTTGTTCCCCAGTATCATATATCAATATCATATTTCCAATATTTTGTACTGATTTTCATCCGAGAAGAGATGTGTCATCAATACCAATACTTGTTATACATATTTGAGTACTCAAAAAGTATATATTAGTGTCATATATGAAGTTTTTATATTCAAATATCATATATTAGTATCTTATTTTCACTTTTGTACCGAATTTTATTCGAGAAAACAATTGGGGGCTTAGGGAGCACAGAAATACTTTTTGTGTTAATTAGGGACCGTAGAAAAAAATTTGGTGCCACAAAAAATGAACACAAATATAACTAAATTATTGGTTGTTTTCGGATGTATCACAAGCAGCAGGTATATTTTTGTTATATAGTTATTAATATTTTGAGTAGGTCTCTTGTGATACGGTTTCACGAATTTTTATCTGTAAGTCGTGTCAATCATACTGATATTCACAATAAAAAGTAATACTCTTAGTATAAAAAGTAATATTTTTTCATTAATGACTCAAATAAGAGATCCGTCTTACAAAATACAACTCATGAAACTGTTTCACACAAGTTTTTACCTAATATTTTAATTTGATAAATTAAATGCGTCAGCTCAAACTTAATGCATAAATCACGCTCCAGGTCAAATTTTTAAATAAATTAAAATTTGAGTTAAAAAAGTATTTATAATTTCAAGCAATGAATTAATGTATTGCAACCTTGAGATCGAGTATTGGGACTTGAATATAATCCTCGAGCAATATCATTACTTCGTTATAATTATAATTTATAAACGACTTTTCATCAAACGACGTATGATTTTTCAACTTGTCTAGAATTTAAACAACGACAATGCATAGTCAAGTCGGTATAAATTTCAAAACGTGTGAATGGATGAGTTTTAGGTAACACATATAGAAGCTTCTTGCATCTTTATGTATAATTTTGTTATGTTGTCTATCAAACGTGTTTATTTTTGTGTCCTCTAACAAAGTGACAATCACAAATTATTGTAATGAATCATATCGAAATTGTATATCAAATATGTGAGTATCACCTCATTGATAAGCAGAAGATGAACATGATTGATGGCCTGCATGATATAACATACATACATACATACATACATACATATATATATATATATATATATTTATGACATCACTGCATGCGTAAGAATGAAAGATCAGCTATAAATTAATTGTTATTATGATTCAATGTCCTACATATTTTTTTTATTAGAGTTGACTTTAGTTCGAATGGAAGCTCCATCAAGTTTTAGCAAACTTAAACTCGATTTGAATAATTTTTGTGTAATTAATTTGAGATTTGAGCTAAAAATTGACTTTCTCCATCGTTTGTCAAGCTAGAACGGGTATCTTTATTTATACAAGTAATATTTATTTAATATTGAAACTGTAATTTAAAATTTATTTTTTTAAAAAAATATGTTTTATAGAAAATTTAAGATACTCGAACTACTTGAGTTGTATCCAAACTCTTAACCAAAGTCCAACATTGACCGAGCTTATTTCGAGTGTTGCATCCAACATAATACACTTCTTACAACAATGAGTTCAGGTAAACCATTTAGTTTTCCCATTAATATGTTTTAATTACATTGAAAAAAAGACAAAAACTTGTGTAAGACAGTCTCACGAGTCCTATTTTGTGATACATATATCTTATTTAGGTCATCTATGAAAAAATATTACTTTTTATTGTGAATATCGGTAGGGTTGAGTATAATATGTTTAGTCGTGCAAGTTTAATTGAATCAATGTAATTAAATAACTAATGTCAGTAGAGATTTTTTAAATCGCATAATTACAAAAATTTAATAATGATCCGTCGTTAAATACAATGATCGAAGTTTCGACCGTTTGAAAATGTTCGTACAAGCTTTGTGAAATAACATAGCGTGAGAACACATCGACATAAACCAAAGAGAAATTTTGGTCGGCCACGCGTACGACCTTCAGGAAACTGGAATATAGGTATATATACGAAAACAGAGTATGCAATAATGCAAGCACAAGACTGGACGAAACAATGATCTCCGCGGTTTCATTGTCACGATTTTATTCACTTCCAATCGGGCCGCGCAGGGCCCGATCCTCGAGCCGAGTCAAGGTATTCTACGCTCCAGCGGCACCCAGAGAGACGCATTACCAATTGCTGGGGATTGCGGAGAATGGAACCGTCTCGGAAATCAAAAGAGCCTACAAAGAGCTGGCGAGAAAGTACCATCCGGACGTTTCGGCGCCGGAGAGAAGGGAATAACACACGAGGAGGTTTATACTGGTGAGCGAAGCCTATCAAACACTTTCGGATCCACAGACTAGAGCTTTGTACGATCATAACTTGGCCACAGGAGATGACAAGGTACCAGTTTTTTGCATGATTTCGACCAATTTTGTTGGGTATAATAATTATATTCGCACGTAAGAACGATCTAAATGTGATTTTTAGGCCGCGGTACGTTTTAAAATATTTTACTTGTGTAATTAACACAAACTATAGTTTTTTGATAAAATAACAAACATTTGTTCTTACAATTGTTATCAGAATCAAGGTCACGAATTCGATTCTCATTAATTACAATTAGTACAGTTATTAAGAGGAAGATAGAGCAATCAAAATGTTGTGCTTAGACTCTTGTATGTTGTTTGATTTATGTTATTTATTTAATGAAAACAGAGAATGGAGGAAAGAGGACGGTGGAGAAGAAGATGGCAATCTCAGCTTGATGAGCTTCAGAGAAGAAACACGTACAAGGATTCCACAAGAATGTCTGGGGTTGCTCTACCAATGCGAGAAACGTAACTTTGAATATTTGTACATAATTGATGGATGGTATCAGTTCACACTTGTATTTTGTTAGAAAATCGGTTATAGTGATTTTATCTTATAAAAGTCAGCTAATTTAAATTATTTCATAGTTCATTCACCAGTTTTAGAGTAGATTTTTTGTGAGACGGTCTCACAAATCTTTATCTGTGAGACGAATCAATCCTACCGATACTCACAATAAAAAGTAATATTCTTAGCATAAAAAGTAATATTTTTTCATGGATGACCCAATGAAAAAATTTGTCTCACAAAATACAACCGTGAGATCGTCTCAAACAAATTTTTTCTCCAGTTATATGTGTGTGTATATATATATATGAATTAATTTAACAATTTTTCTCAGTCGTTAGAACTCAGAAGCTTGAAATTTAATATGTAATATCTTTTTTTAATCCATAGTCTATAAAAACTTTAGGATGTGATATTAAATGAAATTATAATTTGATTTATCAGATACTGATTTTTTTTACTGCTATTCTATTGGGTATAATTTAGATATCCATTCAATTTTCTCGGACCTTTTCTCCCCTTTTTTACGGATCATTATATTCTAGTTCATTTTTAAAATTTGATTAATTATTTTAAGTACAAGCTAAAAAAAGTAATTAGATATTGGTGTCATATATTTCACTAAATTATTTTTAATTGTGTAAATATTCAAAATTGTTAAAATTTCACAAATCAAGTAGCGAGTTATTTAATCAAATAATATAAAAATATTTAAATATGTCAAAATGTGATAAAAAAAAAAACAAAATTTCACGCTTTCACGCACAAAACGGGGTTTGGTAAATAGATTTCTTATAATTAATACAAGATGGCCTGTGATGAGTGATGCGAGTCTAGACCAAATTGCAAGACAGTGCCATGTTTATTTATTATATTATATTGTATTATATCATATTAATTATACACCATAAATGGCTAAATAAACTTGACTTTGATTTTTTATCTTAAAGATGAAAAAATATGCTAGAATCAACTGTTTATCGAATAAAAGTTTAAGATGTTATTCAAAACTATAACTTTATTTTTTTATAACCATGACAGCGCAAAATACACCTATTTAAATGTTAATATGTCGGACTACAGACTTATGAGTTCGGAGAGGTCGGTGTCTATCTATTGGTGTTGTCACATATCAGTTAAAGATCAGCTTTATAATTTTCTTATCGTCGATCGTATTCCAAAAAGAAAATATTATCTGTTAAAATCTGATTATCTATCTAATTAGATTAAATCGTACAAGGACTTCTCGGATAAACAATATAATAGAATTAGTTAGATATATATTGATAATATTATAATTATAAAAATTAATGAGGGTCATATTTTAATTTAAAATAGTTCATTCCAAAATTATAAAAATTAATAAGAAATTTAAATAAAAGAAAACAAAACAAAAAAATCAAAATGAGACCATGTTTTTCTGTTTAATTCTTAATAATAAAATGTATTAGAGATATTAAAAAGCTTTTCATCGTATTTTAACTGATTATATTTGTGTAATTTAAGATTTATATTTGATCGGAAATACCCCCTCGGCGAAGTGGCGTCAATCCTGTTGGGCGTATACGATGGCTGCAAATTTCTGGACTTCATCGCACTTGTACGTCTCAATTTGCGGGCGTTTGAATACTTGTTTTTTGATTTTAGTACTGATTTTTATGTTCAACTTACTTCTTTACCTGTTTGTGAAAATTAGCAAACAGATTCTTGACCCAGAAGAGGTTGATGTAGTGCATCCGCAGGATAAGGAGAGGGGTATAACGCTTGATGACTTCAAGCTCATCAAGTTGCATATGGCCAACTGTAATGCTCGCCTTTCAATTCCTCTCACGGGTTTTCATATTTCTGAATAACGCGATAAATATGACGTGTGAAGGTTCCCACTTTGCAATGTAATCTTACGTTCATTTGATTTTTGATGATTGGGTACTGGTTATTAATCTGAATCCTCAAAATAAGGACTATATTTTAGTGTTTCAGCTATTTTCAATTCAACTTTGTGAGTGTATTCCGGGAATTGTTTCGTTGCATTCCTTTTCCTTTTCCTTTTCCTTCCATCATATGTTTGAGGTCTTTGTTCTTCTCTCTCTTTTTCATCATTGGACGGGTTGAATAAGTGAATTTTTTGTGCTGCATTTGATTTGGCATGTGATAGGAGTGTGACATAACCTTGTTCCCAGTGTCATGGTTATGTAGAAATATTTCTTTTTATTTGATCCTCTTAATATAATAGCATTTTTTTGACATTTATCATTGTTTTGGGTCAGATATTACAAGATTGGCGCAGAATGTGAAAGTACGGCAAAGGTCTTTTTGTGTTCTGTACTCCTGCTTCTCTTTTGCTATATTTCAATCTTTAGTTCTTGAAAACCTGATTACTATAATCTGTTGTATTGTCAGTATGTAGTGGTAACTTCCGTGGGATCGAACAATTTTATGAAATATTTTTCATAAGACTTGGTACATCTCTTAGTTGCTTATGTCAGCATCGCTCTTTTCTTAGACCTGGAAAGAATGCAATTTTCTAGAGTGAATGTCTTGAAGTTATCAACATACTTCGAACAAGTCCATTTATTAATTCCTTGACCAAAGTTTTGACTTTATATCGAGCAAATGTATCTATCCAGAATATGCCCTGTGAGTAGTACAAACCGTGTTGTATATTGCTTAAGAAGTCGACTGTTGGCATGTACTTTCTATGGGAGAGGTGGTGAAAATATGATGTCCTTAGACAACTTCAAGGAAATACAATGAAATTAAAGAGATTATTTTAGTTGGTCCTGATTAGGGCCTCATTGTTTTACCTCTTGATTTGTTCCCTACACACAAAAAGAGAGGTGCCTCTAGCTGATTTAATGTCTCTGAGTGGATCTGTGTTTTTACTTTGATACCCGACATTCTCCTTTTATGAAGTTTGTAAGGAATAGGAATGCAAATTTAGTTACTTATTCTTTCTGAGTATTAGACAAGCATAATTCAGTTTCCCCCAGGAAAATCCATTTCGTTGTGACCTTTAGTTTTTGCTTGAGCTATCAAAGTTTTTATTTCCTATTGTAGAATGCAACGAATTATTATACTTTAAGTTGTGAGTTTTCCCTTTTGGATGACTTCTAGTTCTTGACGAATTCATGGGCGATATGTTTCTAAAATTTCTAGTGGGCTTAGCCTTCCTATAAGCATTGAGATAAGATTTAATGCGACTAAGATGTTTATGTTGAATCTGATTATGAAGAAACTTGGTTGAGTAACCCTCGACTTCTAAGGATTTAAAATATTGTGAAGCACTTGCCCATAAGCAATTGAGTATTCAATATGGAATGGAGTATTGGTGAAAAACATTATGGATTCAAAATCCTGGGGGACTTAATGTTATTTTAGAATGCCTCTCTAACTCCTACGACTGTACCCATTTCATGTATTCTAGGTTTTGAAAAATGCTTGTTTTAATTTGGTTTATAATCATGCATATAGCAGCTACTCATGGGTTACAGAGTTTTTTTATTTGACAATAGTCCAGAAAAACAGTTAATGAGACAAGAATATACTGGATGCGCATTTTTAAGAGTAAATCAACGACCCCAAGACATCTATATATTCTTGATTGAATTGGTTGCCCTTGGTATTATGTTTTTCATGGAAAATCTCTCACAAAATCTGTACATGATACATTACTTGTAAAACATTTACATAGACGCAAACTTCGAGTCAGTGAAAGCTTTTTGTCACAATTAGCTTGGTATTCGTATCCAACCATATGAAAGACAAGTCGTCATTGGTATAGCTGGTTTATACTTGATGATATCTCTAAACTAATGAACCTAAGGGGATGAATGAATTCCGACGAATGCACATTTATTTCTGCTTTTTCATCAGTTGTAAACACCCCTCACATGTTAATTAACTCTTCAGGGTTGTTGCTACTGCCATCACATATATGAGACGTGTGTATGTCAGGTATGCTTTATTTCTGCATGTTTGCAATCATGAAATTCCCTTTCAATATCTTAACCAGAAGTCGATGCTAACATCTCATCGTGTACGAGGAAATGAAGATTTTCAGAGTCATAACTAAATGAATGTAATGTAATAGGGTAACTGGAATCGAAACTGTAGCGTTGCTTATTTGAAATTGCGCAAGTTAAAATGAAGATTTTGTCTCAATTCTAGATCCTCACTTGCTGTTGAGCACAATGTGACGGTTCATCTTGATTCTTGAGCTTGTGTGGTCATTACTGTTTCCTTCTATTACTGCAATGAAGTTGCTCCGAAAAAATTAAAATGCGACAGTTTTCTACTTCAGTGCAATGTTCAGGCATGTGAGAATGATTAAATGTTTAGCTTCTGAATTATATGGTACTATCAACTTCATGCATTAAATTGATGTATCAAAACTCCTGTCATTCAGCAATTAGGTGTTATGTAAGCATGATTCTCGGGGACGAGTTCTTAGCATCATCAATTAATTTGTTGTCAGGAGAAGTATGGCTGAATATGATCCTCGTTTGGTTGCTCCGACATGTTTGTACTTGGCATCAAAAGCTGAAGAAAGTACAGTGCAGGCCAGACTACTTGTATTTTACATCAAGAAATTATGTGAGTACATCATATTTACTATCCTTGGGTTCTTTTGTCTTCCTGTTGTATGTGTCTTGCATGATCAGTGGCAAGAGCCACCACCCTTTCACATTTGCAGATACTGATGAGAAGTATCGGTATGAAATAAAAGAGATTCTGGAAATGGAAATGAAAATTCTGGAAGCCCTCAATTATTACTTAATTGTTTTCCATCCTTATCGGGCACTGTCTCAGTAAGTGTATCTCAATTAAAGGTTATATATCTATTGTTGTGGTTGACTATTCCTGTAAGTGCATGTGACATCTCATGTTATACCAATTCAATTAAGGCTTTGCAGATGATTTGCTTGTGGTTGTTTTTCACGTAACTTCTTGTTCCTCTTCAGATAGTTAAAATCTTTTCAAAATCCCAATGATTAATGTAGCTAATGTAACTTTGCTAATTTTCAGATATCTTCAGGATGCTGGCATGAATGATGCCACCCAATTAACTTGGTAAGTTATCACTTGGATTTATTGTTCACTGTTTATTGCTCAAGACATAAATATCAACTCTCGCCCTCTGTTGCCTTTTATAAATCCATTAAGTGCATGTTCCGCTCTCTATATGCACGTCTTTTAAATCTTTCCATGTTTTACTGTTCAAAGTCGTCATTATCAGTGCATTGGATCCATTATTTCTTCTCGACGTGCCTAGTTTTCCTTTTCATATGATGATCATCGAATGATGGATGAAGACTTTGATTTGACTGTGCGGCATTTTGTAGGGGCCTTGTTAATGACACTTATAAGATGGATTTGATTCTTATACATCCTCCTCATACTATTGCATTAGCCTGCATATACATTGCGAGTGTCCAAAAGGATAAAGAAAACACAGCCTGGTTTGAAGAGCTTCAGGTTGATATGAATGTGGTGAGTACCCTTGAAAATTTCATCTTAATGCTATTGCAACCTTGCCTTATTATTTGATGATGATAATAGTTTAGTTCTATTATATTCACTAAGTTTTAACTAGATAAGTTGGAACAAACTGTCTAGAAAAATTGATTTACCGGAAAAAAAATGCACCCGTATCATGTACTATTTGGGCCAGATGAATGAAAACGTGGACAGACAAACAAATCTTTATCACACCTTGTTCCTAGCGAATTGTGACAATGCTCGTTAAAGTTGAATCATTATAGTGCCAAGCAAATTGTGACGATGCTCGTTGAAGTTGAGTCATTAGAGTTCAAGTTCACGAGTTTATGTTTCGTACATTAGTCAAATTTACATCCATGACACGATTATTTCTTTCCAACTCCGGTTGTGATGATTAAGTCAATTTATTCAACGGTTTCTGTAATGCAACAGGTGAAAAACATTGCGATGGAGATATTAGATTTCTACGACAGCCACAAACTGATCACAGATGACAGAGTCAACGCGGCCATGAACAAGCTAGCCACCAAATAATGGCACGCTTCGTGTGATTAGTCGTGTTTTTGAAGTTCCAGTCTTAAGCTGCAGTCCCCGAGGTTCTTGCAACAGTAAGCTGTTCAATGTGGATTTTCGTAGTACCTTTTTATGTAACTACAATTGAATGGGAAGTCGAGTCACTTAGCCTATGACTATATGTTGGATTTTATTGGAAGAATACCGAGAAAATAGTGAAAATGTTGGGAAAGAAACACCTGTTGTTAGGGTGAATCATTCTTTTTATTTTATTACCATCACTATATTTTTTTATCTTGTAAATTTGGAATTTTAATGGGTTCGCATGGCGATAATATGGTCTACAGAGAGCAATAATCGTTGAACTCTGACAAATAAGAATAATGGATATAAAAAAATTGTCCAAGCTTGCCACATTTTTTTTTAAAAAAAATTCATGATTCTATGAAAATTTTCATCTCATCTCCCCAGCTCCTCCTCCGATATCATGAAGTGGCGTAGTTGATCTCCTATGTTTGGTACAAGTAGTTACTTTAATATCAATTCTATAGGTTTTTTTTTTTCTCGAACATGCAGTTCACTTTTATGTCAAATGATATTTTTTTTTGGTTTTTTTATCTATATTAGTATTTCACTCGTGTAATCTATATATTGTATTTCGTACCAGACTTGAAAAACAAGTCACCGTTTTTTTTTTAATAAATTAAATAAAAATAAAATAAAAACTTTGTGAGTGAATTTTACTTTTTCTAATTATTTTCTTAATACTTTTTTTTATTTAGGACGGAGCGCTTCTTTCTCATTTTTCTTGCTTATCCATCTAATTACCTCTTACATAACTTCAAATTCAAAAGAAACAATCAACCTATTTTTTTTATTATTGAAATTTAAGTGAAATATCCATGTTTGGGTTCGAATAATAATCCAAAAACAACTATTTATTTTAAATATATTCACATAAAAAATAATATTTTGATAAAAACGTGACAACTCACATGACAGTTAGCAAATTGCGCAATCAATGGGTCTAAACCACATATTTTCAAAAGTTAAAAGTCGGCAAACCACTCGAGGCCTACGACAAGGTTGTCCGTTGTCCCCATATTTATTCTTATTATGTTCCCAGAGGCTTTCTTCAATGTTGAAAAATCAGATAGCTTTAGGGGGATTGAAAGGTGTGAGGTGTGCTCGAAATGCTCTTGCAATCAGGCATCTTTTCTTTGCAGATGATACACCATTATGGTAAAAACTTGTGTGAGACGTCTCACGGATCGTATTTTGTGAGACGGATCTCTTATTTGGGTCATCCATGAAAAAGTATTACTTTTTATGTTAAGAATATTACTTTTTATTGTGAATATCGGTAAGATTGACACAGCTCACACATAAAGATTCGTAGACGATCTCAGAAGACACTCACTCCATTGCTATTTGGATAAACAAATTTGCATACATGACATACTATCCGGGAAGTGTTACAGAATTATGAAGATGCTTCGAGACAAGTAATTAATGTACAAAAATCCAGCGTTCCTTTCAAGTCTTTTATGTTTTAAACATGCATCGAAATGAGTCCTATGAAGTTTACTTGGGTCTTCCTAATTTTACTGGAAGAAATAAACAATGGATATTCGATGATATTAGGGAGAAAGCGTGGCAAAAACTTCAGGGTAGGAAGAGTAAAATGTTTCAATTGGGGGAAGGGAGGTGTTGATTAAGGCAGTGGCCCAGGCTATCCCTCTTATACCATGAGCATTTTCAGATTTCCAATGGCACGTGTCATCGTTTACGGTCAATGATACTAAATTTCTGGTCGGGTGCTACGGGAGATGAAAGACGAATACATTGGAGAAGGTGGAGTATGTTATGTCGACTAAAAAATCAAGGTGGAATGGGATTCCGCGATTTTGTTTGTTTCAATCAATCTTTATTAGCAAAACAATCATGGCGTCTACTTACTAATCCCAATTCATTGGCATTCCAAATTTATAAACAGAAATACTTTCCTTCGAGTAATTTTCTACAAGCAAAATGGGGTAACAACGCTTCTTCTGTATGGAGAAGTTTGCTTTGGGGTAGAGAATTATTGGTTAAAGGAATAAGGTGGAGGATTGGGAGTGGTACGAGGGTTAAAGTATTTCAGGATCCATGGTTGTTGAGATCACATTCATTCAAACCAATCACAATACCTAGCCAGGATCATCTACATCTTATGGTTCCAGATTTAATGCAAGAATCAGGCAAATGGGATTGGACTAAAGTGAACAATTTCTTATGGGAAGTCGACAGGTTAGAGGTGAATCAGATACCAAACGGGCCAGATTATTGAGATGATAAATTGATCTGGCACTATAATTCTAAAGGTGTGTTCGGGTTATTATTTAGCAACGAAGATAGATGAATCAAGTAGCAATGGATTGATTTGTGGGTTCAGTACAGGTCTTCGAAAATTGTGGAATCTTAGGCTTCCAAATAAAATCAAAATACATGTTTGGCGGATGTACTTTTAGGCAATTCCAGTACGTACGTGCAAATCTCATCCATAGAGGAGTGGTGATCCATGAAATGTGTCCAAGTTGTCATTCTTATCCCGAAGATATGGCACACGCATTTTGGTATTGTAGTTTTGCTCGTAAAGTTCGGAAGATGTTAGAATTATGGCCACACCTCATCGGATTTCACGGCAGAGGATTTAAAGATTTATTTCAATGGATGGTTGATAATGGTCGTGGAGAAGATTTAGCAAACTTTGTACTGGTTTGTTGGAGCCTTTGGACAGAACGTAATCTACTAGTTTTTCAGAATAAAGTCAAGGACCGAGAAGATGTTTTAACAAGAGCCCGTAGAACTAAGGAACACTGTAGAATCTTCTCTGAGATCCGATTTCATGTTGGAATACAGACTAGCACTCAATCTTTTTGGCAACCACCAATTACTGGAGCTTTTAAAGTTAATGTTGATACGGCAGTTGCAGAATCATTGAACAATTTCGGAGTGGGAATTGTGGGACGTGATAACAATGGTTATCTGATATTTGCTGAAGGTTGGAATTTCCAGGGATCTTTATGTGTTAGAACCGCAGACTTACTCGCAATTGAAGAAAGTTATTAGCATGGGGTGATCTAGAGTGATTATCGAAATTGATGATATACAAGTGATCCAAGCCATAGAATAACAAGCTACTTTCTCTTCCGATGAACCAATAGCGGAGCAAATACGAATCCTTTGTTCCAGAATCCAGGATGTCAAGATTCAACATTGCAGAAGGAATGCAAACCAAGTGACGAATGAGTTAGCTCGACATAGTTCTCCGAACCATAGACAGTTTGTGTACTCGCATATTATTTCGTTGTTTATAGTCAAAGTTGTAATCTTGGACTTATTGAGTTTGTAATGGAAATTATTTTAATAAATAAATTTCCCATTAAATTGTACAATTATAAACTATTGGGGATAAACAAATATTTTCAAAGGTGGTGCCACTAAAAGATTCCCCATCAAACTTCAGCTCCCCCCGCCGCCGCCCCCACTGCCTGTTTGTTACATCCGGTGGATTAATTGTCATTATAAATTCAAGGTGAGATCCATAGGACTACATCTATACTTGGAGTTTTACATTTTCGGGCATATGCGTTCGGTGGAACCATCACTATGAATGATTTCGAAGTAAATTTCTATTTTTGGAGAAAATGCGAATGAAGGGTAAGGCCTTACACGCATTCCAAAATCAACACCAACCCTACATTTAAAATACCGCATCCCACACCCTAACCATCTTCTCTTCCGTATCTTCCTCCTCTCATTTCAACTCTTCCTTCCTTTCCATTAGCTCCAGCGTGGAGGTTCTGTGTCTGGAGCGTTTGGTCTATTGTTTACTGTTTTTTGTTTAGATTCCTTTTACTGGTTTGTGTTTTTGGTCAAATTTTTTTTTTTTTGGGTACTTCTAAAGTTTCGATCTTTCGCAGTTATTTCCATCGAGCGGGTTTTTTTCCTCCTTGTAGACGTATGATTTAGTTTCATCCTCTGGCTATTACGAAACTGTGAGTTGAGTTCGGTGGTCGGTTGTTTGGAATTAAATTTCTTTTCTGTCAATGGGCGCTTTAGATGAGGATCATTATAATGTGCAACTGGAGAATGGATTGACTCTTGGATGCTGTGTTGAGCTGGATGTTGAGGAGGAGATTGAAACTGTGGCCATTGAAGATTCTGTAAAGGTCCTGTTGCAGGGATTGGGTGAAGATATCAACCGTGAAGGTCTTTTAAAGACTCCTGTTAGAGTGGCCAAGGCTTTTAGAGAAGGGACCAAAGGTGATCCTTTATTGCCTGCATATAATGTAAAAATCCCATTATTGCGATTGGATCTTCGCTCTTTTTGATTATATATATCCTTAACAAATGAGATATGTAAGATTTGTGTGATGGGGTTCATAAGTCGTGATATATGGGAGATGTAAAGTTTTTCGTTGACTACTGCTGAATGTTCCATCTAAAAGCTGCACATATTAACTTTGGTTGACACCTTCTGGGGAAATTGGTTAAATAACCTCGGTCAACATTTTTTTTAAGAAAATGATCTTCTGTATTTGAATTAAACTTGACGAGGTCATTTTCTTAAAAAAGAGTTGACCGAGGTTAAAAAATAAAATACCCCCAACCTTCTAAGACGGGTATGGTATCATAAGGAGTGTGACAAGAATCAGCATATCTATCAAAAAGGCTGAAGCATCAGGTTGTTGAGATGGAGATTTTGGTAGTAAGAACTAATATAAAAATATTGATCCTTTGGTATGGGTGCTTGATCATAATTTTTTTTATCTTGGAATGAATATGAACCAGGCAACTAATTGAGCGGCTAAGTCAATTGTGTGATGTTCACTTCTTGATTCATGCATACTTACTGAGGCTCCACTTTCATATTTTGTTGGGGTTGAAAGCGTTTTTCTGCTAAAAGATGGAGTGGTGATATCTGCTCATGTTTCCAGGTTATAAGCAGAAGGTGAGAGATATTATTGATGGTAGTTTATTTCCGGAAGCTGGTGTAGAAAACAGAATTGGTCATGGTGGTGGAGCAGGTGGACTAATAATTGTTCGGGATCTTGATCTATTCTCGTATTGCCAGTCTTGCTTGCTTCCATTCCAGGTTAAGTGTCATATCGGCTATGTTGCATCTGGTCGGCGAGTTTTAGGCCTAAGCAAGCTCTCTCGAGTTGCTGGAGTTTTTGCCAAGCGGCTTCAAGATCCTCAACGACTAGCTGGTGACATTTGTGGAGCTTTGCAGCATGGTATCCAACCCACTGGAGTTGCTGTTGTCCTCCAGTGTTCACACATTCATTTCCCGAATTTTGACTCTGCCCTCTTTGATCCAAATCATCAAGACTGGGAGAAGATGTCAGTAAAGTCAGGATCAGGAGTTTTTGACAGTGAGAAGGCAGCCATCTGGACCGATTTCCTTGGTCTTTTGCGATTCCGGGACATAAATGATGATGGCACCCATTCGGCATCCTCAAAAGACAAGTATTGGTGTCCATATCAAACATTTTCCAAGAAGCTTGCATCAGATTCGACAATGCTTGGTGCGGCAGCTTCAATTCTTCGTTCCTTGGGTGAGAACCCATTGAGGGAAGAGCTTACAGAAACTCCATCTTGCTATTTAAAGTGGCTAATGAACTTTAAAAACTCAGATTTGGACCTGAAGCTGAATGGATTTGTTCAAAGTAAGAGAGATACCTTAACTTTCGATGTGGATCTAAGTTGTAACGAAGAAAAACATCTCCTCTGTTCTGAGCTGAACCTGTCGTTGTGGTCATTATGTGAGCACCATTTGCTTCCCTTTCATGGTGTAGTGCATATAGGCTATTATGGTTCCAGCAGAGTCGAACCTATCGGAAAATCTCTTCTACAGTCAATAGTTCATTTTTACGGTTTCAAGCTCCAAGTTCAAGAAAGGTTGACAAGGCAGATAGCTGAGATGGTTTCCTCGTTTTTAGGTGAAGATGTAATGGTGGTTGTTGAGGCTAGTCACACTTGTATGATTTCTCGAGGGATCGAAAAGTTTGGGAGCAACACCGCTACAATTGCTGTCTTGGGTCGATTTTCCACTGATCCCACGGCAAGGGAAAAGTTTTTGCAGATTATTCCCAACTTCACTGCTTCTTGATTTTGGCTTGATATATTTATTCCCAGGATGGTTCTTTTGCTGTCTATGACGGCCACAATGCATGGAGGATATGGAGCCAGACCCGTCCATGAACTAAAAAAATCTTATTCTGAGTTTGATATTATGAAAGTGCTAATGTTACTGCTCTCGTAAATGGATCCACAATTTCGCTTTTTATAGCTAGTCAAGTTTGATCTTATTTGGCAAGTGTTTCATCTGAAGCGGCTGTGAGATGATAACAGGGATAGTTTCCCAATCCATCTATGGTGCTTGAATTTTGTTTTCACTCCCGATTTCATTACTATTGAAGATGATCATGTTTTTTTTTTTTTAATGGGAGTGTTCTTCTGTAAAAGTTTTGTCAAGATATGGTGTTTTTGACTGGTTTATCAATCATCAATGTACCGTAAAAATCACTGCTAAAGTAAAAAAAATAAATGTTTACTCTCTCCTGCCCTGTTCCTACAGCAAAAATACAAAATTTCATATGCGGCGCAGCTGGGCACAGACGGAGCAAAGATTTTTTGGATAAA
Source organism: Primulina tabacum (assembly GCF_025594145.1). Classification (NCBI taxonomy): domain Eukaryota; kingdom Viridiplantae; phylum Streptophyta; class Magnoliopsida; order Lamiales; family Gesneriaceae; genus Primulina; species Primulina tabacum. Next base: position 5,976,332 of record NC_134557.1, read on the forward strand.
AAAGTTTCCCCCGCCATTCGAGGAGGGGCCTAAATCAGAGAATTTTTTTTTACGACTACTTTGATCTTTGGTAAAAATTTGTGTGAGATGATCTCACGAGTTTATTTTGTGAGACAGTCTTTTATTTGGGTCATCTATGAAAAAGTATTATTTTTTATGCTAAGAGTATTACTTTTTATTGTAAATATCGGTAAGGTTGATCTGTCTTACGTATAAAGATTGGTGAGAGACATATTTTTAATCTTTTGTTGTTATCTGACTCAAGGATTTTTCTAATAATTTTTTTTTTATATTTGTATGACTACATAATACAATTATTTATTTATATGATATTTCTAATTTCTATTGAACATATTAAATTTAAAAGGTCATTTTAATTAATGAAAAACAGTTTTTTGCTCATTTAATTTTTTATATTAAATATTTTATGCTCATTCATGTCATGTTACACAGGAGTTAAATAAATTGAATTGATTATTTTTTCATTTTGCTTCAATAATTAAGTTTGAATTTAAAATTTCTTGAAAAATTAGAGTTTGACTTCATACTTTAAAATAATTAATTGTCATCTGCTCAAATTTGCACTCATATATATAATAGGAAATGTTTTATCATTTTTATGCTAACATACTATTGAATTTTGTTATGTTCAATTACTTATTTATAAATATATACATATATTTATATATTATGAAATATAAAAATTATTATATTATATATTATTTATGTGTACAACATTAAATTATTATATATATTTACGTAATATGTATTTATAAATAATATATATGAAGGTAATATGTATGTATAAATTATACACACAATATATTATATTATTATATTATATCTATTACACACAAATTATATTATTATATACATTGCATTATTTGATGTTCGTATATATGTTATATGCGTCAATAATATATATAATATTAAATATTTTTTTAATATATATATATATATATATATATATATATATATTATTGATATGTATCTAAATTCAAAACTCACACTTTTAACAATATATATCAAAATAACTACAAATTTATTTATTTTAAACATCAAATATAAATATATAATATGTAATAACTAATAAATTTATAAATTACAATTTTAAGTGTAAGGAAATGACCTGTGAAAAAGAGGGAAGTAGGGGGGCCGATAGGGATGAACAAATCAAGAACGGGGATTATATTGAATTTTAATGTCCGACGTCTCTGGTAGAGGTGGGGGAGTATCAGATTTTTTGGATCCTCCATTTCTCTCAATAGCAAGATAGCTAAATAACTTTAGGCTACGTTTGGTACGAGTGATGATATAAGTGAATGATTATTAATCAAAGGGATTAAAGAATGAAAGATATGGATTAATAATATGGTCGGATAAATAACATGGTGTTTGGTATGAATTTAGAATGGCGGATTATTTCATCACAATTTAATGTAATGACCTAAATACCCTCAGTTCTAATTAAAATAATATTTTTAGTTTTTTTGTATATATAATTAAATAATTAACTTTACAATATATATTTACTAAAAATAATATAAATGTAATTCGTAAAAATTGGGAGGCACAAGAATTTCTTCGTCAACCGAAATCCCAACCCTTACCTCCTCCGTTGCTGTGGGAATCTCATACCGATTTCTGATTTCGTCATCGTTGCCTCGCAAAATTGGGTATAGTGAGGACGACTGAATTGGTGAATATCTTGCATAGTAAGTTTTACAAATTTTTTGTGCATACCTCCATTTAATTTATCTTCCATCAATTACAGGTCCCATACGATTTGGGGTTATCTTTTGCTGTGAAACGGACTCGTTGCTGTGCATCGTATTCTTTTTGTTCGTGCGTCGGCGATTCCAAAGTTGTGAACGTGTTGGCCGGTATTCGAACTCAAAACTGCGAAATTTCAGCAGTAGTCATTATAAGTTAACCAAGAAGAAGCGGGAAAACTAAGTCATCGACAGAAAAAACCCGTACAACAGTTACCTCCAGACACGGATGCTTCCAAAACTGCTACAAAAGACAGAAAAGTATGTCACCTAAAGAGTTTCGAAGCCTGAGAGGGAGTAAGAGAGGCAGCCATTGAAGAGAGATGAGAAGAGATTGGTTTTTTGGGTTGGTGAGCTAAAAGGGTAAATTGGGAACGGGAAGCATAAATATCAACTACTGTTCACTTCAGGATTCAATATACCACCAAAAAGTTGGGACAAAATTTCTCTTGTTTTCAGTCTCGTACAGTGTTTTAATCACGGGCCGGAAGTTATCAAATGTAAGCTAAAAAACGAGTCAAACAACGGATAATATGTGATTCGTTCCTTAATCCTCCCATAATCCATCCTACCAAACGTAACGTTAGGGTTTGATAAATGGCAGGTTGTCCATGCTCAAACGACGCAATGTCGGCAACTTGATGCACGAAAACTTCTTAGGAGTTTACTCATCACAGTACTATTCTTATTCATGTACGTTTAACCCGACATTCCATCCCCCAAGAAATATAGAAATATGTTTCTTGGGAGACTTGAATCCATGACCTTAATATTATATCAATTGTTAGGATTAAACGTTTATCACTAGGTTAAAAGTTATAATTGTTAGCCAAGACACAACTTTATTTCTTTATATTTGTTACAGCGCAGAGCGCACATAATTGAGTGCTAATAGATTAGGCTGTTAGACTCATGAGTTCGAGAAATATCTATCTATCTGCTAATATTGTCTCATATCACTTAGAGATTAGTCTTATTTTATCTCTACCACCGTTTATATCCCTTTCTATCTGCTAATATTATCCGTTATGATTTGACGTCATTTTTTACGGCACTTAGAACAAAGAACGCAACGTCAGCATCTTAACGTACAAGAACTTCTTTTGAAGTATTACTTTCAATCATACATGCTTAACCCAACACTCTCTATTTAATTTACCAACATAAAATTCAAAGTTTTTTTTTTTCAGATCAAAGTTAGCTAAAACTGCAACTATTTATTATATATAGCAATTACAGAGCAACAAAAAAAATAATTGAGATATTTTTTTATTGCTTTGTAATTTTTTTTGTTTGTGTGTGTGGACCAGCCTCTTCCATTTATGAACCAACCCCAAGCTTGGTTATTTAATGGCACTAGATAAGAAGCGACTAAAAATTGCACAACCACCGCTTTCTTCGGTTTTGGGTATCAATCAACATCTACACTCTTTTATACGTAAAAATATCCATTTAATTTTATCGGATTTTATTGTATTTTGCTAATAGTAAGTATTTCATGAGACGGTTTCACACAATTTTTTGTCTTGTGCTAAAACCCGAGCTTTTGACTAAGGGGCTTGTAACCTTCTAGATGTGTGTTTGCAATCGATATAATTAATTTTTTTTAAAAAAAAGAAAGTGATATTTTACTTAAAATAAATCAGTTTTAACTTGAATTCTCCGTTAACTTTTACTTAATTTAATTGAAATTCAAAATCAGTCAGATATTGATTTAATTGAAATCCAGAAGTTAGTTAAATATTGCTTTTTTTACAAAAATGATTTTAATTAAAAAGAAGTTGTTAATTTCCCTTGAAATTGAATGACAAAATTTATTTAGGCATGTTTAAATAGGAGAATATTATTTATACCAGTGATTGTAACACGCACGTTGTGTATACATAACACAAATAAAATATTCTAACATCAGATTAAACAATAACAAACTTGGTGAAACTTTGAGCTTATCTGAAATCGTTTCTTAATGTGTCTATTGCACGTATCTAGAGTTTAACATGTACAAAACCGAAAAATAGTAGCTACAAATTCCTCGTCATAAAAAAAAATGTACTTTGTTTCATCAGTTTTTGATCATGATAGTAAGCAAACATTATTAAATAGAAATTGACTAAATACCATAATGATAACAAAAAAAAAACTTATGGTTCAAACAATGCAAACACATCAGAATGGGGTTAAGTTGTCAAAACTAGAACGTTCGTGGGTAGATAAATATCAAATTGAATTAGTTCAAAGCAAGGTAAAATTAAGAATTTTTTGTAATTATATAATTATGGAGATAATCAATTTATTACATCAAATCAAGAAACCAGATGGGAGTACAGAAACCTGTCGAAAAAGTTAGATCATGTGCTTCCAGAATGGTCAATTCAGCCAAGTTGAGTATCTATAGAATCTCCTCCTCAAAGAACCGTGCCACTGCCACCGATCTCTATATGTTTGACACATATCTGAATCCATTAAACATAGCAAGAGCGCCCAAGAGGGGGTGCAGTGTTTACAAAAAGTATTCTGCATCCCAGATTAGATGCGAACCACCATTCAAACAAACTTTGTTCTAGTTGCGAACCACCATTCCAACTTTGTTCTATTCGACTTTCAAGTGTTCAGATCCCCATAGTTCTGCTGCCTATTTATACAGAAGTCCCAAAGAGAAGTGAAAGGAATAGTCAGAAATGGAGTTTGAGATGAACAAATCAAGAAAAAATCTTCATGTTGTGATGTTTCCTTTCTTTGCTTTTGGTCATATAAGCCCATTTGTTCAACTATCCAACAAGCTCTCTTCTAATGGCGTCAAGATCTCATTTTTCTCGGCACCAGCCAATGTTCACCGCATAAAATCAATGCTTGGTCCCGATCCCACTCTACAAATCATTCCTCTCACAATCCCAACGGTGGAGGGTCTTCCACCAGGCATCGAGAGTACGGCTGAGCTTAGTCCCTCCCAATCTGAACTGCTCAAAGTAGCACTTGATCTCATGCAACCACAAATCAAGGATCTTCTGTCGCAACTCAAACCCCATTTCGTCATCTTCGACTTTGCTCAAGAATGGCTTCCGAAAATGGCTTCCGAGTTAGGCATCCCAACGGTGTTCTACTCGGTCTTTATCGCTCTTTCTACTGCGTTCCTGACTGTCCCCGCTAGGCTCCCTGAGCAGACTAGGTATCCAACTATTGAAGAAGTGAAATTTCCACCACCAAATTTCCCAAAAACCTCCATCACTTCAGTGAATACCTTTGTAGCCCGAGATTTTCTTTACTTGTTCAAGAGTTTTCACGGAAAACCATGCGTGTATGATCGCGTGATTTCAGGCCTAAAAGGCAGCTCAATCATCCTCGCAAAGACCTGTAACGAAATGGAAGCTCCTTACATAGAATACGTCAAATCCCAATTCGAAAAACCCGTTCTTTTAGTCGGTCCGGTCGTCCCCGAGCCCGGGACTGATCCACTGGAGGAGAATTGGGCTAACTGGTTAAGCCAGTTCGACGATAAATCTGTCATTTACTGTTCATTCGGGAGCGAAACATTCTTGAATGATGATCAGATAAAAGAACTGGCATTAGGACTGGAACTCACCAACCTGCCATTCTTTCTAGTACTAAATTTCCCCGCTGATAAAGACATCTCAGCAGAGCTGAAGAAGGCCCTTCCAGATGGGTTTCTGGAGAGGGTGAAGGGCAGAGGTGTCATTTCCACCGGGTGGGTGCAGCAAAAGCAGATTCTCGCTCACAGCAGCGTAGGGTACTATTTATGTCATGCAGGATTTAGCTCTGTAATAGAAGCAATCCTGAACGACTGCCAGCTTGTAATGTTGCCACAAAAGGGTGACCAATTCTTGAACTCTAAGCTTGTGAGCGGGGATTTGAAGGTTGGGGTGGAGGTCAATAGGAGAGATGATGATGGGTATTTTGGGAAAGAAGATATAAAGACTGCTATTGAAACCGTGGTGTTTGAAGACAGAGAACCTGGGAATACTATCAGAGACAATCAGAAGAAGTGGAAAGAGTTTCTTCTTAACGAGGAAGCTCAGAACAATCTAATCAAGGATTTGGTGAAGGAATTGGAGGCAGTAGCAGGAATTTCAGACACTTGAGGGGAATCAGACTTTTGTTCCTTGAACTAGATTTGGTACTACTAATGTTGTTGTTTTTTAATAAGGGATTGGACATTATTTTATGTCAAATCTGTCATTGATCATTTACTAAGCTGACTGAATTTCCACTAATTAAAGGTTGTTATAAATAATGATTTTGATGCCTTTGCTGCTCTTTTATTGGGGCTTTAGATTTACCAAAGTTCTGTAGTGTGTTTTTGGATGCTATTTTGAATTTATATTTTATCACAGCGATTATTATTAGGAAAATTGTAGAAATTATGTATGAAATACATGCTTGAAACTAGTTTCATATCTTTTATTACAGTCGGATTCTAATATATTATTTGAATAGCCTGTCAATAATACACATGAAAATCAATGCTGCCTCAAGCATATAGAGATGCCTGCTCTTCAACCTGTTCATTTTTATTGCCTTTTACTTTTTTTTTAATAAATTAAAAAATTTGAAAAGGGCCCCATAATTTTTCTTCTTTCTCTAGAATGAATGAGGTCTGAAAACGATGTCCTCTCTGAGAATTCTTCTAAAACAAAAGGATATAATTGAGTCAAATAATCTCGTGAAATTCTCGTTGAGTTAATATTTTCTCTGTAACAGATGTAACATATTTGAGCATTTTTAATGCCAAAATTTTACCAAATACTCTTATGAAATTCTTGTTAAGCTAATATCTCATTGTAACATATTTGAGTATTTCAATCTCTCTCTTTTTAGCATGCAGATTTTTATCATATGCGAAATTACGTCAAATACCAATCAACGATTTTTCATGTTTTCCACTTTTTTGGCGATCAATATAGGATTTAAAAGACAATAGTGGGAAACTATGATTTGTAGAAAAAGAATAGCATTTTTGGGATGCCATCACAATCATAGATATATCAGTCTGCATGCTCAAAAAAATTTAAGAGAGAGACAGAATTGCTTAAATTCGTTACAGGGTATTAGCATTTCAGTTTTTCAACATTTTAACCGATTAATTTCCAAAAATGCATCTCTTCTACTACAAATCAAAGTTTCAGAATAGTTTCCTTAAAATTCTATATTGAACGCGAAAAATATAATGGAAAATACGAAAAAACATTGTTTTCATAGAGACAAGGATTTGCACACTCAAAAAAATATAAGAAAAAGGTCTGAAATGATCAATCCGATACAAATGAATTATTAGCATAACGTGAATTTCACAGAGGTATTAAGAGAGATTGAAATGCTGAAATCCGTGGCATAGAGCGTATTAGATTAGCGAGAATTTCTCTGGATATTTGACACAATTATCTCAAAACAAAAGGGTTCGCGGGTCACGAATAGGACTTGGGAAGTTTTTGTGAAAACTAATCGATTGGCTAGTCAGGTCCCATTAAAGCAATGGAATATATCCATCTTAACACATAATAAAGAGTTCATTTCGACCTTCTCGTCTAGATCCAACTTTGAAGCAAAATCTGAGCAGCAAAAGAGTGTCTACGCTTTTGCTTACACAGATACCTAGGGCATCTCGAATTAAACCATCCGTGCCCACAGGACCGGACATCCCTTGCAAGCCCCATTGACATTTAGCTTAACCTTGTCGCGCAGGAAAATTTTTGACACATAGATGTCAGAGTAGCAAAGGTGAAAGATAGCCAACCTAAGTCAATCGGAATCGCGAAACAAGAAGGAATACATTAAAGGACATGCTTCAGTAATAAAGTTGTTAAAATCGTATCTTACTCCAAAGAGTAAATCAAAAACATCTTTCCAATTAACTGTGAGCATCTACAGAGTCATGCCTAGCAACCTCATAACACTTACTTCCATAACTATCTACCCTATATTCACCCTATGACAACAATGAGAACAGTATTTCTGGGGGAAGAATTTCCCAGAATATTTATTTTGGTAGTACTTTAAAGTATATCACTAATTAAAGGTTAGATTTGCAGTCAACTTTGATAAGGACCTCTCATATGACCATACACCGGACGAAGCACAGTTGTGCCTTGTCAAAGGTGATGAGCATGCTCGAATGGGGAGGATGTCGCCAATAAGGGGCGGTCCAGGATGTCGGATTGAAAGGAACCTATGGAAAATCCCGTGGATTGTGGAGCTCCAATTGGTGGATGTGGTACTGAACTGCAATTGGTGAAAAAAGTACAAATATTGATACAGAAGGCCATAAGAAACTCAACTATGTAAACCTCCAGTGGCCAAAAAAATTTGAAAAATGAAGTCAGCTTGTCCATGTCATAATTTCATAAATTGATAACGTTGTAAATCAGTGGGAAAGTCGAGCATCAATAAGAGAAAGGACAGGGATTTCGAATTGCACAATAAAATTTAATACTCGATCCAGCCGAATTTTACTTTCTTCCCAACATATTATGCTGCTCCAGTGAACAGCCCACTGCATTTTCACCACAAACTAAAATTTAGAGTGGCTGTGCAATTTACCTGAAAGATAGGGATAGGGAAGACTCCACTGATGTAGTAATTTCATTGGGATCAGAAGGAAATAATGACCAGAAAACTGCGAACCAATAGCAACTATCATTTCTTCTTGAAGAAACCGAAAATTTGTTTAGGCAGTTCATTCAGGAACAAGGTACTCAGTGAGCTAGAAAGTTAAATGCAGTAACAATGACCTACTAACACAGTTCAAGTTACCTGGTTGTGAATGTTCATGAAAACCATTGCAGATGTTTACATCCTGCACAGAAGGTCGCAACTATGTCAAGGAAAACCTTAGCCTCCTATATCTTATCAGAAGAAAGAGAAGCAAAAGAAAACATACCTCTTTTGTGCCTTGGCTTTTGCGGACCTTCTCTACAAAAAGTAAAAATACTCCTCAAGTAAAAGGAAAGTTTCAGTACAAGGCATGTGATTAGCAATCAGAACAAACTAGATTCAATAGGAAATATATAATACATAAAATCTTGGCACATCCATGCCACCACAGCTGTCATCATCTAGTTTTTAATGATACATTTGCTACCAGTTTAGTACTAACCAATGCATAAGTTACATTTTCCCTCATATCAGTTAGGTCTCGCAACATGAGAATATTTACTCCTGTTGTTTTGGCCCAGAGAACACGTAAACATGTATCTATATCAGATCAACACCTCAAAAATCATTAGAGGAGTGTTTTGGATAGCTTTTACTTATTATTTTAAAGTGATTATTCTAGAAATTATTTTGAAGTTGGTTAGAAGCAAAAGCAAAGAATGTTTGGAAATAGAAGTCTAAAGCTATACAAGCTAAAGTTACTATTTGAAAAATAACTGCTTACAAGCTTAATTTTTAGTTAAATGACAATCATTTCCTTACACTATATAAAATTGATCTCTTCTGACTATCTATATAATTATTATTACATTATGAATATCGTATCAATAATTTATTTTTTATAACATGAATGTTTGAAAAAATACATAAGACTAATAAAAATAAAAATATAAAAAATGACAAAATTACTATAAATATACAAAATATGTATAAAAAAATTCTGGAAATGCAAATTATATAAAAATGCAAAATATTATTTAAAAAACTAAATGTAATATGATAAATATTTGAAAGATATAAATGTTAACTTATAATTTTAATCCATAAACAAAAAAAAGACAAGAAAAACCATTAACTCTTGATTCTAACTTTTGGATAAAAGTTATAGAAACTAAAACTGAACTTTCATGCAACTAGAATTTAGGAAATACTTTCTAGAAGCTCTCCCAAACACTACTGAAATCTCACAACAGAACTTCATTACCCAAGTTTTGGGCGGTAGGGGTCAATGCGAGCGTCAAGCCAAGAAAACACTCGTTTGATGCTGTTCCAAAGTTCCACAGGTTCAGTTCAAGATTTGGCTCAGAGCCTACAGTATTAGTAGAGCAAGTGGAGATCATAGATCTGCATCATTGAGAAGAAAGCAAGTTACCAACTGCAATTACCTAGACTAAGCTGAAGCGCATGTCCAGGTAGACGAGGAATTCGCTTGACAACCTGTCAAATGGCAGAAGTAAGGTTCAGATGAAGTAACAACAGTAGGATTTTAGATATAAAGTGATGCATATTACATGAAAGAAAGGATGCTGCAAACATTGATCAGCGGTTGGCCTCTTTAATGGATCCCAAGAACAAAGTTGCTGTTAAAGAAGAGAAAATTTAGCACATGGTTGCCAAATAAAACCCAAAAAAGTATCAGACTAAAGCTACCTTGATTAAGTCAATTGCTTCAATACTTGCGTTTGGAATGACATCCGAAAGATCAACAGGCATGATCTATAACAAAATACATAATCAAATCAGTTGAAAATATCAGAGAAAGAACTAAATATAAAAAAAATAGCAGATAAATGCTCATATTAAGTTGACATTACCTCTGAAAAAGTGATATCAACCAATCGTGAAATGTTAGTAGCCTCAGGAAATGTATTCCAATCGGGTGCTCCAAGTACACAGCAGATCTTGTATAATTGATCAATTTCACTGGTCATGAATGAAACAAAAAAAATAGGGCGCGGTTCTGAAAACTTTACTAATTGTCTACTAGCTTGATGTAGATGACATCTCACACAAACAGCAGACAAGTCATAATTTAAGGTACTTCATAATTGGAAACACACTCACACAAGTTGAAATTTAACTAAATGACTGCATGTGACAAGAACTAAGATAAATGTAAAGAATGAAAGCAATGACACGGCTACAAGACAGATGACTCTGAAAACCAGATCAAGAACAGTCACCTTTCCCCAGGAAAAATCGGGCACAAAGTGAGAAGCTCAGCCAGTATAGAACCAACCGCCCACATATCTGTGAGGTTTTGTGCATTTAATTAGCCATATATTCAAACGTAAAGAATGAGAAGACAGAAAGATAATTTAAAATCTCTCTTTTTCAGAAACACCTAAAATCCACTAAAGTTTGGAGCACCAAATTCATCCACTCTGGGACAGATTACATCATTGTAATGTGTTATTAGAAAATGGCTGCACTAGCACACCGAGTTAACATGAAATGAAGTCACTATAAAAAGTAGAGGTAAGACTACAAGATTTTGACTAAACTTAAAATTAAAATGAATGGAACTGTTAGAGAAAAATACGGTTTTTGTGTACCAATGGCAGGTGTATAGGATGAAGATTGCAACAATACTTCTGGAGCTCGATACCTTGTATAAATTATATGTACAATCATCAATCAGAAAATTACAAATCATAATTATGAGTAAGAAACGGTAGGCAAACAGAGATGTCTCACCAACGAGTGGAAACATAATCAGTAAAAGGGGGTGTTGATGAGAGTTCTCTAGCCAGTCCAAAGTCAGCAATCTTTATTGTATTGTTTGTCACCAGCAAATTTTCTGGAAGCAGAAAGAATATAAATGAATTAGGTCCACAACTATGTTTCTTCTCTTCTTATAATAAAAGTACTAATCCATCTGGTGCGGAAAAATCTGATATACCAGGTTTTAAATCCCGATGAAAAAAATCATGTTTATGTACGTGAGCAAGCCCTTGAAGCAGCTGAGACATTAAGCCTCGAATATCTTCTTCTGAAAATGAAGTTCGCCGCTCTTTCATTATTTGGTATAGATTATGTTCCTGGAAATAAAAACCCACGATCAAGATTGTATGGCAGTTTAGTTCCTCTACAATACTCATTTATTAAATGTCATCCCTTCAAGGTCATCAGGTTTGAATTAACAAGTTGAATTTCCAAATCCACTTTTCCAGCATAAACAATTTATGTGGCCCTTATCCACAAAGTCGATAATCCAGAAATCTTTATGTCAGTTCCTGTTTCCCAGTGCCTCAATGCTCAACTCATTTGTTATCCATTTCACAATGTTGGTTCTTGATTTTGTTTGACAGTCAATGACTTTTTGTTTAATTCCTTTTCAAAAAAAATATTGCATGACAAATCATGTTGCCATTCTAATATTCTGATAGTATGCTGCATTGCTCCCTACTAAATGTAAACTCGACAAAAAAATCAGAAGTTATTTGCAACAGAAAAAGATGTATTTTTTATCAGGCATAAGGGAAAAAGGGTAGCGGCTCAGAATTTGTAGTGAGGATATTTTCAACAAAAAATCAGTGACTGAGAAACTTTACCATAATTGTAACTGAAGGACAATTTGACAGATGGAAAAGATATCAACCATACCATGTACTCAAATATGAAGAAAAGCTCATTATTTTCATGGACGATCTCCAATAACTTGATGATGTTAGGATGATTCAATTTACGGAGAGACTGCACAGAAGGAACAAAGAAAAGTGTCAATTGTTTCTTCCCAAATACAAGTACAACCACCAGCTCCATTTAGTTGTTCAAGCTCCATTGTGATTTTATCAACTTCAAGCAGAAAGCAAGTATCAACATGTATCACAAACCTTAACTTCACGTAGGTTTACACATTCATCCCAGTAATAGAACTTTCTCTTCATTTTTTTGACTGCAACCTGAAATGGATATAGAACATAAAAAGGGTTCCACATTTCCTACTCTGTGGCTGTCACAAAGAAATAGACTGGATACTAATGCAGAAAAGCCCTTACAATCTCATATCTTTCAATGCTGATGGCTTTATATACACTTCCGCATGTTCCATCTCCAAGCTCCTCCAATATTTTATACCTGGTAAGAAAATGTAAATGAAAACACCAATTCTCACAGACATGAGTAAGAAATCATGCGAGCGGTACTTAAAGAAGAAAAGTCAGAAAAACAAATACTCTCACCTTTCCATCCTTAATACACAAAATACTGAACGGTAAAGTTTAGGTCAATGGACTTCTAATCTCTGTAGAGAGGTTTCTACACAGTCTAAACAGTACTCTTCAACCAACTGTATGTTAGCATCTGCGTTTATGTCCATCACATAATGCAATATGTAGTAAACGGCAGGCTTTTCATCATAAGAACGATTGAAAATTAACCAAAATGCTATCAACATGCTTATATGCAGCCCTCTACAAGCTGCTAACAATGGTTATCATTTAACAGCAGCCAGAGCGCCCTAAAATGTTTGCTAAATATGTTGCAGCAACTGATGTTCCAAAATAATCAACAATCATTAGCTTTAGCTTTTCGTGTATCTCAAATCTCAACCATCTGCTAAAAAAAGTTGAAGCGAAAATCAAATTAGCATTGACTCTATCATATGCCTGCGAAATGAACAAAGAAACAGCTGTTATTGGAAACATAATGAAAAACTGAAATCAGCTAAACTCGAAGCACCAAGCAAACATCGAAGGTTAACTACATCAATCCATTTCTATCCAGATCGAGGTTCAGCAAATCGCGAGAGATAAAAGAATACACTCGCATCGTTTGAGTCCTCTACTGTATGACATCACAATAACAACACAACTGATCGTAAAAGTTTCATCAAACCCACTCCGAATTTAAATATACGCACCAATAATTCAACATATAAGGGGAAAAAAAACAAATCACACAATACGACTAATGAAAGGTTAAGAGAATCGGTAAAGTAAAAATTAAATTCAACAAACTAAAAATAACGGGGAAAATTCAATCTCGAGAATACTACATGCCGCTGAATTTTAAAAATGAACAACCTTTATTCGAATTACTCAAACAATTCAAGAACACGCATGCGCAAAACTGAAATTTCAAATTACAGACAACACTCAATAAACACAATTCAAAGAAGACAATCTGAGACCCCTCGCCGCACAAAGTTCTTACCCAAAATCGAAAAGGATAATCAAAACGGAAACTTAGCGATTGAACTCACCTTAGCACAACATGAGTGAAAGAAGAAGGATCTGGAGAGAGAATTTGATGCCCGGATCAAGAATGTGACAAGGCAGGAATCGTTGAAAACAAGGCACGGACAGGAGAGAGAGAGAGAGAGAGTTGGATGAACGAAAGGTAGGAGGATATGAATATATTAGCAGCAAAATCCGCAGAAGAAGCGTTTGAGAAGAAAACAAATAATACTAAATAAAAAATATTAATATATGCAGAGAATATTATTTTATTTTAATTATTAATATATTAACCAAAAGATGCAGCAAGTATATGTTCAAAATAAATCCGTCTGATATGTATATCCATGGAGATTAAAAGCTATTGTTATTGTACGTTTACCTGATATCAATATTTCAAATCTAGGACGAGATTCTAAAATATTTCAAAAAATAATTAAAAAACTAATTTCATATTGACATTATAAAATAATTTGTCAAAAATATAAAATAAAAAGTTTACGAGAAAAAAATTTCGTTGATATATTCGGAACGACATAAATTAAAATTGAACTTTTGAGTCCAACCATGTTTGATGATAAAATAGCTTTTGCAAATGTTTATGAACTTTTTTTAATAAAATTATATAATTCTGCAAAAAAAAAGTTCATCATCATTTTTTTTAACATATGCAAATATAAACTTATAATTTTTAAAAAAAAAATTATAGTTTCCACTTGAAAAGTATCCATATATTCTTCTCTGACATATCTTCCTACTTTTTGTTCTACGTATTTAAATTTAGAATCTATATATTTTATTTTATTTTTTTTAACGAAAATCATAAAATTATTAAGAATCAAGAGAATTAGAGTCTTCATTCAAAACATCAAAGATAAAATCTGAAGGAATATTCCAGATCGAAGGACGAGCATATAAACAAGATGCCCTAACAAGATTGTGAGCAACTTTGTTTACTTGTCTACGTGTGAAACAGACACTCAACGATAGTCTTTGACGAAGTACTTCACGACACTATGAGATAATTGCACCAAATTCTGAGTCATCTCTTTCCAAGTTTATTGCCTCAAAAACTACTTTAGAATCAGACTCAAAGATTACATATTGAACATTCATGTCTTCTACCTAGCCAAGGGCTTCCTAAAACGTCATTGCTTCTGCATCTTTAATTCCTAATCTTTCAAAGAACAAATTAGTTTTAGCTGAAATAAGTAGTCCATTTGAGCCTCAAAGGACCATTCCCACCCCGATGTTCCTTGAACCATTCTGTAACGATGCATCGATGTTGCATTTTAGTGCTTGAGCTTGTGGTTTTTGCCAGGTAATTCTCTCCCCATCATGCTGGTTTGTTCTATCCTGAGTTCCTTCGATGCTACGCACCACTCTCCAATCTGTCAAGAGTTGTAACGCTGAGCTAACAACTAGCTAATTCATCTAGTTTGAAAATTTTGTTCAAAAGCTTGTCGTTTCGAGCCCTCCATATGCCCCATAATACCATTGCTATATTTTTAAGAGCTGCTAAGATCTACTTTTTAGAACAATTTGAACATCCATTGGACGAAACATTTCTTTTGTTTATGTCTTTTTTTGTAATCTAAAAGAATAAAGTAATTATGGAGCGTAGAGATATGACTTAAATTATCGAATTATAAGGATCCGTCTATATATATATTTTAAAAAAAAAACTAAAAAACATATTAAAAAATCGTTAATTAAATTGATCAATACAATATTTAATAGCATTCCAATAATAAGA
Organism: Primulina tabacum; assembly: GCF_025594145.1. Taxonomy (NCBI): domain Eukaryota; kingdom Viridiplantae; phylum Streptophyta; class Magnoliopsida; order Lamiales; family Gesneriaceae; genus Primulina; species Primulina tabacum. The sequence goes on from NC_134557.1 coordinate 5,991,706, forward strand.
AATTAAAAGTGCATAAAACACAATTAGAAAAAAATTAACAAATTTATGACCATTGAAATTCAAAATTGACCCGCCCATCATTAAATTTTATCATCTTTTGCTCAATCTATTTCTTGTTCATTTTCATCAATTATTTCTAGAACATTTGATATTTCACGGATAAGATAAATCATTATGCTTTATGTATATCATTATTTTGTGGTACATGAAAACATATATTCAAACCTAAATTAATAAATTACTAAACAAATAAAATCACAATCCTTTATGTATATCGTTGTTCTGTGGGTCAGTTTGTCCTAGTCTGCAACACAAGTGGGCTCAACCCGTTTGGTCCACCTCCAAATGAGTTGATATATCATCAACCAGGGGCGGATTTACATTATGGGCCCCTAGGGCTACGGCCCCCAAAATTTTTAAATTTTTTTAGTTGATATTATTTTTGAAAAATTATATATATATATGGCCGACTGTAATAAATTAAAGAGCATGTATGTCCATGGTAAGGCTAGAGTTTCTGTACCCTGTAAATCCAGGTTCGAATCTTAGTTTTTTTTTTTTTTTTTTTTTTTTAATGATTGATTTATTTTTAATTTTTTTAATATTTTATTACTTTTAAATTTATCATTCATTAAAAGACCTTTCTACTATCAAGTGCTGAGTCTGCTGACTCTTCAGGTTTCTACCGTTACTACTACAAAATTCAACTATGAATATCGTCAAAACTAGGTTTCGGAGCAAAATTAATGATGATTTTTCTCTCGGATGTATTGATGATATTTATTGAAAGATAAATTACTTAAAATATTTGTATATATGTTATTATTGAAGGAACGTCAAATTATTCTTTAGTTAGAAATTTTTTATTTTAAAACGTATTGTTTATGTTTAGTTGAATATAACCGATGAAATTTTTGTCTTTTCTCTTTTAATATTTTGTTCAGTATTTTATAAGCGGCCCCCACATAGTCAAAATTCTAGATCTGCCCCTGTCATCAACCCATCTCGCTTATTTTATATGGCGGGACGGATTAGCTCGATAAATCTAACTCATTTTGACAGCTCTATTTACAAACTATAATACGATAATAATATCTATGTTTTTTAAATATATTTATACACGTAAAATATTGATATAATTTGTTTAAAAACAAATAAAACATTGATTACAATTTAAGATATCTGAATCTTGGAAAGATAATTATAGTATGGAAAATATTATAATTAATATATAATTATGGATTCCGATATTTATATTTATTTTTATTAAATTAAACATTTGAAAAAACCTCTTCTTCCATCAAAATTTCAACGTCTTGTGCAATTGTTAAAATATAATATTAAATTGTATAGAAGTTGGATTATGAAAATATAAATTCCACGAGAAATTGAAATTTAATGTATGGAGAGTTTTTTTTTTCCCAAAATTATTAATTCAACAAATTTTAATAACAGACGATATCCACAATCAAATAATTCTTATAATATTTTATTATAAGTTTAATTACAACAAGTTAGTTTTGTTCAATTAGACGGTAATTCATATAACATCGTTGTTAACCATACAAATATATATTTTTAAATAGGTATATGGTCAAACGGTATTGTGAATCAATCTATTTTCGTGAGACGAATCAATCTGATACATATTTAAAATAAAAGTAAGATGTGTCTCATAAAATTTACTGTCTATTTGTGATCTCTAAAATATTTACCTAATTTTTTACTGTTTAAGTTCCTTAAAATAAGAAAATATTTTGAAAGGATAAAGTTCTATTAATTAAGAGATTGATCTTTAGATAACAAATTTTCATGTGGATATTATTAATATTATTATTGGAAAGAATGTCACAAATGGTATATTCTTCGAATCGGTGTCATTATCAAGTGGGCTCGGGACTGGAAAAATGACATCTGATCCGAGTCCAGCCCATTGCCACTCGCTATAAGACAATAGCTACGTTTTCGGTACAAATCATGTGCAAGTAAAACAATTTATATTATAATCGAAACATCGGTATCCTTTGAGACCGGACTTGTAACCCAATGATCTCACACCTACCAGATTAGTCGGTTTCTTGGGTTCGTTTTTCCCTCTCCAAGTGTGTTGTAATATATATATATAAAAAAAGGAATATCGGTATCCTTTGCTCTAAAATAAAAAATTGGTATTCTTCCTTTATTTAAAAAAAAATTGGTGTCCGCTTCCCTTTTTAATTGTTATTTTTCATTGGATAGAATGATATATTTTATTATTTTTAAAATTTTTATGTTTTGGTTGAATAACGAATAGTATTATTTTTGCGTTTTTAAATTAAATACAAATAATTACTAGGAATTAGATATTAAAATGTTGAATTATTTATGTTAATTATTTGAGGGCATCAATAAATAAACATTTATAAAAAAATTATTTAATAACTACTTGACATCAAGATAATGTGATAATAACATAGATCCTTATAAATAATGTGAAATTCGATTTCTTCATAAATATATATTGTTATTTTCCAAACAAAATTTCTTATACATTATTTTTCTAGAAATAAATTTACAGAAGTCTCTTAAGAATGACCATTATGTTTATAAGTATGTCTCTTGTGTTTATAAGACGGATCGACTCGATTTATATTTATCATGAAAAGCAAACAAATGATTCGACAACAATTTAACAAACTTCAACAACTATTAACATCAACATACAAATTTTTTAGCTTCTAATATCCATCTTTAAATCTTGTACCTGACCACCGATAGTCATTTCTAGCATATATGGATAGAATGTAAACAAAAGTTCCACATAGTGATTTAATTCACAGCATTCTCAGCCACATATAAGACAGCATCCTTGCAATTTTCCCACGAACCTGTCGCAATTTCGCTCACCGTCTGTAAAAAAGCATTCCACAATTCAGGAAAGTCCTCCACAGCCCCATGAAAGGAAGTTCTCGACTTTTCGATTAACCCAGTTACCGCTGAAGCAATACCAGATGAAGTACTCAGTATCTCTTCTTTAACGAATTGGAACAGAGATGATACGATGGTTCTAATCTATTGGATTATAAAAAAGAACTAGTGCTCCAGTAATGCCTGGATCATGTCACAGACTTGTTCTAGCACCCTTTGGCTGCCTTCTCCGTTGATTTTGAGCATCTGTATCAATTTTACGAGTACATGGGCCGTTGCAGTAAAGATCAAACGTGTTAATAAATTCGACAACGTGCTGAAAACGAAATAAACGGTTTTTCAAGAGGAAAACGATCATTTCTTGGGGAGGGAAATGAAGAATCTTGCAAAGGAAGACAAGGGTTGTGATTTTTTGCAATATTTCTTCTGAACTTGGGTAGTAAAGATGGACGTTGTATAGTCTATAGTTTCAACGTTGGATTTCAGTTATTTAATCTGGTTTCCTTTTCTTGCAGTATAATATAGGGTAGTTGTTTCCACAATTTACAACAATTCAAAGACATTTCAAAAGGAAGATTCCGAGTTCGTGTAATACAAGAAATTTGAATTTGAGGAGTAGAGAAAGACTTGAGGTTGACAAGGTCAGTTATATTAATTAAGTGGCAATATTTTTACTGTGCGTCTCTTTTTCTTGCGGAGGAGCTTCTCTTCTGCATCATACCAAAATCCGGCTTCATTTAACTAATTCAAGAGTTCATTACTGCTCTTCTAGTTACGGTTCCACTATTTTTTCTGTGTATGAACCATAGAAACGTATCACATAAATTTATCCAGCAAAGAAACTAATAGATTTTATAAGGAAAAAAAATGTCACCATTACCATATCTGAGGAACTGGAATATATACATTATTTTGTCATTAAGAAATCAGAGCACGTTCTGTACAAGTATGCATTTGCACCGTGCAAATACACATTAGCTTGAAAAAAGAAAACTCATATGCACAAATATACGAGCACAGATCGTGCTATAGTCGGACCATACTCAGTTTTCCTCGAGCGTGTACACAGCACTCACACAGTTTTCTGCTTCTAGGAGGAAAGAACCAAAAGCAACAGCTTCGAGCACAAATCTCTTCAGACTTGCAAAAGACGTTGAAATTATCTCGTCAGATTCAAGCAGACCAGTCTTCTTGTCTCCAAAGAGGGCGCATGTGTATCTCTCTATCAGATTCACGGCCTCGGTAGACTTCGGTTTTGCGCACATCTGGATAGTTTCTTTGTCAAATCCCATCACATACCGCTTTAAATTTTTCGGTTTATTTACAGGTCCATATGATGCTTGACCCACAGAAGCAGACCTCGAGTTGCTGCTCTGGCTGAAGGCAACGAGCTTCGATTCTAAAGAAAATGTCTCAGGAAGAGGTACGTGGGTACAATCACCAATGCTAAAGTTGCTGCAGGTAAAGACCCCATTCCAAACCGTGTCTTAGAGAAGCGGACTTCAAAAAGTATCCGTACAGAATGGAAGCAGCATACAATTTGCAGAGACGAAGCCTTTCAATCTCAGTAATGGCCCAACTCTCTCTGACATTCGAATTTGCCCTCCATCCAACAACGTCATTCAAATGTTCCCTCACCAGCTCCACAGCCTCAATGCTATGAATAGACTCTAGTTCCCAGTCCCTCGAAGGAAAAATCTCGAGCCGACCATTATAGACGCATTGTGAAATCCGGGGGACTAGATAAACTCCAATCTCAGAAAACTTGTGGTAAATAAGCATATACATGACATCTTCAACCACAGCTCCGCATTCATCCCTCTTCAGTTCCGCAATCCTCCTGCCAAAATTACATTCAAGTTAGTCCAAAAGTGCACAAAGTGTACGATTTTGCTTAAATCAAAACATTACCAAGATTTCCAAGATTTCAGCATCTGTATTCCCACAATCACGAATTGATACCAAATTACAGAGGCAATCAATATATCACGAGATTAAATTTCTTGATGACACCACATCATGTCCGGTGGCAGTACTAGTACACCCTCCTCCAGCTGTTACAGGAACTCGATGCACTAGTACACCCTCTCCGGCCCATGCCATTCACAAAGAGTTCTGCGTTTATGCAAAAACGTGGATGCAGTTCAAAAGAAGAATACAAGCAAATTGCCTAATTCTTGATGTGGTAAAAACAAATAACGTCAGCCAGCAAATATAAATCAACACCTCAGTCCTTCACTTGGACTATTGAATAGATTAAAAAACTGCAATTGAGAAACAATTATCGTCAAGAAATTCTTTTTAAAGTTACTTCGAGTCTCATGTATAAATTTTAAGATTCGCATCACATTATCGTAGGATTCTGAGTATTCATGAGAATGAAGACGACATATCTATAATCTATAATTAATACCTAAAGAGAGTGATCAATTAAAAAAAAAAATCACGTACGTTAAAGAGTGGCTAGCAAATCACAACACAATTACCAGAAATCAATACAGGTTTTGTAATATCCATGAAAGCATGCAATAGGAATATAAAAAAAAAAAGAAATAACTCGAAACATTGAGTAGATCAAAATCTGCAATAATTGCAAAGGCACCAACCAACCTGTGAAGAGAAGCTTCGTCAGAGCCGAGGCTGAGCCGCATACGTGCATCGGCCTCATCCCTTTCAGCCGCCAGCATCTCCAACTGCTCCCGAGCCGCGAACTGAAAGCTAACCCGATCATCGAGCAATACTCCACTCAAAAACCTCCCAGCCGGCGTCCTGGGCTCTAACGGCGCGTTCAAGCCACCAAACTCACACTTTCTAGCACTACTACCACTAGCACTAGCCAACACAATCAACGGCCTTCGATCAATACGCAGCCCAGAATCAATCGGACGGCGGTAGGTCCTAGAGGGCAAAGTAGCTAAAGAAAAACTGGGTCTTCCGTAGAAAAGGCAGCAGTCCATTCAACACACTGTTTATACAAAATCTGCAACACTGATTTATTCGATTGTAAAGGGTTTTTCGTGGGTTCAATGAATTCAGAGAGATTTAAGACCAAAAAAAAACCTTATTCTTCTTGTTCAATCCTATGCTACATACGCACGGTCGCTCAGCTGGTGGTGAATATATTGTTGAGAGAGAGGTACAGAGAAAATTTGGATAAGGTGGGATTTTTATATTGGACGAAGATGATGATGATCCAAAGGAGGAAACAATTGCGGTGTAGACATCGTAGCTTATCAAAATATCTACCCTACCACCGCCTTTTCGGCTTTTTATTTTTGTTTTTAGTTTGGGAAGGAATGGTGGAATCTTGGATATGATATCTCATCGTAAATTTCATGATATTGATATTGATATTGATATTCCGTAAATTATTACAAATTTCTTATAAAATAAATTTAAGATCAATTTTATAAGAAATATCAACTAGACTTTATTTTTATGTTCAATATTATTTTTCAATGTAAATTTATCAATTTTTTGTTAATTATATTGTAAAAATAATAATGTATAATATATGTTTATTTAAGTTAAAATTAAAGATGTAATGTTTTTTACTGCAAAAATATTATTTTTTTGTAAGTTATGTTACGAATAAATATTGTTAAAATTTTAATGTCAAGAAAAATATTTTGAATTGAGGAAAAAAAATTTATGGCAAAAATATTACTTATAATTAAAAGTAATTTTTTTGCCTCAAATATAAATTTTGAAATGTTGCACATTTGACCTCCTCGTTAGTTGTACACAAAAACTTCTATGAGATCGTCTCATAAATTAATTTTATGATACGTATCTCCAACACAACCCGATATGTGAAAAATATTATTTTTATGTCAAAAATATATTTTTTTTTTTTTGTAAAATAGACTAGATCAACTCATATTATTTTTATAAATTTATATGATCGTCGCACAAAATACTTACTCTTTACGGTAGGTCGATGTCACTATTTTTGCTCCTTATCTCTTTGGGTTAATTTGAATATTTCAAACTAGAATTTTGGTAAAGAACGTCCATAATTCTAGATTAATACGATTCAAAGGCTGGACATGTAATTAATTTATATAGCTACATTCTGTTGAGTTTTGCAAAAACTAAAATCATTCTCTAAAGATTTTATCATTTATAAATTATTACATGGAGTAGAAGAGTATAAAACGAACTTATTTATCCTTTATAATATTTGTAGAGTTAGGAAATAAATATAGACAAAAATTTGTGTGAGACAGATTTCTTATTTGAGTCATCTATGAAAAACTATTACTTTTTGTTCTAAGATTATTATTTTTTTATTGTGAATATCTATTTGGTTGACCCGTCTCACAGTTAAAGATTTGTGATATCGTCTCACAAGAGACATACTCATAAATATATTAAAATGAGTAAGTCCATCGAATCAACTCAATCTTATGATAAAAGTTGTGTTGCGTTAAGGTTTTAATTCACTGGGTTATGGGTTAAGACGTATTGGGTCGGATTGACCGTCATTTTATTAAAAAATAAAAATATATTCACTATAAATATTGTTCATGAGATAAGACATGAATTTCTTGAGTCATTTTATTTCATTCGCTTAATTTATATATTAATTAATTGTGATTTTAATTTTTAATTATTTTTTATTTTTTATTTTATTTTATGTAGATACTGAATAAACGAAAGGTGATGGATTTTTTTGTTTGTTTAGACTTTTGTTAAATTATGTGTACTTTTTTTTTGAAACCTTGTGTCCATTTTTAATTTCTGAAGCTAATGATATTTGTTGTTAGCTATTTGATTAAATACATTATAAAATAGATAATATATGTATTATGAAATATGGATTTTGTTTGTTTATTTTATTTTATTTTTGACGGATTAGCCCGAAAGTGAGTTGGATTAAGTTGAAATTGATCCAATTCATCAATTAGCGAGTTAGCCCGCACCGCCGGTTTAATTTGATCGTGGATTGGGCAAGACAAGTTAGGTTGAGTCGAGTTGGACCGTTTTGACATCTACATTTAGTGATGTGTTTATAGTTTGTAAGGAACTAAGTACTCACAAATATGTTAATGTTTACATTATATGAACAATAAATAATATGATTACCGATATTGTCAAGTAAAAACATAAATTCTTAGCTTCATACATTATAAATATTATAAAGTGCATCCTATAATAATATTTATATAATTAATGAGTTTGTAGAATCCATATAATAAATAAATAAAAAACCGAGCCGGAACACTGGGATAGTTAATGTAGAAAGATGGTTGGATGTATGGGTCAATAAAAGCGACAAGAAGAAATATTTAATAAGCACGATTATTGAGCTACAAAGATAAATAATAATTAAACCATTATCAACAAATACGATCTCACGGGTCGTATTTTGTGTGACGGATATCTTATTTGGATCATCCACGAAAAAATATTATTTTTAAATCCAAGAGTGTTACTTTTTATTGTAAATATCGGTAGAGTTGACCCGTCTCACAGATAAAGTCTCGTAAGACTATCTCACAAAAGACCTACTCAATTTATTATTCTTTTCAGAGGATTATTTATGCTTCCAGATAATCTCGGTTCTATCTTGTAAACCCAAGTCAAGTCTTCTGGTTCCTATATTAAATGAAAGAAAATAATAAATAGTAGCTTGCTGGCATTTTGTTTGTTCTTCCAATCACATGGAGCTTGCCACGTAAAGAGTCTCCCTTTTCTTCTGTCTTTTTCATATTTTAAATGTCTTTACATACAACAAAGGCAGCGAGAGATGAAAAATAGTTACACGGGATGTATGTATGGTTATCAGTATAAAATAGTCAATTGAATTGATTTGTAAGACTGTTTCACCGAATTTTTTGTATTGTTTTGAATTCATCGTCGTCTACGTGTCCGGTGTAATTCAAATTTCGCTTTGTAAAATACATCAATTTCAGAAATCTAAAATATTATTTATTCTTTTTAATTTAAGGTTCAGATTTGGAATATTGTCTCTGATTAAATGTTTCCACTCAATCAAAACAATATTATGTATGAAAATATATGTAGTAATTTATGCTATACGAGTTATATATCTATGTTAATATCTATACTTCTATACTATTTTATTAAGTTTGAGACACTCAAAGTAACTATCTTTGGTGTCATGGTCTGTTTTAATATTTATATATATTAATAAATTGTTAAATTTTAATGTAAGTTATATGTACATAGCGCTTAAGACTGGTCCCACGTAACAATTAAAATGTTTTTGTTAAATAATCCAAATAGAATAAAACACGGAATCAACGGGCCACGTTAGCGGGGGCTAGGTGGTAGGCTGGTAGCCAGCCCATTAAAATCACCAATCTGGCCTAGAATAAGAGCCCAACCAGGAGTGACTGAATCTGTCTGTTTCCGTGTCAAAGGTTCACACTTGGAAACTTGCAGGATTTATAACCTACAATAAATTAGAGGAAGAAATTATATAAAATTCAATTATTAAATAATACAAGACATGCTGGTTATCAAATTAATTGACAACATTCCCCCACCCTTTTCCTAAATTAAATTAAATTATGGGAACGTAAAAAATTTCAAGCGAAAATGAATTAAAAGGTCATAGAAAAGAAGATATGGAGCAGCACACGTCATCATACTTGCATAAATGCTGCCATTTTTTTGGTCAATTGTTGGCATATATTAATGGTTGCACCCAAAATTTTCAATATTGCTACTCGTACTCTATTAATTAACATATTCTTTGGTTGAATTTTTTAAAAGAAGATGGCTTATACTCTTAAAAGATGTTAGTAGTTAATGTTTTTTTTCAAAAAATTAAATTTATTCAAAATATAGTTATTTGTATAATTGATTTGTAAAAAAAGATTTTTTTAATTATTATTTTTAGGTCGATCAATCCCCCAAACAAAAAAAAAAAAAAAAAAATATCTTACTTGGATCTTTGGAGGTGAGCGCTGCTAATCCGTTGAAAGAACAAGTAGCCCCGGCCGACCTCAGTTGAGTCCAGTAAGAGGTAAATGCATAATTGGCATGATTGACCAATGAATTCGGGTTGTAGCATTTCCCACCGGGTTGGATCGGGTCGCAGGTCCCATTACCCTGACTGCAAGCGAATGCCACGGCATCGGCCAACTCCGTCTTATTAGCCGTCACATCCGCCACCACACACCACAGTCTCCCGTTGCTCTCGGGTTTCGGCAGAACCGGGTAGTCGGACAACGGGGTCTTGCCTGATAAATCTATGCGGTACACGTGTGACCCGTTCGGGTACAACAGCCCGAAATTCCGCTCCGTACCCGGACCCGGCTTCATGTTCTCGTTGTACAGTGCGAAGATCATGGTTGGGATCACCTCGCCGGGGCGAGCAGGTGTCCCGACCGGTGGCTTGGCCATGAATTTCTTGACCACGTTGCGGTTGTAAGTGGCGGCGTTGTAGATATTAGCTCCGAGCTGATCCGGGTCTCCTCCACTGGGCCAACCCGTTTCTGCGAGGAATAGCCGAAGATTCGGGTACCCCAGTCGCTTCATAGCGAATATAGTCGCATCCAACATTTGGTCCAACAAATTGGTGTAGACCAAACCCGAAACGGGATCGGTGTAGGTTAGATTCGTGGACTCGAGCAAAGCGTATTCAAGGTTAATCTGGAGTGGTTGGTCTATCCACGCGAAATACGTGTACACATCAACGAAGAAGAAAGATTTGGTCCTATCCAAGAAACGAAGCAATGGTTTAATCACTTTCTCCCTGACATCGGACCTGAAAGTGCCGTTAGAGGGCGGGAATGAAGATTCCAGGGCATCCATAGCTAATGGAGTTCCGACCTTGACTTTTTTCAGCCCAAACTTTTTCACAGAATGTCTGATTTTTCGTATGGCTGGGACGAGTCTAAACCAGGTGGTGTTCGGTGGGTTGCTTAAGATTTCGTTCCCAACGAGAAGGTAGCGGATCTTAGATTTGGGATAGAAAGGAACAACATTTGATTGCACCCATTCATCCGCGAGCGTTTGGTTAGTGGAAATGTCGGGAATGAGGTTGTTCGGTACCATGATTGAGATTTGAATGTCGGTGCTTTGAATGGATTTGAGAATTTTTGGGTTAGTGCCGTAGATTTTGATGCGTTTGGCGTGGAGTTTCTGGATGAGTTTAATGGATTTCCAAGGGGCGGGGAGATTATTGCCCAGTTCCCCGTAGCACACCCCCATTTTCGGCTGCATTACACCACCTGAAATCAAACAACAACAAAACAGTCAAACGTGCGTAGATATACATTTCTCAGTGAGCGCGAACTGGGCACAGTTTCAAGAAACTTACTGGATAAAGAAGCTGAAAAACATAGAACGCAGAAGATAAGTGAAACAGCAATTAAACCCATTGGCGGCGTTGTGTCGATGTATAGATGTGGTTTTAATTGAACCGGAAATGGTGAATATAATCTGAGGATGATAGGCGAGAAAACGTATGGAACACTGAGATGTGGAGGGAGGTTTTGGAAGATATCTACGTAATATGGGACTTGAGTAATTTTCTGGCTTAGAGTTTTAAATATGTTATTATTATTTCTTCGTAGCTACCAATATAAAAGTCTGCACCAGATCCGGCCGAAGGCGACCCATTCAATTCACCCACTACTATTCCCTTTGCCCTCGGTTATTATTATTATAAAAACTTGTAATAAAAATATTCATGATTATAAGATTAAAATCTCCTTAATTCATTCCAAACAAAAAAATTGGGTGATAAATAGCAAAAGATGTTAGTGAATGTGCAACGTCGTTTGCTGAATATGGTGTAAAGTTGTTGCACATATGTTACAGCATACGTAGCTAAGACCCTCTTGACCTTGTAACTATTTTGTTGATGTGAGTGTTACGATGTTCAGATTTTTATTATAAGCTACATTCACGTAAAGTCTCAACTCATGAACATATGGTGTCATCTACGTTTTCGGTGAGTTCTATGAGCTGTATTGATATTTAAAGAAAAACGTGACGTTTTAAAATAAACAATGTGTTGGGTTTTCATGGGAGACTATGTAGTATTTGACTCTGTGTACGACGATTTTGCCACATGATGCAAATCTTGCAAAACATTTAAAAATGTGCTAGGAAACATATAATTTAACATCGATGCTTTTATGAAATTATAAAATTTAAGGATACAAGTATTTAATCATTTATTTGCATCTATGAGTGTTATTGAACTAGGTTGCATCTTATGATTACCATTTTAAGACTTATTAAATGTGAATTTATAATATATATATATATATATATATATATATATCAGTTATAATTTTATATTGCTTTGGTTTTGGCTACTTTATTATTTCACAAATTCAAAACCCAACTATAAATCATCAATTTAATCTTCAACTTTTGTAATTAAAATACTATATTTAAATTAAATACATGAGTCATGGGACCCAATATTTACAGATTTTAGCTACCAATTCCAAGTAGCCGTTGTAGATTGGTCAACTGGCTCTAGTGATTTGATCTCTAACGGCTGAATCCTGCTTGCATCATTTTGTCATTATATTGTTTGGCTTACGAACAAATCAAAGACGATTTTTTTTAGAAATTATTTTAAAAAATTCTACAGAAAAACTATTTTGGTGAAAAATAGGCCACCACCACGATTTTAATTATCTATAATTATTAAAAGAATATATCCCTTGTAAGACAGTTTCAGACGTTTATATACATAAGACGGATGGACTCGTCACATACATATCACGAAAAGTATACATTTGTTATAAAATGTAATAACTTTATCATTAGTCGGATTATACAGGAGATCCATGTGACAAAATTGATTCGTTAGACGGTCTCATAATAGTTTGTATCTTATTTAACTAGCTGTTAAACCTAATGATATGTCTTAAAACTCGGAACAAAGATTTAATGATATAATTGAATTTACTAATTACTATCTTCATGTGCATTTAAAGAAGGAACTTCACATGAAATTTTGCATGGGAAAATAATAGCCTTGATTATATTCTCATTGACTTTACTCTCTTTATTCCCCTCCCACCAAATAACCTTTTTACTGCCTTAATTTCTATCTTTTCAGAACCATGCACATTGCCTTTTCAAGTCCATCGACTTTTATCCACTTTTCACTACTTTTAAGTTTTAACACCACATTCATAGCATTCGTTGCTTGGAAAAATTTGAAAATCAATTGATTTTTTTTGGCCTCTTTTTTAGATCAAGATGGAAGCACATTCTAATATATTTGAAGTTTATTTTTCAATAATATATATTTAACTTACATTATGTTGTTATGTATAAAAGTTAGCTTATAATTTGGAGACTTTATTATTTCACATCAGTTTACACTTCCTATAATGTGGGTTTGGTCAAGGATTTTTTGCCCTATTGGGATGAGACCCCAAAATCATAAGATTTTGAGTACAAATCTTTTCGACTTCGTGAGATGTTTAGATAGTTAAATTATGTTTAGATAAATTACAAAACGACCATGATATATATGTTATTATGTGTCTCAAAGCTTGGTCCTACTAGATGGAAGGGATTTTCTTCTTTGAGTTTGTGGGGCAACGATACACAAATGGACCGGAAGAAAGTTGGCTTGATCTGTTTGTGAAACGTATGAATATGTGAAGGATACAAGGGCCACATAATATGATCTAAGAAACACACCATAAAACAAGAAAGGAAGAAAACAAGATACAACAGAAAAGGCACGAGAACTCTCTGGAGAATCAAGGAACAAAGCCTGACAAAAGAGTTTTTATTTTCTGATTAATTATTCGCTTGTATTGAACTCTCTCTTTCTTGGATATTGAATATACAAGGTGACGATTTTTCTCCGTGGACGTAGGCTGTGAAACGGCCGAACCACGTTATCTTCTTGAGCACTTACAATACAAGAACTGAGAAATCGAAGTAATACCAAAACACCATTGAATCACAAAACTAACAATATATATATATATGTTGAAAACAATTTGATTGAACAAGTTATTTGAAATGTTATCACTATTTGTATGATAAATTGATTTTGTTTTAACTTTTCACACGCGATTATGCTATTTATGTTATAGTGCACATTCTTTAAAAATTTAAGGATATAAAATATGACAACTTAATCGAACAACGTACCCGTTACCAGATTAATTTGCTCGTTAAGAAATCTCGGACCATCACAAATTATTTAGCATGTAATTTTTCTTTTAAACAACGATTCCTTATAGGATTTGAATGTAAATACACAGTCAAACTAAAAATATTAACTTCGACAAATTATAATTTAATTTAATTCTATAAATGGTTGTCGTATTGTCATCATACTAAATCCAAGTCGAGTGCTTGAGTTGGGTTCGATTGAGAAAGAGACTGGATCATAAAGATCCGTCGAGTAGCTTGGATAGAGGCTTACAATAATTTTTAATTAAACTACATGGTATGAGATGGAGCGACATAGATTTTGAGAATTCAAGAGAATGTGACATCGTGACAAGATAACGTAAAATCAATACAAAAACTTATATTTACGCCGCCTCCCACTAATGAGGTTAAATTCAACAAGAAACTCATAAGCTAATTGCTTTGAAATCGCATCACGATGTGCGAAATTTAAAAGCTATAAATCCTACTAAATTCAAACGGACTCTAAATATAACACAAGATTTAGTAAAATGATTTATTTTTTACAAAGCATACTTTACAAAATAAATATATAGTTTTTTTTTTTTTGAAGCTAATAAATATATAATTTATTACAGCTAAATGTGTGAAAGGAAAATTTTGAAATTAAGAAAAAAAAAAGTAAACAAAGGTTGTTACACTTCAATCCTCTTGTTTTATTAATAGTATATATAATTATAATATGTAAATGTATAATATCGCAAATGATTTCTCAAAAGAAAAATAAGTCCAATTTTTAATACATGAAGACAATTTGCATAATAACGACGAAGTTGATTGAATTTTCAACAATTATAATATTTAATTATAAATAAATAAATAAATAAATATATATATATATATATATATATATATATATATATATATATATATATAACACACACTCAGCCCAAATTCTAGCCCATCCCGGGCGTCATATATATATATAAACACACACACTCAGCCCAATTCTAGCCCATCCCAACTGGACGCCCAAACCAGAAGCTGACTTTCAGACGAGAAAATGCAGCAGCCTCCAGCCAATGTCCACCTCGACCGGAGGAAATATACCGCATTCGTACATGCTATTGTTTGCACCAAAACAAAAATAGTCCGATATTTGGAAATCTCGAACTCAATAAGAAATTTGTGACAGTTCCGAATTATTTTGAATTGTAAGAAGCCGGCAAACAGTTTGAAATGAAGTCATGCTTGAAGACCGTTAATCGTGAGAATCATGGAAAAACCGTCTAGTAATCTAAAAAAAAAAATATTCACCGAAAACAGTTTTTCTAAACATAGAATATTATAATAATTTCAGTATTAGTTGGAGAAAATTTTTAAATTTGACGGGGGAAGTGAATTATATAATGAGATCATGTAAACTGAAGTTATAAAATGATAACCTATTAATCTTCTAAATTAAATCGATGGAATATTTAGTTACAAATTGTACGAGGATTAAATTAAATCGGATTAGTTTCTCGAATAATCCTGACCATTCATCACAGTCGGGCCACGAAACCCTAAGGCAGAGAACTCTCTAGAACTCCCAGCCTTCTTAAATGCTTTCTTCCATCCAACGATTCCGAAACTAGCTACACTCTACCAAGTTATCCAATCAAATTTTTGCCGTATCGTTCTTTGCCTGCCTGTACGACTGGAAATGGAGGACGATTTCGATATGCAGCCGCCTGAAGGGATGGATGAGGACATGGATCTGCCGGAGGAGAGCTCCTACATGAAAGTCGGTGACGAGAAGGAGATCGGGAATCAAGGTTTGAAAAAGAAGCTTGTTAAAGAGGGTCAAGATTGGGAGACTCCGGACAATGGCGATGAAGTTGAAGGTAATTGGTTTCTCCTAATTCTGTCGAGGGGATGTTTTTCTTTACTGATTGATTGTTGACAGTTTATTGCGATTTATACAGTTCATTATACTGGAACGCTGTTGGATGGAACCAAATTTGATTCGAGTCGCGATAGGGGAGATCCTTTCAGGTTCACTCTTGGTCAAGGTTAGTAAATCAGCATCGATACTTCTGATTTAAGCTTTTCATACTATTCGCTGTCTAATCCCATGCGTCTGAGGATTATTTTTGTTGATTATTGATAACCAGTTTCGTCAATGCATTCGTACTTTTGTAGATGTGCGGGTACATGTCGTCAAATCACATTGATGGTGACTTACGCATGTTCTATTCCCGTCGGACGTTAGGGTAACTTCGGTTGCATATGTGCCTATTATGTTACTATACGTGGTAATGCTTTGATAGAAGGCAATCAATTGGTGCTAAGTGCAAACCGCACTTCTTTGTAGTTGGGGCTGCCGTGAACAATTTGAGTACTGATCGAAAAAGCACAACAATCTTTGTATTATGTTGTAATTTATAAGGATAGAGTGTGTTGAACTGGGAGTGTAAGTTTTTTGAGATATCACTAAATTAGAGAAATCTTCTGCTTATCTGTCGTGATGATGCATTATTATCAGAACATGCGCACGCCAATATAAAGTCACAAGATGGACAACAACCTATTTTACGATTCTGCAACCTTAATTTGTATTCTGCCCTGCGCTTGCTTTCAGGATTTGTAGAAATGATTTTCGTCTTTCATTTTTGTCAGTGCGCTCTTGATATTTTCGTGTTCATTTTCCTGGCACTACCAATTTTTAAAAAGAAAGTAACTGGCTCCATTTTGCGACAGGACAAGTTATAAAGGGATGGGACCTAGGTATTAAAACAATGAAGAAGGGCGAAAATGCTGTTTTCACAATACCACCTGAATTGGCTTATGGTGAATCTGGCTCACCTCCAACTATTCCACCTAACGCGACTTTGCAATTCGATGTTGAATTGCTTTCCTGGGTTAGTGTCAAGGATATCTGCAAAGATGGCGGGCTTTTTAAAAAAATCATCAGCCAAGGAGAGAAATGGGAAAATCCCAAGGATCTAGATGAAGTGCTTGGTATGGGAACAATAATCCAGATCTCTCATCTTAGTTGATAAAAGATCAATTAAGTCCTGACATACTGATTTCTTTAATCTAGTTAAATACGAAGCCAAGCTGGAGAATGGAACTGTTATTGCAAAGTCAGATGGAGTTGAGTTCACTGTCGAAGAAGGTACTCTCTTTTGAGGAATCATGCAGTTTACAATCTTCCATGAGAGAGCTCTTTGGTCTTTTTTTATTTATTAATAACTTACATAATAAAGATGGGTAACTCCGTCATTAGGCCATTTTTGCCCTGCTCTTTCCAAGGCCGTGAAGACAATGAAGAAAGCAGAAAAGGCCATCCTAACAGTCAAACCTCAATGTAAGATGATATGGTTGCAAGTTATCAAGGCACTGCAAATTGGTTGATTCCAACAGCATAAACATCCTTGTATATATTTAATGCAGATGGGTTTGGCGAAAAGGGCAAACCAGCTTCTGGTGACGAGGGAGCTGTTCCTCCCAATGCCATATTGAACATTGCTTTGGAACTAGTGTCATGGAAGACAGTTTCCAATATAACGGATGACAAGAAGGTTGTCAAGAAAATAATAAAAGAAGGGGAAGGATACGAGCGTCCAAATGAAGGGTCCGTCGTTAAATGTAAGAACATGAAATTCCCTCGGTGGTTTTTGTTCCTGTCAATTATTGAACTTGTGAATTTGACTGTCTCATTTGTTTATTGGTCCAGTGAAATTGATAGGAATGCTACCGGATGGTATTGTTTTTATGAAGAAAGGTCACGGGGAAAGTGAGGATGATCTTTTTGAATTTAAAACAGATGAAGGTATCTGTCTGTATGTCATTTCTCTTTGCTGTATGTGTGTGATAAATGAGTTGGTTCTTACCATTCCTTCTTTTAATTTACAGAGCAAGTAATTGATGGGTTGGATAGGGCTG
This sequence comes from Primulina tabacum, assembly GCF_025594145.1. Classification (NCBI taxonomy): domain Eukaryota; kingdom Viridiplantae; phylum Streptophyta; class Magnoliopsida; order Lamiales; family Gesneriaceae; genus Primulina; species Primulina tabacum. The sequence continues at coordinate 6,009,643 of NC_134557.1, forward strand.
TGATCACAATGAAGAAGGGTGAGGTAGCACATTTGGAAATTGCCCCTGAGTATGCATTTGGTTCATTAGAGTCGCAGCAAGAGCTTTATACAGTTCCTCCAAACTCAACTGTGTACTATGATGTGGAGCTCGTCTCTTTTGTCAAGGTTAAATATTAATGCTGGGTTCTTTTTTAGTGTGTGAGTGCATTGGTCCTAGTGACAAATTGGAGGCTTTATATGTAACCTGGTGTTCAGGAGAAGGAATCTTGGGACCTGAAGACGGAAGAAAAAATCGAGGCAGCTGGCAAGAAGAAGGAAGAAGGAAATGCACTTTTTAAGGCGGGCAAATATGAGAGAGCCTCCAAGAGATACGAGAAGGTGAAACAGCTGTGTTTTGATTTTGGAAGACTAGTGTCTACATTTTGTCATGTTGACTCGTGTAAAAATTCATGACCAGGCTGCAAAGTATATTGAATACGACACATCTTTTAGTGAGGAGGAAAAGAAGCAGTCCAAAGCATTGAAGGTTTCTTGCAACTTGAACAACGCTGCTTGCATGTTAAAACTGAAAGATTATAAGCAGACAGAAAAGCTTTGTACCAAGGTTTGATTTTGTTTTTTCAGCTGTTCCATGTGTTTCCCTTTTCTAATACCGTGATCTAGAAGGGCTAATAATGAGCACCATGTGAAGGTGTTGGAACTCGAGAGTACGAACGTGAAGGCTCTGTATAGGAGAGCTCAAGCTTACACGAATGTAGGAGATCTCGATTTGGCTGAACGTGATATTAAGAAAGCTCTTGAAATTGATCCTGACAACAGGTAATTTTGTCGTTCTGGCCCAACAATCACAAAGCGATTCTGTTTCATTCCGAAGATTATATGCATATATATGTTTTTAATTTTTTTTTGTGCTGATGGAAACAGGGAGGTGAAGCTTGGGTACAAAGCTCTTAAAGAGAAGGCAAAGGAATACAACAAGAAGGATGCCAAGTTTTATGGCAATATGTTTGCCAAATTACATAAGATGCAGCCTGTTGAAGCTAATATCGTGAGTTGCATCATTCTAGTTTGAAATCCTTCGTTTTCTTCTGACAAAAAATAATTGAACCAAACCAGCTCGTTTGTTTGACTGTGATTTCTTTCTTAATATTGAAGCAGAACGCAGCTCCTAAGGAGGCAGAGGCAACGAGCATTGACAGTAAGGCATAATTCAGCGGGGCTCTGATTTTCGTTTTGTTTTAGAAACCTACTTAGTTGGTTACTGGCGAAGGAACCCGTCTGTTCGGTTATTTGGTTTTGATGCATATTCGAGTTCGTGAACTTGAATTGTATCTGCATAATCTGATCCGAGATGTTGTCTTTTTCGAATTTAGAGGGAAACGATAGTTTCTTCCATTATTGCCGAAATATTATGGTTTTGTTTCATCTTTGAGACGTTAATTCCTTCTATCATAAAAGCTCAGTAAGTAACATAAACATAGTTGGTAAGGCTTTCGGGTGTACGGTTTAATGTACGAATTTTACTGACAGGTATACGAAAGCAAACAAGAAAAGGAAAATTCTTCAAATACCTAGCTCCGGTAGAGTTCATTTAGTTCATAGTTTCTCATCTAGGTCTCAAAGACTTTCCATAATCTTATTTTTCTACGTAATTACAAATTTAAATACACCAGTCGCAAAAAATCCACAAAATCTATTAAAAAATTTTATCACTTCAAAAGTACGAAAAATGTTCTTGATGAAATACATTTCCATTAGATTGTTACATAGTCGGTAGCTTGAATTGTTCTTATTCTCTCGGTTCCTCCCTTCACACGTAAATTCCACCTGTATTCATATCGCGGATCTTTTTCTTTTTGTTCAAAACCTCACATGTCGTATCATAATTTGTTCAAGTTCGCAAAGAAAGAACTTACAACAAACAAGCAGCCGTTGCCTTAACTCACAGCTAATTGATTTTGCTCTCGTATCATAATTCGCAAGGTTATGCTTGAAACCAACCTTTGGATTTGCTTCACTTCATAAATAGTATTAGTAACTGGAAGCGCCAGGTAAAACGCAAGTCCGTATGTTAGATGGACACTTCACAGCTCGAGAATCCTCTCAAGGACGGGAGATGAGCCACACCATGTTAGTCACCTTTGGTAGAGCTGTAATGAGGATGAGAACTTCATGGACGACTTTGACGTCGGCCATTTGCATGTCTTGCAGAAAGGGGAAAAATTAATGTACAAGATTAGATAACTCAATTACACCATATTTAGCATCACACCACCATAAAATATGAACATTTGTTAAACGGGATACAAAGGCATACCCGATATCTGATGTTTAAACATGTGAACTGCCTACCACACGCACATCATTATCAATGACTAGCAGGAGACTGCCATCTTGTTGCATTGCCTGAACCAGAGGATCTTGCTTTACATTGCTCTCATAAACAAGATGATATACGGTTATAGGTATGGGCTTCATCAAAGGGCTTCAGTCCCATAATCTCAAAGTCGTGAATCATGCTAGTGTTGATTGTCTAACTAGGAGACTTCAAAATTCTTGCATAGATGAAATAATAAAATTTTGTATAGACTGCTTGCTTGGTCACCGTAAGGGGCAACGATTAGCATACCATTCTGCTTTTCCCGATTTCAGCTCTGCGCCAGCATTATTTTCATTTAATATTTGGCAACTTCCTAAACACAAAGTCGTGTATTTAACCTGACCACGCCAGAATTAGTGTCTCAAAGATCTCGAGTCAGATTGTAAGTTCCAAACCTGCTGGTGTTTAGAAGACCGATTGGAGAAAGCAAAGCATCGACATTTAACGGCTTAGGTAGTGCAATCCGTTCAACAAAGTACAGTAGATCTTCTCATTCATAAAACCGTCCCTCTTACGAAATTTTTCAACAAGTTCAAAAGCATCATTTACCCTGCCATCCCTACACATTTCGTCCAACAAGGTCTTATAGGTTAGCAAATCAGGTGACATAGAATTACCCAACATATCGAACAAAGCCTCGGTCGAATCCTCAAACCTCCTTTTCAAGGCCAGACTACAAATCAAGATCAAGTAAGTACTCCCCTTGGGAACCAACCCTTTTTCTCTCATCTCCTTGTAGAACCCCAATCCTTGATTCACCCTCCCCTTCTCACATAACCCTTTGGCTATATAACTATATGTATAAGCATTTGGCTCGCAACCATACAACCCCATCTCTCGAAAAACACGAATCGCCTCGTCCATTTCAAGACACTTTGAGTACGCCTTGATAATCATGTTCAGCACAAATGAGTCTGGTATGACCCCATAGGCCTTCATTTGCTTAGCTAACGACCTAACAGCATGCAGATACACATAACATACATTCAACCGATCGAATTTCTTCAAAAGAGAGTTCAGTAGCAAAGTGTACGTTTCCAAATTAGGCTTAGCATCCTCGGATTTGGTCATTTTCTTATATATATCGAAAGCGCGATTAAACAAGTGTTTACGCCCGCAGCAGAACTTAATCATGGCATTAAACAAGGGGAGATTTGAGGGGCAAGCACCGGCGATAACTTCTTCAATCAAAGTCTCCGCCAACCCATAACGTTTACCTGAAACTGCAATCCCAATCATCGTGAGATACGTGAGATCGTCGTGCTTGTAGTATCGCTGCTGAGCCGTCCACCGGAAAATATCGAGTGCCATATCCGGGTCAGGTTGGGATCGTAGGACTAGATCCACGTCGGATTGAGTGAACCCAGGTTTGAGGTTCTGGATCCCTGTCTCGAATTGTTTCACCATTGGTGTTCGGGTGCGCGGATTTACAGAACGGTAGTGGTCTATACCGGCGGAGTTTGTGGTGGAGAAGCGGCGGATAGCAACGCGGGACGAGGATTGTTGAACGGGAAAGGAACCTCATCGGTAGTGGTGGGTGCGGTACTAGGCAGCCGCTGCTATCTGTAAAGCTTCTAATAATCTGGCGAAGACTTGGGCCTGGGCTGGATCGGGTCAACTATTTGGGCCTTTAGACCCATGCATCGAAATTACATGTTTTAAATTTCTGAAAATAATATCGTAATATCAATTACCTTTGTAGTTTTCTAAAATTTTCTTTCATTTCTTCTCTTTTTTGAAAATAATTGCTTATACCTAACAATTCCTCTTCAAATAATTCGTCCAACTGACAGTTTACCATCAAAGACATGGTTTTGGTTATGTTGCCAATTATATAATCGAAGAACCGATCAATAACAGTACAAATCAAATATTTTAATACGATTGAAAAAATATTTGTATGATTCTCTTTCCAACATCTAACTAAAGATAAAAAGAAGATTTTCTGATATCAAACTTGAAAATAATTTGATTGTTTGCATTTCATTTCAATCTTGTCTTCACGCAATTTACGAATGAGTATATCTTTTGTGAGACGGTCTCACGATCGAAATTCACAATAAAAAGTAATACTTTTAGCATAAAAATTAATACTTCTTCATGAATGACCCAAATAAAATATATGTCTCACAAAATACGACCCATGAGACTGTCTTACACAAATTTTTGCTTTTACGAATATTCCTATTAATAAAGTTGAATGAATGTTTTCGAAATAGATACATTTTATTTAAACAATGGTTAAAAAAATGTACAAGCATACCACACGTGTACATGAACGCAGTACATATAAAAAAATAGAGATATTTAAAAATATAACCTCCATTCGATTCTCACTTAGATATATGACCTTAATTTTTTAATTAGATGATTGTTATTTCTTTACCCTTTCCACATAAATCCAATAAAAGATATATGACTTTATTTTTTTAATTAAATTATTGTTACTTCTTTACCATTTTCACATAAATGTAATAAGAAAATCATTTTGACATAAATCTAATAAGAAACGAATGCTTCTGTTTAAAATTTGAAAAAGATTACAAATGTCAGTAATATTTCTTGAAAATAAACGGACTAGAAATTAAAAATGTTCAGGAAGTTATTTGGAAATTCTGAAGCAATAAGATATCAAAAGTTGACTTTCTTAGTTTTTTTTTTCTTCCTCTTTTTGTCTTATTCTTAAATCAATAGAATATTAAAATTCAAGAACCTTCATCACTATAAAATCACTACTTTTCTTATTCTTTAAAAAAATAAATAAATGTAAAAGCAATTCACATTCTTCTACTATTTTTTTTCGCTTTTTCACATAGTTTGCAGACAAATGAACAGAAATAACATAAATGATCAAAAGTAAACAAATAACAGAAATTATACATATAATCGTTACCTGGGATAAGCAAATGATATCGGACTAGTTTTTTTTTCTTTATGAAAGATATGTAGAAGAAAGCATAAGAAAGAAAATAATCTAGAATATGAGAAAAGAGATAATGATAGAGAATAGGAGGAAAGGTGCCTAAAAAAAGATATGTAGAGGAGGGAAAATCAATATTTTAGATTAGAGTAAATGAGTAATTAGGTTAGAATAATTATGCTTGAGCATCTAAAGGTAATTTTGACCAAATTCATATAAAAATTTTAAATGAAGGTTAGTTTACAAATTAAAATGGTTAGAAGGTCAAAAATCTAAAAAATTATCCCTAAAAAAATATATCTTCACTTATCTAAAATTTTAATCATTATCTATAAGTATTGGCAAATTATAGTTTCGCAAGGTTTAAAAATTCAATATTGAATTATTTCCTAGAAAAATCACACCTAAAGATAGTCTATGCTTTCTTAAATTTTCCATCAATGCACATTTTATTTATCACAAAAACTTTTACGAGACATGTGTCAATTCTGTGGGACATATCTTCAATCCAACCCAATTAATAAAAAATATTAGTTTTATATCAAATATATATATATTTTTTTATAAATATGAATCGAATGAACTCATCTTACGAATATAAATCAATCAGGCCATAAACCAGACTGAGTGACTTTCTATCAATTTGCTTTATTAGGTTGCTTAGACGGTAAGGGAAGTCCAGGGACAAATTTGCCATCACAAACAAACTAATTGAAAAAGCTACAAACTAAATCCAACTTGCGACGTACATTTTTATAGCAAGATTATAGTTTTTCTTTAATATTTTGTATATTGTTTAAACTTTACACGCCAAAAAAAATCATTTTCAGAGAATCTTTCAGATTGTAACGGCAATTTAATATTGATACTAATAATTGCATACCTAATTAAAATAACTAAAAGGCTGAAAATTGCAGAAATCTTTTGTTAATCCCCAGAAAGTTTGTATTTTTATTAACCATTTTGTCGTCAAAAGATTAATATATAGATAGCTAAGGGCATCTTTTCATACCCCCATTGAACCCCACTACTTAACATTTTTCTTGTTATTATCGATAGACAAAATCTTATGTGAGATGATTTTACGAGTTGTATTTTGTGAGTTATTTGGGTCATCCATGAAAAAATATTACTTTTTATGCTAAGAGTATTACTTTTTATTGTGAATATCGGTAGGGTTAACCCGTCTAACAGATAAAGATTCGTGAGCACCGTCTCACGAGAAACTTACTCTGTGAATAATTTTAAAAATATATATTGGCAATTCATATATTTTTCTTCTCAGAATCTTATCATTGCCAACATGAGATTCTTCGTATTTCCATTTTTCAAATTATGGGTCGCTTTGTAAATTTGTCGTCCAATCAAATACAATTTCTTAGAAAAATAAATTTAAAATACTCCCGAATTGCAATTACTATTATTTTTTTTAGGAACAAATATCACTATTATGACCTCTCACCTCAGAAAAAGTTTGCCTCAAATAGAAATGGAAAGAGGACAGACGCTTCTGTTTAGAAATAATCAGTGAAAATCACACAGTCTCCCCTTAATATGTGCCATAGATTGTGATATATCCTTGTCATTTGTTTGAAGACTTGAAATGATAATGATGTCGCACTCATACAGCATAAGTAGCCGCTGTGTAATTGACCTAACCATATTCAAAAATCTTGAAAAAGATACCAATTAAACTTGTAGAATTCGTACACCAAGAACAATAAAGTCACCAACTCACCGCCACAATCTTGTTTAGTTTATTTCGAGTTGAATTTTGATATATATCTCGTAAAATTGACTCATCAGACGATCACACAGGGATTTTTGTGTTATTTCGTATTTGAACTAGTTAAAATACTATCTTACATTACAATGGTCTTGAATATTCTAATATTACAATGGGTACTCAAAAAACATCCCAAAAGAGTAGGAAATACGAAATCAATTAAAGTACAATGAATAATACAGGAAGAATATATATATTAGCAACTTCTTCTGGCCAGATGAACCATAATTCTCAAATCTTTACACCATATAGCTTTTTTTACTTGTTTCCGGGGAGCTCTGAATCTTCCATTAAAGAGTAGTTTTCACCGCTCAACTTTCACATCACTCGCTTGATCCATCTGGAAAATGCTAAGCAGACCACCTTCCCCGAATTCCGGGAACTGAACGATACCGAGGAAAACGACTTATTAACGATGTTCTTCGACATTTTAAGGTCATATATGAAACAGGAAGGAAATATTTCAAATTTAACTTACACCAAATCCGAGTGGGCTTAAATTTTGACTCGGTTGCGTGTTTGGAGTCGGATTATGCTGGTGATGTACATTCAAGAAAGCTGGTGGAGAGGAATCCAAAGGGTACATTGGTTTTGGTCCGTTTTCCATGCTACAATCCAGCCCTGGATTTACCGAGGCTAGTTTCATCGATAGGTACTGTAAAAACAACAAAAAATCACTGTAAGATCTGTAATATCAGCCAAGAAAGTCAAGACATCGATTGATTTATCATGAATTTACCTCGACCTGACGTTGCAATGATTGTACATAATTTATGATTTCGTCAAGCATCAGTGCTTTTCCAGTCACCTGAGTCAGAAGAAATGCACAATATCAAGTTTCTTGATGGATATTTTTCTTAAAGAAATTCAAGAAAAGTTGAGCGAACCTAAGTTTTTGTATACCTTGTTACAACCTGGTACAAGATCCTGCAAAAGTTTCATTCTGTCGCTGATTTTCTCTCGTCGGACCTAATCAAAAAGCACAAAGATTCAGTGTAATTACACACGAGGATCGAAAGATGAAATTTTGTAAGAAAAAAATATGTCAGAAAAATTTTGGCTTACTCTTTCTGCTAAGCTGTGGCTGTCAGTAGCTTGCCCCCTTCTTGCTCTGACATGAATGTAGTCCTTTGGAGGTTCAGGTGGCTTTTGATTAGTCTTTTGTTTCTCATTTTCAACAACGGTTTCCTTCTCTGGTTTAGCACTGCCATTTTCGATTTTGCCTCTTTCTGCGGATTTCGAACGCTTGATATTTGCATCATCGTCGCCATCGAACCACTGATAACACTAGTGTTTCTGTTTGTTTAACTAAATGTGTCCAAACTTCGTTCAACGTGAAGGCAAATTTGCATACATTGTACTGAATATAGTTACCTTAGCTAAAATGGATCCATCTTCTTTAGATTTGCCTCTGGTTACTGGTTTCCTTTTTCTTGAATTCAGCTCGTTCGAGATTTTTGAACCTGTTTCTACAACTGGGATTTGATCAGAAACGGTAGATTTTTCGTTAGAATCCGAGACCAATTCGTTAATAGGCGCTCTGGTTTCACTCATGGATTGGCACAATTTCTGGCTTTTGAGCTGCGACTCGTCTTGCTTGATAGATGGGCTGCTAGAAACTCGGGATAGCTTTCCATTCTCCGTCGACGGAGTACTGGCTCTCGGTAACAATCCAGCATTGTTTATTCCCCGCAAGTGGAGGTGTCGTCCCATTGAAACTCCATCTGCCGAAGCAAGAAAACTTGGCAGCTCTTTCCGCAAACCCCGGATCAGTGGAAAATGAAGGAATAGGATTCAGAGGCACCGAATATCCCGACTTGGGGGCGTGTATTTGATCAAGAATCGGGAAATTTTTCTTCGAAAGAGAACTTAAAGCAGTACTGTAACAAGAATCATTAGTGTTATTGTTAATATCATGACAATAACCACCCCCCGCCATGCCAGTGGTTACAGACGGTGGGAAAACGCCGGAGTTCCGAGTGCCACCACCCAGTTTCCCGATCAATTCTTGGAGGAAGAAAGCGTCGGTTGACAGTCCAGAGATGCACGCCGATGGGGAAGACAACATTGAGCTGAAAGCCAACTCAAAATGCGAATATTGGTCGACAGAGGAACTGTGAGTCAACAAAGATTGCTCCGCCTCGGAATTCAGCGCATTCCACGCCATTGGTGTCATGGTTTCGAATTCCAGCGGCTGCGGAGATGTGATCCCAGCATTTATGAAGTACTCCGTATCCATCATCAATAGTTTGTGGAAGGAAAATGAAAGGGTACACCAGAGTGGACAGAAAGTGGCAAACAAAGGAGAAGGGGAGGAAGAAAGTTGGGTGCTCATCAAGTTTTATAATGGCGGAAAGGAAAAGGAAAAAGAGTTTCCTTCCCTTTTTTATTTCATAAATGAAATTTTTTTAAAAGTATAACAATTAAATACATATTTAAGAACCATAAATACATGACAAGTTTTACAAATCATTAGAATTATAATATTACATCAATATATTATACATAATTTATCATCACACCTCGTATACACGAGATTCAAATAGTAAAAAAAATTATAGAGCTCGGACCCAAATCAAGAAATTAAGTTAAAAGTAAGTCTATTGAGAGATGGTCTCACGAATTTTTTCTGTGAGACGGGTCAATCCTAACGATATTCACAATAAAAAGTAATATTCTTAGCTTAAAAAGTAGATTAGGTCTGTTGTGAGACGGTCTCACGAATCTTTATCTGTGAGACGGGTCAACTCTATCGATATTCATAATAAAAATTAATATTCTTAGCATAAAGAGTAATACTTTTTCATGGATGACTCAAATAAGAGACATGTCTCACAAAATATTACCTGTGAGAGCGTCTCACACAAGTTTTTACCTAAAAAGTAATATTTTTTTATGGAATACCCAAATAAGATATTCGACCCACGAAATTAATCCGTGAGATCGTCTAGTATGAGTTTTTGTGTTAAGTTAATTAGAAACTTACAAAGGTTGATCGAGGATGTACTAATTAGTTTAAGGTAGCCGGGAAAAGCGGAGGTAGAAAGGGTTAAATGCCGGGCCTTAAACGTCAAACCACCAAATTGTCCACCCTCTCTTGATATTGCCAACTATGTTAAAATATAATTTTAAAATCAAATTTTTTTCAACAACAAAACTTAGAATATGAGAGAAAAATCCAATGTGGATTTTGGTTTGGGAAAACAATTTTACTAAATTTCGTTATTTCTTGTTTAAACTAAAAGACAGAATGAAGTGTAATTGGTAATGGTTGGAGTTTTAAGTAATAATATTTCCTCACATTTAATATGTATAATAGATAAGGATTCGTCATTTAATGGAGGTTGTTATTTTTTATTTTGATTTTATGTCTTATTTAATTAGATTTGTACACTTGAAAATGGATGCTTCGTTCTACTTTTGGAGACATAATTTCGAAGGGTCGCTTTAACAAATATTGCTCATATGTCACCATATTTTCCATGGTATATTTTACCCAACGTACCGAATGTCGATGATTTATTTTGTTTTTCTTTATTTAAAAAAACCCTTATTAAAAAATTTTGACTATAGTAACGAGTAATATAATTAATTACAAGAATAGAAAAAATTGTAATTTTGTTTCTAATTATTTGTATTTTCAGGATTTTGGTAATCTATTTTGTAAAAATTAGATCTTAGTCATTTATCTGTCATTTTTTAACAAATTCATTCTCATTCATGGGATCACTAATACAACACCTCACACATCATCACAACATCAACAATATGTCCGTCAAAAAAAAAAAGATAACGCGCTAAGATTCCATTATGACAACATAAATAGCAAAAATCGCGAAAAGACAAATATATTTTTCTTAAATTTTAATTTTTTAAAAAACTTAAAAATTAATATTTAAAGATAGAAAGAAATTACTTAGAAATAGATTATATGAATTTTTTTAGGAATTTGAGTAGTTTGGAGGAATTTATTAATATATATTTTATCTCAAATTTTGCAAAAAATAATAATTATAATAGGATACTCTTATCTACACACTTAAGCATATAATTAAGTTAGTATAATAGATCTTTCCTGAATAATATACAAATTAATAGAAGGTTGATACATTAGATTTTGATTCATTTAACATCATTACAGTAATTAATATTTTTGTTATTTTATAAATTTTAATTAATTTTTCATTATAAAATTATGATTTTTTAATATAAAAATGCATCAGAATTAAATTACTAGTTTTATAATAATTTGAAATCTTATATCATTATTATATAAACTTTTACGTATCGAACGATAAAAAAAGATACATATCATAAAAATAGACAAACCAGAACGTTAATGTACTAATCTAGTAAGGGGTAAATATTTTTAGTAAAAAAAAAAAGCAAATACCAAATTGATCAAAAATACTTATTTTAAAATTGTTTATTTTATCATGAATCTCGACATTAATGGCCATTTGTAAAAAACTTTAAAATTTTTGATTAAGATTGTATGATGTCACAAATATTTGACATCAAATATTAAAATAAATAAAGTGTAGTTTATAAAGTCATGACAGTATACCATATTAGGCAAAAAATTTGGGATGATAACTCTATTAGATTTATAACTCAAAATTGATATATTATCTGCAGTGGAAAAGACGACATATAAAAGTTTACAATCAAATCAGTGTCAACCAAAAAATTATAATTATAGGTTGAGTACTTAAGATATATGGATGAAAAATGAAAGGTCGAGTGAAAATCGTATAGAGTGAGTCGACACATATATGTTACAAATGTTTCACGTCAAATATTAAAACTAATAAGTATATATTATAAACTCATAATGATATATCTGTTACCCATTAAACAAATATTTTGGAAATAATAACTCTCTCGAGTTTATAACCTCATGATCTCATGAATGATGCGTGCTTAAGTCATTCATCGAGTATTTTCCAAAATAATAATAAAAATCTAATGTAAAGCATACGTAAAAGCATATTATTACGATATATAAATAATAATAATAATAATAAGTAGCTATAGTTTTATTGCATCGAGAGTAAAAGTTTGTTTTGGTCAAACGTATTTTATTTTTATCCTAAAAAAATGAAGCCATTGGTTGTTCTGAAATTTGGCCTCGAACTTCACATTCCCATTTTAGATTTCGCAATGATTGGGTCAATAGATGTTGCCAATTAATTTTAATAGAAATCCCACGATTATAAATAAATAAAAACTCAAAGGTAAATAAATTATCGTTTCTCTTGAAAAACTTATCATATCGATATATTAAAACCAACTTATTAAGTGAAACATTTTTTTTTTCAAAATATCTTTAACCAGTAATTAGTTGGTAATTAAAAGGGTTCGTTTTTATAAAATAAGAAAAGAAAAAACGCATGGTGCAACAATTGTTTATGTTGAATAGAATATGTATCTTATGAGACGGTCTCACAAATTTTTGTATGTGAGATGAGTCAGTCTTACCGATATTCACAAAAATAAATAGTATTTTTACCATAAAAAGTAATATTTTGTCATGGATGACCTAAACAAGATATTCGTCTTACAAAATACGACCCATGAGACCGTCTCACACAAGTTTCTGCCATGTTGAATATTGCAATCGAAACGTAGTGCTTGAATTATTGTACATTTTAATAGATTTGAATTGTATCATTGCCGCTATTTATAGTTTTTGGTAAAGCGTATCAAAAGCTAAGTCTTACAAAAAGGTTGACATATAGATACAAGTTTTTTAAAATAATATTATTCTTTTTATAATGTATATTTGTATTAATTTAGAGCTTTTTTTACCTACAAATTAAGTTAGTAGTTTTTACAAAAATAAAATTTCCTGGTGAATTAAGGTTAGGGAGATGGGGTTCATTTCATATTACATATAGAGTCACTATCCCATTATAGAATTAAGGGTCCAAATTTAGCCACACATACATAGGGTCCGTATTTTTTTTTAAATCACATATTTGTGAAATTTGTCCATCTAAATCATGTGGGGACAGTACCCCACATGTAGCATCGAAGATACCCGATGATGGATAGGTGGATGATTGCAATAAATTCCAAACCTCGGCGATGAAATTGGGTTTGGTCGGATTCCCATCGCGAAGAAAACGACGAATTTTTCTCATCTACAGATGTATATTTCAAGAATCCATTCCATAATATTCCAGACATCGATCCTCATTTCCTGTGGAAATTTTAACTATTTGATTTCTGACAAAACATTAATGTTCCATCTAAAAATGAGTAGAATACAACAAATTAATACAAAGAATATAAAATTCATCACAGATTAAACAAATAGTTTCAGTTTCATAATATTTTTTTTATACGGGTTTTGTATAATTTTTCATAAATTGATGATATTTATACTCTAATTTATGAGTAGTTTTTGATATACTCAAAATGGAGCATGACCAGCATAAATTGAAGTATAAATAATCTTAGCCTTTTTAATTTCCATGTACCCACTTTGGAATAATAACATAAATATATGATAATTTCACCTGCTGTGTTCAAGTTCCAACTTGTAACTTTGTAATTAGACAAAAAATATAATGCATCATTAGATGATACTGACACAAAATTTTCATTTTAAATGATATTTAATTTCATTAGATGTCAAATGAATGACACTTCATAAAAAATTAATGCGAACACTCTCAGTGCTTGAACATAGATAGGGCCGGACTTTTTATAAGGCCGCCATAGAGGCCATCACCTCAAGACCCAGTTCTTGAGAGGGTCAAATATATATATATTTTGAGTTGATTATCTATTGAAATAAATTTTTTTGTCCAATATTAAATAAAGAGAAGAGTAGTCTGAATATTTTTTGTTTATAATTGATCAAACTCGATCTTTTTTCCAAGTTCGATTTGAACAATTCAAATCAAAATATTTTTTAAAGTCTATGGGTTTATAAATCTCCAACGTGAATGTGAAAGATCAATATATTCATATATTTTACAAAAACAATATCAAAAGACTTTTTCAAGTCTATGGACCGAAATTTTCCTTCTTTTTTTTTTTTTAACAACATAATCGGTTGGCCAAAGAAATGAAAAGGCGGGAAGTATATTGAGATGGATTGGAAAAAGTTGATCAAATTGAAGTCCAAGGCTCCAAGCGTGCACTTATTACTTATTTTTTAATTTCAAAAAAAAATAAAATTTTACATTATTTTATTTCAACGATTATTTAATGTGTTATAAATAGCTATATTAGAATAAGAACATAAAATTGTAGATTCAGTCCTTAAATTATCAAGAATCTATTTTTTTTGTCTAATTTGTAAGCAACTATTATCTAATTCGACAATGGTCCTTAAAATAATCTCGTATTTTTCTCTTGTTTTCCCTTTGTTTTACGGTTGAGACAACTCTGAAAAGCTAACTGGCTCAGCAAGAAGACAATAAAATTTTAATGAAATTTACATTTTTAAAAAAAAGTTATATTGTTTGAAGCCTTGTCTGTACTGAATAATACCTTTTTTTGTACTAATTTGAGTTAAATCGAAAAATAAAATTTTCACTAATTTAGTAAGATAATACTTAATTTCACGGTACCATTCATATCTTAAATTATATTAATCGGAAAATTTATAATAAAATTATATTTTATCAAAATAAAATATATTTTTATTTTTTATAAATGAATTATAATTGAACACGAATTCGGAATTTCTGGAATTTGACTATCAAATTATTGCGAAAATTTATTATTGACTTTCGAATGAAATTTTTTATACAGTCACTTTTGCTAGCTATATCCTCTCCGAATGACAGGTGAATGTTCATTGTATCCAATACATATTTATCGAGTAGTCGGTGTGTTTTGTCCTATCAATGGCCCCTGGTTTTGTGAGACGCCTTACGCATTAATTAATTAATTAATTATCACATAACATCTCGGATTGGTTTAGTAATAAACAATTTTTGTTTTTGTTTTTCTGTTAAGAAATAGCTAATTTAACATTTATAAAATATTAATTAATAATTAAATTATGAATTTAAATAAAATTAATTAATATAATTTAACTAATCTACATCTTCACCGAAAAATGAATACATTTGAATAACAACTTCGGGGGTCAAAGTCATGGCCTCACATAAATTTAGGGTGTTTCCAAGTGAAAACCGGAATATAATATAATTTTTAAAAAATATATTTAAATGATTTTTTTAAGATAATATAAACATTTTTATATGAAAATAAATGTTATTGTCGTCGTTGCTAAGAAAATATAAAATATAAAATCGTTAGCATACGGTATCTTATTATCGTCGTCGTTTTCGTCGAACACACTTCAAAACCTTGTTCTCCTGGTAGTGAGAAACAAACTAAAAAAAAACTTTGTTTAAGGTAGTTTAAGAGAGATACACACATTAATCGCCAGTTTGTAAAAGTTTTATTGCAAAAATATTTAAGCTATTTAAAACAAATAAAGGATAAATTCTTACGGAAAAAACCTTTATCGTATATAAGAAACTATCGGAACATAAAATATAATTTTTAACGTCGTATGGACTAATATGGGCTGGACTACGATGAAATTATTAATGTGGGCTTTGACAAAGGTATTGAAAAACAAGATCGAGATTTGGCCCAATGGGCCATATCCATCTTACACCGTGTGTCCACGACAAATTCAGCTCAATTCAACCTAGATATTAGATCAGATAAAGTCATCAAAATAAATTTATTTAGATATTCATATATTAAACTCAAGTTTAAGTATTTCATTTAAATTCTTATATTTACTTATGTAATATTTATTTTAATTTAGCAACTTATTAACTTAATTTAAGTTTATTGAACTTTAAAGTAAATCAAGTATTATACGTAAAATGAAGTTTAATATACATATATAATTGACTTTAGTTAATTATCACAACAGAGATGCCAATTAATTATTTGTTGGGTCAACAACCCCTCGTCGAAGTTAATTATTAAAGACAAATTTTACCTTATCTCCATTCATTAAATATTGTACATTATCCAAATGTATGTTTGGCCCCCACTTTCTTTTTCTTTATCGAATTATTTTACCTTATGTAAGATAAAATAATTCTAATATAATATGATTGTTATTCTCAATATATATGTATAAATAAATGATTATTGTTAAATTGCACATAAAAGATTTAAAGCACATATGTTCATTTACAAAAACTAACGTGAGCATGTCTCATATAAAAAGTTTGTGAGATTGATCTTGAACGCGATCCATAAAAAATATTATACAAAAATTCACGTGAGACTATATAGTAAAACAACTTTATGAAACAAAACTTCAACACATAACCTAATACATGAAACATTAATTTTGATAACCATAATATTATTTTAACTGCAAAAGTGCCATTTGTTTTAATTTATGTTATGTGGAAACATGTCAGCGAAAAATATTTGACTCGTGAAAAATATTATTATTTAGGTTTAAAATATCTTTTTTTAGCTATATTATGAACAAATATAATGTTATATTAGTTGATTTGACAAAAACATTGTTTTTTTGTCAAACATATTATTTTTCAATGTATGTGTAAATATAGTCAACCCGTCTAACAATTATAAAAATACGAGAATGTTGCAATTGAGACCCGACGGTGCTTTAAAATTATGCCGACTGCTGCCAAGGCGCAAACCGACAGCACCAAAAATGTTCCAGTCGACCAATCTAACAGGCAAGGGATCCTTAATGCTGATTAATCGCCATATGCATCCTAGATGCTACAAACGATTAGGGGAGCCACCTTTGAAAGTAGAAGTTGAAAGAAAAAACGATAGTTTAAGAAACGCGAAGAAGAATAGGCAAAAAATGGGTGCTCGATTATGACACATTCACATAGTGATATAAAAAGAATAATCATATTAAATTTGCATGTTAATTGCAAGGAGAATATTATATTTTTAGAGTCTAAGAAGTCTTCAGATATTTAGACGAGACACATACAACTAGACTTTATTTTGAATATGTTGACAATTATGTTAAACAATAAAAAAATTGTTCAGATTGTAACTAACAATCAAAATTGATTATAGAAAAAAACATCACGGGGTCTTTTGGAGTTCACGTGAAACTCACACCGCCAATCTCAAACTTTAAAGTATTAGCAAGCTTCCAAGATTTAAAATAGTTATTTGGGAAAGCATTCAAAACAAATGCATGTAAAAAAAAATGATAATATATTTGAACCATGTACATAATGGAATACCTATGGTGCTCGCAAACCCAAATTGGAGAGAGTGGCATTGATGAAGTTCAACCGATTCGGGGTCTCACTTGGAAGATAGTTGATGAAACAAGTGGAACATATGAAAATCTACAACCTCGAAAAATCTATAGAGTGAGAGACTTCACGAAAATGATTTTTTTTTTTGTATCACCAAGAAGAAGATAACAATCACAATGATGATATTGAGTTTGTATCCGATAAAAAATAAGTTTTAAAATTATAAAGAAGAAGTGATATAAATCAGTGGTATTCGATTAATTGTTTAATTTTGAATGTATTTTTTAATTTAATGTTATTGTGTTCAAGATATATTATATGATCGATTATGTTGATATCACGGACGTCTAATATCTGTCTAGACGACCTAGACATTGATCTGGCTCGATTAACGTTAAACAAATTTTAGTCACTTGATACCCACTCAAGTTCATTAACCATTTTCTTAGGCTCGATCGGGCTCAATGGCAAAATCCAAACTAAGATTGATTATTCAACTAGTACAGTTATCACATTAAGTTCTTGATCGAATAGCTTCCCGGACTACGTATCTCATAATTCGCGTGTATAGGTTTATACATGATTTTTATTAATATTTTCCAACTTAGTTTATCTTATTATTTTAGTAACTTTTAGAATTTGAAAAATTAGAATACGAGATTCGGTAGTTAATAAGTACAGTAAGTAGGTGAGTAATAAACATTTAATAAAGTAGGTGAGTAATAAACATTTAATAAAGTATAATTTATGATATTTTATGTTTGACAAAAACTTGTGTAAGAAGATCTCACGGTTCGTATTTTGTGATACATATATCTTATTTGGATCATCCATGTAAAATATTATTTTTTATGCTAAGAGAATGACTTTTTATTGTGAATATCGATAGTGTTAACTCGTCTCATAAATAAAGAATCGTGAAACCATCTCAAACGGTATTTATATATATTTTTTCATGAATTGTACAATAGAAAGGGTCCCGGGAACCAAAAAAATAAAAAATAAAAAATAGGTGGCATTTGTACAAACCTACACATTGATAAAATTAATGATGAATAGAGTAGCAGCCAGTTGGCCAATCCTTATGCCAGAGACTTCAAGATTTCTTATCCAACCACCAAGTCCATTCAAATTATTTCATTAAAATAAAATAAAAAAATCTGCCACGTCGACACCCCATCGATGCAATGGATGGGCATTCGACCTACTAAATATTAATTCTACGTCTACACGTTTTTTATTATCTGATATTATCTATGATTTTTAACACCTAATCCATATCCATGATAATCTATTATTTATGATATCCATTTATATAATATTTTTATAGATATTTATTCATAAGACGGGTCGGTTACCTATATAACAAAATCGAATAGCGAAATCGTTTCACAAATTTTTTGTGATATAATAATATTTTTTAATTTTTATTATAACACAAATCTATTAAATTATATATATATTAGTTCAATTGTTATGTTTTGAATTTAATAATAGTTAATAGTATAGATCTCTTATGAGACGATCTCACGAATTTTTATATGTGAGAGGAGTCAACCCTACCGATACTCACAATAAAAATTAATACTCTTACCATAAAAAGTAATATTTTTTCATGAATGACCCAAATAAGAGATCTGTATCACAAAATACGACCTGTGAGACCGTCTCATACAAGTTTTTTCCTAATTAGTAACAGTTGGAATTTTGTAGATAGCTGAAAGCATAACGTCTCCTTACGACTTGAGCTTTTCGATAAACTTTGCATACATTATTTTCAAACGAAACAAAAAGGCTGGCTAGTGATGAATGGTGATGCACGTTAAAATAATGCAACAATTAATTGAGTAAGAATAACTATAAATTTCTGCTCGTCAATTATTAGTTTTTGTTTTTATATGTTGTTGTTTTTTTTAATTTTTATAAGATCAATGATTATAAATAAAAATAGTAAATTTTAAACTTAAAAATGCAAATATGAAGCAATTTGTGAAAATTCATTATACAAACAATATATTTTTATGGAACTCGATATCAAATTATTGTTTTGTTATTGTAATAAGTAATATTATATTATTAAGTTTGAGACCATTAAATAACTATTTTTAAAAAAAAACATCAAAATATTTAATTATATAATGATGGTTTTTACCTTACTAAAATCTTTTCAATTTAATTCAAATTTAAAATAATAAAAACCAAAATAAAATTTTAATTCGAACAACTATTTTAAATTGAAAATAATGTTATTAATTATTTAGTATTATTTGATCATATGAATAATAATAATAATAATACGGCAAAAACTTATTTGAGACGATCTCACGAGTCGTATTTTATAAGACAGATATCTTATTTTAATCATCCATGAAAAAATATTACTTTTTATCGTGAATATCGGTAAAATTGACCCGTCTCAGTGATAAAAATTTGTGAAATCGTCTCACAAAAAACCTATTTTAATAATAACACATATGACACATATGCATCTTTTATTAATTAATTATAAATTATGACCGTTGTTATAAGATTTTAATGCCATTGATTCGTGAAATAAATTAGTTTATAAAAAGTCATTATTAATAATAATACGTAATAGCCATGGAACCGTTGGATTTATTTGACAAAATCTTTTTCTAAGGATCTTACACGGTTTTTCCCGATTTACACGTGACGCGAGGCTAACCTGCGCCGACATGTATACAAAGTGCAGTTGCCGCGTACAATGGATAATACCGAGAATAAAAGAAACATATATGCACACAAAATGACAAAATTTACTCATAAACTAATCGGAGTTCGAAATTAATCAACGGGTACGGGCGGCCGTAGCGGGCAACAGCACACCTCCGCCGTTGACACCGGCGTCAAAGCCGACGGCGCGGCATTTGACCGAGTAGCATTGATTCACTGGAGAAGTAGAAGAAAACGACGCCGGAAAGATATTTGTTGTCCGGCGGTAGGTACCCAACCATTTGTTCTGCATGAAGCGGTGTTTCCTCCACGGTGGAAGGAGCAGGCCCTTGCGCTTCAGAGATCGTTTGGCAGCGTCGCTCATGACCTTCAAAATTTGCTTTAAAGTATCGCTGGTTCCCACAAAAACCGCCGGCAAGCATTTCTGGAGACACTCGTAAGACTCCGTAGGTCTCGCGATCTCGAATTCCGAAGCGAACTCCAAGTCGATGAAGTATCTCATGTTCTGTTCCGGCCGGATAACGTCGATGAACTCATGGTTACCGGAAGTGAGTCCGCCAGAGCTGTCCCACTTGGTCTTGCAAATCGCCACGTTATAACCAAAATTTCTCAAAAACGCCATCACATTTCTCCGCACGGTCTGTTTACTAGATTTCGCGCACGAAAACACCTGCAGACCTCTCATGACATGAGCCAAAAGCACTTTCTGAAACAAATCTCTCTGATCCCGCAGGATCGGCTCAATCAAATCCACATTCACCTCATTCGAATCAGAGATCGACGGATCACGCTCGCCAATAATATACTCAGCGCATTCAGCATCTTCCGGAACAGAATCTCCGGCGTCACCGTTGAAGCCAAAGAAGATATTGGAGAGACTGGGCGAGATGACGCCATCCCCGTCCTGACCGCTGTGCTCACTTCCGCTGCTTACGTAACCCGGGTCAAAGCCATCACGGCCGACGATTCTGGCCTTCACCCTCTCATCCAACGGGTCAGTTACTCCCTTCATTCTAGTGTACATTTCTCAGCTTTCTTGAAATTTTTTATCTCGAGTTTCTTTTATCACGATATAAAAACAATTAAGGGGATGATAAATGGCATAATGGAGAGGAATTTACAAAAGAATATTCGAAATTAATAAAAAATTTATGGATAAAGCTGAGACTGGTTGGAAAGTATATACTGAAGGTGTATTCGAGTGGGTGGGTTTTAAAATAGAGCGACCAGCATCAGGCATATCCGTTGGATTCTTCTATCCGTACTCTTACGTAGACGGCTCTGATAGGGCCACGCGTACGCATTCTAGACCTCCAAGCACGTGTCATGCACTTGTGGGCACCTGGTTAACGTGGGGTTTATCCAGGCACACTCAAAATTTTTTTTAATGTAATTTTATCATCTTAAGTAACTTTTATCTAAAAATAGAAATACCATTTGAAACGAAAATCAAATATATTTATATAAAAATTGTGCATTGTTATTATCAAAACTATTTTCACATAAATTTATAAGTTGTATGTTGAATATATCAAAATTCTCGTGAGATCGTTTCACATATTAATTTTGTGAGATAGATATCTGATCTGATTAACTTAAGAAAGGCAAAAATGAGACGGTATTATATGTCGTATTTTGTGAGACAGATCTTTTATTTGGGTCATCCATGAAAAAGTATTACTTTTTATGCTAAAAATATTATTACTTTTTATTGTGAATATCGGTAGAGTTAAATGTCTCACAAATAAATATTCGTGATCTCGTCTCACAAGAAACCTAATCCTTAAGAAAAAAAATACTATTTTTATGCCAAATTTTTATGATAATCATGGATCCAGTCAACTGATTTCAGTATTTCACAGACAAAAAAATGTGAAATCATCCCAGCCATATTATAAAGACCTTCTAGAATTAAATTTTTCCTTTCTTTTAGATATTTGAATAAATCATTATATTTTAATTTATTTTATGATCACAACTCGTCTCTCAAAAATCACTTTCTTTTTAAATATTAACAGTCAAATTAAATCCAATTAGCTATGTTATCAAATTTTAAAAATAAGTTATAATCCATTAAATCGTTATATACTAGTACGACTTAATAAAAATATATTCGATCAAAAGTTTTACCACATCAATCTATGATTTTAGCTTCAGTTTTCCTTCGTTTGGCTCGTGTTCTCCGTCAACCATTGCTTCTTTTGATGCATTTCTCAATTTTATAATGTATATTTTCAAAGAACTGATAGGTGTGATACAAATCTTTATTTCACGAATTAAATTTTACAGCCAATTATAATTGTAAATTATTATATTATTCGAAATATTGATTTATCATTTTTATATCTCACATCGTATAATTTCACGAATCGAAGAAAAATATTAAAATTTTAACATGAGTCCCAAACGGTAAAAATAGAAGTAATATAATGGATTATCCAATAGCAATAAATGGGTGTGTGGATTTGGAGATTGGGGTCGTCTCGGCTTCTGGGTAGACGATGGAGCTGAGGCATGAAATTAAGGGGGATGGAGTGTGGCTCTTGGCGATTGGAAGAGTTGAAAGATAAGAGAGACAAAATGGAGGTGAATGATTACTTGGGATTTATTCCACAATCAACAGTTTTATGCAAAACCTAATTAATAACATATAGCTTGTGGTACAAATTATAAAAGATTATGTAATTTCTTTTTGTATATTAAAATTTCACAAAAAATCTTGTAAAATCTATTCATCAGTTAATTTTGTGAGACAAATCTCCGACACCGATCTATCTCTTGAAAAAATATTATTTTTTATACAAAAAATATTATGTGGATCAAGTTGACTCGTCTCACGTACTTTTAAATTTATATAATCCCATTGTTTTGAAAACATGTTAGTTGACGTTTAGAAGGATATACATGGTGTCTTAGATTACAAGAAATTGAGTATTTTATTTGAAATATGTGAGACGACTGCTACGTTTTATCACTCTCTTTGATTTTTCGGATGCCAAAAATATAAAAAATAAAGAAAGCTGGGATACTCATATCCTATAAATGACTACGTACATAAATTCAAGAGTAGGTCTTTTGTGAGACGGTCTCACGAATCTTTATCTGTGAGACGGGTCAACCCTACCAATATTCACATTAAAAAGTAATACTTTTTAGAACAAAAAGTATTACTTTTTCATATATGACCCAAATAAGAGATCTGTATCATAAATTACGACCCATGAAATCGTTTCACACAAATTTTTGTCCGTATGAATTTTTAGAAATTAAATTAAACTAGAACTACATGGCACATTAATTTGCCTTACACCTTTTTACTTCCATATCCACGTCTTTATTGAAAAAATTATTACACCAACTTACAATTCATGTAATGATATTGGTTGTCATATCAGTTATAAGATAAGATAATAATGGTGAGGTTTTTCCATGTTTTTCAAACACACATATCCTATCGTGACTGGGAAAATGTTGCCTGCCCCATCTAGAATTTAACGTTGTTTCTCCGGTCAACAGTTGTAAGGAATGATGGGATATTATAATACCACATTGATTTCTTCATGTTACACGTGTTAACATTGTGCGTCTGTTGTGAGTAATGCAAGTTAATGAATATGTGCAATTTTAATGGAGCTCGAGCTCTATCCGATAAAAAAAAATATATATACATCTGATGAGAAAAATTACAAGAGAGAGTCGAAAGATATAGGAGATTGACTTTTTATAAGATAGGATGGCGATTTTATCGTATCACAATACAAAACAGGATCCGTACGACTCGTGATGGAAAAACACATTGAGCAATGTACGTGCGAAGTTGAAACACGCGATCTTTTTTTGTTTAAGAAAATATTTGTTCAATCTTATTCTTGCAAAGGACTCAAAATGTTAGAAGTTTTAAATGCCTCCTTCCAAATGGATATCAGACACCAAGTTTTTTAAGTAATAAACATGTAATGAGATTGGATCAGATTACTTGTAGTTTTTTCTTTAAATTCATTGATATGGAAGTACAAAACCACAGAACATTTAATGGGCCAAAGTAAATAAGGTTGGGCTTTATCCATTCAATTTTTAATGAGCCTAAACATGCATGAGCCCAAAATGGGTAACGATGTTATTTGAAAATGTAGAATGATCCTTTACATATATTAAAAGCTATAATAATAATAATTTTTTTAAAAAACATAACCAATATATACATTAGACAAATTATGACGAGCTATATCTATCAACAAAAATGGGTAAATAATACCTTCACCCCAAGTAAACGAGGAAAGATAAGACATAGCAAAATACGCTAATCAATGAGTAATTGTATTCGAACCTCTACAAACGTTACGAATTCTCATAAAACAAATTAAAATTATTCCTCTTTCCTTCAGAACATTTGAAAATAAGTCGGAAAAAACAAGGTGCGCAAATTTGTAAGTTCGCTAGAGGGCTAATTAGCACAACCTCGTATCGCACGCACCAGTGTTTGTTTTTTGAGTAGGTCTTTTGTAAGACGGTCTCATAAATCTTTATATATGAGATATGTCAATCCTACCTATATTAACAATAAAAAGTAATACTATTAGCATAAAAAGTAATATTTTTTCTTAGAATACCCAAGTAAGAGATTCGTCTCACAAAATACGACCTGTGAGATCGTTTCACATAAATTTTTATGTTTAATAAGAGTAAAAACCTACTCACGACTTAATGCCACGAGTACAAATGTACAGCAATCAATAATATTTATATAACAAATTCAAAACCAATTTATGATTTCAATTATTTGTAATGAAAACACAATCAATCATATGTATAATCCAATCCGATCCACATCTCACATGCAAAGTTGCAGGGGGCGACTGACCCCAATATGCCCAACATTTATATTTGTTAAAATTAAATAAAATTAATTTTTTTAAAAAACAAAACATATTCTAATATTTTTTTTTTAATTTTTCAAATAAGATTCAATAAATTAAAGAGTAGGTTTCTTGTGAGACAGTCTCACATATCTTTATCTGTGAGACGGGTCAATCCTACTGATATTCACAATAAAAAAATAATATTTTTTCATGAATAACCCAAATAAGAGATCCGTCTCACAAATACGACTCGTAAGACTGTCTCACACAAATTTTTGCCTAAATTAAATCGATGATCCATCTTATTATAGAACTTTTTCGAAATAAAATTTAAAGCTAGCGTGACATTAAATAAACAAATAATTATGATTGGAAATTAGAAATAATTTTGTTAAAAAATAGGGAGTGAAAAGGCCTTTGATCTTTCTCTTACGCGTAGCTTGCCAGCTCTCTCGCCATGGATCTCAGCCTGCGTAGCTATGCGGGCCCATTCCCAATGTTACATTTACACGCACCACACACACTACACGTAATTCTCAACTCCAACCTTTTCCCTTGATTCTTGTTCATTACTTCACTGGGACAAGACACACACCGTGTCTGAAATCTAAATCAAATTATATTTGGGATAATTGGATTTCAAACCCATTCCTCGGAGTATAATTGGGAGATGGCGAAAAGTGGTGTGTTTGAGAGAGATCCGACGACGGTGGCGAAGGCAATGGAATTAAAGAAAGAGTTGCAGAAATTGGTGAAGGCGATTGTGGATGAGGATGATGTTAATTTAGAGGCGATTGATAGAGCCCATCAAATGCTCTGTGATTTGAAGGAGCTGAAATTGAAGAAATCCGTTTTTTTGAAGCTTCACTATCAACGATTCGATCATGGGGCGGTGCCGGAGGAGTTTAAGTGCCGGCTTTCGAAAGAACTCATGAGAGATCCTGTGATTATTGCCACTGGACAGGTTTTTACTCTTACTTTAAGAGTGAGTTTACTTTTAACGCGACGGTTTTTTTATGATTGCAAATGTGGAAGTGCGGAATTCTGTTGAACATATTCATTTTGATGACTGTTTGTGCCTGAGCTCGTGCTTTAATTTTTTGCTTGCTCAAGTTTACCCCTTTTTGTTAATCTTCCTATATGTACCGCTGGTTTTTTTCTTTGTGCGCTGATATTTTGTTTGATCAGTCCTCCTTTTTCCAGTTTTCTGAAGATCCTTTTCTTAATCTTCTCCTTTTTGGGGGATCCATAGGTGATAATTCTTGGAGCTTATTGATACACTTTCTTCCCAGTTATTCTTTACTTTTATCATTGACATATTCCGAATGAATTTTGCAGACTTATGATAGGCCCTTTATTCAAAAATGGTTGAAATCTGGGAATCGGACATGTCCTGTTACTCAACAAGTACTCTCACACACTATACTTACGCCCAATCATTTGATCCGAGAAATGACTGCACAATGGTGCAAGGATCATGGGTTCAGATTGCCAGACTCTGTTCAGTATACTAATGAGGAGGTGTTGACTGAAGCTGATCGAATCCATTTCATTTCTTTGCTGGGGAAAATGTCTTCTACAGTACCCAAACAAAAAGAAGCCGCAAAAGAGTTGCGATTGTTGACGAGACAAATGCCTTCCTTCAGGGCCCTTTTCGGTGAATCTGTTGATTTCATACCTCAGTTGCTATCTCCACTTTCCAAAAGCAAGTTCCAAACCGATTTTCACTTGGAACTCCAAGAAGATTTGATCACCACGCTTTTGAATCTCTCAATTCATGACAACAACAAGAAGCTCGTTGCCGAAACGCCAGTGGTGATTCCTCTCCTTATGGATGCATTGAGGTCTGGAACAATCGAGACAAGGAGCAATGCAGCTGCAGCCCTTTTCACATTGTCCGCCCTTGACTCGAACAAGGAGCTGATCGGTAAATCGGGTGCCTTGAAACCTCTCATCGATCTATTAAATGAAGGGTGTTCCTTAGCTATGAGAGACACCGCTTCAGCCATTTTTAATCTATGCATCATTCATGAGAATAAGTTGAGAGCCGTGAGAGATGGTGCGGTACGAGCAATCTTGGAAAAGATCAAGAGTAGAACGCACGTTGATGAGTTGCTCTCCATCCTCGCTATGCTATCGACCAATCAAAAAGCGATAGAGGATATGGGAAAACTCGGGGCCGTCCCATGCTTGCTCAGCGTACTTAGGGAGACATCTTGCGGTAGAAATAAGGAGAATTCCATCGCCATCCTACATACTATATGTTTTAGTGATCGTTCCAAGTGGAAAGAAATAAGGGATGAGGAGAATGTGTTCGGTACAATATCTCAGCTTGCTCAAAATGGAACTTCGAGGGCGAAAAGAAAAGCTGGTGGCATACTCGAGAAACTTAATAGGGCCGTCCATCTTACCCATACGGCATGATTGATCAAGTTTTCGAGGATGTATCCTGTAAATTATTCTCCATCATAAAAGTTAAGGTATCTTTTGGTCGTTTTTCAAGCTTCAAAACTTCCTTGTATATGTATATTCTTTATCCGAACAAGGGTTTGATCTTAATTTTACGGCTCGCTTGCGGTTATTGTGAATAATACGGTGGGATGCTTTATCTATAAATTTTGCTGATGCATAGGTGTATTGGTTTGTTTCTAGTTGAAGTGATATTGTTTTGGTTTCAGTGATAGGTTGTTTCTTTGGTTTAATAATTCAGCAAATTGCTTTTCAATAAGTTTTATTAAATCATCAAATATAAAAAGCGTTAAATAGTTGGTTTGGATTTATCAGAAAGCGATCAGATCCCACTTTATCGGAACTTTGCGACTATTTTATTCCTTCTTGATAGTGGTGTAGTCCATTAAAACCTTGTCAATACGCTGGAATGTGTCTAGAATCGAAGTGCTCAATTATAAAGAAAAGTTTCAACTTGGTTCTTTATTTTAATGGACTCTCATTTTCTCTCCTCTTTTTTTTATTGGAAATTTTGCATTATTGATGGTTGGAGTTGTTTTGATGTTGAATGATGAGATTTGTATTCGAGGGATGAATCCAAATCCAAAACAAACACGTAGCATAACGAAGTTGCGATTAATAATTGGAGGAGTGACTCCAGATTGGTTTTTGGAAAGTTTATAAGAAGAAAGAATTTGGCCATATTCTCATGTTTTGTGGTCCATCCCACGGGCTGCCAGACTTATCAAATTTTATCTTGCAGTAAGTATATATTTTAAAACGACACTTGAAACGATAATGTCCTGTTTATGTTATTGCGGGAGAACATTCAACTCTAAGTAAATGTTATTTCTAATATGAAAATATGAGTCGAAAGCTATGAAAAACTCCAAATTTTGCCATTGTGCCTTTTCTTTTATTTGTCAACTCTATGGACCCAATTTTTGTTACTTGTTTCTTATTATCATTACCCTGGCAAGGAATCTTGGTTTTATGTCCAACATAAACAAAGGTTTACCGATTTGGATATCTTTAATTCTTTTACACACACACACTATGTTTTTAACAATACATCTGTTTGTGATCAGAGTATTTTATTTGATTGCCGACAACTCCAAATATTCTAACTAGAAACTCCAAAACGAGATAGCGGGACGGGAAGGTCTGCAACCCCATGGCAGCCTGCTATGCACACCCCGTCATTTGGACGGATTGAGAAATTATCAACTCAACGCAACTCACTTATTTAACTGGAAGAACACATCAAACCAATTTTTATTTATATTAGCAGGACGGAGTCAACCAATTTTGACATCTATATTTCTAACACTTAAAAGCATGTTTCTCAACGAGCCCTACGAAAACATGGATGGGTGTCATCAATTTCAAAAGCAAGTAAGATGCAAAGACTAAAGTTCACAACAAAAATAACAACAAAAATTTATTATCGAATTCCACTTGTTTGAATC
Source organism: Primulina tabacum (assembly GCF_025594145.1). Taxonomy (NCBI): domain Eukaryota; kingdom Viridiplantae; phylum Streptophyta; class Magnoliopsida; order Lamiales; family Gesneriaceae; genus Primulina; species Primulina tabacum. The sequence goes on from NC_134557.1 coordinate 6,038,436, forward strand.
CTTCTATCGAGTATCTGCAATTTGACTATACATTTTCAAGTGTCAACAACTGTCATAGACTTTCAAACAGCTTAGGTAAACACAATACTTTCGAACAACAAAACATTACAAGTCCAACAACAATTTAAATCGAACAAACGGAACACACAAAAATAATGCAGCATAACTCAAAAGGATGATGTTATAAGGGATGCAAGTCTTCTACAACACTGTACAAGATTTGATTTTAAATAATGTACATTTCCAAAGAAGGGTTATCTGCTGGCTCTAATGTGCTTTTTCAAAACTCGAACAAATAATAAAATCGTTAATCCGTCTTATAAGCCCACCCATGCTTCTCCAGATATGCTCTTACAGCTTCTTTTATGGCCAAATTTGGAACAAGCTGAGAAGCATAAAGTGGTTCCCGGGTGATGGGGTCGAATTTTCCCACCTAAGAGGGGATGGAGTTGGAAGCTAATTCGATGAATTTATATGGCAATCGACGCTATTAACTAAGAAAAGAAATGAGAAATGTACCTTCAGCAGATGTTCAAGGATCACCGCTCTCTCATATGTGATCCCGCACGGAGTAATCACAGGATCACGGAATATGTCCAAAGTAATTTTACAACAAAGATAATCTGGCACCTGAAATAATAGAACTGTTTCAGAAGAGTTGGGCGAGGAGCATGCCAGACATGGGGAACATTGGGTTACCTCAGCTGGAGTGTCGTCTTCAGCAGCTTTGTCAAATATGCTGCTTAGAGCTTCGAGTTGATCTAGATTAGACTTGGCATTTTCATCCACAAAACCTTCCGTATCAGAAGCATCAAGGAACTGTTTCTGCTTCAGAGCTGCCACACATGCTTCTCTGAGTCAAAGAAATTCAACAGTGTAGCACAAGGAAAGCAATTCAAAACACCGAAGGCAAAAGGGAACAATATGAATGTGAAACGAGTTTTAAAAAGAAGACATACAGACAAGAGAGCAATACTACCTTAAGTTTCGAAGTTTCCAAGAACGCTCGGTGGATTCATGTTCCCATGTCAGGTACTTTGCTGTTGCAAGCTCCTGCCATATCTCCTCTACCATGTATCCATTCGGGTTTGCACCCCTACCAAGGTCCAACGCCTATGTTACATCAAACAAAACATAAAATTCAAAAAAAATATCCTCTACCACAAACTTCAGGTGTTATTTTAATAAAAAAGCATTACAATATGAAGATGCCACAATCACATCCAGATACTGATATCCCAAACATTTATCAGGACCAATTGCATGAATAAGATGAGATCATGAGACAACTGCTGATTAATATCCGTACAACTAAACCAGAGCATTGAAACTATCCATATAGCACGCAAAAAGGAAAATAGCTTTTGGCATCCAATTACTATGAACCACATAAAAAGGTATGTAACGTAAAGAATATCAAACATATCAAATCGGTTTACAATTACTTTGTAAAAGGTAGTAACGGCAGCAAGCACACAAGGAGTTTAGTTTGCCTAGAAAAATCCGAGGAACCGATCACGAGATCATGCACCACCATACAGGAATCTATCACAAGGATTGTTCGTCCTGGGCACACTTTAAAAGACAATCCCCCTTCCCTCCTGTGCATTTGGAAAATTTCGAAGAAATTGTGGTTCTAAACGCTTTAATCAACCTACCTCTTGGTGTAATTTCTAATTTTAGTTCCTGATCAATATATCCTCAAACACTACCAAAACTACCGCTGGACATCATATGCCAACTGCATATGACTGCCACTTAAATGCTAAAACATGCTAAAATATTTAGCGCTGACACAGCTAACCACCAAAGTCATTACATTCACCAACTTTCACCAGCACCGCCCTTACATCCTTCGAAGTGGATAGGGTAAAAATCACTTATTACCTTATATATACACAATCACAATCAACGATCTCTGGATGTATCCATCAACGCCACAGCCCAAAACCAAAAAATTGCACCATGGCACAAACTACACAATTATTGCCTATCTGTCATGAAGAAACTCATTTTAAATAGAAAATCATTTAAAATCCTTTTTCAATAAGACATGTGATCTCCATCAACTGCAAGATAGATGCATACTTTCCATATTTCACACCTTCATACTCGCACATGACACAAACACTTGATATTATTTTGGATATGTGATACTCTTAAAAAATGGTGATGCGTTGAGATACCGAAGAAGAAAATTTTTTAAGGTACATCGTGAGCGAAGTTTTAGAGGCCGAAAAGGAGGAGATTTCGAATAGGTGGGGATTAGAATCGGTTCCTATATGATTTTGATATTAGTAGCCAACAAATACAACAAAAAATAAGTGCAAAATAAATAAATATCACAACCACAAGCCTCTCACAGGAGATTTCTGGTAGTGAGCTGCATGCAAATGAGCAGCACGCTGGCAGCTGAAAGATTTTCAAAGCCATGTTCTTGATTAAAAAAAATTGTAATAATAATAATAATTAGCATTTAATGAAATTAATTTGCTCAATAGCAAACCTCGATAAAGACTGTAGATAACCAAGGACATAGATAACCAACAAAAATTGGATAGATTTGGTTTATTCAACAAGTGCCTTCTTCACGACACACTATATATTCGAATAATAACAAAACAAACAATTCAGGAGGTTATTAATATAGGTCATTCCACATCGAATAAAATACGAACGCAACAATAATGCTATTTTGTTGCCAAATCCATTTATTGGTCCAGCATGTTGGCAGAGGAGCTATTATGTTATGATCTACTTCGATGTTGCCAGGACTATTATATGGTGAACGAACATGATTCAGATGTGATACCATGTATACGAAAACTTTGGTCTCAACCAGTGTTCTAACTTTCAGCCTAGACGGCCAGGCGCAGGGAGACCACACCGAAAAGTGCTAGCCAGTCAGCCTAGGCGACCCTAGGTGCCCGTAAAATTACGCAAAATTTTTTGGCTTTTTTATGGATTTTTCAAAAAGGTTTTTGGGCTTTTAATTTATTTTAAAAAAAGAAAATAAAATTTTTTATTGGCCATAAACCAAAGTCCAACAAGAAATGTGATTTGATGGCTTGCCCTCACACCAAACTTCATCTTATTATGATAATACCGTGGAATCCGTCTAGCAGCTCCTAGGCTAGGAGCTGGCGTGGTGCTCGACTAACGCTTAGTGAATTTTAGAACTTCGGTCTCAACCACCAGTCATATGCATCAAACATGGGGTCCAAGTACATATCTGAGCATAGATAGTTTACAGGATGATCGAGCAAGTTTAAATTAATACTACAGATGTATGGAAACAGAGAAGGTATCAAAAGTCAAAACCGTGTGATAATGGTAAAAAAATAACTTAATAAACACAAACATGGAAAGGAAAGCATCGATGCCTATATTGGTTTCAAGACATTTATAACAAAAAAGCATCGCAAGAAACATACTTCAATTGCTTGCAGACAGCTGTTCCAATGGAAAAATTTATACAGAAATTATGTATTGGTCTCAAGAACCTTCTCCGTGAATGTGATCAAATAAATAGTTTTGGCAATGGGAAATTAAATACGATGACTGGGTAATTGGTTTCTAATGTGAGTGAGTTCTACCCAAATTCAGACATTTATTACGCAGTCCATGGAAAGAGACTAAAAAGTATAAGTCAAAACCTCAATAGATGCAGATGAAAGTAGGGTTACAAAATTATATCATTTTAACTTGTCATTAAAGTCAAGAAATTAGTTCATGTTCCAGTGTGTATCATAATTTTAAAAAAGGTTTCATAGCCTCACTCTAGCCGGTTGGAGGTTTAGACGCAAATGTTGCTTTTCTTGAATTTTAAGAAGTGAAAATAGTCACAAAAGAGTTGTGTGGTTCTGCCATAAAGATTTATATATTATTACGCTTACTAGAACTTAATTAATGTCTCTTAATTTAGAACACGATCAAAATCAAATCACATAAAAAAATCTGGATCTAAATTATATCAAATCTGTTCCCAAAATACATTATTTCATTTGACAGTGTCCCTCAAGTTACACATGAGAATCAGAATCGAAGTGTTCAGCTTGAAGCAGAAAAATGTTTTATTGTGGGATGTTGTATTTGATATCAGAGAGACAGATACCAGAGAAGCACAGACAAGATGTTTCATCTTCAATCGAACAATAACAAAAAGTTTTTACGATCGTGTCCCTTAAATAGTAAAAAAAAAAAAAAGACGTGGACAGTTAAATCACTCATGGTTCAACCAAAAAGTCCTACATCTACGAGAAAATGCTATCGTTGTGCTAAAACTCTATTCATCTCTAATCTGTGATTCAGTTACCATCCCTTTATAGGGGTGGAAATAACTTGTCATAAATATGAAGGGAAATCTTTCATATAACTAATCACAATCAAATCATACAAATGAACATTCTTAACATAAATGATATGAATCAGATTCCATATTACACTCCTTCATTTCTCATAACATGCAAGAAGAAAAATGGGAAGCACGGAAGATATAACACACTCTTAAGGAGTCTAGATAAAAATAACCTTTACCAATTACATCATGCAACTTCCATAAATTGGATACATCCCCAGATACAAATCCTAGTGAAAAGTTCAAGTGTGTGATGTGCTGGTAAATGTTGTAATGTCAGGTGGAAAATGGTAGATATCATGATGGGCAATGGACAAAATCCTCTTTTGCGGTCAGGGAAAAAGGCATCAACTGCCTTAATGTCTTCAAATATGACGTTTTTCAGAAGATTGAGGTTTGAGAAATTAGTTTGATATTCACTTAGGACCAGTATTAAGCATTAAAATCTACATTTATTTTACAAAATTGAAAGATAATGAAAACCAAGCTGCCAGCAAATGCATATATCTCACTGGCTATGATAGTGGTCGAACCATCCCACCTATCATCTCCAACTAGACCTAACAACAAAGATCAAAATCCAAGTAAATATTTTATTTGAATTCTATCGGACTTGGCAAAAGATGATGGTACCACCAAGAAGAATGTGATACTCTTGACGTATGCACATGCGTCCATTCATTTACAAAAATAAACTTTTCACATGTGCGTACTTTTCTGAAAAAGTAAAAATCAAGTACCTTCTCCAATTCCTTGACACCTTCTGCATATTCTTTCTTTTGTAGCAATGCAAGACCGAGCATATAGTGACCCTGTTATTAAAAATACAGGTGTCAGTAGAACATGAGACCGTTATCCCAAAGTTCATATTTAAATGCTCAGAAAACAAAAATGCACGTAAAATCCACAACACGATCACAAATCTTGAACGGTTTCATGAATAGAATACTTCATGATATGATGTCCACAGCGGCAGCATTAATTTAGGTAATCAAAACAAGCAGTTATGCATGTTAATTCAATTATATTCAACAAGTTGATTTAGAATTGGGGAGAAGAGAATAGGGAAAGAAGCCGCAGGAGAAGAAGAGAGAGAGAGGAGGGAGAGAACAAATTCAATAATATTGTTATTCAAGTTTGCCCACGATATCACAACCGATATACAGAAACTAATAAACGAAAATAACTACTAGATAAATCAAATAAAGATTATCGATGATCATTAAACAACTTTAAATCAATTTTTTTTATATCTGCCCCTAAAATACAGCTGGAATCTTTTAAACTATTGCTCCAAACAACAAAAGTACATAGTTGAGCACTTTTGGCAATTGACTTGCACCCTTAGCAATGCCTTGATAATGAGAATATGAGATAGGGAACCTCAGGGAATGTCTGGACTAGCAATCTTGGTATAAACTGTAAACCTAGTAATGAATACAAGACATCCCAATGTAGCAGATAACATACGACTCAATAAACACAAACAGAACTGGAACGTGATTTGACAAATTATTTAGTAAACCAGACCTTAACAGAATGATGATCAAGCTGAATTGCTTGCCTACAATCCTCCTCCACTCTCGTCCAGTTGCTATACCCAAAATGCGCACAAAATCCCACATAAGGGCAATAAATTTAACAGATAAAATCGTTTAAAAATACCAAGAAATAAACAACAGTTGGAAAGCTTTTCAGTAAATGCACTGATCGCGCATACTTTCTCTTGAGATGGCACAGAGCCCGGTTTGTCCAATATACCGGAACGTAAGGACACAACGTTATAGCCTAAAATCCAAAAGAGACAGAAAAAAATCAACCTTTTTCAGAAATCTTTAATATCTGTCGATCCACAACATCTGATGAACCCGTAAAAATAAAAATTAAAGAACCTCAGTATACGCATCAATGGCAGCGGCGAATCTATCTTTTTTGAAGCACGCGTTGCCGTCTTTCCGGAGTATCTCCGCCTGTTTCGCCGCCAACGATGACATTTTCGTCTTCACCCCTTGACCAAGTTTTTAGATATATGAACAGAACTTAAAACGCTACACACACACCCACGCGCAAAAGCACACGCAGACGTACAAAGCGGTTCCTGTCTGAATTACAAGTAATTGAATAATCAAAGAAGAACAGACCGTAAAGGAGAAAGACGAATGGATTTATCCAGAAGTTTATTGATTTTACTATTACCAGGGAAAATTGTGTTCGAAAATTCGGAGAAGGTACGCTTGCGATGGTGGAAGACCGGAAGAGCACGTCAAAGCTGTATTTGGATTGGAAGAACTTTAAGCTAATGAAAATCCATTTTTGCTATGGCCAGGCCATCTACATCCATGTCTGAGGCAGTGCCATTAGCCAATTATGATTTCGTTATGGCTTTTCAATTCTTCACTGTTCACTGTATTTAATTGTTTAACGTAAGCGGAATACGACATTGATGGTCGGATTTCTTGTTTCTTTTCTGTTGTCCATACATGTTTTAGTCTTATTTATTCATTTTAATCACACTTTTGCAATCGTTTCTTTCTATCTTTTTATTTCATTATTTCAGATTACAGTTTGATTCCTCGTTAATATTTAAATATAATAATTTCAATTTGTAGTATGATCTTTCGTTAAATCGGACTAATTATAAAAAAGACTGAAGTATCACAAAACACGTACGTCGATACATTAAAATAAAATAAAATATTTAACACCGACTCTAAATTTAACATTCAGCACAAGAATTGGTATAAGTGGGGAGAATTACGCGTTTAAGGAAGCAATGTCGTCCCACTTTCCGTGTACATCAAATAAAGCACGATATTTCCAATAGTGCCACAAGCCAATTAAAAGCTTCAAGGTCAATAATTTACTTCGTTTTTTTTATATGATAATTAAATTAAAATATTCGCCATCTGATTTTATAAATAATTTCCTCCATTTTACAAAATTGCCCTTTGGTTGACTTGTATCTGATAAAACTGGTCAACCTCGGATCTCATTTACAGTCCATAATAATATCACCATCAAATACAAGAAAAACTATATGTTATTGCAAACCGAATTGCACCATTGTAGGAAATGAAGGAGCAAAAAGTTCGTTTGGTAGGTCTTCGTCATTTCAAAGCTAGAATTCATAATATCCTATATTCATCGAGGAAACAGAAATCAGATACATGATGGGATTTATGTGAGAGTTCAAACCTCTGTCATTTTAAAGACCAACTCTGAGGGGGGCTGTCACGGAAAATCTTGGGCGTTACAAGTAAAGCTTGACGACGTGATTAAAAACTAAAGAACCACAAATGTAGAATTAGCGGGCTCAGTGTTAGCAACCAGAAGGGTGTGGAAACAAATATTAAAGTAAAGCTAATAAACTTTGGAACTTGCTTGCAAATTCCAGTGGCTCAGGTTATTTCGGGTTGTGAATGACTAGAAATCACACTCAAAAGTTTAATTTACTCATTTTCACACATTTATAACAGCAGAATATGATAGTGTTGGCAGCTGGAACTGCGATTTTTTTTCTTTCAAATTTTCGCTACTTTTTGTAATTCGTAGAATGTAATGGGCACAAACAAGTGTGTATCATGCATATAAAACATGATCGCTGGTATGGAGCCACTCTAGTTGCCAGGACTAGAACAATTTAGAACCTCTGAAATTGTAGATAGCAGCACATTCCAGATAATGCTTTTGCTGGTAACTATGGAGAGACTGAAAAGTTAATCTCCACCACCAAAAACTTCCTAAATCAAGAAGTCAACTCATCATAACCATCAAGTAGATCTTCAAGCTCTCAAGCGTAAGACAAAGCTTTCTTTGAATTCTCTTCATGTTTTTTCTTAAACTCTCACTCTTCATTCTCATTGGATGCTACTCTATGGTTTGTAAGGAAAAGACAAAAGGGCTAAAGGCAACAAGTGCTTAAAAGGGTTGAGCAGAGGTGGAACCTACTCTACAGTTTATTCTCAAGTTCAGAACAAAGTATCCCAGCAAACTCTCGGCAAAGTACACTTCTTGCAACAAACATAGTAACTACAGTGAAGGCTGTCCACCAGCAAAAATACTCAAAAATACACATGCAAAAGTCACTACATAAAATGAACCTCAGATCCATGAATAAATGGCATTGAATAGGAAGAAAAACATTAGTAACGTCAAGATGAATTCGTTCAACCATTATCCAGTATCTTTAGAAGTAAATGTCATGCCTCAGAAATTGTAAATTATGATGACATTGCTTCATGTAAATCCAAACTTATAATTGAATAAATAATCATCCTTGCACATAAGAATAAGACTGCAATGATATTATGTAGGACCAAGGGAAATTTAAACTGTTTTAACAGAAAATACCTTACCCAAGACTCAAAGGATGAGTATCCAAAATGCACAGGCATGCATCATCTCCATAAACCTACAGGATAACAAAGTTTGAGATATAAAAGATATCAGAAAATTAATCATATAAAGTAACAATCTCTGGTCTACTTATACTTGACCAAAGAACCAGTTACTCCAAGGAAGCTAACTTTCACTAGAGGATTTCTCCAAATATATATAAGTTAGAGGTACGTGCCAAATCTGAAACATCAACTGCTCAATTCTCAAATAAAAGCAACATGAGAGTTCAATCAGCTGCAATAAATCAAAAGCTAAAAAGCATTGTACTTGTACAATTATTGTTTAAATCAAGCATGTTCCTTTCATAAAGGTCCATGAGACGGGTAAACAAGCAACAGCATTCCTCAAGAACATAACACCTCCAACTCGATCTATTAAAGAAAAAAATATGGAGTTAAACTCAATCAGGTCATACTTTCAGAGGTTCCAATTCGGCTGTAGTTTGTTCTACCTTATGAACTGATAAGGTGATTGGGAAACACTCGCAGCTTTTTTTATGTCCCTCCGAAGTCCCAAAGAATGAACATGATGGGAACCCCACAAACACTTGCAAATTAAGTCAACCCAGCAAACATAACTCGACAAGAAATTGTGACACTCTATCACTAAGTATTGGTACGAGAAATTGAACTCATATTTGGGGAATCCCCTTATCAAGAGCCCAGTTATACAAGGTAACTTACTCAATATTTGCTATAAATTTCTATGTATTTTCTCCTGTTAATGCATTCACAATACAATATCTTTTTTTATCACTTGTATTTTGTTTCTCACATCTCCTGAACATTAACTGACTTAAGCATCGGATATACTACATCGAAAAACAAATCAAACTTCCTCTAATTTATCTTCATTTTTGTAGGCTCATACAACTCCAGCATCCAGAGCCGAGCCGAGCCGAGCCGAACCGAACCGAACCGAAGCCAATCAAATCAAAGACTTGTTAAAGACAATATTTGGTAAAAAATTAAAGTTGGATCTGAGTGAGTAAATTATCTTTTCTGCAAATTAAGAGATGCATTTATCATGTTCTACATCTATGATCATTGAATGTGAAAACTTGGCAGGTTGGTTACGAGCTTTCAAGTGGGGCTAAATCAATGGCTTTCAGTTTTGGAAGCCCAATTCTGTTTCAATTCTGGAGTTTAGCCCCATCACTCAATCTTAAGAGCTTAAATATTTTTTTTTTCTCAATTATTGTGTAATTTAAAATTTATGTATTCTTAATTTTTTTTTTAAAATTTTGTCTCAATCTTAAATTGTTTATGAAACTAAACGAGGCATTGCGACGGTTTTACCAAACACCGTCGCTAATTCCCAAAAATTTAAAAAAAATTTAAGAAATGTTCTTTCCTAAACAATAATAAAATAACTTTATTTCCCAAACAATATTTCATACTATTGAATCAAAAAATTTATTATTGTTTGGAAATCTTAATTGTTTTGGGATTTAGAAGTTGCGGTAACTTTTTTTAACCATTGCTATTTGCGACGGTTTAACCAAAAACCGTCGTTAATTCCCAAAATTTAAAAAAAAAATTAAGAAATGTTCTTTCCTAAACAATAATAAAATAACGTTATTTCCTAAACAATATTTCATACTATTGAATCAAAGAATTTATTATTGTTTGAGAATCTTAATTAATTCATAAAAAATATTATTTTTTATGTCAAACGTATTATTTTAATGATAGATATGAGTCAGATTGATCGATCTCATAGATATAGGTTCGTGGGACGTTCGTACGACAGACTTCCTCGTAATATATAGATGACTAAATCTCAGGAATTTCCCTAGTGACTTTTCTTTTGGAATAATTTCAATAACATCAATATTTATTCTGATCAATTAAATAATGAAGTGGCAAATTACGTGCTTTTCGATATTACAGTAATAGGTCATAAGTTCAAATCATATAACTTATATCCCTTTTAAAAAAAGTCATACAACTCGTAGCTTGTATTATCATCAAAATTTTATTAATGAGTTATGATGATATCCGAGCGAGTACATATATAATAATAATGAGTATGTTTATTGTTAGACGATTAATTTGTGAGACATGTCATCTCTTGCCATATTTACAATAAATGTAATATTTTCAACTTAAAAAACATCTTTTCACAAATATATTCGTATCACAAAACTGACACATGAGATCTTTTCACACAAATTTTTACGATAATAATATTAAACACAAACTTACATACTATACACGAAAGTCGAGAATTACAGTTCGCATAAAAAGTCAAAAGCACCTTTCCTAGTATTGGAACGCGGATATGACTAACACTGATTTTTATAATATTTTATATTTATTGAAAATATAGTACTTTTATATTTCTATATCTATATATTTGTATATATATAGATATAGAAATATAGATTTTGTCGAGCTAAAAAAATCTACACACTTTATTAGGAAACAAATAAACTAAATTCACATCGTTTTATAAACACGATTGAATCACGTTAATAAATATATTAAAAAAATTTAAAGAAAAAAATCTCCACGTATTCAGAAATTGACACGTAGTTCAAAAATAAATAATAATAATATGTTTTTATATAACAGTCAATTTTGCGAGGATTTCTAGAAGGTACCCCAAAATCAAATCAGTTTTCTAAAATAATAAATTTATCGAGGCTTTGACATTTTAATATTAAGTCAGATTATGTTTCAAATAATTAAAAATTGACGTACTCAAACATCTCATTTTTCTTGTCGTGTGATGTGAAATTGTTTACAATTACGAATTTGTTTACTATAATTAATTAGTATTGAAGCTATTTTAATAATTTTGAAAATTATAATGAAAAACAAATTAATTTTTTTTAATAATCCACTGGGTTGGCAATAAATTATGAATGGACAAAAGGAATTTAATCTTCAATGTCAGGTTAAAACAAATGTTACCTAGTGAGTTCACGTAAATAAATTTTTATCAGATTTTTTCTGACACAAAAATTCCATGAGAGTCTCGGTTTATGAGATCCTACCTATATGAACACTATCCTTACTTCATTTCAATGGGTAAGATCTTGCCACACATACAATTTCAAAAAAAAAAGTGGGTCCTATATATGCATGGACAAATCTTGGTCATTCATCCTATCATGGAGGCAATGCCCACATGGATAGGATGAAATAAACCGACAGTCTCAATGTCAATTTTGTGACTATGTATGAAAAAATATTATTGTTTATGTTTAAATTATTATTATTTTTGAAAAAATATTTTACAATATATGATAATTTGAATGAAAATTATTATTATTATTGTCAAAAATATATTGTATATATATGAGTAAAATATATTATTTTTATGTTAATATTATTATTCATTGTATATATGAATCAGATATACTCATATCACAAATATGAATCCATAGACGATTGTAAAAGATACCTGCTCTTTTTCATAAACACATTAGTTTGAAATTTTTTTACACGAAAATTATTAAAAAGAAAAATCAAATATAAAGTTTAGACTTTGTCATTTTTTTTTTTTGAAAATTACTATTATTTTTTTCATTTGAATAATGATATAATAAAATATATTTTGGGTGTGAAATTAAAAGGCTGACCGGGGCCGCTAACTATAAATTTAAGGGTTAGAACGTAGAGCACAACTATTAAAAATAGTACCTCTACTTTCTTCGCCGCATTAATATTCCTGTTTGCACAGGATCCTTATTTCCGCCAGCTTACTCCGCCATGCACGGCGGCGATCACCACGACGGTACGACATTCTCTCTGAATTTAAACAGCCTGAATATTATTTCTGCCCTCGGCCGCGGTGCCAAAGGTGTGGTTTTCCTCGTTCAAACACCAGGGGACGGGAAATTGCTTGCCCTCAAAGCAATCTCCAGATCTTCAATCGAGAAAAAGAAACATCACAAAACCACCGCCGGAAGTAGCAGTGGTCGTGGCGATGATTACAGAAGAATTTGGTTTGAGAGAGATGTGTTAGGATCTTTCAATCATCCACTCTTGCCCAAGCTTCATGGCGTTTTGGCAACTGATAAGATCGTCGGATATGCCGTTGATTACTGTCCCGGCCGTGATCTCAATTATTTAAGGAAAAAGCAAACTGAAAGAATGTTCTCCGATGATATCATCAGGTAACTGATCACTTCTATTTTCCAGCTTCATTTCAGCATTTTCCAACGATTGTTTGTAATTTGTTCGATTTTCAGGTTTTACGCAGCAGAGTTGGTGTTGGGATTGGAGTATCTCCACGGACTAGGCATTGTTTACAGAGATTTGAAACCAGAAAACGTGATGATTCAGGAAAACGGACATCTAATGCTCGTGGATTTCGATCTCTCGACAAAACTCCCATCAAAGTCTGCACAAACCAGTCCAATCATCACCAAACCAGAGCCCCATATTAAGCCGTCCAGGAAGAAAAAAAGATTCTGTCTTCCCTTTAACCGTCGCGATCCCGAAATCTCCCCGAAACATTCCGCCACCCTCGGAGCTAACTCAACCAGCTCCGAATCCGATTCAACGGAGAAATCCAATTCCTTCGTCGGCACGGAGGAGTACGTGGCACCGGAGATCATACGTGGCGACGGCCACGATTTCTCCGTCGACTGGTGGTGCTTAGGTGTCGTGCTCTACGAGATGCTCTACGGTACCACGCCGTTTCGAGGACTTAATCGGAAGGAAACATTTTACCGAATTATAACCAAGCAACCGGACTTAACGGGGGGATTGACTCCGTTAAGGGACTTGATTGGAAAACTGCTAGAGAAAGACCCGAGGAAGAGGATCTCCGTCGGTGAAATCAAGGGCCACGATTTCTTCAAGGCCGTCGATTGGGACTCAATCGTTGATATTCCCAGACCGCCGTTTATACCTGAATCAACGGAGGTAGACGGCAGCAGTGAAGGACATGAGAAACTTGACGTGGAGTCCTACGTCCAAAGAGTGTTCGCATCAAAGGAGAATGACCAAAAATCCGATGAAGAAAATCAGAACAGAGATATGTGGGTCAACAATCATCCCACCCAAATCCAACATGACAATTTTCTTGTTTTTTAATTTTTACAAAAAGGGTTAACTTATTATTAGCATGTATAAAAATAAGTAATTCAATCAAACTATCCACGTTATACATTCGCGAATTCGATATCTCGTATCAAACTCTAATATCAAATAAGTTAATCAACATTTCCACCCAAATCACTTAATGTTGAATGTTGTTGCCTGAGATAACTTCTTCCAAGGTGTAGCATTGCCACGCGAATAGGATTTTCTAGGCTCACATGGTGGTGGTTGCGAATCTACAAAGATTAGAAACGGTAAGCCAAAATTTGTGTGAGACGGTCTCACGAGTCGTATTTTGTGAGACATATCTCTTATTTGAGTCATCCATGAAAAAACATTACTTTTATATGGTAACTTTTTATTGTGATATCGGTAGGGTTGATTCGTCTCACAGATAAAGATTCGTGAGACCGTCTCACAAGAAACTTACTCAAATGACAATGGTTAGCATCACATTTAAGTAGGATGAGGTTAGAGTCTAACCACTTTTCATCAATTTAGAACAACTCACTGATTAAAATTTTAAATTAATTGACCTATAAATTTTTTTTTTTACCAAATCTTGCGGTTAGAGTATCAAAACTATTGCAACCCAAGCACATGTATTTCACATCAGAGGACCAGTTATCAATTAATCTATAGGTTCCTAGCTACATTATAGTGCTGTTGTTAATTATATAGAATACACAGAATTAAACAAAATAATAAGCTAAGTACGAAACACTCGATAAATAAAACTACATTTCTTTGTATATTTAAGTATCATTCACAAACTGGTTCAGTTTACTTGTTAACTAGGATCTCTTCAATCACGTGTCTTTTTTCGTTTCGAACGTATTACTACGTATGCCTTTGGGTTAACTTGAAAGTTCTCTGTTTCTGTTTTTGTTTTTCCCCCTAAAGATGGGATGCAAATCGAGACTATAAACCAAAATGCTATCCTTTTTTCTTTATACCATTTGACGCAAAAGGATAATAATGCTAGTTATTCTTTCGTCTCGGGTTTGGCTCAAATTTGGAAATAGTTCTGTTATTAATATCGTCAACTCATTTTCATATCATCAACATTGATCTAGTTAATTAGAATTTGAGTAGGTCTCTTGTGAGACAACTCACGAATCTTTATCTCTAAAACGAGTCAACTCAACCGATATTCACAATAAAAAGTAATATTCTTAGATAAAACGAGTCAACTCAACCGATATTCACAATAAAAAGTAATATTCTTAGATAAAAAGTAATATTTTTTCATGGATGACCCAAAAAAGAGATCCGTCTCACAAAATACGACCCGTGAAACCGTCTCGCACAAATTTGTCTTAAAATTTTTATATTTATTATTTCCGGTTTTTCCAACTCCCCCAACCAAATATTATATAAACTCTTATGTTCTCCGTGTCTCTTTAATTCAACTTTCGAATTCATCTCATGAGTGGACTTGCTCTGTTCATCAAGATTTTTTTTACCGTACGTTTTAAGAAAAACTACGATATCAAATATAAACTCGACCGCAATTTGATAATTATTTCGTTCATAAAACGTGTTTTCGTTTATGGCTAAGAATTTGTTACAACAATTGATTGTTTCTTCTTGCATTGGAATTAATGAATTTTAAATAAATTGTAAAAAATTTTTGAAATGTAAAATCATAAAATTTCATATCTCCTCGTTAGATATTTATATAATATTAATTTGAAATCAATTATATTTGTATAAATAGAATATGAATTTAAAATTTAAACTATCATATCATTACCAACAATAAAACTATAATTAAGATCCACAAATTTCAAATCCATCACCTTAAACAATGTAAATCTCATTAGGTTTGAAATAATTTTCTCTTTGAATTATGTTTTGAATAGCATCCAAAACTTTTGGAATGTTAACTAAAAAAATATATACATATGTTGGACTGTAAAATATGTATCGTTAAAAATACCAACAAATTTGAGAATTTTAAAATATGTATCGTTAAAAATACTAACAAATTTGAGAATTTTAACAGGATAACATGAAGAAAAAGTTTATTTATACCATTTACTACTTAAAAGCGTCATCTTTCTCCAAGAAAACTGATTGCGACGGCAGGGGTTAGGCAAGAAACTTTGTCTCAGAAAGTAGAAACCATCAAGATTGTTGATGTTCACCAACACGAAGGATGACATGAAAAACCAAACAAATTCAGCTGACCCCTTAAAGGTTTGATTGAAATTTCAAATTTTGAAGGTGCTGAAGACGAGGGAGTTCAAGAATCTAGAAACGAAACTTCGTTGGTAATGCACAGATTTGGGTCAGACCACTTTAAGTGCTAGGGTGATTGGTGGCATTCAGATGGTGAAACCATGTTAACCCATTAAAAATAGAAACTAGCTAATATGAGGTAAAAACAAAGTAAATGTAGCACGACAAAACGTAAGAGAAAATATCATCGCAAGTCTACATGAGATAAGAATGTCATACATGAAAATGCAGAACTATTAATTCCAAACAAAAATTTCCCAATGAAAATTGCAACTCTATATATGTTGATTGCTACTTGGTAATGACAGCATAAGAAAAGATAAACAACAATACTGACTTCTTACTCATCCTCCTGGCTGCGCAACCTAGCCAATTTGTTGGTCACAACAATGTCCAACTGAGCCGCCCGTTCCACGATTTCTTTTCTTTTCTTTGTAGAAATATTGTGAGCAATCTCAGCACAATATGTCCTGATAAAACAACATTGAGTAAAGAGTCGATAAGCACAAAATTTGGAGCAAGTAATGAAGATGGTTCAGCGAAAAAGGAAGTACAAAGGCCTGTGAAATATTACAAACCTGTTGTGCATCATCAGAACTTCCAGTTCTTTGACATTGTGCACAAGAAACTTCTTAAATCCATTTGGAAGATAGTGGCGAGTCTTCTTGTCTGAGCCATAACCAATATTTGGCATCAGGGTGCATCCTTTAAACTTTCTTCTAACACGGGAATCGATACCCTTGGGCCTGCGCCAGTTTGTCTGTCCCCAAACAAAAATCATAACTCAGAACAAGATAAATACAGAAGCCACAAACATGTTTGATTTAAAAAAAATCGAAGATGAAAACTCTAAAATATTGATCAACAAATCCAAAATTCAAGTGACCCTAAAACATAACTGAAACAACTATCGAATGTCAATGCCAACAATCATGATTGATTTAGAAGAAAAATTCATCTAGAATCTGGAGTAGGAGAATTCAGCCACAGCACCCCAGATGCTTGGCACAAGTAAACACAGATTGAGAAAAACAAAGACATTTAATGGTAAAAATGGAGAAGGCATTATGAAACGAGAAATCAGGCAGTTTCAAAACATGAAAAAGTCGCTAAACCTTTTCATCAGTTAACTAACCAGCATTGCCACAACACATCAAAGTAAGTGGCCACAAGTAAAGCTACAAAAGAAGTTCGCAAATTCCAATCGCATATTAATCTCAAATTTTCATGAGAGATTCAAGTATAGATTCATTATATTGAGAAAATAAGAAAAACAGTATGAGCGGATTAGAGCAAAAAATGACCTTCACAGACACAAATCGGTCACTCTGGTGCCTCTTGAACTTCTTGACACGCTTCTTAATAATCTTCTTGCTCAGCAACGGGACAGCCATATCTTCTAAAAGGTAACATTTAGTTTTAAACCACAAATTTGAATACAGAACCCTATTCCACAATCCTCGAAAATTATCGGAATGAACATACTGGCACAAGATAATACAAGACACAACACTGAACAAATTGACCGTAAAAAATGCATTTCCAGGTAGAAAGATGCTAAATCGCAGCTTGAGTTTGAATAAAATCAATCCATATCCAAAAACAAGCCGCTTGCATAAATCTAGTTTATGTAAAACACACACGGGGAATTCATTTTCACAAAAATATAAACTAAATTTTTTCTCCACCATATAAATGAACAAAACCAGCTACCAAAGTGTACACACTTGACTCGTCATAGTCCCTCGTTATTACAAACGAAAAGATTTCACTTCCAAGAACGGAAAGCGAACAAATCGACAAAGAACAGAATCAGGACAGGTAATTACAGTAAAAATAAATGAAGAAGTTCAAATGCGTACTTGTTAACGAAAGGAAGGATTCGATTCGAACCTGGTGGCAACGCAGCGGCTGGGACTCTGCAAGGTATGAAAAATTCAACATAGGGTTGGAAGGTTTTATACTGGATGGATTCATTATAAAATTTTCACAATTGGGCTAAAATATTCAGTCAGCCCATAAAACCACGAAAGATGTTCGAATTCTTCACATCTTAGCCCAATCCATAAGATGAAACATTGAAACCCACATCTCGGCCCATGACACAATAATAATTAGTTCTCATGAAAAAAAATAAAAGGCATGATATTAGTAGCCCAGGCTGACGATTGAGTGATGGAGTTACGACGTCACCTTCACGATACGTAAGGTCCACTTTCGATTTGGTCACGCGTCCATCAGTCATTACATGCAAATGGCGACAAATTTCACGTTGTTGCTGATTTTTTTTTTCGACAATTAATTAATAGTTGTTGCGCAATAATAGGATCCACCACAAAAATCTCGAATAAAATAAAATAAAATAAATTTGTTTCGACGTCCGAAAGAAAGCTTACGACAAAAGCTGTCTTTAATAAATTTGTGCTTCTAATTGAAGCCCGAGTGAGTAGTCAATTTCTGTGATCCATTCCTTCCTAGTTGTGTTCGTTTAGATAAGTAATATTGTGTTCGTTAAAATATTCGAGTATGATTTAAGATAATACGAAAATTTTTTTAAAATAAATCAATCAAAATACAAAAGGTAATATTATAATTTTGTATCTAATAATTTGACCGATCCAAATTCAAAGTAATAACATACTATATCACCAGCTATTACTTCATCAAATTTCTGGTCAAGTGCAAAGCACTTTGGCTTTCACTGAACAGAGCTACATCCGTTTTATCACTTAGTAACTCTCCAATCAATGCTTTCAACCATACCTTTGCAGCTTCAGTGATAGCAATATACTCAGATTTCCATACAAAATGAATGTATAACCAGAAAATGATCTCCTCTTGTCAAGGTCTCCTGCATAGTCAGCATCTACGTATCCCATCAACTCATTTCCAGTGGTGGTTTGTCCTTCACCATACACTAAGAATTGATTTACTGAACCTTTAAGATATCTCATCACCCATTTCACAGTCTCCCAATGCATTTTTCCAGGTTTTGACATAAATCTGCTAACAATGCTTGAAGCATGATCAAGGTCAGGTCTTGTGCAGACCATTGCGTACATGAGACTCCCTGCTGCATTAAACTATGAAATTCTCATAATAAGTTCACGCTCATCTGGTGTTTTTGGACATTGATCACTGGAAAACCTGAAATGAGTTGCCAAAGGAGTTGTGACTCCCCTTGACTTACCCATTCGAAACCTTTCCAACACTTTCTGTATATATTCACTTTGTGACAGGTACATCTTCTTGTTGTGCCTATCCCTTTTAATTTGAATGCCTAAAATTTTCTTTCCAGGTCATAAGTCCTTCATTTCGAACTCATTACTTAGCTGCTTCTTTAGTTTCAGAATTTCCTTCATGTCTTTACAAGCCATTAACATATCATCGAGGCAAGGTAGTAAGAACAACTTGCATCCACTCGGTGTCCTCTTAAAATAAACACAACTATCATACTTGCTTCTAGCAAAAGAATTTTCAATCATGAAGTTGTCAAAAGGTTTATACCATTGTCGAGGGGATTGCTTTAATCCATAGAAGGATCTCTTGAGTAAACATACTATTTCTTCCATTCTTGATATCACATGACCTTGAGGTTGCTTCATGTAGATAGTTTCATCAAGATTACCATGTAGGAAGGTTGTCCTCACATCCATTTGTTTTATAATTCCAAGTCTTGTGATGTTACTAGGGACCACACGATTCTTATAGAGGTGTGTTTAACAACCGGAGAGAAGATTTCAGGAAAATCCACTCCTTCTTTTTGCGTGAACCCCCTTGCAACCAGCCAAGCTTTGAATCTTGGTTTCTCAACACCAGGGATTCCCTCTTTTTTCTTGAAAATCCAACTACAGCCGACTAACTTTTGTCCCTTTGGCAAATCCACCAATTTCCAAGTTTGGTTTTTGTGCAAAGAAGTTAATTTTTCCTCCATAGCAGATTTCCAGTGTGCCCTATCTTGACACCTTATGGCTTCTTCATAGGTCCTTTGTTCATCTCCACAGACATCCTCAGCCACATTCAAGGCATATGCTATTAAATCAGCATAACCAAACCTTGCTGGACGTCTTATATCTCTTCTTTCTCGATCCCTTGACAGTACATAATCATCAAGATTGTTTTCATTATGTTTTACCTCAATTTTTTGTTCATTTGGTTAATCTTGGTTTGTCTGTTCAAATTCCAATGATGATTCAGTAGGCTCCACCTTAGGATGAATGTCATTCTTATTATTCCTTTGCAATGCAGTGAGCTCATTAGAGCTGGAATGGTCTTTATGATATCATTTTCATTGAATGTGATGTCCCTACTTATCACATATTTTCTCGAAACTCTATCTCGAAGCCAAATTCTATAACCTTTTACCCCATCAGGGTAACTTAAGAAAATTACCTTTTTTGCCATTGGTTTTAACTTTCCTTCATTCACATGTATATATGCAGTCGAGAATTTTGAGGTGTTAATAGGTTGCTTGTCTTCCAGACCAGACTTCCGTAGGTGTTTTAAGATCTAAGGCAGTAGAGGAATACCTATTGATTAGATAGGTTGTAGTATTAACAGCTTCTCCACAGAAACTCATTGGCAACTTGGCACTAGAAAGCATGCATCTCACTCTCTCCAATAGAGTCCTATTCATGTGCTTGGCCAATCCATTCTGTTGGGGAGTATGCCCCACTGTAAGTTGTCTAGCAATTCCATGCTTCTTACATAATTCGGTGAATTCCTTTTCCACAAACTCTAATCCATTATTGGTCCTCAATCTTTTAATCATTTTCCCTGTCTGATTTTCCACCAATGTTTTCCATTCAATGAACTTCTGTCTTGCCTCATTTTTATGCTTAGTGTAGAGCCATACTTTCCTTGAGAAGTCATCAATAAACGTGATGAAGTCCTGGCATCCACATGTGTAAGTGTTTTGGATGGCCCCCAAACATCAAAAGTATGTAATATAAAGTAGCAACAGAGCTTGATCTTCAACATCGATCTTGATATCGATATTTTCCAGGTCCAGTGTGATCTTGTTAAACTCATTCACACGATCTTCAATCGATCTCGAATTATGCATCTTGAAGGTATACAACTTCTGTTTCAAGAAGACCATATTTGCTAGTGACTTGGTCATGTAGAGTTGCTCTAATTTGGCCCAAATGACAGCCGCAGTCCTCTCGTTAGAGACTTCACGCAGGACACTATCGTTGAGGCTCAGAATCAATGCACTATGGGCTTTAGCCAACAGATTTTTCTTCTCTGAATCTCTGAGCGTTGAAGGCAATTTTTCTTCCCCAAGAAGTGCATATTCAAATCCTTGTTGAACGAGCAGAGCTCTCATCTTCAAACGCCATAACCCGAAATCATTCTTGCTAGTGAATTTTTCGATATCAAATCTTATTGAATCCATTGTCTTCTCGCAAGCCTGGCTCTGATACCAGTTTGTTATAGCGGATCACACACGACAAATATGGATTGAGAAGACAACAAAGCAGTAGAGAAAAGACAAAGAATAATTATAGTGGTTCGGACTATAATCGAGTCATACATCCACTTGATCAAAGATCAATCCACTATGAAAACCAAGATGAAGAGTTTACAATGAATCACTCTTGCGCCTCCTTATCGCTCTCTGTTTGGATTACAAGAAAATGCCAGAAAACAAGAGCACTCAATTCAGAGAAAATCGCTCAACTCACACCTGGTTCTGAAACACACCAGAACTCTTAACTAATCCAGCAACTACTCCAGTTAGTTATTGAAGAAGACGAGATCTCCTCAGTTTTCAGTTGGGCTCTTCTATTTTTCCCGGTCCATCCATTCGACCCAGTTTAGAGTAACAAGTTCCCATCAGCAATTTGGGCTGGCCCATTGGGCTTCCAAGAGAGTAAAGCATAAACCACACCATCACACTATAAATACAAGCAATATCATCGCCCACTTGAAGTACGGCTCGAAGTCTTGAACAGTTGCTGAGAGTTTTTATTTATTATTTTTTGGAAAAAAAAACAAAAACAAAAAATCAATGCATAAAGTTGCAACCAATCGTTTGGTAAAGAACTTTTCTGGTTTGTTTCATCATACCCGTGCAGGCAGTGCCCGCAGGGATAGGGTCGACCGAACCAACTTTTCTTTAACATTTCGACCAAATAATTGATGATTGTCTTTCCCAATAAAAGTATACGGTAAAAACAATCCGCAAATAATATTCCTGAAAATCTTTTCTTTTTTCTTGCTCCGAAAGCTACTAACATTATCAGATTGAGAAGACCAGCGTAGTCTGAAAATATTATAATTTGGTACGCATGAGAATCCACAAAAAAGCAGCAAAAAGCTACGAGCATAATCAAAAGTGAAAGAAAAAAGGAAACATGAATTATTGGGGTTGGCCTCGCTTGACCAGGCGACATAATCAGTTAGGCACAAGCACATGATGTTATTCTAGCCTATCACAAAATTCACGAGAAAGAATATAATGTTTTATAATATACACATCAAACTCGATCTAATTCATATATTAAAATATTACTTTTCACTTTAAGTATGAATCATGTTCATCCGTCAAACGACAAAAAAATCTTGTGACACCGTGTCTCCCAAGATATAGACTAATAACATATCATTTCTTGAAATGCACAAATTTTCATTTACTTATGTAATATCTCTATGCGTATAATATGGAAAATCCCATTTGAATGACGGCTTAATTTCATGCGCGTGATTCGCTTATGCATGTGAGTAAATTTTATTGCGACATGCAGCATTTGACTTGCAGGCCATCATGAAACATAATTGGCCTATGGACGACGGCAAATAATAGAAAAAAATATTTCATCCACCTATAAATATATGTATCTTGTGCCGAAACTAATTACAACATCAGTGAACATGGATTCGAAAAGAAGTAAGCAAAACAACACGGAGAAGTTGAGGAAACTGGATGAATATTTAAGTATCAGAAACTTTCATCTAGTACAACACCAATTGATCATCATATGTCCATATGTTCATGCCTGCCATTTCCATTACCATAGCCATCGTATGGATTGGTTGACTTACTCGATTTTTTCCTCTTAAGAACGACGATCCATGTGATTACTTCCAATAACACAGCTAAACCTCCGAGTACAGTAATCACGCCGATGTATGCATTTCTCCACATCGGTTCTGGTTTTAATATGTTAAAACCTTTGAACACGTTGATGATGCCAAGGATGACAATCGCGTATCCAATGCTGTGATGGTAGATATTCCAGTAAAACCGATATTTGTGGTCCTTTTTGGGTCTCAATAACAACGCAAAAATCTACATATAATGTCGATATATAAGCCAGATGACAAAACTTATATCTGTGATCTTTCCGAGAGACAGATAACAAAACATATATTTGTGATCTTTTTGAGATCTCGAGGACAATCGAGAGAAGGTACATGCAAAGCCAAACACATTAACTAAAATCGGTGATGCGAGTTAGAGGTACTACAGAGCAAAACAGTAGTGTTTCCAAGCCAGATGTCTAAATAATCCATATGCACCATGTCATAAATCTTTTGTGATTTGCAAGTTAAAACAGTTAATTGACAAACGCACACTTCACAATAGATTCAAGGTCAGCATCTTGCTTTTAAAATCAGAGTATACGTTAAAACTATGTATTTCAAAATTTAAAACTGATTGTGTTTTCCGCAGCCCTCTATCTAATTCATCCCTCCTTGCTTTGAAACAGTGAAATCTGAATGAATGAATTGCAATCGAACAAACAAAACATGAATTCAAGAAAGTTGATCGGACAGTGATACCTGCAGAGTTGCAAAGGCAAAGAGCGCAATCCCGATATTGCCATGATTAGCATACCTAACACCTTTTGATTCACTTCCGAGCTTAAGCCCTGTACTCCAACCAGAAACTCCAATGGCATAGGCCGATACCTGGCAAGAAATGTGAAGATAAAACCAAGCTGGATCGGCGGATGGAAACACCCTCATGTACCTCGCGATGATGATCCCAATGGGAAACATAATCCCCCAGCTCACAGCATTCAGTATCCCATGAATCTGTACTAATTAAAACAAATATTACTATCGTTCCAAGTAAAAACAGTTAAATCATAATACATATCAGGCAAGAAACAATTATAAAGTATTTCCACTCAACTTAGCTCCAACAGTTTTTACTCGAGTCTTAAATCAATGAAAACGTAGGTGACAGAGGAATTAAGAACGCAGAAAAATATTTTACTAATGAAGTAGGAACATATTTTTATCGAAAATTCGAGTATTTTCTTTCATACTTCTATCAACCATGGTTTTAAAAAATAATTATCTCGTATTAAAATCCATAGAAAAAATGGAGCATATAAATATTCCTGATTAATATATTATAACTTTTTACTGATAGAAAGAAAGAAACTCACATTCCTCTTCGTGGTTCTAGAGTTGCCGACCGGGATAATAGTGCTCTCTCCTCTCAACAAATCAAGACGAGTTTTGGAGTTCAGATTTGCTGGCTGAAACGCATGCTTAGTCGGCGCCCCACCGGTGACCGAGGGCCCCACCTGCCAGACCTGGTTCACCGTCGTCGCAGCCCCCTCCGGCAAAACCAAGGTGGCAAAAAGCCTCATGACCCCGCCGGAAAATTCCGCCGTCGCCTCCTTCACCTCGTACCAGACCTTGGACTCCTTTAACACGTAAGATGAGATGTTGTAAGTCTTCACCGTCATCTTACCATCTGCATCCCTGAACGCGACGAGGGCCTGCGAGCCCACCATTCCGGTGTCCGTAGGGTTGATGGCCCATGAGACCCACCCGTCGGGCCGGTCCGGAGGTGCAATGAAAGCGATGGAAAGGGTACGCGGCGCCGGATCGTAGGCCCAATGGATGTAGGAGCTGAGAAAGGGAAGGTCGTTACAGAAAGCGTAGAGCTTGTTGTTGGTGAAGGTCTGTGAGGTGCACGTGGCGGAGTGCGTGGGTGAAATTAGAGAAACCCAAGTTGTCAAAGCGACGATGGCTAGGGTTAAGGAAGAAGACGCCATTAACGGACAAAGAGAGAGCTTCCGCACCTGTGTTGTCTTTGCGCCGAAGAGAGAAAATCTTGGGCAGTTTCAAAAAAGAGAGATCAATTTTTATTTCAAAATCTAATTGTCCGTTTGTTTTAAGTCCATAAAAAAGATTTTTAATATTTTATAATAAAAAATAATTAAAATAAATGTTTGAACAAGATTCTTTGTAAAACGTTTTTTGATATTTATTATACAAACGAAACATTTGTGCGGTGCACCGCATTTATTATTTGGTTTTCAGCGTCAGATTCAGAATCCAAATTGAATGGAAAATTCGATCAGCCATCGTCTTTATGCCAAATCCCACCGCCCATGATTAATCGTTTACCTATCTATGCATATAAATTTCACGGTACCATCGCTAAAAAAAATCGACAGTTTATAGTGTTTGAGAATTTTAAGTGAAGATAATGGCTATGATACAACTGCAAACAATGAAAAGAACTCGTAAATGAGCGCCGGTGAGGTGTCCGACGTGGCCACTCCGATGCTAAATTCAGCAGGTTTTCAGATGAACACGAGCAATATTTGAGAGAAAATATGTAAGTGTTTTAGAGTTCAAAAATTTCAGAATCTATATACGACATTAATACCTACTATTTATAGTAGAAAATGGAGTAGTTACCTCGATTCCAAAGTCACCTACTAAATATGTCAAGTCGGCTACCCATACTCGTAGCTTCTGATGACTTCTAGGACACTCCAAGCCCAATTGGTTCTGATGGATTAGACGGCCTGTATTAATCACACTCGAGTGGTGCGATTCTCAAGGCGACCCGGGTAGTCGGGGACCCGGGTAATTATTCGAGGGCTCGGGCTATGACGATTGCCCGGGAATAGGAGATCTGTCCGTGTCCTCGGGAAAGTGACCAGCATATTGGCTCTGACCTGGGCTATCCAAGTAAAAAACGGGTTAATGATGACCCGGATCCTTATGAGGGTATCACCACTTATTATTGTAAATATGAACATGATTAGACCGTCTCACAAGAAACCTACTGAAAAATTGGCCAAATATGAACAGTTGATATGCATTTAGAGCCAAATCATACTGTTAAACTCGCATAAATTAAAATAAAATAGTGCAAAGAAAGTCTTCACGATATTCTATTAGATTTATAAAAAAATTACGGGCGACGAAAAATTGAGTGTGACTACGGGGAGTTACTTATTTTTTTATAAAAAAAAACCACCAAGCTATTGAATATTGTGATGTGAGATTGCTTTACAAATTTTAAAATTTATTAACATGATAGTGGAATTAGTGGGAAGTCGTGTGAAAATAAATGGAAGTACTGAATTGGACATTTTATCTTAATTTTTTTCTTTATTTGCATTCGGACAGAGATGTTTGAAACGCATAGATTTCTATTATAATTTTAATATTAACAATAAACAATATACAATATCTTAAATACATATTTTACTCCTTTATACATTAGTTACACAAATTAAAACGACTTTTAAATATATCGTTTAATGAGTGAACTTAAAAATCATAACAATTAACATAAAATATTATATAATTAATATGTGAGATATAAATTTAAAGTTTATAATTTTGTTTCTCGAAAACTAAAAAATATATTTGAAACTCATGATTTTAAAATCTACAGATCTATTTGCAACGTTAAACATATTAAAAATAGTTATTATAATATTCTCTTACTTGGTTAAATAGTACCACGTGTACACGATGATTTGTGTGTGTATATTTTAATATAGTTATTCGAGTAGGTCTATTGTGAGGTGTTATCACGAATTTTTATTAGTGAGATGGGTCAACCCAACCGATATTCACAATAAAAAATAACACTGTAATATCCAAGCTTAGTGAACGGTACTGTTTAAGATTTCTTATGTTTATGGACTATTCGGTTAAGTTTAAATATAGTTTTGATGTTAAGAGTTGTGATCTATGATTTATGATGTTGTGACTATAGATGATGTGTGGTGATATTGTAGCGTCGTTGCGATTAAATTCATGATAATTTGTATGTCGAGCCAATTGGTATGATGCCAATTGGAGTGGTTAGATAAGACATAGAGGTGCAACTTTCATGTTGAGAGCGTTGCCGAAATATGAGGAGAAGCGACGTTGCGATTCGATTTTTAGTTGCAAAGTTTATTGTGGACTACAGAGGAGAGTGCACCCGCACTCCTTTATGCAGTGCACCCGCGGTGACTGGACAGAAGAGTCAGTGCACCTGCACTGAAAAAGAGACCGCACCCGCGGTGTTTGGGCAGAGATCAGAGCGCACCCGCGGTAAAAAGCTAGCGCACCCGCGGTCGATGAACAGTAAAGTCGTGTTTTCGGTTTTAAGTGATTAAATACAAGGTTTATTCCCATTTCTCTCCTCCACTTCTCGAAAATTCAGCTCAAGGTAGAGCTAGGATTCTTATCCCCTTCTTTGATTTCTTTCATTTTAGCTTCTTGTTGGATTATTGAAGTGAGGACAAGTTTATTTTGGGGTTTAAGAGCTAAGGTAAGTGGTTTTTCTTCTTGTTCTTGAGTTATTGAAGATGGTGGAGTTTAGGGTTGATAGTTGTGATAGATGTATTGGGTTAAATGATCATCTAATATTATTATTTGGGTGTTGATGGTTAGTTATTGGTTTATTGTTGTAGGATTTGTACCGAGAGTTTTGAATCAAGTGCTCCAAGTGTTGTAAGTGGAATACATTTTCTTGTGCTCACATGATAATATATGTATGATGTTTCAATGGTTTTAACCGGCTATTCCCTTCCATTTGATTCATATTATGTATAAATACACTTTGTTGTATATTAGAGGCTTTTATATGTCTCAATTGTGAAAAAGGGAATACAAAAGAAAAGAGCATGCAAAGTGTTTGATTTAATGCCCAAAAGAGAGTTCAAATGATTTATTGGATTGATAGATACATAGTCAGAGATTGCATGCAATTAGTTGATCAACGACCATAGGCTTATATCCCAACAGAGTAATCGATTTATATCGATGGGATATAGGTACAGAGACAGAAATACTATTGAAATATCAATCCACCAGAGAAAAGAGAAATAACATCGTTATGTTCAGGTTCTACTATATTATTCATGTTTAAAGAGTTAGATGGTATTTAATGATTTCAAAGTCATGTCTTACAGAGCATGATGTGTATCCATTGTTATGTAAGAGTTCCACTTGCTGAGTTTTATACTCATTTCAGTTATTTCATGTGATGCAGATAAGAGTGACGGGCCAGGACGTTGATTGGAGCCGAGGTCATATGCATAGAAGATGGAAGGAAGAAGGCTACTTTGTTAGCATTTTGGACATGATCAAAAATGATATTTTGTATTTTGATGCAACATTTGATGAATCATGTATATATTTTTGATTGAAAATGTGTTTATGTCAAGAAAGTTAGTAAATTTTAAATTTTCCGCTGTGTTATTTTATAAAATCGGTAAGAGGTGTTACAAACACTATTAGCATAAAAAGTAATAATTTTTCATAGATGACCTAAATAAGAGATCTGTCTCACAAAATACGACTCGTGAGATCATCTCATATAAGATTTTGTTTAGTTATTAATAAATCATTTATTTATTTTAGAATTTATCAAAATTGGTTTTCATAATGACTTTCATTGGACGAAAGTAGGAATATTTTTGTTCTTAAATTAAAGAAGTTGACTTAAGGCACCATGTTTCCCTTGTTAATCAGCACAGGCTGCCTAGCTGTCTTAGCATCCTTTCCATGCACAATCGACGGGCCGTCGAGACCCTTACCATGTTGATGTTGTTCACCATCAACCATCCATTGCTGTTTACCTTGGTCATTGACATTAGCATTATTTTTAGAAGATAGAGGTACTAAATCATTGTGCCCATGCTCTGAACTAGCGCGATCTGCTGTTTTCACAGTGAAGGAGGCCATCAACAGACACTCGGAGTGCACAAACTGCCCAGAAACTCGGAGGAACCAACTGCAACTAATCCACACTCACAACAACAACAAAAAATGTCCTCCATTATAGTTTGCAGGCATGGATTACTCGAGTGCATGGCTCATTTTTAATGATAAATTTCTTGGTATATTTTATTCAAGGACACTATCCGTGCATGCAAAACACTTAGATATGAGGGCAGAAGGATCTTGATGTCTATGATGCTCTTATGATCCATCAGAGGAGTCATAGTTATGGCTAAAGGTGGCAGAAGTAAATGACGTTGATCGGACCCCTTTTTAAATGAGTTTAAGTTGGTTGGTGTTAACAGTTAACCTAACTAACATCTTAGTAAACAAAATATACATCTTGTGATTTACTTCCTATTTCCTTCAATTGATTCAACTCGTGTTGATCTAAAGTTGAATCAGAATATGTCTGCAGAAATGGAGGATAAGTTCATCCATCCAGACGGTCTTAGTGATTTTGTTGTATTTTGTACTACTGATTTTTCGACTGTTACACCAAAGGGGTTTGTGTTCGAAACCGCAGGGTGTGACTGACATGGGCTTGAGGTATAATGCACTATTATTCTCTAAGGCTGACAGAATCTTTAATATTCATTCATGGTTAACACAGAAGCTTGTGCATCATGTAGGGTTCAGGTAAGACCTCTCTTCTTAACTCAATCTTGGATCAGGGCAGAACTACAAACAATTCAAGTCTAGACAGGTTTAATACAGACGCGGATGTTCGAGAAGGTGTTGCTGGTGGTTTGTTGTATACAGATTCTGCAGGACTAAATTTACAGGTTTGTTCTGGTGATCTAGTACCAGCACTCTTAAAATGTGTTTCCATCCATTTATGTTTGTGCGACTATTTTACTTCTTGTTAACATTTCATAAATCGGCAGTCCAAATTTATGTTGATTGTTTCCAGAATTGTACGTGTGACAAGTAGTTTCTGTTCAATCTGTCTTTCAAAAACAAGAGGAAAGTAATTTAGAAATTTTTCCCTCTTAACCCTTTGATACGTATCCTGGTAAATTACCATGTCTGCAAATGTAAGAAAATGACTTTGTCCAAATATTCAATGGGGGTGTTCGAATTCAGTTCTTCTTATGCCAATTTTTGGTAATGGGTGGTCTGAAATCCTGAATGTCTTCTCTCATCCTTGCTAGAATGGGAAATTTGTGCTATCATTTTATTTATGCGATGAACGATTGACAAAAAATGGACCCTCTCAGAACCCATGTACTTCATCCACTTTGGCTATCTCAGCCTGTCATTGGTAACTTGTTTGACCTATGCAGTATTATCACGTGCTTCATTTACTTGTTTTGTATACATTTGTTTAGCTTGTTAATGGTAAATTGGAGGTGCGTGTATCACTTATTCCCCCCTGTTCAAATTTCAGAATTTGAATATGGAGGCCTCCCGTTTCGGGGATGAATGGTGGAAGGGAATTCGTGATCTGAGTAAGAAAACAGATTTGGTTGTTCTTGTACATAACTTGTCCCACCGAATGCCTCGATATGGCTCGAGTGCATCACAACCACCAGCTCTGTCTGTATTCCTAGATGAGGCAAAATCTCTTGGTGTTCCTTGGGTCCTTGCTATAACAAACGAATTTTCTGTCAGTGCACACCAGCAAAAGGAAGCTATTTAATACTATTGTTCAGGCATATCGAGTGTCTCCTAGCACAACCGTGGTGATCAATTAATGTCCATATGTTATGCCCAGTGCTGTTGGTGCTTCCCTCTCATGGAATGCTGTGAACAGCGATGCCACAGATAGGAAATCAGGTAACGAAAAACTCATTTTTGCTCCGTTAAATCTTGTCCGGATGCCTTTCCAAAAGAAACTGGCAGTTCTCCCTATAGAAGGTGTTGCGGGTCTCTGTCAAATTGTTTACCAAGTGCTCCACAGTCCACACTAAGGAGGAACCAGATTTTCAGGTATTTCTCGATCACTTTTTTTCTCAAAAAGAAATTCCATGTAAAATTGGGTCTGGGTTTTGTCTTCGTGTTGTATTTTGCCACCTTTGGATTAAATTTTTAAAGTGACATTGATTATTTCTTTTCTATACGTGAAGGAGCTAGCTAGATCGGATTTAGTGGAGTTTCTTGATCTGCAGATCGAGATGCCCGGGCTAAATCCAATTATTTGTCAGCAAGCTGCATTTGGTGCCTCTGTTGGGGCGGGTGTGGGGATCATATTGGCAGTTGTAACGTGAGCAGCCTCTGCCTTGAGGAAACCCTGAGTCCAGGACATATTTTCAAGTTAGAACGTGTTATTTTTTGCTCGGGTGAAGTTTTTTCCTCTGGTATATAGAGCGTAACGAGATAGAGTAATATCTGTAAATATCCCGAGTTCACGATTATTTTTAAACTAATAGTTGCCTTTGATGGTCGACTCTAACCAGACTAGAAAATATAATTTATATAATTTCTATTCTCTCTCACAAACACTGCTGTACCAATTTTACAGAGATATATTTGCACGAATACCACATTTTCGGTTTATCTATTTAGGTGTCTGAACAAAGAAACGTTGTAATGTTGGAAGTATCGGTATGTCAATCTGCACAACCATTTACTTCGATTTATTCCACGTTAAATCTGATTAAACAAAATCACATTAATTACTCGATAAATAATCAATTTGTTGTCCTTCATTTCGATCAAACACAACCATTACTTTTTAATTTCTATATACTCTAAACTGATGTCATGTTATTTGACACCCAATTTATATTTAAAAACATGCATGTGCCTTCGTATCTTTGGGCAAATGGGTGATGTGTGTGTGTGTGTATCCTTGATAAATATTCTCAAATGGAGCAAGTGGTGTGTATTTATTGCGGGCAGTAGGCTCCCACCAAGTGAAATGATTGGTGCTCTGTACTATTCACCTTGTGATTGCTTCAACACCAACCTACAAATGTATAAAATAGGCCAGTATCTTGTAAATCTCAGTTATAAATATTTTACCAGCGTCAAAATTAAAGCCACGTTAGTGTTTCAGAGAGTTTATAGGAAGATCATCTTCCTGATTTTAGCAGGATGAAAGTGTTTTCGATTGTTTTTAAGTGTCAACTTAAAGACACAATGTCCCCTATAACAACTATTTCGTATTCGTCTCCGCTTTACGAAAATGATTAACTCAAATTGCTATAAAAGTCCATTATAAGCCATTATAAACTTATTTTAAATCTTTCATTTTTAAGATGTGGGACAATGGTATCACAATCACCCTTTCTTAAGAACGCGACGTCCTCGTCGCGACCTGATCCTTCGATCCACCAGCGTCGACAATATAGAGGTGGCTCCCGTCATGTAGCACTTAGCCCCGCATAGCACTTATTTCTTGGTGTTCCATGCTGGTGACCGGCTCTGATATCATTCTATCACGTCCCCGAGACCAGGCCCGCGGCTGCGTGACTGCACAATGGTCCCTATAACAACTATTTCGTATTCGTCCTCGCTTTACGAAAATGATTAACCCAAATTGCTATAGAAGTCCATTATAAATCATTATAAACTCATTTTAAATCTTTTATTTTTAAGATGTAGGACAAATGTATCACATTTTAGCTGCATGAAAGTTAGAAGCAAGAATGTGATGTTTTTTTACTTCTGTTTTTTATTGTTTTTAAAATTACAAGTTGACATTTATATTTTTAAAATATTTGTCATATTACATTTATTTTTTAAGTAATGTTTTGCATTTTGATATAATTTGTATTTCCAGAATTTTATTTATACATATTTTGTGTACTTATACAAATTTTTTCATTTTTTATGTTTTATTTTTATTAAGCTTATATGTTTTTTCCAGGATTCATGTTATAAAAAATAAATTAATTTTGATACAACATTCATAACGTAATAATAAGTATGCAAACACGTAGTTGATGATATGAGTATCGAATTTTAGATAATTAAAATAGATCAATTTTATAAGATTTAATGATATGATTGTGATTTAACTAAAAATTAAGTTTAAAAACAATTATTTTTCAAACACTATCTACTTTAACTTCTGACGAACTTCAAAATAATTTCTAGAATAATCACTTTAAAATGTAAAATTCAAATTCGAGAAACTTAGAAAGATCGATATTATATTTTTATACATAATTGGACATAAACATTAATATAGAAAAAAGAATCAGGAAAATGGGGGAACTATCCCCTCCGACCTTTTGTTTTATGAGTTGGATAAAATAGTAAAAATTACTTCTTCTTTTTTTTCAAGTTTTGAATGCGAAGCAGAAACAGAAAAAAACCAGATTCTTTTGGAGGATGGCTCCTTATTTTCAAGTTTTTGTCGAAAAAAGTATATATATATTATAATATAATATGTAAATTTATAAAAATAAAACACACACACACACATATATATATTATAATATAATATGTAAATTTATAAAAATAATGTGTTATTTAGCCTCACAGTTGGCACTAGTCAGATTGGTCCAGGCAAGGGGAAGCGGGAGGGTTTGTTTCAACCTATCCGTACAGACACTGCCTGCACGGGCCAATGAACGGCCCGGATCACTCCACATAAGTGATCCGGGCCCACCTCCCTGTAAAAAAAAAAAAAAATTGACTCGAAAAAATCCGAGCCGTTGTATCGACCCCTGCAGACAGTGCCCGCAGGGATAGGATCGACCGAACCGAAGTGGGAGTGCATGTGATGTCAGCATACGAGCTGTCAGACTCACTTCTCTTAATAAAAACATCCCATCCCTTCTACTTCACTTTCCTCTTCCCCGAACACTCCCTTTAGGGAATCGCTGCACGCAAAAACCCTCCTACCCAACTGCCAAAATGGTCTGATTACCCGAATTAGCCGCCGCCAAATCACTTTCCGCCACCTCTTACGGCCGATCCGGTGAACACTTCTATCCATTTCTCTTGTGTGTTCCTTTATTTCTTCCCTTGAGTTTTCAGATCGAGCTGCCGTTCATCTTTTGCTTTGCTGACTCCAATTATATCAACTAAGTTTAGCTAGTCCCCGAGCTGCTGGTCTTCTGTTGTGTTTCAAGTTACTGGATTATTTTTCTTTGTTTGTTGGTTCTTCAATCTGAGTGTATGTTCTTGATTAACCTTGTTTTGTGGTGTACTTCACGTAGGAAAGTTTTAATTTTACTTTTACTTTTTTGATGATGTTTTTTCTGTTTATTCTTGTGAAGCATATTTGATCTAAGTTATGAAGATTTAACTTTATTTATTTTTAAGTCGTTGAATTGATGGAGCGGGTTTCTTTTTTCTAGTTGCTATTTGCTTGTCTGTATCCGATGTAAGTTAATGTTGGTAGCGTACTTGTGTCAGAGCTCATTATCGTTGCAACCTCTTGATTGGATAATCCAGCAAGAGCCAACAGCTGAAAGGCGCATTAATAATAAAATTATAATTATAAAAGAAAAAAAAATGCTAAAATTAGAAAATCGCTGTTTTTTTTATCCAGATATTTTGGAAAACCAAATCAAATTCAGCAACATGGTTTCTTTTTTCCAGTCAAAATCAGTTCTTGCACAAGAAATGACCATGGGTTTTTATTTATTTATTTTCTGGTGCATCGTTTTTTTATTCTAATGGTTTATTTCTGCAGGGTGTGCTGATTGAAGTATCTCTAACTTGGTATGCTTTTTTTTTTTTTTTTTTGTGACATTATCCCTATGTATACCCGCTTAATTATTTCTCGCTCCTGTGGGGGCTATCATTATTACTTTCGTTCGCTAGATGTCACTTTTTCCTCGTCAATTTTCTCCGTGTTCTTTCAATACACACGGCGTTTTGTATGGATTGTCTTCTTTCTCGCACCTTTGGCTCCACACATTCATGACTTAACGGAAAAGGATTTCCATTTCTGAATCTCCTGTGTTCCTTATACCGACATATCTTATATGTTATATGCTCTTTACACCAACATATTCCCATAAAAAACAATCATCTTCTGAGAAATTTGAGGTTGCTTTCTTTTTCTGTTTTTGTGGTGACCTGATGATTGACTTTATTTTATTCCAGGATTTCTATGTCATGGAAGACAACATATCAGTTGCCACACTAGTGGACTCCACCGCCTCTAAGATACAACAACTTCAGAAAGCATTTGCTGAACTTGAAAGCCACCGTGCCATCACTCTCAACTTGAAATGGAAACAGCTTGAAGAGCATTTTAGTGGGCTTCAGAAGTCCTTGAAAAGACGATTCAATGAACTAGAAGAACAAGAAAAGGACTTTGAAACCAAAATAGTTGAATCAAGAGAGATGTTGGAGACGCGTAAAGCAGCTATTGTGGCTAAGGAGCAAGATTCTCTTGAAAGGCTTCAAGAAAAGCGAGATGCCGCTGTCTTGGCTATTTTGACTGCAATGGAGAATCCGGGAAAGCCATTTTCTTTGGATTCAGGTACCACATGTAGACAGAACCTAGCCGAAGAACCTGTCATGGAGAAAAGAATGCCTGATCGCATTGTTGTAGATAGTGAATATACTAGGGTGAAAAAGCCTTTTGAAAATATGCCTGTAGAGGTGAAGTCTTATCCAGAGTTGGTGAGTTTTTGCCAACAGATGAACTCAGAAGGACTACACAAATTTATATCGGACAACCGCAAAAATCTTGCTACGTTAAGGGAGGAAATTCCTATGGCATTGAGGGCTGCAGCTGACCCTGCTTCCCTGGTTCTGGACTCGCTGAAAGGTTTCTATGGCATGGAAACTCCAAAGTCAGATGCTCGGAAAGATTCAAATCTCTTAGGACTTCGCAGGACCTGTATCATGCTGATGGAATGCCTTAGCAGTTTATTTGTAAATCTTGATGTTCACTCTGTATCTGGCATTCTCTCAGAAAATGTGAAGGAACGAGCAAGAGTGATTGCTGAAGATTGGAAACCCAAGTTAGATAATCTCGATGTTGATGCCAACAATGGAAATTCATTAGAGGCGCATGCATTTCTGCAGCTTCTGGCTACTTTTGGTATTAATTCAGATTTTGATGATGAAATCTTGACCAAACTAATTCCCATGGTTTCTCGTCGTCGACAGACAGCTGAATTATGCCGTTTCCTTGGGTTGTCAGATAAAATGCCAGGTTGGTAACTGCAAACACTTGAAATTTTAAACATTTTCTTATGTCTAAATTGTCCAAACCCCATACTATGTGTGCAGTATTTGATTCGTAAGAGGGGTTGGTAAACAGTGCCTTATTTTTTCATTCTTTACCACTATTCTTTTCAGGTGCAATGCATACTTAGTTGCTTAATAAACCAATAACTTTTATCAGTCATTTTGACCTAAGGATGATGAAATTTAGCGCCAGATTTTTTTGAATTTACCATAGTAAAAGATAGAATTTTATGTAGTTATTTTGCAAGCATTTCAGTTGCTTTTCTGACCAAGCGTGGTGTGACAAAGATTTAGCTCTCCTTTGATCATTTTTAAATTTTCATGCTACATTTTTAACTTTTGGTCCCATGTTTAATTTGTAAAATAAAATAAGCTCATTCTAGGGAAGACCTTATCATTTATTCCGATCCAAAACAGAACAAAATGACCCCAGACTTACAAATTGGCCATCTAGAAATCAAACTAGGTTTTTTGTCAGCTTCACTTCTTTCTGTTTTCAATGCTCTCTATCACCGATTGCTTTGCACACAATTCATTTGAGAAGGTCAGCTGTCAAACTTGCAATTTGGTGGATAGGAGGAGAGTGCTAATCTTTTGCCATGCCTTTTCTTGATTAAGGTTTAGGTTAAATTAAATATGAAAAGAAGATTTTCTTATTCCAATATCCACTAGAAGTGAGATGGTCCATTCATCCATTCACGGATCTAAATTGCGTGTTTATTTTTTTTTCTTTTTTAAAGTTTTGCTTAGTACTGTATCTTTTACAAATTATGAAGATTTTATGGACTTCACTTTTTGTTGCATGTTATCAGGCGTGATTAATGTGCTGATGAAGAATGGAAGGCAGATCGATGCTGTCAATTTAGCTTTTGCTTTTGAGCTTACCAATCAGTTTTCACCAATTTCATTACTGAAATCCTACTTGTCTGATGTGAAGAAAGTGTCAGCAGCTGCCAAACCTGGAAATATGTCTTCTACACAGGTCTGTTTCCTCTGGTCGTGTCAATTGTGATTTCGTTAATTGATATGATCTTTGGTTAAAGAACAGAGATGAGCCAGAAAAATGAATTTGGTGGGGGGCGAAAATGAATTTTTTTTTAAATTAATCATAAAAAATATAAATGTAAATAAAGTAATTGACATGCACACACAAGATGATAACCATTATTATATTTGCAATTTTTTTAATGAAAAATATCATGAAATCAATCTAAGTTGAATAAAAAATCATCGAATTGTGAAATAAAAAGCAACTTATAATTATTTGGAAAGTAAAATCAAGAAGTTATCAACCACATGGATTCCATTTTATTGTTCATTGAATGGATTTTATTAGATAAATTTGTCCTATAGATGAGGAAAGGTTTTGGAGTTGATGGGGTCAATTGAACACCCATAAACACGGTGGTAGCTCCACCCCAGGTAAAGAGTTCTATAACTTTCTACTGCAAGTATCCTGGTGAATCTAAAAATTGTTTTATTGCAGACTGATGCAAACGAGAAAGAGCTTGCTGCACTTGAAGCTGTGATCAAGTGCATTGAAGATCACAAGCTTGAGGAGCAATTCCCTGTGGGTCCACTTCAGAAACAAGTTCTTGAAATCGAGAAAGCAAAGGCTGACAAGAAAAGAGCTACAGAAGTTGCGAAACCACAACCCAAAAGACCTCGTGCCAATGCTGGTGGATATGCACCACGAGTCGCTAATGGTGCTGCTGACAACAAGAACTTCTATGGGAGAATGACTGATAGGTATGGACCCCCATACATCTATGAAAGGCCATATGCTTACCCTGGACCAAACGATCACCATGTTCCGACATTTCTTGGTACGGCCAGTTATAACTTCTCTCATAACCATGTAAACTTCTTTGGCAACACGTACCAGTATCAACCTGCTTATCTGCACTAATTAACAGAGATGCTGACAGTCTGATAATGATCTGTTAACTTTTAGTGTTGTCCCGGTTTACATTCCGTTCGAATTCAGTTATCCTAAAAAAACGAAACTTTATCCTCCTTAATTTCTAGTCTGTTTGTAGAAGCTGATATTACGATCCTCTAATTAGATATGCTCTGTTCTAGTGTTCACAATGCTGCGCTATTATTTTGTTTTATTTTCTGTCGTTTTTTTGACTTAGATGTGAAGAGATATGTCCATGCATTGTTCTTAATGTTTCTTTTTGTGCTTTCATTAGCTCGTGCAACCGGCTTAGGACCCAAGAAATTTCTCGATGGTAAGTTAGATTGGGCAGTAAAATTTTCTACCTATTTTGAATGTTTTAGAAAAAAACGAACAGTTTTTGCAAAATTTCAAGGCGTGTTTGAATATCTTCTGAATAGAAGTCTAATCTTTTTGCTCGTTCTTGTACAAGATGGAAATTTGTTTATAATTATCCGTTTGTTTGTGGCAACCTATATTTTAAACTTTGGACGATTCCACCTTTAAATTTCTGAATGTTTGGCATTTTGAACCATCCGTAAGATTTTTAACATGGTACTTAAAAGCTTGCAATGTGCGAAAACGCCTTACTTAAATGCCACAAACTGTCAAACATTCTCAAATTCGCACTATCAAATTATAATATTTTTCACTGTTTTTTATTTTATTCTCTTTAGTTTTCTGTTCAATATATTTATTATTTAACATTGTTAATTACTTGTTGAACTATTCTATATATATATTTAAAAATAATCCAGTCCAAAATCAATCAGCCATGGCATTGTACCAGCTGAGTCCATGTCAATCAAGTTCATTTAAAAAATTCAGCCAAGTAAAAATGACTTTTGCCTATTGGTTTTTTGCGCTCATCACCCTCCACTAGGGATGTAAGTCGAGTCGAGCGAGCCGAACTCTTGAATGTTTGAGTTTGACTCGTTTATAATCGAGTCGAGCTTCGAGCTTTATTTAACGAATATATGCATGACTCACGAGCTTATTCAAGCCTTTATCGAGCTTAAACAAGCTTAATAAATATGAATTATACATTTAAATTTTCATTAAATTAATTAAAAATAAATTATATATTTAAAGAAAAATATATTATTCTTGTTAAAATTTGTAAATTTATTATAATAAATAAATTTAATACTGTAAATTTATTATCATAAATAATATGCAAAATCAATAAATCAAATATCAAAACTATTATTTTTTCATCTAAAAGATTACTCATAAACTTAGCAACGAACATGTTCACAAGCTAACGAGCCGAATACTGTAAAGCTTGAGTTTGATTTGTTTATCTTAACGAGCCTCAGTTAAACAAGCTCAAACGAGCTTTTATCGAATCGAGCTTCGAATAACTCACAAACGGTTTGGTTCATTTACATCCCTATTCTCCACTAGGCTCATCCTCATTTCTTTGTCCCGAAAGAAAAAACGAGGAGTATTTATTTAATCCTTTAATTTATATCAAATCTATGGTTAAAGTTGTGGAACCATCAACCACTGTAGAAGACCCACAGATTTGAAAATAAATAAAAATAAAAATGGCAAGGATGGCCCAGTAAGTTTAAAGATTTTAGGGAGTATTGCCCAGTGATCAATCACTTGTGGTCTAATGGCTGCTGGAATGGATCTACCCAACATTCATCTTCCCCAACAGCTTTCTTCCACCTATTCTTGAACTTATTTAATTCTTGAACCTGCAAATATCAATTTTGCATACTCTTCAGCCCGAAAAATGATTCTTCAAACATTCCATAAAATAATCAAAATCCACATATAGAGCGGAGATAGAACTCGATTTCGTTATTTTTCTAAGCTGGGATTTGCGAAGCAGTAACTCTCTACTTGTTTTAAGTCCTTCATACGATGCTAATTGCAAAGTCTTTCATCACTTCAACTGGCATTAGCATATTCATTCAAAATATACTCTGCTAGTTAAGGTGGCTCATTGAGGATCACAACTGATGCGTGAGTTCCGATCGTCTGTATCCTAAATATTGCTTATGAATTCTTAGGGTACCTGCTTGACTGCTGAACCTCTGAGGGCAGGAAGCCCTCGGTGAACCACGTATTCAGCATCAACGATTCCAATATTTGTTGTCTTGTTTCCCTGTAAGGAAAATATGTTGTACCGAAATTTCAAGAACTATGTATGGTGCGGAAAATTGCTGCGTTTTGCTGAAATAGGAACCTGTGCACAGTGTCCAAGCTGAGAGTTCAACCCCAGTGCAAGAGTCATATCATTCTGCTGACAATAATGTGAACAAAAAGGATTGAACCTATGTTACAGTGTGTGAAAAAATTTCAATGGGAGATTAACCAGACGTTAATAAATCGACGTCCAACAATTTAAAAGCGTAGTTCGACTGCTGCACCGCACCTGAATCATGTACCATGCACAACGCCATGATGTTCTTGAGAAAACCAGAGCCATCTTCTCCATAAACCTGCATCATGTTCGAAATTTATCATGTCAGCTAAATGATAACTCGAAACTAAGGATTCTTGATGTAGCATGACGTTGTTCCCTTTCTTAGTTCATGAACTCTGGTTCCTCTACCTTACTCAACAATATAAAAAACTTGAGTAAATTTTCTGAAGAACACGTTAAGCAAGTACCCGTGAACTTCAGAATTAACTTTCTCAGCTGTTAGTTTGTAATGCACGTGAGACTTGGCAGGAATTATTGCCGGTTGCGAAATATGAAGCCCTTCTTCTTTAATAATTAATAGATATCTGCGTCGCCACCAAGAAAGTACATTTTTAATATTAATCGACATGAGTTAGATTTTTTCCAATGTTCCACACCAAATATAATCTCTTAAAATCTTAAACAGATGACCAAAAAATCATATATCGTAGTGCAGCATGAACAGGCAACGAGCCAATAAATACATGTAACCACACATATTAAATATTCACCTCTGAGCGTCAAAATTTTCAACCCCAAGATCCTCATCCCAGAGGAAAATGTAGTCGTAGTGTGCAACAACATCCGGATGTAGGAACCTCTTGGCAAACCACCTAACCCGAAAAATAAAAATAAAAAAGGGGAAAAAACAACACATGAGTGCCATGCAGATGGTATTTTACATCTACATGCCGGCCACTTATCTAAAATACTAGCCAGATTTTCAGAAACAATTTGTGTAGGAGAGGATATAGTACTTCATATTGTTTAACTTTTCGCTGATGCACACGGGACATGACAAAAAAACAACGATTGCATAACAAATAGTATGAACTGGTAGTGAAGAAATGGTACCACTTGGTTTGATTGATGGCTGAAACATGTATGGCACCCTTGCTCCATTCTAAATCTTTCCAACCATCCAAATTCCCATCGTAATGAAAGAGCATCAACGCAAAGTCAGTTAACTCAAACTGCAAATTGCAGATCCGATAAACTAATTGTTGAAGCCACGGCAAGAAACACGCACAAATACTCCATGATATGTAGTGTTTCTTACCTTTTTAACAATTTCATTTACATTTTTCTTCTGCTTTATTCCAACGGTAACAGCAAGCAAATTCGTGGGGGATTTGGACTTCTATATCACACATACGTTAGGAAAAGATTTCTGAATACTATCAAATCCTTGTTATTTTGTTCAATGTGCATCTCTAAAACAGATTAGCCGTATTACAATAATACCAATACCTTCTTCTTCGGAGGTCCCCTAAGTGGTAGCATCTCCAGATCAGTTGTTTTTGAAATTATGCCTCTAGGCAACGTTCCGGTCCCATCAGGCCTGCATCGATTCTACACCGAGTAAAACAATGTAAACGATACCAGAGTAGAACTTATACATGCTGATAGGTAGTGATTTTGCAAAGATCCCCTATTAAGACCGATACATTCTTGTGGTAACATGACTGATAACTTTCGATTTTGTTTTTGCACAAACCTCACATATATTGAATCTTGTGGCCTTTACAGCATAAATATGACATCCCAAGAACTTCTGCAAAGAAAATATCCCGGTCACTTTCCAATACATAAATGACAATTCCACTCGGCTCATTCTAAAGATAATCAACCACCAACCATAACAGAGTTACTGATTTTTCTGCCAGATTGGAAAACAAACAAACACTAATACATGCAGGA
Source organism: Primulina tabacum (assembly GCF_025594145.1). Lineage (NCBI taxonomy): Eukaryota > Viridiplantae > Streptophyta > Magnoliopsida > Lamiales > Gesneriaceae > Primulina > Primulina tabacum. The sequence continues at coordinate 6,080,645 of NC_134557.1, forward strand.
CAGACGTAATGCCACTCAAAAAACAGTCTGCATAATACACTCAAATTTCATACCAGTTTTCATTAAAAAAAATGTAATTTATATTGATGAATAACTCGTATTCCCAGGACATATTTTAAGTCGAGGCAGGCCCCAGCAGCTCCACCATAATCCCCAGGTGGATTCGCCAACAAACGGATTTATTCCAGATTAAAGAATGGAAAGTACCTGTTTATAATCCATGACCATAAATGCGCTCCCTATAAAAAAAGCTGCAGAAAGAAGAATTGCAAATGGAAACCAACTCCAAACTGATAAAGATCGCTGCCTTTTGGTTTCCATCATCTGTGCCGACAAACTATCCGAATTCTGCAAAGTAATCGGTCAAACACATGATCATAAAATAAAAGCTATTCCAAATAATTCATCAGATTACAATCAAAGATGTGATGATATTAGTTCAACCCCACAATTAAGGCTAACTTGATCGATATATACACCTCTTACATAAAATCAGTGCATTGGAGAGATTGATTTTTGAAGGGATGCAAAGAAAACTTGCAAAAGATTAAGGAGAATTCTGAATATTAAGAATAAAGTAAGGTGAAACGCATATGGACGTGTATGAGGTCAACGGGGTGGGAAAGAGTAGTGGAATATTTTTGCTTAATAAAGAAAATTAAAAAGTAGAATAAAAATCATGTTATTTTTTAAAACAATTTTATTTTTTTTTTAAAAAAAAAAATCAAAATTTAGCAAATATTGGGCATTAGCCAATTCAGGATTTCCGAACTGCTTTCTGCCCTTCTCCATACTCGCCTCTAGAAACCCAATTCCTCTTTTTTTCTTCCAAGTTAGGGTTTTTTTCCTCCTATCAAAATTTGTATGGATTCTTTGTTGGCGAATTACGCCTCCTCTGATGAAGAAGAACGTGAAGAACATAAGCAGCACTCGAAACCACCATCGGAACCACTTGTATCGAAGTCCGAAGCTGAAGATCAAGATTTCCCCTCAAAGTCTACTTCGAGACCTGGTGGGATTTTCAGTTATCTCCCACCCACCAAATCATCTCTTTTCAATTCATTGCCCCCTCCCAAATCCCAATCATTCCCTAACTCCAAGCCCGAAACGAATTACGTGCAGCAAAATGAACAAATTGATGATCAGGTTCTCGAAAATTCAAAGCCGAAGGTATCGTCTTTATCGCTGTTCTCGTCTCTGCCTCTTCCCAAGTCATCGACTTCCGCTTCTTCTTCTACTACCTCCAAAAAGGTTGTTCAATTTAGGCCTCCACCAATGATAAACCCGTTGTCTTCTGGCCTTAATGATGAGGATGAGGATGAGGATGAAGAGGATAGACAAAGGAAAAGGTCGAGAGAATCATTATCTACCTCCTCTGCAATGTCATTTTTATCTAATATGCCCGCACCTAAGAACTCGGCCACTTTGGGCGCTTTGCCTTCTGCTTTGGGTTCTGGCAGGAGATGCATAATTGAATCTGAAGCTCGAGATTCTACTGAGAGTGTGACTGGAAGTGGTAAGGTTGTAGGTTCAAATGTCGGCCTTGTCAATGGTCAGTCGGATGAGATAAATCATGATAATTCTAGTTGGGGTTTAGGAAGTAAAAGCACAGCAAATTATAGTGGAATCGAACCTTTCCATGGTGAAAATGTTGCTTCAGCCGGCCTTTTGAATTCCAACTTGGGATCCTCTGAGGTTGAATCTGACGAGTTGAATTATGGTTATTCTGGGATTTCAGGAAGTGAGAGCTATTATACTCATCATATTGGTGGACAATTTGTTAGTGTTGGTCCTGAGGCTGTTGATTATTCGTGCTGGAACGAGGATCATACGGATTACCCGAATTATGCTGCGGACAATCCACAGGATGAGAATCATGGGGCTGATGCTTCAATTATGACTGCATTTCCTGAGGCATCTGGAGGGATGGAGAATGCACTTAATGTTTCTAGAAGGAGGGGTAGGAGAGATGCTCCACAAGATATATTTGAGGTGAAGCAGGACGAGTTGATGAAAAATCGGCCAAGGGAAGACCAAACCAAAATGACTGGGATTGCATTTGGCCCTTCATACCAGGTACTTTTCTCATCAAGACTTGAAATTTATCATTTCTGATTTAATCTCATAGAAACTTTGGTGAGACATTTAGCACACCATAGGTAAGTTATTATTAAGATTTAGGAGGGGAAATAGACTAGACTTAAGATACGATGTTGTGAATAAACAGACTTTTCAACTGATATGTCAATATTAATAATATCAAATGTTTTTTGAATATTAATCACCAGATTTGGAATAGAATTGTTTGGAATTCCCTGCGAACTCCTGATATTAGAAAGCAATAGATTGCACCATATATTTAATTTTAATTGTGTTGGGCTATGTATTTAATTTTATTTTGGTACAACTTAAATGAAATTATCTTTGTTAGAATATTTTCATGACTTTTTGCAATGTTAATCCACGATTTGGTATGGAATTGCTTAGTCTTCCCTACAAAGTCCTGATGCTAGGAAAACATTAAATTGCACCTTGAATTTAAATTTATTTTCGTGCAACTTCCAGTGAATCAAAATGAAATTATTTTAGTGTAAAAAAATGAATTTGTTCTTGCAACAATCTTCATTTAGTGTTTCGGTAAAATAGAATAAAATAAATAAAGAACATACATAAAATCTCCATGAAAATCTGTACAAGGAGATAGGAATTACCCTATTTAACTAGTTTTAGGAATATTAATCTATTGAAGGCTATATTGTAGAATGTTTAACAAACAAGGCTATTTTAAAAATAGCTTTTGAGATGGGTTAGAATGATTAATTTCTCGAAAACTTATGGGCCACACTCATCATCCCCAGTATATAGAGATTAGGGAATAATGTTTTCTAATTATGATGCAATCTGTCAAGATATTAATCTTGAAAATATCTTACAAGCCGTTGAAACATTAAGGAAACCCCAATTGTTCACTATATCTGTACAGTATTCTGATAAAAACCATGAGACAGAATGATTCCTGAAAAACTAGTGTTACTGCAGCATACTGACTATTGTTGGCCTTGGTTCCTTCCATTTGCAATCAACCAATGTGTTTTATCCCATATATTGTCTTGGCTTGTAAGCATGAAACATCATTTTGCTCTGTAATTTCCCCTAATTTGTTCGTTCTCGTTTACTTCATCTCCAATAAAACATCTTTGTACTTGAATAAACTGTTTTGGGCAAATATGGTGCTTTATCCTATGCAGGCAACTACCACGACTTCTGTTACTGAATAATTTCGCATGTTATTTGTATTTGAATGGCGATGTTATGCATCATTCAAAACTTGTATGAAACAGTCGCTGAAGGAAATTTCGAGTTCATTTTATAGGGCCGTATCATAACATTCAGCTATCAGTTGACTTTCTTTAAGTGATGTAAATCATAATCGTTCCGTTAGCATCTTATGTATCTACCATATGCCTTCTTGAAGCCCACATCAACCAAGGGAAAGCCTTCAAAGTTGCAGAAGAGGAAGCACCAGATTGGGTCATTGCTTTTTGACATGAAACAAAAAGAGATGGAGTTGGCCGAACGACGCTCTAAAGGATATGCTACTAAAGCTCAAACACAAGCGAAATACGGTTGGTGAGATGCTGGTTTGTTCGTTTTTATGTTGTGATGATAACATAACACCGTAAGCCACTTTTCTCTTGCAAGATTCTCTCCTTCACATTGTATTAGATTCAACCCAATAGCAGTGTTGGAACACTGTTGTATTGTATGATCATGTCCTACATTTCCAGTTTCCACAACGGGAACAGGTACAAATGGTTGGCAATTTATACGTAGATAACGGTATAAAAGTTTTAGGCCATTTTTGGATTCACTTCCAGGAGGTATTTTCCTTCTCAGGAAACAAAATTAATGATTACAATTTGCATCTGTTCTTCTTTTCTATCCAACAATATATATATCCGACAATTATTACTTTTAATTCAAATTTTTTCTTTTCCAACGAAATACTATGTTGCATATATATATATTATATTTATTTATAACATGATCTCATCTCAGACTTTAAAAATGTCATATATATCATTACAAAATTTAGATGTGTAGATGATATTATATATTATCTAAAAAAGTGGATAAATGAAACTGTTTGTAGATAAAATAATAAATACAAAAAATGCCGTTAAGCGGCAGCACATGTTAATGCTTTGCTGGGCTACGTTGCAAATAAATCATGAGTAGGTCTCTTGTGAGATAGTTTCACGAATTTTTATCTATGAGACTGGGTTAATTTTACTCATATTCACAATAAAAAGTAATATTTTTAGTATAAAAAGTAATATATTTTCATTGATGAACCAAATACGATATCTGTCTCACAAAATAAAACCCATGAAATCGTCTTCACATAAATTTTTGTCATAAATCAATAATGGAATACTTGAGTCTGGTTTGATATTGTGTTGAAAAGAAAATCTTATTCGTAGAACCCATAAAAAAACAAAATACGATATTTTGTTTTTTTAGTATATGATGATTAACTATAAAGTATATAATATTAAGAAAATGTAACGTAATAAAGCACGATAAATGAAGTATACGGTATATAATAAACTTTTCTTTTTTTATCGATAAAGTATATAACATTAAGAAAACTAAAATGCAATATATCTCAATATGATTCAAAAAGGAAATATTTGATAAGGTCTGTAAATGATTTCTTTTATCATTAGTTATTATTTTCAGAAATAAAAAAGCAAAAAGTCAATTTTAGTGTGATAGGTATTGATGAGTGATATTTTAGTCTTATATTTTTTTATTGAATCAATTATGATTATGTAATTATGTTTAGTATGTTTTTCAAAATTATATAATTAGATGACTAATATCATTGTCAAATCTTTATAATTATATTGCTAAAAATATGCACACTTCATTTATAAAAATTTAACAATGATGTCGGACCATAATTGATTCAACAAAAAATATATAACACCAAAAATATCAAAACCTATCCCAAGGGAGTGTCTCAGTTGGTGAGTAAGTGAACGATTGGTCAATAATCTTGAGTTTGATTCCTTTTATTGTCATTTTATTGGACGAGTTTGTTTATTCTATTATGTTATTTCTTGCAAGTTATTGTGTTATACGAGGGTTTGCACTTCATACATCAAAAAATAATAACTACGAATTTTATATCATAAAAAAATTTCACAACTTAGAAGAATTGATATTTTTCAATAAAAAAAATATATAGCCAATGATCTGGAATTTTTTATACTTTTGAACAATGATCTGGATGTTGTTTCTTTTTTGTTTTTTTTTTTCTAAAAAAAAAGATGATCTGGATGTTTCGGATAACTAAAAAAAAAAAAGAGAATTTGAAAGTGTGACAGGATAAGAGAAAATAGTAAATCTTGGATTTACACGTGTAACATTATGAAATTGCATGTACCGAAACTGGGGAGTTTTGCTTCCGAACTTCTCTGGTCAACTTAGATAGAGAGAGTCGCACGAAATCCCACAAAAATATACGGATTTGTTAAAAGTGCTCACTTTCAGATTTTGATCTTTTATTTATTTATATATATACAGCAATATATGTGTTTTTTGATTGATTATACATCCATCGTATTTCTTGATTTCTCTGCAAAAAAAAATGGGTCTACTCTTTGAGATACACGATCGACACTCCAAATCCGGCCACGTTAATCGGTACGGCCTACCTATCTACCATGCATGTTCGTCTTTTTATTTTGTTTCACCTCCCACAATATATTGTGATTTTAGCTATAAACTTGTGGGATTATATATATATGGTTTTTGTTTGTGGGATAAAAGTAATCGATTTGACCGAAGTTTTAGTGATTTTCTTTTTCTTTCTTTCAAGAGGAACAACAATTACATTAGCCAGCCCTTTTTGGAAGTATAATTTCTTTTATTGTTCGACTTGAAACTTCTTTAAAAAAAACTATAAATTGTTCATCTCATCTGGAATAAGTAGTACTTCAGAATAGCTAGAATAATCAAATCTAAAATTAATTGAATCTTTTGGGAATTCTTGAATTCGTATGGTTCAAATATATATATATCACACTTTGATTGTGATGAGGGAGGGTCGGAGCTGTGTTGCGAATATTTTTGATAAAAAGTGTCTATTTCCACACGCAGTTCGAACAAGGCGGTGGAATCTGTGCTGTACGAGAAAGAAAAACTGGACAAGAAACCAATATCAAAGAGGCTATGCATATGCTCCGACACTAGTCATGCCGGCTCATTCAAGTGCCGCCTGCATCGAATATCCCAACGGCCAGCCACCACTGTTAACTGAGACCATGTTTCCGAGTTGTAAATACATTTAATTAATTTGCGAATCCTGTTAATATCTTTAAAGAAACCTTGGATTCAAGTCCATAAAATTTCTGAGAACTTGTTCATGAAATCAATATGATGTATGTATATATCGCGGCTGTTTCTGCCGATTCTCCTTGCTATGAATTGATTCCACAGCTCAATGTGATTTTATGTTCAAAAGTGCTTAATCTAATTTATAAAAATCATGTTATTAAACCGACAAGGTACAAGGTACAAAACACAAGCAAGATATACAAAGAGTTTGCTTCCAAATCAAGTGGCTCATTCGTCAAGTCAACATAGAGGAAACAAGTGAGGCCGCATCATTGGCAAATACCAACGGTAGACCTCCATCAACTGCCCATTTCTCATGATTTGAGTCAATATCTTCTTCAACATTCGAAAAGGCAGAGTAGCCATGATCACACCTCGTCTCAACATTGAACGTGACCCTACAGAGAACCATCGCCGCCTGCTCCCTAGACGAATTATCCCGTCTTTCCGCCGCCTCTTCCGTCTACTGCTGCGGCACCACCCTATCACCACGGCGGAGTTGGGCAGTAGGGAGATGCTAAATGCTCTCGCAAACATGATTATCACCTGGTTAGACTTCAATCCAGAGGGGAATTTTTTTCTTTAATTTGTTTCTAAGTGGTTGTAGTATATAAATAGTGTATGAGAGATGGTGGAGCATGTTAATAATGAAGGTAATTATGAAGATAATTAGAGCAATAATTATGTTTTATTAATATAATTGTGACACGATCTCACATATATTTCTTCGTGAGAAGACAAGTCAACTCTGACCATATTTACAATAAAAATTAATACTTTTGACATAAAAATAATATTTTTATCATTTTTTACTCAAATAAAATATCAGTCTCACAAAATTAACACATACGACAGTCTCACAAATTTTTTTGTGCATAATTTTTTAAATTATAAGATTATTCTCTCTTTTTTATCTTTAGAAGTGTTAATGTCATGATTAGAGCATGTAGGCTAGCCTAATTTTTATATTATTACTACCATTACTTATCCCTCCACTTTTCGGCTCTTCGATATTGGGCCACTCTCCTTGATTATTCTCCTCATGCTGCATCGAATCTTCTATATTTTTACAGTAAATTTGTTGATTTAAAGAATTTTAAAATACAGTTTTATTAAAAAAATTATATATTTTTGAAAAGTTGGTATCGTAAAGGTTTAAAATAATCCATATTGATGCTGTTAAAGTAAATTTTTTTTTATTGAAAATTGAAATGATATTATATAGTAAGTTGGAATAGTAATTATATATTTTGAGAAATATATATTGTTAGGTTTATAAATTAATTATTGGAGAGAACCCCTAATTAACTCCGAAGAGCCTACTTTTATACACTCTTTTATGGAACCAAAAGGCCGAAGTAGGTGTTAAAATTTAATAGGCAAAAACTTAAGTGAGACGGTCTCACGGGTCGTATTTTGTGAGACGGATCTCTTATTTTGGTCATCCATGAAAAAATATTATTTTTATTGTGAATATCGGTAGAGTTGACTTGTCTCACAGATAAAGATTCATGAGACCGTCTCACAAGAGACAAATCTATTTTAATATTAAACACATAAATATTTTTTCATACCCGATTAGGATGAAAGTATAACCTTATAATTTTTCCCTTTTTTATATGAAAATAATCGAGTATCTTACATTCTTGAATAGGAAAAAGAAATGCACACTTTGTTCGAATCAAGAATTAACCGGATTTAATTAATCTTGTACTTCTTTTTGGATGAAGTATAAACATATTGAAAATTTTGGCATTGTAGGATTTTGAATAAATACTCGAGATTTTAAGAACGCCTAAATCCTCAATGAATTTTTTATGACGTGAGAACATGTCGTCACTACTTTTCGGTGCAAACTGGGCAAAACCCGGACAAACACAATATCTTGTAAATCACGTTGGACAATGTCCGTATGATGAGTTCGCTTGAGGAAGTGTCGGTAGAGATAATCGAACTTGACAATTGGTTAAATGTTCATCTACTTTATCAACTTGGATATCTTTTAAATTTTTGCATGCATGAGAAGTATCTTTGTTTACGCCTTGCACATAACCAGGCTGTAAAGAGCACCCATCAGAACTTGGGCTCGACCCGGAATATTCTATTCCAAGGATGGAATGACGAGAAATGGTTCTTCCAAAAGGAGCAAACCCGACTAAAATTATGTACCAAAACATACCAAAAGACATGCGAATGAAATGCAATTTAAATTTTAACGGGAGCCACGAATCCACTTTGGACCAAGAATCCATTATGCTGAATCCACTATGTTGGGTGCAATAATTGTCCCTGCTTGGTAGAGCGATCGAATCCTTGTGCTTGAGCTGGCTGTGCGGTTTAAAAGATTTGAGTTGCACCATTACTAATAGCTATAGCTTTTGGTAAAGCGGTAAGCACTCGATCCTACAATTGGTATCAGAGCCAAGATCACGGGTTCAATTCTCATTGATCGCAAGGAGTGCAATTATTGGGAGGGAGATTGCTGGGTGTAATAATTGTGCCTACTTGGTTAGAGCGATCGAATCGTGGTGCTTGAGCTGCTGTGCGGTTTAAAAGATTTGAGTTGCATCATTACCACTAGCTATAACTTTTGGTAAAACAGGTAGACACTCGGTCCTATACACGAATTTCGTTTATTTGATCGATTAAGAGTGTAGCACATGAAACAATAATATTACAAGCACAAACAACATTATTATACTAAAAAGTGAAATCTTTAGTAAAACATCATTCGTTCTTCCATCGCTACCACTTGCAAAAAATTTCTTAGTTTCAAGATACACTAAATCGATTACGCTATTATTGCAATTGAATTTTTTTATACATAAAGATTTCATTTTTGCACAAATATTTATAATATATAAATACTTGAAATATCATGTATTGAAAACTAAGCCAACCTAATAACTGAATAAATATGGAGCATAGCTGAACTTCGATTAGTCCACTGACAAAATATTTAATTTTTCGAGTTTTGAGCTAAAAAGTTTGACTTTGAAAAATGATAAGACGTTGAACTTGATCTAATCCATTTGGATAGAAAAATGAATAATATTAATAATTTAGACATATTATTATTTTTAGACTTCTAATGACTGCTCAGTTCAGGGCATAGACATGAGAAAAGTAAAGATAGATTATGCATGGCGGAGAATTCGAAAACCTTGTACACTTAAAGTAACGTCGTTACATTTTATTCAAAAAGCAGCACTAAAACGAGTACGAAAAGATACCAAAAAGGCATAAAGATCGAGTAGATAATCAATGATCAAGGCTTATAAACCTTGAAAGATTCATACTTGGCAGCGTTACCGACCAAGGATCCCTGTGAATCGAGTGGAAAGAAAAACGGGTAGAGTTCGTATCGGACGTAGCAGCTCCCATACAAAACTCGGCATCCTTTCTTGTCCTTGCAGTAAGTGGTGAAGCCGTTCCCGATCGCGATAGCAAGGCACTGAGCGCAGTTTATGGGCGACAGATCTCTTGTGCATTGAACCAATGCGTAAAGCGTCTCGAAATTAGAGATTGCCGTCTCCGCTTTCCCGAGTCCTTTGCTTCCAGGCAGCTTCACTGCTTTTGACTCGATCTGATCCACCAAAGCTCCGAGTTTCTTGTTGAAAACATCGGGATCCGTCACATTTGCCACGTTCCAAAAGAAGACGCCGTAGGAAGTGTCGACTTGTCCGAAGAATTCGACCGTGTTGTACTTCAAGAAACAATAGTCATACCAAATCCTCACGTCCGCCTGGTTCGGACACAGTTTCCGGCTTTGTTTCCCGGCGTCTTGGATGCAAGCCGAGCAATCGGAGCCGCTCACGTCGCTTCTGCATTGCGCCAGGCCGTAGATTTGATTATCCCCGTGCCCATAAGAAGTCGCCAAGAATCCGTTTTTGATCGCGCCTTGTACTAATCTAGGTAGCAAGGAGTCGATGTTTCTTGACAATTGGGTGTTGTTATCTGTTTTGGTATCATCATTGCAGAAATAAGATAAAGGGTCTGCAGATTCAGCAGTGGAAATATAGAGGAAGAGTATTGTAAGAAGAAAATTGAGAATTTGATTCATTATTATGATGAGAATAAGACAATAAACTTCATTGGTGGGTTGCTTTTTTAATGGCCAAATTATTGCATCAAGTGGGGGAGGGTTCAGTAGCGGTGTTTTTTGACTTAGTGGTTTGCACTTAGACTTTTCTTTTTGGGTTGAAAATACAGACACTGTTCTGGATATTTTTGAATAAATGAATATCGGAGAGTTATTGAACAGAAAAGGGCGTGAGAGTTGTAGAAAATAGTTAAATGAAATCTTTCTTATAAACTCCAAGTTTGAATAGAGGTTTGGGCTCCAAGGGGATACCAGAAGTTTTTAGAAGGGGGAAGACGCTAATAGGCTGTGTCTCGGTGAAACACACACGCGCTCGTCTCGTCTCGGGTCGGTGCGGTGCGGTCTTTGACAAGTATTAATCTTTTTGGATCAAATTTATTTGGTAAATAAATTTTTTCAGTCACTAGAGCCGCAAATTGATGCACTTGGACAGAGGTACGCGCACGGGTGCGCCACGTCCCGCGCGGATGCGTGCATGTTGCTGACTTTCGAAGCCCTCGGCTAGAACAGGACGCACGGCCGCGCGCGCCTTGCTGTGCGCGCAGCGCACTGAGACAGTGCCTTGCGCGCGGCCGCGCGTGTTGTCGCGTGGCTGCGCACGCAGCGCTGGTTCAGAAAAACATGCGCGTCCCTTGGCAATCTTGCATCTGTTCTTGGCTGCTTTTGCCCCAAACAATGTATCCATTGACTAAAGATGTGACTCTTCAACACATCCGGTCTGGAAAGACGTGACTCTTCATCGCATCCGGTGATCATTTATAAATAGTCCCCCCATCCATCATTCAAGGGTTCGAAAATTTCATGCCATATTGCTGCATTTTCTTTCTTTCTCTCATTTACATACTTGAAAGTTCAAACATATTGTTGTTCGCTGCGTTCAAGAGTTTGTAGTGCTGCATTCTCTTGATTGAAGTCGTTGTATCTTGGAGACGATTGTTTGCAACGTATAGCACTTTGATACGGGCAATTTCATCTTGCGGACGAAGGAAATTCCTTGCCTCGACTTGCTCTTTTTGCTGCTATTTTGTTCGTGATTCAAGACCCGAATTTCAGAACAGAAGAAGAACTTGAAATAACAGATATAACAGTTAACACTATCACATATTAAAACTTTTGATAAAACGACTAGTGTTTGATGATTTTTAGGCTAACATTTTAAGATGTTTTGATTGTCATAATTAATAAAAATACTCTTTATTAAGGACATGATTCAAATTTATCTAATTATTTATTGAATTTAGAAGCTTCGTGGTTGAGTTAATTTTAATAAACATAAGCTGGTTTTGTTCATGTTCCAATATGTTCTTAAACGTGTTTCGAGCTCAAAATATATGTCCTAATTGATTTATCAGTTTATGTTTGTAGGATTTTTTTTTTTTCCGGAACTCGTGCTTGTGTAGGTATGTCGCTCTTTTGCATTTCAAAATATCAAATAGCGTCGTTTTTTCTCTTTATTTGTTTTTTTTTTTAAGAACAATTGTTATTTTTTATATCTTTCTAATATGGGATGGATTCACAATTAATTAATTTATTAATAAATTGTAAAGAAATTATTATTTGATCAAATATGCACGAGTTGAATCATTTAATGTATAGACATCAGGCGACAATTGAGAGGAGCCGAGATAGTACCTCCTTTGATTATATATTTTTTAAAAAAATAAAGTTAATATATAATAGTTCTGATACCATGATGTAATTACCACAGAAATCTCTTCGCCAACCTTAAGTGTGGGTTCGTAAATACCCACGTAAAAACAAAAAATTCTATTTTTCCAACATATATATATATAATTTTGATAGGTCATTAACTCATTGTGTTCACATCCGTGGACACCAATAAGTTATCACTCATCTATTAAATTAAATGTATAATTTGGTGACAACACTGTGTCAACCAATAAAGTGACACTTACCTATTAATTATACAATTTTGATATATTTAATAACATCCGATGGATAAGTAAGACTTCAATGATAAACACAAATATGAACACGATTGATGGACATAAAAAAAACTATATATATATATATGTGTGTATATATATATATATGACCTCTTTAACTAAGATTCTGAATTTTCTTTCACCCTTAAATTTCATGAATACAGTGGTGCACACCCTCTACAATGTTCTCGAAGACAAAGTCCATGAATCAACCACTCGTGGATTTGTCAAAGCTCTTTCTCTTAGGCACCTATACACAATAAAAGAGAGATTCAAACGTAGGCATCTCATCCTAATTTAATGATGCTGAGCATGTCGTTGAACTTTGAATACTTCGTCTGTGATATAATCTCGAGTTTCAAACCAGAGATGTAAACAATTTGGTAGTTTCGCGAGCTTTTCGAACCATCTCAAAAAATATTTGATTTATTTTGCTTGATAATTTAAGATCCGTTCGCGAACTTTAATATTTTACTGATAATATAATTATATTAATTAAATAAATTTCAAGTGTTTCGAATATTTATTTTCGATTAATAGTTCACTAATATGTTCGATTCTTTCGAATCGAATTCGACCCAAGAAGTTTAAAATTTTTGAGCTTCGAATCGAGGTCGAATAGAACTATTTTGAACAATTCGAATAGAACTAATTTGAACCGAATTCGACCGATTCAGTTCGTTTATATTTCAACAGTACCCCCACAACCGTAGATTAGCATGAAAATTTCACGAAACCAGTGAAAAGTCATAAAATGAGTTATTACAAGGTATTAAATAATGATATCGGCAGCTATCTGTTATAACAAAAACATAAATAAATAATGGAAATTTAAACATGCAATCCGAATTTTCTAAATCCAGAAGGTAAAGCGAATGCCGAACTGTGTTTCATACCTAGTCCTTTGGACACGTGTACGAATTGAGCAGATGGACCACAAAAGGTTAAAGTCTACGAGAAAATCTCATGCATACAATGGAACCACGCTTGGTTAATTTGTCCACTAAGAAGAGATAACTCAAAAGTGGTGGTTTTCGACGAAACCAACCCACTACATAAAAAGTTCTGATTCGAATTCATACCTCAAAAAAGTGTCCTTTATATGAGAAATCATATCTAAATATTATAACAAAACAAATCAGAGTTTTCATGGTACCTAATAACGGCCAATCAAAATGAAGTCGTCGTCATCGAGGATCTGAACATCTTTCTCTCCTATAAAATTCTCCCTCCCAAGTTCCTTTACTATGTTTACAAACTCGGCCCTCTTTTCAAACTGGAGGGGTACATAAGGTAAGCGAAAAACAGGCCTCACGACCCCAAGCTGAGCAAGAGCCGTGTTTAAGCCAATAGGATTTGGCTCGTGAAAAAGCCACTCAATTAGAGGGAGAAGTTTGGAATTCAAAGTTGGATTCTTTCCTTCAAAGATGAGTTCTTTCATTAGGCCAGGAATTAAGTTACTGGTGACAGAAATTACTCCAGCAGCTCCATGATCCCACCTCGAATCATGGCATTGATCATCATTCCCACTCCACACGACAATGCCAGTATTTGTATACAACTCAATCCTATCGTTTCCGACGCATTCCTTGACACCAGCTAAGTTGGGGTTCTGTGCCATTGAATGGATTACGTGTGGTGGAATATCTTGGCCGGTTCGTGATGGCACATTGTATATAATTGTTGGGCCCATGTGAAGCACGCCATTGAAATGAGAAATCATACCTTCTATGGAGGTTTTACCATAATAAGGATTAATATGAAGGGCGGCATGCATTCCAACAGCAAAGCCTTGTTCAGTGGCATGAATTGCCTCTCGTGTTGAGTTGCTTCCAGTGTTGCCAATAATTTTGATGGATCCACCAAAACAGTTCACTGTGTGACCAATGAGCATAATATGTTCGTCCCAGCTCATCAACTGGCCTTCTCCGGTGGTGCCCCCAACAATTACCCCTTCAACTCCATCCTCCATTTGCATGTTTACTAATGTATCATAGGCCTCTAGATCGAATCTGCCATCGGGAAGATAGGGGGTTTTGATGGCCGTTATCAATCTAAGCGATTTTATATCATCAACATTAGTCCTGCCAGAAAAAGGAATTCACATTTCAGGCTTACGACTTTGTTTTGACATGATAATAACAGTTATTTTATTTTAATGTAATGTGAGCTACATATTCAATCAATGTATATTCCCGCCATCCAACTAATGATGCAAATAAATATTGCACATTGCGAACTATCCTTTGAAATGAAGGTGGAAAGGGTCTAAATTTACAAATTTTCTTCAATCAATAACTCGCCTTTAATTCTAAGGAATCATTAACAGCAATATATAAAAATGACAATACAGGAGAGAACCTTGTATTACATTTCCAAGAACTCACAAGATTATTCTAGCTATTAACAGTACAGAGTCAGATTTTATCTTGAAAACTATGGGAGAGACTGCATCCTGCTACAAAAAAATAAAATCAGTTTGTATCCGTTGGAGACCATTCTAGCTATTAACAGCCTAGCATCCGATTTTATCTTGAAGACCATGGAAGAGATTGCACACTGCTACGAGAAAATAAAATCAGCTTGTGTTCTATTCTGTTGGATATAAAATGGACACTAAAGATCGCTTGTAAGAAGAAATAATTACCTATTTTTAACTTCATAACTGCGCATTGGCAGATGAACATTTGGAATTAGCTCTGCTATGGGAGACCTCCATTTTGGCATCTGTCCTGCATGATTTCATTAATAGTACAAATTGGCTTCATCATTATGTAGGAGGCACAGGTTATAGAAAGAAGTAAAATCAACCATAAACACTCAATTGATACAACCAAGTTGAGTCTGAGGCGATAGATTCACATCAATCATATCAGCATAAATATTTCTGTGTCAAAGAGATCAAGAGAAAAAAGGGTAAAGGAAGAGTGGAGGATAACCTTTTATATATCTTTTCATTCAAATAACAAAATCAAAATTATAGTGCAGAATGTACGACGATTGCCCGATAATACAAACCAGATTTGAGACAGTCGAATTCGATCTAACCCTTACTTTCATAGTATGCAATTCATCAATCAAGGAGAAAGACTCATTTTCCTGTCGCTAGCAAGTTATTGATAAACAATCACCAAGGTATGAAAGTTTGTTCCTTCAAATATCATTAGGTATAAAGACTCAAAGTTGTAGGAAACATGTCTCATCTATTTTCATCTTAGGTGATTCAAGAGGGAACCAAATTTTTGAATATTGGCTGAGTCAGAAATAACAACAATGCAAAGGCAGCGTTGAAGGAGCCAAATAGTAGTAGGGAAAAGAATAAAACATTACAGCCAGATGTTAGAAGCTGATTCCCAAAAGTATTTCTCGTCTCGACTTTATATTTGTGTAGTGTACTCATTCTTAGCACAAATTTTCGCATTCAATATAGAATCATTAGTGTAAGGAATTCGAAGCAACAAAAACAGAGAACAAAAAATGTGAAAATTTATGCACTTTTCAAACGCTTAAAGATATTTTTTTTAATAATGTAGTCATTTCACCACATACATAAAAAAGAAGCCAGATAAAATGCGTCCAATTTGGGGAAAATAGATTATAAATATATCACACACATGTGAAGACAAGCCAAAAATATGAATGAACACAAGAAACAGACGGATCCCAACAGCAACCGACATCGAAATAACGCTAGGATTACTTGAATTTCATATTTTAATAGACACAAACATCAAATGAACATAACCACCATTTTTTCTTGGCGTAAATCAATGATCTAGCGAACCAAAATTATAACAGATAACAAAACTACTGTTGAGCATCTCTCAAAGTGTGCTTTAATAGAGGCATAAAGACAATACCTGGATGAGTAGCTTTCAGAGACCAGCATCCAATAGCCGATGTCATTGGCAGAAACAAGTAATCAATTGAGAAAGGTAGGTAGGGAAATTGGCAAGAATACGATCCACTAAACTTGATTTTTCAGCAATGTCGGTACTACGTAGGCCTGACGTTGGATTGCCACTACAATTTCTGAATTCCAAGATAGACGACTCTTGTTTCTCTCTCAGATCACCACGCCTGGAATTGAAGACTTGGAGAAGATGGTGATGAAATGTGGGGGTTGGTGGCGGTGACCGTGGCGGAGGCGGAATCGGGCGGAGGTGGAGATGCGGCGTGTGAGTCTTAGGGTGTTCAGTGGAATAAAGGAAAGCCGCTCACATGAGTCGCACGTCGAGAATGCTCGAGGGTATATGGCTAAATGACACTCCTGCCCTTTACTACCATGTCGTTTCGACAAAATTTTAAAATATATCTTTATCATTATCCATAAAAATAATGACAATAATAAATTATATATTTAATGCTAATCATTAATTATAATATTTCAGAAAATTAATTAGTTTGAAAAATATACACACAGAAACAATCACGTGCGTGAAATATTTATAATAAGGATAAAATTCATTTTTGTATATTAAATATTAATAAATTGATAAATTAATATATTAACTATTGATAATAGGCTTTAATTAATATAAAAACTATTTATAAATTCATAAATGTGTATATTAGATATTGTAAATAGCTTAGCTGGTACATGATTAAGCTAAAAAGTTAATTTTATTATTAATTTAAATTGTTTTTAAGTTCAATTACTACTAATAAATTCAATTAGGTACACGCTTTTATTTTCAGGGTCATTTAATTTATTTATATTTATTTAAAAATTATATTATGATAAATAATTATCGAGTAAAATATACAACTATATTTTGTTTCATATCGATAAAAATATAATAAATAAATATTTGTCACTTGAACATGGAGAAGGTATATGTTTTTGGAAGAATAAATAAAAAAATTTATCGTTCTAGTTTTTCAAAATCTGATATTAATTTGTTAGAATTAGAAAAAATGTTCGGCATTAAAAAATTATAGGTCATTAAAAGATAAATCTTTTTGAAAATCTATAATTTGTTTACTGATCTAAATTTTAGTTGCATATAATTACAGTATTGTAATATAGATAGAGATTAAAATATCATTTGTCATATATTTATAAATATTTTGAAAATTGTGAAATATATTATATTTGGGTATATGATTTATCAATGATACTATTTGTGTTAATTAATATTTTTTCCATTTTTATACGAATAATAGGATAATTATTTATTATAATATAATTTTTAAATAAACGTAAATTTATTTTTACAATTTTAATCAATAAAATAACATTTTGAAAATATAATTTGTATTTTTTTGAATTTAATAACAATAATTTTACTTGAAATAAATTTAATTCAAATGTAAAATTGACATTTTAGTTAGATCATATATTAATAAAATCATTTAAAATAGTTCATATATCAATTTGTCAATTTATTAATAATTCATGTATTAAGTTATTTACGATAATTATGCATCAATTTACTAAGAGTTAGTGTAAAAAACGATTTTATTCTTTATAATATTCCTTATCATGTCTAATATAATCGCCTTATCAAATTTTTAAAATTTTAAAAATATTTCTCTTTCATTAATTGTTTCCAGGAAATCAATTATTAGATTGAAAAGTTTAGGTACATAGACACATGGGTTCGAGTGATGTATTATTGAGGTTTAATATTCGGATTTTAAGCTAACTCAACCTCAAAAACTAACTTATGAGGATGATTGATAAAATCTATATATACAACTCACGTGAACTCTATTCAACTTATGTAAAACATCTTAACACACCCTATTATGCCCAGAAATGAACAACTGAATGGTGAAAATATTAATGGGTGACTCAACTATGTACAGTTCAACACATAACGGTGGGTTTCGGTTCTAATATAATGTTAATATTAGGATTTGGACCTAACCCGACCTAAAAAATTAGCTTAAAAGAAGAAAGATTGTCCAATTCCATATATATATAACTTGTTATAAACGTAGATTCTATCATAGATAAATCTTATGTTTCGAAATCTCGTATGACACAACATTGTTGTACTATATAATATATTTTTTTAATAATAATATAACTTATTATCAGTCTTATAATAAATGGTAGGGCACAACTTTGTTGACACAAAAAATGTTATACATATATAAAATATATATGCACATAACACGTATGTATTATAAATCGCATGGCTATATCAGTTTAATATATTCATATATGCATGCGATTAGAATACAACTCTAGCTATAGACTTTGAAAATAATACGCTAAATAAAAAAAATGTTTAAGGGATAATTTTGAAAACTATTATATTTATTAACAAATTTGTTATTTAGTATAAATTACCTTTTAGCCATATATATATACGTTCTCGTTTTCTTCATGAAATAGAATCCGATTTGTATCTTTATCCAGATTTCTTGATCAATATATTGTGTAAAATCAATCTCGAGTCCGATTATAATCAAAGAAAAAATTTGTGTGAGACGGTCTCACGGATCGTATTTTGTAAGACGGGATCTCTTAGTTGGGTCATACATGAAAAAAGTATTGTTTTTTATGCTAAGAGTATTACTTTTTATTGTGAATATCGATAGAGTTGACTCGTCTCACTGATGAAAATTCGTGAGACCATCTCACAAGAGACATAATATTATATCAAACATGTTATTAGCTAGAAAAACTTTCTTGATAACACTATCTATTTAGAAGTCGATATCTTAGATAAATTTACATGGGTTTCCTCTTGGCAAACCAAAAAGTAACTATGTGATAAAAGTCAAAAGAAAAAAAACTACATTCACTTGAAATGTTAAAATCAAGTATTATTTCAATTCCAATCATATAGATATGTTTCATTTTTTATCCGTTCTAAATATATAATTCACTTTCCACATTTAATGAACTTTTTACTAATTGTTATACCCAAATTTAAACAAAAGCTCATGTAAATAACAAAATTCTATTATAAATTCAGTCTATATGAAAACATGTCCGCACACGCGATGGATTAAGTTTGACTCACGATCTACGACCAGTGATAGTAGAATATGAGCCAAAATTCTTGGAGGATGCGAACAAAAAATGAAGGAATAGTAAAAAAGAAGCTCTCGACGATCTCATCAACAAAAAAAAAACTCTACAACAATGTTTCTCCATATCTCAATTTCCAATTTGTTATGAAAAGTAAAAATTTATGGTAAAAAGTAAAAATCTCAAACTCTCAAAATTTACCAAACTACACACTTTATAATATTTTTCTCTCTACTCAATTGTGAATTTCTTCACAAATGGTGAGGTTATTTATAGAATTTCTTTACAAATAATCCAAAAATAAAATACATCATTACCTATATCATCACACACTAATTTTCAATGTTTACAACTCTTATTTTCAACATTCAAATATTCAACATTCAAATATTCAATACACACATTTTAAATATTATTTTTCAACATTTAAATATATTATTTTCAACACTCCCCCTTGTGATGATGATCATGATACGAGGATGTCTTCATTACGTGTTTTTGTACTGCCTCGTTAAAAATCTTACTAGAAAAAACTCATTGGGATAAAAACCATAGTAAGGGAAAAAGAGTGCAGTCACGTAAACTCCCCCCCCCCCCCATATTGACACGAACAATTCTTCACAAATTTCGTAGATTGCGCATCCCAATATTATATATGTGCTTTCTGAATATTGATGTAGGAAGTGGCCTTGTGAAGAGATCTGGTGAGTTTTCACTTGATTGAATGTGACGAACATCAATACATTTATTCTTCTCTAGCTCTTTGGTGAATGCGAAGAACTTAGGAGGAATATGTTTAGTTCTGTCACTTTTTATGTATCCCTCTTTCATTTGAGCAACACATGCAGCATTATCTTCATATAGTATCACAGGCTTCTCGTCGAATGATAATCCGCATGAGATTTGGATATGTTGGGTCATTGATTTTAACCACACACATTCACGGCTTGCTTCATGTAGTGCAATAATCTCGGCATGGTTTGATGAAGTTGTTACGAGTGTTTGTTTCTGTGAACGCCAAGAAATTGTAGTGCCTCCACGAGTAAATACATATCCAGTTTGAGAACGTGCCTTGTGTGGATCAGATAAGTATCCAGCATCAGCATAACCAATTATACTTGGATTAGCATCTTTTGAATATAAAAGTCCCAAGTCTGTCGTTCATCGTAGATAACGGAATATATGTTTAATTCCGTTCCAGTGTCTCTTTGTTGGATATGTGCTAAATCTTGTCAACAAATTTACGGCAAAAGATATATCAGGCCTTGTACAATTTGTAAGATACATAAGAGCACCGATAGCACTTAGATATGGTACTTCTGGACCAAGAATATCTTCATCATCTTCACATGGACGGAATGGATCATTTTCTATGTTTAATGATCTAACAATCATTGGAGTACTTAAAGGATTTGATTTATCCATATTAAAACGTTTAAGGATCTTTTCTGTATAATTTGTCTGGTGAACAAACATTCCACATTCTTTTTGTTCAATTTGTAAACCCAGACAATATTTGATTTTTCCAAGATCCTTCATTTCAAATTCTTCCTTCAAGTATGACACAACTTCTTGAATTTTCTTATTCGTTCCAATGATGTTTAAATCATCAACATATACAGCAATAATTATGCATCCGGATGTTGTTTTCTTAATGAAAACACAAGGGCATATTGAATTATTTACATATCCCTTTTTCATTAAGTGATCACTTAGTCGATTATACAACATTCGACCGGATTGCTTTAACCCATATAATGATCTTTGTAATTTCATAGAATAACATTCTCTAGGTTTTGAACTTTGTGCTTCAAGCATCTTAAATCCTTCAGGGATTTTCATATATATATTACTATCAAGTGATCCATATAAGTAAGCTGTAACAACATCCATAAGACGCATTTCTAAATTTTTAGATATCGCCAAGCTAATCAAATACCGAAACGTAATTGCATCCATCACGGAAGAATACGTTTCTTCATAATCAATTCCAGGCCTTTGAGAAAAACCTTGTGCAACAAGTCGAGCTTTATATCTTACTATTTCATTTTTCTCATTTCGCTTTCTAATAAAAACCCATTTGTATCCAACAGGTTTTACACCTTCAGGTGTAAGGACTATAGGTCCAAAAACATTACGTTTATTTAGCAAATCCAATTCAACCTGGATGGCTTCTTTTCATTTTATCCAATCCTGCCGATTTTTACATTCACCAAAAGATTTTGGTTCATGATCTTCATTATCATTTATGATGTCGATTGCCACATTATAAGAAAATATATCATCAATTTCTTCTATATCTTTTCGGTTCCATATTTTTCCAGTATTAATATAATTGATAGAGATTTCATGATTCTCGTCAGTTTGTGGTTCTGACAGAACATTTTCATCATCATGTGTTTCTTCAGGAACACCATTCTCTATTTTGTGATCATCATGTGTTTTTTCAGGACATCATTCTTTATTTTGTGATCATCGTGTTTCTCTATGAATTTTCTTTTTCGAGGATTTTTATCCTTGGAACCGACTGGCCTTCCACGCTTCAGGCGTTTAATGACACCATGAGTATTTTCAATTTGTTTCTTCGGAATTTCAATTCGAGCAGGGGCATTTGCAGCATGTATATATGATTTAGTTACCCCTTTTGTGTCTGCAAATGCATCTGGTATTTGATTTGCTATTCTTTGCAAATGCACAATTTGCTGTACATCTTTTTCACATTGTTTTGTTCTTGGATCCAGATGTAACAATGATGATACATACCAAGTAATTTCCTTTTCGGTATGTTTTTGTTCTCCCCCTAACATTGGGAAGATTTCCTCATTAAAATGACAATCAGCAAAACGTGCTGTGAACACGTCGCCTGTCTGAGGTTCAAGATATCGAATGATTGATGGACTATCATAACCGATATAAATTCCAACTTTTCTTTGAGGTCCCATTTTATTTCGTTGCGGTGGTGCAATAGGCACATACACCATACATCCAAAAATTCTCAGATGAGAAATGTCTGGTTCTTTACCAAATGCAAGCTGCAATGGGGAGTATTTATGATATGCAATTGGTCTGATGCGAATTAATGAAGCAGCATGTAAAATTGCATATCCCCATATAGAAATAGGGAGCTTTGTTTTCATAATCATTGGTCTAACAATCATTTGCAGACGTTTAATCAATGATTCAGCCAATCCATTCTGTGTATGTACATGAGCAACATGATGCTCAACAATGATTCCCGTAGACATACAATAATCATTGAAAGTTTGGGAAGTAAATTCACCAGTATTATCAAGTCTAATTTTCTTGATTGTATAATCGGAAAATTGATTCTTCAATTTTATTATTTGAGTAAGTAATCTTGCAAATGCAACATTTCGAGTTGACAATAAACATACATGTGACCATCTGCTGGAGGCATCAATTAATACCATAAAGTATCTGAATGGTCCACATGGTGGATGGATTGGTCCACAAAAATCACCCTGAATACGTTCAAGAAACATTGGTGATCCAGTTTGGATTTTGGCTGGTGATGGTCTTATAATAAGTTTTCCAAGAGAACATGCTTTACATTGAAACTTATTATTCTGAAAGATCTTCTGGTCTTTCAGTGGATGACCATGTGTATTTTCTATAATTCTTCGCATCATTGTTGAACCCAGGATGTCCTAATCGATCGTGTCAATTGGTTAATATTGAAGAATTATCTACTACCATGTTTGATTCAATGAGACTTATATGTGTATAATGCAATCCAGTAGGGAGCATTGGTAGTTTTTCAATCACATATTTCTTTCCTGATTTATATGTGATAAAACACATATATTTCTCATTCCCTTCATTCATTGTTTGAGTATCATACTCATGGGAATATATATCATTAAAACTCAACAAATTTCTTTTCGATTGTGGTGAATATAAAGCATCATTGATCAAAAATTTTGTACCATTAGATAACAAAAATTGTGCTTTACCACATCCTTCAATCAAGTCTACAGGACCTGATATTGTATTCACTGTTGTTTTTGTTGGTTTTAGCTCCAAGAAATATCTTTTATCTCGGAGGATAGTGTGCGTTGTACCACTATCGGGTATGCAAACTTCAGATTTGCTCATAGCATTTTTCATATTTGAACTTCAAAAAAATATGCAATGAAATAAGATTACTGACAATACATATGTAAATATAACACATATTATAATAAAACATTATTATATGAATACATGAAAAATAAATTATTGTACATTTATATTCTACCATTATATTATTCATTCTCAGAGAAATCATTGAGAAAATCAGTAGCATCAATATTGTTCATTTCTATCCCACCAACATATTGATCATTTCCAGAGAAATCATTCATAAAATCATCAGCATCAAAATGAGTTGAATCACTCAAACGGTCACTGCGTTCGGTGAAGTTGGTCTCTTTTTCTTTCCCCTTTATCGATTCTTTATAGAGCTTGCAAAGGTGCTCAGGGGCTCGACAAATACGAGACCAATGTCCTGGAGTGCCGCATCTGAAACAAGAACTTTCAAATCTTTTCGAGTGATTTTCATTAACACTCAGGTTCTCATGATGTCTTTTCTGTGGGTGGTTCGTGACGCCCTTTTGAAATGAGTTATAAAAATAACTATCTCTATTGTTTTCAAAACCACGACCTCGACCACGACCACGATCAATTTCACGTCCACGACCTCGACCTCGACCAAAACCTTGTCTTTGAATTTGATTTTGGTTTCCAGGTTTAAATTCATTTTTACTTATAGCATTTACTTCTGGAAATGTTGTTGATCCAGTGGGTCGGGACTGATGATTTCTCATTAGCAGCTCGTTGTTCTTTTCCGCCACAAGTAGACAGGCGATGAGTTCAGAATATCTCGCAAATCCACACACTCTATATTGTTACTGTAAAGTTATATTTGATGCGTGAAACGTGGAAAATGTTTTCTCAAGCATTTCCGATTCTGTAACCTCATGTCCACAAAATTTTAGCTGCGAGATTATTCGATACATCGCTGAATTATAATCACTGACTTTCTTAAAATCTTGGAATCTTAACATATTCCATTCATCACGGGCGGTCGGAAGTATAACTTCCTTATATGTTCAAATCTTTCTTTCAATCCTTTCCACAGAGCCATGAGATCTTTTTCGATGAGATATTAACGTTTTAAACTTTCATCGAGATGTCGACGAAAAAATATTATAGCTTTTGCTTTTTCTTGTGATGAAGATATACCATATTCTTTAATGGTCTCGCTTAGACCCAATGACTCGAGATGCATTTCTACATCGAGAGTCCATGGCATATAATTTTTTTCCCGTGATGTCGAGCGCAACAAATTCGAGCTTTGTCAAATTTGACATGGTGGTACTAAAAAAAATTACGATGCATTTTATTAGTTAATGAATATTGCAATAGAAAGTAATGGATAAACAACAAGTACAAGCATTTGTAAAAATAAAGAAAACACACGAGGAAGATATTCTCCGATAAATAAAAGACTCGTGAGTATGATAACCAAAATAATTAAAAATAACCTTGAGAAAGTCATCTTCTTTTTTCTTCGAAAAATTTGATGAAGAATAATTTTTAGAGAATAGGAGAAAGTTGGAGTGATTGAAAGAGTTTGTGAGATCATATTTATAGGGCAAAAACTAGCCGTTTTGTTACCGTTTATGACCG
The DNA here is from genome assembly GCF_025594145.1 of Primulina tabacum. Lineage (NCBI taxonomy): Eukaryota > Viridiplantae > Streptophyta > Magnoliopsida > Lamiales > Gesneriaceae > Primulina > Primulina tabacum. The sequence goes on from NC_134557.1 coordinate 6,105,777, forward strand.
TTGGTGTACAAAAAAATAAATGTATGTATTTGTATAATTTTATGGTAATAATATGGTGTATATAATATTAGTCATGTTTAAATAATTATGTATATCATATCACATTATTATAATGATATGTCATAAATTATTTTGTTTAAAAATCTTATAGGCTTTTATACTTGTCGTATCCCTTACCGGGAGTGTAGGATGTCGTCTTAACATCCTCCCAGGATTTATAACAAGTTTTTGAAAAATTTATTTTTATTATTTCTAATAATAACATTATATTATATATTAAATATATACACAATAAATAAATAACAGTAAAATAAATACTATTACTTTTGTTACATTTTTCTTCTGTTTGGAGCTTGGAAAAGTATGGAGGACTTTTAGAGCTTCGTGCTGATAACGTGTTATGAAAAGTAAAAATTTATGGTAAAAAGTAAAAATCTCAAACTCTCAAAATTTATCAAACTACACACTTTATAATATTTTTCTCTCTACTCAATTGTGAATTTCTTCACAAATGGTGAGGCTATTTATAGAATTTCTTTACAAATAATCCAAAAATAAAATACATCATCACACACTAATTTTCAATATTTACAACTCTTATTTCAACATTCAAATATTCAATACACACATTTTAAATATTATTTTTCTAACATTTAAATATATTATTTTCAACACAATTCACCCACTTTTAGTTTATTGCAATTTTCTTAGCAATTTCTTTCAGATTTTCTGATCTTAGTTGTAAAAATTGTTATTTAAATTCATAATAACATAATTAAATCAGTTGTTGCTCATTAATTTGTTTTGCAAATTTTATCAGATTCCTAATTTAAATTATCGGGTTTTTGGCTTACCAATAATGTTAACTAACAATCGAATCGAGATCAACGTCGTTTAATTGTAAAAGTTGGATTATTCACAAATTTATCAAGATTCCATGTCCAACATATCATCACGATTTTTCTATGCAAAACACTAATATAGTCATATTAAATGTGTATAATTGTATTCAATTTTATTTTCAGAATTATCTTTAAATAAAAGCGTATTAGAAAATTTGAATGTGTAATTTGTTTTCTTAATAATATTTTTTTAATACACGCGGAAAGACAAAGCAGTGTATCATATAATGGACACGAACAAATAATTTCTTCATTGGAACTATATAATTGTGGTGAAAGTTATTCCAAGTTGCACGCTAGCCCACGTGACTACGATGCACACGAACGAATACAACTCCAATCTTTCCTTTAATGGAAACTCAACAAATTTTAATTGCATCCCGTTTTAATAATGTCCATCATACTATATTATATATATAGTTTTTAGAGTACAAGTATGTTATTGTTTCGTAATACAAATATACAATGTAGCTGTCTGTATTACTGACGGGACTTGAACGTGGACCCGAGACTTGTTTATCTCGGATAAAGAAAAATACAAAAAAACAACTAAATGTACCTAAATAAATTTAAAAAACTACACACAATAAGCGAGACTCGAACTTGAAACTAATAAAAATCAGAATCTCATACTTATCTATTGAGTTAAAGCCTACTTTTATATACATGCAAGAGCAACATCAATTTCCAATGCCTTGCTTATTATTGACCCTTTCGTACATCAAAGGTCAATTTGCTCGTTTTTGAAATAAAAAAAAAACCATAGGGGTTTTAATTTATAAGAGAGATGACTTTATTCAATAAAAAATTATATACTTTATGTTTGTTGTTATTATAATAAAATCTAACTACTCTACAAAAATAAATTACACAATACTTTATAAACATTTTAAAAAAAAATCTCTTGTGAATCAAATTTTAAAAATGGCAGTATATTTTAAATTCGTGTTTGAATTGAAGAATTTGGATCGGATAAATAATTTCAAACGACTCGATATTATAGAAATTTAATGCAGATTTTTAATGCTGACGAATTTAATATTACCATGTGTTCGAGTTTGTTCTACTGATTATATGAAAGTTTAAGCAAGCTTGGAGCGAAATTTATAGAGTTTTAATTTTGATTTATAAAGTTCTAATTTTGGAAATATTTGTTATTATTTGGTCTTATAAATATCACATTGTTTATTATTGGTCCAATATGACCAATTGGCATCACTTATTTATTGACACGTTGTGTCATTTAATCGACATTTCGAAAATCGAGGTAAAAGAGAAGAAGTCATTAAAATAAAGACTTTTTTCCATAAGCCATGAAGAATATTGGAAATAATATGTGGCCAATTGGCATTCACAACCCTCAACCACCACGTCGTGGACTACAATTATTTTTCATTTTTTAAAAACAATGGACCACAATCATTTGATTTTTTTATTTAAAAAAAATTAGAATTGAAATACTATTCAAAATATCGTATATGACTTTATTTGTGACTTCATATAATTCCAAATTCACAACAATATGCTAATTGAGTTGTTCCACACATTGCATTTTTTTGGGACGGTTTGATATATTTATATTCGTGAAACGTATTGATTCAATCTATATATGTAAAAAAAAATATGTTTTTCATGAGTTGAACTGAGTTAAAATCTCTCACAAAAATAACGATCTCGCAAGGATATTTGTGTTTAATTGTAATTACCTTTTGCTAAGCTAAAACATGCTTTATTTCATAATTACTAACTTTATTAATTATATTAAAATGCAAAAAGTTGAAGTAAATCGAGTTTCTTGTTATTATTGTTTTCCTGATATAATAGAGGTGTGAGGATTCTCTAACTCAAATTACATGCACCATCCACTTAAGTAAGATTCGAACATAAATATTAAATATGGTCTAATTTTGAAAGAGTAGATCTTTTGTAAGAAGGTCTCACGAATCTTTATCTGTGAGACGGGTCAACCCTATCGATATTCACAATAAAAAGTACTACTCTTAGCATAAAAAGTAATATTTTTTTCATGGATGACCCAAATAAGATATCCGTATCACAAAATACGACCCGTGAGATTGTCTCACCCAAATTTTTTTGATTTTGAAAATATCTTATGTTGTCTAAGAAAGGGTAGATTAAACCAATAATATAGGTTCCAACTTAACTTCAATGATTAATGTACGATTAGTCAATCTTAACATTAAATTAATCAATTCTTAGTTTAGTTGACTTGATTATTACAACAAATGCGATTGGATGGTAATTCACCTGTTGACGACACAAAAGACATTATGATCTTGAATATAATAATAATAATAATAATAATAATAATAATAATAATAATATCATATTAATTGTAAAAAATTAGACTAACAATTTAATATTTAAACTTCATTATGTTTTCAACATATGAAATATTATAAAAATCTAATTTATTTCATAACAAGATATTCATTTCTGGAGCACACTCCACCTCCATAACCTAGCTGGAAAACCAGCACATACATCTAATCTAGCATTTTCTGCTTAAAAAAAAGGAAGAAAGAAAGAAAGAGAGAAAGAAGGAAGGAAAGAGCAGAGTGAGCAAGAGTTGATTTTTTTTTATTTTTTATTTTTAAAAAAGGAGACAAGAAGAGAGTGCGTTACATTATAATGAGGAAAAAGTTGTAGTATCCATAAACACCATTCCATCCAATCAGATTTCACCGCCTTCAATGCCTCTCCCTCCTCCTCTCTCTTTCAATGTTTCTTGACAAAGTAAAATTTCAGATTCATTCCGTGAACACTGTTGGCTAAGTTGCTCTTTTTTGAGTTTCCATTGTCATAATCTTTCTTGCTTTTACACCCCAGACGAGAAAAAAGTCACAAAGTAAAGGCCTGTTCCCACTTCACAGAACCCCAGGGTTGCTCTCGGAATTGGGAGTTGGAGTGTCCATCTTTTAGCTTTTCGGGCTGTCTTTGTTCACTCCAGCTTATTCATCAACTGTCTCTTCTTTTTTCAGACTTTCTTGGTTTCCATATCAGGACAAGGTTTCTTGATTTAAGCCCGTGTTTTACTTTTTAAGTTGGTCTCTGAGTTGCGTGGGTTCAGATCTTGGCTAAGTGAGTTGAGAGATAGATTTTACCTTGTTTTAATTGCATATTTGTTTAATCTTCAGATTTTGGTTGATTTTGAATAAGTGGGGTCTTTTTAATATTCTTAAAGGGGGAGGTGGCTGTTGATAAAAAAGCTATTCTGATTCCTCCAATCAAATGCTTCTTGATTTAACCCTTGTGTTGCAGTTGTGACTTGTGAAGCTTCCACCACTCTTCGTTTTCCTTCCTCTCTCGGTGTCATAAAATTTGAAGACGACCCTTTTCAACCGATGCTTTAGAAAACACAGTTGTGTGAATTTTCCGACTGTAACTGAAGTTTCATGAAGTGGGGTATGGAGATTTTGTCACCAAGTTCATGCTTTTCAAACTCTAGCTGGTTTCTCGGTGAGAGCAGGGCCACAGGTTGGACTCCAGAGGAGAACAAGGCCTTTGAGAATGCACTTGCTATATTCGATGAAAATACACCCGATCGATGGCAAAGGGTGGCTGAAATGGTTCCAGGAAAAACCGTTGGAGATGTGATACGGCAATACAAAGAATTGGAAGATGATGTTAGTAGTATAGAGGCGGGGTTGATCCCAGTTCCTGGTTATACTACATCATTGCCTTTTACACTTGAATGGGGTGGTAGCCATGTTTATGATGGATTTAAGCAATCTTGTCACGTTTCCGGGGGAAGAAAATCGGGTTCTTTGGTTCGCTCTTCCGATCAAGAGCGGAAAAAGGGTATCCCATGGACTGAAGAAGAGCACAAGTTAGTTTTCTGCACACTTTCCAAGTTTTACATTTTCTTGATCGTCCAGTGCTTTTATATTACATTCTTCCACGTTTCTGACAAGTACTGTGAAAGTCATTAGTTTCGAAAGATCTTATATAAGTATTCCATTTGTGAAATAGTCAATTTCAAGGATGAAATATGAATTGTATAATTTCTGAGAATTTAAAAAATTTGACATCCAGAGAAAGTCTTGGTGAAAAAGGAGATGGTTCCTGGAAGTGGAATATTTGGAGGATCAAATATACTTTTTTTTATATATTATATATAAATTAAGGCCGTGCAATCCTATCTTTGTTATGTAAATTATGTTACTGAGCATATCTTGCTGTCTGACTTCACGCATTCATTGTGGAGTTTCTTTGATGAAAGTTTTGGTTGATTTCTAACAGGTTGTTCTTGATGGGGCTGAAGAAATATGGAAAAGGAGACTGGAGAAACATATCTCGAAATTTCGTGATTACTCGAACACCAACTCAGGTCGCCAGCCATGCTCAGAAGTACTTCATCAGGCAACTTTCCGGTGGTAAAGATAAAAGAAGAGCGAGCATTCATGACATAACAACAGTAAACCTCTGTGACAATCAAACGCCTCCACCAGATAATAAAAAACCACCTTCACCAGAGCAGCCAAATTCGGCCTCTCCTATTCATGAGCTTCCCTTCCAGTGGAATCAGACGAATCTTGACACAATCGTTGGCTTTAACCCAGGCGGTATCCGCTCTTATGCTGCTGGTTCTTATGGACTTAAAGCTCTGGGCCAGAACCTATCAAGAAGTGCAGCATATGAATCGTATTTGGGATCTCAAAATCTGATTTTTCAGATGCAATCCGGGCTTCATTATCCTAATACTCGAAACCTTGGAAGCTAAAAGATTAAAAACAAATACGACTTTATCTTGAAGATCGACGCCATGTTAAATTTAGCTTAAGGTTTAGCTTGTTTGTGGTTCTCTTAATCTTATTTTGTGAATATATTGTTTGGCATCTGAGGTATCTGCAAAGTGTTGGTATTGAGTTTAAATTGCAGAATCCAGAAAGCCAAAATTGAAATGGACTGGGGACATGTCAATGAGATATATCCTTGTTTTCCACAGAATAGCTATCATCAAAGGAATTGTCTTAAAAGTTGTGTGTGTGGCTGTATTCTTGTGCCTCTATTGGAACAAATTTCTTCTTGTTTCATTGCTCTGCTTCACCTCTCATCCCTAAAATTTTGAAGCAATATTAGATTCACTCAAGATTTTCTTGTATCAAGATTCACTCAAGATATTGGTTAACCTTAAAATGGATATTCTTTCACATAAACGATTGTTTCTAATACTTGTCTTTTAGACCAGTGACTAGCTCACTAACATTACTTTTTCCTCTATTTTTTGAAAAGACAATGGATGGAAATTTTCAGACGACCAAGCCTAGTGGTATCAACTCCAAGCACTTTTTCGAAAAAGTGGCAAAAATTAAAGAAGCAAGCAACTGACCAACATCAACATATGTCATGTGTAACTCATGTTGAGCGAACGTACATGTTTTATTTAAATAAAAACAAAAAAAAGACTTCAAATTTTTATAGAAACTAGAAAAAAACATACTAATTCGGCGTATATGAAATACAACTTAATGTAGCGTATAACTTATGAACACAATAATAGATTATGGAATTTTGCATGCAAGTGTGTACATATATTCAACAAGTTGAGTAAAGCAATTGCTTTTTCAAATGAATTGTAGTATATTCTTTCTTATGGAAAGGAGCAAGTTGCACCAGAAAGAACATTGTTCCAAATTCTGTCAACCCCCTCAATTTAACTACAACCTCATGCATTTTACTTTCGGTCGTCCAATTGGTTCCTTCAATTCCTCGGCAACATTCGGATTCTACTTTCTAAATCATTTAAAATATCATATCTAAGCTCCTATATATAAAGATCAACCTTACCGATCAAGAATGGCGGTGTCTTAAGAATTCAATTTTTTTTAAAAATTTATACAACAATTTGAATGCTATATCTTGATCGTCTTTGTTATTGTAAACATATTTTGTTTTCAACATTTTATGCGTCTCACATTTAATTAGACTAAAGTAATTTAATTAATAATTAATATATTAGGGAATAAATGAGAAAAAATCATGTTCCAAATGATATTTTTACCTTTTGACTTCATATATTTGAATATTTATATTATATAGTTTTCTATAATATGTTACTAATATAAGTAAGAAATACAAGAGCTATATTTTTTGACCTCTAAAATACGTCTAGTTTCAAATGTGCATTTTTAGCAGAAGTTGAATAGCCATCGTCACTTGGATTAAATGACATGAACCTCTCCCCTTGGAGGGAAGAGAGACGACACCCTATTATTGTAATAATAAACAGGAAGATGTTGAACTTGAGACAAGGGAACTTTAGCTGAACTCGGAGTCATGTCGGCTGCTTGAACGGATAAGTTCTTGGTTCTTACACAAACATCGCAAAATCTTGCCACGGTGAGTCTAATATGTCTTCAATGCCTCATGATGTCAGTTCGAGTTAATTTTTATGCCTCTTGGCTTTCCTGTCATGCTGATCTTCTTATGGTCCGTTTTCCAAGTTTTCGTTATCCGATGTCTATCTGTTCGGCAATTAGGATTTCATCTGCATCAAAATTTCGATGCCCGTTTTTTTGTCTTGTCAAAGCAGTTTGAATTGTAGTGCCTGTGTATCATATATGATTCATGAAATTATTGGAATGGTGCTCCTCTCTGATACTGTTTTCTGAACCTTGGCTTTCTCTCTGATCTTCATAGCTTCTTGAATCATTACTATCACCGTGTGTAACAACTTCTTTTGTAACATTTTCTTGATCCTCTGTCAATTCCTGGTTGCATTACCACATGCATGCATGAAGTAAGAGATACTGATGAGATTATTATTATTATTATTATTATTTATCAAAAGTACAAAGTAATGGAATCTGTAATGACCTTAAACAAATACCTCTTCAGTAGATAGTGATGGATTTGGGCCGTTGACATAATTTATATGTCGTGCTTCAATACTTTTCCGCGAGACTTCAGCATTCTTGTTGAGAGATCTGAGTCCAGTTTCCTCTGGCTGCAACAACTCTGCAAGTTCATCACTCCCCAATATCTGTGAGCTACCACTTTCAACCCCATTAGAGTTCAGGCCATTTAATTCAAGAGTTTCTTGATTATCGACCGACGCAGAGTCCTCACCTTCCACGGTAGACATTCCAGAAGCTTCAGACGATTCCTGCTATGTAGAAGTCATTAATTAATTTAATCATTACATTCTTGTTCTTTTAGTTTCAGAAGCAGAGAAAAGGGTAGGGTATCATTGTATCTCATGTCATTAAAAAACTTCACTCTTTTTTTAATGGTTTTTAGAAAGTTATAGCCTGAAAAAGTAGTTATGAAAGATGATCAATCTATTAGTTTCAGGAGAAGTTATTTTTTTTCCATTACAAACCTGTGAAATTTCGATGTCTGCGCCAGCTTGTGGAAGAGCAACTGAGTGCTCTGTCATAGGTGTTGAGTTTCTGGAGGTAACTGGACTCAATAATTCTCCATTATGCGCAACGGATTGCTGAATCTCCTCAATGTCTTGATCAACAATTGACAAAATACTCTGATCCAATGAAAATGTGGGTTGTAATACAGAGTTGGGAGACAATGAGCTTGGGATTTCAGGAATTTGTTGCACCCCAAGATTTTCCGTCAAATTTAATGTTTGAGGATCATTAGAATCCACAGTAACCTGAAAAATGCTAACTTCAGCAAACCGTTGCCCACCTTCATTACTGTGGATTTCTTCGAGAATCTCTCCGGTCTCAGGTGGTGCAGAAATATTCATCATTTCCCCGTGATCTATCATGGATTCAGTCACAAGACTATTCTCATACTCGTGAATTCTTGAAATTTCAATTTCTGTAATGTCTTGTTCTCTATCATCATTTACTTCTCTTGATAATAATTCACCCTCCACTCCTGACAGGTAGGATGAACCTTCCCAAAAGTCGTGGCCGCATCCAGTTATCTCTTTATACATGTCAACATCATATGTTGAAACATCCTCACCTTGGGATGAGATGTTCTCGTTGATTGTTAGAGGAGGAGAACTAATTTCTGACACTTCGACCTGCATATCCGAAGCAATAGAGAAGGAAGGAGTGTGATGTGGCACAATCTTACCTGCGTAATAAAAGTGATCGTCCAAGCTACTCTTATCAGAAATATAAGCTCCATAATTCAGATGGTCTCCTATCCGGTCAGTGTTCTCCTTTGCTTCTATATCATTGTTTCTTCGAGCCATAGAAGAAAGAGATTTTAATATTGCTCCTTTATCTATTTTAAAGTATGGCTCATTCTCTTGTGATGAAGATGATGAACTCGGCATGGTGCTTGAATTGTCATCTCGTATTGATCCTTCATGTGCTCTGTCAATATCTTCTTGGGGATGATCACCATTCTCGTATACTTGAATGACCTCTTTGATGTGATCATCTGCATTATTACATATTGACTCAGGTTCGATCACTTGAGGTGATTCTGACTCTGTTTCTTTTGTCTTGTTAGTTTCATTACCTGTAATCAGATTAATTTATTTCTGTAAGAAAGAATCCATTAAAATGAAGGGAAAATACAAGAGGGAATATTATGGATGATTGTTGTTGCACATGCATGGATTGAGATGCACCAAGTAAGCTAGCTAATCATGTAATGCTGTTGGCCTACAGACTGCGCAAGTAAAACTCTACACAATAGACTCTACCAGCATCTATCTTGTATCTATCGTTAAAATAATTAATCATATTGTCAGAAAATTACATGACATGGTTACATAACTAGTTCACGCAGTTTGTCTCAAACCGTATAACATAGGATGTCCTGTTAGCTGTCGAAAACATCAGCATCATAATAAGGAAACATAAAGCAAGACATACATGTGCAAGATTTCTGGTTGCAAAAAGGGTTTCCCAGGTTGGAGACCTGATACTCTTTTGAACAATTCTTTTGCCTGAAATCAAAATCCTGGAATGATGATGTTCCTTCTAGTCTATTCTGTTTCTTTTTTGAAGGCAAGAAAGCCCCTAAGCTGAAGCTCTCATGCCTGCAAAACATTACATCGTTTTGGTTAGCAGGCATGAACTCTTGCTGGAAGCTATCACCTGTGAGGTCCGGTTTTTCCTCGTGTGGATCGTATGGAAGATCAAAGGGGTTGCGCATTGGTATCATAACGGATGGTGCCGAACCAGGTACTGGAGAAATCTGACCACTACCATTACTAGAAAATATGGAGGTATCATCGTGTTTGGGAATAACAAGGGAAGAAAGATTTGCAGTTGCATGATCATTTCTATCCATGTTCATCAGCGTTCTCCTAACTTGAAGAGACAGCAGTTTTCGCGCCCTACGCCTTGCAATCATGCTCTCTAGTCGCTTCGTTCTTTCAATGCCAACATCAATTACACTTTTCTGATCACCGCTATTCCATTTCCTATTCTCTTCTTGACCTTCATCTTCCAACCTCCCTAAACGTGTAAATCTTTTAGGCCCTTCACCTGTGATACCCTTCGTAAATGAAGAATCCATCTCAATCTCTCGAATCTCTATTGGGCTTTCTTCAATCAGTGCATTTTTGTCAACCATATCATGATTGAAACTCGTTGAGAAAACCTCGTTTTTCTCTTCCATGTTGCATTGACTATCATTATTCTCTTCCACGTTGATAAGTTGAGCCCGTCTTCGTCTCACAGATCGGGCATGTTTTAAAGATCTTTTGATCTCTGCAGAGCTTGTATTACCAGGCTCATCCTCTTTGTTTTTATTTCCATTTTCAATACTGAAAAAGATTCTGAGAATGATGGCTGTAGAGACAAGAATGGGGAAACTATACAGCAAAAACCAGAAAACCGATGGAAATGACATGTACAGGAGAAATAAGCATAGCAAAGGAAATGAAATAAATGGATATTCTATCAAGAATGCAACACAAATTCTTGATGAAAATCTTAATAGCTTCCCTAGATAAACTTGAACGTCATATGCATCGAGACCCATATTTATTTACGAAAGTGTTTACTAACTTTGTAAGCTATTTCTTATCTACACGGCTTCATGATCCTGATGTCGAAATCAAGTTTCACCAAAAAAGAAAGAAAAAGAAAAGCATGAAATAGAAGATAAAATATGATATGATTTTTCTGAAGCAGATGGAATAGTGAAATTCTAAATTTTCAGCTCTCCCTCCAAAGAAATGTTAATTATTTTATATGTTCTCTATATTTGTCTCTATACGTTTTTGGCACGAGTTCAGTTGATCCTGTATTTAAGGGCATGTTTTACACAGCTCTCCAATTTCCTTTCCCCCTTTTTTGGCAGGCGACAGCAACCAGCAGATGGAGAAATTTAGGGGCAACACTCATTTCCCTTTGCATTTATCACCTTTCCCCCTTTTTTTTTGCCTTACCCTCATGTTTTCACATAAAAAAGAGAGATGTAGTTAAAAAATCGATTTTTTATTTTTAAAAAATCGGTTTAATCGGTTTGATTTTTTCGTTCTTTTTCAAAACTAAATCGAGCGAACTTGAGAGGTACATTTTTAATTTTCTTACATCTTGGTTTGGAATTTTTAAAAATTTGCTTCACTATATTAGTTTGGTTCTTGTATAAAATTTTGATTGGTTCTACTGAATCCTCTCATTTACGTGGGTTTATGTCTACTTTGTAGGTGGTTGATTGTAAATAGTTATTATCGATAATTTGATTTACTTGTGAATTGCGATTGATTATACTCTATGATTTTCGAAAAAATAAAAAATAAATAAATCTATCTCACTTATGATCTTAATTCTAATATATGTATATTATTGAACTATTCTGTCATTTAGAGATGTAAGACAAGTGTTTTCTTTTTGTTTTTCATTTTTTAAAAAAAGTTTTTTCGGACTCGTTTTCGAGTTAGTAATGGTTTGGTTTCTAAACTTCGTCTTAATTTGATGGTTAAGATTAGTGTGGAGTCAAATTCGTGTGATGAAGTTTCTTCAGCCTTCAAATTTACGACATTTGGTTTGAGTTAAGATTTCTGTGACAAAAACATAATTTCTCAACTGGAATTAACTGCTTCCAACTAACTACACTTTGTCCCAATGTATAGGAAATAGAAGGAATTGCCCATTTCTCAAGCAAATGCCAATCTATACAATGTCAGCATAAGTATAGCCAAAAAACAATGCCGAATCTATGACGTTCGCCTATGTTCTCGTAATATTTCTGTCGATTGAACTGCATATTTATTCAAATGTAAATGGAAGGAATATTAATCATATTCCTCTAAATCTTGATCCCTATTAATATATATCGATAAAAAATGTGACACTGATATACCCAATAAGTAGATAGCAAGTAACTTGTGAGACGGTCTCACGAATCTTTATCTGTGAGACGAGTCAATCTTACCGATATTCACAATAAAAAGTAATATTCTTAGCATAAAAAGTAATAATTTTCATGGATGATCCAAATAAGATATTTATCTCACAAAATACGATCCGAGACCGTCTCACACAAATTTTTGTCAAAAGTATAATTATCTTTCACGATGTACAATCTGTAAATAAATGAGAAAAAGAAGAAGTGTTGTCTGGCTTTCCCTTTTCTTCTGAATTAAAAAAAAAAAATAGTAACTATCAAACCAACCTCTTCTTTTTCCTATAAAAATTTTCCCAACAACTCTCTCCTAATTCTCTATTGACATCAGATATATATAGTAACCGAGTATCATTCTCACCTATCGCATTCACTAGAAGAACATGGACACACTATTACTTTTCTTCTGCTTTGCAGCGGTGATATCAGCTTATGGCTTATGGTTTTGGCCGCTAGCACGAAAACTCACCGGCCCGAAGGCGTGGCCAGTTGTCGGTAGCCTTCCGCATCTATTCATCAATCGGAGTCGAATCCACGACTGGATAGCTGGAAACCTCCTTTCTACAGGCAGCGCAGCCACGTATCAAACATGCACCATAGCCATCCCGTTTTTGGCTAGGAAACAAGGGTTCTACACAGTCACATGTCACCCGAAGAACATAGAACACATTCTTCGGACCCGGTTCTATAACTATCCGAAAGGCCCTACTTGGCAAACCGCCTTTCATGATCTTTTGGGACAAGGGATATTCAACAGTGATGGTGACACATGGCTGCTGCAGCGAAAAACTGCCGCTCTTGAGTTTACTACAAGGACTCTTCGCCAAGCGATGGCTCGTTGGGTGAACCGAACTATACGAACCCGTTTTTGGGTTATCTTGGAGAAGGCCGCTAAAAATCACACACCAGTGGATTTGCAAGATTTGTTGCTTCGTTTAACGTTTGATAATATATGTGGGCTTACTTTTGGGAAGGACCCTGAAACGTTGTCAATTGAAATGCCTGAGAATCCATTTGCAATTGCGTTTGATTCTGCGACCGAAGCAACTCTGCAGAGGTTACTCTACCCTGGTTTTCTGTGGAGATTGAAGAAAATTCTTGATGTGGGATCTGAAAAAAGGTTGAGGAGAAGCCTAAATATTGTGGAAAATTACATGACAGAAGCACTTGATGCACGAAAACAAAATCCATCAGATGATCTTTTGTCCCGTTTCATGAAGAAGAGAGATATCGATGGTAGCCTCTTCTCAAACTCAATACTCAAACGGATAGCCTTAAACTTTGTTCTTGCCGGCCGCGACACATCCTCGGTGGCTCTAAGTTGGTTCTTCTGGCTCGTAATGAACACACCCCGCGTCGAAGAAAAGATCATAAAGGAGATCTTGAATGTTCTCCAAAAAACCAGAGGCAAAGACACTCAGAAATGGATTGAAGACCCGCTGACATTTGATGAAGCAGACCAACTAGTTTACCTAAAGGCAGCACTAGCCGAGACTCTCCGTTTGTACCCTTCCGTGCCTGAAGACTTCAAATACGTTGTCTCGGATGACATTTTACCCGATGGGACGGAGTTACCTGCTGGTTCAACGGTGACATATTCAATATACTCCATGGGGAGGATGAAGAATATTTGGGGTGACGATTGCATGGAATTCAAACCGGAGAGGTGGCTATCAGAGAGCGGAGACCATTTCGAACCGGCCAAGGATACCTACAAGTTTGTGGCATTTAATGGTGGACCTAGGACTTGTTTAGGGAAGGAGTTGGCTTATCTGCAGATGAAGTCTGTGGCATCAGCTGTTCTCCTCCGATACCGGCTGTCATTAGTTCCGGGCCACCGGGTCGAGCAGAAGATGTCTCTGACTTTATTCATGAAGAATGGGCTCAAAGTTTACCTGAAGCCACGTGAATTACCGGTGATAGTGTCTGTGTGAGGGTGATTATGTATGTATATGCATTGGGTGTGAGGTTGCCAGAGCTTTGCAATAGACACGATGAAAGGGTCATCTGCATACGTGAAGAGTGGTCTTTTCTGTTTTGGTGTTCACTTATAATTTGTATTGTTGTAATTTGTTCAATTAGTCTACTGATACAAAACTATTCGCTCATTCAATACACATTCTAGATTTATAGTTGATTGATGTTTTCAACCAAAAATCAATGTGATCTATATTATAATGTTTGCATTCTTTCAGTTGGTTCTGTAATATAAGTTCGAACATTTTCATCAAAATGAATTTGGTGACATTTTAACTATTAAATAAAGTTCAAACATATTTTTTTAAAAAAACTTTAATCGAGATATGACTCGTAATAAAGTTTTTATTTTGTTCGGAATGGAGAGAAAGTTGGTTATATTGTCGAATAGGTCTCTTGTGAGACGGTCTCACGAATCTTTATATGTGAGACGGGTCAACCCCACCGATATTTACACAAGTTTTAAAGTAATCACCCATTTTTCTACATTCGTTTAGATGGTTGGTACAATTAAAATTTTGCAAGAATCCCATGGTCTTCTCCATGCTTACTTATCTATGTTCGAGGCCCACGTATTACTTCAAAATTACTATGCAGATAAACTCACAGACGAACTCGTGATATTCAAACTACGTTGGACAAATTTTGTGCAACAATATTTAGTTTTTATTTGAAAGAAATAAAAATAATTGGTTGAATTTAATAGTTGTGAATGAAATAGTTTAATCGCATAATTTAACATGTTCATGTATAGGCAAAAATTTGTGTGAGACGGTCTCACGGATCGTATTTTGTGAGACGATCTCTTATTTGGATCATTCATGAAAAATATTACTTTTATTGTGAATATCAATAGAGTTGACTCGTCTCATACATAAAGATCCGTGAGATAATATCACAAGACACGTACCCTACTTGTCCTATCCAATCCAAAACACAGCAAAAGGGAAGAATGGCAATCCAACGGCCTTTCACCATTCCTCTCTTCGTTATTGGAGCAAGCCAGATTTATATTCATTTTCAAAATCTGTAAGAGTGTATTCTAATATCACAATGATAATATTGTTGTCCCATTTTTATACAGATATTTTCTGTTCATTACATATGTTTCTTTCATTTTTTTTTTGAATTTTCTGAGTTAATTTGCTTGTTTGTTGATTCAGCTGGGGCAATGCTCAACTTCAAGGTTCGGGAGTGTTGGGCATCAGGTAAATTTACATTCCGTATTTTAATTTCTATTTTATTTATTTTTTAAAAAAAACTAAGAGTATTTTGGGGAAAAATTATTGTGTATTTTAGAATTTTATGACGAGCTTGCAAAATCTATGTGAAATGTTGGGAAATGGTTGTTATTTAATGTTAAGAAGATAAAATAATCAGACATATTTGCAGTATAAGAAGAAACAATGGCAGTCCAAAGGAGCATTGTGCGTTACCGCATCAAGTGCCAAGAAAATTCTTATAATGGGAGGCACCAGATTCATTGGTATTTTTTTGTCCAGGCTCCTTCTCCAAGAGGGCCACCAGGTTTAATCAAACACTTTCCTAAGTCTTGTTTTTAATTCCCATTCATGTTATGTCCATAATTTGAGTCTGTTTTGCTCAAAATTTTGTCTCCAAAAAGATTTACAAGCACTTGTATCTATTGCAGGTTACTCTATTCACCAGAGGAAAAGCACCCGTTGCGTCACAGTTACCGGGTGAATCAGACGCGGACTTTAACGATTTTGCATCCGAGGTGTGTTTTGTTCTGTACGACACTTGATGATACACGAGTGTGGGATATAGGAGGAGCTCTTAAAAGTTTTCCTTTTGTAGATCTTGCACTTGAAGGGAGACAGAATGGACTTTGAATTCGTAAAGAGCAGCCTTTCGGCGGAAAGATTTGATGTTGTATATGATATCAATGGTGAGCATGAATCTTTGAATGTTTCCTTTATATCCCATACAGCAAGTTTTTTTTTGGTTTTTGGTTGAAGTGCCTTCTTTTTAAGTTCATGATCGGATGCTTTAGAAAAATGATTTACCCTGAAAAATTGTTCCCTCGCATTCTCAGGTCGTGAAGCAAATGAAGTGGAACCAATTTTAGACGCTTTACCAAACCTCGAACAGTAAATTTGTACACCAGCTTTACTTTTGTGTGTGTGTGTGTGTGTTTTTTTTTTTTGGTGGTTTTGTCAGAGTATGTATCATATGGTTCGACTCATTCCTAGGTACATTTACTGCTCTTCAGCCGGAGTGTACCTCAAAAACGATTATCTACCACCACATTTTGAGGTCAGCATTAATATATATCATATAAATCTTGGAGTTAGTTCAAGTATCCACGAGCAAGTGCCCTACACAAAACTGTAACAAGAAACTGGGATGTTTTTCCCGGTTGGAATCTGAGAAATAATTGAGTTTACTACCGTTTGCTAGCCATATAATTCTTGAAAATATTGTCAAATGGGGAATTTAGTCCAAAATTTCCTTGACAAGCATCGTTTGTCTGCGCGTCATTATCTCTTTTCTATGTATCTGTTCTGAACTGTTCTTGATGTTATAATTGAAGACTGATGCAGTTGATCCAAAGAGCAGACACAAGGGCAAGCTAGAGACGGAGAGCTTATTAAAATCGCGGGGCGTAAATTGGACTTCTATCAGGCCAGTCTACATTTATGGACCGTTGAACTATAATCCAGTTGAAGAGTGGTTCTTCCATCGATTGAAAGCTGGTAGGCCAATACCAATTCCCAATTCAGGAATGCAGGTCACACAACTTGGCCATGTGAAGGTTAGCAAAAATAACATCAAATTTGACCCCAAAAAAAAGAGCGAAGATAAATCGTTCCAAAAATGAGTATTTATGTCGCTCGACAACTACTTCCAGGATCTTGCTGTTGCTTTTCTTCGAGTTCTTGGCAATGAAAAAGCAAGTGAAGAGGTTTTCAACATCTCTGGAGAAAAATACGTTACTTTCGATGGATTAGCAAGAGCATGTGCCAAGGTAAAATTCTTCATATCAAAATAGATCATGACACTATCAAGAAATTTGATTTCCATGCATTTCTGGAAACAGGCTGGTGGATTCCCAGAACCTGAGATTATTCATTACAACCCCAAGGGGTTTGATTTTGGTAAAAAGAAAGCTTTTCCATTCCGCGACCAGGTATTCTGATCATACTAATAATCTTAATCTGTCAAGCACTTACTGATTTGAAGCATACTTAAAATCTTGGTTTCATCATAATGTTAATGCAGCATTTCTTTGCGTCGGTTGAAAAGGCAAAGAGTGTGCTGGGATTTGTACCGGAATTCGATCTAGTTGAAGGTCTTACAGATTCCTACAACCTGGATTTTGGTAGGGGGACATTCAGGAAAACAGCAGATTTCTCAACAGATGATATTATCCTAGGAAAGAGCCTTAGCCTTGTTGCTTAGACATCGAGCCAACTCAATCTGGATACTTTTCTCGATATCTAGCTCATAAAATCTACTTGTATATTAAAACTATAATTTTTTCTTTTGAGAAAGTCTCCCACTTTGTATATCCTTGCAACACTTTCAGACATCCATCCCATTAAGCATTTCTTTGAAAACTACCACAAAGCCATAGTTAATTTTGTCTCCGTGCTATTTGTTTTATGTACCCCCACGTTGTTGCAAAAATTAATCATCAAAAAATACTTGCATGATTTGGCCATTGAATATGTGGGAAGTTTGTTAATTCTCTCGAGTGCATTTGAAAATACTCAATATACTTGGAGAGAGTTATTTTTCAAAAATTTAGTTTGATCAAAGTTATTTTTTAAATCTTTCCCGATTAGATTAGATTTGTGTTGGTGTTTGCTGAGGTGCTAGCTATTTTATGAAGCATATGAAGCTTTGTCAACAAAATTAGTTATTTCCTTTTATGGCTACAGATGAGATGGATTTAATGGTTTCCTGACCATTGTTTAAACAGGACGAACACATTGGGATTCTTGTCGTATACTCAGTTAGATTCTTGTTATCATTTCATAAAGCTAACATCATAGTTGATTCAGTTAGATATAATAGATATTGAGTATATTTTGTTTAACATAAAGTGTATAAAAAATGTAAAAAATTGTGCATATCATATTTAAATGTTGTCCCAAATATCATAATACCAATTGACAATATGCTGCGGAATAATATGACACACAACTAAATAACTCAGGATTAATTGTGCACAAGTATTGCGGTGCTTCAGGTTAAAATGATCACTAGAAAATCAATTTCAGTTTACAAAAATCAACACTAGTGATTTAATCAAAAATCAATTTTCTCAATAAGTTGAGAAAATAAATTACTTTTTAAAACAAACAATCAGAATAAAACTTATTCAAGAAAGCAAAAACACGGTGCCAAAAACTGGAGTAATAAAATGTGATATTCATCCAACACTTCCACGCGTGTTGTCTGCAGACAATCAGGACAACACGTGAAACAACACTCTTCAAATCAGCAACATCCTTGAGAATTATTTTTCTCTGAAAACCACGGATGAACAGAAGTGCAAAAATAAGCAGCCATCGAACGTCCAAACTTAAGTCAAAAACGACAAATGTCAAAAGTCGAAGATAATAATCGAAAAAGTTATTTACTTAGCTTGCTAATTCCCTTATTTATACTTCCTCATCTTCTATGTTTATCTTCAAAAGAAAATCTACAATATATGAAAATCAAGAGATTTATTAAAAAAAACTCTTTTTAAATAAATAATATCGTATAATAAAATCTTTATCATAAGATCATTTCAACTACTTAATTATATCTTGGATTTTCCTCTCGATTATTATTGATTCAATGTTCACATGAATATTTTAACATAAAATTGATCCGGGGAGTTTCGTTCTTTCAGTACAACAAATTTTCAACTCTTCTTTCACTCACTTATAATGTGATATCAAAAGATATGATAACATATAGACACATAACGAGAACACTACGCCATGTAGGCAAGTAGGTTCTACCAAACTCTGTTTCCGTATGTATTTGTTATTGCTTTTCTCAACAGTATGGGTTAATGGAAAAGGATAACATTTTATATAAAATTTTGTATGACATTTAATGCATTTCCAAAATGGCGTCAAATAATTCACGTGGTTCATATTCCAAAACTTGGACCAATTTCATATATATATAAAACCAAATTTATGTATATATTTACTCAACTTTATGTTCTACATTTCTTTTTTCATCATATTTTCTCTTTAAAATTTTTATTTCAAAATTGACAACTTTCATTTGAAAATTATTTTATTTTTTTATACGGACCATAACATGACACGTGATACATACGACCACTCGTAAATAATTATATCGCCGTTGTCGTTATTGTGATATTAGTTAATTAATTTGCCAACTGTCGCGGGTTATCGTAAAGTACCGTATGCAAAACGTGCGGAGGGGAACATAGCAACCGTTGATTTGGAGGGGTACAAATGTAATTCGGAAACATGGGGTCATATTGTGTGTCGATAGAGAAGTAAGCAAGTTGGGGTGGCTGCGATCTCCAGTTTGGAAGAATCCATTCCGAGCCGTTGGTTTTTTTCCTCCCCCGAACCTTTCCTTATATCAATCCATCAAATTATTATATACTAGTGCACAGACATAATATTTTTTATAAATATAATTATAACATAAACTTAAGAAACAATGACTCTATCCACTAAACCACGTATAACTTACATTAAAGTTTTAACATTTTATTAATATATATAATTACTAAAACAGACCATGACACCAAAATTAGTTACTCTAAGTGTATCAAACGTAATACAGTAGTATAGATTATATTACTAAAAACAGTATATATATGTGTGTGTGTGTATGTATATATATAAATATAATATTTCATTTCATTCTTAGAAATGAAAAAGATATGACAAATAAATTATATACATAACAAATCGATGTAATGAAATGATATTTGATGGGAAATTTTAGTATTAAAAAAAAAAGCAAAAACTTGTGTGATACAGTCTCACCGGTCGTTTTTTGTGAGACGAATCTCTTATTTGGGTCATCCATGAAAAAATATAATTTTTTATGCTAATAATATTACTTTTTATTATGATAATGGTCTCACGGGTCGTATTTTGTGAGACAGATCTCTTATTTAGGTCATCCATGAAAAAGTATAATTTTTTATGCTAAGAGTATTACTTTTTATTGTGATATTGATAGGGTTGACCCGTCTCACATATAGAGATTCGTGAGACCGTCTCACAAGAGACCTACTAAAAAAAACCTAGTTTTTTGGTTGGTAAGTGCTTGTTATTAGTACTAACGATAGTATAAGATTATAACCTTCTATGTATATGTTGGGTGATTACATAACCGTTTCCTGTGTTTAATACTTTTTAGTGGTGAGATTTGAAATTTGATTCTTTTTTTATTGTTCTTTGTTTTATGAGGGCTCTTTTTTATTTTGTTTTCCGACAATTTTTTATAATTAACTAAATAAATTATTATTTAATTAATTAAAAACAATGTTGGTAATTACATTTTTGAAATGGTCATACCAAAAAAATAAATTTTTGAAACTACTCCTTTATCTTATAGTATAGTATTGATTACTGGTATAGACATGGGTGGATATTCATTTCTTTCACGAGTGTGACCGAAAAAAAAATCTATATATGAGAATACAAATTTTGCCACGCAATCTTCTTAATTTATATAAAAAAATCTTATGAAACGGTTTTATTAGTCAATTTGTGAGATATGTTTTCTATTTTGATCATCAATGCCAAAAGTATTACTTATTATTGTAAATATGAGCATGACTGAGATATTTCATGAATAAATACACGTGAGACTGGCTTATAATAAACATACTAGTTAGTTTAAATGTTAAATCCACCCTTATTTTAATAGTTTTAAACACATTATTTTGAATGAGTGAACATAATAGTTTTTGTTAGGTGCAATGATCGTCTCTGGTGGATAGAACAATCGAAACGTAGTGCTTGAGCTGTTGTATGATTTAAAATATTTAAGTTGCACCGTTACCACCAACTATTAATTTCTTTGAATCAATAATTAATTGACATATATAACATATTCAGTTTGAAATTATTTTCAATATTTATATTAATAAATAAATTTACTTATTTAAAAGTTAAATCATTTAATCCTTATATGTGTATATATGTGTGTTTGTATGCATGTTTGTAAATTTTTTAAAATACATCAATTGATTAACATGTAACCTTGTTTTTAAATTGATAATATACATGTGAAAACAATATTATTTAGTATTGTGTGAATATAATTTTGTATAAAAATATCATAGCTTACATATTAGTTGAACATGCTAAAAAGAATTTAAAAAATTATGGTTGTTACGAAACTATTCAATTATTAAGAATTAAGCAACATTTTTTTGAATAATCTTTTATTATTTTTGGATATTACATTAATTTGTATAAATCATAAATTAAAAATCACAAAATCAAAATATACCTAAATGAACTTGAACAATTTTCTCACATTAAACTATCTTTTGGTTGGAATTTAACTCAAATCCATAATCTTAAATTTTGCATTAATAATCCATTACCAACATAAGTAAGAAATTATAGAAATCTTCATCGTCCATAATTACATTAAAAAAGTGCTCCTTTTACGCAATAATTAAAACAATGATCTAAACACGGTTTTTGTTATTTACAAATTAATAAAATTTTCATTTTTATTAAGAATAATATAGTTATCTAAAAAATAAAATACATAAATGTATATCTGTGCACATATTTTTTTTTTGTATTTGATTTTTTTTTGTGTAAAATAAATATTATTTTATTAAGATATGATACTTATATATTAGATAAGATTTACAGAGATAATTTG
The DNA here is from genome assembly GCF_025594145.1 of Primulina tabacum. Lineage (NCBI taxonomy): Eukaryota > Viridiplantae > Streptophyta > Magnoliopsida > Lamiales > Gesneriaceae > Primulina > Primulina tabacum. The sequence goes on from NC_134557.1 coordinate 6,127,823, forward strand.
AATTTTTAGATAAATTAGAGATAAGTTGGAGAAAAAAATCAAAAAATAGAGAAATGCACGAAAATTATTAAACCAACAAAGTTAACCAACAAATATGAATAAAGTTAAATTGCGACTCAACATTGAATTTTTTTAATCCAGCATAATTTATTAAACTCTAAATTGAAGACGTTTGTAATGAATTTTATCGTCTCACCCCTTTTGATAGTTTTTATTTTGTCATTTAGTAATCTACAAAACAAATAAACCGTGAGGAATATAAACTAAACGATAATTAACTTTAAGGCTGCATTTTGTTGGATGATTAAATAATGAAATGATTAAAACAGAAATGATAAAAAAATGATTGAAGTAAATAAAGATAAAATAATATTATGTTTGGTATGATTTTTAAGAATGAGATAAATAATAATCTTTTGATGAATTAACAAAATTATCCTTCAAGTTTTGTGGCGGTGGTCGGCGGCGGCGGCGGCGGTGGACGGTGGCTGGCCGGAAGCGGCGGCGGCGGCGGTTCGACAATCGGCCGGCGGTCGGCGGGGGTGGGCGACGGCGGTGGTAGACGACGGCGGCGGTTTACGGTGGTGGTCGGCGGTCGGCGGCGGTCGACGGTCGTTGTAGGGAAGTGGTGATGAGTTTGGATTTAGAAGAAGGGTAAAATTGGAAAAATAGGATGAATTAAGAGTGAGATAAATAATTCTAAGGGGTGAGGAGTGATTATTTTATCACACCTAATATAACTTAATCATTCATAGGAGAAATTGACTTGATTAAATAAAAAACGTACCAAACAGGTGATTCGATAGGTTCAAAAAAAATAAACTTACCTAATCAATCAAACCAAATGTGGCCTAAATGTGTATAAGTTGATTGACCCGAGAATGAAACAAGGGGCAAGATTGTCATATTTAATATCCGACTATATTTTCTTTTTCTTTTCTGAAAATAAATAGAAATTTGTTTTTCTATTTTGGGATCCGTGATACCATTAACTAACCCTGAAACGGTTGCAAAAGGCCCGTGAATTCTCAATGGTCAGCGGTGCATTGGCATCTGACTCGGACATGGCCTGCTTTCACTAAACTCTGTGTTACTCATGAAATAAGTTTATTGACTCGCGCAAGTCGAGTGGAACAAAACCAATAGTTTATTATTATTATTATTATTATTTTTCAAGATTTCAATTGTAAGATAAATAAGATTTTTTATTATTACTATTTATACTTCCAAAATTGATCAGATTTTCTCCCATAAATATATCTTTATTACTAGTTTTTTAAGAATATATAATATGATATTGATAGTCCCGTCTCAGATTATATAATCACACCCTTATATTCTATCAGAATATCGAATCGGATTCAGATCCTCTTTTTATTGCTATATCATATGTAATATATTATTAAACTAGCATCTCATGTTAAATAATGGTGGAGCAGGTCTTTTGTGAGACGGTCTCACGAATCTTTATATGTGAGACGGTCTCACGAATTTTTATCTGTGAGACGGGTCAATCCCTACCGATATTCACAATAAAAAGTAATACTCTTAGCATAAAAAATAATATTTTTTAATGAATGATCAAAATAATATATTCTTCTAACATCATACGATTAGTGAGGCCGTCTCACTCAAGTTTTTTTGTCAAAACTTTGGTACGTGACACTAAAATTTCTTTAGTGCTTTATCTTTTATAATATTTATTAATTAACTTTATTGTTATGAGTTTATTAGTGATTTTTATATTTTTGTATTTTTTATTTAATTTATCTAAAAATTCAATTGATCTCGATAAAGTTTATTTAATCATTAATTTGTAAATATCACATCATAATAAAATAATATATAATTTTAAAAAAAGTATCGAAAAAAATTAATATAAGAAGGCATAACACTAGTAATAATAATCTTATAATAAAATCAAGTGCGGTGGGGGTCACTCGGATGTTTGATTCTTTTGTCGTACTTTCCTTGGACTTGCCTTAGATTTTTATTTTATATTTTTTTTTATGCGGAGTGTTGTATATAACGGAACACACCACTTGGTTTCCTCTCGATAAGTGAAGATACCGCGGTCGTTCTTCGCTTTGCGGATCTCCACGGTGAGTGCTCGCTTATTCTTTCGGGATTCGATTTATTTTTGTGTGTGTGTTATCGGAATTCGTTTGTTGGGTCACATGGGTTTTTTTTCCTTGAATTGCGTGTTTCTGATGCGAATTTAATGCGGGTGTTATGATTATAAGCAGAACTATTTTCTGTAATGATTTGATGAGCATGGGACTGGCTTGAATTGGTTGGTTTTTGTTTAAATCATTGCAGGGGTTTTGATTTGGGTTGGAAGCAAGAGAGCATGGAGGATTAGTATTTTTTGTTGGATCCGAATCGGAGATTTTGCTGGATCTTTCTTTGGAAAGCTAAAAGCTTTTCTCTTTGATTCGATTCTACACTTTGGATCTGAATCTATATTTTGTTTTGTTGATTACTTTTCTTGCTTTTGGTGATGGGATCAAAAGTGGCTACAATCCCTTTACATTGGTCGCAACCTTATGTTCCACCTTCACCATCAGCATCCCAGACTTTAGCCTCTGCAGTTTCCTCCCCATCCTCAAAACGATGTAGCTTTGTCAGTGGTAACGGAGCTTTGTTCAGTAGATATTTCGAGAGGTACCAATTCTTCGATTGCGGCCGCCAATCTTCTAAGCTACACAGGTCTCGATCTTGTGATAATTTTAGATTCCGGGTTCGAACTATCCGACGAGCTTCTTCCGCCAGCCTGAATTCGTTTTCCGATGAAGAATTCTCCAAGAATATTCAAGAGCTTGCGCTTAGATTTCAATCGTCGAACGACGATATGGGTTCCCGCGGTGGTGGGTTTGACGCAGATAAGAAAAGGTCAGATACTGCGGAAACTTCGTGCGGAAATACTAACGATAGTGAGGCTGGATTCTTGGAAAATCTGAAGCCATTTGATGCTGTAGAGGTGCCTGAATTTCTTGAAAGGGATGAGATTATTTTGGCCAATATTGAGAGGAAGGCAAACAGTGTCGACATTCCACTGTCTCTTAGGATGATTAAGAGAAGAAAACAGTGGCAAGAAGGGTTCGTGGAGGCTGGACAGACAGCTTACTGCTCGATGAAAAAGGCCTTTTCGTCAATGGTGTTCATAATTCGAGAGCTTCATAGTTACTCTCTGCAGATGCGGCAGCATTTGTTATATGAAGATTTACCAGGAATCTTGGCTCGAGTTCAGAAGGAGATGCATGAGTCTTTTGTGTGGTTGTTTCAGCAAGTATTTTCCCATACACCAACTTTAATGGTCTATGTGATGATACTCCTTGCGAATTATAGTGTTTATTCTGTGGCAAATAATACTGCTTTAGCATCCACAACACAAGTAAAAGCATGTATACCCAAGACAGAAACTGTCTCGGTGGTGGACGATAAGAGTCGAGTCGATCAGAAATTTGACTCGTCTGCTATAAGAACATTGAAATTGTCTTCTTTGAATGGGAAAACGGCCTCAATAGGCGGAAATAATGGCGGAGGGAAACAAAGACCGATTGCCAGTGGAACAGATGGAGATGGAAGATTTGAAGAGTCGGATTATCACTTGAATATTGTTCCCGATGGAATGTCGTCTATTAAGAACCCTACGATGCCTTGTGGAGAAGAGCCGGTTTCAAGGGAAGTTTCCGATGTGGAAGAGATGAGCTTGTGGAATTCAATAGTAGACGAGGCCTCAAAAATTCAAAGTTTATCAAGAATTGAAGCTTTGGATCATGAAATAGTGCAAAGATTCGTGTCTCCCGTGGATGCAAGGATTGAAGGTGAAGATTATGCGGAGTTCTTCAGAACAGAGCTGCAATACCAAACTGGGTTGGCACAAGATCCCAGCAATCCCCTTTTGTTAGCCAATTATGCACAATTTCTGTACATTGTCGCCCAAGAATTCGACAGGTACATTCTCTCTATGTTTCCCGTGTATCATTTTTTATGTTGTTTTAAGTAACAATCAAGAACTTCCATTGTTAGAATTGCAGTTAGACGTTATTGGGAGATATTATCTTAGCGATATGATTATCTCTTTGTTGTGAACATCAAAATAGACAAATTTGATGAATTGTTTGCTCTAACCGTGAGCCAAAAAATGTGATCTATATGGCAGAATTGAGGGTTCATATGAAGTTGGGTCAGGTGTGTATTTTTTGATAGAATTGTGTGTGGTGGAAATAATTGGCTCGCTTTCTTTCTTTTAATGTCAAAAACTGACATGAGTGAACCAAAATAACGTGGGACACATCTTAAATCTCCACTCGAGAAAATATCATCCAATATTGGCAATTTTCTCTTAGGCCTGTACTTGGTTGTCAACTTCACTTTGCTTTGAAAATTCAAATTATCGAGTCCAATAAAGTCGTTGTTCTTATTGGTCTATCTGTTAGGTGGACTCTTCCTCAAACATAAATTCACTCTATATTTTCTTGTGAAGGTGATACTTGTCTCATAACCGAATATTTCACTGCTGATCTAATTGGCTGACCACGCACTCGGAATAGTTATTTATTGCTAAATGATTGGATTTTGATGACAAATTCGTTGAATTGTGATTGACTCATTCAAATTGTTTGTTCACTTGTCATTTTGTTTTGGCTGAAACAGAGCAGAAGAGTACTTCAAGAAAGCCACAAAAGTGGAGCCAAAGGATGCAGAAGCATTGAACAAATATGCCAACTTTCTATGGTTGGTGAGGAAAGACCTTTGGGCTGCAGAAGAGATGTATTTGGAAGCCATTTCTGCAGAACCTGGGAATTCATATTATGCTGCGAACTACGCCCATTTCTTATGGAACACTGGTGGTGAAGACACTTGTTTTCCTCTCGACTCTCCTGATCTCAGCACCGATGATTAGTTCTTGATACACCTGAGCTACTTGTTGACCAATCTTTACTCAAAATCCTTGCGTATCATAAAATATCTGGAAGGGAGAAAGGAGGTGTTGAGCATCTCTAGAAACTAGGTTGATCCGTCTCCTGGTTTTCATTTATACATAGTTTTCCCCCTTGGTTCTCAATTTTAAGTTCATTTTCCGAGGAGCGCCTCATTCCGGCATACCCATACAAGATCAGAGCGGGCGTGGCTGGGCCCTTACACGGCCCTGCTGACGACTACAAAATAAATGTCCGAAATGTACTGGACGGGGGATCTAAATTTTGCTCTTAGTTAATTCAGGGCGAGTTTGACACACTTTCAAGAATCAAGGTCTGCTTTAACAATCAGTCTTGACTTAGCCACACACTCACATGGAAGGCCCTGGTACGAATTTGCACGAGTTTGAATTGCCAAAGATTTACAAAGTGTGCAGCTAAAGCCGATGAATCTTCTTCTCGAGGTCTGCTTCTCGGGGATATTATTTTTTATTTGTGTGATTCATATTATGCTCTAGCAAATGGTCAAATAGTAATTATTCTTCGTTTTTTATTTGGATCATTATATTGTTAATTAATAAATAATAAAGTGGAATTACATTGATTGTGTGTCTGTTCTCTACGTTTACTTTTTTGGTGATTTCTGATGTCGATCTTCCAACACTCAACGTTGCCACTTCCTCGAGTCTTTCTCGATTTATAGATACATGACATCAATGGCCAGTTCTCTAAATTTCCCATATCCATTTCCCCAATAATTATTCGTTCAATTAATTAATCATGTATGGAAGAGTTAAGCGGGGATAGAGATGAGATACAGGAAATAAGGCATCTAGTGTTTCAGCGTATACCTAGTGGTAGAGGATGAATCTAGGAAGACAGTTGGGCCGGTTGAGATATCAATTGAGGTATGAAAGTGTCTAAGAGAAGTTGCGATTCGGTGGCTGACTATGCTATTTAATATGATTTTAGATAATAGGAAAATGCCAAATCTTGGAGACTTGGTATTGGAGTACCAAATTATAAGAATAAAGGAGATATGCATGACTGATCAAACTATATAGAGATTAAGTTTATGAGCCATACATTGAAAATATACGAGCGAGTGATAGAATGCAGACTTAGGGGCATCATTATCGTGTCAGATAATCAATTTAGTTTTATGTCGGAGATGTCTACAATGAAAGTTATTTTTTTATTAGACAAATGATTGATTGAGAAATACAGAGAACAATAGAATAGTCTGCATATGACATTTATCGATTTAGAGAAAGCTTATGATAGTGTCTTTAGATAATTAATCTGACGGGTATTTATAAGGAAGCTCGTGTCTCAATGCTACATTGAGATCAGTTAAGATATGTATGAATGTGTCGGAATTAGTGTTAGGTTGTTAGAGGGATGTAATGTGAATTTTCTGTGGTAGTAGTACTTCATCAATGATTGACTTTAAGCTATTGTTTTTTTACTTTGGTTATGGATGAGCCGACGAAACATATTCAGAATAAGGTATTTTGGTATATATTGTTTGCAGATGATATTGTCTTGATAGACGAAACTAAAGAATGTCTAAATCAAAAGTTAGATAGATGACGTGAAGTTCTTGAGAATAAATATTTTAGAATTACATATATATTTAGCTTGTAACTTTTGCTCCGAATCTAGACGACTGGAGTAGTCCAATTGAGATTGACAATCAACAAGTTTCAGAGTGTGGAGTTTTTCATTATTTAGGATCTATTATCCAAAAGACTATGGATACCGGAGATGATATAGACCATAAGATTAAGCAGATGGATAATATGGAACATGACATCAAAAGTCATATACGACAGAATGATACATATGATATTGAAAGAAAAGTACTATAGGACTATTGTTCTACCATCAATGATTTATGGCTCGGAGTGCACATGACTATATATGCATGAGTTTTTGATGAGATGGTTTCGTGGATCTATATTCATTGTATGAGTCGACTAAATGTATATCTTGGATGAAAACAACAATTTTGACATAAAATAATATTTTTTTCACGAGTCAGATCGGATAGAAGATCCATCTTATAAATGAGACACTGTCATAAAAATTTTTTGGATTGATTATAATATTTTTTATATATAATAAAATTTTTTTTTAAAAGACACTATATGTTTATATCAATATTTTAAAAAATCATTCGAGAAAATATGATGCGTAAATAACACTTAAATGTTTGTATTGATAGTATCATTTAATTTAATTTCAGTTACAATTTTGAGCTTTATGTTATTTTTTTATATTTAGTTCTCCATACTCTCTACGAAATTAAATAAACTATATATTTTTATGTATGATTACACTTTCAATTTTTTAGATAAACTATATATTTTTATGTATGATTACACTTTCAATTTTTTAGTGAATAATTTCATCATAAATTTTTGATTTATAAACTGTCCAAAAATCAATATCATCATTATTATTTAATTATAATTTTAATATAAATATTTTTTAAAATATTCAAAAAAAAAACAATTTAAGTTTTAGTCAAATTTTTATCAAATAAATATTTATTTGATTTACTACTTAATAAATTAACAAAGTGAGTAAATATTATTACAACTTAATTTGCTTCATATGATGATATAATACTCTCTAAACAATCTACCCTAACAACGAAACCAATCACTTGCACTCCGGCGGGCTGGCTGCGCCGCTGCTGAAGGAGTTCTTTCATCAATTAAATTATCGGAATGCGAGATGGAAACCTCAACCTTCTCTCTTCGTCCACTCTTCTCTCCTCGTCCTCGCCTTTCCTGCCACACTGTCGGGACTCTTCCCGCACTCAAATGTTCCATCTCGCCGCCATCATTATGTGAGGCTTCCTATCTTCTTGAATTCAATTCGTTGTTATCCGTATTAGTTCAATTTGCAATTCATTGTTAGTTTCACGACAATGGTGATTTTCATGGCTGCAGCGGACCACTCGTCCAAGTTCAAGGAATCTGCAAAACAAGGGAATTTGATCCCCTTGTACAGATCCATATTTTCTGATCACTTGACTCCCGTGCTTGCGTATCGGTGCTTGGTTAAAGAAGATGAAAGGGATGCTCCCAGCTTTCTTTTCGAGTCTGTTGAGCCTGGTCTCAAAGTTTCCAGTGTTGTAAGTTGTGTGCTATTTTTAATTTTTGTTGGTTTCATCTTATGTTTCGTATTAAAGTTGCATGTATATAGTTGATTTAAACGTCTGGGCGGAGCTACTACTTGGGTTTTGGTGACCTAAATTTGGTGGAAATACTGTAGAGAGAGTACTGTTCATCCACTCTCTCGAGGCATTTGCATTGGAGCGACCAAGTTTCCATACCTTCCCACTAACTTGAGACTAATTATCTAATTTTATTGACAAATACGAATTCTATGTCCCAAATAAGAGAGACCTGGCGATAAGTGAATAATTGACCACAAGATTTGTTCAGTGTAGAATGTCGGTGGTAAACCACTCCGCTCTTCTCAAACTCTCTTCCCGAAGACAATAGGCCAGATAGTTGAAATGAAGTGAATATGCACTATTCTCATTTTATCTGGAGTGTATTAAAGTTAGCGCATTATCCATTACGTAACCACGATAAAGTTACAATACCCTTTTGTTGATATAGCTGATTAATCTGTATGTTTCCTTTGTTTTGTCTGTTTTGTTTGTTATGTTTGTCATTTGTTGTTATTGCTTAGCAAACATCATTCCAGTAGCATCACATGGTTATGTCAAAACTCTAAATCCATTCCTTATGCTGTCAGGCTTGTTGCTTTAACAATTGTTGATTCAATATCCCAGGGACGATACAGTGTTATTGGATCTCAGCCCAGCATGGAAATTGTGGCAAAAGAGAACATGGTAACCATAGTTGACCACCATGCTGGACAAAGGACAGAAGAGTTTGCCGAGGATCCCATGATTGTTCCTCGTAGGATTATGGAGAAGTGGAAACCACAAGGCATTGATGAGCTCCCTGAAGCATTCTGTGGTAATATGCACTGCAATTTTACGATGGAAGATAAAAAGATTCCTCTTACTGTCAGAATTCAAGTATAATGTCTAGATCTCAAATTGCTATTTGCCTTTAAAACTACTGTTGTGAGTTCGTAAGGTCACATTGTTACTTGAATCCAGAAGCCTCTTTATGGAATGGACATGGGTGATGGGACTGATGGAGCATTTTTCAATTGTTTAGTAGCTCATGTGATTCCACGAAGTAGTTGTACTTTGTTGTTTCTTTTTTCATTCACCATCAGTGAATGCTCTTGCTAGGATCTTGAATAAGAAGGGTTTGCATTCTTTGGAGATGGTTGTGCCCCTTCCACTTTCATTTTTTCGGTTTAATAAGCCATAAAAATTCATGAACTGTATATCTTATCTCAAGCAGGTGGTTGGGTTGGTTACTTTTCGTATGATACAATGCGGTATGTGGAAAAGAAAAAGCTTCCATTTTCAAAAGCTCCTGAGGATGACAGAAACCTTCCTGACATTCATCTCGGCCTTTATGACAATGTTATTGTGTTTGATCATGTGGAGAAGGTCTTGGAAATTTTCTTTTGTTTTTAGTTTAGAATTTGCACAATCATAAATATAAATTGTCTAGTAGTTAGACATGCATCTCTGGTTTAGCTAGTTGCAACAACCACATAAACATAAGCTGCATCAAGTACAACTATTCTTTGCATCATGCTACACTATTCTGTTAGCTCATTTTGTTGCTAGCATTTGTTAGAAATTTTTTGTCAACTACTAGACATGGTCAATTGGATAGTATGCCCAGCAAGAAGTGAAACTTGAGTTTTCAATAACCTTCTCTTAATTAATTTTATGATGCTATTTACATGCTGTAGTTTCTTGTTTTGAATTGGCTTCACACAGTTTTTTGCAAGTGATTAATGCAAAAACTGCTCCATTTTGACTTTGAACCAAATTTTATTTTCACAATGCTTTATTTACAGAAGTCATTTCAAGTGCTTTATGTTCGAACTTCATGTTCTTTTTGAATATTTCGTCCGTGTACTTTTTTACTCTCAGAAAGCATATATAATACATTGGGTCAGGTTGGATCAGTTTTCTTCTGTTGAGGAGGCCTATGATGATGGAATGAATAGATTAGAAGCTTTGGCCTCGCAAGTGCACGATATAATTCCGTATGTGATTCAATTTGGTTTTGAAAACATTCTCGTTCTTTTCTTTTTTTGGCAGTTTCTTGTTATTAATTTTATGATTTTGATTTTAATTGCAGTCCTAGGCTTCCTGCTGGTTCAATTAAATTACATACTAGCCTTTTTGGTCAATCATTAACTAGGTCCAACATGACAAGTGAAGATTACCAGAATGCTGTTATACGAGCTAAGGACCACATCCTTGCCGGGGATATTTTCCAGATTGTGCTAAGCCAGCGATTTGAACGTCGAACATTTGCTGATCCTTTTGAAGTTTACAGAGCACTAAGAATTGTCAATCCAAGTCCATATATGGGTTATCTACAAGTTCGTATAAGCATTCATGAAGTTTGTTCAATCATGACACTCATTTTTTGCTTAATTTCTTACCATCTTCAAATGTGTATTGGTTTTTAGGCTAGAGGCTGTATCCTGGTTGCTTCGAGTCCTGAAATTCTTACTCGAGTTAAAAAGGCGAGTAAATACTCTCTGCACAGTAAATTCTACACTTTTTTATCATGATTAAGCTGCAAGATCTTGTCTATCACGCCTATCCTGCTCTTGTTGTATTTCTTTTTTATCTGTTGTAACATGTGTATTGAAGAAAAATATTAAGAAGCCTCTTATTTTCTAAATTTATCCCAAATAATTTGTTATGAAATTTGGAAATTGAAGAAAGGATTAAATTAGGAAGTCTCATATTTAATTTATTAGAAATAGAATTAGAATTAGAAATTACAAAATTGAAATTGTGAACAACATCAACTTACAGGTGTTTGTATACATGTTTATATGAGTATTGCAAGCTTCAGTAATATGGAAGCCCCCCAAGTTGCTCAATTTTTTTTCCCTTTTGCTTTAGTTTAGCCTTAGCAAGTATTGTTATCTTTATTTTGTATCGATTGCAATCTTTTACCCGATTAGGGAGTTCATTTGACCCAATCAATGACACCCAATCATAGATTTGGCTACTTCAATTGTTGACTAGAGATCCTCATCAGGATTCTGTATTTATGAATGAGAAACATGTTTACTTTGTGAAGAAAGAAATACGCGTGGAATTTAGAGTAGATTAGATTTTTGTTTCCTAATTTCTATCATTAATGTGCTGGTTGAGGGAATTCCTGATTTGGTGGAATTCCTAATTTGGGTTGTATGATCGAACTATTGCCACTTTACTAAAAGCTACGATTGCCGGTAATAGAGCAACTCAAATATGTTAGATCATACAACAGTCCAAGTACCACTTTTGATCTCCTAACACGGGCAATAATTGTTTTTCTTCAATCATCTTATGACTCTGATACCAATTATAAACAATTGTAGGATTAAATACCTGTCGGTTAGTCAAAAACTATATATCGTGGTAACAGTGCAATTCAATATTTAAAACATACAACAACTCAAGTGTGCCGTTTTGATTGCTCTCATTGGTGGAGAAATTATTGATTTTCGCTGCTTATATTTGTATTCGTTTCTTATGAAAAATCAGAATATTAATATGTTTTTTTCTTGATAAAACTTTATATTATTGTTTGAACCGAAATGTCCATTAGATTCTAATGATAATAAATCATGGTACAAAATAAAACTAATTAAATTTAATTATTTAATTGTTATCTTACAAATATAATGTTTTTATTATTATTTTTAAAATAAAAATCAAATAGTTTAAATTATGTAAATTAAGCTGTTCTTGTCCTCCGGGACTTTAAGACTTAACATTGATTTACAATTTCGGTTTTGGATTTGGTTCCTTATTTAATGAACCAAAACCTAACTGAATAGTCTTCGGTTCCGGTTTTTATTTTGGAATTGAAACAGATTTAAAGGACATATACAGTTCCATTGCACAGTTGTAAGGAACTGTGTTTGAGTCTAATCATGTTCATTCATGGATTTATATTTCCTTTAAAGCATCTAAGAATTGCCAAATCTGAACATATATGAGCAAATGAGAGAGTATGGGTAAAATGCATGATATCTGTGGGTATTTTTTTTTTGATCTCACAAAATGCTATGAGTTTTTTTTTTCAATTAAAGAAATTGTGAAGGTACCTTGATTATTCTTTCGTTTTACTTTTGGTAGTTCTGACAGTGTTTTTCTATGTTGCTCTTTTCTTCTATAGCAGGGAAAAATCACTAACCGACCTCTTGCTGGAACTGTTCGTAGGGGCAAGACTCCCAAGGAAGACTACATGTTGGAAAATCAGCTGTTGCATGATGAGAAACAATGTGCTGAACACATTATGCTTGTTGACTTGGGAAGAAATGATGTTGGAAAGGTCGCATTTCTTCATTTCATTCTACTGTTTGGGCAGTATTTATGTGATTGATTACCATCATCATCATCGTTGGCTTTGCCGTCTGGCAACCATTGATCCCAAACTATTTGGGTTTTATGCATCTATACTCCACTGAGCTTTTCTTGAATATCACCGATCTCCAAGTCAGTTGATTTGTGTTCATTTACTTTCCATCATGTGAAATTTCTCTTTCTTATCCTCTCTCTAATAGTTGTCTATGTTATGCTCCCAATCCCTCATTCGAGCTGTCAACCCAGCCTAATCTCTAAAACAATCGTTTCTTATTATATCCACCAATTTAAACAACTTTTCCTCTTTAACATTTGTATTTTGGCCACACCCATTGTCTTTTCTCACAAAACATGCATTTGGTAGCATGAAACAGAAAATTTTTCAGGCAGTAGTTTAAATAGACCATGTCTTGGGTGACAATTTCCTTCCATAATATCGCAGGGTATAATCATCAATGCAAAATTGCATGCCTAATGTCTCTATGTTATGGATTGAATTTATTGGACCAAAATAAAATCGGAGGGAAAATAGAATATAAGGGGAGAGAGTTGTTTTGAATCAGGCATTACTTTGTTGAGTGGTTTGCTAGCTTAGGCTAGGGAAAATTATAGTTCTGTAATGTCTCAAATTCGACGATTGTCTTTCCAATATGTTTATGTCCTTACTCAAACGCTTTGAAAAACTTTCCGAGGGTCACCCATTCCATAATTTCCTCAAGTCAAGCACACTCACATTTGATATCTGTCATTCTGATGTGAGGTCGGTTCATTCATGCTTCACGTCGCCCAATCATTGGTGGGGTTTCCATCTTTTAGGTATTGTATAACCACCTATATTATGGATCATGTACCGCCCTATGAATTTTTGCTCTGGGTATCACAGTTTCTCTTGTACAGAGTTTATCTTTGGGTTCATTTAAGTATAATTTCATATTATATCCTTATTGTTCATCTTTTGTTGTTATATATAAATCGTGGTTGCAACAATTGGTTTGACCTGCCGGATCTTTGAGTCGGGAAGAAAAGAGCAACCACACAATTTGAGTAGAGTGTGAATAGTTGATGCTACCAATCTCACATATGAAGCTGGAAGAACGCCTTACAACAACTGTGAATGCTCTGTTTCAGCCTCTCTCATCCTCGAATGAACTGCTGCATCTTCTCGATCGAATCGAGCAACTTCTATCAAGAGTGGAGCAATCACCAGACAAACCCGTGCTAACTGCTCTTTTACCTCTAAGGGATGCATTGATAGCAGAAAACTTCTTGAAACTTTCTGATGATGATGTGAGAGCAGGAGTAACTTCTTGCATCAGCGAGATCATAAGAATTACTCCACCAGATGCTCCTTATGATGATGAGACAATGAAGGAGGTTTTTCATTTAATAGTATCGAATTTGAGGATTTGTCCAACACTGCTAGCAGATCTCATCATAATATCTATTCTCAAAACCATGGCAAAGGTCAGGTACTTTGTAATCATGTTAGATTTGAAAATGGATCAGAAAATTATTGAGATGTTCCAGCACTTCCTTAGAGCTATAAGGTTTCATCAGAAATCATCTTTGAGTCTATGGAGGCAGCGAGATGAGTCTTGTTTTTGAAGAAAGCGATGATATAAATTCAGCTTTACTCACTCTCATTACGGCTGCCGTGAAAAGAGACAACGAGGAAGCTTTGCCAAATGAAAATATTGGCTGAGAGTGTTATTCAGAATTGTAGGGAGAAGCTTAGACCATATTTAACCAAAGTATTTGAAAATTCAGATGAGGAAGAAGTTACGGAGGGATCCGCGTTGTCTTATTTTATTGACGATCGGACACAAGTTGGACGAATGAAAGTACCGGAGTTCGAGGAAGGGGGCACAATGGGATGAGTATCTAGGATTGATCTATACCCAACAATCAGCGCCATGGAGCTAATCGGACGGTACAATGGACGAAACATGGTGAAACTATACAAAGTTTGTGCTTCATTATTATGGCAAGGGTGGAGGATCGAAGGTGTGCGTGCTGACTGGTTTTTTGTTCTGTTGGAGCATTTGAATTGGGCTGGGCAATATGCCAAGAACGACGTTGTTTCTTCCTGTGACCTGGTGTTACATTTTTTAGGCTATGTGGCTTGGGGTTTTGGTATGTCAGGAGTGGGCTAGGGTTGTACAAGGGAATATGGGCTATGTCATTGATTGGGCCCAAACAGATTATATAGACCAACCAAATCAGTGTGTATCCGCCAAAACCCAAAAATCAGGCAGACGTCGGGGTGATTGTATCAGTCAGTGAAGGGTGGCCGGTGGACGGGTTTCAAAGCCTTAAAATCAGCCGTAACTACAGTAATGAGGAAAAGGAATGAAAGAAAAGCAGATTGTACATTTAAATCCCTAAAGCTACTGCTGAATGTAGCACAAGAAGGTCATCACAGATACGGAGGGTATTAACTAGTAACAGGCTCTCTCCGAGGCGCTGCTGGGGTAGTCCATGAATTTGCTGTTTTTATTACAGGTAAGCCTATGTTTAAAGCATAGTTGTTAAAGGCGCAAAGTGGTCCCGGACCAAAACCTTCGACGCCCCATGATGGATTTATAGGTTGTACTTTTCCCGTTAGTCCATAAGGATCGAACACCCTACCTCATACGGCTCATTAATTCTTTTGGTGTCCCATTACCATATCTAACGGATGAGATTTCACATCGATTTATCTCATTTTGGGGTTAACCAAAGAGGTTCGTTACATGAGTTTTAAACGATTCTATTTGAGGCGCAAGGCGAAAGATGAGGCTCACCTTATCGAAGCAAGGCTTACTATTAATTTTTTGAAATAATATATTTATTTACTAGTATTTTATTACAAAACAATATTATTGAAATAATTAAGCTAAACCAAAATATATTATATGACAAAAAATATTTTAGTTATTTATCTTCTACTACTATTATCTTCAGTACTGGCAGACTTTTGCATTACTTTTATTTATTTTTCTGATCTAGATTATTGATATTTTATCTTTAGTATGTTGTGTAGCTAAGAAATCTGCTATTGCTGACACATTTTTTTCTTTACTTTTAATATCCTACTTACCATAGTAAGTGTATGGGTTTTTTCCGCTAATTTGTCAAGTCAATAATTCTAGCCTAGTTTATAACTCTATCTATATATTTAATTTTCGAATATTTTTGATGAAATAAAGAGTCAATTAAATTTTTTTTAAGAAAAGTGAACATAAAAGTGCGCCTGAGTGGACTTCAAAGCTTGGGCTCGCCATATACCCATGTGCAGCGGGATCGCCTGGTGATGCCTCTCACCTTAAGCGCGCCTAAGTGGGCTTCAAGGCCTAGGCTCGCCTTAGTAAACAACTGTAGCCAGGCGCAGAGGGATTGCTTGGTGACAGGCGAGAGACACTCGCCTTTAACAACTAAAGTTTAAAGTGTTTTTTTTTGTGGGTTGTGATAGCTAGGGAGAGGCCTGGTTATTTATTTGATGATGATGTGATATGGCATAATTAGGGAAAATTCAGTGGTTGGGGCTACATATGAAGTAATGGAAATTGTTGGTTACTGTTATTGTTTAAATATGATAAGAAGGATTATGCTAGGTAATAGGGTTAATGGAGGGGGGAGTATACTTGGAAATCAAATTTTCTTGCTTACTGACGAGGCTAAGTTTAAGTGGAGTGCAAGGGAAAAAAAGGAATGAAGAAGCCGATCCGTTATGGCAATGGATAAGAAAAAAGATTCAAACAAAAGCGGGAAGAGCCTGTGGTGAAAGCAGGGAGAGAAGTCACCAATTCTAAGGATACTTTCGCTATCATCATAATTGGTAGCATAATTGACGCAAAAAAGAAATGAGATAAGAGGGAGAGAAATCTATAATTCTATTGAGGACGTATTTGGAGAAGTTGGAGCATGGTGTTCGCTGATCATGGTGGAAGGCAGCACATTTCTTTGCAAAGTTTTTATATTTCTATGGCCATAAAATTCTTATGATGTTCTAGCCAGAAGTTTTTTTGACAAACCATGCATAGAAGTTGAAGATGAAGTTGACAACTAGAGATTCTCAAATTGGAGATCAACTTTCAACTCTTAGCCTTGATGACAAGGCTTAGGGATGGCAATAACCAGGCCCTGCAATAAACCCACCCCCGGATGGGCGAGTTTAAGACCGTCTAAACGGGTCCAAATGGGTTTGGAGCAGCCGGACCCGCCCCAGACGTGACCCGTACATATATATACAATAAATATATTATTATTATTATTAATATAATTATAAATTTTTATATATTTAATAATAAATATTTTAATCATAATTTTATTTTATAATTTTTTAATATTGAAATAATATATTTAATATGAAAACATATAATTGCACATTTTTTTTATTAATTATTAATTGAATAAGAATTTATAGTTAATTTTTAACTGAATTGAAATTTATAGATTTTAACTTGGCATAATATTTTTTGTTACTGAATATTATTAATATAAATTTTGAAAATAGTTTTAATGATTAATTAAATTTTAAACTTTTTTATTTTGTATTTGAAAAAAATATATAAAATAATAAATTTGGAGGGTCGGGTATTGGGTTTGGCCAAACCGACCCCGTTGCCATTCCGAACAAGGCTAATCTTAAAGAGCCAAAGTCATAGCCTATATATGAAAGAAAATTCTAGACGTGATATCTTGGGGAAGGGAAAATAGAATATAAGAAAAAGTTGTTTTGAATTAAGCACTCAATATTTATTTGTTGAGTGGTATACTAGCTTAGGCTAGAAAGATGCGAGTTCCTCTTGTACAACGTGCATCTCCGGGTTCATTTTAGTATAATTTCATATCATATTCCTATTGTTCATCTTTTGTTATTATATATAAATTGTGGTTGCAACACTCACCCAATAAAGTTACTGAAAAAAATTATGTGAATTTTTAAGGCAAATATAGCTATTGTTAGATGTTCCACATCAACTGGATTAAGTTCTTGGGAGTTGTATATATGAACTTAAACAATCCTTTTTTTAGCTATTTTTTGGAGTAGAGTTAGACTCAAATCTAATATTAATATGGTATCATAGCTCAGACCCATTGATATGTGTTGGACTGCTTTATAGATCACCCGATAATGTCTCTTAAACTTCACGCTCCGGTTGTTCAATCCTGGGCGTGAGAATGTGTGTTAGATGTCCCACATCAATTGGATTAAGTTCTTGAGAATTATATATATGGAATTGGACTATCCTTCCCTTTGAGCTAGCTTTTGGGGTGAAGTTAAACCAAAGTATAATCTTAACGGATATTTGGTAACATGTATGAAACTTGACACCTCTTCGCATTTTAAATCAAAAGCTTGTTCATTTGATCTTTTACTCATTTCCTATTTCACATAAACGTGGAGAGATTTGGATGAGAGTGAATGGTCGCAGGTTTTGCATTTCAGATACATAGAATCACAAAAACGAAAATAGTAAAGATTGCAGCAGATTCTAGCTATACTAATTATCGTTCTTTCGTTTCTTACTTGATATGGTTCTGATCTCAAGTCAAACTCTTATTATTTCACTCACCATGGTGTACGATCACACAAGTGTGCATGATATTAAGGTTAAAATTTTGGTTTTAAAGGTGTCATGGATAGCAATCAAAATGCAATTGGTGTTCAAGAATTGCTTTATTTTCTTTATCATATCTATTTTTATGCCTGTGTCCAAGTTTGTTTTATGGTAGTGGCAAGGCTGTTAGAACATTTACCCCATTTTGGGTTTAAGGGGCTGGTTTTTGTTTTCCAGTGGATACCCTGTCCTGCAGGCATGGTCTTGCCGGTTTTGTACTTGTGTAAGCTTATTTTCTAGGTAATTTGAGATGAATTGCGAAATGAATTTTTTATTAAGGTGGTAGAGAGTTCAAGGTAAATTTTGGGTGATGCTAGAAAGAGAATGAAGAGATCTAAGCTTGGTGAAGCAATGTCAACTGGTTCATAATTTAGCAAATGCTTCTGTTCCATCTTCCAAGAATTAATTAATCATATAAAAAAATGTCAACTTTCTTTTCAAAAGTATCCTAACATAAAAAAGACCTAACTCAAACTGTACTTTCAATTAAGGGCGATGGAGTATATTTCATTGCGTGTCAATTGTCAATTGTCATGACTCTCTGACTAGTTTTGCATGTGCAGGTGTCAAAATCTGGTTCTGTGAAGGTCGAGAAACTCATGAACATCGAACGTTATTCTCATGTTATGCACATCAGCTCGACTGTACGTATTTTTTGCTGGAGATTGCCAATATAATTCAGTATTTTTATGGAAAAAAACAAGCATCCTGAGCATGTTTGGTTTGTGTAGAAGAGGAAAAGAAACATTTGTTTCAAGTAAATGGTGATGCTCTTGTTTGTTTGTATCAGGAAGGCTTGAGCTGATTATTGCTTCGGCCTCACACTTTTCATCAAGATTTAGTTATTATATATTCCCGTTTATTTTAAACATGCTCTTATTCAATATTGGTTGAAATTGATTTTGCAGGTCACTGGTGAGTTATCTCATGGTCTGACCAGCTGGGATGCTTTGCGTGCAGCATTACCTGTCGGTACAGTCAGTGGAGCCCCAAAGGTTTTTCAACTGACTTTTTTCTTGAAGTTCAATGATTCACTTTTCTATAAAAGCCACCTATTCTGAATCCTCAATCCCATCTATTCTGATTTATTTATCGATTCTAAGAAACAAAAATTCACAGTGAGATCAAGATGTGTTAAGATTGCTAAATAATTGATGCATCAAAAATCTTTTGGGGATTAACCTTTTGCTACATCGAATGGGTCTTGGCCCTTGTTGGACATCTGCTTTTTCACTCTTGCTTCATTTGCTCAGTTGCCTAAATTTCTCCTACGTTCTGTGATGTTTTGATAATGGTTTTCTATAGTTGGGATGATCTTTCTTCCTTTTTATAATGTTTTTCTGTTGTGATGCTAATACTTGAATTATTGGTAGTAAGAATCTTATGCACAACCTGGCTCACATTACACCCTGTGGACTTCCCTTTTGTCTAAACCGGGACATTACCATTATAAGGAATCTCACTCCTCATCTTAGACTGATTCTATTCAGTCTCCAAACATCTTCTCATGCTTGCCTACCATAGATTTGTTGCAATCAGCTGTAGAAATCAGGAGTTTCCACTTTGATTCCAGAATCCCTCGAGTTTGATCTGAATTTTTTTTTTCTCATACGACCGGATTTGTTTGATCAAATGTGATTGGTAACTTGAGATTTGAGGTACTCACGTGGACGCCTCCTGCAGAGTCCCTTATTTGGAGTTGTGTCTAGTGCCCACATTCTATCTAGATGATGCAGGTTTTGGTCCAATTTAGGAGAAGTATATGTGTGATCGATATGTATATTGTGAAAGATGCAAGCGCTTTGTCCAGATAAGTGCCCATATACTTGTTTTAAATTGCAGGTAAAAGCCATGGAATTGATCGATCAACTTGAACTTACAAGACGTGGACCTTATAGTGGTGGATTTGGTTGCATTTCTTTTACTGGAGATATGGATATCGCCTTATCTCTGAGAACTATGGTATTCCCAACCAACATCCGACATGACACAATGTACTCGTACAAGGATGCTACACACCGAAGAGATTGGGTCGCCCATCTCCAAGCCGGGGCTGGTATAGTTGCTGACAGTGACCCCTATGACGAGCACAGAGAGTGCCACAACAAAGCTGCAGCTCTTGCTCGTGCTATTGATCTAGCGGAGTCTTCATTCATTGAAAAGTGATATGGAATAACCTGATCCGGCCTGAATAGTTCATTTTTTTTTTTTTAAATATACAGATATTTAGCACAATTTTCCATTATCGATTTAGTTAGTCTTGAGCCCGAAATAATTTATTTTATCATCTTTTTTACTACAAGAAAAAACCTTTTAGTGCATTTTAAAAATCTTTATTGGGTGTGTATTGACTATTGAATGATTGTGTAGAGAACATTAGATTATATATTCCAAAAATAAATATATCTAAGGTGCAAGTGCGAAAATAACAAAAGGAAGGTTGGATAATTTGGATAAGGTGTTCCGAACGTAAAACTTCATATATATCACGTCATAATTTTGGTATTTTGAATTATGTCAAAAAAATTAAAATTACATCATCATAGATAAAAAAATAATATTTGAATTGAAGATTTTCATTTGTGATGTACATTAAAAAAAAATGAATGAGAACGAAATAAATGCTAGAGTAATTAATTCGGTGCATCTGAGATTTTAAGCACAGAAAGTGGGAACAAGTAAAGAAACGGATATGGAAATCACGAAGGTGTACGTAGTGTAAGTGTGATCCACGACTAGTACTGATTCGATCGAACGAGTGAGTACTTGATGATTTGGGTGCTTCTCTTGTTCTTTTTTTCTCAAGGTATTACTCATTGTATGGACATGTGGAGAGCATGGCTAGAGAGATTCAGCGAGGGGCCAATTCAGTTCCTCATGTTCAAGCCACGCTTTGGCAGGTAAGATTTGCGAGAAACCTTAATCTGCTCCTCTGTGTAGGATTTTCCGACTGTTTTGACTTCTTTGTTAGTTTTTTTTTGGGGGTTATTGCTGGTAATACTTGTGAGTTTTTAATTCGGTTTTATGATGGCATTTTAAACATTTGATAAGGATTCTAACATCATAAACTTTGTAAATATTTCCTAAAAAATATTTAAAATCAAGAGAGGAGAGTCATTAATTTGTTACAATTGTCTGTCACCCACCATTTTATAAAACATGCGACAATAGTGTTTTGTACTTAATGCTTAAGTTTTAGTTGAATGAATTCAGGCACAAATTGGTTGTATTATTCATTTGATTATAATTATGCGAAGTTTATCGTGTAGTCATCATATCCTACCACCTTTTGATTAGAGGGATCTTTAGTTGGAAAGGATGCTCAAATGTAACACCAACAAATTTGACAGAAACTTAAACATTACTACTAGTTGGTCGTTTTGCTCAACATGTAGGTACCAGAGACACTACCTGATCTGGTTTTGAAAAAGATGAAGGCTCCTCACAAAGCCGACGATGTGCCTGAGATCAGTCCAGAACAGCTTTTGGAGGCTGATGGATTTATCTTTGGATTTCCATCCCGTTTTGGGGTAATGGCAGCGCAATTCAAAGCTTTCTTTGATGCCACTGCCGACATATGGGCTGCACAAGCACTTGCAGGGAAGCCTGCAGGAATTTTTTGGAGCACGGGTTTTCATGGAGGTGGTCAAGAACTAAGCGCGTAAGTTGTTTTATTCTTTTGGCTCAAGATTGCAGTTTAGAGTCTTGTCGAGAATTTTTTGTGCAGTCGAAGTTTCTATACTGTTTGCTGCTCCAGTTTATTTATTTAATGTCGAACTAAACTTATTTGAAACTAAGAAGGGAACATAATTACCCTTTGAAAGAAGTAAAAGGGCTATGGACAACCAAGAAATTTAGTAAGTAGGCAGCATGAAATTCTGTTAGCTTTTATTTTTCGTATATGCTGGTCGGCATTTGTTTTTTTATTAAATTTTCTGTCTGTGGGTTGACTAATGTTGAGTAAAATAATCGATCACTTGTATGTGCTGAGCGACTATCCATCAACTCATCATCAACAGTGGTGGTATGGAATTTTAACTGAACATCGATCGCTATTTCAAAGCAAGATGTTTTTCCTAATTTTATGGAACGGTGGGGGGAAGGTTCCTCAAATCAATCACTAAAACTGATTAAAGTTGCTGGGCTAAAAAACAGGATGGTCTCATTATTCTGTCCTGTTTAGCATAACTTCTTTTGGCCCTTTGCTTTCTCTTAAAGAATATCCACAAATGACTCTTGTCATGTGCTAATTAAGGTTCTCTCATATATATTAGCTTTTGTAGTCACCTGTTACCATAGTGGCACAGAGGACTAACAATAGCCTTTTTGAAACGCAAGTAGATGCATATAATCGGTTGAATGAGGCTGGGACCGAACACATAGCATCCGCTGTCAAGTGTTATCTCGCACTCTCTTAAGCAGTACATGTTACTCAATAATATTATGTTTCTATCTTTCTGAAGAATTACCCTGAAGAGTTGACACTACAATACAGAGTTGATTAACTGAAATATTTGGAGTTCTTAACTCTTAGTATCATAAATTTAGAAGCCTTTTATATTAATTGTTGTTGCTTTCGCGATATCTCTTACATCTGCAGTTCAGAAAGGAAAACGAAACCAATATACCACCATTTTTCGATTTAATGCCAACAGATTGATTATATTGACTAACTGATGTCTCACTATTGCAATTTACATGGTCTATTTCAATATCGTTTCTTATAGCAATTGGTCTTTGTTCGATAATGTTTGCAGACTGACAGCAGTAACTCAGCTAGCACATCATGGCATGATATATGTTCCTCTTGGATATACCTTTGGCAGCGGAATGTTTGAGATGCATGAGGTAAAGGGTGGATCTTCATATGGGTCAGGAACTTATGCAGCAGATGGATCACGGCAGCCCTCAGAGCTTGAACTTCAGCAAGCCTTTTATCAAGGTAAGTACATTGCTGAAATTACAAGGAAGCTCAAGATTTAAGCCTTCTCTAGTAAGATGTGTATTCGATGTAAATTTTCCGAAGATTCAGAACGCCATATAAAATTTAATGTTTCCCCGAATCCTGAAAATCCCATTCCACATTTGCAGTTCGAATTGGACAATATCAAGAAATCCATTTTCTGGCATGATTTTAGGATCCATAACATCTGTTGATAACTTTTTGTTTGGATCATAATCGTCATGATCTTTGATTCTTTAAGTTAGATTCTTGTCAAGAACGATTATTTACTCTGCGTTAAGATGAAGTTTGAAAATTTCCAAGAAGCAGCATCAGGACATGAAGAATCAATTCAATAATATGATCAAGTCTCAACCAACACTATGTATTCTGCTTGCAAAAGCCATCTTGCTGCAGTCAAGTGTTTCAAGGTTCGATTTAAGACTTTTAAGAATTTACTAGCATGAAGCAGAAAATAAAATTTCTTTTTTCGTCTTTACAAAAAAGAAATAGGAGTTAGCTGTGATACGTTCACTAAAAAAAATCAGTCAGGGGCGAACGACGAGAATTGAACCTGCACATGGTGGATTCACAATCCACTGCTTTGATCCACTTGGCTACATCTGTCTTTTTACAATGATCACGCGCAATGTACACAAATATTAATTATATAATAAAAATTTAGAAAATAATTTTTTTAAAAAATAATTTGAATAATTTTGTTATTTAATTGAATTTAATATCTCGTCAGATGAATAAATTAATTAAGAAATTATTTTCTAAAAAAACATATAGAGAGTAAATTAAAATATTTAAAGATAGTATTAGATAAATTATTTCATAAAATTAATATATGAATTAAATTTTATTCTTGAAGTGATATAAAATGCTACAATCGATATATATTGTAGTGATAATTCATTGACTATTAATTACATGTTAGACGAATAATTAAAATTTTACGTATATATCTTTATTGAGTTTTTGGATTTGTATTGATAAGAAGATTATTTTTATCTTTTCACGGTTGAAAAACAAAGGTCTTATTTTCCAAGCTCATATCTACAGGTATATATTGATATATAGATTGTGGGTTTAGATTTCGAAAGAGAGGTTTAAATTCTATTTAATTTCTGAAAAAAAGCTTTACTTTTAGTTGTGTAAGAAAAGTTTTAGTTAATATAAAATTGATGATAACGCGGTGTCTTTTTAGCTTAGGCTTAGCATTGCGTACCAGCACTACTTGATAATTTTCAAAGGTAAAACTTGGATTTGCGCACCGAAGAATTTGACTGCCTAAATCGAGGAGCCAAGTAAACTAAGCCTATTAAAAGATATATAAATCTTTAATGGTGTATATGTATTATGTGGTATATCTTAAAATTTTATGATAAAGTTTTAAGAGGTTAAATTAAATTAATAATTATATTAAAAGATGCACGAGGAAGAAAATATACTTTAGGAGAAGAAGAGTGTAATAATATTCGATTTTTTTTCCTCAGAATGATAAAAGGATGTGAACTATTGATCCAAACATGGCATATGCTAATAATAGAGTAGGTCTCTTGTGAGACGGTTTAACGAATCTTTATATGTGAGACGGATGAATTCTACTGATATTCAAAATAAAAAGTAATACTCTTAGCAGAAAAAATAATATTTTTTCATGGATAACCCAAATAAGAGATTTGTCTAACAAAATACGATCCGTGAGACAGTCTCGCACAAGTTTTTGCCCTAATAACAATATGCTAGGACTCACAATAAATAATATAAATAGATATTATAAAAAATTATTATTATTTACTTTTCTTTTATCATAATATATAAGTTAGTCACACATATGAGAGATATTCAGTTCAATATGTATGATACACGACGAAGTAGAAATATATAAATCGAACATATCGAAACGTACAAGACAAATTGGAATACACGATCGAATTCTATTGAATCTTTATGGAACTAATCTGTCAGCTCTCATGACATCAATCCAATACGAGATTGAATCCAAAGCTTGGTACTTTGTCTTAAATCCCAACTCATTAACCTTGTCTCTTGCAGCCAGCATTTTCACAGGACATCTGAAAAGAACATCAATGAAACCCCAGTTAGCCAATTCCTCCATTTTTGTGTCCACAAGCCCTTCTTTCATTACTATTTCATTCCAAACACCCCCTTTATCGGACATAGCCGAGGAAAACATGAAATCCTCGGAGAACATGTTTTCTTCCGACACTTCCACCCCGAATTTAATCCCAATATCCCTCCATATCCCCATCCACGAATAATCCTCACCGTTAATCGCGTTAAACGCTTCCCATTGATCTTGAGTACTGCTGCTGATCGAGATTTCTTGATTCGTAGCAGCCCAAATGTGTTGATCCGCCACGAGACGAGCGTCAGATATGTCGATATACATTTCTTCCCAACATTTTTTCGTGCCGCCGAACACAAAAGGGAGGCTCAAGTGCTTACAGATAGCTCCATAAACACATAAACTACCGATGAAATTGTATAGAGTTCTTTGAGAAGAACCCAGTATCAATCCAGGCCTTTGAATAGACCATGGCACCTTATCTAATAGTCTTTCTTGCAACAAATCTTCTAGTCCATAATAAAAGTTACGTCCATTACCGCTTGCCACCCTCGGAGAATCCTCTCTATAGTAGCGATCTTGGTCTCTTTCCAAAGTCGGCCCCTGCAACGACACGTAATGCTTCATGCCCGTCTGGAGGGAAAAGTGTTTCAACGCCTTCGAAAGTGGGAGGATGACATTCAGAACATTAGACATCATGGCCTTGTTTTGATCGAAACATTCGTGGGTATCCAAAGGGAATTGGCTAGCCCAAGTCACCCAAAAGATGTGAGTAACATCCTCCAATACACGAGAACTGAGCTTTTCTTGTGTTTCCTTAGGGTTTAGGAGATCACAAGAGATGAAATGGTAAGCTTCACCTTCGACATTCATGATCCTGCTGTTGTAGCTGTCTCGTTTTCGGGCTATGCCGTAGACCTTCCATTTACGTGTTGAAAGAAGCTTTCTCGCAAGCTCCTTTCCTACCAGCCCAGTTACACCAAAGATGGCTGCTACATTTCTGTATCTCGTGTCATTTACAGCCATTCTTTAATATCTTTTGGCAAAACGAACCCATTCAACTCTCATATATGCAAGGGACCGCAGTTTATACCAGAGAACAAAAGATTTTACAAATATATACAGAAGTATTAAAAACAATATTTTAATTTTGTATTTATATATCGCAAATATACTCTATTATAAAACACATAACTCTAGGGAGAGAACACCCCTTATTGGTTATCCATGCTCTATAACCAGTGGCGGAGCCACGAGCTAGGAATTTTAAACTCTAGAATCTTTCAATATTTTAAATTGATCTACACGAGCTAATATCGTATTAATCCAAAATTATACAAAATTTACGTATAAATTTTTTTAAAAAAATTTGGACCAGCCCGGGTATCATTGACTGTGGATCCGCCCGTGTCCATAACTAGGAGCATTGTAGGGTATATATACATATACCATTTATATATAATCCTTTTAATATTTCTACAATACAAAATGTTTTATTATATCAAATGAGCTATCAAGCTCCATGTTTATAGAAGAGAGTTGCACCTTTTGACTGAACACGATATATTTTTAATTAATCAAGTTGGTATTGATAAAAAACAACTAGCTGCGGCGTCAAATTAAATCAATATTAATGAAAGGGTTCGTAGGGAGGCAGATTTGTTGTATTATTGAATTAATAATCCAAATAAGTACTTCACATTCTTAATTAATTACCTTGATTATGTCAACACATTGCTTGCATAATATTATATTAATTCATTATTTTGCAATATCAGACCATATTAAATTAACATGTGGTTCTTGATCAGGACATCATTACAATCATGTCAGCTCATTAAAAAAAAAAAAGGGTTCAAGAGTTTATCCTTTGGTTGTTGGGACTTTACATGTTAAAAAACACATTCCAAAGAAAATCTGGTGATTTATTGAGCTATATCTTAATTTGCTGCTAAAATGAACAAGTGAAGATATGTTGTAGATTATAATGAATACTATATATATACATAACGAGTAATTAGTATTATAATGTTGATTTTCTTAAAATCAGTATCGAGAAAATAATGTTGATTATAGAAATTGAGTGAGATCAACATATAATAACACTATTACAGTGTGGGTGAGACTATGCTTCATCGAGTGTAACACACCAAGTGGAGCGTGTGAAGATCTCCGAGTATAGCATAGGCCTCACCCGAGAAGAATATGAAGGGAAATATAATTTCTTAATATAATTTCCTAATTTAAATGATTTCCCTAATATTATCTTTTTCTCCTTCATTTGATTGTGCATAATATCTTATGAGATTTTTCATTTCTAGATAATGAGATAATTATGCAAATATTATCTTTATATGGTATTAATATTGTTCAAAAATAGTTATGTTCCCAATAAAACTCTTACTTTCCTTGTGGAATAGATTTTCTTATCTTATTGGTTCTCTTGGATAGATAAAGTGGTTGAAAAAGAAAAAAGAATCAAGCAAAGGTAGTGGCTCTTCGATTATTCTGGTCTTTCGCTCTTCGGTAGAAGTCATCGAGTTTTTCAGAGAAAATTATTCACAACATTGTTGTTGATCGAAGGAGTGCAGATATAGCATGTTTCCTTGAATGTTGGAGACATCTACGGACAACATCCGTAACGAAGTTGGCTGAAGATTGTTTTCGTTGCTCCTGTTTTGACATCACGTTTTTGTTGCTTTCTTGAATAAGTTTTATTTTGGTTATTTGGTTTGAGAAAGCATTTCGTGTAAATTTGTTGGTTTTATAGTGATTAATTTTTGTCCTGAAGCCCCGCACAAGTATTTATACTTGTACAAATTCATAATACTATACTACTGTTATCATATCTGTAAAGCATTATTTCTTAGAGAATATATATGCAAGTTTGAGCCTCGTGCATTGACTTTATTAGGATAGTTGAGCGGGCCACTGGGCGTAGGAAGTGTGTCCCAAATGGGATACACATGGCAGACAATCATTGCGCGCCATGATATAAGAAGAAAATGTGTATGTGGTGACTTAAATTTCACGTGAATTGGAAAAAGAGCGTGACTTGAATTACTGCCCGATGAGGAGTTATTTGACTCTTGAATTTTTGTGTGTGAAATCTCATGGTGAGACAGTTTCATAAGTTAGTCTAAACTCAACCCAAAGTAATTAATTATTTTCATATCTCAATATCATTAGATTATGTTCGTCTTTTCATATATTAATGGAAGTTGACACCATATATTGACAATTTAAGAGTTAAAATTTCACCATATCAGAATATATGATAGAAAAATCTCATTTCATCTACTCACGTTTAGTTTTTTGTTAAGGACAATGTAAGTAATAGAGTGCAATTAATGCTCTGTAGTGGTAAAATGGAAGAAATTTAGATGATCAGATATGGGGTTGATGAGATATTAGTATCTCGAATTCATGCAAGAGACACTCATTTGCATATATTATACATTTGGCTCCAAACTTGTGATATAATTCTGAATGTTATTTCTAAGTTCGAATTCAGAGATAGTTTTGAACATTAATATTACATAACATTTGATTTTTTATTCTCAAACTTGTTTCTCATTCCCCAGAATAAAGTCAACTATCATCACACATCTTTGATATATCATTTTATTGAAATTACTGTTTTTTTAAATTTAATATATATCACCTTAATCTTTTTCCAGACAGATATTATTAAATATTTGTCAAACAAAATCTTCATAATCAGATATGTACTGGAAAAACTGATTATGATTTGAATCTTTGATTTATCAGCACTAATGCACTATATATATATAGTGCATACAACGTTAGATGTATAAAACTTGTCCTACTATGGTTCCGAATTTAAGACATAATTCTAGTGAGAAATGAGAAACATTTCAACCAAGATTGACTAAAATTTTGAAAAGATAAAGATCCATGTAGTACCCATATTCCTTAAATATGAATATTGGATGTATAATATCTGATATATCCAGGGTAGGACGAGCTAATTTACAGATAACGTGGAGAACTAAAATAATCGAACAAAAAACAAAATCCTAAAAGACTTGATGAGCACTAAGTAATTAAAGAAATGTGGAAAGACTATAGCTGGAAACTTGAAAGCCGCACCAAATCAGGAAATTTGACTGTAAAAGTATTCGATATATTGATGATTAATTATGTTGTATATTTTCGCCCTTTCATGTTGATCGCTAGGGTTTTTCAGCCCATATTTCCTTGAAAACTTCAAGTATCATATAATAAAGAAAATTCGATGCTGAAGTGATGGTTTTACCTTAATTACTTCATAAGTGATTGTTGTGTGTGGTATGTCAATTGGACGTAACTTCGTCTCAACTTCTGTCACAAGAGAATCTAGAACGTAACTTAAAATTGATAATTTCAGTTGAAATTGAATTTAAATCAAAATTTATGTTCATAATACAAATTTTCCTCACACACTGTGTTTATGAAATATGACAATAGTCTCCTGATATATAATGAATTACTTATTGTGATAATAGCACTCCAAATTACATAAACGAAGAACTTTAGGATGTTTTTGATCTCTCTAAATGATAACAAAATCAGAACAAATGCACCGATATGCACTTCTATTGTGTTTATTTGTAATGAAGATGTTTTTGTTGGTGTGGTGGATTGTGGAATTGAGAGTCTTTATATAGGTAAGGTGTGACCACACTAAGGGTCATAGTTTGGTCACGTGATAGGACACTCGTACAAATATGCACCATTATTCTGCACATTAATATAACTCATCTGAAGAGTC
This sequence comes from Primulina tabacum, assembly GCF_025594145.1. Taxonomy (NCBI): domain Eukaryota; kingdom Viridiplantae; phylum Streptophyta; class Magnoliopsida; order Lamiales; family Gesneriaceae; genus Primulina; species Primulina tabacum. Next base: position 6,157,663 of record NC_134557.1, read on the forward strand.
CTTCTAGAATCATCAAAACTCATATGAAGAATCTTTCTTTTAGACAATTAGAAATTCTTGTGCAGATTTGTGATTAACATCTGTTCCGAAAATTTTTGCAACGGATCTTGGAATAGTTATCTGAACATTTCGAAATTTCTCCAAATTGCGGTTTAGTCGAGGTGGCCTATTTTGGCTTTGATTGATCTACCATTTGAAGCGCCTTGCTTGCGCTCTCACACGAATTAAGTCTTTTTAATCCAAATCGGGCCTTGATTTGCACTCCCCGCCATATTGTTTGAAATGTCTTAAGCACAAAACAATAAATATAAATTGATTGGACCATATCACAATTTCCATTCACCTATATAAACAAAGTTCAAATTCCAACAATCTCACACATGAATATAATTGATGCATGTATGCAATGCAAACACTTTAGAGAGTTCCTTATAAACATTATTGCATCGGGAGAGGTAGCTTGTGACTTTTAAACTTTCATAGTAGAATATCATAGGATTTACTAAGTTGTTTAGTGAACACGATGTCTTGAACTATTCAACGTATTGTTTGTGTAAATCAAGACGATGACACTCACAAAATACCATTCTCATGTCCTTTTATTCTCACAGTTTGGTATGAACACCATCTTGGTTTCATAAATGTTACATTGAAGCGACCCGTCTTCACACTTATTTAAGTCACTTTTTATCAAGAGGATCATACCATACACTACCTTTTCAAGTATATGTATCATTTAAAGTTTAAAACTTAACATCATTACTTGCAGTAGGTTACCACTTTTCATCCTACAAATGAGAGTGACAAGTGTTCACACGAAATTTTATAATTTAATTTGTTGTCTCACTAAAAGTTTAAAACTTAACTATCATCGTTCTTCTTTGTAGATTTTTAATCTCGTTCTTCCTTGATGTTCAAATTATTTGATCTATATTTAAACCTTTTTCTTAAGCGGATCTGCTAAGTTATCTTTTGATTTGACATAATCAATAGAGATAACTCTAAAAGAAATCAACCATATAATGAGATTATGTATACACCATATATGTCGAACTGTGGAATTAGAGTAAGTCTCTTGTGAGACGGTCTCACGAATCTTTATCTGTGAAACGGGTCAACCCTACCGATATTCACAATAAAAAGTAATACTCTTAGCATAAAAAATAATATTTTTTCATGGATGACCCAAATAAAAGATCTGTCTCACAAAATACGAACCGTGAGACCGTCTCACACAAATTTTTGTCTTCTTATTTTTTGGTAGATTGAGGTGTATCAGTTAGTTGATTGTAAAGATCATAATTGTATGAATATTTTGGCCCATTTAGTCTATTTATTTAAGTATATTTTATTGTAATAAGTGTGTGATGAAAGCAATAAATATTGTTTTGAGTTTCTCCTCAATTTCATGACTTCTTCCCGATTTCTTTCAATGTAAAATGTGATTTTTATATTTTTTTAATAAAAAATCTTGCAGTGAGAGAAATTACTATGCTCTATTGAAAAATCGTGAAAATAGCATTTGATCGACAATTTAAATCAGTACAATACAAAAGGATGATTTAGGCCTTTTGCTTTGTTGACATGAAATGGATATGTTCATATATTTCTGACTCCCTGCTCCAATAGACAGGCTTCAGCCAAAGAAAGTAGTTTGCCAGATTTACGGTCTCTTTACCTGAAGGAGATCTAATCGTGTTTGATTACATTTGTAAGTTCATGATCATGTTATCTTGCTGAAAAATTTTATTTCGAATTTCCTTTTAGATGGTTAAGGAAGAAGTGCACCGGAAAAGGTTGCAATTGTCGAACTGCCACGAACCGGAAAAATACACTCCAATATTCATGAAACCTTTAGATCAAGAAGATTTCCTTACAGCTCTTTATACAGCAAAATCATTGCTCACGCGTCCAACCCAAAAATGCCAGGTGGGGCTGCCAAGTTTGCCTAAAGTGGTAGAACAGTATAACCACCTACCTACAGGTCAGTCGAAACAATTTTCGGGCTTCATTTTTTATGAACCAACTAGTTCTGGTGATGAAATGCCTTGAGAACGACAGGATGTCCAACATCTTCCTTCCCTCATAAACCAAGGGGAAAAAAAAAGAATAGCGGGAGGATGGCAAAAAGGTTATCAAATAAAATTAGAGCATAGACCTGTTTCTCGCCCACAAGTCTGTGCTATGTAAACCTCAGCTTATCTGCTGGTAGATTTTTCGGCCCAACGAGTGAAATGTAGACATGCAAGAGTGGTGACTTTTTGTCTGGACCAGCCGCTTCTGCTGATGTCTAAAACTGCAAGCAGCCGCATCAGCCGTCCCGGGTCCCATCTCAGCCTCCGATTTTGGACCATGGGTCCGCCCTGGTTGGCTGATGACATGCAGTGAGTGATCTTGTCCTTCAGAAAGAAACCGGAGAAACTTATCCGTGCATGCCTTTCAATATCTTAACAATGCCTCTGACTGACTAGTAGTGTTTGAAATCTGTACTTGGTATTATGTTCGTTGGTTTGTTTTTATTTTACTTTTTGGGCATTTCATCTCATTTCAAGAGTTGAATTTATAATTATGTATTTATGATATAAAATGTTAAAAATCAACTTCATTAGAATACAATGTTGGCTACCAAGGAGTTTTGAGGGGTGTTTATGTTAATGAAGTATGTAAGTGTTTGAGTAGTGATTAGATATTCAATTCATTTTATAAATATTTTCTCGGACGAGTTAATCGTATAAAGTTTATCTAGTATACTTTATTTGATTAACTTTGTTTGCAAACTACTATGTTAGTACGAATATTTACTTAATACACATAAAAAAATTAACGACAATGAATTTTATCATCGTAAAAAAAATTTCGAGGAATTATTCCATGCACTTGGTAGATGCCCATTTAGATATTTACAAAAAATTGTATGAGACGGTCTTATGGGTCGTATTTTATGAGACAAATCTCTTATTTGGGTCATCCATGAAAACATATTACTTTTTATGCTAAGAATATTACTTTTTATTGTGAATATAGGTAGGGTTCACCCGTCCCACACATAAAGATTCGTGAAACCGTCTCATAAGAGACCTATCATTAGATGTTTCATTTTGTTTAATTTTTTGACTTTATTTGGATTTGGATAAACAATTTAAATGAGTAATTTTTTTTAAAAAAATTCTTTTTATCAAACAAGGATTTAATAGATTTGGAAAAATGGAATCGCAATAACAATTTGAAATTTCTGTAGTGTTGTATTTCTTTTCTTGAATAGAATAGTTTCCGTTAATGATTAAAATCACACTAGTAAAAGATTGCACGTGCATATTGCATGTGCTATTATTATTTTTAATTTGATTAAATAATACTACATAATTAACACGAAATTATTTTCGATTTAGAAAAGTTGTTCGATTTAAATGGGAAATTTTGTTTTGATTTTTTTATATTTAAAATATTGAGTGATTTGAAAAGGTTTTTAGTAGAGTAAGAAGGGTAATTATGGAATTAAATATTTTGGTGTCCTCAAAGGTAGTCATTCAAGGTCCTCACACTTAATATAACAGTACAGATATATTCGTTTCCACGTCGCCAATAAATCCAGAATCTCCGATTCTGATTCGCGTAGAAATTCAAAAACGTTGACACCTCGATCTATCCCGATCCCAAATTCAACGTAACCAATTCCAATTAGGGTTTCCATCCCGATGTATTTTGGAATTGAAACCCATTTTTTTAGTCGACCATAATCTTTTTTCATCTTTTTCATATTCATCAGATGATTATGTTTATTTCTTTCTCATTTTCCCCCAAGCATCCTTTGGATGGATGAAAGAATATATATTGTTCGATAAATGGGAGGGATATAGTATGGGCACGATTAGAGATGTTGTTGTATTTGTACTCATACCTTTAGATGTATAATAACTCTTGTGTATAGCTACAAAATTACCAGCATATTTATCTGTACGTGTATCTGTGTATAATTGCTAGACGATGGACCACACAAAGAGGAAGAAGAAGAAGAGACAAAGAGTTTCTGGAAAGGAGAATGCGCGTATTCAAGCTGCATCATGTAAATTTACTGATGAAAAAGACCAGAGGAATCTGAGAAATTTATTGATGGCTTTTAGTTCCGTGTCTCTAGAAGAAGTTCATACAGCTTACAAAGAAGCGAAGAGGGATCCTGATGTGGCTGCTAAAATTCTTGCCAATGTTGTTGAGAGTGCAGCTAGGCAGGATCAGAGCACAACATGCTCGAGTTCCAGTGGGAATGACAACGTGGGTTCAAGCTCGAGTTCATTTGCATCAGAAGTTTTTGGTGATGCTAATGAATTCCCGCAGGTTGTGTTTAACCGGAAGAGTAAGCCCAAGTGGAAGAAAGTCAGTGCTGCTGCAGGCACTGTGTCGACAGTGTTGGGCAAAGACTATGTCAGGTCTACTCCCAAGAAGGGCTCATATAAATTGAAGAGGTTTCACGAGGAGAGTTTGAACTGGAAGGAAACTGAACAGTTCTTATGTTCGATGCTTGGAGAAGAGTGTGAACTAAGCTTGGCTGTAGTTCGTGATGTATTAGGTAAGTTGCTTGTCATCGTTCTTGATGAATAGTTGTCCAAACTTGTACGCTTTCTCAGCTGTTTTTGGTCGGTTGAATTGCTGTTGTAGATTGGGGAGCTTTGTGTATATCGTTGAGTGGTAAATTTAAATTCAATTTATTGTGGTGGATATTTTGCAATCGTTTTGACTCAACATCTTTTTTTACTTTCAACAGGTCAATGTGGGGATGACCTGGAGAAGGTAACGAGGCTAATGTATCTTCTTTTTTTAAAGTGCTGATCGTGAAAACTATTAAATTTCCGATTAAGAGTTATAGTTTATAGCTGCGCTACTCTGTATTTCAAAAGAATGGTATAATATGTCAGCTAAATACAATCTCCTTTTTCTTTTCTTTTAGATCCTAATTGATCAGAACTTAAGCAATTTATATTTGTCCTGTTCTTTTGGTTCAATATCTTCTTTAGCATCCAAACTAAAGTCGCAAGACAATGGAGTACATAAACAAAGTAAGAGGTATTATCAAGAAGCACAAATTCGAGGCTGTTAAGTTTTCCTGAAATAATTAGCCCAGGATGGAGTAAAACAGAAATTGATGATTATATTATTCTGTATGTTTTCTCTCTGATGAGCTTCAAGAAACAAAGATTTTTGTGGTGGTTGGCATCACAATGCAGGTAGCATAAATATCCCAAGGAACATTTAGCATTTGCCACTTGATAGTGTTAAAAAGTCATTTGTGGTTTCCTGATCTCTTTACTTAGGATGCGAGCATCATCAAAAAATACATTTCTTTTGTTAATTCATCTCTCTAAAAATGCTTTTGGGCCAGTAGGTTCTTTTGGGCACTCTCATGGTCCTTCAGAGCTTGGTAAACTAAATGCACGCAATTGCTGACTTATTAGTGATATATTTGGCATTTAAGTTACAATAATTTGTTTGACATTGATTTTATGTCTCTAGTGGTGTTTGGCAGTGTCCTTTTCTTTTCTTTTTCTTCTTTTTTTCTATTTTGCAAGGATATTGGGAAAGAAGAGGCTTTCATATCAACTTTTTTAATATCGATGGTTGACTCTCTCCCCCCACCCCCCTCTCTTACAGGCTTTAGATGTGCTGCTTGAATTATCAGCTACCTCAAAAGAGCAGGTCCATGGTGGTTATGAGTCTGCCATCAGAGAAGATACTCAGTATCTTCCAGAATCAAATGACGGTGTATGCTATTTCTACTAATGTTTGATGGATTTTTCTTAAATCCCAATAATGCTAGCTGAACTGTTTTACAATATACGCTACTGCTCGAGTGTACAATACCATATATGGTGGAGGAGAGCATAACTAGACACTAGTGTAAGTTATAGATAAGTAGTTTTTGAATTCTGAAAAGGGATTTGGCTGCAGACCTATATTTGTTATGTTTCTTTTTTTTCCCCAACATATCATATGAAAAAATTTCTGAAGTTGTTATTTTATTTTAATTGCAACAGAGTATGTCTATTATAGTCGATGATTAAATCTTAAATTAGAAGTCACGATATTCTCATTTAGTATATTTTTTCTTTGCAGTTAACTGACAGAACACTTGACTCACATTTCCATTCATCTGACATTAAATTTAAGGACAATCCTTGGTTTACAAGAAATCATTGCAGGTAATGCAGCTTACATGTTAACACTGATTGAATAAAGATTGATCAATGCTTATCGACTGGACATAGTTCCTTGGAAGGGGATCAAGAACACCTTTTCACATGTAGCACTTTTTTTAAGTTTCATCTTTAGGGATACTGAAGTTGTTTATCCCAGGAACTATTATTGTTCTGCTAACAAGTTTCACTATCTGGTGGTGTATATTATATATAGAACATTAGAGCATGGAGGTAAGTTTTGCTGCTTGAGTTGATTGGTCATTTTTGTTTTTAATAGGGATCTTTCAAAAATTATTGGATCTAGTGAATCTCACATTTCATCAGAGATTGAATATTTGAAGTCAGAGCTTCCACAACAGTTGTTGGAGTCCTTGTTTAACATGCCCACTCCCAAGACTACTGAATGTGAACCAAGCACCATGAACTGGAGAAATGTTGTTAAGAAATTGACATCCCTCGGTCAAAGGTCTGAAACTGGTGACGGTGAACAACAGAAGACTGTCCAAGGTACTTAAATTATTCAAATGTATGTTGCTTTCGTGTTGTACATGCAAAGTCACGAACTCTGGCAAATTTTGCATCTGCTATTCTGTGCTTTCTGGAGAAACTTTCGATTTTAAGAATGCCACATCAATTTTAGTTTTATAGGAAATACACGACCACCGATTCATTCCTCAGTTAACAAAACTAATTTGGTACCTTTTTTTTCTGTGGCAGTGTTTCTCTCAGTTTCTATTACGCTCTCCTGAATTCCAGTCATGTGTAAAATGTTGTATTATAGTCTATCTCTTTTCTGCAGCTAATGGAGACGAATATTTGGCACTCAGATCCACTGCAAAGCAGCACTGGGAGTCCATGAAATCTTACTATCAGAAGGTAGTGCATACTGTGGCCTTTGTCTATTGCTTTTGTCTATTTATGCTTTTGGTTTTCCTTCGCTAAGCTTGTGAGCCTGAGAAGTAAGATTTGCTGCAGGCTACAACTGCTTTTGCAAATGGAGAGAAGGAACATGCTGCTTATCTCTCTGAGCAGGTATGTTACCTGGGGAGCGTATCTGGAGTTGTGGTATTTTCTATCACTTGTTAGTATGTATTTCCGATCAATTTTCTTCATTATGATGCATCATCATTTTTTATGAGATTTTGACATGTAAATGACTAAAGCTCACCATTCTCTTGACACAGTTGATTTCTTTGTTGTGGATGTTAAATGATTAGGTTTGGAAAAAAATCCTTTCAGTAAAATGACTTAAATACATTTATACGCCTCCTAAATCATAATGCTTTATTCAACCTCTCTTGCACACTTAACGAAAGAATCATTGGGATAAATTTTCTTGGTTATTTACGTAGGGAAGTAATTGAAACAAATTGACTCGAACAATATTAGGCTCGAGATTGGTTCGTTTAATATATATGTAAGCTCGAGCTCGATTCGAGCTTTTATCATAAGATTCGAGTTCAGCTTATTTTGAAATCACTAAGCTCGCGAATAGCTCGAGTTCGGTTCGTTAATAGCTCGTTTATCATGTTTATCGAGTCTGACTCGACCTCGGCTCGTTAAGCGGGCTCGTTTTCGAGCTCGTTAAAGATAGAATCAAGCTCAAGCGTACAATTGAACATATCTCTATAAACCAATTTTAATCTAAGACCTGAAAAAGTAAATTAATTTATAAACAGTCAGAACGACAAACCTAATAACTAAAAAAACTTTAACAGTTATTTTTATGTTGGCTAGTTTCTGCGGTTATATTTGAATATTGAATCCCTGATCTAGTTCTTATTTTCGTATTTTGTTCAAGAATATTTTAAAAATAATGAATTAACTTGTTTAAGTTAGTTTTTAGTACTTGAACTATTTTTCGGGATAATTTAATTTTAATTTTACTTATTAAAATAATTATTCCTCGTATATGATTCTAATTCTTTTTGTATATTTTAAATTGAATTGCTATTTCAATCATAAATAAAAATATAAGTATGATCCTAATAGTTAAGTTTTAATACATTAACAAGTTTCATTTAGATAATTTTATTTAAGTTAAAGTCTAAAATATCATTCATCATATATAGTTCTAATTCTTTTTAGATATTTTAAATTGAATTATTATTTCATTTTAGAAAATTTATTGATCGAATCATCATTTCTTAAACATATTAAACATATAAATATTATTATGTTATCATAAAATTCGTTTCTTATCTTCGTTATATCCTTGTTCATTTCAATAATCACATAATTAACTTCAACTTGTTAAACAAGAATGAATTCATAATTATAAGTTTTAATCATAATAAGTTCAATATCATTAAATATTTATTAATGTCGAATGACATGTCAATTTAGTATATATAATTTTTAATTAACCGTCATAAAATATCATCCTAGAATTTAGAGTTTAGTTTTTTTATCAATATAAATTCATTGTACTCTATTTAAAATATTATATTCTTTAATATCTTAGTTGTAGCAAATTTTTCAGTTTCATATAATTTAATGTAAATACTTCATAATCATACTAAGATTTTGTTTTACAATTTATTTGATTAATGATAAGTCTAATTTTATTATTCTAAATATTTTATAAAGTTATATTATTATTCTGTGAGTTCTCTTGACTATATATGATTATTTAATTAATTTTTCTAGATATGCCAATGTTGCAATATCATTATATGATCTGAATCATATTTTATTTATTTATTTATTATAAGGTAAGTAAACGAACTAACTCACTCGTGAGTTATTCGGAGCTTGCGAGCCGTATAAACGGACATGTTAATGAGTCGAGCTCGAGCTTGCAAACAAGCTCTCGAGCTCACAAGCCAATATCCTTAAGCTCGAGTTCGGCTCAGTAAGGTCAACGATAGATCTCAAACGAGCTTTTTATCGACTCGAACTCCGAATAGTTCTCGAGCGGCTTGGTCGTTTACCTCCCTAGATATATTGATGCTTTTTATTGGAAGTTTGTACATCTCGAAATAGTCGGTTAACATATTTTCATTTGGGATTCTAGTGATGGTGTGCGTGTGTGTGCGCGCGCGCGCGCGATGGTGCCTTTATTGATGTACCTTTTCATTATGACAATTATGGTGGTTATCTTCTAGTTTTGTTTTTAAAGGTAATCGCGGTTGTTTTCAGTTACAGTTGTTTGTAGCAACTGAAAGATTTAGTAAGTTATTTGCTGCTTGTTTCTTTTTATATTTTTTTGTAGTTATATTTATAGAATTGATCTGTCTGAGTGGTCACTTATTTGGTGTCCTTTTGCCTTAAATAGCTATACTAACATATTTCCCTCTGAATTGTTCCAGGGGAGGTCACATAATAAAATGGCTCGCGAGGCAGATGAGAAAGCTAGCCAGGACATATTCACTGCTAGGTGGGGGCTGTTGGATATTGAAATCGTGAAAACTCATTCTGGTCCAAAGTTAATTGTTGCCCTGTTGATTTCTTGTCTTGCAGAAACAAGAGTATAGAAAATGTGATAACAATTGATCTGCATGGACAAAACGTTAAACAAGCAATGAGGCTTTTGAAGCTTCACCTTCTGTTTGGAGCATATGTTCGCTGTGAGAATCTGTCATTTTGACAAAATTCTATCGCAGTGTCATATAATATATGGTGTATGGATACAAGCTTGTTGGAATTTCTCATCTGAATTTATTTTTGTTTCTTTTGTCTTTCTTATTTTTCCTGAATTTGAAGCTGTGCGGTCATTCAAAGTTATCACTGGATGTGGGAGCCATGGTTTGGGCAAATCGAAGGTGAAAAGCTCGGTATGTTCAATAGCCTTGACATTTATCCACCATCTTGTCTAGCTCTTGCATCTGGGAGATTTTTCCCACTCTGATTTATGATTTATGTACTATCACGGCAACTTTGCCTGAAGTGTGATCATAAGGCTTCTGTAACGTTCTGGCCTTTTTCCATCATGTTGTGATATGATAGACTGATAGTGTGCAGGCTGAAGTGAACTATGTGTTTCTATCATTGTACGCATATTTTCCCAAACATTTCAGAGGCAGTAGTTACTTTTAACATTACAGATGCTTGTTCTTGTCTGAAATTGTGTTCTCTCACCTTAGGATTACCTTTGCCATTGGATATCATCTTTGGGTTGCTGCATGCAGGTCGTTAATCTTCTAAAGAAAGAAGGGATAGCGTGGTCAGAAGTGAACCAGGGAATGTTGTTCATAAGGCTCGATGGACAGAGAGATTTTGGCTTCCTAGATGCTGTTAGTGATAGCGAGTAAAAAGTATCTATTTTCATGTGTCCCCGTTCCCAAGTCAGGCTCAATTAGTTTTAACTAGAAGAATTTCGGATAGCATGTTCATTGGCTGAAGAAGCTTTTTGAACAATGTTAGAACTTTTAATTTAATAGTGGTGTCCAGATTCCGGTTTTTAACAGTTGAAAAATTTCATGGTGCAAACCCTGAGAAATTAGCAGAATTGTCTTCCTGGGCTAAATTATTTTACCGTCACGGATGTCCAACGTAACACTGATTTCTCGTGGAAAATCGAGGTGATGTTTGGAAAAATAATTGTGGGTTTATAGGAAGAAACGAAAATTTGAATAAAAAGAATGATTGTTTAGAAATGCTGAAGACAAATTTGGGGAAATGAATAAAAGGGATTTGATAATGTTTGGTTTTGTTTATGTGAAATTGATTTTGAAATTTAAAGCCCACATGGCCCATGGTTGGGGCCCATTTTCAATTTTCCAAAAAAAAAAATTAATTTACCTTCAAATCATTTGTCAAAAACATATATTCTCCCAACTTCATATTCAGCCAGATAAATCCATTTTCCCTTTCAAGAATTAGTATATCTTATTTCAATCAAATATAATGTATTTAATGTTTCAATACATCCTCTGAGATTTTTAACAATTTAAATAAAATAACTCAAATTCTCTAGCTAGTCTCAACTCAAATTCTCTTGCTACTCGCGACCCACTATGAGCATATATTATAACAGTTGTATGAGGAGTATCTTGCTTGACCCGTGAGCTTATGTGGTTTCGATGGTTGGCTAAATTAAAAAACGCACGAATTTCTTGCCTGCAACTGATGAAACAACAATCCAAGGCAGTCTTAATTTCCAAAATCTGCATGCCCTCGCAATGAAGATGTTTCAAACATTGTCTCGGCCTCCTATTTTGCCTGCAATTTTCAAAGCTATGCCATCGCCATTTCTCAGCAAGCACATTTTCCAAATCCATTCTACACGTCTGATTATTTTTTTAACTACTGTCGTGTCTGGGTCCACTATGTCTGCGGACAAGTTGTACGCTAGCTAATGAGAGAATCAACGATTTCACGGCTAAGAATTTAAATGTTCAAGCTCAAAAATGTCGCAACTTATTTGAAACAATGTTCTATTAATGTTCTGTTGCATATTTCTGATAAATAAAGTTCAAGTTGTAAAGTAAGTAAAAGAAAGAGTAAAGTCTTCTAAGAACGCATATGAGCAAATTACAAGGGGAGTTCACCACTGTCCACTACTACAACTTTGCTTTTTGGCGTTCCGCTCTGCCTACCTTCGGCTTCCATTTTATACACCACGTCCATTCCGGATACGACCTTTCCAAAGACAACATGACGACCATCCAACCTGTTCACCAACGATAAATTAGCATTTTAGCTTCAAATATATGATGCAGATAAAATATCACAATGGTGGTGCAAAGTGAAGCAGAACAATTAGTTATAAGGATACTGTCTCAATTAGCACCAGATGAAGTTAAAACTATCAGCCAATTTCAGAGATGAAAGAAAGAGTGTTGTTATGAACAAGAACAAAAGAGTAGGTAAATACCAGCTGGTTGTCACAGTTGTGATGAAAAACTGGGAGCCATTGGTGTCCTGCCCGGAATTTGCCATTGACAGAAGTCCTGAAAACCCGACAAAGGGTGTGATCATAATCATTGCTACTAATTTTTAAATACTTGGTAAATTTGATGCCTTAAACGCAAATAAATATGTGCGCGTGTTTTTCGTTCTGTGTTGGTCCAGCATAGGCTTTAACATACCAGGTCCAGTGTGCTTGATTTTAAAATTTTCATCAGCAAACTTCTCCCCATAGATTGATTCCCCTCCTCTTCCATCACCCAGAGTAAAGTCACCTCCTTGAATCATGAAGCTTGGTATGATTCTGTGCATTGTGCTGCCCTTGTAATGCAGAGCCTTCCCCTGTTTCCCAACGCCTTTCTCCCCTGCATTCAGAATAGAATAACCATGACTCCGTCACTCCCATGTATGAAGAACTCAAAAAACCATAAGAACATTCATGCATAATTGCGAAAACAAAAAAGTAGTAGCCCACACAACTTAAATCATTCACTAGTATCTCAGCATATTCTTTCATTTATCAAATTCAATATTATCACTGGTTTGCAAAATCATTCAACAGTCGTAAAAAGACATGACACTTGAAATCATCAGATTATCTAGCTCCACCAAGCCGTGAAATGCATGCCCTTTTATCAGTATCATCGAAGTATTGGTAAGGTAATAATACTGCATTAGTCACAAAGATCTCTTCATCCATTGTGCTTTATTTGATATTAAGTTTCAGTGATCTCAAGATTACTCAAGGCATGGTAACTTCATAACAAGTCAGTGTTCACCTCCATCTCATTTTCTTTGAAGACCTCACAATGTTTAGAGAAAAATATTGGAAGGCTGAAATCACAGTACCTGTGCACAAGGCTCTAAAATTTTCTGAAAGAGAAGTGAAAATCAGAAACAAACAGGTCAGTGGTGCTGGAAGGCCCTCTGCAGCAGTTAATTTAATAATGCTGATACCTTACCTACGGTCTTAGGAACAGTTTTACCAAAGAGACCCATGGCAACACGCCCTGAAAATAGGAATTTAATAAATTATTTAAAACTTAAAAGCAACAGTGAGCGAAAAAAATGTTATTAATCTTCCATTTAGAAGTTAATATTAATATTAAATATCTAATATTACTGAAAGTAAAATCTATATTTGAAAACAATAAAATATACAAGAGACGGGGATTGTGGCAGTAACTCCCTAGTAAGAAACATAAGAAGAAACAAACCACATGAATTTGGAATTTCAACCAAGTTTTGAAATTGCGATGGATATACATAATCCATCATATGAATAACTGAAACCCAATATTATCAAATTCCAACTGCATTCAAATTCGATGTAATTAAAAAGAAGTTTTTCTTCCATCAATAGACATATCATAAGTGATAGTGGATTAAAACGGCTTTTTAGAAAGTTAGTTGGTAAATATTTCAACCATTATCCTAATAATAACAAATAAACACAATATATTTCATTGAAATTGGAATAAAATTTCGCCCTTGTAGAATTGGATCATACCAGCGGGTTTCCCATCAATCTCAATATCAAAGAAAACCTTATGAGTGATTTCCTTCAAATCTTCCTTCGACTTCTTCGCCTGCGGGAGTAAAAATACCAGGTAACATCTCCGAGATAACAAGTAACAAAGGGAGAAGAGCCATGTGTAATTTTTTTTCCCTTAAAACTTATTAGAAGTATCCGTCACCTCAATAAATCCATAGATCCGCGCTAGCAACATATTACAACAAAGAAAAGATCCATGATAATCTATCAGATCTGTAACCTAATTTCCCCTTTATGATATAATTCTCATATCAAATACCAGATCAGCAACAAATTAATTTCTGGAAGGTACTGAGATGATAAAAATCGAATAAATGTGCGATTCCAAGATATATATACATGAAAACGAATTCTAATCAACTCATGGACATCACGGACGCAGACGAATGAAAAATTCTCAAAATATTAATGGATTAAAGAAGAACCTGACTGACTGCAAAGCTGACGAACAGTAGAGTACTTAAAAGCAGAAGAATTGAGGTACTTTTCGCCATTTTCGTCCTCAAAACTTTTCTTCTGTTCGCGAGATGAGTGACAATAAGCCTTCGATATAGAATGCAAGGGTTTATTTAGGTGAGGTTGACTCAAATAAATCAAACTTTGAAAAATACATAAATTCTATCTTATAATTTATTTCTTAAATTTGAAACGAGTCACGACTTCGAAATCGCTACAAACTGGCCTCCACAACTCAAAATAATAATAACAATAAAATTTGATGAATAATTTTAATAGTAGATATTTTGCGAGATGTTTTTATATATTTATATTTGTGTGACAGATTAACTCGATTTATATTCAGAATTAAAAATAAATTTTTTTAACATGTTAATAAAAACATTAGTTGAGATAAAGATTAATTTGCAAGTCCTTTTGTGAAAAAAAACATGTTTTTTATTTTAATTTATTTAAATATAGAATAAAAGATATAATAAAGAATTAAAAGTATAAACATATAAACGCTAATATGCAAGTGTGTGTGTGTGTATATATATATATATATATCAAATCATTTACCGTGTTGTTACATATGTTGCTTTTGATTCAAAGATTTGGATTTGAAATCCATAACTTCAAATTTATTAATCTCAATACAACAATAGTTCTAACAATTCATAAATTTTTTTAGATATTGATCAAACTTTCCTCCCTCGTTCTTTTCGTTTTTATGTATAAAAAATATTAATAATGATGATTAGAAAATGTACATAATTAAAATTTTAAAAAAGGGATAAATTTATATAAAACCATAATTCTCTCCAACACTGCTTATGGTTTCACTGATTCTCTACACTCGGAAGTTCAACTATTACTTCCAATCTACTGGAAACCTCACCACTCATCTTCCTCGAACATGAAGGCCTCTGCTCTGATTCTTGCGGACCTACTTCATCCTCCGGCGGTGATGACACTTGCACGGCCGAGGCTCGACAAACCGGGCATGTCGTATGCGTGTGCAACCACATATCAATGCACTCGACATGGAAGGCGTGATAACAAGATGGAAACCTCCTCCCAAGTTGTCCATTCTCAAACGAACTCAAGCAAATGACGCATTCCAAGCTATGCCGGCCGCCATTGCCCCTCCTCTTGCTTTTCTTCTTGAAAAACAAATTGAGGTATCTTTGATATCTCACAAGACTCCAGACCCTTTCTGGGATTCATGTCATTGTTGTTCGCATTTACAGGGAAGCCGTGGCGTAGATGTAGTCGAACCCCTGCGAGAAGTATTCTGAGGGTTCTGATTTGTTTCATCAAGTACTTGAGGTAAGAACTTTTCGACATAAAAGCGTAACAAAAGAAAGAACAGAAATACTAAAAGCAAACATATAATCACAAAAAGGATCATGCTAGCTACTGCTGTTGAACGAGAGATCGTGTGCGTAACATCTCTGCACATGGATTCGATGTTAATATGGCCAAATTATAATCAAGAAGATAAATGCATGGGCCATAATGGAACAAAGGAGTGGTAAAAGCTTGAATGCTAAATGAAAATGGTTTGTGTTGAAAACAAAACAAAAAAAAGGATCAAAAAGTAGTCTTTAATTTGTTTGTTATAAGGCTGTTAATCCCGTGTAAGAAATCATAGATTCCTGCGGTTGGCTGGCTGAAATTTGAGATCCCGTGAAAAGGGTGGTTTTTAGGTTAGTAATTTTATATATATTATCATTCCTATAAAAATTGATAGTTTGGGGATGTTTATTATTATTATTGGATCACAAGTGAAATACATTATTATATTTTAAAAATAACTACTTTTGTTATGAAATTCTTTAAACAAAAGAAGAATTTGTGTGCTACTATTTTACATATAAATCTATGTCGGTTTTTTTGAATATCTTGGCTATTATTATCGAAAAACAACTGAGTGCGTTTATCATCTCAAATCATATGTTATAATAACATGAAATAAAGCAAACTAATAGCCTATTTCGACCTATTTTATCTCTATTATATAAAAACATGTTAAATGGCGTGGGAATGTTGATGTCATGAAGTTGATAACTTCGTTGCATGCTATGTCAGCGATGATAGCTCATTTTATGTTTATGTCATGGTGAGATGATGCTATGATGTTGACATATTAATTTTTTATTTTATTAAATATATGGATATTTAAACACAAAACAAAATTTAAAAGCTTACACATAATTAAAAAATAACATACATAAATATAAAAATACACATAATTAATAGAAAATACATACTTAATTATGCATCTCCATGTAAATTTCAAATATGTCCGATCAAGTCTTTTTGAAGCATATAAGCATATTGTGCAAATATTTGTTCTGAATACCGACATGTCGCTCCAGAAATGCGTTAAACTCTATGGTGGGACCTCTCGAAGGAACATCTGATGGCACATATTTGTCATCTTGAGCAGGAAAATCACGTTCTTCGAGCATATCCTCTCTTCTGTCCTCCACAATCATGTTATGGAGAATGATGCAAGTCTTCATTATATAATTTAAGTAAGTTGGATCCTGCATGCGAGATGAACCTCTCACAATGTGCCAACGTGTTTGGAATACACCAAATGGTTGTTCAACATTTTTTCTCATGCACATTGTGCAAATATCCTATGTTTTTCTCTCCAGCACATTGACATCGTTATTGCATCCTGATATGTCGAATTATGCATACTAAATACATAAATCTTTCGATGTAACTGCATGCAGTATGATTGAAGGTTTTTTTTTGTGTCTACTTTGATATTGTCCAGCCCAAGCTGTTGGACATTTTTTTCAAGCCCAGTGCATATAATCAATGTTCCAACATCCCGGAAAATCCCCTTTGAGCATTTTCAACAGTTAGAGGAGAAACATCATCACGAGTTGATTGCCTCAAATGCCGATGAGAAAATATATCATACACCGTCCTGCAAAATGTTTTCAAACATTTCAACATAGTCGATGCACCTATTCTCAAGTATTTTTCAACATCGCCCGCTACATCATATGCAATTAGTCAGACTGCAACTGTAACTTTATGAAGTGATGACAATCCAAGCATACTAATTACGTCATTCTGTTAGACAAAGTAAGATACATTGGTTTGTAAAACATCAATAATTCTATAAAACAAATATCTCCTCATTCGAAATCGGTTTCGAAAATCTTTCTCGCTATAGACGGGATATCAGCGAAGTAATCTTTATATAATTTCTCAGCTCCGGTAATACATTCTTGGTCTTTTGATTCATTTCGTAGCCACGTTTGTGACTTCATTCTTCCATTTGATACAAAAAAGCGGCGTGCTCCAAAAATCGATAGCTTAGTTGTCGTCTTGTTGTGAATAAAATTTGATCAATAATGGGACCGGAAATTTTATCATTCAATGGAGTAGGTCTCTAGTAAGACGGTCTCACGAATTTTTATCTGTGAGATGGGCCAACCCTACCGATATTCACAATAAAAAATAATATTTTTAGCATAAAAGTAATATTTTTCATAGATGACACAAATAAGAGATCCGTCTTACAAAATACGACCCTTGAGACAGTCTCACACAAGTTTTTGTTCGTCCAATGATGGTGATGATGATGAAGAAGAAGAACTCTTGTGCACCATGAGAAAAAAAAATTGTGTATGAAATTTTGTTAATTGTTTGCAAAAAATTGGATTGTTTTTAATATCAAAGTGGAAGAAGTTTGATTGAAGCTATAATGAAGTGAATTTATAAGAGATTGAAGAATATAGTGTTTTTAGCAGTTAAAGATTTCTATGTAATTATTTTTTACCATTTTAAATTTTTTATGATTTTTCTATTTTTTTAAATTTTATTTTCAAAGACTAAAATGATTTTGGTCATTGATCTACAAAGGCCAAATCATCTCATTCACTTTTTTTTATTTATATTTTTCAAAATGTTTTATTTTTAAATTTTAAAATTTATTGTTATTAATTTTAATAATTTAAAACGAACAAATTAATATGAACGTAGATTTGGTCACATTTTTTATTAAAAAAAAGAATAAAAAAAACTAAAAAAATAAATGTTAGGCTTCACTACGCAAGACCCGCCTCCATTATCGGAGCAATGTGTAAGAGAGCCAAAACCGAGTGAAAGAGGTGAGTACGAGGCTCGAAAAGACGAAAACTAGTCAACAAAAAATGCTGCAAGAACCATTGAGGTCTAGTATGTTTTAACCTCGACACCATTAATATCAAAGATAACTCATCTCGAATACATATACTCGAGAACTGAAAACATTATGCATATATTACAAAACACGTATCCGAAAAACATCAGTTCACAATTACTCTTGCAGGGAGGCACACTCCAGGAGCTTGCTCTTCCACAACAAGGCCATCACATGCAACTAATTTAAATACAAAATCTGAAGAGTCGTTGTACCTTTGTCGTGCTTTCTTTACGCTCGGGAAAAGAACTTGTTCGATCCAATCTTCCAAAGCGTTTCCCCTCTCCATTAACCAAGCTGCTGCAAGTATTTGAACCATCACTTCTTGATCAATTTCCAGTAAAATCTTGGTTCCAACTGTTCTCCGTAATCCTACATCAATGTCCTTCAAGATTTTATGTGCAAGAGAATCAAAGTCAAATGGTTTGAAGACCACGTTTTCATCAACATGAATAAGCAATTCTTCAAACCATACTTCCGAACTTTCCGAGTTACCACTATCACCGTCGCTTCTACAAATATCAAATTCCTCTTCCGTATCCTCGACTGGTAAATTTAAATCAATAATGGATCTTGAAAATTGGCATGATCGTTTCGATGTCACAGACTTGGTAGACTCGGGATTCGTCAATTTCCGTTTATGCATACCATTGCTCGGAGTGACTGAAACACTTGTCGCACTACTGATATTTCCACGGACAGACCCAATCAAAATTTGCATTTGCAAATTTCTGGCCTGTAATATATTTTCTTCAGAAAATTCAGATACCGCTTCGCTGAAAATAAGATCATCTTCACCAGCCTTTACGGCCCTTGAAGCAACGACAAAGATAACGTGGTTGATAGTGACATCTCTACCATGGGAATCCGAAAATTTTCCAGTTTTAACAGCTTGGAATAAACTATTCTGGACCAAGAAATCTGCCTTTTCTATGTTTTCAAGAAGTATAACAGAAAAAGGACGCTTGCTTAACTCATCAGCAAGGCAATCAACTATCATTTGCCTATCAGACTTCATGTTGTGATATGTTGAATCGTAACTATAAAAAATTGAGCTAGGGTTAGGGAGGCTAGCCGGATCCTGAGAGCTCAGATCCAAAGATAGAAAGTGTTCCAATCCACCAAAAACTATCTCGGCAAGTGTGGTGGCTATTTTTCTCTTAGCCACTTTATCAGGTCCCAGAAAGCTGAGCCAATGATTTCCCTTTTTTGGACATTGATGCCTTGAATCTCCATCTCTACAACAGAATAAAGTTCGACCAATAGTTTGAATGGCTTCAAACTGCCAGCAAAACTTTTCAGATAGATTTTTCCAAGAGTATTCAAGGTCTTTTGTATACATTTGTTTTGCTTGACTAGGGTTATTCTCTGGGGTTCTATGCAATTCATAGAAACTATGCTCTTGCAAGTTGGGCCCACTTCTAAATTCTCTATTAGAAGCATAAAGTGTTCCAAGCCCCAAATCGGTGGTCAAAGAAATAACAGAGGCAGGTATGGTCGTCTGTTGCTGAGAACGGGAATGGTTTGGAAGATCATCCATCTCCACGCTTTGTACTGGTAGTTCAACTAGTACATTCGCACCAGATTCCAGTGCATTGGGATTAGAAAGTTTTGGCTTTGAGGAAGAGTCGTTTAGCAATCCTGAAGTTATGACAGGACTAAGATTAGTGAGTCTGCTTCTACTTAATACCGAACCGACCTGGAAACTGTCTTTCCTGGTAGGAACATTATGAGACAGTGGAATACTAGAAGTTTGTAACTTGGCTTCAGAAATAGTATCTTGAGATGTACAAGTGCGATGAAGCTGCTGGCAGATGTCATTCCATTTTCTATGCAAAGCCATAACTCTAAACTCCAATAGAGTTTTGTCATCTTGGGCCTGCACTGAAATGACAGAGACGTGTTTAAAAAACCTAGTATCAACTCAAAGACATAGTCTGAACTCTGAATTCATTTTTGACTTGTATGAACTTGAAAAAAAAAGAGTCTAAATTTCATGGCAGACAAACCTCTACTGTATCTGATCTCTTGCTCGTCTCGCATTCAGCCTTTGGCAACCAAGAAGATAGAGTAGTTGAGTGATAATCTGCATCAATGGGTGTTCCCTTCAGAACAGAAACTTCTTGCTCATACTTTTCATCGCATAAGTTGCAAAGTCTTGCGGCTTGAGTTAAATGCGAGCCTCGAGTTTCTCGTTCCAATGGCATGGGAAAGAATCCACCAAATGGAACAAATGACCCCATCAAACTGCAGCATACGTTCAAAAATTAACACGATGAGCCGGACGTAAAAATGTGTAGATGAACAATGAGAAGGTAATGAAACACTAATGCAGCAGGAACATAATATGGAGCCCGAGGAAATTTAAGCAATCCTCTGAAACTGGAAAAAAATTGGCAAAAACAAGTCATTTACTTTCTAATTAGAGAGAAAAGGTAAAAATGGCTGATCAAATCCAGAAGATGCACTAGTCAAATAATTTGAGTTCAAAATTTACAAGTCAAATTTATGTTCTGGATGCAACCAGAAAGATCACTAATTCAACTGATATATCACCCATGAAAAATATCATTTCAAAGCACATTTGATTGTCTTTTGCCTATCTCACACATATGCCGAAGAATAAGAGAGCAAATCCTGACCACTTTTACTATCAGGAACAAATGCTAATCTAGTGTAAACAGTTAAACTCCTAACCAACCAAAAAAATTATACGATACACGCTGATTAAATTTATCTTTACATGCACGAAGGATAAATTATTGCACTCGGCATCAATCAAACCTTAGAGTGAACTAAACACACTGAGCAATGAAAGATAATAAACAAAAATCAAGTTAGTAAACAAGCAAATGTTGAAAGCCAATTTTTTCAGGGAGAATCGACAATAATGCATCTACTCCTCTCTACTCGTCCATTTACAGCAGGAAGATTCGTTACTTTCTTGGATTTCTGATCACAAAAGTGACTTTTCACAATCATAATTTTAGCCCTAGGTCCCTTATTGACCAATTGCTGCCTTCCCTGGAGTGTTATAGTGGTTGAAGTTCATGAAACGCATTGATATCTAGAAGTGTGACAAGCTTTGAACATGTGTTTTAAAGAAACAAAGTGATACAAACCTGGATTTAAAACTATTCCCTCCACTTGCGGAAGGATTGGAAGAAGTAATGGGCAGGAGATGCAGATCCAAGTCTATGTCAATACAAGGAAACCGCTGTAGTAGTTTTTTATAATCATCGTCGCCTGCCAAGAAACCTTGCCTTCGCAATAATTTCCCCAACTCGTTGTGAATTCTCGTCACCGATTTCTGTAGCAGTCTTGTACGATAGAAAATTAGGGCCGATATCTTTTGATTCTAAATCGCTCAAACCCCACTGAAATACAGGCGGGCAGCGAGGAATCGTCGAAAATCTCGACATGGTGAGCGGGTTTATGATGGCCAATTTTAGCTCGTTGGTTCGAAAACCAGCATCAGAGAAAACCCTACTAACTATCGGATCATCCAAAATGGAGACTATAAAATGCCTCAATTCAACTTTCACAACAGAAATCGATGTCTGGGTCGAAGAATTCGAATTCACTTGCTGCTGATACAGATGGAACGTATCGGGGTGCCGTCTCTGATTGGCTTGGGATCTCTTGATCGCAGCCATTAAAGAATTCGAAACCGGCGGATCCTCCCCGGAAGATTTACAAGCTGAAACCTTGTCGAGGGCAACTCCAACACAGAGTTCGAGAGCCCGGATATGAAGGTGTGGCGAGCACTCGCTGCTCCTGGCGCGTGTACATACTGCCCGGAGACTCGAGGATGGTAGAGCTAGTAGAGCAGAGATAGCATGTAACGACGTGGTCTGCGCATGACTCCGTCGCTTAGCCACCGCGACGGCGTCATCTAAAGTAGCCGCAGCCTCCTCCGCTAAGCATTGGCGTGCTACGCTCACCGGCGTAGGCATCGCCGGCGAACTTATCCGTACTAAATATATATAATATATGTAAAAATATCCTCGCTGGTATAGAAAATTAAGCCGAAAAAATATGTAAATATTTTAAAAAATTTATCAAAAAAAGGAAAGAATTGTTTTTCTACCCTTTTGGCTGAATTATATTCTTCAAATTATATTATCTTATATATGAAATAGAAGTGGCAAAGACGGCAGCTAGAATTTAAGCGTGTGGGCCCACTGAAGAGATGCATTAACAAATGGCTTGCCGAGCTTGTATTCTCTTTTTAAAGGCTCAAATAACGATGGTGGAAGTAAATATTTTGGATGATGATTTACAAATTTTAACACGTGAAAATGGTCAATCTTATCGATATTCAAAATAAAAAGTAATATTTTTAACATAAAAAATACTATCTTTTCATGGATGACTCAATTAAGAGATTTTTCTCACAAAATATGATCGTCTCACACAAATTTTTATCTAAATTTTATTTAAATAAGAGATACCTTACCTCAAAAGATACAGAGATTGGAGAGAAAATATCCACTTGAAGAGCACACTGAATTTATGACGTCAGAAAATATCAATTCACATCGTCTTTAATCTATCATTAAAAATGAATAAGGAAATAAAAGATCGAGAGACTCTTAACCATTTCCAAAAAAGTTACCAGACGTGTCTGAATTGTGACCAATTGTGTCTTTTTCATCTCTTTTATTTCTATCAATTTTTTTCCTTTTTTATTTGGAATGCTTTTCCGTTTCATTTACTTTCTGAAAACACGTGATTTTTAAAAGTTAGTGGACTTGAACGTACCCTTCAGGCTAAGGTTCTGTTAACTGCTTGCTTTCACACCAACTTTATAATATCAAAATTTGTCAACAACGGCCGGGGTTTAGGTAAATCCCATATCAATGTTATAAATTTGAAACAATATCTCCGACTCTAGTTAATACGACTGATAACCCTGAGAGAGTCCGGGTCCCGAGCTCTGAGCGAATGCCCTTGGTCAGGGGTAATTGCGCGGCTCATAGACGACCCGAGATATTGAATGGATTGCCTGAGATCAGGATAAATTTGCGGAAAGAGTTCATCATAGTCTGGGCAGATGAATGCCCGGAATGTCTTTTCCCATAGTTATCGGGCCCCCGGGCTATCATGAAAGCTCTCGGAACTTCCTACTCGGTCTATCTCGATATGAGCACTGCACTCAAGTGTACTAGTAGAATAGGATGGGGGCGGCTTTCACATCTCTTACATCGATCCAAGTGGTTGACTTGACGTGTCAGAATGTAGGTCATGATCAGCCGTCATGCTATAAGTAGTAGGTAGCGTGCAGAACGAGGTCATCATCATTTCTCCTACTATAAATAACACTGTTCTCTCTTTGCATTTAATTTATTCATATATTAAATACAATGGCATTCATTGCTCATTCATTGTTAAAAGAAACCATTTCATTCACACCAATACCACAACCATCACTTAGGTTACATTGGCTCTTTGTTGAATAATTCACTAACTTAAGCATCGGAGTGCCCACGCCAGACACCTCTTCGGCGCCCATTCACTTGTTTATCTTCTTGAGGGCAGGTCATCCCATTTTTCCGAAAAAGATGTTTTTGGTTCAGATACACTCTGCTCATATATATTTCCCTCATTATCTTGATAACAGATCCGGTGAAGCATCTAACCCGGCTAATCCATTTAACCTGGATCGTATCAACGACGATCATAAAATTGGAATGAGATGTCTCCGTAATTTTTTTCTTCAACATTCCTATGTCAGTACGAAGTCACGATTACATCAAGACTTATAGCCTCTTTTAAAAAAAATAAAGATAGTTTACCAAAATATTATGAAACAAAAACTTTTGTTATATTATAATCCTTGGCGGCTTAGATTATTCAAAGATAATGGAATAACATGACATATAATAAATATTATTTTACATATTTAAAAATTGTTAAAATAACAAGCTAATTCGTTATCCATCGATCTCCATCTCCATGACGGGTAATATTTATACATGTCCACTACTAAACTTTTTAGTTGGATGATATGACATTCACATGTTGAGTTTGGCCCTTCATTCAGAGCCATATTTGTGATTCACAGGGCCTGAGTCGATATATTTAAAAAAAATCTTGTTGTGATAAATAACCGTAAAGTTTAGTTTGTAAATTAAAAATAACCAAACAATAGATATAAGAAAAATATAATTTACGAGTTATATATTTATATTTTTGCGATTTTTTTCTTTGTGCGCTACAACATCAACATGGCTCTAACGTAATACAGTGTCGTATGAACAATTATATTGGAAAAAAGATTGAAATTGGCAAAAATTGTAAGATATGTTGCTAAAATTGAAATTTATCAATATAATCTATCAAAATAACAAAATGATAAATATAATTAATCAATATTGTAAAAATATATGATTTGTTTTAAATAATAAATATAATATTTTATTCAAGAAAATATAAAATAAAGATATGTAAAATAGGTAAGTATCACAATTTTTTGTGTTTTATTTTTTGAAATGAGTTCAACTACATAAATTTAAGAAAAGAAGCCAAATAATCGACATGTAAAGTATAAAAGTTTAACACATGAATTGACACAAGATAAAATAATAAATATATTGGACAAACATTACTATTTTATGCATACAAAATTTTTAAAAAATTAATTAATGAGCCGTGTAGCTTTATTGTTTGGATACTACATAATTTGATTAAATCCCAGTGAACCCAATCATCATATTTAATCATGTTTTCAATCGGTCGTCAATGTCTAATTTTTTTTAAATGTCCATGTACATATTATTTAGGTGCAGGCCTCAACAACATGATGCCAATTTTTTTTTTGGGCCTATGTAAGGGCTGGCCCTGAGGCGATGGCCTCTCTCACCTCACAGGAGGTACGGCCCTGCCTTCACCAAATTGGAATATAGCTTTTAATCAAATTTAATAATTATGGTATTATTTCAATTTTAATATAAATCAAAATAATTAAAATAAATTGATTAAGATCCAAAAAATTTTTTCAAAAAATAAAAACTATACAAATACGTAATGTGTACACCGAGACATTATAATTTTTTTTTAAAGAAGAGAAATTCAATGAATCTTGCGTTAATGAAAGTAAAAGATTATTCCAAGCTCCAGTAGCTTCGTATTGGCCCACTTAATATATATATAAGCACAAAAATGATATTTCCAGAAAAATTTATAAATTGGGAATTATAACAATATAAAAAAATGCAGTGAAAAGATCTGCGGATTTTATAGCTGGCTGGTTTTGTATCACTTAATTTGTTTATGATATAATTGTTCATTATCTCATTCAATAAAATGTTTTAGCTTAATAAAAAATCCATGTCCTCATTTTTAAACATTTAATGATGTGTATTCAATACAGAGTTTGATAACTTTTAATGATTTTTTCAAATGATATAATTTTATGAATTTTTAGTTAAAAGATTAATGTTTCGGTTATAACGAAATTTATACAAATGTTTTTACACAATAAAAAATTCAATCCAAAAATTTTATTTATCAAATATAATGATTTATTGAATACAAAATCTCACGACATAATAGCAAAATCTCAGGATATAATTGCTGTAAATATTATTGTATGATATATTTGTTGTACTTTTAGCATTACAATATGTTTCTTGTGAGATGTTTTTACAGATTTTTATTTGTGAGATAGATCATTTATGCTCATATTTACAAAAAAATATTATTTTTAACATAAAAATAATATTTTTTGATTTTTAATCCAAATAAAATATTTATATCACAAAATTGACGTATGAAAGCGTCTCATGTTAATTTATGTGATAATATTAAAAAGAGGAGTAGCAAAGCAATATTGAATTCATGAGCCCCGCAAGTCCCAATCATTCGACCGCCTTACTTTACACCACCCTCTTCTTTCTGTTGTTCCATTTCCTATATATCTTCCCAATTTCGCTTTGCTATTATCCCCTCCTCATCTCTACTCTTGCCCTTTCTTCCCTTATCTTGCGCGCCGCCATTGCAATTTTATCCTCGGTTCATCGAACGAAAATGTCTGGAAGTGGAGTCGTCACCGTTTATGGCAACGGCGCAATCACGGAGACTGCAAAACAGTCTCCCTTCTCCGTCAAGGTGGGCCTTGCGCAGATGCTCCGCGGCGGTGTCATTATGGACGTCGTTAATGCTGAGCAAGCCCGTATCGCTGAGGAAGCAGGTGCGTGTGCTGTCATGGCCTTGGAACGCGTGCCGGCCGATATCCGGGCTCAAGGTGGGGTGGCGCGTATGTCGGATCCGCAGCTAATTAAGGAAATTAAGCAGGCGGTCACCATCCCCGTCATGGCTAAGGCTCGAATTGGCCATTTTGTGGAGGCACAGATCCTTGAAGCTATTGGAATCGACTACGTCGATGAGTCCGAAGTGCTCACCCCCGCGGACGACGGGAACCACATCAACAAGCACAACTTCCGCATCCCCTTCGTGTGCGGCTGCCGCAACCTCGGGGAGGCGCTGCGCCGTATCCGCGAGGGCGCTGCTATGATGCGCACAAAGGGGGAGGCTGGTACGGGCAACATCATCGAGGCTGTGCGCCACGTGCGCTCCGTGATGGGAGAGATCCGCGTCCTCCGCAACATGGACGACGACGAGGTCTTCACCTTCGCCAAGAAGATCCAGGCACCGTACGACCTGGTGATGCAGACCAAGCAGCTGGGTAGGCTTCCTGTGGTCCACTTCGCCGCTGGTGGCGTGGCTACTCCGGCAGACGCAGCGCTGATGATGCAATTGGGATGCGACGGCGTGTTTGTCGGGTCTGGCGTGTTCAAGAGTGGTGACCCCGCCCTACGTGCGCGTGCAATTGTTCAAGCAGTGACCCACTACAGCGACCCGCAGGTGCTGGCGGACGTGAGTTGCGGCCTTGGGGAAGCGATGGTGGGGATCAATCTCAACGATGATAAGGTCGAGAGGTACGCCAATAGGTCCGACTGAAAGTCGAAAGTGGAAACGGATATGGATCCACTTCTATTATTTTTGCCATGTTTTTCTTCCTTCTATTCTTAAGGGTTCTCGTTGTTGTCATAAATCACAAGATACATATTATCATCAGCGATTGAATTTCTCAGAATATGTAGCCTTTACTTTACGTATGTTCTGAAAATGCTTTATATATATGATACATGCTTTCGGACCTTGAGTGGAGACACTATCTTCTGCTGGACAACACAGAGCAACTCTAAAGAATCAATGAACATTTATTTTCATCTCAAAAGTTACCATGAAACTATGTACAATCTTCTGGATATTGTTACCTTCGCATGGATGTTTGAGATTTTTCTAGGTGCCCCTTGGTGGTGTAAATTATGATTTGTGGCTCATGGCCTGTAACGTGTGCTTAGGAAATTTGTGGTCGAACTGGGACGTATACAAAAAATATGTATATGAAAGATGTGTTTTTCAAAATGAACAGCCAGCGGGACTGTTAAATCTGTCATATTTGCAAAAACTTATGAAAAGACGAGGTTATGAAACTAAATTAGCTGTTGTGATACCAAGTGGAGGTGGTCCATGGTTATGCCACTTCTTCAAATTTGTATTACCATTTATGGTCGCCACTAAGTTTGATATCCAATTGGTTTAGTATATTTCTATGACGGCGGACTTTTTTCCTCTCTGGTAGAACTTGGAGCATTAGTCAAAATCTTAAATTGAGAAGAAGAAAAATTACTCATGGTTGGTACAACATTGGCTTTTGGTTTTATTTTGGACGGGCTGATGAGAATTGATATCCTTGGGTCACCCCTTCCATTGGTTGGGTTCAATCTATATTGCTCAAGTGTGTATCAAACCATCCACGATTATTCTTACATGAGGCGTGGAACTTACACGTGAGAAATAAATAAGAACTACTAGATGCAAGCTTATGTTAATACCCTACGACGGCCATTCTTCGAGTATTTGATATCAAATCTGGCCTAACTTTCACTGAGAAATGGGAACGCTATTATTTTCCAATGAAATGGTTTTGGCAGTCGATACCGATGTAGTAATCTTGATGTGTCACCCCGAGTTTATAGAATGCCGATGGTATATTACAAATTTCTGAAAAATACGATGTTAAATACCTTGAGATATCTTTATTATGTCCTTTTTTTATGCCATAAAGATATAGATGTTCGTGCTTGTTCAATCTAGCACAAATTCAACCTGGCAAGGGTCAAACAAATGAATAACGTGACATGTATGAGATACTGTCCTCGTATTAAACGGTAATTCTATGCTACAATCAAGATTTTCCCAGTACGACTGCTAACATACGCGAAAGGAAACAAGTTTCCATTTTTATTCATCTAGTCCAATTGCATTCTTTTGAATGATGCATAATATAATCTTGAAACAGATGAAGTTAACTTCAGATCGTACTGAAAAGCACGACCACTTTTGAGTCTTGCCGTTAAAAAATGCTAGAAAACTCATTAATGATTAGTGAGAAATATGAACGAGCAACTGAACAATAAAATTTCAAATGTTTGTTTATATATTTGGATTTCAAATTACATGTTATAATTTCAGAGAGAACATAAATTGAAGAATAGTAAGAGTAAACAAAAGCAAAACAAGCAAAGATTTCGGGTATGATTTCAACTAAATGCCCGCCCAGAGAGTGAAATGAGAAGGATTTAGAGTAGTACAGCAACTCTACTTTTCCCTCTATAGTCTATACGTGATAAATGCTATCTAATTATTTCTCAGCCAAATCCAGTTAATAACCACTCAATCTAGAGCCAAAAAAAGAACAAAAGATTAGAGATTTTGAGTGCCGCGGGCTAGATGAATTTGTCAGAACAAGCTTAGCATTTATTCCTCCAATCATTTTCTCTAAGTAAGAAGTTCAACAGGCCGATATTGTCCTTCGTTTATAGCATTTGAAGAGGTCCTTACAGTAGTTGTCTTCACTGTGGTTCTCATCAGTAACTCCTACAGGGCGCTCCGGTGCTGAAATGTTAGCCGGGAAGGCTATCCAGTTTACATGAGCTTCTTGAACTTATATAAAAACTAACATGACGAAATGAAAATTCAAAGATGACGAATCAAGAAAAATGCTTAAATGTATTATCAAGTATCATGACAGCCACCGTAGCCAACCCATGATTGTCCATGTTATCGCTAGCACTTGCGATGCTGAGTTTAAGAAGCACGATAAATCAGGACTGAAGCCACATCTCGCACTTAAATTCAAGAATATTAGTAGATATATGACAATTGAGCTGCACTAGGGACTTATTAACAAAGACAAAAGCGTTTCATGACTTCGATGGTCCACTCCGGTGTGAATATCAATTGCCTCCCAGAGGATAAAGATCAAAGATTCATTAGTCCTAGACTCCTACCAATGTCCCAAGTTAACTATAGTATATTCCCTTAAAACAGAAGAATAAAATAAAATAAATCATCGTTTTAATCCTAGTACCCAACTCATTTTTGGGCATTGACTAGTAGAAGCAGCACATGAGAACATGATATCGAAACCGAGATTGTGCACTTGTTTAATAGAATAGAAAACAGCGTTCTTTTAAATCCTAATAACTCAAACGATTACACGAACCACCTAGAAATAAGAATCATGAAAAGTCGCAAAAAAAAATTTATAATGGAGCACAATAGTTGAAAACTTGAAACGAGTCAAGATGTGGTCGAAGTTTTCGTTCCTTCATAGTAATATAACCAATTAAAGTGAGTTGCATTACCACGTCATCCCTGATCTACAGTTTCACTCTTCTCGACTGTTTCAGTTTGCAAGACTTCAGAAACAAAACTATTTGCGTCCAAGTCGATGACATTTTTGCCTGCATGGTCACTCGTTTTTTCCCAAGTTTCTGCAGAAAGATGTATGTCAGATTCTATGCATGGTAGATATACACATTTGAGCTAAGTAATACGGGACATATTTTAAGTACCCGTTAGCTGGCTTAACTCGGAAGAACCACTTCTTAAGACTTTCTGGCAAATAACTGTGCCCTGAAAATCTAAGAAGATATTGTCAAGAAAGTTTAATCGGTCAGATTGATTCATCACGGAGAATCCGAATGAAGTGGTCCAAGTGTTAAGAACACCCGGAACGGCTGGCAAAACGAGCCTCTCCACTCCCAACTCGATGAGTTTCTGTAGAAAGAGTAGGTGGATATTATTAGCAAAGAAAGGGGATAGAGGACAACAAAACAGAAGGACCTGAATAATAAAAGAAATACTGCACCTTCTCAAGTACATTCATCAAAAGGCGACACATTCCAAGTCGACGATACTTAAACCGTGTCGCAACCAGTGGGACTTCTGCCACTTTTTTGCCATGGATCCTGGAGTCAAACAAAACAACAAATTCAGAGTTACTTTAACATACCAAATAAGAAGAATATAATTCAAGAATATGGTACCATGCAATACCTCACATTAGCTGCAGAAATCAATCCATCTTTATTCTCCACTAGTACATTATAAAAACCTTGAAAGTTTAAACGCTTTAGCTTTGACCTGCAATTTCAGATGTATTATGATTTTTATGCAACATACTGCACCGTGTATAATCCATAAAGCCACCTAAATAAGTATATATTCAAGATATTTCTGCGCAAAAAAGCAATTGGAGCATTTATATCTGCATGAAATCTCACCTACTACTAAAGATTAGGTCTTCCACCAGATCCCGCCTACTGCCAGGCTCTCTAACTGGTTCAAAACATTCATGCATCACACTGAGGGCAAGATTGAGTTTGCTGTAATTATCCATTAAATCCTCACTATCAGATGCATTATGACCATAAGAATCTGTTCTACTGTATTTCATTAAAGTCCAAGTCAAATTTTCGGCACCCAAAGAAATAGGCTTCCCCAAGATTTCATTCAAACCACAAAATATCTGCAAAAACAGCAAATGGAATTAAAAGTATTCCATTAGTATCTAACAGAACATGAGTCATTTTCAGATATTTATGAATCAAATACAGCAAATTAGGCACCTGTTCACATGAATCTTGGCAGAACCAATGTCCGTCAGGATAAGTATCAAGCTTTATAATTCCTTCATCTCTGAGGCAGCCAATATGATCTACATGAAAATGATAATTAGAATATGATATAAGCTCGCCTGAAATGGCATCTTTACCGTGCAAGTGCGGGAATGTTATGACCAACCATAAAGCTAACTCACATTGGTGCTCACACTGACTACATGTGAGAAAAGAGGAATCTGCAAATCGTTCATCATTTTTGGCAAATCTTCCCTGACCACAAGTTCCGCAACAGCATGATGGGCAGAACCAGTCACCATCTGGAACTTCCTGAGAATCATAAAACTGAATTAGCTTTATTCAATCCACAAGTAAAACGAAGAAGGGTCGTTGTTAAACATAAGATGATTCTATAGGAAAAATACATTTAAACCAAGGCAATGAGCATGGAAAGATGATGGGCACTGATCACATAAAAGTAGATCTCCTCCATAGTGACAGACAGAACATATGCAGTCATTTTTTCTAGTGTGCCGCTTTCCCTTCCTTTTACTATTGGATTCAGGCCTCGAACTTCGGTTAATATTATGTTGTTTCGGTTGCAACCCACACTCCCGCAAAGAGATTCCATTGTCCAAGAAAATATTTGCAGAAGGTCTGTGATTCGTGCTTCTAGCATGCGCCTCAAATGTACCAAGCGCAAAGATCTCATGGCAACAGGTACATTTGATCCCTTCACGAGTTATTCTGCCTTCAGCCATTGGACGCCCATCTTTCCGACCACGATATTGAACTTTTGCTCTTGGCAAAACCACATTATTGTCGATCAACCGTGTCAAAGGGGTTCGAGGAGTTTGGTGAGAGGAAGAGGCAGCTAATCCCTCAACTCTTTTACTTGACCAACATATTGAGGTTGAATCCACTTCCTTATCTCCTCTTTCTTCCATTAATGAACGTGATTTCCTTCCTCTCTTGAACAGTCTTAAACCTTCAACACAACATGGTTTATCATGCTTCCTCTTCTTCTGATGGACTCTGGTGGTTTTATGAGTTTCACCATCAGATGATTGAACACGACCTTTCACAGTAGGCTCATCAAAGGACTCATTCGGAAGCTTCTCAAATGTGCCATTCAAAAATGAGACATTTCCCTGAGGCTCCATGGCAATAGATGGAAGACCCAGTGCACCATTTCCAATACACCATTTGCAGGCTGACCGCAGAGAATAAAATATTTTTCCGCCAGGTGAGGTGTATCGTGTTTCTCTATAGTTACCTTTTGGATGATAAGAAAAAGACCAACCAAGAGCACACAAGTGTTTCTTTACTTGAAGGGCTATTAACTTTTCGTTTTTACTAGAGCCACCGCGTAAATTTTTATCCTTCGATCGTATAAAATAATAATCAGTTACTGCTTGAGGGCAATATTCAGGTTCAGTGACTATAGTATCAGGAGTGCACAATCCGGACAACTCACTCAAAGATTGGGGCTTTTCACCTAGCAGAAATAAAAGAACCTCCTGTTGAGAACTATCCACAGGTTTTTTACTGTACTTAGAGGTCGCTGAAAGCACTACAGATTCAGGTGTCGATTCCTGAAAATCATATTTAAAATGTAGACAAACCCGACGAAGTGAATAGAATGATTCCCTGTCAGGGGAATCATAACGGTACCTTTGCCTACCGTTATCATCTGTAAACACAATCTTCCAGCCCAAATGCAATAGATGTTTCCTAGCATTTAATACATCTGGATTTTGAGGCTTTTGGTTCAGCGTATACATCTCAGTGCACTTATTGATGGCATCGGGACAAAACTCAGCTCCAGGAACCAATCCAGGTACGGCTGAATGCCAATCAGGCCTCGTTTTCTGAGTCGAAATACTGAGCTCTAAAGAATGTGAACTTAGATTAGTACCTGGAGCTCCTCTATTGTTCGAGTCATCTAGATTTTGGGATAAAATTTGCGGAGTAGGAGTAGAAACAGGTATAGATTGTTCATTAACGAGCTTGGTAGAGACATGTTCTAAGTCAATCTGAACTGAAAGTTCATGGCCCTGACTGAGGAATGAATCTTTCAGACCACAAGCTGGCGGCATTCCTTTACCACCCAGCTGGCATGTAGTTTCAATGGACGGATCTTCAAGAGAATTATGGAAAAGTTGGTTAGATTCCAGAACGGCATCAAGAGCTGCTTCAGAAAAGGTCGGCAATGAATTTCCTAGCACTGCTTCGTCCCAGCAGGAGTTTATATCTTTCAAAAGATGGTTCAAGACTATCCTAAAATTCTCACGTAAAACCTCTAGCAACAATTCTTTCCAAACAGACCGTACACAAGTCCATTCTTTGAGAATTTCAAAGTGACTGCTCCCTCTGACTTCATACCAAATTTGCTTCACAGAAACCGGCAGAGGCCCGTCCTGCTCAAATTCCTCTATCAGTTCAAGAAACAGCCAGTTACCCCGAGGTTTCCATTCTTCAGTAACCTCATCCCAGTCTTGACTGATGCGCAACTTATCAATGCTTCCTACCATTTCATCACCCATATCAGGGAAAAAAATCCTCCTTTGCTTGTTTCCATCAGCATGGTCAAATATCACACCTTCCCACCATGCATCCTCGTAAAAAAAATCGACACACTGTCCGTAGTGTAGAAAACACGGCCCTGGGACACCTGGAGGTGGCAAAGGCCTTATCACTCCTCGATAATGATCTGGTTTTACAATTTCACCACTGACAACCCCTGAAACTACAGGAGACACCTCTACATATTCTACCAAATTATCTGAACCATCATCACACAGAAAGTGATCAAACCGAACTGTACGAGCTGAATTGTGGCAACAAATCACTGTCGCAGGGTGCCATGAGCCCAGACACCCCTCCTCCAGACTCCTGACCTGCACATAAATCACCATGCTAAACAAAAATTACCCAAACCCAAAAAGAGACGGTAAATAAAAAATCAAATTAGTAGATATTAAAAAAAATGCTATCTTGGAACATTAGTGGCATGTTTTTATCCAGACAATCCCAACGAGTATTTATAAATTGCTACCGTTGATGGAAGTCCATGCAATTATTCATTTCTAAAATAAGTTTTGCATGATGAAGTGGCCCAAATCAAGAAAATAATTTAATACATTCAATCCCATTTGATTCCTTCAATCCATCACATCTCGATTCCCCCTTGCATGAAAACCAACACAAAATCCACATGCAGCCCAAAAAAATCATAAGACATTTTCGTGTATAACGTGAAAACAAAAGAGTGGGTGGCCCGGGGGACACAATACAGCGCAGGTGAAAGCAAGAAACGATAAACGCGCAATTGAATTATTGCATCACGGAGAAAACACAATGAACCTGAAAATTTCCCAGACAATCACAATCTATTGCATACCCACAAAAAAACAAGATTACTCTGCCATTACTCGATAATAACAACGAGAAAAAAGAAAACACAGATTACAGGACACTACCTCAACTTTTTCATGCACAAGAAGTTTTCCGCGATTGTTTACCACTCTTGTTCGTGTTCTTCCGCAATCCGATTGTTGAAAATCCGCGGCCATTGCAAAAAAATTAAAAAAAAAATCCACTCCTGAGTTTTGGGACTCGTTGCGAGAGTTGGCACTATATGATGCGAGTGTGATCGGAGTAAATTGCAGAGTGCCGCCACGGTAAATAAGAGTCGATTTTTACTACCCCGTGGTTAAATTTTTTTGGGTGGGCATTACATATATTAATTTAATGATAAATTTATTAAAACAGATCATTAATCTCGATTCAACTTATAAAAAATATTATTTATCATGATAGATATTGATCGGGTCAACTCATCTAATAAAGGACAAAAATTTGTGTGAGACGATCTCACAGGTCGTATTTGTGAGACGGATCTTTTATTTGGGTCATCCATAAAAAAATATTACTTTTTATGCTAAGAGTATATTTTTTTATTGTGAATATGGGTAGGGTTGACCCGTCTCACAGATTCAAATCCGTGAAACGGTCTCACATCATTTATTGAATGGTTGAGGTTTATATTTATTCAAGTAAAATATATTCAAATGTTAGTTTATGCGTAGGAATCACTAAATATTTTTCTAAAATATCGAATTTTATAATTTAATGTCTCCAAATTATCTTTCGCCACATGGAAATCGAATTTCAAAAGATAAATCCAAAAGGAAAATTTTATTTAATATCTGGAATTGAATAACTTGGATTTAAGAAAAATTTTATTAGAGATCTGGTGCCCTATAGAAATGTGCCACGTAATTCGAGTCAAATTCATTTACCTTTTCTATCGAACTGAATTCTTTTGTTTATAATTAAAAACTGCCATATACAGAGAACGGCAAGGACAAAAACAGAAAGTGATAATTAATTAATCTAAAATTTGGCATATTATTAATGTAGTATAATACTAATTTACTAAATATTTAGCATGCTTAATACTTATATATAGTAACATTCCATGTTATATATTTATACTAAAAACTATTTGTTATATATTGAGTTTATAATGGTTTGATAATTTTTTTAAATATGTTCAATTGGACATGCACGTTTCAATAAATTATTAATGTAATATGAAATGTTACATAAATTGTTGCAGATAAATTTAACCATATATATATACGGCAAAAAACTTGTGTGAGATGGTCTTACGGGTCGTATTTTGTGAGACGGATATCTTATTTGGGTCGTCCATGAAAAAATATTACTTTTCATGAAAAAATATTACTTTTTATGCTAAGAGTATTATTTTTTTATTGTGAATATCGGTAGAGGTTGACTAGTCTCACAGATAAAGATTCGTGAGATCGTCTCACAAGAGACCTGCTCATATATATACACTTCAACTAATAATGATGTATTAGAGATCTGTTTTAATAAATATCAAATAAAGTTATATTGACCATGTTTTACAAAAAAAATTTAGAGACTAGTTTTAATAAATTAACAAAAATTTGTTTGATAAAGATTTCGATTTTTTAAAAGGAAAATTGATTTTTGTCATATGTTTGTATATTTGCATTCTTTTCTTCCAAGAACACGTTTGTTAGGCAGCAAATTCGAAATTTTGGACGAAGGGTTCACACTTGCATCATTTGGCATTTCAATATATCTCTTCACCGAGTTCTTTCTCACGCTTATAACATTTGAGCGCTTAGTTCTATAATATTTGTGAGGTGTTTGTTATCTTGTATTAAGAGAGTGCGTGTTCTCTTTCAAAACACGGTGAGTGGTTGTACACCATAAAAATTTATAATGAAATTATTTTAATATCTTGTATGTGGTTTTTACTCTAATAAATTTTGGGGGTTTTCATGTAAATCTCGATATTAAATTTATTCTTTATTTTCATATTATTATCTCAAGTTGTCGCACGTGGCACCAGTACTAGATACTGTAACCATGCATATTAAATCTCAAGATAAGAAGCCACATTTCACATTAAGGGTAAAAAATCCACCAACCGATTTTTTCTTGAATTGGCATGCATAAAATTTAAAATAAAGTACAAGAAAATGCATGAACAACATCCCATCAATTGCCACAAGAACAAAAAAATGCATAAACAAAATCCCACAAGCCACTGGCCAAAAACTGAATTCAATTTTCACCACCAGCAGCACTTAGAGCATCAAAGTTTATGTATTGATCAACATCTTCATACTCTTGGATGGTTTCCTCAGCTTCCTTGGCCGGTTTAATCTCTGTGGAACGCGAAGGTCTGGGATCTTTCCACTGATTTTGGAGACAAATTTGGTACAGATTAATATTTGGATACGGTGTGAGCTTGAGTGGCTCGAAACGGAAATCATATGTCTGTTTTCCCTTGGAATCTGATGGAAGCCTATTCTTGTGTGCAGTTTTCCCGTGTTCTTTAAAAACTTTTATCTCTGCTCTCTTCTCTTCGATTGCCACTGCACGCATTAAATATAGTAAAATGAAGCTATATATTATTATATATATCATGCATGCAACTATTGTAGCTAGCTAGATTTTATTTGAAGTGATTTAAAATATTGTTGATGAAATTAATATATTTTAATTACGTTCTAGTCGCCTGGATTCATTTGAGCGCTTCTTTCGTTCTTGTTGGAGGGAATCATTTTCAAGCTGCAGTAGTTTATTATTCTCTTTGCAGCTTCCCACTTGTGGGGTGAGAATGGAGATTAGTGCCTGCAAATACATGGTAAATACATAATAATTATATAATTATCAGTAGGGTTTTATTAACTCATATATTTAAAAATATATTTTTCTAGGAGAATAAATTTTTGATCTTATAACCACACATTTCTCATTTTTGCTCATGTTATCGGTTAATTCACGATTTTAGTTCACTAACTTGCAATCAATTTTAATTCTTTTTTTTATAGAAGTGCTGACATGATATTGTACACGTCAACAATATCCAGCGCTTCGGTGCCATGTCGACATTCAAGTGGAAAAAGACTAAACATGAAAAAAATGCAAGTTAGTGTAATAAGACTGTGACTAATTAACATGATTAAAAATGAAAAATGTACAAGTCATGATTGGACAAAAACATTTCTCCCTTTTTTCTATGGAACTTTTTAAAATACTAAGTTCCATTTGATTCTTTAAAACATACCTAATCATTTGACAATTAAAAACAATGGAACAATATTTACCTCTAAATCCTTGACCATCTTTTCCATATCACGAGTATAGATTGACATCTTAATTCTAGATCTCTGAGCAGAGAGCCTGTTTGATACAGTCCTGAAATATCAGATGAAGGGTTAAAAATGAGTTAGATGCCCATAATTATATTTATAGACTTTGCTTAATTCGCTATACATAAAAATAATTTTTTTGTTTAAATTTCAAATGTAAAAAGTTTTTAAAAATAAACTAAATATAATTCACCTTCTGATCTTTTTCATATCTATGTTTGGGTTATTGAACAGGTTGCCATGTTTCATTTCATACTCCATAGCTTCATCAAGGGTGAAAGGGCATTGCTTCTGAGGAAGGTTTGGTGACTTATTCATTTTTATTAATATTGATATTCTTTCAAGAAACAATGAAATGGAGATAATCTGCAAAATCTTTCAACAAAGACAGAGTAAAAGAAAGAAATTATTTGGAGAAAATAATTGTCTATTACTGATGAAACATATGAAACCCTTTCAAATCTATGTGAGGATGCAATGCCAATCCACCATATATATACACAAACCATCACAGCACAAGATGCATTGGCGTATCTTTAACTATTTAATTAATGTCATCCATTTTATCCTCGTTTATCTTAGCGGGATCTTTTTCATCTGTAATATCACATGATACATCAATATATAAGGTATATGGTAAATATTCGAATAATATCGAGAAAATGTTACGCTGACTATATTTTTTTATCGACTTGTGTATCATTTCATGACTTGTATGGTGAAAATTTGGATTTGGCATATGGTTCGAATCCTAGCCAAATTAGATAAAAACTTCTCAAAACATCCTTTAAAAGCCAGCCTTAAATGAGCAAGTGTTTTGCAGCAATGGAACTAATTAGCTAAGCGCTAAATCTTTACTTTTTAAAATATGAATTAAATCATGGATAAATATTTTTAAATTTTTGGGGTTTAAATCATGGATAAATCTTTTTAAATTTTTGGGGTTCTTAAAACCTCTACGCATTTGGCTCTAATGAATGTAATTTTTTTTTAATTTGACTCTTTCAAAAAAAAAATAAAAATTGATGTATTTTATTTATTAAATTATTATTTATTTTTTTATTTGATATATTAGAATATGCTTAAATTTTTATATTTCATAATTATAGAAAAATCTTTTTTTCTAAATAAATAAATAAATATATATATATAGACACACACACGTAGTGGTGGTACCGTACCAAACTACGGTACCGTATACCGTACCGAAAATATCGGTATTGAATTTTTCCATACCGATACCGATACCGAAATTTCGTATACCGCACATTCGGTATACCGAATTTTCGGTATGGAAAAAGTTCATACCGGTACCGTACCGACACCGAAAATTTTGTCGGTATACCGAACTTAAATTTAAAAAAAAATAATAATAAATTATTTTCGGTATATACCGAAATACCGAAAAAAAAAATATTTCATACCGATACCGAACATTTTGGTACGATATCGGTACGATTTTTCGGTATTTCGGTATTTTTTCCCACCCCTACACACACATATAATGTTGAAGGAACATTTGTCAAGTATCCTGTAATATTACAGGCGAGAAACATATATCCTTAATCCTTAGCTGGTAAATGAGGACAAAATGGATGGTATTAATTAATTAATTAAAGATACTCCAATGCATTTTGTGCTGTGATGCTGTGTGTATATATATGGTGGATTGGCATTGGAAACTCACACCATTTTCTAAGGGTTTATTTTATCAGTAATATATTTTCTCCAAACAATTTCTTCTTCTTCGTAGGAAATTAAAGAACATTAAAAATGGAGAATTCATCACATGTAGACCTTCCTCCAGAGAAATGCCCACTCACTCTCGATGGAGCTATGGAGTATGAAATGAAACATGGTCGCCTTTTTAATGCTGCTAACATAGATTTGAAGAAGATTAGAAGGTGAATTACTTTAACCTTTTTAAAAACTTTTTACGTTTGAATTCTAAACTGGTGACTTTTTCACTGATATATCTTTTATCAAATATTTCAGGACTATATCAAACAGGCTCTCCGCTCAAAGATCAAGAACTAGATTGTTTAATTGTACTCGTGATTTGGAAAAGACGGTCAAGGATTTAGAGGTGTAATTATTTTTTCATTAAAAAAAATTAATTTTTTTTATCATGATATACTTACCATGTATTTTCAGGAACTAATATCCATTCTCACCCCACAAGTGGAGAGAAACAAAGAGAAGAAGAAACTATTGCGGCTTGAAAATGATTCCCTCCAACAAAAACTGGAGAACCGGTCGAATGAATCCAGGCATCTAGAAAGTAATTAAAAATAAATTAGATGAACAACTTCAAATAAAATCTAGCTTCAGTAGATGCATATGCATGATATAATAATACATAGCTTCATTTTAATATATTTAACGCGTGCAGCGGTCATCGAAGAGAAGAGAGCTGAGATACAAGTGCTAAAAGAACTCGAGAAAACTGCACAAAAGAATAAGCATGCAGTAGATTCTGAGGCGAAACAGACACCAGCTTGGAGCAACTCAGGGTCGCCAACTATGTATCCAAGCATCCATTTGTACAAAAATCATCAGAAAACTTCCAGCTCTGTATTTCTCTTCAACATGGCACCAGATTCTGCAAATGAACGATCTGGTAAACCAGCCAACGAAGTGTAGAAAACCGATCAGCAGGAGTTTGAAGGTGTATATCCATCTGATGGCGAAACCTGTTAAATTTTGAGAAGGCCGGGGGATGCTGTTCATTGCTTGCATTTTACTTATTTTATGCCGAGTTTTTTTTCCTATTTATGGATGTAAAGAAACATATCAGTTAAAAAAATTTATGTGAAGTTTGGCTTATCATCTTGTGATTTTTATGCGTGCTTACGGTATTGAGGATGCTATGTACCAAAGTATTTAATTTAATTAATCGTCGAAATGGATTAAATGGTGAAACATCTCCTAAATCTCAAAGTGTTGATATACTTGCACGTAAATAGCACACCATTGATTTGCATGCATGGATGCCTTTTTATTCATTTTCATTTAATAAAAATGTAGTTCTCCCAAATTAAAAGAAAAATGGTATCATAGCAACGCTTGGAATCGAAACTTTGTTTCTATAATTTATGTTATGTCAACCACAATTATTTTTGAAATTACAAGCTTGATGTAAAATTTATTTTGAACTTTTATAAATCGATATAAATTTAAATTAATTCACTCAGGCTGCATTTCGATCGGGTCATTTTAATTCCATGGATTTGAAATGCATTTTCATTGTTTGTACAACTTAAACAAAAGAAATTCAAAGACATCCATACTTATTTACATAGCAGTTATATTAACAAAATTGTATTTCAAATCATTAGAATATTGGAATAATTTGAAATTCATTGTGATGGTATAATTATAAAGTAAATAA
Source organism: Primulina tabacum (assembly GCF_025594145.1). NCBI lineage: Eukaryota > Viridiplantae > Streptophyta > Magnoliopsida > Lamiales > Gesneriaceae > Primulina > Primulina tabacum. The sequence goes on from NC_134557.1 coordinate 6,198,991, forward strand.
GTAGGAGATGTATCTGAGTTTTCTTTGTTTAAGTTATTTAACAATGAAAAAAATTTGAAATTATGGATTTCAAATGGCTCAATCCAAATGCAACATCAGTTTTTTCAATTCAAGCAAGTCAATGAATTTGAATTTCATTACTCCAAGCACAACCTCAAAGTCTTGTAATTGTGTGTGTGTGATATACATACACGTAAAAAGCACACTACACCTGAGGTCGACAAGGGCAGTGAGTTATTGTTGGTGCCAAGATGTTGCACAGACAAATAGTGACTCATGACAAGCTTATAGACGAAGATGAATGTGAATGAACCGATCTCAAATTGGAATGAGAGGGATTACGAGACTGTATAGTGCAAGAAATGAGCCTTAAAATATTTGACATGTACTACTCATACTAACAAAATGCATCTTCTTTTTAGTAGTTCATCAAATAAAAAATTTAAAGTTAAACGTGTTTGGATTGAGATAATTTTTTGGATGAGTGACCCCCGGAAAGTTTCCCATTAAGCGTGCGAGTGGATGAAGCACACCGGAAATACCCGTATTTAAATTATGAGGATAGTCCTCTAAACCAAGGTGTTACACACTATTGATTTCCGTGCATGAGTGCCATTTTATTCATTTTCATTTAAATAAATAAATATATACATATATATATATATTTAATATTGAATTTGAAATTAATTGATTTGAAATCCATTAATCCAAGAACAAACTCAAACTCTTGTGTTCGTGCGTATATAATGCACGTAAAAAGCGCATTACTGATTTTGTGCATGGATGCCATTTTATTAATTTTCATTTAAATAAAAATGTAGTTCTTCCAAATTAAAAGAAAATTGGTATCATACGAACGGTTGGAACCGAAAATTAAATTCATAATTATATCATGAAAATAAATACAAGATCCTCATTTGAGTATCAATCATATGAAATATAAGAGTAAGGAAAAATTGCAACGTTGGTCCAATACGCGTTGGAAAATGCTAAAATTTCAAATAAAATATGGATAACAGATCAAAACTAAAATTTGATAATATAGAACACCAAAATCGCAAAAAGACAAATATATATAAGATAAATTGCAATTTTCCATGGTATTCTTGTGAATTAATTTGGATAATGCGTCTTAATAAATTATAATACTGTTATATCCTTAAAAATTTATTTTTTGTTTTCTAAGTTAAAATTTAAACACATTAAACCTAGTAGTTTTTCTTTTCCTTTTCTTTTCACCTTTTTTCCTTCCAAAATATTTCACCATCCTTATTTCCATCAACTTGTCCAAAAATTATCAGTTCAAAAATTAGGGATTGCAATTTTTATCCTCTATTTTGTAACTTTTAGTCTTTTCTGATGTGTCCTGTTGTGCGTTGTGTCACTTCAGCATATATTATAAAAATGACTTGAATTGTCAAAACTTGAATATACAAGAACAATATTGAAATTTAACAATATAAATCATAAAACTTTAATGGGAAACTAGAAATTATATTTTTTTTAAAAAAAAAAACTATACCAAATGGCTAACACATTTGACCCGCCTTAAAACGAGTCACTAAAAACGTAACTCAACCCGCCTGTTTTATATGGAGAGGCAGGCTGACTAATTAAAAAGACCATGATTTAATTCATAACTTAAAAAGTAAAGATTTAGAGGTTTAGCTAATTAGTCTCATTGCTGCAAAACATATAAGGCTAGCATTAGAGCTAGGATGTTTTGAGAAATTTTTTTTATCGGATTTGGCTCGGATTCAGACCATATGTCAAATCCAAATTTTAACCATACAAGTGAAATGATACACAAGTCGATAAACAAATATAGTCAGCATAAAATTTCGTTGATATTATTCGAATATTTACCATATATCTTATATATCGATGTATCCTGTGATACTACAGGTCAGAAAGATCTCGCTAAGATAAACGAGGATAAAATGCATGGCATTAATTAATTAATTAATTAAAGATTCCCCAATGCATTTTGTGATGTGTTGGTGTGTGTGTATATAAATGGTGGATTGGCATTGCATCCTCACATAGATTTGAAGGCCAGGTTTAATTTGTTTCATCAGTAATATACACTTATTTTCTCCAAATAATTTCTCTCTTTTGCTTTGTCTTTGTTGAAAGATTTTGCAGATTATCTTCACTTCATTGTTTCTTGAAAGAATATTAATATTAATCAAAATGAAGAAGTCATCAAACCTTCCTCAGAAACAATTTCCTCTCACCCTTGATGAAGCTATGGAGTGTGAGATGAAACATGGCAGCCTGTTCAATGATCCTAACATAGATCTGAAGAAGATCAGAAGGTGAATTATATTTAATTTATTTTTTTAAAACTTTTTAAGTTTGAAATTTAAACAAAAAAAATATATTTTTATATATAGAGAATTAAGCAAAGTCTATAAATATAATTATGGACATCTAAACTCATCTTTTAACCCTCCATCTGATATTTCAGGACTATATCAAACAGACTATCCGCTCAGAGATCTAGAATTAAAATGTTTAATTGTACTCGTGATATGGAAAAGGTGGTCAAGGATTTGGAGGTAAATATTGTTCCATTGTTTTGTCAAATGATTATGTATGTTTTAAAGAATAAATTGGAACTTCTATTTAGAAAAGTTCCATAGAAAAAAAAAAGGAGAAACATTTTTGTTCTCATCACTTGCACATTTTCCATTTTTGGTTTTTTCCACCTGAATACTGACATGGCGCTAGAAATTACTGACATGACACGGAAAAATACTGATGTGTACTGGATGTTGTTGATGTACGATGTCATGTCAACACTGTGATGAAAAATTACTAAAATTGATAAACTAAAATCGTGAATAGTTTAATAATACGATTAAAAATGAAAAATGTGCAAATTATGGGACCAAAAATGTTATTCTCCATAGAAAAAATATATACTTTTTAATTATATGAGTGAAGAAAACCTTGCTGATTAATTAAATATTATTATTATATATTTACCATGTATTTGCAGGCACAAATCTCCATTCTCGCCCCACAAGTGGGAAGCTGCAAAGAGAATAATAAACTATTGCAGCTTGAAAATGATTCCCTCCAACAAGAACTGGAGAAACGCTCAAATGAATCCAGGCGTCTAGAACGTAATTAAAAATATATTAATTTCATCACTAATATTTTAAATCACTTCAAATAAAATCTAGCTACCTACAATAGTTGCATGCATGATATATAAAATAATATATAAATTAATTTTACTATATTTAATGCGTGCAGTGGAAATCGAAGAGAAGAAGACAGAGATAAAAGTGCGTAAAGAACTCGAGAAAACTGCACCCAAGAATAAGCTTCCTTTAGAATCCAAGGGAAAACAGATATCTGATTTCAGTTTCGAGCCACAAAAGGTCGCACCGTATCCAAATATAATGATGTACCAAATTTGTCTCCAAAATCAGTGGAAAAATCCCAGAACTTCGCGTGGTACAGAGATTAAATCGGCCAAGGAAGCTGTTGGTGAAAATTGAAGTCAGTTTTTGGCCTGTGGGGATTTTTTTATGCATTTTCTTGTTCTTGCGTCAATTGATGGGACGTTGTTCTTGATTTTCTTTTACTTCAATTTAATTTTTATGTGTCAAGAAAAATTTGCTGTGTTTTTTCCTTAATGTGAAATTTGGCTCATTATCTTGAGTTTTTTATGCGTGGTTACAATATTTGGAATCAACAAAACAAAAAAATTTTCGAGTTCAAACATTGATAAGTTACTACTAAAATTGCAAACTTGTAATTTTTGTTTTTATAACGCGACAAAACAAAAATATCAGAAGATAATGATAGATATTATCTATATATTGGTCATAATACCACTACAACAAAAATAACTTTTCGAAGCGCACTATTAACAGCGCACAATAAAGGCACGCTGTTAATAGTATTATTAACAGCGTGCATGTTATGTGCGCTATTAATAGTAAAAAAAATTTACAAAAATCGTGTCTAGACATGAACGGCGTACATTAATCCGCATGCCGTCAATATTATTATTCACGGCATGCATAATATTGCACGCTGCGAAAAATGGGGGCCCAATTGGGGAGTATTTAGCGACGATTAATAAAACTGTCGTAATTTTTAAATTAGGTGCAAGATATCAATATATCAGGAGTCAAATTATCTTTATCAACCATCATAAATAATATGCTTGAGTTTGTTCACGACTCAAGGGATCATGCCTGGGAAATGGTGCTGCCTCGAAGCTATCAACTACCTAAGCCGGACTGAATCAATGTAGCCAAACATCTCCATGACATAATATCATATTATATATATAACAGATCTGAACTTAAATATAATTGAATCTCAATAACAGACAGAGTCAATATGTTATGATCAGTGATATTGATATGTCTAGCTAAAATAAAAATGCATGTGGACAGAAGAAATATTTTATTTTATTTTACACGTCAGTTACACATTGGCAATATGCGAGTCATCATACAATATCACATAAATCAACAAAGAACAAATAAATCATACACAGATAATCAGATGACTTTATCATACATTGTGAAAATAACCGATCTCTATTCATCTCAGCCAATTTACTAGTAATTTAAATCCTCAAAAAAAAATTTAAAATGTCAACTCAGAAAAATCACCTAAATATTATATTTAAATGGTATTATTATTGTATAAAAACAACAACCATTTAAATTCACTAAAATTTCAGTTTCAACTATTTTAGTTTTTAAATTCCAAAAATTTCAATATTCGAATTCCATTATTTTATTAGATTATTGCGATAAATTCCAATAATTATCAAACTATCATAATTTCCTCAAATTATCGCATTATTGATTAAACGTTAAATTTTAGGTCCTCGATTTATACCTCCAAATTCTGGAACCTACAACAATAGCCCAATAATTAATCGATATTGGTGCAACATTTGAGCTAAAATTTGATTAAACTCGAATGGGTGAAACTCCCACAGAGGTAGCCTTTCTTGGGACAATAAAGACAGTAAATCGAGTTTTTACTCTTCCCAAACTCGAATATTATTAACGGCGTGCACCCATATGTGCGATGTTAGTATTGTTGCACTTGACAGAAATAATGACGTGCATTAAAAGCACGTTGCAGATAGTAATATCCGCATCATGCATTTATGTGTGTTGTTAATAAATTATATAAACGACAGCGTGCAGTTATATGTGAGCTGTTAATAACCTATGCAATTTTCGCAGCGCAAAATAAATGCATGACGTTAATAGTATTATTAACAGCGTGCATGTTTACGTGCGCTGTTAAAAGTAAATCATTTTTTTAAAAAAATCGTGTTTAGACATTAATGACGTACATTAATCGCACGTCGTCAATAGTATTATTCACAGTATGCATATTATTAGCACGCCGCGGAAATGGGTACGAATTTTTAAATTAGCGACGGATTTTGTGAAACCGTCGCTTTTTAAAGTTTAAACCGTCGCTATATTTCGCAATGGTTTATAATAAACCGTCGCAAATTTAAACTCGACGGCGGTTTAAAAACAAAGCGACGGTTATTATTAAATCGTCGCTAATAGCCGTAAATATCCGACAATTTGTAGGCAATTTGCAACTATTGAAGTGGTGTTGAGAAAAAATGGAACGAAAATCGGATATTTATAGGCAATTTGCAACTATTAGCGACGGTTCTCTTTTAACCGTCGCGAATGGCGACGGTTTAATGGACAACCGTCGCTATTAATAGTTGCAAATTGCCTATAAATATCCGATTTCTGTTCTATTTTTTCTCCACACCACTTCATAACACTTAAAATTTTTCACTTTTATACGATTTTAGTTCGATTTAGATACGTTTTTTGTTTAAATTTTTTGTTAATGTTTTAAATGTTCGTTAAGATCATGAGTATTGTTATCATAGTTGTATTGTGATTTTTTAAAAAATTTATTAAATCATAAAAGTAATTTTTTTACGTAAAATTTAGCGACGGTTGTTAACTGTCGCGAAATGTAGCGACGAGTTTTTAACCGTAGCTAAATTAGTGACGGATTATAGACCGTCGCTAAATTAGCGACGGCGTTCTTCGGTTACGAACCGTCGCCGAGTAGCGACGGTTTTGTGAAAAACCGTCGCCCAAAACCGTCTCTGATGTTAGATGTTCTATGAATTTTAACGGCGTACGTTGAACGCTGCAGATAGTTGTATCCACGGCGTGCATATACGCCGTGGATAATAGTATTAACAGCTTGCAACTTTGCAGCGTGCAATGTGCGCTGCGGAAAAAGAATTTGCGCGCTACGAAAAGCCATTTTTATTTAGTGTCATGATCACAGAAAAAAATGTTCATTCAACTCGATATGAACTCGATCAAAAGCCTTGTTCATATCGAGTTTAGTGCCATGAGTCCCGTCAGACCTCTGGATCGTTTTCATCATGTGTGGAGACTCTCAAAAGCAACGATAACATTATCAGCGATAAGACATTCCGGTATATAAGCACTTTTCAGACATAGATTGGTAATTTAGTGGCCCAATATAACTCACAATTGTCCTGAACTCCTGATAAAAACATGTGTGGAATCCGTCGGGACCTGGGGCTTTCCAAGGCTCCATACCGAATAAGGCCTTGCGAGCATCATCACTAATGTAAGAGACATCGAGATAAGATCGCATATCATTAGAAATCATCACCTCCAACCCAGAGAGGACATTAACAATTGAAGCAGTAAAGGGTGTGTGAGTAGTAAAAAGATAAGAGAAATAATCCATAAAAATTGAATCCACTGCTCTGGCATCCGTAGTCCATTCATTTGAATGTGACAAAATTCTAATCCGATTATTACTATGCCAGATAGATGCCTTGTTGAATAATTAATTTAAAATGTTAAAACAACTTATTAAGGAGAAAAAAACAACGTTTTCACTATTCAGCTTCGACTAAATGATTGGATACAATACATTCCATTGTTCATATGAATCATCATAAATATGGCAGAAATAATAATCTCACAATCTACGCAGGAGCTGAAGGTTGACGGGTCAACCTCCTCAGTCGGCCCACCCATTGATCCTCGGGGACCCGACCCGCCCAATCCGGAGGTGGCCCGCCAAATGACACCTCACGCATGGCCTCCATCACTCTACCAGCGTTATCCGCCGTCAACGGAGCGCGGCGACGCCTCTCGTCCTCTCTGAATGCTCTCTCTATCGCCCTCTCTGATTCGGTCACCGTCTCCTCTTCCTCATCTTCATCATCGTATTCACGGGCTTCATCGCTCAGATCAAGCGATGATATTCCATTCTCCAAGCAGTTCGATTCGGCATAGCCATTCGCCAGATTGTGGAAATCCAGATCTTGATGACCGTTGATCTCATCGTCTGAATTCTGATATTCATCAGAGAGCTCTCCTTCGTCCAATGAAGATATCGGCTGGTAGTATTCCGGCGAATCGTCGGGATTCGTGTCGGAAGAGCTTCCGCCGCCGCCGTCGTTTCCTGCAAGCAAAAGTGAGAGAGAAAATACATAGTAGGGCTCGTAAATTCGACACAGAGTAGAACATCGCTTGCCTCCGATGAATTCAACGGTCCCAGCTGCTGCCCCGGCGTTCATTTTTCCTTCAGCACCTCCAAAGGTACATAATATATTCCACATTTATACGAGCAAGGGGAAATTAAAATTGAAGGCTTAATGTCATTTTGCCCCTTAGAATTTCGTGTCTACTCAAGTTAGCCCCGACTGTCAATCGAAATGCTTCCATCATCATAATTAATACAACATTTAATTATTTTTTATTTAATTTTCAATCCAATCCCTTTTTTTTATGTCCGATTGGTTAATAATGTGACAAAAACTTGTGTGAGACGGTCTCATGAGTCGTATTTTGTGAGACAGATATCTTATTTGGATCATTCATGAAAAAATATTACTTTTTATGCTAAGACTATCACTTTTTATTGTGAATGTCGGTAGGGTTGACTCGTCTCACAGATAAAAATTCGTGATAGCATCTCATAAGAAACTTACTCTAACAATTTATGTTGTTGCAAAATTAATATGGATTAGTCTCAATAAATGATTAACTCTTTTTCCAAGAATAACATTTAAAAGTTTCGATTCAATTTGATTAAATGTATTTTATAAATAATGTTACGATTTCAACGGATCATTTGTTTGTATTATACAAATGATAGTCGGCTATTTTTTTTTTTTTATTTTAGTAGAGATTTTGTTAACAGTTAGTCTTATATCTGAGATTTTGTTCCAAAATTAATAGATTGATATCAGATAAGCTATAACCGTCTTTGTATTTTTAATAAATTGTTTGATTTTTATTATCTAAAATCTAAATATTCTATGCATACTAGCAGTCGAGCACACGCGATGCATATATAACGTAATAACATTTTCTGAACGCACATATCTTTAAGGTGACACATTATGTCAAACACTTAGTGAACAATGAGATTAAACACAAAACAATTGTATTCAATTGGACTACAGTTTATTTTTATCCAAACAACATTTATGTAAAATATTCCAAACAACAATATTAACAAATGTTTCAATTGATACAATACAAATCGCAATCATGTATGCATATTCCAAATTGGAAAATTAAAGAAAAAGATCTTATCGAGATGAGATAGAATAAATTGAGCAAACATGATTTTGTAGTTTTAGAAAATCATAGGATAAGGTTTAAGGAATCAAGATGGAGACATGGAGTGGGGAAGCAGTTTAGAAAAACAACGTGAAAGAAGATATATGTGTATATGTATATTGATACGTGAGTAAGTCTTTTGTGGGACGATCTCATTAATCTTTATCTGTGAGACGAGTCAACCCTATCAATATTCACAATAAAAAGTAATATTTTTTCATGGATGACTCAAATAAGAGATCTGTCTCACAAAATACGACATGTGATACCGTCTCACACAAGTTTTTATCTTGATATATATATAATCTCAATATTAAATATATTTAAATAAGACAAAAACTTGTGTGAAACGTTCTTACAGGTCGTATTTTGTGAGACGGATCTCTATTTGGATTATCCATGAAAAAGTATTACTTTTTATCCTAAAAGTATTATTTTTTATTGTGAATATCGGTAGGGTTGATCCGTCTCATAGAACATGTAAAGATTCGTGAGATCGTCTTTCAATAAAAGGCATAACAAAATATATCCATGAGCTCGAATTTTGTTAAATCCATCTTTGTGAAATAAATAGATACGAATATATTCAGAGGTTAATAACCAAAATGGCAAGGAAAAGATCTTTGGAGAGTAGAAAGCAGCGCTGACGTGGAGCAACCAGAAGCTTACGTCCTTGTATGTTCTTTTACAAATAGTAAGTGGTTGAGTATGGTGGTAGGGAACTAGGAAATGGCCATTCCTCTCTTCAATTCATTTGCCGCTATTTCTCACTCCACAAGCAAACGATTGAATCCTATTTCCACCTTTGATTCCTTGAGACTTCCCTCCATAAACACAAAGAAGAAGTGGGTTTCTTGTGCCCCTGCAGATTCCAATTCCCTTGGGTATGTCCTTTAGCCCTTTGCTTTCTGTGCACCACAACTCTAATATCCGATTCTATACTTTTTGGCTCACGACAGACTATGACCTACTAAATTTGTGTTAAGTTCTTGATTTACGTGTTGCAGTTTAGAGGCAGGCGTGTGGTTAAATGTTGGGACTTATCTAATCCCACACCCTAACAAGGTACAACTCTTGATTCTTGGTCAACTTTAATTTCTTGTTTCAGTTTTGTTGCTCGTCAGTTCATTAAAGTGTGTGGCTCTTTGACTCTATAACTTTTGGAAGGTTTATTATCATGGATTGTGCAGATAGAGAAAGGTGGAGAAGATGCTTTTTTTGTTAGCAGCCATGGTGGGGGAGTTATTGCTGTGGCCGATGGTGTTTCTGGGTAGTTTATAAAATATGATTCTATGATCTATTTTTTGCGGCATCGCATTAATTAAATGATGGGCCTTAAACAATGTATGCAAAAAATATTCACGCTTTGGCAGTTGGGCTGAAAAAGATGTGGATCCTGCACTGTTTTCACGCCAATTGATGACTATTTCCTCTAGCCTAGTGGACGATGCGGAGGTATTGAACTATTTATATTACATCTATATGATGTTATGGCCTTTGTATGATTGTTATGAGCGTACATATTGCATGTACTTCATTTTTTCTCTTCGTCTTTCTCCTTATTGTAATTCATATTGTTTATAGATTGAGTTGGAGAGAAATAATTTGTTTTGATTAATAGGTTAATTACAGTCCACGGAATCTGATCAGGAAGGCACATGCTGCGACCTCTACCATTGGATCCGCCACGGTGTAGGTTCTTTTACGTCTTCTTTTTGAATGACACTTACTTTTGTAGGGACAAGACAAACTTGGCCTTTTCATACTATTCCTGATGATGTGCATACTGAATGCATTGGTAGCTTCTGGATCATGTTGAACCTACATGTACAATTCACTTGATGTGCTTTTCGAATGTTTGTGTTTGTGCCTGATGTAATTGTCCCTAAATTTTGGTTTCCCTTTTAGGGCTGTTGCAATGTTGGAGAGGAATGGGACGTTGAAGATTGCCAATGTGGGGGATTGTGGTGTTAAAGTAATACGCAAAGGTAGTATTGCATACTCTCAATGCTCTCGTTTCCTATCTCTTAGGACATTTCAGTTCCCACTTTTCATTTGTTCTTGTTTAGATAAGGATCTTGGTGATTCTTGCCCTCTATTTATAGGTCAGGTAACATTTTCCACATCACCACAAGAACATTATTTTGACTGTCCATACCAGTTGAGCTCTGAGACTGTTGGTCAGACGTTCCTTGATGCCACGGTATCATATTCATCCACCTGTCCATGAACATCCTCTGATTTTCCTAGACAAATTGACCTAAAATTCCAATGTTTTTCTTAAAATTCATCTTATTTCTTGGTGCCAACTCATTTTTCTTTTATCTGGTTTTGTTAAATTACAGGTGACAAGCATCGAGTTAATGGAAGAGGATACCGTTGTGATGGGCTCGGATGGGCTCTTTGATAATCTTTTTGACCAAGAAATTATTTCAATAGTTGGCTCATATGATAATGCTTCCGATGCTGGTATGGTGAAATACATTTTTTCTCCCCAGGAATTTAAAGCTTGGTTAGGTAGTTTTGTTGTGTTTTGATTGATATATCTGGATGCTAGCAAAGGCATTGGCTAATTTAGCTCATACCCATTCAAAGGACTCGAGTTTTGAATCCCCTTATTCGCTGGAAGCTCGAGTTCATGTGAGTTACACATTTCTTTATATCTGCAACTACATAATGCCCATGCCCTCTCTTACGTGGTTTTTGTGATCAGGGTTTCGACGTTCCTTGGTGGAAGAAACTTTTGGGAATGAAGTTAACAGGCAAGAGTTTGACGAATGCCAGACTTGTTGATTTCCATTAGTTTTGATGCTTAAATTGAGGTTTTCCTTGTGAAATTGCGCAGGTGGAAAGCTTGATGATATTACTGTAATTGTTGGGCAGGTGAAGAGCTCATTGAGCTAGCTCGACTTTGACCACTGACGATAGCCTACCTATTAAAGAAGGTTTGGATATTTTTTCCATTCAAAAGAATTATGGGATAGTTGATTTTGTCATCTCTTTAATGATAATTTAGTGGGATCAAAATTCACAGAGGAAATGAAGATTGAATAATTATTGTGGAGTCTATGTTTTGTTATTTGGCAATTACAGTTCCGACGCTATATCATTTGACATAATTTGTTTCATTACCGAACATTTATCATATATCATTTGACAAGAGAAAACTATTCTGATGATGTATGATTTGCGAATCACATATGTTTTAAAAAAATGCAAGAAAATAGGTTTTGACTCATTGGAAACTTATGCGTAAATGTCAAACATAATGGTCTTGATTGGGATATAAGATTAACGAAGCGGCCTCTATATGAATTTAATTTGTAAGCTCGAATAGGAATAAACGTCAATTTATGATTTCAAATCCATCAATATTATTCTAATTTGAATTTCGCTGTCAAATCAAATCTGTCAATTCAATTGAGGTGTTTTTAAATTGTATGTGTAAAAAGTTTATCATTAAAATTCCATGTACATTAACGTAAACACTAGTATTGCGGATATATAATGAATTTAAGAGCTTGTTTACCTGTCTTGCAATATAAGCTTGCATGTGTGGTCAAGAATACAAACTCAAGCTCGAGTTCTATTTCTAGAGTCGAGCTCAGATTACTTCCTCTCTTGACATTCTCAGACGGCATGCCTAGGGGATGGTGGCATATATACAAACCTATAAGTTGAATCAGAATAGCGTTCTGGAATTCAGAGGGGTCAGTCTTGAATAGAGCACTAATCAATTCAATGAATAAGTGATAGTTTTCCCATCAATGTAGCGATGTGAACACGTGAACTCGGAAAAATTAACTCGAGGACTTGATATAGAGCGAGAAATAACAATCAAAACCATGCATGGCATGTAGGAACAACAGTTGCATATGAATTAAAAGAAATAAAGAGAAACTGATCCTTCTAAATTACCAGATTATTGCATCTGAAAAGCGAACAACAGTAATAATACATAGTAAATAAATACTGCCTCTATATGACTGGCTTATGGCTGCCTCTAACATCCTTATGAATCACATCACTCCTCCAAAGAATTTCATCAAATTATCAGCAAGCGGTTCTCCAAAAAAATCCATCTCTCGCCATATTGCCTACCAAGATCTTACAGGGTATCTACTGAGAAAAAAGAAAAATAAACAATAAAGCAACCTATCGGCTCTTTCTCAGGTCCCATTGCCCCTCTGGTCGGATATGTTTATATCATGGAAAAAAGATTTTGCAGCTTCATATGTGGACCAGCATAGCATTCTAGGCATCCAACCTCTCATAAGACCATGGTATCCATCTTTCTCTACTATCGTTCGAACAACATCACGGATTGAACCATTAACAAATCTATCACATCCACAAACACCCTGCAAAATGTCAAAAGATTAAGAATGAAGAAATTAGTTCAAAAACTCACATACATAATATTGAAGTGCAGGGAAAGTGCCAAACTCATCTGATTTGCTGGGTATTAGAGGTTGAGACAGAGGATTGCTCAGGATGTGGTTATTAATACAAAAAAATATAAAAAGTTTAACTAGCAGTTCCAGTAGTCTTATTTTACATTGGGTACCTTTCAAAGAAACTCACGATAATTACAATTATCTTGGGACTTTTTCTAAATCAAGATAAAGTGGTGAGTTGAAAGAGACTGAAACAAGATGTTGCAACATATCTCTAAATTACATCATTTTGTGTGATTTTACATCATTATCCGCTATCCAGTTAAACCTAAGTCGTTTTATTGGACAGTTAAGGAGTTGTAATTGTTTGGTATATGACAAGGAACTCAAATCCCAAATCAGTCTGGATTGTTTAGAACCATGGATATTATAGCAAAAGAGGTTAAGAATTAAGGGCTTCAAGCAAATAAGCCATGTTCCACACTACAAGTGACAATAACACCTTTATCTTTGGTGATGATGGTATTGACATTACAGCTGTACAATCTTCCAGTCTCCACTAGTTTACTAGAAATTAGCTGATAAATCAAGTTGTTCTTCATGTCAAGGAAGTATATGGAGGTCACCCAACTGCTTTTATCTTTTCATTCTTATTATTTTCATATCTTCTTTAATCTTTCTAATGCTCTTTTTTCTACTCTAACTGAATCCAAGAATCCATGCAGAAATTGATATGATAATTACTCACTGGATTACACATGTCCTTGAATATTTATCGAAAATTTTAACATCAGAGGGACTTCAAGAAAACATCATTTGTGAACCTCTTTTTCATGCAGCAATATTACTAATGCTCATGACATTATTGCACCTCAAGCCTTGAACAATTGTGCTTTGAACTATGGGACATAGCATATATAATCAAAGGAAGTAGCGAGACGTAGTCAAGAATACTATGAAGAATTTGTCAATAACCAGGTACTCAAATATTTATTACAGTCACTGCCTTCTCCTCTTCGTAGTACACTAGAACGACAACAGGTATAGAGCATCTCAATAAACTTTGCACTAGGCTCAAGAAATCTTTTAGCAAAAGAAAAACAGAACTTGCATAAAGTAACAAAAAAGAAAACCATCTTCCCCCTATTTTTTCAACCTACAGATTAGGAGGTAGATTAACATCAATATCCTTTCGTTCTTCAAAACCACGGTTTTTATCAACCAAGATTTGGCGTAGTGCCCAAATCACAAATTCAGCGACTAACAGAAATCCAACATACTCTATCTTCAAATAAATCAATCATCGAGTTCATATCAAAACTAAAGAATTCAGAGAACATCGCCAAATTTATGCAGAAGATATGCCTTCGTTCTCATAACTTCTGCACGCCTAACATTTTACACAAGACATGATAGTAATATTAAATACCTGGCACTGTAACTGAGTCTTCACCACATCAAAAGGTGTGGTAACGGCTGCTGACAATGCCCCTGCCGCTGCTCCAGCTGTAGCATGGACCACCAACCGTTCATCACTCACACTCATCGGTGAAACCTCCATTAAACCTCTTTTTGCCGCCTCGTAGGTAGTAAAATGCACAGCCGTGAAAGGAGCATTCATTAGCACAGTTGTTCTGTAAGATGCATAGAACGCCCTAAAACCCTCCTCTATCAGCACCCTCCTCACGCAATCCAACACCCCGTGATAAGGGCTACTACTCAATTGCAGCCTCTGCTTCACCATATCCATTGGCGTAAACACTGCATCGCTAGCAACAGTGGCAAAAATACCCGACAGGGCATGTGCCCCCGAATTATTAGGATTCCCTCCAGAGAAATTCTTCTTACAGAGTTCATAAACAGAGAAATACACGGCGTGCGCGGGGCCAGCACCAAGCCCCATGGCGCCAATGCCGCGGTAGAGAGCTTTAATGCCGTCCGATCTCAGAATATACTGAAGGGCATGCTTAACACTAACAGATCGAATTGGGCAGGAGCCGAGGGCTTGCATCTGGGTTTTAACCGTGTCAACCGGGAACATCGCCATGTGCTCAACCATTCCCGCCACTGATCCAGCTATCATGAACTGCGAAAAATGAAGCCCGTCGTGCGCCTCCGCGGCGACCTCCGAACGGTATTCATGTGGCTGCGTCATCTGAATCAGGTCGGGCTTCTGAAACTTGGGGGAGGCGTCGGTTGTCATTAAAAATATGGTATACCGAAATCAATCTAGGGTTGAGTGGATTTTTGGTGCAACAAGCTTTCTCCATACAAGGGCTTAGAAACATAGATAGTATTAATTTGGGCGGTGAACTGGAACATAGAAGATCAAGTCAGAACTTGATTGTGTAAAATGTAGAAAATTCCGTCCCTGTAAAAAGTGCATTTTTCAAATTAGGGTTTCAACATTTGGGGATTTAAATTGCGACACAACAGCTGCCGTGGATAATCAAATGTTTTCCATGTTCACTCCCTCTTTTTTTTCCGATCTCAATTCTCATATCCACATTAAAAAAATCGAATCCTAAATTTTATTTTAATAAATGAAATTTGTTGAAAATAAGAGATTAATTGTTGAAAGTAAAAGTTGTAAATATTGAAAATTAGTTTATGATGATATATGTAATGATGTATTTATTTTTGAATTATTTTCAGACAAATTATATAAATAGGTATCTCAATTTGTGAATAAAAATACAATTGAGTAGATAAAATTTTATAAAGTGTGTAATTTAATATATTTTGAGAGTTTGTCATTTTTACTGTTTACTGTAAATTTTTACTTTTAACACGTTATCAGTACAATACTCGAAAGATCTCCATATTTTTCCAATCTCCAAAACACAAGAAAAATTAACAATATTCAAAAGTAAGAATATTTATTTTACTATTAATTTATTTTTATTGTATATATATTTATGACACTTTATTATAATAACGTGATGTGATTATATTATTACACTGCTTTTATAATTTTATTGTGTTACTGTTTATTTATTGTATATATATATTTGAATAATATCATGTTGTTATATAAAAGGAGTTTATGACACCTCATTATAATAACTTGATGCTATTATTTCACTATTTATATATTTTTATTGTTTTATGTAATAATTATATATTTGTATAATGTCACAATATTATAAAAAAAAAGTCTCTAACACGTCATTATAATATTGTGATGTGATATACATAATTATTTAAACATGATTAACATTATATACATAAAATTATTATCATAAAATTTACATATACATACATTTATTTTTTTAAGATTTTGTAACGGTCATAAACAACTAGTTTTTATCCTATAAATATGATTTTACAAACATATTCAGTCACTCAAAACTTACTCTTCCTCCCTAAAAAGTTTCTTCATCAAAATTTTCAAAGAAGAAGAAGATGGTTCTTTCAAAATTATTTTGTATAATTATTTTTGTTATTATACTTACTAGTCTTGTATTTATCGGAGAATATTCACATCGCGTTTTTTCTTTATTTTTAAGAATGCTTGTACTTATAATTTATCCGTTACTTTTTATTGGAATATTAATAAATATAGAACTTAACTAATAAAATGAATTGTTGTTTTTTTTGTATCACCATGTCAAATTTGGCAAAGCTCGAATTTGTTGTACTCGACATTACGGAAAAAAATTATATGTCATGGACTCTCGCTGTAGAAATGCATCTTGAGTCATTGGGTTTAAGTGAGACCGTTATAGAAAATGGTATCTAATCTTCACAAGAAAAATCGAAAGCTATAATATTTTTACGTCGACATCTTGATGAATGATTAAAATGTGAATATCTCATTGAAAAAAATCTCATGGCTTTATGGAAATAATTAAAAGAAGATTTGAACATATAAGAAAAGTTATATTTTCGATCCGCTCGTGATGAATGGAATACGTTAAGATTCCAAAATTTTAAGAAAGTCAGTGATTACAATTCAGCGATTTATCGAATAATCTCGCAATTAAAATGTTGTGGATATAGGGTTATGGAATCGGAAATGTTTGAAAAAATATTTTTCACTTTTCATGCATCAAATATAACTCTGCAACAACAATGTAGAGTGCGTGGATTTGCAAGATATTATGAACTTATCAAATGCCTTCTTGTGACGAAAAGAAAACGAGATGCTAATGAGAAATCATCAGTCCCGACCCGCTGGATCAACATCATTTCCAGAAGTAAATGTTGTAAGTAAAAATGAATTTAAACCTGAAAACCAAAATCAAAGTCAAAGATAAAGTTTTGGTCGAGGATCGTGGTTATAGTCGTGGACGTGGAAGTGGTCGTGGTCGTGACCGTGGTTTTGAAAAAAGTCGAGATAGTTACTTCTATAACTCATCTCAAAAAGGCGTCACGAACTACCCACTGAAAAGGCAACATGAAAACATGAGTGTTAATGAAAATCACCCAAAACGATTTGAAAGTTCTTACTTTAGATGCGGCACTCCAGGACATTGGTCTCGTATTTGTCGAGCATCCGAGCACCTTTGTAAGCTCTATAAGAATCGATAAAAAGAAAATAAAAAGAAACCAATTTCACTAAACGCAGTAACCGTTTGAGTGATTCAACTCATTTTGATTATGCAGATTTTTTGAATGATTTCTCTGAAAATGATCAATATATTGGTGAAATAGAAATATAAAATATTTTATTTTTCATGTGTTTATATTCTAATGTTTTATTGTATATTTATGATATATGTTATATTTTTCAATAAATTATATATGTGTTGTCAGTATTTTTTTATTGCATATTTTTTTGAAATTCAAATATGGAAAGTGCTATGAACAAAGTTAAATATGAAACTAATCCCATAAAAGTTTACATATCTGATAGTGATACAAGACACACTATTCTCTGAGATAAAAGATATTTATTCGAACTAAAACCAACAAAAACAATGGTGAATACAATCGAAAAGAAATTTGTCAAGTTTTAATGACATATATTCTCATAGGTATGATACTCAGACAATAAATGAAGGAAATAAAAAATATGTGTCTTACCACATATAAATCAGGAAAGAAATATGTAATTGAAAAACTATCAATCCTCCCTAATGGATTGCATTATACACATATAAGTCAAATGAAATCAAACATGATAGTTGATAATGCTTCAATACTGATTAATTGGCATGATCCAGGACGATTAGGACGTCCTCGTTCAACAATGATGCGAATAATTATAGAAAATACACATGATCATCCGCTGAAAGACCAGAAGATCTTTAAAAATAATAAGTTTCAATGCATATCATGTTCTCTTGTAAAACTTATTATAAGACCATCATCAGCTAAAATTCAAAATGAATAACACATGTTTCTTGAACGTATTCATGGTGATATTTGTAGGCCAATTCATCCACCATGTGAACCATTTAGATATTTTATGGTATTGATCGATGTCTTCAGTAGATGGTCACATGTATGTTTATTATCAACTCACAATGTGGCATTTGCAAAACTACTTGCTCAAATAATAAAATTGCGGAATCAATTTCCCGATCATACAATCAAGAAAATTAGACTTGATAATATTGATGAATTTACTTCACAGACTTTCAATGATTATTGTATGTCAATGGAATCACTGTTGAGCATCATGTTGCTTATGTATATACACAAAATTGATTAAACGTCTACAATTGATTGCTAGACCAATGATTATGTAAAAAAAAACTCCATGTTTTTATACGGGGACATGCAATTTTACATGCTGCTGTGCATTAATTCCCATCAGATCAAGTGCATATCATAAATACTCGTCATTGCAGCTTGTTTCTCATCTGAGAATTTTTGGATGTATGGTATACGTGCCTATCGCACCGCCTTAACGAACAAAAATGAGACCTCAAAGAAAGATCAGAATTTATATTGGTTATGATAGCCCATCAATAATTCGATATCTTGAACCTCGGACAGACGACGTGTTTACAGCACGTTTTGCTGATTGTCATTTTAATGAGGAAATCGTACGAATGTTATGGGGAAAAAATAAATATATCGAAAAAAAATTACATGGTATATATCATCATTGTTATATCTGGATCCAAGAACTAAACAATGTGAAAATGATGTACATCAAATTGTGCACTTACAAAGAATAACAAATCAAAAAGCAGATGCATTTGCAGACACAAAAGGGGTAATTAAGTCATATATACATGTTGTAAATGCCTCTGCTCGAATTGAAATTCCAAAGAAATAAATTGAAGACACTCGTGATGTCATTAAATACTTGAAGCGTAGAAGGCCAATCGGTTCCAAGGATAAAAATTCTCTAAAAGAAAATGCATAGAAAAACACGATGATCACAAAATAGAGAATGATATTCCGACGAAAATACATGAAGATGAAAATGTTCTGTTAGAACCACAAACTGATGAGAATCTTGAAATCTCTATCAATTATATTAATACTGAAAATGTGGAACCGAAAAAATATAAAAGAAATTGATTAGATATTTTCTTACAATGTGGCATTTGATATCATAAATAACAACGAAGATCGTTAAACAAAATCTTTTGGTGAATGTAAAAATCGACAAGACTAGATAAAAGGGAAAGACGTCATCCAGGTTGAATTGGATTCGCTAAATAAACGTAATGTTTTTGGACTTATAGTCCTTACACCTGAAGGTGTAAAACCTGTTGGGTACAAGTATGTTTTTATTCGAAAGCGAAATGAGAAAATTGAAATAGTAAGATATAAAATTCGACTTGTTGCACAAAGTTTTTCTCAAAGGCATGAATTTGATTATGAAGAAACATATTCTCTTTTTATGGATGCAATTACGTTTTGGTATTTAATTAGTTTGGCGGTACCTGAAAATTTAGAAATACATCTTATGAATGTTGTCACAATTTACTTATACTGGATCACTCGATAGTAGTGTGTGTGTATAAATATATATATATATAAGTATATATGAAAATCCCTGAAGTATTTAAGATGCTTGAAACACAAATTTCAAAACACAAAAAATTTTATTATGTGAAATTGCAAATATCATTATATGGGTTAAAACAATCCGGTCGAATGTGGTGAATCGGCTAGGTGAATATTTAATGAAAAATAGATATGTAAACAATTCAATATACCCTTGCTTTTTCATTAAGAAAACAACATCCGGATGCGTAATTATTGTTGTATATGTTGATAATTTAAACATCATTGGAACGAATAAGGAAATTCAAGAAGTTGTGTTGTATTTGAAAGAAGAATTTGAAATGATGGACCTTGAAAAAACAAAGTATTGTTTGGGTTTGCAAATTGAACAAAAAGAATGTGGAATATTTGTTCACCAGTTAAATTATACAGAAAAGGTCCTTAAAAGTTTTAATATGAATAAATCAAATCATTTAAGTACTCCAATGGTTGTTAGATCATTAAACATAGAAAATGATCAATTTCGTCCATGTGAAGATTATGAAGTTATTCTTGGTCCAAAAATACCATATTTAAGTGCTATCGTTGGCCTTATGTATCTTGCAAATTGTACAAGACCTGATATATCTTTTGCTGTAAATTTATTGACAAGATTTAGCTCATATTCAACAAAGAGACACTGGAACAGAATTAAACATATATTTAGCTATCCACGAGGAACGACATACTCGGGACTTTTGTATTCAAAAGATACCAGTCAAAGCATAATTTGTTATGCTGATGCCGGGTAATTATCCGATCCACACAAGGCACGTTCTCAAACCGGATGTGTATTTACTCGTGGAGGCACTGTAATTTCTTGGCGTTCACAGAAACAAACACTTGCAACAACTGCATCAAATCACGTCGATATTATTGCACATCATGAAGCAAGCCATGAATGTGTATGGCTAAAATCAGTGACTGAACATATCCAAATCTCATGTGGATTATCATTTGACAAGAAGCATGTGACACTATATGAAGATAATGTTGCATGTGTTACTCAAATGAAAGAATGATACATAAATAGCGAAAGAACTAAACATATTCCCCCTAAGTTCTTTGCATTCACCAAAGAGCATGAGAAGAATAAAGATATTGATATTCCTCACATGCAGTCAAGTGAAAACTCATCAGATCTTTTCACAAAGGCACTTCCTACAATAATATTCAGAAAGCATATATATAATATTAGGACGCACAATCTACGAAATTTGTGAAGAATTGTTCGTGTTAACATGATGGGGAGTTTACGTGACTGCACTCTTTTTCCCTTACTATGATTTATATCCCAATGATTTTTCCTAGTAAAGTTTTTAATGAGACAATATAAAAAAACGTAATGAAGAAAATCATTGTATCATGATTATAATCACAAGGGGGTGTTGAAAATAAGAGATTGGATGTTGAAAATAAGAGTTGTAAATACTGAAAATTAGTGTGTGATGATGTATTTATTTTTGAATTATTTTCAAAGAAATTCTATTAAATAGGTTTCTTGATATGTGAAGAAAAACACTATTTAGTAGACAAAATTTTATAAAGTGGGTAGTTTAATATATTTTGAGAGTTTAAGATTTTTAAATTTTACCATAAATTTTTTCTTTTAACAAAATTCAGGTTTTTAATCTATTTTGTAAAAAGAAACAATTTAAAATTTTAATTAAGTTACTATTATTATTATTTAATTTCGAGGCCAAATATAAAATAGGCTGGTCGTGTGATCATGTTGTACCCCGGACGGCATGCAGTTTTTTTATCCAATTCGTCGAAATTATCTTTAATACTTTTTGTGACTTTATATAAATACTTATCAAATAAATATTATTTATATAAACCATAAATTACATATTAAAAAAATTAATTAAATATCTAATGTGGCACGTGGACCACAAAATTAACATGTGTTGTCAAGATTACTTTTCAAATCCCTGTCCATTATGTATTGGATTGATTTAATTATGAAATTCCTTCCTTTCTATTTTAGAACAGTTCCGTATATATGCAGTGGATTTCAGATTCTCGTTTGAAATCCACTCATCAAGTATCTCTCTCTCATATATGAATCATTAAATCCAGACCCAACCTAAATGAGATTTTGGTAAGAAGGGATAAAAATGGTTAAGAAATGCATATAAAGACAGATCATAGAAAGGACATGGATATTAATTTAGAGTATTTTTTACTAAGGGGATATTGGGGACCAAGTGCATTTTAGCAGCAAAATTTGCAGTTTAATTCATCGTAGATGACGAATTTGGCGGCGCCCGCGATCAATACCAAATGGACTCTCTCTTGAGGGGGTCTTGCATGACATGGTAACTAACTGAAGTTGCAGCAAAGCTATGGCAGTTTTGAAAGTCACAAAGGCTAACGTCGTGGGAAGAAGCTAAGAGAAGAGACTTTTCATGATCTGATTGAGGCGGCTGCGTCTGCGGCGCTGTCCCGGGTTGTACTTGATGTTGCATCTGATCAATGCACATGAGAATCTCAGCTTCAGCCACAGCTAACTGCGTCTGTAGCCTCGATACTTCATTTTGCAAGTATGATATCGCTCCCACGCATCCGTATACCGGATCCCTTATCCTCGCATTCGCCTCGTATACTAAACTGCTCACTGCATCTGCTCGCTGGTGAACTGGAACCTCCTACAATAATTTCCAAATCCAAAACAAAACTTATATATATTTAAAATAAAGAAGAAAAGAAAGAAACGCGTACCTGCAACATCTTGCTGACATTGCTGGCACCAAAGACCTTGTGAACCATAGCAAACTTGTGAGGATCATCGGGAGGGAAGTAAGGAGCAAAGATGCAGTCCTTCGAACACCGGCGACGCAACAATTTACACGAAGCACAGGGTCCTCCTCCCATTTTAAATCTCATTAATCACGTAAAATTAAAACACAAGTTTCATAAATGATATGTATATATATCACCCTGATATCAGAGAAAGAAAGAAAAAGTAGACTGGAGAAACGTTAAATTTTGAGAACAAGGGTGATTAAAGCCTTACGTATCACATATAGACTTATAATTATAAATATATATATATATATATATATATATATATATAAAATATATTCTTGTGTGGAGAGTTGACCACCGCCGCGGTAAATGATGTAACTGGCCGAGGCTACCCATTCTATATTTTTTTCTAGTTTTCCACGTTGCACAGATTTTTTAATTCCCAATCCCACATGTACGAGTTATTAAGATTAAAAGGAAAATATGACAAAGAAGATTTCAATTTTAGAATCATTATTATGTTCAATTTAAACAAAACAAAAAAAAAATCTATGGCTAGTTTCTTTTTGAAATAAGATAAAAACTTGTGTGAGACGGTCTCACAGGTCATATTTTGTGAGACAAATATCTTATTTGGATCATCCATGAAAAATTATTACTTT
Organism: Primulina tabacum; assembly: GCF_025594145.1. Taxonomy (NCBI): domain Eukaryota; kingdom Viridiplantae; phylum Streptophyta; class Magnoliopsida; order Lamiales; family Gesneriaceae; genus Primulina; species Primulina tabacum. The sequence continues at coordinate 6,222,403 of NC_134557.1, forward strand.
TTATGCTAAGAGTATTACTTTTTATTGTGAATATCGGTAGGGTTGATCCGTCTCACAGATAAATATTCATGAGACCGTCTCACGGGTCGTATTTTGTGAGACCGTCGTAAATTTTTATTTGTGAGACGAGTCAACCCTACCGATATTCACAAGAAAAGGTAATAATCTTAACATAAAAAATAATATTTTTCATGGATAACCCAAATAAAAGATTTATCAAACAAAATGCGACCCGTGAGACTGTCTCGCACAAATTTTTGCTCATATATAACGAGACTGGCTAGGGTTTGTTGATTAGTTCAGTATTCGTTCACATGGAAAGTGAGATTTCAATAAATTTGTTTAATAATCGTCACAATCAGTCACAAACACACGTTAACAATATAAAATCAAGAGTAACAGTTCCCTAAACCATATTTTCTATTTATTTAAAGACTTATTGATCACATCTAGTTAGATATTCAAACATGAATAAGTAAATATATGCCTCTTGTGGCACAAAATTCTCCCAATAGCCACAATTTTTCCTCTCCCTACTAACAATGATATATAGCCCGTGTACAAGAAGCAAACCACGTCAAATAATATCACTGATGAAACCTAGCTCTTACAAATCTAAATCCTTTCGTCCAAACACAATCTAAGAAATCATATGATAATTGGACAAATATATTAATCCGTGGCTCACTTTTCTCCCATTAATATTTGTTTTATTTCAACTGGTTCCTAAATTATATCATATCATTTTTTTCACGACAAAAAAAGCTCGCCAATAAATGAATGAGACAGTTTCGAAGTCCGACATGAAACTGAAATCTAAAAGACCAAATCAAAATATGAGAAATAATTAATTCGCCATCATATTAATTATAATCAAGTGATCACATGCATTAGATTGTGCTTACTTCTAAAATATATAATTATATATTCTCCGTCACATGGGCATCAGACAAAAATATTCTCGCTCTGTTTACACACATATACTCTATATTCAATGTTAAAATTCTTACCTATTAAAAATGGGTTCCTTTTATTATTATTATTTTTTAGGATATATATATATATATATATATATATATATACAGCATAAATAATGTCCTAAAAATATTTGCCTATATTTAAAGACCACGACGGCGTTTAATAACAAATGTTATGTCCCTATTTTAGTAGCTAACTGTGCATCAATTAATTAAAATTATCATCTCATGTGTACTCCAAAATTTATTAACAGCGGGAGAACCCTAAGCTGTGGAATCTCTGAAGCTCGCATTTAATGCCCATCACATGATTTCGAGCTTCTAATATGCCATTCCAAAGAAATTAAAACAGCTCTCTTCCCTACCAATTATATAATGTGTACTGAACATATACATATATATTTAATAAGTTTTAATATGCTGCATATCTATCATATACACTGATGTGAGCACCGATAAGATGACACTCACATATTGAATGTGATTAAACGTAGAAAAAATAGGTATCCGATATGTGAGTGTCACATCAATATTTGTCTTTACATAAGTGTGCATCGTGGATGTGCATTATATATATAAATGTGTGTGTATATATATCATGGTAAGTCCATATTAATTAACTGCCTTTTGTTTGAGCTTCTGATATTTTCATTTTAAACATACACACAGTGAATGCATCAATTTCAGCTGTACAAATCTAGATTAAGCTAAAACAATCACAATTGGCAGTTCAATTAATTAAACGGAGGAAAATGGAACTATAGTTGAATTATTTGGAAGGTAATTATTATTATTACCTCAAACGCGTCATTAGTTCAATTAATGTTCAAATTCAAGTTTGTAGACTTAGTTTGTGCGTGTCCGAGTGTGGATTTTAATAATATAAAATGGAAAAAAAACAGACATCTTCACCGTCTTAGACAAACGAAAACGTGAGAGCTCCAATGCACTGCATTAAATGTGTTTAGTGACATGGAAGATTCGAGTGTTGGGATGTTGATGTTTTTCAACTCTAAAACGGTGTGATTATTCTATGTTATATCTAAAATATTTCTCTTTTATGATGCGGTCAAATATTAGCCATTTGATCATCATCAAGTTCTATAAAAATACGATGGACCACATGATTTAATGATATTAGACTAAGGACAAACATTCTCGGTGTAACAAAAACTACCCAAAAATGTGGATGTTTAGCAATCTTTGACATTAATTGTCATTAATTTCTATTATTTTATTTTCGGGTTTCATCGAAGTCATTATAGTCAATTTATCAAGATCCATCATTTAGGGACGGGCCGGAACAGCGGGCCCATCGAAAGTGAGAGATTTGTTGACAATTTTTAATTATTGAGTAAGAAGACGTAATGAGTAACCTCAAATTCCAAAAAACAAAAAAAAAACTTTGTGTTATATATTTATTTGTTGTTTGAAGGTTTTGTTTGGCGGATTAGAATCGAAAGCAAACTCTAAATTCGTTAGACAGACGGAACAAATCAAAGTCGATCTGTACCAATCAAAAGCGGAAATTTGTAATATTTCTTATTTCAAATTTTGAACTAAAATAAAGAAAAACGTTAAAAAGATATGTAGAAATTATTTTTAAACAAAACTGAACTCCATGTTTCGCTTGGAATTAATTCACTACGACTTTAACGTGGAAAAATTCGACCAAATCAATCGTTTCTATCACGCCCGGGTTCAGGCCTGCGGCTGCTCAATTCCTATAGAAACTACTTTATATTTATCTTTATTTTACGAAAATGTTGACTCAAGTTGATATATGAGTATATTGTAAGCTCTTATAAAATATTTTAAACTTTCATCATAACTGGTGGACAATGGTATTACAATCACCCATCCTTTAAACGCAACTTCTTCGTCGCGACTTGCCTCTGTTTCACCAACACCAAGAGTCTAGAGATGCTCCTACATGCTCGATATCTTCACGCGGCCTCGTTTCTTGTATCCACCAGTCTCAATGTCATCTCACAAAACAATATTATCTCCTCTCACTTGCTCCAATTGATGAAGACTATTGTTTAGTCTTTCATCTACTTCTGCCTTTATTTGTTCAGCAAGTCGGGCCCCATGGAGAGTTGCTTCATGCTAATAGTTAGTTTTATCCATACTTACAGGAAATATGTTTGAAATGTACCCCAACCACATGCACAATGAAGATAAACTAGATGGCAAGAAATTTGAACTTCTTGCGTTCAACAAAGTCTCATGGACTCTGGAATTGTTTCAATCTATTAAAATTACGTTGTCTGATCCCACTTCTAAACCTTGAGCTTCCTGAGCATTGCGTCCCAATAATAAAAACTTATTATTTTTATATATTTTCTGTTCATGTCTTTTTTATAGTCAAGAAAATATCTTATAATATCAAATTCGGTTTGAAATAAGTTTACCTAATATTTTAACAACTTATTTTAAAATAAAATTTTGCAGTTTATAATCTCCTAAAAAAATTATATATTAATTTTGGATTAATTTGATATTAACTAAACAAATTTACAATAACAATCTTATCCTAGTTGAGATTGCAAAACACCAAAATGCCAATATCATCCATGGAGAATCAATTCCCGGTCGAAGAACGATCTATCATGATAGAGGAACGTACTACCGCACAAAACCTTTTCATCGACTATTTTTTTCTGAAAATCTAATATATAATAAATAAATGTTTTGTCGGCGATTTCGAATGGTCTCAAAGTCTATTTTTTCGTATTGTTGATGCTGTTAAAAATCATAATCATTATTTTGTGCAACGAAAAAACGCGATCGGGAAACTAGGCTTGACTACACTTCAAAAAGTTACAATAACATTCTGGATACTAGCATATGTGTTACCCACAGATGCTACTGATGAGTATCAAAACCGGTCCAGTCTACTGCAATTTAGCGTGTTAAGATTTTGTCGAGCTATTGTGGAGATATTTAAAGGTCAATATGTAAGATCGCCTACTTCGAATGACATTGCTAGACTACATCATATCAGTGAGCAACGTGGCTTCCCAAGAATGTTAGGTGGTCTAGATAGTATACGCATTGAAGGTGGAAAATTTGTCCATAGCTTTGCGTAGCAATATGAAGGTCGCAGTGGATCTCCAACGGTAATTCTTGAAGTTGTAGCTCATTGTGATATTTGGATATGACATGCATATTTCGGTATACCAAAATCTAACAATGATATTAATATGTTAGAGACATCCCATGTTTTCTCAGACGTTACTAGAGGTATTGCTCCATCGGCGCATTATGTCATTCAAGGAAAAGATTTATCTATAATATATACCCCAAGTGGTCAACTCTTGTGCAAACTATCCAGGACTCATTTGTTCCGAAAAGAATATTTTGCAACAAAACAAGAGATATGTAGATAAGACGTGAAACATGCATTGGTGTCACGCCCCGAAACCGAGACGAGTCATCGACGTTGTTTAACAATTTAATCGTATAACAACAAGCCACGTAGTACATCAAATAGCCAAAAGCCCGTCTATTACATAAATCAATAATCGTCTTTACAATGCGATTAAAACGAAATGTAGAAGCGTAAAACACAATAATATAACTAAAAGACAGAATAACAAGACTGATCTTGAATTGGATTGGCTTCATCACCATCCTCAAAAATATTCTTGTTCTTTATCTTCGATTTGTTTCTCGTTCTTATCTGGGGTGAGAATATAAGGGGTGAGTATTTGGAGAAATATTCAATAAATGAGGGTCGATCGTGCATAACAAATATCAATGTTATAATTATACGAATACATTATCATAATTTCAATAATAAGCATGTTGAATTGAATACGAACAAAATACAAACATAGCACCTGAAAATCATCTCATTTTCATGGTTTACTGATCAGTCCCCTGTATGTTACTCTTCTAATGGCTTAGGCTAAATGAACATTTATTATCTCCCACCGCATGAGGGTTTAAAAAAACATATCGAATATCGGAATTCCTTATCATTTTTAATTCAAATCATTACAGTGCATTTCAAATGTTTCAAACTTGCTCTCAAATATTATAACTAATATCAAACAACAAATTATTCAAGGATTTTCATAACAAATAGAAACGAATATATCATGACGATCGAATTTTCAAAGACATTAAAACAGTAATAAACCCACTTACTTTTGCAAATCTTGCAAGAAAGAATGCTGCTCGTTTTGGGAACCTAAGTTAGCTGCTGCAAGGCTTCGAAAATGGACAATAATGAGCTACTGTAAGCCTTCGAAAATAACTGTTGGTAGTGCGATTCCTCTTAACCTTTGACCACTATTTATAGGTGAAATGATTAGCTGAAAAGGCAGCTGTTACCACTCAATAATGTCTGTTAATAGACCTTAAATTAGCTGTTACAACTTCTCCAAACCAGCTGCATATGTCTATTGAAATTTTCGAATTTTGAAGGCTGCATACTTGTATTTTTATCTTATCCTCTATTATTGTGGAGTTACAACTTGCTCAATTCGACTTAGAATAATGATGATTAAATAGACGGAAACATTCTGCACATTTATTCAAAATGCATGGAATAATACAAGACAAAATTGATTCGAGTTTTCACATTTGGAGTTCTCCAAATTTCATTTGCAATTGTGGAAAATCAAGCACATTTTTGGAGCAAAAGTGATTTGAATGATATAATGAATGCATAATATGATAGTTGAGGATGGACAAAATCTTGATCCACTGATCGAAGATATAATAGAAATATCAACTCCAGACGTAGAAATAAAGAAGAAAGAAACCGCTCAATATCAAGATATATTGGTCAATAAAAAAAATGCGGATGATCAAATTACATTTTGAAATGCAATGATTGATCATTTGTGGGAAAAAATTTCCAGTGCATGCTTATGTTCAAACTGTATTGTGCAATATTATTTTATTTTTATTTCATTCAAGTTCGACAACATATTTATTTAATATATAACAACAAAATAATATTATTTTTAATGAAATAATTATATTATATATAATAAACATAAACAAAGAAAATACAAAAACATGTTTATAAGTTATAATTTCATATTTAACGCTATTCATTTTGATATTATATTAACCAAAAAAAGTGGGCCCTAGTTTTCAGAGTCATCCGTCAACCCGAGTTGAGCAAATCGGTTCCACAAGACGGTTGGTTAGATGGCAATCGAATCGCATCAAAAAGCAAAAGTCCCGAACTAGCATATAAGAACTCATCCATTGAGCTAAAGGGAGAAACCCTAGTCTCTCGCCCACTTTCTCCCGTCTCAAGGAACTCTGCAACTTTGTCAATTTACGAAAAAAGAAATCTGAATTTACATTTCTTTAGTAGGAATTAGAGGATGTCTGACATGTATGGACAGGAGGGTGGTGGATCTGCGGCACCGGCCATGGGTGGAGGTTACGGGGGTTATGGTGGCTCTGAAGGCGGGGGATATGGTGGTTACGGAGGAAATAGTGGAGGTGGTGGAGGGTACGGAGGTAACAGAGGCGGCGGACGAGGCGGCGGTGGGTACAGCGGTAATAGAGGTAATGGTATATGCCTGGGTAGATAGTCTCAAATGTTTTATAGCTTTTGGATATTTAATGTAAGCATTATATTTTCTTCGCTCTTCAATTTTATTAACTGTGACCGGATTCTGTGGTTTTAGGTGGTGGTGGTGGTGGTGGGGGATATCAAGGTGATCGGGGGGGCCGAGGTGGAGGTGGAGGTGGAGGCGGCGGTAGAGGAGGTAGCCGTGGTGGGGGAAGCGGCAGGGAAGGTGATTGGCGATGCCCTAATCAAAGGTAATAAATTTTGCTTGTTGATTAACTTGATTTCAAGTTTATTGCCTTTATTATTATTCCGCGTTTGTAAACTATGTAGTGTTGATGATATGAAGGGAATTGGACAAGGGCAAAACTTGGCATCTCTTTTGCTAGCTCAGAATTTTTTTTATGAATTGTTCAATACTGTCAAGTAGCACAAATTTAGTTCGATAAGGAAATAGTGATTGTGTCCTGCATCCGAATAGTGTGTTGATGAGAATCTGGAAATTAACATTCATGCTTCTGGAGGTAGAGCTTGATTTCGAGCTGCCCCAAGTTCCCATCTGCATTATATTGCCACGGTTTATGTGAAGCAACCATACACATCATGCTATAGGGGTACCAAGGTTTTAGAGCTACACTGGAATTTTAGGGATGCTTTGTCATTCTTTGATTAACCAGTAGTTAAAGTATGTCTGGTCGTGATATTATGTTGTGAGATGCTGAAAACTAGATTTTGATGTTAGAGTTTTTTCACCTGTTACTGTAATTAATTCTGGATCTATGAATGCAGCTGTGGAAATTTGAACTTTGCCCGAAGAACTGAATGCAACAAATGTGGTACACCTTCTCCTACTGGTGGCGATGATCGTGGGGGTAGAGGTAGTGTTGGTGGTTATTCTAGAGGTGGGGGTTACGAGGACAATCGAGGTGGAAGAGGTGGGAGAGGTAACAGTTTTGATGGCGGTAATGGCTGCGGTGGTAATGACTATGATGGTGGAAGTGGTAGGGGTGGATCTTATGGTGGTAACCAAGGGAGGGATGATGGAGGTTACGGACAGGGTGCTGCTATTGCTCCTCCCCCATCTTATGGAAGTGCTGGTGGAAGTTATGCTCCACCTCCAAATACATATGGTGGGAACCCTAGTTATGCTACCGATGCTGTTCCTCCCCCTGCTAGCTATTCTGGGGGTCCTGGTTCATATCCTCCATCATATGGTGCTTCGGTTGGTTATGGTGGTGACTCATTTGGTGATAAACGTGGTGGTGGGCGAAGTGGTCCGCCAGGTGGATATGGTGGGGGTCATCGAAACCAAGATGGAGGTTATGCTGGGGCCGTGGTGGATGCTCCTGAGAAGGTCAAACCATGTGATGAAAATTGTGGGGATTCCTGTGATAATGCCAGAATTTATATATCAAATTTGCCCCCTGATGTTACTACTGAAGAACTTAGAGAACTGTTTGGAAGTATTGGTCAAGTAAACAAATTTCTTTATCTTATTTCCATTGAACAAACATTTGTGAATTTTTGTTACAGGTTCTGCAATTAGTTTGAAGGTGATGTGGCTGTATACATTTATATTGCTGCATCATCTATGATTTGTCACACCCCAGCCTGTCTTGATGCACTTGAGTGTGTTTGTTTTTCCTGGTTAAAGTACTACGAAACTTGCTAATCCTAGTTGTCCTGGGTTGTATAGAAAGAGCTATTCGTAATTATTTCTGCATTTGTTTAAATTTGCCAACAAGAAATATGTATTAAGCCAGTCATGAAGCTGCTTGAATAATTCGAGTCTTTCTGTGACAATAGGTTGCAAGAATTAAGCAAAAGCGAGGCTACAAGGACCAATGGCCCTGGAGTATAAAATTATATACTGATGAACAAGGAAACAACAAAGGGGATGCTGTTTTGTCTTATGAAGATCCGTGCGCAGCACATTCTGCTGGTGGTTTTTTCAACAGTATGATCTTAACTTGGTTTTTCTTTGGAGTGAAATTCTTTCTTTTGTTCTTTTTATATTTTTGGTGTTTTTCCCTAACAGTGCATGACATGAGAGGTTACAAAATTAAAGTTTCGATGGCAGAAAAGTCTACTCCAAGGGTTCCTACTTATGGTTCTGGGTATGTTAATATTTTCTCAAATATGGGTTTTTTTATTACTCCTTCGCGTCAATTTGAATTATCATTCTTTTTATTTATAGAAGCTATAATTATTATTTAAAAATTAATTCATAACAATAATGGTCACATCATCACTTTTTTCTGGCGATTTTATTGCACTTATTAGTACACAGGGTCAGTTTTTAATCTACTTACTGTTATATAGCACATATCAACTTATTGTTTACCTGTTTACCAGCATCGTTAAGTGTGTAGGTTGCTGATAAATGCCTAGGTGAATTTGGGTTACTGCTATTACACGCTATTTCGTGATGATAAAATAATTCATATCTGCAGTTGCATGTGAACTGTGGCTGTTTGTATTGGACATGAATAGTTCACATTTATCTGTTGTGCTATTTTCTATAAAATTTAATGTCCCAGTTTTCCATTTCTAGAGGACAGTGATTATTTCTAGCTCTTTTAACGACTAGTTTTTGAGTGAGTGTTTGTGATGAATTGACAGAAATGATGTCTTGACAAGAATAAGACTAGGTTACTGCAGTTCCCATTCTCATTGAGACTCACTTCCCTTCTTTGGATATAAATGACAAGGGGTAGTATTTGTTGCATTTAGTTGTGATTTTATTGGTGATCCAGGACTAGACTTGTGTGATTGGTCTTTCACATCCAATGTTTTTGTTACGAGCGATCCATTTAGTCACATTTGAATGTGCAGTTTTGACTCACTTGGATTTGGAACTTTTTATCTTTTAAATTTAAATTCAAATTCCTTTTTTTATGAATCATTTCATCAATGTTTTATTCCAGTTAACTATTTGGCATGCACTCACATAGGTCTTCCTACCTCTAATTTAGGGAACACAATTTGTCTTCTGGCTTTGATTTGGTTGGTTCTTCTAGATGATGTCCTTTCACAGTTCTTAACTTATTAATTATTATTTAGACGATACCTTTTATCTGTTCATGAAAACTTACAATGAGCTTTATTTTCGTCAAGCAATTTGATATGCCATTTCCATGCAAGTGATGGTAATTTGCATTGAATCATTGTTTGATGCCTACATGATCATGATACTATGAGTTCTTATTTAAGATGGAGATATATATTTTTCTTCTTTCTGCTCTTGGATTTGGCTTGTAATTAAATCTTCATTGCTGTGTGAGTTTGATGTGCTATCTTGCGTTTTTTAACAGTGGTGGTGGTAGAGGCAACTATGGCGGTGGACGAAGAGACAACCACAGAGATGGGGGTTCTGGTCCTGATAGAAATTACCATGGAGGAAACCGTTCGCGTCCGTACTAAACTTTTGTGGCAGCCTTTTATGTACTAATATTTGTGGTGGGAGGAGTTTTTAATTTTTTTTTTCCTTGCGTGGATTTGTTCACTGACTGGAGACTTAAGAGGTAGGTTGTTCATTACCCTGAGCAAAACCTTTTTTTTCTCCATTCTACCTCCATTTTAAGACTAGTGGGGAGTTCTTCAGTATGGTCTGGGATTAATTGGAGCTGTGTTAATGTTTTTATAGAGGGAAGTGGATATTCTCCAAAGTGCTGCGAATGGTAGGTTGAACTTGTCAGGTGAGTTGCTTTCTGAAATTGCATAATCACAATCTCTCTACAATCAGTCCATTTTGTGATCCCTTCTTCCCTACTACAGATTCCTAACATTAGTGTCTAGATTTAAAATGACTTGAATTTCATAAAACTCTGTCTGCTAGTGAGCGAGAAACTATTATCGTTAACTACCTTATTTGTTGTGGACATGAATATGAGATTTGTGGATTCCATATATTTATGATGTGGATGTGAATGAATCAGGTTGCTTATTCATAATCCATTGGTGAACCATTAATTATTTTTGTTAACTTCCACCTCTTTCTTATGTGAGCATCATACTATTGAGCTGCCCATTGTGTTGGAGTTCCATCTGATTGTATGGGCTTGCTTGAACATCGTGTGCTACTCCAGATTAGATTTTTTCATCTTTCAGCTTGATATAAAATTCTAGACAAAAATTCTATACAAGAGAATTATAATAATAAGATGGCTGTTTTGCATTGTCCAAGTGATTGAGGTTGTCTTGATAACCCCTTGGGGTCTAGGACCTAAACAAATCAAACATGAGCCGCATCAAATTCCAATACATCCTGGTGTTTCGTCCATTTTCACTGTCAAAGATGTTTCTATTTTGCATGAAAATTGAGTTTTATAATCCATATTCTTCTGAATGGCCAAATCGGTTTAGGTTATGGTGCTTTTCCTAAGAAATAGTTTTTTTTCCCATCCTGCTGGTTGAAGTGGGATATTCAAGAGCCAGCATAATTGGGTGCAATTTGCAGAATATGCTTATATTATGCTTTTGTAATCCAATGCATTATCCCATGGATTGTATCTTCTCTGGCTTCCTAGAGTGTCCCCTGTTTATGATATGTATTTACATTTTGAAAAGCACTTGAAAATATTTGTTGATCAGGGAGGGTTGGTGTGCCCTGATGTCGTGAAGCATGTTGCATTTTAGAATTTGATGGTCGTATTTTACCAATCAAGTACATTAATATGAACCATTCGTGTTTCCTCATGAATTGAGCAAGGATTTGGTGGATTAATAGTTTTCGGCTCTCTACCCCTTCTTTTAGTTGCCTTGGTGTATATATTTTTTAGGTAGAGAATGAAATGGGGATTTGGTAATTGACTTGTTACCGTGGAAGGATTATGGGTTATAACCAATTATTAATTATGGTAATTTGTTGTTATGGCCATCTGAACTAAAAGAATTAGTTCTTATTATTTTATTTATTAATTTTCTTGAAGAGGGATTAGTTCAGATTAACTATTCTAGCAATTTTTGTGATGGCCACCACCTTAGCTGAGACTTATTTTGTATTATTAGTTCCAGTTATATTTTTAATGGCCACACCTGAACCAAAGGAATCAGTTCGTGTTTGTTAATTACTTTAAATATTGGACATATTTTTATGTATTGATTTTTTTATTAAGTTTCCAAATCTATGACATGCACAAGTTGCGTGTGGAAAGACTTGTTTTGTTTTTGTTTCCCCATTATTTTCTAGTTTAAATTGCTATATCACTCACATACACATATTGTAGGGCCCGTTAAATGGAACATAGAACTTCCTGGACTTGCATGCGAGACGATAAAAGATTTGACAAAATCCGCGAATACGTATTTATATAATCTCGGACTGTTGTAGTCAACATCTTTTGCTAGGCATCATAATACGGTTCATTAGTCGTTCATTCATGTTTACGATTATGATATAATCAAATCAAATTTGAATATGAAATAATTTCAGAATGATATTTTTTTAGAATATTAATCAAATTAATTAAAGATTTTATAAGCGTATAACGCCTGTCTAGGTTATTAGTCTGTTAAACACGAGTGCATGTAGTTTGTTGTATGAAGGATTCTTTTATAAGAGGGAATTATTAATTTACGAAATGTAAATATTTGATATTTCGAACTTGTGGATTTGTAACAGAAAACAGAATTTGACGCCGGACCTTCTCCATTTTTTGGCATGTAAACGTTTTACGTATTGTTTCCACGTATTTCCCTTTCTTCGGAGAATATCCAGTTATTTTTCAGGTTTTTATTTATTTTTCTGTGTTACAGCTATAATTTTAGATGGGCAAATTGCTGATTCGATCCATCTTTTCTTTTTTTCCCAAAAAAAAAGAGGGAATTGAATTACACCACAAAAGATAGATCAGTTTTTACGAAGGGAGCCTAAGCACATATTGAAAGATAGTGTGAGCCACTATGTTTATTGATCGTGGCGAGAAATGGGCCATATTTTTTGGATGAAAACGGCATAGCTTTGCAATCTGATTCAGAAGAGAGGCCTCAGGAGCATGAGGAGCTGGTATGTTTGTTGATCATGGCGAGAAAAGGGCCATATTTTTTGGATGAAGACGGCACAGCGTTGCGATCTGATTCAGAAGAGATGCCTCAGGAGCACGAGGAGCTGGTGAAGAAAGTGTTAGCACCACAATAAGGGCATCGGTCTCCGCAATCCATCCTTAGACAACAAATTGACCATCTTACAACCTTCCAGAACTGTACGAGTTTCTGCTATATGCGATTCAAATCCGTTCGAGCAAAAGTTTCCCCAAGGCAAATAGAACTATTTCATCCTTGTCTCGTCTCACAATCCCACCCCAAAGAACATCATGTCATCTTTAATGGAAGCGCCAACGTTAATTTTGACAAGGTTTTCAGGAGGGCGCCACCATTTCGAAGGATTTGAATTGGAGCGTGGGGGAGTCGATTGGATCCATCTTTTTCAACATCGAGTGAGAAGAATTTATTTTTCGAGCCTTGGGAATTGGGATGGGTAAAGAATATTCATTTATTTCGAATTGAATTATAAGAATCCATGGGACGAGTTGAATTTAAGTACTTCAGCTTTCCCGAGTTTGTCACAATATTTTCCTCCTCCAAACTCTGCTCAAGTTTGTTATTTGTCAAAAAGACAATCAAAGTCAAATTTGAAACACTAAATTAACTTGGTATTTGATTGAACAGATACCATTAACAGACTAGAGCTTTCACATGCCACTGCGAATTTCTTCCCGCATTAAGAACAAGTTACTAATGCAGAAACGAGATGATTTTACCACAATGATAGTAACCGTCAGAATGGGAAAGGTCGAGATGGTGGAGAAGATCGTCATAAACAGCTAATGATTCAAAACTTAAGCAAGTTGAACGTACAAAAAAGATACCAACACTGCGAAAAAACATCAAATAATTTGTTGGCTGCCGTTTCATAGGGAAGGTTTTCTACCATCTTCTACTCAGCAAACACCATAAGATAGTAACCGTTAGCGATATCATCCAACAGAAAAGTGCAGACTTGTGTATCGAGATTGAAAATGAAGTCTTGATCCCAACATAGAACCTGCAAGTATCAACAGATGGATCAACAGTGGTAATCAATCCCAGACCTGAAAAGTCACAGCTCTGCTCGTTTTGATCGTGCTGCTGGTAATAACTGTTGAATGCATATGAAATATTTCCGGGCCAACTTAGGTTGAAACATGAGCCGCCCGATGAAATTTCGGTGCAGTCAGCAGCAGAACATGCCTCTAAAGCTACAGCACTTGCATTAGATAAATCTTTGTTGTTATTTATCACACACCATTTCGATGACAGGTACTGAACGTCTTGAGCATTCACCAGTTTTCTTGAACCCTGGTTAAAATCAACTTGATACTTGGCTTGGCCATCGAAAGTAAACACACCCCAGTGTCTTTCGAAATTCCCAGTGGCCGTGCTCCTCATATCTTCGTCCAAAAGGCTTGAAATGTATATTTCTGAAGGCAGAGGTTGGGCGTTTGGAGAACTAGTTGATCGGCTATGGAGGTGGCCAACTAGGCCTTTCAAGAATTCCTCGGCAAGAGATGAAGTAGCATTTGCAGCACCATCTGTAGGCCACCCAATTCGACCAACGATAATTCCTACTCGAAGGAATCCAGCATTGGATAGAGCCACAGTGATGGTATTATAGCTCAAGTCGAAGCTGTTTTTGTAGGACTTATGAGTGTCGTTTTGCGGCCTTGCCGAGTCTCTGAAAAGAGCAAAATCAAGAGAAAGATTCTTGTTTTCAAGGTAACTCTGGAAAGGGGATATTGTCACCACGAAAGGTGATCGGTTTTTGCTCAGAAATGCGAGAAGTTCAGTCAAGGTTCTGTTGACATCAGGCCTGAATTGCCCATCTGATGGCAGGCCAGATTCTGAACTGAAAGCATCAAAACTACAGGGAACTACAACTTTAACCTTTTCACCTATGTTAGCTTTATATAAAGCCGCTTGGATGTTGGCAGCTGCTCCTACTGCAAATGGGTAGAATTGCTCACCGTAACTTTGAAGGAATGGCTCGTCTCCAACAGCAATGTAACTGGAACACGTTAACTGACATGAGCAAATTCAAGATAGAAGCAAAAGACATTCATACGATGCTTTTGCCATTTCATAATCAGCGGATAGGCACGGAATTAAGGAAACGAATGAAATAAATTTTCCAAAATGGATTACATAGGATCGATACAGACACAGAGATATATCTCCAATGGTGGAAGCTCAAATCATGAACACAATATCAGGTATAAGTTTCCATCACAAAAAACTTTATTAACCTATTTCCACATAGCTTTACGATAAAAATACTGCTTAGTTTGTCTGAAATCGTTTATTTCAGACCTCTCTTCCCCGATTTCATTCCGTAATCACAAATAATTGATAACTAAAAATTAAGAAATCACACAACGCATGCTTAACCCACTCAAGTGCATGATAAATCAAGGCACAAAAACAGTTAAAAAGGGGAGAGGGGATTACTCACTCAACAAGGACCCTGGAAGCGCCATCAGAGACGAAACGGGTGAGATTATCGTGGACCCAGCTCTCGGCAGCCTTCAAAGAAGAGTTGAGGCTGCGAAGCATGGAATTGGGAATGCCGACAGTTACATGAATATTGGAACCGGACAGTGACTCGAGAACAAGTGGGTCTGCGTCAAACAACTTAACTTTTGCAATGCTGTTTGCTTTCAGCAGCTCCACCGCTTTCGGCGGCGGCAGTGGATGCGAAGCCGCCCTTCCCCAGTTCACGCCAATGCCTTGTGCATTTACAGTGTAGGTAAGGGATGCAACCAATAATACAGCCAGCGCGGGAAAGACGAGCTGGGATTTTGGGATTTCCGTAGCCATTTCTGGGTGAAACTGTGTTCGGCTGTGAATCATAGTCAGGTGCGTACTACATGTTTGATTTTTTGACAGGAAGTATGAACAAGTTCTTGCCGCCGCATAAATTTTTTGGTTCAAATAAACGGAAGATAATTTCATCGTTTCGATTTTTTTTCACAGTATGTTTGGTCCCACGTGCGAAATTTGAGATAATAAAACCCGAAAATAAAAAATAAACTGGACACCGAGATTTACGTGGAAAATCCCTAAAAATTATTAGGGTAAAAACCACGGGCAAGATGAAAAGAATTCTATTATAATATTTTGTGGTGTACAACTCACTCACTGTGTTTCCAAAGAGAACACACCTTCTTAATACAGCAGAACAAACACCTCACAAATATTATAGAACTAATAGAATGAGAGAAAACTCGAAGAAGAGATGATTTCAGTGTGAATACGCGTAGAAAGCGCGTATTCAATCTTCAGTCTTCAAATCCTGCTGCAACTTGTGACAAATAATTCATTTTAAAGAAAACACGTTTTTTTGCCTCATTAAATGTACATTTGCCAATCTGCCGACATTTCTCCCACTTGGAGATTTGATTGAGAATCAAACACATCTCCACACATCCTTTCAATCTTGCCATTACCTGCTGCTTACATTTCCGCTAGACCACTTGAGGATCTACACCACTCAAACTTATCAGTGTTCACTGGCTTGATCAGAAAATCAGCATTGTTATCATTTGTATTAATCTTCTACATATCCACACTTCCTTCTTCTACTACTTCTCGTACAAAGTGAAATTGGACTCCAATGTGTTTCGTCCTGGAATGAAAGGCTGGATTCCTTGCGATGTGCAAGCCACTCTGACTGTCACAAAATAAAGGAGCATTCTCTTTTTTGTGTCCGATCTCCTCCAATAACCTTTTAATCCATATTGCCTCCTTGCACGCTTGAGTAACTGCCATGTATTCTGCCTCTGTTGTAGATAACGCCACAACTGTCTGCAGTTTTGAAATCCAGCTTACAGCTCCCCTCGCAAATGTAAACACATAACCAGTAGTAGATTTCCTTTTATCAGGATCACCTGCATAATCTGAATCGACATAGCCCCTGAGTGTAAAATCCGATCCTCCATAACATAATGCAGCATTTGAGATACCCTTAATGTATATAAGGATCCTCTTAACAGTGCTCCAATGCTCTCTTTCAGGATTCGCCATATACCGACTAACTGCTCCCACTGCTTGAGCAATGTCCGATCTTGTACAGATCATGGCGAACATCAGACTTCCCACTGCTGATGCATATGGTACTCGAGACATCTCCATCCTCTCTGCTTCACTGCTATGACACATCTCGGAGGATAACTTGAAGTTAACAGGAAGAGGGGTCGAGATTGGCTTACTATCTTGCATGTTGAAGCGTTGCAAGACTTTCTTCAAATAATTTCTCTGTGAAAGCCAAATCTTTCTGTTACTTCTATCTCGGTGAACTTGCATCCCTAGAATCTTGTTTACTGGTCCCAAGTCCTTCATATCAAATTCCCTAGCCAACTGTGCCTTCAATCCTTGGACCTGATATTTGTTGGGGCCTGCTACCAACATGTCGTCCACATACAACAGCAAAATAATATAATCATCACCAGACCTCTTGAAATACGTACAAGGAGGGTCTGCACTCAATCTGTTGTATCAAAGGCTCATGATATAGGAATCAAATCTCTTGTACCAACACCTCGGCGCCTGTTTGAGACCGTACAGAGATTTCTTCAACCTGTAAACCAAGTTCTCTTTGCCTTTTTCCGCAAAACCTTCTGGTTGGAGCATATATATTTCTTCTTCAAGATCTACATGAAGAAATGATGTTTTCACATCTAGCTGTTCTAGATGTAGGTCAAACACTGCACACAATGCCAACACTACTTTGATTGTTGTAAGTCGAACCACAGGGGAAAATATCTCATTGAAGTCAATGTCTTCTTTTTGAGCATACTCTTTTACCACCAATCTAGCACGATACCGCTCCACTTGGTTATTGCCATCTCGCTTGATCTTATAGACACATCTGTTACCGATGGCTTTCCTCCTCCTGGTAGTGTAACAAGATCCCAAGTTTTATTCCTGTCTAATGCCTCCAATTTTTCTTGCATTGCTATCATCCACAAAGATACATCCGAGCTTTGAGTAGCCTCGTGGAAACTCGATGGCTCACTATCATCTGATAATAGACAATATGCAATGTTGCTTTCAGTGACATAATCTGAAAGCCAACCTGGTGGTCTTCTGTCTCGAGTTGACTGCCTCACATTGGAAACTTCAGACTCAACATGTTCTTGTTCATCGTGCTCTGGTACTGCTTCACAAGAAACTTGACTTTCATCCGTCTTATTTTTCACCTGAAAAATAGTAGTTTCTGAATTCGGTGTGCCTTTGTCT
The DNA here is from genome assembly GCF_025594145.1 of Primulina tabacum. NCBI lineage: Eukaryota > Viridiplantae > Streptophyta > Magnoliopsida > Lamiales > Gesneriaceae > Primulina > Primulina tabacum. Next base: position 6,240,196 of record NC_134557.1, read on the forward strand.
CCCTTTACTTTTTCTTCCTCGAAGATAACATCCCTGCTGATGACAAGCATGTGAACAGTAGGATCCCACAAGCGAAACCCTTTTACTCCATTAGCATAACCCAAGAAGATACATTTTCTGGATTTCCAATCCAACTTCGATCTTTCTTGCTCATTGTACAGAACGTACACAGGACTTCCAAATGTATGCAAATGAGAATAATTTGTCGGCTTCCCAGTCCACATCTCCATCGGAGTCTTCAGATCAATCGCCACTGAAGGAGAACGATTGATAATATAACAAGCGGTTTTGACTGCTTTCGCCCAAATGACTTTTCTAGACCTGCAGTCCTCAAAATAGCTCTTGTTCTGTCCAACAAGGTTCTGTTCATCCGCTCCGCCACTCCATTCTGTTGAGGTGTGTAAGCCATCGTGAATTGCCTTTTGATGCCCTCATGTTGACAATATGCATCAAATTCGTCACTGGTATATTCTCCTCCATTGTCAGTCCTTAGACACTTGATTTTCTTTTCAGAATCAAGTTCAACCTGCGCTTTGAAATCTTTGAAAATCTGGAAAACATCTTATTTATTCTTGATAAGATACACCCAACATCTCCTAGAGAAATCATCAATGAACGAGACAAAGTATCTCGCTCCTCATAGGGATAAAACCGGTGCTTGCCAAACATCCGAATGAATCAGCTCCAATATGCTTTTGCTCTTTGCAGTAGAAGTGCCAAACTTTAATCTGCATTGTTTACTGGTAACACAGTACTCACAAAAGGGTAGTGACACTTTTGTAAGTCCCGGCAGCAGCTTCTGTTCTGAGAGAATTTTCAACCCCTGTTCTGACATATGCCCGAGCTTTCTATGCCATAACACTGTTAATTCTTCTCCTGAACCAATTGATGCAACAGCTAGTTCTGCTTCTTTGTGTGTTTCTCCCAAAAGTACATACAGATTTGCAGCAACCTTTTCCGCCTTCATAACCACAAGCGCGCCCTTCAATTTTTCATGATCCCGTTCTCGATACGAGTTTTGCACCCGATGTCATCCGATTGCCCCAAGGACAAAAGATTCTTCGTCAGTCCTTTCACATGTCGTACCTCCTGTATGGTACGAATGGTGCCATTAAACATTTTAATTTTGATAGTACCGACCCCAGCGATTTTCAAGGCATGATCATTTCCCATGAATATAAATCCTCCTGAGACTGGTTCATAATGATCAAATCATTCTCTCCGAGACGTCATATGCCACGTCACTCCTGAATCCATAATCCATGTGTCACAAAATTTGTGTCTGCCTTCTGCAACAGTTGCTGCTTTGCTGAATAATATTTCACCACTGCCTGAAGTACTGGCAACATTTCCTTGAAAACTTTTATGGATACTCGTACACTCTTTCTTGAAGTGCCCTTTACCGCCACATTTAAAACAGTAAATATTTTTCTTCTTATTTCTTGACTTTGATCTACCTCGCCTTTGGCTCCCACTGGAATCACGGTCCATAAATCTTCCTCTTATCATCGGTAACGCCTATGCCTGCTTCGAGGTTACCAACCTATCTTCCTTATTCTTGCGCCGGCTTTCTTCTCCGAGAACCGCAGTTAAGACATCGTCGAATCTTAGAAAGCCCATAAGAATATTGTTGGTTATGTTGATGATAAGTTGATCATCTGGTAGACTTTGAAGTTGAAGCTCCGCACGTTCATTTTCCCCTATTTTATGCCCCATGGAAGTGAGTTGGACAAATAGAGTATTGAGTGTGTTGATATGGTCGGTCATCGATGAAGATTCCGCCATCCGAAGAGTATAAAGCCTTCTCTTTAGGAAAATCATGTTGTGTAGCGACTTGACCTCGTACATCTTTGTCAGAGTATCCCAGATAACTTTGGCTGTTTTTATCTCAGAGATACTTGACAAAACTTCGTCAGCTATAGCTAAGTGTAAATTAGCAAAAGCATTATCATTCATCTCATTCTACTTTCCATCATACGCAATCTCCTCCGGTCTATCTCCAATAGCCGCCAAACAATTTTCCTTTCTTAAAATTGCTTGTATCTTTATTTTCCACAGCATAAAATTGCTTCTGTTGAACTTTGTTATCTCATACATTCCCGTCATTATGTCTACAACAATTTAGTAGACTGGACAAAATTAATCCCGCCTTAAATAAAAAATCTCAAAAAATCTTTTCTGATGTGGAAGATCAGTCTAGGCTGCAACCACAGAGCATACTTAGAATTTTAAGAAATTTTAAACCAAGGCTCTGATACCACTTGTTGGTTCCACGTGCAAAATTTGAGATAATAAAACCCGAAAATAAAGAATAAACTGGACACCGAGATTTACGTGGAAAATCCCTAAAAATTATTTGGGTAAAAACCACGGGCAAGATGAAAAGAATTCCACTATAATATTTTGTGGTATACAACTCACTGTGTTTTCAAAGAGAACACACTCTCTTAATACAGAAGAACAAACAACTCACAAATATTATAGAACTAATAGAATAAAAAAAACTCGAAGAATGGATGATTTCAGAATGAAGGAGGGAGCTCTATTTATAGAGCACCTGTTAGTGTGAATACGCGTAGAAAGCGCGTATTCAGTCTTCAGTCTTCAAATCCTGCTGCAACTTGTGACAAATAATTCATTTAATTTATTTCAAAGAAAACACGTTTCTTTGCCTCATTAAATATACATTTGCCAATCTGCCGACATATATAAGTTTTTGTAAAACTTGAATGTTAATAGGTTATTGCATCGTCTCTTGATTTGCCAAATTTCAAGTTTATATTTTTGTGTGTTTTATATTTCACAATCACTTCCTATTATAATGACGTAGAAAAACTAAATGTATACAATACCAATACTTTTATATGCACACACAGACATAAGAAGCCTCTCTCATATTACAAGTTGGAAAAGAACAATATTGAGGAGGTGTATTTAAATAATGAAGATTTATTGACTTTTAATATCTTTTGTAGATTTTAAAAGTCTAGATGTATTCAATTAAGATTTTTGCATACTATACAGAAGTTTGGTATTCAAAATAGACTTTCATAGAGTTTTAAAAAGTCAAGTGATATTCAACATTGACTTTTAAAAACTCTATAAAAGTCTATAGATATTCAAATTTCAATAAACTTTTAATAATTTCATGAAATTCGTTAATATACAAACATTAAAGCTTAAGGTACAACTATAAATTATCAAAAATTGTATTTGGTTAAACCCAAAGATTTGGATGGATTTTTAAAACTTTTAACTCATAAACAAAATATTTACTCTCTCTGTCGCTTCACAATTCACATCACATCTCTTTTTATCTTCTCTTTTCTCATCTCTACTACTCTCTCAAATTTTCGAAGTGTATCTCTATATATATATTCGCCTTTCCTTTTCATATTCTTTATTTTTTGGCTGATTATTCATTTAATAATTTTTTATTTTAATATCATAGAAAATTTTGAATTCTAGAATTGATTTTGCGATTTTTAATTTATGATTTATACAAATTAATGTAATATTCAATAATAATAAAAGATGATATAAAAAAATATCGCTTAATTCTTAATAATTGAATAGCCTCGCAATAACCATGATTTTTTAAATTCTTTTTAGTATTTTAAATTAATATGTAAGCTGTGATATTTTTATTCAAAATTATATTAACACAATGCTAAATAATATTATTTTCACATGTATATTTTAAATATAAAAACAAGGTTATAGATTAATCAATTGATGAATTTTAAAAAATTTACAAACATGCATACAAACATGTATATATATACACATGTAAGTATTAAATGATTTAAGTTTTAAATAAGTAAATTTATTTATTAATATAAATATTTAAAAATTATTTCAAATTAAATATGTTATATGTCAATTAATTATTGGTTCAAAAAAATTAATAAAAAATAATATGATATAATTAAGTACAAAAATTATAAAATCCTATAAAAAAAATTCACAAAAATCTATAGAAATCTTGCAAAAAAGTCTACATGAATCCACATAAATTTGTTTATAAATCTTTGAGAATCTGTAAAAGTCAATAAAAATCTATCAAATTCATAAAAGTCTATCATTTGAAAAATTCATTGAAAGTAATCAAAACTCTGGATTGAATACACCGAGTGAGTTTGCTAATTGCCTTGCTTCTGTTCTGTTCTCTCTAACAGGCAGGGGCGGAGCCAGAAATATGGCTCCGCCCGGGCTAGAATTTTAATCTCTAAAATTTTTAAATATTTTAAATTGATATACCCGGTCTACTATCATATTATTCTAAAATTATACAAAATTTACCTATAAATTTTTTCAAAAAAACCCGGGCAAGCTAATGTCCCTGCGCCCCTGCTAACAGGTCTTTATAGTCGAGCTTGTTGTAAGCTTTTTTAATCTAGTTTTAACTTTTATCTTTGATATGGAGGCAACTGACCAGTGAAGTTGGAGGACCGATATCAGAAAGTTACTCTAGAGGAAGAAAATGGGGCGCTTGAATATGAACAAGCTAGTGCAAGAAGAAAATAACGTGCAAGACTGGAAATGGTGTGTTATCGGTCGCTTCTTGACGGATAGACTTTTAAACTTTACTGCTATGAAGAACACATTGGCATCCGTATGGGAGACCTGTCAAAAGAGTCCGCATTCAGAACTTGGGTCGGTTCTAATCTATATGTGTTCCAGTACTATAATGAGTTAGACGTGCAAAGAGTGCTTCGAGATGGTCGGTGGACATTGGAGCAACATTTATTGGTTATGGCACCACTGGAGTTTGGCATGAATCCCCAACAAGTTCCTCTCTTCTTAGTTTAATTCTGGGTGCAAGTTCACGATCTTCCTAGTGGTTTCATGTCTGAAAAAGTGGCTAAAGACATTGGAAACTTTATTGGCTGCTTTGTGGAAGCTGATCCCAACAATTTTGTTGGCGGTTGGCGAGCATACATGTGCATCTGTGAGTCGATTGATATCCGAATATCTCTCGAAATAAGGATGGAGATAAAAAGGTGGGCGAAACTTGGAGCTGCGCAAACTTTAAATATGAGAAATTACCTACGTTTTGTTTCTTTGTGGCATCCTTGGTCACTCACATAAGTTATGTGAAAAATATTTTGACTATCCGGATAAAACAGTCGAAAAGCTATTTGGTGCATGGCTTGGAGCATCTAACAGAAAGCCAACGAGGTGAAAGATGGCTTCGGTCCGACTACCGTCTGGCAACTCAGGTGTTTTTCCAACCGGTCAAGATGACTCAATGGAAGAATTTTTGGGTCCGCAACTTGATATTCAAACCAGTGATTATAATCTTATCCCAAAACGTGGTGAAGGATCAGGGAAGCAAAGAGGATGATTAATGGGTGGACTAGTGATGTGATAGGGAAAGGGAAAAGCACGGTAGAAGATTGCATGAATCACAACTTGCGTCAAACAAAGAATTTTTAATCGTAGAGCGACCCTAAAGAAGAAGGATAGAGGAGGAAGACGTCCTGGCATGTTCTAATTTGGGTTGTCATTTAAACATTTCTGATCCAAAAACTCAGAGGAGGCGGGCCCTGGAGTCCAAATTGACTACTCTCAATCGGAACTATCGTGATCTGGGCAGCCCACGAACAGTTCAAGAGCTATTGGACCGTGTGTCCAAAACTAAGCCCAATTTTGTGTTTTTAATAGAGTTAAAAGTCGACAAATAAAAGGTGAAACGAGTATGAAGGTTTGTTTATTTGTAGTTCCAGGTGTTAATCATGGCGAAGGTATAGCACTGATTTGGAAAGAACAATATATGGTGAAGTTAATGGCCTGTTCTCATAACTTCATCGACGTGATGGTATCATTACCGGGCAAGGAAGATTGGAGATTGATATGTTACCTTGGTTTTCTGGTAAGGAGTCGTAGAAGCCATTCTTGGGATCTTCTGCGTGCACTTTCGAAAAGGCCCTCCCTTTCGTGGTGCTGTATAGGGGATTTCATTTATATGCTCTCTATTTCTGAAAAAAGAAGTCGATTTCGTCAACCTTTGCCTCTTATTAATGGGTTTCGGGAGGCCATTGAAGATTGTGGTCTGGGTATAAAATGGCTCATGTTTACCTGGGAAAAGAGTGAGGGTACTGATCACTTTGTGGAAGAAAAGATGTGACCGCACGTTGGCTAACTCTTTATGGCTCCATATTTTCAGTAACGCCGAAGTCACAAATTTGGACGTCGTAAATTTTGACCATAGTGCTATATTTTTAAATCTTGAGACTTCTGTGCAGCAGAGATGACGAAGGTTTCGCTTTGAGATTTCTTGGACCTTCGAACTTGAATGTAAGGAAGTTGTTCGACAAAGTTGGAACAAAGGAGAATGGGTCACTATCCAGACTCGTATTGTTAATAATGGGAAAGAGCTGCAATATTGGGGAGAAATGATGAAGCATCGATTTAAGAATTGTGAACATGTCTTCTTGCAGTTTAAGGTTTCACATTGTGAACATGTCTTCTTGCAGTTTAAACTTTGCAAGGTGCGCACGGTGTAATTTGGGAAGAAGGGTATCCCATATCTCAACACCTACGATGGGAGAACCATCCGATATCCTGATCCCCTCATTAAAGCCAACGACACAATCACATTGGATTTGGAGAGCAACAAGATTACCGACTTCATCAAATTTGATGTTGGGAATGTTGTGATGGTGACTGGTGGAAGAAACAGGGGGCGTGTTGGAGTGATCAAGAACAGAGAAAAGCACAGGGGTAGCTTCGAGACCATTCACGTTCAGGATGCGCTCGGTCACGAGTTCGCCACTCAGTTGGGAAATGTTTACACAATCGGTAAAGGTATGAAGCCGTGGGTATCTATCTCTACCCAAGGGGAAAGGTATAAAGTTATCCATCTTTGATGAGGCACGAAAGAGGATTGCTGCCCCAGTCGGCTGCTACTGCTTGATGTTTCATAGCATGGAATGGTGTAGATTGGGCAAGTTTTATTCTTGTTTCATTTTCGAGCAATAGACTACCTCGAGACAGCGGGGTATCATCGCCGGTATCAATTCGTGTTTGGATTTGTATATATTAAATGAGTTATTGGATCTGATATTTTGTAGGATCGAGCGCTTACCGTTTTACCAAAAGCTATAGCTGGTGGTAATGGTGCATCTCAAATCTTTTAAACCGCACAACAACTCAAGTATCACGGTTCGATCGCTCTACCAAGCAGGGACAATTATTGTACCCAACATATTTGTAATTTGGTTACTTGTTTCAAATAATATTAGTTGGATGATTTACATTTTAAAGTAGTCCTAGCACAATTCTTATTGCAATTTTGATTTTAATTATTGTACATATGCCTATCAAATCTTCTCTTTAGACATTGTATTTTATGTTTGTATGAGTGATATTTGGTATGATACGGTCTTATGTCAAGTTTACATATAAATTAATTTTTTGTACAGTAATTTGTGTACAAAATATAACTTATTGTGGAATAATACATTTTTTTTAGTTTTGACATAAAAATTAATTTTTGGTATCATAAATTTGTGTACAGAGCATGACTTATGGTGGAATGATGTATTTGTTATTGAACGGTTCACCATTGTTTAATCATTTACAAATTCAAAAATTTCCGAACAATTAAAAAATATTTTAATAATTTTGGATAGATATATTGATTAGGATCACAAATTTATTAAATTAGATTTTTATAATAATTTTTATTTAAAATATTCCACGTGTATAGATTTAGAAGGATATTACTTTTAAAAAATTCTAAAATTACACCAAAATTATTTATTTCTAGTGTCAAACTTAACAGTGTTATGTGACACGCTCTGCATGCATACATATTATTTTTTTATTATAGAGATTATATTAAGATATAATATTTACAAAATATTTTTATAATAGTTTTTTTAGGTTACAAAATATTTTTATAATTTGTTTTCTATGTTAGAGATGTAATAATTTAAATTTTTTAAAATATATATAACGATAAGTAATTATTGATAAAATGAAAAGTGTTTTAACAAAGAAAACATAATAAACTATTTATATGTACTAAATATGTAGATATGTCAATATATAATATATATAAATATATAAATATCCATATCTGTCATTTACAAATAGCCAAAAATATGAGCCAAAATTAATTAGCAGGAGAATATTCCCAAAATACCTTATCCACTGCACAAACTTTCCGACTACTCCTTCTGGTCTAAATCGATTTTAACAAAAAAAAAATTACTCTAGGTTAGTTGTGAAAATAATCTCATGTTTTTTAGTAACACATTTAATTTTAATTTTAATATCATAAATGTTCACAAATTCTTTAAAATAATCTAAAAATAAATGACAAAAATTTGTGTGAGACGATTTCACATGTCGTATTTTGTGAGACGGGTCTCTTATTTGGGTTATCCATGAAAAAGTATTACTTTTTATGCTAAGAATATTACTTTTTATTGTGAATAACGATAAGATTGACTCGTTTCACAAATAATAATTTTTGAGACAGTCTCATAAAAAATATACTCAAAATAAATATATCATTACATATATCATTATACATTAATTTCAATATTTATAATTTTTATTTTCAACCCGTAATCTCTTTAAGAAAGACATTGAAATAATTAAGAAAATACGATGAAACTGAATAGGCTGAAATGAAATGACTCGAAAGATTAAACACCAAGGAAAGAAACCGAGCACGTTGACAAAGGGTTGGTTCTCTGACAACTCCACCCGCCAAACCCAAATTCTCAGCGCTTTTCCAGCTTCTTCCTCCATTTCCCAATCCCCACGAATCCACATTGCGCGTCGAAATTTGAAAAAATGTACTAACAAACAGAGGATCCCTTCATTATCTAACGGAAATTCTCACCGCTTGTGTTGATATTTGAAGAAATCTGTTTCTGGGTTGCATATATTGATTCAATCTTGGAACCCATGTGGCTTAGGAGAACGAAATCGAGGGTTCGGATCCACAATGCGCCGTCTCCTAAGTTTGCTTGCTCCTCTTTCAAGGATATCCACAGCCTCCTCTCCAACGTTGACGGCATCTGTGTCGGAGGTGGCGGAGATACTCCCGATTCACCTAGAAAGCTTCCAATTTGCCACCGCACACGCAGTGTTAATGCCCTCCTCCGAAGCCTATCCTTACCCCCCGAAGCTCCGGACAAGCAGTCACAAAATGGAGAAATTCGAATCCCGGATGCGGAGAAGAAAATAGTAGTGTACTTCACGAGCCTGCGCGTGGTCCGCCGTACGTTCGAGGACTGCAAGGCCGTCCGATCCATCCTCCGTTCCTTCCGCGTGTCGATCGACGAGCGGGATCTGTCAATGGACTCCGGGTTCATGGACGAGCTGCAGAGGATCCTGGGCCAGTCGGAGAAGTCCAAATTGACGCTCCCGAGGGTCTTCATTGGCGGCAGGTACGTTGGTGGGGTGGATGAGGTGAAACATCTTCACGAGAGCGGCCAGCTCAAGAATCACGTTGAGGGGCTGCCGCCGGAAGATCCTGGCACGTGCGAGGTTTGCAGTGGATACAGATTCATTCTTTGCCGAGCGTGCAGCGGAAGCCACAAGTGCTACAACAGCGAGAAATCTGGCTTCCGGAGTTGTACTATGTGCAATGAGAATGGTCTCATTAGGTGCCCCTCTTGTTCCTCAGCACCCCTCTGATCCTCTTCTAAGTTAAGTCACAAGTTATTTAGTTAGAACCAGCGTTAGATTTGTATTTGAAAAACGACCAGAAGTGGTCTTTATGACATGGGAAAGCGCCCGCAACTTTAGTTCTTTACCATTTCTAATTGTGGATTTGCTTTCTCACGCCCTTTAGCTGATTTTAACGTAGTTTTGTGTTGATTTTGATGTCGTTTTGTTTGTAATTTAGTGGCGGAAAGAAAAAGGAAAAAAGAGAGTAGTGGGAAGGTTCATACATCGATCCGTTATTGTGTTACTATACAGAATCTATTGTTGTTTTATTCTTGAGCCTGTCATCCTTCTGTTATTTCCATCTTCGTTTCTCATTATTTGCTTACAGAAGAATATTCATCTGTATGCTTGGATATAGATGCCAATTGCCAGTTTTAGCATTTTACCATGGAAAATGGACGGTTCAAGAATTTAGTTGAGGTACTCTGATGTGCTTATATAGAACAATCGAGTTCACTCCCCCAAATATAATATTTTTATAGGAAAAGTTCACAATCGATGTTGATTCAAAATAACAACTTCAATCATGGAGTAATCTGTTCTAAACACACGGGATGATTTCTTTCATTAGGATGTCTTGTGAAAACAAACTTGCTGATAAGAAAGTTTCGATTTTTTCGCTTATGTTTACCTGCTTGTGCTTTAGATATAGTCCAAAACCTCAACCTTGGCTGCAAAGCTAGTCTGTGTTTGTCTGTGGTGACTCAATTATTTATTTGTTGTTCTGACTTCCATTTATGCGAACAGATTATGCACTTGTTAAATATATAATTTGATGATATTAGTGTATTTTTGCGGAACAAAATACTGAAAGTGTTATGGTGTGAATGAATTTTGTACACTCTGTAAGGATCTGGTACATGCATGAGGCCATGTGAATATCCATAAAGCCCGATTTTTATTTTTATTTTAATTTTTAGTTGATACTGCACATCTGTGAAATCTACAAATTGTCTCTCTGGATGGTGTTAAAATATTAACGGAGCTGTTCATGGACCTGTAACGAATCTTCGTGTGCTGGTGAAATCTGCAAATGGGATGTAGTTTTCCGTAACCTTGGTGCTAGATATATTTAGACAACCGGTGACTCGGGCTTTAGATAGATGCAGTGTGGACCACCGTAGCAGAAATTCATGCCGCAATGCACAGTGGTGGTTGAGCAATCACCAAATGATGGCATGAACCTATGGTTGAAGGTAATACGAAGTTTCACCAATATCGATCTCCAAATAATCTAGGATGTGCCACTGGTTGATGTGGGAGGAACTGTGGGAAGCCTGGGACGAAAGAGGTACAGCAGATAGAGATGGGGTGGATCGACGTGGCTCGCCAGCTTCTGTACGTAGTTGTATGAATAGTATTCGAATTCAAAACCAAATCTTTCGAGCTCAGCCAACATGTAGATTCAAACTGAAGCTCACGTATATGAAGTTTGAAAAACCTGCATTTATATTTCGAGTTAAATTATTTTTCATGCATCGTTCTTTAATGTTTCATTGTGGTCCAGAGTTATTTATGTAACTGTCACAATTTATGAACCATAAATTGTAACGTAAATCTTTGAACTAGTAAATGTTTGCAACTGTGATAAGTTATCTATCTATTATTTGTAAGAAAAACAAACGGAATTTAATGATGCCTGAACAGGTGAAGCGTAGATGGTTTCATATCTGAGTAACTATGTTGATTTATTTATTTTTAATATATATATATATATATATATATATATAATTATATTTGATTTTATTTATATTATTAAAATATTAAAATTTTAAACTTGAATAAATAAAAAAAATTATTTTTATATATATAAAATATTTAGAATTTAAAATATATAATTTATTATATTATATTATATTATTATTTATAATATAATGGTTTTCCGATCTGACGTCGTTTCAACCTATCAGACCAATTGAACTTTTTTAAGATAAACCGGTTCGATAACTGAGCTAATAACATTGGCAAAAACTTGTATGAGACGGTCTCGCGGGACGTAGTTTGTGAGACGGATTTCTTATTTGGGTCATCCATGAAAAGTATTACTTTTTATGTTAAGAGTATTACTTTTTATTGTGAATATCGGTATAATTGACCCGTCTCACAATAAAGATTTGTGAGAGCGTCTCACAAGAGTCCTACTCAATAACATTAATCAGAATGAGAATTGTTTTTCAATTTTTCAAAAAGCAGAAACAATTATACTAAAATATTAAAAAGGATACACACCGAAACAGTATTTTATAGAGAGATTTAAGCAAGAAAATAGTTGTACTTCAAGATTTAAAAATTTAGTTGATCTTCGTGACATAATGTGTAGTTGCACATTTGAATTTGTGTAGAGATTATATGTAGGATTTAAAAATTTGCTTCTATTCATTCCATCGCTGTTGACAACTAAATTGGGGGCTCACATGATCGGCATGTGCACCCCACAAGACAAGACTAATGAGTAGCAGATGGATGCCCTTCAGAGCCCCTTTGGCAAAGTCGATTAATACTGCTGCACTACAACTTTTTGTTACCATATGCTTAGACAAGAATCTTGGACAATTATTCTGCGAGACTTTGATCCTACGTACTGACACATATCATTAATCTCCACGCACAGTTGATGAATACGAAACAGATCTCTGATCTTGGCCTTCACTCGTGCGTGTACATGATATCATCAAAAGATCATAATACAAGAAACAGTGGGACTAGGCCTCATTTAAACCTGGTGTTGCATACAGAAATATTGGTGAAAAGTGACCATGACGACTCCACACAGCTCGAGCCGTGAATAGTAGATGTCCCTTGATGAAGATAGGTGTTCGAATCACATTGGGGACTGAGTATGGAAAGAAAAGGCCCAAATGCCAAGCTGACTCTATTTGTGACAAAAAGATCAAGGTGTGGTCATTGTTTTGGCAGACAAAAATAAGTGAAAGTAAAATGAAATAAATAAGAAGGATTCTTCCTTTTGGCACCATCAACAAGCCATTATAGAGACATGTAGAACAACTACATTTTGTATCTCTATGGATTAGGTATTTCATTTAGCCCCTTGATGCTTACTATAACCAGTTAAGTCCTTAAATCATTAAACTTTTGGGTCCATTAAACGCACACGGCCTTCCCTTCCGATCTTTATTTCTCCCAGGTAAGTCTATTGAATATATTATGTCATGCAAAGTTAGTTACAAGAATAGTCATACTAGGAGAGGCATATTTGGATTCTTCTCGTCTTAATTACGTAATCGAAGGGTAACTATACATGGTAGACTGAGAATATTGGTATCGCTTCATTTTTCACAACAGATACTATAATACTGAATAACAAAATACTCAACACTATGAGATAACCTCAACTTCATGAAAACAAAAGCTTTTCATGGTTGACACTATATTTTCATTTATTTTGGGGATACTCAGTTGCAAGCTTTCTTTAATGCACCATTTACTATCGTTAAACTAGATAGCACAAGAAACTTACTACTATCGAGTAGCACTTGTGTTATTGTTGCTGACACTCATCAAAGTCGATACAATTTCGGAAAATTGTGGCCGTTTAGAGGGGGAGTTGTTCCAGCATTTTATCATCAGCAATCTTAGAATCTGTGGGCAGCCCTCGGGAATTTCAGGCCGAAGCCCACAAGCAGCTATCCCAACTGCAGCTTGCACTGGTGAATAAGCAGAATAAGCAATCTCGCCGGTCACCATCTCCCATATTACCATCCCAAAACTATAAGCGTTGCTCATCCTCGACTCTACAACATTCTCCGGATCACCTGAAATGATCTATTATTTCCAAGAATAAGTTAGATCGATCGAATGACCAAACCAAATAAACAAGTATGTTCCACATAGAACGCTTCAAAAAAATGAAATTTTTTCCGACATTGACCAAATTATAGAAACAATTAGCATCAACAAAGAGAGAGCATCCAAGAAAATGTATGAACAAATAGTTGAACCAAAACCAAACCAAAAGCTAAAAATGGAATTAAAAAGAAGAGAACACACCTCAGGAGCCAGCCATCGATATCCATCAGTTTCATACTCCATAGCCTCACCAACACTCTTGCGAGTAGCAACTATTCCCATGTCTCCAACACAAGCATTCCCATGTTTGTCTAATAACATCCTTTGAGTATTCAAGTCTTTATAAGCAATACCATGATCATTCATGAACTTAATTCCTTCTGCTACATCTACCAAAATCCTTACAATTTCTTTCAGATGAAGTTTCTTGTTCTTCATAATCAATTCTTGGACGGATCCTCCCTCCATCAATTTTGTCACGATGCATAATCCGTGATTCTCATCTATAAAAACGCCATTGAACTGCAAGATGTTCTTATGTCCACAAGTCATCAATTCCAACAAATCTCTCCTTAGCTCAAACTCATAGGCATGTCCTTTGTCACACCCTTTGATCTTTTCGATCCCAACTTTTTTACCCTTGAACGTCCCCTTAAAAGTACTTGGTCCAATCTGATCTATTATCTCGACAGAATCGTAACTCAACAACCATTTCCCCACCCCTTCTTTACCAGAAGTCACAGTCTGCCATTCATCAACAGAAACTGCAATCAAATCATCTGGAAGAGGGAGTTTTAAATGAACTTTTGAGCCCAAATTTTCTCCTCCATTTCTATAATTTTGATCTCCGTTACAATCTTCTTCAATGTCTCCAAGATCCCTTCCCTTAGTACTCTCCTCTTGGCATCCGCAAAGTCCAAAGGAGAGCTTGATGGGATTGTGTTTTGGCCTCTTTAAAGCTAGTTTAAGTGCATTTTCAATCCGGAATTTGAATAATTTTTCCTGCCCAGTTTGAATTAAAAGCAAAACTATTCCCAGAGTAAAACTCTTCTTCTCAAAGATTTGTAACTTCTTACAGAAAATCGAAGAACTATCGAGAGCCCCTGACATGGCTGGCCATGAAATTGAAGAGTTACAAGCAAATGTAAGCTTAAATACGGAGCCATTCACTTCATCATCAGATATTTCTTGAATCATAATAGCCGGATGATCCTCCGCCGATGCTTGCTCCATCAACTTTATGTGCAAGAACACGTCTTTCATTTCAAATCCCGCTTGTGCATAGCTATCAATATCAATAAAAATGATCAACTGAGTGCTCAAGAAACATAAACGGAAGATATTTGAATGAATGCTTTCACCTGAGGGGTAAAGAATCATAATGTTTGCGCAGATTAGAGACCAATTTCTCTGGAAGTTGACTCCCGGGGTACAGCTGCGTCAAGCTCCGTACAACACTTCCCCAAACGTGTCTCCGGCACCCCGAAGGCTCAGTGGCCTGCACCTCACGAGCCGAATCGAAATTCAACGAGTTCTTAATCGAAGCAATGGCCTCCGACACATTGCGGCTCAGCCGCTGGAAGCGCTTCTGCAAGGGTGACTCTCGAATATTTGCGGTGGCCGAGGAGTTGGCGGCGGCGGCGGGGGGTGGGTTCGACGGCGGGCACTCGGATCTGTCCTGGGTTCGCATGAGCACCTGCTCCACCATGTCCTCATCCGTACTGGTTCTGCTGGACCAGCACTCCAAAGCCGCAGCCATATCGGCTCAGCACAAACTCAGCTTTCGCAGATGCACTGCACTGATATATATACTAATATCTGAAATAATTACTTTTTTCCATCAGACACGAGGAGTGGCTCTTGACTCACATTGAGATAATCAAACTAAAACAGATTAAATAACAAAACCGGAAGAAACCAATAGAATTATGAGTGAAGCATGGGAGGAGGAACCGGGTGTTCCCTGGACTACTGCTCTGTGACATGGATGAGACCGCTGGCCTTGCCGTTGTTGGCCATTGATAGTAACGGTGCAGCCGACCTGGGCTTCTTTTGCTTGAGCCCAGCCCACATTCCTTTTTTGTCCCATTAAAAAATTATTAAAACAATTTTTTTATTTTTTTTTATTTTCCCCCTCTTAAAAAAGTTAATAAAAATAATCATTACAAAGATAACTCATAACTTTGTCTCCTCTCCCCATATTACTGATAATTGCATTTATCAAATTGAATCATATTTTCAAGAATGTAATTGCATTTCTCAAATTGAATCAATCTTGCCTTGATGGTAGCTGGAAATTGACATTTTAAACCATAAGACAATGTTCCAACAAGTGTCTACACATTATCAAACACTGTGGAGACAAGCAAATTATATCCAACACCCGAATCCCCGTAGGTCCATACCTTTTTTAATATCCCAACCTTCTATAATAATGAATGATTTTTTTTTTTTTATGTTTGCTTATTGTGTTACATTCAAGGTTCTAAAAATCGTGAAGTACCCCGGAGCGTTTTTGTCGAGCTTCAAGCTTAAAAGTGCGTTTTAGAACACCGGTTACATTGCATGTGAATCGTAATTAAAACCATGAAATCATGCATTAATTTAATTGCATATATATCCTTCACAAATGACAAATAGTTGTAAATGGAATAAATGGAACAGTGTCTGAATAAATTGTAGATTCGAGGAAACGAAAGTAAACAATCTTGGGATTATATTATATTTCTAACAAGGAGGAAGATCAGGTGGAGGTGGCTCAATGGACTGCAACTCTCCATCTCCATTCTCTACCAAGAAAGCCATAGACAACCCCCAAGCTAGATGTGAATCTATGTGACAATGCATCAACCAAACTCCTGCACAAACCAACAGAATCAAGCTATCTAGTAAATGAACCAACCATATCTGGTGATGATGCTTAAATGAGTTACGATTACCTGGATTGTCGGCCACGAAACGGATAACGGCCCAGCCGCCAACGGGCACGTTTATCGTGTTCCGCAACGGGGGGTCGACGAGGTTGAATCCAGCCGTGTCTCTTCTGGGGTTGAAGTTCCCGAAACCTTGTGCCATGACATAGAAATGGTATCCGTGAAGATGAATAGGATGGTCTTCTGTCGACACAATGGCCGTGTCTTGTAAGACAATCTGCACATTTGAACCGAACTTCAGCCTGTATAACTTGGTGCCGAATCTGGGCTGCCACAATGCACGGCTCACGTTTCCGGTGTAATCAAACGTGACAGGCGGAACCGGTGGGAAGTCTGTAGTGTAGATTCCAGGTATGTTTTGGTAGTAAGCTTGTAATAAGGAGGTTCTTCGAGGAAGAAGGAATGATACGTTGTTCATGCTAGCCGCGAAGCGTGTGTTATTAGGGCCCTGGCATCTTGGTCCAGGAAAGCAGTTCACAAGCCCCAATCCGACGGTAAAGAAGAGATTCTCATCGATTAGAGTAGGGACGACTTTTGCTTTTTTCGAGGCTAGGTTCCGTACCTGGCTCGTGTATGCTGTCACGGTTGCTGTGTCGTTGAAGGCGGGAATTATCGGCATTAATGGCTTTGAGGCTGCGACATTCTTGCCACTGCAGGAAGCAGATTCGTACTCCAGGATTGCAGTGGCGGTAGTGTTGTCAAATGGCGCGTTTTGGGCGGAGTGGTATGGGCTTGCTGTCATGTAATAGTGGCCTGAGGGTTGGTTTGCGGTTAGAAGCACATTGGTAGTCTGTCCCGGCCCGAGCATGATGATGCGGGTGGTGAATGGCTTGTTGTAGGCTGCGTCGTTCCCAACTACAGTTAGCATGTGCTTGGCTACAGTGAAGAAGAGTTCTTGATTGAGTGCAGCATTGATGATCCTTAAAAGAACTGTCTCCCCGGACTTCACATGGAACTTTGTAGTTTCTGTGACAAGAAAAGACAAAATAAATCAGTCGATGAGACTCAACCATTCGAACGTGTGAAAAAAGAAAATCGAGCCAGTTGTCCATGTATCAGTATCTAACCTTGGCTGGAACATTTTTATAGATCTCCAGGTTGGCCGTTGATAGTGTATGCGTTGGACACATTAGGTGCAGCACCCGTAAACTGAGCCTGTCGAAGGACGCTAATGATGTCTCTATTCCACCATTCCCCTGTCCAACGGAAAGAGAATCCGAGTCCCGTTACTTAGATGTATGTCCTTAGAGTTAATATGCATGTGCGCAAATATGAAAATACTTTCTGATTTTAATTTTATATGTACCAAGGAGTATAGGGATGTCCTGTTTTGGTTCTGGAAAAGGATAAGGAGCACCCAATTTGGGGCGAATAATGAGTGCTCCCTAAACTGTAGCTCTTAGCCATTTGCTATGAGCATGCCACCACAGTGTGCCATCCTGGTTCTCGATAGTGAACCTGTATGTATAGCTTGTTCCAGGCTGAATCGGGCACTGTGTCGCATATTCCGGGCCATCAGCCCATGGGGTTCGCATCTGTCGAATACCGTGCCTATCAGGCAAATTTCGTTAGTACCGTTGTATCAATATTTTTAAGTTCTAGCTTTTGATAAAGAATTTTCTTGTGTACCAGTGGAGAGTGACGTTGTAGCGCGCGCTATTTATGACTTTAATGATGAGCTTATCGCCATCACGAACTTCTAAATTCGGGCCTGGAAACTGTCCATTCACTGTGATTATGTTGTGAGTTTTGCACAACCTCTTCACTGGAGTTGCCTGGACCTGTCATGCATATAAAATACCAAAACATCACTACTCATTCTAAATAGGAGAACTAGGTAGCTAAAGGAAGTTAGTTAATCCAAAAGCTTCCGAGAAATAGCAACTTAATACAATTTCGGATCGACAAAATCAATTTGTTTTCGAAAAAAATTATATGTAAAATTTGAAAAAAATAAATCTAAAAATGAGGGCTGACTATCGAATCGCCCCTAGAGACATACAACAAATTGATGGTAATGTGTCTCAGCGTTTGCTGATGAGAAGGCTGAGAACACAGCAAGAAGAATGAGAATAGAGATACTGTTGCATTGCATGGCACTAGGATTGAGGTGCTCCATGTTTCTTGCTTTTTATTTTCTAGTATGACACTAATCACCGATGGGTTTGCCTTAATAAATGGACTTCAGTTTGTGTACTGCAAAAATTGGTTGTTTTTTGGGAACTTGGTTTGGTCAACAAAGACACCAGACTTGTATAAAGTTAATCTAGTACCATTTGGTGCACCCACTAGCTTGATTTGTAAAGGTAAAAAAAAATGACAAGTTAAAAATAAGCAAACACAAACAGTTCTAAAATTTGAAGTTTTTTAAAGTTTTGTTTGTAATTTTCTTTTCAAAATATTAATCCAACCGGCCAAAATATGCTCACTCACCTTCGTGGGTCTGATTCTGAACAAATTTGGTGATACAGTCACATTACATATCGATTGAAGGTGCATGACGAGAGAGACATACGAGAAAAGTACACTTTTTTACATATGTGTGTGTGTGTGTGTAGTCCCATAATGGAACCATACACAAATGTCCTAAAAGGACAAACAGGTGAAAAGCCTGTGAATTATTGTGCATTAAGTAATCTACCGTAACTAATTATCCATGTTCATTATTTTAAAAAAAGAGTCGTTAATGGGATCCCAAGTTTGAGGTTTAGTAATGACGAGTCATGGTGCAGTTCAATAGCTCAATGTAACCAACCATGGTCGGACCTCCAATATTAAATATTGAAGATATTATTGTATTGTAAGAATGAATAAAAGTCAAGTCATCGAGATTGTCTTTCTGTTTATTCTATTGATTCCGTGGATATGAGATACTCAAGATAAAAAGAACGAGGAAAAGAATCCACGGGTATAAATATCCATGCAATGCAATCTCCCTAATTTTTCTGTGCAATCTCCCTAATTTTTCTCCCTCCTTGAACAAATTATTTAATACTTCACATAATTATATTATTTTTGTTTCATTTCAAATTAATAATGAAATATCATTTTATACGTACAACTGTAAATGGACGACTTACATACATAAAAACAAACCCATATCAGAGCCAACCAACAAGCTTGTTCCATTTACAGAGCATTTTGGGGATTCCATAGCATAAATGAAGCGTTTTCATGGATACACAGTAGACATTCCTCTGAGAACAGACAACTGCGACTCACAATAGCAAAGAAACATTGGGATGAAACCAAATAACGCATACTGACCGGATTAACCGATTTTCTGGCAATTTACAACATAGCAAATAAAGAAAAGTTACATTATTCTTGTATGTTACAACGCATCAAATCGAGACAATCTTTAAACATCTATTGTGTCATTTCCATGTATTGATGAATTGAAATAACACCTAAGAGGAAAAATGAACTAAAAAATGACAGAACTTAGAAATGGTAGCCGCAAGCAACATCTATCGCTCCTAAAAAAATCCAGATGAAATTTCAGCTACAGATTCATACTAAGTTCCTGTAATGATTTTATTTTCAATTCACAAATTCTGAGGAACTCTGACAGTAAACCGTGTTGCCCAGAAATTATCTTTCTTGGAATATCAGCCGCAATCCAAGAATTCAGCGACTCGAGAATTCTATCCCCTAGATCGGCATCCTTCATCAGTGAAAGAGAAGACTCGAGCGCTTGGAATACTTTGCCAGGCCCATTATCGTTTTGGTCCTGAATTGTGGAAAATATTGCTTCGAAATTTTCATCTTCTGGTTTGTCAAGTTGTTCTTTTAACCATTTCACAATTATGTGTATTGTGTCACATAGGGACCGGATTGAATTCTGTAACGTATAAGAAATCTGCAAATTTGATTGTTCTGTAGGCCCACCTTTCTTTTTCTTTTTCCCTGAAGGAACAAGTGACCGAACACAAGATTGGATGATTAAGCCATGCCAAGATAAGGGTTCTGTTATAAGTTGAACCAGAAAAGGAAGAGTAGCTCCAGGAGAAGAGACTACTGGCCCTGCAGAATTAATCTTCTCTATTATGGACTTTCTCAGCATAGAATTCACAATATGCCATGTACCAGAGGTAGGGTCGCTTCTGTCCGAAAGCATAATTTCATGAGAAATTAAATTCCATGCATTCAAAAAAATGCAGAAATTTATCCAGTCAATAATGTCCGAACTTGGTTCCTGCACAACACCACAACTTTTAGTTGAACACTGAAGAAGAGTATTTGAAAAATGCACACACAGATCCAAATTTGAAGTAAAGAAATTCGCCATGTAAAGCCAGATCAATGGTAGTTATTCTTAAACCTGATAGGATCAGAAGGATACGAGAAAAACTTTAATATCATGTTCATGCCTAAGTTGACAATTAGGAACAAATGAATGCCCTCGTTAGAACAGGACATTACAACACAGGTGGTTACTGCTTTGTGATTCAAGATTAAAACATGTCCACGTGGTTAGTTAAACACCACGGGCTATACCCAGACTTTAACAGAGTCCGAAAGCGTGCAAATAATAGAGTATAAAGATGTCTCATTAAAAGAAAGGGAGAGTAGAAAATAACGAATATTTCTGAAGATGGCAAACAAAAGAGCACGAACACGGATGAGATAGCATCAAAGCATATAATGATTCATATTTATGACTCGTTGCAGAATACCCAATAATCAACGTGCATGTGAAACGTGGCACCATACTTACTCCTAACATCACTAACTGTCACCAACAAGGCCTATATTTATGTAAGTCTGATATATGTGTGTGTGTGTGTGTGTGTGTGTATAATATTTATGCCAAATATTCCAATTGGATTTGAAAATAAAATGTTGCTGCTAAAGAAAAGTAAATGGCCATCTCAAAGACTTGGTGAAAACTCACAACTATCCATCTTAATACCAACTAATAGCAGAAATCTCAGCCTTAAATAGTACTCCTGCGGTTTTTTTTTAACAGCAATAAATCTCGCGTGCTTCTACAGATATCCATTTTCATTCCGTCCGGTATTATTTTTTATTTCCCCAAGTCCAAATATGAGGAAACAATCATAATGAAGAGCCAAATCCCCAACTGACCATAGAATTGGTCTCTTATAACATGCTCAACTAAGAAGCCTTCTAAATTGTAAAACACAGATCTGGCCAAGTAGTTCAAGAATAGCAACAATACAGAAAAACAACTGTGACATCAAAATGAACATACCTCGAAGGATTTCTGGCCACTAGAAACCCCCAAAACAAGTTCAATTGCATCCATGAAGCGATATTCTAATATCTTAGCATGGCGCTCGAGTAAAAACTTTTGTTCCACTGAGAGTTTGGGATCAACAACCGATCCATTGGCTCCGATATTTTTCTTGACTAACCCTGAAGCAGAGTGTATTGACAAATATACCATCCGTGGAAGAATAGACCTCTTTTCTATCAAATTTAGCACATTTGCTTCTGTCTGTTTGATTTGGTTATACTGAGAATAGAGTGGAGTAAATTTCAGTGAACCCGTATAGATACTGAAACAGATAGAGAGAAGCAAAAAGAAAATACCAGACACAGAAAAATACTCATATGTAGGAAAGAAAGGCATAAGAAAAAAGAAAAATTTGTTCAATGACTGACAGCTACATTTAATACCATAAGCATTAGAGTGACTAAAATTGGGAAAAATGATAATCTAAAATAAGTTAACTAAATGGAAAATTTGATTTTAATTAGGAAACTCGTTAGTTTAATAAAGGTTTCAGTTAATTTTTTAAATTAAGCTAATGGAGTAAACATTTAATTTTAAATATTTATTAAACTTTAAATAATGAAATAAAAGTAGTTCATATATTTCCTAATTTTAAAAATATGAAGCGCATTTTCATTTAACATAAGATGATAATTAGTAATTGCAAATTCAAAATTTTTATTTATTGAGTTGTTCAGAATCGAGATAATCACAATTATATTAAGTTACAAAATCAAACACCTTTTTAACAACTTTAACGAGAATTTATATCGCAAAGGGCAGAAACATTCTCTAGTTGTTCAACATCACAAAAATGTTACATCACGTGTTTGCAAAACTGACGTTAATTTTTTTCTACAATCTTAACAGAACAAGTTTTATTCTTAAAAGGGAGAATCATCAAATACTAGCATAGTTTCCAGTTTATCAACACTTTCTTGATTAAATTACCTGTTATCTTAAAACTAGAACGCTATTAAACTTATAAAATAGCATCTTTAGTTATTTATAATATTCACATGTATTACCATATCAAATTATTTTTTTCATCGAGTTTAATGGGATTTTCTGTTCTCATAAAAAAAGGACGAAAAAAGTTTTAAATTCTGATGAAAGTAAACCATAAGACTTCCCCATAATCACATTCCTTAATAATAATTAATGGTAAATTTTCACCCACAAGAAAGAAAAGGGACTTCATCATTAATTATCCTACTAAATTCATGTTTCCTAATTTTTCCCCTAAATTTATAACGAGTTATTTTAGTCTATTGAAAAGAGGAAATACTACTATCGTTTGCACTTTTATAACTCATAAAAATAAGATAATAGTTGCATAGGCACTGACAATGACCTACAAAGGCAGCCAAGATATGGATTTCATCAAATCAGAAAACAAGGAGGATTAAAATTCTAAAAGAAAGTATATTCATTAGCAATAAAAATACGATAAGCCTTGGTCAACCCAAAAATAGAGAAATATTGACCCACTGTGAATGCCAGCCTATACATAACTAATTTTCCATGTTCATTTACTGATGTTTCTCGTAATATTAAAGCTTCTTTGCTTCTAACGTCTAGGCATTTACCATGGAGAACATATAGTTAATTTACTAAGTTGACGGTGGAATTTCTTACCATGTTTGCTGTAGGACAATGAGACACTCCTTCGAAAGCTCCTGGAGATATGGAAAAGCAGTCAATAGATAATGTAGCCATCGAAATTAACTATCAAGTCCCAAAATAGCTCTTTAGTTAGATGGTGACACCCCGTGCTAAGACAGATTTGGGAAGTAAGAATATATTACGATTACCCTAGAAAAATGGTCACAGCACATTCTACAATTAAGTTTGCTAATTAAGTTCTAGTGATGATGCAATCACAAGAAGAGAAGCTAATAAAGTTCTAGTGATGATGCGATCACAAGTAGAAAACAATACTGACCCAAGAGGTAATTTTTATCATTTGTGGGTGTCCATCAAGGTCGCAACTTCAAATCTTCATTAAAAGTCAAAGGTTTGATTCTGATCTCATTTGAGAGCCCAAGAAAATGAGTTCCAAACTTCGAGCTCTCCAAGATGGACTGAAAAAGTATTGAAAAAGATACAACTTAGGAAATAATATTCTTTCAAAAAGATACAATCTGGGAAAAAACTAGATTACTCATCTATATAGTCCAAAGTTTGATTTCTACAATACATATATCATTCAATGACAAACAAGGAGGGTAAATAAATATCCATGTTCACCCAAATACTAAAGTCGCTCAAAAGTAAATTTAGCAACTGCTAGAAAATCACAAATCCATAACATGGTTACCTCTGCTTCATCAATGTTATTTGAGTTCTGCTTTAGCTGTAAAATGGCTACTTCAATCTTCGCCATCAAATACTGATTTGAGTGTTGCAATCTCTCTTTAAATTGGACAAATTCAATCACCTATGACAGTGAGAGGAAATGATTTTTCACACAGCACATTTAGATGGAGAACCTTAAAACTCCAGCTCAAAGTACCATTATTTCGAATGATATGATATCAAGTAGAATATATTCACATGGTTTCTTTGTAGACTAATTTAAAAGGCTGCCTCTCAGGACTACTTTGTGGTTTTTACTCTAACAATAATTATCTAGAACAGTTAAATAGAAAAATATAATCAAGTTTTCACACGGCGCATCTAAATAAAAATGCTCATACTCCAAACAAACTTCTTTAAGTTAGAATTAAATAGGTAGCTATCGTTTGTAATGGACCAAAAAAAATACAACCTGATGTATTTATCTTGCTTATTAAACAGTCGATAGGTGATATTAGATTCTCCATCTGTTCATTCATGAGAGAATTTTATCTTAGCACTTTATGCAAATTAGTAGTAAGAGCCTCATACTTTTGAGTAGTTTCTATGGCGATACGCAAGGAAAGTGAGATCTGCGGATTCTCGAAAGTGGTCGTCCATAAACTTTATATATTCCGATAAGAGGTCATTTAAATCAGACCACATAGGAGATGCTAGCATCTGTGGTAAAATGTGGTGCGATATTGTCTCCAGTAAAATATTTTTCACATCCAAGGATTTATAGCTACAAAGAAAAATGAAACTCAGAGGTAGGCCAAGAGAAGCAAAAGGAAAGATGAATACGGATTTCAGAAAGTGAAGTCTCGTGCCAGAAACTCAAACTAATACACTAGATGCAAAAATATAGAACTTCCCTAAATAATAAGAAATGTGATGAAGTGATGAATCTACCGTTCATAAGCTAATGGAAGTGAATTCCAATAAGAATACAGATGGACCAACAAAAGCTTGTACTGCCACACATATCTGCAGTATATGATAAAAACGCGAGTTAAATAATAATATTCAACCTGCAAAGTCCACGGCAAGCGGAAAATAAAGCAGTAGTCAGTACAAAAAAATTAATCCTGTCTACAAAACAAAACTAATGATTTAAGCTAAAATGGGTTGGGCATCTATTAAAATGAACAAAAAGGATCCTTTCAGGATCACAAGGTGATAAAAGAATAGGCACTCAGTTACAGGTAACAGCCAATAAATGAAGCCAAGGGTGGTGAAAAATAGGATCCACTATTTCATCTAAACAAGGGGGCCCTACTTCCACTGTGTAACATGTGAATAGTAGTAGCATTACAACTTTGATATGTACTGCCACACGAAAAATTGTCATGTCGCTGACAATTATGCTTAAAGTAGACAAACAACTTGTATGATTCATTCAACAAATCCAACACATAAAATCTCAATACCGTAACATATCAAAACCTATAAAAAAATTATTGTCGTATTCTTTTCAAAATGCTTATCTATTTCAGCATCTTTACCACCCACAAGCTATTTCAAGAGACTTGATAAATTGCATTTCTGCAATTTGGCCATCACTATGAGAGAATGATAAATGAAGAATTAAAAGCCACTAAAATCAATTTCTAACCTCCGGATAGTCAAACCAAACTCCAAAATCATGATAGACTCCAGCAAATAGCCAAGATTTCTTGAACGCCAAAAAAGCTAAGACACGAGTTAAATGGTTACAACTGGAAAATATTTGTGTAAATTTGCATATTCAATTATCGGTCTACGAAAATGTAAGATGAAAAATGAAATAAGAAGCCTAAAACATAAAATGAAACAGAAAAGCTTTTGTCTATAAAACTAGGTTACAGAGAGACTTTCTCATTTTTTCAAAATAACTTGGAATTGTATTCAAGCAAGAGAATGAACAAGAACAGTATAATAGGCATGTGTTTCCAAACCAACTGGTAGATAGAAGGTAGATAGAACATTTCCAAACTATTTACTAGAACTTGCATGTCATGTACAGGTTTGAGGGTTACAATGCCATGTCCAATTTTAAGGGCTTTCATCCTGCTGTATATCGGTGCGCAGCAATAATAGAAAGTGAAGGGATAAAAATAAGGGCATCAAAATGTTGACTTCATTAGCTATGTGCCAAGTGTTTTGCAATAAATATAGAAAGGAATATGCTGAACCAGATTCTAACAGCCAGCAAAGTTCTCCTAAACCAAATTTTGAGTCTTGGACTTCCAGCAAACAGTTACTTCAAATTAAAAGTAAATGTGCTTTATCAAGATATGAGAAAGTAAGATACAGATTTTCAAATATAATAAAAATAAACCAAAATCTGATAGCCCAACAAGTCTTTTTTTGACGATTATAAATCTGGAGCACATAAGTTAAGAACAGATATATATTTGTGGGGTAACACAAACTAATACCTGAACCAAAACATCGCATGCCATTGACAACAGCTCTTCACCATACATACTGTCCTCGCATCAAGCTCCTTTGAAAGTGGAAGGTTCTGACAGAACATCTGTGTCATGCGTACAGCTAGGTCCTCAACTTTTATAATTAAAATAATAATAATAATAAACAAAAGACAAAAACCACAAAAGTCATGATAACATAAACTGTATACTTAAACGGAGTTAACTTTTAACACTTGTAACATTATATGGAAGTTCGTAAAAACTTGATGAAGTAGCGAATGTAGCACAAGAGCCACATAATATTCCAAGATCAGTGAACTATGAAGAACGGCTCCAGAAAAACAGAGTAAAAAGATTCGCTTTGCAGTTGTTTTTGTTCTCTTCTTCCATCTCCCACAATAAAAACTAAACACTATAATTTATATATATTTTCCTTCTCCAAAACTCGTTTCCCCCATCAAATCTCCCAGTATAAACATAACTATTAACTACACTTTTCATATTTTCCAAAAAATATTTTATTATTATATTACGTTCTAACCCAAAACATACCAATCTTAAATTGTAATATAATTTTATCCAATAATTTCCTGACATATTTTGAAATCTACATTATTATACTCAAGATATACTATTATAAAATTTTAAAATAATTTGATCTAACAATTTGTAACATAATTTGAAATTTACATGAATTAATCTATTTTACTAAAACAAAACCAACATATTATTTATTTTCTCAAAACGTTTTCCCCACAAACTCCCAAAACGAAATCAAACAAGCCTGTCATGTCTTTTGCTACATCCAACAAATCTCATGGAGATTTAATTCAAAATAATTAAAAAAATCAGTAGAAAATTGCCACGCTAATCAATATTCATTCATAAAATTTAATTGTTTCAAGGCATACCATTAACTGGCAGAGTGAACATGTTGCCAATTAAGTTCTGAATTTTGAGGAGACTTATGGACTGGCCAAGTGCTTTAGTTGGCACACTGCTGCTGAGCTCCAATTCCTTCTCTAATGTCTTCAAAAGCACACTCTTCTTCTTATCATCAAGAACTTGAAGAAACAGCTCAATGTCTGAAGTGAAACAACCCAAATGGCCAAATCTGTGTCCAGAGATTCCAATCTCCAAGGCTCAAAAATGAACAATATGATCATAAAGCAGCAACTTACTAAGCCAAAGAATGGGGAAGAGCTTTAATACATGACACGTATAGAATCAACTATCAATTCATTGGCATGGAAGAAACTAATGCTGCATGTCATAACTGATCATATAATGTTAATACTTTAGCTAATGGTTCAAATTGAACTTATCTAAGTTAGTTATTGGAGTAATACCAAATTAGCTGTAATCTGATTTCACAGCACTGAGCATTCAGACAATAATAGCAAATTCGAGCTCCACGGTGAGCCAGTAAGGAAGTAAAAACTCAGATCAATACTAGTCTACCATGATTTTTACATGGTAACTGATATGAGAACATCAGAAAGGGTGGAGAGGAGCGTGAAAACAGAGCCAGCAAGCAGAAGAATTGAAGGTGTCAACATAGAAGCCCTATGTGCCAAAGGTAGATGATAGATCCAATCAAAATAACGTAATACCTGATAAAATATTGCATCAGATCCTCAACTATTTTGTCAGTGTCACCTTTTCCAGACAGAATCTTTCGTCTTTCAATTTCAAGATTCTCCAAGTATGGACATCTAAAAGAATTGTTATTGCCTACAGCTGTTAATTTCTGAACAAAGTTCACTGCAATTGACATACGCGAATCAAACTGTATACAAAAGATAAAATATTGTCAAATTCAGTATGAAGTGGTGTTGTGAATACTTTTCTAATTGGGAAATACAGGAGCTTACAACTTCTGCTTCCAACTGAATATTGTTGCACTTGGCAAGGATGAATGGATTAGGATCAGTCGTGTTGGTTAACATACTTTCGTCCTCCAGCAGACATCCAAGGTATTGCAGGAAACATTCCCAGTCATCAGGACTGCAAGCAATAAAAAAGAAAAATATTTTCAGAAATGTATTATATTTGTCTCGAGTGCTTTTCTGAATATAAGGGAGAATAATTTCTTTACGGTACAGAAGAAAAAAGCTAACCACTCATCCTCAAATATTGCATAACTTCATCTTGGACGTTTTTTATTCTTTTTTTGAAGAAAAAGAATCAGACCTCGGTACGTTTCTAATTTCTATGCACCATTTTAATATGCCATAAGAGCTTAGGTTCACAAAAATAACAATTTTTACCACCATTCTCTTATCTTCTGATGGTATCTAGATGTTTATGTTGAGAGAAAAAGAGAGGGTGATAAAACCCTAGGTTGTGTAGTGGCCCTTTCCGCACACTGTAGATACCACCGCTTATACCAGCTCATAATACAAAATCTAATGTTTTGATTATCAAGAAATATCAAACATAAAGCAGCCAGGGAATAGGCTGCTTAAGATAACTAAATAATATGCTAATAAATAAACAGGAAGTGTCAGGTATATGGCTCGTGAAATTGGAAGCTCAAGAGGCATACCACAGTTCTAAGACGTTCTGGAAACACACAGCTGCTGGAACATAATCTCTTGCCTTGGCAAGAAGCTTTCCCTGTCAACTTAGAGTTACAGTAAACAAGATTACAATAAAGAACTGTTTTAAAGCATAAACAAATAAAATCTAACATCAATTAGTCTGAGCACAAATAATTCAGGTCAAAATTCAAATATTTCAATTAGAGTGAATTGAATAAAACTTTAATCATCTTGGCTTCTTGTTTACTTGCCGAATAAACTTCATTTACAAGTTATCACATATCTTTTCAGATCCATAAGCTTCTTAACAGCGGGAAAATAACCAGTTTCTGTTGACTCCATTGAACATGGTAAAATCGAAACATAGCAGCCATTGAGATGCATTGCAGAAAAAAAAAAGTTTTTATAATACCTGTAAGCGAAGTTTATCAACTTCAATCATCATAAGAGATCCTAATGGCCCAGAAAGAATCTCCAACGCATTTCCATACTTGGATTGTTGCTCCAACAGGGTTATATAAACACCAAGAGCTGCAGCATAAAATAGTTTTTTCAGCGACCAAAACAATCCCCAACACATTCATCTATGCATCTCCTTCGAGATAACCTACAATGAACAGCCAAAAGAAAAACCTTCTGGCTCGTGTAAGCTGTGAGAAGCTATATGTTTCTTGAGTAAATCTTCAGCCAAGTGAAAAAGCTTTTCCCCCCCATCGCTGCAGCAAACCTTGGACCAGTGAAAACACCAAAGATAATATATAAGGAATTGAGCATTGATATGATATAGAAAATAATGGCCAAGAATATGTCATTGGCATTACATAATTCATTATTGATTTGGCTCACATGATAAACAGGTTAACCAGGTCGAATAGCCACTCAAGAATAACGAGCAACTTATCTTTATTTATCTGTCATGGGCTAAAGATTTATTATTCACCATTGCACAATGTTTAATATATTTGTTGACATAAAACAGTTAAATGTCCTGAAACACTTCGCTGATAACCAGCAATGGCATTCCATAAATTATTTTCCAATTGGATCAATATAAAAAAATCACTAGATTGGCAACACAACTAGAACCATTTACCATGCAATAGTCATGAATTTATGAAAATGCTAAAGAAATAAGTGCAGGTCAGCTCGTTTGCCTCGTATAATTTAACTAAAACATTTATAGAAAGCTCTGAAGAATGCCCCAACAAAATATTGCAAATGTTCAAGAATAATAAACAGATGTTCCCTCAATTTTTTTTTGGTGGGTTCATCAAAAATATTTTGACAAATCTAAGAATAACCGAAAACATATATATGAACGTAAAGATGTTGGATAGAATAATTTGATAGTTTTACGATTTTTCTTCCAAAGATAACAGTGGTTCAAATTATCGAAGAAAGTGTGGGTATCCACACAGAGTACGAAACGATCTACGAGAATAATAGAGTGAAATGAAGATTCTCTTCCATTCTGTGTGCAGAAAACATGTGTTCACTTTTTTCTGCAATTTTACTCGATAAAAAACAATTTTTCCCCTGATGAAAAAAGTAGTGAGTAAAAATCATTTACCGTGGTGCAGTAGTAATTGTGTTTATAAGATAAAGCCCTTCAAAATATTTATGATGAAAAGAATCCAAACATCCTTAATGCTTGTTAGCATTGATTAAAACCCTACCCCAAGAACAGAGAACTAAAAGATCATAATAAAACATGGAATATACATACAGACCAGAAACAACCAAACATGCAACTGAATGCTGCAAACTGCCCACATTAGGAACCTTTCTTCACCAGCAATCTTGTACATTTTAATAGCTATCTATGACAACAATAAAAGATTAACTTTACACAGAATACAAGAATTCACATATGCACAGAATACAATAATTCACATATGACACAGAATACAAGAATTCACAGATGACCGCAACGTCAAATAAATAATAGAGGCTGCAAAGAAACACTATCAACCTGTTGCTGCTTCACGAATGAATATTCGCGCACATAACAGTTAAATAAGCCCATCATTAACTCCAAATTGTTGGGATATTTGCCACACGCGAACTCGTAACAACTAGTGGCCATATCCACTGCCATTTCACACAAAATCAAACACCAAATATGAAGAGCCGTAAATTTTAAGCAAGAGGTAAGTTAGAATGATACGAACAGTGATCGAGCCGCTGGAAAACAATCTGCAAAGTGCTGAGAGTGAGATCGTCAATGACGTTACTGGAGTCATTGGATAATAAAATACCTTTGGCATTTAAACACACCGATAGCGCTTCCTCATTCTTTCCCATCCTTTCCAATATCAAAGCCTTCAAAGCCTGCACGGTTTGCAATAAAAACTGATATCTTGCTAAATTTACACAAAGCGGAAAGGACACAAAAAATATAGGCAGACTCACGAGTGCGTATGGGGAGTTGGGGTACTTAGAAAGCAGCGAAGCCGACTGCTTGAGAGCATTCTTGAATTGGCGAGAATCAATGGCGTCCCAAATGGGTCGGACCCTTCGCTCTGGAATACCACCCGCCAACCCCAATTTCGACGCCATTAATGAATCGCGGTCAAAAGTTAGTCGTTCCAATGGATCGAAGGCGACGGTGATCCAGTCCTAACAGGTTCTGGCGGCGAATGAAACGGAGGCGGAGGGTTTGTAGTGGCGGATAGCAGTTTCGACGGAGTTTAGTGTTGAGGGTTTTGTAGAGAAGGGCAATTTCGGACATGAACGTGACTACAATGGAATTTTCTTGCAACTGCTTATTTTGCACTGGTTAACTGCGAACAGACATACCATGAACTCCACTCTTTCGACTTGAGAAATATGTAACATATCTGATTAACAATGAGATGGTTAACTACGTTGATATTCATAATAAAAATAATATTTTTAACATAAAAAATAATATTTTTTAATAGTTGATCCGTCTCACAAATACTATCTGTAAAACTACCTCACAAAAATTTTTGTTTTCTTAATAATGGTGGTGTGGTGTGGTGTGTATATAAAGATTTCATGATAAATTGGATTTTAAAAAAATTCAATCTATATCTTCCAAAAGGGAAAGGACTAAAAATAAAAAAAAAACGTTAAAAATGAGGTTGATGGAGTTTAGTGAGAAATAAATTATATTTAGTACTTGGAGAAAGTGGACAATTTTTTATTATTATTTTGCTCCTAAAATATGTGACTCTCACGATTATATTTGTGTGATAAGTTTGGACCAAAGAAATTAGTGATAAGTCATATTGTTATATATAAAAATAAAATATTATTATTATTCTAATTTTTTATTTTATTTTTAAAAAAATTAAAATATACCCTTGAAACCAATAGTGCATGACGGACTAATTTTTACTGTAAGGCTGCGTTTGATTTGGATGATAGGATAATGAAATGATTAAGAGAGAAATGATAAAAAGAATGATTGAAGTGGAAATATAATATATAATGATAAAATAATATTAATGTGATAATTAATAATTTTTTGCTGAATTGACAAAATTGTCCTTCTATTTGTGTGTCGGCGGGGGGCGGGGGCGACGGTCGGCCGGAAGCGACGGCGGTGGTAGGCCGGAAGTGGCGGCGGCGGTCGGCCGGAGGTGATGGCGATCGGCCGAAAGTGGCGGCGGCGGTCGGCCGAAGGAGGCGGCGGTCGTCGGACGGAAGAGGCGGCGACGGTCGGCCGACAGCAGGGGTTGGCGGTGGATGGTCGGTGGAAGGAAGTGGTGGTGAGTTTGGATTTAGGAGAAGGGTAAAATTTGAAAAATAGGATGGATTAAGAGTGGGATAAATAATCCTAGGGGGTAATGAGGTATTATTTTAACCTACCTAATATAACATAATCATTTATAGGAGGGATTGAGTTGGTTAAATAAAAATCGTACCAAACGTTTGATTAGGTGGGTTTAATAATCATAAACCCACCTAATCCCATGAACCAAACACGGCCTAATAATATTTCAATCTCTTGTGATTTGATTTTTTTTAATCACTCGCTCTATGTCAATTGTTTTAACAATTTTATAGTTAACACGTTTATCGTTTGAGTTAACACACATAAATTTATGTTATATTATATATTGAAGTTGTTGATATTGGCACTCCATTTTGTATTATCTATATTTTGATTATTTGTAAATTACGTGACAAATTTATTCATAAATAAAGTGCAAATAACAAAAAAATTAGTTTAAATATCAGTTGTCATTATATATAAATATACTATTGATAAAGCTAAAAACTCAAATAATAACTACTTTTTGATTAAGTTTTTGGCAAAAACTTGTGTGAGACGGTTTCACCGGTCGTATTTTGTGAAACAGATCTCTTATTTGGGTCACCCATGAAAAATTATTACTTTTTATTGTGAATATCGGTAGAGTTGACTCATCTCACAGATAAAGATTCATCAAACCGTCTCACAAGATACCTACTCTAAGTTTTATTCGTGATTCCAAAATTTTCATTCAATTTTAACTTTAATTCTTGAATTTGACCCTTAAAGAAATTATTTTTCTTAGATATTATCATATTTAAATTTTATATTTTATTTATTATTGGTTCGTGCATTTATTTAATATAATATAATATAGTTTGCTTGAATTTTAACAATTTACAATTATAAAAAATAATGTTAATATATCTCATGTTATATTTAATTTAATTGGTAGAATATTGTAATTAAATCAAGAACTTGAGACCAAATTATATGTAATATATAATATTCACGTAATATATTACACACAATGCGTATGCGTAGTTTCTATTACATTATTATACATACATATATACATTCATAAAAAAATTCGTGGCACCCAACTCGGGGTCTAGCTCTCGAGGAATGTCACATTCCCTAACGATACTTCTTGTGGGAATTTTGTCTCATTTTGCGGTATCGCATGCAAAATATGTCATTTGGAATAATTTAATTTTTTTAGTGAAAGTGAATCGTCCAAAGTAATAAAAACTACAACAGTATTTTACAAGACCATTCTAACATAAAAAAACATAGATGGATCGAAATGACAAAAAAAATTATTAATATTCAGAAGCAATTGACTTATAGATTAAATGACTTAATATGTTATCCGACGTACTTAACTTCATTGATATTTCTTTCCTTAATCGGATCCAATATACCTGGATTTAGAAATTAAAATATATATAAAACAAAAATAGAAGATAAGTCTTTAAGGACTTAGGTAATATGATGGTACGAAAAAAATAGGTTAGCAAGTAATTATTGAAGAAAGTGACCCAAGTTATCGGGATCAAAGTCACATTGTTCAATGAACTCAATCTTTATATCGAAGTCTTTTGTTCAGAGATTCATCTTGGTTGGTCACTTTAACATTTAGTTGTTCCATCATTTGTTTATTCATTTGACGATTAACCAATATCTCTTTTGGTGAAACTCTATAAGAATCACACTTAATGTAATGATATTATAGAAGAACATTACATTGAATCATTCACCCAGACTATTACAAATCATTAATAATAAAGAAGTAGAATAATTTTTCTAATAAGATGCAATCAAGATGATAGATTTTATCATTAAAAAAGATATCATCATGTTCGAGGATTCGGCATGATAGAAGGAGTGATCATCGAATTAATACATATCTTATACGCATCGACATGAGAAGATACAATAATTATATGTGTACAAGAAACCAATAAAACATGGTGAATATAATTTGAGAATATATCTAATTTCCAAGCAAAATTTCAAAGGGTCATAGAAAGAATAACTTAAAATTCCCCACCTTTAGTGACTTGCTATAATGAGCGGGAGAATACGAAGTTCAAGTCAATTTTATTGTTCATGGTGATTATCATTAATATAGTATAAAATCCCCTAATTAATTCAAAATTTTAATATGAATTATCCCTAAAATTTGTCAAAATATAGAGTATTAGTCCAAACTTTATAAAAATTTCTTTAGTGCCTTAAAATACCTTAGCAATAAACAAAAATATTTTTCAAATACATTTTGAACAAATCTTATCTCTTAGTAAGTGTTTGAGGTCAATATATATTTCATATATATTTTATTTAATCATGTGGTGTTAAAAAAGTAGTATCTATAAATGTCAAATTCATGTGTGACTTGTTTAATTTATTTAAATTTGAAGGTGTTTAAAAAGTTAACTAAAAAGATAATATATTGTATTTTAAAATATATTTATATCACTATTTTAAATAATTCTTAATTTCGATCAACATCCATCAGTTTTCGTATTAGACTAGGTCTCTCGTGAGACAGTTTCACGAATATTTATATGTGAGACGGGTCAATCATACCGATATTCACAATAAAAGGTAATACTCTTAGCATAAAAAATAATATTTTTTCATAAATGAATCAAATAAAAGATTTATCTTATAAAATACGACTCGTGAGATCGTCTCATACAAGTTTTTATCTTCGTATAAAACCGAATGGAATCAAAGAAAAATTATTGATATCAAATTATATATTTATAAAACTAAAACCAAAAAATTGAAATAGATTACGGAAAACCAGACCAAACAATGAACAACCCTACCCATGAGTATCTATCATTTAATATCCTAGTAGCACTTATAATATAAAATACACAAATTTATGTGAAAAGTTGTCACGGTTCGTATTTTGTGAGATATATCTCTTATTTGGATCATCCATGAAAAATATTACTTTTTATGCTAAGAATATGACTTTTTATTGTGAATATCTGTAGGGTTAACTCGTCAGATAAAGATTCGTGAGACCGTCTCACAAAAGACCTAATCAATATAAAATTATTTCATCAAATAAGCATAAGCTATATATATATATATTTATATTTTAATAGAAACATTGCTACATCTTGACACCTATATAATTAAGTAATTTTTTTTAAAAAAAGTAAACTAAGCATAAAATTTATTTTCTCAAGAATATTTAAATTCTGTAATAATTTTTTAAAACTCTTTGCAAATTGTTTCCACATATTATGAGATTTTAGCAGTGGCAGGGGTAGCCGGAACCACCGTCTCCTTCCCGGGCATGGAGAAGAAGAGATACTGAAAATACCACATGGAAGACCTCTATCTCGGGGACATCTATCCCTCCAACGACGACGTTCCCGCCTCCAAATCCTACTCCAGCTACCGCAACGCAGTGACCACCCTCTCATCCTCTACCCCCGCCGTCGAACACCCCCTTCTTCCGCCGTCTTCCACTGTCACAACCGCCGAAGTTTCCGATCCCCTGATCCTGAGCCCTCGTGGTTCACGATCACTGCTGGAATCTGCTTCGTACGCCGACGTTATATCCAGCTCGTTTCACGACGGTTATTCAGAATCCAATGTTAATGGCATGCTCGAGGAAGAATCGACGGTTTCTCCTAGATCTCAATCTTCCAGCTCGGAGTATCTGAAAATCACGGTTTCGAGTCCGCAAAAGGAGGTCGAATCTTCCAATTCGATTGTTCCGGGTGGCAATACTTATGTCACCTATCTAATCACCACGAAAACGGATATTTTAGATTACCGAGGTTCGGATTTCAGCGTGCGGAGGAGGTTTAAAGACGTGGTGACGCTGTCGGATCGGTTGAGCGACGGTTACCGGGGGCTTTTTATTCCGCCTCGGCCTGATAAAAGTTTAGTGGAAAGTCAGGTAATGCAAAAACAGGAGTTTGTGGAGCAGAGGAGAGCGGAATTGGAGAAATACTTGAAGAGGCTGGCAAGACATCCCGTTATTGGAAAGTGCGACGAGTTGAGGGTTTTTTTGACAGTACAAGGTAAATTGCCACTGCCCACAAGCATCGATGTGGCGTCGAGAGTGCTGGATGGGGCGGTGAGGCTTCCCAAGCAGCTGCTTGGGGAGTCTACGAGTGTGATCGAGCCTGAGGAGGTGGTGCAACCTGCTAAAAACGGGAAGGATTTGCTAAGGTTTTTGAAAGAATTGAAACAATCTGTTGCCAATGATTGGGGTAACTCAAGGTCTCCTTTGGAGGAGGATGACAGGGAATTCTTGGAGAAGAAAGGGAAGCTATTGGAACTTGAGCAGCAACTTTCAAACACATCGAAACAGGTTAGTAGAAATTCTAAATTTTTGGATGTGAAATGTGATGGTTACATACCCTTATTTTTTAAGGTTGATAATGTTACGCAAAAGCTACTATACATATTTGCATTGACTGCTTATACACAATTTGTCCACGACATTTCTGTGAGATTAATTTCTCTGTTTTATGATTTGGTAGGCTGAATTACTGGTCAAAGCACAGCAAGATATAGGAGATACAATGGGAGAATTAGGGCTAACTTTGATCAAATTAACTAAATTTGAGAGTGAGCATACTGAACTGAATACTCAAAAAACGAGGGCTGCTGACATAAAAAATGTTGCCACTACAGCCGTCAAATCTAGCAGATTGTACCGTGAACTTAATTCACAGGCCGTGAAACATTTGGTAAGTTCTGAATTCTTATTTTGGGTAAGCTTTGTCACAAGTTTGTGCCTATTTGGGAGAACCCCACTGTAATCTTGAACTCGAGACATGGGAGTGTTTTGTTCTGGCCGATTGAATGAATTTTTGCCAAATAGCACCCGGATTATTTCACTCCCTTTATGTTGCTTCTTTAATAATAGTTTGGTGATTTATTCCTTGGAAGTTGTATCCACGCCTACCATAAGTTCTCCTGGGAAGTCTTTATACGTGTGTGGTCCACTCAAGTAACAGTACAACCAAGAATTGGTTCATAAAAAAATTAAAACGCTGAATTAAATGTCTACTCAAGCAACAGTACAACCAAAAAAAAGAATTGGTTTAGCAAAAATTTAAAGCGTTGAATTAAGTGTACATATCAATTTTGCACGGGTTAACACACAGAGAGAGACGAATATAATTTTCCATTCGTATCTATTTTGTGGCAATCACCCCTTCCTCTGTAATTATTGCAGGAAACATTGCAAGAATACATGGGTTTGATGTTCGCTGTGCACAATGCATTCTCTGACCGTTCTGATGCACTATTGACATTGCAAACGCTTGTGTCTGAATTGCATTCCTTGCGTTCGAGAACAGAAAAACTTGAAACGGCGTCCTCTAAATTATTTGGCTCTGACAAATCAAGGATCCGTAAATTTCAAGAGCTAAATAATGCCATTAAAGTCACAGACGATGCTAAAAGTTGTGCTATAAGAGAATACGAACGGATCAAGGTACATATTGTTAAAGGCATGGCTTGGCAGAGTGTGAACTAGATTACTAGAAGATACAATTTCTTGTTAATTTGGTAGGCTGTTTATTCTGAAAAATGAAGCACCAATTTTTTTTAGTATTTTGGATATAAACATCTCATGCATTGAGTTTTTAGCCATCATTTTAGAGTCACTTACTGAACTCGTGGCGAACTTCGAGTGCCCTTTTGCCTTTGCTGCATGAAAGTTGATTTTTTATTTCATGATTGTGCCGGAAAAATATAAATATTTGTCCAATAACTGATTCTTTATGGGATTCTTTTGATTACTTGTCTCAATCTACATTCTGATCACGTAGTTGTAAACTTATAGTTATTTTTTCTCCCGATTATTTGCTTGGAGATTTAAGTTGTTTAAACAAATTCCATACCAGTTTTTATCCTTTCTTCCTGTTATGCCATTTGGTTCATAAACAGTTGCTAATTCAGGTGGTTGTATTAATTCAGATTACGGTGCTTCACAAGTATCTGTTCTGTAACCATGTGTCTGTCCGTCTGGATATAAAAAATATGCCCCGAGCTGTCCTTTTCATATGCATTGAGATCTTTAATTTCCTGTGTATTTTTTATGTTTGATTTGAGTTGAAGAGGCACCAGATAGTTTCTGGCCATGCCCTTACCTGATGGATTGCAATCTTGCCTTCTCTTACCTTTTGTCAGGAGATCGACAAATAGATGTTGAATTGGTTGAATTTTCAAATTGGACCTGTATCATTTCCAAGTCAAAGACTTATTTAGATTTCTATGGACTTGGTATTTTTCTCCTAGGGTGGATCCGGTCTAAGATTTCGGTTGATTGTGCACAGAGTTTGTTTTGAATGAGTAATGGTCAATCTTTAGGGTTTAAGAAAGAAATCAATTTGAAAGAGTTACCATTTTCGCCAACTCTTAAGACTTGCAAGTTGCAAAACTATCAGGAACATTTTCTTGCCTAGCTAACTTGATTGTGTGGACATTATGTATCCTTTTCATCTATTCCCAAAATATTAAAAATACAAGGTTATTGACTTTGATGGCTTTTCTAGTACCCCATTTATCTCACTATCCTAACAAAGGTGCCCCCAGAACATAAAACTGGACATTTATCATATGTTATTTGATCTTTAAGTGAATTAATTGAAGAGAAAGGTAGATATTATAATTCTCTAGCTATTGTCTCAGGTATTGTTGTTGCTAAATGTAGTTTAGTAACGTGGCTACTGCATCATGCCACATCCGCATCTCGCTAAATGGGTGTGATAGAAATGATAGTGGATAATTTTGTTTTTTTACGTATGTGCTTGTTTGTTGCCTTATAGATTCAATAAATTCATCGCTATATACAATATACTGATATTATTAAGTTACCACTGGCCACATTTGGCAAGGGGAAGAATCGTACTTATGATCGACACTCTGTTCTTGCTCGTCTTTCCTTTTTATGCTTAAAGATTGGGAGCTTGCAGGAAAATAATAGGAGCGAAATCCAAAGGCTCGACGAAGAAAGACAGGCTGACTTCATTAAAATGCTTACAGGATTTGTCACTACCCAGGTACTTGCACTTCCTGGAAAGTAAATACTGGTTCTGGCAAATGCTTGGCAAGAAAACTCGAATTTTTATGGCTTGAGATGAGATTCAACCAGGAGCATAGTATCGGGAATTTAAAAATTGATTCATACCTAATGAGTTACTCTGATATGTGTCTTAGTAACAATTAAATTGCTTATATCAATGTAGTTAGGTAGGATCAATCTTTGCACTGTCACATTTTCATAAAATGTGACGAGTGTCAACTAAGAGCATGCTAGGCATGTAAAACACTTATACATCTTGTATTCCTGGTGGAGCATTTCATTTCCCTTTATAATCTATTTGCTACTTGTTATGAAATTTCACAAAATAATGAAATATGACAGAGGATGCGATCACGCAAGGAAAAATTTGATACTTGAATTGGTTTTGTTCAAAGTGAATCCTCCTCCAATCGCGAAGAGCTGTAGACAATGAATCCACCAGAGACTATAGATTACTGATATTCTGTACACTCCAACCCTAACTTTTTTAACCCAACTGGCCAACTCTGGCGGGATAGGAAACTCCTTAGTAGGCACACCCCAGAGAATAGTTAATAGTATAGTGTCATGTCCTATTGGTGCAGGATTCTGCTTCACAAACTGAAGGGCTTTTATGCCTCTTTTACTTAAAACTGTGTAAAGTTAAAATGGAACATAATTTGGGTTGAGGTATCTCATAATCTTCATATCTTCTTGTATGGACCATATTATCTCCATGATCTTTCAAATGCTGTCACCTCAAGCTGCAAATTAATTTTAGATAATGCTGGAGCTTTAGTGGTCAATCCTGCTATCGGATTTTCCTCTTTCTGGGCTGTCTACACATCAATGAGCGGTTAATATCACATCTTGAGTAAAATGGACCATCGCTTCAATGTGTTTGGTTTTCTTGTACTTTGTGATTCTTTGATGTGCAATTACACTTTGATTGCCGTGGACTTCACAACTTTTTGCTAGATAGATTCTATCACCGCTTCTGCCAAGCCATGTCTTTGTGGAACTGAATCTAATCTAATGGTTAAAATGTATCCATTTTAAGACAGTCAGTTATTATATTCTGAATCTAGTTGATCCAATCTTGAAACAAGATGATAATATCATTTTGGTAGTGATGTCCTAGATAAAATTTGCTTGATATTCGTGTTTTCCGTGCCATCTGGGTGGGATTCTATAATTTGTGGAAGAATCCATGACAAGGGCAAGATTCCCAAATCCAGTTTCAATTATGTTTATTTATCGGAAATAAAAAGAACACATATACTTTTCCTTCCCCATCTCCTATATTGGCACCAAGAATTAATTGTTTTCTTGTTTAAATGGAATGCTGCATACGTGAAAAGTTCAAGTCATGATAAAATTAGTTAAAATCTTTAAGTAGAGCTTCATTTCTATTTAATGTGAACAACACAATTCGTAAATTGCTTCTTGTGAATGTGTTTGAACAGTTTCATTTGTTATTCGTGTGTGCCAGCTTGTCGAAAATGCTGCTTGCTCAAGTATTATGTATACATCTCATTTTGATATAACTGTACCTATCCCTTATGCATAGCCTTTTCTTGTGATCAAACAGGTAGCATACACAGAAAAAATTGCAAATGAGTGGGTTAAAGTGGCAGATCAGACGACTATGTACGCTAAAAAGAGAATGTAAAAACGAACTGTATATTACACGGATTTGAACTTTTACTTTGTTTTTTTAGATTTTAAGTTTATGATTGTAGTCCTTTATTAATTCTCGCCTTTGCACTTCAAAATCATTCTTCTTGGGTTACAACACCGTGTTTAGGTGTCCTTACAGCTCTTATGGAGTTGCTGTAAGATAATTTTTCTTATAGAAAAAGATATTCGAGTCTTTCACAAGTTCTTGGTGGAAACCCGAAATAAGTTCTGTTTTTAGACGCAAGTGGTGTTTGTGAATCACCACAACTGTCATGTGTAACGGATATATGTTTTTTGACAACCATATTGAGTTCATTAACCATTTTGATATACTCTTTAGTACTTGCAGTCTTATGCTACTGAAAATGTTATGGGGTTTTATTTTTTGAAAAAAAATTATTATTTTAATCGGGTTATGAGGTGTTTTTTGTTGCCATGATTCGTGTTATTTGTACTTTTCTTTATCTTTTAATGTCTGATAATGGATTTGTTCTTTCCAGTGTTGAAAGGACTATTTTGTGGAGTGATATTTCATTCTAGTTAAATCTGTTTAGGAAAAGAAGTGTATGAAAAACATGGGGACATAAGAGATGTAAACGAATTAAATCAAGTCGAATATGATGAAAATTTGAAGTCTTGAATTCGGCTTGAATTAGTTCTATTCGAGCTCCATTCGAAACATGA
This sequence comes from Primulina tabacum, assembly GCF_025594145.1. NCBI lineage: Eukaryota > Viridiplantae > Streptophyta > Magnoliopsida > Lamiales > Gesneriaceae > Primulina > Primulina tabacum. Next base: position 6,282,307 of record NC_134557.1, read on the forward strand.
AAATTTTAAAAAAAATTGGTTCGAATTCCGGTTCAAATTAAAGTTCAAGTTTGAATTCAGCTCCAGCTCGAAAGATTCAAATTATTTGCAAACTATTTGAATTAATGTTCGAAAATAAGTACTCGAAAGAATCAAAATTTATTGTAAATATTCAGCTCACTTGGGATATCGTCCGTTTTAGACAGTGACATCACGACTTTAGAATAAGTCACAAGAAGTTACTACAGTTCATTTAAATGCTCAACATCTCTTTTGCGGTTTAGCGACGTAAAATTTCGTCTAAAGGTCTTCACTCTACTTTTGAAACTCACCGTCCTATCTGAGATTTGGCTTTAACATCCCAAATTCACGTGAAATCGCTCTGATTTCAAATATAACGTTCTAATTCATTTGTGATATTGTTGACTTTAGTTAGTGATCTTAAAATACGTCTCAAAGAGTTATTATACGTCTATTTAAATGCCAACATTTTCTCTTATAATTTTGATGATGCGAGATTTCACTTGACCACCATCACTTCTTTTTTTTTTTTTATTCAGCGTCGTCACCGATTTTTTATTTAAAAAAAAGCCAGAAGCGTGTGTGCATGAACATCATTTTTGACAAAAAAAGCCAAAATTTGAAGCGAAATGCTCAACTTCCAAAATGCTTTCTGTCTTCCTTCACTCCTCTCTTTATGGGCCATCATCCCCTTCAACTTTGGCTTTAATGCCCGTCTTTTTTCACCCATAAAATCAGTCCAAGAAACCGCGTTTCCCGTGGGCTCCACTCCACCCTTTCTCCTTTCCCAACGTCCTTCGAACTCATATAGTTCCTTTTTCGCAATTGCAGGTGAATACATAGAGTAATTGAAGCTCCAGCAATGGCGGATAACGGCGAGGAGAAGCTTGTTGCTATTGCTCGCCAGATAGCCAAGTCTCTTGGCCGTACCGAGACCATGGCTGACGATATTATTAAGATTTTTTCCAACTTCGATGGAAGATTGCGTGAGAAGCTGACCGAAAAGCTCTCCGACGACGATGTGGAACAGATCCTCAACTCTCTCGACCGTCAGATCTCCGGTTATATCTCCTCAGACCGATCCATATGGTCGAATTCTGCCGATTCTTCGGCTTTTCTTGATTCTGTCGACCAATTAATTGCCTCCATCCGTGATTGGACCCCTTTAGCCGATGACAAGAACATCTCATCTTACCTCGACCGAGCCGAGGATCTACTTCAGCAATCCATGTTTCGCTTGGAAGATGAGTTTAGAACCCTCGTCGAACGCGGGGCCGACTCATTCGACTTGACTCGCGGCGAGTCAGCTCATCATCACGACTACTACTCCGACGACGACGACGTTTCTGTGGAAGATGACGATAATTTCATCCCCTTGGCACAGCCAGTCACGGATTACGACATAATAATCGACGCGCTGCCGGCAGGTACTATAGGGGAGTTGCATGAGATCGCAAAGAGGATGGTGGTGGCGGGGTATCTGAAGGAATGCTCCCACGTGTACAGCACCTACCGGAGGGAATTCTTGGAGGAGAGCTTTTCTAGACTGGGTCTGCAGAAGCTGAGCATCGACGAGGTTCAGAAAATGCAGTGGGCGCAGCTGGAAGATGAAATTGAGAAATGGGTCAAAGCCATTAATGTTGCTCTCAGGATTCTTTTTCCAAGCGAGCGGCGCCTGTGTGATCGCATTTTCTTGGGGTTCTCCTCCGCAGCGGACCTTTCGTTTATGGAGGTTTGCCGAGGTTCTACGATTCAGCTCCTGAACTTTGCGGATGCAGTGTCTATAGGGAGTCGGGCACCCGAGAGGTTGTTCAAGGTGCTGGATGTTTATGAAGCTGTAAGGGACTTGATGCCTGAATTTGAGTTTATTTTTTCTGATCAATACGGTATAACTTTAAGAAATGAAGTCATCACTATCTGGAAAAGACTAGGGGAAGCTATTAGAGGTGTGTTTATGGAGTTGGAAAATTTGATCCGTCGGGACCCGGTAAAGGCTGCTGTTCCTGGCGGGGGTGTACATCCCATGACTCGATATGTGATGAATTATCTTCGTGCTGCATGCCGGTCCCGGCGAACCTTAGAACAGATTTTCGAGGAAAGCGTTGGGCCTCGTAGTAGCAGCAATTTTGAGTACAGGAAAGGGGACAATATAGTTTTGCCCTCCTCTTCAAGTCTAGCTGTTCGAATGGAATGGATTATGGAGTTTTTGGAGAGTAACCTAGAGGGCAAGTCCAAGATTTACCGGGACAAGACATTGAGTTCTGTATTTATGATGAACAATGGCAGGTATATTGTGCAGAAAGTGAAAGATAATGACTTGGGGACACTGTTAGGCGATGATTGGATAAGGAAACATGAGGCAAAAATAAAACAATATCATGTGAATTATCAAAGAGGTACATGGAGCAAAGTTTTGGCTGTTCTTAAGATTGATAGCAACTCTCTGTCGCCTGTAGCACCCAAGAATTTAAGAGATAAGCTAAATTTATTCAACACATACTTTGAGGAGATATGCAGTTCTCAATCGACATGGGTGATCGTGGATGAGTATTTGGGAGAGGAGTTGAGGGCTTCGATTCGTGGGAGTTTAATCCCGGCTTACCGGAATTTTATAGGAAGATTGCAGGCCTTAGTTGATTTTGGGAAGCATGGAGATAGACATATTAGGTATAGTGTGGAGGATATTGAGGCTCGTATTGGCGAGTTGTTTCAGAGTGGCAGTGGAAGAAGATATGAGAGCCAAGCAAGTAAGCTCGTGTTGTAGTTAGTTGCTTCCAAACTATAAGTTTTGAGTGATTCTGTTAATCGATCTGCTATGACAGATACTCTCTTTACACGACTTGTCTGTTGTATTTGAAATCATGAATTGGAAATGTATATTTTTGTTATAGGATTTGTAGCAGAAATATAGTGAATTCAGGACACGAGGCAGCACAAGATCATGTTGTTCGATCATAAAAGCAAGTATCCATAACATGTTTCAGATAACTAAATCTCTTTTAAGCTTCCCTTGATTACACTATATCTACAAAAAGATTAATGATTAAAATCGAAATATGATTTAAAAATATATTCTTGATATCCAAGAAAAGTTCAATTCAGCATTCAAATGTTAAAGCTGAATGAACTTTTCCATTCATCACAAGTTGATGGTTTTCGGGCACTAAATAGTTTGCTAGAGTAGCCGAAATTTTTTGTGTATTTCTTGCGCTTCTTCTTAGGTTGCTACGTGCGTCCACATTGTATTTGTATGCACTGAGTTTTGAAATTGGATGGGTAACATCACTGAATTTATTTTAGCTGATGGAAGTTGATATCAGGAGCAGAACTAGAATTTGTGTGCATGGCAACCCCCTTTCACGAGTTGATTCCATGCTACATGTAGGGGCACTATCCCCGTAATATAATCAAGGCCTCAAATTTAGTTACACATACATGAAGTCCACTAATTTTTTTAAAATCACGCATGTGTGAATTTTGTCCAGACAGCTATGCTTTGATGCATGCCACTTTATGCATATCCATTGATTTAACGTCAATAAATGAGATTCGTACATAGAAATTCCAAGTACGGTTTTCAAGTCAAAGCATTAAATAAATGAAGAGGGGCATGGATGCCGGTTAACAGATACATACAATAATTCAGAAACTCTTGTCTAACAAGGTAATTTTCGGAGATGAATTTTATATCTGAATTAATTCATAAAAAATTAGTTTTTTTTCGTAATATAGATTACTTTTATGAGACAAATAATATATTAATTCACGTAAAAATAATATTTTATGTTAAAAATATTATTATTTTTATTTTATAAATAGATCAGATTGACGTGTCTACTCGATATAAATTCGTGAGATGGTATCTCAAAAAACTATACTAGAATCATGCCGTCATATTGGACATTTGGTATCTCTGTAAATGTGGATAGACGGCGTTAATTAGTTGATTGTTAATTATTAATTAATTGATCAATTACAGGAAAGCACCAAAATGAAAGCTTGTGGGCCAAATTGATTTAATTCGTGACATGTGGAGAATGAATAATGCCATTTATCAAAAGTGTTTTGTTTTGCTGTATAGGGCCGGCGATTGGACTTCTTCTTCTTTCTTTTTTCTGTCAGCATAAGATTTTGTTGTTTTATATATATTTATATGCTTTTGTTATTTTCTTTTGATATTTATCTTTTTTTTTTGGAAGTTTTAATATTTGTTTTTGTTATCGATTGAATGTTTAAATAAGATTCAAAACTGCTTCAAGATTTGTAAATAAAAAATCAATCTATCTAAGATTCAGAACCTATAAATATTTAGAGTAAATCTCTTGTGAGACGATCTCACGAGTCTTTATCTGTGAGACGGATCAACTCTACCGATATTTACAATAAAAAGTAATATTCTTAACATAAAAAATAATATTTTTTCATGAATGACTCAAATAAGAGATCTCTCTCACAAAATACGACTCGTAAAACCGTATCACACAAGTTTTTGCATCCTAAATATAATCTCGAACACTTGTTTCCAAATTCTTTTAAACGTAAAACTTATTTAGTATCACTATATTATCTCAATATAAAGAATAATTTGTTTTTATGTTTTTTCAAAATGTCAAAATTCAAGTGAATTGTTTGTATATTGATAGAAAATTTAACTATATCACGTTAATTTATATCAATGAATAATTCTTTTAAAAATTAATCAAAACATGAATAATTTTTAAAAGAATTATTCACTGATATGAATTAACGTGATATATTTAAATTTATTAATTATTTACTAATTCTAATCATTAATTATTTATATAATAACATCTCGGACATTTCAATCGCATCCATGCCAGCTAAACCATGATACGGTGTATGATAAATCTTGATTATTTCAATTGGGAAGAATGCATTACTCTTGCGTATAAACCTTGTAAGTAGTTAAGTTGACCAGGGATTCACGAGTGTCACCAAAACAAAGTCCACCAAGAACACCGTGGAGATCGGTGTTTGTTGTCCTCTTAATCGGATTACTACATATTCATGCATATCTCTCGATTTATCTTTTCCGCTATGTCAAAAAAAAGTTCACCTCGAAACCACATACCCAATTGTAAGGAAGTGAGACTTTCACAATTGAGTGATTTTAATTTTGTTGGATCCAAAATGAAAATGTTACAAGAAAGAGGAAAAACCATTCCTTTACAATAATTCGAACCACAGCACAAGCCCATGGTTCGCAACTCTCTCTAGTACACATTAGGCATTATTTTGGTGAGAAGTTTAAGCCAAAATACTATCCACAAGGCAAAAAAAAGAAGAAAAAAAAAACCCCAAAGAAAATTAAATAAATAGTTCAAAAGTGAACCCAAAAAGGTCGAAAACCACTTATTAATCCTCGGAAATGCTGTGCAGATTAGGCGTCCACACTCCGACGTTGGCTTTTCTTTTACAGGACGATCGCTTCCCCGATTCCTTCGAAAAGTCACGCGACTCATTGCTGATAATTACATCTTTCTGCGAAATATTGCTACCCTTTCCGCTGTTGGGGAGTGTCTTTTTGTTACTGACATTTTTAGGCAAAGAAGATGTGGGTATCAAGAAGTAAATGGATCCCCGTTTGAGATCGGACTCGGGTGACAGGATCAAGATCCGACGACCCACGTCCTGGGAGCTGGGATTGGTCAGAACGTGATTCGGGTTGTTCTTCAGCACCTGCGCCGCCGTGGCTGGACCCGACAACTCCTCCACGTACCCGTTTAAGTGAACTATCCGGATCAAGTCCAGTGCCCCGAATGGAAGGACGCATGCCAAACAGCACCTCAAGCTATTTCCCATTATCAGAATTCCAATCTACACCCAGATTTCGCGAAAATTCAATCAATTGCTACCGCTTATCTTATTTTTACAAGAGTTCCAATTTGAATGTGGATTGGGAGTTTATATATATATATATATATATATATATATTTATTTATTTATTTATTTAGAGTAATAATCATTGATTTTTTGAATTAAATACGAGGCGAGGTGTCTAAATTGCCCTTACGTATTAATTATTTTTTTGATTAAATATATAATTGTTCATCGGTTGTAGTTTTAATATGTAATGGCAGTTGATCATTAGTTAATCGGGCTTAATTATTAACTAGAGAAATTTATGAAGTCAAATGCTTCAATTCAACAGTGATGAATCCGTCCTAAATTACTTTTTTTAAAAAAAGTAAAAACCCGTGTGATGAGACGATCTTACGGTTTGTGAGACGGATATCTTATTTGGATCATCCATGAAAAAATATTACTTTTTAGGTTAATGGTATTATTTTTTATTGTGAATATCTGTATGATTGATCTGTCTCACAAGAGACCTACTCTTAAAAAAATTCATTATTAGGTTAAATTATCGCATAGAAGTGGACATTCTAATGTGTTCATATACACACAATCTCAAAAATTTTACCTACATATTTTATTTTCGTTTCAATTTTGGCTAAATTGGGTTTTTTTTTATTTTATTTTATAAATCTACGTTTTGACTGACTATAAAATTTTATTTCCCATAAAGATCATCATAAATGCAATTGATTGCTATGGGCATAGAGTCCAATTATATATTTTTTTCTCTCCATATTTTAAGTCGTATAGTTCCGAAGTTCACAGCTGTATTTAATCTCGGCTCATTTTTTTTAATTGATAATAACTGTTTCCTTATGCAATAATTGTAATAATAAATTGCAAATACCGATGCACACGTACATACGCTTTTTAACTAACAAACATTTTATTATGAATTTTTAAAATATCCGGAAATTAAACATTTAGAAACATTATCGAAATATGACGCTTGAATTGTTATAAAATTTAAAAATCTGAGTTACATCAAACAGTAAAAACAAAACAAAAAACAGCCGCATTCTCGAAAATATTTTATATGATCAGATAAAATTGTAATGACAGCATGGAATTTTCATTCTCAGATATATTTTGAAATATTTATTCGAACACGCAGAACATCAACAAATCAATATGCAAAAATATAGCATTTTATTCAGAATAATAGTGTACGTGGTAATATATATGGCTGGCTGCACCGGCCCTTCTCTCTTCTTCCAACAAATTTATTCTTTTTTGTCTTCACCTATTTGTCTATTTAATTAATTATTTCCCCTATTTCGGCATCGCGAATCGGGGAGGGTTTTGTCCAAGAATCTTACAATCTGTATTTAACTGGAAACAATCGTATTTTTTTCCTCATAATTTCTTAATATTTATATGTATATATATCCTAGTTTCTTTATTTACAAATTTATCGTAAAATATATGTATGATTTTTAATGAATAATATGTCTGTTACAACGAAGTTAAAGTACCTTTATATATATATATATATAAAGTAGAGTCGAAAAATGACTTAAAATATGTCTGTCACATTAGAGTAGAGTCGAAAAATGACTCAAATAGCGCGCACACACACACAAAAATCTTAAGATTGCAGATCAAGATTAAAATTCGATAACATAAAAAACCAAAAAACAACACAACGTCAAATATTATGACAAATATCGTAGTTTTCTTCCATATATATATTCTAATGGCAAGCATAAATTTAAGAACAAAAGCTAGAGTTTCACTTGTAAAATTACGAAACAGTTGAGTTTTGAAATATCTTAATTGTAATTGATAATCTACAATCAAACAAAATAGTTATGGAACGAAGCTTCCTCTCAGTTACTTGGTCATTAACTTTAATCAATTGTTGATTATCAGTTAATGCTTCTACAGATTAATACTACCCAACACATGCAATTGAGGTTTCGAGGCATCCCACGAGTTATTTTAATTAACTAAGCTTAGATCTTATAATACAGATATGCACCAATTAATTATTCTCTAACACGATATTTTTTATATTTAATTATGATTATTGATTAATCATTTGTCGATTAATTTTATTTTATTAACTTGAGTGCTGACCCCAATTTTGCACCAATTATTTGCGTATCTTTTGATTAATTTCAAGTGTTATATATATATATATATATATATATATATATTGTCGATCGTGTGTGTATGGTACATAAACCACAAATTTTGTCCCTTGTACGTTAATGCTTGCTTGCAAACGTGCGGGTAGCATGGGCAAGGGCACATGGGCAGGGTGAAACAATCCGTGAGGAAACATGGGCAACTGTCCATGTGGAGGGTGACGTGGCAACCTCTCAGATAATTTTTTTTTTAAAACAGTCAAAATTTTAAAATGAATCACATATTTTCTACACACATTGACATATTCTTGGAAAGAAACAAACAAAAAATGAATTACATATTTTATACATATATCAGCAATGAAGTGACAGTTTTCTCAGATTATTTTTTTAAAAAAATCAAAATTTTATCTAAACAGTGATTGGACAAATTAATCAAACGAGTTGTCAATACTTACGAGGGAACGACGAGAGACATAGGCGAGATAACTTGCCAAGTGACTCGTCACTGAAGGGGCGCCCATAGTCGGTGGGCAGCGCAATCTTACTCGGAGATTTTTTCCCCTCCCAATGTACGAATTGATTTGCCTTACAAGTACATTACCGATATGTGTAGAAATATGTAATTCATTTTTTGTTTGTCTTCGAAAATAAGTCATACCGTTAAATGTTTAAGCCTTGAAAGAATTCATTTGATTAATTTGTCCACTAACTATTTAGATTAAAATTTGTATTTTTTTAGAAGTTTCTGCAATTTCATTTTTTGAAAAAACATATACGAAGATGCCACGTGATCTGCCACGTGGACGGGATCCCGTGATTGTCTTCCACTCTACCAAGTGGCTTGGCTGTCAGTGTAACCTTACTCTTTATACTCTACGGCTGCGTTTGGTTTGGAGGATAATATAAACTAATGATTAGTAAGTAAATGATAAAGAAAATGATTTTTGTAACAATGTAATATATGGTGTTATGTTTGATATGATTTTTAAGTGTAGGATAATTTTGAATTTTTTGATAAAAAGACAAAATTGCCCTTTTTTTTTTTTCTTCTTCCACTCCGGCGGCGACGGCGACGGTCCGGCAACGTCGGTGCGGCCAGCAGTCAACGGCGTCGACGGCTGCCGGCTGACCGGAAGTAATCGGTCGACGGGGACGGTCGATGGTCCGGCATCGGCTGGTTCTCGGCGGCTGCCGGTGGCGATCGATCGGCATTCGGCGACGGTTGTCGGCCGAAGGCGGCGGTCGGTGGTCGATGGCGGCGGTCGTGGTGGTGAGTTTGGATATAGGAGAAGGGTAAAATTGAAAAAATATGAAGGATTAAGAGTTCGATAAATAATCCTAGGGGGTGAGGAGGTATTATTTTAACCCACCTAATATAACCTAATCATTCATAGGAGATATTACTTGATTAAATAATCACGCGTACCAAACGAGGGATAAAGTGAGTTAAAAAAAATAAACCCACCTTATCACCCAAACCAAATACTCCCTACATAAGTATATATGAGTAAAGTTATGCTGCCAACCACTTGGTCGGTAACCATTGGCTCTCGCCAAGATGTGGATGACGTGACAGTCCTCTCAGATTAGTTTTCGGAAAAAAAAAAAAAATCAAAATTTCAATCCAAATAGGGAATTGTCAAATTAATTAAATGATTTTTTTACAGGTTAAAACACACAACCATATGATATACTCTTGGAGAGAAACATAAAATGAATTACATATTTTCTACACGGAGCAATGATAACTTCGCAATGGCAAAAACTTGTGTGAGACGCTATCACGAGTCGTATTTTGTTAGATAGATCTCTTATTTAGGTAATCCATGAAAAAAGTATTACTTTTTATGTTAAAAATATTACTTTTTATTGTGAATATCCGCATCACAGATAAAGATTCGTGAGACAATATACCTACTAAGTTTTTTGGTTGGAGAATTCAAAGTTCAGGTAAAACTGGAATATATTTCGACAAACTATTAGGCTAGGTTTGTTTTTGGTTTTTTGTTTTTGGTTTTTTTTGGTTTTTAAAATCAAAGTTCATGTTGATTTTATTAGTGAAATTCTTCAAATATTCAAGTAACACTGTATAAAATTTTTTGGATTGATTACATATTTACATTCACATCCCTTTAGTTTTACAATAATCACAAAAAAATCAACTAAATTTAGAAACTATATACACCTACTACTAGGTTTGTATCACTCTTACATGTACAAACAAACAGCAAGTTCAAAAAAATACATACATATGCTGTAGGTTTTATGAATGTTACAATTATCTCCTCATTTTCAAAGGGTGATTGCATGATAAACATAGACCTCAAGAGATGTGTGTAATTTTTAGGTTCCATTGTCTCCTTTGTGGATACATCTAATAATAAATCATGGCTGTTTGACGTCACCAAAGAAAAAATCTACATATTTTTTATCTTCTCTGTTGGTAAACTGAAATCCAAAAATTCAATATTTTTTCTCGAGTCGTCACGTTATTTATTCTTCGACAAATTATAATCAATGGATAAATTGCAATGAATCACAAATAATGTAATAATACCATCAGATTGTTTATTACATTGTAGATAAGACTCAAAACGTAACTCTAAAAATCTGATATAAAAAATAATAATAAATTCCTCATCAACTACGGTGAGTCATTAAAAAAAGGTACTTTTTCCTACTTTATTAACTCACCAAACAAACGCATGCAAGTTGAGTCTCAACTACGTATGCGCCAAGCAATCCCACGCCTCCAGAAGATCTGACCCATTCAAACCATTGAAATAATATCTTCTATGCAATACAAGGATTATTTTGTTCTAGCTAGTCATGCTTTCTATTTCTTATTTCAATTTCTTTTGTCAACAATATTTCAAACAAGTTTATCATGTAACAAATTTATCATATATTACTTGTTTTATACAATTTATCTGACTAACATGATATACAGATTAATGTGTTAGTTTAAAGTCTGTAATTTAATATGCACTGAAATATAAGTATTGAGCAGATATTTTGTGAAATTACTTTTTAAAGCATTTTGTTAATTTTTAAGAAGCTATTGGTCGTAGACAAGATTTGTAAATTATTTATATATATGTATACGTGAAATATGTGAACACAATGGAGAACGTGATGGAACCAAAAGTTTTATGTAGGGGTCAAAAGCTGAAATCAAAAAATTTATTGTGAAAAAGAATCATATTTTTGTGTTTATACAAGAAAAAATATACAAATTTACAATAAAATTATCAGTTCTTTATGGACCATATTGCTAGCATAATGATGCTAAAGACGATTTTGCGTAGAAGACGGCGTAATTTGGGATAAAAACGAGTCAAGGAATATGTCGTCACTAGGCTCATCCTTGGCTCTAGAAAACAATGAGTTGTCCTGCAAAAGATCGACACCGGAACCCATTGAATTCCCAAATCCTGAATATCTCAAGCTCCGGTCATGAATCGGCGACAGCTCCAAGGGAAATGGTGCCTCAGCTTCGACGGCAACACCGCGAACCGACAATGCCCCGGCCGTGGCTATATTGTTACCAGGATTGTAAGGGACTGGCCTGGTAAGGGCATGGCTGCCTCCGCCACGAGGAGCTGGGACATCATGGTTGTGTCTCCTCTCGTATGTTGTTATCACAGACTTGGGGTCGTTCGAGGCTCGTTCCACATGTTTTCTAACTGGACAAGCGGGACTAGAGCACTTGTAATAGCTCCTAGAATTAATCAAAGAAAAGTGACACAAGATTAGGCTACATCGAAATTAAGCCAACGGGGTCACCCCTCTGCCTTGATTCTTGAATAATTTTCTGGGTCATCTCGAAAAGAAAAGGAAAAAAAAAGGAAAGAAAAGAAAATATTGAATTTCTTACCTGGGATTGGGATTTCCCTTCACCACTTTCTGACCATACTTTCTCCATCTATACCCATCATTTAGTATATCTATATCACTTTTAGTTTGAACTACAACTCTTGGTTCTCTCTCTGTCTTACTCCCCATTCCACCAGCATTCTGACTTCCACTCTCACATTTCCTGAAGCAATATACGATCAGGCAGGTGAGTAGCCAAGAATTCATGTTTAAGTCGATGGCTGATCAGCCACCAAGATCCCAATTTTGGGGTGTTTTTTTTATAGAAAAAATCAAAGAATATATGCTAGCATCAACAATCAAATGAATTTGGAAGTCATTCGTATGAATAGACGATTTCAAATACATCAATCCAAATTCACCAATATGTTATATAACTATATAAATTTACTAGTATAATTGAAATTTACCATCTTTTCATATCAGGTTCATCTTCATCAAACTCATCTCCACCGAACTTTCTCTTATGGTCGAACTCATCATCTCCAACTGTTACCGATGAGTTCTCCGGTGGAGTTGTAACCGAAGAATCCATTTTCCCTACACCAACTGAACCACCTGACAGCTGCTCCGGTATCTCGTTTTGAGACTGGATCACCATGGAAGAAGCCGAAACCTGTGGACGAACACGGGGCCAGAGCAGACGATCTTCGAACGGACTGAGGCTTGGCATGAGTATGAGAAAATTTGTAAACAATTTCAGTAATCTGTCCAGATAAAGCTCTTTCCACTTTTTTCTTTGTGGGGCAATTGGGATGTGTACATTTGTAATAGCTTCGAGGATTCTCGCTTCCTTTCACTTGTTTCTGCCCGTATTTTCTCCAGTTATAACCGTCATCCAGCCTCTTGTTATCCGTTATTGTCACTGATGATTCGTTGTATTGATCAATTTGCTGGGTTGGATTGAATTCGGAATTCAAGTTGTTTTCTACTGGCGGTAAATTATCTTGTTTAGCAAGTTCTTGATAATAATATTCCAATGTCGGCAGGTCCTGAGTATCCAGAATTTATCAGTATGTACGCAGAATAGTTAGATTCATTCGTTGGGGAAAAAAGGTAAATTAACGAAAGAAATCAAGAAAAAGTAAATGAAAATGAAGTTCTTACAGCGGAGACTGTATTGGGTTGAAAAGAGAAATCCGAGTAGTATTTCTGTTCTGGCTTAATCTCCTGCTGATATATTCTGTTGTAATCACTCTTCCAATTGGAATTCGGAAACGTTCCTGTTGTCGGAGAAGGTAAAATCTGCATAGTAAACATTTCAAAAACCATCCAAACAATTAAAATTCGTCCTAAAGAATATATATCAGAGAGAAGAAAAAAAAACTGAAGATTCTCTCTATTTTCTTACATTAGAAGACGCTAACAGAACTGGAGAATCAAGAAACTCAGCTGTGCTCAAGCCGAAGTAGGAAAATGGAGAGGCGGCGGAAGGAGGTGATATGGGAAGAGAAGAGGGCGGCAGAGACTTAAACTTAGGCACCCCAGAACCTCTCCGGTCCCCAACTTCCCTGTTCAGAGCAGGGCCGGTCGTGGGTTGGTGGTGGTGGTCGGCTGCCAGAAGGCTGGTGAAATAGTTGGAAGAAGACATGAAAACTGAATACAATCCCGGATTCACCGAGGCTTCCAAGCTTCCTGAAGAAGATGAATGGGTCATCACATACAATGTAAGCGTGTGAAAATATATAGGAATGGATGATTCTTGATTGGTTTTTAAGAAGAAAGATTGAAAATGCAGACGTATTTGCTTTTACATTTGTCTGAAATTTGCGGTGTTCGATTATTTCTTTTCCCTCAAGTTTTATTATTATTATTATATATTTTTTAAAAAAATTCGCTGGAATTCAGTACAGCTTCTAAGAAGCTCTTAACACATATTTTATCAATCAAATTATTTCGAACGACAATATTTGAAATAAACAAAAAATAATAATTTTAGTTTCATAAACTAGATTTGGGGACTCAAAAATAATTTTATTATAATCCATAAAAAGCAAAAACTTGTATGAGACGGTCTCACGGGTCGTATTTTGTGAGACGACTCTCTTATTTGGGACATCCATGAAAAAGAATTACTTTTTATGCTAAGAGTATTATTTTTTATTGTGAATATTGACAGGATTGACCCGTGTCACATATAAAAATTCGTGACACCGACCTACTTTTAAAAGCACTATTTCGATCTCCCTTTTTTCTGGACATGAATCCTTGTGAGAAACATTTTGAATGATTTTATTTTATAAAAACAATTCGAACATTTACATTTAAAAAAACAAAAATTGGCCAAAAATATCTCTTTTGTGGGCCATTTTACTACAGAGTCAAAGCTCATGGCTTTGACTGAGATATGTACAGTATGAGAACGGCGGCTGAGGCATCCATAAATTATCTTTTACGCGGTTTGGGTCACTTTCATTGGGCTCCTTTACATCTTTGCTTTTGCTTTCCTAGCAAGTATTGAGATATACCTTTTATGTGATAAAGTATATATGACAATCTCACTTGTCGCGACATTCGTTTTTACTTGATGACTTCAAATCGTAACAAAATTGCGTCCAAACGGCTTAATTCTAGTCCTATTACTCTAATAAAAACAATTGCTTCCAAACGGGTTCAGTTTTGGTTTGAACTCGAACTTCTATATTTTGAGCTCGAACTCGATCCTATCCAGTTAAACTAGGCTCATAAAAATTCAAACTCTACTCGTTTGTGCCCAAGGTTATTAGTACCAATCTCACTTTTCATATTAATTTTCATGGAAAAATATTTAAATCTTGAAAAATCGACTTAGTCGTTGCTGAACTAATTGGTAACCAAAAATTACTCAAATATAGCAAGTCTGACGCACCGAGTAAGCGACCCCAATGAGTCGTTTCTTTGAAATCAGATACTAGTGTCGATTGTCAACTTAACCTTTTTGGCTATTTGAAATTGTAATTTTGTTTTCATGATATTGTAGGTTAATCCTCAAAAACCAAAATACACCACGCTACATTAAATTTATAGGAAAAAAGAGACAATAAAGAAGCAATTATGGTCAAAGTTTCTAAAGAAAGTGTATGAAGACTCACCAGATCAAATCAACAAGAAGTACCAAATCCAAAAGTTTCAATATTAAAGATACAAAATTTACTCGTAAAGCTCACTGTTACATTGAACCCCTGCCTTACATGACAAGACAAGCAGATCAAAAGGTAACATTTTTGCAGTTAAAAATACTTGAATACTTATTTTTTAGCAAAGGTGATGGCCATAGGATTCTGGGCAGGTGATTTTAAATCCTTGAAGGTCCTGCATGGCAACCGAAGATTGTGAATCATCATCAAATTCTACAAAAGCAATACCTGGCTTTGCCTCAACCATTCGAACTTCTCTGAACCCAGGGTACTGTTTGAAAAGCAATTCCAACATCATGATATTCGTCTCGTATGGAAGATTCTGTATAAATAGTATGTGGTTGGGTTCCATAGCTGCTTCTTGTGTCACCGGCTTTCCTTCTCGAGAAGCAGCCTAAAACAAAAAAAGACATTCGTTCTTTTAAGTCAAGACAAGTCACAGAAGTTCAAATTAAAATGAAGTTTCCACCTGAAGTTTTGGATCAAATTATTGTCAAGAACAGCTGTTAGCAAAGGGCACAAGTAAGCTTGCATGTCATATGGGTGTATTGTGTTTTGTGCTTGAGCTGATTTTGAAGGCATTTCAAATGCCAAGGAAAGCTGGAGGAGATAAAATATTAGAAGCCCAAGGTCAAACACAAGGAAAACCACAGGAAACACTCGTCTGCCCTGTCACCAACAGGTTACCTCCAATTGTCGTGGTTGGGAAGGGGGCAACTCATACAGTCTAGGCTAGAAGCTTCAAAAAGACATGTATAATAAAGGTAGCCAATGCACCCTGGAAGCTTAACCATTACACAATTGTTCACGAAGTACGAAGAGGAGTTAGCTTGGCTGATTGATTTCATGAGATATGGATCAATGTTAGCACAAGCAACTGTTGCAAGTTGAAGAGTGGGTGAATGAAAGCTTTTTGGCGGGCCACGGGTGATATGCATACATTCAAGTACAGAAAACTTACAGCCGCGCCTCCATTACTGTCAGATCTTAGACCATTTGCATTGGCAGTTTCATGGACTTCTTCAACTCTTCTCTTCCTCTCAGCTGCTCACCCAAAATAGTAGTCACAATAAATATCAATGCAACCAGATCAGAATGTCATAACTATATTAATTGTTTCCAGAGTGAACTCAAACTCATGTCCCCACAATTCAAATAACTAATTCTTTAGCATTCGGCAAATGATGGTATGAAATTTCAAAAAGCATAGTAAAATGCAATACATTGGTACTATACTTCGTAAGGAAGTAAAGTTTTCACAACTTTTCTGTATACGAGCCATGCATTATGATATATATGTGACATAAATGCATCTTTAAACAATTTTCTTCATTTTGCAATTGTGTATCACCAACGAATATTAAATGAATCACAAATATTGCCCCCGGTTTTAAGAAATCAGAGAAGCTCATGAATACACATTATGCATTTCCTTTCACGTAACACAAGTTCTATAAATCGATTTTAAAGAGCGAGACCAAACCTTACAAACTAACTGTTCCATCCAAAGTTGATGGATGCAAAAACTACAAAGGCTGCTTACTTATTAATTAAATATAAAGGCAACTAAGTTCAAAACAAAGAATACAGAGATAAAATAGTAAATGAAAGAGAGAAAGAGAATGACTGAGCTAGACTAAAGGTTTACCTTTTTCCTCTTGCTTCTTTTTCTTGTCATAAGTACCCTCTGCTTTAGCAATACAATCAGACTTTGTTTTTGCATATTGTATCCGCTGCATTGCAGATGACAGTTAGCAAGTCCAATCAAATTTATTTGTTAGGTCAGGCAATACTATTAATAATGCACATACATCAGTACAATGAACCTGCAAACAAATGTGTATTTGTAAGGGCACCCACATTGGTGCATTAACGGGTGATTATTAACACCCATTAATATTCATGCACTAATGTGGGTGCATGAATTATTAATCTTGGCTGCCATGTCAGCCAAGAAATTCATCAGAATGAACGGCACTATTTCGCAAATAGCGACGGTTTTTCGTAAACCGTCGCAAATTGAAAAACGTCGCTAACCGTTGCTATGTCCGACGCTTTATCACAAACCGTTGCTAATTAAGGCATGTTCTGAAGAAATTCTCCCCAACGGCTCTTTTCAATGAATATTTTAAATAAAAGAGTCTAACATTTTTTTCATTTTTTAATAATATTTTAATGAATATTGAAATTAAGTTATTTTTAAAATAATAATACTATTTATTTTTAATAATATTTGTTGTAAAATTTTAACAAAATTAAAAAGATATTGAATTAATTAAAATTAAAAAAAATGAGTAAGTGGACAGTTGGACCCATAAATAATGAAAGTTGATATTAAATGAATGTGAGTGTGTGTTAATAATGGAAAAGTGTTAATGTAATGAATATGTGGCTCGTGGACCCCATAATTTTTGAGGAGATGGAAAGTTAATAACATAGATTAATGTGGACGGATGCGGATGCCCTAAGAGATAATGAGCTGAAAAGCACATTCAAAAAAAATGAAAGAAAACGATATATAAAAATGGGGCACATATATGTTCTCCGTGAATGACATCATCCTCTGTTCAATAATTTCATATCAATAATGAAAGCATATGAAATGAAAAACATAAGATCACTACTACATAAAACAGTATCAAATAATGGTGAAAATAATGACATAACAAAGAAAGTATGAAACATCACTCAAGCAGGACATAATAAAAGCAATCTAGTTTTGAGCAGATGCCAAATTCAGCATCTATGATCAATTCCTTTTTTTTTAAACAAAAAAGCATGTCAAAGCATGATAAATGGGATTTACCATAAGCCATAAAATTAGTCTGGAAAAATAAGAAGAAAGATAATCCCATCTGATACGGGTGTCCAAGATCAATTGTTTCTAGTTGGCACAGGTCAAATAATATATTTTAAATATGTCTTCAGTTGAACTCAGAAAAAACTCAAGAATAAAGCAAAAGAAACAAGAAAGATGGGCATGGACAAACGATGATGAATCAAGCCTAAAAGTGAAATTCCATTAAATATGTATGCATTTAACAAAAGATACTATGCAGAACAAATTCACCGGTGTATGCTTTATGCTCACTATAGGTTTATCATAGAATGGGAAGTTCTGCATCTGTCGCAGTGCATTACTAGCAGCGGCCACTTCGCTGAACACAACCCATGCCTGCCCTTGAAGCTTGGCAGTTTTCAGTGCAACAATGTCCAATATCCTCCCATACTGTGAGAATAAGGCATAAAGAGATCTCTTCAACTCTGTCCAAACCATAAAGACAGACACATCAACCTCAAAATCCATAAGTAATGATCCATATAAGCGGAGCAATAACATGAAACAATAATAACAAGGATGATGACGACGTCAAGATAACATATATTATGATCTGAACAAACAAGAAATTTCATTCCGAAATACAAAGCATTCTTTGCATAAAAAAGTGCCCTTGATGCAACATTTACCACAGGCCCAAGTTAGAACGTAGAGCTAGTTATCCATTTCAGGAAGCTGAGGAATGAGGGAAAACGCCATTTCCTGTTCAGGTGGCAACAACCAACTTCAGGTAAATGAATATAAGCTGCGTTGATCTTTTTAATAGCAGAGGACAGCGCTTCAAATGTCGGAATTAAAAATCTATTTAAGTCCACAACAAAGACAAAGCGAATCCTAAGCCACAGACCCCAAGCTGGAGCACTAATCAATCCAGTTTCCAAATAGCCGAGGTAAGAAAAACACATTCACAAAACACAATATAATGGATAAAACATAAAACAAACGCAATATCATCCACACTAAAATTAAGCTTAAACCTAAAATTAAAATAAAAAATAAAGAACATACCTTCCTTCTTAACTTTCTCGTTGATATTCTTGATGTATATAGTTTGGTTGGGAGGTATGTCGGATGTAAGCATCTTTTAGCCAGCAGTGGAACTAACCGATCTCTTTCTGTGTGATTCAAATACGATGGTGTAAGCGACAGTGAAATTAGGGCAATATATTTCGTGGTCCACCAATCCCAAAAATTCTGGTTTTAATTATTAACTAAATAACTTCTCTAAAAAAATAAAACGAAGTATTTAATTAATAAAATTATTTAACGATTTTTTTTCTTTATAACAATCACTTGCAAAGTATATAATAAATTATAAAAATTCATATGAGATATTTCGATGATCAATTTTGTAAGACAAATTTTTTATTTTATAAAATACGAAAAGTATTACCATAATAAATGTGATTTGAAATTGATAAATATTTTATTTTAAGTGGAAAATATCCGATTCGAAAATATAAACATAAAAATGAGAAAAAAAATGGCGGCGCCAAAAATAAGTTTTCCAATAAATTTTTATTGGACCCTTTTACCCCCACAAACCTCTTAAACCCAAATCTCTGGCGTTAGCGTAACCGGCCGAAATTCTTTATTAATAAAAGGGGGAAAAATGCTTCTCCGATCGCTTCACCGAGGCACCACCGCCGCAAGAGTACTTAAACAATCGCAGTGGCGGCTCTCTATCTGCCGGAGCTTGGCTTCGAATAACCCGACTAAACCCATCCCTACGAAAGGCAAAAAACCCAAGTCGAGACTTGATGGCAAGGAAACGACTGAAGAAATTCAGGTGACGGACCCCCTATTTTCCGTCAAGGAAGAGGCAGAGCTCCGAAGACGTCAATTGGCGGAGGACGACAAGAATCCTGCTCTTGACGTGGGCCCAAACGGCCGCCCTCTCTTTACCTCGGCGCCTTCTATTTCTTCGCTTACCATAGACGATGTTAACACTTACATCAAATTCAGGTGTAAAATTGCTTTCCTTATGTTATTTAAAGTTAAGGTTTGTAATCGTGGTGAAGCAGATGCCTAAAACTTCGCATTGTGAGCTTTGATCGATTGGAAAACAAAAATGAAACGTGTGATTTGATGGCATGGGTTGCTGTTTCAAACTGAGTTCCATCTGGCTTTCTCTCTTCTGGCATTCATTTTACTGAATGTGTGTGGTGGTGATTTGATATCTGCAAATAAATAGTTGGTGTCTTGGTGACAATGCTAAGTCAGTCCAGTATAGATATTTAGGATCAGTGTCATACATATTCATTTCTCGCTGCATTCTATGCATGTTGATTAGTAAAATATTTAATGGGTTAATAGGATGGAGGAATTGAAAGAGACGCTACCAGAAGGTTTGCCAATGGGAATGGTGAAGGAATTTGAGACCTCGAGCAGGACTGCCTTGCTGGTCAGGCAGAGTTTTATTTATCTTCGCAATAATTTCAGGCGGGCAGCAGATCCTTTGTTTGTGCTAAATAATGAAGGTTCACTTTTACTGATTTCATTATTTGTTAGTATTTTACAGTAACAGTAGGTATCAAATTCTAAGATCATGAGAACTTATGGCTATAGCAACGGCCTATTTACACATGCTGTCTTAATCAAGATTTCCCATGGTCTTGACAAGACCATGATAAAGAAAAATATCTGGGAACTAGAGAATTTACAAAATATCCTTCTAGTTTGATCTGTGAATAGGCTGGCTGACCATGATTGAAAACATTTTAGCAGCATCTTCATACCTATTAGAAGAAAAGAGATTCAGGAAAAAATTGAATTAGTTTTGTGTCCGTTGTGGAAGAAGCATTGAAGTGTGCTAATACTCTGCTCAGTGTTTTTGAAAGCCCATATCATGTGCCTAGGTGCAGGGGCTGAGCATCTTGATTTAAGCTTTAGAGAGGCTCTTCTCATGCGCTGAAACACTATGTTTAGTGAAATGTGCACTCTGGCCATGAAGCATGCCTGTTGGTGCACTTTAAATCCTCGATTCATAATTTAAGTGTGAATTCTTTTTTGTGTTTACCTGGGTTTTAACCAAGGCCTCTCCCCAATTGGGAGAGTTTTATGCCACTTACACCACTAGGGGTGGTGGCCATTTAAGTGTATGAATTCTGAATATAAGGTAAAGTGACTTTCTGCATGATTATATCTCAGCTCCCAAAGTTCGAAAGCAAATTGTGCTGGATGGTCCTGTGAGTTGTGGAAAAAGTATCGCCCTAGCAATGCTTGTTCATTGGGCTCGCCAAGAAGGTTGGCTTGTGCTTTATGTCCCAAGAGGTAAAGATTGGACACATGGTGGACTTTTTTATAAAAATCCTCATACTGGTCTATGGGATACACCTGTGCAAGCCGCAAACATTTTGCAGGTGCGAAATTTATTTCTTTCTGGCAAATGATTTTATTTACCATGAGCAATTATCATTCTTGTTTCTGGTGATGCGAGCGCTTTGAGTATGAATGCAAAAGATAGTGTGTTTCTAGAGTTGGTCTATGCTAAATCAGGGCAATCATTCACTATGACTGTATTGTATACGTTAAAAACATATGAAGCTCATAAATAAAATACAATTGGGACCTACACTTGTATAAATGTGTGTTAAATTGAGAGTGTTTTGCTGGATGTTGGATATGTTACATCCAATTTATGTCCTAGTATTTTATTGTTTTGTTTGAGAAGAAGGTAAAATAATGCTTTTTAAAAAAAATGTTTGGTAGTTTCAAAAAACTATGGTGCCTGAACTCATTGATGAATTTTGAAATATTTTCTGTCAAGTAATTGGTGAAATTAGAGATTGATTTTTGTTGATTGATTAATCGTATTTAATACAAATTGTACCAAATGAAATCAGAAATTAGATACATTAGCTACTCTACTTGGCACCTTTTATACAATGCTCATGCACTTTCAATGCACACTTAAAATTCTGCATTTCTTATAGGATTTTATGAAGTACAACAAGTCATGCCTGCAAGGATTAAAGTGCAACACGCATGATCCTATTCCGTTGGGAGAAGGTGCTGGTGTTGGGTGGACAAAAGGTAGTGATAAAATGCAAATTTCAAAAGACACAACTCTTTTTGAGCTTGTTCAAGCTGGAATAAATAACACACACGCTGCTGTTGGAGTGGTAGTTCGGTTGAGGGAGGAATTGTCAAAAGTGACAAGTGTCCCTGTTCTTATTGCAATCGATCAAGTGAGTCTTTTAACTTCTTGTGTTGTTTTTTTTTTTTTGAGTGGTGGCTGCAGCTTGTTTACTTTTTCGAAACATGTTTGACATCCATCTCACTTATGTTACTTTGACCTGAACAGTATAACAATTGGTTCACATTCTGTGATTACGAGGAGCCTGTAACAGTTCGTTCTTGCCGAGCTATTCATGCCCGAAATTTGGCCACTGTAAGAACGGATATGCTTGCTGATAATTTGTTCAAATCTTTCTTTTTATTGTTTGTATACATGCAATTCATTTCGTTGTTGTTCACGAATTTCTTCAATTAGATTTTTTAATGATGAAGAGATTACTTGTGACGTCTACGAGAAAGCCTTAGTGATAAATTTGGTCTAATAGATGTCAAAAGTTGTTGTCATCTAGCTTTCTTTTGGGTGAATAAACTTCATATACCAGCTCCCGAATCCTAGCATGGTTCTTGCTTGGTAACGCTTATAATTCCAAATTTAGATGAGATTTAAAATGGACATGATTGTGGCGGTTAAACTTTACAAATATTTACTTTTCTATATTTGTTGTTCTAAGTGAATTTTGCTGTCTAGGTAAATGCATTTAGGTCTATGATGCATGAGAATATGATGGTGGGTGTTTTTTCTCATTCAACTGCTGTTGGAAAACTGCGGCAAGAACTACCCGATGTTCCCATCGATGCTCGAATAAATATGCCTCGGTACAATTTGGATGAAGCTGATACTGTCTGCCACTACTATCTCAGGTTTGATTCTCTACGGCATTGCTAGGGTTGTGTCAATCACCATTGTGTCATAAATTCAAAATCCCGATTTAGAGTTAAACTAATTAAAGCATCTGAAGTTAAAGTTTTTCTTGGTTCTATCATCCTCATCAAAAGGATTTAGATAACACAGTTAAACCAACTTTATCCCTTCACTGCCAAGAAAGAAAATCCTCGAGGTTTTATTGCATTGAAATACGTTTGTATTAGTTGAAGCTTTTGCCTCCATTTTTCAATGAACTACTCAATTAAATTTTTGGCGGGGTAGGGTTGCTGTCCAATTCTTATTGCCAATTGATAAGGAGCGCAATCTTTGGTTCCACAGAGGTCACATCGTTTCAGTTTTATTACAGTTTAGATACTCTCTAATATTCATTTCAAGAATAATGCAACTTATATGCATCTTCTCGCACTTCCTTATTTATGTTTACGGGAATCATTTATAAATAAAAAAACATCAAGTTGTCGTGGATTGATAAATTTCAAAATTTGAATATGACATTTCATGTGACAGGCAAAGACTAGTTAAACGGGAATCATTTTCGGTGGACAACTGGAAGAAGATTTTCTTCTTGTCGAATGGAAACGGAACAGAGTTTAGATACTTGGTTCCATTCATGCGGTAACCCCCGCAAATTGCTCAAAAGACTACTTAGCTGATATCATGACAACTTGACAATGTGAAGCATGTGCCCTTGTCTATCAAAGGGCAAATCTGTCAAGTCGACGTCAGCAAAAATCAGGTTCATTTTTTGCTGATGTAAATGTCGGAAAGTATTTACTTTTCTTTATTTGGACTGGGACTGAGTTTCACCTCGTCGTCTACTGGAGAACACATGACGTTACAGAATGAACATTCTTCATTAATGTAATTTGCAACCAGGGGGGCATGTTGTGCTCCGTCCCGCTTTTGTAACGTGTTACTCGTATCATGTCCGAGCATTTATTTGTTGAACTTTCTATCTGTCACCCACTTTTTTGTACTCGCACGATATGGTCCTCGCCGGTACCTATATGCGTTGGAATAAATTGGTTATGATCATTTTTGCATTTTATGGTAAGGTCTTGCCAACACGGGTTGTTTGAAAAGAAACTGTCGCGATAGAGATGTGTTGATGCTTGCTTGATTTCTACATAAACCAACCTACTTGGCCTTCTATATCAGTTAGACATCAACTTTATATTCCACCACTCGATGTAATATTATCTATTGTACTGATTAGCCTCAGTATAAGGTGCTCCGTCGGTGGATGGGATTCGTGTTTTAATGTAATTAGTAATGCATTTCAAGCATTTTAAATGGTACTTTGATGCTTTTGGATCAGTAGCTGAAACAAAAACACTTCATTTGCACAATGTATACTTCATTACATTTTGCTGACTGATTCGACACCAACGAATTTCATTAATATTTAGACGAACCATGGTTGTTTTTATTGCTAATATATACCCATTCGCTGAAATACATATACTCAACAAATGAATGAAGATAAACTAAACATAAGCAGAAAAAATATGTAACTAATAAATATTTAATAATAAGATGACAAAACTCATAAAATTTCAATCAAACCACAATCTTTTACCGAGACTCTAAAATCTTCTTTCCACAAATTCCAAGCAACCAAAACTTAATTCAATTGGGATTCAGGAATCTTAGAGTTGGCGTCTAGTATTTCCACCCAGTCCTTCCATGGAACCTTTGAAGGGTCTAAAATATTCAGCACCTTTTCCAATCGAATCCACTTCTCATCGACACCAGCAGTAAAAACTTAGTCCCGCATAAAAGGAAAATGAGAAAAACAATCAAGAACACAGCAACGCAAGGAGTTCCCGAGAAAAGCAGCGAAAAAAGAATCTTACTAGATACGCGGGTTCATTTCTTTGAACTTGCAAACCAGCGGCGCATAAGAGAAATTTATAACCAACAAAAAGTATATCGGAACCAACATAGCCGACGCACATGACTACTTTCTTCTTGCGAAAAGATTCCCATTTGTGGGCCGTCTCCAGCAGCTGCGGAGGAGCAGTGTCAGGGACGACGGAAGATGAAGTGGAGAATTAACTTGAAAATTTTATTCTTGTTGCTGGAGTTCACTACTTTAGCAGGAGTAAACAAACATGGGGCGATTGGATTTCGCAGAACAATGGAAACCGCCATAATTTCCTAAGATTCAGAGAAACAAAATTTCAACAAGAAGGCCTAGGGTGTCGTCGTCACACACTCACTTGGCCATTGCTGCCGACTACACGCCTACATCTCTGTTCCATGGAATATATAATCGAAATCTGACACTTTTTTTAATAAAAATATTCTCTACATATATATTTTCTAAAAATCTGGGTAATTCGTAGAAAAATACATCTGTCAATCATTTTTTTAAGATTCAGTACCTATCAATTTTTTTTGTATTTTAATACCTGACAAGTGATCAACTTAGTTTTTACTACATATTTCAAGCATTTTTACTTTTTTACCCTTTTTAATTAATAAAAAAGTATATAAATCCCTATTTTTGTTGATAGCAACGGAACCGGGAAAAGTATACAGAAGAGGCAATTAGAGTCGAAAAGAGGATTCCTCTCTTTCTACTCATCATTCCCCATGCATTTGGATGACATGTACATTGAATAAAATATTTTTTATTTAAAAAAAAATTCACAACTAAGCATTGAACTCTTTGAAATACTTAGTTTTACTTGCGAAATACTTAATTTCAATTTTAAAATACTTGATTCAGTAAATAACATACTCAAAATATGTATTAAAACACTAGATATTAGAATATATAACGAAAGTTCACCAAGTGTTCGTATTTCCATCCAAGATCCATTTGGATGACATGTTCATTTCATTTAATTATTTTTTTGTTTTTAAAAAAACAAATTCGCAACTAAGCATTGAACTTTTTCAAGTAATTAGTTTTACTTGCGAAATATCTAATTTCAATTTTAAAACACTTGATTTGGTAAATGAGATACTCAGAATGAGAATTAAAATACTGGATATTCGAATATGCAGTGCAAATTCATCAAGTGCTCGTATTTCCATCCCAGATCCATTTGGAAGACTTGTTCATATCATTTAATTTTTTTATTTTAAAAAAAACAAATTTGCAACTAAGCATTGAACTTTTTCAAATACTTAGTTTTACTTGCGAAATACCCAATTTCAGTTTTAAAATACTTGATTTGGTAAATGAGATACTCAGAATAAATATTAAATACAAGATATTAGAATATGCAACGTACTTTTCAAAAAAAAAAGAATAGGCAACGTAAGTTCACCAAATGCTCGCATTTCCATCCAAGATGCATTTGGATGACATGTTCATTTCATTTAATTATTTTTTTATTGTTAAAAAAACAAATTCGTAACTAAGCATTGAACGTTTTTCAAGTAATTAGTTTTATTTGCGAAGTACCTAATTTCAATTTTAAAATACTTGACTTGGTAAATGAAATACTCAGAATGAGTATTAAAATACCGGATATTCGAATATGCAACATAAGTTCACCAAGTGCTCGCATGTCCATCCAAAATGCATTTGGATGACTTGTTCATTTCATTTAATTATTTTTTATTTAAAAAAAAACAAATTCGCAACTAAGCATAGAACATTTTGAAGTACTTACTTTTATTTACGAAATACCTAATTTCAATTTTAAAATACTTGATTTGGTAAATGAGATACTCAGAATGGGTATTAAAATATTGGATATTCGAATATGCAACGTAAGTTCACCAAGTGCTCGTATTTCCATCAAAGATCCATTTGGATGATTGTTCATTTCATTTAATTATTTTTTTATTTAAAAAAAAAACAAATTCATAACTAAGCATTGAACTTTTTCAAGTACTTAGTTTTATTTGCGAAATATCTAATTTCAATTTTAAAATAATTGATTTGGTAAATGAAATACTCAGAATGAGTATTAAAATACTGAATATTCGAATATGCAACGTAAGTTCACCAAGTGCTCTCATTTTCATCCGAGATGCATTTGGATGACATGTTCATTTCATTTAATTATTTTCTTTATTTAAAAAAACCAAATTCGCAACCAAGCATAGAACATTTTGAAGTACTTGCTTTTATTTGCGAAATACCTAATTTCAATTTTAAAATACTTGATTTGGTAAATGAGATACTCAGATCCAAGATACATTTGGATTACATGTTCATTTCACTTAATTACTTTTTTATTGTTTGAACTTTTTCAAGTTCTTAGTTTTACTTGCAAAATACCTAATTTCAGTTTTAAAATACTTTATTTGGTAAATGAGATACTCGTAATGAGTATTAAAATACTGGATATTCGAATATGCAATGTAAGTTCACCAACTGCTTGCATTTCCATCCAAGATGCATTTGGATAACATGTTCAAGGACTTTTTAACAGCCACAAGGCTTTGAAAGAGAAAAAAGGTTTGGAGCGAAGATTTGAAGATTTTCGGACAATGTTCTTCGAGATAATAGCTCGTGATAGGAACAAGTAGCATAATTCATGGATTTACAATTTACATATAAATATGAAGTCGGATACATGTCGATAGTCATAGTCCAGTAGGTCGAAAGTTAGGGGATTTAATAAAACAACATGCAATTCACCCTTGATAGGAAATCTCGTCGAAAGCATAGATCATTGTCGAACGAATTAAGAAGATTAGCGAGGGGTAGATGAACCGAGATTCTCAACAAATTCATTTCTCATTGAACTTTAATCAATCATTCTAGCTTTATTTATTTCATCATTTAATCCTTGAACCATTTCATTGAGTTTTTATTTAATAATCGTAGTAGTAAACAATCATCTGAAGTATCACTGCTAAAAATTGAATAACTGGGAATAATAATTGAGAAATACAGTCCTTAGAGGAACGATACTCGTACTCTTGTACACTATATTATTACTTGACATCGTGCACTTGCGATTATTTCGAGCTTGAATATTATTAATTTTTACTAAGAATTTTACAATGAAAGTTTTGCTCGATCATTAAGCATGAAACATTTTGAAGTACTTACTTTTACTTGCGATTTTAATTTAAAATACTTGATATGGTAAATGAGATACTCATAATATGTGATAGAATACTGGATATTCGAATATGCAACGTAAATTCAGTCATGGTTGGTTTTTCCAACTAAGATTCATTAGAATATTTATTCATGTCATTTATAGAAATGAACACAGTTCATTACTGATCGTGAAGTAAGAGTAAGTTGTTTGTAGATCAAAATAAACACTTACTTTTAACAAAAATATAGTAGCCTACTTGTCCCGGAGTAAAAGTAAGTTCTTTCTTTGTATACCGAAATAAATTGTTATTTTTATTTCATAGAGAGTGATGAACAATGTATTTGTTAAAATTTCAATTGCATTGAAATTGCATCATAATGCATATTAGAAATATTCAGTATTTTATTACCTTTTCTGAGTATCTCATTTATGAAATCAAGTATTTTGAAACTGAAATTAAGTACTTATCAAATAAACTAAGTACTTTAAAAGTTTCATGCTTGGTTGGGAATTTGAATTTTTTTTTTTACAAAATAGATATCACATGAGAAGAATATGTCGTCCAAATACATCTTCCAAGGAAAGACCAACACTTGATGAACTTACGTTGCATATTCGAATATCCAATATTTTAATACCCATTCTGAGTATCTCATTTACCAAATCAAGTATTTTAAATTAGGTGTTTCGCAAGTAAAACTAAGTACTTGAAAATGTTCAATGCTTAGTTACGAGAAATTAGTATTTCGCAAGTAAAACTAAGTAATTCAAAAAGTTCAATGTTTAGTTGTGAATTTGTTTCTCTTTTAAAAATAAAAAAAATATTTAAATGAAATGTACATGTCATCCAAATGAATCTTGAATGGAAATGCGATCACTTAGTGAACTTACATTGCCTACTAGAATATCCAGTATTTTATTAACTTTTATGAGTATCTCAATTATCAAATCAAGTATTTTAAAACTGAAATTAGGTATTTCGCAAGTAAAACTAAGTAATTGAAAAAGTTCAATGCTTAGTTGCGAATTTGTTTTTTTAAAAATAAAAAAATAATTAAATGAAATGAACAAGTCATCCAAATGGACCTTGAATGGAAATACGAGCATTTGGTGAACTTGCGTTGCATATTCGAATATCCAGTATTTTAATACTCATTCTGAGTATCTCATTTATCAAATCAAGTATTTTAAAACTGAAATTAGGTATTTCACAAGTAAAACTAAGTACTTGAAAAAGTTCAATACTTAGTTGTGAATTTGTTTTTTTTTTTAAATAAAAAAATTAAATGAAATGAACAAGTCATTCAAGAGCACTTGGTGAACTTGCGTTGCATATTATAATATCCAGTATTTTAATACTCATTCTGAGTATCTCATTTACCAAATCAATTATTTTAAAATTGAAATTAGATATTTCGCAAGTAAAACTAAGTACTTGAAAAAGTTCAATATTTAGTTGCGAATTTGTTTTTTTAAAAAATAAAAAAAATAATTAAATGAAATGAACATGTCATCCAAATGGATATTAGATGTAAATACGAGCACTTGGTGAACTTACGTTGTATATTCAAATATTTAATATTTTAATACTTATTCTGAGTATCTCATTTACCAATTTAAGTATTTTAAAACTGAAATTAGGTATTTCGCAAGTAAAACTAAGTATTTCAAAAAGTTCAATGCTTAGTTATGAATTTGTATTTTTTTAAATAAAAAATATTTTAATTCAATGTATATGTCATCAAAATGCATCGGGAATGATGAGTGGAAAGAGAAGATGACCAACAAAAATTAGAGATTTATATAATTTTTTTATTAATTAAAAAGGGTAAAAATGTAAAAATCTATAAAAGATATAGTAAAAACTAAGTTAGTCTTTTGTCAGGTATTAAATTACAAAAAAAACTGTTGGGTACTGAATCTTAATTAAATCATTGACAGATGTATTTTTCTCCAAATTACCGAATAGATTTTCACAAAAAATGGAGTCAATCGTAGGTATTGTCACTCTGGAAAAAATTTTAGTGATATATTTCTTAATCAGGGGATTCGGTATTGTATGTTTTTACAAATGTTAGTAAGTCAATTTTTTTAAATTATATAAGTAGTATATTAATTATATTCTAACTATTCGTCTCACTCAAAAGTTTTAAATCACGCAACAATATAACTGATACGGTCGTCCCAAACAATTATAATCGAATGTTAGACCTGAAATTTTATCTGAAATTAGGATATTTGTACGTTATAAAAAGATATCGTGAACAAATTGATATTTTATAATAAGATTTTTTTAATGATTTTTAATAAGAATTTTAGTCATAAATTGTTTGAATTTATTTTCATTTATGTTATCTTATTTTAATATAATTAGATTGTGTGAATCATATTTTTATGAAAATTGACATATACATTGAAGATTCAAATACACAAAAAAGTACTCTAAATATAGTATAAAATCCATACTTCTATACTATTTTATATTGTATTAAGTTTGAGACTCTTAGAGTAACTAATTTTGGTGTCATGGTCTGTTTTAATAATTATTTATATTAATAAAATGTTAAAATTTTAATGTAAGATATATGTAGTTCAACGGATAGAATCATTGGTTCTTGAAATTTATGTATTATGCACTAATAATAAATATGGATGAGTTGCATTGTTTATCCGTGTATTCCAATTCTTAATTAATAACGTACAGTCGGGAGGAGATGTGCAAGCAGACGAGAACATAAGCAGGTTTTTATCTTCTTCTTCACCCCTGCCTGCTTCTACTATCTCTGCAATCTCCAGCATAAAACTCTTACCCAAGCCTAGTGAGGTAAACGGAGATCATATACACAAAATTTGCAATGAATTCATCAATTATCCATACAGCTACCAATCCATCTTCTCCAAGCACCACAACTCTTCTTCCACCCCACTTTATCTGCACGCCCTTCCCCCTTCGCCAGTGCAAAACCCATTTCCGCCGCCGCCGCTACAGAATATGCGTCACCCGCTCTTCTTCCCAACCCCCAGTCACCGTAGTCAAGCCTGATGTTTTTGGAGACAAGAGGGAGCTGACGGGCGTCCAGTCTCTCGTGGAGGCTATGTCGCCACCCATCCGAATTGCCAGTTCCGCACTTATCTTTGCCGCTGCCGTTGCCGCTGGATATGGCCTTGGGATCAGGTTTGGTGGGTCACGCAATTCCGGGATAGGTGGGGCTGTGGTTCTTGGGGCAGCTGGAGCTGGGGCTGCTTTTGCGCTGAATTCCTGTGTGCCAGAAGTCGCGGCTGCTAGTTTGCACAATTACGTTGTGGGTTGTGATGATCCTGGGGCTCTGAAGAAGGAAGATGTTGAAGCCATAGCAAACAAGTACTCTAATTTTACTGCACAGCATGTTGTTGTTTTCATAAATTTTTATCTGATGGTTGGCTGATTAATTTTGCTGCAAAACTACTTTATTACTGGCTATCCTTAGTGGTGTCACGAGCGATACGTCTATTACTATAGTTCATTCTATAATTATTGATGAAACCTACAGAACTGATATATTCCAAAACATGTAGAAGTTTCTAACATACAATCATGACATGAATAATTGGTCCAAGTCCAGTAGCCAATAGATGGTACCTACAAGGAGTACTGAACCATGCTTTTGCATTTTCTTGGTTGCAATAACTTCCAGGAATGAATAAATGAGTTTCTCAGTCATCAAGTTTTAGAGTGCTTAAATCTATCAGTTACTCAGAAACAAGAAATTTGGACTACTTTAACTTGGAAGACTTGTGAGGTGAATAGATAATAGGAAACTTGGACCACGAATGATAACTGGCCAATTTGAAGGGGCAAACAAGGGAATTGCTCAAGAGTAGAGTGCTGGTGATTGTTGCCAGGAGCGGATGTAAAAGACCACTTTCTTCTCTCTATCGTCTGGACATTTTAATTTACATAATTTTGTAATTAGAAGGTCGTCATCTCATTTTTTTTGTTAATATGATCTTAATTTTTCTTTATTTGTATTAGCCTTTTCCTAATGGGCAGTTAGATTTTTAGGCTTCTGTGTCTTTTATTTTGAGTCCTAGGTTTTTTTTTAAAACCCCCCCACCCCACATACACACACAAAAAAACGCACGCACAGTAGGTGTTTTTCCCCAAAAAGACTCCTCTCTAACCTGCCCTCTTCATCTTTAATCAGCTTCTTACTCTTACTCACTGTTAATTTTTCATATATATTGCCATGATTGTGAACCTTGTGATTTTTTGCTTCTGTTGTATTCTTGTTGTACAATCTTTCAGATATGGTGTTAGCAAACAAAATGCAGCATTCAATGCGGAGCTTTGCGATATATACGGCAAGTAAGTAGTAAGCTGTTTGGTCAATTATAAAGTTTAATAACCAGTTTGTTTGTATGTGCAGACATGTTTTCAAATATTTCCCAGCTAACAAAAAATCGGTTTTCTATTGTTTATGTGGATCAATGTGTTTTCACATGTAGAGTTATGATAAGTAAATAATGCTTTGTGGGTTTCAACAAATGAAAGCCTATCCAATCCATTCAACGTGCATGCAAAGTCAATAAGATTAGAGAATTGATAACGATATTTAAAAAAAATTTCAAATCCTTTTTGTTTATCATTCTGCTTTCAATTTTAGATTTGTATTGGCTGTCCTTCCTCCTGGAGGTGAAGATCTCAAAGGTGATGAAGTTGAGACCATAATTAAATTCAAACAATCCTTGGGCATTGATGACCCAGAGGCGGCATCAGTACACATGGAGGTACGATTGTTTGTGATTCTTGATTTTAATGGAAGAACAATAATAATTGTGGCTTTACTTTACTCTGGAGATTATTTGTTTGAAGTGTTTTTATCATGATTTCTCAGATTGGTAAGCGGATTACCAGGCAAAGACTTGAAACAGGGGATCGTGATGCTGATGTGGATCAACGTCGGGTGGGATGTTATTTTGATAGTCTTTGATATTATATATTTCGTCTGGTAGGACACAGTGATTTGAGCTTGTATATATTTTATGTTTCTGCTGCAGGCATTTCAGAAGCTGTTATACGTGTCAAATCTTGTGTTTGGACAAGCATCAGGTTTCCTGTTACCCTGGAAACGCGTGCTCAAGGTCACTGATGCCCAGGTATTTATGCATTGTAAGGCTTTCCCGTGATGTTTTCTTGACATATTTGACCTGAAGTTTTCTAGTGTTTTCTTTGGGTAACTGTGGATAAAATTGAAGTTGATGGTTCTGTAAATCCAATGCTCCATTTTAGAATTTCTTTAGTCTTCAAATTACCTTTTCTGTCAGGTTGAGGTTGCTATTCGGGATAACGCCCAGAGACTCTATGCTTTCAGATTTAAATCGATTACACAAGGTAATACCCATTACATGGTTGTTTAATGCACCCCACAAGTTTCTTGGTGTCATTTTTTGTTTATAGAAAATCTTGTTAGATTTATTTCTTATGGTTGGTCTTGAAATGTTTTCTAGCAAAATTTTGCATGTTTTTGCATTTCAATTCAATTATTTAACTTGTATTTAGGCTTCTGCGTTGACAGATAACCAAGAATAAGTATGTGGAAAAATGTAATTTTTTTTCACTGTGATGCATCTTAAAGCGACTTGAACTGTTAATCGGGTAATGCACCGCTTTAGATGTCCTGCATTTAAGCTGAATGTTGTTGAGATGTAAGTTTTTTGCTTAGATTGATTCATGTAGATTCCATCTGGCAGATTTTGCTTCCAATATGTGTATATGATATCTTACTTATTATTGTATAATTAATACTTTAGTAAATTCGTCGCTACATTCTACACTTGACTAATGAGTAGTAGTAGGTTGACTAATGCAACTTATTTATGTGTCTTTATGTTTGCTAGATCTTAGTGTGAGTCAGTTGATCAGCCTCAGAGAAGCTCAACTTCTATATCGACTTTCAGATGAGGTAAATAGACAAAAATATTCTGGGAACCAAATAGCATATGTATCCATCAGATTTTTATTTTTATTGCCACTGGCCATACTGTTGAATATATAAGATTGAGAAGAGACGTACTGTGCCTGTCTTTCAATGGTGATTCTTTTTTCCCCAGCTTGCTGCAGACATCTTTAGTGAGCATACACGAAAGCTTGTGGAGCAAAATATATCAACAGCTCTCAATCTATTGAAGTCAAGAACTAAATCCGGGTATGAAACTATTATGCTTCAATATTGAAACTATAGCAATTTGCGACTTGTTTAAGTTTGTTTTAGTCCCTTGTAGTTGCCTTGGTGCAGGTGTTGAGACTTGGTTCTGTGATTCATTTGTAATTCATTAGCCTGTGTAAATTATGTTTTCTTTGTTGGTTATGGAGATAAAGTTAAAATAAGCACTATAAGACCTTCTAACAAGTGAAAATTTATTGTTACATGTTATGAGCAGAAACCTTGAAGTTGAATGACTCGTGCTTAAATTATTATAAGACAGCAAAGCCTTGGTGGGTTTAAAATGTAAATCAGTTGATTTGGCAGAGTTTGGTCTTATCAAGATTTCAAAGATTTGTTTGAAAAATATAACCTAATAATAGAGCCTTATCCTCGTACTGACAGCCTGCAGTTCGTTAATCTATTTTTTAATGCTGTTTGTGTAACTATAGTTTGTCTTTTTCCCCACTTTGTTTTGTCAGCAGTAAACAGTCCCACAATGTTTACATTCTTTGTAATATGAATGCCTAACAAGCTGTGTATGTTTTACAGGAATCGTGTTATCGATGAACTTGACAAGATTCTGGCATTTAATAATCTCCTAATTTCTCTCAAGAGCCATCCGGATTCTAGTCGCTTTGCTAGGGGTGTTGGGCCTGTGTCGTTAGTAGGTATTATTACTGAGCAATTTCGAATCCCTCATTCATCTTGGTTTGAATACTCTTTAGGCTCTCTGATACTATCTTCTTGAAGATTATTTGGGCGTATTTCCTATATGTAGTTGTCAGTTAAAGCTTTGTTTTTTCTTGAGTTAGGTGGGGAGGATGATGGTGACAGAAAAATCGATGACTTAAAGCTTTTGTACAGAGAATATGTGACCGATGCTTTGGCGGGGGGACTCATGGAAGAAAAAAAGGTTCTGACCGACATGTTTTCATCACTTTCTAAATATTTATTTATTTAATTATTTTATTTACTGAAATGTTGTAAACTATCATTCAAGTTATGCAGCATAATACTTTCCTAGTAACTTATGGTTGTGGACTCTGTGATATGTACGGTCTACCCCATTTTAGTGTTGAACTGTTCACTTATTACAACCTCGAGTGGGTAAAGACGCTTAAATTTCTGATTGTCGTGGGTTGTTGGGCGGTATCCTACAATATACTTATATAGGGGAGTTCTATTAAGTGTGTACGTATGTTGAAGAGTTTCAGCTCAGTGGATCATTGATTGAAAGAAAACTGACGCTTTTGGTTATTGTTACATTTATTTTATTGTGAATATTCAACATTCACCACCATATTATTTTTATGTATTTCTTTACAATGAGATACCTTGTTGCTTATGCCTACGCCTATGCCTAATGGTATTTGTGCTGTTAGAGACTAAATATGTTAAATACTTAATATCTCTATCAGCTAAACTTTGTCGAGCTTACCTGTTTTCTGTTTTTAATCCTACATTTAAAAAAAAAAAAAAATTGGTACTGACTTCATTCTATTGTTTTTATTGTAGCTTGCTGCACTTAATCAGTTAAGGAATATATTTGGTTTAGGAAGGCGAGAAGCAGAGTCAATTGCTATGGAAGTTACCTCCCAAGTATATCGCAAACGGCTTCAGCAAGCAGTGTCAAGTGGCACCTTGGCCGCTGCTGCTAGTAAAGCAGCCTATCTTCAAAATCTATGTGAAGAGTTACACTTTGATCCACATAAGGCCGTAGAGATTCACGAAGGTTCAGTTTAAATTATGAGGGATAACATTTATATTGTGTTGGAAGCTTTTTTCTGTGTAGTCTTTAAGTATTTATATTTGTTCGGTGTTTCAACGAGTTACTAATTGTGTACTACATTTTGTTCCTGAAAGTATCACTTTTTATTGGTCAGAAATTTACCGAAAAAGACTTCAGCAATTGGTAGCTGACAAAGGTGAACTCAGTGATCAGGATGCTGGAAACATTAGAGAAGATACAGATTAGTTTATGCATTCCAAAAGAAACTATTGATGCAATTCATGCTGATATCTGTGGCAGTTTGTTTGAGAAGGTAACATTGTTATTTTCTGTCAGTTCTTTTATGTTTATAAATTGGGAGGCTGGCGAAGAGTTTAATCCTTTTTTTTGTAAGATGTTAAAATTCACCAAAAATTGAAAATTAAAGACCACTTCTAGCCAGGTCTTACAACCCCACCAGTAATAAATACTTGCCAATGGTTGCATCCTAGTGTGTTTATTTGGCAAAAACACAATAGTGGTTATTTGGTCAATTTCTAGATATATAACATAATTATAGTTCGTGGGTCCTAATTTAGGATTTAGTACGCCTGCCCCTCTATCAAACTAATGTTTGCATCCTAACTCCTAAATATTTAGAACGCCCCTCTGTCAAACGAATGGTTGCATCCTAAACATACATAAGAACTTTACATTTTCAATTTGTCTAAGAGTGGAGAAACTTTTCTAATAAAAAGTTTTCTGAAAAGCTATTTTGTTTAAAATAGTAGTATTTTTTGTAATTAAAAAAAACATAAATGTCAAATTCCAGAAATATTGCTTTTTACTAATTAGGCACTGTTTCTGCTTTTACAAAAAACTTAAAAAACCATGCTTAACATAGTAATTTCTTTATGCCAAGTGCTTCTACATTCGAAATTTGATTCAAAGCTAAATGCGTAGGTACTTGATGCATTTATCTCTCATTTGACAAAATCTACTCTTATGTCGCATTTGAATTGATGAATTTCGGAGCAAACTTAGGCTGCATTTTGAGGTGATGGTTTTAAATTCATGGATTTCGTAACGAAACAACAGATCAAATCTTAAAAATAATTTATTTATTTATACATTAGTTATACAAAGTAGAATGAATTTTAATGAAAACTTTATTGAATGAACGTGAAATATATTTTAATTAACATGAAATACTATATACACATGTAAGAATTGAATTCGAAGTTTATGGTTTTACTTTCCTTGATAACAAAAATACATTTGAAATTCATAAATCCAAATGCAACCTTATGTTTAGCCCATGGAATACAGGGGATTTGTTCATAATAATGAATTTGTGTTCACTTTGTAAAATAATTTATGTGTCTTGAAAAAGGTTTCTCACCTGTGTAATATTCTTGAATCAATACTTGCTCTTATCTCCTCATAGATGTGAATCTTTTTCACATATTATTATCACCATCTACTGCGATATACATTTTTGCTTCAGGCCCACCCCAATAGGTCTCGAGTTCTTATTTTTTATCGTCGTCCATAAAGAATCACAACCTTTGAGGTGGTGGTGTTAGGTGATTATAATTATAATTACTAGGTCATTTAATTGGTTGTCCAATCACTTCAACAGGTCGTCAAGGAGGCAATTGCTGCCGGAGTCGATGGCTACGATGCAGAGATCCAAAAGTCTGTCAGAAAAGCTGCTTTTGGTTTGCGTTTAACCAGGGAGGTTGCTATGTCTCTTGCTAGCAAGGCAGTAAGTGCCCAATGAACCAATACATTATTATCCTATAGAATCTATGGAATCCTAGATGGAGCTCTTTTGGCTCTGATCATCTTTATTTGGTCTATCAGCCATGTGGTCGGCTACTGATTTAATTGGGGGGCTTATTCTATACTCAATAAGTTTCTACGAAACTTGTGATGCCATTGATTTGATTAATCCGAATAGTAATGTTATTGGTTGTGCGCAGGTCCGTAAGATTTTCGTAAGCTACATTCAGCGAGCAAGGGCAGCTGGAAGTCGTACTGAATCAGCGAAGGAACTCAAGAAAATGATTGCTTTCAATAGCTTGGTTGTGACTGAACTGGTTGCTGATATCAAAGGTGAATCAGCTGATACAACACCTGAAGAACCTACCAAGACAGAAGAACTACAGATGGAGGATGAGGAGGAATGGGATTCCTTACAGTCGCTCCGGAAAGCAAGACCCAGCAAGGATACTAAAGGGAAACCAGTCCAGACGGAGATAAACCTGAGAGATGACCTCCAAGAAAGGGATAGAGCCGACCTTTACAAAACGTACTTGCTATTTTGTCTTACTGGTCAAGTGACCAGGATTCCTTTTGGTGCCCAAATCACCACAAAGAAGGATGATTCTGAGTATGTTTTGCTTAACCAACTTGGTGGCTTACTTGGGATGTCAGACAAGGAGATCGTGGAAGTGCATAGGAGCTTAGCGGAGCAAGCTTTCAGGCAAGAAGCTGAGGTAATTTTAGCTGATGGACAGTTGACTAAAGCTAGGATGGAGCAGCTAGACGTGTTGCAGAAGAATGTTGGCTTGCCACCTCAGTATGCTAAAAATATCATAAAAAGCATAACTACTACGAAATTGTCCGCAGCTCTTGAAACTGCTGTAGGTCGGGGGAGACTAAACATTAAGGAAATCCGAGATCTCAAAGAAAATGGAGTCGACGTAGATACCATGATATCAAAAAGTTTACGAGAGTCCCTCTACAAAAAAACTGTGGACGATATCTTTTCGGCTGGTACCGGAGAGTTTGATGAAGAGGAACTGTATCAGAAAATCCCGAAAGATCTCAACATTGATCCTGAGAAAGCCAAAGGAGTTGTTCTCGAGCTTGCTCGCACTAGATTATCAAACTCGCTCATTCAGGCGGTGGCACTATTAAGACAAAGAAACCATTCCGGTGTGGTACGTACTAGTTCTAATTTTTTCTCCAATTCTTAATTGATACGTAAAAGGTGTAAAAACCGTTGCCCATTATTTTGTGTGGACTTTCAGGTTAATTCCCTCAACAACATGTTAGGATGTGACAAAGCGGTCCCTTCCACTCCCTTATCATGGGAGGTGCTGGAGGAACTAGCAGATTTATTTCTCGTGTTTATTAAAAGCGACCCT
The DNA here is from genome assembly GCF_025594145.1 of Primulina tabacum. NCBI lineage: Eukaryota > Viridiplantae > Streptophyta > Magnoliopsida > Lamiales > Gesneriaceae > Primulina > Primulina tabacum. The sequence continues at coordinate 6,321,143 of NC_134557.1, forward strand.
GCCGATGAAAAACGATCCCGGTTACAGTATCTGCTGAACATCAGTGATTCAACTGCAGAAGCTTTAGAAGCCATGAAAGATAAAGGATCTCCAAATGAGAAGGCCGAGGAAGAGTTTGTGTTCTAAAAATGTTTGTTTTAGCCAATTTGAGTTCGATTTGAACAATTTTGTCATAGATTTGCACGGAAAGGTAAGCAAAGGCATTCTTAAGTTGAGTGAAACTTACCTTTGAAGGTGTCGAATAGGATTTTCTTTGATGTACTACAAGAGGACTGATTCTTAAATATGAGTGGAGTTAGGGGTGAATCCTAATTAACCCTTGAATTATTCAAATACTGTTTAAGATAAAAATATATATATTATATTAAACAGTGCAATAAATTTTGCTATCTATATTGCCACTCTTAATTTTTCCTCTGGTTTTGGCTTTATCTATTATACATATATATCATCTATACTTCTATATTATGTTAAAATTACTGAACCTATCAGATTAACTAATTTTTCTATTACATGTGACACCAAAACTTTTTCCAAGTTTGCCATTATATCATCACGTTGATATCATGGCAACGTCACATCAAAAATGACCAAAATCGTAAAATAAACAAAGATAACGAGTTAAAAAAATGGATAACATAGATGATAAAAATATCAAAGAAATAAGAAATAATTATATAAGATCAAAAAACTACAATTTTTCATATTTTTTAATCACAAATATAAAAAAAATAAAAATTTGAAATGATAAATGGAAATAAAAAAAAAACAAATCTATGTTGAAAATGATGTATATCAGAGAAGATAAAACCGTATAGGCATTAGCTTGGGTTGCTAATGCATGTTATCCACTAAACAATGAGTATGTCTCTTGTGAGACGGTCTCACGAATCTTTATCTGTGAGACGTGTCAACTCTACCGATATTCACAATAAAAAGCATTTGTCATGTCTTTGTACTTTATTACTTAGGTTTCTAATTTGTAAATATCTAGACGACTAGAGATGTAACACTTTTGATTCTAAATAAAAGATATTACAAAATTAGTCATTGTTAATTTTGTTCTAATAGGTAACGGGGAGGAAAATTCAAATGTAAAAGCTTACTTCATATTTTTTTAATTGATTGCAATAACTAATTTCTTGATATTTTTGAAATTTTATCGGTACTCAAGCAGTCAAGCTGCGGAAAATATCATTGGGAAAACATTTAAATAGTTTTTTTAAAAAATGAGAACGTCTAACGAGTCATTCAATATTTGTACTGCTCGGCTCGTGAATGAGATAGTGAATGATACTCAATATAAGCATGAGAAATCAATATATTTAGATAAGATAATACTGCATGACATTAATATTTCGTAGAACTTAAGTCAAATATTGGATTGGACAAAAGAAAAATGTATAATCAATCGATGTCTTTATATTAGGTTGAAAGATTACGCAGCGACTTAATTACTCTAAAGTCAAAGAAAGAGAACGAAAGTGTCCATACCAGCGACCATGTTTTGATTATTCTTAATTTTTTTGATTAACGAAATATTTTCAACATATATTTCCTATTGTGCTTAAATTTCTTGGAAATGCAGTATGAACAATCATCCTCTTCAAAATTAAAATGATAAAAAAAAAAGAAATTCAACTTTATGTTTATTTTTCAAAAAATAAACATTCTCCTATAGAAAGGTGTCTTGTTAAATAACTAGTTAATTGCTATGCGAACCCACCTTGGCTGCGAAATCTAGCTACACAAAAAAAAATTTGTGATATACATATTTTATTTGGGTCATTCATAAAAAATTATTAATTTTTTTGTCAAAATTATTATTTATTATTGTTAATTTTTATGTCAAAACTATTACTTATTATTGTAAACATGAGCAGACTTGATCTGATTCTTTATTCGCTGACGTCCATCTCATAAAAAAGACATACTAAACTAGCTATAAGACGATTATTTAATAAAATAAATCAAGATTTTATATAAAAGAGAAATAAGAACTTTCGCATGAATTTAATATGACAAGTAGAATTGAAAGCCTTGCATCATGATGTCATGAAGTTCGTTATTAAGGCTGACGACTTATGATTGGACAAATTTACGATTTAAAATATATGGTGGAAACAATTCCACAACAATAAGTTTTATTTTTTAAAGACTTTTGGTGGAGTAGTGGTTACAGAAGCCAAGATTCCATTTGCATTTCTTAACTTGCATTATTACCTTTTATTCTAATATTTGTTAAAGAAGAAGACCCATTTTCATTGCGAGAAAAATTTGTGTGAGATAGTTTTACAGGTCGTATTTTATGAGACGGATATCTTATTTGGGTCATCAATGAAAAAAGTATTACTTTTTATGCTAAGAATATTATTTTTTATTGTGAATATCGGTAGGGTTGACCCGTCTCACAGATAAAGATTCGTAAGACCGTCTTACAAGATACCTACTCCCCAAGGCCATTATATCCAATTAAGTTACATTCATATTTTTACATTAACGTTTGATTCGTGTGCTAAAATGACGAAGGATGTAAATCGATAACAAAATGATGTATGGACTCTAATCATTTGTTTTAAAATTGAGTCAAACTTTGAATGAAATAAAGATATATAATCATTTAATGTCTTCTCTTTTGTACCGAACATTACATTTTGATCTAGATTTTTATAGTTTTCTCATGAGTATGACCTCATGTATCAAATATAATAATTCAAGAGGAAAAACAAAAAAAAGCCTGCATATATATTTTTCTGCACGAACTGTATAGGACCGAGCGCTGATATTAATGATACAACTCAAATATTTTAAACCATATAACATACTTTTCAATTGCTCTACTAGCAAAGACAATTATTGCATTTCAACAAATTGTTTTGACGTCAATGGATTCTTGTTCCTAATTTTAAACCCTATGAAAATATATATATTTCACTAACTCAAATGACGGAATTCAAAATCGTCGCTAGCAGCTTTTTTTTCGTGCGATCTGTGGATAAAAATTTCTTAGTATAATTTTCGAGCTACATATAAATTTTAATTACGTGCAATAATTGACTAGATCAACGTGCACAAGTACTATATGGTTATCTTATTATGTATATATGTACTAAACCAATATAAAGTCAATTTCGACAAAACCTCAACCTAACCCGATCTCTTTATTCAACTTCATTGTCTAACTTATTCCACGCCATCTTTAATTCTTTTTCCTGTGTCATTAGTTTATTTATTTATTAATTTTTAGCATTATAAAAGTCACCAATCAAATCCAAAATTAATTTCTTAGCTTTTCTACGTGTTGTGTGCAATTAGTCAAATGGATTTTGGCAGGCACGCATGCATCGTTAGGTACCCGTCAAATACAATTAATATAGGCACGTGGAAGGATCCAAAAATTTTACCAGTCGAAACAATTTAAACTCGTATGATTTGAAAGCCAAGCTTACATATTTTTTTTAAAAAAAGTTTTGTCTAGCTACATTTGACCTCGCTTGTCATGGTAAAAAAGACGGGTTGAGTTAAGATTTTAATAATTTATTTGGAAATGAATCAAAATAGGTTAATCTGTTTGAGTTATGAGTTAAGACGGGTTCGGCCTGGTTAGTCCGACATTTATGGTCTTTACTTCATATATTAATTTATTGTAATTTTAGTTTTTAATTGTCTTTGTCTTTGAGTTTGTGTTGTGTAAAAGATATTAAGAGTTTCGGTTTAGTCATTAGATAAATCCTAATTGAAGTAGGCTACACAAGAGTTGTATAAATCAAAATCTTTTAGTGAATTATTTCACTGAGTGGAAGAACTGAGAGACATAAAATAGTATTGATTTCGAACTTCCATATAACTTGTTCTTTATTTTCACTCACTTAACTCATGTCGGTTTCCATATAACTTGATGACATTTATTTATATTAATAATAGTACTTTAATAAAACTAGTATAATATTTATTCAATTTAATATAATATATTAGATCAATTATGTTTTGGATGATTAACAAACAGTCCAACCGAATTGAATATTACTAAACTGAGTATAAACAAAGATCTTATTAACTGGAAAACCGATTGTCAAAATCACTTGATCAAACAACTTTTACTCAAGCCAATTGTTGACCCTACTCAACTGAATGAGTCAGGCTCAACAAAAGACATTTCCTAAAACTATCAGTTTACTATGTTAAGGATCAAACTGATTTTTTCTATAAAATTTTCCATACTGATACAGTCTTTGATATTAACATATTGTACGATTTTAAGAAATGTTAGTGACATGAAAAACGACATGACTAATGGCTACCTCATTTGGAATGATAATCAGATTTCATTTTGCAGACTATTGGATCGAAACCTATAAATAGAGAGGTGAGCAACAGTCTCAAGCTCTCTCAACTTTCAAAATTAAATATTTCTCTCAAGCTATCAAGAGACAAAATGATGAAGATTTTTAGAAGCACAAAATTAAGAGTTTATATCATATCATCAAGGTTTTTTTGTGCGAAGAGTTTTCATTTTGAAATACCTGTAATCTGGCAGTACCGATCAAGTTTTGTTAAGTCTGTGAGATACTGGAAGTTTCAGTTAAGCAGTGTTAATACATAATGAATCAGATTACTACAAAATATTGTAATTTTTAAAGTATTTTAGTGAAAATCTTAACTGAGGAAGAAACTAGAGACATATGATTTATTCAAGTATCCAAACATCACAAATTTGTGCAATTTACATTAAAGTAACCCTATTTTTAGCTTTCATTTCATATCCAAACTAACTATTACTTATGTCATTTGTGTTTCAAACTGAATCATTGAGTTTTTTGTTTCAAGCAGTACCCATCTACTAGCTTAATGATACTCAACTGACGATAATTCCTTTTCAGTGTTACAACCCAACCAAAATATTTCTCGAATTAGTTAAAATTATTTATTAACTCCTCGTCTAAATCAATCTCCGATCCAATACATAAAAAAAAACGCTCATCAGCTAAAAATTGCATCATCCACTAAACTTAACGTCAAAAATGTCTGAATTGAAGAAACTTCAAAATAATTGGAGAAAAATGAACATAATCAAGTCAAATAAAAAAATCAAAACAATTAATTGGAGCCAACAAATTGAACAACGACAGAACCAAACTTTCTCATACATGACAATGAACAGGTATTGAGATGGATAAGTTGATGGAAAAAATGAAATTGTTTTAAATGATAAAGGATTGGAATTTGACCTGGATTAGAAGATTAATCATATATATAAATTAACATAATTTGAGGCCACATTTGATTATGGTTGTTTGGCGGAGGCCTTTTATTAATTACGGGACATTTAAGAAAATGAACCTAATCAACCATTTTTTTTTAAAAAAAAAAAATGGACCTCCCCAAATATATTTGAAATACACGGCAAAAGTTCATTTTTTTTTTTTTTGGAAAAATAATGGTTAACTAGAGTTAAATAACAAAATATCTCTTTTATTTCTCATCTCCTAAAAATCAATTGAAATTAGATAAAATTGAGTCAACTGTAAAATTTATTGTATCAATTTGATATTTAATTAATGAATAGATCTCTTGTGAGACGGTCTCACGAATTTTTATCTGTGAGACGGATCAAACATACCGATATTCACAATAAAAAGTAATATTCTTAGCATAGAAAGTATGGATGACCCAAATAAGAGACCCGTATCACAAAATACAAGCTCGTGAGACCGTCTCACACAAGTTTTTGCCTTAATCAATAGCCCATATGCCCAATGGTGATCACGGTGCAGTTTGAACGTTATTTTATAAAATTCAAACCATATTGGCATGTACAGTTCAGTTTAAAATAAATATGTACAATTGGTTTTTTATGTATAAAAGTAGATGTGTTTTGTGCGATTGCAACTAGTTTTGGGTGTTTATGCGAGTTATTTCAGTAAAGGGATAATATAATAACCAAAAATTACAACGAAAAAATAAGTTACAATACAACCAGAAAATAAATTGATATAAAAATATTAAATAAACTTAAAGTCTTTCATATTAAAAAAAACTATAGTCCAAATTAAAAATTAAAAATAATCAAGATCTAAACATGTTGTCTCATAATTCGAAGTAATAACACTTGCAAAGGAAAAAAAAATGCTCTAGTGAATAGATAATGGAATAATCATTTTTTAAATTCTTTAATAACTTCATTTACGATATATAATTTTTTAATGCATAATTAATTTTTTATTATCATTTTGAAAATTGAGCAAAACTGTTTCCACTTTGTATTAATAATGTTTGTAAAACTAAACCTAATGAAATTAGGTTTTGTTTATTTGTTGTTATAAGTTAAATATAGAATGAATAATATTGAGCAATATCATAAATAATTAAAAGCTAATTATTCTAACTATGTGGTGAAGTTTTGTTTGGACATTGAAAATATGAAATAAACATATATACTATTTTTTCCGTTCCCATAATTACCTTTTAGAACAAAATTAACGATGACTAATTTTGTAACTTCCGGTGCTATATCCTGAACAAGCTGGCTCATTAGACCCGTCTTCAAACAAATCCAATAAAATAGTAACTCAATCAGGTTAATTTTCATAGTAAGACGGGTTGTTACGACATACATGACCTGTTTTGATAGCTCTATGAAATATCGACAATAATCTTAAACTCTATTGATACCCCATGGATGGGCTCGCTACCCTTGGCTCATCCTTAGCCCAAATGGAAGACAGGCTCATCAATGACCCATGTATTCTCCTATAAATACCAGGTTTGAGTGTTTGATTCAGAGATTCCCTATATTATTTTTCAGCTGCACCCTTAGCTGTTTTCCACTTTTATTCTCATTCTATGACTTGAGCGTCGGAGGGGCTATGCCATGACACCCTCCTGGCCATCTTCTAACAGTCTTATTTGTGATTTCAGGCTCATGGCAATTTCAAAGCCTGCGTCTAGGACTAGTGACATTTACTGGAATCGGACCCTAAATTTCCCGTGAGTATCACCTATAAAAATATCTAACTCGCAAATCTAATTCGGATCGATCTTTATATAATTTTGGAACTAAATATTCGATCCCGCATGGCTTTACGACGATAATTTGGCTTCATATGCGCATGTTACTATATAAATGTTATGCATGCATAGACTAACTCAATTTTGACAAAACTTCAACCTGCCCCGATCTCTTATTCAACTTCCTCGTCTAACTCATTTCACGCTATCCTTTGATTTTTTTTCCCATGGATCTTTAGTTAATTTATTATGATAAAATCTAAAAGTCACTAATCAAATCCAAAATTTGTTTTCTTTTCTACATTTGTGAGCAATTAGTCAAATGGATTTTGGCATGCATGCATAATTAGGTAACCTGCCCCCTCCAAAATAATTGCAGCATTGAAGGATTCAAAAATTTTACCAGTCGTCGCGCGATTGACTGAGGCAATTTAAACTGGAATTATATGAAACCCAACACTTACATTTTTTTCAAAGCAAGTTTTGTCTAGCTACAGTTTGAATTCTATAAATAGCTCATCAAAATTCACAAATCATCCATCCAATTAATATTATCCCTTTTTCAAACTTTTTACTCTTATTTTGAGAGAAGAATTCAAAATGGTTTCCTTTTCTTCAGTGATAATGCGTTTTAATATTACCACAATATGTTGGTTAGTCGTCATAGCTGCATTTTCAGCCGGCGGCGTCTCCGCTCAACTGTCAACTGGTTATTACACAAAATCATGTCCGAAGGTGTTCGACGTGGTGGAATCGGTGGTTAAGTCCGCGGTGGCAAAGGAAAGACGCATGGGTGCCTCACTTCTCCGCCTACACTTCCATGATTGCTTTGTCCAAGTATATTTTCTATTCCAAGCATATACATACACACATATATATATATATATATATACATACATACGGATATGATGCAGCTAAAATAAATGAGTCGAGTAGACTGCACAAGCGAAATCCGACTGATTAGTAATTGGTCCACTTGGCCCGTAAACGAGCTCACCTGGCTGGTAAACGGATCCACGTAGACGATATACAGTTAATTTGCGGGGCGTCACCTGCAGTCACTGAACACTCGTTAAGTGGGCGTCGGGAGGGTTCCCGACGTGGACACTCCGATGCTCAAGTCAGTAAGCAGTCCAAAGAAAATTCAGAGAACTAAAGGACTTTTATGAAAATGAGAGCCCCTCAAATTGTCAAGAGCTTCATCTATTTATAGATTTTTAAGAGCGTCTGATGGGCTTAATGGGCTTGGGCTTCTGCAAGTATAATCAATGATATGGACCTCAATAGCACTAAGCCCAATCGATTCTATTAATCCAACAAATAATTGGTCTTATACCCATCAATATATATATATATATATATATATTCAATTCCTAAAATGCTACTAATATCGATAGGGGTGCGATGGATCGGTACTTCTGGATGACACATCTTCTTTCACTGGGGAGAAAACTGCTGTTCCCAATCTTAACTCAGTGAGGGGTTTCAACGTAATTGATGATATCAAGTCCAAGGTCGAGTCTGTGTGTCCTGGGGTCGTCTCATGTGCCGATATTCTCGCTATCGCCGCGAGAGATTCTGTCGTACTGGTGAGTAATTTCATTTTGCCAAACGATATGTGACAGTGTTAATAAGGAAAAAACTTATGCATACACAAACACGTACAGTACTCACTCGTCGATTGACTCGTATGAAATAGATGATGACTACTGCCATGCATGAATATATTTCATGCATGTTCATATCTAATCGTTTGATAAAATCTATGAATTTTATATCATCCAATCTAGAATTGTCAAATAATAAATGACGACATGTACATACAATATGTATATTAATATCGTTAATTTCGCAGCTCGGAGGACCGAATTGGAACGTTAAAGTCGGAAGAAGGGATTCCTTAACAGCAAGCCTTTCAGCTGCGAACAGCGGTGTGATTCCTCCCCCCACTTCTACTCTTTCCAACCTCGTCAATAGATTCCAAGCTAGGGGTCTCTCAGTAAAGGATATGGTAGTCTTGTCGGGTACGTGCATCGCGTAAATGTACATCCATTCGATAAAAAAAATATATCCAGAAAATTTATAATCCTAGGCTAACTCTATTATATATAGATTTATATTTATAATAGAATTATATATATCAATGACGTATATATTCTGATGTTGTGGATATCAAATTTGATTATATATATGTTTAATTTTTGATAAGCAGGAGCACACACCATTGGGCAAGCAAGATGTACATCGTTTAGAAACAGGATATACAACGAAACCAACATCGATCCATCCTTTGCAAGAACAAGACAAGCCAATTGCCCTAGTCGGAATGGGGTTGGAGACAACAACTTGGCCCCTCTCGACCTTAAAACACCAACAACATTTGACAACGATTACTACAAACTTCTTCTGGTGAAGAATGGACTCTTGCATTCTGACCAAATACTCTACAACGGTGGATCCACTGATTCGTTTGTCGAAACATATAGCAAGAACCCTAAAGCTTTTAATGATGATTTTGTTGCAGCAATGATAAGAATGGGTGACATCAGTCCTCTTACTGGAGGATCAAACGGCCAGATAAGGAAGAATTGTAGGAGGGTTAATTAATTAGCAATTCGGAATTGATCTTTTATATCGAGAAGAAACTATTTCAAATAATAAAGACTTGCACGACGAGTCATTTTTCATTTCTAAGCGTTGGACCTTTTGGTTATTCAACCTTCACACTTTCATGATGTCGAATTATACTCAAAACATGCTTGTATCTTTGCTGAATTTCCATTTTTCCTTATTCGGGAACTATATATGTGCTCATGTACTTGTGTTCACTTTTAATCCTACATGGAATCTGAATGAAGCCCATTTAATTTGATATAGTATATCTTTTTGGACTATTTTTTTTAAATCCACTAACTTATCCAATTTTAGTTATTAACTTTAATTTTTTTGCTATTTTGATCTAATTTTTGACTTGACATCAGATAAGTCATCAATTTCGATGCCATTTTCCCAATGAAATATGGCCGAAATACCAAAAAAATGTTAATGTATAGAAATCAAAATTTGAAAATTTAATGAATCAAAACCCACAAAACCAAAAGTATTCCATTTTTAAATTATCAGAAATCTCACTTGCGCACGTATATGATAGTTGCCTTAACTCTTAACTGGATTTGGAGGAATCAAAATGATATTCTTTTTGAAAAGATAGGAAATTAAAGGATGGTTATTTAAGTGATTACATAAATTTCTGGTGTTATGAAATATTAGCATTACAGCATTGGGCAGCACAATCATCATACCTTTTGTCTCCTAATTGATTTCTAGTATGCCTTAAACTACCCAGCTCCTTAAATGGCACAAACTAACATGTTTGCAGACACTTTATTTATTACACAGTCAAAGCTCACGATCCCATGCACGTGCAACCACCATTCCTTTATGTACAAACCATTTTCCAGAAATTGAAATCCATGGACATTTTCAATTAGGCAGGCCATTGAGAATATAAATTAAGATGTTATATATATTATCGGATATTTTATATGAAACGTTTCTCTTTTATTTAATTACACGATTATTTCCCATCTTCAATATTTGATTTACACATCGCGATCGTCACTAAAATAATTTCAAAATTAGTGAGAGGAATGAAAAAAAATTAGAGCACCAAACATATAAACTAAATATTAATTCATCTAGCAACTCTACCTCCACAAAGTCAACTTACACCCATTCTTCGAAGAAACTTCGGCAAAAGAAATTAGAATCTTTCAACAGAACAAATATTAGAAAAAAACTGGCTATCTATGTGTGAAGATTTGGTACAACAAAAGATTTGATTGATTCCGATGATACCATTAATGATCTTGAAACCAAATATTAGTCGCACAAACCATATATTTAATGCCGATTGATTATTGCAATAACTCAATCAAAGTAAGGTACACGATTGTTGGAAATGCTGTTGTAGCTCGCAGTGTTAGTAGGAGAGGTGTACATAGACGGAGCAGAAGAAGACGAGGAAACGACGACTGACGGAGGTGGAGGTGGGGTTGGAGCTGGTGGAGAAAGGGTTGGAGTTGGTGGAGCTTGTGGCAGCTCAGCCACGGAAACAGCCAACACGGCGGCATGATCGTTGGATGCATTAATGATGTTATTTGCAGCTTCTCTATATCTGTATGTTATTATCTCAGCCCTGATGGCATTAAGTTGAGCTTGTAAATTTTGGACCTGCTGTTGTAATGCTGAAATCGCACCCATGCATCCATAAACCGGATCTCTAAGCCTCACATTAGCTTCATAAACTAAGCAGTTCGCAGCATCGGCTCTTTGCGACTCTGGCACCTCCTAATCATGAATCAAACGAGAAGAATTAAAATTTCAAAACACATGATACCTAGATCTGTCAAGATTCTTGGCTATTCTTGATCGATCTAAAACCTTATTTTTCTACAATAAATTCACATACCATCCAATCAAATGGGGTTTTATAGTTGCGACCGGCATCATTTCAAAGAACATATATCTGAATATAGAGATGTGGGGGTTGACTGGAAAGTGAAGAATATTAATATTACCATGAGCATCTTGGAAACGTTACTGGCTCCAAAGACTTTGTGAACAGCAGCAAATTTCTGGGGTTCATGCGGGGAAAAATAAGGCGAAAATGGGCATTCTTCGGCGCATCTTCTTCGCAAAAGCTTACAAGCTGCGCATGGAGTTGTTGTGTTTAGCATCATCTGTCTCTTTCCCATCACCGAACTACTGTTACTCTCCGTCTTCAACTTCTTGCCAGTCTCGTCGAACCCCTCCACCCTAATTAGACAAGAAAAATGACGTTTCGGAAGACACAAAAGTTAAGTCAACAATGGATAAAATTAAAGAGTTTCATGGGGTTTCGGGCTTTTCTAAGAGATGAAAATCAAAGGGTTTACCTTTCTCTGGACATTCAAGTAAAATTAATGTTGCTGATCAAGGCTAAGACTCGAGGAAAAGAGGTAGAGGAAGCACGAATGGGGAACAAGGGAAGTGCTTAAGAGAGGAGTGTTGATTCTCCTCGATTAATTAGGGGAAAATAGGTCAATGTTCTTGGTAAGAATTTTCAAGGGTTTCCACAAATAAATCATTTACCAAAATATATACTACTACCTTTTTTTTTTAATATTTGAAACAATATACTACTACCTATATATATGAATATAGATATATATAAATTTTGTATTCTCAATTATGTAGCATTCATCTGAGTGTCAATGAAAAGATTATCTATATGTGACTTTGATCAATGACGATGATTTAATATATTTGATCGAAGAAAAACCAGTTTGATTTTGCTTTTTGAAAAAAAATTGTTCACATAAAATTTAATTTTTTAAAAAAATCCCGTTATAGCTGAATCAGTAATCTTCTTGTTTATTTCTAAATATATATAAAAAGTTTCATAATTTTTAAATAAGTATTAAATTAAATTAGCGAAAATATTAAATGGAATTTAGGTGACTAAAAAAAATAGAAATTCATCCTACAAGATCACCTATTTTAACTTTTGCTAAAAATAATAATTTTTTCACTTTTATTCCATTTCATCAAAATCTTTCTTAATCAATTTGATGTTGTTTCTAGCACAACACAAAACATTATACAATCGAATTTATAAAATACCTAAGACTATTTTCTTAAATGAATAACGTAATAACTTAAATTTTAAATCATTATTAACATGATAGTGTAGCATTCATTACAAGGCAACAAGTACAAAGTTGAATATTTATTAAAATTAAAATACACAAGACTTCTGTGAAACAGTCTCATTGATCAATTTTGTTCGATTAATATTCTATTTAAATAATCCATAAAAAAATATTATTTTTTATATTAAAATTATTATTTTTTATTATAAATATGAACGTATTTGACTCGTCTCACGAATTTCAATCACCCATTTATTAAAATAATGCCAGCTTATTGAAAGCTATACCACGTGTGACATGTAGCCCTTGTTGACTTTTGGACTGAAATCTACTACTTGCATTAATTGCTTCACACGTTGAATTCGGTAGTGACGTTTTCAAGCTGAAAAATATATTAAATAATAATAAATAAAAGTTGAAGAGTGTGGTATATACCAATATTTCCTTGTCATGCTTGACCTCAAATGTACTATATTAATTCATATTTTGATTATTTAAATCGCCACGCCACGATGCACAGGGCATAAATAATTAATTATCAATAATTAATTATCTATTTATAATATTCTAAACAAATAAAAGCCAGTAATTATATAGTATTATTTTTTTGGTTTTAAATCTGAATCATATTTTTTGTCTCAGTTTCACATTCACATATATAAATTATTTTTTAAAATATACCTTTTCATCATTCGAAAAAAAAATAAATTCTATCATTACATTATATTGTGACATAATGCATTTTCAAATTTTAAATTCAACATATAATCTTAAAACTTTTAATAACCGTAATATCATAAAATAAAACAATTGAATATACACATCGCATAGCGTTGAAAAAAAAAACATTTTATTTATTATATCTTCGTTGGCAAAAACTTGTGTGAGACGGTCTCAAGGATCGTATTTTGCGAGACATATATTTTATTTGGGTCATCCATGAAAAAATATTACTTTTTATGCTAAGAGTATTACTTTTTATTGTGAATATCGGTAGTGTTGACCCGTCTCACAGATAAAGGTTCGTGAGACCGTCTCATAAGAGACCTATTCTTGTTTAATTTATTCAAAAAATGGCTGTGCGTCTTTCCGAAACTTAGTTAATAGACTGTATTAGTTACAAAACAAGAAGAAATAATATCGAATATAGAAACCTGACTATATATTTAAAATAACATAAAAATGGGAAATGCTATTATGTTTAATTTATTTCAAGAGGTGATAGAGGAATTCTGTAAGACAACTAATTTACCATAAAAATGCTCAAAAAAAAAAATTTATTAAATACCATAAAAAGAAGAGGAAGTAAATATTAGTTAGATAGGGCCGGCAAACAAATTGAATTGGGTGTGGTCTGCCGCCGACCAGCCGACATCGTGCTGGCGGTGGACTGGTTAGGAACAAGGGTCGGCCCATATTAGTTTAATACCTGACATTGTCCATTTCTATGTGGGCTGAGCTGTTTCGGGCCCAGGTTTTGTACTTAAATGCTGGTATAATGTATATACTTTGTATTTAAATTAATTACTGACTCTTGTATAATTTTTTTTATGATTATTTCATTTACATTTAAATAAAAATTATATAATAATTGTAAAAATTAATGACAGATCATACTGAAATTTTTAATATTGAAATTTGATTTCATTATATTTAAATAAGACAATAACATAATTATGAAAATCAGTGATAGACTACACTGTAATTTTGTAATAACGAATTAAAAAAAAAAAAAGAAAACCTCTATTATGCCCAAATTTAATGAATAGTAAGAGATATAGAGCATATATATTGGTATTTTTAATATCAAAAAAGGACTTTATTATATAGCTATTATAAAACAATTTAGGAAATAAAAAATATATTGTAATATTAATTTTTAACGTGTCATATAAATACTAGAGATCAAGATATTTTTGGAAATAAAAAATAGATCGGTCAAGATTTGATACACAAGTACAATACTGTAAGAGTAGGTCTTTTGTGAGACGATATCAAGAATTTTTTATCTATGAGACGGGTCAACTCTACTGATATTCACAATAAAAAGTAATAATCTTAGTATAAAAAGTAATATTTTTTCATGGATGACCCAAATAAAAGATCCGTCTCACAAAATACGATCGTGAGATCATCACTCACAAATTTTTGTCATACTGTAAATGATAAAAAAAAAGGTCGTCTATACTTATTAAAAGTATTTATCATGTGTGATTTTTATTTATATTAGATAGTTATGTAACATATGATGTCGTCTATACTTGTATAAGTTCAAATATATAAATTAAAATAATAATAATAATAGTAATAGATTATTTTCATAAATTTGTCTCCGAAATAGTTTAAATATTTGATTTGATAAATCACGTAAACTCATCGACAAGAAAATAAGAATGCGAAATAGTGAGATTATGTAAAATATACATTAATTGTGATGTCGTGAGTGTTAGATAAAATGTAAACATAAAAGAAAATGTGGACAATTATGTAGAAAGATTAAATAGCATAGAAAAAATTATTAATCATGAGAAGATGAAATGGAATGAAAATTGGAAAATAAACGGAAACATGTAACAAATACAATTTTTTTTAAAACAGATTTGTCGCATTCGATGGTGCTCCGAGGATCAAGACAAATAACTGTTTTTCAGGATATAATGGCTGACTCTGTAATAATTTAACACAAAGGTCTTACATCGACGAACTGAAAAAATATCTGAACTTTTTCACGGAAACTGAAGTAACAGAAGTAAACGAGAAAAATGAATGACAGATTTGTTGTATGTTTTGAGGACTCTGGACATGCGCACGAGATCTATCTAGACAGTCGCATGATGGGCAACTTAGATGAGTGATTTTTGTCAAGATCGATATGACATTCATCGCACACATGTTGCGCTTGGTCACAGGTTAGGCATTTTCAGTACAAATCGGACCCTTGATTTGTACCCCTACGCAGACGCGCGCGAGATCTATCTAGACAGTCGCATGATGGGCAACTTAGATGAGTGATTTTTGTCAAGATCGACATGACATTCATCGCACACATGTTGCGCTTGGTCACAGGTTAGGCATTTTCAGTACAAATCGGACCCTTGATTTGTACCCCTACGCAGACGCGCGCGAGAAAATCTTTTGAATAGTCAATATCACACTTTGATAAAATATAACTCAATATAAACTCATAAATATCAACTTTAATTTACACAATCTACTTACTATTTTATCGTCTATTTTTCATTTATGCAAAATGAAAAGTTCAATAACACACAACCCAATCCAATATATATTATTTTTAGTCCAACAATAACAGTTGACTTGAATTTGGCCATTTCCATGGATCTTCTTGAAAAAGCCAAGTGAGGACAAATTGGAGAGGATGATAGCAATCTAATTTCAGAAGTTAAGCATGTTAAACATGATGATGGGGTTTCACTGATACACACAACTAAAATGTATTATCTTTTTTCTAAATAAAAGAGGTCGTATTATCGACTTATGACACTTTTAGAGTTACGACACTTTGACAATAAAAATCGAAACATGATTAAAAAAATATACCTAAGACTATTAGCAAAGAATCAAATATAATTTTTATTTTTCAAAAATGGAATATTGGTTTAAAACACGTAATAGATATTATGTATTAAAAGTGAAAACACACCTGAAAAATGGCAGCTCTTAGCCTTTAGCCGTTATAGCTCCAATGGTTCTTTGGCTTCTTCCAAAAGTTGAAAAATATATAATCTTAATAATCCCAGACAATGTTTAAAAATATTATATCGGATTTTTTTGGGTGGAAATATAAAATTGGATATTTTCGAAATCGAAAAAAAAAATATCAGTGAGCAGGCAAAGGTCGTTTTTTTACGTTGTTTTGAAAAGTTGAAAAGTAACGAATACCGTGAGAGGCAACCACAAAGCCACAATTTGTTTTGTCTTAATTAATGTCCGGCCCTCCACCTCACAACAAACAGGAAGCTCCGTCTCTCGATTGATCGAACTCATTCTGGGTCATTTCAGAGGTAATTAGCGAACCCCATTTCCCTAAATTAGTTGTGGAATGAAATTTGTGGAGCAAAAATATAATCTGTTGCGATTTGGTTCTTTATTGTGTGTGTGGTTATTGTTCCGAGTTCTGAAACAATGAATTAGCTGCATATACTACAGGTTCACTAACCTTTTGTGAATGGATTTTGAATATTTTCTTGTTAATTCATGAAGGATTTACCTGTGTGGGGGTGTGTTTTTTTCCCCACCACTTTTCTGTCGTTTTGACTTCTCTACAATCGTTTTTCTAGTTGTAGTGTTGCCCTGTTCAATCATTTAGAAGTTGGGATGTTAAGAAATTTTCAGTTTGGGCCTCAAGTTGCATCAATTTAGTTCTAGGAATTTATCTGAAGTAAGATTGCAAAATACATAGGAGTTTGCCGATTTGTATTCTTCATTTTTGTAAGTGATCTACTTACAATATTTTGGTTTTTTTGGCAAATCAAAGGAGTTTATCAATTTTTACTTTATTTGCCATATATTTAACGAAATTTTTGCAGTAGTTTACATTTTGTTACGTCATTTCAATTTTTTTACAACATGCTTTAATAGATTGTTATATTTATTTTGTATGTTTATGTTGTACTTGGGTATGATTCAATAAAATGAATATTTTCTTATTATGCTAGAACAAAGATGGTTTAACTTATGCATAAAATGTCTAAAGATAAATACAGCTTTAATTGTTTTTTGATTAATTTATTAAGATGAATTTAGAAGACAAATTTGAGGTTTTTATATTCAATAAATTTTATTTTGATGATATTCTGATATTTGTTGGACAATCATTTGACTATTTGTTTACTTCTCTTACATTGAAATTTATCATTCTTTCAATTAGATGATATTACGGCTTCAAAAAAATATTATTTTTTATGATCAAAACTTATATCATGTAAAGTAACAAATTGAGTTTGACAGATTTATTTAAGCTTTGGAATCCACTGCCCCTTTCATGATTCAAGTACAAAATGATTTGGTGTCATGGTGTTGTAATATCATGAATGTTTAATATATTAGCTCCATATATTCATGACACACGCAACGCGTGTGCCTCGGTGGGTTAGTATGAAGTAAGCATCCAGATTGGAAAATACATAGGATCGATCATTATGAAACTTGGTGATCAGCCCATTGTTATTTAGATTAAACAAAAAATGGAAATTGAAATAAATCAAGCTTGTAAAACCATGGATATCAGATGTTTCACCAGTCATGGGTTCATTGCATGATTAATCCAGGCTTTTAGGGTGTTTGATAGGTTAAATTTTCATAGATTACGAGTATACACGACCTTCAGGAGGAAACTCTGCCCGTGTTGGATTTTATCCCTGATTTTAATGATGGACACTCTGACGATGGATGTATAAGAACTTCATTTGAAGTCGGTGATATTGTATGCCACCTGGATTTTACTCTTAGGTTAATATGACCCATTTATGCAATTCATTCCACAGTAAATTCTGGGTTGGTATCTCAACTGAGCTAAACCTGTTTGATGTACTGGAATGGAATCTGTCATGTTAGCTATCCCTTTTATTCCTCTTGTTTTTCTTATACACATATCATGAATGACATCTGCCATACCTTTTTGCTCACTGATAGTGACATACTGCTAAAAGATATTAGAAAATTTATGTTATCCTGTCTGTATATGTTAGGCTAAGAGCATTCCAATTTACCTATATATGTCTAATATACATTGAATCATGTTGACTAAGAGTATAGCAATTTAGCCGAGGTGATAGCTTTCTAGTCCTATCAACTCTGTGATGTCCTCAACTAGCAGTAACCAAGGGCTGAATTTTGTTTGCCATAGTATGCTGTCATTCTACCATGTTATGCATCTTTCTTTTCTTTTAATGTGTATATTTATAATTGTTATTTCTTCAAACAGGATTACGCCTCTTTCTCTCCGATAAATTGACCTTTTGTCACTGAAGTTTCTCATTTTTCGCCCTAAAATTCCAGTATTGCATTGCAGTCTTCAATATTAAAAAAAAACAGGAGGTGGCAAAAAATGTTAATGCATTATGGGAAACGCTTCAGTTCCAAGATTTTGGCCTTGAATGAGTTTCCACATTTTTGGTTCTGGATGAGAGTGTAGCTCCAGGATATAACCATCGTTACCTTATTTAGGACTGAATGAATGGTCTAGCCAGCATAAATGTGAACCTTGGATGGTGACTTTTAACAATTCTTACAGATTATTATGGATAGCAAAAGTGGGGTATTGATGCAAAGATACGAGTTAGGGAGGTTGTTAGGTCAGGGTGCATTTGCAAAAGTTTATTATGCTAGGAGTTACCAGACTGGGCAAAGTGTTGCTATTAAAGTGATAGACAAGGAGAAGGTCATGAGAATCGGGAATGCTGCTCAAATTATACGGGAAATATCCATCATGAGATTGGTGAGACATCCGAATATTATTTTTCTTTATGAAGTTTTGGCTACAAAAACCAAGATTTATTTTGTGATGGAGTATGCTAAAGGTGGCGAGCTGTTCAACAAGGTGGTTAAGGGAAAATTACAGGAAGATGTTGCACGAAAATATTTTCAGCAGTTAATAAATGCTGTTGATTTCTGCCATAGCAGGGCTGTCTACCATCGGGATTTAAAACCTGAAAACATATTATTAGACGAGAATGAAAATCTGAAAGTTTCTGATTTTGGTTTGAGTGCCCTTGCTGAATCAAAACGCCTAGACGGGCTCCTTCATACCACGTGTGGAACTCCTGCCTATGTTTCTCCTGAAGTAATAAACAGGAAAGGTTATGATGGGGCCAAAGCTGATGTTTGGTCATGTGGGGTGATTCTTTATGTTTTATTGGCCGGTTTTCTTCCGTTCTATGATTCTAATTTGATGGAGATGTACAGAAAAATTGGGAAAGGGAAATTTAAGTTCCCGAGTTGGTTTCAACCTGAAGTACGCAAGTTACTTACAAGAATACTGGATCCAAATCCAGAAAGTCGAATTACAATAGCAAGAATCAAGGAAAATGCTTGGTTTAGGCGAGGGTTAAGCATGAAATCAAGAACTTACAATGCAGAGAGTAGTACAACTAATTCATCAGATAGAAATGCCATGGCTTCATTTCAGCACGCAAATGGTGGTGTTTTGGAAGAAAATCCGAGGCTTACAAACCTAAATGCGTTTGACATAATATCATTATCAGATGGATTTGATGTTTCCAGATTGTTTGAGGAGCCTTGTTCGAAAGCCCGATTCTTTTCCTCGAAACCTGCATCTGTTATTGTCTCTATGCTGGAAGAAATTGCCAAACGTTCAAAGCTGAAGATAAGTAAAAAGGACGAGGGGTTGTTCAAGTTTGAGGCAACGAAGGAAGGTAGGAATGGAATTTTATGGATAGAAGCGGAGATATTTGGGGTCGCCCCAGCGTTTCATATGGTGGAAGTGAGGAAAACAAATGGAGATACCTCTGAATATCATAATTTATTGGACTGAAGTTATTAGACCTGGTCTGCAAGAAATTGTTTGTACTTGACACGGACGGTGAACCGCCTTGAGTATGCTTCCTTTCAAATACATTGAATCGCTCATTGACTGAATTTCCTAGTCTAACTTCATTCAAATACCCGACATAGTTTGTTTGTTGTTCTTTTAATAAACTAATTTTGCGGAGGCTAAAAATGTTTGTAGAAAGAAATTCTTGGTTCAACTTTACCCGAGTTATTCTTCAATTTTTGGGACACGCTATCATTTAGAAATGCTATATATTCTGACTGCCTACTATTTTTACCATTACAAAATTGGTTGGTTTCGTGCAATTTTTTAAAATTCTTAAGCTATATTTGTGCAAGTTTTTACCTTAGTCTGGTTCTCTAGGTAACGATGGGATCTAATTGTACACCTACTCTCAAAATATTGAGGTTCAAATTGTTCATTCATTTGGATAACACAGATTCCTCACGTTAATACATTAATACATGGGAGACTTTGTCAAGTCGATTATCTCAGGATATGCAACTGCCTTTCTCTTCTTACCGCCTGAACCGATCATATGGCAAGGCGAGGGTGTAAAAATAGCTATAACCTCGACTTTCTTCTTGATTGTGAGTTGACCTTTACAAGCAACAAAGGTTGTTGCCGACTGTTTCTTGTCAAACTCTTCCACTGATACAGGTAGTATTTTGCTCGTCTTCAACATAACTGTAACTGACAATATTACAGAAGCTGGTGACAAATGAAGATTCTGCTCGATTAGGAGGTGATGACTGCCTTTGATCTTCTTTTCTGCTATGCTGTAAGTTCTTTATCCCTATCCAATTTTCCTTTTAACAACCAGTAAACTCATGGCTTGTATCAATGATATGTCTTGGAAAAGTTTCTTCGAAACCACCAAGACTGCTTGGAGAATCACTTGCTTTTCTTGCTGCTTCTATAGATTCTTGTGTTGATTCTTGCAAAACGTCATTTAAATCACAGTCGTCGTCGGAACTCAAATCATCAGTCGCCCCTGTATTGCTCTCATTGTAACAGGGCAACTCATCCATTGTACAATTCTGTGTTCGCATTTGCTGAGGCAAAGTTGGACAACCAGATGTATGGTTTCTGTACTTTGTGGAGAAGAAGTTTATAGCAAGATTCAAGCTGAAACACAGAACAAAGAAAGAAAATAGGAACATATGAAGAATCACATCAGAAAGAATCAATAACCAGTCCATCTATACAAAATTTGATATACCTGTTCCATGCAGGAAGTGAGAGCATAGTGTAGGGCTAATTTAATCTTATTGGCAATTCCAGAAAGGGATTTGAAACTTGCAGCAGCTGATCGTACGGCTACAGATTCCACTGGATGTTGCCATGCCCATTCAAACTGCAAGCTCCAATCAAACACAATCCATCTTCAATTATTTACGGCCAAAATACAAAACCATCACAGCAAATTTCATAAGACCCTGCCGTATTTGTTATGTTTCGTATCACTAATCTAAAATTACCTTCCCAGCATAACACTTTTACAAGGTAATCAGGACAGCAGGATTTCTGGTTTCTTAAATATAAAAATTAAGAACGATACATTTTCTAAAACACGAGCTTAAATTAATGAAAATTTACTCAAAATAAATAAATAATTTCACAAAAACGAGTAGCTAAAAAATGGCACCGCCTCTATTTCTTGCTCTTAAAAAAAATAACCTGAAGAGCAGCAACATTTGTGGGGAAGCCATAGATGCACAGCACCACCTCCCAGGGGCGTTTCTTCTTGGTACGCCAAGCACCACTCCCGATTTCACCGTTGTGCTGCCTGATTCTCCGCCGTGGATTCACAGTAAATCTGCAAAATCACGGCACTAAAAATTTGGTAGTTTTCTACTGTTCTGATCAAACATAATCACTTCAATAAACAAAATGATCCTAAACCCGATCATTGCAGTAAATCAAGTGCTTTAGTTCCATCTAACAATCCAACAGTATACCCTATTGTACGTGTGGCCTTTGAATCTGGGACTACGAGACGTCAGCAGATAACATGCAACGAATCTCCCCCCTTTTCCTTTTACCTCTCCATCAAAGGGTTTGTTGGGTCTCCTTTGTCACCTTCCTTCTCCTCATCTCACACTTTCTTTACAATTTTCTATTGTTTTCTGATCGAATGGATTAACCTCAATTCAACAGCAGAAAATGACCGTAGTGATTCGTAGATTTTTTTTCTTCATTATTATTATTATTATTATTTTATATATTTATTAGTAGTGGGATTATGGTGAAGCTAACCGGGCTGTGACAATTGCAGCCTAGTTTCCTTTTCGATCACAGTCAGATAGAGTATTTCTTGCTTGGGTTTACCATTACAAATTTTTTTTAATGGGTTTTCAAGCATTATGTCCCATCGATATTCTTGAGATTGGAAAATATGGTTTTTCACTTTTATATGAAAAACGGGTGGCGGCTGGTACTCAGATTCACATTCACCTGATGACATACATATAATAAATTGTATTTAATTTATTTTGATTATGTTTATCAGTCATTACATAAAACAAGAAATAAAGTATTTTCCCCCCAAATCAGAATAGAATCCATCCAGTTTCCTCCCATAGAACTGACTTTACTATTTTTTTCTTTTTTACATATTATATCACTATTGATCCACAGCATGGTAAAAGAATATTTGATATAAAAAAAGGCTAAAAGAATAATTGGAAAAAACCCATCAAAAGTACAAACAACGATAAAATCAAATTGTCTACTTTGGGAGGGGGGTTTTATAATTTATAGAAAAAATGCATAAAATTTGAAATTTTTTCTATTAATACAGAGAATTTTTTCAACTAGGAGAATCAGTCCCCTTTCAACCCCACCAGATTTACAGCTAAGTGTAGGCATTAAAAAAGAACCATAGAACAAATATCATATCAGCTGCTGACTGAGATTGGTCCATATGTTTTCAAATCAAACATACACGGATTAGTACAACTATTTACAAGAAATTAAGTAGAAGGGGGAGGGGGGGAATGGAATGCATTCAACAGTAGAAAAGATAGGAATAAACAACATGCAAGCAAGCAAGCAAAAGGAACCCCAAATATTAATGGAATCTTCTGTCACAAAAAGAATCAAGGAAAAAGCCATACATTTATTCATCCATACCAATAAAGCACAGTGTTTTAAAGCCAGTGGAAAACCCTTACTTGCAAGAACCAAACTAACCAAATACCTTAATAAATGCAAAGGCCGTAGATCTAAGGCTACAGATGCCTGAATAGGAACCAAAAACTGGGAAAATTTAAGATTCAGAGAATGTTGAACTTAAACATCACACACAATGCCTCCAGCTAACTACGGAAGCTTATTACTGTAAATAAGAAACATTAAATACTGTTCCTCATTCTAAGAAAGATGGAGGAAGTAACAGGAAACACCTGTATGCCATGTCAATTTCAAATCAAGCCAATTGACAAGTTAAACCATACACATATATTATACTGAATTTTTTGGCAATGTGCATTGAACTAAACCATATATTTTAATAGACATGCATAACAGGTCAATGGTTAAAACTTGCTGACCAATGGAAAAGGGAAAGTCATAAAAGAACAGCAATTGGCACCCATGACTAATGCATAACAAATGAAACTGTGATCATGCAGCACTTTCATCCATATCCAACCAGAAGTTTCTAAAAGAACTTGTGCAAATGGGACCAGCACTTTGATCCATTATAATCTGATGACAAGTAAACACCAGAACACGAGTCATTCACGACAATTCAAATTAAACATCCACACAAATTATCGTCACCGAGCCCCCACAGGTAAACACAAAACCAACCAAAAACTTACCTTTGTGCAAATAAACACTCAAATTGAAGTACATTTTTCAAGTGAAACCACAAAATTAAGGCAGCAGAAAGAAAGAATCTTTAACAACAAGGTAATACCAATCATCTATACAAGGATGAATGAACTATTTGAGCACAGAAGTACTACAACAGGCTGCACCCACCTTTATAAAATCATGCATAAAACTCGCAATCACAATGATTGTAACGCAGATTGCATTGCGTCAAACCAGATCTAACATGACAGGTAAAAAATACAAGAAAATGACCCAAACAAACAGAGTGGAAAGAATGGCCTATAACGCATCATGGACCGAGTTAATCAGCACGAAGCTTTCCTTCTGATGGAGAAGATGAAGAAACTAAATTCCTCCACAGATATCTGCCGCTTGCCATATCCACACAAGTCCAAAACCCCTTCCCTACGACCGTACAGAACTGCAATCACATTTTATAAATATCAGAATCATCGTAGCTAAAATTCATCGTTTCTTTTCCTTCTATACAAAATAAGTGCTCAATGAGAAGAAAGTTAAATTTAATTCAGCATAACGAAAAAAACAGAACACGATTTTTCCCGAACTAGACACACATTAAAATTAAACCAATCCAAGTAGTTCGTCGGCTTCCTGACAACTAAAATTCAACTTGAAAGCGTTCGAACTGGAATGAACTGAATGGAAAAAATCAAACCATCACAATGATCATAACATTACCCTGGAAGAAGGGGAAACGGTGTTCTTGGAGGCAATTTCTTCTTCGGCAGAGGAAGCGACGACGTCGTCAGTTTGATTTGGCGGCGATTTGAGGCCTCGGAGTACGAGGAATCCGGCCAGGGTGGCGGAGAGGAAGATGAGAATAATTCTGAGGGGACACATTTTCTCCTCCCTCCCTGTCTCTCTCTCTCTCCGTTGAGGAAGAAATGAAATGATTAGGTGAAGAAAAGAATATGAATTTTGTCAGTGGTGGAGAAGGTGGGTGGGTTGGCTTGCTATTTGACTAAAATCTTCATATGTATTTTATATTATCATTTATTACAATTATTACGTGCTTTATGCAATTATGCCTAATTATATGTTCGCAATTAATATAATACTAATAAGAAAAATAATATTATTATCATATTAACATGTAGGGGTGCAGCGGGTAACCACCGTTTTGCTGGTCCAACCCAAATGGATAGTTAATTTTTTTACTTTAATTATTGTAAAATTTGAGTTTTCGTATCTATGTTATGCCTAAATAATATTGTTTTTTTAATCCACCAATCTATATTTATTCTAACATAAAAACTCTATGATTTATCGTGTCAACCTCATTCATATATGAGAATTAACAAAAATAGTCGGACGTGACCATGAGGTAATACCATATGGTTAACGTCTGATTAACAAGCTCAAATTACTTCATTTTTTTTAATCGAGATGGAGCTCAAAAAACCTCTACTTGATCAAACTCCATGAACTTATTTCTGATCGATCTCTGCTTTGCTTGATTACTTCTATTCTATTTTATTAAAGTTGAGGACATGACAATAACCACCTAAAAAAACACCAACTTTTTCCTCCAACTTTATCTTATACGATACTAATATTAAACTTTTATTTTTTGTTATTTTTTTTTAAATTTCAACACACATTTTTTTTTATTTCAACAATTCAAATATCAATTTAGTGCTTCCATAATTAATCAAATTTCACTTTAGCCCATTGATAATGATAAAAAAGACTACACATACGCATCGCGTGTACAGAATAACTAGTTCTAACTATAACCAGCAGCCATTACTCTATTTTTCATTTTTTATATATATGTTCCAGTTCCTATACTTCATCCAAATATAGTATGCCATCATACTCGAAATTTACAAGTTAGAAGCAAGAAATGTCACAGAAGGTCCGGTCCGCATTATTGGTTGTCCCAGTAAACGTAATTGTAATTTTAGAAAGTCGCGATTTAATGGACTGTTACAAATATGAGGTATTAATTAATTATGGAAATCGATAGCTTACGTGCCAAGTGTAAATATTTGGGCCCTCTTTTACGTTTTCAATAAATGGCTAATAAGTAATAAATCCCTCAAGAAAAAAAAAATTATTGAGATTTTAAAAATACTACAAAACTATATTATTTAATCCATCCTTCTATAGACACCAATACTATTTCCTACCATTAAATTGAGAAAAACATTTTTTTCCCCACTCGGAACGTCGTGTTCATGTATTTTTTTATGCAAATAATTTTTAAGAAGTCAACCCAACCCGTTATATTTCAACACGTTAACTTGAGAGCATTTCTTTTTGATATTTGATTTTTATTTGAGCAATACATATAAGAATAAGTCAAAGTTTCAAACCCCTTTATCGGGTTGTTATGGATCATATAAAAAAGTAGTTGAACAATAATGAAAAAAGCAACCAAAAAAAATAGTAGTTGGACAATTCTCCGTATATTCTCTCTCGTCATATATTAAGTATTTTGAATTTTGACAAATTCAAGTTTCAAGAGTTATCTTTTCACAGCTATGGATTTATATTATTTTTCAAACATTGACATAGACAAAGGATTGGATAATTATATATTTTCTATGCAAGAATGGGAATCCAAAACAGTACTCGGCTGTCAAAACCCACTGCATTTTTTCCTAATCCTAACAAAACAGATAAATAAGCCAATCGGAGTTGAACCAATCTTGTAAAATGACATTGTCAACAAGTTGGAGTTGAGGAAGCTTAATTTTTTAGGAAAGGATTCAATCCGGTCAGCTTTAATAAACAGGCTTAAAAAAACTAGATAACGATGTGATATGAAAGGAAGTATTTGTTCTATTTGAAGATTTTGAAATGTATTCGTTCAACCAATCAAATTTGAGTCACAAGAATCCCAGGTCGACGTTAGAGCACATAGAGACGGTCCATGCCGACTCGACCACAGCAGTGTTGCAACATGAATGAACCATCGCTCTTATGCTCACATAGATAAGATATGGTTTTCATAATAACTACCAAGTAAGGCAGTCAACAGGTTAGGTGGTTCGGGTCCTACTAAGCTTAGAGCAGCCTAGTAAAACAAAGCTTATAAAAACTAATCCCGCTTAGGGGGTCCAGACCAATTGACATGATAATTGGAGTTGAGTCGATCAACTAACTTCACTAATTTAGACTTAATTTGTGTACACATACCTGATCAAGAAACAACTTTTAGCGCTTCATGAACCGACCAACATTGGCAAGTACTGTCCTTAAACTTCTGATGCCAGCCCCAGTACTAGAGCTAACCATCATTTGCAGTTCAAGCATGTCACCGTAACTTAATATTTTTATTATGATTGATAAGATATTAGGCTAACTAATTGAACATACCAAGGGTTGAATCACAGACTTGCTTGCTTTGAGGCTCTGTAGACGAGAAATGTTGTAGCTTCAGTATGGAAATAAATATTTACTGAGATTTCAATCAAATGCAAAAGATGTGTACTACCTCTTCAATTTGCATTGCTCGTCGTGCCACTGTAGCTGGGAAAACTAAATCTGTCTTTGTTAAAACAATTTGATACCTGGTTTGTGACATGCAAGTTAACGCATAAAATAGACTCAAGCCTCTCCGACAAGAATAAACCAGGATAACATATATGAGGCAAAATATTAAGAGGAAGGCTACTGAGAGCCCCAGTCTTTCAAGTCTAGAAATTAAAATTCAATTATTTATAAAACTATAATTATTTTTGATGAAAAAGTAAATAAATCAACCACATTCAAAAACATATGCAACAATAAACCATATCCATGCAGGCATCATCACATATGATATACCTACCTTTCCATCAAATGGATGAGCTCATGATCCCTTGGTTTCATACCCCATTTTGTGTCAACAAGAAGGCACACTCGCTTCAGACTAACACGGTCACCTGCAAATGTGCATTCTGGGTGTTATGAACATACAATATATGAAACTGTGAAACGGAATTCAAATATTATTCTTGTAAACACAAAAAGTTACATTCGTAAGGAAAACAGACAAGTACCCTCAGATAAACACCAAAGACACAATCACAGCAAGTACACTCCTGAAGTTGTTCGTAATCTAGTTTAACATGCGAGTCAACTCAAGAAAAATAATTTAATCAAAGACCACTTAGTCTTCAGATTGCCATGTTACATCTGGTTCAGAATTCCAGTTGAAATTTCCTAAACAACCAATAGATGTGACACAATTTAACTTGTTAATTCAACATTATCAAACGCAAGTAAAAAATTTAATATGATATGAATATACCAGTAAATTATCAATACAGACTGACATCAAGCCATGGCAAGTTGAGATCAATAGGCCACTACTCGTTCCAGAGACAGGCAGCTTCCTTTTTCTTTATATGCCAGTAAGAATAAGTATTGCACTATGCAAATCTCACTTAACTTATTTAATAGGAAGAAAAGACGTTACATTTTCCATGACACGATGCTATTTACAAATGCACGTGACATAATATCAGCTACTGAAGAATGATGATGCCAAATTAACAAAGGTAAACAGATGAAGAGAAAGACATAAACAAACTCTTAACACGCAGTTTCAGACTCACAAGTTCCTCCCAAGATTCTTTCACTTCATCTTTAGCATAAGCAAACCCGTATCCAGGTAAGTCCACTAGCGAGAGCTTCGGTCCAAGTTTGAAAAAATTAATAGTCTACAAAAGAGTAAGTTAAAACATATGCATAACCAACATACTTTTGATTCAGCTGTACAACACATGCAGCACCTGAGTAAGTCCGGGCTTGTCTGATGTCCGTACAACACCCCATTGCCTGGTAAGTGCATTGAACAAAGATGATTTTCCCATGTTTGACCGTCCTAAAGAGATTCAAATCCAAAGTACATATGTTAACCCCACACTCGTAACAAACCTATATTCCTAGAAGGATTACAATAAAAGTAAACAACGGAAAAGTAAACAATTTCATGTTTGCCTCTAAAACCAGTAAAAATAAAACATTTTCCCCAAAATTTTCCACATTGAGATTCAAATTAATAAATGAAGCATGAACAAAAGAAGCAACCAAATCAAGAAACACAGTATTGAGCAAATAGCACGTATATCACTCGCCTCGAGCATTAGTTCGCAATATGTAGAAAAGAATTCATCATCTGACTCTGGTTAGAAGATTAAACAGTCTTACCCGCAAATGCAATCTCTGAAAGATCAGGGGATGGAAATGACGATGAAATCTTGGCCGCAGCAAAGAATTCTAATTTCTTACGAAACACCTATAAAATAGTTAGTACCCACCACCTATAAAAGTAAATTTTCAAATGATGGAGAAGATTTTGTTGATTTTAGGCTCAATGTTATTGACTGGCAGTCATTAGAGTATATTATTTATACCAGGATGCTTATCCTCGAAAACTGAGAAAATATGGCGCAATTACGGCATCTCCATCAAAATTAGATTTTTAATCTGTGCATCATTGACTCCAAGATCCTAAGTTTGCACCAAACTACATAGCTTAATTCTTCTAGCAAATGATAAAGTGGTAAAAGACATGATCTACAGGGGATTGTAATAGGTATACACAATATTGCAAGGATAGGATGCATCTGCATTTTGTCTCAATCTCTCATCTTCAATGAGCACCTACAGTTTCATGCTTGAAAAAAAAATGTACATTGACACTGTACGCCAAGGTTCGCCAAACCGAAATTTAAAAGGAGAATGTACAAGATATATGTGCATACTGGTACTTCGATCCTCTCCCTTTCTGAACTTGTTGAGAAAGGAATGTTATCTAAAGGGGCAGAAAGCTTGGTGTTGTATTCTGCCCTCCTAAATTCAATCTCCCGTCTATGACCTAGTAACTGGAAAACGATATAAGAGAAATCTTAGCCTGACCAAAGATTTTAGAAAACAATATCTTTTTGAAGATGATATACTTATCAAGCATTCAAGACGAGGTCAATTTACATTGTCTTCCACAAAGGAAAGGATTGAGGAGCTAGGACAAACGGCACGAAACATTGCAATATTTGACATTTCAACATCAATGTTTGCTGCTTGCTGTTTCTTCTGTTCACTGTCCACCTGGATAATGTAAAGACAGAAAATTAGGAGAAGGAGTTTATCTAGACATTGAAATGATAATATTGAGAGTTATAAATACAATATGCTTGTTGGTGAATTTGCACTATGGGGATGAGAGTTGCATGTAGCTGATTTCCACTAGTCTAGGACCAAGACTTTTACAAACAACTTTAAAAAGTATGAGCAAACATTAAAATAGGAAATAGTTACAAAAATGCAGCTTATTGAATGGTTATGATACAGCCAATAGACATATAGAGTAAAATTACTTTCTCTATTGTTTACTTCAGCTGCTAAGTCTTAAATGAAGATCCAAAATTCTTGGCATGTTCAAAATTCCAAAAGTTTATAACAAGCAGTGAAACATCGACACAGATACTGCACAAAAATAAATTAACGTAAATATACTAAGGATACAAACGCTACTAAAAGCACCAACTTCTTCAAGAGGTCAGGAGAGTGGGAGCTGGTATTTGTTGAGGGCGAAGCAGCAATGAAAGAGAAAATTACCTTTTTCAAGCAGCTTTCTTTATCAAAATTGGATCTAATCACTCTTTTCTCATCTTTAAACACAGGCCTTGCTTTGTATTTTTTCAGATTGCCTTCATGTGTTCGATCCACAGACTTACCGGTATCCGCATCGATTCTCTTCCTCTTCCGGCCGGAGTTCCTATCAACTACTACTTCAAGCCATTCATTTCGAGTTCTACTCTTCAATTTATCGTCCTTTTTTTCCTTTACTACTAGGTTTATTCGATTTCTCGTGCACGTTGACATAAGAAACATCACTATTATTATCGACTCTACTTTGCACCTTTTTACTTCCCTTTTTCTTAAGCTCTAGATCTCTAATACCATCACTCAACCCTCCTGGTCTTCCAGCAGCAACATTCGCTTTCATATGAACTTTATTAGCAGTGCCCCTAATCGAACTTCTTCCTAGAGACATTACTCAGAAATTCTCAAAACCAATAAAAACACGAATGCTGAAACCCAGTTATAGCCACATTTCATGCGCTCTTTACACTGGAACGCAAATAGTAAAAAATCAAAGCAGAAACACGAAACTGAGAAAAATCTGGACATTTATATAAGCTTATCATCGGTGAGCATAGAAAACCTTTGAAAAATGTTTGAGAAATAAAAGGAAAGAGTACCTTTTGAATCCATGCTCAGTAGGTTTTTGCTGAAACCGACCTCCCAGTATGCTGGCGGGCAAATCAAGGAGGGAGCCGACGCCGTTTGTATTGTAAGACCCGCGGGCCGAAATTGGGCCTGCCCAATCCTTCGGTTGATTCAACATTAGTTTCTCTATTACTATTTTTTTTCCCCTAAAAAGAAGAAAATGAATTTGCTGGACATAGATTGAAAAAAATTTCAAATAATTTTGATAGTCCAATTTGAAATTTTATATAGCTTTTAACGATATTTATATATATATATATATATATATATATGGCAATTCATGTATATTTAATATATTTAATTACTAAATTGTGTAAAAATGGTAATTAAACTAATTAAATAAAATATAAATAGGAAAGAAGTTGTGACAAGTTTTTAAAATTCGTATTACAATTATTTTGTTCTAGCTTCTTAGTTTTAAGTTTAGTTTTGAAAGTTCACTTGAATCTATGAAGTCAGTTGCGGATGAGATCTTGATTCAATAGTTAAAGTTGAGGCTCTGAGACTTGTTGGTCTCATGTTCGAGCTTATTTGATTGCGGGTAGTTTTTTAAATTCATATAGGTAGATTTAGTTGTTCATTCTTGTATTAACGCTCAAGTCCTAATCAATAGTACGAACAATCACATCATATCTTTGTAATTTAGAATCATAAACATACGTATTGATGCGCTCAATAAGAAGGCGGAGTCATCTCATCCGTTTTTTTGATACACATTTATATTTTTGGAGCGGTTTGATTCGGTATATTGAAGAATTGGTTCATGATCATCGATTCAAGGTATTTTTATGAATGCACATTTTTTGAGCGCATCACGTATACTCTTAAAAAGAATAGGTAGTTAGTTTTTACACCACATTCTTGTTTTTTTAAAACTAGTGCACCGACGCACGCATTACGTGCTTGTATAATATTTGTTTATAATTCATTTGATTTATATTTAAATGATGATCAAGATATAATTATAAGAAATAGTGAAGGACTACATTGTGATTTCGATATATAAATTAAAAAATAAATTGAAAAATAACATAATAAAATAATAACCTGAGTAAGAATTGAACCTATAACATAAACCCAAAAAAACAATTACTCTATCCGCTGAACCACATATAACTTACAATAAAATTTTAACATTTTATTAATATATATAATTATTAAAACAGACCATGACACCAAAGTTAGTTACTCTAAGTGTCTCAAATTTAATAAAATAATAATAATATAGATAATATACATGTAGTTAGAGATATATATGGCCAATTAGTACTTCATTTAAACAAGCAATTCCAGAATCCAGAATGTTCTTTTGACCTTTGAAGGTTTCCAACCTCAAGAGTTTTTGAAGGTCAAAATGAGCGGCACCGTCCTTGCCCTATTAACAACGACGCACGAACAAAATCCAACCACAGTTCTCTTAAGAATGCGTAGACATAAAGCTATTTCATTTTTGAGAAACTGTTAAAAACTTGAATTTAAATTATATCAAGTCATTTTAAAAGTCCATTATATGTTTGAAATATCAAAATTATAAAATAATTGAATAATCAAATTTTTTATTTCGAATTACAGCTGACATTATGACAAAGCACAAACAAAGGACCATTCATTCCCCAATTCGATATTATAATATATTACTCAACTTGACAGTCTTAAACAAGATGATTTAACTAAAAAACTACGTTTAAAACATAAAAATAAAAGTGCATACTGTTGAAAAATATATTTAAAATGTGTGTATTGAATATTTGAATGTTGAATATTTGAATGTTGAAAATAAGAGTTGTAAATATTGAAAATTAGTGTGTGATGATGTAGGTAATGATGTATTTTATTTTTGGATTATTTGTAAAGATTTCCTATAAATAGATCTCTCATTTGTGAAGAAAATCACAATTGAGTAGAGAGAAAAATATTATAAAGTGTGTAGTTTGGTAAATTTTGAGAGTTTGAGATTTTTACTTTTTACCATAAATTTTTACTTTTTCACAACACGTTATCAGCACGAAACTCTAAAAGTCCTCCATATTTTTTCCAAGCTCCAAACAGAAGAAAAAGGTAACAAAAGTAATAATATTTATTTTACTGTTATTTATTTATTGTGTATATATTTAATATATAATATAATGTTATTATTAGAAATAATAAAAATAAATTTTTCATAAACTTGTTATAAATCCTGAGAGGATGTTAAGACGACATCCCACACTCCCGGTAAGGGATACGACAAGTATAAAAGCCTATAAGGTTTTTAAACAAAATAAATTATGACACTCATTATAATATTATGATATGATTTACATAATTATTTAAACATGTCTAATATTATATATATCATATTATTATCATAAAATTATACAAATACATACCTTTATTTTTTTTGTACCCCAACGGTCATAAATGGTAAAAAACGGCTAGTTTTTGCCCTATAAATATGATCTCACAAACACATTCCATCACTCCAACTTTCTCTTCTTCTCTAAAAATTATTCATCATCAAATTTTTCGAAGAAAAAAGAAGATGGCTTTCTCAATGATATTTTTAATTATTTTGGTTGTCATACTCACGAGTCTTGTATTTATCGGAGAATATCCTACTCGTGCGTTTTCTTTATTTTTACAAATACTTGTACTTGTTGTTTATCCGTTACTTTGTATTGCAATAATTATTAACTAATAAAATGCATCGTAATTTTTTTTAGTACCACCATGTCAAATTTAACAAAGCTCGAATTTGTTGCGCTCGACATCACGGGAAAGAATTATATGCCATGGACTCTAGATGTAGAAATGCATCTTGAGTCATTGGGTCTAAGCGAGACCATTAAAGAAAATGGCATATGCACGTCACAAGAAAAGGCAAGAGCCATGATATTTTTGCATCGACATCTCGACGATGGATTGAAATGTGAATATCTGACTGAAAAAAATCCCATGGCTTTGTGGAAGGGATTAAAAGAAAGATTCGAACATATAAGAGAAGTTATACTTCCGACCGCCCGGGATGAATGGAATACATTGAGATTCCAAGACTTTAAAAAAGTCAGTGATTACAATTCGGCGATGTATAGAATAATCTCGCAATTAAAATTTTGTGGACATGAGGTCACAGAATCTGAGATGCTTGAAAAAACATTTTCCACGTTTCATGCATCAAATATTACTCTACAGCAACAATATAGAGTACGTGGATTCGCGAGATATTCTGAACTCATCGCCTGTCTTCTTGTGGCGGAAAAAAACAACGAGCTATTAATGAGAAATCATCAGTCCCGACCCACTGGATCAACAGCATTTCCAGAAGTAAATGCTGTAAATAAAAATGAATTTAAACCTGGAAATCAAAATCAAATTCAAAGACAAGGTTTTGGTCGAGGTCGAGGTCGTGGACGTGGACGTGGACGTGGACGTGGAATTGGCCGTGGTCGTGGTCAAGGCCGTGGTTTTGAAAATAATCGAGATAGTTATTTTTATAACTCATCTCAAAAGAACGTCCCAAACCATCCACAGAAAAGGCATCATGAGAATACAAGTGTTAATGAGAAGCACTCAAAAAGATATGAAAGTTCTTGTTACAGATGTGGTACTCCAGGACATTGGTCCAAAGTTTGTCGAGCCCCTGAGCACCTTTGTAAACTTTATAAAGAATCATTAAAGGGGAAAGAAAAGGAGACCAACTTCACTGAACGCAGTGACCGTTTGAGTGATTCAACTCATTTTGATGCTGGTGATTTTATGAATGATTTCTCTGGAAATGATCAATATGTTGGTGGGATAGAAATGAACAATATTGATGCTGCAGATTTTCTCAACGATTTATCTGAAAATGAACAATATAATGGTAGAATATAAATGTACAATAATCTATTTTTCATGTATTCATAGAATAATGTTTTATTGTATAATTATGATTTGTGTTATATTTAAATATATATTGCAAGTAATTTATTTCATTGCATATTTTTTTTGAAGTTCAAATATGGAAAATGCTATGAGCAAAGCTGAAGTTTGCATACCCGATAGTGGTACAACGCACACTATCCTCCGAGATAAAAGATATTTCTTGGAACTAAAACCAACAAAAACAACGGTGAATACAATATCAGGTCCTGTAGACTTGATTAAAGGATGTGGTAAAGCACAATTTTTGTTACCTAATGGTACAAAATTTTTGATCAATGATGCTTTATATTCACCACAATCGAAAAGAAATTTGTTGAGTTTTAATGATATATATTCCCATGGGTATGATACTCAAACAATGAATGAAGGGAATGAGAAATATATGTGTCTTATCACATATAAATCAGGAAAGAAATATGTGATTGAAAAACTACCAATGCTCCCTACTGGATTGCATTATACACATATAAGTCCCGTTGAATCAAACATGGTAGTTGATATTTCTTCGATATTAACCAATTGGCATGATCGATTGGGACATCCTGGTTCAACAATGATGCAAAGAATTATAGAAAATACACATGGTCATCCACTGAAAGACCAGAAGATCTTTCAGAATAATAAGTTTCAATGTAAAGCATGTTCTCTTGGAAAACTTATTATAAGACCATCACCAGTCAAAATCCAAACTGAATCACCAATGTTTCTTGAACTTATTCAGGGTGATATTTGTGGACCAATCCATCCACCATGTGGACCATTCAGATACTTTATGGTATTGATTGATGCCTCCAGCAGATGGTCACATGTATGTTTATTATCAACTCGAAATGTTGCATTTGCAAGATTACTTGCTCAAATAATAAAATTGAAGAATCAATTTCCCGATTATACAATCAAGAAAATTAGACTTGATAATGCTGGTGAATTTACTTCCCAAACTTTCAATGATTATTGTATGTCTATGGGAATCATTGTTGAGCATCATGTTGCTCATGTACATACACAGAATGGATTGGCTGAATCATTGATTAAACGTCTGCAAATGATTGCTAGACCAATGATTATGAAAACAAAGCTCCCTATTTCTATATGGGGACATGCAATTTTACACGCTGCTTCATTAATTCGCATCAGACCAAGTGCATATCATAAATACTCCCCATTGCAGCTTGCATTTGGTAAAGAACCAGACATTTCTCATCTGAGAATTTTTGGATGTATGGTGTATGTGCCTATTGCACCACCGCAACGAAAGAAAATGGGACCTCAAAGAAAGGTTGGAATTTATATCGGTTATGATAGTCCATCAATCATTCGATATCTTGAACCTCAGACAGGCGACGTGTTCACAGCACGTTTTGCTGATTTTCATTTTAATGAGGAAATCTTCCCAATGTTAGGGGGAGAACAGAAACATACCGAAAAGGAAATTACATGGTATGTATCATCATTGTTACATCTGGATCCAAGAACAAAACAATGTGAAAAAGATGTACAACAAATTGTACACTTGCAAAGAATAGCAAATCAAATACCAGATGCATTTGCAGACACAAAAGGGGTAACTAAATCATATATACATGCTGCAAATGCCCCTGCTCGAATTGAAATTCCAAAGAAACAAATGGAAGATACTGATGTCATTAAACGCCTGAAGCGTGGAAGGCCAGTCGGTTCCAAGGATAAAAATCCTCGAAAAAGAAAATTCATAGAGAAACACGATGATCACAAAATAAAGAATGACGTTTCTGAAGAAACACATGATGATCACAAAATAGAGAATGGTGTTCCTGAAGAAACACATGATGATGAAAATGTTCTGTCAGAACCACAAACTGACGAGAATCATGAAATCTCTATCAATTATATTAATACTGGAAAAATATGGAACCGAAAAGATATAGATGAAATTGATGATATATTTTCTTATAATGTGGCAATCGACATCATAAATGATAACGAAGATCATGAACCAAAATCTTTTGGTGAATGTAAAAATCGGCAGGATTGGATAAAATGGAAAGATGCCATCCATGTTGAATTAAATTCGCTAAATAAACGTAATGTTTTTGGACCTATAGTCCTTACACCTGAAGGTGTAAAACCTGTTGGATACAAATGGGTTTTTATTCGAAAGCGAAATGAGAAAAATGAAATAGTAAGATATAAAGCTCGACTTGTTGCACAAGGTTTTTCTCAAAGGCCTGGAATTGATTATGAAGAAACGTATTCTCCTGTGATGGATGCAATTACGTTTCGGTATTTGATTAGCTTGGCGGTATCTGAAAATTTAGAAATGCGTCTTATGGATGTTGTTACAGCTTACTTATATGGATCACTTGATAGTAATATATATATGAAAATCCCTGAAGGATTTAAGATGCCTGAAGCACAAAGTTCAAAACCCAGGGAATGTTATTCTGTGAAATTACAAAGATCATTATATGGGTTAAAGCAATCAGGTCGAATGTGGTATAATCGACTAAGTGATCACTTGATGAAAAAGGGATATGTAAATAATTCAATATGCCCTTGTGTTTTCATTAAGAAAACAACATCCGGATGCGTAATTATTGCTGTATATGTTGATGATTTAAACATCATTGGAACGAATAAAGAAATTCAAGAAGTTGTGTCATACTTGAAGGAAGAATTTGAAATGAAGGATCTTGGAAAAACCAAGTATTGTCTGGGTTTACAAATTGAACAAAAAGAATGTGGAATGTTTGTTCACCAGACAAATTATACAGAAAAGATCCTTAAACGTTTTAATATGGATAAAGCAAATCCTTTAAGTACTCCAATGGTTGTTAGATCATTAAACATAGAAAAGGATCCATTCCGTCCATGTGAAGATGATGAAGATATTCTTGGTCCAGAAGTACCATATCTAAGTGCCATCGGTGCCCTTATGTACATTACAAATTGTACAAGGCCTGATATATCTTTTGCCGTGAATCTGTTGGCAAGATTTAGCACATATCCAACAAA
The DNA here is from genome assembly GCF_025594145.1 of Primulina tabacum. Classification (NCBI taxonomy): domain Eukaryota; kingdom Viridiplantae; phylum Streptophyta; class Magnoliopsida; order Lamiales; family Gesneriaceae; genus Primulina; species Primulina tabacum. The sequence goes on from NC_134557.1 coordinate 6,359,366, forward strand.
GAGACACTGGAACGGAATTAAACATATATTCCGTTATCTACGAGGAACGACAGACTTGGGACTTTTGTATTCAAAAGATGCTAATCCAAGTATAATTGGTTATGCTGATGCTGGATACTTATCTGATCCACACAAGGCACGTTCTCAAACTGGATATGTATTTACTCGTGGAGGCACTGCAATATCTTGGCGTTCTCAGAAACAAACGCTCGTAACAACTTCATCAAATCATGCCGAGATTATTGCACTACATGAAGCAAGTCGTGAATGTGTGTGGTTAAAATCAATGACCCAACATATCCAAATTTCATGCGGATTATCATCTGATGAGAAGCATGTGATACTATATGAAGATAATGCTGCATGTGTTGCTCAAATGAAAGAAGGATACATAAAAAGCGACAGAACTAAACATATTCCTCCTAAGTTCTTCGCATTCACCAAGGAGCTTGAGAAGAATAGATGTATTGATGTTCGTCACATTCAATCAAGTGAAAACTCATCAGATCTCTTCACAAAGGCACTTCCTACGTCAATATTCAGAAAGCACATATATAATATTGGGATGCGCAATCTACGAAATTTGTGAAGAATTGTTCATGTCAACATCAGGGAGAGTTTACGTGACTGCACTCTTTTTCCCTTACTATGGTTTTTATCCCAATGGGTTTTTCCAAGTAAGGTTTTTAACGAGGCAGTATAAAAACACGTAATGAAGACAATCATTATGATCATCATCACAAGGGGGAGTGTTGAAAAATATATTTAAAATGTGTGTATTGAATATTTGAATGTTGAATATTTGAATGTTGAAAATAAGAGTTGTAAATATTGAAAATTAGTGTGTGATGATGTAGGTAATGATGTATTTTATTTTTGGATTATTTGTAAAGATTTCCTATAAATAGATCTCTCATTTGTGAAGAAAATCACAATTGAGTAGAGAGAAAAATATTATAAAGTGTGTAGTTTGATAAATTTTGAGAGTTTGAGATTTTTACTTTTTACCATAAATTTTTACTTTTTCACGACACATACAAAGATTATGAAGATATATTTACTTTTAATTTCATTGTACAAATCCAAAACCTATTTCTTCGTATACACACAAAAATCGATTCACCGGTAAATTTACACAATGTCTTATTCGATAATCCACAATTTTTAAATTACAGTAATAATGTATTATAACAAATTATAAATTTAAATGAGCGAGATTAATTTTTTTAAAAAAGGGACAAAATCATCGAACGTCGCCGCCCCCGCCAAGCGACAACCTAAGCTAGTTTCCGGCCACCAGCGGCTCCGATTGCCGTACTATTAGAGGCCTAATTTTGTCTTTCCACAAATCCGAGAACAAGTTGGCATCCCCGGCTTCTTTCTTCACCTCCACAACGACCAAATTGTCGGTCAACCGGTAGACCTCCAGTTGAACTACGTAATTACCATTCTGACCCTCCAGCTCCAATCCGCAATCCTTCTTTCTCCTCAACCTCACGCCGCCGTTATCGGCGTTCACAACTTCCTCCACCTTCTCGATGACTTTCTCTGGCTGATCCTCCGTCGTCAACCGTTCCACGTACTCTGCAGGCCTATGTTTGTCGTGGAACAATCCAGAAAGATTGAGCCCGGAAGAGAAGGAAATTATGTCGAAAGCGTTCAGATCCAATAATTTCTTATCCTGCTCCTCCTTGGCTACGGTACAGAGATCCTCATTTTCGTGGCATTTGAGTTGTATGTAACCTTTTTTGAACCAAGGATCGCGCTCGATTTCGTTAATGGTGATTCTCGTATTGGGATTGGTATCCAAAAGGCGAGATAAAAACCGTTTGAGATCGGGCGACATCCATTTCGGACACCGGAACTCGCCTTTGTATATCTTTCTGTACATATTCATCAGATTTGGATCGTTGAACGGCAAAAATCCAGCTGTGAGGACAAACAAGACGACACCGCACGACCAGACGTCGATTCTAGCGCCATCGTAGCCTCTTCTTGTTAGAATCTCCGGCGCGACGTAAGCTGGGGTCCCGCAAAGAGTATGCAAAAGCCCGTCGGGTCGGACTTGTTCGGTGAGAGCGCTGAGCCCGAAATCGGACACCTTGAGATCTCCATTTTCGTCCACCAACATATTTTCAGGCTTCAAATCTCGGTGGAAAACGCCTCGCGCGTGGCAGTAACTCAGGGCGGAGATGAGCTGCTGGAAATATTTCCTGCTCAGATCCTCGCTGAATCGTCCCTTAGCCACTTTAGCAAATAATTCCCCGCCTTTAACGAATTCCAACACGAAGTAAATCTTCGTCCTGGTCGCCATAACCTCCAACAATTTGACAATATACGGGTGACGCAGCCTGCTCATAATGGAAATTTCGCGCTTAATGTTACCCATGAGATTGATGTTGTCGTTGAGCCTGCTCTTGTGAATCACTTTAACGGCGACGCTTTGGCCGCTTTGAATGTCTCTGCCATGGTAGACTTTGGCAAATGCACCGCAGCCCAGAAGTTTCCCGATCTCGTATTTGTTGAACAACGCGGTTCCCGATGCCAAAGCCGCCTCTTGGTCGGCGGGGGATCCCGGCGGGGACGGCCGGTGGAAAGCCGATACCTCCTCGATCTCTGGCATCGCTGGGCTGATCCAGAGACCGAAAAAAAAGTATACAGATATTTATGAGCTGTTGAAATTTGAGAGAGCGAATTTTACTCGAGTAAAAGAAAAGGTGTGGTTGTCTGTATTTGAAGATTGGTTGTGATTAACAGCTAGTTGAATATGAGCATGAGAATTTTGAATTTTTTTCAAAATGTGAATTTTTATCACATTTAACATATGGTCGCACGTGTTTTCAGTTCCAAAATAATAATAATTATTATTAATTATTATATCAGAGAAATCTATAATAACTAACTTTTGACGTCATAGTCTGTTTTAATAATTATATATATTTAAAAAGTGTTAAAGTTTTAAAGCAAATCGCATATAATTTAACGTATAAAGCTTTGATTTCTAAGCATTAAGTCGTAGGTTGAATTCCTAATAAAAAAATATTGTATGAGCACACATACTTTTTATTTTATTATGTTTACGCCAAATATTATTCTTTTATTCAATCACAACAAATAATCAATTTAAACCATCATTCAAAGAAAAATAGGTCTCTTGTGAGATAGTCTCACAAATCTTTATCTGTGAGACGGGTCAACCCTACCGATATACACAATAAAAAGTAATACTCTTAACATAAAAAATAATAATTTTTCATGGATGATCCAAATAAGAGATCCGTTTCAAAAAATATGACCCGTGAGACCGTCTCACACAAGTTTTTGCCTTCAAAGAATAGTAAGTAAGAGACTGTTAATATATTTTTTTAATTTCCGGTCGGATCACATCAGATCAAATATCTATATCACAAAATTGACATGTAATTTTTGTTAAAAGAAACATCAGTTTCAAGAATAAGCCTTTTTAATTGATTTCATAATCACTTTTGACGGAGACATTACTTCTAATTCTGATAGAAACCGAGTTCCCACACAACTTTTCCAAATCAACACACAAATTTCAGACGAGATATTTTTTTTAGAAATGGGCTTCGGAAATATGTGATAGGTTTCTTTTAAGCCTAAACACCCGAGTCACCGAGGGCCTATAAAATTGTTTGGATATTCGGTTTGCTAAATTAATAGAAGTATTTTTATCTGTTTTGTTTTGTTTTTCCTATGCTATTGTTAGTAGCGTCGTAAATAGAGTATATTTTATTCACACTGGGATCTATGTATGAACCCTAATTCCCTTCTTATGTCTGAACATCTCCTCTCAATGTCTTCGATCACATGTTAAAGCAAACAAATTAACCGATTTTATTTCCAACCTAAATTTTTTTTTATCAGATTCAACATTTCTGACGTTTTCTTCCCTCCTATCTTCTTTCTCTGATCCTTGACAATGATTTTTAATAATGCTTCTATTTTAAAAAATATATGTTTACTTATAACAAAAAACTAAACATGTCAAAACGGATCCATGAGGTCGGCTGACCTGCAACCTACTGTATCCCGCCATTATCTTTTTGACGAGATGATAAATTATCAACTTAACTCGTCTATTTTAAATGAAAGATTGACCTAACCAATTCGATTTGTAGTTTGACGAGTTATGGTTGGCCAAGCCACGGACCAACCCAACAAATATTTTTTAACACACATTGACATCTATAAAGAAAAGCACGCTGAAAAAAAAGATATGAATTGTTTGAGTTTACAACTTTGGGTGGTGTTTGTGAAATGTGTCGTAGAGAATTGAAATTTTTGGGTCTCAAATATCAAATAAAACTTTAATTAGTTTGTATATTTTATTTTATTAAAGAGGGAGATGCCTCCGCCAACTATCGTTTGTTTTTCTCTCTATCGCTGCCCACTTCGGATTCTTCTGCCAGCGCCAACATGTGAATGCATCACCTAAGTAAAGACGAGGGGATATATTGGTTGGTTGGTTACATTTTTTGATAACAACATCAGGCATAATTGGTAAAAAATGAAAAAACATCCAAACAAATTAGTAACTGGTAACAGGTTCATATATTCAAGTACGACTAAAATAAAATGCAATGAGATCCTTCGGTAAAACATCCAATTTGGTTGCTGGAATCGAGGCAATTGGAGTGATAACCACCAGGATGACCCGAGACAGTAAATGGAGTAGACGGGCAGGTGATTGCCTGAGATATCATCACTCCGGACTATAGAAGCCCGGGATCTCAGACAAGCTCTCGGGTGATGGTTTTCTACCCGAACTACCTCGACAGTAGCACCATACTCGAGTGTACTAGTATGAGATATCTTATATTTGATAATCATTACTATCAGAATTACATGTGTTTAGCATGCCACAAAAGTTGTTAGAAAGTAAGGTATGGACATCCATCTTTCTTTAATTAGTAAGTGGGCACTGAAAACAAGGCAATTATATATTTCTTTTGTATAAATAGTAGGTTTGTTTCGCATTCAGATGGGGATTATTCGCATATTCACGCATTCACATATACTCGTACACACACATATATACTAGTTTTCTTCATTTGCTGATTTAATAGTCGGAGTGATCATGCTGGACACTCCTTCGGCGCCCATTCACGTGCTCATTTTCTTGTTTGCAGGATATAATGCAGCTGTATCACCAAGATATATTCTCATACCAGGATATATTTTATTGTTCGTTTTTCCCTCGACAAAACTCTTACTAGATTCGGTGGATTTTCCCGACCCAACTCACCCAATTCACCCGGATTACATAATGTAACTTGATCAACTTCTGCCTATGTATCCATTGACACGAAACTATACCAAATATAAGTATTTAATTAACTAAATTAAACCAATTATGCGCAAAGTGGGTTCACTGCCTATAGACAAACAATTACATGCCTGCCAAGTGAATATAGCAAGTAGTAAGCTTAAAAATTGACTATGGCATGTACAGTTTGTTGCGGCATTTGCACCTCCAAGCTTCGGGGTAGTACTCTGTAGTCTCCGGTGGAACCGTGACGCGAACGGGCTTGCACGGTACGCATCGACTACATTTTGAAGTGCAACGAGGGGGCGATGATCCTGGGCCACTTAGGAGTCTTCTTGCTCCTATGATGTCTATTCTGGTCGTGTTGACGAACTTCCAGATCTTGTTTCTATCGTAACTCTGTAATGATTCGAAGATTCGCATTGAAAATCTGAACGAAATGAATGAATAGTATAAAAAGAGAGCTATGGAAACTTGTTATTGTATTTTGAATCAAAAAAACCTTTTATTCTAGGAAATACAAACAAACACAATTTAAAATTCCTTAATTAATATACCATCAAAATTACATAAATGAAACCAAATGCTTTGGGGATTTCCGAGGTTTCAAACATTTTATCTTTTTCTTGCCAGAACACGAACAATAAATTATCACACTTTCTACAACTGATTTTTTTTTTTTTAAAAAAAGATAAAATTCAATTTCCAGTAGAGGATCCACTGTGCTCAAAATCCAATCAAACACATGACTTGCTAAATTGCGCTTCTCCCACACGTGCTGGGATTCTGAAAATCTAAATGGGCCCTAAATCGACCAAAAAATTCGACTGGGCCTTAATATTCCAATCCACTATGCAATAACCTGTAATGTTTGGAACCAATTCTCGAGTTGGAGATCGATTACAACGATCTCTTCAACAACTCAAAATATATATGTATATATATATATGTATATATATAGATATATATCATATATGTATATACATGGTCTAACCTGTTGCAAGTAATCCTCATTAGCTTTAAGAGACAACACCATCCTCTTGTATTCTGCAAATGAAAGGATCCAAAAATAAGACAATCAGATAACCAAGTTGATTCAAGAAAATGCAAGTTCCATGCCAATTATTTTGGGTTCCGTAGATTGGTTTGATGAAATATCTTCTTTATCAATAAAGTATAGAGAATGGGTTTGTTTTTATTTTGAAACTCACCCGAAGAAGAATATGAGGAGATTATATTTGTCCTTCCATAAATGCAGAAGCCGAAGAAGCAGAAAATCCCGACAGCATAAACTACAACAAGTGGTGTCTGTGTCTTCCATTTCTTGAACCCATTTGATCTGTTTGTGTTTATGCACATTAGCAAGTGCGCCATTTACAACAAGAAACTATGGCAAGAATTATACTATATAAAACGCGAAAAAAATCGGAGCAAAGATGACGTCTCGCTGGGTTCCGACATCTGATCATATATACCCCATGCAACAGTAAACTTTATAAGTAATGGTGGGATTGTGTGTGTAAATGTTTGGAGCTAGCTAGCTAGGATTGTTGAATTTAAATGGTTTACAAGGATCGAAATGAAGACGGAACAACTTATTTGTGAAAGGATCGATGTATATATACGACCAAGTTCAAGTTGAACTTGCCTTGTTGGATTAGTAGGTCTATTGTGAGACATTTTCACAAATATTTAAGTATGAGACTAGTCAATCTTATCTATATTTACAATAAAAAGTAATTATTATTATATAATTGGCCAAGAACTTCGTACATTAATATTGGGGATGGAATGGGAGATTGGGGGTCGATTCCTGGGCTATGCTATGTTTGGAGGTGAGATTTGCGCTGCAGACTTTTTCTACAATTCCCAAACAGAGTAAAACCACCAACTATTCTCCTCTCCTTTTTCCATGTGTGGGTGTCCCAACACTTTCATTATTATTTCACTTTTTACATTGTTTTACGATAAACGGAAAATTTCATGTTATTCTTACGGTATTATCCTAAAAATGCATATGAAAGTAGATATTTCACCTCACATGTAAGGATCGCTGAAAAAAGTGTGATCTTCGAATATATTGATAAATATCCACCAGTAAATACACTCGCGAATAACATCTCATTTACTAAAACGTTAATTCTTTCAAATTCCTAGACCCCAATATTGGGATTTGAATGAAACTCCAATTTCTATGTAACTTAACATAAGATTTTGTGAAATAAATTAAATAAATATTGGCACCTAAATAGAAAAGTCCATTCCCCCTTTCCCATCCATCACTTCGTTGGATTCCAAAGGCAAAGAGAAGCGGACAAGACATTTAAAACTAAGGATACAAAACCTATTTCATATGTTTTTTTTTTATGCACCAAATTATGAGAGGTTTTAATTATATTTCCTGTGCTTCCACAGTACATATATGCTTGCAAAGGAAACTTCGTCCAAACCATTTTCATTGCTTTACATGACATGTACCTCGTACGTTTGAGCCATTACAACATGATACCTACTCATATAAAACATCTATATATTATTGTAATGACCCATTTTCTCTTTGGAATAAAGGATATATGGTTTAAATATGATTTATTTAAGACTTTATCATGCATGTTATTTCCGTTAGCTTAGGTGGCTCGGGTAAAGACGCTACAATTATTGGAGGAGATAAAATAAATATCGTAATTAACTCTAACAATTATTTGCATTAAAAAATTCGATGTATGTGGCTTAAATATTATTTAAGCTTATCAAGTATAAGTGGAGAGGTCTATTTTATGTTAGTATTTTATCGAGTTCAAATTGCAATCACATGACATGTTGAGTGTCATGTCGTACGAAGAATTATTAGAATAGAAACTGAAGAGTTTATATATATATACTTTGGCTGCATACACGAACCACATCGAGGAGAGCATGAATGGCAGTATACACGAACCACATCTAACATCGACTCATCTGTATCCATTTCTTTTGTAAGACATGCGCGCGAGGCGTGGAGTAATCGACCGCGAGTCATCTAATAGGACGAAATGATACGAGAATGATAATATATGACTAATAAATTGAAAGATACGAATAACATAATCATTTTTTAACGAAAACTCAAATGTAAATGAAACAAGAACGTAAAGTCTTATCGTTCGTATCAAACGATGGTTTGTTGAAATGGTAGGTTAGGAATCCTTATTTAAACGTTTGAAAGTATGAATCCTTTTCGAGAACATATAATTATGATAGCACAAATTATGTGATTATTTTATATTGAAAATCTTTGAATTGTATACATTATTTTTATAAAAGGAGAATTCTAGAAGTGCAAGGGGGGCCGTTTGGAGAATATTTGATTAATGCATAGTCGTACAAGTCCACACGAGTGGCAAGAACCTCACTTCCATTATTATTCTACATGACTTGAATTTATTCTAACACTGTCATTTTCAATAATGCATTATTATTTTTTATTACAAATGGGAGGGGACTCGAAACTTAACCAACCTAATTCGTGTTAACGCCCGGTCCAGATTAATGCATTATTTCATGCATACTTTTCTAAAGAGAATTATTCATTTCATTTCATATTGCTTATAGGTGGAACACTTCTTACCTTCCCTTTTAGCGCTTTTTTCGTCCCAGACAAAAAGCCATTAAGAAAACATATTCTTCCTTCTTAACGGTGGCTTCATAACTAGTCAGCATATTGACCAATTTTTCAAGGCTGGCAAGTGTGTGCAAAATTCGACGAAAATCAAGCCAGATCAATGAAAATTATGACAATGTATTTTTCTTACAATATTAATTAAATTACATATTTTAAAATTGATGTATTTTATGTCAGATGTGTGTTGTCAAAAAAAATTTAAAAGTAAGTGGTGATCTCAATATTCTAAAATCAACTTGTAAATCATCGTTTTGCACCAAATATTCATGATTCGCTTATAGGTTTGGGGTCAGGTCGTCTCCCTGGCCAGTTTTGAGGTATATGCAAGTTTCTTCTCCATAATTAACTCACCCATTTTCTTATGGTTATGCACCTTATAATCATGTTGGGTGCAATAATTGTCCTTGTTTGGTAGAGCGATCGAACCATGGTACTTGAGCTGTTGTGCGGTTTGAAAGATTTGAGTTGCACCATTACTACTAGCTATAGCTTTCGGTAAAGCTGACAAGCGCTTGGTCCTACAATTGGTATCAGAGCTAAGGTCACGAATTCGATTCACATTGATTCCAAGGAGTGCAATTATATTGCTGGGAGGGAGATTGTTGGGTGCATTAATAATTGTCCTTGCTTGGTAGAGCGATCGAACCGTAGTGCTTGAGCTGTTGTGCGGTTTAAAAGATTTGAAGTTACACCATTACTACTAGCTATAGTTTTTGGTAAAGCGGCAAGCGCTAAGTCCTACAAATCATTTATATTAATATGAAACTGAGAACTATATTGTATTTTCTTTAATTTTCAAGAATTTGTTATTTAATCCCTATTTCAACTAATTAATAATTTATTTACTATTTCTGGTCATCAATTAAAAAGTATATAAAACCATGATAAGTTTGTGAAACATGATCTATATCTGAAGTTTAGAAATCACGCACACACATGACTGCATATCTTAATTAAATAGGCACATAAAAGTTGATACTATTAAACATTTAATTAAATATATTGTATTCCTTCATTGCTAAAGTAAGAAACGCCATAAAAAAAAAACCTATATGTTTTGCATCAAATGCTCACCGTTTATAAGAAAAATAATAATTTGTAGTAATAGTGTAACTCAAATCTTTTAAATCATACAATAATTCATACAACACATGTGGATCGCTCCAACCACGGATTGAGAGTATAGAGACATGAGGGAGCTGAGTTGAATATGGACCAAAAATTAATGAACATTTTCAAATTCTTCATATGTTTTTTTGTTTAATATTGTTTAACGTTGAGTACTCGGAATGACATGTAATTATTTAGTTAAAAATTGAACAGAATCACATATATAAATATATTCCAGTATCAAGTATCATGATTATTACGTCAGCAGAGATAAACTGTGGGAGGGATACGTGAAGAAGGATGAAAGAATATCAAATCGGGAATCTTGGACAATGACAATACATTGAAAATGGAATTTGTAATAACTCTGTTGATTCACATGGAAACACGAATAGGTGTCAAAATTTTGAGGTTCGATGGATGTTGCCTTAACCAAATAATCAAGAGTAGGTCTCTTATGAGACGGTCTCACGAATCTTTATTTGTAAGACGGGTCAACCTTAATGATATTCACAATAAAAAGTAATACTCTTGGCATAAAAAATAATATTTTTTCATAAATGACCAAATAAGATATCTGTCTCACAAAATACGACCCGTGAGACCGTCTCACACAAGTTATTGCCAATAACCAGACCATGTTATAAATTAGACCTACTGATGAATTTAAAAAAAAAAAATGACTCACGAGTTTGGAGTTATATTTCTATACAATGAGTTATTAATTAAAAGAAACAAAATAAATTAACCTACTTTTATTTCTTTAATTTATTTTTAAAAAGTTATATATATATATCATTCACCCAGGAAAATGTCAGAATTCAGAAATACAAATATTTTATGAACTATTATTACAATAAAAGAATAAATGTTATAGAAATTAGTAGTTGATAGAAAACAAGATTGCCGAATTATAAAGCCGTGGTTAAAGAGATGGAGGATTTGGAGGCCCTTCTTGCGTGGTTATGTTACTTGATAGTGTTAAGATTGAAATTTGGACCTAACTCAACTCCAAAAGTTAGCTCAAGGGGGAGGATTGTCCAAGCTCATATATACACAACTTCAAGGTTATTTATCCAATCGATGTTGGACAATTAACACACCCCTCTCACGCCCAGGAATGAACATCTGGAGCGTGGAGTTTACAAATAACCCAATTATGGGCAGAACGGGTGGCCTAACTATAGGCAGTCCAACACATAACGGTGGAACCCGGGCTCTGATATCATGTTAAAATTGAAACTTAGACCTAACTCAACCCCAAAAGCTAGCTCAAGGGGGGAGGATTGTCCAAGCCCATATATACAACTCCAAGGTTATTTATCCAATCGATGTGGGACAATTAACATGTTATGAATGGAACTTGGACATAACTCAACCCCAAAAGCTAGCTCAAGGGGGGAAGATTGTCCAAACCCATATATACAACTCTCAGGTTATTTATCCAACCGACGTGAGACAATTAACAGTTAGCGATACCATTTTGTACATTGATAATATTAATAAGTTATGGTAGCAATATACAATCGTGTTTAATAATGTTTACGTTAGAGTTTTTTCTGAAGAAAGATTGATAAACAAGAAGAAGGGAAACATAAATTAGAAATTTTACTAGCAAATATTGCTAGCAATGTACAACATTGGATAGTTAATTATAACGATAAGGAATATACAATAAATATTGACTTTACAACCTTAAATGATATAATCGGTCTTTTGCGAGATTGTCTCGTTGATCTTTATTTTTGAAACGGGTCAAACATGCTCATATTTACAATAAAAATTAATACTTTTTCACAGGTGAACTAAATAGAAAAATGTCTCACAAAATTAACATATGAGATCGTCTCACAAGAGTTTTTGTGAAAATGATATTAATGCTAATGTTTTAAAGAAATCCAACTAAATTGAGTTTTTATTTGATGAAACGAGAAATAAAATGAATGATATAAAAGATTCAATTATAATCTAACAAAAAATTAATACGTTATACTTAAATTTATAGTATTTATGCATTAATTATGTACTCTATTTAGTTGTTTGAGATGACTGAGATTATAGTCTAAAGTACCTTTTGAAGATTAAACTCGCATTAACCCAACTTAAGCTTAACAAGCTTTATGTGGCGTCCGAAAATTGTCCACCGAGGCTGGGTGATTTTATTATTTAATTGGTTATCTAATGTGAAAAAGAATTCTTTATTTTTATTTTTGAAAGTTTCGGCCACTTCATTTTAGGGAAGGAAAATGCAAGATATTATTTTTAAACAATAGAACTCAACTTGAAAATATAAGGTTTAACTTTCAGCATCTTAATTTTTATTAAATATGAAATCAACTTTTAAAAATTGTTTAGCACTTTTAAAACCAACTTTCGCATTTGATTTTCTGAAAAATAAAGGTCACCTTCTCCCTTTCTCCAACTCATTTTGACGACAAAATTCAAGAGAAAAGAGAGAGGAAGAGTCACTGCTAGGGTTCTAAGGAAAAGCCGAAATTTTAGGATCAAAACCTCGTTCTTGAACGATTTCACGCGTTGCTCGAGGTATAACAAGGCAAGTCGATTCTTAGCATGACGTATCGTGAAATCATATTAAGCTTTTATTTATTATGTTATTATTGAAGATTATGTATGATTGTGTTGAATGTTTCATGGAGTTCTTGAGAATTTATGGTGTACTCATATACTCATATGGAGGTGGTCTACGGTCTACCCAACTAGGATTCGGTTGTGCATGAAGGAGTATTACACGTGCGTAGTGTGCGTTGGTGAGGGTGCGAAGGCATGCTGCGTGGTGTTCGAAGATGGGATTGCGTGCGTTGATGTACGAGCAAGGAATGGATGTCTCTGTCGTGACTTCCCGTGCTTGGGCGTGCAATGCCCGTACGTGCAGCATGTGTGTGGTGGCTCGTGCTCGATCCCGGGCCGTGCCGCCAGTCGCGAGTCTTATTTAAACACCGAATGTGCTGCATGCTTCAAAAAATATTTAGTCGCGGGTGAGGAAGACTGACGTTTTACAGGCTGAGAGGAAAGAAGCTATGGGGTGGAGAGAGCACTGTCAGCGAAATTGCTAATAACAGAATAATGGAAAAAAACTCGTAAAGATAAAACAATAAACGAAATAAGTACATTGTTAAAAGTATGAGTATTACTAATAACAGAATTATGGAAGAAAACTCGTAAAGATTAATCAGTAAATGGAATAAACATATTGTTAAAATTATGACAAGAGAGTAAATGGAATAAATATATATATTGTTAATTAGAAAGAAACTCGCAAAGACAAGCAAGTAAATAAATTATTTTTATGCTGAAGTTTTATATTTTTGATTTGTTGGTCAAACCTTGTGGATGCGTTGAGGTTTATTAATTGTTTCGAGTGGTGATCGATGAGACATTTACTTTATATTGATTAAGGCGTTATTTTTATAAAGTGCTGAAATTTTTGGTGGTTTCGGCTAGCTTGAATTCGGCCAGTTTCAGCCATTTTCTAAATAATCCCCGCGTTGTTTTCATGAAAAATTACGGACTTTATACTTGAAGTGTCACTCTCACGCTTCAACATGCTTCACACTTTTTAGAATCTTGCCTACGAGAGAGTGTCTTGTGTGTTAAAAAGATAGATTAATGTGCGATGATTGCAATTTTTTCAAATTAATGGCAAACATCTTTTCCCAAAACCTTGAAATGCACCACTAAAAACAGGCTGTACACGTGCAAGATTTTAGTCGATTTAAGATTTACAAAATTAACTACAAATTGTACAGTACATGAAGCACTAAACTTAAAATTGAGTAGCTAAACTTTTATACTTTGCTATGTATATGCAAAAATCCATATTTTTTTTCCTAAAAAGAAACGTTAATTATCCTATTTATATCTTGTGATCGAAGAATATATATAATGAGTCCATGATGCAAGTACAACATAAAAAATTCAATACAAAAATTTTATTTATCAAAATCTTGTGATAAATTCAATATAAAATCTTGTGAGATAATAACAAAATTTTACGATATAATTGTTGTAAATATCAATATACGATAAATTTTTGTACATTTAACATTATTCATGTATAACACGATAGAAAAATGTTTGTGAAAAGGCAGACCAGGAATCATATGAATGAGCTAGCACGCGAATAATTACACTTAATCATCAACATTTTAGACACTCGAAAAAGATCAGTGGAGTGTGCAATCATTTTCTCAATCGCAAAATAATGGAAAAATCTTAGACATATGGGCCTTAGTTTTTAGCAATATAAAGTCGAAATCTATTGTAAGAGCATCTCCAACCCCAACTCGATCATAAAGTAAGTAAAATGATCACTTTAATGATCGTATATATCCGAGAATACCAAATGTGCATATTATATGTATTATTCAGCGATCGATCAATTTATTCAGCGTGAAACATTTGATTTTCAATTTATAAATTATGGCTTTGAGTTGCACAATTGCATATGAAGGGAAATTAAAAATTGCGATTTTGGTCTATCTATGTTTGTTTCTTTGTAATTTTGATATGCTACAATATCAAATCTTGTCATCAATTTTATATCTTTCTTATTATTACAATTTTAGTCATTTTTATCATGAATGTTGATTTGACATTACACACGTCAACGTAGTGTCACGTCGCACCCTTTTTTTGCACTAGCGACAGCTGCGCACCTTTGATATAAATTCTTGAAATTATTCATAATTTTCTTTTTAAAAAAAAAAAAGAAAAAGAAGAGAGAAGAGAATAGATACACATCTAAATAATATTGTAATTCAACCCAAGAAAACGGGGCTCCATTGCCCTGGACAGATACATGTTCAGACCTTAATAGCTTGTGGTTGTGGTTAGAAAAGGAAAGGCCAAAAGCAATCTTGGCCTCTTGTTACGTTAGCCTGCATCCATTTGCTGTCAATGGGGTTTCGGCTGTTTTACTTTCTACTCTTTTTTTCATTATTTAGCTTTCATGCAGGCTAAATATATGTTTAGGTATCTCTTACTCAAACTCGACTCATGCAAAACAAAACTATCTAAACCCTTACCATGGTTAACATTTAACAGGATCTGGACTCTTGTGATTGTTCCGGTGGCCACCGTTGTCGCGATCGATCCTTATATTGTACTCAAATAAAGCTAGTATGATATTATATATAAATACAATCATTAATTGTATTATATTTGGTTTATTTTGGCCAAATTTATGCTGCTCCACATTGACGTGGTATATATATCATGAGGATGAAGTTAACCAGGTGCAACAACAGGCCAGGTAACCATGGTTAAACATTTGCATCTATTTCGTATGCTCGTGTATATATAAAGCTTCCCCTGGTCTGCTCGTGTTATATTCTTCCATCATTTTCGTGATCACTGAGTTTATTAAACCACAAACCCGGAGAGTGTTTTTCTATGAGAAATCACAAGTTCAGATTGGCAGATATGATGCCAAATGCCTGGTTTTACAAGCTGAGAGACATGAACAAGACCAGAAATCAAATCCCCCTTTTCATACCATCAAGAAAAAGATTCCTCCCCCAACTCAAATCCCAACAAATTCCTACAAATACACCCCAGCATCAGTCTCACTGGACACACTTTACAATTTAACAAAAATTGATGATTCTCCAACAAAATCGTCTAAGAAGAAACCCAAGAGAAAGAGCATCTACCGGTCATCTCCTAAGCAAATAATCCCTTCTGGTTCAGATTATTTCAATTGTATTTTGGAGCCTGAAACGGTTGTTCAAGTTCACGCCTGTTTTCAAGATGCATTTCTAGAATCTCCCTCTTCAGAATTCGAGTGCGTCGATTATTTCGATCACTTCTCCTATGATCAATCATTCGACGACAAGCTCGACTCCTACTCGATCATCTTCAGCAGGGAAGAAACGTCCACAAGAATCGAAAAGGTGGTGGAATTCGATATGATATCAGAGCCAAAACTCCCTCGAATCCTGACTAAGCCCACAAGACAGATCACCCCAGCAGCATCACCCAACTCCAAGAACAAGATCAATTCATCTGTCGATTCCCCAACTGAAAATTTCAGCGTCCAGCCAAAGAAAACAAAAACAAAAACAAACCGCCCCGGCACCCGAAAATCAGTCTCGCGATCCAGGAGACTGAAGATCAAGAACCGGAAAATCGAAACCTGTGGGGCGACAAAGAGCTTCAATGACGAAAAGAAGGCCTACAACTGTTTTTATTCTGAGAGCTTTGCGATGGTTAAGGCATCATTCGATCCTGAAAAAGATTTCAGGGATTCAATGAAGGAGATGATCGTGGAGAACAACATCCGGACTTCGAGGGAACTTGAAGAGCTTCTTGCTTGTTACCTGTCGTTGAATTCGAGCCAGTATCATGATCTCATCATCAAGGCCTTCGAGCAAATCTGGTTCACCATGCCCATATCTAGTTAAACATCAGTATCAATATTTTTTAATGTATTTTGTTTATCAATTTGTGTAGTTTTAGAATTCATGGTAGATAATCATATGAAAATCAACTGTGTTTCAGTACATTGATATTAAAAAAAAAGTTCTCGACAGTTGAGTATTATATTAATGTTAGGATACAACTATTTTCGGCCACCTCTTAAATTTGCCTAGAAATGAAATTATCTTTTAACACGATACTATAGTAGATGCCACAGCTTCGGCACAAAAAAATTTACACTCCATTTCAATTATCTTGCATCAAACAAAGGTATTTATATAGGCTAGATTCGTGATTTTTTACTTACAAGTAAAAAAGCGTTTGTGAGATTAACATATATTTTTTTTATATATATTATCAACACAAAAATTCCTAAGAAACACTCTCATAAGTCAATTTTGTGATATGGATTTCTGATTCGATCCAATCGACTTATGAAAAAATATTTTTACTGCAAATATATATTTGGTCGATCTATCCCATAAATATAATTTTGTGAAATCGTCTCACAAGAGACTTAGTTTTTTTATCAATTCAAAGTTTCCGAAAAATGGATTGTATATATATATATATATATATATATATATATATATATATATAATTTTGTTTTGTTCATCACCAATCGTGTCCACCTTTGTGTCATTTTTTGATGTGACACTTACCTAGTAGACATATAAATTTTGATATAATTCATCATGTCCAATAGATATGTACTATCACGCTGTGGATATTGGTAAATATGATATGATATATATATATTGAATTACCGCTAATAATTCACACCAGGAGTGTGTGGTGCAAACTTTTCGTTTTCTCTTTCAATTTATTTAATGCTCATCACCTTTTCCGTTCTCTTTTTTTCTTCTTTCCGTTGTACATTGAATTTAAACATATTTTTGGAATCCTATGGAGCACGTAAGGCATATATAGAATCTCTTTTGATATGATCGATTGGATGAAAAATATTGAGCTACAACGAATTCTTGAAATATTAAACATCGAAAAATTAAATCGAGTTTGAAATAAATTTTGAAAATAATATCTTGTATGAAATATTTTGAAAATCATTTAAAAGATATGCAAGTTGAATGTGTAAAAGCGTTTTTTGTTGAATGATTTTATGAAACACTTGATATATAATGTTTTGGATAGTTGTGAACACATAAAATATTTCAACAATTCATCTTAAAAATAGTAGCAATAATTAAATACAATAAATAAATAGACACAAATTTGTTTATAGATATTCAGATATTAACAACACTTACGTCACATATTTTACCACCTAGGAAAGATTCAATTGAAAACTTTGATTTATATAATTCTTTGTACAAAATCATTTCAACTTAGGACTTATTTGTTACCTAATTGAAACTCTTAGCACATTCGATATCTGCATAATATTTAATATCTCTTATATTAAGACTACAAACACAATTTTTAATGTCTTCAAGTGAAGACTCGATCATATAAACTTGAAAACTCAACTCTCATATATATGTGCAAGTGTGTGAAGAATTTTATAGTTTATGTATATATTAAATGTATCTCACACTTGAGTTTGCTCTCAGTCTAGCTAATTTCTCATGTACGTTGCTCATGTTTTGAATCCCTTTCTAAAGCTTGTATTTGCTCTTCAGTATGTTGTACTTATGACTTCCAAGAATGATATAGACTTTAGATATAAGAATATAACTACTTGGAAAAGTTGTATATATATTCTGACATTACAATAGTCAAATTCGTATTTCTGGCCATTTTGTGAAATTGGGTTGTTGATGGTCTGATGTGATCTGATATGCCATCAAATCAGCTTGGTCTTATCTGGTCCTATCTATTTGCTCTGACTTGACCGTGAACCAAATCAAGATATGATCAAGTCGAGTTGTTATGTTCTTTTGATTATAACTCTTGATTAATCGATTTCTGGACAAAGAGATAAATATGATATTTGTAGCTCTTCTCTTGAATTTTCATATAATTAAGAATAACTCAATTCAAAATTTGTATGAAAGAAATATGCTCGACAGATCAGACTGCTGGTAATCTGGAACTTGTTCTATATTCAGTGCAGAACTAGCAACTTCATCGTGGTGTATCAAATTCTTCTCATCCGATTAAGACTTTGACTTGTGAAGATGATTTGTGGATCATTTGCTTATCTTCATAGCACATATTGAATCGCCCCATTTGAATAATCGAGTTGAGAGATATGACCAATATATCAGAACTGGTCAGACTGAGCTGATTGTTGTTTGTTTCCGTTTCCATCAGTTTGATTTTGTGACTAATATTTCACTTAGATAACATCCGAACTAACTGAGCTATCATGGAATATGATTTGTGTAAAATTGAGATTTCTATTCAGTCGTTTTGACTACTTGTCATTTGCATTGCCGAGTTATAGGATATCATCAAAAGACTGTAGGTCGTCAGATTTTCAGCTTGGTTGATTTCGAGTTTCAGCTTCCAACTTGAGATGACAACTTCACAATTGAATAAATATGTTAAAAACACAATAACAAGTTTTATCATCATCAAAATCAAGATTACTAGTGTTTCTCAACACAACACCTTCACAAATCTCAAGTATGAAATTTATTAGATGTAAACAAATACTGCATGTTTTTAAGTTTTGAGTATTATAACAATAAAAATCAAGAGGTTCTCAGTCCCCTTTACGTATAATCGACATCTTCAGTTGTCACCCATAGTTAAATATTTTGGGCAATGATAATATTTGTCATCGTAATTTCAATCGATTGTTACGGTGTTTAGTAAACCAATTAACCAAATCATCCATTCTCTTTTTTAAAAAAATTTTTATTTTCATCAAAATAAGTAAATGAAAGAGCGTAAATTCAAAAATATGACCATCTATCACTATACTTAAATCGCTTAAACACACACACACACACAAGATCAAATTTTCTCTGGATCTTGTTGTCTTCTAATTGATCTCTAGTGTTGTATTTTCAAAAGATTTAATTATTTAGGTGTCCTAAGTACTGAATTAATGTCGGAAAATCATGCGAATAAACAGAAGAAATTTTTTCTCATATTTAGTGTTTGATTTCTTTGTTTTATTTTAAATGATGATAGCACTACAAAGAAAGGATGTCCACAATTTTTTGTACATCACGATAAGGCATGTAGACTAAGTAAAGCCACTTTTGAGTTGGTATCCAAACTAAATCTTAAATCATTTTTATCAAAAATGCCACAGAATATGCACGCACATTTTTGTAAAATTTTAGATATAAATTTAAACTCACATTTTAATCGAAACATATGAATTTTAAGTAAGAATTCTCATCGATTTTTTTTTTAAAAAAGTATTTATAAATTGTTTTACAAACGGGTTATTATGTGCTGAAAGGCGCAGGAGGCAGAAACATGTTGTAGGAAGAATTATTAAGTTGTGTGGGTATCTCTCATAATGAAAATGAACCTGCAATAACGTGTAATATCTTTTGTTGGCGACTTTATATTTATATCCACTATAAATTATGTCGACCCGTTTCACGGATATTGTTCTGTGAGACTATTTTACAAGATATCTACTCGTTTATTTATATATAATCTATATAGGTGTATTAGATTTCTTTAGTTAGGATCTATTGGAAAACAATTTAATGGACAAATTGTAATATAATATAAAGGATGCTAAAATAATGGTTGAAGTTGGATATTGAACTTCCAATTGTTGCCTCTCTCTGTATATTTAGTCCAATTAAGTTAAAAGACATATAATCAACACAAATTTTATTTTAAAATAAAAAGAGTTAAATGAATACAATAACATTTTTCAATCTTAGTATATATTGCGGTGGGTGCTTAGAGATTAAATTTTTGTCTCTGAATATTATACCTTACAATATTAAATATTATTCTTAATGTGCGCGTGTTTATATATATATATATATATATATATATATAGTTTTGATGTGATGCATACTCACTGTGCACACTTATGTGAACATCGATGATGTGACATTCACTTATTGGATGTGATGAAGCATAAAAAGTTTTATAAGAAATAATTGATTTTATGATGAACTGAACCTTAAAAAAGTGGAAACTATAATTTGGAGATAGAGAAAAAAGTATATACATTGACAAGTTCAGTCCATGTTTTGTTTGGCAGTGATATGAAATTGGTAAAAATCAATTTACTAGGTAGGCAGATAGAACCTCAATTTCAAGCCCAAAAATGGAATATAGAAATGGGACAGTCTCAATTATTATTACTATTTCCAATTTTTTTCATCATAATTATCTTAAATAAATCTATATTGTGTGGGTTATAAATTTCTTTAAATGAATATCAATGAAAGTGTTTATCTTACGTTAGAATAAATATCATTTATGAAATTGGAAAGACTTGAAAAAATATACAAAACCATCCTGAATTTAAAACGTGTTTTATGGGTAAAAGAAAAAAAATGTAGAGGCATTTTGTTAACAAACCAAACTTGGAAAATGTTCGAGAACGAGACCGGTTGAGAAAAAAAAATTAAAATCCATTTAGGGAAAATAAAATCCATAATCGGTTTAAAAACAGGAAAATAATTATTGTTGATCGTGGACAAAATTGATATGATCAACAACTATAATTTTGCAGTACAACAATATTTTTTTTAGTAGTATATTTTTTTAAGACGATCTCACGGATCTTTAACTGTAAGACAGATCAAAAGTGTCGATATTTATAATAATGAGTAATACCTTGATATAAAAAGTAATATTTTTCATGGATAGATATTTGTCTCACAAATTTAACTTGTAATATTGTTTCACAAAATTTTTTTGTGTTTTCTAAATAATCCAATCATATTTTTTTAAAAAAAAATTCTTTAGGAAAAAAAAATAATATGTATCACATTTTCAATTAAATTGTTTTTTTTAGGGTGAAAAGCTCATAATATTATTACAAATAATAATTGTGATTATATCATAATCAAATCATAATAACTTCAAAATGTCAACAATTAATTGCTAATTTTGCGCGTACGAATATTTTTCACTTTAGTTGCACGTGCGACGCACAAGTATAGCACATCAAATATCAAGAGAGTCAAAATTATTTTAAAATTTTGAGCAGGATCAAACGCACGTGCGGCGCACAAGTATAGCACATCAAATATGAGGAGTCAAAAATATTTTTTCATTTATGCAGAGAGTGGGGAATGAGAATAGCAACACTACAAAACCAAACAGCTGAAAGGGTGACAAAAAATCAACAAAAAAATCAAGAAGATGTCTGTTAGCATCTACTCTATGTCCCTAGCTCTTTTGTACAAGTAAATCTTCCTCTCTACTGCACTAAATGGACGGGGTGGGGAAACCTGCAACACCCAAAACACATTGTATTTAGATGTAGCCTAATATGCACTTCAAGGATACTAGAAGGAAATTTTCATACCTTCACTATTTGTTATGGTTGTGCTTCGGGTTTCCTTTGCCTTGAGACCCTAGCTTGAGTAGAGGCAGAAATCGCCTCTTCTGCAAGGTTCCCAATGGAACCAAACTCTATCCTGCACGGAGAATTCATCTGGGCATCAGATCTCCATTGCCCATGAGATCCCTGTCCAGATGAATTCACCCTGCTGACAGCTGGGTGTGAGCCACTACTGTAGGGGTACCTGTGCGAATGATTGTGACTCATTGGCACCTTACCCCTGCCCCTTCTTTGTGGAGACCTATAGGAACCACTCTGCAAAACAAAGGGTTTGTAAGAACGCATGTAAATTATGACAAATACAAATAGAAAATGAGACGTGCACAATAAGTGTAGAAAAATTTACCACAACATATGGAATGTAAGTGCCAGTTCCTCGAGTATTGGGCCTCCCTTCAGTATAAAACCCAGTGGCTGGCAGGGCATAGTCAGCAACAGAATACATGGTTTGTCCCGTGGAGAATGCAGATGGATTCACCTGAAAATCATGACTCTGACTAAGAGAGACAGAATGTCGCATGGTTTGAATCCTAGAAGTTGACGATGTGGGGTTGGACAGTGCACGTGCGGATGAAGAAAATCCAATGGTTAACTGACCACAAAGAAAACTCCTAAGATGACTGTCATAATCTCCAGAGAGGTCTGCCAGACAATCGACAACTTCTGATTCCAAAACAATCTCAGAAGAAGAAACACCTTTCTGTGATGCATTACGTGCAAAATCCACTTTATGAAATTGTTTTGGTGGTAGGCTCTCAGTTTTGGAAGTTGATTTAACGTTCCCATAGAGAGAAGAACCAAGCTTTCTGTTCGATAAATAACTGGACGCACTAGTTCTCGAAATTAAATTAGTTGTCTCAAAGTTGTTTACATCCCCGGTGGAAGCGTTTCCTGAAACAATTACCCGATTAGTAGGACAACAGGATTCAGATGCCTTATTGGAAGAAAATTCTTCAGCCAAACATCTGTCGGGCTCATTCTCCGACGATGAAATCGAGTTCACTTCCACCCCAACGCTATCATTATCAGAATCACTGGAAGAAGATTCTAGAAGCATGTCATACATAGAAGACGCTTCCGACTGGGACGATGAAGATGCAGTCATAGATGCTTCATCACCAACTTCTGAGTCCAAATATTCGACTTTGCTTCTCGAGTGCTTTCGATGCCTTGAAAGGGCATTGGCAAAATATTTATTGATCCCATCAGCAACTTGGTCACTTGGTAGGGACAGAACATGACCCAACTTGCGAGCTCCAAATTTGATAGCACTCCTTATACGGAAGAAATTGCCTATAAATCAAGCACAGAAAGTATTTCACATTCATGCAATTAGAAACACTTCTTGTCAAAACATATTACAGATACAGTTTAGCATTCATTCATTCATCCTATAAAGGAATCTGCAGATGTGTGACCCATAAAAAAAGCACTTAAAAATATTTTCTGAACTGTCATTCAGGGTTGATTAACAGAGAGAGAGAGAGAGAGAGAGAGAGAGGATGCAGTGGATCAAGAACCATAAGATTTTGTGATAAGACACCATACCAGATTCTGCAAGTTCTAAGCCAATTTAGCAACGTGTTTGACGTTATTTTTCAACATTTTAGCTTGGAAGAGAAAAAATATAGAAATAGTGACTTGACTCGAGCAGGCTCAATTTGGAGATAAATCAACGAAATGAACAATTTCTGCCAATGTCCATTACCTCTGTTCACACTGCGTCCAAGGTTATTATTTTCCTTTAGTGGGTCAATAATATTAAGATGTTTTGGTTGAAATGGCTTTTGGTTTGCTTCAAGCCGTTTAAAGGGAACAGAAAACATGTCCATGCAGTTCTCTATGAATTCTTCATCAAGTAAAAGGTCATTTAATCCACTATCTGGCATCTTCACTGCAAAGATGTTAACAACAAAAACAGTAAAAAAGATGAGAAAAATAAGGATATTGAACCACCTTTACACAATGGAAGATCATTTCTTACCCTCTATATTAGGAAGGGATGATTTACAAACTGGCCCCTTCAAACTTATGCAATAGTTGTCCCAATCAAATTGACTGTAGTAATCCAAGAACATACATAGGGCCTAGATATAAGAGAAAAACAAACAAATTGACTCAAGGATGATTTGCTCATATTTCATTAGAGTTACTATAGCATATCAATAGGTATTACCACTAAAGGACCACTTATAGCAGAATGGAACAGCTGGAAAATGTACAGGATAAGTGTTTCCAAAGCATATGTCGAAATTAAACCATGAGTGGCACCAAGAATGCGACTCTCATAAAAGCACCAGGTTTTAATCAGGATAACGCTTCGCTTAAAAAGATGATTTCTCCCAACTAGGCGATCGACCTGCATTGAAAAACAAGATTCACAATATATTATCGTAAGCAAACTGAGAGTGGCATGAAAATTCAGCAGTTATAAACAAATGATATTTTGATAACCGATTGAGCACATCGACCAGCAATATTCTGTCACATAAATGGCAAAAGCACCCCAGACAATTTTTTCAGAAGCGGTCGTTATTACCCGCTCGAGGAAACAGAGTGTAGAAAGTCCACCAAGCTGATTGAAAGATATGTCTACCAATATATTCCGCACTATGCATTTCACAAGTTTAACCTGCAGTCTCAAACAAAAAATAGTTCGAAATAAATAAAATGACTGTATATACCAAGAAAGTGCACAAATTAGAAACTAATAAACGAGCACACAATTGCCAGCTTGTTTAGAATGACATTAACAATCCAAACCAGCACAATCACTCAGTTACGCTCCTCAAACTGACAGCATAGTTAAAATTCAGATCTAATAGAATAATCGCAATTCCAATTCGCTGATATATCAAATTTGACAGCTATAATCAGATCCAAATTACTTTAATCTATAAAAAAGTAAACAGATTGAAAGTTAAAAAATTGAAGCAACAAGGGAGAAGGTGGAGCGACAACAGAAGCATCTGCAATATCCAGGCTATCCATAAATGGCTGAAAACAAATACAGCAACACGATCATTATCATATTTCACATACAACAAACATCCACAATGACACATGTATAATGCAAGGAAAAAGCTATCATAAATAGTACATGCTCACAGTCAGAAACAGAGTTGCCTCAAACTCTCTATAAATGAAGATTACCTCAGCACCAATAAATTGGGTACCATTGATTTGGTACTCCGAATTTCCATTCTGCTCTTCCCCACGTAGAATTGCAAGAACATCATCGGCTAAAGATTCGCATGCACCGGGATCTCTAAGGACAGTCAAATCAATATCTCCATCAGGTAGGTAAGTCTTGAGCGGCACCGACCCATAAGGAAAAACCTGTGAGGTTTGAAACTCCAAAATTTAGAATGCTCGAAAACTAGACGCCATAAATGATGAACAAATAAGGTTACTAATTGCGATAGTAGTGTAACATGTGATTTGGAGCTATACCATGAAACACTTAATGCAAGAGACTCGGATCCTAGATTATTTAGTAAGTAGCAACGAAAGTTTTGTTGATAAAAAAAAACCCCATCTCATCCACAAGGAAAGAGATACGTGGCAAATTTCATTTGGAATCGACAATAAAAGTTCTATGAAATCGAAAAATCAGTTTAAAAAATCGTAGCTCACACATAACGGTCTTTCAGATGTCGAATGTTTGTTCAAGTACCGACAACCGTATCTGGCATAACTCAATGCAAACAACATGGAATCTAACAAATCTTATAAGTCAATTGATCATAAACTTTTCTTTACAAAAAAATATAGCCTCCAAATCCTTCAAAAAAATCACAAACTGATAAAGAAAAAAAGCAACAAAAAACACATCAAACCTAATTTGTTTCGAAATGATGCAAGACATATATAGATATAATTAACATGTGAAAATTAAAGAGATAAAATAAAGATCACCTAAGATAAACTCAATCCATCATAATTCATATACAGAGCAAAAGGCATGCATTCAAAAATTTCGGGAAGAAAAAAAAAGACCCACATCACAATTAACGTGAGTTTTGATGAGCCTCTGAAGATGATCAATGACATCACTTCTCTCCTCCTCGGAGTCGAGTGTAGGGTGAATGCAATTCAACACTTCCTGAGATGCTTCCTCTGCCACAGATAAATACTCTGTAGCAAGCGACGCCGGATCAGGCCTAGGAAACATCCTCCCCAGATGCAAAACTTCACGCTCCTCCTTCAAAACCTTAGCGGCAGAACCCACCTCAAGTTCAGACATCTTTGTTTGTTCACCTTTTTTCATGAAAAAACAATGAACTGGAAGCAAAACCAGAGTAATCCCTGGTTTTAAGAATTGTTTCAATCTTGAGAAAAGATGTTCACAATGTTTTCTCGTTACATAAAAAGCAGAGAATTCTGAAATAGATGGGTTCAAAATTTGGGGTTTGTTGAGAATTTAATTCAATTCTAGTAATCTCATTGATGCTTACACATATACATAGCCCCGCACACACACATATATATTGACAAGAAGGGTTTTTCAAAAACAATGGTCCAAAAGGGAAAAAAATTAAAGGGCACCCAAAATTCGGAATGGACGACAAAATTGTAATAAAAATTTTGCTTTTTGTTTGCTTTCGTCTTCTCTGAAGCCCCATCCTTTTTTTCAGTTATATGCAGAGAAGACAAAATCAACCTCGTTTATCTTGCTCCTCCCTCACCCGCCTCCTCTCTCTACATTGCATACCCACACCCGGTCTCCTGCACACACACACACATAATATATACATACACACATATATACGTATATGTTGTCAGATTCTTTTTTAAAATTTTTGCTTTCGTTTCGTGAAATTTTCCGCGGCGAAACCAAAACGGTGACGTTTGGATAAATTTGAGGGTCAAACTGTGTCGTTTTGATATAATGAACTAGGGTTTTTTTATGAATAAAGTTATAATATTAGTTATTTGAAACTAAATTCAAATATATATATAATCAACATCTTTTGTCACTGAGGATAATTATAAATTTTTAATAAATCAAAAATGTCGTGACGAGGAATTTATTATTGAGTAGATCTCTTGTGAGACGGTCTCACGAATCTTTATCTGTGAGACGGATCAACCCTACCGATATTCATAATAAAAAAGTAATATTATTAGCATAAAAAATAATATTTTTTTATGAATGATCAAATAAGAGATCCGTCTCACAAAATACGACATGTGTCACTGTCTCACATAAGTTTTTGTCCTTATTGTTTTATTCACTATAATGATCGAGAGTATAGTTTTGTTAGCTTAAAGAAATAATATATACAAAACTATAAAAATATCGATAACTTATAACATTTTATCACATGATCCATTAAATTTAGAGTTTGTTCGCGTAAATTACTTCGAAAAATGCTCATAACGGTCAAGATTCGAATTTTACTCGATATTAATAGTACTTGGATATCGAATTTTTCCTAGTCAAAACTCAAACTGAGGTCACCAAAACTTTATATTATACCGGATTCGATCAGATTACATGCGAATGAGCCGTAGAATCTATATTTGTTCATGTTTACGATTAAATTAATCCTAATTAAAAAAATTAGAATCCAATTTTATTATAACTCATATTCGACTCGATTCATTTATGTATCCGGAATTCGTAATTATTCATGTATAACGAGAGATATTTAAATATAAATATAGAGAAGAATGTAAACTTAATTTATCAGAAATATTAAATTTCGCCTACTAAGGATTTTTATATAAAATGGTAACTGAGCAGGTACATTAAGCATGCAATAATCATAGTTATATATTTTGATTTCCTAAAATCTCATGTTTGTAATATTTTTTAAAAGAAATTTACAAGTGAATAAACATGGGTGATTTTTTCCAAATATATATATTTCAATGAAATATGCATTTTACCGATTTTAATTTTGAATTATTTGTCAAAAATATGGAGTGGAAATGATATTTTTATTTGAAAGACTAAATTTAAAAGTTTGCAAAAGCATTTGAGAAAACCAAAGAAAGTTGTTGTAATCCTACTCATTTCATCGTTATTGATTTCACCTAATAAAAAATCGTAACAATTTTTTATGAGACGGTCTCACGAATCAATTTTATGAGATCGATCTCATATTTAAGTCACACATGAGAAAGTTATTTTTTATGCTACACATATTACTTATTATTATAAATGTGAACATGGTTTACGTATGTAACATATAAATATTTATGAAACGTTTAATAAAAACCTACTAAAAAAAATTGTGTGTAATCTCATTTATTGCCTCCTACCTTGCAACAGTTAAAGGAATAATGCTGACCTTTCTCACTAATCCTTTTTTTTAAAAAAAAAGTATTTATCCAATCCTCATATTGTAATCTAATTTATAAAATTTATTAAAATTGTTTTTTTAAAAAACTTTTTTGACCATCGGAACAACAATAATAATGGGTTTTTTCCATAACATTAGTAGGTGCACTGCTACAAACTTAGAATTATATTCGGCAAGAACGAAGTTAGATTTTATATGTAATTCTTTAAATATATATAAACTTATATTTTAAAATGTCAAATTGCAATGTATTATCAATATTGAGTAGTTTTTAAACCAAAATTATATTTGTGTATAGTCTTTTTACTTGTATTATTAGTTGTCCATATGAATTTTTTTCATAATATTGTTATTTATAGATTTTTAAATAATTGCTAATTTTTTGTCAAAGTGTCGATAATTTTTTAATTTATATTTAAAAAAATAAATACCCATTTGAATCCGGATTACTTGTTAATCTGACAAGCTAATTTCAACTTTCAAGTCAACTCAATTCGGTTCTAAAATCTGACAATAATGTCGTCAACTTGATTGATCCAAGTAGGCTAAAATTGGACCCAAAATCCAAACCAGGCCTAATTTCAATTACCATTCTTTTACATCTTAGTTAATGACTTCGTTTGAATATTACAGTCGCATAATAATAA
The DNA here is from genome assembly GCF_025594145.1 of Primulina tabacum. NCBI lineage: Eukaryota > Viridiplantae > Streptophyta > Magnoliopsida > Lamiales > Gesneriaceae > Primulina > Primulina tabacum. The sequence continues at coordinate 6,388,284 of NC_134557.1, forward strand.
TTTAATAAGTGTTTTAAAAAGGCAGATTTAATTTTACTATTTGATACATATTGAAAAAAAATTGTTTAGCTTTTGAACGAGAAATTAAATTTAAATCTTAAAATGTGTTGTGTGTGTAAAAATATATATATATATATATATTTGATGTCGTTCACCAACCGTACTCACATCTATATGCACCAAGTAGATGTGCATGTATATGTAATATGAGATGAACACAGACGTGGGCACGGTTAGTGAGAAATATATCAAAACTATACAAGACGTCATCTTAGTCGGTGCTCATATAGATGCTCGTTATATTTTGATGTCGTTCACCAACCGTACTCACATCTATATGCACCAAGTAGATGTAATGTATATGTAATATGAGATGTACACAGAGGTAGGCACGGTTAGTGAGAAATATATCAAAACTATACAAGACGTCATCTTAGTCGGTGCTCACATATATGCTCGTTATATATGCATTGAATACAATGAGTGTCGTTCGATTAAATCAAGAAAACTTTGAACTTGTGATAAATTGCAAATATTTATTAAAATCGATCCTATATCTATATGGTATAATGAGATGAGTGGCATAATTCCACTATACCACTTGAAGTTTCATTTTTCTTAGGCCTACATTAATTTATTTGAAAATTTAATTCGAAATAATTTGGAATTTAGGGAGATGAATCGTGCTATAAAATCTCCTTGTCATAGGACCTATTTCGAAATAAGGGGACAAAGTCTACACAAGTTGATAGTGTTAAAAAAATTTACTTTCTATTTATTCCACCATTTTTTTTGAGCTGGGAAGATAAATATAACAATTGAGTCTTAAACTTGAGATCTCGTGTTAAATTTGAGATCTTGATAGCAAATGAGTTACAAGTTCGTTGGCTTATTCTCTTAAACTAAATGACAACAATTTCAAGGAAATAAGTCCATAATGGTTACACATCGAGTGTCCTATATAACTTGTAAGTGATAGAAAACTGCATCTGTGTATCAAGATGGAGGTAAGAATTCTACATTAATTACATTTTGATGTAACATAAATGAAAACAATTTTAAAGACATCCATTTTTATGCTTTATAAATTCAATTAGAGATCCATTAGATTGAACATTCTGAAAGTATTTTGTTTAACACGATAGTAAAGATTGTGTTTACCAGATATAAGTTTTGTCTCGGATGTTGTAACGTCTTGTGACAACATGCACCGGAATAATATACAGAAATAAATAACTTAATTAAAAGTAACACATACATAATTATGCACAAGCGAACACACTTGTGTGATGTCTCATGACAAAATAATCAGTAGAAAAAAAATCGAGTTTATAAAACCAATACTAGTGAAGAAATGAAAACCTATTTTCCTTGATAAATCAAGTAAGTAAATTACACCATAAAATATCAATAATAAAATCAACCAAAACTCAAGAATGCAAATCTATGTGGCCGAATTTGGAAGAACAAAATAATCATTCAATCAACACTTTTGTATGGGTGTTGACTACAAGTGTCTCCAACACGTCACAACAACATATTGAAACATTGATCCTTCGTCTTTGCGAGTTCTTCAAAAAATTCTCCCGAGCTTTATCAATGGTCTCTCGTATCTCGTTGCCTATTGTGAAACAATTATTCTTGAATATTAAAGAGACAAAATTATTAGGAGACAAAATCTTTTAAATATTAAAGATCAGATCTAGAATTTAAGAAACTCGATATTCTAGATATACAAAACTCTTGTACAAAATATTATCAACAAAGAAAAGAATTTAGGAATTTAGGAGCAAGACACATTTTCCATCAATCACTTTTGTTGGGCTTTTTCTGGACAAAATGAGGACAAACAAGTCTATGCAAGTTGATTCAACTCCAAGCAATCTCTCCCTGAATTTGAACATGTTAGCTTAGATGTTGTTAGCAGTGTTGACAACACCGTGACATAAACATTTATCACTTAATACTAAATAAGAGGATTGTATTAAAAACGCCTTAACATCTAATGGATTAATAAAAACTTAAGAAATATAAAATAGCTTATAAACAAACAAACTCAGAGCAGATAAAATAGAATCAATAGTTACCCACTAGATTTTACAGGAGTTTTCATATGTTTAGTATTATTATTGCAATTTTTTTGGCTAGATTATTTGAATACTTGCTTTGACACAGAAAAATATCATTATGAATTTGCTCGATTTTTAATCCAAGAAAGAGACTTAACTCTTCTACCATTCTCATTTAGAATGTTGAAGACATACATTCAACAAAATTATTTACATGATTTTGTGAAGAATCACAAAAAATAATATCATTCACATAGATTTGACAAATGAGTATATCATCTTTCGACCTTTAAATAAATAAAGTTTTGTCGACCTCACCTGGTTTGAAGTTAGTTTTGAGTAGGCACTCAGTTAACCTACCATACCATATACGAGAAGCTTGCTTCAATACATAAAGTACTTTATTCAACTTATAGACATGACCCAAGTGTTGTGGATCATCAAAGCCATTTGGTTGTCTCATATAGATTTCCTCACTTAAGATATCATTTAAAAACACACTTTTCACATCCATTTATAGAGATTAAATCTCATATAGCATGCAATGACATGCAACAGTCGGACTGACTCAATGCGGACCACATGAACACATGTCTAATCAAAATAAGCTTCATCTACCTGTGCATACACTTGAGCAACCAACATATCTTATTCCTAAAAATGTTTCCTGACTCGTCGGTTTTGTTTTTAAAAATCCATTTGATTCCAAATGTTATCGTGTTCAGGAAGTGGAATTAAGTACCATACATCATTTCGGACAAATTATTCAAGCTCACCAAGTATTGCATTGATCCAAAACTCATCTTTTAAAGCTTCATTAATATATCACAAGAAAAAAAATCTAGTTTACAAAACCAATACTAGTGAAGAAATTATCCTTAACAAGTCAATGAAGTAAATTGTACCATAAAATATCAATAACAAAAATAACCAAAACTAGAGAATGCAAATTTGTGTTGTCGAAATTTAGAACAACAAAACAATTTTTCAATTAACACTTTGTACGAGTATTATCTTCAAATATATCAAACACATCACAACAACAGAATAAAAAAAATGATGTTTCCCCTTTGCGAATTTTAAAAAAAATTATCCCGAGATTTATCTTTATTCCCTCACATATAGCTCACCTTTTGTGTCATTTTCATGTGGGGCCACATTCCGAGGTTGTGAGTAGAATAGCCGCACCCATGAAAACATCTAAATTTTAAAGTACTAACGGGATGGATGATCCATGTAATCAGTGTTAAGAAAATCCTACACGGTACCTTTGTCAGTCAAATGCTGGGATATTGTGGGTCACACTTCGTAGCAACCTATAATTGATTGGCTCTTATTTCTCCACATTCCACACGTGCTCTTATCCTAACGTACCGTTGATTTTTTTTTTTTGAAAATTCAATTGAATACTGAAATCAGGATAGGATGGTAACTTCGATAAGGTATTCAAATCTTATTTCGTGTCGATTCTAAGGGTTTAGGGTTTATGGCATTCAAACTTACTATGGATCACAAGGGCTTACCGAGAGTAAACCCAGAAGAATGTGAACTAGCTCGTGGTCAAGAATTCACGGATTCTAAGGGTTTAGGATTTATGGAATTCAAACTAACTAGGGATCGCAAGGGGTACTGAGAGTAAAGCCAGAAGAATGGGAACTAGCTCGTGGTCGAATTCACGTAGAAATACTAGACCAGTACCCTTGACTTTTAGGTTACATTGAAGCGTCAATTCACATTGGGTAAAGAGAGAATGTATTCAAGAAATAGTAATTTTTTTCAAATGGAAACCAACAAACGATGATAAACCCACCCCTTGACTATATTCAGGAGATGCGTTATGAAAGCATTGTTCCATTCAAGGAAAAAACCGTACTTGATGATGCTCAAAAAACAGGACATGCAAAATCCATAGTATAACTTCAGCGAGACTAATAGCAAATGTTCAACCAAAATATATTATGGCCGTGCGGCAGCAGGTGCTCCACCAACACGGGGAGGTTGACCGGGCTTTGGCATATCATCCTGTAAATGTGGAAAAGAAATGACAGTAAAAAAATGTAATCATAATTATATACGTTAGAGAAAAAATGTCCACAGAAACAGATGAAAAGATATCAAATGACCAATGCATTATTCATGTTTCCAAATATTATTTATAAAAACAGTAAATTTCACATCCGTAAAAACATGTGAGCAAACAGGCATATATAGTTCACTAAACTCGAAATACTCCAGAAGATTGTATGCACAAGAGAAATCCCCTTTTGTTTTAGTTCATGGCCCACTGGGAAAACAACGAAAACATAGAAACTCTGAAACTTGCTAGTGGTTGCAGCATGAAGACTTGAGAGAATCTTCCTAGGTGTCATGGTTATTAAAGACTTGAAACTACTTAACCTACTTTTTCAGACTTTATATAGTTCTCGTTGCAAACATCTACCATATAAAGCAGTAATTTCAAAAGTTTTTATTTCAGGACTTATCTGGCATACAGAGTACACACTCAACATTCTATACATGAGATGAGACAACCCCTTGAAAGGGAAGTTTGACTCTGTGCCCACAAAGAGAGGCGAGGATGAGGATCATAAATGTTCTACATTGAAATATACATTGAGGAAATGGTGTTTGATAGAAAGGTGAAAAATAATTGCATGTTCAGTTGAGAGAAGTGACAATCATCAATAGCCAAAAGATAAAGACCAAACTGCAAAATATAAAAAGGTAAAAGAGTACTAACCCTTGGCCGTCTGAAGCGTTGTGGAGGCTCACGGTTCCTCCTATCAGTACGAGAACGGACCCTCACCACTTTGGAGTGAATGGCACATGAAACACAGTACTGCATCTTCACGTACAGTTTTGGAAGGGTGTACACTATAGAGATATAAAGACATGTATGAGATTGTATAGATTTCTTCCTAACGATGATTTACGAGGAAAGATTACAACTACAATGATAGGTGAGTGACGTGTAAAACAAAAATAAAGGAAGCTCACTATCAAAAGCGCAAGCTTCCTGAACATCCCTCACAGCAGCTTGCTCAACAATGTTTCTCACCAGAAACCTTTTGATTGCCTTGTCCTGGCCAAAAAAGTAAAAGTAAAACGATGATGGAAAAATTAATCAGCAGTGTCTCACTCATGCTCATTAGATTACTTCAACCTGGGGGCAGTATCACACATTTTAAAGAAGCCAATAAATTAAAGCTCATAAAATGTATTTAAGAAGATTGAAATAGAATAGAGAAAATATTTTGTAGCAGAAACATGATTAGCATGAGTACAAATCTTCTTAAAGAACCACATGCATGCTACACTTTTTCATAGGTGCCAGGCTAAAAGCTTTGCTTCATTGCCACACCTGGCTGTGCCTGCAGGTGCATCAGATGCGCACCAGGCACGCCTTTAATAACTATGAGCAGAAACTAATGACGCCTAGGGACGCAATATCAATTTTCATGCACCATTGCAAGCAAAATCATGATAATTTAAAGATTCCCATCCGCAATAGCAAAAAATTTGGTATTTCTTCTACACTGAAAAGCAGTGGCATCCTACAAACAGAGTTTCAATCCGAGAAGGAGCTGATTTTTTAAATTCCAACCACAATACAATATTTGACCAAATACACACATATCCTAACCAATAAAGCGAGTTCAATACAGCGTTAAAGATAAGTATAACCTTATATTCACTTAAAAGAATAATATCAACGTATTCAATTTCTCACCACCTAACAGACTAATTTCAAAAAGAAAATCCAAATCAACGAAATATACAGATCTAAACATACTGGCAAGGCACATATAATTATATCGAAGAAAAAAAATTATTCACCAAAAAGCTAATGAAAACAACCAAAAGAAACCTTGGGGCAGCATTTCCCACAGTTGGAGCAGCGAATGAAGTTGACATGGCCACGACCATGCTTGTTGCGGCCTCCATTCCTTCTCTTGAAGGTCTGAGAAACCAAATGTGGAGCAAAAAAAATCAGCTCTCCAGGAAAATTGCAAGTATAAAACTCAGGATCAAATAGTGGATAAACCTAAAACAAAATTTGGTTTTATTTTCTCACCATAGCGGATCGATAGTTCTTGATCTCTGGACGTGAAGGCGCAAGTTCACAGCGCAAAAGTGCCTCGTTTCAGGTACAGGTGAGTGGGAGAGTATTATATGCGAAACCCTAGATCTGTTAGGCCCAAAATGATAGCTTGGATCGATTTATTTTAGGCCCAATAAAGGGACCAAAGATAAAAATATATTTTGATTGGACTTGCCCTTGGTCATGAGAGTTGAACTTTTACGTAATTTTATTTATTTATTTATTCTGTTCAATGTGAGTATCTGAAGTTTGTAAAGCTTTAGTTTTAATTTTATTTCTATTTTGAAATTAATTGCATTTTAATTTTTTAAAAAAATTCTTGAATAAACAGCCTAAACTAAATTTTATTTTAAACATTTTATATTTATATTTTACAAGATTAATGAATAATGACAAAAACTTATGTGAGACGGTCTCACTGGTCGTATTTTGTGCTACATATATCTTATTTGTGTCATACATGAATATCGGTAGGGTTGACCCGTCTCAAATATAAAGATTCATGAGATCATCTCACAAAAGACCTAATCATGAATAATTAAGGGCCGGGGGTCATACGCTTCTCCCATAATGGAACTTCTCCGGAAATTTGTAAAACTAGTCATTTTTTTAGATATACGTTTTCTATTTTATTATTTTGTAGTTGATAGTTTTATAACAAGAAAATGAAACAAGTTTTTAAGCGGGAAAATATTTATTATTATTAATAATATTATTATTGAAATGACTGAAAAGATATGAATATTATCTCATCTTTCTGATATTAATTAAAAATGTAAAAACAAATCATAAAGCATTTGATAAATGAATTGGTAAAAATTACGTGCGTCGAATATTAAGAGTTTAAGAAAATATTTCACAAAACCTGGGCATAATAATAAGACAAAAAACTTGGAGTCATGCTATAATTTTTAATATACCTCAAATACCCTATTTACTTTAATTAATTCCACAAATACCTTTATTTACTTTAATTAAATTTTCCAATTCAAGTTTTATTTTTATTGTACACACACTCACACCGTGTATTTAAAGTTTTAAATTTAATTAATTATCTAAAAAAACTTATCAAAAGTCATAAAAATTAAATTTGTTTTAAATTTTTGAAATTTAATTTTTGTTTATAACAATATATAAACCATAAATAATATTTTAAGTCATAATAAAGATAAAATAATATCTTAATTTAATTTTTAAAATCCAAAAATTACCTTTTTTTTAACCCCGTTTTCTTTTTTTTTCATGAAAAATAAAATTTACGTAAAAATATCTAAAATACTTATTAAAAAGTTTAATTTTTTTTAATTTCAATTTTAACATGTATACAACATTTGCACACAGGATTAGTAAATAAATAAAAATAACACATGGGCAGAAACACAGTCGGTTGATTCTCAAAAAAAAAAAAAAAAAAAAACACAGTTAACCGTAGGGACTTCAAAAAAGACCCAAGCGTACAATATTTTTAAGCCTCCAATTCCCAATTACGTAATTGCTACCACACAAACAAAAAACGAGTAATTAACCCTATATAACATTAAATCAAACACATAATGAAACCAAATGATTTTTCCGCATGCCAGGGACTCGGAGCGCCTCGTGCATACAAAACAAAACTACATTTTTTACTCGAGGGGGAAAAAGAAAAAGATAAAATGAATATAATACATGTTAGTTGTTCTTTATTTGTTGATTTTCATTCACCTTCGTATAATCAAGTTCCGGTGATTTAATAATTTCCAATTCATCATCACATTGAATGAAACATTTTAATTAGTTTCTGTTTCAACAAAAGCTGGGATAGAATTTGGAATTCTTCTTAAATTCTTCGAGGTCATTAATGACCTGCGCAGATGTTACTTGGGCATTGCTCAAGTCAGTATTGCAACCCCACACACGAATTGCAAGCCTCCGACACTTTGGAGAGGGCTGCCTCAAATATGTGCGATACCAATCCACAACATCTTTCTTTTGGACACCATTAAGCTCCTCCGCTTCCTTCTTCGACAAGTCAAACATATACCTGAAACCAATTTAATTTTATGCAACAAACCAGATTCGATTTTCACCTAAAACTGGTTGAACATATACCTAAAACTAGAGGACATCCCAGGAAGGAAAGTACTAAACAATTGTTGGTTTAACGATCTTAATTCAAGTATAATCCGTCTCAAATCGAACTCAGACAGTAAAATACCTTTTCTGGAACAAAATGAATTACCTTTTGTCGACAATTTGACCCCAAAAACGATTTGTTTCATACAAAAGAGATGGATCTTTCTCGAGAAGCTTCCCCATTAAACCATTTTTGTAATTCTCAAAGGTATCAGAGTCGAGTTTGTTCTGCACCAACAGGAATTTCATTAGGAAAACACATATCAAGGAAGTAAACAATTCAAATTCAATCAAGTTGTCAATCTATTTTGTTTTATGAAACTTGAATACGACAATTGACACAATAAAACAACCAAACATACAGAATGTTGCCCTTTCTTCGGCCAATGACAGAAATTGGAAAATAGGGGCAAAGAAAACAGGGCATACAAGAAAATGATTTACGGAATGGTCTAATTTTACCCGCAACACACTCAAACTACAGTCCACACACGAATACAAATAAGAAAGAAAACAACTAACAAACTACAGTCCACACACGAATACAAATAAGAAAGAAAACAACAACTGACAAACTACAGTCCACACACGAATACAAATAAGAAAGAAAACAACAACTAACAAATATGATTGAGAATTTATAACAGGTTTCATAATCCACACTTACCAATGTTTTTTCTAAGCCATTGATGAAGTTTTCAATCCTGCCTTGTAAGTAGACCGGATTGTGCTCAGAAGATTGAACACGGAAACAGAATCCTAATATGCGATAGGTTACCCGTGCACTGCAGTCAACAACATACCCTAGCTGCTCCTTCGTCCTATAACGAACAACAAATTACAAATATCATTTATTTAGCGCAGCTGTGTGGACACACAACATGTGATCATGTTTTGATACATGACTACATAAGTGTGCTGGACTGTCGATTTATGAGAGAGGGCGAAGAACTAATATCATCCTTCTCGTTTTATCCTCCAAAAAAAAAAAAATATATAAAGAATATGAACCAGAATTTTCAAATCCTTTATGTTCAATTCAACTAAAACATGAAATACCTGAGCTGATTAAAAAGTGGTTCTTCCACTATTTCATCAAACAAGTCAGTTAAAGCCTTTAATTTAGTCAAATCGACGCCTTCCGGTTCAATCTGAAAATAAAGCTGCAAATAAACCAACACACAAACCAAAGTAAAATTGGGTGTTTTCAGCCACAAGAACCAACAAACCTCATTAAAAAATATTTTTTAGATCACCTCCACCACGGAGTTTGTTTCTAGTTTATTTTTCACTCGGACATCTCTGACAAGGTCAGCACCTGGAGAGAGGCACATCACAAACTCCCTGTGTCTCAGCTCAATTGGAAGGGGCTGTACAGATAGGTTACTTCTAAATATATCTGATATGTAAAGAGCTTCCTCCTCCAGTAAATTCCCATGGCAAAGGCCCTCAATATACAACTGTAAAACAATAGATGGAAAAGCAGAGTAACAAGATTAAAAAACATCAATACAAATCACTGCAAATGCTAGGAAACGGTTCTGTACAAAAGCTACTACAAATTCACAGCAAAATGAACTGAATTAAAATATAAAAAAAAATCAATTAAGTATTAGTATTACAAGAGAAATACTCTAGGTTTATCAGAAAAAGTTGATAAAGCTTATTCAGTTATAAATTTGTACTAGCCATCATTAGTTGTACATTTTTACCTCGATTTGTGAAATGCTATGACTAGTGTTTAATGGTTTTACATTCACAAACGAACTCAACTTGACTGCCAGCCACATGTATATCATATAAAGGAATAACTTTATGCCCTTTCAACATCATTTTGTTTCATAAATAAGAATGTTATCATTATCTAAATTCTATTATCCGGGACTACTCATCTCTATTGCTTTACAAAATTTCAACAGCTAAAGATAACTGAGCAACAAAATTATAACTAGTTAAAACCTGGGATAAAAGATCTGGAACAAAAGCCCTTAAATCTGCTAGAGACAAATCACTTAACAAGCACAACTTTTCTTCCACATCCCAGAAACCTTGGCACAAAACTTGCAGCCTTAAATAGGAAGAATGATTTAGAGGCTTCATGTTGGTGTTTCTCAAAGTTCTCTCCATATCTTCTTTAACAACCTGCCAAACATGGAAACATTTTAAAAGAGTTCAAAATCATCGTGAGAAAAATTTACTAAAGTCATTTTAGAATGGAATGAAACACATATCTATTTATCACACCTTAAAAGAAATATTCAAAAAATGGACACACCTATCATAACATAAATTAAATAACCTGATCATTGACTTTGCTGCTCGTTGCATAAAAAAAATCGATGGTACTTACTTGAATTGCTCATAGATCAATACCAACTATATACAGTTCTTATCCCATGTCGAATGCAACTAGAGGAGCAGAAAATCCTATATGCAAGATGCAGAATCCCTTTTTTGTTCTTTTTGCAAGGAAAAATTATTAACAAATAACAATGAAATAACTAATAAGGAAATGAAAATATGAAACAGCGCAATGGTTACAGTAACGCCTAAAGTGTATAAAGATACCATTTTATCTGTGCTTTTGTTCAATGTCAAGTTAAACTCATCCTCACAACAACTCTTAGTTCTGAATAATGCTCCTGCTTTCATCTTCCATTTAATAAGAAGAATGTTACATACCTTGAAACGGTCATCCTTTGGCAAGAATAACTCAGCTATTCCCAGAACTTTATCCAAGAGAACTGAAAGCTTATCATTAAAACCATAAAGCTTCAGCTCTAACTTATCGCCATAAAGAGAAACAGAACTTTCCAGTTTTGCCACACTCGCCTGCAGTAAATATAATAAGATGCATAATATTTATAAAAAAATCAGCATACTTCACCGGGATCAGCACGCAAAAAGCAGATCAAGATAACAAAAAACAGCAGAAGAGTGATAACCTGATAAATAATCTCATTGAGTTCATCCTTCAGGAGCAATATATATATTTCAGTCAGGACTGCATTTCTTAAATTACTGTATCCTCCTTTTAGTGATATCCGGAAATATGTATTAGCGCGAGGAAGTCTAAAAGTATTGTCAAGCATGTACCACAACTTCATATGAGGTTCATCAAGTATACAGATTGGAGATGATGCATCTGCAACATCGCACGGTGCCTTGTCGGCCCTTATGGAAAAATCACGTGGGATAAAGTGATTCTTTGATGGCAGATGTAAAGAGGAATTTATTTCTGGAGTATCCTTCCATAACTCCATCAGAGAAGATGGTATATCTTCCTCAACATATCGTGATTTGAACCATGGCTCATGCTGAATATCTGAAAATCATGCAAGGGGGTAAGAGGACCAACATTCAACGATCATTTGGTATCATGTAGACAAAAGGCTGAACCATTAATCGGGATAAAACTCATCACAAAAATAATGGATATTCTAAAGATATTTTTCGAGTGACACTCGAGTTGAACAAGAGTTTGTCAGTGTGAACCAAAAACAATAGCAAGAAGCGATGATAGATGATTCAGCAACTAAACAAAAAGCCACAAAGATGGTTCAGTCTTCAATTTATTAAGGTAATGAACCATAGTAATCGAAGACATACAAATATGAATTATGAAGGTTGGACAAACCATCGTCACCAATTCAGTTCCTAGGTAAACCAGTTGAACGGGAACGTATTACGACTTTTTTCACACAAAATAGTAAACTTTACAGAATGTGATCTTTGCGGTTAAATATTTTAACCCAGAGACACGAGAAAATGCATACAGATATCATGGCTGATATTCCTAAAACAACAGGATATTTTGGAGAACCTCAATCAATCACTTTTCATATCCTACACACTTATGTTATTTAAGGAAAAGTCCAGCACGTGACTACAAGATAACAAAATAGAACAATAAATAACTAGTAAGCAAAAATCACCATATGACTTGTTAAAAGACTTGGTTATTATGTCGACTCTCATGTTTGCAGGCCCGAAGAAATCCAGAAGATATTTGATCATCTCCTCATCCCAGACTTCATATGAATAGTCACCATAGATAACATGTTCTGGAGGATAAACCAGGAGGTTTCCTGCAATTGAACATTAGTGACTTAATATGCCTTATTAAATGTAAGCAAAGACAAAGATAAAATTTATACCCAAGAAAGCCTCAGAAAAAGATTTCTTTGTTTTTTGTTTTTTAATTTATATACCCCTTTCATCACATGTCTTGTCGAGATTCATAATCTGTCAAACACCAGAACTACAGTTATGTTTAAGTAACCATTTCAAACCTCTTCTATTACAAGTCAAATGAATATTCAGCAAGACAAACCAAATAACTCGGGATCTGCATCATTTTAAATGACAAAAGTAAATGATTCTTATCCCAATGACATTAAAATTTCTGGAAAAATTTTTATGAGCATCCTTCGATTCTAAAAGAATGTTTGAAGACTAATGCCACAATTGTTGTGGGACATTAAAAAGATTCAGCGTAGAAAATGGGCTCATTGTTAAACAAATTCCAAAATCTTGTGCCAACTACAAAAGTGTGTTTGTCATCGCAGGGTTTAAAGATTTTGAAGGATAACGGATGGCCAACCCTTTGCTCTTCTCTCTTCTCACTTGTTCTTCCTACCAACACAAAGAATGGATTGTTTCCCAAATAGATAATATCTATTATCAAACCCTCCTCCAATCTCTCCTGTCAAACACACTATAAAGGCATTTATAGATATCACAACATCAGAAGCGCACAGGTATGACTAACAGATAATAGAGGTTTTGGCAACAAAACAGTTCCTCGAAAAGATTCTCTGGATGGATCATGATGATTTTTTTTAATAAAATCTCTTTTGGATGGATCATCTCATGAATTCTCTTGGATAAACAGCAGTAGTTAGATATTATAAGCAAATAGTCATATGACAGTCTTGCTGCATACTATAATTTATTGTTAATAACTAAAAAAACTAAGTCAGTTTATAGGAATATAATATCTAGGCTAACTGTAGTAAAAATGCCTCGATGAAAAAATGGGAAACTCAATAATAAGAAAATTTCACAAGGTCTCAAGCCAAATGAGATGAGTGGTATTGCTACATGCTAGTTTGATGAGAGAGATATTAAAGCAACTTTGAAAATTTTCTAATTGATGGATTATGAAATTTGGAACCGATGAATATAAACAGGAACGTAGTAATGTGATATATAAAATACCAGCAAGTTCTGCAGCATAATCATCTGCAGGTTGTTCCTCAGCAAATCTAAACTCCATGTTTCCGATATCTTGGAGTTCCTTAAAAATCCATTCTTGCGGAGGAATTTGACGCAACAGTTTGAGATATTGATAAACAAAGCCAATTATTTCAAAAATCTGCATCATCAGTCAATAAGTTAAAAGGAGAAAGAATGGCAGACCAAAGCTCTTGAACATCCATGAATCCCATTGACAGAGTAGTAAATAAATTAGCAATCGGCATGGTGAAAAAAGTTCACAAGTAAGCAAAATAAAAAAAAAAAGCAAAAAAAGGGAAAAAAAAACAACCCAAACAGAAAGGATGGGACAAAAAAAAGGTGCTTGGGCCCTTGAAGCCATGTTGCAAGACCGAATAACTCAGACATGAACCCTAATTTGTGTCCAATAAAGATGCTGCTTTTCTAAAGTCTAAAAAATGGATATCAGAGAGTACATTATATCTATTTTCAAGCTTGTTTTTCTACATGCAAATAGTTTCAAGTAGTGCTCTAAAATCAACCATTTTTTCCTATCTATATTTGCGTGTCTTTATTGAATTACCATAAAGTTTAAAGAAGTTGAAAATGTGATTTTAAGGGTAACTTTTCCATGTTTACTCTGATAACAAAGAGCTACAAACCCTTGCTATCACATTCATGCAATTTTACAGCTGCATGTATCAAAACAATACTACCTTAAAACAAAGGATATTTTTTTCTTCCGACATCCCATGAAGGTTGTAAGCTCGTCAATTCACTATTGAAGTAAATAAATCTGCCGATAAATGGCAATAATATTTACACAAAATTACTTTGTGCATAAGAGGGAAATTACTTATTCAAAGTACTAAGTTGCTTCTTCAAGGAATGTAATCTAACGAAGAATACTTTATTTCTATTAGTAACTACGGAAGGAGCAGGAAAGTGTTACCTTCTCTAAGCCAGAGTCCGTGAGGTGTAGAGACATGCCGAAAATGTAAGCTATTGAAGAGCGAGACATCCCTTCATCGCCAACGCCAGCTGATATAGAAGTTACCCAGCCTTTAGCTTTCAGGAAAAAATGCAAGCTCCCCTTGCCCTCTGGAATCATGTTAATGTTTCTCTCAGTCAAAATTTAAATTCTCAGATACAAGCACACTCGTTTCATAAAAATTTCATAAAAATATAGGCAAACACAGTTTATAATTTTGAAGATGACAAAAAGTAATTTTGAAGTCCTAAGCTACCAGATCTAATCCATACCATCAAAGATTGTTCCTTCGGTTAGAATGAATGACCAATAATGAAGAAACAGAAGGCAGAAATCAAAGATGAAGAAACAGAAGATAAGCCCATATCAAACACGTTTTGAGAGGCCAATCTTCCAGAAAATGACGTAAGGTGATGAATGAGGTAAAAGTCTATGGGTGTAAAATGAGAATCTTGTAGCAAACCGCTCTACTCAGCTCACGTTTTTTGGAGTTTGAGATTTATATATATTCAAAAGCCAGAGAGTTTATTTAAAAATATGAACGAAATAGACCCATTCGTCTGGGCTAAAATCACTGATAGGATATATATAGTATTTTACAAATGTTGAGACACACAAGCAAGGATTATAACGAGTAAATATGCAAGAGATGATTTAACAATTTGACAGGACTGGAAATAACGGAACAAACATTTAGAAGCCAGGAAAAACCCATAACTATGCACTGTAGTTCATAATTCTAACAAGTGCCTGAAAACAGAGTAAGGCATTTTAGAGATAAGTAAGAAATCCAAAAGATAGAAACATTTCAGATATAACCATGACGAAAAAGGGTGGTCTTATACACTATTTACTTCAAATCCTCCCACTAATCTCAAGAGTGAAAAGCAAACACAAGAACCAAAATAAATATATAAATAAAATATATTACAAGAAACAGAATTTTGCACCATGTGTTTCCAATTTTCAAGTTGCATCGCTTACAGAGAGTATACATGAAGTAGCTTTTTCCCAAATCCAGATGCAAACTATCAAGAAGAGCTAAATATCAAGAAGAGCTAAATACAAAAATAAAAGCAGAAACATATTATTTCTTGCTTGTAGCATATGTATTTTGTTATGCTTTTAGAAAGCAGCTAACCAACATAAGGAAGAAGTTGTAATAGCAGCAATCTCACCGTGTCCAAGGAGATGAGCCAGGTAATCTTCAGCCTTCTTCAAATAATCTTTTCGCAGTGAAGGTAATGTCCATGACAAATCAAGGATATGAACATCTTTAACTGCCTCTAACCAATAAAGTTTGCCTGCTTTCCAAATAGGAACGTTCAACCCAATCTCTGGCTTAACCGAAAGGCCTTTCCTGACATTGCTAAATAATTCGAGGGCCCAACTTTCAAGAACTTCAAGAGTCTCTGCAAAAATTCAGCAGTTAAATAATAACAAAAGGATAAGACAGATCATGTCTTTCTATGGGTAGGCCGTGAAAGTAACAAGATGAAACACTACTAAAGAGCCAGTAGATTCTTATATTACCACCTGAGCCAAGAGAGTACCTTTTAATCATCACCATCACCTAGACCACACTTACAGGTACCTTTTTTCAAAACCCCAATGGAATTTTAAGCAAATTCAGCGTAAGAGCAAAAACCATATCCCCGAACATCATGATTTACAATTAATTTCATCATGGGATTGTTGCCATCAGATACGCAGAGTATATTTATTTTTCGACTACTATGCTGACATGAGGGTTGTGAAAGGTGGTTACAATGTTTAGTGGTGCGCTAAAATCTACAGTTGACAAAGATAACCTCATGTATTTAAATTAAATGAATTTATACAGGTTGGGGCCCATCTCAACCCAGATTCCCTGATTGCCTTCACCGAAAGCAAAATTAGAAATTTTACAGGTAACCCAATTTTTCCAGTGCTATTCTCTCAGTCAAGTGGGGAGGTTGGTGAAGTATAAACATGCCCCCAGCTGCTCCTTTCTTTTCTAAGACAGCTGATACTCATTTCTTTTCCAAGACAGCTAATTTATTGTACGTGTTTTGCCCCAGAATCTTACCTAAATAGCCATTTAAATACTCAATAACAGGAATCCAATTAAAAACTCAAAATTCATCTGGACCAGTTAACAAACTAAAAACCTTCACATCAACTCAATTTTACTACTTACTACTTGTACACATTTGAAAAACTTACCGCCCCCTATAATAACTAGCTTCATTGATCCACCATAATAATAATCATTGTACAGCTTCAAAATATGATCCCGTAAATTTATTCCCTTTTCCACGGCATCAGCCAGGCTCTTTTTATTCCCTACAATAATCCAAAGGTGAAGTTTAATAGTAACCACAACTTATCAGCAAGAACACAAAATGAAGGTGATAGAAATGCAAAATACCCCAAAAGAATCGGTTAAAAGGATGATCACATGCAGATGTATAGCACTGTAGTTGTTGCAGCCGACAGGAATCATTTTGTAAAGCCTGATTAAATTCTGTAACCCAGATTGCCATGTGATAAAAAAAGGAACATTGAGTTTCCAAGTGTTAACAGAAGCAGAAAACAATGAATCACTAAAGAAGTATGATCTTTTATGACACTGCATGAGGACACAAACAATAAAACTTGAGCTACCCGAATCCACGGCCAATACCTCCCGTTCCATGGCTTCAGCCTTAACTAAAGGTGAGATGAAAAATTGAGCAAATCTGAAAAATTGAACATCAAGAATAAGCATTCACATAATCTTGCATACAAGAAACACAAGCAAATCACAAACAAGAAGCAAGTTCCATGATTGCAAAACGAAATCATGAAGTCCATAACCACACATCACACGATGAAAAGATATCAGTATTATAGTACAACATATGCTGCATCTAACAGAACCCATGCAATTCATGTTACATTACCCTTCATATCAATCAGCATCACTAGAACCATTTGCACCTTCATATTCTATCAAGTCCAAAATTTTGAAGAACTGGCATAATTTTGCATTTCTCCACCACACAACAAAATCTTACATGTTCTCCAAAAAACCATAAAACGGTTGTCCACTTGATGTAACCATGAATAATTAGCAACATCTTACACAATTATAAAGATTATAAAGAGTTTTATTAAGCATAGACACAGATGATTTCATGTGTCAAAGTTATATATAGTGGCTAAATTACCATGCTTGGACAGAAACACAATATAAAGAAACCATAACAAAAAAATATAACATTCTAGTTTCTTCAAAATAAAGAACTGGTGATGTGAAATGTAAATGTATAAACAATTTCACATATAAACATTAGTGAATAAACAAGATATATTTAAGCACTCACATGAGGCACAGTAAAAGAGTTGCAAAATACGGTTCAATACATTCATGAAGTGAGCGTTAAGGGTAAATAAACAAAACATAAAGTGTATATAAAAGTATGTGTGCGGTTATAAAGCTCGGGGAAAATAATATCATTTATTTGAGTTAGCTCATTTCTCTACGGGCTAAACGATGTTCAAGAAAATCAGTATGGCAAAGATATTATGATTTCGAATACCAGTCAAAAGAATATTAATGGTAACTAAAACACGAGAAAAACAGATTGGATCAACAAAAAACTTAGTAACAGGTTGCCTCAAGAGAATGCCTAGCGGCTGAAAAAAGAAATCAAATCAATGAAGTTTCCATCCTGCAAAAGAACCCTTAGTTTACCTTGTCAAGGCACCCTTAAGAAACTCCCTTTTTACTTCAAAGTGGTAGCAGGTATGCTCAGTTTCTGTGTAAGCATTTGATGATCCTCCATGCTTAGATAAATAACTATCGTACTAGAAACAAAACAAAAAAGACTATTACAAATAGACAATGAAATTTTTAGACGAACTCTACCAAATCACAAGATAATGACAAAAGGATGTGTGTTCCACACCAGGAGCTCTAGACTTCAACATTCGAACAAATCATGACATTTAGGACAGTTTTGGTTGAGTTCTAAATGTTATAATTATTTTCTAATTTTTTATGCCATAACATTTACATATTAATTTTACTATTGTTCATCTCTCTCCTACCTCAACATTCACAACTTACCTATCCCTCAACTCAAACTTTTGTATTAGGGCGGCTTGAGTTCAATCATTTGCAAACTACCTCAGCCCTCCACCATGTTTATTTTGCCGAATCAAAGAAAACATGGGTAAGTTGCTAGACTACAAAGTTCCACCAGCATCTAATCAAACATTTAAAGCAAGCTACACGGAGGAAACAATTTTGATCAACAAACCTCATTTTCATCTGGAAAATCAGCACTTCCCATGAAAAGCATGTGCTCTGCATTGAAAGTTTCAAGATAGAATGTTTAAATAACAGAAAATTTAAATTATATTTACTTCATAAGGAATGACCCATTGCCCCCTATTGTTCTCACGCCCGGTAAGATCAAGAGCATTCCTTGAATATCGTGCAACGAAAAGTATGATCTTAGTATCTCAGCCTGCGATTGTAGTTATTTATCCTATATCTCCACACTATCTCATCCTACGGAAACTCAGTCGACAACTCGCAATGCTCAAATGAAAGGAGTAGCATTTCATAGTCAAACAAGAGGGGTAAAATTAAACCTAGAAAGTGGGCCAGGCCCTGGGCTTCATAAGGATCCTTAAAACTCCCCATTCCCACACACATTGCCGCCGCAGCCTGTATCGAAAATAGAAAACGAGGAAAACTTCGTTCTCAAATATCACAAAGCTCTATTGAACTGAATGAATTAAACAAACTCAAATTGATGTAATTGAACCCCCGTAATTTGACAGAATCTATCCAACCTTTTTCTGCAACGAGCCTTTGAATCCTTTTTCCTCTCCCTCCTCCTCTGCTTCATCTTCCTCTCCACCATCTCCTTCTCCAAAATCCTCATCGTCTTCTTCTTCATCATCTTCATCCTCGTCCTCGTCTTCCTCACTGTCACCAAGCTTTCTCTCCCCGTGAGTCTCATCGGAGTAAATATCGGGATCGTGAACAAGCAAAGCACAGAGACCGTTAGCGAGCTGAATGTATCTGTAAAGCCGCCTGTCCGTGGGGGACTTCATCACGACGTCGTCGGAGGAGATAGCACCGCCACCGACCGCCATTGTTACCAATAGAGATCGAGAGTGAGAGGCGAAGCGGTTGATTTTTAGTTTGGGGAGAGACGCAGAAGTCCTGCGAAGGTATTTGACGTAAACGAGTCTTTTGGAGTCTGTGTTGCGGCGTATAGGACAGTAGCTCAGCGAGGATACCAGCTTCATTATTCATAACAAATATAGTCATGTCATTTTTTTACCTTTTGTTTTGTTTTTTTAAAAAAAATGATTTTCCATTTTTATTTTGAAAACGAATATTAAATGTGTTTTTTTTTATGTTTCATAATATTTTTCGAATAATTATTAATTACTAGCTTCTTTGCACAGTTTTTTTTATAATTATCTATAGACTAAAGTGAAATTTGATAAATTATCGAGGAACTAAAGTGCTATTTGAATAGTTGTAATTTAAAACAAAAATAAAAAAATGTTTTTTGAGATTTTAAAAAATAAAAACAAAAATGTAATTTTGATATAAAATAAGGGTAAAATTGGGAAATCAAAAAACAGACCAACTTTTTTGTCTCTATTAGGGAGATTCTTAATAGATAGTAATAGATAGATAATATAATTTTTCAAACTTTAAACCAAATGGTCTGCTTTATATATGTATATGTTGTTAAATATCTTAATAAAAATTTATTCTTCTGTCGTGATATCAATCGGATGATATCCAAAAAATAAACCAATGTGATATTATGCACTATTTAGAGCATGATCGGTAGGATTATCTCATGGAGACATTAGTTTATTAGGATAATAAATATTTGTTGTCAGTGTTTGAATGAACGTTATCATCTTATACTCGTGATTGGTATGACATTTTATTCTAATATTCATTGAAATAGTCATTTTATTCATTTTGAATGAGAATGATAATTCTTACTTTTCATTTTATATATTTATGAAATTTTTTCCTTATTTAGCTTAACTAAGTATAAATTTATATCTTCTTAATAATAATAATAATAATAATAATAATAATAATATGTTATTACAATTATAATTATAAAAATTAAATACATAATTATTAGTTTCATGATAACGATAATTTTATAATAATTAATAAAATACAATATTTATAATTTTACTATTTTTTAATAATAATAATAATAAACAATATTTTTGAGTATTTTGAAATTTAATTAATAATTATTTGATAATTTAAAATAATTTTATTTCATTCGTGTTTTATTTTTTTACCAGTCATTTGAATAAAATAAACACATCATTTGATTCATATTCTCATTTCATTCTAAAGTCGATTTTATTCTCACGTTATTTCATTCAAATATATCAATCATAAGAATCTCAGATGTTATTGAATAAAATTGGAAATTATGAAATATTATAGTTATTTAAAAGTTTATTAAATTTTTATTGAAAATGGCTTGAAATTTAAATATATTTTATTATGATTAAAATGATTGTAGAATACCAAATGATTGTAGAATACCAATTAATTATTCAAACTTGGAAGTAAACATTTAAATTTGAACAACATTGGACACATATAACATTACTCTAAAATGCACCATTATTCTCCCAGCCGGTCGAGTCAATTATGTCCATCCAATAAAGCCAGCACCCCTTCGATCATAACGAAAATAACACTTCAAAAAATTACCTTTAATCCTCAAATAACAGGAGATAAAACAATGATTATAAACGAAAACCAAATAATTTTTTCATCAGCACTAGAAAGGCAATGGATGGTGGTGAGCTGGTGAATAAGGCGAATAGGGCGACGAGCTCGCGACAAATGAAGGGGGATTGTGTGGAGAATGTGTCCTTGTTGGTGTTCTTGGAGTCACCGGGAACGAATGGTGATTAGTAGGAGAGTGTGGCCTATTCGGCGTTCTTGGAGTCACCGGACTTCTTGATCTTGATACCATCGCGCTACGAGCGTATCGATTTTCGCCACTTCTTGGAGGTCCTCTCTCTGCCCATTTGAGCTCTTGCTGTTTCACCAAAGATGGATATCCCATACAGCACCCTGTCTTTCCAGCTTCTTTTATATATCTGTCAAACAATATCATATATCATACCATATGTTAGCACTAACAAATATATATATATATATATATATATATAAAGTCGAAAATTCTTTCTAGCTAGCCCCGGCCATTGGATCATGTAGTTTTTGTACCTTTGGCTGAATCTTCTTCCCAAACATTCAATGCACTTTCGACCTTCGGTCATCACTCCCATTCCGATGCTCACACATTGCCTGCAATACACCCTTCCACACACCTATAAATTATAATAAACACGCACAAATGTAAAAATGTTTGATCAAAATCTATGCGCGTCCATTTAAATTTTTTTAACAAACAAACTAGCTAGCTACTTACTAAGCAACGGTACCGGAAAAGGTAGATATAATTGCAGCATACGGTACAGATATTGGAGTGTGGAATCCCGGGGCGCGTCCTCCCGCCGCCTCTCTCTCCGCTGTAGGCCACACTCATGCCACTGACATGGCTCATATCATCGTCATAAACAACACTCCTCTGAAAACTGCCAACCCCATGATCACCACCACGTAAGCTTAATCCATGAAGATGGTCATGACTATGCGCATTCGCATGATGACGATGATGGTGGTGATGATCATGGCCATGCATAATCCCCAGGCCCCCCCGAAAATCATCCTCGTTAGATCTATGGCGATCACCATGGTGACTATTATTATGGTGATTATTAGTGGTTTGAAAAGATGCTTCTAAGCCTTTGGTGAAGTCTAGGCTAGGGATTT
This sequence comes from Primulina tabacum, assembly GCF_025594145.1. NCBI lineage: Eukaryota > Viridiplantae > Streptophyta > Magnoliopsida > Lamiales > Gesneriaceae > Primulina > Primulina tabacum. Next base: position 6,410,660 of record NC_134557.1, read on the forward strand.
TGGCTAACCGCGTTTCCGGGCACGACTCCGATACGATGGCTTTTTTCTTGTCTGGTGCATGCTGTTGCCTCACTTGAGCCAAATCTTGGAAAGTGAGGTTTACTGAATCATCTGGAACTCCGAGATAGAAATCCTCAAGCTCTTTTCTTGCTTTCTCTAGCGTTGCTCTGTCCCCCATTAACTGAGAAAATTCTCTTCGTAATTGAGAGAATTGTGAAATGAAGTAAATGTGTGGTTGGTGGGAATATATCGAACAGGCGTAGTGTAAGGGACGAGGAGGCATTGCAAAGGGCCAAAATGTTAGGCCGGCCACGCGTTTTAGTGTCTGTACGTAGAATACAAGAGAAAGGAAACAAAGTTGAACCCGTACGTGAGGGGATTCACCTGGGTTATTTATGAAACATATCAATCCTACCGATATTCACAATAAAAAGTAATACTTTTTCATGGATAACCTAAATAAAAGATCCGTCACAAAATACGACTCGTGAGACCATCTCACACAAGATTTTGCCTTTGTAACAGTGGTGGGATCATTCATATATGAAATCGGTAAAAAAAAATATAATAATAATAATCGTGCATTAATATTGTTATTTAAGTGTTGCATGTCAAGGTTTTTTTTTTTTTGGGAAAAAATACATGGCATTATTCGCAACCCCCTATAATTATATGACAAATTTCAATTTTTTTTTAAAAAAAATAATGAAAATAATTTCTTATTTTTTAATTGCTGAAGGGATTAGTGATGGAGAACATTAAAAGTCGGGTTGTTTCAATAAATGTGGAAGTATCGAAACTTGATTCAGTCTCAACGAGTTTGGTTCACTCGGGATATTTTTTAAAACAGTAACCACAATTTAAAGGAAACAAATCACTCACTCAACTCTATTCCCTGTATGACTACTTAAGCTAGAAACAAAGTATATGTATCCGAGAAAACAAGACTGTGGTCACAAAAATAACATAAAATAAAGAAATATATCACCCAAAATTTATGCCCCTTGCCCATCTTCGGGATTATTTTCTTGTCCCGAAACCCCAGGAAGCAGCATGGCTCCTTCACCAGCAATATTATCCTCAATCATAGATGCTTCGAGGCTCGGAACGTCGTTCGGCTTCTCCAGAAACATATCGAAAGGAAGAGTAGCAACGTTCATCAACGTTGTCAAGCTCATCTCATTCTCCTCGGCAATAACATCCTCTTCACGGTACGGATCGCAGTTCAAGTCCAATCTTCCCTTTTTCGCCTCTTCCGTAGACATTCGATTTCCATCTTCATTTTCCTGATGATGGTTCATATTTAAAAGTGCATTTCCAGCGATGTCGTCTTCTTCTTCTTCCTTCTCGAAACAAATTTTGGCAAGAGTGGGCTTATCTTTCTCGTGGGCGAGCTCAGCTTCACGTTCTGATTGTCTCTTCTTCTTACGCATCATTAGAGTCTTGAATCGACGTTTTACAGTTGAACAGACATTGCATTTACACGTGGGCTCATGCTTTCCTTTCCCACTCGGAGGTTGGATGCAAACAATGCAAGAGCATCCTGGCCGGTGTCGAGGATGTCTTGTGGTGGCCCCAGCAGAAGACTCTCCCATGTCACCGATGTTGTCACCTAGAACTGCAATGGTAGCCAACGCATCTAAGCCAGATGGTTCCCCTTCTTTTGACACATTATCTGAAATTTTTCTCCTCTTAAACTCTGGAAATTATGCACTAACAATTCAGAATCGTACACGAGAAAAATTATTTGGTGAAGTAAACATATAAAAAATGGTTTACACCTACATATACACATACAGATTAACAAAATAGAAAATTTCTCCGATTACTTCATTGCAAAGTTTAAACGACCGCAAAGGAGGGATTTTTTCATGGAAGCATGCTTATAATTCATACCATTGTTACAGGTAAAAAGAGCTTCCAGATCCCGTGGACTTACATCCTCTGCAGCTGAACATGAACACCTGAAGCAAATAAACAGCGCATCGATAAGTTTCCCTTTGCTCCACCTCTGATGGAGCAGTAAAGGCTAAAAATAACTGTTCTGACAGACTTAGAAACATATAGAAACAAAAAAAGTTATTAATAACTTGAATGACTTAGATGATTCATTCAGAAGTCTTAAGGGTATGGAACTGGGATCAGAATTGTACAATCTTGAGAGTTTTTCATGTTAAGGTTGGCCTGAATCACTTAATCCCATTCTAGTGTCAGTGAACAAGAAGCCGAACGATACACAAATTTTATTTTTTTTGCCTTTATTGTCCTTTTTTGTTGATGCTTGAAGTTTTAGGTATAACCATCCAATTTTAAAAAACTAAAAGCATTTAATTCAAAAAAAAAAAAAAAAAAAACAGCTCCGCATTGGCCTTAAACATTTCTAGTATAGATTTAATCAAATATGGTCCCGAAAATTTATGGATGCACTCTGAAGGTTCAAGAATACATGCTCTAAAGTTAAATTCAATATTTTTATCAATATCGAAAACCTCTCAAAGTACTAACCTATTCGAGTCCCATATATTATCTGAACACGTCCACTTGGCAGAAAGAAGAGCATGAACGGGTAACCTTCGCCATTTTGAGCAAATGTCGCATTGTGCAAGTTGTTCCTGCTCTCTGATAAGATTATGCAACGTCGTTATTAATAAACGCGCAAGAACAAAAAGTCTTCTGCAGACATTTATTTAAATTTGAGTCACTCTTGCGGAATAAAAAAATCCTTAAATTTTTACCCCGAAAGTCGAGAAGTGAAAATTGTCCTCTTTCCAAAAATTGGTGGTTCCTAAGCAACAGAAAAATAATCAGTACAAACTATTACGAAGTAAAAAACAAGAAGTTGAACCACCTAACATTAACACTTGCACCAAAAGTTATAGATGATAAAAGTATAACTCAATAATTTGGAAGTGAAGCAGCCGAAGCATCATGTTTTAATTGTTGTGCCATGTTAATAGATATACAAAATAACGGGAGCATTGATGCAATACAACAAAATCCAAAGTGAAATCTGAAACAACATAACCATAGCAAAATAAAAGTTTCATAATCTTACACCTCAAGACATTAGCACCATTTACTAAAAGAACATATAGGATGAATACATGAAACTTTTCTTACATCAAATTCTTCAAATTCAAGGTCCTCAACCAAGACAATTGTTGGCTTGGCAGATGGTGAGGGACGAAGCAATTCTTGTGCTTCTTCCCAAGTAATTCTCAGCTCCAGAGCATCATCATTGTGCATAAGAAGCCGTTTATTTTTTATGTTTCTCAACTTCTTCTCAGACATAGGATTACTCTGCTGCATGGAATCATCAGATGTTCGGCCTCCAGTCTTCCAAATTTTGGGAAACAAGATCATGTCATTATCATAGGCGTAAAATCAATCAAATCGAGGAAAAAAAGAAAGTAATAACTTACAGGAAGCAAGGTGTCAGTAACACCAGAATACGACGTTTCTCTAGGAGAATTACCATTTGGAAGGATGGTCGCATGGGAATCCTACTTGTTTCGCAACAACATTACATGTCAGCAATTTAAAATAATCAACAGGGTCATGCATAAAATGCTTACCAGCACATCACCGTTATTTGTCGCCTTCCGACATCCTATCACGAGCTGACCCCCAGGATCTATCCGACTAAATGTCACTGCTCAAAACACAAACAATGCACAGTAATATAAATTTGTCTCCATCAAACAGTTTGACAAATAATCATGGATGGTAAACACTATTTAGTAATTAAAAAACATATATATAATTATCCAAGGATATACCTATGTCACCGGCTTGTACTTGCATATTTTGGATGCAAGGGGTAACACCCTCCAATACATACATCCGGCTGTTATTATTAGGCCAAAATCTAAATTGAAATGTCCAATGCTTTCCTTTAATGTCCTGAATCCTTATAGGTATGCCTTCTGATTGATTAATAGGAGGAAAATATGCCTGCAGCAAAGATTATTGTGATGGTAATTACCGAGGTTTTGTCAGATGCTGAAAACACTAAGCAAAAACACAAGACTAACTTCAGCACAGGCTTTAGGAAGGACCAAGCGACCAATTCGGCCAGCATCACTTGCACTCAGGATCTTCTCAAACAACGGTACAATCGAGGATTTCAAGCTGAAAATCTACTGTTAAGGAAACTCTTCAGACTTTTTCTTCTTCACAAAGAAAAATATGCTTCAGGAATAAAATAAGAAAAAAATAAATTATAGAGGATACTCTCCGGATAATTGCTGCAATTCTTGATCAGTGATCTTAGGCCAGTACCGAGGAAGCAGCTGAGTCCGACCACGCACATCAGCTGGAGTCCTAGCAAAACGTTTTTGTGTGATATTGCCTTTATTTGTCTCTGAACCAGCTGCGGGGCTATGCTTGACTGGCTTTGACAATGTTTGCTTTGTATTTTTCCCATGTTGGAAAGAACTTTTGCTCTGTTCGACCCCTTCAATAATCTCTCCACGAAAAGGCAGAACTGAACTTGAACTACCTAAAGAAGTTGCCAAAGCGAAGTTTAGGGACTGCTGAGCCAGAGACTCAAATGTATCTTTAACTTCTTGTTTTGGTCGACCGATATCTGGTTTGAGAAAAGAAGATGAAGAACACTGCGGTCTGAGATTTGATATACATTTTTGGGCGTCCACGGTTTTCAACATGGATTCTTCTCGTCTAAGTTGCTCGAGCTTCGAAATCACGTCATTTGCTCCCACAGCCTTCGTCAAATGAAGAAGCCTCTCGTTACTAAATTTGTCGTCATTTCCTTTATTCTCGGTAACTAGAGGATACACGTCTTTTACACCATTTGTCATGAATGGGCCACTGGGAAGATCACCAGGAGTCTGCATGAACGGGTCACACATAAGCACCATGGAATCATCCTATTATCTCATAAGAGAAAAAAATATTCAAAATTAATCAGATCATGGATCACAATTAAACAGGATTCAACTTCAGAGGCTTTCAAAGGAACAAATTCATGAACTACGAACAAGACAAAAATCTCTACAAAATGTGAACACACATAATGTTAAGGTTATTGATACATGAGAAACGGTTCTTTATAAAATGTCAATTCACAATACATGCAATCCATTATTCAGGAAGAGGACAGGGTGAGATGGAATTAAATTTGCAATCTCAGAAAAATATCAAAAAATAAAAAAATCTGCATATCCATACCCACCAGATTGACCTCTCAAAATAAGTGCATTTTAGTTCTTGCATTTTTAGCCATGTTAAAGCAACAAAAACCTGAACTGGTTGCACAGGTTGAATTTCCAAATGCTTTGCACAGCTTAGGCAACTGATACCTCCAAAATCCATGTATTCGTACTGATACCTTGAAGCGGCACACCCGCAATGGATGATCTGTCATGCCAAACGACAAAAAGATACACACACACACACAAAGATTAAAAAAAAATAAATAAAATTAATTAACACATAAGAACTTCTTTAAAAAGACTGAATATATTATTATTACCTTCCCACATAGTCTGCATTCCCGCCAACCAGATTCCTTAAAGTGGAATGTCTCACAGAAGACTGAATTATCATATGATAATCTGAATCCACATTAGGCCATATCACAACACGAGCAGACCACACAAATCAACTAACTGATTAAGTGAAGAGAAACATCTTTGATTCCCAGAAAATATTTAGTCGAACACAACAAATAGATACAGGATATAGACATCATACACAAGAACTCGAGCACAGCCAGTGAAGTATGTATATGGATGAAACTTTGATCTTTCAAAGAGATACATATACATATATTCCATAAATAGATTTAGCTTCTGAGCCAATTTAAATACAGATTATAAAATAATAAATTTTTTACTTGGAAAATTCAAAATAAAATGAACAATCACAAAAAAACCACGAGGAAAAACTGCAAAAAAATTGGGAGAAGGCAAGGGAACCAAAAAAGGAGCAGAAAATAGAAGAAAAATTCTAAAAATAGGAAACACACGAATGTCAATGACAAAGAAAAGAAAAAAAAAGAAAAGAAAAGAAAAGAAAATACTGATACCAGCAGAACAAGAAAAACTCTACAGCGGAACGATATTTTAGGAATTAATATCTCACATCCCCAGATTACCCCCCAAGAACTGAAATCAGACACGGTGGAGGCGATAAACTGTATGCAAAATTGAGAAGGGTCAAATTTGGTATTCAGAAATTACCCGCAGTTGTAACAAAGCGTGGCGAATCCTCCTGATTTCAAGCTCCAACCTTTCTTCCACTCAGACGACGTCGTAGTACGGCACGCCTCATTCATGCAATTCTTTGACCCCATTTCTCGCAAATTTCAACTCCCCAACTCAAAATCCCTATTAAACCCAAACATAAAACATCGAAATCAAAACCCTAGAACCCCGTCAAAAATGAAATCTTGCCGACCCATATGGACAAAACGGAGAACTCTTCCAGCAAATCGACATATCGAAAGAAAAACGAGGAACAGTCCCATGTACCTTAATTTTTCAGAAAAAAATCATGTTCCACTCAGCTTGTCCTAATCAATCAAATGCACGTAAACATCTCCAGGCCAAATCAAAAACCCACGTCTCCAATCTTCTAAATCACAAACTGGAAATCGAAGATTGAATCTGAGATTCAAAAAAAAAGTCAAAACAGGGGCAGTCGCCGGTATCCCCGTCGGTGGTACTACTGATTCTTGATGTGCCAAAATCAAATCAAATTAATTAAAACAAAAAATAAAAATACATAAACAAACGGATTAGGCATAGAGATGTGTGTAGCAGTGTAGATACATAGACGTGTATGTAGCGTTAGCGTGTGCGTAGAAAGATAAATAAGGGGAGGATAGAGAGAGAAAAAGCGGGCGGCCGGGCATGCAAAGGGGAACAGATGCACAAAATGCATGCACGACACTTGACGGCAGATGCACTAAGTGAATGCTTTTTAATTCGCACACCCAATTTCTTATCCTTTCAAACAAATTATGTATGAATTAATATGTTTTCATAATTGATAATAATAATATTATTATTATTATTAATTTCGAGGTTTTTACTTTTTCTAGGATTTCAGACAAGCGATACGATGAATTCCCCGTCGCTTCTGTATCATAGATTCCCACGTTGTCAACGCATCACATTTACACCATATATACACACACATAGATTGAATAAATATATATATATATATATATGTATGTATATGTGTGTGTATGTGTATATATATATGTATGTATATGTGTGTGTATAATTGAATAAAAATATATTTAATTTCATGATGTCAAATGTGCAATATCTATAAATATGCAGATTATGTGTGAACCGAATCAATTATATTTATATTTACAATGATAAATAATATTTTTGACATAAAAAATTATATTTTTTTATAAATGACTCAAATAAAAAATATATTTCAAAAAATTGACTCGTTATAATATAAGATATCTATAAGTAATATATCTAAGAATATTGCCTTGATATCTTTATATGAATAATATATTATTTAATAATTAGGTCTTATTTGTTTTCCCAATAAGAAATATTTTTTTCTCCAAAAATATAAAACATTCTACAGACCAGTTTTGTTTGTTAAACAGATTTTGTGTGTTTAACTCGTTTTGACATACTTGAAACCTAATTCGTGATCGATCGATCGATCCTCGTGGCTGGAAGAAGCCCTGTAATTTGTGCTTTTGAATATTTATTATTATAATTTCTGGTAAAAAGGATGTATTATTATTTGATAATCAATTTTTTCTATAAGGTCAAGATATTATTAATGAGTTGTACGTGGTAGGCCTTGGGCTCAATGAATTTTAGCATTGAAATTTGTAATTTTTTAAAAAAAAAAATTATATACACATATGTATAATATATATATATATATATATATATATATACACACACGGTTATACACCCATCAAAAGTTTGTAACTATTTCGATTTAAAAAAATAAATAAAGATTAAAATTAACTATGTATTTGATTAAAACCCTTATTATAGAGGATCCATAATTTACCATATTTTTAATAAAGTCAAGGGATATTTTTAATAATTTCATGAGACAAATCTTTCTTTCGATCTAACAATAAAAAAACGTAAAAAATAATATTTTATAGATTGAGCGACTCGTTTCACATAGATATTGTGTGTATATATATATATGAAGAGATACCTATTTCTTGATGTTCGAGAATCAGAAAACACGGAAAGTTATTTATGGAACATTAATAATGATTTTTATAAATAAATAAAAAAATCATTTTGGTATACATTCACCTAAATTGATCGAAAATATCTACTTGGGATAATTTTTAATTAAATAATAATATATTAAATTTCAAACGAATTGTCACGATCACCGATTATACACGTGTCATTTTCACATCAAATGATTGTAACAGACGTGACGCCTAATTTTGGAGGAGAACACTGAACACCACAACATAATAATAAAATTATTAAGCGATAAAATCATATAATCTATCATGCTTAATATATATATTTCGCATGCAATTGTGAAAATCAAGGGGTGAAAAAAGGAAATAGATTCTCTCAAGCAACGAAACTGATATCTCATGTATGAGCTCACTATCTTTAATCCATTCTTAACCCAAATGGAAGACAAGTCAGGCCTATCAAAGGTTCATGTATTCTCCTATAAATATCAGGTTTGAGTGTTCAGTTGATTCATTCACGATATTATTTTTCAGCAGCACTATTAGCTGCTCTCCACTTACATCCTCAGTCTCTGACTTGAGCGTCGGAGGGGCTACGTCAGGACACCCTCCTGGTCCCCTTCTAACGGTCTGATTCGTGATTTCAGGCTCGGTACAATTTTGAAACATGCGTCTGGAGTAGTGACACTTGCTGGAATCGGATCCTGAATTTCCCATGAGTATCAAAAACATATCGTGATAATTAGATAAAGAATTTTTAAATTTCATATCTAAAGCTTCCAAATTTGTAATTAAAAAAAACCGTGTTTTTTTAAAAAAACAATTGTAAAATTCTCTATTTTTAATATATTAGGTTGTATTTGAACGGTTTATTTCCAGACAAATTTCGGAGTTTCCGAGTGAAATGTAGATATAAAATTCGATTCATTGATGTTTATTTAGTGAAAATATATTGCATGCATGTTTGGAATTATAAGATAATCGCGTCCACGTAAAAACAATTGTATTTTAACTATTATTGTCGTGGCAACAATTGTAATTATTAGTCAATTAAAACAACGACTGTCATGCTACCAAATTTGAGGTCCATGCCCGATACAATTAATTTAGGTGGGGTTCGGTGGAACTTATTATATACGTACGTAAATATTATGATAATTAACTTTTATTATAATATGATGATTTGATTTAATTTAATTGTGTCATGTATTATATTATGATGGAACAACGTAGTTAGGGATATAATTAATATATTATATGAGATGCTATCGTTGTATGATGCATTCAAGGTTCATATGTATCCTTATATTTGCGGTCCATATTTACTGATGTAAATGAAACAAGACACTCGCGAGTTATTCGAAGTTTAGTTCGGTGAAAAGTTCGTTCGAGATCGTTCGCCAATATTATCGAGTCGAGCTGGAGTTTAAGGATATTCGGCTCATGAATTTGCGCGAACTCAAACTCGAACTCGGCTCCTTTATGTGGCTCACGAGCTCGAACTCGGCAGGGGCGGAGGCAGTGTGCTTTTCACCCTAGCTTTAGCCCGGGTGGTCCAAAAATTTTTAAAAAAATTTATATGTAAATTTTTGTATAATTTTGGATAAATTTGATATTAATTAGCCCGGATAGATTAATTTAAAATATTATATATTTTAGAGTTTAAAATTCTAGCCCGGGTAGAATCGGATTCCTAGCTCCGTCATTGGAGCTTGGCTACTTTATTTTTCACGAAACATGCATGCTTGTTTATATGGTTCGCAGACTCGAGCTCAAGTTCGCCTCGTTTATCTGGTTCGGGATTGGATTGTCTACATACTCATGTATGCTCGTCTAAATGGTTCATGAGGTTGAGCTCGGATCATTTGTTGAGTTGAAAAATAAAAATACCAGTACTAATGTGTTTGGAATGATTTGATTATTTGAACACAAGACTTTATTGAAATAAATATGGATTTATCTCATTTAGCACAATTGTATTTTTGAGTTAATTTGTAGATCATTAAACTAAAATTCTCTTTAGAACACAATAAAATAAAATAAAAACCATAACAATAATGCACCAACTCACAACTTTTCTCCCAAAAAATTTATGCTACGTACTAAATCATATACATGTTGAATAGATTTACAAATTATCGTACTAAAATATTATTTAAAAAACTAGCATAACCAATAAATAAATCTTAACAAAAACACATACCAACTAATTCATTTAAAAAGATTGAAAACGTTAAAATAATATGAACTTGCATTAATAAGTTGATTTAAAATTTGAATAAACTAGTATATATTATGATGAAATATTTTTAAAGCATGATAAATAAACAAAATATGATCCGAATCTCATAATCGCATTGCTGCATTTCATATCTATATATAAAAAATTAAATACTTATATATAATCAAGAGAATTCATAGAATAATAATATAATTTTATAGGTTTAGATTAATAAAACTAGACTTATTATTAATCAAATAAATTGTAAAATAAAATCTTGATATGATTTATTAACCATTTACAATAAATTACATGAAATTGATAAAAAAAAAAATTCTACAACTAACATATATTTTAAATAGAATAGAATAGAATGAATTTATATTGATAAACAAAACTAAAATCTAAATTTTAGAATGATATACTATGACGGTTAATTAAAAAAATTATATATTAAATCGATAATTCATTCAACAATATTAATAATTATTTGAAGACAATAATATCAAACTTAATATGGTTAAAACTTAGAATTATGACTTCACTATTGTTTAACAAGATAACATTTATTATGTGATGATTGGAATGAATAAGAATAGGACGAAAAATAATATACGAATTCTATGATAATATAATAATATTTTTATGTTTAACATGTCTAATAAATGATTATTCGTTCAATACATTTTCTAATGAAATGAAATAACAAATCAATATTTTTAAAAATATAAAAATAATTAGAAATATATATGATAAATGACATTTTAGACTTTTACTTAAATGAAATTATCTAAATAAAATTTGTTGATATATTAAAACTTAACTACTAGGACCGTACTTATATTTTTATTTATAAATGAAATAACAGTTCAATTTAAAATATAAAATAGAAATTAGAATCATATACGATGAACGATTATTTGGAAGATAATTAAAATCTAATAAAAACTGTCTAAATTTACTAAAAATAAAATTAAACAATTTATTCATTATTTTTAAAATTTTCTTGAAAAAAATAAGAATTAGATCGGAAAGTTCATTATTCAGATTTGAGCAAAACCTACACAAATAGAAATTATAGTATATGTTTTCTTAATGTTAGGTTTGTCGTTTTTTGAATAACTTTACTTGTATAGATACATTTTATTGTATGCTCGAGCTTGGTCAATATTGAACGAGCACGAATTAAAATTAAATTGAGCTCAACTGTATGTTTCACAAACTCAAAAAAGAGTCTGCTTAACGAGTCGAGTTCGAGCCAGACTCGTTAAACATAATAAACAAGCTATTAAGAAATCGAGCTCGAGCTATTTACAAGCTTAATAATTTCAAAGCGAGGCGAACTCGAACTTAATGATAAAAGCTCAAATTAAGTTCGAGCCCGTAAGTATCTTAAACGAGTCGAGTTCGAGCCTGATATTGTTCGGCTCGGTTTGGTTCGTTTAGGTTCATATCCATATTTTTCATAGTATATTCCATATGTGATAATATATATTCACCCTCAAACACATCTTAAAACATGGTCAGGTGTGAGATGAAATTGAAAAAACAAACGAATTTCACTATGCATCTATATGTAAATTTCAAATGTATTCAATCAAGTCCTTTTGAAACATGTGGTGAAATTATCGGTTCTGAAAGCCAATATTTCGCTCCATAAATGCGTTGAACTCTATGGTAAGATCTCTTGAAGGGACAACATCTGAGACACGTATTCATCATTTTCAGCTGAGAAATCACGATATTTGAGCATAAAATCTCTTTTTTCCTCGACAATCATGTTATGGAGAATGATGTATGTTTTTATTTTATAATTTAAATTAATTGGATCTCACATATGAGATGAACCTCTCACTATACGTCAGCATGCTTAGAGTACATAAAATGCTCTCAACATCTTTTCTCACATCCTCTTGATATCATGCAAAATCCTAGGTTTTCGTGTGAAGGGATGAGTGATGGTTTTCACAATGGCATGCCGAGATTAATAAATATCATCGACGAGATAGTATATTCATGTTGTACTCGTTCTTGTTCCCCTAAAACTACACCGAGAGACTTCACTCTTTGCAAGGTTTAAGAACAAATTGGATCTCTATAGCAAATTGATGTTGTTGCTACATCATGGTACGCCGAAATATGCGTATCAAGTTTATAAATATTTCAATGCAATAACATGTAGTGTGATTGAATGTTTTTTTTTGTGTCCATTTTGAAATTGTCATGACTAAGATGTCGGGCAATTCTTTCAAGCCATGTACATGCAATCAGTGCTTACAAGCATGCCGAGAAATTCACTTCGAGAATTTTCAACAGTTAGTTAAGCAATGTTATCACGTATTGGCTGACTCAAATATTTTTCATAAAAAATATCGTACACTCCTTGCAAAATATTTTCAAACATTCCAATATTGTCGATATACATATCTTCAAGTATTAGTCAACAACATCACACACAACATAATATGAAAGTCAGACTACAACGGTAATTAACTTTCTGCAGTGATGACAACTCGAGCTTACCAATTATGTCATTCCGTTGGACAAAGTAGGACACATTGGTTTATAAGATTCCGCAACTCTAAAAAACAACGATCTCCTCATTCAGAATCTCTTTCAAAATCTCGCTCAGTGTAGACAGGACTACTGATGAAGTAATCATTATATCATCTCTCAGTCCTGACAACACGTTCTCGATTTTTTCTTTTCGTTTGTAGACATGTGTGCGGCGTGACTCTCCCAATTGAAGCATAACGACGATGCACTCCATGTATTTATGGGTTAGTGGTCATTTTTGCTGTGAAGAGAAATTGATCGACCATGATAATATACTTGTAATTTTCATCATCCGATGATGAAGAACTCGTGTACACCATGATAAATATTGAAGAATATTAATCAAATTGTATTCAATACTATATATGGAAAAATATCTAAGATTATGTGTAAAATAAAGAAAAAATGAAGTTTATTTATAGGCAAATGTTTGGATTTTGAAAATTTTAGTCATTATGATTTATTTTTTTTTTACAATTTTTAATAGATTTTTGTTTATTAAAAATTAATAACAACAAGAAAAATCTCACTGTTCAATTTTAAAAAAATAAAATAAAAGAGGTGGACTTCACCGTGTTAAAGATTTTCGCGCGAACATCGCATGTCCTTAGAATATTGTTTTAAGGATAACACGTAATTTTTTTTATATATAAAAATAACATTTTACTCGTGCACGCATTTGAGTTTCAAAATAATAAATATTTATCAGTGTTCTAAAAAGCGGTAGGCAGTAGGCGGATGGTTACCTACGGCCTAGGCGACTAGGCGGGACCTAGGCGGTTGTCTAGGCGGTTTTTTTAAAGCTTAAATTCATTAAGTGGTTCATGAGTGTTATGTTTGTATATGAAATATATATTATTATAAAATTTAAAATTGTAATAATAAATATATATTAATAAATTTTTATATATGAATCATCCACATCAGTTTACTACTTTACTACAACCGTTGTACAATGAAAATTAAATTTGTTCAACATTTTTTCCAACATAATATATTGATATTAAACCTAAACATCTAACTCTTCTAGTTCATCTCCATATTTTTCCAATACTTCTTCTGTATCGGATTCAAACTCAAAATACATGGCTTCTTCCTCATCTTCATCCGATACAAATTCTTCTTCATGAAGTTCCCTTACATCTTCAACATTTGTCTCAACATCTTCATTTCCACCATCAACAATCCATTCTTGTGCCATAGTTGCTTCATCATAATTTGTTTTTTTTTAAGTGTAAATCGCCTAGGCGGATTTTTAATTGTAAAATCGCCTAGGCGGCTTTCGCGCCAGGCGGCGCCTAGGCGGCTTTCGCGCCAGGCGGCGCCTAGGCGGCTTTCGCGCCAGGCGGCGCCCGGACCGCCTAGGCAGCCGATTAATATGGTGGCGCCTAGAAGTTTCGACTAGCCTAAAATCGGGGCGGTTATGGATCGTCCAGCTCCTAGGCGTTCCTAGGCGGGGATTTTTAGAACACTGATATTTATTACTAGTTTTCCGAAAACACATAAATAATTTTAATGAAATTTGGTGAAGTGTATTGACCAAATAAAAATGAATACATACATTAGCTCGATTTAAACATTGACGTGAAATTCATTCATAAAAAATGAGATTATTTAATGAATCATATTAATTTGTAAACAACGACTAAGATACATACTTGCCCACTAAAAAATAAACGACGGTTGAGTGATTCATTGACTGACCTTTTCCATTTTCCTCAATAAAATTCCCGAAAGCGAATAATAAAAGCATATTAATTGATCAGGAACTCAAATGAAAACTAGTTTAAACTTCATACATCAAATTTTAAGATATATAAAATTTTACCAACGCAAAATTGATTTCGAATGTTTCCGTATTCCTTAAATTTAATTATTTTATGGGACAATTTCAATTTTAATCTTGCAAGTTTAAATTTTTTTGTTTGTTTTAGTCATGTGACTTGTCAATGTTAAATTTTCATCCACTAACTTAATTATTTTTTTTGGTCATTTTTCATCAGAAACCAATAAATCTATTACATATGGCTTACTTGGAACTGATACTCTCATACATGACTTTATAACAAGAATAAAAGCTATATTATATACATTAAAATCTATTTGTGTAAAATAAAAGGAAACGACAAGTTTTTTCTCTCATTTTAAAATATTTGATGTCATTTTTCTTTAATTTTCTCATTTTTTGTTGTTAAGTTTTATTTTGATGTATATAATATGAGTTTATTCTCGCTACATGAGTTACGTAGAAAAATATCGATGTCAAATAAACAATATTTGAAGGAATTAGTGAATTTTGGTATAAAAAAAAAGACCAAAACATAAAAAAAAAAATTCAAGTTAATTGATGAAAACCAAACATTAACAAGTTACATGACCAAAACCCGAAACATGATAATTTAAATTACTAAAAATTGCAATATCTCTTATTTTATTAAATACTTCGACTACTCATCACATATCGGTTGGGTAAAATGCATCCAACACCCTTGTGAAATATTGAGATTGTGCAAAATGCCCAACATAAAATTTACATGTATTACAGTCCCTATGTTTTTAAGAAAGAAGCTCACGTACCCTAGATCCGCCTAATATGTGTTTGTAGTTATCTTGAACAGGAATCTTTGGGCGTATGGGATGGGACGACAACCCCAACAAGAAGAATGTCACGTATATAATTAGAATTTGGAAGAGCATCCAATAATTGACCTTGAATTAATTATGCATAAAGATTCTACAGCTTGGCATCGATCACGAGCACTCTGGCACGGGCGGTCACAAAACTGCCATATATATTAAATTTATCTTCGAAATCAGCAATTAGTGACAAAAAGCTTAGACAACATGTGCATTGCATGCATGTATTTTATTTTACAAACAAGACTGTCATCTGTAAAAATATCGATGATAATTATTGTAATACAATGGATAGATATTATCGAAGATAAAAACGATGAATCTACTTATCAAATACATTTTTCAACCAGAATGTAATGAATACTAAATCATGTTATTATACAAAATATTGGATATGCCTAAAATTAACCCACTGGTGGCGGATCTAGAAAACCCTGGAGTGGCTTAATGTACTTGTTTTTTAGAATCCTTAAAAGGAGGGAAAATGCCGAATTTTAGAAAAGATATACATAAAATTTCAAGTTTTTCATGTGATACCCATCTGCTAGATCAATCCATGCCCAAAATCAATAACTTTGTAGAAAAATAATAAAAGATATATCAATCAAAAAGAGTTTACGAGAAGACGAGAATCTGTGAATCATTTGAATATGATGGAAATCAAATAATGCTGTTGCATTGCATATATATATTTTTCCGATTGTCAGAAGAAAAAATTTCAACTCTATTTTTCTGGAAATATTATCTTATCCAGAACTAATCATTTTCAGCGGTCGTCAATGCATACCAGGGGGCATCATCCGGCACGCTATGCTGTTTTTTCAAGATTTCTTGGTTGCATCACCCCTCACTGAATGCAAAAAGTTAATCACAATGAAAAGTTCACAATTGAAAGAAGAAATATATACATGTACATACATGTGTGTGTGTGTGTGTGTTTTGCAAGTACTTAGTATTGTGTATTAATGAAACTAACCTGCTGTGGAAGAGCATGATTCTTCACTGTGCATGAAGAAATTAAATTTAAATAAGTTTTACGGGAATAAAATGAAATCTTTTATTTGTCGGACATGAATGACAAATGTTAAACCTCAGCCGACTAATCTCTCTCGTGTCCTCACTCGCAAAGCAGGTAGAGGTATCTTTATCTTCATCATCAATTTTAAAAGTAGTATACCTGTCATTATGCAGAACAAAACCCTTAGGGAGCACAACTTTAACGTAAAAATTATTCCTATAATTTGAATACCACCTTGTATCTGAAATTTTGAAATCAGGATAGTCTTCCGGTATCTTGTACTTTGAATATGGAAGAAGTGTATCTGATCAAATGAGAAAAAGAAAACATAAATTTTTTAACGAACTTCAAAGGGGAAAAAGAGCAGCATCAGATAGTATCCAGAATTAGCATTCTTACTGGAGAAGCTGGTAAACATAAAATGAGAAATGAAGGGGAATGGATTTTTTAAGAAAAAGAATGAAACATTTGCCATCGAAATTAAGAAAAAATGGAGGAAGTCGAAAATGCTATAGAGTTGAATTGGAAATATAATTTCTAAAGGATTGCTGCAGGAATGAGAAAACTGAAACTTGGGATTAAATTTGCTGGTGGTTAAAAATGTTTGTTTTCCCCATAGCAGCCTAAGTCAGTACTTCACTTTTGCCTTAGAAAAATGTTTAGGCTTAGTAATAACTGAGATGGAATGCAACTATTTTACTACACCAAAGCGTACAGAGAACCTTTGTTTTTCCAAAAACCAGACTTCCGGTGATTTTGTATCATAGATCTACAAAATAATGCAGAAACTGAAGAGAACTCACGCAAAATTTAATAAATCTTCTTTGATTGGTAAACTATTGGGAAAAAATTACCTGCCATATCAAAACTTCGATTTTGTTTGGTACTGAACCTGAAGTCACAAGAAATCCTGTCAGTAGAATACATATGTGAGAAGAATGGAGAAAATATTCACATGAGGCGGACCTTTTAGTCTGTAGATTCCAATCTTCAAATTTGAAATCTCTTTTCCAATGGTTTTCAATATCGAAATGATCATTAAAGCCGACGTCACTTGGATCTGCCCGACTATTGCAAAATGATTCATAATCTCCCAATTCATCATCATCGGCATCTAAGAAGTTTGGACCTATTGAATGGAAAAAGAACAAATATTCCCAGTGATATCATTTAATATAGTGAATCCTACCTAAGCAAAGAGAAATTGGCTTGGCCAATAAAAATATGATCTGTACCAACTCTTTGCGTATAGAAGAAAATATAACACGACATAGGAAAAACCTCGGTCATTAAGCAACCTAATGACCCAACTCAACAAAATAATTACAAGAAAAAAATCTGAAGCCCAATTTTCAGATAGTAAATACTAGTAGCAACGTCATTGTCAGGATGATGCCTTTCTTAAGAGGCAGAATGTCATTAATAACCCCTTAAAAAATTACAAGTTAAAGGTAGGTGATAGTTCATCAGTAACAATTGATTTCAAAGAGCATGTTTCAAATAATAAAGAAAATGTCATTAAATTTGAGTCGAAGACGATTAGCACTGTACACTTACATACATGGTAAGTTGGTCAAAAGATTTCCAGGTGATCCAAAAGCATTCGACTATCAATTCAAAGTGCAACAAACGCAGATTCAACTTCTCTCAAGATGTTTGATAGAGTCCACAAAAAATAAACCATGGACCCAAATACTATCCCTTTTGGCTACACAAACTTTTAGATTCTTTTGATCTGAAAAAATTAAACCAGATGATGCATGCTCAACAATTCCTCATATATCACTTCAAATCATAAGTAAAACAAAGAAAATTAGGTTACAAATGAAGAGGTATATCGAACAACAAACACTACCATTCCAAATGATTCTGCCATTTTCTCGGCCAATGGAGAAAAGCTCATTCTTGCTAAAAACACCCTTCAAATCACTTTCATTCCAATATAACGGAGAGGACTTTCTGAAATTTAAGAATTTTGGATTTGGATCATCAATTATATTCAACTTCTCTGTTGAGCAGAAAGGGTATTTTCTAGAGCTGGCATAAGGTGAAAATTCAGAATCTTGCATCATGTCGTCCTGTAGTTTATCCATTTGATGTATTAGTCTGAAAGTGTGATAAATATACCCAGAAATACTGGGGTTAAAATAACTTGGCAGGTAACATGTAGAATGTCAGCAACTGCAAATATTTGATAAACCAATGACAAAATACAAAGGTATATAAAGTACATTCACCCAAGAAGTTATTCTTCTAAGTAGCAGTTAAGGAGGCCTGAATAATTGGAAATAATCAAACATTGGTCAAGCAGTAAATTTCGCCAATTACAACTTAGACCAATTCCCGCTTCCTATTAGAATAAAATTTCACCATATTTTGGCTCAAAGTTTAACTCACAAGAGAATCGATTGTGTATATAATTTCTAACCAGATAATATAGACAAGAGCTTTGAAATCATGAAAACAAAATTTAAATTGTCGGTTTGCTTAACAACCAGGAATATGGTTACTATCCTTGACTTTTTCCTGCATGACTGAAGACATAGAATTTTAGCTGACAGTATAATCAAGTATTTACCAGGAGCTCCAATTAATACATGCTGGTAAACACATGTTGAGCACCTTAGCAGGTGCAGGTTAAATAACACAAGTGGAAATGGCATTCAATAATTTTATGGGCATGCTAAATAGCTTAGAATAAGAATCCGGCACTGCACAACGATTATACCCGGGACCTACAAGCACATCCGATTTTGACCCCAGAATTATTTATATAGCTGAAAATCGGAGATATAAATGCTCACCATTTTGAACCCAAGATCATCAAAACTATAATCCATGTGTTTGGATGCTGCAGGTCGTTTCCAGGATTTTTTTGGTGAAGAATAACCCTTTAAAAAGAATCTGTAAAAATCAGAAAAAGATAAGAGGGTAATAATCAAATGGATTATCGGCAAGAAATTATTATAAGAGACGTAAAGGGCCGGTATACGATTATACAGTGAAGGAGAAGTACGAGAATGGAAAAATTAATTCATGTTATGGTTCCAAACAAACACTCCTTAAGTAGTGTGCAGTGGAGGAATCATGTGAATAGCTTCTCAGTTGAGAGAAACGAGAATGAAAAAATCAATTCATGTTATGGTTTCAGAATCCACATGCGACAAAATCTGTATGTACTGCTAGAAATCTCAGGATTTAGATCACAGAAACCATGGCTAGAAGGTCGAATCTAGACTTGACAGAAAATTCTTAAATTACACCCCATTGTGACCTCTTCCATCAGCAATTTCACGAGATTACCTCCCTGGTGTCTTTGGTGACTGAACTGGAGTTTGTGCTTCCACTTTCCCTAAACCTGAAATGAACAAGATATGTATCGTTATTAATGCATGCTAAATTTATAAGGCCCACTAACGATTCGAAAGATCATATAATTTTCATAGAAAAAAGGATTCTTCATAGTTTGGAATTACAAGTGAGTTTATCTGCAATAACACAATCCTGCAAGGTAAAACTCTGAAGTTTTGGAGAATGATTTCTCTAATGTGTAGACAAAGGGACTACAAAGCAAAAATGCCAAAATGAAACAAAATATTTTATCTTCGGAATGGGAAGCGAAGAATATATAGTGTATCAAAATTTTCAGACAGCATGATACAAAATTTATAGCATTTCACTCAATGATAAACAAGAACTTTATTATTCAATAAATTATAAAAGCAAACCTTCAACTGAAAATGCAACATGAGCTTCCTGTTCATGCACTGAAGTTTCTTCTGCATTGCTGTTTGTTCCGCCATCGCCAAGCAAATCCATAACTGACATCTCTGGGAACATCAAACAAGATGGAAAATATATTCCAGCTGAGTATCGCATACAAAAATTTTATCATCAATATTGCAGCAAACAGAGTATCGATGATAATGGCATGAACACCCTCCTAAGAATGATTCTCCAACAAAGACATGACTTTCGTTTGACAGCCAACATGGAACAACATATGTTCTTTGGGAACAGTAAGGGAACTAACACAGATCAATTGATGCTCACGCTGTGCAGGGGACAACATGGAATGATCAAATTTGTTGTCATTCCCAACTAAATGTTCCTTTGGATCAGTCAAACGGACCAGAACCCTGTGAAGAATTGGGTGTTAATTCCTTCTGGATGAGAGGATTTTTCTTCAAACAATAGCTAGGAAACATAAAACATGATGCAGCACAGAAACCACAGAAATGATATTCCACATAAATTTGTGTTGACTACCAACGTAATAAAGTAAACAAGTCATTGTTATGATGTAATAATTTAATAGATACATAACTTTTTAAAATTGCAACAAATTCATTAACAAATTCCAAAGCATGTATGTGATTCACATTTAAACGCACTCACTTCTTTGATTTTCCAGTATCTGAGTAGTGGCTAGTTGATGTTCCTGAGGCTGAAACAACAAAGAATGACGCTTACCCAAAAAACAAAGTCTCAATAAAACAATAAAGCATTTGACCTAGTCGGACGAAAAGAAAAAACGAACTAGGATCAGAAGCATACTTTCTTCTTTTGGTTCAGATTGATTTACAGTGTCTCTACCAGTGTGAGTAGATGTGAACTGGTGGGCGTACTGATGATGGAATTCGAAACCATCATCGTCATTTGAGTTATCTCTTGCTTTTAAAGATCGGATAGAAATAATTAAAACATATCAGTGGAAATTTTATGTGACAAATTAAGACACTTGCTAAATTCCAACAATAAATGCATCTCAAATATGGGTGCATAGAGCGCAGTCATGAACCAAAATGTCAAAATTATTTTTAAATATTTGTACAGCTTATGAAATTCAATGATGTTTAAGCAAGCCAGGTTGCATATGCAACTGCCAAAAAAATGGTATCAGAAGCATGGAACTAAATATATATATCGAACCAAATAAATCCAAAAAGAATCAACAATAAAATGGAGACTATTAGTCACCAGCAGCATAGTGTAGATAAAAGAAAACAAAATATAACTTCTACTTTTTTTATATAAAAAAAGTAGCACCAATACTCAACTAATTGTTGACTTAAGTGACAAATAACTATGAGTTACACTCCTAACGGTCCTCATCGACATCAAATAATGAGAATCTCTGAAAATCAAGCATGTAAAAGTACAAAATGGAAGTATCGCAAATTACCGTTCAAGCTACTGGTCTCGTTCTCGTAAGCTCTAGATGATGCATTTACCAAACTAAGTATGTCAAGTGATCTATTATTTTCACAATTTTGACTGCACGAAGGTTTTCCATCAACATAGCCTTCTGATCCTGCTGCCTGCTGCTGCCGTTTCCTTTGTTCAAAATACTGCCTTTGCCTGTAATTTTTTTAAGTCAAGATCAATTTGGGACAGAATATATTCACTCCACTCCACATGGAAAGTACTGAGAATTTCATTTGCTGAAAGATCAGCATGAAGAGAGAACAAGAAATCGATATGCTGTAGAGAAAGTTTGCACCTTTTATGGGTTGAATTTCTTGACTGCATTTTTTTACCATGAATCACCCGCATGAAAACAAATGCTAATGTTAAACACAACCAATGAAACAAACTACGATACAAAAGTTGCAACATTACGCAAGGATTGCATCAATTTCTATCATGTAAATTAAGCAACAGGAAGAAAAAGGCATAGCACAGGAGAACTAAAAACATCTGTTATAGCAATATAAAGTTATGCAAGTGCTTCATTGCAATGAAAAGAATTATCCCTAAGTGCCTCTTAGAGGATACAGAACATTCATGCTGGCTAGACTAAACTAACAAGTATTGAGAGAGCTTAAACTGTCAGATTGGATAAAGCTTTGATGACCAAAACCTTGGCTCTATTAATAATAGCCTGTAAAGTGGGGGCCACCTCTATTGGCCGACCTTCATACTCTGTGCATTTGTTATATGATACATCCTTGATTTGATGGTCTTTTTGTCATTATGAACATATAAATTTATGTCGTCAGTTATTGCAGTGTTTTCAGTCATTATCCAACTTAACATGAGGTACAATTACCAAATATGAAAATATCTCACACAAATTACTTATACACCTTGTATGAATGGTTGTTACTTAAATAAATAGTCATAATTGTTTTTTAAGAAAAACACTTCGTAAGTGCAGCTACGAGTCCCCAAAATAGTGAGCTTAAATGCAAAGAAGTCAGCTGATCAAAACTCACAGTTGCCACTTTCCGCCTTGATCCACCCATCCATTGTAACATTGTGTACCATACACTCAGACTCAACTAAGCCACAGAACAAATAAAATGAAAGAAAAAGAGAAAATGTCATCAGCAATGCAAATCATCATAGAAACATAATGTCATGAAACATCAATCTGAGGAGGTAACAGCTGACCTTACCTGCATCTAGGGATTTAGATATAATGCTGTCCAAAAAAAAACGTAATTGACAAATCTATAGATATAACACTGATTAACATCATCATGATTTTGTAGATTATTTTACTTTATTCAACATAACGCTAAAATTAAAATGAAAGAGCAACTTATATTTTGGTCGATGACTGGAAAAATTGTAAAACTAATGATTCAACCACAGCATAAACAGCAAGTAAGAAATTGAAGATAACTTGAGAGTGATGAAACCATTTATACGCTTTGAGTTCTATCAAACAAATAAAAAATTTATAATTTTAGAATCTAATTGAATATACAGGCAAAACTAACCAAATAAACAAATGATGAAATCATATGCATGTGAAGTAGAGTTGTCTCACCTTCTAACTGCTAAACAGGATCATATAACGGTTTATCAAAACGCGAACTCATCTACATAATACCTAATTACTAATCAGAATCAGAAAATCCATCACTCAAAACTCTCGATAAAAGGTAACATAAAAAGCGTAAAAGGAAAGTGACGGTGTAAACGGAAAGAGGCACTTAGAAAGAGCAAAAACATTTGAAATTACTACCTCTGATTCTAGATCAGACGGAAAATGGAGATGAATTGCGTAGAGTTTTCGGATGAATTCGATATTCTTCGGTAGTCCGTAGTGATCGGCGGCTTCAGAGTAGCGCAAGGTAGAGATAGGAATAGCGGGAACGCATGAGTCCGGAGTTTTATATAGCTAAGCCAACCAATACGCACGAATTGCATATGCACATAGTTTCGTCATTTAATCCTGCTTTGTTTAGCTCAATCAACTAGCAGCTCACGTGGAAAATTTTAAAAAATAAATAGTATTGTACATTATACAGAATAATAAAATTATTATGTATGAATATTTAAATAATTATTTAAAAATATTGATATAATAAATATATTTAATTATATATTTAATTATCATATCTTTTACTATCTTACTAAGTCTAATCAACATATACAAACTGTTTTTAGTGTCATGACGTTGAATTTTCACCAAATTTTTCTTTTTATACCCCTAAAGTATCTATCCACACCTAATATCTCTCAACAAATCAACTCACTCACAATTATCAACTTCCTCACCATTTTTTGACAAAAACTTGGGTGAAACGGTCTCACGGATCGTATTTTGTGAGACGAATATCTTATTTGGGTCATCCATGAAAAAATATTACTTTTTATGCTAAGAGTATTACATTTTATTGTGAATATCGGTAGAATTGACCCGTCTCACAAATAAAGATTCGTGAGACCGTCTCACAAGAGACATACTCCCACTTCTTAAGTTTCCAGCATTTTCAAAACTCCGTCAAAACAACAAACTAAATAAACATCCAATCTAAAATCAACACACTCAGATGTGAAATGAAAATTAATCAAATAAATCTTAAAGGTATGTTTTTAATTTTTTTAATTCATATATCAAAATTACAGTGCATTCTCTCACTGTTTCTTATAATTATATTTTGATCCTTATTTAAATATAAATCAAATAAATTATAAAAAATATTGTACAAGCAAGCAACGCGTGCATCAATATCCTAGTTTAAATAAAGATAACAATCATGTCATCAAATTAAATTATTTATAGTTGAATTTGATATATTGGTTGAGTACAACTCTAATTAATAAAAAAATAAAATATTAAAATATATATATTATTTGTTTATCAAATTTTAAAGAATTAATAAATATTTTTTTAAAAAAATATTAGTTATTAGATTAAAAAATGTTTAATATTTTAATTATTTTTTTAACATTTTAAAAAATATTTATACTAAAATTATAATTAAATAATAATAATATTGATGTATGAACAATCAATATATAAAAAATTCACAATAATATTTTTTACTAAAAATTTGAAAAAATATAATATTATATATAAAAAATTTAATAGTTTATTTAATACTTTAGAGAATATGGAGAACTAAATATATAAAAATAAAATAAAAACTCAGAACTATAATTGAAATTAAATGAAATGATACAAATAATGCAAACATTTAAGAAGAGTTATTTACACTTCACTTTTTTAAATACATTTAATATTTTTTTCTTTACTCTGAAATATCTAATATATCTTCAATTTTTTTTTAAAATATTAATATAAAATACAATATCTTTTATACATTTTTATTTTATTAAATATAAAAAATTATTAAAATTAATTAACAAATACTCTTATAAAACATTCCCACGAGCTAATTTGTAAGATACATCTTCTACTCTACCCATTACAACAAATGGTTTTCGCAGCGTGTAAATTCTCTTTCCGCAGCGCACATTGCATGCTGCGAAGTTGCAAGCTGTTGAAAGTTCAAGATTATCAACGGCGTATATGTACACGCTGTTAATAATATTATCAACGCTGTTAATATTGTTTTATGTCAAAATTATTATTTTCACTCAAGATATGAACCAAATCAACTCGTCTAATTAAATATAGATATGTGAGATCGTCTCATATGATACTTTTATTTTATTTGAAAATATTTCACATGAGACTTACTCAAAACTAATTTAGGTAAATTTATTTGTTCTATCTTCATTAATTTTTCGTAAATAAGTTGATAAACAGTTTAATTATACTATTGATTTCTACCAATTTTTAAATATTGTAATACATTATTACAAATTATAAATACTTATATAGTA
This sequence comes from Primulina tabacum, assembly GCF_025594145.1. NCBI lineage: Eukaryota > Viridiplantae > Streptophyta > Magnoliopsida > Lamiales > Gesneriaceae > Primulina > Primulina tabacum. The sequence continues at coordinate 6,436,361 of NC_134557.1, forward strand.
CATAATTATTGTGCGTGTCATTGTAGATTTATATTTTCCGAATGAATTTATCTTTAATGAAATAATAAATATTTGTATTATTTTATTTTAATGTAAATTATTACTTTAATTACATATATAAATATATTAATATATTTTTGTTTAATATTATTAAAAATCAATACATTTACATAAATATATAAGAAATAACGAGGAATATTATATCTTTTTAGAAATTAATTAGTTAATAATATTGAAAATTATAACATTATTAAATATAACACTAATACATATATATTTTTTTAGCATAAATTTTTTGGCCGGAACCAACTATATAACAACAATTCTACTTTTATATATATAGATTCAAGTGTATTTGATTAAATACTTGATGACAAAAACTTGTGTGAGACTGTCTCACGAGTCAATAAATCTCTTATTTGGATCATCCATGAAAAAACATTACTTTTTATGCTAAGAGTATTACTTTTTATTGTGAATATCGGTAGGGCTGACACGTCTCACAGATAAAAATTCATGAGCCTGTCTCACAAGAAATCTACTCACACTTGAAATGATTAATTTTTTTAAATGTTATTTTGCTAATTATCGCTAATAATTAATCTCTCTCTATTAAGATTGTGTGGATGAGGTTTTTGAGATATGCTATAAACTCAATGTTATAAAAACTATAAACAAATAAAAAAATCGTTGGCTAAGATGTTGCACAGCTTATTAAGTGAACTTTAAAAAGTTAGATGACTATTTTATTTTTATATGTTTCCTCTGGAAAAAAATTGGATCACCCGAATTTCCATTTTTTAATTAGTTATATTTAATATTAATAAAAATAAATCACAAAAAATTAAAAAAAAATGTTTTAAAAACTAAAAAATGATTTTAAAAATTAAATAATTTGTTTTCAGTTTGGTACGGTTAACTGAGCTAAAAAAAAGGAAAAAATCCAAAAAAAGCTAAAACTTGAATCGAATTAATGTTTCAGTTTTCGATTAAAACAGAATTTTCAGTTTCACTTCAATTCTGGCGGTTAAAGTTAATTGTCTCACGTCGGTTGGATAAATAACCTGGGAGTTGTATATATGGGTTTGGACAATCCTTCTCCCTTGAGCTAGCTTTTGGGGTTGAGTTAGGTCCAAGTATTAATATTAATAGTTAACCAAATCGTGAACAAACTAGATCAATTTGAGATAATTTAAAGATATCAAAATACAACATGTATATATTTCATATGTATTACATATGCACGTGCGTATGTGTCTTATTTGCTATAATTAACATCGAAGATACGGTTGAAATCTTACGGGAGCGCATACATGCCGATGCAAGACATGTTTTGTTTTTATTTTCATAAACACACACTACGCACACATTTAAATATGGTGTGACGCGGGGGGAGATCAGTAGTAGTTTTCTTCAGGAAGATCGAGGTTTCATCACGATGTTATGGCGGTTCAGAATGCGGGTAGCGAATTGTCCATTATTCTCTGTCATATCAACCTTCGATTGGCCCGGCGGAGGCAAAAGCTCGAAATTTTGAACCAACCTTCCCAAGGTGATCCCAATAACAGCCATCGCCATGAAGATTCCGGGGCAGCTCCTCCTGCCAACCCCGAAGGGGATATATTTAATGTCATTGCCATTGGCTTCCACCTTACTCTCTTCCTCCAAGAATCTCTCGGGCCTGAATTCTTCCGGCTTTTTCCAGTGAGCCGGGTCGTTCGCGAGCCACCAGGCGTTGACGAAGATTCGGCTTCCTCCGGGGATAGTGAAGTCCTTGAGATTAGCATCATGGAGGTTCAGGTGTGGAACCAAACAAGGGACGACCATCCTTAGGCGAAGAGTCTCCTTTATTACTGCCTGGAGATAGGGGAGCTTGAGGGCATTGGCCTCGGTAACCTGCACATCCGGTCCCAGCACCGTGTCGATCTCAGCCCGGAGTTTGGTTTGGATTCGTGGGTCGTTGACCAGTTCTCCGACCGCCCACTCTATTGCCCATATGGTTGTCTCGATTGCTGCTCGGCAAATCAAAAATAAAATAAAATAAAATTCTTGCATCTCTAATTTAATCATAATAATTTCAAACACGTATTAATTAAGGTAAATAAGCTTTTATAGCACCGTGGGATATAGGGACTACTGGGGGAAAATAGAGTTGAAATTTTTTACGTACCAGCAACATTCATGTTCTCTATGATGTAGAGGACATTGTCGTCATTTATCTCTCCCGTATTCTTGGCTTCAAGAATGTGATCGATTCCATACTTCACATCTTTGGTCTGGGTTGTTCTCGTGCTTAAATTTTTTCTTTTGAATTTATTTCATTTTTTCAAAAAAAGAGTGTCAATTATGAAGTAACTAAGGAAAATTTAATCAAAGAGTGAGAAATTTAGACCTATTGTCATGGTGTTTTAAAAAAGTAATAAATATTATAGACTGATTCAACAAAATCAGGTTCAGAATTCAAAATAATATTTCCAAGATTTATGGCAAGCTTGATGATATGATATAACATATATGTAAGATAAAGAAGATTTTTCCAACTGAAGAACTTACTTCCTCTCATCAACAAAAGAATCCTTGAACAACTTCAACCTCCTCTTTGTAACCTCTTGGCAAATCTTCAAGTAACGTCTCAAGAAAGGCCTTAAAATGGGAACAAAATCACCAAAATTGTACTCAAGACTCTGCCCCAACTTGCTCCTCTCCGCGTTTACAGTCTTCAACCTCACAAACAAAGGATCTTTCTCACCCGCGAACCCTCTACCAAACATTATCTTGTACACGTTATTGTACACCATCAACTCTATCCTATTCCTCAAGACAATCCCTTTCGTCGCCGCTGCCGGGTTATTCCTCACGTCCTCCACCACCGCGGCCGCCTCCGCCTCCCACTCGTGGCTGTTCTGCTGCACGACCTTGTTGGTGAAAAAGGGCACTGTTACGATCCTCCTCATTTTCCTCCAGTGCTCCCCGTATTCTGTGAAGATCATGTCTTGCCCTTTACCGGTAAAGATGTCGAAAACGATGTTTCTGGACCGGGAGCCGAACTCGATTCCTTTAGTGAGCAAGACTTCTTTGGCCATCTCTTTCGAGGAGATCACCGCGATCTTCCTTTGGCCCATTCTGAGCAGGAAAACTTCGCCGAATTTCTTTGCATAGCTGGTAAAGTCATGGTGGTTGAGGTTGTTGCCAATTTGAAGCCAGCTTCCGAGTATGGGCAAGGAGAAGGGGCCTGGCGGGCACTTAAAGCTCTTCCTCCGTAGCTTAGAGACTAAAATGGCGAATGTTACCGAGACAAAGAGACTCAGAAGGGTATTTTGGAAGATGGAAAGATCCATTTGCGAGAGTCTGTCAACCAGAATCACTGGTGGTTTACAGCAGTGAAATGGATCCGTATGGTTATTTATAGAAACAACCTCGCATTGTTATATGAATTAACACGAATGAAAAATAACAATAACTCGCGCAGCCAGAGTAGGATCGACTTTACCATAAAGAAGAGCATGAAAGATACAGGGATCCCAAACGTACATCAGAATCTCTGACTTAAATTCCCAACAGCATGCCTCATCCCTATTTATTTTAATTATTTGAAACCAAATACTATCTAGCTTCCAAAAAAAAAAATTTAAATGCTAATTAATTTTGGCAAGTAGGGAAATTTATACACCGAATATATAAAATTCTTCAGATTTAAATAACATATTTTATTTTAAAAATCAATATTGAACTTCAGTTAACGGGACCATATCGTCAACCACCACTCATCTTAATTTTGTATATTATTGTTTATATAATATAAATTTTACTCATCAAATAAACTATACCCCGCGTACATTAGGGCATAATATTCAAGAGATTTTAGGAGAAATATTAATTTATTCCAAACAAATCATTAAATTAAATTTTATTAATCTTCCACAAATAATGTAAAGTCGTTAAAGTCCTAGAAATATATAGGTGCGTAGCCTCTCAAATATTTCTACATTTAGCATATATAATTAATATGTAGCGGCATCAAAAATCATGCCGTAAAAGAGAGGCATGGCATGATCCACCCAGCACGAACTTAATTGTATGTAAATTTTCAACTTGTACAAATAATGCATTATGGGTGTTTCTCACGAGAATTGCGGGACGTGCCAGGCACGTAACCGTACCAAATGTGAAAAGATCTGACTTCGTTTATCAAGCGTTACGAGTCTCGATTTGACCGTTAGTTATAATTCCTTCGATATGGCTTCAAAGCTAAACGTATAAACTGAGGAAAATAAAGAAATTATAAAGAGACAACATCAAACTTAAATATGCTGTTATGAATTTTGATCAACATTCTACAACAAAATTAAAGAAATAAGAAAATAAACTGCTTGAAAATGAAAAATGAGCGAACAATTAATTACAGAATTCTGCAGAAGTTTGCTGTTGATTTTTTCGTCCCCTCTTTCTGATTCATCATTCTGCTTTTGTCACATTCCACATGGAAGTTTCAACCACATCTCATGTTCACTCACGTTGGGTCATGGCTCAACTGTCATCGTGCTTTCTTGGACCAAACTGCAACTCTTCTTGGGCCGAATGTTTGAGCTTTGTTTATGGGCTTCTGAATTATTTTTGGACATAACAATGGGATTATGCAAATATTTCTGGATTATAATATATATATATATATATATATATATATATAAAGAATAAATATTCATTAACACAGGTCTTTATTTGTTTGAGCACCTTTTTATTTTCGAATTTTTTTTAATAAGCTTATTTTGTGTTTTTATTCTTTTAGTTTTAAGGCGATTTTGAATGAAAATTTTCAAGAATGGAAAAAATTAACGAGTACTCAAGTTGTGTAGGCGTATATGTATAGAATTTAATGTCGTTTTATGCTGATATTAGATGATTGAATGATATTGATTTATTATATGTGTGATAAAAAAATTATAGGTATGTATTTTATGTGGTGGTGGGATTAATTATATGATATTTGATATATAATTTAATTTTGGGTTGAGGAATTAGAAATTATTCTTTCAATTACTAGAATATAATTTTTTATTATTTATTAAATGGCTTCATAATTATTTTACTAGCTTCAACCAGTTAGGAATGCATATTTTTTTTTAATTGTTCTCATACGTGCGATCTATGTGCGTGTTTCTCCGTGTGCAGTGTGTGTGCATGAATAGTTTGTGTTTTTCCGTGTGCAGTGTGTGTGCGTGAATAGTGTGTGTTTCTCCGTGTGCAGTGTGCGTGCGTGGACAGTGTGTGTTTCTCCGTGTGCATTGTGCGTGCGTGAATAGTGTGTTTCTCCTTGTGCAGTGGGCGTGCATGGACAGTGTGTATTTATCCGTGTGCAGTGTGTGTGCGTGAATTGTGAGTGTTACTCCGTGTGCAGTGTGCGTGCATGAATAGTGTGTGTTTCTCCGTGTGAAGTGTGCGTGCGTGAGCAAGTTGTGTGTTTTTGCATGTGCAAGGTGTGTGCATGGACAGTGTGCTTGTGTGTTTCTGCGTGTTCAGTGTGCGTGCACACAATATCTGCGTGTGCAGTGTGCGTGCGTGCACAATATGTGCAGTGGGTGTGATCTGTGTGTGGGAGTGAGTAAAATAGTGAAGACGATGGAAAATGATGCCTGGTTCTGGAAAAATTGTCGTGTGTACTTTTTTTTTTGAATGAAACACTAATAATATTAAATTAAATCCTGAAGAATCACATTCTCAAACACATGAGATTGAATTAAACCCGGCTTTCAAGACCAGACAAAGACACAGCAGCCCTAGTTAAAAAATGAGCAGCATGATTCGCTGATCTCTTAACAAAAACAAATGATAAAGATTGAAAATCCAAGGCTTGTATTTTGCAATTGGATTTCCCATCTTCCAAAATAAGCCCAACTTAAGAGAAATCTGGAATTGAGGAATTTAATCTATGAACAATTGATAGAGCATCAGATTCAATTAAGACATGAGAGAGAGCCAAATCTTTGATCCGACTAAAGGCTTCCCTAATTCCTAGTGCTTCGGCTACTGAAGGATTTCGAATACCAGGAAAAATCCCATGAACAGCTCCTAGAACATATCCGAGATGATTTCTTATAATACAATCATATTCAGCGTGACCCGACATGGAAAAAATTGTTGCATCAACATTGCATTTCAAGAAATGCTCTGGACGTTGAGTCCACCTAATGATATTGACCTGAATAGAAGTAGCAGAGGAGTTCAAAGAGATAGTATGAGCAGCTTGCCATTGAGATCTAATATCCAAAGCTGTCTAGATATTTTGATTGCCGTTGTACTCTTTTGATTCCACACTACATCATTTCTGTTCTTCCACATACACCACAAAATGACCGCCGCTATCTCGACTTCCATGAGTGAATTATTTGTAACAAAAGAGTTCCACCACCCAACAAAAAATCCCACTAAACCAACCTGACAACCAATTGATGTAAGACTCCACACATTACGAGCTAGATGACAAGTTATAAGAACATGAAGATCCTCCTCCGAATCATCATGACATAAAGGGCACTACTCGGGGACCTGTAGTCGCGTGTATTTATTTCCTTTTGAAAACAAAAAAATATATATTTTTAAATTTTTATAATGGTGCGGCTATATTTTTACAAGCTTCGTATATTTTCAAGTTAGGAGGGTTGAGTTGTGGTGTGGCAAGTTCAAAAGTTATGGGTTCTGGGCTTCGACTCTGGAGTAGGAGAGTCCTAACCAAATTACGAGGTTTACAGGTTTTGAGCTTCGACTCTCAATTCATTCTCAAATCGGAAAGCCTTAACCAAATTATTATTCCACTCTCAGTTGGCATGCAGCCTTATCAAACTATGAGTTTTAGGGGTTTTGGCCTTCTACTTTCAAGCCATTACCCGAGCCTGCTTATAGTTTGAAAACATAACGAAAATTTCTATATGACTTGTACTGTATATCAATTGTTCAAGCCAACTTCTCAAATTAATAGATGCACTTATCTAGTGATTTTCACTTGCTACAATGACAGTTCGTAAGGTGTAAAAGAAAGCCTTGTTTTTAACCATGTAACTCGCGAACAATACGAGATCGTTGTATTCTGGAAAGTGTTGGACTGTTAATCGAATAGGCTAAAATACTATTTAATCAAGTGCATCGACACACCTCAATCTAATATTTCTTTGGTGATATCTGTAGTTCATTTATTGCTACGACGTTCGGTTTCCTCTAATCCATATAAGATTTTCCAACACAACCAACCATGGTTCATTCAATATTTAGGTTGTCCTTTGATGGAATTTTTCTCTACCATGTTTTTTCTATTTAATTGGATTTTTTTTTCCTCGTTTTTTTGTAGTAAGCAACGTAGGATTGATTAGTTGGATAAAAAAAATATTCGGTTGAGCTATTCATGTTAATTATATCAAGATGAAAATCAACGATTTTTATAATTCACGGTTGAGTTATTCATGTTAATTATATATTCTTGGTCTCTTTTTCCTTTCTTTTTTATATTTATTTTTTAAATTCGTTTTATCAAAATGGTAGTTTAGTTTGTCACTATTTTTTATAATTATATTTTGATGTTCATTTAAATATAAATTAAATGAATTATAAAAATTGTTGTACAGCACGTGACGTGCACATGGTCCACTAGTATCGATTAAAATTGAAAGGTTTAGATTGCCTCGTTGCAAGAGTGGGCTTTATTCAGAAAAGATTTTAATGGTAAGAAGCCCAAAGCAGATAATAACATGGACCAATAAAAGAAGAAGGCGACTCAAAGGAGCAAACAATGGCCCAACTTAAATAAGCCCCAAAAAAATGGAAACACTTTTAGGTCGTGCTTGAATCAAATGATTTCAAATTTATTGATTTTCAATGTATTTTTTAAAATCAATTTTTTTCATATTTATATAGTATTTTATGTTAATTAGAATGAATTTCAAGTTCACCTAATAATGTTATGATTTGAAATTCATTCAACTTTATATAACTATTGTGTCTCGCACGTATTATTCTATTGAATAATATATAAATATAAAAATATGCACTAGTACTAACACAAAATAAAATGGTGTTAAATATATATAGAGTAGTAAATAGAGTTAATTACATATTGCTTACTTTTAATAAAATTTATAAATTTTTCAATAATATAATTTTACTATCTTCAAACACATTCGTAGTTTGATTTGATTATAAATTATTAAAGTTTATAATATTTTGTAAATTTTATCAAGTTTGTTTTCCATCTAATCGTAACTGTCAAATTTATTTATGAACTTAAATTATAATTCTAATTTAATTATGAAATTTATTAGATCTAGTCCACTCTCATTTATATCCTTTCATTTTATAATAATTGATTATTTTTCATCTCTTACTATATGATTTTAAACATTTTCGCTTGTTGCAAGATAATAGCATATATTATTTGCTATTACAATTGGACTCCATGAATAAATTCTAAATTAAATTAATTATATTATTTATTAAGTTATTCCACTATCATATTTAATTTCCAATTTTGTAGACAAAAACTTACGTGGGACGATCTCACGGATCGTATTTTATAAGACATATGTCTTATTTGGGTCATCCATGAAAAAATATTATTCTTTATGCTAAGAGTATTACTTTTTATTGTGAATATCGGTAAGGAGAATCCCTCTCACGGATAAAAATTCGTAAGACCGTTTCATAGGAGACCTACTCCACATATAATGTACTATCTTTCATCTACATTTTTATAAGAATAAATAAAAATAAATATACATAATCGTGTTAGAAATAATGACAAAATTAGTTTTAGAAATAAAGACAAAGTAGCATAATACATTAAAGGGCTTTTGGGGTTAAAAAAGAAAAGAAAGGAAGCAAGAAAAACACGAAGAAGAGGATTTGTGAAGAATATACATATAATCACCCAATGACGCACAAGATAGAAACATTACAAAACATGCTTTTGATGAATCCAAAATTCAGTCCAATTACTCTATTATTCAAACTGATTAAACATTATTAAGATATTGGCTTCAAAACAATGGTGGAATGATTCAAAATACGTAAACTGAATTGGCCACCGCACTCGGCGGTGTCGATCTTGGACTGCCCTCGAGGAGGCAGCAGCTCGAAATTCTGCACCAGTCCCCCCAAAGTGATGCCAAGAATAGGCAATGCCAGAATAATGCCAGGACAGCTCCTCCTGCCAACCCCGAATGGCAGGTACCGAAAATCATTGCCATTAGTATCGACTTTAGACTCCTCTTCCAAAAATCTTTCAGGCCTGAATTCTTCGGGGTTTTTCCAGTGGTCAGGGTTGTTAGCCAGCCACCAAGCATTCACCAAGATCTTGCTTTCGGCTGGAATATCGTAGCCGCTTAGCTTGGCATCATGGAGGTTCATGTGGGGTACTAAAAGAGGAATGGCCATTCTGAGGCGGAGCGTTTCTTTGACAACTGCTTGAAGGTATGGTAGTTTGTGGATTTCGGGCTCCGTAACTGGTACTCCCGGGCCAAGCACGGTGTCTATTTCATTCCGAAGCTTTTTCTGAATTTCGGGGTGGTTCACTAATTCAGCAATGCCCCATTCAATTGACCAAAGTGTTGTTTCAATTGCTGTTCAAGGAAAAAAAAATGCTTTAGATTTGGCTTGATCATGAACGATTACTTTTGTCGAGTCAGTCATTCTCTTAAGAGTTCGAGTTTTTGAAATAATTTATTTCTATTAAATCTTGGTCTGAGAAAAAGTTTTAATTATATGTTTTAAGAGCTATTTCCCCTCAGTAAATCGAAAAAAGGTGTTAACAGTATATTTAATTTTCAATATTATCCTCTATGTCCTTGTGCTCGCTCTTTAAGTTGAAGTTGGGCCCAATTTTGGTGATCTACAATTGAAGTCCTCGAGCGATTGTAGCAAGAAATATAGACTATAGTTCGTGGGGTTACTTAAAACCACCACTAGTTTATTGGTAAGTACATTTAATTACCGACCAGGACATATTTGAGCCTTGAAATTGTCTCTGGGTCATTGTCATTTATTCAAATAATTATGAATCGATCAAGATCCCCAATCCCCATTTCCATACTTATCAACAACACAATCAGGAATCATCAAAGAATCAATTATACCAGGAGAAAAATTGGTTTTAAAAAATGGAAAATTTACCTGCAATAAGAACGAAAAGACTGGACAAATAAAGCAAAAACTCACCTGCAACGTTGATGTTCTCAACAATGTAAAGGACATTATCTTCATTGATTTCTCCTTTTTCTTGGGCTTCGATGATGTGATCAATGGCGCATTTTAGGCCATCTTTGTCTGTAGCATTCGTGCTCGCAAGCTTCCTATAACATGAAACTCTAGCTATTAGGCTATTTCCTCCAGAATAAGATGCGTAATGACCCTATTTCTTGATGACGCTAAAGCTTGAACGGATAGATGGTCAGTAGGTATGAGTAGTCCCTATAAATCATGTTTTCTTTCTTAAAAATTGAATCTTCTGAGGTAAAACTGTAAGGTATCCTAAAAATCAAGGGTGTTTCGACCCCACCAATTTTTTTTGGAAAACCCCACCTTTTAGAAAACGGAAAAGGATGGATCAAAAGAAGTAAAGTTAGAGCAATGATTGGGATAAAAAAAACAAGGTGGAAAAAAAAAAACTTACTTTCTCTCATCAACAAAATAGTCCTTGAATACTTGTAATCTTTTGTCTTTAACCTCCTGGCAGACCTTGAGATACCCTCTCAAAAATGGCCTCAAAATGGGAATGAAATCCCCGTAATTATAGTCAAAGCTCTGCGCCAATCTGCTCCTCTCCCCATTCAAAGCCTTGAGTTTATTGAACAATGGATCCTCTTCACTGTCAAACCTTCTATCAAACATGATCCGAAACATATTGTTGTACATCATTAACTGGAGTCTCCTCCGGAGAACGATCCCATTCGTGGAAGCTTCGGGATTCTTCTTCACGTCCTCCACCACGGCGGCCATCTCCGCCTCCCATCCGCGGCTGTTCCTCTGCACAACTTTGTTGGTGAAGAACGGCACCGTCATGATCCGCCTCATCTTCCGCCAATGCTCGCCGTACACCGTGAAGACCATGTCCTGACCTTTACCGGTGAATATGTCCAACACGACGTTGCGCGTGCGGGACCCGAACTCCACTCCTTGAGTGTGGAGGACCTCTTTGGAAAGGTCGGGGGAGGATACAACGACGAGGTTGCGCTGTCCCATACGGAGTAGAAATATCTCGCCGAATTTCTTGGCGTAGTCCACGAGGTTGCGGTGGTTCAGATCATCTCCGACTTGCAGCCAATTTCCGAAGATTGGGACGGGGATGGGACCCGGGGGGAGCTTGAATTTCTTGCCTCGTAGTTTGGAAATGACTGTGCCGGTGACTATGGCGAGGAAGAGGCCGAGAAGGGTCTTCTCGAGGAGGAGAAGATCCATGACTGGAAGCAGCTTATCTGGCCAGTGGTGGGGTTTCACGGCGGAGGATGGCGGAGTTGTCCAGTATTGTGGTGGAAAGTAGAGATTTATAGAATGGCAGGAGGAGAGTGGAGACAGGGTTTGACGGCGTCAAAGTTAACGGCTGTTTGTTAAAAATAAGGGAATTGACGCCGTCAAAGATACAGACGGTGATCCAGACGTGAATTTACGTTTAGGAAAGGATTTGAGGGTAGGTAAGCGGGTTTGGGGTACGGCCGTAAAGTCGCATTTAATTATACTTTCCTTTTTTTTGGGTGAAGTAATCTTTTTTTATTATTCTTTTAAATTTAAAAACTTGGTTGTTAATTATTATAAATATCTAGACTGATTGATTCATCTATCGATGTTTGAATTCCAATTTTGAAGGATTAAAATATTTTATTTTGATGTGTAAGAACTTCTCCTCTCAATTATATAATATATTTTATTTTCACATAAATTGTAAAAATATTATTGAGAAAACAAATCATAAAGACTAATTTTTTAATAAACTTTTATTTAATGATATTAAGAAATAAAAATCAAATACATTTATAGAAAAATGAGTATTTATTATATATATATAATAGATTTCTAAACTTTTGTTATTATATATATATATATATATATATATATATATATAAGCATTTAATGTAATAAATGAACTTCTCCCCTGTTCATAATTAACTAAGGGGTTTGGTATGACCACACTGATCGTCGACGATTCTTTTGAAATCCAACCACTTTCATAAAATTACAAAATTATAAATTCTTTGTTTGAAAAAAAAAAAATTGAATTTCCTATTTGTTTACGAAAACGTTATATTTTTTTAATTTTATCATTATTTAAAAAAAAAACCATATAAACCAGCAACACATGTATCGAAATACTAGTTTTAATAAAATAATCACAGTTTGCCTATTAAAAACTTCTGAAAGGATGCCATGTTATGATATCAAGTTAAAATTGAAAGATAATTCTAATTTCTCAAAGATAAAGTAGGATTTTGTAATTGTGGGCAATTGATCTTTCTGAATTAATCATAATTATTTTTTTCAATTCTAAATTTAATATTAAATAATATTTTTTTATTTTATCCACGTCATGTTATATATTTTTTTACAACCCTACCACCATGGATGGGGACAGTATTTTCAATCAAACCTAACCCCGAAAATGATTTCTTGCAATTCGGCTGATATTTTATTTCTATTACAGCGTTACGTAAGGTAGTAAAGTCAACTAATATTAAAAAACTTTTAAATTAATTATTAATTTGACTCACGATAACACATATTTTTATATTAATAATAAAAAATAATATATTTTTTATATAAAAAAATTCGAAAAAAAACGATGAAACCAAGAAAATAACCGATAAATGAAAAGCCTAAAAAGTCACAAAATCTACATTTTACAACGAAGAACTTATTCAATCTTTATTAGCTGAAATCCAAAAACAAAAAACAAAAAACAAAATCGACTTGATTATTGGTTGATAGCTATATCGATACATCGATTAACAGAGCGTCGACTCCGTTAAAAAAATTATTGCGCGTACCAAGAAATGTTAACTATCAAATTGTCAATAAAAGCTGCAAATAGTTTAGATTAGGAGACTATATTTATTGTTTAAGAGGATCCTTAATTCGTTGAGGGTTTTAGAGATTAAGGTAAAAGTTTGTAGCATTTATCTTCTCTTCTCTTTTCTTCACTTTATATTTTCATTGTTTAAAAAATATGAATGGTACATGCAGGTGGCAAGTATCGACTGAGATGTTTTGTAAGGTGGAAAAACAATTATTTTTGTTTCATTGATGTCCTTATTTGGATCTTTAAAAATTTTAATAATTTTTATTGTAACTTATTATATGAATGAATCATGATGTGATGAAAACTTATTAACAGTAACAGTGGAAAGAAATTTAAGAGCTCTTTAAAAATCATTATAAATTACTATTAGTGGTGTTTTTCAATATCCTTTTCAAATGCTCTTAGAGGGGTTTATTCTTAGAAATGCAATCACTAGAAAAGGTAAATACATCAATTCAAAGAATAGCATATCAACAATTAAGAAAATTCATCACATAACCATTTACAAACGATTAAAACCTTAAGGGTCTTGCGTGCAGTAAATACATGTCAGAGTTTTCATTATTGCTCTCTTATCTCGTAAGCATCCATAAAAAATATGACTGAATCGAATTGATATAAAAGTTGAAATTTCTAAAGTTTTCTAGTGAACATTCTTCCCACAAGAAAAAAGGATTGTCGTAGGAGTTGTTCAAATATCCGAACATCCAAAAACATCTTTGTATTATTTACATTTCATTCGACATACTCTTGATAAACCAACTATTTTCTTACTTGACAATTTTGAGTTTTCAATCTGTCAGAGTCTAGCATGCTTCCGCATTTAACTTATCTGAATAGCCAACTGACATTGATTTATCGAGAATTACAAAATTCAAAGTTGTTAACACAACCAAATTTCAGACAAATTATTGTGATTGTATATTGAACTCATTTTCTAATAGTATATCACTCGTGCGATGCATATATTGACATATATTATCATTGTATGTAACCAATTATTAAAATTAATGAAATATAAGTATTTGAATAATCACTTAAAATTATTGATATAATATAATGAATATATTTAAATTTTGAATATTCTTATAAAAAATTATTATACACAAATGTTTAGATCAAATTGACTTCTTTAGCATTACAATCGGTATATTGGCTTAGTGAAACTGTTGTTAATAATAATAAAAAAGATATCTAAACAAATACATATTATTCTATCTATCAAAATTTTAAAGATTAAATAAATATTTTTCAAAAATTTATGTCATCTATTATATGATTTTTTAATTATTTTTTTAAAATATGTTAAAGAGTTATTATATAAAGTTTTGATTAAGATAAACTATAATAATAATAATAATATCAATTTACGAATATTCAATATATCAAAAATTCAAGATGATATTTTTCACTGAAAAATTGAAAAACATAATATTATATAAAATTGTATATTTTATTTAATATTTTAGAGATTAATGATTACTTAATTTATGAAAGTAACACAAAACTCAAAACCGTATTCAAAATTAAATAAAATAATAATTATAATATTTAAATATAATTTATATTTTCAAATGAAGTCAAATTCAAATTTGAATTTTTAAAATAAATAGAAATCAACTGAATTATTTATACAATTTATACTAACAACTCAATATATCAAATTAACACAAAATCATATATCAAATTATATGAATTGATACTAGAATGCAAAAATTTAGAAGTAGATTATTTTTTTAAGTGAATTTCAATTTGAATAAATTCATAAATCACGATTGAATTTACATAAATATGAATTAAATTCAAATTAGAACTGCCAAAATAATAGTATAATCAATGCATATAATAAATGAAGTTTATATTCAAATATTTTTAAATTTACGTTACAATATTTTAAAGAAAATTGAGATGTCTAGATAAAAAAATGGATAAAAATGGATAAAATTAATATTTTTCAATCATTTATTACATATCACCTATTTCAAAATTTCTAATAATTTTTTTTAAATTTGAAAAAGATCAGTTCATATATTATATATATATATATATATATATATATATCCTCTAAGTAAATACAGTAATTAATTATAACAAATTTTTTATTCTACTAAAGCATTCACTAAATAAGATGAAATTTTTCATTATAAAATTTGCTTTTTCAATAACTTTTTTAAATTGCGTGAAAATTCAGATAGACCTATTTACACGAATCAATTGAAATATAAATGAACACTAAGAATAACTACTGAAAGGGAGCCAATTGCTATTAGTGACCCCAATCTTCCTTCCACTGATTTAAAATTTGAGATGTCAAATGAATTCTTTTAGTCACAATATATGAATAAAAAAAAGTTAAAAAAATCATTAATTGACATATAATATATATACACACACACAATCACGACACCAAGGAATAGGATAGTCTCAATAACTTATTTAAAAAAAAACAGAAATACTAAATTCATTTTAATTATCGGACAAAAGAAATACACATGAATGCGAATGATGCCCTTTAAGAAAACAATAATCGACAAGGGAATCCAACACATTACACTTAGTATCATCGCGTCTTCTTCTTCCTTTTAGAACTCAGTGACAACCGTAACACCGCAGCTGAAGTAGTTCATGATCATCTGCTGAATGCTAGAAACACAGGACCGAAACAAAATCCGGATTAAGACAGCCCGGTAAACATGATACACCTCAAAAGTACGACAAACTCAGGATGCCATTACAGGCAATCGCTTGTGGCCCAAAATGACCTGACGAAGCTTATGATACCCATCGCGGTAATGCTCGAGCGAGAAGCAAAGTTGCCTGATTGCCTCTCGTTTCTCTTCTGCTCCTTCTAGAATGGTCTCTTGTTTCCTCTCTACTTCCCTTTCCAGTTCTTTAACCCTCGATCCCAGCTCCTCTGACAATTTGTGTGCCCTCTCGGCTCCAGCAATCAATTTAACGTGCTCAATATGCAGTTGGTGCAGATGTTTGCTCATTTGATCGATCTGATCATCTTTCTTGGACATCTGACTTTCGTGTTTGAGCTTTAATGAATCAAAGGTTTTGTTTAGTTCTTCCAAGCGATCATTCCTCTCGGTAATATCAGCATTTAACTGATCTATTTGAACTCGGAATTCACCTCCATTCTCGTCTTTTCCAGCCTTGGCCAGTCTCAGTTCGTCTTCTAAGGACTGACGACGTAAATCCAATTCTTTTAGGTTGTCCTCCAAGTGAGTTTTTCCCGTTGTCATTCTTGATATCTGTGTTTGAAGTTGCTCGTTTTCTTCAGATAAGCTCATCTTGGCATTAGATAACGTTTCTTTTAATTCCCGGATAACTCGATCGCTATCTGAAAGGCAGGTTTTGTACCTGATTATTTCATTTTGCAGCTCCAAAATCTTTCTTCTCTCTTTCTCGAGTTTGTTTTTTGTGTCCGATGCCTCTGTTTGAGCTGATTCAAGCTGATTCTGCAAGTTCTGAATCAAAGAGCCTTTGCTCATAAGTTCCTGCCTGAATTTCTCGATTTCCTCCACTGAATCATGAAGCTTCTCTTGCGCGATTCTCAGCTCTTCTTCAAGCATCTGAATGTTGTGGACAGAGTCAGAATCCTCCGCCTGTGAACGATTGCTGTTTTTCCCAAGCTCTAGGGCTGGACTTAGCTCCTCTAATGAATTAGAATCCAAGACTTTAGGATCAGTAACAGAATTGTTTGAATCTTCCAAAGACTGATGATACTTTTGAAGCTCGATTGTCAAGTGAGTAATTTCTTCTCCAGAATGCTGTATCTTTTCTTTAGCAACTCGCAGTTCCTCTTCATAAACAGCTATCTTGGAGGAAAATTCAGCATTCCCATCGTGGGATTTCTTATGCTCTTCAGAAATCTCTTCTTGGAGCATCTTCAGCTTCTCTTTCACCTCCCCAAGCTGGTTCTCTAACTCAATATTCTTCTGACGCAACTCTTGTGTCTCACCATCATTGCTCGGGGTGATATCGTAATTATCAATGGAGGAATCATCGGTTTCCGATTCAGAACTAGATGACCCATCTCCTTTATTATTTAATTCCGAGCCACTGCCACCACTACCAAGAAAAACATCAAATCCCGCTGTACGAGAACGGGAGTTACCATGACTTTTCTTTCGATCAGAAGAATGGATACTCTGTTCTGAACCCACATCAGAAACTCCGGAACATTGAGATACAAGATCGGAGGGTATGCTTTTTCGGAGTTCTCCGGCGACGACATCATATCGCTCAGCCAATGATCGATGTCTTCGATAAAACTCCTCAACCAGATTGACCAATTCTGGTCTCCTCTTATAATACAGTTCAGCCTTTTTGGCAAATGAATCTGCGTCCCCTTCGATGATTTTTAGCATTCGTTTGACAATCTCGTCTATTTCTGAAATCAATTAAATATAATATATTGTGTCATACTTTTTATTAATGTGGTGCACAAGAACATTATATTTGAAACCAAAGTCCATAATATGCAAGAATTTAGTAAATGACATTCTGTGACAGAATCCTTTTTAAGATGAGAGGTTCAAATAATTTTCTGTTACTACTACTGTTTCATCAACTGAGAATGTTCATATGTGCCTCAGTACACTTATTGTGTACCCAAACAGCTTTTTTAACTCATCGAATACGTAACGAAATCAATGTAATGGAAACCTTATATTCAACCAAATGTAGCCAAGATATTATACAATGTTAAATGTATGTTCCATTCCAAATATCTAACCTTCAAGATTTTCTTGTAGCCACTTGGAGTTTGTAGGACTAATGTGGCTATCCCACCACCAAGAGTGTGACTTCTTTGATTTCAATCTCTTCATTCTATTTGGCCTCGCCTACTAGCAAAGGAGTTTAATATCTCGTGAGAAACAAGCAAACGGAAAGCGGCAAAATAAACAAACTAATCTATAATAGTGTTAATATGTATGTATGCATCCATTGCATTACATTAAACTATTACTATCGACTCTCTTAAGTTCGCCGCACTAATTTACTGTTAAGAATCATCCGCAAATTAGTCCGTAGGGATGGACCTAGCAGGAGCGAGCAGGGCAGTATTCTCCATTTAAACAAAAAGAAATCTTGAAGTTGTACTACTAATATGCCTGGAGGATTTTTCTGGATATGCTTCTATGTATTTACATGGCATCCCTTTCACATAGATAGTACTTCAATTGACAAATATGCCTGGAGGATTAGATTTACATTTTTAAATTAAAAATATAGTGTCGAAACAAGTTTCTTACATCTTTTGGTACCATTACTGCAAACTCAAAGCAACCTGATAGTTCTGAATTCTTGGTAGAAACAAATGAAATAACTCATTCAATAAGTATGAGTTGCATCTTGAAGTCCATTTTACAAACTCACATCTTATCATATTACATTTTAATAAATTCTTTCAACTAGCGTCTGATACACCCAAATATCATAGAACAAGAACGAATTTCTTGAAAGCCACTATGGCATTAAACAAACACACCATAAGTTCCCACAACAACACTAGGAAGCTAGAACAAAATAATCAACCATTCATTTTCTAAACTGGCGGACAGAGTATGTTCGACCGGAGAAAATTTTGAGGTTTGATCAAGATTTTGCAATTTTGAATGTGTTTGTACACAAATAAACCAAAACTTTTGGTTTCGATTACCTTTGTTTCATCTCTATGTGAAGTACTTGATAACTTTTGCACGTAAACAATCAAAGCTATCAACAAATACAAATCAGAAAAATGAAATAAAAAAACATATAAAATCAAAGTAATAAAAAGTAACACCGACAAAAGATGTTGGATAGAAGGAGAACAAAAATTTTGGTACCAGAGCAGTTTATCTAAGTCTCCGATCATTTATATAACCGTAAAGATAATAATATTAATAATAACAATAATATTAAATAAAACCGAAAAAAAATTCGATAATATTTATTACTAATAACTTAAATATATTATTTATGGAGGAACTTGTGAAGATGGGAAAAGCTTCATAATCCCCAGCAGCAAAAACTAGTAGGAAAAAAAAAAACCGAGATAAAGAAATCAGTGGAAGAAGAGGGATTTTCATGAAATCAGTCGACAAGTTACCAGAAAAATATAATAATTATGCGAAAAATAATCGAACAAAAGTTGTGCAAAAAGAAAGCAAAAGAATGGCCAGAAAAAATGGCTCACCTTTTATGATTATTTCTTGATGAAAGAAATCCAATGGATCTAGCTTCAGCGAGACAGATCGGAAAGAGAGGCTGCGAGGAAAAGTACATCCAGCGTATACTTCCGTTGTATATCTTTTAAGTCAAACGTAACCTTGTCTTTACATGTACCTGTCTGGTATTTGTTCGTAGTCGTTTTGTACGTGTTGAGAGTGTATATTTTCACAGAGAGTTCGAAAATAGTTTATTTACGGTGTAAACGGTATTTAAAAAATTTATTTTTATCGAATTGCAAATGATTTCCACTAAAAAAAAGAAGAAGAAATTAAGTTACCAATTTCATTCTGGATTTTTGGTGTCAATTTTTCTGATAATGAGTTGTTTGTTGTTCAAATTGACATATTCACATATGGATTTTAATAAATAAATATTGCATAAAAATAATTTAGGAATCATTTCTCTGTAAAATTGATAATCCCCAAGTACTACCTAGTTTCAAAATTTATCGATTATCGGAATAGGAGACAAGAGGAGATCGGTTGCTATATTCTGTTACTGTCAAATTATCTCACTGATCAATTATATTTATCAGACGAGTTAATTTGATTTATACAAGTCATGAAAATAATATTTTTTTGTCATAAATAATAATATTTTTCATATGTCGGATCGGAGATATGTTTTCACAAAAAATCAAATCATAAGACAGTCGAACAAGAATTTTTGTGTAAAATAATAGCAAACTTCGGTGTTTTACCTCCATAATTAATAAAGATACTGTTGGTAAAAATCTGTCATTGGACTAATCTTATTTAATTTTGACATGCAATCCCATTTTGATAAAATTTAAAATAACAGTGAATAGCATATCTATTCCAAATCGAACTTTCACACTTTTGGAGTTCAAATTAGTACCATTAAACACTTGATTGAATCATTGGCTATGAGTAATTAATGTCACTCAAACACGTAATTCATTTTAAATCAAATACGTAACTATCTTTTAAAAAATACTATAAATTACTTATAGTGTCTAATATTCCAGCTGGGCCTTCATGGAAGCTTGCTATGAGATTATTTTCACGGAATCGTATCCGACTTTCCCGCAATTTACATGTTCATATGATTGAATTCTTGAATTCCGAAATAATGTAAAAATAAGTGTTTCTAATCATTGCTGATTTGACTCAGGACCTGTTCCAAAAAAATCAAAATATTTTAAACTATTTGTTGAAACGTACAAAATCAGAAAAAACATCTGAAATTATTTCAACATTAAACCTTAGACACTGTGACAGTTCTGAAGTCAAAAATCTTTTCTCATGGTAGCTTGCTGCAGTCTTTACGGAAACTTTCGTTACTGGGTTATCACACACTTCACATGTTTCTAACGATTCACATGACATCATCAAATGATATAAGTTTTGGATAAAAATCTACAACACAATAGAATGCCCTTGTTGACGATCCTTTGCTCCAACAGCGTCAAGGGTTCCTCGAACAATATGATATCTTACACAGTATAAATCCTTAAACTCTTCCCTCTCTTACTAAAACCGAAGCTGTTTGCATTTTAACATTCAACAAATAAAATATATTTTTCAAGGTAAATTTCTTTATTTTTTTTTCAGTAGAGAATGACAATTATTACAATCGAGTCTCATACTAGAAACATCGTCTTAAACTTGAGATCTTAACGTCAGATGAAGCTACCATCGAAGATCTCAACCAAACCATTAACAATGGCTGCAACCAGTCGCCAAGTTTCACCGGAACTAGTTTATACCAATATGAAGGATACAGATTTAGCTCCACCCCGGTTTTTGCTACTTTATCCGTTGTAGCCCTGGTGTCGATCACCTTGTTGTTGCATGAAGGTGTAATAAAACCAGGTATAACATGTTGAATCAAACTGCACAAAAAGCTTCACAAAACATATTGAGAAAACTACAGTGGTTTCTCTTAAAAGTCGATATTAAGGATGATTGTTCAAGCCTTAGGACTGTTGATATGTAGTTTTCATCTGCCTCCACGTTGAATCCAAATCATAGAAAACAAGGAACACAACGCTGGCTGCATACATTTGAACGATGAATTTGAAATGTAACATATCTTGAGTTAATATTAAATCCATCGTAATTTCTATTACATCTACATAGATTTAGTAATTGATATATTAGAAATTGACCGAATATACATATTAATCCAAGTAATCAATTGGATTTAAAATCCATTAATTTGAAATCCATAGAAAAAAAAATTCATACCCAAAAATATTCAAATTCATCCCAATCATTCATAATCTCCAAAAGGAGGCCTCAGAAGTAGTCGATAACATTCTTCACCTAAAAAATCAGACAATGTAGGCAATAGTTTCGATCATCATAGGCCCCCTAAGTAAATTTTGAACAAAAAACGAATGGAAAAGGGAGAAGCTTCTGAACATTCAAAACTCTGCAAGCAGCAAACAAGTTGTTTACGCCATCTCCACCGCCTCATGCCAGATTAGACCCGATACACGGATCCGAAACAAATAAAATCAAAATTTCAGAAAACCAGAACCCGACACACAGATTTTACCTCCTAAATTTAGTAAAGCGTTCCAAAATTTTCTCCCGAAATTCACACTCACAAACGTTGATTTCTGAGATTTATTCCACCATTTCAGCTGTGGGATTCTCCAGAAAACTTGAAACCTAGAGAATGCTGCTGGTGTGCTTGCGATTGTGAAACCTGGCGGCCAGGATACGGACTCCAGGGTTTTTAAGTTTTAACTTCTGTATTTCAGTGGATATGGGCTTATCAGGTATTGGGCTTCATCGAAATGGGTTTCCACGAACGGGCATTTGGCAGAAGATGATATTTTTACAGCCCAAACCCACTTACCCCAAAATGACAAACAAACGATCTTAAGCCAACAAAAATTCACATATTTTTATTGTTAAAATAATTTTAATCAATCAAGCCTATCATTATTTAAGTATTTTCTTCAATAATAAATAATAAATAATAAAAATGCTTAAAATTAATGTCGTAGTTATTATATTATTGAAGTACTTTAAAAAATAAAAAAAGATGGCAACGAGATAAATCATTGAGGCACTCTTTTTTTTTACAGCTGAAATCTTGTAATTTATTAAAAAGAAGATAGATTCGCAATTACAAGTTTAATTAACCACAAAGGAAAAGATTCATGCTCCCAAACAAAATGAGAGGAGGATGAAAAAGCAAAAGCATCAACCGAGTGAGCCACTCGGTTAGCCGATCTCCTGACATGAAAAAGATGAGGGCTCTCGAGTGCCTCCATAAGTATGCTAATATCCGCAGCAATAGAACCCACATAACTAAGATCATCTTCTGGCCTTGTGACTGCTTGTACTGCAAGAAGAGAGTCCGAGGTGATTTGATGAATCTGAATGTTGTGCTGCCTAGCGACTTTCAAGCCAACCTGGATGGCAAGAAGCTCGGCCATTGTAACAGATTGGGCCTTGTCAATCAATTCTCCGAAAGCCAAAATCGGTTGTCCCTCATGATCACGAATAACTCCACCGACTGTGCAACTAGGATATCCCTCTTTATAAGCTGCATCCACATCCAACCGGAATTGGTGAACTAACGGGGCAGACCAAGTGCTTTGAGAGCTGATCAAATTTGACTCTTTGCCGCTCATAACTGAATCACGTGCCGCACGAAATTCCCGGAGCATATTTTCACACCAATCAGCATCCAATTCTCGAGCCTTACCATTACATTCATGAAGATAGCGAAGCCTCTCATTCCAAGTGGCCAAAGTACGCATGATAAACAGTTCGAAATCAGGTTTACTCATCTTCTCCTTCATCCCTAGAAATATATCAAACACGTTTAAGTGGCGAAGCTGCTTAAGAGACGAGCAAATCCAGCTTCTTTTCCAACAAGATTTCACAGCCGGGCAAGGAAATAGGGCATGACTGGTTGTATCCCAGTTAAATTGACACAACGGACACCTTCCAGTAACCGGAACATGATGTGTAAGTAGGTTTTGTTCCGTTGGAATAATATTGTTAAGCGCTCTCCACCAGAATATTCTCACTTTTGGAGGAATCGATAGTGACCACAGGAACTTCCACCAGCCCTTTTGGAGAGGGGCCGAGCACGAGGGAGGCTGTTCATAGAGGCCTTGGGCAGCCTTATACCCATCCCGTACCGTATATATACCTTTCTGGTCATATTTCCAAAATTTCGTATCATTTCTACTTGTCAGAGTGATGGGAATAGAAGTGATTTTCTGAGCAATAAGTGGAGAGAAATTCTTTTGGATCAGAGGCATGTTCCATCTACCATCTCCCACCTTCCAACACAAACCTTCAGCAAGTAAAGGCCTGCTCCACATCAACGCTCTCCAGATGGAAGAAGGATTGCTGCCCATATCGGCTTCCATAATATCCTGATGGCGAAAATACTGGCCTTTCAAGACTCTTGCCACCAAAGATTCAGGTTCCGAGATAATGCACCAAATCTGTTTAGCTAGTAGGGCCTGATTGAAAGTCTCCAGCTGTCTGAACCCCAAACCACCCATGCATTTCGGCTTACACAAGGCTGGCCACAATTTTCAGTGCATTCTCTTTTTCCCTGCGTCTACTCCCCACAAAAAATTAGAACATTCACTCTCTCTTTCTTCACACACCGATTTGAGAATGCGAAAACAGGACATAGCAAAAATGGGGATACCGAAAGATTTTTTACCTGATTGGATCATTATGTTAAAATAAATTGTTTATAATATTATTTTGTTTTTCTATAATGTTTAATTTGTTAATCTTTATATTTTTTCTTTATTATTATCTCAATAATTTAGTAAATATTCGTAGCTTATTCAAATTAATTCAAATTTGATAAAATACAATCATAAGTAGATAATAAAAATTTGGGTAAGATACGGATTTTCAATCTTTCGACGACGGATATAAGTATGCAAATTAAATTTAATACTCGATAAAGAAAAGGATGAATTTGAATATAATAAATGAAAAACAGACGGAAGACGTAAAATTTTATATCAACACGACCCATTGTCATCTTTAATTGTATGGTCATAGTATCATGTCCTCTGCACGTATTTCGTGTCCGTCGAATTTGATATTCTTGAACAAGTACACTAAATATTTGAGATGTACGTCATTGAAATAGATAAATAGCATGCTTATAATAAGTTAGTTTTGATTGATATATTTTTATCTTTTTTAGTATGTGACATTTAGCCTATTGGACAATTTCATTACAAAAAAAAATATTACTGATAAGTAGTCAAAATATAATAATCGACAGGAATTAGTCTAAGTCCCCCTAAAGGATTATTAAATGAAAATATGTTTATTAAAGGAAAGAAGTTGCTAGTTGAAGTTGAAGCACGCTTTATTCCAAGCCAATCAAATAAATTAATAATTAAATTAATCAGCAGTGCGGTTTTTTCACTCCAGTTTCCAAGCAATTTGTTGATCGAGTATTAAGGAACACATTTTGTGGGTAAATTTTTTTTTTTTTTTTTTTTTTGATATTGATTAAAGAATTTTAATAATTATATTTATCTTTTATTTTAACATGTATTTAAATTGTCACATAAATTTATGTGAGACAATCTCACAGGTCAATTTTGTGAGACTGATCTCATATTTGGGTTATTCATGAAAATATATTATTTTTTATCTCAAAAGTATTATTACAAATATGGATGGGATTAACTCGTGTATGGACATGATTAACTCGTGTCACATATAAAGATCCGTTAACTACAATTTAAAATACAATAAAATCAAATTTAAAAGTAAATATTTGAAAAAACCATATCAAACATATAGAATTTAATATGTATCCATGCCAAAAAAATTAACAAGAGAAATTACATTTAGAAAACATAACAATATTTTTGCTAAAAATAAATGAATTTTGATATATATATTTGGCAAAGATTTTTGGAGAGAATAGTGGGAGGCGGCGGCTAAATGAACGGCCACGTAGAGAGTTTGGTCACATTTGGTCACCAACCATTGGACCCATCCAATTCTTTATTCTTATCCCTCTTTTTTCCACGCAATTTCCAGTCATCGGTTTCTTTGTGCGTTGAAAAAAGATTCATATTTCGTTGATCGCACTTGGATGGCAAATATTCTTACCAATTTTAAGAAACATATACAAGGTTCATTGAGTCACGTTTAGATCGATGAATTTCAAATTAATTAATTTTAAAAGTATTTAAATATGTTTTTATTGTTTCATTGCAAATCATAAAAATAATTGTAACTGATAAATTTCAAATTCATCTCTCCAAATACGTCTAAAAAGATTTATACATCTATTGAAAATTAAAAGTCTTTATTGTTTTAAAAACGAATCTATGTATCTACAAATATGACTCATTCCAAAGCACAGTGGGAGACTTCTCACAAAATGTTATCTTCAAATTGTTTGCTTGTGTTGATTATAAATAAATTAGTTCAAATAAGTTAATTCACGCTCTAGATATTTTTGGATGTGACCTTATATCTATCTAATTGTTCGCGCTTCATATAGCTGACTATTTGTTCTCCGATCGAGAAATATTTCGCTAACTCCTCTTGTCTCGTCTCCTGCTGCTCTGTTCTTATTCGTGACAAAGTTCATGTACTTGTTTAAAAAGTGACGTCCAAAAAATGTTATTTCACTTAATAAGGCTAAACATGACCAATTTCCTACTTGAGAATGCTTCTAAACTCAAAGAGGTTAAGAGAGATGTTGAACCAGTCAGTGTTATAGAGGTATGAAATCGTTCTGATTTCATATGACGAAATTATGTATTGAATGGATTGACCGATTCACTCTAAAACGTGTTTTGAAAAAAAAAAAAAAAAAACAAAGAGTTATGAAAACCTTTTGAAAGAAAGTACAAAACCCATAAAATCTTGAGTTAAAATCTCACTTGAAAATAAACAGATGGTCTAGATAAGAAACCTGGACCTCAGTCGTATAAAAATAAATAAATGGCCACAGTCCCAGCACCAAATAAAACAAGTGCTAACGTTATTTTCATTAGGTGTAGCATCGACTGGGGATGGGTGACCGGTTCCACAGTGTGAAATACACCCAATGACCATAGCATTTGCCGTCGAACCAAGTGTAGAAATGCGCAGGGCCACCCCAGGCATGAATTTATTGAACTAGGAAACCCAACACAAACCACATATTCTTTGTCTAAGACTCTAAATGGACTAGGATATTTCGACGACTGCTAGAAATTACAACTTAATTTACTATTCAATACTGTCTTTATCATATGGATTCGTCAAGTATATCATTTTAATTAGTTAATCTTAAAATAGATTTAAAATTACCTTAATTAGAAATTGATTATTGTCAAAATATCACCGATTGCGATGTTCTTCACAAACAATCGCTTTGTATAAATAAATAATGTAATAACAAGAAAATATTATATGATTTGTATTGGAAATTAATTTTTACAGTACATTAAAGTTATCTAATAGCTTGATTCTAACTAGAAATACACACACAAAATCTCCTATCAAAGACTTCGCTGCGGTATATAATTATATATATTTATATAAATATTATATATATGTAGGATTATAGGATTACTAAATACAAGCTCTTAAGACAACTAATGACAAATCCGAACATTATATAATAAATAAAGTTCCCGCATCATTTTTGGCCAATCCTATAGCGCCACGTCAAGATCAGCTGATGTCATGATGTCGTTGATAAAGTCATCAAAGTCAAACTCGCCGAATTCGTCGGCCAGGTGATCCCTCGACATCCTTATGCCCGGCAGGCCCAACGGCAAATCAAAGTCAAACCCCAAATCGTCGACGCCGTAACCGAGGCTTTCGAAAGCCGGAAAATCCTCGAACCGGAGGACTGATGTCGGAGACAGTGCGGCGTCGTTTCCGGAGGAGACGGGCTCGCTCTCTGTCGCGGAGTCTATGACGGGGGAGGCAACAGGGAAGTTGGTCACAGCGGCGTGGCCTTTCAATTTAACGGCCGCGCTGTCGTAAACGGTGGCAGCTTCTTCCGGGGTGTCGTAGGTTCCCAGCCAGACTCGTTTTCCGATGGTCGGGTCCCGGATCTCGGCCGCCCATCTCCCCCAAGGCCGCTGACGCACACCCCGGAACTTTTTCCGGCTGGTGACGTCATTTCCAGTCGGACTCCACCGCCTTTTCTTGTTGAAACGATCTTTATCTCGTACAGGTAGCTGTTGCGTGGACGGTGTACGGAAACTTATCTCTTCCACGTGCCTCTTGACTCTTCGCGAGCAGAGTCCTGCGGCGGAGTCGGATTCATCGCCGGATGATTCCGTAGCGTCGCCGTCTGTTAGAATGATTCTAACTACTTTCCGGGTTCGCTTTGGATCAGCGGTGGATCTCCGGTGATTTACAAGCTTGGAAGTCGAGACAACGTGTTCCGTAAACTTGAATGGTCGCTTGACTTCCATTGCTCTGGTATCCAAATAGACTAAAGCATAAACACAACAAGAAACCCGTAAGTAGTGGAGCCGCTCTACCACCTCACATAAGCTCAAAATCAAAAGCCAAATGAAGAAAAAAAACAAAACGATGATGAATTTCTTTCCAAATAATCTTTAGACCAAAGGAGTTGAGTAAAAAATCCGCAGTAGCAGTACTCAAGTACTGAAAGAGGTGAAGACGGAAGAGACGGAAGAAGTTCACAATAGTTTACAAAAGCAGAGAAAGCATTAAAGCAATTAGACAACTGCTTCAGTTCTCTATAGGCATGCACCGGTACATATATAGAACATACAAAGGGAGAAGAAGTTGTGGGTGTAGGGTCGCACAGGTTTCAAGAAAGAGAGGGAAAAGGGGGTGTGATTCAGGCAGCAAAGCAGCAGCAGCTGTAATTAAACGCGCCTTTTTCCCTTTGTTTTGGCGGGAAACAAGCAAAGACGAGACAACAGAGTGGTGTGTGGAGTGGAAAGAACAGATGGACGCAGGATCCTTGCTGCTACCACAATATCTCATTCCCTCCCTCCACCCCGCCGTCTCTTTGTGTCCGCAGCAGCGAGCTTTGTCTGTATTTTATACTACCCCGAGTCCACATGTTAACATCAACATAAATAGTAAACAAAAAACAAAAAAACCCAAAGAAATAAAAAAAGAACTACAGGTCCACGGATTAGTGATTACATTCACTGTGATGGTTTTGTATACATAATTTTCCGAATAAATCTTCAAAGTTCATTTGGATGAAGTGATACAAACATCGTTTTATTAAACAATCCACGTAGAAGCGAAAAAATTACACATCTTCATGACAAGGAAGACTGCTTTAGAAAAAAAATTATGATCGAATTGGGTAAGGGAATAAGTGTAAAGTCAAGTTTAATGTAAAATCCAAATGTGGATTTAGTTTGGGCAATAATAAAGCAGTGGGGAGGGAAGAAAACATGGCTCCACTTTTAAACTATTTAAAATTTAATGTATGGCGAACAATTAATTGTTGGTTTATGGAAGAGTAGGAAGTTGTGAGAAGAAAGGAAGGATATAAAAGTGGAGCCTTTGCTATTCCACTCATTGATCACATAACAACGAAAGGCCAATAACAATAATACGGTGGAAAATTATATTGTCGCGGGGTAGAGTCGTAGGTTACTCAAATTCATGCCATCTTTCGATGGAGCTTGCTTTTTTTCTTCTTTTTTTTTAACAAAAAATAAAACTATTTGCAGTTTTAATATGGGGAATATATTTAAATTGTTGGTTTCTATTCAAAATATATATTGTGGTTAAATTATATAATCTTTTCACCAAATGAATTTATCAATATTTTCCTAAGATATACATTTAATAAATTTTTTTCCCAACATGATAAGATTGTTATGTATGAGTATGGTAAATTCTTCAATATGAGACCGGACTTTAGCCCAAGTGATCTCGTCAGCCCTCCCCATCTCATAGTTTAGAAATTATAAAAAAAAAAATTTCTTCAAATTAATAAATTACTCTTTCCCAATTAATTCAATATATTTTTATAATTAATTAGTTCGTTCTGTAAACACTCACGCACTCGCACAGATGTCTGTCTTTGATCTAATTAAATTTTAATTTTTTTAAAAAATGAAAACTAATGGCCGAAGCACAGTCCACTCTTCAAAATCTTGAAAAATAATAGAGTTTACCCAACTCGATGCATAGTTAGTTGCCACTGCCGAAGGTGACACGGTATGTGTAGGATATATATCTTGTGAGACGATCTAACGAATTTTTGTTTATAAAATAAGTCAATAATATTCATATTTACAATAAAAATAATAATAATTTTTTATACACGACGCAAATAAAAATTTTTTTTCCACAAAATTAATCAATAAAACCGTGTCACAGGCAGTTTTGGGCATGTTTGCGAGAGGAACATTTGTTGACCAGGTTATGTGGATTGGTTAATTTAAGATAAACAGTGTCAGATGTTGTACGTGTCAGATTTTGATTCACCTTTTTTATTTCGATAGTGGGAAATAGCATTGATGAGGTTATTAATTATGGATACTGCCTTTTTTTTTCACCTGGAATTACCCACCACAATTAATATTTGTTCCTCCACTAGTCTACGTTGACTTCATTTTTGTATTACCTAGGGCGGTGTGCATGCTGAAGTTATATTTAAAAAAAACATTTAAATATTTATAACATTTTAAATTGTTTTTATTAAAAGAAAATTATTTTGACGTTTTTATAAATGTTGAAAAATTGTTTTTGTTTTTGTTTTTTAAATAAAAATAGAAGCATAACCCACATACATTATAGCTTTTAGATTTTTTTTAAAATAAATGTTTTTTTTAAATAACGTTTGTAATCAAATAGTATTTTTTTTAAGAAGAAAGTTTTTTTTCTTTCTAAAAAAGTTCCCGACCAAACGGTTTGTGAATATGTAAATATTATACATAAATAATGAAATTAATTGACATATATATATATATATATATATTATTGAATATAATAAAATGTTCTGGAACGGTTTCGATAACAAGTCCTATCTATTGACTAATTCCAAAGTTCGATAAATATCAACATCACTGAAAATTGATGGAACAAGTTCAGAAATAAACAAGTGACAAGAAAATTGGAGAAGAAAATCAAAGCTTTGAGAAAATTCCCCAAACTATAGGCTAGAGTTTCAGTCTCCCCTCTTAGAATCTCACTACCCCATGTAGGGGGGGACACGACCAAAGTTCCCATGGAGTAAATAAATATAGCAGCCACGCCAGAGGCCGAGTTAGGATTTAAAATTATTTGGGTTAGCTCCGTCTCATACTATATTTAATAAAATAAATAATTAACTAAAAAATTAAAAATTAAAAATATGTAAATATTGATTTAATGAAAACATAAAACAAATGGTATTTAATATTTAATACATTCGAAAACATGAAGTTAAAACACTACTGAAGTTGTGCTTTTCGATTTTTTTTAGAATAAAACTCATTAATTATTAAATCGTTATCAAAATTTTCAACCAAATCTCGTTCGATGTAGATTATCATAGAATCTCCGAAAAACTATGATTCTATCTTGTTATGAAGAGTTGTTTTAACAAGTTTCATTGATGAAAATGTTCGCTCCGTTGTTGCTGTAGAAACGGGACGAGTTAAAATAAAACGAATCAAGCTGTCAATTAAATAAATATATCAGATTCGATAAATAAGTAAACGACGTAGATAAAAATGTATAAATCACCTATCAATCAAAACGTAGGTTCCTGAATTGATTTTTTAAATGAATTCAGCTTGATAAGTTATTTGGGTTGAAATCAATATTTGTTCACCCATAGATTGAATTGATGTATTGCCTTACTTTAATTCCAAAAAGGATTTTTCAATTTTTTTTACTATTAAGAATTATTGCGGTCAAAAGCCAAAGTCATTTCACATCATTTTTTGAAACCAATGGTAAAAAAAATAATGACATTGACAAACATCGAAGAATAATTTGGACATTAATAGAAAACAAAAAATTTGATACATCATTTAAGTCATTATGCACAAAATTTAAATAATTGATAAATCATATAATATCATATACTATGATTCACATGGAAAATATGCGCATCAAAATCATTACTTTATTTTTCTCAAAATCAATTATTATAAACATATGCTAGTTCATATTAAAAAATTAAAATTCTATAAAACTTTTAGTATTAATAAAAATTAAATAAAGTTTAAGTGACTTCAACTGTAGTGTAAAAATCCGCTCACAAGGTGTTGAAATTTAAACATAGGGGGAAAATTTATTTATTTTTCCTTTGAAAAAATACACCCATAATAACAATTAATAAGTCAAATAAGATATGTACAATTGATTGCCAAGTCAAGATTTCAAAACTTGAAGTGATAGATATGACTTTCTTATATTAAATTTAATATAAGTTAGTTTCACGGATTTTTATATATGAGATATGGTGATCTGATCCACAATTATCATAAAATATAATACTTTTAGAATAAAAATTAACAATTTTTCATAAGTCATGTCGATGTCGGAGATCCGTCTCACACAATTGAACTATGAGACGGTCTTGAAAAAAATTATGTGTAAATGAAACATGTATGTTAGCATTGTTATTTAATCTACATCAAGTGATAATAGGAAAACATCAACCACGCGATATACAGAATATCAAAGATAGATTTGAATGAAAATAACTAAATATTCTATAGAAAAAAATAAAAAAGCACATGCAAAGTGGGGTTAGTAAATAAGTCATGAAATTAATGATTAGAAAATTCTACAATCTATTGAAAATGAGTTTTGAAAAGTAAGAATTGGTAGGCTCACCGTCACTTTAGGTAGAAGCAAAGGGATCAAGGGCCCATTGGGCCATTGGCCCGGCAGGTGAGTAAATAAATGTTTTGTTCACCTATTGCTTGTCAATTAAGCGAAAATTATTAATATGTTTACGGAGTGTAAAATAGCTTGCAACAATTATTTGTATACCAGTTACTTTGCACACGCGATGCATGTGTGTATAGGGATGACAACTTTCCCCACGGGTTTGGGGCCCCGCGGAGAAAACCCGAAACGGGGATGGGGATCCCCGATTTTTTCGGGTTTGGGTTCGGGGATGGGGATTTTTTTAAATCCCCGATGTATTTCGGGACGGGTATGGGATTACTATCCCCATCCCCGAACCCGCCCCGAAAATAATATCAATAATAAAATAATAGTATTATCAACATTAATAATATAATAATAATATTATTTTTTAAAATATTAATAATCTTATTATTATTAATATTGATATTGATATTAATATTAATATTATCTCAAATAATAATTGATAATAATAACTTTTTGGTTTGAGAAAATCTCCGAATTCGTCATCGTCTTGCCATATTAATATTTTTGAAACGGGGATGGGGACGGGGATGGGAAGTTGATCCCCGAAGTTTCGGGTTTGGGGATTCCCCGAACCCGAAAAAGCGGGGATCGGGGCGGGGATGGGTTGGGGATGGAATTCGGGGATGGGGATGGTAATGGCAAACCCGCCCCCGTCCCGGCCCATTGTCATCCCTATGTGTGTACACTTTTTTTTATCATTAGCGATGGACTAAAGTGAAATTTGACAAATTATGGAGGGATTAAATTGATATTTGAATTGTTGAAATAAAAAAAATAAAAATAAAAGTGTGTTGAAATTAAAAACAAAAACAAAAAATAAAAGTGTAATATTAGTATCATATAAGGATAAAATTGGAAGAAAAAGCTGGTGTCCATTAGATGGTTATTATCATGTCCTCGTTCTTAATAAAACAAATAGAATAGATAATATAATAATATAAATATATCCACTCTAATAATAATAATAATAATAATAATAATAATAAAAAAAAATTACACGCAATAACGTGTAAAATCAGCAAACGACGGCCCCTGGAGTTTTGGCACAAATCATTAATTAAAATCATAAAGTAAACGCTTACATAGAATACGCAAGTCTTAAATAAATTCATCGATTAAAAGACAGTTGTCAGTTGTCACGTGTAAATCCGACGTGTAAAGATTATTAGGAAAATATTTAAAGTTTTACTTAAATGGAAAATTTGATTTACGAAAAAAAAATTGATTTGGAGAAAGATTTAAAATATGTATTTGAAATAAAACACATTTTGAGAATCATTCTTTCCTAGTGCAAAATAATAGTATCATAAAAGTTTTCCAATTAGACCATATATGTTATCAAGAAATTCACCCTCAGAGATCCTACATTTGTACGGAGGTAGGCGAGTTAACTTTTCAGAGCTCCATCTGCCTATCAGAAATACTTGATTTTGTATTACTCAATCGCCACGAAAGCTCACTACATTTCATAAGTTTCTCGATACCCATATATATAATAAAGAGTATTTCTCCTGAGTATCTTCGAATTTGAACTTTTACGTATATTTTGCATGTATTAGCTCATGAGAAAAAAAGAATGTTGATAAT
Organism: Primulina tabacum; assembly: GCF_025594145.1. Classification (NCBI taxonomy): domain Eukaryota; kingdom Viridiplantae; phylum Streptophyta; class Magnoliopsida; order Lamiales; family Gesneriaceae; genus Primulina; species Primulina tabacum. Next base: position 6,470,051 of record NC_134557.1, read on the forward strand.
ATCTGGCTCCATTTTTTTCTTTGTAAAAATTTATGTGTGACGGTTTCACGGGTCGTATTTTGTGAGACAGATATCTTATTTGGATCATTCATGAAAAATTATTACTTTTTATGCTAAGAGTATTATTTTTATTGTCAATATCGGTAGAGTTGACCCGTCTCACAGATAAAGATTCGTGAAACCGTCTCACGAGATACATGCTCTTTTTCTTTTGTACTCCCAATATTTTAAAGTAATAGTTTGTTCTGTATTTCACTCATGCATAGAAGTCGTGCGTGATGAGTTGTGTGTTTCTGTCTTTCATCAATCCTAAAACTTTAAATCACCAAAACCCATTCCATTAAGTTTGTTTGTAACTTTACCATAAAGTTCAAAAACAACAATTTGGACCAAAAAGAACGACAAATCAAGGCCTATCCTACTTATTATTAGTTCAACTCACTCAAGAACCCTTACAAGCTTGACATCCACCGGCTATGTGCAATATAACTTAATTTACTTTTAAAGTTAAGGTTGTATTTGGATAATGAAATCCATAGATTTCGATTATATTTTATTGTTAGCTATGAAACAACTCAAGAAATATTAAATCTATATCATACTTATTTACACATAAGTTATACAAAGTATAATATAAGTCAAATACCTTTATTATGGGGTGAAACTTGAAATCTATCATAATTAACATGAAACAATATAAAACATCTAGGAGTTTGATTTGAAGTTTCTGGTCTTACTTCTCTAAAACTCTAAAAATACATTTGAAATCAATGAATTTGAAATCCATCGATCCAAACATAATCTAAAAAAATTTAGTTTTCGAAAGAAATGGTTGAAAATAACGAGTAGCATGCATGTTTTACCATATAGGGGTCATTTGGATAGCGCATCCAGGAGCATGTCCATTGTCGATCTCCGACTGATCAATGCTCCGGCAAGAAACCTTAAATGGGAAACCATTCATCTTGTTCCCATTCACCAAGAAGTCAATGTGTCCCTTAAGCACTATATCGATGACCATCAAGTGTCTCAATGAATTATCCCGCAAGTCGTCCGCCACCGCCTCTTCAGCGGTCGTTTTCCTCATCCACGTCCTCGCCTTCACGTCAGCCGATGAGCTTGGTTCTTGACTTATCGCCGGGATTTTCACCGTCCCGAGGTCGACCCCTTCCGAAGACAAAGAGACGGACATTTGGCTGTAAGATAGCTTGATTTTCGAGTTATTGTTTGTAAAATTTAGACGTACTTCGAAATCCGTGGTCACGAAAGTGTCCGTGTCCGTGTTGTTGACCCCGAGATAATAGACATCGAGCCGATGGAGACGGACCTCGGGTAGGTTGGATTGTAGGAAGGCGAAATATACCCCTCCTACAAGTATAGCTAAGAGTAGAACCACAGCAAGGATTAGGGAGGTCCAGGCACAGCACGAGTTGCAGCATGCTCTGCATCGGGGGCGACGGCTGACTTGAGTTTCGGTGTCTATCAACTCAGGCTCCGAGGGTGGTTTTGGGGGCTCTTGGGATTTTGCCAGGGTGGCCTCGTTGAAGGAGACACGGCGGCTGAGGTTCCTCTGCAGCGGTTTCGGGCCATTGTTCGAAAATTGGCCTGCCGCCATGGCAAGAAAACGGGTCTCAACACGTTAAAATCTCATGAGGGCAAAGTGAGTCTGAGATCATATGATTCAATGGGATATGTTTCATGTATTCTCGAACTCCGGAGGACCGTACAATTCTGGCTGACAGTAATCTGGGGCTGCCCTTAAATTGTGTGAAATTTTCTTTCGTTCTGAACCTGTCATTCAGATAATAAGATGCCCACAGAATAGGTTTTCAGAATTCAATAAATTTTGATGGGAGAATTAGAATAAACACAGTTGAGGTAAAGGAGACGTCATAACTACTAAAATGTTAAGAAAGCTTCTGAATATATATTTCAATGGTGTCGATAAACAAACAAAGCAAACCATAATAAATACTCATGTAAATATTGAATGGCTTTTTAGAATCAGATGAATTTTTCACAACACAAACAGATGAGAAAATTCAGAATTTAGAATGAGTGAGCATTCATTTCTAAAGAATACAGTGTCTGCACATTCAAGTCCTGGAGTTATTCTCGTCGGAAGAAGGCCGGTTCTCCGAGTCAGATAGTCGAACCTCTTCAATCATTCTAACTACCTCATCCATATTAGGTCGCGTTTCGGGCACCTTTGAAACACAGGCCATGGCGAGTTGCAACATTTGCACCATCTCTTCTTCAATGTTTTGGAATCTCATTAGCTCGACATCAAAAACCTCAGCTGTCCATTCTTCCCGAACAACAGATTGTACCCATCTTGGGAGATCAACAGTGTCTTCACGGCTTGGGGATTGAATGGGTTGTTTCCCGGTAAGAATCTCTAGTAATATGACCCCAAAACTATAAACGTCAGATTTGTGAGAGTGTTTCCGCGTCTCGATTACCTCTGGAGCACGGTATCCTGCAAGACGAGATGATGTTGGGGGATAATTCATTAGAGGGGATAAGCCGAAATCTGAGACACACCCCTCCAGATCTTGATTTAGGAGGACATTTGACGACTTTATGTTTCCATGAGCAAATTTTGTGCCTCCTATTGAATGCAAATGAGCGATGCCTCTTGCTGCCCCGAGAGATATTTTGACTCTTGAATCCCAGTCTAGTGCAGTTCTTCCAGCGGTCTTGTTTCCTGCTCAGTTGTAAGTGAGAAATAAAAATCAAACGAGAAGCATGAATAGAAAAAGTTTCCATCAGCGGAAGCTTGTTTCTTTGATAGAAAAACTATCAGATGCTGGGAAAAAAAGCGACCAATATAAAATCATATCATGGATTTACAGCAGCATGATGTCTTAGTATTCAACTGACCTCGTTCAGCAAGTAAAATTTGTCCAGAATCAACAAGTTAGGCAAATTTTATCACGCAAAAAACCTTTTTTAAAGTGAGTCAATACCATGCAAAATAGTCGCCAAACTGCCATTTGTATAGTAATCATAAACCAGGAGCTTTTCGTCTTTGGAGTAATAATATGCACGTAAAGGCACAACATTTCGATGTTGTCCAACTCTGCCGCTTATTTCCATTTGTTGTTCAAAATCCTTCTTCCCCACAATGACCTCTTTTAACCTTTTCACAACCACAGTAGTCGACTCCTCCAAAACTGCCTTGTATGCCGTTCCAAAACTACCCTTTCCAAGCACTTCTGCCGAAGCCCTCAACAAATCCTCGAGATCAAAGTTGTAAGAACAACCTTCAAAGAAAACCAACTTGTTTTTCTCGGGTTCTTGCACCCCACTTCCAAACTCTTCTCTTGGCTTGTCACCCCTCCCAGCGCTAGTAGACTTAACTTTTGGCACAGCACCACCGTCATTCTTCTTTTTCTTATAGCAGCACAAAAATAAAACTAGAGCAAGAAGAAGTAGAAGTACAGCACCTCCTGCTGCAATGGCGATTATAACTCCTAAAGAAAGTTTTTTCTTGGAGCTTTGCTTTTGAGGGCCTCCGGTGGGTGGTAGAGAATGACTCGGGGTAGGGGACGGTGGAAGAACGGGAAAACAAGGATTTAAAGGTGGACCACATAAAGAGTTTCCAGTGAATGATGAATTAGGAAACGTTTGTAAAGAAGATGGAATGGTGCCGCTGAGATGGTTGTAGCTCAGGTTAAAACGTTTGAGTGGTAGTAGGCCCAGATCGGGAATAGACCCAGAAAGAGAGTTGTTCTGAAGGTTCAATGCTTTAAGTTCAGTCAAATTCTGAATGGTTGTGGGAATGCTTCCAGTAAATGAATTAAATGAAAGGTCCAACACATTTAATCGAGGGGGAAGTAACGTAGGGATTGCACCTGAAAACCTGTTATGTTGGAGGAATAGGTAGCGAAGAGAAGGGAGCGAAAGAATGTCCGAAGGTAAATTTCCACTGAGGAGATTTGATCGAAGGCTGAGAACCCTTAACGAGTCCAGCTTTCCGAGAGTGTTGTTGGGAATTGGACCGGTAAGACCAATGCCAGGAAGGCGAACACCGATCACAGTTTTACCATCTTTAGCACAATTTATTCCAATCCAAGATGTGCACAAGGGAGAAGTAAGATTCCAGTTGAGCTTCCTGCCGTGTGGTATGGCAGTGGCAAATGCCAAGAGGGCTTGTCCATCCGTTTTCAAGTCACCAAGAGCTATAGGCAGAAACTTGATGGCTATGACAAGCAAAGAAAGCAGCACACGAGCCGTGCAGAGTTTCGGGAGGAGATGATGTGGCTTTTCTGAAGGTGAGAGAGAGATGATTAATTGACATTAGATTAGCAGAAGAGATTAAAAAACAAAAACAAAAATAAAACAATCTGCCTTTGAAGTCATTAGACAAAAAAGAGTGACTCTATGTAAATACAACCTGTTCATGATTACAGAACAATAAAATCAGGTCAAAGTAAAACAAATTTGTAATGAAGGATCCACAAACCAAGTCAGCTTATACTTAAATTGAATTTGGATATGGCCAAAAAAAGGCGCTAGGAAACTGATAATCAAGCTATAGATTCTCTCAAGATAGCCAAGATCAAACAAATGATTTGTTTTTATATGCCGAACCAGTCACAATTTTGAATAATCTGACAAAAAACGAACTTATAATTTTGAGATTTGGAACTAGATGTTCGAGAAAAGGATAGTCACAGCACAACACTTCTTACATAAAAAAGGTAAACGCATTGTTTACCCTCATCATCCATTATTTCAGAAAGTCATGGAACAGATGAAAATAAAACAAAATTAAAAGCAAAAAGGCATTTTGGAATGGAAAAGGCAAAATAATGCCACTTTTTTCCAAAACCTTGTAGCTGAGTAGATTAATATAATTTAATGTTTCGAAAGTGGATTAAAAGTTTATGGTAGAGAAGAATACTAAAGCAAACTTAATCATCAAGTACGCTTTGGATGAAGAAGGAATTTCCAAACCAAATTATCCAACAAAGTTTATTCATATCAAAGAGAGAGGAGGGAGGGCATGCTCGAAATAACATCAATTCTTAGCAAGTAACTTAACTCAAAAAAAATATCTTAGCCCCCATTAGTTTTTAGCTATTTAGATTAAATACTGCACATGAAAAGGCTCAGCTCCAACCCTACATCAAAGTTCTTTTTATGTCCCTATCTACCAACCATCTCGTAGGTTCAAGACTCGTCGTCTGAGGAAACAAAACACAGAGAAGGGTTCATTTCCGCTTTTTTAGGTGAAATTCACCAGGAAATTTTCTTCCCAATTAGAACTTAAAAGAAAGGGGAAAGAATGAAAAGGAATTCTATAGAACTTTTTCATGCGAATCCAGGAGCAAAAATGCGCCTTTGGGTAGTTGAGAAGATAAAAAAAGAATCCCAAAAGTGGATTGTTTCAACCGTATAACCAAGAATCCTAAGCTTAAAACACTATGACAAATCGGCATACAAAATTTTCTATAACCAATTTCAGATTGTCCTCAGGGGCAACAAATGCAGTTCATAAACGCACACATATTTTCCGCAACTGGTTTAACTCAGCACACCCAGATCTGCAGTTAAACTTAAAATTTCCCACTTCATCTACACCAAATAGAAAAAAACAAGTAAGAAACCACACATAAAAGAGAGAAAGAGATCAAAAGAGTAAAGGGTTTGCAAATATTACCTCGAAGCAGCAGCATTCCGATAATCCCGGAAATTTCTCGGCCAATTTCTTGATTTTAACAGGGGGTTTACCAGGAATGGTGAGTTCAAGACTCGAAATCAGAGCTTTTCTTTCCCATCTTGACGCTGAAGCTTACTGAACACACGCAACAAAGAAAGAATTTTTACATGGCTCAAATCTTGAGAATGCAGCAGCATTGGTAGCCACATTCTTCTTTCTAATCACTACAAATAGGAATTCGCAGATCAAAATGAAGCTGCAGTGAAGTAAGTCTTAGTTGAGCTGGAAAAGAAAGGACAAAAGATGAAGTGCGGGAGAAGGGAAGGGAAGAGTCCCTGACTGAAGTAACTCACTACTCAACCACTTCCAGGGTGTGATTTGCAATTAATAATCTGTTGATTCCTTTGTTTGTACCTAAAAAAACGTCTCTTTTTTAATGTACAATCGATCAAATTGTAATAAATAAATATATGTTGGAGATAATTAATATTGTAATTGGAATTTAATATATCATATTCAAACATTAAATATATAAACTTTGATTCAAAAAATATTTCATTTGGAGAGATGTATTTAAATTTATGTACTTCGATTATAATTAACAATAAAATTATATATGAATTTTAAATTTACTTTTTACTTTTTTTTACATATTAGTTATACAACATTTCAAATGTCTCTATTATTGAGTGAATTTGATATATCATCCTAATTAACATGAAACATTATATAAAATATATACGAGATGAATTTGAAGTTTATGGTTCCGATTCTCTAAAACTAAAAAAAAATTCATTTTATTATTTGAAATTTATCAATTTAAATGCAACGTCAGCCAATTTTTTTTAAAAATCAATTGGTTCTTCAACTCTTATAAGTTTCTTAAGAAAATGTACTCTTATAAGTCAAAAGGTTGTGTTTGGATTGATTAAATCTATTTGATTGTTTAAATGAATTTATATTTGATGAATACCAAATCCATACCATCCTTATATCATGTAAAATACAAATATGATTACGATGGATTTGAAATTCATCCAAAATACTCGTCATTTCAAATATATCTTTTAAATCCATCACTCCAAATCAGATCCTTCCATCTAACTGTCACAGGATGTTGCATTCGGATTAAGAGATTTGGATTTAATTGGTATTCGAATGATGTATTTGAAATAATTATATATTATGTGAATTTGAAATCAAATAATAACTAATTAAGATTTGAAATTCATTGATTAGTTATTATAAATTTAAAATCTCTCGCATCAAATTCATTGACTCATTCAAATGCAACATAATACTCTAAAATTATTGTTTTCTAGTTGTTCAAAAAAAAATTTTATCGTGCTATATTCTTTCTTTATAATTATAATATTTCTTTGTAAAAATATAAATGCAAAGATTAAAAATGTTATTGTTTTGTGTATTCATGTCAATTAATATATTCACATTAATTTAAATAATTGTAGATTAAAAAATTACCCCTAACTCGATTTTCTAGCTCCGTCCTTGTTGCAAAAGTATGTCTCTTGTGAGACAGTTTCACGAATCTTTATCTGTGAGATGAGTCAACACTATCGATATTCATAATAAAAAGTAATACTTTTAGCATAATTTTTCATGTATGACTCAAATAAGAGATATATCTCACAAAATACGACCCGTGAGACCGTCTCATACAAATTTTTGCTCTGTCGCAAAATATAACCATCCACCAACATGGTCATATAAAATCACTAACATGTTGTTTAGAAAATAAAATGGGATTCATAGATATCATGCATGTTCATGGTTCTATACATGGACCACCTTCATATATATTTATTGTCTTTCTTTTTTTGAGAAAATTTGTAATTATTTTTCTATTAAAAAACCCATTGATATTACAGGAGAGTGGACATGGGCTGCATTAATCTGCAGTGAAAGAGGTGACAAAGCTGGTGCCGTTAATTTCTTTCATTTCGTTTCCCTGTTATTATAGCATGTAAAGTAAAAATAAATAAATGCAAATATTGAATAGTCAATGCTTTGACTATAAAATGTTAGTTTGTTGAGAAATTTTGTACTATTTTACTTGGATCTACATATATAAATGCAAATATTGTAATCAAATAATTAAATCTAATTTGAATATTTTTTTAAAAAAAGTAAAAATAAATTAATACTTTTATAATAACAGTATATTTTTCCAAGAGTAGCTCTCTTGTGAGACGATCTCACGAATCTTTATCTGTGAGACGGGTCAACCTACCGATATTCACAATAAAAGTAATATTTTTATCATAAAAAGTAATATTTTTTCATGAATGACCCAAATAAGAGACCCGTCTCACAAATTACGACCTGTGAGACCGTTTCACACAAATTTTTACCTTTTTCCAATTGCAATTATATCCTGACACAAATAAAACATATTGCATACCTATATGAAAATGTAATGAATTTGAACTACACTCATTTTTGCAAGATTTTTTTTTAAAAAAAATATAAAAGGTAAGAAGATAAATTTTTTAAATTATTTTTTCTTGGATTATTACCGTACGTCATATTTTTAGAGTATATTTTAATTTCCGATGGCATGAAGCTTATTTGACACCAAATTTCTAAATTCAGAAGGATATCTTGAGTTCGAGATCCAATTATAACAATGATATCTCGACGTATAAACTTAAATTTACAACTATATATTATCAGATCCAGTACTACTGGTTGTAGTTTGAAGGTCTGAACAATCTAAAAATCAGTCAAATGATTATCATTATATTCAAAGTGAGCAAGTTGGTAGCTAGGGTTTCATTAATGTGGTGTGGATGACCACGCGGAATTTTAAATGCTAACCAATAAAGTTTCTAAAAGAATCGTGATTCATCATCCCTCGATTCCATTGCGCAATCACATGTCATTTACATATTCTTGTGAAGATTATTAATACATATTTTACATTTTTATTATTTTTTTTTAAAAAAATAATCGATCTCTGATCTCTATTACGTGGAGAAAAACACATTCTATGCAAATGATTTATTTTAGGATATATATACAAATTTAATATGAATACGGATATATTTTATCTCGTTTGGTTCCACGAATAAGATATAATTATTGATTATATGTATATTCTTATTTCATCATATGTATGACTCGAATCCATTCATATTAGTTTAGCATATCTAATATCATGCATCTTCGATCGTCTCATATCCAAAGAGAACAAACAAATAATGCATGCGCGCACACACACACAATTTAATGTTTAACTAATTATATATGTATATAGTGATAGAACGATTTTTATAATTATTTGGTTTGTTGATAACGAACAATGTTTACTGCTACGAAAATTACGGGGATCGAACGCTCCCAAGAGCTCTTCAGAAACCATACAATCATTCTCAAGGGGTAAGACAACTCTTTAGAAACAACACCTTGTTTCATGATTGGTTTTCATGAAAGAGTGCAATGTTTGATGAAGAGTCACGTCTGTTCTGAATCGAATTTTCGTTTCTATATATATGACGTCATTAGATCAAGAAATGAGGGATAAAACATTTATTAAAAGAAAACGTTGAAAACGTACCTTGAGATTCATTCACAAATTATTTATATTCGAAATATTTTCACAACATATATGTATGCATAGGTACATATTTGAAAGTCACATTTTCTTATGGCATTTAAAAAAAATATCAAAATTCAGTATGTGATACCAAATTTATTTTACGCAATAAAAAGAAAGATGAAGGACTATTCAAATATTATAATACATGCATGCTCTATTATTAATTGAGACATGGAATGTTCGATTCAACTAATTCTTATATATATTTTAAAATAAAAATTTCTCAAATTAATGTTTTTCTTCTGTTTCATGTTCGTGATGTCAATTCGAACCAAAAATTTCAAAATCAAAGAGCAACTAAAAAATTAAAATAAATGAAATAAAAGGCTAAAAAGTGTACTATGATGGCAGTAGAGACCACGCTACAAAAAGAAGAAAAATGGTCACAAAATCATGGGAGTACATTTTTGTTAGCTGTCAAAGGAAAAGTTAGAATTAGTTTACCGACATTTTGTCACAATCTTGTTGGCTTCAAGCATATTGAGTTTGAATAATCTGAGGGATATTTGGTTCTATTCTTGACTCAATTTGTGGAAGAAGAAAAGGGAATTCACAAAGGCCCTACCAAAGGCCCCCTTGCTTGGTTAACTAATATTTAAGTTACATCTGTTAGATCCATTTTATGTTGTATGAGCTTATACGTCCATAATTATGTATCGTGAGTTGTCTACTAAGATTAAGTCCAAAATTTTAATCAATCAAAGTTTTGGTTAATGAGCTTTAATATAAATTATAGGTTGTGAATATCTAATATATAGAGACAAAAATGTAATTTCTGTTTGTATTATCGACTAAAAGAGAAATATCAGAAGAAAATTGTAAAAATTATCTATATAATGATTATGGTCATCATATTGCGTGTATCATCCTCCTTATTCTAAATCTTATTAGATCTAGATCCAAGATGAAACTGACAGGCTGTCCAAAAAGAAGAACTCGTATATCTAGAAAATCAATCAAACGCTCTGAAGTCACGAGTGTTATGACTTCAAGTGCTTCCACTGTCAGTTTATGCTAAGAGTATTAATTTTTATTGTGAATATCGGTAGTGTTGATTCGTTTCACAGATAAATATTCATGAGACTGTCTCACAAGATACATACTCATTTTCTGGTAGGATTAATCGTTATGTAATAACCAGCCTAATTTATTGGCATACGAGTTTATGCAATTTCTTTTTTTGGGTAGTTCGGGTGTTATAAGTAAGACCTTATAAATTGAGTTTTTGTGACGTAACAAACCTGATCATTGACAATGTATCTCCTTAAGTTTAGTATGTGTTTATTATGAATATTTGCATCGCAATAGTAAAAAAATAAAGTTTTTCACAATTATATATTTATAATTAGTTAAAATTTAAATACAGTATTAACCCATTATTGATTGACTTCCGGCAGGCCAATTCATAATTAATAGTAATAAAATCCTGGATCTACGGCAATAATTCATAGAATTAATTAATGTTTTTATAACATATATTAGTAAATGCTTGTAATTACATGGTCAGCAGAATCTTTCGAGGCCCCATTCTTTGATCTCTGACTGCTTACTACATTTCGACTATTTCCACGTTTTCCTTTTTGCATTTTATATTCCAATCCCCGTCTGGATACCTTCCTGAATCCTCATAAAATTGTGTTGTAATATGATTAAGACTTGATTTACTCTCGCTAGCGTTGTTTATGGACAAAAGAAAATGTGTTAGCATAAAGATTTACTCTGCATGCAACGAAGGGCATTGGCTGCGGATTTCCACGTCATTGAAAGAAAAACACGATTTCGTAGACCTGAAAAAACGAATAATTAAAGTATAATTTACTGTATTTACATAAATTCTATATAAGCAAATGCATTTTAATGAAATTAATCAATCAAATATATCTAAAAAAAGAATGTTCTACACTTCTACTCTGTAAAATTAGGGGCAAAAACTTTTGTGAGACGGTCTCACATATCATATTTTATGAGACAGATATCTTATTTGAGTCATCCATGCAAAAATAAAAAAAAAAAAAGTTTGGACCAACAAGTATTGATAAATATCAGCTGTTAGATGCACTCCTATGACGTTACACAAAAGAGTAGGATCTCACTTCCCGGATCATGGAATTAATGGGTTGAACTAACCCTACTAAAAAAACCCTTTTCATTTTTTGGGTATTGTCTGTGATTTTGGTGTGTTGTGAGTTGGGATCGACATTTGTTTTCTTTTTCTTTTTAGTTTTAAACTCATAAACATATCATCCATTCTCGGACAATCTTAACATATATATATTTTGACGATAATCACGGATATATATTTAATTTATGCATTATTTTGAGGCCAACAAAGAACGATCTATTTTCTATTTTTTGAATTCATATTTGATTTGAATTTTATTATTTTTTGTTAATTTATAAAAATCAAATTTTAGTCCAATTGGAGTAATTTATTTTTTTTGGCCCATAGACATTAATAAGAAAACAAATTATTTATTTTCTTCTTTTTTGTTTTCTCTGTTCTTTTTGGGACAAAACGTTTACGAATAACGCATCCAATATATGCAAAGATGTAATTTGTGAATGGGCAACATCCTAAGGCTGTGTTTGGTTGGGGATGATTAGGTGGATTTGTTTTTTTTTAATCCATCAAATCACATGTTTGGTACATTTTTTATTTAACCAAGTCAATTCCTCGTATTAATGATTAGGTTATATTAAGTGTGATAAAATAATCACTCCTCACCCCCTAGAATTATTTATCCACTCTTAATCCAACCTATTTTTCTAATTTTACCCTTCTCCTAAATCCAAACTCACCATCACTTCCCTTCACCGACCGTCGGACGACCACCCCCGCCCCCGGCCGACCGCCGACGACCATTGCTTACCGCCCAGTTTTAGGCCTAAGAATAATAAGTATCATATTTCTAAACCCAAACAACGCTGTTCCTACATTTGATCCACCCCAGTTTTTTTAAAAAAAATATCGGCCCAAATGTTCAGGCCCAATATTTAACAACTGCCAGTGATTTTACATACCAAGACTATTGTAGACATTCATCAAATCGCTTAATTTCACTTTTGATGAGCGTAGACCAAATTGATGGATGGGTTGAAATCGGAGAAAGATATGCTTAATCAAATGAATTTCATGTTTTAGGTCATCTATATTTGATGGGTGTGGATCTACAAGTTCCACGAGATCCTTTCACATGTCTAAATATCATAGCGAAATTCATCCGATGTAGCATATAATCTATCGTTGAAATCAAATATAACATGAAAAGCTCATGCCTGGATGTTTTCATTTTTCAAACAAAGTTAAAAATTTACATAAAACTATACATAAAACTCAATATTAGTCTTGTCTTACATTTTAATAGCTGATATAACATTAAAAACACAATCTATACATATTATAAAAGTGTGAATCAATGTCGAAGTTTTTCTATTGTATATTGTCAACTTTGTCCTTAGTTTGTACATACAGGAAAAATTTAGTGAGGATGTTTTTGTCAAATCAGTTATTATGATAAGGACAAAATTGTCAAACTACATTTATGTTAGATAATGATCAAGTTGCCAAAAAAACTGAAACTTTAAAATTTTATGATTTTTATTTTCTTGTATATGAATTGAACAAACTTTTTTCACAAAAAATATTAATTTGAAAAGATTGAAATAACAAAATATATTGGTTTTATTTGCTTATAGATGAAGTGAAAAAGATTTTTTTCACAAAAAACTTAATTTGTAGATTTTTTCACAAAAAAGTTAATTTATAGAAGATTAAAATAACAAAATTCTTTTGTTTTATTTTCTTGTAAATAAAGTGAAAATATTTTTTCCACAAAAACTTAATTTGTATAATGATATGATGTTAAATATATTTTATTTTACGTTCATTAAGATTAATTATTTTAAAATGAAGAATTAAATTAATGAAACCAAATAATTAAACTAATTTTGTTTTAACAAGGTTGGTGTCATGAAGAAGGTTCGATATTTAATTACATTTACAAAATGATACAAGAATTATCAGATATAAATATAGATAATCCTAATAAATATTTTATTGATATTTATTTTATCTATATTTCTTTATCAAAAAGAAAGTCAACTAATATTGTTCAAAGCCTTGGTTTATTATGAAAATTTAACGATATAAGATTGAATAATATATTTGTATTAATTTTAACTATATTTTCCTCTTTTTAAAGGCAAGAAACTATAACAATTATTTTATGAGAGATTCTTGCAATTAACGAATGATTATTTTTATAAGAGATATATATTGACAAATCAGTTATAGTTTTTGTAATATTAAAAGATATATCTTTGAATGTAAATTTTTAAAATTATGATAAATAAATTTTTATAAAATTTATTCATTAGCAATACTCACTACTTCTCCATAGACAAAGTCAAAGCTAAGTTATTTGGTTTTTATTTACTTGTAGATGAAGTAAACAAATGTTTTTCACAAAAATATTTGTTTGAATGTGATTTATTTTATTTTGTAGATTTATAATCTTTTGAATGATTTTATATATATATGCAAGAAGTTTATCTTTAATTTGGTGAGTAAGTTTTTGTAAAATCAATTATTATGATGTCAAGATTATCAATTATTATGATGTCAAGATTATCAACCCAAGAAGATTGAATATATTTTTTCCCGCAAAATATTAATTTGAGAATATTGAAATACAAAAAATCATGGGTTTTATTTGTTTATAGATGAAGCGAAAATAATTTTTTCCCAAAAAATTAGTTTGTACAATATTGAAATACCAAAATTCTTTTGTTTTATTTGGTTGTAAATATAGTGAATTTTTTCCACAAAAAGCATAATTTGTGTAAGGACATGATATTAAATATCCTCTATTTTGAATTAATTGAGAATAATTAATTTAAAACGACGAATTAAAATAATGAAGCCAAATAATTAAATCATGTGGGTTGGTGTTATGAAGAAGGTTTGACGGTTAATTACATTTTACAAAAATGATACTAAGCATTATTGGATATAGAAGAAAGATGACCTTATAAATATTTCGTGAGTATTTATTCTATCTATTTTTCTTTATAAAAAAATCCAACTAATATTTTTCAAAGCCTTGGTTTATTATTAAAATTTAACAATATTTGATTGAATACAGACAGTTTTACTAACTTTAACTATTTTTCGTCTTTGTAAAGATCAGATGCCTATAATAATTACTTATTTGATGATCTTGCAATTGACGAAGATGTATTTTTATAAAGGATGATATAAGTAAATCAATTATAGATTTATATAATCTGAAATGACATATCTTTGAAGGTAAATTTTTAAAATTTTTATGAATAAATCTTTACAAAAATTATTCATTATTGCTAAATATTTCTCCTTATGAGTTAAGATTGATAATAGGAAAGGTCAAATTTATTTGTTTTTATTTGCTTGTAGATGAAGTGAACATATATTTTTCACAAAATATTAAATTGAATATGATTTGTTTTATTTTGTAAATCTATAATCTTTTGAATGAGTTATATATGCAAGAAGTTTCTCAGAAAAAAATTAATATATTCAAATTTAATACTTCCAATAATATAGTATGAAATATATAAAAAATATGTTATCGTAATTTTGTATTTTTGTATTTAAATAACATATTGCATAAATATGTTATATCATTAAGAGTTGAACACTTTTTGATAAATATAATAAAATGTTAATTAAATCATATTTTGTCAGTTGTCTAGAAGATAGAATAACCAAAATTCATTGATTTTATTTGCTTGTAGATTAAGTTAAAATATTTACAAAAAATAAATATAATTTGTAGAATACTGAAATAACAAAATTCTTTGGTTTTATTTGCTTGATGAAACAAATTTTTTTTCTACAAAACACTTAATTGTGTGGAGATTTGTAGAGGCATATATAGAGAAAAATATACATTTTTTCTCATAAGATTTGCTAATGAAGATGGCGAGAATATTGTTTTTTCACAGAGAAGAAAAAAATGATGACAAAAAAAATAGTGAAAGCAGTATAAATTGAAAATATAAAAGAAGAAAACATTTGACGCAATAATTTAATTTAAGATTTAGAATATATTATCTATATTATATTTTTATTTTTCATAAATCAATAACACGTGGTAAAATAAGTGGTCAACGTTATGTATTATACTTTTTTCTTCTCTCAAATTTAATTTTAATAACTATTGTGATATCAATTTTATATTATATTTTCTCCAATGTCTAATTTATACAAAATTATAATATTTATTATTAATATGTTTTTCAACAATTATTAATTTATTTAAATTGCGCTTGGATAAATTGATTTCAAATTTATGGATTAGAATTATAATTTTATTGTTAACAATGAAACAATATATCAAATTTTGAATCTACACATTACTTATTTACATATTATAATTTATATAAAGTAGAATAAATTTCAAACAACATTATTTTTGGGTGGACTTGAAAAATATCATAACTAACATGAAATACTACTATATAAACATGAAATGAGTGTATTTGAAGTTTATGATGTTATTTCTTTAAATAACAAAAATACATTTGAATGTATTGAAATCCTTCCATTCAAGAATAACCTTAGATTTATAACACATAAAATTTTTAAACAATAATACATGTAGTACAAATTATATTACGTTGAATTTCCTATGGATAATGCTAAAGGTACAACTAATATATCGTACTGCGATATTTACAACAATTATATCGTGAGATTTTGTTATTATCTAATGAAATTTTATATTTAATTTATCATGAGGTTTTGATAAATGAAATTTCTGTATTGATTTTTTTGTATTGTAAGAATTATTGTACAAATTTGGTTGCACATGTAGCATTACTCATTTTCTATCGACTAATATAGCATGAAATCATTAATATATAATTTTTTTGTAAATTAATCTCTTCTGATCTCATTTCTTTAACAACAATTATTGATAATAGAAATGTATTTTCACGTGCGTCGCACGTGTCTTTACCTAGTATCTATAAATATTGTACATAATTAGATGCTTCCCTTAATCCTTCGGCTCTCTTTTCCTTGAAATCTCCCCTAGTTTTTCTTTGATTTCTAGGGGTTTGCCCTCACTCGAGGATTCTTGATTTCTGATCGTTATCGTATAATGTGATTAAGAATTTTAGCAAGCATGGCACTCTATTCTCAGATGAAATTTTATTCACCAAATGAAGAAAAAGAGAGAAAATATATAAAGATTTTAGGAAAATATTCAAGAGAGAATAAAAAGAGGTGATCCACATTCCAGAAGGAAGGCCAGTTTGATAAGACCAGATAGTTTTTACATTGATGTCTCGTGCACATAAGCAAACAAACACGTCAAATTATAATTTCAACAAGCAAGCACAACAATCCGTAGCATTCCCAGAACTAAGAAATAGAGAACCTCCTCCTTCT
Source organism: Primulina tabacum (assembly GCF_025594145.1). Taxonomy (NCBI): domain Eukaryota; kingdom Viridiplantae; phylum Streptophyta; class Magnoliopsida; order Lamiales; family Gesneriaceae; genus Primulina; species Primulina tabacum. The sequence continues at coordinate 6,486,773 of NC_134557.1, forward strand.
AGGCTTGGTGAAATCAACTGTTCCATCTTCGATGTTCAAAGTATCCTTAGATCCATTCTTGAATGAGATCAACTTTCCAAGCGTCTTCGACATGGATGAGAAAAATGTAGGCTTCTTGGTACTCACTTTAGATGACGTCGTCCCTGTAGATGGTTTTTGCATATCCGCGATGTACATTTTCATCTTGAGCAACTCGGTTCTCAATGCTTCGTTCTCTTTGGCAAGTGATACATCTGCTTGTATTTGATTTCGTGTGGTTGCTGCATCAGGCATCTTATGATCATCTGCACCACTTCTTAACTTGAGTTGATCATAGTAGAGTGCATGTAGTACTATTTGGACGGGCAAGCGTTTGTTTTGTGATGCGTGGACTCGCGCTTCATAGGATAGTTTGAGTGGATCCATCACACTGCAAACTTTTTCGCGCTCGATTTCATCTAGATTTGGATGAGCCTAAAATCACCACTAGCAACAGTCAACAAAGAGCAGATGGATAAATCCTCTTACCTAGGATTATGCTAATAGTCAATTACACTGAAAAAAATATAGGATAAAACCCTCGAGTTTTTTAAAATGTTGAACAAGCCAATCTAAGCTTCAAATTGTACCGACCTTCAAGTAAATATCAACAGCCCGGTAAAGATCATCATCCACCTTTCTTGCTGCCTTAGGCACTAAATTCGCTATCCCGTTAAATTTGGAAATGCTCAGTTCACCATAAGTAGCAATCTCCCCAAGATAAGCATCAACAGTCTTGGCAACTCTCTGCATAGCTGTTGAACAAACTTCTCGAAGATCACCAGCATTAAAAACCGCAACACTCTTCTCTTTCTCCACGAATCCTGATATGATCTTCCTCACGCTCTCAAGATCGAAAAGCCTCTCGCCATCATATGTAAATGACACGATTAAAAGATCATCCACCGTCACGTGCTCTAAGATAACCGATATCCTCTTTTCTAGCTCGTTTTTGCAGCTATTTGCAGCTTTCAAGAAAATGGCAGTTCTCAAGAGACAGCACAAGAAATTTAAGGGGAATGCAGATTTATCCGAGGGCAAGATGGCGACTATAGATTCAAGGAGTTCTCGTTGGCGGGTTTTAGTATCAGAGTCTCCAGGATCGGATGATTTCACACCATTGCCAGAATGATCGCGAACAAGATCGCTAAGTGATCTCTCAGCATACGTGATTATAGCACTGGCCAAAGTAAGTCCCTTCGCTCCTCTAGACTTCATTGATGCTATGATCTTTTGAAAGAAACTTGTGTCTAGAATGGTTAGCTCCTCGGTCCACCAGTTTGGGGGCGAACGGCTAGGAAAATTTGCCTCAACGCAAGCCTATCAGACAAAAATCAGACCATATTTTAGTCAACTAGCACACCGGATCTAATAACCAGATCAAGCAATTAACCTCCTATTATTTGATCATACATGTCATAAAATCAAATTTCTAACACATAATTTTCTATAAAATACCTTGGCACTGGCGATTTCAACACATCTTTGAACAATTTTCAGGTCCTCAGCCATGGGTAGAAGATTTTGACAGGATTTTAACACCACAAGAGCACCAGACAAGCTCGTTAGCGCCACTTGAGACAAGAAATCCTCAGTCCGGCCAGCAAGATTACCGTCACAATACTTGTCCGTCATTTGAAGATATTCAGCTGCACATCGCAAGGCTGCCACGTTGTGCACGGTGATCTCAAAGTTCACACCGTAGCAAAATTTCGCTGCTTTCTCGAAGATTTCAGGTCCCCCCGGTATGTCGGAGAGGTTTATTCTTGTTAGATCTGCTTCTTTAGATTCGATTATCAGCTTCCTTATGTGATTGCTCTTAGCTACAAGCATGAACTGCCATAGCCGAAAAACTATATTACTTTCATCATCGTCACATTTGGAAGCCAGATTTTGTTAAAAACCATTTTTTCCCCAATCATAGGCTCAGAAGTAGATTTATACAATACTCAAAACAAAATTATTGATACATTAATGGGATCACATTCGTAGAGATTCATATATATGATCTCCAAGCGAATTTAATAGAATATCATATGCATATTATAAACCCGTGACCTCTGCTCTAACATACTTACAATTGAAAGCCTTTTTTCCATCGAGCTCGTATGAGTTGGGATGAACAGTTGTTTCATATTTTAAAAGAACTCGATACCGTTGTTAAAACTTTCATCTTGAATGGATATCCTAGAATATCCATAGAAAGTCTTGTTCTTGAAAAGTGGCTTAAAGATCTGAAACTGATAGTTTCCATTTCATTACAAAATCTGGGTTGTCTCAAGATCATTGAATGATTCCATAAAGCTACCACTTCAGCTAACATATTGATATTGCAAGTACAAATAAATGCGTTGCTCAACTTTTTATGCGATATCATACACTAAATGAAGCAAACTTTTAACTTGTATATTAAACTACGAGATCGAAGATCTTACATACAAAAAAAGTTTCCAAGAAACAGAAGCCATCACAGATCATAAAATGACAAAAAAACTTGTAAAAAAAAAGAAATTTTCGTACCTTGTGAAGAGAAAGTTTGGCTTCCCCAACCTCAACAACAACATCTGTAGGGATTTCTTGAGATAACACCCTTTATTCAGCACAGAAAAAAAAAAATAAGAACAGCAGCAAAAGTACCCAAAAGAACACACTACACAAAAGAATCCTAAAAGTTTCGAATAAGGAATCTTTGTATGTATAATTACCACTGCCCAGTTCTCTCCATAGCAAGCGAAACTCTATTATTGCTTTTGATGGGAGTAGCCATGTAAGGGAAATTCAAGAATTTCGGATGATTAAAAGAGCTTGCTGGTTATATATAAAGAAATTAATTTTATCTTCAAATATCGTTTTCCAATCACACACCAATTTGGCCATTTATCTATAAAGCTTTTTGGCTTCTTTGGGGACAGCTTTTGATAATTGTAGCGGCCTTGCTGGTGAATATATACAGGCTTGAATCCGTAACTTTTTACGTAGTTTTCGAGTGATAAAGATTTCAATCACTGTTGTACTCTCGCACGCTGTGATGTGTTTTTTCAATTATTTTCTGTGATTTTAATAAACTTTATTTTTTATGTTTTGTCACAATAAACTTTGTTTTTTGTTTTTTTTTATTCCAAAAAACTTTATTTTAAATTTTATAATCTTCCAATTATTTATTTTATATGGATTTTCAGATTTCGAGTTTTGCAAACATCTATTTCCTTGCATGCCATGTCCTCACGCAATTATGTAATAAAAAATTATTTTTATTTAAATATTTTCTATAAATATAAACATTTTTAAAGTCGAGTTTTTTTTTTATCTGCGGATCATCATATTAAAATTTCGATTCATATATTTGATAGCTTTATTATTTTGCAATATTGTGTGAATTTGACATATTTTCGTACAGCCACGCAGTGTAATATCCATCCAATCAACGTACATTTACTAAATTTACATATTTGAGTGAAGAATTTTTTAATTGAAATTTTCGTCAATCGTCCAAACAATCATCTATCAAATTTTCAGAAAAATTGATTTTTGTCGTTGAAGAGAATCAAAATCCTTGTTCGAATAAAAAAAATGAGCAAATAAGATAAGCCTATTATTTGAATCACGTAAGAGCGAGTTTCTTGTAATATAATCTAACAGATTTATATCTGTTTGATGGATTGATCTAATTCATATATGAAGTCAAAAGTAAAGTAATATTTTTGACATAAAATAATATATTTTCTGAGTCGTATTAAATCGATAAGAGATATATCTCGTAAAATTGACAGCTTAAGATGATTTTATAAGAGTTTTTTTTATGGCTTCAAAGTCCTTGCGTAAACTTCTAGGTAAATGACGTCCTCTGTTCCTAGGTAAATCACGTCTACGTACATCAATTGTATTTTACTTGCAGTCAATAAAATAAATAACGAGAAAAATATAATATGAAACTAATTTTTTTTATTTTTATTTTGAAATTATATTCAATGACAAAAATATATATTGTTTATAGCTTCTAACTTATTTTTATTTAATTATTAATATAATAATTTAAAATTTATTTATTTATGTGGATTACTCTATTGTAGTTTCATCGGTATCACGTGAGGATTTAGACTTCTTAAGTTCATTAATATTAGATATATAAAAGTGAAAGAGTATGACTAACTTGATCGGGGAAAAGAAAAATCACATAAAATTTCCCTCCAAAGATTAATTATGAAAGTTTATCGACGATGGCATAAGTATTGATTCGACCCTTGAAATGCGTTTCTATTTCAGTTTTTTTCGATTCCCGTTTGAGAATTTCGATGATTAATTCAGTTTTTGATGAACTAACTGATCACTTACAAAAAACAAACAAATAATGAATAAATGAAAATTATTGGATTTTATATTTTAAAAAAAAATTTGTAGGTTCCAATTAAAAAAAAACAAACAAGTAATGAATAAATGAAAATTATTGGATTTTATATTTCAAAAAAAATAAAATTGTAGGTTCCCTCAATAAATTGGTACCATATGATATAATAATAATTAAATAAATTTCGACTTTGTATCATAGTGGGTTAGAGTTGAACGCAGAGCCAACTGCCCACCAGGTGGAGAAGCGATTTTAGGTATAATTTTTTTTATACCTAAGAGTGTTGTATGCGTGTTCTGTCGTGGAAAAAATATTATTTATTAGATCTTGAAGTGATCTAGATCTAGTCACAGACACACAAATACGCACACACATATAGTTTTTTTTATGTTTTCTACTCATATTCGTGTCCATCAATGAAGTGTCTATCATCTATTGAATGTGACGAAACATATCTAAATTATAAATTCGATATATGAGTGTTATCTGATTGATGAATACAGAGATAAATACGACGAGTGAACAACATGATATCATATATAGAGTTTGGATACATTGCAAATCTACTGTGTATACTTTATATGAACGTTAATAATTTATTATTGGACGCTTAATTTTTCTCTGTTTCAACATCTAACAGAGGATGTAAATGGAAATTACTTAAATTTTACAAGACAATTGAGGAAATGTTGAAAAGCAATTGAGGAAAATAAACAAGCTTTGTGATTGGAGCAATGGTGTTGACCCGAAGTTAATGTGGGGAGTGGATCAGATTCAGCCACTCAAATAAGTGGTGTAGACTCCCTCACTACTCCACCACATAAAATCTTGGTCGTCCGCATCCCACGTCATCCCCCGTCTCCAATTTTCTTGCCACTTGGGCCCCATCCTTATCTTCCTCGAATTTCCAAGACAGAGATAATATATATTTATATTTCACGATGCAATGTCATGGATCCATGCAATAATCAACTATTATTTATATTTATATTTGGTTTAAAAATATATTACAATTTTTTCTGCAGTCTCGAAAAACATTTCAAATCATTATTTTTAGATAAAGATTAGCATTAACGCTGATTCAATTCCATAGTTACAAAACATGCAAACGTATATAATGGAAGAAAATAAACACAATTGCTATATTCAAGTGCTGATGAAATCTCATTGCTACCAACATAATATCTTATGGATGAGTCCAGTTAAGATCAAATCCAAACAGATTTTGGACTCCTGGCCCATCCCCAACCAAGGTAGAAGGTTCATCACAGGCCCATGTATTCTCCTATAAATACGAGATTTGGGTGTCTAATTTATTCATTCACTATTTTGTTTTTCAGCAGCACCCTTAGCTGCTCTCCACTTATATCCTCAGTCTATGACTTGAACGTCGGAGGGGCTACGTCAGGACACCCTGCCTGGCTCCCTTCTAACGGTCTTATTCGTGATTTCAGGGTCGGGACAATTTTGAAACCTGCATCTGGACTAGTGACACTTGCTAGAATCGGACCCTAAATTTCCCGTGAGTATCACAAACATATTAGCTAATTGATTGGATAATCCCATTCACTATATATACTTCACTGGGAGAGGCGCAATCCACAAGGCAAGAAGATAGGTTTGGAGGAAAGCTACAACAATTCCAAAATGATTGGATAATGCCATCTTAGTTTATCTAGTAAAACCAGAGATTTCCCTATCACTACTATGACTTATCAACAACGTGATGGTGAAATATGTCTACATCAAATACTAATTCACATGCCACTATGCAGAAACATTTTTATCTATATCCTAAATAATGATCATTACTGGCATCATTTAACCAAATAAGGATAGGGTTTTGATGACAGCAACATAGGAATTGTGAACTATTTAAGACTAAGGAAAAGTTCGAGCTGGAGTTGAAAGTGATATTTGAGCTAAAATTCGACGACCCTTTGGTCCCCTGCCCAAGTGGTCATACTCTAATTATCTTGTGGATATAACTTCACTGAAATTCCTTTTCTTGTCATATTACTTAATTGTTGGTGTCAAATCTGGTTTGTTTCAGGGCCCTACCATTTTATTCTCTTTTGGGTACTATTTTCAACATTACATATTTATAATTCAGTTTTCCAAGTAATTTGATATATTAGGTGCTAGAAATATAGAGTTTACATAGAAGTATTGAGATTCAATCCAATAATTAGTGATTTGTTTGCTGGAAATCTGGATTCGGATCAAGATTAGTAGCAAATCTAAGTTGTTTTCGGATAATCTCGACCAACTTTAGTACAATAACAAGTGAAAAATAGGTCGAGGTTTGATGTTTTATTAGTTGGGCTTTTAATGAAATGCACGATTGATAACGAGTGGGGAAGTCGTAGGTGTCGGTGTAATAATCGAAATGTCGACAGAATATTGTACGAGTCATATTTTGATCCATCCAATGTAATATTATTACAAGGCCCAGTCCAAGGCCCAAACATGAATAACTCCTTCAGATGAAAAATAAATAAATTTTATTTATAAAATTCAAATATTGCCCCCCTGCGTTAACTTTTCCTTGTATATCTATGTGCGTGTATATATTTACGCAGTGTGAATGAAAATATATTAATTGATTACATATCTTTGTTTTATCTTATGTTTGAATCGAGTACCAAAAAATTAGAGATATCAATAATTATATTATCTATATATATTATTCATCATACTTAATCTTGTATCATATATTCTTCACATTTCTTTTTATTTTTTGAGTATTTTTTTTAGTCCTCTCTTATTTTTAGGTATTTTTTTAGTTATGATGGGAAATTTGTTTAACTATCTGGAATTTTTTAAAATAACCTTCTATAAATATCTATAATCAACATATTACGCTCAAATGGTTGAAAGACATGATGTGAATTATATTTTAAAATTAGTTTTGAAGGATCGTTTTAACACATGTGATGGTGTTTCAAACACAATATTCCCTATGAGCTTCAATAGCTCATGTTCTAAGAATGTATACACCGATAAATTAGATCGAGTTTGGTTTTTGACCAAGCAGAATATATTCAAAATAATCATTCATTAAGAAAGCTGATTAATTTGAAATTGTCGTGTTCTGCAAACTGGTCGATTCCAAACTGAAGTTCTGAACTGGTCAGTTGAACTGATTTGGTGAAATTAGTTGGCTCGTCAGGTGAACTGATATCACTGCTTCAGTTGAACTGGTCGGCTTGGCTTTTCATCAGTTGAGCTCTTCATTAGCTGGCCGGGCTTTTGAAGGTCTTCTGTTGAACTACCTATCAGTTGGATAATCAGTTGAACTGGTTCAGTTTGAGCAATCAGTTAGCACTTTTAGTTTGTGTCTCGATAGCTTTAGTTTTGGTTTGATAGCTTTCTGCGCACTTAAGTAAATTTATTATAAATAAAACAACAAGTTTTGTTAACATCAAAATCAAGATTGCGAACATGAAATGTTCCAACAAGTTTTAAGCTTCAATTATAGTTTTTAGACTATTTTTATATTAACACAAAAAATATATTAAATTGAGCTAATATCATAATATATTTATGCAATTAATACATATTTTATTATATCTTTGTTTAATTAATTTATTAAATCTTTATTTAATTTATATAAATACTAAAAGTTTTAAAAATTATTTGAACTGGCGTTGACATTTGACATGAATGGTTCTCGGGGGTCAAAAAATAAAAAATTTGTTTTAGATTCAAGATAAAGGCAAACATTAATTCAATCAATATGTGAATAAAATATGGAGATTTTTTTAAATAGACTTCACACAATTACTATAATCAATTTTAGTCATCAGTTAAATTAATTTATCAAAATAGTCTTTTTATCATATCAAATTACTTAGATATCCCCTATCATTTAAACTCTATTCACAATCAATTTCTTTATCTCAAACTCTTTATTTGATTTTCGTAATTTCTCGAATAATCTTATGAATTCCATGCATTTGGACATAGAGTGGTGATAATTTGAGATAATTCTTTTGTCGAGTATCATTTTTATGCATTTTATTTTTTTGAAGGTTTGTTGTGCATACTCATAAACTGTTAGCATAAAATAAAGTAGAAACTTAATTGAGACCATCAGATTTTTTGTTTATATTTGTATAAACTCACATTGATGTAAGTATTATGTTTCATAACCATGGTGATTGGTGATTTTGTTATATTATTTTAGATGATCAACAATCGTAATTAAAATATTATAACCTTCGTGGTTTTGTATGCATTAATTCAAACTAACAATTCATAATTTTATTAAAATATGTTTATTGATATAAGTAAGTAGTATTAAAAAAAATTAATATATTATAAATTAAATTAAACAGAACAAATGTTAAATCAATTCTTAAAGAGAAATAATAGATAATTAAACAAATGAATAACGAAAATGGAACATGTGTGTTCATATAAAAAGGGTATTTTAGGATTTTTTTAATTAAATAAGGCATAATGCTAAATGTGTAATAAATAAGGTCATTTTTGAAATTATGACTTTGAAATAGACTAGAATAATCAATTTTCCATAAAATATTGGTTTCAATCAAAATAATCGATCAAATTGAATTAATAATTGATTTGGTTAGTTCAGTTCGGTTTTGGTTTTAATAAAAAACTTCTGTTAACCGAGCAAACCAAGCTTTTATAAAAAAAATTAATATATTATTAAAACTAATAACATTTATTAGGATATAAATATTATAAATTTATATTAAAATTTTATTGGATAATAGAGGTAGAGTTAAAAATAATTTTCTAATACATAAAATTTTTTAAAAAAACTAAAAGTTCGGTTAATTCGGTTATCAACAGAAATAACCAATTTTTTCGGATTGGGTAAAGTTCGATCGGTTTGTCGGAAAAAAAATCGATTTTAACCGAAATCTTTATTAGTGTCTAATCAAGACGGAATCCGTCTCTGATATTTTTGAATCATTGCTGACCGTCCCTTGTCATCAATTTTATTTAAAATTTAAATTGTGTTAAAAAAAATGCAAACATTCAAGCATGTATTTTTCATTCTTGCTATTGTTAATTCCAATGGTGGATAATATATTATATCGGAAGAATTTCACTCCTATTTTTGGACGAGCAGAAGGTCCTCATAAAACATGTGTTCCCCACACCAATAAAGGCTGAATGACTTACAACATGGAGTTGATTTGATGTGGCGTATCTTTCTACGATTTCATTTTGATAAATTTTGTTAATCCAAACATGACAAGGTGCTAACCTAAATATTTATGTTATTTCTTGTCGTCTGCTATACATTTAAAAATACACGTGTTTTGGCACAAAAATCCAACTTTTGTCCATATACACTACAAGCTTAATATAAAGACATATAATACATCAAAATTTGATTTTTAATTCTAAATTAGTGAAACACTTTGATTTCGTTTTTTTTAAAAAAATATAAGCATGGACCTAAAAGCAATTTCCAGCAAAAAAACATTTACGAACACTCAAATCAACAAGGGTGACTGTTTTCCAGAGTTCTAAGAAATATATAACTAGAAATCTCAACATGGTCACTAATCATCACTCCACGTTGCCATGCAAGTACGACTATAGACTCTCTTGATATCATATTCCACATATCGAATCTACAAAAAAACCAGTCAAAAACCATAATAAAAAAACCCTGACGAGCTAGGCATATACCCACCCGAAGAGAAGCCGTATGCAGTAGGTGGCAGCGGCCTCCGACTGTATCCAGGGTGGCGGCCACGCTGCTGCCATGGATCATCGGGGAAATGAAACGGCGCACCCGAGTTGTGGAATGGATCCCTGAAAATTCCTGTACTCGCACTAGCAGGCACTTTGGTGTGAAAAGTGGGTCTTTGTTTATGGTCTTTGCACCAAAAATCTCTGCAAATACGTTCACTTGAGGCACGTTGGCTTCGCATTTATGCTCTTCTTCGTCCTTTTCAAATCTGTGGTTGTTGCTGCAAGGATTTCCGTATGGTCTCGTGGGGGCATTTGCCAGTATGGTTTCGGTAGGGTTTGAATTCTTCGTAAGCATTTGATTTGCTGCTTGCAGAGTTCCGACTGAAGTGAAGAATTTCCGCATATTTCCCTGTTTTTTCAATGGTTTTCAGCAACAAATTTGAATCAACTCTGCCTCTGACCGAAACATGATTGTTTTCTAGATCTAAGGAGATTGAGCAAACCCCTGCATTTAGAAAATTATTATGAATAAAGATCAAATAATTGATAAAAAAAGATATGAAACTAAAATCTTTACCATCAAGTTTTGATAATTCTTTCTTCAGTTCCTTCTTATACGCTCTACAACACATGCTGTTCACTTTTTAGAACAATAATCTGCGAAGCAACAAGATTTAATCAAATCAAAATACGACTCAAATGCCCTCACGGAGTAACATATATATATCCGAGTTAGTGTATGAGGTGAACAAAAGGCCAAATATTTATAAATTCGATTATCTCTGCCAACATCTTTACAAAATAACCTGTTAAGACTTATCTAATATGGTTCACTTTTTGGAATTTTTTTGCATAATACTGCTTTAACCAAGAGTTTATCCAACGCACGCTTGAAGGGAAAGAGCTGTGGCTTCCCAATAAGAAAACCATGTCACAAATTCAGTGGAATAAAAACAACTTACCGGATCACTGGGGCTTTCCATTGGAATTTTGATGGCAAGTCTTCACTATATATGTTCCGCGTATGTTTCAAAAACCACTGACAACTTGGATCTGTTTCTCCATAGCCTAATGGAGCAAGGAGTGCCACACACCAGCGGTTTAGGGTTTCGTGGATTTGAGTTGTCGGTCAATTTACGGTATGGATATTTCATTAAACAATTTCCTTGTGAATATCAATTTAAATTTGTAAACAATGAATTACAATTGGAAAGTTAAAAGATTTTATTATATAAACTTTACATGTCGAAAATCGATATTGATGTTTTTAGCGTATCTGGGAGATTGTAACACGCAATTGCCAAAAAATTGATGGGTCCCGTAAATCGGTCAAAAATTAATGTGATCTACCATACGACAATTGATGTACTGGTGTTATACTGGTTAAATTATATAATAAACATGTTTTTTTAAAATAAAAAAATTATAAAACTAAGTTAACATATAACTTCACAATATCATAATAAAAGTATTTCACACTATACCATTTTATATCTTTTCTATTATTTTCTTTCATATTCCTACAATATAATGTCCCTCGTACAATAACGAAGGAGAAATTTAAGGGGAGAAAAAATGTAGAAAAATGAGAAAATTGCAGTTTTAGTCTTGTATACATGTTTCATTGAGATTTTTGTCAAATGTGCTTAAAATTCCAGTCTTTTTTGTTTTTGCAATTTTATTTTTTCCCACCTATGTAGCGTCGGTGCGAACGATATATTAGTACTTTCGTAGAAAAATGTCTACCATTGTGGTTTGCAAGTTGTATAATAGAATCCACTGTTACTATCATTCAGTGTATATTGAATTAAATATCGGGCTAATACAATAGCTTGCAAAATTAAACTAACTAGATAATCTGCATTGGGCAAATCAGGTATGACTTGCTCGCCCGATAAATTATTGGTAAAGCAAATCGAACTTATGATGGTTAGTCAAACACTCACATACTTTATTAACTCGGACATCCCCTGAATAGGGCAAATACATGTAACTGATGTAAGGGTTGACCTAGGCCAATCCCTTTCTTTTAACTTATATTATATATTATTTAATAAAAATTCTTAATTTTTCATGTTTTAATCATTAAATTTTTTTCATATTCTTTCAACAAACAAAATTTTTTTCTTATAAATACCAAAAAAAAAGTTTAAAAAAAGGTTTAAGATGCATGTGAACATGTCGCAAAGTAAAAAAAAAATAATAATTGTAACTTTCTATTGGTTCTACAATAAAATAAATAATGGTCAAACAAGTTCAGTATGTGTAATATTATGTATCTTATTTTTTTCCCAACAATCTTTCAATAAAAAAATTTATGATTTATATTTATTTTTACCATTCCTAATTAAGAATCGTGCAGGTTACGCCCATGCCTTTGAGGACATTCACATATTACTTTTTTTTTTTAAAAAAAAAGTAATATGTTTTTATCTTTTTTGTGCGTCAGAGATAAATCCGAAGAACAAATACAATAACATATAAATCACGTTGATCAGGTAAATGATGCACAATAAGCAAGCACTGTGTTACATACTCAAACTAGGAAGGCATAGATAAAGAGGAATTGAACAACTGAACTATTAATATACATGGATAATAAATAACTACATCTGCAATAAGTGATAAAAAACTAAAATTTGAAAAATAAACAAAGTTATTAAACTATAGTTAAATTTAACTAATTAGGGTTGAAAAATCAAAATTATGCTTATTTACAAAACCAAATTTATTATTTGACATTATTTAATCTAGATAATCCCATTTAATGTCATAGAGACCATTTCGAAGGAGTTACAATCTTCGTTCCACTGCTGTTTATATATATATATATATATATATATATATATATATAGTCAATGATTTGACAGTGTTGAACAATAAATTATATTGCAACTGACAAAAGTAAATTACTTTTTTATTTTTCCAAATATTATATCCATTTCAGTCAATGGAAATATAATCCAATTTTTTTTTTTTAAAAAAAAGAATAAGAAGAAGAAAAAATCAATATGGCTCAAGACCTAAAACGAATGATATAGCCATATGGCTAGGCATTGACCAGTTATGACAAATGGCCCCTCTAATAATAGGATATATATTTTATTATGAATCTTTCTAACAAAATTTCGATTTCAGACAGCAATATTTTAAGGAAAAAATTATTACTTTTGACTTTTAATTAATTAAAAGTAATTTTTTTTATAACGATTTCACATATCTTTATCCGTAAGATGAATCAATCATGCTTATATATATGATAATAGGTAATATTTTTTTATAAAAAATAATATTTTTTTATAAATGAACTAAATAAAATATCTATCTCACAAAATTATCTCGTGAGATCGTCTCATAATTTTGTTTTTTTATTAATTAATTATCATATAAAGCGTGACTTTGTCTTTCATATGATTTATTATATCAATTTCATATATTATTATAATATATAAAACAAGACCAACTATGTGTGTGTATCAAATTGTGTATTTAATGCATGAAAATTGAATTCAACAACTTTCCGGCCCTAAATAATTAGAGATGGAAACCCCCTAACTACAAGTTGTCGCGCACAATTAAATACCAAATTACAGCAGTTTCCAATCCTACCTTTTGTTTCAATAAATTCACGTGATAGCCATCTACAACTCAAAACTCTATTTTAAAATAGAACAATTTCTGCACCAAATACAATATACATCTCCAACCCATCTACTTCAAATCTTACTATAAAAAAATATTCTCGAAATATTTTTTTTTATTTGATTTATTTAATTTTTTTCTTATTAGTTATCAAATGTGTAATTTTTAAATTTAGTGATATAATTATAATTATATTTTATATTTGATACAGTTAATATTATATTTTATTAATAATTGCATCTGGGTCAAAATGAGTGGATCGAGCTCTTCTTTTTGTTTTTTTATTTAAATTTTAAAGTGAGTGGGTCAAGCTGTTCGTTTCGTTTTGTGGAGCTTCCTTTTATTTTTTCAATTTTTTTTATTTTTTATTTTTTATTTTTAAAAGAAAACTCCTCTGCATTTAGCGCAGAGCGAAGCTCTGTGCCAGGGAACGTTAGAGGAAACCCCGGAAATGCCCTAATATCATTAAAATTTTATCATAAAAATCTGGGTAAAAAAAACAATTTTATCAAATATGTTAGTGTTAAATTTAAGTTTTATATCTATATATTTGAATTTTAGCATTATTTTTGCATCGAAGTGCGAAAATGACCAAACTTGCAATAGAGAAAAATGACAAAATTGAAAATTTCCCCTAAGATTTTATGCATTGCTAACATTTATGCAGTTTTATGATTTTCTAAAGAAAATAAGATGAACTATATATAATGTATTATGATTGTCCATGTATCTATACTGGTAATTTGAAGAGGATTAATTTCTTTGATCAATAAATAATTTAATTTATATCTCAGAAAATAAGAATATTCCCCTTTTTTATTGTAAAAGAAAGCTTAAATGTCAGTACATTACGGAGCTTAAGTCAACGATGGCATCCACTGGACCACTACTACGTTAATTATATTTCTTGTATTTAGAAAAGGACCAATATCTGCTCGACTACCATTTACCGTTTGTATATTCATGTACAGTGTACACACACACACACACACATATATATATATATATATTTGAAGTATATAGTAAATATATATTTGGAACTATTCAAAGTTGAAAGTTGAAGCCTCCACAAATGAAAGAGATGGCTGCTGTTCTCATCATTGATCATCAGCGGAAATATATTCAATGTATGTTGTTTGTTACCCGCCCGAAGACAGACCAGTTACTTGGGTTTATTTCTTTATTTCATATTGCTTTTCTTTGTATCTTTTGTTTTCCGGTGCCACCAAAAATAATGCTCATTCAGCAAACAAACCACCTTCTCGTGTAAGCATTTCGCAATTATTTTTACTTGATATATTTTCTTTGCTTCGCAATTTGTTGATTTGTGGTTATTGTTTGAATTCGTGGGATTCTATTAGATACCTTTGGTTTTCTTTTGAAGGGTTGTTCTGGTTTGACTTTTTCGTAGTGATTTGGAGCTTGACTGCTGCTTCTTTTTGGTTATAGAGTGTGCGTGGTTTTGATTACCTTACTGGGGGTTGTGTTAATTTGTGTGCAAACTTTGATCTTTTATTGATTGCTATTTCAGGTGGGTGATATATGTTGTAGAAAATATTGATAATCTCGGATAAATGGCAATTCTTGGGATGTCCCAGTTAACTTCTGCGAAGATTGGATTGAGTGTAGCTTTGTGTCTGTCTTTGTTTCTTATTGCTGAGAGCCAATTAACGGATCCAAAAGAAGGTAACTTTTCCGTTTGATATAATCCATCTTGTTATATTCTTGTGATGTATTCTAGTTATACGTCCTGTGGTGGCGACGGAAACCTTCATCCTATTCAATTTATGTAATGGTTTTGCGTGATGTTAACTTTTTGGTTAAAGAGCCGGAGATGCCTGCAATTGTACACGTTTCGAAGTCTGGCTCCGCACTGTAGTAAATGCTTTACGAATGTAGAGAAATTGGTTTGGGGATCGACACTGTGTAATTTATATTGATGGGTGGTAGTTTGATGTAGAACCATTTAAAGTCCAAGTATTAAAGGCATTTGTCAATCTCATTTTTGCTGTTTTCTATTGTCCTGATTGTGATTTCTATGTATAGTATCATTGTCTCTAATTTCGGCACTGAAACTGGGATGATTCGTACTTTGAGTCAGCAGGCATCAGTGAATGTCGAAACACGAAAGGATTTAATATTTGATGAAATGGTATAATTTCATGTTTCGTGTAGTGAATGCGTTGCGAGCCATCAAGAATAGTTTGATTGATCACGGAAAACTTGACGACTGGGAAAGTGGGGATCCATGTACTTCTAATTGGACTGGGATCACCTGTTATAATACACCACTGGATGATGCTTATCTACATGTCAAAGAACTGTACGTCCAATAATTTTCCAGACCTTGCATTACAAATTCATGGCATCAAATGTTGCCTTGCAGTTCAAAGAATGTGTTACATGTTTTTGTTATACTGAACAGGTTCTTATTAAATTTGAATCTATCAGGAAGTTTAGCACCAGAACTTGGTCTTTTATCTAATTTGACGATACTGTGAGTAAAATATTCTTACCCCGTTACATTTTACAGCACATTAGAAATTTGGATCACTAAAGTTGGCATTACCTTATGGTTCGTCAAACTTGTAGGAACTTAATGTTATTTCTATTACAGAGATTTTATGTGGAACAACTTAACTGGATCCATACCAAAGGAGATAGGCAAAATATCAACATTACAACTTTTGTAAGTCGTAATTGTTCTTTTTTCAAAGTTTCTTTTTCCCAGATGCTCTTGTTCTTCTTTGTCCATGGTTTGATAGAGGGACATGTAGACGAGTCCGTTTAAGTTTAGGACGTGCCGTAAATAAATAGAATGTCAAACTCATATAAAAAAGCACAACAAAATTCAAATAATTGAAGTTGTTCCTTGGTATTTTTAAAACCGTCCTCCTTTATAAGATGTGCGGATCAAATTTCATGCCTTCACTGGTGTTTCCACATCATTTTTTGCAGGCTTCTGAATGGAAATCAACTAACAGGTTCCTTACCAGAGGAGCTCGGTAACCTTTCAAATTTGGATAGGATACAAATTGACCAAAATCACATATCGGGAGAGATACCACTTTCGTTTGCTAACTTGAGAAAAGCAAAACACTTGTAAGGATTTTTTTCTTTTTTAACTCTAATAGATGCATCATCGTGAAAGTTTATCTTCTCAGACTATGAAACCTTTTCGAGCGATTGAAAGTGATAGGTGTTTTGGCTATGTTTTTACTCCATGTAATTCTTACTCTGCATTCTGAGCAGCCATATGAATAATAATTCTCTCAGCGGACAAATTCCCCCAGATTTGTATCGACTTCCGATTCTTGTTCACTTGTGAGTCAAAGATCTATTTATTAGATCAATTTTGTGGCATTTTGAAGATTATTTACACATGTGCATGAATTTTTCTACAGGTTGCTCGATAATAACAACTTATCAGGATATCTTCCTCCGCAATTGTCTGAAACACCAAGTCTGAAAATATTGTATGCATCTTTTCCTTGTAAAATGTTAATCCTCATGCAAAATTGCAACAAATTTTTTGATCCAGCTGTCACTTGTCATTATGTCTAGAACTGTGTGGCTTAACTAGAATAACTTGGGGATGCCTTTTAACTATGCCTCATCGATTTTCAAATCAAGGCGAATAACTTAATGTAATCGTTCCATCAACATAATGGCGTCATCCAGATATTTTAACAGGAATGCGAGTGAAATCATTTTTACATTCAGACAAGTTTGAAAGAACTGGTACTGATTCTTTCCGCAAAACTTTTCTATGCTATATAAAGTACAGTCTTGTTCTATGTTGTTTCTCTACGCCACACAGCAAATGATGCGCACACATTATCGCATGTGTGAAACTGATGATGCATGGTGTATATTGCTTATATTATCAGTAATAAACCTGTATGGTTATCAACTATTGTTTGTTTCCTAATTGAGTATCGTTGAAGGACATAGAGACTGCCTTCCTCAACTCCCTTTTGTTTTTAATTCCTTTGCATTTTAATGTTTCAGTGGTTAAAGAAAAGAAGTTGACTCTATTTCTGGATCTTTATTTTATGAAAAAAAATTAGAGTATATGCACTGAGGTGCATCATTTTCTATTTCTATGTTTACTTCAGTCCACTTTATTTTTTCTTTCTTTTGTTTTTCAGTCAGCTCGATAATAACAATTTTGAAGGAAGTACAATACCTGCTACATACGGCAACATGTCTAGTCTATTGAAGTTGTAAGTGAGTGAATGTATTGTTAAACTTTTCCTGTGCTACACAGATTTTTACCGCAGTTGTGCATGGTACATGATCTTCCATGAAGTGTACATTTTTCTGTAATTCTAAAAAAGAAGCATCTCAATTCAACTTCTCCAGCAGAGTCCAATATCCACAATTTCCAATATGTAGACTTGGTTGGTGCATAAAATTTAATTGCTTTGTCTTCCTTTTCAAAAGATTTGATGTTTCTGACGAGGATAGGTGTATTGAGAATTAGTGCAAGGTAATGTGGATAAAATTTGGTTTTGTTGGATATATCAGGAGTCTAAGGAACTGCAGTTTGAAAGGACCTATTCCTGATTGGAGCAATATGCCTAAGATTGCTTACATGTAAGTAGATACTCATTAGACTTGATTCCTACTCTGGACTTGGCTACTTTTATCTCGTGGTTTTGACCTGTTATTGAGTTTTGGAGTCCTGTTGCAAATGGCTCTCATATTGCTACAGGTAGGATTCTGCAGAAGGTGCTAGCGTGGTTTTTAAAATATCTATTTGTTGGCTAATCCGCAAATATATGAATGATTCACCTGTAAGAAAAAATCGACTCATTTACTTATCATAAATAATTTGGTCCTAAGCCTATTTAAACATCGATACCCTGTGTGGCTTATGGAGTTGATAGTGAGCATGGAACAGTGCCTAAAATTATGGCTGGAAAATTAAATAAATGTTCATCTCTTTCTCTAATTGGGTGTGCTGAATTGCAGAGATTTGAGCTGGAACCAGCTTAATGGTTCCATACCACCAGGTGCTGTATCTGAAAATATCACAACCATGTAAGTGTCGTTCACATTTTTTGTTTTTTAATAACACACAAATACCTTTGCTGTTGGACTTTTTTTCTACTCTGCAGTGATCTATCAAACAATAAGCTGAATGGAACCATTCCTGACAGCTTTTCAAGGCTGCCTCTTCTACAGAAATTGTGAGGCTTCATCGACTTTCCATCAATTTCATGTTCTTTACTTGATGGAGTTTATTCTCTTGTTTTCTAGTCTAGTTATTTTAAAAGTCCCCTATGTACCTTAGAGTTATCATTCATGTTTTACATCCTAAAATAATTTGACTTTTTGGCTGCAGGTCACTCGCAAATAATTCCCTGAGTGGTTCTGTACCATCAACCATCTGGCAAAATCGAATTTTAAACGAGACTGAGAGGCTTCTTCTGTAAGGCCTCTCCTTCATATGATGATCTCTCTATTATCATTAGACTGAATGGTATTCTTAATTTTAGTATATTAATGTGTACTTGCTGGCATTGCAGGGATTTTGCGTCCAACAAGTTTTCAAATATTTCGGGCACTCTTTTCATCCCTCAAAATGTTTCCATTGGGTTTGTCGTTTGTATAGCTTTCAAATGTTGCATTTATTTACCTTCTTAACTGATGTTTTTCTTGAATAAATACAAGTTTAGAAATATTAAGGTTCCTTTTCCATTTATACTGCGTTACTATTTCAGGCTTCAAGGAAATCCTGCATGCTCAAATAGCAACCTGATTCAATTTTGTGGTGGTCGTGAAGTAGATTTCAGCAATACCTCAGGCTTTGTAAATGTCAAAACTTGTGATCCTCTAACATGCCCACCTCCATATGATTATGCCCCTGTATCTCCTAGCGGACGTTGCTTTTGTGCTGCTCCACTTTATGTTGGATATCGCTTGAAGAGTCCTGGGTTCTCAGATTTTCTTCCATATGCCAAAGCATTTGAGGTCTACCTAAGTTCCGGGCTTAGGTTGGATCTGGATCAGCTTGATGTTGATTCCGTTGCATGGCAAAAGGGTCCTCGTCTCAAAATGTCCCTAAAGATTTTTCCGTCATATATCAACAATAGTGTTAGGTTATTTAACTGGACCGAAATTCTACGTATTCGTGGATTGTTTAGTGGATGGAGGATTCCTGATAGTGAAGTGTTTGGTCCTTTTGAGCTTCTCAATTTCACTCTTTCTGAACTTTATCCAAATGGTACGTCTGTTTTTCCAGCTGGGATATGTTTATAGACATTTGAATTATACAAAGCATGGAGTCGAACAAATTTGCCTCTAGTTTGAGATATGGTTTGATTGTCTTCTGAAGCACTACAACATTGTTTTTATGAAGTTAATAAAGCAGTCATAATTTTAATATAATTAAGAACACTCATCTTCGCTTTCGTAATTTTTGAGAGTGGCTTCTTTTTTCCTTTTTTGGTTTTCTTTCTCAGAGATGCCCCGATCATCATCTGGTGTTAGCCAGGGTGCATTAGTAGGCATTATATTAGGGACAATAGCTGGTACAGTTACTCTAACAGCACTTGTGGCACTCCTTCTCGTAAAGCTGTACTTAAGGAGAAATCACATATCTTCAAAGAGACGCTTACGTGAGTGTTCCCTCTTTTCTACCTTTTTGGCTGCGATAACGGGTGCAATGGTACCCTCTGTTGAAGTCCAGGAGAGAAGTTCTTGTGCTTGATTAATTGCTAATATTATTTGACAACTTCAATCAGACTAATCAATCATTGCAAACATTTCAGTATCTAGGATCTACAAAAAAATTGATGGCGTTAAAGATTTCACTTATGCGGAAATGGCACTGGCAACAAATAATTTTAATAGCTCGAGCCAGGTCGGAGAGGGAGGTTATGGAAAGGTTTATAGAGGTGTTCTTGCTGATAAAACAGTTGTGGCAATAAAGCGTGCCCAGCAGGGATCGCTACAGGGTGAAAAGGAGTTTCTGACAGAAATAGACCTGTTGTCCAGGTTGCATCATAGGAACCTGGTATCATTGGTTGGATATTGCGATGAAGAAGGTGAACAGGTACCAACTTCACGTTTTCGTACGTACCAAACCCAGCTAATGGGTGAAAGTCCAGTGTCTGTTCGAATGTCCTATGAAAATTTGGATTTTTTATGGCAAAATATAATTTAAATGGGGAAGGCTTCTCCAGCCATAAGTTGATTTCTTAAGGTTCAATCTGCTAATTAGCTAACATATCATTTTAAACTTAGAATCCGAACATGTAAACAGCAGGATTCAAGATCTTTATTTATGTTCCCCGAGCTTTGTGATTCTCCTAGTTCTTTTGATTCATATCACAAGCTGCTAAATCTTTCTATATGAGTGGAATTCTCATATTTGTGGTGCATTTCATGGTGCAGATGTTGGTTTATGAGTTCATGAGTAATGGCACCTTGAGGGACCACCTATCTGGTAATTTATGAAAGTAGAGTTATTGCTACTTTTGTGTTGGTCAACAATAATCTATGGTTCATTTTGCAAAAACGTTATATGGTGCCTTGATATGACAGGTAAGTTTAAAGTGCCTCTGAATTTTGCTACGAGAGTAAGAATCGCGTTAGCTTCGGCCAGAGGCATCCTTTACCTTCATGCAGAAGCCAACCCTCCAATATTTCATCGGGATATCAAGTCGAGCAACATATTATTAGACTCTAAGTTAATTGCCAAGGTTGCTGATTTTGGATTATCGCGGCTAGCTCCAGTACCAGAGCTTGAAGGAGCCGTGCCTGCTCATGTATCTACAGTAGTCAAAGGGACTCCAGTAAGAACAATTAAAAGAGCTAGCGAGAATATATAAACACACGCTCTCACACACATGTATATATATTATTCGATCATGTTCCTCATATATGTTTCGCCGTTGCCTGATTACTGCAGGGATACCTTGATCCAGAATATTTTCTTACTCAAAAATTGACTGACAAAAGCGATGTTTATAGCCTCGGGGTTGTCTTTTTTGAGCTCTTAACTGGGATGCATCCAATATTTCATGGCAAAAACATCGTCAGGGAGGTAAGATACCATTTCGCAGAGTACAGTTCAAGGCATGTAATGAAGAGCATCGTTTATGTTGCTTAAGTGTTCTCCAGCATAATTGCGACTGCGACATCTCGCTGATTTGCTATTCATCCACTATTTTCTTAAACAAGTGGTTGCCTGAACCTCCTTCTCTTACAAAACATACAAACAACGGATTGTTTGTCTCACTTTCATGATGAATTTTTCCGCCTTTGTGAAATTATAATTTTCAGCCATGATAGAACTTAAATCTTCAACACAGCATCGTTTCCACTTTTCAAAATTTTCAACAGCCAAAAATTATGTACAACAAGAATCTCAATTGTATACACACATGCTAAGCGTATGCTCGTCTGCATCAGGTCAATGTTGCATATAGTTCAGGCATCATATTCTCTGTCATTGATGAACACATGGGATCTTATCCTTCTGAGTGCGTGGAGAAGTTCTTAAATCTGGCTCTGAATTGTTGCCGAGATGACCCTGATGACCGGCCCTCAATGGCGAAAGTGGTCAGAGAACTTGAGAACATATGGTATATGATACCCGAATCTGACCCCAAGATAACAGAATCTTTAGTCACTGATCCTGGAAAGTTTGTGACTCCGCCATCTTCGGCTTCTTCCTCAAGAGTTCCTTACTTTTCACAAGATGTCTCAGGTAACGATCTTGTCAGTGGCGTCTTTCCCACCGTTATACCGAGGTAACGACTATGTTTCCCCATGCCTTCTCCAAGGATGGATTTTTACAGTGTAACGTAAACATTCCGATCATATAGATTCATGTAGATCAATCATCAAAAAATTTGTGTTGCATTTGTACATAATCGATCTGGAGCTTAGCTGTTTTAGATTGTTCTGAAGCTAGGAGATGATATTGATTTCTGTACTTAGTTTTGTGTTTCTCAAGCATTTTACACGGTCATCATGTTCGAACTCGGATTAAGTTGAATTCAGAAATGCGATTTCATCTCCAATACAATTTCTAAACTTAACAAATTTAAATGTTATTTCATAATAATTTTAATTCAAATAAATGATTTTATCATTCAGTTGCAAGTGGCAGCTTACAGGTACCTAATCATAATAAAAAGTATTACTTAATATCAAAGAGTGATATAATTAAATATATGTTGGAGTGTTAGGTTTAGTTTATTTCCGTTTTTTCGGTTTTAAAAATATGTGATCCAATATATGAAATATTTTCCTTATGTTCACGTTACGACTGAAATATAGTTAAGAGAAGGTGAATAAAATTTATATAATTTTCTAAACTTTGAGTCATTATTAATAGTTTTGAGGCTATTAAGAAAATATTCTCGAACTGAGAGTTTTGTTGGACCATTTAAAAGTGAGTAATTACGGAAACAGCCTAGCTTGACTAGTGGTAGAAGTATATAATACAATTGATAGTTAACAAGTAACAACTTGAAAATAATATGCAAAAATGTAAGATGTGCAATAAAATGAGACATATATTTTTATGGATATTTGAAGATAACACTCCTACATCGTCATTTCTTCTATTTAGGAAAGATTCCACAAAAAACTTTGATTTTACAACATCATGTAATAACTCAATTCAGCTAGGACTCATTACTACTTAAGCTGAAAAACACTTAGTTTTCACATTACAAGATATGGATCTTTACGAACCCTCGGTTCGCCGAAAAACAATACAAAATAAGCCAACGTTCAGCTTGACGACTTGAGTTAGTAATGTATCACAGAGTGATCCTTGGAGATCTGATATATTCTGATAGACGTTTGCTGAGTGAGCATCTTAAAATTGAAAGCTTGAGTGTCCTCAGATTTATTGGAAATATGAATGCTTTTAGAAAATAATCGAACAATTTAAATGGTTTCAATCTATCTTCATATCTTGAAATCTAAACATGTATATAGTTGAAAATCTCCAACTTTCGGTCCTTTTCACAATAATTTGTATTGTTATCCGACAAAATAGACATGTCGCTTATAGTTGTCGCACCTATAATTAAATGTTCATTTAATATTTCTCGTGCTTTTGCGACCGCAGGCTCTTAATTTTTCAAAAAGCTGACAGACCATGGAAAAAATAAGCAGCACTATGTAATCATCCAAAATATGAAATTTTTGAACGGTTTGACTTGCAATATCTTTTTTGAAATACTCAAGTCTGACCGGTTGCAATACGATTAGAGTTTCAACAATCTGAACATGTGCACTACAAAAATAACTTTGATCCGGTCAGTTTGACGAATGCTATCTTGCAAATAGGTTTCAAATAATATGCGGCTTGACTTTCTTTGCGAAAATGACTTGATCTTCTGATGTTCTGACTGAATAGTTTGATATGATCTAGCGGTCTGAAAACTTGAAACTATAATTAAAGAGCGGCTGAATCCAAAATATTTTGATGTTGCTTTTTGTCAATAACGAAAACTCAAGGTAAAAAAATATTATATCAATTTGGTTCGCTTTTCTATCAAAACGGTTTGATTATTTCAATTTATTCGATATTAACAATTATTTAATTAGCAATTAAAATATATGTTAAAATATAATATATTTTATTTTTGTTAATTTTTCTTTAAAACAGTTAAATATGAAATCTAAATAAATTAAATAATTAACAATTAAATAAAAATTAGCAAAAATATTATTAATTTATTAAATATCATTTCATAAAATATATAATCTAAATAAACATAAAAATAAATTTATTGATCTAATTGAATTTTGGGTTTTTCATATGGTTCTTTTCTACATATATAAACAAAATCGAATCATATAAAATTTCGGCTTTAAAATTTATATCCGAATTGAAAATATGCTTTTCTGTTCGGATAGGTTCCGTTCGAATTTTGGTTTTCTCGATTTGGATTTAAAAATTTTTCCGTTTAAAATAAAATTTGAATACCCCTAAATATATGGCAACAAAGATGCAAAATTGAGTATAAAATGGATTGAGTAAGCATAGTATGAAGTTAAAAAGAGAAAAATGAAATGGTAAATACTTTGAGAAGTTGAAAGGATATTGTCATTGTTCAACGTGGTAAATGAAATCGATCCGTTATTTTATTTTAACACCATAATTTTGGGGAAAAAATAAAAATAAAAATTGTATAGCGATATTTATCTATAAATTTCTCATTTTAAAAAATAATTAAAATACTAAAAAAATATGACCCATTTGAAGCCCATAATAAGAAGCTTCTGGATGGCCCATTTATTGGGCAGGCCCACCAATCCTAATTCATATGACGCAAGCCCATACGTATGACAGAGCCCTAAAATTTTCCCTCATTTGCTATAATATATATATAGCAATAACATCCGGCTTAGGGTTTCCGTTCAACTTTGTCTTCCCTCAACGACCAGGACCCTCGCCATGGGACGAAGTAAGTTTCTTTCAATAGATTTTCGTTCATTAATTTGGTATCGTCCATATGAAATATAGCTGGAGAAATTATTCATTTTATGATGTTTGGTTGATAGTATGATTATTAGCTTCTGATGTCTGGATCTATTGTTATCTTTCTGTTTTTTTTTTTCTATTTGTTAGAACATGGTTTTATTATGGAGATTGTTGTTTTGGTAATATCGGAAAATGGGGGGACTTTAATGGGATCTGATTTTATCATGTCTCTTTTTTAACCTTTGGCTTGTTTCTCTTTTTTATTTAATTATTGTTTGGGATAATAAGGATTTAGATGGTCGGTTCCTTTCTAAGTATCTGGATGTTTTTTCCTTCAATTTAGCATTTTGGGGAGTGTTGTATTGGTTCACCGGAGTAGCCGGGTTTATCTACAGGCTAAGCATGATCGATTGTTTTTTAAGTTCTTTTAATTAAAAACCTGGTTGGATGAGTGTTGGTTATGGTTATGGAAAGAAGAATTTAGACAGGGACTGTGTTATTTATTTGTGGGAGTTCTCTCTTACTTTTGTCATCAGTATGCTATCGAACTCGTGTGTGAAATTAATTATTTTTGGACATGGTAACTGCTTACTTAGCATGAGCAATGTTCTAAATTTCGGCCCAGGCGACCACCTAGGCTGTAGTCTGAGGAAGTAAACTGGGGAGAATGATTGTACCTGGACTCCGACTTCTGAAACTACAACTCATGGGAAGAATGATGCGTGGTTAGGATTCGTGCTCGGTCTCCGGCTGTATTTTTCATTTGCTGTGAGGAGGCTTTCTAATTAAAAGAAGGGAATGAATGGGGATGGCAGTAGCGACTAGGGCATAGAAAAAGAAAGCCTATCAATTTTCTTAGCTACGGGCCATTTAATGGACAAGCCTATTTAAAATAAATGGGCTAATACCCCAATAGCTAAATATTCTAAAACATTTTTGTATCTTGACACATTTCCTATTTTTTATCATGAATAACATATTTCCTATTTTTTATCCTATCTAGGCGGCCTAGGCTCTGGATGTTGGTCTAGCACCCGACGAGTGCTTAGCAAATTTTAGAACCTTGGCCATGAGTGTAACCATGCTTGCTGTTGTTGCAACTCTGAGTTTCTGATGGGTTGAATCTTGCTTGCATGTAGGGCCTGCAAGGTGCTACCGCCAAATCAAGAACAAGCCATATCCAAAATCACGGTACTGCCGTGGTGTACCAGATCCCAAGATCAGGATATATGACTGTGGGCATGAAGAAAAAGGGAGTGGATGAATTCCCATTCTGTGTGCACTTGGTTAGCTGGGAAAAGGAGAATGTGTCAAGTGAGGCACTTGAGGCTGCTCGCATTGCGTGCAACAAGTATATGACCAAGTTTGCAGGAAAAGATGCTTTCCATTTGAGAGTCAGGGTGCATCCATTCCATGTGTTGCGCATCAACAAAATGTTATCGTGTGCTGGAGCTGATAGGCTTCAAACTGGTATGAGGGGTGCTTTTGGCAAGCCTCAGGGTGTATGTGCTCGTGTGGCTATTGGTCAAGTTCTTCTGTCTGTCCGTTGCAAAGACGGTAACAGCCCCCATGCTCAGGAGGCTTTGCGTCGTGCTAAGTTCAAGTTCCCTGGCCGGCAAAAGATTATTGTCAGCAGGAAGTGGTAAGCTAATTTGTTGGTTCATATTGGTCTTATTTGGATTACTGGACCCACTGGATTTTTCCTATTGACGGATCTTCACTGAAGGATGTTATTTTTTAATTGTCATTATAAATGTTTGCAGTTTATACTTTATATTTTCCACCTTGAATTGCAGGGGGTTCACTAAATTCAGCCGCACTGATTATATCAAATGGAAATCGGAGAATAAGATTTTACCTGATGGTGTCAATGCAAAAGTATGGTGATGGCATTGAGATGCTTGCATAATTTCTATATTTACAATTTCTTTTAGTTATTTTATTATAATTTCTTGGTGGTATTGCTGGTTGGTATTTGTACTCATAGCATTTGTGTGATGTATTAGAAATTTCATATTTTGCAGCTTCTGGGATGTCACGGGCCATTGGCAAACCGTAAACCAGGAAGAGCTTTCTTGTCTGAGGATTTAACTGCGTGATGAAGGATGTGTGACATTGCAGCTACATTAAGCAGAAGGTTTTTGAACATTGTTTCTTGTTTGTCGTCCCTTGTGTTCTCTGTAGAACCAAATTATAAATTTGACAGGGTGATGGTTGTTTCCATATTGGATCTTGATCCATTTGTTTTATTTGCACTTTTAGCGTTTTAATGGCAACTTTTGACCTGTTTACTTTGGTTCCGTCTCAAATTTTTTCAATCTAATCATATTTTTGTTACCATAGGTGTTAGCTTTGATGTATTCTTCCGAACTTCAGCACCGTCACATTTTTTAAATTCTGTACCATCACATTGACGATGCAGCAACGTCGCACATGCAATTTAGGCCAACTGACATTATTTATGTTTTTTGAGTGACAAACTTGTATTTTTAAAGGTGACGCGCGTGCATGTGCGAGATAACTTAAGCTTTCTTATTCCGTTGGGTGTGATCGAATTTGGATTTTATTATACAAAATAATTGATTGAGTTATTTCTGATGCATTGGAGGATATTCAAGCGTATTTAAATTCTTAGGATTATATTAATCGTATTGGGCCGCTGATTTTTATTTTTGTACGTTCTTTTTTATATTATAATTGTTGTTTTTATATTATAATAATTGAGAAGTTTATAAAAACGGTTTGAAAAGACATTAAAAGTTTTTATTTTTTTATCCTCCTTTTTAAAAGCACGTATAATAATTCAAACCAACGTCTGAAATCTTCTCCCAAAATTTGAAGTCCTAATCGCATCAATATATTTGAAAATTTCTCAATTTAAAAAGATAGTTTTTCAAATTATAACAAACAAGTAAAAATATAAGAAGGAAATGTCGTTTGTTTACGAAATTGAAAATAAAATACGAACATAAAAGATTATGAAAAATATTAACAATGCATGTGTCAGTACACTAATGATAATAATGTTTTTTTGGTTGTATTAGGATGCGTGGCTAAACCCATATTCTTTTGTTTTTTTTTTTGCAAGCAGATAATCACATAAATATGCAATGAGCCAATGGTTCTCATTTTTCCACCAATGTTGCATCGTTGGAGGAATGTGAGAAATTGATGCTACTGATTTCTTTCAAACACACAAATATCATATCAATATGATATATATATTATATTGTATGTTCTAAATTTTGTGATCGATAAAAAATCTTAAGTTGATAAAAATATTACGATGCATGGTCTTTGAATTAAACAGTCTATTATGTAAATTTTCAACTCCTAATATATTTAAATAGGATGACAACTTGAGCAACGTTTTCAAACGAGTAATCAATAATTATACGTCATTTAATCGTGGTAAAAATGTAAACTGTCGGCTGCAAGCGTCGGTGTCCTATGGAGGAAGACAGACAGACGGACAGACCGAATGATTAATAAGCGCCCACTTATTGTATGTCCTAGTAAACTTGTAATGATATCTTGAGACGTCAAAGAGATCCAAATGGTTAAGTATATTATCCTTGTTATACAAAAAAGCATCTCAAAAACTGAAGCTTGAGACTAGATTCCAACCTTCAAGCTTCTGTCGTATGCCAACTTAATAATGAACTGTGCAGGGAAAGAATATAAAAACATGAAGACTATCGGTCTGCATCACGACCCCCAATCCCTCTCTGTGGAACCATGACCCCGAATCCCTCTGGCGGAACCATGAAACGCGGTATCGATAAGGAAACATGGTGAAAATGAGAACAAGACAAAATGGAGAGTTTTGAAGATGCAATCGAAAATTCAATCTTATAGGCAAAATGCTATATATATGTAGCATCAAATACAGAATTATGCTTGCTAACAAACATCACCACCATCGGTTTGGCAAAAAAACATGGAAAAATACAGATCAACAACAAATAAATCCAATAACCATCCTACTAGTCTACTTTTAACAACAATAAACAGCCACAGAGAAAGGCGTTGTTACTTCTAACCATTGTTTCTATATTCTCATGTGATTCTTGCGTCTGAAGTCTGTTGCCTGGTCGTTGAGCTCCGTTCAATGGCCAAAGGCATGCATCATTGTAAAATGCATTAGGAGATCGCCAGCTTCTGAAGAAAAGTATAGCATGATGTTATTACCAGCCAGTTTTGGGACGCTTCAGTCCACCAGAATTGAAGGGAGATACACTCCCCCTTGGTTGGGGGCTCTCTTCTCTGATGTTGTTCAGCATGGCAAGTTCTCTAAGCTGTTGTCTCTTGTACATATCCTGAGACTCATCCTGTTTTCAATCCAAAGGACGATAGTTCTATCAACCAAAACACTAAATAGCTTTCCTAAATATTCTAAAGATTTTTGAATGTTATACAGAGAAGTTTAAGTTCTAACTTGAAAACAAGGCATGGATGTGACAAAACACATTAATTATTTTTGTCGAGGTTCCCACTAATATACTTCCATAAATTACTAGTGATTAAAAATGTAAAAGAGTATGAGGAAAGTACAAATAGTTTACAGTGATCACTACGCCTTGTGTGCAGTAACATAACATGGAGTTACAACCTTAATTGATATGAGAAACATGAGCCGAGAACTCAAGAAGGAACGTTCTTGTAATACATTCCAAATGAAGAAAAAAAATCATAGAATATATATATTAAGTATTCCTAGTTATTACATGCCATTCAACCAAACGAAGATCTATGTCATGGTATTCAATTTCCTTGAAAGTTCAGATATAGAATTTCCAAGTCCTGAGACATGACCAATTTCGGTGGGCAGCCCCGAGAGACTATGGGTTTCACATATCTAGAAACTTATGATATCGCAGATCATTTAATCCTCAAACAATGATTATAAATGAATGAATATTGGACATACCACAGGTTTGAGCAGCTCTTCAATAATCTCCTTTGCTTGTTTCAACCGTATATCGACAATATTGGCAGGCAATTCTGCCTCAATTAAAATATGTAATGGATCGTTCAAGTGTTCATAGCCCGGCCTCCCCCTGAGACTCTCCTCCTTCAGTTAAAGCATAAATAATGAATTAATGACCATAAAAAATATCACAAACAAACTGATGATGAACGGGACCATACGCGGAAATAAAATTATATGAGATAAAAATGCCATGATTTTTTTTCCTTTACCCCAGACAGATTGACAAAAATACCAAACAGTTTCTACCTGAACATAAACAGTGAAATTATTTACCTTGTCAGGATCCTTTATCGAACCCTTTCCCCTGATAAATACGCGGCAACCAGTAGAAGCTTCTACACGCTTAAGAGAATTGCCTCGAGGACCTAAAAGCCTTCCAACAAAGTTGAACTGTTGTCCAAGGAGAATATTACAATCCTTAGTTCTTAGCAATAAGTTCAAGAAAGCGGAACTTAAGTTTTAGTATGGAATTCTCTTAGCTTACATTTGGATATCTTTCAACTGGTATGTCCAAGCGTAATACCCTCTTCACAGTGAAAGAACTCGGACTTCCAGGTGCCGATTGCCAGTCTATGGTCATACCCTGCGGTCTACTTAATCTCTGCTGCACAAAGAACACAATGACAGTGTATAAGTATCATCTACCATGAAGAGACATACATTTTGATAAATTTGGAAGTTTGATCAATAAAGAATAAAAGTTAAGAAAATTTTATCAAGTACGAGCATGGGTTTAAATTGCTGCGTAGATGAGCTAGTATTCTTCTTCACTAGGTAACTTTGCTTCCTAAAGCACGCACAGGGCGATACAATGAAAGAAAAAATCGGTTAATATGTCAGCTTCTGGCAAATCAGACTCAAGATTCCACTTGAAACAGATCAAGTAAACATCATTTATACTTCATAGAGCTTATACATATTGGGAAACCAAGTTAATATTCAGAAACTTCAATTGTATAATATAAATACAATATAAAGAGGCAGAAAGGAACCGAGAACACTGCTTCATTTTCTTATCACTATCATTTAGTGATTGTTGAATCGCACAAATCGAATCACAAATAAACAGCAAATTGGTGGGTGTCAAATAGTTCTGACATTAAGCTAGACTATTAATTAGCAAACTGCTTTTCGATAGAGGTAATTAACATGCATAAGTCAGCACAATTTGATGCTTCTTGGCCTGACAAGGTGTCAATTTGATTAGTGAACACGGATTCTCCGAAATGATGTCAGATTTATTTTAGATGTAGATTGGTAGAAGATTAAAAATTATAGTACCAACGTCGGTCAATCGACTTATAAAATATGTCAAAAATATGGATGGAAGAGAACAACCAAATAACCTTCATATCTGTATCAACCTAGTATCTATTTACACAGAATATTCAGTCGAGAGACCTATGAAAGTAATCCATGTGCTATGCCACATATCTGTGCCAAAATACTTGACATATCAACATCTATTGGTCCGTCTATGACATAGATTAAGCAAGAAAGAAACCTTAGAGTAACCATCAATGTATGCCAACTTTGTATTGCCAAAATCCCAGCATCATATTTTAGTTTATAAATTAAATTTCCTTCGGTAATTTGTTTACGGAAATATTAAATAGGTGATCGTGGAATGTGTACAAGGCGACTAATAAAACGATAATGTTTAGGATTAAGCAAGAGACTCTAGGAGGTTATACTTTTACAATTGTAAGACTTCTATAATTAAATTCAAGTTTGTCAATTAGTTTGTTTACATAAAAAAATTTATAATAATGTTGAATCTGTGGACGCACAAGCGAGTGCCAAGTATTTGTGAGACAACTGAATAACTTGTCATCAAGATGATAAACTCTAACCATCTATATACCCTACCTCTTTGATAGTATATATTTTGCCAGAAATGGTGATCATTCTGTCAGCATTATGTTACTGATTAAGGTAGAAGCAATAAACAGTTTTAAGTTTTAACTACGCTTGTCTGGCTGTCAGAGTTTTGATCTTTCGAAGTTCAAAGATACATGCACCAACGATAATGATCCAACGGCACACCATCTCTATTGGTGTCTATAATGTGACATAAGCTCCAGAACTAATGTGAATACTTTACATCAACTTCTTCAAATCATATAAAAGTAACACCAAATGAAATAAGGAGCTACCCACATAATTAGTGGGAAGAGCCAAATATTTCGTAACGATGAAAAATAATTTTCCATAAGAGGAAAAATTGCAAGTAATTTTCCGTACGAGGAAAAAAATGCAAGTATTTAATTTCCGTACGAGGAAAATCTTAGCTCACCTCATGTTGAATGCCGCTCCAGCCATTTCCATTCCAACTACCAATACCTTTTCCTCCAATATCCGGCATCAAATCCAAAGAGGTTACCTGACTTGGACTACCGCGCTGTAGATTTTCATAGTCACTAAACCCTTGGTTGGAGAATCTTCCAGAGACTTTTAAAATTTCTGTCATCAAAATGATACTTAAATATAATACATACCATATATGAGAATTAAACTAAAGACTTGTCAACATTTCAGCAATCTTAAACTCGAAGCAAAAATCTCATTGGCAATCAAATAAAGATCCTATCTGAATGAGGAATGAACCCACCAATAAGGACATCGTATATTTAAGCAATGAGGAGTATCAGACAATATTAAGGTCTACACTTTGAGACTTACTTGGCTCTACACAATACAGGAACTTCTTGTACTGAATGTTTGATCTCCATATGTGTCAGACCATCGTGAAACTCGAAATTGAACCCTAACCATCAAATCATAAATCTCAATCACACTCGTTACAAGCTCGTTTTGAGCTCGACTCATTCACACCCGTAAGCTCACCCCAAGGTTCTGAATATCACACCTATCATTCTCAGTGAGGAGAGAGAAAAGAAAAACATGATACCTCGTGAAACATGCCACCTCCATTTTCTACAACTTCAGGCCATCAACTATGTGTCACTCAACCTACCATTCTCACAAAATGATAGAATAGCTCATGCATTGCTCTATCGCGTGAAGGGTGTGCATTCGTAACACGTATCACTTTATTCTGTGAAGTGCATCTTTCGATAAATGCTTTCCTCGAATTTCGATCACACGTAGCAAATGAAAACAAATCACAAATCCCAACACCAAAACGCCAGCTACCACCGCCACCAACCCTTTCCATGCTAGTAACAGTAAGGTGTAAGATTTTAAACAGCTAAGCAAATTAATGAATTGATTTGGCCAGCAATTTAAGATATAAATGTATCTTGAAACATCATTAGAAAAAATTCATCACATAACAAACTTCAGCAGGCGTAGAAGAAATTAATAGCCCGTGATTAGTCACAGTCAATGCCACGATCCAGTTCCAAAAATCGAAAACAGGGGACCCCAGTATGATCATGCATACACATTAAAACACGAGAAATCTTAATAATTAGCCAAAATGAAATTCTTAAAACTAAAAAACCAGATCCAATAGTCGATCAAGAGGCAAAACCTTGATCAAGGAGTCGACTACAGATAGGAACTACTTGCATAAAAGGTCCAAGCTTCTGCCTTTCTGCAAGCAGCTCTGTCAAATATTGGCTGCAGTCAATCGACAACACAAACAAAACAAAGAATTAATAAATTCCCATCAAGAATCAAGATTCGAGAATCTTTGAGCAATTGAGCATAAACAGGGAAGAAAAAAGAAATACTTGTCAACATCAGAATTGGTCCTTAGAAGTGGAGAAGGGATTCTTCTAGCAGGTGAAAAGTTCAAGTTTTGATGGTACAAACTGGACATGACTGTAAACAAAAAATGAACTGGTAGAGGGAGAGGCAAGAAGTGGTGTGTTGTGAATGGAAATGAGTGTAGTTTTGAACAGGAAAAACAAAAACCCTAGGGGGAAATACAGCAAATTGAGTGGCTCTTTTTTCTAGTTTTTGAGAAATTGTGAGTTGGAGGCTTAAATAGGTGTGGGGTACTCGTATTTACACGTCTGGCTGGCTTTTGTTTATTTTTGGAGACTGTAAATACATTATCTGCAACTACTCCAGTCTTTTACTTTTACAGCTGAAGAAGATGTGGCGGCATCATCATCTGTTGGAAGATTCCTTAGGTTTAAGCCATGACTATGATCTACATTTAAACCTTGTACATTACAAAGTTTTATACACACACACACACACACAAAGATGTGCATATTTATGTATTCTTCTTGCATAATACGCCATATCTCTATATAAGTCCACACAAACATGGTATTTACCAAACATTGTGTATAAAAATATACATGACACATGGTGCAGAAACTCATTGTGTGTATTATAATCAACACAAAAACAACATCATATATCTGTCACTTGTATTATGATACCATATGATGGGATGACCAATCACAGAGTCTAAAAGTTGGAAGTATTGGTCTATTTTAAAAATAGCACAACAATATTCAAATATAAATCTTCCATAGAAAAATGAATCATACACGCATTTCACGCATCTTGAGTTCTAGTCTGTATATAAAACAGTATGACATATTTTAATGTAGGTCATACACAAATTAAGAACATGTCGGAAATGTGTAACTTACAACAAATTGAGGTTCCAAAAATATCATAAAAATTCGTTTAAGACGTCATATATGTTAATTTTTATGAGAATGATATCTAACTTTACCCATCTCATGAAAAATATTACTTTTTGCGTCCAAATATTTTTTGTATATATGGATTGGGTTGATTCATCTCACATATCTGTTACACGAGGTGTTTACTATTTGATCATTATATATGTTAATATAAATAATTTTTATCATAATAATAATGAGTAGGTCTCTAATGAGACGGTATCACGAATCTTTATCTGTGAGACATGTCATCCTTATCGATATCCACAATAAAAAGTAATACTATTGGCATAAAAAGTAATATTTTTCATGGATGACCCAAATAAGAGATCCGTCTCACAAAATGCGATCCATGAGACCGTCTCACACAAGTTTTTGTCAATAATAATATATTAAATGAGGTCATATTTTCATTATGGAATTAACGAGGATAAACACAGTTTAGAGGTTTAAAAAATATTCCATGTTTTATACTATCTGAATAACATATGTAATTTTTCTCCCTAGTAATTATTATTTTTAATCTAAGTTTAAATGGTAGATAATTGGAGGGGTTAAATTCAATGTCCCAATTTTCTTGAAGGGGCCCTGTTTTTATTATTATTATTATTATTATTATTATTCAACTATTTACCCTGTTGATTGCATTTACGTGTATTTTACATTTTATTCTTTATGAAACAATTAATACTTGCAAATAATTATTAAAAATGTACAGAAATTCAAGTTTTAATGGAGAAAATTTAATATCGGTACAATAACTTGGCATATTTGACCAAGTTGTAAATGGCTGAAGTTAATTTCAACAAATAACTTTAAATTTATATAGTTTAGCTAGCCCCTATGAAAAAAAAAATTTTAAAAAATTTATCTTCTATGAAATTATTGATTTTTTAAAATCTTATTTTTATATAAATCAGACGTAATAGCCTATGCAGGGATTTTAAAATATAAGGTGAAGAAATATTTACTTTGGAGTTTTATGCATTTTCGATATTTTAAAAGTGCAATAGATATGATTTGCCCAATTTGACATAAATGATACTTCTGAATTCGTAAGTGCAAGTATTTGGTATTTAATAGAAATAAATGAATTGAAAATTCAACCAATAAATAGCAATTTTAATAATTTTACGAAGCTTGAGTACTGAAAATTTAAGTACAAAAATAAAGGAATTCGACGTTGAGTAAGTCTTTTGTGAGATGCTCTCGATCCAACAAATAGCAACTTGATGTGCAAATAGAACAAAGATTTTGATAATTTAAAAAATATATATTAAATTATTCTCCAGTAATATAATTACTCGCAGAAATACTTAAAAGTCCACATACCAATTTTAAAAAAAAAATCCAAAAAATCATTTTGAATGTGGCAATGTTTGATTATTCCACGGAGGACCACGAATATGGAATATCCCACCCCATTTCTTTTAATTTTTTTAAATATCCCACCCCATTTCTTTTAATTTTTTTATTTTTTATTATCCTGCCCGGTTTTCAAAATATTTCCAAGCATGGACCCATTTTAATCACGAATTTTTTTCCTTCAAAAAATTAGTTTAAATATTAGAAACAGAATGTTCAAATCTCGTGAAACTTTAATTCTAGACTCCTAGTATGTAAAATAACACAAAAACTCAAGTGAAATCATCACAGATTAATTTTGTGAGACATATATTATATTTGAGTCGACTATAAAAAATATTACTTTTTATGTCAAAATATTTTTTTTTAAATACGAGCATTATTGATCAACCTCACGAATAAATATAGTCTCACGAGAGATCTACTCGTAAAATAAATTGTAAACTCACACCAACATATACTAATAATTACCAAACAGTTCAATTATAACAAAACTCCGGTCATTTATTTAAATTCGAAATTGAAAATCCATTGACAAGCCAACCTGCTATTTACAACATTTTGTATACACCAACTCTTGAACAAACACAGAGAGGCTGGGTGGCTGCACACATTGTATAAATAAAATCGGATATTTCGGCTTTTATCGCAATTTTTTCGCTTCGAAATTTAAGATACGGTGTCACGTATTCGCAGGAATATACGAAATTTTATTGCACTGTCGAATGTTGAAAATCGACTCGACGGCTTCATGAGAAAAATATGCAGCATAGGATTCCCTGTGCGAGTGAGTTGTGCTTGAAAAGTAGATGGGCAAGGCACGCTGAGGGCAGAGACAAGAATATGTGGATCGCAATAAAAACTCCCAATTATTAAATGTCACATAAATCTTAGCAAACCATATTCCAAAGCTCATAAAATCAAACACTATCAAACCATGTTACATGTACAAAAAGCATCTTTATGTCACAAATATATGCAAATATATGAATATATTTGTTATACATTTGTACCAATTTAAATGTAGAATGCACGCTCTGGTCGCTTCTACATTAACATTTTTCGTGGTATTCTTTGTTATATTAACAATTAATTGTCACACATTCACGAGAACCAGTGATTTTAGATGGATAAAGAAAAGACGAGCTATTTTTTTTCTTCGAACATTGGAACAATCGCAAAATGGTACTCTACTACTCTATATATTTACCAGATCATCTGTATCATAATGGAGTTTGATGTTGTATTTAATTCATATGTACAAATATATGATATTAGCTGTTTAAATTAAATAAAAATGAATTCAATATCCATCTGTCATTCTTACACATAATTACAATTTACAAATACATACTACAAAAAACGAATTCAACATATTAGGTTTTACTTTGTTTTTTTTTTTAATTAAAAAAAATTAGGTTCTTTATTATATTCAAAAACAAAATAATTTATATTTATATTTTTTTAAAGCAGATTGTATTATATGTCCAACCAGTCCAAAGTTTAAAAGGTTTTATATCTTTATGGACAAACGAAAACTAAAAAAAGCTTTTGGGCCCTTTGTGATCCAATCGACAACCCAATATTAATTTTATTGGGCCTGATTGGAGACTTCTGGTGTAACATCCTCCGACACAAATAATAATAATTGACCATGATTCGCGTGCACATATTTCTCGACAATTAAAACAATTAAGGGTTATTTTGTGATTTGTATTTGATTCTTTGGAATTGGTTATGTAGCCACCAATAATTAACATAAATCAAGTCATTCGAAACATATTGTGATCGATGAATTATAGTGAATATGACTCCAAGTTGGTCTAAAATTCGGAACGATGTATATGATTAATTTGTTATTGAGTTGGTTCCCTACCGAATAGTTGCAGAGCTTTCGCAATTACAAAAAAAAAATATATCAAAAAGCTATAGTTAAATTTGTTACAAAATATTGTCAACATTTTATAATAGCAGAATAAGAAAGTTTTGTTGAATTTACTAGTATTATTCAACCTAGTTTTCACAATATTATAGTCACATTTAATAAATATTGCTTTGACATGTATAAGGAAAATAAAGAAACAATCAAATCATATCTTTCAAATATTTTATGTAGAGTTAGTTCGACAACTGATATTTGGATTAATTTGAAATATGAATGTTATCTTGTCATTCCATATCATCGGATGGATGAAATTTGAAATATCAAAAAAATATTTTTAGCTTTAGATCATTTAGGATGTTCATACAACACATAGAATATATCCAAATATCTTTTAAATATTATTAAGATTTATGACATACAAAATAAAATAAATGTCGATTGCATTAGATAATGCGAGTGTTAATACTCTTGCGATTAAATAACTAAAATTTATTAAAATCTATTTTAGATGATAATTTATTTTATATTAGATGTGTATGTCATGTGATCAATTTATATAATCAACTTATATGTTAAATATTTATGTCACGAGGATATATGGAATTAAAGTATTTGTACATGCAGTGTTAATGCTACCCTCCTGTCATAATCTGCATAGTGTACCATTTCAGATTTCGACGCTTTTGTTTTTATTGTTTCATTAATGAATAGTAAATATACTGCCCCATGTTAACAATGAGTAGTTTTTTTGTAAGACGGTCTCACGAATTTTTATATGTGAGAGGGGTCAACCCTACCGATATTCACAATAAAAAATAATATTTCTAGCATAAAAATTAATATTTTTTTATGGATGACCCAAATAAGAGATCTATCTTATAAAATACGATCCGTGAGACCATGTCACGGCAAATTTTTGCAAGTAACAATATATTTATGTATGTACATGTGCTAGTATATATATTTTCTAGCTGGCGTTTTGGATTCCACCTATATCATCTTCAACCTTTCACATTCATCGCTCAAAACAACATTTTAAGAAGCCTACAATTTATCTTCATCCATACCTCATAAATTGCTACACCTAATCGGGAAATTTTGATTAACAATAGGATGTTGTAATGGAGAAGAAAAGTGTACCCTTTTCAATTCAATAAACTTTGAAAAACTTTGAATGGAGAAGAAAAGCAGTTACTAACTTTTACAATTTTATATATTCATCGTCTTACAATTTTTCGATAAAATTCGACTCGATTATTTTTAGATTAAATATTGTAATTACTTATTATTTTGTTTCTAGCATTATTTTAATGATATTTATAAAGAATGAATAAATTATTGAGTTATGTATAGTATTGGAAATTATTTTCTAGTTCTCTTTTTTGAAATTATTTTTATGAGCAGAAAATAAAAATATTTTGAACTCGATACAAAATTATTTTAATTTTTAATTTTTTTTAATTGCGAACTTACAAGTTAATATTATTGGTTTTAAAATAATAATGTAGACTTTCGATAAAATATTTACAAAGAAAAGTATAAGGATACACATGTTTAGAAATGCATTTGAAAAAATAAAAATTGCAAACCAAATTAAAAATTCCTAATTATAATAGAGTATGTCTCTTGTGATACGGTCTCACGAATCTTTATCTGTGAGACGGGTCAATGCTACCGATATTCACAATAAAAAGTAATATTTTAACATAAAAAATAATATTTTTTCATGGATGACCCAAATAAGAGATCTGTCTCAGAAAATACGACCCGTGAGACCGTATCACACAAGTTTTTGACAAGTATTACTTGTAAGATATATCTTTTAAATTACAAAATACCACAACCATCATATTTTGATCATTGTACCAAGGTTAATAAATATATGTTCTAACAACCTCAATTATGATATTTTCCAAAATTCACAACTTAAATTCCATCGACCAATGTCCAAATAATGGATCATTAACATCCATTTTAGAACCACCCTTTTTATTATTCCATCAAAACCCCTTTTGGGGAAGAAATGTTTTACTAGAAATTCGTTGATACGTACAAGTTCTGATGATCAATACAAGAAAAGAGTAGACTAGAAAGCCAAAAGGAAATTACACTCTCAATGAGGGAAAGAATTGTACTGAAATCAAATGTCAACCGGAAACCAAGAAAATGTAGTAAAGGTCACAAGTTGTAAGTAAGCAAATCCTCAAGGAACAAATTCATTCTCCAGCATCGGCCTAGTCCGAGTCTCGGACGCCACCGGCGCCTTCGTCGTCCCCACCGTCGTCATAGGCAAATTTACACCCGTGTCAGCCGCCCTCTCCATTCGGAGAATCTCTTTTCTACGCCTACATTTTCTCACACAAAAGAATAGCATAGACAAGAAAACTAAAGCTATCAGTCCTCCAACCACAGAACCAACAATGATCCACACCTTTTTCTTCCTCCTCTTTCCACCACTGCCTCCGGGGGCGCCTCTTTCCGGAGCTGGTGCCGGAGGAGCAGCTAGTGACTCCACTACAATCGAGAAGTGGCCCTGGTTTCTAGTCAAACACGTGTTTCCATTAACCACATTGTCGAATCCAACCGAGCCATCTAAACCAAAAGAGACACATTTTGGTAAAGATCCCTTCAACCCAGATCGCACATTCGAAAACCCGATTGAAATC
Source organism: Primulina tabacum (assembly GCF_025594145.1). Classification (NCBI taxonomy): domain Eukaryota; kingdom Viridiplantae; phylum Streptophyta; class Magnoliopsida; order Lamiales; family Gesneriaceae; genus Primulina; species Primulina tabacum. The sequence goes on from NC_134557.1 coordinate 6,527,443, forward strand.
GGATCTCCATTAGCCCGCAAATCGAGTTCGGATAAATTTTTGGCAGATAAATCAGTGGCATCATATGCTAAAAGTCCTAAAACTGGGGTTAAAAAGTTGTAACCAGGCAAAGGATAGTATAAACCCGACCAATTTGCCAAATTATGGTACACTAAGACAAGCCTCTCGACGTAAGGCTGCTCAATGACATCAACAGGAATCCGGAACTCTTTGTACCTTTCCACCCCTTTCCGCCGCAGGCTGCCGCTCCTCAGCCGCAGCGCCGCCACTCCAATGCCGGAGAAGTTGGAGGGCACTTTTGCATCATAAATAACACCAGTTCTAGGCCGGACTAAAGCCTCGAAAGCATATTCTTGAATCAGAGAATCAAGTTCTCTACTTGACCAAGCAGCGACCACTTGAAAACAGAGGATTATGCAAAGATATGCAATTTGCATCGAGAAATAATCCCAGATTCAAAAAACCCTTCTGGTATAAGAGATAGCATAGCAGTGCAAAAAGCAAGAACGCATGAAATAAACTTCCCTTTCGAAAAAAAAAAGGGTGATGGAATACGAGAAGATCTGTTGGGAATGAAGAGGGATTTTGGTAGAAGAAATTAGGCAACAAAATCAAAGGGACATTGCATCGTATACTGGCAAAAGATTTAATTTTTATATACTTATTTTTGGTTAATATTTATGTGTGCTTCGCAGGAAAATAAATGAAAACCACCAAACCACAGAGCTGTCAGCTGTGCTAAAGCGAAGACACAAGAGACTCCACCACTGCAGCCAATTATAAGGCGACAGTTCGGATTCAAGATCAGACCATAAAAAGACAAATGGACCACTACTCGGATCCGAAATAAACTCAGCTGTAGTCTACTGGAAGAATTCGAGTCCGTATTCCGGATCCGAATAAATGAAAAGGAAGAAAGAGAGAGGTGGCCGAAAGGTTAGCATGGGCTGGAATTGGATTTAAAGACAATGAATGGGCAGTGGCTTATAAATATTTGATGTGTACTATTGTGTTTCGCATTCTCCATCTTGAATTAAAGTTTATTTAATACGAATATATATATATATATATATTATTTAGTTTTCTTAAAATATTTATATTTCACATTTGAAAGTGTATAAGCATATATATACATGTATATAATATTGAGTAAGTCTCTTGTGAGACGGTCTCAAGAATCTTTATCTGTGAGACGGTCTCACGAATCTTTATCTGTGAGACTGGTCAACCCTACCGATATTCACAATAAAAATAATATTATTAGCATAAAAAGTAATATTTTTTCATGGATGACCCAAATAAGAGATGTGTCTCACAAAATACGATCGTGAGATCGTCTCACATAAGTTTTTACCTATAATATTTGGGTCCACTCTAATAATTGAGATATCAAAAAGAATTTGAAGTGGACTTAGCATCTGGCATGATTTGGGGATAATGATTTTTACGGCACTCCTTAATCTATAATTTTATTTTACTTTTTGGTAATTATTATTTTTTAAGTTGGTTACTTGCACTTTGAAAAAAAAAACTATTTAAAATAAAGATTTACATATCATACCAGTATTAACTGAAAAATCTTTATTCGGATATACTGACATTGTTCATAAATGTTGTATTAAGTTATGCAATTTCATTAGATATCGATTATATTCTGATTTATTCGGATATGTTATGTAAAAAAATTTAGTAGAACATGTATGCCAGTTATATATGTATGTATATATATGTGTGTAAGGAATTACACAATATTAAAATTATATCAACTATATAAATTTTCGAATTTCGAATTGAATTTTCAATTATCTTGATATTGATGTCAATAACGCAAAGGAAATAAATGGCCTCTCGTCATATTGGATATAATTAAGGTCGGCTTTGGAAAAAGTATTTATATATTTGGATCCCCCCCAACGCACCCCACCCCCACCAAAATTTCACTTGGCTATCGAATGTCAACTTGCCTGAAATATAAGAAAATTTCAAATATAAAAAAATTCCAAAGGCGAATGACAAGTAATTTTTTTTAAAATTATTATTATGGATGTAACAAAATCGAGTCGAGTTGAGCATAGTCGAATAGTGTCAGGCTCAAGCTCGACTCGTTTAAGACATATATAGACTTGAGCTTGGTTTGAACTTTTACCATTAAGCTTGATCTCAGATCGTTTGAAAATTAATAAGCTCGTATGGGTCGAGCTTGACTCATACAATGATCTTATTTTCGAGTTCATTAAATAAACTCGTTTTAGAGCCCATCGAAAATTTTTAACCAAAAAACCAACTAGATTTTTTTATTTTATGTCAACATACTATTACAATCCAAAATGTTTTATTGCTGATCCAACAATTTCCTTGGAATAATTATATAGAAAATTTCTTTAAAATATATTTATACAGGTCAATTTAAATTTAATTTTATAAAATGAAAAAAAAATTGAATATCTAACAATATTTTTTAAAAGTTTTAACTAAAATTTGTGAAAGTAGTTCTCTTTTACTATGATTTTTGTCGTTGTGTTGCACGTGATCCTCCCAGTATTGAAAAAGGTTCGAGTTCGAGATCCAAGAACCACCACATTCCCAGCATAAAAAATAAGAAACTATTTTTGATAAAATAGAGAGAGACACACACGGGGGTTAAACGTAAAAGTGCAAACTTTATTTGTGTCACCAACTGCAAAACCAATCGAGAATCTCTTTATTAATTACATTCCTTTTCACAATTTGCATGAAGCAAAACCTAATAAGCTTCCAATGAGATCAAAAAATGAAAGAAAAAAAAATTGAAGAACAAAAAATAAATGACATGACAAAGTGAAATCTCACTCAAGTTAGTCGGTCCTCGCCAAACTCTTCATTTACCATAAAAACATACAACATGTGCTTCGATTCTAAAACAGATTAAAGCCACTCCAAAGCCGTCAACAAATACTTCTGTTAGGATGGAAATCACTCCAAAGCCATCAAATCCAGCTAATGCCTTCGTAAATCTTCTGTTGGCGTTTGGACGTAAGGGTTCACTGGAGTGACAATTGTATAAGGCTCTTTCAGGGAAGAAACAGGAGATAAATTCTCAGTTGTTACCGTGACTGCTCCATGCGGAATCGTGGGAGTTGGGGGAAGAGAAGGGGTAGTGAAAATGGATTGCATTACATTGATGGGGTAAACCTCGGTGACCTCTTCGCTGCCTTCATCCAGGTACACAACATCCTGCATGGTGAGTTGGTGGTACTCGACAATTTCCCTCAAGAAACGATTCTCCCGTGCATAGATTGAATTCTCTTGTGCGAGTCGAGCTTTCTCGGCCAAAAGGGTCTCAAGTTGAAGCCTTATCTGAGGAAGTAAATGTTGACAAAATCTTGTCAAATATGTAACTCGAGAAAAACTTCGAATCAAATCTGTCATACTAGTGGAATGGTAAAAAGACATACAATTATACCTACTGTTCTCAAGTACACTTGGACACACAAGTAAAGGCAACTAAAATATGTATCAACGCGGATATATGATCTAACAAAAAACCATTTAAGAAATGAGACATTAAGATAGTTTTGAACTAGTCTGTGGCTAAGGAGAGGAAGATAGCTTTCATGTAACTCTGCACAAAAATGGACCCTTGTCTGTGTGGACTTATCAAGCGCAAGCTAATTAGAACAAGATTTGACATATGATCCCATAAGTCATAGATCAAGATTTGACATATGATCCCATAAGTCATAGATCGTTGTAGGACATTCAAATTTTCTTTAAATAGGCTAATTTTTCCAAAAAGTTGATATAAAATCATTTTTTAAAATTTTAGAACATAAAATGTCATTTCCAAAAAGTAAGAACACAAAAGTTTCATGTTTTCTGATTTTTACACAAAAAAAACATACATTAAATAAATTTATGGATATAAGGCACTGCCAAACGAAAACTATATAATCACGGGCATATTTGACTTTGGGACTCATGGAGATAAAAAAAAATTTATTAGCCTGTCCCATCAAACTGATGCCAAATGCCGTTCTGAAGAACATCAGAAAACAACGATGATGAAAAGAGCCACACATGCCAAGATTTTCGGCTTATTTTTTCTTGGTTGTGATGGGAAAGGTTTGCTTTTTATGGAAGAGATATTATTACCAAATCATCATCTTCTGGATTGCCACCTTTGTCACGGCTCTCCCTGAGAATTCGGTTTTCTTCTTCCAGCTGACCACAGCGCTCCTTCGCAAAAGCCAGGTCAGCCTTAATTGTCTTCAGTTCTCGCAGAAGAAGTTTCGCTTTGGCAGCCATCGCCATAGCAACCTGAAATTTAAAATAGATCTATCATGCATCTCATATAAAGACAAGTCTATCGTGTATGTATGTATGTATGTATGATATTGAAATATGCAGCCATATCTTAAGTATAGCGCATGAAAATGGCCATGAAGGCCACAAGAACAGGCACATTCAACCACCATTCAGCTACCCATAATCATATCCGCCTACAGTAAAATAACCCATTTTGGAAATTGCATGGTTAAATCACAGAAACTTGAGATTTAAAATGTCCACTGATGTTATTGGATCGCATAGGATTATTAGTTGAAACAGTAGAGTACAGTATCTGCGTAATTAGTATACCCCGGCAAATATGTTCAAAAGGAGTTTTCTTGAACAGAGTTTAAGCTCCTCTGGCAGTAAGACTCCTTTCGACCACATTTTCTTTGCTTTACTTTCACCATATACAACTTCTTATTCTGCTATAGAATGCTCCATTTACTATAATATGAAGTGAACCCAAAAATCAACAGAGTCCCATGCTTTGGATACCAATAGTTTAAAACATCCATTTGGAAATCTTTAATTATAACTGAATGTGTCATGTTGCTAATTGACTGTGTGATGGAAACATAGCACACGCTCTACTGTTGGAAAAGAACTGAGAAGAGAAAAAGGAAATCGAAAACCAAGTCTCCACAAGCGAATAGGTTATAACACCACAGCAACACAGTTGCCACCTTACGTCTCGAGAAGCTTTCAGTTGTGTTTCCAAATCAGTGTGTGTCTGAGGCTGCACACGAGTCTGCATCTCAGGTTGTTGCTGCAAGCTACCAAGACTTGAATCCTGATTCCGTGATACAAGGTTACCACTCTTTTTCCTTATTTGAATTTTACGAGTTTCTTGAATTATGCCTGCAGTACGGTTTTCAACAGCAGTGATACCTTCCTGCAAAAAAGACAGTATACAAGTTGTTGAATGAAAAAAAAGGTTAGTCTGGAGACTAGTGAAGCCTCCACGAGAACTGCAACCCAAGGGCAAAAGGAAAGGACATGTATAAAAATCTGTAAGTTTATATTTTCTTTCTCCTTATATTTATCGTCATTACTTTTGGGGATTTCTTGTAAATCAATGATGATTCATGACGAGGTGAAGTGCCAATATCCTTTTCCATTTCAAGATGGCTATGGAACATGGACTGGGAGTTATTTACCCAACAATCATTAGTCCTGACCCCCAAAATTATTGGTTTCAAACAAATGAAGAAAAACTTCTACCCCCATAAGACTCCTATCTCATGGTAATGCCACTCTTCAACTAAGAGGCTTCCCTGATTAATTGGCAACTCCTGATTGGATGGGATGTCAAGTTCTCCTACGGGGACTCACCATGCTCATTTTCAAACAAGAATTAAATATTAGGAGTGATGTTACGACCTCAAAATCACGTCATAGGCACTACAAGAAACATGAAAGAAAATAGAACTTCTTCATATTTCACTAGTTAATTTTTGAAATTGTCACCCACAACTTTCGATGTCAGAAATAAGAGTGCTAGGATTTTTTTCCTCCAGAAATTGTGCTCAATCTCATAGCGCAACTACGGAACTCAAATACAAATTTATAACATCTAAACATTGCCGGAGCTCTAAAATGGACAGGATTTTCTTGTAAATCGTACCTAGCCAAATTAGTAGCGACAAGGACATCATCGTAAAAGATCAAAAATTTAAAAATCAAGTATCTTTATGCAATATTTGTACCAGAAAAGTCCTTGCTATAGCCTTAGCAAAATCATGCCTTCTTTCCATCAGCACTCAAGTTCAAAGGACTGAAGTTCTCGTCACCTAAGATACTGCAACGTTCCGTTCATTTTTAGTATACAGCCGCCGCTTGTTGTGCTATAAGATAATTTCTGAATACCTTCTCGATCTCTAATAATCCCTTGAGTTAAGATCTTTACCCAAGAACACTATTCGATTTAAAAGGTTTAAGACAATAAGCTAATTACACATCCCCATCCGACCCAAAAATTAACAATATTAAATAAATTCACAGTAAACCGTACCTCAAGAGCATTACCAATTGTACCACCAATAAAATTAAGTGATGATGCAATTCTATCTAGTCCTCTGTGCAGAGAAGGGTTGTCAGTTTTTCGACGGTTTTCTGGAGAGTTGTATCCGTTATGGTACTGAAAATCAGGATGAATGGAAACCAGTTAAACAACAGGTTTGCGTTTCTGCGAAAAATCTAGTGAATATTACAGCTTGAGAATAGGACATTTATAAAACTAACAGCAGATAAGTGATCAAACCTATTGATCTGAAAAGTAAAAGTGAGCTTTCCCAAAAATTAGGAGTATATACTTTAAAACCAAAAAGTTCATAAAATAGAATTGTTAGTCAGAATGCTCTTTTGATAAAATATAATGCACTATGTGATCAACCAGGTCAACAGCTGCAAGTAACTTTATTCAAATTTCAACAAATTCTCACCTGCCCTGTTTTGGTTCTATCAGATGTCTGGACTGTAGTTCCTACAGCTGTTTCATGTCGTTGAACTACAATATCATCATCAAGAACTGCTTTAGCTTTCCGGGCCAGAACATCCCAGAATCCTTGTTTAGATTCACTCATGTTCGTCTTTTCTGTATAGATGGTTGAATCCTACATTCCATGATGACAATATTACTCGAGAACAATAATATCGCTGACCTAGAAAACCAGCATACAGCACTCACAATCAAATTGGCACAAAAAATATTTATAACATTCATATCAAAACATAAAAAGTCCCAAATTTTTTCCACAATTGACAGGAAAATTCAAAGCGTAGATATCTGCACCTATGTAAACACTCAACAGAAACCGTACGTGCACCACTTAATTTGGAAGGTTCCAATCCGTAAAAAGACGGCTAAAAAAATTCAGTCATTCATATATGGATTGGTTCTATCTAATTGCATTGGATAAACCAATGAATCCAAGTTCACTTCATCTCTTCCAGCAATTTGATAGACTTATACACGATAAACCTTTAATGTTAAAGTCAATATAGAAATCATTATTAGGTGAATTAATATGGTATTTAAAATTACAATGACCGTGGAAATTAAGAGTTTTTAATTGGTGGTGACACCATCCATCTACACGCAAAGGTATCCTTCTTTCATTTCGGGCTCAAACGCATACATAAAAGCATGAACACACCAATGCCAATTGCATTTGATAGCTGCCCTCTGCCGCATTTTAGCACAATGAAATTTACAAATTCTTGATCCCTTGCTCCATGGTGCCCAAGACATTAAATTTTTTATTCCAAGGTAGAGAACAACAAATTTAGCCAGCAAAGATTTGATCCCAGACTTCAAGAAAAAGTGCTGCACAGGTTTGTAGTCGGTACATTTTTCTAGACTGGTACTTCTACAAAGTACGATTCATGCCAATTTACACGAGACAATGTATTATATTCTTCACGATGTAGAATATTTGCTCAATTAATGATGACCTTGCCTTGAAATTTATCTCAACTTTATCAATTGTTAGCGCATCTAATGGATCATATTTATACATGAATTAATGGTATCCTTCTGAAAGATCTGCATGGGACAGGGAAGAAAAACACTCCATATTTCCACCCTTCCTTCCCAGTAAATCACTGCCCCGGCATTAACATCTCCGATCACACCTCCTCATATTCTCGGCTTTATTATCCTTCAGATCTAAACCGATCACTCAAAAGTTAATGGCAAATGTTGTTATTATAACCATCTTGATCGTACAAATCAAAGTTACCATAACCTGGTAAGAATTCAATTCATTGCTGTAAAAATACATGCTTGAAACATAATTAAGCAACGTGGTAACCAATCCATATGTTTTTTCACCAACTAATGAGAACCTACCCAAAACTTTACACAATTCATTTGTGTTAGCATTTAAGATAAAGGTCGTCTTTTTTTTCTTTTTTCTTTTTTTCCTGTCCATCGTAATGGTTGATTCCCACAATCGCATATCAGAGAGAAAGAAGAATCATTCATCATGATTTTTTTAAAAAAAAACATCACAAAAAATAACCATAACTTTTCACCCACAAATAACCAAAAGAAAATGTCACTTGAATCTCGCCGACCTAATCAAACATAAAAGAAAATAATCTAAGCTGACATTAAACCTTAGAAGAGGATGATGAGAAGTCGCGTGGAGAGGAGAGAGCGGATTGTTCGTAGGCGGAAGACAGCGAAGAATCTCTGTAAGCCGCCGAAGCTCTGATCGCTTTCGTGGCCAGCGAGGAGGCTGAGGAAGTCGCTGAAGATCTGCCATCTGCCACCGCATTCTGCGGCGGAGGCGCGGAATCATAATCGTCGCTTGAAGAGAAGGCACCAGGCCTCCCACCTTGCTGCCTCCTCCTGTAAGCCATATTGAAGTGAATTAATGCCTTTTTTTTCCTTGCTTATGCTATGAGCTAATCATTTATTTTTAAAATGAAAAATTTCAGTGGAAAAATCCTCTAATCACTAAATATTTTATTTCATAAAATAATGATGAAATCTATAACTTAAATACATCGTAATTTTTAGATGATTTTAATTTAAAATATTGCAAATTCAACTTTTATTAATTTATATTGTTATAATAATATTTTAATAAATTTCAAATTCATATTACTTATAATTTAGGGAAATTTATTATTTAAGATCCCACTAAAAATCTATTCTCTTGTTTATAACCAAATTTTTATATCTTATCCCTGAAGTGTTACTCTTGTATGATTCTATGTGGTAAATTTCAATTATTGAATCTAATATATGATATCAACTTTTATCAATAAATGAGAAACCATGTAATCTATATGAATATAATTAATACTAATATAATGTTAGCAACTCTAGCTTTAACAACTTCGTCCATAATTACAATTAATGTTTGACGTTTGTTCATATATATTTATCATAAACTATTATTTATAATTCTTTATCTTTCATTATAAATACGAGCAAATCAAACTATATTGGATAAGAGACAAATTCATGGATTTAGGGATTTGAATTGAATTTTTTTATAAATACAACAAATTTATTTATCACTATATCAATTATTGGATTAATGTGTTATATATACACGCGTAAAATAAGTTGATCAACTCATCATGTTTCCATTGAAATAGGATCCGTACAAGAAAAAATATTTGTCATTTGTTGATTATTAACGACGTCTCGAAAACATTTGGATTAAAGAAATATAATTTAACTATTTCGCAATAATTACCATAATATTGTAATATTTAAAAGTTGGAGAATACTAAAGGTACATCAATTATTTGTACAACACTTTTTACAACCATCTCTAAAATGACCAAATTGTCCTATAAAAACTAAACAATTACAGTTCAATTTTTGAAAGCCATTGTGCAATGAAAAAGCTAACTTCTTTCAATTGAAATTTTTTTACCACACTATTATAATTTTACTTCCAAGTTGAAAAAAAATCAACATATTACAAAATTCTTCCCATTTTCATTACTCATTCTATTATATGTTTTTCAGATAATGGCCAATTCATCTATTTTCCAGGAGACAAAAATGCCAATTAATCTTTCAAGTGAGATATGATAATATAATTGATGTAAATGTTATACAAAACATGCACCCATGCATAATAAAATGTTGATTTATGTCAATTTATTTTATCATCTATTTTGGAAACATAACACACATTATCAATTGACGTCAATTTAGAAGCTTTGGATAATGTCTAATTTACCAAAAAAAAAGTGCATATGTTTCAGCATCCCAAAAATTAAACAAAAACATATCAAATATAAAAAGTAACATATGTTTAATCCTCCAACAAATGGATCGACAGATACCATATTATAAAATTCAAGTAAAAAAGTTTCAATAGCTTGTTCTTCATAGTCATCCAAAAACTCCATGGAATAAAGCATTCATGCTCTCATTACTACTCCAATTTGTCGAACCAATAGTTTCCATCAATATCTAGTTGGTCAAAATACAAAGGTAATGGGGCTGTTACATGATCCAACCCAAATCTTGATCCAAAGTCGACTCCACATTGGAGTGTTTTTGTAACAGTCGTAAAATTGTTAACTTCTTTTTCGCTACTGACATTTGTACATCTGTCTTTCTTCGATTTAATTTGCACCTAGCAAGATAACGAATGTTAAGATAATTACTTTCAAGAATAATAACATAAGTAAAAGAATTATTAAATAATACCTTGGTTTTCTTTGTTCTACTTTCCAATGGTCCTTTTTTCGAATAGTACGAGGGGCTCCCTTTCTCTTCGTAGACTTCTGGTCTAGAGTTTGAGTAGAAAAGGTGGTTCCAACTTCTCCAACACTGGCAGATCTCACTGGATTAGATGGTTGAACAAAATCTTCACTTTCATGACCTAATTTCATTCTCGAAGTGAACTCAGCCTTCTTGACTGAAATCCATCTTTTCACCTCCTGAAATCTTGCCTCATCATCTGCAGCCAAACCTGCTAGTCCTGAAAATTCTCGATGCAATTCATCATATTTTCATGCCCCGGAGTAGTAATCCAACCATCATAATTTACTTTCACCCGTGTGTACAAGCGATTCGCATCACGCTTCCATCTCCTCAGGATATAATTTTGTGGTACTGATCTCACGTCATTGAATAACAAAACCAACACAGCATGTCTGCAAAGTATTCCTCTGAACTCAAATAAATGGCAACTGCAGACTATCTCATTTTGTTCTATTTCAAACTGGACATCTACAATTCTTTGTTTTATTATTTTTCCTTTGACCTCGACATCCTCACGTACCTTAAATTTTATCCTCTCAAGCTCTTCCCCACCATATATCACTTTACAATACATCGGACGACTATCTCTTCCTGGAATTCTCTAAACTTGTCCATAGTATATGAAGCTTGAAATTGCTTCTCTATATCATATGCACTGACACAAGGAATCATCTGGGAATATGAACGAAAATCTGCCTGAAACTCTTTCTCTACTTTGCTACGCAAAGCCCGCTCATATTGTTCAACAAATTGTTTCAAGCTGGTTTTAGAATGCACATAACCATCGAAAAAAGCATTCATGCTCTCACTACGTTGCGTTGAAGACATTCCAGCCCAGAAACTTGTGTTTAAAAAACATGGGACCCACCGAGATCTTTCTTTAAAAAGTCCAGACAACCAATAATTTTCGTGCAAAGTGTATTTGTCTACCATTGCAACCCAGGACTGAACAAATTCCTCGGGATTTAATGATTCATATATACAATTGTGTATGTCCTTAAAAATAGATTCTTTTTCTTTGTGATATCCAAACTTTTCAGGTAACTTTCTAAGTATATGCCATAAACACCATCTATGTTTTGTGTTGGGGAATATAATCTCTATAGCATTTTGCATGGCCCTGTCCTGATATGTGATAATACCTTTGGGAGGTTGATTCTCCATGCAGTCAAGCCATGTCTTAAATAACCGTACAAAAGTGTCAGTATCCTCACCCGCAATCAAACCACATCCAAGAAGAGTCGATTGTCCATGATGATTAACACCGACAAAAGGAGCAAATGGCATATCGTACTTGTTTGTCAAGTAAGTTGTATCGAATGTGACAACATCACCGAATTCCTTGTACGCTAGTCTACATCTGTTATCAGCCCAATACACATTTTTTAGGTGACCATCCTCATCATAATCAATAGAGAAGTAGAAACCGGGACTCTGATTAGTTTTTTTTTTTTGCAAAGTATGCATGAATAGCAGTTGCATCTCCTTTACCCAACCTTAGTCTCCTAACCTTATCAATGAAGTTCCGACAATCCTTTTCAATGAAAGTCATGTTTTCATATCCCCCAGCTTCAACAACAACTGAGTTGTAACTTTTATGGAGTGGAATTCTAGCAATATCATTAAGCTCTAGCTTCCTTTTAACATTTTCAGTTATTTGTCGATTGCATCGATACATCCTACACTTTGAGGGGCTTATTTCATGATTATGTTTTAGCTCTACGATTGTTAGTCTCCAAATATCAAAAGCATCTACAGTTGCATTCAACCTAGCTTTGCATCCTATTTGACTCGTGGTGCTAGGCTTTAGAGAAGTAGTTGCACCTCTTGATCGGTTTCCTTCTCTGCCACAAGTGAATGCCACATTTCGGATAACCCCATTTTTTGCCTTTTATAGAAGTCCTCCTTCTGATTGGAAAACCCACACGATATGCATACTTTTTGTATATTTCATATATTTCATCAACACTCTTAAATTTCATCCCAACCTCAGGAACAACGTCGTTATCTTCTTCGAACACCTCATAATTCACAGTAGCACAATCCTTAATTCCCATTTCATTTTCAATCGTATGTTCATATTCACCAACTACAATATTTGAATTTGACTTTTCAATATTGCAGTCTTGACTAAGGCTTTCTGGGACAAAAATAAAAATAAATTTAAACATATACGAAATCCTAGTCGACGTCCACAAAGAAGAGAATAACATGAATTTGTACAAAATTTCAAAATATTATTACCCATTACTGAAAATTAACTTTTCTAGTGTTCCTATGAGGTTTCATCAATTACCCATAGAAAATTCTATGGAAAATTCTCTACAGACAATAAGTTTCATTATAAAGAATGTATCATCTCAAAGCAGCAATTAATTTTACAAATAAAACTCACTCAAATATGATAGAATAATACCTGGGTTAATCATTTTTGGGAGAATATTTAAAGTGAAAATGGGCAACCAACTAGTCGTCAATGGAATATTGCATTGTCGCTGGAGTCGGGTGCTGTCACTGGAGTCGTGGTCAGAAATGTGAAGATGATGGGTTGAAGAAGGGTTTGTTCTACAAGAAGAAAAATGGCCCTGTTCTCGAAGAAGCAAAATGGCCCGCCTGGTGAAATTAAAAAAAAAAAAAGAATTCTTTTGGTCAAAATATCAGTGAATACAAATATCACGATATATTGGGTGTACATCTCGAAGTAAGATAAATTGGCTGTACCTGTTGCAACACTCTTAAAAGTTACACACCATCTAATTAATAGCATTGGTGGCAAAATTATGCAATTTGTGATAACCCGAATCCATTTGGTATTCGGGCAACCCGTTTCATATATATATATATATATATATTTGAAGTTTGAACCACCCAAAATTGATGCATTAATCATAGCCAAGAATCCATCTCTTATCTGTATGACATTGAGTGAGATATGACATAATATAACAAACCATTCCCAATTCCATTTTTTGCTCCAATGGCTGCAGCAGCCTGTTCATTTCAAGGATCATCACCTTCTCCTTTCAATAAGCCATACCACCCGAAAACAATATCTCCCGAAATCCCGCAAGATCAGCAAATCCACAACATTTGGAAGCAATGCATCGTCACCTAGGAGGAAGTCAATAACAAAGTGCAGCATAGGCCTGCAAGATTTCATCGGGGGAGACCTGGTGAAGCCTGACTTAGGAAAATGGTTGGAGGACGTGGAGGAGCACAAGGCGCTGGCCATATACTCGCCTCACGAGGGTGGATACGAGGGGCGGTACCTTAATCGTCTGCGCTACAAAGGGTATCATTTCTTGGACCTATCCGCACGAGGCCTAGGCGATCCCGAGACCACCCTCATCAAGTTCCATCCAGTTTGTCCCGTAAGTATATATATTGCATGCGTTTGTATACGTTGTTACAGAGTTTTTTTTTTTACTGTTTTTTGTATCTATATATCTACACAGGCTCATTTGGGAAAGCAGCCAATAGCAAGGTGGTGGTTTCCTCCGGAAGTTGATTACAGACTCTCTTTGCTCCCTCCCAATGCCAGAGGGCTAGTGGTTTGGATCATTGAAGCCAAGGTACTTCTAGTTGTCATTTCACTTACTAGTTACATATAATTTGTGTAATTTTTAGATAATACATTGAATGTCATGCTCCCTTTCCTCGCATTTATTTATAGAGACCACCGTCCAATACACATATGATATGTTTGTACAATATTTTTTTTTATAGTTTCCAAATAAAATTTGTGGAATAGGAGTAGTTTCGTGATTTGACGTAGAATAGGAGATATTATAGATTACTCCATATGATAATTATCAAAGTTAAAGAGGTCAATTAGCTATTTTTCAAAGGTGCTTCATATTTGTTGTGAATTATCCAAGATTCTATTTTTTGACTGCCACTTCAGGTTTTATCCAAGGCGGAGCTGCAATTTCTTGCAATACTTCCCTCACTAAGACCCAGGGTCAAAGTGATCGCAGAATGTGGCAACTGGTATATATTCTTTGAATTCTATTTCACTTTATTCTTTAGTGTATGGTAAATTTATTGGGACTTCTTGTGCTGAATTTCATTAGTTCACCCTGCTTCTTTCTTTAAATCTGTTTAAACAGTAATTTTGATTAAGTAACATTGACAGTGTATATACCAATGATATAGGAGAAAGTTTGTGTGGAAACCACTAAAAGAAATTGCGGGATTGTCGGCGCAAGAACTGTAAATATTTAGCAAATTACTCAAGAGAAAGGCAACTATTCAATTTGTTTCATTACAGCTTGAGACAGAGTAGTGAATGGGCTGAATGTCAGCAAGCAACCACATATGTCAAAAGTTAGGAAGGCCTGAACACATGAAGCTGTATACATGTAAAAACACAGAAGTTGTTAGCATGATGCAATTTCTTCGCAACTGATATCATGTATTTGCCTTGAGTGGAACCAGCCAACTTTGACGATAGATTCAAGACCAGTGAACGATAGTGAAATCTGTGTGAAAATATAGAATAAATTTGATTTTTCATTTATATTATTTTAAGCAGGGAAATTTAATTTATAGCTCTTGAGCAAAAAAAAAAAGGTTTTATACCAGAAGATGTAATTGTAATTGGTGGTCTGTGCGATCCTGCACTTGGATTAACATGTTCTCGAACTCAACAACTAAATCAAGAAATAATACAAAGAAGTGGACGAATCGCCGGATCCACAAGGCTAGACATTATGATGGAGTAGCAATGTACAGAGGTTAGAGCTCGAGGAAGTACTCTAAAACAAATCTGGAAAAGTTGTAAGACATGCATTTCTTTTGCATCCCTAAAGACGAATCCGTAACCCATCTCATCACTAAGAATTGGAATGCACTGTAAAACACTCTTACAAAAACGGTGAACATATTGCTCTTTATACCGATGAAGTCTTTGGGGGAAGGAACGGCTCCCACCACCCATATTCATATTTGGGATAAGGAGCTGTCCAATTTTCAGGCTTTTCAAACTCGAGATTTACAGGATTTGAAGCCAGAGCTTCTTCTAAATTCTCAGCTTCGAAGCTATGTTGCAACACGCGGTCCAGTCTTAACTTCATGAACCTACATTCAAACACAAAATCATTCCACTCATTGTCACATCGAAGTTTGTAGACCCGTTTTGTGCAACGAAATAACACAAAATAAGATAAAATGCTAAAAAAAACAAAGAGATACAGGAGTTTACATAATTAGGCTCAGCTAAAACCAGTGGCAAAGCCACACTCAGTATAGCACGGACAATTGTCCCAGGTGTAGAAAACAGCTCTTGATTTTCTTCAATGCCTTCCAATTTTGGCTTGGTTTTGTATTAAAAATTTTGCCCCTCTAACCTCTAGCAGCGCACAACTCCGAGCATATATAGATATCCACACGTCCATGCTGATCAAGCCACTTGCCTCTGTTTGATGAACTAAAGCCCATTTATCCTTTTCCATAATTTTTCAGGCAGGGAATAGTTTTAATCCAAATACACAATAATTCAACATCTAAGCTATGCCACACAAAAAGGGAATAAACTGTAGACGAATCTAAATCTTAGATGGACTTCGTAATTCATGTTCTTTTAAGCCAAAACACGCTAAATGATGTATTGAGACCATAGATATTTCATGATAAAAGATGTATTGATCACTGTAGTAAGTGAACCATAATTCTTACTTAGTAAGTGAACCATAATTCTTACTTAATCCATGTGCCATTGGTTGAAACAAGAGCAACAGCAGGTCTCTTGAGTCTCTTGGTAATATTGGGGAAGTTATCCAAGAATTTAGGTTCTGTCACAAGCCAAAAGTCTTGCTCTTTGTCCCTCTCCCCATAAAGCCTAAGACGCTCAGCTAGAAGTTCCTTGAAATGCTCTTCCTCATCCAACATGAATTTGGCATTGGCCACAAGAAAATGATATGTTTTTTTCTTCTCAGCTTGTTCTTCCTGTTCTCCCAAAAACAATTCGACATTAATCATAGTCAACACATATCACATAATCTTAGGCGCTCCAAAATGTAAGAAACTCAGGTTACCAAACCAAATATCACCATACCATTTTCATTATTTTTCCCAAAAATACATTCTCAATCACATTTTCAAAACTCAAATTAGTCGCCATTTTTAATCCAATTTTTCCCTAAAATGTATTCAATTATTATAATATATTACTATTATACTATATTATAACACAACGTGCTTACACTTCAAAATTTTAAATCCTAGGTTCACAATTAAAATAAAATTAAATATTTTATGATGTAATATCATCAGCGAAACAGAATTTCCTACGGCTTTACAACTAACTAAACACATTCCCTTAAAAACATGCAGAAAAAATATATATCCGATGATACCGAAAATGACATCCTCCAGTGCAATTCAAATACATCAGGAGACTACAAATTTTCCCGAAAATAAAACCATAACACTAACTCAAACCTACGTCTGCTGATCGACAAGCATCGAATAAAGAACGAGAGAAGTTAAAATATCGAACCGTTTCAGTGGGGTCAGAGGAATCAACCGCAGCCACAGCCGTTTTCACTGAAAAGCTTGATTTCCAGCTGCCGATGGGTTTCCAGGAATTCAACAATGGCAGCGGTTTCTTTGAAGGGATTAAGAAAGGTTTGCAGGGGTTGTGGGCGGGAGCGTTCAGCATCACGCCACCTAAACAACCCAGATTCAGTGTAGTACAACCGAACATAGCTGCCGAAGAATGAACTTCACCAACACTTTCTCCTTACGGTAAAAGACACCCTTTTGCTATTTCTCTTCGTTTCTCGGTAAAGAAAAGGAAATGCTACAGCTCTAAGAGGGAAAAGAGCAGAGCAAATGCACCAGCCTTATCTGATGTAATCACAGTCTCCTTATCCCTCGACTTTTTCGATCATTTTCTTAACTCGACTTCTTTTGGGTTTAAGTTAAAGGTCGTCCCCGATTAGACGTGCAAATGAGTCCAGTTTTCTTGAGTCGTTCGACTTGACTGAGCTTCAACTCGGTTTGATCGAGTTCGAGTCAAGTTTGAATAGCTCAAGCTATTAATTGACTTGAGTAAGATTATATAATGGGTCTATTTGAGTAGCTTCGGAGCTATTCGATTATATATATAAATAAATTAATAATTATATACATATTTATTTAAAAAATACAATCGAAATCGAGTTACTCGACATGTTTTCGAGTCGAACTCAAAGTTGAAAATTGATACTCGACGACTCGGTTCGATTGCACGTAAATATGTATAAGATCTCCTCTTTTTAAATATAATAAGGCCGTGTGTGTTTTTAATGAGTGCCAAATATTATTTGTCCCAAGTTTTTTAGCGGTGTTGATTTCATAAACTGGCCGGTGAGTTTTAAATATTTTGATGATATAAAGACATTAAAAAAATTAATATTAAAGATAAAATTTTATTGTTATATAAATTTTATACAAAGCTAACAAATATGAGAATAAATTCAAAGTCACGAGTCGAGTTATATTATAGCTCGGACATCGAACCTCAACCTTTGATGAAAAAGAGTAAAGATCTCGCGGCCTCCTGCAGTACAAAGCTCCAGATCCAAAAGCAGAACATTCAAGAAATGAAAAACCTATCGCTTGATTGATTCAAATTTCAGATGCAAATCCAAGGAAAGAACAATTAAGTGTATCTTTCACATTTACAAAATTTTCAAGAATTGTTAAAACAGACACACTCCCTCGGATCAATCAGACAAGCTCAATATAGGCCATAGGTGCATTATCCCCCCGTCTGGGTAAAGTTCGGATTATCCTCGTATAACCTCCCTGTCTTTCACTGTATCTGTCGGGAACCTCCGCAAACAAAGCATGAACAATTTGTTTTTCGTAGATGAAGCCAAGGGCTTGCCTTCTCTTGTGTAGAGTACCGTCCTTTGCCAGAGTGATCATTTTGTCGACATATTTTCTCACTGCACTAGCCCTGGCTCTTGTTGTTTTTATACGGCCATGTTTCAGAAGTTGAGTTGTCAAGCCTCGTAAAAGAGCACGACGCTGGTCAGGTGGCCGGTTAAGTTTTGGCACCCTCCTCCCATGTCTCATGGCGGAAACTCGCCCACCATTGTCAACCACGGTGAAAGAATGGTCAAAATTTGTAGAATCTGCAGAAGACAACTCACATTACATGAAACAGAAGACGACTCACATCACATGAATTAGAACGCGTAGAAAAAGAAATGTCATTGTAGGATTTGCGCACCGTCAATAAGAAAGGTTATCTCAAGGTACAATTCTAGACAATAAATTGACATTATAGAATTTGGGCACCATTAACAAAGATCATTTAGATTTGACATCTATATTAAAAAACAAGCAAGAAGAATTGATGATGAATCATGAAACATGAAGGATAATATGCCGCCAGCTCACGAAATATGCTGCAATTTAAGTCTATCTCAACACTGTATCTATTCTTCAATATTCCCAAGAACTAAAATCTCATCTAAATATTTCCTGAACCACTTTCACCATAACGACGTAGATATAGAACAAGAAGAAACGAGGAATGGCTCAGATACCGAGCCTTCTTCAAACAACTTGAAACAGAAGGCTCTCACAGCTTAGTGACAGGAAGTTAATGGCACAAATTGCAGTATATAAACCATCACTTACCAAAACAAATAATTGCCCCTAAAAGCAGATTGCATGGCTATTCCCAAAGTCAAAATTCCAGAACAATTGATATTACGCTCAACAATCACTTTAACACACTAACAAGCGCATAGGAGACGAACCTTTCTCATGTTTTTTCACAAGTGATGCTTCTAAATATGATATCCGAATTTATGAAATAAATACATGGGAAGACTATGGAAAAGAACAAGTCAAAATAGCATTGATCCAACCTAGCTTGCGAATGATATATACTATAAAAGATTCCCGATGTATCCTATGTACTTCTAACCTCAACAGGAAGAAAGGGGGAAGAGATTTCATCCACTTAGTTTATGAATGTGTATGAAACTAAAAACGACAATCATTGGTAATTTTTTTCATCCAATCCCATGTCTTACCACGACTGAATATCAAGAATTGCAACTACTGGACAAACAATTTCAATGAGAAAGAACAAAGAGATTCAAAATATCTCTAGTTCAATTAAAAATCACAAAGTAAAAGGTAGCAGCAGAGACAACCAAGAAAAGGCATAAAACCCACATCATCTTCCATCCAGGTACGAATAACAATCCGGAGATATTCTGGACGGCCTGATGACATTAACTCGCAAAGCACACAAGCATAAAAAAAATACGAAAGAATGTAAATGTGGTACCTTGGGAAGAGAGAACGGGGTGCAAAGGGGCGAGACCCACAAAAGCGTTGGGAGGTCTCGGGGCGGGTCTGGACTTGGATAGCCTGAGGCGAGATGGGGTGGACCCGTTTGGAAAGCAGACGGAAGGACCCGGAGAAGAGGCGTGAACAGAAGGGATTGTAGCCCGAAGTGAACAGAGATTCCAGGTACAAGACGCCATTTTTGGTTATTTCTTTGTTTCCTCTTCCCCGCTAGCGCTTCGCGAGCTTCGTTTCGTTGAGATATGCAAACTGAGCACTTGCTCCGTCAGTAAATGGATAATTTCCTTGCGGTCCTTACATTTCACTACTATTCTTTTACATGCCCCGGTACTGTGGGATTGTTAGTAATTATTATATTATTAAGATTGTTAAATTAATAATTTTCCAATTTTATATTGTTTAATTTTAAATAAAAAACTTACCATTTTAAAATAATTAATTAGATTATCGAATTTATTTCAAATATAAAAGTATTAGTAGAAACTATTTTAGTAAAATTATTGAAAAAATAGAATGACAAAAAATTGTATGATGCGGTCTTACATGTCGTATTTTGTGAAACAGATATCTTATTTGTGTCATCCATAAAAATTATTACTTTTTATGCTAAAATCATTACTTTTTATTGTGAATATCGGTAAGGTTGACGCGTCTCATGGGTAAAGATTCGTGATATCGTCTCACAAGAGATTTACTCAAACAGAATACTACAAATCGTATCATGTATGATTGTTATTAGATTTTTAAAAATAGAAATGTATCTCAAAATATTTATCTATATACATATAAACTAACTAGTTTTCTATAATATCATATTTATACAAAAACTCGTGTGAGACGGTCTCACGGATCGTATTTTGTGAGACGGATATCTTATTTGGCTCATCCATAAAAAAACATTACTTTTTATGCTAATAGTATTACATTTTATTGTGAATATCGGTAGGGTTGACCCGTCTCACAGATAAAGATTCGTGAGACCGTCTCACAAGAAACCTACTCTCATATTTAATACGACGACTCCAAATAATATTGTTAGATCCCCATTTTTTTCTCTAACTCAATTTTTTTGATTATTTATAGAAATCAGTCAAATCAAGTAAATTGTTGTTCTACTAAAAAGTGAATTATTTTTCAATACAATTACATTTTTATGAAATTTATTTTATATTAGATTTTTTAAATAAAACTATAATTTTGGATTTTTTTAATTCTGGCATTCTGTATACTTAATGAAATTTTTATTTCATATAAACTTTAGTAGAATATGTGTTATTCTTTGAAAAATAACGAGAATGAAGAAAAACTATCAAATCAAACCGAATTAAATACTTCGATTAATAATTGAAACAATTAAATTGTCAAAAACTTAATAAAAATAAAATTTTATTTTATGCTTTAATCCAGTCCGACCATGGTTCGCCGGAACGGCCGTTATGCGGCCGGAACGAAACGGGAACGGTGACAGCCGTTCCAAAGTTCCAGGACAAATCGGTGATTATTTTGTAGTGCTGTTCTTCGACGTTTTATCGGCGATTTAACGGCGAAGCGGAACGGTTTGGTGTTTAAAAAATATAGTTATGAGATATTCATGGTTCATTACAGTAAGGTATGGTAATGGTTATTGTAGATGGTTATTGTTTATGGTTATGTTTATTGGAATGGTAATAGAATGATTATGTTATTGGTATTATATTTCATAGTTGTTGAAGATTGTGGAAATGAATGTGTAGAATAAAAAGTTGATCTTGAGCCAAATAGGAAATGGAAGTGCAGAAACGGTATGAAAAATGTGGCAGTAGTTGTGGTTTTTAGTATAATGTCTTGTATATTGATCAAATTGTTGTGAGAGCACTTCCATTAGAAAGATAAGATATAAGGCTATAACTTTCATGTTTTGATAGATCATTTGATTTTTCAACATCTGGTACACACGAAATTAGACGTCGTGGATTTGATTATGGATCGTCTTAATATATTGGTGATACCTACAATGAATCATCATCATCTATATGGCGGGGTGTTGAACGTCATGATCCCGAGTATAGATCTTCAAGTACAGCTGATAGTTTTACTGTATATCGTGGATTCGGATACTATAATCGTCGTGACGAAACACTATTACAAAATTAGTCATCACATTCTAATGATCTTTCGTCATCTCAATCTAATAAATATCTTTATTGACAATCACATCAATATCCAAATGTTCGAAATCAATTTAATCTACGAGATAGCGACGAAGAATATAACAATGATTTCGCTCCTCCGCGTCACTCTTCATGGTATTAGCTTTGGTATGTTAAAATTTTTAGTGTGTATTTTTTATTGTGATATTATTGTAAAATAGTTTTGTATTAATATATTAATTTGTAATAACTTCATATATTTTATTTTTTAGTATGATATAATTTATATTTAAATTTTTTATCATTTTTTTGAATTTATTAATTTTTTTATACGACTGTTCCACAACCGTTTCGCAACATAACATTGGAACTGGAATGGTAGTTGCCGTTCCAAGCACTGTAACCGTTCCGGCGAACCATGAGTCCGACCATACAATAGGCTCCTAACAACTAGTTTATATCCGTCATCGTTCTAAGAATATCATTAACTTAAATTACTGTAAAAATGCATTGGAGGTCAATATAAAAATTTTATACTTTTTCCGGATACATTTAGAAAGAGGCAAAAATTTGTGTGGAACTGTCTCACATGTCTTATTTTGTGAAACAAATATCTTATTTGGGTCATCCATGAAAAAATATTACTTTTTATGCTAATAGTATTACTTTTTATTGTAAATATCGGTAAGGTTGACCCATCTCACAGATAAAGATTCGCGAGACCGTCTCATAAGAAACCCACTTTCATAAAAATGATACTACATAAATAATAAAAATTTGGACAATTATAAAAAATATTGATTTATTATATACAGTCAAATTTTAAGAAATTTGGAATATTTGTGTGAATACGGAATTACAAGAAGTTAATTCGACGACTTTACAACTGGTTGCTTTTCTTGACACGACCTTACCTCACGCAGTTCAGAAGAAACTGCAGCAAAGGCGTCGCCGTTGGGCCACCAACGCTGATGTTAAAGCCGTTGCCTTTGTTCTCTTCCCTTAAATTTGTCGCACCATTTCTACATTTACAACTGCCCCCCACACCCCCGAGGTTTCTCCTTCATTCTACATCTGCGACTCTCACCAGGGTTCCCTCTAATTTCGCCAGAGCTTCCTCTTCCTTCATGCAACCGCCTACTGAGGCAAGTGTTGAACTTTGACTTCTATTTTCTCTAAGTATTCCTTACGATTGTGTGTGATTGTTGTCTTGTTGATCTTACTCTCGGAAATTTTGATGCCCAGATGGATTCTGAGAGTTACATGTTTGGCACATACAAAATCGACCCACGGGAAGTGTTCTACTCAACTCAACTTTCATATGCTTTGGTCAATCTCCGCCCTCTCGTTCCTGGTATGCCAGATTCACCTTTTTATATTTGCGATGCCAAGATTATACTGATTATTCTTTAGTATCCTGTCGAAGTAAAAAAAGAAAAATCGAATTTTAAGTGCAATTTTAGTCTACCAGATCACATTTAGAAATTCATGATTCCTGCGAGTAGTCGCGATCTATTTTGTGGTATCTCTTGTTTTATTTGCTATTGGTGTAGCTGCTACTTTGGCATCATGTCTTTGCTCTTATATTTATGAAAAGAAGAATAATTCCCTTCGAGTCGGGGGCAAAGAGCTTGAATTCTATCATGTTCTTAAACGTTTTCTGTTTAGAATCATCAAGAGCTAAATTCATAGGCGTCGCTGGTGAAAAAATAAAAAACATAAATTGTTATATGGTCTGGGGTCTGTAGCATCATTGACATTTGCATTGAATATTTTATTCCATGTGGGATTGATGATTTCCGTTTTCTGTTTCTTGGCATTGCAGGTCATATCCTCCCCACTTTCCATATTTGAATAATTTTTAGTGGTAGAGTTGAGTTTGTACTGCCGGACACACATTTAGAGGGTAGAAACATGTAGAATAAATTGATCTGGTGAGACGGTGAAGTGTTGCGTTGTTACTTCGCCATTTTGTCTTCTTGAATGAACAGCAAGTCATGATTAGTTCTTGAAACGAACTTAGTTCAAGGGGTTGCTGCTAGCTTAGAAAGTTTGTGGTTTATCAAATATGCCTCCACATCAGAGCACAGTCATGTTTAGATTCACCATCTAATTTTCTCCCAGCTCCCTCTAGATTTCTTGAACTCTGCATTTTATATCGAACCATGTAGCCCTTTAAAATATAATTCGATGATGTTATACAATATAACCACTTCAGGGTTGTGTTTCCTTATTTTGGTTGACTTAACACAACATACACGTGCTTGTCTGCCCGAGGCGTGAAGTCAAACGCTTTCTTGATCTTAGTGCTGATGAGACCAGTGATATATGGCTCACAGCACAGAAGGTGGGGAGCCAACTTGAGTCCTACCACAATGCATCTTCACTTACATTTGCAATCCAAGTAAGATCACAAATTATTTTATTGAGGGCAGTCATTTGTTCTTTTTCAAGTCTTCATGTTTCTTCATCTGTTACGTATTAGCTGGATTGGGTAATTTTCTGATAAACCATCTAGTCATTTTCCTTCAAACTCTGACATTATCTAGTGAAATCATCCAATTCATGGTAATTCATGAGTTATCGTGGCACCTACATGACCGGATCTGCAAAAGGTTACCGATATCATAGGAAATATGTTGTTTGATTCATCTTTGGTTGCGAGATCTAAGATGACCCTGTTGACATTTTGAGGGCAATGTAAAGCGAACACAACCACATCTTATTGCCACTCCTGCAATTTTATTTATAAGAACTAAATTATCTCAAAATTGTTCCCCTTTTCCCTTGTTCAGCAAGGTGATATCTTATCTGAAATTTCCTTGAACCTCAACATCTCTGCCCCCAACCTTCATGACAAAAGGGGGGAGAAACACTCACATGCACACAAGAATCAATTCCAAGTAGAAAGAAAGCCACATCTATGTGCATTATGAGATTTGACGTTGATATGTTGATATATTTTTGGGTGAAATCGACGATATTTTAGGGCTATTTTAGACGTATGTTGTGATTTCATTACGACTCGTGATGAACCTGAAATTTATGAAAGATTCCTTCTTCTAGTGGCTGTCTCTGCTCTTTGACTGTTACTTTCTCAACTTTTATCGACACCTTAGGATGGACCTCAGGCTGGACAGACTGTTCCACATGTTCATATTCATGTACTTCCCCGCAAAAGTGGCGATTTTGAAAAAAACGATGAGATCTACGATGCTGTGAGACACAACAATTGCTTATATTTTATTAATTATAACTGGATTTTGTTTCTTGCTGCTAATCATTGCACAGATTGATTTGAAGGAGAAGGAACTGAAGCAGAAGCTTGATCTTGACAAAGAGAGGAAAGACAGAAGCATAGCAGAAATGACTGAAGAGGCGGACGAATACAGAAAGCTTTTTCTTTGAGAATCTTTAGTGTGAGTTATGGAAATTCCAAGGATTTGAGTATTTTATGATCGAATCTTTTGCGAGTTCGAAGGTGGATTTTTTTGGTTTTATAGCCAGATAAGGGTCACACTTTTGAAACTGTCTATATCAGATATTATTTTGATGTTTATGTGTGGATTGTTAGATTCCTTCTACTAATGGAATTTTTTTATAGAGTGTGACACACTGTTAGATGGTTTCTTTTGCATTTCTTGACGTGCTATTGATGTATACTCAGAGAGACATAGCCTACACATTATAATAGTTCATATATGTGTTGTGAAATAGTCCCAATTCATTCCTAGGAGTAGAACCAGGGAGTCATTAATAGTCCCAATCCTTGATGGACGATATATGTGTTGTGAAATAGTCCCAATTGCATTTCTTGATGTGCTGTTGATTGATATATGCTCAGACACATATTTTGATGTGTGTTTCGAGGATTAAAATGGATGACTGTTTCCCAGGATACATTGGACAGACCTGCAGAGACTAGAAATACAAATCCCTACATTGACGACATACGTGTAGCGACATAAGCACAAATCACTATGCTGACGAATTGAATTAGTACATGAAACTTTATCAGCAGATTACGCAGAACCACTAGCAGTTTGCGAAGAGAAAAAAAGTAGGAACGACAGATGAGTTGATATGTCTGGTGTGTCTGAGAAGCCATATGAAACACAAAGCACATGAAAAATCTCTCTTCCGGAAAAAAATAGAATAATAGGAAGAAGTGGCGTAGCTTAATTAGGTGATTTTTGCCTTGATCGATCAGACATTCGACGCACTCAGGTCCAGGTCGTGTTCATAAGCTTTGCACACAAGTCAAGTATTTTCCGGTGCAAATCATGCCCCTGCATAGAGGGGCGCGAGAAAGAGTCTCTTGACCAATCATTTTTACACTTTCATACATTATAACTCAACATAAGCTCATCTATACCACTTTTATTTTTTTATGTGGGACAAACTCATCATTCCCCAATTTTATTTATTTTTCTACGTGGGATAAACTCATCATCATTCCTCAATTTTTATTCACACAAATGGAAAGTCCGTTAACACACACAACTCAATTATGATTATATATATGCAATCCAACACCAAGTACTAGCAGAATGCAGAGTAACAAATTTTTACTTCGTTACCGAACTCAGCTGAGGCAACAAGAATTTTGGCGCACATCTTTGTAAAATGAGGACCTTTTAGTTTGTATAAGGTTAAAAATATGCCTATAAATCAATAAAACAGGTAGATTCTGTGATATCACCGACCGTGTAAAAGGTCCTCCGGTTCCACTTCCACCCCTGTTCGCCTTTTGATGGATGCACATGAATCGACAGGCATTTTGCATTTATTCTGCAACTCCAAAAACCTCTGAATATCAAAGTTATGCTTCTTTATGAGCTTCCTCTGCCTTGAAAGGAAGAGTCTTTTCAGTATATCTTGGTAACTCGGATCTCTTGAAGTTATCAGAAAATAAGCATAGCCTATTATAATTCCGGTGGTGGTAGTGAAAAATGCAATTGGTTCCATCACATCCCAAGAAAATTCCCAGAATGTTAGTCGAAAGAAAAACCCGACCTGCACCACAGCAAGCCCCAATCCACTCCACAGAATGCGGCGTACTTGCTTGTCTGCTAGCATGTCGATTTCTTCCTTCTTCTCCTGCAGCTTCTTGAGCTCATCCTTACATGGGTCGTCCTCGGGTAAAAGAGCAAGAGGAACTGCCCTCCGAACCAGATCTACCACCTGGAGACAGACGCATTGAAAGAAAAATGATGCTGCACTTTCAGTATTCGAAACTCACCAGCAAGCCTACATAAAACACTTTGCTATGCAACTGCATCAATATTTTTAATGATGGACACGCACATTCGTAACACTCGTTGATTAAGAATCACAATGTCTTTCACTAAAAAGTATACTTTCTAAGATCCGCATTACCAAAAAACCATCCAATTTGGTTCTTCTGTCATTCAAACAGAGAACGGCCTTCTAACATTAAAAAGTGTAAGATGAATTTTTTTATTTCATCCTGATATGATTGTTCACCATTGATCAAACAAACAATCAAATAAATTCTTGGTAATATCAATCAAGAACTCAAACATCAAACAGTCCCTTTATCATCTTACATCAGAAGCAAAAGCTCAACTATCCTGTCCTCAATACGATGGAACATATTGTGTTAACTCGATGTTTAGCTTAAATAAACTTAAGGCATCTGCAGCTCAAAATCATATCGCGAAACAATTATAACACGGTTTTTTGTTAAGATTTCGGAGATCAAATCATTCTCCCCCAGTTTCTTTAACCCACATTCAACTGTAGAAATCCCAAAGTTTAAATCAAGATCAACCTCACAAAACCCGATAACCCTTTATAGATTATTCCCTATCATTGAATTCAGCGCCCCATCCGAGTAACATAAAAGTGTACATAGAAATAAATAAAGAATGCGAATCTAATACCTTATCTGGATGAAGATAAACTTTGTCCCGGAACAGCAAAACGACACCGGCCTCGTCCAAAACCCGAGCAAACGCAGCGGCTTCATCCGCCGACTTGGCGACACCCAAGCTCTCACAGGCGCGCAACAGCTCTGTGTATGTGATCACCTCCTTGTTCTTCATACCAAGCTTCTCCTTCAACGACTCCACATTCACCAGCCTCATCAGCCTCTTCGCCTCCGCACAAGTCATCGTAGTTTCACCACCATAATTGTCATCATTTGCACTACAGCCGGCGCTCACGGCGGAGCTACAAAATCGGTAAAACGACGAACCCATTAACTTGGTGTGATGATTGCTGAAATGGGAAACGGGTCTGAGCCTGGAGGCCCGGATGGCTGAATCAAATGCCCATTTCAGTAGATTTGAGCCGGTATTTGTTCTCCACATATTGAAATTCACTTTACTGTTTTTGAAGATTTGGTGGTGTTTGGGGAGTCGGTGCGTAATTTATCTGTTAATCTTTCAGTAAAAAAATTGCTAAAATGAAAAGTGGGTAATCGCTAGATTCTGAGGTAGGCCGTTGATGAATCGTTGAAAGGACAACCAATCCAGGAAGAAAAAGGTGAGATCTTGGGGGAATCGAAATCGAAGACAAGAAAAAGTCTAAAAGTTCAGCGAGAAAAAAAGAAAATTTAATATTTATTTATGTCAAGTGTATAATATGTACACGATATGTTTTGTGCAAATGTGGATTGAATCTTTATATAAAACGTAGCTTTATGTAAAAAATAAATCTTTATGTAAACTAACGATGTTGGAGGTATTTTTTCTTTTTCCCAAAGTTAATATTTAAGTTTCTATTTTGATATGTTTTGTTCCTCAAGATATAATTAACAATTAATGATATTAATAAAAATAAGATTTCTTATATCTATAGTCGTGACACTGGTTTGATCTATATTTTATAAAATAATATTTTTAGCATAAAATATCATATATTTTTCATTGGTCGGATTGAATAAAATATTTGTCTAACAAAATTGATCCGTGAAACAACCTCAAATGAATTTTTGTGTATGGATTTTTTATTTTTTGAGTGCTTCCTGATTTCATTCAACCAACAAGACACAAATAATAAAGTTTGGTTATTGCAAAGAAAAATTGGGAACAAAAAGTTGTCCCGTGACATGTTTTTAGTGTATTTTTAGTACTAATCTCGTTTTGTCGCCAATCAAAATCCTTAGAATCTGAAGTATGTTTAGTAATGTCCATGAGATTTCATAAGATCGTGTATATAAATAATATTGTGAATATTAAAATATATAAAATAATATTAAATAATAATAATATGTTTGATTTCATTTATTAAATTTATGATAAAATGATAAATTATATCTTTATCATTTTTAATAATCAAATAAAAATAAATATATTAAGATACGAATGGATTGATTTGAAATATATAACTAATAATTTAATTGATGTATGATAAATAACTACTAAATAAATTCGTAACCAAATTTTGGCAAAAATTTATGTGAGACGGTCTCACGGATCGTATTTTGTGAGACATATATCTTATTTGGGTCATCAATGAAAAAATATTACTTTTTATGCTAAGTGTATTAATTTTTATTGTGAATATCGATAGGATTGACCCGTCTCACAGAAAAGATTCATGAGACCGTCTAACAAGAGACATACTCCCAAACTTTACTAAGAAAACTAAATTGCTATTTGAATCGAGTAATTTGAGTATTTATATGTTTCATATGACTGTTAGAAATAGATCAGGTCTTACCTAGATCTGAGTTAGATCTGTTCAACGAGTTTGATCAGGAATCATGATCGAACTGATTGACTTTGAAATCAACTGTCACGTTGTGCAATGGTCGATATGGACCGACGAGTCGATCGTTGATTTTTTTTGTTCCATTTGTCCCTTATAAATACCCCTCATTCTAATTCTCAATTCTCTCTTGATTATCAAAATATCAAGTTTCAATTATTGATTTATTTTCAATTGCTGATTTATTTTCATAATTACTTCAATTTCATATTTATACAAATAACCAAAACCAGATCAAGTCTTAGCGGTGGCAAGGGAAATGGAAAGGGCATCATGCCACCCGAGTTCGAGCGTCGAGATTTTCCTTCATTCAATGTCGACAACTATGATCTTGATTTTTCCAAAACGTAAAGAACGAGAATGAGATGCTCAACAAACACATCATCGTCGAAGTCAATAAACTATAAGCGATCCCACGACACCTAAATGTAAAATTCGAGCGGTGCTTTGCCCAGCATTCGATGTCTTCACCAAACATTTTGAAAATGTGACGCTTCTTCCTTTCGATGATTTACAAGCCAGATATTAATATTGTTAAAAAATGTACACATTTCAATAAGGAGATGGTCGTGAAACTTTAACGCGGCACATCGAGAAAAATCATTTGGTGGAAATTGATATTGATCGTTCTCAAACTCAAATTCCGACATTATCTTCTCAATCGGGTAACAATTCTAAACTTTTTAAATTTTTTCGAAGCTAAATTTAGATTAAAAAACGTTTAAATTTCATCCGATTGAACACCTTTATTTAAGTTTTAATGATAAATTATATTTTGAAATTTTGTTTTCTTTAAGTATAAATCTTTCTATTAGAAGTATTACTTAAAATACCAAATGCACACTTTTAAAAAATTAGTCATGGAGCAAAAAAAAATTTGCTAGTTTAAATAACAAAGTTTCTTTATGTTTGGATATTTAAAATGATCATTGATCAAGTTCTTTATATGTGTATTATATATAATTTGATTGATAGTCATTGGAACCTTGAAAGAATATACAAAACAAAAGAAGTCATGAAGTAAAGCGTATGCATGCCTGTGACTGTAGAGGCCAAAGAGTAGCGAAAATCGGAGCTCGAGATTTATGATGATTTTTTTTGATGATATCACATTTTAAGAGTTCTAATTTGTAGTTTGATTCATTGAAAACTTTTGAAAATAGACAAAAACTTATGTGAGACGGTCTCATGGATCGTATTTTGTGAGACGATGAAAAAGTATTACTTTTTATGCTAAGAGTATTACTTTTTATTGTGAATATCGATAGGGTTGACTCGTCTCACATATAAAGATTCGTGAGACTATCTCACAAGAGACTTACTATATGTATTTTTATTTAGATATATGTTTCTTTATTTTAGGAAAATTTTGATATAATTTTTATAAGTACAAATCCTATTTTATTAATTTATATATTTGTATTATTCAAACGTGTTATTAACAAATAATATTTTTTTAAAAAATAACAAATTAAGGGTTGGCCTGGACCCGGATCCAGATCTAGACCTAGACCCAAACCCACGGTTACCAGGAAACAGACCCAGACCCCAACCGTCGAGTTCACAACCCGGACCGTAACTTGCCATGGGTTCCGACTCAGACCCCACAGGTCCGACTAGGATCTAGATCAAACCTCCTGATCTGTTAGAAAAGTGATCAAATAGTGTAAACAAAAGGGATTTGTACAGAAAAAATACATTTTTAATGTGTTAAACTAATAATAATCAACTTTACCTACTTTTTCATTCAAGTCATTGATAAGATTATCAGTTACGTCCTTTTTCTTTTTCAAAAGATGAATATAATTTTCTAAATAATACACAAATTTCTAATTTATTTGTAACAATGAAAAAAATACTCATGTTATATTAATTTAAACTATTTTGTTACATGTTTTTTTTTTAAAAAAATCTATTAAATATGTTATACATTTCCAAATTTTAGATCATATATAAATTTATTCTAAGGTATTGGAATATGCAACCCATCGGATTATTCACGAATTAACTAAAAAATTGTTCTTAAATTTGTAGAACTGATTGGTCATTGCATAAAAGTTAAATTCAAATAACCTGGTATAGTTGGTTTTTTGGGATAATTATTTTTAATAGTTAATTAATTTTTATATAAAACATTGTAAGCTGTGATTTTAATACAACTTATGCATGCTAAAGAACTATAACCACCCCATGAAGAATGTCATCTGCTATGCCTGGCCTTGTTCAAGGTTTTTATCAAACCTCTCGCAATTTTCCAGAACCAGAACAAGTTCATCATTGCCAACACAGGAGGTACTACAAGCAAACTGTAAAATCCCACAGGAAACACTTTCTTGACCTTATAGAAACAGCAAAAACCAAAATAAGGCCAGTTATCTAAGGCAAGCGAATTTTACATTTTCACATGAACCTAGGCTATGGCATAGACCATAGTAGGTTCACGGTTCACCCCACTCAACAAAAGTTTGGTGCACGTGCCTTTCAAGACTGCAATTGGATACGAACCAGAATCCAATATTTGACATGGAAACAAAGTTTACTTTGAACCCCAGGTATACATCTTATGACCGAGGGTGTGCAGAACTACTCATTTAGAAAGAGCAATGTCTAATTCACCACGATTTCTTGTATGGACTCACAGTTTTAACACATGATTGGCTAGGATCCGAAAAAATAATCTGGGACCAACTTTAACTGAGGGGGCACGCTTAGGCCAGCAAAAAAGTTTCAAGGTCCAAATTGATTCATAAAACTCCAAGCGGGAAAGCTATGCCTGTTACTACTGAGTACCAAATTTAAAGTCAATTTACCTGATCGAAATGCATAAACATGTGGTAGAAGAAGTACATGAACAAGATAATCCTGGCAACCTGAAAAAAAAAAATTATACATGTTACAATAATTTATTATGAATCCAACACCAGAAATCTGAGTAAGATGGCGAGAAATTAAATTTGACGATTGTAGGAATATTTTTGCAAAGATGACAAACTAAATTTCAATAATTTGAAAGCTTATACATACCAACCACCCAAAGAACAAAGAAACACCATTGTAAGTGTAGAGTTTCGAATTCTTCAAGCCAGCAACATCAAGATACCTGAATATGAGTTGAAACTAAATTAATATCGAACCTCAAGTGTAATGCCCGAGAATTTTATTACTGTAATCGGAAATGATTTATTGATAATTGATGTGATTATAGACGGAAAGGATCAGACCCGGAAAGACGAAAGAAGACTTGAATTATGTGCGAGGACTGAACAACCTCGCGCATATGCGCGACCAGGACCCGCGCATATGCGCGAGGTAGGCAGAGAACCTCGCGCATATGCGCGAAGAGAGGGCGCGCATATGCGCGAGCAGAGGAAAAGAAGATTGCCGAGACCAGTAGGCCTCGCGCATATGCGCCAAGGAAGGTCGCGCATATGCGCGAGACGTGCAGCACAAGGATGAAACCACTTGCCCCTTACCATGCATGATATATATATAAAACTTTCATCCCTTCATAATTCAGGAAGGGAAACGAGAAAGGTTCAGAGAATTGGCCAAGTTCCTTGAATCGTAGATTTGCGATTTTTGCAAGATCCCTCCGTCTGATTTTCAATTCGAATTCAGTACCGTACTCATCTCGACAAAGACTTCAACTGGACGTAGGTTTTATTACTTTTTGATATGATTTGAAAATATGATACGGAAGAAATCCTGATATGACTGATGTTATCTGTTCCTGAGTTTGTGGTCATTGTATAATTGAAATCAGATCGAAGAACGGATACCGTATGGAATTGTTATGATTTTCAGATTGAATTTGATTGAGATTATACAGATTTGATATCAGATTGAGTTTGTTATCGATTATGATTTGTTGAGATTGGTATCTGTTGATATCTGTATTGCTGGGTATATTGAGATTGTACAGTTATGCCGTTGAGACAGAATTAAATTGAGTGCTGATTATATCCAGTATTGATTTGAGTTGTATATTAATATTGTACTCCTCAATATTGTCATTGCCAGTTGTATATTAATATTGTACTCCTCAATATTGTCATTGACAGATTGAGTATTGACAGAGATTATGAGTCCATAGTTGATTTACAGTGTTATATCGATTCATGTCTTTCAGATTATGATACATGTTATTGATATCTGTTTCATGCTTTTATATCTGTATATATGATTGCATGTATACGTTGTTTATACTCGGAATGTATTTCTCACCGGAGTTATCCGGCTGTTGTTGTGTTTGTATGTGTGCATGACAACAGGTGAGACATGATCAGGGTCAAGAAGAGGATGAGAGATCGAGATTAGCGTGGAGATCCGCACTTAGAAGTAGATTTGTTTCATCATCTGATCTGTAGTGAATGAACAATAGTTGTTATGATTTACTTTTGTACAAGACTTGTACTTTAGATCTGGATGTTGATTTTGTAAATGAAATAAGAATTATTTCATATGTTGCGCACTCGTGTATTTAAAAAAAAAAATTTAGACCCAGATTAATTAATTGATTCTAATAATGATTAAGAAAATGAATTAGGTTAGGGTCCCCACATTAAGACACAAACTAAAGGAGGAAAAATAACATCTCCTAATCTTACCATCTCAGATTAACAAATGGAGTTGTGCTTTCAGTAAAGAGAACCATCAGTATATAAATTTGTGCTTGACCGCTCAAAAGAGATTGAATGATCGAGTACATAGAGAGTCCATGATGCACCACCTAGCCAAAAAAAAGCGCCTACATGAAAATCACTCCCCCATTGAACTATGTAATAGCAAACATTTTTCTTGTATTGAAATTTGCCTCGTCTAAAATGATATAATTAGGTGCAGCGATCATGAAGCAACTTCCAAAAATTAAAGATGAAAGAGAAAGATGTCGGCATGCTCTCACTCCCCGAGAAGATAACAAGGAAAGATAAATATTAAGATATGCATTGATGATAAATATGCACAAGTCAATTTGGTGGGATTCCCGTACTTACATACTCCATTCCACCTAAAGTTGGAAAGTGGAAAATTATCATTGCCAAGTCTGATAGAAAGTAGCCGATGGAAACCTGAATCGTTAAAAAAGAAAATAAAACTACGAGGATGTGTCCACAAGAAATAGAAATAAGATCCACAAAACTTATAATCGCATACGAGGTTGCCCTAATGCAAATGGGAAAGAGGAGCATGTTGTCTCAACTGAGTCTGATAAACAGAAAATTTCATTTGATTTTTTCAATTGAGCCATTTTTTAGACATTCACTTAAATGCTGCTGAAAATCTATGTATAAGCATAACACCAGGGAGAAGATATTTTCCTCAAGGCAAGAGAACAGACTGCTATTACAACTATACACGTAATTACAGCCCTAAGAAGTAAAAAAAACGATCACTCTCATGGCTAAACAAACTGACTGATATACAACACACATTCCAAGCAATATAACAATGATCTTCAACAGCAAGAATAATCAAATAACTCTAAGGAACCAATCATATATTGTGATCTCAACTTTACACACAGTTGTTAACAATTAATATTACCCCCATTATAGTGTCAGATAGATTCGATGTTCTACTAATCATCAACTCGTCTTGTGTGTCAACAAAAAGATCCGAAACAACCAACAGATATAGAGAACCAGCAGCTACTACAATTGCGTGGAAAGTGGAGAATCCCCTGTATCATTAACAGTCGATCACAACCGAAATTCGGGTTGCAACAATAAGCTTTGGAACAAATCTTAAATCGAAAAGAATCAATTAACATAGAAAGAATCATAACCTGTTGTTCCACTCTAGTTTCTGTTTACTGTCAAGTTTGGGATAGCCCTTTATGAATAAACTGCTGACTACACCTGTTAATTCATAGACCTTCAACACCAAAATTGGATCTCTTCAAAAACGAAATAGAGATGAGCAAAATACCAATTGGCTTAAAGAGTACGGAAGATCATTTGCATCCAGTGTACAGAGAATGTTAAATCATGAAAAATTTGTTATTCCTCCAAGTAATCCTATATCCTGTTTCAGCACGGGGAAGCTTCTACTTCCCTCGAACTGAGGCAAACAAAGCTGCTTCAGGACAATAACATAAATTTAAATTTATTTATTTGTCTATTATATTATCACAGCACACATTGGGATTTGGATAATAAGCTCAAATACAAAACAAAATGATAGAAGCAATTATGTAATAAATAATGAGGTTGAGAAACTCTCCCACCAATTAATCAAGTCTCTGAATCTGGACTAACTTAATGTTTAATATCGGCATGGAAGAGCTATTTGGGAAAGGACAATCGTTGAGTTGGCGTTGATTGAAAGCCACCTAGCACGTTAGCTTCGAAAAGGAGGGAAATTTTGCGATATAACCTTGATTTCACGAGCAACTGTTTGAGAGGTCTATAAATTAACATACTAGTCTTTTGGATTTGTACTCTCCTATAGGTGTTATGAGATAACATCTTAATCCATCCATGTACTTCCATTTGCTCAACTCTAGAAACACTCTCTGGGTAACCAGACAAGCAAAAGACCAGGACGAACTCTCCATCTAACAAACAAAAAAGCCCCCCTAAGTTTTCCCAGAATCAAATGGTTTCCTCTTTCAATCAATATCAATAAAACACACTGATATCTTATGTTACAAAACACAATGCCCAGTAAAAAACCAAATGCAGATAAACCCAGCAAAAACAAAAATAACGCAAGAAAAGAGACAAAAGGCAGGCATCAAATTAACTTACAATTTTGCACATCAAAATCCCAATAAAAACAGATGACAGCCAGTGTAACTGCTTGGTCTGTGTAGCATGACCCGTGTGGCCAATCAACCCAACTTCAATCCCAAAAACCCACATCCCTTTTCCTTTTTCCTGCAAAGATACAGCTAAAGAACATAACAATTCCACGTACTTCACAAGAAAAACAAACTTAAACCTCTCCCCGCGCGAGAAGTATATACGCGTTCGGCGCTACATCATCCATATCGCAAGAAAGATAAAAATTTTAAGTTACCAGAAGAATCGTAAGAAGATGAAGATGATCAAACGACGAACTGGACAGTATTTTATTATGAAAATCACTCTTAAAACAATAAGGGAGACGAATACCATTGGTAGAGAAGGTGGGCCTCTCCGTACTATTAACAATCACAAAAATGGCATGACGCATATACCGAAAGAACTCAGGAAAATTCAAGAATTTATCACTTACCGGGAGTAGCAGTAGAAAAGTTTGAAAATTGAGGTGACCTTTGATTGATCTTGTCGGAAGCCAGCAAATTCAAAAATCGGAACAATATATCGGAAAACCACTAGTAATAAGAGTACACTTTCCTACAGCTGCATACAATAAATAAGGCTCCAACTAACGACCTTTGCAAGTAACTGTTGGCTACTAAAAACCTGCGCGCAATTATTTGCTAGCGGCCATAAATACCAATTTATTAACTGTGTTTATATGTTTTAGGTCAAAATTAATAATCTGACGAAATAGTTTTAAGAATATTTCTTCACATACTATATTCGAGAGAGAACAATCGAAGCTCGATTTTTGGATTGATATATAATTTAAAAGATTTTGATTTGGGTCATCCATGAAAAAATATTACTTTTTATGTTAAGAGTAATACTTTTTATTATGAATATCTGTAGGGTTGACTCGTCTCACTGATAAAGATTCGTATCTATATGAGACGGTCTCACGGGTCGTATTTTGTGAGACTGATCTCTTATTTGGGTCATCCATGAAAAAATATTACTTTTCATGCTAATAGTATTATTTTTTATTATGAATATCGGTAGACTTGACCCGACCGTTTCATAAAAAAACTTGCTTTTCAATCAAAGTGTTGTCACATGTGATTTAATAAAGTGATTTTTTTGGTCGGGTGAAAGTTGTCTGCTCCTTTATCGGAAACTAGACAGCCTAATTTCAATGAGTAAAATTAAGGACAATTGATGCTTATATAACAGGAGATAATTTTGTTACAAATTTTGATGGAGAAGTAGCTAATTAAAATTATAAATCTATGGACGTAAAAAATAATATTTTTTATGAGTGACCCAAATAAAATATCGATCACACAAAATTGATCTATGAGACTGTCTCACATGAGTTTTATAATAAAAAAATACAACAAGGCATTTGTATGACTGGTAGTTCATTATCGTATAAAGAATCGACTGGTTTTGATTATAAAGAATCAAATCGTAAAAAAAGTTTCAATTTAACTGCTTCGATAATTTATTTTCAACCATTCAAAATATATTATATATTAATTAACATATTCGAAAATAGTGAATTATTTGGTCGACCAAATGTTGCTTCCATTATTTATACGGTAGTACGGCACCTACTTACTCGCGATGAGTGAGCAGTTACACGACTATGAGATTCGTTATTTGGGTGCTCTTTTCCACATCGGCCCCATGTTTTATTAGTCCATTACATGGGACATAACTAGCGGTGGGATCGGATCGCTGTAATCCTCATATTTAATTTTCGTTCCGATAAAAATTAAGATTTTTTTCCTATTGATCTCGCAGCTGACAATACCAAGAGCTGAATATTCGAGATCCAGAAAGTTTGGTTATAAATTTGAATCAAATTTAGAGTTTGAATAAAAATTATGTCTAATGTGGGAGGGTCTTTTGACTCTCTATATTCTTGAGTTAGTTGTATCTCATCTTTTGACTTTCTACATTATTGAATTAATTGAATATTTTTTACTCTTCATATTCTTGAGTTAATTAATCTTGCATGACTCTTGAGGTGTATTTTGAGGTTTATAAATAGTGTGTTCGTTTCTTCATTTCAAATACATAAAAACCTTATATCTTTCAAGCATTTTCTTGCATTTTATGTTGTTAGCTTTCCATTTGGCCTCCGTTAAATTTCGATGATAAAGTAAATGTACGTTTTCAGTTCGCCGTAGTAGTGTCCCGTGCTAAGTCATTGTTGGTTGTTCCGTTGTATCATGGGAAACAGACATCCAAAACGATCCTCGAATCACATAGAGGAGGGGACGAATCTGTTTTAAGGACACTGTACTTTGTATATGCTTCGGTTTGGTTTACTTTAAACTTTGTTATACTGTATTTTATTCACCATTTAGTTCACTGATTTTTACGAAAGTTTACTGTACTTTATCGTTCGATATATTGTGCAATAAGTTCAAGATCCCGTCGGATAGAGAAAAGATAACTTGAAAGTTAGAAGAGTGGTAACAATGTGTTCATTTCATTCTTCTAAGTTTAGGCGAAGGAGAGAAATGGAAAGAAACTCATATTTATTTTATTTTGTATAATTTTATTTTAATTATAATATTTGTGTGTGTGATTTTTTTGTTTGAATGAAATAATTAACCATTTACTTTAAGCCTTTAAAGTTTAAATCATCATATATGAACAAATTCTTTTTAAATACGTTGGTCAATTTTTATATGGGCTTCGTCTCAATATTTTTTATTTAAAATTACAATCTTTTAACCAAATGTGTTAATAATATTGTGATATTTTTTAAAAATTATCGGGCCGGGTCGGGTCGGGTCAGGTCAAGAATCCAGGAAGATATTAGTTTCTCGATCTATCTTTCGACAATAATCTAGAAGGAAAAAATCTCGAAGACTCTGGTAAAAAAAATGTGGGTCATGATTTGAATGAAACGAGATTCGGACTTAAGTTAATCGAGTGTTTTTTTGCTTTTTTTAGACCCTGATAAAACATTACATGGATTGTCATCTAAATCAAATACATTCGGCTAATTTGATTAAATAATTTTATATTTTTACAAAATCAAATCCACTAAAACAAATTCTTACATAAAAATAATTTCTAAAAACTTTTTAAATTCTTATATTTACCACAAATAAATATAGATCGGTATTGTTTTTTGGTCAGACTCCAGAAAACTCCAAACGGCGTAGTTGAGCTTAGGCTATCAAGACTGGCCAAAACGCGCCGTAAGTCGCCGCCTCTCCGCCGCTATTCGCAGCCTCCGATTACGAAGTAGTAAGTACGTTGTATAATCTCTAATTTACTGACGGGCTCCGCAATTTTCGTTTCATTTGGATTGACAGTGCGTCTTATAGCTTATTTTTGTGGAAATTGATTAGGTTTAATTTTTCTATTGCGTGTCGTGGTTTGTGTTCAAGGCTTTCCGCGTCTAAATTTAGAGTTTATTGAGAATCTGAATAGTATAATGCATAAAAATTGCGCTTTTATTAAACTAAGCTGTAAATTATGGAATTTTGCAGTTGCAGAAACATCATGTCTTGGTGCACTATTGAGTCGGATCCTGGTATGTTTTTCTTTGGTGTTCATATTATGTCCCTGTTTGTTGAAATGGAATGTCATGGCTTTTTTTTTAGGTGTCTGAATTTCTCTATTTTTCCGCCTTCAAGATTCGATCTTTTCTAAAAGATCGATTTTTTTGCATCTTTTATTGGAAAATTTGGAATTTTGACATGTCCTCGTTTGATTCAGTGTACAACGTCAGGAAGAACTCTAACGCTGAACCCAATTGTGTTTTTTCTGAGCTCTCTTCTATAAAGCCACAATTTAGGTTGAAATACGATTTTTGTCGGAGTGTTGAAAGGATGGTTGGAATGAAATTTGTACTCTTAAAGTAGTTTATTTTCATTACGCAGTTCATTCATAGTTGTTTTATGTTGGTTTTCCCATAATTTTTTTTGCTCAGTGGTAAGGATTGCTTCCTCTTCATATCCATATATCTACTGCTGTAAAGGATAATGCATGGATTCCTCTTCATATCCATATATCTACTGCTGTAAAGAATAATGCATGGATTCTAATGTTTGGTTGGGTTCATTTGATCTTAAGTATTAAAACCATGTAGTCAAAGAGATTGTCTTGATATTTTGGGCCAAGTTGAGTAGCCTTGGTGTATAGACAAGGACCCACATGACCACAGTAGTGTCATCCAAAAGGTATACTTCCTTAGAAAGCTACAGAGGCAAGTAATTTTGACTTCTGAATCTCCAGTTTTAATAAAAGCAATAAATTATTGCTCAGTAAACTGGAAAAAACAACTGTTATATTCCTTATTTAACACTGAATTATGCTAAAGTTATTTCTACTGCATTTGTTTTGGCCTTTTCCCATATTGAGTCAGTTGGAACATTCTCTTGAGCTGCCATTCTGGGCTTAGAATATGAAACCCAAAATTCGCATTCCGTTGTATTGAGTTTGCTTTCTTGCCACAGGAGTTTTCACCGAACTCATTCAGCAGATGCAAGTTAAAGGTGTTCAGGTATTGTTCCTGATGCATATTCATCTTGCGAGGTGCTCTGAAATTGAGATTGTATTTCTTAGATGTGCTATTCAGCATCACACACAATTGGATTGCCTTTTGTTTGGAGAATCTTTTCAGTGAATTTTAGATGATCGGAACTCGAATACTCTGGTGCAAGTAAACAGTTGGAAATGTGAAGATTGGAATATATAAGTTTCTGTTTTCTTTCTTCTTCTTCTTTTTTTTTCCTTTTTTTTTTGTTTGGGGGTTGGGGGGGTTGGTTCGGGAATGATGTAAGCGAATCTTTCAGGGGTTGGTT
Source organism: Primulina tabacum (assembly GCF_025594145.1). Classification (NCBI taxonomy): domain Eukaryota; kingdom Viridiplantae; phylum Streptophyta; class Magnoliopsida; order Lamiales; family Gesneriaceae; genus Primulina; species Primulina tabacum. Next base: position 6,568,754 of record NC_134557.1, read on the forward strand.
TTTAAAAGATTGAAATATACTCAGATTTTAAGAAAGAAAGATGACTGCTGCAGTAAGGTATCTTAGGGAACTTATGAAATTGCCTGTGTCTTGCTGGAACATTTCACGCTGACTGCAGACATATTGGATGGGTTAAGCTGTCCGCCTTATGATCAGATTGGACTAGATGAATGTAGGTGCTTCCAGACTATAAGCTGGATAAGCTCAAAGATACTGTTGAGTTGTTGGGTTCCTGGGAGATTCCCCTCTGGAGTTGGAAAAGAGTTAATATGTCACATCCTACTTTGTAGTGATCAGTTTTGTTTAATGGTTTTTATTAAATACCCAATCCAATTGTTTGTTCATGTATCCAAAATAAAGATGTTATTTTACCCTCTAGGAAGTATCTGTCCTTTGATGCTCAGAACCTAAGCTTCAGCTGCGAAAGTCATAATATTGAAGATTCTGGTATTTATTATTTAATTTTGATTCAATGATAGAATTATCCTATGGAAAGTACTACTATTTTGGTGTTAACATAGGATTAACAAATAATTCAAAAGTTGAAGTCTGGAAATTATATTGGAGTTATCTTGTGACAAGCATTTGTTTCTTTTCCCATACTGGTGATGGAGAATTTTGTGGCTCGACGCGACTGAAAAATTGTTGTTTGAAAAACTAGTTTGGTTTAAGATTGAAGGAAAAATGGAACTCTGTTAGCTGACTGACCCAGTTCTCTTGAATTATTTTATTTTCTTATTATGGTTTAGGTTCCTTACTTCCTTTGCTATTCTCAAGCAGGTTGAGGAGTTGTATTCACTTGATCTCGATTCTCTAAATAGTCTACGGTAAATCGATTAATCCAATCACTGTTTTTTTAAAATCCTTTCTTCATATTCTTTCTTCTTTCATTTGTCAATTTTTTTTTGGGATCTTTATGTTTTTCAGGCCAATATATGGGCTCATATTCCTATTCAAATGGCGCCCTGGTGAAAAGGATGATCGTATGGTTATTAAGGATCCAAACCCAAACTTATTTTTTGCCAGCCAGGTTCATATCCATACCATTATTTTGGCAGATATGTTTAGTAGAATTCTACGATAATGCGATATCACTTTTCTTTAATGATTATAGGTGATCAATAACGCTTGTGCCACACAAGCTATTCTGTCTATTCTGATTAACAGCCCTGACATTGATATCGGCCCAGAGCTGACCGCCCTGAAAGAATTCACAAAAAACTTTCCACCTGAGCTTAAAGGTTTGGCTATCAATAATAGTGAAGCTATTCGTGTGGCACACAATAGTTTTGCGAGGCCTGAGCCCTTTGTACCTGACGAGCACAAGTCTGCTGTTAAAGACGATGACGTCTATCACTTCATAAGTTACATACCTGTTGAAGGCATACTGTACGAGCTCGATGGACTGAAGGAGGGACCTATAAGCCTCGGACAGTGCCCCAATGGACAAGATTGTGTGGAATGGCTACAAATGGTGCAACCAGTGATTCAAGAACGTATAGAGAGATATTCAAAGAACGAGATAAGGTTTAATCTGCTTGCGATAATAAGGAACAGGAAAGAGATGTACACGGCTGAGCTCAAGGAACTCCAAAGGAAGAGGGAACGAATCCTCCAGCAGCTTGCAACCTCGCAGTCGGAAAGAATGATGGATGGCAGCAAAATGGAATCGCTAAATACAACACTTTCAGAAACAAATGCTGGGATCGAAGCTGCTACAGAGAAGATATTGATGGAGGAGGAAAAATTCAAGAAATGGAGAACTGAAAATATACGCCGTAAGCACAACTATATACCTTTCTTGTTCAACTTCTTGAAGATACTTGCCGAGAAGAAGCAGCTGAGACCCCTCATAGAGAAGGCCAAACAGAAAGCAACCAAATCCTAGAAGAATGAGCTGCATTCATGGACCTTTTTGCTTGCTGACAACCGTGAATGATTCAGTAATTGCGTATTTATCTGGATATGTATCATATGGGATACAATATTATGAAACGTTCACTTTTAACTTATAGATTTAAAATGTGTTCAGAATTGTTTCAAGACAATATAGTTCAAGTTCAAGTTATCGATGAAAATGCTTTAGCGATAATAATAATTTAAATAATATAAAGTAAATGAATGTGAATTGAGCTTGAGCAACTCCATTCATGAGTTGAAATCGAAATATTGTCAGCCTTAATAAAGATTTGAACCCAGGTAATATAGTATTATGTTAGAGCTCGGTAAGACCTGTAAGTTGTGAAACCCTTTAAAGATAAGAGCTACATAATAATAACTAACAAGAAACTGCCATATCATTAACAATGTGCGTAACCGCATGTTGACCTTTACTTCTGGTTTTGGTTCACAACACCTAAACGTGTTTTCTTTTGGGGGGAACAAACTATTATATTTTGATGCTGAAACCCACTTCAATTTGCTACTGTAGAACTTCAAAAGAACTATATACTTCATCCAGCAGATTTTGACGATCGAGCGACATTTGTATGGCACACATCAGGTGTTTCTTGGTTTGTTCAACACATTTCCTTCAACACTGGCTACAAAGTTGGGCAGAGCTGTATTTCTGGTCGCGCGCGACACCAGTTTTACTTTTGCACGTGACAACATGTGAAATGATATCGTTCAGCTTCCCATGACTTTCTTTGCCCTTCGGGTGAAATTTTTTATCTGCACGGTATCACCAAAGGTCAACGGGAGTTCTTCATCAGCCAACTCCCTAGGATCAGACCAGCCCTTCACGATACTCGCGTCTTTTTGGTGTTGCTCACTTGGTAAGAAAGGTTCCTCTGGTATATCACGATACAAGTGCTTTAACATGAAAAGAACCGTATCGTTATCTTGCCAATAGTTTCTGTGAAGAGATAATCATTTGAAGTTAAAAGTTCAGCACTCGTACGACAATCTGTTAAGGCACGGAACCCAACAGTGATCTAAATGAAATTTGATAGGTCATAATTGAAAACGTGACGCTTACGTATGCGCCCCAAGAGCCGATACATATGGGTGACGAAAGGTTTTATCCTGCATGAGTAAAGGCCAAAGAGAAAAAAAAAACATCAGTAAATTACAAAAATTCCTGAAAGTTTGGATTGATTCTCAGAATCCTCATTGAGGGAAATTTGGGAAACTAAAGATGCAACAATTGCTCTAGAATATATAATCAACAAGGAAGAGCACATACTTGTAAAACATGATCAATTTGCCCATCTTCGCTTCCTGTTAGCTTCTCCATCATAATTGAGCCATACGATCTCTCTTCCTTATCTTGGACATGTTCATATTCCTCTGCATTAGAGATCATAAAATTTTTCAGTGTACGAAAGTCTCAAGTCTTCCAGCCTCTATTGCATGAATAAGAGCAAACAATATGTAAGAATTGAACCATATTAAAAGAAATTACCATCATGGGCATTTTCACTTCTTGATTGACAGAGCGTAAGCACTTTAACCTAAGCAAAAATCTCAGGATAAGACTTATAGGTAATATAACAGTTGAGTCTACTTTACATATTAACTATTTACAAACAAAACAGGAGTTATACTGACTTGTCACAACATGATACAATACTCCGAATAACGGAAAATAATTAAATCCGCTTGGGTAAATGCACTTACCTTAATACTCACACACCACCGCTTGTGTATTTGAACACCAAGTGTTTCTCACATGTTCAAAGTTTATATCAATATTTAATGTTTTAAAGGAATATACATAAACACAACCGGTAAATGTTTCCTAAATGATTAATAGGTCGAACAAGGTAAATTATATTTTACATCATTCGGGTAAGATACGAAAGTGATGCATAAGGATAAACCGAGTACAAATATTCTGAGCCCTGAGAATCAAATACCAGATAGCTGGTAGACATTCATAACCTTTACTCCATATAAATAACAATGATGGTGACAAGGTAACCGTATATATATATATATATATAGATCAGTATTATATATATCGGTAAGAAAAAATGAATTTTGAGTTGTTTCTACCAATGTCACATCATTCAAGAGGGGCTGCTAAAAGACAAAAGGGAAATAACTGAAATCATAGATAACGGAGCATCAATAGACAAAGCCACCTACCTGCATAGCGCTCATGTGATCCATCACAGCCTTAGAATGTGAAGCCAATCCTTCCTTAAATTCCTGAGTGATATTGTATCAGTACATCAAGTGGTATTATTAGTTATCACAACCTTTTGGTCTCATAATGAGATAATGCAGAGCATAGACCATTTCAGACTTTCTAATGCACCAACCTGAAACCCAACATACAGCCGCTTTCCGCCTCTGTGGTAAGGGATCATAACTGCCCTTTTGTGTATAAATTCTTTACAGATCAGTGGTTCTATTCTGAAAGGAAAAAAGGAAAAAATTATCCGATGCTATCAAGAATTTCATTCATGAAAAATCCTGTTCAATACTCGTTATGTAAGGATGAAAGATGGACCTATATGCCACAGGATCATAAGGATGAAAGATGTTAAATATTCGCTGACATGCTGGCATCTCCTCGTTTATGTTCTCCTCTCCCCAATACTCTTTCCCTTCGCCTAGAATCCAAACAGTAGAAAGTAATATCTTAGACAACCCTTATGTGTTCAATTGATAAATATAATGAACAAAAACTAAAGAGCAATAGAGACATCTTCAAAAGTAGTTCTCTACTAGAATTTCAGTACATAGAACAGTCTTATTAACAGAACAGAAATCCGGAGAACTCGTATTTTACCCAATTACGATTGTACTTGCTACTTCTCCCAGAAACCAAATGGAGTCTAAGATACTATTTTGAAGTAAGAATTGATTCCTTCCCAGAGCTTCAAGAATTCCTAGCTCTTCGAAACATGGGAAAAATGACAGAAACTAAAATAGGGTATGCAAGTATTAGGTCTTAGCTGTTACCAATTCCAATGCGAACATTGCGAAGGGAAAGAAACACTCCGAGAGGAGACCCAACAGCAAAAAATGTGTCAACCTGAAATAAAATCCATGTGTTTAAGCTTATATAGCCTGTGCATGAGTTGCATAAAAAATGAAGATGACAGTGAGATGAAATTAAGAAAGAGACATGTAACATGGGTGCACAACAAAATCATTTGGTCACATACATATAAGACAAGTTGTGGCATATCTGCAAGAAACTAGAGTGATACTCTATTACACATGAAATTTAAAGGGAAAGATGGCCAACTTATAAATTTGGCTAAGAAATATTGTGCAACCATAGAATATCACATTTGAGCAAGTGGTATAAGAGCCCATTTTCAAGTTTCACTAATACAATTTTCTTGCCTCCAATAGGATCAGAGACCAATGCCACAATAAAAGAAAAAAGAGTAAGTAGCCTATAACTTGTAAACAAATTACTATGTGATGTAAAGTGCTACAAAATTGAGAACCTAGAACCCGAGGGACAAAACACCCAAGAGATCCATGTCTAAATCCCATTCACTGGAGACGCTCAGATAGTGATGAGACCTGTCAGCATTGGATCTATACAAAATTTTACCAATTATAACTTCTGACTGAAATCTCTCACATGCATGGTGAATTAAGTGCTCCATATCAAATGCATTCTGTAGGTTATGATATCAGCAAACTTGTGCCTCCAACTGGCTAATGGGCATGGACATCACATCCGTGACTCGTAAAAATCAACCATCATAATAAGTGTATGACGGCTTATACAAGCTACTGAAAAAAAGCACCAGATAGCAAGCAACAAAGAATGAGAGAAATTTACCTCAAATTCTAACTTTGTGTATCTTATTAGAGGGGTGCAACTCCTCAAGGAATCTTCAAGTTCTGGTGGAACACTCTTGTAACCAGATTGACTTACATCTGCGGTAGTCTTTTTTACATTCTTTGGCAACTCTTCACATCAGACACAGACATTTAAACAATCAGAACTTCCACAATGAACAACTATAATCCAAAAAGAATGTGTAATATCATCTTCAATCACACAGCCCATACCATCACCAGCACATTCAGCTTCAAATTTTTTGACTTTAGCCTTCAGCAAACGAATCTGAAACTCAAGTGAGTGGGAAGAATGTCAAACAGGATATCAGAACAAGAAGCTCAAAGAATAGTTAAAGGAACCACCTCTTCCTTCATTAATTTAATTGCTTCGTCTTTATCATTATTATCAAAGATATCCTCATCATCTTTATCACCATCACACAGTACAACCTCACCGCACATGACATTAGGCTCATCTACCATATAACTTTTATAGGACCCCATGAGATTCGAATTGCCAAAAGATTCATTAACTTTTTCATCTGATGACAAGGCATCATTTGTATTCTGGTAATCAATATCGGTGGTATTTGATTCATCAGAAACTGATAATGTAGGAGGCCCCAATGGAATACATGATCCCTGCATAGATTCTTCTACAATATTTTGGTCATTCACATGGCCAACAATGCTCTCGAAATCGACATTTTCAGATCTCTCATCCCCCATATTTGACATTAAATTATGCTCAGATGATATAATATTCCTGATAGAACAATTTGCGTCATTTCCTTGTTCTTTGTACATCCACTCCATTGGGAAATTTGAATACAACTTTTCTTGATGACAAAGGATATCATAAGCTAGAACACTTCCCAAAGAGTGACCATACAGGGAAACCTACGAAGTAGATTTAAAATTGGTCAATTCAGTTTTAACAAAAGTTCTAATGTTAACTTATTATGCTCAAATTAAATTGGCAGCTTTCTTTTTGTTTCTTGCCTCAGTACCTTTCCATCATAACCAGGATTCCTCGTTAAGAACTTCAAATACAATCTGTTAAGTTGGTTGGATACCTGAACAAGACAGATACTTTACAATAACAATTGCCCTAGATACATAGTTAACAGATATAATCAATTAAACAGAAAGAATAAGATGGTATTTGAAAGATGAAAAGGAATAAAAAAAATTGAGTTTTTTGGCATTAATGATCTGGCAAATTCAATGAGAACATGAAAATCAATTATCTATTATCACAATCATCAAGTAGCATGGAGGGGCATATGGGGAATGAAGGTGATGTGGGTGTGGGTTTCAGGGGGTTTTAGGATCGTACGGAGTACCAAGTTTGTAGCTATGGCACCCTCACCTGTGGTAAAAACTGTCCTGGCCAAAAATCATCTCCTTGTTTACAAAAACATGCAAATAAATTATCTACCACCGTTTGGTTTTCCTCTCTCACACAGCCCCCCTTAATGGCTCTCAAGTCAAAACAAATCCTGATTTAGGTGCAGAAAACAAGGCCGAAATGAGAAAACCTTGCCACAATTTCTCCAAGCATGTATTTAAAACAGTTATCATACCAAGCTAAAAGAAAATAAATAATAAAAAAGAGCAAACTCCTCATTTTTAGGTTCTTGCTCAAGTTAGCATATGATCGTTAAACTAGTATGTTGATTATTGATCAATGATAATTAAAAAAGATAGATGTAACTCCTTATATGATAGTATGAGATCCTGATATGGCTTCAGAGGATGAACACTACTTTCAACATAAGATATGAGTATCATTAAGACAGGGAAAAAAAAAAGAGATATTCACGACTTGCAAGATGATACAAACAAAAGTGAATAAATGAGGGGATACCGAGTCGATAATGTCCTGACAATGAACAGGGCTCATGTAGTATAATATATCATGAACAGTTGCACTCAACATCGTACGCAGCCCTCGGACGCCATCTAAAGTGATTTTTTCAACTGAAGCTTCACCACCAAGCGTCAAGCCCTTCCGCCACTGGAAAAAAACAAGAAACAAAAAGGAGCACAAGATGATCATGGAGTTGAATACACCATAAGATAAATCACAAGCAACATAAGTATTTAAAATACATAACATCAGTAAATTCACAACCAGCAGCCCGATAGTTACTCATAAGGTAGCCAGTTAACACATAAAAATAAAATTTAACTGAAGTAAATAACCATTAATGGACTTACAATATTCTCCAGAAACCAATGCCCTTCAAAAAAACTTAAACCTACCTTAGTAAAAGGTTCTTCGATTAGAAAATCCCTCCGCAGTAAATAACCAGCAATGTAATGTACGAAAAAACCTCATAAATGGCAGAACTTCTCACAACCCAATACAACAAGTGGTAGAGAGATTCACCAAAAGAGATTATATTTTAACTAAAAAATTTCTTCACTACTTGGATCAACACCGAGAGGCAGCCAAGCAAGCATTTTCGACACAAAGATAGATCCATTAGGTAATTTTAGCCGATCAATCATGAATTTGGTTTACCTAGTTCCAGACAATACCTTCTTCAAGTGGCCACTAATACCTTCTATTGATATCCAACAACAGTCCCAGTGATTTCATAAAACGAAATGATCAAGGAATAGACAAGATACGTGGATTACATCTCAGCAGAGAAATCAGGAAATAATAATGGTATAAAAAAGATACATAATTCAAGTAAATACAGCCAATTGTTTCGCCCTCGTCCAAATACTTATTTTTAGTTATAAACAATTAGGTTTCTTGATTCTGGGCTCAGGAAGCTCTGACATTGAAGTTGATAAAGATTTTTGCTTTCTATCTCTCTCTCTCTCTCTCTCTATATATATATATATATATATATATATATGTACTGTGCAATACTGAAACAACAATCATGTAGTCTTTAGTCTGATATTTTATTTTAAAATATATGAAGCTCCAACCCACTCTATCCATCATTTACCAAACTCTGAGTTTTTCGTAATAAAGTTTCAGTAGATTTTCAGCTATTGGTATCATGAAAGCCAGTGCTGTCATTCTTCTGCTGTCTGTTCTGGGAATACATTCCAAAGACTTTTCTTAAATAAAAAAAGGACAAATTAAAGAACCATAGGTCATAAATCAATCCCCAAAACAGTAAAAAGGCCAACATAACTTAACAATGCTATTGAGTGAAACAGACCTGGCATGGTATAAAAAGGACTCTTTGGGTGCCACGTTGGTGGGAAGTTAGGTGTCTTTCAGCGAGCCTTTCCGTTACGTGTCGATGAGTGGAAACATCATCCACCAAATTAGAATTCTCCAACCTTTGACCAATACCATGAATCACAAATACTAAATGTCGAACAGGAACCTACAACAAAAGAAAGTAATTTACCACTTGTAACTTGGCAGGTTCTACCTCTGAGATTTTATCATCACTAAATGTGGGAGGAAATATAAAAGAAGAAAACACAGGAAGGCTGGTTAACTGCCAGTTGAAATCAGAACATACAAGAATTTTTTATCAAACTTCAGAAAAAGAGTAATACAAATCAAAGTCAAAAGCTCCAATAAATTTAGTTTCAAATATCCACTTAATGAACCATAAAGTAAAATAAAATCTTAATTTCAGAAACACTCATGAGCAGACCGAACAGTCACAAGTATCACCACACACCAAAAAAAATAATATGACCCAATGATTTGATAGACATTTAACTATTTTTATTAGCATCTCCGTCTTTGAACAGCTTGAAAACAGATCCCCCAAGTTAAAGAGTAAGATATTCACAAAGACAGACAAGAAACATATAACCAAGTTTTTAACTGAAGCAATTGTTATCAGAAATTCTTGTCATCTGACTATCGTTGTTAAAAAAATCCTAAGAATGAGATAGCCGTGCAGTGAAAAAGAAAAAACTATAACACAAAGGATATACGATGAGAAATCTGCCAAACTTCTCTCTAAGGTCTTTCAGTCTTAGAGGACACATCAGGGTAAAAGACAAGAGTATAATCTATCGACTCTGCTATTTCACATTACAATAAGAGTTTCTAGGACACAATTTGTAGCATACCAAAAGTACAATCTTCACCACATAAATCAATTCCATTATTCACCATGGCAACAAATAATTCATAGTAGGATGGAAACCAATAACCTATATTATTAGACTTTAGTTACTTAGTCCAGGAAAATCATTTATCTGATCGAATATACATCAGAACTATCAAAACATGTCAGGACATATAACTACTCCTCAACATTGTTTGACATACCTGCGAACAATAATCATCCACTGCCTCCTCCTTCTTTTGACGTAATTCATCCTGAAACATGGAAGACAAAGTGCATGGTGCTTATCATTTTCATTTCTGACAACAAGAAAAAGGAATAAACTCAATGTTTCAAGACATCCTGTGTGTTCGCTTGTTACAAAAGTTACACAGATGAAAAAATTTACTGTGGTTTTTAGAATGGAACTTTTGACTATTTTGAAAGTGAAAAGCCAGCATAGTAAAGATACCCACAAAAAGTCCAACACCTCTTTTCAATGCCTGCCTCTATTTTGACAGGAGAAAAAATTCACACTTTCACATTAATTTTTGGTTTCCATTTTATAAAAGATCTAATGCAAATGTTGTAAACTTGTATTTCAGAAATAATATATAAATTTAGACACATAAAATATCAATATCAAACATCTCAACTTTGACAAGTTTGTATTACAGCTCACGTAAAATAACTAGATAAAATTTAGTTAATTATATAACATTTAGTAATCACAAAAAGAATCGATGGTCGCAGGAATAAAGTACTTGATTAATATATAGGAAAGATATTAATAATGTACACTTATCCTATGTTTTCTACTTCGCATGGAAATGACATATTTGTTCATAAAACAACAGTTATAATTGTAAAGCTATACTTGAGTTGGTCTTTTTGATTGAGGGGAAGCATATCCTCGTCTTAGCTTAATGCCGTTCCGTCCAAAACCTACAACACTTGAAATCCCGGAAGCATCAACATTTAGCCAAGATTCCCATGTGTCATCTTCCCCAGTGAACAGGGCGTGCAACCCCTGAAACCAAAAAGTGTGTAAAAGACAAAATTTCAATTTAATAACCTTGACAAATAACCTTCAATAAACGAAGAGGATCCTACAGGGGTTGAGCCTTGTAAATCGACACGAGCAGCAAAGAGACCTGATGGTTGAAAGGTCCTTCTATGCCAAACCTGAAAACATGGCACCCAGCTTCATGTATCAGTCTTTTGATAGTTAGTACACCCTGATTCAAAGACTTAAAGCGCAAATCCAAAAATATGACAAAACAATAATGAGAAACCATGTCATATGTTGATTGAGGGCTTAACACATTATCCATGAAAGAAGGACAAAAACAGACAAAGACACTTAGCTTAAGCGTGTGTTTATTGGGTTGGTAAGATAAGAGAGTGATATATAGTCAAACAATAAAAGGTGTGGTGACATGTTAAGTAGTTGTATGAGACACTTAATCAACTGTTTGGTGCGTATGAGTAAATGTAAGATCACATTTACACAATTATAATTTCTTATTTCTTTTATTTTTAAAAATAATATCATAAGCAATTATTCATCCCTCCAAAACCTGCAAATGATTACATGAGAAATAAAATGAGTGGAATCCAAGTAATTTACCATTTAATTCAGTTTATTGTAGCTCCAACATAAAACAACTTGCTAATCTGGTGAGATATTTGTCAAAAAAATATACAATTTACCAACCCCCAGCTCGTGGATTTATAGAAGGAAATGAAATTGTGAAGCATACACGTGATGAGGGATCAGTGTTTATCTATCCTCCTCTTATCATGGCAACCAAATACACCCTAAATAACAATAATCATGCACCTGAAGTCAAGAAACATGAGAACGAGAAAGAAATAGGTAACTGCAAGCACAACAAAGAGGAGCATCGAGTGATAGAATCAAAAGATAGAATTTTGGAACCTGACTCCGATATGCATATTCCAGTTGCTCAGAAACATCTTCACGTAGTGGAAGCCAATCAAGACCACCTTTACGAGCAAACCAGTGACCTCGTAACACACGCCGATTCTCACCATTCCAGTAAACAGGAAAACAACGTCTCTTGGCCAAATCAACCTGCAAAATAAGGCTATCAGAAATTTTATGTGTTTTTGACTGAGAGCTGATGCATCCATGATGTGGGGGTTACCTGTGGTTTTAATATAATTAATAAAAAGTACATAACCGGGTGAGACTTTGAATAAAACAAACATGATCAATGTTTGGAAAAGTATTAAGAAATACATTTCCGAAGCACAGGAAAGAAGTGCAAGCAACATTATTCTGGAAAGTGAACTGAATGTAGGCAGTTCCCAATATATTGCAACTAGAAGCACCTAGCAAATTCATCAACAGCTTGGCTGTCATGGGCTCCTCGGCCCAAACCAAGAAGATTTGACTATAGGAAATCCAATTCAAATATGATCCTCTGCCCAAATCAAGGAGACTTGACTTTGGGAAATCCAAATAAAAAATAGGATTCTAAGTTGATTGATATCTTTATTTTATTATTATATTTTATTCTAGTTTAGTTTGAATGAATGAGATAATTCTCATAGGATTGTGAGTTAGGATATAGTTATCTTTTAGGATATGATTATCTTTTTATTTTTGTTTAGGGTATGGTCATCTTTCTTTTGGAGGATTATCTACAAATCATTATAAATAATTGGACTCTCTCATACATTGGGTGATTGAATCAATAAAGAATATTATAAAAAATATTAAGAATCTTGTAGATCTAAGGTTTTTTCTCAACGAGCCTAAAAACCAAGAGACTGAGAGGTTCTTTCTAATGAGCCTCAAATTTAAAATGTTATGAATCTTAACCATCAACTCATAAGTCACCCCATAACGCAATCCATAACACAGGACCACACCACTGGTTTCATACCAAATTATTTGCAGCAAAACACAGGCACAAGCTAATTTGATACATATGGCTAGTGAAGTCATCTGGCTAGTGAAGTATGGAAATGTTTGTTATATTCAAAGTTATAAATGGCGCGGGAGACGGTGGCGGGGCGGTCGGTGGCCGCCCACCGCCTCAGCCGCCTAAGCAGTTGTTGATCCACCAGCCATCTAGGTCCCACCGGACCATTTTAAGTAATTTTTTATAGATAATTATATATAATCATGCAATATAATCACAAATAGTCATCATTTTTTATGTAAGATGCGTAATTAAATAATGTTTAAACATAAAAAAACTTCACAATATAATATCATCTAGATAATGTGCAAATAAATATATAAACTCCTCATTGGATGCTTTAGGACATGCTTCAACTTGTTCTACAACATCCGGCAATATGATGTTTCATTCTATAAACTCCTTTTTTAATAAGCCTCTTACACAACTTGCATGTGATCAAATCCATTTTCTCTTTATTTTACAACACCCCATATTCCCAAACAATATCATTAGACTCTGGCTTAAATTTCAACTCCAGTTGTTTATCCTTTTCTGCCATTTATCTTCAACAATAAATCAATAATAATAAGAAAAAAAACAAATTTGATTTTTGAAATTACAAAATATGAAATATTATAAAAAAATATCTTAGATAATAAATATACAATTCCTAACTTAAAGCTTCTTGCTCCTGGCGGCGGCGTACAGTTTGTGTGGTGGACTTAGTGGTTGAAAGTGAGAAGGAGTGATAACCAAAAGTTAAAAAAAAGAAAGTGAAGTGTGATTTAAATAACTAGTATTGAGTTTTAAAATTAGTTGACTTTGAATAAGTTTTTAAAATTTGTGTTGACTACAATTGAAAAATATTGATTCCTCACATTGACAGCCTGCTCGCCGCTGGCCCGCCTCCTCCACCCACCTCGACCGCCTACCCACTGCACTCGACCGCCTGCCCGCCGCCGTATAGCTTGGACCGCCTAAAACAGCGGTCTCATACGTAGGCAGGGTAGTCGAGGATCGGTGCCTAAACGGTCGCTAAAACAGCTGCCTCATGCGTAGGCGGGGTGGTCGAGGACCGGTGCCTAAACGGTCGCCTCGAACGTCATTTAGAACACTGGTTATATTATTTATCACCACGGACAATTAACACATCCGCATCTACATAAAAAAATCTTTTTAGCAGGATTAATTTTCTTGTGCGAGCCTTGACAAAGGAATGATGGTATCGCTTTCAGAAACAAAATTAGTCTAAGATTCTTACCATAAATAAGCTTAAAATAATTTTAGCAGGGTAAAATTTTTCTTGTGCAAGCATAACAAAGGCATAATGGTACACTTTGTCTGTCACATGCAGTAAATAATAACCATGAGAGATTTTCGTTTAGGTTGTATTTGGATGAAAATGTTTGAAATCAATAGATTTAAATGTATGTTCATTGTTTAGATAACTTACAAAAAGAAATTCAAATTCATTTCCTTTCTTATTTATACTACAATTATACTAATAACAATGAATCTCAAATCCTTAAAAATTGGAGTCAAATGAAATCCATTGTGATCCATATAAATATAATGTAAATAAATAGAAGATGGATTCGCGTTTCCTCTATTTAACTTATTTAAAAATGAAAATAAATTCAAAATCATGGATTTCAAACGACTCAATCAAAATGCAACCTTAAAGAATAATGAAGACCATGAATTTATTTGATATAAAATCTTTTAGTCATCTGAAATGTCCACACAATTTCAACAAAAATACTAATTTACAATATTCCTCCAACTATGTAGGATTTAGTCGTTGTTCATGTAAAAGCTCTATAGGTTATGCATATGCAAACAACACTCGAGGCTCACTTACCTTAAATAGCATATTGCAGTTCCAAGTACATGGTTAATGTTTTATTGACAACCTTTAATATATTGCAACATAATATACAAGATGAAAGTCACGTCCTTCTCTTTGACAATTCGATGATTGGAAAAATAACGACGCTAGAAAACGAATGCGCAGATGTAAAAAATTGTAGCAAGTTCAAATGCAAGAATCACAATGAGTACAATAATACTATTTTCCAACTAAATGTCGTCTACTGCTAGCATAGCTCTCAAGCAACATTAACTTCATTCTCCACGGTTTTAAGTTTGGTTGGTAGTAAAAGAAACCATAATTTGTATAGTGCCTGATAGGAGAACTTTAAATAATTGCATTATACTTAATTTTCTAAAAAAGAGAGATTGCGGTTATTCTTATCCATCAGTCAAGAGTTAAGATTTGAAATATCCTTTGAAGAAGCACCCTTATACAACTGATCAAATCTTTTAACCTTGAAATAACTGTTGGACCATTCTAAGAACATTGGAGAATTTCTCCTAGTTCCATATCGACATTTGAAAAGCAATTTCAGAATTTACTTGGTTGGTAATGGAGCTTGATAACCATCCTCACTCCACGCAGAAGATAGAAGAAGATCTCTTCTTACTAGGTTGTTTGGGTAGACGTGATTGTTTTAGAAAACAAGTCAACATTCCCATCCTACTTCACAAATATGAAAACATAATCTAGTAGTCACTCTAACGAGAATTACCTCGTACAACCCTCCCTTTACAGGGACACCAACTCTATCTTCTTCCGTTGCATACCGTTTCCATTCGGAACTCTCTGATGACAAATGTTTCATCTGCATATTTGACTCGGAAATAATATTTGACTGCCCCCTTGGACCTTCACTACACTCAGCAAACTCTTTCCACCAACCTGAAAGCAACTCGTGCTCTCTCTGTTAGTATGCAAAGGAGCACCTCAGTAATTTAACAAGTCTATTATAAATAGTGAATGATATTGTGTATTTTTTGAATATACAACATGCTTCCACTTACATAAATAAGAACTTGAAGAGACAAACAAATGAAAAGAAGGTAAATGGCATGACCTGCAAAAAAGATGCCTCTACCGCAAGAGAATCCCTCATACCAAATCGAAAATAATCACCTTTTCCCACAATTTCTGTTCGAGGAATTGACGCAGCAACCTCTGCCACAGCAAGCAATACAAATCACACATAATGTTAGACCACACATTGAAATCAAGTGCTTTTTTATCCTATGTATCTCATTATATCAATAAATTAAGCATGTGGATAATGAACAGAAGTAGTTTAGATTGGACATTCGAGGTTGTTGATCTAACAAAAAGTTCCACCCGAGTAAGCATGCCCACCAACGCAGGAGTTGCCTCAGAACCCACAATTTGTAGCAAAAACGCAATTATTTAACCACTTGTTAAATTTATAAATCTAATGAACATGGGTTCTTTACAAAAACCTATAATTTGCTCAAACTCCTCATTCACATTCGTTGTTAGAAGGACCAATACAATCACCTGTTAATTAGGATGTATTGCCTTTGCCATGATGTGATTCCAAGACCATCTACCAGTGTAAGACCTAATACCATTTGTCACAACCAATTGCCGTGAATGCAGTGGATTAAGGGATGCATCAACAGTATAAGTTTTAACAATTCTGAGAGAGAGATATTTAGTCCATAACAGATCCCCAATCCTCTAAGATCATATTGTGCACAATTTTTTCTTTTACATTCGATATAGGATAGGTATCACGACAACAGCCATGAGATAGCTGTTACCTATAAGGGTAGTTTTGAGCATATTGTGGATATGGTTCTAAAACAATTTTTGTATAAGTTCCATATCAAAACTTACACCTCATTTCCAAAGCATCTTGAAAATTTCTTACTAAAAATAATTGATCAGGAGTAAAACAACGCCATCATGCTATTCCTCAGGTATCCGCCACCTGGTTTTTGTACGTCAATCAATAAATTTCAGCACAAGCAACTATATCTCAGACCCCCTATGCAGGTTTCATAATATTATATCATGATCAACTGGTCCAATGTGAACTATAGGAAGCCACTGAAATACGACCTTTTCGTGTTACCCTTGGAAGTGCATCCAATTGTTGAATAGAAGAGAACAAAAGGAGGGATAGACAATCCTCATAGAAGATTTCAAGTATTTTATTCATATTCCCTAAAACCTCTCAGTCACTTCACAAAGAGAAGCAGATATAATTTCAAATACCACAGCTTTCTCCTTCTAAAGAATCAGGTAAATTCAGAGAGTAATTCATAGTATCCTTGTCCACTGTTAAGTATAAACAGCAAGCCAAGCTTAAAGTTCCTTTAACTGCTCTCTTATTCAAATGTGTGCTACAAGTACGAAATGATAACCATGGCAGGGCTCCTTTTTCAATTGATTAAAGTAGAACTTGCTCCAAAAGCATATTGATAAATCACACTTTCAGAATCTACTCCTTTTGCTCCCTCCACTATTTCCGGCAAAAATAGCTTCCAGCTCATGGATTTTTGCCTTCCCAGCTCATGGGCTGACTGTAGATTAATTGATCGAAGCTCTTGATTTATATTGTCTACATTTTTCATTCTTTATTCATTGCTTTTAAGAAGATGATAATTTATTATTTTAAAATAAGCCTAAAAAGTTTATTAAAATGGAGTTTCTACACGCCAGATGCTAATGCCTGACATTCACAACTTATTTATTAGTTTACCCAACCTACCACTATTTAAAATGATTGTTTATTACAAGAAATCCTCTTTACATCATAGGATCTCCATAAATGAAGATCTCTGAGCTTATCACGCGGATAAAGAAGCCAAAAATGTGAAGGCAATCATGATAGAATCAACCAGAAACAGATAGCATCAGCTTCATGTCCCTCACATATCCCTCAACTCCTTTGATCTCCACAGGATCACAAGAAGTTCATATAAGACTAATCATAAATTTGATATCTGTCATTCGATCAGCTAATCACGGGAAAATAACATCTCTTCTACTCTATACTGTATACAATCCCTACGTCTATGTCCAGAAAATTAGCATGCTCCAATTCAATATTCAAATCTCACAAGCGTCCTTTGTGGATAACAAATAAATGAAAGCAGTAAAACTATAGATAATGCAGATTAAAACTATTCAGACTATAGATAATGCAGATTAAAACTATATTTCCAAATAAACCAAGAAAACCCTTCAATGAATAGGGGCTGACCATTTACAGCCAAAGGAACCTTGCAGAAGTACCACCAAACATCACCGCCATCTGAGGGACTGCTAGTGCGAGCAAGGTATTTCTGCCTGCCTTCACATTGATCAATCTCATTAGTCAATCTCCTTATATTAGACGGCGTATTCTTTAACATGTCCGGTGAGGTCTCATCAATCTCCCCAGCACCAGACCCCATATTAGGTTGCATTATTTCCGTCTTTTTCACCTCAAAAGAATAAAATTTATAATAGGTTTCACTATCAAAAAAGAAAAAGTGCTAAAGCAATGTTGGGGCTTCCTTAGCTTTCCCCAAAATTCCTTCCCAAATTTACAAGAACCTTTTCCAGCTGAATCAACGTATACCAAGAAAATAATCAATTGCAAAGGGGATATTAGGAAAAACACCAAACGGGATTCATCCCCTTCCCTTTCTTCTCACCGCTACTCGATAAAGTTTGGATTTTCGACCAAAACGGTATGATTCATGCTAATCCCCCCAACTTCAATACATTAAACTGGAGGAAATCGTCAGTTACGGTCATTTAACGAAGAAGATCGAGCAACCATAAATCATTTAACCAAAACTCCAATAATGGGATGATCCTCGCGTTCAATGCATGTCCAAACTATGATACTCTCAGGATACCTTAACGTTCCGCGATCAAAGAAAGATTACGGGCCCCATGGCGAATCCAAAAGAAAAAGAACAATGAAGGGAAACTCTGGAAAATTTCAAATAGCAAACACGGGAAAAAAGATCAACAATGAAATAGGAAGCGGAGTAGGTGCTGAATGCTGGTGCAACAATCTCAAATGTTCTAGTCGCCTTATTCGGATTGCCTTAAAATAATATAGAATGGGAAGCGGGGTAGGTGTTGAATGCTGGCGCAACAATCTCAAATGTTCTTGTCAAATCATATTATTTATTTATTGAAACCTTCCAGATGTTCCAATGTAAGGTAGAATTTTTTATATAACCACGTCGTGTAGAAAAAATGTGAATTTATCGAAATTTTGATATAATATGATATTGATATCAAAATTTTCGATATAACAATAATACAGAATTTGAAAATTTTCAGTATATATCGAAATATCGAAATCATATATATTACTTAAAAAATATATAATTTATAAAGTTAATTTTTTAAAAAGTTATAAAGTGTTGTTTTGATATAAAATAGTATATATCGATATCGTATCAAAATATATACCGCAACATTTCGGTATAACCGATATGTTAATTATTCATACCAAAAATTTCGGTATAATACGATATTTTTAATATCGTAACTTTTTATACAATATTGTACATGTATTTTCGAAATGGTACGATACGGTATGTATTTTCGATATGCAACAATCTTGTTTCACATTAATTAAAACCGATGCTATGGAAATAAACATGAGTTTTGCAAATTTTAGAACATAGATGGATCTTAATAAACTTCTAGAAAATATAAATATTAAAAATTTAATAGGGTTGGATATAAAAACAACTCTACTTTTGGACAGAATATATATGAACATCTTTCGGTTGTTCATGGTGAATTAAGTACGATACGTGAAAGGTTGAAATTCGTATGGTGGAAAGGATTCCAAAATATATATGTTATAACTGAGGTACGAGTAGTCAACGGCTTAAACGGGAATCTAAGTTACACGAGAGCCTCTGCCTCAGAGATCAAGGATTTAAGGCAAACTTCAAGTGCTCTCGGTCTCAATCATATCCGGAGAACATCAAACCGAGCTGCTTATTTTTTAGTTGTTTTTTAGTTTTCTTCTCGATCATCATTTTGTTGGGTGATAGAGACTTTTCTACTTGGCTTGTAAACTTTGTAATGACAGACTTTTCATATTATTAATTGATTTACAAGCTGCTTGAACAAAAAAACAAGCAAACATACTGCTTTTCCGACAAACAAGAAAAGACAAATGTATACTGAATTTGATGTTTGTTAGTGGAGTATGTCTCTTGTGAGACGATCTCACGAATCTTTATCTGTGAAACGGGTCAACCGTACCGATATTCACAATAAAAAATAAAACTCTTAGCATAAAAAATAATAATTTTTCATAGATGACCCAAATAAGATATCTGTCTCACAAAATACGACCGTAAGACCATCTCACACGAATTTTTACCTTGTTTTAGTGATATCAAATTGAACTTAATATTATGTCAGCAGCTATGAAAATGAGAAAAGGAAATGTGTTATAGAATAAGAGTGTTAGGTCATAGATTCAACTTATAGCACCCCAAAAAGTTTGACTAATAATTTTTCTGAGTTTATAAGCTATTATTTTATTAATTTTAATTTTAATGTTATTGATTTTATTTTGGGAGGAGCAAATGTGAAAAAAATGTCGACAACACTTTACATGATCAATCCAAACTTTAAATTTCTGTAAGTGATATACAGATTCTTGGTCAAAATTTCTTCCCGGAGAAGATGGAACCACAAAATTTCGTTCATAATTGTTTGTTAGTTGTTGATTTTGAGCCACATTAATCATTCCCAACACGTAAGCATGCATCATATTACTGATAACAGTGTTGTAGATTCCATCGTTATCCAAAACATTCGTAGACAAAGCTAAAATCAGACACATTTACAAGACTGAGAGACCATCTCAAGTTATTTTTACCAGAGTCTACTGCTCCCTAGCTAGTATCCTCCCTGTATAAAGGCATTCAAGCGATTCAGTTCTTCCCGATGTTCGTTCACCACAGCACGGACCACGTCTCCGATGGACACCATGCCTATCATTCCCGTGTCATTGATCACCGGAATGTGCCTGATACGGTTATCTGCGAATCAAGAATTTCATTTGTAAATTAGCAGCTTTACTTCTAGAACCATTCATGTGACACTTTCTTGATTTTTTTTTCATAGCTAGATGGCATGTGGGAAACCAGTTACCTGTCATGAGTTGCATTGCTTTCAGTGCTTTGGTCTCTGGCGTTACCGTGATGAGTTTGTTCTGCGCATAATCGACATATATATCATAAGAGTTGAGATGTGTTCCTAATTTTTGACGACGCTCGTTTCGAGTATACTATACCTCTTCGGTCATAATGTCTCCAACCTTTGTCGACTTCGATGACCGTCCTTGTACAATGATTTTCCTAAGATAATCTAAATCCACGGTAGGAAAAAATTTCATCAAGAATAACTGTGCTAAATTCAGTTCTTTGAAGAAATCTAGTGATCTTGTCAATGTAGAATTTCAAACCGGATGAATCTGCCATACCATGCTTTCGTTTCCTTTTTCCATATACTTCAGTATAAATGGCATGCAAATGACAGACTAGAACAGAGATTACAAGCTTCAATTATTTTGAGTCGACGGAGAAGATAAAGGAATCAATGTGCAAAGGTTATATATTTCAAGAAAACAATCCCAACTCCTCTTCGAGTCAAAGATCAAGTCTACAATTACATTGAAATACCAATGGAATGGTTTAACCTTACATAAAACAGTACAAAAGCGTATGAAATTAGACAAATACAAAAAATTTAGAGGATCTCAACCCCAGGAATGGTCTCAGAAATCAAGTATTTTGAGAGGTCAAACTTACATTTTTTGAAAAGAGAACATGTTTGGAAGCATTACAGAAATGTAGGAGTACCTCTTTCTGTGATGATTCCAGCAATTGACTTATGTTCTCCTGGTTGAACAACCACCAAAGCTCCAACATTGTGCTGTGTCATCTGTGGTGGATTAGCGATATTCAGTCGTTTTCATAATAAATTTGACTGATGAAATGATGAAAATTTACAATGTGTGGCAGAAATGAAGAAAAGCGAACTGATGCAAGAATGAAAGATATAATACTCTCACCGATTTAACAGCTTCATACACAGTGTCATCTGTCGTGCACCAAAGCCAGGACCCATCTGCGCTTTTCCCTTTTCCTTTCAGAATATCGGATATTGTGGTGCTTTCAAACCCATGCTCTTCCATTCGAGCAGCCGAGGCTGATTTGTGGCGTGCTAACATAAGAGGTCGCGTGGCAGGAGGCGCAAGACGCACATGATGTAGAACAGCATTCTTGAGCACATTCCCATGAGAAAAGAGAGCTTGAATTCCTCCTTGCATTGTTCCTATACTAAAAGAATATATTAGTACAGCTCCAAACAAATTAAAGTTGATATACTCTGGTTAACTGGGGGCCGGGGGCCATGGCATATCACACAAGACAAATTCTAAGATTTCTGGTCTGGTTAGTCTACCTATCAGTATCAGAGTCACATAAACCCGAGATCAAGTCCTAAACAGAAACGTTTTAAAAGAAGTCAAGTAATCTTAAAATGTTTCACATATGACAGAAATGAATTAACGGTACAGACGCTATGGTCTTCCCCTCTAACTGATGCTGTCCACAAACCCACAATTCGTTAACAACAGCACTTAACACCAATGGCATAAAAGAGGTTTAGCTCAATATCATAACCCGGACTTGACTAGGTAAATCTTGAATGTCATCTTGAACATCATTTCTCTCAAATAGACCAAAGGACTACTCGAATTCATATGCACATATCAACAACAAATAGTAGCCTTTTGTGTCCGATACCAGTACTAAAGCGATCTGATGAAGGTTCTCCTTTGGTGGTATGAAAGAAGATAGAAAGTCTCTCCAAACTCTCTTTAAGTACTTACCTACCTCTTGTTCACTCTTTTCTGGAGTCAAATCGAGAAATCTATACTTTTCGGGATAGTATCACGAGCTTCCCACAAATTGTTAATAGGAAAAGAGACTTTTTCGACAACCGTTACAGCAACCACCGACGAAACTGGACCTCATCCTTAACCATCATAATTCTTATCTGTATCTTGAGTGGATGTCTTTGGAGAGACATTAAAAAACAACAAGAGTACAAACTAGAAGAATCCGAAACAAATACCCCTTTTATTAAGCCATCTCAACATCAAATTTCTCAACCTATTCCGCCTCAACTATCTCAGCACAAAATTATTATCAACGCATTCACTCAACTCAAGATGGAAGATTCCCACAAAAGAAACACTGATTTTTCAGTAAAAAAAATTAAACCAGATTTTCAAGAATCGCCAAAACAAGCAATCCATTCACAGATATCTCACACACAAAGAATATAGTAAAGATTTGCGCAAGGGATCAGTACCTTACTCGTTGAAAGTGGAGTCAACTTAACTAGCTGAGTGAAGTAGCAGTAAAATTCCCAAGAAATGTGATCCTCCTTATAGAATTATACGATTATTATTTTGGATAAATATATAATGAGAAGTGCAACCTTAAAATCATAAAAGCATTTCCTTTTGCCATGATTTGATCACGACCCTACAGCAGCCCATTTGTTTCCTTTTACTCTGTGGTAATCACACGTGATAAGATTCTTATTCTTGGATTCCGTTGTGTTTCTCATACATATATATATATATAATACAATCTATTGGAAACATGAATCAGATTACTTAATACCTGGGCGGAGCCAGAAATATGATTCCGCCCGGACTAGAATTTTAGTCTCTAGAATTTTTAATATTTTTAATTTATATACCCGGGCTAATATCATATTATTCTAAAATTATACAAAATTTATCTATAAATTTTTTCAAAAAAAATTGGGCTACTCGAGTTAAAGCCCGGGTACAAATCCATGTACCTCCGCCCCTGCTTACTACCACCAAATTATATTTCAATGATAATAACTGAATGAGCATCCTGTACGATTCGTTGATTTGGTTTATCTTTACAGTAAAAATAATATTTTTGATATAAAAATAATATTTTTACTCAAATCAATATATATTATATAATATTTTTTTATAACATGGCTAAATAATATTTTGCAGTAAAAAATAATATTTTAGAGATAAAAAATAATACTTTTCATAAATCGAATCATGTCGGGTTGAAAATTCACTTCATGAAATTGACACATGAGACGATCTCACATATATTTTTCTGTAACTTAATTATGTATAATTTTCGACTTATTTTATTGAGTTCTTTTAAATTTTTAATGATATTGAGATGTTTTAAATCTATAAAATATAATTCAATGAATTATAATATAAGAGTAAGTTTTTTGAGTCAAACAAAAGTTAAAATCATTTGTATTATAATACTCTTTTTTTTTTAAGGTCAATGCTGGTACTTTATTGAATATTTAAAATGTCATTAGTTACAAGACGAATCAACCAAATAGAAAAATCTCTTATCTCCCACACAAAATGAGAGGAAGAAATAGCAAAAGAAGCGATTGAGTGTGCAACTGCATTCGCCGATTGTCGAATATGGCTAAGTGAAGTGTTACTTAAGGAGTCCAGGAGAATTCTGATATATGTAGCAATTGACCCTACGTAACTGAGATTCTCTTCCAACTTTGTGATTGCTTGCACGGGTAGTAGAGAATCTGAGGTGACTTGATGAAGCGATATGTTGCTCATTTGAGAGATCTTTAAACCGCTTTCAATAGCCAGAAGTTCAGCATATGTGATAGATTGAGGTTTGTTAATTTTCTTTCCAAACGCAAGAACTGGTTGCCCCTCATGGTTTCTGACCACCCCTCCAATTGCATAACAATTTGAATCTTCATTAAAAGTTGCGTGAAGTATTTTTTTTTTTTTGAAAGAATATAAAATAATATTAAAAGTTCTATCATTAAGACATAATATAAACTGATATTAATAAAACATAATATTGTACTTTTTAAAAGACATTATCTAAACATTTATAAGATAAAATTCGATACATATATCTCTTGGAATTATATCAGGCAAAGTACAAGAGTTTAACCAGTATATATATCTCAGCGTATTAATAAATAATTTCATTGTACTTTTTTAGGTTAAGTTTATAGAATTTCCATTGAAATACGTATGGTAAAAACTTGTGTGAGACGGTTTCGTGGGTCGTATTTTGTGAAACGGATCTTCTATTTGGGTCATCCATGAAAAAATATTATTTTTTATGCTAAGAATATTAATTTTTCTCGTGAATATCAATATGATTGACTCGCCTCACATATAAAAAAGATTCGTGAGACCATCTCACAAGAGACCTACCCAATACATGTTGAGACATAGTTTCAAAACAACTAGTATTGGGGCTAATATTTTCTTGTAAACTTATCTTCATGCTCGTTCTTTTTAATAAATAATTCAATACTTTCTTTTTCCAAAATGTATATACTTATTTATTTTTTTCATCTAGATTAAAAGTATAAGTGAAATAAAAAACCAAGATAGCATCCTAAACTCAAATATTAAAATTCTTACAGTTTGATCAAGGAAAAAAAGGGATTAATCCAATCATTGGGGGAGGCGGATTCAAGATTGGGGCCAATAAATGGAGTGAAAGCGTAATTGGATGCAACTTAACAAAATTAGATATGGTGTTGTGCACAATACTACGGGATCATGTGTGTATAATGCAGAGTCAACATAATTCAACGACTCTATTGTACAAAGAACAGTGTTCTGCATTCAAGCTTGGTTTCAGTAAATAGTGTTGTTAAGTTCATGAATAACTCTTTCTTTGACTCTTTCCTTGTTTTCCTATTCTGAAACAAACTTTAAGAATATTTGCTGTCTACTATTTGGTAAAATTGCATTTAGATTCTTGCTTGCTGCCATCCATCAAACCAACAATCTGGCTGTATATTCTCATTTGCTTCACACGGAGTCACTAAAATGTTAAATTAAATTAAATTAACTTAAATTAAATTAAAGCTTCTTCATCTAATAATTAAAAAAGGAAAAAAAATCACATCCTCGCGAAAGCAACAAGTTTTGCTACCTAGAAAAATATTTTAGAATTTGACAATAATTAATGTTGGTGTTGTAGGAGTTGCAAATTCGAAACTATTGGTAAATTATCGTAGGAGATGTTGCGAAAAACACTGAAACAAGACTGAGACACAAAGTGAGTCGATGTTAGAGTTGGACTTTATCACTTGAAAAATTTGTCCCTTATATTATGGAATGCGACAACCGTATTTCAAAATATAACGATTTGTGTTTTGTGATTGAAGCACTCCAAACCACAAAAATCGAGAGAACTTCTATGATATTTTTAAACTTTTCTGTATGAAGAAGGAAAATAATATGCAAAAATATGCAGCTGGTGAAAATTATGTATTTTCGGATTTCTAAAAGTCTAACTTTATTTCATTATGAGATATAAGTTTATTTATATTTTTCGTTGCAGTGACCTTTTCATGAATAATTGTGACTTTTGGATAAGATATAATCTAATCCGTCGTATCTTGATCTAATGATGTAGATTGCATCTCATTTGGTGAGACACAACCATTAGATCGCATCTCTTCATGATTATGACAATATTTGGATGCAACCCAAGATCAAACAAATCTCAACCACCAGTGTTAATCTCATGGTCCAAATTTGATCTTCCTGATCTAGATCAACCCGTCCCATCCAATCATCATTCAACTGTCTTGATTGCACCTACTCTTGGGTAGCTTCGATGCTACCCCCACATGGTTTGGATGGACAAGATTCACACACATATGTGATTTTAAAAAAAATTAATGGACCCCATGTATGTGTGGCTAAATTTGGGCTCTTGATTCTATCATGGGGGTAATGCCCCTACATGTAGGATGAAATCAACCCTACTCTTGAATCATCGTAACACTAGATCGTTATCTTTCAGATCACGATTCAACGGCTTGTAGTTGGATCGTAGCTGGTACCATCTCACTTGTCTTAGTGGCATTTATTCACTTGACATATCATCCGATCACTACCACATCAGCACATGTCACGAGTCTTGAATCACCGCACCTCTTCATCATTACCCTTTAGATCATGATTCAACGGATCTTAACCAGTGCCATCTCACTCATCGTACTAGCACACAATCACTCGCCACATAACCAAATCATTGCGACATGTATGCTAAATGTACAACTGTTACATCACCGCGCTCCACGTCATCAAGCCTAATTTTTGGGTTGTATGATTAAAGGCACATCAATGCTCTTCGTGTTGATGCGTACCTGTGAATTGCTCCATCAATGTGCTCTTTGGGACGTGCATGACTCGATCTCGGTCTTGAGCATGCGCGCACGCTCGGGCTTGGTCGAGTGTGTTGCAACTCCCCCAGCTCGTATGAATTTGACATGGCTTGACTTGAACATAAGTAATCACTTACATTACACAATTGTGTAAAGAATATTATATTGGATTGGTTTTTCAATGCGATACGAGTTTCTTTGATTTCCTATTACAACATTAATTGACTTAAGTACTAAATTTAAATAATTAATTTGTATTCACCCAAAATGAGATGAGTGGATTCGAGTGTGGGTCCAATTTTTCCTTGACCAGACCTGCTCCGTTGTGATCCCCTGTGTATCCTATATATGCATGTCAAATCCGACTGCGAGGTACGTGTTAATGAATGTTGAGAATCAACATAATTAAACTTTGAAATCCTACCAAAATACATTGAAGCACCAGTAAACTGTTCATGACGACCCGTTTTCTTCAGAAAAAGAGTGAACTATAATCAACCAAAGGTTTCCAAAATCACCTGTGCAAGTGAGAGAGCATGAGCAAATAGTAGATTCGAAAACAAGAGAGATACATGGCATAAATTTAACCTTTTACAAAAATATTGAAATATTGTTTGGTGATAACGATGATACATTGATTCATTACACATTCTAGTTTTATTCGATGATTGACTCAAAATCTACGAAAGATAATTATAAATTGTTATTATATTCATATATGTATAATTGATCCATCATTCATCCTCTCATCCCCAGCATATCTCTAAATTACACGATGAGTAATCAAACTCAAGGGACTGTAACGGAGAACAAAGATTCAAGGAAGGAAATTTTGCCAAGCATTCTCATAGGCACATTTGAAATAAACACGATAACCCAAACGCCAACAGGCTTTTCACTTTTTATTAATGCTACCACACGATTAATTGGATTAAAAAAAAAACATGTATATCTTTATGCATTTTAGCAGGTTATGAAATCTACGGTGGCCCGGGAAACGAATAACACCAAAAGTTCAACCTGTAAAAATTCAACTACAAACTGATTCGAGTCAATATAGCAGCAACTGTGGCTGCCAACGAATAATGTTTACTCCAGAAAAGCACGAAACCGATTCCTTGATTCTCATAGAAAGAGTAGAATCATCCGACCCAAATGATGCCCGCAACAACAATTGAAACTCATAACCAATATGGTACCTATTCTATTCTCCAACAGTTAATCCGAATCCGAACTTGTAATCTTTCTTACGGTGATCTATCTGCAAGATACAATTGCAGAACATGTTGAAAATTGATGAAGTGGCAAAGGGAAATGAAGATAGGTCTAAGAAAACAGAAGGAAGAAGTGGGGTCATTCCTTACCTCAGCTGAAAGAAGAAAATTAAGACCCATATTAAATCGCTCTTCCAGGAAAGCAGCCACAACACCATTGGAATCAATTTTTCCTCTTAAACGACACTGCCAAAGATAAGAGAGATGTTAGTAGGATACAGATGGAATTGTATTTTCTTTATCCAAAGTATCTAAAGATAGTAAACTGAAACATAAGACTATGTTGTTCAAATTCAAAAGCCTAGATGGCGAGATCTCATGAGTCCAGTCATGATTTCAATCCATCTCTATTCTGATCTGACAATCATTAGAGATGCAAAACATGTTAAAGAAAATTCAAAATAAATTTACATTAAATTGTATTGTTAAGGTTTGGATTTGGCCCATTGCGTACACCAACCCTATGCACAAGACTACTTGTTCGGTAATACAAGCAGTTCAAGTGTTTCTAGTCTAATATAAGTTTCTTATCAAAAAAAAAAGTCTACTATAAATTGAAGCGACTTAAATGATGCAGATATTCTCACAGCTGATGGTATGAATAATAATAATTCTCAGACAAGGTGATGGTTGCAGAGGACCTTGGCTTAAGCCAAGTATAAGATATGACCAATATAAAAACAATATGTTTAACACAATTTTTTAAAAAAAAAAAAAATCTTGACCAAATAAATATAACAATACATTCATTGAAGTAGTATTTAGTAAGTACTGCTCATCTCTGTTGAATCTGCAAATCCTTCATTCTTCCTCAAAATTAAAAATAATCATCATGAAAGAAAGTCCTCACTGGCGATTGAAAAGCACGAGGTTTTCCAGTACAGGATCATGCTTGATAAGCACCACTGAATGATTCAGAATGCATTCCAATATCTAACATTTAACAAGAAATTTTCACTAAAAACGAAAGTGGAAAGTTATTAGATTCATGGCATTAACAAAACACTGTCCATGATGGCTATGGCATTTTTTTCCAAAGGAATGGTTAGCCAATTTGTGAATAACTTAAGGAAGCCAAAAACAAATTTAAATATTGAAGTCGAAGGGTTGATGATTGACATAAAGATAGAAGCACTATTTCCAGCATATCCAAACAGCTCTCTCATTCATTTTTTTATCTGCATTTGAACTAATGAAAACTCCTATGGTTAGCCACCTAAATTATATCTTAAGGCTCAACATCAAAATAAGAGTGCCATCATAAGGTCAAGAGTTCGCAAGTAACACAATGTCAGAACTAAATAATATTGAAGAAAATGCAATATTTGCCGCCTTTGTATAAGAAAACCTGCTTCTGATTTATGTTATATATCCACCCACCATAGTTTCTACACCACTCCAACAAAATGTTCCCATTGATAAAGAATTCATTTGAATTTTACTTGCCTATAGGCATATGTAAAAAGTAAGTTGACAATATAAAATGATAGAAGAAAGTGAAAGCTAATCATCACAGCCGCACATTTGAAATTTAGAATTCGAGCAAATGTCATCAAGACTGAAATGCTCATAACAAATTGCTCCTTGAAATTAATACAAAATTATGAAAGTAATCAAGCACTTTCATCAATAAAATAATTTATTTAGAAAAAGGATGCATGGTTTTATGCCAGTAAACCGAAGGGTGTGATTCTATTTTACATGTAAAAATCAGATGCTAAGATAATAGGAATATGTTCTCAAATTTCTACTGCTCTCTCAATAAGACAGGTATAGGAAGCTATCCAGCATAAAAAAAATGTACAGATGTTCCCACAATGCATAGGCCACAAGGTTGAAAAACCTTCAGGTGAGAAAAGGAAAGGAAACAAAAGCTAATGCACAAAAAAGGTATTAACTGTATATCATCATGCCTACAAGCACGAAAACTGAAATTCATCTTTAGTTTACGATGTAACACAAAAGAAATCATATTAACCATAGAAAATTAATTTACGTTATGAACATGTGAGTGATCTCACAATACTAATCATCAACCAAACAGTTGAAACACCAGAAAATTTTCAACTGGCTTTTCACATGTTCTTGATAAGAATATCTATTTAATAAAGTATGCCTCTCAACGTGAACATAACAGAGCCTCTCTTACAAGCACGTGTGTCATCACCTTAGATAGGTTAAAATTATTATATCCACACACGCCAAAAAGGGGCACTGAGCTCAGGAAACTAGCACTAGACTACAGAGTTTTGAGTCAAGAAACTTAAATTAGTAGAATGAGAATCACCTGCCGAAGGATATAATCATAACCAAAGCTGGCCGTGGCATCCCTAGACATATAGTTGTACATGAAATCTGATGCTAGAGAAACCTAAAAGTAAAAGATCGACTTATGATCTGCCACTAGAAAGAAACGGGCACAAAAAGGTTAGATGTAAGAGCTTATGCTATGGATTATACACTAATGTTACCTTCTCAGATACTTTTTGTACATAGCCTAGAGCAACCATTCCCGTGCTAGCAACTTGTGCAGTTGTAACCTGCATGAGATAAAAGTTAATCAAGCGCTCTGCCCAAGCATCACCAACAGAGAAAAAGAACAAGTAAAACTTTTCCGAGTTTGGTTCTATTATGGCAACATATGGTTATTTTCAATATCATACAACAATTTGGTAGTCCTTATCAGATGAAATTCAGATTAGCAGTCCTAATCATCTGAAATTAAGTCTAGCAGTTCCAATTGGCTGAAATTCATTGATTACCACATGCTTGTTTCTCCGCCAAATCAACTGGTGTTTTTCATTTAATTCACAGGGTCAAAGGACTGCTATTCTTGTTACTTGCAAGCATTCGTTCAATTTTGATTAAAAAACAACAAAATAATGTCTATTTCATCCATGAACGTTACTCAGCTATTACACACACAGAATAGAGAAGCACTGCTAAATTATAGACAAGATACAAGAATAAAGTATGATGTGCTCTCTTCACTTATACGTAGGCAAGTACTAAAGTTCTAAGATTCGAGTTTTAGTATCCCTACAACTCTGTTGAAAGCCTTTAAATCTACTGAATGACATTTATGCCAGCATAAAATTCCAGGCAATAAATACAAACCAAGACTTCAATTAAATTAATTGTGAAACTACAAGAAAAAAAGTTGGAAACGAAACTGAAATGAAAAGTCTCAAACCAAAGCATGTGTTGAAGAAAGACCCAATAAATAGTACCATCTTGTCGGTGTTGTAACGTGCAGCATAGCCAATGCCAGATTTTCTATGTTGACCAGCCCAGAATACTTCCCCGCCCAATGATAAATGAGGAGTCACGCTCTGAAAAAATAATCATTGACTAAAAATTCAATCCTCCATAAATGCAAAACATCTTTAACATTTTTCATTCTGGAATTAATCATTGCAACCACATAAAAGAGTCGAGAGATACATCTGAGAGGACATGAACTTTCAAGAATGAAAAAGATTACAGTAATTGACTTAAGCTATAAAGGTTGTCATCCGATTAATAAAGAACAAGACAGAATTTCTTTGAGATCATTGTCCAGTTATGCCCAAAGTTCAACTCATTCTTTGATGTTTTCCCATATGAGATACCAAGCCTTACATCTCTTTAAATATCCATTTATTTATTTATTTCCATAATTCCTTGTTGAAGCTAATATCACTATTTTCTTGGGATTCTCTCACTCTCCCTCATATTTCACAAACTGTTACTTTCTCCAGCCACAAGTGCTTCCTAGTTTTCTAAGTTGCATCAACAATAATACATACTAGTATCCTTTGGCACACAATCAGCGCCTATATATTAAATTTTAATAAAGAATATAATTTTAAGTATATTAGATTTTTATATAGTGTAATTACGCTTCTATAAGTTTTTAAAATATTATTTTGTATTTTCATTTTATTATATTATTTTTCAGGATAAAATTATAGTTTATTTAACCATTCTTAAAAAAGCATATAATAGGAAACCCACATTTGGTGACCATTAATGCCACTCGTTCTTTTATGTATAGCATAGAATCAAATCATTCACCTGAATGTAGCTTGCACCAAATAAAGCACCATTTCCTACTTGAAACTGAGTCCTATAGTCAGATCCCTGCACATTATTTGGCATACTATTAACAATTTAACATCAACTCTTTTACTCAACAAAACACTGGCATTTATTGTACTGTTGGCCAGTGAGGAGTATGGAACTGGACGAACCAAAAGTTAAATCCATTAGTTAACAGCATAGATCAGGACTCCATAGGCCATAGCAACACAAAACCATCGCCATCCAAAAAAAAGCATTCAAATTTTCGATTAGCTTATTTACCTTATAATCAAAATTGAACATGCCGTGTGACATATGTGGCTCATTCGTAAGCTACAGAAAGAAATATCGATTATTGCATGACTTCAAGATATGAACAGATATATAAGCAAACAGCAAGTCTGCATACTTGAGCATTTCCCTTAAGTGTAAGGTTCTCAGACAAATCGCACTTTAATCTTGCATTTAGTCTACCATCTGTCATCACCCTTCCAAAAAGCATCAACTGAGAAAAAACAAGTAACTTTACCATGGTCATACCACGTAATCTCGCTATAAATTGAAAATGAGGAGTAAGTCAGTAATAAACCTTTGGATCTATAAAGTTAGCACCAAATTCATAATGAGCGGTGGGGATTTTAATAGTGTCAGATGATTGAGAAGGAATCTCTGTTGGTCCCATCATCACACTGATGGCAATTACACACCAAATTTCACATAAGCCGCAGCAAAGCAAAGAAAGACACCAAAAAAACAAAAACAGAAATGATGTAGAGAATAAACAACTAAGCCACCTATGACTGAGAGAAAAGTTCTGGTTTAGTCCTTTCGTAAAATCAAAACGCATTCCCTCAAAAAGCTCTGGCTTCAAGGACACTGTCAATAACAATAAACAAGCTCAGCATTTTTTTAAACATGACCTTTTTTAAAATATTAGATTAGATTCGCTATCTAAAACAACAAAAAACAAACATGAAAAAGACGGATGAGTATGACAGTAAAAAGACTTACTAAAAGCTTCGCGATGAATTTCCTCATACGGAATGGGGCAAGGCAAATCTAAGTAATCTACTTTCTTCTGCTCCGTGGAGGTTGGATTCGACGGCGGCGGGGGAGCTGCGGCAGTCGACGGAGGAATTAAAGTCGCCATGATCTCAAAAAATTTCCTGAATTTTGAGAAGAAGATCTATAAAAGTTGATTCTTTTTCTTCTGCTGCCGAGACAAAACCTCTCCTCGATTAAAACCCTAAACCCAACAAGGCAATAAGGGTTCGGTCCACTTTACATATGTTTATATTTATTTTTAATTAAAAATTTAAAAATTAGTGATATGTCCCATTTCTGTTTTTATAGCTGAAATTTTTTATTTTATAACTATGTTTTAAAACGAGCCTTGTCCAAAAATTTAATATGTCGGTGATAATCGAGGGGCTGGACAACAATTATTATCTTTTCTTCCAAATTTTTTATATTATTGTATTTAAATAAAATAGAAATTTATCTATAAAAAATCAAGTTCCTATATTAAATTTATCACAAAGACATGTGATGAATTGAATCTCTCATTTTAGACAAAAACTTGTGTAAAACGGTCTTACGGGTCGTATTTTGTAATACAGATATCTTATTTGGTAATCCATGAAAAAATATTATTTTTTATGCTAAGGATATTACTTTTTATTTTGGATATCGATAGGATTGACCAGTCTCACAGATAAAGATTCGTGAGACTATCTCACAAGTGACCTTCTCGTCAATTTATATATTTACGATGTATCTCACGATATTAGACAAAACAATGATGATATATCATACTCAAAACATATATAAATTGACTGTTGAATACATTATGTATCAAGAAATAGACGTTGAAAAGAAATAAAATAGATAATCAATAATGTAATATAGTAAAAATATCAAACAATTTAATCAAGTAATCTAGTGATCTTTATAGGTTTGAAATTTATAAACTATATCCAAGATTCCAAGGTAACATGTATTTCCAACTATTTTAAATATCATAAAAATTCATAGGAGATTATTTCACAAATTAATTTTGCGAGACCGATTTTTTGTACGAATCGACTTATAAAAAAATACAATTTTTATGTTTTATGACACGGATCTTTCATCTGACTTGATCCTGTCAAAATATTATTTTTCATTTCAAGTCTAGATTGGGTCGACCCATCTATATCACATGAAGCCTACTTTTTAAATATTTGTAGTTACTTAACATACATAGCATATAGATTAAAAAGAGCTTCTATACAACAAAAAAAGAATATATCTAAGTTTAAATCTTAATAAAACCTAATGGATGAAATTTAAAAGTCTGACATAAATTCTAGATAAAAGGATTTACAACTTATTTGATTTGAAACAACTTATATTTGTGAGATTTTAGATGCAGCAAAAATTAACTAACAGCGTACAAAATTTTGGGAAAGAATTTTAAATAATCAAAATTGTATGTGGCAAAAGTGAATCTCACTTTTGGATCCGTAACCAAGAAAGTTATAAACTACTAAATTTGTAGTGAATTATGGATAAAAGGTTTAACAGAGAAAGATCAAAACAAAGATTTTGTAGCATACTCAACAGATTCTTCAAACCAAACCCTCCGTTAATAATACATAAGCACATGATATGGACAGACATTCGAGATTTGTGCAGATAGATTACATCAGAACGTGACACAAAGGTTAACAAGCAGAGAGACAAATTCAATGGCTCAAAAGCTCCTGAATCCACCAAATTCAAGTTTATCACCATTACACAATCTTCACTGGTTTTAGTGTTTACCAGAATTTGCATTGTTCATTGCCTGTCGGAGTTCGCTCAAGAAATCCCTTTGCAAACCACTAGTAACAGTTGGCTGGATTATCTGAAACAATTAACAATTATCAATACTCCATGAGAAAGGCGGATGGAATTTTTTGATCTTCGGGTTGGAGTTGAAGTATGAAAGGGTAGTGATAATGAACGATTGCAAGAACATATTCCATCATACCATATGAGGAAGAAATGCTTGGCCCCAGGCTGATGCACTCTTCTTTGTGTACAAAACTGGCCTTTCTAGTACACACAAGAAAAAATGTCAACCACATCAACACGGCAGTGGGACAAAAATGAAAGATTTCAGAAAATAAGTTACCAAATAATGAGAACAACTAAGTTTCTTCATAACAAGCACGTGTCCAACCTTGATAATCATAATATCTATTAAAGGATCGAAGCATGTTGAAAGTGATAATACCATAATGTGGAGCTAATATTTATATGACGAGACTGTAAAGATCTGTTACCGCCTCACAGGTTGGTACAAGGTAAATTCTAAAATACGGAATGTGAGCCTTAGGTAATTAGATGGAGCCCCACTAATAAATACTCGGTTGGCCAATTCCTAATGATGTATATTTCAAAACTTTGAATGCAGGAACCAGAACAAAAATTAGAAAGTACCATATATAATTTTCAAATGGATACAATCACATTGATCTATGATTCCATAAAAAAATAATTGCTCTTAAATTGAAATACAGCTATTGCCAAAAGAAGAGGTAAAAATATCACTTTCCCATGTTAGTTCTCAAAAATATACTTCGATTGCATTCTGTATTCTAAAGGAAACATAATGTACAGCTTCCCAAGATAAAAAAAGCTCATTTTTAGGCTTAGGCAAGCTATGCTTAACCTTTCACACCCATTTCTCCCCGCAGCTTCGGTGGCTACTGGATGGAAGAAATCAGAAGGAAAAACTATTCCTAGTCATTACAAGTAAAACGCATGACCATTGACATCAAAACTTCAACTTAAGCTGAGATAAAAATGTAAATTCTAATTCACAAAGCAGTGACTGATTATTTGACATTTACTGAAATTTCTGAGGCTCTCAAACGCACAGTGAAACTAAAAATTCTTGAAAGAATCTGAAATAATTACGAGATTTCCAAAATAGACCAACTCACTAAATCTCTGACTTGGCATAGCAATTAAAGAAACGTATTATCACTATACCTTATTCCAGAACACGTTGTTCAAACATCAAATTAACAAATTAAACAGAAAAGGAAATTGCTTGACTTCACTTTTGGTTGAAAACATATGCTAGATAGGAAAATTAGCCCTAACATATTTTCACATGAGAAGAATTAATGCACATGCATAAACATTTATGCCAATAAATATATTCAGCGTTCGTGAAATCACCGACTGAATCTTCAGGCAAATTGTTGTATGCACTCATAGCAGCTGTCCAACCTGCACCAAGAAGTTAAAGTTGAATTGTGAAATGATCAAACCTGGTACCCTTTTAGACACTTAAGAATGCAGCACCAAAATTGGCTCCAGAAGCAACTAAAAACAAAGGCAGTAGAGCTAATCCACAAGTTGCATGTGCCTAATTTTATTTCCAATCAACAACAGGTATATCTATTCATGCAAAAACATGGAAAACTCCTGACAACTTTGCTCTCTGGAAATAGAGTCCAACAATTAGTTGTACATACAATAACACCTCTATTAAATGTGGTTTAAAACATAATGCTGACCAGAACTCTATTTTCTGGTTCTCAAAATCACATAGATAAGATCAATAGACCTACAATAAGCAGTGGTGCATGTTATGCATATGGTATGAGATCCATGTGACAGATTAAATGAGGAAGTGTTTTTGATATGGTAAAGTCTTCAACAATTAAGCAAACCAAGGCTCATTTCCATGAATAGATGATGACACTGTAATTATTCCATCTCTCTACTTCGTCTTACTTTGAATGATAGCAGGAAATATTCAAAACACACGTAATTCCAGAAAACAATAATTGAAAGAAACATACGATTGTTCAAAAGCTGAAAAGCTTCACTGTTTGAGCATCCGTGTAAAGGAATTAGTCTCGAGCGATGACTTTCACCAGAACGTTTGTTAGCACCAGCATCTCCATGATCGACCGTAGAATTAGTTTTCGTAGAACTAATGTGGTTTCTCTCTCCATCATTAGCATATGTGCTTGCCCGTTCTAGTCGATCTGTAGAATCACATCATCAAAAGTTTCATGAAGAAAGACATCTGTAAAAGAATTGATCTATGCAATTCTAGTTGCATACCTTGAATTGATTCAGATGAACTATCCTTAAATTAGATAAACTACATCGTATTCTAATGCCCTATCACCCAATCAGTATCTCGGGTCAGAGTTATGAATTTAATTTTTTTAACCCACCCAGTGAACCCCTAACTCTACTGGAGTAGATGTTCCATGGAAACTATTCAACCCATCAGCAAAGTCAGTGCTGTTGGTGGAAATTAAATGGCGTATGTTCTTCCATAGTACAGTTGGCTTAAAAAATGGGTTGGCCTTTAGAATCCTCCCACCAATTGCACGACTATCGAATAATAAGCTGGTTCGCAATATATTTGCTAAGACGCAAAAGATCAAGTTTTTTTGCACTAACGTATTCCATAACTCTGGCTTTCGAGCTTGAATCAAAAAGAGGAAGGATGGTCAAGAAATAATCAAAGAAATTACCAAAAGATGAAACTTTCCAAGTATTGAACATATAAGAGTTACACGAATCAGATTGAGACACAGCTGTACTTGAGAAATACAATTAAGTAAAACGATCAGAACAAAAATTAAAAATATGCGTAAAACTACTATAAAACTACATAAGAAGAATGTGATAGCTTGAGACACGGAGTAAGACAGAAAATCCGTAATTAGGCCAAAAATTAAATGTAATCTACACTTCCATCGAACTACCTCCTCCGGACTTGCGTCGGCCGAGCAACCGATTCCTGCATGAAATCAATCCAGTAAATAAATCCCAACTTCTCCAAGACCGCCCAAAAAAACAAGAGAGCGAAAATAAACGCAAATAGGAGAGGTACAAGAATCCAACTAGTTCTTCGTACCGCTGATTAGGTGGGGCGTAGCGCTTGACGGTGGCAATATTAGCGGCGGCTGCCGAAGAATCAACGCTCGGGTTTTCCAGCATTCTCCGTCCAATTCTTCAAATTTACCGCCACCGCCGACAGCTCCGCCACCGGAAGTTGAAATCGTGGAGAAGAGGAGAAAAATGGGGGGTTTTCGATCTAATAATTTGATTGCAATTTCCAACCTGGCGCTTTTTAGGACCGTAAGTACTGAGTTCCTTCAACGATTCAATTTTCTTTTGGTTAAGATAATGAAGGCTATTTACGGCAAATTTACATTAAAATTTCGTAAAACCTTAAAATTTCAAAAAAAATATTTTGAATTTTTTTTAAAACAATAATTTGTTTTGAGTAGCCAAAAAAAAAAAAAATTTAATAGATTAATAGAGGAAAATAAGTATATTTTATTATTGTTGATCTCTGCTATTGCAATCTTGATCTTTTGCCTACCCGTGCTTGGCTTCAATGTTACTTTGTCCTGCCGAAATGTGCTCTAATTTTTGTTGTCTTAGAAATGTTGCTTCATGAAGATTGAAACAGCAACATTTTAGGGGGTTTTGTTCTTTCGAGTTCATTGTGTGTGGGTTTATTTTTCTTGAATTTTTAAACCATAATCTAATGCTTGGATTTGCACTGGTTAATGATATTTTTATTACAAATTTGCAATACCAAAAAACTACGATTCACCGAGCATTATTAAGAAGCCTAAGGAAGATAATTGCGCCAACAAGAAATGTCATTTCGCATTTGTTGATAATAGTAAGAAATTACAATGAATCTTAACTATGTATTCACGAACCTGGCACGTTATGTTTTAATGGGAGTATGTAACACGATACTGTGTGTGTGTGTGTGTGTGTATTTTTACAGTAATAATAAGTTAATAACAATAATAAAGGCTGCATAGATTGGGAACACCCAAGCAAATTTTTTTTAAAAAAAAAAAACAAAAGAACTAAACAAGAAGCATTAGAATCAAGGAAAAGAAGAGAGCCACAACCTAACAAGTAATATAACCCTACAATTTGTATTTTGATATTTCAAGTGCTAAACAAAAACCATAGCAAAAAATAACCAATCACCTCAGGTATATGAGAAGGGTAATTAAATTAATCATTACATTGTATTACAAGATATTTGAATAAATGCTATATGGCTCAAGATGCTTCATTCTTATCAATGGCATA
Organism: Primulina tabacum; assembly: GCF_025594145.1. Classification (NCBI taxonomy): domain Eukaryota; kingdom Viridiplantae; phylum Streptophyta; class Magnoliopsida; order Lamiales; family Gesneriaceae; genus Primulina; species Primulina tabacum. The sequence goes on from NC_134557.1 coordinate 6,608,082, forward strand.
GACAACAATATACATACATTCCGAACAAATGTACAAACCAATAGAAAATATCGCGGCGCAAGGGTCCCGATTTACAATCAGCACTTTCGAAGGACCAAAAATGCACAATACCTTGGTGCGTTGAAAGCACGCATACGTTTTGAGATGAGTCCGGGTTATTTCCATCAAATGGTTGGGAGGTAGCAGCAGTTCAAAGATAGAGAATTTGTGACACCATTTAGAAGAGCTCCTCTGAGTTGAACTTATTCCAGGACTCCTATTTTGGCTCATATTAAACTCAAATTAATGACACCCTCAAAGATGATGCACTCATAAATTGGCATAGAAATATTTCAAAAACAAAAGGTTTCATTTTTGTTGTCTCATGGCCTATAATATTTTCAGCCCTTCATGTATGTGACAATGTGATTGACAATTTTAATTACATATCAGTTCTCCAACAATCACCTTTCGCCTTTTCCGCCAAATTAGTCCAAATTGAAATTTCACACCGAAGTATTCAGTTTCGGATATTTAGACAAAATAATTAAATTTGATAACCATAAATGTGTAACTAAAGTAAAATTGACATTCGCATGCATTTTATATGCAAATTTACGCTAACATTTTAAAGAATGACATATGTAAATTTATTACAACTTCATAAAAGATTTTCGATTTTGACTCATCATAATTTTTCAAGGATCATTTACAGGGGAAAGATTAAATAGATTTGAGATAATGTTTGCATAACTAAAACTGATTATTGACACATAAAAGAACCGATTGACATATCACAGATGCCTATTGATAAAGCTTTGCTGAAACCATATTATTTCATATTTCACCATCCTTGAACTTAAGACTCGATCGCCGCACGTGCGCATAATGAAGAAGTAAAAAGAAAAACTTTTTAAAATAAGAATATTCAAATATTACCTTGAGCAGATCAAAAACCTTCTCTGCAATATACTTCTGTTGGAGAGTAGCGCCTTTTTGCTGCACCTTGTCAGGATGAATGCAAAGAGTAGCTTTCCGATATACTTTTTTGACAGAGGCACCCATGATCAAATCTGTCAATGAAACGGGCTGCCAGCCACATTCAGGCCAGAGCACCTACACATCCAGACAACAGTTCACGACTTTATAAGAGGCAGGATGAATATTTTTTTCTTAAAAAAATGAAATTTAAAACCCAGGTTCGATTTCAAAGTCAAGAAATACTCAGATATCTGTCAGAACCAAAGCGGAATTGAACTTCTGCTACTAGATAGTGTCAGATTCTGTACGTAAAGAAGAAATTTTGACGCACATATTGCAAAGTTGACAGGAGAGCACGTAAATTTCCTTCTTTCCCAGCAGCCCAACGTTTGATTTCAATATCTAGTGTTTCAGCAATCCTCTGTAAACAAGAAAGTCCCAGGTTATACAGATAACATTATGGTCACCATATGAACTGCATTCAGATAAATCGACTGAAGCATCTTCAACTTGAAATGAGATCTGAGCTAGCTTAGAGCCAAAACTAATGTACAGCCTGAGGTTAAACAAAGTTTATTTCGCCGTTCGTCATTTCAACAAAAACTGATTTTTAACATAACATCATAATAAAAGACAGCATTAAAAGAAACATTGTGCTATCAGAATGTAAAAGCGCCAAGGACAATGCGGCGCCATGTGCAGGATGAAGGTATGAAGTGATAAGTAATAGTTGGTGCATGGTTGATTAGAGATCACGTCCATCTTATGTACACAAACCAATGGAATTTCGATGAAAATACAAAATGTCATAAATAGCCAAAGTCATAACCACAAATCGCATTGACCATTCTCCAGGCACTTACATGTCTTTCTTCCTGATCCCTTTGAGCTTGAATGTCCCGCTTATTCTTCTCAGCCAATGCTTGGGTCTGGGAAAGTGTGGAACCCGGATAATAAAATTGCGATGAAACAACGCATGTAGAAGATCAAACAACAGGAACTGCTAAATACAACAGCAAAAAAATAAAATTGTCATATGATATGACAATCATACCGCTCTCTCCTGAGTGCGTTGTTCGCGCTCCCATCTAGCTCTTCGTCTTTCATCAGTTTCACCTTCGATCTCTTGGAATTCTCCAGATGATGGGGCAGCTTCGAGAGAAAAATCATTCGGAGACCAGCACGGAGACCAGCACAAGAAATCAACAACTACAGATGTTTCACGACATTTTGATGCTAAACATTATGCTAAAGTCAACATACCTCCAAAAATAGAAGATAGATCATCGATGATATTAGTAGTGGATGAAGCTCTCTTAATATTGGATGAGACGCCACTGGATGTCTTCTTTGTAGCTTCAGATGCTCCCTTGTACGGAAATTGCTGATCGAACATAGAATCCTGAACAAAACAGGACAAACTAATAACAGAAACCTTGATCATGTACAATAAAATCACATGAATTTAAGAGAAAACTGGTGTTAAATATCTCCCAGTATCAGCACAAGCACTTACGGTTGAATTTTCTCGTGCTCTTGGTGCACTGCTTGCTCGACCCATGCCAAAAAAGGAATCGAGATCATTATCATTCTTCCGTTGATTCGCTTTTGCAGCTGCGGCTGCCCTTTCTCGGGCATCCACAGCAGCTCTCTCCCGAGCCTCAGCTGAAGCCCTTTCAAAAGCAGCCCTTTCAGTTCGACGTTTAGCTTCGGCTTCAGCCTTTGCCGCAGCAGCTTTATTTGCTATTTCTTTTTCCCTAGCTTCTGCAGTAGCAGCTCTCTCCCTAGCTTCAGCAGCAGCCCTTTCAGCTCTCTCCCTAGCTTCAGCAGCAGCAGCCCTTTCTTTAGCTTCTACAGCGGTTGCCCTTTCCCGGGCTTCTGTAGCGGCCTTTTCTGCTCTCTCTTTAGCTTCTGCAGCAGCTCTTTCCCGGGCCTCAGCTTGTACCCTCTGAACTGCTGCTCTTTCAGTTTTAAGCCGAGCCTCAGAAGCTGCTCTTGCACGTGCCTCAGCTGCTGCTCGTTCACGTGCTTCCCTAGTAGCCCTTTCCACAGCTTGTCTTGCCTTCTCCCTTTCAATCTCCCTCTCCCTCTCAAGTCTCCTCTTTTCTCTCTCTTCATCTTCCTTTTGTTTCCTTTCATGGTCCACCCTCTCCTGGGTTTCCCTGAGTTCTCCATCCTGACAATCTTGTTCCTCTTTTTCCATCTGCACTGATTCCTTACTTTTTGCACCTTTCGCGTATTCTCTTTCACGTACTTCCTTAGCATATCGAAATTTAGCCTCGGCTTTATCCATAGCATCCTTCATAGCATCTGCAGATGCAGCAGCTGCAGAGAATGTATTTGCTTCATCATTGGAATGAAGATTGGTGCTTTCGTCAACACCGTATCTGGGGAAACCCTTTGCAAAATCCTCAAGTTCATCAAATTGTGAAACTGTTTCACCCTGGGCAGCAGAAGGAGTGAGCTTAGGACTTTGAGAATACTGAGGGTAACTTGGAGATGAAAAGAAATCACCATTCTTCTTGTTTGAACTTGAAGAAAAGTAACTTGTTTCTGATCTTGTAGCTTGTCGAGGTATAGGTGGAGGAGGTCGTGATGGAGGCGGAGCATTTGTCGGTTGCGTGAAAAGGGGGATCTCTGATACAGTTAACCATATTTCATCGGATTGCTGTCCCTGCCCTGATGATGAATAAGACATATCAAACTCTGTGCCTGTTTCATAATATACGGAAGATGAAGCAGTATGACCAAAAGATTTCTGGAAATCAGCTGAAGCATTTGGCACATCAAACAAGGGAGGTTCCTGGAAGTGGTCAAGAGGAACTTTCTTTTCCATCTTGCTTTCTGAATACCCAAAAGAAGTGTTTCCCTTCTGCCCTCTGGTTGTAACAGTTTGTGATTTTGTTGATCTCGGAGAACTGACATCCTTCCCTCCAATTTCTCTTTCGGTGGAATATGTGTGTAAAGAGTTTCCGAAATTATTGAGGGGATCTAAGTCATCAAATGCTTTACCACTACCGGATGTGACTTCAGCGCTTGTACTCCTAGAGTTTTCAAACTTAGTGGTTTCCTCCAGCGGATCTGTAAATAACCTGGATGATGAAGAACCTTTAGCTGAAGTTGATTCTAAAATGACAAATGGATCATCCGCTACATCAGGCCTTTGCTTTAAACCTGAATCTGGTACAGATCCCCAAGTAGACTCTGGTATCGGTCTGTTCACAGAATGGAACAGAAATGTTGGAAGTTCTTTTATTGAAGTGAATACTTAAAAAATGAAATGTATCTAATGATTCGCCAGTACGGAGTTGTTGTCTCCCCACTACAATTTCAAATGCAGATTTCAAAGACAAAACAAAATATCAACAGCCAAACAAAATTAGAGAACTTAGAAGTATTCACTCTTAGATTAAAAATAGTTGCAACTAAATGGTTAAGAAGAGTTGAATTTTAGGACCCAACAGCAACGAAATGAAGATGGATATTCAACTACAATCATTACATACAAACCTATCAACCTCGGACATACTAAACAAACAACAATTTAGCACACCATCAAATTAGTTTATTGCCAAAGCAGAAGTGATCTTATCAATAGAGAACCATTTTATCCCAGAATCACATCTCAAAATTCAGCCTCTTTAATTTCCTTCCTTCCAGCTCATATCACCATTTCAATGTCCACCAGAATCCAGATCCAAAACCCATAGGGCGGCAACCTGTTTTAATTTTCTCTATTTTTACCAACTGCTCTAGGATAGGAGCACATAGTATCATGGCTGAAATATGAACCAAATATCAGCACAAATCAACAGACTTGATACTCATCAATCTATCCACCAACTTACAATACTTATTTCCTATGGATATCTCTAGTGGAGATCTACACCACCATCAAATTACTATTAGAACATTGTAGAATAACAAGTTTATAGGACAATGCATAAAAACAAAGGTAAATTGATTAAGATTATAATTTAGTTATCTCAGAAAACTTGGGCACACATGCTAAATAAAGAAAAGGAAGGGGAGAGGCTATTTACTTCAATAAGCTCTAATTATAGACCTCAGACTCACTATAAGTAATAAGAATACATCTATCTTTGCATTGCCAGCAGTCAGGGAATCCAAATGTCAAACTTCTAAGTTGCTTAAGCCATTAGCACTCTCACTATAAATGAACAACTTCAACGTGGCAAAAATATTTCGAGGAGAGACCAAAAAAGATTTTCATCACTTGTTCATATATACTACTTGCATATGCTATAACTTTGGTAATGCAAGAAGTGTATTAGAACCAAGTATGAAGTATCATTAATCCCGTTACCAAAGATCTGTCAATCACTCTACATAATAAGTTACTAGTACCAATATATTTATATAAATGTCAATAGTCATGTCATAAACAAATGTTATACATTACAGCCTACTATCACATCAGAGAACATTGGATTAACTTCAAGTCTTCATCACAATTTTGTATTCATCTAATGACAAGCATTTAACTGCATTTCCCAAACTAACACTATCGATTCGAGATCAGCATATTAATAACTAGAAAACAAACTACTAAACCGTTCATCATTAGCAAGCACTACAAAATAAAATAGTACCTGTCGCCAGTAGCAGAACTGCTGCTCCCAAACCCATCTAACAAATCGTCAAAACTTTGTGAAGCTGAGGTTTTCTTGGCATAACTGCTTTTGTTGCTCTGCCCAACCTTTTCATTTCTCCTCAAGTTCCCCAATAGATCATCAAAATCAGTATGATCATTTTTGCTCTTATTTATACCCAAAGAGTCAGTACCAAACTTCGCCGTGGTAGATGCAGGTTTGCTCTTCAACCCTGGCAACCCATCAAATATGTCATCATCGTATACAGGCTTATCGTACACAGGCAACGACGATTTTTTACTGTTGCTCTTTTGCTCCGAAGATTTGAAAATTGAATCATGATCGAAATCACTCATAGCCGATTGCTTGTTGCTATTAGCATTTGACTTAAAGCTGGGAGAGTACTTGGAGGGGCCCCCAAAGACGTCGTCGAACAATGGATCGTCAAAGGATGATTGAGCGGCAGGACGGGAACGATCGGCCGAATCGGACCTCATAGGGTTTGATTTTCCTCGAGGCCCAAACCCGAAATCTCGAGCAAGCATATCCAGGTCATCCATTCGTCAAATCAAACCAACACTGCACCAGCAACGGTAGATCTAAGACAAATATAGCCTCAGCAAGCAACGCAACCGTAGATAATAGCCGGATCCAAAATTTCAAAGGAATAGGGAAAAAAATTAGTTCAGATAAGTCAATTTGAACTCGATTACACCCGCCCGATCACTAGAAATCAACGAAAATTCTACAACCTGGGACATGGATTATGCTATGAGAAAATGAATTCGAAATTGTACGCGTCCAAACAGAGCGTGCAGAGGAGAAATATGGAAACAGGTGACTGTTATTACATGAAATTTGGAAAGAGAGGAGACAAATTTCGATTAGGGTTTTCTAACTACATCCGTTCCCCGAGTTCTTCTCTGGGAAATCAAGGGAAAAGAGGGTGGATCATAAAGTATTTAAAAAAAAAGATTCATAAGTTAATTTATTTAAATGCCCTTATGTTTTAAGTGTAAATATATTTTTAAATTTGATTACATAGTCTACTCACGCTTGATCTATCTAAAGTCCAAAATCAACCAAAGCTTGGATCGACCAAACAATGGTCAACCATTATTTGGTCGACCATTGATTTGGTCAAAGACCAAAGCTTTGGTGGTCGACCAAAACAATGGTCGACTATTGTTGATGGTCGACCAATGGCTGACAAAAATCTGATAATATTAATGTTTATTACTTTTGTTTCTTCGACTCACTTGAAGAAGAAAAGTCGACCTACAAATCGTAGACCAAAATTTTGATCTGCCCAACATTTTACTTGAGTCGACCAAAATTTGATCTTGGTCGATCAAAATGTTGGGTTGACCAAAGCTTGGTCGACCAAGCTTTGGACTTGGTCGATCAAGAGCTTGGGCTCTTGGTCGACCAACTCTTGGTCTTGCTTGACCAAGCTTTGGACTTGGTCGACCCAAACAAGGCTTGGTCGACCAAGCTTTGGTCTACCCAAAATGAGTAGACCAAAAGCTCTTGGTCGATCCAAGCAAGCTTTGGACTTGATCGACCAAATTTTGGTATACTCATTTAATTTATGGTCTACCCAAAATGGGTAGACCAAAGCTTGGTCGACCAAGCCTTGCTTGGGTCGATCAAGAGCTTTGGTCTGTAGACCACAATTTTATGGTCTATCCATTTTGGGTAGACCATAATTGGTCGACCAAGAGCTTTGGTCTGTAGACCATAATTTTATGGTCTACCCATTTTGGGTAAATTATGGTCTACCCAAAATGGTAGACCAAAGCAAGCTTTTGGTCGACCAAGCTTTGGTCTACCCAAAATAAGTAGATCAAAGTTTGGTCGACCAAAATTTTTGTTTGGCAGCTTAGATTAATCCAGTGCTTGTTTTTGTATGGTGATTTTGGGTCGACCAGGTTATTTCTAGGTCGACCTTGTTGATATTTGAGTCGATCATGTTGATCTCTGGGTCGACCCACGTTGATTTTGGGTCGATCAAGGTTGCTTTTGGGTCGACCATTTTTCTAACATATGAATCCATATATTTGAAAAATAGGACCGATGATTACTTAATTTTGACGGATAATTACATAATTTTGACCAATGTTGCATGTTTTTAACATATGAATCACATAATTTCACAAGTATGTTCTATAATGTTACATGTTATGACATATGAGTCACAATTTCACAACTATGTACATGTGTTTTGACATATGAGCCACAATTTCACAATTATGTTATATGTTTTAACGTATGAATCACAATTTCATACCTATGTTACATATTTTAACATATGAATCACAATTTCACGATTATGTTATATGTTTTAACATACGAATCATAATTTCACAATTATGTTATATGTTTTAATATATGAATCACAATTTCACAACTATGCTACATGTTTTAACATATGAATCACAATTTCACAACCAACTATGTTACATGTTGTTTTAACATATTAATCACAATTTCACAATTATGTTACATGTTTGAATATATAAATCACAATTACATAATCACAAGTATGTTCTATAATATTATATATTTTAACTTATTATGTTACATGTTTTGACATATAAATCACATAATTTCACATGTATGTTTTATAATGTTACATGTTTTAACATACCATGTTACATGTTTTGACATATGAATCACAATTTCACAAGTATGTTACATGTTTTAACATATGAATCACAATTTCACAATTATGTTACATCTTTGAATATATAAATCACAATTACATGATCAAAAGTATGTTCTATAATGTTATATGTTTTAACTTATTATGTTATGGTTTTGACATATAAATCACATAATTTCACATGTATGTTTTATAATGTTACATGTTTTAACATACATGATTACATGTTTGCACAGTATGAATCACAATTTTCACAAGTATGATTACATGTTTTAACATACGAATCACAATTTCACAATTATGTTACATCTTTGAATATATAAATCACAATTACATAATCACAAGTATGTTCTATAATGTTATATGTTTTAACTTATTATGTTACATGTTTTGACATATAAATCACAATTTCACAACTATGTTACATGTTTTAACATATGAATCACAATTTCAATTGAATTACATGTTTTAACATAAAAATCACAATTATATTTTTTAATATATGGATCATAATTTCACAACTATATTACATGTTTTAACATATGAATCACAATTTCATTACATAATATTACATGATTTAACATATGAAATACATATTTAACTTGGGTCGACAAAGTAACATTTATGTATCAACTTGGGTCGACCCAAAGTTTCAGCCTTTAGAGTAGACCCAAAATTCCAGTCCTTTGGTCGACCCAAAATTTTATTGGTCAACCAAGAAGAATTCTTGGTCGACCCAAAATTTTGTTGGTCGACCAAGAAGAAATTTCTTCTTGGTGGACACCAACAAAATATTGGTCCACCAAAATGTTGGTCCACCAAGAAGAAATTTCTTCTTGGTCGACCAACACCAAGATGAAATTTCTTCTTGGTCGACCAAGAAATGTCTTCTTGGTCGACTAACTTAATTTTGATCGATCAATTTTTTTGTGAATTTTAATTGGAGAATACGTGTGTCGACTGAAAAGAAAAAGAAGAGGACAATTAATTGATTAAGTTAAAAGTTTAATTACGGTTAATATAATAATCAGGAGTCAACTCCTTGTTTCTTAAAAAAAAAGTCAGAGTCTTTATTTTTTAAATACTTTCTGTCTCACTCCTATTTTTTAAATTGGCCCTTCTCTCTTCTCCATGATGGATTCCAACTTTATTTTTATTTTCCTCGTTTAAATTTACAGTGTGTTTGGTCATCAGCATTATCGATTTGGAATTTGAATTGGATTTAGAATTGGATTCGAAAATTGGAGTATTGTTTAAAATTTAAAAAAAAATATTTACAAATTTATTTCTTGTCTGGAGAAAAAAGGATTCGAATTTGAAATTGTAAAATTTTACTAAACTACCCTTAGAAATCATATAAACAAAAATAACTAAGAGAAGTATAAAAATTAATAATTCTTCTATATTATTTGTGTTTGTAAATTCAAAAATTAATTATTATTTATTAATCATAGTGCACATAAAATAATAATTAAAAAATCATCAAACAACTTCAAACTTTAACATAAAATTAATTATTAAACGTAAAAAGAGACTTTGGTAATTACTATAATTTTTATTATATTAATCAGTAAATAACACACGAAATTTATAAAATTTAAACGAAATCTTTCAACTTCAAAAAAAATTTAAAAGGAAAAAAAAAGTTTAACTATGTAGGAAATTTTTGGTGGAGAAAGTTGACTATGAGAATTATTTGTTGATGAGAATGATATGTTGGATAAAAAAGTAATTGTATGTTTTTAAAATCCAAATCCCAACAAATCTTATCAAATTTGATAGGATTTGGATATAATCATTGAAATCCCATGAAATTTTAAACAAATCCGAATACTTTTTTTGAATCACTTTGCCAAACAGTAAAAATAGGATTTTGAAATCCAAATCCCATGAAATCCTCTCAAATCCTGGTTGCCAAACACACTGTTAATATTTCATTAGATCGGCCACTTATCTCACACTAGTGTACCGACGTACGCGTTGCGTGTTTGTATAATATTTTTTTATAATTCGTTTGATTTATATTTAAATGAGGATCAAAATATAATTATAAGAAATAATGATGGACTACACTGTAATTTTGATATATAAATTAAAAAAATAAATTGAAATATAAAAGAATAAAAAACCTCAGTAAAAATTGAACATATAACATAAACCCCATAAAACACTAACTCTATCCGCTGAACTCCATATAACTTGTATTAAAATTCTAACATTTTATTAATATATATAATTATTAAAACAAACCATGACACCAAAGTTAATTACTCTAAGTGTCTCAAACTTAATAAAATAGTACAGATTTGCTAACAAAACCCATAATTTTCTTAAGAGTTTTTTAATTATTATGTGAATGATATGATTGCCTTTTCTTATCAAACTATAAATTTGATATCAATGTGATAATAATAATTTGATATTGATTAAATTAGATGATCATTGTCTTAATAATGTGAAATTGACCCGATAGACGATATCAATTTCGAAGTGAGCTTGACTTGAAACCATCAATAGAGTATAAGAAAAGGGTCGAGAGGTTTTCCTGATGATGCTCAAACCAGAGACCAAATATATTTAAGAAGACAGCTGAGAGCACTGCCAAAATATCAATATAAATGAGTACTGAAATTCTCAAACTTAATATTTATAGAAAAAATGAGACCACACATACATGAAATAAGGAGTAGGGGACCACGCGTTTAGGGATCACTAGGCAAAGCCTTAGATAATTGACATGCCCTCTCTAAGCCAGTAGCGAGCCAACTTGGGGCGAGGCCATAGCTAAGAGCTCGGTCGCCATGAGAGATTTCTCAACTTTTAGATTCTTTCACACTGATTTTACTTTAAAAAATTAAATTTTAAAAAGAAGACTAGCAAAAATATGTTAATGAATATAAAATGGTTAGATGTGGGAAAAATATCATTAACTTCATCTCATAAATAGAATTAGAACAGTATTTCGAATCGTAGATGTATTATTAATTATGATCGATATCATATTATGCATGTTCAAGATAATTAAATATTAATAATGATGATAAAAAAAACTTGTGCAAATTCCTGATTCGACATTTTAAATCCACACCTCGTTTTAACCCATATCAAGTCCATAAATTTGTTCAATATTTTATAGTTGAACCATGATACAAAGTCTAAGCTATGATATATCAATTAGTAGATAATATGTGATAAAAAAAGAATTTCCTAAATTTCATAATTAAAAAAACTATATTAGAGTACTTGACTAGACCACAACTTGTACTAAATTTTATTTTTATAATAATATATAGACAAAAATTTGTGTGAGACTGTCTCACGGATCGTATTTTGTGAGACATATATCTTATTTGGGTTATCCATGAAAAAATATTACTTTTATGCTAAGAGTATTACTTTTTATTGTGAATATCGGTAGAGTTGATTCGTCTCACAGATAAAGATTCGTGAGATCGTCTCACAAGAGACGTACTCTAATATCTGGAGCACCTGTTGATGTTAATTAAACGAGATCAACTTCTACTAGGGCCACAAATGCAAAACGTGACATTTTTTTCGAGCTAAGTTTTGTTTAATATTAAATACATTACATATTAATTACCCCCTATTTTAGTGCTATATTTTGATCCCTCAAACTTTTTTATCCTCTAACCTAATATTTCCGTTGAATATTTGGTAAATTGTATAGATTTTTTTGTTAAAAAAATGAATGAACAACCCACAATATATCTTAAAAATAAGAATTATTTAGTCACCTAATCAACTTTTAGGCGGGTTATTTGCATAATTAATTGATTGATTTATCATTTTTTATTAAGTAAAGGTGCTCCGCAACAACATAAAATGTTCAAAAACAATAAAAAATAAAAGAACAGGAGGAATAGTAATTTATACTTGAGCTTTATCATACTTATAACATAAATAAACAAACACAAAAATTCTTATTAAACTGTCTCACTGATTAATTTTATGAAACAGATATTCGACTCGACCCGATTCATAAAAAAATATTAGTTTTATGATAAAAATATTACTTCTTATGATACGTTATAGATCAGATTGACTCATCGTACAGATATAGATCGGTAACCAACTCACAAATAAAAAACTCGGTAGAACAACTTATTATCTAAAAATAAAATCACAATTTATTAGTATGTTGAAATGTAACTTCATAAGTTAAGTTTGGAAACAAGATTCATTAAACATGTGTACTGGCAATATGGTTAGTTTCTCCTCTATTCTCCAATTATACACTAACAGCATTGCCTTTAATTGAAGTCAAATTAAATATAACTTTATATACTTTAGATTGCTTAACCAACTACCCCCACTAAACCAAATTATTGAACCACTCTTCCAAGGACATCTTAGCAATAATTTTGTTTAATTTTTTAACCTTTTAAAATATATTTGAATACTCAAATATACTTGAAAATATCATTATCGTGCAATATTTTAAGAATTTTAAAAATTACCCTCTCTTTTTTTTAGTCAAATGATGTCAGTATGCACATATTTAATTTATTGACAATGGATTCACGCTTATGTGACCATCCACCACGATGAAGCCATCCATGCCTACTCCTACTAAACATTTTTTCCAACAAAGAATCAATCAATTATCATCAATCAATTTTTTTTTGGTGTGCGACAAGGGGTGATTGATTTTTAATCATTCACTTATCATGTGTTCGGTGTGCATGATTAAGATTGTGATAGGCTCGTTCAGTCCGCACCCAGCCCGCATTGTATGCATTATTATCCTCTTGTTGGTGATTATATAATCATTTGGGAGAGAATGGATGATGTTTGATTATTATTGATCATATTTTTATTATTATATTATTTTTAACCATAATATTATAATTGTTATTAACTATTATTTAATATTCAAATTTATATTAATATTTTAATTATCACAATAAATGTATATTTATGTTATTATGATTTTTTAGTTTTTTTCGAAAATTGTAATTAATGAAAATTTAATAACTAATATAATATTTTAATTTTATTTATAATTTTTAAATTAATTAATTCTAAAAATTTTATTTATTTATTCAACCATTTTACGAATATATTACTAATTAATATATGATGAGGACATTTTAGTAAATAATTAACAAAAATAATCAAACAATTTAAAATCATGTCAAACATCATATAATTTATCATAATGTATTGTTTATCCTTACTTTTTATTTATATATCATTTACTTATCTTATCACACAAACCAAACGGTGCCTTACTATATTATAATACTAGTATTTAACTCCGTGCGATGTACGGGATGATATTATTAAAAAGTTAATTATTATAAAAAATAATAGATATTTAAATTGTAAAAAAATAATATAATTATAAAAAAAAATAAAAATTAGAAACTATTTTTCGTTAATTTTGAAAAAATTTCTTAAATATAAATGTATGTCGATTAATTGTGTTACCCTAAGGCAATGACATGGTTCTTATCGTTTTTAAAATATTAATGTCGACCACCAACTTAAATACATATTTAATTCTTTAATTTCTGAGAAACTATATATATTATTATTTTTTAACATGTGATAAATAAATATTTTTAAATCAAATTTAATAAAACTAATGAAAAATACCTTTTTCAAATCATATCACAAATTAAATTGATTGATATAATCAATGCAAAAGTTTTAATGTAGTTTATGTTTTTAATAGAGTTTAGTTTCATTTTGAATAAAAATAATAATAAAAGACATATAATGCATAAATTATATTTGAATTAATATAAAAATGAATTAAATTCAAATTTGAACTAAATTAATTGATATAATCAATGCAAACAATAAATGAAATTATCATTTGTTGCAGTACACATATTTCAATATTCATGATATATCTTTCTTGTTTTAGAAATAACATTTTGGCGGGAAATTACTATTTTTGGCAAAAACCCTGCACACACACATATAGATGTGAAACCCGAGAAAAATTATATTTTATAAATTTAATGGATGCCTAATTTTTTTTTACTATTTTTTCATTAAATTTAATAATTAAAAAGTAAAATAAAAATAGATAACTCCAAAACTTCTTACCTTCTCTTCCAACTATTCCAAATTCTAATTATCATTAGCACAATATATTAATCCAGAAGAAAAAACTCTAAATAAATTTAAATTTACAAAAATATGAACTTGGCATATGCTCTATGCACTAGCTGTATTTTAACATGTAGCCCCTTTTAGATCACAATTTAGTATCCCACATTTACTTTGGCATGAATAATATTTTACCGGTAGCGTAGTTCAAGGAAGTGGAAATCCTAGCTTGATGCTCGACGAGTGCGTACTTGGATGAGGCGGGCAACCGCCCCTGCGGTCCGACCGAGTAAAGTAGAAGCGTGGTGGGCTTGTCGGAGATCACTTGAAAAGCCATGTAAAATTTGATTTTGCACCCCTTAAATCGACGAGTTTGAGGATTGTCCCCAAGATGTAGATTACCCCCAAGACAGTACTTTTTCATATTAAGTGTGATATCGGCTCTGACCCAACCAACCCGAGCCCACCATTTGCCCGTCGGGTGAGAATCCCATCACGACGTATGAGTTTGGATTCGGTGCCGATAGCACAAAGCTCCATACGTTTGACGATGCATGCACATACTGAAATGTACCCGAATACACGTTAGACAATTGATGAAATTTCAATGCCAGCAAACGGAGATGGCTACGATTCGTGAAATTTCACCCATGACAGATCCAAATTTTGTTCAAATCGAGAAAATTTATGGCTACGCAACTATTTACTAACACTAAATTTTGTCTTTGTAAATTCGATAAGGTAGGAAAATGAAGAAGTTGAATAGCGTAACGTGACTTTACACAACGATTGGACTCTCCAATATCCTGTCATTTGAAGTTTTGTAATCCCAAATTCCAGGCCAATACATATATCGCCTCTCTTCATGTACACAGTCACAAACCATATCAATTCTTGTTTTTGTATAATAATAGTGGCAGCAAGGGCTACAAAACGTGCGTTGACCTACCTAACAATTATTAACAGTAGATTTAGAAGAACAAAAGTTATTTCCTCGACAGCACTTCCAAAACCATTCAAGGACTTACCCTAAATAAGTTTACAAAAACTAAAAATCAATTCTACGCTACTGAATGCAATTGGTTGCTACAAAAGCTAGTTCCTTGGAGAACTGAAGCAACTGGAAGAAAAAAAAGGGAGAAAACAAGAGGCTAACAACTGAACTAAAAATAATGAAGAAACGACTTTAATGAAAATTTCAACTGGACTTGAGTGGACCTTAGCCAACTTATTTGCAGTAGATATATTTCAGAGGCCAAACTCGAAAGAGGCAGAATTATCGTACTTGAAGCAAGCTAACAAGGACCTCGAGATTAATTTGGTAGGGTAGTTAGAGGAAGAATGGTGTTAGCCAGATCTTCATTCAGCTTTACAGGAAGTGGCGGCATCTGCTTCATTACTTCTGGCATGTCACTACAGCTGTAATACACAATTCATACAAGGTTTTTTAGAATATTATGGATTCAATACTAACAACGATCTTAGCAGTTACATTGAATGTGTATGTCAAAAGCATGTATAAGAGAAGCCGCATTCTTCTGAATTATTCTGGCAGGATTTAAAAAATACAGATGATAGATTGGAATCAAGAACAAATCACTACCAAAGACAAATAAATACAAGGAGAAATCAAATGATGGTTATTTATCAAGGCAGTGCATTCAAGATTCATTAAATAAAAAAGAGTATACAAAGAATACGGCAAAAAGATGCAGTTGATAATGAGGAAAATAGGCAGTAAACATCAGAAAAGTCCATATATGCATGCAATTCTGTGCAAATGATCCCGCATAATTCAAAATGAATGAAAAGCTAAATCGACATATAGGTAGGAAGTCCAGGACGTACTCATTTAAGATAGAAAGGATATTATTTCGAGCTTGACAGAAGAGATTGATGTTGTCATGAAACTGCATGCAGAAAAGAACAAAAAAAATGTCAAACACCATTAATCATATCTAGGGATGAAGCATAGTTCCATGCTGTCCAATGGAAAACCTAAGACAATGGCTGAGGAATGCCTACAGCTAAATTTTAACTGAAACCAGAAATCAGTAACATATAGAACTAACATGGAAAATTTCGACAAATTCATGATTATTATTACAGCATAATCTCTGCAATATATTTAGTCGGGCATTTAAAAAACATCCTTACTCGATTTCCTGTTATTGGATCTGTTCCGACAAAAATTTACCAAAATTAAGCCTTCCAAGACACCACAACAGTCTTGCAAAGCAGGAAACGTTTACTATTTATTAAGAACCTATTTGCAAACACTTAAACGAAGGGCTTCTTTACTCAAAAGCAAAAAATACTTGTGTTTGGTCTGCAAACAGCTCATATGGTAGCTCTTACTTTATAGTATTTTAAAAAACTAGCTCCGGAGACAGAAGCTGCCTCCTCCATGCTTTTCCAACTCATATCTATGTTTCAGCAGTTTTTAAGCACACTCTACTAGGAACAAAAACCACTTGAACATTTTGATTTATTCATAAGTTCTTCTAATACAGAAGCCCTAACAAATAGGCCCCAATAGTAAAAAGATTTTTTGGCCATTTGGAATCCACCATGTGATAGCATTCAACAACATAACATTGGGTATTGCAACATCTAAGGATCCAGCATCATAATATTCCATAACCAAATAAACCAAGTAAATTGCCATGGTGAGTTTAACCTTCCATTAGTATGCACAGTTGTTTACAGCTAAAATCACTATTAGTGAAAGAAATGCTGTTCTCATTGTGGATATCATTCATCAAAATACACATGAAACTATCAAATCGTTACCAACTTTTAGACCCTTGCATTTAAAAAAATAAGTATATGAAGCTTCAAGTACCTTGAAAGCAGCAAAGTTGGAAGAAATTTGATCCAAGGCCCTGAGCATTTTGCTCAAGAAGTTGTCCAGTGGTACCGCCAATCACTGAAAACACAAATTTGAAGTTCTAAAAAGAAAAAATAAAACAACAAACCCTCTAGATGATATAAATAAACTGTCATTTGATCAATCAGCTCTATAGAAAAGCGCATACTTCAGTAGTTTCAACAGTCTACTTCATCATAATGGTATCTTAAGTGATTATAATCATCTAAAAACTATCCGATGAACTATCAGGAAATTCTAGCAACAGAGATGAGTTGGAATTGAACTGTAATTGAGGATATGAAGTACAATGAGATCCACTTGGCGTTTGAAATTTCATTTTAGAGAGACTCATTTTTTTCTCTGAACACGAGATTGTATATTTGATGCCAGTTGGATTATGAGAGTTGAGATGTCACAAGCAATATCCATATACACCATAACACTTTGAAGATACAGTTTTTATAGTTACCCTTTTCCATCAAGTCATAATACAAAAAAGGTAATTATCCAGCAGATGTCATTACTTATGTTGATTTATATGCATCATCTTCCATGTGCAGTATAGCTGCAAACTATTATAAACTGAGAGAATGCGAGCACTGAGACACATGATTTCAGGCAGACAACAAAATAGAAATTGGCGAAGGATGCATTAACATATAAGGCTCCATGGAGAAAAAGGCAATAAGCATGACACATGATTTCAGGCAGATAGCCAGACAAAATAGAAATTGGCGGAGAATGCATTATCATATAAGGCTCCACAGAGAAAAAGGCAATAAGCATGTGGCACAAAAAAATTCACTTTCTTTCTAGAGTGAAAGGCAAGAGTATGAACTGACTCTTGTATGAGATTCCATCATCGCTGTCCATCGACATCATTGAAGAAACATACGGAGGATCATTGGAGCGATTTGGAACTTGAGAAGATTTTGGCAACGAATCTGTAGTCTTTTCCTGAGAAAAATGATTTGGATAGGATATAAAATGAGGTGAATATAATTCTTTTGAATTCTAGGCATATCAATTTCTTAAAACCGGTATATATGTCTAAAATATAGTATTTTTATTCCACGTAAAACAGGGGAAATGAAAATGAACAACAAAACAACACCGTACTTTTTCAAAACTAATTATTTGCACCTCTCTTATTTGATAGTTCAACCTGAGAAGTAGAACACAGACACCATTAAACCATTTATAATCTGTTTTTCAAACTTTTATAAATGAGGAAACCTTCTAACTAGGATACCATAATTCTAAGACCAGTGCAAATAATGTTATTCATTATGATAGATGCTAATGTCCAATGAAAATAATCATAAAATTTTGTAATTATTCGGAGGGATACACATAAAACTCGTATGATTTAGTAAATAGGAAATGAACATGTCCATAACAATCATTTACAGTCAAGCCAAACAGTGCTATGGGAAAGTAATCACAATTCGAAATGAAATTATCATGAAAACTTTCCATTAGAGAAACAACTCTTGGTGGTAGATGCATAAAGTGATTCCTGCCTGGGATTATCATTTGCTCTGCTCAATCTTTTCATGCGAGAATTACGATGAGAGTCATACTAATTTTCAATCCCATTCTTAGATGAAAAATGTATTATGAAGATGTTGAACAGAGAGGCAATCATTTATTGTGTAGTTAAATAGACAGGTGATGAAAAAGGACAGCATGAAACAACGAATATACCTTTTTGTCTTTATTTTTCTTTGAAGAATTTTGATCATCTTTCCTTCTCTTTCCGTTTTCCTTTTTCTGCCAAACATTGAAACATTGACATCAGTATTTCCGGAAATAGCTGAAAACAAATATCAGTTTGTCACGACTATCCCTTTTGCTCACGCTCTTCTTCCCACAGTCCACCACTAATCATAATCGAAACAAATCCAAATAGATTTTTTAATTCTACAACAGATCGAATACATCTCATCAAACACAGTTGGGATTTAGTATTATAATTCACCCACTTATACAAGGGGGAAAATGGACAATTAAGCATGCAGGCTCTTCAGATTTAAGATTTCAAACTAGTTTTGTTCTCCTGGGGGTTAAATCGATCTTTGACACCTCTAATCGAATTTCAGGATTTTATAACCCTCCCAAACATTCAAGGAAATGTGTTATTAACCATCTTAACAATCAAACTACATAGAAAACTTAGAGTCAGATGGTGCAACTTCTTAACACAACCGCAACTCTGCTGCACCCCACAGAATATATCTTATGCAACAAACTGCATCAAATTTTATCACCATGTGCAAGTGCAGCCTCATAATTGAACAAAATATACCAATAAAAACGTCTAGTGAATTAATGAGAGAAAATATGGAACTACTTTTTTTGGTCCATTCACCCATACTATGATAGGTTCTAGAATAATGCACCAAGACACTTTAAAATTAACTGTTAGTATAATAAAGAGACAGGAGCATCAGACTCATCTTTGTATGATTTCTTGCATGGATAGTGATCTTTTGAATAAAATATACAACAATTGAACTTCTTAGATTCAAGAAATCTTGTCTGTGACACCATATCCTACAAGGGCTTACTCTATTTTTTCTTCTCTCTAGGGATAAATATGAAGTGAAAAGATTTAGCTAGCCAGCATGGCTCAAGACTAATAATAAATTTTGATTTATATGATGTCTTGAAAACCAACTCGGCAGAAAAAGAATCCTACTATGCCGAACTTTTAGTGTCAGATAATCTGATTGTGGAATATCACAATAACAGATCAAAAGAAGCAAATTAAAAGAACCAAAAAAATGGGAAAAAGAGCTCACGTTCATCCATCTGCAACGTAACGCAACATCGCGAACTGTCTTCTCTTGTAATGCCTGGGCAATTTTAGCATATCGAACTAATATGGTTTCTGAGGCATATCTGGAAAAGAGCGATGATAGAAATGACATTAACATCGAGCCAATGCAACAAAAGATATTGTGACCAAGATATTACTGCTGGTCACAGGTAGGCAAGCGCATTTTCTGCCATTTCAATCGTCATATGGTAGCTTTTCCAACCAAACGAAGTCAAATTTGCACTTGCATCCATTTCTAATCTAAATTTTATGGGTTTATGGATGAATCAAATAATGGATTAGGCGGCTCTGAGTTAGTGCTGAAATTGACTTGGTCACTTGGACCAAACGGATAGTATAAAAAAAACTGTGCTCAGAGTACAGTCCTGAATACATAGAGGTTACAAAACGTTGGAACCCAAGCCAGTGGAAGATCAACATCTGAGCAATGAAATTAAATAATTGATTGAAGTGGATGATATCTCTTTAGCCCACACACACACATCCGATAAGAACCCAATGCATGGTCAATATTTCATTACAATAATTTCCATAACCGGACGAACACCGAAATTGAAGGAAATTTGAGCCGTAGCGTAAAAAACGCATCCAAACAATCCCGTAATCATGTTGAGAAACAAACAGCAATCAAAACATACAGAGGTATGAGAGACATAATAGCCACGGAGAAATAAAGAATCAGGAAGAACCTAACTTCACAAGTAAATCTTCGAGGGTAGACTGTTCTTCGGGGGTCCAATCGAGAGATATGCCAGGATTGTGGCGGAGGGTGGCCCGAGCTGGTCCCGCCGCAGAGTTCTCCGCCACCGAAAGACCTCCGCCGTTACTCTTGACGGCATCACCATTTGCATTCTCCTTACCTCCACCGCTGCAATTCCCGTTGTTGATATTCCCATTATTATGGTCACTCTGACCCCCTGAAGGGCTAGCACTAGCGGCCATGAAAATTCCAAATCAACAACCAAGAAATCAGAATTTCGATTCGATTCAAATCAATTATGTTCCCAAATCGGATTCGATAACGATTATTCTGGTACGCGCGAGAAACGTGAATAGATGAGATTATCTGGATTAACAAATAACATACAAATATTCGGGGACCGAATGAAGATATTATCTGATGGAACTGGTGTAAAAGCTTTAAATTTCGTTAAGGTCCTTATATTTCGAAATCGACTTCAATTTCTCCCCGAATTTTCAACTATTTTTCATTTAACACCTTTTGCTTCAGATATTTTTTTTGTCATACTAATTAAATTGGTCATATTTACATGTATTATAATAAAGGAACGAAAAAATGTATTTTTCTGGATTTTATGTATGTAGATTTTCTAGTCTAATCAATTGTTTTAGAAAATTTAATTATTAAATCTGATTCAAAATAAAATATATTATCCTTTTTTATAAATTCAAAATTACAGATAAATATTTTGATATTAAGAATTTGAAATAGTGATAAACTTGGATACGATAATTAACTCGATTATAAATTTAATAAAATGCAGTTGAATGATAATTTTTATTAAATGGTAAAGTAAGGGGTATTTTGGTCTATTTGCTTAAAGAACTACTAAAAAAATTAATGTTTATGTTAAAATATAAAATAACAGTTTAGATGATGTAAATGAATTGTTATACATACTATAACAAATAAAGCTAAATTTAATGTGTGTTAACAACTTAAATCATTTTTCAATCGGACTGAGTAATTTAAGCTACTAGAAACAAGTTCGAAGTGCGAAATCTGTTCAAATTAATGAGTATGATATAAAATCAACAACTCATTTTCATCAACAGACTTATCAGACAGATGATAGTCTTAACAACACAAGTAAATAATAGTCAATAAAGAGACAAGAAGTTGTTTATGGAAGTTTGAAGACTAAGCTTCTATATCTTCTTCCCTTCTTTTGCTTACAGAAGTATTCCAATAGAAACTTTGATCAGTAGACAACTAGTTTAAACCCACTTCAGCTTGGTTCCACAACCCTAAAGAGCTAAAACTCCTAGCACTCTTTTATTCAACTTGATCTATTCAGAAACAATGTTTTTGACTGTTACAAATGATTTTTACAATACAACACTCATGTGTAAACAATAAGTGAGACTATAAAATGCACAATATTGATCCTTGATCGATATGATGAGAAACTTAGTGTGTGCAAGAACAACTTAAAAATGAAGCTTTTGAGGGATGTTGTGTGTTTTGAATACTTGATGGAGATTGATAAATCAGTAGCAGTTTTTCATAAATCTTCAGTCTTGATGCATTCTTTATTTATATGTTGGTCCCTAATGTCAATAAATATATATGGTACTTACAGATGTATTGGATAGCAGACATTTATGCAGATATTGCCACGTGTCCTCGTTGTTTTGTCAAATATAGAATCCTCTCATTCAAATTCTTTGGACACTAGTTGAAATTAGTAACCAACATATTTTCTTTCTTTTATTCTTGTTGACAACTTTATTATAAACTCACAGTAGACTGTTTGTCTTCAGAGAATGCTGATAGACTGGTCTTCATGTTGATCTATTATGTTCGAACAACTTGGTTCGCGTCGTGCTGATTAAGAAACTCTATCAGATCGAAATTGTTGAAGAACTCGATATGTCTGTTCAGTTTAGCTGGTAACAACGTAGGCAAATCATCCTACTTATAGTCTTGTTTAGTTTAAGTTTAATAATTTTCATTAATATAAGCTTGAGTTAGATCAATATAATTTGTGATCATTAAGACTTAGATATAGATTTTTATTTAACAATATTTCTCCTTTTTATGATGCCAAAACTAAGTTGTCTATTATAAATAAGAGAGAATATATATCTTAGTATTGGCATCATCAAAACGCAACAATAAAGCATGAAAATTTTGTAAGATTTCTATATTATGATTTATCTTTTTTCTTGAATGGGTTATGAGAGGTGTAGCTTGTTCTGTTTGTGCTACTTGAGCTGCTGTGATGATGACCACGACCACTACCACCAGATCTTCCACCATGTGGCTTTTTTGTGCTGAGATGACGAGGTGGAAAGTTTAGATTTGTCTCGTTCTTTCGTTTTTTTCCTTTTTGACATCATCCTTTCCACTTTGAAAGAATGTAACCATCACGGAGATCTGATTTCCAAGGGTTTCAATATGTGCTGTCAGCACAACTTCTTTCTTCTCAATTCGGCAGATAAGATAAACGGTATGCTTGTTTTGAGTATATTTAAGTTCATATATCTGACTTGAGTGTATATTCTAATTTGAGCACTTCGGTAATATGTTCAGAAATATTTGTCTTGAAAATATCAAGATCCAGAGAATATGTCATCTAATGTATCTTAAGTTCAGTGATAGTGATACCCCATGGATGGGCTCATCCATCTCTAGCCCAAATTGAAGACAAGCCCATCAAGGGCCCATGTATTCTCTTATAAATACCAGGTTTGAGTGTTAATTCATTGGATTCAATATATTGTTTTCAGCAGCACCCTTAGCTGCTCCCCCCATACATCCTCAGTCACTGACTTGAGCGTCGGAGGGGCTACGCCAGGACACCCTCCTGGCTCCCTCCTAACGGTCTTCTTTGTGATTTCAGGCTCAAGGTAATTTCAAAACCTGCGTCTGGACTAGTGACCCTTGCTGGAATCGGACCCTGAATTTCCCGTGAGTATCAGATAGCATTACGCATATTCATCAGTGATTGATGAATGAAATACATTCCATAAAATTATGGAAATTCTGGATCATATCCTTGATCTTGATCCTAGAAATTTGGATGTGAGATTGATGGAGAAGTTTGTGTCAGTTCAAGTGCGGGTGATTTTTGTTTTGTTTGAATTGATGTAGGTATTTGCGGTTCAGGGTCATCAGCGATCTGTTTTGTTTTGTTGGTATCTATTATTATTATTATTCTTCTTCTTCTCGAGCTGGTAGCTTTTGCGGAGTAATGATGAACGGAATTTGAAACATGTTTCGAATTAGCTCATCAATCGATGGGATCTGAGTTGAAGATGCTACATTCGTCTGATTTGTTGCATCGATCTGTTGAGGAGGTGAGACACGTGTCTGTTATGTTGGGGATGCAACATTAGATTTGGAATCCATTATTGCTGCTGATTGTAGTGGTATGACCATTGTGATCAGTGCATCAGTCTCTGGGGCAGATGTTGGAAATATTTCAGGAATAATCGTGTTGTTCAATTTATGTTGCATCTCGGCTGTTGTAAGCAACGAAATTTCAAGAATGGCTTCTGAAAAGTGCGAGAGCACCAAGTTTTCCTTGAATTGTTCACCTTGTTGTTGGCGCTATACATCTTGAAGAATCTAATCGATGAAGAGATCAGATGTTATTCCTTGGTCAGCTCGAGTCATCATTTCTTCTTCCCTATCGAATTGTTTGATCTGTTCCCCCAAATCCATGTAATTTGAAGGATTTTCTTCATGAAGTTCTTCAATAGGCAGAGGCAGCTGGAGCTTTGTTCTCATCATATTAAATCTCATGGATAGCTCATGTACGTTGATCTCTAACTAACTGATGACTTCAGAGTCATCATGTGTTGTTGGTTCCTGAGGATTGAAATTTTGTATTTTCTTGCTTATTAGGAGTCTTAAGCCACTCTCTGTTATCATTATGGCCATAAATTCTCTTTTTTTTTTTCCAGATCTTCAGGAATGTTGAGTCTCAGTCCAATCTAGAATTTGATGTTATCGAGCTGTCATATGTTCGGTATCGACTAGTGTTTTGTTGTAAAGGTTTGAGAGCAGCATGATTTGTGGGTTCAAATGTGTGTTTCATTGTTAATTTGGGGTTTATTTCATGGGTTTGAATTGTGTTTAGCATGTGTTCGTCAGACGATGGAGAAAAAAGGCTTGTATTGTTCGTGTTTGCACGTCCATGCAACCCACGCCTAGGGTTACGCTCACGTGCCTCCGAGCATGGGTCGAGCAACAATTGAGTCCATGAAACCCACAATTAGAGGCAAGCCCGCATGCCTACCAACGTGGGTTGGAAAATTTTTTGTTTGTGTAACCCACAGACAGGGGCACTAGCATTTTTTCGAACTTGGGTTGGGAAAAAAATTTCCTAGGTCACGAAAGAAGGGACGCTGGTGTGGGTGCGCTCTTGGGTCTGCCTATGTGATATTGTGTGCTTAATGCGTGAAGTACCGTCGGAAATACGAGGAATAATTTACATGGATCGTTAGTTGTATGTACTACATGATGGTCTAAGTTTTCTATTTACGGAAATTGTTTTAAGTATGAAAGCATGATATTTTAGGAAAATTTATGGGACATGGTTTACTTTTCTTGTAAATAGCTTAACATTTTTATAAGCATGAAATGCCTATGAGCACGAGATACATGAGCATGAAAATGTTACTTTTATGATGTTGAATATGTACTTGTGGTCACAATACTTAGGGCCATATAATGTAATGCATACAGTGGGTATTGTGGCGTCGATGAAAAGGGTGATGAGATTTGGAATTAAAGGAAAGCTCAGCCTAAGGTACATTGGAACTTTCAAGATCTTATAAAAATTTGGAACTCGAGCGTACAGAGTTATCCTTGCCGCCAAATTTTCCAGGAGTTCACAATGTATTTCATATTTCCATACTCTAGAAGTACGTTTTGAATCCATCACATGTGATTCTGCATGAACTCATCAGTGGAAAGTGAATTTTTCTTACGAGAAGATGCATGTTCAATTCCTTGATAATGAATTCCAGAAGCTGGGGAAGAAGGATATAAATATGGTCGAAGTCCTATGATGGAACCAATTGATATAAGAAGCTGCTTGGGACTGAATCAGATATACACAATCGTTATCCTGATTTATTTGGCGAGTCGAATTTCGATGACGAAATTCATTTAAGATGAGAGAACTATAATGTCCAACATCAATTAACCCACTCAAGAGAGATTTTTAAATAATTTATTTATTTAATTATGTGAATCTATGTATCTAAATATTTAAATTATTTTATCAAAAAAAATAAAATATTTAAGTTATGAATTTATATGTATGTTGTGCGAACATATAATTTTGATATCTTTTAGGTACGTGGTATGATATGAGACGAAGAAATTGAGACTAGACGAACGAGGAATTTTATGAAAAATAATTATTCATGTTTTTTTGTCTGAAGTTTTATTAAATTATATGTATGATAAAAATGGATATCTCATTAGACCTATAAGCCATTTTCCGGGCCACTCACCTAAATCTGAAAGCGTAATAGAAGTCCAAAGAAAACAAAGATCGAAAAACCCTTTCCATATCAGTCGTTCACGTCATCTTCCTATTCACATAGGTTTCAAAATTTTCAATTTCAGATTCGGGAATATTTTAGCGTGGCTCTTTCATCTGGAGGCTAGAATCGTGTTCTCAAAGTTCAGATTGTCATAAAAAAGAACAAGGCAAGTATCATTCAATTGTTGGTGTGATGTCCAATCAGTTTATATTATATTTGATTATGATACATGTATAATGATATTATATTGTCTTATTTCAAGGTAAACCAAATTTTGAAAGAAAGATGCATGATGATGTGTGTATGTGAAGCTTAAGCCATTCGAGCCAACAATCTAAGTTTGGTTGTAAGGGTTTGAGAGAAGCATGATTATGAGTTCAAAAGATGTTTTGATGTTAATTGAGAGGTTTATTTAATGGGTTTGAATTGTGTTTAGCGTGTGTGCAATGGGAGATGGAGAAAATGGCTCGTAGTGTTTGCAGTTGCACGTCCGCGTAACCCATGCCTTTCCAAAAAGAATGGACGGTACGCGTATTGTCTACGGTTAGGACGAGCTATACCAAATGATATACTTAGGTTGCACCACTATTACAAGATTATGGACGTTTTAGCATGTACTATAATGATGGTTACCAGATTTGCATTACATTTGACCATGTAAAAGTGAAGCAAGTTATGTATTTATGTACGATAATGTCCCACGCATGTTATACAATTTTATTATGTATTAATTAGTATTTGAATATGTATGTTGAGTCTTTAAACTAACTATACTTGGATGATGCAAGTGAAAACGACGGAGCTAATGATTTAGGCGACGGACACATGGAGGACTAGTAGAGGAGTCGAGGAGAAGATGCAATTGCCTGAGAACCCTCCTCCGCGAAATAATGGTGTCACGCATTTTTTTTATTTGAGTTCATGCTTGAATAAATTATTTTATGAATGGGCAATTTATTTAAGCGATTTTCGAGTTTTATATGAACAAATTATTGACCGGATTTGAAAAACATGTTTAAGGAGGTTTTTGGTGCTTTAAAGGAGTTTATATGGTGTTAATTGCTATATTTTATAGCATTTTATATGAAATTTCATGCAGCTTTAGATTACGAGATCTTTTGGGTTATTTGGATGTGTTAACTTTAGATTATATTGTATGCGTTTGAGTAGATACATATATAGTTGTGCAGAAATTCACAATCACATTGAAAAAATAAAAGATTTTGCATTAAATAGGCCCGTATCAATAATTATGATTTTACATATGAACAATTTCTCAATATCTTGTTCATTCGAGACGTCACACTGTATGTGTGCTGAGTATGCTAATTAATTAATTAAATTGATACCTTTGTATTTATATATTTGATTCAATGGAGTCCTATTTAAAGAATTCGTTGATGAATTTTTTTTAAATTATTTTTCTAAAATAGCCTCTCTCTTTTTTTTTTTTGAATCGTTCATTTTTATCTTTATCAATGTATTTTAAAATTCAGTTACATCTTTATCTAGCTTTTTAATTTTTTAAATGTCTTTATCACTTCTGATAACAAAATATGAAATTTTATTAATTTGAACTAACAAAAATCGTGATTAGATAATTATTTCAACGATATAATGTGACATTCGTATCTATGTTATCTATACTTATATTATTATTATTATTATTATTATTATCATATTAAGTTTAATGTTAATAGGGTAACTTTCATGATGATTTTTTAAAAAAAATACCAATAATATCATTTTAAATTATAAAACTACAATATTTTCGTTTAATAAAATATTTTTTTTTGTAATTTTATGTATTATCTTATCATTATCCTATCCACTTAAAAAATATTTAAAGCCACTAAGATTTTTCTTTAATATTTATCTAAACTTTTGAATTTTTAAATAATTGTATCATTATACGATAAAAATTGTTATAAGAAAATTATTTAATTAAAAATAACAAAAAAATGTACACAAAAAATACCACGTATAACATGCACACGTGCAAATTATTGCTAGTAATTTTTAAAATGTGAACCAAATACTTGATTAAATAAGGATGTATAATTAGAGATAACAATGAGTCGGGTTCAAATTCGACCTCATATCAAACCCGCCTCATTCGGAGGACGGGCGGAGATTAGATTTGGTGAAGTGGGTCCATAAGCAGGTCCAAGATAAGTCTCGAGTTTAAATAAACCCGTCGTGGAACCGCTTCATCATTATATGGCTATTTATAAATGTATATTATTAACAATATAATTATATTTTTCTTAAATAATAAGTAATTTATTCATAATTTTATAATAATTTAAGATTGAAATGATTTTATTCTATTATAATATATTTAATATGAAAATACATAATTATAAATTTTAATTTTTATCAATTATTAATTGAATAAAAATGGATAGATTTTAATTTGTGGTAATTTTTTTTTCTTAATATTATTAATAATAGTAATCAAGGACACGCCATGCATGTGTAATATATAACAAATAAATTAATATTGTCGTTTTTAGAAGAGAAAAATGAATGAATAATATTAAAGTTTCCAGATGAATTAAATATACGTATTTTTGTACGACGCTTAAGTAATTTAATAGGTCTATTTTAATATTTTACGAACAAAATACATATCTAAATTTTTCAGCAAATAAAATACTCGAATTTGATTTTGAGTTTGGTCATGTATTTGATTGTCCATGCAATCCATGCTTTCGAAAATTTTATTTTCCTTTTGATGTGATTAAAAACTAGTCATAACAAAATTGTACTACATTGGTATCTAATAAGTTGAGGAGACAAAGGACAATTATAGAGTGCAATATTATTTCCGTTCCCAAACCATCCACCGGACCACCACAAGCACACAGCATGAGATGAAGAAGCACAATTATGGGTGAACATTGGTTATAACCGAACCGACGTAAACGAATTACAGAAAACCGAAGTAATCGAATTATTTTTCGACCAAACTGAGCCGACCGAATTTTTCAGCCAAACCGATTAAACCGAACCAAAATAAAATCGTTTTTATGATAAAACATAATTTTATCCCATTTAACCAAACATAATCGATGGTGCAGAGCCGGTAATTCCATGGACAGGGCCGACAGTGGCCGGACACTCGCTGAAAGAAGTTTTCGATTTGGCCAAGGAATCGCCAAGGCTCAGCAGAAATGGAAGAGTCCGAAAGGAGATTTTAAAAATGGAGAAAACTCTTACCTTTTCCGTCGGCCATGGTTTTCTCCGGCCATGGTTTTCTAGAAAAAGTTAGGGTGAAGATATTTGAAGTGATAAAAGAACAGAGATGATTCTTATTTTTTTCATTACTCACAGGTTTGAGTTCATAAAATGTTTTCTAAATTTGGCTCAGTATCTCAAAAAAGCCTAAATGCTAACAACACAGGAAATGAGTTCTTGACATTCATCTGTCTTATGCTTAATGTATTTGACACTTATACTGCAAAAATTTTAAATGCAAACAGGAAATACATTTTTTTTCCCTCAGTTTATAAGAAAAAAGACGGGGACACAAGAGGTAGTCAAGTTTCCAAACAAAATTAATATTATTTGTACCAGCTATGACCTGAAGGCCGAAGCAGGCGCAATGCACATAATTTCATCATCCACAATCTTCACGTCACTTCTCAAACACTTGAACATCTCAATAGCTGTCAAGCTCAACCTTCTGCATCGACTCAAGTACAAATGCTGCATCCTTTTGCAGCCCTCTCTCAGAGATTGCAAGCCCTGATCACAGAGGTTCTGGCACCGGTTCACATGAAGACGCTCCAATTTACCACAGTTCGACCCGATTGATGCCCATCCTGCCAATCGAACTTCATGGCACAGAGCCAAGTTCCACTCTTGAAGCAGTGGACACCCCACTGAAATTGCCACTATAGCTTCGTTCCCAATGGTTCTGCACAACCGAAGATTCAGCACTCTGAGTTGGGAAAGATATCCAGAATCCATCGATGCCAATCCGTGACCGTGTATGCTCCAGATTAAGTTGGAAATGTTTAAGTACTCTAAGCCACCACCACTAACCATACCCTGTATTCCTTCCGGCTCAAGCTTACACGAATTGGCTTCTAAGTAAACTAGAGTATTTGAACATCCTTGAAAGCCAACACCACTTATATTTCTGCAGTGAGATATGTTGATAGCTCGAAGATGGCGGCAATTTTGGGTGAGAGCACGAATCCCATGATCAGAAACAAGTACAGAGTACGAGATATTGACATCTTTTAGTGCGACACAAGATTTAGAGAGTACTTCCAATCCAATATCAGTAATGTCGCACCGGTAAAGGCTAATGGTTGTCAAAGAAGGGCAGCCATGTGCAATGATGGAAAGCCCGTGATCTGTTATGTCAAAACAACAATCTAGATGCAAGCTCTGCAACTTTGAGCCATAGTGAAGCAATGCAGATAAACCTAAATCAGGGAGCTCGGTACACCCAGATAGTGATAGCGACTGTAGCTGCTGAAAACGACGGAGTAACTGGTGCAGATGGAAGGGAAGGATCTTGGTTGAAGGGAGGATATGTGAGACAATCCTTAGACAAGTGAGCGAACAATGGAATTGCAAAGATCGACGAGAGGAATTTTGAATGTGAAGCCACCGACGACAAGTTAGTCCAAATGATTCACGATCAGAACAACAGTCAAGATTTTGAAAAATAAAATATAAGCAATCGTCAGGAAGTTGGAGGACGGATGTTGACAGAATGATTGGATCATTGGTCATATTGACACGATATAAGTCTTTACAAGGTTGCAATGCCCAAATATTTAACACAAGTGCAATCAAGTCTCCGCAGTCCACATTATAACCATGAGATGTCCACAAGAGCAGGAAGATGGTACACCTAATCAACTTAAGTAAACTATTTGGGATAGCTAAAACGAAATGACATAATCCATGTTAATAAATCTGTTATAGTTGGAACCTAAGCCAAAAGTTCAATAATTATAGATGGTTCAAGGAGAAGAAAGTTGCCAGAT
This sequence comes from Primulina tabacum, assembly GCF_025594145.1. Classification (NCBI taxonomy): domain Eukaryota; kingdom Viridiplantae; phylum Streptophyta; class Magnoliopsida; order Lamiales; family Gesneriaceae; genus Primulina; species Primulina tabacum. Next base: position 6,639,370 of record NC_134557.1, read on the forward strand.
ATAGCTGCAAAGATTGAGAAAGAAACAAACTGGTCACATAAAGCTATAAACAATGATAACATTGATTCAATGAATAAAAGAAGAAACGAGCATAGCACGCTGATATATTAAGACACGTTGAATGTACAATGTTAAAGCCGTTGCCAGAAATGGTCCTAATTCACTACATAGTCAACACTTCAATGCATCTTCAGACGTATTTATACCACACGAGAATGACATTGACCAAATAATATACACACATGGCGCAAGCCAGATTTTCTGAAGAGATTAGCCCCGTGATGAGGTTCATCAACTTAAAATCACTGCATTTTACAAAGTAGAATCCCAGTTCCAGTCGAAAGTAAATAATTCTGCCTAAGATTGACAAAATATAAGGTTCATCACACCTGGCGGACTTTACAGCCTTGCATATTAGCTCCATAGAATCAAGATGAATTATCTACTACAAACATATTTGATTACAATAAAATCCCGATGAGAATTTCAAATTCAAGAACCTAGAAAACATAAAAAAGGGTCGATTCAGTAAGCATCAATTCCCAATAGCCAAAGGAAAAGAAACAACAATTCAAGAGCTTAATTAAAAACACGAATACCAAATTGCGAAAATTACTGAGACGAAAGGAGGGGATGTTGTTTTCAACCAGGGTGACCACAGCTTGTATGAATTCTTGACTCGAGGATGAAACAGAAACCGTCGCCTCAGTTCATTGGATGATTTGCAGCAAACCATTAATCAAATGTTTTGAATTTCTAAGATCATTATCCTGTAAAAAAAAAGGAGAGAAATTTAAAAATTAGGGCAAGGTTAAGGACTGAACATTTGATAATGACAATTACTCCACCATTAACTTCACATTTGGCCCCTTGTTTTTAGATTTGATTGACAATATATTCAACTCGGCACATTCAAGGAAATGCTATTATTTTTTTGAAATATTAATTTAGATGTAAAATTTGAAAGTTATGTCATCATGTTTCAATAAGAATAATAATCCTAATTTCTAATAATTTTATTTAAAGTTTCAAACTAATCTAAAACGTAATGTTAAAACTAGTTACGCACATGCGATGTGTGTGTCTACATTTTTTTTATCATTATCGTTGAACTAAAGTAAAATTTGACAAACTATGGAGGGACTAAATTGATATTTGAATTATTGAAATAAAAAAATAAAAATAAAATTGTATGTTGAAATTTAAAAAAAAAAACAAAGTGTAATATTAATATATATGGGTAAAGTTGGAAAGAAAAATTGGTGTCTTTCATAGGTGGTTACTATCATATCCTCAACTTTAATAAAACAGAATAGATAACAATAATATTTATTTTAAAAAAACTATGTTTTTTAAGTTATATATATTTTCTTATTTTTGATTTTGATATTCTGTTCGTCAAACTTTAACTTTAATCATATAAATTTCATGATATGACATTTATTTTCATCTGAAGTTCTGATAGAGCAATACACACATCAGCACATGTTACCACTATATCAATGTCGCAGCGTTGTCATATCGAAAAAAATAACTAAAATCATAAAAAAATAAAAAAATTACAAACTAAATTAAAATTTGATAACCTAAATGAACAACGTAAACAAATATTTTAGACCAAAAAAATTAAATTTTTTATTTTTATTTTATTAGTATCGTAAGCAACACATATAAGAAGTTATAGATATTAAGGGAAAAAATGCCATATAATATGGATATATTTAAATTTGTACTACAAAGCTAATATTTTCAACCTTCATACAAAATTTAAATAAATTATGAAAAAAGATGAAATTTCTCGATGAGATTGAATAGAGAGAAGCAAAAGACGCTTTCAATGGTTAAATACATATCCACTTGTTATGTTCGTGGAAGCAAAGTGAGCCCAGTTGCACTATTCTCATTCAACAATATGGGCTCACAAATAAGCCCAAACCAAGATGGAATGTTCGTATAATTCAGCCCATAATTTCACTAGGGTTTTACTTCTATATAAGGGTTGCCGCAAACATTAATCTTGTTACGTCCTCTGTTTGCAGGCTGCAGCATAGCGAAAAACAGTCGACAATGGTGAGATTTCAGTTTTGAGTTTTGAAATGAGGCTGCCGATGTTTAAATTTTGCTGTTCTTTTGTTCAATAATTTGTTGTGTGATGGGATGTTTCTCTTCATAACATTATGTGTTTGTGCTTAGATTTTGAAAGGAAAAATGTTACTGAAATCTCTTTTTGGTTCCTTACCTAGATTTCAATTGAGTTTGGATCGAAAAACTGTTTTGTTGATTTTTAATGTGTTTTTGCTTGTATATCTCAGTGTTTTAATGAAGTAATGGCCGAGTATGTGTGGTTTTCGTTTATTTTATTTTTAAATTTGAAATTTTCTCCGATTTGTATCTTGCAAATACGATGTGATGGATTTTGGTAACATTTGGTTGAGTTCTCAGGTTGATATGACGTGTATGGCGTATATTTTTGGGTCGTCATTTGAATTATTTTTTGTGTTGAAAAATATAACTTCTGTTTTTTTAACATGATTTTACTTTTTCTACTTCTAGTTTAATGTGAGTGTGGGTGGATTTTATGTTAGTAGTCCATCTATATGTTTACTCTATTGCAAAATTTTAACATTTCATGATCCTTTTACAGGTCTTTGTCAAGGCGCAAAAGTCGAGAGCTTACTTCAAACGGTTCCAAGTTAAATTCAAGAGAAGGAGGCGTGAGTAACTGACAATGTTTTATGCACTGCTTTAATATTAAGTCAGTAGCTTGATGACTTTGAAATAATAATTATTTTTAATTTAGAGGGAAAGACTGACTACCGGGCAAGGATTCGACTGATCAACCAGGACAAGAATAAGTACAACACTCCGAAATATCGCATTGTAGTGCGATTTGTATCCTGACACGCCCTCATTTGTCATTAATGTGAAATAATTTGTTTTTTTAAAATAAGTTGAAGCATTTGATATTTTGCTTTGGGTCCCAATCACCTTGGATGCACAAATGTCTGTACCTATGTTCCCCAAATTGTATATTTGTTTAAAATTCTAATTTTTAACTCTATTTTTTTTTTATTTTGGAAATTCTTTTTGAAGTGAACTAAGGGGTGTCATAGGCAGTGGATCACATGGTATTTGAAATCCGTGTTTGATAACCATCTTAATGAGCATGGTAGCATCTCTACTGATTGATTATACTTGAATAGGTTAGAAGTTGATTTGTATTGAGTAATTGATGTGGAATTTGCGTGTTCTGGTGGGCGTATATATAGATATATATATCTTTGCATAGTATATCCTTAATTCACTCTTAGACCAATAAAGATATAATTGCCCAAGTTGTCTCTGCAAGCATTGCTGGTGACCACATCCTTGCTGCTGCTTATTCCCATGAGTTGCCTATCTATGGCCTTGAAGTCGGCCTCACCAATTATGCTGCTGGTATTTTTTAGTGAATTATTTTCCGGATATTTTACACTTGCTTATAGATGGTGTCTAATGTATAGTGTTTTGAATTTGATTTAGCTTACTGTACTGGACTTCTGCTGGCTCGTAGAGTTCTGAAAAAACTTGAAATGGACGAGGATTATGAAGGAAACGTTGAGGTTATCGATTTATTCTCTGCATATCTTATTTATCTTTTTGCGGATGTTATGTCATTAATCATTGTCGGACTCCCCATATGGTATGAGGTTTTTCCATGTGATTAGTGTTTTGGATGTTTGTCGATGGCAAATAATCTTTTCAGGCCACTGGAGAGGATTATTCTGTTGAACCATCCGAAAGCAGAAGGCCTTTCCGTGCGCTCCTTGACGTTGGACTTTTAAGGACTACCACTGGAAATCGCGTTTTTGGTGCCCTCAAGGTATCATTGTTTCATGATTAGGCATTTAAATTATGGCCATTTTCTGGGCAGTTTGATTTTTTTATATTAATATATATGTTTTGTTAGGATCTTTACTGTTTCTGGTTTTGTGGGATTTTCTTCATGCCTACCTCCTTTGATAATCGGGTTTTGAGGCTTTTCTTGAGAGAACCTCTCAAGCTCGATGCAAATACTTTGTAAAATGAATTTAAGCTTCTCATTTACTATGTTATTTACAAGTACCATGGTGCCCCTTACAGACGAGGAGTAGTTTGGAATAAATCTTTTTATTTAATATTTAAGCATTAGTGTCAACTCTGCTCCTTTATCTCTTCACAGGGAGCTCTGGATGGTGGACTTGACATCCCTCACAGTGATAAAAGGTTTGCTGGATTTGACAAGAGCAGCAAGCAGCTTGACCCTGAAGTGCATAGGAAATACATCTATGGCGGTCATGTTACTTCCTATATGAATGTAAGTTTTAACTAGAAATATTTGCTGTGTTGTAACACATGGCTTGCCTTTTTTAACTTTTTGGTTGGTCATGATACAGTAACAATTTCTTGTTCTGCTAGTGCTTTAATTTTTTTTACAACCTTGAACTGTGCAGACTTTGATGGAAGATGAGCCCGAGAAGTACCAATCTCATTTTAGCAGGTTTATAAAAAAGGGTATTGAGTCAGAGAACATGGAGGAGATGTATAAGAAGGTTCATGCTGCCATTCGTGCTGATCCCACAAAAAAGAAAGCTGAAAAACAACCCCCAAAGACGCACAAGAGGTATAGCGATCTCGCTATCTGATCAAATTATTTCCTATCTTATTCCCTAGAGTCTAGGGCATGCTGTGATAAGTGGTTGTCATGTTCTCCATGCTATATGCTCAAGTAATTGTGGTCGAGAAATCGTCTAATCAATAAATTAGTCTTTATTATAACTAAAACTATTTTCTCACTTGCAATTTTGTGTTTTGGAATCACTTCTGCAGATTCAACCTTAAGAAGCTAACTTACGAGGAGAGGAGGGAGAAGCTGGTCCAGAGGTTGAATGCTCTTAATGCTGCAGCAGCAAATGACGAAGAGGAGGATGATGACGAGTGAACAGCACACCCTGCAATTTAAGACCCCATAAATTTCTGCCTTCAGCACACACCATAAATTTATGCTTTCAGCACACACCCTGCACAGGGGCTTTCTTTGTTTCTCATATGTAAGGAGATTTGGCGATTTCGTTATTGTTTTTGGACACAGTACTACGTGTGGAAGTGATCTATGTCGTTTTCCCTTGTTCTGAATTTTGAATCAGCTATATTAATGGTTTTAGAGTTGAAAGAAACGCTGCCCTACTGGCCCCGACAATGGGTATTTGGCTTATGCTGCGCAAAAATTAGCGTGACATAGATACGATAAAGATTGTTTAGAATTCTAATATTCGATATTTCTGAGTTTCGTAGAAACTTTTTTGAAATTCAATACTCAAAACCATTTTTAGAAGGTAAATTTTGATCACTTGAATTTTTTTTTTCAAAAACATGCCACCTATGTAGTTTACTGGCGTTGTCAAGGTTTGGCTTCGTGCTTGTGTGTTTTCTATGTAATAGTTAGCCTTTTCTCGTTGGCTTAAAACCCAGAAATAAGATTTATTCTAGTTTTGGCTAAATGATATTGATAGCACTTTAGGCTAGTTTATTTATTTAAATATCAAATCCTAATTTATGCTTGGATGGATTTTTTCCTTTAAATGACCGTTCAGGTTCTATTATCCACTTCAACCTTGTTAAATAAAAGGCAATGCTATTTAGGTAGTAAGGAAATCAACCTTGCAATTACTCTCCTCAGATGCATTTTTACAAATGGGAAATTTGGTTAACAAAGGTTTAAACATGAAAACGAAATATGTTCTTGATATAAACTGAAGTAAGCAGCCAACTAAGAAACACCAACTGTTTCGAAGGGACAAAAACGATATACAGCATATCTGATTGAAACTTGTCGTTGAAAGCAAAGAAACATGGAAAGCTTCAATCATCATCAGGGTCAAAATCCTTAACCTTCACATCTGCATCTTCTCCATACTGAATGCAGTTGTCGATTTGGGATAACATGTACTGAATACTGCACAAAATGTGGAGATATTAATGTTTCCATTAGCTATAACTCGAGGCCTAGAAGTCTCTTCCCTTCACCACTCTGGGTTTACGATTAAAATGTATATGGGAGAAGCTTCAATCATACAGACACGCTGCAACGATTTTTACACACACATGCGCAAAACTTAACCAGGTTTATCCTCATGTTTAAAGCTTCCCCAGCCAATGAAGACGAAAATGAGGAGATTGGCAAAAGGAGACTAGATATGTAGAACTATAGGTCTTAAGTAGCAGATCATGAATGAGCAAAAAAATGAGTTCCAAGTGATAAAGAGCGACAATTTGGATTTATGTTTTAGATGAGCTAGAATTGATTATGCAAGCCTCTGTAAAAAAAATGTCCTTAATTAAGGCCTCTTTTGCTTATGAAGCAAACAAGAGATAAAAAAGGACACAAAAAAAGTAGAATAAATTTTCGATATATCCTGTAGAAATTCAACCTTCATTCATGTCAACTTATACGATTACAAGTTGAGGACTTGAGGCAACTACTAATAACGTAGTTGGAACAAGTTGAGGACTTGAGGCAACTACTAATAATGTAGTTGGAAAGAGGTGAGAGGGAATCAAGGTTTGGTATCTTTATCATGATTAAGTTAGTCATAACACAAAACTTCATTTTAAATTTGAAAATTCCTATCAACAATGCAGGAAAAGTTGGCAACATACCTGCTCTCTTTTCTCAGGTCAAGGGGAAAAAAGCTCACCATACTATACTGATCAACCTGATCCAAGGAAGTAGAAGTGATTATAAAGAATATAGTTAGGTAAATAATAAATGGAGTTGTATAAATACTTGATGGGGACAATATGCATCGACACTTAAGCAAAAACATAGAAATATACAAATATATTTTATAGACATGCATACACTGACAGACAAAATATACTAACAGAAATTGCAATGGCACCATCAGAAGTCACCATCTTCAAGACCACGTCTAATTACCTAATCATTTCTTTCATTCAAAACCGTAACCATTTTTATTTCTTGGGCGAAACAGAGGATATACTGTTGATTAAGAAAGGGATCATATCCTTTTCAAATTTAAAAGTTTTTTTAGAATGGAGATCACCACATAAATTGAGACATGTTCAAACTTACCAAGTCGATTAAAGATTTGTTAAGCTTTCCAAACTGTGGAGCCATGCGCTGGTTTAACTCTGCCAGCAGTGTCTGTGGTTCTGGGTTCAAATAACTAAAGGAAACAAAATCTGATGCTACATATCCTGCATTTATTAGAACTTCCTGCATGGTTAATAAAATTGAAAACCAATTAAATGAAATACAAACTATGCTGGTAAAAAGGGATCAACCATTGTATGAAAAGAGCTGGATGCAACAACTACTATTCCATGAACGTCCAGATTTATCATGTCCTTGGGACCGCAAATGGGATAGCAATGTAGTTCCAAACTTCGAAAGCAATCGTAATGTTAAGTTTTTAAAGAGAATAACAAGAATTTTATCAATTGTGCATTGTAACACAGATCATGTCCAAACACTACATTTTCTAAAATGTTTTATTCTCTCTTCACTAAATCATTGTTTAAAAATACACAAAGCAGAATAACATATAATGGCATCAGACGCTGGTGTAAGGAAGTTTACAGATAAAATGAGTGATCCAATGAAATCATCCCTTACCGAAACATTATAATGGTAATACATGTTAAGTGCCATCACAAAGTAGTCATATTCATTCCCGGTAACTGCAGAGGAACAAGTTCCGTGATTTTCTATAAAACAAGGAATAAAGAAGTTAACACTAACATATCCGGCAGATTAAGTGCATTTAAAACATTAAAATGTCGTTGCAGTTCTCTGGCATGAACGATTAAAGACCATGAAAATGATGTTTACCCCACTGTCATCAGTGTCGTCCTGATCAAAATATGGTAAAGGCAAAAGGAGATAATATTAGTTCCATGTAATAAATCAAATCGCCTGGAATTAAAAAACACAGACAATTGAAAACCTCATGTTCCCAAAATAATCCTTTTCCACCATGGCAGTTTGATGAAGAGCGACAGCTTAGAGATGGCCAATACTTATTAAGGTCATCATGCAATGTTGAAATCTGCAGTTGGTAATGGTCAAAAAATGAAAAGGCGTGAGGTAATTCCCAAAATAAGTGTCTATATGTTGTTGACGGTAAATATTTGGTCAAAGTAAAAAATGAGGCCCTCTAGAATACAAGATACGGATATACTCGTACAATAAAAGACTTATGCTTCATGGTATTTCACTGATTATTTTCCATCTAACTAAACCTAAAGGTTTAAGCAGGGATACAAGATCAAAGCTTCTTATCCACTACATTATGTGGTAGCTGTTGAATATGAAACATTATACACTATAGATGACATTTCCATCTCCAAATACGTGGTAGACAATAATCCCCACTTAGTTTCTGAAGCCAATACAAGCTTCTAAGGGACCGCACCAGTTGCCACATTGAGACCTATAAATTTCATGCTGATTTCTGGGTCAGGGACTGATTCTTATCTCTATATAAAACATTGATTTTCGAAGACATGTAGATATCCAGTAGTTCTGTATTCAAACTATTCAAGGGTGCTCCTGGCAATGATACTAGCAAGACTTTTCTCTTCCGCAAAAGCTCCTAACTAAATGTAAATCAAGCCCCATCATGTTCTAGACTCAAAGTGCAAAACCAACATTTCAGGATGTCGCATGTTCTAGAATATAGAGCATCTCTACATGTTCAAGCTGAACAACAAAAGTTACAAACTAATACCTCTTTAACATCAAATCTTTTACCAGAGGAACATGAAGGCCATGTTCCATCATTGTAATCTGGCCAAAGTCCATCTGGAAATGACATGTTATCACGTGAGGATTCCAAATTAGATTAGAAGTGTGGATGAAAAATATTTACAACAATGTAACTAAAATTCCGACACAGACTGCTAGAAAAATACTCCAATTGGAGGCCAAACATGATAAATGCATAAATAACATTTCAAATAACGATAAAACTCTAGCTTGATTATCATATGCTAAAGAATGGGTTACAACTGGACTTACGGATTGTAAATTCTGCAGGTGAATTCGAACTGGATCAAGTTAAACAGGAAGAAAGTAAGTTTCCTTGTCATTCTCATGAAAGTCTTTACATTTAAAAGGAAAGACTGTTAAAAGCTAAAAGCAGCAAGAATAAATAAAACGAATCCAGTGTAAGCACGTGGAGATGAGCCATATAAGCCTCCTCTAAGCGTTATGTCTGAAATATTAAGCAAGTTGCTCATGAAAGTCCACACTCCACATATTCGTTATGAAATGAAAAATATTAGCATATGAAAGAAGCAAGTTTAACAAATTGCGTCAAGAGGAACATTACGTTAATTTTGTTGGATCAATTTATTTATATGAGCTTATATGTGAATAATTATGTATTGTGGGTTGTCTATTAAGTTAAGCCCAAAATAAAGTGATCAATTAATGTTTCGGGTTATTGGGCTTTAATGTATCTAATGGGCTGTGGGTCTTTAATGTGTAGAGACATAAGTGTAATTTCTGTTTTTATGATGGACTAAAACAGAAATATCAGAAGATATTGATAAACATTATCTATAAATATAGGTCATGGTCCCCAAATCTCGCGTTGTCACTTTCACTATTCTCTCCCCCATTAAGAAAATAGTTCTTAAGAGAAACTAAAGGATTCTCTCAAAGAAAGAGCGCGTAGATCTGGAAGATCAAGACACGTTCTAAACAATTCAGGATTATGGCTTCAGGTACGCTTCCGCTTAAGATTTCAGTCAAATTCTTGATGATTTATCATGATGGATTCTGCGGTTTATGGGTTTTCCCCAACAAGTGGTATCAGAGTCATTCATGTTTGAATCATTGAGATTTGTTTAAAGTTTTTGGATACTTTTTGGATCCAGATCTGAAAAATTAAATTTTGTTTAAAATTTTTTTGATATGGCTTCAGATCTGGAAAATATATTGATATGTTTTCAGATCTGAAAATATTTTGATACGGTTTCAGATCTGAAAATTATTTTGGTTTAGATCTGAATTTTTTTTTTATAAGGTTTCAGATCTGGAAAATATTTTGGTTGAAAACCAAATCTTTTAAAGTTTCAGTTTTGGTAAAAAGATTTAGTTGTAAAATTTTAAAGATTTGGTATCAGATTTCGATTTTCCTTCCGGTTTTTGTTCAACAAAATATTTTAGAGGAAAATCGAAAAATTCGGATTATTATTTATTTTTTTTTAAAAAAAAGGTACGGATTCGGGTCGGGTCGTACGGACCCGGGTCGACCCGAACCGTACGGATCCGGGCCGACCCGACCCGTACGGAATTTCCAATTTTTATTTTTTTTTCAGTTCAGATTTATTCGGTTAAGGTTAAATTTTCATTAATTCAAATAATGATAAGGTTATATGTATTTTAAAAATTGATTAATTGAAATAAAATATCGCCAAAGTGACATCTTTTATGGAAATTAATTTTATTTTGAAGTACAAAAGGATTTTGGGTATATGTGATTTATATGAATACTGATCGGCCCAAAGGAAGGTTAATATTTAATATAATTACATATGCACTTGTGGTGGTAAACATGTGATAGTTGTTCGGTTTCATGTGAATAATAAATCGGCCCAAAGGAATGTTGTTATTTGACATGATAGTTACTATCAGTGTTTGACTGCTGCGCCAGGATATCACTTACAAGTTAATCTTTTGTCCAAAGATGAAACATTAATGGAGTGCTCGATATTCTGTTTATGGGGTTTACATTATTTGAATTTATTGATTATTTTATTTGGATATTTGGTTGAGCATGTATATTTGGTTTTTTGTTCTCTGTTCAGATTTGACTCCTGCAAATATTCACTCCAACATAAATTCTATTCCTATGTTAAATGGCTCTAATTTTAAATCATGGCAAGAAAATTTATTGATAGTTCTCGGAGTCATGGATTTGGACCTTGCGATAAGGGTTGACTCTCCTTCTGCCGTTACGGATAAGAGTACCTCTGATGAAAAGAGGGAGTTTGAAAGGTGGAAGAGATCGAATCGCATGTGTATGATGATCATGAAGAGGGCCATTCCAGAAACATTCAGGGGCACAATGTCTAACGACATTGCTACGGCTAAGGCTTTCCTTCAAGACCTCGAAAAGAGGTTTGCTAAAAGTGAAAAGTCTGAAATTGGTACACTTTTGGCAAGCCTAGTTTCAATGAGGTACAGAGGTAAGGGCAATATCAGGGAGTACATTATGGAAATGTCTCATCTTGCTTCAAGGTTGAAAGCACTGAAGCTGACCTCTCTGAGGACTTGCTGGTACATCTGGTTTTGATATTTCTTCCTCCTCAGTTTAACCAGTTCAAGTTGAGCTATAACTGTCAGAAAGAGACTTGGTCTCTGAATGAGCTCATCTCGCACTGTGTCCAGGAAGAGGAAAGGTTGAAGCAAGACAAGACAGAAAGTGCTCATTATGCCTCTACCTCGAAGGATAAAGGAAAGAAACGAAAGTATAAGGAAGCTGCAGATACACAGCCTCCGAAGAAACAACAGAAGAATCCTAGTGATTCTCAAAGTTCTGGTTGTTTTTTCTGTGGCAGTGATGGGCATATGAAGAAGCAGTGCAGTAATTATCACGCTTGGCGTGCTAAGAAAGGTATGCTTCTGAATATGGTTTGTTCTGAGGTTAATTTAACTTCAGTGCCTAGACACACGTGGTGGATAGATTCTGGTGCAACAACTCACATCAGTGTGTCTATGCAGGGTTGCCTGGATTGCCGAAAACCAAGTGATGCTGAAAGATTCATCTATGTTGGTGACGACAACAAAGTTGAAGTTGAGGCAATAGGAAAATTTAGATTATTGTTAAAGACTGGAATATATTTAGATCTTTATGAAACATTTGTTGTGCCGTCTTTTAGACGGAATTTGATTTCTATTTCTGCATTGGACAAATTTGGTTATTCTTGTTCTTTTGGAAATGGAATATTCAGTTTGTTTCTCGATTCAAAATTGGTTGGTTCTGGTTCTTTATCAGGATACGATAATCTTTATTCTTTGGATGTTATTGCTTCATTTAATGAATCCCTGCAAACAAGTAGAGGCACTAAAAAAAAATTAACCAGTGAGAATTCAGCTGCGTTATGGCACAAAAGATTGGGTCATATCTCTGAAAAGAGAATAAGGAGACTCGTGTCAGACGAAATTCTCGAACCTTTAGATTACACAGATTTTAATAATTGTGTTAATTGTATAATGGGAAAACAAACCAACAAAATGAGATTTGAATCCAACAGGTGTTCAGGCGTCTTAGAACTTATACATACTGATATTTGTGGGCCATTCCCTTCGGCTTCTTGGAATGGTCAACAGTATTTTATAACGTTTACAGACGATTTTTCAAGATATGGCTTCATTATCTCATTCATGAAAAGACACAGTCATTGGATGTGTTCAAAAACTATAAAGCTGAAGTTCAAATCAACTTGGCTTAAAGATTAAAAGCGTTAGATCTGACCGTGGTGGTGAATACTATGGTAGATATGACGGTTCAGGTGAACAACGTCCAGGACCTTTTGCTAGATTCCTGGAGGAATGCGGTATCGTCCCACAGTACACTATGCCGAGTTCGCCCACTATGAATGGTGTTGCTGAAAGACGAAACAGAATGCTTAAGGACATGGTAAGGAGTATGATCAGTCATTCTACCTTACCAGAATCACTCTGGGGAGAAGCACTAAAGACCGCAACATATATCCTTAACAAGGTTCCAACTAAGGCAGCGACCAAAACCCCTTATGAACTTTGGACGGGTAAAAAGCCCAGTCTTAAGCATCTGCACGTTTGGGGATGTCTATATGAGGCAAGGCCTTACAAGCCTAATGAAAAGAAACTAGACTCAAGGACGGTTAGTTGTTATTTTATTGGATACTCTGAAATATCCAGGGGGTACAAGTTTTATGATCCCACGAGTAAGTCGATTTTTGAGTCAGGAAATGCCAGGTTCTTTGAGGATGTTGAGTTTGCGGGGGAGATAAAGTAACGGATATTGTCTTTGAAGATGAATATGTAAATATTCCCACAGGTGTCTTGGACATTGGTCAGGATCATATTCCTCACTTTGACCAAGACACAATACAGGAAGACAATATTAGAGATCATCTCATTCCAGATGAACAAACTCAAGCACCTCCCGAACATATGCCATTAAGGAGATCCACTAGAGAGCGGAGAAATGCAGTGCCAGATGATTACATTGTATTTCTTCAAGAACATGAGGCAGACATTGGATTGATGGAGGATGATCCTATTAACTTCCGTCAAGCCATGGAATGTTCTAACTCTCAAAAGTGGAATGATGCCATGAATGAGGAGATAAAGTCCATGAAGGACAATGACGTATGAGATCTTGTCTCATTGCCTAAAGGTACGAAGCCCATTGGTTGCAAATGGATATTTAAAACCAAGAGGGATTCGAAAGGCAATGTGGAAAGATATAAGGCTCGTCTTGTCGCTAAAGGCTTTACACAGAAAGAAGGAATTGATTATAAAGAGACTTTCTCTCCGGTTTCTTCGAAAGACTCGTTAAGGATTATAATGGCTTTGGTGGCGCATTTCGATCTTGAGCTTCATCAGATGGATGTAAAGACTGCGTTTCTAAATGGTGACATTGATGAAACGATTTATATGGTGCAGCCAGAAAATTTTGTGTCCAAAGACACAAATAATATGGTTTGCAAATTAAAGAAATCCAGCTATGGGCTCAAGCAAACATCTCGACAATGGTATTTCAAATTTCATCAAGTGATCATCTCGTTTGGTTTTGAGATGAATTTGGTCGATGATTGTGTGTACCATAAGTTCAGTGGGAGTAAACATATTTTTCTGGTTTTATATGTTGATGACATTCTGCTCGCTAGCAACGATATAGAGTTGTTGCATGAAACCAAGAGATTTCTAGCTAAGAATTTTGAGATGAAGGATCTTGGTGATGCATCTTTTGTACTGGGTATTCAGATACATCGGGATCGTTCTCGGGGTATTCTTGGATTATCTCAGAAAGGCTATATCGAGAAAGTTCTCAAGCGATACGGGATGCAAGATTGTAAACCAACAGATACCCCTGTGGCTAAGGGAGACAAATTTAGTCTCAAACAATGCCCAAAGAATGATTTTGAAGAAAAAAGAAATGCAGAAGGTTCCCTATGCATCTGCAGTGGGGAGTCTGATGTATGCTCAGGTTTGTACACGTCCAGATATTGCGTACGTGACAGGAATGTTGGGACGATATTTAAGTAATCCAGGAGTGGAACATTGGAAAGCAGTCAAAAGGATTTTACGGTACCTACAGAGAACAAAAGATTACATGCTCATATATCGGAGATTGGATCAGCTTGAGATCATTGGGTATACTGACTCCGATTTCGCTGGATGCCAAGATAGTATGAAATCTACGTCAGGCTACATATATCTCCTTGCTGGAGGTGCCATTTCCTGGAAGAGTGCTAAACAGTCACTTATAGCCTCTTCCACTATGACAGCTGAGTTTGTAGCGTGTTATGAGGCATCCAATCATGGAATATGGCTGCAAAATTTTGTCACGGGACTACGCATTGTTGATGGCATTGAAAGGCCACTAAGATTACATTGTGACAATAAATCAGCAGTTATGTATTCCAATAACAACAGGAGCTCGACGAAGTCAAAACACATTGACATCAAGTTTCTGGTTGTTAAAGAAAGAATTCAGAGTGGAAAGTTGTCTATTGAGCATATCGGTACAAACTCCATGGTTGCGGATCCGCTTACTAAGGGACTACCACCCAAACAGTTTCATGAGCATACTGCTAGTATGGGTGTTATGTCAATTGAGGAAATCCAGTTTTAGTGGGAGTTTGTTATTTTAAATGCTTTTCAATTGTAGACATTTTCAGTTACAGTTATGTAAATTTATTTTCTGCAGAAATAAATTTCAAGTTAAGTCACACTCTAATTATGATTTAAAGTTTGATCTCGATAAGGTTAAAGAGAGGACCACTTGGAAATAGGCATGTTACGGTCACATTGCATGAAATTTCCATGCTACACATCCACTTCACGTTCCATGTCATTCAGTTGTGTTGGCATATGTGACCATTGATGGGTCTAGTTACCTTGAGTGTAGCGAAGACTGCTTTGATCCTACGTTGATGTGATTGATGGACCGGATTGGTTATAGATACATTTCGGAATGACAACAATTTTGAGCTCATAAGGTTATTTTCACAAACATAATTATAAAGTTGCACATATAGCTCAAGTGGGAGATTGTTGGATCAATTTATTTATATGGGCTTATATGTGAATAATTATGTATTGTGGGTTGTCTATTAAGTTAAGCCCAAAATAAAGTGATCAATTAATATTTCGGGTTATTGGGCTTTAATGTATCTAATGGGCTGTGGGCCTTTAATGTGTAGAGACATGAGTGTAATTTCTGTTTTTATGATGGGCTAAAACAGAAATATCAGAAGATATTGATAAACATTATCTATAAATATGGGTCATGGTCCCCAGATCTCGCGTTGTCACTTTCACTATTCTCTCCCCCATTAAGAAAATAGTTCTTAAGAGAAACTAAAGGATTCTCTCAAAGAAAGAGCGCGTAGATCTGGAAGATCAAGACACGTTCTAAACAATTCAGGATTATGGTTTCAGGTACGCTTCCGCTTAAGATTTCAGTCAAATTCTTGATTATTTATCATGATGGATTCTGCGGTTTATGGGTTTTCCCCAACAAATTTGACATTTCAAAGCATAGACGAATAAATAGTTTCATGAGGCTGAAGTGAACTTGGAACAAAGGGAGATCATTTAATCTAACCCATTTCCTTGAAAAAATAGTAAAATTATGGGTTAGATTAAATGATAATTTATAAACATGCATCTACTTCAATTTTTTAAATTGCTAAAGAATTGGATCCATTAAAACCACAACCAACGAAACACCTAAGACTTGCACAGTATCTAATACATTAGCACAGCGAGAAAATAAAAAGTACCCTCGGCAACAGCCATTGGAGGAACAACAACGGCGAGTCTTGCGGCAAAATGTGCCAGGCCACTGAAGCGCTGTTGGTCCCACGTGCGGAATTTGAGATAATAAAACCCGAAAATAAAGAATAAACTGAACACCGAGATTTACGTAGAAAACCACTAAAAATTATTAGGGTAAAAAACCACGGGCAAGATGAAAAGAATTTCACTATAATATTTTGTGGTGTACAACTCACTCACTGTGTTTCCAAAGAGAACACACACTCTCTTAATACAGGAGAACAAAACACCTCACAAATATTATAGAACTAAGCACTCAAATGCTTATAAGATGAGAGAAAACTCGAAGAAGGGATGATTTCAGAATGAAGGGGAGAGCTCTATTTATAGAGCCTCTGTCAGTGTGAATACGCGTTAAAAATGCGTATGAACATTCCTCGGCAAATTTGGAATCAAATTTGCCAACTGTCCCTTTCATCCATTTAATTGTCTCTGACTATTCTTGCCGACATTTCTCCCACTTGGAGATTTGATTGACAATCAAACACATCTCCACACATCCTTCCAATCTTGCAATTCCCTGCTGCTTACGTTTTCGCTAGACCACTTGAGGATCTACACCACTCAAACTTATCAGTGTTCACTGGCTTGGTCAGAAAATCAGCTATGTTATCTTTTGTATGGATTTTCTGCATATCCACACTTCCTTCTTCTACTACTTCTCGCACAAAGTGAAATTGAACTCCAATGTGTTTCGTCCTGAAATGAAAGGCTGGATTTCTTGCGATGTGCAAGGCACTCTGACTATCACAAAACAAAGGAACATTCTCTTGTTTGTGTCCGATCTCCTCCAATAACCTTTTAATCCATATTGCCTCCTTGCAAGCTTGAGTAGCTGCCATGTATTCTGCCTCTGTTGTAGTTAACGCCACAACTGTCTGCAGTTTTGAAACCCAGCTTACTGCTCCCCCTGCAAGTGTAAACACATAACCAGTAGTATATTTTCTCTTATCAGGATCACCTGCATAATCTGAATTGACATAGCCCCTGAGTGTAAAATCTGATCCTCCATAACATAATGCAGCATTCGAGGTACCCTTAATGTATCTAAGGATCCTCTTAACCGTGCTCCAATGCTCTCGTCCAGGATTCGCCATATACCGACTAACTGCTTCCACTGCTTGAGCAATGTCCGGTCTTGTACAGATCATGGCGAACATCAAACTTCCCACTGCTGATGCATATGGTACTCGAGACATCTCCATCATCTCTGCTTCACTGCTAGGACACATCTCGGAGGATAACTTGAAGTTAACAGGAAGAAGGATCGATATTGGCTTACTATCTTGCATGTTGAAGCGTTGCAAGACTTTCTTCAAATAATTTTTCTGCGAAAGCCAAATCTTTCTGTTACTTATATCTCGGTGAACTTGCATCCCTAGAATCTTGTTTGCTGGTCCCAAGTCCTTCATATCAAATTCCCTAGCCAACTGTGCCTTCAATCCTTGGACTTGATCTTTGTTGGGGCCTGCTACCAACATGTCGTCCACATACAACAGTAAAATGATATAATCATCACCAGACTTCTTGAAATACGTACAAGGGTCTGCACTCAGTCTGTTGTATCCAAGGCTCATGATATAGGAATCAAATCTCTTGTACCAACAACTCGGCGCCTGTTTGAGACCGTACAGAGATTTGTTCAACCTGCAAACCAAGTTCTCTTTGCCTATTTCCGCAAAACCTTCTGGCTGGAGCATATAGATTTCTTCTTCAAGATCTCCATGAAGAAATGCCGTTTTCACATCTAGCTGTTCTAGATGTAGGTCAAACACCGTACACAATGCCAACACTACTCTGACTGTTGTAAGTCGAACCACAGGAGAAAATATCTCATTGAAGTCAATGTCTTCTTTCTGAGCATACTCTTTTACCACCAATCTAGCACGATACCGCTCCACATGGTTATTGCCGTCACGCTTGATCTTATAGACCCATCTGTTACCAATGGCTTTCCTCCCTCGTGGTAGTGTAACAAGATCCCATGTTTTATTCCTGTCTAATGCCTCCAACTCTTCTTGCATTGCTATCATCCACAAAGATACATCCGAGCTTTGAGTAGCCTCGTAGAAACTCGACGACTCACCATTCTCTGATAGTAGACAATATGCAATATTGCTTTCAGTGACATAATCTGAAAGCTAATGTGGCGCCCCTGAACCTCGCCACGTAATCATACGACATGTGACGTCATATGCATAAATTTTTTTTTCTTTTCGACGACGTAATAATATAATGCACATACGACAAAATAGTGCCATCACCACACTATCTACGTCAGTGCAGCAGAAACAGTATAATAAATACATACACACATAACTCAAATAAGACAATAAACTATACTGTCTCTATCTACTATAAACTACATGACTGTTTGACTAGACACACCTAGTCCTTCACCTCTATCATGTCTCACAGCATAGTCCTGTAACCTGTCCAACAGAAACAGCCCCAAAGGGTGAGCATACACAACAATCATCATCGCAATACATAACAGTTATATTAACAACAACATAAGATATAACTGAAATGATAACAGAAATATCCCATTTGTCGTTTCTGGACAATCAGCCATCAACAACCTCAACAACATCACACTGCAACAATAACATCGACGATACGTCGCACCCCAACTCCGGCGACAGCAATATCGTCGAACGAACAACAACATCGACGATACGTCGCACCCCAACTCCGGCGACAGCAATATCGTCGAACGAACAACAACATCGACGATACGTCGCACCCCAACACCGGCGACAGCAATATCGTCGAACGAATAACATCAACGATACGTCGCACCCCAACTCCGGCGACATCAATATCGTTGAATGAACAACATCAATGTGACGTCTCCCAACAACGACAGCCAACAACATCGACAATAATTAACAACAACATATATAATATCAAATCACCCATATGATGTATTTAATTCACAATACTACCATCAAATACACCCTAATTAATTTAACATCAAATAATATGTTATTTTACAACATCCGTCAAATTGTGAAAACTTTATATCAACGTGTAGCCTATACTTCGTAGACTCCGAATATACAATCAGAATTAATAACAGCTGACAAACAACTCTCCAATCTCAATTCAACGATTAAAATCTCTAATTATAATAAATTAGGAATAATTCAAAACAACACCACTATAATCTTCTCTACTTCGTTAAAATCATACACTACTCAATAATCTTCAATTTCAGTATGATTTAACAATTTATCGGATTTATTCCAGAAATCGACGAATTTCAAACATCACCAAAAATATAAAATTTATACCTCAAATCGAAGACCTCGTGTCAACGATCCAAGAACTAAAGTCGGTTCGTCGATTGGATAAACCGATAAATCGCAAGATCGAAAAAGAAAATCACAAACCCTATATTCTTCTCTCTCTTCGATACTGTATCTATTCATTTCTTTTGAACAGTACGGTGGAATTCATAATTCCACCGTCTCAATCTTTTTTTTTAATTTAATTTTTTTTAAATATTATATTATATTATATTATTTTATTAATATAATATATAATATTTAATATTTTAACACCGGTATATCCATTTGGATCAGTCAAACGATAAAATTTTTCAAAACTCAAAACATGAAACTTCTATATCTTTGAGTTTTCTACGTTATATCCAAATTTAAAATCATTTGGACTTCATATGACCAAAATATGTCATATTTCATTCTTTAAAAATCATTAATTATTTAGTAATCTCATATTACTAAATCAACAACTTGTGATATTACTTCAGGCATTACAGCTAACCTGGTGGTCTTCTGTCTCGAGTTGACTGCCTCACATTGTAAATCTCAGACTCAACATGTTCTTGTTCTTCGTGCTCTGGTACTGCTTCACAAGAAACTTGACCTTCGTCTGTCTTATTTTCCACCTGAAAAATAGTAGTTTCTGAATTCGATGTGCCTTTGTCTTCCTTTACTTTATCTACCTCGAAGATAACATCCATGCTGATGACAAGCTTGTGAACAGTAGGATCCCACAAGCGAAACCCCTTTACTCCATCAGCATAACCCAAGAAGATACATTTTCTGGATTTCGAATCCAACTTCGATCTTTCTTGCTCATTGTACAGAACGTACACCAGACTTCCAAATGTATGCAAATGAGAATAATCTGTCGACTTCCCGGTCCACATCTCCATCGGAGTCTTCAGATCAATCGCCACTGAAGGAGAACGATTGATAATATAACAAGCGGTTTTGAATGCTTCTGCCCAAAATGACTTTTCTAGACCTGCAGTCCTCAAAATAGCTCTTGTTCTGTCCAACAAGGTCCTGTTCATCCGCTCCGCCACTCCATTCTGTTGAGGTGTGTAAGCCGCCGTGAACTGTCTCTTGATGCTCTCATGTTGACAAAATGCATCAAACTCGTCACTGGTATATTCTCTTCCATTGTCAGTCCTCAGACACTTGATTTTCTTTTCAGAATCAAGTTCAACCCGCGCTTTGAAATCTTTGAAGACTTGGAAAACATCTGATTTCTTCTTGATTGGATACACCCAACATCTCCTAGAGAAATCATCAATGAACGAGAAAAAGTATCTCGCTCCTCCTAGGGATACAACCGGTGCTTGCCAAACATCCGAATGAATCAGCTCCAATATGCTTTTGCTCCTGGCAGTAGAAGTGCCAAACTTTAATCTATGTTGTTTACTGGTAACACAGTGTTCACAAAAGGGTAGTGACACTTTTGTAAGTCTCAGCAGCAGCTTCTGTTCTGGGAGAATTTTCAACCCTCGTTCTGACATATGCCCGAGCTTTCTATGTCATAACACTGTTAATTCTTCTCCTGAACTAATTGATGCAACAGCTAGTTCTGCTTGTTTGTGTGTTTCCCCTAATAGTACATACATATTTGCAGCAACTTTTTCCGCTTTCATAACCACAAGCGCGCCCTTCACAATTTTCATGATCCCGTTCTCGATCCGAGTTTTGCACCCGAGATCATCCAATTGCCCCAAGGACAAAAAGTTTTTCGTCAGTCCCTTCACATGTCGTACCTTCTGTATGGTGCGAATGGTGCCATCAAACATTTTAATTTTGACAGTACCGACCCCAGCGATTTCGAAGGCATGATCATTTCCCATGAATATAGATCCTCCTGAGACTGGTTCATAATGATCAAATCATTCTCTCCGAGACGTCATATGCCATGTCGCTCCAGAATCCATAATCCACGTGTCACAAAATTTTTGCCTGTCTTCTGCAACAGTTGTTGCTTCGCTGAATAATATTTCACCACCGCCTGAAGTAATGGCCACATTTCCTTGAGAACTTTTCTTGATACTTGTACACTCTTTCTTGAAGTGCCATTTACCGCCACATTTAAAGCAGTAAATATTTTTCTTCTTACTTCTTGACTTTGATCTACCTCGTCTTTGGCTCCCACTGGAGTCACGGTCCATAAATCTTCCTCTTATCATCGTTAAAGCCTCTGCCTGCTTCGAAGTTACCAACCTATCTTCCTTATTCTTGCGCCGGCTTTCTTCTCCCAGAACCGCAGTTAAGACATCTTCGAATCTTAGAAAGCCCATAAGAATATTGTTGGTAATGTTGATGATAAGTTGATCATATGAATCTGGTAGACTTTGAAGTAGAAGCTCCGCACGTTCATTTTCCCCTATTTTATGCCCCATGGAAGTGAGTTGAGAAAATAGAGTATTTAGTGTGTTGATATGATCGGTCATCGATTAGGATTCCACCATCCGAAGAGTATAAAGCCTTCTCTTTAGGAAAATCATCTTGTGTAGTGACTTGACCTCGTATATCTTTGTCAGAGTATCCCAGATAATTTTGGCTGTTTTTATCTCAGGATACTTGACAAAACTTCGTCAGCTATAGCTAAGTGTAAATTAGCAACAGCATTATCATTCATCTCGTTCCACTTTTCATCATCCGCAATCTCCACCGGTATATCTCCAATAGCCGCCAAGCAATTCTCCTTTCTTAAAACTGCTTGTATCTTTATTTTCCACAGCATAAAATTGCTTCCATTAAACTTTGCTATCTCGTATCTTCCCGCCATTATGTCTACAACAATTTTAGTAGACCGGAAAAATAATCTCGCCTTAAATAAAAAATCTAAAAAATTCTTTTTCTGATGTGGAAGATCAGTCTAGGCTGCAACCACAGAGCATACTCAGAATTTTAAAAAATTTTAAACCAAGGCTCTGATACCACTTGTTGGTCCCACGTGCGGAATTTGAGACAATAAAACCCGAAAATAAAGAATAAACTGGACACCGAGATTTACGTAGAAAACCACTAAAAATTATTAGGGTAAAAAACCACGGGCAAGATGAAAAGAATTTCACTATAATATTTTGTGGTGTACAACTCACTCACTGTGTTTCCAAAGAGAACACACACTCTCTTAATACAGGAGAACAAAACACATCACAAATATTATAGAACTAAGCACTCAAATGCTTATAAGATGAGAGAAAACTCGAAGAAGGGATGATTTCAGAATGAAGGGGAGAGCTCTATTTATAGAGCCTCTGTCAGTGTGAATACGCGTATGAACATTCCTCGACAAATTTGATTCAAATTTGCCAACTGTCCCTTTCATCCATTTAATTGTCTCTGACTATTCTTGCCGACAAATGCGAGCTTAAAATAATCATAATTCTCTCTGCTGACTTCCTCCTTTTCGCAACGCTTCTCCAAAGTCCCCACATGCGTTAGTTTTTGCAAAGCATAACAATCCAATCCAGAAAATCAAGACGAATACGCATTGAAGTGTGAGACGAAAGGATCGGGTGGGGATATAATCCATGGGTATTGCCGAAGAATCGTGACATTCTCTGCTTATTGCAGTGGAGATGCGTGTGAAAATGGACATTGAAATTTTTTATATGGGACATAGGATGAAACAGAATATCGTTGGTGTAGGAGAAAATTATGTAATCGGAAATATTTGGTTTAAGCATTTACTGTTACATTGAAGACAATTATGTCCGATAGACTCTCAAGAACAAATTTTGTAAATATCATTTTTTATGTCAAAAATATTTATTATTATTTATTATTAATAGAAATAAAATTGACAATGAGATAATCTCACAAAAAATTTAAGAATGGGTCTCACGTGAGACCGTCTCACGGATCTTAATCTGTGAGACGTGTCAACCCTACCGATATTCACAATAAAAAATAATACTCTTATCATAAAAAGTAATATTTTTTCATGGATGACCCAAATAAGAGATCCATCTCACAAATATGACTCGTGAGACCGTCTCACACAAGTTTTTGTCAAAATTTATTATAAAAACATTATAGATATAAAATAAATTTGGACCACCCCTGGATATTGAATCTACTTGCATTCTTATTGATTATGGAGTGGTCTCTTGTGAGACGGTCTCGCGAATCTTTATCTGTGAGACGAGTCAATCCTACTAATATTCACAATAAAAAGTAATAACCTTAGCATAAAAAGTAATATTTTTCATGAACAACTCAAATAAAATATCCGTCTCACAAAATATGACCCATGAGACCGTCTTACATAAGTCTTTGTCTTGATTACGTGTCTAGTTCATTTCCCATTTTTCACTTGGAAAAATTGTTTAAAAAAAACATATTTAATAATCTTTACCATAAAGATTCAAAAGTGCTATTTCTACATAGAAAATTGTCCATTGTGAATTACAAATGGAAGAATCAAAATCATATTATATATAAGTAATAAATAATTATCTTTTTTTTTTGGTTCACATGGTGTATGCACAAAAAAGAGGACTTTATATTACAATCACATGATCGCCTGGTCCAGCTTGTTCCTAACTCCAATCATTATAATCATACACTTGGATGCATAGAAAATGGGGCCATGCCCATTCGCACCCTTTTGTCCAGTTTCCTTCAAAATCATACAATTTATTTTTTAATTTGAATATAAATAGGTATTTAGAAAATAATATTCATGCTAGATTAAAATGACATTATATATGTATGTATAATATATGTGCAGAATAATGGCTAAAACAATTGTTTTGAATTAAAGATTCAATCTTTATTTTTGTTGACATCGAAATTACTGAGGAAAACCTGTGGAGTGTCAGAGGATCGGTGGGAGTGCTTCTGCTTATGTATAAAGATCTTTTTTATTAAGTTTTTTTTTTTTTTTTGGGTTTTTTGAAGGATAAAGATGTTTTCTTTCCCAGCTATATTATTTAGTTATGGCTTACTGCTAAGTACATTTTCAAGGTGAGAGAAAAGTTTACTGGAAATGAGCTTCCATTTCCAAATCCACGTTTTGGATCTAACAATTTTGACCTGTATCATCTCCTAAAATCTGCGGAATATAAGACAGAATGAGGGTTTTGGGGGATTCCTGGTGTTTCTGCAGCGGAGGTGGCAAGTCGGAGAGAATGAAGGCAGCTATTTTCTCCGGCAAGGCGATGGCAATGGCAAGAATCCACGGAGGAGGCACCGGATTCTTGATCCACCGGAATCTGCTTCTCACCACCCACGCTAATCTCCCCTCCGTCGCCGCTGCGGCGACCGCCGACATTAGGCTCCAGAATGGATTTGCCCCTAGCCTTTTTCCTCATAGGTCAGTTTAGAATGTCGTTTTCGTTCCTTCTTTTTGGGCTTTGGGTCTGTGTTGAGCTAGAGATGAATGCATGTGCTCTATGTGTGCTTTGTGAGGGATTTATGTTGTTTGAGGTTTGCCGAGAGATGGTTGATGAAATCTGGGGAAGTTTCAAGAATCACTAAATTTTGATGGGTAAATGAGCTTTTTGTGTTGTGTCAATTGTTGGAAGCCTGGAGTTGATTTTGGATCTGGTAGAATTTGCCTTTTTAGGTTTGAATGAAGATAGTTGCTTAAATTATTATCGCGGTGAATTCAACAGTTATTATTGGCGAAAAAGTATGTCAATTTTAAGTGGGAAGAACGCCTTTTTTTTAATGGGAAATGTACTGATAATGGACTCACCAGTTAACTGTCGAGTTAATTGATATTCAGTTCTCCGATGTAGCCTGCTATCATTTTCATTGTCACTGTCACTGCGATAAAGTTGGTTCATAAGATGTTTGAACTTGATTAGATTCGTGAGTGTGTGATACAGGTGTACCAAACACGTAAATTTCCTTTTTTCAACTTAAAATACCAAAAAAAGACACATGAAGTTAACTAATCTGTTCCAGGGTAACTTTATGTAAAAAAAATTTATGAAATGGATGATTGTGATAGCAAAAGCATGTTGGTACAAGTCTTAGAAACGAGGAGGTAGATGCTGGAAAAGCTTCACCCTTTGTAGGTCTCTGATCTGGCTTTTCGAGTTAGGCGGAACCTAAATTCTAACGTGGCTCTGGAAATTGGGGGCCTAGAGTCCTAGACCCAATAACACGTATGGTTGTGCTATGTCTCTCACCATGTGTTCTAGGCTTGTTACAGTTGCTGATATTGCTATAACCCATGGTCTCTTAATCATCCCACCCTGAATCTTGAGGTATAACAGGTCTAAGAGGTGTATTCTAAATGTTACGAAAAGTTTTCTATGGAGAAAGAAACATTGTTCTCCCAGGTAAGTTGAAATTTCAACAAATTTTGAATTATATCAACCAGAGAGGTGTCCACTCTTGGATCCACCATCCTTAAGTAGAAATTGGGCGAATCTCACTAGGAAGGTGATTGGCTAGCCTTCGTTCATTTCTTGTTGGTTATGGTTGTCCTATGTTACCACCACAACAACATATATTTCTTTATTGGTGGTTGAGAGAGATGAAGCTTCATCAATGACTTGCTTTGAACTTTTGATCATTAACCACTTAGATTTGGATGTACAACCCAAACTGAAATTACTGCTGGAATTTCTATTTTGTGCCTGACACGCATAGTTGCATCTCTCATAAACGTGATACTTTTTTAACTTACAATTGACTGTCGAAATTCTTGTGTTTTAAAATAAAAAATCAGTGCATGATGAAAACAACGGGGATTTTTTTTCCCAGCATTAGCCTATTCAGCATTGAATCGTTACCTATGCATCTAAGGCTGTCTTTTAACATATGGAAAATTAGGAATCATGTAACAGCTTGTATATTATATCACGACAAAACTTCAAATATTATTCAAAGTAACAGTTGGTGTGAAGTATTTTATATCATTAATGATTAGTTGTGGTGGGAACTGGGGAGGATGAATCCTGGGACTTTCATGTCTAAGAATGGCCTCTAGCTTTCAACCAAGTCACTAGCTTCACTTTCCCCCTTGTGGAATTGGCAAACAAGATCATACGGTGCCATTTATACTCTATAATGGCCTGTTCACCAGTAAACATCATATTTTACTCCAATTCCTTTTTTGGCTCCAAAGGGTACGTCGGATTCTGTGTATTTGGAAGGTCTCAGGACACGGTTTTAATTGATTTTTTGGAACTGTAAGTCGAGGAACAGCTCCTTGGATTATTTTTTACCTTGATTGACAATCTTGTGATATAAATCATGATTTTCTAGGGGCTAGTCACACGGAAGTGAATTTCCCTGTCTTCTCAATGTGTGATTGGATGTGATATTTTTTTTGTTAAAAAAGGAGCATAAACTCATCCGATGCATGTCCTAATTTTTTTTTTAATTTTTCCAGATTCTTTATTACGAGCTCTGTTCTTGATCTGACAATTGTAGGGCTTGATGCCCTAGATGGAGAGTCGAATGCACAAGCACAGCCTCACTACTTGAAAACTTGTTCAAAGTCAAATTTGGAACTTGGAAGCATGGTTTATCTTTTAGGATATACGGAGAAACAGGAGTTGGCTGTGGGTGAAGGCAAGGTGGTTATAGCTACAGACAATCTGATAAAGCTGTCAACCGATGGAGTGACTTGGAGTGCGGGCTCTGCTGGTTTTGATATTCATGGAAATCTCGCTTTCATGGTTTGTGATCCTATGAAGCTTGCAACATCACCAAACACTAAATCCTCTTCTACGTCAACTTCTTCAACTTCATCATGGAAGAAAGATGTGCCCATGCAATTTGGTATCCCTATCCCGATCATCTGTGATTGGTTAAACCAGCACTGGGAAGGTAACTTCGACGAACTTAACAAACCTAAGTTACCTTTGATACGGTTGATGTCTACTGGTCAGAAAAGTGAGCATTCTTGTGCATCATTCACAATGCGACGAGTTTTTAAGGCAACTGAAGGTGAAAACATGGGGACACCAACATCCTCGACTTTGACTGGTGACCCACAAGTTGCAACTCATATCCAGGGGATTCCAACTCCGGCTATTTACGAGTCCCCAGTGCTAACTTCGTTCCCAGTGAAGAAAAAGGATGTCACTCAGATTCAGCTTTTGGACATCAATTTTCCACCTAGAACTGTTAAAGCTTCACTCTCACCTCAACCATCAAGAAAAGTGCTGGCCAACTGTGATCAAAATTATGCCAAAAACTCATCTCAGCTACCACCCGAAGGACAACGGCTTCATGATGTAGGACCATCCAGCCCCATGGTAGACGCTGAATCAACAGGGTCAGTCAACGGGGCTGCCCATATTGATATCCAATCAAGTTCTTCGCCCATTGAGATACTAGAAGCACCGCGTGAATACAGTAGTGAAGGAGAAACGACCATGTACTCTGCCGAAACGGCTGAAAGCCGTAACTATACCAGTCCTAGAGAGGGAATGTTTTATCAAGTAGGGAGGAGCCAAAGTTGTGTCAACTACAACCGATGGGGGCCAATGCCGAAAAATTTAGTTGCCTGTGGGGCAATGCTGGAAAGGCACAGAAGCTTTATGCAAGGAAGGCATGTTTATTCTCAAGTGACAACTTCTCAGAGAAGCAACGACTACTTTAGTCCGACGGTTTCTTCAATAATGAAGAAGCGGAACAATTTGGAGCAACAAAACAGGCCAAGGCAAAGTGCAGTCCATTCGTCTCCACGGTGGTTGTTCTAACAGCTAATGGTACATTATAACTTTTCTTTATATATGATGAAATATATATGGACTGCACATACCTCCAGCTCGCCTCTACCATATACATGTAATTAATTACATCTTCTTGATCAATAAGAAAATTGCACAATGAGCTTCTCTGAAATGGGAAATGTTATCGCCAATGGTAGTAGAGAAACACTTGTCCATAAACATGATTGAATGTGAAGTCACAGAGGTTGAAGTTTTCGGTCCAGAATTGGCTTTCTTGTTGAACTGTTTGTGATGGTCTTTTCAAGTAGTCAAATGGTACGTGAATAAGTTATCACACAAGGATGGATCGTGTATGTGACAAACATGTTTGGTGGAGATTGAATATGAATTTAGGATAATTTAAACAAATTTTTCAGGGGAGTGAACATCGATCCACAGGGGAAGCCCTGAATGAGAGAATGAAGAGATTTTAATTATGCATGACGAGCTTTAGAACGGAGAGATTCATTTGATCTGACCCATTTCAAATAGCACGGGGTTATGTTTCATTTAGCACTGGGACAGAAATTTCTTTCACGATGCAAAATTTCAAAATTTATAGCTTGTTGCAAGTAGAAGGGAAATGAATCCCAGAACTCATATCCTGCCCAATATTCTATACTACATTTCACAATGTGATTAATCGCGGGAGTCTAGAGCAGTATGTGATCGTTATCTCACACCTTTAGTTGCTGAAATTTTAAAATATTGAATATATATATAAGTTAAGTTTATTTTCACTCATACAAAAATAACAATGATTTATCCAACACACCAAAATGACCGGGGGAATTCGATTCTTTCAAGAGTGGTTGATGTTCATATTCAGATATGTACTTTGTTTTTCAACAATAAGATTAGATATAAAAATCATATTTTCTCCTTTCATCAAATTTATGTTGAACCTGTACTCTAAATTTGCAATGAGGTTCATCTGTTGGAACGGCTACAAAAAATCAGCGTCCACACGCTCGGCGATTCTGTGTGCCTCCTCCTCTGTCGCCGGAACCACCTTTCGAATCCTATGACCATTATTCATCATTGCCTTCGCCTCTGGACGAACGGTGAATGTGAAGTAAAACCTGTTAGACACCTATTTATCAAAAGTACGAAGCATATCAATTAATCGATAAGAATTCAAATGAAGCATATTAGCAACCAATGAATATATTTTTAACTCATTTTTGATATTATTAAGAGACCAGCCACCTCTTTTTTGTACATCTAAGTCATATTTGAATATAACGCGCGTGTCTCGTATACGCATGCATGCACAGATGGTCGTTAAACGAGATCAAAATTTAGAAAATATTTGTTTTCCGTATTTAGTGTAAGAGAGATACCTCACTAGACCTGAATTCAGGCCTCGTAACATGAGCGACAACTTCTACGTGGATTAGGGGCCGATCCGAATCCTGGAATTCTGTGTACAATACACATGATTTGAAACGTAAGAAGTCTCCGACATCCACCTGTATTGTTCATCAAAATGACAATTGATTAGCCATTGAACGACTATTGTAGCATTTGGCATGACAAATTACTTCTTTAAATGTTACTGAATTTTACTATCTGTAAAAAATCAAATAAGATATAAACATATACTCGTACCGGTTTCAAAAAATCAACATGATCAACTTCCATAAAGGATGGCATCACTCCAGCAAACACATAGCATGTTGAAAAAGCTAATTCGAATGCTCGGAGCATCAGAAACCCTCCAAAGATCCTACCATGAATGTTTCTTTGCTGTGGCTGACAAATTAAAGAGTTCTCGAGGCGAGTATCTCTAAGAAGAATGCAGTCTCTGTCTGCCAAGGCTGGCATGTCACAGAAGATGCGTCCCTCAGCTAGTAATGCTTTGAATCTGTTCACCTCTCCATTTTCACTAACTTTTTTATCACCATTTAACTTATTTTTTCTCAGTTTGCTTCTTAGTTCTGCAGCCTCATAGAGCAACTTCTCTTGTTCTGTTTCTGGTGCTAGTCGATTCACAGGAGCAGCTTTACCCGTCTTATAATCACGAGCCACAAAAATAAAGTTCGCGGTCAAGGCAACTGAATCGGTGTCTTCAGCTATCACAGTGAAGAATAACTTCTTTTAGTTAAAGATCTATCTTAATTAATTTAACTTTGGCAGAACTTCAAGATTTTAGCTTTATCCTCTCTTTTGGGTCGACTAGACATTCCGTAAGATCGAGTATTTGTCCCTATTACTCAAAAATTTTAAATCACGACCAAAACGACCTATTTTAATCAATGTGCAATTTGATATCAATTTTAAGACCAAACATTTGTCATTAATACGAAAAGCTACACTCAGGTGTTAGTGGTGTGACAAATATTTTTCATAGCAAAACAGCCCAAGCACAATATTTTGATAGTCAACTCACATACACAACCATACGGACAACAGGACAGTGATTGCTGCTCGGCCCGTTTCAACTTCCAAGTCAGGCAGATGTGGATAATAGAATCAAGGGAATAATTTGAAGACAAAACTGGTATTGGCTAGAGAAGAAAGTACCGGTGGCAGGCTGAGTCACATCGAGCTGAATCTCAATTGAAGACCGGCCAACCCAAATTACAGCACCAGATAAATTCAGATCAACGTCAACAAAAATTGGCTTCTTTAGCACCATTTTGTCAACAGAAGCAGTCACCAGATAGAGCGGTCTCGTAGTGCTATCATCATCTGAACAGTGCTATATCACACAAGGAAGAAATGAAAAATTACAAAACAAAGAACGTTTTTTCTACTCCAACCTAGCACCCTTCTCACAAACAAGGTTATTCCTATCATGATTTGTATAGTCCAATCAAATACAGCAAAGGGCGAAGGGATAAATCTGGCTATCTGAGAAAATTAGAGGCCTGAAACAAATCGATGTTAAAAGCTACAGCAATACAAAATGTATACACCATCCAGATGCAAGGCTGAGTACAAACATCGAATATAAACACACTGAAAGAAAAAAGCTATCTTGAAAGCATTTTACCTTGACAGATATGGTTCCTGCAAGAGCATCAAGATCTTCAAGCAACTTCCCAATTCTGACTTCATTCCAAGGATCCCTATATTGCTCTCTCAGCGTATAATCACTAGAGAAATTGTACAGAATAGTCATTCTGCTCTGTGATGGTTTTTTTGTGAGCAATTCACTCTGTGGGGGAGCATCAAGCGGAGGATCAAGAAGCCTTTCAAAGATCTTAGACCTTGTTTCCCAAAGGGTAGTTGTGACAGGTGAGTGGTACATTCCAGGCCACAAACTAAAAGGCTTCCTTATTGAAGATTTGGATTCACATTTCTCGGGAGAGTACTCAAATGGTGAAGTAAAATTGGAATAAATTGGAATTAGATTTGGGGAAGTGGGATTGGACTCCATTGAATTGAAAATAGAACTGAGAATATTACCTGAACAAGGAAAAT
Organism: Primulina tabacum; assembly: GCF_025594145.1. NCBI lineage: Eukaryota > Viridiplantae > Streptophyta > Magnoliopsida > Lamiales > Gesneriaceae > Primulina > Primulina tabacum. The sequence goes on from NC_134557.1 coordinate 6,670,872, forward strand.
GAATGGTGATTCTTGAATACTGATTCTTGATGAAATTTCAGACTGAAATAAGGATACTCGGGAAAATTACTCAAGTGGGTAGCAACAATCCAGAGAAAAACACCAGAAAGTGAGAAATTGGAAGCGGAAGAGGGAGAACGACGAGATTTTCACAGATTAGTTAAGGGCGTGGCCGGCTTCGGAGAAAGCGAGCTCAGCGGCATTATTACATGATCAACTCCTACTTTGATTCTGACAAAACTGCAAAATTCCCTAACCGTTGTGCTTTTTTATATTATAATATAAATATGCTTTGATTCTGACAAAACTGCAACATTCCCTCACCGTTGTGTGCTTTTTTATATTATAAATATGCTTAGAATAAAAAGGTTAAAACCTAGAAAAATACGTCATTCAATTGGACAGAAAAAGTAGCAAAGATTGTTTTATTTTCAATTTTATTTTATATTAAATATCGCTTGTTTTGAAATCAGTTATTCTACTAAAAAGGAAATGGAATTTTGAAGATTTTGCATGGGTTGGACCAAGTGTAATATTTTGATCGTATTTTGCAACACACACAGATTCATGGTTTGACAACAAATTTTATCTTGATGACATATTTGGATACAAAATATGGACAATATAGTGCGAACGAAACAGAGGCCAATACAGTTTCTTGGTTAAAGGAGCTGCTTGAATAACAAAGTCGAGCTAGAAAACAACAGATGTTCTACAGAAGCTGGTGTCTAAATTCATTTACTATATACCACCAGCAAAAATTTTATTTAAGTTAATATATATTATACACAGCCCAAATACAGCAGCAATTAAAATAGATACTGCTGCTGATAATATTTCAGACTTATAGACCAAACTGCTTAATCAGCGAGCAGCTGCGTGCTAGCCCCCAATGGTTAGCCCTGGTGCAGTAGTCCCTTGCAGCTAGCCCCGAATGGTTAGCCCTGGTGCAGTAGTCCCCATCACTCGTGCCACAGGCTCGGTGACTTTAGTTGTCAACTTCCCGTTAGCGACAATGGTTGCACGTTTCTCGTAGGGCGAATTATGCACACCAATGGCAGCCCTGCCTGATGGGTCAAGGTTTTTGGACCAAGATTCGTCCCATGCCACAGCAGTAGCAGTGCTGCACGCCACACTGGCACCACCTGGGACAGTGAGGCTGGCCGACTTCTGCATTGGAAAATAATGGTGATGTATCATGATATCGCCCTTTTCTAAGCCAAGAAGTAGGCACGGATTCATTCGCGCATCTGAAACAAACCATACCTGTGGGAAGAATCTGTCGAATATCATTCTGTAATAGTAGGCCTCCTTTGTGATTGGAGTATTATGGGGAAAGATATGCGCAGCATTGAGCATCATCCTGTCATTGACCTGTTAAGAGAACGTACCGAATCCATTTATCATTTTGTATTGCAGAAATGCCCGATACAACAGGCTGAGGAGTAAAAAGAAGAAAAAATATCAATTTTTCAAAAAAAAAAATCATGATCGGATGTAGGCAGAAGTTAAAATACTAATTTAGTTGCTCTTCAAATTTGTGTAAATTTTAGCCACAGGTTCGACAGATCTTGCTGCCTAAATATGTTTACCAAAAAATTAGTCGTCGCAAAGAATGAGAATACAGAAGAGTTGAGATTCAGCCATTTAGTGAAAGTTATACAATACATACATGGTGTTCAGCATGAGCTTTGAGTCCATCAATCCAACTATAGCCCACACCATCGCTAAATTGTTCCTTTTGCCTGTAGAGAATATGCTGCAAGAATCCAACCAGAAAAATTTGGGAGACCTTTTTCAAATTATAAATATTTATCTACATGCAAGCATATGAGCGGATCAATCTTAAATACCTTTGGAAGATAAGGGCGCTCCACATCGTCGAAGGCCTTCCTTAAAATCCACTTCTCAATACGTTTTTGCTCTGGTTTGATCTGAGACAGAGAAAATATGGAAATTAATTTGATAATACAAAAGTTTATAATGAAAACTGGGAATATGAGCCTTACCATTTTCCACTCAGGGTCAATGTTCATTGCAGCATTCACAAATTCCTTGTCTAAAAATGGAACTCGCGCCTCTAAACCCCAAGCAGAAGTTGCCTTATTTGCTCGCAAACAATCATATTGGTGAAGGGCCTTAATCTGTATTTATGTAAAGCTTAAATAAATTTGACATCATCAAGGTTCTTCAGTCTTTTTAGAAATGGTAGATCATTTCACATTTTATACCTTGCGGCAAGTTTCACGATGGAATTCATCCTTGTTAGGCGCCTTATGGAAGTATAAATAACCACCAAAAATCTCATCCGAGCCTTCACCTGATAAGACCATTTTCACTCCAAGTGATTTGATCTTACGTGACATAAGGAACATGGGAGTGCTAGCTCGAATTGTAGTTACATCATATGTTTCAATATGATATATCACATCCTCAATCGCATCGATACCATCCTGCAACATAGCATAAAAGATTAGTTGTCTCAAGAACACGAATAAAATTCAGACAAAAATCAAACGAAAATCCCATGTAGGCTCAAAAAGGCAAACCTGAACTGTGAAATGAAATTCATGGTGAACAGTACCCAAATAATCAGCAACTTCTCTTGCAGCTTTCAGATCAGGTGACCCCTAAACAAGAAAAGATAAAAATCTTTCGTGTTGAGAAAAATGATAAACTCTAAATTTTCGGGATGATGGTGACTGACCTCAAGGCCAACACAGAAAGAATGCAGCTGCACTCCCCAATGTTTAGCAGCTTTCGTGCCCGTCAAGTGACGAGCAGTAACAGCAGCAACTAATGATGAATCAAGTCCTCCCGATAAAAGAACTCCAAATGGAACATCAGTCATTAGCCTCTTAATAACGGCCTGAATGATTTTTCAGCAAAAAAATAAACAAACCTATAACATCTTTTTTATTTACCGAATTAGTCTTGCATAAATTTGCAAACAGCCTCACTTTTTCAAAAGCACGCCTCAGGTCTAAAGGTTCATATGGGGTTGAAGGAATGGCCTCGGAGAACCATGGAGGATTGTACCATCTTCGAAGACCGGCCATCTTGCTCGAATACAAGTGCCCCGGAGGGAAAACTTCAAAATGCTCACATTCATCATTCAACCCTTTCAGCTCCGATGATATCCAAACCGAACCTATATCAATAACTTGAGGTTAAAATATCCCAACACCACTGTTTATGGAATTAAAAATTTCATTCGCCATGAATAAAAAAAAGGTCATAGATTACTCAGAAACACTACCTTCAAGTCCCCAGCCGATATACAAGGAAGTGATCCCAATGGCGTCACGGGCAGCAAGAAAGCTGTTATCCCGAGTATCGAGCAACACAAATGAGAACATTCCATCCAGCATATCCACAAAATTCTCTCCATGCTCTTCATACTGATTTTTAAAACAAAAAAAGATAGCCCATTTCATTGTTAAGTCACTTAAACAGATTAACATCAAGAAATAACAAACACAAATTTCTCTGCCTCCACAGGCATTTGTCCGACAAAAATGAAACACTCACTAGATGAGCTATAACATCGCAATCACTTCCAGTTCGGAACTTGTGATTAGGCAAATTCTTACGCAATGCCTCATGGTTGTAGATTTCTCCATTTACCTGAATTCAGGAGTAATATATCAAGAGTGAATAGTTTTCAATCCACACCTCCTCTGAATCATGACAACGTAAGGATATCTTTCAGAACTTATATTATTATTATTTCTATCAATTCTATTCAAGACAAAAAAAAAAGATTCTGAGTCAATATCCAAAATTTCCCCAAAAAAATAACCACCAAAACCATTGCAAATATAACTTTTTCCGAGACCAAAAAACTTGCCGTGACTACAATCTTGCCATCTTCATTGAAGAGGGGTTGGTCGCCAGAGGCTGGATCCACAATTGCTAGCCTTTGGTGGGACAAATAGCAGTCTCCATGCTGATAAAGTCCACTCCAATCAGGTCCCCTGTGCTTCAATCTATCCAACAACTAGATATCAGCTACTATTCAATTTATGCAATCTAACTAGAATTTGCACCCACAGTAAAAACCAACAAATGTCAAATACTTCATTCCAGTTTAGATTTTTAGTTCCAATAACAAATACATCTCTTATTCATAAATAAATAACACATACGTAGAGATGGACCCAAGAATTGGCGCCTCGAGCCCAGACTTTTCGACTAGATAACTATATGTATATACATAGAGAGAAACACACACACAAAATGACTCGTAAATAGACGACGATTTCTTTGATTTGAATTTAAAATTTTCGTAAACTGCTAGGAACAAAAAAATTGTAGAATTGCCATTTTTGTCGAATAAATTTGTCTATTGGCCATTGATTTTGGTCGTTCGTTGGATCAAAATTGGAATTTGTTTACATATTTTTAAAAAAAATTACAATTTTAATATTTATGGTGTGTCGGATGGGTGGCACAATCTTATGCAGGAAAGATGAGTGAAACTATTAGAAATAAACAAAGATAAGGAGACTAATATATTACATGCTAGTGATTTTTTTATCAAAGTTACGTTGTGTGTTTGCTTGTACAGTTTTTTATAATTAATTTAATTTATATTTAAATAATGAATGAGCATACAATCTCATTAAATAGATACTCTATCCATTAAGTTATATACGTTAAATAACAAATATTTTGCATTAAAACCGATATTTTATTAAAATATATAATTATAAAAACAGGCAATGACATCAAAATTTTTGGATCAATGAGCAAATAAATAGATAAGGCCAAAATTGCAACTGCATCACACAGAAGATTTAAGACGGACTCCAAAATGCATTATTACGGAAGAGGGAAAAAAAGGATCATTATTATTATAAAAATATATATTTTAAGGAGAACGAGAAACCAAAACCAGACTTTTTCAACTTGGTATGGAGTAAAAATTTTCATGCATGAAAATAAACTTGGTAGAATAAAATAATTCATCAGTCCCACTGTCCATTCAAAGTAAGTAGCTTTCTAACAAAAAAGGGTCTTGGGTTCAGCATCACAAGAGGGTCGGAATAGAATATATCATCTGGATTATCCATTTGTAAACTCGTTATTTTCACTTACACTCGTTGCAAAAATCGAAAATTTTTACGTTCCTAGATCCTTATGCCTATTAAATAATTGAGGAAAAAGCAAATGCACACAAAAAACTGAGTAAAACAAACCAAAAATCAAAGGAAATAACCTGCGTGAAAGCTCGAGGACCCGAACCCTCTTGGCTTGACAGTCATCGGAACAACCCAAAACTGCTAGTATCCCACACATGATCACTACTTCCAGGCTGGAAAATCACAATATCTTATTCCAAAGAAACAAAACTGCAAATTCCAATAATATAATTAAACAGTTACAAAACGGAAAACAGAAGCAAATAGAAACTCAAAAGTCGTGATTTGAGGGAGGGAAGCACAAGACACTGTGATCCTAAGAAGATGTGAGAGACGTACGCAAAAAAAAAAAAAAACACAAAAAATAATCTTTGAATCGGTCTCTGATCTCGTTTTGAAATGCTTGTTTGTGTTGAATGCACCGCTTGCAATGGCTTATTTATAGCCAAAAGTGGGGGGGTGGCAGAAAATGACCCCCCATGCGGCGACTCTTCCTCGCCAATTTTCTTAATTAATTTTCTCTTTATGCGGCGACGCTGCTGATCTAACGTTATCCATTTATTATACATTGTCCAACAACATTTTCACGTGTGGCACCCAACTTTGATAAGTTTTTTTCTAAAAAAAAACAATCGATTGATTTAAAATATTCACTGTATTATTTGTGGTCACATGCCATCCACGGGGGAATGGATGAGGTTCCCCAATCCATATTTTAAATTTTTTAAAAATATGTTTTGGATGATATTATCATCATCAAATGAAATCTTTTGCGTCACCTTTTATTTCATCATTTGCATTCCTTGGGATGTTATGTATTTCACTTGGCACAAAGAATGAACTATGCCCTTTTGTTTTCGGGTACGTTTTATCGAGTTTTTGCTACCCATCGAGTGATTTGTCTATATATTTTTCATGTAGAGTATGTATGTCAAACATATAACTCACGTATTTGAGTAATTATTATTTTTTGATAATCTATAACCGGATAATATGTTCGTGTTCATTGTATCATTTTAGATGTGTCTCCTTCGCTCTAATTAAGGGCAAAAACTTGTGTGAGACGATCTCACGGTCGTATTTTGTGAGACGTATCTCTTATTTGGTCATCCATAAAAAAATATTAATTTTTATGCTAAAAATATTAGTTTTTATTGTGAATATCGGTAGGGTTGACCCGTCTCACAGATAAAGATTCGTGAGATCGTCTCACAAGAGATCTACTCCTAATTAAGAATGTGCCATAGTCATACGATCTTCCAATCTTTAGAGCAAACAACCTTCAACTTTGATGGGATTGGGAAGTTCCATCCCCCGTAATATACATACCATCCTTTCTTATTTTTAGATGCCGATTGAAATTTGGACAGTCCACCTCATTTTTAAGTTTTTTTGCTGAGATATTATTTCACAAATTCAAGCATTTTGAAATATAGTATCCATATCTACACCTATATCCATATCTACAATAAAATTAATATATTATTGGATATTATTGGATAAGAGACATTTTATCTTCGACACAAAAAAAACTTTTCCCCAAAACCTGTTTTTATCGGAAACTATAATTAATGATAATAAAACAACTCGAATCTTTTAAATTCTACGACAGTAATTGATATCATAATAAGCACAATATTAAACAACTAACGCCGACTACGATAAAATTATGCATGGTTCGTTGGCTATAAATTACAATATCTTTTTTCAACTACGTCAATTTTTAAAATCACTCGAGATTACAAATATATAACTAATTTTATTGTCTCTATCGTTATCTTTGCGTTAACTACTTGCTAACTGAAATCGCGATTTTATTATGTATTATCCAAAATATAAAATTTTTTATTTATTTTTAAGAAATTAATTAATGATGACCTTATCCATCACAAGAAGTCAAATTTTTTTAATTGGTTTGGGCCAAATGGCGAACCCTTAGCCATCGATTGTTGGAGTGGACCAAACACACGTCCGGTTCCCGTTAAACCGGCCCACGCGGGCCTCTTCCGCTTCCCGAATGTCTATGGATAAGCTCGGTTGTGATTGTTACAAAATCCTACTAAAACATTGGTGTCTGCCATGAATTTTCAAAAAGAAACGAAAATTAAACACAATTAAACTAAGATTTTAAATATAACCATTATTGGCTCTTCTTCCCATATATAAATAAAAATAATTATTTGGATTAATTAAATCGCAGATATGATATCTTATCCCAGTGTAGATAATACTTAATTAAACATTTAAAAGGGAATGGGCAACATTAAATTCGGTACATGCACACTTCCCCCTCCTTATATATTACGAGAGAACTAAGTCTCATGTCAGACAGACGATTTTATAAATTTATATTTGTAACGTGTGTTTATTCGATCTATATTTATAAATCAATGTAATATTTTTGGAGGAAGTCTTTTGTGAGACGATCTCACGAGTTTTTATCTGTGAGATGAGTCAACCTTACCGATATTCACAATAAAAAGTAATACTCTTAGCATAAAAAGTAATATTTTTTCATGAATGACCCAAATAAGAGATCTGTCTCACAAAATACGACCCGTGAGACCGTCTTACACAAGATTTTGCTATACTTTTGATACAAATCTATACTATATTATTAAGTGTGAGAACATCATAATAACTACCTAGATAAGACACCATCTTTTCTTTTCCAGTTTTACACTTGTATGATACTAATATTACACTTTTGTTTTTTGTTTTTTTTTTTAAATTTCAACACACTTTTATTTTTATTTTTTTTATTTCAACCATTCAAATATCAATTTAGTGCCTCCATAATTTTTCAAATTTCACTTTAGTCCATCAATAATGATAAAAAAGATTGTACACACACGCAACGCGTATACAGAGTAACTAGTAATAATAATTTTTCATATATCAGATCGGGTCGGAGATATCTCTTATATACACCAACCAATATCCAATAATTACTAGTGGACGCATATTCTTCTGCATCACTCCTCCTATTCATTCGGTTTCACCAAACAAAGTGTAGATAAACGTCATCGCAATTTAAAACTTTATTATTAATTTTTTAATAAAACAATTTATTTTTGGATCAAACGAAAATTTATTTTACCTTTCAAAATTTTTTTGCCTCTAAAAATATTATTATAATATTCTCTATTATTTTATAGACAAGTAATATATATGAAATCATTCGATCAGATAATTTTTTTAAAAAAATAACTATAAAATAAATAAATATAGTGTTGGTACGATAGAAGTACCCTGCCCTAGCAATATGATAAGAATCGCTCCTTGGGGAAAGGATAGAATAGGGGCACCATTTTGAAGCTGGCCTTCACGTTTGAACGTAGACATGATATAGTCTAAATTAAACTTTATCGAGATATTTTTTTTCTTTTGAATACAGACTTAAATATGTCTACATTAAATCGGCTACATGTAGGACTTGTAAACGAATCGAATCGAGTTGAATATGACAAAACTTTGAAGGCTCAAATTCGGATCGAATTAGTTTAAAAATATTTTTAAAAAATATTGTAAGACTGTCTCACGAGTAATTTTGTGACGGATCTCCGATCCAACTCATAAAAACCGTTACCTTTTATTCCAAAAATGGTATTTTTTATAATTGATATAGATCGATTCGACCTATCTGACATATATAAACTCATTAGACTGACTCACAAAAAGATTTCTTAACTCAATTTTTTTATGTTATACTATCAACTCAGCATTCATGTACATGACCTTTTTACACATAAACTTTTCAGTTCAATATTTTTGAGTTCGAGCTCGACTATGATTGAGCTTCTTGACTCAATCTCTACTAAATTAGACCTTTATAGTTCAAACCTTTTAAATGAGTTTCTATTTCAAGTTTTATATATCATAATGGATGAATTGACCATATATGTACAATCGTTTAAATTCAATCTTTACATACCATGTCTTATTATTTCAATATTTTATATATGTGTTTCTGGCTGATTTTTTTTTCGAATAATCAAACTTTGAAATAAATAAAAATACGTGATCAATTGATATTTCATTTTTCACATTAAATGATTCGTAAGTTTTTGAAGACTGTCACGTAACAACACATTTACGTTGTTGCTCGGATATATCGTAAATAATTGAAATTCAATTTTGTCACTTAAGAAAACTTCGTGGAGATCTCTCTTGAGCCCTCTAATTTGAAATCAACGCAGATTGCGGTATGTGTAACATAAAACAACGGTAAAAAATTGTGTGAGACGGTCTCACATGTCGTATTTTGTGATACAGATATCTTATTTGGGTCATCTATGAAAAAATATTACTTTTTATGTCAAGAGTATTATTTTTTATGTTAAGAATATTAATTTTTATTGTAAATATCGATAGAGTTGACCCGTCTCAAAAATAAAGATTCGTGAGACCATCTCACGAGATATCTCCTCTAAAACAAAAGAGTCGAATCGATGAAAATTTGGAACACTCCAACATTAATGAATAGAGATATTATTTGGAAGCTTATTCGAATCAAATTTTACACTACACAAACGAAAAAAAAAATCTGAACAATTGACTCAAAACAAAAAAAATCACACCCAATTCCAATATAGCATTATTTCAAGCAATTTTGCGATAATAATAAATAAATAATAAAAAATAGGATCCAAAGTAGAGAATTCAATATATATATATATATAAGAAATACAATAAATTCAAATTTTTGCCGCGCCACACGCCGTGTTGGTACACTTCGCGTTAGCTACCTGCCGATGTTTAAAATTCTTGGGTTTACCCGTTTCGATTTCTCCAAGGTGAGAGCTTGCGTCCTCCAACTTTACGTCTTTACCTACATCTCTATCCAAAAAATTTGGAAGGGATATTTCGGGAAATTCGAATATCAATCGTCAAAATTTGACCAATTTTACGTTAGAATGACATAAAAATTATGTGTGATCAAATTTTTGTCATTTCTTTGCACTAAGGGTATTATAATCATCTTTTATTATCATACAATTAATAATTTATTAGATACAACAGCGAAAAAAATATTTAAAATATTTTAAAATATAGTTTGGGCCCGTAAAAATTTCACGACATCTCCGTTAATAGGACATGTAGAAAGATCACACAACAATTTTATCAGTGACACTAAAACTATGACCTCAACAACACAAAATAACAGGCATACGAATGTCGGCCAGCTAAACCATACAATAACAAACTGGAGCCGGCAAGGCTCGACAACAATACAAATTAAGTCAAACAATGACACAAGGCTCCAAATAATAATACAAATATTCGGAACATCTCCCCAATAAAAATATAATGACTCCATAATACATATAAACATCTGAGAGACTTTACGACACGACCCAACCTCAACATGATCCACGTGGGACTCTAGTGACCTACCATGATGCATAAACAGCTACCACGGTAGCATCAGAATGAAACTTGAGTTAAGATATGAAACAATTAAATAACAACTATAAATAAGCATAAATATTGCATAAACATACTTATTAAATGCAAATGCAAATGCAATGCAAGTACTTGGGTGCAACAACAACCTGTAACGTGAGCCAACAAACAGTAAAATAACAACCTGAGTAACTCGAGCAATAACATACACATGGGAGCCACGCCATAACTGCATCTAAACTAGGGGTGTCAAAATCAGACACGACCCACTAACCCGATACGGTTCAACTCGAAAAAAATCATGTTTCATATATTGTATGTCTGAAAAAAAATTTATTGTATATTTATATCATAGATTTTCATAATTTAATATTTATTTTGAACATTTTTTTAAAATAATTGTTTATTTGATTTAGTAAATATACTTTATTTTTATACAATTTGACTTTCAAATTTAAATCATATATATGAGGGAGATTTTGTTATTATGTGTTGAAATTATTTTTTTGAATCTTATTTAATTTTCTTTAAAAATTTCAAAATCGGGTTATACGGGTTGATTCGTGTTCAGGTTTTGATTGAGAGTTTTCGGGTTGGCTCGGGTTCGGGTTGAGCAATTTTTGAATAGTATTATTGCTCAACCCGACCCACTCGAATTGACACCCTTAATCTAAACTGTCCTGGTCTAGCTAGGTATGTGAGGAACACCATGGTGTACTATCGAACTGTTACAATGACTTATCTTTATACCCCTACGATACAACAGGAAGACACGACATCGTAATATGCTATCACAATCACAAGTGAACTCACCACACATACAACACTATCATGGATGCGTGACTCATATCTAGGAAATCAAGAGTTCCAATGGACGTCTACATGATCATCCTGATATACGAGTAAGCAACAATATGTGCCAAGAATACAATATAACCGGAACCGGTTTACAACAATAGGACTCAATATGCAATGTCTTGATATAATTTCCTACATAAAATATGCCAAATAATTAACATATAAATATCAAAGTATTTAAATTCACATGAGCACATAGATGGTTAAGTGTTGACGTCACGGTCAAATTGGATGCCTTAGGCAGAAGATACTATATAAGTTTTTTTTATTATATATAAAAATTATTACATACGAGGTGATAATTAAATATATATAATTATCACTAATATCCAACATGCTATTTTAATTTATTAAATTATAAAAATAACATGTATAAACTAAAAAAACTCAATGAATTAACTCTCTAAACATAATCTCACGAGTCAAAAAATGAATCTACGTATAATATAAAAAAAATAAAAATCATCAAAATATGAAAATGTAAATAATTGATTTTTGTCACAAAATAAATACAAATTATAATTTTAATACTAATTATGATCAAATTGACTAAAATCAGGAAAAGAGCCAAATAAGCAAATTACAAGTTCACAAAATCTAGAAGATCGAAAATCAAATCAATTAAAAATAAAACATTAATCGCATCACATCCAATAAAAAACGACACGAAATATAATTGATATAATTTGAAAAATCTAAATCACCTGAGTGAAGCAAATTAACAAAAAAAAAGAAAGAGTTTTTTTTTAGGCAGAGAAAAGAGGACTAAAAATACAAAAAATTGACCACCAATTTAAAATTTTAGCAAAAAAATTGAGATAATTGCTAAGATTTTAAATAAAAAAACAAAAAAATAAAAAAAAAAAGATTAAAAAATTTGGAGGCCCCACCAAGGAGAGGGCCTAGTCAGTATTTACCGAAAAAGAATATATAGTACGATATCACAGATGATGGAGACCTTGTGCAGAAATCATGGTAGCCAATTCATTCGCCATTGACTCTTAGTGTGCAAAATATGTACTCAAAATGTGCAAAATTTAATTTGGGTGGATCAAGAAACAAAAATGTGCAAATTTGGTACTGTGTCAAGTATTTTTCCAGCTGGGGAATTTGGACATTCTTTGAAGCCCAAGCCTAACATGGGAGCATATATAATATAAATAAGAAATGTGCAAATCCTAAAATAACATAAGCAAGGGCAAAATACCATGCTGGTTTATACTTTGTGTCTACTAGCACTATTCATGATCTTGAATTCAAGTCATCCTCAAGGAAGATGAAGAAAATATCTTGATCCTCCTTCAAAAAAGCTGGGAAAATAAGCAAAAAAATAACATATAGAACACTTAATTCATAGTTTCTTAAGCTCAAACAGTTGAATAAAACCACAAAAGGTTTACAAGGTACATTGATCTCCTCAAGATTCATACAAAAAATAAACAAAAAATTACCATAAGCAATTAGAAAATGTCAGAAACACGACCCCACGAAGAAAGGCACCAAGAATTCCCAGTTTTTTTTTTCAATCTTCTCTATTAAGATTTTTAATATGAAAAATAAATGATATGGCAAAGGTCAAAACCATGAATGCGATCATAAAGGTCATAACAAGATGACCGTGCTTAAAATCATGGGTCTCAGAGCCAGCCTCAGAAGCCTGTGATAGCACGTCTATGTTGACTACTTCATTTTCAAGCTCACCTATAAAGTTCACGGCAATGAAACCGCAAATTTCACAAATTCTGCATTAAATAGATTTCATCAGATAAGATATAAAGTGGGAGGTTTACTGCAAGATTAAAATAAAACAAGTCAAACAAAGCATTTCTTCACGACCAATAATCCCATTTCGAGAAGTGCAGTAAGTCGTAAATAGGTGCCAGTAGGTTAACCACCATACACACACAATAAAAATAAAAAACGTTCAAAAGCATCTTTGTCAGTACCTGAATGAAAATTCATTTTCCATTAAATAGAAGCGTGCAGAACAACAAAAGACTGAAAAAGACGTAATCAAACAGCCGAAATTGAGTCTGTAAATTAAAAAATGAACTTGTTTTAGCTCATAGAAGATGAGAGATAAGAATCTACTCCACTAATCTCATAAATGCCAGTATTTTGGATGACAGGAACATTATATTTTGGACAACGAAATGGGAATAATACAAACGGGAACAAACTTGGATTACATGAACATGAGAAAAATACCGAAGTTATTGTGGTCCGAACATCAACAAGAAGCAAAACTGCAAAACATAATGATTCATTGTATACTAAACTCAGGTAATTACAACTGTCTCTGTGCTTTACATCAAATTATAATGAAACGTGATGTGTTGGACATCGCACTTGGTAGATCAAGTACTTTTGAGATAATTATTTTCGCATACATTACTATAGCAAGAAATGAATAAAACACTCTTTTCAAAGTGAGAAATCCACTCACAATCATGAGCCGATAAAGAAAGATGACGCATCTGACTTCAACAAGTCAGATCCATTTTCACCGTCCATTGCTCACATCGAAGCAAAGCCATCCCACAAATAAGAAACATATTACTTTTTGTCAAAACATGTTTAGTTATTTAAAACATTAACATAGGCCTGAGTGATAGTTTCCCTTTTAAATGCATTATTCATATACCTACTATAATATTCTAAATATTTTGGCCGATTTTTGTTCCATGAGAATATCACAAGCAATCAGATGTGGAATAGTGATCAAATCCAAACATGCATGATATTTACACCGTTTCCCAGACAGAATTCAGATAATTGATTTGATCACGAAAAGGGGATTTATCCTCTAAATCTATCTTTCAGCTATAAAGTAAAAAATTGTTTTCAATTAACAGATACAAGACAATTCTAGTAAGTTATAAATCCTTCTAAAATGATGGTTCTGTTATGTCATCCTAAAATAATTTCGGTTGTCGTTCCCATAACTCTATATCTTTATATTCATAAACATACAATCTAATACATACTAAGAAACTATAATGTTAAATTCAGGCTGGTATTAGGTTTAACATGTGAGAAACAAGATTAATATTTCGTGCAACAATTAGGGGTTAATGATGGAGACTTTTCTAACTTGAGTTGGACGCATAGTAACAGAATAATTCACATAGTAATAAGGAAGGAGGTTCCCATGTTCCAAGAAAATGATTTTGACAAACAAAAGCAATTACAAAACGCAGTAATAGTAGAACATATGGCATCTTATGCACCAAACTGCCATTGAAAAGGTATGCTTGTGGTTTAGAAATTGTTTTCCTGGCAATTAAATTCAAAATCAGTTTCACATTCTTTAATGCCAAAAAATTATTGCCATATTCAGTCAGTTCATTGTTAACTTTGAAATGAAAAAATGCGCTTAATTTCAAGCAGGAATTTCAAAATTCATATAACATGAATTTAAGAACATCCATTTCTTAAGAGAACTAAAATAATAAATCCTCAAAGAAATTAAATAAATATAGAAATCAATTGAATTGGCACTCACGGGTCTCCCTTGACTTCGAACCAAGTTTCAGCGCATTGCTTGTGGGCGACTGCCAAATCTCCTTTACAGCTACATCCCAATTCAACTCGAACCCCTTTAGAATCTTCATCTCCTTGACCATTGTCATAATTTCCCTCCGAATTTGAATGACAAATCCTGCATCTGAATCCTCTCTCTTCTACATTATTTTGCACATACGACTCTGATTCGCCAAATTCCAGATCAACCTCATCTTCCTCTGAACCTGGGAGGACTGGACAATCTAATATCTGTCGGCCTCTTGGAATGACAAGAGTGCCGGGAGACCCTCTAGAAGAGTTGCACTTGAGGAGGGACTCGTCTGTTAGGGCAACAGGCAGTGAGCCATCAGCGACGGCATCTGAGTCAGTTTCTGAAAAGTTAAAGCTGTCGCCGTCTGTTACAGTCCCACTACTGCATGCCAAAGAGGGCCTCCGAATGGGAGGACGATTGGGTTTTGTGTCGACGTGAATATCATCTGCAGTCAACATCTGAGAGAAAAAAGCCACAAAGAAGTCTAAAGCAAAAACAAAAAAACAAAGACAAAGGAGGGATTTTGTTCATGAATGGTAAAGATAAAAGATTGGAAAACAATGTTGGTGGATTTTCTATTCTTTGTTTCCCAATGGAGAGCATATATAATCTAATTTTAAATGCATGCAATATTGTGCCAATCCTAAAGTGAATTGTGCATCCACATTTAATGTACGTCTAAAAAGAAGAAGCACTACGTAAAAGGGACATCACATATGGGGTACTATTAAGCACCAACTTTTCAGCTATTTTCTGTTGTAAAATAAATGGCTGCTACATGCTAAATTCTTGCAGAATTTTTGAATTTCCTGAGTTTCTTTGGTCATTAAAGTTCCTCGGAAGACTAATATGAGTTTTAATGCAAGCTGATGTAGAAAATATTAAGTAAAACCATTCTATCAGGATTAGTTATAGCACATATTATCGAGGAAAAAAAATTTGCCTCAGGCGTATCAATGCGTAACTAGTTCGCAAAATGCAAGCAAAGTTAAATCAAGTGTTCACTCAAATTTCTTTAAGACTGTGACGATAGACTGGTATTCGTATATTTTGAGTTAAATCAAGTGCTCACTCAAAATGCAGGCAAAGTTAAATCAAGTGCTCACTCAAAGTTAAATGTGGTATTTGTAGACTCATGACATATTTACACACGTGAAACAATTCCCACGGTGATATTAATTTGCAATTACTAATTAAGAAGTTAGAAATCTGGACTCTATACAAGTACATGTTGAGAAGTTGTAATGTCGCATGCAGATTTTGACGTAGCAGTTTAAATGCAACCTCTGAAATTCTCAAAAGTCACCAAGGGGATATCACTGAATGAATTCTCTAAAATTGGACTCTCAAGTTCATCTGAATACCATACTAAAAATGTTATCACTTTGTTCTATCACTTCCTTGCCCCTCAAAGTCCATCTAATGAGTGCACCACATGCTACCTCACAAATAAACATGCATATTTAAGATTTCCCTGAGGGACCCGTAGATTAATTTAATGAAGCCTGTGATCCCATGCGTAGCAAATATTTGAAAAGTAAAGATTAATTCATTAAGCATTTATCCATGAGTCAACATGTACGCACATTTATACAGGTACAAAACAGTACTTGCATCATAGAGGGCTGTATGAGTATTTGGTTTCTATCCATGCCTTTAAGCGACTATATGATAAATTGCAATAGTTGACAATGCAAAAAATACACAACAGAATCAAAATAAAATTTCAATTTTTGTGTCATACAAATTTAATTTTCCTTCAAATTTATCGGTATCAGTCAAGTACGGCAGCCAGCCTGCTGGCAGGCGACATAATTATTCCTATGCAATTAGGTCCACCAAAAAAAGGACAAAATCGAAAATAGTTTAAAGACACACAGAATACTACTTTGTTTCCACTGGTAAAGGAATTGGCTTTCCCTTATTGGATGGATTACAAAACTGCAATCATCACCAGGCATGAGCGTACTACTCTGGTTCTAGTGCAACATTAGTTGATTCCAATTATCAACTATGCTCGATTATATAATGTTCTCCGACTCGTGAATAATGAAAGTATTTAACTATCCAAGAACATGACGGAATATCAGGTATTTTCAATCATAAATTTCACTATGGAAGAGAGTTTTATACTGAGAATACACATTATTGAGTGTTAGATTAACAAGTTTTGTGATGCATATAAAGTGACCACAAACGATTCAATACAACTGAAAATTTTATAGTTTAAGGTGTGTTTCTAGATATTATATGAACTTTAAACATTACTCAACGCACACGTCACTATAATAAATTACCGATAACTGGCTTATAAATTACCGATAACTGGCTTAGCATACTTCTCCCGACTGAAAATAAGGGAATTCTGTCAAATTAAGCTGAATTTGCACTAGAAAGATCACATATAGTTTAGCATACCCTGCCACTTCTTAATATAAAGAAAAATGTAATCCCACTTTCACAATAAAAAATTGCAATCCCCACGTGGACCAAAGCAACAATCTATCAAACAGATGAATAATACAAGAAAATGAATCTTGGATCAAGGTATATGATTTCTTACGATACATCCTCATGCAGGTCACTATACGGCCATTTCATCATGTTTACTAATCGTCAGCATCTAGCCTCATCAGTGTGATGGTTAGATGGCTGGAAGCAGAATCCCACTTAGCCAGGAATTCATGTTGCCATATCCAACGTGAAGGAGCAGAAATCCATAAGAAAGTTCCAATAACTCATAATATCTTTCTAAAGTGGTACTGCAAATTCATGATGTCGCCCCCTGCACCATCAACCTCGTCGTCACATTCGAAAGAATAAAACTACGCAAAATGGAAGAGAGTAGATATGAAACATCCTGTGTGTGACAGATAAAAAAATGAATCTTGTCATGAAAAGTAACAACAATAAACATCAAATAATTAGATTAAAGGCCAATTCATAACTGCAGATCATCTGGTGAAAGGGAAGAGCATCAAATTCGATCAAATCTTGAAATCTCTTGTGATAGTTCATGAAAGAAAGTTCGTTCTATACGCAAAAGCCAACATCATTTTGGTCTTGGCATTTCTTACATATTCCAACACCCTAACACGACACAATGAATGGACCTCAAATGTTATGGGGTCAACCGCATAGAAACGCTTTCAAACATCTAATAATTTACCTGGTTAAACAACTACAGTGGCTTTAATTGAAGACCCTTCCGTTCATTTTCTGCAAGACCACATTTTGATCTGATGAAAATTCACGAGGACCATCATTTCTAAAGCGGAACTGCAAATTCATGATGTCGCCCCCTGCACCATCAACCTCGTCGTCACATTCGAAAGAATAAAACTACGCAAAATGGAAGAGAGTAGATATGAAACATCCTGTGTGTGACAGATAAAAAAATGAATCTTGTCATGAAAAGTAACAACAATAAACATCAAATAATTAGATTAAAGGCCAATTCATAACTGCAGATCATCTGGTGAAAGGGCAGAGCATCAAATTCGATCAAATCTTGAAATCTCTTGCGATAGTTCATGAAAGAAAGCTCGTTCTATACACAAAAGCCAACATCATTTTTGTCTTGGCATTTCTTACATATTCCAACACCCTAACACGACACAATGAATGGACCTCAAATGTTATGCGGTCAACCACATAAAAACGCCTTCAAACATCTAATAATTTACCTGGTTAAACAACTACAGTGGCTTTAATTGAAGACCCTTCCGTTCATTTTCTGCAAGACCACGTTTTGATCTGATGAAAATTCACGGGGACCATCTTTTCTTCCCCAAACCCGAAAGAGTTGATAAAATTTATTTGTTCGCAAGCACTCAAAAAATGACCCTTTGACTGCCAAGTTAAGCAATGACCTTTACATACTATCCAGCCTTGCAGCTCCAGAAAATATATATATAATGATTTACCGTTTGGTGAAAAAATTTGATTTTAGGAACATTTACCAGTAGATGACGAGATAAGGAGCATATTATCGATTAACGGGGCCAGTAGATTTGCCGGAAGATGTGGTGTATGTCTACGCCATTAGCCATGGAATCGTGAATATTTCTCTGCTGCACCGCATTCTTCCCCAAGCTTGCCTCCTTTCCTCGCCTCCGTTGAATCAACAAAATTTTGATTAATATTATATATAATTCTTATATCTAATTTTAAAATTAAATTATTATTAATTTTCCGATTATTTGAATAAAATAAGTTGTCTTAGGCGGAGAATTTTGAGAAATGTTAAAATCAAATCAAATCAAATCAATGTGACAAATAAAAGTTTAATGAGAAAAAAATTAATATAAATCCATATGGTTTTAAAATATAAGTCATTTGTTATATTTTCTAATGTCCTATAAGACATTAAGACATAGTTTGGTACATGAGATAAGGGAAAGATCGAATAATCTTTCTTATCTCATGTTTGATCTCTTTTTAAAAAGACCATGATATTATCATGGGCCATTGATAAATAATTTTTTAGAAGCATAAAATGTCTCTTCTATTAGGTGTGATAATTTTAATTTAATGATAAAATACACTACAAATGACTTAATTGTCCTCAATTTATAAATGATTTTAGAAATCTACGCTAGCAAATAGAAATTAAAATCAAATAAATATTTTTATTTATTTTTATATATTATATAATAATTATATAAATGAATTCGAGATAATTATATAAATAATTTTTATAAATATCAATAAAATTATTAGTATCACTCGATTAACCTTAAAAATTGATATTTGACTTGACTCACAAAATCAATGGCTCAATTATCATATTATATAATATATAAAATTAGGTAAAAATAAATAAATCATGCAAGCACTATCGGCACATGAACAGATAAAAAATATGAACTCAAGCAACAACTTTGAAATTATAAAATTTATTATGATAAGGTTAATTTTGCCATTACAATCTAATATATAAATTTAATCACTCTTATTAAAATCATACCAAACATTAAATATAATATCCTACATTTTATTTATCTTAACTTATCCTTATATTATATATCACATGTTTATCCTACCATGTATACCAAACTATGCCTAATAGTCTACTTTAAATGTTTGAGATTATTTCAACTTATCCTCGTCACATTGCACCTAAACGATTCAGGTTTATTTGGATTCATAATTTTTTAAATGTAAATGAACGTAGATCGTTGGATGTATATTTACATTACTTTATTAAGTTTGAGACATTTAGAGTAACTAACTTTTGTGTCATTGTCTGTTTTAATAATTATATATATTAATAAAATGTTAAAACTTTAATGCAAGTTATACGTGGTTTAGTGGATAGAGTCATTGTTTATTCGAATTTAGGTTATAAGTTCAATTTTTATTGGGGCCATTTTTTATTTTTCATTTTATTTTTTAATTTATATATCAAAATTACAGTGTAGTCCCTCACTATTTCTTATAATTATATTTTGATCCTCATTTAAATGTAAATCAAATGAATTTTAAAAAATATTATACAAGCACGCAACGCGTGCGTCGGTGCACTAGTTCATATAATGTCTTAAGACATCATTTGAGATCAATGATTAGGCCTGAGCTGAATTACACATGAGTAAGTCTCTTGTGAAACGGTATATGAGATCTTTTCACAATAAAAAATAATATTTTTAGCATAAAAAGTAATATTTTTTTATGGATGACCCAAATAAAAGATCTGTCTCACAAAATACGATCTATGAGACCGTCTCACACAAGTTTTTGTCATTACACATTCTTATTTGATTCAAATTTTACGAAATATCATAGCTATAAATTATCATGTTTGTAACAATTAAGTGGGTGGGTTTTATGTCAATGGTAGAATTCATATATTTAAGAATTAATGTTAGTGTCTTTGAGCATAATACATTTTTCTTTGATCGTATTTCATATCCAAAACAACTAAATGATCGATATTAAGTCTGACTTTAGAGTTTAGACTATAATTTTATTTACATACTGATAAACAAATTGTTATTGTTATTTTCATAATAATAAATGTATCGTTATACTATTGTTATTAAGATTTCATAAATAGAGATAAAAAAAAAATATACAGTTTTTTGTTTTCCAAATTGCTTTTATATCAACATTTTTTCTCAAGATTGTCGTTACAATTTATTTTCAATATTATCCCACTCAAATTTATACTATGATTTCTCATTAATTTCGACAATTATTATATGAATTTTATTTTAATATAAATCAAATTAATTTAAAAAAATTTGTCCACCGACGTATCCGCAGGTGCAATAATATCAAATATCAATGCATAATTATGACTTCTTGAAAATTTTAAGGTATCTTACCCAAAATAAAGTAGTTGGGCCATTCCTTTCTGTCCTCCCCTTTTAGGCTTTTATCTAACTCAAACGTTGGCCTACCAACCGTATACATCAACATATTTTTTACATTAAAATTAAAATTAAAATTGTCAATTCAATTTCCATACATAAATTACAAAAACTTGTGTTCACGGTCTCACGAGTCGTAGTTTGTGAGACAAATTTCTTATTTGGGTCATACATGAAAAAATATTACTTTTTATGCTAAGAATATTACTTTTTATTGTGAATATCAGTAGGATTGACCCGTCTCACAGATAAAGATTCGTGAGACCGTATCACAAGATACATATTCTACATAAATTATATATTTATTTATTTATCAAATTTCAAAAATAAATAAAAAAAATCTAATTTTACTAAAAACCTTTTTTTATAATACTAAAAAAATAATTTGATTGAATAAAATTTAGGCAGGAAGAGTCAATTGGAGAATAAGACAATGTTTGATACAAGGGAGGTCACTAACATTCCCACAATCCCAACCTGTCACCATTGACACCACCATAAATTTTATCTCCAATATCTCATTTTTATCAAATCAAATCACCATTTATTTGCCCTCTTTTTTATTTATTAGGAAGTCGTGGTGCGATTGTTCGTCCCCATTTCAAACTTGTAGCGACACGGTTTACTTTTCTATTTTAATCTGAACGCTCGAGATCTTTCCTCTGCGGTAAGTCGCGCTATTGGTTCAATCTTATGTTTGCTTGCCTGGATTGTTGTGATTTCTTGGTGGGTTTTGGTTGTTATTTGGATCTGAATGCGTAGATCTGAAAATTTTTGGATTGAGGAATTTCTTTTCTGATTTTTGTCATGGGTTTTGTGTATGAAGGTGTAAGGGGAGTTGAAAATTGTAATACACGTGATAATAAAGTGAGAGAAAAATTGGATGGCGAATAGAGTGGATCACGAGTACGATTACCTATTCAAGATCGTGTTGATCGGGGATTCAGGAGTCGGGAAATCAAATATTCTTTCTCGGTTCACACGAAATGAGTTTTGTTTGGAGTCCAAATCCACCATAGGAGTTGAATTTGCTACCAGAACTCTTCAGGTCAGTAACTGTTATTTATCTGACTTGTATTATGTTTTCTGGCTAGTTTGTTGATTACTGTGTGATTAATCAATCATATGTATAGCGTGGTGAACGATTGGTGACTTAAGAAATGTTTCTGTGCCACTTCATGAAGTTTTGATCTTAGGATATGATGTCTGTCGTAGACAGTTCAATTCCATGTGAAAAAGAGGACAAATGTAGTGTGAGGCTGAGGTGTTCTGTCTGATTATTTTGAATTCGTGTATGTTTTGACTTTTAGTTATATGGGCAATTATGATGACTTGTCATGTATGCAGTTTATGCACATGGGACATGAAAATGCTTATCCTTATCTCACTTTAGAGGAAGGATTACAACCAGGATTTTTGTATTGTTAAATTAAATTTGGTTTGGTTTTATGTTCATAGAAGTTTATAGAAAGCATATAAAACCAGACCATGTTATGTGGTTAGAATTGCCATTGGATTTTGGTACTTTTATATTTCAGTTGGCCTTTGTCTTACCGGATATTGATTTTTGCAGATACCTATGTTGGTATCTTTGTATATGTTTATTTATAAATGTCTATTTTTTTGAATGTTTGTGATATACTGGTTGGTATATTTGTGTATAATATTATGGATCTATTTTGAATTTGTATGTGATGTATCCTTGTATTTATTAATTTGTAAACACGGTTAACATAATTCAGATGTTGTGATTCAGTTATTGACTTGAATCATCTTATGTTGGATGCAATTTGTTGTGCATGGTCAAATGTTGTTTTGTCTTTGAATTATGTGTTATAATGGAGAAGGGTACTGGTATGACCGTAGTTATCCTTTTATTCATGTGACATCATCATGTAAGTCTGCATTGTGCTTGTTTGAAATTGAAGTATCGGTTTACTCCATTCACTTAAACTGTGCTCAATAATTTCATTTCCCTGAGTTTTCTATCTGTATCTCATAACCTTGTCTTGAGTTTCTTTAGCACTCATTCTGAAAAAATATGTCTATCTTGTCGACTGCATAGAAGTCATGTCTAACGACTCTTATCCATTTCTTCGCCTTTGCTATAAATTGTTGTTTTGTTTTAATAATCCATGTTGTTGATGGTGATGAGTTTGGAAACACCATCGGTTCTCGCAGTAACTCCAGTATACTTAATGACATACTATACAGATAGAGGGAAAGACGGTCAAGGCCCAGATTTGGGATACTGCTGGCCAGGAAAGATATCGAGCCATCACGAGCGCCTACTACAGAGGAGCCGTTGGAGCACTCCTTGTTTATGACATCACGAAAAGGCAAACTTTTGACAATGTTCAAAGATGGCTTCGGGAGTTGAGAGAACATGCAGATTCCAACATTGTTATCATGATGGCTGGAAACAAATCTGATCTCAACCATCTCAGAGCAGTTGCAGAGCAAAATGGGCAAACTTTTGCCGAGAAGGAAGAACTCTCGTTTCTTGAAACATCAGCCCTGGAGGCACTCAATATTGAGAAGGCATTTCAGACTATTTTAACCGAGATATATCATATCGTTAGCAAGAAGGCATTAGCAGCACAAGAAGCTGCCGCAGCAGCAGCAGCAGTTCCTGGTCAGGGTACCACCATCAATGTTAGTGATACTTCTGGAAATGTGAGAAGAGGCTGTTGTTCAACTTGATCATATCTGGGTACGATTTGAGGATCCATATAGTACCGAACCCTTGTTCGGTTTCATTAATTTTTTTGTTCCAATATATTTTGGTGTAACACTTTCTTACTTACTCTCAATCTATTAGTTTAAAGGTGGTGTTGGTTGTCCAAGTGTTTTTTTAGGGTAGTTTTATTGTTAAAATTTGTCAAAATGACTGCTACTGGTGATGTTTGTTTGGAAGCAACAATTTCTTGTATTTTGGTCTACCTTTTTGCCTTTTAACTTTCCCATTATTCTTCGGTTGGAATTCATTACAACATTGGATACTTGTCTTCTTGACTATTTTATTTTACGGGGTTGACCATATGACTTAATAATTCCATTGTGATATTTGTCTTCTTTTAAAAAATCGAGTTATTTGCTTCTTAGTGTAGGTTGGAAATATCAAATAAAATCGGGTTAAAAAATCGTAATCTATATTTTTATATTATATTATTAAATTTGAGATTATTAGAGAAGTTATCTTAGATGACATTAAAATATTTAAATTTATAATTATTTTTCTTATCTTACTAAAACATCTTCAATTGACTCCATATTTTATATAAAAAAAATCTAAACAAAACTTTCATTTTAGATCGAACAAATCCTCTAAATTGAAAATAATTATGTGTTAGTTGTTTAGTATTATTTGATCAAATTAAAAATAATAATAACACATGCAACGTCTAGCCATTTTTTATTACTTTTCGTAACACCATAGTTTCAAAGCATGAAATGGGGAGCAACCTTTACCAATTACCTCATGCTCGAGCATAATTTCACGTCTTAGCATGAAAAAATTTAGAATTCAATTCTCTATTATCGCTCAGAAATTCGAAGAAATCCGGTTGTTTTTCAAAATTTTCATGCAATCTTCTCATGTTATAATTCTCGTTCGATCTGAACTGTTACATGACGAATCCCAAAAGTTCGTTCACAGTAATTTCTAATAGTATCGAAGATTTCATCTTGACATATCCCTGCAGGTTCAATTCTAACATGACAGGCCAACACATATTTCCCAGGTGTAATTGCCCAAACATGAAGGTCATGCACATCACAAACTCCTCTAATATGTTTTAGTCCGTTTGCAAGGGCAGCAGCATCGATCTCACAGGGTGCACGTTCCATCAGTATACCGAATATGTTCTTCAGCATCGGCAACGTTGTACCCAAAGCAACGACAGAGAAAACAAGAGTGCACACCAGATCAACCACCAACCACTTGGGTTTCAACCAAATGATTGATCCAGCAATCATCACCCCGAAAGACTGTATAAGGTCGGTCACAAGATGCAAGTACGCCCCTTGAATGTTCATGTTAGTCCTCTCAGTCTTCTGAACTGGATCCATCGGCACAAGTTTCATGCTTTCTTCCCCGTTTCTACGTGGGAAAGATCCCCCCATTTCTTGATTATGATCTTTGTTTTTGCAGGAATGGTGAGAATGGCAATCGTGACTCGAATGCCTATGTCCAAGCCATAAAACCATCATAAAGTTAAGGACAAAACCCAATGCTGAAACAGCAAACATGGGTGTACCGTCTACAGTTGTATTCTTGGTGAGGAGCCCGTTAATTGCTTCGTATATCAGAGTTGCAGAGACAAGCCATATTAGCTGCACGGACATAAGGGCTCCTAAGACTTCGAGACGACTGTACCCAAAGGATTGTTGCGTGGTTGCCTCCCAACCAGACACCCATACGGTGAATATGGATATGGAGAATCCAGCTATATCAGAAACCAAGTGAGCCGCATCGGTTAAGATTGCTAGGCTATTGGCTTTCATTCCGCCAAAAATCTCAATTATCATCACTATTGTGTACAAGATTGTAAGCCCACAAAGTTTAACAGTAGTTTTTGATCGTTGTGCTGCATCGAACTCGGTAAATTCTTGGTTCGAAAATGGACATGTTGAGCTGCAAGAAAATCGCTTTTTCTGGTCGAATTGTTCCAAGGGTTCTGGTACATCGGTTTCTATCTGGTGCAGTTCAGCCGAGTCGTATGCCATCTGCGAAGGGGAAAATTTTGTTACAAATTACGGTTTTTGGGAATTGCATATACGGACAAAGCTCAGGCCACCGTTACGTGCTGAACAGTCAATTCTTGCTACCATTTTCATATTGCTAAATGAATGTTCCTGAAAACAATAGGAGGAATAACTCCTATATCTAAACAGCTGGATCAACAAAAATCTGTAACATAGGACGCGCATATATATCTTCAAATTTTTCATCAGAAACCAAAAGCCAATAAACTCGAAATGTTCAAAAGTACATACCGTTGTAACAATCAAACACATGAATATAATAACCAAACGTCGATAAACTTTTCACGAGAAATTGTATATATTGCAGCTAAAATCGAAAAAAAAAACCAAGAAAGTTAAAACAGTCAAACTACTAATGAAACTCGCATTAGATCAACCAATTGATTAAATGAATCAAGAAGCATGAATTTTGACGTAGAATATACGAAGAAATTTAATCCCAGTTTGCGATGATAAACTCATACCAGATAACCGATGAATGAGAGGAACATTAAAATAGGCAAAACCCAAAAATATTTTTACAGGCAGACCACATTTATGCGTTTCTTCGTCGATGGCAAGATTATCGCATTTAACGTATTGAAGAGATTTTGTGTAAAGAATTTGTTTAAAGAATCGATTTTTCTTTTTTTACCAAAACGCTTCAGACTCACCCAGGCTGGATTACCAAAAAACAG
Source organism: Primulina tabacum (assembly GCF_025594145.1). NCBI lineage: Eukaryota > Viridiplantae > Streptophyta > Magnoliopsida > Lamiales > Gesneriaceae > Primulina > Primulina tabacum. Next base: position 6,697,654 of record NC_134557.1, read on the forward strand.
AAAAAAAGAAAAAAAGAAAAGTGAATTAATATAAATAAAATATATTAATAAAAAATTAAAATCAAACAAGAAAATTTTATATTTGTATGTTTTTTGAAAATGTAACCAAAGCAAGAACGTTAACGGAGTGAAAAAAGTTGTCTAATAACAAAATAATCGGGTAGATTCTTCAATTGTAGACAATATTTTTTCCTTTCTTTTAACAAAATTTACGGATTCATCCTGTTACCCGGTTTTAAATTTAAACATTATAATTATATTATATGACGTTTGTGCAATTTTATAATTTTTATAATTAAAATATTGAGATTTCTTCTTTTTTATTTATTAATTTTCTATTCATATACTATTCTTTATTCTTGAAATGATTTTATATTTGATAAATTTGAAATCCACCACGATGACTCCAAATAACTATTTGAAATTTCAAATTCATTATCACGGGGATTTGCCCGGACAATCTAATTGATTTGAATATCTTAATTTCAAACTCGTTGATCTAAATACAATTTCCATTTCTCATTACCTATAAGTTAGAGAGTAACAGTGAGATTCTACTGTAAAATGAAGATTAACTTTAATGAGTTATCACTTAATGGTCTCAAAAAATAAAATTATATTAACACTTAATTACTAAAACAAAAAAAATATGGATATAGCTTTATTAAATTTAATCAAATTGCTCTTGGTTTCAGAAATCTCATATATTATGGCATCCTTAGTTCGTGAAATGGGATGAATTGATAAATGATAACATATTATATTGAAATATATTCTAATTATTGTAAAGTTTAGGTCAAACATGAAATGGTGCATGATTTGTTAAACGTCATAATGACTACATAAACACAAAAATTAATGTAAGACGATATCACAAGTCAATTTTGTGAGACATATATATTTTATTTGAGTCATATATGAAAAGTATTACTTTTATGTCAAATATTAGCAAGATTGATGCGTCTCATGAATAAAGATACATGAGATTGTCTCATAAAAAAATTACTCTATATTAATTACTTTAAAATGATATTAGTATGTGCAATTTTACTATCAATTATATCTTACTATATTTATCATAGATGAGGGGTTTTTGCTAACTAATTTAGTGAAGTCACCCTTAAAATCACATGTTTGTCCTCACATCTTCTACATTCTAAACAAAACACCATGCTAAAATGTAATTTACACAATCCCCCTCCTATCACAATTAACAACAGACCGCAAACCCTAAGATACGAGCATTCTACAACCATTGGGTTCTACCGAAAGAGATGTTTTTTCACATAGTATTGGAGCGGAACATGCAGCTGCATCCTCGCCACTTCGGCCGTGACCTACGGGATAAGCTCGTGGCCAAGCTCATGAAGGACGTCGAAGGGACTTGCAGGTATTTCATCCGCAATTGAATTCTTGAACCTTCTAATTGAACTTTCAGACGGTATTCTCATTGATGCCGCGGTTACTCTTTTTTTATTTATTTATAAACATTCAATTGAGTGGGATTCTCTATTAAATCACGGTTGTGGATGATATTTTATACGTGTCAGCGGTCGCCATGGGTTCATTGTGGCGATTACTGGCATTGAAAGTGTAGGAAAGGGATTAATTCGTGATGGAACGGGATTTGTCACGTTTCCTGTTAAGTATCAGTGTGTTGTTTTTCGACCCTTTAAAGGAGAGATCGTGGAAGCCGTTGTTACAATGGTTAATAAGGTGAAAATTTTCTATTTGGCTTGTATATCTCATTGTATTTTTTAAGTCAAGTAATTATTAAGAAGATTTTGAACTGTTACAGATGGGTTTTTTTGCTGAAGCAGGTCCCGTCCAAATTTTCGTGTCCAATCACGTGAGTTTCTCAATTTCCTCTTTGAAATATTTACGTGGTATTTTTGCCGCCGCCGCCGTGTCTCTTGACAATTATTGGTGGAACTCTGTCTGTTCTGGTTGGTGGTATACTGGTATAGACAGTCTTCTAAGTTTTGAGGTTTTGAGGTTTTGAGGTCGTGTAGGAGTCTTTTATGATTATTTTTTTTATCCGGGCATCCCTTTTGCTTGCAAATCTTCACTCCATATGGTGATATCTAGTAGTAACGTGTGGTAATCATCTTCTATTTTGACATGGGCTTTTGTTTTATTCTTCTATATATTGGGATATCTTCTCCTCTGTTTCTTTGGGGCCTTACTTGTTTTGATAATTTATCCCAAACTCATCTCCGTGCTATGAATAAACTTCAGTAATACATTAATGTATCAATCCTTAATCAGAATGCAGCAATCTTCCAAATGTCTGCTTCGAAAGTCTTTTTTCTCTTCTATCAGCATATGGTTTGATTATCACTTCATTTTTTTATATGTAGTTGATACCAGATGATATGGAGTTTCAATCTGGGGACATGCCTAATTACACAACTTCAGATGGTTCTGTACGTATTATCACCATTGCTTCCATCCTATTTTTTGATGTTCCAAGTGTGCAGTTATTGTTTAAAGTTTGTAAACTCTCTTTAGCACTTGATTATCTGATAATTGCCAGGTCAAAATTCAGAAAGACAGCGAAGTTAGGCTGAAGATAATTGGAACCCGGGTTGATGCCACAGAAATTGTATGTCCTCTAACTGCCCTTTTGTTGCAACATGTCGTACAATATCTCTCTTGTGCTTAATATATAATGTGAGAACAAAAGTGTGTTGCTATTTTAGGATCCCACAATGAGTATTATCATTTACTTTATTTTTAGGGTGGAAGTAAGAGCTTCTCATGATTACTCCCTTGACCATATAATTTCAGCATACAGAATTCCAAATCCAAGGAGTGCCTTTTCAATGAAATAGGAGTACAATACTCTTTTTTGGTTATTATAATATAGCTCCAATTCTTTTACTAGGGAATCAAGCAATTCACAGAGTTGGGTTTTCAACGGGGTGGTTGAGAAACATCTGGAACTATATATAAGAAAATTATGCCTATTTTTTTCATTTTTCAGATTATTTTCCTTTAAATTTTCTGGTGGAGATAACTTCTCTGTATCTGAAGTCTATATAGCGGAACTGAAGAGTGAAGGTGGCATCCTGTTGCGATGAGTAATTTATTACAGGGTCTAGTTTACTTCACTTTAAAGACTACTTGTTATATTGAATACAACACATATCATTAGATCTTGTTCAATCCCATGACCTTGAGTTATATAATACTTTCTCTTCTTTTGTAGTTTTGTATTGGCACCATAAAAGATGACTTTTTGGGTGTGATTAGCGATCCAGGCGCGACCTCATAAGGTATGTGGTAACCAACACAACCATATTGGGTTATTTGGTTGGATAATTGACATTTATGGAGCCATGGGATGTATCGAAGTATCAAACTTAAACCAGTTTAATTGCTGGGATGCTGTGTGAAGTTTCTGCAGAAGTGAGATTATGAGACTGAGTTAACACCGAAAATGAACATTGGATTCGTAGCTATAATGTTCTCTATGTCCCGTCTGAAGGAAAACAAACTAAATCATATGTAAACATAAACCATGATGGTTTTAATGAATTATCTTTAATTGTTAGTCTTGTGCAATAGTTTCAAGTATACATGGTGTAAATTGAATGGATTTTATATCGCTATTACACCAACCACCCTTGTGAAAAAGTATAAAATTACTAAAAAATATTAATAGACTAATGAGTATTTTTTTTAAAAAAGAAAACACATATGTTATAAAAATTCATGTATACCTTCTTTGATAGGGGGTTTTATGTTCCCTTTTTAAAAACAAGGGGTTTTATGTTCTTTTTTTAAAAAAACACGATATCTAACATGCTGCTAATTTTACTTAGGGTGGTTTTTTTATATTTTTCACAGGGGTGCTAGGGCAAGTACCCCGATTTATATAAATACCAATGCCAACTCATTGAAGGGATGATCTCAAGTCTCAACTACCAGTCTTTCTCAGCCATCACCAACCATTCGGGGATAAGTCAATGCCAGAATAGTGCCATGCATTGTCTATAAATTAATTGTATAATTTATTTCGTGATTATTTAATTTTTTATCATAAAATGTAAGTGGATGCATGCACGTGTTCTGTAAAAACTACTATTTAATTTCATTATATATTGATAACAAAACTTCCTTTTTAGGGTTAAATTGCTATTTACAATGGAAAGTAACTTTGTATATAGAGCATATTTTTTGCGAGACGGTCTCACGAATCTTTATCTGTGAGACGGATCAATCTTACCAATATTCACAATAAAAAATTATACTCTTAGCATAAAAAATAATATTTTCATGGATGATCTAAATAAGATATCCGTCTCACAAAATACGACCTGTGATACCTACCATCTCATACAAGTTTTTGTCTTGTATCTATTCTAGGAACTTTTAACTTTCCTTCCTCGATTCAATATTGTTTATGACTAAACAAAGCAACCATTGTTACATGTTTTTTTTTTTTTCAGATTGTCTTACAAATTTATATTCGTGTATAAGAGAGGTTGACATAATCTATATTTGCAGTGAAAAATATAATTTTGACATAAAAATAATATTTTTTCATGAGTTAGGTCGGATCAAATATTTGCCACATAAAATAAACTCATAAAATCATTTCATAAAAGTTTTTGTGGTTGCATTTATACACATCTGTATTATCAACGTACACAATAGAGATGTAAGCGAGTCAAACTATTCATGAGTGGTTCAGTCAAAACTCGACTCGAGTATATATATTATATATACACATACACACAAAAGCTAAGCCCTGAAAATATGCTACAAACATTTTAGAGCTTAAATTTGAATACTTGATTCTCTAGCCTACTAAATTTAACTCGAGTCAAACTCAATTAGTATAATACTCGAGTTAATATTAATCGAACTTACTCGCGCACACCCTTGTACACGATACAAACGCATATATTATGAACAGTTTCCAGAAAGAGATTTACTCGTATAAGTTTACACGATACATACACCATCCCGATTTCTTATCTATACGTACATTTTGGGGCCATCGCTGATAGCGAAACGAGTACTATCACTGCTAGACTATAACCAAAGAATCGACCAACTTCCAGAACGATATTATGTTCGAATAGCAAACCTCGTCTTAAAAATGGCTTTGACTTATGCTCCTCCTTCGTTCAATCTCCGTCTCACAAAGATCCACTCAAAGACCCCCTTCTGCAATTCCTTGAAATCTACTCGTACTACTGGTACACGTGCCGGTGGAGACCCTTTTAATCTGTGTTCCCAAAGCCGCTCGTTTTTTACCGAGGGAAGAAGATTTAGAATGCCTTATTTGCTCTCAGCTGCCAAACCCAGTTTGTTCAAGGTAATGAAGAAAGATAACTTTTTTTACTTGATCTTTTACTCGGGTTGTGTTAAATGGCTGAGTGCATTTGATAGATTTTTGTGAAGACTTTTTTTATTTGTTGTTGGAAGGTTAGAGCTTCGTCGGGGGAAGCTAAATCTGAAGCTGCACAACAAGAAATTTTTTCTTGGTCTTCTGTTATCTTACCGTAAGTCATTCCTTTGATTCTTTCGTCGATTAATTTTTTTTATTTTGAACTTGTAGATATGTTAACGAAACGGAGCAAAATGACGATTTAGTTGTATATGATATCTAATTTGACTCGATGAAATGTCCTCTCATTTGGATCAAAAGATGCGCTAAAATAAACACATATCATGCTATTCTACAAGAGCTGTGAGTAGTGTTCCATTGGTGAAGATTTGGTAACACCTAATTAGATACGAGCTTAAAGAATGGAAGATAAGTTCCTCGAGTTTTGTTTTCTTTACTTCTCCAGAGTTGTTGGAGTAGTCCATTGCAATCCTTTGACGTATAAGGAGTTTCAGCTTCTTTGCTGGTTGGCTTTTGGATTTTGACTGGATTGTGAACATTTCTTTTCCCCATTTTATTTCTGTCATATCTGTTTTTCCACGTTATTATTGTTTGTGTGTATGGTGACTGCTATACTCGATTGTCAGATTTGTGTTCCCTGCATTGGGTGGTTTGTTATTTGGCTATGATATTGGTGCTACATCCGGAGCTACCATCTCATTGCAGGTAACATTCCCACTTGATGTCCTGGATCTCTGTTGGAACTTTTGAAGATAAACAAGAATAATAGGGACAATCATGTGTGTATAAAATAATCTTATTCTGAATAATTAATCACAATACAAACCTACACTATATATACAAAACTTATTTGTATGTCACGTTCACATTCACATTCTAATCATAATTAGTAGACAAAGCATAAGGAATAATATCAATCAAATATTCTGACACTGATTACGATATTTTATTTCCTTTTCTATACTCCTCCTCAAGTTGGAGCACAAATATCTATCATGCTCAACTTGCATATAAAAATCTTCGAACTTAGGGTCTGAAATGACTCTTTGTTAAGGCATCGACAATCAGTTATTCAGATGTTATAAAGAGAGTACAAATTATTAATCCTTCAAGCTTTTCTTTGATGAAGTGTCTATCAAGTTCTATATGCTTTGTACGGTCATGTTGTACTGGATTATTCACAATGCTAATTGCAGACTTCTTGTCACAGAATAACATCATTGGAACTTCTCAGTCTAACTTCAATTCTTCAAGAACGAGCTTTAGCTCACATACTCCATTCGCCATAGCCCTGGTCTTTGCTTCCGCACTACTACGAGCCAAAACATTTTGTTTTCTATTTCTTCACGACACAAGATTACCCTATAGAAAAGTACATTACCTGAAGTAGACTTCATATCAGAAATAGAGCCTGCCTGATCTGCATCTGTCTACACCTCTATGCTTCTTTGATTGTTCTTTCGGAACAATAAATCTTTTCCCGAAGAGCTTTATAAATATCTCAAAATCTTGTAGACAACATCCATGTGTTTCTCGTGTGGTGAATGTCTGAATTGGCTAGCCATACTAACGACAAAAGTAATATCAGATCTTGTATGAAAGAGATAAATAAGTTTACCTACAATACGTTGATATCTTTCTTTCTCGACGGAAGCTTCTCTAGACGCTTGATTTAGGTTTTAATTTGGATGATTGGATCCATGAGTACCTCACTGGGTCTGCAACTCATTCATGTCTCCTTGAATAGGTCTAGAGCATATTTTCTTTGGGATACATATATTCTCTTTCTTGATTTAACAATTTCCATCCCTAGAAAATATCAAGGGTCCCAGATTTTTTATCTCAAATTCGAACTCGAGGCAGTCTTTTAAACAAGTTATTTCCTCTTCATCATCTCCAGTGAGAATTATGTTATCAAAATATACAATTAAGATTGCCATCTTGCCTACTCTGGTATGCTTTACAACGTTGTGTGGTCGGATTGCCCTTGAATGTAACCTTGTTTCTTGATTGATTTCGAGAATTTTCCAACCAAGCCCGTGGTGATACTTTAATCTGCATATTTTTTTCTCCAATCTGGTTTCCGAAGTTTGGTGGAGCATCCATGAACACTTTTTTCTTCAATTCTCTGGAAAGCATTTTTTTACACCCATTTTATATATGGGCCAATCAAGATTTGCGGCTAAAGACAACAATATTCTGACAGAATTCAGTTTCGCAACTGGTGCAAAGTCTTTTGGCAGTCAATCTCGTATATCTGTGTAAAGCCCTTAGCGGCAAGTATTGCTTTATAATGTTCCAACGATCCATCTGAATTAAGTTTAACGGTAAATACCCATTTGCATCCACTGCTCATTTTCCATCAGGCAGATGCATTATTTCCCATGTTTCACTTTTGTTCGGTGCATTCATCTCCTCAAGGACAACTTTCTTCCGTTATGGAACACTTAGAGCCTCCTATATAGTCTTAGGAACATCCATACTTTGTTACTGACAGATAGAACTCGAATAGGGCGCAGATAAATTTTTGTAGAACATGTGATTTGAGATTGGCTGTTGAGTACAAGTTCTAACACATTTCATTGGTGCAATAGGAAGTTCTAACGACATAGAAGAGTCTAGTACGTTAGAGGTGGATTTGGGTACATTACCTGGATTTGGTTCAAATGAGTCTGGACATCAGGTTCTATCCTTGGTTCAGACACTTGGTCATGTGGAGTTGTGGAGGCTTGCTTACTTTGGGGCCATCTTGTTCTCCTGTAAACTTGCCCAAACAACTTATCATCATCAACTCGTGTTTTAGTATCAAGATTCTGCTCTGAACAGGGAATTTTTTTTGCTGAACAGGGCTGAAGTTTCTGAAACTGATGATGTCTTCTCGCTTAACAAGATTTTCCTTCTGGCTTCTTCCCTCCTTACTTCAGAAAACACTTTACTTAATGATGGCAAAGATCAAGTTCCTGCCACAACTCTTTCATTTCATTATAGTGTTCGATGACAATTTCTTTCTCCTTGTCTAGAATGCTAGAGTCTAGTTTTCAAGTCAAATATTTGGGATGAATTCTCCAAATCAGAGTAAGCCTCTCGAACAGCCTTCCAAACCTCTTTTGCGTGGCTGGGAATAAATATGTCCTCCTAATTGAAGTTTCCATTGAGTTAACGAGCCACACGATTACCATGGAGTTTTCATATTTCCAGCCTATCCACTTTGGATCGTCTTTGGCAGGCTCTGCGATTTCTCCTGTGAGGTAACCTAAATGCTTTTTTACGTCAATGACAAGCTTGGTTGACTGAGTCTACTTTAAATAAATTTTGTCATTCAACTTCTGGATGGTCAATTGAATGGAGTCTTCGAACCCAGTAAGATTCATAGGATATAGGTTTGGTGCTTTAGCACCTTCCGCACCACCATTTCGCCCGAAGACATTGTACTCTGGTCTTCGTTTGATTTTGACATGCTCGATTCTTTTTCCTGTCAAATTTGCAGCGGGTATGCAGAGATTAAGCTCTGATACCATGAAGATAAACAAGAACAATAGGGACATCTATACATGTGGTATAAAATAATCTTATTCTAAATAATTAATTACAATACAACCCTATAAAATATATACAAAACTTATTTATATATTACATTCACAATCTAACCTTAGTTAGTATACAAACAATAAGGAATAAATATCAATCACATATTCTAATTACAATATTTTTCTTTCTTTTTCTACAACTTTGATAAATTTTGGTGTCATTTTACAGTCACCTGAACTAAGTGGAACAACTTGGTTTGACCTTTCAGCAGTTCAACTTGGTTTGGTGGTAAGCTTCAAATTTTATTGCATGTGTAGTGCTTACTTAAATGGAATACTTCTCTGACTCTGTTTCTTTGATTGCTTCTTTTGATAAGGTTAGCGGTTCCCTTTATGGAGCTCTTCTTGGTTCTCTCATTGTTTATCCCTTGGCCGATTTCCTTGGTATGGCTTTCGACCAGTCATGATATAACTTTTCCTTGAACTTCTGTCGTAACTACGGTTTAAGGATTATGTTTGATTGATACATATAGGAAGGAGGAGAGAACTTATCATTGCATCCCTCTTGTACTTAAGTGGTAGTTTGTTGACTGCCTATGCTCCTGGCCTTGAAGTTCTTTTAATAGCTCGGCTTGTTTATGGTCTGGGGATTGGCATGGTTGGTTATCTAATATTGTCCTGGGCTTTATGTCTTCAGAGTCAAAGTGAATGATAATTCATCAATTAATGATCATATTGTTTTTCGGCAGGCAATGCATGGGGCACCTCTTTACATAGCAGAAACTTGTCCATCTCAAATTCGGGGAACTTTGATATCTCTAAAGGAGCTTTTCATAGTTCTTGGGATATTGGTTAGTCTTCTCAACAAGCCCGCAGCTTTTCATTTTTATGTTTCAAAACGCAGTGAACATTCGAGCTTGTTTCTTGATGCAGTTGGGCTATTTGGTTGGTAGTTTTGAAATTGATGCTGTTGGAGGGTGGCGTTATATGTATGGATTCAGTGCCCCAATTGCCTTTTTTATGGGGTTAGGTATGTTGAGTCTGCCGCCATCTCCACGTTGGTTACTTCTCAAGGCAATTCGAGGCAAAGGGTCCTTACAAGAATACAAAGAGAAGGCTATCCTTGCGTTGAGAAAACTAAGAGGCGGATCTGTTGATGACAAAGTATCTGAGAAGCAAATCGAGGATACACTCATCTCTCTAAAATCTGCTTATAGTGATCAGGAATCGGAGGGAAATTTACTTGAGGTGTTCCAGGGACCAAGTCTGAAAGCCTTTATAATTGGAGGTGGATTGGTTCTATTTCAGCAGGTCGATATAATCTCTACAAGCCACATGTTTTAGCTCTTCATGTTTTCTATTGTCCTGTTCGAACTTCATGTTATACTTGTGTAAATGCCTACTATGCCACTGAATTATAGAAATGTCGCATCATATTATTGGTTCATATGATTCAAATATTTGACAAAGATTTCTGGATTGAATTGCATACAGATCACTGGGCAACCAAGTGTTCTGTACTACGCAGGCTCCATTCTTCAGGTACTTCATTCTATAAACTGGATTGGCTTCTATTGGTTTCAAATATCAATCTTGTATTCTTGTTCTTATTTGACCATAATCCAATAATTTTTTGGAAGAGTGCTGGATTCTCTGCAGCTGCTGATGCCGCAAAACTTTCAGTCGTCATCGGTGTGTTTAAGGTACTTCTCTAGGAACAAAAAATTATTGAATTTTTTTGGTGTGTTTTGTCTCAAAACCATTGATCATCACGCAACAATATATGTGATTTATATTTCTGTATATGATTTGTAGTTTCTTATGACTGGAGTAGCCGTTCTGAAGGTTGATGATCTTGGGAGAAGACCGCTGCTGATCGGAGGTGTCGGCGGGCTTGTATGTGCCATCGTCATCATTATCCAAAAACTATATTTAACTTAAACTTTCATTCCAAAATCCGAAGTGAATCTATATTTTTAACTTGGTGTTCTTCATTTTGTTGACAGGCCACCTCGCTACTGCTGCTTTCAGCTTACTACCAATTCCTTGGGGAGTTTCCTTTTGTTGCTGTGGCTGCTTTACTACTCTATGTGGGCTGCTATCAGGTAATCAATCAATGACCACCTAAAACTATTGTCACAGAAACAAAAATGGAACTAGAATACCACTAACAAAACCAAAAACTCAGCGTCATAATATTTTCTTGAACTAGAAAAATGCACGTGCGTTGCACGTAAAAACCTAAACTGTTGAAAATATATGTACAAAATTTTGATAATATTTAAATGAATTAAAACATGGTTAATAACATTTATCAACTGAAACAAACTAAGCCATAAAAAATAAAAAATCATGACCATAGACGGTATATGAATAAGATAAATTATCTTATCCACTCGAAACACTTTCCAATATGCTTCTTGGTTGATTTTGAGAACTCAACAACTCTTTGTCGTAGTTTGTTATAATATGCATATAACTATTTTGGTATGCTCAGCAAGTATCTGATCGTTTTTAACATATATTATGTTATTTACAATCCTTATCCGGGATCTGACATGCTCATAGTTTGCTTTTTTATCACGATATTTTTTCGGTTTTCCACATTGTTTTTATCTGATAATCTTATTTTTCCGACTATCTTTTTTGTTGTTAAATGATTTTTCAGCTTTTGACAATCATCAACTATAAATCCTAAGAAAAAATGCTTTTACTCGCGATAAGTTTTCACTGTGACTAAAAGTATGTATAACTTATATATTCTTCAACAACAAAATCAATGAATGGTGTTGCACCATCTTCAAATATTGTGATATTTGTGATATCATTTTTATATATTTAGTATCAATATTATAAACATATAGCTATAAGGTTAATAAATTTTTAACAATTATTTCTCAATCATTGTGAGAAAAATACTTGAAATCTCTTCAAATGACTATATTTTAAAATTGTGTCCTCATTTAATTTGATGCAATTCAAGAAAGTCATATTGATCGTCATTTTTTGAAAGCTTTGAAATAATGATTGCGTGCATCATGTCATAAGGATGATATAGTTTCAATCTCATTTGTTGCGTTTAGAACATAATATTGTATTATTCATTGAAACAAAACAAATTTTCTTCTATCGAGTTTATATTTTGTTTTATAATATTTTATATCTTGTGGAACGATATACAAAATTAATTATTGTATTTTAAAAATCTTGAGAAGAGATACGAATAATGTAATTAAGATATGCATATGAGATATCATTCAAATATATGTCAAAGTATTTGTCTTATTCAATATCACATCTAATAATATAACCATTTAGATTTCATGAGCATTTTATGATAGTCAAAATTAATTTGATGAAATATTGTAGAATTTTATTTGAATTTCAATTGTTGGCTAAGTGAATTTATTTGACGAGGAGTTTTCTATGCTACCATCATATATGTTATGAATTAGCTGGTTAGATACTTTGACTAAAAAAAGAGACAAAAACAATCTCGTAGTCACATCGAAATATATCGAGATAATATTGGAGGAAATAAAGTGAAACTGGCTTAATGTCTCAATAAAATGCACAAAATTGATCTATTATATTGTGTCAACAAAGCTTTAGAATTGTTCTCATACCATTATAAATAGAATGAGAATTATGCACAATTTGTTTTTTATGTATTTCTTTTTCTGAATGAAGAATTTTTTCTTTTTGAAAACTATTTTATTGAGAAATATTGACATTTTATATGACATCCATATGTCGCACAACCATGAAGTAACAACATAATCAATATATAACACTTAACGTACACATACAATTCTTCAATTTCTTCTTCATTGTGCTTCGTTTAAATTTAAATCTGAATCATTCTTGATCTTAATATTTCGCTTTAAATATGATTTAATATATATGTATATGTTTCATGTTACTTAGTTGGACTTAATTTCAAATATCTATAAAAAAATGTGCTTGAATTATATCATACAGAAATTAGGACATAGTATATAGGACCGCGCTTGCCGCTTTACCAAAATCTATAGATAGTAGTAATGGTGCAACTCAAATCTTTTAAACCGCACAGCAGCTCAAGCACCACGGTTCGGCCGCTCTACCAAGCAGGGACAATTATTGTACCCGACAATATCCCTCCCAATAATTGCGCTCCTTGCAATCAATGGGAATCGAACCCGTGACCTTGACTCTGATACCAATTGTAGGGCCGAACGCTTACCGCTTTACCAAAGCTATAGCTAGTAGTAATGGTGCAACTCAAATCTTTTAAACCGCACAGCAGCTCAAGCACCACGGTTCGACGGCTCTACCAAGCAGGGACAATTATTGCACCCAACATAGTAATACACAACATTATTTTTTTTATTTAACATGTCTTTTTTTTTCATCCACTATGTTTGTCTTAACTTTTTTGTTCAAAATTTGACGCATTTCGTATACTATATGTATGAAAAACCAAGAAATTATATAATTTACAGAAACCATTTATTATTCTCTTCGTAGAACAGAAGACCCAAAATACGTGGCTTTGATTGGTATACTTTCATACTTATTTTTATATAAACAACAAGACACATCATATAATATCAGAAAAATCAATTACCGCCAACAATACTAACCAAAACGAATAAAAAAATCATAACAAAAACAACATCGATAAAAAAAAATGATAACGCAAAGTTTAAAAATAATTTATTTAATACAATAACAAAGAAATTGAAGTATATATGAGCAATAAAAAGCATAAATCACTCTCAAATTAAATATTAACTCATATTATTCACAATTTGTATAAATTTTCCAATATTTTTTTCAAATAAAGAGAAGACACCTTATTAATGTCATCGTTTTATAGATATTTATTCCACTTCTTTAAAAAAACACAAATGAAAAATGGTGCCTTGAAATCATAATAAAACCATTTAGAAAAGCAGCCGTAAAAATATAATTCAAAGTCACACAATTTTTCGTAAACCATAGAAAAATATTTTACTATTGACAAAATATATATAGCAACAACAAAGCATGCGTTAACTTGTGATATAATTAAAATTTAGAATCATGCATAATCATTGAATTAGAACAAAATCGCATGCCAAAAATCTACTGGATATTATATATTTTAATAATTTATCCATATTTGTCGTTCATCAGAGGACTCTTAGACCTACCAAATTTTGTAGTTCACCTATTATTTTCATAATAAATAATATTACAAAAATAATATAAGCAAGAAAATAAAAACTCAAATTAAAATGCCTTCTATCAATCTAAGTAAAAAAAATTGATTAGAGAATATAATAATGTCGTAAAAAAATTAAATATTGATTTATAGACAGAAGTTTGGAAATACATTTGCCCTAATAAATAAAAAATATTATCTCTTGATATTATGAGACATAAGGTAAAAACGAAGAAATATTTCAATTTTTTTAATATTTTGTAAGTCACTTCAAACTAAGTAATCTAAGCAAACAGAAAACATGCATTATGTGTTTAAAAATTAACAAAATATCTCAACAATAAAAAATCGAAAAATAACCATTTTTGTTGGATATTTGATTTTGTTTCTCTTTTCTTTGTGCAAACAAACAAATCACATAAACAATCCACACATAATTACATGATCAATACAAATGACATATAACAATCAAACATGTTAACGCTAGGGTAAAAAAACTTCTCTCATTGCAAGAACAAAAAATGATCAAATGGAGCATATTATTTAGTAATATTTATTTAGCAGTATTTATAAAAAAATTGACTAAATAACTTAAAAACAGTGTTTGAAATCACTTACAGACAAACATTTCTCTCAATCACATATCTCTATTGACACATAAAGAGTCTGAAAATATTTTTATTCTAAATTGGAGAAAGAAATTTTGTATGACATTAATATTTATTAATAATTTATTGTTATTCAGTCTGACTCATCTCCCTTTGTCTTCATATTATTATTTGACAACAATATATAAATTTAAGTAATTAAAATTAAATTTAAAAGTAAATTAAAATAATAATTAGTTTGATTGTGTTAAATACACTATTAATGATCTTATTAAACTAAGATAAAAAATGACTTAAATAACATCATTAACATAACAAATTGTAAAACAAAAAAAAATAATAATATAATAGTAAGATCACAAATGAAAGTCATATATTTAATAGATTAATTAATAGATAATATATTATTTAGTAATATGTATTTAGCATCATATATTGAAAATTGATTAAATAACTTAAATGTTTGCAATGAAATCACTTACATATAAACATTTTCTCTCAATCACGTATTTTTGTTGATACATAAGTAATCTATATATATCTACCTTCTAAATGGGAAAAAAATGTTTTATATGACCTTAATATTTATTAATAATTTAATTTTATTTAATCACACTCATCTCTATTCGTTTTCCCATTATTACCTTAATGTTCGTAATATTAACAATTTATTTAAATTTATAACATTATGATATTGATTTTCTGTGAATTTGATGTCAATGTAAATATTAAAGTAAATAATTTTAAATTTAAAAATAAAAATATATTAATGATTATTATTAAATGAACAGATAAAAAAACAAAAAAATAAATATGTATTTATGATAGTGATTTTATGTGAATTTGATGTCAATGTAAATATTAAAGTAATTAATTTTAAATTTAAAAATAAAAATATATTAATGATTATTATTAAATGAATATATGAAAAACAAACAAAAAATAAACATGTATTTATGATAGTGATTTTATGTGAATTTGATGTCAATGTAAATATTAAAGTAACTAATTTTAAATTTAAAAATAAAAATGTATTAATGATTATTATTAAAAGAATATATGAAAAAGAAAACATGTAGTAATTAATTTTAAATTTAAAAATAAAAATATATTAATGATTATTATTAAATGAGTAGATGAAAAACAAAAAAAAATAAACATGTATTTATGATAGGGATTTCATGTGAATTTGGTGTCAATGTAAATATTAAAGTAATTAATTTTAAATTTAAAAATATATAGATTATTAGTATATAAATATAGATATAGTTATAGATTAAACCTCGACATATAAATTTATAATTTCTTATTTTCTGTTTTCTTAAATATAAATTTTTTGTATTATTTATTTTAATAAAAGAATGTTTCTGTTTTGTTAAATATAAATTTTTTGTATTATTTATTTTAATAAAAGAATGTATAACACTATTACTATTATTTGTAAGGTATTTTCACAAAACCAATTAATTTTATAAATAATATTATTATATACTGAAATTTTTTGTATTATTTATTTTAATAAAAGAATGTTTCTGTTTTGTTAAATATAAATTTTTTGTATTATTTATTTTAATAAAGGAATGTATAACACTATTAGTATTATTTGTAAGGTATTTTCACAAAACCAATTAATTTTATAAATAATATTATTACATATTGATTATTTTAATAAAAGAATGTATAACACTATTACTATTATTTGTAAGGTATTTTCACAAAACCAATTAAATTTATAAATAATATTGTTACATATTGATTCGAATCATTAGTTGTTGAACAAATACTTTGATATTATTTGTAGTCATGCATGAAATTGAGTGAAAGAGTAATAAATAATAATTAGTGAATGGATTAATAATAATTAATTAATTACATAAAAGGAAGACAAAGTGTCATTAGAGTACAATTTTAATGAGGATAATAAAGGAAATTCAGAATTCAATCTGTATATTTATATAGATATAGACTATTACTATTATTTGTAAGGTATTTTCACAAAACCAATTAAATTTATAAATAATATTATTACATATTGATTCGAATCATTAGTTGTTGACAAATACTTTGATATTATTTGTAGTCATGCCATGAAATTGAGTGAAATAGTAATAAATAATAATTAGTGAATGGATTAATAATAATTAATTAATTACATAAAAGGAAGACAAAATGTCATTAGAGTACAATTTTAGTAAGGATAATAAAGGAAATTCACAATTCAATCTGTATATTTATATAGATATAGATTGGTCTGACGACGAAATAAATATTTCGCTGTTCATCCAAATTTTAGATTTCTTTCGGGCCTATCAGTTGGCTTATGGTATCAGAGATATTCCCGCTTCGCACCAGAGGAAAGGGTATTAGTCTTGCGGTGCTCACAAATTTTGGCTCAAATGCCATAGTGACCTTTGGTTTCTACCCTCTAAAGGTAGTCCTTTTACGTCTTTCGTGCTTTTCCCATCGCGAATTCAAGGTGCAAGTAAATTGTTAATATGTTGAATGGTATACGTCCCTCAGGAGTCACTTGGAGCAGGGAATCTGTTTCTTCTGTTTGGGGCGATTGCCGTACTTGCTGTTGTGTTTGTGACAGTATATGTTCCTGAGACCAAAGGCTTGAGCTTAGAAGAAATTGAATCCAAAATTTCGAAGTGAATATCCTTTATAGATGGTAAAAGTGCGATCGCTGATTTCAGGTCTTGATGCAAAATGGCATGTCACACAATATTATATCGTCAATCTGAGATAGTTGTGTAAATGTTTTGTGTTGGAAATTAAGAATGTTGGCTTGTTTATCTTGTGATTATCTATGTTAATTCGAGAGAAATTTCACTAAAGCTTGTTAAATTTGTTCTAGGCATGAATCTAGCGTAATGCATTCCAAATCTTTGGATCTAATTTCAAATTTATGCTAATGACATGTTAGGTCTCTATTCCTTGAATGAGATATTCTTCTAAAACTGAAAATCAGTTCATAGTGCAAGCAACTTGAATAGCACCTTAAGAAAGATCCATTCTTTAATATTTCATCGTGTGTTACATTTGCGATGTTCACTGGCTCAAGAGCTGCAACGTCATACAGAAGACGCATTATCTGTAACAGCTATCAGCAATACAGAAAAACAATGCTACAGTAAATAAAGTAATTGTGTTTGTTGTGAATCTTGAGGGGAAGTGCGAAGAGCAGGTCGCTACATGTGGTTGGAACAAGACATGACAATAGCTAACAAATAAACTAAGATGGTCTGGGATTTATAAACTTCTTCTAGCAGGTAGGTGATGGACATCAATTTTTTATCATCAAGGGAGATTGCTGTTGGTCATTCCGTGTCCAAGTGTGAGGCCCAATACTTAAAATAAGCCCAGCCCATTTTCCATTTTTATTATAATTACCCAAACCATTTCTATGAGATAGCGTACAGCAGATTAGAGTTCTCTTCCATTCCAGTAGCTTTCGGCCTTTCTTCGTGATTTTCTGCCTCAGCCGCGTTGCTCCGTTAGAGGCTGGAGTTGAAGTGCAGCACCTAGCCATCTTCTTCCTTCAACCTATTAGCTACTTTCCTGCCATGAATCGGTAGGTGGCGAGCTCGATTTGGCTTGATTTCCGGCAGCAGTGCGCGTAGCTTCGATTCGGATTTAGGTAAGGTTTTAGCTTCGATTTTGGTTGCTCTTGGTGTGTTAGTTTGCAAAAGTGAAGAATTGAGTTTTTCCCCTAATTTCCAGCTAGGTTTCCGGCGTGAACAGTATTTTCCGGCGACTTTTCCGACGAGCCATTTTCACGAGATCACCATTGTGTGTTTAAGCTTCGTTTCTTGAGGTATTAAGTTTGGAATTTCAGAATTTGTATGGGTTTAATAGGCTGTCCGGAATTCGATTTTTTTAACCGAGCCGATTTAAATTGTTTTAGTCGTTTGGTATGCATTGTATTGAAGTGTATAGCGAATTTATATTGTAGGTTTTATCGTTGGACGAGTTCATTCGATAATCCTTAAGAATTTGTCGTGGTATTGTAAGTTGCAATTGAGGTACGTTCAAACCTATATTATTATGACGCTTATATTGGCGTGTAAGAATATTCGGTGAATGTTGTTTGCTATTATGTGCATTGAATGTTTATTTTGATGCATTCATGCATTAATTATGTTGGCATAATATATTGAGCCTTGACTCCTTTGACGGCTATTTATGTTGATTCTGTTGAGATATTGAGTCATCAGAGGGACGAGTGGGTTAGGATTAGCCACATTCCCAGATGACAGCTAGGGACGAGCGACTTAGCTACTCGCATTCCCGATGCTACGTGCATGGACGAGCGGCGATTTGATGCTGCATTCCTGTCACGGGTGGCCACTGTTACTGTCGATGATGCTATTCGTTTGGACTCCATTTGGTATCCGTTATTCCATTGTTACCATTCATGCATCGCATAGCATTGCATTTACTTGATATTATTGCATGTCTTTTATATGCGTCGTGATTTTACTGGTTTATCGTACTGGGATCCGACCCCTGTTTTCTTTTGATGATGTGGTTGTTTTTGATGCCATAGCAGGTCATTCCAGGGGTTTTGACGCGTCTGGTGGAGCGTCAGGGAGTGGTACCCAGTAGTCAGTTGGTTTGTGTCAGAGTTCCCAGATATTTATATATATTATTCTGGTTTGATACATTTGCCAGGGAGATGCCCTGTGTAGTTGTATGGTTATGTCTTAATGTTGTTTGGATTTTATTTGTGGTATGTTGTGTCTAGTCCTGGCCAGTGCGGCTGTAGGATGTTGGTGTGGTTGATTGTGAACTTGGTATTATTTTCGAGCGTATATTGTTATTGTTGTGTTTCGAAATTTTTTGGGATGTCCTACTTATGGGGAGGTCATACCAAAATTTCTGTAGGCTCTAATGAACGTTTTAAACTCGTTTTCGCTGTTTACACCATTAAATCCTTGTTGTGTGGTAATTAAATATCAACTAAGAGCACGGGCCCTGACACCAAGTCACATGCATTGTCGCCTTTCCCAGTGAGATTCCATCATTTCGCAAGCCTGATATCCTTAGAAATTCATCACCTGACAGTTCCAGGGCAATAAATCAAGGTTATCAGGGGACGAAGTGAAGCATGTAATAGTTAACACACAATGAAATGACTAAAATGAACAAAGCCGCTTCAGTTTTTTTCCCCAATATAAATATTTCACAGCTCTTCAGACTCGAGGTTTGACATTCATATATAGCAGTATAAGACTTGGGAAATCGTAGAAGAAACCTCACACGATTGATAGTATAACAATTCTGTACATACTGAAAGATTTTCAGAAGTTTCTTATGATCCAGGGGATCAAGAAATCCCATTTGCCAGAAGTAGTCCAGTTTACATCCCAAGTTCCCATAATCCCCTTCACAAGAAATTCTACAGTTTAACCAACTGAATTCCTAAGGTAATTCGGACTTGATAAAGCTAAAACCTGACATATTCGATTCGGAACATGCCGAAATTAAAATAACGTGTCAATCCAAAACACAGACATTACCATCGAACGACCACTAAAAAATTTTAAATGAGACTCCAACACTATTTTGCATGTCAAATAAATTGGGTTTTTTCTCATAACATGTTCCTGCTAACTAATTCATGTCATCAGTAAATCAAGTTCATGCATTATAAACGAGATACTGGGGACACAAATATCAGAATATTTTAAATATATACTCCC
This sequence comes from Primulina tabacum, assembly GCF_025594145.1. Classification (NCBI taxonomy): domain Eukaryota; kingdom Viridiplantae; phylum Streptophyta; class Magnoliopsida; order Lamiales; family Gesneriaceae; genus Primulina; species Primulina tabacum. Next base: position 6,718,044 of record NC_134557.1, read on the forward strand.
AAACAAAATAAAAATAACTAAGTGGTATCTCAACTGCCCATAAGGTAACCAAATCAATAACGAGTAAAAGAGGTAAAATGAAAATAACAAAGTTTTGAGTAGGAAAAATGGTATGACATCAAGTCCAATGAATCAAAAATACGTTTAAACTTCATTTGAATGTGAACAAAAGATGCAATACAATCAGCCAATAATCAGAAAGTACATTGGAATTGATATGGGAGTTAACTTAATTCCCGTTTTTTCCCCTTCCCAGAAAATCAATCTCGAGTAAAAAAGAATTAATCTTTTCAATGGAAATTTAAGTAATGGGGTTCCATCGTAGACCAAATAACAATACAAAGAACGTCTTTAAATTTAAACCACTATAAATTAATCACTATTGAAAATAAGCATCCATAATTTAAATAAAGACGGTAAAATTGCTAACATGGAAGTCTAACATATTGTTCACCTCGCCAGTATCCCAAAGCAATGAATCCACCAGATCCTGTATTACCAATTCAAACCCATAATAAGTAAAATAACAAACAACAAAGAGGACAACATTTAACAAGAAACGACCACAAAAGGTTCCTCGCCAATAAAACCTCACTTCTATCCTGCATTTCCACTCCCAACAGGCCAACACCATTTCCCAAAAATTTTGGTTACTTCTGATTTTGATTCATAGCATGATATGGATGACTATTATACATGTTTCCAGGCCAGTCTCTTTGCTGCTGCATCATCATCATATTATTATGCTTCTGCTGAATTCCATGATACCCGGAGTTAACACTCTCCGCCGCCATTGCCATGATTGGAATGGGCGTAAAGTGAGGTGGCAGCGGATATGGCATCTGAGTCGGTATTCTACCATTACTCGCTTCATGATTTCCACTTTCACCACTGTAGCGAAGTCGGTTTTCATTTCCATTCCCATGGATGGGACCACCGCCGTTGGATGTCGCTTCACTTGAAGCAAATAAATGATTTGACGAAGGGGCGCTCTCGTCGGACCACCCCTGCATCCTCTTGACATATAATCTGTACTTCTGTAAATGACTCGCAACATTCTCCCTAGTCAGACCCTCGACGTTCATGAGCTGCATGATCGTCTTCGGCACCGCGTTCTTTAACCCCAAGTGCGCAACCACATCCACGAATCGCTTGTGCAGCTGAGGGGTCCACACAAGCCGTAATTTATTCACGGCTTTCTCCGCCACGTCCGTCGACTGGTCATCCATGCAATCACCACTAGCCTGTTCCTCAATTGGGTTCATCACCCGGCTCTTCTTCGGGTCGGATCCTTCTTGTTCGTCCACCTCGCAGCAATCATCCACGCGATAACTAACGGGCTTAACATCACGGAGGGAGGTAAGAGTAGACTGTGAGGCACGGTCAACATCATCGGCTGTCCGCAGTGGCTCCGGCAAAATTCTAAACGCCGACGCCAGATCCGCCGGTATCAAAGACAGGGACAATGACGCCAGTTGGTCGACGGAGGGAAGCCCGGCCTCCCATTCCGCCACTCCATCATCCTCATCAATCCTCAGCTGATCACCCATGATTTGAATTCGAATTTGGGTAGATGGGTAAGGGTTAAATAGGAGAAAGCGAGTGGCGTAGTCGGTGCGTGCGTTTGAAATGTGGGAGATTCCAGACGAGCCACGCTCGATGCTTTTTACCCAGATATTTTCGACTCCAACCTAAACTATCTCCATTACTTATATTCCAGTTATTTTTTATCAATTTTTTTTTATTAATTAATTTTGTGTAAAAATTATTTTTTTAAAAAAAAAATTGATATTATAATAATTGTATATTTAGATGATATCATCACTTAAAAATTCAAAAATATTGATAAAGAATGAAAAATTATTTTATTAATATATATTGGTTATAAGTTGAAATATGTTTTATTATATTTTTATTACAAATTAGATTAAAGCCTCTGGACTTAAATAATATAATGTATATCTATACTATTTTATTAAGTTCGAGAACTCAGAGCAACTAACTTTTGTGCTATGATCTGTTTTAATAATTATATATATTAATAAAATGTTAAAATTTTAATTTAAGTTATATGTAATTCAACCTATAGAATCATTGTTTCTTGGGGTTTAGGTTATATGTTCATTTCTTACTGAATTCATTTTTTTATTCTTTCATTTTTCAATTTATTTTTTAATTTATATATCAAAATTACAGTGTGATCTTTCACTATTTCTTATAATTATATTTTGATCTTTATTTAAATATAAATCAAATGAATTATAAAAAATATGCAGTATTATTATATAATTATTCTACCTACATAATCTCTATTTATGTAACTATATAGTATTTTATTATATCATAATTTAATTAGGGACATTTCACTGTAGCTATCGATTTGCACTTTTACCCAATTTGTTTCAAATGTTAATAATAATTCAAATGTTAATAATAATATAATAAGTTTCTTGTGATATATCATGAGACGAATCAATTCGATCCCTACATTAAAATTTGTTACTTGTTGAAGTCAAAAAAGAAGAAAGCTGCCGCGTAAATTTTTATTTTCGAATTTTTTAAAAAAATTCTATCAATTAGAATTTTGAAGAAAAGAAAATTAAAAAATTGGTAAGCTTAATGACTGAAGAGAACAACATAAAAGTGAGCAAGAAAAATGTACATAAAGTGGCATACATCCCCCAATAACAGTTGGCTTTACACAGAAAAACAAGCATATCCACAAGGCATCATTTGTACATAAACACCAATCCCTCGCCTCTGTATAATACACGCCCTCTGCATTTGTGTTCGTAAAGCGAAAATCCACTGCACCAGCATTAGCAAACATTCGGCATCTACGCGTCGTCAGCTCACTAGACTCGTATATATAAGCTTAAAAGTGAATGTACAGGTTTTGGTACAGACCACGACTTTTATTTGCAATCAAGAAAAAAGATGACAGGTAGTTCAAACTAGCCTCGGTTAGCTGTACAATTGACTTCCTTTCCTAAAGAGTCGCTCCGGCATGTGAGGATTGAGCAGCGCTTCTCCTTTCTGTCACCAAAATATGCGAGTGATAGCGAGTTAAGTGGGGCGTAGAGAGTGTATCAATGAGGAATCATTGTTATCATACAAACATTAGTTCCTAGTTGGTTGGAGTCCGCTGCATATTTCCATGTGTTTTGAGTCATACGTCTTTTTTTTAAATATGAGAATGAACGATTCAGTTTTTGTTTTCAAAACTCCAATCCAATTCCACGCATTCAGCCGCCGATTTTGGAGTGACGTGGAGTATTAAGTGTCCCATTAAGATGAATAAAAGGATGAAGAATTTATATCAGTGTATTCGAAGGGGTAACAGATGAATCAAGGTACTTGCGCATCAAATGCTCGTAAAAAATGAATTTTGAAATAAACGATAGCAAGCCAAAATATGCATACCCCCAGCAGCCACAAGTTTCTCTACACGAGCTACTATATGCTTTCCATAAGTGTACTTCTTCAGTGCATTCAGATGGACTTTGATTCTCGACATGATCAGTTCACGCTGCTGATCACTACAAGTTTCGAGTACTTTCTGTACGACATAATTCGCAAATTGATCTTTCATCATTGCCTGGTTGAAAAGAAAAAAATCAAGCCAATTTAAGTTTGATCGAATAAGCTAGAAAATGAACCCCAAAACAATGGTGCATCAACTCCAAACACCCAATCATCAGAGTAGGGTAATCTGACTTCTTTATGTCAGATTCATAAGAAAAAACAGCATATATCATATCATAAAAAACTGCAAGCTACTCTCTTAAGGTGCTGCAACTTTGACTTTAAAATTAACTGCAACAATGTATGTGTCTGACTAAGTTTTTTAACTCTTCTTCAAGTGGATTAACACATAACGGTTTTCAGCCTTTTGAGTGAAAAATTCACCCACACAAAAGCAAAGCAGATAAAGCCAGAGACAATGCATCTGTGAATGCTGAAATGAAAGGATAAAAATGCAATCAAATATAGTAAAAAAAATAATCGCATAGTAAAAAATAAAACGATCAGAATACGCTGAAATCACCTGAAGAGGCTCATTTTCATCAGTTGTTCCAAGCATCTCGTTCACCAACAGTTGGCATTCACTTTGATCGCCAAAAGCTAAGCATTTCTCAACCACATTCGATGCAAACTTCTGCTGGCTCATTTGAACTATCTTTCCAGCTAACTCCTGAATGACGGAAGACCGTTCATTTGGCTTTCCATGCTCCAGTACATGCTAATAACAACAATACAGGAAACAAATAAGTGGAAATCTCGGTGACTTCTTCTGATGACCAGAAAAGAAAAACACCTAAATGCAATTTTATGAAGAAATATCACATTCCCTCTAATTGCATTCACAAGAACACAGCACCATCAGCGATTACAAAAGTTGAATCCTTTCAAGACCTTTGCAACCAGTAAAAGAACAGTAGCAGAGTATATGAACCACAAAATCTTGGAATAGACACCAAACAATGGATGTCAGCTCATTTATCACATAAAGTTAATATATTTTGTATGCAGTCAACCGATGTCTTAGTCAGCACACAAGGGAGCGAAGATAAAGGTTAAAAGTTACATATAAGCCAGATGTACCTTATGATTTCAATCACAGGCAACAGAAAAGCAAGGCAGTTTAAATAATCTAAGATGTTAATTTATTCAACAACAACAAAACCTGATGCAGATTGTAAAAATAGAGTTAGTGCATAATCCATGGAAGAAATGAGACATAAAGAACAAAGTAAAACAAATGGGAAACGAAGAAACTGTGATCAAAGTACATTCAAGTAGCACTCTTTAAGGAAAAAAGTGGAAAGAGATCTTAAAAACCAACTAAATCAACATAAGACTACTGCAGACCTTTAAAAGTTCCACAATGGCAAAAGCATAGACTAGAGTACAGCGTACTTAACGTAGAAATATTTCAAAAAAGAACCTGGATAACATAATTTCCATACTGATCCTGTGCGAGCATACTAACAGACCCCAGGATCTCTCCCATCACTTTGCTCTGGGTTTTTTCGTCCTCACAATGCTCCAGAACTCGCTGCCGAACAAAAAGAGTATCTCATAATGCATGTTCCTCAACAATACACGAGCATAAATATCCCACACCCCCCCCACCCCGAAACATACAGAATACCATAATACCATAATTTTTCTGACCTGTATTACACGACACCCATATGGATGAGTAGAGAGAGTCACAACTTGGTCAGAAAATGTTGACACGATAAACTGAATATGCTCCTCTGGGACACATTCGATGCATTTTTGAATGACGTGATTCCCATTTTGATCACGCACGCAACGCATAACATGCCCATCTAGCTCTTCCACCATTTTGATCTTTTGATCCATATCGACGACTTCGATCGCCTAAATAATCGGAAAAGGTCAGTCGCTTAAATTTTTGAGCAAGTCCTATTTTGAAATAGTAATAGCATTTCTTGAGGAATATTAATTAGAATAAATTCAACAGACTTGGGAACTATTTCCTGACAGGGTATCTATACAGGCTATATCACCACAGGACAACACTAGTCAGAATTTTTCAGACAAAAAACTTTGGATTAGGGTGGTTGTTAGATCCATATAGGTAAATTTACCTTTTGTATTACCCGACAACCATACATTTGGAGGCTTAAGGTAAGCACATGTCCAAGAAGCTTGGTGGCCATTTCTCTTCTTTGAGGTGCCATTCCATGTTCAAAAAACTGGGAAAAGACAATATTAGAATCAGAGATATGCTAACATACTCAAAAAGCTCCAATTCCTGACTTGGTAATACAGAGACATTGATTACTGCAGAATGGATCGCCACAATTCTGGGTACCTTTTGGATTACATAGTTACCAAACACATCGCTCATTAATGTAAGAGATTGTGGGAAAATTTCTTGGAAAACAATGCTCTTCTCATCTGATGTGGCAGTTTCAAGCTTCTGTTGAATAAACCGGCTTCCATATTGATCCGCACTAGTGACAGATGATATGATTTAGAATTCGGATCTGAATAATCATATAATATAGACTCTCTGATGAAAACACATACCTAAACTCCACAACATGGCCGGCAATCTCAGAAAGCTCAAAACATTTGGTTTTATTACACTTAAACTCCTCTAGCAGAGATGATGCAAAACTACTGTCCATTTTGTCCAAGTACCACGGTCCCATGGCGCTACCAGCTACATTTCTCATTACACCAGAAAATCTAAGGTTCAACTCTCCATGCCTCATAGGGCTACCAGGTCCTCCAAGCAGATTTGTAACAGCAGGATTGGACAACGGGCTTCCAGGATAGGATAACCCAATCCCAAAGGTAGGATTTCCATAGTAGCCATGTGGACTTGAGCCACCAGTCTGGCCACCGAGTGGAACACCATACTGTGATTTTGGAGGAGATAACATATTGCCAAGATAAGCTTTCTGAAGCAGGTCCATGTATGAATCACCAATGTAGTTCCGATCAACAGAAGGATCGTTACGAGATGCAACTTGTGCAGCATAGTCAGCTGCACTCAAATATTGCAGATACAAAGGGTCGACATACTGTGCCTGAAGTGCACTCCCAGCCATCTGATTTCCCATTCTACTAAGGTTCTGCTGTGCAGCAGCAGAACCAAGATCCGACCCCCCCAACATTATAGAGTCCATCCCAGGTGCCGCCAAAGCAGATGCAGCTGCGTTCTCAAATAAAGGTGGTAGATTGGGGCTGCCAAGTTGACCTGGTATTGGACTCATAGGATATGCACTTAATCCATAATTTGAAAATGATGAATTAGGGCTTCCAAAATGCTGATACTGAGAAAGTAGGCCGCCACCAAAATTAGTAGCAGTTGCAGAAGATACTATCAGATGTGAGTTATTAGAAGGAAGTGTATTTTTTGGTAGCTCAGACGTAAGGTTAGTCTTACTGTAATTTGACGCACCACCATAGTTAACAGCCGAAGCTGAACAAGTTATTTTCCCTGCCTGAGGAACAAAAGATGCACTAAACTGATCACTTTCATGTTTCTTAAGATAGATTTGCTGCTTTGACTGACTCTGCCCACCATGAAGAGGCAAATGATAATTTTTATGGTCATCCAAATCTTGTTCAATCTGGTATGATGGAAGATTCTCTGCATCGATAGAACCATTCAAAAGATTCATTCCTGATAAAGCAGCTACAAGATTTGCAGATTCGTCAGAGTGAGCAGATACACCATTATAGGGGCTAGGACTGCTAATGTTTCTTATTTCTACGTTTCCTACTCTGCCTCCTCCAATAGCAGTTAGGCAAGGACTAGAACTTCTTGCAATACGTTGAGGTCCTTGCTGATCGGGAGTTGAGCTTCTTGACAAGGATGAACCCAGCGCGGCGGCATAAGAATATGACGCAGGTTTCCTAGCATGATGAGCAGCTGAAGAACTTTGAATAGTAGAAGTAGAGTGTATAGGGTCTGAAGTTGCCAAACCATGATGCAGATGAGCCAGCTCAGCTTCCGCATGACCCATGGTAGTGGTATTTTCATCAAAAGTGTTTCTGCTAGCTGGGCGTGAAAGGTTTCCAGGAACCGGAGTGGCGCGATTCAAATCATCCTGCACAAATAGAGATCACCCTGCTGAGTAAAGAAGACTTGGACAAACTCCATAACTGATCTTGCTTAGGATAAAATGTAAGAACGTGATAAATAAGTAAAAAAAATAAACAAATTGTTGAGTGTGGCGTAAAAACGCTAGGTATTAACCCTGTCACATACAACCACAGAAAAACTTAAATACAAGTTCATTTGCCTACCTATCCGTCAATTGCATTCACATCACGTAGACTAGTTGAAACAGATAAATCGAATGACACCGATCTATTCAAGTGTGTAGGGAGAGAAGATAAGACAAATATAACCGTAGGCATGCAAGTCAGAATTAAAGCAAATGCTATAAAGGATTAACGCCCGCTAATTTGCTCACATGATTGATCAATCAATTTGGGTTTGTTTTTTACTAGTACCGAGAAACAAATATTTTTGCTGGATTAAGAGAAAGAAAGAAAAACCACAAGAAAACGAAAACACGAGGTATATTTATAAAAATGCAAGGCATGTCTAGTTACTGTCACATCTTTGAACTTGTGGGGCAAAGATGCTTAATGGAGATAGATAGGTTTCACACATAATATAATGTAGTTGCACTGGGAATGGATCTGTAAGAGTAATTTTTGTGGGTACCAGAATTCCAGGTATGTTTGATTCTCGAAAATGAAAGGATAAGCTTTAATTAAAAGGTTACATTGATTGAGACGATATAAAAGTGTTGACACTGGTAGGAACCAAGTTGATTTTCAATCTAATAAAAAAATTACCGGAAAACAGGCAATGCCTAGAATGATATTCAAACGTACCAATTGCCTTCTTCACAACAATTGCCATAATATAGCAAATTATATTTATAGACGCAATAAGCCACACAAAATTGCATGTTTTATGCCATCGTACATCCATTTTATAGGCAAGCACATAATAGTAAACATCAGCATCTCGAGATACCAGATAAATTTTTAATGATTGGAAAATAAATTCATCAGTGATAATTAATTTATCTATACAAGGAAAAATACACAAAATAATACAGGTGACTCACGTGAAACATCTCTGCAATACTCTTTTGGTTGCTATGAAGTCCTAACCCAGGCAAACCAATAAGTCCACCTCCCCACTCAACAGAGCCTTGCAGTTTGTCCTTATCCTTTTCACTATCTTGCTTATTTAGATCAAAACCAGGTGGCATCGAGAACATTGATCTTCCAGTGTCACTATCCGTTCGGTTCACCTTCCTCCTATTCCCAATTGCAGAACTACCCCCTTGCAACCTCTGAGCAAACCGCCAATCCTCTCTTGACAACAAAGGAGGTGGCAACCTTGGGTTCAGATTGACATTTGAGTAATAGTAAGATAAATACGCAGGATCAGACCTGAGCTCCTCCTCGGACAAGAAAACACTGCCAGTCTTATTTCTCGCAAACTCAGCAAACTCGCCTAAGCCGCCTCCACGGTTTAACAACCCACCAACTGCAGTCGATGAACCTTCCACAGTAGGCGGAGCAGACCCACTTCGATACAGGTTCAATTCCTTTTCATGATCATCAGCCTCGTGCCTCCGCTGTTCACGGAGCAACAACCCTATCTCCTTTTCCAACTCATCTCCAAAGGAACTTTCATTATTTCCAATCCTTGGCCTCCTACCCAATTCAGATAACATGCTTCTTCACAAGATTGAAACCCAGATATATTTACTTGCACATTCCACGAATAAAGCAAGGTCAAACGGCCACCAACAAACACCAATCCCAAGAGCCCTAGAAACCTATCAAGATCAAATCTTTAATCATTTAACACTACCGATAAACAAAATTCATACGCACAAATTGAACAACATAGCCTCAAACACATAAAAATCCGACCTTTTGACCTTCGATCTTCAAGAAAGCTCGGTTCTTAAATATGAACATGAAAAGCATCAAAACATAATGATCAGACACAGATAACAACCTTCTTTCCCGGCTTACGAACTAAAAAAATTTGAGCCTTGGCAAAAGGTCCATGTCCCTTCACAATGAATCTCAAGGAAATTAGCATATAAATGCAACTGGCTAAACACAAAGTGAAAAAATTAAGTTGAGCTCAGAGGCAAGTGAGAAGAGAGTGTTGGTGGGATAAAAAGCCTAACGAAACAAGATCAAACTGGCGGCGAATTGTTCTTACAAATCCCCATTTAGGGTTTTGTTTCTCATTACTGTTACTGTATCTAACATACTATATATATTATTTCTTTCTAAAAATGCATTAAAGCATCTTTGTTAATTCTGGGCAGGTCTTTTTCCCCATATCATTCATACATGTATCTATAATTTCCCTAAATAATAGGATGCCTAATTGACTAGGTGATGGATAACCAAACTCTTGCTTAAAGATTTTTTGTATGCATATATATAAATGTCATTTATTACACACACACACACACATATATAATAAAAAAATATTAAAAAAGAATTTCAAGAGAATCATTATTAAGTCTTAAATACGATGCATGAAGTTACAGATTGAAGAAAGAGAAGAGGTGAGCGAGTTCCAAAGGAAGTATCCGGATGACACGTTTGCTTTTTGGATTTGGTAATGGAAACTTCAAAGTGCAAACACCACTTGTTGTCAAACCACTGCTAGTTGAATTACCTAAAAACTAGTCTCCGATTAATTCAAAAATAAAAAATAAAAAAATAGGCTCGGAGAGTTGCAGCTATTAATTTACATGCAAATACATAGTTACGTATACCTCAATAAGTAAAATTAACCATCGTTAGTATTAACAATAAAATCATCGATTATGATTTTTGTCGATATAAATCGAATAAAACACCCTGATACGAATGAAATCAAGATCTGGTAACAATATATATCTCTACGATATCGATATCTCTTAAAAAAAATTATTATATTTGCTTGAGAAACTTGATGTTGTGATACAAAGTTTGGTATAAAAACGCTAGCTAAATAACAAATATGCCGATTAAATGAGATATCATAACAAGAATAACTCAAATAAATATCGATAAGATATCCCCGTCATCATTATTCAATTTATCGACATGACACATTATATTACTTTTATATACTTGGGTTAAATTCAATCATCCTTTTGAGCAAAATTTTTGATTTAAGTCATATTGAAATCTAAATATTAATATATACACATTAAGAAACAGCTTTTTCGTGTTAATAAATATCTTGTGAGTAAAATTATACCATTGTTTGCCGATTGCGATAATGCATTTCTTTAAATATATTCATACGATATTATATATTCTCATTATTCGTACATATAAGTGACGTTAGCCTTAACTTGATGCGTATACATATATATAGATATAGATATATATATATATATATCTATATCTATATATACATGTATTATATATAAAAAAAACATGTTAAAAAGCTCCCATGCTTCAATTATTGACCCCATTAAATATTTGTTGATCATATCATCTGCAAAACTATTATGAAAAACAAACAAAAACATCGAATTTGTAGCACTACCAAATAATAAGGTCTGCCACACACATACCAATTCAGCCGGGATAAAAAAAGATAATATAAGTTATTGAATTGATTAAGGGGGTAAATATGATATTTAATAGGTTTTTGTGAGATGATATGATAGTTATGATATTTAGTAGGTTTTTCGTGAAACGATTTCATGAATTTTTATACGCGAGAAGTTTAAACTCTGCACGTATTTACAATAATAATTAATATTTTATATATAAAAAATAAGTGATCTAAATATAAGATATTTTCTACAAATTTGATTAATGATACCGTCTCACAAATTTTTTTTGATTTTTTATTTTCGTAAAAGTGACTTAATTTTTAGATTACGAAAACATTTAAAAAGAAATCATAAGTTAACAACGTTTGAAAATAGAAATGAATATTTGAAAGAAAAAAAAAAATAAAGACAATTTTAAATTATACAAATATATTGGGATAAGAGTGTTTACAAATTTTTATTTATTTATCAAAATATCATAATCATTTTCGAAGATTCATCACTGTGAGACTAGCTTTGATATATTAATTAAATTGAGCATAACCACAAACAATTGCCATCCCTCTCAGTATAATTAATTTGACCAAGTTGAGATTTAATTTTTGGAAGGGCTCGATTTTTTAAAAGACCCACTTGGAAAACGGGCAGAAGAAAATGGTGGTATATATCAGAATCCAGCGTTAACTTGCATAAATGGTTCTTTTTACTATAAGCAGAAAAGCAAAAATTTGTTTGAGATGATATCATAGGTCGTATTTTGTGCGACGGATCTTTTATTTGGGTCATCCATAAAAAATATTATTTTTAATGCTAAATGTATTACTTTTTATTATGAATATCGGTAGAGTTGAGCCGTCTCACAGATAAAGATTCATGAGACCGTGTCACAAGAGAGAGACATACTCTACGGAAATTCGTCGTGCTAAATTTGTTTAGACATCGTTTAACGAGATGCAATAATCCCTCTGATCTTAGTATAATATAGGAATTCTGACCTAAATATAAAGGCTAGAGGTGGAGCCAATATCTCGATATAAAATATCGAACAATTTAAATACATTTCTTGATCTAAAAATAATAAAATAATTTAAATATATGGAATAATGAATATATTAAGTAGCGCGGACTACGACTGTTCATTGGACGCGGATTAATTTGTATTTAGTAAATAACGTGTGATTTTCGAAACTCGTTTATTATGCGTCTTCACTGTTCACATGGGGGTGTCTCTCTCTCTCTCTCTATATGTATATATATAGACATACGCACACAAACACGCTAATGGCCCTTCAAATTTTTTGATATTCCAGAGGATAATATAATACTCATTTAATTTTATAAGATTCTCGTAGATCTCGAAAGGTTGAACCCGATGGCTTCAGCTACTACTCCCACGGCGGCAGCGGCAGCGGCAGCGGCAGCGACGGCAGCGTATTGGTGTTACACCTGCACAAGAACAGTTAGCGTGATACCTGGAGGTGGGAACGATGTCGTTTGTCCACACTGCGACGGTGGGTTCGTACAGGCAGTGGATCCGACGGATTTCTCGCTGGACCCTTTGAGGAGGATCGATTCTCCCCGGGCTGGTCCCGGCCGCCGTCGCCGTAACGGGTTGTCGTTTAACCCACTGATTGTACTCCGTAGCCCGACGGAGTTGGAACCCCCACCAGATGAAGGGGGCGGCATGCGGAGTTACGAGCTCTACTACAACGATGGCGTTGGTTCGGGTCTGCGGCCGTTGCCGTGGACGATGTCGGAGTCTTTGCTTGGATCTGGATTCGAATTGATGCTCGACCACCTCTCGCAGATCGGATTCAGCCTCTGGAACCGACCCGAAAATCCGCCGGCAAGCAAAAAGGCGGTTGAATCGCTGCCGGTGTTGGAAATTCTCTCGACCCACGTCAGTTCCGATTTACACTGCGCCGTCTGCGTTGAATCTTTCTCGATCGGATCCGAAGCCCGCGAAATGCCTTGCAAACATATTTATCATTCAGAGTGCATTCTCCCGTGGCTGAGTCTCCGCAATTCCTGCCCAGTATGCCGGTACCAGTTACCTACCGATGGCCATGATGCGATTCCGGGTCGCGGGGTGGGGCTGACTATATGGAGGCTTCCCGGTGGTGGTTTTGCGGTGGGGAGGTTTGCTGGGGGAAGAGAGGTCGATATGCCGGCGGTTTATTCGGAAATGGACGGTAATTTGAGTTTCAACGGGGTTGCACGTTGGGAGAATGAGCTGGGGCCGTGGATAAGGCGGCGAACAGTGGGAGGTAGAATTCGGAGGTTCTTCGATAATTTCGGATCCTTTTTTAGGAGGACAATGTCCGATTCTTCAACGGGTTCGGGTCATTCGTTTTTGACAAGGTACTCTTTGAGGAGGCGGAGAAGGAGAGGCTTGGTTTCCTTGGAGTAGAAAGTAGTGGTATGCAAGGGCAAGACAGTAATTTCGGTTACCCTTTTTTCCCTACTTGTTTATATATAATATATTTTTAGAGGAGACCGAACTATAGGTCTAACAGTGTCATCTTGTTTTCTTTTTGTAGTAATTCGAGTTCGAGTCCTCTCATGGTTAGAATAAGATTTCAAAAGAAAAAAAAATATTTTTAGAGAAAATTTACAATTTCTTTATTTTTTTGAGTGACCAAAAATATTTACCTGTTTTGTTTTTTTTCTTTCTCCTAGTTGATTTTTGTTGATGCAATCTTGTATTGTAAATTTAATCGTGTTGTTTGTTTACGCCAAAAAAAGGAAAAATAGATATTTAATCAACATTATGCTATCCTTGTATACTATGTTTCAACTGGTCAACATATTTTTAAATTATTTATTATGTATATAAATTAAATATTTTAAAAAAATTAAATTACCAATCACCATGTAATAAAGAAATACTAAAGGAATTGAAAAGATAGTGGATTCTTAAAATGGATGCAATAAATACGGTTCAAAAACTAACAGTTAACTTACCTTTCGCTGCCTGATTAATTTCATGTATTAATCCAAATAATTCATATTTAAATTTTTTTAAAAGTTTTTTCTCCTATGACCGTGAATTAAGTGCTTCACTTTTCTCATATTTCGGTCAACCACGTTGAAGGCCATTAACGTTGAGTTTGAGTTGATATGGTCGATCTATTGCTTGCGGGTAAGCTCCTGCTGATTTACGGTGGCTTGCCGCTGCACACTTTTGGAGAGACATGATCAAATTCTTGCGGCTTGAAAAGCACTTTTTGCTCTTAAAATCATAATGATCAACCTTCTGCTTTTATTTTTTTTTTCTTATTCTCTGTCTATATTATATTGATAATTTGATACTATATTCTCCATACATGCTGACTAGGGTTACAACACATCGAGTGGCATGTAAATAAAGCACTCATGGACATGCATATGCTCTCAACTAATTGCTATTTTCTCCAAATATTTTGGTTGGAGTTGAAGATGAGAGAAATGGCATGTTTCTGTTATGGGATTGGAAAAGGCAACCAAACGGTGGATAACATGGGTTAGTTAAACATCGTACACTGCATTTTTCGTCAGTGAATCCTTTTGCTCAAGCTTTTATTCATTCCGTACTTCAAAATCTGTCCATGAATGCCTGGCACCGGCTCTGCTACTCCCTAAATTCTGGGAAAGCAACCATGAGGAAATTACAACACTTCCCACCTTATAATTTTCTACTGAACCATTGACCTTTTCCTTCAATGTCGCAAACTTAATCCCCAACCTTCGGATCCTCACTTTTTTTGTATGATATAACATTGTTTCAATCCGATCATCCGATTCCGGTTGAACCGATCCGACCAGTTGAACTACTGTTTTAAAATGGACATGTTCGATCACCAATCCTTTTTATATTGAATTCGTAATGTAATTTGCAGTCAACCGTATGTGGAATTGCAAATGCTGCATGCACACACTCTATTTTGGATCAAACTTTCTTGGCCACATTTAAAATAATGCATTATGAAGTTGCTGTTGCAACTGATGTCAACTGCAAAAATTTGACTTGCATTCATTGACTTGCAGATAATTTTCGAATCTTCCTCCATTTTGAATAGCTATCGATTTTTTTAACAAAAAGTTGGTTCAATAATATTTTGGATTCAAGATTCAAGTGTCAGAGGTAAAAATGAAAATAAGTAATAGGTTAAATATTTCGAAATAAATATATATAGTATAAATACAACGTTATAAATGCACTAAAAATAAAATATATAGTAAAGTGAAGTGATGTGTAGCAATTTAGTAGGTGGCTGTGTCTCAAAGTTGGAGGTGGAAGGTGTTTTTGGGATTATTCCATCCTACCCAGACAGTGTCTGCAGGGGTACATCCAAGGGTCGGAATTTTTTCTGGCCAAATTTTTTTTTTTTAAATTTATTTTTTCCCATGAAGTGGAATCCCAACCATTCATATGGGGTGTGAGCACTGCCCTCACACCCAGATCGAACGAACCGTGTTTTTGTGGGTTCAAAGAGCAAAAAGTGGCAGGGTCGCAAAATGGCTGCAATTCAAACTAGAGGTGCATAGAATCCCCGCCTAAATTTTTCCATGATCCGACGGTTCCGAAACTGCCATATGTGCTGTCGAATGGGGCAAGGCCACTTTCATCCAACTACGTGGACTCAGAAGCCCCACCCATCTGTCTCCTCCATTCTCCGCCACACACTCTCGACACCTTCAAGAACAAACCCCGGCTCGAATTCCTTAAATCCCACTTTCACTGTGTCGTTCCCCTATATTACATAGCTCAAATCCCATCTCTAACAGCAACACGAAACGTTATAATAATCGCACCAGTGCTCTGTAACGCAGCTTTTTTCGGAAAAATTACCAGAAAAGGAAGATGATTGATACCTGTGGTGAGATAGTGGCGGTTGAAGAAGGTTGCTGCACCCCGAAACGCAGAATCCCATCTAGGAAAGAGCCGCCGCCTCCGACGAGGAAGAAGTCTCCGCAGTCGTGCGCTGGGAAGAGACCGGAGCCCCTGAAGAACGGGTATTTTCAACCGCCGGAGCTGGAGCTGCTCTTCTCTTTGTGGCTTCGGCGTGAGACCTGTGCTTAGATGAGAGCTCATGTGGATAGGTTTGTATATTTTTGTTACGTGGCGTTCGTTAAATAAATTCTTCTGCTCTTGCCATGTAACTGTAATCTAAAAAAGTTTGATTCGAATTCGATTCAAATTAAAGTTCGAATTCGATTTCAAAAGATTCATACATGTTATTTAATTATATTATTTTAATAAAATATTAAAGTTCGTGAACAAAATAGTTATAAAATAATTTGGACTCGAGTTAGATTCGAAAAATATCGAGTTAAACTCGAATTCGATAAATTCGAATACGGATCAAATATTTTTTGAATCAACTCAAAAATCTTCGAATTTTTTTATTTAGACAATTGAATATAAATAAATTTGAATTATATTTTATATTAAGTTAAAACATTTTCATTATTAATTACGAAGAGTTTAAAGTGTAACTATTTTACTTACTTTTAGGGATGACAATCAGATGAAACAGGGTGGGTGAGTTTGTTATCATCATCTCCGAATTTCATATGCATCTCTATACTCGTCTTTATCTTCATTATTTCGAATTCAGAGAATCTTTGATCCTGAAATCGCGAAGATCAAATCTCCACATTCGTTTCAAAAATATTAATGAGATAAAGACGATGACGATTTCGATGATTATTTCAAACAAAAACTTATTATTATTGATATTTTAAAAAATAATATTATTATTATATTATCAGTATTATTAATACTAATAATAATAACAATATTTTTTATTAATATTACTTTCGTGGCGGATTCGGAGATGATGATAGAAATCTCATATCCGTCCGAACTACTTCGTTGATTTTAAAAATCTCTGAATCTGAAAAAATCGGAGATCTCTATCTCCGTTTCAAGTTGTAAGGCCCTGTAATTAATTATCCGGTAATTTTGGCATAATTAGAATAATTATTGAGTTGTAAATTAAAATAATTATTTATGCCAAATAAATTCAAGAAGTGTGTTAAAAATATGTATTTTAAAATATCGGAGTTAAAACGATATAAAAATACATATAGAGATTTAAATAGCACACGAGAGCAAAATATATGCAAACCGAGATTTTTGGGCATGAGTTAGTATTTTTTTTAGTAACTAAATATACATATACATACACACAATTTATCTTGTGGAGAGAGAAATGAAGAATCAGAAACCCATTTCCCTCGACCACATTTTCGCAAGACATGTAGCAGCTACGGGAAAGTTGCGATATCTCCTCCGTCCGACGTCCAAATCACGAACGGTTTGAGGGGTTGTCTTCCTTACATCAATAGCTTCATTTTGAACCATGAATCGCTACTTTTGATGCCCGTTTCAGTGCCAATCGAACCCTGTTTCGTGGCTGTTCCTTTTCAAGTTTCTTGTTCGATTTTAGGTGAGCTATTGCTTGGTTTTTCTTGGTTCTTTGGAGTATATTGAGCAAGGATTTGAAGCTTAAATCTTACCTTGCTGTTCCTGCATTTTTCAGCTATTTTTCAGTTCAGTTTTTGGTCGTGAATAGTGTTTTCCGGCGTCTTTTCCGACGAGTAGCAACATTAGACCGCTAGCGACTAGTTTATACTTCGATCTTGGTAATTTTTGGATCCAATTCCAGATTTTTCGGTGCATAAGTAGGCTGCCTCGAAGTGTAATTTTACTCGCTTCGATTTAATTTCGCTTTGTTGATTTTAATGCATTACATTGACGTATATATTGGGTTTATATTGTAGGTTCGATCGTTGGAGAGCTTTGAGGTATAAATCGAAGAGTTTGTGAATTAGTATCGAGTTAATCGTGTGATTATTTTGGAGAATTACGGTTATTTAGTTGAAATTTCAGAATTGTTGAAATTGATTTGGCAATTAAGTTTTGATAATTAAAAATCAATATGTTGGATTAATTTAGTTTTATTGGCGAATTGTGAATTATTCGACTTATTTTTGTCATTGTTAGGTCGAGGAGATTAGCTTGAGCTTGTTGTGATTTTAGAGTCGGTTTAGGTATGTTACAGCTCGGTAACATACGACGGTAAAACATAAATTATGTTTAATTGTAATTCTGTGTTACATTGATCGGGTGTATGACTTGTTGGCTGTTGGAAATTGTTAAATGCCTTCGTTGTGATCTATGTTTATTATTGTAACATATTATTGTCATTTAGCATCGGGCATACTGTTATGACATTCATGTTGAGCCCTATCGTTCTTGTTAGCCCATTGTTGATATCCGTTGTTATCTGGCACTGTTGTTTATCTCGGGATCATTGTGTGGCTGATAGGCCTATACACATGAGGCCGTATATGTGATTGAACAATCCCGTGGTTAGTGCAACCTTTTGAGGTGAGCGCTGGGATTGTGTCATCTAGTTCGTTTTGTTGTGCCATCCTGTTATATCGTATCAGCTGTATGGAGGCCGAGTCAGGGGTGTTATTCAGCACAGCTTGGCATACCTCGCATACTTGGCAGGGCGGTTTAGCTGCATAACGATGTAGCTCCCTTGTGTTGTTGCTCGAGCATTATTCCAGTTGTTATCGTACCGTTTGTTGGCTCCTGTTATCCCGGTTATTCGTTGAGCCTTCCATGCATTGCATATTACATTTTATTATATGATTATGCATGATTTATGTTTATTGTTGTTATTGTTGAACTGTTTCATACCAGAATCCTAACCTGAGTTGTTTACTGGGGGGCTGTTGTGGTTGCTATTGGGCACCATGGTAGATCTCCCGAGTCGTTTTGCAGCATCAGGCCGAGGTTCCGCCAGTGGAGCTCGGGATTGAGGTTGGATTCCTTGGTTCTGTTCAGTGGAGTCTCCCAGTTGGTCTATATGTATGTCTTGAGTTTGTTCAGTCTTGTATTGTAGTTTATTTGCTGGGGAGATGCTCCGTGTATCTGTATTGATATTTGGTTGTTCTGGTTATGTTCTGAGGCGACTCTGTGATTTTAATGATCTGGCGAGTATTTGGTAAGTTTTAAATTCTGTTTAGTCCTCGCCAGTGCGGCTATAGGTTGTTGACTTTGGTTTTGTTTTAATTACTCTAGTTGGAGTATATTTTGATATAAAATGCTGCGTGAGTTTTCGGGATGTCCTACTTACAGGGAGGTCATGCCGAAATTTTTCTAGGCCCTGAGGTTCGTTTTAAAGTATTTTAAACCTTTTTCCGCTGCAGTTTTAAATCAAACAATTATTGTTTGATCATTAATTGTCGTTAGAGTAAATGGACCTCACACAAGTTTTCTCCACAAGACCCCAAATCTGTGGGGAAACTTGTCATCTTAACTTACTCTCAAATCAAATATCTTTATAAAAATGCAGTTTGAAATTTATTTAGAGTGTTAAGCATGAGTTTTGACTACATGGTATTTAACATCAGTGGACAATGAAAGTTTGATAAACAATATCGCTCTCTTGTTCTTTTATTTTTTATGTGAACAACCTATAGATCATATCTATGTACTCCATCGACAAAGTATTTGCTCGGTTGGAAAATAATATTTTTCATGAGGAGGATCAAATATAATTGGAAGACTTCCAAACGCAACCGATGGAATTTTTATTGTCTTTTAAAAATATATTCGAATGAATGATTTTTATAGATAAATCTATACTTATATAATAGCCGAGCCTGTACCAATTTTTTTCCCAAACTTGTCCTTGCATTATATTATATATATAGATACTAAATTTGATTTTATGTATATGTTAGTAATTATAAGCATTAAATCAGATTTTTCTATACTGTTCTCAATTAACTATATAGATAGGATAAATAACTTTTCAATACATTTGTATATTATTTTAGATAATGTTAAATCAAACATTTGAGAAAATATATTTTTACATATAAAAATTTTATTTGAAAAATCAAAATTTATACGTACATATAATAATAAATATATTATATTATACACATACATCGTGTTTGTGGTGATGTTAGTTGTTTATTAAAGTTCTGGTACTGAGATAAAAGATTAGAAAATTATTTCTCTTCCTTCACACAGAGGCAAAAATTTGTGTGAGACGGTCTCACAGGTCGTGTTTTGTGAGACAGATTTCTGGTAATTCATGAAAAAATATTACTTTTTATTGTGAATATTAATAGAGTTGACCCGTCTCACAGATAAAGATTCGTGAGACCGTCTCACAAGAGACTTACTCTCAAATAAAATCTATATATCTAAATCGTGTTTACGGTGATATTAGTCGATTGTGGCTTATTGTGTTCTAGATCGAGATGAAAGTCGTCGAGCAGGCCAACACGTTTTCGGGCTTTTGGTTTGACCCGACCCACATATTTCTCGTTCAAATGTCGTGTCTCCCAAGTTAGAGTGAGTTGTGAAAGCTCATTGGATGTCAAGCAGTTTTGTAACACCGCCAATAGAAAATTAATAAAAAGTAAATGAAAAAATAGTATGCATTACTGGTATGTAATTTTTGCCAGACATGCTGATTTAATAAAAATCCTAAAGAAAAAAATTTGTGTGAGACAGTCTCATGGGTTGTATTTTGTTAGATGAATATCTTATTTGGGTCATCCATGAAAAAATATTACTTTTTATGCTAAGAATATTACTTTTTATTGTGAATATCGGTAGGGTTGACCTTCTCACAGATAAATATTTGTAAGATTGTCTCACAAGAGACCTACTCAAAACTAAAAAGACAAATAAAATAAAATTAATATATATATATATATATTTGGTTTTGTTAGTAAATAATATAAATTTTCATAAGTTTATATGTTTAAATTTTATTAGTGGATCATGACACATGTGATGCGTGAGTGTCGTTTAAAAATAAGATAATAAAATATTTTTAAAAAAAAAATTAAAATACATATTAATTTTTTAAATTAAAATGTTAGAAGAAAAAGAATGTAAAGAAAAATATGATATACATATAATTAGATGATTCGTAAATGTGGTTTAAATTTGGGAGATTTTTTTAAATAGACTTCACACAATTAATATAATCAATTTTAGTCTTCAGTTAAATTAATTTATCAAAATAGTCTTTTTATCATATCAAATTACATAGATATCCCCTATCATTTAAACTCTATTCACCATCAATTTCTTTATCTCAATCTCTTTATTTGATTTTCGCAATTTCTCGAATAATCTTTTGAATTCCATGCATTTGGACATAGAGTGGTGATAATTTGAGATAATTCTTTTGTCGAGTATCATTTTTATGCATTTTATTTTTTTAAAGGTTTGTTGTGCATACTCGTAAACTGTTAGCATGGAATAAAGTAGAGACTTAATTGATACCATCAGATTTTTTGTATATATTTGTATAAACTCACATTGATGTAATTATAACGTTTCATAACCATTGTGATTGATGATTTTTTTATATTATTTTAGATGAGCAACAATCGTAATTAAAACATTATAACCTTGGTGGTTTCGTATGCACTAATTCAAACTAACATTTCATAATTTTATTAAAACATGTTTATTGATATAAGTAAGTAGTATTAAAAAAATTAATATATTATAAATTAAATAAAACATAACAAATGTTAAATCAAGAGAAATAATAGATAATTAAACAAATGAATCATAAAAATGGAACACGTGTGTTCATAGAAAAAAGAATATTTAAGGATTTTTTAATTAAATAGACATAATGTAAAATATGTAATAAAAAAGATCATTTTTTAAATTATGACTTTAAAACAGACTAAAATAATCAATTTCTCTCTAAAAATATAGATAAAAAATAGAAAAGAAAAGTTACCTTTTAATATGCCCGATTCGGCTCCATATATGCTTGGCGGTCACGGGTCTACACAAAAAATAAAAGGCTGACTTGATTTTTTTTATTTTTTTATTTTTTTTTTACCATCATTCAATTGATGCTGTTTGGGTTTCAATGGGGTTCGATTCAAAATCCGAAGAATCGTAAATTACTGAATTAATTACCATAAATATAAAATTTCATCTCTCCCACGCAAAATTGATCAGATTGGCATAGAAAAATGATTTATTCCAGAATCGGTCGTTCCTTATCGCGTGCCTCTCGTTCAAGAGTAAGCCACTGTCGAGCCTCCGCTTTTCTCTGTCTCTATACATCTTTTGGGTGGAGTTTATAGATGTTGTTTTCATCGGAGTATTTTTATGTTATTTTACCCTTTTTTTGTGTCTGCAGAATGTGATTGATGGTGTTGATAACGGCAGGTCCTTGTTGTTGAACAAGGAAATTCTTGGAGCTCAGCGTGTATGTAATTCGAATTATATCGGGAATAATCCGTTTCATGGGAAACTAGGGTTTTTCCGGGGTTATTTAGCTACAATAGGAGCCAAAAATGGATCGATTTCTGGATCTTATTTATCAAATTCTAAGTACTTCATCGCAAACTCCCGAATACGTAGATTTTTCTCGAGTGAAGCGCCAAAGAAGAAAAGTAAGAGCTTATTTTTGCTTCTACGTTGACATTTTGGAATTGTGTGCCAAAGGTCGTATCTTTTTAATTTGTTTATCGTGTTTTATGTTGCCAGACTACGAAAATTTTTATCCCAAACAGAAGAAGGAAATTCCGAAACAAAATGAGCAGAAATCTGGTTCAAAAGGTTTGTTATTCTTTCCTTATTTTTTGCACAGACGACGTTCAATGGAATTAATGAGATGTTTAAAGCTGTATTTGTGCAAGTCCGGCAATTATGGCTCGCAGTTAAAATACATAAACCTAAGGGCTAAGCCCCATGGTGGTATGTCTTTTTATCTTTCACCCTGTATTGATTCATTGAACAAATCTTCATCTGGTGTTTCTTCAAACAGTAGCCAGGCATATATTACTCAACTTTTTCCAGATATGTAATTCAACTGGTGCATCGATAAGAGTTTTACTTGTCTTTTTGGAATATGTTTTGCTTCGATTGGCTGGTGATTTTTTTTCCTGTTTCATCTGATTTTGTTCTCCTTATTTGTGATGGCATCACAATAACATTTGAGTGCTTGGAAAGTGTCTTCTGTATAACTTTACGAGTGCCACAAAATTTCCACGATAAGAATTTGAGTTTTGAGATTTTATCGTGGCGCAACATTTGAATGTTCTTAAGTTGCCATACTAAATATCTCGATGACCTTGGTTTGTTCGATCTCAGAGGAAGGAAATACAGATGATCATGGCAATTTTCAGGACACTTTCATGAAGAATTTGCTAAATATTGTCTCACCGATCCTGGCGCTTGCATTGGTTGTTTCATTATTTCCACACATGCCGCACGAAGAGAAACAGGTAATATCATGTTTAATCACTATTTTTAATGCTGAATGAAGAATTGGGGGATTTATATGTTTATAACATATTATATTAATGTTCAAATCCTTGCTCTTCTGGACTTCGGCTAGTTAATATCTGTGTTGTTTTCCATGTCTTTAAATGTAGATGGATAAGTATTCTATATAACTTTTACAATGTAAGTATTTTTAATAGATATTTACAGCCTCTCTCTTGAATACTAATCCGTTGGTTTCTCCAGGAAAAAATCATCGTGATATTTTTTATGAATGTCAAGCAATGGTAATTTTGTGTTGGTAATGATTGCTCACTTGCATTGCATATCATTGTATTTGGATCCTTTGTTTGGTAGTATGGTACAAAAGATTTGGACCTTTAATTGATTGATTACTCTTATTGTAACTTATAACATTCCTTGATGTGATAGGAATAGGCTGCCTGTATCCTGTAATACTTTGAATCTCATGGTTTGACAAAATGGCTAGTTTTACCATTTTTTGTTTGTTTTTACCTGCAAATAATTGTTGAAACAGCTGATCTCCTTTTTTATGCCGTACTCATGCCATCACGCAAGTTTTTCTCCCAAGCTAGTTGAGGTTGGCTGCGTAGACTTTTTTCCTCACTGTGGGTATTTTGTTTGAGCAAATTAATATGAATGTTTTTATGCTCGCCTTAGCTTCTGCCTGTCACATATATTCATCAAGCCTTTGTAAGCTACCTGTCTATTGTTCTTATATAATGGGATCTTGGATGACTCAGATTCGTGTAACTTCAAATGCCATCTAAGTATACTGTCTATGAGGTTTGACTTCAAAAGTAATTGGGCAAGTTATAATGTCCTTTATGCCTGTTCCTTCTTGTGTTGGGAGAGCTTTAATATTAGGATATGTTTAAATAACTCTGATGTTAAGGTCATTTTTCAAACTGTCCTGGCAATGAAATTTGGAGCTGAAGGTGAAATGAGTTAATTGACGTTTTAAAATGTTAAAACATATGTTTCGAAGTTTTTTAATCCCGCTGTATTTTTAACTGAACTGATTGCTCTTCATCTGTTTTTTCAGACTAATCTCCGCCTCTTATGACATTTGCAAAATGGAAATGATAGTTTATGTGGTCAATCCTGCCATCCTGGTTAATTTGGGACCTAGGGTTGCATGATATAATGATTATTGTTTATGGCAATGATAATTCTATAAATTTCTACTTGAGTATGTTGAAATAAATTTATTGACTATAACCTTGCAGATTAGTTTTCAAGAGTTCAAAAACAAGCTGCTGGAACCAGGTTTAGTGGACCATGTAGTCGTGTCTTATAAGTCAGTCGCTAAAGTTTATGTAAGAAGCTCACCACGAAGTCAAAATAGCAATGATCCAACTGAAGAATCTAATTTTGAAGAGCCTGTTGGTGGCCCCCTGGCAAGTGAGAAAACAAGCCAGTATAAATATTATTTTAATATAGGGAGTGTTGATTCGTTTGAAGAAAAGTTGGAGGAAGCCCAGAGAGCATTGGGGATTGACCGACATGATTATGTACCTGTAACTTATGTTTCTGAAATGGTTTGGCTCCAAGAATTAATGAGATTTGCTCCTACAATTTTGTTATTGGGATTCCTATTTTACATGGGTCGGAAAATGCAAGGGGGAATTGGCGTTGGAGGTACTGGCGGAAAGGGCGCACGTGGGATTTTCAACATCGGAAAAGCGCACATCACGAAGGTGGACAAAAATGCAAAAAATAAGGTTTGTCATCAAATCCTACAAGTTTGATCCAAAATGTTTTGAGCCATTTTCCATTCAACGGAAATGGATCTCAATGCTAAAGGTAAAGTCTTTTCTTTTTTCCTTTTTTTTTCAGGTTTATTTTAAAGATGTTGCCGGTTGTGATGAAGCAAAGCAGGAGATTATGGAGTTTGTTCACTTCCTAAAGAACCCTAAGAAGTATGAGGAGCTGGGAGCCAAAATTCCTAAAGGTGCTCTACTGGTTGGACCTCCAGGGACGGGTAAAACGCTTCTAGCAAAAGCGACTGCTGGTGAATCTGCTGTGCCTTTTTTGTCCATATCTGGTTCTGATTTCATGGAAATGTTTGTTGGTGTTGGGCCATCAAGAGTTAGAAACTTGTTTCAAGAGGCAAGGCAATGTGCACCTAGTATCATATTTATTGATGAGATTGATGCAATTGGCAGAGCAAGAGGACGTGGGGGTTTTGCTGGTTCTAATGATGAGCGTGAAAGCACCCTTAACCAGTTGCTTGTAGAAATGGATGGATTTGGAACTACTTCTGGTGTTGTTGTTCTTGCTGGCACCAACAGACCTGATATTTTAGACAAGGCCTTGTTGAGGCCTGGTCGATTTGATCGTCAAATTAGCATAGATAAACCGGATATCAAAGGCCGTGAACAGATATTTCAGATCTACTTGAAGAAGCTTAAACTAGATCATGAACCTCCTTACTATTCTCAGAGACTAGCTGCCCTCACTCCTGGATTTGCTGGAGCAGATATTGCAAATGTTTGCAACGAAGCTGCTTTGATAGCTGCCAGATGCGAGGAAACACTGGTGAAAATGGAACACTTTGATTCAGCGATAGACAGAATCATTGGTGGTCTTGAGAAGAAAAATAAGGTATGTCATTATGAATTAGAACCTTCTTGTTTATTAGGTATAATTGTTCCTAGTTTTTCTACCGCTTGCAGAGCGCTTGTCCAAGACAAATGAGTTTATTTTATGAAATTTTATCCTCTGATCTTCATTTCCTGTATATCATCGGTTAGAGTTTTCACCATAGCTAATTTTAAACAATTGTTTTGGCATTTAAGCCTTAAAGTCATGTTTAATATAAGCAACAGATTGAGGACTACTCGACACTCCTACTTCAGCGATCACTGATAAGTTGCTGTGATTTCAATTATTCATTTAATATGCACTGTTTTCAAAATCATGTGGTGGGAGCCCAATCACTGATTGGGATTATGAAAATAAGAAGAAATCCAATCACTGATTGGGATTATGAAAATAAGAAGAAAATGCTGAATTCAGAATACTGATTTTGGTCGTTTTCTCTAAAAACATAGCAGATCTTAAATTTAATATATTGGTTGAGCATCATGGAAAACTTGAAGAAAGCATTCTCTGTTCACTGTTTGTATGTGTATTTGCTTCACATTTTCATCCGAACAAAATATTGACAATATTATCTTCATGGTAATTTAGAATCTAAATCTGGCATATAATGACGAAAGTTTGCTGGAGTTGGATGGTTGAGTGATGATTTTAAGCTTAGTTGGACGACTTGGAGGGGCGACTTTCATATATAGCTGTAGTTAGCATGTTAAAAACAATTTGATGACAATGTAGCGTTCATTTTGAGACAGTCGAACGATAATGTTAACTAAAGCATACATTTTCTCCATGTAAAGTTGACAGTTGCGCACATTCAATTGCTTCTGGATTTCTTTCAAAGTTTTAAAATTTGTCTGAATTTTTTCCCTTAATTTTCTAGCAATATTTCAATCACGTCCAACTTTTTGCCTGGGATTTTGGTCATGGGCTCTTAAATTATGATGTGTATTTGACATTATGAGAAGTAGTTTCCATACCCGTCCCATTATTATTGAACACTGGATCTATATCGATTCATTTAAAAGCAATTTCTTTCATATGTGGTGCAATGTACTCAAAGCAGCCGATCTCTAATCCTGTTGTTGTATTAATGCATTTTAAAAATATATTCTTTAGATTGACTGGTGCATAATGTTTTTATTATTTCATATTAACCTAATGGGGTTTCTGCAGACTGTGTGATCCCTTCCTTTTAAATTAAGCACAATGTTTTTTTCGCTTTTTTCTTCAACAGGTTATAAGTAAACTGGAAAGGCGGACTGTAGCATACCATGAATCAGGCCATGCTGTAGTCGGTTGGTTTCTGGAACATGCAGAACCCTTGTTGAAG
Source organism: Primulina tabacum (assembly GCF_025594145.1). NCBI lineage: Eukaryota > Viridiplantae > Streptophyta > Magnoliopsida > Lamiales > Gesneriaceae > Primulina > Primulina tabacum. The sequence goes on from NC_134557.1 coordinate 6,745,384, forward strand.
GTGACTATTGTTCCTCATGGTACAGCAGCACTTGGATTTGCCCAGTATGTTCCCAATGAGAACCTACTCATGACTAAAGAACAGCTTTTTGATATGACTTGCATGACCCTTGGTGGGCGTGCTGCTGAACAGGTTGCTAAGTGTTTTAGTTGGCTTGAAAATTGCTTTTGAAATACTTAATTTTGAACAGAACTCTTTCACCTTAAAAAGAATTCCTACTACTCTATACATACAGTCTTTCCAACTCCTGTGCCATTTTTTTGGTTCAGGCATTACTGGGGAAAATATCAACTGGAGCTCAGAATGATTTGGAGAAAGTGACGAAAATGACTTATGCCCAGGTTGCTGTCTACGGTTTTAGTGAGAAAGTAGGCCTTCTGTCGTTTCCACAGAGAGATGATGGATTTGAGATGAGCAAACCTTACAGCAGCAAGACTGCAGCTATTATTGATACTGAGGTGCGGGACTGGGTTTCAAAAGCATACACGCGTACAGTGCAACTAGTAGAGGAACACAAAGAACACGTGGCTCAGATTGCTGAGTTGTTGCTGGAAAAAGAAACTCTTCATCAAGAGGACTTGGTCCAGGTACTTGGTGAGCGTCCTTTCAAATCAAGTGAGATGACGAATTATGACAGATTTAAGCAAGGATTTCAGGAAGAAGAACCAAAGGTTGGGAAAACTGTTGAGGATGGGACGACAGAAGACGACGGGTCTTCACCTCTTGTTCCAGAGGTTGTTCCCACATAAGTTTCCGTTGATCTTTGCTGATTTCTGATGTTGGTTTCTGACATATCTAGAGTGCAAAGTTCTACCTGCACCAATGATGCCTCGGGCTGCTCTTATACTAACTGGAAAAATGCATCGATGCATGCCATAAAACTGTATTATCACTACAAATTTTCTGCATTTGATCATTGTTTCGTTTTAATCTGGTGGAGGGAGGGACTCTGGATTTTAGAGAAGACAACGAGGAGTCGCGGATGTAATTGGTTTGTAAATGAAAATTAGTGACGATAAAAGGGGTTTCTTTGTTCTTTCTCTCATTATGGTCCCAATTTCCCTTGCATTTAATGTAAATATTCAACCGAGTAATGTCTCCCCAGTCTCCAATGCACCAAATTTCGATATAATATCAATAAATTTCTTATTCACCTTATTTGATAATTGATAAATAATTTTTTTACGGAATCTAAACGGTGGGGTTGGGTAAAGACTCTCCCCCGTACTTTCTTTACCCATTCTCGGTCCCGGTAAGAATTGATAATTTTATTTCCCTGCTGATCTCGTACCCGACACGTGGCATAACCTAAATATATTGGATCTTGATTGTTTGGGATCCAGAATCTCGTCAGGTAAGAAGATGATATCTCGATAATTTTTCATGTTGAAGTTCTGTTCAAAAGACTAAAAATACTATCTATAAAAAATTTTAAAAATACTATCTATAAACTTATATTTCTAAAAGTAAAAAAAAAGCTTTCAATTAGAGAAAAAATTATTATGGATACAAATCACAAAATATATACAAATTACAAATTATCGGATAAATTTTGTTAAATAGATGAAAGACATATTGCATCTCATATTTTTCTAGTTAAATAATTATAAAATTAATTAATTAAATTATTTTAAAATCATTTCGTGATTTTACTATTCGATCATTTCAATAATAAAAAATTATTAATTCCACAATTAATTTTTGTATGACCTAAGTCCAATTATTTTAGCTCAATCTGCTAAGAAAATTATTAATAAAAATATATTAATAATATTATTTTGGATTGGCTGTGAATTCCATCGGAAATTCTAGATAACTCGGGTCGGGATTTTCTCGGAACAAGAATGAGGCAAGATTCAGGATGAGTCGAGATTTTGGGAAAGTTTGTTAGGCCTAATCCTACTCGCAATATAGAATTCATAATATGTTCGAATTATTTTTCGATTATAAATTAATATACAATCCAGTTTTCTCAACGACTCAAATTTAATATCCAATTATGACAATGCCAAAAAAAAATCTCATTGACTGGTCAATTTTACATTAACGAACAATTATAGAAAAGTTTCTTGAAATTATTGAACAATTGTAATGGTCGCAATATGATATCGATCGATGTCCAATAATTTCTTGAAGGGCAACAACATAGGAGGAACAAGTTTTTCGACTTTTCTATTGGTCAAAAGGAGTGGCGTGAACTAAAAGAAATGAAATGGAGAATATTTTAGCCTTCGTAAGAATTTTAAGAGCACAAATTAGACTTTGTTCAAGAATTTGATAAATTTTATAGCCAAAAAATTTATTATCGTAGGTTGCGTAAGTCTAGAACCTCTAATTATTTCAAAATTTATTGCTAACAGCCCATTTTTCTAAATAAACACTCTCAAATTACAAAATAATTCATATTACATTAATAAAAAATAAAAACATATTGTAATTAATTTGTATATCTTATCCATTTTTTCTATCTTTATATATTATGCTTGTAACATAAAAAATTATTAAAAAACTTAATTTTAATATTTTTAATTTTGATTCAATCTTTTAATTTTCACATAAAAAAATATGTCCAAAACTTTTGTGAGACAGTTTCGAGGATCGTATTTTGTGAGACAAATATCTTATTTGGGTTGTCCATGAAAAAATATTACTTTTATGTTAAGAGTATTACTTTTTATTGTTAATATCGGTAGGCTTGACATGTCATAAAGATTCGTGTGACCGAATCACAAAAAACCTACTCAAAAAATATTTAATGTCAAATTATATAACGTGTAAGGGTGTTGGTTTAATATATATAGAGTTATGGATGTACACCTGCAAAATTTTTCATTCGAGATTTTCCGATGGATTGGATTGTTACAAAATCACAGGGAGACGTTATCAAATGTCAATTTTACGGGATATAATATAATTTAATTAAAAATAATCTTTTGTGAGACTGATCTCACGAATCTTTATCTGTGAGACGGGTCAACCTCTACCGATATTCACAATAAAAAATAATACTCTTAACATAAAAAGTAATATTTTTTCGTGGATTATCCAAATAAGAGATCGGTCTCACAAAATACGACCTGTGAGACCGTTTCACACAGATTTTTACCTTCGATCAAATTGATAAAAAAATATTTTTTATGTTTAAAATATTAATTTAGAAATAATAATTTGAGCTGTCTCTGTTTTTGGAATATTACGCTTTGATATTTTAAGATATTCATTGGGAGCATCCAAACATGATTTTACACGTTTGTAGTCGCTTTTGGTTTCCCACCCTTTCCAAAAATGACATATAAACCCATTTCTCTCTATTTAAACTCCCTTCTTCGCCTGCTTCTCTTTAGCGATCACGAAGCGATTTCTAACTCTTTCAGAAGAATTAAGACATTTTCTTGAAATATCCGCGTTTGGAACTTAATCTGGTACCTTTTTCTGGGTTCGCATTCCTTTTCAGTAGATTTTGTGTAGAGTTACTTTTTTGAGTGGGTGTGGTTTCTGTAAATGCACACTGAACATCATAGTTTCGATTATTTTAGGTGTTTTGATGTATCTTCTTGTTGAGTGTTAAATGTAAAATCACCTACATTGATGTGTTTATGAATTTTGAAAATTCCTGGGTTTAGTTTGTCGCATGTGTGGTGCAGATCAGTTATTTATTGAAATTCATTTCAGAATGAAGAACCCTCATTTTACGTGATTGTTCTACCTTTTTCGTTTCTATTTGTGCGGATTTCTTTTGGGTGCTTGGTTTGGCGTGATCATGTGATTATTTTCTGAAATCGTTAAAAAAAAAAACTCTTGCTTTCTTGACCTTAAGTTTAGAGAAAAGTCCATTAAAAACTTATTAGATCATATCTATCTTTTCTGGTTATTACTTATTATTGACAGATGCTAATGGCTTGTTGTTGTCTCATTTTTATAAAAATATAATGTGGTAGGAATGGAAACAAGACTTTGGTTTTTAGTGATCAAAAACCTTATCTTGTATGAAATTATTTGAAATTGAAAACTCGGGAGATGAAAGAATATGATTTTTAGATAAATTACGCATGAAAAACACTTAAATGTTATTTTACGCAATGATAAACTGAATGGACTGTATATGCTGGTTCTTTTTTGTTTAAATTTCGTTATTTACTTGAGATTTCTTTATTTTATTTCCAGTTTTCAATTGCTATTAAATTGAAATGGAGAATCAAGATTGCTACCGTAAAGTTACAGAGCCAAAATATGAATGCATCCTATTTGGTGAGTTTTTCAGGGTACGATATATGAGTGAATCATATAATAAATATTCAATGGTTATATAATCAGAATTTCAAATTTTCTTGCTACATTTGCAGATGTTGATGATACCCTTTATCCCCTGAGTTCTGGTATATCAGTTGAATGCACCAAGAACATCATAGGTAATATGTTAATAATGTTTTTTTATATAATTTGTGGAAGTGGTGTAATTTCATTTTTGTTATTCGATCATTGACTTCTCATTTGATGTTTTGATTTAGAGTATATGATCAATAAGCTTCAGATAGATGAGCACAAAGCTCCAGAAATGTGTGCTCTATTGTACAAGGATTATGGTACAACTATGGCCGGTCTTAGGGTATGTGTTCTTGAATTTTTTTTATAAATGCCACATTTGACAATGAACGGGACTGAAGAGAAACGATTTACTATTGAATCAGAACTTATAACATGATAATTTAAAAATCTTTTATTTCTTTCAGGCTGTTGGATACAATTTTGATTATGATGATTATCACAGGTACTTATTGTTCCTTTTAAATCTTCTTGTTTTGTTTTGAATTCTAGCATCTTTTTTGTTAAGAAATGTACAGAGGATGAGTGATCGTTTCTGCACTCTCCTTTATAGCAAAATCATTATCAAAGTTTAATGTCGTCAATGGATTTCTTATCTTACTGAAAAAATACATAAATTCAGAAATTGTAATGATATGCCACATGTCATTATTATATCCTTACAAGCATTTGCATCTCATTTCCTTTGTAATGAAACAAATGTGGAAACGTATTCCTTGCTGTTCTTCATAACGGGATCAAAGAGATTGTACCTGTCAAATTTCGTCTGTGGAAAAGTGTTCAAGAAACCATATTCTTATGTGCAGCTTTGTGCATGGGAGATTACCTTATGAATGGCTAAAGCCCGATCACACATTAAGGAGTCATCTGCATAGCTTACCGATAAGAAAAGTTGTAAGTTCCTTAGTTCTAGTATGTTGAAGTGAATACATTCAAAACATAAATGTCTGGACTTTGACAATGTCAATTAATACAGATTTTTTCAAACGGAAACAAGGCTCATGTCGATCAAATTCTTAGCCGGCTAGGAATAGAGGATTGCTTTGACGATATTATATCTTTTGAGACGTTGAATCCTACTCACAAGGATGTAGTAGTTGATGATAATTTTTATGGTGCGTTGAAAAGATGGAAGAGCATTTTGCAGTTTGTATGGCTTTATGCTTATATTTGACTGCTTTCTTGATTTTCTCTTGCTCTAGGACTCCCCAAGTCCTCGATTGTGTGCAAACCATTTGAAAATGCATTTGAACAAGCTTTTAAGATCGCAGATATTAATCCTCACAAAACGGTAGGAGATAAAGCATACTTTATTCCCAGTTTTTTCTTGGCATATCTTACCGACTGATACATCCATTTGTATACTTTTACAATATATCTTACATCATAAAACCCTACTTTTTACCTTGCCTTAGACTACATAACACCGATTTAATTTATTTTTCCAGTTGTTCTTTGATGACTCGATTCGAAATCTACAAACAGCAAAAGCCCTTGGCCTACAAACCGTTCTGGTGAGTCGAATAATGTGAAACTTCTTTCTGGCGGTTTTGAATCCACCACTCCCCCACAGGAGAAAAACTAGAGCAATAAAGTATCAAATGTGTACAATTTTTGCTGAGTACTTCGTATTTTTTGAACAAGGTTGGCAACTCTCATAGGGCAAAAGGTGTAGATTATTCATTGAAAAGCATTCACAATATGAAGGAGGCCTTGCCAGAGCTGTGGGAAGCCAGAGAGAAGATGGATACTCTCCATTCTGAGAAGGTTTCTCTAGAGACTTGTGTGAGAGCTTGAACATGGTGAAACTATTAATAGATCGAGAACATATAAATTTAAACTTCTTGTTTTCACTCTTTCATTTTCCTGTATTTCTTCATTGTATTGGAAAATATATATCATCACGGTTGTTTTTACAATTCCTAACTGTATTGCTGGGCTTAATGGATGTGGATTTCATCGTCCATCTAATCACTCTAATAACAGTAGCCATTTTCTCGTTCTCTACCTCATATTAGAGTTGTTTTGCATCCATTTAGCCATTAAAACTATTTATATTGAGAATCCATGACTATCCAATTATCCTTACTGCAATGCCACACCACATAACAATTTTTTGAGATATCTTTACCGTCTGCTATAATTTTTTGGTAGATTTTGGTACATAACACATTTTAAATATCTTGTATTCGGCGATGAAGATTTTGGTACACCAGTTAACGAAACCCAAATGGGCCCATAATTATTAAAACTATGGCATGATTATTTCCACAATTTCATCACACGATATTCTTGTTTCGAGTTGGAGGACACGTCACATGGGTTCCTAATTCTTGGTCTTTTTTTTTTATAAAAAAAATCAATACTCTATGAAATTTATTATTCTTTAACAAAATAGTTACAATCGTCCATAAGGGCATCCGCATCCGTCGGAATTAATCCATGTTAAGAACTCTCCATCTCATCAAAAATGATAGGGTCCACGAGCCACATATTCATTACATTAACACTTCCTCATTATTAACACACACCCACATTCATTTAATTTCAACTTTCATTATTTATGGGTCCCACTGTCCACTTACTCATTTTTTTTATTTTTAATATTTCAATATCTTTCTAATATTTTTAAAATTTTACAACAAATATTACTAAAAATAAATAGTATTATTATTTTAAAAATAACTTAATTCCAATATTCATTAAAATATTATTAAGAAATGAAAAAAAAGTTGGACTCTTTTATTTAAAATATTATTCAACACAATCTCTTTAAAAAAAACACAAAATACAAAGAAAACGAATTACGATAATCGAATATAGCCGTTGGTGCATAATTTTGCCGTTTGAAAATAGCCGTTGGTGATAATTAGCGACGGTTTTTGAAAAACCGTCGCACATAGCGACGGGTGTAAAAAAAAGGTCGCAAATAGCAACCTTTTTTTAAAAAAAACAGACGCTTTTCACTTTGCGACGGTTTACGAAAAACCGTCGCAAAGTTGCGATGGTTTACGAAAAACCGTCGCAAATTTCGAAATAACGCCGTTCATTCTGATGAATTTCTTGGCTGCCATGTCAGCCAAGATTATTAATTCTTGCGCCCACATTGGTGGGCGAAAATTAACGAGTGTTATTAACACCCATTAACCAACCAATGTGGGTGCCCTAATGATGCTATTGATAAAATTAAGAATTATATTAGAAATATAAAAAAAAAAGCACGGTGGAGAGTCGTTTCAACAAATGTGTGGACAACTCTATTTGCTTTTTTCCTAACATGTTCAATTTTGTGCATGATCCGAATAAATGCACGACAAGCTGTGATAGTGAGATCAAACTAGGTGAGGTCTAGTGCATTAAAATATATCATATCGATTGAGATCTTTGAATCAGTCTCCGCAATTACTTTGTCGAAACCCAAATTTTTTATCCAACTTAAGAGCCTTGTAGATTACAAGTGTTGTTCCTTGATGATAATCTCTTTTGCATATTATAAAAGAACCATTTGATTATCGAATAACCATACCAACAACGAAAGATATTTTATGAGTAGCAAAGCCCGCATCCACATTACACTTGACAAAAAGTTCCATCTGTTTCTGCCAGATTACATTTGGGTGCGATGTATGTTGCCGTCTCGGATGCACATCGATCGTTATTACAGCAAATCATTCCTTAAAGATGTAAGTGGCGTACTTAATGGTCTAGTTTGCGGTAGGAGAAATGCTATTCTAAAATATCTCGTTGCACGAGTGTCAAATGACACACAAAATCATTACAAATATATGTCTCCTATCCGCGTCCAATCTTCCCAAATGTGAAATAACCATTCCGCAAAATTCTCAATCTCATGAGGAACTGAATACACCTCATTCTTCACTGAAAGAAAACTCCCAGCATGCTTGAGCAAACTTACCATTATAAAACAAGTGCCAAAACCTGTTATATCGCAGGGTCACAACGAGACGCCATACAAATGTTTTCACCTTGGGGGGAATTTTAATTCCCATTACTGGTCTCATGCACCCGATCAATTTTGTGAGACATATATTTTGGTTATATACGGTTAATTCATCTTTTTTTTTATTCACAAAACTCATTTAGACGTCTCATATGTCAATTTTGTGAGACAGATATATAACTCGACTTAAGCTAAGAAAAGTATTACATGTTATGCTAAAAGTATTATTTTTTATTTTACACATGGATCAGATTGATCTGTCTTACAAAAATAAATATGTAAAATTATCTCACCAAATATCTAAATCTTTTCTCTTTATATGATATATATATATAATCTTCCTCCATCAAAAGAGATGCTACCGACTTTATTATCATACCTGTACTTTTATATCTTCAAAATAAAACAAGAGATGCTACCCACTTTATTATCATACCTGTACTTTTATATCTTCAAAATAAAACATTTTTTTTATTTTTATTTTTTAAAATTAGCATCATATATGTGTGTATATAGAAGATAAATATTCCATTTGAATCGATGGATATATGTCTCTAAAGATTAATCTAACCCAATAAAAAACTTTAACGAGTTTAAGGAAATTGATAATCTCTTTGAAAAGTAACATCTATATTTTACACGTGAAGTTAGGTCATTCGAAGGTAGCAGAAAAGTAATACTCTTCTGTCTGTCTGTCATGAAAAAAAACTTGAAACGCAAAACCTATTTTAAGTAGCATCTATAGTATGTCTATTCAACATATCGATGATGGAAGACGGGGCGGGAAAGGGATCAAAATGGTTGGCACTAATGGCATAGGATAATGCAGCCACTTGGTTTCGTCTATAAATGTAGGCAAGCTATTTTAATTTCAATTTATCTGATTAATCTTTTCCATTTTCAGTAAAATTTATATCATCCTATTTTGTGGGCGACTTTGGTCTCCTGTCGCTAAAATGCAACTCACACTACTTTTCTCTTCTCCATTTTCAATTAACATATTCCAAAATACCCAAGCCTCCATCCATTTCTCCAAATAATGGGTTTCTTCTTCATGCGCGTGTGTATAAAAATTCATGTATGTTTGTGTGAATGTATATACGTATATACAAGCCTAGCTCCTGTCATCCCGATTGCTAGACCTAGACACCGGCTATATGGTTGCATTTAACATCACAGAACGATGGATGTTGTGTCATATTTTTTGGTTCTTACATATACTATAATATCCGAGCCCGTCCTGTTGAATATTGTGAGAATAGCGTAAATAAGTAGCTTTTTAAGTGCATATAAGGAATCATTCTAGCAAATTGAGAACAAAATAAAATAGTGTTAGCATAGTCCATCACAGACAGTAATGCTTGTGCTGTCAGTGGACCAAAGGTTCCTAATATTTACCAATATATATGTGTATGCACCTCACTGCACTCAAAGTACAGCTTCCTTGGGATAGGAAACAAGCTCTGAGAGGTCAGCCCAAGCCATGTGCGGCTAACAAAATTTCTTTTAGGATTACAATACAATAAATACATCAATACATCAAACTGTCAGATCAAACAATGTATACTAAGATTAAAAAATCACCAGTTCAATGATACATTCACAATCAATATCCGAAGAAGTACTTGAACAATACAAAATCTAGTAAAAACACACAACTAGGCCAGGTTAATTAAGTCCTAACACCCTCGTCATCTTACCAAAGAGTAAAGAACCAGGATTTTCACCTTTAATTTTATTGGAAATTCTAGGCAGGGATCCAGCACGATATCGCATACATGATCCGGCCTTTCCATCCCTGTAACATCCAATTTCCATCTTCATCGCACAGGAAATCTTTATGATAACCCGCTGCAACCTTATGCTTCAGTTTCTTCATAATCTCTTGTTTCAAGGGGAGTGGTTTGAAACCAGCCCTTAAATGGCGTACTTGCCACTGCTTGTACGTCTCAGGTCTCTCCACCCTCTCTGCTCCCTCGCATGCAATGACATTTATTACTTCACGGCCAGAAAAATATTGTTCAAAATTTGTTCTCTCTGGATTATCGCGAGGTAAGGTAGAGTCAAACATATCGAATAGAGCAGAATAATGGAAGAGAGCCTCCCTGAAACGTGTGACAAAAAATGGGGAACTATATGATCCGTTAGATACGGCATTGACAAAAATATTTGGTTTCAAATCCCTAATCAAGTTGAGAACCGCATCCCTTGGACTGTTGTCCACCACGGTTTCATCAAGCAATGTCCCGAACCGTAACAGACAGTTCACTGCAAGAACCTCACCACTTCTAATTTTCAAGTCTTCGATTTTGATCGCCTCCCAATTCTGTATTGCTATGGCTTGGTACTCAAACGGCACTCCAAAACGTTCACAATACTTTTTCAAGCGGGACCCCGTCTCTTCTATTAGTTCTTCCGGTCTGAAACCGGGTTGTGGAAGCTCAATTCCGGTTATCCGCAACTTAGGAGGCCCACCAGGTCTCTGTGACAGATGTTGGATGAGAATAGGCCACTGGAAACCGTAAAGAATGCCAAAATCTATGATGTGCAGTGTATTTGCTTCTGATGCCACCGATCCAATCATCTTATTTGCTAAGATAATGCATGTTTTCTTGAATGGAGATGCTTCAAGATAAACCTGATAGGCTTTTAACTTCTCAACAGCCGTAATCTTCTTGCGAGCAAGGGAAGCATACAGCTCGGTCCCAGTGCCTGCCAGGCGTGCCTCGAGTCCAGAGCCGAATACAGTAGCCAACCTTTGATATACATCACCCGTATTAGAAGAGTGATTCTTGATCTGTTTTAGTTGCTCGTACGCTGTCCTACGATCATCAGAAGCCACAGCCTGAGCACAGTTTATCAAAAGGGTCCTCAAATCAACTGTTTCCCGTTTTTTCTCATTTTTCTTTGCACGAGTTCTTCCACCAGTTGATCCATTTGGCAGAAGAGCTTGTTGACTTGTTGTGTCCACCGGACTTGGAAAATTAGCATTGGTATCGCAACAACCATCACGGAAAAGCAGAACTCTGTCGAACATCTCAGACAACTCAACATCTTCTTTGTAATTAGCTGGTTGTTTTCTGCTTCTCTCAACATTTTCAGAATCACTATCATCTCGATGCTGATGCTTGCGTCCCCTCGAACCATTATGCAACTGCAAAGTTTTGTCTTCTTCTACCTTTTCCACAGAATCAAGTGAGATGATTTCTGCTTTTTGTGGTAACTCATATTGCTCCAAATCTATTATCAACTGATTTTCAGTCGGTAGGAACTTATTAGCTTCTTCACGTCCTATCTTGAACTGCAAGATCGACTCGCTATCGCTAATCATACTCGGAAATACACCCGTTCCTTCAGAAAGGTTCGCCTGGAAGTTTGCATTATCATTGAAACCGTAGAGCGCAGAATATGAGAGCTGTGATCCGACTTGCTTGGATGAATTGGATAACAAATCAAGAAGATAAGTCTGTTCGAATGACGAATTATAATCACCGGGATCCACAATCCATTGAGAATCATTGGAATAACTACCGCTATTACTACTGCTTGTATTCTCACCAGAACTCCCGAAAAAGCTTTCAGGGCTATCCGAAATTTGATCAACCACGTTCTCAACAGGGTCTTTTTGCCCAAGAATTTCATACAGGGATTTCTCGGTAGCCTGTAGAGCTAGAGGATCATGAAACATGCTCGGCTTTTCTTCCATGTTCTCTTCTATCAGTATTTGGTTGAGGAATTTTAGAACCGGATCTGAATTTTGATCGTCTGGAGACTCTGCATCATAGCTTGAAGTTGATGATGGAACGAAGTTTAAAGAGTTCGGGCTTAATGGAAGGAAAGGAATATCCAGGACATCAAGGTCCAGAGATTCACGCTTAAGCTCATTGATTGAGTGTGCAGATTGCTCACGAGTGGATAAGAAATCTTCATCGTCGAATTTCAATCCATTTATAGGGTCGTTTAGTCCACTGAATTGGTATTCCATGACCCCCGAAATTCCTATTTCAGATAACACATCATTCCTGAGTGAGTCAAACTAAAGTAACTTGTTTCACAGGACAAATAGAAGAGGAGGAAACTCAAACTGCTTATCAAGTAAAATTGAAATTCTCAAAATCTTCCAAACTAAAAATCAGATGGAACTCACGTTATTCATCCGTCTATCCTCCGCACCAAGCAGTTCCTAAAAGAACTATTTCCACACCAACCCCGCAAGACAGAGTCTTTACTCTACCCAAAAAAACACCAAAATTCTATGAAGAACCCGAAAGCACAAGAAGAAAATTACCTCGCACACTTTGCACACAATCCAACTTGACAAAAACCGTAAAATACATGTTTAAAACTCGCATTTCCATAAAAAAAAAAACCCTCGTATTTGGACATTTTGACAAAGAAGATAGCACAGGAAAATCAAATCACAAGGTGTGATAATACAAAACCAAAAGAAAATAAAATTAAAGAACACGGCTCACCAACTTTTCTGTTGTAACAGATTATGAACAAATACAATCTTCAAAAAGGTATTCATAAAAATTACATAAAAAAGTAAACAATATAACCGAGACATACCCACAACAAAAACAGGAGTTAAACGCGTACCTTAGATTTTTTTTTATGAAATAAATGATGGTGGGCAAAGTTAACAAATCTGCAGTAGGGTACAGCGTGCGATGCAGACTGAATTTATTTGGCAAAGCGGAGGTTTGGCAAAGTGGAGGAAATAAGTAGTGAAAGTATGTCTCTCAGAGATTATATAGAATTAATAAATAAACAAGAACCTAATAAAAAAGAAAAAGAAAAATGTTTGCTTTTTCTCCAAGGTGAAGTTGAAGCTTCGATGAAGGAGAGAATAGATGCACCCAACCACTCTCACATCATTCGGTCAAATCTTATCATCTTCATTTTTCGATCCAGTTCCTGGCCATGATGTTGACTTTGCAACCTTTTCAAACCCAGGAGAAAATAATTCTCAAGCATAATCTATTATCTATTTTCGGTAAAGAAATAATATAGCATAATTGATTCATTTTTATATGAAAATATCTTTATATAAATAACCACTTTCAATATTTAAATTGTTTTTTTTTTTTCAATTTTCACCATATTAGTTTTTAATATTCGAAGATTTTAAAAACATATTATATTTATACAGTATTATTATAAGAAAAAACATGAGAAAAATTTTGATAAAATAAAATATTATATCAACACAATATATTTTATATAAAAATAAAATTATAATTTACATTAAATTTATAAAAATACACGCATCACATGTGTAAAATATATCTACTGCTAAATTTAAAGTAACAAAACAAATTATCGAAATTTACATGCGACATATCCAAGGTCTAATCCATCATAGTAGAAATTATCCTATTGTATTGTGTTGGATAAATAGTAAGAAGTGAATGAAATAAAGTGAGAGTTGTCTCATATTTAAAAACGTGTCAAAAATAATCTTTTTTATTAGCTAAAAGTTTGAGCTAAATGTTTGGGACAACTAGGGATACTAGAAGTTTTTAGGAGGAGGAAGACGCTGATTGGCTGTGCCTCGGTGAAACACACATGCGCGGCCGGCCGGCTCGGCCCGACCTGGTGTGTTGTGGTGCGGCCTCTTGACCATATTAATTTTTGGGACAAAATTTATTTGCGACTGTATCTATATATACATAGATAATCAAATCACATATTGATCAAAATATTTCTATAAGTATTCTTATTTCGATATGTATTTCTTGTTAACCATATATCGAAATAAGAACATGTATACAAATATTTTAATCAATATATGATTTGATTATCATTCGTAGATGAAATAGTTATTTTCGTCATTAAAATAGGAATAATATTTTCAAAGATACAAATTATTTGGAAATATTTATACTTCCGACACAGAGAAGATGAAATCGGTCTCCTGTTTTAATAGTAATCAGACAAAGATTCCAAGAATATATATTTATATTCATGTGGACTTGTCTAAACACGTGAATAATAATTTGTACCAAAGCAGCAAAGGATCCAAAGAATATGAATTTTTCCAATTGATCATCTGAGTCATAATCATTACATTGAATTTTATTCAAATTTTCTTCCACTGAAAGTCCGGCTGCCTTGAAACTTTCATGAAACAATTTCAGGTTCCTTTTATTTTTACACTTGCTCCATACACGTACATTTTAAACAGACGCGGACAAACAGTATCAAAAACATTTTCTCACGTAACAAAAATGACATATTTATAATCATTGGATCAACTCTATATGGTCAAATAAATCCATATGTACAAAATCATATATCTACTGCATGGATAGTTATGAAAATAATATTGTTCGAATTTCGTTTCTGAAATATAACTCTCTCAAATGTATTTTTTGTGTACTCAAATATAATTGAAGATATTTATTTTCAAAACCAAAGTTTGATCAATGTTATTTTACAAAATTCTCACAATGGGTAAAATACACAGATTTTGTATGTCTTGCATTACTTAATAGTCCCAAGTTTTTTCAAGAAAAAGGACATACAAAATTAGGAAAAAAAATAATTTCGGTCACGTGAGTTGATCTATTTTCTGTATTAGTCATATAACTTTCAATATTTAGTTTTTATTTAATAACTTTATTTTTTTTTTTTCTGTTTTGGTCTTTTTTTATCGGAACCTACTAAATCTATCAAATATTGATTATTTAAAAACAATATTTTTCTAAATGATTCATATAGTAAAAATAAATCATATATATTATAACACATTAAAATCTATATAAGAAAAAATAAAAAAATAAAATAAATAAGTTTTTTTTATCAAGCAAACATATCTTTTTTTTTTTTTTCCCTTTTTTAAAGCAAACGTATCTTCTTACCACATGGTTTGCCTTCGGACCACGTTAAATTTAATATTTCCGAGTCAACAGAAAAATCCCACGCACCAAAAGGTCCTAACTAGGCTTAGGCTTGGATTAATGTTTGGAATTAGGGTTGTGGAAAAGTCAAATTTGAACTGACTCCAAGATTAATAATCACTCCCATTAAGCTCGACTCGTGTTCCATTTATGATGAATATGGTTAAAAAGATATGATATATTTTTGTAATTTGATATGATAAAAAGATTATTTTGATAAATTAATTTAACTAAAAATTAAAATTGATTATAGTGATTGTTTTGAGTCTATTTAAGAAAATGTCTTTTATTAATTTTTATCGACAGTGCAACTAAAATTCGAATTTAAAATAATAATAAAATTAATTTATTTTTAACCAGAACACAAGTATTTGAATTTGCCTTTTTCTTTCTTTTATCCTTCTTTCTATTTTGTAACAATTTTTTTGGGAAATTTTTTTATCATGTATATTTTCTTGGATTTTAGTCAATCATGTTATAAATTTCAATTTTAGTCAGTGTACTTGAGATTCTGACAATTTTAATATTTTTTTTTATCGAGAATCATGTGCATGTAATTTTTTTAGTTCGACTCAATAAAATTTTTTTCTCTGTCTCAGACACGTATATGTACATCAAATCAATCAAACAAATCATTGGTTTAAAAATACTTGAATTAAATAGAAAAGTTCTAGATCCAAAGAATTGAGGAAGCAGCCTGGAGCCACTTATTTCAAATACATATCAAGCCAAATTAAACACAAATATTACATAAAAACTAACAAATGACTGCCCTTTTGTCACAATATATTTACCTAGTGAGACTATATCTATAAGTTACAACCACTAATTTGACCTTTCCCAGTATGATTAGGGGTTTGTACAGCGACTATTTTCAGAGAAGAATGTCAGGATGGAGCTTGATTTTAGGTGCTGCTGCGACCAGTAAGTGTGTGCAGTCAAGACTCGATCCAGGAGTTCCTGTGGCACAGGCTCGCCTCGCCTTTGTTGGGGTGAAATTCTCGCTGTGTGAACCAATGTTTTCCACTTGTCCTGAAATACAAGAGCAGTTATTCAGAATTCACTGCAGAATATGAGCACTTGAGAATTCAAACGGTAAATATGTGTTTTTATACGGGACCGTTGCATAAAATATGATTTCCGGGTATTTCTTGCATGGCTAGCAACCAAGAAATGCGTCAAAAGCCACAGAAGAACGAGAGACATACATATAAGAAGAAACTGTTGCAGATTCGATATTCGTACCTTCAAATCTACGTATGTTCTATGTTTAGCAGTATCAAACGCTCTCAGCTTAACATCCCGCCATCTGCCGTAAGATTACATTAATGAGTGAACATATGTAATCGAATCACTATATTTCTTAAAGACATAACCGATGCGCAACTCAAAATCTTTTAAACTATAAAACAAGTTCAATAACTCAATCCTTGCGTCACATAAGAAGCCACTACATGCAAGTCTGGGACGAGTATGGCCCCCCGACAAACAATATAATCACGGAAGCCAGAAAATTGATGCATTAGGTGAAATTATCATCATCTAATGATTCCCATAGGTTTCAGCAAGCATATATCACCATACCCTTTATCATATAGTTTTAGCACAGAGTTTCACCAGACATACCGTCCCGTTCCAAGTTTCTCAACAGCATGAACTAGAGCTTCTACTTCAGAAACAGTGAAAGGTCTGCGGATACGGCGGTGTGCAGAATCAGACCTCTTACATTTCCTCAGAGGAATCACGGCCAATGCATCTGGTTCCATCGAAGGTACAGGAACAAGTGCTTTTGATTGTGCACCAGGTATCTTTAATGACGAATCAGGGACCGAATCATGATCACTTTCTTCTAGACTATTGAAATTATTTCCTGAGAGACCTGGTGGGGTATCAAGATTCCCTCTTTGGATAGCACTTCGAGGGAGATTGGGACTCGAAGGGTACCTGGAAGTGCACCAAGTTAAACTGTGAGACAAAAGACGAGACAGATGCAGAAATATAATCTTCAAGAATCCTCGTATACTGGAAAGAATACCTTGCCAGTGGTTGAGGATTGTTATGCAGAAGTTGGCATGGATGATCGTCCGGACATAGCTGTGATGATGGGGCAAAGGAGTGGTTTGGCTCAAGAGTAAAACCCAATGTATCCATCTTGTTATCATGAGAAATTCCGGTCTGCGATAAAGTTTTGGTATCATCTCGAATCTTCTTACCCTGAAGAAGCACTCCAACTTGTAGCCCGCCGCCTAATATTGCATTCACTGCCTTCATAACCGTTTTCTGCAGGATATTATTAAAGCCGAAAATAAACCAACAAGCTTCTTGTAACCAAAACAATCAGCTAGAAGAGTCCATGACTTGAAGTTCAAATACCTTAAGGGAACCAATGGTTGCCTTTTCTGGTATTTCAATAAATAGATCTGGGACCCTAAATGATTTGATCTTAAGTTTCACTGAGTCAAATGAGACATTCCAAATGAGAACATCTTCAAATACGAGGCCCGGGCCGAGGAAAAAAAATCAATTTACTCCATGAAAAGTTCTCTTACCTTGGGGGTTCTGAGAGAGAAAAGATGCACGTTCGCTGGATGAGAAAGTTGGAGTTTTGATCACTGCATATAGCATTGATTAATTAATCTATCGCCAATCACATCCAAGCATAATCCACAAGTAAATATTTACCCCTTCGAAGATTTGGACGAGAACCCAATGCACTATTATTTGTGCCATTGTCAGGAACGGCACACATTCTATCACAGCTGATGTCTTCATCAGAATTAGACGCCAAGTTAAAGTCATAAAACTTCCTCTTCTTGAAAGGATAATCCCTTAAGGATCTTTGGTGTTTAATAATTCTCTTCCGGTTAATATAATTGCATCTTTCCGTAACTGTAGGCATGATACACCAATTTAATATGCCGTACAATCATTATCACCATATAAAATAACGAAATGATATAGAAGCAGCTCACCAGCACTATATCGGTCATCATTCTTCACATTTGGTGCTACTTCACAAGGTTTAGATGTCAGTAACTTTCGACCTTCAATGTTGCTGACACGAAGTGCTGGCCTAAACTTTTTAATTCTGGTGCTTGTTTCAGTGCACGCAGAAGAATTTTCGTCATCATCTCTAGTAACTAACTTTACATTTTCCCGAATAACAGGGACAGAACCACTGGGAGAGTGGTCTCTGCACAAGTGAAACTTTACACTATCAACTGAACTAACTAATCTGGGGGGTAGATGCTGCGAATCAAGCATATCAGCCTGATTTGTTACTGGGAAATTCCTAGCTTTCCTACTTTCATCATCCAATCCACTATTAGAAGAGAATCGACAACCAGACGAGTCAAGATTCGCAGGAGTGAAAATTCCAAGTCGCATCTTGCAATCATCGTTAACCAAATGTTCAGCAGAATCAACTTTTCCCGAGCAATTAGGCCTCGAGATTGCATCTTTTTGAGCATATTCAGGTTTGTTCGATTGGAAATCTGAAATGGGATTCTCTGTGATAATATCAGTGAAAAGAAAGTTCCTCTCGTAGCAATCTTGATCACATGACTTTCCTTCCAACAGCTTCTCTTCGTTCTTTTCTTGTTTCCCAACAGAATCTTGCACAAGTGCCAGTTGCTCCTTTCGAGAAAAAGAATCCACAGATGGAGAAGAACTTTCCCCTTCAGAGAGTAACTTGCCAGCTACAGTAGCCAATAGATCAAATGCACACATTTGGCTGCCATTGGCTTTTCTCTCAAATGAGCGCCTCCTCTAAGACAAGGGATGATGAATAAATGGACATAAACCATTTTCCATTAGCCATGAGACATAGGAAGAAAATGATAATAAAAGCAAGAACAGCAAAAATTACTCTGATTGATCGGGTAGCTCGAGGCATAGGAGGCACCTGATAGCCATTAAAACCATATTCTAACCTCTTTTGCAACACCATAACTCAAAAACCATAGCCTGGACAATCCATTAAACAAGGAGTGTTGTTAGTTGTAATATTGTTGAAGTACTGCAAATTACAATAAACCTGCCAACAGATCATCATCAGCAACGAGATCATTGCGTGTCAATACGAAAATTTGTTTCTTGCGTAAATTTGTGTCGTATAACTCGGAAATGACCAACAGAAGCGACATGGGTGGATTAACTTTTGACATCTAATAATAAAAGGGAAATCTAAAAAAATGTGGGTAAGAAAGTGAATTAAATTTTGACATCTAAAATTCACTGAAAATAGAGCGAGATTAGGTCGGTTGCATCAGCATGGAGTCTTGCGTAAACAAATATTGTTTCTTGGATTTCTCGTAAAGCTTATGTTTGAATAAGGATGACCCACATTGAGAACACTACAAGGGCTGAATAACGTCAGGATCGATGAAAAACGCCCAGAAATTTTCAACAAGAGATATAACTGCAAAACAGTAGTGCTCGAAATTTCCCACAAATCTAACAGTGTACCTATTGAAATCCATTTCAATATTAGTACACATCAGGACCTCAGAAAATATAGCAAATATGCAAATGCAGAAAGTAAATTAACCCCTCGAGATCATAATAAATTTAGATGATGAAATTCATTCAAGGTTTAAACCTTTTGCACACCAACGCAGCAGTTAATAATCCAAAAAAGTAGACACGATGCATAAAAAAGCATTGTTTTTATATTAAATACTAAATCATTAACTCTTTTCACCATTGATGCCCTGGAAGGACTCGGGCAGGAAAGGGTTCTTCTCGTCTGACTAGGGTTATCTCGCTCGACTAGGCTTCAGGCATCGTCAACTATAGAGCGGAAATACATTTTGTAGGACAGACAATAAATAGAAAAAAGCCCTAAGAAAACCACGGTAAAAAGAATTTTTGAAACATCATCTTAAACCACAAATGCACGATTATTTCATATATCAGCGAATTTTCAAGAATTATCAAGCGAGCAAATGCTTCAAAGATGAGCCCAAACCAACTATTTATTTTATAATAGTGTCAGTAACTTGTTATTGATGGATCTTAACCATCCTTCGAGATTTCGGCACCTTATCATCTAAACCAAGATAAAAGACACTTTGCATGAAAAAATCCCAGATCGAACGTGAAAGATGAAATTCAAAACATGGATCATCGAAAAATAATAAACCAAATAAGTTATAACTTTCTCTCACTCTCGAAAGATTTTCACTTTTGAACCAAAGTCGTCAACTTTACCAAAATACAGATCAAAGGACCACAGAATTAGATCATCTCAGCATTCAAAGAACCAACCATAGATTCCGGCAAATTTTCCTTCAGAAAACAAAACCCTTCAGGATTTCCCTGAAATCATACCCACAAAGATGCAAGATCAAACTTTTTCCCCAGATTACTAATCTAAACAACAAAAGAATCCAAAATTCCCATTCGTATGACCCAAAAACTCTAGCCCATTTCGCAATCTAAAGAGAGAAAAAAAACTCCTGAAAAGCCCCAGAAATAAATTCCCTCTGTTTTATACCCCCAATTTTTTTTGCTTACCTCTGTGAGACATGAGAACGATATATGGCCAAAACCCTGTGAAAACCACACCCCATACCATTGCTTAAACCCCAACTCTTATATAATTGACCCCTGTCACCGGGCCTATCGGTAACTTCACTGGCTACAAAGGGTTGCGGTAAAGAAACTGCCTGAAGACCTGTTCTTTTGTGGGACAAATACGAATTGGGATAGTGCCACGTGGAGAGAGATGAGAATCTCGTGGCCTTGTCTCCTTTACACAACCGAGAAGAACGTTGGGTCACCAAGGCAAGCGAGGGAATTTTAGTAAACTTTTAAGGTTGGTTGGAAATCCGAGTTGCGAGGAGGTTTGTATTTGCAAAAGCTTTGGCTTAAAACTCACCAAAATCATGCTTAGCCAACAAGTATCTCCGGTTTTACTCAAACTTAGCAGATAAATTCTCCATACCCAAAACCATAAAACACAAGTAAGTGCTTCCAACGGACATAAACTAAATAGCTTGCCATAAATACTTCGAAAATCTTCAAGAATTTATCATTGAAACATCAGAGTTTGAAACAAATATTTACAAATAAAATAGTTTTATGTATTATCATCTCAGCTGATGCCTTCATCAGAATGTATTATCCACAATTTATTTTAAAAAAATTCTCATATCATCTCACATTTTTATGTATTAAAATCTATTTTTAAAAAGCATAAAAATTATATAAATACAACGCGTGTACGTTCTTTAACTATCACAACTATAGTTATAAATATTTCATTTTTAAAATTAATAATATTATTAACTGTTTGGTACTGGTTTCTTGAGTCGATCATAATATGGACCATAGAGTAAAAAAGAAAATGTGGTGATAAATAAAAGTTAGACAATTTCTATTCCTAGATAAAATAACATAAATTAATAGGATAAATTAAGGAATTTAAGAATATTCCAATGAGACAAATGAACGGCCCGTGGCGGTTTTGATCGAGATCCACATTCTTCCCATTCTTTCTTTTATCTCACTTTAATTGTTCAAAAGTGCCATTTCAATTCTTTAACAAAAATACGATCACTTTATAAATATCACATAAATTATAAATTATCTGTGATTTCAATATATCTCTAATTTATCTAAAATTTATTATATTTCAAATTTTATAATATAAATGTAGCTTTAAAATACAACTAACTATATCTTAATTATTAATAATAAGCTTATCGCACAAACGTAACACTACACATGTTTCGGCTGACTAGCAAAGATTGGGCACATGAGATCTAACATCAATAATTTAAAACCATTTATTTTCAGGAGGGTTAATATGGTCATTTAATATGTGAAGTCAAAGCAAACTCTCCACGTATTGACAGTTCGACATCAAGTGCCACGTCATACGAAAGATCAGCCGACGTGGCTTTTATTGGGTTCAACTGGAAACTTCATTTGTTATATTATATTTTTATTTTATATGATATAACAGTATTTTAATTCCACCGACCAATTGAGCTAAATTCAATAGAGAGAAAATCTGCTGGTGTTTGGCACTTTAGAAAACCACTCAATATGACACGAACATCTGAAACGAGAAACGAAATACGATAAAGTACAGTTACTTAACACAAACCTAACCAAAGGCTCCAAAATTATGACATAAAATTACAAGCCCACCAACATAGACCAAATCATCAGGCATAAGTAAAACCAACTGCATCTTTAACAAAAGAAAATAAGTACTTCATTCGGATAAATCGGCATACTGCCATGGATTAAATTCTGTCGACTGGACATCACTTGTGTCGACGGCAATTGATTTCTCAATAGCATTCCGGTGCTCAGTGTACTTGCCATTGTAACGGTATACCTCAAGGTCTCCCCAGGGTGTCGGTGTAACTTCGTCCGTTTGATCAAACCATTTCGGTGTGAATATGTCACCTTTTGCTTCCCGGTTTCTTTTTTCAGCTCTCTGTTGCTCTTCCAAACTGAACAGATGTATTGCAAGAATATTCAGAGATGACAAAATTCAAAGAAACGGTTACCACTGACCAAAGTTGTATCATAAAGGATAACATTCATTTTTCCAAGTGATGAAAGAACAAAATCTGAAAAACCTAGATTCGTTGAGTGTAGATGATCAAAAATGATGAAAGGATCCATGCGAAGAAGTGGAAAAACCGAAGGACGATATTTAAAATTACATTAAAATACAAATAAACGGAATATGTAAATCAATCACATGAACAAAAGTGACCTGTCAATTGTCGATAAAAGCTTGTAAAACATGGTCTTGTACCAAGTGGCCTGTATATTATATAGGGGCTGCCAATTTATCAGTCTAACCACAAAACTGTGTTGTGGTGGACAATTTTGCACCGAGTAACACCTAGGAGCATACTCATTGTTTTAACAAAGGGTTGAATGTGAAATTAAAACGTGAACTCCAATGAACATCAAGCACTAGTGTAACTCACTTCACTTAATATTGACTAGACGCATAGCCTATCCTATCCTCTATTGATAATTTTTTATAGCGATCGACAAGTTCACAAGCAAAAAGGCAACAAAGAAATAAGGCAGTATATCCATTGGATGAGGAATGGACCTGCTCTTCTCTGCACCGGCCTTGGAGAGGTCACCTTTCTCAAGTGCCCATCTGTCAGGACGTAACCGAGAATCTGATGCCAACAACTTCTTGGGAGCAGTATCAAAACTGTTTATTTTATGTGCGAAGTGGGTGTACTGAAATTTGTCATTTGCTGGAGTTTCTGCAAGATGCCAAACCTGCACAAGCATGTCTTCTTAGCTATCAACCAGTCAGGCCATAATACAGAATAGGTTATTGTTTCGCAAAGCAAAGGCAATTCATAAAGGCAGAAAACTTGATCCACCAGTAAGCTACAGTATGAACTTACGGATAAAAATAACTTTAATAAACATCATATTACATCAGCAAATCCGAAGGGATGACAATGCTACAACAAATATTCCAACATTTTATCTTACCCACTAAATTCAAACAATGTGTCCCCAAGGAAAAAACAATCCATACAAAAGAAATCATATAATAGCATGCAACACAGACTCTAGCCCTTATTTGATGATAGTTTCATATAACAGGTCATAATTCTCCTTTTCACATTGTAACATACAATAATATGAAAAAGGAATAAGAGAAAATCATGAAGTTAACCTCTTTCAGTTCTGTGCCAGGAAGAGGTTCTCCTTCCAAATCACACGGTTGATAACTCATCGACTCGCTCCATTTCCCGGTCATCAAAATTTTTGGTTCCTCGTCAGCATTATATACGTATCCATCTACCTCATATCGATTAGCCCTACAAAAAAATGGTTAGCTAGCATCAGAAGCAGACCGAAGAGAGATTAAAAAATCTATACACATAAAATTAACCATGAAAACAACATTAACTACATAGAAACATTGGATCATTACATTTCAGAGAACGATTCAAACAAAGCTATAAATTGTTGTTTCCTATTATCGGGAGAAATATTCAAAACATTTTCAAATTTTCTAACAAAAATCATTTTGATGATGAAAAGGGGAAGGGAGCATTCTGAAGTTACAGGGAATATGATTTTAGTTTGTAATGACATTCGGTATTGCTCATCTTCTAAAAAACACAACTTTCAGAAGTTTCCACATTCCTAAAATCCATCTGAAAGATTTGCCATTAGACAATGTTATAGCCTATAGCCAAAGCAATCTGAAAATCTTCAACGGCTTGTCACTTTCATTCGCACCAAACACATCGATAAAAGTGTTTCTTGAACCCTAAATGCTAACTCTAAAGTAAAAAAAGATCAAAGATTATATATAAAGCAACATACCCAAACCAACCACAGGGTTGAAAATAGAGTACGACTTTGTCCCCAGTGGTCAAGTTTGTCATGACCATTTCTCCAGGTGAATCCACCCATGTTCGTCCAAAGATCAAATTGTTGACTTTGGTTGGAGGAGGAACCAAATCTAAGATAACACCATCGCGCTTGAGAGTTACACGTGTTCTGCATTAGAGAAACATGAGGATGCCTAAAACGTCATCACAAAATTAATAAATGAAAACGTCCTAACTAGTCAAAAATCAAGACACAAACTTACCTTCCAACAGGATAGATATCAAGAGAGTTCCCTAAAAATTTAGTTTTTAACTTAGATGTCACATCATATGTGAAGTGTTCATTTTCAGCGTGCCCAGCACTCATAGGAGGATGATGGCTGATCTGCATAATGTTAAAACATCGATATCAAATAAAAGAATCCAAATAAACCAACAGAACAACGTCGACTTCATCATGGTAAATCCGGTGTTTCAAGATTCAACCACTGATGCACATCATGCTGAGAATTCAATCATGAGGCTCAACCAGATTACGATGCACAAGTCTAAGGGGCACATCATGCTGAAAATTCAAGACATGAGGCTCAATCAGATTATCGCTCACAAGTCTAGCCTCACCTGCTCGGAGATGAACGAAATTCCACCATGGTTAACCATTTCATATGTCTCGCCAAGAATTGGATTGAAAGGCTTCCAGGTGCGCTGATAGGCAAAATAAACAGAAACTGCCCATGATGCTGCATCAAATAAGAGAAGTTCCTTTAATGTATTTTAATTGGATCTCCAGTATCAAAATTAATGTGCATAAAAGTATTGATCAGTTGTACTACTAAATGTAAGAAAAACGCACATGCATACACCAACCGCAAGTATGGATCTTCACATTCATCTGCTTGATCTAAAAGGTGTGAATATTCCATTAACTGTATGATAATGGTATAGTAAGCATTACTTTGCATGAAATGACACTATTAAAGAACCAGCATAGTATTCGATGAATATGCATGTACCTCTGCCACTTTCTGAATCATTGTCATTGGCTCAAATATAAGAACAGGGAGGGTCACCATCGATGTAACATCTGCACCAATGTATTTTTGCATCATCTTCCAGTAACCGTCGCGTTCCTTTAAGGAATTAATAGATCTATCAGTACATACATCCACACACACGCAGAAAAGAAACAATAACTTACAACACAACTTGAAGTCTCATAAGCATGAATAAAAAGGGAACCCCCTCCAACATAATTAATAAAAATTAGACATGTAGGCTCCTGCTCGGGAGCCGGAGCCGTTGTGCGTTATAAAGTAGAGAAAAGTGCTTCAAACATGTAAAATGGTTTTAGCACTCCTCACCCTAACAAATGTTTAGTGCATGGTGTTACCAGTCAGCATTGCCATCCAGAAATAGTACTGGTATAATCCCAAGTATATGTGAATTGTGGAGTTTTGCGTAGCCACCACCCATTTAAATAGGTTTATGGAGACATCGCTGTTTCCAACTGCATAAACGTCCCCAACAAAAACTTATACATGCCTAAGGTGATAGGTATTATTAGGAAAAATTACATCAATGTCAAAAAACTCCTAACAAAATTGCCAACATGTCTAACTGATCGATTGAGGGTCATAATTTGCAATTTGTCATGCACAGATCAATCTTGGTTAAAATCAAACCAAATTTTCCTTTGATTCAAAATTTTTACCAATGTCCAACTAATTCAAATTTCAATCTCAGCAGAAACAGTTAATTAGTCTTTTCAAAGTGTCTGCTGACAATACAACAACCTAATTCATTACGTTAATTGCAAGATCATGAATATAAATCCATAAACTGTCATCAAGATCCTCATTTAAAATTAATATAGCCACTAGACAACTCACCTCTTTCTTCCATCTTCCTCTCTGTGCTTCCTCTTCTGCATCTTCTTTGCCTCCTTCAGGATTTATAACTTCAACCCCTTCATACCCTAACAATCTAGCAACAGGTAATGTGTTTCTCAGATAAAAATATAAAAATTTTCATGCATTGGAAAGATGGAAGAATCTATTCATGAAACAGAAAGGTCTCATTCCTTGATCATCTTTATCAAGATGAACATGATGAACATTAGTGCATCTGTGTGTGCGCATTAATGAATTAAAGGTGTGCACATTAGCATAGTCAAGTATAGAGCAAAGCCGCTTATTATATACTTGAGCCAACTCTAAGGGAACCAAATTTTTAGGCAATGAAAGCTCAATATTGACTCTTGCATCTCCAAAAATGGAAATCCAGATCTCTTGCTCCACCATTGTAAAATCAAGACCAACATTAATTTCAACTGTTTACACATGACATATTCTAGATTTTCTAATGCTTTCATCAAACCGTGTTTCCCATGTGATTGATTCATCAGTTACTTGTATCACAAAAAAAATAAGATCCAATGTATTACATTGCCAAACCAAAAATTCAAGTCGGGACGCAACAAGTTACCTTTTCATCCCATTCTCCTATATATTGTCAAAACGTTAAAAGTACAGTTCACTAGCTATATCATCTTCTTCATTCGTTCCCAAAGCGAGCAAACGATTTGCTAAAAAAATGAGGAAACTAAATCATGGACCAAAATATAATACTTAAAAAGAAAATCTCATTCCCACCCTCAATATTTTTCAAATAATAAGAAACAGAGCAAGGGTTATATACATGAAATCATCACTAGTACGTCCCTTTTCTCGGAGATTTGCCACTAGAACATCTATAGAGGCTAACAAATAAGCAGGAAAATTTAAAAGCGAGTAAAAGCTCGTCAATAATCAAATCGATTGGGAAATAATGAGCTCCAGTGCACGCGTATCATTGCAGCAAATTCAAAATTCTAGCTTAGATAATCTGAATCCACAGGTGAACATATATCAGCCGGGAATTCAGCCGGAATATATCCACCACCAGATTTCTGGAAATCAAATTGAGATTGTGAACACAGAAATATAACTTTCCGTTCCGTAAACCTTAAAAATTACAGTATGTTCATTTACCCGTTAACAGATCTATGCATGGCGTTGCTGAACATCGACAATCCGGACGTCATCGCCGAGAAGAACCCCCCCTTGCTTTCATCTTTCTTCGGACTACCCATTTCCTTACACCGGAATTACAAAACAACCTCCTTATAAAAAATCGAAAATCCACGAACGAATCCGAAATCCTCAATCCAATCAATGAAGAGTCCGAGAAACTGAGAAAATTGGAATTTTCAACCCTAAATTGACCCAGCGATCTGCACGAAGGAGACTTCGCCAATTCAAGATGATCATTATAAAAATCAACTCGTGTGGCAATTCTTATATTATATGAATCATCAGGGGTAAAAATGGGTTGAAATATCAAATCTAGTTGGCGGTTCTTGTCCTATAATGGGACATTGATTTCCTATTGATCGTACGTGTACTACACGCCTAAAATCCAACCGTTGAAAACAAATAGATGACGTCTCCACATTACGACGCAGGTTCGGTGGTCGTCCGGTTAAATACTGCTTCAATGAAATCTGACTTTTTCTTTAAAAATATAATATAATGGTCACATTGATTTTATTTATTAAAATTTATTCAGCTTCCACACAATTATTAGCTACTAATAATCATATAGTCTATGAAAAAATTAATGAATTACTCGAATATATTATTAAAATAGAGATTAAATATATATTTTTAAATACCTACTATAAATTAAAAAATGATACCAATATATGGCGAGAACACATCTAGACGAGTTGTATCAACATCGAAGTGAGTCCAATCTGATTTGTACCTACAAACAAGTTAAACATTATACATATTTTTATAACTACTAGATGCACAAAAAATTCAAAAATTAATACGTTAATCAAAAGCATATTCAACACAACAGTATTTTAATAATAAGTTAATAACAAGATATTGAAAAATTGTTGCTTGCTCGGAACCAGCTTCTAGATCCGTTGGTCGGGTTTATACCCATCTCAATTAAGATGATTTTAATATAAGATCGGATTTAAACTCGATGCATTGTCATCTCGATGATACATTAAATATAGACAAAAATTTGTGTGAGACGATCTCACGGGTCGTATGTTGTGAGACGGATCTCTTATTTGGGTCGTACATGAAAAAGTATTACTTTTTATGCTAATGATGTTATTTTTTATTGTGAATATCGGTAGGATTGACCAATCTCATATATAAAAATTCGTGAGATCGTCTCGCAAGAGATTTACTCTTAAATACATGCATGCATCCATACATATATCTATTAATATCTAAATTTTTCTCAAAATAGTTATTTTAATTCCAATTTTTTTAATATATATGTAGAATCGCTTGCTAAAAGCCAGAGGGAATAATAGAATCCAAAATTTTGACAACTAATAAATAAATAAATCACAAAACCTAAACTTGGTGAGATTGTTTCTCCAATAGAATCCAAATCTCTTTAGGTCTCTAATTCCTTCGTTTCCAGCTATTTGTGATTCACTGCGGCGTATTGTTCCCCTTCTCAATTTTCAAGTTCACAAATCTGCTCTGGGGTTCGAATTCATCGAACAAGACTTTTTTTCCACATTTGAGTTATTTTTGGGAGTTTACTGGATTTTAATTTTATCTATTTACACCAAAGATGAAGCAAAGGAAATCGGCGAAATTAAATATTCAACAGGAATCGCAGCTTCTGCATCAGAACGATCACATATCGGCGTTTAATATAACGAAGCTGTTGGATCCTGATGCTTCTTGGGATAAGGTTTCATAATCTCTTCTTTTTCTTTTATATCTATTTATTGTTGTTGATGTTTTCCTAGGCTTTATTACGTACATTTTGTCAAACCAGGAAAGAAAAAAGTTGTTTTTTTGCCGTGATTCTTGGTTTTTTTTTGGCGATAATTGTTGATATTTTAAGGTGAGAAATCCAGAAGACATGGATGATAAATTTTGTTGATCATGCTATTTAGAATTACATGTATTTACTCGAAGGAGGTACCTAGATTGAGATCGGTGTTGGGACCTCGAAAATTTATTGATCTGGATATTGAAGAATTAATTAGCACTAACTGCAAAACATGGTTTAACAAAATGTTACTATGTTGGCTAGGATGTGTGAGGTTGATTGTTGTGTTTAAGGTATTTAGTGAACTATAGTAATTAGTACATACTAGTTTACTTCTTGGAAGAAAAATATCTATGTATTTCTTAAATTTAGAGTGACATTTTTTTTGGACTAGAATGGATTTATTTTCTACATTGTTACAAAATGCACTTTACAGTGGAAAGGGAGAGGGAAACTTCAAACAGTGGAGGCGTTTTTCATCAATTTTCTGGCTTTTATAGACACACACAGTGAGAAATTATTGCATATTTCATATGTTGGAAATAATGAAGTTAAACTAGTACAAACTTCTACTGCTTTTTGGAAAATGAAACTAGCACAGATCTCTAATGCAAGGATAAGGAATGGCACACCATTTTATAGGGAAGATGGGGGTAGAAGGTGTTATTGAATGGCATTGAGAATAATGAGCCGGTGTCTTTTTTCCATTTATTTGTTGTGACGAGAAATTTGTAAGCCTCCTTGTTTGTTCATTTGAACCACCCCTAGTAGTTGAATTCATCTGCACGGAAATTTGTTTGGGGTGTGCAGTTGGAAGACCGAAGATTTTGATATCTTAGAATAGGTGAGAGAAACAGAAGACAGGCCCTCTCTTTTGGGTAAATTGTATATCATCGAATCTCAAATTTTGTTTTCTACGGTCGATGTAAGGAAACTTTTGTCAAGGTTTAAACTGATAGCAACTGAGGTTCTAAGCCATGCTCTAGTCTCCGTATCTACTTCTGTTATTTTCATAGTATGTAGGAGGAACGCAAATTGCTTTAGGGATTTAAGGATGTCCCAAACTAGTATTGCAATGATATTTCTCAGTTCTAACTGGAATATTTAACCAGGGCGATAACTAGTGGGTATGTATTGCTTCTTTCATAAAGCCGAGTATTCAAAGGCTATTGTGGGTTATACTGGTGACATTTGCATTGAAATTATGTTTCTGGAATAAACCGAAAGCTTGAATATCCATAATAATATTTATAAACAACTTTGACTGAGAAAATTTAAAATATTCCTATGTCCTTGAGGTGTTACCATCTAATTCAAAGTAACGTTATTAATTATCTGTCACAGGATCAACTGGCTGATGTTTTACATTGGATTAGACAAGCATTAGCCCTCATATTTGGATTGCTATGCGGTGCGATTCCCTTAGTTGGGGGCATCTGGTTTCTCCTGTAAGTTACTGCTCTTTAGCATTAATTATTATTATAGTTGCTACTTTTGTATGCATGAAGCTTTTTTAGATTAAAAGTGTGGTGGATACATTTATGTTTTTGGAAGTGTGAAGCTCTTGTCATGTTAGACATATAATTATTGGCAGATGGTAATCAAATAAAGTCATTGCACTTGTTTAACTTTGTGACAATTCCCATATTATTATTCTTCAGTCAATATTCTAGTTTAGCGTTTCTTTAATACGTGTTTCCGAGATGATTCTAATATGGGATCTAGACAAATTTACATGGTGGTACCGTTGCCTTGCGTCTGTTTATACTTGGGCTAACTTCTAAAAAAATGTAAAACAGTTGATCATATTGCCAACTAACTATAAATAACGTAAAGAAAATTATTGACTCAACCACCTACATTTTTAATCATGATACAAGTAATATTTTATCATTGGCTAAGCCGTGAAAAACCCCAAAAAAAAGAGTATAAAGAAGCTACAGCCAAAAGGTGAAGAAAAGGGAATGGAGCTTGCATGGTAGAAGCAGTGAAGAAAGCCAGAGATTGGTGAAAGAAGATGGTGATAATCGTGCCACTGAGAAGAAGACATCAAAACATAAATATAAAAATGGTGTCAGAAATCTAGTTTACAACTCAATACTTGGGATTTCCAAGAAATCAAGTCAAGATGGAATGTTGATTGGACTCGTGATATTCCTTTGAGTTCATTTTCATCTATAATTTCTTTCAAATACATCTTTCCTAGACGACATTAATGTAGGCTCTGGATATTTACTTCTAGTAACAAAAATAGAGGTCTCTTGAGTTATCTGTCAAAAATCATAAAACCCTTCATGTTCTAACTGTGAAACATTAACGGTATAAAGCAACATACTTGTTTAATTAGAAGACTAAATATCAAAGTAATAAAATAAAATAAATCTGAGTTCCACTACATCATGCGTCAAGTCTAGTCGACTTCCTTCTTACGTGTGTTGCTGCTTAAAATATTGTTTAACTGATATGTACCCTCTCACGGAGCATCCTGCATGGACACCTTTTTCTTTATTTATTTCCATCGTCATTTCCTACACGACATTGGTCCTGAAAAGAGCAATAACATCACAAGACACTTCATAAAATCCTATGATAACAATATCATAGCATAATGATTGAGCAGTGATTAAATTGTGTGTCTGGGACACTGAGTTCGTGCAAAGCCTTGCATAAAGGAAACTGCTGTTGTTTAAGCTTTTCTTTGGATGAGGACTTGGATGCTGAGTGTCAACTAGTAATTTGAGTTGTAGAATAATGAAATTTTAGTAGTCTTGTAATCATTTTGGGGACTCAACTCACTTGGACTATGGGAGTCCTCCACATTATGCTACTTCTAAGATACCAATGCAATTAGTTACTATGGTCAAGGTTATAATTATATACTCCCAAAGTATTTTGCCAGGACTAACTCTACGTTAATGACTTGTTTTCATTCCATGTCTCTTAAACAAAGAAAGTTGCCTGAGCTATTTATGCTGCTATTTTGATATCCAGGTTTGTGGCATTATCCACTGGGATCATCTATGCATACTATGCTATTGTACTGAAAATTGACGAAGAGGAATTTGGCGGTCATGGAGCCCTTCTTCAGGAAGGGCTCTTTGCTTCCGTATCTCTGTTTCTGGTATGTTAAGCCATTTCCTCATTACAAATGCTCATACTTAGATATGCTTAGTTCATACTTTGTCACAATCTAATCTTCTGATTATATCACAGCTAGCATGGATTTTAGTATACAGTTTGGCACACTTTTGATTGGCTCTATTCGACCAAGACATGGATCGTAGCTCTGCTCTCGCTTCTGCAAGATAGTAATAGGTCGATTAAAATTTCATGTTGAACCACCATTTCATCTGAATAAACATATGCTTCAGTTATTCTTTATTAATGATCGTTATTAGCCTGAAAATGTAGGATAGACTAAGCTTCCATGTTAGTTGAACCTTTTTTTTTTCAAGATTTTGGTTTTTTATTCTTGTTGTATCATTATTTTAAATATATTTTTCTAGCTACAATTATTTAATCAGCAGCAATTATCTTGAATGAGACCTGTCATTTTCCAGCACAATAAAGTAATTATATCTCTCTTGTTTATGGGTAATTATCCTGAATGACACATGCTTTGCTTTTTATACGTCAATTTATCTTCACGTGAAGTATGTGTTACCTTTATGTACCTTAATAAAGTAAAATGTAACTCAAACGTGAAATCATTGTCATCTGTAAAATTTGTGAACAGTCACTCATCACAAGCACTTGTGTGTCGATTTCTCCAGAAAGAACTCAAAGAGGAGAAAAAAAAATCTTAAAATTTAAAAAATTACCTCTAATCAGATAATGGAAGAGCTACGGAAGACATTGTTGTAGTCGGCGGCGACAGTAGGAGGTCGACACTGGAGGCCGACAAGTGTCGATGGTGTTGGAAGAGTTGAAAGGCAAGTTTTTTAGGTTTGGAGAGATTTCTGGAGCGATGTGGAGGAATGCTAGTGAAAATTTTAAAAATATTTAGGCTTTACAAGTGACCATATTCATATTTCAATCTCAAATTAGAGATCGACACAATACATCAGGTCTCAACGTAGATACTTAAATAAAAATTTGGTCTACAATATATGAATAGAATAAAATCAAGCTACAAAAATAATATTAATTATAAAACGTGACGAAAATAAATTTAGCGATCGGTATTACTAATTTTGTATCGTTTTCTAATTCGGTTACAAATCTCCATTTCTTTTGTAGTGAGTTATAATAGGCTTTAACAAATTATCACTTTGATTTATGCCCGTCAATTAACACAGAACATGAGCTAGAGTGTAAAATATGCATTATTCACTCAGATTTCCACTACATACAGCGACTCAAGAGATCTATGAAACTATAATCTGAAAATATCTAAGAACTCATCATATGTATATTTCATCATCCAATCATAATCAATCAAGCATACTGAAAGCTAATCCTAGTCCTATCAAAGAAAT
Organism: Primulina tabacum; assembly: GCF_025594145.1. NCBI lineage: Eukaryota > Viridiplantae > Streptophyta > Magnoliopsida > Lamiales > Gesneriaceae > Primulina > Primulina tabacum. Next base: position 6,779,249 of record NC_134557.1, read on the forward strand.
CATCCCATTCATGCTCTTCTGTTTTCCCGAAGGTGTAGTATTTCCAACTCTTTTCTTCATCAAAATCACTGGAATTTCTCCCTTCTTTCATATTTCTCCTCAAACCCTCCACTCTTTGAAGAACTCCTTTCACCGCTAGATCAAATGCATCTTCTACTGTCTCCAATCTCGACTTCGGATCAGCATAAGTAACCTTTGGGATCAGTTTAATCACCTCTTCTCTCATGGATAACACCTTGTTTTTTGGAATTCGAGATAGTAATCTCTCAATACTCACTTTCTTGTTCTTCACATCCTCCTGCGATATGAACACTGAATATTTCTTATAATTCCTAGGCAGATGCCACAGATATTGGACATAAGCTGAGCCCGGATGGAAAAAAACTGGTATACAGCCAGCAAGAATTGAATCAAAAGTTGATCGTCTGGTGAACGAGTCCCCTGGTGGCTGGAGGCAGAAAACGGAGCTTTGAAACAGCTTCATCACATTAGCTGGCTTTACACAATTCTCTTTTGAATCTATACATTCCAGCATCTTGCATTTGCGTTTAGCTGCATTGCATTGTTCCATGATTTCTCCTCGGATGGATCCCTTCATACTAGGACGTGTGCCACCGATAAAGCAAAATAAAGCCTTTTTCTTTTGCTTCCTCAACTTATTTTGCCATTGGAGAACTTGATCATCGTTTGAAGGATGAAAATATGTAGGATATGGTATTGCAAAATCGTTCTTGTTCCACGGACTCGACTCAATTGACAGCATCGTCATGTTTTGTGACTCGGGCAACAACATAAGCTTGTTCCCCCAACCCGAGTCCTCGTCCACTGCCCTTCGAAAATCCCATGTTATGCGCCCCGTAACCAAGAAATGGTCTCTCCCTCCCATTCTGTTCCATTCAGGTTTCTCTTTCAACCATTTGACCAATCCCATGGTATCATAATCCTTAACAGATGTGTTGTAGTGATCCCACAAGTATCTAGCAATATCCAACCCTGGATAATATGGGACAAAGATTCCAGCAGCCTTTGATGAGTCATTTGTTAAGCATTCATATTGCTTCATTCTGTTGTGGAATATAACCTCTAACGCGAATTGGTGTGTAGTATACCAACCGGAGCTCAAGAAAAGCCTCTGAGGGTTCCCGAGTCGTTGCCCAAGTCCTAGGTTGCCGAAATAAGGGCACATGTTAAACCATTTGTTCAATAACTTGCATTGATTTATCAGATCGTCATTGTATCTTGTAGGTAGATCGTGTACATAGATATATCTACCATTGCATGGTTTTGTCTTCCTCCGGTTTTCACCTCCGTTGTTGTCGTCGTCGTATTCTTCCCCTTCTTGTGGTAACTGGGGTTCTAATTCTTTTTGTAGCTCTTCAAGATCTCGAATTTCATAATCTGTTTCTGTGTATGTTGAAACATTCATATCTCTTCCCGAAATGCCACTTGTGTCATTTCTTGATACAATGTTTCTCGGCGAATGATTCAAAGGTATTGTAACATTTTGATCATTAGAAACATTTTTTCTAAGGATGGAACTCGAATCTAAAGATTGGAGATGGTTTTCTTGATCGGGGGATACCAAAGAGAGCCCGGGGAGAGAAGACCAATCAAATTCATAAAGCAAAAAATACCAAAAAACAAACAAAAGAAAGAACACGAACCAAAATTTGTTGCGATGCCTTGTTGAAATAGGATTCTCCATTTTTTCTTCTTGATCCCTTTTCTTGGAGAATCGTCGTCTCATCAAAATATTTCAGGGTACCTATTATTACAAATCGTCAATTATCAAAATTTTAGCTATCGGTAATATTAAAAAATTTGGTAGTTGATGGAAAGTTAGGTTTATAAGAATGGAATGGTAGATTTAAGTTCCAAAAAATGTTTCATATTTAGGATCCTTAAAGGCGAACAATATGCAAATTTTTTTTTACCACTTTTCACTTTCATTCTTTTTTGAGTTTTGGTGATAAAAAATTAGTGTTGATTAAATTAGACTAAATTTCGTTACATCATGTGTACGTATTGATGTTGTATCTATGTATAATTTAGTTTCATTTTGGTGGACGAAAAATATTATAATTTGGGAATTGTTGAATCCTAAACTAGGCCAAATTTTACTCAAAATTATAAAGGTGTAAACCAAGAAATACAGACTATATATATATATAAACAAGGAACTAGATCAATCTGGATTGTGCAGTTTGATTATGAGTTAAAAAAACACACACGTAAATCACAAATTCCATGCAACAATATGGTACAAACACATACACATATCCTAAAATTAAACTTTTACAACTCCCTACGATTCACGAATCATTCATTCTCCATCTCTCAACCATTTTTCATGACATCGTATCCTATGGATCGAATTCCCTTCATTGGTATTTCTTTGATTGGATCGATATAATTCTTCATCACCACACCTAATCTTCGCTCCGACATGGGGAGGACTCCGACCGACTCCACGCCAGATTCGGAGCTCGGCATCAAAGTCCAACCCCGCCAGACCTACTTTCATCCCAGGTTCCACCCCAAGAACCGCCCTCCACCACCTCTACCTCAGCAGCCTTATCCACCGCTCTTTAAGCACTGGTTCCCATGGCTGGTGCCCTCAATTGTTGTTGTCAACATTGTGTTGTTTGTGATGGCAATGTACATAAATGATTGCCCTGCTAACTCCGATAAGTGCATCGGTGCTGCCAACCTTGGCCGGTTCGCCTTCCAAAGCACCCAAGAAAACCCTTTGCTTGGCCCCTCTGCTGCTACGTACGCCAGCTTTATTTTCTTAGGTTACTTGCGCACGTTTCGATTTTGCAATTAATTATTCACGGGCATTTTTCGGAAACGATTAATTTGTTATTTGATGATCGTTTGTTATTTTCTGGTGAAGGCATTCTTAATTAATATGTATACCACAAAAACACATAATTAAGAAAAGAATATATATGAGCGTGTCTGTCAACTTATGCTTTCATTTTTATTTCATAGGATTTCACAACCTCAATCTCATTTCTACTCAAAAATATGTGTAATTTTTTAAAAAAAATATAAGTAATTTCACCCCTCAAATATTTAAGTTGTTTTCCTTTTCTAAATTAATTAATGGTTCAGCAAGTAAACGAACTCTCGTAACCTATATGGTTTTTACGGGGAATTCTTGATTTTTGTGATTAAAAATTTGATTTCAGGCTTCAAAAAATGGGAGCATTGGATGTGAAGAAAGTGGTTGAAGAACACCAAGTGTGGAGGCTAGCATCATGCATGTGGTTGCATGCTGGGGTATTTCACGTTCTAGCAAATATGTTGAGTTTGTTATTTGTTGGCATTCGGCTTGAGCAAGAATTTGGGTTTGGTAACTAATTCTTCTTGCATCATACATTTTCACAACTCACTATATATTATTGTTGGTATATATATATAATGTGAAGATGATATTATATATATATATATATATATATATATATATATTGTTGCATGGTGCATGCAGTGCGAATCGGTGTGTTGTACGTGATGTCAGGAATCGGGGGGAGTCTGTTGTCGTCTTTGTTTGTTAGGACAACAATCTCAGTTGGTGCATCTGGAGCATTGTTTGGATTGCTTGGTGCTATGCTTTCTGAACTCCTTATCAATTGGACTATTTACGAGAACAAGGTTATAGGGGTCTCAATTAGCAAATGAGGCATTATATAAAAGATGCAAGCATAACACTCCATCCTCTGAAAAACTTGTAATATATTGTTTGCAGTTGGAAGCACTATTGACTCTTCTGCTCATCACTCTGATCAACCTGGTGGTTGGAATCCTCCCTCATGTAGACAACTTCGCTCACTTGGGAGGATTCGTTAGTGGGTTTTTGCTTGGATTTGTGCTTTTGATTCGGCCTCAGTTTGGACGGGTCAGCCAAAAGAATGCTGACTCTAACTATTTTGCATCTAAACCCAAATCCAAGTACAAGATTTATCAGTACATCCTCTTGGTTCTTTCATTGTTGCTACTCATATCTGGGTAAGCATTTCTATCGCGATCTCCTACATATTTATGCATAAATTTCAACCACGGTGATAGTAGTAAAAATAGTTGAATTTTAAATTATAGGCTATATATTCTCACCTTATATTGTTTATTCTAATTTTCTTGTGCAGGTTTAGTATTGGATTGGTATTGCTTCTTGGAGGGGTTGATGGAAATGAGTATTGTTCTTGGTGTCATTTCTTGAGCTGCGTCCCGACACCATTTTGGAACTGCGAAGCACGATGTTCGGTTAGTGGTTTAATAAATAACTCAGATTGTTTTCAGTTTGATTTCAGCTACATTGCATCTGAACCATTTTATAGATTGATCATTCACCTAAATCCCATGTTGAAAATTATTATCTCCTTGCTAACTCATTTCACTAAGGCTGCGTTTGGTTTTGAGGATAAAATAAACTAATGATTAGTAAGTAAATGATAAAGAAAATGATTGTCGTAGAAATATAATATATGGTGTTATGTTTGGTAAGATTTTTAAGTGTAGGATAATTTTGAATTTTATGATGAAATGACAAAATTGCCCTTTCTTCTTTTCTTTTCTTCTTCCACTCCGGCAGCAGCGACGGCGGCAGTCCGGCGGCGGCGACGTTCCGGCAACGTCGGTGCGGCTGGCAGTCAGCGACGTCGACGGCTGCCGGCCAGCCGGAAGTTATCGGTCGACGGCGACGGTCGGTGGTCCGGCGTCGGCTGGTTCTCGACGGTTGTCGGCGGTGATCGGCCAACGGTGGCGGTTGTCAGCCAGTGTCAGCAGTCGGCCGACGGTGGCGTCGACGGCGGCGGCGGTTGGTGGTTAAATAATCACGCGTACCAAACGAGGGATAAAATGGGTTAAAAAAAATAAACTTATCTTATCACAGCAACCAAACGCAGCGTAACATGCATGCAGTCAAGCCAAGAGGCCAATCAATTGTACCTAACGTGCATGCAGAACCACAGGAGCAAGTTCTACATGCTTGGTAATAACAACACCACCGCACAAATTCAGCAGCTCTGTGTGGACCTCTGCCGATGACTTTATAGTTTATTTACACATTATCATTTTCTCGTTAAACCAAGTATAAATACTCGATTCGATTGGCCCGTCGTCGTTAACATTTAAAATTGTGTTTAATCAATCAATCTTATGAAACATAAACATATATGTTGATATTTGCAAAAGTAGGCCTTTTATGAGACGATCTCACGAATCTTTATCTGTGAGACGGGTCAACCCTATCGATATTCACAATAAAAAGTAATATTTTTAGCATAAAAAATAATATTTTTTCACGGATGACCCAAATAAGAGATATGTCTCACAAAATACGACCCGTGAGACCGTCTCACACAAATTTTTGACTTTTTGCAATTTGATAACGATATTCTAATCCGTTCCATCTTTACTAGATGGAATTTATATGTGTGTGTGTGTGTGATGATATCACAATATTTTTCTTAGCCTGCTTTTCATTTTATTCTTTTTTTGACTTTATAGAGGTTAGTTAAAGTGGTTATGGGTAGTTGTCCTGCAATCAAATTCAAAGTAGTCGCGTGTACAAAAAAGGTGTCTGATTCAAATCTTTGATTTTGATTAAAGTTATAAAGAAAACTATAGAGTTAAAAATATTATATATATATATATATATATATATATATATTAAGTAAATTAATTTATGGGTTGCTTAAAGTGGAAGACCAATTCTGGCAACAAGGAAAATTTTAATAAAAGAGCGTGCATGCTCCAAACCAAAAAGGTCCCATTTTTCCACACCCTAGAAATGACATAATTATTAGCTATGCACTCAATTTCAAGCCCCAAAATTATTATCTTTGTTAGTCCAATAAATCTATGTCCGTCATTGACATTTAATTCTAGTTTGTTTTTAGTATTATTTTATTAACACTTTAATATACTTAATAAATATAATAAAATACTTTAAAATACCCCTACTTTTCGAGTGTTTCCAGTTAACATGTAAAAGATTCGTGTGATCTAATAATATTAAAAGAATTACTCGTATGGTAGTACGTAGACTGAATCGGGTCAGATGTACTTATGAAACAGTATTTTATGTCACCGCTTGGATTGTATATGGAACGATAAGGAATACATAATATAAGGATGAGAATTCAATATATTTTGATAAGACAATGATACATGATACTAATCATCAGTAAAACTTGAATGAACATTGAACTCATTCGCACCAGACGGTGACACGTGGAAAATAATTTGTGATCAGATCTCCGATTAAGACAATTATTGGGGGAAATACTGTCCTGAATAAGAGAAAGAAATTGGGAGAAGGGAAAAAAAAAATCAATTAGATATAAAAGAGTAAAAATAAAAAAACTTTATCTTTTTTTTATTATTATTAATAATAAGACAGGCCACATTAATTTTTGGATGAAGACCCCTCCATTTACATTGAATATATCGGTCAAACTTGCTTTAACTTAGTAGGCCCATGTCATTGTCTATTTATTCCAAAACAGATACTTTGCTAATTTCTTCAGGCATTTGCGACTAATCTGGGGAACAAATTTTAAATGATTTCACCATACTCTGAAATTTTGGGTTGCAAATTTACTTATTACTTAAACTTTTTTGACAACTGAGCGTTCATTTTACCTTTTTTTCCAGTATTTGTTAAGTTAAGTTAGACTCAAATCCACTATCTAATAATCGATTCTGCGTAAATTATACAGATTTCCCCAACATATTTTTTTTTCAAAAAAAAAAATTATTATATATTTTGAGATGAGTTCTTATTAGAAGTTTGTTGTGCTGATACTCCAGAAAATTAGGGCAAAGCACATGCCCTACGATGCATTGATGCAACAACACAGTACTGTCCTTGGTGGGCCGTCTGTGTATATTCTTTTACAAATTAATACATATGCCCGGATTAAATCTAGGAGAAATAAAATTTAATTTCCATTAATGAAACTCATAAATTTTGTGTTGGTTATGGTTATTAAATGGAAAAATTGCAGTGTTGTCTGATAATTTCGATCCCTTTTGCGATGTTAGTGATTTTTTTCCTCGTGACTGCTATTTACCGTCAGAATTATCGTGGTGCGCCGGTAATATTTGGGATCATGTCAGCACACCAATAAAAAAAAACAACTAAAATTATGACAACGAAAAGAAGAAACAAAGATACATCGTACTAAAATTGAAATTTTGATTTTGTGGTTCAACACAAATTATGGAGAAGATGATATTGAAATCTTGATGAATAGGAGACAAGGCTTGCATGGGTTGAGGCCTATTGATGACGCGTAAAACTAACAAGATGACTTGCACACTGAGTGGAGTCCATCGCTAACTGATAAAAGTTGTTATCATGCATTCAAGATATGATTGTTAATTCAGCTGACATATATATATATATATATATATATAGTCTGTTTTTAATTTATATGATTTTGAGAATAACAACAATTTTGTTAGAGCACAGTTGAATAAAAATAAATAAATTAGTCGATTATGTTCGAGCTCGAGCAATCCATTTTCTCAAGCCAAGTTTGAGTAGAAAGTGGCTCGAGTTCATCATTCCCACTACGCTTTTCTTTAGGATTATATTGGTGTAAATTTTGCTAGTACTTGTAATTATCTGAAATAATATTTTGTATTACACAAAAACTCGTGTGACTCGATCTCACGTATTAATTTTTTGAGACAGGATATTCTATTTGGGTCACTTATGAGAAAATATTATTTTTTATTATAAAAAATAGATAGATTTGACTCGTTTCACAATTAAAAATTCACTGAAAGTGATCTCTTTCTATTAAAGTTAAAGGTCTTATTAGACATGTTTAATAGTTGAATGCATATGTGAACAAACGAAACGTTATTCTTTAGCAATGTGAAACTAACGCAATTCCCTAAGAAAAAGTTGGTGTATCATTCAAAGCAGGTCTGAATTGAGGACCCACGTGCTCTTTAGTCTTCGGTTGCATGGTAAATATAGGGTAGATATATAAATAAATATGATTAGATTTCATAATAAAAACATATGTATGTAATTAAGTTAAAAGTCCATCACAAAAACTTGTGTGAGACGGTATCATGAGTCGTATTTTATGAGACGAATCTCTTATTTTGGTTATCCATGAAAAAATATTACTTTTTATGATAAGAGTATTACTTTTTATTGTGAATATCGACATGATTGACTCGTCTCACAAGAGATCATCCATAGCCCGTACTTGATATAGTTGAAAAATTAAAAGAGCAATTAAATAGAACAATGAAAAAAAGAGAATGAGAAACCATGCACAAAGAATATTTTAAAAAAAATTACCTATATATAGGTTCTTGTATCATGCAAGATAATCAAAACATGACGTTTCAACACCTAAAAATAAATAAATATATATATATATTATATATATATATATAATATATATATATATAGGTTCTTGTTATGGTGTGATAAGTGTCATAGTTAGAAGAATAATCAAAACGTGACGTTTAAAAAATTACTTATTAAGGTATGATAAGTATTATAGTTAGAAGAAAAATTAAAACGTGACGTTTGAACCGTGAAAACAGAATAAAATTGAATAAAAGAGTGTGAACGTTCATTATGTTCTAATTTGGCGACGCCCCATGTTAAGTTAATTTTAGTTCCGGCAATTAAGCAAGTGATTGTGGCGAATAAGGATAAAGTGAAAAGTAGTTGGGAATTGTAGAAAACAACTAATACATTAAATATTGTGTATACCCAAAGTTATTGCCTGAATTCATATATAAGGTATTTAAAGTCAATAAAGAGGAAAATGTATTCCTACCAGAAATTTTGTAAAAAAAATTTTTGGGTTAATTAAAAAAATATATGGTAATTTGTATAATTTAACGAGAGTGTGTTTTGGATGTCGAAATCTTTCTTTATGATTGACTTTATAATTTTATTATATAGTTTTAGAAAATTTTAAAATATAGTTTTTTGAAAATTCCGAATTAGAGAAGCCTCGAGCTCGGAAAGAAGAGAGAATCTTAGCTATCTATCTAAATCACTGTATGCATTGATTACTACAAAAAGTAAATCTAATAATAATTTATGGAAACATATTAAATTGTTAATTTAGTTGACATTAATTTCTCATCATAATTTATATTTCAAAATCAAGATTCTATATATTAATTCAGGATGACTTGGCTCGTGCTTGAATTATTTAAGGGGGTTTTCTTAATTCTTATCTTCTACTATGTTTGTCGTGCTCTATTAAAATTGGTGAATTCTAGCTGACTAATATTACTCGATATTTTGTATGAAAAAATGTAATTTCTTATTTCACATTGTTATTTTTCTACATGACTCGTATAACGAGAATAAAACATATATTACGCACAGTTAAAATTTACTTGATCGAACCAAAATAATGAGAAACAACGAGCTATTTTCATCACATTTTGGAAATATTTGGTGTCGTTTTCCCCTTTGTTTTGTTTAGATTCATTTTATTATGTGTAATGTATGTTTCATCCTCAATATATGAGCTATGTAGAAGAACATCAGTAGTCAAATAAACAATATTCGATGGTTTAGGAGCTTTTGATAAAAAAAATATCAAAACGAAAAAATCAAATTTGAAAGGAATATTTTATTCTTACATATTCCTTAATAAATTACCTTGTTGGCAATATTGTTATATTTAAAAAGGCAAAAACTCGTGTGAGACGGTATCACGGGTCGTATTTTGTGAGACGAATCTCTTATGTGGGTCATCCATGAAAAAGTATTACTTTTTATGCTAAAAGTATTACTTTTTATTGTGAATATCGGTAGGATTGACCCGTCTCACAGATAAAGATTCGTGAGACCGTCTCACAGAAGACCTACTCTTTTAAAAATGAAATTTTGTCTTTCTAAACTAATTAGATTTTCCTTGATTATTTGGTCTTACTCGATAATATTGTGATAATATTATTGATGATGATGATAAGTTTTCTAAATATTTTATTATTATTCAAAAGAATTCTTTTTCCTAATGAAATTCGTTGTTTTCTAATTGTGTAGGACTGTACACAATGAATCAAATCTAGAGAAAATATGAAAGAAATAAGAGAGAATGATAGAGCAGTTGACAGAGATAGAGTTATGCGTAACTTTAGTTGTTGATTGTCTAGGCGTGCAAAAAAACTGAGAAGTAAGGATTTTACGTGAATAGCTCACGTTGGTTTTGAAGTGTTGTCATAAGGTGTTGAACACACTCGCCGTGGTCGAAGAGCTACGTGTGGCTCCGGGTTTTCGGTAATACAAGCAATGCATATGTGGTTTTGTAATTGTTTATTTACGATGCATTTTACTTCCTTGACATGTTAATGAAGAATGTTTTTCATAGTTTCACTAGTTTTAGTTTTGTAAATAATTTACAATTTTCTAGTAAATATTTTGTCAGTGAGATACCGCACAAGTTTTATACTTGTGCATGATTTATTTTGTCCTGTTTTAATCTTAAAACTTTATTTTTTGGGTTAACTAATTTATTTTGTTGCATGTTATATGGATATGTATTACAACATTGCACACAACACCTAGAATCTGATACACTCAATCTAATTAATTTCTTTACTTTTATGTTAAACAAATCAACTTTCAAAATTATTGGATGAAAACCAAATATTGACAAATTACAAAACTAAAACCTAAAATATGTCAATTTATAAGACTAAAATTATAATTTTCTCAATTTTATAGTGCCCGCCCGAACGTCCTAGGATATTGCTACTTGCTAGAAAAATTGCTGAATTTATATAATACTTCAGTTTCAAAGTGATTTATTTATTTTTTTCTCGTGATAATTAGAAATATACAAATTGTCTAGACATTGAAGTGGCGTGATATTTCATTCGAAAACCATGCTGAAATTATATGTCCCCTAGGCAACAAACTTTGAGTTGAAGCAAAGTTAAATTTAATCTCAACATAAAAGTTTATTTGTACGACCAATGAGCGTTAATTAAGTTACAGTCAAATCCATGCATATCACGAAATTTAATTCTTCAATGATTATTTGAAATTAGAGTTTGTATTAAATAGTTAAAGTCAAATTTATTAATATCAATAGAAAAAAAAAGGGAAATGGAAAGAGGTGAAAGGGAATGGAACGAGGGAAAATGCACAGCAAAGAAACAAAAAATATGGAGTGACGGGACAAGCCGGGGCAGTTGCCTTTGTTGCTATTTTTTATTTTAATTTTTCAGTATCTTCGTATATTTTTACATAAAATATATATTAAAGAAAATATGATTTTGCATCCACCTAATTTTTAAAATTTTACTGCTTAAAATCCGGTGTTATATATAATATATATATATATATATATATATATATATATATGTATCAATGATGTGATACGTACTCAACTATTGGATGTATAATTTTTCTATGTCTCATCGTATATAATAGATGAGTGTCACGTCATCGATGTTCACATGAGTGTCTACAATGAGTGTGCAACATATTAAAATTATATTATATATACTGCATTTCTTATTTCCAGTTCTAGCATTAATATATAGATTCCATATATATATACTGCTCCATGGCTACATCAAGATTTTGAATTTATTCAAGGCTATGTAAAAAAATAATCCGTGATTTAAAATCTATTAAAAAACCATATAAATAATATTACTTTAGAGGACAGATGTCAACTGTTTCTCTGTTATTTTTTTTGTACCATATTCTTTTGATGTTTTCCTCCTATTATTATAATTTGATTAAGATATAATTGACTTGTGATTGGACAAATTCGGGGTTGACCATATGATCAACGATTAATAAATTAATAATAGCCCAATTTCAAATTTTTTGGATTAATCTAATTTAAGATTGACCGTGGTAACGATTCAATAAAAAAAATTATATGTAATATTTAGGAATTGAAAAAAATTTAAAGTATTCGTATGGTAGCGATCTAATGCGTAGTAACAAAAATACGAAAATAAAAATGAAAATTGGTATTAAAAAAACCTAAGTTTAAAATAGTGAAGACAATACGTTAAAATCCAAATGAAATTTCAAGCTACATAATTGCAGGTTGAAGTTAAAAATAAGATAATAATGTAAAGATAAATAATCCAATGTAATAAGAAAAAAATAAAAAATGATAGTTAATATTATATTTGTTTTAATTGATAAATAATATTTTTTTGGATTGATAGATTAAATTTAATATAAGATGATAAATTATAATTTTTTTTAATAAATAATATAATATGAATAATAAAATTTATTGGAGAAAATATCATAATTTAAATTTAATGATTTGGTTGATATAAGATAAATAACTAATGATTATTTGATTGAATTAATAATTACTATATGGATAACTAATATTACCAAATAAACATGAAATTAGATAAAAATAAATTATCAGTGAATTAATAGGAAAAAACTTGTTTGAGACCGTCTCATGGGTCGTATTTTGTGAGACAGATATCTTATTTGGATCATCCATGAAAAAATATTACTTTTATGCTAAGATTATTAATTTTTATTGTGAATATTAGTAAAGTTGATCCAATAAAGATTCGTGAGATCATCTCATAAGAGACATACTCGGATTAATAATGTACACCTTCAACAGATACATTGGAGTATTATTCAAATAAGTCATCTCTATTTTCTCACAAATAAAAAAAGCATCATTGACGTCAAACGCGAGAGAATGCTGGACGTTTGCTATGTTCTCCTGCAACTAGAAGAGAGAGGTGAATATATTTAATAATAGACATGAGCTTTACTAAACGAAAAAATCAATAAAAATACATATATATTGATAAATTTTTAATTTTAAAAGTGTAATTGAGGTATGAGCAAAATTTATGGTACGTTCACTTATGAGAGTTTAATATATGATGATTTTCTAAGAAAACCAAAAAAAGATAAATTGATTTTACATGCACAAAAATGAGACGCACATTGTGACGCCCCAAACCTCGCCACGTAATCATACAACATGTGACGTCATATGCATAAAAATTTTCTTTTCAACGACGTAATAATATAATGCATATACGACAAAATAGTGCAATCACCCCACTATCTACGTCAGTGTAGCAGAAACAGTATAATAAATACACACATACAACTCCAATAAGACAATAAGCTATACTGTCTCTATCTACTATCAACTACAAGACTGTTTGACTAGACACACCTAGTCCTTCACCACTATCATGTCTCACGCATAGTCCTGTAACCTGCCCAACAGAAACAGCCCTCAAAGGGTGAGCATATACAACAATCATCATCGTAATACATAACAATTATATTAACAACATAAAATATAACTGAAATCATAATAGAAACACCCCATTTGCCGTTTCTGGACAATCAGCCAACAACAACCTCAACAACATCACAATGCAACAACTGCGACGTATGCCGTTTCTGGACAATCAGCCAACAACAACCTCAACAACATCACAATGCAACAACATCGACGATACGTCGCACCCCAACACCGGCGACATCAATATCGTCGAACGAACAACAACATCGACGATACGTCGCACCCCAACACCGGCGACAGCAATATCGTCGAACGAATAACAACATCAACGATACGTCGCACCCCAACACCGGCGACAGCAATATCGTTGAACGAACAACATCAATGTGACAACACAACGAGACGTCTCCCAACAACGATAATCAACAACATCAACAATAATAAACAACAAATATAATAGCAAATCACCCAAATCCGGTGATTTATTGTCGTTCAACACAATAGTATTCATCAATACTAAACAATAACAACATATGCTCGTACGTCAACACGTACCTGATAATCGAGTATATATACAATCTGGCTATTTCTTTGATCCTGAGGCTTGTGATGTATCTAAATAATTCAACAATAATTATCAGATCATTGTCACCGTATCAACACAGTTATAACAGCCTCAATATATAACATAAAATAGCCCAACAACAATTAATTCAACAAAATATAAAACTCGATTATAAATTCGTATTGTTCAACAATTTAATAATCTGGTGTATTTAATTCACAATACTACCATCAAATACACCCTAATTAATTAACTTCAAATAATAGGCTATTTTACAACATCCGTCAAATTACGAAAACTTTATATCAACGTGTAGCCTATACTTCGTAGACTCCGAATATATAATCAGAATTAATAACAACTGACGAACAACTCTTCAATCTCAGCCCAACGATTAAAAATCCCTAATTAAAACAAATTAGGAATAATTCAAAACAACAACACAATAATCTTCTCTACTTCGTTAAAATCATACACTACTCAACAATCTTCAATTTCTGTATGATTTCACAATTTATCGGATTTATTCCAGAAATCGACGAATTTCAAATATCACCAAAACTATAAAATTTATACCTCAAATCGAAGACCTCGTGTCAACGATCCCAAAACTGAAGTTGGTTCGTCGATTGGATAAACCGATAAGTCGCACGATTGAAAAGAAAATTCAAAACTGTATTATTTCTTTCTTCTCTCTTTCTCTGTTCTCGTTGAAACTTTCTGATAATTGCAACTTCTCACGTAAGTGCATCTTTATCCATTTTTTTATTATATTATATTATATTATATTATATTAATAAAATAAAATAATATAATATAATATATAATATTTAACATTTTAACATCAGTATATTCTTTTGGACCAGTCAAACGATCAAATTTTTCCAAAACTCAAAACATGAAACTTCTATATCTTTGAGTTCTCTACGTTATATCCAAATTTTCAATCATTTGGACTTCATATGACCAACATATATCATATTTCATTCTTTAAAAATCATTAATTATTTAGTAATCTCATATTACTAAATCAACAACTTGTGATATTACTTCAGGCATTACATTTCCACCCACCTTAAATGAATTTCGACACCGAAATTAAATAACAACAGTAATAACATGCATAAATAAAAGATACGTCATACCATCAGAATAAGTAGGGGTAGAGCTCCCTCATATGCCGCTCTGTCTCCCAAGTGGCCTCTTCGACACCTCTATGTTCCCACTGAACCTTCACCATCGGTATAAGCTTACTACGAAGCTTCCGTTCAGATCGATCCAAAATACAAACTGGTCTCTCAACATAAGACACATCAGGATCTAACTGAACTTCAGAAATATCCAATACATGTGAAGGATCCGGCTCATACTTCCGCAACATCGATACATGAAACACATCATGAATACCAGATAAAGATGGAGGTAAAGCCAATCGGTAAGCCAAAGTGCCTATTCGCTGTAATATTTCATACGGGCCAACATACCTCGATGCCAACTTTCCTTTCATGCCAAATCGCACTGTGCCATGAAAAGAAGAAACTTTCAAAAATACTCGATCGCCCTGCTGAAACTCTAAAGGTCTTCGTCTTTTATTGGCATAGGCGGCCTGTCTATCTTGAGCTGCTTTCAATCGTTGCTGTATCAACTTTACTTTCTGTTCCATCTCATGAATCATATCAGGACCGGTAACTGCAGCTCGATCAACATCATCCCAGTATAACGGAGATCTACAACGTCTCCCGTACAATGCCTCAAATGGAGCCATCTGAATACTACTCTGATAACTATTGTTATACGCAAACTCTACCAATGGAATAGATGACTGCCAAACAGATTTAAAATCCATAACATAAGCACGCAACATATCCTCCAGCGTCTGAATAGTACGCTCAGTCTGACCATCTGTCTGGGGATGATAAGCCGTACTCAATCTCAACTCTGTCCCCATCGCAGTCTGCAATCCTTCCCAAAAATGAGAAGTAAATCGAGGATCTCTATCAGAAATAATAGACACTGGAATCCCATGCAACCATACAATCTCTCGTATATACAACTGTGCCATCGTCAAGTACGTACTACTCATGCTATAGGGTATAAAATATGCAACTTTCGTCAATCGATCAACAATCACCCAAATAGCATCAATAGTTCCAGTGCTTCTTGGCAAATGAGTCACAAAATCCATCGATATGTGCTCCCATTTCCAAGTCGGCACTTCTAAACTCCTCAATTCACCTCCCGGCCTTCTCCTCTCAGCTTTGATCTGTTGACAATTAAGACATCGACGTACAAAATCAATCACATCACGTTTCATTCCCTTCCACCAAAACTGAGAGCGTAGATCCTTATACATTTTCTTGCCACCAGGGTGGATAAAATATCGACTACAATGTGCACGCCGCAACAGGCCCTGGCGCAACTCAGATATATCAGGAACTACCCATCTATCATTCATCCTCAAACTGCCATCATCAGCCACTCTAAAACGAGTATCTTGTTTCTGAGAAACTAACTCCCTCCATCGCTGAACTCTTTCGTCTGTCATCTGTGCATCACGAATACAACCATATAAAACAACTTCATGCCACAATTTTGTGTTTTATATATTAACATACAAATTTCACATGTATATACTATATGGTAAAAAATTGTGTGGACGATCTCACGAGTCGTATTTTGTAAAATGGATATCTTATTTGGGTCATACATGAAAAAATATTATTTTTTATGTTAAGATAATTACTTTTTATATATTTTTAAGAAACTTATTTAAACAACATTAGTTAGTTGAGTTGAGCAGATCAACTGTGAAAACGTATCGTGGTTCTATATTTGTGAGATAAGTCGATTTCATTCATATTTATCAAAAAAAAATTACACAAAATAATATATTTTTTGAATTAGGTCGATTTAGAGATCCGTGAATCCCAAGACCGGAATTGAAAGAACTGCTTAGTTTCTTTCATTCAAACAATGGAGATATTGCTAGAAATGAGTGAACGCTAAGAACACAACGACGCAGGAATAGGGGTGGGTACGGTACGGTATACCGTACCGAACTACGGTACCGTATACCGTACCGAAAATATCGGCGATACCGATACCGAAAATTCGGTATGGAAAAATTTCATACCGGTACCGTACCGACACCGAAAATTTTGCCGGTATACCGAAAAAGTGTCGGTATATCGAAAACATTTTCGGTATACCCACATTTTTTCGGTATACCGAACTTAAATTTTAAAAAAAATAATAATAAAAAATTATTTTCGGTATATACCGAAATATCGAAAAAAAAATATTTCATACCGATACCGAACATTTCGGTATACCGATTTTTTCGGTAAGTTCGGTATTTTTTCGGTACGTTTTTTGGGTATTTCGGTATTTTTTCCCACCCCTACGCAGGAATATGGATATCATATAGAAATAGGGTACAGCTCGAGTTAAGAAGCTCGAGAAATGCGTGCATCTGTGGAGCCCACCATAAAAAAATATATATTTATGCTAAAAGATCATGTTTAAGAGCATCCGCATTCGTTGGGTGTTTAAACACCCACCAACTCATCAAAAAGTATGGGGTCCACTGTCACATAATCATTATAATAACATATCGCTTTTAACCACATTCCTTTTAACATTCAAACTCATTATTTATGTGTATCACTGCCACATACTCATTATAACAATATATCTCTTTTAACCACATTCTTTTAAACATTCAAATTCATTAATTAAATATTTAAAATAAAAAATAAAATATATACAATGGTTTACAAATAAAAATTACAAATTTATTTTTTTGTAAAAAAACCTGAAAGTCAAAATTTAAAAACAAAATTTGAATGAAATTTTTTTAAAATAAACCGAAATTCAAAATTTGAAAACAAAATTAAAATAATTCAAAACAATGTGTAAGCAATTTAGCGACGGTTTGTTAAAAACCGTCGCTAATTAGCCAATTTTTTTCTTTTTACAACCTCACACAGGGGCGTTCATATGCGATCATACATGTGAACGCCCCACCTCCTCTCTCATGTGAGTAGGCGTTATAACACTCTCCCCCTTTAACATCTAATGTGGGTGCCCTAATAGATATAAATACTATCATTTAAATAAGATATAAAAGTATTTTTTATTTATAAATGACTCAAATAAAATATTCGTATCACAAAATTGACGTCACAAGACGATAATTTTTGCGAAATCTATGAGTTGGATACAGGAACGTGGGGAGTTTAGATAGGTGGATGTGTGATTTTATCTAAGTGGGGTTATGTCTAAATAGTTATAAATTTAGGAATCATTGCCACATGTTGCGCCTAAACTTCCGTTGGACGTCAAGACTACCAATATCCATTCCCATTTCTTCTTCCGTATCTAATCATTAATTTGTACGGTCCATGTAGATGCTAATCCAGACTATAAACTTTACTTATTTGTTTATTTTTTTAATTAATAATAATAATAATTTTTAAAAATAAATTTAAGACATTCTAAGCCATAATTAACAAAGTAAAACGTCTTTGGTCAACTAATTATTGTATAATATAGAATAGTTTAATTTCACAACTGGAACCCACTGGATCCATTGAAACTGAAATACCATTGGATATGATTTTTACTTATTGTTATTATCTGGCAAACAAAATCAAATTTTGATTGTTAATATAATTTAATATTCACTTATATTATTTTAAATGTTTTTATCTGATTTATGTGTAATTAAACATATCGGTAATATTATTAATTTGAATTGTGTTGTATTACTTGAATAAACATTTTATTTGACAAATTTTGACTGTAGAATTTACTGAAGGCCAAAAGAAATGAGGCTGTACAAAAGAGGACAGAAAATTATGGTTAAATTACAGTAACTGCCACTGGCACACACTCTTGGTAAATAAGTACTCCCCTTCTCCTCTGGCTCCCTGCCATTCTTCTCTCATCCCCATTTTCTTTTCTGCAACCGTATCTCTCTTCCTTTTCAACTACCGAAACCGCGTTTCTCTGCCATCGACTGAGACAGAAGATGGCATTGGTCGTCGTGTTCATGGCCTGCATTGCTTCTCTGATTTCAGTAATTCCATCGGAAGCGAGGATCCCCGGAGTTTACGGCGGCGGAGGATGGCAAGGAGCTCACGCCACGTTCTACGGCGGGAGTGATGCCTCCGGGACTATGGGTACGTGACGGCATTGACGTCAAGACACTTGAAACGAGCATTTTTCTCACCATTTTTTCGTTTTACGGCTTATATATATTTATGTTGTACGTTCTGACTGCTTTTGGTGGCAGGTGGGGCTTGCGGGTACGGGAATTTATACAGTCAGGGTTACGGGGTAAGCACGGCGGCGCTGAGCACGGCTCTGTTCAACAACGGGTTCAGCTGCGGGGCGTGTTTCGAGCTCAAGTGCGCCAATGAGAAGCAGTGGTGTCACGCGGGAAGCCCGTCCATTTTCGTGACGGCGACGAATTTCTGCCCTCCCAACTATGCTCTGCCCAACGACAATGGCGGGTGGTGCAACCCCCCGAGGACCCATTTCGACCTCGCCATGCCAATGTTCTTGAAGATCGCAGAATATCGCGCCGGAATTGTACCTGTCAATTATCGCAGGTAAATTAATTTTTATTTTACAATTACGACGTTATATAAAAGTAAATGATATTAATTTATAGGTTAAAGGGTAATTTGGTACCTTAAAAACCTAGTAAATGCAGGTGTCACGCAATAATGATTTCGAAACAGAATAGATAAACTGTACAGTCCACCTTAAAACAAGATCTGGCCCGAGGTGAAACCCAATTCTCTCATCCAAATATGTTAATGGTATTTCGTTGTTGGGTGCAGGGTGCCGTGTAGGAAGCAAGGAGGCATCAGATTCACCATCAACGGTCACCGTTACTTCAACCTGATCCTGATTACCAACGTGGCGGGCGCAGGGGACATCGTGAGGGTGAGCGTGAAAGGGACGAGGAGCGGGTGGATGAGCATGAGCCGCAACTGGGGCCAAAACTGGCAATCCAACTCTATTCTCGTTGGTCAGTCACTCTCCTTCAGGGTCACAAGCAGTGACCGCCGCACCTCCACCTCGTGGAACATCGTCCCCGCCCATTGGCAGTTCGGTCAAACCTTCGTGGGGAAGAATTTCAGAGTCTGAATCCCGCCTTGATTGGCGCCAATTACCTTTTCTTTCTTTCCTTTTCTTTTCTTGTTGTGGTGGTATTGGGATTGCGATATAGTGGAGAAAGACTTTTGGACTTTAACCTCTACTCTAGTCTTTATTATTATATATAATATATATATATATATATATTTACGAAAGAATGCTGAAGCGGCTGCAGAAATGTTGCGGCCCGCGATAACTCTTTTTTACTGCAATATTTATATATATTTTTGTATTTATTTCTTTCGTTGGTTATTTGTCTGATATCCTCAATTGGATTTTGTATTATAAAATATAAACGATGCCACTTTATGTTTGTGAGAGTTTGTTTTAAATTCCACTTGCTTTTATATGATACTTCTTGTTTCCATCCTGTTCTTGTTCGAGGAAAGTAAAGATTTATTGTCGAGATGTGTTTGGTCTATGCTTACTCGTGCACATTTTTGACATCTCTCGATTTATCTTTTAGTTTCGAATAAAAGATCTCCAACTTGTATAACGAAGCTTATCTATTGTGAACCTTTTAAGAAAAGAGTAAAGATTTATAAAACAGTCTTTTTTCTTTTTTATAAAGTAAAGATTTATATAATCTTTTTAACAGTGAATGTCAAAGCTTTCTTAACCGAATTGGCTTATCTTCATCGAATGGTCGCCGAGTCACAAGACAAAACAACATAAAGTTTTCTCGAGGAAACAACCAAAATGACATCCCTAGGAAAATTAATTGTGAGAATTGGGAAGGAATTTGCATGGGATACTCGTCAACATTGGATTCCGATTAGTCGAAAATGTGAAAAGTAAAATAGTCTTGTTCATGAATGTATAGTTGAATTTTGTTTTCCTCTCGGAGATATGTTCCTAAGATGGATAAATGCAAATAATTTTGGTCTTGTTTTTGGAGAGAGAGAAAATAATGGCGAATGGACTCCCTATGTGTTTTGTTTTTTAAAATAAAACACACACAAATTTGTGTTGGATAAAAAAAAATATCATGATACAAAAGTGTGTTGATATAGAAGACTCAAAGTTTGATGGTAAGTATATAGTATTAAACAACATGAAAAATCATATGTGGCTAATACCGTATTATTGGATGAACAAAAATTGTGTGAGACAGTCTCACGGGTCGTCTTTTGTGAGACAAATCTCTTATTTGGGTCATCACTCATCAATGAAAAAATATTACTTTTTATGTTAAGAATATTACTTTTTATTGTGAATATCGGTAGGATTGACCTGTCTCACATATAAAGATTCGTGAGACCGTCTCACAAAAAACATACTCTATTGGATGCGGTGAGTGTTCTTTACACTCCACAAAGTGTTAACAACACCCCCACATTACCTAATTAATTTATAATTAGATAAAATTGTCCTTATTTTTCCTTATATAAAAAATTTGGATTTATCTTAAAAAACTCAGATACAATATTTAATATGTCAATAAGTAAAATTTTAATATTTTAAACAGTTTTCATAATAGTATTATATATAAATAAAACATAAAATAACAAAAATATTTTATTTTGATCTTCAAGTTTTAATATTATTTATATGTTATTCTATTAGGATCAATCGCTTATCACTAGGCCAAAAGCTATGTTTGTTAGCAATACACAACTTTATTTCTATATATTCATGGTATCACAAATTACACATACTTGGGTGTTAATAGATCGGACTTCTAGGCACATGAATTCGGAGAGGAATGTATCTATCTGTTGGTGTTATCTCATATCTCTTAGAGATCAATATTATCATTTCTCTACCGTCGATCATGTCCCTATCAGAGACAATATTACTTGTTTAAAATCTGACATCACTCTTTTATGATTCGTTCACGTAGCCAACCAAATCAAGCGACACAATGTTGGCAATTCAACGCACAAGAACTTCTTAACAAGACATCATCTCAGTACAATTACCACTCATATACGCTTAACCAACGTATTTCAAGTTTTAATATGGATATACAAGTACTGGTCAATTTTTTCACAATAATTTTATGAGACGGTCTCAGGTGTCTATAACTATCATGAAAAGTAATAATTTTCACATAAAAATTATTTTTTTCCATAAATTAGGTCAGTTCGGATATCCACATCGCAAAATTGATCTAGGAAACCGCCTCACGCAGGGATAAACCAGAAATTATACTTGGGGTGGACTTGAACATAATGTGGTAAATTATATATTATAAAGAGTAATTTTGGATTAGGTAAAAATATTGGCTAGAATAAGAGTGTTCAGATTTTTTAAATTTATTTACAAAAATATCAAAATCACATTTGAATAATTAGAATTAATATGAGACAAATTTCCGAATTTGAATCCAATGGAGCAAAATAAGAAGCAAATTTTGGAGCTAAGAAACGCAAAAACAAAATTTTTTAAATGAAAAAGTGAGTATTCAATTTTATTTTGAGGTTTGAATACTTCTTATATTTCATAAAATCACATATATAAAAAATTACAAAACCTAACATGGACTTTTGACCATGTGACATATTCATCCCAATATAAAGATGAGGTCTAATTGTAGTTGCCTCCACAAAATATTAAAAAAATTAAAAATAAAAATCATTCTCAAGTTGTATATATTCAACCATGTAATGATATTGGACCTTTGAATGAGGCTGACAACTTGCAAGAAATATATCGTTTTGGATAAACCGACAATTTACAATAAATATTGGGTCGCAAATAACGTTCATGCAGAACAATCAAATAAATTGATCAGAAATTTGAAAAACAATTTTATTAATGGATTTATACACAGATATGCAAAAATAAATAAAAGCAAATAAATAGATAATTTAAATAGAATTTTCTCACAAAAATTAACATATTGGATAATATATTATATGCAAAAAAAATAAAAAACGAAAGAAAAAAAGTGAGTGACTCATCTTTGCAATAACCCACAACTATTAACTTAATAATAATTTATTATTATCATCATCAAATACCTAAGTTTGGTAGAGTTTTTTGCTTAGATAATTAAATATATATATATATAAATTGGGCTGAACTATATCTATAGCCCAAACAGGAATCTGTCCCTAATCTCGAGTGAATTTGTTTGATAAATCAATGGTATTGTTTGAAACTGGCCCACCTAAGCCATGCTCCGGACACTTTTCACGACTATCCTAGTAGAAAATACATTATGTTTTATTAAATAAAAAAATACATTTTAATAAGCTAAAAAGGTGAAAATTTATCGATCGTTGTGATCTAAAATTTGGATAACATAAGCTAGAGTCGGGATAAAAAATTAAGTACAACTGATATTTTCTTTATTTAATCATATTGATTCGATTTTCTCTTATTTTTCCCGTTTTTGTAAGTAGCACGATTGATAAAAAAAAAATAAAATAAAAATGAAAGCAAAATAAAAGACGCATGAATTTTAACGTGGTTTAGTCAAATCAACCTACGTCAATGAGACCACACTCAAGTATCAAGCAAATAACTAAATATAAACAGCTACAACAACACAAGAACTTATTCAAATAAAAGACTTCGTCTTTTCTATCAACGTTTCTACGACGAACACATTCGGTAGACTTTATTGAGCGATCACTACTCGTCTTCAATATCTGCCAACTCAAACCCTTTTCGAAATTACGAATTGTTGTCTCCCTATAACATCACATTCATGTCTCGAGTAATAAATCACAAATATTTGAGTATGAGTGTATCACCAATAAGTTGAAATCTGGAATCAGAATGAATAAGGTGGAACTGATTGAATATTGTCTCACAACTTGTCGCGACACGGAATGAAACACAAAATGAACAATAAAGTTTTTCAACTCCAGAAATTTGGCACTCCAACTCTTAAATATTTGACGCTAAAAGCTCATTGGCCTCGCTCGATAACACATGGCCCTCCTAGGCAATCTTCAAAATTAGTGAACATTCATTTATATAAAAGACCACATTATACCAAAAATCAATCTTATTTTCAATAAGAGAATTATATTCTTAAAAATTAAGGATGAGTGTAAAAATTGTAAACCGATATTGTGGGAGAAATTAACTTATATTATAATAAATAATTAAAATTTTCTCAAAATAGAAGAAAAATATAAATCGGAATTAGAGACCACAATAGAAATCGGTTAGAGACTGTTTGATTAAATTCGGTATTTAAACATTTCATTTTTAAAATTAAATGAAAAATGCAAATTTTTAACGGAAAAGACGATAGTAAATATAGGTTTCTGATAAACGACCCAAAATAAAAATCAGTCTCTAATTACATACCGATTATAAAATTTGGTCTTCAAACATATCTTTTTTTAAAAAAAAAAAATTTTATTTGTGACCGATTATTTTGTTGGTCTCTCATTTAGAGAAGGAATAATAATTTTTCTTTTGCCAAAAATATATTTGTCTAACTTTAAGTATGGATTAAAACAAGACAAAAACTTGTGTGAGACGGTCTTACGGGTCGTGTTTTGTGAGACGGATCTCTTATTTGGGTTATCCATGAAAAAATATTACTTTTTATTGTGAACATCGGTATGGTTGACCCGTCTCACAGATAAAGATTCGTGAGACCGTCTCACAAAAGACCTACTCCTAAAATAAAAGCATTTTCAAACATCATGATATATTTTTTATTTCTTGAAAAATGAATAGGAATTTTTCAGCTATTTTTTAATTTATCAGGCTTTATCCGTGAGATAGGTCATCTCTGTCAATAATAAGTGATATTTTTGACTATAAAAATAATTTTTTTAATGGGTGATAAATAAGATATTTTTGATTTTTTATTATTACGTTTACTAGTCAAATACTCCTCGATATTTATTTATCCAATTTGTGTAATTTGTTTTATTTTGGTGTTGTTCCCTCTGCATTTACTTAATTTTTTTATATTTAAAAATTTACTTGATTTTGTTAACTTGGTTTTGTTGATTCGGCGATAAAGTGCCATATGTCATATAAATTTTTTCACGTAAGAACACCAAAATTGCAAAAAAAAATGACCGATATTACCAAAAAAACAAAGACTAGGTATCTTGTGAGACGGTCTCACAAATCTTTATATGTGATATTCACAATAAAAAGTAATACTTTTAGCATAAAAAATAATATTTTTTCATCGATGACCCAAATAAGAAATCCGTCTCACAAAATACGACCCGTGAGACCGTTTCACACAAGTTTTTGCATAAAACAAAATATATATCATTAAAACTCGATTCATAAAATCGCAAACGTTAAATATACAAAGGAGGAAAAAAGCAGTTTTGTCCATGAGTTACGACACTCCAATTAATCCATGTGGAATTTTAGGATTAAGTCAGGACAGACTTCGAAAAATCCAACTAGCTCGTTCAATGGATCCACGGATCCGAAACTCTGCGGAACCTTATCTTTTTCGGCGGTCAAATACATTAGTAGGGCTCATTCAAAATCAAACTATACCGACGGCGGATGTAAGTGTACATTTAACAACCAAATTCCCATATAAATAAAAAAAGGTCGGGGGTATGAATTGACACACACGTGAATCCTCTCACAGCTATCTTCACATGCACACAACAAAACAAAACAAAAGTTAAACAAGAAAGGCACCTCAAAATCCTTACATTATATATATGTAGATATATGCCGTATGACATTTTAGACTTATAAAACAAATCAACAGTTCTCCTGTCTACCTAATTCTCTCCCTCCCTTTTCATCATCTGATCAGATCCCATGGCTGTTGCTTCCCCGCCATTTAAACCCCACTTCATAGTGTTATGTCTTGCAATACTTCTGTTGCGATCTTTTGCAGTTTCATCTGCTGTGTTGGCTGGTCTAAAGAATCACGGAAAGCGAAGTGGGAATTACAGAAGTTCGATTCTTGAAGCTAATCTCAGTTCTTGTGATCTGTTCGCGGGGAGTTGGGTTCGAGATTATGAAAGCTATCCGGTGTACCAGTCTTCTTGCCCGATTATAGATGCCGAGTTCAACTGCCAAATGTATGGGAGACCTGATACTGATTACCTTAAGTATCGATGGCAACCTAGCAGTTGCCGAATCCCAAGGTACGTGTATATATGAATTTTAGAAAATCTTAATTTCCCATGACTCGTGGTGCTGTTTCTTGTAAGGCATGTAAGAATTCTCCTCCGAAAATGTTCTAAAGTCATCCAATCTCCTAAAATTGTAATATTGGTCTCTGAGGCTGGTGCATGCGACAGAACTAAATGGGATTTTTTTTTAATTTTTTTTACATCAGCTAACATTCGGACCGAAGTTAAATTTTCAAGTAAATTAGTGCTTCCTCTTCAATAGAGCTTCTTCTCTTTCTTAGTATGGCTATAATTTACTGAGTTAAAAAAGCATCATATACTCTAATTATAGCTAAATCACTAAGAAATTAACCCCAAAAGGGTAAACTGGACAAATTTTATAATCTCCCACTACATTGCCCCATCCATATTTCAATCACGGTTTCCAGGTTCAACGGGCTTTATTTTGCAATGAAGATGAGAGGGAAGAGCATAATATTTGTGGGAGATTCACTGGGAAGGAACCAATGGCAGTCTTTGATTTGCATGATATCAGCTGGATTGCCTGCAACATCGGCCACACAGATCATAAGAGGAGAACCAATCTCCACCTTCAAATTTCTGGTCACATTTCTCATTAAATGTCACATATATACATACACCGCATCAATTATTTTTCTTAGAAAATAATTATATAATATGCATCATATGGTTTATTTATTTAATTTAATATTGTTTTATATGGTTGGGAGAGTGCAGGAATATGGGGTATCCGTGTCATTTTACAGAGCGCCATATTTGGTGGATATAGAGTCAGTGGGTGGCAAAAGAGTGCTCAAATTGGATGATATTATGCGAAATGCCAAAGCGTGGATGGGTGGCGATGTTCTTTCTTTTAATACGGGTCATTGGTGGACTCACAAGGGATCTCTCCAAGGGTAAATTACTTTATATATACATAACTTTTTTCCTTCGTTTATTTAATGTGATTGTTTATATAATTTTATATATAATGATGTATAAGATTATAATAGAAGATTCTTGAAAATGAATTAATGGGTTGGTGATCATGTTAATTGTTGATCCGGTTTTTTTAACTTTTCTTCCCATTAATGATATCATGGTTAAATCTTCCTAAATTCTTCTATTTTCCAAAACTAGTAAATAGTGTAATCTAAATGAAACCTGTTCCGTTTTCCATTTTTTTTTAAAAAAAAATAATGAATATAATAAATGATTCATTCAACATTTCGGGCTTCCTACCAAAATCATGTCAACAAATGCATGTTACTTTATGTCCCTTTTAGCAGGAAAGAACGTCGAATGAGAGCTACCAAGGAATTATTCTTTTGACAAATTTATTAGAATATATATACTTGGTGCAAATTAAATCGCATGCAGGTGGGATTACATGGAAGCTGATGGGTCACTATACCAAGACATGGACCGGCTAGCCGCCATGGACAGAGGGCTCCGAACGTGGGCGAAATGGGTTGAGTCGAACGTCAACGGCACCCGAACCAAAGTGTTCTTTCAAGGCATTTCACCCACACATTACATGTACGTTTTCTCATCACTCTTCTCTAAATAATTGGATTTCACTGTACATTGTGCCCAAGTTTTCTTAGTTTCTTTTTCCCTATCACTTAGAATTCAGTCCAGACATCTTCATATTAGGGTTTTGTCATCCTTTTATCACTTCCTGATTTTATCTTCCATATATGATGCATTCTCTCTTTTAGTTATCTTTTCTCTCTCAAATGTGCCAGCTTTATATCATTATGTATGCAACTGTTTCTGTCCTTTCCGGGGCTGGAATACAATATCATTCATCTATTGTTGAGATCAGAGGACCCGTTAGTGAGACGACGCACTAATTGATGAATAATTAATGGTGGAGTGGGTTTCCAACTTGCACATACATATATGGACCTACACTGAATTTCACATAAACTTGCGGCTCTAGCCTACTGAACTTGTGGTACAGTACATGCGACGAATTTGATTTTTAATTGAAATATGATATATGATCAGTACTTACATTATCCCATATGTTAATCAATTAACAGAAATGGGTTGACAATTATTAAGAGATCAATCCAAAAAGCCGGAATATCTTTGAGATTTTTATTAAATTAAAGAGCAGCTAACACAAAATCTATGGTTAAATTAAATGTACGTGACTTGTGTTAAATAAGTCCAGCCTCTTCGGCAATGGCTTGATATTCGAGGGTACACTTAAGTTATGTATAATTATTTAATAGTATAATGTAAGTATTTCATGCTACTTAATTCAAAAGGTTTCCAGGATGAAATTTTCATTATTTTTGGCTCTATATACACTAGATACTCGTGGGTGGCTTGCATGTTTTCATCTTGTGCCAGTGGCCCTCATCTCAAGGAGACTAGCATATGCACTTAATGCACTGAATTAGTTCGCCTGTTCGCCCCCATTTCCAGCCATTCACGCAACTAATTTATTTCGTCTTCAAAACATATCCAAACCATCTAACCGAAATATTTGAGTTCGAAAAAGTAGTCTTTTACGGACAAAGATAGTGTTCGGAAGAGTTTCTATTTCAAATTTTATAATTTTTAACCAAAAACTAGAAGAAAAAATTGAGATGTTTTTCTCAAAACACTCAAATTTTAGCTTGCACAAGTTTTAGGATTTTATTTTTAAGTACTACATACTCTTGTTTCTCACCTACTTAAAATAAACAAAAGGTCTCTCAAACACTCCCAAAAAAAGGGTTTAGTTTAATAATATTGTATTTTTAAGAAAATATGTTTAAAGTTTTACCTTTATTTGCATTTGAATGAGAATGTAGGTGCTCCATCTTAATATCGTATTTTTTTTTCTCTTTTCTGCAGCCCTAGTGAGTGGAATGCATCAGCATCCAAGAGCTGTTACGGGGAGACAATACCCATGATGGGTACCGGAACGACATATCCTGGTCCGTTTCCGGATCAAATGAAAGTCCTGGAAATGGTGGTTGGATCCATGAGCAGGCCAGCCTTCTTGCTCGACATAACGCTGTTATCTGCCTTAAGGAAAGACGCGCACCCCTCGATCTACAGCGGTGACTTGACCTCGGAGCAACGTGCAAATCCCGACCATTCTGCTGATTGTAGCCATTGGTGCCTGCCTGGATTGCCCGATACTTGGAACCAATTGTTCTACACCGCTTTGTTCTTCAGGCACTAGTTACGTTACGTTGTAGCAATCTAGTTAGGTGGTATTCTTTGCTTATTTTATATATATATATTAATAATTTTTCATATATTTGTTGATATTATGTGATCAGGAATGACGCCAAATTTGCCTCTCCATTGTCTTGTATTAATATAATATTGGTGCTTAAGGATATAATATTAGTAGTATCATTTGCACCCAATTTGCGTGCCTTTACAATTTACTAAATAAATAATTATGATTTTTTTTAAAAAAAATTTGATTAACAAGAGGTATAATAGTATTATTAATAGGGCTCGAGCTCAAAGTTTTTAATATTTTTTGTTTGAATTCGATTTGAAACACGACTCAAGTTCAAATTCGACTCGAAATATTTAAACATATTTATAAGTTATTTGAGAATAAATATCAAATTAAGATCCGATATTTTTCTAGCTCATTGAGAAAACTTAACAGGCTTGCTTTAAAGCAATTAAGCAAGACACACGAAAATAGAATTTCAAGATATTGTCGATATAATTGTGCGGTACAGTGTACTTGTTAAGTCACGACGTGTCAGATTTGAAGCCTTACGGCTATGGCTGTTCCCCTCGTATTCGCCACTCACGAAATATAAAAAGAAATGGCAATGAAGATAAGAAACTTGTGGAGAACTCACGGCGGAAGCGCATTATATATATATATACACAACAAAAGAAACTCAGAAAGCCAATACTTTTTTTTTTATTCACCAAAACCGATGGCTTCGTTAAACTTGTTCATGGCTCCAGTTTTCACCGCCCAAAGAAGAGTTGTGAGAAGTGGTGCCACAGCTTCGAAAGCTTCGGGTGCTAGCGCTACTGAGGAGAAGGGGATTTTTGATTTTGTACTTGGGGTGCTGGCAAAGCAAGAGCAGATCTATGAGACCGATCCCATCTTGAAGAAGGTGGAAAAGAAGAATCTTGGAGGCACCGCCAGCCGGAGCAGCTCAGTCTCTGTCCCGCCGGAGGAGAAGAAAGGTGGATTTGATTTTGGAGGCCTGTTTTCCAAGAAATAGTTTATATATTATGTTATTGATATACATACAGCAAGATTTGTTTCTGATGTATGCATTTAGCATTTGAATTGAACCATTATAACTGAATTCATATCGAGTTAAGAGGGTAATTTTTTTTTTAAAAAAAAGCTTAAATCTTTTTTCACATATTTCATCGGATTGTGTGCTGAAGTGCTGAACTTTTGTCGATTAATTAAATAATGTTAAATGCGTCTCTTCGGCTCCATCGTTGGATTTTCATTTGTGGCCAACATGTAATCAAACTTCATGTATTAAACCGTACATCACAAAAACTGCAACAGAAACTATATACGTTTCAAGAACAAATCTTGAAGACAAAAAGAAGAGCTAATCACATCGACTCGATTTCTGCGCATCATCGCGTTATAATATCGTGTGTCAAGGTTAAACCGGAGGGTTGATAGTCGGGATATCATCAGAAACAACTTTACAGTGTATTCGACGTATAAGTACATTTCCACCTTTAGATGAGAGGAGGAAGAAACTCAGCTCCTTCAACAATCCTTCATCTGCTTGGAACTAATGCGGTGGAGAAGACGATGGCTTTGGGTATGCAGTATTCCTGTTTCTACCTTGCGTATCAACAGCATTTACAGCATGTGTCCTGGACCTGTCACGGCTTTTACGGTGATTGTTCTCCAAGTTTTTTGAATCTTGAAGTTGCTCGAGTTCTTGAACTATCTCATTCATTGTAGGCCTCAGCTTAAACTCTAAGGATATGCATCGCAAAGCAATGTTAGCTACCTTCTGTGCTACATCAATGGTGTACTGGCCTTCAAGTCGGTTGTCCATGATTCGGAGGACTTTACGCTTGTTGCCTAGACAGGGTCGTGCCCATTCCACAAGCTTGTGCTCGCCCGTTGGTCTATTCTTGTCGATCGCTCTCCTGCCCGAAAGCAGCTCGAGTAGGACAACACCATAACTATACACATCACTCTTGGTGGTCAAACGACCTAAGACCACAAATTCAAAACTGGATAAAAATATATGATATATAACTGTTCAGACACAAGAATTCTATTGTAGAACTAGAGAATTTTCTAAATATGTCAAAAATGTGATGGATATCGTGTCTATTAACAATTGATGTCAATCATGCCCATAGCATATTAAATTAGACAACAGCTCGAGTGGAACAATTTGAAAACGACTCAGATATCCAGACCACAGATTCCCTTTCCATAGGCTTATAAATCTCCAGCCACTTGGAGTAGAGACTGATTATGACCACAAAGATTCAACAAGTGTTGTAATTTGGATAACTACATAGCACAAGATAAGAAAGAATGGGAGCTAAATTCATGACTTAAACCCAAAATGACCACATGGTATGGCAATCATCATCTGATAATAAAATGGGAAAGAGTAATGCTTGATTTGAAATCATACCGGTAGCTAGGTGTTCTGGAGCAGCATATCCATACGTTCCCATGACCCTTGTTGACACGTGACTTTTATCACCTAAAGGCCCATCCTTAGCCAATCCAAAATCAGAAAGTTTTGCATTGTACTCCTGCCAAATCATAAGACGAGAAACTTAACATTTTAGTACATACATATACGTTCTCAGATAGTCTCTATTCACAAAGTGTAATATGAATCACCGAATCGAGCAATATGTTAGAAGTTTTGAAGTCTCTGTAAATGACTCTTGTTTCGGCACAGTGAAGAAAAGAAAGCCCCTTTGCAGCTCCAAGAGCAACCTTAAGCCGAAGACTCCAAGAAAGAGGCTGAAAATAAGATCCCCCTGTCAAATAACAAACTCATTATGCTTATTTCACACCAAGATTGATTTCTATATTATTACTGTATAAATCCAAATAAACCCACTTCGAAAAAGATGGTTTTCTAAGCTTCCCCGAGTCAAGAATTCATACACCAAAAGTCTATTATCATCTTCCAAGCAGTAGCCAATAAGTCTCACGAGATGGGGATGCGAAAATTGGCCCAAATAGTTTACTTCGGCCTACAACAGAACAGAATGGATGAACTACATTATACCTCAATATTTAACCATTCATCAACAAAACAATAGATTCTTTTCCCGTATCTTTATATCAAAAGTTATAACCGATGTGACTAATTGGACTCGAATCATTTAAAAAATTTACGCCACAGGCAACAACAAATGGGCAATTATTGCTCCTTTGACATGTATAATCATAATGCAATAGAAACATTGCAACTCCACTGGAAGATGAAAAACTCACCAACCACTCTCTATGGCCCTGAAGGCTTTCTTGGTTAAGTTTTTTGACAGCAATAACCAATCCTGTCCCGGGCTCTGCAGCAGTGAATGAATTTTCATCAATCCAACCTTTAAAAACTGAACCAAATCCACCTCCTCCCACAACACTATCAGGTAGAAAATTACGTGTGGATAACTTAAGATCCGCGTAACTAAGCTCTTCAGATTAGGCGACTGCAAGATCTCGCCCTCAGATCGGGGAACAGATTGAACCGAAGATAACTTGCTACTGGAAATGCTTACATCATTCCCATCCGTACTAACATGTTTTGAAATCACTCCTGGGTTGATCAGATAATGAGTCATTGCTTGCTAAACCATGTATAATCAAAAGTACTGAAAAGTTAAGCCCAAACCACAAACCAACTTCACGTGATTCCTTCCCACAAATAACCAAATAAAAATGAAGGACACGAGCTTTTCTTTTTCTTTTTTTTGAGAAAAAATACACAAGTTTGAAAACCAAGAAACTTGAAGAGAGAAATATAAAAGAATCCAGTAAACTAAAACTACATATATTGCAATATTCACGGACTGACCATTCACTAATATCATCAATTTTCTCATGGCCTCATTTCCTTAGAAATCATTCAGAAAATAGGATGCCAGTGTAAAAAAATTACCAACATCAAGAGGGCTTTCAGCCTTGATTCTAGCACTGAAACAAATCCCCATCACCAGAATACCAAACCAACAATATCAAAATCTTGGTCTCGGCAAATCCTGCAGATTAAAAGCTGTCACACAATCAAATGAATAAGATCTGAAAAGGGTACGAGTAAGATGAACGCCGAACTATAATATTCATATCCGTATGGCAAAAAAATTCACATTTGTAAAGCTCCTACCTTTGGTTACATTTAGCACACACCCACCAACTCTTACTCACAAGCAACAAGAAAAACATTAAAGATAATCTTTACAAATGAGAAAAGGGGACATGATTCACCTCAAACACCAGCAGTCAGCATATGAAAAACGGAAAAATATTAATTGAAAAAAAGGTGATTACACTCAAATCGAGAACATTCAAATGGGAGATTCGTTGCGAATAACAGAGGAAGGTTGGAGAAATTTACATTTATGGCGGCCCCATTACCCCTTCCACTGGATCAATTGGATAGTCGGAGACTCGTTCACACATGTGGAATGTATAGTTGATAAACACACATACGTACGGGTGTGTTTATCAATTTTTATTTTTTTTTCAAACCTAAGCTTTTCATTATTTGACCATCAAATTTATGTCAAATCAAATTTTTTTCCCCTATTTTTTGAAATTTCGATTTTCATATTGAAAACTGCATATATATACGTCTGATCGATTAGTCCTAAAATTTACACCAAAAATCGGTTTTGGTGTTATATTCTTCCCAATAAACTCAATATTGGTGGTCCCTTTAGGTAGCCTTCAAACACATGTTATTCGATTCGACGTTCATCGATAGATTTTTGTATTTACAGATATATATTATATATTAAAATTAAAAATATGTATAAAACTTCCAAAAAAGGAGTTGCTAGAAGTTTATCGTAGTTCTATTCATTTTCAAGCAAAAAATGTGCATGTTTTGTATGCGATTAATGTTTATCGGTGAGGACGAGTCAATCTTACCGATATTCACAATAAAAAATAATACTTTTTCATTGATTACCCAAATAAGATATCAATATCATAAAATACAACATGTGATATCGTCTCACACGTATTTTCGTCCTATTGCTTTTATAATACAAAGCGAAAGGACATATAGAAATTAATGCTTTGGTATTTTCTAGTGAATATCAACATCATACACAGAACCTGGACATTGGGTCTTGAATATCAACATCATATACAGAACCTGGACGTGGGTCTTCCATCATCACAACGTGAAAGACCATTTTATTAATAATATCTCGTAGACCGATGAATATATCATCCTTGGAGTCTACTTTCGGTCCTAAACATGAGTCATAGCTGGCAAATTTGGTTTGATTGAATTAATATTTAAATCCTAATTTGTGTTTTTTACCCGAATTAACTAAATAATAATATGAGATGTGATTATCCAGAAGCTGTTGCCTAGAAATTCTCAGCAGACTTTCGGTTGACTTCGTGTCAGCTGGCTTCACAAGTTGCTCGCTGGTGGACCAAAATATCTATCTATCTATCTAAATGTCCCTCCCGTTCTGCTAGTCAATACTGGCAACAGCTGTTACGAAGATGTCAATATATATATATATATATATATACACACGATGAGTTTTGATACGACGAACACTCGTGTGATTATTCATGTGAGCATTAACTGAAATGATGTTCATCTATTGAATATACAAGAGATTATTTCAGTCGATGTTAATATAAATAGTTTACAATACATGTATATAATGTTGAATTTTCTCAATCAAACAAACTATTGGTACAAAAGATTAAGGTTAACATCTGGAATGATAGACTTAAAATGTATTCAAATGTAATTTTTTTTTTTTAGTTTGATTTCAAATACACCTTTTGTGTTTTTATATAGTGTTTCATATTAATCAGGATAAATGAAAAGTTCATCTCATGAATAAGATATTTGAAATTCATTCTATTTCGTGTAACTGGTGTGCAAATATGAAGAATACAAATTTACAATTTTATCAATTGTTTCATTGTCATAAAAAATAAAATCGAAATCTATGTATTTGAAATCTACGGCTCCAAATACAACCTATGTTGATTCAATCTAACTGTTCACACGTTTTAAATTAATTTTTAATATGTTAATATGAGAAATAATATGAAATTATTTTAGACGGAACAAATTACTATCAATTTGAGAAGGCACTTCCATCTTTTAAACGATTTTATTTAAATAGGTGGATTCTAGAATTAGAGATGCGGGCCACTCAAGTGCACAGTCATTCCCCGAGAATGATTTAAAATATATTTTAAAAAAATTATTGATAAATATAAAAAATATGTGATACAGATATCTTGAAAGATCGTTCTTGATTTTTTTATACGCGTCTATTTATAAATTATTGAGATATGATAATTATTTTTGCTATGTACGATTTAAAGTATCGAAATTGCAACCGAGAACCAACCATTGATCCGGTTTGGACCAACTCTATAAACCATTTTAACGGTCAAAACGATCAAGAACATGTTGAGCCGATCGTGAACCGGTTAAAAACTAATTCGACTAGTTCTCCACTTTTATTTTTTTTAAGAATTTATTTTTCTTTTAATTTAAATTCTATTTTTAGTTTTATAAATTATTATTTGGATTTAGAACTTTGTTAAAAATATTATTTTAGTAGTATTAGAATTAATTTTGATTTATTTTTTTTGTCTAACAAATATATAGATAATTATATTCGATGATATGATATTATTTTGATTTTAATCTTTGATAAATCATATATAAGATTTTTAAATTTAAAATATATTATTTATTATATTAATATTTTATATAATATAATAATTTTGAATAATTGGACCTATTGAATTATTTTTATAAAATAAATTAATTTGATTATCGATCTGGTTATATTAACACGTTGTATGAAACAACATAAGGCCATTGTTGAATGGGAACCGGGCCGGCCTGACGTGTGGGCTCAAAATTTATATAATTTTAAATTAGCCGCCGCGCTTTAGCAATCCAACTCGGTTCTATCGGCACTCCAGCTAAATTACAAATAAATAAATCATATATTATGTTTTGTTTTTTGAATTTTACATATTGGCAGATTTTTAATAAAGTGTAAATATTTTTTAGGTTTTGTTATCAATGAATTCAAGATTTAAATAATTTACATGTTTATCTTCTATAAATTTAAATTTATTTAAATTTATTTGAATATTAAATTCACAATTTATTACTTGTATAAATTTACTAATATATATGTTGAGAAGCTATAAATTTATTACAAAAAATTACCGGTATTTTTTATATATATAAACTAAAAAAAATAAAAAAGAAATTACCGAATGCAATATTTATATATTTCAATTATTAAACAGGAATATTTATTTCACATGTCTGAATTTTATAATAATATAAATTGATGTAAATATTTTGTGAGACGGTCTCACGTATTTATATTCGTGTGATTAGTCGATTCAATCTATTTATAGTTAAAAGTAATAATTTGTACATAAATATTTTTTCCAAAAATAAAATCAGATTCATCAAAATTGATATTTAAAATGGACGAAATGAGATTTTTTTTATTTATCTAAATTGAGATTGTTTAAATTTAGGGAAGAAGGAAAACTCTAGCTAATATAATAATTATAAATAGTTTATATTTTAGGCGTACTAATATTGACGTTTACTGGAAGACGCGGCAATCAGTCTCTTCCCCGACATTAATCTTCAAGGATTCGATCCCTGCTTTTCGATTTCAAAGGATATCGAGGGAAAGAGATGCGGGGAAAGGCAAATCGATCGCTGGTTGTAATCGGCGGCAGAGGATTTGATTTGTTGGGCAATATCCGCGGGGATCTCGGGGGAGAGCTTCGCTGTCGGAGTACGGGAAGCGAGCATGATTTGGCTGCAATGGTGACGGATTTCATAGAAATTGGCAGCACGGGAGCTGAGTCTTGGTGTAGCAGCGACACCGATTCAGGTTTATCTGACCTGGCTTTTCTGGCCGAGAAAATTTCCGTTAGTCGTTTTTTTCTCTTTTTACTCGTATGTAGAAATTTTAATTTTGTTTTGTTGGCTATTTTTCTCACTTTTATTTGCTGTGTTGGCCTAAAATTAGTAGTTTTCATTGATTTTTTAAAGGACGTGATAAAAAATTAGTACTTGTTCTTTAAAATCGTTTGTTCGATGATGCTGAGAAGTCATGTTTATTACTTTGTATCAATCGTTTTTTTGGTTTTTTTTCGTTTTGAAAAATCAAATTGACTTTGAAGGAGCATAGATAACATCATGCTAGACTTATAAACACGTCGAGACCTATCCTTACAAAAATAATTGCATCCGCATCATGTTTTCAAATTTAATTAGGATTGAAAAATTTGACTGCATTCGTCAACAAAAAAAAAAATGTGGCTGCATATTATGTATCGACTCGAGAGTTTTAGATGTTCGTAGTATTATAGCCGCAGGTCTGCAATATCCCGAATGATGCCAAACCCAAAACTTGTAGTGTCTGAAACAAAATAAGTTTCAGATATGATGTTCCTGCCCCGGTAGAGCTCTTTTTCGGAAATATAATATGAAATTTAACAATGAAGAAGAACTTTGAAGAAGTCGAAATTAATGGATATCGTTAAGCTCTTAAATTTTGTTTAAGTTGATGTTTAAGTTAGCATTGAGAACTTTGGTTTCTAGATTTTTTTTTATCTTATTTTGTTTGAAAAACAGAAGCCTGGAGCTATTTGAGAGTTTATTTTTAATATATTCTCTATTTCTTCGCGGAGATAATTAACGGATTTTACGGGGATATGTACTTGAGATCTTTACAGTTTACTTGCGTAATTTTTCAACTTGCAGTGTTGCAACAGCTCAATCGACCAGTATGAAAGTAACTTGGCAATGATCGTTAAATCCTTGATCCTCTCAATATCTGAGACGAGCCAAGGAGGGAAGCCGGATACGTGTGATTCTAGCTGCATCCTGT
The DNA here is from genome assembly GCF_025594145.1 of Primulina tabacum. Classification (NCBI taxonomy): domain Eukaryota; kingdom Viridiplantae; phylum Streptophyta; class Magnoliopsida; order Lamiales; family Gesneriaceae; genus Primulina; species Primulina tabacum. Next base: position 6,817,378 of record NC_134557.1, read on the forward strand.
ACACTCTTGCGAAACTTCTACAGTCTTCTGGTTATGATGCTGCTCTATGTGTATCTAGGTGGCAGGGCTTTGGAAAAGTTCCAGGAGGTATTGCACAGTTCTAAATGATTTTTAATATATAATATCTGTTATGTTGTATGGAAGCAAAACTTTTGGTAAAAATCTGGTGACTGTAAATGCCAAGTAGCCGCTTGAGAGAACCAGAGTTTTTTGTTTCACAGTTCTACACAAGAAGCATGTCTGTGTTTGGTTTTCTTTTCATTCAAGAACTGGGAGAGAGATTAATTTTGAGTATGTCCGGATTGTTTTTTGAGAGTTGGCATGATTGGCTTTGATTGTTATTTTTGCGATTCTTGTGTTAAGACTGGTTACTTCATCGTGTTATATGTGTGAAATGAGATATACTTCAGAATTATAAATGTAAAATTCTTTTGAGAAAGGACGAGGGAGAACACTTTCTCAGAAACTAAATTGACGAAGCTAAGAATTTTCCAGCTTGGAATTTTAACATAATATGACTGTCTCATGATGTAACTAACTTGAATCACAGGCTTTTGCTTTAATGGTACCCGACATAGCTAAATGTAGAGAAGGCTGTCCCATGTGCAAAGTAGTGGCTTCTGTAGTTGCTAGGTGGAATTAAACATGCAGCATATTTTCTATAAAATTTGTCCCCTTTTGTTCTAACACTCGATGATAGAACTCCTATCTTATTTTCGTTTAAACCATCTGTTATAATTATCATCTTCCCATCTGCTGTAGGTGAACACGAGTTCATAGACGTGATAACCCACGAAAACAATGAAAACCCGCAAAGGTACATCATTGACATCGACTTCCGAAGCCACTTTCAAATAGCAAGAGCAGTGAAGCCGTACAATGTAGTCTTGAGTTCCCTTCCTCCGATATACATTGGCACCTTGACCAAGCTCAAGCAATATCTTGAAATCATGGTTGAAGCAACTCGCTTCTCGCTCGAGCAAAACTCGATGCCTCTACCCCCATGGAGGTCATTAGCTTATTTGGAGGCTAAGTGGGAATCTCCTTCCCAAAGAATAGTTAGCCTTCATCCTGATGCCACTTCTTCCTCTCATCAGCCCTACATTGGTTTGCTCAGGAGACTAAAATCCTTCATCGGAGCTGATTTCAGAAATTCAAGGACGATTGATTCTTGGAAAGAAATATGAGTTATTGACCAGTTGAGTAAAAATAAAATGTTATTTCTCAATCGAGTTAGATCTCTTGGTCGAATATCAAGAGGATACAGATATATTTGCAATTTTGTATGTAGAATACCTGGTTCTACCATTGAGAGAGCGACTGCAAAGTAAAGCTAATGGAATAGGTAGTAGCATAACTTTGCGGTTTCAATTCTTTGGATGGCTTGTTTGTTGCCTATTCTATTGTTTGTTTAATTCCTCGGTAATTTTTTTAAATTATGATATAATCTTCGTATAGATATAATTAATCCAAATGATTGAATAATATTTCATCAATTAATATAACTATGACATTACACTTATTTGAACATAAATCAAATTAATTAAAATAAATGTAGTTCACACACGCACCTGTAGGTGCATTAATAATATTATCCATTAAAATATATTGAGCTACGTAGGCGGTGACACATAAGTGTGCCTGCAATATATATTTTATGTCTTTATTTTTGTGCCAAGTTTGTATAACGAGTTTCTTAATTTATTTATTTTTAACTATTATTACTATTATTTACTTCCGTCGGAGTTTTTTTTTTCAAATACTTTGGAAATTTAGATACATGAATAAAAAATATTTAAAATTATTCTACTTTTTTTTTTCCAAAAATGATTTGTAAAAATTATGACTATAAGGGATAATTTTCAAATAAAATTAACTAATATGATATTATCTCAAGAGTTAATTTTGTGAAATGAATTGATGACTCGACTCAACTCATGAAAAAATATTACATTTTATGCTAAAAATATTATTTTGTATAATATATATTCATCGAATCGACCTATCTATCGGAGATAGACCAATGACTCACTATCTTAAATCATAATTTCCACTATCTCATTATCCTAACACGAAGAAAAAAAATATAAATAAATCAAAATTTATAAAAATATATTTTATGCATATGCAACACATGTGTTTGTGTTATAGTTATAATTAAAAATAATTATATTATATTTTATATTTATCAATAAAAAAATTAGAAATACTAAAATATTATAAAATCATGGGACCGAGGACAAAATTAACTGTTTTTTGATATTTTGGTAGATTTATTTATAAAAAATCCGCACAAGATTACGAGCCTGATAATTTCTCCTACTGACGGAAAACCTGAAACCCTAGCCCCTCGCCGCTTCCAGATCTGCGAACGTCAATATCTTCAATGGGTTCCAAGAGGCCCGATTTCGGTGATGGCGCAAGCCCTGGGTGCGTTATTCTTCCTCTTCTTCTATTGACGTATTTCATGTATTTGACTATTACTAAAGATTTGTGGGCTTGAATGTTTTGGCTTTCAGGAAGATATTCATCGGCGGTCTGTCGAGAGAAACCACTTTAGGTTTGATTTTATTTTAATCCGTTTTTCCTTTATTGTTTTTGCGCTTACTTGTGAATTTTCTGTTACATAGATGAATATATTTGATTTTACAGATACATTCGTGAAGTACTTCGGAAAGTATGGAGAGATAACTGATTCAGTGATAATGAAAGATCGCTTTACTGGTCGACCCAGGGGGTTTGGTTTCATAACTTATGCAGACCCAGCTGTTGTGGACACTGTTATTGCTGAAACCCATATCATCAATGGGAAACAGGTAATATATTTTGTTTGTTTGACATAGAACTTTGTTGAATTTACTAGCATTTTTGTCCCTCTCGGTTGAGTCACAAGCTTTTGTAGGTGACGAAAATATGTTATGTTGTTTGATATGAATACAATGGTGTTCCCATATTGTCTTATTTAATTCCTTTTCCTAGCTTGTTACCTATTTTGTATATTTGTTCTGTAATTGTGACTATTTATGTTATGTATAAAATGGTTGGTTACCTGGGCATAAGTGTAGGAATTGCCTTACAACTTTGAAATTAGTCGTTAAGAGCATGTTGAAGCCCCTGGTTCTGTAAGGTGCTATCCTTCGTCAAAATTTGAGCTTTGCCCCGTGCAGGGAGTTCGAAAGACTTACCTCAGTCACTAATACCATGTTCTATTTTTTTTCTTTTTATTTATCTCCCTTCTCTGTTCTGTTTATAATATATCTTACTCCCCCCGCCCAAGGCACATAAATGATTACTTCCAAGTGTTAAAAATGAAATGCATTTGCGGAAAATCTTTCAAACATGCTCTAATTTTTTGTGGAGAATTCACAACTCCATGCTGTGTGTTTCTAAAACGCATGCAATTGATCAAATTAGTCATACTTTGCTTTTTTACTTTAGGGACACTTTGATGATTAGTTTCTTTTCTTTTGTCTTCTCTGAAGCTTTATTTGATTTCTATGAATGAGATTCTTTTATATTTTTTGAATTTTTGTAAACATACCGTTTGTTGAATTCTTTGCGACCATTGATCCACATGCAGACACATACCATCTAGTATGGCTTTTATGTGTGATCAAAGGCTACGGCAGATTTATAGATCCGAGTAAGTGTAGGGTGTACCCATAGGAACGCTAAAATTTGTTGATTGATACATGCCACGATCTGACTAATCTACTATATTGTAAACTTGGGTGATTATTAGTTTCATGATGTGCCTGAATGATACTTTGGCTTTTTTATTATGCTCCTTTCCTCATTCCACTATCTACTTGTTCTGGAATTCTCATGTACTGATACCTTATGGAGCAGGTTGAGATTAAAAGAACTATTCCAAAAGGATCCGGGGATTCCAAAGATTTCAAAACTAAAAAGATATTTGTTGGCGGGATTCCCACTACTGTAACTGAAGGTGCATATGGGATATTATGTGATAGCTTTTACTCGCGTGTCTGTGTATAGACTACTTCGGTGGCTAACCTTTTTTGTTCTGTGAATTTTTTCGATGATCATGATTTTCTTTTTTACTTAGAGGAGTTAAAGGGTTTCTTTTCCAAGTACGGAGAGGTTGTGGAGCATGAGATTATTAGAGATCACGTTTCCAAGAGGTCTCGCGGATTTGGATTCGTTGTGTTTGACAATGAACAAGTTGTAGACAGTTTGCTGGTTAATGGAAATATGATTGATATGTCAGGCACCCAGGTAAGTTTCTTTTGATGGTTCCCCTAATAGGTTGTGTACTTCAATTACTGGATTTCTCTTAGTACAGATCTTTCTTTATTGGTGAGACATTGAAGCTCTTTTACTGGGTAAATCATATTAATATAGTGATTTCAACCACCTATTGTTAGATTACTATGGTAGATTAGGTATTAGGTTCCAAACTCACCTTGTAATTTTAAGTGTCAGCTGACAAAATATTGCAGGCTAAAGTTCTAGGTTAACTTGCTTCTTTGTTGTAGGTTGAGGTCAAGAAGGCTGAACCAAAGAAACCCTCAAACCCAACTCCTGCTCAAGGATATGGTAGTAACTCTAGGGGTCGTGGCAACTATGGGGATAGTTATGGTGGTTTTGATTATGAAAGTGGTGGTTTTGGTCCTGCTTCCTATAGGTCAGCGGGATCAGGATTCGGTGGTAGGTTTGATGACTATGGTGGATATGGCGGTGGAAGTGAATTTGGTGGTCGATATGGGGATTATGGAAGTACCGAATTTGGCTATCGGGGTGATGGTCCCCTTGGCTACTCTAGTCGTTTCGGTTCTTATGGGGGAGGTTTTGGTGGGGTATATGGTGGAGGTTTAGGTGGGTATGGCCGAGGAGGTGGTTACGGTGGTTATGGTGGGGCAGGCCCTGGTGCTGGTTATGATTCAGGCCCTGGTGCTGGTTATGGTGGGGCAGGAGGGTACTATGGAGGCAGGTCAGGTTATGGTGGCGGTAGTCGTTACCATCCTTATGCCAGGTAGATGTTACCCTAAGCATTCCTCTAGTTCTCTCATGTCTGCTTCATATGGCTCAGAATCTACTAGATTTCCATGGACTAGCAAGGAGAACATATAGAGGAAGATTGATAAGAAGACCCCTAGCTCTTTACTTTATTGTTTCTTATTCCCTCTATGCTTAGTTTGGTTGTGCTTGAACCGTGTTGACTAGTTACCATATTGAGATATTATTTTAGTTGTTTTGAGCTAGACACGTTATGTATGAATTTTATCTAGCTGTACGACTGAGTGTAGATTGGCCTTTTGTCCATTTGCAAGGTCTTTTCCGTCTAGATAATTTGTTATATAGAAATTTGCATGTCTTGCAAAAGCGATTTGCAAGGCAGTTATTATCACGTAAGGCTCATAAATTTTTGCTCAACTATGAAACCAACGTGCTGTTTTGTGGAGATTATCATTGCACCCTACTTTAGTCTCAACTAGTTTAAGTCCGAGTTTTATGCTCCCCATAAAACCAACCGGTTCTTTTAGTCAATATAGATATAAGATAAATCAAGTCAATTTAGCTTCACTGGTTTTACGTTCCCAGCCTTTAGACTAATAGTTTGATTAGTTGTCATTCTCTGCTAAGATTTTGGGTAATGCCAGTGGAGTTCTGTTATTAGCTAACACGAAATTGGGAAGCAACAGCGAACTTTGATTTGTGAAATAGTAGGTAAGTAATATTTTTTCATGGGTGATCTCTCTCACAGAATTGACTCGTGAGACCGTCTCGCAAACTTTTGTGTTTGTGAAAAACCCTATATATCTGCACGCTGCCTGTCCTTGTTACAGGTTTTGGAATTTTCGATGGCATTTCTGGTGGCAATTCTGCGTTATCTTGGTATGTGACATGTCACACGCTTCTCTTCGTGTGGCCCTTTTTTCGAAACTGATCTTCCATTTCCTTGTCAAACTTGGTCGTTTTCAAATGTTGTCAAAACAGTTTTGGATTGGATTGGATTGGATACTATTTGTAAATGATCTGTGTTGGTACATATACATTCGCCCAAAAAGATTTTTCATTCAATTTTATGGATTGTATTATATCAACTGCTGCTTTTTAAGTTGGATTTATTACGCGAAATAAACCGATAACCAATGGAGATTCTTATGTCTTCTTATGTAAAAGATCAAAACTCAACCCCCACTCAATCGCTAGCTGGGGCAAAGGTGCTATAATCTCATACCAAACCTAAAACGTTTTAAGCAAATAATAAAAGAGTAAATGTTCATGTCAATCAAACATCATGTTTTTGTCACATGCTATAATTTCACAGTTCTACAAATGCTTGCCAAAATCTCCGACTTTCGATACTGTTAGGTGACGGATAGTGAGATTGAAGTTGTGCAATTTAACTCGAAACAAGGTTCGTGTGAGGTTTGTGTGGTGCATATGAGAATGGTTAATTCATTCATTCTACCCAGTCGATTATAAATTTACATATTTCGATTCCGTTCCTTAGTCTTTACCTACCGAATAAACTAGCTTTGGAATAGATGGATGGATTATCTGAGGCTGTATTTGGACTGGTATGTTTAAAAATTCAAAACTATTCCGTGTTTTCGGGTAAATAATTTAGTTGAAATAGCGTTAAAACGAGGACTGGGAAATGGTTTAGTGATTTTTTGAGATAAATATTGTCAAGAAAACGTACTCACTGTATTTATTACATCATCAAATGTATGGTTCAATGGAATTGATAGATTAACTTGTTTGTCTGCAAAACTTATGCGTATTTACATAATTCAAGGGAAATAAATTAGGATTTCCACCATCTGCAAACTTTGTGCTCCCATTTTTTCACACAATAGAGACGGATAGAATGAATAAATAAAAATTTTCACACCAAGGCAAATTGATGCCAAGATTTGTGGTTTAAATGGAACGAAATCACATGTTCCTTATGTGGGTACGTTGGTGGCTTTTGGAATTTTTTCGCCTTATTCCTTATGTGTTAACGATTTTTATATAATCTTACGAATTTATTTAAAAAATTTTTATCTTATTAATGAAGAAAAACCATACTATAACGAATCCAATTGCTGGAACAGATTGATTTTATGTTTTATGATGTGTTATATCAATATCGAAGTAGCTGAAATTTTTGATTCAAAGTGAAGAAAAAAATCTAAAAAACGACCATCACATTTCCAAATTGAAATAGAAAATAAATATTTTTGGGGGATATAAATTATAATTTCCATAACAGAATCCAAAAAATATATATACAGTAACAATGAAGGATCCTCTCCATATCCTTGCCACTCCGCCACGTCCCATTTTCACTTGGCTGTCTTTCTTTTAAACTTCCTCGTTCACTTTCTCCGCAGCAATCAAACATGGCTTTGTACTACAATCTTCACTCCAAATTACTCCGTCTACTCTTCACAAACTGTTTCATTCTGATCCGCCATCTTTCCACGGCGGAGTTCACCGTAGGGGTTAACTACGGCACGGTCGCGGACAACCTCCTGCCTCCTTCTCAGGTCTCTGCCTTTATCCAGTCTCGAACCATCATCGATAAGGTGAAGATTTTCGACGCTAACCAGGACATAATCAGAGCCTTCGCAGACACTGGCGTATCACTCACCATCACCGTCCCCAATGACGAGGTTTTGACAGTCACCAGACCCACAGTTGCCAAGTTATGGGTTGCGAACAACGTCCTCCCCTTCTATCCCGCCACCATGATCATCCGCATCGCCGTCGGGAATGAAATTATGGCCACCGGAGACAAAAACCTCATTGGCCATCTCCTCCCGGCAATGAAATCTCTCCAATACGCCCTCAGACTCGCGGGGTTAACCGACATTCAGGTCTCCACTCCCCACTCACTCGGCATACTTTCCATCTCCAACCCCCCCAGTTCAGGCCGGTTCAGGGCAGGGTACGACCAGGTCATCATCGCACCGATTCTGGAATTCCACAAGCGAACAAACACGCCCTTCATGGTCTGCCCCTACCCTTATTTCGGCTTCAACGAGGAAACTCTGAACTACGCCTTGTTCAAGCCAAACAATGGTGTATTTGATGCGGCCACAGGTCTGAACTACACCAATATGTTTGATGCTCAAATGGACGCAGTTTATTCGGCAATGAAGCGAGTTGGGTACGGTGATGTGGACATCGTGGTGGCGGAAACTGGCTGGCCTTCCGCTGGCGACCCGAATCAGTTGGGCGTTAGTTTGGACAATGCAGTGTCGTATAACTCCAATTTGGTTAAGCATTTGAGCTCCGGTGTGGGGACGCCATTGATGCCTAACAGGACTTTCGAGACCTACATTTTTTCGTTGTTTAATGAGGATCTCAAGCCGGGCATGTCGGAGCAAAATTTCGGGCTTTTTCGTCCCGATTTACGACCAGTCTACGATGTAGGCATACAGCGCAACCCAAAGGTAATGTACGTGTGAAGATATCTCTATCATGAATATTGGCTAGCTGATGCATCAGTACATTTAATTAGACGATGTTAGGAATAAATTTCATGCATATTTTTTTGATAAATATATGGTTCATCTTTAAATCTACTAAATTTTGGGTCTTAATCCACTATGATTATATATTAATATTTGGCAAACAAACAAAGCCAGTCCTTATTCTTGTTTTAATGAACTTCATTAAAGATTTATTTCTCCACAGTCTGCAGCTCCCGCCCCCTTAGCTCCCTCCCCGACGTCAAACTGGGATGCCAAGAAATGGTGCGTACCAAAAGCAGGCGTCACTGATGCAGCATTACAAGCAAATATAGACTTCGTCTGCGGGACGGGAGTTGACTGCAAGCCTATACAGGTCGGCGGCCATTGCTTCAAGCCCAACAACGTTAAATCACATGCTTCGTACGCCATGAACGCATATTACCAAGCCAATGGTCGCCACGACTTTAACTGCTATTTCATCAACACTGGCGTAGTCACGACTTATGATCCGAGTAAGTAATTCTATGGAATGGGAGATTTGGAATGAAATTTGATTAATATTAATCATTATATGGTTTGTGGGCAGGTTATGAAGAATGTGCATATATTGCTTGAAATTAGTAGTAATACTGGGGAAGTTGAAAGTGAACTCATTTGCAGCAATCATTAACTAGTTGGCTTATATTTATCAGAATTTTTAAGCTCCATCGGAATTTTTTTCCTGAACATTTGTGTGTGTGAAAATTCAGATTATTGAAGAAATAATAATATCGTGCATAATTTGTTTCCATTACAGTCGTGTATATACTTTCATGAGTTTGAATTTACAGATTTCAAATCTCTAATAATAAATCTCATGCAAAAACTTGTATGAGACGGTCTCAAAGGTCGTATTTTGTGAGACATATATCTTATTTGTGTCATTTATGATAAAGTATTACTTTTTATGCTAAGAGAATTACTTATTATTGTGAATATCGGTAGGGTTGACCCGTCTCACAGATAAAGATTCGTGATACCGTCTCCTACTCTAAATCTCGTTGGTTTGTTTGGCATATCTTTTTGAATCCAAAATAATTATTTTTTGAGTCACTGTGACCGATTTTAAATCCATCTCAGTGTGCTACCTCAAATCCAAAATTTTCAATTCAATCGGGAAGAAGCCAAATTTTGACTTTCATCAAGCGTCGAACTTGAAAAAATTATAATTTTTAAAATTTGCATTCGTTCGAAATACGATATCCTCGAGATAAGCTTGATAAAGGCGGCAAAAAAGAACAAACAATGGGTCGAGAAGAGAGTGGCCGGTAAAGTAACTCCTCAATCGAAATCAAACCAAAAAACTTCTGCAAAGTGGGCAAGTCTCGTTCTCAGACAACCACATCGTGACACATTCAGCATGAAACATATGCTTGCATGCGATCAACGTGGCCCGAATGTCGCCGTCTTTATATTCCTCAAGACAGATCGTGCAACCGCCACCGTCGAGGCGTTTCTCTGAGTTTTCCTGGATGTATTTGTCGTTAACTATTCTGGAAAACCATCTACGCCACCTTCGCCGCCGTCGTGGCGGTGGTTGATCATATTGGTATTCATAGGTACCTGAATTATTGAAAAGGAACCAAAGAGTAATTACTTTCCAAAAAATGAACATTGCAAACCCGATCTCCAAGCTTAAGATTATTGAGAGTATGATATTTGCAAACAGTTCGGACATGTTTAGGGTTCTAAGGGTACTATAAGATTGAAGATTGACAGGGAATGAGTTATTTCTTTGATCTTCATTAAAATTTATTAATATAAGATGTTTTGGATTGATATACTTCTGCATGCCCGCGCCAATACAATCCTAAACGAAACAGGAACTGAAGTCCAATTTGGATTAGGTTAGGACTCTGTAATCAGTTATGTTGGGGATTTGGATTCTTAATTAATGGGAAATATTTGTAAAATCATCAAACTACTTGAGATATAGATTGCATTCTGCGCACGTAACTTTGTGAATTCACATCAATTATCCACGGTGAAATTATAATTTTGATAATATAATTTATCACTTTCACTTTAGTCCTATAATGTAATTGTTGAAATTTCTGTCTATTTTTTTCTTATCTAAATGTATGAATTAAAAGGAAATATTTTATTTCTAATTAATCTTTGTTTTTTTATATAATACGAAATATAAGTGTTTTGCATTTCTAAACTTGTTTGACATAATCTAATCTTGATATTTATCCTACACAATTTGTTTTTTGTATTTATCTTTAAGATATAGTATCTTAGATTTTAATAGAGTTTTATTCCTAATAAAATCTTGTTTCCATGCTTGTAGGATTGATTTTATGAGAAGATAATAAGGCCAAGATATTGGTGAAGTATATCTACGAAAGATTTATAAAAAACAAGTGTTGCTACTGAGTCTTTCAGAGGATACACAGATATCAGGGTTGAAGATTTTCGTGTGAAGAGTTTGTATGATTGATTCATATACTTTTCGTATTGCTGATTGATTTTGACGACACTCAAGAAAACACTACGTGAAGTGTTGGGTGAAGAGTTTGTTGAATTTTAGTCATATTTCATCGGAGTACTGAGCGATCTTGATCTGGAGGAGAAGACTTTCTTAAAATATATATTTAAGGTTGGTTAAGAGTGGTAAACTTTGAGAACCTCTATCTATATGCCGAAAATTAAAGTCGTCTGATTAATTTTGGTACGTACGCACTGATGTTAATTTCTTTTGGAGCATATTCATTAATTGTGGAATGAATGTATTTCTAATGGGGATCGATGATGAATTATGCCTTTTTTCCCCTTTACTCGGACAAGTTTATGTATAGTTGAAATGATCAACGTATGCTCATAATATTTCTCGTGCTGATTACGGGAAAAAAGAGTAGTCGATTTTTTGTTGAGATAATATAATTTTGACTACAATTTAAAAGATATGATCCAGGTGAAGCTACTTACGTAAACAAATTCAGCAATCCAATCTACCAACCGAGCAGTACGTACCAACAAAAGATTACAGTGCCAAATTGAAGCAACAGTCGTAAATTTCTTGTGAATCCAATCTAAATATATGTGGAGGGGGCATACAATAGATCAAAATTAAAGATTTTGTTGGAGATGAGAAAGAAAAAACATATTTACAAATCAAACTAAAAAATTCCTACACAGCGGGCACGTATCGTTCTCCATCAACCACGCTTTGATGCAGTGCGCATGAAACCTATGGTTACATGCTCTAATTCCGGCGCGGGTGTCGTGGTCTTTGTATTCTTCGAGACATATTGCGCAGCCACCGGGTTCTTGCGGTTTTTCTTGAATGTAAGTGTCGAACTCTATTTGTGCATCTAGTTCTGCATCCACTTGGGGCCGCCTTTCTTGCTGTGTTTGTTCGTCGACGACAGCATGATATGTGATCCAGAATTCAGGCCAAATATCCGGCTCATCATCATTATTAGAAAAACACGATTTAAAAAAGATCCAGAGAGAGCACAACGCGAAGATGATCTCCACGAACGATACTACTGTGAATCCCATATCTGCAAAAGATTTTCTACTGCACAATTATAAGGAATTTTCAGAGAACTCATGAGAAAAAAGGCGTATGTACGTATTTGTACGAGATGCTTTAGGGTTATATATATATAATATATAAACAGAGGTATTTGCGTCCTACTGCATGTCTGCTTTCAAAATCCCGAATGGATAAGGAGTTTTGAAATACGTAAGATTAGGATTTAGGAAAATATATTCAATCTTGATTATCTTAATGAATTATTATTACATGCAGCCGACGATACAGGTGAAACTAGATTTATGAATTTAACTAAATGGCCGACAATAATATTTTCATACCCAGCAATTAATTTTTTTTCCCTCTAGAAACCAAATAAAACTATTTTTTTTTAAATCCCTCCCTAATATTATAACTTTTGGACCCAAAAAAACCATTTTTATAGAAATAAAATGAATTTATTATCTGAAATTCACATCAATTTTTTTTTACTGCGTTTATTGGATTTTAAATAAATTAATCCGATTCAAATAACACTTTGATTAAATTAATAGATGATATATATCCGATTTGTACTTTTATGATAGGAAAAATTGAAAATTTAGTCACTGATGGGTATAAGACCAATTATTTGTTGGATTAATAGAATCGATTGGGCTTAGTGCTATTGAGGTCCAAATCATTGATTATACTTGTAGAAGCCCAAGCCCATTAAGCCCATCAGACGCTCTTAAAAATCTATAAATAGATGAAGCTCTTGGCAATTTGAGGGGGGCTCTCATTTTGATAAAAGTTCTTTAGTTCTCTGAATTTTCTTTGGTCTGCTTACTGACTTGAGCATCGGAGTGTCTACGTCGGGAACCCTCCCGACGTCCACTTAAGGAGTGTTCGTGACGCAGGTGACGCCCCGCAAATTAATTGTATATCGTCTACGTGGATCCGTTTACCAGCCAGGTGAGCTCGTTTACGGGCCACAGTGGACCAATTACTAATCAGTCGGATCTCGCGTGTGCAGTCTACTCGACTCATTTGTTTTAGCTGCATCAGTCACAATCTCTATGCAATTTTGATTATTTAAATTTAAGGAAATTACAATATTTAGTTATATATGTAATTTAGAAAACAACGGATATATGATTTAATTTTTTAACTTAAATTTTTTATTAATACATCATTTTAGCTTAAATTGAGACCCAGAAAGTAGGTTATGCTATATATATACGTTAGTCATATGAATTGATTATATGATAAAAAAATTAGTTACGCAAACAACGTATATCATAAAAATTTACAGTGGAAAAAACGAAGAAAGATATATTTAGAGAAATCATATCAAAGAATTTCTGCAAAGTGGGCACGTATCGTTCTCCGACAACCATGACATGATGCAGCTCGCACGAAACCAGTGATCGCATGCTGTTCTAGCAGCGCGAGTTTCGCCATATTTGTGTTCCACCAGACAGATAGCGCAGCCGCCGCCACTGGGTTCGTTCGAGTTTTCTCCAATCATGCAAGTGTCAAAACACTATCTCCGCATTCGTTTCAAGCAGCCTTTGCTGCACCCCTCGTGCTGCGGGGAGGTGGGCAGTTTCCGGCTCCAGCTGATGGCCTTCGATCCGTCGTGTGGCCATCCAAAGCTTGTAGATGGACCATATTATTATTAGCAGGATGAACCAGAAGCCGTACAATGTGAAAATTATTGCCATCACACTATATATATATATATATATATATATATATGAACCAGAAGCCGTACAATGTGAAAATTATTGCCATCACACTATATATATATATATATATATATATATATATATATAACAAAAACTTAAGTGCGATGATCTCACGGTCAATTTTGTGAGACGAAAATTTTATTTGAGTCATCCATAACAATATATTATTTTTTATGCCAAAATTATTATTTTTATTGTAAATATGAACATAGTTAATCCATCTCACAAGTAAAAATCCGTGAGATCGTAGTTACGAAGCAAACTGTTCGTTGAGATATTGTTATTTAGTTTTAGATTAGGACTAGGAGACAAAATATTTTTTGCCGTAATAATTTATTAAACAGATAATATTTTTTAAATAACTATTTTACAAGTATTTATATATATGTTATCAAAAATTTCTAAAAATAATACATTTTTTATGAATGATATTTGTACGTAATTTCCAACATAAAAAAGTCTAATATAATGTCTATAGGTGTAAGAAGGTTTTATTTTTATTATAAGAAAATTAAAATATATTGTCCATCTTGTTTAGTTCATCATTAATATATAAAGTTGCAACTAAACGATGATTTCTGTTAATTGTAATATTTACTAAATTTACCAAATTGTTAAAAGTTTAAAATATATATATTTTTATCTCAAAAAAATTATATAAAGTATTTTTTTAAAAAAATATCCATTATGCAAGACAAATTGCAGATATTGTTTGAGATTATATAATATCCGGCTTAAGTACTAAATTTTTAATTAAATAATTTGACTTCTAAGTTCAAACTACTCAGAGCAGGGGTTATCATAAAAAATACGAAAAATTGCACTTTTTTCATATATGTTTATTTTTATTTTTATTTTTTGTGATTTTGGTTCTTTATATTATCAAATTTCAGTTCTAATCCGTTTTTTTTTTTTTGTTTTTTTGTTTTCAGCTTTAATCTTTTTTATCTGGAACCAATACGGCAAATGAATTATTCGTATTTAATGAAGATATAGATTAATTATTAAATGATCAATAGAATTCCACGAGAACTTGTATGATCAGGTATTGAAGCGGATACGATTCTAATGTTTAACTCATACGATTGAACATATTTTATTTAAATCAGTGAACAAGCACTCATAATCCAATGTAAACTAATAATTATTACACATATGAATAATGATCATAATCATTAATAGATTAAGTTGATTCATAAAATTTTGTTAACATTTTTAATTATTGTTTGGATAACAATAATGCAATTATATTAAATATATAACTTGTAGAGATAATATGTGAATTTTTAAAATAGATCAGATATTATAATTACAAGCAAACCATATTATAATTACAAGCAAACTATATGAAAATATTATTCATCTAAATAAATAAAGTATTTTTGTAAAAATTAATTAGTGCCATAAAGTTGTACCACTGAATGTCTCAATATTTATATATAGTATATAGATTAGCATTTATATTTCAACTTTTTTGAATCATCATGAGTATGATTATGATAATGATGAGCCACACAAGGGAAAAATCTTGATCTCTCCCAAATGTATATCTTTAAAATATAGGTTTTGAATTTTTTTTACAGATTTAAAAAATCTAAAGGGAAAACTATTTACTTTGATCCCAAATGTATATCTTTAAAATATAGGTTTTGAATTTTTTTTACAGATTTAAAAAATCTAAAGGGAAAACTATTTACTTTGATCCCGAAAAGAATATAATATTTATATTTAAATGTTACCTAGGTCATATATATATATATATATATATATATATATATACACACACACACACACACACACACACACGCAGACACACATTTATTGTTCAAACGTTTTCCATAAACACGTACATCAATCTTGCCCCAAGTTTTTCATACGAAATAAAATTTACAAACACAGAAGATATCGGCCATCACCCATCACATAAATCCAGCAAGGAATTTGTGGCCAATGGCTGCCTTTATTCCATTAGCTTCAATCGCGCACACTTGAATATTTATATTATATTATATGTATATTATATAATCACTTCTCCATCTTGGGGCATATATATATATATATATATATATATATATAATATGTTGAATCAATCAACATTTGCAAGGATTGCAAGAGCAATTCGGTCCACACTTGCAAGTGTTGCCTCCTTCTGCGCCAAAGCTTTTCTCAGATCCCTCAAAGAACCTAAAGAAAACATTTTTTTTAACAAAAAAACATATTAAATCATATTCTTGTAGCCTAAATTGTATTCTTCTACTAGAGTTTTTTCGATCATATATCTTAGCTTACATCTTTACAGGCGCGACGCCTTCGACGATGGTTGCAGTCGTGCTCTTCTCGACATCTGGGTACATGCCACATCTGGAAACATGTATTTCGATCCGATGATAAAATTATACATAAATTTTTCTAATTTAATTAAATTGTGATGAAAGGGAATGAAATCTTTAATTACCCACAGCCGTTGCCACACTTGCAGCCCGAACCACAGCTACAATTTCCTCCACAGCTAGACATTTTCTTCAACCCAAAGAATTATTCTATGAAATTTTATTCACGTTGTTGCTCTTATTGTACGAGTGGTAGCTCCTATTTATAGAGCCATATCCATATTTTTTTTATTGGTCAACAAATTAAATGTTCGCGTACACGGAACTTGTAAGGGATGATAATTTTTAAAATATTTAATATGTCTCTTTCAGTTTAATTTCTTAGATTGTTTCATTGTTTGAAACTAATATGATTATCTTGTAATGATCGTGGAAAAAAAATGGTAGTTGAAAAATAAAATTGATTAAGTTATAACTTTTTATTTAACCCTTGTACACGTTATTATATATATATATATAAGCTTTTCAATAATTTTTTTTTATCTAATTACTTTGTTGGGTGCAATAATTGTCCTTGCTTGGTAGAGCGATCGAACCGTGGTGCTTGAACTGCTGTGCGGTTTAAAAGATTTGAGTTGCACAATTACTACTAACTATAACTTTTGGTAAAGCGGTAAGCACTCGGTCCTACAATTGGTATCAGAGCCAAGGTCACGGGTTCGATTCTCATGGATTGCAAGTAGTGCAATTATTGAGAGGAAGATTGTTGGGTGCAATAATTGTCCTTACTTGGTAGAGCAATCGAACCGTGGTGCTTGAGCTGCTGTGCGGTTTAAAAGATTTGAGTTGCACCATTACTACTAGCTATAGCTTTTGGTAAAGCGGTAAGCACTCCGGTCCTACATACTTGGAACAAGAAACTGAAATATTATTTGAATTAAAATAGTTTGGGGTCAGAGTGAAAAAAATTGAGTCGACCTTAAGGGGGGAGGGGAAGTTGTTTTGAGTATTTATTGAATTAAATAATATTGCTTATAGCTGAATTTGTCCATATGCATAATTAATTAGTTCTTGAGTGCTAAGCAAATTATATTTAATCAATTAACTAATAATAATTTACATATACATGTAATTAGAGAACGAAAAGAGGTGAGAAGCATGCTGCTAATTATTATTTGACTTTGTTTTATATATATATGGTCCCATTTTCTAAGTATATTTATTATTATCCATCCCACCATTAGTGCTTGAAATCATCGAACCATCTTTTATTGTGAGTTGAAAATAGACCCTAAAAATAAGTTGATTTGACATCGTGAAATAACTATGAAAGATACATTGATTTTATAAAAAAATCAACTTTGTATGAGGTGTAACTATTTTATTTTATGTTAAGACGGACGTTGATATTCTCGATGAAAATTGATCAAAATTATTAATGAAAAATGCATGATTAAAACTGAAATATGACGATATAATATGATCAAGATCGCACAGAAATAAATATACAAAAGTAAAAATACAATTTCCCTAAATCATAGGAGTGAAAGTTAAGAAGATGAATATAATATGCTCTAATTATTAAAAAAATACAGAAGATCGTGATATTATTATGTACACCAAAAGAACAAAGAACAAAATTTCTTGTAAACTAAACTATCTATTATTCTCTAGCAAGCAAAATTTCAACATTTTTGGTTAAAGAAAAAGAAAGAATTATAATACTTTCTAACTAATATACATGAAAATGTTATTTGCCTTCCTTTTGAGTGGAAATTCAAAACTCAAAAACACACAAGTTCTTCCACAAGGTCATCAAGAATCATGTCTTCCAGTTCAAGACCAATACACTCGCTCTCGAACTGAAGATTCATCCACCTATAGTCGTCCTTCAAGTCGCAAGCCATAAGACGATCCAACGATTGCTTCTCATCCGTCCTCAGATTCAGTAATTTGCCTATGCTCTTGCTCACCTCCTCGACTATGTGGTTTCCTTTTGGAAATGGTCGAACTTGGCAACTCGACAACAACGGTTTAGGATAATATGGGAGGGAAACATCATATGTTTCAACTAACGTTTCATTAACCAAATCGAAGAGCATCTGATGCTGCCAACATGAGCTGCAGAAATCTTGCCAACTGGTTAACTGATCGTGCTCATGTGGCCAGCAAGCTTCCACGTCCTCGAGTATTTGTGGGCTTAGTGGCTGGTCTGATGCGTGCCACGCTCTTTCAGATGCGTCTATTGCTATGCCAGATTGATCAAGAATAAGTCTCACATAACCTGAGTCTGTAGTGTGCCCAACACTTTTGACAAACTTGTCTGTTTATTAAAAAAAAAAAATCTCCATTAAAACCAC
This sequence comes from Primulina tabacum, assembly GCF_025594145.1. NCBI lineage: Eukaryota > Viridiplantae > Streptophyta > Magnoliopsida > Lamiales > Gesneriaceae > Primulina > Primulina tabacum. Next base: position 6,835,756 of record NC_134557.1, read on the forward strand.
TTCTATATCGAGTCTAATGTAAGATTAGATCAAGTACATCATATGGAAAATTTAATGATTAGGGTATAGCTTTTACCGAAAACGAGAGAATCTGAACAATACCTTCAGAAATTTTAAGCTGTTCGGAACCAGATAATTTTTCTTGTGAAATGGTATACGAGTCTGGAATCGAGCAAGGATCAGAGCCATTGATACTCTCCTGCACACAAATGAAATCGACGCTTGTTGGTTTTCGTGCTTCCTCTTCGAAATCTTCCTTTTTTTCACCACTTTCATCAGTAGCATTCAAATTTAAGCCTGAATCATGGTCCATCTTTTGCATATCATCCACTGATTCTGTTTTGCATTCGACTGTCTCAATCAAATCCAGTGGCTCCTTCTCTGAATCGCTTGCAACTAGTCTGACTACGTTTTCTTCGTGTTCCACAACATCTTGACGAAAACTATCATCTTTTTCTATTACAAATGAGTCATTTAGAAAAGCATCGTCACCAGCTACCCCGAGATTTAAATTCGAATAAAAAGAATAAACATTTGACAGGGAGCGGGAGCGTATCCTTCTTGAATACATCGAAGCATGGCCATTTTCGTTAGTAAACCTCAAGCTCCTAGACAGATTCAACTTGGCTTCTGTTCCATAACTGTTCTCGAACAACCGAGCATATTTATCTAGTGATTCATTTAGAGAAGAACTTCTGCTGTGGGAATAGTTCCTCAAAGTATTTTCACCAACTCTGCCCATAGTAGTTTCTTCCCTTATATCAACAACGCCTTTTGCAATATCTGAAGGTGCCATCCATTCGTTTCTTTGTTGTATTTCCCCTTTCATCAGTGAATCTCGATCTTTTTCTTCCGAAAGTGCTAATTTTTGTTCTAGACTAACAGCTTGCAATTTTTGCCCTTTAGGGAATGACCAAGTTTCCTTCTGCTTGTCTGCAAGTTTACTAGGCTTGAACTTTAGTCTCTGCGAAAAATTAAGATCAGGGAAAGATTTCGATTTGCTGAACTTTAATTTTTCATTCGAAGCGAGACCATTATGGGAGAAACGAGTGACTCTTTCATCAGAAACTTGCAAACTTCTTGCAAACAACTCCTTGTCGATCTTGAGCATGTCCAAGAAATCAATCTTCTCTGACGATCCAATGTTAGCAGCACTTAAGATGTCGGATTCTCCTCCACTTGCCTCATTCTTGGTCTGAGTCATATGACTCATATCCACTGATCGAGGGGCAGAGTTCTCTACTTTACTGGGAATGAAAATGATCGGATTTTTCCAGTCTGTGCAGATTTTACTGATGCTATCATCAAGAGACTCCAGATGGTGTATGGAATAAGTTCTCTGTAATCTAGATTTGAACAAGAAACCTTCTTTGCCTTGTGCATCGTTGCTTTCCTTATATATCTCTTCCGCGATCAATGCTTTTATGCGTGATTTGAGAGATCGTTTGTTGTTTCCACGAGCTCTTTTCATTTTCTGATCAAACAAATGGATATAAACATCAGTCTCTGGTTCAGCCAAACTGTTGGGAAATTCACATTGTTACAAGTTAACAAACACGAGAACTTACAAGAAATGGACTCTGTTTTTCATCCAATATCTTTTCAGCTTCACAAGAATCGTGAGCAAGCAAGTTCGCTTTGGGACTCCAATCGTCTACAAACACATAAAACCAATAAGAAAACGTGTGATAATCTGAGCTCGTAAACTTCTACTAAAAAACGGTTAATGTTGAGGAGAAACACTTGTTTTCATTACTCTCATGTTGTTATTTTATGTGGCACAACAAATAAAAGATGGCAGCTACACTGTTATAAATCTGAAATATTTGATTAATTTGCATTGTTACAGTCAACCATAACTTTTCAGTGACTATAATATAATATTCATTCTCACATGTTAGAAACATTGCAATGGTTTTAACATGAAACAACAGTGTACAACCACAAAATGTTAAAGCTATCTCCAAGAGGGAAATTGAAGCCCGGGCCTACTAAATGAGCTAACATATGCAAAACAGTTAGTTTCTCGTATGACTGCTTTTGATCTATACCTGTTTGGCCTGCATATTTGTTATGGTGGATCATCTTCCTGGTGTTAGAATGCCAATGATGATAGTCGAGAACGTTGATGAATCCCGAAATGCAACCTGGCTGCTTATGATCATGTTCGTCGCCTATGTGCTTCGTCCAGAAATGCCTTCCCATGTTACGAATCCTCCTTCCTAAAAACTTGGGGGGTTTTCAACTGTTTTAACTCGTTCAACCCAACCTGATTAAATAAACATTCCACAAACATATTAGTTAATATTTTTTAAACCACAAATCTGACTTGTTCTCACAGATCATAGGAAAAACATTTACCAGGAATTGTTTCTATCTTTATCCTTCAAACCATGATGTGTGAAAATTTGACTATGAAAAGACAACCTTAATTTTCTAAACAAAACTTTACTCGTTCAATCAGAAAACATCACAAACTGATCATCACACACAGAAGCACGGCTGCCTTTACCGGTTACAAGTACGAATTTATTCCTTCATGGCTTCGAGCTCAATATTAAAACTCAGCCTTGTTATAGAATCTCCTCTGTTTGTGTATATAAAAAGAGGAGGGGTGATGAAAAGGAAAGAAATAGAGCTTAAGAAAAATCACCCAAAAACGTATCTTAACACAAAGTCTAACAAAAAAAATAGGGAGCTGAAAAGTCTTAGAAATTCGGGGGGGAAAAAAGGGAACAAAAACAAATGAAACGCAGAGAAAAGTTTATAACCTTCTTGGACAGAGAACTGCGCGAGATTATGAGCTATGGCGGGTGAGTAACATATAAGTTGGAGGGCTTCAATACCAAAGATATAACTGCAACTACCATCTATATATAAATATATACGTTTATAGCAAAAGCATAGAATATAATTGGTTTGTAGATATCAATGTAACCTTTCTACTGTATAAATGGATGTACATATAAAATAAACAAACAGAAGAAAGAAAGATAGAAAGAAAGGAAAGGGCAGAGCCAGAATCGTGTATCACTCTCTGCTTTGGAAAACGACCAGAAATCAGTCGCCAAAGCTTAACTGGTCAACGCTTCTAACCTTTATTATTATTATATTATTATTATTAAATATAATATGTCATGTTGGCAACTTTAGGTAGCGGTTTGGAGATGGAAAAATATGTTGCCTGGTTTTTGTTTTATTTCTTTATTTCTTTCTTTCTTAATAAATATGTCATTTTTCTCATATTCTTGTCTAGATAGGTCCCTTACGAGACGATCTCAACAAAAAAAATTTATGAGAAGAGTCAACCCTATCGATATTCACAATAAAAAGTAATATTCTTAACATAAAAAATAATTTTTTTTTCATGGATGACCCAAATAAGATATCATATCATAAAATATGACCCGTGACAATATCATTTTTATCAATAAATTATCACGCGTCATGATTGTTAGGTTATAAAACAGCCAATAAAAAAAAATTACTAAAAGTTTTCTGATCTAAATACTTAAAATTACAAGTAGATAGCCAACTTGCTAGTAATTAGAAAATTAATATTATGTTGTTCGAAATTAGGAAAAGTTCGGACCAACTACCGTTAGTTAAGTGTGCCTTTGCTTATTTTTTTTATTTTTATTTTCCGAGTTCATCATGCTTAGCGAGTGAGGCATAAGATTTTGTGTGATCATACAAAGAATTCTAAAATTTAATAATTTCCAATTATTCATATATTTATAACATCCAAGTTTATATGAGATTACTAGCAATAAGTAATTCCTAGTGTCTATAATTATTGTTTTTAAAATAATCATGTAATCATATGATCGTCAAAGAGAAGTTGTACGTGATTTTCGAATCTATTTTATCTTAAATATATTTTTGGAATTTAAAAAGTAATAATTCTTAATGAGTTGGATTGGATTGATTCACTGGAATGGTCGTGGTATTGGTCGCATGTAACCACCATTCCTATTCCAGTTATGTTGTGGAACGATATGACATGTTTTATAATAAAAAAAGGTTTAAAATCTTCATAAAATTAGTAAAAATATAATAAATATTACTAGCATTAATAATAATCTATCAAATATTTTACTATTTTTAAGAGATGTTATTATATTGTACTTTTCATGTTTTGAAACTAAATATTATTGTAAACTACATGGTTAGTATAGCTTTTGATAGAACGACAAACGTATGATTTGCAGTTACTTTAATCTCAAATTTAATTAAAATTTAAATCCTCAAAATAACAATTAATTACCGTTAGTGATTAATCGATATATCTGATTAAATTTCAAACCGATGCAGTTATACTTATTAATAAGATGAGCGTGAGGAATGGTCCTAAGAGTCAATTCAATTCAACTCAATTCAATTCAATTCGAAAGTCACTCTCAGCGGACCGTCACGAAGAAAAAAAATGAAAATAGGAATAAATAGAAGTCCACATTTCCTAGAAACTAATTTTTATTTTTTATATAATCTATCATGATAAATGAAAGGAAACACTAAATTTAGTTAATTACTTATATTATTATATTAAACATAAATACTAGAGGACAGCTTTAATTTGTTGCTATATTCGTGTGATTTTTTAAATCAATTGAGCGGAAACCATTTAGTATATCAAATATATTACTAGAAATTATTTTTTTTAGAAGAATAGAAGATAATAACGCTTTGAATTTTCAAAATTCAATATCAATTGACAAATTTATAATATTCAATATCATGTGTTACGAAAACGATTGGTTTTAATTAGACTGCCACCTTAATAATATCGTGTCTTATAACCAACAAAGGGTTTAGAAATATGGCCAGCCAAATTGGGCTAACTGAAAGTGACTAAAAATACATTGGATAAAAAAAATTTATTAGAAATTCCAATATGGTGACTAAAACAATATTCAATTAATAATAATTTATGTTTATATTTTTTAAAGTATGTCTATTGTGAAATCGTTTCACGGGTCTATATCAATTAGACAAGTCGATAAACTTATGTCTACCATGAAATTATATTTTTTCATGATTTGTGTCGAGTTGAATATTTATCTCACAAAATTGACTCGCTCACATGAGTTTTTGTGATTTTTTGGTGGATTAGATGTGTGTTGTGTGCATGTTTAAATATTAAAGTAGAAAATTGGTCGGGTTTACAAGTCTAAAGTTGCAACTTTCTAGATGGATAACAAATCAAAGTTTAGTTTGAAAATTTCTTGAATTGACCAAGTCTTGCATGCAACTTTCGAAATAAATTAAATGAATTCTTTAAAAAAATAAAGAAAATAGAAAATCATGTGTCATTCTCACTTATCCGCTACCCCGGCCCTTTGTTAGTTTTTATACTTCGTTCTTGAAATAACTAAAATTTAAAATTGATAGTAATTTAATTTGTTAGCTTGAATTTTTATAATAATACATTGTTAGGATATCACAAATTTATATTAACCGTTGACATACGAGATATCGAAAGGATTAAGTATCTTATGTGACATTTCACAAATTTATTTTTGTGAGGCGGGTTGAGTATGTCTATATTTAGAGTGAAAATGATAGTTAACATAAAAAATAATGTTTTTCATTGGTCGGGTTGAATAGGAGATCCAATCCGTATTACAAAATTGGCTCATTAGACGGTCTCACTGAATTTTTGTGTATAAAAAAGGGATAAAATTATAAATTCGAAAAAGAGAATATCAGAATCAAAGTAATTGTTTCCAGAAAAATTATGCATGGAATGCAGGTTGAGATTGTATAAATGGATTTACAAATATAATTTTTTTTAGTTCGAGTCAACCTACGGGCTAGCTAGTAGCTACCAACATACATTATATTAAAATACAAATTGAAATTTTATTTTATTCTATTTTCGATAATTTTAGTTGTTATCATTATAATAAAAATAAGATTAAAATATTGAAAATATTCCGATAATGGTTGATATTAATTTTTTTTTAATTTTCAATGCATCGCTAGTTGTATAAAAAGGATTAAAATTAATTATATCGTTACGAAACTAATTGTGATACTCGGAAAGATTGGAAGAAAAAAAATAATGGTAGTAATAAATAGTTAACTCATTATTAAAATTGTTAAATACCAAAAACTTCAAATTTTTATATATAAACTATAAAGGACGAAAATGAAAATTTATCAAATATTAGTTCAAACAAACATATGTCGAATTAAAAAAAATCTAAGTTGATAATTATACTTAAATATTTTCAAAAATCAGATATTTATATTATCATATAAAGAATCTGTCACCAAAAAGACGTCTTTTATTTCCAAAATTGTCCTTACACCAACATTTCTTTTAATAATAACATTTCAACTTATTTTTAATATCACCCTTTCAAATTGCACTATGATCTTTCACTAATTTCCGTCGATTATTATTAAATTAATTATAAAAAATATAGCATTTCATAAAGTTATAAAATATTATATAAATTACTATTATAATTTTACACACACATCAACGTGTATATAATTTACCAGCGTATAATTATTGTTAGAACCTTTATACAATATAAAATCGTGACAATTTTTATCACGTATGGGAATAAAAAAGCAATTGCCGAAGTATTTCATTATCGGGCCAAGTTTTGGAAGGCCCGACGTTAATAGCCCAGTATTAGAATAGGTGGTGATCTATGATTGCATCTCACTGTAAGTATTTACAGCCAAGTGAATAAATTACTTGAATTATATTCGATTTATTATTGTTGTTCAATAGGGTGATGTTACATCGAGAATTATATAATATCGTTTGGCGTAAATGTTGAGATTCAATGTCTATAAATTATTTCGAGTTTGACTCAAATTTTACAATAATTTGAGTTTGAAAAATAGTTGCGTAATACTTATTAATGTAGCCAAAAAAAATTGTTATATGAATTAAGTAAATTCAGAGGAATACGAGAATGTTGGATCGTAGAATGTATATGACACACATGTGAAGCCTAAAAAAATTTGATGGATCGTCACATTCATCACGAACAAAACGTGAGAAACATTGGAAAATGCTCCGACTCTCAAGTCAGCACTAAAGAGAGACCAAGAGCAAAATATACGCAAATGAAATCTCACCTTTGAAATAGGTCAATTTATAGACTTAACAAGAGTTCAATGCAATTGAACCTAGGGCGAGCTTTTATTAAAGTCACAAAAATAATAGTTAAATAAAAAGTAGGTTCAATTTTAATGGACTAAACAATTATATTGACTAAATAATTATAATAAATTTTTTGAGAGACGGCCTTATGAGCAACTTTTGTGAGCTGTCTTTTATTTAGGTAACTCATTACAAAATATTATTTTTTATGTCAAAAATATTATTTTTTTATTGTAAATATAAGCATGATTGACTCGTTTAACGAATAAAGATACGTGATATCGTCTCAACAATAACCTACTCGATAATTATATTGGATTATAAATTATAATTCATAACTTATAATTCAATTTATTGTCAAATCTTTCATAACACCATCTAATCTCACTCTTGGAACGTTTACAATAGCATAAACCGAATTAAATACAACAAATAATTACATCACGGAAAAATTAAAAATAAGAGGAGAAGGGTAGGGGTGCCTACAAATTGACCGATTCACGAGATTTTTGAGCCGAATTGATAAATATTTGATTTGTATTCGAATTTATCGAGCCAAAATCGAACATGTTCGAATTTCTTTCAAGCCAAACTCGAGCTAAAATTATTTTGTTCGATAGCTCGTGATCTTTAACTTTTTGTTAATACAATATAATGATATAATATATATAGAGCATTTCGAGCTTTCAAACGAAGTTCTCGAACTTTAATATACGAGCAATAGTTCAAATAGTTCATGAATAAGTTCGAATATTTCGAGCCAAACTTGATCTCAAACTTGAATTTTAGCTCGAGCCAAGATATTTGAATTTTTCGAGCTTCGTATCGAACTCGAATTTGAATATACTTAATTTGAGTCGAATTCGAGCTTTAATTTTTTTATTATTATTTGACTCGATTCGGTTTGTTTGGATCCGAGAAAGAGAAAAGCGTATAAAGCGTGTTGGCTCTTGGTGATTAAATAAGCGGGGGAGAGAAGCAAAAAAAAAACGTCTAAGTCGTGTCTATCTATGACAATTGAGACTCCAAAAAATTAAAGGAAAAAGGATATTCAGCTCGCGCTCTCTCTCTCTCTCTCTCTCTCTCTCTCTCTGAGTAGCATAAGTTCTACGCGTCTATCTATTGCATATTTGCATTTCTTCTGATAAATTATATTTGTTTCCAATGGACGTCGGTTTAGGTATTCACACTAATGGCGAATTGCGATCAGAATCAATCGTTCCCTTTGAAAACCGGCGGCGAGTGGAGGCACTGGGTGATCTATGCGTTCTGCCGGATGAGATCTTGTGTTCTATATTAGCGAATCTCACGCCTCGTGATGTTTCTCGTCTCTCCTGCGTTAGCAGGTATGGTCGTCGATTCATCTTGTTTTCTGGTTAGATTAGATTTATAATGTTTTCAAAATTTCCGCCTGCAGTCATCATAGTGAAGATGGATAGACGATCAGATTTAATCGCAGATATATAACCAGGACTAATACGATTTGAAAAGAAAAAATGGCGTTCTTAACGTAAAACATTTTTTGTTTTGTTAGGGGATAGACTTTTAACGAGCACTGTAGATAAGAATTCAGCAAATTCGCGAAGCTCTCTGATGTCTTCTTAGATTGTTTGGAACTCAATTTCCTAGATTTTGTATATCTGGATTGACCTGTATAAGCGAATTTTTCATGTCCATTACGTGCTAATTGTTGACTTCTGAAGAGCAGAGAACTTTCAACCTCAATTTGTTCACATAAGAATGGCCATTGAACATTGTCTTTGATAGCCAGGGTATGTTATACCCTGTATAATGTGGCTATGGCCATTGACCCTTAATTCGTCAAAACATGGGGTGGAGCCTTACTCATATTATCCAAGGGTATCGAGGGATGAGGGAGTTTTACCTAGAGCATAGCCATAACCTAAGAACGTCAATTGTTTCATGTTACGCCTGTTAAACTGTGAAAGAATGATTATATGTTGTCTCATCTTGTACTCTATAAGTAGTACAACTTAAGCCATAGTTGCTCTGACACATCTAAGAATGCTGCATATTCTAACTTGAATACATAACGATGAAATTGTGGAGGATATTAACTATTCAATAGGATTAAACTGGACTCCTGTTTATTTTATGCATTTGTTGTTTGCACCATCTTGTTCATGTATACGTGCACACCAGGAACTTGGCTGTTTCTCTAAAAAATTATTTGGCTCCAAGTGTATTGAGATATTTAATTGATAATAGTTACAATAAAAATAATAATAGTTATAGTAATAATAATAGTAATATATTCTGCATAATTTTATAACGAGAATAATATCTGAATCTTTCCATCTAGATTCCAGAAGAATAATGTTTCCACTCTTTCTGGGGAAAATCCTTTTATTGCTGGTTGGGTGTGCTTATTCCATTTGTGAAGGAAACAAATCGGAAGAGTTTTTCTTTATCCCCTACTTTGGCAATTTAATTTACTTTCAGATACAATGACCTTCGGAGAAGATACTAACCATGTACTTCAAATTAGACAAATTGTTGAGTATCTAAAACTTCGCCCTTTGCCGTTCTTGTAATTTTATCTGTAAATTGATGTTTTCCCCATACTCTGTAGGCTTATAAAGATTCAGAAACTTTCATTTTCATTTTAATATTTCTATGTTGATGAACAGTTCAGTAATTTATCTTCTTTTTTTTCGCAGTGTGATGTATATATTATGCAGTGAAGAGCCCCTTTGGATGAGTCTATGCCTTCGCATCGTTAATCGCCAGTTGGAGTACAAAGGCTCGTGGAAGAAAACAGCTTTGCATCAGTATATGTTTTGTTGTTTTTTTTCCCTTTGTTATCACTTCTCTACTATTCTTCCATTGAGTAAATTTTATAGAAGTCTGATAGTTTCATCTTATATCTCAGACTTGATTTGCCCCTTGTATATGTTGAAGAGTCTCAAAAGAAACCATTGCACTTTGATGGTATTCAAATTTAGAATCTTTGTTTTGTTTTATTTTATTTTTTGCTTTTGCGTGATGATAACGGCCTACCTGTTTTGATGGTCTTATCACCTCTTGCAGGATTCACTTCTTTATTTCTATACCAGAGGTTGTACCGATCTTATACCACATTAAATGGATTTAATTTCGATAGTGGAAATGTGGACAGAAAGGAGAATTTCTCTTTAGAAGAGTTTCATGAGGCATATGATGGTCAAAAACCAGTACGTGAGCAGTAATTTGCCATCAATATCATATTTGCAGTATATGCATGAAAAGTGCTATTTATTTACCTAACCATATTTACTTTCAAAACATTGTTAAAACTACACGATCCTGATGGGTTATTGTTCCACTGGGCTGTATCTTTTCTATCGATTCTTTATTTATTTAACTTTCTTCTTATTCCCACTAGCGTGGAGCAAAATTTTTTTTTGCTTCAATTAGGAAAAGATTAATGTACAATTTACAAATTTGTGGTCACTGCTCGGTCTTGTTGATCTGTCATTTGCTTGGTGTTTAAGACAGTGATGTACTTTAATTTCTCAATTTTTAACAGGTTTTGATCAATGGATTAGCTGATAATTGGCCGGCGAGGAAATCATGGACAAGTGAACTGCTTTTATCTAGATACTCTGATACAAAGTTTAAAATATCGCAGAGGAGTTCAAAAAAGATCACTATGAAGTTCAAGGATTATATTTCGTACATGAATGTTCAGCATGACGAAGATCCTCTATATATTTTTGACGAAAAGGTCTGTTAATTATACTCATTATTCGCAATTCAATGTTGAATTTCTTGTCATAGTTGGTACAATTCTCTAATTCTGTTAATGCAGTTCGGGGAAACTGCTCCAGACTTATTGAAGGATTATAGTGTGCCCCAGCTATTTCAGGAAGACTATTTTGATGTTCTTGATGGCGAGCAACGGCCACCTTTTAGATGGCTCATAATTGGACCAGAGAGATCTGGGGCCTCCTGGCATGTTGATCCATCTCTAACTAGTGCTTGGAACACACTCCTTTGTGGCCGTAAAAGGTAATTAATGTGGTTGACATTGAACTATCCTCATGTCATGCAACTTGCTCTCTCTTCGATAGTTTTCAGTTCTGCTTCAGATTATGTATTTTCGAAAGTAATATCATATATCTTTAATAGGTGGGCAATGTATCCTCCGGGGAGAGTTCCATTAGGAGTGACTGTACATGTAAACGATGAAGATGGTGATGTCAATATTGAAACACCCTCTTCGCTTCAGGTATTGTCTGCAAAGATCTGCACTTTCTAAGCCCCTTCATTTTCTTTTTCCATATTTGTATTTTTTCCAAGTGTTGACATATTTTCGCAGTGGTGGCTGGAATATTATCCCCTTCTGTCTGAACATGACAAACCGATAGAGTGCACCCAGCTTCCTGGCGAGACGATATACGTTCCCAGTGGGTGGTGGCATTGTATATTAAATTTGGAGACGACCATTGCTGTCACGCAGAATTTTGTGAATTCCAAGAACTTTGAATTTGTATGTTTGGATATGGCTCCTGGTTATCGACATAAAGGCATTTGCCGGGCAGGATTGCTTGCTCTTGATGAAGATGGTTTTGAGGATGTTCAGAAGAACGCTGTTAGAATGGATGATGATGACCTCACTAGGATAGAGAAAAGGGCAAGAATATGCCATTTCATTGAGAATAGATGCAATGGGAATGACACCGAGGGACTGTCAACAAGTTGCAGTCTGGATAATCTAGAATATTCTTATGATATAAATTTCTTAGCTACGTTTGTTGATAAAGAGAAGGACCACTATAGTTCTTTATGGAGCTCTGGCAACAGCATAGGACAACGAGAAATGAGAAATTGGTTGTGCAAACTTTGGATCGGAAAACCAGGACTTAGAGACCTAATATGGAAGGTATTTCTTTTCTTGTTGGATGATGCAAACTTTGTCTAGCTTGAATCCTAGCTTTTGCATAAATTTCACTTGAATATATTTCATGTTCCAGGGAGCCTGTCTATCACTCAGTGCTGATAAATGGTTTGAACGCGTGGGAGAAATTTGTGCTTTTCACAACTTGCCCTCTCCTGTCCATGATGAGAAACTTCCTGTTGGCACTGGTAGCAATCCTGTAAGTTTTGTACTAAGATTTGCTTCCAAGGGATTACAAATTCTCTCGTCTATTGTTTGTGGTAGAAATAAAATTCATATTTGAGATAAAGAGGTGAATATTGTAATCTAATCTAAAAGATTATTAGAGTTCTAGCCCTTGGGCACTGTGTCGTGGATATATTTCTTTACGGCTGAACCACATAGATATTGTATTGCGTTATGTACTTTCTTCACCATGTCCCAACCTATTTAAGGTACAAAATGGTGTTGGAGCAGGAATCTTGAACTGTGGTTTTGTTTCTTGGGTGCTGTCTAAACTTCTATCCTTAAAAAAAACAGAGGGAGGGGGTTGCTGCCGACCTTAACAATTACTTAACCAAAACATTTGCCCTTTTCACTGCTAACGTGAACAGGAACCATATGGCATTTAAAAACAACATGATTCTGCCTGCCAAACTGACATGTTCAAATGGTGGAATTGTTGGTGATTTTACTTTGTGTGTCTGATCTATACTTTTGTGAGCACAAACATAAAGATCGTGTGTTGTTGATTAACAGAAGATCTCTGCTCACCTGCTTTGTCTCGCTGTTTTGAATATGAAGATTTTTTTCAGTACATTTTTGTACTTATAAAATTGAGAGTTAGTGTTAAAAGTCAAATAATATATTATGAAATCATAATTATATTGTATTTTTTTTATATAATTTATGTTTAGGAAAGGTTTTCCACCATATGTACGCTAATCTGTTTTTCTCTATGTAAAAAAGCGATGATGACAATCTAAACCAAGAGAGACTCATAGAGTTTTAGCCCTCTAGGCATTGTGTCATGGATGTAGATCTTTATGGTCGAACTACGGAAGTCTTATGTTGTGTTGCATGCTATATTAGCTAGATTTTTACCCATCTAAAATTCAACAGTTTGATTCATATTGATTATCTTCTCTCAGTAGCTGAGCTAAATTCTTAGTAGGAAGAAGTAATAAGCACTACTGGAACTGACAAAAATGCTGTACAATTTATTACAGGTCTACCTTTGTGCTGACTATGTAATAAAAATATTTGTTGAAGGAGGCCTGGAAGCATCGCTTTATGGTTTAGGCACTGAGGTATGATTTTATTGTTCCGACTTGTATCAAGTGGTATTTTTCCAACCACCCCACCCCTGGGGTTCAATTTTACCAAGCTTGACTTATTGTGGTCACAGCTTGAGTTCCATAATCTACTTCGGAATGTGAACTCTCCTTTGAAGAAATACATTCCGACTGTATATGCCAGTGGGATTCTGCTTTCTGAAAATGGATCGTATAGAGTATTGCCTTGGGATGGTAGCTGCATACCTGAGGTGATTGACAGCCATAGTCTATCATTAAATCTTAAAGAAGTTGATTATCCATTTGGGGTCTGGAGTAAAAAACAATTCGAATATCAGAAAGCTCGAACACCATCATTCGAATCAAGTTCTTGTATGTGGCCCTATATTGTGACAGAAAGATGCAGAGGGAAAATATTTGCTGAGCTGTGAGTATTACTCTTAACACTAATTTTTCTGCAGTGTTTTTTGAAGCATAGCCTGCTTCATGGGCTCAAAACAATACGCATGCATTCTTTTTGACCACCGCTTTGACATTGTTTGATCTGCAGTAGAGATACCCTTTCATCAGAAGAGGCCTTAAATCTGGCTTCTTTTTTGGGTGAGCAGCTGTGTAATCTCCATCTTCTTCCCCGTCCATCTCCTCAAGAGTCAATGCTAAGGGCTAGAGAAGATCATGTGCAGCTATCATATGGTGATGGATTAGAAAATATTTCCACTCACGTTGGCAATCCAGTTGAGTGGAAATTATTTATCAGCATTATAAACCAGAAAAGGAAGAATGTCCATCACCGCTTGACTGCATGGTATTAAAGGGTTTCTATCATCAATCTTTTGAGTTTCAGGTTTTACGAAATGAACTTTGTATATTAGTATGCAACCACAATAGTATTTTGGCCTTTTTCTTTTTCGTCGGTGAACTTGAGGGTAGGGAAAATAATATTTTACTCTTTTTCATCTTTTGGGACATTATATGCTTCTTGATGTTGCATGCAAGGAGGATGGTGCACGCAACATATCGTGAATGAACTTTGAGGAGCTTAAATTAATTTAAAATCTATACACTTTCCTTCCTATCTTGCAGGGGTGATCCTATTCCTAGTAAACTGATAGAGAAAGTCGACGTTTACATCCCTCATGATCTGACCATATTCATTGATATATTTGAGGTTATCATAGTTCTCTTACTAGTAATGATATCTTCAGTTTTTTTATTCCTGACATCCAATTTCAAACTTTATCCTTGGCAATTATTAAATATCTACAAGCTTTAATGCTTGTATTTAATCTCTCTTCTCTGAAGAATGCTGCAGAAGCTTGCAAATCTTGTACCTGGATACACATGGATGTGATGGATGACAACATATACATGACACCATGTTGCTCGGCCTCTGTATCAGGGGAAATCGCTTCTGATTCTTGTTTAGCAGAAAGTGGTCATGTGGATATGTCTAGTAGAACCTATAGAAGCTGCAGGCAAAGCTGTTCATGGTATCCTAGCCACATCCTTGACTTTAGTGATTTAACTATAGGTGAGTTTTTTTCCATGACGTCTGTGTTTGTTCAACTTCTTTTTGTTCTTCCTCAGCAAGATAATTGAAATTATATTTGCCTAGTATTTCTGTAAGCAGCCCCCTTCATATTGAGATAATTTCACTGGTATTATTCATCCTATTTTCAGTGGGGTAGATGTTTTGTAGAAGAAATATGAAGTATTCAACATCGACATTTGTTTATCTTTAGTTGATAATTTTAAACAATGATAAAATAAATCTGAACTTGTGGTGAAATTATTTGGATGAGTTTGTATACAAAAGAATATATGCTTCTTCAATGTTCAATAAAAGTTACCTGACTGACTGACTCATAAAAAAAATGTTTTAATCCTCAGGATGATAATTGATTTGCAATGTAGAGATATACTTAATTTATGTGTTTCTCACCTGCAGCTATCTTCTTCTTTCTTTCGCAGCAGGTGTCATATGAAGTCACTTATGTTTACTCATGTAAATAATGTCAATTATCGGCTTGCACAATATATATTTCTGGTGCAGCATATTGGTACCCTGTGGGAACTATCAGAATGGAGACTAGTCACAGAATCAAATTCTATTTCCCTTGTGTTCATTTCCCTCTTAGTATAGACTCTGATATGATGGATAACTACTCATATTACTGTGGATACAAATTCAGTGGCTCAATCTCAATAAATATTTCTAGATTTGAGGATAGCTATATGCTACATAGGATAAATATTTCATGTGCGGTTTGATGCATTAATACATGTGTGGGTTCTACATATGTTACATGTAGAACGAATACATCTGACGGTTATATTTTAAATAAGGAGTTCCTCTCCTGTTCAAGCATGGATTAATCCCAAGATTTGATGCACTTTATAGACAATGGCTCATCTTGTGTGCATGCTGGTCTTGCGTGTACATCCTTTACTTATCATCAACAGAGATGTACTTGTACCAGAATCATCCAGAATTTTAATCTCCCTGCCTTCAATTTTCTAGTAAATTACTGATTGTGGATTTTATTCTTTCTGCCTTCAGTTGTTGAGTAAATTGGCATAATTCTATTCTACAGGGGATCCACTCCTTGACCTTATCCCGATATATCTCGATGTCTTCCGAGGAGATTCTCGTCTCTTGAATCACTTCCTTAACAGCTACAGGCGTCCATTTGTAGGAAAAGAATCACTGAAACAGTCGGTGGCTGATAGCAGGTTTGGGAGACTCTCATACAGAGCAATGTAAGTTCAGCTTTACAATCCCTTGTGTCCCTAATTGATCTTATAATTAGTCATCATGAATAAAGCGTAACTTATTATTTGATGCTTTTTCGATCCACTACTTTGCAATTATCAAAGTTATGTTATTTTTCTTTCGTTTGTTCCATGTTTTGTGATTTGTCTTTCCAGATGCGACTCCTTTCTCATTTATTTGGATTGGTTAATGTGTAATCAGGTGCTATTGTATTTTGCATGATGAAAACATTCTGGGAGCAATTTTCAGTCTCTGGAAAGAATTAAGGGTGGCAAATTCATGGGAGGAAGTTGAGGAAAAAGTTTGGGGAGAACTGAACCATTACGCTGGTTGTTGATTTGTCTGATTAATACAAAATAAGTTCGACCCTACTATATTTGGTCAGTGCATACTTTCAAGAATTGTTTTTCGACTCTATTACGTTGGATTTGTATGTAGCTAGTATTAATTATTTGTCTCTTTGTAACATCTGCGTGAGAACTATGATATTAAATATATTTGCGCTAGCCAAAAATTAACTAGAAATAATTAAATTTGGGAAAATTTGATAATGATCAAAGTAGTCAATTTGATAATTCATTTTTTAAGTTTATGATAAGTATACGAATTTTTTAATTTTTAAAGTCTGTGTGTATCAAAATAGCCTTCAAATCAAATAAAGGCTAAATAAAAGGTAAGGAAAGATCACCTTTGTTTTGCGGTACAGACGTGTGACTTTTTTTTTTTATTGAATTACATTTCTTAAATGGTTTTCTGGTGCATCTTAAATTACCGTCACTAAATAATCTCACTCTTATTGACACCCATACGATTTATGCTATATTATATTATTATTGAACAGATTGACAAAATACAAATAATCAATTTGGTTACCATTCAGTGGGTCTTGTCATAACTGGTTAATGAGATGCTACTTACTGTGGGCACTACTCTCACTTCATTTCAACAGATAAGATCTTGCCATACATATAATTTCAAAAAAAAGTGGATTCTACATATGCATGGACAAATCTTGGTCATCCATCCTATCATGAGGACAAACTACCTATAAAACAAAATACTCCCAATAATTGAACAAAATGTTAAATGAATATTATAGTATGTAAACAAACTACCTTCTGAAATCGTTAATGCTTTATTTTTTTTTCAAGTATCATGTGTCTTGATAATGATTTAATGTATTAAAATTTTATTTCAGAAACTACTGAATTTATATTGATTATATCGGTTATAATGGCGGTGTATGATAGAAGTGGCAATGTAAGTGTGTATCTTCAAGCCGATATAAAATATTGGAAAAACTTCGTTTTTATTTTTTTATATTTATTTATTTTTATTTTTAATTTTTTATATCATTAAATTTTGATTTTTGTTATGTATTTTTTTAATTTTTTTGACCATTTTAGTTTTTTTTAGATTATTGGTGTGATACAACATATGTATTTCCATGTCGACAACGTATCAACGCATATCTATGACATGTCATAAAAATGGAAAAAAATTAAAATAGCATATTAAAAGTGAAATTAAAAAAAAACTGATATTATAAAGAGATATAAAACAAAACAAAAAAAATACAAGAGGAAATGACGCAGTGAAGTGTGCAAACTTCAATCCATTCATTTCAACTTCCAAATTCTGGTCTCACTCAGCTCACGTCAGGTTCACATAATGTATGTACCATACCCTTTCCTCTCTTTTTCTTAATTCCCCATTTCATCAGTATATAAAATAAATTAAACAATAAGTTCAAATATCTTGCCAAAGAAAATCCAAAACTTTTATTAGATTGATGATTTAAATGCCTATTACATAATTTATATAAGTTAGCTTCACAAAAATAAATTATCACTCGTAATTATATATATGACAAAAACTTGTATGAGACGGTCTCACAGGTCGTATTTTATGAGATGAATATCTTATTTGGGTCATCCGTGTAAAAGTATTACTTTTTATACTAAAAGTATTACTTTTTATTGTGAATATAGGTAGGATTGACCCGTCTCACATATAAAAATTCGTGAGACCGTTACACAAAAGACCTACTGTATATATATACATTAAAAATCTTCGAATTCTGGCTCGCATCGTAATCGATTCCCATTCACACACATACAGTTTCTTCACTCCTACCTCCAAGACACAGAAATGGCTATCCGAAGCTTCGTTCCCCATTCTACCCCTATCACTTTCCTCTTTTTACTACTCTTCTCCACTTGCCCACTCTCCGTTTTCCCCTTCAACATCACCCGTCTCCTTTCCCCATTTCCTGATCTCTCCGATTTCACCTCGCTACTTTCCTCCACCACCGTCGCCGCCGATCTCGCCGATCGATCCTCCCTC
Organism: Primulina tabacum; assembly: GCF_025594145.1. NCBI lineage: Eukaryota > Viridiplantae > Streptophyta > Magnoliopsida > Lamiales > Gesneriaceae > Primulina > Primulina tabacum. The sequence goes on from NC_134557.1 coordinate 6,854,175, forward strand.
ACCCTCCTTGTTGTTCCCAATTCACATCTCCGCTCTGCCGTCCGCCCCTCTTCCGCAACCCTCGCCGATGTCCTCCGCTACCACGTTCTTCTCGAGTATCTTTTCTGGTCTGACCTTCGCCGCCTGCCCGACAACGGTAGACTCGTCACCACCCTCTTCCAGACTACTGGACGCGCCACCTCCAATTCTGGCAGTGTCAACATTACCTTCGATGCCCACTCCGGAGACGTCACCGTACATTCTGAGACCTCGAATGCCACCATTCTCTCCCTAATTGAAACCATACCCTACAACGTGTCAATCTTCTCGCTTAGCTCACTCTTAGTCCCTTATAATCTCGACCTCATGGCTTCCGAAACCCGCCCCACTCTGGGGTTGAACATCACGAAAGCGCTTATCGATGGGCACAATTTTAATGTGGCGGCATCGATGCTTACCGCCTCCGGTGTTGTTACCGAGTTTGAAGCTGACGAGGGCGGTGCTGGGATAACCCTTTTCGTTCCTACAGATGAAGGGTTCGCCGATCTACCTTCGTCCGTCAGATTTCAGTCATTACCTGCTGACAAAAAGGCCATGGTGCTGAGATTTCATGTCTTACATTCATACTATCCGCTGGGCTCGTTGGAGTCGATCGTGAACCCAGTTCAACCTACTTTGGCCACGGAGCAGAACGGGGCTGGCAGTTTTACCTTGAATATCTCTCGGGTTAATGGGTCCGTCGGCATTGATACCGGAATAGTTCAGGCATCCATCACGCAGACTGTGTTCGATCAGAATCCGGTGGCTATTTTTGGGGTATCAAGAGTGTTGCTGCCCCGAGAATATTTCGGGAGGAATCCGATTGAGGCGAAAAAGCCTGGTGACAGCGGTGGAGTCCGTAGCTCAGCCACCGGATATTGCACTTCCTCCGGGAGATTCTCCAGCAGCAAACGGTCGGCCCAGTCATTTGTCATCACCGCCAGGGCTGGAAAAGCGGTCGGAGGCGGGTAAATCAATTAGGGTGCTGCGTACTGTGTTGGGTTTGTGGTGCATTGGATTATGTTGTCTGTTGCTATAGCTACAAGATTGGTTGCTTCATTTGGAAATTGTGATCGTACCATTTTTAACACGGAATTGCTGCCATTGTTCGACTGGGATTTGAGCATTCCAGAGGTGAGAAAATTGTTGGAAAAAAGTTGTGCTTATTTGCCGATAATCTAGGCTTTATTTTTCATTCATAATTTAATTTTTAAAAGATCATCATTTCTTGAATCTGTATTCCCGTTGCTTGTATAGAACTTGGATTTTTTCGGATTAAATTGTGTAATTTATTAACAAATTTTGGGGTACCAAGTGCTTCTAGAATTTTTGAGTTTTTGTTGCAAAAATACCAGTACATATACTTTTTGTACTCCGTATTTAAACAGATTGCTGGAAAAGCTATTTGTTCTTATTTTGAACAGAAGACCAGAAAAGACTGCAGCTTTTTTGGAATTATGATTCATTGGAAGAATTATTACCAAAAATTTCATGTGCATGTTTCTGATTTGTAATAAAGAGCGTGAGAAGTTCTCGTTTCTTGTTCTATTTTGGTAGAGTATCCCGCCTGGGAATTTTATCGATTTCCTGTCACCATACTTGTTTATTTCCTTTATTCTTGGCTTTTTGTATTTTAAAAAATGAGATTTTATATCAATTTGAATCCAGTAGGCTAGAGTTTTTAGGCGCATATGATACTAGTTTAGCGAAAAATATGCCCGGTGAGCTCCCTTAGCACCCATAAGTATAACTGAATTAGGAGGTCGTCTGGGCGTTGGTCTTTAATTTTTAGTGCAGTAGACAAAAATGTATCCCAGTTCCGTTTGTTGAATGAAGCGAATAATCCACCCCACCGGAACAACAGGCCTAGTACAGGAATAAAGCTCGTTTTTTCCATTTACGTATGGACAGAACATGAAAGTAGAACCATTAATTATAACCGAGATTGAGCTGTCCAAGTAGAGAGCCAAGTTCAGTATGCACGCATAGATTTATGCACCTGGAGATGGCAAATAGTGATGCTTGAATACCCACCTTCCATCCATTGTTTCTTGCTAAGGCTTAACTTATACCCCTTATCCGCAGTTTCGTGGTAAATTTCTCCATTTTGTAGGTCACATATGTCACTATGAATTTGATTATTTATTTGCGCAACTAGATGTTCAAGTCTACCAGAATTGACACCCTCCATTTAATCGTGCATTCCGTAGAGCGGATCCGTGTTTCATCACTCACAGTAGTCACACCTGATCAAGATTCACATTCTTCTTTATATATGTTAGACGACACTGCTATCTGGTGAAGTTCATAGTGTCACACATTCTTTTGAGAAGAATGGAGGTATTTAGAGGGCAATACATCAGAAAAGAATGGGAAAAATAAAGCTGTTACTGTTTCCCTCCGTTTCTGATACAGTTCAAAAGTAAATTGGGCCTTTTTACTTTTGTAAGAGGCCCAGTATAAGCATTTTTAATCGTCCTTTTCGGGTAATTGAGGCCCACATTTTGAAAAGATCGAGGCTTTGATCCAAGGATTTTAAAAGTTTTTCTTTATAAGTTGGGTGTTATTATCAGCAACATTTTCTTTTAAAAGTAAAATTATAAATTATAAGGACTTTCTTTAAAAAAAAATAAATAATAATAAGCAAGAAGATAGAAAAACGACGGTGTTTTGTGAGTTTTGACTTGAAATAGAATAAAAGAAATGGGAAAACAGTTTATCTTTTGTGTGGACATTCACTGATCTAAAGAGCCTTTGGTTTCGAATATTTCGATGTTAATTAGCAAATAAACACACGTGGGACAATTCAGAAAAAGGAAAAAAATCTTCTTTTTTTTCCTTTTTGCCATTTTTGTTTATTTATTTATCTTGATTAGAGGAGGTATTCACTACAATTTCTTCTAAAAAGAAAAATTTTAAACTGCATTACATATTTTGGTACTCTGCTGTTTTTTTCTTGTCTTATTATATTTTTCTTTCTCCTTTACATGTGCAGACAACTAAATCATAAATTGGTTAAAGACTAAATATTTCAATCGATTTCCAGTTGTACGTTGTCCATTGTCGGTTACGTTGTAATCAAACAGAACTTTGACTTTTTTTGTATAATTTGGTCCTATTAAATTTTGACGAATTACTAATTATAATATCATGAAATTTCTTTGTGGACATATATTGTGCATAATTGATAATTACTTTATATTTTATGGAATATCCTCACATATTTCACCAATAGAAATTTACCACAATTAAGCAAAAGCTACAACTCATTCAATAAAAATATTCCAGAGAATGTTTCAAAATATTTCTTCCAAAATATTTAATATGTTCGGTTACACGATTGTTGGGGTGCAATATCTGTATATCTCGAGAGAGCGATCGAACTTTAATTCTTGAACTGTTATATGATTTAAAAGATTTGAGTTATACTATTACAACTAATTATAATTTTTATAAAAAAAAATGTTTGATCCAACAATGAAACAACTGTATAATAACAATGCCACAACTGTTGTATAATAACGTCTGGTCAAATCATATCATTATTATTATTATTGCATCCCAGTTAAAACCTTGCAGATACCTCACTTTTCAAACTTTATAAAAATATACTCGATTATTTTAACAATCATATCATGAAATTTTTGGTAAAAAATTGTGTGAGACGGTTTTCACGGGTCATATTTTGTGAGACAGATCTCTTATTTGGGTCATCCATGAAAAATTATTGTTTTTTATGTTAATAGTATTAATTTTTATCGTGAATATCGGTAGGGTTAACTTGTCTCACATATAAAATAGATAAAAATTTGTAAGATCTCTCATAGAAGACATACTCAAAATCTTTCAAAATCCGTCGTTGTTACGCGGGCTCATTGCATCAACATCCTCGTAAAAAAATAAAAATAAAAACAAAAACAAAAAATACTCTATATTAAATTAACTGCATTTTTGACACCGTGTTTTTTTTATTATCAGACATAAAATTCCTACGGTGATGATAAACGTGTCTGAATTTTTATAACATGATGTGAAATGTGTTTGATTTATAAAAAAAATAAAAATATATTGACATATTAATATTTTTAAATAGATTTATTTATATTAGACTTATAAGATATGTATAAATTTTTTTAATCACGATTTAATTTAGACTGATTTAACTTTTTTATTGCATTTAAAATGATTAGGTACCGAGTATAGGTTTAGGTGAAAATATATAATAATAAAAAGGGATCACACATTCAATTACGTAAGAGGGTGAGTTAAGTAAGAAGAAGACAACAGCAAAAAATGGGGATTGAATGTGAATGGTGGGAGAAGGTGGACTATGAGTATTGCCCACTTGCTTACACTTCAATTATTATATTTTTTAAAATGTCAGAAAATGTTTTTTTTTAAATAAAATTTGCATGGTCAGCTATTTCCATTATTTATGGGTTTATTTTCTTTCACATTAAGTAACGATAAAATTCTCTTTGGTTAAAGAAAACGACGTGTGGGTTACAGTTCATACATATATTTATAATAGATTGATTTATCGTGAGACGTTCTTACAAATCAACTTGATTTATATTTATAATTGTAAGTTATATTTTAAACATAAATATTAATATTTTTTCATGGTTCAAATAAGATATTTATCTCATAAAATTGATTCGTGATACCTTTCTGTTGAATATTTATATATTAGGTTTTGGATTGACAAAGAAAAATTAGTATTATGGTGAATTTTTTCAATCCTCAAAAAATACAATTTTTTGTTACAATTTTTTGAAAAACAATTATTAAAAATCATAAAATTTTAAATTTTAGTGCCATAGTAAATTTTTCAATACCCAAAATACATCTTACTTTTGTGGCATTACAAATTAAATTTATGTGAAAAAAGTGTTTTTTAAAAAAATTATTAAATATAAGAAAATTTTAGATTGTATTTTTTTGTATTAAAAATTAAATTTATAATTTTTTTACGATAACACTTGTACAAAATAATAGACTAGTAATCTAGTATATATGTATTAGTTATGCAACATATATTTTCTTTTGAATGAAAATGTAATATTGTATTAGAAAGACAAAATCAAATTTTCGGAATTTCTGGTCGGATGAATAATTGTTAACCTACCATTTTTCTTCTTGAAAATAAAACAAATATGTTTGATGTGAAAATGGCCCAAATATCTATACTATTTTATTAAGTTTGAGACACTTGAAGTAACTAATTTTGGTTTCATGGTCTGTTTTAATAATTATATATATTAATAAAATGTTAAAATTTTAATGCTAATTATATGTAATTCAACGTAAAGAGTCATTGTTTCTTGGGGTTTAGTTTATAAGTTCAATTTTATTGAGGTCATTTTTTTATTCTTTTATTTTTTAATTTATATATCGAAATTACAGTGTAATATCCCACTATTTCTTATAATTATATTTTGATCTCATTTAAATATAAATTAAATGAATTATAAAAAATATCATAAAAGCACGCAACGCGTGCATCAGTGTATTAGTTGGATATAAAGTACGAAAACTGGACAACATCATAGACTTCGATACCCTTGTGTCTGAACTTGGATGACAACTTTCTCTACGTGTTTGGGGTCCTACGAAGAAAACCGGAAATGAGGATGGGAATCCTCGATTTTTTCGGGTTTGAGTTCGGATTCGGGGATTTTTTTAAAACTCCGATGTAGTTCGTGGCGAATATTATATTACTATCATCATCCTTGAATGCGCCTCGAAAATAATATCAATAATAAGATAATAGTATTATTACTATCAATAATATAATAATAATATTAATTTTTAAAATATTAATAAATTATTATTATTAATAATGATATTAATATTAATATTAATATTATCACTAATAATAATAGATAATAATAAGTTTTGATTTGAGAAAATATCTGATCCGTCATCGTACGCCATATTAATATGTTTGAAACGAGGATGTGAGCGGGGATGAGAAGTTGATCCCCGAAGTTTCGGGTTTGAGGATTCTACGAACTCAAAAAAAGGGAATCGAGATGGGTATGGGGACGGGGATGAAATTCGGGGACGAATAGAGATGACAAACCCGCTCTACCCCATCTCATTGTCATCCCTAGTTTCAACTTCGAAATAATGTGTAAAACAAATAATATATTAATTAAGTAATTTAAAAATAAATAAATATCTCTATAATGAGCATTTGAAAATGAAGGCGACTTCGAAGAACACTGTAGCTTGACCCATGACGTTGGTAAATAATATTTATTTTTATTATAAATATATGATTATATAACATCATCAAGTGCTACTTTTAAAAAAATATACACGTTAATCTTTTAATTAAAAATAAATAGATAAGGATATCGAATTATTTACGAATTCCAAATGTTTTAGATGTCATCAGGGATGACAAATTTTTCCGAACTCAACGAATAATCTGATACTTATCCAAATAAAAAAAAGATATGAAAAATATACGACACATGTGATGATTGGATAAATCTCAATCACTCATTCAACAATGATATATAGACGAGTGATCATAACATGATAAATCACCCAACACACGTATCACTTACTAAGTAATTGAAAACACGGTCAATATAAATAACATGTATTCACCCTTGTAGCCACCTAAAACACCAAAGCAACAATAAATGTATCATTATATTCAGTGGCCACGCAACAACTCCACCTGATGAAATGAAATTAAATATATAGAACTAATCCTTTCAAAATGTATTTATACAATTTATTTATTTTTTGACGCAAAAGTCAAGTGGAGCAAGTGAAATGTTCGGGGACAGGTTGACAAAATATGATTAATGGATTCAGGAAATTGAGTCTGCCACGTTTCATTTGCATGTTGTGTCATCCAACTTCAGCTAACAGTGGCTGTCGCTCGTTTCACGATGACCATTTATACCCATTTCTGTTATGACTGCTTTATTTCGATTTTCCACCGTAATTAAATCCAATAATTGTTTAGTAAAACAACTTAATTAATTAAAAAAAAAATTTTGTCTGAGACGATATCGCGTGTCGTATTTTGTGAAACAAATATTTTATTTGAGTTATCCATAAAAAAATATTATTTTTTATGTTAATACTATTACTTTTTATTATGAATATCGATAGGGTTAACCCGTCTCACAGATAAAAATTCGTGAGACCGTCTCACAAGAGACTTTCTTAATTAAATTCATATTTCAAACTTTCTCTAATCACATTACTTAAAAACGGTTTTTTAGTTTAGTTTTTTTTAAAAAAAAACAAATTAATGAATTGTTATATAAAAAACGAACTTCATATTTATTCACATCCCGTTCTTTCAACAGGGAAAAAAAAGTTTATCAATTCGAACTATATATATATATATATATCCATAAAAAAAATTAGCGTACACCATTAATCGATGGATAATTTTATAATTTTTACACTCAATAAAAAAAGTCAGTATTAAATACATAAAATAAAATATAAGAGAGTTAATACAAATAACTCTTTAATTTTACATTTTTTTAAGAATTGTATTTTTTTCCCCGACTTATATTAATCTAACAATAAGCTATCATAAGAACAAAACATTTATTATAAAAATAAAGATCGCCTCTCACGAATCTTTATATGTAGACGGGTCAATTCTACCGATATTCATAATAAAAAGTAATACTCTTAGCATAAAAAATAATATTTTTTCATGGATGATCTAAATAAAATATCCGTCTCACAAAATACGATACGTGATGTAAATGCCCGAAATTTGTATTTGAAAATTTGCGGAAAAATTTAAAATTTCCTCTTTAAATAATTAAAATGCCTTATTCGTAATTCAACTGATAAATAAAGTTTAATGTTCAAAGTAGCAGCGGAAGTAAATATTTGTTTGCAAAATAACAATTTAAAATAATCCAACATAGATAAAAATGTTTGAGCATAAAATGGTAAATGCTGAAAATGAGGTCCTCGGGTTCCACTACTGCCGACCCAAGCTAGCTCACTGGTCCCCGCCATCGGTCCCGACCTCATCAGTACCTACAACAATCAAGTCTAGTGAGTTTAAAGACTCAGCATGCATATATCGTAAATAACAAGTAAATAAATAATAAAATGCATGCAAGTGAAAATATCATGTCATGAGGCATAACGTAAAAATATCGTGGCATGGGTAATTATAATACGTGCGTAACCGAATTGAAAGTCATAAGTGAAACTGTTTGCTCCGTAGAGCCCTGTCATAAAATAACATGTCGTAAATTTTCTGTTGAGATTATGTTCTACGCTAGTGGCCCCCTGAACTGAACTGAACTGAACTGAATTGAACCGGTAAGTGACCACCGGGTGAAGTAATAATCGTCTGATCAGGCTAATACTACAGTATACTGGGCGGTAGAGATCATCGCAGCCCTTGGACTGGATATCCGTACCAATAAATGAACTGAACTGAACCGGTAAGTGACCACCGGGTGAAGCAATAATCTCATGATAGTGAAGTGGCCACAACCAATATCGCATAAATCTCAAAAAAATGAATATTTTATCCTTTTTTATGCACGTAATATAATTAAATGACATGATTAAATATCCTGTATTATTTTACCACATGGATTGGATCGTTCCCAGGCTCGCTGCGGCCTAAATCTAATATGAAAACTATTCAAATGATTTAAGTTGACCAAACTTGGTAATTGACTCAAAAAACGAGACAATTACGCCCAATGACTTAGTATTTAATCATGACTCCGTGCCACCCCGAATCAACATCAAACCATCATTTAGTCATGATTAAAATACACCTAAAAATGATGAAACATTGCTCTTAAAATGGTACAAATCGAAATTTTGGTGAATGGAGGCCAAAACATGAAACGCTCTTTCGAGAGTCACTTTGGCACATTGCACCGTTAATTCTCGTACGACCTCTAACTTGACCAAATCACAAACGGCCAAAAACATGACCTTCCTAAATCGATGAGGCACTGTCCAGTCCAAGGCCATAGGCTAAAATCCAACCAAGAACCCGAAACACACCTCTGAACCGCAACACAACATGATGTCACCGAAATACAGCAGCGGCGCTTTGGTTTCCTTGCGTTGTTTGCGAGGCTAATGGCCATTGGGGCTTGAACCACCGACCAGAACCTCTTACCAACATCCTAAGGAATGGTTTGAACCATGGCTAAGGGCCCTAGGCCAGCCACAATTCGAACCACACCAGAAATCAATCGAAACCCCCACCCGAGAGGTAACCTGCGTGCGTGGGGTAATTTGCTGTCGTGGACCTTTCCAATGGCCATTTGATTGACCATGGCATGATCTAGACATCAAGGGGTATGGTATGAACCGTGGCTAAGGGCCAGAGACCAACCAAGATTCACACAACACCATAAAAAAAACGAAACTACACATGCAGTAAAAACAATGAAGGGGCCGAAGGGGGCTGTTCTTGTTTCTTTTATTTGAAAACCGATTCCACCATGGACCAAGCCTCAAAAAGGCAACTTGGTCACGTCTTAGACATGATAGGGAGGTGTTCTAACCATGGCTATAGGCCCCTAGGGCAGCCAAGATCAGGAACTTTCTCCCTTGACAGCAACAATAAAAATCGAGACTCAAATGGCATAAAGGAAGAGTTGCTGTCCTTTTTCGTAATTCCAGCGTGCATGGGGCTCGACTATTGGACCAACGTGATCCTAATACATCCTAGTACATGCCTAGGAGCAGCCTTGGGAGCCTAGACACGAGCCAACCACCTGAAACACCAAAAACTCAGAACCCGTGAAGCAAGGAAAAAAAAGGCCGAAAATCTGCATGTTCATTTTTTTGAAAATTCCTTGATGTATTTCGGTTTTTGCATTATAAAATCATGAGTATGATGTAAAAAAATACTAATATGGCTTGATTGAGGAGTGAAAGAAATATAGACATGCCTGAAATTGTTTTGAATGAAAAACAATTGAAAACACGACGCGGCGCAGAGGAGGAAGAGGAGTGCTCTTCTTTCTCACTTTTCTCTCTTAATTTTCTCTAACTTTTCTCACGGTTTTGCTCTGAAATTTGCTCTGATTTTCGATGGTGAGGAGAGGAAATAAAGGGTTAGGAGAACGAATGGAAATTGCAAGATAGAATGGGAGATTAAATGGTAACAAAAAATCTTGCTATCAATGAATTTGTGAGATAAGGAAAATATGAATGATATCAAAAGATTTTAGGGATAAATGGGGGTGCACTTGGTCGAATTTAGAGTCTAGGTACAAGGGAGAAAATAGCTTAATTAATTATTTGATGGTGATTTAAAAGTGGGGAGAATATCTTCCCAGAAAAGGTTAAGGAAGGATAATAAAGAATGAGTTGATAAACTAAGTTAAATCTTTTAAAATAAGGGAGGGGGCCGATTTTAAGCTTGAAAAATAAGGGAGAATATTGCTTAAATATTAATTAGTGGTGAATAAAATTTAGGGAATTAATTAACAAGAAAAGGTAAGGAAAGATATTAAAGAAATATGTTGTCAACTAATTTTAAAATAATTAAAGGTGATGGCCGATTTTATTAGATAAAATAGGGTAGGAAATTTCTTAATTATTAATTAAATGAGGATTTAAAATTAAGGGATTATCTACCATGAAATGGATAGGAAAATATATCAAAGTTTGAGGGTTGACAATTAATTAAATCCCTACAATTGAAGTGGCCGAAAATTTGGATAAAGGGGAGGGAAAATATTTCTTAAATATTGTATTTTAAATCTTTAGTGTTTTATTTATCCATTAAATATTTTAGTGCATTAAGAAATTTATTATTGAACTTTATTTACTACTTATCTCAACTTATTTAAATAATTCCTTAACATTCATTCACATTAAATTAACCTATTATTTATCTTAAATAAATTCTAGGAAATGTTTTCTTAATATTAAAATTTATCTCTTTACTCCAACTCAAGTCCAGCCTCACTTATTTAACTGAAAAGATAGCAACTAAACTACTGCATAAAATAAATAAATTTAAAGAAGCGAATTTAAATATGCAATAAAAAAATCATTTTAATTTAAATGCTAGAAATTATGCATGGTTTATACGTAGTCTCATTTACGGGTTCTACACGTAAGATCGTCTCACACAAGTTTTTGTCAAAATAAATTAGTGAAAGTCGATCGGAATACTATGTGAATCAAAATATATCCAACGTGTTATTCATATGCAAACATTTTTCCCGTTCCCATTTCTTATATCAACTTAATTAATTCGAAATTCACTTGTCTAAACATGTCAATTTATGCACAGGAAAATTCAATATGAACATATTTTTATTATATATAAAATAAAAGAATTATAATTATTTTAAGAAAATAAAATAACAATTATTATTTAATAAAAAATGTAGGAATCAACGCAACAATTATCAATGTATTTACTATACATAGACCAAATTCACGCGTTTTTCCTTTGCTGTTGTTTACAATCCCCACATTAAAAATTCTAAAATCAATGTCCATGAAATTTATTTATTATTTATTCCTAATACTATTGTTGTTTTCTTCACTAATTGTGGATAAAAAAAACTTATAATTAGTCGTTCTTATAATTTTAGAGGACACGTAAACATATAAAAATTAAATAAAAACTGTTTAAAAACAAAACAATTCTTAATTTAGGAACATACGTTTTGTATAATAATAATGTGGATTAAAACCATCATATATATTATTGGATTTGGCTCATCTACCGTATTGAAAACACAGCACCGAGTGCTATGCACTTTTTACACGAGATGATCACATGATCATCTCGTTTAATCTGACAACTTTTTAAATTTATCTCATATTGTGTGATGTCCACAAGATAATCAAGTTATCATCTCGTGTAAAAAATGCACAGCACCAAATGCTGTCTTTTCAACACATTAGAGGATCCAAATTCATATATTCTTATCATTCGACAATTAATTTCTATTATAAATTGTAACACAAAAACTCATACGAGACCATTTGTGTGTCAATTTTATGAAACATATCTTCAAATATACCAGATCCATGAATAATTATTATTTTTTATGTCAAAAGTATTACTTTTGTTTGTAAATATGGATCAGTGTCTGTGTCGTAAGGTTTTGTCCTTTCAAGTGCAACTCATCTCACGGATATTAATCTGTAAGATTTTCTCACAAAAAATTACTCGGTACAGTAAAATCAAATAACATGTAGCTATTTTTCGATATTAATTGAACTATATATTCAAAAGTAAAAGTGGATTACATACGTTAAATACAAATTTGGTCAAATTATGTTTTGACAAAAATGATTCCTCCTGGTTAATAGATATAAATGTTGATGATAATTCATGTAGAATTTGAGCCAAGCGAATTTATAAATGTTAGACTCCTCGTTTTACGTGGGATAATAGATAAGCTCGTCATATATTTCAAATTTATGTTTAATTTTATGTAATTGAAAAACTCTTTGTGCCATACTATTTCAACGGGTTGTCGCATCTATTTGTCTTATATCATAAAACAAAACAAGTCAAAATGAGACCTTAACATTCTTCATTGAGACCATCCACGTATTTCAACTCCATTTTATATATCATAATATTATTATGCTGAACATTTTAAAGTTGAAAACAAATTTTCGGACTTCATAAATTATAATTCAGTACCAAAATATATTTGGTCGTTCAAAATTTATATCGCCTATTGGTTAATGGTTGGTGTTGAGGTGCATTAATTGTCTTTTCTGGGTAGAGCGATCGAATGATGATGCTTGAACCGTTATGCGATTTAAAAAATTTGAGTTGCATCATTAACACTAGCTATAATCTTTGGTAAAGGGGCAAACATTCGGTCCTACAATTGGTGTCAGAGCCAATGTCATGAGTTCGCTTTCAATTGATTGCAAATAGCGCAATTATTGAGAGGGAGATTGATGATGTGAAATAATTGTCCATGTCGGGTAAATCAATCGAACCATGACGCTTGAGTTGCTATAGATTTAAAAGATTTGAGTTGTACAATTACCACCAGTAATAGCTTTTGGTAAAGCGACAAGCATTCGATTCTACATTTAATGGGAATTTTTCCGTAACACATTCACGGGATTTAAAACCTGAAGATAACAAGACTCGATAAACTATATTAAAAAATTCGAATTAGATACAAAAGATAAATATTTGATTTTAACACGAATTTTTCTCGCACATGGTGCTCAATATGAATCCAAACGTTCTTCATGTGAGAAGAAAGAAGAATAATTTCAATATATCCAAATGTTCTTCATACGTTAGATAATCTCATATTTGATGTTATTTTGTCTCTAAAGCATATTATTTTATTTAGATGAATTGATACTTAAGTGACAAATCAAGAAAATATGACAAAAAGACTCTTTTTGGTGGCAAATATCCACGAAAGCTCGTAACAGGAGGCGTCTAGGTGCCTTCCCTGCGGTCTGAATTGCTCCATACCACTTTTTGGGCGTTGAGGCATCCAGTGTCGTATGGAACAATCCATTTCGAGTTTTATATATTTCGTAGCTTAATTTCTATTCATTAAACTTTAAATTTATCCAATAATCCACCACAGAAATAAAATTAATGCATGAATGCAGGTGATGTTAAAAGATAGTTTACACGAAAATCACTGCATCACGAGATGTAGATTTGACTTTGAACATTCCTTAGTAGAATACTATCAAATTTAATAGATCACAAAGTGAACATGATATCTTGAACTTCTTGGCGTTTTATGTAAAATCAAACAACAATACATATACGATGATTTCCCTATCATTTTCTTTTCGTATCCCCGTTGTGTCCGTATTGGACCTGAGACACATCTTGGATTTATAAAGCTTTCGTTGAGAAGGCTCGTCCTCACACTTACATAGGTGGTTTTCCTTCGAAGAATACCCTATCATACGCCGTCTTTTACAAGCAAATGAACTATTAAAAGTATAAACTTATCATTGCTACATTTGAAGGAACAACACTTTCCATCCTATGAATGATAATAGATAAATTTTCAAGTGCTAACACATGTTGTAAGGCCCGAGATTATATCATTTTAATCCGAGATTATTTAATTTACGAATTTTGGAACGATGAATTAAATTCCACGAATTTTGTAATTAATGAGGATTGAAATGGAATTAAAAAGAGTTTTGAGGACCAAATTGCAAATAGTGAAGAATTCAGGGTCTAAAGTGCAATATTGGCTTGAGTGGGACACTTGGCATACCATGCTTGCTTGAGATATATATTCTCATCTCCCTCGGCATCTACAGGAAGAAAGAGTCGAGACTTTCCAGAAAATTTCTCTCAAGCTTCATTTGATACTAGAATTGTGATTTTGCATGTACCGATGATCCGATTTTTAATCCGAACACAGTTCTGTGATCCTCTCGTCAACGGCTACAACAGGACGTAAGTTTTATTGATTTCTGACATGATTTGAAATTAGGAGATTAAAAGAATTAGATATGATTCATATAAGGTGTTCTTGCGATATCGGTAATCGTATATTTGAAGTCAGATCGAATAACAGACCGTTTATGCAATTGTTATGATTTTTCAGATATTGGATTGAAATTATTCAAATTTCTACGATCATGGATTATTTCGACTATTGGTTATGATTTGTAATTGATATCTGTTGATATTGTACTGACGGAGATATCGGGATTGTGCCGTTATGCCGTTGATTTGAATTAGATTCAAATTGATCAGATTCAGTATTGAATTGGGAATGGAATGTTGATATTATTATTCTCGATATGTCATTTCAGTTTGACAGAGACAGTCTTGAATTCAGAACTTCCAATTCTTTAGATCGAGATTACGAAAAAAGGTATAAGTCAATGTGGTATCGGGAGAATGACTCGAGTAGGATATACTTGAGTTTCCCTAAATCACATACTTATTGTTATTATATGCATTGATTTGATTTGATATGCTTGTTCTATTGATTTATAGAAATCACATATTAGATGAGTATTAGACGAGTTATCTTGTGAGAGAAGTGCCTGATAGTGGTGGAATCGCCACGGGCACATTGCACGATGTCACAGGATAGTGAACTGGCGATAGTGCCAAAGTCTGTGA
Source organism: Primulina tabacum (assembly GCF_025594145.1). NCBI lineage: Eukaryota > Viridiplantae > Streptophyta > Magnoliopsida > Lamiales > Gesneriaceae > Primulina > Primulina tabacum. The sequence goes on from NC_134557.1 coordinate 6,869,290, forward strand.
CGGATAGGTCAAGACACTGGATGTTTGGTTATATCGACGTGGATAGAATTGGAGTTTCTTCTATTACTGTTGGTCGATATAGGAATGACAACGTCTGGAAACCGGGATCCCTAGACTAGGATTGAGACTAGTCTGAGTCATGGAGTCACGAGTGCGATTGACAGTTTTATATTGATTATGTTCTAAATTTTGATACATGATGCTGTTATCTGTTCATGCTTTTATATTTATCATATGATTGCATGTTTCGTTGATTTATACTAGGATGTACTTCTCACCGGAATTATCCGACTGTTGTCGTGTTTGTATGTGTGCATGACAACAGGTGGGACAGGTTCAGGGTTGAGGAGATGAAGAGAGATCGTGATTAGAGTGGAGATTACGGACTTGGACTAGAGATAGGGTTTGGACACTTGACATTTAGTTGTTAAACCTTAGTTTGAATGATTGTATATATAGTACAAGATTTGTACTTTAATAATGATATGTATATTAGATTGAATCCCATTACATTCCGCATTTAAAAAAAAAAATAGACCATGTTTATTATAATTGATTAAATTGTCCCAATGATGATTAAGAGTATGATTAGCGTCCGGGTCCCCACACATGTTCTCATTATTTAGTTGTCCATTAAATCAAGATCTTGGGATCTCCAATCAACATGGTCGGAGTTGCCATAGACTTGATCTTTATCCAAATATTCTTACTACGGATTGTCAAATTATCTTATGATTTCACTTAATCAAAATTGAAAACACTACTGAAGATCAAGTTTAGTATGATATTATGTATTTGACGTACACGTCCATACATATCATTATTCATTTAATTTTCTCATCATATTTTAACACGATATTTCTACTTTAAATATGACACCCCCACACTCCGAGTTATTTGTATAACTTTATGATATTTTTTAAATTACACAAACTTTCAAATGTATAGAGCGCTATTAAACTTGAATTCTAAGCATTAAAACTTAAAAATCCAAATCCAAGAATTAATTTCTTGCAAACTCTGGTTTACGCGCATTTACTTAAATAATTCGAGACAAACTTATAATATAATTCTAAAGTTCGAATTTTAATCGCACAATTTAGAAAATCCGAACTCAATAGTTTATACCTTGTATTTTGGATTTCAAGTGCGAAATCTTGTAAAATTCGAATGTATAATTAAATTAGAAATAAAAGAGAATGAAGAATGATGTAATTCAATTACATCATTTGTGAAATGTTTCTCCCACAAATTTGGGTAAATACAACTTTATCGATTCTAAGAGGCATAACTCATTAATTCAAATTCAAGATTTTATATCTTGTTAATTTTGGATTTTAAACGTTTTTGATTAAAGATTCAAAACTTATACATTAATCTCAATTTTGACAACATTATATTTTCTAAGTCTATCACGTCACTTGTTGTTAGATTGATATTGAAATTTTCAAGTTTTCCAAATTTTAAGCGTTATAACTTAGAAATCTAAAATCAATATTGTAAATATCTTTTAAATTTATATTTAAACATGTTTGCTTACAAATTAAAACTTGAAATCTCAAATTTCATTCATAATTTGAATTTTAAGCGTAAAAGCTTATAAAAATTTATTCAAGATTTAATATATCACAAAATCGAAGTTTTAAGCGTGCACAACTTACGAAATTCAACTATAATCAAACAACATAGAATACAAACATTGTCACAACTTACACAACACATTGTATATAATTGATACATCATTATTTTGTCCGTCAGAAGCCACTAAAGCTTCATCTTTCATTTCACAAGCTATAAATCTCATATCTTGTACTGTCATCAATAAACATGATGAAATATAATGTTTTCCTATTTAAATAGCCATATAACTTTCCAATAAATGGATTAAGACCATTTATGTTTCAATGCATATCTTATTTGATGCTGTAAAATTATAGACATATGATTGATTATCTTTCTCAATCCGCAATCTAAATTTAAGATTTTGAATCTCATTCTGGTTTTATGTTTCTTTAGTTTGAAGAATCTTCTTAAAATCAATACACAAAATATTGAATTTTTGAGCCAATAAACCAATTGAATGGAATTACTCATATTCATCTGTTTGGCACAGTACACCGGTCCATAATTTTCAATATTTGTATATTGCAGAGAAAAATTAACATATTTCTAGTTTTTCAATCGAAAAATTCGAAAAAACATCACATTTAAGGATTATAACAAAAAGAATCGATGAAAAATTCGAAAATATGATATTTGAAATTAAGATATCACAAGTCAAGTATTTTCGTGAGACTGTTTATATTGATGTCGTTCATATTTATGACCAACATATCTTCAAATTGCAAACCAAAAAGGAGTAACAATAACAAACTTCACCTTAATATTGTTGGTGGGGATTTCTCTATAATACATTCACGAGATCTCCAAACTAAAGATAACGAGACTCAAGAAAATATGTTAGCAAATTTGAAGTTGAGTAAATAGAGAACTTTTTATCCTCAAGACGAATTTGCTCCGCACATGGTGCTAATAAGATACGACAATCGTCTCCCAAAATACGACTTTCAACTTGTGATAGTAGCACTACAAATCACAAGTTCTATAACCAGAAAATCAAGTAAACTCCGTTTTTGAGAAGGAAAAAGAAGATGTTCAATATGAACGCAAATGCTATTATTTTGTTTGATCATCTCAAAGTTGATGTTATTTTATCTCTAAAGTACATTAAATCATTCTGATGGATTGATATTTAAGTCAAAAATACCGAAGATGTTACCAAAGACATCTTTTGGTGGTAAAGATCAATGAAAACTCGCAACTTTTATCAAATAGCAACGCCAAACATCTTAGCACCACTTTACGCGCCGCATTTGGTGCCCTGAAGGCCCCTTGGCTCATGGAACAATTCATTTCAAGTTTTTTATTCGTCGTAACTTAATTTTCATTCCTTAAACTTTAAATTTATTCAACATGAATGACATTAGGTTTTAATCCTCCATCCTCATCATACAAAAAAAAATATATATATATTATATGAATCTTGATGTATGTGAATCCTACCAATCATAATTTAACGGTTTCTAAGATACACATAATTTTTTTTATTATGAATTTATTTGTCACATATTACATGAGAAATTGTTGTATTTGCAAATATATAAAGCGATGGTTACCGGTTTTATGTGATGAAAATATCCACATATAAAGTGTGTAGCGATGCCTCTAATCAATATAAATAATTTTTGGCAATTGGATATTTTGACAACCCTCGATTTTGACTTGAAATTGTTGCCAATTTCATATGTAACGCGTTTTATCCACGATTGATTAATATTCGACATTCCTGCATTCAGACTGTTTCGGAAGCTGTCGTTGATCCCAAACTTTGGACCACTCTCATTCTGTTTATTATTTTTAAAATCTACTGTTTTATTTTTGTTTTATAAAAATGATTAACCAATTATAAACATTTATTTCTAACTATTATTATTAGAGTTAGAGATCACAACAGTGATTGGTGTGTATAGATATCATTAATTTGAAATCAATTCTATTTAATTTTTGGCAAAAAATTGTGTGAAACGTCTCACGGGTCGTATTTTGTGAGACCGATCTCTTATTTGGGTCATCCATGAAAAAATATTACTTTTTATTATGAATATCAGTAAGGTTGATTCGTCTCACAGATAATCGTGAGATCGTCTCACAAGATAAATACTCTTAATTTTTTGAGACATTTCTCATAATATCAAGGAGTGTGGGTGATTAATCTCGAAAAATTATATTTAAATGTTAATAACGATAATTTGTACTATATCTATACATGTTTATGATATTTTTCGTGTTATTTTTAAGAATATGTTATTTGTGAGACGGTTTCACGAATTTTTATCTGTGAGACGGGTCAGCCGTACCCGATATTCACAATAAAAAGTAATGCTCGTAGCATAAAAAGTAATATTTATTTATGGATGATCCAAATAAGAGATCATTCTCACACAAGTTTTTGCCTATTTTTAATTTAAATGTATTCTATATTAAAATTTTATATTAGGAATGATATAATCGTTTAAAATTTTAGATAAATATTAAAAAAAAATTAATAGTTTTAAATTTTTTGAAAATGGATATATTGTACAGCAGAAAAAACTTAAATTCACTAAAATAAAATTTTATCATATTTTTTATTAAAGGAAAATAGAGTATTTGATATTTTAAAATATTCACAATACTTTAATGTCTCAAATTTAATATTGTAATATATATGTGTGTGTTAATAAAATGTTAACTAATATTGTTTTTTTTTTGTTCATTTTTGTTATGTTATTATTTCTAAAGTGTAATTTTAAAATAAAAAAATTATGGTAAATACAAAGAGGTTACAACAACGACAGGAACATGAACAATTATTAAAAGAATTTGTATAATTTATTATTATTTTATATTAGGAAACATGCAAACGCTATTTTTTTTTTAATTTATCGAAACTGCTAAAAAATTAAATGAAAATTTTGAAACCTAAATCCAAAGTAATTTTTACATTTTATGTAAATTATGTATCTGAAAAATTGCTAGCTTTTGATAATCGAAAATGTAGCATAAAAATATTTTAAATTAATATAACCAAGTTGAATGTATAGGCACGCGCAGCGTAATGCGTGTGGGAGAAACGAAAACGTTACCCCGTCCAACTATCGAAGTTTCAACCTTCAGCAGTCAACCTCTGTCCCCTTCCTCAAATAATAATAAAAAAATACAAAACAAATGGGGGAAAAGCATCCACCTCGCCCCGATTCCAGTCCTCTGTTTTTATTCTCTCAATCAAAACCACAAAGTCAACGCCTCTCACCAGCTTATTGTGTCCTACTCATTATTGCACATTTTATTGCTCCATTTCAACTCAAGTTAACTCCATTCTCTCTGTTTTCTGTATTTGAGTTTTTTTTTTTTGTTTAATTTTTTTTTGCTTTGGAACAAGTGAGTAAATGGGCAACGGAGTGGGGAAGATGACGGTTTGTTTCACCGGAATGGAGCACACCGACGACTATGCACGGCGTAGGAGGAAGGATATGGCGGCGGGTATGATGATATCGGACCCTTTGGATGATCTGGGTCATTCCTTCTGCTACGTCCGGCCAGAGTTGGCGCGGCTTTCATCCTCTAAAGTTCATTCCGAATTCGACGAACCCGCAACGACGACGTTTAAGTCGATTTCTGGCGCTGCGGTGAGTGCCAATACTTCAACCCCGCTCTCAACGGCTTCACTCGACCTTTACTCTTACAACAGTATAGACCGGGCCTCCGCGTTCGAGGGCTCAACCTCCTTTGCTTCCATCCCTCTTCAGCTCGTACCGAGAAATTCGTCGATTTATTCTGGACCGTTGTATAACTCCGGCTTGATTCCGAATTCAGGCCCGATGGAGAGGGGATTCATGTCAGGCCCGATTGAGAGAGGCTTCATGTCGGGCCCACTTGATCGTGGGATGTTCTCAGGCCCTCTTGACAACGGCGGCTCTGATCAGTTCAAGAGAAGCTATTCCCATGGCGGATTTGCGTTCCGGCACAGATCGAGAAAAGGGTCGTTCATTCGGGCCGTTAAACGGGCCATCTCGAAAGGCATGAGTAGAGGTCAGAAATCCATTGTTGCACCAATCAAAGGCGTTGTTTCGATGAAAGAGCACGATTGGATGGTGGGTTCGGAAAAGCAAAATGAATTAACATTCAGTAGTGTTAATTTCAGCAGCGAATGTAGTTTGGATGACTGTGATTCACTAGAAAACCAGAATCTTCAGTGGGCTCAGGGAAAAGCCGGCGAGGATCGAGTTCATGTCGTAGTTTCCGAGGAACATGGATGGGTTTTCGTGGGGATTTACGATGGATTTAATGGCCCCGATGCACCGGATTATCTGTTGTCCAATTTGTATTCAGCTGTACATAAAGAGCTGAAAGGTCTGCTTTGGGATGAGAATAACAAATCTGATAATTCATCCATTTCAAATCCATGTTCTGCAACAGATAATTCCAGTTTGATAAAAACGGATTCTAATCCAAATCCTATTTTGACTGATGATTCTTTGCGGGATAGGGCGATTAATAGCTGCTCAAAATGTATAGAACAAGAGAATTACCCTCATATAAACGGGGATAATTGGTACAAGAAAAGGAGGGGTAGACATTCAAAGATTAAGTACCGTAGTGTGGCGAAAAAGTGGGAGGAGAATCAGAAGAGATGGAGGTGTGAATGGGATCGGGAAAGATTGGAACTTGATAGAAGATTAAAGGAGCAATTGAACAAAAACAGGTTGAATGGCGCAGGTGCGACTAATCATACTGAAGTGTTAAAAGCTCTTTCGCAGGCATTGCAGAAAACAGAAGATGCTTATCTTGATCTTGCTGATAAAATAGTTATGGATAATCCTGAGTTGGCCTTGATGGGTTCTTGTGTTCTTGTGATGTTGATGAAGGGAGACGACCTTTACCTGTTGAATGTGGGCGATAGTCGAGCTGTTTTGGCTCTGAAGAAAGAGCCCGATCTTTGGAGACAGGATTTGGAGAGAATCAACGAGGAAACGTTGTACGATCTCGAGTCTTTCGATGGTGATAGGTCAAATTTGCAGCCGAGTTTGGCTAGTTTCCAGTTAACCATGGATCATAGCACCTCGATTGAAGAGGTATAATCCCTCGAATGAAACCCATTTTCATTCATTTGTTCTGGCGTTGCTTATGTTGGATTGATCATTTTGCTGCATATTGTTGTGTTTTGTTTCCAGGAAGTTATGAGGATTAAAAATGAGCATCCCGATGATGCTTCGGCAGTGATCAATGACCGTGTAAAAGGCTCGCTAAAGGTTACCCGGGCTTTTGGTGCTGGTTTTCTCAAACAGGTGTGGCTTGTTAGTTTTTTTAATAAGCAGTTTCCGCTTTTATTCATGAAACTGAAATGTTCCACCAATGAGTAGAGATCGAAAGTAAGACAAGTGGTGTATTTTCAGAACCCGTTAGAACGCCCCGAGGCAGAAAACATTGGCTTTTCTTTACATGTCTAAAGGCGTATTTTGGTGTTTTCTGACTCTCCGTTGATATTTTTATGATAAAACATTTACGTAATTCACTATCATCCCAATGCAATATACAACTACACAGGTCTGTAGGAATTTTGTGGAGATTATGTAGAAATTGATTGGCTAAAATACATTTGCTAAAGAGTGGAGTAGATTTTTTTGAAATGCAGCTAAAGAAGAAAATTTGGCTTGTCTGTATCTCTTTGAATGATAGAATTCATCAAATACTTTTATCGGTTTTATTTTATTTTCAATGTTTCGTCAGTTCTATTGTTCATTTTGCTGTTCGATTGTGTTTCTGCAGCCTAAATGGAACGATGCACTGCTAGAAATGTTTAGAATCGACTATGTAGGGAAGTCTCCATATATAAATTGCATCCCTTCACTTCACCATCACCGATTAGGATCACGAGATCGGTTTCTAATACTGTCGTCGGATGGACTTTACCAATACTTCACAAATGAAGAAGCTGTCTCAGAAGTCGAACTTTTCATTTCTTGGTCACCTGAGGGAGATCCTGCACAACACCTGGTTGAGGAACTGTTGTTTCGTGCAGCAAAACGAGCAGGTACGTAACTTTTACGTTCAATAGAATGTTTGATATGGAATGTATGCTAAAACGTTGCATCTGCTGTTTATGTTCGATTTCAGGTATGGATTTTCATGAATTGCTCGAGATACCACAAGGTGATAGACGTCGCTACCACGACGATGTCTCGATTATTGTCATCTCTTTGGAGGGAAGAATTTGGAGATCTTGTGCATAATTTGTGAGAACCAAGTAGAATAATATTATTTAATGTTCAAGAAAAAAAAAAGTAGGGGACACCCATTTTTTATTTTCTTATATGAAAACAACCAAGTTTTGAGATTTAAGAGAAACTTGGTCGTTTGTTCTTTGGGGAGTCCTTTATTGTAAAGATGAACATTTCTCAATCACCTATTGCCATAGAAAATTGTAATATTTTATTTTGAAATAAATTACATCCCAAGAAATACTTTTTTGTTCATTATTATAACCTTTTTCTGGTTTGGGGAGCTTAAATTATAAGAACTTAAATTTTTTCACAATCTCCTATATTTAGGTTTATTTGCATTTTCACATATATCAAGAAAATTATTAGGAAAAAAAAGTTTTAACGAGTGTTAATAAACTTAATATGATATAAAAACTTATTGAGAATAACCAATACATTTAGTTAATAAAAGTGGATTGTTAAATTTAATAGAGAAAATATAAATACTTGATTATATATTAAGAATTTTTATATTTGAAATTGAGTGACTGATAGAAATAGATGTAACATGGCAATATATGGACGTCGGATTGCTTAAAAAATTCCTCAAAATTAGAGTTGCAATGTGGTCGAACCCTAAATTCTCAACTGCTAACCAATCGAACAAAAAAAGGAATAAATGCATTTGTAGTTGGGGATGGAGTAGATATCAGATATGTATCAGTAATGGTGGTGGAATCTGTCACACAATCATTAATATTGGACCAACAATTCAAGTTGCATATACTTGGATGCAACTGTTTTCTTATTGCTAGTAAGATTTATTTATTGGTGCGATTTTTAGGCTGTAAAATTAAGTATTCTGATCCGCTAAACATACGTGTCATGTGCTAGATAGACGAGAGTACTAACTATATAGGTAGCATCTACCAAGTCGATATTTGGAGAAAGAAACCATACAAGATATGTCAGATCATTGAGTATATGAGTCTTACATTGTATACATAAAGATCCATAAGGGAAATTTGAGTTTGCGCTTAAAAGGAGTTTTGTTATAATGAACTCCATACGCAGATCTTTTTATGATATTGTTCACTTTGAGACTAAGTTCTCATGGGTTAATTTTTTGACTTTATTCGAAAAACCTTATATCAATGGAAATGTATTTTATCTTATAAACCCGTGATCTTCTTTATGTGTTTTCAACGTGAAAATTCAGTTGCATTATCAATGCTTCCGAATGAAAAATCATAAATCTTTATTACATGCCATATTTTTAATCTGATGTGGCATGAATTTGACCTTAGGGTACTCTATTATTCACTCAAATGAGTATTAGCCTCTGATGATGTTTTACAATGTTGACCCAGACGGATCTCCATCTACTGAGGCCAACATTGTGACGACCAGCTGTTCCTACTGGAATCTTATACCATTGATGGATAGATCGTCCAATATGACCATATCTGAATGGAAGTCTCTTACTTTTGATTTAGTTTCTTTAATGATTTTAGAATTGGGAATTCCATCCTAATCTCCAAAGTGTTAATTAGTGATCCTAAAACTTATTCGGGAATAAAAGTATTAATGCAAAACTTCTGCTCAAAGTAAACAGCATTGGGCTCTTCATTTTCAAGGAGACAAGAACTTGTGTGAGACGGTCTCACGGTCGTATTTTGTGAGACAGATATCTTATTTGGGTCATCCATGAAAAAATATTACTTTATGATAAGAATATTACTTTTTATTGTAAATATCGGTATGGTTGACTCGTCTCGCAGATAAAGATTCGTGAGACCGTCTCATAAGAGATCTACACTTTCAAGGATATAATTATGCTTCTCCGGGAGAATTTCTGATCCCCATTTCCAAAATTATAGGATTATTTCATATTTTGAGTATGCAATGATTTTTGTTTATCCACGTTACATGGGGATAATTTCTTCCCGTATAGCATTAAAAATCACGTTAGATGTACAGTTAGGACTAATATTACATACGAGAAAATAGAGAGTACACACACGTAGAGCTTTAAAACGATATAAGTGTTAGATTATTTTGTCCGACAGATGATCGAAATAATAAGAATATCAGAATATGACTTAAAATAGTGAATTTGTGTTTTATCAGAATTAGGTGTTGTGCCACATGTTACAACATCTCGAACAACATCTACATGCAGCGGAAAATTAACTTTTATAACACAAATTGACTTGAAATAAATAGATGGACGAGATTAAATTTGCACAAATATAAATACTTGTGCGGTGCCTTATGGCAAAAATTAATCACTAGAAAAATCAATCGTTCACAAAAACCTAACACTAGTGATTATGACAAAAATCAATTTCCTCAACAAGTTGAGAAAACAAATGCTTTCTAAAACAAACAACCAGAATAAAACTAAAACAAGAAAGCAAAAAACGTGATCCAAAAAGGTAAATCCACGAGAAGCGATCTTCGGCCAACTTCTTCCCAGATGTTGTCCGCAGATGTTCTCAACATTCAGAGCAACACTCTATCAGGCTCTTCACAGCACGTCTCTTGAATAGATTTTCTCTGAATTCCTGAACGTGCACACGTGAGTGAATATTAACCGAGAGAGGAGAAGCACCACGAAAATCTCCCACGAAAATCACCTCCACGAAAAACTATCCCCACGAAAAACTCTTCCACGAAAAATCTCTTCCACTAAAACTCTCTATATTTTTCTTCGTCTCTCTCTCTACACTCTTCTCTCTATTCGCCCTCTATCACCTCACGTTGATCACCTCTTATGTATAGCTTTCATCTCTCCTAGAGTTTATCTTCCATAAAGAAATCTATAAGATATGGTAAACAAGAATTATATTAGAAACAAATCAATAATACAATATCATGTAAATCATTATCATAAATATTATATCTAGAAGATATTTATCACAAAGATAATATCTAGAAAGGTAAAACTCAATATTCCACATAATCTTATCAATAGGAAATTAAATTCAAGGAAGAAATCATATCACAATAAAATCTTAACACAATTATCTAGAAAGGCAAAACCATAATTAAATATTAAATATCATATCAACAAAGAAAAGATAATATTAGGGAAATAAATCAATAAGATATATCAATTAAAATTAGAAATAAATATTTCCCTTCAATAAGTTTGTTGAATAAATCTCTTATGAAACGGTCTCACATATTTTTTTTTGTTAGACGAGTAGATTTCCTCTAAGACGGTCTCACGAATCTTTATCTGTGAGACGGGTCAACCCTATCAATATTTACAGTAAAAAATAATACTCTTATCATAAAAAATAATAATTTTTCATGGATGACCCAAATAAAAAATCTGTCTCACAAAATACGACTCGTGAGATCGACTCACACAAATTTTTGCCTTGTGAGACGAGTCGATCTGTTTATATTTACAATAAAAAGTAAATAAGATTATTTATTTCAATAAAAATTGCATCTGATTTTTGACTTTTATGAACTTTCTTGTTATAAATAATTATCATTATTTTTTAAAATTTGTTATCAAATTAACATCTGTAAATATTATATTATGTTATTTTCTCTACAAATAAGATGATTGAATTCAACGTACTAGAAATTATATTATATCTTAATGATCAATCTCTTTACATTATCAATATATTAGATCTTATATTATATCTTAATGATGGATTTCTTTGAATTTCTCATTAATCTATTTTGATTCTCAATATAAAATAATAGTGGGATACTTTAAGCCATAAACATCATGATACTTCACAGATATCAATGTATCGATAATTATCAGTATGCTATTTTTAGAGTACCAACGAATATATTGTTAAATTGGGTATTGACAACACGTTGTGCTACTTCAACACATCAGTAGAATGAGATTTATTTTCATTCTCAGTTAGCTAACAGATAAGTGCGGATAGACAGTATCCAAACTGATATTTAGATACAATGATTTATAATACTGTTATATCATGGCACTGAATGATCATTGATGATCATATACAATTATTTGTAAAGTGTGCTCGACCGATTGAATTCTTCACTTTGGATATTTGGAAGTTGAATGCTTGATTCTCAGTAAAAGTCGTCATCTTATTACACTGAATCCTTTCTTTATATATAGATGTTTTAAAATAAACCCATCTCAAACAAAAAGTGTCAGTTGGCTTTTCTTTAGTTCATCTTCTGACAGTTGTACATTGTTACGATCAGTTTTGTACGGAAAAACTTTATCCAATCATCAGTTTGGGTTTCTGATGTAAACTGATTCTTTGAAATTAAACGAAGAAAAATGTTAAAATGATAATCCGAGTTAGATTAGTTCGACTAGATCAGTTTAGCTTAAGAGATATTTCAGTTTTGAGTCTGAATGCAGATCAGTCGTAAATGGGTATATGTTTTTGTAACTTATTCGATATTTGATTTTATTATTTAGTTGATTCGATAATGATAATTTATATTTTTTTTAGTTTGGTGCTATAGACCTAATGTATTAATTATATAAATTTTTAGATATTGATTTAAATTTTTTGATGACATGAAATTTTGTGAATTTATTTTATCGGTCAATAACTTGCATGAGATATTGCATTAATTATTTTATGCAATTTGATGATGATTTTTCTAATTTGAGATTTTTCAAGGACATATTGGATTGTTAAATTTTTATTTCCTAAATTTTGATATTTTTCAATTTTGATTGTGAATATATAAATTTTTGACGTTTTTTTAAAAGTTATTTGATTAACATTGGCATTTATTTTAAAGTTTTATTATTATTATTTTAAAATCATTGATAAAGAATTTTATTATATGTTTTCTTATATGTATTGCAAATTTAGGAACAAAAAATTCACTGTGAAATGATATTCATGATAGACTGAATGTCATTGTTTAATGTAAAAGATTTATTTGGTACCCATAAGAATTTGAAAAGATATATCTAATTTCTCAATCGCAATTCTTCCAAAATAATGATGAAATATCTTAATTATTATATTTTATTGATAAAAAATAAAATAATGAAAGACATTTATTGAAAGTTGTCAAATTAATATGAATAATTATCTAAAGTGAATTTGACAGTGCCAATGAATACAATTGATACACCGTGGTTGATTAGTTCTTCAAATAAGAATAATATATTTCTCACATGAAGTCTAATAAGAATTATAAGATGGACACAAAATATTGAGATAAACGTTTTAATCAAGTTTGTATTAACATTACAGAGTTATCCCATATAACAATATAAACTTTGTGGAGGACGTTGATGTCTACCCAAATTATATTTTCATTATTAGATAATACGAAAGTATTAAATATCTAGAAAATCTTTTGATTGACAATGAAAAACTGTATGTTTGATATGATACAATAGTAATAAACATTAACATATATGTATTTTTGAATCCAGTGCTAATATTGATTTGATAAAAAAAATAGTATTATAAATTAAAAGCTCTAGAAGAGCTATATCGTTCCAAATAAAATATATGCAATTTCCCTAAACCTCAATAATAAACTAAAAAGGTTTAGTGACATTGTAAACGAGTGAGTTTTTATAAAAATAAAAATATTATTGATATAAATGTTTCATGGTTTGACATAATCGATTGGCTTGAGCAACCAACTTACACAAATAGTTAAAAACTATTGATAATGTACAAAGATTTTAATGAAGGATTCAGAAGTTCCTAGATCAATAAATACGAAGATTTTTTAGTCAAAGATCCAAAATATTTAATAATTTATGAAATCTTATGTTCTGACTTATTAAAATTGATATTACTATCATTAACTCAAATGGACAAGAAATCCACATATTATCGGGAATAAATAAGTAATGACAAACGTAGACCCACGAGTCGCAACTTGATATTTGCAAAAATACTTATTGAGAAAAATTTCCAAAACATTTAATTATGAGTAGCTTGATTAAAATAAAAGATAGACATATCAATTTTATGATTATAAATATGTTGTTCAAAACAAAATAGTTTAGTTAAATTACTTTGCCTCAAATCAACTATTAAAACCAATTATTCAATTTTGAGAATAAATGTGTCATATTTTGAGGATGTAATATATTTACTTAGAGCATATAAGTGTAAATATTATGCCAACTGATTATGATGAAATATCTCATTCGATATTTATTTTTGGTTTGGAGCCAAAGTTTGTGTGTTGAAAGATATTGGTGCGACAAATGCACGACAATGAATTTTTGGAAGAGATTGGAAATATGTTGGAAATAATTTAAATTTGTGATAAAGTATTTTGAATGAATAAAAATAAGATTTTTGTGACATAATTTTTCATTTTTTATTATTGCAAAGCAATGTTTCCAACATTGAAGATGAGAAAAATAGAGCTAAAAATATCATTGAGAATGTATTGTCGTTTTGTTTATTCGATCATGAAATTTCAAGTGATGTTTACAACAGAGAGAACAATAACATTTTTACTATTTTTCCTTGTCTATGGTTTTTCTCACACGATTTTTCATCGCAATGTTTTTAATGAGATAATAACAAGTAACGAGATATGTCATACTTTTTTTCTTTCAGTAGGATTTTTTTCTACTAAATTTTTCCTTTTAAGGTTTTAACGAGGCTCATCCATCGTCGATGGACATCCAAAGAAAATATCTATTACTGCAGTAATTTTCTTTCACTCAGGTTTTTCCCACATGGTTTTACTGTCAATGTTTTAACGAAATAACACTTAAATCCTGATGAATTTCCAAAGCATCCGTCTTGCCAAATTAATATTTTAACGAACCAGCTATTGTGCAAATAATCATCAAAATAGAGTATTATAGATAATTTTTTGTTGTAGATGACTATCTTTATTTAGTTAGATTTATGATCAATATAATATCTGTAAAGATTTTTATTATGTTTATTTCTCCTATAAATAAAATGATCGAGTTTAATGAAAATTACACATGAACATTAACTCTTACGAAAACGATCGAATTTAATGAAACACATAAATATCAACTCTTATGAATTCTTCCCATTCACCTAGTCTTTCTTTTATGTATTATAACAATTTGGAACTTATTGCTTCCAAGGGTATCTATCTTCGTGATTGTTTTCTTTATAATTTTCGCAATGATTATGCGCCAATAATTTAAAAAATACATGTATTTCAGATGTTTTAAAATGGGCTACAATGATTGTAAATGTGCAGGATGGATTTACCACCCTATTTAGTGAAAGCTTGCTGTAAGTTATTAATCTCGTTTAGCATGAATTTACCACCCTATTTTAGTGAACACAATTTCATCATTACTTACACATTAAATCTTTTGCAATTTTTTGATACGTATATCTTAATATATATTGTAATGAATACTTTCTACTTTCATGAAAAAAAAACATCTCGAATAAAATTCTCACAAAATAACTACAAAATATATTTTAATATAATCTACTATACTAAATATCTATTTTTAAAGTCTGATTAAGTTTTTGGTTATTCTTGAAAATATGAAATTATTGTGGAATTATTTCTTGTTAACATTCTCAGCAGCCTCCCCATCGTAGCAGAGGATACATGTATGGACAATATTTGTTGGGTGTAATAATTGTACCTGCTTGGTAGAGTGATCGAACCGTAGTGCTTGAGCTACTGTGTGGTTTAAAAGATTTGAGTAGCACAATTACCACTAGCTATAGCTTTTGGTAAAGCGGTAAGCACTCGGTCCTACAATTGATATCAGAGCAAAGGTCACATATTCGATTCTCATTGATGATTGTAAAGAGTGCAATTATTGGGAGGGAGATTGTTGGGTGAAATAATTGTCTCTGCTTGGTGAAGCGATCGAACCGTGATGTTTGAGCTGTTGTGCGGTTTAAAATATTTGAGTTGTACCATTACCACTAACTATAGCTTTTGGTAAAGCAGTAAGCAATCGGTTATTTGATATTTCATCCCATGTTTGATTTAAGCCATCTTTTTATACACGTTAAACTATAATCATTAACATGAGTTGTGCTATTACTGTAATTTTTTTTACATATGTATTTTAAAAAACTTAATATTTTTTCATTCTTTGGCGAGACGGTCGTCAATTCTGTGAGACTGATATTTGATTTTGGTAATTAGATTGCGAATGAATGTTAAGATATTCGCAGTTCTTATATGTTTATGTTAAAAAAAAATTGAATGTAGTGCAGCAGTCCTTTGTCTAAATGCTTCATTGCGATGTCTCCCCTGTTTCATGAAAGCGATACGACAGTACACATTCATTAACTAAGCTCACGCATAACTTCTTACGCATTTTTGTTACGAGTTTCACAAGATAGGGAAGCAACTATTAATTTTGAAGTTCAAGATTGAAAAGAATCAACACCACCTTCCTATTTACCACGAAGTGATTCACACCTGCAAATGTGAAATATTCACTTATTTCTTAAGCTCTATGTAACTATACTTGAAGAGAATATGATCGCTTCAATCCCAAGCCGACGGTCTGAGTGCTGCTATGTATCGAGCGTTAATGGTTTATCGAGCCATTCGTTCACGGATAAGATCCTGCCTGAACCACGGCCACCCACTTTCCCAAAAGATATGCCCTTAAAGCTGCTACTTCCCTCACTCAAGTTCCGAGACCTCCAAGATTTTCTAGGATTGTCATTTTCAGTTTCGACAACCTTAGCCACCACTAATTTGACAATGCTACTTCTGCAGAAAGGGCAAACGGGTACGGAGTGGCACGCGGTTGTAGGGTTGGGCTTGTTGTGACAGCATAAGGCGAGTGTGCAATGGGCACACATTCGGTGCCCACATTCTTGAACTTCAATGGCACAAGCTTGATCAAAACATATGCAGCAAAGCTCCGAGTCACTTGCCTACATCAGAAAATTTGGATAGATCACATGATTCCTTCGAAACAATACATAATTGCCAAGATTGGAACATGGACCTTTATGTAAAATTCTTGTGACGTATTTATAGCTTATCTTGAAATGGTGACACATAAACCAATAAGTCCTCGCCCAATATGACACATTCAAGAAATAGAAGCCAAAGCGTAAAGACATCCTCACAGAGGTCAAGGAAGAAAAAGAAGATAGGAAGGAACGTCTTACAGAGATAATAGTGGATTACCTCAGACATGTTATCATCAATACCAGAGTCATATGCTGATGGAGATGGCAGCAAATAAACGGTTCCTTTTAATATCGTTTTCTCCTTCTCCCTATTGGCCTCCATCAGGGCATGTTCCAACAGAGATTTTGCCTCCTGATTAAGCTCACCTATGAATTTCAAAGATGACGGCCAGACAAGAGGCTCTGGGGATGAAGGATTCAGCAAAGCTGCACATGCTTCATGGTGATGCCTTAAAGCTATTGTGTACGGTATTCTCCTAAATAATGTTAACCAAAATCCTCATTTTATGTTACGTTCATTGGAAAATGAAATGTGTATTAACTAATGAAATAGTGTGCACGGTTGAGAGAAATGGACTCTTCATTCACAAACTACGAAAAATAAGCAAACCGATATTATGAAAAAACTGCTTTCGTCTATATTTCTTGAAAGTTTCTTCCTTGAATATGACAATAGTAATAAAACAGTATTCCTTGAAATCTGATATGAAGAAGCTGACAAGTAAATGATATTGTATTGAGACAAGCATGAAAAATATTTTGCTTTTTGCACATCAAAAACTAATGAAAAGTACAAGAAAAATACCCTGCTGCGTCTCGCTGAATTCGATCTGCACCCCAAGCCAGCAATTCTCTAATGCAATCAAGAGAGCCTCCTCTTGCAGCAAAATGCAGGGGATTACTACCCGCAAAGCTGTAGTATAGCACAAGGCAATTAGAAAAACCATGTCAAATACACCAATGGCACGACTATGGACTTGAATTGACAACATTACACTACCCGTATCCACCAGTTGAAGCAGAAACAAGGGCTCCATTGTCCAACAATATGTGAACACATTCAGGATGTCTTTGACGAGCCGCCAAGTGCAACGGTGTCGCTCCTTTACGATCTCTGATGCTAACGAAACGGGAATATCCCCTAAAACATTTTTTTGCAAAAAACAGAGAAACTAATTAGAACTGCGACTTATAATGAAAGATTGGAAGGAATTTCACTATCTCGTACTAGGTTAATCAAAGTCGGAGAAGGGCCTACCAAGAAGCAGCCACCGGGGAGGTGCTGGCAGCGGATAAAATGGCCTGAAGGCAGCCGGAGTGGCCATAGTAAGCAGCATAGTGCAAGCAGGTTTTCCCACTACGTGCATCAAACATTAAAATCTGTTTCCAAAGCTCAAAGTTAAGAATGTAAAATAACATTAAACTTCACCCTTCACGCCACTGAGAATTAGTTTCAGAACATATTGGTTTTATATATAACTTGCATCGCTCCACTCATTATTATTTCAGGTTCTTCACATTAGACTTAGCACAATTTTTGGTGTATTCGGAGAGTAAGAATAGCACTTAGTTTGGAATACTTACATTGGCACCAGCTTCAATCAGCTTATTAACGCAGGAGATATCGCCACACATCGCAGCCAACATCAATGGAGTCTACAAACAACAGAATCACACCCAAGATCAAATATTTAAGTAGCCAGTAGTAGCACTCACAGGAAAAAAATGTTGAAATATCATCTGCAAATATTTTTAAAAACCAGAAAATATTCCCATCCCACAATAAAATAAATAAGTTGCCGGCAATATCAAAATCATGGGAGGTCTACGTGCGAAGGACTGCACATCAATAATTTCCGATTCAAACTCCTAACTTTACACTCAACCATACATTATTTATTTATACACGAAATAAAAGGAGAAACAAATACAAAGGCACCTGCTTGAATCGATTCAACACATCCGGTTTGACAGATGCGTCCAGAAGATAAGAAAGAACCTGAAACCCACAAAAGAAAAATCACCATAAACCAAACTAAACATCCAAAGAAATTACATAATCCTAGAAAAGAAAAATCAAGAATCCCACCTCGATCTGGCCATTCTCTGCAGCAATATGCAAAGCCGAGTTGCGATCATACACCGTGGAGCTGTGAACAAGAGCTGAATTCTTGCCCATTACTTCCTTAACAGTTTCCAAATCTCCCAGTTGCACAGCGCTGAACAATCCCAACTCCTCACCACTTCCGCAACTCAGGCCCTGACCCATTATTCTTTCCTCAAAATCAATACACGCAACCTTTCTGCGTATGTATGTATGCACAGGTGGCGTCACTGCCACTCCAACCGGATATACGCGCCACCTTCTGGACGTGGTGGCGGAGAAGAAAGTGGTTTACAACTTTACATAGGTTATATTTTAGAGAAAAGCTGACCGTGTCAGAGAGAGCGTGTGAGGACGGGCAGCAGTGAGATATCCTACGGGCAGCTAGATTCCGAAATAATACACTACAACAGTAATAGAAAAAGGTCCGCAGTACCTGTTTGTCGTTGATTGTGAGAGTCAATGTCGATTGGTCTTTTTTTGCTTTATTTATTAAAATTCAGAGTCTTCACACCTACCTTTGAACAAAAGCTTAGAATAACAAATATATTTATTTTCCAACAAAATATTATTTTTATATTGGTTTTTTTTGCTTTATTTGTTCGAATTCACAGTCTTCACGCCTGCCTTTGAACAAAAGTTTAAAATAATACTGTAATTAACAAATATATTTATTTTTCCACAAATTTTTTTTATATTTATATATGTAACTAATTTCGAAATTTTATTTGTTGGGCCGGTTGGCATTACTCACATAACTTGGAGAAGAATTATGGATTAAATCGATAATAAAATACTTGATTTTAGACATTTTTTTAAAACAAAAATTGAAGTTTTTGTTCACCGAAGGAAAAAAATGTAGGGTTGATTATATTGGTATTACTAATTTGGTCAAGTTTGGAATCAACTCGTGACCTTTATACCGTCATTATTTCTTTATTAGTAAATTATAGAGAAATGGTAAAATTTGATTTTCCCTTGGACAAATGTGGAAAATAAGCTCACGGTTTTATCTATTTTTTCATTTTATGTCGCTGTCTTTGACTCAAGGTGAAATCATCGTTATTATTGTTAAAATTAGAATTTGGACCTAACTCAACTCAAAAGCTAGCTCAAGAGAAGAGGATTGTCCAAGACCATATATATAACTCCCAGATATTTTATTCAATCGATGTGGGACAACTAACACACCCCCCACGCCCAGGAATGAACATTTGGAGCGTAATTTTACAAATGACCCAATTTTGGGCAGAACTGGTGACCCAACTATGGGCAATTCAATACATAACGGTGGAATCTGAGCTCTGATACCATGTTAAGATTGGAATTTGGACCTAACTCAACCCCAAAAGCTAGCTTAAGGGGGAGGATTGTCCAAGATCATATATACAACTCTCAGGTATTTTATCCAACCGATTTAGGATAATTAACAATTATGATCTTAAAAAGCATTCTTGTTGGATCAAAGATAATTTTTTATTTTTGAAAATCAGTTTTATTGTTTTGTTATAACGAAGTTATGCTTGGAAATATGTATTTAAATAATGACAAAAACTTGTGTGAGACGGTATCACAGGTCATATTTTGTGAGATATATCTCTTATTTGGGTCATCCATGAAAGAGTATTACTTTTTATACTAATAATATTACTTTTTATTGTGAATATCGGTAGGGTTGATCCCGTCTCACAGATAATGATTCGTGGGACCGTCTCACAAGAGACATATTCTTAAATAATAGGGTAGTGGTATCATAGTTAATTTCTTGTTGTACATGATTGTGGTTATTTAGTTAGATTTGTGATCAAAATAAATATCACAAGATATTATATGTAAAGATTTTTATTATGTTATTTTCAATGTAGATAGCTGATTGAGTTCAATGAAAATTTCATTTGGTTATTGATACTTGTGAATTCTATGTCATTGATAACTTCTTTTATGAATTAATATGTTGTCATTACGAGGTTGTAACCAACTGAGAATTAAAAAAAATCACAGTTTGTTGAATGTTCCTAAAGTAGCACATCGTGTTGTCAATATTCGATTTTACAATATATTCATTAGAGATATATCAGCAGTACAATTATAATTATTCATATATTCTTGCGAAGAATATTCATGATTTTGTAGTTGAATATTGATATCTCTAAAGTAACACATTTCATACGAGAGATAAATATATTCATGATTAAGATCTTATATAAGATAATATATTAAGAATCTAAATAGATTTAAGATTAACATGATATGAGATCCAAGATCTATAAATATTATCAAAAGATATAGATCTAACATAAAGTATATCACTATTTATGAATAATATTGATTAAACGATGCAATATTTGTTAATATTCATGAAGAATATTTATATAACTATCAAAGTTTTTTGGGTTTTTTAGGATCTTACAAATAGATAAATTCATTACAATTTCTTAAAATATATTGATGTAAGATCTGAAATTGTATTTCTAAATAAAATAATTAAATATCTGAGTTTATCAAAAGATATTGACATGATATCGATTCAAATATATACTTGTAATTGTTAGTGTTCAGGTATTAATATTAATCACTCATGTTCAGTCATCAACATGCTCATTTTATCAAATAACTTGCTTTCATTCCATAGCATAACATTTACTTGCAAGATGTATTTCGATCCGTATATAATAATGACAGTTGTACTTGAATTATTGAAAAAATGCATAATACAAATGTTAATTGTCCCACATCGGTTGGATAAATAACCTGGGAGTTGTATATATGGTCTTGGACAATCCTCTCTCATTGAGCTAGCTTTTAGAGTTGAGTTAGGTACAAGTGCCAATCTTAACATGATATCAGAGCCCGAGTTCCACCGTTATGTGTTGGACTGCCTATAATTAGGCCACCCGTTCTGCCCATAATTGGGTCATTTGTAAACTTCATACTCCAGATGTTCATTCTTGGGCGTGAGAGGGGTATGTTAAATCAAATAATAAGTCCAACTTACTCTCAAAGCTTAAGAACACATGTTGAAGTAGTTTTTTTATACTAGGTTGTCAAAATTGCGCTATCATCATCATTTCAATGTAATTCTTGAATATTACTCGTACTCCATGGTTTACATAGTATGGAATTATGAATTGAAGGAAAATTTACAGCCCTAAGTTGCAAATTCCTTGTAGAACTCAAATATGATTTCAATTAGAGTTAAATATGAATGTTTGGGGACGATTGGATAATGAAATATGAAGAACCCTAGTTTTTCTATATATTTTTCGTGTACGGGAAATGAATAATGATAGAAATAACGAAACCCTCACGTTTTAAGTCAAAAATTTGCAAACTAGGAGCTGAGACATGCATTTTTAGCCACTAGGGCGCATGCTTTGTTTCTCCAGGGCGCGCCCCCTCGACCCTGCACTTAATTTTCTTGCCTCAAGGGCACTGGGGCGGTCTATTTTGGCCTCTAGGTGCCCCTTCCTCGAATTTTCAAGTCTTTTCTTTCTTGTAGGCTTTCTAAATCATCCTCATTTCAATTGTCATCTTTTCTTTCCCATCACATTCATGCCTCAAACATATTCCCAACATTCATTTCCACAATTATCAACATCCATCCATCACTTTCTCAATACACATCACTTCTATATCCATCAATATCATAATATCTTTATACATTTCAATGTTATTATTAATACATCAATGTCATATAAGTAATATCAATGCATTTACATATTTTGCACAATCATATTTCATTTCATAAAATGAATGATACTACATTTACCATATATCATATCATACTGAACTTAAACATCATAAATAAACATTTTAAACATGTAATGATAGCCATAACAACATAATTAGCGATGAGATTATTTGTAGAGATAATCGGACACTACAATTATAAAGAAGCATGATCTATTAATTATCAATATTTCTGATCAGTAGAACTTGATGTTCAATGATAAACTGCATAGTTTATTGTATGAAAAATTTTAATATGCGACAGTGAGACTGCAACAACATCAATCGAAAAAAAAAACAAAATGAATTGATTCGGTCATCCATACCGGGGAAACAAAGATGATGGTAGCCTATGCACGATAATTGCCGTGAGTTGATTTGTGACAATTTTGAGTCATTATATTTAACTAATTATTGAACTAATTTTATTTCAGTTTATTTCTCGGCTTTCTTGTTTTCTGCTATAGCATGCCTTGAGGATTTTTTTTTTTTTTTTTTTTCCTGCTATAACACGACTTGAGCTTTTAAATACAAATCACATTAAAGAATAATATATTTTCTCAATTGTTTTGGTTGTACGGGACCATCATTTATTATTAAATCTGTTAAAAGTTTTACATTTTTGCTTCAACTAAATTTTACAAAATTCTAGCATGTGTGTTGTCTTGATTCACCTAATTTTTTTATGACATAAAATAATTTATACAATTTTGAACCAATTATAGTAGTCAATAAAATGAATGAGATATTGCATTAATTGATTATACAATTTGATGATGATTATAATTTGAGGTTTTTTTAAAAAATTTAAGAACATGTTGGATGCTTAGATTTCTATTTCTTGAATTTTGATATTTCTCAATTTTGATTGTGAATATATTTTTTATATTTTCAAATCGTTTGATTAAGATTATACTTATTTTAAAGTTCTCTAATTTATAAATGAATGGTAAATAATTTTATTTCATGTTGTGGCGGTCCATGTATTGAAAATGTTGGAACACAAAATGCAATGTGAAATGACATTCATACTAGACTAAATGTCATTGTTTAATTTATAAGAATTTGAAAATCTATGTCGAAGTTTTAAATTTCAATGCTTCCAAAATAATGATTAGATATTTTGATTTTTGTATTTTATTGTTTGAGAACAATATATCAAGAGACAAATATTAAAAGTTTTCTAATTAATGTGATCTATTCTCTTTAGAGAATGTGATATTGTCCATCAACGCAATTGATATATTATGGTTGATTAATTCTTCAAAGAAAAAGAATATTTTATATATCATATATGAAATGGATACCGAATTATAATATCGCCACAAAAGCATGAGAGCTTGGAGGTTATCTATCTTAGTACTACTTTCACTCATACACGCTTAACCAAATATAGAATAAATTGGTCATATTTTGAAGATTCAATATATTACTTGCAACATATATTGTAAATATTATGTCAACCAATTATGATAAAGTATTTCATTTGACATATATTTTTGGCTTCGAGCCAACCCAAAGTTTGTGTTGAAAAATATTGGTGGTGTGACAAATACACTATACTGAATCTTTTGAAGATTTTGAAAATAGGTTGGAAATATGCTAATCGTTCTGAAATAAACCAATGTCTTGCATAATCATATCTTAATTTACTTACAAGTAAATGTGATCAAATACGTTCGTGATATTTATTCTATCTATTCTATTTTATTAAGTGTGAGGATATAATAGTAACTATCTAGAGGACACAAAATTTTTCTTCCAATTTTACTCTTATATGATACAAATATTACACTTTTATTTATTTTTTAATCTCAACACACACTTTTATTTTTTTTATTTTCAACAATTCAAATATCAATTTAGTACCTCCATAATTTGTTAAATTTCACTTTAATTGATCGATAATGATAAAAAAGATTGTACACGCAAATTTACTAGTATCAATTAATTCAATGAATCTAATTTGAATGAGATTATTTATGAAGAACTAGTGCACCGACGCACGCATTGCGTACTTGTATAATATTTTTTATAATTCATTTGATTTATATTTAAATGAAGATCAAAATATAATTATAAGAAGTAGTGAGAGACTACACTGTAATTTTGATATATAAATTAAAAAATAAATTGAAAAATTAAAAATAAAAAAATGACATCAGTAAGAATTGAACACTGAATTACATATAACTTGCATTAAAATTTTAACATTTTATTAATATATATAATTAGTAAAACAGACCATGACACCAAATTTAGTTACTCTAAGTGTCTCAAACTTAATAAAATAATATAGATAGAATAGATGACAAACATATTAAAAGATGAGCTACAACAAATTATTTTTTATCTAATAAATTATGGGATCAAAATGATATAATCATCGATGATTGTTTTTCTCTCCATGTGTCTTTTGTTATTATATAAAATAATGAGTATCAAGAACTACAATTTGTATAGATTGTTCATAAAAAAATAACTAACAAAGGACAATAGACATACGAGCTACTTTTAACAAAGCTTCTCAAAATATTCGAAGCTCTTTTATGAGAAAATAGTTACATTTGTCACGGATATGTTGACTCGACGGTGATGTATATAGAAATCCTCGAAAGAATTGATGTTAAAAAATATCTTTTTCGCCAACTTGATGAAGAAAATATAGTTGGTCTTGAAGTATCATAGATAAGGGCAATTCATACATTATCATATATTACAAATGACATTAGTGAGGTATAGCCTTTTTCCAACTCGAAGATATTTGCAACGGGTAAATTACAAGATCAGTTTTCCTCACAATCTCAATCAGACTATATTTTTACATAAAGAGATTGACAACAACTGAAAATAATGTGATCGATCTTTTTACTAAATCATCATCTGCAGTCAACTTTGGGCAAATCAGTGTACAAAGTCGATACACGAAGAGTTAATAATTTCAAGAGAAGCTTGCAGCAAAGGGCGGTAAAAGTTATACTTTTTGTTTTTGTCTATGATTTTTTCACACAATTTTTCATAACAAGGTTTCTAACGAGACAATTATCAAGTAGTGAGAGATATCGTACTCAAGTGATTTTTCATTGTACTCTTTTTCGTTAACAAGACATATCCGTACTATTTTTCGTTCACTCGAGTTTTTTCCACAGAGTTTTACTATAACGATTTTAACGAGGTATCATTTGAGTCCTGATGAATTTCGTAAGCATCCATCTTGATAAATTGAGATTTTATAATGAATCGGTTGTTGTGCAAATAATAATATAATAAGAAGTGTTATAGATAATTTCTTGATGTAGATGATTCTTTTTTTGTTGGATTTGTGATTAAGATAAATATGATAAGATAATATATATAAAGAATTGTATTATGTTATTTTCTTTTACAAACAGGATGATCGAGTTCAATAAAAATTGCACCTGAATATTGATTCTTATGAATTATTTTATTCATCTATTTTATTATTTATAATAATTGGTTAATAAGTCAAAATTATGCCATTTAAAATATCAGCCTCAACTTCTCTAGATAAAACCCCAAAAAAATCATGTTATATCTAAAAATAAAACCACTTTGATAAAAAGAAACATTTTAAAAACTGCCAAATCGCTCGGACCAGTCCGGATTACAGAATATTACTTTTTTTAATAACACAAAAATCTATTTAATATATATAAATAAAATAATTAAATAATCCTCTTTTATGTACTTTTATTATATTTCATTTCAAAAAAAAAAATTGAGAATCAAAAATCAAAAATTTCAATCCGCCAAAAATCACCTCGTCCCGTTTAATAGTGGGTTGTGACAGGTTCAACTTGTCTCAGCCTGTCAAATGATTTATAAAATTGTCTGGGCTCATCAAATCGGGTCGCATTCTCATCCTAAAACAAATATGTTTAATTGATAATTTCTCAACTCACCAAAAGACGAGTCGGTCTGCACTATTAGCCCATTTTAACATGTATATCCAAAGTTATCTCATTGTTTCTGTTAGGGTTCTTTTATTCTATTTTAGTCCTACATTTTAGAACATTACACGATAAGAATCTTAAATGATTGGTACTAATACAAACCACTAATACAAACCTTCGTTCGATCCTGGGTGTGGGGATAGTATCCACACCCCATATGAATAGTTGAGATTCAACTTCATGGGAAAAAAAAATTAAAAAAAAAATATGGGTCAGAAAAAATTCCGACACTTGAGGTACCCTAGTGCCTGCAGAGAGAGGATGGAATAATCCCAGGGTTTGTCCTTTGGACCACGGTGACAACCTTTGCGAGGTCCATATTAAATTATAATAGTGGGGTCCATTCTGAAGTCGCTGTCTTGTGATTTCTAAAGTTGAACTTGCTATTCTAACATTTTAAATCCCAAAATGAGCAGGATGAATAAATATCTTAGGCCCAAAATTAAACATAATGGGCCGATTCTTATTAAGGGCCTTATATTTGGGCCAGGTTGATATTAAGTCGATCGAAAATGAGATTCTTGGATTTTGTTTTTAGACGAGATATTAGTATCGGATGAGATACAAGTTATCTATTTGATTTTTGAGTTACTCGAGATCAAATATTAAAATTTTATATGTAAAGAATACCCTTAAGATTGTTAAAGAACAAAAGATAAAATATACAATTAAATTTAGATTAGTTATTTAATTAAAATTTAAAAACTAAAATAATTATTTTATTAAAAAAATGGAATCAGCGAGTTCAAGTACTCGAAGCCTAAAATATTAGAATTCGAGTTGAGTTTTGATCGAGTCGATGGTTTATTTGTAGCCCCCATACAAGACCCGACGAAGCATATTTTCATCATTATGCATACTCATAAGAAAATGCTTAATAATTATATAATTAGTGCTGGTATAAAATACTAAATTTACCAAACATATTTTGCTAATCTACACTTGTATGCAATCGAGGGAATACAAAATAGTGTTAGTTGGGAACAGTATGATTAAAGCATGAGAGTTAACTAATTATATGCCATGACTGCGTCCTTCACTTCAGCTACTAACCTTAATGTCCCACAACATTTTATTTGCTATATTTGCCACTATCATTTCTTGAATAAAATGCTTGTGTGTTCATCACAAATTCAAATAAAACTATTCATAGTAGATATGTTACATCCCGAGCCCTGGTCCGCGCTTTTCTAGTCGCACAATGAGCTCATATAGCAAATACTTCGTATTCGTCTTCGTTTCACGAAAATGATTAACTCAATTTGTCATAGAAGCTCATTGGAGCCCATTAAAACTCATTTTAATTGTTATCATGTGGGACAAAAAGTATCACAAGATCGTTGAGACGCCATTGAAAATTAAATATTCAATCGTATATCAGATTTATTTTTCTTAATAATTGGTGTCAGATATGGAATCAAGAAATCTTTTTTTTTCCCCTCCCAAAATACTATTATTTGAAAGTGATACATATGTTTATATAATCACATGGAATTCAGTAGCTTCCAAGTTTGATCATTGGAATTCCCAGCTTTAAGCATATGTTTCCTCATAATCATAATCCCTCTTGATGATGCATTATTTGAATCTAACACCAGTTTAAGCTCCTCAACAACGTGATGTAGTTTAGAAAAATCCAAAGTCACACTTGAAGAAAAGGGGAAAAAACAAATAATTTTAAAAAATCACCAAAATTCCAAATTCAAAGGGGGATAATGGATCCAAAACCTGCTGAAAAGTCATGCATGTTTCCACTTCACATAACGCTACAACAAAAACATGCATTGCCCCCTCCTTTTGTATTATTACATGCATGTGAACAAGTTAATACATACATATATATAGTTGCATATATCTTCGGACTCATCGGAAAACGAAGTTTAGAATTAAAAGAGTTACAAAGTTCGGGTTCTCACGTTATTTTAGTTGTTTTTCTTAAAAATCGAATAGTTAAGCTTCCAGTTGTTATTGATTTTGAGACGACTCTCATATCCAACCGATTTATTGTTTTATGTGGTTGAATGCGCGATCATAGGACTACATTATTGGAGTTGTGGGAGAGTTAACGGATAGGGTAGAACTAATCCATTTTGTTGTGTGGAACACTTGAATTGTCACCCTTGAATGACAGCATTATGGATATGTTTGGTTTCAATTTATCCGATTTAGAAACTTTTTACAATTATATTACATTAAAAAGATTATATCAAAGAATCTAATTAAAACGTGATCTATTTTAATTAAATGTACGATTATATGACAAACTTGAGTTTTTACGAAGGGAAAAATAGTATATAATAATGATTGAGATGGAAATATATTTTTAAGAAAATGTAATATTTGAAAATATTGCTTTTGAAAAATGGGTATATATTTTGAGTGAGGGTATGGAATTCAAGCACGTCAATAGTAATTTAATGGATTTATTTTAAAAACAATTTTTTTGTTACTTCTACTTCCTGCAAAAATGGTTTTTTTTTTTAAAAAAAAATAAATGTTTGCCCATTTGAAATTTAAAACATAGTTTTGATAAAAATAAAATAAAATAACGTAAAAATGTTTATTTAAAATTAACTTTTGATATTCTAGATTTTTTGTTGTATGTATGATATTTTTTTTATAAAAATAAAATAACAGTTCATATTTAATAAACGGTAAAATTTATATTGGAAAATATTAAATTTGAAAAGTATAAAACATAATCAAATTAAAAGTATGCACAAGTAGATATGTGATAAACAATTACTTTGATTTTTGTTGACAAACACCAAAAAAAGAAATATAAAACGATGATTTCAATGGATATTGAATTTACTGTCACAAATAAATTCGGCAATGGATTCATTTATTATACTTCGGAATCCAATGCAAATCTCCTCAAAGTTTGTACATAAACACAAAAGTCATTTGCATAATTTTTTTAAAGAACTCCATGGATTGACAAAATCCACTTGAAAGAAAATTGCATTGGATTCCTCATCAAAAAGAGATCGTGCAAGAAATTTAGCTATAAAACTTTGAAAAAGTTTAATCCCCCATCACCCCACGCATCGGAAAATCTAAAATCATCAACAAAAAGTCCACTACATAAACTTAAATACCAAAAAGTTGATAGACATTTGTCTATATGTGTGTGTATTACATTAATTATAATTATAATTAATCCAACTTGAAAAAAAAGATAATTTTATATATATATATATATATATATATATATGTCAGTTTTCATAAAAATATGAGAGACATATATGATCTAATGATATCAAAATACTGAGACAAATACTCAGAGTGTAGCATAGACTAACTCCATCTTGACTTCCATGTAATATTTATATTGTAACATGTGTATTTTTGGAAAGTTACTACGTCTTGAGCCTTCATGTAGTCAGATTGAGAGCCAATTTCCTCGATGGATTTGACAAGTAAAATTGAATCCGAACAAACATTTCTTCCCGAGAAAGATCTGCATGCAATGCAGAAAAGCGAATTCGTTGGAAATCTCCACGAAGAAGATAAAGGCGTGCTTTCAGTTTCTGTTTCGAAGATCAAATTGACAGCTTCAGAACCTGAAGTCGTGAAACGGGATGATGATCACGAAGAACAAGATCAAGAAGGGTGTGTAACGCCGAAAGCAGCGGATCCCTGTAAGAAATGCCCGCCTGCTCCAAGAAAACCCAAATCGCTGCCATCCACAAAGAGAAAAATGGATAGGGTTTTACTTGATGTTTCCATTGATGAAATTGAATCGCTTTTTCCTTCCCATTTTCTTAATTTCTTTTACAGTAGTAAGATAAAGAAAGTTAGGAAAGAAAACTGAAGATTCGAGTGAATTTTGTTTCTTCATATGATTGATTTTGTTCTTGAGATGTTTAAATCTTAGTTCCAAACTAGTTGAAGTCGATACATGTATGTTATCGTCTTTTCCATAATTACATTTTACAATCTGAAATTTCACGCGATTCTCTAAAATTGCTGACCTGCAAGCTTAATTAATTTTTTTTCTACTCTATTTTGAGACTATTATATTTTGTTATAAAGTTAGCTCTCGTTATATGCATATTCATTGGAATGAGATTACAAAATTTAGCTTAGGATTGCTTCCTCGCATTAAAAAATATTAATTTTAAACTTTATATATGGGTTTTTGAGGGATTTATATTATATATATATATATATTCTTCAAATGTAATAAACCTCTGCCTTAGACAATTTTGGTCCCGTCTTAATTTTCTCGTATTCGCTTTTGTAACACATAAAAAAGGCACCCTATTTTGAGAGAATATTTGTATGTGAAAAAGTAGTGTATAAAATTTAGAATACTTTCATTTAGATAATTACGATTGTTGCTTATGTATTCCACCATATATATGTAATGAATCACAAGATATATATATATAAACTTGTCAAAAGTTCAAAGTAAACAAGATCCAAGATATGGACAAATTATCAAATATAGGAACTGCTGTTTCGTATTGTTCGGGCACATTGTGGAACGAACCGAATGCAGATGGTCATGGTCTGCCGAATGTTTTGTTTGTGCATCCAAAAAGTTTTCTCCGTTTTTCGGATTTGCACATTGCTGGCATTGACGGGTGTTCAAGATAGTGATAGAATTTGGATGGAGCAAATCACTATGGTACACATGTATGTAAAAAGAGATGATTTACAAATTCGTCAACTTATCAATTAAGAGAGACGACATTTTTTTAATGAATGAATAAATTTTTAAGTCATTTGTCTATTTTAAAATTCGATGGGAGGGTGAACAGCCATCATTTTCGCCACTAACATAATCTTTCATGACTCTTATCTATTTATCTCAGATGATTGTTTGTCGACATAATTATAGTTAAACATGTGGATCAAATTAAAGTAGGACAGACTAATAAATTTCACTAGTTTCAAGTTTTACCGTGTATATTACATCGGATTAATTTGATTTCATTTGATTTTTTTTTTTACTTGGGAAGAAGAATATTACAATGGGATCTCGAACATGAGATTTCTGTCTTAAATTTGAAATTTTGATGTCAAATACACAGTTGATTTTATACTTTCACTGGACTTGATCTTTCTTTCTGTCATGTTGGAAAAGTTACCTAGGACATTGTTACTTGTTCCTTCATTATTTGGGCATGCATATCATCATTCTAGGTAGCGTAAGCTTCAAAGGAAAGAAACGGATGGTTTTCATGACATAGTACATAATGAGCCATACCTATGCATACACTAGGAAACTATTAGCCGAGCTAAGCAATTAGTATGTTGGATGTAAAGCTCCCTGATGACCAATCAAAGCAGCATTGTCTTATGACTATTAGTTTGGTTAAAATCAGTCTTTTGGTAAACTTTTATTCATAAATTTCTTTTTGTATATTAATTTTCTTTAGTTCTCCATTAAGATGGTATGTACCATTGTTGCACCTTTGTCGTCACAAATCACAGCTTGCTATAAATTGGTGTGTGTAAATACATGTGAACTACTCGTCAATAGGTATACACTGGTGTGGTATGAGCACAAATAGAACACAAGAACATTTGAGGAGCTATATATTCAAACACAACAAACTTCTCCAATAAAAACTGAGGATGTTTACATTTTTCCCAAGTTACAATATATTCACATCATGCCAAAGGATAAATGCTTATGTTTCCGCATTCTATCCCTTTTCATGGACTTCTCTACTTAGATATAGTCCTCAACTGATAAATTGGAATAAATTACTTGAACATTGGGGGTGGTGATCTCACCTTTTCCCTGTCAAGCAAGCTATATTCTATATGCCCTACCTTCAACGCTTTATAAGAAACAAAAAAGAACAAACCCAAATAAAAAGAAATGGACACAAGAATTATCATCTATAAACAGTGTTAACCAATGGCAGTCGCGGTGGTTGCGATAGCTGATTCTGGGTTTGAGTTTTGAGCCCGAGTCTCAGCGGTTGTGATAGCTGATTCTGGATGAGTCTGAGTCTCAGCCTGCTTTTTTGTTTCTACAAATCTATTCATCCGTTCAAGCAGTAGGGCAGCTTTTCTCTTTCCCCTTTCTGTCCCATTATGCGCCAAATCAAGAAGCGGTCCCATAACACCTAGTTCCTGTGCGTCAGCAAGGTGCTGTTGGTCTCCAGAGCAGAGATGTACCAATACTGCTGCTGCATTTTCTTTGTTTCTTGGGGAGCCATTACCAATAACATCAACTAAAACCGGTACGGCCTCTGAAGCTCCAATGGCCGCCTTTCCATCAGGATGGCTAGACAATATTGCCAATATTGCCAAGGCCTCATCCACCATGCTGCCTTGGGGTTCGGTAAGCAGCCGCATTAATGTGGGAATAACTCCTGCCCTCACAGCCTTGCCTTTATTACCTTGATATATGCATAAGTTGAAGAGTGCCGTAGCAGCATCTTTCTTCCCTCTTTGAGTACCTTCACTTAGAAGTGTTACCAGTGGTGGAATTGCTCCTGAAGAGCCAATTGTCACCTTATTTTCATCAACTACTGACAGGCTAAACAAGGTGGCAGCTGCATTTTCCCGCGCTTCCGTGCTTCCTTTCTTTAGCACGTGAACTATACCAGGAACAGCCCCAGAGGATATTATGCTCCCCTTGTTGGTGTCACATATCGAGAGGTTAAGAAGTGCAGTAACGGAGTGCTCCTGAGTTCGAGAATCAGGAGTTGATAAAAGCTGGATAAGCAGGGGGATTGCACCAGCTTCTGCTATTGCCACCCGATTATCCGCATTTCGTTTGGCAAGAAGGCGGATTTCACCTGCTGCAGACCGTTGGTCTTCGAGGCTGGCAGATGTTAGCTTACATAGAAGAGCCTCTATTCTGTTAAGCTCAGCAGAGGAGCATGCAGATGTAGTCTTAGTGGCTCCATAGCAGCTTGGTTGCTTTGGGAGTTCAATCCCATTTGCTTCACACCACTGTGCAATAAGACTTCGAAGAACATAGTTTGGCGTCAGAGAATTGCTAGTCAGAGTTTGTTGTGTCTTGGGACAAGTACGATGCCCCGATCGCAACCATTGTTCGATGTACGTCCTTTCATATGTCTACAATGGATAAAAGAAATTACCAGTTAAATAGCTCTAGGAAAGCAACCAAAATTTATTCAATGTACAATCTTTCAAATGTCTATAAGAGGAATATAATGAGTTTCATAAATACAAACAAGGGTCGACCAGGGGTGAAATCAATAGCATAAAAAACACGGTAAGTTACCCATTTGTTATTAATAAATTTGTCATTTTGTTTTCAACCATTTACTTCTAGCTCCAAAAGATTGTCATCCACTGATTGCCCAAAAAGGCAAACACAAAACATGGAGGTTTCATGCAAGACATAAGATTGCAGCACATACTTTCTTTCAAAGAGATTAGCCAGAAAAGAAATGACGTGACAAGATTCAATCCAAAGTCTGCATACTGATGAAGAACATCTAGTAACAAGAGTAATTAACAAGGCGAAGGCAACAATCCATAAGAAGGTAAAAGTTTTGAATCAATACCTGTCCTGTAGATACTATGACAGGATCCCTCATTAGCTCTAATGAGATAGGACAACGAAAGTCATCTGGTATGACAAGGTTCTTCTGATTTCCCTCGGTCAATTTTTTCCCACTGCTACTTGCAGGAACAGACTTTTCCATTGTAGTGGAGTCAATGTTAGGATTTACTGTCAGCACAAAATCCTTAATCTTCTTCAATAGCATCGACATCTTCTCTATGATTTCCTCTGGATGCCCACCAGTGTCAGCAACTAATTCATGCAAAGCTAGTGATTCTTGAGTTAAGTCAGATATGCCATCAAGCTGTAATTTTTCAACCAATCTCCTCAATACATCTGGATCTTCTGCAGCATCATTACTCTGATTATAAAGGCACAAAAGATCATGGTGCAGCTCAACATCTGGTGCATCCACCCTTCCCTTCGCTCTTCTGAATTGAGCAAGAACGAGCTCAACCTGGAAAAGACAGTTTCAAATATAGAATAAGAGACTCCACATTCTCAATAAATTTCAGTAATACCAGACAAACATCTTCAAATGCATTGGTGACATGAAATGTACCATTGCAGTATAATATAAGTTCTCTGATGAAATCGTAACTTGCGATCATGAATGCATAAAACAGGCATCCAAATATATGGCAGGGGCATGTATTTACCTGTTCCTTTACTTCATCTGATATATCGAGTTTTTCGAATGAAATGCCACTCAGAGCTTGCTCCAACTGAGCCGTGACTTCTTGAAATTTAGTAATGATTTGCTCTCTCTCCAAGACCTGTAAATAGAGTAAGAATCCTTCTAATTCTACAATTCATTTTAATGGCGAAAAAACATGACCACATTAACAAGCAAAAATTAATCACTAGAGCAGAGGCAATTTAAAATTGCACAGCCATAAGGGAAATTAAGAGATTAATTTACTGTCATCAGTGGATAATCCTACGCTTTTATTGGACTATCTCAGTAAATTCCCATAATTCCTGCAGTAACGAGAATTTTGATGACGTATAATCTCAACCAAGATTCCCCAAACCCAAAACAATCTTGCATCAGACACGAGATAAATTTCATTTTCTTTATGTTAACCTCATCGTCACCAATATAATTCAAAAGCTAGCAAGGGCTAATCAACATCTCACCGTTCTCCAAACATTTTGCTACAAGCAACCCATACATGGTTAACTAAACAATATAAGAAGAATGTTTAAAACTCTTATCAGATACACGATTCAAGTTAAATTCTCGAACAAAAATTGAGGAGATCAAATAAAACAAGGAAAAACATTATAAACTGTGGCCACATGATTAACTTGAAGAGGGAGAAAATGAATTGATTCCCAAAAATCAACAACAAAGATTAATAATGACCGTGCCATACCGACCAGATAAATCTTGCTCCCTTCGCTGCCAAACAGGAGCAATTCCTTAGCCGATTCAAGAGCTTTCACCAGAGAAGCTAATGCTATAATGGACTCCTCGGGGATCGACTCTTTGCTATCGCGAATCTCTTCAAACATTGGAGTCAACAGCTTCAGCCGCCGAGCTAGATTCATGTACTGCTTCCTCACGGCAGATCGGTACTCCGAAATCGCCGAGATTTCATTGACTATTTCAATCAGTTTCCGCGATAACGCGGCTTTATCTTCGTCCATTGTCACAGAGAGATCTGAACAGAAATGTAGAATATCTTATATATAAAAACCGAGTCTTGATTCAAGTAACAGACGGAGATTTGGAGTCAACGAACTGATCGGGTCGAGGGTCCGGGCGAGGGATCGGATTCGGATCAGGTCAGAGCCTTCTTGTCGTAGTTGAGTAGGATTTGTGATGCTTTGTTGGTGGGCAGTGAAGTACAGTGGAGCGTCTTCGTCTCCGTTTGAACTGGAATCATCAAATAGGAAAAAGTATTTGGATTTGCAACTTGATTCCACTATGTACGTACTAAATTATCAAAATAAAAATTAAAATTATATATCAAGCAAAATTATCCAACTTATTTTTAAAAAATTTAATATATTGCCAAAATTTTCTATTTATCTAACTGCTTTTTCTTGATGTGTGCCGGTGAGAGTGAGACCATAAAAAAGTAATTGAAAAATCCATTTGTAATCGAAAAGGAATAACATCGAGCTTTTGAGTGCATTAAGGAAAAGACTGATGTTGGGTTTTCTTTGTGCCAACTACTGGTGAAAATTTGAAGTAGTTTGCTATTTACATGTATCTAAAAGTTGCCAAATTTAGAAATGAGCAACGTAATAGAAAAAAGGAGAGATTTTGTTTTGTTGCCATCTATTAATGCACATAATCGAGGTTTGGTTTTAAGTGATAAAATCTACATATAACTTTTCTATATGTTGGTGTGATTTGTTAGACTTTGTAAGTTTTGCCTTTGAATCTATATCTATCTATATTTATATAAATATACGAATTGAATTACGAATTTCCTCTATTATCCTCATTAAAATTGTACTCTAATGACACTTTGTCTTCCTTTTATGTAATTAGTTAATTATTATTAATCCATTGACTAATTATTATTTATTACTCTTTCACTCAC
Organism: Primulina tabacum; assembly: GCF_025594145.1. NCBI lineage: Eukaryota > Viridiplantae > Streptophyta > Magnoliopsida > Lamiales > Gesneriaceae > Primulina > Primulina tabacum. Next base: position 6,905,867 of record NC_134557.1, read on the forward strand.
TTTCATGGCATGCCTATAAATAATATCAAAGTATTTGTATTTATTACTCTTTCACTCACTTTCATGGCATGACTACAAATAATATCAAAGTATTTGTTCAACAACTAATGATTCGAATCAATATGTAATAATATTATTTATAAAATTAATTGGTTTTGTGAAAATACCTTACAAATAATAGTAATAGTGTTATAAATTCTTTTATTAAAATAAATAATACAAAAAACTATGCTAACAGAGGTTTCGAACTTATTTTTACAATTTATGTATTAATTATATTTTTCATAATTTTAGTTTTTTACAAATAATACAAAAAAAATTTATATTTAACAAAACAGAAAATAAGAAAATATAAATTTATCTGTCGAGGTTTAATCTATATCTATATCTATATATATACTAATCTATATATATGAATGTGAATTGTAAATTTACATAAATATCCTTACCTTTATTTAATAATAATAATTTACATAATTAATTGGTTTTGTGAAAATATCTTACAAATAATAGTAACAGTGTTATACATTCTTTTATTAAAATAAATAATACAAAAAATTATGTTAACAGAGGTTTCGAACTTATTTTTACAATTTATGTATTAATTATATTTTTCATAATCTTAGTTTTTTATAAATAATACAAAAAAAATTTATATTTAACAAAACAGAAAATAAGAAATTATAAATTTATATGTCGAGGTTTAATCTATATATATATCTATATATATACTAATCTATATATATGAATGTGAATTGTGAATTTACATAAATATCCTTACCTTTATTTAATAATAATAATTTACATAATTAATTGGTTTTGTGAAAATACCTTACAAATAATAGTAATAGCGTTATACATTTTTTTATTAAAATAAATAATACAAAAAATTATGTTAACAGAGGTTTCGAACTTATTTTTACAATTTATGTATTAATTATATTTTTCATAATCTTAGTTTTTTACAAATAATACAAAAAAAAATTATATTTAACAAAACAGAAAATAAGAAATTATAAATTTATATGTCGAGGTTTAATCTATATCTATATCTATATATATACTAATCTATATATATGAATGTGAATTGTGAATTTACATAAATATCATTACTTTTATTTAATAATAATAATTTACATAATTAATTGGTTTTGTGAAAATACCTTACAAATAATAGTAATAGTGTTATACATTCTTTTATTAAAATAAATAATACAAAAAATTATGCTAACAGAGGTTTCGAACTTATTTTTACAATTTATGTATTAATTATATTTTTCATAATCTTAGTTTTTTACAAATAATACAAAAAAAATTTATATTTAACAAAACAGAAAATAAGAAATTATAAATTTATATGTCGATGTTTAATCTATATCTATATATATACTAATCTATATATATGAATGTGAATTGTGAATTTACATAAATATCCTTACCTTTATTTAATAATAATAATTTACATAAATATCCTTACCTTCATTTAATAATAATCATTAATACATGTTTTCTTTTTCATATATTCTTTTAATAATAATCATTTCATTAATACATTTTTATTTTTAAATTTAAAATTAATTACTTTAATATTTACATTGACATCAAATTCACAGAAAATCACTATCATAAATACATGTTTATTTTTTTGTTTGTTTTTCATCTATTCATTTAATAATAACCATTAATATATTTTTATTTTTCCTCATTTTATATTATATGTTTATATGTAATTTTTTTAACATAGGGATAGGGTTGAGTAATATTTCAATAATAAAATATTGTTTTAATAAATAAAGTGAATAAAAAGAATAGGATAAACCATCCCTGCCTCAATCGTTCCATAGATTTTCAATTTTTCATTAGAGTCAACCACGAAAAGTCAGTTTTTTTATAAATGCTGCTAAATAAATATTACTAAATAATATGCTCCATTTGATCATTTTGTGTTCTTGCAATGAGAGGAGTTTTTTTACCCTAGCGTTAACATGTTTGATTGTTATATGTCATTTGTATTGATCATGTAATTATGTTTGGATTGTTTATGTGATTTGTTTGTTTGCACAAAGAAAAGAGAAACAAAATCAAATATCCAACAAAAAAGATTATTTTTCAATTTTTTATTGTTGAGATATTTTGTTAATTTTTAAATACATAATGCATGTTCTATGTTTGCTTAGATTACTTAGTTTGAAGTGACTTACAAAATATTAAAAAATTGAAATATTTCTTCGTTTTTACCTTATGTCTCAGGATATCAAGCGATAATATTTTTTATTTATTGGGGTAAATGTATTTCCAAACTTCTGTCTATAAATCAATATTTAATTTTTTTACGACATTATTATATTCTCTAATCAATTTTTTTTATTTAGATTGATAGAAGGCATTTTAATTTGAATTTTTATGTTCTTGCTTATATTATTTTTGTAATATTATTTATTATGAAAATAATAGGTGGACTACAAAATTTGGTAGGTCTAAGAGTCCTCTGATGAACGACAAATATGGATAAATTATTAAAATATATAATATCAAGTAGATTTTTGGCATGCGATTTTGTTTTAATTCAATGATTATGCGTGATTCTAAATTTTAATTATATCACAAGTTAACGCGTGCTTTGTTGTTGCTAGATATATTTTGTCAATAGTATAATATTTTTCTATGATTTAAGAAAAATCGTGTGACTTTGTATTATATTTTTACGGCTGCTTTTCTAAATGGTTTTATTATGATTTCAAGGCACCGTTTTTCATTTGTGTTTTTTTAAAGAAGTGGAATGAATATCTATAAAACGATGACATTAATAAGGCGTCTTCTCTTTATTTGAAAAAAATATTGGAAAATTTATACAAATTGTGAATAATATGAGTTAATATTTAATTTGAGAGTGATTTATGTTTTTTATTGCTCGTATATACTTCAATTTCTTTGTTATTGTACTAAATAAATTATTTTTAAACTTTGAGTTATCATTTTTTTCTGATCGAGGTTCTTTGTGTTATGATTTTTTTTATTTTTTTTGGTTAGTATTGTTGGCGGCAATTGATTTTTCTGATATTATATGATGTGCCTTGTTGTTTATATAAAAATAAATATGAGAGTACACCAATCAAAGCCACGTATTTTGGGTCTTCTGTTCTACGAAGAGAATAATAAATGATTTCTGTGAATTATATAATTTCTTGGTTTTTCATACATATAGTCTACGAAATGCGTCGAATTTCGAACAAAAAAGTTAAGAAAAACATAGTGGATGAAAAAAAAAAAAGACATGTTAAATAAAAAATAATAATGTTGTGTATTACTATGTTGGGTGCAATAATTGTCCTTGCTTGGAAGAGCGGTCGAACCGTGGTGCTTGAGCTATTGTGCGTTTTAAAAGATTTGAGTTGCACCATTACTACTAGCTATAGCTTTTGGTAAAGAGGCAAGCGCTCGGTCCTACAATCGGTATCAGAGCCAAGGTCACGGGTTCGATTCCCATTGATTGCAAGGAGTTCAATTATTGGGAGGGAGATTGTTGGGTGCAATAATTGTCCCTGCTTAGTAGAGCGGACGAACCGTGGTGCTTGAGCAGATGTGCGATTTAAAAGATTTGATTTGCATCATTACTACTAGCTATAGCTTTTGGTAAAGCGGCAAGCATTCGATCCTACATACTATGTCCTAATTTCTATATGATATAATTCAAGCACATTTTTTATAGATATTTGAAATTATGTCCAACTAAGTAATATGAAACATATACATATATATTAAATCATATTTAAAGCAAAATGTTAAGATCAAGAATGATTCAGATTTAAATTTCAACGAATCACACTGAAGAATAAATTGAAGAATTGTATGTGTACGTTAAGTGTTATATAATGATTATGTTGCTACTTCATGGTTGTGCGACATATGGATGTCATATAAAATGTTAATATTTCTCAATAAAATAGTTTTTCAAAAAGAAAAAAATTCTTCATTCAGAAAAAGAAATACATGAAAAACAAATTGTGCATAATTCTCATTCTATTTATAATGGTATGAGAATAATTCTAAAACTTTGTTGACACAATATAATAGATCAATTATGTGCATTTTATTGAGACATTAAGCCAGTTTCACTTTATTTCCTCCAATATTATCTCGATATATTTCGATGTGACTACGAGATTGTTTTTGTCTCTTTTTTTAGTCAAAGTGTCTAACCAGCTAATTCATAACATATATGGTGGTAGCATAGAAAACTCCTCGTCAAATAAATTCACTTAGCCAAATATTGAAATTCAAATAAAATTCTACAATATTTCATCAAATTAATTTTGACTATCATAAAATGCTCATGAAATCTAAATTGTTATATTATTAGATGAGATATTGAATAAGACAAATATTTTGACATATATTTGAATGATATCTCATATGCATATCTTAATTACATTATTAGTATCTCTTCTCAAGATTTTTAAAATACAATAATTAATTTTGTATGTCGTTCCACAAGATATAAAATATTATAAAACAAAATATAAACTCGATAGAAGAAAATTTGTTTTGTTTCAATGAATAATATAATATTATGTTCTAAACGCAACAAATGAGATTGAAACTATATCATCCTCATGACATGATGCACACAATCATTATTTCAAAGCTTCCAAAAAATGACGATCAAGATGACTTTCTTGAATTGCATCAAATTAAATGAGGACACAATTCTAAGATATAACCATTTGAAGATATTTCAAGTATTTTTCTCACAGTGATTGAGAAATAGTTGTTAAAAATTTATTAACCTTATAGCTATATGTTGATAATATCGATACTAAATATATAAAATGATATCACAAATATCACAATATTTGAAGAAGGTGCAACACCATTTATTGGTTATGTTGTTGAAGAATATATAGGTTATACATACTTTTAGTCACAAGTGAAAATTTATCACGAGTAAAAACATTTTTTTCTTAAGAGTTATAGTTGATGATTGTCAAAAGCTGAAAAATCATTTAACAACAAAAAAATATTCGGAAAAATAAGATTATCAGATAAAAACAATTTAGAAAACCGAAAAAATATCGTGATAAAGAAGTAAACTACGAGTATGTCAGATCCCGGATAAAGATTGTAAATAACATAATAGATGTTAAAGACGATCAGATACTTGCTGAGCATACCAAAATAGTTATATGCATATTATAACAAACTATGACAAAGAGTTGTTGAGTTGTCAAAATCAACTAAGAAGCATATTGGAAAGTGTGTCAAGTGGATAAGATAATTTCACTGATTCATATACCGTCTATGATCATGATTTTTTATTTTTTATGGCTTAGTTTGTTTCAGTTGATAAATGTTATTAGCCATGTTTTAATTCATTTAAATATTATCAAAATTTCGTACATATATTTTCAGCAGTTTAGGTTTTTACGTGCAACGCACGTGCATTTTTCTAGTTTATATTAAATATAGTGATTGGTAAACATGGAATCCAATGAAGAGGGATATCCTAGTTGCGCAGTCGGTGGAGTTATTCGTGATCATGAGGGACAACCGATTTTGGCTTACGGAGAATTGATTGTCAAGACCCAATCTGTTACAATGGCCGAGCTTCTTGTCATCCAGGTTGGCTTGAAAGTCGCTAGGCAGCACAACATTCAGATTCATCAAATCACCTCGGACTCTCTTCTTGCAGTGCAAGCAGTCACAAGGCCAGAAGAGGATCTTAGTTATGTGGGTTCTATTGCTGCGGATATTAGCATACTTATGGAGGCACTCGAGAGCCCTCATCTTTTTCATGTCAGGAGATTGGCTAACCGGGTGGCTCACTCGGTTGCTGCTTTTGCTTTTTCATCCTCCTCTCATTTTGTTTGGGAGCATGGATCTTTTCCTTTGCGGTTGATTAAACTTGTAATTGCGGACCTATCTTCTTCTTAATAAATTACAAGATTTCAGCTGTCAAAAAAAAATATCAATATTTAAGTGTTAAAAGTAATATCATTTTAGAAAAATAAGATGTATCAAGAGATTAACTGAAATTGTATTTGTCCATCCTATCATTGTGATTAGAAAAATGATAAATAAAATAAGATAATATAAAATGATGTATTTAGATTAGATAAATCAAAACGAGCTAGATTTGTCGGATTGACGTGCTTACGGCTAATCCCGCCAAATGGTGAGTTGTGACAGGTTGCGAGTCCTTCTTATATAACTAAAAACTAGCTAGCTTGCTGGATAGACCTGTCTTGCCTCGCTTCGTCAAGTCAAATAAGTGGATTGAGTTGACAATTTCTCAATCAACTCAAATGATTGGTTGGACTGTCATGCGTGCTAGTTTATTTTGATATCTCTAATTTTGATGACAAATAAATAGAAATGACAAATCTTCTTGTGAGTTTGGAGCCCTATGGGAAAAACTTAAACGGGTTCGAGGCGTATTATTGTGTATAAGTAAAGATGACAAAGGACGGGTTAGGGACTGGTTTGGCCAAATCAACTACCTGTACCTCATCACTTTTAGATAGGGGTGTCAATTCGCGTGGGTCGGGTCGGATCGAGCAACAGTACTATTCAAAAATTGTCCAACCCGAACCCGATCCAACCCGAAAACTATCAACCCGAACGTGAACCCGAATCAACCCGATCAACCCGATAAACCCGTATAATCTGCTTTTGAATTTTTTTTAAAAAAATTCAATAAAATTTAAAAAAATAATACTAATATTTTAATTTAAACACATAATAATAAAATCTCTCTTATATATATTATTTAAATTTGAAAATCTAATTGTAGAAAAATAAAGTATATTTATTAAATTAAATAAACAATTATTAAAAAAATAAAAAATGTTTAAAATAAATAATAAATTATAAAAATTTATGATATAAATATACAATAAATATTTTTTTCAGACATACAATATATAAAAATATATGCAATATTTATTAATTATAATTTTTGTAAAAATAATTAAAATTTTAGGGTCAACCCGAACCCAACCCAACCCTATCTTTTTTTTCGGGTCAGCTATCGGGTTCAACCCGATCTGACCCGAACCCGAAAATCTCAAACCCAAATATGATTTTTTCGGGTTGAATCGTGTCGGATTGGTGGGTCGTGTCTGATTTTGACACTTCTACTTTTAGAACCGCTATGGGTCCGGATTGGACCAGTTGGACAAGCTTAATTTTGTAATTATAGTCACTGCACAAGTTTAAAAAGTATAAATCATCAAAATTATCTTTCAGATTTATATTAATTAGTCGTCATGCATTACATGTGAATCATATAATATATAAATATTATGTGAATATAATGGCAAAACCTAAAAATTTATTTATATAGAAAATATAACATTGAAATTCAAATTTTATTTACATGAAAATTTGAAAACAAAACAAAATGTAGAAAAAATGAAATTATATAGAATACATATAGTTGGAGGAGGAAAGACATGAGAATAGGGGGAAGAGAAGCTTGTTGGGAAGTTAATTTAAAATTGTTTGGTAATATTAGATTAATGTCCTTCACTATATTTTGTTTATAAATAGAATGGAAGGTATTTAAGCCCATTCATTAAATGACCAAAATAGTTTTCTATGAGGTTGTGCGTTATTAAATAGTAAATATAATATTTATTAAAAAAATATTGAAAAAATACGATCACAAGTTAAAATCTATTAATTTATATTCAATTATAACAAAAAAATTGCATAATAATATATTTTTATATTAAACATATCATAATATAATACAATTATTTCAATCCTAAAATATAACAAACTAAAATTATGAACTAAGGTATTTATTATTCAAAATAATAAAAAATAGATTTATATTATGAATCCCATATATGTATAAATATAAAAACATATATAAAGTGGGTCTGAGATGAATTAACTAAAATAATATGACACACCTCGTATCCGTTTGTAAACATGCTTCACCGGGTCTAACCATGCCGAACGAAACGAATTTAATACGGGATATAATTCAATTGCCATCCCTAGGTATGGTTTCGAGTTCAAAGATTTTTAAAAATCCACAATAGATCGAGTGTAGGTACGAAGAAATCCTCGAACCCGTTACATGATGACTGATGGTAATAATAATAAAAACAATGATGATGGAATTACTTATTCTAGTATAGTATATGCCTTTTAAATTACCCATCTTTCATCAAAGATTATATAATATAGCATTTTATAATTTAGTAATCCTAAAATGTCCATTTGTTTGTTTTTTTATAATTTTTTCCTCATCTCCATAAATTACTATAACTAAAATAAGATTCAATTTTTTAAAAAAATTAAATAAAATTATCGATTATGCATTATTTTCTATTCTTAATATTAATAAAGAGAAGTTTAATATTATCATTATATTAATAACAACAATTATTATGTTAATATAGAAATGTATATTATATCTACATATGTCCCGACAATTCAAAAGAGAAATAAATGAATGTCTCGTCGAAAGAGTCTGTAATTAGAAATATTTTGGAAGTCAACTTGTTTGACGGCAATTAATATATTCCAAGAGTGAGAATCTCGGCATGTGCCACCAAAGCTAATTACAATCAACAAATTTCTTACTTATCTAGAAATCGTCCCCAAAAATCAAAAGGAAATTATTAATTTTCTTGAAACCAAAAGGGAATTATTTTCAGGTTTTAAGAAATGAAAAATCCAAGCTCTGTTTATAAAAAACTGTAATTGATAATATATTTACGATTACTGTGCATATGAAAAAAGATTCATCTTTGTTATCCTGTAAAAATATCTCATTTGGGAAACGGGAGAATCTCAAACTAAACTAAATTTCTTTTTTCTTTTGGGATAACTTTCATGTAGAACTATCAAATCGAGTTGATCCATTGAGTTCAACTAACCCATAAACCAAATTTAGTAGGTTGTGTTGGAAAATCCTAACTCGAGCCCGAGCGGGTCGTGGGCATAGATGGGGCCAATTTGCGGCGGGCCGGCTTGGTCCGCAGTTCGAATTTTGTTTTTTAAAAAAATAAATTTAAGTACAAATTGCACATTTTTTTTGTAATAATTTTTTATTATGTATATATTATATTATAGATAAATTACGTTCAATATTCATTCAGTAGAATGCGAATAACATAACTTTGGTGTACATGATATTGGCCGAGTCAAAATCTACAACTTTATATTTAATTAACAAATGTGAAATGAAATCTTCCAACTTTCAAATTTTATAACTAATATAATTTTAACAATATTTATTATTTTGTTTTGTTTTTTTTTTTAAAAAAGACGAGGATTCTATCAATATATACTAATATTTATACAGGTGGTCCTGTTTAATAATAATAATAATAATAATAAAAAGTGTTCGAAATAGGTTGTCCGAAGTATCAACGCGATTTAAGGGTACTGGGCCCTGACCACCATTAAAACTGTCTTTTAAAGTTTTGTAATAATTCGACCAATCCTCCAAATCAAATTTTGAAATCGATGTTGACATTTTTGTTGATTGATTGAGAATTTTGGCACTTAAATTCAAATCTCGCAGTGGATCTGTTCATTGATTGTTTATTTATTTATTTATTTTTGAGCTGGAAGATAATATTTTATACACGAATATGTTTATAAAAGTTTGTCTTACGTTAACAGTGTCGTGTTAAAAATGAAAAGGAAAAATTAATAATAATAATTTAAAAAAAAGGTTTAAGAAACTTCAATATTACAACTTTAGCAAAGGTTGGAAAAAGTTATGATCCACTTATTCAAAAAGCACTTCTAAAAATTAAAACGCATAATATTTCTTTGATTGGATGTGAAAAGTAATATCAAATCGCTCTTTTCTATGCTTCTTTTTTCTTCTGGTGGGATTCTATTAAATTATATGGTTTGAGAGTTTAAATGTGAAATTCTCTAAAAATATGAAATCGCTCCTTTCTATACTTTTTTTTTTTTGTTTTTTGTTTTGTTTTTTTGAAAAATAAGAAATTATTTATGTCTTACTTTAGTTTTTTCTAAACATAAATTTATGTATTTTTCTACAATCTCGTTTTCATCAATTCACTGGTAATCATGCAAGGAGGACCAATTTACATGTTGTATAGTAGTATATGTTTATATTTGTATTAATTTTTCTTAATTTTTTATATATACATACACTGGTATTGCATTCATAACATATTTATGAGATTATACATTTTGATGTTTTACTAAAAATTATAGCTAATGATAAAAGTATAATTCAAATATTTTAAATTATAAAACAACTCAAATGTCATGTTTCGATTGATAGCTCGAGTAAGAGTAAATCTCTTATGAAAGTAATACTTTTAGAAATTATGAAATTTATCTTAAACATCTTATAAGTTTTCAGAATTTATAGAATGTTTTAGTTTATCGTAAACTCTAAGATCTTAGTTTAAAACTAAACTCCTAAAAAAATTGAATAGATATTATTAAATTGTACATCAAAAAGCCGAAAGGAAAAAGTAAATTAAATGGGGGGAGAAAAACATAATAACGATAATAGATTTGGAAATATTAATTTAGAGTGTTATATTAAAGTTATTTTGAATAACTTTATATATAATATTTTCTTTCTAAAGTTATTTATAACATTGTAATAACTTATTTTTATGTCTTATACGCTATGTTTCAAAACAAAAACAAAAAAAGAGAAAACTTACCAAATACTAACAAATATTTAATAAGTTCGGGGATATATTATGCATTATTTTAAATTCTAGAATAAGTTGCATCTTATTATTTTGATCAAGCTCTAGGCAGGGAGTAGGTCTCTTGTGAGATGGTCTCACGAATTTTTATCTGTGAGATAATAAAAAGTAATACTCTTAGCATAAAAAATAATACTTTTTCATGGATGACCCAAATAAGAGATCCGTCTCACAAAATACGACCCGTGAGACCGTCTCACACAAGTTTTTGTTCTAGATTAAATGTAAACATTTATCACATTTTATAAATTTCAAAAAATAAAATTTTTGTTCCTAAAACAGTTTGATTATTTTATTTAAAAACACCACTTGCTCGACCGGTAATTGAATCAATTTACTCCACTCATTGGACAAATAAGTTCGGTTTGAATTTTTTCCCATCCCCTATTCTCATTTCTCAGTTAGTGGAAGGCTCAACAAAGCCACGAACATAATCTCTGTAATGTCATGAACTGATAAACATAACAGAATCAAAAATAAATGCTAAAAAAGAATTAGCCTAAACCACTTAATTTTCATTTGACAAGGGATCTGTGCCGCAGACAAGATTCATTCTTCAAGATTCTGGATAGGAAATCAATGCAACTGAAGTACCTGTGACTCTTGAACTCCGTATCTTTAATGACAAAATCTTGAACAGAAGCTCCATTATTTAGTCTCATTTTTCCCGGCTTCCTCCATTAACAACCTCTTTATGAATTTATCCTCAGCATCTTTCAAGAACTTGAACTTTGGAGGAGGAGAAGACGTCAATCTGTTCAATTCTGCTTCTGTGAAGGATTCGAAAAGAGGATTGAACCCATGATTACTGTAAGAATCCAAGGATTCTGGATTCTTGACAGTTGGTGAAGATAAAGGGGTGAGAAAAGGGGTGCCATCTATAAAAACAAGGTCACTCAAACTTCTTGTTCTTGACCCTTTTCTGCTACTCTTTTCGCCTTTCGATTTCCCATCTTCTGACTCCAAATCCTCCTTATTTTCCTCCTTAATAGTGAAGAGAAATCTTGGGGGGCCACAGAGATTGTGCAGCCTCATTAACTCATTCTCCACACCCTCTTCACCATAGTTTTTCAAGCCCAAATCTTTATTTGACCCCAATTCCAAATCTTGCTCTTGCTCTTGTTGGTTTCTCACTGAATTTGTTAGTTCTATACTGCTGTTAAATGAATTGAACCCCTTCCAGCAGAAGAGAGATGAAAAATCCTCGATTCCTCTGTTACTAATATTGGCCACTCTCTTTTTCCAGCACAGCAAATAGTAGAGCTCTGCCACCAGCCCGACGAGTATGAAACCAAACACAAAACTCAAACCAATGCCTAAACCACTAAAAGATCCCATCTTTACAAAAACCCAGTTCTATAAATGTCTCATTTTCTCATATTTTTGTACAGATTTGAACTAAAGCCCAAAAGTTCAAACCCCGACTAGGTTTTCCTTAAAGATATTTCCTTCTGAAATTAATAAAATACACCACTAGTGGTAATACTCTTTGCAAGAACAATAATAAGAATAAAAAAAGGGCCGGGCAGCCACTTTTCTTGAAATCTTATGATTGTTCACAGTTTAGGTTCAAAAGCATAGACCGACCTGACGACACCTTTCCACTCCCCTAAATGCAAGTACGATTCCAGAATGTAAAGCATACTTTCGAGAACTTTACATAAGGTATAAATTTAAATATTGCCTCAGATACACGCCATGGCCTGTGAGATTCTACGTGTGGAGAAAAAAAATCTCACCTTTTCAGCATTCTAGTCCATATATGATAAACTCGGGAACTAGGCAACTAGCAGCCTCAAAGCAAGAAGAAACGAGTGATGAAAATATTCATTTGGAAAACAGGAAAGGGATTTTTTTTTGAAAAAAAAAACTCCGGAAAAATAATCGAAGCTGGGTGATTTTTCTGAAAGCTAGACGGGCAAAGTAGAGGGTGTGTGTATAGAATGGTTGGAGGAGTCACATCTTCACCGGATATTTCACATGGGCTTGCTCTTGGCTCATTCTTGCATTAATCTATGGAAACAAGCATACAAAAAGTCTTTAATTTCCTATTACATTTGGTATCATACAAAATAAATAAATATTAATGGCATGTTTGTATCTTTTGTACAATCAATGGTCTTGTCTTACTGATCATATGACTCTATCTTCTGCTGCCGCAGTCCTTTTTGTATTTTTATTTAATTTAATCAATTACAAATTCGAATAATAAGTCACATATTTTTACTCACAAATTATTTAACTTAATTAGTAAAGTATTTTTAAGAATACATTACAACTTTAATTATAGTGAATGGGAAATTAATACACGCGCTATTATCTACTTAGGTAGAGTGGGAAATGAAACATCGATTAAAATGGAAAAATTAGGATTCACGAAGAAAAGAGGAAGGTGGCATTTGGGGAAGAGATTATTGTAACTAAATAAATCTTTGGAAAGATGTGGAAGAGAATAGAAAGCTATTTGTACTTTGTAATCCTTCAAAAATTGGTTTGAGTATATTTTGTAGAATAATGTTATCAATTCAACTCTCATAATTGTTTTTTAGTGTAAAACTTATAATATTATTATTTATGTGTAAGATCCAAAATTACAACATTCACAAATCAATAAGGGAAATTCCCTTGCATCAATACAAAGAAAGTGTGGGAGGAAATAGAAAAAAAAGCAAGGAATGTGCAATGGACATTCGTCGTTCGTCGAGTATTTTTAGTGATTGTGTATTTTGATTATCCATTAACCGTCAGAAATCTGTTGCAAAGGTGCCAACATAACTAAGATCTATATGGTTGCATTGCGATTTAATAACTATCTTTGTAGCTCCAGAATACTTGCCATGCCAATAAAGAATTTGATGTAATTTGGTTAATTTAGATGTTATGTTTCTGCATGATGCTAATCTCAACATCGTTGGCGGAGAATTCTCCTTAGACAACAGTGGGGTGTTTCTATCTTATTCCCTGAAAGCCAACAGCGTTGACCATCATGGTAACAAATCATCCCCCATATGGCAAAGCGGTTTGAATTCTCATTATATGCCCCATCCACGTCCAGTCTCATATGGTGAACTGGTAGCACCGTCCAGTCTTGGGGCAGTAGAGGAGTTGTTATTCTTGGGGTTTTGAAGATCGAGCTCCTGGCATTCTAAAATTCTCACAAAAGTGCCTATCTGAAATCTTAAATGGAATAAAATGTTCCGAAGTATTGAACCACAAGTTAAATTTGGAAATTAGAATTCTGATTATTTGCTGAGGAACATAGATCATTATCTTGGGTTAGGCAATACATTATATCTATTGTGACGAGGCTCGGAAAATATGTTTGGAAGGAAATATTTTTACTGGAAATATTGCGGGTCATAATGTGCTTATTCTAAAGATGTCATTAACTCATTTTGATCCAAGATTTTTTTTTCTAATTACAACGAATACAATTTCATTTGATTGTTTCATCTATAATGACAATAAACAAAAGTCAAAGTCAATCTTTATCTCGTGTATGACTTATTTTGAAGAAACCCATTTTTAGTCATAATCAGTTGTATATCGTAGTAGAGTTACGAGTCCCAAGAGTCTAAAAATTTCGATATGTGATAATGATATCAACACAAAAAACTTCAACAACAAATGTTGTATCTAAGAAAAATTTTTAAAATTTTTATATCATTATTTTTAATTTTTTTGATTATATTAGTTGTTATCAATTTAGTTTATTTGGATTTTAAAAATCTATTCAAATTTTTATAGCAATTAAATTGTAATTACTAATTATATATAGTAACAATTCATACATTCTACGAGTGAAATATTATTTTTTAATAATGCAAATGTCACTTCGAAAACATGTGAAATGTTCCATTTATACTTGACATAATGATGAGTGATGACCCCAGAAAATTCCAGTCAAGATCATCACGAATTCAATGATGAGCCAAGGATATGATGGTATCATGAAATCTCATGGACCGTTCCTTCAACCTCGTTCTTATCGTTCTTGCAAGGGTTGATCTATGGCATACAAATGACTTGACACAATTTTTTTTCCATGTGATGTAATATATTATATATATATATATATATATATACACACACGATGTTGGATCATTGAGGGGAGAAACAAAGCGTCATGTTCCATTGAAAACCATTGAGGGGAGAAACAACAATTTTAAGAACAAAGCGTCATGTTTTCGAATACTCAAATTTTGTAAGAGACTTGCTCAGAGCAGTGGGTGTCCAACCATACCTATCCCCTTTGCTCGGAGCAGCTAGGATCAAATCGAACACTCTCCAAGAACTTGAATATATGAGTCGTTGCCTTCTGTATTTCTGTTCCAGGTAACTTCAAGATTAACCCTGCAGCATATAGATCAATAGCTATTGGTGAAAACTATATGAAAACTTTGGTAAGCACATGTGGTGCCTTTTGCCTCCACCACATAGTTGGTAGTGCCGATCAAATTAATCTGAATATTCACAAACAGAGAGGTGTTCTAACAGAGATGACATCTGGACCAAACCTGTCGCACAATCATTGTTCACCATCCAGGGCCAAAAGAAATGTAGAACCAATGGTGTTCTAAACAAAAAATTCTTCATGGTTGAGGTTTATTGTATTAAGTCAATCTTATTTTAAAGGCATGTGTACAATGGTTCCGATTCTCAGAAGATTCACTTCAGCTGTTGAACGAAGCCAACTTTTTGAAAAAACAAACGACAGATAAAAAGAATAAGAAAAAGAAAAAATTGATCGGTCTTACTCTTAACTCAGCCAGCTTTGGAAATTAATCTCAGACAAGCACTAAATGTAACTCGAAGATATCGCACAAGCAATGCAGGGAGAAAAAAGCAACTCAGGCAACAGTTCATTCCGTAATCGATTTCAAAGCTGAGTAACTTTGATTTATACTGATGGGTATGAACTACCAGTTCAAGGACCAAGTATAGACAACCTAACAAATAATGGTCTTCATGATATTAAAACTATAACTTAGTCTAATGACCGGTATGAAAATGGCCACTGTATGCAACTGCAATCTTACAAATATACAAGTTCACCGACTACAAAAATTTACTTCTTAAATGTCATACAGCACGCTTCCGCTTTGACCTTTTACTTTTCTTAGGACCGGAATAAGTAGGAACTTGTTTGCTGCCGGTAGATGCATATGCCTCTTCAAAAAGTTCCTTATCCTGCTGGAAACAATGAGTCACAAGCCACTGTGAGCTCAAAACGAATTCATAGCTAAAGGAATAGAAAACTCTCATCGAAGATAGATGGGTCCTCCTATCAACCAATTTGCCATCAAATATAAGGCAACAATAAACTGGTGTGCCGATTTTCTTTTTATTAAGAAGAAATTAAGGTGCTTTTTTGCGTGAAACAGTGAGGTGAACTTCACCTTAGGTTCAGAATCACTATCTAAGTTGTCTTTAGACTCAGGATCAATTGTATCTGAAGTCTGAGTATTATCTGCAGGCAGTGCGCTGATCTTTTTATTCTTCTCTTCATCTTTTAACTGTTTGAATCTGTTTCAGAAATAGTTTTAGTCCGTGAGAGAATCCAGAAAAAGCAAAAATAACAAAAAAGACTTTGCACGTTGAATCAACCTTTCACCAGCCTGTTCTGGCTGAGAACCCGATCGTTTTGCACGTCCAGCACTAATTATCCCACCAGCATTCTCATTTACAAGGGGCTTTGCGCCTCCCATTTTGCGCAACCATACTTGCTGTGCAGTGCTAAGCACGTTATTTGTGAACCTAAAAACAAGGTGATAGATTCTAATTAACACAAGCATATGTCAATGTTTTAAATGAAAAGGCTCGTGCAAACACCAGTTAAAATATTGATATGTACTTGTTTCATGCATAAATTCCGACAAGTAGCTTGAATTTATTATTTCTCATGCAAGTAAGAACATGAAGGTTCTTGGTTAAAAAGGATCAAAACACAATAAATCCAGTTTTTGGCTTTGATTCTTTCAATGACATGGATTCTCGTGTCCATTTCTCAAAGCAATACATTGTAAAATTTTACCAAACAAAATTTGTATCACCGAACACAAGAGTGAAAATAGGTGCTAGTCAGTGATACTTCATTTTAGTGGATCAAATAATTAAGAGAACAACTTGTAAGAGCTCAAGATTAATAGAGTTAAGAGTACTACAAATTCATTACTCTTAGTCTTTATGCAGTTATTAATTTTCTAACCAAAATAACCGTGCCTATCAACAACAGGTGTACATTTAAAAATTCAAGGACAAATCTAGAAATCATATATCATAGCATCAAAGTTAGGCACATCAAATGCACACACACTCAAATAAAATCACGCCAGACAAACTTCTTAAGGAAAGAGCAGCACAGAAATAATGAATGAATTACCAGTATATTGATAACCCTGATGGCACAGACAACGAAAAGTAGCCAATCATGAGAGGGAGAAACTTCAATACAAGAAGCGTGTTCTTCTGCGATGGATCATCTGTCTACGAAATTAGAACTAAGCTATCAGGAAACATGGCATAATAAAACATTGCAAAAATGTGAAGAATCAAATAAAATTACAACTTACTTGGGGAGGCTTCATTATTTCCATTGAAACATACTGCGATAAAACGAGCAGAACAGGTAAAACAAGATATGCAGCAGTGTCATACCAACCAAGGGGTGGTTGTCCGTCCTGAAAGATAAACAACGTGAGATGGCATTTTATTACACGACAAGAATCAACAAGGCCATAAACTCATTCCAGCTAAAAAGAAATAAACATGATAAAATACAGGATGAAAGACTCTGTGAGAGATAAATTACAGATCAAAGAATCCAGAAAGTCCTAAGTTATCTGATGAAATGGAGACAATTCATTTTCCATTACCACAAATGGCAATAGCCAGGAAATTCCCGATCCACTTTGCCGAGCAGCAATTGTTGTTGGGCCTCCCAAAGAAGGAATCCAAAAAAATCCTTCAGTCAGCAGTCCCTATTTAAGATTTCAAAACCAAAATGTTGTCATAATAAAATTACGAACAATCAGGAAACTGTTGGTAAACAAATAGACTCAACTATCTTGTCACGTACCTCATTTGCTACATTTGAAAGAGCTTGATATAAACCTATCCAGACCGGAATTGTAGCCAAGGTTGGTAAACATCCTATTATTCAATGCAAGAGTTTAAGAATATGCAAGTTACGTTCATTGCGTTTGGGTTCTTCCACAATGAAATACATGAATGTACTACAGGAAGGAGCAAGTTTTTCAGATCAAATTCATTAACGTTCAGGAGAAATACAGTGTATCTTGTCGGCCAAATGCTAATGCATAGATGCCACTAAGTTCTTAGTTGTATCCTGTCACTTGTTGATGCTGATTTCTTATCATGGCTAGCCTGATGTCATACTGGTTATCTGCTAATTGAGGTGGCCTTCTCATGCTCAAAAAGGGTATAAATATTGAAATTATCAGCTTGTTAATTATTCTGAAATGCTCTAGGTCAAAATATGACGATCATCATATCATCGATTTTGCGGCCTCAAAATTCATCCTCTATTGATGATATATGGAGAAGCGATTAGTTAATGTGCAAGCTACATTCTCGAGGTTGAAATGTGAATATGAAAAACAGAATTTTGATGATCATGCCATCATTTGCCATCTCTTTTGTCGTAAACTTCTAAATCAAGGCAAAAATAAGAATTTTATTTCTTATGAAATACATAGTTGCCCTTTCTTTTTTTCCCCCTTCCAGTGTTGAGGGATTAAAAAAGACACTACACTATACAGCTAACTGAAGTCAAGGAAATGCAAATTGGAAGTTCAAACAGTACCTGCCAGAGGATTGACTCCTGCCTGTTTGTATAAACGGGAGGTTTCAAGCTGTATTCTTTCCTGAAAGAGTGGCATACAGGATCAAGTCCCACAGACAACATAGTAATAGCAAAATGATATAGGGACTAAATTTTTTTGGCTCAGAGACTGCCTCAGATGTGGACAACCGAATTCAAAGCAAGACCAGTTGCAATCCCTGTATGCTCTAACCTCATCACACCTCAATTCAACCTATAAAGGTCATGAAAACTTTCCCTCATCATTGGAGAGAGCATAAATGTAAGAACCGGATTTTTCCATCTTGTAATTAAATAATTGTAAGGAAATTTGTTTAGCATAAGACTTTATTAATAAATAGGATATGATTATGGGGAAATTAATTGTTAGAAATCTTGATTACCAAGTCAAAAATACCTACAATAAGGCTAGCATATTCTCGAAAATATGCAAAGGGATATACTATATTGGGTAGAGACCATCCAAGACTAGAGGAATCAAGGCATGGACCTATCAATTTTCGAAATTATCACATACAAGAATAAACTATAAGGAAATTGGAAACAAATCCCATAAATTAGCTATCATATTTTTCGAGAATGACAAGGAAATTTGGAGCCAATATTAGGGGATTTGATATGATTTTTGGTATGATTTTTAGTGCCAAATTTAGCTCCACCCTCCTCCCCTATAAATAGTACATCAACCCTAGTCATTCCCTACACCTAATTTTCGAAAGTCCTTGCTGCAAATTTTCGAGAATTTCAGCAACTCTCCCTAGCGAAACTCTGCCCAAATATTGTCCCGAGGTTAGCCTAAAAGTCGAGCCGAAGCGCTGTCCGAGCCAGCACAAGAAGCAACCTAAATCCCGAAGCCAAGCATCTTCAGTTTTCTAGCATTCAAACACTGTAAGTGAGCTGTTTTAAAATTTATAAATTTCGAGCTATGCATACGTGAAAATTTCGGTTTTGTGGTTTAAAAATACGGTCGAGTACCGTCGTTTCGTCTCTACGTTTTTACGAACTTTTGGTACGTTTATGTTTGACACTGTGAGAATTCCCTGAAAATGGGTGGAATTCCAACATATGGCCCTTAACAGTGGGATAGAACTGTTTTATGGCCTCGCCCCCTTAGAGGATTAAAACTTAGGGACTGACGTCAGTAAACCGTTAAAGGTGAAAAATCGCAGTGTTATTATGTTATGAAATTTACGTTACGTTTATGAAAAGCATGATATACGTTTATGATATGTTTTGAAAATGTTATTAAATTGGTTATGTTGTGTTCAAAGTCCCCCATTTACTGAGTATTCCCAAAATACTCACCCCCCTTACAACCCTTCCCAGATAAGTCCGAAGAATAGGTTGAGGAAGAGGAGTCCGAACAGTTCTGGGGATGGTGATTCACGAGACCAGTAGTAGTTATGTTCGAATTTATGATTTAATAATTGTAAGACGCTTCCGCATTATTTACTATTTCGTTGGATTTCGTTATTGTAAAGACAATGTTTATTTCGTGGAAATTATGATATATAAACTGGTTCGGTTTATACTGTGCTACGAAAGGCTTGTTGTTTCGATTGTGTGATTGTTAAACAACGCTGGTGTCAATCCCGAGTTTCGGGGCGTGACAATAAACATCATGTACCAGTACATTATATATTTCATGGGTTTTACCAGTGTCTCTGCTCGAAAGCGGCCAAAGTAGTCCTTTTTATATAAATAATTATGTTAACTAACCAAAATTAATGTGACCTCGAAGAAACACAACACTATTTGATACTGTTGATGCTCAACATTTATAGAAAGAAGAAAAAAATTCATTAATACATTCCTCAGCCTTGAGGTTGATCACTGTCCATTCAAATTTTAGATGGAAGGAGAGTTTATAAGATCAATAATCTCTGGGTTAACACTCGGGGTCTATGCTTAATATTTATCCGACAAGACATGACAAGCGCTAATGGAGCTATTGCACATTGTATGGTAGTTTGAACTAAAAAAAAACTGAATGTAGGAACTTTTTAGCGTTACACATTATGAAGAACAGTTGACTTAATTCTACAATGCCATTGCGTCTTGCCACAAGCAAGTTTTGAATGGAAACATTCACTTTTAATACATAAACCTGATACGTAGACAGACTTCTGAAAAGTTCCAAGAACATGCTTCATCCACAACAGAAGGATCGCCATAGTTTCAAAACACATTAACATACTGCTACTTTGCTTTCAATTCTTCCTCATGCTCAATTACTACCAAAAATCTCAAATGCACAACTCATATTTAATTATGTTTTTTCAGTTTCAAGATTGTCGTGGATCAATATTCATGCATTAACAGAAAAACTCAACTATGTCATAACACCAGGGAAGGCACTTACTTGATTTCCTGCATATCTTTGTTGGATCGCTTTAATTTTCGGCTGAAGATTCTGCATTGCCAGTGTTGATTCAACCTTATAGAGAAAACAGCACAATTGTTATACAGAAAATTTCCAGATTGCAATTGACATACATCAAAAGAAAACCTTATAACTGAAAGTTCCCAAATTGTAATTGATATACATCAAAAGTGGAAATAACAGGTTGCTGCATATGTTAATAATACCAGAAGCAAAAGTTCACCTGTTTCTTAGTCAAAGGCAACGTGGCAACTTTAACGATTACTGTTAGCAATATTATGGCAAATCCATAAGAATATGGCACATGAACAGCAGTAAGACCATCCTTAAGCACCTGATAAAAGTAAAGCACGTTTCAAATCTCAATGCAATGAATTCATTTACATAAAAATTACAATGCTGCAATAAGCAAAAGAAACTTGCTCCATGTTATTATAATTTCGACACAGAATTTAGTTGCCAGGCATGGAACCTCCACAGACCAATTAATCTTCTCCAAAAATGATCGTCCGGTGAAGTTTATTACGAGACATGACAAAACTGTCTCCGATAACCGATTCATCACAAATACATTGCAAAGAAAAAGTAAGGACAATTAGCAAGCAACTATCCCCAGTTATAAAAAAATCTTCTCACTTATTAACTGGTTTCATTGATTCATTTCGTCGGGATGATTACATATTTTAAATCAATGAATATGCGATTCAAACACAACCCATTAATTCAAACTAGGTATTAATATTAAAATAAGTACGAGGAAAGTAAGTTCCATATACAACAATTCTCTACCACACGCAATAAATAACCCATACCATACATAAACCTTCTCAACCAAATTCAAAATCAATACAGAGAGAAAAAAATACTTTCAAGATCAAGAATAACCTTCAAGACAGCTTCCATGGCCTCTGAAATAAATCCGAACCAGCCACCGTTTTTCTGAGCAGCAGATGCGACAGCAGAATCCGACCCTGTGCCTCCATCTACTGTGACTACCGCAGCATCGGCAATCGTGTACAGAAAACTCTCAGCTCGAGCAACAATCGCGTGGAGATCAATGGAATTATCCACGGAATGAATCGGCGGGAACTGATGGAGGCTGAAGTTCACCCTCGTAGTGATGCGTCGGGTGTGCGGATGGCGGGTTAAGGGTGGCAAAGAATTCCCCAGGAAGGAAGGAGAGGAAATTAGGGTCCTTGCCATGGAAATTTGGGGGTGAGGAGCTGAGCTTCAGTTTGCAGCTGCTGCGTTCATGGAGCGGATAAAACTGTATGGCAAAAACGGGAGGGTATCATTATAGATTATGGAATCTTTCAACGTGTTATCCCTTTTGGGGCTCTGAGGGGTTTATGGTCTTTTTATCACTGTATTTTTCATCCATTTATTATTTCCTATAATTTGCTAATAATCATGCACGTAAGACAATATAATTTTTATTTCAATATAAATAAAATTAATTAAAAAAATATTATAAACGCTTTCCGCGGTAATCTTGTTCAGGGTCTACATTTTCCGAACCCTACAATTATTCGATCTAAAATACATACAAAAACACTAGTGAATCTGAGAAGATGTCGGGTGGTGCCCTGGACATGACCCTCGACGATCTGATCAAGAGTAACAAAAAATCTTCCGTCCGGGGTAGAGGACGCGCCGCTGGTCCTGGACCCACCCGCCGCTTACCGAATCGCTCCGCGAATCGTGCTGGTCCATACGCTACTCCGAAGGTTAGATCCGTGCTTGCTTTTGACAAATTCGTGTTTTTATTCCGTGTTTGATTGATTGGTTATTTGTGTTGCGTATAGGCACCAGAATCAGCTTGGGGTCATGACATGTTCGCCGGTGGCGGCGTTGGTGGTCGAGTGGCTAGTATTGAAACAGGAACCAAGTTATACGTATCTAATCTTGATTATGGCGTATCTAACGACGATATTAAGGTAAATTCCCCTCTCAATTTTATCGTTTATCCATTGACTGTTGGCTCAAATAAAGTTTACCTTTTTATGCACATTTATGTCTTCGAAGCACATAATAATAAAAAAATACGTATATAATTACCCAACCACTTGTATAAACGTATGATGTTCTAGTGTATCGTATGCACACATGCTCTGTGATGATTATGTAAAATGAGATTAAGTAATATGTTCTACTAAATTTTTTTGGCCTTTTGTTCTTTTCGCAAGTAAATTATCATGACAATTTTTTTGTTAGTTTATTTTTTACTTGCTTCGCTGTTGTTTTCTGAAATTTAATAGCAAGTTGCAGTTCAACCTCTTGCTTACCACTGATGCCTTCGCTTGTATTCACCCATCCTGACCTGGAAGATATCTTGGGCTGACTGCAGGAACTCTTTGCTGAAGTTGGCGACCTTAAACGTTTTAATATACACTATGATAAGAGCGGGCGATCAAAGGTATCATCCATGTCATGCCCTGTCATTATTTTGGTAAAATTTGTCTTCCTATGATTTAGAAAAATGTTTTTGCCCTAGGGTACTGCTGAATTAGTTTTCTCTCGACGTCAAGATGCATTGAATGCCATCAAGAAATACAATAATGTTCAGCTGGATGGGAAACCAATGAAAATAGAACTCGTTGGTACTAACATCTCTACTCCTGCTGCTGGTCTTCCCACTGTTGGTGGTTTTGGTGATTCAAATGTTGCTCCTCGAAGGTGCTCATCTGTCTCATTTAACCTTTAGTTTGTAAAAATTTATAGTGCTTATTATCAAGAGCTACCTGGTGTATCAATAAATCTATAGCATTTTAAAATATGTTTCAAGGATATGGTGTTTTTGTTAAGATCTAAATACTTTGGACATTGCTGCCTGTTCAATTACTACAAAAAGCAGAAGTTAGAATTTGTGAAATTTACCAGCACCTCACCAGCCCTTGTAGCTTGCAAGACTGACCCTTTTACCATACTGTCAAGAACGGGAGAGCCACTCATGCCTCACCAGCAACATAATATTATGTTTTCCCTCGCTTCCTTGCGCATTTTGCGTCTCTCTTTGTACCCTTTCAGTGAATCAATGTTTACAGGGCCCTATTTCTCCAAAACATATCATATATCTTGTGAAATGACGAAAGAGAGTAAAGATGAACTCTCTCCTGTTTCTTCGTGTCTAGCTTGATCAGCTGCAAGATGGTATTAGAGAAAAACTACTAGAAAAAATCCGAAGTTATCATTGTGGTTCAACCTCCATGTAGTTGTCTCATCCCACCAACTCTGCCTGCTAAAAGTGGCACTGTAGACGGTGTTTGTTGCTTAAAGAAGGCGTTGTGCTTTGATCTGCAATGAATTGGTTGTTGACACCTCGTGGATCGTCTGTTGGAACTTCGTCGTTTTTCTTTTTCTCTGACATTGAAAATTCACTAAAGAAACGGTCGTAGGGGGGATATTAACATTTTACGAACCATTGGAATGGCCATTGTGATTGTGTTTTCCGAAAGGGTTTTTCATGAGTTTGGACAGATCTCTGCAGACGTGGATGGAAACGACCCTTTTTCTTAAACGATGTGCATATTTTTTTATTGTGGTCAAATATTTTAAGTAATTTACCATCTGAATTCAAGTTATTTCTATTTTTTGATGTTGATTATATCTGTGTTTAATTTTTACCCTAAATAATGGTTTAGGCAACTTGTGTGCTTTTATCTAATGTTGGTTGAAATTATTGCATTGTACAGTGGACAAGTGAGGGGTGGTTTTGGAAGGTCAGGCGGTGGTAGACGAGGTCGTGGATTTGGAAGGGGACGTGGACAGGGAAGGGGGGGACGTGGTGAGAAGGTATCCGCTGATGATCTAGATGCTGATTTGGAGAAGTATCATGCAGATGCAATGCAGACAAATTGATTCAAGCATACCTGATGGATTACCTTGTGCGCTATTGTGTTTGATGAAGGAAAATGTCCCGCAATCATTCGAAGAAGAAGATGGAAATTATAGAACTTTAATCCAGGGAATTTGAATTATTTTATCGACTGTATCTTTCCATTTGGATTCACGGATGGTTTGATTGACCGGTGTGTAATGTAGTTTCGACAACTTTTTGTAAAAAAATTGTTGGGAGTGGAGTGCATCCTTTGTGTGCCACTGTTCCCCTACAAAGGTATCACAGTATTGTGCTACATCAGGTAGTGCAGTGGATGTGAATCAATTTGAAGCCATTTAAATGCACTCAATTCCACTGGGAATCATCGTCAAATGAAATTACAAGGGATCATCTTTGAGGTAGTCTTCCATTGTTCTTTCCTCATCTCTTCTTATTTTAAGGTACAACCCTTTTCATTTTGGTCCTTTCTGTGCTTTATTTATGGTGTAGATGGTACCCATAAGTTTATGTGAGCTGATAGGTTTGAATGCAACCAGTGACAGAAAATATAAAATTCCCTGTCAATTAGATTCCAATGGACATGGGTTTCAAAGGATCCCCCAATCACAATATTATCCGGACTTTGCACAAATTTTTATGCCTTGTTGGTTTCAAGTGCCATTTCTGGATTTAGAGTTCACATCGGTTTCAAGATATGCTCTTTGCTGGTCCTGCTTCGATGCTTATTGGGCGAGCGTTTGTGCTTTATATAACTGCGACCACTTTAAGATTGCAATCAGTCGATGTGGAGGATGTCAGCTCATGCTTCATGCATATTTTGAGTGGGAAGTTAAACCCAGAGGCAGAAAAGAGCATTTGAGTCATCGGTCTTCCATTATTTTCTACCTGTGTGACTTGTTTCAAAAGTCTTACGGTTTGCTAGCCAAGTAATTCAGTTTTCGTCTTAAAATGGATTCTTTTGTCCGTTGATGCTGATAATTTTCATATTTTAATTGATCGAAGAAATGTTTTTGACCGGGTGGTTGGGTGCACATGTTTTTTTTGTTTTGAATGTTAAGGGATGGGGTAATAATTTTATTTTAGAATGAATATTATAAAGCGAGCGATCACTCTTCATCTTCTATTACTGATAAGAACAATGTTAATTTGCGAATATTAGCAACTACTTCGACGATTCGTTGAGGGTTGATTACATCACAACTCTCGTACAGGTTTTCCATATTAACAAACAAATTTAACTATACTTGAACATTGAGGTTTCATAAACCTCGATAACAAATAATTCTAATATTTTTTTCACAATGGATATCCTTTCAGGTTCCTACTTATAGTAAATTTTTTGTGAGAAGATTTTACGAATTTTTATATGTAAGACGGATCAATTTTACTGATATTCACAATAAAAAATAATAATCAGTAATATTTTTTCATGATGATCCAAATAAAATTCTGTCTCACAAAATACGACTTATGAAACCATCTCACACAAGTTTTTGACTTGTACTTGTCTTGTATTAAATTAAACTCCATGTAGGTAAAACAAATAACAAATACATATCTAATTATGTAACTTATAAAATATATACAAATTATAAAATATATACATACATGATTGGTATTTATAATTTTAGAAAGTAATAGATTATTTGTTACTTTTCTCAAAAATCTTGAGATTTATTAAATAAATACAATTGAGTTTTTTTTAAATAATAGTTCTTCACTCCCTAGAATCTTTGTCCGGTGAGAAAAAGATCAACTCTATCCATATTTAAAATAATAATTAATGATTTTAATATAAAAAATAATTTTTTTTCTGAGTGATCTAAATAAGAAATTTGTCTTACAAAATTAAGTTGTTAAATTATCTTACTGAAAGTTTTTTATTTTTAAAAATATGAAAAAACCTCAGAGAAGTTAACTGTAATTATCGTCCTCCTAAAAAAATTGTTGCCAGTTTTCGTTGAGGTCAGCAACCGTAGCAATGCTACTAGTCTAAATGTTTTCAGAAGGACTCACTTGTGCAAATCCATATGACAAGCAAAGCATAGACACAATACACAGTTTCTATAAATCCAAAGCTCAAATTAAGTATCCTAACATCTGCTTTGTGCATTCTCTATGTCAAAAGTTACAAAAATACAGTGGTACAACAAACAACAGGTTGATTTCAAACAACACAGGGAGATAATAAAATCAGCATACAACCAATAAGAAAATGCCTCCCATGTCATCTCCAATCGATATCGAGGATATATGTACTCATCTAAGCCTACGATTGTTTTGGTCTCAATTTTTCCCAACTAGAAAATATCAATCTCAACAGAGAATACATAACAGCTCGTGTGCAAGAAAGTACAAAGTTCCAACAAGATGAGGGCCAGTACCACGGATATAGCAGTCGGAAGAAGAGACTTATGAGATGCCGAGGATATCTACCAACCTGTTAACATGGTATTCCTTAATTCAAAAGTGCATAAAAAGATGCATTGTGCAGAATAACATTTTCACAAGAATGTTGATCCTGGAATTTGTGATGCTGTAGAACCAATCAAATTTCTCAAGAAATATTTACATGGCAAGAACTTAACTAATTCATTTAGGGGTGTTCAAGGTTAAGCTCAACTTATGATATAAATCATGGGAGGGCATAGATTGAATGGTTAGCTACAACATACTGTATTCCTATTTTTTTTCTGCACCGAGGATGATATATTTCACTCAAGACACAAAAGTAACAATGTCGTAAAGACTAGGGAAAATTAGAAATTTCTCGTGTCAAGCAGCAGTTATGAAAGAAACACACGTAGGGGAATTGTTACAAATGTCACCCAGCTCGCAAAAAGTCCATTTACTCACAGGAAAAAGAAAATCTAATGCATCCCATGCTGCATGACGTACAGCTCTTGTTGGGTACATCGGCCCACCTGGAGATGTGAAGCTATACAAACATGTTTTAAGTCTTGTACTCGTAGCCAGTCTTAGTTCTAATCCTGTACAGAAAATAAAAAGAAGTTCAATGAAACAAATTTATGTGGGGTAATATTTTTAGATGAGTACCTTGGAGAACTTTTATCCGAGAAAGGTAATACAGAAGTACAGGCTCCACCTTCAGCTTTTGAAGCTAAAAAGTAGTACATTTTAAGAGAACAAAATATAGGGAAAATAACCAAAGCTTGCAACAAAGTATCATCATGATATACATGAAACAACAAAAATCTTGTGTTACCTGATCAGCTAGTTCAATGACAAATACGTCTGCTGCACTTCCGACCAAGAAAGCATTAGGAAAATCAGGAAATTGCTTGAAAAAGCTTTCAAGTTTGTCATCTGTGAAGAACGAAATCACTGCTTGTTAAAATATTTATACTACTTAAAGTAGCAAATCTTAACACTGAGTTAAAACATAGTAACGTGAAGACAGAACAACCTGAATTATAGAAAAGTATGACCCTTGAAAGGAGAAGAAATAGGTCTCGCTGTGCCTGACAAACAATCAGAATACTTATCTCCTAAATACTTCATAAAAGGATAACGAGTTTATAATTTAAAAATTTAATACTTTAGTGATCATAGATAAAATTAAAATTATACCTGCGGAGGGATCTTTTCTAATCTCTTAGAATCCAGGGCAACTTCCACTAGAAGATACTACGAGGAGGAAAAAATGGTAAATGGCCAGAAGCTTGTTCCAGCAAGGTGCAATAAAATAAAACATCTTGCAAATAAACCTGAAAGAAACTCTGAAACCTCCTCACGTTTGTTTGGATGTCAATCCTGCCAACACACAGATATGAGGCAATTATTCCAGTCAGAGTTCTTAGGGGCACAAAGAGACAAGAGGTGATGCGATTTATTTGGTTATTCAATGCTTGTACTACTAAATTGAAAAATGAATTTGGGTTTTTTAAACCAAAATTCATAAGTTGCTAAAACTTTGGGATGTTGAGCTCATGCAAAACATTAAAGACAAAAATACCTCTCATAAGAAATACAAATTGTTTCACCTTGAAATTTATTCATTGAGCATATAGGGGCAACAAACAAGAGAAATTTTCCATCCATCTCACAAAAATCATCACCTAAGTCTCGTGCTTGCTGGAGTTCATGAATGTATTTATATGTCTAAAATTTATAGTTTTCTTGAAAAGCCAGAACAACTGAATCATAAACAGAATGGATCGGCTATGCGAGGCAATAGCCATTCCCACAAAATCCAGAAATCGACATTTCACTTTGATAAGCAAGGTAATTCTGGGATGAAATGGATAGGAATTGCATCCATAAATTTTGCGCCAGCAATTGCTCCAAGAGACATGCAAGCACCAATGCATGTAAATAGTTGGGACATAGAAGATATTAAATGAAACAGACTTACCTTTATATGTTTACGTAAAATGGAAAGAACGAATATTTTTTTTTAATATGACTACGATGTCATTTACAAAGGAGGATGGCGTTTCAATCCTTTTTTCATCTTCTTTTCTTCTATCAGGGGTTTCAATGACAAAATGTATGCAGTGGAAAAAAACAGTTCTACTCATGAAAAAACCTGGAATTTGAATATTAAGCAAAAAATTTGAATATACACCATTTCAATTTCAAGATAAAGCACTTATTGGCTATTGCTGATGTTTTTTCTAGCTCTGAAACTTTTAGTCAGCCAGTTACTTCACATACTAATAGTAGGTCAGATTCATACCAGAAGACATTTGTGGCACCTTGGACAAGTGCAGATGAGAAACGAAGTAGGACTACTGGATTATCAAGCTGAAATTCAAAGAGCTGCAATATAGACATACATCAAGATCCTCGATCAATTGAGCAAGACTTCTAGAGTATAAATTTAGGGCCAGGCAGATATCACGCCCAAGTGTTTTTCGAAGCAGGAAGAAATAGAGTAGGTTTTTACTTCTTCTAGAGTATAAATTTAGGGCCAGGCAGATATCACGCCCAAGTGTTTTTCGAAGTAGGAAGAAATAGAGTAGGTTTTTACTTCTATCGTTGAATTTAAAGCACCCTCACAAACATCTGATGTCATCATAAACACCTACCCACTTGTGGAACAAGAGAGAGAAGATATTAGATGCAAATGACTGGCTCCATAGTTGAACAATAAGATCAAGGATTGATTTCCCATTCTCCGGCATGCGGGCAAAATGATTAGCAAGCACGTTGTAGAAGCATAATGGACTGCTATATGATTCATCTGACGCAGTGATTGCATCTTCCTCGCCCAAAATAATCTCTGTATCAATTAAAGAGCATAATATCATCTTAAACAATTGAAATAACCCAACATCAAGATTTAGCTAAAGTCAATTCTTTTCCTTCCAAAGATGCAGCATGCAGCAGTAAGAAAGCAAACACATCCAAAAAAAGTGAAATCACCTTTCGCACGATCATCCACTTCCAAAGCTACATCAGCAAACAACTCCTGCAACAAGTTGCGTCTCTGCGATGTTGAAACTAACGCCTTGAAAATTAAAAATCAAACGCCATTAATACTCAAAAAACCCAAAAATATAAATAATAAAAAGAATTGGAGAGAAAACAAACTATAAAATCAGCGACCTCAAATCAGAAAGCACTTAGAATATAGAAATGATAAATAAACGGACAATATATGTCTATATACACACACCCGTTGAAGCTTCTTCTCAATCTCAAGAGTGAGAGCCGTGAGATAAGCCGTGAAGCGAGTAGTTGAGGCCGGTGGCATTTTGATCTCCTCCAATCACACCAATACATATATCGATCATTGAAACGAAATCTACCGCCTTTTTTCCATCGGCTGATGCATACTTTACGGTATTGCGACCAAATTATCTCCCGGAGACAGGATTTGTCGCTGAAACTTATCACACTCCGAGTTCTGACCGACAGATGGATAACGGGGGATGGGTGAGTCAGCACAAGTGGATAACTTTATATCGGGGAACAATTATACACGTGGCACTCTCTCTATAATTATATTAATGTATTTTGTAAATAATTAGTTAACTATGGTGATTTTTTATTATTTTCAAATAAATATGTTTTTTTATATTTTTTATTACAAATAATATGATTATTTAAAAATTAAAATATATAAATATAGATAAAATTTAAATATATATACATGTGTTATGTATTTATATGATAGAAACAATTATTCAAAAATTACTTTAAAATCTTGAAGGTTTATAAAAAAAATTAATGTTTATGTACACGCGTTGCTTGTACAATTAGAATAATTCTTTAAATTATTTAATTTTGTTATTTTCAAAATAAGTCATAAAATGTACTTCTAATTAATTGCTTCATAGATCTTATTTTTATCCATATGAATAGGAAATCATGTAACGAAGATGATTCTTTTTTGTACGAATAGTACCTCAAATTTGGAATGAATATAAAGAAATTAATTATATTTTTTTATTTTTTGAGTTGTTCTGTCGGATTGATCGTTCAAGAATTTTGGTCTCTATCATGACACGATGAAAAAAATGGTTTACTTCTTATCGACTGGTCTAGATTTATTTGGATCTAGTTCATGACTTATTAGAAATAGAAGTCACTCTGGTAAGATTTTTGCGAAAAAAAATTGCAGTTCGTTTGATAATGATCGAATTACATTGCTTTTTCAGCCCGAATCGAGGAATCCATTAGATATGATGCAAAATTGTTCTTATTCTATATTTGATTAGAGATTTCTATGTGAAAGATACGAATTTTGAAGAAGACAAGATTTGATAGTTATAAATAAGTTTAAAATTTACTCATATAGATTTTTATAATATTGGTGATTTAAAAAATGGCGCAATTTTTTTTTATTTTATAATATTGCAATGAGATCAAAATTAATTATTATAAATTTCTCATATATATATATTTAATATGAAATTTCAGTTATTTGTTCTCAAAAAAAATTTGGTAATTTTCTATAAATACTAAATATTTTTCATGATTAAATCTATCAGTAGAATTTGATGTATAGTAGTAAGTAGCTATAAGAGGAAATCTCATACTAAAAAAGTTTTAGTAGTTAGCTAGTTCAATTTTTTTTTTCAAAATAAAAATATTAGTTATTTCAATTGAGCATATAAAAAATTTACTCGATAGAATTAAACTTATTGATTGTTATATCGACATTACATTTATTTACTTCCGTAGAAGTGTGAATTAATAAATTAAATACATAAAACAATTGGAAAAAAAAAGCTGATTCTGAAGTCCATCATATGTACTTATAAGTATATGTTGGATCGAATTAGAGTTTAGAGAGGGGTGGACGAACTTTTTAAATTTTTTGGATCGTTCTTAACAGTTTTCACGCAGTTAATTTTTTTTAAACGACTAGATATGTTTGAGTACTAAAAAGTGTAAATGCGAAAACGGCCAGACTTAACTAATGATATAATATATTTGACAGTTTAATAATAAACAACTTGAAATGAGATTTGCAGGAAAGTAAGTGCGTAAAGTAATAACAAAAGTATTTTATATATATGTTCAGAGATAAAACTTCTACATCGCCCCTTCTTCCACTTAGATAATTTCCCTGAAAGACTTCGATTTACGTCTTATAACAATCCACTTCAGTTAAGACTTATCAATGACTAGTTGAAACTTTTAGTGATCACATTACACTTTTTAGTATTTAAGAAGCATCGGTTCACCAGACAAAAAACAAAAAACCCAACAGTCAGACTTGAAGGCTTGAATTGTTGGTGTGCACAAATTTGATCCTTGATGATCTAGCATAATTCTGATAAGTGTATGATGTATGAGCAGACTTGAAGTATTTCTTGTAGGAGTGCTCAGAGATTTTGATAATGCAGATTTGAAAGATGCGCGAGAGTTGTGTATATATTGTTTCTCGAAATTGAATCTGCATTTATATATAATTGAAAGCTTTTAACGGTCGAATAAAACTTTTCAACTATCAATTGTACCAGTTCTCGATAGAATGGACTTGTCTCTTTCAGATGAAGTACATATCATTAAATGCTCATTTATGTTTCTTTATTTTTGCAACTTATAGCTCCTAGCTTCTCAAAATCTTCTTTGACTTTGGACAATTTTAAAAACTTTGTGATAGCGTGAGTTAGCGAGATACTGTTACATATGCTATAACTGGTAGTGTTCTGAATTGTTAGAAGTAAAGTATCAACTTTTTTGCTTTGCACATTTCTGAACGACAATTGGATAGTAACAATGTTTATTTAATGCAGCATAGTTAGAAAATGAAAGATATGTTACTGGTGAATAATGAAGCAATGTAACGACTGAACTTGAATAGGTCACTCGAGTGGTTGGATATTGCATCAGCGGTTGGAAACCTAAAATACAAAATAATATAACAGCTGATTTTTTGTATCCGCTCGATGCTATTATTTTATCAATCAACAAACTCATCATAACAAAGATATTTTAACGAAGTCTCACAGTTAGAAATTTGTTTTGATTCATAGAGTGAACAATATAATATCTAAACGTTGGCATGTCACATTGGAAATAATCTAAGGTTGCATTAGGATAAATGCATTTAAAATTAATAGATTTCGATTATAGTTTTATTGATAAAACAATAAATGAAATCTTAAATACATACCTTACTTATTTATACATTAATTAAATAAAATAAAATGAATTTTAAAAATACCTCCATTATTTGATGAACTTAAATTTCATCTTAATAAACATAAACCACTATAAAATATGCAATTGGTGAATTTCATGTTTACGATTTTGTTTCTTTAAAATTACAAAAATATATTTAAAATTCATTAATACAAATGCAACTTATTGGATCGAAAGATTTGAAAGCAGAAACTATAGATTTCAAATACATGGATTTTAACTTATTTAATTGCTTGAATAAATTTATATTTAATGGATTTCAATCTCTCATTTAACACAATGTTAATTATGATATATTTAAAATACACTTAAAATCAGTGTAATTTC
Organism: Primulina tabacum; assembly: GCF_025594145.1. NCBI lineage: Eukaryota > Viridiplantae > Streptophyta > Magnoliopsida > Lamiales > Gesneriaceae > Primulina > Primulina tabacum. The sequence continues at coordinate 6,939,604 of NC_134557.1, forward strand.
AATTCAATCTTTCAAATCTTCTGCCAAATAAAAATTTTCCTTCCAAATCAAATCTCCACCTCCAAACGCAACCTATCATCCACCCACATCCCTTCTTCAAATCTACCAATTTCGAACTGCAATAACGTATAGATGTTGAAAATAGAAACTAAATTACAGGAAACTTTTTCTCACATTAATTAATTTAAAAAATAACGTTGTTCATTCAACACTAGACTCACAATTATTATCCAAACCGAATTACAAAAAGAATGAAGCGTTTAGTTTAGATAGGTATTTCAAAAAATTCATACATCGATTGGATTTTCATCATTTACCTTAACTAAATGTTCATATAAATTTTATAAGAGCACGCAGCAGGAAAATGAAGTCGATACAAACATCAAATTTGACCGGAGATTTGCGATTTGTGGGTACAAGGGGGAGGGGATCCTAAGAAGAGAAGTTGGCACCTAAACAATCTCACTTAAATATAAGCAATACAGCAAAGCTATGCTTGATCCAATCTAACTACAAATCAATACATACAAGACATCTCCATTCCCACCATCAGTACCCCCGACCCTCGGGCAAATCCCTCTCCATATCTTTTATCAAAAGCAACAAAAAAACATAACATCTACGTACCTATGTTTTTAAAATAAAGGACACGCCGCAGTATGAGATAAATGCAGTCAGATACATGAAGCTTTACCAACCCATCAACGATCTTCTGACCTTGTCGACAATCTGATTTCTGACGGCCTTACTAGATAATTGAAGCCTGCAGTTTTCGTCCAGAAGGAAGCTGTAAACCTCCCATTCACGGTTTTCGTTTGTATGTCTCCCTATCTTTGCCTATAAATAGATAAATACAGATGACATTTTCCACAACCGTCCAGTCACAAAGAACTGTTTAGCATAACAGATTATTTTGAAGAGTGAAAGCTACACTATGTGATGTTTACTACCACTTACCGAGAACACGCAGATGCCGAGGCTCTTCAGGGAAAAAGTAACATCATAGAAAACTCGTGGTCTTCCTCTTCCAGATAGCTCCACTGGATTGGAGATCAAAAGTTCAGTGTCTGGGCCACGATCAATGATAAGAACACGTAGTGGGTGAAGCAATTCCAACTTCAAGCGAGAGCAGAGTGCATCTTGCTTTTCAGGATCCACTATCTTTTTCCCGTCTTTATACCGGATAAATAGGTCTAATTCTCGGAGCCCCTTGTTAACATGGGAAAAGCGACCATATGCAATCTGGGTGTAAAACAAGAGCAAATTATTTCAGCATTTAGCATAAACTGCCCTAGTTCATGTTTCTTGAATGTCGAGTAATTATAATGTTAACTTAAAAGGGCTGCGTGATGGGTGAGTCATATGCCGAGGTACGAGCACAAATGATACATTCAAAAGGGCTTCAAATTATCTGCATGTTGACCTAAGATTCAAGTCCAGCACTCAAACAAAATATGGGATATGAGAGAGTGGGAATTCATAATCGCTGTTTAAATATAATCGTTTCAGAAAATTTTAATAGGCAGAGAGACACCTCATCAAAGTTGTAAACAAGTAACATTATCGTATGGAATATTTCATTGGTAAACAAGTAACATTACTTCAAACTCGATGATTTTTCTTAACTCGTATACTTGTGAGCAAATGAAACATTCCATACGATTCATAGTCATCGACAGGGACATGCAAAGGGCTTCAAATACAAAGGCGTAGAGCTTTATGTACAAATTCAAATTTTAAAAAGTGAAGTGTGATGACAGTTTAAATGTGCCAAATGGTAAACTAGCAAAAACACTAACATGTGAAATGAATCATAAAAGTCAATGGTAAAAAGAAAACAAAATATCCACAAGGAATAGAAATTTATACCTGGATGTTGCAATCTTTCAATGTTCGCATGATGTCATACAGGAAACCTTTGTGATCCACACAATTGATCTGAAGTAACGTATGAGCTGGGCTCAAGGTATTGTCAAGTTTCACACTAGCCCTTTTCAACTCCTTGACATCTGGGCTAAGCGCCTGCGAGTGTGTTTCATTATCGGATGTCGTGCATCTAAATAGTTCTTCAGCAACATGTGGAGACAGAGAGGATATCCCTGGAGAGCAATCATATTGAGGGCCGGCCAACTGAAGATCACAACTAATACACGATTCACCTAAAACAGCATTTAACTGCTCACACGTTTCATCTTGCCTCTCCTTTGTGTGTAAAAGCCCCCTGAGCATGCAGAATGGGTTGTAATCACAATAAGAAAGGCACCAAATCAGAAACTCTAGTGATTATGTGGAAACAATACCACCACATTTTCCTTTACGGAAACATACATGGTAAAAAACGGTAGGTGACATTTTAGAGGGTGCAACTATACAATTTCTGTTAACAGCTGCATAAAATGATTATTTATTATTTATAAGCAAGTGCTGTAGCCCTCTATCAATTTTTTTACTTATTTTGTGGGTATAATTTTATCCTCCCATGCAATCCAAAGCAGTAATAAAAGAGGTATCTAAAGCTTGACATACAACTATGAAGGATCACATTTAGAAAGGTTTAAGCTTAGGTTTTAGGCGTTTAGCTTCGTATCTTTTTCCCCTCCCAAATCCCAATAAATTATCACATTAGCATTACAGTTCAAAGATACCAATGCATTTGGTACATATGTTACAAATTAATGATTAAAAATGTTAAACGAGTTTTTTGGGAAAAAAAAGTTAAACGTGGACAAGATAGTTTATATCAGATTTTTTAATAGCAAATGGGAAGTCGTCATATATTCAAATGGGTGGCAAAAGTATTTCCGTAACTACTCACATCTAGATACACAAGTTACATCAAACAACAAGGATATGCAACAAAGTAGAGATATGTTCAAAAGGTATAATACAGTCAGTTTTCCAAGAGTAAGGTATTGGGTGCAATCACACCAAACCCGAGGTGTGAGTTAAAAATGGTTTAGAAGACAAATAAATATAATCAAATAGGCAGAGACATTGACAGCTTAAATATGTCGTCAGTCGACTTTATCCGTTTGAGGAATTGTTGAGCTAGGACAAGTCATGTGCGTCTCAAACAAAACAGCAAAACAAAGAATACTGAATGTCATGCTTATGTAAGTGAAAATATTAAACTTTGTGCAAACAGCACAACAAAGAAGACTTACAAGTTGTCTGTTATAAAGAAGAGGTCCAAAACACGACCATCAGGTGCCGTGGTCACTTTTACTCTCTGAATCGTAAGCTCAAGCTCATCAAAAACTTGAGTGACATCTGCAGAAATTTAAAAGACAAGCAGTATTAACATAGATTACAAGCTCAAACTAAAAATAGACTTGACTCACATCTCAAGAAATGACGGAATGTACGGGACATAAAATAGCAAAAGTTTTGTAAACTCAAAAACTAAAAATAAGAGCCATTTGTATTTTAGAAAAGAATAAGAGCAATTTGTTACCATGTAATAATCCTTTCCGATCAAGGCTACAAAACTTCAACAAGTAAACAGGGGAAGACGAGACGTTTGGGGACTCCCAGTTCAAGCAAAATGATGGTGTGCAGGATGGGCATATTGACAGAAGGCGTTCTTTTAAACGAACCCATCTTACAGCACATGAGCTGGAATGAGGAATCACCCATAATACAACATAGCACCATAATCCATCAGTTGAAACATCTGGAGATAATTAACTTGACAAAGTTAGTATAGAGACATCAGCAAAATAGAGATATGATTCATCTGCCAGCTGGAAGACACGATCACAACGGAAAAAAAGGAAAAGATGACATCTGAGGGTGGAAAAATTGTTCCTGGAAAACCATCTAGAAATATGATGTTGATTTTATAAGTTGTAACCTAACTAGTCAATAGACAGAAAACTTAGCTGAAGTTGACTTATCTAGAAAAAAAATAATTTATTCCTTTCAGTTCACTTATTCCGCCTCAAAGAGTCAACCCAAGTTTACATTTCCAGTAGGGAAATAATAAAGGATTCCGTAGACTAGTTCTAAAAGAGGATAGGGGTGTATTACGTTAAACTCTTACAATGTAATTCCCCTTTTAAACTTTCAATCACAAAGTTTTGCCAACAAATGGGCAGCCTAGAACTAGGACCTTGGTTCTCATTTTGGAAACGGACAACTTTGTAGCCAGGTTTGGATTTATTTATATCACAAAAGCAATAGCAAATATCCAAAATTTAGCCAGTAAACTACTCAACAACAGGAAGAAATTGGATTTTTGAGCAGTTCAAGCATAAGCCATCAACTCTACCTTGATCAACAGTTCCAAACAAGTGAAAAAATAAAGCTAGAAACACGAGCAAGCACACATCAACTAAATAAAACGAATGAGTCGAACAAATAAACAAAGATTTAATAATAAAAAAAAACTACGCAGAGAATGAAAAGCAGGAGAAATCCAACCTCCTTTGGTAACATAGAGACCGAATTCGAGAATAATATGGCAGATATCGCAGCCAAGCCCGGTCTTATCGGGACAATTCACCGTTATCACGTATGGCTCCCCAGGCTTCTTCCCTTTCTCGATCAAGACGGCATCGTCCCACGGAACACCCATTGTTCGCTGCAATTATTCTTCGAAAAAATAAACAATAAAACAACCGGTAGAAGAGATGACGTCGGCAGATGGGAGTTGATAGGGTGGTCACATGCTTCTTCTACAACCTCCTCGGGTGATTTCCTACCACTCTTTATTTTCCGGTTTTGTACAAATTTGTTATCGTTTTTATTTATAATTATAATAATTTACATATCTTTGTCAGCGGTGTTCACCTAAATTGATTTTTTTATTTAAAATATACATAATAATTATTTTTATGTGAAATATAATGAGATTAGGGAAATTTTAAATTTTTTATTAAAGTTAATGATTAAAATTTTAGTTTATATTGTATTTAATTATTAATTTATTATGTTTTGTTTTATTTGAAAAATATTGTTATTTATGGGGAATGAGTATTTTGGGATGACAACAAAATTTTACGATATTGTTTTTTTTAAAAAAATTATTAAATGATACTGATAAATTAATACAAAATTTTGTTTAATTTAGAAGAGTTTTATTCAGTGTAAAAGAAGTTTTATACGTAGAATGATTTAACTGGTAGAGAGATTATTTATGAGATAAAATATTTGATAAAAATTTGTGTGAGACAGTCTCATGAGTCATATTTTGTGAGACGGATTTCTTATTTGGGTCATCCATGAAAAAATATTACTTTTTATGCTAATAGTATTACTTTTTATTGTGAATATCGGTAGAATTGACTCGTCTCATAGATAAAGATTTATGAGATCGTCTCATAAGAAATCTTCTCAAATATTGTGATGTCATAATTTAGATAGGAAGAGATGGATTGTATGATTATGTCGGCAACGTAGAACATCCATATCCATAGTCCATTTGACGTACGTCTAAAAATATATATATTTATAAAGTTCGTGTAAAACTAATTTAAAACAGGAATAAATAAAAAAAATCTAGACCATGCTAAATAGGAATAAAAATTTTATAACGTTTTGTGTGTGTATAGGATACAAAGATAATATTATTAATTTAAATTCTTATTTATATTTATAATTTGTTATAAATTGATTGCCCGTAGATTAACATTATTATTATTATCATCATCATCATGTATCTTAATTATTATTTTAATATATAAATTTTTTAAACATATCTTAAAAATATCTAAAATTTGTAATCAAAATTTATTAGACTTACTAAAAATTTGACTGTTTTGAAAAATATTTATTGATTGTTAAAAAAATTCACAGACAAAATAATATATGATTGTTTATATTTTTTTTATATTTTTTAAATTAATAACAGTTTGGTAATTGAAGATAAATAAGCTAATTTAATGACAGAATAATATTATCCTAATTTAAGTCTCATCTCAAATAATACAAAAATTGTTGATATAATAATTTTTATAATGATATTGAAAATTTAAATATATTCATTACTTTATATTGAGTGCAATATACAGAGTAGAACAACATAAACATGATGTTTGAACTGATGTGAAGTTTGAAATATTTGAGTTGCATCGTTACCACCAATTATACATTTTGATAAAACTACAAATATTCGGCTATATAATTGGTATCATAGTCAATATCACGGTTCGATTCACATTAATTGCAACAAGTGAATTCATTCGGAGGAGAATTGTTGGTACAAAAATTGTCTATGTCAGTAGATCAATTGAAACGTAATTCTTGAGCTTAAATATTTGATAATGCACAGTATATCTCATATATTTTTTCGGTCCGTTTTTAGTTATTTAATATTTGATAAAACTTTAAATGTAAGAATATTAAATGTGAAGGTCCATGGTGTAAATTAATTAAGTCAGCTCACGTTTATCAGGTAAGTTCAAAAAATATTTAAAATTATAAAACTTTAGTAAAATTCGAGCGTGTTTGAATTTTTTCAGGCGGAATTCGATTTCAATCTATTTTATTTAATAGCTCGTAAATTGTTTATGGACTTAAAATAAATATAGTTCAACATTTTATTTTTCAATGATAGTTCAAATAACATGCAAAAAAAACTTGATTATTTTGATACTCGAACTCTAATTCGAGCCAAATTCAACTACAAATGATTTAGCAATTCGAATTTTAGGGTTCGAATCTGAGCCTGTATAAATTTTCTCGCCTAAACATGTCCGTCTTGGCGTGTTTGGTACCCATAACTTCTGGACATAGTTGGGCTTTAAGTGTGTCCCATCAGCAGATTTTATCGACAATTGGGTCAGCCCAATTATTTGATTGAAGCCCAAATCCATCTATATATACATTAGGGTTTATCTCATCATCGTTCGACCCTTTCGCGTCTACCGAAATAGTCATCCGGAGAAAGAGTAAACGGGACATGGGTTAGAATTTAGACGCATTATGAAGCAAATGATTTTTTTAATGTTATGAATTGATAAGTTTTGAATTTTGACTGTTGTAGCTCGGATCAAGGTGCACGAGCTGAGGCAGAAGGGCAAGACGGATCTTTTAGCGCAGCTGAAAGATCTGAAGGCGGAGCTGGCGTTGCTGCGTGTGGCAAAGGTCACCGGCGGCGCTCCGAACAAGCTTTCCAAGATTAAAGTGGTAAGACTTTCCATTGCCCAGGTGCTGACCGTCATATCTCAGAAGCAGAAGGCTGCTCTAAGGGAAGTGTACAAGAACAAGAAGTATTTACCCCTTGATCTCCGCCCCAAGAAAACCCGTGCCATTCGCCGCCGTCTTACTAAGCACCAGGTAAATGCAGTTTTTTTCTTTATAGTTAAGTTTTTCTTGGTGCAATATATTATTTTTGATGTTACGTGGATTGGAGTGTTGGTATTTAAAGCCTGTTGGATTTCGCATTGTTGTGTGTTCGCTATGCTACTTTGTCACCTTGTATTTTGTAGATTATTTGTGGCCTTTCAATATGAGTTCTGGCTTTCTTTCACTGTGTTCCATAGTTGATCCTTCATTTCTTTCCTACTGCGGATCATGTTGCGGAAAACATCAAATGCTAGGACTTTGGTGAAGCTTATTACTTGAGGATTTTACCTATTGCCCTTGTAGTTGGATTCTTGTCCGTAAATGTGTGAAGCTCTACAGTTGCCTTATAGGTATTTTCAATAAAAAAAAATTTTGAGGGGGAGGGAGGTTTCAAGAATTTATGTTTTTCGATTTGATAATATTAAAATACCCCCAATCTTTGAGTTATATTTGCCTTTTGCCTTACTTTTTTTAAATGTAAAACATATTAATAGTAATTAGATTGAAAATAAGTTCGTGATAACTTTGACTCTACTGTTTAGCATTGAGATGAAAAGAAACCAACTTTATCTGATATATATCTTTTCTGTATTGTAACAAACATTTGTGGTATTTGTAGATTTGTTTTTCTGTTTTGTTTTCTTTGAATTTGTCTCGCTGTTGCCTTGATCTTCTGTCATGGAAAACTGCTGATATATTAGTCACATTATTTTACCTCTTTTAAAAATGTGTTATTTATTTGTGAATGTGCCGCAATTTGCAGGCTTCTTTGAAGACAGAGAAGCAGAAAAAGAAGGAGATGTACTTCCCTGTGAGGAAGTACGCTATTAAAGTTTGAAATGCCTTCTTCTTGAAAGTGTTTTTGTATTTTTTTTGCCTTTCTTTGAGGGTAATGTTATTGTTCTGGATTAAATTTGGTTTTTTGATAGCCAAAGGATGTTTCGATAACAGAACTTAATGTTTGATGTCAAATTTGTAGCCTCCTTTTTTCCCATTTTCCACTTGGCATCTTCGTGTTTTCAAGTTACTATGCGAGACGACATTTCCTCGTTTAAATTTACCCTAGCTCCTTCATTAATGTCTTTCTTAGGTGAGACTACGGTTATGATAAAGTTCTACACTATTAATAATCAGCTTTGTGCATAACATTAACCTAAGCCGACTCAGGAATTTTGTTTAGGGGCATATAAAATCACAAAAATATAATTTAATTGGCGATTTTTTTCGCTGTCTGGGTTTTACTAGGAAATTTCGATTGTTCAAGTTCATTAATCACGTTGTCAGTGTTGAAAAAAGAACATTTTACATAAATTTCACTTAAGATTCAAGTCTCAATGAAATTGTACCAAAACACATCCTTGTATTTTATGGCATCGACCCATTTCCATGGTCGGCTACCATCTTGAAATGATTTTTCTTCCGAAATTGAATCTTAGTAAGATTTCAATTTAAACACTTCAAAGGCCAACTCAGGGGATTTGAGTCTTTGGGTTAGATATTAGCCAACGGTATCGATCAAACTTCAGCAAAACGGATATATTTTATATACCCCTTAGGGCATCCGCATCTGTTATAACACCCACCAACTCAGTATCGTAGGATTCACATGTCACTTACTCGTTATATTAACACATCTATTCTATTACATTCATTTTAACATTAACATTCATTATTTGTAGGTCCCGCTGTCCACTCATTTATCTTATTCTTATTTTATATTACATAAATTCAATTTCAAATTATTTACAAAATTTAAATTATTATTATTTTATATAAATAATAATATGTTTTTATTAATATTTTTAAAATTAAATAATCTTTATTTAATTATTAAAATACATTATTAAATTGAATAATATACATATATATAAAATATTAATACATCTAATTAATGTTTGGCCCATCCCATTCCCTCTTTTTTAAAAAGTAATAATAAAATAATATATAAAAAAAATAAGGTAACGTAGACGTTCAAATGTGCACAAATGGGTGGGTGTTAACACCACATTGGTGTTCAAACCCACCAATGTGGGTGCTCTTAGAGCGAAAGATGGTGCGAGTCAATGTCTTGAATGATACTCTGAATAGCATGTACAGTGCCGAAAAGAGGGGGAAGCGAACTGATCAGGCCGCCTTCAAAAGTGATTATCAAGTTCCTTCTTGATAATATAATGAAATTCTTCGAACGTTTAGATTATACAGCACAGGATCCTACCAAGTAAGATAAGGAATCAAGTACAAATAGTTTACTAGAATCAATTAGTTCAATCGTGGTATGATCATGGTGTCGTTGGCCAAGTCCAAGCTAAAATACATATTCAACTATGCCGCACCGAACATCTGCATAGGGAGTTCCCGTGCACAAAGGGCGTAGATGACTACATATTCCAGTTCTATCAAGTTGATTGTATTTGTTAATTGATTCCGGATTTAGAGTTTTGTATGCTATAATTTAGCCAAGACTACAAACAACTCGAAACTCATGTTTGAGATTGGGAAGGATTTTGATTGTAGTGGATTGAACCGATGTCGCTCTCACAAATGTGGATCCGAGAGATGATTGTTCAATATTTATATCAAGATATTGCATCCAATACTACAGCAGAATGATTCACAACTGATTAATTCTTCATTCCAGCAACCCATTCCAAACAAAAAAAAACACAAAGCTTACCAAAACCTAGTTCTTGCGTCCATGTGCATGTCATTTACATCCAAATAAGTTTCTTGTTCCGACCAAATCACTCATTTATTCAGTTCTTACTTCCCATAAACGGACTGAAGCTCTCGAGTGCAGCTTGAAAAGATGCTAGAAGAAGAAAAACAAGGGAATGAGCAACACTGGAAAATTGGAAACGGTAAAGAGGTTTCATGTGATCATTTCACTACCTTTCCAACTGAAAAAGGCCTTCTGATTTATCTGGGAGCCAGTCACTGTCTCAACTGCATTAAATAACATGCTGTCCGGGACGCTTTTTAGCTCCTGGACTATCTGATAGATGGTCTTCCCATTTTCAAAATATATGTGGTTGTTTGGGTGATTTGTCTTACTACCCGCATGACGCTCAAATTCAAATGCATTTAGCGCCTCCATAAAAACCAAAATCTCAACGTATACAATAATGAAGCAAGAGATTACCATAATATTTTCCAAAAGATAACTAATATACATGGCTTACCTTAGAATAATTGCATGATTGACACCCGCAAAGATAGCCAGTCCCTTTTATGATTCCACGAAGCTCCTTATACGTTCAGGAACACATCAAGTAAGTTCATTAAAGAGAGCCAAGAACTATGAACAAAAACAAAGCATTAAACCTTAAATATTACCTTCTGTGGGGCAGAAACATATTTCACGGGCACCCCCTCAAGGATCCCAGTTGCTAACAATCTCCTGACATTGGATGGGAAGCTGTTTGGTGCTTCTTTCCTAGCAGGTTTGGTTTCTAACTTACTTCTAGGCGTAGAGTCAAGTCTGGATTTAGGTGAATGACCATTTGGCACCACGGTCTTTGGTTTGTTATGCGTTTCTGATGTTTGAACTGGACATGGTTCATACATTAAGGTATAGCTACTAACTGGCCTCGACAGGACATCAACTATAGATTCACCATTATAGCAACCAAAACATATGCTATCGGATTCCTTTTTTTTAGAGGAACTGGTCAATGACATGGTATTGTCGATGCCTTTTCCAAAGGTTGAACCCATAGATCTAATATTAGCATCGATGATGTCATAGGAATGAACCATCAATGCTGTATTTCCGACTTCCTTATCATAGGGTTGTCCCATAGATATCAAAGTGTTTTCATTTCCCCAGTTGTACGCCTGATCCAAGGACAATCCTATCCTGACCTCTGCAATATGCAGTCCATTTTCAGGATCTTTAACTTGATCATCATGGGTTTCTCTACTTCCACCACAGCTTACACCAGTTTCTTGGTTTTCCATGGATAAACCAACAGATGGGTCATTTTCTAAGAGTTCATATGCAACTCTTTCAGTCAAATTTGGGCCATCTATCTCAGCAATCATATTTCTTTCAGGCAAGTTGACAGATTTGTTTATCTCAGATCCGAATATGCGATCCATGGATAGATTGGGGACTGATAGCACCGGTTGAAACCCCGGAGAACCATCCCGAGGAAGTGCATTTGCCATGGAGATTCCTAATTCTTCTCCGCAAATTGGGGATTCAACAGCTTGCCTTTTGTTAGGAAATAATTCTGGTCCAGCAGCATCAGACAACCACTGACGGGCACGCTTAGGATCCCTTACAGACGAGTAGTCGAAAACAGTGTCTCCATCAGTCATTAGTACGCCACCTTTGATCATCCAAAATCCTTTGTCCTGGAAAGATTGCAGAAACAGTAAATAGCTGTGTATCTGGATCACCATTTCACTGAGTTCACTTGATAGACAAAAATAATGTGACAAAATAAGGCCGACGTGAGATGAAAATGTCCAAGATAATGCCAACACATGCAAAGTTCAGAATCCAAATCAGGACACATCGCTAATGTGATCCAAACTTATTATTAAACAGATAGCAATGATACAAAACCTGTTTAGGCCAATACAAATTTTTTTCCATAGCGAAAATTTTAGAATCTTATGTTGTAACATATAAAGCTACAAACTTTAAGACAATTCACATTTTCAGGTGGTATGGATCAATATATTCCATCTCATATGACCAATAAAGCGCATCATATTCAACAAATTACTCAAACTCTACTAACAAATCGAAGCATCATATGACATTTCAATAAGTTTCAAGACTCTGCCACACCGGCGTCAAGTATAAACTCGAATTAGTGCATATATTTATTCCATTCTACCCAAAACTCCAAAGGCAGCAATGGATACACGCATATAGGTAGATAGATTAAAAAAGGTTATAATCTGGAATTTATTTTTTGAAAAAAAGGACTTACCATTGGCGGGTTCCTACTTGGCTGGGCGACGAATCCCTACAATGTAAATTTGACAATGGATATCAAACACTATTACATTCTCACATTGTTAGATGGATACTGTGAGTTTCAAACAAGAGCAAACTTTTCCCAATTCAAATCAAAACCCTAGAAAAGCATCCAAAATTTTGTACGTTCAACAGGATGTGGTAATCGCGATGAAGGCTCTCTAATTAATTCGTGCTGCGAGTGCAAATCAACTTTGTCCAATAAAATTACATTATTTTTTAATTAGGGTTCTACTTTGTTTCTATTTGGCCGAAAACCCAAAAAGTGACGTACGACAGAGAGGATATTAAGGTGTGACTAAACCCTACTAGCTAGCTAACCAATCACATGTGGCAAAACCCACACCGTTGCTATATGAGTTTAATTTGACTTTTGACCCCAAAAAATAATGGATCAATTTATTTTTACAATTACATAATTTCCTATTAACTTATTATTATATATTAGTTATTATGCACACGCGATGCTTGTGTGCATAAATTTTTTTTATCATTATCGATGGACTAAAGTGTAATTTGACAATTTATGAAGTGACTAAATTGATATTTGAATTGTTGAAATAAAAAAAATAAAAGTGTGTGTTGAAATTTTTTAAAAAAAAAATAACATAAAACAAAAGTGTAATAGTAGTATCATATAAAAGTAAAATTGGAAGAAAAAGTTGGTGTCCTTTTAGGTAGTCAGTATCATGTGCTCAATCTTAATATAATAGAATAGAATAGATAATATAAATATTATATATAATATAAATATTAAAGTATATTAGAATCATTTAATTGGTTGACAATATTCTTAGCATGAAAATGTCAGCAAGCGATAAAAAACCCCAATGCTTTGGATTTTGTATCTGAGTGATTGAATTTATAACCAAATCTAAGGTTGCAAATTTGGATGTGTTGCAGTGATCATAAATAATTAAAACAAGCTTACCATTTAATTTTATGATACAGATCATCAAATCGACTTTATACATAAAAACATATTATTTTTTATGATAAAAATGTTAATTTTAATTTTAACAATAAATCAGGTTGACTCATTTCACTAAAATAAATCCGTGAAACCGTCTCACTTCCATAATTTATTTTCTGTATTTAGTTGAGCCCAGATTTTATCATTATTCACAATTTATTACGTTAAATCAATGTGAAAATAATAATTAGAATATGATCAAACAAAGAGATATACGCAAAAAAGCACTTTTAATAAGAAAATAGACAAAAAAAAAAAACTAAGTTTGATTGGACTCTTGCTTGTAGAAAAATATTCTTTGTTTCTGATTTCTTTTTTATTTAAAAAAATCGAGGCATCGGCAGATATTTGGGGCTACCATCGATTGTGGGCAGCAAAAAGAAGGTCGTATTTGGCTATCTTCAGGATAGGCTTTGGACACAGATCCATAATTGGAAGAAAAACTCATTATCATCGGCAGGTCGAGATGTACTCATTAAATCTGTTGCACATGCACTTCCAACTTATTGTATGAACTGCTTCCTACTGCCGAGTTCCTTGCTAGATGAACTCCAGAAAATGATGAACTCCTTCTGGTGGGGTTCGAAATCTAATGGAGCGAGAGGAATACACTGGATGACCTGGGATCGACTATGTGCGCAAAAAGAAATGGGAGGCTTAGGCTATCGAAACCTGGAAGGGTATAACCTTGCAATGCTTGCGAAGCAAGGCTGGAAGTGTATATCTGCCCTTGATGCTCTATCTTCTCGGCTACTCAAAGCGAAATACTTTCCGAGAAACGACTTTGTAAATGCAAGACTATGACCCAATCCTAGCTTCATATGGCGAAGCATCTGGTGCTCTCAAGCTATCTTGACACAGGATATACGCTGGAAAATAGGTAACGGCCGATCTGTAAATATCCTACATGATCCTTGGTTGCGTGATCCGGAAAATTTCTATATACAAACTCAGCTTGATGAGGAACAACATCTTGTGACAGTTTCAGATTTGATCGATCCATCTGCAAGTCAATGGAATATCAATGTGCTACAGGATTCCTTTCAACCACGAGATATCGAGGAAATAACAAAAATACCTCTTTTATCACCAAATTCAGAAGATATTAGAATTTGACACTTCAGCCGAGATGGTATCTACTCAGTCAAATTCGGGTATAAGCTTCTTATGAATACATATAATCACTCTAGCTACTCGTGCATTGCATCTGGGACTTGGGCTAAAATGTGGAAGCTCGAACTACCACCAAAGATCAAGTTCTTCCTTTGGCGTATTGTGAGAAACTGCTTTCCTTGTCGCAATAACCTACAAAACCGAGGGCTGAATGTCCCCATATGTTGTGTTTTATGTGGATTTGGTATCGAGAGTAATTGGCATCTCTTCATAGACTGCCCTTATGCTCAGACTTGTTGGAACCTCGCTATCTTGATACATCTTGTTGAGGAATGTGCTAATGCATCAGAATCCTTTTCACAATGGTTCTCTCAATGCTTGGAACGGTGCCCACCTCAAGAAAAGTCCAACTTAGCCATGACTTTGTGGAGCATATGGCGATATCGGAATGAAAAATTATGGAACAATGTGGATAGACCAGCCAGAGTTAATATTTCACTAGCATCCGACCTACTCCAACAATGGAGATATGCTCGAACACTAAACCAAGTTCCACTTACACAGATGATGCCTTCGCCTGAAGAAATGCGATGGCACACACCGCCTTCGGGCTTTATGAAATGCAACATTGATGCAGCCACTTTTAAGGAAGCGCGCAAGACTGGGGTAGCAGCAATAATTCGGGACTCCAATGGAGAATTCATGATCTCTAGGATGCAAAACTGTTATGGGATACTTGAGGTACGAGAAGCTGAAGCGAAAGCATTGCTTGATGCCATTCTTTGGGTTATCTCCTTGGATCTACAAAACTTTATATTCGAAAAAGACTCCAAACTGGTGGTAGATGCTATAGCCTCAGAGCTGGCGGATCGTAGTGAATTTGGATCGATTGTTGCTGCATGTTGCTCCCTTCTCTATCAAGAACCTTCATACGAAGTTCGTTTTGCCTAGAAGACAAGCGAATATGGCTGCTCATACTCTGGCTAGGGCGAACAATTCTTATGTTAGTCTTTTTATTTCTTATGACAGTTCTGAGTTTATTATAGATATTCTACTTCATGATTGTAATAACTCTGATTTGAATTAATGAAGAATGAATATTTTGTTTCAAAAAAAAAAAATCGAGGCATCCTACTTTTATTTTAAAAAAAAAAATAAAAATCGAGCATCCCATCTTTTGATAATTAAAAAATTGATATAATGTAGAAACATCCCGGTATTCTATGTCAGTGTCGATTGCCTCAATTATTCAACGTTCACACCGACGCACCCTTTTCCGTATTTCTCTCAACATACTTTTTCGTTTCTTTTCAGATTTTATTTTGTATAATATAATGCATTCGACAATTTTCAACGTAATTTCAGGATTTTTTGGAAACTAGAATTAGTATAATTTAATTTAGGACCACCCCATAATTGTACAAGTGACAATTTCTATTTGAATTCCCAACGTTAAAAGTCAATAATGTCCCCACTCCACGAGGAATTTATTGAAACATCCACACACCAAATCCAAAATTTATCGAATGTCAATACACCAAACATGACATCCAATGCATATTTACCCCAAGCTCAATGAAGCCATTTGATGATGAAATAATTTAATTTGCTCATAAATACAACAAGACCAGATCAACTCCACTATTTCCAACAAAGCACGAAGCTAGGGGTCTATGATAATTTATAGTACCATTTCAAGCACAAGAATCAATAATGGTACCACTGCAAGTGAGTCCATTACTTGCTTCCTTTTGGGTCGAGGATTCGGATTGCTGTGTCTTAGATTTTCTTGATAAGCAATTTGATCTCATTTCCTTTCCCGGGATTTCCAGATGTGAGCTCCTGCAGATCCAATGCGCACCCAAAACTTCATTATTCCACAATTTATGGTAAATTTCTGGTGAAAAGAGATGCTGTGTGTTTTGTGTGAAGATTTTGCAAAATCCCCATGCAGATTATGCAATGATTCACTGCAATGATTGATCATTATCGAGGGGAATGGGGATTCATACGTACACATTTGGAAAAGAGACATAAAATTTGTTGTCTGCATAAATATAATATAAAAATCAAATCTTTTTTCAGTAAGGGGTGGCTTTGAATTACTGGATGGAATCGAATACGGGTTAACATTGACGTTGCGTGACGTAAAATTTAGAATCGATCAGAGAAAACAAAACATGTGACGGTACTGTACTGTACGCTGGTAAGAAACACAGTGAGCAAAAACACGCACCGTTGCGCACCGTAGGAAGTGGACCTTTTCAGACTCGGAAATTCCTCTTTCTTTGTCTCCACGATACTTCCGCTGAAGTACTCCTTCTCCTCCAGTTTCACTCGTCCCCTTCCTACAATTCCTCCCACACGTGGCAATCTCATCTTGTACTGGGATATCAACCCGAGACCCTGACCAGTCCCGCAGTCCTTGAACGAGATCGAACCGCAGGATATCAACTGCATCAAAACTGACGAGGCCTTGTCTTTCGCCCGATGGTTACTGGCCGTTGGATCTTCACACACTGTCTCGGGCAGTAGTATCAGCCGTTTGTCGGCTTTCATTAAGGTTTCTAGTGTCTCGGGGCTGGAATCGGAGGTCGGGGGTGAGATTTCGATCTCGTCTTCTCCGTGTGGTTCTTTGTCCTTCACCTCGACTATTTCCCCGTGCGGACGGCGGCGTCGGCGTTTGTCTTCGGTCTGAGTGGAGGCGTCCGCGGAGGCGGTGCTGCTGGAGGTCTCTGCCTTGTATACGCTGTATTCGTTGAGGTTGAAGTCGATGGAGCTGCAGGACTGGTTGCGCCGCCGTCTGTCCGCTGAGGCTTTGGGGTAATCTATCAGATCATTACTGCCGACGATTTGGTTGTCTCCTACCGGAGGAGGCAGAGCCAGAGGCTGGGCCTGCTGCCTTTGAAAAGAAGAAAGCGTATCCATGAACGTGGTCTCCAGTAGCTCCGATCCTTTGAGAACGTATTCATTTCCGTGCGCCGGGTATATGAAATCATTCTCCGATAAATCATGCCAAACGAATCTATTTTTGTAGTTCCTGAATCCCATATCAAAAATAGAAGTTTAAGGAATCCATCGAACAAGAAAAAACTGATAAATAATCACTGAAAATTAAAAATATATATATACAATACCGTTTACAAGACCAAGAATACATGGATGTCATTCCTTTCCCACGAAGAACATTCAATCGATTGATCACGTCTATCCAATAAATCAAACAAAAATCAATATTTAATATCTCAATTTTCTTCCCCCATAAAATTCAAGATGCATACCTCTGAGATAGAGCGCTTGAGGAGATGAAAGAGGGACCTCCATGAAATGGGGATGCTCCAGCTGCCCATTCCTCGACAGATAGTAAATGACCGGAACTCTTTTATCAGTTTTAAGCTTCCCATTGGAAGCAGGTTCGGTCCAGACCACAGTTCTCTCGGGACTGATTTCCCCTCTTTGTTCCTTCCATAACTTTGTGGATTGAAGTTCCGGCATTCTCCCAGGCCTGCTGGAGCTGGAAACCGCCATTGCTTGTAGAAATTCCAAGAAATGAATGTAATTGTATATATGAGGATTTAGAGTCCAATGGAGTCGTGCATTTCATTGATATGTGAAAAAGGATGGCGGGTGTGAATGGGTAGACTTCAAATAAGGATGCGGCAGACAACAGCTACCAAACAAATGCAGTTTACTGCTAAGTCTTAGTTTTAGCCTATATTTCACTCCATTTTTTGGCCTTTTTAATGTCCCCCCGGATAAATGGGGTCTGCGGACTGTGTATTCCAGCGTCCATCTACTTTCTTATTTTTTTTTTTAGGTAAAAATTTAATGGTTGGTATCACTTTTTTTTCAAAGAAAAAATGAGTTCCAGCGATTTCTCTAAATCTGTTTGGGAGTTCAATTCTCCCCTCGTCAAATCCCAACTTTTCAAGAATTTCCACAGGTTAATTTGTTTTTTCATATTGCAAAAACATCTTCTTACAAATGGCACTATTTTTGAACTGGACCGGCAATCTGCATTGGAAGTATGTGGGCATTATTTTTGATGCGTCTTTTCTTATTATTTCCATTTATCTTAAATACATCCAAATGCATTTATCAATCCAGTCTATCTCGATATGACATGATATTACTATATGTAAGATAATACCTCCAACGAATGTTCGAGTCGGTACATTAGATAAGTATTTGACAAATAGTCAGAAATTCGATTTCTTTTATCAACTTTTTCTTGGACGAGTATTTCACACAGAACTTGTCTAACGTGATTTATCTAGCTAATATAATTTGTAAATAGTTACATTAGTATGAAATTTACTCAATGTACATCAAAAGACAGCGGTTAGATAGCGGTTGTGAGTTCTCATTTCCTAAAATAATTTAAAAAAAAAGATATTATTTCATTCAGACGAAATTATTAATGTTTATCTCATGTTCCAATTCAATTTGCAATCATATATGTTTGATTAAAATTTTTCATTCAATTAAAACTTTAAACATTAAAATGTTTTGTTTGGAATTAAATACTATTTATAACTTAAGTCAATTGGAAATTTATTTTCATGTCTATATAAAGAGGACTCGAACTTAGACTTAGGGGGGAGGGTGAGCCCAACGAACTGGATTAATTCCGGTCTTATCACGTAGTTTTTCAAACGCACGTGACTGACTTAATATTACGTGCATGAAATATCTTAGACCTAGTCCGATTATTAGGATATATAGGTAACATAATATTTAGTTTCAAATTCCGACATAATTAAGTCAAAGAAGCACACAATTTTCAAACATTTGTCTGACAATGATGGATTTAGTTGTAATGTATTTTAATATTCATTAATACTCACAAACTTATGGAAAGTAGATTTAATGTTAAAATTCAAATATGTCAAAAGAGTTGACTGACCCATACATTCGTCTCACCTAACCTTGACAATTGGCTAACCCGATAATTGCGTTACCCAAAACATTTAATTCCTTTTTTTTTAAAAAAAAAAAAGAAAAAAAAAACATTTAAATCTCATCACCGTCCAATCACTGACTAAGACAAACAATGTAAGAGTTAATATTTTTTTAAATGTATAATTAAATAAGATATATGTCTCGTAAAAGTTTTTGTGCTTATATTAATAATAAAAAAACTCATGTGAAATTGTACTATGAGTCAATTTAATAAGACTTATTTCTGAATCGACCAAATTCATGAAAAAATATTATTTTTGTGTTAAAAATATTATTTTATTTTTCACTATAAATATGGACATGGTCGACTCGTCTCACAGATATTAATCAGTGCGTCGTCTCATAAGATATCTATTCAATTAATGATTGAGCAAGAGATTATGAGTAAATTTATCTTAATTAATCAAAATTTTGCTTATAAGTCAGTCCAAATGTATTTGTACCCTCCTCTTTAATTAATGGGCTGATGTCAAGCCCATATCAAATATCCGATAAATTCATGACCCAAATAGAGAAAGCCCCTTTCAATAAATACTCGTTTGAGTTAACTCATAAACTCACAGACGAATTCTAGAGAGAAGATTTCACTCAATTTTCATTCATGTAAATCACATTTGGGATAATATCACTTATTTCAATTTATAAGCCAAGAACCCTCATGTGTTACTCACTCACTTTCCTGCATGTCAAGTAAATCTTATTAATTAATGCTAATTTCAAAATCTATATTGGAAATCAAGCATTGAAATAATTTGATGATCAAGTTATATGATTATCTATCAATGACTTCAAAAGATATTTTAAGCCTCCCAAACTATACAAAAATCGTAGAATGTGTTATTTTATTATCCTATTCAAAATTATCTTTCCCGAATTCCAGATTTCAAATAAGTTTGATATCCAATTTGTGATCAGTAAATCGAAGGACAAATAAAACAGGAAGAAACCAATACATTGTATTTGAAATCTGGAAAAAAGAAAAAGAAAAAACATAATAAATTTGATTTGCTGTCCCCAAATGAATTCATCTGTCTTGTGTTTCAATTATCCCTTGTCGTTCGCTCCCACGTCTCAAATTCATGTACCAAGTGTCCTTGAATGCGTAATTGTGTGGTTTTGTTGTTTGAGTATTGTGTAGATGGGTGTTCCAGGGTGAACGAGAGATTCAAGCATCGTCTCCTATTAATATATGGTTGCAATTCGTTATTTATATCTTTAAAGGGCCAAAAATGACGCACAATTAAAGCTCAGTACACATAACTTCCCATGCGAACGAGTATCACTCCCAAGCCTCTGGACCTGTCTGCAACTTTTGGGCAGCAAGCGTAGTTCCCTGTGCTGGTTTTTGAGTGCGGGGTGCTGCCTATAATGTGAATATAAATGAATATTTGATCCCTTTTCGGGTCATCTTGCAATCAATGAGAAATATCAAATCAAGTATATATAAACATGAAAAGTATGGAATCATAAAAAAGGTTCTCATGTGGGTGTCGTGCTGTGCAACCCTCTCATTTCTCCGAACAGCCCGATCTTCTTGTTGTCGTAAGATTCTAAAGATTGTATTTACATCATTATCAACGGCTATAATTTTTGATAAAACGACGAACACTAGCTCGATTCTACATTAATTTTTACTTGTGTGATTAAACTCTTGATTAGTCCTTGCATGATTAGACAAAATCGCATGACTTCCCTAAAATAATAATTAACCTGGTAAACTTGCGCCAGTTTCATCCTAAGGATGAAAGTCAGATTGCTACCAAGGTAAAATACAGCATATCAATTATGGAATGCGTTCCGGTGTGCAATTGGAGTCCATATATTTTGAAAACCTTCCATCCACTAACCCATCGTACGCATCTAACTAATTTAAAATTGGTAAGGGGACGAAGTTGCTATAAATTTGGGGGGCCATTTATTCCAATTCGACCCATGTGTTGTGCCTTCAAACTCACATATGTGTTCTTTGTGAGAGTAGATGATTGATATATTTTAATTGTTCCTACAAGATAGGGTTTAGTATCTCCCTTTAAAAATATTAGGAAATTGGGATAACAAAGAATCTAGCTCGTGGATAGCTTTTTTTAACTGTACCTGAGTATTATATTTTTTTTTTGGAGTAGGTCTCCTGTAAGACGGTCTCACAGATCTTTGTCTGTGAGACGGGTCAATCCTACCGATATTCACAATAAATAGTGATACTCTTAACATAAAAAGTAATATTTTTCCATGGATGATCCAAATAAGATATCCGTCTCACAAAATATTTTTCCATGGATGACCCAAATAAGAGATCTGTCTCACAAAATACGACCCGTGAGACCTTCTCACACAAGTTTTGCCTTTTCTTAGACCCCTTATTTTCATGTGTCTAAAACGTATGAAAAACATCATTTTAAGTGAATCAATCATCTAAGAAATCAAAATTGATGCTTTGTTTTCTAAAATGCCTAAACAATTTATTTGAGTAGGACTGATCTTTGACGATTTATTGAAAGGTTTAAGGACAGTTAACTGGGTATTATTTAAAAATGATGGAAATTATTTAAAAAAATGATGAAGTGTGCTTCCAGACTAGGGCCTCGTATTTTTATTGTTGGCTTATTTTCTTCTATGTTTTCCTAGCTAGTTAACCTAATTATTGGGAAAATAGTAAATCTTATTTAATTAATCCAAGTGAGAAAAGTAAAATAGATTTGTGATTAGTGTACTGGTGATTTTGGTTTTCTAACTGATCAATAATTTTTTTGTTAATCAATAATTTTTTCATCGCACGTCGGGCAACATCACAAAAACCAACTGGATCAATCCGGTTAGATTGTCAACCAGGACATTGTTTCCTTTGTCGCATCTGTCTGGATTACTGGGTTCATTTTTCAACCAAAAAAATAGGGTAATAAATAGCTCAGAGGATCTGAACATGAACCATAATACATATAATACGATAAAATGTAACAGTACTTACTACATTCCTCCAAAAGGAGATTATTTGATATACAACCCACTCGTAAAATATCTAGACTTCACCTCTAAGTAGGAAGTAACAAACTACACAATACCATATCTGAAAGGAATCAACTGCAGGGAGCCCTAAAAATGCATAGAAGTTAGAACTCACCCCAAATCTTCAGCTAGACTCGATACTAGGCACGATCTCTCCGACGATGTACACTTATCATAGCTTTACAATACTTAATAAAACCAGAAGATTTGAAATGGTTAAATAAATTATCATCTTGTTGTTAGCTAGCCATTTGTGAAATAATTGTTGTTATAATAAGGAAAAGAATTGAGAAGATCATGGCCGCCCAATGGCTGCATCAGCATCTTGGTTTCTTCTTCAATGTCAATGGACCACAAGGAGTCAATTGGGTAATAATCACATGTGGATGAACCCATTTCCTGAGCTGTGAGGTTGCAAGTCTCGTCAGCAAACTCGAGGTTTCTCAATATCTCATCCATGGAATAAACTTTGCTACTTTCTTCTATCTCCCCTCCAGTTTTCTTTTCTCCAGGCACCTGATTAACCAACTCCAACCCCCGGTGTCGAAGAAACTACGCCCATTTGTCTCGGTGACCTGAGGGAATTCCACGGTCGGGCTGTTCGAGGATGAAGATGAAGAAGATGAAGATGATGGTGATGATGGAGACCTGGACGATTTCTTCTTCTTCTGCTGAGCTTCTTTCCTCATGTATGTCCTCCAGTAGTTCTTGATTTCGTTATCGGTGCGACCGGGTAATTTCTGTGCAATTCTCGACCATCTGCAAGTTAAATAATCTTATATAGTATCTACACTAAATATGATACAGTAGATCGAAGCTCAAGAGCTACCTAACTAGAGATAGTACTGTTTAAGTATTGAAAATTAACCAAACGCATGCATAAATATCTATCAAGTTATCAAGCATATACTGGCATTATCGTCATCTCCTGAAAAAAATCTCAGATTCGTCCTCAGTAGTATAAAAACATTCCCAATTTCTGTAACATAAAAACTCCCATATGTATGATATATACAAAGTTTTAATGGCACGTGATCAATTTAGCATACTAAGTTCTAATAACGAAAATCACAATCAACCAGGCGCGCACACACACACACACGTATTGTTAAATAAAGCACTTTGAAAAAAGTGAAGCTAACCTGTTTCCCCATTTGGAGTGAAGTTCAAGAACAAGGCGCTCTTCATGAGGGGACATCTTTCCCCTTTTGAGGCCAGGATGCAAGTAATTAACCCAGCGCAACCTGCAACTTTTCCCACTTCTTTTCAAACCTGAGACAACAAAATCAATTTTCAAAGTGAATTTTTTCGGGATCTCTAAAAATTACCGATTCAAGCCCAAAACAAGCCTACCGGAACATCGGATCGCCCGCCACCTTCAAACCTGAAACATTTGCGATAAAATCCCATCGCCGATCACCGAACAAGTTCACGTACAATACAAGCTGGACATCTTCTTCTTCAGTCCACGGCCCTTTTCTCATTTCATCTTTCTCCATGTTTCCTTCTTCTTTTTGACTGTATCTTCTGTCCCTTTTCATGCTTTTCTGAGTCACCAGAAGTTTGTGATTGTAATGGAGGAGTGGTGGTGACATATATATATGCTCGGGATTTCTTGTGGAGGGTATTGTCATGTCAATATTTTTCTTGATATTTCTTCCTTGCAATGAATGGAAGAACTTTGTTTTATAATGGTGGACAAAAAGTTTTAGTGGCATTTCCTTTTCTCCATATTTTCTTTCTCATTGTTTTTGACTCCTAAATGTTTTTGTCTGTATTTGACTTTTCAAGAAATTGTTCAGTACATATCCCCTGCTGAAATAGTGGATATGGACTTCGGATTTCCTTTCCTTTCCTTTTTTTTTTTTTTTTGGTAAAATAGAATATTATTTTTAGCTGGCTTGAAAACCCAAAAAATAGTGAAAATTGATTAATTTTTTTAAAAAATATCAACCGTGTCACATTACTTCATGGATATAAATCCGTGAGACCGTCTTACATAAATCGTACTCAGAATTATATACATCACGCGAGGAAAAATATAGTTTTCTATATATCGGATACAAGATCATAACATAAATTTGATTTTTCGTGCAATTATTTTCTCTACATGAGCCCCATATGCCTCGAACTCACAAACCTACTCCAATTATAATTCAAGGCGTTCAACATTATATTGTACTTATTACAAATGCATACCAATATACCATTTTTTTTAATTATTGAAACCATAATTTCTTTTTAAAATATTAAATCTAATTATTATCGGCCAGCTAAGGTATCTTTGACAGAATCCCCTATATTTGGGGGCAAAATTTTAATATTTAAGAAACCTAAATGTTTTCTTTTTTATTCAAGGAAAAAATATACAAATATCATTTTTTAAAAATAAATTTATATAAAGCCACTGTTAGAAGTAACAGTGTTCCACTTAGCTGTGCAATGGAGGTTGCAGTATTTACTTATTTGGGCACAGAGTTTAATTTCATATTTAAATAATGATTAAATTTCAATTTCCTTCGTTAAATAAGCATTTTCTATGCTTCACATGAAATGTTTCACTCTATATAATATGATCAAATTTTAGCTGAACAAAGTCATAATTATACATTGGTGTTTAGGATATGAGGGAATTACTAAACGTAAAATATAAACTAAAAAATAATACTTTACATGAGTTGGTCGAGTAGAACCGGGTCGGAGATTCGTATTACAAAGTTTATCTGTAAGACGTCTCGGAGTTTTTGTGTTTATGATATATGGATGTGCATTTCAGTATGTGAATCTTAAATAGTGTGTTATTATACCCACCCATTAATAATAATAACTATATAAATATATTAAACATGATATAGATTTACTATGCGTAATATATTTCTCATTTTTAATAAATTCAACAGAAGTATTTAAATGTATCAAATAGAAATTTTACTTGTTACATATAAATAAGTTATATTAATAATCATCTGTCAACAAAATAAGTCTCGCCATTTAAAATTTGAGAAATAGTTTTGTCTGGCATGCGGTATAGTCACCATACAGTCGTTAACAATACCTAGCACATACGATATCTGCATTTTATTTGTCAATGTATACTTCTACTTAAGCCTAAACAAATATCTGATCGATAGATCTCGTCGCGTCCTCGATTTAGGCCTGTATAAACGGGATTGTATAATTAGTCATATAACAACTATTTTGTATATGTCTTGAACTTTAAAAAATGATTAATCTAAGTCGTTAGAAGAGTTTTCTAATTCATTATAAATCATTTTTAGCTCTATTTTTTGTGCACGTGGAATGATAAGAGTACATTTTAAATTATCAATTTTAAATTCGTGTCACAATAACTCCTCATTCCAATTGCGATGTATTCATCACAACTTGGTCCCTCGATCGTCCAACACTGCAAATCTAGATATGATTTCTACAGGTTCAATAGATGAGTACTCTCACTGATGTAATACTTTTGTCCCACAAATTCAATAAGTGATTATCATAAACCTAGCACTTTGCCAAGCGATCACTTATTTTCTAACATTCCTGCTTGTGACTGTCCTTCATTATATCACGTCTCGGGCCTAAACCGCGTAAACGCATCTGCATAATGAACATCTATGACAATTATTTTGTATACGTCTTCTCTTTACAATTTTTTTTAAACTCAAGTTGTTGTTTTGCGTTTAAATAAACTCATTATAAACAATTTTAAACTTTCATTTTTTATTTATTAATGTGAGATAGAGGCAGTGGCGGAGCCAGAAATATGGCTCTGTCTGAACTGAAATTTTAAACTCTAGAATCATTATATATTTTCGATTGATGTACCCTGACTAATACCATATTATTCCAAAATTATACAAAATTTATATACAATTTTTTTAAAAAAAATTGGGTCAGCCCGAATATAAATTAATGTAGAGCCCGGGTATAAATTAATGTGGCTCCACCCGTGAATAGAGGTAACATCGAATATTTAATATGATATAACATGAATAAACAGTTGTTTAGCAAAATGGGTGCGCTCCACATGATCCATCCAAGATATAAAAATAAATTTAGTTAATATTATATCTAAACTTTTGTATCAAATTCGAAAGGAGAAATTGGAACGAATTGAGATTGGCGATGGAGATGTATTTAAATATAATCCCCACCACGCACCTACACGTGGTTTACGCTCGCCATTTCGACTAGTAATTGGCCATATGATGCAAGCCCATTTATAAAGTTGCTTTACTCTGCTTTTAGATAAGTGGCTGATATGTTGTTCAAACTTTCATAACTGACCGTTCATTTTACAATTTTATATTTACCATTTTCATTCCAAAACCATATTAAAAAATTTTTAGTGCTATATATGTTTTGATGACGAATCACCAGTGTTTTGATAGAGGGCGTGACTGTATGGGTAACTCAAATAAGAGAAGTATATCACAAAAAATTGATTCGTGAAACTACTCATGAAAAAATATTATTTTTTATGTTAAAAGTATTACTTATTATTATAGAATAAAACGAATGGTCAGTTATGATTGTGTAGATATAATTTATATGATTATTGAAAAAAGAATAGGTCTCTTGCGAGACGGTCTCACGAATCTTTATCTGTGAGATGCGTCAATCCTACCGATATTCACAATAAGAAGTAATACTCTTAGCATAAAAAGTAATACTTTTTAATGGATGACCCAAATAAGATATCCGTCTCGCAAAATACGATCCGTGAGACCATCTTACATAAATTTTTGCCTTGAAAAAATTGGATATATATAATGATAAATGATAATATGTTTAGTTTAATTGATTAAAATTGTGATTAAACAAAAAATCACAATTGTGCTCTTGTGACTATGATAAAAGAGAAGGGAATAATGATATATTTGAGTTTTAATAGAGAAGGGAGGAATGATATATTTGAGTTTTTTTCATTTTATTTTCATTTTACAACCCATAAACTATTAATGGATACCGAAATTAAAGAGTACTTCAAAAGTCAGACAGAAATCAAATTATTAACGAGTCTTTGCGTCTAATAAAATTTTATTTTTGCAAGTAAACACTATATTAATTGGGATTTATAACTCTATCTCACGTTAATCACCTCAAGTAAAAGCAATCAAAATTTATTTCACTTGACTATATATTAATTATATGATATCTTAATCTAGAATATATAATGTACCTTGATTACTAACTCGAAGATCTCTAAAACATCGAGAAATGAGTGAAGTGGTCTGACTTTTGGTTTGTATCTTAGTATCCTCTCTTTTGTGTTGAAAATCTAAAATAATTTCATTGTAAGGGGACAGATCACGGAACTATATTTAATTTTACTCAATTGTAAGGGAAGACAAAAACTTGCGTGAGACGGTCTCAGGGGTCTTATTTTGTGAGATAGATATCTTATTTGGGTTATCCATGAAAAAGTATTACTTTTTATGCTAAGAGTATGACTTCTTATTCTGAATATCGGACCCGTCTCATAGATAAAGATTCGTGAGATCATCTCACAAGAAATATATCCTTGTAGGAAAATTTAAAGTGACTGCCCCTATTGACCACTCGTGGCTCCATTATTAATTATTTTTTGAACTAATGATATTATTTATTACAATATTCTCATCAATTTTTATTCGTGAGATGAGTCAATCATGCATATATTTAAAGTAATAAGTAATGTTTTGACATAAAAATAATTTCTTTTATAAGTGATCCTAAAAAATTTGTTCCCCAAAATTAATTCGTGAGACTTTTTCATATATATTTTTTATATTATTACAAATCGTAGGGTCCACATGCGTGAGACTTTTTCATATATATTTTTATGTCAAAATATTAATTCACACTCATTATTTGTGAGACTTTTTCATATTTGTGCCCAAAATTAATTCGTGAGACTTTTTCATATATATATTTTATGTTATAACACCCACCACCCCATCAAAAATCGTAGGGTCCACATGGCACATACACATTACATTAACACATCTATTCTCCCACATTCATTTTAACATTCACACTCATTATTTGTAGGTCCCGCTGTCCACTCATTCATCTTATTCTTATTTTAAATTAAATAAATTCAATTTCAAATTTTTTAAGAAATTTAAATTATTATTATTTTATATTAATAATAATATGTTTTTATTTATTTAGTACGTAAAATAATTTAATTTTATGAGTGTCACTTATTTAAAATTAAAAATTTATTATAAACCTAAAATAAAACGGTACAACATATAATAATAAATAACATTTGCATAAAAATAAAAGAAAATAAATTAAACTTAAGAGAAGATGCAAAATACTAATTCAAAGATTGTTGTTGTATTGTGACCAAATATGTTCAACTAAGTCGGCACGAAGTTGGTGATGCACATGAGTGCCACGTATTTCGGAATTTGTTCAGGAGATATTCATGAAATCCTCGGTTTGAGCCCTGGACGGGTTGTGCGGGTTCGTCACCTTCATCGTTGTACCAATTTGTCACGTGAACTGTCGCTAAATGTCCAATTTTATTAAAATAATAACCGGACAGAGGAGCGTTCATAAAATATAAAATATAATTAAAATAATTCAAAACACGTGGGGTCCGCGTGTCAGAAAATCAACGACGGTTTCTAAAAAGCCGTCGGTAATAGCGACGGTTCGGCGTTCAATGGAGAGGGATGTTAAATGGGTGTCACCCATTGTGGGTGCCCTTGAGAGGCACAAAAAAAGGTGACAAATTAAAGGATGTTGAAAAATATATTTAAAATGTGTGTATTGAATATTTGAATGTTGAATATTTGAATGTTAAAAAATAAGAGTTGTAAATATTGAAAATTAGTGTGTGATGATGTATGTAATGATGTATTTTATTTTTGGATTATTTGTAAAGATTTCCTATAAATAGATCTCTCATTTGTGAAGAAAATCACAATTGAGTAGAGAGAAAAATATTATAAAGTGTGTAGTTTGGTAAATTTTGAGAATTTGAGATTTTTACTTTTTACCATAAATTTTTACTTTTTCACAACACGTTATCAGCACGAAGCTCTAAAAGTCCTCCATCCTTTTCCAAGCTCCAAACAGAAGAAAAAGGTAACAAAAGTAATAATATTTATTTTAATGTTATTTATTTATTGTGTATATATTTAATATATAATATAATGTTATTATTAATAATAAAAATAAATTTTTCAAAAACTTGTTATAAATCATGGGAGGATGTTAAGACGACATCCCACACTCCCGGTAAGGGATACGACAAGTATAAAAGCCTATAAGATTTTTAAACAAAATAACTTATGACACATCATTATAATAATGTGATATGATATACATAATTATTTAAATATGTCTAATATTATATACACCATATTATTACCATAAAATTATACAAATACATACCTTTATTTTTTTATACACCAACGGTCATAAACGGTAACGAAACGACTAGTTTTTGCCCTATAAATATGATCTCATAAACACATTCAATCACTCCAACTTTCTCTTCTTCTCTAAAAATTATTCTTCACTAAATTTTCGAAGAAAAAAGAAGATGGCTTTCTCAAGGTTATTTTTAATTATTTTGGTTATCATACTCACGAGTCTTTTATTTATCAGAGAATATCCTCCTCATGTGTTTTCTTTATTTTTACAAATGCGTGTACTTGTTGTTTATCCATTACTTTGTATTGCAGTATTCATTAACTAATAAAATGCATCGTAATTTTTTTTAGTACCACCATGTCAAATTTGACAAAGCTCGAATTTGTTGCGCTCGACATCACGGGAAAAAATTATATGCCATGGACTCTCGATGTAGAAATGCATCTTGAGTCATTGGGTCTAAGTGAGAAAAGAAAATGGCATATCGACATCACAAGAAAAGGCAAAAGCCATTATATTTTTGCGTCGACATCTCGACGAGGGATTGAAATGTGAATATTTAATTGAAAAATATCTCATGGCTTTGTGGAAAGGATTGAAAGAAAGATTTGAACATATAAGGGAAGTTATACTTCCGACCGCCCGTGATGAATGGAATATGTTAAGATTCCAAGATTTTAAGAAAGTCAGCGATTATAATTCAGCGATGTATCGAATAATCTCGCAGCTAAAATTTTGTGGACATGAGGTCACAGAATCGGAAATGCTTGAAAAAACATTTTCCACGTTTCATGCATCAAATATTACTCTACAGCAACAATATAGAGTACGTGGATTTGCGAGATATTCTGAACTCATCGCCTGTCTTCTTGTGGCGGAAAAAAACAACGAGCTATTAATGAGAAATCATCAGTCCCGACCCACTGGATCAACAGCATTTCCAGAAGTAAATGCTGTAAGTAAAAATGAATTTAAACCTAGAAACCAAAATCAAATTCAAAGACAAGGTTTTGGTCGAGGTCGAGGTCGAGGTCGTGGAGGTGGACATGGACGTGGAATTGGCCGTGGTCGTGGTCGAGGCCGTGGTTTTGAAAACAATAGAGATAGTTATTTTTATAATTCATCTCAAAAGAGCGTCCCAAACCATCCACAGAAAATGCATCATGAGAATACAAGTGTTAATGAGAATCACTCAAAAAGATATGAAAATTCTTGTTTCAGATGTGGTACTCCAGGACATTGGTCCAAAATTTGTCGAGCCCCTGAACATCTTTGTAAACTTTATAAAGAATCATTAAAGGGGAAAGAAAAGGAGACCAACTTCACTGAACGCAGTGACCATTTGAGTGATTCAACTCATTTTGATGCTGGTGATTTTATGAATGATTTCTCTGGAAATGATCAATATGTTGGTGGGATAGAAATGAACAATATTGATGCTGCAGATTTTCTCAATGATTTCTCTGAAAATGAACAATATAGTGGTAGAATATAAATGTACAAAAATTTATTTTTCATGTATCCATATAATGTTTTATTATGATATGTGTTATATTTAAATATATATTGCCAGTAATTTTATTTCATTGCATATTTTTTTGAAGTTCAAAAAATAGAAAATGCTATGAGCAAAGCTGAAGTTTGCATACTCGATAGTGGTACAACACATACTATCCTCCGAGATAAAAGATATTTCTTGGAACTAAAACCAACAAAAACAACGGTGAATACAATATCAGGTCCTGTAGACTTGATTAAAGGATGTGGTAAAGCACAATTTTTGTTACCTAATGGTACAAAATTTTTGATCAATGATGCTTTATATTCACCACAATCGAAAAGAAATTTGTTGAGTTTTAATGATATATATTCCCATGGGTATGATACTCAAACAATGAATGAAGGGAATAAGAAATATATGTGTCTTATCACATATAAATCAGGAAAGAAATATGTGATTGAAAAACTACCAATGCTCCCTACTGGATTGCATTATACACATATAAGTCCGATTGAATCAAACATGGTAGTTGATAATTCTTCAATATTAACCAATTGACATGATCGATTGGGACATCCTGGTTCAACAATGATGCGAAGAATTATAGAAAATACACATGGTCATCCGCTGAAAGACCAGAAGATCTTTCAGAATAATAAGTTTCAATGTAAAGCATGTTCTCTTGGAAAAATTATTATAAGACCATCACCAGCCAAAATCCAAACTGAATCACCAATGTTTCTTGAACGTATTCAGGGTGATATTTGTGGACCAATCCATCCACCATGTGGACCATTCAGATACTTTATGGTATTGATTGATGCCTCCAGCAGATGGTCACATGTATGTTTATTGTCAACTCGAAATGTTGCATTTGCAAGATTACTTGCTCAAATAATAAAATTGAGGAATCAATTTCCCGATTATACAATCAAGAAAATTAGACTTGATAATGCTGGTGAATTTACTTCCCAAACTTTCAATGATTATTGTATGTATATGGGAATCATTGTTGAGCATCCTGTTGCTCATGTACATACACAGAATGGATTGGCTGAATCATTGATTAAACGTCTGCAAATGATTGCTAGACCAATGATTATGAAAACAAAGCTCCCTATTTCTATATGGGGACATGCAATTTTACACGCTGCTTCATTAATTCGCATCAGACCAAGTGCATATCATAAATACTCCCCATTGCAGCTTGCATTTGGTAAAGAACCAGACATTTCTCATTTGAGAATTTTTGGATGTATGGTGTATTTGCCTATTGCACCACCGCAACGAAAGAAAATGGGACCTCAAAGAAAGGTTGGAATTTATATCGGTTATGATAGTCCATCAATCATTCGATATCTTGAACCTCAGACAGGCGACGTGTTCACAGCACGTTTTGCTGATTGTCATTTTAATGAGGAAATCTTCCCAATGTTAGGGGGAGAACAGCAACATACCGAAAAAGAAATTACATGGCATGTATCATCATTGTTACATCTGGATCCAAGAACAAAACAATGTGAAAAAGATGTACAACAAATTGTACACTTGCAAAGAATAGCCAATCAAATACCAGATGCATTTGCTGACACAAAAGGGGTAACTAAATCATATATACATGCTGCAAATGCCCCTGCTCGAATTGAAATTCCAAAGAAACAAATTGAAGATACTCATGATGTCATTAAACGCCTGAAGCGTGGAAGGCCAGTCGGTTCCAAGGATAAAAATCCTCGAAAAAGAAAATTTATAGAGAAACACGATTATCACAAAATAAAGAATGATGTTCCTGAAGAAACACATGATGATCACAAAATAGTGAATGGTGTTCCTGAAGAAACACATGATGATGAAAATATTCTGTCAGAACCACAAACTGACGAGAATCATGAAATCTCTATCAATTACATTAATACTGGAAAAATATGGAACCGAAAAGATATAGAAGAAATTGATGATATATTTTCTTATAATGTGGCAATCGACATTATAAATGATAATGAAGATCATGAACCAAAATCTCTTGGTGAATGTAAAAATCGGCAGGATTGGATAAAATGAAAAGAAGTCATCCAGGTTGAATTGGATTCGCTAAATAAACGTAATGTTTTTGGACCTATAGTCCTTACACCTGAAGGTGTAAAACCTGTTGGATACAAATGGGTTTTTATTCGAAAGCGAAATGAGAAAATTGAAATAGTGAGATATAAAGCTCGACTTGTTGCACAAGGTTTTTCTCAAAGGCCTGGAATTGATTATGAAGAAACGTATTCTCCCGTGATGGATGCAATTACGTTTCGGTATTTGATTAGCTTGGCGGTATCTGAAATTTTAAAAATGCGTCTTATGGATGTTGTTACAGCTTACTTATATGGATCACTTGATAGTAATATATATATGAAAATCTCTGAAGGATTTAAGATGCCTGAAGCACAAAGTTCAAAACCCAGATAATGTTATTCTGTGAAATTAAAAAGATCATTATATGGGTTAAAGCAATCTGGTCGAATGTGGTATAATCGACTAAGTGATCACTTGATGAAAAAGGGATATGTAAATAATTCAATATGCCCTTGTGTTTTCATTAAGAAAACAACATCCGGATGCGTAATTATTGCTGTATATGTTGATGATTTAAACATCATTGGAACGAATAAGGAAATTCAAGAAGTTGTGTCATACTTGAAGGAAGAATTTGAAATGAAGGATCTTGGAAAAACCAAGTATTGTCTGGGTTTACAAATTGAACAAAAAGAATGTGGAATGTTTGTTCACCAGACAAATTATACAGAAAAGATCCTTAAATGTTTTAATATGGATAAATCAAATCTTTTAAGTACTCCAATGGTTGTTAGATCATTAAACATAGAAAAGGATCCATTCCGTCTATGTGAAGAAGATGAAGATATTCTTGGTCCAGAAGTACCATATCTAAGTGCTATCGGTGCCCTTATGTATCTTACAAATTGTACAAGGCCTGATATATCTTTTGCCGTAAATTTGTTGGCAAGATTTAGCACATATCCAACAAAGAGACACTGGAACGGAATTAGACATATATTCCGTTATCTACGAGGAACGACAGACTTGGGACTTTTGTATTCAAAAGATGCTAATCCAAGTATAATTGGTTATGCCGATGCTGGATACTTATCTGATCCACACAAGGCACGTTCCCAAACTGGATATGTTTTTACTCGTGGAGGCACTGCAATTTCTTGGCGTTCACAGAAACAAACGCTCGTAACAACTTCATCAAATCATGCCGAGATTATTGCACTACATGAAGCAAGTCGTGAATGTGTGTGGTTAAAATCAATGACCCAACATATCCAAATCTCATGCGGATTATCATTCGACGAGAAGCCTGTGATACTATATGAAGATAATGTTGCATGTGTTGCTCAAATGAAAGAATGATACATAAAAAACGACAGAACTAAACATATTCCTCCTAAGTTCTTCGCATTCACCAAGGAGCTTGAGAAGAATAAATGTATTGATGTTCGTCACATTCAATCAAGTGAAAATTCATCAGATCTCTTCACAAAGGCACTTCCTACGTCAATATTCAGAAAGCATATATATAATATTGGGATGCGCAATCTACGAAATTTGTGAAGAATTGTTCGTGTCAACATGAGGGGGAGTTTACGTGACTGCACTTTTTTTTTCCTTGCTATGGTTTTTATCCCAATGGGTATTTCCTAGTAAGGTTTTTAACGAGGCAGTATAAAAACACGTAATGAAGACAATCATTATGATCATCATCACAAGGGGGAGTGTTGAAAAATATATTTAAAATGTGTGTATTGAATATTTGAATGTTGAATATTTGAATGTTGAAAATAAGAGTTGTAAATATTGAAAATTAGTGTGTGATAATGTAGGTAATGATGTATTTTATTTTTGGATTATTTGTAAAGATTTCCTATAAATAGATCTCTCATTTGTGAAGAAAATCACAATTGAGTAGAGAAAAAAATATTATAAAGTGTGTAGTTTGGTAAATTTTGAGAATTTGAGATTTTTACTTTTTACCATAAATTTTTACTTTCTCACAACAAAGAAGACTCTATTTTTTTATTTTTTATTTTTGACAAAAAGGACCCACTGTTTGACGATAGAGATGTATCTGTTTCCAGCTGGATCGCAGGTTCATGCTTCTCCATTTTGCACGAATAGTTTACTAACAAACAGTGCAAAAACAAAATAAAATATTACTATTTCTCTAACACGTTGGGCACAAACTTTTACTTATTATATATATAAATAATATATTGTATTAAGCCGATTTTTATTGGTATGCTCAAATTTCACAAAAATAACAATATTATTATATCTGTCACTGTTAAATAATTTACAAAATCAGAATTATTTGTCTTAGAAAAATGTACCTGCATGTATGAAATATATCGTAGGACCGAGTGTTTATCGCATTATCAAAAGCTATAACTAGTGGTAATGGTATAACTCAAATATTTTAAACCGCACAACAGCTCAAACATCACGGTTCGATCGCTTCACCAAGCAGAGACACTTATTTCACCCAACAATCTCCCTCCCAATAATTGCACTATTTACAATCATCAGTGAGAATCGAACCTGTGACATTTGCCCTGATATCAATTGTAGGATCGAGTGCTTACCGCTTTACCAAAAGCTATAGCTAGTGGTAATGGTGCAACTCAATTCTTTTAAATCACACAGCAGCTCAAGCATCACGATTCGATCGCTCAACCTAATAGAAATAATTATTGCCCTCAACATATGTTTACCTATGTATAGCTAATATATGCAAAAAAAATCTAAATATAATACATATCCAAATTTTTTAAAAAAAAAACTATGAGGACAGATGTCAAATTTGAAAGATGCATATAAACCTAGTATTATTTGTTTTTAGGGTTTTGGAATGTTTGAATTTAAAAAGTGAAAGGAGGCTGCAAAATTTGAGCTTCATTTCCGATCCCGATCTTCTAAATAGTGACCCTTCATACCGGCAATGGCCGTCTATATTCATATATATATCTTAATACACGATAATATTGGAAAAAGATACTTGAACGCGAAACCGAGGGCCAACATCAACGGCCAAAGCCAAAAAATCAAACAAATTTACTCGATTAAAATTTTTTTATGTACTTTGTTACCATATTAAGAAGTGTCTTAAATTGCATTTTCTTGGAAGAAATTATTTGTACAAAAATATATTACGTAATCCAACATTATGCATGTAAAATAGCTAATTTACCAACTACGCATCGAGGTACTCAAAGATTAAATTTCACGAGAATATAATTTTTAAAATCTAATTTATATTATTTATGAGAATTAAGCTGACCCATACTCAAATTAATTATTATTGGCTAGAATATTCTTGTGAGTGAAATCAAGAATATACCACAGCCGCCACGAGCCCACCAAAAAATTAATTAAGTGGGATATGAAGAAAGAAAATAAAAAAGGAGTAGCCGCCCGTCATTGGATTTTAATTGGTTATTAGCGATTTTCCTTTTGCATCCATTTTTCTGTTTTTAGCAGTAATAAATGGGATTATGCGACTTCATATCCATCCAATAATATTAAACAATATCTGATATCTTATTTGTTTTCTCAATTTAGAAACTTGTTGGAATTTCCCTTTGTCGACGTGCATTTTCTTCTCTACCTTTTTTGGTTTAAATATAAATATTTCTTCCGTTAAATTTATAGTCCATTTATGATTTGTACTTATAAATAAATTACCGACACATAACTATTACATTGGTAATAAAATGAAAAGATTCATGTATCTATAATCATGGCATATACGTACCAATGTCTCGCAGGGGTCGTGTGAACAATAATTATATCGTGCAATTGTCATACTATCAATATATACAGAGACAGATGTATTCTAGGGCTGTACTGGGCTGTAGTCCAGCCCACTTTTTTAATAATTTAGCGACGGTTTTTCAAAAACCGTCGCTAATATTTGCGACGGTTTTAGTAAAACCGCCGCCGATCTGGATCGGCGACGGTTTTAATTGCACCGTCGCTACTAGTGACGGTTTATTCAAACAGTCGCTAATAACAGTCGCTATTAGCGACTGTTTTTTGAAAAACCGTCGCTAATAGCGACGGTTGTTTCAAAAACCGTCGTACATCAATGTCTTAGTCCAATCAAGTCCCGTCCATTTACAAGGATGAGATTAAATTTATCCTCTGATCCGGCCCACCTCAATTCTACAAAATTTCTCTCCCAAGTCCCAAGCCCTTTAGCGACAGAATAGAATTGCGGACTCCCGAAGAAATCGAATTGCTCATCGGCAAGGCAACAATCCAGGTAAGAATCGGCTATACATTTTTTATTTTGTTTTTTATAGCTTCTCTGTGTGTGATTTGTGGTTTCTTGATTGTTTGTTGTTGAGTTGTTAAGTGACTATTACTTGTTTATTTGGTTAATAATTATTTTATTCTTGTTTAGGATTATAAATTGAACTATTTCAAAATGGAATATCAATCTGCTGTAAAGAAAGGAAAAACATTGATATCCTCTTTCTTTAAGAAGAGAGATCGTCAAGCTAGTGAAGATACTTCAATTCCTACGGTCCTTACAATGCAACATCAATCCAGTGAAAGTATTCTATTTCCCAATATCCAAATTCCTTCATGTTTCTCTCCTAGAGACGATCATCAGTCTTCGTCTACTTTTATTGAACGAGATCCAGGAAAAAGAAAACAGATATGTGAATATCATGTTAATGTACGAGATGAGATAAGACGTTCATATCTAAATATGGGGCCTTATCAACCAGATATGTTGGAGTATCCAGGTACAAAATTTGGAAGCCAGAATCGTCGTTTTCAGAAAAAATGGTTTCAGAAATTTTATTGGTTGGAGTATTCGCCTTCAACAAATAAGGCATATTGTTTCTATTGTTTTCTTTTCCTGAATGATGTTAATTCATCTAATATCTCGGCATTGGTCAATGAAGGATTTGACAATTGGAAAAGGGTAAACCAAGGAAAAACATGTGCTTTTCTTGCCCATATTGGTTCTGCAGCTTCTTCACCTCATACTATGTATGAGAGAAGGGCTGAAAATTTGATGAGGCCCTCACAACATATTGATAAAGTGATGCATGCACAATCTAAAGAGGAAAAAGAGAAAAATCGTCTGCGTTTGAGCACCTCAATTGTAGCTGTTCGTTGGCTAGCACTTCAAGGTTGTGCTTTTAGAGGTAACGATGAATCTCTATCTTCATCTAATCGTGGAAATTTTCTTGAATTGGTGAAGGCTTTTGCAAAAATGAATATAGAAATTGATGAAGTTGTGCTTGAGAATGATCCAAAAAATGCCCAATATATCGCTCCAGAAATTCAGAAAGAGATTTTACATATTATGGTCAATAGAGTACGACAGATGGTTCGTGAAGAAGTTGGAGATAAATACTTCTGTATTCTTGTTGATGAAGCCCGAGATATATCTAAACGAGAGCAAATGGCCATTATATTGAGGTTTGTGAACAATCATGGGATTTTGACAGAAAGATTTTTTGCCATCAAAAGTGTTAGTGACACTACCTCAATGAATTTGAAAAATGAGATATCAAATGTTCTTGTTCATCATGATCTCCATGTTAAGAAAATCAGATGCCAAGGATATGATGGTGCTAGCAATATGCGTGGAGCGTGGAATGGACTTCAAGCATTATTTCTCAAAGATTGTCCCTATGCATACTATGTCCACTGTTTTGCACATCGTTTACAACTGACATTGGTTTCTGCAGCTAAGGATGTTAGTGTTATTTGGGAATTCTTTTCTCATTTGGACAATATTGTTAATATTGTCACTTCTTCTACTAAGCGCATTGCTGAATTACATACTGCACAAAGAAATGAAATTGAGTATATGTTGTCAATTGGAGAACGTGATTCCTGATGTGGTGCAAACCAGATTGGTAATTTGCAACGAGCAGGAGCTACTCGTTGGAGTTCTCACTATGATTCGGTAAAAAGCTTGATAGGTATGTACACTGCAACTTGCAAAGTTTTTGAAGTTCTCAGCGATTATTCTCCAAATGGAAGAGTTAAGGCTGAAGTTCGGGGGATTTACAGAAATATGGCAAGCTTTGAATTTGTGTTTATTTTGCACTTAATGCATAAAATTATGAGAACAACAGATACTCTTTGTCAAATTCTTCAAAGAAAATCTCAAGACATTTTGACTGCTATCACATTTGTCACTACTACCAAAACTTGTCTTCAAGAATTTAGAGAATGTGGGTGGAATGAATTTCTTCAGGAAGTTAAAGTTTTTTGCTCAAGAAATGAAATTGATGTACCTGACCTTGATTGTCTATATAAGATTGGACGTTCCTGTCGGCAAACTACAATAGAACATCATTACCACTTTGATGTTTTTAATGCAGCAATAGATTTCATTTTGATGGAGTTAAATACTCGGTTCAATGAGTCATCGGTGGAACTTCTTTCTCTTAGTACAACTTTAGATCCTAAAAATTCATTTGACTCATTTAACAGTGATGATATTTGCAAGCTTGCGAAGAAGTTTTATCCTGGAGATTTCACAGATCAAGAAATTGTTGCTTTGAAGTATGAATTGATACATTATAAACTTGATGTGATGCAGAATTTAAAGGTTTCTACACTTGTTGAGTTGTGTCAGCAATTGACCGAGAGTGGACGGTCAAGTGTTTATGTTATGTTGACTAGATTGATTCATCTTGTTTTGACATTACCTGTGTCTACTGCCACTACTGAGCGGGCTTTTTCAGCAATGAAGCATGTGAAAACGGCACTTCGCAATAAAATGGATGA
Source organism: Primulina tabacum (assembly GCF_025594145.1). Classification (NCBI taxonomy): domain Eukaryota; kingdom Viridiplantae; phylum Streptophyta; class Magnoliopsida; order Lamiales; family Gesneriaceae; genus Primulina; species Primulina tabacum. The sequence continues at coordinate 6,979,636 of NC_134557.1, forward strand.
TGACTTTCTTGCCGATTGTTTGACACTCTATATTGAACGAGATTTAGCTAAACATATTGATATAAATTCTATTATTGATGAATTTTATGTTTTAAAATCTCGTAGGGCACAACTTCGTTGAACGATATAATGTAAATTTTTTTTTAATATATATATATATATATATATGTTGTTTGGGCTGTTATATTATTTCAAAAAAATTTGTGTTGGGTTTAGAAACTTTAACCATCTTGATTTTGATGAAAACAAAATTTGTTATTTTGTTTCTAAGATATTTATTCGAGTATGAAGTTGCTAATTCAAGATGAAAGTTGAAACTCGAATTTAGTCAAACTGAAAATTTGGCGAGCTTCAATGTTTAGATGTTATCTTCCAGCTTGGTTGGGACAAGTCTTATTTCACATCAGTTGGGCTAAATCGGATGTTATTAAGACAAACTAATGACATCAAGACTAATAGGTTTGGCTGATCAGCAAGTATCAGTTGAACATAAGCAGTTGCGTTATTTTGATCATACTGATAAGATCATTTATCCAAATGAAATGTTCAGTATGCGTTACGAAGAGAAGACGATGATCTACAAATCAACTTCACAAGTCAAAGTCTGAATCAGAGTTTAAGATGTTGATACATGACAATAAAACAACTAGTTTTGTAAGGCTGATTTTAACAGACCTCATCAGTTTGGTTTTTGATCAATGACGATAAAATTATTAGTTCGCATAGGCTGAAATCAACAAGGATGGTTTTAGCAGACCTCATCAGTTTGGTTCGATCTAGCTGATGAGCCCAACTAAATTATCGGTATAGCTGACGAGCCCAACTGGCAGCGGATCTCAAAATCAGTTAGGCTCGCGAAAAGTGACCAACAAGGCGAATTTAACCATTTTAATATCAGAAACAATACATAAACTTTCTCGACGATCATATTATTGTTTCAAACGTTCATATCATTGTTGGAGGCTATAAATACAATATATGAAATATTAAATACAAGCTTTTGAAGGAGATTCAAAGTATGGATCGCCTACATGAATAAATTAGCTAGAAAGATAGTAAGCCTAAGTGTGATGATACATTTGCGAGATGCACATACTGTAATGGATTAAATCCTCACACATACATGAGAGTTAAGCTTAAAAGTTTAGTTGAGTGAGTTTTCACACAAATACATTAAATATTGTTTTATAGTCTTGGCATATGAGACTTAAACATTATGCAGATTGTGAGGTTGCGGCCTACAATCGAGAGTGTAGTAGGAGTTTCGATTAGGCAATGGATAAGTCCTAAGTCGAAAGGGGTTTGTACAAAAAATTGCATACATCAAAGTCTTCTAGTGAATCTTTCCCAAGGAAACTTCTCAAGGGGAAAAAAGATGTGACATATAAGTTGTTAATCTCTTAACATCCATAAACAAATTCATATCTATTTATTCATCGCATTTACTTATTATTGCTACTGTTTTTAATATGCATTGTTGAATAATTCTATGTGTATTTTAAATACTAAAATATTGCATATCATGTATTTGATAAAATACTTCAACCAAACCATTTTTATATTCAACTTACATATCTTTTAAATGTTTTACCAAATGTTTAATCGATTTCTACGAAAGATTATTTCAAGTTTCTTTCACTGGGTTTGTAAAACAAACTCATTTTAATTAATTGGTGTTAATATTTCAAGAACCGGTACATCATGTCTCAATAAATATCCATAATCGATCCTATCAATTTGAGTTCACGATTTTTTTTAGCAATAAAAAGTATTGCTCCAGTGGCATATAAATGCTCCAACACATAAAAAAATTTGGGGTGATCAAATCGAGATAGGGTAATATTGTATGGTTAGCTCGTGAGACGTATGACAAAAGATGTGATAATAAATTAAAACATAGAATCCACCGGCCTCCACCTCGAGTCTTGGACCAGATTGAAGCTATCGGGACAACTAGTGTTTGATAAGGTAAGCATGATTTAGTATACTTTACATATAACAAATTTACATATTTAGGTTCTTTTTACTTGAGTTATAAGATTTGATAGAATTGTATAGATAAATAATATGGAGATTATTAAAATATTTGAGTAGGACGTGAAATAGTATTCAATAAATAATAGCATATTTGATTTGATTGATCAAATTTAGGGTAAGATGATAAAATTATATTTTTATCATTTTCTATAATTAATAAAAATAAATAAATAAAGATATGAAGTATAAAATTCTAATTTTGTATTCAATAATTCGATTAATATGAGATCAATAATTAACAATTTGATTAGATTGATGCGAGATAAATAAAACATCAACAAAAATTGATGAAAAATAATCCAGTTACATCCAAGCAGCCCAACATAACATTAATGAATAATTAAAATCCGTTTTATTTATTTATATATATATTTTAAGGTGACAACCTCTCTTTGCCCATCGTTGAAACCGAGCGACTTTACTTTATATCTTCTTTTTTTTTTCCTTTTGAATTTCTTAGAATTTAGAATTCTATTTATTGATTATGTTTCACAAGTTCAATTCACAAACTATAGTATCAAAGCTCTATAAGTATTGTTTAGTATACTGGATAAAAGAGGGATTAATAAATAATTCTCCTTATCTTACGTTTGGAACTTTTTTAGAAAATCTGTGATAATATCGTGGGCATGTGATAAATAATTTTATACAATGATAAAATATCTCTTTTATGAGATGTGATAATTTTAATTTAATGATAAAAACACCACAAATGACTTAATTGCCCTCAATAAATATAAATATTATACCCTATATAAGATCAAGTTCTAAATTAATATCACTAGATGATAATTATATAAATGATTTTTATAAATATTTGCTAGTAGATAGAAATTAAAATCAAATAAATATTTTTATTTATTTTTATATATTATATAAAATGATAATTATATAAATGAATTCGAGATAATTATATAAATGAGTTTTATAAATCTCAATAAAATTATTAGTAGCACTCGATTAACCTTAAAAATTGATATTTGACTTGACTCACGAAATCAATGGCTCAATTATCATATTATATAATATATAAAATTAGGTAAAAATAAATAAATCATCCAAGCACTGTCGACGCATGAACGGATGAGAAATATGAACTCAAGCAATAACTTTGAAATTATACAATTTATTATGATAAGGTTAATTTTGTCATCACAATCTAATATGTAAATTTAATCACTCTTATTAAAATCATACCAAACATTAAATATAATATCCTAAATTTTATTTATCATTAACTTATCCTTATATTATATATCACATGTTTATCCTATCATGTGTACCAAACTATGCCTTAAAGCTCTATAAATTAATAGCATTGATACTACATGTATTGATAAAAGACGGATTAATAAATTAGTAATTGTTTTGTAAAGTGTATTTAAAGTTTAATCAATTAACAATTCATGTGTACTTTATCAATTGATCATTAATGTATAATGATATATTAAAAATAATCATGAGATACATAGCTAAATAATTAGTTGGATTGTAATGGAATATGTTGAAATCAAATTAAAATATTGCAAAAATTTGCATAAAAATGCCAAATAATATTGATATAAATCCAAGCACAAACGTAGCAATGTAGTATTTTTTTTTGAAGAAAATCTATTTATTTTCTTAAAGTTACCAACTATTTGATAAATTCGGAAATTAAAATAAGCTCACATTACCTGGCTAGCTCTTATCCAGCGAGGCCGTAGCAGATGGGAACAAATTAATCGTCAACATCTTCTCAAAATACATGATAATAATATTATTACGATTTGACTATGACAGCACCAAGGGCGGAGCTACACTCTAATATACCCGGGGCTGATTCATTTTTTTTAAAAAAAATTTACATTTAGATTTTGTATAATTTTGGAATAATATGATATTAGTCCAGGTAGATAAATTTAAAATATTAAAAGTTGTAGAGCTTAAAATTCTAACTCGAGCAGAACCATATTTATGACTCCGCCACTGAACAGCACTATCCAACAATGTGATTTTTTTTGAAAAAAAGGAATTTTAAGTGGGATATTGCATCATGGGATTAGTTTCGGTTTGACTTGTAACCATTAGGTTTGTGTGAAGCGTATTTTTTTGCGTACATTTGTTGTTGTATTATTATATATTCTTGTGATTGTACACATGGTATACCGTATATGCATGTGAGCGTACTCAAAAATATTTTAAAAAAAAATTGAAGGGAACTATTACTACTTTCACTCATGTATGTTTAATAATTAAATTTTGATCTAATAATAATAATAATAATTTAATTAATATAAATCAAAATACAAATTATATTTTGATAGGACATACAAATTTGATTTAATTTCATTATTTAATCGAATCTAATTAAGTTTGAACGTAGTTCATTAATATGATGTATATTGATCTCTAAGTATTGTAAATATAATCCTTAACTTTTTTATTTAAAATTTAAATACGACAAACATATTAAAGTTTTAAATAAAAATAACAAAATTAATATACTTAAAAATTATTTTTTAAATAATATAATATAAATATATATTTTTTATTGTTTGTGAAAGAGTACTAAAATTTTGGTGAATCGAAATTTTGTACCCCTCAATATTTTTGTAATTGTTCATTTTACGTTATTTTTATTTAATAAAATGTAATAATGAAAGTTCACTTAAATATACCAAAAAAATTTATCTGATACCGTACTGTCTTTTATTGTTTTAAAAAAATAATAAATATGTTGAGATAGTAAGGAGAGCACTTTAACTTATTATTAAATGTGTATCAAATAATCAATTAAGTTTTTATGATTTTTTTTTTTTTAAATCAAACTGACCTGAAAATAAGCTAACTTGAAAATATTACAACACAAAATTTGATTTTGATTGAGATTAACTGTTATCAAGGTCCGCCGAACTAATAGCTGATGACCAAGTAGTCTAAAAGATATTTGAGTAAATAAACAAACATTCTTTGAATAACAATTTAGACTATTCATAGTTACAAAGCTGAATTATTGAATAAAGTCTTTCATGCAAACTATATCTGATTTTTCCGAATTTTGCGAGCATTACCTACAATTTACGATTGTCAGAAAAGATAGCGACGTGGAAAAAGACGAGATTAACATCTATCATATTTAGAACAAATATAATATTTGATTTTACTGAACGTCGAATCCAAGTTTATAAATAGAGGAACTTATCAATCAGTTAGGCTCTCTTGAATCATCGCATAAATTCAAGTGCTCAAACTTTCAAGAGCCCAACTGTTTTCAAGATCTCTTAGCACACACTTAAGCATTATATCAAATCATTGAATATCAATTTGTGCTTAGCATTTTCATTTCGAAATAATTCTAAAATGACAGTATATTGTTCAGTGTTGTTTACATTTCAGTCAGCTTATCCTTGATAAACCAACTGTTTTTCTTACTTAGTTACTTTATAATGTTCAATCTAGCATTTTAGTTTTCTTTCGCACATAACTTATCTGAATATTAAACTGACATTAACCTAGCGAAAATTACAAAATTCAAATTTGTTAACCCAACCGAAATTTTGGAAAAGTTAGTGTGAGTGGTTAGAAGTTTCAAACCAATCACCCGATCCTAACACTTTATAATAGGATATAGCGAAATAATGACCTACTGTGGTGTCAGTTCTTGATGAACATCGACGTTGTTAACGGTGATACTTATATCTCAACTCAAATGTAAATTTAAGATAAATAAGGTGCGTGTACAATTAGATATCGATCCAATTTTTTGTTTTAATTCGTTCTTATCGCACTCTACTTTAGTCCATTCTTTTGTTTGATGTAGATTTTTGTAACTCATTTTTAGAAATATGTACATTTGTGTTTTTTTTACTTGGGGAGATGTACTTGTGATAATTGGGTTTCGAATCTGATAGATCGTCGGAAATTTGAGACTTTAAGAAATAATCAGATATGTTATGAAGATTTATCAATGTTTCTTTGTGTTTGATCCATCGCTAAAACCCCGAACGTACATCAGGGTTTCTATGAATTGAGTTGGAGACGCCCAAAACAGTATATCTCCTGATTAGCAATAGAATTATCACAGTAACAGTGAACGAGAGTCAATATAATATATGTCAAATATTGATTATAACGGTATGAAAGTTCTAATAAATGTTCAAGCTAAACCAACCGCGAGATCAGACAGTATGGAAACATGTAGAATTACTATATATGGACAAATTGGTAGATAGCTAGTCCCAATATTCACGATATGATCACTGCAAATTGGTGCCTTGAAATGTATATTGATCAGTGTTTCTTATGAGCACAGCCTATATGGCTAAAGTCGAAATGTAAAATAGAAGAGATTGAATAGACCGGTGTGATATAAAATGGGAAAGGGCATTGGATGGTACCTCCTTACTTTAGGGTATCTTGTGGCCAAGGTGGGGTTTGAAAGAGCTCCCAAATTAGACTAAAGCAAATTCAAGTGGAATGCACCATTTTATCCCATTTAACTATTTCGTCTTAACGACTTGACTGATATCAAGATCTCAAGTTTGAAATTAGGTCTCAGAGTTACAAATCTTTGGTTTGATGGACTTAAATAGAGGTGGTAGATTATAGTTTCCTCACCCTATCATGTATTTGTAAAAAAAAATCATCTTTGATCCTTCCTCGACCTCATCCAAACTAAATTAAAGTAAAAAAAAAAATTTACATGATATTTCTCATCGAGTCATTTTTAATAGAGCAAAACCAAGTTAATTCCTTTTTTAAAAAAATCAAAATTGAAGAATAGTTATTTCTTACAAATAAAAATAAAAATAAAAAATTGACTCATAATTGGGGTACTTGTCATTAATTCATTGTTATAATCGGTTGTTTCCTGATGTGTCAGTCCATATATGGTCGTTACATTTAGCATCCACAAATTCTACTTTTTGAACAAAAATTACCCATTTTCCAGTGATTATTATCAATTATTTACACGCACCATGGACGTCAAACACGATGAATTGATTTATGATAAATTTATAATCACTTAAATTCAATTTTAAAATAATAGAACCGAAATTTCCCATTTTCGATTGATTAATTTCACTTTATTTACACGCACCATGGACGAGTCATGATGAATTGATATATGATAAATTTATAATCACTTAATTCAATTTTATAATACTAAGCACCATGAATAGTAGGTAGTTGATTAATGTATCGATTAACATAGAGTTTAAATTGATTTAATTATTGCGAGGAATACTTTTTAAGTGTCAATATGTGATCATATTTATTGCATTTTGTTTTATAATAATATAATGTCGCACTATTTCGATCATAAATTTTTATTATTTTATATATCACATGTTGAAATTTTTTTACCAATGTTAAATATCTATACTATATTATTAAGTGAAGTGGGTTAGAAAAACTGCTTGAGGAGGACACCAAAATTTCTTCCCTTTTTACCCTCTTCTTCAACACCACCTGTAATAATTCCAACCACGTCAATCCCACACGTCTGAAATCTTCCCCAAAAATGAAAGCCCTAGGGGTACCAACACATTTAAAAACTTCTCAATTTAAAAAAACCTTACGGTTAGTATTTTTAACGCAAAAAATCTTTTTTTTTTCCTACCATAATATTATTTTTTAACTGAAATTAAGTTTAATAGAAAAATAGATTTTTTGTCATACACAACAATGTGTACAAACATTATTAAGTGTTATGTTACACGCAACGCGTGTGCCTCATCCGCTAGTTCATATAAATATTCGGTGATTTTTATTATTTAACCATGGAAAATAGAGTAGGTCTCTTGTGAGACGGTCTCACAAATCTTTATCTGTGAGATGAGTTAACTCTACAGATAGTCACAATAAAAAGTAATATTCTTAGCATAAAAAGTAATAGTTTTCATGGATGACCCAAATAAAAGATCCGTATCACAAAATATGACTCGTGAGATCGTCTCACACAAGTTTTTGTCGGGAAAATGTATACAAAATCTACACATTTAGATTCGCCAATCTCTGCATGTGTCGGTGCAGCTTAGTGATTAAACCAAGCGTGGTAAGATATTAAAATTGATGCTTGCTAAAATTCCATGAATTGCTGGCCATTTTCAGAACTCAGTGGCAAATTCCATAAATTGTCTCATTTTTCCTAATAAATATTGGTCTTACAATGTATGCACTATTGCTAGTGCTTGTTGCTATCGATTGTCTCATCTGTTCCAAGTGGAAGCTAGCTCCACACATCAAATATTAAGAAACCACACCGAAATTTCGGGATTTAAAAATGAACATTTTATATGAATTTGTAAGTAATAAACTCTTTTTAACAAATTCGATCAAATACAAATTATAGTTTTTGTAAGGATCAGTCGGATTCACAAATGAATAAATCAATTAATGATATAGAAAATATTGAAAATGTATAAATATAATGAAATATTTTAACTTTTACGGGTAAATTGCATCAGCACCTCATAAAACTTTTAAAAAATGAAAAAACTTGTATGTAAAATTAATTGCAATTAAAATCCTTTTTTTTTTAAAAAAAATTTAAGTTTTAGTTTAAAACCACTTGTAAATGAGATAAACGTGCTTGAGTTTTTTAACACATGAGTTAATGTACTTGATTGTTAAACAACAAATGATATATTATTCTATTAAAAAAATTTAACAAGTTTTTATTTCTTTTAGGTTTTTCACTGGAGGGATGGTTGCGATTAGCCACTATTTTTTCTTAGTATTTTCGTTGTTTTAGTGAAAGAATAACATAAACTTCAAATTCTCTCATTGTATGTTTACACGATGAATTACGATATATTCTAAATTCACATAATAATAGAAAATTTTGAAATATATTTTATTACACGTGAAAATATAAATTTAAAATTTCAACGTTGAATAATAAAGGTATAATCGAAATCCATTGATTTTAAATTATCTCCCCAAATATACTTTTTTGAAATGACTTTATTTCAATTATTTTGAAATAAAACTTTGTTTTACTAAGTTTTGGGTAAAAAGAATAAATAGAGATACTTTAGGGTTTTTAAAACATGAAAACCTGTATTATATACTATTTAGTAAATAAATAATATATTTAAAAATAGTCTTTTATTTTATGATGGATTAAATAGGTAAATTTTCTAAAATGAACGAGTTTGAAACTATGAATTTCAAATCCAAGGATTTTAAATCCATTTGATTTCTTTGATGTTCAAATGCAACTAAAAAATTAATTTTAAATGGCCAATTATTGTGGTTCACGCCAAACCATTCAGTTCATAAACAAGGCCACTTTTTCTTAGCCCCCAATTGTTAATGGTCCTGACCCAAAGAGACCTCTCACCATCACCACGCCTCATTAATTCTGAGGACCCATTACTTGAACCCATGCATTAGTCCAAACTAACAGGATGAGCTAAGCCCATTAGGCTAGCCCAATTTCAAACTCACGTTAACATTTCGATAAAATATGACAAAAACCAAAGTTACCTGATTAAACTCAAATTCCATAAGTTACAGAACCATAAAAAAAAAAAAAAAAAAGACACCTTAAGAGGACTAAATAAGCTATTCTGACATTCGACGCACCTAGATCGCACTCGTACGCTTGCGCATTAATCAAACATTTGCAAGCACTCCAAAACAGATGAGAGATAAATGTCTTACCTTTCGCACACAAAACTCAACATAATTCTCTTCTTTTTTCAACAAAGTTATGTGCATGTCACTCAAGCAACAAAAACGTTGCTTTAATACAGCAAGTGTGCAAGAAAACACATGACTATAATTTATCTGTTTTCGCTATAAAATCCGATCTCGTAGTCTCAATGTCAACTTGAAAATTCTTGTTATTATTATCATGTACATAACTGATGCTACACGAAATTCAGGTGATAAATCTGCCCGGGTGAACACGTTAGTATGAGAGGATATCCGCTACTTTCGCGTCCACACCAATAAATCTCGGGGTCGCCACCTATGTCACGAATTGAGGTTAGAGGTATCGAGGGATACCCAACAAAAAAAAAATCCTCCACTCTCAAATTAGCAAACACCCCAAAATATGTATTCTCAAAAGCTAGATACTTATGGAGCATATAATGAGATAATGTGAATCCCCCTTTAAAATGGTGGGATGGCTCCTATTTATAGGCTTCCTAGTTGAACCATGAGCTTAGATTATCTTGGGCTCTCTATTGGGCCTAATCCTTAATTTATGGCCCAATCCAATCTCCACACAATTAATTATGCATAACTTACAAAAATAAACCATTTTTTAGACTAATACCCATCATAAGCCAAGCCCCCCACTCTGGAAGACCTACATTTTATTGAAGGTGATCGAGAGTAACAATTTATTAGAAGAAAAAGCTTCCTCCTACGCTCCTAATAAAATAACAATACAATAACTTAAAAAACTTATTCTATCCTTTGCTTTAATTTTGCAATTAGGTTGAGCCCTACTCCCCTATAAAAGGGGCCCACACGCCTCACTCCTCTCCTGATCTTCCGCAGTCATGTCAGGTATCCTCTCTGCTCTATTCCCTTTCTTTATGGGTCTTTGCTGCTGGTACTATATTATACTATATAATATATATTACAAATGCTTTTCCTTTATGTATTCGAATTTGTGCTCCATGAAATAATAGTCTTTCTTCTTCCTTCCATTTGCTTTACTGTTCGTAATCTTGTGAGGCTCCCGGGGACTCTTTTTCTGTGAACATCACCATAGAGCAAAGAAATACGTACAGTAAGCCACCATTTTTGGGAAAACTCAGGCGACTTATATGTCGCAAGATGGTCCGACCAAGGCTTCGGCCCTGGTTCCAGGTGGTGTTATGCTTTTGTGGGTCTGAAATAACCGGAAATCTTAAAAAGATCTCACGCAATCCATGCGTGTGTGAGCCTCGTTCTGTATATACTGGTGAGAAGTCATCTTCGCTGCTACTCAGCCCAGTAGATGCTAGTAGAGCCGATCTTACGGAGCTGCTCCAATCGGGGTGCACGGATTCGAGCAGAGCCGCTGCGCTGGCAACGGTACTGGGCTGGGCTGGGCTGGGCTGGTGCAAGGGTATTGGGTTGGTGCAAGGGTATTGGGCTGGGCTGGTGCAAGGGTATTGGGCTGGGCTTTATTTATGTAATGGGTTTGAGTTGGGGTGGTTTGGGCTAGGGATTGGGTTGGGTTGGTGCAAGGGTATTGGGCTGGTTTGATTCATTTGGGATAGGGATTAGACTGGGATTATTTGTGGATTGGATTTGGGTTGGGGTGATTTGGGCTAGGGATTGGGCTGGGTTTATTTGTGGATTGGATTTGATTTGGGTTGGGGTATTGACTAATCTTTACAACATGATACGGGTTGTGCACCTAATGCTACTTCTCTCGGGTTATCTGATAAATTTTTAAACTTCTTGCAGGGTGCGCGCCTCGTGGTAAGGAGTACTCTTTACTAATGGCTAGTCGTATGCACAAATCTTCCCTTTCGAGTGATTTTAGTAGGGGTGAAGCTTCAGATACTTACTCTTATCACTCTGACACTCCGTCCCTCTTGAGCGATTTGGGTTCTTTGGGTGACCTGACCCTCCTTGGTGACTTGGGTTCTTTGGGTGATGATGTTTTAATGGATGATCTCGAGTGTTCTTTCCCTCCTATCCCTCAAGTGCCATTACCTTGCCCTCGTGGTTCCTCGTTTGGTGATAATCCTGACCAAGAAGTTATTCCCGGGGACCTAGATCGGAGCCTTCTGACTTCTCAGGATGTGAAGTGCTTGAGTGGTAAACTGGAAATCTCCTCTGACTATGAGTTTAAGGCTCCTAGCTTGGGGGATTCTTATCACAACCCACCCGCAGGGTATTTTACCGTGACCCTTGCCCATTTTAATAGCGGGTTTTCCATTCCTCCTCATTCCTTACTAGTCGAGGTGACTCGTACCTTAGGTGTAAGCTTCAGTCAATTGTCCCCAAACTCCCTTACTTATTTTCTGGGATTCTGTCATCGAGCAAACGAGTTTCAAATTCAGGCTACTACTTCTTTGTTCCATTCTCTTTTCTCAGTACGATGCCTTAAACCTGACTACTCCGTCTACTTCCAACCTCGTGCTGGTTTCAAGTTCATGGTCAGACTACGCTCGACTCGAGGGGATTGGCGATCCCACTTTCTTTTTGTAAAGGATAGTGGTTGTGACGTACCTTCAACTTGGAGCTCTAGTTGTAGTGTTGTGAAAATGAGAATGATTCATCGACATTTGCAAGTTCAGTGCCAAACCCTGGGGTTTTTTGATTATATATTTGATCCTAAGAGTTTGTTAACCCGCGGTATCTCTTTTGTTGCTTTAATTGCCTTTTTGCACATCGTTGATTTTCACTATTTTTAACTTTTACGTTTGAGTTATGAAATTTTAATGCTTCATTGCCCCCTATTTTTCTTGTAGGGTTGCGCGTGAACTTGGCCACCCTTCAGGCTCGCGAAGACACTATGGGGAGGTCTCTTTCTATCGGAGAGAAGAAAAGAGTTGATGACCGGCGCTACCCTCCCGCTCCTCGATCTTCTATTCCTTCTTCGGGGTCGCACCCCCAGTCTGGTCGTGGAGGAGGGTCTAGCTCTCAAGTTCGTCAGGGGCCTCATCCTATGTCCACTGACAACCATGCTTCTGGAACTGTTATGGATAAAAGAAAGGACCAGTGTACTAGAGGACATGACGATGGCAAGAGGAAGGGCGAAGTGGCCACCCCACCAAACTTTAAGAAAGGTCGTGGAGATCCGATATCGTCTTCTCGAGGCTCTCGGAAGAACTCTCTATTCTTGGAAGGAGTTAATGCTAAGGAGAAAGTGGGGTCTTTTTGGGATATAGATGACCCTGATATGGGATGGAGAAAGGGGAGGGAGATGATATGTGATCATGACGTGGCTCATTTGGTCCCTCAGCCCCCTGCTGCTCTATCCCACTGCCTAGCCTTGATAGGTTGCCAGGTGCTTTCCCCGCCCCTCAGTGACTTTTCTGTAGGGACGTTTATGTGATGTAACCAACTGTCTCTTGCTTTTCAGGCTGTGTCTCTGGCTTGTGCTTATCAGGCTCGAGAGGAGAGAGGTCGAGCTGAGGAGGCTCGATTTCGCCGAGAGCTCTCCCAATTAAAGGAAGAAAATGAACGTCTTCGATCGGAGAACATGAAGTTCCAAGACGATCTTTCTTGCTTGACAAAGAAATGTGAAGAAAAGACCAGAGATGATGAGGAATTGCGTAAAGAGCTCGGTTCCCTCTATGACAAACACCATACTGAGGTGAAGACTGGCGGGATGTTCTTGGCTTCTAAGACGGGGAAGTCCTTTGTGACGGGTGTTGAGGAGAAGGCACTAGCAGCCTTTCGTGCTTCTCCGGCTTATGCTGATGAGGTTTACAGTCACGCATTTGGTCTCCGTGACGAGGTGGTGCGAGACTGTCGTCTCCAGCTCCGCTTGACAGGTTTGGTTCCTGAGGAGGTGATTATGAGGATTTCACCTCATGTGGCAGAGTTGGATGACACCGCTCAGGTTGACCCTCTGCCAGAGTTTCCTCCAACGGGGGATGTTGACTGCGAGGTCATTGGTGCGCTGCACTTGCTCTCTGCTGACGAGGCTATCGAGGATGGATGATTTTTGCCTTCGCCACTAGACCTGTCTGAGCTTTATTCTAAGATCGTACTTTTGCATAACTATTTTGCTTAGTCGAAGTTTATTTTGATTACTATGTCATCTGGGCATTAATTTTCGTTTTTTTTTTTTATCATACTTTATGCTTGCTGCTTAATTAAATATGAATTTGGGCATAACTAAGCCTCTGTGGTCTCGACGGGAAGTTATTACCCTAGCGTAGGTATCCCGGGACTCTATTTTGGTGACCTCTTATAGTGCCTGAGCACTTTCCCGCTGGGCTGGCCAAGCCTCTTATGCTTGGGTGACTCTCTATGACATCTTGGGTCTCGCGATTACTTTCGCGCGCGTTACACACATTTTTTTTCTTGGTTCTTTAATTAAGTAAAACGAAAAGATGATAATTGCAAGGAAAACTTTTAAATTTATTGATAAACGTAACTCAGGTAATAACATCCTGTCACTGACTGCTCTTTAAGTAAAAACAAATAGAAACACGTAGTCTATACGTAAAATTTCTTTAAGTTCGCAATGTTCCACGTTCTTGGTAAGGTCTTCCCATCTGGTTGCTGAAGACGATATGCTCCTCCTTTGATTATCTCGATTACTTTGTACGGGCCTTCCCATTTTGGATCGAGTTTACCTACCTGCCGCAAGATTTCTGCCCTCCTCAAGACTAAGTCCCCTACTTGAAATGACCTATGCTTAACCTTGTTATTGTATGCTCTGGCCATTTGCGCTCTGTACCTTTCTGCACGGAGTGATGCCTCTTCCCTAAGCTCTTCTATGAGATCCAAAGATAACCTCATCGCTCTTTCATTATCCGCTAGAGTATAATTCTGGACTCTCATGGAAGGTTCTCCTATTTCTGCGGGAGCCATTGCTTCTGCCCCATAAACCAAGTTGAAGGGTGATTCTCCGGTAGAGGTGCGTGACGTAGTCCTATAAGCCCAGAGGGCACTCGGCAGTTCATCCACCCATTTGCCTTTGGCCGCTCCTAATCGGGTTTTGAGGTGCTGCAAGATAGTACGATTTGTAACTTCCGTTTGTCCATTCGCTTGGGGGTTTCCTACGGAAGTGAAGAATTGTATGATGGAAAACCCCTCACACCACTTTTTTAATTTGGAACCTGAGAATTGTGCTCCGTTATCTGAGACGAAGGCTTGTGGTATTCCAAACCTACAGATTATATTCTTCCACACAAAGTTTATTACGTCTCTTTCGGCTATCTTAGCTAAAGGTTCAGCTTCTACCCACTTTGTGAAGTAATCGACGACCACAAGAAGGAACTTTCTCTGCCCAGTAGCTATGGGAAATGGTCCCACGATATCAATTCCCTATTGTACAAAAGGCAAAGGGCTTTCTAAGGGTTGCAAGAGCGTAGCTGGCCGATGATTGATATTCGCGTGTTCTTGGCATGCACGACAGTGTCTTACCAACTTTTCTGCGTCACGCCTCATTGTGGGCCAAAAGTACCCTTGTCGCAGAGCTTTATGGGCCAATGCCCTTCCTCCTAAATGATTCCCACAAATTCCTTCGTGAATCTCTCGAAGTACGTAGTTAGCATTACTGGGAGCAAGACACTTCAAGTATGGTAAGGAGTAGCCCCTTTTGTACAACTCATTATCTACTATTGTAAATCGAGCGGCTCTTATCCGAAGCTTTCGGGCTGTAGAAGGATCTTGTGGTACGCTTCCTTGTACAAGGAAACTGATGATTTCATCTTTCCAGCTCGGTTCACCCTCTCCAGTGCACAAAATGTCAAGAGTTGGTCCCTCCGCCTCTTCTTTAGTAATGGCTAGAAAAGTGACCCTTCTACTGTCAATATTTGTCATAGAACTTGCCATCTTGGCTAACCTATCTGCTACTTCATTCTGGGCCCTGGGTATCTGCTTTATCTCATAGTTCTCTAGACGCGAGAGCAGCTCATTAACCCGGAGCACATACCTGGCCATTTTCTCCTCCTTAGCCACATAAGTCCCTTGAAGTTGGTTAACCACAAGCTGGGAGTCACTGTGCGCTATCAACCTCTTTGATCCTGCAGCTAAGGCTAGCTTTAATCCTACTATAATAGCCTCGTACTCTGTTTCGTTATTTGATGCCGAAAATTGAAGCCTTATGGAATACTGAAACTTGTCTCCATGAGGATTTTCTAACAATATTCCGGCTCCACTTCCTGATGCAGTGGAAGATCCATCGACAAACAGTGTCCAAGTGGGGCTGGAACATTCTGCCTCCATTATCTCCATTTCTACTATGAAATCTGCCAGAACCTGGGCCTTGACCGCCGGGCGCGGTTGGTACTCCAATCCGTACTCGCTCAACTCCACCGCCCATTTGACCATCCTACCAGATGCCTCAGGGCTGGAGAGTACCTTCTTCAAGGGATGGTTGGTCAACACTACTACTTGATGAGATTGGAGGTAAAGACGTAGTTTCCTTCCTGCAATGACTAGTGCCAGGGCCAATTTCTCGATATTGGTGTATCGAAGTTCTGCTCCCTGCAATGTTCTGCTCACGTAATATACTGGCTTATGCTCGCGTCCTTCCTCTAAGGTTAGCACTGCGCTGATTGCTTCGGACGAGACTGCTAAATAAAGGAACAACGTATCTCCTTCACACGGTTTTACAAGTAAGGGTGATGTGGTTAAGTACTTTTTCAAGCTGTCGAAGGCTTGCTGACACTCGTCCGTCCATTCGAATCTACTTCCTTGTCTGAGCACTTTGAAGAATGGCAGGCCTTTATCTGCCGACCGAGAGATGAATCGATTAAGAGCGGAGATCCGTCCTGTTAACTCTTGTATTCCTTTCAACGTCTTCGGAGGTGACATGTTTAAAATTGCATTGATCTTCTCGGGATTAGCTTCTATCCCTCTAACTGAGACCATATAACCTAGGAATTTCCCTCCTCCGACCCCGAATGTGCACTTTTCGGGGTTCAACCTCATTTTATACTTTCTTAGAATGCCAAAGCATTCTCTGAGATCTTCGGTGTGGGTTGAGGCCTGTATGCTCTTGACAAGCATGTCGTCTATATATACTTCCATGTTGCGCCCGATTGTTTTTTCAAACATCTTGTTTACCAACCGTTGGTAAGTTGCCCCTGCGTTCTTTAATCCGAATGGCATCACCTCGAAGCAGTAAATCCCTCGATCAGTTACAAAGCTTGTTTTTTACTGATCCTCGGGTGCTAGCCGAATCTGATTGTAGCCTTGATATGCATCCAAGAAGCTGAGCATGGGTCGTACCCGGCGGTGGAGTCGACCAATGAATCAATCCTTGGCAACGGGAAAGAATCCTTAGGGCATGCTTTATTCAGATCAGTGAAATCTATGCACAAACGCCACTTGTTTCCTGGCTTCGGAACGAGCACGACATTTGACAACCACTCTGGGTACATGACAGGGCGGATGTACTTAGCTGTTAATAGCTTCTTTACTTCTTCACTGATATGTTTGCTCTTCTCGAGACCGAACGTTCTTTTCTTTTGTTTAATTGGTTTTATCTTTGGATCTGCTTTGAGTTTGTGGAGTGCATACTCCTGGGGTATTCCGGGCATTGCTTCATCTTTCCAGGCAAACACATCTGCGTTATTTCTTAGAAACGTTGTCAGGGCTTCTTCTAAATTAGTTGGCAGGCCCGTTCCAACCTTGACCTTGCTCTCGGAATTTCATGGTATTATTTCTATACTTTTCAGTATTTCTGCGGCTTTAAGTCTCTCGTCTCTTCCCGATTCGCTCTCAACAACATGAACTCGCTGTTTTCCGGATGATGCTCCAACTTCTTCTTACTTCTGGGTGATGAGTCCTTTGAGGCAGCCTGCCTCTTTCGGTGACTTGTTGTCCCCTGCAAGGTGATGGCATGACATTCTCTCGCCAATCGGCTATCACCGGTTGCCTCCCCTATTCCTTCGAGTGTGGGAACTTAAGTTTCATGTGATACGTAGAGCCTATTGTCTGAAACAAATTTAAGCTAGGTCGTCCCAAAATAATGTTGTATGCTGACGGAGACTTAACTACGAGAAACCTCACCATCTTTGTGGTTCTTAGTGGGTAAGACCCCAAGGAAAGGGGAAGCGTAACCTCTCCTAATGCCTCAACTACCTCCCCCGCAAATCCAACTAGAGGGGTATTTACCGGGGCTAGTAGGGCATTGTCAATTCCCAGTTTTACAAAAGCGCTATAGAAAATGATGTCCGCAGAACTTCCTGAATCTACTAGTATCTTTCTCACCCAGAAATTGGAAATGGTGGCGGAGATGACTAAGGCGTCATTGTGTTCCCCACGAGGGAACTCTAGGTCACTGTCACCGAACGCTATATCTTTCTTTGACTGGACTATCTCGAGCATGGTGTGCGATATGGTATTGACCGCAGATGGAAGTTCTTGCACCGCTGCGCGAACCAAGGTTTTTCTCGCCCTGTTTGAATCCCCACATGCCGGGCCTCCAGAAATTACTGCGATGACTCCTCCAGTAGGCAGGTTCTCCTCTATCCTTTCGGGTCGTTTCCCTTGGTCCTTGTTCCCTCTCAGAGGGCTGGGCTTGCGCTGGAACTCTGGGCGCTTATTGTCCTGCTGATTTCGTGACTTATCCACGAAACTACCCAAGTATCCTCTCTTGATGAGTTTCTCTATTTCTGCTCGCAGGACAAAACAGTCTTTTGTGGTATGGCTTTTGTCCTTGTGAAAACGACAATACTTGTCAGATTGCTGTCTTTTCGAGTTCTCTTTCATAGGGCGTGGGGGCTGCAAAAGACCTTGCTTCTCGGCTACTACTAATATGTCCGTCAAGCGTGAGTTCAGCGGGATGTGTTGGAGATGAGGGCTCTGAGTTACCCGCCTTTCTTCTTTCTTGTCTCCAAATTTCTCATCCTCTCTCTTTCTTTTCCCAAGATAACGAGGTTCTACTGCTTCTTCGATGCGAATATACTTTTCTGCTCTTTCAAGTAATTCTTCTAAAGTGCTAGGGGGTTTTCCCGCTATTGACTCTTTGAATCTCCGGTGACGAAGGTTTTGCTGCATGATTCCTGCCAGTAAATCGTGATTGACGTGCGGGACCTCATGAACGGCCTGAGTGAATCGCTGTACGAACTCTCTCAGGCTCTCTCCCTCTCTTTGGACTATGGTGAACAAATAAGATGCTGTCTTGGGATATTTCCTATTAATGGAGAATTGTTGAAGAAAACGTCTGGTGAGTTCATCCAGGCTGCCTACTGTCCCCGGGGGTAGCTTGTTGAACCAAGTAAGGGCTTGTCCTGATAGGGTAGTTCGAAAGATTTTACAGTAAGCAGCATCGCTGATGTCATAAAGGTCTGTCTTAGCATAAAATTTGTCGAGGTGATCTTGTGGATCCCCTTCTCCTTTATACTCAGGTAGGTTTGCTATCTTTAATCCAACCGGCAGCATTTCTGCTAGTACAGCTGTGGTGAAAGGGCTACGTCGTGCAGGTGAAATTGCAATTGCAACCTCTTCTCCTCTCTTGGCGTGGAGTTTCTGATAAGAAGGAGGTGCCTGGCTATGAGCCTCGTCATCTTGGAGTGCAGTCCCTTTCTTTAGGTTTGTCGGCGGCACGTCGTTGGTTCCGACTACCTCTCTCTCTGGTAAGATTCTCTCTGAACGATGCGAATGGGCTCCTTCACCGTGCGCTCCCCTGTTCTCGTTGTACTGCTGCCGAGTTGCGAGGTATCGCGCCACGGCTTTGGCTGCAGCCCTAGACGCTGCTTCCTCCATCATCACCTTCAGAACCTCGGACGTGATCAGGAACTCCTCCTGCTGCGGGCGAGGTGGAGGAGGGCGCCCATGCTCCTCTGGAGCGTCATGAGTCGTACGCGACCGTGTTTGCATTCTCAGTGATCAGGTGGCAGGTGTTCCCACAGACGGCGCCAAACTGATGCTACACGAAATTCAGGTGATAAATCTGCCCGGGTGAACACGTTAGTATGAGAGGATATCCGCTACTTTCGCGTCCACACCAATAAATCTCGGGGTCGCCACCTATGTCACGAATTGAGGTTAGAGGTATCGAGGGATACCCAACAAAAATAAATCCTCCACTCTCAAATTAGCAAACACCCCAAAATATGTATTCTCAAAAGCTAGATACTTATGGAGCATATAATGAGATAATGTGAGTCCCCCTTTAAAATGGTGGGATGGCTCCTATTTATAGGCTTCCTAGTTGAACCATGAGCTTAGATTATCTTGGGCTCTCTATTAGGCCTAATCCTTAATTTATGGCCCAATCCAATCTCCACACAATTAATTATGCCTAACTTTACAAAAATAAACCATTTTTTAGACTAATACCCATCAATAACCATAGTCAAGACAACACAAATCTTAGAGCTTATTGATAAATTAAACAAAACTACATAGTATATATGTATTCAAACGAGTTAACATTTTGACGTAATCTCTAGGTACCTATTAGTTAAGTAAAAAACTCGTTCGAAAATATGTTGGTAGAGAGAATTGAACATCTGATCATTGACCAAACATTCACCCTACTCCACCGACTCGAACACCTGTTTGAGATGATTTTGATATATTTTCTCGACATTTATCATCAAAACTTAATTGGTTATTTACTTTCAAAATCTAGTTATTCTTAATTTCCTTATAAGAAGTCCATGACATAATATTAAAAATATTTTATTAAATTTGTCCTTAGTTTAGTGGAGTTTCAATGGTACTTTCTCAATTTATTCAAAAGTTAGACCCAACAGCATAATAATGTGAATGCCGTAAGATTGCTCGAGCTTCTCAGTACCACTGTCTGACCCATTTTTGGACCAGCAGTGTTCTCAAACAATATCTCTTGCAACGAAACAATTAGAATCGATCATCGAGGCACGCGTTACCAATCCTGTTAAATTAATAGATGTTTGATTTCCACAACTTTGAGTTAAATTTATAGATAATTTTTTAAAGTCCTATTTAATGGATGAGATTATACGCAGTTTGATTTTATTTTTCAATATACCTGGAGATCAATTACATAAGTTTTGATATATTTTCTCGACATTAATTCAGATTAAAGAAAAATTTATAGAGCCAACTAATAATTTCTTTTGCATTATTGTGACCCTATTTTTGCAATACAAGTATATGCTCACAGATGACTATCCTAGTATAAAAAGATGGTACGACGGTTTTTTCATCTATAGATGTAGCTATTGTTGTTGCTCAAAACATTAACCACCAATGGACTATTATAAAAATAAAAGTCGATATTTACTATGAAAACATTATTATCAACAAATAGAATATCAATTTATATCTTAGTGTCGAGTAGAATGAACATAACCAATATACCACATAACAAAAGCATGAGCATGGGAATAAGATCTTTCCAAATGACAAATGTTCGTAAGTAGAATTACGGATTGTTGTCGTTTGGAACATCACAAGACTCATGCTTGTGCTTTTGTTACATGATATTTTGGTGTTATTCATCCTTGTGGGGATACAAATTGATGCTCTTTCTTATATGATAATAATGTTTTCACAATAAACTCCAACTTTTATTTTATAAAAGGCTTTCGAGGATTATTGTTTGGGACAACACCAATATCTCCAACTATGGCAGAAAAATTATTCATACCAACTTTAGACACTATGAAAGTCAGTTTTGATAATGGACCTTGTATTGCCAGAACGAGGTTTACAACAAAGCAAAGGAAATTCTTGATTGTCCCCATAAATTCTTCTTTCACCTTGTAACTAATTTTCAAGAATATCGAAAAATAAAATCAAATTTCCTACAATCTCATGAATTAAATATGTCGTAAAAAAATCTTTATAAATTTAATTCAAAGTTGTGGTAACCAAATTTCTATCAAGTTAGTTGGATTAGTAATGTGTGTCTCAATGATCGATATTAATGGTTTCGTTGCAAGAGAATTAATGTTTGAAAACACTGCTGGTCCAAAATGGGCCAAACAGTGCCACTAAAAAGCTCGAGAGACCATACGACATTCATGTTAGTAAGTCACTTGTGTCCAAATTTTGAACAAATTAACCAAAGTACCATTAAAATTCCGCTAAACAGTGCCAAATTTAATTAAAAAAATTATTAATATTATGTCATATTTATAGGTATTGCAAGAGCCAACTACCTTATTGAAGACGAATTTCAGTTAACGTATGATAAGTAGAAAATGCTCGACTAAAAGGAAAAGAAAACTTTTAAGTCGTGTTTTTCGTGGTTTTCCCATGTTAGAACTTCCGTACCAATTCGGTTTATCCGGAATGGAACCCGATAGAATTCCTCATGGACTGATTGAGAGCTGGTTAATTTCTTAATGCTTGTTCCAAGTTAGAAGCTTTAGTAGTGTCTGAATGCGAAAGTTTCCTTTGGATGATGATTTGATGCCAGATTTACATTTATACATATACAATCTTAGTACTTGTTTCAGTAGAATTTATGCTAGTATAAGGGTAGTACCCTAATCCTAAATCCAAAAATCCCAAGATCTAAAATTGCTTCGGACATGCGGGGTCTAAGTACATTGGGATCCCCTTCACATGGCTTTGGTATCAATCGTCTATGCTCGCCCAATTATATACTGACCCGAGCAAGTGGGCCATTGTCAGGGTGGGATTCCTATAATGACATAGGAGAGCTGGGCACTAATAATTAGACCAGATGCCTGGACGGAGAGTGCTCGGCAAGAGGCCCTCTTGTTGCCCGGAGAGGTTGGCTAGTTAAGTGCTCCGTAGACGAGAGTCCATGGTTCTCGTAGAAGTGCAGCATTATTCTCATCCTAGACAAGAGCTTATGGTCGATTTTGACGACATGCCCAAAGGAAGAGCAAGGCCGGGCCGAATATCCGGTGTTTCAAAAAAATAAAATACACACACTATGTAGAGTAAATCGGAAATTCGATATATACATATATACCAATGGATTGTGAGACG
The DNA here is from genome assembly GCF_025594145.1 of Primulina tabacum. Lineage (NCBI taxonomy): Eukaryota > Viridiplantae > Streptophyta > Magnoliopsida > Lamiales > Gesneriaceae > Primulina > Primulina tabacum. Next base: position 7,002,202 of record NC_134557.1, read on the forward strand.
AATATCTTATTTGGGTCACACATGAAAAAATATTATTTTTTATGCTAAAAGTATTATTTATTATTTTAAATATGTGCATGCTTAATCCGTCTCACAAGAGACCTACAGTTGATTTAACATTGATTAGTCAGTTTGTTTAGATAAACTTAATTTAGGAAAACCTGGAATCTTTAACACATATCGATAGATTGTCATGATAAACCCAAAATAAGTATATTTTGATATAATTAAAAATGTAAAGATTGTTAAGTAGTAAATAATAACGAATGAGACATAAAAAGTAGACTTGTCAAAATGGGTGAGGTCTGTCGGACTGGCCCTAGATTGATAAAATAGCATACCGTTTGGAGACGGGCCAAACGGGTTGAGCCCATTTGGGTTGCGGGCCAAGACAGCCCGCCAGATTACTGTGACCCGTCTAACCCGCGGCCCAAAGTGAATTGGGCTGTGTTGACCATTTAAAGGCCCGCCAAAATAGCGGGCTGGGCTGCCTAATGGCGGGTTGCCGGCGGGTGGCGGGCTGGCATGTCTAATAAAAAATGGAAACTATTATTTGTATCCTGAGAAGGGAGAACAATATCGATCCCGGAGTGTTCGTCATCCCCACCGAGCTCATTAATGGTGTCTCTAGCTCTCCTTGATGCTTTGCGTAACCATGTCGCACCCCTTGGCAATTCTTACAAACACGTATATATCAAATCTTTAAAACACCAAAAAATTTTATATACTCATAGCTACCAAAGATTACTAGCAAATATCAAAGAATAATCTTGAGGATAAAGCGGGTTTTTTTTATCTTGTTTAAATTTAAATTAAAATAACCCTTATTTTTTTATTTATCTCGTAGATTAAATTTTGGATTAAACTTTGAATTTGTACTAAATAAATCTGAATATAAAAAATGTACCGCGGTCTGTTTTTGTGTTATGATTTTTGTCAATATAGAAAAAGCAAAAGACAATTCACTTACTTTCATTGCACGATTCAAAAGAAGGGTGTACGTGGGATTTCCTGAACGGAAGATCGTGGAAGCGGATGTCTCTCCGGCGACGTCGGAGGCAGGGTTGTTGGCGTCAACCTTATATGCGGTTCTCAGAGTATCCATGGTCCGACAACGGGTCGGCCACCTGCGCACATATGACGCCGTTGTGTGCTGTGGTCTTCAGCAAGAAATCGCTGGCCCATTTCATGCGGATTGCGGCCACCGCATTTTTCAGCTCCCCAGCTACGCACATGTTCCTGCCAAGTCTATGATGCTTCACGACAGCAATGTGGCGTTGAACACCGTGGGGAAGCCGAATTTGGTGTTGTCTCGAGTGTCATAGTATCCTCCTGTCATATCGACCTGAATGCAATGAAGTTTCTCAGAAAAATCATCCCAATAGGTTTACAGTACATCAGTAAAAATGTTTAGAAGTGTGACAAATTATACTCCGGCGGAGGCGTCGTCATGCAAGGCGGAGTCTCTGAGCCATCGGATGCGTTGGTTTGGGTGAGTTTTCCCGAGCGCTGGCCTTCGAAGAAAAGGATGCTTTTTCTGAGTTTGTCGCTGTAGTGTGTCCCGCGGCGGCGGATTGGTGATGAAAGAAGAGGGGGAAGAGCGGCCGAGATGGATAGGAAATTTTCCGGGAATTGGCGAGGAAATAGAGCCATTTGGTTCAACAGTTGGCACAAAAATAAGAGTGAAAATTTATTAGGGGTTAAATGGACCGATAGTAAATCTGACAAGTGGCGAATGTTGATTGGATGCAGTGGGATACCAATTAGTGAGAAGTTGATTGGTCAGAGATGGTTTGACTGCTTGAGGTGAATCACGGTATAAAAATTAAGTGTTTTTGGTTTTTCTTAAAAAAAAAATTGTGTTTTAATCCAAAATTTTGTTTCAAATTTAGGATTTTTGTGTCGAATTAGCTTTAAACTATTCGAATTAGTTTTTTGAATATAACCATAATGTATGATTTTGCCAAATATTTGTTAAAAAATTAATAAATCTCGTCTTGTATTATTTATTATCTTTAAATAATATTACGGGATCTATTCAAATTTCCTAGCTTATCAGTCCGATAGATGAGCATAATATTCCATTAATTTGCAAGTTTAGTTTCTCCTAACTGGAATAGAAGTTAGAGAAACAAAAATATTCGATTTATCCATGAGCAGATCTCTTATTACACCGTCTCACGTGTTTATATCCATGAGACGCGTTGATCCAACTCATGTAATGAGAAATAATGTTTTTTAATGAGTTATTATGTTCAACAAAATTAACGCTGATAGGTTTTTTTTGTTCATTTACAGAATGCATGAGGAGTTCTGTACATTTTTAGTTTTCCAGTTCAGTAGCTAAGGTCAGGTCAGGTGGAGAAAAAGGAATCGTGCCAAAAATAGAATACAGACACCAATAATTGAAGTAAAACTTTGAATACCCAAAATCTTTCATAGACGAAAGAAACAAATTTAATGGCATTGTTGGAATTTGGAAAAATGAGACTGCTCCATAATAAAATTGGCCCGAATATAAATTACTGGTATAAATCATTATAATACGTATTGAGCAAAATAAATTGACAATATTTGAAAGGTTTCTCGATTTGAGTTTTATTTACTAAAATTGAACTAAAATTATTAAAAAGTTTTTAGGCATGCTCGAACTAGCTAGCCTGCCAACAATCTGTGTTACAGGTCTGCTTCATTACTTTAATATTGCATTATTATTATTTTCACGTATTGAATATCATCCACGTGCATGCATTAAATGCAATAAATAGGTTAAACATTATAATTTAATGTGGTAACAATTAATGGCTTAAGATATAAACTATAGGCAATATTTTTTTGTTTCATATATAATTAAATTAATTTAGTATTTTAATTTGTATGTAATCTATGTCATATATATGTATATATAATTAATGGATAATCTTATTATTATTTTTTAAAAAAATATTACCCGAGTTTTTTGTAAGTCTGGCAGTGAACATTTTTTTTTTTTTGGAATTATTTGTTGTTTGTTATTATCCATTTTCGGTTCTATATAATGAGCATAAATTTGTAAACATTTTATTAAGCAAGAAATAAAATCTCATTTCATTTTTTTCCCGCTGTTTCTTGTCCATTCATTCTGTATTGACAAATTTTTCACTTATCTTTTTAATTTCATTTCATAAAATTTAACTTGATTCCGTTCGGTTAAGCAACTCGTTCCAAATTTAACTTAAATTAAATATGAGCTTAGAAAGGTACCTATATTATGCGGTAGAGTGTCCGATTTATGATATGTAACGTTGAGAAAACCAGAATTCAAGGTGGTTCGATGATCGAGTTTTCAATATTGTCAAGATCCATAATCAACCCATATTTCAGACATTTACAACCAAACGAAGCCCACTTGCAAAAAAACTAAATTAAATCTCCAGCAGTGAAGCCCGATATATTTTAAATTTTTGGGCTGAAAATTTCTATTTTTATCTTCCTTAAATGGATCTATTTCCGAAAACGAGTTGTTGAATAAAAGATGAGTAGTGAATTAAAGGAAGTGAGAGTTGTCTCACATTGAAAAATGTGTCAAGAAAAGTATTCCTTATTAGCTCCAAGTTTGAGCTAAGGTTTTGAGCCCCTAGGGCTACCGGAAGTTTTTAGAAAGTAGAAGACGCTGATAGGCTGGGTCTCTGTCTACTGTGGTCTTTTGACCGTATTAATTTTTTGGAGAAAATTTACTTGGAAAATAATTTTTATTTTTGAAATAAAGACAAAGACTGCAACAGTGTATCCATTAGTTGCCTACAACATTCATAAGATATTTTTGCATAAATTTTCCTATTTCGTTCGTTGTTAGCAAGAGAGTGCTGCACTCTTAATTCGAAGTCGTTGTATTTTATACGAACAATTTCTTCTTGCGGATAAAGGACTTATCCTTGCCTTGACCTACTACTTACTGTTGTTGCTAACATTGTTCCATTGTCCAAGATCCATAATAAATACACTAGTTAGTATTTTTTTTCATCTACACATCAAAAGAGATTACATTAAGAAAAATATTATATCTTATTTTTTCATATCCTTTACAAAAATGAAAATTATCATTAAGCTGTATAATTGTGACTAGATTTTGAACATCCTAGCTACCAAACGTAATGAAGAAATTAAAGAGAAAAACCTTAATGAATGTCACTAGAGACATCGAAACATTACAAGTAGATGCATATTAATTAACAAAGTAGGCACACCTTGATATATATATATATATATATATATATAGTGATACTTCAATAATTTGTATCATAATGCACGGGAGGTTCGATATTTATGTTCGATTTTAAAAAATATATATATAAAATCCATAGTTACAAACTTCATCATTGATTTCCCCACTCTTGTCTTGTCAAATAAAAAAATTGGTAGCATGTACATGCATTTATAAATTTAAATTCAAGATAATACTTTAAAAATAATAATTTTTTTTAGAAATATAGAGAAACCGTCTGTGTCCACAAATGGACCCCGAACTCGAGTATAAATTCCACAGTGATTCCAAGTTTAAAATTCCACTTTAATTTCTTACATGTAATAATCACAAAAAAAAGACCGTTGCTTTATCCCAATTGGTCTCTCAAGTCAAGTAGGTAATGTGGGCGGGGCACATGAAGATATCTTCCACAATGACGATACAAGGCTTTTTGACCAAACTACATATGGCTTGTATCTTTCAATAGTGTACGCGTGGTTATTCATACACCAAACTCGTCTGCAGAATTAATGAAATGACGACGTTCAATTCTAAGGTTGGTATGAACTTAAATTAACACTATGTGTGCTTACGTGTTTGACCGGTAACTAAAATTTAGAGTTTATGCAAAACTGGTATATATTGCACCGCAAAGTTCGGAAACAAATGAATCTCTGATCAGGCTCAATCGAGTAGAAATTTGGTTCACGTGTTTGACAAACCCAATCTTTTTTAATACAAATCGAACTCGAGTTGACGGGAATATATTTTTATGCAAGAATTAATTAAGACTACAATATATATCAATAAACTGGTAATAAGTTTAGATTTGTGTACCAAGCCAATAATCCAAATGTTTGATGTCCAAATGCATATAATCCTATGTTGTTATCTTGTGCAGCCTATCATTATTATTTAATATTATTTGATTTTATTATTAGTAATAATTTTATTAATTAAGAAGATATAAAAATAAAAGAGGTAGCATGTGCCACTGGACACGGTCCATAGAAAGAAAGAGACGCGAACAAGCAAGCTTCATAAAGCTTCGTGGATTGGACACGTGTCATCGCACGAGCGGCTGTGCACATGGCTTAATACCTACCTTACCATGTGCCGCCGCGCAACAAATTAATATTTTAGTTTTCATGCATGCATTCCTGTGTATTATGTCCCGTTCTATTAACCAGTGTCAAAAATTTGTGTGAGACGGTCTCACGGGTCATATTTTGTGAGACGTATATCTTATTTGGGTCATCTACGAAAAATATTAGTTTTTATGCTTAGAATATTACTTTTTATTGTGAATCTCGGTAAAGTTGACTCGTCTCACGAGTCTCACAGATAAAGATTCGTAAGACCGTCTCACAAGAGACTTACTCATTAATTAATTAATTAACTTTATTTTTTTATGTTGTGTGTGGTAGATGATCTTTTTCCATTCTAGGAGGTGATTGGAAGATATACTCTTTAAATAAATTAATTTCAAATTTTGTGTAAAATATTTTCAAGGCACTAATATAATTTTAGGAGGTTTATAATTTGATTTTAAATTGGCGATCCCTGCAAACAGTTAAAGTCGTTACCCGTTAGGGACGTTTAAGTAGAAAATGGTAGAAGTTTGCTTCTGCTTTTCCTGACCGTTGCGTCGTTGAGCTCAAAGGATCTTTAATGAATGCATTACACAATAAAGTATAATAATTATTATAATTATAAACAATAAAAGTTCAAAGGTAGGGGGGCCTATCCCTCCAATGCTACATAAAAATTCATATGGCTCAAATATTTTGTTAATATATATATATTATAATTATAAACAATAAAAGTTCAAAGGTAGGGGGGCCTATCCCTCCAATGCTACATAAAAATTCATATGGCTCAAATATTTTGTTAATATATATATATATATATTTTGTTAATATATATATATATTGACACATATTCCATAGATGAATGCAAGTTTTTTCGAATTGTGCAGCTAAAATCACATATTCTTTTTTATCATTTGCCTTTAGAGAATGCCCATTTTCCAATATATACAAATTAAAAGTGATTTTATCCAAAAAAAATTCCAACTTATTGGTATTTCTTTGTTACCCAAAGTCGTTATCTTTCAATCACGTGTCTGTAAACCACATTAATTAAACAAAATATACTGGACAAGTTCTACGTGACAAGTTCGCTAGAAATGATGTTAAAATCGAACTTCCGACAATTTACCAAACGCTAACATACTCTATTAACTCGAACTTTAACTTTATTTGACATTTGAATTTTTGGGAAAACTTTGGAGGTGGGGAATTATAATGCGTTTACTATGTATACGAGAATGTGCATATTTGGGTGCGTCAACAGCGTATACATTGAGAAACAAAGCACGAGACTAGATACACTGTGCACAAAGAAACTAGTTTATGTTAATTAAAATATGTATATTTAACTCTGTCCTCTTCTTAAATATATTTAATGTTCGTATAAGTAATTAACAACTTAATTTAGCCTTGATATCCAACATTTCCTCGTACGCAAAAATTTATGTGAAACGGTCTCACGGGTCGTATTTTGTGAGACAGATTTCTTATTTGGGTCATCTATGAAAAATTATTACTTTTTATACTAAGAGTATTAATTTTTATTGTGAATATCGGTAGGGTTGACCCGTCTCACAGATAAAGATTCGTGAGACCGTCTCACAAGAGACCTACTCTTCCTCATATATATATATGCCATCGAACCCATATTCGAACTGGCTTCGAAACGAATCATTTATTTATTACGGCATATAATCGGTAACCACAAAAATGTGTTATTTAAGTTATTTTTTTAAAAAAAAAAACAGGATAGTAAAAGGATAAGAATGATAAATTGGTGATTTTTTTTTATTTTACAACATATTTGAATCGTTACTTTTACAAAAATTATTTATGTATATGGACTTTTACATATAAAATTAAAGAACCTCATTGCTAATAAATTTTTTATTTCAAAGTTAATATCATATGTCGATGATTGATCGATTATTAACATCTCATCCCTATCATAATAAGAAATACTCGGATAAAAAAGTCTATTAAGTCAAATATTTTAATTTGTAATTTTGGCGTCATATTATCATTATTTAATTCTGATGCAATAAATGCTAGGTTAAATTATTATGATTATAATTATTTAATGGGACGGTTCAAAATCTAAGGATGGGGCTTGTCGAGGATTAATAAATTTGTATTGCTGTTATCCATTGGAAAACCTCATCCACGTTGTCTTGTCATATTTTGAAACAAATCAATCTGAGCCGAACAATATCATGCTCGAATTTAACTCATTTACAATGCTCGAGCTCAGTGCGAGCTATTATCATGAGGATCGAGATCGGCTCGTTATAAAATTATCAAGCTCGTGAATATCTCAGGAACGACTTGTTAATAGCTCGTTTATCATGTGTTAACAAGTCTGGCTTGGGCTGAGCTCGTTTTTGAGCTCGTTAACAAGATCATTTTTTAACTCGTTTTTGAGTTCGTCCAATATTTTTAGCCAAAAAGTCAACTAAGATATGATAATTTAAGAGAATAACTAGACTTCTCATTTTATAGTCTTTCAATCGCTTTACTTAAGCTCAAAATTTCAATGTAAGATAATGCAAGTTATTATTGTAAATTCAATGCTCAACAAACTAGTAGAGCTCGATCTCGACATAAACAAGCCGAGCTCGAGTTAGCGAGCTTACGAGCCAAATTTTCTTAAGCTCTAGCTCGACTCAGTAAAATTGTATAACTCAAAATCGAGCTCAAACTCAGCTCGATAAGTTTAAGGAACGATCTCAAATATCCTTTTTACTGAGCCGAGCTTAAAGTAGCTCGTCAGCGGCTTAATTCTTTTATGTCCCTATGTACAATAATAATAGAGAAAAATTAAACTTTTGTTTATAAATTTTTTAAAAAAAAATTTAAATCGATGGGGAAAAATCGTAAAGCTTTGAAAAGTCGGGGGACTCAATTTACCTACTCTATAGTCAATTAAACTTGATTAATTGATCTATCTCTATAAATATCATTCGAATAATTCTAATTTTAATGCTTAAAACCATACTCCGGTTGCGTAAATATATGGAATCAGCTTATATAAATAAAATAAAAATACAAAAACATAAAAGTCAACAAAAAGTGATCTTTTTCGGATCCAGGTTTTTGTTGAGATTATTTTGTAGTGTTTTTAGGGATACATGGACATATAAATATTTTACCGTCATTTTCATCATATAACAAATGTATTATTTTATATTATAGAATTTATACGCGTTTATGATTTTTAAATGAGTCAAGAAAACGAAATAATTTTCTTTAAAGTTTTTAGCTAGAGTAATCAGAAAATTTATATTTTTACATTTCAAGCATCAGCAGCTTAACCCAACATTATCTTTTAGTGTATCTTGAAAAAAAAAGTGAAAAACTTATATTAAATCAAAGTTGGAAAAAATTTGTGTGAGACGGTCTCACGGGTCGTATTTTGTGAGACATATCTCTTATTTGAGTCATCCATAAAAAAAGAAAAACTTATATATTAAATTAAAGTTTAGCTAAATATATATAAAAAAGTGGAATAATTAATTGGACGGTGCCGATTATCAATATGTTAATTATGACAGGCGAAAGTGCTAACCTATTCTCCATGGCATCCCAAATCCAATCCAAAACGTTAAAAGGTGCCACATGTTTGCATTTAAAGACAAATTAAAAAAAAGTAGTCACAAAAAAATACACAAATTAAAAACGAAAAGAAAAAAAAAAGAGAGAAATTATAAATATGATACATTCATTATTCACACCTAAGTAATCGATAAAAATCGAACCTGTGACTTTGGCTACGATACCATTATAGGACTGATCGTTTGCTATTTTACCAAAATACATAGTTGGTGATAACGGTAAAACTCAATTATTTTAAACCGCACAACGGCTCAAACACTATGTTTCGATATAACAAGGAAAAGTACTCTAGAGTGATAAGAATATAGTGTTAATTAGGCATCGATTACGTATTTTAAGTGAAAGAATTCTATGCAAAATGAAATTACAATAAAAACCTTCAAATTTTTATACCATTTGAATTAAATCATTTGTTGTGTATACCTTTGAGCAGATGGTAATTCACGGATTATTAAATCTTTACTTACGCATGTTAAAATTAAAAGTGACATAAATTAGAAGAGTAGGTCTCTTGTGAGACGGTCTCACGAATCTTTATTTGTGAGACGAGTTAACCCTACCGATATTCACAATAAAAAATAATACTCTTAGCATAAAAAGTAATAATTTTTCATAGATAATCTCACAAAATACGACTCCTGAGACCATCTCACACAAATTTTGCCAAATAACAAAAGGTAATCTGTTAGTACACTTGATTAATAGCAGTACACTACAAGTGTAAATAGTATCTTTGTCGCTTATCATATCATATAATTTAAATAGGCATTTATAGATTTCAATTTCTTAGGTAAAAAATGTATTTTACTTCCGCAATAAATGTTATCTGTGAAATAATATCAAATATGTAATATTTGGTTTCGTTAATTTACAAAAACCGATGAAATAAAATACATTTTTCTTTATTTCAGAAGTAGTTCATTTCGAACGGGTTTTGCCTCCTTGACCGGTCAAAAATTTTGATTTTTTATTGACCACGACTTCAGTTTTGCAAAGTAAAATATATATTTTTATTTCAAGTACGTCTACTTTCGAAATGATATATCTATAATTTCATTTAATGTATGAAATATACAACCTAATTTCTACTAGTGGTGTAAACATATATTTTTTATTCAAAACAGGTGTCAGTCAGGTTCCGGAACGAGGATCCTTATTTGTTCTCATACCAAAGATTTACAGAAAAAAGCAATGGACCCGATTCTGATTCAAATCAAACAAATTTCCATGTTTCGAAGCAAGCGTAGATATAATTTGCAAGAACAAAAAGAATTACAAAATCACATAAATTTTGTTTTTCACTTTGTTTTTTTACAGAAATTTAAGTGCCAGCTTTGTCTTATGTATTATTAATTGAATTTTGAGGGATAAATGCATCCAGGTTCTCACAAATTGTGTAACATTTCCAAAAATTAACTTACGTTATTTCCCCCCACAAAGAAAACATTAAACCGCAGAAACCTATTTATTTAAAACCCAATTTACCTTACTCAAGAATCCAACTTCAAATCCGCCCATGTTTAGGACACAATAATGGGAAAAGCTAATGTCAAGGTAATAATTAAGGAAAATCTAATTGGATTTAGCCATTCACTAAGATGGAGATATTTATTTTAAATACTACATTAAAACTATATTTTAAAATAAAAAAAAAATTGTTACCGAACCATATTTACGAGTTTAAGCTTCCAAAAATATTGGTATATAAGTTGCTATTGAACAAATGCAATGAATTTTAAAATAAGTAAACTCAATCTCTTCTATATTTAATTTAAGTTGATCTTGGATTCTTATTTTTAAATTTTGATTGTTTCATTCCCCATTAACTGTATGTGTTTGTTTACCTTAATTAAAAAGTACGAGCCCTATGCTTTCATATTTTTCATTTATATGTGACAAAAAATATATTTATTATTTTTAATTTATACATATCCATTTACGTATGCATGCATAATTATTATCGACTGTATGTACATATTATTTTGTTCATTATAGGTTATATTATATAATAAAACATAGAATAATAATTCTACAATAAATTGATATAATAAAATATAGAATAATAATTCTACAATAAATTGATGTAAGTAGTAACAGAAGACAAGGTTCCTAAAACGAGGGAAACTTCAATTTTTTCCTTGACAATTTAAAGGAAAGTGAGCGATGGGGTTTCCATTATTTATTTTAGAAACTTCCCAAGATTCCGTATCAGTTTTTTCTTTTTCCTATTTCGGAAAATGTAAAATATTCAAATGTGAAATGGCTTGTTTTGTGGCTTCGTGTGATAAATTATTTTAATTTTATCATATATTAAAAAGCCATTGTTTTATTCTAAGTTTGCTGATTCTTTGTCTTTTAGTAAACTTTCCATTCTATATAAGCCTCAAATTCTTCTCACTCATACTGTTATTCAAGAACATATCATTTCACAAAGAAATGGCGATGGGAGATATGGCAAATTTATGGGGATACGAAGAGGTGAACCTCGAAAGCTATGCTTCGTTTCTTGATTTTTTTGGTCACTTTTTTGTCTTGAATTGAGTCCCATTTCAAAGTTATGGTTATTGTGTTTTGTGCTAAGTGACATTTAGTCTGAGATTTCAGTGTCTATGATGGCATTTTAATGCCCAAAGATGTTTAGAATTGGCTTTAAATCCAACATTCCTCTTGAGTCCCATTTTAATTGAGACTCAGTTGAGTTGTGTTTGGAGGAGGAAACCACCCCTGTATCCTTTGTGAGTGTAAGTGCAGATCTTGTGCAAGTAAAGTATTTCTATTTATGTGAAGCTTTGAATGTTTTTTGGGTAATGTCGGAATCTTTTGTTCCCCTCTTTTAAAAAATTTGTCTGATTCACTGAACAAAACTTGTTCTCCGTCTTTTATGATAGGAATCAACGTTCTTTTCTTCTGTTTAAAAATAGCTTCTCTTATTTATGCAGCATCATGAAGCAGAGCAACTGGGGCACAAGCTTCTTGTAACGTCCCTCGAAATCGAAAAGTTAAAGGCGGAAGCGAAGGAGGAAGTGAGGAAGAACAATGAGTTAATCTACCTACTAAAGTTTGCCTTAAGAGAAAGGGATGAAGCCAAGAATCAACTCCAAAACCTGCTCAACACCACCGAAAAGAACCTACCCTCCTCCATTCCCCATTTCCAAGTCGATAGCCCTGTCCCAAAACCTACAGCAAAGGCCAATTCAAGCGTAACAGAATCCAATAGTCTCTCAGAAACATACAACTACCACTCACACGGGTCCTCCCCTGTGGACTGCCTTTTTGATTCTGTCCCGTCACCTGAATTCACAAACATCAACTTTGTTGTCAGCAACAACCCTTTGGTCCAAGAACCAATGGGTACTATTCCTAACAGCCGCGTCGCGTCCGAGGTTATGCCAAGGTTCGACGAAGGCTCGTTTGTGATAGACAATCTTGTGAGGGGGAGACCTTTGCCTCAACAAGGGAGGTTTCTGCAGGCTGTTCTTGATGCCGGGCCACTTGTTCACACGCTTTTCATGGCTGGGCCGCTGCCTAGGTGGCGAAATCCTCCACAGCTTCAGCCGGCTCAGATTCCTCCAGTGTCAATCAAAGGATGTGACACCGATATTTTCGCTCAGAAACCGCCAGCTAATTCAGGACTTTTGCCTCAAAGATTACTAAATCTTCAGCCTTTCCCACAGATGTCTTGTGGGTCGTCCCAAGTTTTTTCAGCACCTATGTTGAGTTTCTCTAACGTGGCGTCCGGATCATGTCTGAGTAATAGTTCTGCCATGCCTTCTGGGTTAAATGTTAGTGCCTGTGTCCCTTTTGGTAAGAGACAGAGGCTATGCTAAATTGATAGTCAAGTTGTTCCAGCAATTTTTGTACATTTCAGTGGGGATTGGTGTAAATGCTGTAGTTTGATTTTGGTCTCAAGTGGATTAGGGTTTGAATTCTGTTAAATGTAGTTGATTTGAATGTTTGACAAGTTAAGGTTAACTTTTCTTCATCGTATCCTCCTTTTCAATTCAGTTTAGCTATCGTATACTAGAAAATCTGTATTGATAAATACTATGGTAAATAGACTACATGTACCAGTAGAATAAACAAAGAATCTCCATGACTGGTGGACGGCCTAGATTAAACATCATTCGGGATTTTGGTATTTGAGAAAAATTGAGCCATTGGATATCTATGCTTGGGACCCATTTTTTTCTCATAAAACATACTGGGCCAGCCCTGAATTGGGTTAGTCTTTTTAAATTCCCTCTCGTATCATTGGGCTGAATTCCAACCAATTTCTCATAACTATATTCCATGAACTTTTTATTGTTCAAAAAAAGATTATGTATTACACACAAGTATATATAATTCGTAATCCAAAGATGGAAGGATCGGGAAATAGTTGGATTTTATAAACTTGTTCAAACATTATTCTCAAAAAGCAGTAAAATCAATTTAAAGTTTAGCTCTCTAATAAATGGCAAATGATTTGGACCATGCGCCGACATCCACGAGAGAAAGAGCTTTTTTATCAATCATTCTTATACTTACATAAAGTTTAACACAATATCAGCTTTTCTATATCACCTTAATTTTCATATATGGGACAACTACATCATTCCCCAATTCCATTCACACACATGAAAAATCCATTCACACACAAATCAATATTTTATGTATATATATATAATATATTATATAATCCAACATGTAATCCTCGTATAAAACAAAAAACAAAAAACAAAATATTTCTGTTAAGATTATACTATTATCCGCGAAATCTGAATTTGACTAGGACTTAATCGCCAATTCGTTCTATCCCCCTCTATAAATAGCAACCCATACTACAATCCACGTTAAAAAAAATACAGTTTAGATTTCATTTGTTCTCTGCTTTCCAAAAACAAAGAAGATCATATGGAGATTGATTTGTCACCAAAGTTGGCGAAGAAGGTGTACGGCGGAGACGGCGGCGCTTACTATGCGTGGTGTCCCGATGAGCTGCCGATGCTGCGTGAGGGAAACATCGGCGCTGCCAAGCTTGCTCTTGAGAAGAATGGATTCGCTATGCCTCGCTATTCCGACTCTGCCAAGGTTGCTTATGTTCTTCAAGGTATCATTCGAAAACTTTTGTTTAATTAAGACGTGGGTTTAATTTGCTTTTGCATGCATCATATGTTATTGTTGTGTGAATGAAATCACACCGTTTCCAATTGAATTTAATTAAAGAATACAAGCAATAATCATGCGAAAACAATTCTTCAATTCAACCGACAATTACATATGTTATTGTTATGTGAATGAAATCACACATTCAAATTACTTTACAAATTTATATTTTTCCTAAACTAAATCTTATAATTATATAAAATATGTCGATGTATAATTCATCTTTTGTGGCATTTGTAATTAATTCAAAGTTTTTTCTTCGAACATATTGCTAGTAATATTTTATTTTTACTTTAAATCATTCGATTTTCACTCTTTGTTTTTGCTTTATTATTATTTGAAAATACAATTTTAGTAGAATTCTCAATGTTGTTGGCTACTAATATTTTCAAATCCAAATTCTATATTTTTTTCCCGCTGCCAAAACAGATAATAAATGTTTAGTTGTCAATTCGTCCAATTTATGCGAATGTTAGATTCATTTTTTAATATTTTATCCTATGAAATCTCGATCGTCAATAATTTTAATCTAAACCGTTTTTCCCCTCTGAATTGTGTTATGTAAGGTAGTGGAGTCGCCGGAATTGTCCTCCCCGAAAAAGAAGAGAAAGTTCTCGCAATCAAGAAAGGCGACGCCTTAGCCCTCCCGTTTGGCGTGGTCACATGGTGGTACAACAAACAAGACCCCGAACTCGTAATCCTCTTCCTCGGAGACACCTCGACCGCCCACAAGTCCGGCTCCTTCACCGACTTCTTCCTTACCGGCCCCAACGGCATCTTCACTGGGTTCTCCACCGAGTTCGTGGGCCGTGCATGGGACTTGGATGAAGCCACCGTCAAAACCCTAGTCAGCACGCAATCTGGTAATGGCATAGTAAAGCTCAACCCCGGAATCAAGATGCCCGAACCAAAGAAAGAACACTACAAGGGCATGGCTTTGAACTGCGAGGAAGCTCCATTGGATGTCGATATCAAGAAAGGAGGAAAAGTTGTGGTTCTTAACACGAAGAACCTGCCGTTGGTCGGGGAAGTCGGGCTCGGCGCAGACCTTGTTCGGCTTAATGGCAATGCAATGTGTTCCCCAGGGTTTTCCTGTGATTCTGCGTTGCAGGTTACCTACATCGTGAGGGGAAGTGGCAGGGTTCAGGTGGTTGGAGTTGATGGGAAGAGGGTTTTGGAGACAACAATTAAAGCTGGCAATCTTTTCATCGTTCCTAGGTTCTTTGTGGTGTCCAAGATTTCTGATCCCGAGGGCATGGATTGGTTCTCTATCATAACAACTCCCAAGTAAGTGTCTGTTGAATTTATTTAGTTTACTGCCACTCTCCTTTCGACTCAAGTGGCACCAAATGTGTCAAATAGTGATACATTATCTTGATTTGTAGAAAATTCATGTGATTGTGTGTTTGAAATTGCAGCCCAATATTCACTCATCTGGCTGGAAGGACCTCAGTTTGGAAGGCGCTGTCTCCTCAAGTGTTGCAGGCATCTTTCAATGTACCTGCGGATGTGGAGCAAAAGTTTAGCTCCAAGAGAAAGGCTGAAGAGATCTTCTTCCCTCCGCCAAATTAAATTCGCCAACAATTAATCTCTTCCCATTTTGTTTAATTCAGTAATAATTTTGTTTAGCAATAACCGTTAGGAATTGGAACACTCTATTATTTTGTTTCTTTTATTTTCAGTTTAGATTATTAAACTTTCTCATTTTCATTTTTAAATGGATGCTAGCTATTAAATTATTTTATCATAGTTTTTTCGGGATGTTCGAAAGTTTAAAATAATAATTATTATTTCTTTCCACCATAATTCTTTTGCACCGTCGATACTATATGTTTCGTGTGGTTAATAAGTTATAAAATTAATTATGTGAAGCCATCGTCCTCTGGTAAAACTCAAGTATGAGTGCTTTTCTTGCATGATTAACGATGATCACCAACTGATCAGGATCCACTGGTCCACAAAGCTGATATTTTTTTAACCTTCAGTAATTTCGTTGTATTATGTTGCATAGTTTTGCCTGCAAGCTGCGGCAAATGTTGCCAAAAAATATTCGGGGCATGGTCGTGTACTTTGACTCAGACAACTCCGTCTCACCAAAAAGAATGGCACAGCTTCTCGGTCAGTCTTTCAATCCTGCTAATTCAGAGATTAAAAATGTAATTTTTCAGGTTTGTTTTGCTATCTCTTTCTTTACATCCGTTGTTTTTCCAAACAATTATTAGAAGGAAATCAAATAAATTTCTGATTCAGTCATCTAGATGCCCATTGCTCTGGATTTATCGTTGTAAAAATTTTTTGCAGTTGTCTTTCCATTCATTTGACAACAGCATATGACTCAGTTGATACTTGATAGTGAATATATCCAGAGTCTAGACACAATTATGTTGGCAGAGAGTAGAATCCATATAACATGTCACAGGAAAAATCAATAACTATTTCTATTTTCATATATTTAATCCTTTTGCAGGTTAACCAAATTCTTGAACGGCAATGAGCAGCATGGTGCATTACTCTGTATTTGACATCTAAACTCTACTGGATCTGCTTCATCAGTTGTTGCATGATTTGAAATCTCAGGTTTTTTTGATGCAACATCGTTTTATTTTTTCACATATTCTTATGTTTTAATCTGCTTATTTTTTAGCCTCTGGAATATGATTTCGTTGTATGTATCAATAAAATTTCATTCAGATGTGTTGCCAAGTCAGGATGCTTATAATTGATTCACTTTCATCCCTTATATCCCCAGTTCTTGGAGGTAGGGGTGCGCGCGGGTCGGGTTTTCGGGTACCCGAAATGATCGAGTATTTACCCGACAGTCGGGTACCCGGAAAAAAAAATTTTCGGGTACACCAACTCGATCATTTCGGGTACCCGGTTTTTTTCTGAAAAAATATATATTTTTCACCTTTCTTAAAATATCACGTCATTATATCGAGTTATGGCTATTCATTATATCATATTATGACTATTAAATTAAAAAAACACATGTTTTTTTCACATTTCACAAAATATCATGTCATTATATCATTTTATGATTAGTCATTTGTCATTATATCGGGTTATGACTAGCCACAAAAAATACATGTATTTTTTAAATAAATAGACGGATAGACTCATAAATTTTTTAATAAAAATTTTTGGGTACCCGATCGGGTATCGTTAAAATACCCGAATCCGAACGCGAAAATTATTTTCGGGTATTGGGTACCAAACAAACCCGTTTTTTTAAAAAACAAATACCCTACCCAATTGGGTCGGATCGGGTACCCGATACCCGAAAATAAACGTCCACCCCTACTTGGAGGTGGTGGTGCACATGGTATATATGTTCCATAAACACAATTGACACTTCATTATCTAGTATCGATACCTTCAAATTTCTTATGAATCAAAATTGTGTTTCACACTTTCTGTGTTTTTAGATAAACACTGAATAAGTACTTGTACCATTTGTGCATATAATTATCCCAAATAAATGAGTTGTACAAGTATATTTTAGGATAGAAAGAGTGTCCTTGTCTTTACCAAATAAGATTGTTTAATATTTTCTGTATGTCTTAAGAATTTACTAACCATACAAGCTTGGGATGTACAAACTGAGTGTTGAAAGGCTAGAGGCGCAAAGGAAATTTTCATATGGGTAAAATTGTGCCTAAAAGGACTTTTGTGTCGTGGGTTTTATAAGGGCATGCCATAATGGTTTCTGCTCGATTCTTGTTAAAGGAGCTAGCACATGAGCATAACATTTCTGTATTGGTACCTATGTATTGAGTTATATTTCTCTTTTGCTTTGCACTGTTGTGTTCTTTTTTCTTGCTCGAAGTTTTTCTATTTCAAATGATACTACAAATCCTATCTGCCTGTTGAAGCTGACTATTTGTGATACCACGTCTTAAAAAATAAAGATTTAAAATGAGTTTATAACGGGGTACAATGGACTTCTATAACAACTTGAGATAATCATTTTCGTAAAGCGAGGACCAATACGAAGTAGTTGCTATAGGGACTCATTGTGCAGTCACGCAGGCGCGGGCCCGGGCTCGGGGAGTGACAATTGTAATTTGAATAGAAATAAAATTTTATACAATTCACAGAAGAATCAACCTGGCCTGGATTGTGTTAATTAAACTGGTGGATTGCATAAATTTCTAAGAGAAATAGCCGCATCGATCTATAAAATGGTAAACTATATTACTCCATATGGTCATGGATATATCGGACTAATTTAGAAATATTAATGAGTCAGATTAGTCATTGCAAGCCAGCCAAGTCTCAAAAAGACCTTAATTAATGCAGATTGCTATCCTAAATAGAGATGGTAGCCTGTATGACAATTAAAAACTTCTGTTGAACGAGCTGCCTCTAAATGCGCTGTTAATGTGTACATTTGCTTGTTTATATGTTGCCTTTGACTAATTTTTAGTGAGTTCTAATACATATTAATTTTAAAAATATGTTCATGAATTATTTTTTTATGTCAAAATAATTAACAAAAAAAATGACCACTTGCCAAAAGAGAATGTTATATGATTTCTAACCTGCGGTAAAATTATAAAAAATAGTGAGGGACTATAATCTAATTTTTATGTATGAATTAAAAAAAAAAAAATTTAAAAAAAAAAGAAAAAAAAGATCTATGTAAAAACTCTGTCTGCTGAACTGCACGTGGCTTATATTAAAATTTTAATACTTTATTAAATAGATTGTGAAGCCCTTGCTACCAGTTTGATGAGTACTTTATTTTCTTTTCTTTTCTTTTGTTGTTTTTAATAGGGTTGGTGAGTTGCACGCTATTATTCTACCATTTATGTCACATCAGATTAAATACTTCACTGGATGCGATATGAGATCTAACCACTTATAAATTAATGTCGTTTTCTTACTATTTTTTATACATTTTATTCCATGCAATCCCTTTCTTATTATTATGAATTTATCATTTGTGTATGTATTTCATAATAAATTATGATAACCCAAAAATAAGAACAAAATTTCTATTAAATTGCTTCGTGTGATGTACACTGACTAATATATTAATGTTTTTTTAAAATTGAGATTCGACTAGCAGATGCTGAACCAATTGATCTATTTTGTCCATGTTATATCATAATAATAATTTATTTATATGTTTACATAGTATGAACAAAAAGAAAAGAACTACCGAAGAAATCGGATACGAGAAAAGATGAGTCGATTATACTACAAGAAATAGCGAATGAGTAGAGCCTTTCAACTCTTTAGAGACCACCTTCTGTATTAGCTTTAACTTCTAATCTGGGCAAAGCCACTCTCCGCTTACGAGGCATTGTTTATACCAAGTAAATATATAAATAAATTATTGTTATGATATAACATGGAAAAATAAATCAATTGGTTCAACATCTGCTAGTCGAATCTCAATTTAAAAAAAAACATTATTATATTATTCAGTCTACATCACACAAGCAATTTAATAGAACTTTGTTTCTATTTTTGTGTTATCATAATTTATTATGAAATACATACACAAATGATAAATTGATAATAAGAAATTGCATGGAATAAAATTAGTTTATACATATAAAAAAATATGTGTATATGTTATGTGAAAATAAATATATCATATGTCACCGCTCATTTGGTGACAGGTGAAGTGATACAATCCTCTCCCATTGAAACAGAGACAGATTCAAACCGTGAAAACAAAAACATGTCTGTCTCAAGTTCTAATGGATAAATGTATAATTATAGCAATGTTATAATAAACTTGTTTGAGAAATGATTAGTGTTTTGCACGCTTAAACATGCCTATTAATCTCAATTAAGTGTTCCATTTTTAGTTTCAACATTAATTCACGAGCTTCATTTATTTTAGGACCAATTATTTGCCACTTTAACAAAAATTAGAGTAGGTAGTAAATATGTTACTCACATCTTGTAAATCATACATCAACTCAAACACTATTTTCGATTGTTCTATCCAGTAGAGACATTATTATATCCAACAATATCTCTTCTAATAATAAAAATTGTTGCAATCAATGGAAATTAAACATGTGACATAAGCTCTGATACTAATTGTAGATCGATTGTTTGACGCTTTAGCAAAAATTATAGTTAGTAGTAAGTGTATATCTCAAATCTTTTAAATCGTACAACTCAATCATCATGTTTCGATTGCTTACTCAGGAGAGACAATTATTGCACCAAACATTTATGTTTTCGAATAAAAAATATTTGCATGATAATATAAAAATATCGAAAATAATTATGGATATTTTATTTAAAAATATGACGCCTTAATTGAGAATGAATTCAATTTTATTACGTTAGCATTTTGTATATTTATATGAAACTAATGAAATTTTAAATTTTATGTTTAAATTTATTCATTTAATTTTAAACTTATGGTATTTTATTATTTTATCTCTTGTTTACTTAAAATAATCAAAAAAATCTAAAACATTTTTTTTACTTTCAAACTCGATTACAACACTTCCTTAATTTTTGTCTTTTTTAATTATTCACAACCTGAAAAACAACCTCAAAACTATCCAAAATTAATACTCATGAATTTTTTTTGAGATTTTAAAACTAAAATTTTAACATATATAGTTTATAATGAAAAATATATTGCAATTTTTGTAAAAATAACACGCATATGTATACTATATTCATATATATACTATAACTGTACTTGTACACTTACTATTTATATTTTGAACATAAAATTTATTTTATTACAGATTTTATATTGCAAGAAAAGTCATCTTCGGACAAGGCTCTGGATATGAGCAATTTGTTTTTGCTTTTTCGAGCAATTAATTATATTATATCATATATATAGTGAGTAGGTATTAAAAACTACAGCAAGCCGGTAGTTAGGGTTTGTTCTTCCCACCCATCGTGCAGTTGAAATAATTGCATTATTTGGATCACGTGATTAACAATTAAATTGGATCACGTGATGCAACAAGTGACATTCCTTTTTTCACGTTTAATATAAAGTAGTAATTGTCGCATATGCACTTGTTTTGTGACCTACGTGAGATTTTAAAGGCTCGAGTTTTTCCTAAAATAAAAATCAAGTTTCTCACTATTTATCAAGATTCTAAAAAGCATGAAGCGATTTGAAGCGTGGATGTCGAGCTCTAAGCTTTTCAAGTTTAAGCGAGATTAGCACATGCTTAAGCGTGAAAAAACATTTTTTATTTTTAGTGTAATTGTAATTATCTCAAACCAATAAATAGGTAAAATAATACATAAATATGATAAATTTAAGTTTGATACATTAATTCTCATATTTATAAAAGCATAAAATCTCAAAATTGCAATCTTTATTTGTTTTTGCAACTAGATCACATTAAAAAATGCTAAATATTTATCAAATCATTATCAAACATGTTTAAACATAATTAAAATTAAAAAAATAAACATTTAAATTATAAACCTAATTTATTATTTGAAAATAAAAAGACATACCTTAAAAAAAATTAAAAATAAATAAATGTGATTAATTGTGCTTAAGCACATTTAATTAAACATCTTGCTTAATTCGATAAAACTACAGTTTAATCGTTTTTTCCGTTTTTCTCCGAAACGGGGCGTTTTGTTGATCTTCAAACTCAAGCGTACTTAAATGGATTTTTTAGTACACTGCTATTTGTCAAGGATAATCCTATAAAGCTGAGTAGTTGACATACAAAATTATGCGTCATTTGATTGAAAGAAATATGAGTCATACTAAATCCAATACAATTAATTAATTATTTTATTTAATTAATATTACACGTGCTGGCTTCGCCACCGTTCGTGCCACCAACCACACACAGACTCTCTTTTTTTGCCAACTTGGTGATTATGTGTGTATAAAAAAGACAACACAACCAAAACTACGGTATGAATAACCATGGATTTTACCCAAATCGGTGGTGTAGTAATCTTCTTCGTATCCACACTGTTAATCCTCAGTATTTACAAACAAAGAAGAAGCCATCTCCCCTCTCCTCCGGGGCCATTCGCCCTCCCAGTTATCGGCCATTTACATCTCCTAGGCCCAAGAATCCACCAAACTTTCCATGATCTTTCGCAGCGCTACGGTTCCATGTTCCAGATCCGCCTCGGCTCCGTACGCTGTGTGGTGGTCTCAACACCTGAACTCGCTAAAGAATTCCTCAAAACCCACGAGCTTGTCTTCTCTTCACGCAAGCACACAACAGCCATCGACATAGTCACCTACGATTCTTCGTTTGCTTTCTCCCCTTACGGACCTTACTGGAAGTATATCAAGAAACTCTGCACCTATGAACTGCTTGGTGCGAGGAATCTCTCCAACTTTGAGCCCATAAGGAAGTTTGAAGTAAAAGATTTCTTGAGAGTTTTGTCCAACAAGGCACAAAAAGGAGAAATTATTAATGTCACAGAAGAGCTAGTGAAGCTCACGAGCAATGTGATATCTCACATGATGCTGGGTCTCCGGTGTTCGGAGACGGAGGGGGAGGCGGAGGTGGCGAGGAATGTGATTCGAGATGTGACGCAGATTTTTGGGGAGTTCGATGTATCGGATATCATATGGTTTTGCAAGAACTTTGATTTGCAAGGGATAAGGAGGAGATCTGAGGACATACAGAAGAGGTACGACACTTTGCTGGAGAAAATCATTACGGACAGAGAGAAAAAGCGCGGCGGCGGCGGCGGCGGCGGTAGCGGGGGAGATGCGAAGGATTTTCTTGACATGTTGCTTGACGTCATGGAGAGTAAGAATTCGGATGTGAAATTCACCAGAGAACACCTTAAAGCTTTGATTCTGGTAAGAGATCAGATTCTTTTTACGGTTTAATTTCTTACAATTTTTTCACAGTTTGGGTATGAAATTTGTTCAAAATTGTAGCTTAGTCTTTCATTAATTTTAATATTATTAATTAAATATAGTAATATATCATAATAAAAATTATAATATATTAATTAAATATAGTAATATATCATAATAAAAATTATAATATTTTAATTATTTTATAAAATAATATTAATATGTTATAATTATAGTTATAACAAGCTTACTTATAAATGTAAAAAAAAAATTAAAATGGACTCAAAAACTACATTGAAAAATAGATGCTGTATAAAGGAATGAAATTATTGTATACTATATCCTATTTCTTTTTATGACATGAATAAATGTTTTTTATCGGACCATGTCTATTTTTATATAAATGTAAAAAATCCGCATGATTTAACTGTACTGCATTGTAAGACGATAGTGATGTATTAAATGATATATTAATCAAATAATAATAGCAATAAGATGAATTAAGGGGCTCTCCAAAAATACAGTAATGTTACAAAATATTAATTGCTTATATTTTGAGCTTGTAATTATTTTTATTTGGCCGAATCAGTATTATATTGGATACTTTATTTTTTTTTTTTTGAATATATCGAATACAAAATTTTTTGTATATCAAATTTTAATATAAACAACTCAAAAGATATTTTATATTTAACATATCATTTATAAAATATTGATGAAAAGTCGATATGACGACGCTTCCCAACTTGAAAAGCCAGTGGTCTAGGTGTGAGTAGGACCTGAAACACGACCCGTTGAAATTTTGATAGACAGAGATCCAAATTGAACGGGTTGAACTCGCAAGACTTGTCAAATATTTATATTATAAAATATAATGTTGACATATTTAATTTTTAATTAATAATCAACACATTATTTTTGAAGTTCTTCTTGATATTTTTTTTTTATGTTTGATCTGTACTGTAACGAAAGTAGAACTCAAATATATTTACCGATTGCATTGTTCTTTCATTTATATATATAAAAGCATACAAATACATTGTTTGAATATATTATACAAAAATATATATTTATATATTTATTAATATTGGTTATTAATTAATCCCCTCGCTCTTGATTATTCGATGGTTTCACCGCTAAATTTGGCCTCCATGTGTACTTAAATTTGAAAGGATTTCTTCACTGCTGGCACGGACACAACTGCCATTGCATTGGAATGGTCGATTGCAGAACTACTCCGCAACCCAAAGGTACTCAAAAAGGCTCAGGAAGAGACCGACAACGTCGTAGGTTCGCAAAGGCTTTTGCAAGAATCCGACGCCTCAAAACTTCCCTACATCATGGCAATAATCAAAGAAACATTCCGTCTGCACCCCCCGATTCCTATGATCGCAAGAAAATCTGTTTCCGACTGCGTGATCAACGGGAACATGATCCGTTCTCAAACTCTCTTATTTGTTAACATTTGGTCCATTGGCCGGAATTCCAAGTACTGGGAGAGCCCGATGGAGTTCCGTCCAGAGAGATTTCTGGACGCGGGCTTTAGTTCAATTGATGTTAAAGGGCAGAATTTCGAGTTGATGCCGTTTGGGACAGGTAGAAGGGGCTGTCCAGGAATGCTGCTAGCAATGCAGGAGTTGGTTTCCATATTGGGGGCTATGGTGCAGTGCTTCCATTTGGAGCTTCCCGATGGTACGCAGAATGTCGATATGACGGAAAGGCCGGGCTTAACGGCACCTCGGGCATATGACCTGATCTGTCGTGTGGTGCCAAGGGTTGATGTCGCGGTGGTTACGAGCAAATGATCGATGCCTAAGATTAGGTATTGTCAGTATATTTGCATAATTTCTTGTGATTTTGCTCCCTAGTTATTACTTGTTTTGTGTTCATTGATATTCACGGCTTGGAATAAGCACGCAAGCCTAATCCTAAAGTTTTTTTTTTTTTTTTTTTTTGAAAAACTGTCGTCAAACTATTTTTGTTAAGAAAATTATCTCTAAAAAAAAGCTAATAGAAATTATTTTACAAATTTTTTATCTAATCTACACATCATTTTCATGTTTTAAAATAAAAATCTTTTTGCCTTCGGTCTGAATTATATATTATGGAAGAAACTTCTAATCTACACGTCATTTTCATGTTTTAAAATAAAAATCTTTTTGCCTTGGGTCTGAATTATTATGGAAGAAACTGCATTGCTCAACAGAAACGCTTCAAAAAGATTGTTTAGAAGATAAAAAAACTGGAGAATGGAAAATGTGTGTACATGTCATGATGTAATCTCTCCATTCTCCAATATATGAGTAGATCTTTTATGAGACGATTTTACGAATATTTATCTATGAGACAGGTCAACCATATCGATATTCACTATAAAAAGTAATATTGTTATAAAAAGTAATATGAGACAGGTCAATCGTATCGACTTTTGATATTGTTATATACAAGTTTTTGCCAAAAATTATATATATAAAATGTTCGTCTTATATGCTTATATATATTTTTATATTAATTTGTAATTTTCATATAAAATTTACGGGGATAAAAAAGAAAAAAAGAAATGGACAGGTAGGTTAGGATAATGAACTTCAAGTTTACAAAATGTATACTAAGTAGCTTAACTATTACGTGTCTTTGCTAATAATTTGTCATTTTGTTAATATGATTAATTACAAAAATAGAGTATGATATTCTGTCTTTTAATTTCTATGACAGGAAATTTAATGAATACTGACAGATAAAAAATTCGACAACAAGAGCAAAGAAAAGGGCCATAAATCATTGTAGCCTACAAAACGTGGTTTTATTTATTTATTATTATTTTAGTGGGAATAGAAAGGAGAAAATACACTTTTAATTCTTATAGTTTCTTACTAAAACAATTTTAGTCCCTAAATATTTTAATTCAACACTTTATTCCCTAAACTTTTAAAAATGTAACATATTAGTCTTCACCACAATTTTATGGTGAAATATAATGGTAAGATTAAATTGTGATATTTATTATATTCTAAGGAAAAAAATGAACAAAAAATTTAAAAACTAAATTTATGATGAAAATAAAGACGGTAAATAATCACATATCTATGTTATATATATATTATTATATATCAACAAAATTTAATAAAAATTGTTTTAATAAATTACTAGCTGGAAAAAAACACAGTCAAATGATCATAATTGATATAAATTTGTAGTTACAAACTTATATAATAAATAATTATATAAATATAGAAATTTTAAATTATGGATTATTTTTTATAAAAAATAATTTCATAGATATAAATTTTGTTAGTTGACATATTAAATTTTATCGACTCTTTTATAAATATAAATATAATTTTTTTAAATATTAATTTATGAGTATTAAAATTGTCAAATTTATTAAAATTAAGAAATTATGTAAGAATTTTATAATCTTGAAATCAAGTAATAAGCCAATTTTTTGAATAAAATATTAGTAATTTTTATGTTATTTGATTTTTGATATAAAATAAAAAGTAAAGTTTAAGTATTAATTTTTTTTGCCGTAAGCATTATTTTATTTTTTGAAATTTATTACCAACATTTTTTATTTATACACATAATTATATACTACAGATTTAAAAATTAAATAAATTTGATGTTGATCCAGTTGGTTAGTTATTAGTATCAAATATATTGTATATATTATATTTTATGCAAGAAACTATTGGAAAATTCATTAAAAATATGCAAATTAAATTTTATCCAATCACACTGGAGATAACAATTGTGAGTTTTATCATCATTAATTAAAAAAAAAATTGATTTAAGTTATAGGAAATTGAGAGATAAATGAGAGAGTATGTCTCTTGTGAGACGGTCTCACGAATCTTTATATAATCTTTACATGTGAGACGGGTCAATACTACCGATATTCACAATAAAAAGTAATACTCTTAGCATAAAAAATAATATTTTTTCATGAATGATCCAAATAAAATATCCGTCTCACAAAATACGATCCGTGAGATAGTTTCACACAAGTTTTTGTCTTAATGAAAATGCACAATAGAATATAAAGTGTTCGAGTCACATTAATTAAACTATTTTCATGATATTTTCTAAAAAAATTTCTAATAATAATCAAATCGAGATTATTTGGGGTATTTTTTTAAAATGTATATGCTTGAAAGATCATATTGGGCAAATCTTTTGAAAGATAAAAGACTAATTTGGGAACACCCAAAGGAAAAAGATCGAATCGGAGTTTTGTTAAAAATTAAATTGAGTTTTTACCCTAGATATATAGATTTTTATTTTCTACCGTTGCATAAGAATAAAATCCAAGCTACCTCGCTTCAATTATTGGGTCCTCCTGAATTCCATGTCACCTCCTCGTTAAATTTGTGGTTTTGATTCAGTAATACCCAATATTACAAGCGAAGAACAAAATTTATCGAATGTGAAGGAAAAAGTAAAAGGTTGCTCGAAAGGTAATGGATTTATCAATAGACACAATAAATAAATAACCAAAAAAACATCTTTTTTTATGGCATTTTCTTTATGGACCTGTATAAGGATTAGAATGCGGTCATACTTTCGAATAAAGTAAGAAAGATCAAATTCTTGGTGTGTGAGATATCTCAAATTTCAAGAACAAAATCAGCAGTTCACAGTTTGCAAAAGTTCAAATGGGATGAATCTTGATTCAGTTCTTTTCCGCGGCATCTACCATCAACTTATAAAGGGCAAATCCTCCTTGGTGACATCCAGGCATTTTAGACGAAATCTCAGCTACATCATTCTGACAACAAAAACATAGCGAATGATATTTTAACAGGAAGCCGGAGCAAAAATGTTCTAATTTTATCGTTTATGAAGACGTGAATGCAAAGATGGTTCAAATGGTTCTTCTCTGTGATCCAGTAGAAAGAGATACTTTTCTAATGGAAGAAACTGGAGGCCTATTAACTTGACGTCTTTTATAGAAGTTTTTGATTAGATCATTCACAGTGTAGCATAAATAAGGACAAAGATCTATCTTCTTTCTAGTTCATGGAAGGTAACATGTCGTCAAAAGATATATTTCAGAGAATGTAATGAACTCCAAAGTCAGAGAGTCGAGAGGAAATTATACTAACCATTGACATAGTACACAGCTGAGTAGATTCAAATCTGTCTTGCGCGTTATAATATAGGTGTTGAATCTCTTTTGATTGAAGACTGCATTTGATGAAGAAAAATGCTGTTGGCCGAACGTTCAACACCCTCTGGGAGACACCAATAAAGACAGGATTTCCCTGCATTATAAGGAAAAATGTTGAGAAACCATTAACCTTTTCTCACGACAAATGTGAATATAACCTTGAAAAGATAAAACTTTGGGAAACCAAATTGATATTTAGCACGAATACCACAAGTTCCAGAACTGTTTGTAATGGCCTGTACCAAGCTAACTTATATGTACTACCACACCCATTACAGAAGAAAGGGTGCAAGTAAAGACAGTTCGTTGTACAAGAGTTTCACAGGTGTTGGAAATTGATGGAAGAAATAAAACATACAAGTGAATGAGCTGCTAATTATCACCAGTCATGGCTGGGTTTAGAACTATTAATATTGCGGACTATCAAGCTGAGACATTAATTCTAGAGTTTATTAAAAGCAATTGTTGCTTCTCAATTCCACGCTCGCCGCAAACAAGCATGGCAGCATATAGAAACTAAACATCGCCACAAACAAGCATGGCAACATATAGAAATTTAACATTTGAATTATGCCATCTAAGTATTTCAGGCTGATTAATCTGCTGATAAAAATAGGCAGAAATAAACAGTCAAAGCAGTACCCTGTAATTTATAATTAGATGAAGGGACAAATGTTCAAGCAGCTCGCAAAAAGCAAAATACATTGCCTAAACACTTGAAAAAGAAATTGAAAAAGTGGAAAAGAAAAATTAGTTGAACGTTAAGACTGAAACATGGAAGCATATTCAATACATCATGTGGGGCATTGAGCAAAAATCCAGGCACCTCTAAAATACAAACAGCAGAAAATAGTTGCTACTCACTAGGGTAGCAGCTGGAACTCCAATTTCTTCAACTACTTCCCGGATGATGCTGTCAAACATTTCACGAGAAACCATGTCATTGACCATCTGATGGCTTAATTCGAAGTTACGGTGATGGCTTGTTATTCCAACTTCTTGGGGCTGTAAAAAAATACACATGGTTGCATTGTTTTATGCGTAGGACATTAAATTCAAAATTGAGAATAGATGACTCATGATAAAGTACTAGGAAAGATAAACTTTTGATAAATAATAGAATTATCGATGTAGGTAGAAAAACTAGAACTTCTAATACGACTTGTCTCTAGCAGAATATATTAATGATAGATTGTATGTGAAGTTTCGAACACATTATATCCCTTAACAGTACTTGCCTTTTGTGGAAAAGAGCTAGGTAGTGAAATCTATGAGCATGCATGTAGTGACTATACCTCTGGATGGCCACCAGGGAAAACAAAATGTCCAGGAAATTCACCTACATTAGTACTTCTTTGAAGCACGACTATATCATTTTCAGCAGTCTCTACGATGGCCCCATTGCCAAGAGGATTAGAGGTATGTTGGCACCGTCTCCAATCATCTAGAAATAAAACCTATTAATAAAGCTGTCTCAAATATAAATATAACAGTAGGTAAATATGCCAAA
This sequence comes from Primulina tabacum, assembly GCF_025594145.1. Taxonomy (NCBI): domain Eukaryota; kingdom Viridiplantae; phylum Streptophyta; class Magnoliopsida; order Lamiales; family Gesneriaceae; genus Primulina; species Primulina tabacum. The sequence continues at coordinate 7,031,746 of NC_134557.1, forward strand.
TGGCTATTTTGCCACATTCAAAAAAAGAAAATGGGTTATTTTGTCAATTATACTCAAGATATTTCTTTGGCTGTAAGAATTTTGGGAGCATTTCCCCTTACAGAAAATAGAGTGATCTATGCTATTTCCTGCCAATATATTCCCCTAATTTCATTACCACAATTTGTAGAATTTATTGCACGAAAGAAACCACCGAGCATGTATGTATATACGTGTGTGTGTGTATACATATCTCCAAAAGTACTAACCATCAGCAAACTTCGAAAAGCATCATGCAAAAAATAATAAAACTTGCGTTTGTGTGTTCTCACAGTTTCTTTCTTTTTTAATGAAGTACGTTCTCTCTGTTTCACCTAGCAGAACATGAGAATTTCATACCTTCAGATGGAAAAAGAAATCTTTCCCACAGAGGATTCAAGTTTGTTCCCACAAATGTCCTGAGCATGAAAAAGAGTTGGTATTACATCGAAGCTTTTGCAAACACTATTCTCAAAAAAAAAAACTTTTGCAAACACTAATGAGCCACGCAGATTTTGCGATTTATGCTGGTAACGTCTTCCACGTGACTCAATGAAAACTAAGAAACTATATCTAGTCCAAAAGATTCGACGAGAACTTTCTTCCTCATATTATCATACATTTGACTTCATTTGAGCAACTCCTATCGTACTTGTAAGCAATAAGTAGCACATAATAAGCAGAGAAAGGGAGAACCTGTAATCAGTCAAACCAAGATGAAGGCACACATCATGCTCCTGAGAGGAATCAGCCCCACCACTAATGTTGTTTCCTCCATACTGTCAAGTTATCAACTGAATAAATAATATAGCGTAACCCTGTAAAGAAACTATAAATGGCTAGATAATATCGACCACATAAATAGCACAACCTGAATCTCAAATCTTGTTAAAAACAAAGAAACTATGCAACTCTTAGTACCCCTTCATGATATAATAAAAGAAACTATAAAAATTGTATCTTGGGTGATCCCATTTAGCACACCAACAGCAAACTCTACTCGGAGTCGGAGAAGACATAATCCCCATGTAACACGACGCATCATTCTAAGATTTTGAAGGGTAGCGTGCAGTTCAAGCAAAAACAAGCAAATGACCATAATTAGATTAAATGAATCCTCCACATACCCTGAATTTCAGCCCATTGTACAAAGATGGGTTCTGCTGAACTCTGCGATCCCAAATCTGTCAATTGAATAAAGATTTCAACCAAACATCACAAACGCATCCAACTGTCAATTGAATAAAGATTTAAACCAAACATCACAAACGCATCCAACAGCAAAAAAAACGCCGTTTCAAAGAAGCAGTGTCTTACATTTTTCAACACGATGAGAATACCGGGAAAATTTAGATTAAAACATTCAGATTATCAAACTATACTCTCCACAGTAATATTTACCTCTGAAATGGAATTTTCCAAGCTGGTATCGGGATGATGGATTCTATCATAGGCTGGATCAAACACCACTGATAACTGGACACAAATAGCCGTCACAAAAATACAGCTCACGTCTCAAGCGAGAAAAGGGGTAGGTAGCTAAGAAATTCACCTGAGATGGTGAGAGACCAGAGGGACACGAGACAAGAAGCTTGAATGCGGGAGGGCAGGGATCGTCCGCTTCAAAACGAGTCTCCTCCATAGCTTCCCAGCTGCGCACCACCTGGTCGATGAATTAACCGGGCTTTCGGCCCCATAAATTAACATCTATTCTGATTCCCCATAACTTCGCACCTTAACCACGGGCAAGAATCACAATTCACAAGAAAAAATAATTCTAACATAATTCTTTGAATCCAAAACTATCTTCAAATTTCATTTAATTTCTTTTATGATATCCAAAGAAATGATCTTCCATCCAATTAACTTGATAATTCTGATCGACTTTTTTTTTCCTTTTATAAATATAATTTGGTTAACAAAAAAATTATGGACACGATTTCATTAGTCAATTTTATGACATATATATTTTATTTGAGAAAAAAAGTATTAATTTTTTATAAATATAGATAGAGTTGATCTGTCTCATAAATAAAAATTCGTGAGTAGTATTTGGTTAGATCAATTACAATAAAATTAGTTCATTCCTTAGGATAAATAATAATTGTCATCCCTACATATTTTGTTAACAAATAAAAGAAACACATCCAACATTCCATTGATCATTATAGAGTATGTCTCTTGTGAGACGGTCCTCACACAAGTTTTTGTTATCATTATATTAGATAAAAAAAATTATAATAATGCAATAAGCAGGGAAATGTAATAATTAACATATGAAACTTTAATTTGTAAATAATGAGAAGGATTTTTCATAATTTCAATATTTTGCACATTATTATAATTTAAAACCGAAGGAAGAAAAATTGAGGTATGACAATAACAATCTCCATGTTCAAACTCGAAAGCAACTATCTCGAGGAGGATATGGCATATATAGATTAAATATATTTTTACTAAAATAAGTTATATGTTTTTTATAAAATAGTTTTTTTTTGTAATTTTACAAAAAATAGAATTTTTAATTTATAAAAAGATATAATTAACAATAAAATTATCAGTTATTATAAGTACCTTAACTTTAATAGTATAAAAAATAAATATAAACACAACTCGAATATCCTTGAAATCAATGCCAATATTCGAACATATCTACACGACACTATTTGGTGTAAGGCGTCCCCCAATTCTATGACGATTTTTACCGCGAACGTAACACCATTGTCGCCTCCTTAACCAACCTGATGAATTTAGGATGTATTCGGGTTGAATCAGCGATTTCAAATGTATTTTCATTGTTTATCTAACTTAGATAAAAAAAAATTCAAATCAACACGACGAGTATCTCAGTTGAATTAATGATTTTAAATGTATTTTTTTTTTGTTACAAGTCTTAAATAATACGTAATCACTCTCCACACATATCTTTAATTTCTATATGTATTCTTAAAATATCGTTACTAAATCTGGAGACACTCCACTTTAAGGAACAAAATATATATACAAAAAGAAAAAAAGAGAAGAAATGAATTAGCTAGTGTCGTACGTGGCCCGTTTCCAATCCTTAATCATGTTGGAGTGCCCATCCCGCGTGCACCACTTGATTTCACCTCTTACATCATAGTCACAACGTGTCCCTCTCCATTTCCCACCTCTGTTGTTATCATGTCTCTGTGGTTCCAAATAAAAATATTTCACAGATTTTATGCGTAAATTTTCTAAAAATTTAAATTTTTTACTTTTGAGATTTTGTATAATACTTTTTATTCTTGTTGAAACCGACAACTAGCAAGGGTAAGGGTAAGGGTAAGGGTAAAGCCTCGACCTCGATACGGCTGGAACTCTATATAAATATAAACCAGTCAAAAGAAGTTGGGAAAATTTTAATTCAAAAAAAAAGAGGTAATTGCTCATCTGGAAAGGAAGCAGACAAAATGATATATTCAGACAACACACATGCATGAATCTGCAAATAATGGACTTCCAAATTAAAAGAGACATAATTGGGACGTGCAAAAGGCCAGGGGTGGTAGTCTGTTCCCAAGAAATTATCATATGTTAAGCAATTTAAAAGATAAAAGTTTCTGCAACATACAACCATATAAAAGCTTAGAAACCCAAGAATTTAACGTTTTACAATTCTGACATTCACAAAAAAAGTCGTGCAACAAGTAATACTCTTATATTATATTTGACGAGGTATATGTCAAATTAAATCACCAATAAAACATAAATGTCGCATATGTCTCCCAAAGACATTGCATCTTTTTTTTGTTTATTTCGACAAATATTTACGAATAGAAACTTGATTGTTTTAGCATGATAAGATAAACCAGATCACCTTATCGAAATACGCTACTAGTGAGAGCGAGTCTTGGAGACTGCGGAGATGGAGATGGCCATAATTGTGCATTTTTCACCTTGGAAATACTTGCAAGCACACCTAGGGGTGTCACGTCCCCAATTACAGTCACTTTTTTTGTTGGTAAATCGATGATAAATGATGCAACTCCTGAAATATATATACAACTAATTAATTGTTAAAAAAATAAAAGAATTCGGATATAATAACGATTGATGTCGTTTTATTGTGTCTTGCCTTCCATCTTGGAGATGTGTTTTCTCAGTTTTCCTTCACACCCCTTGCAATGAATTGACACCATCAATTCCACAACCTGCGACAAATCAAAGCTAACATTTTAATAAACTCGAACCAATATTGAAAATTTTCAGTTGAGTTTGAAATATGTAGCAAACAAGAAAATTTGGCTCCGTGCTGCTGACGAAGTATAAAGTTATAGTAATAAAATCGCAAAAACAAAAATTAACACAGGAAAACAAACAAATTAAAGACACAAAAATTGTGGGAATGCTGCCAGAAAAGTACTCCAGAAGGAAAATAAAAGAAAGGATTAAACCTGATGATTTGATGGGAGTACAGGTGGAGATTCAAGAACATTCATTCGACTGGTCAACTTCAAATCCAAATTCTTCTGAGGCGAAGCAGCATGTGAACTTGCTGTTGATGAAGGTCTAAAGACTGGAGACTCAGTAGAGCGGCTGGAGAAAGATCTGAAACCCGAATAACCATCCGAGTTCAACCTCTTATATTTAATATTGCAAAGATTGTCATCTCTCCGGAGCTGCCTGGAAACCATCGCACGATCCGATTCTGGTATAAAATCCAAGAAAGGTTTTTCGCTCAACAAATATCTGGAAGAGCTGGAAAGATCAGTGGCGTCCGCCTGAGCTTTTTCTGCGTAAGATTTTGTCAATTTTCTTGGCAGAACAGGAAGAAGAAGATGTGCTCTTTCTTTCGTAAAATGGTTTGATGGGATCAAGCGGTAAACGGGATGAGCATGGAGCTTCATTTTTTGGAGGCTTGTGTAAGTTATTGAATCGATTCAGTTGACGATCTTTTCTTCGCAAATCTTGAGGGAGAATTGCTCTCGAGTCAGTGTTTGTACATATGGCTGTGGAAGCTGGAGAGGCACAGAAAATGTTCATCGATTTCATTTTTCACAGAGATTTTTTTGCCAAATAATGGGGCTTTGGAAGAATATTAGGGATATTTAAGGGGGACTGGAGAAGGATCTTCGCAAGGAGCCAAGTCTCTAACTCAAGAAAATTTTTGAATTAATTTGTACTATATCATCAAAATATATTATTTAATACGTATACAGTGAAATATTTTTCCTATGAGACATATCATCAATCTTGTCTATATTTATAATAATAAGCAGTATTTTTGACATAAAAAATAATATTTACAGGATGACCCAAATAGTACACTTGTATCACAAAATTGACTCGAGAGAACGTTTCACAAAAATTTTATTTAGATTTTTTGAGTGATTGGATTACTGTGGAGTGTGTAATCAGTCTAAAAAATGGATGAGTTAAAAAATATTTTTATGATATTGTCCCGAGTATGTATTCAATTATTCATCTTTATTTATGTGGGGTTTATGATTTGTAAATACAAATATCATTTTAAAAAGAATACCTTAAATGTAGCATCTCATAATCAAAATGAATTCCAAATTTTTTTATGGTTAGTTGGATATCTTAGGTATGAAATTGTTGCACAAACATATATTGATTTCTAAGTTGGTAATCGATAAATCTGACTCATGTTCTAAATGTAAAATATATTCATTCATATATTGGTAAGATTTTGTTGATGCTTTCGTTATATTTAGATAGTGGTATTTTATCCTTTTAAACAATCAATAGTGCTAATTATTCTACAGTATACACACACACACACACTATATTATAACACACAATATCTATTTTCTCTGACTTCAATATTATCCAAATTTTATTTATATTGAATCGCACATATTATATCATTCATTTGTGTTAACCTATTTATATTGGTATTAATCATCATGTAAATTATATATATATATATATATATATATATTAAAGTGTATAAAATATTTTATTAGAGTTGTGTTTTCTTTTTTATAACATTTTTCTGGGGTCGAGGGGGATTAAAACAAGTCGTGAATCTGCCTTTTTCCTTCTGACTTTATATGATATATGATTACCGCCACTATTAACATATATATTTGGTTAAAATTTTCAAACTTCGTGCTTACTTTATCGTATTATTATTGGCATATCATTTCTTAATATATATACATATATATTAATTAGGGCAGAGCCCACAAGAATTGACTTACAGCCGAAAGTAATCCTTTTAAGACTGCTTGTGTCTTAATTTGTTCTTTGGCCAAAGCGGAAGTATATTGTTTTGAGGAAAAGTTCTAATTTCGGTAATGTATTTTTTGTTTTTATTATTTTGATTATTTATGTTGTCAATTTTCAGTTTCGTTGAGTATATTTATTTTTTGGTATTTTTAATCTTTTTTTGCATGACTGTGATATTCTTGTCCCACGTCTTAAAAATGAAAGATTTAAAATTAGTTTATAATGGGCTATAATGGACTTCTATAGCAACTTTGGTTAATCATTTTCGTAAAAGCGAGGACGAATACGAAGTAGTTGTTATAGGGACTCATTGTATAGTCACGCAGCCGCGGGCCTGGGCTCGGGACGTGACAATGAGTGCTAGTGCAACACTTTATATATAGTCATTTTGATGTCACATTAGCGTCATACTAGAAAAGAATTAAAATTGAAAAAAGATTCAGAGAGAGCAACAGACTAAAGGGGGTGTATTCAATGTAGGAGATTTATTGACTTTTAAGGACTTTTGTAGATTTTAAAAGTCTAGAGGTATTCAATCAAGACTTTTGCATACTCTATAGAACTCTGGTGATATTCAAAATAAACTTTCATGGAGTTTTAAAAAGTCAAGTGATATTCAACATTGACTTTTAAAAACTCTATAAAAGTCTAGAGGTATTCAAATTTTCAATAGAATTTTAATAACTTTAGGGAATTGGTTAACATACAAACAATAAAGCCTAAGTTACAACTATAAATTGTTAAAAATTGTATTTGGTTCAACCAAAAGATTTGTATGGATTTTTAAAACTTCTAACTCATACACAAGCTATTTTATATCTCTCCCTGTCGCATCACATCACCTCTCTTCTTATCTCCTCTCATCTCATCTATATCTATCACTCTCTTAAATTTTCGAAATGTATCTCTATATTTTCATCTTTCCTTATCAAATTTTTCATTTTTAGGCTGATTTTTTATTTAATAATTTTTTATTTTAATATCACATGAAATTTTGAATTCTAAATTTGATTTTGTGATTTTTAATTTATGATTTATACAAATTAATGTAATATTCAATAATAATAAAAGATGATTCAAAAAATACCGTTTAATTCTTAATAATTGAATAACCTCGCAACAATCATGATTTTTTAAATTCTTTTTAGCAGTTTCAATAAATGTGTAAGCTATGATATTTTTATACAAAATTATTTTCATATAATGATAAATAATATTTTTTCAAATGTATATTATAAATTCAAAAACAATGTTACAGATTAATCAATTGATGTATTTTAGAAATTTACAAACATGCATACAAATGTACATATATACATATTTAAAGATTAAATGATTTAACTTTTAAATAAATAAATTTACTTATTAATATAAATATCGAAAAAATATTTCAAACGGAATATGTTATATATGTCTAACTAATTATTAGTTCATAATATGTTATAATTAAGTATAAAATTTATAAAAATTTTAAAAAAAAAAATTCACAAAAGTCGATAAAAATCTTACAAAAAAGTCTACATAAATCCAAGTAAATTTGTTTATGAATTTGTGAGATTATGTATAAGTCAATAAAAATCTATCAAATGTCTGAATTGAATACACCCCCGCTAAGACTGAAAATATGTCAAATATAAATATAAAGTACTAAAATTATAAAATACTGGTTTGGAGTGCACCGAGGAGGGATCATATAAGAGTCGACGTATACATGTCTGAATACGACTATGAATTTATGTAGCATTGGAGCAGTTACGTTATTCGAGACAATTCAGGAACCGTGGTAGATGTTAAGTCTTGTGTTCTCTGCCATACGGGTTCAGTGAAAAAAGCGGAACTGCTAGCTACTCGGTTGGGATATTGGATTTCTATCTTGAACGAGCTGGGTTATCAACTGTGTGTAATTTGTTCTCCGACTCAAATATTGCAGTGGAGGCTGTGACTTATTTTGAAGATGAGATTGGTCTAGAGGGGGCCATAATTCTGGAAATCAACGACTTTTTTAAAGTCCCATAATTCCTTTTTATCAAACATATGCGGAGGACGAAAACGAGGCGGCACACAAACTAGCTCGCTTCGCCCTTGAATGGTGTAATAGTGATTGTCCACATCGGTTTATTCAAAAGACTTTTTTTCTAAATATGAACGCATTTTGAGTTCTTCTAAACAAACAAAAAAATTCATATATAAATGAAGCAATAATAAACCAATAATAAAAACTACATTTTGGGAATGTAGTCGAAGGAGACGAAGCAAAGGTAATTATTAATTATAGACAGTTTGCTAGATTTTCAGAAGCCTAATGTGCCACGTTAGGCATGAATTGATTACATAAAGCCTACTCCCACACTCAGAGATTGTGTGTACGTCTACGGATATAGACAAGATGTTCACACAAACATCTCCGGACGTCACTCAACATATTAAAATTATATATAAAAAATTGTATTTTTTTTATTTTTCTTAAAAATATTGTCAGGTAATATTCATATATAACACTATTTCTCATGTTCTTTGCTAACATAATAATCTCATTAAATGAATTAACTAGCTATTATCATTTTTTTATTTCAATAAATTTCACTAAAATAAGAATAACTTATATATATATATATATATATATATATATAATTCGATTTTCCAATTATATTTTCCATCTGTGTAAAAACACAAATAAACATATATTTGGGGTGGAGTATTTGTTTTGATATTTTCAAAATGTGAGTCGCTAAAAAATTTCCAATGATATTTTCCATGTGTGTAACACTGAAAGTATAGTTCTACAGATGATCTATGACTATATATATATATATATACACGATTTATAATTACTTTGTTTTTTGGGGTATATTTATTAAATTGTGACCAATGTTTTGATTTGGCTTCGAGGAATCCAAAGATAAAATTTAACCCTCCCACAGAAATATATTTATTATATAAGGTGCTTGAAACGATGCATGGACAAAAATTTGTGTGAGACGGCCTCACGGTTCGTATTTTGTGAGACAGATATCTTATTTGGATCATCCATGAAAAAGTATTATTTTTTATGCTAAGAATATTACTTTTTATTTTGAATACCGGTAGGGTTGACTCGTCTCACACATAAAGATTCGTGAGACCGTGTGTGAGAGACCTACTCTCTATTTTATAGGAGCTTATGGTTGTGTGGGGGCTTATTCTAATTGTTTTTTTTTTTCAAAAAAATCTATTAATAATAAAAACAATCACGCGTTTAAAGCAGTGGGGCATTAATTAATGGATAATCCTGAAGAACTACGTTGCTTAATCTCCAACTTTGTTTCGTATTTATTATTTATATTTTTGCTTTAACCTTTTTTTTATTGTACTTTATTTATTCCATCGGAAACTTTTCGTGAATATATTAGATCTGATCATGTAAGTGGATCTTCTTTCAGGTTCCTTTTACTTCTTTAATTTTTTTTTTTTTAGAATTTGGAACTTTAGTTTAAAATGCTTGGGTATAAATTATTGGTGCCGATATAATATAATGGGACGTTAATTTGAATGCTGCGAAGATCTTATTGCTTGATGTTGACCATAAAATAAATTTTGTTATTTAGTTATGTGTGACCAAACACATGAATAATTATATTTATTATTGGATCAAATATAGAGTACCAATAATTTTTTTCAAAAAAAAATCTATATTGATCAATATAAATTCTCTGGAAAAGACTATGTTTAATCATGTTTTCAAGTAGAACAAAGCATGTATGATAATTTATCTCAGCTCTTAATCGATCACAAATTTACTCTTTGGATAAGACTTTTTAATTTTTTTTAAAAAATGAGCATACGTTACTTGTGTAAATTTATATGGATGATATAATTTTTTGATCTACTAACTCTCGATTGTCTGATAAATTTGTCAAGTTGATGTATGATAAATTTAAGTTAAGCATAATGAGATAATTAACATTCTTCTTAGATTTACAAGTTAAACAAATTGAATCTGGATTCTTCACAATTCAAGTGAAAGTATACAAAAGAATTGCTGAAAAGTTTGGCATGAAAACATCATCTGTTTCAACAACTCTCATGAGTTCATCAAATAAATTAAACACAGATGAAGGAGGAATTTCAATATATATAACATGTATCGATGTCAGATTGGTTCAGTGTCATATCTAATTGTCAGTAGATCTGATATGATATTATATTTGTTTTATGCACTTATAGAATCAAAAATAAAAACAACATTGCTAAGTTTACAATCTCCATAACAAAAATAAAGAAAAGAAGAATACTAGAATTATTGAGAAATTTGGAGATAGAATCTCACGCCTCCTTTTTGCATGTCCTTCACATGTAGATGGATGGCTGAATGATATCAATTGAGTGCACATATATATATATATATATATTAAATATAGAATAAAGCTCTATCTAGTATTTATTTTTGTCAATAAGAAATTATCTCTCCAACAATTTTTCATAAGTAAGCACCGTAATTAGGACTCTAAATCTGGCATAATCTTCACGAATTTCGAATTTCACTCGATATTCTCGTCAGCTTCATTTATCACAGACAGCTAAAGAACGATTACAAGGTGTGACCACGTCTTGTTCCAGGTACTTTTTCTGTTTTTGTCTTTCTTTCACAGCTCTATCTTGACAACTTTAAATATGATAAAAATCATATTTTAAACCTAAATTTGCGTCAGTTCATAAAATTTCTTTATACAACAAAATAACATAAAAGTGTATCACATGTCGAAAGTGAAAACAATAGAAAATGTGATAACAAAAATACCAACTAGTATGAGTTACAGTATAATTGAAAATTGAAAGGGAATAAATACCAACCAAATGAACTATATATGTGTCGATCTGTCGGGATTCTTTCCCAACCTAATGTAATGAAATTAATTTGTAGCTTTTAACAATGTTTTGTAACGTGTTTAAAACATAAAATATCATTTTAAATCATATCAACCATTCGACCAACAATCAAGTTGGTATGCAATTTGCTAACAGCCTATGTAGTTTTGCATCCCTTTTCTCGATGACACTGCCAGTTTGGTGTTTTGGACATAGAGAAAATATTTAGTCTGAAAATGTTTCATCGATTGAGTGTGCTTCCGAAGTGCTATTATTTGAATAAACGATATTTGAAAAAAGAAACTCGAAGTGTTTTATTTGAAGAAAGGAAGAAGTAGTTTTGAATGTACATATAAAAGATAGTTTTATGTTTAGATTGAGTAATGGAAAGAAATATCGTATTCCCTTTAATCATCTCACGACAATTAGTTTTTTTTTTAAAAAAAAAAATTAAAGTCCGATATTATCATAAGTTCACAATATTTCACATGTTGTTTATTTTTTCAACTTTATTTGAAACAACATATAATTTTTAATAATAGGACAATTTTTTAAAAGGGTAACCAGTCCTTGTTAAAAAAATTTGGGAAATTAAATCCGAGAAAGATGGCTAAATAATCGTTAAGGGTGTCAAAATCAGGCACGACCCACTAACTCGACACGGTTCAACCCTAAAAAATCAGGTTTGGGTTTTCGAGCTTCGGGTCAGATCGGGTTGGACCCGATAACTGATCCGAAAAAGTGATCGGGTCGGGTTAGGTTCGGATCAACCCGGTTGACCCAAAAATTTTATTTTTTTTAAAAAATATAATTAATAAATATTGCATATATTTTTATATATTTTATGTCTGAAAAATATTTATTGTATATTTATATCATGAATTTTCATAATTTATTATTTATTTTTAATATTTTTTAAATAATTGTTTATTTGATTTAGTAAATATACTTTATTTTTCTACAATTAGATTTTCAAATTTAAATCATATATATGAGAGAAATTTTATTATTATGTGTTTAAATTAAAATATTAGTATTATTTTTTTTGAATTTTATTTAATTTTCTTTACAAAAATTTAAAAAAAATTCAAAATCAAGTTAAACGGATTTATCGGGTTGATTCGGGTTCAAGTTCGGATTGGCTCGGGTTCGAGTTAAGTTCGGGTTAAACTATTTTTGAATAATAATGTTGCTCAACCCACCCAATCCACCCGAATTAACACCCTTAATAATCATGTCCGTGTGTCCGTCCCTATCCATGATTGGTGGGTATGACTTAAAAAAGTGGGTATCGCATGCGATCGAGTGGCGAATGCTACCTATCATTTGCCACAGTGGAGTGGACCACAAATCCAATGCACGAAAACAATTGAGGATGAAAAATTCGGCTGGTTTGACATCATCTTTGGGTATAGATTCAATCACCATAAAAAAAACTATTTGGACATAGGTTCAATCACTTAGAGATCACCTTGGAATTATCTATGTGGTTTCAGGCTCATCCGAGTTCAGTGGTTGTTGCATAACTAAATGCTATTTTTTTTTTACTTTAAGCTCGCTGTGCAAAGTAATTATCGTAATATGTTGATGTTTTAAAATTTGGTTCAAGCTGTTCTTGCGTTGACAAATCCTCCAGACATTATTAACCATGATAGTTCTATTATCTCAAACATTTGACAGCTTCTTCATTCGGATTGTTTGAGAATTAGTAATGTTAGTAGATATTTGAACAAAGTCGTTGTTTAGCGTATTTTGCTCTATCATATCCTTCACTGTTTATTTGGGGTGAATATATTTATCCATCTTAATTGATGGATATAACTTCTCATTATTTATTTGATGAATATATTGGTTTCTGTCTAAAAAATTACAATTTACATTTTCTCTATTTTTATGAATAAATTATTATAATTATTATTATTTTTGGGACACATCTCATCTGTTGGGATTATTCTTATCCACAGGATGAGAAAGAGGGAAAATTGATTAGATAACCTCGGTCAACTTTTTTTTTAAGAAAATGACATCTTCAAATGTATTTCAAATACACTTGAGTAGTTCATTTAAAAAAAAAAAAAATTGACCGACGTTAAAAAAAGATATACCCATGTCCGCCCTTATCACGTGATGTACTACGAACATAGAGGGGGCTACAAAATGGAGTCAATCATCATATTTGTCCCTGAAGATTTGGATAATTGCCTGTCGTATCTCTTTTCAGCTACTCCAGATAGTAGCAATTCGTCGTCGTACGATGAGTCTGCCGGTCGTCACCTCACCGTTGATAGCCAATGCGGGCATTATTGATCTCCTATTATTTTATTTATTGTTGTTGATTAAAAATTAGAATAACACTTATAATAATTAATTAAGACTAGTTAGAATTATTTCTTCCTATTTCTTTTTATCTGCAGAATAATTGAAATACTAATTTCATTAATATATTAACACACCGCTTGATGTTGACGATTAACACTGACTGATTATTATTTTTGTTTTGTCCAATATTTGATATTATTCATCATTATCTTATTAAAATATATTTCATAATCTATATATTAATATATGGAACATTATATTAAAAAAAATAGCTTGAAAAAATTCAGTATTCCGTTCATTATATTCTCAAGTTCAAGCAGTCACCCCATCATTATCACTTTTTCTTATATAAATTTTTATTCGTGAGACGTGTCAAATCTGTTCATATACAGTAAAAAGTAATTTTGTTGACATAAAAAATAATATTTTTCATGAGAAACCTAAATAGAATATTTGTTTGATAAAACTGACCAAGAATTTTTATGTATTTTTTTTACTAGGAGATCTATCTAAACGTGACTCACAATGTATGTGTACGCAAAATAAGCCACTGATATGTTTTGTGGCATCCATGTGGCTTTTAGAGGCTCCATTCTCCTTCCATATGTTAACGAAGTGCTTAAATTCCTATTTTCCTCTCTTTTAATGCCAACTAAATATTACTATTTTTCTTGATCCTCTTGATCGACATAAAAAAGACTTTTGGTTTTTAAAAGAGGGAGGACAAAATGTTCCTCTTTCTTGGCGACCCAACGTAAGTTTTTTTATTTTTCTTTTTTCTAATTCCCCTCCCAATAATTATATTTTCGTTGATAAAATAAGATGGCATCCACGTTGATGCATTGAAGAGAAATTTGGATTCACCAAAATGAATGGAACACGTTCTTGATGGGTCCTGTTGAGATTATTATTATAAATATCTCAAGGGGACAAGAAACAAATGTGTTGTGTTAATTTAAGAACCTTGATGTTTGGAACCAATTGTTGAACTGTTTTATTGTTCTGGGCAGGTCCTATAATTGACTTCAACCGACAAGAATGTATAATTTTCAATGTTTTGTTCAAGTTCCCTACGTTGATGAAAGAAATAGGAGGTAGAATGCATGTGTTGATTTGGGTATTTGAGGGGAGGAAGAAAAGGCTTTTAAGTTCTTGATGAGCATCAGTTTCTTGTCTGAGAGGACAATTCTTAGGCTACAGTACTCTATAAAATGGAGGTATCATCGGCTGCACAGCAACCTATGACGCCCCGCAAGAAGATGGTGAAACAATTGACAGGAAAACGAGACGATACAGCGTTGCATTCTGCTGCTAGATCCGGGAATATTGTTGCCATTATAGAAATAATCGATGAATATGGAGAAGATGAATTGGCAGACTTGTTGTCCAAAGAGAATTCGGCTGGGGAAACGGCTTTATATGTAGCTGCAGAATATGGCTATTTCGAGGTGGTGAGGGAAATGATCAAGCAATATGATTTGGTGACTGCTGGGATTAAAGCAAAGAATGGTTTTGATGCGCTTCATATTGCGGCGAAACATGGGGATTTGGGTATTTTTCTTGATACAAACTCGTTTTCTTGGCTGTTTATTTTACTATTCTTTGTCATGCTCACCGAAGCATAAGAATATAGCTAACCAGTAGAGAAAGAGGTTGGAGATCGGTCCGAAGTTGAACTTGAATAGTTATGTTTAAACTTGCTACATGGAGTAAAGATCAAGCTATGATTTGATCTTGAGACCTTGCTTAAGTTCAAGTTATAAAATTATAAAATAATAATGTGTGTGTTAAGGCTTGTAAGCAGTTCCCAAGTTAATGAATAAACCAACTAATTTTGATTCGAGTTCAGCTCAAAATGTTTATGATAATGATTCCACAAAATGGCTACCGGTTCGCACCTCTACATTCAGTCCTTGAATTTAAGGAGATTAATTTTTTATTCTCCAGAAGTCGTGAAGGTGCTAATGGAAGCCCATCCAGAGCTTACAATGACCGTAGATGCATCAAACACCACAGCTCTTCATACAGCAGCCACTCAAGGACATATAGAGGTCGTGAACTATCTTCTGGAGGCAGAGAGCAGCCTGGCCACCATTGCAAAGAGTAATGGAAAAACAGCCCTCC
This sequence comes from Primulina tabacum, assembly GCF_025594145.1. Classification (NCBI taxonomy): domain Eukaryota; kingdom Viridiplantae; phylum Streptophyta; class Magnoliopsida; order Lamiales; family Gesneriaceae; genus Primulina; species Primulina tabacum. The sequence goes on from NC_134557.1 coordinate 7,047,271, forward strand.
ATTCTGCAGCAAGAAATGGACATTTAAAAGTTGTGAAAGCCCTTTTGAATAATGACCCTCAGATTGTGTTTCGATCGGATAAAAAGGGGCAAACAGCTCTTCACATGGCTGTTAAAGGCCAAAACCTTGAGGTGGTTGAAGAATTAATCAGAATGGATCCTTTGACGATTAACATTGTGGATACTAAGGGCAACACTGCACTGCATATTGCAACCCGAAAAGGCAGGTGTCAGGTGAAGTTATTTTCATTCTTGATATTCATAAATGAATTTAGATTCTTTTAGGGACTGTTAGACACATGAAGTCCGTTTTCGCAGATTGTAAAGATGCTGCTAGGCCAAAATGTATTGGATACAACAGTCGTAAACCGGTCTAATGAAACAGCCTTGGACACTGCCAAAAAAATGGCGCATTCTGATATTACAGCAATTTTGCTAGAACATGGAGTTCCAAGTGCCAGAGAAATCAAATCTCATTTAAGCAATCCAGCTCGGGAGCTAAAACAAACGGTGAGCGACATAAAACACGAGGTTCACCACCAATTAGAACATACACGCCAAACAAGAGAGCGTGTCCAAGGAATTGCCAAGCGTCTTAACAAAATGCACGCCGAGGGGCTCAACAACGCAATCAATTCCTCGACAGTCGTGGCTGTTCTAATCGCCACTGTAGCGTTTGCAGCTATTTTCACGGTTCCTGGACAGTATGTGGACGACCCTCAGAATATACCACCTGGGATGTCTTTGGGAGAAGCAAGAATAGCACCAAAGATCCCGTTTCTAATATTCTTTGTCTTTGACTCAATCGCCCTGTTCATTTCCTTGGCAGTCGCGGTGGTGCAAACCTCGGTTGTTGTTATAGAAAGGAAGGCAAAGAAACAGTTGATGGCTATAATAAACAAGCTAATGTGGCTGGCTTGTGTTCTCGTCTCGGTGGCCTATTTAGCCCTGGCTTTCGTTGTTGTAGGCAAGCAAGAGATGTGGATGGCAATTTGTGTGACAATCATAGGAACTACAATATTATCGACAACAATTGGTACAATGTGTTATTGGGTAATTAAGCATCGAATCGAGTCCAAGAACAGTAGGAGCATCGGCAAGAACTCATTGGCAAGTAGATCAAGATCATGGTCAGTCTCAGTACTATCAGATGCAGAGGTTTTGAACGCCGACTTCAAGAAAATGTACGCAATCTGAAAGATGAAACAACCAAAGGTGAATCCTGCTAGGCTGATCATCTCCTCGAATAACTTTAATAAATTTACGTTAGACTTCTCTAAAAAACGAAAGTTTAGTTGTTCGTTCTCTCTCGAATTCCGGGATCCATCTTGGAGAAAGTTGCCCTCAATCGAGCCAAATGAATCCATTGTACATGTTCAATAGCCCCAGAAACCACGCTCCAGACAAATTCTCTCTTTTTTTGGGTTTGGGACCGGTAAATCCAAGAAAACTTGAAGTGGCAGTCTTTTGAAGTTTTGCCAACCTACCGCTACATGTTCAGTTTCTTGATCAATTGACACAAAACAAGTAAATGTAGAATCTTTCTTAGTTCTTTTCCTTCTTGTAATTTATAAATCATTTTATTTAATCTACACAATTGCCTTTAGTTGGCCAGATTGAGCAAGCCAGCCAAATGCCAAACGTGATCAAATGTATTTTTTCACCTTTCAAGCAGCCTATCATACAAATGATTTCCTCTCCAGAAAACTTCAAGCATACGCGACAGCAAAAGAATGTCGTACCAGTAAGTATATCATACACCTTTTGCAAAGTTTATAATGAAAAAGATATCGAATTTCACCTGTAACTTTTCATAAATTACAAGCAATGTTAAGGATTTTTCCTCGACTAAACAAAATTGCATCCTATTATACATTGAAGAAAAAAGACTTCTAATAAAAATGTTGTCTAATCCACTATATTTATTTATGGAAAAGAAAAGGAAATAATATTTATTAAATTTGCTAACAAAATCTTGTATATGGATGAGGGATATAGAATGGTAATGCTAAGAATAATTGGAATATTGTCGTATCTCTGTCTCGGACTGTCTGAGGCCCAAGGAGGGCAAACATATTGCCTGCTTGACACAAGGTAGGATTCCCAATCATATATGATATGGATGAATGAGATTTTTTAAAGATTTTTGAATGACTTGTGGTGAAGTTATGACTGATATTACGAATTTTGAATGTTGGTCTTCATGTCGGTGTTGCTCTGTCACAATTACGGACTTTGAGAGTTGGCTTTCATGTTAATAAGGTTATGCGAAACCTAGATCTTTGTATGTTTGATCATACGACCATAACCTGTGACTGATAAGAATTTCCGAGCCATATCTCATAAATAAAGTTTGAGGATTTTAGTCGAGGAATGTTGAAGAAAAGTTGATTGTTCATTAGGTGTATTTTTTTTAAAAAAAAATGTGTTATTTTCAAAAATATGCGTGAGAAAAATGATATTTTATATGATAAAGTTTTGAGGAGAGATTGTATTTTTATATGTTCATGTTTTGAAGAAATGTGACATTTTTATATTTTCAAATTTTGAGGAAAGTGAGTCTGCATGTGGTTTTTACCTATATATTATTTGTTTTTATACGATACTGCTTATTGGATCTTTATATTCATTAGATTTTTTCGATGCAAATGAGGAAGATTAAGTGGTGTTGGATGGAAAAGAGTGTGGTCTGGAGTTGAGGGCACTTATCCGCTCATTTTTATGTTTTCGCAAATTTATTTTCCGTTATGAATTTTACTTGTTAAGTTTAAGATTTTTGTAGAGAAAATTTGCTATGTTTAAATTTGTTAAACTTTGCTTCTTTTTTTTTAATATCTAATTATTTGGAATTTTGTTCAATTTTTGGAATACATATTTTCTTTATTTAGAAATATAATATTTTAAATTCTTTTTTTAAAAAAAAAATTATGTTCGATTTTGATACATGCTTCGAAATTTTGGTGTAGAAATTTAATGACCAATCAAGTAACATTAGCTGATATCTTCAAATGTTCAAGAATGTCTCATCGTAAGATAAAGATATTGGCATGTTCTTCTCTCCCATGAATCAAATTTTCCGACGCCGTTAGTTGTCATATTTGGATACATGCCAAGGAACATTATTTGTGACATATCATGAAGGGAAAAGAGACAAAATACACATTGTTTTTACTGTCGGCTATCAGTACAAGTTGAACTTTGAAACAAAAGTTAACATTGAAAAGAGTTCAACTATTTAAAGACACGATTCAAGTCTGAAGATATTACGAAAGCTTTTATAATATGCTTTTGTCGAGATCTCGAACATTATCTTTCTATCATCAAGTTTATCATCTTATCACACGCTTATTTGAATATCTAATCACAATGATTACTTTGTGCTTCTATATCAACTCAAGATATTCAGGCTATTTGTCGGATAATTGTTTTACGTTGTGTGAACTTAGGGTTCTAAAAGCAGCTCATTTGTATTTGTTGTTGAGTAGTGTATTAGAAGTTTCAGTTTAGGCATTGGATAAGTCTTACTTGAAGTATGTTGTTGCAAGTTGTTTTAAAAACAAAGTCTTCCAGTGAATTTCTTCCTTAAGTGGACTGGATAAGTTTTAACTGAATTAGGTTGTTACAAGTTGTTGTAAAATCAAAATATTCCAGTGAATTTCTTTCCTGAATGGAAGAATGATATACGTAAAAGGATCGTGCTTTCGAACTTCCATATATCTCGTATTAATTTACGAATAATTTTATTTGTCTACTTCGGTTCATTAATCTATTTTATTTTCAGTCGACCCCTTTCAGTCGACCCCTTTCATACTTTGAAAAACCATTTTCTTGTGACTTATTGTGTGTAACTTGTTGAGAAACAAACATTAAGAGCAAACGACTATTAATAACAGCTTGAGTTTAATAGAAAAATTTTAAAATAGTTTATTCACCATCTCTAAACTTCATCTTTGATTCTATAAATCTGTCTTTTGTTAGTCTAGTTTTTATATTATCAATTGGACTCCAATATTTATAAATTACTAGGAATGATCACGTGCGATGCACGTGGGTGATTAATAATGAAAAATATAATAACGAGATTTAGATAATTTTTAAAATCGTTTGAATAACATCTTGTTTATGAGTATTTATTAATCTAAATATATCAAAACACAATAAATAAAAATAAACCATGACGATAAATCAAATATATTCACTTATTTATTTAACATTTTCCAATTTGCATGATTATAACATAATGACAGCTCTCTCAAATTAACAAAGATATTTTTTATCCAAATATCATTCACAATGAAAAACAATATAAATAAAATTAAGAGAATAATAAATTTTACTAAAACCTAAATCTCAATGTATTTAAATGGAGTGCATATAGTGATTGTCAAATAAAATTCTCTTAATTAACTAAATTATCATAACGATGTTAAAATAAAACCTCTAAACTTGTTATTAAGTTAAATATCAATTGTGTTTTTGCTAACTTTTAACTCCTTGCGAATTTTGTTTAACTTTTTCCTTTTATAGAATAGATATTACACATCAACTCAAATATTTTAAACGGTATAGTAGCTCAATCGTCATGATTCTATCGACGTATCCAACAAGGACAATTATTGCACTCCAATAATTACACTAATTGCAATATATGAGAATCGATCTCATGACTTTGACTCTTATATATACCAATTGTAAGATCATCCATTTGTCGATTTACCAAAAGTTATAACCAGGGTAACGATGCAACATTAATTAAAATCTTTTAAAATCGTAAAACAACTTAAACGTCACATTTGGATTGTTATACCTTACATAAACAATTATTACACATAACAGATATGATATAGTTGTCATTTTACATTTTAGAAATCATTTTTCTAAATCAAATTTATTCTCACTAATAAAATAATTTCATCGAACACAAAGTAGTTTTAATTAATAATAATAATTTAAACACAAATATTAATTGTTAGGATGACCACTCTATGTCATCACTTATGCTTCATTAAGTTGCAATCATAGGAATGATGCACAATGAATTGGTAAATATAACTTAGTTAATTTAATAAGTAATTAATATTAAATAACAATTTTGTTATTTTGAAATGTGAAAAATAGTTTTTATATATATAAATTCATCATATATAATGATAAATTAATTAATATGTAGAAAAAAGAAAAAATTGTTTTTATGTATGTAATTTCAGCATATATAATTAGAAATTAATTAATAGGTTGAAAAGAACAAACAAGATAACAAATCAATATATTATATACGATGATTTCGTAATAGAATAATGCTAATATAACCATACTTTGTATTATGTTTAGAACGCAATTGAAAATTGATAACAAAATATATAATAATAGAAACTTTAATCTTAAAAACATTATTATCTAAAATATTATCATAATACATCATGAATCATAAATGAAATACTAAATTATTAAGTAACTATTTATTTAATTATTACTTAAATCAATTTATAAAATAAAAAGATAAGATATAAATATTAAATATTCATTAGTAACCATGAAGAAATACACTAATTTTAGTAACAAATTTTAGTTAGCAACAAAGAAAAATTACGGGTAAATTGATAAATTCAATATGCATTAATATCCAAAGACATTTAAGATAGACAATAAATTATAAAAGAACCCATCAAAAAAATTATTGATTTAATTTGCTTCATTAAATGAATAAGGGTATATTGGAAAATTCACAATTAGAAGTCATATATTTATATGTACGTTAGATTTTAAAATCATGCTATAGATTAACTATTCAAAACTTTCGTATGGTGCTTTATTCTCATATTTTTAGGTACTTTGTTTTAAAGTCATAATTCTAACATTTTCTAAAAAAGAAATTGGTTGTACTAAATATAAAATTTATATTTAAAATATTTTTATAATTAGCTGTTTTAAAAATTATTTTCGCCCCCTGATTGAGTTTTCTGCTCTCCCAATATATATATATATATATATATATATATATATATATATACACACACACTAATGTATATGCCATCTAATTATCGTGCCACATGTGGATTGATTCATCATTATATTATTTAATCTTGTATGATATGACATTATTGAAGTGTCAATTTTCAGATAATCCGAGTGGCTACATAGATCTCACAGGTTATTAATAGGTTTAAGGAAAAATATGTCATTAATTATTAAAAAGGTTTGATTATGATGTGATGTTTGATATATATAAGGTTTTGATTATGATTTTATAGGGTCAATTTCATGTTTTCAAGCTATCATAATTTATTGATTAATTGCCCGAAATTCTTTCATAAACCTTTGATGGCAGTGATGTTTTTCAATCTTCCACTTACTTTATCGAACATCGTGAGTTAAATAAACATTCCAGTCGAAGGTCAAATTTGGATTTGGTCAAATATGAAAATAATTTTACCCGTTGAAACATGTTATTATTATTATTATTATTATTATTACTGAATTAAGCATCATTAATGAATTCAACTAAGTATATTATTAATAGTCATGAATATTCTATAAAAAAAATATAATAAAATAATGAAACCATTTCCATGTTTAAGAATATTTTTTAAACATTTTATCAAAATATCTGCAAGTGATTGCCGTTCTAAAAATATTTTGAACGGAACAAAAATATACTCTATAATAGAAATCGTTGAAGTAAATAATCATGATATCGCTACTTGTCTTCTGGACAAATTGACGAGACCAGTGGCTCAAGTTTCAAACCTAAAATAAAGACAAAAATTTGTGTGAAACAGTTCAACGAGTCGTATTTTATGAGACATATCTCTTATTTGGGTAATCCATGAAAAAATATTAATTTTTATTGTGAATATCGGTAGGGTTGACCGTCTCACATATAAAGATTCATAAGACCGTCTCACATGAGATCTACTTCAAAATAAAATAGAGTAATAATGGATGAGTATATGCTATATCGAAATTATATATTTCGATATTTGTTTTATATAAAATGATTGACGTATCATCTTATACAAATACATCAGAAATAGTTGATATACGCTCACCCGTGATCATGATACGTGGTCTTTTTTCCAGTATTTTGAAAATATGTTATGTTTAAATGAAATATATAATAATTTTAGGATAGTTTTCACACTGAGATGGAGATATTCAGATTGTATTTAGGAAGATGGATTTGAAATACATTAACAAATTTTTATTTTGTGTATGTATTGATATTTAATTAGTTTACATATTTACTGCATTATTATTATTCCCCCCAAATTATATGTGCCTGTGAAATTATCTTTATACCCTTTTGTTTATTCAAAAAAAAATTATCTGAAACTAGATGAGGGATGTACCGGTTAAGCCATTAATACAAATTAATGCATCAATATACCAATTAATGAATAGTTTATGTTCTTTTACACCTTTTTAAATTAATATATATCCTCTCTTTTTACACCTATTTCAATTACTTTGCCAGCGAAACTAAAACGTATTTTTAATTTGAGGAATAATCCGAAGTTGGTCATGAATTTTGCAATCATATCAGTGTTTTAATTTTTAAATATGAAAGTATTAATTTTTTTTAGTTCATTTCATTGATGAATTATTATGGCTGACAACGAGACGAGATGAAAATGAGTTTGTCATCCTCATCAGTCACCCCACCTCAAATTGTATCCTCACTTTCATACCCGTCTCATACCCACTCTCGAACCCGAATACTCGGAGATCAAATCATCATCCCGTCGCAATCCTCCTTTCAAAAATTGTAATAGGACGGAGATAGATTCAGGAAATCCTTGAATATGAAGTTGTTATTATTATTATTATTATTGTGACAAGTGTGTGGAAGAAAATAATATTTTTATATCCGTCTCGAATTATCAAAAAAATCCTTGAACTCGAAAATTGGTCCCCAAATCTACTTTTTTTTTAAAAAAAAAAAATTTTCTCGACGAGATCTCGAACTCACGGAGAAATCGTCATTTATTCGATTTCTACAATTACTAGGAAATTGTAGGTCGGCCAAAAGAAATTTAGACTAAACCTAATAAAAAAAATAATATATATTGATTTTTATTTATTTTTTTATCTAATTTAAATAAAAATATAATAATTATATTTCATCTGTCTTTCCCTTACATAACACCAACTCTTGTAAAGGTGATGTTACTTCAGCACCTCCTCTCATCTTCCCTAAAACCCAAACCTTAATCTCCTCCATTGATGAGTTTTATCTCCATTTCACATTCCCAAAAAGTCAACCCTCTCCAACCTAACACCCCATACAAGTGCCAGGAATTATAATATTCATTTTTGGCTTGCTTTCCCACAGTATCTTTCTTTTTTCTTTTTTTTTTATGGGTGGTTTTGTTTTGTTATTTTTCGCATTTTATATGAACCATGAACAATTCTGATCTGTTGTTTTTTTTAGAAGGGAAAAAGAGAGGAAACTTCTGGTGTATATAGCTGGAGGATGTCTATTCAGTCTGCCAAGGTTGGCTGATGAGCTATATCGTTGCTGTTCGGCATAAGCTTTTGTTGAGATTGTTTTAGATCTGAGCAGAATATTTCCGTGTCCAAAGAAATCTGGGTTTTTCTCAATTTTTTTCTCTTGGAACTCATTTGATCTGAAAGGTGCCATCTTTTTCTTCTTTTCTTTCTCAGTTTCCTTTGACGGCTGTGTGATATTTTATTCATTTCTTGATGAAATACATGAGTGATTGTTAGTTGTTTGAGCTCAGAGGGGTTGTATTTGTTGGACTTGTTATGATGGCATGTGGGATTTTGAGGTTTTTCATCTGGGTTTTATTGATCTTGAATATGGGATGTTGTTCTAGAGGATTTAATCCTGTTGATAAGTTTTATATAAGTTGCGGTTCATCAAGAGATGTTACTATTGGGAATTTTACTTATGTGGCTGATAAATCAGCTTCAAGATTGCTAACAACTCCACAAGATATTTTGGCCGATAGCAATTTGAATTCTATTACACCATCTGAAGATGCCCAGCTGTTCAGCACAGCGAGAATATTTACTGGACCCTCCAGGTATACATTTTCGATTCAACAGGGCGGGAGGCACTGGATCCGTTTGCACTTTTATCCGTTTGTGTACAAGAACTATGATATGATTACTGCTAGTTTCTCTGTTTTCTCCCAAAAGACATTACTCCTCAGTGATTTCAGCCCCAAAAATGCTACTGTCAAAGAATATTCGGTGAATGTGGCGGCTGGAGAGCTTGTAATAACCTTCTCCCCATCGACCAATTCTTTTGCATACATTAATGCCCTTGAAGTTGTTTCAGTTCCGGATTCGCTTATCACCGATGATGCTGCGCATTTCAATCCATCGGGGGCATTTAGTGGACTGGTGGCACAGTCTTTTGAGACAGTTGCAAGGGTAAATATGGGCGGCCCGTTCGTGTCCTTAGTGAATGATACACTGGGGCGAACTTGGGTTCCTGACAGAAGTTTCTTGGTGCAACCCAACCTGGCGACTAGCGTGTCTAATATTCAGTCAGTTTCTTATCCTCCTGGTGGCGCAACATCAGATTCTGCTCCACAAACTGTGTATGGAACTTGCACAAAGATGGATTCTGGAGATGATCCCCGAGGTAATTTCAATGTCACATGGTCGTTCAAGGTGGATCCAGGCTTTCAATACTTACTTCGGTTGCATTTCTGTGATATTGTAAGCACATCAGCTAATCAACTCGTGTTTAATGTTTATATTGATTCGTTCATCGTTGCTCAAGATCTTCAATTAAGTCTGAAAACCCCAGGATTGGCCAATGCATATTATATGGACTTTGTTACCACTGCGGTTGTTAAAAACAATATTAGTGTGAGTGTTGGCCCATCTCCTATTAGTGCTTACCCTGATGCCTTTCTTAATGGATTGGAGATTATGAAATTGGCCAACTCGAAGGATAGTCTAGCTGGGGCATCCATTTTTCCTTCATTTTCAGGTTCCAAGAAGAATGTTGGAATTATTGCGGGGGTGTGTGTTGGGGCAGCGGTTGTCTTGATACTTGCAGGTATTCTGCTTTTCATGCATAGAAGGAGGAAACAAAAACGATTGGCCCAATCAAAAACGTGGGTTCCTATATCGATTAATGGGGGAAATTCACTCACTATGGGAAGTAAATATTCAACTGCAACAACTGTTAGCAACGGTTCTAACTTGAGCTATCGTATTCCGTTTGCTGCAGTTCAAGAGGCGACAAATAGCTTTGATGAAAGTTGGGTTATTGGAATTGGTGGATTTGGGAAGGTTTACAAGGGTGTTTTCAGTGATGGTACTAAGATAGCCGTGAAAAGAGGAAATCCCAGGTCCCAGCAAGGCCTAGCTGAGTTCCAAACGGAGATCGAGATGCTTTCTCAATTCCGCCACCGCCATTTGGTGTCCTTGATTGGTTACTGTGACGAAAAGAATGAAATGATTCTTGTTTATGAGTATATGGAAAACGGGACTCTCAAAAGCCATCTCTATGGTTCAAATCTTCCGAGCTTGAGTTGGAAGGAGAGACTCGAGATATGCATTGGATCAGCAAGAGGGCTGCACTATCTTCACACAGGATATGCGAAAGCTGTTATTCATCGTGATGTGAAGTCTGCAAACATATTACTCGACGAGAACTTCATGGCCAAGGTGGCTGACTTTGGACTTTCTAAGACAGGGCCTGAGATTGATCAAACTCATGTCAGTACCGCTGTTAAAGGTAGTTTTGGTTACCTAGATCCTGAGTATTTCAGAAGGCAACAACTGACTGAAAAATCGGATGTTTACTCTTTCGGTGTTGTTTTATTCGAAGTTCTTTGCGCTAGGCCTGTGATAGATCCATCTCTTCCTAGAGAAATGGTTAACTTGGCAGAATGGGCTATGAAGTGGCAAAAAAAGGGACAGTTGGATCAAATAATAGATGCTAATCTTGTCGGAAAAATAAAGCCCGACTCCCTCAGAAAGTTTGGGGAAACGGCAGAGAAATGCTTGGCTGATTATGGAGTTGATAGGCCCTCCATGGGAGACATATTGTGGAACCTTGAGTACGCTCTCCAACTTCAAGAAACAATCATACCAGACGATCCGGAGGAAAATAGTACCAATGCAATTGGCCAGTTGTCTCCACAGGTCGGTGAATTTAGTCGAGTCGAATCTACAGCTAACATCACCCAGTTTCAACATTCAAATGTGGATGATCTTTCTGGTGTTTCGATGAGCAGAGTTTTCTCTCAACTGGTGAATTCCGAGGGTAGATAAAAGCTTGTAGATCATATACTTAATACACTTGACACCTTTTCCTTTATGTTTCTTCTATGTTCTATCAAACCTTTTAAAGTTTGAAATCTTGAATTTGCTTTGTTTTTTTGTATCTTCTTGGAATTCAACAATCTTCACACTTGGTGTTTTCAGTTTGTGTATTTGGTGCATTTACATATATATCGGGAGAGAGTATTCGATTGTTTATCGGTATGACGTTTGAAATTGAAAGGCTGCTGTTCTTTGGTTTATAGAAATTCGATTTTGGTGCTATGATCAAGTTCTAGTGTGTAATAAGTTGACATCAAAATTTTTTGGCTCATCTCGCGTTGAAGTTAAGCTCGAGTTCGAATCTCGTCTATAAACTTCATTTTCCAGGTAATTATGGTCACGCATATATAATAATTTCGTACAAAATTATTTTGAACTGATTATATATACCTATTTAGAAGCAATGGTTTTCAAATTTTCACATTTTGTATATCAAATTCAATAATATGTAATTTTTGTTGCAGTCTTGAGGTTGGTTGATTGGCAAATTAGGATAGAAAGCAATGGTTTTCAAATTTTCCTATTTTGTGGTTAAGAATGAACAAGATTTTCAAGACCTACCGAAGCCTCTTTTTTTACTACAAAAATCAACACTTTTTTTTAAAAAAAATCCGACAACTAAAATAGTTACTTTTTACACATTAGAATCGCATGAATGCGTGTTAGTTGTTACACTACACAGTCATCAAGCACTTTGAAACCAAGATGAATCGGAGGGCACCACCACCATCTACCCATTTCGATTTTCTTGGAAATATTATATATATATATATATATATATATTATTGGCATGAATCACGAGTGCATATATTTTGAATGTGGTCTCATGTGGAAGGTCACGCGAAGTAATATAGACATGTCAACTTTATCTAAATTTTATGAATTTAGTCGAATAAAATATTCGTCTCATAAAATTAATCTTCTAGATGATCTCGTAGTAATTTTTGTATAACAAAGAACATCAATATTTGGAAAGATAATAAAGAAAGTCCCTCGGAAAACAATAAAAAAAGGTCGATTACTTTTTACATGATTAAACGGGCGATAAACCCAACCAAATCTTGCGTTGGAAGTTTCATAATTACCTGCGTGTTTAACTTAATGATTATATTTTTGTGGTTGGCCCTTCTCTCTTTTTTTCCTTGCTTTTATCTTTTCTACTCTTTTCTCCTAGCAATTATATATATAGTTCTTGAATTAATCCCCTAATAGTGCATGGGTCAAATTAAACTCCAGCCAACAATTTTTTTCTTGGTTTTTCATTTTCAAGAAAATAACAATGAAATCAAGTAATTACGACTAGATCAAAACCTATTTGGATGCCGACGAGTAGGCCTTTTAGACACACGAGTCTTAAATATGTGCGTCTAATCCTTGGTCTTGTTCAGACACTCTAATAAATAAGTCTTATCATTTTTCATGGTCATGGCATTGTCCCCAACAGAGATCAGTTATACCTCAAATAATCCCTAAAAAAGTATGTAAATATGCTTATTAGGATAATCGAACCTATAAATTGACTCACACCAGTTGTACTATCGAACACTTGTCATTTTACCAAAAGCTATAACTAATAGTAACAATATGATTCTAACGTTTTTAAATCGTATATCTTTTCAAACACCAACAATCATTTAGTCAGAATTTGTGAATTTAAGCACAATTTTATTATTTTGATTTTTAAAAACCAATTTAATCACAACCTTTCACATATATTCTCAGTAAATCGAAAGATTTATTGTATTTTATTCCTAGCAAATGGTCGACGAACAACCCTTTGTTTCTGTTTCGAACACGTGGTCAACTGTCATCATACGATGGCTTAGACATGAAATAAAGTAGTTTTTTTTTTTTTTTTTTTTTTTTTGATTACGCAAAATTTAGACGTGAATGTTTATGTTGGTACTTTTGATGAGAAACCGTGGTTTGAAATTCGATAACTTTTCTTTAATTTATTAAAAAAAATGAAAACTTATCGTTTTGGCTACATTCGTCAATTTGGCAACGATTTGTGGATTGTCACTTTTGGTGTTTAGAGCAATGTTCGAAAAAATGGTGGGGAATTTCGTGATAGAAGTGAGATCTCCGTTGGACGACCACCCCTTTTTTGTTATGTGTGTGAGGACAATTCATGAATTCATACACGGCATGCAAATAGGATCACTTTCTTTCAAGTCTGTCTTAAATTCCACTACCGCCTTTATCTTTAATTTCACATCCGAATTAATGTTTCTAGATTTTAATATTTACTACTTTTGAATAATTACTATGATTCAAGAATTAAATTGTAAGTGATATCTAAGGGTTTGCGTTGAAATAACCCAAATTTGAAATTTTTTAAAAATATATCAAATCTAATATATAAATTGATCATACCTGATTTAATAAAGAATTTCATGATTTTGAAACTTCCCATTCCTTTATATGACAAAATCGATGCACTTAATTAAATAATGGGGGAGAAGCTCCAACTAAATAAAATTTTGGGAGAGAAATGTTTTCGTCACAATTAAAAGATTATGTCTATTGTGCAACAGTCTCACAGATTTATATGTATGAGACGAGATGAGACGAGACCGATCCATACATGCAGTGAATTTTTTTTACTCAAATCAGTATGTGTTGTATAATATTTTTTCATAAAATAAATAATAAAATGAAAATATTGAAGTAAAAATAATATTTTAGACATAAAAAATAATACTTTTCAAATGTCGGATCGAATGAGAGACTTGTTTTATAAAATTGATTCATGAGGCAATGTTGCAAGAGTTTTTATGTATTCGAAATTATTGATGATGAAGAGTTTAAGTAATTATTAGTTACAAAATGTATTTATAATTTATAAATAACTTTTACATTATAAAGAAAATAATAGTATAGCAAGAAATATTTGTTAAATAAACATAAAGTATTTTGATCAAATCCTTAAAAGTATATCTACTTTTTTGTACCAAACATATATAACTTTTAACGTTAAAAACATATAAATTTTTGAGCTCGTCGAAAATAATAATAATAATAAAAATTTCATTTTACATATAGGCGATTGCATAGATTTTTGGTCATTAATTAACCAATAAGAGATCTTAAAATTTTGAAATGTTGGATTAAGTATTAATGAATAATTTTGAAATGCTGGATTAAGTGTACATGAGGTGATAGTAATACTGAAATTTGTAACATCTTGGAAAGTTATTGCGCGTCAAGTTACTGACGTCGTACCGTTTGATCTGGTTGGCTAGATGAATCGTAAAAGAGTTACGTCAGATCTTAACTGATAATACTGTCTCTATTGATGACATGACTGGCGCTAAAAAAAATAATAAAACCGATCTCTAAATGAGACATCACCAGCATATAATTACACATCTCCCCGAACTCATGGGTCTTGCACGTTAACATTCAAGTAGGTGCATTTTGTGCTACCACGAATATAAAGAAATAAAGTTGCACATAAACTAATAGGTATAATTTTTGGCTTAGTTTTAAGTGTTTGATCTAACGTAATTGTATTACTATTATCAACTATAATTTTTTATAATATGAGTAATAATATGTGACTAGGGACGAACCTATGCTTGACCCGTCCTAGCCTGTAGCCCAACCCAACTCTTTTTACAAGGAGTTATAGAGATTTGAGTCAATTCTAATTTTTTTTGGTAAATATATATAGAGATTTAAGCACAGTCTAATTTTTTTTAAAGATATCACGGTGCAAATAACTCATAAAAGCTAATATCTAGAATACCTATTTAACTTTCACATTGAATAAATGTAGATTTTCGATATTTCAAAGGGATTTCGGTGCAAATAACTCATAAAAGTGATAAATTTATTTTATCAATTCTTTTATTTAATAAAATTTAATTTTGAAAGTACATTTAAAATATATTAAAAATAGTTTTAAAATGTAAATTTTGAATCTAAGTGAAACTTGTCTTATATTACATATGTTACATATTAATTTAAATAATATATAAATTTTGAAAAATGATATTGATTAAACTTATTTTTTGAAAATTAACTCTCATATTTCGAAATTCGAATACGCTAGGAACAATAGGTTTTTTTTTTTAAAAAAAAATACCGATGTCATTTTGCTAACTATTTTCATATTAATATCTCATATTTGATATATATATATATATATATATGATCCATAAATTAAAGTTAAGGTGGACTTGAACTTAATATAATAAGTTAATTTTTATATATATATATATATATAAATTAACTTATTATATTAAGTTCAAGTCCACCTTAACTTTAATTTATGGATCCGTCTATGTACTTGACCAAAACATGTAGAATATTTCCACTAATATATAATCCATATTATGTGAGTGAACATTGGATTCAGCCGCCTAGCATGTAGGAAAAATAAAGCTCAAGTCTATTATCTTGGTTATTTTATTAATCAATTCGACAAATATTTTATCTATTAACCACCAATTAGTTATTATATACATAATATATACATATAATATATTTATATATATATATAACTAATTAATTGTATGGTTGGTACAATTAATCTAATTTATAAATTTGGGTTGTTTACTGAACAATTAATTATTAATTGTAAAATTCATCCAAATTACACCTCAATAAACAACCCAAATTTATAAATTAGATTAATTGCACCAACCATCAAACATATTATGTATCAAGTGCACTTGTCTACCAGTTGCAAACCACTGTGTCAATGCACTAAAAATACCAATATTTTATGGTAATTAATAGTAGTGCTCATCACTTTTTCAAATGGTAAAAAAAATAATTTTTTCGAAAATCCATAAAGATAACTCATGCATTTGAAACATAATATATCCTTTCATTCATAACACAAGTATATATAAAGTTACATTATTTTTACAAGTGGATCTACGAGCAAGTTTCTTGATATAAAAAGTCTAGATGAATCGACTCCTCTTAATTAACAAAACTCCATGTATCAATTAATCTATCGATCCATCAAATTCAAGAAAAAACATATATATCATAAGACATATCATTCAATGAATTGTCTCAAAACTTTAAATGGAAAAGAGAGAAAGAAAAAGCACACGGTCAATTGGCAACATCAATCTCGGTGGTGCAAGACAGCAGCCGCCTGAAAATTGATCTCAAGGCGGAGCAAGACACCATCTTCGCCCTCTTCATCCCGGCGCTCCTCATCCTCCTCCTCCTCCTTCCACCGCTGCCGCGGGACTTGGTCGACTCCTTCTCCTTATTATTACCTTTGCCAAGGCACTTGATCGTCTTTTCGTCATCTTCTTCTCTAGAGAAATTGTAGCTCCTCAAATACAACTGCCTACATGAAAGACTATCCACCACCCTCGGGTGACCGTACATAGAATTATTGGATCCCTGGCGGACGTTGGAGCTCATCGACCTCACAAACTCGGCATCGGATTCCGGCCACTTGTAGAGGTTGACATAGGTGGCTCTCATCGGAACACGGGCGTCGCTTACACAGCTTGATATACATGTAGAGGCCATCGTTTTCAGCTTGGTGGAGAATTTTAATATTCAAACCGATCAGATATGTTATTAAATATATGTATACCGAAAGTTATTTTACATAGATCATATTGGGATTCGAGAGTAGGAATCGAGTAAGGTTTTGGGAGAAGGCTAATGGCTTGCCATCATGTGTAAGTGGGATATATAGATGACCAATTTTTACATTTAATTTTATTTAATACATTATAAAAAGAAAATATGATAAAGAAATATCCCTTTTGCCTGCAAATGATTTTTTAATTTTAAAGATAAATAACTTGTATATATAGTAGAAGGGCAAAAATTTGTGTAAGGCGGTCTCACGGACCATATTTTGTGAGACAGATATCTTATTTGGATCATCTATGAAAAAACATTACATTTTATGCGAAAAATATTACTTTTTATTGTGAATATCGGTAGAGTTGATCCGTCTCACAGATAAAGATTCGTGAGATCATCTCACAAGTGGTCCGATGATGTCGTAACATTAATTAGTTTTTTTTACGAAAATGTCATATTCATTTAGATAAATAATGTTTTTCATATAATTTACGCATAACTACAATATCTAATACACTTTAAAATTACAAAATACATATATTATCTCTACAAATAAATCTTTATCTAGATAATAATTTAAAACTATAACAAAATTTTATGAATCAACTTGATCTATCAGTAATCATGATAATAATTTATACATATAATAGTCATTATTTTATACATACATCGTATGTGTATGGTTCGCTGGTTTATACTATGCATGCATTAATATAAGTTACACGCACACACACTCATTCACTAGTATATAAGGTCGGATATTTCAAGGGAAGAGAAGACAGAAGTCACGCTCTGCTGTGATGTCCTAGCGTGCAAGCTACTTTTTGTAATAAAAAAATATATAAATATAGATTATTTGTGATTTAAAAAAATGACCATTTTCGATCATCTAATTGAACTTGATCGATTGATCATATGGAAATTGAGATTACGATCACAAGGTGTGCTTTGATTTACTTAGAATAATTGAAACCCATTTTTTCGATTAAAACCCATAGGTTATTACTTAAGAGAAAATTTAAAATTAAAATTTATATTGCCCACAAAATTCTACTCTATGAAAACTACAAAATTTTAAAAAATTTGTATCTTCTATGAACTGCAATGGACCAAATTTATTCATGGACCTTAGTTCGAGAATATACGCAAAAGTTGATTTAACTATTCAATTTTAAGAGGTGAACTAAACACGGCCCAAGTTACTCCGAGTTCTGAGATCCTCCAGTACTAACGCTAAAATTAGGGTCAATCTGTTTATTATCTAAAACTTATACAAAAATTCACGTGACCATCTCACGGATCAAATTTTTGATATAGATATCCGATTCGACTCGTGAAAAGTATTACTTATTATGTTCAAAATATTAATTTTCATTATAAAAATTTCAATGTATAGTTATGTTATGAAAAAAAATATTGTATAATATGATTATTTGAATAAAAAACACTATTTTTTATATCCGAAATATTATTTTTACTGAGAACTATATTTTTTTAGTTATTTTATGAAGAAATATCGTGTAATATATATGCAGGTTTGAATAAATATTTTTAAAAAAAAAATCAAGAGACATTCAATTTCCTTTTCAAAAATCTACGTTGGCATGTGTGATCGGCTCATAAATCTCGCCACCACCATGGGATGACCGTCTATGCGTACTGAGCCATCATGGTGTACGTCGCCGATGATTGACTCCAAAAACTCTCTTTCGGAGTCTGGTCTCTTGGAAAAGGTCTCTGATCGGGACACGATCCTTGAATATATCGCGAGTTAAGTCCATGCTTGATTTTCCTTGCCGGAAAATGGAATCCGGTTCTGTCTGTTTTAATTTCTGGAAGCAGTAATATTGCATGAGTTCTTTTACGTGAAAGGGTAGGGTATACATAGGTTTTGGTTATAACTGCCCTAATTTCCTTGTGTAATATGATTGAAGTTCTATTAAGAATCCTTGTCCTATTTTATTTATTTATTTCGATTTGGATTGGATAGACTCCGATCCCAACGAGAAAATAAAAAGATTAACTCGCAAAATACTTCATGATAACCTTGTTACGATATTATAATTTTTTAATACATTTTCGTTTGTTATTATTACAATTTATGTCTAATTAATATATCGTAGAAACATTTGAATAATGGCTCTTATCCATGCATTGTTCAAATGCTTAATCTTCCGCAATTGAATTCATGGTGAATTATTTGCTTATTTATGTAATAAATTGTCGCACTCCATGTTTTGGGATGTATATTTATTTAATTTCAAATAAGTCGATTACCGTGTGTGCAAGACACATAACGCATACAAGACATATTGTCACATACCAGATGTGTGCAGGAAAGTTTTGCCAATTTGATGCTGCATGTTAAATAAGGCAAAAATTTGTGTGAGATGGTCTCAAAGGTCGTATTTTGTGAGACATATATTTTATTTTGGTCATCCATGAAAAAATATTACTTTTTATGCTAAGAGTATTACTTTTTATTGTGAATATCGGTAGGGTTGACTCGTGCCACAGATAAAGATTCGTGAGACCGTCTCACAAGAGAACTACTCGTTAAATAATTAAAATATGAATAAATAATAATTACAACTAAACATGATTAGAGGAAAAGAAAGAGGTTATTCATCGCGAAGTAAACGAGGACGTAAGATTGTTATAAAGTAATCGATAATGGTCATTTATTTTATTTTATCAAAATAAATTTCATATAAATATTGTAAAAGTTAAATATTTTTAATTTATATGGTCACTTGTGTCACTTTAGTCGGAACTAGCAAAACTGCAAAAGTGAAATTTCGTTAGAATTTCTTGCAATTGATTTACACAGGAAAACGACCCATGGTTTTTTGGAATCTGTAAAGTCTAAATAAAATTATATCGGTGCCATCAAAAGTCAATGGATGTGATATAGTCGTCTGTTTGGTTTGGCTTCGTAGGGCATCCGCATCCGTCGGAATTAATCCATGTTAATAACTCTCAATCTCATCAAAAATGATGGGGTCCACGAGCCACATATTCATTACATTAACACTTCTCCATTATTAACACACACCCACATTCATTTAATTTCAACCTTCATTATTTATGGGATCCCACTGTCCACTTACTCATTTTTTTTTTATTTTTAATATTTCAATATCTTTCTAAAATTTTTAAAATTTTACAACAAATATTACTAAAAATAAATAGTATTATTATTTTAAAAATAACTTAATTCCAATATTCATTAAAATATTATTAAGAAATGAAAAAAAAGTTGGACTCTTTTATTTAAAATATTATTCAACACAATCTCTTTAAAAAAAACACAAAATACAAAGAAAACGAATTACGATAATTGAAAAGAGAATTACATCAATCGAAAATTACATATTCCATTTCTCTCTAATTTGCTCACACAGATGTTCATGAACTATAAGCTGCTCCGGCGTCATTTGTGAAGTGTCTTTCGAAAGGATTTCGTATTCCTTAAGCAAATATTTGCTCTTTTTAGCTTCAGATTTGTTCAAAGCCGCTTTTGCTTTCATCTCCTCTATTGCAAGTTCTTTTTGTTTCCATTCAGATTCGTTCTTCTTTATGTCTGTATACTGAGTAAAACTTTCGAACAAACTGTCGTATCTGGTTGTCAAATCCTCCATCGATGATTTTGCTTTGTTTTTACCTTTTCTTTTTGCGGCTTTTTGACCAATTGGACGAATCTCTTCTTCATTTATATCTAAATCAATACTCGCATATTTGTTCGATGAGGTGTTGCTAGCCCCCGACTCTGAGATTCTCGCTTTCTTTGTACCAACCAAGTGATCATCGGACTGTGGAGTGAACAGTGGACGTGTTTTCATGATTCTCCACACATGCTCCAGATTAAATGCAACTCCATTATTTTCATCACGATATTTTTCATATGCAAACCGCAATATGTCTTCATCACTATGGCCGCTTCGATAAGTATTGTAAACACTATTATAATTTGCGTTGAAGCGATTTACCTTTTTTTGGACGGTATTGTGCCAATGAGATCGAATCACGTTTAAAGCTCTCCGAGATGAACCAGCGGGACGATTGTCATTGTAGTAGTCCGCAACACGTCTCCAGAAATCATTCCCCTTCTGATCATTGCCGATGACTGGGTCATCACTCATTGTGACATACGATCTCGCTAGTAGCTCGTCTTCCTCCTTTTTCCATATTATTCGCTTCTTCGTACCCTCAACATCTACATCAGCATTTTGTACATTTTCGAGATCAACTCGTGTTTCACGGTCGGACAACTGAGTCTCTGGGACAAACGTAGGAGTTGGCGGCTCGTTTTCGATTGGCATATTGGTGGATTGTGGATTATATAATCCATAAAAATAAGGCGGCATGAAATCTGGGTTGCCTATACTTTGCCAATATTCAGGTGTAGGCGGTGGATACGGAGCTCGGGAGGTGTAATTTGGATGATTCGAAGGATTTTCATAACCTTGGAAATTTGAAACAAACGGCCAATTTGGAAATTGTGGTGGATATTGTGTAGAAGAAACAAATCGAGGTCGATTTTGTGAGTTCTGACTATTTTCACCCATTTGGCTTAAAAATATGAAAAGATAAATGTTGTGGGATGAATTTGTAGAAATTGATTAGTATATATAGTGAGTAATTTCGAATATAGCCGTTGGTGCATAATTTTGCCGTTTGAAAATAGCTGTTGGTGATAATTAGCGACGGTTTTTGAAAAACCGTCGCACATAGCGACGGGTGTTAAAAAACCGTCGCAAATAGCGACCTTTTTTTTAAAAAAAACAGACGCTTTTCACTTTGCGACGGTTTACGAAAAACCGTCGCAAAGTTGCGATAGTTTACGAAAAACCGTCGCAAATTTCGAAATAACGCCGTTCATTCTGATGAATTTCTTGGCTGCCATGTCAGCCAAGATTATTAATTCTTGCGCCCACATTGGTGGGCGAAAATTAATGGGTGTTATTAACACCCATTAACCAACCACTGTGGGTGTCCTTAGTCTTGTTCAGCTTTCATCCTATTAATTTTTCAGTTAAATATTATTCCAGATAATTTACCAATATATATACATACAGAAAAATAAAGTGTGGAATATTTGATAAAATATAAAAAATTAAATAATATATATTTGTAGTGATAAAAAATAATCAGTAACAAACTATAACATGGAAAAGTTGCCCTTCATGGCGGATCCGACGACCTCAATGCGAGCCTTGAAGATCAGACATAAGGGCAGTGGTTCGAAAAAATAATCTATTAACATATCTAAGAGTCTTTGTCTATACGTTTTTGCTATTTTTTCTCTAAAAATATTTACTCAAATATTGGAACTTTAATTTTTTTTTTAAAATACGATAACGTTGGTTGCAATAATTGCTTTTATTTGATAGATTAATCGAACTATGATGTTCATGTTACTGTGCGATTGAAAAGATTAAAGTTTCACCATTAACATCAGTTATAATTTTTGATAAAGTGACAAGCGCTCAGTCCTACAATTGGTATCAGATTCAAGGTCACGGGTTCGATTCTCGTTGATTGCAAGAAGTGTAATTATTAAGATGAAAATTATTGAAGTGAAATATTATATTTAATTAATAGATCAATCGAAACGAAATATTTGAATTGATGTATGATTTAAAAAAATTATAATTGTATCATCATTAATTATAATTTTTTTATAAAAAGATGATTGAATCATCGTAAATATAACATAAAATAACTTCCAAGAAACTTTCAACTTCAATTATTATTTCTATCTAATCTTCATTGGTTATTTTCCATGAAAAAAAGTTGGTTGTTAATTAAAATAAAAATTCCCCTACAAGCAAATAGCATCTCAAGAAAGTAATATGCTTTCATTCGAAATGTCGCTGCCGTGCATCCATTTTCTTTTTTTTATCCTCAGCGAAACGCCCTCGAAGTTTCCTTCATTTATATTTAATAAAATGTCTTATTTCTTAATTAATTCAAAGAGAGCAGCCCGCTACCCTGTTCGCACCCACAGCCCTTCGCCAGAGCTCCTCCCACTCATAATCTGACAAGTGTAAAGTTGATGGCTTGGCGTCAGATTTGCAACGTGGGGTTTTATGATTGGTTTCGATCCGTGGGACATGTCTACACGAAGGAAAAGGTTCTTACTGGGGAAAAGGAAGTAATGACTATGGCCACTCCCTAAATAATTGGAAAACCAATTTTACCCTCACTTTATTTTCAAAAGTTGATTTTTATAATATTATATATATTCTTTATATTTTGTTAATGAAATAATTATTATTTTAGATTTTGGTTATATTTTTACGATCAGTTATAGCTTATTTCATTGACGAAAAATAAACACTTAATATATTTGCATATACATACATTTACATAAATAGGGCAACCTCAATTATTTAATCTATTTATATTATTACAATGTGAGAAAAAAAAATAGATGAAATTAGTTTTTGAAAATTCTGTAATTTGACGTATGTTGTAATATTGGGGGAGTGGTGATAGCACTAATTTGTAAGTTGATCAACTCGCTTGATGGGTTGTACTTTGTCGTTAATAAATGGTACATATCCCAGCGGCATCATGATTCCTTCCCCATTAACAAAGGAAGGAAACCCTCTCCGTCTGGAGGTACGAAGAGAAAGCGATTTGAAACCCTCACACGCTTCATCTCTGTTAAAGTTCTAAGCCAGAATTTTATTTGAGAGTTGGTAAGGGGGTGACATAGGGTAAATTTTCCACTTTCGTTTATATTTTTTATGTAATGTTGTGGATTTGGTGGATCGGTCGGTTTTGAGTTTTTACTATATGGGTAGATGTTGTGTTAATGCATTTTGACGGCTGTAATCATGGTTGTTTGAATTTTTATTTTAATTTTTGGCTTCGCTCTTTTTACAGGATTGATTAATTATTTTGTGGCATTCGGGTGGTTGTGTGGTTCGACTATTTTTTCATTTGGTGGATTGATTCCTGATTCGTTGATGGGAAAAGGAGGGCAGAATTTTGGTAGAAGTGAGAGTTTGGATGAGAAGAGAGAGCCGAAAGGGGAATACTATCCAGCTTGGGTCAAAGATGTGAGCGAGTGTCAAGCGAAGTATCAAGTAAACAAGGAGTATGGGTTGTCTGCTGATGATGTTAGAAAAAGGAGGCAGATCCATGGGTTCAATGAGCTGGAGAAACACGAGGGGCCTTCGATTCTAAGGTTGATTCTGGATCAGTTTAATGATACGTTAGTGAGGATTTTACTTGTGGCAGCGGTAGTCTCCTTTGTGTTGGCGTGGTATGATGGGGATGAAGGTGGTGAGATGGAGATCACGGCTTTCGTGGAGCCATTGGTTATCTTCTTGATATTGATTGTGAATGCGATAGTTGGAGTTTGGCAGGAGAACAATGCGGAGAAAGCTTTGGAAGCATTGAAGGAAATCCAGTCAGAACATGCCAGTGTTATTCGAGAGGGTAGAAAAATTTCCCATTTGCCAGCGAAAGAGCTTGTTCCAGGAGATATTGTTGAGTTGAGAGTTGGAGATAAGATTCCGGCAGATATGAGGGTTTTAAGTTTGATTAGCTCAACTCTCCGAGTTGAACAAGGGTCGTTAACTGGAGAAAGCGAGGCAGTGAATAAAACTACCAAGGCTGTTGCGGAGGATGTCGATATTCAGGGTAAGAAGTGTATGGTGTTTGCTGGAACGACTGTGGTGAATGGGAATTGTGTTTGCTTGGTGACTCAGATTGGGATGAGTACAGAGATTGGAAAGGTGCACTCACAGATTCACGAGGCATCCCAAAGTGAGGATGATACGCCTTTGAAGAAGAAGTTGAATGAGTTTGGAGAGGTTTTAACTGCTATAATTGGCGTGGTTTGTGCTTTGGTATGGTTGATTAACGTAAAATACTTCCTTTCATGGGATTTTGTTGACGGTTGGCCCAGAAATTTCAAGTTCTCATTTGAGAAGTGCACTTACTACTTTGAGATTGCTGTGGCACTGGCGGTTGCTGCTATTCCAGAAGGTTTACCCGCTGTTATTACAACTTGCTTGGCCCTTGGGACGCGCAAGATGGCTGCTAAAAATGCTCTCGTTCGCAAGTTGCCGAGTGTTGAAACCCTTGGCTGCACCACTGTTATTTGCTCTGATAAAACTGGCACTTTGACCACTAATCAGATGGCAGTGGCAAAACTTGTTGCTATGGGTTCTGAGGCGAATAAGGTTCGATCATTTGACGTACAAGGAACTACTTATAACCCTTTTGATGGTAAAATCCAGAACTGGACAGAGGGTCAATTAGATCCAAACCTCATGATGATTGCTAGGATTGCTTCTATTTGTAATGATGCGAATGTCGAAAAATCTGGGCACGACAAATCTGAGCATTGTGTCGCCAATGGAATGCCAACTGAAGCAGCACTTAAGGTATTGGTTGTTGTAACCATTAAGTAACAAACAGTATGAGTAAACTACATTGTACTGAATTCCGAAGAGGTGTTTTTATCAAAATTTTATATTGTTATTTGTTGCTCTTACTATCAACCTTGTGCCTGGCTAAATTAGGCCGAGTTTCTGATTTCTGGAAGTTGTGATTCCTGTAAACGAGCAATCAGTTCTTTTTCTGTCATGTCCCATTTATTTACAAATATTTATTGGCTGTGAATAATTAGCACAGTTTTTGAGTTCAAATTTTACATTCTTTTTGTTACCGCTTAAGCTTTGGCTTGCTGAATATTTCATAAAGGATAAGCGTCTGATATTTTTCAGGTTCTGGTGGAGAAAATGGGCTTTCCACGTGAGTTAGGTTCTAGTACCTCTTCAGAGTATGATGGTATTTTAAGTAAGTTATTCTTATGCCTTGCAAAATTATTTTGAACCAATTAATTTATACTGATGAAGTTTCAACTGGGTCTTCTAAGGGTGCTCCTACAAATGGAATAAAATTGAACAGCGGA
The DNA here is from genome assembly GCF_025594145.1 of Primulina tabacum. NCBI lineage: Eukaryota > Viridiplantae > Streptophyta > Magnoliopsida > Lamiales > Gesneriaceae > Primulina > Primulina tabacum. The sequence goes on from NC_134557.1 coordinate 7,073,086, forward strand.
TTGCCACCCTTGAGTTTGATCGTGATAGAAAATCCATGGGGGTCATTGTAAGTTCCAACTCAGGGAAAAAACTGCTACTTGTAAAGGTACATCTCTTATCTCCAGTTATGCTTGTATAATTCGAGTCTACTTTGCTGGTACAAATTCCAATGAGGATAACTAGGACGTTTCTGTTCACTTATTACTTGTGATGTGACTTTTTTTGTGATCCTTAATTAGCATTCTTCCCTGAATTGGAGAAGATATCGGATCTTTCTTCTTTACGTCAGTCAATTTCATTATTTAGGTGAATTGTTCTCTGTAACAAAATTTCATTGAAGAATATGCAACCAAACTGACATCAAAATATTCTTGGGTGTGAAGTTAGCATTTCTTTGTGTTTCAATTCTCTTTCATGTTTTTGCTTCATAAATGTTTGACAATTTAGGGAGCAAGCTGTGTGTTGCTTTGATTTTCAATTATCTTTGATGTTTGTTTCATGTCATATATGTTTGTTGAGTTTGGGAATTTTTTTTATACAATTTTGCAGGGTGCAGTTGAGAATTTACTGGAAAGAAGCTCCTACGTGCAACTGCTTGATGGTTCTATAGTAGAATTAAATCGAAGTTCGAGGGAAAATATATTAAAGAGCCTTAATGAAATGTCAACACGTGCATTAAGGGTTTTGGGTTTTGCATACACGGATAACCTTCCAGAATTTACGACATATAATGGCAATGAAGACCATCCAGCTCATGAACTCTTAACAAACCCTGCAAACTACTCGTCAATTGAGAGCAAATTAATTTTTGTTGGCTTAGTTGGTTTAAGAGTAATTTTCTATCTTTATCATTCATTAATTTTTCTTCAATTCCATCTCTCTTGAGACTGATAAACCAACTTCTTGCTGACCTCCATAACTTTGTTTGTATTGTCTTAAGGATCCTCCAAGGAAAGAAGTGCCTCAAGCAATTGAGGATTGCAGAACAGCTGGCATTCGAGTTATGGTGATCACCGGAGATAACAAAGATACAGCTGAAGCCATTTGTCGTGAAATAGGTGTTTTTGGCTGTGATGAGACAATCAGTTCAAGAAGTTTAACAGGAAAAGAATTTATGGAGCTTTCTGGTCTTGACAAAGAGAGGCATTTAGCGCAAAGTGGAGGGCTTCTTTTCTCCAGGGCTGAACCAAGACACAAACAAGAAATAGTGAGGTTGCTCAAAGAATCAGGCGAAGTTGTTGCAATGACAGGGGATGGAGTGAATGATGCACCTGCCCTGAAATTGGCTGATATAGGGATAGCAATGGGCATTTCTGGGACTGAGGTAATCTCATTAAAATGAAAAACCAAGGCCAAACTGTATTCATTAAATGTTGTTGAACATGTGCGTTATGTATCTCATGTTCTCTTTGCGTATTCGCTGTTCTATACTTCAATTATGGCTTTGTTGAACCGTCATTTTACCTTCGTACTTGTGTGATTAAAGGCCTATCTGGACACCATGTAGAGTTTTGCATGTTCCAAGACATCCAGTTATACAAGTGGCAAAATGCTTAAGTTTATATCTTTATTCTTGTCCGGCTTTCTAGGTTGCAAAGGAAGCTTCTGACATGGTTTTATCAGATGATAATTTCAGCACAATTGTTGCAGCAGTTGGTGAAGGCAGATCTATTTATAATAACATGAAGGCATTTATCAGGTTAGACTTTATACTAGCTGTTCGTTCCCCACCATCTTCACTTTTAATTTCTCAGTAGTTTCTACAAGAGCAAGTAAAATTTTCTATTTTTTTTAAATGTCTTATATTATCAAATTTTTGTGATTAATTTGTTATAAGAGTGTGAAGCTCGTGATTAATCATGTAGAATGACAATGTTGCAGCAATTAGGTTGTGGAAAGAGAGAAATTTTATCATAGGAGATATCGATCTAGCTTGGATGAATCCCTTTTATATGGCACGAAAGAACTCGCAGTTTCTCTCAGTGGATTGGAAATGTTATGCTTTACCTCATTTTAGGTTGTCCCATCCAAATTCGGAAAGAAAAGGGATACATTGCGATTTTAGTTTTTAGCTCGCCGTAAATGATGTTTTGCGTAGCCGAATAATCCTTTCCAGCAGCTGTATGTGAAGTGTTTTTCTGCTGCAGGTACATGATCTCCTCGAACATTGGCGAAGTTGCCTCCATATTCTTAACTGCCGCTTTAGGCATTCCGGAAGGTCTTATTCCAGTTCAACTTCTGTGGGTTAACTTGGTAACTGATGGACCACCAGCTACTGCATTGGGTTTCAATCCACCAGACAAGGATATAATGAAGAAACCACCTAGAAGAAGTGACGATTCATTGATCAGTCCGTGGATTCTCTTTCGTTATTTGGTATATACATGTTCGTTATCTTTTTCTTTTCAACTGTCACATCTCATCTCAAAATTTAAAACACTTCATGTAAATAATGATTCAGGTGATTGGATCATATGTTGGCCTAGCAACTGTCGGGATATTCATCATTTGGTACACTCATTCCTCGTTCTTGGGCATCAACCTTGTCGGAGATGGCCACAGCCTTGTCACTTATTCTCAACTAGCCAACTGGGGCCAGTGCCACACCTGGCAGAATTTTTCAGTCTCACCCTTCACAGCTGGAACACTGGAATTCAAATTTGATGACCCGTGCGACTACTTCCATGAGGGCAAAGTGAAGGCCATGACTCTCTCTCTCTCTGTATTAGTTGCCATTGAAATGTTTAATTCACTCAATGCACTATCTGAAGATGGGAGCCTCGTATCAATGCCACCCTGGGTCAATCCATGGCTCCTTTTGGCTATGTCCGTCTCGTTTGGCTTGCATTTCTTGATCCTATATGTACCTTTCCTTGCTAGAATATTCGGGATCGTACCTCTCAGTTTAAACGAATGGTTGTTGGTTCTGGCCGTCGCTTTGCCTGTGATTTTAATCGATGAAATTCTCAAGTTTGTGGGTAGATGCACGAGTGGGATCCGAACTTCAAACGCAAGGAGGTCTTCAAAGCAAAAAGCCGAGTGAAGAAAACATTACAGATTTTTTCATATATTATTTCGCACTGTCCTCTACTCTCAAAAACCTTCTCCATATGAATGGAAAGTAAAATAGGAAGCAAAGGGGTTTGCTTGACTCTACAGATTTTAATAAATTGGTTAGCCATTGTAAAAACTCTGAGATGTATGTAGGATGGAGTAGAAGTTTTAACACGTATGTTTAACCTTGTGATGATGATTTGCCCGAAATTTGTGGGCAGAAATTAATCTCTTTTTACTCAAATGGAACGGGATATGGTATGGAACTAACTTTTATTCTTTCTTTGAGGATTCTAGTTTTGTATCCCATAACCGTTAGTATAACAGTGCTATATTTGTTTTCCCAAAACTTAATTATTATTATTTGGAAAAAAGTAAAACTCTAGTATTATCTTGGTACAACACCGTTATTTTCATGACAAAATAAAGCAAAACTAATTGAAAATTAAACACAAAATTTGATCAAGACAAAATATCCTAATATAGTTGTACATTGCAATTATACACAAAAAACTCTTGTGAGATGGTCTCACGAGTCAATTTTATGAGACAATTGTTCTATTTGAGGTACTCATTGAAAAAATATTACTTTTATACAAAAATATTATTTTTTATGGTAAATATGAGCAGGATTAACCTGTCTCATTAATAAAGATCATTGAGACTATCTCACAAGAAACCTATAACTATAACATGTAAGATATTTTCCCCATTAATATATATCTCTGTAATATTATTTTATGAAAAACATATCATAGTAGAATTCAAACATAAAGTTTGATGAAAGAATTATTCCATTATAATACATTTTTCACAAAAAGTTAGCATACTTGAAACTATATTTATATTAAAATTTTAATATAAAAATACATATCGAGTGCCAAAAAATACTAAAATATAAATGAGTAGGTCTCTTGTGAGACGGTCTCACGAATCTTTATCTGTGAGACGTGTCAATCCTACCGATATTCACAATAAAAAATAGTACTTTTAGCATAAAAAGTAATATTTTTCATGAATGACGCAAATAAGATATCCATCTCACAAAATACGACCCGTAAGACCGTCTCAGACAATTTTTTGTCAATATAAATACTAGGGCTAACAGAAAAATAAATTTGGTTTCCCAGTCTTTAATTTTTAAAATACAAAAATATGCTTGCTAAAAAAAGACAAAAATATGCCCGTGTTTAATTTCACTTTCTCCTAAGAGCATCTCCAACCCATCTCTATTTTAGAGGAAAATCTCCAAAATAGAGTATGGGTTGGTGCTCCAACCCAACTCCAAATGCAATCTCCAATTGGAGATTGCAATAGTGATCCTCCATTTTTGGAGGATCACTATTCATATGGAGATTCCACCAAATTACTGAAATGCCATCATAACAATTGCAAAATAATCATTTTGTATTTTTACGTATTTGTTTTGCTCCATTTTATAATTTTATATTTTAAATTATTTAATTAATTAATTTTAATGTTAAATAATTTTTATACTTGGTTAATTTATTTTAATTGTTTTATTATTTTCATGAATTAATTATAAGTATATTGTTTATAATAATCATGAAATGGAAATAATAAACAAGATAATGAGCACAAAAATTAATAACATAATTTATTAGAAACACTTATTGTCTATTTAATTTATTTAACTTGATAAACATGCGATTTTTTTAGATGATAAACAATAGACAATACTAAATGACATCACCAACAATTTAAAAAACACAAACAACAATAAAGTTAAACTTCGATTTTTTATTGTATTATATTTATCGAATTAATTGAGTTCGGTTATATAATACATAATGCAATTATATAATTATATGTGTGTGTTTTTGAAAATGAAAAAAAAAAGAAATGAAGTATGTTGTAATATTTTTAGAGGATGTGGGTTGGAGAAAGTTTTTAAAAATAGAGATCACGGATCTCTATTTTAGAGGATAGAGGATGAAAAATAGAGGATATGGATTGGAGATGACCTAATACATACTGTATTATTAAACAAAGTGTGTGAACGAAATGAAATGAAATGTTGGTATTTAACTTATCATTCCTTTTTTTAATGATTATATTGTTTACATCACTGTTCAATAAATTACAACCAATCAATAAAGTTAGATTAATCACAAATAATTCATATTTTTTTAATGTTATATCTGAATGAAAAGTATTTTTAATCCTCAATCAACACAAATCTTTTTCCTGTATTATCAAAAAATATATAACTAAAGAATAAATCGTTTGTCACATCGGTTAGCGCTTTTCTTAAATCCACAAGATACATTTCAATTTTATTAATTTTAAATTCTAAATAATTATAAATTTACAAATATATATTATAATGATTTTAAATAAACATATTTGTAAAATACACGTTTGTGTATATATTGATCTCTATTTGGTATACACGGTGCATTAAGTTATTTCGAATGCATACCAGCCAAACTTATCGGAAGATCTTTTGAACAAGCAATACACTATAGCCAACGTCTCTTTGAGACTATTTTCATTTTTCATACATTCCAAGAAGCATTAATTGCAGCATACCATGAAAAGATGATAGACAAAAGACATTTTTTTAATGTCGGTCACTGATACAAGTTAAATGTTGAAGTAACGGTTTACGTTGGAAGAAATTTAACTATTTAAAAGTATGATTCAATACTAAAAGACCAGTTGAAACATTCTCAATCTATCTTATTAATATCTTGAGCACTTCTATCTTTCCATCATCAAGGTACTCAATCAAGCACACACATTTTATTTTTATCTGATAATTAAGAATCATCCCGTGCTTCATATTCACTCAAGATGTTCAAGCTATTTGTTTAGAATGTTGTGTTTATAATCTTTATGAACTCAGATTTCAATAGACAATGATTTTGTTTGTATCTATTGTTGAAGAGGGTATTAGAAATTTCAATGTAGGCATTGAATAAGTTCTAAATGAAGTGGTTTATTGCAAGTTGTAACAATCAAAATTTTCGAGTGAATTTCTTCTTTTAGTGGGAGTACGAGAGATATTGATGAATATTACATTAATCCCTTATGAAAATTAAACCCCCCATTTTGAACACTTGAGCGCTAACATATCTTGATTTGCAAAATCTTCTAAAACTGTTTAAAGTGTATGTTAATCACTTCTAAACTAATTTCGATCAAAACAAATTTATTAATGCTATTACATTTAAATAAAAATCCGTTAGATCCAATTAAAAATTCGTCAAAATAATAGTAAAAATATGTTATTAAATTTATATATAAAAAATTATTTAAAAAATATTTCGAGTAGTACAATTAAAAATACAATTCTCATAACTATAAATAATTAACTACAATATTTTTTATATAATAAAATGAGAAACTAAAAATAATTTAGATTTATATATATTTTAAAAAAGTATTAAAAAAAATTATGAGTGGTATAGTTAAAAACATGACAATTTACTTTTACACAAGGAAATTAAAATAAATACTTATATATAAAAATTTAATACAAATATATATATATATATATATATATGTATATGTATACTTAATATGTAGATATAAATATATATTCATACATACACATACATATAATATAAATATACTTGCATCCACTATTTAAATACATATTTATATTATCAACATGGGCCATGATATAAAAAAATTGAGCAAAAATCTGTGTGAGACGATCTCACGGATCGTATTTTGTGAGATAAATCTTATTTGAATTATCCATAAAAAAATATTACTTTTTATCTAAAAAATATTGTTTTTTATTATGAATATTGATAAGACTAACCCGTCACAAATAATAATTCGTGATCATGTCACAAAAAATCTAGTCAACAAATTGAAGTATTGTTAATGCCCGTGTACTACATGAATATTATTTATTTATCCCGTGTATAAAGCACAAAACCAACTTTAACTATTCGGCTCGTCGCGCCGCCGGGTCGTGACCTCCGCCTCCGCCTCCGCCTCCGCCTCCGCCGTACGAAAACATGGGATTCTTCGACCTGAACATACTCTACCATGAATCCGACCGCCGCGTCACCGATAAATCCTCCCTCAAATCCCGACGTCTCAGGCTCGCTCTTAAAGCCATGGAGTTCGGATACACCGGCATCGCATACAACCGTACCCTCAAAGGCGTCATGTCCGAATCCGACCGCTGCTCCACACCTCTCTTCCCCATATCCTCTATCTTAAAGCTCGTTCCTTCATCTTCTGCTCTATCGGCTGCCGTCAAGTTCCATCGTGAACTCCTGAAGGTCTCCGTTTCCGCCCCTTTTCGTCAATACACACGCATTACTGTAATTGTCGATAGTTCCTCCCAAGTCGCGGCTCTCAATGTTGGAAACCCCGTTCTAAAGAGCTATGATATTGCTGCTGTTAGACCTTTGAATCAGAGCGCATTCGATCAGGCTTGCCAAACATCCGAGGTCCGTTTATTTCTGCAGACATGAATTGGGTGGTTAAATCTTTGACTGATTTGGTGTTTTTGGGGTTGCATGCGCAGGTGGATATAATTGCAATTGATTTCTCCGAGAAGTTGCCGTTCAGGTTGAAGCAACCTATGGTCAAAACTGCTATAAAGGTTGATCCTTTGTTGCATTATTTATGTTTATGGTCCTGAATATCTTCTTTTGGAGTCTCACTTCATTCTGGTGTGCAGCGTGGGGTGTACTTTGAGATTACATACTCAGGTCTTCTCGGTGATGCACAATCGAGGCGGCTTATGATATCCAATAGCAAGGTCAGTTTATAGCATCCTACAGGTCTTATTATGATATTTCTGTATTGGCGAATATTAAGATCAAGTGTTGGGACAAGAATCCCATGACATGATTGAGATATGCCTGTATGTTTTTTTATATTGAAATTTGAATATATAAGGATTAGCTGTTGTACGAGTTTAATAAAACTACAATGGTGGCTACTCTGTTTTAAATAGTTGTTTGACTTCTGGCATCTGGTTGTTCACTTCTGTGGAGGGTTATGTGGCTCAGTTCATGACATCATATGATGAAACGTGCAAAAGATTCCATCTTTGGGCAATATCTGAAGCTTATCCTGGCATCTCTGTTATATTGAGGCGCACATTGAAATTTTTAAATGCAGGGACTCATGGCTTTTAGTAGGGCAGGCTTAATATGTAGAATTAGGTGCACGGATTAGTTATTCTTGACTTGGTAAATTGGTCCCAAGTCAAATCCGTGGCATATTAGGTCTCTTGAATCATGGTCCATGGAGTCTCTTAGTTAACTTGGTTAAAAATGTAATTTGTACTCGAAAAGTGAAATATTATCAGTGGAAATTTTTTAGTACAGTGTAAGTTTTGAGTCTGTACAACTCGTTAAAGTTATGTTCTTGCTCACATTCAAGTTGGGCTACCTATTTAAGGGAAAAATTACCAAAATTGTCCTATAAGGGCCTATTTTAGATTGTCACTTTAAGTGGTCAACATTAATTTTAGCAGTGATTAGCACAGTAAGTTGGCTCGTTTTTTTGTTGTTTCTATTATTATTTGCGGGAATGCTAACGTTGCGCCTGAGTGCCTGACATGTCGATGATATCCGCTGCCACCCATCATTGTCCGGCTCCACGCGAGTACTCCGGCAAAATAGGTCTAAAAATTATTGCATCAGAATCAAATTTTGACTCTTAAAGACAAAATCCTTAACGGTTTAGTTTACAGGACGAATTTGTCTGTTTTCCCACCCATGTAATTAATTATTGGTGTATGTTCAGCAGCTGAAATCTTAGAAAGAGTATCAGATTATACCATCCGAAACTCCTATGTTCCTAGACCATATCGCCACAGCAGTGGAGTGCCCGTTGAGTCTTATTCCATGCAATCTGTTCTGTTTATTGCACCTGTATGTTCTCTGTCAGACAGCAGCAGAATATGTCGAGTCATTTTTTATGCAATTTGTCATGTTCATTGCATCTCTCTCTCTCTCTCTCTCTCTCTCTCTCTCTCTCTCTCTCTGCCTGTTGAGTCATATTCCATGCAATTTGTTCTGTTTATTGCACCTTACATTCTCTCTCTCACAGCAGCAGAATATGTTGAGTCATTGTTTATGCAATTTGTCATGTTCATTGCACATCTCTCTCTCTCTCTCTCTTTCTGTTTGCACGTGTTGAGTGAGTGTGATATGGGGAAGTGAGGTTCAAGTTTTCACTCTGTTAAATCTTGCTGACTCCTCAAGCTTCCAGATGCTTGTTGATTGGACACGAGGGAAGAATCTAATTTTCTCTAGTTCTGCCTCTTCTGCAATGGAGCTTAGAGGACCTCAGGATGTGTCGAATTTGTTTTTTTTACTTGGGCTTTCTATAGAACATGCTAAAGCGGCAATTTCCAAGAACTGCAGGTATGCATATTTACTGAGCCTTAGTCTATCTCCTGATTTTGTTCCATTTTCCTGATGTTTGCAATTTTTCTGCCTGATCACACTCAAATAAAGCTTTAAGAATTCAACAATTCTCAGTTCCATCTTATTTTGTTATTCTGATGGATGCAATTTTTTCCCCCTGTGGCAGATCTCTCCTAGCTAATGCATTGAGGAAAAAACAATTCTATAAGGAGGCTGTTAAGGTTGAAGAAATACTATCACGTGGGCAAGTTAATTTAAAGCAGCATGCATTTGATGAGTGGCTTAAATGGGATCCTATTTCTAGTGGTGAGGGAGATTTGCTGCTAGATGACATGGAGAAGTCTTTCTCCTTGTCGAACTGTACAATCAAAACTGTAAAAATGATCGACTTTACCTCATCTCTGAATGGTATGCCTGCGCATGGGCTGCAGGTCAAAGATCTTATTTCTAGGGCTAAGACATTGCCTGAACCACCAGATACTGGCAAGTACTTATCTGATGCGATGGAGACTGAGGAGGCTGTTGCAGTTAGTGAGAAGCTTGAAGAGGATAATGGTCTCAATACTTTCTCGGAAGAGCAACCCACCCAGGTCATTAATCAAGGTGACTATCACGCTTTGAGTACAGAAGAACATTGTGGAACTGTTCTCTTTCCTGGATGTCAAATTTCATCACATGGAGTCACAATTGTACATTCAGCCTCCGGTTTCAAGGAATCAAAAGTGTCATTAGATTCGCTTCCCAATGAACTAGTTTCTACTATTCCTCTGTCTGACGAGGGTCAAACTTCTCTAGGTGATGAGGAGATAAGATATCAAATATCTGGTATGAAAGATTTTGAAATTATGCCCATTGAGTCCGGCACTTCAAAATTTTTATCAAAACTAGAAGAAACTGTATTAGTTTCAAGTAATGAACTAACTTATCCAAATGCCCTGGAAGCAGATGTTGTTGCAACTGTAGCACAATTACAAGATAGGAAATCACAAATTTGCGGTGGAAGTGTTTTACCTGGCAATGAGCAAGTTCATATCATCACACTGAGTGACAAAAGTATCACCGTTGCTGAAAATCATTTATCTAATGGTTTTCTCAGTCCCTCAGTTAAATCTAGTGTCTCTAACTTACAAGTGGAAGAATCCGATGTCAAAAATAGCCTTGAGATAAGCACCTATGTCCAGGAAGGTGTTGTATATGATCAAGTTTCGAACAAGGTCATCAATAAAAGCAAAAGAGGGGGTTCAGTGGCACCATCTGATCTAGCTGTACAAGATATCTGTACGGAGAGAAAAGAATACAAAGAAATGTCATATAGTTCTGTTGCTTTAGATATTAAATTAACCGTCGATGGATCTTTTAATTTGGTGACAAATCTCGATGAGCCAATTTCAGAGAATGTGATGGGTAAACGGAAGCAAGTAGACTCTGTCACTGTATGCCAGGGGCTTGGTAAATCACTAGCAGGTAGAATTCTGTTCTGTCTTAGTCGTCTCTTCATTTTAGTCCCAACTTCTAACAAAGATCCATTTTTTATTTTCCCTCAAAATCTTGAACTGTTCTGTACCTTCTGATGTGACATTTGTTTAAAGCTCTCTGCCTAGTTCTATGTCATTTAATCTATTTTTGTTGCGCTAGTGATAACTTGCACCTTAAGACATAATGTCAGTGGAACTTTTTTAAATTTTGTAATGCCGATTTGTGTTTTTTCATCACTTTCAGGAGGCAAAAGAAGAAAACGGAATGCTCTCCATCAACCTTTTTTATTTCCTTTCAAGCACTTTTTGAAACCCAGCAATTGTAAGAGGAAGGCTCGAAAGTTAAAGCCTCTAACTAGTATTTGATTCTTAATATTTATAAAGAAGCGGTGTAGGATCAAATTATCCCAAATAGGGGTCGATTTTGTATTTAGATCGATGAGAATGGAGTTGTAAGTATTTAACTTATCGATATTTATTTATTTATTTTTATGCTTTCTCATTGAGAGGCAAAATTGATCAATTCAACTTGCTACCTTAAGATGATTGACATTTGAATGTAGTAGATGTTGGCCATAGTCGTTGTTCTAGTTGCATTTTGGTGGTTTTCGTTCCAGTTCTGTCATCATAGATTCATGCTACTTTTGCCGTGAACTGGAACTGATATTGCCTCAATGTATTGATGATCTCAAGGACTTCTAATTTGCTGGATTTTGAAAGCATTAGTAGTGATTATGTTCCTCTTATTGTTGTGTGTGGTCTTATGGTATTTTTGGACTTCGAGAATACCTTAGACTTGGAGTAAAAATGAGAGGAAAAAGTGGTGTGATGGAATATATGTGCTCTGTATACCTTGCTCGTGTCTCTTGCGACTGCTGAAGGAAGAATTTACTGGTTGCTCAATGGCATTTGATTCCCATTTTAAAATGAAAGTCTTAGAAATGGTTAGGCCACCCTATGTCCCTTTTAACTGTTAGATGTCATAGAGTTGCTGATTAAAAGCTAATGCTTTGCATGTGCTGGTAGGACATACACCTCTCAATGGAAAACTAAAGTGTCATTTTGTTTAATTTTTTTATTTTAAATTTAAATTTAGACAGCGGCTCCAGACGATCGCTTTCTACCTTATTCAATGCCTTTTCCAACATAGCAGGGGCTGCTTAGCATGAAACTGCTGGTCGAAACTAGTATTGCCTGTTATTTGCAAAGTGTTGGATCCAAGTTATTATTTCTTCTCAAGTGATTGTCTTGGATCCTGTGAAACGGCAATTTTACATTTGCAAATTGTTTTTGTTTTTGACTTCTATAGGTTTTGAGTTCTTTTTTTCTTTTCTTTTTTTAACTGCTGAATGCTGCCTCAGTTTCCGAGTGGCATAAAAGAAGCTTCAGAGAAGGTGTTTATAATGGTGTTTCTTGTCGAAGTGCATTGGTCAGTTTTAGAATAAATTATTCGAAACACTAAATGATTCGAAACACTTGCTTCATAACTTGTTAGGTATGATTTTCTCCACATGATCATTGACAGAATGGACATCATAAATGAATTTTGCGCTCATGATGAAAAAAACTTTACTGTTTGGTAATCCTCGATTCTATATGTCCGGCTCCGCTACAGGGCCCACCCCAGGCCGACAAGAACCAACAGAGGCCGGCCTCCCTGCTTGTAGGGGGGCTTCTTGATGACTACATTTATTCTTAAAAAAAATTCCAGATTCAGATTCAAAGTCAAAACAGTTGCACTCAGGCCATTTCAAATTATCATATGCTGAGACTATGATTCAGTAACATGAGAGACCAAATGATTTGTCCAAAGAGATTGTCTTTTTCAATAAAAAAACATTGGTGTGGATCCTAAAGCCAAAACATGCTCTTTTTATAATATAGTAAAATACTTGAAAAGTTGAGGAGTTCTTTAGTAATTTAGCTTCTTGTAAATACTCATTAATGGTAATCATTGTGATGAGCTACAAAGCTTAGCTTTAGTGGATTGCTTTTATATACTCTGTATTATCAAGAAAATGCTAATGGTTTAGGGTAATTAGGCATGTACACCTTTTGAATAATATATAGATATACAGATCTTTATGTTTGTATGGGCATATCAGTAGCTATCTTTTAAATATTCTCGTGTCGGTTGCTTGTTTAATTCAAAGCTTTTTGAGTAATCAGCAAGCACCGGTAGTTTCCGCTGAACCTCCAGGAGGCCAAACATCGTACCAGGTTAAGCCGTTGCTGGATGCGGGTTTTTGAACGCACAAGGTAGAGTAACAAGTTATTTAATAAAGAATTTTCCAGTGATTGACTTTAAACCAACTTATCATATGTAATACTCTCAACTACTTCACCCCTTTTTAACTATTCTTAGACTTCGAATATCTCATTCTTTTAAACCTTTGTTTTCTTGGAATAATAATTAGTATAGGAAGTCATATTTGCCTATTTTGGAGTCCAACTTTCTGAGGCCACTGTCCATATTGACATGTGATATCTAGCCACTACATACTAGTAATAAAGCGGTAATTTGTAGTGCAAAGTAGACTAGGTGCGGCTGTGGGATTGCTATGACAATTGGGAATCTGTCAAGTCATGCATCTGAAATTGATGTCACACTTTATTGGTAGTTCAAATCCTTCTTTTCTTCTTGTGTGCCGAAAATACCCACCTCGTATTCTGTCACATTTTGTTATTTCCCGTTTACATGCCATGTATACACGTCTATTCATCCAAACAAACCGTAGGGGGTAAATTCACATTTTCATTAGTTCATAAATTTTCTTGCTATATCATACATAGTACAAGCTGGTTTCATTTCTTGAAATGCTTAATATGTTATACAAGAGATCCTAAACCGTCATCTATGTGGAAATCTTTTCAGCATTAGGGGATTAGATTTTGCTGAAAAGCGTCAAGGAAATTGATCCAGTTATCATCACCCTCATCATCTTCCTCGACAAATACATTATCCCGCCGTTGAGGGGTCTTCTCTGTTTCATCATTCCTCGCAAATCTTCCTCTGATACGTGGACGACTATCTGCTAAAGTCTTCCTACATTCATACTGATTGACATAAAACTAGTTGTTAGAAATAGACAAATTATACCAAAGGCGGATATAACAGGGAATGAGCACGGCGATCACCCCTTTCCCAAAATACTGTATCCGATTCCGGATTAGAAATCACAACTGACATGACACACTCACGAAAAGACGTTACAATACGTGCATGTGCACGTGAAAGAAACCAGCGATAGTTGATACGAAGTTCAAATATATGTTTGGTTTAACTCTACTCTAGTCTTCAAAGTATAGTGACTTGTATGTACCTTGATCTTCTTGTTGAAATTCCTAAGATTTCTCTTGCTTCTGTATCTCTCGATTCGTTCCCTTCTCTCTTCTGGGCCGTATTTACATGCTCTGTTCATACTTTCCATTACACTGTTCTGATCATTTGATAATGGACTGTTTGATCTCTGTTTTCTTTGTGCCATGTTTACTCCCTGCATTACATCATATGGTTAAAGTTCGTTCCAGCTTCCATTTTATTAAATCATTCCATGCATAAGTATAACCAATCATCAATATTCTCGGTGAAGATTTTTGGAGTATGCCGAGAATGTAATTTAGTTTACCAGCAAATCACCGGTGCTCGAAGCCTTCCTGACAGATGAAGCAATCATCGGTTCAAGAAACGTGGCAGATGATGTAGTATTTATCGGAGAGTGAACATCCGAATTCTTTAGTAGAGAGTGGCTACTGACGCTCCTCTGAATAAAGGTGGGACTATATTGTACGTAATTCGTTATCGAACTGCTACAGCCACTGCTGGTGTATCCGAGTTCGGACCTCAATGATGGTAGCTCGTCGTTCTCATCTCCAGGAATGGCTAGACGAGATAGGAGTGGTGAAGGTGTTAATGTGGGGGTGGTGTCTGCTAAAGGATAACGGCTAAGGAATTCTGAGGAATAGTCATATGTATAGTTGTGTCCGAACATGTTCTGTTCCTTGTGTGTGTGTGTTTTTTTTTACTTTGGTTTTAGTTTTGAGGGAATGAATGAATTTTGAACATGGGATCATGGCCTCTTCTTAAAGGGGTTGGACAGGCTGCTTGGGGATGACGTGGACGGTGACGTCATCGGCTTTGGGGTGGAGTTGACTTGAGAATCTTTCTTTGGCGCAGGTGGAGAGTATCCTGGCCTACTTGTAGTAGCAGTACCTCCTGGTGGCTCGGTTTTGTGGGAGTGGGGTGGTAAGGGCAAAATTGAGACTTCACATAATTTAATTAATATGCTCTATAATTTGGACATTACGAATTATTATACATGTTTACCCAATTTTCACCGACCCCATAATTAGGATAATTAATTTTTAATTATTTTATATTTAACCTAAAACAATTAGTTAAAAAAATATGATTTTATTAGATTTAGATATATTCTTAGTACAATTATTATACATGTTTATCCAATTTTCAAACTCCACATTTCGAACTTTAGAGTTTGGTATTATTTTCAAATCAAAGTGGGTAAAATTTCAAATATATACCAATCACAAGTATCAATGCACTCAACTACTATAATACAAGAAAAATAGTTCAATATTAACAAAGAGTAGATCTCTTCTGAGATAGTTTCAAGAATCTTTATCTATGAGACGAGTCTATCCTACCGATATTCATAATAAAAATTAATATTCTTAGCATAAGAAGTAATACTTTTTTATGGATAATCCAAATAAGATATCTATCTTGTGAGACCGTCTCACACAAGTTTTTGTCATTAACAAATTATTCTATTATATTCACTCAATATAATATTCATAAAGAAATATATGATCTTGCATATTTCCTACACAATTTATTTTAATTTCAAATTAAACATTAGTATATGTAATAAATTATAATAAAAATAATGCTAAAAAATGAAACTTATAATATATAGTACACCAGACTATTGAATAATTAAAATTTAATAATTTTATTCAATTGGATTTATTACATTCTTATCCTTCACATTTAGGAAAATTTGGAGACAACATTAGATTTGTTCAACAGTTTTTTAATTAATTAATTAATTTTAAGCCACAAATACTATATATAACTAAAAATAAAAGCTTTGACAATTGAAAGAGTAAATCATTTATTCATTGTTTAGTTGAGCTTTTAGTGACCTTTAATTTTGAAATGACTTTCAAGCTAATGTATGTGCCTTGATTGTGGTAGTGAAATTGATTATTTTTTCGTAGCAAAATTTATGGGAAAAAATAGGGCTAATTTAATAAATAAAAATGAAGTTATATCATAATAGATTATTAAATATTTATTTCTATGTATATATCGTTCAATTTATTTATTGATAAAATTTGACACGATCCAACATAATTTTTGTATGATTTGGATTTTTGGACTAAAATTTGTTATTTGAAACCATTCTAAGTTCATTTAATATTTTCATATCAATTTAAATATTTGGTTGTATTGTCAAATTTTTGTTTCAACTTGGTCATCATTCTTTATTTATTGAAAAAAATCGTTAAAAACCCTTGACAGCACATCTAATTTTACATAAAAAGCCGCAATTAAAATATACTTAAACTAAACCCTATATAACAATTCGGTTTGAATTTAGTGAGACTCATTGAAATCTAAGGATGTAAAAATAGGCTAGCGTATTAGCAGGTCAGCCCACAACACACCTCAACCCACCATTAGACGGGACGGGAATGAGCTACTAAATTGCCAACCTAGCTCAATCCGCCTTGGGCTACGCTTTAGGTGAGCCCGCCTGCCTATTTTTTTTTAAAAAAATTGAGAAAATATTAATAAAACTTTTTTTTAATAAAAAATGCCAAAAACATTTGAAATTATAAGAAAATGAAAAATAAATCTTAATCAAATAGTTCAACCAATAGGTAATAGTATTATTAAGAAATTAATAACGTATAAAATTAATTTGTTAAATAAAAAGTTAATTATCATATAAATCAAATAAAATTTAAAAATATTTATCTACAAAAACTTAAAAATAAAATTTTATTAAAAAATAAAAAATTAAATCATATTCTGGCAGCTCGCCCACCCTCCCTCCTGCCCTAACCGCAACCAAGCTCAACCCGTTTAGTCCGTCATCAAATGGGTTGAGATTTCTCCAACTCAACTCGCCCCCATTTCAAAGGTAGGGTAGGCCGACTTTTCGTGCCCTGACCAACTTTGACAACTTTACTCAAACCGCACCATGATCACCCCTAACTAAAATCATGATTGGACATTGAACAATAAGTGTTTAAATTAAAATTTAAAATTACGCAAAATAGCAGAAAATACAAATCTAAAAGCATCGATTTACACGTTAACTTAATTTAATGAACATGATTTCAAATACACGCAGTATTATTTGTAATACACACTTTAAATTGTTCACCAAATCAAATATCTTCTTGCCAATAAAATATTTCCATCAATACACTGCAAAAGTTGATATTATTCTGTCCAATTTTAAAATATTTCTCATCACTCGCGTTTCTTAAAACTAAGAAACGGCCATTAATTAATCAGGTGAAAATCTAACTATCACACAATATGAGACAAATATATATGCAAGATTAGGCAAAAACTTGTGTGAGACGGTCTCACGGGTCGTATTTTGTGAGACGGATCTCTTATTTGGGTCATCCATGAAAAAATATTATTTTTTATGCTAAGAGTATTATTTTTTATTGTGAATATCGGTAGGGTTGACCCTGTCTCATAGATAAATATTCGTGAGACCATCTCACAAGAGACCTACTCGCAAGATTAAAAGTTTGCTTGATTAAATATTATTTAATATCTTATAAAATTTTGAAACTTATTATTTTATTTTATAATTAATCTTTCAAAGTGTTGTGATAAACTACTAATTTATAAATTAGAGCCAAACAAATTCTAGAAGTGCATCATTATTCTACACTACACGCCAATACTCAACTCGTTAGAAAACCCTAGTCACTGGTCAGACCCAAAAAAAAAAAAAATAAGAATAGAGTCTCAAAACTCTCAAATCATATAATATATACAAACCCTGATCCATGAAAAGCCTACAAAATTCGAGTTCCAATCCTATAATAATTTTGCTTTTTGTTGTTCTATTTCGCCAAAGCATTGATGTCACGTCAAATTTGATTAGGTATATATAACTTAAAACAGAAAAATATGACAACTTAGATAACTAAAATAACTATTTTCCCCAATCAGATCTTATTCGTAATCTCGGTTATACTATAATCTTTATGCATATATACCTTCAAATTAAAGCACTACGAATTTAATTGTGAACTAACTAAAATTTTGAGCTCAATATTGTGTGTGGTGATCAGAGGTAAAAACTGAATAAAGTAGGTCCTCAAGAATCTTGGACATCACTTCTGGAGTGCGTGTACCCCTCTTCTGTCTCTCCGAACTCGTACTATTTTAGTCGCTGGAATCATTCATTTCGGGACTTTTTTTAATACCCAACGTTTCGTTATTTGGTTGGACAAAACCCACTAATTTTCAAAAATAAACAACAAAAAAAAAGTAGAAGAAGAAGATATATAATTGCACCAGTTTTTAGTGCAGTAATGATATCCACCTAGTACCATTTTCACTCTTACTCTTCAAGAGAAACATGTGAACTTATTCTATATTTTCCCTTCAACACAATCTTTTTTTATTTGACACTGTCAACAATTCAGTAGGATCGTGATAATCAACATGTAATGGTTGCATGCATTTTTATTTGTACGTACCTTGCAATTGTCACTTCAACTATAAATAATCTATATTTCACAATTATATTCGTGACGCAACGTTTCGTTCATTGATTGGTTGCAAATTGGAAAACTACAAGGGAGATTGACTAACGATTTAATTTTGAAAAAAAAAAAATTATTAAAATGATTTTAACATCAAATATGGGATTTCAACATCAATATTTGATTAGTGAGTTGAAATAGAATTGTTAGTAATTATTTTGTCCGACAGATGCTCAAAATGATAAAAGTATCAATATACGATGTAAAATAGTAAATTTGTGTTTTATCAGAATTAAATGTTGTGCCAGATGTTACAACATCTCGGACAACATGCAGCGGAATATTATATTTTGCAACACAAATTCACTTTCAATTACTAAATGGACTAGATTAAACTTGCACAAGTATAAATACTTGTGCGGTGCCTTATGGCAAAAATTAATCACTAGAAAAATCAATCGTTCACAAAAACCTAACACTAGTGATTATGACAAAAATCAATTTCCTCAACAAGTTGAGAAAACAAATGCTTTCTAAAACAAACAACCAGAATAAAACTAAAACAAGAAAGCAAAACGTGAGCCAAAAAGGTAGATCCACGAGAAGCAATCTTCGGCCAACTTCTTCCCAGATGTTGTCTGCAGATGTTCTCAACATTCACAGCAACACCCTATCACAACTCTTTAAATCACAGCACGTCTCTTGAATAAGGTTTTCTCTGAAATTCTGAACGTGCACACAGAAGTGAATATTGACCGGGAAGAAGAAGCCGCAAGAAAAACTCTCACTAAAAACTCCAAGAAAATCTTCTCACGTGAAAACTTTTCACGAAAACATCCCACGAAAAACACTTCGACTCCACGAAAATTCTACACACAAACTCTCTGAATTTTTCCCACGAAAATTCTTTCTTTTAAGCTCCCAAGAAAATCACCTCCACGAAAATCCTACACGTGAACTCCTCCACTAAAACTCTCTCTCTCTATGCTTTTTAATCTTCATCTCTCTTATTTATATTTCACTTCAACTCACAAGAAAATCTACAAAATAAAGAAATCAAGAGTTAAATCAATAATATCATATCTTCAAGATCTTTATTATAAATATAATATCTAGAAAAGGCAAACCCAATATTCCACATAATCTTATCAAGAATGAAATTAGATTTAAGAAAGATATTATATCACAATAAAATCTTAACATAATTATCTAGAAAGGCAAAACCATAATTAAATATTATACTCAATCAAATCAACAAGGAATAGATAATATTAGGGAAATAAATCAATAAGATATATCAATTAAAATTAGGAATAAATATTTCCCTTCAATCTCCCCCTTTTTGCCTTTCTGGACAAAATCAAATCAAACTCAAATATCACAATTGAACTCCAGTTAACTCCCCCTTAATATGAGAATTTTTCTCCCCCTGAATAAAATCAAGTTAGTACGGGTGTTGGTCGTTATGTTGGCAATACCTGAGACAACACCTGCAAAAAAAAAAAAAATCATTAGCAGTTCATTAATACAGAAACACATCAGGGAAGCAGGACCTTAACAAAGTAGAACATTAAAAATGAAATCAAGCAAAGGTATCAAATAGATGGTATCATTGGATCCTTTCAATTCACAGTCCTTTGAGTTTGAATCGCATCTTCTCCCCCTTTTTGTCCAGAATGGACATCTACCTCCATAGCCAGACGATAGTCAGAAACTAAGTTCTCATAAGAGACAAGATCAGCTTTAGCTCATAATCACTATCCAAAATTACTGAGATAATTGCGTCAAAAATAATTTCAAAAAAAAATTTCCAGAATTGAAACCAACATCGATTTTAACACCACTGAACCATCAAAAATCACAAATATTGGATTTCTAGCAAAAACCGGATTTTCATCGAATTTTCTCTGTTAAAATACGCATACCCTCTTGACCAACAATATTCTCAATGTTATGTTTATGCATGACCTATTTATGCCTAATAACATAATGTAACAGAAATGGAAACATGAAAACAAATATGAGATATGTTCACAAATGAGGTGTTTTTCGCAAATGTTGGCAACATCTTCTGACAACACGTCCAATTTCAAAATTTATTTCGATTTTTCTGCACACTTAAAGACTTATCAATTTTCTGATCATAGAAGTGGTAACTCCCACACTAGAAGAACGGTCTTCTTTAGGACTCCTCTAGGTAGCTTTTTCCAACTTCTTATGTTTTCCTTTCTGTATTAAACTCAGAAGAGGTAGCTCCCACACTAAAAGCACAGTCTTCATTGGAACTCTTTTAGGTAGCTTTTTCCCATCTTGTCTTCTGATACATAGCTTTTTTTTTTTAATCTTTTCAAGTCACTTTTCGTATGGGACAATGTCATGAAGTACATGATCATCCTTCAACTACTTTGTGATTTAATCAGATTGTTAAGCATATTCAAGTGTGTTAAGTTTAGATAGAACAAGAAATTGTAAGTGCACCAGAAGATTATGCAACATTGTGATAACACATCATATAACAGTATGCATGCAGATGTAGTATGTCTAAGTCCTAGAAATGCACATGCAAGGTAGGTGTTGTCCGAGATGTTGTAACATCTGAGACAACATCTATGTATGATTAGGCATAACACATGCTGAGAGATTTCCTAAGGTTGGAGAATCTCTCAAAAACTAATGCTTTTGTGAATATGTTAGTCATTTGGTTATTTGTACCAACAAATTCAATTCGAATAAATCCTTTTTCTACTAAATCTCGAATAAAGTGATGTCTAATGTCAATGTGTTTTGTTCGAGAGTGTTTTACTGGATTTTTTGAAATATCAATTGTACTAGAATTATCACAGTATCCGATTTCTCTCTAATAAACTAACCCATGAAAATTGTGAGAAATCATAAACATAAACTTGACAAATAAGACTCTCACCTTTAGATTTCTTAATAAAAAGAGTTTTGTCTACCTCACCTCGTTTGAAGCCAATTTCCAGTAGATATTCACTTAATCTGTGAGTATAAGGAGCTCATGCAAATAAGTCCAGCCATCTTTCGGTAATCCACTTTTTCTTTCTTTCGAGTTTGGACACCTTCATGCATACTTCCAATTATTTGAGATGATGGATGGTTTTTCTGAATTTTACTTGGAATATTTCGTCCATCATCTACCGCGTCATCATCGTTATTCGTTTCGTCCGCAGCTTCAGTGACTTCAGTGTCAGATGTTGTGTCAGATGTTGCAACATCTGGCGCAACATCTGCATTTTCCAGTAATATTGGAATTTCCAGAAACTCATCCACATCATCTTCAGCTGTTTTCTTTTTGAGATCTCCAAAACTTTCTACTTCCATGGGACCCATAAGATCCATGTGCAGTAATTCCAGACAGCATGTTGTCCCAGATGTTGGCAACACTGGGTGCGACACACGCGTCTGTTTTCCCTTTTGACAATCTCCGCACACATATGATATTCCAGATGAAAGATTAGACATTACCTCTAACTGCATGGTACTTACTCAAGTTCTTCAAGGTTTTGAAATTTGCATGTCCGAGTTTTTTATGCCAAAGGTCAAGTTCGCTGATTTGCACATGTTTGCATGAAAGTTCCTCACTTATTTGATAGCAATTATCCGAAAACCTTGTACCTGTCATTATGCACTTGTCAGATTCATCAAAAACTTCACAAGTATGTTTATCAAACTTAACAAGCAAATTATCATCACACATTTGGCTTATGCTTATCAAATTTGAATTTAATCCTTCAACATGAAGCACATTGTGGAGCTTTGGTAGTCCTTCAACTTTCAAAGTACCCTTTCCAACAATTTTTCCCTTAGCTCCCCCTCCATATGTAACTTTGCCACCTTTTTTCTCAACATAATTGGTGAGACATTCTCGTGATCCAGTCATGTGACGGGAGCTTCCACTATCAAAGTACCAATGACCTGCAGTGTTAGTTTTTAACGATGTATAAACAACTTTACAATGAGTTTTTACCTTTGGGACCCAAATTTGTCTTACAGTAGGTCGATGGTGGGAGGTGTTGTGGAAATTGTTGGACAACATTCGGGGCAACATCCGACTCGACTTTTGATTCTTGCGATCATCCCTGAGTTTAAAACAGTAGGGCCTGATATGACCAGGCTTAAAGCAGTAATGACATACATACCTGCGTTTTCTTTTCTTAGCGATTGGTGCAACATGTTGTCTTTTTGATGAAGAGATTTTGATTGGTGAATTGGATTGTGGTTGTGGAGATGTATCAGCTTTTCCCTTCACAAAAACCGTAGACTTGGAAGATTCACCTATTTCAAACACACTGTCTTTGAACTCTAAGCCTTTCTTGTCATCTCTTCCCATCAAAAGTATGGATTCAAGCTTGGATGTGCTTGAATTAAACTTGGACAAGGTTTCAGTTGCCTTTTGAAGTTCTTCTTTAGTCTTACCAAGTTCCAAGTCCTTTTTGCTTAAAATTACTTCAAGTTTGGCAACTACGGCTTTTAGTTCAACGTTCTCCTTCATGAGACTTGAGTTCAACTTATTTCTTTTGGTCCAATCTTCAAACAGCTCTTCCTAAAACTTTTGCACACTCTCAAGAGTGAGTTCTTCATAATCAGCTTCTGATTGATCATCTCCACTCAAATTTCCAGAAGTTGTGGATTTCAAACATACTGAATTTTTGCAGATATTGCGGCCAGGTGTGGCAACACCTAGGGCAACACCGAAAGGATTCACCTGCAGCCAGCAATTTTCTGTAAATAGTGCAGTCAAGGAGGTTTGACTTTCTTCATCGGTGGATTTCTCCTCAGCATCGGATTCTTCATCGCTTAGAGACACATTGTAGCCTTTGTTTTTTCGCAGTCGGTTAGCACATTCATTGGCATAGTGTCCAAAGCCCTTGCATTCTCTACACTGCACCGAATCGTACCTTTTTGAATTGTATTGTCCCTTGCCTTCATTCTGTGGCTGAAATTGTTGCTTGGCAGGGTACTGTTGTGACTTTTCAGGTGCAGGCAGGCTAGGAAATTTAGATGGTTGTGCATTCTTCTTTTTATCTCGGATTCTTTTCAAGTAATCACCAAATTTTTTTGTGATAAAAGAGATAGAATCCTCGCAGAGATCAGAATCATTGACTTCTTGAGATATTTGAAGGAGTTCATTGTAGGAGTCATTTGAAGCTTGGAGTGCAATTGTTTTCCCTTTATCCTTCTTCTGCATGTCCAAGTTCATCTCGAAAGTACGTAATGAACTGATAAGGTCTTCCAATGCAATCTTAGAAGTGTCCTTAGCCTCATCTATTGCGCAAATTTTTATGTTGAATCTTTCGGGCAGAGAACGGAGGACTTTGCTAACTAGGCGCTCATTTGAGATAGATTCTCCAACACTGAATGCCTCGTTAGCAATTTCCCGTAGGCGACGATCATACTCAAGTATGTTCTCAGATTCTTCCATCCTCATCATCTCGAATTTGGAAGTAAGCATCCTTAATCTGGTTCGTCGCACACTCTCAGACCCTTCACAGTGACTTTGGACAATATCCCATGCACTTTTAGCCGAAGTACAGTTTGTGATTAAACTGAACATGTTCATGTCAACCGATGTAAATATAGCATTCAAAGCCTTTGAGTTGTGGTTCGAATTTTGCACTTCATCAGCAGTCCAGTCAGTTTCAGGCTTTGGCCGTTTGTCACCCTCTTGATCTATCATGACTGGTGGAGTCCATCCATTGATGACACGCTGCCATGCCCGTTCATCTAGAGATTTTATATAGTATCTTATTTTGACCTTCCATAGGCTGTAATTGGTACCATCTAGAACTGGTGGTCGAAGTGCTGCTGCTTGCAAATGAATTGTCCATCGGATTAGTTCTGTCAAACAAAAACAAAAACCAGAATCAACACTTAGTATATCAAGAACCTGCTCTGATACCACTTGTTAGGATTATTTTTGTCCGACAGATGTTAAAAATAATAAGACTTTCAGTATAGGATGTAAAACAGTAAATTTGTGTTTTATCAGAATTAAATGTTGTGCCAGATGTTACAACATCTCGGACAACATCTATATGCAGTGGAAAATTAACTTTTATAACACAAATTGATTTGAAATAAATAGATGGACAAGATTAAACTTTCACAAGTATAAATACTTGTGCGGTGCCTTATGGCAAAAATTACTCACTAGAAAAATCAATCGTTCACAAAAACCTAACACTAGTGATTATGACAAAAATCAATTTTCTCAACAAGTTGAGAAAACAAATGCTTTCTAAAACAAACAACCAGAATAAAACTAAAACAAGAAAGCAAAACGTGAGCCAAAAAGGTAGATCCACGAGAAGCAATCTTCGGCCAACTTCTTCCCAGATGTTGTCCGCAGATGTTCTCAACATTCACAGCAACACCCTATCACAACTCTTTAAATCACAGCACGTCTCTTGAATAAGGTTTTCTCTGAAATTCTGAACGTGCACACAGAAGTGAATATTGACCGGGAGGAAGAAGCCGCAAGAAAAACTCTCACTAAAAACTCCAAGAAAATCTTCTCACGTGAAAACTTTTCACGAAAACATCCCACGAAAAACACTTCGACTCCACGAAAATTCTACACACAAACTCTCTGCATTTTTCCCACGAAAATTCTTTCTTTTAAGCTCCCAAGAAAATCACCTCCACGAAAATCCTACACGTGAACTCCTCCACTAAAACTCTCTCTCTCTATGCTTTTTAATCTTCATCTCTCTTATTTATATTTCACTTCAACTCACAAGGAAATCTACAAAATAAAGAAATCAAGAGTTAAATCAATAATATCATATCTTCAAGATCTTTATTATAAATATAATATCTAGAAAATGCAAACACAATATTCCACATAATCTTATCAAGAATGAAATTAGATTTAAGAAAGATATTATATCACAATAAAATCTTAAATAATTATCTAGAAAAGCAAAACCATAATTAAATATTATACTCAATCAAATCAACAAGGAATAGATAATATTATGAAATAAATCAATAAGATATATCAATTAAAATTAGGAATAAATATTTCCCTTCAAGAATGATGATGCATGGAAAAAGTGATGAAAATTATAGGGTTGTGCAATAAATGTATTAATTAGCTTAGCAAACTAAGTAATAATGGAAGAGTGGGTTTTCCAAAATTTAATTTCGAGTTCGAGTAAAATCATCGTTATGGATATATTAAATCATTATTGATGTGCTTCAGATTAATTGGAAATTTCTAAATTAATAATTTTTTAAGGAATTTCTTTGAATTCAAGGCCGGTTTTTATAAAAAGCATTACCCGATCGGCCTACGTTGTATGGTTTGCCTTAATATTATTTATCTACGTCGTCGTCTTCGGACAACAGTTGTGTTACGTCGTCAAGTCTTTGGACAACAGTTTTGCACATATATATATATATATATATATATATACAGTTTATATATATGCACACACTGAATAACAGAGACAAATTGCTTATATTATTTCAAATTGCATTATGACATTTAATTCATTTTTACATTTTCATTTTATAATTTCAAATTAAAGTATGATCCTTAATTAATTTATATAATTATGAAATTACCTTTTATGAATATAAATAAAATTAATTACAAAATAAAAATTGTACAAGCACATGTTACGTGCGCGGATGCAATATTATATATAAAGAATAAATTATGAAATAATTAAGAAATGGGAAAGGAAAATTGACTTCTACTCTTATATTTTTTTCAATTTTCGTCCTCGAAGTTGTCAAATATATATATATATATATATATATATATATATATATGTTCATTTTCTGACGAGCTGATGAGATATCAATGGAGCATTGACGTGATGTCGATATAACATTAACGTGTTCAATGCTCATGAGTACTTCCGATAAAAAAAATAAATTGTCAATAATCGATAGATACATGAATAAAACTGAAATTTGACAACATAAACAACTCAAAAATGTTTATATAAATAAAAAAAACAAACATATAGAAAAAAATTGCAATTTTTACTTGAGAAATTGACAAGATGAGACTCTTTATTTGATCGTCGTTTTAACTTTAATTTATAGATCCATCCCAACAGAAAGGCACTACTACACAATTCCAACAACGCTAAAGAGAATAACATGAATATGAATTCGACATCAGTTGAAAACCAATGATGATTATAGAGCACTACAGTCGTTTTCATTTGTACAATCTTCTCCTGAAAGAGAAAATGGAGGCCATTTGTGCTGAACGATAGGCTTTCTCGTCTTTAATTATTAGTTAAAAGTCGAGAGAAGTCACGTCTATAGGACAGGGGTCAACCTTAATTTGTACTTTTTTGTAATTGTTTGCTAAATTCTTGATCAGACATAAGAGGTAATTAAGGATGTCGTAAGATAATATTATCCTAAAGTTCAATCTTCCAATAGTTCTTATTTTTCTCACAGAAAAAATCACGATCTTTACACGCAAGAATAAACTTGAACCGTCGGATATGGACTTGGGGAAATATTTTACGGGTTAATTGAATTCAACCTCATGATTTTTTTCTAGTCACGTTTAATTTCTCGACATCATGTAATTGTCCACAATAATCGTACACATTCTCGAAATTCAAATAACACAACTGCAAATTCAACCTACAATTCTAAAATATTTATTAGTAAGTCTATGATAAAACGGACTTAAATTAAAATCATGTTCATATTTACAATAAAAAAATAATACTTTTGATATTAAAAATAATACATTTCATGAATGGTTCAAATAAAAAATTCATCTCACAAAATTGATCTGTAAGACTGTCTCATAGCGATTTTTGTGAATGTTTAATTAGATCAGTAATATCTTAACTTTTAAGTTAATGTTAAAAGCTGGACAAGAGAACTTTTTATCAGAACAAATTTTAAAGACTTACATTAAAAAAGTTTTCTATACTTGAATTGAGCTTTCAATGATTTCACAAGTGCTTAAAAAAGTTAAACACGTGTTTATGTTTAACACTTCATTATCTAAATTCTTCACCCTAAGAATACAATAAATCTGTCATATGAACCAGAAAAATTACATTACACATAGGAAGGGGTGAATCCCATTAATTTTTGCAATTTTTCTTAATTTTTAACCCAAATTGTACTCCGACTAGATCAAAAGAACTAAATTAACATACAGTAAGGATATTCCGTTCTCATGTTTTATTTTGGCATCTACACTTGTGCCATGTATTTTGGCATCTACACTTGTGCCTCGACCAAGAAAATTTACATAACCTGATGAATCTGTGACAAAAAATCAGCTGCCGCTCGCATTCAACAAACTTGGTTGGAGTTCGTTGCCTGCAACTAGGCAATATATGCAACTATAACCCCGAAGCTCCACGTGCAAAATGATAGCAGTAAATGGTTGCTTTTCTTTTTGGTTTATTATCTCCACGCGGCTCGTGATTGCAAATCATACCTGTTTGTATGTGAGAGTTGGGCCTGGTTTCCACTGTGACTGCACCAGAACTTCACACCTTCACTGTGGTGAAAAACAAAACATAGGATCTGGACTAAAGTCCAAGTGCATAGCTTGGCATCAAGGCCAGTTTAAGATCATTTCAAGATGACACGATATGGTGATAGATCAATCTTGACACAATCAATAATCTTTACAGGGAATATGAAGTTTTCTTAGTATTACATGGAAAAAATAATTAAGTTGATACACTTAGATCTGCAAATGTTTGTCCAGGACCCCCTTTCGGGAAATTTTTATAGTTGGCTGCAAGAGAGTATCCAGCTCTAATTGTCTCCCAACAATCCAAGTCATGGATATATAAAAGTAGCACCAATGTTTCGAAACAAGGCTAGCAAACAGGAAATAGTTCTGATCATTTCGAAATATTAGGGGTTATTGCTTGTTTTCTTCGAATGTTTGTTCCAAGTTAGTTTAAAATGCTACTATTGTCTTGTTAAACTTAAACTTGATCCAATAGAAGAGAATAGGCAAATCTCATTGAATACCCGAACCCGTACCTAACATTATCAAATACTTAGTAAACTTAATCTTTATCCATTTGAAGAGAATAGACAAATATCATTGAACATGTGAAATTATATCTAACATTCTTAAATAATTAGTAGGTTTATGGAGTTGAAGAAGTTTGACCGGACATGTTTCGTTTACCCTGGGGACATATGAACACAAGATATCATTTCATGGAAATTAGCATACAGGTGGATTTTGTTTTCTCTTTTTTATTTATGTAGACTCTTGAATGATTTTCTTGATGTATACAAATACATATCTGGAACTTGTAGATTATCATGCACCTTAGAATTATTTAAAGGACTTCTACTTAGGATTTGATCAGCTGTCTCATGGGTCTATGTAAATCTAATATTTGTTTTGCTTCAGTTTAAAGCTTTGTGCTGCCAAAATGTTGTGAGACAGAATGACAGACTTGGTGGCGGCCGTAACACATACTTTTTCTCCAACTTTAGAAAATGGTTATCAGAATTTCAGTGAGCACACCGCATCATGCTGAATGGTCTTACCAACTATCTGTGACCAAATAGTTTGATGCCCAAGAAGTGCTCAAGATATCTTATGCTTAGAAGAAAAACAGCAATTAATTTGTGTTCCTTCTAGATGATTTTGTATGTGCAACTAGTTCTTGGACTATCAATGATTAGAAAAGTAAAAACAAGACGCTTAATTTGGTTGCTCAGTATTAAAATTATCTTAAATGTTGGAGGTCGAAAGAAAAAGAAATGGAAAAGTAAAATGCAACAAATAAAAGAGACAACATACTAAGCAGGGTAAAAGATTGTGCTGGATACCTTAAAGATAATGGCAGATAGCCTGAGAATACAACCATACTGGAGGTTATTCACCATATGTGTCCTCAAAATCTCCATTGGCAGAATTTTCTTGGCAAATCAATTCATTGCCCCCCATAGAATTCGATCCAAGGCCACTCCAAGTCACTGGTGAAAGATCATGATTGTTCTTTACCTGATCATTACCATTGTTGCGTTCAACTTCTGATGTCTTATTGCCGTCTGCAAATGATGCACCAACATTGAAATCTGAAACCAAATCAAACCCTGACTGCTCCACAGGTCCAGAAAAAGCAACTGTAACACCACCCTGATCAGATGGCTCAGAAGGTTCTTTCTTTTGTTTTCTCCATTTCTTCGTGGATGAAGTTCCATCATCCTCAAAATCTTCTTCATCTCTTTCTCGGTGTAAATAAACCCATAGCTTTCTTTCCCCATCAAATTGCACACAAGGATCGCGTTCATAATGCAAACGATCCAGTGCACCGCTAACAACTTGATTGACCTGTGCATCAGAAACGTCTTCCACAATGTACTGCGAATCTCTAATCAAGGTGCAAACATCCGCTCGGGTTCCAATGCTTCCAGGCAATCTAGCAGCCGCATCTCTCACAAGACAAAGAATTGTGACATGCGGTGGTCGATCCCGTTTCAACATAAAGTGGTCCCGAGCCTTTGATGTTGGCTTGCCACCACACCTTCTCAAAGGAGCAACAATTGATTTCTTACCATCAACGGCAGTATAGGAGAATGCTCTGTCTGGTATTAGATACCTAAGGACTTCTTCCTTTCGGAAGTAGGTTCTTACTTCTTCAGGGTTCGGACTGATGGTACTGAGACTCTTCTGAGCTCTCAGGTCCTTGAACCTCTCTTTCTCATCCAAAATGTTTTGCATCAGTGTCAAAGGAGGAGCAGGAAGGCTTCCTATTTGCTGAAGGGCATCCTGACTGTTTTTCAGCCAATTAGCAAACGAGTCAACCAATTTGACAAGTGTTTTATATGGAAGGGCCCACATATCTGGAGATGTCTCCTCTTCAATCACCATAGAGTCAGAAAAATTGTGAACTACAGGACCAATCCATGACCAACTCTTGGTAGATTTTTCATATACAACAAGAGGTTTCCACCCTTTTGCTCCTAGAGGTGCAGTTCTAGATGAAAATATTTTTAAAACGCCTCTGACCAAATCCTGAAGTGGTTCCTGAGTTTCAAGAATACAAGGATCTCCAGGATTTGATCTAACGAGGCTAACAATTTCCTGAACAGTACGAGAGATGATGCCTTGTTCCGTAGAATTTGGTAAAGCTTCAATACACACACCAGAAGTTGAATTAACTGCGCTGGTATCTTCCTGCTTTCTTTCTGGTTCCTCCTTGACCCCTTCTCCAGCATCAACTTTAACGTCATGTTTTCTATCCTCTGAGAAATCCTCTGGAAGCATAGTAATCATAGCCCGACGAACAGCTGAAAGAAGATGGATAATGGAGAATGAAAACCCAGTAAGTACCGTAGGTAAAATTAAAGGAAATGACTTGTTCTTCGGTTTGGTTTGCGCCTCGACAACTTCCATTTCCACATCTACAGACGGTAGCTCAGAAATTTCATCCTCTAAAACATCAAAGTCGTCCTCCAACATGTTCTTTTTACCATGTTTATTCAAAGAATTGATACCATCGAGTAGCAGCTGAGCATCATGTAGACAATCATTATTATCTTTAAGGACCATGTTGGTTGAACCATCCTTCAGTCTTCGTTTCTTTGAAATAGTATTGCGTCCCATCAGATGAACACCAGATATTTCGGTATGGTGGCCTGTGGATGGCTCAACCATCCGACCTTTCTTTCCCAACTTGAAAGAAACTCCATTATCTGCTCCAATTGGACGCGGCCCCTGCAAGTCATCCTCAAGACTATAATTGTTCATGTAATCTGATGGAGGATAATCAGCATTACATTGAGCCTCACTTATTGGCTTTCTCCCAGGAATAAAAGATGATTTCAGAGAAGATGACTTGAAAATGTTGCCATGGCTTCCTTCTACATGACCATTTCTTCCAAATGGATAGAACAGTTGTGGATCATCGCCTCCAATTACATTGCCTGATCCAATAAAATAATTTCTCCGTGAATCATCAGAGGGCAACACATTCAAGTAGCTAGCATCATGCATCTTACCCTTGTGCACTGATTTAATCATATCTAGATCTTCACCATAATCGTCCATCTGATTAGAAGATTTTAATGATCCATCAAGTCTAAGGTAATTACCTTTTGCATATTTCCTAGAAAGTTTGACCTTTTCTGGCTCTGGGCCATATTTTGAATCTGGGACACCACCAGGGTAAGCCCACTTGCTCCTCATCAAAGGATTCTCATCATCATCATCCATCATTTGATCCGAAGAATCAGACTCTGTTTCTTCACCTCTGTCCAAGTCTACAATATCTATGTTTTCTGCCACATCTCTTCGTCCATTTGGTTTTGAACATTTTCGGAACTTTTCTTGAAAACTTTTAGCTCTACTCATAGATTGTAAGAACTTATCATTTGCATTGAGATCAATGGCTTTCCATCCCGTGCACCATTTCTTACTTATGGCATTCAAATCTGCAGTGTGATCATACGGTGAATCATCAGGAAACGGACCCCCAAGTGGTTTACCAAGCCATGATGGCTCGCTTCCACCCAAAAGCTCAAGTTGACTTGCTTTCAAGGACGAATTCAACTTCTGATTGTGACCAAACTCCATCTCATTCTCCGAAGACAATTGCTGAAAATTCTTGGAGAAGTTCAATTTTGCCCCCCAATTGTACATGTCTCTTCTATTAGATGACTTTGTAACCCTAATATCGGAAAACTGATTAACAGCACTGTTCCTTCCATGATCACTTATATCACTCCTTGCTGTCTCTAGAAGCCCCAAGGAACAATCCACGTCACTCCCACCAGCTGAGCCTTTTTGTTTCTTTCCAAATTTCAAACTTTTAGACTTAGAGTTTACTCCACCTTGTGGTACAATTCGCTCTCCGTGCGAAGCTACTGCAAATGTTGTGTCTTCCTCATCATTGTCTTGTATTAGTCTCTTCTTCATCCTGACTGGTGAAGAAGTATTATAAACAGCTACCGCTGGTTTATTCCGATAAAGAGGCAAAGCCAAACCATATTGTTTTGACTGCATGTCGACTTCAGGGTGAATCGACAATGAGTGGTCTGCTAACTCTTTTGCTGAGGTAGTTTTGGATCCAGCCAACTTCAAAGTACCTTTAGGGTTCTTCCTTGCCTGCTTGTTTGATTCCGTGACAACTTTTAGCCCAGGAGTACAAATATCCAATTCCAAGTCCCTGCAATATCCAGAAAACCGACTTGTCTTTGGAACTAATTTCCCATCCTTTGCCTTTTCGCCCCATAAATCATTTCCTGAATCATCTTTGTCAGATGTGTCAGTACCAAACTTTTCCATACTCTCATTCATCAAACTCTTCTGACACTTCTTAATATTCAACACACGAAGCTTCTCTTCGATGCTATACCCTTTGCAGTTCATCCATGCATCTCTCATTTGACAGAGATTGTTTACCATCACATTTTGATGCTTTCGAATGTTATGATAATGTTGTCTTCTCTGGAGGAAATTCAAGCCCTGCCTGTAATGTGTTACCCTTGGTTCACATGATCCTTCCTTCAGCATCTCAAATAATTTATCAACAGGACTTCCAAAATGCAAGTTATCACAAGAAAAAAGCTCTTTCAGTGTGAGAACAAAATTCTCTTGGTCCATATCAGGTAAATACTTGGCAAGACTAAATCTTTCCTTTTCGGTTAAAACCTCATTCCATACTTCCATAGATAGAACATCTGTAAACCCACGAAGATCATAGAGTTCATAGGGAATGCTGCAAGTTTGATCTCCGACTTGGCAAAATTCCTCTCCAGTTTGGCCTAATTCAAGTAAATCAAAGTCATCGGATCCCGCTCCCGAATCACATTCATCAAATAGATCATCTTCATCATCATCTGAGTCAACAGCTGAAACAGAGTTTCCACGCTGCAAATTTTCATCATCACTACACACAACCGTGTCCCCCATTTGGGGCAACTGATACTCTGGATTGCAACGAGACACCTTAAACCTACACTTGTCAATCGCCATTCAACAATAACATAAACGCAAAAAACAGATAACAGGAATCATGTCTCGTCAGAATTTCAGAACAACGTACTCCAGAAGCTTCTCGAGCTCAATAGTCAATTCAAAATCCTAGAAGAACGAAAACAAATCCACATCAAGTAATAAAAAAACCCGCCTGTCCAATCCAATAAAAATATAAAAAAACACACAGCCCAGTAACTCTGAGAACAAAACACTGAAAGTAGAAAGAATATAATCCAATTCCCAACTCAAACAAGTACCCAATCCAATTCAAATACTTAACTAAAGAAAAACACCCAGATTATAAAGCAAAGCCAAACGACTAACGAAATCAAATACCCATCAACCATGCTCTGAAAATACTTGGAAGAAGGTGATGATCAAAGAATGCCCTGGAATTCCGTAGACGTAAAAGAATCTGAGTGGGCAATTGAGATGATACGAAAACCCTAGCAATCGATATGGAAAGAGGGAAGAAAGAAAGTTAACGAGGACGTGGCCGCAGTATGCTAATGTAATGTGAGCGAGGAGCCGACTGATTCAGGAGTTCTCCTGAAATGACCAAAATAGCCCCCATGTGGAGGAAGAGAAAACAGGTCGCCACCTACCACACACAAACACACACACATATATATACACTTGTTAATCAGCACATGCGATACGTATGTGTACAATCTTTTTTATCATTGTCGATGTACTAAAGTGAAATTTGACAAATTATGGAGAGACTAAATTGATATTTGAATTGTTGAAATTAAAAAAAATAAAAATAAAAGTGTGTTGAATTTTTTTTTTTAAAAAAAAGCAAAAATCAAAAGTGTGATATTAGTATCATATAAGGGTAAAATTAGAAGAAAAATTTGGTATCCCTCTAGATGATTACTATCATATCTTCACCCTTACTAAAATAGAATAAAAGAATAGATATATGAATGAATGCAAAATATTAACTAGAAAGAATACAAAGTAAAAGCAAACAAAACAAGTAAATTCAATGTATAAAATTTGTCCCTCATTGTAATTTAATATCTGCTCTTCCAAATCCTTCAATAATACTTATACTACCAAAAATTGTATTGATTACTTTTTCTCGTTTACAAATATTAGAAATATCGATTCTTTTTAAATATAGAATGTATCGTCGTGTTATCAACGAGACCTAAATCTTTATCATTTACTTCATGTCCAAAGTCTATATTTTATTCACAATAATAAAATTAATAAGAATAAAATGATTTTATTCATAACAAAAGAAAATAAATACTTTTATTCATTATAATTAAAGATATATTCTATCAAAATAACATAAAGTCATGTCATAAACCAATAATCTAAATAAGTCATAAATATGCAGATACTACCAAATAAAATATTTAATAATTTGCACACTTCCATATCATATCAAATGATCGATTCTACCTTCCGGATCTTCAAAGAAATCGGAAATATCAAAATATGTTGAAAGTGATGAGACTTGGCTTGAATCTTCACATTGATGAATAAAATAGTCTTAACATTCTTTGTTTTCTCTTTTGATTCATGATATATATCAACAAGGTGTTTTGAACATAGGACAAGTATGGTACCAATGTCCTTGTACTCCACACATATAACACTCATTTTCTGATTTCATTCGATTTTTATTTTGACCACTTTGAACTTTCTTCTCTTGAACATTATCCCACTTTTGGCAGCTTGTATTCTTTCGATTTATTTGATTATAGCGATCATTGTACTTACGAGGTTTTTCACGTCCATGACCATATGGATGAAAACGTCCTCCACGTGCCCACGACCACGACCATGATTATATTCGATTTATTTTGTTTTCCTTTTTCATCATGCATTGTCATATTCACTTCAGCGAAAGACTTGACACTAGTGAGACGGATCATGATTTTCATAAATAGCTTATTATTTTGCTTAGCCACAAATAAACATGAAATCAATTCAGAATATTTTTTGAAATGTCTCTCCCAATATTGCTACAGCAAGACCACTTTAGAGGCATGAAAAGTAGAGTATGTTTTTTCCAACAAATTATCATGATTTATTTTTTTTCCACATGATTTCAATTGTGAACTGATGTGAAATAATGCATAGTTATTACTTAATTACTTACAAATTTAAAGTCTTGTAAGCGCAAGTGTATCCAATCATAACATGTTTTTGGGAGAATCACCATCTAGTGTAATATGAAGCACCGGACCTCATGCTTCTGTGTTTAAGATAGGCGGGTTTGCGACGGCGACGGACAACGGGGTGATGGCACTAAAGTCATCTCCAACCCGTCATGTTATATTATTGTAACTATAAACTCTAACTAAAAAATATATATTCTATAAATATTTTATATTGTTTTATTCATAACAATTAATTTATTCAACAAATATTTTTAAACATAATAATTAAAATATCAATAATATCGAAAATATTTTATAAATTGATTTCATTAAAAATTATTAATAAATTTAAAAAATTAATTAAATATATTTTAAAAAGTATTAAAAATTTAAAATATTTAATTTTATTATTTTAACTTATTATTAATTAAATGTAATTAATTAACTATTAAAAAATTACAATCAAATATAAAATAATATATTTAAATTATTAACCTACAACAAATATTAAAATGATTTTTATAAAATAGAAATGAAACACAAATATCCAAGTTTTAATTAACTTGAATTACCATATAAATCTCATAAATGGTCAATTAGTGCATTTAGTGGTGTGAAGTGAGCATATCTATCCTTCACTTTTTTTGCATCGAGCAAGAAAATTTTGAAATCTTAATTTTGAAATTGGTGCTTCCATCGTATGTTATATAATTTTAAAAAATTCAAGTTTATTGAAATAATATAATCAGATTATTAAAACTTAAAATCAATACATATTATATTAATCATTATAATAATAAATCCTAATTAAAAAAAATTTAAAAAAATTACGCTATTACTACCGTCATTGCATCAATCTAACACCGAAAATAGCTGTGGATGGAGCAAAGAGATGGCTTAAGTAGAGAAGATCGCATGTAGTGGGCTGCACAGTTTAATTTGAAAAAAAGAAAAAAAATTTAAAATAAAAATAAAAGACACTGGAGCCGAAGCCCAAGTTTACCCTGCACACAACCGTATCTCTGTGTGTGTGTGTCTATAATATATATATATAAAAGAGGTAAACATCACTGTTTTAGTAATGTTTATGTAGAGGATGAAAGGACAAATACACCCTATTCACGATGAACTGAGACTGAGACAAGTGACAACAATGCTAGCTGCTACAATTTTATTTCATAAAGAAAGGTTCAAGTTATATATTTAACTACTTATGCCTTTTTTAAATAAAATACGATAAAAATTTATCTTCTAAAACACAAATCCTCGTCGATCTCGAGTTGCATGTCGCATTTTACGCCGCTGTTTCAAAGATTGAAAGCTGTAATTTGTGGATGGTCCATTTGGCCTGGAGATGTGACGGGGAAGAGTTGTAGGGTTTTCAGGGGCCTATTCCCACAGCAGGGGACGGTCGGGATCATCGTCAAATCCCATCCACACGTTCTGATCAAGGAATCTCTCCGGAGATCTTCAGCCGTCGTCGTGGACCATGCATGCTTCATCATTCCTTCCAGGACCGCTCCATTGTTACACTACATTAATAATCAATTTACACTACGCTCAGGATCGATTGTATATATAGAGCCCATGCATGCAATGAATTAGTTTCGAAAGTCAGCTACCTGTGGATGAAAATTTTCTGCGAAGCAGTAACAATGGTGGTGCGGCTGCTTGGCGATGGCGAGCTTCTTCCTGAGTTTCTGGCGGTCCCTGGCTTTATGGTTCTGAAACCAGTAAAAGACGTTCTTGCCATGAATCTTGCCGTAGAAGGAGAGGTGGGCGGTGATCTTTTGTATCTGGGAAGAATTTGGATTTGTGACTCCTCTGCTGTACAGTTCCTTCAGTATCATGCGCTGCTATGGGGTTGGAAACCACCGAGTGGATGAAAACGGAGCCATTAATTTTTATGTGATTTGCATAAAAATTGTGGTCGATTTTCGTTCAAAATCAAGTATATATTAACTTGTTCTTTAATCTGTTCTGAGGAAGCAAAGAGGAGATATACAAATATATATAGGAGGAGATCATTCACCACAAGAATCCATTGAAGGCGATAGTTTGAGGTCCCACGTGTCTCTCGCATGCACATTGTACATCGTCATCGTTTAATTTACATTTTTGTAAGATTTTATTTATAATTTCATCCTCCAAACGATCATTATAGGACAGTTGACGTTGTTTGTTTGACTGAGGATGTGCTTTTCTAAGAATTCCTATGTTATTTGCATTTGTTCGATTTAGTAATAAATTTTGTTCACTGATAATTTTTTTTTTCTTTTTGTTTCAATGATTTATTCGTTCTCGAACAAACACATTATCCTGTAAATCGAACATTTCTTAATCAAAGAAGAAAATATTTCAAAACGTATGATCAGTCAGAAAAGAATAAATAATTTTATAAAATAGAAAGGGGAAAAAATTAAATACTGACCGAGTTAGAGAGGGATAAATTAAATCAGTACGTACCGAGGGTGTCATGCTGATGTATAGCTAGCAATTAATCGAATGCAGGCTCTGTTGCAAGGCAGCGTAACGCAAGGCTGATCAAAGGCTGAGTAGCTAGCTACACATTTATTTTTAATATTTTAAGGACCAATTTGCAACCAACTTTTAGACCATCGTCCTTTTTTCTTTTCTTTTTTTAAATTTCTAGGCATTGATCACATGGTAGATACATTATATCACAGAAAGATCACTCTATATATAATATTTAATACTATATATATATAGAGTGGTTTTTCTATATATATATTATATATATATATATATATATGTATGTATGTAGAGAACCATTTTTAGGTTGTTTTTGCACGATCTTCAATCAGCTCGTCGTCTTGCTCTATGTTAACACTTGGAATCCATCGCTATGCTGCACTAATTGACCAACTTTCTTGGCAGGAGCCAAGGTAAAGCATATACGTTAATGAGATGTTACGGTGGTGGACGTATTACCTTCACTGCATATAATTAAGGATGCAAATGAACCAAACCGTTTGTGAGTTATTCGAAACTCGATTCGATAAAAGCTCGTTTGAGCTCGTTTAATGAGCTCGTTAAGATAAACGAACAAAGTTCAAACTCTACAATATTCGGCTCGTTAGCTCGTGAACATGTTCGTTAGTAAATTTATAAGTAATATCTTAGATGAAAAAGAATAATTTTGATATTTAATTTATTGATTTAACACATTAATTATGAAGTATATAGAAAAATCTATTAAATTTATTTATTATAATAAATTAACAAATTTTAATAAGAATATTATTTTTTTTCCTAAATGTATAATTTATGGTTTAATGAATTTAATGAATATTTAAATGTACAATTCATATTTATTGAGCTCGTTTAGGTTCGATAAAAGCTTGAATAAGCTCGTGAGCCATGAATATATTTGTTAAATAAAGCTCGAACTCGGCTCGATTATAAACAAGCCAAGCTCAAACATTCAAGAGTTCGGCTCGGCTCGACTCGATTACATCCCTACATATAATCTAATATAATGATCAATTTTTTTAATCCAAATAACTTGATCCGATATGAAATTTTTTAAGTCGATAGTGAGTACCACTGATTTTTTTTTTATAAAAAATTTGGCCTTAAAGTAACAAGAATTCGACTGAACATATATGAGCATTGTAACTTTTACCAAATAATTCAGAGATATTATCCATTGGTAAATTAGTCCGGCGGACTGGCTAATTTTTACTATTCTCACCGATTAATTGGCTAATTATCAATTATTGGGGAAAAAGGAGAAAATATAATGAATGATTTAACATTATTTAAAATATGAAAATTTCACTTAAATACGAGGAAAAAATGAAAATTTCCTGTTTAGAATATAAATAATATAATTTAGTGAAACAATTTTCATTACTCACCAATCGAAAAAAGTAATATCTAAAATATGGCAATTTTAGTTGTTAATATCCAAAAATATTGCATTATACTTTTCTGGGCGGATCTGTTAATCGGTGAACTATGAGTGTGTGTTTCACTGTAATACTTTATTTTTGAGTTGAGAATATATATTATTACCATTGAGTTTCGAACTCGAAATTTCGTATAAAATTTGAGATCTTTATATCAAATGATCTACACGTGATACTCACGGGAAATTTAGGGTCCGATCCACGCAAGCGTCACTAATCCAGACACGGGCTCCAAAATTACCCTGGGCCTGAAATCACAAATAAGACCGTTAGGAGGGGGCCAGGAGGGTATCCTGACGTAGCTCCTCCGACGCTCAAGTCAGAGACTGAGGATATATGGGGGGAGCAGCTAAGGGCGCTGCTGAAAATAATATAGTGAATCCAATAACTGAACACTCAAACCTGGTATTTATAGGAGAATACATGGGCCCTTGATGGGCTTGTCTTCCGTTTGGGCTAGGGATGAGCCAAGGGGTAATGGGCCCATCCATAGGGGTATCACCAGTCTCCCCTCCCGAGTCGAACTGAATCGTAGGTTCAAAGTTCGATTAGATGTGCTGTCCTCGGGTCACCGGGTACGAGTTGTGTATTTTCTTCCGGTCGTTTGTCAGTCTCCAAAGATTTGGAAACAAATTAAATCATATCGCAATCTTGTTATAGTTTTCTCTTCAATTCGTTCACCAGCTCTCCCCCCCCACGCCCGAGTCCTCGCCTCGCTACCCTCGCCGAAACCCCATTCAAGCTCGCCCAGCCCCACGCATCCAAGCGCCCAGCCCCGTGCGCCGCGCTTCGCCATCCTCCCGCTCGCCCTGCCGAGCTCGCCCAACCGAGCCCCCTGCCCCTCGTCTCCTGCCGAGCGCCCATCCGAGCCCCTCGCTCGCCCAAGCACCCAGCCCCGCGCGCCGCGCCTCGCCATCCTCCCGCTCGCCCTGCTGGGTGCCCTGCTCACGCTCGCCCAGGCCCACACGCCCGCCTCGCCTGCCTCGCCGTCTCCTTGTCCAGCCGAGCTCGCCCAAGCCCACGCGCCAGCCCCTCGCCACGCTCGCCCCTCGCCTCCTCGCCCCATCGCCTGCCAGCACCTCGCCCAAGCTTCGCCCTTGCCACCTCGCCCCCTCGCCTAAGCTCGCCCAGCCGAGCGCCCACGCTCCCCTAGCCAAGCACTCGCCCTCGCCGAGCGCCACGCTCGCCCAGCCAAGCTCTCCCGGCGCCCCCAGACGCGCCTGCTCACCCAGCCAAGCGCTCGTCCCCCGAGCGCCACGCTCGCCCCCGCAGAGCGCCACGCTCGCCCAGCCAAGCGCTCGCCCGGCGCCCCTAGCACGCCTCACGCCGCTCCACCCTCGCCCAAGTGCGCCTGCTCGTCCAGCGCCCCCCCATCTCGCTCGCACACCCGCTCAGCCCGCAGCCACTCGCTCGCCTCTTCACGCTCGCCCAACGCATCGAGCGCTCGTCCAGTACGTTGAGAAACCAAATAAATTTTTTTTTTCTCCCAAACTCTGCTCCTCTAGTAGGCGATGCCTCAGTAGGAAAAAAAAAATTTAATCTCTCCCAAACTCTGCTCCTCTGCTAGGCGATGCCTTAGC
The DNA here is from genome assembly GCF_025594145.1 of Primulina tabacum. Taxonomy (NCBI): domain Eukaryota; kingdom Viridiplantae; phylum Streptophyta; class Magnoliopsida; order Lamiales; family Gesneriaceae; genus Primulina; species Primulina tabacum. The sequence goes on from NC_134557.1 coordinate 7,114,339, forward strand.
AGGAAAATAAAAATTCACCACCTTCATCCTCTAACTCTTCTGCTAAGCCGGGCCTTAGCAGGAAGATAAAAATTCACCACCTTCATCCTCTAACTCCTCTGCTAAGCCGGGCCTTAGCAGGAAAATAAAAATTCAACACATCCACACTCTAACTTCTCTGCTAAGCCGGGCCATAGCAGGAAAATAAAAATTCACCACCTTCATCCTCTAACTCATCTGCTAAGCCGGGCCTTAGCAGGAAGATAAAAATTCACCACCTTCATCCTCTAACTCCTCTGCTGAGCCGGGCCTTAGCAGGAAAATAAAATTCAACACCTCCACACTCTAACTCCTCTGCTAAGCCGGGCCTTAGCAGGAAAATAAAAATTCACCACCTTCATCCTCTAACTCCTCTGCTAAGCCGGGCCTTAGCAGGAAAATAAAATTCAACACCTCCACACTCTAACTCCTCTGCTAAGCCGGGCCTTAGCAGGAAAAGAAAAATTCAACACCTCCACACTCTAACTCCTCTGCTAAGCTGGGCCTTAGCAGGAAAATAAAAATTCACCACCTTCATCCTCTAACTCCTCTGCTAAGCCGGGCCTTAGCAGGAAAATAAAATTCAACACCTCCACACTCTAACTCCTCTGCTAAGGGGCCTTAGCAGGAAAATAAAAATTCACCACCTTCATCCTCTAACTCCTCTGCTAAGCTGGGCCTTAGCAGGAAAATAAAATTCAACACCTCCACACTCTAACTCCTCTGCTAAGCCGGGCCTTAGCAGGAAAAAAAAAATTCAACACCTCCACACTCTAACTCCTCTGCTAAGCGGGCCTTAGCAGGAAATAAAAATTCACCACATTCATCATCTAACTCCTCTGCTAAGCCGGGCCTTAGCAGGAAAAAAAATTCAACACCTCCACACTCTAACTCTCTGCTAAGCCGTGCCTTAGCAGGAAAATAAAAATTCACACCTCATCCTCTAACTCTGCTAAGCGGGCCTTAGCAGGAAAATAAAATTCACCACCTCACATCTAACTCCTCTGCTAAGCCGGGCCTTAGCAGGAAAAAAAATTCACCACCTTCATCCTCTAACTCCTCTGCTAAGCCGGGCCTTAGCAGGAAAATAAAATTCAACAACTCCACACTCTAACTCCTCTGCTAAGCCGGGCCTTAGCAGGAAAAGAAAAATTCAACACCTCCACACTCTAACTCCTCTGCTAAGCCGGGCCTTAGCAGGAAAATAAAAATTCACCACCTTCATCCTCTAACTCCTCTGCTAAGCCGGGCCTTAGCAGGAAAATAAAATTCAACACCTCCACACTCTAACTCCTCTTCTAAGCCGGGCCTTAGCAGAAAAAGAAAAATTCACCACCTTCATCCTCTAACTCCTCTGCTAAGCCGGGCCTTAGCAGGAAAATAAAATTCAACACCTCCACACTCTAACTCCTCTGCTAAGCCGGGCCTTAGCAGGAAAAGAAAAATTCAACACCTCCACACTCTAACTCCTCTGCTAAGCTGGGCCTTAGCAGGAAAATAAAAATTCACCACCTTCATCATCTAACTCCTCTGCTAAGCCGGACCTTAGCAGGAAAATAAAATTCAACACCTCCACACTCTAACTCCTCTGCTAAGCCGGGCCTTAGCAGGAAAATAAAAATTCACCACCTTCATCCTCTAACTCCTCTGCTAAGCCGGGCCTTAGCAGGAAAATAAAATTCAACACCTCCACACTCTAACTCCTCTTCTAAGCCGGGCCTTAGCAGGAAAAGAAAAATTCACCACCCCCGCCCTCTAACTCCTCTACTAGGCGATGCCCTAGTAGGAGAATAAAAATTCTTTTCTACCCCAACTCTGCTCCTCTGCTAGGCGATGCCTTAGCAGGAAAATAAAATCTTTCTTCCACCCCAACTCTGCTCCTCTGCTAGGCGATGCCTTAACAGGAAAATAAAATTTATTTCATCCTCACAATGCAACAACATCCATGAACTTAATATAAGAACTTGGTTTTATTGAATTCCAACTGATTACATGGGAAAATGCAAAAATGAAATACATCAACAATAAATTCAAGAGTAATATTTTCTGAGGTGGTAAGCACTTCAGGGTCTCTTTGAAGCCTTGCCCTACGCTTTCTCCAACTTTTATGCTCATTTTATACCTCCCTAGGACAAAGTCACTCACTTCCTCCTCTCTTAATCATGTGAACCTCTACACGCGCTATTTTCCCCTCCTCCATCACTACCCCCCTATAACATCGACGCGCGGCCTTTTGGTCCCCGCACAAGACTCCAACTCCTTTTCCCCCAGGAAACTTAAGCTTCTGATGATAAGTGGAAGCTACGGCTCTGAAATCCTTCAGGGATGGTCGCCCTATGATTCCATTATATGCTGACGGGGTATCTACCAGAATGAAGGCTATCATCTTTGTTACTCGCCGAGGATCAGTCCCCAAGGATAGGGGAAGAACAATCTGACCCAAAGGCGGGATGGCCAATCCTGCAAACCCATACAGCGGGGTGGATACCGGCTCAAACTCAAATTCTCCCATCTTCATTTGATCCAACGTGCTCTTGAACAAGACGTTCACGGAGCTTCCATTATCAATAAATATTCTCGCCACATCATAATTGGCAATGGTGGCCGTCACCACCAAGGCATCGTTATGTGGAGTCACAACGCCTCGGAGGTCTTCCGGCCCAAAGCTGATGACGGGGTCTTGTGGTAAGTCTGCACCCCTAGATATCTCAAAGTTCTTCAACCTTCTCCCATGTGCCTTCCGAGCTCGCCCAGAGTCTCCATCAGTAGCACCCCCCGAGATCATATGAATCATTCCTCTCGTAGGGTGGTTATCCTCATTCATGCCCCTCCTCGGTTCCACGAGCTCCTGAGGGACATCTTGACATCCACCTTCCCCTCTCTGCTCACCCGTCCTCTGATTTATCCATGGAGGGCCTTGACCACGCCTAGGGGGCGAGCGAGACCTTTGTCGACTCCTTAACGAGGATCCTTCTCGTCTATCCCGTGAAGGCAATCTAGCACTGCACCCAACCATTCGCGACTTCTCCCACCTCCCCGCGGGCTCCCTCACCTCCATCACCTCGTCCCGACTCCTATCTAAGGGAACATGGGATGAGAATTGTCTTCTACTACTAGTTCTGTCTTCCTCTCTTTCCCCCGCACCCCTCTTCCTTCCTCCCTTCTCCGCTCCCTCAACTCTACTTCCTCCGGGCCGGCTCTCCATCCTTCTGTACCGTTGGGCATCTTCCAAGTTTACATATTTCTCATCTCGAGCCAACAGATCATCATAGCTCAACGGAGGCTTCTTGACCAGCGACTTGAAAAACTCCCCTCCCCTCAATCCTTGTGTGAAGGCACTTATCATGATGTCAGGGGTAGCCGCTGGTATTTCCAGCGCTGCACTGTTGAAACGCTGTACAAATTCTTGCAAAGTTTCATTCTCTTGCTGTTTCATCACGAACAGGCTCAAATAATTTTTCTGGTGCCTCTTGCTGCTAGCAAATCGGTGCAAGAAGGCAGCTGAGAAGTCCTCAAAAGAACGTATAGAGCTGGGCTGCAAAGTGTTAAACCACTGCTGGGCTGACCTCACCAACGTGCCCAGAAACACCCTGCATCTGACTCCATCCGAATATTGGTGCAACAGAGCCGCATTCTCAAACCTCCCCAAGTGTTCTTCGGGGTCCGTATGTCCATCATATTCTCCAACGTTTGACTGTCGGAAATTTGGAGGAAGCCCCTCTTCAAAAATGGCGAGGGAAAAAGGACTTCCTTTCTTGGGCGCTGCAGCTCTGTTTCCCAACTGCTGCCTCATCATCCGTATCTCCCTCCACATCTCCTCAATCTCCGGATTCTCCTCACTGGGGAGGGGTCGCATCTCCTCTACCCTACTCTGACTACCCTCCACATTCTCCTCTCGCTCCTGGCGAGCGGCCTGCTCTTCTGCAAACCTAGGCTCTTGATTCCTTTTTATGGCCTCATCCACTGTCCGGGTGATAAATTGTCCCAACTGTTCTAGGGTCAAGTTCCCCACATTCTCATTGGGACGGGGTTGCTCGACCTTTGTCTCGTGAAGGGGCTGCTCGGTTCTTGTCTCTTGACGAGGTTGTTCATGTCTCGTCTCAAGATGCGATTGTTCCTGTCTTGTCTCAACATGAGATTGTTCGGGTCCCCTCCGAGGACGCGATGATGCTGAGGTAGCTCTTCTACTTCCTTTCTTGCCTACCATCTCTACGCCTCAACTCAAGTGTTCCCACAGACGGCGCCAAGTGATACTCACGGGAAATTTAGGGTCCGATCCATGCAAGCGTCACTAATCCAGACACGGGCTCCAAAATTACCCTGGGCCTGAAATCACAAATAAGACCGTTAGGAGGGGGCCAGGAGGGTATCCTGGCGTAGCCCCTCCGACGCTCAAGTCAGAGACTGAGGATATATGGGGGGAGCAGCTAAGGGCGCTGCTGAAAATAATATAGTGAATCCAATAACTGAACACTCAAACCTGGTATTTATAGGAGAATACATGGGCCCTTGATGGTACTTGTCTTCCGTTTGGGCTAGGGATGAGCCAAGGATAATAGGCCCATCCATGGAGTATCACTACACATCATCCACTAAAACTACATATTTTCAGTCGAACACTGAATTCAAAACTCGAGAATAGTAAGAGCATTTATGTTATATATATATATAAAGAAAGTCCAGAAAATATAATTAAGGTCAGATTGAGTATGATGTCATTGGGCTCCAAAAGATCATAATCAATAAATTTACAGAAGGTGGAGCTATGGCTCATGATATTAACTTATAAAGAAATATTAATTGCATGTATGCCTCTGCATTTATGCCTATTTACTAAATTAGTTATCATCGATCATATATATATATATATATATATATATAAACAATATAACATGGTCGGCGGGGACAACACGCTATTTCTTAGTGTGAACCATATTTCAGTGTATAAGATCTTCAATATATAACTGCATAATTTCATTTTTGTTTATTATATGAAAGAGTTATTTGACATATAAAGTAAATACAAATACACACACACAGATACAGATATACATATATATATATATATATTTGACAATATCTCTGATTGTGCTACTGCTGCACCCATAGGTAATCCTCAGAACACTCTATTCTCCATCAATGTATGTGTAGAGACGTCTTTATTTTGATCGAGCTGTCGTTTCAAATATTTTTAAATAATATAGTAATTATTTGTGGAAATTATATATACAATATTAGAGATGCATGAAAATTACTGCAAAGGAATTGCCGTTCTTACACAACTAATTAAAGATTACTGTTCATGCTTATGCACTTAAGTACCGTGTCTACGAAAAATTAACACTTCCTCGTCTTCCTCTCCAGCACGGAAAAAAAATGACCCAAAATTAATAATGTTCAAATTTATCCTTCGAACTAAAATTATGTAATATCTTTTCTTGAAATTTAAAACGTAAATCAATCATTAAATTCTAAGGTTCTGTTTACTTACTATGATAAAGATATGTTTTTTTATCACTCGTACTAACTCATAAATTTATTAAATCTCATCCATATTTATACTTGATGATTTATCACGAATAAAAGATGTGATAAATAATAATTTCCAATTAACACTCTTTTCAAATAAGAAAATTTACATTAATATCCTTTATTTCTCCAAAATAATATATGAAAAACCTATTTAATTTTTTTAATTAAACATGATTAAAAAATCAAATAATTTAAGATATTATATAATAAATGATATTTGGTGAATCATATATATTTTTCCTCGTTCATGGAATTTTTTTTACTCAATTTATTAATTTTTATTTTTAAAAAATAAATAATATTTATACTTAATAATTTTGGTGAATGAAAAGTAGTTACATGTGAATTAATAATAATTTACAGTCTTCAATAAAAATCACAATCTCAATTTTACAATACAAAGATATTTATCATATGAATTTGTAACTTGTCATTAATCACAATTTTAATTACAAAATTGATAAATTAAAATAAAAATAGTATTACTTTTTCACGTTATTTCACATTTTATAAAATTATTTAATGCTTACTACGTCTATCTGTCATTTCGCACGACAGTATCGTACACGCATAGGATGACGTCAAACTATAAATTGCCTTAAATCCAATTACCCCAATTATAGGCGTTCGGTTTTATTGCAAGTTAAATGTTTTATTTTTTTTCTATATATATAAAAAAAAAACCAAACTCGATTTTTAAATTTCATGGCCATGCATGTCTTTGTTATTAATGCCAAAAAAGATAATTTCAAATATTGTGACAGATTTTTATTTTTTCCTTTTCCATTTTTTACGAGTTGAGTATTATTCCATATCAATCGAAAGAAAAAATTTGCTTGTACAAAACATTTAGAGTAGGTCTTTTGTGAGACGATCTCACGAATCTTTATATGTGAGACTTGTCAACCCTACTGATATTCACAATAAAAAATAATACTCTTATCATAAAAAAATAATGTTCTTTCATGGATGACTCATATAAAGATTCGATCCACGAAATTGAGATAGTGTCAAAAGAGTTGTTGTGAAACATTTAATATTTCACGTTTACCCTTTTTTCCCTAAATTTTGACAAATATATATCCCCGACTTCTTCAATTTTCAAGAATGCACCGTCATGATTTAACGAGTATTTTTATGCAACTGTTTTTTTTTTCCAAGATTGTGCGACGTTATTTGTATGTGTATCATAATTTATGATTATAACCAATTATTTTTTTGTGATGAATATGTCATTAGTTTTGTTTTTGTTGAGGAGATGTAATTTAAAATTTTGGCTTTGAAGTTTATACATGAAATTATAATTAATTGCGCTATTATATTTAGTGATGAACTTCTTAAATTAGTTATTATTTTTATAGTTTTCATTTGGTTAATGATAATTAGATTAGGAAATCATTTTATAAAATATAAAATTTTCTTAAAAACTCATGTGAAATGATCTCACAGTTTAATTTTATGAGACATATATTCTATTCTGATTAATCATGAAAAAATATTATTATTTTTTATTTTAAAAATATTATTTTTTATTATAAATATGAGTGGAGATAACTCGTCGTCGAGAAAACTACTTTTTTTTTTCCCAGAAACAAAATACATGTAATTTTCATATATAGGGCAACTCTAAACCATGGGTAAGTGACAACCAAACGCGTACCAGCTGATCCTGTGATTCACCTTTTGGTAGACATGATATTTTGCCTTACTGCCTTACATGCTGAGACGTATTTTTTATTTGAATAATCTATTAAAAAGTATTTTGTGAGACGTATTTTTTATTTGGATAATCTATTAAAAAGTATTACTTTTTATCGTGAATATCGGTAGGATTGACCAATCTCACAATAAAAATTCGTGAGACAGTCTTACAAGAGACATTCTAATTAACAAAACATTCATATGTCCGGTAGAGTTGATGTTTATACTAAATCTAAATGTCTAAAATTGATTTAAAATTGATTTGAATGAGGTCCACAAAAATACATGAACTCCAAGTAGAATTTTTGAGTATATTATCTTTGTGCTAACATCTCATCAACTCATACGTCGACTCCGCAAAACATGAAAATTTTTGAATGCAAAAGACCCCTTCACCATTTCTACATCATAAAACTAAAATCTTGGTCCAATCTCACAACAAAAAGATGTTACAAATTTTAAAAGAACACACGGTATATCACAACAACAAAAGTGAAGATGAACCTTAACACAACCAAAACTATCACGCAGCCTTCCAGAAGTGCAAATATCAGAGAATTGCAAACTACAGAAAACCAATAAGAAGGAGAAAAGGGAATGTGATTAGACCTCAACTTTCTCAAGAACATCACCATGATCAGATTAAAATCCTTTCCCTCTAGCTGTGTTATTTGATCTCTGCACGTGAAATACGCAAATGTTGAGCTCATCGACAAATAATAGAATTGTTGAGTGTTCGGAAAATAATTGTACACTAACCTCCTAGAAATGTTTCTGCAATTCCTCTAGTCCTGGATCGACTTCTTTTTCCTTTTCATCGAAAAGGGGAGTGTCAAGTGTTGGAGGGTCCTGTGAATTCATAGAAATGTTACTGGATTGTCTTATGATGTATCATTCGATGTCAAGAACAGATTCCACACTGAAAATTAAGAGAAGGAGATTGAATAATAGGAGTTTTTCTCGGTTACCATGCAACGAACTAGAGCCCAATTGATGCCCCGAAAGAACGGATGCTGCTTCACTTCATTGGCTCCTTCTCTTGATCCTAATCTGTTCTTTGGATCTCTGGCTAGCAGTCGATACATCAACTGTTTTCCTTGGACACTGACCTATAAGTACGGTTAGAAATTTCAATAAAACTTCTGTTGCAGTTCTATCATATGACTATATGATAGGTTGAAGTACCTCTTTCCTCCTTGGAAACTTTAAATCCTTGTGAAGAATGTTTGCAAAGGTCTTCTGCCTCGTCTTTCCCCTAAACGGCGTGTATCCATATAGCATTTCATACAATAGAATTCCTAACAAATACCCAAGATTTAGTCAGGAGGACAAGCACCAGATTTGATAAGATGAATAGAAAAGTCGGTGAATCATCTGTATGGTAAAGTATATTACCAAGAGCCCACCAGTCAACAGCACTAGTATGACCTTCCCCAGTGATAATTTCCTGATAAATTCAACGCCAAATCAATCAACTTGTGTTAAATTCTACATGTCATAAAGGAAAGAAAACATGATTGTGTTTCAGAAGATGCTAACCGGAGCTATGTATTCTTCGGTACCAACAAATGAATTTGAAGCTCTCATTGGTTCAGCCATAAAGATTGGAGCATCTTGGCTTTTTCTGCGCCTTTTCTTTTCGTCTATCTCAGGAATCAGAATCTGCAAAAGTCGTAACAAGAATCAATATGTATTGTTGAATTATAAATCTGCCTAAAAATAATTTGGGAGATAGATATACACAAACCTGTGGTTTGCAAGATGTCAAACAAGATAGATCAAAGTCTGTCAAAGAGACGTGCCCGTTGTTTTGAAGTAGTATGTTTTCTGGCTTTAAGTCCCTGTAAATTATACCTGCAGGAAGAATAATTTTCTTTTGGATAACAAAAAATCACGCAAGGAGAAGAAATTTAAGCAAAGAAAGTTCATGAATAAACTCCACCTTGAAAATGAAGATATTCGAGTGCCACTACGACTTCTGCAGCGTAAAATCTAACAGGATTTCCGGCCTTGCGTCAATTTCATTGCCAAGTAAAATGGTAGCTCTAACTAAATTTCAAATGATTTTGTACCTTACAGCATCTTCTCTCAAAACTTTCGTGGGCTGTCTGTCGAGAAGAATAAAGAGCTCTCCACCAGGGTAATAATCAGTTATCAAACAGATATGAGTTTTTGTCTGCAGCCCAATAGGGTTCCACTTATGAATCTTATAGATAGATGCAAGTTCAGAGAATTATTTTCTTGTGTTTATAAATAACCTGAAATGATGCGTATAATGCAGGAAGAAAAGGGTGGTCCAACACGTCTAGGATCTCTCTTTCCGCACAAGCTCTATGAACCTACAATCAAGAATTTTAACGACTTTACGACGCATTTCACCTGCAAATCATTCTGGCAGATAAGTTCCTTTTTATATATACCTTGTTTCGATTCAGCATTACATTCTTATCCATTGCTTTCATGGCAAAGTAGTGTCCTGTTTCACAGAGTTCCACGAGATGCACGCTGCAAGAAGCTCAACAAGTTTTATTTCGATCATGCCCGTAGAAACTAGAAGTTCTCCCAGTTACAAAATACAAATGAACAGCACATGACCTTCCAGTATCACCAGAACCTAGTGGTTTTATAGGCTTAAAATGCTTCAATCCTATCTCTTCTCCATTAGCAAGAACCTACAAATATACATAGGTTTTTATTTTATATTTTTAACCATTAACAGGATCAAGAAATCATGTATTTCACATATAAACAAAACACACACCTTTTGAATAGCTTTCCAGGGAGGACTATCCTTCCTGTGTGGCTTCGGATGAACAAACTTTGAATGATTCATCCACAAGTCATCCGGTTTCTGCACGTTGGATTGAAATCACACTTTCATGAACGTCAAATTTCATGATAAAAAGTCCTTTCAATACTTTTGTTGACTATACCGTATTGGCATCAGGAAGCTCTCTCACGGCCTCATCAACATTTTCTGCAGTTTGTTTCACCTGAAAAATGAAACAAAGCCAAGAAAAGTTGTATTCAAAATAAAGGCGGTTTACATAAATGTTACCAATACATAATGGTCAAGTGCCAAAGGTGATTACCAGTTTCGCACTCTCTTTAGCAGTGGCTTCGGGGATACAGTTGTATATCGGCTCTACATGTTCACTTCCATCCAGTTGAACTCCAATAAAGTACTGCACTTCACCCTGTTTCATACTTCCAACTTTAAATCTACGAGCAACATAGTGATAACATGTAAGTAAAATTCAGAAATTTTGTGTATGTCTACCTTTTGGTCACGCATAGGCTGCAAATGGAATAAATTCCAGAATTTTTTGCCTGCATAACAAAACTTAGATTATATATCTTGACCATTATATCCTTTATACAGATTTTTTAGAAAAAAACAAAGAACAGCCCTTGTTGCATATCATGAGAAACATAATGAATCGAAATGACACGACAGTCTTAACATATCCTTCAGAAAAGCTAAGTTACTCTTCAATGAGCATCAAATTCCAACAGACATACCACTTTTTGTGTAGTTAATGAGCTGCACAGTGACATCAGTTTGGTTATCAATGGCTTGTCGAATTTTCTTAACAGTTGAAGGATCGGTTTCAGGACCTTGAAGAAACCTGAAAAATGCATAATATAATAAGTTAAAATTTCGATTCCTTGATCATTAGAACGTCGCATTTTGACCATGTCCCGACCACACCTCTACTGAAAAACCATCATTCTATTTCGAGTCTGAGATATACCTGCAGTTCCTCCCCAAGATTTCTTCCCTAGAGTACTCTGTCAACTCCAAGAAACTATCAGACGCGAAAATCTGACAAAATTCACCATCAAAACAAAAAATATCATCTCCATTTCAGGATAAAATATAATTTCAATCGTTATTAATCAAAAAAATTTCATTTACTTACGATGGGATTGTCGGGTAATCTTGGATCAGTAATCACAAAATTTTTCTCGATACGTTCGAGTGTGGTGGCTAAATCGATACCCTTTCTCATCTCCTTCTTCCTCACTTTGTCATCCACACTCTCTGGCCTTCTATCATCATCATCACTCCCCGAGGAAAACCTATCTTCGTCATCCTCATGATATTCATCATCCAGATTGAAATCCGGCACCGCTTCTTCTGGAACCGAACTAGCACTCTCACGTTTTCCTTTCTTCAAAATCCTACAATCATTGAAATGATAAAAGGTATATAAAAAAAAATTCACCCTTTCATGAGTAATATATAAACTCACAAGCAGGAACAATTAATCCTAAAACTCTATATGTAGAATGGTTTTGGTGCTCACGCAATGAAAGAGCGGCGACTAGCTTTTTTGGGAGTCTTCTCGGGGACCTCGCTAATTTTTTCCATGGAGGTTCTGGCGCTAGTATGCGAATGGCGCCTGGTGGGACCGGAGCCGGGAGTGTCGAATTTATGGTGGCCGACGCCGACGTCTCCTTCGGATTTTCTGGTTAATGGCCGATTGGCTGATTCACTGAGAGCCCTCGCCCGGTGTGGTTTCTTCACCGCATTAACCAGCTCTGTTACCGAACTAGTAGCCATCTCCTTCTGCCGAGCTGCACAAACCAACACATGCATACAATTCAAAGACAGCTGCAAAATAAACTAATTTTTGAGCATATGTGGGGAAGAGCTAGCTCCATGCATGCAACGAACAACATGCAGAGGTACAATCACAAACAGATTTTTCGAAAGAGGAAAATAAATTTTGTACTTTTAAAAAAATCATGCATAAAGTCATATTAAGAAAAATTTAGACGTACGGACACGTACACCACTATCCACTCTCCTTTTCGTAGCAAGACAGTTCAAGAAAAGAGAAATATATATTCTACTCAACAATATACAAATAATATACTAATTCACTGGAATTTTTTTTATTCTATTACATTTGAAATTTTAGCAAGTCTCTTGTGATACGATTTCACTATTTTAATTAATGAGATAGATTGACTAGATCCATAATTATCTTGAAAAATTAATACCTTTGGACGTAAAAACTAATAATTTTCGTGAATTGATCGGGTCGGCGATTATAAATTTACCCATGAAACGATCTCGCAAGAGTTTTTGCGTGAAAATTTATGTACGTGAAAAATTACATTACAAAAATAAAAAATAAATAAATGAACCAGCTACAAATTAATATGCATGAGTCAAGGAGGGTGGCGCCATAAAACTAATGTCGAAAAACTATATATCCACAATATATAAAAAGACCCCTAAAGTCCTTCAGTGGACAGTTTTAGGGGAATCTTCGATTTAATTGGACACTAGAAATATTAAAGCCCAAGCCCAGAGGGTAGGTGTACCATCATAACGGATCAATGATTCTGGAAGCCCATTGGGCCTAGTCATACTCTCCTTAGTCCCTTCTGTATGCTTGCTCACTTCCACTTGCATTCTGCCAAGGCCCCAAATTAAATTCGAAATCATTAAAATATTTAACAAAATAAATAAATAAATAAATATTATCTCTATTGTGGAATAAACGGTATTCCTCATCCATCTGGGTAATAAAAATTCTTTGAGAATAAAGTGATCAATGAAAATGGAACAATTTAAGTCCCACAAGCAACCTAAACTAATTACCTTTAATCTGATCAATTATTGATTCACAAATCAGATTGGGGCTACACGTATGAGACGGTCTCACGGGTCGTATTTTGTGAGACGGATCTCTTATTTGGGTCATCCATGAAAAAAGTATTATTTTTTATGCTAAGAGTGTTAATTTTTATTATAAATATGGGTATGATTGACTCGTCTCACAGATAAAAATTCGTGAGAAGACCTCACTCTATATCAATTCTATAAATACGGGAAAAAAAACATTCATAATCTTTCAAAGAAGTAGAAAAATGGGCCAAAAAAGCAAGAATTATTATCGTAGGGACGCGGGAGAGGGAGAAATGCGAATAAAAAACCCGACAGGTGACCTGACATGCATGTTCTCGATGGGCCGCTTTGTAGTTGGAACGACACACACAAAACTGAAAGATTAGCAGCAATAAATAAGGTTTTTTTAATCATATAATATCCCACTAATTAAAATTTTCATCAAACATTGAACATGCATATTATTAATTCTTTCAAACTCATTATCACATTGAGATTTGAAATGAGAAATTGACAAAATTGAAAATTTTTTTTGATGATGAGTTAAAAAAGTATTTATTACCCGATATATTTGAGGACCTTTCCATTTTCATCCTTGATAGGTGAAATGGTGAGGAGATTCCAAAAAGGGGTGCCATCTTTCTTGTAATTAAGCAATCTCCCACAATAAGGCAAACCCTTCTCAAGAGACTCCCTTATCTTCGACACATCTTCCGGGTTCGTATCCTTCCCCTGCAAGAACCGACTGAACCACCCGCAACGTCAAATATCATAAGCGCCTTCTTCAAATTAATGTTTTTGTTTATATACTAAACTAAATCTAATTTATGTACCCGCACAAGTGTGATTTGAACCCAATGCCGTAAGGTTCTTGGGGTATTACTCTTACCACTAGATCAAGAGATCATTGGCAAATTTACTGTAAATTCTATTTTATCTTCCTATTTTGGAATATGCATATATATATTCCAAAAATAATAATTACGTTGTTCAGTTTTTTGGAAAATACAAAATGGATTTGTTAATATGTGTGTACTGAACAAGTGAAAATTCTTTTTTCTTTTACACTAGCTAGGCCAAGCAATCTGAATTAAATAACCAGAATGTAATTTTTTTACTATTTTCAACAAATGAGAGCCAAATATAGATGAAAATGTAATCTAGTTGCAGAATTGCGAAAATATAAAAGTACAACTTAAAAAAAAAAGGTACCAGTTTCTGCCTATGACCTCCTTTGAAGTGTATCCAGTCATCTTGAAGAATCCAGCACTTGCATACATAATTGGATAATCATTTTTAGTTGCATCTGATACTACAAATGTCTGCTGGAACGTCGATAGTGCATTCTTCAAATCCTCCGATACTCTTGGAAACCCTCTCTCTTTCCCTGTATATATAATATTTTTCGTTTGTTTTTTTAACGATCATCACATATTTAAACAGCTTTATGTAAGATTATCAAATTATATTTGTAACAAGTTAACCTGTTCCATCATCAGATAAATCGCCAGAGCTCCGGACAGAGTTCCCGGAATCCCTTCTTGAATTCCCGACTCTGTTAGTGTTCTCATCTCCCGAAGTTCTCACTTTTACCCCTTGAAGTTTACCGGTTTCTTCATCAGTTTTCAGTACAAGTCCCCACTCCGCAGCTCTTTGAGCAGCAGCACCATTTTCTGCCGTGGCCGGAGATTTCGAGGGGGAAGTCTTGCTGTCATGGTCGTTGAATATCTCCGCTATGGTCTTGGAAGAAACCGGAGGCGACTGGTGATGGGCTGGTTGTGTCGGCGGCGGCGGCGGCGGCGGCGGGGGAGTGATTGCAGGCTCTTTGAGAGCCTTCCATGATGTCATTTCTTCGGCATTCGGTCTCCCGGCTTTGGAGCCAAATGTTTTCGTTTCCGATTCGGGTTCAGGATTCTCGGTCCAACTCTGCCAAGTGGGCTGGGGTCGGTAGACGGGATTCGCTGGCCGAGAAGGTAGAGAAGAATAGTTTGATGGATTGAAGACTTCGAGGGAGCCACGGGAGTCCCTCGGCAGGGTTGGAATGTGAGGCGCCGCAGCCGCCGGCGGTTTGTTGCGCGGGTTTTGCTCAGTGGATTCCATATCTGCAAGATCATACTATCATTAACCCGTTCGAAAGAGTAAATTAGGACATATTGATCGATCAGTGCAGTGAAGATGATCAGACCAGCTTTTTGTATCCAATGTGCTTCAATTTAATGCAAGATATGGACTGTATTGTGTGGGTGTCATTGAATCCTTTATTAGTTGTAGAACGTTGATGTGTCTTAATAATTTTTATACGAGTAATTAAATAGATTTCATATTAAAAATACACACAGAGTTTTGATAGATAGTTTTCAATGGTGGGACAGATGCTTGAGAGGGGCAAGACTTTGGGAGGTGGAAAATGATGTTTTTGTCGTTGTCTTGAAGGTTACAAAGTAATAACATGGAAAAAGTGGGGGGTTTTCACCTGTATCGATAATGTTAGACAAATTTTTGTGTCCATAGGTGGAGTCTTCACTGGACCAGAAGTTTTGAGACCTCACATTTGCAAGGGAAGTTTTTTTGTCAAACAAAATTTGAAGAGACTAGAATCTGGCTATGAACATCAAATTTAATGGAAGCTGGACGATTCAGTTTTGTACGTTATCTAAAGTCCCAACCTCAATCGTGGGTACTTCATTAATTAGCTAGAGCTATCTGTTGCATGGCCAAGATAAAGACATGGTAGCAGATCTTTAGAACAAAGAAATTAATGTTATTTTATATCAAAGAAGTCATGATTCAT
Source organism: Primulina tabacum (assembly GCF_025594145.1). Taxonomy (NCBI): domain Eukaryota; kingdom Viridiplantae; phylum Streptophyta; class Magnoliopsida; order Lamiales; family Gesneriaceae; genus Primulina; species Primulina tabacum. Next base: position 7,130,025 of record NC_134557.1, read on the forward strand.
CAATATTGCTTCAATATATCTATATCTCGTGCAAACTCAAACAAACATTTACCTCAAATTGCGGAACTGTGGTAGCCTGCTGCACTGATTAACTTGAAGGAGGATGGGATCGATATTTGCAAGAGACGAAACACTGAAATATAAGAGACTAGCTTTTGTTTTCGATCGTGTACATGGATGGGGGGTTAGAATATAAAAGGGCGCTACACTTTTATGGCCATCGATGGGAAAAAAAAAAAGAGTGAGAGAATAATTGTCGAAAAGGGTTAGGCATCCCATGCTCCATTTCACGTGCCTTTACACTGATCCCTATACTCTCCGATATAAATACCCCATCATTGAAACTAAATCATCCAATATTTTCATACAATTCAATTCTTGCAAGATGGTAGTTCCCAATTCTAAAAATTATGACAAGAGTAAGCAGTTTAAATTTATAAACTGTATATGTTATAGTGTTATTACAACCTCGTACATAATTTAGCAGCAGTAGGAAGATAGCGGTTAGATCTTATCTTATTATATAAACAAATGTGTTTAAAGAGATTATTAAGTAGCCAGCCAAACAAACAGCCTCCACCATTGCTAGAAGTGCTCTCAAGTCTGTCATCGATTGGTGCGAAACAATTTAACATCCCATCTTACGAGTCAGAGAAATATCTAAATATGCGAAGTATCCCACAAATTAATAAATATTCAACTCCATGAATTAATTAAATCTCTTAGAGTAAGTATCTTGTAAGAGGATCTCACGAATCTTTATAGACTGGTCAACCCTATCGATATTCACAATAAAAAGTAATACTCTTAGCATAAAAAAGTAATACTTTACTTTTTCATGCATGACCCAAATAAGATATCCGTCTCATAAAATACGACCTGTGAGACCGTGTTATACAAATTTTTGTCAATCTTCTTATAAGATTTTTTTTAAAAAAAAAAATTTTGAACAGGGAAACCGGAAACATAGCATGGTAGGGCGAGATGGATGTTTGATGGGGTGGAACTCGAATACACGTTTGCTTCTGCGGGCATTACTTGCCCATTCGCATCACTGACACAACATGTTATGCAAGCTTTTTCCCAACATAGTTTTGCTTAATATATATATATATTACTGTTGGATTGGATTAGCAGATAACGTTGGAAATATATATATTGTCTACCATCAGATTTAATTAGTAAACGACGAGAGCGAATTCTGTACATGTGTGCAGATATTTTCCACTTTAAGCTAACAACGTCACACTGTCCACACATATTAAATTATTTTAACAAAAACGATCTACCATATATTTATTCGTCATGTCAAACTTTCCTATTTATATTTATAATAAAAAAATAATATATTTTTTTGAATGACTCAAAAAAATATATGTCTCACAAAATTGACACGTGAGACCGTATCAGATGAGTTTTTATAATTATTTTATCTTGATAACTTTACATATATATAATTATTATTAGTAGATTTTATGCGTGCAGATGATCATTTAATTAATCTCGATATTTAATAATTAACTGTATTATTATTACATAGAGTAATTTATAATAATATGATAATATGTCAAGAGTATCGAACTGTTTTCCCAGACACAGCACATGTGCATTCGTGCCTTTGATTTGTTTGAATAATTAATTAAGGCAGAAACTTGTATGAGACGATCTCATGGATCGTATTTGTGAGACAGATCTCTTATTTGGGTCATCAATAAAAAAATATTATTTTTTATGCTAAAAGTATTACTTTTTATTGTGAATATCGGTAGGGTTGACTCGTCTCACAGATTAGGATCCGTGAGACGGTCTCACCTGAGACCCACTCATTAATTAAAAGAAGTGATTGAACTAGCTTTGTCGCTCTGTGTGGATTGATGCTTAATGGTTTATGAGAGATATTTAATGTCCACTAATTAATTAATTAGCTAAACAACTTGCAACTTAGATTGTATTATGCTGCAGATTAACTGTGAGTTTATTACATTTAACAACTGCGGATTAAAATAGTAAATTAAGAATTTGAGATAATCATCTACGTCTATTTGGTCCAAGAATACTTTGACTTTGACTAAGACGAATACCAAATCCAAAGATTCCAAACATAACAATTTTTTTGAATTGCAAAACTCGAGGATCTAATTAACTAATAGGGTTTAATTTGCAATTAATTTAAGAGAATGATACCACCTCCATCTTTTATTAATACGAGCAGATGAGGCATACGCATTGCGTGTAACATAACACTTAATAATGTTTGTACACATTGTTGTGTACGATAAAAAAGCTAATTTTCTATTAAACTTAATTTCAGTAAAAAAATAATAATAATATTATGGTAGAAAAAAGAAAGGTTATTTGCGTTAAAAATAATAATCGTAAGGTTTTTTAAATTGAGAAGTTTTCAAATGTGTTGGTACGGTTAGGCTTCCATTTTTGGGGAAGATTTAAGACGTGGGATTGACGTGGTTGGAATTATTATATGTGGTGTTGAAGAAGAGGGTAAAAAGGGAAGAAATTTTGGTGTCCTCCTCAAGCAGTTTTTTTAACCAACTCATACTTAATAATATAGTATAGAATAGTATAGATTTCAAATTTTGCATCTATTTAATATGTTAATTATTAATCAATGGAAAACACTGGAAAAACAAAATTATATACATAGGTGATACATATAATAAAATTTAATACTTTGTAAAAAAAATTGGTAAGCAACTTTATTAAAATAATTCCATGTAAATAAATGCACTTTAAAAAATAGATATATGAATTGATTCACGTTAAGCAATTGTTTTTCAAAGTTTTCTCAAATATTTAATAATTGTTTTATCTATGATTTTTTTTTAGATTTCAAAAGCTTTATATTAGTAATAATTGAACAAATTTAGAGATTATTAAATCTTCAGAAAATTATGGAAATTTGCTCATGAATTACTTTACTAAGTGATTTACCAAAAATTAAAAAAGTAATACACTAAAATTAATTACGAAAAAATTGAAATAAATAAAAAGAATTTGTAGGTCCATTTCACGTGAAATACTAGTCCATCTTATCTGTATGTCACGACGTGAATTATCCACGTATAGCTGCAGCCTTTTGTTGGTCTTAATAAAAACAACCTAACAATTATTATTATTATTATTAATTTTGAAAAGTTTGGATATCAAGATCGATCGTTCATATATCAGCTATCATTTTTATTTAATTTTAATGATTTCATTTTCACATTTTAAAATTTATTAGTCAAGATTTTGAAATTTAAGAGAGAAGACGATGGAGGTATATATATGTTTTCGAATTAAAAGAATTTATATTAAAACTAAATATGTTATTTAAAATTTTAAATATGAAAAAAAGTGAACATTTATTTTACCATTTCAATGTTTGTTTCTTTCGTGAAAGCCTCAAGGTTAAGGAAAATGTCGAAGACGTACTGTCCCTTTTTTTAGTTTTTTATGTTGTCAATTTTAATTTTTTAAGATATATATATATATATATATATATATATATATATATGTATTGTTATTTCTTGAAAAACTTAAAAAATATATATATATATATATGTATTGTTATTTCTTGAAAAACTTAAAAAAAAAAACTACGAATTTGTTTCATAGATTGATCATTGAATGAATACTCAACATCGAAAGAGAATCACCTTTTTAAATAGATAGGCGAATAGTGACACACGACACACTAATTCATGCATATATGGTGGGATCTAACTCTTCGTAAAAGTCAAGATATTCACTCAATCGTCCTCTCAACATGATATATTATACTCTATACATATATATATATATTATTGTGTGCAATACTGTTGGATCTTCCATTTCTCTCAGCAGCAAGATAGGCAAAGAACTTTAGAGTTCGATAAATGAGTAGGCTTCTTGTGAGACGGTCTCATAAATCTTTATCTGTGAGATGATTAACTCTACCGATATTAACAATAAAAAATAATACTTTAGCATAAAAAGTAATACTTATTCATGGATGACCCAAATAAGATATATGTCTTATAAAATACGACTCAATGAGACCGTTCTTAAAGCCGTCGCTAAATTTAGCGACAGTTTAGTATTAATCGTCGCTAAATATAGCGACGGTATTCATGTGTAAAACCGTCTCTAATTAGCGACAGTTTATATATTCCGTCGCTAATTTTAAGGTAAAATAAAAAAAAATTAAGAATTAATCTGTGTTTTGAATTGGTACAATCGTGTAAGAGATAAAAAAATTTAAGTGTCGTGAAGTGATAAAATCGTGTAAGAGATAAAAATTTTAATTGTTTTGAAGTGGTAAAAAAATCGTGTAATAGATAAAAATTTTAAGTGTTGTGAAGTGGTAAAATCGTGTAAGAGATAAAAATTTTAAGTTTTGTGAAGTTGTAAAATCGTGTAAGTGAGAAAATTTTAAGTGTTGTGAAGTGAATGGAAGAAAATGAAGCAAATTTGTAGGTATTTATATAGAGTGGTGGAAGAAAATGGAGGGAAGTTTAGGTGGGATCGAATTTTTGAATTCGCGACAGTTGGCTTAGGACCGTCGCGAATGTTAGCAACGGTTTAAGCTAAACAGTCGCTAAAGTTAGCGACAGTTTTCTTACAACCGTCGCTAATATCAAATTAGCGACGGTTGTACATGACACTGTTGCTAACTTTAACGACAGTTCAAATGTAACTGTCGCTAAATGTAACCGTCGCTAATTTGAAGTGAATTGAAGAAAATGGAGGGAACTTTAAGCGGGATTGAATTTTTGAATTTGCGACAGTTAGATTTAAACTGTCGCAAATATTAGCAACGGTTTGAGCTAAACCGTCGCTAAGTTTAGCGACGGTAAATTTTAAACCGTCGCTAATATCAAATTAGCGACGATTTTTCATGATATTGTTGCTAACTGTAGCGACAGTTTTAATATAACCGTCGCTAATTTGAAATAAGCGACGATATAGGTAAAACAGTCGCTAACATTAGCGACGTTTTAGGACAACCGTCGCTAAATAACGTTGTCTTTTCCCATAAGCACACGCAAATCGACAACGGTTTTCTAAAACCGTTGTCGATTGTCCAAAAAAACACGCTAATAGACAACGGTTCATGAAACCGTTGTCATAAACGTTCAAAGACAACGGTTTTACAGAATCGTTGTTATTGACCCTAAAAACCGTTGTCTTTGACTCCCAAAAGACAACGGTTTTATAAAAACCGTTGTCTTTTGCTTAAAAAATTATCTACGACAACTAACCGTTGTTAAAAGTTTTTAACAACAGTTTTAGTTAAAACCGTTGTCGTATGTGTGTTGTTGATTCTGAATTTTCTTGTAGTGTCCTTTTCTCTCTACGTTATGATCAAGTGTTTATCATTAAACCAAAAGCTATAGTTGTTAGACAAGACACAAATTTATTTATTTATACTTTTGTAGCACAGAATGCACCTATCTGGTTGCTAATGGGTCAGTGTGTTAGGTAAATGAGTCTGAGGATGCATGTCTGTCTACTGGTATTGTCTCATATCCTTTAAATATCAGTATTATCATTTTTCTACTCTTGGTTCTATCATTAATGGAGAAAACATTATCCGTTAAGATCTGATATCACTCTTTTATGGTTCACGTAGGCAACTAGATCAAACGACGCAACGTCGGCAACTTGATGCACGAGAACTTCTTAGGAATTTACCCATCACAATACTACTCTTATTCATGTACGTTTAACACAACATTCCATCCCCAGGAAATATAGAAATATGCTTCTTGGGAGACTTGAATCCATGACCTCGATATTATACCAATTGTTATAATCAAACGTGTATCACTAGGTTAAAAGCTATAGATATTAGCCAAGACACAACTTTATTTCCTTATATTCGTGGCAGCGCAGAATGCGCCTATTTGAGTACTAATAGGTTAGGCTGTTAGACTCGTGAGTTCGGGAAATATGTGTCTATCTGTTAATGTTGTCTCATATCCTTTAGAGATTAGTCTTACTTTATATATTCCACCGGTTATATCCTCAGCAAAGACAATATTATTCATTATGATTTGACGTCATTTTTTTACGGCACACCTAACCAACTAGATCAAACAGCACAACGTCACCATGTTAACGTACAAGAATGTTTTTTGAAATATTTTCAATCATACATGCTTAACCCAACACTCTCTATTAATTTACCAACATAAAATTCAAAGTTTTTTTTCCAGATCAAAGTTAGCTAAAACTTAGACGCGCTGCAACTATTTATTATATATTTACACGTGACACACGCAAAATTTCTTCGATCTCTGAGGTATTCTTCATAATAATGGCGCTAAAAAATATAAGCTTCTCAAATTTTAAGCGACAGGTAAAATCGAATTGCTCCTTTAAAATTGTCTAACAAAGAAAACTTGTTGCAATTGGTTTCCGATGCCAGCCTCTTTGACTCTCAAGTCGAACTGGAGAGCCTAATAATATAATGAATAATAATATTTTGCGAAAACAGTAGCACGATTTCAATTCTTTTGAATTGGTGTGTATATTTATATATAAAGTTCACGTATAGGAGTCCTTGTTTTATAAGCTAGAGCTCGCAATATGATTGACAACTGAGACGTTTGGGTTTACATTATGAAAACAAGTACATGAGAAAAATTCTCACAAAGCTGGTCACAAAAAAAATCCATTTTTGTGGAAAATAGCTTTTATAACCAAGGGACGAATTCCGTAAGACCATAGTCATAGTTTGGTACAAATGATATGATAAACATGCGATATATAATATAAGGATAAGTTAAAGATAAATAAAATGTAGGATATTATATTTAATGTTTGGTGTGAATTTAATAAGAGTGATTAAATTTATATATTAGATTGTAATTATGACAAAATTAACCTTATCATAATAAATTTTATAATTTCAAATTTGTTACTTGAGTTCATATTTCTTATCATGTGCTTTCTAAAAAGATATCAAACGTGGAAGAAAGAGTATTATTTATCAATCTCTCTTATCCAGTGTATCAAATTATACCTTCAGATGTACAAATTAAGTTCTTGATCCACTATCGTTTATGTTTTCCTATGCTTTTGGGCCTGGCCTATTACTCATCCATAAGAATCAGCTAGCACAGATGACAGCAAATTTTCAGACGGGATTAGTACTTCATATACATCGTTGTCCAGATTTTTTGGTTTCTTGACATCTTTGATCTTTCTCAAAAAAAATATATATATATAAGAAAAGAAAAAGAAAAAGGCACCCATCGAACCATTTCGAATTCCGGGAAAAAATATCCACAACGGCAAAGATTCTGACTTGTATTGGTTCTTTATTTGCATCTCTGATCTATCTATTCAAATCGATCATCATGTAAAAATGTCACCAAGCTGTATCTTATTGAGTATCCACCGCTTGTTTTGCACTGCTACTGTTATTCAGAATCTGGACGTATGGAATGTTGGTCTCACGTACGACAATTTGAGATAATAAATATGAAAATAAAGAATAAATTAGACACCGAGATTTACGTGGAAAACTTTTAAAAAATTATTAGGGTAAAAACCACAAGTAAGATGAAAAAAATTCCACTATAATATTTTATGATGTACAACCCAGTCACTGTGTTTTCAAAGAGAACACACACTCTCTTAATACATGATAACAAAACACCTCACCAATATTATAAAACTAAGTACTCAAATACTATAAGATGAGAAAAAACTCGATAAATGAATGATTTCAAAATGAGGAAAATAGCTCTATTTATAGAATCTATTTTCCGTGTGAAGGCGTATAAAACGCGTTATTTGAATTTCTATTCAAACTTCCGTTTCACAAGTAGCCAACCACCACTTTGTCTGCTCATCAATTTAATGCACATTTAACATATTGCCGACATGGAACCAATGGATACGGCATAGATGTTTATGGGAGAGAACTAGGATGAGCATTGGTAACGTTCGCTAGCTCCAGCATATCTTCTTTTTCATCCTATATGATTCTTTCATTTTTCCTCTCCAAATTCACTGTTTTTTTACATCAATTATATAAACAAGCAACGTATCTAGCTAATGAGCCACCTCAGAAAAAAAAAAGGTGATCAAATAAAAATGTAATAAACTACGGACACCAAGCCTGCAATCGAATTCATATCCACCATGAAATCGTGATATTACATTGATCCAGATTTAGGGTTTTCCACGATCAAATCGTTCTATAACAGAACAGGTAAAACGAAAAATGAAGAAATCATGCATGTTTATATAGAGCAAAGGTATATGGCCTCAATCAACAATCTTGAATACGATAACGGAATTAAGGGTATTCAAGAAATTAAAGTCCACTCAATCGAACCGCAAGAAAGATTTAACTGATCATAGCTTCTTGAATTAATGATGATAAAAGTTTATGCGCATCAGGATGAGAGATCCACCAGAGAATGACGAGGCAAAGCAGCAGCACAACAGGGATGAGATGAACCATATTATCACGTAGCCTGAACCTCAAAATGTCTTTCTTGAAATAGTTGGAACCTCTGCCATATACTGGAAGAGATTGGTTTCCCTCAATTCTTCCAGTCATGGGGAAATTGAGCTGCAATTCTTGGGGCAAGTCGATGGCATGGACCGATCGTGAGGTATTAGTTTACCTTGCCATTATGGCGAGAATTAAGTGTGTTCTATACAGAGAAAGATCGAGAGGATATGGAGAAGATGTAGCAGTGTTATGCAGTCCTACTGAGAATTTATGAATTCTGTGAGGCGGGAGAAGTTCTGTTTGGTGGTAGTTATTTTTTTTAAAAAAAATGCATTTTTCTGCAATTGAAATATATTATACTAAAATTGAAACCGGACAATACAGAATTACATATTATCAAAATCGTAAAAAAATAAATATAATAGACTATACAAATGCATTGTTGTTACGGACAAGAAAATTAATTTTCAACTCAGTATTGTCCCTTTTTATTGCATTTCGTCTTTTCTTGTCTCCTCAAATACTGCATGACCGTGAAGAGTTATTGATACGACCTTTAATTCTTGAAAGTAGAAGTCTTCAACTGATATGCTGTATATTACCGTGGATTTGTAGAGCATGATTCTTAATTTTGATCCTATATATTACAATTTTTTAATTGATCTTCGTGCATGCATCTTCTATGACTCGAACTCAATATTTATGCCCAGAGAACACAATATATAGCCTCCTATTAGTCTATTTTGCCACCATTTGGCGTGAAAGATCGATTACAATGAATTTTTTTTATGCTTAAAGATGTTAACAATGGCTGAATTCTCATTAAACTGAGCTAAAAGTAGCCCTGTAACGCAGTGGCCAGTTTCAAGCATTTTGCAGCTGCTTTAAAAGTATCAATGGCTAAAACTCTTCCATAGCAAAATATATCTATATATCTACTTTTTTGTACTTTGATTTCGAATGAAAGACATGTCCCCTATATCAACCTCAAAAACTATCATTTACATGGAACCGTGAAGCAGCAGCACCTGTAATCATAGGACAGGAAAAGTTGCATTCGGGGCTTATTCGAACGAACCATTAGATGGTGCCTCTTCTAGGTCTATGTGAAGAAGAGCTCGTCCCCAAAGATTGGGTCGGATGGATACTGGGATCGTATGTTTGAGAAGCAATGAAACTCAATGCTGCATCAATATCAGCAACAATAGGACGTAGGTTAGGCTGTTCTTGAACGCACATTGCAGCTATTCCAATAGCCTGGTACAAGCCTCGAACAGGATATCGACCTTCCAGTGCCGGATCCACAATTAGATAAAACTTTTTACGGTCTCTGAACAACGGTTTGGCCTGAAAAAAATAAGTATTATGTGCACAAGCTTGCTAAAATAGTTCATTGCAAAGAAAATATACGTAGTCTATAGGTTTGTATTTAGATAAAGAATTCATGGTGACAGAAGACGTAAAAAACTTCAGGATACCAAAAGAAACGAACAAAAAGTAGCAAGTTTTTCTTTTTTTCCTGGGAAACATTGGCATACCAGAATAGCTTAGGACCAAAATTCCATCAGTGTAATTTTCAAGTCAAAATATTATTTCTAGTTAAAAAAGTATGAAAAGGATGCTAAGATATGGCTATAAAATGAACAAATCCAACTTCCAGAGGAATTCTCACTCAACATCAAATTTTGAAAATTCAGGGTTGTCATCTTGTTGGATAGGAAATTGGCAAGTTCGAGAAAAATTTCAGGATCTAGCAATGAACAGAGCATGGGCACATCACACTTTGGACGAAAGGAGGCAACATGGAATGACTGGGGTCGACTCAATAGATCCGAGACTTGAAATTTTTTAGAACTATCGCCTATCCGTCCCTGGCATCAGTGTATATCATAACATACTAGTTAATCTTGAGGACATATTTTTTATGGCATGAGCAGAAAATATCTGCTCTAGAGTTTAAGGAACAGCAAGTCAACACGGGAAAGAGTAGAAATCAAAGACACTCACCCATGAGACAAGATTTTGCTCCCCACGGTTTCTCTGAATGTCAATAGCCTTCCTGCCTGTGATGATCTCCAGAAGAACGACGCCAAAGCTGTAAATATCGGACTTGAAAGTAAGCTTTCCAGTCATTGCGTACTCAGGTGCACAATATCCATATGTGCCCATCACCCTGGTGGTAACATGGGTCTTATCACCAGAAGGACCAACTTTTGCCAAACCGAAATCAGAGAGTTTTGGATGATATTCATTCCCAAGTAAAATGTTGGCACTCTTCAAATCACGGTATATAATAGGTGGATTCATCTTGTTATGCAAATACTCCAACCCTTTTGCTGCACCAGCTGCTATCTTCATCCGGGAGTTCCAATCCAATGGTCTTCTAGTGGGTTGAGGATCTGTATGAATAAATTAGAAGAGCCCATTGAACACTATTCTATACAAAAAGTAGTATTTTGAAGCAATGTTGCTAGAGATGTACAATGTAAATGCTCCTCCAAAGAACCCAGAGGCATGTACTCGTAGACTAACAGCTTCTGATCTCCCTCTGCACAAAAACCGATTAATTTGACAAGATTCGGGATGGTCAGTCTGGCCTAATGTCATAACTTCTACCACGAATTCCCGATTCCCTTGGCATCCATCACGATCGAGTTTCTTGACAGCCACAACCTGCAAAAAAGCAGGAAAACAAATTCAGGACACCCACCTTAAACTGGCATTTAAACACACCTTCCTAACATTCTACCATCAGATGAAGCGAATCTAAACGATAAAAAGATTCGACCACCAACCTCACCAGTATCCTGCAAAAGACCTTTATAAACTTTTCCGAAGCCCCCCTCACCAAGAAAAAACTCATCCCTGAAATCCTGTGTTGCAGCAACTAAGTCAACATAGGCAAAGTTTCGTGCTCGGACAGCATTGGCCTCTACATTACTAGGTCCAGCCTCACTTGTCGTGTTTCCAGTGGCAGATTGATTTATAACTCTGGACACCTCATTCACAACTCCAGGTGGATTAACTCCCACTGAATCTAAACAACAAAATAAAGAAAAATAAAAGAAATCACATAACGACAAATTTGGAAACAAACAAAGAATATATATTAAACAGGAGTTTCTCAAAATATGTTTGCTAGCACGTCAAAAAGGCATCACCATTTTCTTTCACACAAAACATAAAATGATATCTTCGATTGATGATGCAAGAAAGCATGAACTGTCCACGGACCCCTGATCAAGTGAATTTTTCCAAAACCATGTTCGATTGTTTCGAAAAATTAAATATCGCCCTCTTTCAGTTTTTCAGTTGGTATTATTCTACCTGTCATAAAAAATTCTGGCTCGGTCTAAAACCCTTCAGTGAGCAATCAACAAAATGCCAAGAACCCTAGTTTCAATAAATTAAGACGCTAGAATAACACGCACACATGCGTATATATACATATAATGTCATGCTACAGAAAAATTTAAAAATAACAGCTACCCTTCGACCCGAAAACTAAGATAAAGATTCATAAAAACCATGCAAATAAAATATTTTCTTTTCCGCAAGTAGGATCGCAAATCCACCACAAAGAAAGAGGAGAAACACTCCCATGCAGATTAAAAAAACGAACTGCCACAACAGAGCGGCACAAATAACTGCACAACGATCAAAGAAATGAAGAAATGAAAGAAAACATTCATTCAGTCTACTTATAAAACCCAAAAGGGTGATTAATTCAAAAATGAAATCTTGCAAAAACCCATGTAGATATTCAAAAACAATTTCGAAAAAAAGAACTCAAGTAAGGAAATGGAAAAGCAGGACATTGCTTCGAGCACACACACCTTGTGACACCTGTTCACGAACATCCCTTCCACGCTGCTGATCATTGTTGAGGTTATCCCTGCTCTCTCTCTCGGCTTTCTTCTTTTTCGATTTTCCAGAGCAAGGAAAACACCCCATGTCTTCCTCTCTCTTTCCCTCTCTGAAAAATAATAAATTGAAGTGTGACACCAACGTGTATAATATGTATATATATAGGATAGTAAATAATATTATTTTCAAAAAAAAGAAGAAGAAAGAAACCATTTCCCTCCCCCGTTAAAAACCAGATCGCCAACACTGAATTTCGATAAAAAGTGAAAATATATTTTAATTAAAATAAAATAACACTAATCTTGATTTTGATTAATAATGCTGGACCTTATTGATCAGTTCTCTCGATGGGTTGATCCAATCCTACATATAGAGTCATTATCATCATGATAGAACTAAAGGCCCAAATTTAGCCACACATACATGGGCTCCACTAATTTTTTTAAAATCACATAAGTGTGTGAATTTTGTACATCCAAACCATGCGGGGCAGTGCCCCACGTGTAGCATCGAATCAATGTGTCCTGCTGTGACGTGAATAGTGGAAACGCAGGCCAACACGTTTTTTTTTTTTTTATCGAAAACCAAATCAATGGGCTCATATTAATTCGGTATATATACACTTAAAATTTCAAGATTTACGTCTCTTTTTTTATGATATTATTTTTTTTGTTTGTTGCTGTTATTATTAAATGTATCCGAATGAATCAAAACGATGCTAATTATTCATGGATAATAATAAAGAAATATTCAATTTTTTTTTTTTGACATTAGAAAAGTGTATTTAAGATAGCTACTAGGGAGGAGGAGAAGAATAGTAAAAATGCGCAAAAAAAAAGAGTAGGTCTCTTGTGAGACGGTTTCACGAATATTTATCTGTGAGACGGGTCAACCCTATCGATATTTACAATAAAAAGTAATACTTTTTCATGGATGACTTAAATAAAAGATCTGTACGATCCGTGAGACCGTCTCACATTAATTTTTGCTCAAAATAAAATACACATGTAGATATATTATCAGAGGATTTTAGACGTCATTTTCTAATGAGATTTTAGTTAGTACCATAGAATATGACAAAGCGACGAATATATTTTACATTTGTAATTGAAATGTGATACATTAGATTTATTCACATTAGTTTGTAATGATTTATAAAATATGTATCGCACAAATTATATAATTAGATTTGAAAAAAAATTATTTAATAATAAATTTAAAAATCACATTCACCCATGAAATATGGAGTAAAGTTTTTTAACATGATTTGATCGTATTAATAGGTGAATATATCATCACTTCACACAAAAGTTATTACGGTAGATTAACAATATTTCAGTTTTGATATGCTGTACACCTACCGTGTACATCTATGTGAGCACCGATAAGATGTCAATCACCTATTGGATGTAATGAAATATAGAAAAATTGTGCATCCAATGAGTGAGTGACACCTCATCGGTGCTCACGTATATATTGTGATTGCTTGGTTCCAAAATAATGTACCCAGGAATTATTTGATTTTCTATTCTTCTAGAATAATGAATAGATTGAATTCGACCACTTTATTATTTGCAGAAAAAAAATGATTAATTCATCGTTCGTGCTATATTTTTCTTATTAACTCTTTAATAGGAAAAAAGTTAATTAACAAAAGTAGTAAATAAAGTGCTCACAAAAAAAATAAAACAAAATAAAAATTAACCGATTTATTATATTAGAGAATCGCAAGCAACAAAACTCATCAAAATTTCATCAGTTTTTGCTTCTCGCACTTCTGTTTTTTGTTTGTAAACAAATACACCAAAGTCACCAAGTACAAAATTGATTACAACAGAGTGGCCGAAAGGATACATTCCTTTCTTTGTATCAGCTTTCGAACAGGAACGGATTTGGATCCAAGTTCCCCTCTTGAATCCTCATTCATAACTCACTCATACAGCTTTGGCTAATGCAAGCACTCATTTCCTCACGAGCCCGTACACACACGGGAAACCAAAACATGGTCTTTACCACAACCAACACAAAGATGAGGACAAAACCAAGAAAAGGACGGGTGTTGCCATTTATTCAGGGTTGAAGTTAAGAGACTCGTTCCATATTAGATCCTTTATTTCATCTTCACTCAAAGATGATTGCTCGAAATCAAACACAAAAGGAGAAGGGCAAGCAGGCTCCTCGTTGATCTCATGGAGACTTGATAAAAATGGATGGTTCAGTGCCTCCTCAACTTTATCAGCAGAACAATTAAATTTACCAACTGGTCATGGAAATGTGTTAAACTAAAAAGCTTATGTATAAAAGATTTTGGAAAACATACCAGTGATACGTTTAGCTGGATCAAAAACGAGTAGTTTCTCCACGAGATCTATTGCGACTGAGGAAATGTCCGGAAACTTTTTGGACAAAGGTTGCTTGGGGAGACAGGGGAGCTGCTTGACGTACTTTCGAGCATTGTCACTCCTCAGGAAGCCGAGGTCAGAATCTTCAGGGGATCCCAGTAGCTGCTACCACATTTTGTTGGCAAAAAAAGTTAAGCCAAGAGGTAACAGCCTACTATAGTTATGTTGTCAAGAAGAAACAATGTGTGGCTTAAGTTCATTCTGCAACAATGCCATCTTAAAATAAAAGAAATTTTCCTTTGTACAAAAATTTCATGGAACAGGTTATCCTAGGTGGTAGTGGTGGAAGGATGAGAGTACCTCATTTATCAGGCCCAACTGCTGAATATAGTCTTTACCCGGAAAAATGGGCTCTCGTTTGATAATCTCCATTAATATACAGCCAACAGACCACATATCAATAGCTGCAGTATACTCTGAGCAGTTGAGCAATAATTCAGGAGCTCGATACCATCTGGTCACAACATACTCCGTCATGAAATCTGTCTCTGAGGTAGTCCTTGCAAGCCCAAAATCACAAATCTTGAGGTCACAATTTGCATCAAGAAGTAAATTGCTGGGCTTCAGATCTCGGTGCAAAACATCGGCAGAATGTATGTACTTAAGTCCCCTCAACAGCTGATATAGAAAATACTACAATGCAAGAAACAAGTGACATACAAAATATTAACATCTGTAAAAGATGAAATATTTATGCCATAGCAAAAATTTTAAGGCTTGCCAACAAAATGACAACATGATGCTACAATAACTTTCTTGAATAACTAGCCCGTATGTTACAATCTAGGACATGAAATTAATACAAATATTAGTATCTTCATGCATGAATGAGAGAATGACTGGCATGCTATTTCTGAATGCACTGTAAGCGGGAAAATGGACATTATGTACCACAGCAAGTCAAGTACAAATCCCTGTCAACATTAAAACTGTAATGCAAGGGGGTTTTGAGAAACCAAACATTGTTTCAGGGAATTAAACTGCTCTTTCAGCAAAAAATGGAAAAGCTACTTTCCATTCAATTTCAAACTCGCATATTAACCAGTTCAGTTGACAATTGGAGATCAACCCATCTAAGGAGTAAATATCTCAAAGACTCAAGTATTTAGAAACATCAGAGAGGGTAAACAGTAGACATAGTTTGACTGCAATGTGATCTTGTATTGATAAAGAAAGCTACCCAGGAAGTCATCTCCAACTTTCAGCCAGTTAATTATCAGGTAACATTTCTTTCGCATTCAAAATTCATTACATTACCTCCTCTCAATCTGAAGTCTAGAATGAAGAATTCCAAAATAAGAAATTATTTATGGCCCACTTTGTAGTTGTTTAATTAGATGAATATACTTTTAGCCTCTTTACCCTTATCACTATCGGACTAATAATAACAAGGTAGAGATTTATTCAAGCAAAGGAAAAATTGGATGTGAATTGCATTTTTATCTAACAAGCGTGTCATTAATAAATTACAAATTCAGACCATTGAAACCAAATCATAGTTGTTAAAAGCGCTCGCTTTTTGCGTTTAAGCGCAAAGCGCCGCGAAGCACAAGGCTAGTGCTTCTGAGAACTCCGAAGCGCACGACGACTAAGAAGTGCGTGCTTCAGTTTGCTCTCTTAATTGGGCTTGAGAGAAAAGTGCTTACCCTATATTTTTTGTTTATTTCTGCAAAGTAGAAGTCTTAGTACGATTTTCACTCTGTTATTAAACCAAAAAAAAAAACGGAAGAAGAGCTAAAGCCTAAATTTATCGGTCGACTCTCTCTCTTATACTCCTTTCTCACCTCGCCACCGCCGCGCAGCATCTTCTGCCCTCTCATTTGATGCCTTTTGTAAGAATCTTCTCTACTTTAGATTGATGTTTGTATTGTTTTTTTACTTTTTTTTCAATTTATTGGTTGATTATTATGATTTTCAGTTGATTAATTCTTAACCATATCAAACACAAATCCACAGAAAGGATATTGCTTGGAATTAACACTTTCGTATCCTAAAAATCCAAATGTTGTTAGGTGTGTTTTTGCGGTAAAACAACAAATAACAGGATTTATCGACGTAAGCTGCATTTAGTTGGCGGAAACAGAAATGCGAAAACTTGTCCAAAATGTCGTAAACATGTTAAAGAAGAAGTTTAATACAGAAAAAGAGTAAATTGAAAAATCCAATAGATAATATTCCTTCTGAGTGATATTGTTGATTTGGAAGGATATGAAGTTGATCTTCAAACTAAAGATGAAAGGAAACGACCAATATCCGGTTCAAGCATTCATCCTACGGTCCAAGGTAAAAAGTGTAAACAAACCGGACCTATTAATCTTTATTTTATGAAAGACGTTGATGAAATTGCCAAACAAAGACGTTCGAAAAATAAATTTCAATTGATAAGATTACGACTCAATTGGAAAAACACAAATAAAACATAAGGATATGGTATATTACAAGTATAACAGAGCTTTGGGACGAAAATATGTCATGGGAGATAAGATCGATCCTATTTCGTTGTCAAAAATAGATGATAGCAATGAATATTTGTTGGGAAATTAGATAGTGAGTGACAAAGATGATAATGATTTTATCTACGAAGATAAAGATTTGTGTTGGACTGATGTAGCACAAGCGGCTGGGGTTGGTGAAAATGCGTACAACTTTCGATCTCGACATGTATCTACTTCAAAAAGAGCATTATCATCTACTTTCCAAAAAAAAAAAAATCAATCTTCGGCTCGAACTAATCTAGTAGATGAAGAAGATATCAACCTTGATGATGAAACCAAAGAAGAAGATTTATACAAATCAAAGGATGAAACTGATTACAGGAAATTTGGAAAATATAGATGAAGATTACTATTATTTTGATATTTGATATTTCATCTATCACATTTTCAAATAATTTGAATTTTTTTATTTTTTTGAGAATATTTTGTTTATTAAGTTTTTTTCCGTAAAACGTGCGCTTCGATTTGCAATTTAAGCCCCATGCACTAGTGCGATTTTTTGCGTCTCGCGCTTTGACAACTATGAACCAAAATCAAACATCCATACCGCGCTAAGTGATTGATTAATATTGTCTAAGAAACATTAATCAAAACTTAATTGCGAATAAATATAAAATAGTGAATCTAAAGTTATCAAATGTAATAATTCTCCAACTCATTGTGGACTTACTTGACAGTGGTTCTCGGTTAGTTCCTGGGATGAGCATATAATCTGGTGTAAATCAGTATCCATCAATTCATACGCAATGTACACGTCATTGAACTCCTGTTTGTCCGGTGGCCTAATAATATCCTTAATCTTAATAATCTACAAAGAGAAAGTAAGTATGACACTACCAATTAATAACCCGAAGATAAAAAATACATCCGAGAACGGAAATTCTTATAATCTAAAATTCAAAAATTTCAGCCCATTTCTGAGAAATCAAACAAAATGACGAACAGCCAGATATAAAAATTAGGGAAAAGAAAAGTCTCACATTCTCATGATCCATATGAGTAAGAAGCTTAATTTCCCGTAAAGTCCTTTTCGCATCGATTCGGTTATCAAACGCATTCGCAATTCTCTTAATTGCCACTTGTTCCTTGGTATCGGCATTTGTAGCACAGCTGAGAGCAGATAATACACACCAATTTCGAAAAAGAGCAGATAATACACACCAATTTCGCAAAATCATACACACATCAAACACATGTATGCAACAATTACAAAAAGAAACAAAATTACCAAACAAGACCGTAGGCGCCGCGACCGACGGGAGTAATTGGAGGGATATACTTAACGGGTACTTCGAAAAGGTTGCCGAGGACATTAAACTGAACGAATTTTCCACCATAGATGGGAACTCCTCTTGGATTGAAAGATTGCTGCATTCATTTTCCTTTTCCTTCTCCATTTCCTTTTCCGAGTACAGGAATTAGATTCAAGAGAACTAAAGTGTAGGAAAGCGCGGGGGAAGGGTTTGGCTTTTGTGGACCTGTGTGGGGGCTGCTTCGTTTGAAAATTTGAATATCAGGCCCCCTTAATTATCTTTAGACGGCCCATAAATTTGAATTGAGTGAATAATGGGCCCAGCAGCTATATCGTGATGACAGGCTTTTGTCGAAACTCGGAGCCAAGTTTTTAAATACTAATGGGCCGGTCCATTCAAAGTTTCGTTTTCTAATCTGTAGCCCACTTCCAGATCTATTTAGAAGTTAAATTTCTCGAAAAACATTTAAATATGGGATCTTACTATTTTTATTCTCTTCTCAAACTATTCTTCATGTAATTTTAATGTATCCTGGAATAGTAAAGTTCGGTTTACCTACCTTACATTTATCACATTTATTTCGAACCCGAAAAGAAATAAAAATACATGTGAATATCGATTATATGTGAAAATTTTCCCTTTTTTTTTACATAAAATTAAAGATAATTCTCAAGCACATGTGTGTGTGTGTTAGGGATGTAATCGAGTCGAGTCGAACCGAGCCGAACTCTTGAATGTTTGATCTTGGACTTGTTTATAATCGAGCCGAGCTCGAGATTTATTTAACAAATATATTCATGGCTCGCGAGCTTATTCAAGCTTTTATCGAACCTAAACGAGCTCAATAAATATGAATTGTATATTTAAATATTCATTAAATTCATTAAAAGATAAATTACACATTTAGAAAAAAATATAATATTCTTATTAAAATTTGTCAATTTATTATAATAAATAAATTTAATATATTTTTCTATATATTTCATAATTAATGTGTTAAATCAATAAATTAAATATCAAAATTTTTATTTTTCATCTAAGATATTACTTATAATTTACTAACGAACATGTTTACGAGCTAACGAGCTTTTATCGAATCGAGTTTCGAATAGCTCACAAACGATTTGGTTCATTTACATCCCCGTGTTCGATGTCTTTTATCTGCTAGTTGTATCATATATTTGGCTAACCTATGTTTCTTGGTGATTTAATAGTAATAAAAAAAACCTACGAATCATGGGATCGTATCTATTTCTATATCAGAATATATATTTTCTAAAAAGTATATGCAATAAAATACTGCCAAGTGTCAGGAGTTTTATATATATATATATATATATAATTAAATAGGCTCGACAACAAGACTTCTCTTTCAAAATAATGCCCCAGTTGCGGCCACCCCCCCTTCAAATTTAATTTATTGAGATGTGAATTTTACGAAACCCACTTGTCAAATTAAATGCTGGAATGGACTAGTCGATATAGGTACGATACATGTGTGTCTAGCTTTCAAGAAAAGATGGAATTTTGATGCCTTCGTTCTACTTCTACTGCATCTGATGGCTACGCCTTTGGTGTGGTTTTAATTATTCTATCGGGTCTTGATCAGGCACCTTTCGGGATGTACAAGTCTGTCCGACTACAACTCGTAAACTTTATCATGTTTCGACGCGAGAATTTTATTTTAAATGAACGATTTGATTCGAAAGAAATTTCAATGATATTGAATTTGAAACGACGCATATTTTATATATATTTCAAATTCGTCATAATTAATATTGCATTTGCTTTAAGGAACCAGATAAACTTAAAATATATAAATTTGATCAAATCCTTCCATCCAAGCTCAATATTATGGATTCGTGTCTAAAATTTAAATCTAGGGTTTTAATTACTTAATCATTATTGTGTACAACAGGGTTAAATAAAGAGGTATAATTGACATTCTAATTTAATATCATACATGTGGTATTTTTTTTCCCAAAACCATTATATATCTAATTATAATTAACAATAAAATTAGTGAATTTCTATGTTTTCATATTCTGTGTGGCATGATAATCTATCCCGACATAAATTACCCTACCATTATGTTATGATTTGTTAGAAATGATACTTTGGACAGATGTAAAGTTTGAACAAATGCCTTTGATTCACAAGACTGTGATATGAGAATTGAAATAATTAGTCTTAATGGCCCACGGATTCAGATTTCAAGAAGTACAAAAATCTAAGATTGCAAAATATTTTGATTTGATCTCTTCTCTATAGTGTATTTCAATTTATGAGATCAATTAATGTACGCATTTTCCCACCTAACAGAGGTCCCAATATTTGTGAGGAGGAAGAACAATAAAAAAAAATTAGAGTACTTAAACCTAAGGTTAGGTTTGAAACCTCAAAAGTTAGTTCAGGGTATGGGATTGTTTAAGTGTCAATATGAACCATGTATCATAGTCAATATTTATTATTATTTGTTGGACTATGTTATGTGTCGACCGATAATGTCTTGTAAATTTCACGCTCAAATTGTTCATTTTTATGCGTGTGATGATATGTTAGATGTCTCGCGTCTGTTGGATTAAGTCATTGCGAGTTGTATATATAGACGTGAATGATCACAACTCTTGAGATAATTTTTGTGGTGGAGTTAGACCAAAATCTATAATATTAACAAATTTTATTATAAGATTTAAGAAATAAGTTGCATTGACCAAAATAAAAATGGTAAATATGATCAAGTTTTTTTAAAAAAAAAAATTAAAGTACGAAGATTGGAATCCCATAAAATAAATTGAACGGAAAAGAAGAAGGGTAGAGAGAGTCATGGAAACAACACATTGATAATGCCATGATTATATTGTTTTTAGAAAATTCTAGCAAACAAGATTTTAATTAATTAATAAAAATATAAAAAGAAAGGTGGACTGAAAAAGACAGGAGCGAGAGGCATGATTTTACAAATACTTTCCATGAATGGAGGAGAAGAGCCCACGTCTCAACCTCGGACAACTTACCTCTCTGCCGACAGTGTACCTAATACTAAAAAGATTGTACCTCCCTTAAAATATTCAAAATCAAATTGTTCCTTAGTATACAATAAAAAATATATTTATATATGTGCAATCAGATACAAACACGTATGACATGTACATATATGTATATATATACACACATATATATATATATATAATCCCCACTTGATTTAAATTTTATCAAGTTGGCAATTGGTTGTACAACCATAATGCTTTATACTTCACACATTTTATGGTAAAATAAACATTTTACAAATATTATATGAATATTAAATTGTATAAACATTTTACAAATATTATATGAATATTAAAATGTATTATTTCTGATAAAATAATAGTTTATTCTTCTGACCGGATATTTTCCTAGATTACCAAATGATGTTTGGTTCAAAAGCAAATTGGATAGATAAATTTTTAGAATATATATATATCTTGAATCGATATTTACAACAGTAATTCGCGAGATTTTGTTGTTATTTCATAATATGCTGCATTGAATTTATCACGAAATTTCGATAAATTAAAATTTTTTTTGTAAGAATTGTTTTACCTTGGTAGCGTGACTCAAATTTTTATGGTATACATACAAAAGAACATTAAACATGGATTATTTATTTGTTCATGAATTACACTAGACGATCGCGGTTGAAGATACTGTAATCATAAACCTTTGATCCATCCCTGACCGTTAGATGGAGAACACCAGAGAATTGGCGCCGATCGATGATCATGTAAAGTTTGGAGAATTGTCAAAAGGAGAGATTTGACCGGGTGGATCGGACTCCATATATGTTACCGTATTTGGAAACTAAGTAACGGAGCAGAGGTGTTTTAAGGTTGTAGGGTTACTACAATAAGAGAGGGACCTAGATGCTTTGTTTCATCACTGCCGTGCCGTACAATCAGGTTGCCCATTTACTACAATAAGAGAGGGACCTAGATGTGTTCCCTTTTTAAAAAAACATGTACAAATTTTGGCGTACTTATATTACATGTATGTGTAAGCTCAATCGACAATACAGGAAAAAACGAAGATGAATATAATCGATTTCTTGTATAAATTGTAAAAATGTAGGTTTTGTGTTTAAGAAGTATCGAACGGGCTTCGTCCATTATCTTAATTATCGATATATTATGATAACTACGATATTTGTTCAATTAATTATAGTAGTTATGAAACAAGAGGGACCAATATTCAATATAAATCAAGAGAATATTAGAGATCGATACTAGTTTGGTATACTTAAAATACTTTTCAAATTAGTCCTTGCTAGATATATATTTTTGTGAAATATCAATAATAATAAAAAACCTATGTATTATTTTTACTTCTTATTCACTTATTTTTTCTTTAATTTTATTTTTCATAGAATATTGGGAAAACGAACACCACTTGGAATTCTATCCTATCCACAAGAAAAAAGTGAAAGCAACCAATAGCGTAGCTAGATTTTAGCGACCAATTACTCCAACCACAGTACTTTAGCAAAAGGTTTTGATACCTTTCACTCAATATATATTATATACATACAAAATGGCTGAAATAATAGTCGTAGATTTTGGTGGCCAAGGAAATCCTAAAAAGTCAAAAATGCGACTTATATAAAACCCCGAACATTATGGGTACGTAGCATTAATCAGCCTTTTTCTGAGGTTTAAATAAATTGTGTATTTTTATTGGTAGTCGACTATATATTGGGGTTTTTTTTTAAAAATGTTATAAATTAATAAAATTATTGTAAAAATATGACAAATTGTAAGATTTTGTAAAACTAGTAGAATCCGGGACTTAACCGGATTCATATTTTTTATTTTTAAAAAAAAAAAAGAAAAGTAGTGGGGGCACGGATTTTAAAAAAAAATAAAAAGGAGATCGGCGACGGTTTGGGAAAAACCGTCGCTATTGGCGACAGACGTTTTAA
This sequence comes from Primulina tabacum, assembly GCF_025594145.1. NCBI lineage: Eukaryota > Viridiplantae > Streptophyta > Magnoliopsida > Lamiales > Gesneriaceae > Primulina > Primulina tabacum. The sequence goes on from NC_134557.1 coordinate 7,153,451, forward strand.
TAAAAACCCGTCGCTATTTGCGATGGTTTAACCAAAAACCGTCGCCAAGACAAATCCGTGATTCTCTGTCGCGGATTCTAAGGAGCCGTATCGATCCGTGTTTTTTCTTCCTTTTAAGTAAAAATGCGGGTATTCTTTCCATCATCGTCGAAAATAATTGTTCCTCATATTCATTCTCGCAACTTATTTCTTTCATCCGATTTATATGTGCAAAATCCATCTTTTCTACTTCGATCATATATTAATATTATTTGTTGATTTTATCGTCCATTTCATTTGAAGAAATATGAAGAGTTAATGTTTAATTTCGTTGATGATATTATAATTATATATTAAGAAGTAATTTTGTTGGGTAATTTTTTTTATAATACTTGTCATTTATTTCAGATATTAGCATCGTCCGTTGATATTATTACAAGTTCCGTATAATTACGTCTGAGAAGGTAATTTAATTAATTTTTTTAATATTTTCTTTGTATTATTTATATTATATTAATGTAATTATAATTTTGTTCACTAACATTATATGATTAAGTATAATTTAGTTAAGTAGTATATTTTTAATATTAATCACGATATTAGAAAATAGTTTGAATATTAAAAAATAATAAATATGGTACCTGCAATGAACAAGAATTAATAATAAATACAAAATTTTAATACACAATTTTGTAATTACATTAATAACTTTACATGTTATAGTTTTTTATTTATAATATTTTTTTAAAAAAAGCCCGTTCATTATACCAGTTTTAAGTTTTAAGTAATAACAATAGTTATAATATTAATTGTATTATTGGAATTGTAATACTGTAATTTAGAATTTTTTGAATAATAATAAATATACTTAATTTAATTATAATAATTATATTTACGTGTTATAATATTATATCTACACTAATTACAATAATTACAATAGTTATATTTAATTTACGTGATATAATATTATATCTACAATAATTACAATATTTAATAACTATACTTAATTTAATTACAATAATTATATTTACTTGATATAATATTATATCTACAATAATTACAATAGTTATATTTAATTTACGTGATATAATATTATGTCTACAATAATTACAAAATTTAATTAATATACTTATTTTAATTACAATAATTATATTTACTTGATATAATATTATATCTACAATAATTTCAATAATTACAATAGTTATATTTAATTTACTTGATATAATATTATATCACGTAAATTACGTTATATAAATTACGGACTTTATATAAATCATATTTATTATTTTTATAATATTCAAACTATTTTTTAATATCGCGATTAATATTAAAAATATACTATTTAACTAAGTTATACTTAATCATATAATGTTAGTGAACAAAAATATAATTACATTAATATAATATAAATAATACAAACAAAATATTAAAAAATTAATTAAATTATCTTCTCAGACGTAATTATACGGAACTTGTAATAATATCAACGGACGATGCTAATATCTGAAATAAATGACATGTATTATAAAAAAAATTACACAAAAAAATTACTTCTTAATATATAATTATAATATTATCAACGAAATTAAACATTACATCTTCGTATCTCTTCAAATGAAATTGACGATAAAATCAACAAATAATATTAATATATGATCGAAGAAGAAAAGATGGATTTTGCACATATAAATCGGATGAAAGAAATAAGTTGTGAGAATGAATATGAAGAACAATTATATTCGACAGCGACGGAAAGAATACCTGTTAGAATCCGTGACAGTGTATTACGGATTTGGCTTGGCGACGGTTTTTTGTTAAACCGTCGCCAATAGCGATGGTTTTCGATAAAACCGTCGCCGATCTCTCTTTTATTTTTTTTTAAAATCCGTACCCCCATTTTCTTTTTTTTTAAAAAATAAAAAATAAAAAAATATGAATCTGGGATTGTAAGTCCCGGATTGTACTAGTTTTACATCACTTTATAATTTGTGATATTTTTACAATAATTTTATTAATTTATAATATTTAAAAAAAAAAACCCCGACTATTAATTACTGAACTTGTCGGTTGTCTTCTTTTGAAATCCATTTAGTCATCCGTGTTGAATTCTACGCCCAATTACTCGACCGGTGTTGTATCGCATGTGTACTTAATTTTGATTAGAATGCAGAGTATCATGATCTTTGAACCTTTATAAATTTTTTTGTCATTTATTATAAGAAAAATCGATACTTTTTGTGTATTTTTCTTTCTACGTGATTTTGATATCTTGTATTATCAAATTTCAATCTTAATCATACATCTTTCATTTTTTTGAACGTAGAGCATCACGTACGGAAAAAAAACACTTCTATGCTAGAAGCTATGATGAGCTCAACCTCGATAGTAGCACCGCACTTGAGTACGCAAGTATGAGATACCTTATTTTGGTAATCATTACTGTCAGAATCATAGGGATTTGAGTGTCAGAAAGTAGGGCATATGCAATCATCTTGCCATAATTAGTAAGTGAGTACTGAGAACAAGGTAATCATTGACTTTCTTGCTATAAATATCAGGTTTGATTAAATTTAAAACATTTATTTATATATATATCTTGTCCATACCATTCCTACAACATTTTTTTCTTTGCTAGATAATTTTTTCTCATCCACTTGCTGACTTTAGCATTGGAGTGGTCACGCCGGACATTCCTCCGACGCCTATTCACGCGGTTATCTTCATGTTTGCAGGTCAATACTTGTTTTTCTGGGAAGAAGAAACCTTTGGTTTGGACAACCCGACCCGGTAAAATTGTATACGCATCTCACACTCATTTTCACCTGACCTCAACAGGATATATTTTTCATTAAATACAAGTACATTTACGAAACGGACCCAAAAGAAAACACAAAAAAAAATTGTCAAATCATTGTTGTTTAGCAACACCCGAAAAAATTTCACAGATTTACAATAAAATAAAATAGAAGGTCGACAGCAATAGTAAAACACTTTTAAAACATGGGACGGAAAAAAAAAAGTAAGATGACACAAAACAATACTAATAGTAATCTAGCTACTCTGAGAATTAATTTTTATCATATTTTATATAATTTTAATTATTATTTGATTTTTTTACTCCTAACTCCTAGTCTCCTACGAAATTATATTTGATTTGAGTGATGGTTGTGGCGCATGGGTTGTAGGATGCAAAGAATTAGATCAGCTGCAGTTCATGAGTCGTGGCGAATGCGTGGCAACTTGCCAGTACGTGTGTCCCAAAGGGGAGTCTAGATTCCACGCATGTTTTTCTTTTACTCGGAGTAGTTTTGAATTTGATTTTCATATTATATTTATTTATAAGATGTATCCAGACTGTTGAATGAATGTGCATCGTCGTTCAATCAAACATTATTATTAGAGTTGAAAATGGACGTCTATTTATATATATATAATATATAATCAGTGTGAATTGAGTGAGTTAGGTCGGGACAATCCATCGAATAGGATAAGAGTTTTGTTTGGGAAAATGAGCAAGAGATATATCTTGTGACGAAAGTATATCTTTGAACAATATGGTTGTGACCGTGTCCTGCAAACAAGAAGATGAACTCGTGAATGAGCGCCGTGTGCACATGTATTTAATGTAGAATGAATATGATATTTATATGAAAGAAGATGGTAATGACCTCGTTTTCAGTGGCCACCTACCACTTATAGCCATGTCACATCAATTTTCTGTCTTTTTCCTCACGTCAAATTAGTATGATTTTGTCAAGTACGCTTATCGAGGTAATATTTTACATGTTCTCGCTTTCAAGTGCGACACTACTATCGAGGCTTTCCGAATAATGAGTCATCAGCCGGGGATTTGCCCAAGAGCTTGGGTCTCTGGTTGTCTGGGTGGATGTTTTTCCGGATACTTACTTGCTTTGCAACTCATGAGCTTTTTTCGCCATCCTACCATGATTCGGACTTGTCATTTAATGTTTCGGGTCATCCATGATTTGGGCTCTTCCAAGAATATCAATAATATATTTATTTATTTATTAGAGTTGAAAATGGACGTGTGTATATATATATATATATAAATTAAACAACAAAAATTGGTGTGACATCTCAATCTTCTGCAACACAAAAAATATCTTCTTGGTATAGTTCCATCAAACGATAATCACACAACCTTAAAATAGTAATACTAATAAGTTCACAAACATGATAAGAATACCTTACATCGATCCCAACCAATTTCTATAATTTATTTAAATTATATATATATATATTTACGTATATATTTTTAAAAAAAACTACTAATTATTTGTTCAATGAACACACTGGAAACCTACTATCCCGGTTCAGATTGCAAACCCTTGCAACCAACGTTAAATAGTCAAAGGAAACCATACTAAAAGTGCAGTACATTAGTAGTACCTCCCATCTCCTTGTACTTTGACACACCTCTCTCTCTCTCTCTCCGAGCATATAGATACATATGCACGGATATATATCTGTGAAGCTAATTAATTGAAGATATTTGATTACAAGATGGATCTCCGTTGATAATTACAAGACAGAATTGTATGAGATTCAGCTCTTCATAATTTTCTCGACAGAGTTGAGGAGAAATTATATCAAGGAAGGAAGAAGCATGTTCGATCTCAATCTCAGCATAGATAACAGCAATGTAAAGGAAAAACTTGCAAGAGGATCAGCTGCACGCTCGACGATTTCTTCAGAAGGAGAAACCAGCTCCAGCAACGGCGAAGCGTGCTGCTCACGTGCCTCCCCTGGCTCAGGCGCCGAAACCACAGCCTTGACTTTCAGTTTCGACATCCTAAACAACGGAGAAGGCATCAGAGACGATGACACGGCTGACAAGGATATTGATGATGATGATCGGGGGTTTTTGACTGGGTCAGGATTGGTGACTCGTGAGCTTTTTCCGGTGGGTGGGATCGGAGAGTTGAGATTAGAGGGGTGGCGCCACAGTGACGACACGGCAGATCTCCTCCGTCATCAACCGATTGTGCAAGAACAGAAGCAGCACGTACAACAGGTGAAAGCTAAGAAGAGCCGGAGGGGGCCCAGGTCCCGAAGCTCACAGTATAGAGGGGTTACTTTTTATCGGAGAACTGGAAGATGGGAATCCCATATTTGGTAATTACTCCTTTTAAATTATGTTGTCCTTAATTTCTTTGAATTACAATGGTATTTTTTTCCATGTTATGACGATTTCTTTTGGATGTAGGGACTGCGGGAAACAAGTTTACTTGGGTATGGATTATTTTATTTACATATATGTACAGAGCACTATTTGGATTCTGTCATTTTTTTCTTGTTTCCTATTTTGGTAAAAACAATCTTGATGGGGTTTGGTATTGATTTGTGTTAGGTGGATTTGACACTGCTCTAGCTGCTGCTAGGTAAATCAATGTTATTTATTTTTTGTTGTTTTCATGTAATAATGTACGTATGACACTTCGTTTATTGATAAATTTTGTCAATTTTTATTTCATCAGAGCATATGATAGAGCTGCGATTAAATTCCGGGGTGTCGATGCCGATATTAATTTTATCCTCGATGATTATGAAGACGATATGAAGCATGAGGTGAGAAATCGAACTATTCTATTCCACTAGGTTAATTGATTGAGTAGGTTTCACTTGAGATGGTCTCATGAGGATCGGAGAGGAGATTCAAGCTGTGAGACAGTGTTACATGAGTTTTTGTGTAAATGATTTGGAAATCGAAATCAAACCCCTTTTTAATTTTGAGTTTTTATTTTCCCTTAATCAACATTCACAAGATCAGTACTTGAGATGCAATTTAAGCACTCTAAAATGACGTCTTCAAATAATGTCATAGTGTATTAAATTATGATGATATTTATAAATATTGATATAGGTGAAGAATTTGTCAAAGGAAGAGTTTGTACACATTTTACGTCGACAAAGCACAGGGTTTTCCCGAGGGAGTTCTAAATACCGAGGAGTGACGCTACACAAGTGTGGTCGATGGGAAGCTCGGATGGGCCAATTACTAGGAAAGAAGTAAGTGAAAAATTATATTCACTTGCACACAAAATTTAGAACACAGATAGAAGGAATAATTGTGGTGATACCATGATCAGTTCATGCGCAACTTGAAAAATATATATTTTTGATTGTGGATCCGAAGGGTTTGTGTCGAGTCGTTTGCACGAATATATAGGCCTATGCGATATGTACTTTGTGTTTATTGTGGGAGTGATGGTTGAACTGCAGGTATATATATCTTGGACTATACGACACTGAAGTAGAGGCTGCAAGGTCGTTTAGTGATCATAAGAATCTGCTAAAATTTCTTGATTGATTTATTACATTGAAACATCCAAAATGAACTCAATAGGGTTTTATTCAAATTACATTCTCCCTTGTTAGGGCCTATGACAAGGCAGCCATCCAAAGTAACGGAAGGGATATAGTCACCAACTTTGAACCAAGCTCGTATGATATGGTACCAAAACCCTGTCAAGAAGGTGATGACTTCACTTTTTCTATTGCGAAATTTCCATGCAAAATTAGGACCAAATTTTGGACCAAACATAGGAAATGAATGTGGAATTTGTGAATTCTATTGCATGTGGTTCAATTGCCCTGTGTTGATGCTTTCGTGCAACATAAATGCAGGTGGCCAACACGATCTTGATTTGAATTTAGGGATGTCAACATCTTCTTCGAAGGAGAGTGGAAATTTGGGTTCATTTGAATTCCGTCACAGCTCAGTGGCGAATCCACTTCTCAATGGAGTTCCAGTAACTATGGAGCATCCCATTATGTGGAATGCTGTAAATCCTAAATCTATTCCAAATTACAAGGTAAATCAAACACAGCCATCTTCTATTTCTCTATTGCTGCTAAACTTTCCATCTCCTCGTTTGGAAAGCAGACATTTTATGTTTTATATGTAATTCTTCTAACCACGTCGCTGTCGCTGCACGCATACCTTTGGTCCTTTAAAAATGAAGGTCTGCTCCTAGATGTATGGATTTGGTTGCCAGTAATTTCATTTTTGTAACGAAGATGAGATGCGAAATACAACACAAGATCAAAATCTTTTTATTTCTCATGCTATTTGAAATACGTGATATAGATGTGTACCTTTTTATGTTTGACAGCGTCAAGTTTTATGAATACAGCCGACTTTGCAGGAGACAGTAGCTGGACAAGGAGTCGAATTCAACCTGCAAGGGCTAGCAAATCAGGCATGGCAAGTCCACGAGAAAAGTAGAACCCTCCCGATATCAACTTCGTCTAGCACTGCAGCATCATCAGGATTCCCATCATTGACTGCTACTTTGTGTCCAACAGCACTCAATTTCTCCACCTCGTATCCTAATATATCTACACATACTTCTCAGAATTATTCTCATATTAGGCCATTTTTGCCACCACCTTAGTGAGTTTCTTGGTTAACGGTGGATCCAATGTACATAGGTTTAGGACTCCCTTTGTGCCATTTTTTTAAGTGGTCATGAAGGTTCTGTTTCCACAGTGTATGTGTGAGTTGAGAGTGAGTGTTGTGTGTATCAGAATATAGGTGTTGTGCGTAGGTGTTGTAACACCCACGACAACATGCAGCGGAAATTATGATTTTAACACACCTACACGTAGCTGGAATAATAATAATAATACGAGATACGAGATTTAAATTATGCACAAGTATAAAATACTTGTGCGGTGCCTCAGGGCAAAATAATTCACTAGAAAAACTTGTAAGTTTACAAAAACCAATACTAGTGAAAGAATAAAACAACTTCCTTATTAAGGCGAGTAACAAATTGCATCCTAAACCTCTAACAAACCGTATAACCAAAATACATAGGATGCATCAACTGAGAAGTGAAAAAAATCTTCAAAACTCCACACACTAATCAACACGGTGATTAGGTGTTGTCTTCGGATGCCGGCAGCACTTCACAGCAACAAGTTATCAATCACGAGATGGCTTCAATCAGAAAACTTTTTCTTCGTACAAATGCATCTCTGTCTCTCCGAAAGTTTTTGCTCTGTATCGTCACTCTCTCAACCTTTCGTTTCTTCTCCTTTGAGTCCTATTTAACATAGAAAAACCAATTTCATTAAGAAACAAACTCTTTTTAAAACAAGGATAATATCTTAAAACAAGGATAATATCTTAAAGATATTGTGATATCATATTTTAAAGATATTATGATATCATATCTTAAAGATATTACGAGTCATATCAAAATATAGTCTTATATCACATATTGAATTTATAAGAGATCATATCATCAGTTTCGAGATTATCCTCATGTCTAGAAAGGTAAAATATTAAAGATTAAAAAGAAAAATATATCAAGAAATAAAATTACGGGAAACCAACTTTGTTGTTTTACTGGTATTTTGGAGGAATCTGCTCTTTTGGAGATTTCAACCATTGACGTGGTTTGTTGGATGTAAAAGCAAAGAGTCGCGCTGCAGTTCTCGAAGTTATCAAAGTTTTACGAAAATACTCGTCGGGAACGAAATATTTGGAATATATATGTGATTGTCTACGCCAATACAATGCCATACATATTATTCATTACGTGGGAATGAAATACATTTTTTGATACCTGCCGTGTGAATATTGCAAACATTCCATGCTACCTATATACATGAATATTGTACTGCCGTTTTAAGTTCTAATTCTGTTATTTTACTCCTATATTTCTTAATGCATTGGATTTTGACTGATATGGCAGCGTTCAATAGCCCTTGATCATCTTTTTTCCTTAAAAAAATAAAATTGCAAGAACTGTTGCATTTTTTTCCTACTTATTAGGTTTTATGACGTCCGAGTCCGGGGTAGTCGACATCAGAGTTGTTTAGTAATTACATAATCGTCAAACAACAAGTCTCGTAGTATAGTATAAATCAAAATCAGCTAATTTCATAAATACCACAAAATATAAACTCTGAAAACGATAAAAATATGTAGAAGCGTTTACAACTTGAATTAAAACTTAAATAAACGAAAATTAAAATAAACTTCTTGACCTCTTTTATTATCAGACTCAAAACTGGTCTTTTTCATGTTTCTCGATTTCCTCTTCTGATGTATCTGAGGAGGGTAGAGTAAAGAGTAAGTGATATGGTCGTCGCTCAGTAAGTAGAAGTCGTTCGAGCTAATACATACCAAATACACATGATTTTCAAAATAACATATCATACCTAACATATTTCGTTTAACGTATATTATAAGCATAAATGTAAGCATAGCTTGGCCTAGGAACCGAGGTTCCTCTAATTTTCATGGTTTACTGATATCAGTCCTTAATTTTACTTCTCTAAGAGGACGAGACCATATATCGGTTACAATCCCATCGTGTAAGGGTCATAAACTTATTGTATTTTAGATTCTTATTCATATCCACTTAAATCCTCATAGTGCCAAACAAAGGATAATTATATCATAAGAAAAAGAAGAAGAATAATAATGTTCAACCTGAAACTTTCGAAAACGAAACAAGGCATAACCAAAATTATACTCTAAAATAAGCTCATTTACCTTAGTATTGCTTCAATAATCCGAAACCACAGAAGAATCTCGCAAACGATACTTAGAAAACATAGCCACTCTAAGGCCAAAAAACCGGTCGTATTGCAAAATTATTTGCGGCTTATTGCACTGTTAGATTGGACTTAAACTGGACACTACGTTCAAAGTAAGTCAAATAAATTGTGAACGGTGGAGGGGTATGAAAGTCGTGTTATCCTGATTATGGACGAAAAACCATATGTATATTATTATTTCCTGTAATTTGAACAGTTTTCTTGTGAATACTATATACGAGAAAATAATCGTTGGATTTGGCTGAATTTTGGATATGAGGTTTATAACATATGATAGTGTGTATTCTGAACTGTGGATATCAGACTTGGACGGAACTTGGTCTTAATGTAACACTCGAAAAATGGACAAAACTTCACCTTGAAAATCTTCGAAAATGATGTAGTACTTGGGGTGAGGATTTTCAAAATATATAATGAATTTGAAAATGTAATTTTTGAGAATAGAATTGAGATATTTATAGGTGGTGAGGTAAAAATATTATCATAATTCGGTTAATATTTCTTCAGTAATTTTGAGATAATTTTTCCATACATATTACTTTACCAAATTTTGAAAACTTGGTCCTCAAGTATATGCAATTTTCGAAATTTATATTGGTATAGATAGTTGAATGTAGACTGTTTTATTGTATATGTTAATGACGTACCTAGACTGCATTGAATTTATTAGCTTTCTCGTTGAGCAAAAGTTGTTTTGCATGTAATATTTTATTCCAAATTTGATTGATATCCTATATTTAAATTTCAAAATTCTTGAATATATTGTACTGGATTTTGAATTTAATATATTTATTAAAATTCAAATACCATGTATTATGTAATATTTTCGAATTTATTATTTTTACAACAATACCATATTTCGAAAATGCATTCTTATACATGTCTATATCTAAATAAACAATTACATACCAAAAAATAGTGGTTCTCACATCTTTCTGTCGTTATTGGAAGTTTTATCATCGAATTTATAAGGAGTAATTTTTTATCCAACCTTGGTCGATAATTTTTTTAAAAAAACTAATCTACTGTAGTATATTTCAAATACATTTGGGAAGGTCATATTTTTTAAAAAAAAATTGTTTGACTGGATCAAAATTTCTCGATTTATTTAATTTTTTTATTATTAGGTATTATATTTAGCATAATACTACCTTGCTTTGAATAATATTTTGTTATGGACAAACATCACTTAAATATTTTTGGCTTACGATGTGTTTTTAGCAAATAATTAAACTGAGTTAATGAATTTTATTTAAATCAATTTCATAACTTAATATGATTCAAAAAAATACACATGAAATGAAATTTTGAATATTTTACAAAAATCATATGAATATGTTATCATCCAATTTTATAATTGTATATTTTCCTCACCTTAATCATTACATTAGCCTCCAAATGACAATATACAATTATTCATCACTTTGCTTCTTTCTATCTTTCTACTATATTTATTTATTAATATTTTTTAGAAAAATCTCTGCTATACTCAGCTCTCGAATAGCTTATTGTTTATGAATATGGTTATAACACTAAAATAATTCTAATCTATGTATAAAAATATCAAACAACAAAGATAAACATAGATCAAGAAACAATTAAGAAAATAGTAATTAACGATCTTGGTAATTTCATATAACCCGTAACGGACCACATGCGGCATCAGGTGCTTTTCTCCTGTGGCTCGAGAGACATGATCCTCTTCATTAAGTGGGTAAAGAACTCATAAATCTTGTTGCTCAGCCATTCGCAAGGGGTGATTATTGGCGACATCACCAAGAATTTATATATATCACATTACATAGGCCGTCTCGTTTGAGAGTAGGTCTCTTGTGAGATGGTCTCACGAATCTTTATATGTGAGACGAGTCAATCCTACCGATATTTACAATAAAAATTAATACTCTTAGCATAAAAAATAATACTTTTTCATGGATGACCCAAATAAAAGATCTGTCTCATAAAATACAACTCGTGAAACCGTCTCATACACAAGTTTTTGTCCTCTTCGTTTGATATGCTCTATCGACTAACTCGTTTTAATTTAATGTATGCTCGTCGTTTGAGTTCCTCGATGTTTTTGAATTTTGATTGAGTAAGCAATTAATGTATGCATTCCTCCAATCCAATTACATATTTACTTGGAAGGAACAATATTTAATTTAATAAAAATACCATAATAAAATATAATAATTAACATAATGCACAAGAATGACAAATATATCCATAGTACCACCAACATACACATATGCTACAAAGACATTTTAGTAACAAATAATTGAGAAGTAATAGATTAGATTAGATGGACACTATTGAGAATTTAAATATCTCAAAGGCGGAAAAGTATCTACACAATTCAAAATTTTATTAATGCCTTTATATAATTAGAATTAGAATTAGATTAGATAGATTTTGTTAGATATATATAGGGTAAAAATTTATGTGAGACGGTCTCACGTATCATATTTTGTGAGACAGATATCTTATTTGGGTCATTCATGAAAAAAATATTATTTTTTATGCTAAGAGTATTATCTTTTATTATGATTCGGTAGAGTTGATTCATCTCAGATAAAGATTCGTGAGATCATCTCATAAAAGTCCTACTCTATATATATATATAATAATAAAAGTGACGTGCATCTCAACGTACATCTCACGTGAGTACACAAACTATTTAGAAGTTATCGATCATATTAGTTATAAAATATTTATAATCAATTTCTCTTCGATTTATTTCATTAAATCTAATTTAAAGTCAAATTCCTTAATATTGTATGAAACAAATGTTAAATAATGTGAAGCGTATAAATAATATAAAGTCAAAACCAAAAACTCATCTTTAAATTTATTTTTTTACGTTTATGCTCTAATGAATTTTTTTATGTTTAAATATATAACCCTAAATCTTCATTTAGTCTATGCTCATTCGATTATAATTGAAAGGAGAAATATTATCAATTTACAATTGAAAAACTAATAAAAAAAATCTCAGTTATATAACTACTATCAAAAGTAATACAACTCAATAAAGACCGTAAGATCGAACAGTTGCAGTTTTACCAAAAGTTACAGTTGATGATAGTGTGCAACTCAAATCTTTTTAAATCGCACAGTCCTCTAAGCGTCATGGTTTGAATACTCTACTCAACAAAAACAATTATTGCACATCAACAATCTATCTCCCAATAATTGATGAGAGTCAAACTCATGACATTGTCTCTGATACTAATTGTAAGACCGAATATTTGTCATTTTACCAAAAGTTATAGCTGGTGGTAATGGTGCAACTCAAATCTTTTAAACCGCACAACATCACAAAAGTCATGGTTTGATCGTTCTATCCAACTGAGACAATTATTACACCTCAACTATATCATATACCAAGTGAATACACAAGAATTATATTATTTTATTATTGATATTTTGTTATCATTTAGTAGTATTAATTATAATAAAATTGATTAAGTTACACAATAAAGTAACTGTACTCTCTCAAAATTGAACATAATTAATAAAAAAAAATAAGTTTTAGAGCTCAAAACCAATGAACAAATAATAATACTCTCAAACAAATATTTAATTATGAATGAAAAACTTTATTCTATATTAATTTTTTATAAATTAAATTCTAATTATTTTTAATTTTTTAATTGAAAATATTTTGTTTTTCTCTTTTCAAAATCAATTTATTTACAAAAATATTTCCTTAGTTTGTAATGCAACTGTGTATATACTTTGTAGGAAATAAGAAGCCTTTTTTTAATCAAACTAAAATATTAAGATAATAATGATGATCACTAAGATAAATTAATAATGTGTGTGTGTGTGTGTGTATATATTAGGAATTAAAAAATATCAAGTACAATAAAATAAAAATACAACTGATATTTTTATTCATACTTTTACAACTGATATAATTGTTGAATTCTTCTAAAAAAAAGTTGTTTTTTGCATCTTCTAAAAATACAATTAAAAAGATATTAGATATAGGCAGCACAGGCATTGTTTATGTTGAAGACAGAGTGACTTGGGCTTGGGGATTTAGCAAAAAAATGTAGAAATAATTTTACTCATAAAACTTAAAAATACATTTATTTCCTTTCAAGAGACTTTGTTGCTCTAAATTTTTTTATTTAATTGATGATATGTCATCATTGATAAATATAATTATTTGTTTAAATACCATTTTACTCATGAATATTATTCTACAATCATTTAGATGCATTTTTTATAAATTCTAAAATGGAATTCAACAGAAAATTCAAATTTGAGTAAAGTTTTTTTATTAAACTTTAATTGAATAAAAACTTTACAAGAAATCAATAATATATTTATAATTTTAGTTAACAAAATTAAATAAATTTGGCATCTTGCATTTTTTGGATTATATTTATTGTGATAAATTGAATTTTGAACCGATTATAATATTTTATTAAAAAAAATATTATTTCCAACAAAATTATAATTCTAAATGAATTACTTTACGAATCAATTATGTTTTTCTTTTATAAAAATTTGTTACATATAAAGAAATTATATACATTAAATCAATTATACTTCTTATATTTTGCAAAATGAACTAAAGGGACAATTTATTTTAAACGTAAAATTAATAGTTTTGTTTTATAGTTTCACGCTTCACGAATATACGCATGTGACAAAAATAAGTCATAGACATCCTATTTTGGGTTTTTGTGCGTGTCTGAATTGGTCATTTAAGAAAAAATAATAATAAAACAGAGGTACACCAGCAACAATAAACAGAACTCCCCCATTTTTGCTTTTGAAATATTTTTGTGTATTGTTTCAATAATTCATGCACCTTTTAGATTTAACCCAAATCACATAATGTAGTAGTACTCCCTGTTTCATATGAGTTAGATTTTTTTAAAAAAAGTATTTACAAGTGACTAATAATTGAATCCTGTATTAATTTGGATAAAATATTTTCGTAAAACGATGACGATTGTATAATAATTGTTATAGATGTTTATTGTTCACGTAAGTAAGTATGAACCGGAGCCTAACACATAATTTTTTACTCATTTCATTCGCGATGTCATTGCTTTTGAAAAACAATTTTTGACATGTTATCACCACCCTATATCTATATATATAACTAAAATATCGAGGCTGCTTATCATCAATATTTTTCATATAATTAACGTTTACATTATATAAGGATTATACGATAGAAGAAGCCACATATGGCTGCTCAACGAGCTGGGGGAAACAGTGCATTCACCGGAGATGGAGAAGCACCGTCGTCATCCACTGCCTATGGCCGCAAACGAGGCTGCCGGAGCACTACCCTCTTCATCCTAGGTTTCTTCTCTCACTTCAACATCTCCATATACGCAGAATTTTACGTCAAAAGTACTTATTTCGCCTCTCTAACTATATACGTATGTATATATATGTTGAAATAAACAGCTGCGTTGGCGGGATTAACACTGGCGGGATTAACACTGGCCGCAACCGGGTGGCTAAGCAACCTTATCGTGTTCTTGATCGAAAAATTCAACATAAAAAGCATCGATGCTGCCCAGATATCCAACGTGATCTCTGGGTCCACCTGTTTCTTTCCTGTAATCGCAGCCATTGTTGCTGATTCGTTTCTTGGTTGTTTCGCAGTCATTTGGATCTCTTCTCTCATCTCTGCGACGGTAATGCACCAATCTGATGTTAATTTGTATTACGATGGAATTTATGGAATACAAGAAACTACAGTGACCAAAAGAGGATTCTTTTGGGTAAAAAATACATATTACAGGTTTTAATCCTTATGGTGCTTACGGTGAAACTGGACGTCTTGCGACCCCAGCCATGCGAACGCACCACAAACATTTGCCCTACTCCAACAAAAACACAATATGCTGTACTTTATTCAGCCTTAGCTCTTCTATCAATTGGTGTCGGCGGAACACGCTTCACCATGGCATCAATGGGAGCTAACCAGTTTACCGAACCCAAGAATCAGGCTGTATATTTCAACCGTTACTTTTTCACTTTATATACATCTTCCCTTATAGGCAGCACAGGCATCGTTTATGTTGAAGACAAAGTGAGTTGGGCTTGGGGATTTAGCATTTGTGTCCTCGCAAATGTGTTTGGATTAGCCATGTTCTTGCTTGGAAGGCGGTATTATTATGAGGATAAGTCTGACGGGAGCCCATTCACGAGCCTGGCACGAGTTATTGTAGCAAGTATCAGGAAGAGGAAGACAGTGGCATCTTTAGAAACTAAAGATTATTACTATGGAGATGGACGAGCTGAAAGAATTGGGGGTGAAGCAACTTCCAACAGGTTCAGGTAAAACGAGATATTCTATTATATATATATATATATATATATATGATACCCGATGGATGTGCCTACTACCCCTGGTCCATCCCTAGTCCAAATAAAAAAAAGAAGACAGGTTCATCAAAGGCCCATGTATTCTTCTATAAATATCAGGTTTGAGCATATGATATGACATTCACTATATTGTTTTCAGCAGCATTCGGAGGGGCTACGTCGGGACACCCTCCCGGCCCCCTTCTAACGATCTTATTCGTGATTTCAAGCTCATGGCAATTTCGAAACCTATGTCTGGACTAGTGACACTTGCTGGAAGCATATCCTAAATTTTCCGTTAGTATCACAAATGTTGATGAAAAAATTCTAAGCTACAACGACGTTGTGTTGAGTTGATCTGATCTTGACATTCTAAGTGGTCCTTACTTTCTCAATGACCGCATCATTGAATTCTATTTCAGCTATCTCACATCCTGTTACCCATTTGAAGATGTCCTTCTTGTTCCGCCTTCTATCACTTTCTGGATAAAAAAATGGCCAGACATTGCAAGCCTCAAAGATTTAGTAGAACCCCTTTATTTTTCTCGAAAGAAGCTGATAATCTTCGCCATCAATGATAATGCTGATGTGACCATTGCTGAAGGTGGAAGTCCTTGGAGCTTGCTTTCATTCGAGAGAAACGAGAACATTTTCGTACATCATGATGATACCAGCGGAGGCATCAACAACATGCACGCCAATATGGTTTTTAGAGCAGTACTAATCTATTGTATGTCATCTTCTGCTAGGTATGTCGATTGCTCCCATACACCTAAGCAAGCAAATGGTTATGATTGTGCCCTATATGTTACAGCCATTGCAAGAGAAATCTGTCGTTGGTATGGGAGTGATGGACTACCTAAGAATGTGAAGGATTTGTGGTTCTCTGCTGTTAAGGAGCAGATTACGCCTTTTCTTGTTTCTAAGATGCGCAATTTTGAGGTGTGCACGTGGTTACTGACCATGCGAGCTCGATCGAATAGTTATAAGCACTGTAATTGTATTAGATTTGTATTCTTTTTGTCGTATGAGAAGTTCAAATTACCAAAGTGTTATAAAAGGTTTCAACAAATGAATTGTGATAATATACCATTTACGATTATGGTATTTATATTATAATTTGTTTATTATTTTGGTAATTTAAATTATAAAATGTAGTGTAAAAAAGATTTTGAATTTTGAGCTGCTAGACCCTCATCTGAATTTGATTTGTGCTTGCTCAACTTACTTAGCTCATGAGAAGCTCAACTTACTTGCATTTCGAATCCGTCGACATGTTAAACCCTTTTACGTGCAGAGACAGAGCAACGTTACCAATGCTGCCTTTTATTCTAAAAACTTGTCGAATGCGTTGGTGACGAGCAGCACAAGTTTAGTTTCACTTGAGATTCTCTGTCGAAAATTTAAGCAGCCATCAGTTTTTTCGGAGTTTTCTTGCTCCACGTCTGGTGAAGAAATCAAGAACGGCCAAGCTAGTTATTAACGACGTCCTTACGGATTGTTCAATGATCCCTTTCTCGGCCTCTTGGCTAAGATCTAATGTAGTATCTTGTTTGTGAGTTTAACATATGAGATGTGAGTCAGCTTACATAAGATTAAACTTATTTACGGAAAGGAAGAGTCCATATCAACAGTAGCCTGCTGCTCGGGCTCTCCAGTGTCGCCCGTGTTCCACTACTGTCATGGGCGATGCGCCCACACCAAATTCCAGTGCCAAAATGGATTCCATGTCCTCGCATAAAGCATCTATTTTTATTGGTTGCTGTTGTAATAAGTCTACAGGCGTTGTGTTTCGAAATTCTAAATCCTTCTGTTAGAATTTCATATACAGCCATACAGGAACTAGCCTACTTAGATAAAAATGATGCAATCTTTTGATTTCATAAAGGGGCCTATGGTCATTCATCCCACCAGTCTGCTTCTATCGTGCATCGGTCATGTCAAACATGAAATAACTAAGCATTTCGTTTTCCAAAAATATATAACCGAAGAGGATTATTAGACCTTTAATATTAATTAACAGATGTTAACAAGAACAAAAAAGTGTGGTTTCCTGCTCAAGCCAAGATTAACCTAACCTATCACGATTAAAGGGAAAAAAATGTGAAAAAATGGGGTTTATTGCAAAATTTGCGTAACTTAAAAATATAAAGCTTGCTGATGAACTTCCCATGGATGCTAAGTGCTGCAACTGCCTGCTCTGCTGAAGCCTCAGTAGTTAATTCTGTTTGTATGAACCCATTTGGATATATTTATGCTTACAAGGTTATGGTTACTCATTGAAAGCTAGTTGTCTGCAGGGTAACTCCCAAGCACCCTCAAAAATGTTGCAAACTCCTGCAAAAAGTGTACTCTTGCTACGGCACTCGGAAAAAGAAAATATAATCATTTCATGCAGACCTTACAGTAGACCAAACAATACCTTTAGATGACCAAGGGCATTTTGTGCTTGGTTATCAGCCATGGATGCTTCGAAATCGATGTAGAAAAGATATGGGAAATATCTGTTGAGACATACAAATATTAGGGATATTTTAGCAAAGCATTTGAAAAGTTGAAAAATGCAAAAGGATGCCGGGAGCTTTGATAAGACTATACCGGTGACTGAAATAACATTGCCATTTCAACTGATTATCTAAAGATATAACTGTCAAATCATATATATATTCGATTTACACTAACTTTCCACTTTGCGGATAACTCCTGTGATGCTTAAAATGACACCAAACTAATGAAAGTATCGGTCAAGAATCAGCATTTGCCAGGTCACAAGAAAAACATGAGAATCAATCTACTTCTTGAAATAAATTCAGGCAGGTGCACATGATACAACAATATGATACAGTTAGATATGCATATAAAATATAATAAAAATCTATAGAGACTTCCATCTACAATAACAACCGAAATTTCTGCATTTACTTGGGAAATCCTATTGTATTATCATCAGTTGTCTGCAAAGCTTGTTTCTGCAGCGGACGGCTTTCAATCTACATCAGCAGTAAAAAAGAAAATTGTAACGGGACCATAGACAATAAATACCAGGATATATCCTTAACAAGAGTCGGTACAAGATATACTCACCTTGGTAAGGTTGATATCCCTCATAGCAAACACGGCAAGTGCTTTGAAAAGCATACCTGGACCTTCCTCAAGAGAGAAGACTATACTCGTCTGATAAATGATTGATATTGATAAATGACTTACCAGATGCACGGGGACTGGGGTGAAAATGTTGGGAAAATTACTCTTCCAAAGAAAATAGAATTAAAATTGAGTAATGAATTTACTTAGCAGCCACCAACAGTTGTACACCTAAGGAACACTAACCTTGAAAGGTTTATCCGTGCCTGGTATAATAGGTTCCCTAGCCAGCATAAGGAATCGAGTGACATTGTCAGAATCATCCTGAAAGTAAAAACAGGACGTGATAATATATATAATTTGTAAATAATGTTATGGCTTATGAGAACATATAAAAGTGATTGTATAAACCTAAATTAACTAATACACGAACCTGTATGTCTTGAGCGAGTACATTCAAACCATAGATCTGAGCAGCAGTCATGCTAGCAACTGCCCCGGCATCCTTGAGTTTATGGAAAGCAATGTACTGAATATTCAAAAAGAGATTATATATAAGACCAGTTATTAAAACTGAATGAGATGTACAGTTCTTGAATTCAGTCTCGCTGACACCTAAAATAACAGCCCGGAATTCAATAGATTGGCTTCGAATACCTGGATGAATCCTGTGTTTAAAACAAAGATTTTGGAGTGGAAAACACTAAAGAAAATATTTTCATTCATTCAGTTGAAAAAATAAATAAATAGTTTGTGTTTATGTGAATACATTGAGAGTTATTAGGTGTTTACTTTTTTATCTTATGTGTTATCATTTTGATCCGTTGGTATTTCTGCTTATTTTGCCAAAACCAAAAATCTGGTGACATCTGGTTTTCAATGCTATTTCTCTCATTCTGTAGAAAATCCATGAAAAGCAAAAAACTCTAACATGAGTGTTGGTAGAAGAAATATTGCATATAGTATATTTGATTCTATACAAGTTCCATTACCTTAGCTGCACCAGCAGTGTCATCCACAGCTTCTCTCACCAGTCCTAACTTAGTTAACGTGTTCTCACACTGTGCAAGTGCCTGAACCGCAAAGGTTACCTTGTGGATTGCATGCCTAAAGTGGAAAACAGTAATGGTTTTATTCAGAGTGAGGTACCTGTGGATGGCTAAGAACCCTCTTTAAATCTTCAACCGCGACACCATGATTTGCTAGCAAGCAATGCCTGACTGCAAGTTTCACTTCTCCGACAATATGCAATCTATGTCGAAGAAGAAGGTCATAGTTCCTGTGAATGCTACCACCCAAAGAATTTTCTATCGGCAATACCGCTCTATCAACGAGCCACCTTTCAACAGCCTGTAACATATTGGCCCAGATGAAAAAAAAAAAGAAAGAAACAGTGATGAACCACGTCTTCTTCATATATATCTACTCAAGACAATTTTACTTAGTAAATTTACTTTGAAAATGATCATGTAAGTGAAAAGGACTCCCACCAGTTCAACGGATCAACTTTTTGACCCTTTTCAACTTAATAACAAATTATACCGCTAAATGTATGATCTATGTCAAAAATTTCAAAGGGTGCCCACAAATGATTTTGTATTACCAAACTAACATATCCCCCAAAAACCACCCTCACTTTCTATCTGTGACCATGTAACACTGCCGAAGAATTATGTTTTAGATGGCAGCCTTCCATGAACACCACCAAAATTGAAAAAATGCCGAAGGGGAACCGCCGAGACAACAGCCATTTGCTGAATAATTCAACTAATACATGAATGATTCACACGCATCATAAAATACACCAAAATGCAACATATTTCTCACCTGAAAAGCAGTGTCAAATTGTTCGCAGGGAACTGCTTCACAATTTGGATATGCCTTCTCTGCTGCAGACTCGCTATATGCACCTCTAACCCCCTGTCACATTAAAATTCATTTAATTTAAAATACATGAATGGTGGAAAATGAAGGGGACGCATCAATAAAATCAAGATGCGACTACAAAAACACATCGAACGAGCAAGGATCGATGATGAGCGCGAGGGAACAGTAGTCATATGGCGGTGACACTTAAATTCCTAGAAAAATTGCACAAAAAACAATTAAAATGTTTTCAGATTTGGCAATAGGCCTCCCTTCCCCTGCACATTCATGTAAGTACGTGCTCCAGTGCAGAAGAATTAAAACCGCAATCTTTCCTAATAAACAAAAAGAAAAACCTGATAAGCAACACGGAGACGAGACCCTTCGGTTGCCACATTAGTCAATTGCGCGGACGTCAGAGGCCCTAAAATCCAAGAATTTCACAAATTTCATGAGATAATCCCATCAAGCAAAACAAAAACAAACAAAAAAAAAATCAAACAAGTTATACGCGGAAGCAAGGGAAGAGAATCTTTGGAATTAAATTCAAACGGGACGTCTTCAATGAGCTTTTGCAGCTCAATTGCTCCGTTTTTCTGATTACTTTCGTCACCGATGCTGCATGCTTGATGGCAGATTCTACGACGCCATCTAGGGAGACGAACGGAGATAGAAGGAGCCTGACAAGGGTTTCGGTTTTTGAATTGGAGAGGGTTGACAAGGGATCGGGACGCGGTGGCCGCCATCAAACTGAGATTTGAAGGTAACGAAGACGTGATGTGTTCCGATATTTATTTACATTAAATTCGAATCAAATTTCAAAGAAGTTTCCAAGTTCACATTCCGAAATTCTGGGTAAGTTGGTTAGGAAATTATACCCTTCCTTTTTTTTTTTATGGTAACGCTTGTAATTTTATTCAGAAAGCAATAAGTCTGTTACAAGATTCATCAACTAAAATGGAAAAACCCCATTTTTCCAAACAAAAAGAGTAGGGAAAGAAAGCGAAAAAAATACAAGTGAATGCGCAACCCGATTCACCGATCTGTCAATCTGTCTAAGATCGATATCAGTGCAGCTGTCCAATGAGTTCCTAATAATTTAATCAAATAATATTAAATAATTAACATAAAATTATTTTTAATTTAAAAGGTACGACGACAGTTTTATTATAAGGCATTTTAGAAAGCGAAGACATCTGAAAAGAAAGCTCATAAATTGGTACTTGCCTTATATGATGTACCAAGAAATTTTTTATCATGAATTTTATATTGCTAAATCTCATAAGAATTTCATACCTTCAATTTAGAAGGTCAGTTTCAATTAATACGAAATTATTTTTAATTTAGAAGATATGCCGACTATTTTTATAAAAATTTAATCAACTATAAGTAATATTATTGATATTTTCCAATCATTCATCCTCAAATTAAAGCCAAGATCAAATAATTTCTGAAAATAAGTTAATTCATATATATGGAGCATATACATGATTCATTTGTCATTACTAAATATGTAACTAATTAACCAACCAAATACATCATCCAATGACCAACTTCGAAAATCAGCTAGATACATCATTCATTGACAAACTCATCAATATAAAGTAAAATCAATACATCATCCACTGACGAACAACATATCATTGACTAATATTAATAAAATACATTTTCAATTCACTTCGAATCACAATATAATAAATCTCACATATTCGGATATAATAAAATCACTCTCTGATAATTCATCAAATTTCTCATTTCATGGATTTCAAAAAATTTGTTTACATGTGAATAAATTTTATATTTACATTGAAAATGAATGCACATGGATGACAAAAATTTATAGAAATATAGTAAATGTTTTTAAATCATATCTTATTGTTAACATAACATCTATCCTTTGTTCAACTTATCTGTACTTTCTTCATTATATAATTTTAAAACAAGCATTGCAACTTTTAGGCAAAATACACAAACGTTTGCATTTGTTCAGTCATACAAAAAACGTACGTACAATAGCCCCTGCACTTTCCAACTAAACTTGATGGAACTTAAAAAATATCGTATTAATATTCTGAAGAAATCCACACCTCCACCTCTGCCATCTATATGGCTTCAGGGATATCGATAAGAATAGTATTTTTATTCACTCGATACATGAAATTTGTGTTGAGTGATGAATTATTGTAACTCATCCAACTATGACACGTATGTTGAGTGATAAATCATGATCATTCATCCATATATCATGATTTGATGAATAAATTTTAATTTATTCACTCAACACACACGTCATATTTTGAATAGATAAGAGCATTACTCATATGCACGCATGAACGAAATCTTGCTTATTATATTTGATTGATTAGCATTCACAATGTAGATGAAAACAAAGCCTGACACAAATGACGGAGCTAGGAAAATGAAGTCAAGTGGCAAAAAAATATATTACAAATTTTGGGGGGAACAAGTGCAAATTTTAAGGGGAAGAAAGATAAATAAATAATTATATTTGACATCCTGCTCTATAAAAAATAAAAAATTGAGGGAGGCGACCGCCCCCTTTTGAGACTGTCTATGCGTGACACTAGTTTTAACACATAATATTACTCCATAACAAGTTATACAATCCACTTTTCTAAACGGCTTCTCCCCTCTACTTCTAACAAAATTATTTAACCTCTTATTTTCAGAAGCCAATTATACGTGCAATTCACCTGTATATATCTGAGTGTCACATGTCATCAGCTTCCGTTTGGTTTGTCCCCAAAGAATACCGTATTAAGAGAGGTCATACTCTAATACCATTATGTAACGCTCAACACAAGTCTTTCCAACATACTCATGATCTTACTCATATGCTCCCTAAGAAATTTCTCAGGAGATCACCCATCTCAGAATTGTTTCAAGTCAAACACGCTTAACTTTTGAGTTTTTTAAGTTATAAGTTCCGAAAAGAAGATACAATTTATTAATATGAATAATAATAATCAAATCTTTTATGTTTCTAATTCTGATGTAAGATCAGTTCATTCATGCTCCTTGTCGCTCATTCATCGGTGATATTTTTATCTTTCAGGTATTAACTACTCATATTGTGGATTATATACCGCCATAAGATTTTCAGCTTCGGATA
Source organism: Primulina tabacum (assembly GCF_025594145.1). Classification (NCBI taxonomy): domain Eukaryota; kingdom Viridiplantae; phylum Streptophyta; class Magnoliopsida; order Lamiales; family Gesneriaceae; genus Primulina; species Primulina tabacum. The sequence continues at coordinate 7,177,452 of NC_134557.1, forward strand.
TTACGTGTCTTTTTTATTTTTAATAAAATCCCATATAAATAACAGTAAAACATAAAATATAAAAAAAAATCAAACACTTTATAAACATTTTTTTAAAAGAAGAAAACAGTACTGGAACTGAAAGTAAATGATGTATTTTGTTTTTTAATCTTGGTCAACTGTTTATTTTAGAAAATGATCTCTTCAAGTGCATTGGACAGGTTATTTGTAAATTTCCCCGGAACAAATTTCGAATCAGGAAATTTACCAAACATGTAAAGAAAATCAGGATGTTGCCCTGAAGATGCAGCGAGAACATGGATAAACCATCCAAAAAATCCAAGCAAATTACTCGATCGACTGAACAACAAGTGCAGCAATCACGATTCAAACTACAAAACCCAGAGCCTTCCCTAGCAAAATCCAAAACTTATCCATTTTCTTTATTTACATCGTTCTTTCACACACGGGATATGCAATGCTCTCCACTTACAAGTTATTTGCCATCAATTTTTCTTGCCCTAGATGATCGAAAGAACGTCTTCCTTGATTTCTTGCCAACCTATTGCTTCTATGCCGATTTGGTTGAAAGAAGTAGGGATGTATATGAACCAAACCGTTTGCGAGCTATTCGAAGCTCGATTCGATAAAAGCTCGTTTGAGCTCGTTTAATGAGGCTCGTTAAGATAAACGAACCAAGCTCAAGCTCTACGATATTCGGCTCGTTAGCTCGTGAACATGTTCGTTAGTAAATTCATAAGTAATATCTTAGATGAAAAATAATAATTTTGATATTTAATTTATTGATTTAACACATTAATTATGAAATATATAGAAAAATCTATTAAATTTATTTATTATAATAAATTGACAAATTTTAATAAGAATATTATATTTTTTTCTAAATGTATAATCTATTTTTTAATGAATTTAATGAATATTTATATGTACAATTCATATTTATTGAGCTCGTTTAGGTTCGATAAAAGCTTGAATAAGCTCGTGAGCCATGAACATATTCGTTAAATAAAGCTCGAGCTCGGCTCGGCTCGGCTCGGCTCGACTCGATTACATCCCTTGAAAGGGGAAAGAAGGGATGAAGAACAACAACAAAATATATAATGATAGATAAGTTGTGATTAATACCAAAATTTCAAAAATATCACTGTTGGACTTGAGAGGAATGATTTGAAATTATGAATTTTCAAATCTATTTATTTTAAATATATTTGATTACTTTGATGAATTTATATTGCGTGAATTTCGAATCATCCCTAGCTAATCCACGTAGATGCAATGATAATTATGACGGATTCGAAATATAAACAAAATAAATGTTGTTTCAGATTAATCATTTAATTCTCTTATATTAAATCCTTCTTTCCAAATTGAATTTTCTACTCGGAAACATGGCTTCTCATGGATTGAATCACAATTTCATTTATTTTGGGGCTGGATCGAGTTAACTGTGTGAAATATTATGTGGTGAGCAACAGCCAAAAGATAAAAAGCAAGAAATGTGTTAAAAGATTTTTAGTAAGGTTTGCAGATGTGTTGGACCAGCCCACTTCCATCATAATTTCACGTACCCAATTTTTAATAATCGGAGCCCATTTTCATGGATTCGTTTTCTACAAATGTAAATATTTATAAATCAATATTCTATTTCACTCAACGTCATCCTCTAATGTTAGAAAGTGGTTCAAATTACCGTTAAAAATGGACCTAAATTTTTTTAAATCTATTTCTGAAAACTTGCGGATACATTTTTCTCACTGGTTAATGATTATTATATTAGTTTTATGTATATCCCGACCTCGGTATAATATAACAAGTCGTTCACATTTAACAACAATCTCAAATTTTAAAGGCTCGTCGCCTCCTCCCAAAAAATCAAAACCCTCTTCCCCGTCTCCGCCCAAAATCGAAGCCTTTGTCGACCAAATCGAAACTGACATCCGTCATTGTAGTAACAGAAGCATCGATTGTCGGCACCCACTCCTTAATCTTTGTCGTCGCCTCTCCCGAAATAGAAACTCATTTAATTTTGGGGGAGAGAATTTAAGGATTTGGCTTTAAATGAGGAATTTTGGGAGGGTTTTAAATTAGTAACGGTTTTCTAGAGACAGTCGTTATTTAATAATGATTACTATTTAAAATTATCTTCCAATAATTGATCAAGTAATTAAATAATTGTTATTTAATTATACTAGATAATATATTATCTAGGATATTTGGTTTTGTTTCATGATAGGACTTGGGAACAGTCGGCCACTCGGACAACTTATGTTTGTCAATTTTTTTAAAAAATACACATTTTAAGAATTTTTAGCTATTCTTGTTATGTTTATAATCATTTAATTAATCTGAAATTGTTACTATCAGCTAATATCTAATAAATTTTTGAATTAACACGATACTTTACTGTTACACAATATATCGAATGTTGCAGTACATAAATCTTTTAATAAAGAAAACCGGCGAGCAATACAGTGGATAAAACAGTAGGGAAAAACTTAAAATAAACCAAACAGCGGCCTGTATGAAATACAGTGTCCTTAAAACAGATTCGTCCCCTCCGATATGTGTTTCGGGTATGTACTCGGACGTCTCTTTCCCAAGATACAACGGAACAAGTAGCAGTAACCTAGCAAGAGGCATCACTACTGCAAACTGAAAGATACCTTAACTTTATCACGAGGGCAGAGAAACATCAGACGGAAGAATGAGCAGCAGCAGCCGAGACAACAAAGAAGAGTTGTGAAGGAACGAGAATGCAGGAGAGTGGACAGTCACTGCTGGCCATCCGAAGGCCAAAGGTCGGTCCAGCTAGAGCACCAAAGGTCATTCCAGCTGAAACACCAAAGGTCGGTCCATGAAATAAATTTCGAAAAATAAAATAGCAAAAGTCAGGTCAACCTTGATGGGAAATTTTGCCTTTATCGGTCAGGTCGCGCTCGTACGCTTGCACACAAGTCAAACTTTTTTCCATTGCAAATCGGGCTCATGAATTGTACCCCCTGCGTCGGCGTGCACGGGAGAGAGTTTCTTGACCAATCATTGTTACACCTTCACAAAGTGCAACTTAATATAAGTTCACCAATGATGTGATTATTTTCCAATGTGGAACATTTTCCAATTACCATCTACTAAACCTTGCTTGTCCAATTTCTCATTCAAAAAAAACAAGCCCAATAGGTCTCTAAGTCCAACATTTACAAACACGTAAGTTAACCATACATGTGTGACATGTCGGCCAAAAAAACTGTTGTTAAAAATCGATTTAATGATTATCGATCAAACATTTACTCATTACAACTACTCGAACAATCACAAGATGCACAACAAGCTACTTTGTTAATTTACTATAGCATGGTCTTTGTGGCACACAATAGGCAAGTTGGTACAAAATTTATTCTTTAGGATGGAGTATATTTTCAAATTTTGGACACATTATTAGCGACGACCTTTTTCACGTTCCCTTTTTGGAACTTCTTGCGATTTTTCAGGCTCATCCGATTCGTTCACACACATGAACTGATGGTTTGCTTGTCTACGAGAAGAGATGGGTCCCACGCACTACGAACAACGGATGACGACGAGGTGCTGATTAAGACAGTGTAGCAGTGTCGTCATTTTCTTTCCTCGTAAGACTCCATTACTCCTACTCAAGGCCCCCTCTGCCTGCCACGTGTAAGGTGGATTTCGATTTGGAATTATTCATGGGGCCCACTTACATTTATAAAAATAATAATAACAAAAACTTGTGTGGTACGAGATCCAGTCTTGTATTTTGTGAGACAGATCTCTTATTTGGGTCATCCATGAAAAATTATTACTTTTTATGCTAAGAGTATTACTTTTTATTGTGAATATCGTTAAGGTTGATCCATCACACAGATAGAAATTCACGAGATACTCTCACAATAAACTTAGTCAAAAATAATATGCATAAATGGGGACAATTCAATCAAATAAATAATAATAACAAACAACATTTGATTTGTCCTTAAAAATTAGCAAATCAATGTCCATCGTACACGTTTACAAAAATCTAGATATTCCTTGCATTTTAACACAGTGTAAGTCGTGCAAATGAAAACTAGTTCTGTCAAGGTTAATAAAATTATTCTTTTTCCCGACATACAATGTTTTTCCTTTTATTTAATTTTTAAATACATGTTTTTTTTGTTGCTAACAGTAATTTAAAATCAAATTATTAAAATCATCTTCATTTTACTTTTCGATTTGTGATCACGAAACCTCTCAAAATTTTAAATCATATTTATTAATATTTTAATAAAAATTTATTACACTACATGAAAATTATAATGTTTTATTGGCTCGTAAATTTAAAATTTTAATTATTATTTTTAATAAGTATAATTTAATTTATTAATAATTATTATATAAAATTCGATGTTGTTTTATTTTTTAATAATTTTAATTAATCAATATCTTAATTTTACTCATAATTCAAAACTAATACATAATGATAGTAAATAAAAAATCTACTCACTTGAATACATAAATACATATAATGTGTGATTGATTGGCACACTAAGATGCTTTTAAAATTTATGAACACACATGTATGTAAAAATAATTATAAAATTAATTATATATTTAAATATTTGAGTCATTGTCACGATTCACTCTAAACACATTCATTCTCGAGACTCTTTTTTTCGTATTAGTTGAGTTCACATTATTATAGTCACTTTTTCCTTTTAATAATAATAAAATTATTATTATTATAATAATAATTACTATTAATAGATCTATGACTTAGATTTATGTCCCGAAAATCTTGTCTACAATCCGACAAGACAGGTCTAAAAATCTTAGGATTAGGATTGGAGCAGATACGAGAAAAAAAAATCAATTATTGGGTAATAAAATTACTGACGAAAGAAGACAATAACATGGAACTTGAATCTGGGTTAAAAATTCCGAATCAGCAATTTTAGTAGGGTGTATTCAATGTAGAGATATAATATTTTTTTTAAATGATAGATTTCCGTGAATTTGGTAGATTTTTATTAACTTTTATAGAATCTCACATATTTGTAATAAGAATTTCATTGACTTTTGTAAACTTTTTGCCCGATTTTTATAGATATTTGCAAATTTTTTTGACCTAGTAATTATTTAACATAAATAACATCTTCACTTTGAAATAAATTTACTTATTTATAAAGTAAATATGTTTAATATGTGAAAAAAATTCACAATTCAATATAATAAAATCAAAATTTCAATCTCCATGTCTATTCAACATACATAAATAATTAATCAATAAATTTTTAATTCATAAGCATATATATAAATTTAATCAATATAAATAACTAATCAAAACATTATGAAATTTGATAAATTTTAAGCAGATTTTTATGAAAAAAATCTACGGTTCATTATTATCAATATGATCAACGTCACTCCACATTCGATGTGGGGACCCGGACGCTAATCATCTTATTAATCGTCATTGGGACTAATTTAATTAATTATAATAAACAAGGTCTAAATTTTTTTTTTTAAATGCGGAACGTAATGACATACATCTTAACATACACGTCAGTATCAAAAGTACAAATCTTGCACTATATACAATCAGTCTCAACTAAGGTTTAACAACTATAACAAGTGTTTAAACCCTAACTCTAGTCCAAGTCCGTAGTCTTCACTCTAACTCGATCTTCCTTCACCTCTGTGACCCTGAACCTGTCCCACCTGTTGCCATGCACACATACAAACAAGACAACAGCCGGATAACTCCGGTGAGATATAAATATCCCAGTATAAACAATGTATCAATGCAATCATATAAAACATATATAAAAGCATAAACAATCATTAAAACATGTATCTAATCTGACTACATGAATCAATACGAATCTGTATTTAAGTCAATGACTTATTATCTTATCTCAACTTATTTCTAATTTAGACTTTGGTATGCTGTATCGAATGTCTACAATAGACGTCGATCTACATCTAAGCTCATCGATACACCGTAAGTCTAGAGTCTTCGCGGTTCTGACAAAGACTCGGCGGTTCTGCCCTAGCTAGGCTGATCTGCACTAGACTCAAACTCTGGCTCTGCTATAATTCAATAGACTAAACATATTAATCTGATAATCTGCAAATATCAATGCAATACAATAAAGTATGTGATTTTGGGAAACTCAAGTCAAACTTAACTCGAGTTGTGCAATCCCGAATCAACATTTATTTATACCTTTCGTTCTGTCGCTCTGATACAATCGAAGTCTCGACTCAAAGTCAGTCAATGTTCAATCTGGCAATGACAATATCAATATTCTGTATCAATATTCTAATCAAATCACAACATCTCTGTTTTATCAAATTCTGACGGTACAACAGTACAATCTTGCGATACTGATAATACTATATCAGTCTATACCAATTCCAATCATTTACAATCAACCACCGTACAAAACTAATATCAATTCTAGTCAATCTCATTCTGAAATTCATAACAATTCTATATGATATCCGTTTCTTAATCTGACTTCGATTCTCCGCTGTCTAACATATAAAGAACAACCTATATGACGTGTATTCAATTCTAACAAAATCATAATTTCAAAACATGTCAAAACGTATTAAAACTTACGTCCTGTAGTAGCCTGCGTTGATAGGAACACAGTACCGAAGTCGGATTTAAAATCTAACGGACGGATTGATCGCAAATCAAATTCTAAAATTCAAAAGCTATTTTCCCTCGAAGCTTTCGTTTCCTTTCTTTCTTCTGAAGCTTTAAGGATTACTGTATATATATATATATATATACACACGTAACATGCACAAGGACGAGTGGCTCAATGTTTGTAGCACACGTCTCGCGCATATGCGCGACCCCAATCAGCGCATATGCGCGAGACACTCGGTCTCCGCGCGTATCCTGCACATCGTCTCGCGCACATGCGCGACTCATCTCCGCGCATATGCGCGAGACTCTCTGGAGTTCCTCGCATAGGCTTCGCGCATATGCGCGAGGTCTTCTGCCTGTTTGGCGCATGTGCGCGCATCCGGTAGCGCATGTGCGCGCATCCGGTAGCGCATGTGCGTCGATGCTACTGTCCTCGCACATCAATTTTCACACGCGATCTCATTTCGTGTCTCGGTTAGCTCTTTCATAATTATCTCGATTAAAAATCAATAATCGTAATTTAACACGGTATAAAATCTCGGGCATTACATTTCTCCACCCCTAAGATACGATTTCGTCCTCGAAATCACAGGCATTCAATTATATCAATAGGGAGTATATACAAAAACTGTATAAAATTTACATTATCGAAACAACTCTGGGAATTCTTGTCTCATATCTGATTCAGTTTCCCAGGTTGCTTCTTCAGTGCCATGACGAGTCCATTGAACTTTCACCAGTGGAATGGTCTTCGTTCTGAGCTGTTTTTCTTTACGATCAATAATCTGAATCGGTTTTTCAATATAGCTCAACGTCTCATCCATTTCGGCCTCGTCTGGCTGAATAGCATGTGAAGCATCAGGAAGGTATTTCCTTAATAACAATACATGAAAGACATCATGTATCCTGGATAATGAAGGCGGTAATGCGAGTCGATAGGCATGATCTCCTATCTTCTCGAGAATCTCATAAGGCCCAATGTATCGTGGAGACAGTTTTCCTTTCTTGCGAAATCTGACAACTCCCCTGAAAGGTGAAATTTTTAAAAATACTCGGTCTCCTGCCTCAAATACCAACGGCCTACGTCGAATATTGGCATATTTGTCCTGTCTGTCTTGCGCTGCTTTCATTTTCTTTCGAATTAGCTTCACTTTTTCTGTCATATCTCTGATCATATCAGGTCCAATCTCAGGCACTTCAGAGATATCATCCCAATAGAGAGGGGATCGACACTTCTTTCCGTACAACGCTTCAAATGGTGCCATCTCAATACTCGTCTGATAGCTGTTGTTGTACGAAAACTCACAAAGTGGCAATGCATCTTGCCAATTAGTGCTAAAATCAAGCACTACTGCTCTCAGCATATCCTCCAGTGTCTGGATAGTTCGCTCTGACTGTCCGTCAGTCTGTGGATGATATGCGGTACTCAGATGTAACTTCGTACCGAGAGCCTGCTGCAAGCTCTGCCAGAAGTGCGAAGTAAATCGAGGATCACGGTCCGATACAATTGACTTCGGCACTCCGTGCAATCTGACCACTTCTCTGACATAGATCTCTGCCATCTGGTCAAATCTGTACGTCATCTTGTACGGAATAAAACATGCGGATTTGGTCAATCTGTCAATCACGACCCAAATCGCATCACAACCTCGGGAGGAACGCGGTAGCTGCGTCACAAAATCCATGAAAATGTGATCCCATTTCCATTCAGGAATGGACAAACTCTGTAATAAACCTCCTGGTTTCTTTCTTTCTGCTTTCACCTGCTGGCAATTCAGACATTTGGAAACAAATTTGGCAATGTCAGTCTTCATTTGTTTCCACCAGAACTGTCTTTTCAAATAATTATACATCTTTCTGCCACCAGGATGAATACTGAATCGACTGTTGTGCGTTTCTGACAATATCTGTCGTCTCAAACCTGAAACATTTGGCACAACCAAACGATTATTTACATACAAGACGTTATCACGTATCTGATATTCCGATCGATGTCCTGTTCTGACCATCACTATTGATCTCTGTACATTCTGATCAACTTTCTGAGCCGCTTTAATCCTCATAATCAGCTCTGGTTCTACTTGCACCGTATAAAGTTTCAACGGTCTATAATCTGTTTCAAATGCTAATCCAGACAGACAGCAGTCTTCTATCAAATTTGAAACACCAATCGTCGACAAGGATAAAGAACATACCTTTCGACTTAGTGCATCAGCTGCTGCATAAGACTTTCCTGGATAGTATTTGATTTCACAATCAAAATCCTTAAGCAAATCAAGCCATCTCCTCTGTCTCATATTCAACTCTGACTATGAAAACAGATATTTCAAACTCTTATGATCAGAATATATCTCAAACTTCTCACCATAAAGATAGTGTCGCCATATCTTTAATGCAAAGACAATGGCTGCCATTCCAGGTCATGAATTGGATAACGGGTCTCATGTGGTTTAAGCTGTCTTGAGGCATAAGCAATAACATGCCCTCGCTGCATCAGAACACATCCCAACTCTCTGTGAGAGGCGTCGCAATAAACCACAAAATCACCAGTACCGGATGGGATAGTCAGCACCGGAGCACTGGTCAATCTCTTTTTCAACTCCAGAAAACTGGTCTCGCATTCTTCAGACCAAACAAATGGAGCATTTTTCCGAGTCAGCTGAGTAATTGGTTTAGCAATACTCGAGAAATCTTTAATAAAAGGACGATAATATCCCGCTAAACCCATAAAACAACGAATTTCGGGCACTGACGTCGGTCTTGGCCAAGAAATCACGGCCTCAACTTTGCTGGGATCCACTGATATCCCATCTTCGGATATAATATGCCCCAGAAATATTATCTGTCTCAACCAAAACTCGCATTTCGACAGTTTAGCATATAATTTCTCAGTCCTTAAAATTCGCAACACAGTTCGTAGATGCTCAGCATGCTCACTCATATTCTTTGAATAAATCAAAATATCATCGATGAAAATAATCACACATTCATCGAGATATTTCTGGAATACACGGTTCATCAATCCCATAAACACAGCTGGAGCATTCGTCAAACCAAATGGCATGACAATAAACTCATAATGTCAATACCTGGTTCTGAATGCTGTTTTCGAGATATCAGAATCTCTGACTCTCAGCTGATGATATCCCGATCTTAAATCAATTTTGGAATATACTGAAGAACCCTGCAACTGGTCAAACAAATCATCAATACGAGGCAAAGGATATTTATTCTTTATCGTTGCCTTGTTCAGTTGCCGATAGTCGATGCAGAGTCTCATCGAACCGTCTTTCTTTCTTACAAATAGTACTGGAGCACCCCAAGGAGAAACACTCGGTCTGATATACCCCTTGGCCAGTAAATCTTCCAGCTGATCTTTTAATTCTTTCAATTCAATTGGTGCCAGTCTGTACGGGGCTCTAGAAATCGGAACTGTACCTGTCATCAATTCAATGCTGAAGTGTCTCTCTCTAACTGGAGGTAATCCCGGGATCTCATATGGAAAAACGTCAGCAAATTCACGTACCACTGGCAAATCAGCCAATGATGGACTCGACTTCAGTAAATCTACTGAATATACAAGGAATCCCTCTGCTCCTTTCTGTAACAATCGAGTCATAGATAATACGGATACTAAAGGAATTCTCGATCTAGAACCCTTACCGTAGAATTTCCACTATTCCGTCATATCTGGTCGGAATCTCACTATCTTGTGGAAACAATCAACTGTAGCTCTGTACTTGGTCAGCATATTAATACCGATAATACAGTCAAAATCAGACAACCCCAGTACAATACACTCTAACTCAATCTCATGCCCGTCATACTGTAGTATACAATGTTTTACAGAATTTACGGATATCAAACCTGTCCCTAAAGGAGAAGAGACAGACACTACAGTAGCTAAGGACTCTACAGGCAATGCATGACTTAATGCAAATCGTTCAGAAATAAAAGTATGTGAAGCACCGGTATCAATCAATACATAAGCAGGGTAACCACATAAAGAACAGTTACCTGCCACAACGTCATCTGGTGCTTCTTGGGCCTGCTCCTCGATCAAAGCGAATACTCTGGCCTGCTGTCTAGGAGGCTGGCTAACAGTCTGGCTACCTCCTGGCCTCTGCTGTGACTGGGCTGGCGCTGGCTGGAATGTATGAACAGCAGCTGATCGTCTCTCAGTCTGTGCTGCTGATCCCGATGACTCAGCTCCCTGAGATCTTTGGGACCCTCTCTGTGAACACACTTTAGCAAAGTGTCCCGGCTGTTTACAGATGTTGCAACTACCAGTTACTCCCTGGCATTGCTCAGTTGCATGTCTTCCTCCGCAAGTCTTGCAATAAACTCCAGTGTAACTCTGGCTCTGTCTGGAACCACCGGAGCTGGAAGAACTGCTGCCAGATTTCTTGAATTGCTTTCCCCTGGCTTTCAAAAATTCTTTCTTCCCTCCAGTGCTGCTGCCAACCTCAAATCTGGAAGGTGGTTGTTGTGGTCTCGGTGCTGGAGGCACAAATAAAGCCCCTTTCTGTCTCATCAGACCGGCTTCTGCTTCTTTAGCTCTGTTCAGGGCGTCAGTAAAGTTATTCGGTCGCCCTGTGTTCACCAATGTGAAAATATCTGGGTTCAAGCCATTGATGAACTGATCAGCAGTAGCTTCCTCACTATCAGCCACATGTGGAGCAAATTTCAACAAGGAGGAGAACTTTGACACGTACTCTTCTATGTTCATCTGTCCTTGCCTTAGATTGGCAAACTCCGCCCCTTTGTCCTTCCGGTACGACACTGGAAAGAATCGTTGATAAAATTCAGTTCTAAAAACATTTCAGGTGATAGGCGTACCTCTATGCTCCATGGCTCTCTTTCTAGTAATCCACCAGTCCTTAGCAACATCGTGTAATTGGTGTCCAATTAATCGAACTCGCCTCTCATCTGTATACTCCAATGAGTCAAAAAGCATTTCAATATCATCAAGCCAACCATCGCATTCCACAGCGTTCTCTGTTCCTTTCAAAGTTGGCTGGTGAAATGACTGAAATCTTTTCAGTAACGTTTCCATTGGAGTCGGTGTTACATCCATTGGAGGATTTGATGTACTTTCATGTTCTGGTACTCGTCTCGGAGGCATATCTGGTTATCAACAGAATTAGTAACGCAAATACAACAACCAACTTCAGTCCTCCTCTGATCATCTTACTGCTGATCTAGAATCGGTGCTGATCCATTCTCAATAAAACATATTACTATATCAAATCAGATAAGCAAGTAACATGTATTAAAGCAGTAAGACATGCTAGCATTCAAAAGCAGGAAGGAAATCCTCAATCTACCCCGCTCACTAGCCTCTTCTATCTCAATCTAAAAGATCTATCGCTGTGATACCACCTGTTGTGAGGACCCGGACGCTAATAATCTTATTAATCGTCATTGGGACTAATTTAATTAATTATAATAAACAGGGTCTAATTTTTTTTTTAAAATGCGGAACGTAATGGCATACATCTTAACATACACGTCAGTATTAAAAGTACAAATCTTGCACTATATACAATCAGTCTCAACTAAGGTTTAACAACTATAACAAGTGTTTAAACCCTAACTCTAGTCCAAGTCCGTAGTCTCCACTCTAACTCGATCTTCCTTCACCTCTGTGACCCTGAACCTGTCTCACCTGTTGCTATGCACACATACAGACAAGACAACAGCCGGATAACTCCGGTGAGATATAAATATCCCAGTATAAACAATGTATCAATGCAATCATATAAAACATATATAAAAGTATAAACAATCATTAAAACATGTATCTAATCTGACTACATGAATCAATACGAATCTGTATTGAAGTCAATGACTTATTATCTTATCTCAACTTATTTCTAATTTAGACTTTGGTATGCTGTATCGAATGTCTACAATAGACGTCGATCTACATCTAAGCTCATCGATACACCGTAAGTCTAGAGTCTTCGCGGTTCTGACAAAGACTCGGCGGTTCTGCCCTAGCTAGGCTGATCTGCCCTAGACTCAAACACTGGCTCTGCTATAATTCAATAGACTAAACATATCAATCTGATAATCTGCAAATATCAATGCAATACAATAAAGTATGTGATTTTGGGAAACTCAAGTCAAACTTAACTCGAGTTGTGCAATCCCGAATCAACATTTATTTATACCTTTCGTTCTGTCGCTCTGATACAATCGAATTCTCGACTCAAAGTCAGTCAATGTTCAATCTGGCAATGACAATATCAATATTCTGTATCAATATTCTAATCAAATCACAACATCTCTGTTTTATCAAATTCTGACGGTACAACAGTACAATCTTGCGATACTGATAATACTATATCAGTCTATACCAATTCCAATCATTTACAATCAACCACCGTACAAAACTAATATCAATTCTAGTCAATCTTATTCTGAAATTCATAACAATTCTATATGATATCCGTTTCTTAATCTGACTTCGATTCTCCGCTGTCTAACATGTCAAGAACAACCTATATGACGTGTATTCAATTCTAACAACATCATAATTTCAAAACATGTCAAAACGTAGTAAAACTTACGTCCTGTAGTAGCTTGCGTTGATAGGAACACAGTACCGAAGTCGGATTTAAAATCTAACGGACGGATTGATCGCAAATCGAATTCTAAAATTCAAAAGCTATTTTCCCTCGAAGCTTTCGTTTCCTTTCTTTCTTCTGAAGCTTTAAGGATTACTGTATATATATATATACACACGTAACATGCACAAGGACGAGTGGCTCAATGTTTGTAGCACACGTCTCGCGCATATGCGCGACCCCAATCGGCGCATATGCGCGAGACACTCGGTCTCCGCGCGTATCCTGCACATCGCCTCGCGCATATGCGCGAGACTCTCTGGAGTTCCTCGCATAGGCTTCGCGCATATGCGCGACATCTTCCGCGCATATGCGCGAGGTCTTCTGCCTGTTTGGCGCATGTGCGCGCATCCGGTAGCGCATGTGCGCCGATGCTACTGTCCTCGCACATCAATTTTCACACGCGATCTCATTTCGTGTCTCGGTTAGCCCTTTTATAATTATCTCGATTAAAAATCAATAATTGTAATTTAACACGGTATAAAATCTCGGGCATTACATTCGATTTGCTATAGTATCCCTCCATGCATTTGCATTTGCTCGTTGTTGTTCTTCAGTGTCAAATATTTGATCAAAGTTGTTATCCTCGTAAACTTGTTCTGATGAATGTTGTGGAACTTCATTCTTTGGTTCAACTGAAAATTCATCAGAGAGACACTCCTTTCGAAGAAAATTGTGCAATTCAACACAAGCCAATACAAGCTCCGCCTGTGTTGTATATGAAAATGGAGGAGCAGTTTTGAATATTTTGAATCACGATTTAAATATACCAAATATCCTCTCAATGACGTTTCTCAAAGAGACATGACGAAGATTGAACAACTCTTTTGCATCTTCAGGGTGACGACCTTGGCCAGTAAATTCATGGAGATGATAACGAACACCTCTAAAAATAGCCAAGAATTGACGTCGATTTGCATATCCACAAACCATTAAAAAAATTTACCTATCGAACAGAATTTGTAGAATCAATTAACTAATGAATAACATCTATAATCTTGAAAATTTACAAAAGTTTAAAATAAGTAGCATATATAACAAAAAAAATACATTGTGGCACTTTAAGCCCGTTATTTCTTGATAAAACATATGTTAATATGTTTGAATCATGGGCAGATCCTTCCCACCCATTTTGTACGTAGATAAATTCTAAATTAAAGTTACAAGCTGCTAAAACATTTTGAGAAATTGTCCTGTGACAATTACGATAACTGTTAGTATTTTGCCCATACATTGTTGGAATATGAATGTCATCAATAGCCCCAAAATAAGCAAATAACAAATAAGTCTCCGACACAAAATAAAATCAATGAATAGTGATATGGATCAAACTCCTACAAAAACTTTCATAAGAAGCTAACAAACATATACATCTTTTAAACATATATTGTTAAATTATCTCCAATTTGTTCATCTTGGTACAATATATGATGACCCAATGTTGATAATTTCTTAACTTCAACGGAATGAAATATAGAAATTGGAACATATTGTTTTTTTAAGAAACTGATAGACCGAAGCCTTCATGTACACTACTGATGAATTATATATATATTGGACATTAAAAAATTACTAAATTTTAATAAAATATAATTATTTAAGTATTATAATATTTTCCAATTCAATTGATTATTATAAAGTTATCAATAAATTAGATTCATACAGTGCCTAACTTCTTCAAATTTTTTCTCCTTTTTTTGTTAATTAAAACAATAGAATTTAACATCAAAATGGTGAGACATGAGATAATAAATAATAATGAGATAGTAGTAACAATGGATGCCCAGTCCTGTTTCTAGAGTGGGTCTCATGTGAGACCGTCTCACGGATCTTAATCTATAAGACGGGTTAACCCTATCCATATTCACAATAAAAAGTAATACTCTTAGCATAAAAAGTAATACTTTTTCATGTATGACCCAAATAAGATATCCGTCTCACAAATACGACCCATGAGGCCGTCTCACACAAGTTTTTGTCTCTGTTTTTATGGTATTTTTAGAGCTGGATTTTTTAGCTTGTCCTCGCGAAATTTTTTTATCTTGTTATTGTTTTCTTATGTTATAAAATTTCAATTAATTCAAATTTAAAATATAAAAATTGAAATATAAAGATTGGGAAATCTGTGTGGCATGTTCCCAAAGCAGATTCTTTTATTCATAATGATGACCACCAATTTCCATATATTTTCTGGCACAGTTTTCGAACCTACTTTAGCTTTAATTTGCTTCTCCAATTTTTGTTTTATAATGGACTGGTCCTAATTTTGACCAGTCAACGAACTGGCCTGACTGATGCTGATTGGCCATAAGACACATTGGCCCACGTAGTTTTGTGGAATCATCATAATAGAAATCCCAACCCTATACGTTTGATCCTATGATATAATATTATTAAGTTTATAACAATATTTTCAGATTGATTCTTTTTTATCAATCTCTCTAACTCAATTCTATAATCGCCTCAGATTCCCCGAATTCTTAGATAAATGAGATCAGTAAGTCAAATACTTTTGATTTTTACAAGATACTTCAAAAGATATTATGGGAGTGCGTGTGCTATTTGAAAACACATTAGTGATAATATACCATAAAATATTACAGATAAAATTCTTTTATCTCAAGAATCTTTATATGTGAGATGCGGTCAACCCTACCGATATTCACAATAAAAAGCAATACTCTTAGCATACAAAGTAATATTTTTTCATGTATGACCCAAATAAGAGATCCGTCTCACAAAATACGACCGTCGACCTGTGAGATCGTCTCACACAAGTTTTTGTCTTCTATGAAAATCTCGGTGTCCAATTTATTATTCATTTTCGTATTTATTATCTCAAGTTGTCGTACGTGTGACCAATACTTCATAAGAGATTGTTCCAAGGTAGTATCCCAACTGTTGATCTAAAGGATATAAAAGAACCAGCGATTTTTTTCCACGAAACGTAATGTGACCTGAAAAAACACTTCTTCCTCTTAGTCATTTGGATTGAGGTTGGAGTACTCGAAAAACGTCATCCCAAGATATATAATGAACTTTCTACGTTATCTATTTAAATCGTTTGAAATTCTTACGGTTCAATTTATCAATTACTTGATATAGTTATCAGACAGAAAAATATTTAAAACAAAAACGAAGACCACATAAAATAAAATCGACCAAAAGTGTGATTTCCTCGCCTTGTTTCCAGCCAAACATATTTCCTATATTGCTATTATTATGTCTTTTGAATTTTATGTACAAAGTGAGACATACGACATTTTCATGGGATCCCAAGATAATGAAGAGTGGACTCAATCATTGTTCGTTTATGGCGAGCTGACAGAAGATGACATGTTAGAATATTTCTTGGGTGACATTGATTTTCCTCACCAATCTCAAGAATCTTGGATCGAGATGTTGGGAAAAGAAAAAGAAGAGAAGAGAAGAGAAGATCGGATATGGATTAGGCCCTATTTTGGGGATTTCTAAATTTCTTGATTGGATGATAATTAAGGGCTTTAGTGGGTGGCATGTGGTGTGGATTTTATTACTTGATCCATCGATCGATGGAGAGAATCAATTCTATGTTATTGATAATTTATGACAAAAATTAATGGTTGCTTGATATGGAGGCGAGATTATAATATTCATAAAGGAGTAGGTATCTTGTGAGACGATCTCACGATCTTTATCAGTGAGACAAGTCAATCATACCCGATATTCACAATAAAAAGTAATAATGTTAGCATAAAAAGTAATATTTTTTCATGGATGACCCAAATAAGAAATATGACTCATAAAATACGACCCGTGAGAACGTCTCACACAAGTTTTTTGTTTTCATGAAGAGGGTTGGGTTATATTTTTATCTTATATAAGAGTAGTTATCTTGTAAGACGGTCTCGCAAATCTTTATCTGCGAGACAATTTAACCCTACAAATATTCACAATAAAAAAATAATGCTTTTAGCATAAAAAGTAATACTTTTTCATGAACGACCCAAATAAAATATCCGACTTACAAAATACGACATGTGAGACCGTCTTACACAAGTTTTTGTCTTCATGAAGAGGGTTGGGTTATATTTTGTATCTTATATAAGATTAGTTCTCTTGTGAGACGGTCTCACAAATTTTTATCTGTGAGACGAGTCAACCCTACCGATATACACAATAAAAAGTAATTTCTTAGCATAAAAAGTAATATTTGTTCATGGATAACTCAAATAAGAGATCTGTCTCAGAAAATACGACTCGTGAAACCGTCGCGCACAAGTTTTTTCTCTTATATTACTGTTCTAACGGGTCGTGATATACGTAAAGTGTGTTAACATATAAAAATAATATCAAAATTTTAAATTAAAACGATATGAGAAAAAAATATAATAAAAAAAAATAAATATGATGTATGAAGCTACGTATATGTTAAAATAATATTTTTGAAATTATAAAAAATTTATACAAACATACATGATTGTATTGTTGGATTTAACTTTAATTAATAATGTATATATACATTATGAATTAAAATATATGTACGCACTCGGTACTTCTCATGATTTCACGTGACCAACAACATTATTTCGTAGGATGGCTTTAAATATTTCAAACTAGGTGTTGAAAATTTATTCACCTCATTCTTATTATAATATCTTGCCTCACCACCTTCTCAACCCTCCGGTTATTCTTAGTTGCACTCATCTCGTCAAATAGGTTGATCGGATTGATAATTTCTCAACCCGACCAAATGACGTGTCGGCTCGCCTTGACTCACCTAATATAACTAAAAAATTTCTGGGACTGCTGAGTTGTCCAATCTCACCAATTGGTGGGTCGTGATAGGCTATGGGCCGACCCACCCTGTTAATCATTTTGAAAACTCTATCTGTAACAATGGAGGTACGATTTTAACATATGAGGTTACATAAAGCTTCAGAAAATCCAGAGAAAACAAATTCATGAATATATCTATTTCATGTCAAAACATATTTTTTATTTTTTACGTTGAACTCTTTAGCGAGTCTGATGATCTTTGTCTTTATTTACATTTGAGGTTGAAGCAAATTACTATAATACTTCCCAACCTACGGATTATTTAGATAGACATACGAAAAATGGAGAACATGAAAACGAAACAAGGGCTTAAAATAATTGAGTTGCATATTCCAAAACGAGCAAATTTGGTGAAGAACTCGTAACGTCACTTGGCTCACAAGAGACATGATTGAGAGTCCACAAAATTCCAAATTAAGTTACCCGATCTTGTCAAACATTTCGTTTTCCACGCCATGGAAAATATGAAATAATCACTCAACTCAAATATTTGTCCCTTTCCCACACAATTACATGCACACACATTAAAATTGCTTGAGCTTAATAATTTTTGAGAAAAAAAATATGAGAATTTATGTTACACAGAACTCTTTTGATAACATCTTACATATCAATCTCTTGAAGAGATATATTCACACGATACCGTCACATAAAAGACTTACTTTATATGTTATAAGTGGTATAATCATTTAAAACTTCGCATAGATAAATATACAAAAATATTTTTAGGAATCCTAGTTATAGATTATAAACAAATGAACTAAAATAAGTTTTTATGATATTTTTATTAAATAAAAAAAACTATATGTAATTTGATAAAGGGAATTTATTTTTGGTTTCTAAAAAACATGTTTTACATATGAAAATTAGTTACTTTAAAGAATATGTCTCTTGTGAGATAATCTCAAGAATTTTTATCTGCGAGATGAGTCAGTCAACCCTACCGATATTCACAATAAAAAATAATATTCTTAGCATAAAAAGTAATATTTTTTCATGGATTACCCAAATAAGATATTTGTCTCACAAAATACGATATGTGAGAGTGTCAATATAAATATTTGAAATGATAAAACCGGATTAGATAGTGTGTAATTTGGCATCGTAAATTTGATCTCTATGTAAATTTTTTGTATTTATTTAAAATAATAAATTACTAGTTAATAACAAATAAACCAAAATACTAGAACAGTGAATTGATCCAAGAAACATATGGTCATATGGAGATGGTAGCAGCAGCGGCAGCAGCATGGTCCCCCTTCTGGCGTCCGTTTCAAATGGTTGCCGAGTAGGGCCCAATACCGTTGCATTTTCCACGCCAATGGACCCACTCTGCAAAATCTGCCTAAATTCAATTCAGACTTACGTTATTATCTTCCACATTATTTTATTATTATTTTTTTTATCGATTGTTCTCACAAAAATATATAGAGTAGGTCTATTATGAGACGATCTCACGAGTCTTTATCTGTGAGACGGGTCAATCTTACCGATATTCACAATAAAAAATAATACTCTTAGCATAAAAAGTAATATTTTTTCATGGATGATCCAAATAAGAGATTCGTCTCACAAAATACGACTCCGTCTCACAAAAGTTTTTGTCAAATATAAATTGTCAACATCGCTGATGGGTTTACTTTCATTTTCCCCACTTTGAAGAATTTTCTTTCAAATTATCTTTTTCCAAATCAAATTGGCATCAAACAAAGTGTAAATTAACTAAAAATAAGGATTGTATTTGTAATTTCGGAATAGCATGAAAGGACAAATTTGAATTGGGTAAACAGATTCACCAAAACATTAGTTTTTTTGAAGGTAATATTTTTTTAAAAAAGAATTAAATTAGATAGTGTGAGAGAGAGAGGGACATGGGCGATTAATGTTATAGTCCAAATTTGAACGAGGATTGTGGCATGAGCTGTGAAGGGCCCTCAGCCACCCTATGCCCAACTTCAGTACGATCCCCGTAATCATTACATACACAATCTATCTCTGTATCCACAGCCCCACACTGTCTTCTCTCTCCATCAGTATATATACATGTATATGTACGATGTTGCCCTTGTAGTATTTATATTTATATGTATGAATACCTCTGCATGATTTTCACATAGTTGATCTTAAATTGTACGAGAAGTTGAGGTATATTTTCTGAGAAGCTGAGGTGTGAATGGGGATGGATTCTTCTAGTCAAGCACAGCACCAACTCCAAGTACACCAGGTGGGATGTGGGTGTTCGTCTGTATTTATATGTTTTTTTTTCTTTGATGTTCGAGTGAAAATATGGTTTGATGATTTGAATGTACAGTGCTGAATCGGTTCGTATTTTACTGGTTTTCTGTTTCGTTTCGGTGTTCTTGAAGCTAAATGAAATGGGTTTAAGTTAAAATAATTGATTCTGCAGATCCTAGTTAGATTTCATTTTCTAAACATGAATAAGTCTTTCTTAAGCTGGAAATCAACTATATGATTGCAGGAAATGGCTTCTGATCAAACACTAGAAAGCATTTTGGTTTGCTCAAAAACCCAGCAAGAAAAGAAACCAAGGCCTGCAGAACAAGCCCTGAAATGCCCTAGATGCGACTCAAACAACACCAAGTTTTGTTATTACAACAATTACAGCCTCTCACAGCCGAGGTACTTTTGTAAATCTTGCAGAAGGTATTGGACAAAAGGTGGGACTTTGAGAAATGTTCCGGTGGGCGGAGGCTGCAGGAGGAACAGAAGATCGTCGTCTTCGTCTTCTTCATCATCATCGGCATCATCGAAACGGTCAAGCCAAGAACAGCCGCTGATCCCCATTCCAGGTTCAATCATTCCATGTTTGGCGAATGTGTCCTATGATTCCAATGATGTTAGTCTCGCATTCGCCAGGCTTCAGAAACAAGGACAGATGGGTCTGGATGATTATGACTTTTTAAACACGGGAAATCATCCAAACGTGCCCTATAACGATCATGTTCTTGGATCTGATGCTGTCAGGGGTGGATTTCTCGAAAACCCGTTTGGGTTTAATCACAATCTGTACAATGGAAACCTGCAGGGAATCCAAATGGGAATGGGTTTTGAGGAAATTAACAGCGGTACGACAAGTTCCACAGCCGTCACAGCGACAGTGAAGCAAGAAATCTGCAGCGCGAAAGAAGGTGAAAACAAGGTTTTGTGGGGATTTCCATGGCAGAACATTGGAGGGGATGTGAACACAAGCTGGAATAATGCGCTTGGATCGACTAATTGGCATGGACTTTTGAATACTCCTCTGATGTAAGAAATAGTTAAAAATGGGTAAAATCAAACATGTATGCAAGAAGAGTGGTGGGGTGAGGGTGGTTCGTTATAGGGATTTGATGGTTATTTTGTTTTCTTTGTCATTATAACTTAAATTTTAATCTTACGGCTATGGATTTGGTCTGTACTAAGGGGGATTTGATTCATTTTGAATCAAATTTACTGTTTATTTCTTTTTTGGTCATAAAATCTCTTAACTTCCCAGATCCACGAGTTACCAAGGTTCGGTCGACCCTACCCCTGCGGGCACTCGATCCAACGGCTCGGATTTTTTCGAGCCAATTTTTTTTTTTTTTTTACATGGAGGTGGGCCCGGATCACTCATGTGGAGTGATCCGGGCCGTTCATTGCCCGTGCAGGCACTGCCTGCACGGGTAGGATGAAACAAACCAGTTACCAACATGTTAGTCGTCATGATATATCGGTTGAATGGTCTTAAAATGAATTCGGCAATATAACATTCGAGTTCTAACATGTTTTTTTTATCGTTAAATCAACAAAATGTTAATATAATAAGTATGCATTAGTTTTAACACGCGAAAATGTTAATATAATATGTATGCTTTAGTTTTAACACGCGAGCGCGCACGCACACAAATATATTCATGCGTACGCATGAGATCTGGGTTATGTTTTTTGGGAAATCTGTTGGGTTATGTAAAGAAAGTGACTAACTGAAGAATTTGATGTTCATAATCTGAACAATCTGAAACTCTGGACAAAGTACTTGGAATTGGCAGTGTTAAGTTCTCAAGAATGTTCTTATATTATTAAATGAGAGTACATCGTCATATATTATATTGTTGAAGGGGTTTTCGAGATATATTCTTTCATAATTGTTTCTTATTTTTAGGTAGATGTATCCCATAAAAGAAATTGTGATTGGAATTCTATAATTATTATATAATAATATTAAAAAAATTGTGATTGCTATAATTATTATATAATAAGGGGGACTACTCAGTTTCCACGTCCTTGCCGGACCAAATCTTACTAAGATTTGGGCGTGAGTTCAAATTCCATGTAAAATAATAAAAAAATGTACTATATTCTAATATTTCATATAATACAAGGTTTGGCTCTTTGCTAGGGGCTGCCTAGGTAGTTACTACATTTGGACACGCGGCCACCCATTATTTTAATTAATTTTAACGTTCAATTAAGTTAATATATCAAAATAATCTTTTTATTATATCAAATTACAAAAACATCCTTCAAACCCTACTCATCATCAATATCTCTTTCAATCTCTTTTTTTATCTCATCAATTCCATGGTTAAGAGCTCTGAAGCACATCCATTATAGTTCTTCAAATATGTATGAATTTCATTTTTTTGTCCACATAATTTTTTAATACAAATAATGATTAATTTTTTGTTTATAATAAAATGTATGCATATATATATGGCAAAACAGTTTTGTTTCTGTCAAATTGTTGAATATATTGACTTGATCATTGTCATGATTTTTCTATAATTTTAAGTTTTTTAAAATTAAGAATATCTTTAAGTTGAAATAATTGGATGATTTGCGATTTACTGCAATTGAAATATGTGTGAATTTTTTGAAATATTTGTGAATTCTTTTATTTGTATATATTAATGAAAGAAAAATTCGCGATAAATTTACTGCAATAAAAATATTTTGAAATTGAAATATGTTTGAATTTTTTTTATTTGTATGTACTAAAATTTGTATATTTATGTGTTCTTACTGATTGTTGAAATAATTCTTTTGCTGAGTTCTTGGAAACCATACAAACTTATCACATAAACTCGAGTTCTAAGATCTTAGTATGGAATTGATGGAATGTCACAGAGTTATGGTGAACTTGAACCGTCTCCGATGGAACCTCCTATGTTGAGTTAAATATTCTTAATATTAGATTTCAATTAATTATCAAATATTGAATGACACAAGTTTATAAGTGCATAATAATTAAGAACAGAGATTGAACAATGATTGTAAAGTAATTTATTTGAAATAATGAACAAAAATGTAGAGCAACGGCGGAGAAGAGGAATGAGGTCCATGCCATGAATCAGCCTCTTTATTTATTTATGTTTTCCTGATAACTAGTTAGACAGTAAAGAATTGGAGTAAATAATTTAGAATAAAAAATGTAATATATGATATTTCAGTTATACAAGACATAATGTAAAATGTTTCGTAAAAAAACTATTTTTAAAATTATGACTTTGAAATATGTTAAAATAATCAATTTCTCAATTAAAAAACTACGTTCTAAAATAGGACAATTACAAAAAGTGTGATAATATGACATAAGAATTAATAGAATTTGGTTAAGATTTTTTACCAAATGGTAAGGATAATAAGACCTTAAGACTTAAAAATCAATGTTTTCATAATCGGATCATTGATCAAACCGATATACATTAAAGTAACGGTTCAATCGGTCAGACTGGTTTAACTGTATGGTCTGATCGAAACACTGCTATATTATATAAAATATTAATATAATACAGTAAAAAATAAGTTTTTAATTATAAAAATTTTAAGTTTGCACATACAAAAATATTTACCAAATTTTAAAATCTAAACAACACAATACATATATCAAAATATAAAATGTAATTATATATATATTTTAAACAAAATATTACAAATAAAATAAGCTCTAATACTATAATAATAATATTTTTAACAAAGTTCAAAATCCAATAATCATATATTTGTATAAGAATGAATAAAATATAAGATATTAAATATATAAATAATTAAATTCTCTAAAAATTCTTCAAAATTTTTGAATTGTGAATGGAATCGATTATTTTTTACTGGTTCACTTCGACCAGTTCTTGATCGATTTGACTATTTTAACAGTTAAAATAATTTTTAAGTATGAATCAACCTGACTAGTTACCGGTTCCCCGTCGAACCGGCCGGTCCGATTCGATTTTGAAAACATGGCTTAAAACCCATGTGGTCTTGGTTTTAAGAGGTTGTTTGGCTCAACTTGTAATATGTTTGAGAACTTATAAAGCCTCAAAATTTGTTTGATAATTTTTTTACTATTAGTATAATAATTTAATTTTAATTATTTATTATAAGCTTAATAATATGAATTTTATCATAATAATTTAATTGATAATTATTATTTTAATATTATAAATATCCGTTGCCGTAATAATAATATCAATAATTATTATAATCGTGGTTAAAAAATAATATGTTAAAAATAATTATTGTATTATTTTATAATGTTATGTGTTTTGCTAATTATTATTTAAAAAATCTTATAATACAAAACAAATATAAATCTTTGAGATTCATTTTATCAAAACAATTTAACAATTTATTTTTAAAATAAGCTCTTAAAACAACTTATAAAACTCTAGAAACTTATAGATGTTTTTAATAAGTTTAGTTAAATCACCCTCTAAATCTCATTTACGTAGATAATAGTTAAATTAGATCAGAAATTCATCCAACTCTGTCGTATGAAAAGTGATACTCAGTGAAATTTAGGGTCTGATTCCAGTAAATGTCACTAATCCAAACGCATGTTTCGAATTTATCCTAAGTCTGAAATCACAAATAAGACCGTTAGAAGAGAACCGAGAGGATGTTCTGGTGTAGCCCCTCCGACGCTCAAGTCAGAGACCGAGGATATAAGTGGGAAGCAGCTAAGATTGCTGCTGAAAAATAATATAGTGAATATGAATGTGTTGGACACTCAAATCTGATATTTATAGGAGAATACATGGGCCTGTCATTAGCCTTCTACCTTGGTTGGGATGAGCTAGGGGTCCAAAATCTGATTTGGATCTGATCTTAATGGGGTCCATCCATGAGATATAAAAAAGAAAGAAGGAAAAATAACCCGAATTTTAAAGGATCAAAACAACAATATTTTTATGCAACATACGATTACGATCAAAATGTTTGAATTCAAGACTTCAACTTTTAATTAGATCTAAATGTTTGCCTTCTACTAAGGGACAGCTGCCCATTTTCAGATAATTATTTTTGAAATTTTTATTTCTTTGTTTGTCTGTTTTTTTTCCCTAGAAAATATATGAAATCGTTTTCTTTAAATCACAGTCTTGTTGTCATTGTCGGGAAGACTGATTTTTTGGACAGTCAATATTACTGCTAAATATGTCAGCCAATCAGAGCTTGAAATTATTGCAACAACTGATTAATGCCTTAACCTGCCACAGGAAAAAAAAACATCTATTTAGTTTGAATGGTATAAAATGATATTCCACGACACCATTTATTTAATTTTAATGCTAAACTAAATCATAAATATATTGGAATAAAAGCTTCTTTTTCCTAAAATAAGAATTTTAATTTGGTAAAAAATTAAGAAGGAAAAAAACCAAGAAATATGAATTTGGTTTTCCGGGGAGAAATACTTTTTTTTACTATTATATCCAAACAAAAAAATGATTAGATTTTATAAATATATATATATAAAAAAAAGGAAAAACTTTGCTTACAAGGCAAATGCTTATACATGTAAACTGAGCCAGTATTTATATAATATTAATATATTGAAAAATTATTCCTATGCATACGGGTCCACCTGGGTACCTAATCTCGGATCCAGACATGTACCCGATACGAGTTTGGAGTATCCAAAAACTTAATTTGAAATGCCTTTTATAAATGGACATAATTGGGCTGAATTTAGTGGACTAAAGCCCATTTATACTCCTATACCAGTTGAGTATTTCAAACATCAGGCCCAACGTTAATTTCACAGCTCACAAAGAAATATTTACTAACGTTTCAATATGATTTAATATTAAAATGGATTCGAGCAATTTTGCTTATGAGAATCATTCGTATTTTTCTAAGTACCGAAGAAGACATCAACGTGAATTGTAGTGATCCTCAAATCCAATTTTACGAAAATAGTTCAAAATTTTAGCTTTGCCCATACTTTCATCTCCTATTATTTGAAACACCATCGTAGAAGTATTGAAAAAGAAAAGAAGTCAAAACAACTCTGATTTGCCAAGAAAAGAATTCAAAACAAGAACATGAACTCTAACATCATTGATCCATCAACAAAAATGATGAAAGTTGATTTTTTCACATGCTAATTGACGAGTTGAAGTGGAAAACACCAAGTGACTGATATTAGTCACAAATAGTAAAGGAGGGCAAAAGTAAAGAAACTGTAAACATGGATAATTATGTCCGAAATAGTTCTG
The DNA here is from genome assembly GCF_025594145.1 of Primulina tabacum. Classification (NCBI taxonomy): domain Eukaryota; kingdom Viridiplantae; phylum Streptophyta; class Magnoliopsida; order Lamiales; family Gesneriaceae; genus Primulina; species Primulina tabacum. The sequence goes on from NC_134557.1 coordinate 7,204,034, forward strand.
ATAACTGGTAGCAAGTTGGTTTACTATAAACCAAGATTCTGAATCACCATGTCGAGAAAGTACTTGAAGAGGGGAAAGGGGAGGAGTGAACTTGGCAGCGAGACAACAGCGTGTCTATAAGAAGAAGAAATCATGGTAAACAGTCTTAACAAAGTGGTTAGTTTAACAAAAAAAGGTATATGGTGTAGGAGATAGTGATCATCATTAACAAATGAGACGTCCTATTTCTGTTGTTTCTTCCACAACACTCCAAACCTTCTGAACAAGTTGGCATTTTTCTTCTTCAATATATCTTCATCGATATCATCTGCATAAGTAGAATTAATATTTCCCATTCGGGGGCTGCAGTTGCTGTCCATTGATCCTGTTAACTCCGTGAAATGTCTGTTGTTGTTACCTGCTGAAAGCATTGCTGTTGCTGCCTCTGCTGCCTTCCTCCACTGATCTGACTGAACAGTTGGCCTTCTTAACTCAGTTTCCATCTCTGCATTTGCTGCTTGTGCTGCCTCCAGCTGCTCAGCCATTTGTGCCGCCCTTCTGTTGCTCTTCTCAACTTCCTCCGTCATGTACGTGATCTTTATAAGAGCCTGCCTCTCGGCAGCTCCCGTTGACTTGAGATCATAAACAACTTTAGCACTAGCTTTACAATGGCTGATGTTCTTGATTTCCATTCTCAAAGTTTCATTTTCCCCAGATGCACTCAGCCACTCTCTCTCTTTATCCACTATCAGGGCTTCGATACTTTCTACACCTGCCTTAGATTTTGCGAGCTCCAACTCAAGTTCATTTCCTCTCACTCCGGATAGCATCTTCTCGAATTTTAGTGTCAAGACCTCATTCTCCTCGCTTATACCTTGTAGCTCGGTTTCTTTATCAATCAGGTTAGCCTTTAACTCTTGAATTTCAAATTTAGATTTCCTCAGTGTTTCCTCGAGTTCAGTTTCTCTCTGAATTGATGTAGATTTTACAAGTTCCAGCATTTCGACCGTATTTCTCATCTTCTCTGTGTTTTGAGCTTGTTCTCCATCGTATCTTATCTTAGCAGCTTCTAAAGCTGAGCTTAATTGTTCAACTTCAACTTTCACAGAAGCAAACTCTGCCTCAATGGATTCTTCCCCGGTTCTGTTTCTCACAATTTCAGACTCACTATCTTCCTTTTGATTTTGAAAGTCTCTATTACAAATATCAACCTTGAGTTTGCTCACAAGTTCTTCCAAGAATTTAACTCGGGCCTTCGACTGGCCAAGCTCAGAAGCTACATCCTCATATGCTTCCGTTGTCTTATGTCCATCGGACCTAAGTGTTTTCACTATTATTTTGGCAATTTCAAGCTGAGTCAGAGTTTCTACTCCTCGCTTTTGTGCATGTGTTTCAGAATCTTTGCATTCTTTTAGCTGTTTCTTCATGTCTTCGACGAGTAAGTGAGTCTCTCTCAAGTGTTCTTTCAGTGCATCAAAATCTTGTCGTGTAGATTCTGAATCTTTGGTCTGAGTTGCTTCAGACTCGGAGACTATTTCAAGCTGGAATTTAAGTTGTTTCGTGAGAACCCGAATTTTCAGCATTTCAGCAGCAATGCAAAACTCCAGCAGAAGTTAATATTTCCAGCAGCTAGCAATATTCAGTAGCAATGGAAAATTCCAGCAGAAGCTAACAATTCCAGCATCAGCTAATATTTCAGAAGTTGATATTTTCCAGCAGATAGAATTCCAGCAGCAAAAGAACGAGATTCCAGCAGACAGTTACTAATCCAACTCATGACTTGTAACTGAAGCATTTAAAATGGAATAAAGACTGTTAAATGCAGATTATGACCATTAATAGGGAGTCTAACAGTCAGATTTTGGTCTATAAATAACACCCTCAAGTATCTGAATTGGTGTTACACAAATCTTGAGATTATTACTTAAATTTTCGAGCTAAGAGAGTGCCTTGTTCGAGCTGTAAAATCCAGTAGCGAGAGCAACCAGAATTCCTAGTAGACTTCAACCGAAACTCTAGCAAATTACTGTAAGTGGGCTTATATATAAATATCTTGAAATCCGTTTGATAATTCTGTTTTAAAGCTCAGTTTCTGTATGTTTGATTTCTGAAATATGATTTTGAAGCACTGAAACTCCCTAGTGAACTAATGTTAGGAATATATATTCTGAATATGTCTGAATTCTGATTCTGATTCTAGCCTCACCCCTTAGAGGAGAGAACATATAGAGGACTGATATCAGTTTAGCCATGAAATTCACTAACGTGCTCAGTGCTTACTAATTCTGATTTCTGTTCTGAAACCTGTGATATCTTAATTCTGATTTCTGTTCTGAAAATACGAGTTTTCTGTATATTATTGTATTACTGTTTCTGTTAAAAACGATTTCGAAAACTGGGAGTTATTCTTGCCCCTGCTTACTGAGTGACAATCATATCACTCAACCACCAAACCCATATCAGATAAGAACGAGGAAGAAAAGTTAGAAGAAGGAGCAGATTCAATTCTGGGGCTGGTGAAGAAGACCGTTGTTTATCAGTTCTAGTTTATGTTTATTCCGCTGCATTTGTTAAGACGTCGTTATATTTGCTTTTACATTTCCGCTGTAAAACATTTGGCATTTCCGCTGTATCAGACATTGAATTATTCAGTAATTATGAATAAAAAGACTGGTTTCTGAATTTTGTACTTCTGAGACTTGTTGTTGTCGAATGTAAATTTGAGAGCAATGCCGATGTCAACCAATCCCCGTCCCAGAACGTGACACTGCAGCTTGAAAGGATTCCACAAGAATCGGACTCGATCGAAGCTATTTTCGATATAGAGCCATAGCTGAGCAGCTGATTTTACAATGTAGTCACCATACGGACCGCTCCAATTTAGTAAATCTAAGAATATTTTTTCCCTCAACTTGTCATTTCGAGCAACACTTGGGTTATCTGATCTTTATAGCATTTTTTTATGTGTGCATATATATGATTTCATGGGAAGAAGGATCAGGAAAAAGTACAGCAGTCTTATTTGGGTTTAGAAAAGGGGAAATAGATATTCATAATAAAATATTTTGTGATGTACTTTTCGTATCGTATTTGTATCCATTTATTTAACTCACCACGTACATTATGAACATTTTTTTGACCTGGGAGCCCGGAAGTTACTTTAAGATGATATCGGTCTAGATTTTCAAACTAATACAATAATCTATAAATTATGTTAAAAAAGTAAATAGTTTTTAATCATTGATCGAATGCTCACCTACTCCATCAACTCAGATACCAATTTTAACGGTGATGTGAAAATTTCATATAAAATCTAACTGTTATTTACACAATTGGGATTTGAACTCAAGATTATATAGTCTTGAAACTCGCCCTTGATTACAGGCTTAGAGAACTTTATACATGCAAAAATTTGTGTGAGACGGTCTCATGGGTCGTATTTTGTGAGACAGGATATCTTATTTGGGTCATCCATGAAAAAATATTAATTTTTATGCTAAGAGTATTTCTTTTTATTGTGAATATCGGTAGGATTGACCCATCTCACAGATAAAGATTCGCGAGACCGTCTCACAAGAGACATACTCCTTTATACATTAAGAATATCTTAAATGTTGGTGTTGGTTCATTTTATAGGAAGAAAATATAGCATATAAGATCACTCTTTTTACTTTTTTTTTTCATTATAGAACAACAAAGATTGTTTTTTTTAACACGTATTGCATGTGTCAACTCAAACTACCAAAAATTAATTCATATTGCAATACTAAAGTAAATTATCACATTATTGAATTTTATTAAAAATTAAATTGAATATGGATTTTATATTTAATTCATTTCGCAAAATATTTATTTAAAGTCTTTTTGTTTAATTTTGATCTTTCATTCTTTTATCTTTTTTTTTTTCTTTCTGGTTTTCTTTTGGCTCCTTTAGTGATGAATAGTAATAACTTGTATCATTTGGTATCTCAATCTTTTGATCTTTGTGTTCTTTTTTTGCTAGAGTTGCGTCTCTCTTTGGGTTGGTTTATGTTTTCCTTTTGTGCTTTTGCATTCCTTTGTCGGTGGAAGTCTTCATTTGCTTCAATTCATTTTTCATTTCTATCACACTATTTATTTTATGCGATTTATGTATTGCAAATAGCCGATTTGAATGTTTGACTGTCATTAAATACACATATTATTTTGTTAAATTATTTTATGAAATGAAATTTCATGATTTATATCATTAAATAAAATTAAATAACTTAATCAAATTTCATTATTTATTACATGTTGGAAGAAATCTTTCACGGGTACTTCGATCAACAATGTGGCAATATCTTTAAATAAAGTTGGTCTTGCAAAATGCTCATTTTCTTGAACCAATAATGTCAAACAATATCTATATATTGTGTCTTATATTATTATTTTTTGGATTTTCAATTGAACCCTATGTTAAATTATTTGTTACATTAATTTTTGAAATTATACTGATTTTGATTAATATACTTTGGCAACTATCTTCATATATAGTTGTTTTGATTATAGCTCTCATATAGTTGTTGCATGTCCCGTAACACGATTTTTATGTAATAATAACTTACGATTAAAAAGTGTATCATCATTTTTTAAAGTAAATTGTTCATCATGCTTTCATCTCTGCTACTTCGTTACAATAAAGGTTGAATAGAATTTTCGTTGTTGCAAATGATTGGAGCTGTGTTATATATAAAATATTTTACTCCATTATATAGTATATATTTTTTGTAGATAAAAATTTTGTACCAATTTTAATATGGTCCTTAAACGTCCGTACTTTTTATTTTAAATATGTACACTAAATTTTTTAACATGCTGAATACTAAATAAAATTCAATAAAATCTGTACACTAAATTTTCCAAGCATGCATCAAACTTGAACATAAAATTTAATTTAAAAAAGCCTTTAAAATATTTTATTTCTAAATGCACAAAAATATTTATCCAAGAATTGCAATTCCAAATAAAATACGAAATGTATTTTTCTCTTATGTCTATAAATCATTTTTCTTGTACGCTGAAAAACTCGTATTAATACAATGAACATAATTATCGAATCAGAGGCGTTACAATGGACATGATAAAAATTATATGATACTGCAATATACTACATGTCTTTGAAAAATATTTGGGCATAGATAATACAATAGTCAAAATAAAAATAATCATTCATTAGTAACAATAAAAATTACTAATATAGTCGATGGAATCCTAAGCTGCATACTTATAACGAACTTATACACTCGCATACTTATTAAAATTTCATAATTTTAGGTTTGAAACCAATATGTTTTAGTCATTATCCTAATTCCAACGAACCCTGGGAAAGCAAACAACTCTGCATGGTCCCATTGTGACATCGATCGAGTTTGAAAGCCAATAGTACTTTTTCAAAGAAAATTACAGGATTTATAGCCCTTTCCTTTGCCTATAAATACCATTCAATTTGTGTAGCATGCCAATCAAAGGAACTCCCTCCAATTAATATAAATTCTATTTCTTGGATTCCATCTCTATTATCAACAATGGAGTTTACTAAATCAACACAAACAACAGTTGCTGCGCACTCGCTCCGGTCGTCTCCTCCCCATTCTGTAATTCTAAGCCCATGTGCTGCTTGCAAGATTTTACGCAGACGATGTGTCGAGAAATGTATCTTGGCTCCACATTTCCCTCCGAATGAACCACTAAAATTCACTACGGCTCACCGTGTGTTTGGCGCGAGTAACATTATCAAGTTGCTGCAGGTATATATATTTTTTATATTGAGTACTTACACAAACATTTCTAAAAATTAAATATTCAGCCCGAATTATTTTTTTTAATAAAAAAACTGAAACATTGGACAAATTCTTGAATTATTTATTACAGTACATTCCCGAGCGACAAAGAGCTGATGCAGTGAGTAGCATGGTGTATGAAGCCAATGCAAGACTTAGAGATCCTGTGTACGGATGCGCAGGCTCAATCTGCCAACTCCAAGAGCAAGTCAGTCTACTCCAAGAACAACTAGCCAAAGCACAAGCACAGCTTGTCAACATGCAATGCCAATACACCAACCTCAAGGCCTTCATTTGCATGGAAATGACACAACCGGTTCGCGTGATATCGTCGGACGATCAGCCATCGTTCGATGATGTTAGTGACAACCTAAATAGTTTCGAGACTAACTCGAGCAGCTTCCTAGATGAAAACAACAACAATGATACTTTGTGGGAGCTCCTCTCCACATGAGAGATCAAGTTTCACATGATTCAAGATTTTGAGTCATATTGGACTTCTATGGGATATTGTGTTCTTGTATAATTAGAATAAAGATCAAAATCCTGAATTGAACTATTTGGATTGTATTATCGTACTACAAGGGAGAATGTTAGAGAAAAAGTTTATAGTTAGGTAAATCTAATAATTTCCAATGATCATTATTCTAAAGCAAAGACATGTTCTTGCCTCCATGTTATTTTATCATTTAAAAGATGAGACACGTCATAATCTAAGTCTCATCTCTTGCTTTATTCGTTGAACTCGTAACTACTTTTTGGTTACCTACTAATTCATGTCTTCGTCATCAACCTTTCTTCTTTTCTTTCTTTCTTTCTTTCTGAATTATGTGTCGTTTTTTTTTCTTTCGATTTACTAGTTCATTTTCCTCTCTTTTCCGATTATTTTTCATTTGGTCTTTCGTCTATCTTGAATTTTTTTTGCTATTTGTTAATATGTATCTGACTTTTTTTTGGGTGTAAAATAAGCTATATATTTTTCTCTTTGATCTTTTTTTTTTTTTTTGAAATCTTGTGAAAACACTTGTCATATTATATCCAAGTAAATAAAATCGATAGTCGATAACATTTTGAATAAAAGGTCCGGAAAATTTGAATTCTTTTTTTCTCGGGGGTTGTTTGTTTGATTGTTTCATTTTTCCATCCAACTACTAAAAAAATTCGATGAGGAAAATGGAATCAATTGTTTGACCAACAACCTTTCTTGCTCCCATTTCTTTAGGCAACGTGGAGTACTTCAAAATTTTAGCTTGATTTCCATGAAATTATAATTAACACACACACACACACACACACACACACATATATATATATATATATATGCATCGTATTATGGATTGTAAAATAGAAATATATTGTTACAATTTTGTTTTATCTCATTGATACTGAAAGAAATATTTTATTCTTTTATTCTTTTGCTAAATTGATATTATTAATTTAAGATTTTGACTTTCTAAATTATCAAATCTTGCTTGATTTAATTCTAAATGATAATATTTTGGTTTACTTATTTGTAGATTATGAGATCTTGCTTGATTTAATTCTAGATGATAATAACTTGATTGATTTATATCTAGATATTATATGATTTTTTTAATATGATTTTTATCTCCAAGATATTTTATCCATGTTTAAAAGAGTGCTATCCCTAATGAAAATATTATTTCTATATTTTCTAGGACTATTTTATGGATGGATTTTAGGTCAAGCAATGATTATATATATGAAGAACTTCACGGCCGCAAGAGTTGGAGAGAGTTGGACTGGGGAGCTTTTCACATAGAAGAAAATATAAGAGTCCAACATATATTTGCTCTGCAGTTTTTATGTGATCGGGTGGTCACTTTATTGTGCAGGCTGAAGTTGTGTGTGATCGTGTGATCACTTTGTTGTGGAGAGGATCAGCCGGAGGTTTTCGGAGTGTACGTAGAGGTCGGCACGAGAGTTCTTGCATAGAAGAAATATACGAGAGCCGAGCCTATTTTGATTAGACGTTTTCGTGTGATCGGGTGATCACGTTACAGCGTAGGAGAGCTGATGGATTTTTCTGAACACATACAGAGTTCAGATATTGAAGATTTTCGTGTGAAGAATTTGGATGATCGATTCACAGATTTTGTGTGTTGCTGATTGGTGTTACCAACACTCAAGAACAATACTGACGCAGAGTGTTGATCGAAGAGTGGTTTCGTTTGGTTTTAAGCAATACGTGTTTGTTTTATGCATCTAGATTTGATTTGTGTTTTTGATGCATATTTTAATTCCTTGGAGTGTCAAGGAATTTAATTTTGTTATTTTCACCAGTATTGTTTTGGTGTAAACGATTTACATATTTTTCTAATAAAATTTTTGCCATGAGGCATCGTACAAGTATTCGTACTTGTGCATAATTTAAATCTTGTGTTAATTTATTAAAGTTTTATTTGTGTGTTAATAATTAATTTCCGCTGCATTTTGTGTGCTCGTGTTAACAACATCAGAGCACAACACTAACTTCTGATACACACATTATAATATTTTAATTTATTTACTGTATGTTTATGAGCAACATTCCTTTCAGATACACACAAGTTTATACATACATACATACATACATCTTTATATTTGATTAGCTATGTACGTTTAATACATGTGAGACTTGCTTTTAAATCCCTGGCAATATAGTTAATTGTGTGTTCAGTCTTTGTCAGACCGATACTTTCTTTGTAATATCTGCTTCACGCCAAAAATATTTATGCACTCTGTGGGTCCATAATTATTTTTTCGGATGAAATTCGATACAAAACATCAAAAATCTATCAGAACAAATTATTTTAGATTTGATACAAAAGATAAAATTTTGAGTATATACAATTGAAACAACTATATTAATATCAACTTACCACACTTGTTTGTGCGCTCAAATATTATATATTAGTACCCGATATTTTATACTGAAATGTCATATATAAATATCACATATTCAATTTTTTGTATCAATTTATATCCGAAAAAACACATGTCATTAATACCAAAATTTGTTATTAATGTTTGCGTATTCAAAAATCATATATTTTTGTCAATCTGAAATAATTAGTACTCAAATATCATATATTAATATCAGATTTTCAAGGTTTTGTACTGAATTTTCATCCGAAAAAGACGTGTCATTAATATCAAAATTTGTTATACATGTTTGGGTTTCAAAAATCATATATCAGTGTCAGGTCAAAAGCATTTATTTCTGAAAATTCATATATTTGTTCCAAATTTTCAATGTTTTGTATCGAATTTTATCCGAAAAACACATATATGCTCAAGGAGTGCATAAAATTTTTTTGGTTAAGCATAACTGCAAAAAAAAAAAAAAAAAAAGATTTAATAAGGACTCAACAAACATTTAACTATTGGAACGACGATTTATTTATCCTTGGCTCATGTTAAATTCAAAATAGTTATTTTTAAATTTCCTGTAATCAATCGATCAATATAAGGATTATTTGCTGTCTTGCAGTTGCGCATATTTATAAGATATATAAGCGCTTATTCCAAGAAAACCAAGCAAGAAAATAACTTCAAATCATGGACATGTTATCGATACAAAAGAAATAAAAATCATTTCAAATTATCGTAAACTTTTGAAAATCAACAAATTGGGTTACAATAAAACATTTTCTACACGTCCTAGTACATACTTTTGTCCGCTATCGTGTAATGTCGTATGAAAGGACCAATATAATAGAATATACTTCACTTTATATATATATATATACATAAATATATGAATAATTAAATATCTACAATATACTATAGATAGACATGTGGTGATGTACCTTCAATTTTAGAATGAAAATGAAAAGTTGGAAAAATTAAAGTTGAGGCAAGTGTTAGAATATTTTTTTAGAGGAAAATTTTTGCTTTATCTTGGTGTTTTGATTTGTGACAATTTTTTCTCAAGATACAACAACTCTTTCTTAAAATAACAGCACTCTAAATTGTTAAAATAATAAACACACAATTTATGATACTCTTTTTTGTAAAGAAAGAAGTAGAAAGGAAGCAATATGAACGTAATCTATGCATAAATTTGACAATCAAAATTTCTTTGTTGATGTCTCTGATCACATGCATCCATTATTTGGGACATGTTTCATGCAATATATGTCTCCTTTTCCAAATAACTTATTAAAATCGTCAAAAGACATCATTTGAATACAATGTACCATGATAAGTCACAATTTTGCTATTATGCGTCGCCAGGCGCCCTGGAAATTCCAGGTCACAAGTGCTGAGACGACGCCTCCCTTGTCGTTTGAGAAATTTTCTCGTAGCTTTTAAGCCACACATTTGAACGTTATTATTTGATCGATTTTTTTTATTTTTCTTTTGTTTAATTTCTATTCATTAAATTAAAATATTTCAACAAGACATGCATACATGCATTACATTTTATATATATAAATTTTGACTTGCTCTGTCACGTAAAATTAATGAATTGAGTTGATAATATTCTGTCCCATCAAAATAAAGGTAAACTACCTAGCGACATTGTTAGAATTAAATTTATTGTGGAGATGCTAAGGAAAAACCAGTAGATGTTGGATTAAGTACAAAACCAGTAGAACCAGTAGATGTTGGATTAGTTCAAAACCAGTAGAACCAGTAGATGTTGTAAACCAGAAGTACTTATATCGCGCTAAAACCTGCTTAAATAATTTCTTAGCTAAAACCAGAACTAGAAGGATACAAAATTCGAAATATACACTAACAGAATCTTGCGTATCTCAAAGTCTCTAAATATTACCGTTGATCTATTAACGTGATACCAGCATTTATTGCTTCATTAAATGCCATTAAATGCTATACAAGAACATTCAAGACGGTATACCATTTTTGGTATGAACTGCGACTGATTACTTTTGATGTATTCTGCAGGGTCCATTTTAAGCAATAAAGCTGAACCACCAAAAAGAAAAGAACCGTTCAGTTTTTGAACGTTGAATAGAGCCTATATATGGAGATGAAGGATTTCGTGAAGTAACACGCAGCATTGAACAAAAATCTGAATTGAAAAACATCATTCGAGCATTGTTAGAACTTTCAGTTATCTAAAGAGCTCAAACACTAAAAAAAGCAGCACACGCTTCATTGCATACTCTTGATCATTGAGATCATATTGTGCTAGCTATTTTTCGTTATATCTTCTCAAGCTATTCACTTCACTATTTCATTGATAGAAGAATTTGTAACTGAAAAAGAGTCTTTTCCAGAACTTGAGATCATTCAAGAAGTTGAGTTGTAAAGCTAAGAGTTTCAATAGGCGAAGGGTAAGTCCTGTTGAAGTGGGTGTGTACAATTGTTGTGCTGTATTCACCAAAGTCTTTTAGTGATACCTTCTGGAAACAGAAGAAGGGGAGACGTAGAAGATTCATCTTCGAACTTCCAGAAACAAATCTTGTGCTATCTACTGCTTTTCGACTTTATTATTTTTCACCCACTAACCAACAGATCGTTTTCCGCACATTATCTTGTGATCTGCTGGTCTTTATACTTGAACAAGAATCGTTAAAATCTCTAACAGGATTTTAGCACATCATTCGAAAAAATTTAATAAGTTGGCCATTGAGTTTATTCAAGCTCCTTCTAAACTCAACCCGATCCTCAACAGACATTCAACACAAAATTGGTCTCCCAAAATGGAGAGTCACATGCTATAATTATCGCAAAACATTTAAATTGGCCGGATAATTAAATTGCATGTTTTTTTTAATATTTATTTGTTTGTTTATACTCTGTATAAATGGAAGCACATTTCAATATTTCACGCGATATACCTTGGTTGTCCACACTTGACAGGGCAGGAGCCAAGTATGAAATTGATTTTATATAATTTGTGGCATTGTTATTATTTTATTTTTATATTTGAAATTTAAAAAAAAAACGATGTCCGGACAATCTTAGCATACTTATATTCTGTCTTCGACTTTGGAATATGTGCTATTTAAACAGCTGTTACATGTTCATTTAACAACATTTATCAATTAAATAATTTTGATGGAAACTATTTATCAAGGTTCTAAAAAGCGTGAAGTGCTCCGAAGCGCGGATGTCGAGCTCTAAATTTTTCAAGCTTAAGCGATATTAGCACATGCTTAAGCGTGAAAACGCGTTTTTTATTTTTAGTGCAATTGTAATTATCTCAAACCAATAAATAAATAAAATAATACATAAATATGATAAATTTAAGTCTGATACATTAATTCTCATATTTATAAAAGCATAAAAATCTCAAAATTGCAATCTTTATTTGTTTTTGCAACTAGACCACATTGAAAAATGTTAAATATTTGTCAAATTATTATCACACATGCTTAATCATAATTAAAATTAAAAAATAAACATCTAAATTATAAACCTAATTTATTATTTAAAAATAAAAAGACATACCCAATAAAAAAATAAAAAATAAATAGATACGATTAATTGTGATTAAGCACACTTAGTTAAACGCCTTAATTACGCTTAATTCGATCAAACTACCGTTTAATCGCTTTTTTTTCGCTTTTCTCCGAAGCGGCGCGTTTTTCTCGAGCTTCAAGCTTAAACGCGCTTAAAGCGAGCTTTTTAGAACACTGCTATTTATTGCGTTTTTTCAGTCCTAAATAAATCATTTAACTGAGTAATGATCTCTGGATGAATTAAGATAACAGAACAATTTCAAAAAGACAAAAAATTAAATTTCTATACAACATTTTTGAAAAAAAAACCCACAATTTCTAAATCTTGTTTGATTCATCGACATAATTATACAAAAATTCAAATACTGGATTAGAGTATTGACAGCGATTAGCCATCTACTTTGATTGGAAAATTAGACCACACTCTGTAGGAGAAAAAAGTATTGGTATATATAAATAAATTGAATAGACCGAAAATAAATTATATGGTCGGCAAAAATTTATAAAAGAATATTGTAAAAAAATCATATTTATTTAAACATAACTAATTTTATCGATTTTTTAAAAATAATTAATAATATATTTATATATATAGGACCAAATGCTTACCGCTTTACCAAAAGTTATAGCTAATGGTAATGGTGCAACTCAAATCTTTTAAACCGCACAGCAGCTCAAGCACTACGGTTCGATCGCTCTACCAAGCATGGATAATTATTGCATCCAACAATCTCCCTCCCAATAATTGCATTCCTTGCAATCAATGAGAATCGAACACATGACCTTGGTTCTGATACCAATTGTAAGACCGAGTATTTGCCGCTTTACCAAAAGCTATAGCTAGTGGTAATGGTGAAACTCAAATCTTTTAAACCGCACAGCAGCTCAAGCACCACGGTTCGATCGTTCTATCAAGCAGAGACAATTATTGCACCCAACAATATATATAGGTGACATTAATTACACCTCATTTAAAACACATTCAACCATGTTTTTAAATACAAACTACGCATAAAAATGAAATAATTTTAGTTTATATACTTTTAGTTTTTTTTTTTTTTAAATGATATACTTTTAGTTATATGTCAAAAGATTTGACAAATACCAAATTATTATTTGTATTTTTGTTCATATCATCTGACTTTTAGGACGTGGGGATAATTTTACCAAATTAATATTAATTTATCTGTTTCCCGTAGATTACACATAACTATTTTAATTCTAGTCGTCGTAAAAGTTGATCAAACGTGATATGAAACAAAAGACGTAAGGTAAGGTCTTGTTCTTCGAACAGAAGACATAATATGTAATATCTGACATTAAATAGTGGATTGAATTCTCAGTTATATATTATATGGTATTTTTCAAAAAGTTTTATTAAAACATGGTGTTTTTTTGATAATTCTTGTACAGGCGGAGGACACAAAAGTTATATTGTATATATATATATATATATATATATGAATATATATTTTGGTATTCACATATTACATATATATTAATATATATAAATATAAATTATTAATATTATTTTAATTTTATTATATAAAAAATAAAATCATATATTTACTATGTTAGTAATAACTTTTTTTAATAAAGTTTTTTTAAATCCAAATTATTTTTACTTTTCTCATTTTATTATCTAAAAAAATACTGTACTTGGTTTTTATTGTTATGATAATTTTATTTTTAATTGCATTAATCAAAATATTTTTCCAATAATTTTTTTTATCTAAATATAAGTACATATAACAGTATTTTGATGAATTTTTTTATTTTAAATTAAATCTAAATGATTTTTATTTAAATGTAATGGTGTAAATAAATTGGACTAATTCTTTGTAGTTAATAGTATTTTAAATTATTTTTGGGGTCTTAAATGCAAGAAATGTCATCACGTAAGAAATATAGATAATGTTTGTTTCTTTTTGTGTTAAAAATTCCTACCTTTTCCAGAGAAAGCCCCCATGCGATGACCTGGACATCTTCTGGAAGCCCCATAGGAAGAAGCATCTCCGGTCTAAACATGCCCGAGTTTCCAATTTCGACCCATTTCTGTAAACCTTCATGATAACTGTGAAACAATTTCAGTTAGACTATTTTCCAAAGTAAAGTTTTAGCCACTTGGGATGCTTCGGTTCTGACCTGAAGATTTCCATGCTGGGTTCGGTATATGGATTATATGCAGGTTTGAATTTAAGCTTGGACATTCCTAAAATGGACAGATGGAAGAATCATACTCAGCAATCATGTTTGAATGAAGAAACTGTTACAAAAACAACACGTTTTTCAGTTAACAAGAGTTTTTATAAGAACTGATGTTTGATTGGATTGTTACTCCTAAAAAACAAGTAAAAAGCCCAAGTAAAGAAGCCAAAAAATGTAGCTTTTACTTCTCTTTAAATTATTTAAAAAATCTCTATCATATACAAAGCATAAAACTACAACTTATTTAAAAAAAACACATAAATATGTTCTGCTTGTGAGTGTTTTTAAAGCCAAGTACTTCTGTGTATCGCTCTTATTTTGTTCATTAAACGTTAAGCAACCTTATCTTGTCAAATCTACTTCAGTGTTGATACAATTCTATAAAGATCAAACACGTTGAACAGTACTAGGTATTTACCAAGACGAGAAAAGAAGTCGTGCAAAACTCCAATCAAATGCCCAAGGGTAAGTCCGCGATCACATATTAAGCCTGCCAACCGTAAGACAGTTTGAAAGTAAGCATAGAAAAAAGTGAAAACTACCACTCAGCCAAAAGAAACAAACATTATCTATATACTCAGAACAGCAAATATAACTGGCACAATTCACATCTCAATTCAAAGAAAATACAATCTAACTAGATAGCAAAGCCATGAGTTTATAGAAAGGGAATATTCCAGTTTACAGAGAACTCACAGACACGCATGATCATACGTGATTTGTTCCTGTCCACAATCTTATGAAGTTTAACCAACTGCTTGGAATCCAATCAACAAGTTCGGGAATACATTCCAGAACACATGCATAGCATATATGATGCCTAATGTAAACATACAGGAGTAGAACTGTAGAAGGGTCAAAGAAGAGCTGAACATTTAAAGATTGTTACTCACCTCACCATTTTGAATTTGTATAAGCAGACCCCTCACTTTGTCATCAACATGGTCGACCTAAAACAAATCGCCAAAGCAAGAATAGTTCAGCATTACAAGAACTATCATTTGTTTTCACAAATAAACAAGTTCTCACGCGCGCAAAGTCACATCTATTCGTCTAAAACATTTCTAAAAGCTCAGATTCAGTGGGGATTACCTTTCGTGACACCTGCAACTTTCCCATCTCTATCCATTTGTTTTTTATGGCCTGTTGGCTGCCTATTTTGACAGTGGAACACTTTCACGGCATCAAAGACTTGCTGATCTATATGTCATTTGCAAAACTTCATCGTAAATGGAGAAATTACCATATTTGTTGGCATGGTGCTGAGATTGAGGGCAGCTGGAAGGTTGATTTCTTTCTTTGATATTTACAAGTGAAGCACAATAACGTCATGCCTGATCTGATTTTTCCCATCTTTATTTTTTACAAATAGAGTAGTATTTTAAAAAAATTAAAGTTTTTTTGTTTGTTTTTGTTTTACCATTATACCCACTTACATATAGTTTGATAATTTACTAAAAAATGAAAATCTGATATCACAAAAAAAAAAAAAAAAAAAGGGTAGGTGGTATGACATAATCTTCTGTAGTGGAATATTGTCGCTGCATTCATTGCAATGATCAATGCGACCAAAAAACTAACGCTTGCGGTGATCTGTTTTGTTGGATTTCTTTCCCATTTTTAGATTTCAAAGAGTAAAAGAAAATATTATGATTCTTGTCAATTAATATTATTTTCATTATGTATATATATATATATGGAGCAATAAATTTAAAGGTTCTTTGGGATTCAGTCCTCCGAACATATGTTATAATTTAGTTATCATGGTATCTGAAAAACTTAGTTCTAATTCTATGTTCTGATATGTTTTTTTTATTTCAACTCTTTAGAGTTAAAAATTCGAATATTATATTACATATATTCAATTTAAGTTGATTGATATCCGATTTAAGTTACTTAATATCTGAAATGTATGCATTTCTATCATATTTTTAATAATATATATATCATATTGTTCCAAAATAGTGTTGACATTCAATATAAAAATTATAATGTGATTCACTTGATACTTGAAATTTGTATATTTTTGTGATAGTCTCAATGATTTGTATCTATATTTATTGTTTGTGTTTTCGTGTCTTACATATTATATAAATAATATATAAATTAAAACTTATTGATACTAAACCCTTAAAATTATGTCACGATTTCAACTATCTATACGTATTTGGACTAAAAAAATGATGAAATTGAAATGAAAAAAACACGTAGAAACAATTCAAACTGAGTTTTCTGTTATATGTAGACAAGCAAACATTAAGAAAAATTAAACGTAGATATTTCCAATTTTTTAATACTATTTTCACTGCAATTTTATTGGGAGGAATAGCAGCAAGTTAACGGCCGTTAGCCCCCCGTGCACGGCGGACCCCACCACGACGCCACCGCCGCTGTCATCAATCCCATCACCCTCATAATCGCAAAGCCAGTATTGACGATGTGGCATAAGCCTGGCCCTTGATTCAGTGCCCAAGCTTGCTTTTTTTACCTACTGGCTCAAGAACATTGCAGTTCGGACCCCTACCTCTGTCCATTAATGACAAACAAAAACAACTCATGCAAATATTATAGACTACATAATATATAAATAATCAAGAAAACGGCGTTTGATTGTCGATAGCTTGGCTGTCCATTTCATACATATGTACGAATACAATGGAATAGTTGCCAGAAAACCTCGTCTACTTGTAATCGTATTTGAGTATAAGCTTTCATTATAGCGTGTGAAAGCTTGAAACTGACGCCGCTGTGGGATTTTCTTTCGGAACCCATCTGTCGAATTCTGTTAATGTCTGAGGTCAACGAGTCAACGGCCTGGAGACCGGAATTTACGAATGTTCTTCTTGACGATGGTGTTGGACAAAATGGTTACGATTACAGCTCATCCGGAGTGGGTGGAAGAGCTCCGGCCGGGGTTGCTGGAGATTGGAGGTTTCAGGTGGCCGAGTTTGCGAAAGGGGCTGCGGAAATGAGTGTAGAGTTCGGGAAGGGATTGAGGGATGTGTTGAAGCAGAGCTTGTTGCGGGATGATTCTTTGATAATGAGAAAGTTTAAGGGGCCATGTATCAAGATTTGTACGAAATTGAGGTATTTGAATCGGTACCTGCCAGAGGATCGTGACCCTTTTCATGCTTGGAGCGTGATCGCTTGTGTCTGGATCCTTGCTCTTGCAGGTGAGTGTTGGTACGGTGTGAATTTGCTCTTGCTTTGTGGGATTTTATCGGAATTCTGTTTCTTGAATGGGACTGTGATTCTTATACAGTGAATTTACCACAAATTTGATTGCACGTTTGAATTAATGTGGAAACTAGCATGTTTATTTTTCAGGAATTGCTGTTGTGAACTCTAAACGAGCATCACTTGTTGTGTAGTTCCTGACGATGTCTTATTTGGTTGTGAAGTTATAAAAGAATGCTGGACAAATTGGGAGGAATCCATGTATCTAAGTGCGCTGATTCTTTTAAGATTCTGGCGTTTTGCAAGATTCTGGGGATAGGATGCACAAAACACATGGAAGGAGTTGGTCTGATTGTAGCAACTGTTGTTATTTCAAGATCTTGTAGTTCCAAGATCCTAAATTGGATTTAGTATCTAGCAATGTATAAGATCTTGGAATGAGGATTCAATTAAACTAAAATAGTGATGGGAAGTCTATTCAAAGCTCTTTTGAAACATGTGACTTTCTTGTTGTTTCGTTGTCGATCTTCTCTTGTAAATTTTTAGATTCCCATAGTTTCCCTCGGAATGAAAGGCGCAATGGGCTTAGTTGACTGGGGACATGGTGGTCGATAAAAACTAAACCCAAGTTTGCAAAATTTTGTCTTAAATTAGTTGTTGAACATGGAATTTGCTGTGTTATGAAATAATTTTGTCCGTTCAGATTGATAACTGATAGAATGAACATGATCTGCAGCTTTAATTGTAAATACTAATCACCCTACAACTCCTTTGGTTAAACAAATGAAGATTCACCCTACTAGCGCTAGCCTCATACTGCTTCCAGATGGGAGACGCTTAGCCTATCAGGAGCAAGGCATTCCTTCTGATCAAGCTAGATACTCAATGATTGTTTCTCATTCTTTCCTTTCATCTCGACTTGCAGGTATTTTTTTTATATTAACCATATTTTATTTGACTGGTATAGAGTTTGATGTACAGTAAAAAAGGAAGGCTAAAAGTTTCACTGAACTTTTTGTGTGGGCTCTGCTTTTTTTTTTAAACCTAGGAATTCCTGGTATCAAGGGTTCCTTACTGCAAGAGTTTGGTATTCGGCTTGTGTCCTACGATCTTCCTGGCTTTGGTGAAAGCGATCCTCATCCTCATAGGAATCTCGAGTCATCAGCTTTGGATATGTTCCACTTGTCTTATGCTGTGAATGTTACTGATAAGTTTTGGGTTGTGGGCTATTCTATAGGAAGTATGCATGCTTGGGCTGCTCTTCGGTACATTCCTGATAGGATAGCGGGTTAGTTCATGTACTAATTGATCTCTTTCTGTTATTTGAGCGGAAGAAAGTTACAACTATTGCTTCGATTTATGGTGGAAACCAAACGAGTGACTCTTGCCTTCTACATGTCATTTTGACTCATTCTTGGTTAATTTTTCAGGTGCTATCATGGTTGCACCAATGATTAATCCGTATGAACCCAGACTGACTAAGGAAGAGACACGAAAAATCTGGGGGAAATGGACAACCAAGAAGAAAATGTCGTACCATTTAGCCCGGAAATTTCCTAGATTACTTCGATACTTCTATCGTAGAAGTTTCCTTTCTGGAAACCATGGTCAGATGGAAAACTTGCTTTCCATCTCATTTGGGAAAAGGGTGAGCCATCTTAACTAAAAGCCATAAAAGTATTAAAGAATTTTATGCGTTCTTAGTTAATATGTTTAGCGAATCCATAGGATAGAGCTTTGACAGAGAGACAGATGTTTCAAGACTTTTGGCAGAGAGATGTCGAAGAATCGATTCGACAGTTAAACGTGAAACCATTTGTTGAGGAAGCAGTCTTGCAAGTTTCAAACTGGGGTTTCAGCATTGCGGACCTCAAAGTACAGAACAAACACAAGGGCCAAGGGCTTATGGTTTGGCTTAAATCACTTTACGGTTCTGCTGAAAAGAGATTTGATGGTTTTCTTGGCCCTGTACACATATGGCAGGTTAGTTGACAATTTACTTTTCTGTTAAATTTCAAAACAATTGTTGGCCCACCTTCCATTATCTCGAACCTTTTGGATAAAATGGTTTCAAGAAGATATCAATGACATTAGGTTAAATGCTAAAAACTTTTGGTGCGCAAAATCCCATATATGTAAATAATTTAGTTTTGGGTGCTTGTTTCTATACCTTTAATTTTATTGCTCGATGCATGAGTGTGTTAACGTGTTATTTTTTTATGCTCAATTTCCTATGGGCTTGACCTTTCGAGAGAAAGCAGTTTCGATGATGGATTTCAAATACCTATTTAGATGGTTGTTTATTATGTTTATTCACTTCAGACCAACAATCTTTCTTGTATTTGAAATTCCTATTGAAATAGGGAGGTGAAGATAGAGTTATCCCTCCATCAATGAGCGATTTTGTGCAACGAGTTTTACCAGACGCCATGCTGCATAAACTCCCATATGAAGGCCATTTTACATATTTCTATTTCTGTGATGAATGTCACCACCATATGTTTAGTACAGTTTTCGGGAACCCTCGAGGCCCTCTTTCCGGAAATGTGGATCAAGGTCGGATCAGTGAGGATCAAAACACGGATGGGATGTTCAGTGATACGGTAATTGACAGCGAAAATATTTCTAGTTTAGCTTGAAAACGTTGGTGCTGGAAAACACAGATTTTCTTGATATCTACTCTGGTTTTCTTAATTGTAATTGAGGCAAGCTAACGAAAAGTATAGAATACGATACATACAGACAGGTACTTGCATGAGAAAAATATGATTACGATTCACGAACCCAACCATTTGTCGAACTGAGACATTTAGTTTAGTTTAGTTTAGTATCACATGCACTGTAAAGAGGGACTAAAACAACAGATTGCCAAGAAATTGAAGACCTTGTAAACTTCAATTCTTTTCATCTCTATTGCACCTACATTGTTTGATTCTTGGTTTTGTAATGGCATGATGCTCTCACAGCTCATCATCAGCAGCTTGTTACGATGGCGGATTAAATTGTTATCGAGAACGAAATTCGTCTTCTTATGATATTTTCAAATCAGTTTCTGTAAAAAATTTCTTGCCCATTGCGTGGAAATAACTTACTGATCATCATCTCATTCCTAATATGGAAAGACTAGTTAGTCAATGGATGAGATTTGGATAATCAACACATCACACACCTTAGGTCCTTAATCACACGTGCACACACAAACAATTGATAATATTTTTAGAGCCAAAAATTCATTTTAGGGTGCAAAAAACCAATTGTATATATTTAGAGGATTAGTGTGCCAAAAATCGAATTTTATGTGATTTTAACATACATTTGACATGCACATATCCGTTTGATGTGTATAATAAGATAATTAAATGATAAGTAATTATAGTGATTAAAAATAGAGAGATTTTCTTAAATAGGCTTCACACAAATACTATAATCAATTTTAGCCTTTAGTTAAATTAATTTACCAAAATAATCTTTTTATCATATCAAATTACAGAGATATCCACTATCTTTTAATTCCTATATCCACCATCAATTTCTTCATCTCAAACTCTTTATTTTATTATCTCATCAATTTTGTGCGTATAGAACCGTGAAACACATCAATCCTATTTCTTTAAACAAATATGAATTTATTTTTCTTTTTTTAACTTAATTTTTATGCAAAAAAATTTGATTTTATATTGATATTATTGTGTGCGTAGGTATATGGGTTATGACAAATTCATTCTGTTTTGAAGGTTTGTTGTGCATACTCATAAACTGTTAGCATGGAATAAGGTAGAGATTTAATTGAGGCTATCGGATTTTTTGTTTATATTGCGTAAACTCACATTGATGTAATTATTACGTTTCATAACCATAGTTATTGATTATTTTGTTTATATTATTTTGAATGAGCAACAATCGTAATTAAAATATTATAATCTTGGTGGTTTTGTATGCACTAATTCAAACTAATAATTCATAATTTTATTAAAATATTTTATTGATATAAGTAAGTAGTATTAAAAAATTAATATATTATAAATTAAATAATACAGAATAAATGTTAAATCAATTCTTAAAAAGAAATAATAGATAATTAAATAAATGAATCATGAAAATGGAACATGTGTGGTCATAAAAAATGATAAGTTAGGATTTTTTAAATTATATAAGACATAATGCAAATTATGTAATAAAGAAGGTCATTTTTAAAATTATGACTTCGAAATAGACTAGAATAATCAATTTCCCTTAAAGATATGAGATAGTGATAAATAGCACAGTGAGATAAAATAAATGATGTTTTATATGATTTTAAAATTGTGGATTAATTTTAAGTATTATTTTAAAATGACCAAAATATCCTCACTATATATATATAATTATCTAACCGAAATATAATAAACAAAAATAAATAAATAATAGAAAATAAAATAATATTTTATTACAATTCATTTCGTATTATTAATTAATATCTTTTTTTCTTGTTAATATTTATTATATAATTATTTTTTATTACTTAGAATGATTTTATTTATTATATATTGATTATTTCTTATTAGTTTTATTACTAATTCATTCTTATTTTACTAATTATTCTTCTTTCGACTCGTCATTATTATTATTTATCATAAAAATATTTCTTATTATTTATTATTAATTTTATTATTATTATATAAATCCTGATATTAATATTAAAAATTCAATTTTTTTCTAAAATTTATTTTTTATACAGTTATTATTTTCGTTATAATTAATGATATATTCTTTTAATCGATAATTTAATTATAGTTTCATTATTAATTATAATTATAATTATTTCATAATTTTATTATTAAATAATTTCTTATTAATTTATCATTTTGCATGTACGGTGCGGGCCATGTAAGGCCCGAGATTTTAATTACTGTAATTCGAGATTAATCTGAAATGATTTATTTATTAATTGAGGTGATTATAGACGAAACGGATCAGACCGGGAGAGCCGAAAGAAGATTTGACATTTTGTGCAAGAAGAGTCCCCGCGCATATACGCGACATGTATGGGCGCACATGCGCGAGGAAGACAGAACCATGCGCGCGCACGCGCGACTTAGATTCGCGCATATGCGCGAGAGGTCCAGAGAGTTGGGCGCACATGCGCGACCTCAATACGCGCACATTCGCGGAACGTCCAGAGAGTTCGGCGCACATGCGCGGCAGAAGGCGCGCATATGCGCGAATGGTGAAGGCACGAGACAGTAGGTCTCGCGCATATGCGCGACTTATGTGCGCGCATATGCGCGAGCAGTCCGGTAGTTCGGATAAGGCTTCCGGCGCATATGCGCGGCTTTGTGCGCGCATATGCGCGCGACATGCAGAAGGAAAATAAGCCACTTGGTCTTGGAATGCTCGAAGATGTATATATATATATATATATATATATATATATATATATAAACATATACGTTTAATCTTCAGAAAAGGAAAATCAAAGGAAACGTTAGTAAAAATTGTCCTGAAAGCTTAGGATCGCGATTGTGCCAAATCCGTCCGTCTGATTTTGAATCCGACTTCAGTACTGTGTTCCTATCAACGCAGGCTACAACTGGACGTAAGTTTTGTTACGATTAGATACGGCTTGAAATTATGATGTTGTTAGAATTGAATAGGAATCATATATGGTGTTTCTGATACAGTGGACATCGTATAATCGAAGTCAGATTAAAGAACAGACTGGTTATGTAATTGTTATGATTTTTGGAATTGATTGATTGAGATTCGATATCAGATTTGTATTGTTATTGAAATTATGAGTTGCACCGATATTGATTATGAGTTCTGATATTATATATGTGGTGTTGGAATTGACGGGGTTATCGAGACCGTATTGTTATACCGTCGAAACATCCGTAAATTGATATTGATCAGACTCGGCATTGGTTGAGATGGTATTGTGGTACCATATGTCGATTGGCATTGATCAGATTATTTTTTGATTTGAGTATTAATCAGAACATGTTTCGAACTGAGTTATATACTGATATTGTATCTATTCGATTGTCATTATCAGATTGGGTATGGACAGAGTTGACTTCAATACTTCGTCTTCGTCAGACCGAGAAGATAAAGGTATAAGTTAATGTTGAGTTGGGATTGCACAACTCGAGTGAGGTTTGGCTCGAGTTTCTCTAAATCACATACTTTACCTTATTGTATTGATTTGATTGATATACTTGTTCTCTTGATTGATAGACAGCAGATATTAGACGAGTAATCTTGTGACAGAAGTGCCTGATAGTGGTGGGATCGCCACGGGCACATTGCACGATGTCACAAGATAGTGTATTGGCGATAGTGCCAAAGTCCGTCACCGGATGTTTGGCTATCGATGTGGATAGAATTGTAGCTTCTTCTATTACTGGTGATCGGTACCGTATCGATGTGGATAGAATTATAACTTCTTCTATTACTGATGATCGATATTATATCGATGTGGATAGAATCGGAGTTTCTTCTATTACTGGTGATCGATACTATACCGATGTGGATAGAATCCGAGCTTCTTCTATTACTGGTGATCGATACCCTATCGACGTGGATAGAATTGGAGTCTTTTCTATTACTGTTGGTCGATATGGGAATGCCAACTTCTGGAAACCGGGATCCCTAGACTAGGATTGAGTCTAGTCTTAAACGTGAAGTCATGAGTCTAATTGACAGTTTATATCGAGTTATGTTGATTATGTTCCTGAATATGGTACATGATGAATTATGTTCCTGATGATGGTACATGTTTAGAATAGGATTTATTCTTGATATGGATTTATATTCTGATTTGAATAAATGTTAGACATATCTGTTATATGCTGTTACATTGTTTTTATGATTGCATGTATACATGATTTATACTGAGAATGTAATTCTCACCGGAGTTATCCGGCTGTTGTCTTGTTTGTATGTGTGCATGGCAACAGGTGGGATAGGATCAGGGTCAGGAAGAGAACGAGGCTGGACTAGATAGCGTGGAGATCCGGGCTTCGAAGCAACTTAGGATTCAGCACTGATATATAGTTGAACCTAGTTGAATTCGTGTAGATAATACAAGATTATATGTTTATGTTTAATATGTAATCTGAATTGAATTACATTACGTTTCCGCTTTGTATTTAAAAAAAAAATTTAGACCATGTTTATTATAATTGTTTGAATTATTCCTAAAGACGATTAAGGAATGAATTAGCGTACGGGTCACCACAACTAGGTGGTATCAGAGCATTAGGTTCCAGAACAGTAGGTTCTAGAACTGTAGGTTCTTGAGATTGAGATAGAAAAGAGTGAGCGGGGTAGATTGAGTTTTCTTTCCTGCATGTGATTTACTTAATGTGGAATTACATTGTGTATGCTAGCATGATATTATGTTTACTGTTTTTAAATACATGTTACTTGAATACCTGAGTTGATTTGGTAATGTGTTTGATTTGAAAATAAATCGGAATCAATTCTTGATCAGAGGTAAGCTGATCAGAAAGGGACTGAGATTGATTTATCTCATGTGATGGCTAACTCTTGTGGTAAGCAGATATACCTCCTCGAAGAATTCCTGAAAGGGGTAGTACTTCGATTGATCAGATGGATGAGACAGAAACTTTGATGGAAACACAGATGAAGAGGTTTCAATCGTTTCAACCGCTGATTCTGAAGGGTAATGAGACACCAGTGGAGTGTGAGAATTGGTTAGATGATATAGAGATACTGTTTGATTCACTTGATTATCCAATTGAACAGAGAATTAAACTGGTGCCCAATCAGTTACACGAGGTCGCTAGGAGTTGGTGGATTACAACCAAAAGAGTATTAGAACAGCGGGGTACGGTGATTACGTGGGAAGTCTTTAAAGCTGAATTTTATCGACGATTCTTCTCAGGATCGTACCGAGAGGACAAGAGAGCAGAGTTTGAGAATTTGAGACAAGACCAACTGGATATTGAAGAATATGTTGCTAAATTCTCTACTCTACCGCGTTTTGTTCCTCAGATAGCTGGGAGTGATGAAGCTGTAACTGAGCAGTTCATCAAAGGATTGAATTCAGAGATAGTTGCATTGATAAATATGCAGCGACCTTACCATTTTGCTGATACTTTGAATAAAGCAAAAAAGGGCTGAAGCGAGTCTGATTAGACAACAAGAAAGGTGGTGTGCAATGCAACCCCAGACACAATAATTCCCTCTCCGATTGGATTGTGGCAGTACGAGTGGGAAGCAAGATTTGCTGAAAGCTCGAAAGAAACAGTTCAAGAAGTTAGGGAGCGGTTCATCTAGCTCCAGTGGTTCTAGCCCGAGTTACACCGGAGTTTATTGTAGAACCTGTGGAGAGAGACATCCCATGGAGCAGTGCCAGGGAGTGACTGGTAGGTGCAATATCTGTAAACAGCAGGGACACTTTGCTAGAGTCTGTCCACAGAAATGTTCCCGAAGATTTCAGGGAGCAGAATCATCGGGTGGTAGTGATCGAGGAACAGACCCAGGACACACGTGATGATATAGTGGCAGGTAATAATCTTTTATGATTATGTTGCATATGTATTGATATATACTAATGCATTCCCTACGATTATCTTTGACTGAGTTGCATTGGTATATGTTGTACCTGCTGGGTCTGTATTACTGTAGTATTGATCTTTGTACCTTTTGGGGAGAGAAATTGATATCAGTGAATTCTGTGATATATTGTGTACTGCAGTAAAAAGAGAATGAGATTGAATTAGATTGTATTATACTTGTGTTATCTGATTCTGACTACATTATTGATATTAATATTCTGACAAGTACAGAACTATTATAGATTCTTGCCAGGAGATGGTAAGATTCGGACCTGAAATGGTCGATGAACGAATGATATACTGTAAGGATTCTCGATTTTGAATTCCTTGATATCCGTATTATGTATGATTCGATGATTATCGAAAAGAATGGAGTAATTCCTTATGTATTAAGTTGATTACTGAAGTTGAGCCTATCTGGGAATGATTTGTCAGTAGCAGGAGAGTTGCTATAGTCGTTCCAGATGAAATTCCGGGTTTGTCTTATATCAGGGAGAGCGACTTCAGCCTTGATTTGATAGCAGGTATGGATTTCATTTTAGACTTCTGTACAGAATGATATTGATTGAATTGAAAGAATTGAAATGTCAGTTAGAAGATTTACTGCCTGAGAGTTAGAGTTACATTTGATTATATGTTTCTCGGGGAAATACTTCAGTTCTGTGTATGGGTTGATAGATCCTGTGTTCCGAAGTGTTCTGATGACCTTATGCTCGTTTTATCTAAGATATTTTGATATATTCGCAGCGTATGATTGATTGAATCGAACAGTTGAAATCTGTATTGAATATTCTGGGAACCGAGATTGTTGTATACAGAATTGTTCGACTATGAATCCAGATTGCAACAGATTGTACTCAGAGTCTGTGATATCTGAAGATAGTATACTGATTAATTGTAGCACAGTTGAGACAGTGATCAGTGGCTAAAAACGACATTGATAATGGCAAAACTTCAGAACGTTCAAGCCGGCTCAGAGCTGATGTTAAAAATTACAGCAGTTCCGAAGTTTGATCAGATTGTTCAGAACTTGATTTCGATAGTCAGAACAGTGTGTCAATCAGAATACCAGGTAGGTAATGCTTTATTTTATATAATTAGCTGAATTGTTTGTGCTAGATATTTCGAATTTGAAATGACAGATATTGTCAGAGGCACACAGTAGTAGATTCAGTATTATTCTGGTAACAGGAAATGTGTGATAATTCGAACGGACAGTTTTGATGTAAACAAATGAAATTAGTTAAGTCAGAGTTTGGATTGAAATGTCTAAATCGCTGACAGATGAAGACAGAAAGATAGAAACCAGGAGATTGGTTATACAGATTATCGATTCCTGAATAGAAATAGGAGTACAATTCTATGGATATGGTGATAGACTTACCGAAATCGTGCCAAGAATGTACCAGGATGTGGTTATGATTGAACGATTGTTCAAATCTGCATATGTATAATGTACAGAATGACGTACAGATATGACAAGACGACTGAGAGGTATGTCAGAAAAGGGGTCAGATTGTGTTGAATGCCAGAGTTAATTATATCATACCGTGATTTTGGTTGATTTTGTACTTTTGGCAGAATGTATAGCATGATTTTTTATCTATGGTTTATAGATTGACGGATAGTCGGAGCGAACTATCTAAATACTGGATGATATCAAGGAACTGTAGTGCTGGATTTTAGCACTAGTGACCTGATGTCTTGTCACTTTATGAAATATTGTACAATAATAGCTATTAGATGAGTATTGAGATAGCTACAGACGAGACATTGTACAGTGAGTACTGCGGATTTCCGCTGAATGAGAATGATATTGCGGTGATGCCTGAGATTGGATTTGACGGGATCCAAGATCTGATAAAGAAAATGAAACTGATTCAGAAACAAATGAAGATAGTTCGGAAATTGATATGAACTATGCCAACGTCGGGCGATGACTGGTGGTGTTTGAGGCCGGTATTGAGTTGTTAGGAGCTATTGATTGGTATATACGGATGTTGTATAGCCAGTATTTGCAATTAAGATTTCAGAATGATTTTATAGAATAAGTTTCCGGAATGAACCTCTATTATGCATTTCTTCTTTATCTGATTTGATTGCCTGTGATTTCGAGGACGAAATCGTATCTTAGAGGGGGAGAAATGTAAGGCCCGAGATTTTAATTACTGTAATCCCAGATTAATCTGAAATGATTTATTTATTAATTGAGATGATTATAGACGAAACGGATCAGACCGGGAGAGTCGAAAGAAGATTTGACATTTTGTGCAAGAAGAGTCCCCGCGCATATGCGCGACATGTATGGGCGCACATGCGCGAGGAAGACAGAACCATGCGCGCGCACGCGCGACTTAGATTCGCGCATATGCGCGAGAGGTCCAGAGAGTTGAGCGCACATGCGCGACCTCAATACGCGCACATGCGCGGAACGTCCAGAGAGTTCGGCGCACATGCGCGGCAGAAGGCGCGCATATGCGCGAATGGTGAAGGCACGAGACAGTAGGTCTCGCGCATATGCGCGACTTATGTGCGTGCATATGCGCGAGCAGTCCGGTAGTTTGGATAAGGCTTCCGACGCATATGCGCGGCTTTGTGCGCGCATATGCGCGCGACATGCAGAAGGAAAATAAGCCACTTGGTCTTGGAATGCTCGAAGATGTATATATATATATAAACATATACGTTTAATCTTCAGAAAAGGAAAATCAAAGGAAACGTTAGTAAAAATTGTCCTGGAAGCTTTGGATCGCGATTGTGCAAAATCCGTCCGTCTGATTTTGAATCCGACTTCAGTACTGTGTTCCTATCAACGCAGGCTACAACTGGACGTAAGTTTTGTTACGATTAGATACGGTTTGAAATTATGATGTTGTTAGAATTGAATAGGAATCATATATGGTGTTTCTGATACAGTGGACATCGTATAATCGAAGTCAGATTAAAGAACAGACTGGTTATGTAATTGTTATGATTTTGGAATTGATTGATTGAGATTCGATATCAGATTTGTATTGTTATTGAAATTATGAGTTGCACCGATATTGATTATGAGTTCTGGTATTATATCTGTGGTGTTGGAATTGACGGGGTTATCGAGACCGTATTGTTATACCGTCGAAACATCCGTAAATTGATATTGATCAGACTCGGCATTGGTTGAGATGGTATTGTGGTACCATATGTCGATTGGCATTGATCAGATTATGTTTTGATTTGAGTATTAATCAGAACAGGTTTTGAACTGAGTTATATACTGATATTGTATCTATTCGATTGTCATTATCAGATTGGGTATGGACAGAGTTGACTTCAATACTTCGTCTTCGTCAGACCGAGAAGATAAAGGTATAAATTAATGTTGAGTTGGGATTGCACAACTCGAGTGAGGTTTGGCTCGAGTTTCTCTAAATCACATACTTTACCTTATTGTATTGATTTGATTGATATACTTGTTCTCTTGATTGATAGACATCAGATATTAGACGAGTAATCTTGTGACAGAAGTGCCTGATAGTGGTGGGATCGCCACGGGCACATTGCACGATGTCACAAGATAGTGTATTGGCGATAGTGCCAAAGTCCGTCACCGGATGTTTGGCTATCGATGTGGATAGAATTGTAGCTTCTTCTATTACTGGTGATCGGTACCGTATCGATGTGGATAGAATTATAACTTCTTCTATTACTGATGATCGATATTATATCGATGTGGATAGAATCGGAGTTTCTTCTATTACTGGTGATCGATACTATACCGATGTGGATAGAATCCGAGCTTCTTCTATTACTGGTGATCGATACCCTATCGACGTGGATAGAACTGGAGTCTTTTCTATTACTGTTGGTCGATATGGGAATGCCAACTTCTGGAAACCGGGATCCCTAGACTAGGATTGAGTCTAGTCTTAAACGTGAAGTCATGAGTCTAATTGACAGTTTATATCGAGTTATGTTGATTATGTTCCTGAATATGGTACATGATGAATTATGTTCCTGATGATGGTACATGTTTAGAATAGGATTTATTCTTGATATGGATTTATATTCTGATTTGAATACATGTTAGACATATCTGTTATATGCTGTTACATTGTTTTTATGATTGCTGATAGGCTCGTAATAGTTGATATTTTTATTTCCATATTTCCCGTTATTTCAACCTCCGATATGTTTAATTGATACATTTTTGTGTAATTTTATTTTAGGAGGAACTTTCGCGGTCTTGGAGCAAATATGAGTTAAAAAGGTGATGTTTATCACATTTGAAGTTTCCAAGATAGAGTTTGAAAATGAATGACCAAACCAGAAGGAGTCTTGGAACAAGGCGTGGCCACGCCTTATGATGATGTTTCAGCTGCCAAAAAAAAAAAAAATTGCAAGGAGGAAAATATAGATAAAACATTATCTATTATTTTATATTTTAGGAATTAATTAGGGTTAATTCAGAGTTAGTGGGCTTTTAGCTTAATTTTTTAGACCCAAAAACCAAGCTCCACTTCACGTAAAGAAAAAAGAGGCGGCTGATTTTTGACACAAGAAAAAAGAATTCTCCAATCCAATCACCACAACTCACGAAGAGAGAAGAAGAAAAAGGCTCAAGAATTTCTTACCTCCTTTCCACACTTTTAGGCTAAGTTTTATTTTTGATTCAAGGGATATTTTTACTATTTCGATTTATCACTGTGAGGCTTTTTGTGCTTCAATTTAATATTTGTGTTTGTTCAAGTATTTGTTGATTTATGATTTATTTATATGAAAGTTGTATGTTGATTAATCTGAAAATTTAATTCGATATATAATTTTCTACTGCTATCCATGAATTCAGTGATCCGTAATTGTCATGAACGATTGGTACATGAGTAGCAATAGATTAAGTGTGTTGTGCTATCATAGCATATTTAATCTAAATAAATCAACGAAACTCGATCTATCAATTGCAGCTATCTCGGTTGTTAGATTTAGGATTAACTGTTTTCACAAAACGAAAATGCTATTTTTAATTAATATGGAACGCTATCGTGCCCAGTTAATTATTAATAAGTTTTGACTGGATGCTGGGTTCGGTCAATTATTTTAGGAAAACACAAGAATTTTAGCGGCTATCCCTATAATTCTAAAGTTAATTGCTTGTAATTGCATGAATAAATATATGTTAGACGATGAACAGTGATACAATTGAATAGTAGAAATCCCTTGAATCGAGCTTGATAATATTAATTTCCATTTAATTAGTTTTTCATCTTGATTTGTTATTTCTTCTTGCATGTTAAATTATTTCTAGTATTTTATTTAATTCATATCCAAAATCCCCCATTTATTTGCATTTTACTCGAAAGGAATTATCCCCCGTTCCCTGTGGATTCGACCCTGCTCACCATTACACTAGTTTTATTTAAAGAGTAGGAATTTAAGTTTGGTGGCACAACGACAGCGCACCAAATTTTGGCGCCGTTGCCGGGAAACGGTGCAAGGTTAGTTTTTTTCGAGTTTTTTTTTTGTTTTATGCTTTGTTCTTCTCTTACAGGTGATTCATCAAGAGAAGAAGAATTTTAGAATTTTTTTGTTGTGAAATACTTCGAGATGTTTCATCGACAAGTATTCACAACTTTTGCTCAACAAAACGGAGAGTCATTCTACGCAGCATGGGAGAGATTCAATAATTTAATAACAACATACAGGAATCATGATTTTTCTAACTATGTTCTTATTCGAATTTTTCTTAAAGGGTTGGATACAGTTACACGAAGATGGGTATTTAATAGAGCACTAACAACTGGTAGTCCACTACTTAGTCGACGTGAAGACAGTGTGATATATTTGTTAAATGATATGGCCGACTTTGACTACCATCAGTATTGGGATCCTTCGCTGCAGAGTTGGAGCCACCAATACACTCCTGAAATTAGCCAATCTGATTTTACAGATCAACCTTTCGAGCATCAAAAAGATGAGGGATATAGTCTGGAATTAATCATAAGCCGATTGAATGATATGGTAAACAAGCGCGTGGCATTGAATGAGGAAACTGTTGAACCTCAGTCAGAAGAAGTTTTGGAAGAAATATCAAACGAAGATGAGGCACCAATGAAGTTGAGAGATGACAAGCTCCTGAGACTATCGATTTGAGCTCGTCGATAATATTATCATGCATAAATCTAGGAGATCCTTGTCTTTCTCCATTGCCGATTTCAACAGATTTTGTTCTTCAAGAGCCAACGATGATACTCTCATCTCATGCCTATTATTTAAAGTCACGTTTTGTTGAGAAGACGAGCTTACATTGCATACATCAAGCAAAACTTGAGGGCACATAGAACCAAGACCCATATATGGTGTCATATGACACGTACTTTGGGCATCAGCCGCTCTTTGAATGAGTGCTTTTGAGGGTCGAGCATAACGACATTAAAAAAATTGCGCTGATTGGGAGGCAACCCAATTTTTATTTTTATTTTTCGTTTTTATTATTTTGATTTTTTTCCTTTTCTTTTTTTTTAAAAATAGTACAATTTTTGTTACATTTCTGCAGAAGATGTCTTCTAACAAGGCGTGACCACGCCTTATAAGAATACCACTTCTGCGGGAAAAAAAAAAAATCCAGTAGAGGTTTTCGCACAAGGCGTGGCCACGCCTTGTTGAAACACCTCTACTGTTAAACAAAAAAAAAATTGAAAAAAAAAAATTTACAGCAGAGGTCTTCGCTTAAGGCGTGGCCACGCCTTGTTGAGACACATCTACTGAATTTTTAAACCAAAAAAAAAATAAAAATTCTTAACCTACTTTTTTTTTTCCCTCTCTCTCACAGCAGCCTCCATCGCATCTCTCCAAATCCCCTCTCCCATCTCGCGCCACCTTCTCCAGCGTCATCGCGACCCACCAGCCGTCGCCGCTCGTCTGCTCTAACTTCCATAACCGAGCCACACTCTCACGTCCCCACCACAGCAGTAGATGATGTTTCTTTACGATGCTCATAATTTTTCAGGGGAGTTCTCTAACTTTTCCTACTATTTTATCGTTTTAGTTGAGCATCTTTTTTTTGTCATTGAGGACAATGCCAAGTTTAGGTGTAGGAGTTTGTGCGAGCAATTTGACTTTACTGTGGGATTTTTTATTTTTTTTCTTATTTGATTTTTAGTCTGTCGATTTAATTTTTTAGGATATGGAAAAAAAAATTGAAAAAAAAAAAGAGGAAAGATATTAACGTTGTTAGTTCTAAGCACGTAGTTCATTTGTTATCTCTTTCTTCTGAATCATGATTGCCTCCTATGCGAAAAAAATGATGTTTTCTTTGCGTGCAAATGTTTTTGCATGCTCACTTTTTACATTATGAATAAGTTGCTCTTGATGATAGTTAGAGAGGACAAGTGTGTGGGATTTAACACAATTGCTATATTTTTTCTTTGGTGAGCTTTGAGCCTATGAGCAATCATGATATCATGCTCCATTTTCTTTGATTGTGTGTTGTCATTGCATTGTTAATTTTTCTAGAACTTGCATTGTTATACATGTCTTTGTCAACACTTTATGGTGGATTAGGTGCATAGACAAAATGATAAGGGCATTAGGTTTAAACCATTTTCTTTCGCATCATCTAAGCCGTTCTTTGAGCCTACCCTGACTCATAGACCACTAGTGAACCAAGTTTGAGCCTCAGCCTTTTTCTTTGAATAAAAAATAACCACACTACAAGCTGTGATAAATCCTTTTTGTTGGTTATCCCCCTTTTTGAACCTTGAATTGGAAAATCATGTAAACTTTTCACACATAGCATCACTCAATCCAAAATAGTGTGAATTGCCGGAAAAAGTCAATCTCGAATCCTTATAGTAACCGTCTACGAAAAAAAAACAAAAAAAAAAAACAAAAACAAAAACAAAAACAAAAAAAAAGAGAGAGAAAGAAGAGAAGTAGACGAAGTGAAAAAGAAAAGAAGAGCAAACAAATAAAAAAAACGAAAAAAAAAACGAGGGCTCTTGATGTTATAATGAGGTTGAAGATGTTATTATTTGGATGCAATTGTTTTTGTGAAAAGTGCATATGATTTCTCCAATTCCATAGCTCATTGTTTCCTTTTATCCTACCTTACCTCCTAGCCACGTTACAACCCATTTATAGCTCTTTTTGTTTGTGTATTTTAATTTATTCATTTAGTGGAAGGATGTGATATATTTGCAAGCCTATGGTAAAAAATTTCAGTACATTTGACATGAGAGTTTGTTGGTATATATCATAGACACCAATGAGCGGAATGAGTGAATCTTGTGAGGAGTTGTTAAATCCCATGCATTTTAATTTCTACACATTCTGATTGCAGTGATTGTTCATGATGTTATTTTGTGAGGTGTTCTGAAATTAAAATGTCTTCTTGCATGAAAAATGTTTTGGATAAGTAGAGGAAGTGGAAGGAGGACGAAAAATTGAGATAATGAGTTGATCTATTTTATGCTTGAGGACAAACATCGTTTAGGTGTGGGAGATTTTGATAGGCTCGTAATAGTTGATATTTTTATTTCCATATTTCCCGTTATTTCAACCTCCGATATGTTTAATTGATACATTTTTGTGTAATTTTATTTTAGGAGGAACTTTCACGGTCTTGGAGCAAATATGAGTTAAAAAGGTGATGTTTATCACATTTGAAGTTTCCAAGATAGAGTTTGAAAGTGAATGACCAAACCAGAAGGGGTCTTGGAACAAGGCGTGGCCACGCCTTATGATGATGTTTCAGCTGCCAAAAAAAAAAAAAATTGCAAGGAGGAAAATATAGATAAAACATTATCTATTATTTTATATTTTAGGAATTAATTAGGGTTAATTCAGAGTTAGTGGGCTTTTAGCTTAATTTTTTAGACCCAAAAACCAAGCTCCACTTCACGTAAAGAAAAAAGAGGCGGCTGATTTTTGACACAAGAAAAAAGAATTCTCCAATCCAATCACCACAACTCACGAAGAGAGAAGAAGAAAAAGGCTCAAGAATTTCTTACCTCCTTTCCACACTTTTAGGCTAAGTTTTATTTTTGATTCAAGGGATATTTTTACTATTTCGATTTATCACTGTGAGGCTTTTTGTGCTTCAATTTAATATTTGTGTTTGTTCAAGTATTTGTTGATTTATGATTTATTTATATGAAAGTTGTATGTTGATTAATCTGAAAATTTAATTCGATATATAATTTTCTACTGCTATCCATGAATTCAGTGATCCGTAATTGTCATGAACGATTGGTACATGAGTAGCAATAGATTAAGTGTGTTGTGCTATCATAGCATATTTAATCTAAATAAATCAACGAAACTCGATCTATCAATTGCAGCTATCTCGGTTGTTAGATTTAGGATTAACTGTTTTCACAAAACGAAAATGCTATTTTTAATTAATATGGAACGCTATCGTGCCCAGTTAATTATTAATAAGTTTTGACTGGATGCTGGGTTCGGTCAATTATTTTAGGAAAACACAAGAATTTTAGCGGCTATCCCTATAATTCTAAAGTTAATTGCTTGTAATTGCATGAATAAATATATGTTAGACGATGAACAGTGATACAATTGAATAGTAGAAATCCATTGAATCGAGCTTGATAATATTAATTTCCATTTAATTAGTTTTTCATCTTGATTTGTTATTTCTTCTTGCATGTTAAATTATTTCTAGTATTTTATTTAATTCATATCCAAAATCCCCCATTTATTTGCATTTTACTCGAAAGGAATTATCCCCCGTTCCCTGTGGATTCGACCCTGCTCACCATTACACTAGTTTTATTTAAAGAGTAGGAATTTAAGTTTGGTGGCACAACGACAGCGCACCAATTGCATGTATACATGATTTATATTGAGAATGTAATTCTCACCGGAGTTATCCGGCTGTTGTCTTGTTTGTATGTGTGCATGGCAACAGGTGGGATAGGATCAGGGTCAAGAAGAGAACGAGGCTGGACTAGATAGCGTGGAGATCCGGGCTTCGAAGCAACTTAGGATTCAGCACTGATATATAGTTGAACCTAGTTGAATTCGTGTAGATAATACAAGATTTATATGTTTATGTTTAATATGTAATCTGAATTGAATTACATTATGTTTCCGCTTTGTATTTTTTTTAAAAAAAAAAAAAATTAGACCCTGTTTATTATAATTGTTTGAATTATTCCTAAAGATGATTAAGGATTAAATTAGCGTCCGGGTTCCCACAGGCCACATGCAAGCCTTGGAGATAATAAAAAAACCTAAAAATCGTGAATGATTATTTATTAATCAACCTCTTATCGTTGAACCAAACTCTAGTATATTTTGATATAGAAGTTGGAGTAAGATGAGAAGGAGTTGTATGTTAATATTAGGGGTGGACATAATTTGGTTAAAACCGAAATAACCGACCTGACCAAAAAAATTCGGTTTAAATGGTTCGATTTTATCGGTTTTTAGGTCGGTTACGGTTTCAAAATTAAAGAAATTCTATTTTTCGGTTCGGTTTACGATTTTGATCATCCGAAAATCGAAATAACCGAACCGACCATATTATATTTAACTATTTGGATTTTTGTATAATAAGCATTAGTCATGTGACAAGTCCAATATTGACTACCGACTAATTCTCTCGTTTGAGAGTTAGGATTGAACTTAGTCATCACTAATCATTATACGTCTATACATCTATCAGCTGTTTTCTTTCCTTCTACATCTAAATTTGCGCAACTCCATTCTCTGCTTCAAATTTCAATCTTCATAGCCCATGATACTTCAATAACTTATCGCTTTGTTTTTCTTTTGAATGATTCATTAATCATTATTTTATTTACTGGGTTGTTATCTTTCAAGCTCTCGGTTCTGTTTCTTAGATTGTTAAGTCATAGGTGTATTGTAATCATATATGTTCTACTAATCTATTCTCATTGTTTCTTTAATATGTGTTGCATCTATCAAGTATCAAGCGATGTATAATTTTATTTCTTAACAAAATGTTATAAAATCGTATATAATCGACCATATAAATCGAATCGTATTACAAAAAAATCAGACCGAACTGTAATAAAATGTTTTGGTTTTGGACCATATATATTCAAAAGATAGCACCGAAAATCTAACCGTTATAGAAAAAAACTAGACCAAACCGACCGATGCTCACCCCTAGTTAATATTAACAAGAAATTCTTTTATTTTAAATGTTATGTCAAAACTATGACAATTTAGTGGATTGTCTATACTTGTACGTGAAAACAGAAAGTGAGATTAATATTTTTTTTAGTAGATGAGGTCTTGGTCCAATAGTTAAAGTTAAGTTCCTAAATTCGTTGGTCTCTAATTCGAGTCACAGGTAGATTTAATTGTTTCTTTGTAATTTCTTTGTTTGAGACAAGCAAGTCTTGAGTTCACGCTCAAGTATTGTCGGTAGCATGATAAATTACATTATATATTTGTAATTTGAAACAATATCATATATGTACTCTCAAGTACCGTTGATAACAAGATAAATTACATTATATATTTGTAATTTGAAACAATATCATAGATGTACTCTAAAAAAATTAGAGAAAAAAATGAATTCCTTTTTCCTGAAAGATATGTGATTCGAAGATTGAGAATAGCTTAGAAATTAGAGCAACAAGAGTGTTGTGTCACTTGATTTGTTATTTGTTTTGGGCTGATCAACGGCACGTGTTATTAAATTTATGTTTTTAGCTTTTGTTTTATTATTCGTATTCTGTTGTCTATAATATTAGTACCAAATAAACTGAGAAAGCACATTCTAATGTGTATGTGATATTATTATTTGAGAAGTAAAATAATTTGAATTAGGGAAAACAAAGTTATAATCTACAAAATGTCAATTTTAATCATATATATATATTTGAAAAGTAAAATAATTTGAATGAGGGAAAATAAAGTTGAGTAGGTCTCTTGTGAGACGATCTTACAAATTTTTATATGTGAGACTATATATATATATATATATTTGAAAAGTAAAATAATTTGAATGAGGGAATACAAAGTTGAGTAGGTCTCTTGTGAGACGATCTCACGAATTTTTGAAAAGTAAAATAATTTGAATGAGGGAAAACAAAGTTGAGTAAGTCTCTTGTGAGACGATTTTACGAATCTTTATATGTGAGACGGGTCAATCTTACTGATATTCACAATAAAAAGTATCACTTTTAGCATAAAAAAGTAACATTTTTTCATGGATGACCCAAATAAGAGATCCGTCTCACAAAATACGATCTGTAATACCGTCTCACACAAATTTTTGACAACAAAGTTATATCTACAAATTGTCAATTTTAATCATATATACATACATATATATATATTTATATTTTAATAAATAATTTAAATATTTTTTTAATTTATAATTTTTGCTTATTTTCTGGCATAATTTAAATTTTCGCCAAACCAATTTATCCGCAAATCTTCATCTCTCCTGGGTTTCGGAGTGCCGTCTCTCTCTCTCAATCATCTCTGTCAAGAATTTACGCCCCATGAGGCAAGCCTTTTCCAACATCCCACATTCTCTTGGTTTCCGCTTTAGAATTATTATTGTTGTGTTTCTGGTTTTGAGTTAAAATTCTTGAAATTTGTGGTTTGATTTTGAAAAGTGATTCGTCCCGTTCACGCCCGTTTATTTTAACTGGAAGCCCAACGGTGAGACAAAACATTATTTCAAGAAGTTCAAGCCCACCAAACCAGCCCAAAGAACCTGTATGAATTCAGCCCAACAGCGAAGGCCGCAGCGAGGAGGAATCGTGCCACGTTTTGGAAGAAATATGTTTTGTATTATTGAAGGGATGAAGGTTGTGTAGATTTCTTGTTGTTCTGAGTCTGTTGGGATTGACTGGAGGCTGGAGCAGTGGAAACTTGAGAAAGATCACTCCGAATAAAGGCGGTGGTCTCTGCAAATTGACGCTTATATTCTCTTGTTTTTTTCCGATTTAAAAATCTTACGAAGTTTCAGTTTTTTGCTGTTTATATACTTCATCGCGATCTCGGTGGATGTCCGTGTCGCATAGAATTGTCTGTGGTTTCTCGCCCACATTGTATTCTCGTTCTCAATCATTGTCTTTCGTTCGGTGTGGAAGTTTCCAACTTCTTCACATCTTTTTTAACCATGTCGGTTATTCCTCGCCGCTTTTCCCATTGACCATGCCGCGTCATCAGGTACCTCACTTTTCTCTATGTGCTTATGCATCCGTATTCATTCCTGTTCATCTATTTTTGTCGCATACATTCTTTGAAAATATCTATCACAGAATGGGTGGTGCTGGATTATTATGTGCGCTGTATGTAATACATAGTTATTAGAAGTGTCCTCGAGACATGCGCATTTCTCCAGGGGCCGCGAGGCTCAATGCTTCTCCTAGATGCTAGCAGGGCAAATACTTCCATAAAGTATGTGTCTCGGTGTTGCTGCATGAGTTTTATCACCTCTTAAATGCTCAAAACACTCTTTAAGTTAGCGTTAAATATGGGGCTGATCCATTTTTACGTACAATAAATACTTGCTCTATCAGCATTTGACAGTTTTTATCTTTCATATTGTATGATAAATGACAAAAGTTTCATCAAATATACAGATTTTAAGATTGACCGGTTATTACTTGCTAGCGCACCTCACTTTGATAAGGCCCGTGTTTTTGTTTTGAGCGAATATCCTGTGACACCAATGCGACTTTGTGCACATTGCGCCTCAATTTTGTATTCTACATGCACGTCTATTCATTGTTTTTAACTTATTTGCTGCCATCAGTCATTGTAAACTGTGGTGAAATTGTTTTCATCTTCCAAATTATGTCCGTGTGTTGTTTTCAATGTTGATATAGGGTTCTATATTGTGTTATGAATGTTCTCTTGTATTTCTCATGTAGACTACGGCTGATTCTTGTTATTTTTAATCCTTTTTTTCAAAAAACATACCTTGCTTTTTCTGTCGACCATAAATTGAGATTGGTGGTAACTGAACTTATCATAAAATGTAGTGTGGTGGAGGTTCCAAAGGGCATAGGTGGGTAGAAAAGTCAAATCCAAATAGACAATCCACCTCATATTCGGTATCGGATAGTATTCCTAGTGCAACCACTGAAATCATCACAAACAGGCTCAATTCATTGGGTGTTGCAGAAAAAAATGAGCAGTCTGATGCATCAGAACCATCAATACAGTTTGGGAACATCGGGCTGACAAGTCATGCACCTATTCATGGAAAAAAATCTATATGGAAGCCCAAGTCCAAGGCATATGGAACAGTGATTGGAACCACAGCAGCAGAAGTCAACAATGCTCCAACTGATAGCATGGCAGTCTTGGCCAACAAAACTCGAACAGCATCCACTGAGAAACCTGATGCTGGTTTGAGTAAGTTGTTTAGTGGTATTTTATTGGAGAACTTTACAGTGGACAACTCAACGTACTCCATTGCACAAATTAGAGCTACATTTTATCCAAAATTCGAAAATGAGAAGTCCGATCAAGAGGTAATATATCTCATGTATCCTTTCTTATTGTCCTTCCATTTTTAAAAATTTTAATTCCGAAAACAATATTCGAATACCCTTGGTTGTTAGCTATGTGAGTTTTGAACTTTTTACCAAAGCGTCTCTTTCACTCATTTAAACAAATACATATTATTATTTCGAGTGGAACTCAGGGATTTTTATACGTGGACATGATTTTCCAGGTATTGATTGAGGAGATCTCGAGTTTGCATTTGAGGCGAAAAATTCATTTCTTTGTATTTACAAGTTTTTATGTCATTTATACAGATTAGGACAAGGATGATCGAAATGGTTTCTACGGGTTTAGCTACCGTGGAGGTATGGTTAATCGCCCTTCTTTTTAAACTTTTTTTACCCGTTTTGCATGCCATCTTTGGTTAACTTTTTTAGTTCCCATCATTTTTCTCATCCGCTCCAACTTCTCAAACCCTCAAAAGTCACTCACTTTCACTCCCTGTCGCTTTATTCTTGTAAAATTTGACAGGTTTCACTCAA
The DNA here is from genome assembly GCF_025594145.1 of Primulina tabacum. Lineage (NCBI taxonomy): Eukaryota > Viridiplantae > Streptophyta > Magnoliopsida > Lamiales > Gesneriaceae > Primulina > Primulina tabacum. The sequence goes on from NC_134557.1 coordinate 7,245,184, forward strand.
GCACTCGGGATCACTTTTCATGTATGCTGGACACGAGGGAGGAGCATATGCAAAAAATAGCTATGGAAATATGTAAGCCCATATTGGATTTTTTTCCCTTGTGATGTTCTGTCTTCGTGCTATATCTCTTCAATGTGTAAATGTAAATTTTGTTTGTATCAATTGACTTGGTGGATTTCTAGATACTTGTTATAAAAATGCTTGTAATGTTTCACTGTCTCATATAAAAGTGTGAGAATTCTGCTAAATCTTTAAGTGGTTAAATTTTTTAATGCACCAATTTGTCTAAACCGTTGCTGTCTTGGGACAGTACTACCGTTATATCACTGTTGCAGAAGTTCACCATTGTCCTAACTATTTCTTTTTTGATGGAGCTAAACTAGGCCCCTGTCATCTGTTACACCTAAGTAAATTACCAAAACTAAAGCTGCTGTCTAGGCTTTTCCCATACCTAATTTCTTTCCATTGAACTCGGCTTGCTTCATGTTGTCACATAGGCATAATGCAACTGGAGATAAGTATGAATAGTTGCCTAGTTGGTAATTTGGTTCCCATGGAGTTTTGGAGATCTCTTAGTTGTACACTTTGTCTTTATTTTATGTTTTACTAATGATTGTTGAATGCTATGCATATACCAAAGTTACACTGCTGTTGGTGTCTTCGTTCTTGGACGCATGTTTCGTGAGGCATGGGGTTCACAAGCCAACATGAAGCAAGCCGAGTTCAATGATTTTCTGGAGGTAAATCCTGATTGTGCTCGATCATTAATGGAAATCGCTAAAACTTTTATGAAGCTTTGCTGTGGAATAAACGCTGTTGAGCTTTAAGTTCAGTTGATGCAGTACTGCAAACCATTTTTGTGGTCGGGTTTGGTTTGTACCATTAGCCTTTAGTTTGGTCTACAGGTTGGTGTGTGGTAATGTGAAAAGTTTAAAACCTTGATTTGGTTGAAGTTTGTGAAATTAATTGAACGAAATAAAGATTTCTTATGCATGAATAAAGTTAAAGCTACATAGCTCTTGTCTGTTTTTCATCTAAAAGCCAGTGCTCACCCGTTATAAGTTCGATATTGCTTTGACACATGCATCGCAATATGAATCACATGCTTTCTAGCTTCAGTTCATTTTATGTTTCCATGTGCAAATATTTCTGCTTATATCTGTATGCGTTGAGTTAATTCTTTTATAGTTTTTTTCCTGTAATTCTCAAACTGATGTTTACTGTTTGTTTAATTCAGCGTAACCACATGTGCATATCAATGGAGCTGGTTACTGCTGTATTAGGTGACCATGGCCAACGTCCTCGTGAAGATTATGGTGAGTTGATCAGCCTTGTCCTTTTTTTTTGAACTTCAATTGCACAGAAACCCAATATTTATAGTTGCTATGGGTTTTTCAGCAGCTATTTTATGGTTTTGTCAACACTTAGAAAATCTCCTTGGATTCAGTTTTAGACCGGGCATCATTATATCTCATTTGAGCGGATATGTCCTATGAGACTTTCGTAATCAGTTTACAAATTTTTTGGATACTGGTGGATTTTGTGATGATGGCATTATGTGTTCTCGTTTCTGGTTAGGAAACAAAAATAGGTGGTAGGAATGTAACTATAGTGGTGGATCTAAATCATAAATTGTCATGTGTGTATTAGTGTTAGGGTTTTATACTCTGCAAATTATTTTCACTTGTTATCATGTGATTCATGATCACTTAACTATCATTACCACTTTGCTTGCGCTTTTCATTTCGAAATTCTTGTGGAATTGTTTGAGAAAGGTTTTTCATCTTTTTTGGTATTTTTAGGTCTGTGTGCTTCCTTACTCTTGATATTTTTCTCCTTGTTGGGGCAGTGGTTGTTACTGCAGTCACTGAGTTAGGTTCTGGAAAACCAAAATTCTATCCAACTCCAGACATTATCGCTTTTTGTCGGAAATGGCGGCTGCCAACAAATCATATTTGGTTATTCTCTACAAGGTATTGATTTTTTTCCTTCCGCTATCTTTCTTAAACATAGGATCATAAATGGAAATGAAGATCTTTGCAATTTGGTTTTCTTTCCCCAAACTTTTTTTTTTGATAGAAAACTAGATATATTATATTAATTTAATGTTACATCATTTGCACGGATAAGTAATCCGCAGCAACGTTACAATAGGAGTAACTTAACCCAAACTCTACAACATCATTACAATTCTTTCCCCAAACTCATTTCTCAGTTGTCAAAAAGTAACCAAACGTTATCACCTCATGTTCAATCTTTTGTTGGCAAACTATATTTCTACTAATTTCTACATTACCCAAATCATTCCATTTATTCAAAACTCGCCAAAAACCTTGGGTGGATACATGTGTTTGCATCGACAATGAACTAAGTTGTTGCAATGATAAATGTGCTCGTGGAGTTGAATGGGAATTTTTTACATTTTCAAATTTCTGATGAAAACTTAGGCAAAAATAATTTGCAAACTGGCTGATTATTTATAATGACTCTAGAAGATCCATGACAATATTTTGAAATATGTACATTTAGCCATTAGCAATAGTAACTCAAAACTTATTTACACTGCTCATTTTATGTTATTTCACTTTAGGAAGTCAGTGATGTCATTTTTTGCTGCTTATGATGCCCTCTGTGAGGAGGGAACAGCTACACCTGTATGCAAGGCACTTGATGACATTGCAGATATATCTGTACTTGGTAAGGTGTATGCTTCGAGTGAAACTGGAACTTTTTATGTAGCCATTTACATTTATGTTGCAATAATTATTTTCTACTTTTAGCTGTTGATTTATACTCTGATTGTTGTGTTCATGCCTTTTGATGTTACTTTGAAACCGTGACCAAGTTTAACCTTATTGACCAGTCATCCTAGGCTGCCTACTCTTCGAAATTTACCTTTTATTTCTCATAGTAGTTTATCTTCCGATGCTTTTGATTTTATACATTGTGACATTTGGTGTCCATATCATATTCCCACATGTAACAATCAAAGATACTTTTTGATAATATCCTGAAATTCTTGTTTTAATTATGTTGGGGCTGCCCAACAGAATTCTCTGATACTTAAATCAGTTATTAAATACAACAGTGGTGATAAAAATATTATAGAAATGCAAGGGAGAGATTTCTTAGTTATAGCAAACATTTTCACTCGAGTCCTTATATCACATTTTTTCCTTGTATATTTTTATATGGTCTCACGAGTACAATTGCGAACGGCTGTCACTAATACATGACTAAACCTTACTGTCATCATCTCTGTTAACATCGTCCTCTGTTCTTTTTTGTAGCCGTGTTATTGTGAGGCACTTAATGGAATCGGCCACATCCATGACTTTCTTTGCTGCATTTTGTTAAAAATTCCCTATCAGGCTCTGTGTGACTTGTCTAATATATTCTCCGTGCGAAATTGTAAGCTGGAGTCTGAAAACACTTGTGTCATTGGCAGACAGTTTTGATACTTATCATGTACTTTTTATATCTGCTGTTGCTTTGCCTGGTGCTCTCTGTCGTATTTAACGTTCAAATTCGATAACAACATGGATCGATTTATTACTGGAAAGGATAGTTTGTCAATTGGGTTGAATGCGAAGTTTAACTTTTGCTTTTCATCATCTGCAGGATCAAAAGACCATGTAGAGGTGCAGGGAGAAATCTTGGAAGGTCTAGTGGCTCGAATAGTTAGCCACGAGAGCTCAAAACATATGGAACAGGTTTTGAGAGATTATCCTCCACCTCCATCAAATGGAGGTGAGCTGATTATATTCTATGGACATGTTTCTTTTGTACATGAAATAGACTGTTTTCCTTCAAGGTGAGCTGATTATATTCTATTAAAAGATATTTAGTTTATAATATTTTTTTGGAGTACATCAAACATTTAGCTTGAAGAAAAAAAACACGCCCCTTGTGTAATTATCTTTTTGTGGGGTATCATTCTTATTGTCCGTGACTAAATTAGTTGGAAAAATGATTCTGTTTCAAGGTAAATATATCTTCATTTGAGAATACACACGGTCATTCACGTTGACCTCTAGGTTGTTCCCTTTGCCTGTTCTCTTTGGAGAAGTGTGGTCATTTCTGCCCCCACTTCGCCTCTCCCCTATTTACCATTCTTTGATGAGGTGTGCTTTATGATTTTTCTAATTGAAAAAAACATCTGGAAAAGTACGATACATATATGATATACCACAAATTTAGTGTTAATTCCCCGCCTCACTTGCAGTGGTTGTTTCAGGTTGAGGTTCCCTGTTAAGAGCTTACAAAATGGTGTTTTATGACTTTAATTCAGGAGAGTTCAATCGTGACTTCATATGAGCAGGATTTTTGACTGGAAAATTCTTCCTATTTACTAATAAAAGTTTTTATCAGGTGTATCATTTCAAAAGGCTTGTTGGAAACCTCAACCAGTCAGTTGTTTATTTGGCTGCAAGTATAAAGATTTAACCGAGGAAATAGTTCAAATATTTAGTCGATTATGTGTCATTTTTCTTAGTGCTGATAATTAAGAAAGTTTGACGAAGTATCTCCAAGTATCTACATGTTGTTTGATATAACATTATGATCGTATCAACTATGCAACTGCTGTGATACATGGGCACATGAGTCAATTATTTTTTCCTTTTCAAGATGTCTTTGCTCAGGATTCATCTATTTATGAAGAACACTATAGCAGTCTATAATGTATATCAATCTCTTGTTTTCCCCTTCTAATATTTTGGGATTCCAAATATGAGTATCATCATGTTGATGCTTCAAATTCATCGTTAAATTGTGTTAATGATGTTTCACTTCTCTAAACTAAATGTTCCAACCTGAGATTTTACCTCGATGCATTTCTATATTGGTCGCTTACTCGTTGATAGTTTTTTCTCTATTGATGTTTATTGTTTCACATTTTGTATCAGCTGATCATCATTTGGGTTCTAGCCTACGGGAAATTTTTGCCGCTAATAGAAATGATGAGAAGCAGGTAATTAAGATTATCTTTTCTGGGAAATTTCAGTTTTCAGTCTTTGATATTGTACTTGGAACATTACACATTTGTATTTTGTTTGATGTTTGATTATAACATTATAGCAAATAAAGGCACTTCTTAATGGTGTTGGTCCTTCTTTATGCCCAAATCATTTGGATTGGTTTGGTCATGAGGTCTCTCAATCTCATTCAAGAAATGTAGATCAATCAGTTTTGTCCAAATTTCTGCAATCTCGTCCTGCTGATTTTTCCACTGCAAAACTTCAGGTAGTTTATTCTCTTATTAATCAACTTGATGATCTGGGATCTTGAGGGAGTTTGTGAATCATCATTTTGGGGGTGTATACTTATGTTAAGCATTTATTCGTTGATGTTTTACACGTTTCATACAGTTGTTTTGCATTGGATTCATGATTCTCTGGGATATGTGTGTATTCTGATTCTTTCCTGGCTAGTAAAATTGACTATATGTCAGTGATAACTAAGTTTCTTCGACCTTATGCACTGTTGTTTTCTAATTCAACAATATATAAACTTTACTAAACTCATTCATCAGGAAATGGTCCGTTTAATGAGGGAAAAGCGATTCCCTGCTGCCTTTAAGTGCTATCATAACTTTCATAAGATCAACTCTGTGGCAAGCGAGAATCTTCATTTCAAGATGGTAATCCATGTATACAGTGACTCAGCCTTTAGACGCTACCAGAAAGAGATGAGGTGTGCTTTTACCTGTGTGTACTTTTCACTTTCTTCCATTTAAGTAAAAGAACTACGTGCTCAACTACCTAGCCTTTGCATTCTTTATCGATCAAGATGTTGCGTGCAGGTGCAAACCAGGATTGTGGCCACTTTATCGAGGTATACATCCTTGTTTTCTCAAAGAATGCATTCTCTATGATGTATTTGTTGTTCTTGAAAGTGCAGCTGTGGAGACCATGTTAAGTATGTAAGACGAGCCGGCCAGTAAGCCTTGCGAGTGTGCTTGAATTAGCGTGTGCTTAAGAGCATTATATCTTGAGTCAAGCTTGAGTTTCTTTATTTTATACATGAAAAGGTTCTGTCAGTTTTTATTTAATAACAATGTTTATGATTGTACGATGTTTTATTGATTTGAAGCATACCATGCCACACCCACCACTTTCCCAATCTCTCCGCGCCCCCCGCACATCATTAGTTTCACCATCCTTTTTTTCCTCTTGTTTTTTATAGGTTTCTTTTGCTTAATTATCTCGGTTCTTTCATTTTTTCCCTAATACTTGAAATGACAACAGTTTTAGGTCACTAAGTTCTAATCTTTTTGAAATTAACCCCCCCACCCCCACAAAAAAAAAAAAAAAAAACTCGCGCAGGTTTTTTTGTGGACCTAAATTTGTTCAAAGTTAACAAGGAGAGGCTCACAGAGTTCTCAACAGAAAACAATGCCGTGGTAGAAATTGATGGTGACACCAATGGTGCATCTGCCAAATATGGTTTGGCTGACGAAGATGCAAACCTAATGATCAAGTTGAAGTTTCTTACATATAAGGTCTGAGATTATGAGATGATTTGGATTCCATTATTCAGTGGCTGATTAATTCCAATTTTCGTCTTTTTTATTTGTAACATTGTTGGCAGATTATCATTTGAATTATAGAATATTTGGCTTAAAGAATGATGCTAAACTGTTATGTGTCAGTGTGTCATTAAACATTTCACCTTGAGGAGAGGTTAAAGTTTTTTCGTTATCCCGTGAATACGTTATCTGAAGACTATAAAAGAAATGCATGACTTGATTATATGAATTTATTCTCACACGCACAACATAGGACACCAGTTTCCATGTAAATTAGGTGCAAAAGTCCAATTATCTTCTTCAGAGGACCAAATATCTTGAAAAGAGTAATTGAATTTTATTTGTGCTGTGGTTCTTCCATTCCAGTGTAGCTATCTAACTCTCTAATCAGTTAGGTGGAAGTATGATTAACATGAACCAATATCTCAATGTCAACTGTCACCAATTTTCACGATCAATTTTCAGTTTATTTTGAACGATGAATTGATGAAAAAAGTAGGTGATTGTAGAGTTGAAAAGGATATGCAGTTTCTGGTTTCAATAATTAGCTTCTGGTTAAGGATGTTGTATTTGATAAACAACACGATGACTTGAAGTCGCGGTAAATCTTCTTAAACAATTGTATGTTTGATTAAAATCTTCAAAAGTGAAATGGATTTTTCCTTTTAATGGTGAGATCTCATGGTATTTAGCAGAGATAAAGAAAATGGTTATTGTCTAACCAACACCAAATAAGTATATGGTGCAAGACTTAGTTGTGGTGCATCTGATGATCTGATTTGTGTGTGTTGGTATGTTGCTAGGTTGTTAATCATAAGGGAACTGAAAGCTAGCTGCCTAATCATAAACAAGATTTGTTGTTGCCCCATTCTATCTACTTCTAATGGGCTGTTTTAGTTGATTCTGTGGTATTCCCCACAAAAAAATTAGTACATCTGGGTCAGTTGGATATCAAGTTTTAATTCTTCTTGATAGTTTGAATTTACAGATAAGGACCTTTTTGATACGAAATGGCTTGTCAATTCTTTTTAAAGAAGGTCCAGCTGCTTACAAAGCCTATTACCTGAGGTTGGTTTCACTAGGGACCTCACTTTTCAGTTGCATTTATACTACAAAATTTATGTGATTGATCTTTACTTGTATCATGAAAGCGTATGAGGGCAATTGTCAAATATCTGGCATATGCTCAAGATGAATTATCTGAATGATTTATTTTATTTTATTTGAGACAGTGATATGAATGATTGTGTGTCATCAGTTGCTTAGCTTCTTGTGTCTCGTCTTAAAAATCATATACTACCTTTTTGTAGAGACTTCCTTTTTATTACCAATTGTAAGTGATTATTTGCTTTAGGCTATTTTTTTCTGGAAGAATTATACATAATATACTAATTTGAAAATAATCTCCATATCAATATACTAATTTGAAAATAATCTCCATATCAACATAGCGGTGGAAAAAGTACCATTCTGTGTCTATTGGAACCCTCATTTTGAAACAAAATTTTGGACATATTTATTTTATTAGGTTGTGTGTTGCATTTGCTGCTTGTTATGATTTGTTCTTTTTCGAATTAAAGCAGAATTTCTGACAAGTAAAAATGTTGAACGCATTCAGGGCCAAGGATAGCAATGTTCTTGAAAATGTGAATATTGTCTCACCGTGTCTATTTGATTTTTTTTAAGTACTTATATAGTTTATTACATCTCTATACTATTATGTGGTCATTCTAGACAGATGAAGATATGGAACACTTCAGCTGCAAAGCAGAGAGAATTAAGCAAAATGCTGGACGAATGGTATTTCTGGATTTCCTTTAACCTTCCAGCTGGAGTTTCGTTACAGTATTTAATGATGTCTTAACTTCTGTCAAGGGCTGTATCGATTTGTAGAAAATTTGGAAACAAACAGTTGTCTTCATCCACATATCTCAGTGAAGCAGAGCCATTCCTTGAACAGTATGCAAAGTGCAGTCCACTTAATCAGGCTTTGATAGGATCTGCTGGAAATTTGGTGAGAACTGAAGATTTCTTGGCTATTGTGGAGGGAGGCAAAGATGAAGAGGGTGACCTGGAGCCAGAGAGAGAAATAACTCCTTTAAGTCCAACATACACAGTGAAGGAAGCTGTTAGGAAGGATGAGGGTCTCATCGTTTTTTTCCCAGGTAGAAGCTGATATCCTGCACTCCTGATGTATCTATGGCTATTATTAGTAACCTTTCTATCCCACTCTACATAACTAAAAAAATTCAGGAACATTTCTATTATCATGCTTGTTCTTGACATCGACACCATCCATTTAAAGTAGTTTTTTTTTTAATTGATTTATGTCGTTTGATTTTCTTATTGTTGGATTTGATAAAATATCTGCCATTGCATGACTCAAGTTTGTCCTATTTTCTTTATCGAAATCTTGTATACCTGCACCTTTAATTGATGCATCTTAGGAATACCTGGTTGTGCTAAGTCTGCCCTTTGTAATGAGATATTGGGTGCCCCTGGAGGACTTGGTGATGATCGACCTGTTCGTAGTTTAATGGGTGATCTTATTAAAGGTATTTGGTTAGTATTTTATTTATATTTTTTTGATATCTAATCGTTGTATTTATAAAGAAATTTTCTTGTTACTAACAATTCAATAGCCACCATTCAACAATAAGAAACCAACCACAAAAATTCTGTTCTAAGAAAGAGATGACATGAAGTTTTTCGTGTTTATATGCATATGATCTGATTTTTGATATTTTGTTGTGGTGGGATGACAGAAACTCTCAATCATGTTTCTAGTTTTATATTCAGTTCATTTTGCTGTTATGATCCAACATTTAGGCATCCGTCTATGCAAGATGCAACTGAAGGGATTTTTTGGAAACATATGAACAAAACTAAGAGCATGCCGAGATTTATTGGAAAAGATGCATTTTGCTGTACAATCTCTGTTTTAAATTATTACACCAGATGTCTGAGTGTGTGTATTTATTTATTTATTAGGTCTTCAAATCCTCTTTATATTCTCGAAGGACCTCTGGATTACTGTTTTTATTGTAAACAGAGCTGAAAGATTTCTGTGCAGCTATTTGTCCTGAAGAAAAGATTAATTTCTTTGCCAAATTGTTTTCGTGACACCTAAACCTCTTACTTCTCATATATCTTTCTTGAGTTTAATTTGCATCATGTAATGTGACAGGTAGATATTGGGTGAAAGTTTCTGAAGAGCGCCGTAAGAAACCATATTCTATTCTGCTTGCAGACAAAAATGCGCCAAATGAAGAAGTTTGGAGACAGGTGATACTTTTAGATATTTCATTTTTAGTCCTCCCCTGCAGAATGGTGAAGTGTGTGACTACTTCTGCACGACATTCGCCTTCCATGAGAGTTGGTAGTTTCTTGTCTACTACAGAATGGTGGTTTGTGTTCTGCATATTATGTTAAAAATATTAATGTTCGATATCTCAATGCTGCTTTCTCAGTGTTCCTTGTTGCGACCAAGATTCTTTTTGGCATTGGAAGATATAGATGGGACATCGGATACTGACTATTTTGTTCATTTTTCTCCATTTTCATCTGTTCTTCATTCCACATTCCCTGAGTCTTCTCTCCTTGTCTTTAGATTTTCCTTAGGGCTATTCTATAAAAGAAGTGAATAGTAGGTGATTTTGGTGATCCCGGACTTTGGTTTAATCAACTCACTATACCTATCCCTGTAGATTGAGGACATGTGCCGCAGCACAAAAGCATCTGCTGTTCCAGTAATTCCTGATTCGGAAGGTTAGCTGTTATTGCTTTAGTCTTTTATTTATCGTCACTTAAGAATTCTTTACATTTGTCATCAGTTAGATATATGCATGCTATATGATGACCTTATTCTTTGATACTTCTGTCTAGTCTCTGTTCCGATGTGCATACAAAATGGATCTACATCATTGATGAATGTCACATAGATTTCAATAGTCCACTTTTTCCGTTGTTGATTGTATGTGCCTTTGTTCTAATGCATTTCCTAGTTGGTTTATGGATCTGCTTTCTCCTCTTACATCTTCAGGAACCGAGTCAAATCCATTCTCTCTTGATGCTCTCGCTGTTTTCATGTTACGGGTGCTTAACCGTGTCAACCATCCTGTAATAATCAATCTTGCTATTCTATTGCCACCTCCTCCACTCTCAGCATAATTAAGACTTTCTAAATCAATTTGGTTTGCATCTTTAAGGGAAATCTTGACAAGTCATCGCCAAATGCTGGTTATGTATTGCTAATGTTCTACCACCTATACGATGGCAAGGTACTGCTGTTTTGGGTAGTTCTGATATTCATGTCTCATTTCTACTAGATACTTCACAATGCCATTGTCCTACATTTGCAGAGTCGCCAGGAATTTGAGAGTGAGCTAATAGAACGTTTTGGTTCGCTTGTGAAGATGCCTTTGTTAGAACCTGACAGGTTTGTGATTTTCATAGTATCTCCCTGATTTGGAATAAGTTCATTCTTCGCGTGTCAGCCTTAGTTGATTTTTAAGCAAAAGTGGTGGGTTGTGATTCTTTTCTGCTCTTTGTCTACTCGGGTTATTCTATGGGATAAATGCACTTCAATTTTGTTCTTTGAAGAACAAGTTCCAGAATTCTTTGTTCTTTTGAAATGTCTACCGTGAATAAAGACTTGTTGCAATTTTATGACGACAGTTAGCAGGAAGCATGTAGTAGGGCACATCAATAACTCATTATGCACACTAAGTGCAGTGCAGTACATAATTATGCACACAGTATGTTCATGACAGTGTTTGAAATCACTGGCAGTCTATTAACGTTAGGTGTTGGCATTTGAATAATGTTCGGCATGATACTCAGTGAGGCATGATGGAGTGCAATGAAAACAAATAAGGCATTGCATGTCCTGCGACTATACTCCTAGCTTTTCTTGCTATTACTTTCCTTTAGGCTATTAATTAGTACATAATATCTGCTGTAACTTCATTCATGTGATTGGTTTCCAGGAAATTCAAATGCTACTTTTTCCCTTTTTCCATTTTCTTTTTAGCATATTCCTGAAGGCGTATGCATACTTTCTATTGTCCTATCTTGTTGCAGACTTACAGTTTTTTATGTTTCTATCTGCATATGAAGATCTTCTCTACCCGAATCTGTGAGATCTATTTTGAAGGAGGGGATTAATCTATACAAGCTTCACACTAACAGGCATGGAAGGTCAGTGTCATGCATGTGTATTAATTTTGGAGCTCTAGATGGATTGAAGGATTTAGTTTGATAATATCTCCTTTATTATTTCTTATGGTAGACTGGAGTCCACCAAAGGAACATATGCCAATGAATGGGTTAAATGGGAGAAGCAATTGCGTGAGACATTACTCGGGAATGCTGTATATCTCAATTCTATTCAGGTTAGTTTATGATTATTCAAACACGTGGATTTAATTCTCATTCCATAGGTTAGCTTTTTGTTGATTTAAATCTGAAGCCTCCGTCAATCTTAATTAGCTCAAGTTGCCGCTTTACAAAACATATGGTCGTCATTTATCATGCAGCATACCTACGTTCGGTACCAACCTTCGGCTTTGGTCGCTGAGAGAATTTATCTTTCCCCTTTATTCTAAATCGATGTCCTTTCCGGTCTCTGCCTTTGGTCCCATGTAGGGAAAGATTATGTTCTAGTAATGTACTCTGTGTTTCCAGGTCCCATTTGAATTTGCCGTTGAAAAGGTTCTTGAACAGTTAAAAGCAATTGTTAAGGGAGAGTATGCTGCTCCAAGCACTGAAAAGCGGAGGTTTGGGACCATCGTCTTTTCCGCTGTCAGCCTGCCTGTGTCGGAAATAATAGATCTCCTTGAGAATGTGAGTTATTGATTAATGCATTGACAAGGCTACTTAGAATTATTGATAAACTAATAAATTGGGTAAGCATAAGTTCCTTTTGCCATCACCTGAATTGTTTTTTGATTGTGGAGAAATCTTTTGTTAAAGAACTTAAAAAATAATGACTAATTTCTTGATATGAGCATTGAATTCGAGTTTGGAGAACATGTGTGATTTTATTTTTTTTGGATTGAGGGGGACGTGGATTATGTGTCGTCCACTCATGCTTAATCCCTGATCAAACAAATGATATTTTTATATATTTTTAAAATGAATTATACTAGTAATTGGTAACAGTTAGTTTTTCCTACAGCTTGTGACTGAATTTGTGTTGCTGATTAATGATTCGTAATTTGTATCTGTTTAAGAAATAGATGCAACAGGAGAGTGGCATAGGTTTTTCTTTTCATGTCTAGTTTTTCATATGCTACTTTCCCGTGTTATCAATCGATGGTTGCATAATATGCGTATGTTGTGTGTGCTTTTGTTGTTTTGTTTCGAGTGCCTGCGTCCCGTATGCATAGGCTATGAATATTCACAATTCTTTTCTGCACTGTATATCTGAAGCTGTTAAGTGGGAAGGACCCGAAAATTGAAGAAATCCTCAACACCATGAATTTGAAGAGCAACTTAACAAAGGCCCATGTCACCCTAGCTCATAAGAGAAGTCATGGTGTAACTGCTGTAGCCAGTTATGGTCCCTATCTCAACCAAAATGTCCCTGTCAATATAACTGCACTGTTTTTCTCGGATCGATCAGCAGCACTAGAAGCAGAGCCTGGCACTGTCGATGGAGAGAAAATAAGTTCGAAAAACGAGTGGCCACATGTTACAATATGGACTGCTGAAGGAGTTGCAGCCAAAGAAGCAAACATGTTACCTCATTTGTTCAAACAAGGTGAGGCTACTCGGATTGAAATCAACCCACCTGTTACAATAACAGGAATTTTGGAATTCTTTTGACTGTTTGTGGTTTTTCAATTTAGCTCTTTTTTTCTGTTTTGGTTCTTAAATAAACAAACTCTCACCTCCCACAGTTTTGATGAAGCACGTGCTGCCTTTTACCCCCTGTCGTATAGTTTTGAACTTTTTGCTCGTTTGAACTGTCAAACAATTTAGGATCAAGGATTAGATTGAACACTTCCGAGAGCTTTTCTGATTCCGTCTTTCAGAAACTGTGCACATTGTAGTATGCGTCAATAAATTATAATACAAGATTAACAAGTTTATACACGCTCACGGCTTTATTCTATCTTTCATTGTTGTGCTATAAATCACAAGCTCAGTATAGATTTTACAGGTTAAAAACTAGTTTTGATCGATGTCTACTTAACATTGATGCTACATCCAACGCGACATCTGTTAAATATCACCATGTATTCTGATTATGGACCTGATATTTGTTATATATCATAACACTGAGCCAAAAAGAAGCTTGAACTAGTGTGTTTCCGAGGGATGCCAACAGAGTATTGGGAAAAACCAATTTACATAGGAATAAAAAAGGAAAGAGCTTTCAATCTCAGGTTTGCTTGAAGTTAGAGTTTGCTGGGCATTCAGAAGAAAATGGGCAGAAGCTACATTTCCAGCGTTCCTCAAATGGGGTACAACTAGCTTCTCTCTTTCCGCGCAAAAACTCGAGATGATACTTAATTTTTCCCGTGACCCAATCAGGGTCGTAAGGAAATTGGTTCTCCATTAGCAATGTTTGATTTCCTTTCAATTCGTATCTGTCTCAAGAAAATTCTATCACAATGGGATCATATCTTAGATATTGTATCAAATCTTGGTTTAGACTCACCTTAACAGTAACTGGTCATGAGCTGGAGGTAGTAAAGAACAAGTAGTTCGAAAATACTCGACCAGGTCGTGGAGAGTCTGCGTATCACACCACATATAGACAAGTTAGCCTAGGAATGTAGGTGGGATTTCCTTGTACTTGATATATTTGACATTTATATTCTGCGAGTGTTATAATTTTTTACCAAAAACCTGAAATTTGGTCGTACAGTTAGTATTTATAATATTTTCCTTGACTTATATTTTCGTTCCACTTTCAAAATGTCCTATATAATCACTTCATCTACTTTTATGACATATTCTAATATTGTATATTACGTTTTTTAAATTTAAGATGAGATGAGATGGCCAACGGAAAATATTTTCATAAATCGCGCTAATCCTCAACTCTACGATTCATCCAAAAAAAAAAAAAAAAAAAAAACTCTACGATTCATGTGTGATGAATCGAACGAGATGGGTTTCAAATTCTTCGAAAATGAAGAGCTCCCATTATGAAAAATAGGCGTAAATTGATACTTCTATTTCAAGTTTCAACTTTAGTGCAAGAAATATGACATCGGAAGCCACAATCAGGAGGAGCCATTTACCTCACAAGGGAAACCCGCTTTCACAGTTTTCTTTACAATATCTGGTGATAAAATGTGCTCTGGATTCAATGCAAAGTGATCATAGAACTTTTCCGATGTAAATTCACCTAAACTGTCCCACAAGATTCTGTAGCACATTGTTTGGAACCTGTCCGAAACAGAAAAAAGTGGAGGGCTTCAGCAATTTGTCAATATCTATGGAAGCCAAATTTAAATGAATCTATACCTCCCCTTTCTGATTTGTGGCTCAGCAGGAAGCGTTGCTCGCCGTCGTGTTTTCCTTTCGACGATCATTAGAAAATTCTCAGAGTTCGAGTTTAACATTCGAATTACATCTATTCTTCCCACCATCCATTCACCTTGTGTAAAGCCTACTCTGTATGTACAGAAAATTTGAAGTCATTTTTGGTTTTTTAGCTGTTGTGTATGGTGATTGGTGCCTAGTATTACAGATACATCACAAACATTTCTATACTATCCAAAGAATTCTCACAACTGTAAAGATGATATATAGTATCTTAAACTTACAAAGGTAACTCACGTGTGAATCCATGAATTAATAATTCGTTTGCATGGACGATAAAATTCATAAACTTATTCTCCCAGACATTTTCAGCTGATCGAATTCGGTATTTTATTTTCTTGATCACCTGTCCAGATTCTCAAGGAAAGTCCTAAAATTAGTACAATGAAAAGGTTGAAAACTGAGGTCATGCATGTAATAGGCATGATGTATAAAAAGTAAGAAAGAAAAATACATAACTCACACCTCTTCCTCAAGTGCTGAGTGGCGAGCATTGCCTGTTTTCATGGCTGTAGTCTTCCTGGACCTTTCGGTTAGAGAAAACTCCTTCTGTTTTTCACACCATTCCTGTAATGATACAGATTTTTAAGACAAAAGTACACGGTGGAATGTTCGCATTCTCAGCACAACCAAATGAAATAGATATGCTACCGAATCAATTAGGTCCGTAACAGATAGACCACATGATACTCGCCGGTTCTGATGTAGAAAAGAACCTGAGAACTTGACATCAGGATGCTCGGCTACCGTATATACGGTTCGAACAGAAAATAGAGTAAGAGGTCGAAATAGCCTTGCATTCCGATGTAACAACGAAGTGGCGGCAAAGGTAGCTTTGATGAATGCCATTCTGCTCAATATTCTATGAGGATTTGCGCATCAGAAGGGGTAGCAAAGGATTTTATGGGCGATTCAGCGACGGGTTTTGAGGGAACTAAGGAAGACGTGATCCACTTATAATGGAGGAAGTGCTTCGTGTAATGGACACGACCATTTTCTCGTCCTCCGTCTGCATGAATATAAATGTGGCCTGGTTCGTTTAATTAAGGTCCGATTCAGTTAGTTAGGTTGGTAAATGAGAGCTAATCAATTTACTTTTATTTATTTCTTTATTTTTTGAAACAGTAGTTTATTTTTTTAGGAATTTCAGTAGCAAGTAAATTTCTCCCAAGCTCTCTATTGTAATAAAAAAATTTAAATATAGGCAAATTTTTTTTAAAAAAAATTCTTAATATATCGCATAAGTAGTCCACAAGCAAATTCACAATTTTTTTTTTAGAAAAAAGAATGACTTCGTTCTTAATGTATCCCTTAAGTACTCCACAAGCTATATACTATATGAATTTTGTTGAAACTGCTTCTCCTAAAAGTCTGACAGAAAAGAAACGAAATGTGGTACAATAATATATTTATATTTTAACAAATATTTAATAAAATAAATATATTAAAAGCATATACACATGATGGGATAAACATGTGATATATAATATAAAGATAAGTTAATGATAATCAAGATGTATGATATTATATTTAATATTTGGTATGATTTTAATAAAAGTCATTAAATTTATATATTAGATTGTAATGATAAAATTAACCTTATTATAAAAATTTTATAATTTCAAAGTTGTTGCTTGAGTTCATATTTCTTATCTGTTCATGCGCCGACAGTGCTTGGATGATTTATTTTTTTACCTAATTTTATATATTATATAATATGATAATCGAGCCCTTAATTTTGTGAGTCAAGTCAAATATAAATTTTTAAGGTTAATCGAGTGATATTAATAATTTTATTGAGATTATACAAATTATTTATATAATTATCTCGAGTTTATTTATATAATTCATATTATATAATATATAAAAATAAATAAAAATATTTATTTGATTACCTACAAATGAAAATAATAGGGTTTATGATTTTTATATATTGAGGGCAATTAAGTCATTTGTGGTGTTTTTATCATTAGATTAAAATTATTACATCTCATAAAAAAGATATTTTATCTTTATATAAAATTATTTATCACGGGCTTTCTAAAAAGGTACCAAACGTGGGATAAGGATGATTATTTATCAATCACTCTCTTATCCCATGTACCAAACTATACTACACATGATAGGATAAACATGTGATATATAATATAAGGATAAGTTAAGGATAAATAAGATATAGGATATTATATTTAATATTTGGTATGATTTTAATAAGAGTGATTAAATTTATATATTAGATTGTAATGACAAAATTAACATTATCATAATAATTTTTTTAATTTCAAAGTTGTTGCTTGAGTTCATATTTTTTATCTGTTCATGCGCCGATAGTGCTTGCATGATTTATTTATTTTTACCTAATTTTATATATTATATAATATGATAATTGAGCCCTTGATTTTGTGAGTCAAGTCAAATATTAATTTTTAAGGTTAATCGAGTGATACTAATCATTTTATTGATATTTAAAAAAATTATTTATATAATTATCTCGAATTCATTTATATAATTATCATATTATATAATATATAAAAATAAATAAAAATATTTATTTGATTTTAATTTCTACCTACTAGCATAGATTTATAAAAATCATTATAAATTGAGGGAAATTAAGTCATTTGTAATGTATTTTATCATTAAATTAAAATTATCACACCTAATAGAAGAGACATTTTATCCTTCTAAAAAATTATTTATCAAGGGCCCATGATATTATCATGGGCTTTTTAAAAAGATATCAAACATAGGATAATGAGGATTATTTATCAATTCCTCCCTTATCTCATGTACCAAACTATGCCTAAGAGTCTATAAGTTATAAAATGCATATTCGAATTATAAATCTTAAAAATAATAGAAGCGCTCAACTCATAATCGACGAATTCGTAGGTTTAATTCATACTGAATGCACGCTATCAGGACCAATAAGTCTATTGGAATTGGCTATGTATTAATAAAATCTCATCATCCTTACATAATCAATTGGTATATTCTTTATTATGTTAGCTAAAAGTCTTATTATAAAAAACTAAATAAAATAAATATTTTAAAGTATTTAAAAAAAATATTATTTGCCAAGCATTCTTAATTTTATATATTCTAAATAAATTTGAAAAATATTCGTTATAAAAACATTAAACATATCTTCATGTCGAGTATATGTCTCGAAATCAAATATATATTTTAACAAATATGTTTACCTTAAAAAATTAAGAGCAGTTAAAACTATTATAGGCATTTTGTATCAAAAGAAAAGGTGAAATTAGAATGTAATAATAATAAATAAAAATAAAAAATGTAGGAAGTGAGCGGCATTCATTAATTAGTCAGTCGATGCATGTATGACCTTGTCTCAAGGAGGGGGAGCGGATATTTCTCACCCACACCGCTGTCTTCAACAGAAAATGCCACCGTGCTTAGCAATTCATGCATGGCAGCCATCTGTGCCCTTTTTTTCTCTACATAAGCAGACCTCTCGCAGCTCAAAATCCCAGAAAGAAAAAGAAGATAGAACAGAACTCTACAAATCGAGTTGAAGAAGAGAGGAACAATGTGGAAGATCAAGGCACTGTTTGTGCTGGCCCTCTTGGTGTGTTTCTCACTGGCGGCGACGGCGGTTGCTTATGAAGAGGAGGAGTGGGGGGAGGGAGGTGGAAGGGGCTGGGAAGAGGGTGGTGAAGGAGGAGAAGAGGGTGGGTCTGGGCGGCGGGAAGGGGAGGACTGGTTCGTGTTGCAGGATTCGAAGAATGTGGTGAAGACCGATGCTGGGGTCATGAAAGTGGTGAAGGGTTTTGGAGGCAGAATTATGAAAAGCCCGATGCATATTGGCTTCATTACAATGGAGCCCAGAAGCCTTTTCGTCCCTCAGTACCTGGATTCCAGCCTCATTCTCTTCGTTCGCAGAGGTGAATAAATATCTGTAAATTACTCTTTTTACGTGTTTGTTTATACCTGACTGTGGATCTTCATCTTGGTTGCTCATTAGTATATATGAGTTGAAGTGTAAAATTTTAATTTGGTTTCTGCGTGTTCGTTAATGTGTAGAGATATGGCCGATTCATGTGAGTTAAGTTTAGTTTGATGTCTCTGTGGTTTTCTGCATGTTTGTTTTTGGTAAAAAAATGATTTTTTAAGTATTTGAATTATTAGTTCACTGTCGTTAGACTACAGCTCATATGAGTTGGACTTGGTTTCTTATATTACATCAACTGATATACAATCCTTTTATACTTTATTAAGTTCACTTTCTTTTGTACTCTGTTAATTTGATTTTTCTCGGGAATAAACTGTTACCCAACAATGTGCTCGTGTATGCCCTGTATCTTAATTTTGAGCTTTATGTTTTTTGGTTTCAATTTTACACTGGTGGCGGATTGGTTAAAGTTTGAAACAGGCATGGGAAAGGGTTTTTTTAACGGATAAAAACATGTTTCGGATCACTTAGCATAAGCTCAAACGGATTCCATCTCTAACAGAACCTGATGGTTGGAATATTGTTGGCCTTGTGGAACTTGTGGTGCTGAAAAATAGACCAAATTATTTGATTGTATGAACAGGGGAAGCCAGAGTTGGGAATATATACAAAGATGAACTGGTGGAAAGAAGTTTGAAAATGGGGGACATATATCGAATTGGGGCGGGCTCGGCTTTTTATTTGATTAATACAGGAGAAGGGCAGAGGCTTCATGTGGTGTGCAGCATAGATACGTCGGAGAGCTTGGGATGGCATGCATTCCAGGTAACTCCCTCATTTTCAAGAATGATTTTGCAAATTGTTTGAATGATCTAGGACTTGATCGATGCTTATGTAATTTGTAACATAATGGATCAGTAATGATGATAATTTCTTGAGATTATGTTTGTCGTAATGTGTTTGTTTGCAGTCTTTCTACGTAGCTGGTGGAACTTATCCAAGATCAGTACTTTCGGGTTTTGATCCCTTGACATTGTCAACAGCATTCAATGTAAGTGGAAATTGATCTCTTATTTCCCTATTATAGTAGAAAACTGATTAAACTCTGTGGTTTTCAGGTTTCGGAAGGCGAATTGAGCGAACTATTGACAGGACAAAACAAGGGTCCTATTGTTTACTTATCGGAGCCTCATTCGGAGCCCCATTCACCTAGCATGTGGTCCAATTTTTTGGACATGGAACAAGATGAGAAACTTGCACATATGAAGAGGGTTGTTAGGATCAGAGGAGGAGATTTTGAACAAGAAGAGGAGGCGAAACCTACATGGTCATTTAGGAAGCTTTTGATCTCTATGTTTGGAAAGGCTGGCAAGAGGGGGGACAAGAGAGGCCGGGTTGGCAAGGGGCCGGATTCTTACAACATCTACGATAGGAAGCCTGACTACAAGAACGATTACGGTTGGAGCATTGCTTTGGATGAGTCTGATTACTCCCCGCTCAAGCATGATGATTTTGGTGTTTATCTTGTCAATCTCACTGCGGTAAAAATCTTATCATGGTTATTGTTTATCTTGTCAATCTCACTGCGGTAAAAATCTTATCATGGTTATTATTGATATTGTACTTCCCTGCAATAACATAGATCTATAGAACTACACTAGCGTACTATGTAGTTGGCACATCCACAAGTTGATCTAATATTGATGATGTATGGTGAATTAAGCTTTTAGTCTTTGCATTGCAAAATGATAAATCGCCCTCTCTTCCAAATGAACGTAGGGATCAATGATGGCACCCCACGTCAATCCAAGAGCAACGGAGTACGGAATCGTGTTGAGAGGAGCCGGCACCATCCAAATCGTCTACCCCAACGGAACTCTAGCGATGAATGCCAAAGTAACAGAAGGCGACGTCTTTTGGATACCTCGCTACTTCCCATTTTGCCAAATCGCTTCAAGAACCGGCCCCTTCGAGTTCTTTGGCTTCACCACATCAGCCCGCGATAACCGGCCTCAATTCCTCGCAGGAGCCAACTCACTACTCGACACAATGAGAGGGCCTGAATTCGCAGCAGCATTCGGGTTGAGCGAAGATAGGTTAAAGGAGATTCTTGGAGCGCAAAAGGAGTCGGTAATCCTACCTTCGGCAGCCGTAGCACCACCCGGGGAAAAAGCAGCACCAAAGTTGATGGCAAAGGTCATCGACACCTATGGCAATGATATAGTTATGGGCTTTTAGTTCTTTCTTCTTTTTTTGGTATGTTTTTGGTTCTTCAAGGTAGTGGACATGGTTGAGTCCGAGTTCTTGTTCGTTTCGTGCATTCTGCAAACTAGTGAATAAACTCGAACTGTGATCTCTCTCCTTTGTTTATGTTCATTTTGAGATGTAAGCTTCTTAATTCAAAGCTGCTTATAATGTTTGGAAGAATCAGATATGAGATAAATAAAAAAAATCTTACTCTTTGTTGTGTCCGAGTATTACTCTTTTTTGGAGCTTTATCTCATGATAAACCATATAGCTAAGAGAAATCATGAACTTGGTAGGGTTAATCGTCTCATAGATAAAGATTCGTGAGATTGTAGCACAATATATTTACTCTTCAAGTTTATCTAAATATTTATCCATACGTTACATTAAATGAAATATTTATTATTTATCAATACATGATCTATTGGTATATTGCATGGATCTTAGATTGTAAGAGAATATATCGTATATAACGTCAGGATTAAATATTGATAAATACATCTACTTAAGACTAAATATTTGAGTTCAAAATATTTATTTATTTTAATATTTATCATTACAAATGGGTTCAGAATAATAATGAACCAGATCTCTTTGATAAATTCATAGTCTTTGATAAATTCTACTAGTAAAAAATACACACGTGTTTTATGTCTTAATATTATTTTAAATTTGATCAAATAATACTAAACATTTAACATAAAATTTAAAAGAAGTTTTGTTTAGATAATTTCTATGTAAACTATGGAGTGAATTGAGGAGGTTTTTAGTAGGATAAGAATGATAATTATGAAATTGAATATTTTGGTATCCTCCATAGTAGTTACTCTAAATGTCTCACACTTAATAATATGGTATAGATAGTATAGATATATTATAGAGGTATTAATTTTCAATTATAAAATATTGACTCGTGTATATATTAGATATGCATACATCTTTATATTAAATTAATTTAATTAAAACATGTATTATAATTATACATTTTAGAAAATATAAGTCTTACAAAATCATTTGGAATTGAAAATATAGATTAAAAATTTTCTACCACGAGTCTTTATTGTTTTCGTTTAAAGAATAGATATGGGCATATATAATGGTTAAAATAAGTTTTAGATTTCAAAATTCAAATTAATTTTTTAAAACTCAGACTAATAATATTCTCTTATAAACATATTTTTCTTAAGGCAAAAACTTGTGTGAGACGGTCTCACAGGTCATATTTTATGATACAGATATCTTATTTGAGTCATTATGAAAAAATATTATTTTTTATGATAAAAATATTACTTTTTATTGTAAATATTTGTAAAATTGTCTTATTTCATAAATAAAAATTCGTGAAACCGTCTCACAAGATACGTGCTTTGGATGGTTTGCGTAAATTGTCATTTCAGGGGTAATTTGCAAAACAAGGCCAAAATGGTCATTTACGTCTGATTTGGGATTACAAAGTCTCCACACAAACGCTGGTAAGCGACGATCACCGTACGCCGGTCAATTCCTCGCCGTTGTCAGCGATGATACGACACCGTTTGAGTAGTCTTCAAATCTTGTTGCTATACTGCTTGTTCTTCTTGTGCTCAAAACATGATTCTGCGAGAGCTGAAGTTATTGCCCTAACAACCGAGACTTTTAATGACAAGGTAAGAAATTTTTTATGTTTCTATTACTGATTTTCTATACAAGATCGTAACTTTTGGCTTTGGTATTTGGAAATCATCGTATAGAGATCTGTACCAATATGTGAATAATTGTTTAACGTGATATTCCTTGGATTTTTGTTGGATTTGTCTGGTCACCACAATTAAAATATTGGCCCTGGTGGTGCGGTTATATCAGAAGCGTGTGGGCTTTATATGATCTGCGCGATGCCCTTCTTGTGGTGAATTTATTGTTTTATGTGAACCCGAAGTTTAGTTTGCTTTACCTTTTATTCCGTAAATATCTTTTTGTTGTATTTTTCACTCCTTCAATGCACAGTGAATAGCACAAGATAAAAGGGAGATATGTAAAAATAAGAGTTGAGAATGTTTTATGTAAAATGAAGATTATTTCTGCACTTATCCATGCTTCAATTATTTTTTTGTTTTACAGTCCTTTTATGTATAATTTAGGTTCAGGAGAAAGACACGGCATGGTTTGTAAAGTTTTGTGTTCCTTGGTGCAAGCACTGGTAAGTTTCAATTATGAATGCTATTTTCAACTTTAGGATCAGTCTGGATGTAAAAACTCGAATACCAGTTGGTGTTGGCTAAACTCTGGTTTAATTTGTCTCCAGTAAAAACTTGGGGACACTGTGGGAGGAATTGGGAAAGGAGATGGAAGGTGCGGATGAGATTGAGATTGGTGAAGTTGATTGTGGAACAAATAAATCAGTGTGCTCTAAAGTAGATATTCATTCATATCCTACTTTCAAGTTATTTTATAATGGAGAAGAAGTTGTGAAATATCAAGGTAATGATTTTTTTGATTTTATATTCACGGTTTGAGTTTTTAGTTACTTTTTGTTTGATGTTTATTATTTTAATTACTTCCTTCGCGAGCTTTATCATCAACTAGAAGATTATTTAAAGTTTGAGAGGCATTCCCCTTCGCGTAATGGCTCGGAATTATATTTTCTCTGAAGGGCAAACTGTTACATTAAACATAAGCAAATACCTAATTGAATAGTATACTCTTACTCTCCCATACCATCAAGGTATCTGAGTTGCTCCATTTGTCAGGCCTAGGGCCCATGAGCCTGCCCAACTATCTTGCAATGAGCTAGTAACGATCATGTAAATAGAAGTTCTTGGTTTCTGAAAATAAATCATACAAATTGTTGGAGTGATTTACCGTACATTAGTGAGATAAACGTTTTCAGATTTCTTGAATAGTTCAATAAAATCATCTTGGAGAATTGATATCACAACTACCAAAGTTTTCTTCCCAGCTTTGAACATCTTTTTTTTTTATTTTTGAAACGATTTTTCATATAAAGTTGTTTTGGGAACTATGTTGCATGGATAGGGTACAGGTATCTAATCGAATACGATACGGATACGGCGATACGAAAAATTTTGAAAATATAAGACACGATACGGCTAGAATACGACAATTATTAAAATATATAGAAATATTATTTATATATATATATAAATTTAGTATTAAAAATTGTAGAGATGCACATATTTATGTAAATATATTGTAGAAATATATATACATATTTATGTAAATATATACAATGTACAATTTCAGAGCAGTAATTTAAAAAGAAAAGACCGAAAAAAATTTCAATTTTTTTTGAAACATATCCAAAAACGTGTCTCTGTCGTGTCCATGCGTATCCGACTGGTCAAACATGCAAAAAGTCAATAACACCAATTTTGTCGTATCCGATACGAGTATCCGCGTGTCGTATCCGTGTCTGATACTTTTAAAAAAAATTAGGAGTGTATGTGCTACATAGTTTGGGAATAAAGCATGTGTAAAAATTATTACGAAAGTAGCTCATAATTCTCAAGATCAAAAGTCCTCATGCGTTTATCTGGATATTCACCAATCATTACCTTCTTATCGTTGTTCTTTTTATAGCGAATCTGTGATGCATTTCCCTTCATAAAAAACCGCAAAATGTATAAAGCTTATTGCTGGAGCTGAAGAATTTCAGATTTTACTAATACTAACTGTTTGATAAAAAACTGAACGTTTCAGGAGCCAGGAATGTGGAATCACTTAAAACGTTTGCGCTGGAAGAAACAGAGAAGGCAGCTACAAAAGCACAACTCAACAATGATGCTGCGTTGTAAACTTTCTCGATGAAGTTGGTTTTGACCTTTTGTTTTCTCTTACCCTCTTCCAGCAAGTGGATTCATGAGTTTTCTAGCATGCCACACCGTAGATTATTTTATTTATATCGCGTTTATTGAGATTTCCCTCGTAGTTGTGAACTTTCGCCTTTTGGTGTCCCAAATTTGTGAAGATATGAACTACTTATATGTAAGCAGTGACAAT
Organism: Primulina tabacum; assembly: GCF_025594145.1. Classification (NCBI taxonomy): domain Eukaryota; kingdom Viridiplantae; phylum Streptophyta; class Magnoliopsida; order Lamiales; family Gesneriaceae; genus Primulina; species Primulina tabacum. The sequence goes on from NC_134557.1 coordinate 7,270,431, forward strand.
TGGGTTGTGCTCGACAAATTTATCACATTTAGATGTAGATGGGATGTTTTCCTGGATGTAGACACCTTTGACAATCGAAGATAGTTAGCTTGATAAGGATGGCATTTTGAGGATCCTAGCAGATATACAAGCGCAATGTTCTTTGCTAGCTTTGACCTGCATGACACAGCTTGTTGAAAGACGTTAAAATGGAACGAATTTTCTTGTTCGGGAGAGTTTCTTGTTCCATGACCAAAGTTCTATTCATGATAAACTCATTTCATGACTATCTTTTGATTTCGAGATTCCTTATCTCCTTAGTGTTAATTTGATATTCTCACTCACGGGTTGTTATTTTCTGCCCTTGCAGTTGCACGTTAGCACTTTTGATTATTTGATGTAGCAACTTCTTCTTTTCGCCCTGACATTTAATGTAACTCTTGAACCAAAATTTGGCAGACTCTGTATTCGTATATGCTGAGAGTATCTTTGGATTTCTAGTTTAAGGGTAGCGTTTGTGTTATTTTGCTTTTGCTGACGTTATTTTGAAAGGGAAGATCACTCGTTTATTTAGGAGAATCTAATAATTATCATACTTTTGAAGGTACATGAGCAATTGATTACACATTGATGACTTTATTTTGTGCATACATTGTCAAGTATTATATCTATATTTGTGTTTTTTTGGTATGAATTATTTAGAATATTTATTTCCGTCCCCTAAATTGGATTTTCTGGCTCCGTCCTGTTAACCACCCCCGTAAAAGAATTCATGTTGAGGCCTCGAGCGACTATGATACTGCAGTAAACCTTGAGAAATTTAGCTTCGTTTTTTCAACCAGGTCCGATAGCCTCATACACCATGCAAATGTAAAGCATAAAGGATTGCTATACCTTTGCTTTAAGACTCCTTTCGGCAATAGTTTGTCTTTCTAGATGATCCAGAGACGCACTATGATTCTTGTTTTCTCTCTATTGTGCTTAAAGCACTATCTCAAGAACCAGGTAAAGGTACAAAGGCGAATAGCCTGTGATTCCGTTGTTTATTCATGAACGAAGTGCTTTTTCGCAAGTTGAAATGGCGTGAACGGCTCCTCATGGATTATAAAATCATAATTCCTCTATATTTTCCTACAATGAAATGACGGAAAGGCACAAATCCTTCTGATGTAGAAGGACATGGGATTCGCGGGGAATAGAAAAAAGATGGCACGAGTGCCGGGCTCTTGCATGACCAAACGATTTCAAATGTTTCATAATTTTTTAACATCAAGCTAACCAAGGACTACAGAAACAAATTTCCAATCATGTCAAAGAAAAACTCTTGATGGATAACGTTAAGAGGAATTATTTATTTGGTTCACTAAATTTGACAAACGAATTACAGAATAAATCAAACAGGGAGACACCGCTACACTTCATTCGAATATCACAAACAACAAAAGTATCCGAACTATCAGCTATTTCAAGATTTTTCAGTGAACTTGTAGGATGAATAAGAAAGTGTGCCAGCGCTCCAGCTGGTGTGAATAAGCTCACCTCTAGTATTCTCTCCCGCCGCACCCATCGCCACGTGCAGCGGATAAAAATGGTCCGGCCACGGATGCGCTACCTTGGCATACGGCGCCTTGGCTTCATAATCATTCACGTCTTCGTACCTCCCTTCGTAAAGAGCTTCCTTGATCCAATTATCGAACTCGTAAGCCCACGGTGTCACCGAATTTCCTGCCTGGCCGTTCATAGCCCGCAAATTATGGGTGGCGGCGCCTGACCCGATTATTAAAACACCTTCGTCTTTCAGCGGCGCCAAAGCCTTCCCCATATTAAAATGGTGGGACGCGTCCTTATCCGTCTGCACGGAGAGCTGGCACACGGGGATGTCCGCCTCCGGGTACATCAGCATCAGCGGCACCCATGCGCCGTGATCCAGCCCCCGTTTCTTGTCCACGTGCACGCGCTTGAATCCCGATGCCGACAACAGCTCCTTCACCCTGCTCGCCAATTTCGGAGCGCCGGGAGCCGGGTACTTGAGCTGGTACATTTTCTTCGGGAAGTTGTAGAAGTCGTATATGGTTTCACTGGGGCCTTCCACGGCGTTGACCGTTGGATCGTCCGTCTCCCAGTGGCCGGATATTATCAAAATCGCTTTGGGTTTCACCGGAAACACCTTCTTCTGGAATGATTTGAGGAATCCACGCGCCGGGAGGGAATCGTCGATTGAAAGCGTTGGCGAGCCATGGGAGATGTAAAAAGTCTCCATCGTCATCTTCTCCTTCTTCAAGAACTCCCTCGATTCAATTATATTAGCAACTTTCACAGTAAATACAAGGCAGAAACACAAACACCCGATTGCGTATATATAGAAGAGAGATTTTGCGTTCATTCCGTGGGAGCGATGTTCCCCACCTCTGATGTTGACTTTTCTTCACGTCTTACCTGCCCTTTTCTCTTCCCGTGTTATTTTTTCAAATTTTAAACGTTTTCTATTTACGTTTGCCATTGCGCAATTTTTGGACTAGCTACTTATCGCAATTAACACGAAACTTCGAGAAGAATAGAGCATTATAGTACACAAAAGCATTGATAAAACTGAGCGCAAGCTAGATTCAGTTTATAAAAAATTATTATTTTTTATATCAATAATATTATTTTTAATTATATATATCGATCAGATCAACGTGTTTTGTTGATATAAACCGCTTTGAAACTTGTTATTAAAAATCGAAATCGGTTATTAAGATCCGGAACCAAACCCAACCAAAACCACTTTATGCTTCTTAAAATAAACTAGAACCGGACTGGTCCTGGTTTTGATTTCAAACCGGTTCCATGATGTATGTGAAACCGGTCCGAAACAAAAACCGGAACCAATTCAATTTTTTAAATTTTTTAAAAAAATACGGGGCAACAACAGCTACCCCACGCGTTCGTTGTGCCCAAAGGCTGTAACAAGGAGGCGTTGGAGAGTCCAATTGCTCTTTTGCCTAATCCGATTAATAAAATTGCAGATTGGCCCTGTTTTGGGGTCATCTGCAATTTATTTTAATTGCATATTAGTTTAATTGTTATATCATAAATAGATGTTCATTTGATATCTCTTCTTTCTAAATTCTAAGTTGCGACAATTCTTGCAATTTTATAGTTTACTTCAATTATTCAATTAAATTGTGTTTCCAAATTTATTTATCCATTTTTCCAGAGTATAATTTATGGGTAGGTCTCTTGTGAGACGCTCTCACGAATTTTTATATATGAGACGGATCAACCCTACCAATATTTACAATAAAAAGTATATTTTTAGCATAAAAAGTAATATTTTTTCATGGATGACCCGAATAAGAGATCTGTCTCACAAATACGACCCGTGAGACCGTCTCACACAAGTTTTTGTCATAATTTATTTTATTTGTATACTAAAAATTATTTACTATATTTTTCGATAATATCTTCTTCAACCTGTGGTGGTGCTCGTAGAAGTGGTGTTGATGTTAACTTGATTTTCGAGTTCGAAGAAAATTTGAGCTTTGAGGATTATATTGGTACATCAACAGTGGTATCAAAACCAATTTTCTCAATCATCTGATTTTCTATTGTTTATTGTTTTAATTGTATTGAACGAATTGTTTTAATCGCATAAAAAGTCCAAAAATCGCAGGCCCTTAAAGTTTTTTCAAAAAACAAAAAAAAACAAAAAAAACATGAATATTCCGCCCGGAAGTTTTTCAAAAAAAAATAAAAAAAATCATGTGTGTTCTGCCAGGAACAGTTCCGGACGAAACACGCAAGCAGCAACTGCCGAGATGCATTTTTTTTTTTAAAAAAAAAATACAAATTTCATGACTGTTTCGCTCATGGCAGTGCGCTGTCCATTTTCCGGCAGCGGCTTGGGCGAAAACGAGGATGCCCGAGATGGTTTCAGACAGTCCCAAGCTCATGGGCTAGAGAATTTTGGGCCCAATTACGATTTTATGATTTTTTTAAAATTATGGATCAAAGTAGATATTTTATGAATATTGGATAATTTTGTTTTGAAAATAATTTTAATAAAATCATGAGATTTTATTATAAAATAAATAAATTAAAATATGATTTTTATTATTTATGATAAAGTAATTTTACAATAAATTTAATAATTAATAAATTAGATAATTATATTGATTTATTTTTTTAATCAAATTTTATATTTGGATTTCTTTTAATATTTCAGTTTATATATATATGTTTATATATATGTATATATATAAGAGATGAAGAATCTTATTTTTTAAAAAATAAAACATTATCTAAACAATCAACGAATCTCTGTTTACATAAGCTTTGAGATACAAAGACATCTCATCCAAAAATACAAAGTTTCGATGGGAATAAAAACTTCTACAAGCTAATTCGTGCGCCGCCACTTGATTGACACTACGGAGACAACGATTGAAAGAAGAAAGCTCCAGATTTGAACAAAGTCTGCGGATGTGATCATTCATTGGAACGTCCATTGAATAAGGATGAAATTGGTAGATTACTTCGGACTGCTTGTAATGCATCATATTGGATAATAATCTTGACTCATCTCATACTTATGACCCTTAAAATGCCATTTTGAATAGCCAATAAGTCGGCCAGGAGAGGGACATAACAACCATGAAAACTCTTACCTTCAATACATAAAATGTTTCGTTACTATTTCTGCCCACAATTATCACTCCAAAACGGTCCATAGTTGTAAGAACTGATGCATCCACATTAACTTTTATTACTCCAGGAATTGATGGTTGCCATCGGGTAATGCGAGTAGGTTCCATTCCATAAACAAGTGCTGACGGAGAGAAAAAACGATATAATTCACATGAACAAGATTGTTCATTGTCTTGGAATTAATGGAGATTTCCTGCATTTCAGAGACTTCACCAAATCAATACGAACCCTTATAATGCAGTTGTTGCGTTATAATCCACAATCGATTGGAATAAATCACGAACTTTGTCTGGAACTGTTAGGCCCAAATTGTGAACCCAAATAATTCGAAGGCCCGTGAGATTAAAGGCTATCAAGTCAAAATAATTGAGCGGTTGAGGGCTTGGTCCACGAATGATCGAAGAAGTTGAGGAAGCCACGACCCATGTCCAGTGATAGTGGAAGATGTCAAAAGTGCTCTGGAAGAAGACAGAAACATCAGAAAAGACACAACAAAACATCTAACAAAGCAGCATCAAAGCTTCTTCAATTATCTCAATATTTTATCAACATATTTTCTCAATTTCTAGCATCATAGTTTATTTAGATTTTGGCATATTCCTCCAACTTTCTTGTAAAAATGTCGTTCATGTTCATAACAACATAATTAAATTTGATGTCGTTCATGGATTTTCTCTACAATTTCATTATATTCCTCAGTTTATGCTTTTCGATTTGAAGCCATACCGATAGAATTAGAACTAACGGTCGAATCGGGACACACAACGAAAGTCGGATCATTCCATATTTGGTACGATCATGTGCCTGATACGTCCCGTAAGTTTTGTGAGAAACATAAACGATTCAAGATAAACCAAGATCTGATAATTTCCATACATTTCTTGCAAAAGAGTAGTACCAAAAAATGTGTGAAGTATCTATCATTCGAATAAAAATTGCATATTGGACATCATTGATCTACAAGTAATCTTCTTCATTAAAGATGGGCTCATGCAGAGAGTGAGTTGAAAAGCATTCCCCAAACATGGAATGCGTTTCACCTCCTGTTAGTCGATATCCCATAGAGTACTGTTCACTTTGGTATCCCAACCGCCGGTTTCAGTGGCCCTAAATCGGAAGACCACTGTGAATCAAAAACGGATAATCCTATACAACATGACCACAATAGTACTTCATCAGTAAGGATGAGGATTGGACGTTTGACTTTTTGACTCTGAAACTGAAAAAGTACCAAAATGTCATAAAAGTACAACAAGCTATTTCAATTATTGTTTTCAATTTTTTTTTTATTTAAGAAAGATCGTTCAGAAAATGCCACGGGCTCAAAATGTTTTAATTAATAATTTAAAACTGGTGAGCGTGGACTTGGGAGCAGTCGATCCAGACCCGGACATGTTTGCAGGAATTAACCGGAAATTATAAACGGCGATACGTCCGGAATTTGGTGAAGTCCTCTTTCCGGCTGATGATTTTGGGGTAAAAAAAAAACACACAAATCTTACTGTATGCGTGAGAGAAAGGGTCAGCTGAAAGGATACTTTGTTCTCTCCAAAACCCTAATTGCGCACACAACCGGGGGACTTTCGATTTTTTAGATTTCCAGGTAATTCGCAAAAAAAAAAAATGTATATATATCCATATTTGTTTGGAGAAATACTTTAATTGTAAATTTTCTCATGTCTTTATTACCATGCTACTGATTTTGCGTGAAGTAATGAAAAAATGTTTTTTTTTGGTTCCATTAATATGGATGATGTGATCGCCATTTTTTTTTTTTGGAATGGATCAGCTAATTGGAGAGATGCATGGGCTAGAAGGGTAATTGATTTTTTTCTGTTTCTGCTGAGGTCGGCTGTGGCATAGTGGCAGAAGGGTTAATAGGATGGACCTGGTGGCAAGTTGCAGGGTAAATTTAGTCTCGATTCAGGATTTTGTTTGATTCTTAGTGAATGGAATTGTATCCTATTTTCCTTTTTATGCTAATGTGTTGCGATTTTTTGTCTGTTATTCTGTCTCGTGACAATGGTTGCCATGTATATTACTGTTAGATTAGATTGCTATGCTGGAAATGTTGCAGAGTGACTGCAAATTTTAAATAAATTATGATTTATGTGGAAGCAACATTTGCTGATGCTTCATGGTTACATTTGCACTGGTGTTGTGCTGTTGCACATGCTTTTTGACTGAACCATTTCAGCAATGAGGACACGTCCCTTAATGGTGCCAAGTATTTCATGCATAACATCTTTAAACAAGCACCGGCTAATTGCTGTTTGCAAGAAAAATGGTTACAATCATGGAAGTTAATCAATGAGCAAAATCTTTGCTTTTGATCTGATGTGATATCAGATACTAAACTGAATTTACTCTTTTTTGTGTGTGAATTAAGTTAGAAAATCTTCAATAATGAGGTCTTGACCTGAACCTGTCTTGTTTGAATCATTGTACATTTCTTAGATTTCTAAGCAAGCCCACTTGGGATGCAGTTAATCTGTTTTTACAACAGTCTCTACCATAATTTATCTCATCAGTTGCTTCTACTAGTGTTTTGACTAAAAATTGACTTCTGATGGATTCCCAGGTAGACCATATCTATAGTTGCTAATTATACTGTTATATGGTGGTGTGTGGCTCTAGGGAATAGAATAGATGTTTTTACCCAGTATGGTCTCTGCATCTTGTGTTACATAGTTGATTCATTGCAGTTTTGAGTTACTCTGAGTGCCTGATTCCGAAAATATGCTTTATCCGTTTTGATTTGGAGTGGATCTTTCCCCATTGAATAGTCTATTGGAGCTTAATTTTCGAAAAACACGATTTTCCCTGTCTTCAATCAACTTGTGAGTTTGCATTTTCAAATCAATCATATCAAGACACAACTACTGCATAATCATACCTTTTCCCTCTCTTACACATTAACCTGTCATATTGATATTTCATATTTTTGATATAATCATTACACTCATTTCAAAAAAGCATACCATGACATTTTTCAAAATTCCCATCCAAACACCATTTCAAAAATATCAAAAAATCCTACAAAAATCTTCTCAAAAGTTTTCAAATTGAATATAGCAAAACCAAACCTACATCACATTAGGATCTCCTTTTCCCTAGAAATCGTGTCAATTATTGCTCCATTTATCTACATCGTATGCTTGTTTTTATTTTGGAGTTGGGGATGTTTATGTTAAACTGATTTATTTTATTTTTCCGCAGGACAAACTAGCATATTTTCGAATAAAGGAGCTCAAGGATGTACTCACGCAGCTAGGGCTTTCGAAGCAGGGAAAGAAGCAGGTTAGATCAAAGATGATGTTGGAGAGTTCTTACTATAGAAGTTTTGCGCCTCTCTGCCCTTGACCTTTTTTTTATTTTCTTATTTTGTGGCCAAGTCAGACTTTAGAAGGTTCAATTCAATATCCAGTTTGTTTCTTTTGTGGTTTTCATTCCCCTAACTTATGACTTTTTTCCTATGGATGTAAATAGAGAGCTTCTTGATCTGGTCATCACGTGTTATTGCGAATTCTAATACATCGAAGTGTTTTCCAAGTTCCGTGTTCCATTTTTCAGCTTTTGAAAATCTGAATCATTTAAATTAATTTATTTTCTGGACTAAATAAGGAGTTTTTTCTTCGTGCAACCATTGTTTGTTGATGGCATCACTATCCATGTCATTATCTCTTCAGCTCTTGGACATTTGTAAATATCAAATAAGGCATTTTTTGGTAGTAAATAGAATAATACATCAATTATATATGTGCATTGGTTGTGAACAGGACCTTGCTGATCGAATATTGGCTATTCTCACTGACGACCGAGGTACATGATGATTCCTTGTTTTACGTTTCTTCCAATTTCCTTTCCTGCTTATATCTTGCAAACTAAAAGGAATTATTTGCCATGATTAGTTACTATTATTTTCTTGTCTGGTGATTTACATCCTAGGCTTTTTGAACTACGATTGTCAAAATGGCGCAGCCTGAAAATGTTTTCTGTCAACTTAACCTCAGCTTAAAAGACTTGCTCTAGTAAAGAAAAAAGATGATTTTGTTTATAGATACCCAAGTTACTTTATCATATGATGGAAGTGATCAATGTCTCATTATAATCGAACGTCATTCTTAACATATTTAAATAAGAAATAATTTAGCATTCATCTTGTATCAGGTTTGCTATCAATTTTTGTGTAATTTGTCATAGAAAGGGTTAATTTTCACTACTGTTGCAACTTGCAACTGATCAGATAATAAATAATTTTCAATTCTAATGCTAAATATTTAAGAGCGGATACATGATATTTTTTTGTCTGCTAATATTCAGACAAAGTAAACATTTTCTTAACTTATCATAGCTCCTCCTCTGGCCTCAAATTGATTTTCAAGTATCGGGATGTCCTTATTCTGCTGTATTCGAAATAGATAAAACTTTGTGAACTGAAAAATTTTCTTCATCAGAAGCTTAAGTATATCTAGATTGTCTACATGTGTGCATTTTAGGTATTATATTAACTTGGATTTGGCCAAACCTATTAAAAAGAAGCATACTTGCATGAGAAAAAAAACTAATCCCAATCTTCATAAGTTGATTCCTCAACGTTTCATGTGGCTCCCTCATGGCATGTTAACTGTCTCCCTTGAATTGGTTTCACAGTTAAACCATGAAGGTCATTCCATGTTGAGAGCCAATGCATGTAATATCTTCTTTATTGGTGTCTGTTTTGATAATCTTGTCCTTTCATCATTAGCACAATTCTTGAACAAATTAGTTTGTTCATCAACGATTTTTCATGTTCATAAACGCCAAGCGGAATAAATGACAACAATAATCATTGGGAAGGAACTGTACGGAAATCCTCGATAAATTCATTGCTTTCTCAAAGATTTGGCTTTGATCTAAAATTTCTTACGCTATTTTGTGCAAGAGAGTTTTGGTTAGAACCCCTTCTGTCCAAATTTACTTTGTTTGAATAACAAACAAATTACAGATTCACATACGAAAATTCAAAATGCATCTTTTTTTTCTTTTCGCTGAAACATGAGATATTTTGGTGTCACAACTTGTGACAATGTTATGCACAAGTCTGCATGTCTTTTTAAATCTTTGACTACACGGCTTTGCATAATGCAATCTATTGTTGTGTCTAACAGTTTCAGTAATGTGGGCCAAGAAAAATGCGGTTGGAAAAGAGGAAGTGGCAAAGCTAGTTGATGACACTTACAGGTGATTTTATGTCTGGTTCTCTTAGAATTATATGAAGATACATGTTTACTATTTAGAATCGTAGTGGTCCTCCATATCACATTTCTTCCGTTTGCTTAGAGCATTATTATAGCCATAATTTTCCTCATGTATTTTCATCGTAAACAATCCAGTCTGTAAAGTTTCAGTGTTTCACTTTAATATTTGTGGTTATTGCGTCAATATTTATAAGAAATTTATGAAAAGAAAGATAGAGGAAAAGTGTGGGAGGTAATGCTCAGGAGTCGGACAGTTGCAACACCTGTGGATGATAAATTATGGAAAATGTAATGGAATTTGAATTCTGCTTTGCTCCATAGTTGATTTTATGCCGCTTCTCTGTTATTTTCAGAAAAATGCAAGTTTCAGGTACAGCGGACTTGGCATCAAAATCACAAGGTGTCTCAAATAGTAAAAATGTAAAAGCTGAAGAACAAATTGAAGAATCTTATGTTAAAGAGAAGATACACTGTCTCTGTGGAAGCACGCTGCCAACTGATTCTATGATCAAGGTACGTTTTACACGCTGCATATTTTTCTATCCTTGGCTTACTATTCATCTCTCTTGTTATGGTAATTTTCTTGCTGCAGTGGGGATTTTGCCACCACTGTTTTTTGAGCCTAAATGACCTGTCCAAATGTTTTAACTATATTCGTTCTCAAGCAGTGTGAAGATCCTAGATGCAATGTCTGGCAGCATATAACATGTGTGGTAATTCCGGAGAAACCTATTGAGGGTGTTCTACCAGATACTCCAGAGATCTTTTATTGTGAAATTTGTAGGCTAAGTCGGGCCGATCCGTAAGTGGCTATTTTCATGTTTTCTGTTTGTATTTTCATTATGTGAATTCAGGTCCTATCTATGTGCATTCCTAGCTTATTGTTCTTGCTGGAACTTGTTGCTTCTCTATGTTATATCACGTTTCTAATTATTTGTTATTTTCAATTTTCATTTGGTAGCTTTTCTATTAAGTCGGTTATTAAAAAAAATTGGAAAACATTGGTATAATTTTGCTTTGTTGTCAATTTGTTTCCTAATTTCCCTCTTTTACAATCTGCCTTAACTTTCTGTTGTTCGAGGATTTGAGTGTTTCATTATCTAATGCTAACTTTCCTTGGTTCAACGTGTCTTGACATACACTTTTCCTAAGAGATTGCTTCTTAAAGATCTGAACTTTGATAAAATAGATATTAATCTTTTTCTGCTGCTTAACAAGCTTTTGAATCAAGTGGGTGCTTTCAACTAGGCTGCAGTAGTGATATGCTGAATAACAACGTTGGTCAAACAGTTACGTCTGGTATACCTGGCAATGGCAAATGAATAATATTTTTTTGGGAAAATTTCTATGTATAGTTACAATGGTCGAAAGGGTAAGACTTTCACCATCTGATAATGTGTTTCATTGACTTGTTTATACTTGGTAAAAAGTTCTTGTTTTCATATATATTTTGGCCTGTGATTTTGGGTTAATATTTGTCAAGGAATGCCCAATTCTCTGTTCTTAATTTGTTTTCTCCTTTGTTTTTGTGTCTCTTGTAATATGGTGGATTTTGTTGTTTCACATATGCAGCTTCTGGGTGACAGTTTCACATCCTCTTTATCCTACAAAGCTGAATATCACCAACGTTCCAACAGATGGGTAAGCTGATGGTATCCCTTCGTTTATCTTAAGTTTGAAATTTAACCATTAGATGTAAGTGACATTGTATTTGCTCAATCCTATTTATGTAGGAATCCGTTGAAAGAAAATTTCCAGTGTTGACGCATCTCTGCTATTTTGTTTTCCATCTTAATATCTTATGGTCTATGGATGGCACTTATTTAATTTACTTGTTTGCAGATTACCAGATTGCCAATCCTGTGTATGTTTACTGTTTGGGTGTTATTGTCATTATGTTTACTGTTTGGGTGGTATTGTCATTATATTTACCCATTTCAGTGGTATCTAAAACATTTCATTTTTTGAATGTCCCAAGAACTTTTCATAAGTCAAATTACAATTTCTGCCTATCTATTAACTCCGTGTAAGACCTTGAAATTTAAGCAATAGTTATTAGTTAATGCATAAGAGACTGGCGTGTTCAAAATATGTAGTGAGAGAATATATGATACAAACTTTTGGTCCATATCATGCATTGGTTTATCATCTGCAATTGTCAGTGATTTATTTCTATACATGAATTTGTATTTTTGGGTGGTGGCTCCTAATTTTAACTTATAGACTAAATGACACTTGGTTTATCATGAGATTATTGGTATTTAGCAATTTGTATTGCCAACTTAGGCTTGTCAATTGGGAGATTTTGAAGTAGCACCTTTGAATTTCGGAGAGTGGGATAATCATGTTAAAAGTCACAAATTTTTAATATAGAGTTCCTTCCAACTTCCATTTCTTCTGGCCAACATTAAAATACATACAGCAAAATAAATCTTTAACCCTGAAATAGAGAAAGTTGGTACAATTTGTGTCGTAATTTTTTCTTTTAACTTTTTTGGTATATGTTATTCTTGCTTAGAGATTTTCAAGGACCAGATTATATGGCCATTCTGGCGTTAAGAATTCACAAATTATCGTAACACTTTAGGTGGTTTTAATTGATTAGTATGTCCATTCGACGGCCATCAGTTTTCCTATGAGCGAGTTGATTTGCCAAACGTGGCATTCAAAAACAATTTAGTTATGATCAATCAATCAGTTAGTGGTAAACCTGTTGGGCTTATATGGTTTATTTTTCATGCCCGAAATAGGTTGGATTTTAGGTATTTGTTTTAGGGTAAATAATCTTAATCTTAACATTATTCTTGATTTGGGTCAAGGCAGTTCATACAAGTGATAACATATTTGGGTTTCATTTACCCCTACAAGTCTCTGTCCTTTTCTGGATGTGCTGAAATAAATTTTAAAACTTATTGGTATGATTTGGTTAATCAGCCCTTGATGTAGCAAAACCAAGCAGAAGCTTAATCTTCAATGTAATTGAAACCTGACAGAAAACAGATTTTCAGAAAAAAGAAGTTAAGAACGAAACTGAATCATCGATTTTGGTTTTGGTGCTATTTGAAAAGATTATTGAAGAGTGTACACCAAATATCTGATGTACATTAGTTTACTGCAGCCAGTCTAGAATGGTGGGATTCAAAATTGTGTGTCTTAGATTGGATTTCATTTTATACTTCTTGGTGTGAACTCATTTTTCAATTATCTTATGATGTGCATTTGGGCTCTGCCTTGACCTGCATTCTGGCGATATGTTTGCCACTGAAGATAACTTTTATCTTGGATCTTATTCAGTGATGGTTCAATCTCTTTGTTTTAATGCTTATGATTGTAATTTCATGTTTGCTATATGGCCATGCAAGTTTTGCTAGCTGACTGCAACTGATAGACATTTGACATTTTCCAGCTCAAATCCTGGCCAGAGCATTGAAAAAACATTTCAACTCTCTAGGGCAGACAAGGATTTGCTGTCAAAACAAGAATACGAAATTCAGGTTTGGTTAGGGTTCCTTGTGATATAAGCAATTTATGTTGTGCGGGTTTATAATATTTATGCTCATTGCATACTGAACTTGGGCTTTGATTAACCAGGCATGGTGCATGCTTCTTAATGACAAGGTGACATTTAGGATGCAGTGGCCACAATATGCGGATCTACAGGTCAATGGTATTACTTCTTCTGAGGTTGCTCAACCTTGTAAAACAATGATTTATTAAATAACAGAAAGTTTATTTTTCCCCTTCATCCATTTCCTGCTAAAAAATGTTTTTTGACTTACACATGGAGATTTAACATCTATGATACTTTTTTTTGTGTACGTTGCAGCAAATCATGCTCTGTCCTTTAAAACATATGAAAAAAATATCACTTGTATATGCTAAATGCTAAGTACCTACGGTATATTCTTTTTTTTTTTGAGAAGAGACTATTTATTATTGGTAGAATTAGTTTTACATAATAAGCGGATGAGTAATCCGCACAATGGGTTATAAACCCGAGGAAAACATCACACTAATAATTTCATGCAAAAACAAATTTCCAGTCCCTAATCAAGTCTGAAACAGACAAATGACTGAATTCTTTAATGTTGGTCGTCCAAACAGACAAAGTACCTACGGTATATTCTGATGTATACTTTTCAAATTTGAACACAACCAATTGTCTTTATTATGTTCTTTCACGTTTCTTATTTATTTAAATAACCATTTTTTGATTTAACCTCACAGGTGTACCGGTGAGAGCAATAAACAGACCTGGCTCTCAGCTACTTGGAGCAAATGGTCGAGATGATGGGCCAGTTGTAAGTTTTCAGTTTCTTGACAAGTTTCTATAACTGTTTATCAAACTTTGAAACCGTCTCTTACTTTTGTTAATGGACAATCATAATTTCAAGCACATTCAGCCAAAGCTGTTCAATATTTTTCATTGGTTGGGGATATCATTAAAAAGAAAATAAAAGAAAATAAAATAAATTATATCATAAATTGATGTGCTGTACTGTGAGACGTGGAAATAAGGAGCATGCTGCTCGGACGTCCTTTACAATAACCCCCATTGGACATGGCAGTAGCAACTAGCATAAAAAAATAAAATGCTATCTAACTTTTGTGTGTGTGTGTGAGACATTGTGGAAGCGATGAATAAAGAAAAGTAAGTGTCTAAACTACTTAGTTGTAAATCCCTAGGTGTAGAAAAGCTTCCTCCATGAGGAGCCTATCACTCAGGGTAGAACTTCATCTATCACGAGGCTTTCTTTTTACAAAATATATCTTGTGCTTTATTTTGAGGCATATGTTCCAAAAAAAATTTCATCTTTTAACATCTATCTGGGAAGCAGTCTGCCAAAGCATGCCTTTCCGTAAAGAAGAGCCAACTACTCGGGGTAGAACCCATCTGCTGTCATTTTAGCTTATTCTTTTTGAATACCAGAAAATTCAAATCCAAGTTTTCCTCAACAATTTCAATACATGGATTAATTAATATTTCATTTGTATTCGTCTTCGTTAACTGATTGGGTTCAGTATACAGAAACTTTGTTGAGTTCTAATAAAAGAGAGAAACTTCACATTATTGTTATGATGGGACTCATCTCAAAATTTATCCACAGAATGAGAATAATATCACTCCACATCAGTTTTGCTTGGTTGTCTCTTTATTACTCCTTTTTTATGTTTTTCCTTTTTTCTGGATTTTCTGTTTTCACTGGTTTATTTTTATGCTATTATTAGTATAACCATGTTTTTATGTAGATTACACCATGCACAAGAGACGGAATAAATAATATAACCGTGACAGGCTGTGATGCTCGTCTATTTTGTGTGGGAGTTAGAATTGTAAAGCGGCGTACCCTGCAACATGTTAGTTAATCTTCTGGGACTCTTTATTTTGGACTTTTTTTTTTATCGTTTTTGTGTCATTATCATTTGATTAATTCATGAGATAATTTCACTTTTTTTCTGATTTTCCTGGTCTGATTCTCATCATCAAGACTTTCTGATGTGCTTATCGCGTTTTTTAGTTCACTTCCATCTGTGCGATTTATAAACAGTTATGTATCCTTGTTTATTTATAAATGGCCTTTGTTTTGGTGTGTGGTAGCGCCATTGTTTACAAAGATTTTGTAGGTCTTCACTATAAATTTTTCGTGTTCTTCAATTATTTGATTGATTGCACATTACCTTGTATGATTGCATTCTGATGATTGAATTTCTTCAAAACAAAAATTGTGATTTTTCGGCGTTTCTGTTCTAGTTTCTGTTTTTGTGATTGGCTGACATAATAGCACATTGACCATCGCTTTCTTAGGTCCTAAGCATGATTCCAAAAGAGGCTGAAGGTGAGCTATTTGAGGATGCACTGACCCGTGTTCGTCGTTGTGTTGGTGGTGGGGATACCACAGAAAATGCTGATAGTGACAGTGATCTTGAAGTTGTTGCTGATTTTATTCCTGTCAATCTTCGGTGTCCTGTAAGTAGTTTAGTCTTTTTTGCATTTGCTCCTGATCAGTAAATTTAAAGAACCCCTCCCCCACCATTTAATCACAAATTATTTTTATTTATGCTGATTTTCCTTACTTTTTGTATCAACTATTACAATTTTGTGCTCTGGTCTTGTATCTATATGTATCCCAGTAATTTTTTTTGGTAGTTGGTAATTTTGATGATCTTAGAGTAGGATTACTGTTGGTTTCCATTTTTTTATTGTAGTTCTGAATAAAGGACATAATTTAAATTAGGAGACTTTTTATGTGTTCTGTTTTGTTTGTCGTGTTTTCCTGTAAGTAATGTAGCCTCTTTTTCTAAGTTGTGGGCATTTATTTCTTATTAAGTTGATTGGAACTTAGTGAATGCATCCATGATCCATCCCATTTTGGTACTGAAAATCCTTGGATCAATTGATTGATTGGTTTTGTTTCCAAACATCAGTTTTCCCATTTATAAAATAAGAACAAAGACGCTGTTATCTCATTTTTTTATTTTCTGAAAACTCATTTTTACATCTCCCACCATAATAATTATCGTAATTCAAATTTTCTTCTCTCCCGAGAAACACCCAAATATTATATTATATTATATTATATAGTAGTACAATGTCTTATACAATTATTGTTTACACGTATAATATAGAAAAATAAATAGCTAGACAAAAGTTACACGATTTGACTGTTATAGTAAATTTTTTTTTGCTTTTTCCTAAAACAAAACCAAAACATTCATTTGATTTCCCCATACATTTTCAAAAATTTGTTCTCCAAAACCAAACCTCTGGAAACAAAACCAAACACACCTTCTTGTGGTTTGTCATGGAGAAAACTTTTTCTGCACTTTTGTACATCAGATCAGGCATTTCTTTGCTGAATGTTGCTTTCAGGCCTGGAAAACTTGATAAAGAGGATGTCTATAGATTTGCTACGTCTTTTGGCATTTTAAAATTTCACGGTCAACTGCATTCATATGAATGAGATCACATCGATAAGATATTAAGGTCTTCTGGGTTCTTATTGCAATTTTTTTTTATAAGAAACAATATTTTATTAAATACTTAATAGCTTTTAATAACAATAAGCGAACTAATAATGCACTCACGACAAAATACTAGACAAGACTTGGCCCTATCAATAATATACAATAGTTCAATCTCTCAATAAATTTGAGATTGAGACATTCTGAAAGTGTACATGAGATCCAAGCCAAGTTCGTATTTTGATCTTGATATTTTCCTAGAACTCTTTTCTCGTATCTTCAGCGTTGTTAAAAATTCATATATTTCTCTCTACCCACACAAACGAACATATGCCATTAACCAATGCTTTCCAAAAAATTCCGTCTCTTTTGTCAAGAAATTGTCCAAGATCTGTTTCGAATAAATCTTGCTTTGATTTCAGCACCACCCAAACCAATCTCAGTTTTTCTGACGCTCTCGCCCACAACCCACTTGTGAATGTACAATGAATTAACATATGATCATGCGTCTCCCTGTCATTCCGACACAACACACACCAATTAGCACAGAGCACACGTGGACCATCTCTTTTGCATTATCTATGAGGTCGGCAACTCACCCAGAACCGCTGTCCACGAGCATACTTGAATCTTTGTTGGAACTGGAGCTTTCCAAATAACATTATAAAATGGAAAACCGGGAAAGCTACTGCTCGAAAAGATAGATTCAAAGAAAGATTTGGTTGAAAAGAGACCTGACGTATCCTCACCCGACACTTGGACATCATCTACCCCTTCAATCAACCTGATTCTAACTAAATCTCCTAATAACACACTTAACTCACACAACTCATCATCTCTCAAAACCCTCCGAAAATGGAAGTCCCATGACGGGGAAGATGATGAATTATTAAATAAAGCAAAATGAGATATAGGAATATTATGAACTGAAAAAAGATGAAATAAAGACGATAAAGATCCTGAAAGGAAGAATCCCCCCACATTCTATCCTCCCAAAACCTGACCTTGGTACCTCCACTAACCACCGTCGTCGCTAATTGATGAAAAGTCTAGTAAGATCTAGAAATAAACTTCCACGGGCATCTGAACGCCACGTTTCTTGCTAAAACCGCATCTCATCCATTATCTTGTAACTCGTATTTACTCACTATAATTTTTTCCACAATGTCCCGTCTTCTGCTTAAAACCTCCACTACCATTTCCCCAACATGGTCCTATTCCTCAAACAAATATTCTCGATACGCAACCCCCTCTATTTTTTTTGTTTGCACACCTGCTTCCAGGCAACCAGACTACTGTGATTCACCATCAACTCCATTCCAAAGAAAATCCCACATATCTTCTCTATCACCTCAGCTTTACCTTTGGTACCCTAAAAAGAGACATGAAATACATCGGTAAAACATTCAGAACGGTTGCAATCAACGTTAACCTCCCCCCTCTTGACATAAATGTTTTCTTCCAACTTGTCAACTTCTTTGACAGCTTAGTCAAATCGGTTTTTAATGGATTTCCTCTTAAAGGCACCCCAAATACTTAATTGGCCATTTCTATGTATCACACCTAATTTGCTGAGCTAACTCTTCTACTTCTTATTCTTTGTAATGGAGACCCAACAAAACATTTTTTTCCAAATTGATTTTTAACCCTGGCATTTTACAAAATGACCTCACAACTTCCACCAAAAATCAGACACGATTCTCTTTCTTGACAAAGAAAAGTGTCATCTGCAAAATGAATATGAGTTATTTCTACCTTATCTCTCCCAACCTCCATCTCTCTAATTAAGTCCATGGCCTTGGTCTTATCAATCAGCCTCTCCTACACATCCACCACCATGTTGAACAAAAATGGGGACAGAGAATCCCCTTATATAATCCTTATCTGTGCATGAAATTTACCCATTGGTCTCCCATTAATCATAATCGAAAATTACACATTCGAGACATGACCCTTGATACACTTTCTCCATCTCTCACCGAACCGTTCTACCTTAATAACAAATCCAAGAAATTATAATCCACATTATCATATGCTTTTTCAAAATCAACCTTCAAAACCCGCCCCTTCTTCCCCTTCCACCTTCCACCTTCCACCTTCCTTCTTCCACAAGACAACATTCAAGTGTTCTCCCCTCAATGAATGCATTCCGAGATTCTGATATTGCATATGACAAAACTTTCTTCATCCTTGCACATGAACTAGTGGTAAGACTAATAGGTCTAACGTCTTTAACCTAGATCGAATCTTGTTTCTTATTGCAATTAATATGCTCTAAATTTAGCTTTTTGTGACTTTGCAACATCCCTTATAAGTTAAGACATCTATGGATACAAATATCATCATCTTTTACTTGCGCATGAATCAACTAAGTGTCAATTTTGTCACTGTCGATGCTACATCATACAATTCCATTTGATTTTTTTAAATATTATATGTTATTTAAATTAGTTTTTGGTTAACAGTCATTGATTTGTTCCATACAAGAATATTTTTGTTGAGTTTCTTGACTTGTCTTCATCTAAATTGTTGATGGAAATCAGGGTATGGTCGGTGCATCTGATTATGCATTCTCAAAAAAAACTACCTTGTTGAGCTTATTTCTCCTACCTGATTAGAATTTGTATTGGTGTGCGTGCATTCTTCAGATGAGTGGTTTAAGAATGAAGGTTGCTGGAAGATTTAAGCCCTGTGTGCATATGGGCTGTTTTGATCTTGAAGTTCTCGTGGAAATGAACCAACGCTCTAGGAAGGCAAGTAAAATGATGCCATATATATATATTTAGCCTTCCTGAACAGATTTTCTTGTCTAGTAGTTGAATTCCTATTTTTGTGAATATCACGTAACTGATTTCTACGGTAGTAACATATATCTTTATGGTCATCTAACTTTTACAGCTTGTTAAAATATTGTATCTTGCCCTTCTTCCTCACTTATGTTCCATTGTTGTTGTACTGGATCCAGTGGCAATGCCCTATTTGTTTGAAGAACTATTCTTTGGAGAAAATTATTATAGACCCATATTTCAATAGAATCACATCTCAGGTATTACCTACATTGTGCCTCGATGATGAATATTTCTTTTTTATTCTTTTCTTATGAATGCTATGCCTTCTAATTTTATTTTATAGATGCGAACTTGTGGAGAAGATGTCACGGAGATTGAGGTGAAGCCAGATGGTTCTTGGCGTGTAAAGGCAGATGGCGATTGTAGAGGTCTTGGAGAGCTTGGGCTATGGCATTTGCCTGATGGTACCATCTGTGCTGCCTCCATGGAGAATGAGTCAAAACCGAAACCTGACTTTAAACCAATCAAACAGGAAGTTGGTTCTGATAATCACGCTGGTCTGAAACTGGGTATTAAAAAAAACCAAAATGGTTTGTGGGAACTCAACAAACCTGATGGAATGCATGGGATCCCACTGGAAAATAGGTTCCAAGAAAATTTTGGGAACAAAACTCTGATTCAAAATGTAATTCCAATGAGCAGTAGTGCCACTGGAAGTGGCAGGGATGGCGAGGATGGTAGCGTCAACCAAGATGGTGGTGGAAACCTTGATTTTTCCACAGCCAATGGCATTGATTATGAATCTTTTTCTTTGAACATTGACCCATCAAGTGGATTCAATGACCGAAATCCTTCTGCACCAGCTGGGGATATTGAAGTTATTGTACTCAGTGATTCAGATGAAGAAATTACGCCGTTAATACCTTCTGAAGTAGTTTACAATAATTCTATGTCAGATGCTGGTGGAGCCCCATTTACAGGTCCACAAGATGCAATTCCTGATTCTTATTATGATAATACAAACCTTGATAATGGTGGAGGTACATGCCTCGGCCTTTACAGCCCAAACGATGATGACTTTGGGATCAATATCTGGTCGTTGCCTTCTACTAGTCAGGGAGTCCCTAGCTTTCAGTTATTCGATTCTGATGCAGAAGTTCCTGATCCTTTAATGGACATTCAGCATGGTTCTCTTAATTGTTCATCCACCATGAATGACTTTGCATTGGCCGCCGCAGAGACCGGCATGGGACCCTCAGCCTTCGTCCCCGAGTCTACTGCTCAGCATTCAGATATAAATAACGGCTTACTGGATAATCCTTTGGCGGTCAATGGAAATGATCCTTCGCTTCAAATATTTCTCCCCACAAGGCCATCTGATACACCTGTGGCGCAGTCTAATATGAGAGACCATCAAGACCATTCACATGGTAGCATTCGTAACGAGGACTGGATTTCTCTTAGGCTGGGCGATGGTGGTGCAGCTGGTCAGGTTGATTCTGCAACCGATAACGGTTTGCGACGAAGACAGCAACTAAAATCAAAGGATGGTGCCCTTAGTTCACTAGCAGACACGGGTATGTCATTGAATTCTCTGTTAGTTGTTTATGGTTCGATTTTGATATCCATTTGTAGAATTGTCACCCTGCCTCTGCCATTAATTTTTCCTTTCTTTATGTGCAGCATCTTTGTTGCTTGCGATGAACAACGACGATAGGTCTGGTAAGACAATTAGAGAAAGATCAGATAGTCCCTTTTCATTTCCTCGCCAAAGACGTTCTGTAAGACCTAGATTATATCTATCTATTGATTCAGAATCGGAGTAAAGCCATCAAGTGGCGTATTTAAGGGAAACATCTTTTAACCATCTGCATCGAAAAAGTTCTGCAGAATGCTGTCAGACGCCCCCAATTGGAGAAGATGTTTTCCAAAATGATTCAGGACTCGTTCTTGCTTCGAGTTGGTATTAAAGTGCTAACTGCATTTATTACCGCTATAAGACTCATCATGCTGATATCAGGTCCCGGAATAATTTGTATCCAGGCAGGATATATCTACACAAACATGTTAGCATTCATCATTTTGGCCAGGTTTCTTGGTGATTTTCAGGTCTAGTGCTACTAAATTGTATATTCGACAGTTGCATTATTTGGAAAATGGGAAAGAATTTTCATCTAGTTTTGTTTTTAAGTTAGCGGGAAGGCGTTGGTTGGGGAAGCATGTTCCCTTGTGGTCTTAAGGAGATTGTAGCCTGTATATTTCATAACATAGAAATCATTTCCATATAGATATATATGTATTATACTGGTAATAATATCTGCTATGTGATGCTCTAAAAATCTAGTGGATGTTGGAGTATTTGTGTTTAGCTATTCGGTCAATCAAGTTTACCTCAGGTGAATTATATTCTGTTGGCATAAAAGAACTCGAGTCCGATGATAGAATTACCATGTTACATATCCTTCCTTGTTATTTGGTTCGGTTGAATCTGGTACAAGGTTGGGTTTTCCAGGTCGGTCCAAATTGTTCCGTTTCATGAGTGCCAATGATAACTATTGTCGGCTTTTAGGCACCATTTGGTACGAAAGACAAGATTCAACGTTGATGCATGATTCTCGAGTTTGACTTAAATTTTACAATAATTGTAATTAAAAAAAAAACTATCTATGTTATCATTTATTTTCAATTTTTCATCTGATCACACGAGCAAAGCGAAGCCAATGCTATAAATGGATAATGAAATCTAATAAAAATAGAAAATTTCAAAATTAATTTAGTAAGAAATTATTGTACCCGGCTTTAGATTTTCGGGTCACTGATTATTAATCTCATGATGGCACCAAGAGAGCTGGAGATATTTCACGGGAAGTCCATCATCCATTCTTCAAAATAAGGAGTGGGATCTGATATCATGATGTTTGAATAAGCAGGTCTATTGCCAAGTTCCTCCAGCGGATATACTTAGCGACGGTTTTTGAAAAAACCCTTTGCTATTAGCGACTGCTTTATAGAAACCGTCGTCGATTTGCTGACACGCGAGCCCCACGTGTTTTGAATTATTTTAACGTCCAAAGAAATTGGACATTTAGCGACGGTTCGCTAAACGTTGTTACTTATTTTATGTATTGGTTTAAAGTATCCGTTGGTGAATATAACCGTTGCAAAATAGCCGTTGCAAAATAGCCGTTGGAATATAGCCGTTGCAAATTTCAATATAAATAGACACATTGTATTATACAATTCTTTATTCTACAAACATACAATTTGGCAAACAGATACACTTGAATTTGTTTACTCCAAAATGTCTCAATATTCCAGTAGTTCAACCTCTAGCTCGACAAGTGAAAACGAAGTACAAGTTGAAGTTGATGACGAAGATTATGATCCGGGGAAAGAGCTAATGTCATTGATACTTCAACAAAGTCGACAAATAGTTGAATCATGTCAAAGTAATAACGTGATGCGGCGAAGAAGAAGGTTCATCCAAAGAAATCGTGAAGCCGGGCATGCGAGGCTCTTCAACGATTATTTCTCCACAAACCCGGTGTATCCAGATCAAATATTTCGAAGACGATTTCGCATGCGAAGAGAGTTATTCTTTCGAATAGTGAATGCACTTGAGGATCGTTCACCGTATTTTCAGCAAATGGACGATGCTGCGAGAAGAAAAGGCTTGTCACCACTACAAAAATGCACGGCTGCAATTCGTCAATTGGCGTATGGAGTCTCGGCCGACCATCTTGACGAGTACCTACGCATGGGTGAATCAACTGCCATCAAGTGTCTTTTCAAGTTCTGCGGATATGTGGTTGAACTATTTAGTAATCGATATTTGAGAAGGCCAAATGCTGATGATGTTCAACGTCTTCTTCAAATGCATGATGAAAGGCACGGGTTCCCTGGAATGTTGGACAGTCTTGATTGCATGCACTGGGAATGGAAAAATTGCCCGGTTGCTTGGAAAGGCCAGTTTACAAGAGGCCATAGGTCACCGACAATCGTGCTTGAAGCGGTCGCGTCTCAAGACTTGTGGATATGGCATGCATTCTTTGGTGTCGCCGGTTCACGTAATGATCTTAACGTGTTGTACGAATCTCTCATATTCAATAACGTCTTGCAAGGAAATGCACCAGAGATTAATTTCATGGTAAACGAGACTCAATATACGAAGAGGTATTATTTAACAGATGGAATATATCCGGAATGAGCCACTTTCGTTAAGGCTTTTCCTTGCCCGGAGGATCCAAAGAGGAGGCTTTTTAAGGAAAGACAAGAGTCTGCAAGAAAAGATGTTGAACGAGCATTTGGGGTGCTCCAAGCTCGATGTGCAATTGTCAGAGGTCCAGCTCGTTATTGGTACAGAAAAAAGTTAAAATATATTATGTTAGCATGCATTATTTTACATAACATGATTGTCGAAGATGAGGGGGTTCACGTGACAAATTGGTACAACGATGAAGGTGACGAACCCGCACAACCCGTCCAGGGCTCAAACCGAGGATTTCATGAATATCTCCGAACAAATTCCGAAATACGTGACACTCATGTGCATCACCAACTTCGTGCCGACTTAGTTGAACATATTTGGTCACAATACAACAACAATCCTTGAATTAGTATTTTGCATCTTCTATTAAATTTAATTTATTTTCTTTTATTTTTATGCAAGTGTTATTTATTATTATATGTTGTACCGTTTTATTTTAGGTTTATAATAAATTTTTAATTTTAAGTAAATGACACTCATAAAATTAAATTATTTTACGTATTGAATATATAAAAACAAATTATTATTAATATAAAATAATAATAATTTAAATTTCTTAAAAAATTTGAAATTGAATTTATTTAATGTAAAATAAGAGTAAGATGAATGAGTGAACAGCGGGACCCACAAATAATGAGTGTGAATGTTAAAATGAATGTGGGAGAATAAATGTGTTAATGTAATGTGTATGTGGCATGTGGACCCCACGATTTTTGATGAGGTGGTGGGTGTTATAACACCCACCAATGCGGATGCTCTTAGTGGTTTGACAATTTTGTTGACAGCTTTTGACGGAAAACATGAAGATTATAAATTTTAGTGTCATATTTATTTAACCACCTCTTTTGTCTCTACAAATCACGGGGATAGGGTAATCACAAAACTCCAGTGTGGAAGATTTCTATTTCTGGCAAATATGTTTTGTGATTGATCTAGATATTCAGATGTCGAACCTCTTCCTCTTCCGGTTGTTTGGATAAGTTTGTTAGGTGAGATTTAATTTAATAGGGTGAGGCCCACATTAAATAAAATAATAAGAAAACATATTTTCCCACTTATCCATCATCGAAAAAGTTTCAAAATTGAACGAGGAAATTAGTTATAAATAAAGCTCAATTCTTTCGGTTATTGTATCCCAAAATCAATAGTTTTTCAGCTTTGATAAAAAGAGAGTGCATAAAAAAGTGTATTTTTTTTTTAGTGCGGGAATTCTCTTGTGTGAGTTAGAGAAATTATTTTCTCGGTATACTCGGGTTGAGAGTAAGAAATATTGAGTGTATTGGTGTATACACTTGTTTATAAAAGTTGCATTACTCCGTGGACGTAGCCTATTTTTGGGTGAACCACGTAAATCTTTGTGTTCTTGTTGATTATTTTATTTCGCAATTTTTCGGTACTATATTATCATCGTGATCTGTATCGCTTCGATATAATTTCCCAACAAAGTTATATACAGTTGATGGATCACTAGAGATGTTTATTGTTCAAAGTAGACATTTGCAATATTTTGTGCTCTCTCACTCTGTCGCATTGCACGAGACATATGGAAAATATTCTATCAGTACATGGAAAAAATGAAACAGAATCACAGATGTAAACAACAAATATTGCATACGATTTGAACAAACAATGCCACTTCGATCCCATCCTGAATCAAAAAGACGGCTAACAATTGACACATAAACAACCTATCTATCGTTGTCATTCTTTGCATGACAGCTTGAGACCACTGCTGGTTTTCTTTTTTCAGAAATCAAGATTTCATTACAACGATCGACACATTTCAACAGAAACCACCTCATTAACCCGCACAATGTGACCATTGTACAGGACTCATTATAATTAAGTTCACATGACGATAACACGGGCGCATAGTCGATAACTGAATGGACACAGAAAAACTCACTCAGCAGCATGTAAAAGTACAGCAGGCATTGTAGCTCGATAACCCATAATTCACATCCCAACAAGAGTTGCGGAAGAATCCAACTGGCCTCCAGATGCATCTGTCATGGGTGGTGCTTCTTCCAAACAGCTTTGAGTGTCATCACTGTTTATTCCAATGCTCAGTTTCTCCACTTCCTCTCGTGTGTATATGTGGATCTTTGAAACAACTTCAATAAATTCACTGCGGTTAAGTTGAATATCCCACAAAAGTTAACATTTGAAATGGTAAGTGACCAATCCAAAAATGTTGTGTTCGAATAGCGAAAAAGCATCAGAATGATGCCTTTTACCATTAGTGATGCCAAGTTTATACTGCTAATTAACTACTCAGAAGGTAATTAGCAATGATGAGGAAAATAACATTTTCGTTTCTTCTTGTGATCCCACAGGCTTCATTGGCATGGAAGCTCTAGTCTAAAAGTTGAACAGAGTTGATTTTGATGGTTAATAGAAACGTTTAAAGGAAAATATATATGTTTATCCTGTTTGGAACTTACTGCCATGGATCATCACCAACAACCATCATATCATTCTCGCTGTCTGTATATAAAATACGCCACCCGTTATTGGAATCACGCAAGAGTCCTTCCATGCTAAACAATCTTTCAAGTTCTGTCAACAGGTTATCATAACCTTGTAGTCTTGAGAGATCGATGGCTCTCCCCACCAAGCTACCTTGCTTGTGAACCTATATATATGTGTGTGTGTGTGTGTGTGTGTGCGCGAAAAATTAGCCGTAGATTCTCAAAACGAGCATAAAGGTTATTTGAATGTCGGTTGTTTAGTTTTACCTTTGTGCAGCTCCTCTTGCTTGGTCCTTGGGAATTAGATGAAACATGATCGTCCATCAGTGAAAACCCGAAAAGTTTACATTCTGGGACCTTATCCTTTAATTTATTTTCATCATTCACTTTTTTGAGGTGCATTATTGTAGTGGGGGGTGCTGATATAACATCTGCCGCCCTCTGCTCATTTGAGAGAAGTGGCACATTTCCTATGTCTTTTGAAGTTCCACTTAAAATGGAGGTCGGGTCTAATGAGAGATCTCCGGTCTGAATATTGGAAAAATTGGAAAGCATAAGAGGGCCTTGTCTGGCTCTGTAGGCGCCCTTTTGCGGAAACAGCATGCGTCTAGAACCTTCGGAAGCTAGAGGATAAAAACAAGGTCGAGGATTTTGATCAGCGTCGAAAATATTGCCACCCAGTTCAGGCTTGGACCAAGCACCGAGATTTGTATCATTTTTACCAGCTAGAGATCTCAGTGAGAAAATTTCTTGACCTTGCAAAACCTCAGGTGACCAACTGGATTGCAGAAAGCCCGAGAAAGAGGAAAGAGCCCGATTTCTGACAAACTCGGTGTAATTAATTTTTTTCATCTTGTTTGATATAAGATTTGTTGCCGCAGGATGAGTTTCAAAATCGAGCTGGTGGTTAATCCTGTCACTTTTATAAACGGGTGATGCTAAAGTTGCATTTTCTTGACCTTGCAAGACCTTAGAGGATCTTGTAGACTCCCCAAAGTCAAAACGAGCACCCCCATCTGCATAGAAGAAAACCCGGCATTTTCAAGGTCGTGCATGAAGTTGGATAAACCAAATGAGAGTTAATAACGCAGTGCAAAAGCCAAAAACAAACTGAAAACTATATACCAACTATTGGGCCCCCAACTAGGGTAGCCAGTAGGCTTGACCTCAGTTTCTTGATTCTTGGGGAGGATTGGATGCTCAGAGGCGCAAAATTACCTGGGAATTCAATGTCCCACGGAGAAACTCGTTCTTGGTGATTACTCACAATATCTTCATCCCAACGAACCTAAAAGTTATATGGCAGTAGCAATCATGTCATGTAAATGGAAAATGGAAGTTGTGATATTAAGTAAAATCTTAATATACCGTCAAGCTTCTCCATTTTGAGTTTGGCCATCTGTAAGGATCCATGTCGCTGATTCCAGTCACAACTCCACTAAACCTGCAGGATCAAAGATGCTTCTTCTAAGTATATTTATATATTACATAGTAATGCACCAAAAAGACAAAACATCTCAGGTCTTAATCTGCAGTCTAAGGGACCTTCTTTCCGGAGAATCATCCAAGTCAAATTTCATTTTGAATCTCATTCCAATAGGTATCTGGCCTCTGGTACACTTCACGTATTTTTCATGGGGAATGACAAAGTCAGCATGGCTTGCCCTGCGTCATATGTGTAACATAATCCGTTACAACCACAAGGGATAACATGAAAACACAACCTATCAGAGAAATTTATTTCAAATATATTTGCACGTTATAGTACCTAGGAGTATAGAAAACATGAAATGTGATATTGCTTGATAATGAATAGGCTACTGATGAAAGGACATTGGGATAAGAATTCTGATTTTTAATGATGGAATCAGGAAGGCCGTTTCTTGGTCGAGCGGCTCTTCTAATCCCCAATCTCAGGTCTCCATCTTCTCCCCTACATTATCACATAAGATGCATTCAAAAGACTAATTAAAATGAGACTGTTTATTTCCGCTAATATGAATTCATCACAACGGACAAGATTAGATGAATGCCTTGATAAAGAGGATTAAGAACCTATCTCCAAAACCTTGATTTTTTTTTGGGTGCCAATGGACTACTGAGCAAAACCATTGAGAATGAAGTGTATATTGTTGCAAGAATCAGAACTGTCATTTGATTTCTTCAATTAATTATACTTTTAAGAATACAGGACTAAGGATTTCACACGCGTAAAATGTATAGCGAATATGCGTGGATCCAGAAGTCCTGTGTTTCGATGAAAATGTACCTCAGAAACAATATTGCATCTCCCGATACAAGATTCTTTTGGCTGACAAAAATACTCCACCCTGTTGTAAGCAAATGCCGCCTTGGCTGGCCTGCGATTTAAAACCAGTTTGTCATGATTTTCTACATAAAACCATAGATAGAATCGAAACTCATACCTCTGTAAATGTGTCTGAACTTCCATTCCACTCCTTGAAGATCTTTGGCTTTGAGTTCTTGTGAGGGCCTTTGCTCTTTATAATCCTACAATGCAAACTGAAATTCACTCGAATCTTGCAAAAACAATGAGAACTTGTTAGAGTATTCATGTTAAGCAAAAGATTTGTACCAGAGGGGGAAAGCAATCTTCAGCAGCTCTACGAGGAACCGAAAACCCTCCGTGCGTACTAGTATCGGAAGCAGTAAGAGTTTTGCAAAACATGTGGGACGTCAACTTTAAGGGAAAAGCTCCATTCTCATCCTCTGCAACTCCTGCGTTTTCTTTCTCCTTTCCTTCCAACTTTAGACCTACCAGCTAAATGAATCCCATGACAGTATCAAGAATTGAAATTGAGCTTTAACCAAACTTAAATTTAGCGCAGGAAAACAATGACTTGAAAATATATTTTATAGAACAATAAATTTAAAGAAAATCCACAATAACTTCAAAAAAAGACGAAGTAATCAAGAATTAAGAAACAATGGTCACTGGTAAGAGGGAACAAGATATTCACCAATTAAGCACGCTCAACATTGAGAGGAAGATGCCTAATAAAATAACATCGAGAGGAAGATTTAAAACAATTAAAGCAGTATAATTACCAATTATCCTTACCTCTTGTAGAGGAAGTAGGGTAAGCTGAGTGTAGACCTCGTCATTTTCTTTGTTAGCCTACTCGAGACAAAACAAAAAGGAAAAAGGCAAACTCGTAATACAAGAGTGGAAGAAATTACCATATAGAGTGAAACCAAAAGGGTGTTAGGAATGAATCTAAACAACTTACAAGTAGCTGAACATCCGCAACCCTGCAAAAGATCTGCGGAGGGAGATCAAAAGTGGGCAGTTCCAATGGCGGAAAAGGCAAGGCAGAAGCAGCCTGTTCCATATGCCCTTGAGCAAAATACACCACCACACTCCCTTTATCAGGCAAATTGGTGAGTGGGCCTGCGCAGGCATGCCACAACTCTGCGTACAGTGATGATTTATGAGATTCTGAACTTGGGAAGCTGGAACCTGATGCAGCATTTGAAGAACAAGACGAAGTTGAAGTGGATAAACAGCGTTGAAGACAACCACCAAACCCTCCAATATCACATTTTCCTCCATTTTCTTCACATGTATTCTTCTCTATCTCACTCAAAGCATGGTTCAGATCAAACTCCATCAGTTCCCCCAGAATTTTACCTTCTCTCGTTTGTTCAGAAACCCAAGCTCACACAAACCCACTAAAAAAAGAAAGAGTCGGTTATACTGATCAAGGTGCGCTGTAAGTGATCAAGTTCCTTTTTTTCAGATAGTTATGGTGTTCCCACAAAGCCTCAAACTGGTGAACACATACAGGTTGCGCCTTTAAAGCAGAAAGTGTAGTGAAATTAACTTCACATGAAATTAAAATGGACACCAAGAATAGTTAGTTGTTCGTAAAAGATGCAAATACAAGAAATGGCATCAAACAGTAACAGAAATTCAAAGTATGATTCCTTCCCCATTGGCAGTTATGTGAGAAGGGAGCAGTTTCAGCAGACATGGACACTTGCTCGGGAAGCACAGAGGCAAAAGGCAAAATAAGCCAATATAGTGGCGCCCCTTTTCGACTTGGTGACTGTTTTTAGTATGCCCGGACAATATATCTAATTTTTTAAAAAAAAAATTATTTAAATTATTTTGATTTGTTTATATAACTAAAAGTTTTGTGAGAAATATATTACAGTCATTTGGATTTTACGGGGAAAAAAACTTTTTTATTAGTAATAATAATAATAAAGGAACTGTTTGAAGTGGATGGGACAAGGTGAGACAGTACAGAACCCACAGCCATTGGCTAACCCCACTCGTTTTGTAATTTCCCTTAACTATTTATAGTATTATCATTATTATTATTATGTTTTTTTAAAAATTTCTAAAAAGGAGAAAAATATTCATTATTCAAATAAATATTTTTGTATTATTATTAATTATAATTAGTTGTTTAATAAATAAAACTTGTGTGAGACAGTCTCACGGACGATATTTTATAAGATAGATCTCTTTATTAGAGTTATCAATGAAAAAATATTAATTTTCATTATGAATATCGATAGAATTAATCCGTCTCGTAAATAAAAATTTTTGAAATAGACTGACAAAAGATTTAATCTATGTTTGGAGGACATGCTCGCCCTATAATACGTCTGGATATACGAAACGTATACAACTATTTATCCCTGAAAATTCTCAAAATTAATTGACCTTGAAGTTTGGATATAATGACAGGAATGCCACGGAGCAACCACTTTTAGCGGAAATGTCCAAACTTTAATCTCTGTCGCACGAGTATTTGAAAAGCCTGTTCGCAGAGGTCACACCTACAGCATATTAAATGAATTCAGATGTGACGTTTCTTAGTTCGAATATCATCTTAAAAAAATATTTATTTTAAATTCAAAAAATTATATAAAAACTAAAACCTAACTCAAAAAAATATTAAATCAAAATTATTATTTTTCAAAATAATCGTATATCTAAATATTAAAGATAAGTTTTTGGTCATCATTCGTTTCATTGTTATTGCCGCTCAATATTCATCAACATCAACCTTCTATTTTTTGGGTTTTTTTAACGTTTTTCGTAGATGATCCGAACTAATTATCAAATAAAGATATAAGAATAAAAAAAAAAGTTTTCAAAATATAAGATAATATATGTGCAATGCGTATCAAGGAAATGGAAAGGATATATATGATAAATTTCATATCTGATCTAACTACTTACTGCCCACATAAGTAGGATTTGAACTCAAAATCATACGAGTTTTCGGGACTTCACCTTTGTCATTATGCCAAAAGATATCATCCATGGCTAGATAATTATAATTCTCATCAGTCCTTTTGGTCCATTGATGTTTTTTAAAAGATTAGGTCTCTTGTGAGACGGTCTTACGAATCTTTACCCGTGAAACTGTCTCACACAAATTTTTGTCTTTTTAAAATATAATAAAAAGGGCCATCTTTAATATATATATAGGGGTATAATGGAGTAAAATTGGCGTTATGTGAAAGTATGGGAAAGGGATAGATGAGTTATAAAGAAATGCTTTAATGGAACCACGTTTGTCGGGGGGAGGAAGTAGGGTGGGTTCCCATGTTTCACTCCCCCGCTTTCGTCGTACTCTCTCTTTTCCTTCATCTCTCGCTTTCTGCCAACACAATTTATCACTAACTTGGGAATTATAAATATGATATCAAGAAAGAAAGTTACGATACGAATAACAAAGCCCACTTTCCAAACTCGAGACTATAAAATATATATATCAAATCTATTATATATATATGCTGATGTCTCGATTCACATGTTGCGTGTTTATATAAATGTTTAATAATTTTCAAAACATATAAATATAAGATTAATAATTAACAAAAATTCATTCCACATACCACTATCTAGTTTTTTAAAAAAAAATTGTAGAAGTTTAAAGTTGTTTTTGAGACATTTGTTTAGGTAGCAAAAGAAAGGAAAAGCAATATTGGTGAAAGCTTAAAAAGTTGTGAACAATAACATAAATATGGCAAAAACTTGTGTCAGGACGGCCTTACGGGTCTCTTATCTGGGTCATCCATGAAAAAGTATTACTTTTTATGCTAAGAATATTATTTTTTATTGTGAATATCGGTAGGGTTGACCTGTATCAAAGATAAAAATTCGTGAGACCATCTCACAAAAGACCTACTCCATAAATATTATAACAAATTATTTGTGTTCGTTGGTAACCGTTATTACACATGCAATTTGCTAATTTGTTGTCCATTTGAGCCACACTTAATTGACTTCCCGAAAAGAAAACCTTACAAAATTTTGGTGATTTACTTAAATAATCCACCATCAATTGTTCCATAAAATTGCACAAGTCGATAAGATAATTAAGTTTAAACTTGGATATATATCCAGTTTACATTGTCTAAGTCAGTTGTCAGGTTGATCGACAAAGCTTTCCCATGCACGAAATACATATCCATACATATTGTATGTACATATTAATATTTTATTTAAACATTATTCGATGCGAATGATAATAAATTGATTATTTAAATGTTTAAAATAATGTAAAATATTATTTTAAAAATAACTCAATAAACAGTTCGAATTCCGATGAAACATGAATGACAATAAAACATTAAAACTAACAAAATTAAATTGAAGAAATTCGAAAATAAGGAAATCGGGTACTAATCTTACCATCATATACACAAATATTATTAAAAATTTAAGGGGTAGTGATGGTGATATTTTGATGTCATGATGCATAATACCCAAAATATTCGTACCACAATAGTTATTCTAATTTTGATATACCATGATATAATCTCTCGCTTAGATAAATATTTCTTTGTAACACAAATTTTTATGAGACGATATCATTAGTCAATTTTATGAGATACATATTTTATTTGAGTCACCCATAAAAAAATATTATTTTTTGTTTCGAAATTATTAATTATTATTTCAAATATGGATCCGTATCACGAATGAATATTCGCGAGACCGTCCACAAAATACTTAATAAAGTAAGTATACCATAAAATGAGTATATACTAAAATAAATACATTTACTAATTAGATAACATCTCATAAAAAATCGTCCAAATTTTTTTTTTAAATTTTAATGCAAGTTCCTAGGTCCGATATAATTTGCGCCATATGTTTCAAAACAAGGGCAAAATACAAAATCAACGACGCCCGGAACCAGACATTTTGGAAACTACGATGATTTTCCAGACAAATTGTGGTTTTCGTACGAGTGTTTCCGAGTGATGTATTACATTTCCGGCATTTGTTTAAACTTGGCCACGGTTCTTAATTGGACTTTTTATTTTATATATTGTGACCAAATAAAAAGGTGCCGTTTTAATCAAGAATTAGCTCGCAGCTGCCTCTACTTTCGTCGGTGCGATGTGCCATCCAAATTGGTAAAAAACATATCCATCAATTATCACTATATATTTCATAATATTAGTATATGTACATAGAGTTGCACCAGAAAATTCAAGATTTAGTGATCCGATAGTCCGATAACAGAATCGTTTACCGTTAAAAATAAAAATCATGTGTCGTCGTATTCACGAACTCGAAACACTACACATATTCCATCAAACGATATCCAACTGAGTGCAGCATAGAATCTATCGAGATTCCTCGCAGCTTATGATGTTTTGTTAGGATGAAGTTATTTAGTGGTTGCCAGCACTCGCAATAGCCCGACATGTCTCCTATATTATCCCAAAGCTGGGCCTTCAACTTTAATCATCAATCGCTGGCTCGGTATGATTTGAGGGCTTTTGTGGGCCTGCCCATTATATTTTGGGCTTGGATTTTTTTATTATATGTGGGCCTCTCTCTTTGAATTGACAATTTGACCAAATGAGTCTTGTCGTTGTCCCATGTTGAGTCCTTGTTCTAACATAACATGTTTCTTGTCATTATCATTATGTATACCTTTTTGGTTGTTGGAGGTTTGGTATGTATACAACACTTGCACTAGCCACCCGTTGGTTCGGGATCATTTATTTCATCCAGTATTTGGTATTAGTTATATCATAATTTAAGTTAAAAAAAAATTATGTTATTCTTATTTTTCAATTTTTCATTCTCACATATTTACCCTTATCATATTAGCACACGAATCAAATAGTGTCTACAAATTGACAAAAATATATGTAAGACGATCTCACAGGTAGTATTTTGTTAGACAGATCTCTTATTTGGGTCATACATGAAAAGTATTACTTTTTTATGTTAAGAGTATTACTTTTTATTGTGAATATCGGTAGGGTTG
This sequence comes from Primulina tabacum, assembly GCF_025594145.1. Lineage (NCBI taxonomy): Eukaryota > Viridiplantae > Streptophyta > Magnoliopsida > Lamiales > Gesneriaceae > Primulina > Primulina tabacum. The sequence goes on from NC_134557.1 coordinate 7,305,105, forward strand.
ACCCGTCTCAAAGATAAAAATTCGCGAGACGGTCTAACAAGAGACCTACTCCTAAAAAATTTGGTTTGGTAAAACATATTTTGCGAATATAATTATTTGTTTAAGTTATAACGCGATATGTTATTTTGATTGAAAAGCTGCACGTACTTGTAGAATTACGACCCAGAAATTAGAAGGGTTAAGATATTTGACTTTTCGAAAAATTCTCATGCTCCTAAAGATATGACGTATTTGAAAGTAATGTTATGGTATAGCTACCAATATAGCATGAGTGAGATCAATTGTGAACTTGTAATTCGAGCATTTAACGATAACATTGGGTAGTAAACTTCCGTACAAACGACTAATTCGAGTATTTAACAATTGTGGTTAATCTATGCTACACCGAAAGTGTTTCTCTCCTACTCCAATATTATTGGATCATGTGAATTCATCGTTTCTTTATAACACCACAAAAATATATAGTAGTATGAGAGTTTTAGGCATAGTTTGGTGCACTTGATAACTAAATGATTAATAAGTTATCATCCTTCATCCCATGTTTGGTTCATTTTTTAACAGCCCATAAAAATTGGATGGGCCCGTGATAATGCTGGTCCACTATAGAGTAGACATCCCTCTAAAGTATGTTTGGTTGATGTGATTAAATAAGGATAGATGAATACTCACATACTTATCTAATGTTTGGTTAAAATTTTAAGATATATTAATAATCATTTTGACCTGGTTTAAGACCTAATTTTATGATTAATTATTTGATTATTAATCTAACAAATTAAGTGTGATAAGTTATCAACACACCACAATAATATTTAAATTGTGTTTAATGATTATCGTAATATTTTCAAATGTATTTTTAATAAATATATTTAAATTAATTTTAATAAACATAATTTATAATTATAAATATTTAATTATCTATTTAATTATTTTAAGAATATTTATAATTATTTAAAAAAACAATAATATTATAATATCACTAAACTTTATTTAACATTAAAAGCAATATTCAAAATATTACTACTATTTTAATTATTAATTATAAATATTTAATGAAAAAACAATAATATTGTAATTATTACTAAAATTTTATTTAACATTAACATTCAAAATATTATTGCTATTTTAATTATTAAAATAAATGCATATTTACAAATTTATTTCTAATAAATATATTTAAATTAATTTTAATAAATGTAAATTTTAATTATAAATATTTAATTATCTATCCAATTATTTTAAGAATATATATTTAATTAGCATTTGGGGCATTTTAGTCATTACAATAAAATTTACAAAATTAATCCATCATTTTAAAATTATACCAAACACCATGTTATTTATCCCACCATACTATTAATCCATATATATCATTTTTTAATCACTCTAATTATTAATCATTTACTTATCCTATCACACGTACCAAACGGAGCCTTAATATATTGTATTATGTGAGCACCGATGATGTAACACTAACAATTAATAAAATTATAATATGATATTAATAATAATAATTAGTTAAATCATTATTTTTATGATAAAATAAAAATTAGATCAATGACGATAAATAAGTATAATACTAAATTATAAGGACAAATTGGTATTAATAATATTAATAATAAAAGAATAATAAAATTAAATCCATAATCTGTAGAAATATAAACAATAAACTAATAATATTGTTAATTATAATAAAAATTAAGTAATTTAAATAATGATGCTTAATGTATATGTATCGTATATTTTGATCTATTAATCTGTATGTATAATATATGTATCCAATAATTTTACTAATGCTATGTTCTAGATATATATCAGACGAAATAAATTTATATTATTTTTTTGCTATATTTATAAATGTGTTTTTTATTTTATTGTTTTAATAAGATAAATTTGAATTTCGGTAGTAATATGACATTGTTGGATCTGAACGAAAAATAATCTTTGTCATAAATATTTTCAACTTACGTCGATTAATTTTTCCCCACGATATAATCAAATAATTAATAGAATAATATTGGAAACGATAATAATAATAATAATAATAATAATAATAATAATAATAATAAATAATATTAGGAAATAAATTAATATTAGTTATAAAAGTAATATTTGTAGGATGCTATTTTTAATAGACTATGTCTCTTGTGAGACGGTCTCACGAATCTTTATTTGTGAGACGGGTCAACCCTACCGATATTCACAATAAAAAATAATACTCTTAGCATAAAAAGTAATATTTTTTGATGGATGACTCAAATAAAAGATCTGTCTCACAAAATACGATCCGTGAGACCGTCTCACGCAAGTTTTTTTTTTTTTAATAACCCTTCTACAGATATTTCATATCCCAGAAATTTAAAATTTCATTAAGGTCAATCCACTCGAAAAAGCTAGGATTCTGGACAGAACTAGTGCAGCCCAATTAATCGGGTCATGGTCCATGATGGTTTTGAATTTTCGGGCGTACTGTTTTTAACTCATAATTCTTATGATTCGTATTTTTGTGAAATCGATCTTTTATTTATTTAACTTAAAAATAAAAAAAAAGACCTATCGAAGATTGAGTAAAGTCCACCCTCGGCGTTGGTACACCATTTCACGAAGTAATTTCTGATCATGTTTATCCAAACAACTTCCGATTTTCAATATTATATTATATAATTATGATTATCCTATTGATTTCTCCGAAAATTTATTGCCTTTACCCACACCTCCAGTACATTGATTGACGATGGTACGCGGTTCTTCCCAATCGCAAGCTTCCTCCGGAACCGCCTCTCGCCCGGGTGTCGTGGGAGCGGCCCCGCGCGGCTCCGCCGCCGCCACGGCTGGAATGCGCCGTCGCAGGCTTGGAAGCGGATCCTCCTCTGACGTCGGCGGTGGTGCTGGATCTGGTGCCAACATGCTTCGCTTCTACACGGATGACGCGCCGGGGATGAAAATCAGCCCTACGATGGTTCTGGTGATGAGTCTCTGCTTCATCGGCTTCGTCACCGCTCTCCACGTCATTGGGAAGTTCTACCGCTACAGATCCGAAGCCTGAGCCTACTGTAGATCGGATCGCGGGTTCGGGTTCATCGATGTAATAACTGACGAGCCCACGGTTAGTTTTTTAAAATCGACTTTTTCGAAAAGGTGTTTGAATTTGGAAGAAATGCATCATCATAAAAGAGAAGCTCACGTCCAGATCTTGTGTTACTGAATTCTGATTTGTAGTGATGGGGCTTGAGCTTAACTTAGCTAGTTCCAATAATTTCACCGATATCTATCTACTCCGTATTCAGTTTTTTGTTACTTAAACTGAGGATTGCCGTATCCGTTTTCTTCCTTTGAGCATCATTGATGATTTTGTTTTAAAAACATTTGTCAGTGAGATCTTGAGTGGGTACATCATACTCGCAAGAACCACTAGTCTGATTTATTTTTGTTTTTTTGCTAAAACACTTCACGAATTGATGACCAGAAATCTTTATTACAAATTCATGGAATGTATGTCAGGAATTTGACAAAAATTTGTGTAAAACGGTCTATTTAGTATGTTGTGAGACGGATCTTTTATTTTGGTCATTCTTGAAAAATTATTATTTTTTATGCTTTATTTTTTTTACAGTGAATATCGGTAGGATGGATTCGTCGCACAAATCTTTTATGCTTTACAATTTATCCATTTTTGAATCGCACAAGGTGATGCTAGATAAATTTTAGTCATTGTTACTCTGACTCATCTGTAGCTATTTTCGTCCGTTTTAAATAATGCTAAAATTGTTGTATCCGTATAGTTCGGATTCATGTGTAAAGACCGAACGTCCGATGTTTTACTTAAAATTATATATGATTATAATAGTATAATTCAATTTTTTTAAATAGTAGAACAGTTCAAGTATCACGTATTATGAACGATTATTCTATCCAAAAATCTCATTCGATAATTGTATTTTTGCAAAATATAACTTGTGATTTCGGGTCTGATATTAATTATAGGATCGAGCGCATGTTGATTTACAAAAAATTATAGTTGTTGGTAATAGTGTAATACAAATTTTTTTAACGGTACAACAACTCAAGTATTACGTTTCGTTTCGATTGTTATAATTAACATGAACAATTATTAAACTCAACAATATATATATATATATATATATATATATGTGTGTGTTCTATGTCGAATTACATATGAAACAATTGTAAGAAAAATGAGTTTTATATTTATTTAGAATTGATAGAATAATTTGAACGAGATAATTTTTGTTCATTTATTTTTATCCCTTGATTTTTCGAAACAAATAAAAGAATACTCGACATGCAAAGCAACTAATTTGTTTTTTTGTTTTGTTTTTTTTCATCTAATATTAAGGCTAATTAGACGTGGAAGTTGTTGACAGTTGACACAAATCTCGGAAGGAGGAGGTCAAATTTATTAACTGAATGCAATATTATAAATGTCTTGGTATTTTTTAAAGAGATTAAAAGTCAAAAATCAGAAAGCCATGGGGGTTTCGAAATTTTGTGTTTTTATAACAATTTTCTAAAATATTTTTTCTATCTGAAAATTGTACAATTAACAAGGGATTCACGGCCAGTTTTACTTTTAACACTGCACTGCAAAGGATAAATTTAAAATTTTACTGAGCTATTTAAAAGTCTTTCCAACCTTGCACTGTTCAAATGCCAAAATAATGCAGGGCTGGATCCCTAGCAGTAGCACTACGTGGCGTCGCTTAATTTTGTTTTATTTATTCATTTTATTTCTCTTTTAATAACCTCTATTTTATTTATTTGTGAATTGACTGGATTTTTAATTTTTTAACAATAATAATTCAATATTATCTTTAAATATTTTTAGTTAATTTATATTGTTTTTACTAAATCATTTGTTGTATTACTATTTTGAGTAGGTCTTTTGTGATACGGTCTCACGGATCTTTATCTGTGAGACGAGTCAACCCTACAGATATTTACAATAAAAAGTAATATTTTTTCATAGATGACCCAAATAAGAGATCTGTCTCACAAATACAACCCGTAGACCGTCTCATACAAGTTTTTGCCTATTGTTTTAATTAATCTCCCTTTTATAAGCTTGTTGAATATAATTATTAGTATAAATTAAAATTTTAATTATTTTCACTTAAAATTTATAAATAAACATTGTATGAAATAAAATCAATGTTGTAAATAAAATAATAAATAATATTTTAAAGATATTCGAGGTTGGAGAAGAGTTTTATATTTGAAGCATAAATTGTGTTATTTTGAAGTTAAAACTGAATTAAAATAATACAATGATTAGAAGATGATTTATCATTTTTGACGAGAAATCTTCCGTTCGACCAATTGGTGAATAGATGCTAATTATATACACAATTAATAATTATTAGTTTGAGCTAAAATTATTTTGGATATAAGCTCTGTATTAAAATAATATGGGCAGTATTTTGAGGGGGAGGGGGAGGGGTAAGCGATGCATTTTAGATTACCCAAAATTATTTATTACTATTGCCAGAATACGATGTTGCAAATCTATTTTATTTTATTACAATTGAGGACATGATAGAAACGGCCAATAACACCAATATTGGATAAATTTCCCAAAAATTACGGACAAATTTCCCAAAATTATTTTCTATAAAAATTACATTGTAATCTCACTATTCTTATAATTATATTTTAATTCTAATTTAAATATAAATCAAATGAATTATAAAAGTTATTGTACAAGCATGCAACACATGCATCAGTAAACAAATATATATTAATAATTAGCGACCATTTTACACTCATTGTGCCATATACATACATACATATATACATACATATATATATATATATACACGTTATATTTTTTGTGTTAATTTTTTAATTTTTACTTTAATGTTTTTTATAATAATTTTTATATTATGAATTATGTAATCATTTGAAATTTCAAAAAAAAAATGGATAAAAATTTTAAAAAAATATTTTAGTACTTTTAAAAATTTAAAAGTAGATACAATAGTGATAAAGGTGATAATGATAAAGAAATGCAAAAACTTGTGTGAGACTGTTTCACGGGCCGTATTTTGTGAGACATATATCTTATTTGGGTTATTCATGAAAAATTATTACTTTTTATGCTAAGAGTATCACTTTTTATTGTGAATATCGGTAGGATTGACCCGTCTCACAGATAAAGATTCGTGAGACCGTCTCACAAGAGACTTACTTATAAAGAAATTCGTAAATTTTCTAAATTAAATTTTATAATATATTTTATTAAATGAAAATAGAACACTTTAATAATTTTAAAGGGGTATTGCTAGTATTTAAAAAATTAATGATGACACCAAATTAATTATTCTAGATGACTCAAATTTAATAATATATTAATATAAATACTATAAATAGTATAGACAATATATAATTTTGAAAATAAATATTTAAAAAAAGAAATTATATAAAAATCTAAAACTTTTTAAAATGTTTCTATAATAATTTTTCGTGTCATAATTGATATGATGATTTAAAAATTCAAAAATATAGATAAAAATATATGAAGAAATGTTTTATTAGAAGATGACAATTATTAAAAAGAAAAGTTCGCTAAAATAAATTTCATAAAAATTCATGTGAGACAGTTTCGCACATCAATTTTATTAGACATATATCATATCCGACTCGATCCCAGTAAAATATTAATTCTTTGCCAAATTTATCTGGGTCTATCCGTATCATAGATATAAAACCGTGAGACCGTCTCACCGAAGATCTACTAAACAAGTTTTTACGTATATTAAATAATATGAAATTTTATATTTATAATTTGAAAATATGAGTATTATTGGTTGATAAAAAACCAATATTGATGTTGCTGAAATCCGGGATGTTAGTTGGAAGGTCGGATCTTCACTGGTGAAGTTCGGATCAGACCTTCGAAAGCTAGCTGGGAGGTCGGATCGTCACTTATGGAGCTCGGATCGGACCTTCGAAATCTGAAAGCACAAACATGAGTGTTAGAAGGGGGCCGGAAGGTTGTTCCGGCGTAGCCCCTCCGACGCTCAAGTCAGAAAACAAAAACCTGAGAGAGTAATATGTGTGCTGAGAGAATGTGAATATATGAATGAATAAATATTGAACGAAATCTGGTATTTATAGGGGAACAATAGAGTTCTAGTTTGATAGATTTAGATCCTCAGAATCTTTGGGAGATTTGGTTAGATCTTGTGCCAGATTTGGTTAGATCTTTAATTGGCTTTATCTTTCTGGACTTTGATTTCTGTGGGCTACTCGCTAACGCCTGAGTAAGAGCTCTCGTAGGTATGAGCCGCCTGAAGTCTGGACCCTGTGGGAGCTCGGCCGAGACGTTTCCAATCACCCCGATACCACCATCTTGGAGGTCGGGTCGGCTTTATGTTGGGAGGTCGGCCGACCTCTCTAATCGACGAAACTGCGGATATGGGAGGTCGGCTTGGATGACCTCCAGAATGACCTCCTGGGCTTCTCTGAATGCTGGGTCCCCAACTAGATGGGCTACCGAGAGCGGGCCGAGCCCATCCTTAATCTGGGGTATCAATTATCATAACACAACTTTAATTATTCTGAAGCACTCAACTTTAATAAAAATATAAATAAGAGTTTGTTATTTAGTATGTAGTACAATATCATTATAAAATTTTGCTTATTTGTTTATGATAAACTAAAAATTTATATAAAAAGTCAATAATTACATCAAATTTGATAAAATAAAATATATATATGTGAAAATGATTTATTTAATTTATCATTATTATTATTTTTAGAAAAATATATAACAATCTAGATCTCAATATTAAAGATAAATAATTATCTAAGCACATGTATATCTTACAATCATACTGATTAAAGTTGAAGACTCTATACTAACTAATTTATAATTGATTTAGTGAAATCTAATTTAAAATTACAATTATATTATAATTACATAACCTTATTTTTAAGATAAAAACTTGTGTGAGACGGTCTCACGAGTCGTATTTTGTGAGACGGATTTCTTATTTGGATTATCCATGAAAAATTATTACTTTTTATGCTAATAGTATTACTTTTTATTGTGAATATCGATAGGGTTCACCCGTCTCACAAGAGATCTATTCTATTTTTTAAAAAATTCAATAATATATTTATATATATATTTGACAAGCAACCTGTAAATCAACAGATATGAAATGTTTGTGGCTTACAAACCAAGTAAGAAAAGTATCAATCAGCCAACAAAAAGATGGGCCGAAAGAAAAAACAAAAGCAGCTAAAAATTGAGCAACTCGGTTTGCTGCTATTCGAATATCGTTTAGTCTTAGAGCACTTGAATCAACATTAAATCCTTGATATATGAGGCACAAGTTCCCATGTAAATTAGAAATTCGCTTAAGTCGATGACTGCTTATTCCGTTAAAAGAATCAGTCATAACATGTGATCTTCAGCCCTTCACACATCGCAATTAATTCACCGTGAACAAGCGATAGAGGTTTAGAGATATTCTGCCCAAAAACCATTAACATGTTGTCATCGTGATACCTCACTACTTCTTCCACACTTACGAGTGTGAATTCTCATTGTAGCTCACATCTACATCAAGTCGCGAATGCCCAGCCGGCAGGGGAGCTCCACTTTTCCAGAGAGGTGGTCGATTCCTTCTCGTCGTCCACTTTCATGCAACTTAGTGTACGCTGGTATTCTCTCAAATATCGGCTACTCTAAAGAACCTTGTGTTGTACCATTTATCTATGTATTTGTGGATAGTGTACAATCTTAGAGATCAAACAGCTCATCCTCTCACATCAAGTTTCCCAAAAGTATTGTACTTATCTATGCTCTTTTTGCATGTCCTCTGTTTTGTAATGGAAAAAAAGAAGATAACTGAACTAATCGAAAGTCAATGTCTAAAAAATTGAATATATATAATATACATAAATAAATTAGAATGTAATAGAATACGAATCATTGTAGAGGGGCGGATGTAGCCAAGTGGATCAAGGCAGTGAATTGTGAATAAACCATGAGCGGGTTCAATTACCGTCGTTCGTCCTCAGACTAAAAAAATGATTTTTTTTAGTGAACGTATTACAGCTAACTCCTATTTTTTTTTTGTAATGACAAAAAAAATATTCTATTTTCTCGTTTATTTACTACGACGACGAACAATCAAATTATTACTCTTCTGAAAGTTTTCCATCAGTCAACATATCAATTGCAAATTGTCCTGATGTTGCATATATATAAGCTTTATCAGATACTTGAACTCACGCTCTTTCTAGAATAGCCGTTAATAGATGGAACTTAAATAGTGCATGAATGTTAGAGTCGCCGCGATTATTGCAAAGAGGACAAATATAAGAGACTGTAACATGATGTACTAACAAGTTTCTTTCAGGTTCGAAGTATGTGTTGATCAAATATTCCGAATAATTTGTGAACAAACTCCAAGGCACGTTTGCAACGCTTTCTTTTAATAAATGTTTTCTCCCTCATTTTAGTCACAAAGATATGAAAAATCTCTCTCAGGATACAATAGAGATATTATGTATTTGTAGGTGACTAAATCAAATCAGAATCCAACAAAAAACAATGAAATTTCTTGATCTAATGATGCCATATATATAGAAACGAAAATTCGATTCAGAACATATATATGCGACTCTTCATCAAACATTACACCCTTTCATGAAAATCAATCATGAAACAATGTGTTTTTTCCAAAGAGTTATCTTACCCCTTGCTAAGATTGTGTGGTTTCTGAAGAGTTGTCTGACCTTTTCAGGTCGATGCCCTTAATTTTCGCAGCAGTACACATTGTTCGTTATCGACAAACTAAATAATTATAATTATGAAAATTGGTCTGACAGTATGTCATGTATAGCTCCCCACCAAAACATTCTGACCTTATGAGGAATCACAAGGGATCAAAAAAATTTCCACCATTTTGTCAATGAGTGCTCTGATCGGTTATCCGGATTTCATCCCGTCCAACCCCAAGGCAATATCTCTCATTCACTGAATAAATCCCTTTTGTGTCACACATCCAAAAGCGTGTGTCACACCGAGCCTCAGTAGAAACATGAATTTGCAATATTTCCTCAGTTACAAAATCTGGAAAGGTACCATCATAATGTTATATCCCACCAGTGTCTCGAATAAAGACATGAACTGTAAGTGGTCCCTCATATGTGTTCAACAACCGTCTCAAATCTTTCTTGAGTTTATGCACCCATTTGTGGTCAAAGGTTTAATTTTAGTAGAATTTCCATCTCCAATTCTCCAGTAAATGACTGATTCAAGAATGCTACGTCCACACAAGAGTGAACACCAAATGTAAAAAGGAATATGTCCTAGCTCAGCATCCATTACATCATTATTCTTAAGGTATATATATATCTTGCCTTAAATACTCTTGAAACTAGTGAATTTGGATATCTCACAATGCCTCATATTTGTTTATACAGCAAAGCCATGTTAAAAATTTTCAGATCTTCGTTTCATTTTCCTTTGTGATTCATCAGTTCCCCACCAGAATTTTGTGCATTTGATTTTCTATGGCTTTACAGATTTGTGAATTGCTTGGATGATCGATTTTATCAGCACCTCCTTCCCTGCAATAGGGAAAAACAATTGTTTCCCCAACTCGCTGCGCTCTTTCCGATAGATAACCGAACTGCACTCTTTTACTACGTTGAGAAAATATTGGCATGCCGAGATATAGATCATGCACATGCACCACCGGAATGGCCAGGGACTGTTTTAATCAGGGGTGTTTATTGGTCTATTCTATTTTCTGTTTTTTATTTCGGTTTTCGGTTTTAGAAATATATAATACTGTATCCAAACCATTTTCATTAGGTTCGATTTTCTACCAAAACGATTTGATTATTTCGGTCGGTTAATTTGGTTTTGGTACAATTATTTTAATTAATAATATACATAAAATGTAAAATATAATATGTTATCTTTTTATATGTTATCTTAGTAAAACATTTAAATATAAAGTTTAAATGAATCAAATATACAACAATTAACTAAAAATTATTTAAAATGATTTCTCATTCACTAAATATATTTCAAAAAATATATAATATAAATAAAATTATTAATTTAATGAAATCTCGGTTTTTTCGTTGGATTCAGTATTGACTTATATAATCCGAAATCGAACAAAATAAATTTAGATTTTAACATTTAGATCCGAACTATAAAATTTGACTTTCGATTCAGTTCGGTGTTTGATTTTTTCGGTTTTACTGGAAGTTTAAACACTCATATTTTAATACTATCATCACCCATGCCTCCGTGTCTTTACTGAATGTGAGCGTTGATTTATTGAAATTAACTATTTACTCAGAACGTTTATCATAAAATTGAATATATTATCTCAATATCATATATTTAAAGAAGCCCGGAAGAAAACCATTCTATATTATCTATATTTTAAATATCTATAATTTTAAAATGTTAGCTTACTATATCTCCTATTTAAAAATATGAAAAAAAATTAATTTGAAAATAATAAATATTAGCAATGTGTATATAATTATTCTAACTGTATATGCACACAACATATACAAAGATTCATTAATTAATTTATATAACATACTCTCGAGGAGTTTGTTCCACATAACTTGTTCAACGTGGTTTATCCGACTAATTTGGTTTGAAAATTATCATATATTAGTACAAGAGTTTATCCAATATATATAAAAGAGCAGTGACAACGGGTCTTATTTCATTAAAAAAGAAGAAGAAGTAGAAATACATATTTACAAGATATTATTAATAAAAAAATAATAAATTTAATTGAGGATTAATTTTTCTGTTCAAACTCATATTACCATAGAATGTTGACCACGTTAAATCAATAAAATTAGAGTAGGTCTCTTGTGAGACGATCTCATGAGTCTTTATAAGACGAGTCAACCGTACCGATATTCACAATAAAAAGTAATAATTTTACCTGTAAAAAATAATACTTTTTCATGGATAACCCAAATAAGAGTTCCGTATCACAAAATGCGACCCGTGAGACCGTCTCATACAAGTTTTTGCTATAAAATTAAGTTAAAAAGAAAATATTTTGAACGTGATTTTTATTTCCAAACTTTAGTAAAGTAATTTTTTCTTGATAGTTTTTTTTTAATAAAAAAATTATATTTATAATTTTTTTATTTTTATTTATCAATTTTATCTGTAAATAAAAGTGAGAATTACCAACGTAAATCGCTATCGGAAAACCAAATAATATCTATTTTAGGCTGTGATGTTAATAAATTAACAAAAAACAAAACAAAATCAAACTCCTCTCCATGTCCGGATCTGTAAGCATCTATAATCTCTCTCTCGATTCTGTAGTCGGCAGCATATTTTAGGGCTTCTCCTCTCCGATCTCACGATAATAATCGTACGGCCCTCCGTCTTACGCCGTCCGAGGTACGCTCTTCTCATTTTCTGATTCCCGCAGCTCATCTTCTTGCTTTATCCCCGATTTGTTCCCAATTACACCATTAATTATATTTATGAACTCTAATTAGCTGACCGTCCCGAAAGATTACTTCTTTTAACGTTTTCTTTTACTATTATCGTAACTGTGATAGCCCATTGTGTTTGATTTAGTTATTTTATGCAGTGTTTGCTAGGGAGATCTATTGGTGGGATTGTTGATTCGTTATTTATTGTGTTTCTGGGGAGGGGAGAATAGAGGGAGGGAGAAAGAGCTAGACGGAAGTTCTTTGGTTTCGCTTTTGATGCTTTGCTGTGGTTCTAGATTCTGGTTTCGGCTTCGTGTTAGGTTTGGAGATGGCCAACCCTGGCTCCAAGTTTGTGTCAGCAAATCTGAACAAGTCTTATGGGCAGCAGCAGCAGTTTAATGGTGGTGGTGGAGGCTATCATGGGCAGGCTTCCGCTGCTGGGTGGTGGGGCCGTGGCGGTGGAATGCTGGTTTTGTCCAAGAACCGGGGCATTACTCAGAAGTCTGGTTCGAAGCTATCTGTTCCACCCCCCTTAAATTTGCCCTCGTTGAGGAAAGAACACGAGCGATTCGATACATCTGGCCCCAGTCGTGGTATTGCTCCTGGTTGTGGAGCGAGGCCTTCTTCAACGCGTGTGGGCTGGACCAAACCGGTATCTGTTTCTGCCTTGTCCGAAAAGAATGAGAGCAACGCTCATATTCCCTTGACTGATGCGATGGAAGCTAAGGATGTGATAAGTCGGGGCACTGGTTCTTACGTTCCTCCTTCAGCTCGTTCTAATGGGTTAGGACTTGTGGGTTCCAGTTCTGGTTCTGTCTCACGGGATTTTGTACCTTCTATCGCGAAAGTTACGGTTTTAAAAGGTGAGGATTTTCCATCTCTGCAGGCTGCAAGGCCTGTCTCTTCTGAGGCATCCCAGAAACAGAAGGAATTTTCAAACCAGAAACAAAAGCAGATTGTAGGTGAGGAATTCAATCAGAAGAAGAGAGACATCTATCATTCAGGTTCTTTGGTTAATGCACAGCCTTCAGGGCAGCCTTCGTGGAATTCTATCAGAAATTTGTCAGTAGAGAACACTGGTGAGGGTCGTGGGACAGGTAGGGGGCGACTGGCTGATCGAACTGGTAAAGAGGATGAGTATTTTACTTCTCCACTACCACTAGTTCGCTTGAATCCAAGGTCGGACTGGGCAGATGATGAGCGTGACACAAGTCATGGGTTTTCCGAACGTGGAAGAGATGTTGGATATTCGAAGAGTGATAGTTATTGGGATGGGAATCTTGAATTACTCAGGCCGAGCGTTTTACCTCATAAAATAGCTCAGAGTCCATATGACAGATGGGGTCAACGTGGCAATGAAACTATCGGTTTTGATGAAAGGGATTTATTTTCAGGTGGCCTTGTTGGTGTTATCAGAAAGAAAAGAGATGCTGCAAAATCAACTGATTTTCATGATCCCGTTAGAGAATCTTTTCAAGCAGAACTTGAAAGAGTTCAGAAAATGCAAGAGCTTGAAAGACAGAGAATCATTGGAGAACAAGAAAAAGCTTCGGAACAAGCTAGAAGAGAGGAGGAGGAGAGACAAAGAAGGATCAGGGAAGAGGAGGTACGACAGCGAAGGATTGAAGAGGAAGCCCGAGAAGCTTCATGGAGGGCAGAACACGAGCGATTAGAGGCAATTCGAATAGCAGAAGAACACAGAATTTCCAGGGAGGAGGAAATGAGAAGAATTTATGTGGAAGAAGAGAGGAGGAAGCAAGCTGCCAAACTGAAGCTTCTGGAGTTGGAAGCTAAGATAGCTAAGAGGGAGGCTCAAGCGGCTTCAGCTTCCAGGGGTAATATATCTGCTCCTAACATGGTTAATGATGAGCAACTAGAAGCTTCAGTGAAGGAAAAAGATTTCTCCAGGACTTTGGATACTTGGGAAGATGGTGAGAGAATGGTCGATAAGTTGACAACTTCAGCTTCATTTGATCCATTTGCTCCTACCAGGCCTTACGAGATGAGCTGGAGACCTTACCCTCCTAGTGAAAGTTCTTCAAACTTTCTTGATGCGAGAAAAGGAATAATTCATAGAGATGCTTTTGAAAATGGTGGCAGCTTCTGTCCGCCGCCGTTGGAACAGGAGATTGATCATTACAGTCCAAGAAGAGATGCATGTGGTGGTGGCAGAGCAGTGTCAAGGGATTATTCTTATGGGAGGGCAAGAAATTCTATGAGACAGCCTCGCGTTCTTCCTCCTCCCTCGCTTAATTTATCTCAGAGGGCTCCTTTTGAGCGACCTATTGACCATTCTGACCCCTCGGCTGTACTTGACGATGAAATTCGATATACCAAATCTGCAATAAGTTTACCAATTGGGCGGACATTTTATGATGGTAGTAATCAAAAGGGTCTTCAACGGCCTGAAGTGGAGGTTAAAAATATAACCCCTGAAGACCATATTCAAAACAATAAATCTAGGTGTGATTCACAATCTTCGTTATCTGTTTCAAGCCCTCCAAATTCTCCTCCTCAGCTCTCCCATGATGAGTTGGATGGATTTGAAGATTCTCCAGTAAAATCTGGTATAACAGAAGTGAGAGGTAATATTTTAGTTGAGAGTGGATCTGTTGTCTTGAATGGTAAATCTAGCACTGGGGCATTGGTTACTGGTTTTGCTAGCGAGGATGAAGAATGGACTATTGAAAATGATGATACAATGCAACATCAAGAAGAATATGATGAGGACGAAGATGGTTATATAGAAGAAGATGAAGTGCGTGATGGCGATGATGAGAATCTTGAGCTGAGTAAAAAGTTTGAAGCCCTTGAATTTGAAGAAACAGAGCCATGTGCTATGGTGGATAACGTGGTCTTAGGCTTTGACGAGGGTGTTGAAGTGGTAATACCGAGTGATGACTTTGAAAATAGCTCGAGGACCCAAGATAGAACATATGGAATCTCCGACATTTCAGGTAATGTAGGGGAGAAAAGAGGACTAATTGATGGGCTTCCTGCTGAAGAACAGGGCCTTCTGAATGCAAATGATATGTCTGATATAATTGCAAATAGCTCCTCTGTTAAGATCAAAGAAAGTGAATTGATATCGGAAGGTTCTATTGGTCAATCTGTTGAAGCTTCCTATTCCTCCTCATTAGATCTTTTAGACTGTGTTGATTCCTCGGTTAGCACTGGCTTAGCTGTGCAGCAATCAGTCGCATGTTCGGGTGATGTCACAGCTGCTGTTGGCCAGACTAGTATATCATCTGTATCTTCTGCTGGAAGCCCTACTGATTTACCTGTTAAACTACAGTTTGGGCTGTTTTCTGGTCCATCTTTGATACCTTCTCCTGTGCCGGCAATTCAAATTGGTTCCATTCAGATGCCTCTCCACATCCATCTACCTGTTGGTCAATCCTTTACTTACTTGGATCCATCGCAGCCCCCAGTGTTCCAGTTTGGCCAGATGCAGTATACGTCTCCTATCTCACAGGGAATATTGCCCATGCCCCCCCAATCAATGTCTTTTATTAAGCCTAACATGCAGGTCCCTTTTAATCTGAATCAGAGGGCTGGAGACTCTATGTATAATCAGCCTGCTCCAGATGTTTCTGCCCAGAATGTGGCAGAACATGAGTTAAACAAGCCTCCAGGTTTTGTTTCAGGACCACCTGAGCAATCTCATGGGAGCCTTTCCGTGGGAATTAATTCTGTTTGGGAAGCAGACAGTCGTTCTGACCAAAATATTGGCCGTACAACTTGTCTTTCAAGTGCCGCTGGTAAAGAAATGGAATCAAATTCTCTACCCCGAATGGAAGAGAAAGGGCATTATGACTCAGCTCCAAAGAATTACTTACCATCATCTGAAGAAAAGGAATCTGAAAGTCAGATGAAGATTATGCAACTGCCAGTTCGCGCTGCTTCTGGGGATAAAATTTTCAGTGGACCTAGACGTCTTGATCGATTGTATAGTGGCAGGGGAAAGAACAATTCCTATATAGTCAGAAATGCAGATACCAGATCATCTTTCACTACTCATGGTATGCCCGCGAATTCAACTGGCTTCCAGAGAAGATCTCAACGGACTGTTCGACATACTGAATTTCGGATTCGGGAGAACATTGACAGGGGGAAAGGACCTCTGATGGTTTCCTTTAAAGATTCTGGCTTAGATGATAAGTCAAGGTTATACAGGAAAGGCTATGGGAGATTTTAGAAGAAGCTGGTCTAAGAGAGGTAACATTTCTAATAGACCACTGAAGCACAGAACTAAAGCAGAAGTCTCTGATAGTATTTATTCGGAGGCGGCCAATCCTGGAGACATGGTAGCAAAAGAGATGGGAAAATATGTATCTTTTAAGAGTCGAAGCATTTCCTACACCAGTGAAGCAAATTTACCAAAAAAGGGTTCCGAGGATGTTGATGCTCCCTTGCTGAAGGGTGTTGTTCGCATTTATGAGCAACCTGGTATAGAAACTCCCAGCGATGAGGATGATTTTATTGAAGTCAGATCCAAAAGACAAATGTTGAATGATCGACGTGAACAAAGGGAAAAGGAAATCAAAGCGAAATCACTCATCACAAAGGTATCAATGCATATATTTCTCATTATTTTCCTATCTCTATTTGGTGTTTTTCAGATGATGTGTAATGGTTGACTGATTTGTGTGAACAGAGGGAAAAAGAAATTAAAGCGAAGTTACTCACCACACAGGTTTCAATGCAATTTTTTTTCGTTTTCTAAGTACAGTTAGCAATTTTTGGATGACATGTGGCTGGTTATGTTTTCTCGTCATCTATGAAATTTATGGCTATCATTTTTTAGCAGCCACCTTGCAAATTGCATGCTCGGAAACCATATTCTATTGTCTCTGGAGGCCCAAGTGAGCTTGCCATGCCATATGAGAACCAAGAATCTTGCTTGGATGTTGCTGTCTTAGAGAGCCATCAGTTGGCACATAATGAAGTATCAACAGGGTATACCACATCTATTTTCCAACCTCTGGCCCCAATTGGCACTCCTATAAATTCCGAATCCCAGAGTATCAAGTACTTACCTCTTCACAGAAGCTCTAAGTTTTGGATCTTATTTAACGGTATTTTTAATTTGTTGCAATGCATGTCTTTGCAGGCCCCGAACAGGTTCAATGACTGTTATATCTAGTGGCGAAAAAGGATATGAGAATAAAAACAATGACACAAACCAAATCAAGTTGTCATCAACTTCTTGGAGCACTTCAGGGATGAACCAACAGGTATGTTGAACTTCTGTTAGGCTGTTGGCTTTTTGATGAGTTATAAAAGCTGGTTGCTATTCGTTTCTAAATTGTGGTTGCCTTTCCTTGAAATGTCCCAGGTGCATAATGTGAGTAATTTATCTTTGAAATTCAACGAGAGTTAGTTAAAAACCTGCCCATTTTAATCTCTTCCGAAGTCATTGGCATTTCAATTTAACAGTTGCTACTATGGTAATTAGGCCGTGGATTATATTAATTATGTATTGTAATCATTATTTTGGATCATCGTTTTTTTCCTGAATAGAGTTTTTTACATGCTGAGCCTTGATGAACTCAATGTTGAGTGACTGAATGCGGAACATTAGTTTAATTATCTCTTCCTTTTAGCTGGAGAGGAAAGTTGAAGTGATAGCTTGTTGCCTCTGCATCTCGAGTTTTCTATTTTGCTTCTCATTGTTAAATGCTGACAGCACCTTAAACTATGTAACGTTGACAAAAAGGGTACTTGTCAACATTGTGGACAATTGACTTTTTGCATCTTTTCCAAGTGAAACGGTATATCAATGAATTTGATTTCTGGTAGGTTATGTCACTGACACAGACCGAACTCGAGGAGGCTATGAAACCTATGCGATACAATTCAGACAATTCTACTGTTGGAGGTCATTCCAGCACAGCTAGTGATCCCATCTTGCCAACAATGTCCATTTCGGTCAAGGAGAAAAAATTTTCCTCTGGTGCAAGTCCAATCAATTCTTTGCTTGCTGGAGAGAAAATCCAATTTGGTAGATTCACGCTACTACAAGTGTAGTTTCTCTGGCATTGGTATATCCCCTAATATATATATTTTTTCCATGTTAGGTGCTGTGACATCTCCTTCTGTTCTTCCTCCTAGTAGCCGTGCGGTATCACTTGGGATTGGTGCTCCAGGTTCCAATCGACACGATGTGCAAATCTCTCGCAACTTTTCAGTGGCTGAAAACGGTGGTTCTCTTTTTTTCGAAAAAGAAAACCATTCCACTGATGGCTGTGTTCCACTACAAGATTGTAAGGCTGAAGCTGAAGCTGCAACAGCTACTTCTGCTGCTGCCATCTGTGTTGATGATTTTGTCAGTAATGGGTTGGGGCCATTAACTGCAGCTAATGTTCCAGATACCAAAACTTTTACCCGTGCTGATATTGATGTCATCACGACAGGTGATACAGAAGTGTGACTCAACTTTAAGAGTGGCCTTTACATGTTTATAGTTATAATTATAATCTTGAATGTGCATCTGTTTACAGGTGTAATCGGAGGTCTGCAATTGGTAAATCAATCAAGAGGTGAGGAGTTGCTAAGCGTTTCTCTTCCAGCAGACCTCTCTGTCGAGACAACTCAAATCTCCTGGTCACCATTGCCAAGTTCTCAGAGTTCTTCTACCCAGATGTCTTCTCATTTTGCTGGTGGTCCTTCTCACTTACCTTTTTATGAAGTAAATCCAATGTTGGGCGGTCCACTTCTTGCTTTTGGTCCGCATGAAGAATCTTCTGGCACATTATCTCAGCCACAAAAGAGTACAGCACCCAGTTCAGGACCTATTGGTAACTGGCAGCAATGGCATTCTGGTTTGGACTCATTTTATAATCCTCCAACTGGGTATCCGGGCCGTCTAATTAGTCCATCTGGAAGCATTCCTGGGGTTCAGGGCCCCCCACATATGGTTGTCTACAATCATTTTGCTCCAGTTGGACAATATGGGCAATTTAGTCAATATGGACAATTTGGTTTAAGTTTTATGGGAACCACCTTCATCCCTTCTGGACATACTTCAACTTCTGTTCAAGTTAATGATGGAGACGTGCATGGCATAAATACGACGTCCACTCAGCATAATGCTTCCAATATGATGGCTCCTATTCGGCATCTTGCCCCTGGATCTCCACTTGTGCCTATGGCCTCTCCCTTGCCCATGTTTAATTTATCTCCATTTCAGGTAAAAGAATCTAGTTCTTTCTGCAAATCATGTTGTGTTGCTGAAATTACCGTGCTATTATTTTGCATATTAGTCATCATTTCTTTTTTCAAGTTTTTGATAATAGTAAAGTTATAAGGTAGATCATCTTATATGTGATACTGCTTCCCCTGTTAGTTGCTTCAGCTTGTTTAGTATCTCCTTTGCAAATTGAGGAATAAGACAGTGGATTGCAATCGCTATAGAACCGTATGAGATGATTTTTTTCTTCTATTTTGTTTGAGCATTTTTTGTCAGTGCACTCTTATAAACATTTTCCCCATACAAGTTCTTCTAGTTCAGAAAAACCTAAGTTCTCTCTTTTTTCAGTCTGCTCCCTGATATGTCCGTCCAAGCTCAATGGGGGCATATTCCCACTTCCAATGGCTCAGTCTCGTCACCCTTGCAGCCACGAGTAGAAGCTGAACTTCCTTCTCAAGTCCATCATGGGCATTCCATCGACCACCCTGTAAATGTCAGTATGTTCTCTGAATCTCAGATTCAAACATCAGTCAATGTCCCAAGTTTTTCTGTTGCCACAGAATCGAACATTACCCCGTTTTCTGCTGAACTTGGGCTAGTAGATTCAAAGAGATCCACGGTTGTCACATCTGGGCAGGGTATGGTGATTCATAGCTCTCCTTGCACCGACAATGCTGAATCTGGTAAGGTTGGCACGCCTCACGAGGATAGCCATGGCAATCATAATAACAAACTCCAGAATGCAAGTTCTGTAAATGCTCAAATTCTACAGAAGAGTCCGCCCTTCCAACAGGTTAAGTCTGCTGGTCATAGTCATCAGAGAGGGGGTATTTCTCACAGGAACAATGCTGGGAATGAATGGTCTCATCGCAGGACTGGTTTCCATGGAAGGAGCCATTCCAGTGGTGTGGATAGGGGTTTTCCTGCTTCGAAAATAAAACAAATATATGTGGTTAAAACAGAGCGTTAATGGCAACGTTCGAGGCCTTCGTGCCCCATGGTATAGGCTCACAGTGGAGATGCTTCTCCTTCCAGCTGCCAATGGCCTTCACTGATGCATGCTGTTAGAAATGAGTGGACTTTGAAAATAGACTCCACTGAATGAATGGAATCCTTACGAAACCTCATCATCTCATGTTTGCTCTTTTGTTGAGAGGAAATAATTATTTGTTTTATCTTTCTCAATTTCTTCTGTGAGAGCTCAACCGATGAGATCTTAATACAATTGTGCGTGAACAACCCTGTCTCCCACGATCCCATGGGTGGGTAGGTCAACCACGAATCAGTTGCTCTAGCGCGGTTGTTTCTTGACTCGAGACTTCCATCTATTTTTTGCTGTTGTGCTGATAAATTGCAAGAACTGAAGTCTGGCATTCTGCCTCTCCTTTCGTCCTTCAGGAATTGGTCTCTCTTTGGATTATGATGTATTTATACATTTGAATTATTTATTTATAAACACTTATCATTTCAGTGTTAACCACAATTCATCTATATGAGACAAGAAGTTATGTCTTGAAGTCATTTTTTGATTCCATGGGTTTTGCCGCTCTCTTCCAAGTTTCTGCATAACTGGTAGAGAAATCATCACATTACTATATGATGCCACGTTTCTGTAAGATCTCTTCAGCATCTTTCAATCTATTTTTCAAGTGATTAATAAAGATATTAATTTAGTGTTAGTTTTCCCGAATTCATGTGCTCTGTTCCCTTAGCTCTTTTCTTGCAAGCACCTGTATGTATCTGTGTTTATATACCGATTCGGTCTGGCCTCGCACATAGCTGGCTGGGTGGTGCATATTTTTCAGACAACTCGGTTGCAAATCGTCTGCTGACATAACTATGCCTCCTGCTATTGTGAAATAAGAAATTTCATTAAACCTATTAAAAAACAGCCTTCTTTCCTGTATATTATATAATATAGCAATTTAAAATTCTTAAAATATCCTTAATTTACTCTTTTCAATATCTTGATTAACTACAACTTAGTAAAATAAGAATTTATTATTATTTTTTGGATAATAAAATAAGAATTATTTGGATGTGTTAGAAACTTTTAAATTTATTTGTCATATTAAATTCATTTCATTTTTGCTTCGAATATTTTCTCTCAATCTCAATCATTCAAGCTTTACGCTCATGTGAAATTATTTCAAAAATAATTATCATATATACTTTAAGCTTTCAAATAAAATTTATTTTTCAATGTCATTGAAATAAATTTATTTTATTATGCATTATTTTTTCCTTAGAGTAGTAGGTCTTTTGTGATACGGTATCACGAATTTTTATATGTGAGACGGGTCAACCCTACCGATATTCACAATAAAAAGTAATACTCTTAGCATGAAAAGTAATATTTTTCATTGATGACCAAAATAAGAGATCTGTCTCACAAAATACGACCCGTGAAACCGTCTCACACAAATTTTTGACTTTTCTTTAATATAAGAAGACTTCTAGCTTATCGTTCACTTTAAGAAATATTTATGGAAATTCTGCATTTCATTTTCACATGTTTTATTTATTTTCAAATTTATTACTTATTTATCTAATTTATAATAATAATAATAATAATAATAATATGTTCATAAAGTTAAAATTTTAATAATTATAATTATATTAGAATATTTGCTCAATTTAGTATGCTTGTTTGTTAGTATAAAAAGGGTCTAGAGGATAAATTTGGGATTTAAGGCAATTTTTTTTTTAAAAAAAAACTGACTTAATTTAAGGCCAAATTTGATTATTATAGTTTGTAGGAGGTCAAATAAAGCCCCACAAATTAATTACCTTTGCTATCTTGAAAATCTCTCATTCTACAATATTTCGTGCTAAAGAAAACTTGCTAATTTAAAAAATTTTGGCGATCGTTTTCTCGAGTCACCCTTAACTCAATTGATTCAAAAATATGAATTTCTTAAAATTGTGGTTATTGTTTATATGATTTTAAAATTTAAAATAAAATAGTTAAATAAAAATAATATCTTTGCAAAGATAATAATGTAAACATTTTTAAAAAAAAGGTTACAGAAAAAATATCATCAAACTTTTGAATTTTTTTAATTTGAAAAGTTGTATAACGAAATTTTTATTACAGAAGATTTCAATTACTATGATTTTTTAAAATCGATTTTGCCTGATCAACCTTTGCTAGAGTTGAATAAGGAAACTGAAATTATTCAAATCAAGAGAACATAGCAATTAAAGCTCCCCAAACAAAGGACTAATTAATGGGACTAAGCCATAAAATCTGCATGGCTTTGGATTATTATGCAACCCTATCTCCACCTTTGAATCTCGTCTCTCCCAAATAAGATCATAGTAGTCTGTCTTCTTTACTAATTTATAAATTTAAAAAATAATTCAATTTCTTTTTTATTTGATTCGTTCAATGGTCAATTTTCTAGTATGATCAGTTGTGTTATATCTATAATTAAAGAGTGAAGAGAAATAGTACATTAGATGTTGAAATATCAATTCGTGAACATCGAAAGGTAATTTTATTGAATTACGTTTACTTTATGTTTTGCTGTTGAATTGAGGGCTGTTTTTGGTTATATATTTTTCGTGCACCGACACAATTTTTAGAATAATATCAATGTTTGATTAAATTTTTGCTGGAACAAGTCTAATCATTTTCTATTGGGTAGAACAATCGAAACATGATATTAGAACTGGTGAACGGTTTTATAAAAAAAGTTTGAGTTGCACTATTATCACCAACTATAATTTTTAGTAAAACGACAAACATTCGATCCTACAATTGGTATCAAAGGGAGTTAATAGGTTCAAAAATCCCAAGAAGTATATTTCTATACTTCTTAGACGGAATGTTGGGTTAAGCGTGCATGAATGAGAGTAGTACTGAGATGGGTAACATCGAGGTTCTCCTACGTCAAGCTGCTGATGTTGCATCGCTTGATCTGGTCGGCAATGTGAGCGGTAAAATAGTAACGTCAGATCTTAATGTATAAACTGCATCTCTTAGGGACATGATTTTGATAATAGGAAAAAATTTAGACTGATCTCTAAGGGATATGAGACAGCACCCGCAGATACACACGTACATTCTCGAACTCATGGGCCTAATAGCACAACCCATTAGCACCCAAGTAGGCTGCACTCTGTGCTGTCACGACTATTAAGAAATAAAGTTACATCTTTGCTAACAACTATATATTTTTGGCCTACTAGTAAGCAATTGATCATAACAATTAATATTAGTGCCAATGCCACAAATTCGATTCTCATTGATTGAAAGAAGTGCAATTATTCGAAAGGAGATTGTTGGTGCAATAATTGTCTGTAGTGGATAGAGAAATCAAAACATTGTACTTGAGATATTGTACAGTTTTAAAAATATTCGAGTTACATTGTTATCGCTAGATAATTATTTGATAAACCAACAAACAATTAGTCATACTATTACAAATATAGGAGAATGTAGTGGAGTTTTGTTAAATTTTAGGTTGAGGAGTAGTTTTGTCAACATTCTTGGGAGATGGGAATCGGGCATATATATATATATATATATATATATATATAAAGAAAGAATGTCGTTTAAACTAGGATTTGATCCAAATACTTAAAGCCAAAAGTGGTTGAATCGTACTATACACACTCACACACACACATATTCATTTGTTGAATGTTTGAACAATTGACCCCCCGCGTTTACTTTCCCATATCTTATAATGTAATAAAAAGGACAAGCATGAAATGACATGAAAGTAATACCTTCCCAATACAATATCCCCTCTTTTATTCCATAATAATTATTATTATAATAATAATTATTTTAAAAAATATACAATGCCAACATTATTCTCACATGCAACTATTAATTATTCAAATGATTTAGCCAATTTGAGGCTTTCGTGATCACAAATAGGAATTAACCAACAATTATATCTATATGCCACGAAAATCTATAAAACACATTAAATTTCAAATTCATTTTCCACGTGTCAAAGATCGAGCGGCTCATATCACAAGACAAAATAGACATATGAAACAGAAAATTAATTGATCTCCAAGAGGACCCCACTGAAAGCTAGGTTTGCCAAATAAAAGATATTCTTTTAGAGAAACGTGTCGGTCTCGTCTTTCTTTTTTATACCTCTTCCAAATTATATTTTATATTAAAACGTATATATATATATTTATTTATAATAATCAATATATATTATAATACAAACCCTATTTGATATAATCTGCGGTTAAAGGATCACTTTCTAGAAATTTATATTTAATATATATAAATGCTCAAACACGATTAAAAAAGATCTACTGCTCGATCAAGATTCTATGATCGTAGTCAAGCAACCGAGAAAATAATGCTTCCGAGTCGAGAGCACAATCGCTCTATAAATTAATTTATCCAAACATCCTCTTAGTTCGAAACAAAAACAGTCAACGAACCCAAAAAAAGCAGAAATCGAAAGTCAATTCAAAGGAATTGGCTTACAAAAAGTCATCTAGGCTGCAATGACTCTGAATTAAATTGTGTCTATGTACTTTAAATCACTATTTCTTTTTTGAAACATCTTATGTACTTATAGTGGTAATATTACGATATTATTATATATATATATATATATATATTTTTTTTATATCATAATGGATCAAAGAGTCATTTTAAAAATAATAAACTACTTAATTATAATATTGTTTAATTAACTTAAATATATTTCATGCTACCACCCTTTTTCTCTATTCTTTCTTTTATCTGTAAATGTGGGGACTCCGGCCACCTGCTCCCTACTGAATCCAACTCTCTCAGTAGCTCACGAGACATGATAATTATATATTATTTATACAATATATAATTATTTATTGGTCTTCGTTTTTAAAATTTTTTTTATTGAGAAAGCAAAATGGTTTAAAAAAATTTATAATGGCTAAATCATTGTCCCCGTAAAAGCCTCTCAACTTTTTTTTCTTCTTCCTTTTAACCTATTTGGCTATTTCTGACCTGCCTAAGTCTAAATACGTAGCGTCACACACACACTACATACATACATATATATATATATATATAGTAATTCTCTTGTAAGATGGTCTCACGAATCTTTACCTGTGAGACGGTTTAACTCTACTGATATTCACAATAAAAAGTATTACTCTTAGCATAAAAAATAATATTTTTTCATGGATAAACCAAATAAGAGATCCGTATCACAAAATACGACCCGTGAGACCGTCTCACACAATTTTTTGTCATGTATAAACTTGTATCAAATTTGGGGTAAAATTCAATCGCATCCCCAAATTTCAAACCAAACTTCAAAACAATCCCTTTCTTTTCTAATTTATTCAAGTCCATCTCTCCATTCAATTTTTTTGCTCAAACTTTCCTTAGAAATAGCAATTTTTTGTGTCATTTTAACATAAATACCCATACATAAGTTTATTTATTCGATAAAAATGATATTCCAACTTTGTTTGCAAATATCACGAAATAAAAACATTTTATATAAAATTAAATAAGGAAAATGATGTAATCTAAGAAAAAAACTTGTTCATTCAACAATTTATGTTTTATAAAAAGGAACACCGAAGCTCGAATTAATTAAAGTTCAAGTGTCCCTGAGTTTAATTGGTTTAAATTTGATATTTCAATACATATATAGCATATGCTAAATTTATGGTACAATATCAATTCTTTTGTATAGTCAATGAATTATACAGATCCTTTGAATATTAAGGAAATATATAAAAAGAAAAAGAAAATTGTAATAATAACGTCGCTAAAAAAAAAAATTAAAAATATAAAAAGTTGGAAAGTGACACAGAGAGTGGTCCAGGTGAGTCTATCTATGGCTGACCAGCTTTTGAGAAGCAACAGCCGTGTAAGAGATAAGGTGAGAGAAACAAAAATATGAAAAAAGAAACGGAAAACAAAAAATCTCCCTTTAAGCTAGGTTTCATTCCCAGATGTATCATTATTATTTTCTGCTAACATGCAAGAAAAATACTAAAATCTCTTCTCCAGCTTCCCCTCATGTAAGACTAACTAGTTCCTTGGCCTTTTGATCTTTTTTGCTTTGTTTTGAGGGAAACAGGTCAAGAAAATTCTTCAGGGCTTTGGCCATTTTCACAAGTAATGCTTTGTTTTCTTCTTCCTGTTCGTGAGTGAGAAAACACACACACGCACAAACAGACACATCAACTCTTATCTGCTTTTGAGTATTAATTAATTAATATACTTGATTTTGGTTCAAAGTTTCAGGATTTTTCTGCAGAAAAAATGATGTCTGATGATGGGATTTCTGCTGTTCCTTCTATCATTAGAGGGTTCATTCAGGATCCTGATCATATGAACCCTAATAATGAATCAAACCCTGGTTCTAATCAATCCAAGAGGAAAAGAAATCTACCCGGAACACCAGGCAAGCGTAAATTTCACTTCCCCTCAGAAAATATGTTCTCTCGTCTATTTTTCTTCTTTTTTTCCCTTGAAACATTGGAGTGAGACACCTGTATTCAGATCCAGATGCAGAAGTGATAGCGCTGTCTCCAAAGTCTTTAATGGCAACAAACAGATTCATCTGCGAAATCTGCAACAAGGGTTTTCAGAGAGACCAGAATCTGCAGCTTCACAGAAGAGGACACAATCTTCCATGGAAGCTCAAGCAAAGAACAAACAAAGAAGTGAAGAAGAAAGTTTACATTTGCCCAGAAAAAACTTGCGTTCACCACGACCCTTCAAGGGCACTCGGGGATTTGACAGGAATAAAGAAGCATTACAGCAGAAAACATGGCGAGAAAAAATGGAAGTGCGAGAAATGCTCAAAGAAATACGCTGTTCAGTCTGATTGGAAAGCTCATAGTAAGATCTGTGGAACGAGAGAGTACAAATGTGACTGCGGAACTCTCTTCTCCAGGTATTAATTATGCCATGTTTCTTGAAGACACATGCACAATTAAAAATGTAAATCTCCCTCTCAAATTTCTCTGTCATGTACCGTGTGCTTCTGTTAAATGGAAGTAACACATGGAATTTAATTAATGTATTCTTGGTTTGGTGAGAAATAAATGCACATCTGAAATTAATGAGACTGAGCTAGAGATTTGGATGGATGAAGACTTTCCCTATGTATTTGAAAATCTTTCCTTTTATAAAAACCAGGATCTTGAATCAATTATAATTCTGCTCCAATTTCTTGGAAAGCGCGGAGGTTTAAAAATTAGTATCGAGTGCGATTTCTTGTTTCTATGTAACAGAAAGGATAGCTTCATCACACACAGAGCCTTCTGCGATGCGTTAGCGGAGGAAAGTGCAAGATTCACTCCAGTTCCTTCAGTAAATTTGAACTTGAGAAACGAAGTGCTGTTGAACAACAATCTTCACAATGCTGCGAACTCCCAATTTACCACCATGTTCAGGCCTGAGCTCGCGGGATTAGAATCAGGAAACCAGCTGAATATTGATAATTTGCAGAAACCAATACTTCCCCTATGGCTAGACAATACAAATCCCCATCTCAATCTGAATCCCACTCAAAATCCAAGTTCTTCAAATGCAAATTTCTTGGCATCGAATTCAACAATCTTGCCTGAGTTAGTGCAAATGGCCGCCGCCTCGCAGAACCAGTGGTTGATCAACAGATCATCGGGAGCTTTAAAAGAAGAGGAGGAAGACAAAGGTAACATGTGTGAAGCTATAAGTTCACTTTACTACCGCACTAGCTGCCAAAATCAGCAAGAAACAAATCATCCACCAGCTCCAATGTCAGCCACCGCTTTACTGCAAAAAGCAGCTCAAATGGGATCTACCAGAAGCAATAATTCAGCCATTTTCGGCACCGGTTTCGGGCTCATGAGCTCAAATTTCTCGAGTCTCGGAAACTTCAATCCCTTGAACCAGCCAAGAAATGAAGTTAACCAGATGAATCTTGGGAAACCTGAGAATTTGAATGGATTAATGGCTTCCACTTCTGCTTCAACACTGACCTCCAACTATGGCGTAGGCGTCCCGGGACTGTTCGAGTCCAGTAATCCATTAATGGGCAGGTCAAGAAACTCAGATCCTTTAATCACACTCCCAGACAACAAAGGAAAACAAGTCCAATCAACCGCAGTAATCGAAGGAGAAAGCAGTCTAACCAGGGATTTTCTTGGAGTTGGAGGAAATGAATTAGCGAAATTCGCCACCATGGGTTCTTCAATGGATTTGAGCCATTACAGCAGGAACATCTGAGCTCCCACAAATGGTAAAAACCATGAAAACTTACCGGGCTGGTAAAAAATCGATAACAAAAAGCTTCCTTATTCCATAAGCAGGAATACAGTACTTGGAAAACAGAAGATATCTTGTGAATTGTCAGAGAAGAGAGAGAGGGGGCCACTGCATGTTGGAAGAGACGTGACAAAAAGGTGACTCGGCAATCACAAGACTGAATCAGATTCATATTTTTACTGCATGTAGAAAGCTTTCTTTTTGCCGATGAATTTAAACTAAAAATCAAAGCCATTTTAGTTTTATTTTCCCTAGGGTTTGATAATCAATGGACCACTAGACACTGTGAGCATGTGATTATCGGGGGTCGGTATTATATGTGGTGTGTGAATTTATGCATGTCGAAAAGGGATTTTTGCATGTGAGGACCAGATGCTTCAAACTTGCCAATTTTCTTGGCATTATTTAGGGCATATAATTTGTTAAACTTGTGAATTAATCATTGGTCGGACAGATTTCAAGAAATCATCGACCCAAGTGTACTTACTCTATCATGTTAACGTTTTGCAGTTGGTACGAGTTTGATTTGATGCTCGCTATTTCATAGTTAGGGATTGTTTGCAATTTCTAAGGGAAAAACGATTATTCAGCTATCACTTGAAAAAATATCAGTTTTATGAGTTTCTTCACACCTAATCTTATGTTGATTTTTGCTTAATTTAATCAAAATATCAAAGATTTACCCTTTTTTTTCTTGTTATAATTAAATTTCGAACTCGAGTCGAGCATGTCCTAAATTCGGGACTTAGGTGTCAGCTAGGGCTTCAAGTCATCAACGATTTGAGCTTCAGAATTACTGTTATTACTTATATGTTGACATAGATCATGTGGATTTTCAATTAATAAGCACAAAAATTAATAACTAATTAACGGCATTTTCTTACTTATTTAGTTTATATATGTTGAAATATGTGACTGTAGACTGTAGAGTGTGTGTGTGTGTGTGTATAATAATAATAATAATAATAATAATAATAATAATAATAATAATAATAATAATAATATACAATAATAATAATAATAATAATAATAATAATAATAATAATAATAATAATAATAATAAAATAAATTAAAATGTTGCTTTGAATCACGTTGTCATCATTTATGAAAAATAATTCTAATGTGCTTGGTCTAAAAAAAAGAATACATGTCACATGAGATGGTATGTGTCACAGAGAAATTAAATATTAAAATATAGGCTACATAATTTGAAGAACATTTTTATTTAATATTTTTTAGGGTATATTCTTATCATTTACAAAAGATTATATCAAGCAAACAATAATTAGAAATAATTTTCACGTGGATTCAGATTTTTCAATATACTAGGTAAAGACACGTGCGACGCACGTGAAAATACATTTCTATTATCAATAGTTGTTGTTAAAGAAATGAGATCAAAAGAGATTAATTTACAAAAAATTATATATTGATTATGCTATATTAATCGATAGAAAACGGGTAATGCTACATGTGCAACCAAATTTGTACAATAATTATTATAATTCAAAAAAATCAATACAGAAATTTCATTTATCA
The DNA here is from genome assembly GCF_025594145.1 of Primulina tabacum. Classification (NCBI taxonomy): domain Eukaryota; kingdom Viridiplantae; phylum Streptophyta; class Magnoliopsida; order Lamiales; family Gesneriaceae; genus Primulina; species Primulina tabacum. Next base: position 7,335,548 of record NC_134557.1, read on the forward strand.
AAATCTCATGATAAATTAAATATAAAATCTCATTAGATAATAACAAAATCTCACTATATAATTGTTGTAAATATCGCAGTACGATATATTGGTTGTACCTTTAGCATTATCCATATGAAATTCAATGTAATATAATTTGTACTACATGTATTATAAAATGAGTGCAAAAGATATTTGTTTAAAAATTTTATGCGTTATAAATCTAAGGTTATTCTTGAATGGAAGGATTTCAAATCCATAGATTTCAATACATTCAAATGTATTTTTGTTATTTAGAGAAGTAACATATCATAAACTTCAAATCCACTTCATTTCATGTTTATATAGTAGTATTTCATGTTAATTATGATATTTTTCAAGTCCACCCAATAATAATGTTATTTGAAATCTATTCTACTTTATATGAATAATAATATGTAAATAAGTAATGTGTATATTCAATATTTGATATATTATTTCATTGTTAACAATAAAATTATAATTCTAATCCATAAATTTGATATCAATTTATCCAAACGCAATCTAAATAAATTAATAATTGTTGAAAAACATAGTAGTAATAAATATTATAATTTTGTATAAATTAGACATTGGAGAAAAGATAATATAAAATTGATATCACAATAGTTATTAAAATTAAATTTGAGAGAAGAATAATGTATAATACATAACGTTGACCACTTATTTTACAACGTGTTATTGATTTATGAAAAATAAAAATATAATATAGGTAATATATTCTAAACCTTAAATTAAATTATTGCGTCAAATATTTTTTTCTTTTATATTTTCAATTTATAATTGCTTTCACGATTTTTTTTTTGTCATCAGTTTTTTCTTCTCTGTGAAAAAACAATATTCTTGCCATCTTTATTAGCAAATCTTATGAGAAGAAATGCATATTCTTCTCTATTTGATGCCTCTACAAATCTCCACACAAATTAAGTGTTTTGTAGAAAAAAAAAGTTTGTTTCATCAAGCAAATAAAACCAAAGAATTTTGTTATTTCAGTATTCTACAAATTATATTTATTTTTTGTAAATATTTTAACTTAATCTACAAGCAAATAAAATCAATGAATTTTGGTTACTCTATCTTCTAGACAACTGACAAAATATGATTTAATTAATATTTTATTATATTTATCAAAAAGTGTTCAACTCTTAATGATATAACATATTTATGCAATATGTTATTTAAATACAAAAATTCAAAATTACGATAACATATATTTTTTTATATTTTTTCATACTATATTATTGGAAGTATAAATTTGTATATATTAATTTTTTTTCTGAGAAACTTCTTGCATATATAACTCATTCAAAAGATTATAGATTTACAAAATAAAACAATCATATTCAATTTAATGTTTTGTGAAAAATATATGTTCACTTCATCTACAAGCAAATAAAAACAAATAAATTTGACCTTTCTTATTATCAATCATAACTCATAAGGAGAAATATTGAGCAATAATGAATAATTTTTGTAAAGATTTATTCATAATAATTTTAAAAATTTACCTTCAAAGATATGCCATTTCAGATTACATAAATCTATAATTGATTTATATCCATCCTTTATAAAAATACATCTTCGTCAATTGTAAGATAATCGAATAAGTAATTATTATATTTTCTGATCTTTACAAAGACGAAAAATAGTCAAAATTAGTAAAACTGTATGTATTTAATCATATATTGTTAAATTTTAATAATAAACTAAGGCTTTGAAAAATATTAGTTGGATTTTTTTATAAAGAAAAATAGATAGAATAACTACTCTCGAAATATTTATAAGGTAATCTTTCTTCTATATCCAATAATGCTTTGTATCATTTTTGTAAAATGTAATTAACCGTCGAACCTTCTTCATAACACCAACCCACATGATTTAATTATTTGGCTTCATTATTTTAATTTGTCGTTTTAAATTAATTATTCTCAATTAATGCAAAATAGAGGATATTTAATATCATGTCCTTACACAAATTATGTTTTTTGTGGAAAAAATTCACTATATTTACAACCAAATAAAACAAAAGAATTTTGGTATTTCAATATTGTACAAACTAATTTTTTGGGAAAAAAATATTTTCGCTTCATCTATAAACAAATAAAACCCATGATTTTTTGTATTTCAATATTCTCAAATTAATATTTTGCGGAAAAAAATATGTTCAATTCATCTACGAGAAAATAAAAACCAAAGAATTTTGGAGTTTCAATCTTCTTGGCAATTTGATCCTTGCTACATAGATTGATAATCTTGACATCATCATAATAATTGATTTACAAAAATTTCCTCACCAAATTAAAGTCATAATGAGATCCTACTTATGTGGGCACTACACTCACTTCATTTCAACGGGTAAGATCTTGCCACACATACAATTTCAAAAAAAAAGTGGGTTCTATATATGCATAGGCAAATCTTGGCCATCCATCATATCATGGGGAGCAATACCCACGTGGCTAGGATGAAATAAACCAAATTGAAGATAAACTTCTTGCATATAAAAAATCATTCAAAAGATTATAAATCTACAAAATAAAATAAATCACATTCAAACAAATATTTTTGTGAAAAACATTTGTTCACTTCATCTACAAATAAATAAAAACCAAATAACTTTGACTTTGTCTATGGAGAAGTAGTGAGTATTGCTAATGAATAAATTTTATAAAAATTTATTTATCATAATTTTAAAAATTTACATTCAAAGATATATCTTTTAATATTACAAAAACTATAACTGATTTGTCAATATATATCTCTTATAAAAATAATCATTCGTTAATTGCAAGAATCTCTCATAAAATAATTGTTATAGTTTCTAGCCTTTAAAAAGAGGAAAATATAGTTAAAATTAATACAAATATATTATTCAATCTTATATCGTTAAAATTTCATAATAAACCAAGGCTTTGAACAATATTAGTTTACTTTCTTTTTGACAAAGAAATATAGATAAAATAAATATCAATGAAATATTTATTAGGATTATCTATATTTATATCTGATAATTATTGTATCATTTTTTAAATGTAATTAAATATTGAACCTTTCTCATGACACCAACCTTGTTAAAACAAAAACAAAATTAGTTTAATTATTTGGCTTCATTAGTTTAATTCTTCATTTTAAAATAATTAATCTTAATGAACGTAAAATAAAATATATTTAACATCATATCGTTATATAAACTAAGTTTTTGTGGAAAAAATATTTTCACTTTATTTATAAAAAAATAAAACAAAAGAATTTTGTTATTTTAATCTTCTACAAATTAACTTTTTTATGAAAAAATCTACAAATTAAGTTTTTTGTGAAAAAATTCTTTTTCACTTCATCTATAAGCAAATAAAACCAATATATTTTGGTATTTCAATCTTTTCAAATTAATATTTTTTGTGAAAAAAGTTTGTTCAATTCATCTACAAGAAAATAAAAATCAAAGAATTTTAAAGTTTCAGCTTTTTTGGCAACTTGATCATTATCTAACAAAAATGTAGTTTGACAATTTTGTCCTTATCATAATAATTGATTTGACAAAAACATCCTAACTAAATTTTTACTGTGTGTACAAACTAAGGACAAAGTTGACAATACACAATAGAAAAACTTTGAACTTGATTCACACTTTTATAATATGTATTGATTCACTGTACCTCTCTAGTTCTAGCATTCTTTTACTTGTAATCCACCAACTTCTGGCAGTCTCTCGTAACTGGTGGAATATCAGTTTAATTCTCTGCTCATCTGAATAATCAAGTAAATCAAACACTATTTCTATGTCATCAAACCAGTTCTCACAATCTTCAGACGTCTCGATACAACTCAGAATCGGCGGCTGAAATAACTGAAACTCTTCCAACTGTATTTCCATCTGATTTTCTGATACATCTATCTGTTCAGTCGAAGTACTACCCCTTTCTGGAATTCTCCGTGGAGATATATCTGCTTATCAAAACATTAGTACTCAAATACTACAAATCTGTTCCAATCTTTCTCTGATCATCTTACTGCTGATCAAGAATCAAATCTGATTCATACTCAATAATACATATTACCAATTCAAATCAGATAATTAGATAACATGTATGTTAAAGCAGTAAAGCATAATGTCATGCCAGCACACACAATGTAAGTCAACATTAAAATAAATCTCATGCTAGCAATCACATGCAAGGAAAGAAAACTCAATCTACCCCGCTCATTCTCTTCTATCTTAGTCTAAAGGATCTATCGCTCTGATACCACATGTTGTGGGGACCCAGACGCTAATCATTTTCTTAATCATCTTTGGGAGTTAATTATCAATTCAGATAATCAGGGTCTAAAAATTTTTCTTTTTAAAATGCAAGTGCGGAGTGTAATGGAATGTAACTAATATACATCTCAGTATATAAGTACAATAATGTACAACAATTATTCAAACTAGTCTAAGATTCAACTACTAAATTCAAGTATTAAACCAAATCTACAATAAGTCCGGAATCACCACTCTAAACTCGTGTTCTCTCATCATCTTCTTGACCCCGATCATGTCCGACCTGTTGTCATGCACACATACAAAACAAGACAACAGCCGGATACTCCGGTGAGAATAAATCCCAGTATAAATAATGTATACATGCAGTTATCTGAATTAACATAAAAGCATGAATTATATCTTATCACATGTAGCATAATCAAACAACATGCATCAATACCAATCTGTAAATAATATCTGAATCGTAATCTACGAAACATAAATCAATACAAATCTGTAAATAAAGTTCTAGTCTCGATATCTAAGACTCGACTCATCTATCATTCTAATCTAGGGATCCCGGTGAATAAGAACGTAACAAGTCTCCCACCTACTACTACCAGTAGCAGTGGCGGTACGTTCTTATTTCTGGACTTTGGTCTAGCTGTATCGAATAATCTACAATAAGAACAATGTCTGTATCTTAAGCATATCGATACACCAAACGTCCAGTGCCTTGGCGTATCTACCAAGACTAAGCCTAGTTGACAATGTGCAATGGGTCAGTGACTATACTGTCAAAATCTAACCCCTCTGTCAGTGACTCTCACTCAATAGCTCTCTGCTTTCTACTTCTAATTCAATAGAATAAACATAATCATTAAAACACAAAGGTATAAAAACAATACCATACAAGTATGTGGTTTAGGGAAACTCGAGTTAAATCTAACTCAAGTCGATCTCCTAATTAACATCAATTTATACCTTTCTCTTCACGATCTGATGAAAACGAAGTCTTGTATTCCAATCTGTCCATATCCAGTCTGGCAATGACAAGTCACATAAATACCATATCAGTATATAACTCAACTCTGATATCAAATCTCAATCAATTCAACTCTGAAAATCATAACAATTGTATAACTAGTCTATTCTTTAATCTGACTTCAATTATACAATGCCTACTGTAGCAGAAACATCATATCTGATTCATATTCAATTCTGACAATATCATAATTTCAAATCATGTCTAAACGTAACAAAACTTACGTCCAGTTGTAGCCTGCGTTGATAGGAACACAGTACTGAAGTCGGATTTAAAATCGAACGGACGGATTTCACAAGATCACGAATCTATGCTTTAAAATCTGAAAATCTCTTTGGCCCTCGTTTCCTTTTCTTCTGAAGGAATTCGCATGCTGATATATATATATATATATACACATATGTTGCATGATACAAGGGCAAGTGGCGTTGTGAATGTTCTGCACGTTGCGCGCATATGCGCGACCTTGTTCGCGCATATGTGCCGGTAGTTCGACCAGCATCTTCTGTTGGCTCGCGCCCATCTATGTCGCGCATATGCGCCGATCATTCTGGACGTTCCGCGCATGTGCGCGCATTCAAGTCGCGCATGTGCGCGCATGGTTCTGTCTTCCTCGCGCATGTGCGCCGATACATGTCGCGCATGTGCGCGGGGACTTCTCTATGCATCTCTTTTGATTTTCTTTCGTCTTTCCCAGTCCGATCCGTTCCGTCTATAATCGTATCAATTATCACCCATAAATTATAATAATTATCGCCAAATTTTTTCAGATTAACCGGATAAATTTCTCGGGCCTTACAATCCAATTGTATAGTTATTATACTATCATATATTTGTAATATAGTACCATAAGTTATAGGCAAAAATTTGTGTGAGACGGTCTCACATGTCGTATTTTGTTAGACGGATCTTTTATTTGGGTCATCCATGACAAAATATTACTTTTTATGCCAAGAGTATTACTTTTTATTGTGAATATCGATAGACTTGTCCGTCTTACTGATAAAGATTCGTGAGACCGTCTCATAAGAAACATACTCTAAATTATAATATTATATCAGCAGACTTGTATCATGCATGTATAGTCGTTTTTGTAATTAATTTGATTTATATTCAAATAGAAACAATATCGTAATCATAAAATTTAATCATGGGTCATACTTCAATTTGAAATTACTAAATGAAAAAAGGAAAGAAAAAAATCCAGACCAAGACACTAAATTTTTATCTGTTATCCAGATTTTTAATAAATTTCTAATATACACGTTCATCATATGTTTAGTTTTATTGTTCAATTTTGTATATTATTTATAAAATCAAATGATTAGTTATTCAATAACTAGTTATCACATTATATCCTACCGATCGAACCAAACGATGTCTAAGATATATAAAATTGTCCCGACTTTATAATAAATCCAATATTCACATCTTCAAACAACTAAGCAGACATTTATATTATCTCAAACAAATCCCTTAATAACATAATAATCTCACAATACACAAATCGTAAGTACATAAAAGCAAAAGAGAAATGAAAACAATTGAATGGGGAAAAAAATATGGAGAAAATTGACTCGATGTCACAAAATTTTTAATTTTAATTTAGTTTTTTGTCCCCATGCTTACCGCTTATGAAAATATAAACTGGGCCTGAACCCGGCCCATTAATTAATACATTTGAATCCAAATCCAAACCCAAATAAAATCACATCTTCGGACAATTGGGCTCATAAAAATCGTCACAAATAAAATATTCCAAACAACGCAACTCCAAAGGCCACCGCGCCAGGCACAGCATCACCAGTTACCCCAGATGAATCAGCCGGAGAATCAGTAGCGGCAGCCGAGTTCGCTTTCTTATTCTCAGTACCCCCCGTCACCGGTGCCGGAGCAGGAGAAGGCGGACCGAAGATGCTCCAAGGAAGAAGAACCTTGTCCACCTGATACACAGCCAGCTGATTGTCGGTATACACGGTGTTCCCCAAGGTGGCATCGTCGACTCCGGTGGAAATGTTAACCTGGTTCCCGGAAGTTGTGACGTTCAATGGGAACTCCCCGTTTCTGGTGTCCCCGGCCTGAGTTCTCAGTGGATTGCTCACAGTTTGGAACTGTGACATGGATAGGAAAGTCGGAAGGACATGAAACTGGACCAATGCCACCTTATCTTGATTGGTTAAAGAGTTGAGCGTACCCGTTTTGAGGCTCGAAAAGGCGTTATCAGTTGGAGCGAAGACTGTTAAACCCTGGTTGGAGTTGTTGAGCTGGGTATCGATTTGATCTCCTAGTAGTGTGATTTGTAGGAGACGAATGAATGTGGTGAACTGGCCGGCTTTTTCGAGGATTCTGGTTATGTTTGTTGGACCAGAGGGGGCGGTGGCCGGTGGCTGAGCTAAGGTTTTGGTGCATTGGAAGAGAAGCAGTAGAAAAAACGGGAGAGAGAAGATCAAAGGGATCCTTTGTTCCATTTTTTTTTTGTAGGATGGATAGATCAGAAGGTGGTGTGGTTTTGAAGAGAAGGGAGTAGGGTTTTTATGAGAATGGAAATTGTTAGGTGAAGTGGCATTTTAGTTGGCAATTTTTAGTTACAAAAATGAGATGGACTGTACCCTACATAGTTGGTGAGAGGTTGAAGTATTAGTAACAATTGAATTTATTAGCAATTATTCATGTGTTGTTCAATTGCACATGTATTTAAAATTTTACAATAATTTTTTTAAAATAAATGCTAATTAATTCTAATATATATATATATATATATTTAAAATTTTACAATAATTTTTTTAAAATAAAATGCTAATTAATTCTTATATATATATATATATATATATATATTATTATTTAACTCGATTTTTTTCTCAGTACAAAGCACTGGGAGACAGAGCAGATGAGACATGGATTGCTTAGGATCGCAGGAAACAGAGAACATTGTCAGGGGCGTTGAGGTACGATTGATGAATATGCATGATCGGCTTTTTCCTTTACTTGTACAGAGATTGGTTTTAAATGTGATTTGGTTGCGACAGGCTTAAGAATTAAGTATCCTTCAATGATTATGACAGCGTACGTGCAGTTAGTTGCATTGTGTCTGATGTTAACGTGATTCCTTTTTCAAAATGAACAATTTTCTCACAAATTTGATTGAACTAATTGGGGTTGTAAGTAACTTCGATCAAGCACACGAACGTTAAACCTGAACTAATCTCAATCAAATTATTGATAGTGGTTAGTGAAGACCAACCATTGGACAACTTTATCACCCTCCGATGCTTGGTAAAAATTTTGATATTCTATTTTCGTCAATATTAAGACAACTTAATCACAATTGTTTTAAGGTAATTCCCATGTTCAACAACTCACCCATAGCAAGTATATGTTAAGAAAGCCTGATGGAGAAGGGAGATGGAACAAAAATACAGAACTAGGATTACAAATGCTAATTAATACATTAATTAAAAAAAGGATTAGTCTCCGAGGACTATATATACATTGTATTAGAGCACAGAAACGCAATATGAGAGCCTACTTATTCTTGGAAAAGAAGAAACAAATTTAAAGAATGTGTATGTGTACTAAAATCCAGAACTATTCTGTCACCATGTCAAGTATAGAACCAACAATGCAGGAAGGTGCTCAATTAGTTTCTACAAAACAAGTATCTGGTTCTGCTATCGAGATTCCAAAAAATTTACTTCTCTGAATCTGAAATCTGCACCAAGGCGTCCTCGGCCTTCACCCTCTCGGGAACGAAATCTAATAACAAACATAATTTCAAGATATGCAAATAAGTCAAGAAGGATCGGGCTCCAATTAATGTAGAACATAAGATGTTGCTAACTCATAAGAGTTTGTAATAAAGGAAGGGAAAGCACCATACCAGAGACAAGGTCAAATCTCTTTCGTTTAGAAACAACAGAAGCTGCATAAATTTTACAGAAGAAAATCAACACTGGATTAAAGTGAAATTAGGCTACTACTGATAAATAAACTAAAATAAACCATACCACTAAAAAAAAGATACTGATAACTTTAATATATCTTATTTGAACCTTTGTGCAAAAAATGTGAGTAAACATTGTACTGTAGGAGATATCATAAACCCATATAAAGAATGTTGCGGTCTATATATATGTTCCATATGCATCAGACTTTCTCATATGGTGATACAGCATCATATGATTAGTGGCACTTCTAGAAAATGTGACCACACAAGAAATTATAGTAGTAATGGCCATTTTCTGGATGATCTTCAGAAATAAAAGGGACACTCAACAAACATTTCGAATCTCGATTCTTGAATCTCAATCATTTAAATTTTTTAACTTCATAATAAAATAGTCTTGAATTTTGCCCTAAAAAAGTTGAAATTCAAATACAATAGCGGACATCATATGTAAGATTGAATTTTAGATATAAACACACCCGTTGAATGCTTTAACTTTAAAACATATCCAACAAAACTATAAGAGAAGCATTACATAAATGGTCGTAAGCTATATAACTTTTTCGATCGAGAAATACAAAAGCATAAGCCTCTCTGCTGAATAGATCAAGAAATTTCTCCTGCAATTGTTGAGAGCTATGGGTCATAAACAGTAGATTCAAAGAGTTCAAAATCAAATCTAAATAGAAGCTTTAAGTTATGCTACAATTACAAATTATTACTAAATTATAAATTACTATATATTGTCAACCAAAAATTATAACCAGAAGAAAACCTATGAAGTACCATCAAACGTATTCCATCACATCTAGGCCCAGAACTCCAATACATAGAGTAAGAGTATAAAAAATCAACAGATAAATTCAAGGACAAATGTAATGACGAAATTAACTGAAAATAGCAATAAAAAACAATCTGATCCAGATATTTCTGCTTTTTTCCAAGTTCATTTGGGGAACCATGTTCATCGATTCTGTACCCCCAGATCCTTAGGCTACAAAGCACACATTTTAAATATCCTCGTCAAGCTTTTATATGTCACTTCTCCATATCGATCTCATTTCCAAGAAAAAATTCAACACACCAAACAACATATCAAAATATCTACGCTAATCAATTGTGGAAAAGGATATTCAAGAAAGAGATTCCTTTCAATAAGTTGAATCTCTTAAGTCTTAAATCATTAACACTTGTGAACTCCTCTCTAGGAAGGGTTTCAAATGCAAGCTCATGGCAGAGATGATGCACACAGAACTCTATGACAAAAGGGTATTGCATGAAACACACAGAAATAGAAACATCAAATCAAATGAAATTATTCCTAATATCCGTTTGAGCACCAACTGAAACTAGAGAATGCACACCTTAGCCACAGTCTAGACTCTGAAATGGCAGAAAGCCAACAATCACACGAGAATGTATCTATCTCTACGATGTTTTGCATAATACTCTTCAATTAACTAAATTAGGTTGCAAAATGCACGATGATAAAAACATTTTTATCTAGAACAATTTTATAAAAATCTGCGACCCACGCAGAGACGGATGTATGTTAGGGCTATACAAAGCTGTAGCCTAGCCCACCTTTTTTTTTTTTTATACTTAAGATAAACTTTCAGTCCATTCACCAATGTCCTAATCCAGCCCAGCCCATTTTCCACGGGTGAGACCAAATTTAAGGTTTTCCAGACAAGCTCACCGTTGCAAGATTTCTTCATTTCTCATCGTTTTTCATTTCTAATTCCATGGGTTTTTCATGCAATAGGTTGCAATAATTTGTTAGCTGATTTTTCAGGTAGAAGAGGGATGAATAATTCAAGGCATGTGTCGTCTCGAGGCTCGAATCGTAACTATTATTATTTTAGCTTCAACCTTTTTCACCACTATGTGTTCTTGCGTGTTAATGTATGTAATTAATTGATGGCACGACATATAAATATATAATTGCTTGTTCTTCCTAAGATTTGGTCCATCAGGAATTGACGAACACAAGATTCGGCACATACAAGAAATTAAGAATTGTTCAGAGTCTTCATTGAGAATTGTTCTTCCTAAAATTCGGCACATAAATATATAATAATTGCTTGTTCTTCCTAATAATTATTGTTATTTATCATTCATTTATTTATAACACTCGTTATTCATTAAGTAAACTACTAAATTTGCCCATTAAATTCTTCTCGCGCAAAGTTTGAAAGATCAAGCGACAATTCTCAGTCTTAGAGATAAAAGATAATTTTGAATTATGATGTGGAACTTGAAATTATTATGGTTATTTATTATTTATGATGATAAATAAAAGTTGAGTTTTTTCCTAAAATTTTCAATTAAAAGTTAGATTATTGCGTGAATATTTCATGAATTTTCAATTCTATTTTATCATTTGATAACATATTTCTTGTTATTTGAATTTTTTTAACTCCTTAATTAATATTTGATAACATATAGATATAAATTCTATTATTGATGAATTTTATGTACTTAAAATCTCGTATGACACAGTTTCGTTGAACAATATAATATAATTTTTTTTAATAATATATAACTTATCATATTGAGTTCAAGCCCCTCCCAACTCATATTCCTATATGCGTCCTTGGACCCACGTATCTACAACTATTAATTTGCCTCTAATATCATGAAAAGTTCTATAAAAGGAATTGCAAGTTAATATACAGCACTAGTTGCTTTCTCCTCATAACTCTACTTAGATTGGTTCTCTAACCAGTAAATACACTTTGACAGAGCAGTCCCTTCAAGAAGACTATCAAATCCAACCAAAATATGAACTTTAAGACAATTTTTCGATGCCAAACATCAAGAAACATCAATTTAAACCCTATGAAGAGGTTGTAATTGATTAAAAGACATACCGAAGCTCTGTTGATGACGAAAACCGCCTCCTGTGAGAGTCGAACATTCGAAATCTCACTCCGAATAATCCGACTGACGCGATTCATTGGAAACTTATACAACGCATCCTCGATCTTCTCTGCCGCCCCGCCCTCCTCCACCTCCTCACCTGATCCCCCAGCGTCACCGTTTTCAGTTTCTGCGCTCGAAGATGGCACCACAAGAACCTCAGGATCTTCATGCTTAACATGGCCCTTCATAGGCACTCCATATTTGATATGGCCATTCATAATTCTACTCCTGCGTTTGATTCTAGCTTGATTAGTGCTTCCAATGGCGCCGGAATTTTTCTCTTTGCCCGGGTTTCGGCTTTCTGGTACCGGCGTCTTCGCCCATCTTCGCAGCCTCTCAATATAGGGCCAGCCAAACTATTGAGTACAAAATTCAAATAGTTATAACTGGGCCGTCTAATGGACCATTATTTTTGGGCCTTTTTTACCATAAAAGAAGGCCCTGGTGAGAATCATTTCTCTGGACCCAATTGGAAAACAATGGAATTAAAAAGTTGGGAAAACTACATAAAAAAATTTACTCAGAAATTTAAATTAATATCCAAAAAATGAATTATATATATATATATATATATATATATATATATATATTATTGTTGAAGATTTTGTTATTGTATTCAGATTTATTGTTTCATAATATATACATATTAATAAACAATTACGTATTAATATGTTTAAATCAATTAAATGATTTGCATGTTATTTAGTGGATTGGTTTTCAAATATATCAAAATTATCCATATCCATAAAACTGAGTCAGGGCAATGTGCTGCTTTTTCTAGCCAATTTGGATAACCAAACAGATGCAACCGTGAACTTCAATGGCAATTCCTATGACTTGCCTGCTTGGTCCGTTAGCATATTACCTGACAGTCAGAATGTATTATTCAACACTGCTAAGGTTGGGCTGGCGCGCACCCTTCGGTTAACTAATGAATATGGAACATTGATTCTCGTTTTCTTCTTTGCAACTTTCATATGAGGCATCTTGAATGATCTTGTTTGTATAAATTTCTTTTCACGATAGATCAATTCTGCAACGACCATGCCAAAGTTCATTCATCAAGCTACACAAAATGGTACGTATTCTGTTGCATCTAACCAAAATGGTACCACTTCTGGTCCACCTTTGTCAGAATGGAGTTGGTTCCATGAACCTGTCGGCATTTCGAGTAAAAGCGCCTTTGTGTTACTTGGATTGGTGGAGCAGATAAATACTACTGCTGATAAAAGGGACTACTTATGGTATTCTATAAGGTATACATACTTTCTCTCATAAAAATGCAATTGCTGAGGAAGATGAGAGTCATTTGAAGCTTTTCTCTTGTTTCCCAGCACCCAAATAAACGGGAACGACACTTTGCTTCGAGATGGATCTCAGATACTACTTCATGTTGATTCACTTGGTCATGACCTATATGCATTTGCCAATGGAAAGCTTGCAGGTTATCGACTATATTTGCTCATAATATTCGCTCATTGACATAACTTACGGTAAAGGGTTGCCTTGACAAGAGCCTTCTCTCGTGTTTCAAGTTCACCGAGAGTTTGCCTAATAAAAATGTGAAGGTGTGTCTCTCAAGTTGGCACATGGAAAAGGGCCCAGCTCAACTACCGGGTAATTGATGGGTTGGTTGGAATCTAACTACCAAGGGGAAACAAACTTGGGAAACAACCGGATGGAGGCCAATGTGGTTATATAAAAGAGGAAAGAGAGAACACAATGAAAAGGCTTCACAGATACATTCAAAGAAGTTACAGAGGGACGCAAGAAGAGAAAAAGAAGGAGAGGAAGGCACAACAGCTTTCTGAGAGAGTTTCATAGCTTCTTCTCTTTGTATTCTTTTTGGTTTTTAACACAGGATCTGTACTTGTAATCCATCTTTGATCAATACAATTTGGTTGCCCTCCCGTGGACATAGGCGAATTCCGTCGAACCACGTAAATACTTTTGCACTTTCTTCAGTAGCGTGAGTTGTGAGTAATCTGGCGTGCATGCATGAACATTGAGCAAGTCCAAGAACGATCGACAAGATAAGGAACGAACTCTAACAAAAAATATAAAATGATCGTTATCTAGGGAGTGGAAAAGGCAGCAAAAGCAATAATAAGGCTTCGCTAGAGGTTCCGGTGTCCCTCGAGCCTGGAAACAATAGAATAGATCTCTTGAGTTTGACAGTGGGGCTAAAGGTCTCAAACTTTCTGAGCTTTATTTTTCAATATCGATGAGTTGATTTATGTTCTAATAGTATGGTATGCCTGATCCAGAATTATGGAGCTTTCTTTGATTTAACGGGAGCTGGAATTACTGGTCCTGTGCAGTTGAAAAGTTCAAGTAATGGCTCAACCATTGATCTTTCCTCAGAATCTTGGACATATCAGGTTGCGGAATTCAACTTTTCTTCATATTCAATGAAGTTAAAAGTAATTATGCTATCATTGTGAGATTTTCTTACTTCGAAATATGTTAAACAGATTGGTTTGAAAGGGGAAGAATTAGGCCTGTCTGGAGGTGGTTCCCCCCCACTGTGGGTAACGGGCCTGTTTTGCCTAAGAAGACACCTTTGACATGGTACAAGGTGATGGCATTTTTTCGAGTGACATTAAATGTTTTGAGTATCCGTTCTGCATATTCTTAGGTTGCCCAAACTCGAAAACCCCTTTCTCTAGTTATAGTTCTTGGTTATTTTTCCGCTTTCTGATTCAATTTTGATCCAGACAATGTTTGTTGCTCCTGCTGGAACAAGTCCTTTTGTGAAAGACTTTACAGGAATGGGAAAGGGTCAGGCCTGGGTGAACGGGCAGAGCGTTGGACGATATTGGCCGTCGAATGCTGCAAATCCGAATGGTAAATGCACCGATACATGCGACCACAGAGGAAATTATGACCAAAACAAATGCCTGAAAAACAGTGGAAAGGCAACTCAAGAGCAGTAAGTCAAGAACCTAAATTTCTACTGAACTCCTTATTCTAACCACCTAACTAATATTCATGTCTTAATGAGTATAATCTCGCAGATACCACGTCCCACGATCATGGCTTAAACCATTCGGAAACGTCCTGGTTCAGTTGGAAGAAGCCGGTGGCGATCCAACTGCTGTATCTTTTGGAACTAGAGAAACGGGACATATATGTTCTGAAGTTTCAGAAAATTACCCGATCCCGTTAGATATGTGGAGCTCTGACCACTTACAAAGCAAGAATGTAAAACCGACCCTTTCTCTCCAGTGTCCCTCTCGTAATCAAGTCATATCAGAGCTCCAATTCGTGAGCTTCGGAAATCCTCATGGAGCATGCGGTAGTTTCTCACATGGTCTATGCAGGAGCAAACGTGCTAGGCGAGTAGTCCATCAGGTCAGCCCTTGTCTTTTCCCTTGATTTTCGACACTAGAGATGTCTTTTGCTCATGACTTGAGATTACAACCTCTTTTTCAGGCTTGTATGGGGAAGGCAAAATGCAGTTTTGAGGTCTCTGTGAATGCTTTTGGTGACCCTTGTGTAAATGTTACAAAGAGCTTAGCTGTAGAAGCTTCATGCAGCTAGTTGAGTTAAACAAATCGAAATATTTCATGACTTTATTGACCTAACCAGGAAAGAGGAGGTTGTCAGTATACTTCTTAATCTTAATTGACTGAAATTTGTGGGGTTTTCGAATTTGATCGAAGCATCTTAGCAGTATACTTGAGGCTGTTACATATACTGACTGGCCCCGTTGAAGCTGTTCTGAGGAACTCTAACATAGTGTGGTCTAGATGAGTAAGATTTTGACCAGAATAATGTTAGATATCATCTTGTAATTCTTCTGTGTATTATTTTGGACATGGCTTACCTTTTGTTTCTTACACTGTACAATTAAGTTGACAGTTTTCCTTCCAAAACTAAATAAAATTTTGACATTTTATTATCTTTCGAAAAAGTTTTTAAAATATGAGAATAAAATCTATCTATCTATCTATATATATATATATATATATATATATTGCATTAAAGGAAAAGTGAAATTTGTAATATATATATATATATATATATATATATATATAATGCAAAACAAAATATAATACTCAAATATAATTTGTCCACCCCAGCATCTTTCAACTTCTAAAAAGTGAGTGTAATTTACATTCTAAAAAGTGTTGATAACCCTAAATTTTATCTTTTTGATTTGATCTTTCACAAGATTATCCCTAGATATTACTTTCTTTATATTATAAAACTTTGCTTCAACCATAAAAAAGTTCAAATGCAATGCTTTTGCATGTTAAGTATTAAAATTGTTTTATTTAAAATATTCTCAATAATTTTTATTATATATAAATATCACATAAAATAAAGAAAAAATTATATCATTTTATTCTCAAGTTTTGTTTCATAGATTATCTAAACCTGTAGCAGAGATGTACAAAATTTCGTTTATATATATATATATATTTACAAAACACGTGTGTGTACAAAATTTGTAAAAAGCTTGTGATAAAATGTGAAGCATATTAAAATTCGAGATTAAAAGTAAAATATTTTATTTTGTTTTATATTAATTTTCAAAATATCTATAATACCTCCTAGCAATTAGCTTAATATTTTTTAAAAGTAAAAATATTATTATTCACTTTATGTTGGTATAGGCTATATATTGAATCTAAAAGGGGAAAATCATACATATAAATTACATGCACGGAGAGGCAAGTAAGTCCACTGCCACACGGCCCCATCTCAATTTCAGCGTCTCTACGTATGAAACGCGATCAATTGGAGAGTAAGTGCATTGATTTGCAGGAGGGGGAGCAGAATCTCTTCAAAACATCGGCTTCCTCGCATATCTTACCAGAAAACTCAGATCCTTCTAGTCGTTGGAGTTCAAATTGGGACTCGCGCTTAATCCTCGTCTTTGTTACCTGAATTTTCGACGAAATATATTTCGACGGTAATAAATATAAGGGCTTGCTTTGGAATTGGTGTTAAGTGGAGATCTAACCTGCTTCTCCGTTGGTCTGATCATTTGCTTAATGATTTCTTGGAGTTTCTTTTATGGGTTTCTGAGAGTCGGATCGTTTGCTGATTTCTGAGCGAGGGCTTCTTTTTGTTTCCATCCTTCGTCATTATCCTAATTCTCAGGGGAGGTAAGGTGAGTAAATTCTTTTGAGTTTAGGCTTTTCTGTTGATTGGATTCTTTTATGAACTTTACAAATTTTAGGTCATGTCATTCACTGAATCTCGTGGACTCGTTGCCATTTCTTGAAATTGGAACAAAATTTAAATGGACCTGATTGAGAAAAAATTACAATTATTTTTCTCGTTTGTTGAATTATAATATTGCCATCTTGATTTGAGAAAATACTCCATTGGTTTTGTTGTTTTCTGTTGTATGATTTGTGGTTGCAAAAGGCTGAGGAATAATTGATTTGGAAAAGCAGGAAATTGAAGGCTTGGTCCACGCTGATATATCTTCCTTCGTATACTGTTACATTTAGCAAACTGAAAACAGAGTGTTCGCTATGTTCTCATGGAATTGCGAGGGGCTCTATTGGATCAGTTGTTTCATGCATTTTGCTGAATGGCATCCCAAGGAATCGTGTAGCTGATTGTAAAGTACAATTTGCGTATTTTCATTTTCCTTGTAGAAGAGGTAATGATTAACTTTAATTCAAATTTGGAATACATAATATATCTCAGTATGTTCTGTGATATGTTGCAGACTGCTGGAATAGATTGAAATGGAGTAATTCCATTTGCAGTAACCAGTCACAATGTACTGCTGCAGCTGTGGCATGCATCCTTTTTATTGGTTGTTGAATGAACAGTCTGGTCCTAATTTTTAGATTTGTTATTTTTGTTTCTTCAGGTTTTTGAGATCGAGCTTGTTCCGTGATTTTGTATTGCAACTTCTCGGTTTTTCAGACTTTTAGTTTTGTGACATTTAGGAGAATTCAGTTGAGCTAAGTAACAGAAAATGGGTTGCTGTGAGTGTTTTGGTTTCACCTTTGCAAAGAAACCCAAGAAGTTTATCCGACCCAGTGGGGGGTTACCCAATAACACTTCCCAGGAGTTCTTGTTGGATGAAGAGACAGGCGATGAAGAAGACGACTCTTTTGATGGTGACACGACTGATATAGGGAATGGGGGTGAATCTGATTTCCAAAGTCCTACAAAACGATCAGAGGAAATTCTCATGCTCCGGATGCAGCGTGGACTTGTTTGCAGAGAGTTCCCTGTTAAAGAAACTCACATTGTCCTTCGTTCAGAGGTTAGCTGCAACACAGATATTCTTATTTTATTCCTTACAAGTACTTGCAAATAATAATCTTCTAAGCTGTTGTGTGCTCACACTTTAAAATATTTGCTTTATACAGTATCAAACAAAACTAGGCAAAAATGTGATTTTAAAATTTCAAATTGCATTCTGATTCTCTTCCTGCTCCTTCAATTTTATTTATTCTTTGGTGCTCTTTTCTGCTCCTGAGTGATGACAAGGTTCATTCTCCAACATCAATCTAAAGAGGCACCAGCCACCATTGAGTGTGAATGTACTTTTTATGGATATTGTAAAAAACTTACTGAGTCGCATTAAAGTATAGCATCTGAGAGCTTCTTAGGACTGAAACAGTGTTATGCTTTGTGGTTGCTGAAATTTAAAGGACATTTGTATTTTGGAAGAATGAGGTTGCTCTTGACTGCTTTTTTTATTAGAATTATCTACATTTTTTATATGGGTCAAAGGAGATTTACTTTGATGGTTGTAATGTATTCAGTATTGGACGTAATTCTGCTAGTATTTAACTTGTATAAATGCAGGATGAATACGGAAATAAGATGGTTAATGAATATGTCCGTGAACACAAAATAGGTGCTGGAAGCTATGGAAAAGTGGTGAGCCTAAATGCTATGGATACATACCTTCATGGGTTTTCTGTATGAAATATCACATGTAATTTTTGGCCTTGAATGTGTAGAATCTCTATCGAAGCCGTTTGGATGGCAAACATTATGCAATAAAGGTAATGTCTTTTGTCTTGCTCAAATCTTAGCTATTTATGTCTGCAGTCACTTAATCCGTAAAAAATTCAAAACCTTCTTTTGGGTAAAAATATTTTCCCCTTGCTCTGATCTGTCTTAAACCCCCCACTTCACACACAATTAATCTTGTGCTGATCATATAATTCAAACATGAATACTCAAATATGTTGATCAGCAGAGAACTTTATTTTACTTTATGTTGGGGTGAAGTACAGCGCTTTAGAAGTCAAGGAGGTATCGGGATGAAAAAGTAATGTTCTTATATTCACGGTTCCAAATTCTCAGTTGGTGATTATAATTGAGTCATTTGCAGAGGATCAAGGGCTATCCTTTTGTTATAAATGCTTCATCGATATTCAAATTATAGCTTTATACGATTCAACACAGGTATTTCACAAGTCTCATTTGTTAAAGCTGCGAGTTGGACCCTCAGAAACTGCCATGACTGATGTTTTCCGTGAGGTACTTGAGTATTTCATTTTGTATGTCATCTATTGGGGTGGTGAAGAGCATGAATAACAAATGAATTCTAAAAGTCTCGCTTCTCGGAAATGCTTCCGGTGATTCTCCGATTATCATTGATGCTTTCACTGTTTTTCCTACTTAGATGAATTCTGTGCTTTCAGGTTTCTATCATGAAAGTATTGGGTCATCCAAATATTGTCAATCTCATTGAGGTCATCGATGACCCCACGACAGATCAGTTTTTTATGGGTACTCTATACTTACTCCTCCTTTGTACCTTTTTAGCCAATAATTTCTGTTTATGTGACTATAAAACTACTGTTGTTCAGTTCTTGAATATGTAGAAGGCAAATGGGTCTGCGAGGATACTGGTCCTGTTAGTAGCGTAGGAGAAGAC
Source organism: Primulina tabacum (assembly GCF_025594145.1). Lineage (NCBI taxonomy): Eukaryota > Viridiplantae > Streptophyta > Magnoliopsida > Lamiales > Gesneriaceae > Primulina > Primulina tabacum. Next base: position 7,355,592 of record NC_134557.1, read on the forward strand.
ACTGCTCGGAAGTACTTGCGTGACATTATTTCTGGTTTGATGTATCTTCATTCTCATGTATGATGTTCAGACTACTTCTAGAAAAAAAAAATAGTTTATCACAATAATTTCAAATATGTTTTCCCTCGATTTTTCAAGTTATCTTTTAAATAACATCACCTAATTATGAATTATATGTACTCATGTGTATTTAATATATTCTTTTACATAAACAGCGATATAATTGAAAAAATATATAGTTCGTAGAAATATCCTTAAATCAAGTTTCAGATATTCTGGAAATTAACCTCTTTTTGCCTATTCCATTCACATCATTTCTTCGTACTGGATAAATTTTTGGATCATAGAATCAAAATCAGAGGCTTTCGTAACAGCGTACTTCCACATGTGGATATCCGAACATGGAAAAATTTCAGAAATTCTGTTGATTTCTCTTTTCTAGGATGTATTTTTTATGCCATCTGCAAAAAAATCTAATTTTACGTTTTACGAGTAAAAAAAAAGCTGGAAATTAACTTGGAATGTTGTTTTCCGATAATAACAGAATATAGTGCATGGGGATATCAAACCTGATAACTTATTAATTACTGGTTCTGGCACTATTAAGATCGGGGATTTCAGCGTCAGCCAGGTTTTTGAGGTAAGAAATTACGAGTAGTAGATTTCAGCATGAATCATGAGTATTTTACTTGTGAATCACTTATGTGGTCTATCTAGAAATTTATTGTTAATATGTGTGTTTTAATGGTTGAGTTTTTTGTTGTCGCATAGGAGGTGGTAAACTGAAATATGAATGTGAGGATCCAAATGGATTACTTTTGAAAAATGACATTGAGTAATCTTTGTCAACTTATACCATAGTTATTTTCAATTATCACCATACGCTCTAACCTTTTGCATTAGGGTGATAATGATGAGCTCCGTCGGTCTCCTGGAACTCCAGTATTTACTGCACCTGAGTGTTGTTTAGGTGTAATCTATCGTGGAAAAGCTGCTGATACATGGGCAGTTGGAGTAACTTTGTACTGCATGGTTCTGGGTAATTACCCTTTTCTAGGAGAGACTTTACAAGATACATATGACAAGGTGTGGAGAGTCAAATCACAATTCTTCCATCTTTCATAAAGTTTCATGTCTATTAACCGATTTTGCTCGTTTCAGATAGTAAATAACCCGTTGTTACTCCCGGATGATATGAACCCTCTCTTGAAGAAGCTGCTTGAGGGCCTTCTATGCAAAGGTCAGGCGATTATTGGTTTCATTTTCAGTATTCATGGATGTGTTTTGAAAGATAAGTTTTGAAAAAAGTGAGTTGTACGGAAATTTTTTTGTATGAGATAAATTTTATAACAGATGCCATGTCATGTAAAAATTTGTTGGTCAGTGAAGTCGCATCACATACATTTGAATTATTTTAATGGAGTACGACGTGTTTTGCAATTTTAAGATAAAGCATATCATGTTATGTAGTATATGACATACTGATTGAGTACTTTTGCAAAATGATGGAAAACATTTTCCCCGTGTATACATTACTTCTCTTTTTGTGTCGCCATTTATTTGATTTTATTCTGCAGATCCTACACTACGGATGACTCTAGAGGATGTTGCCCAGCACGAATGGGTCATGGGAGGAGATGGGCCGATTCTTGAGTACTTGTGTTGGTGTAAGCGCAACAATCTTGAGAAAAGAGTGTCTGCAGAGAGTGAAGCAGATGCTCAAACTTGACGAATCCTTATAAAAGTAATGTTGCTGCACAGAAGTCTTTGGTAATACAAATATTTGTCGCTTTGAGAATCGGAAAAGTATACATAAATCGAATAGGGATGTTTACAGGAGGTGGTGCTAGAATGCAAATGAGGTTAGGGAGAGCTTTTTATTCGATAGGGGAGATCATAGTGTTGATGCTTTTGATTCCCAGGTTTTTCGCCTGTGGGGATTGTTGTATTTTGGGTTGCAACTGAACATTTGTTTAAGAATTTTATTTTTGGAGTACTTTAGCTCTAAATCAACTCACAATGGCATATTTTCTGTAAAATTTGGCTATTTTAAGCCATGTTGTTTTAGTGTGTTGGGAAAAGTTGCCAACTTTTGACATTTGGATTTGCTGGTGAGAAAAATTGGCGGAATTAGCTCTTTTATGTCAAGTGCTTACATCGTGTGTTTTGCGTCTGAGGATATATATCAACTTCCAGTTCAAATGTAGCTAAAAACAAGTATGTTTTTTTTTTTAAATTAAAAAATAAAAATTTCTAATTTCCAATCTACAGCATTGATTTAATTAATAACATAATAACAATATAGCCTAAATAATTCGTGTATGATACATACAAATTATGGATGGATCTTCATTAATACATTTCACAAAAAGATTTAAACAGTGAAACCCTCGGTGCTTGGTTGGGTCAGTTTGATTAGATAACGATTGTTTATATAAAGAATAATAATAATTAACTTGACGTCATTGTTAATATGAGGTGGTGTAGGACTCCAAACGTTCTAATAATGACACATTATAGAACCAATCATACTTTTTTTATATAATAATAACAAATATCATTACATCTTTTCCTCTAAACACATAAAAATTTGAGAAAACGACGTTTAAATGAAGTTTGTATTAAATCGAATACAAACATGGACACTTGAGCGTGAAATGTGCCAGGTTGTCATGAAATACTACAAATAAACAATATGATCGAAGATCTTTACAATACATATATATATATATATATGTATATATATATATGTATGTAGAAGTGATGTGTGACTCTGAATGTCGCCTTTAGAGTTAGATACATATGTAGGTATCTCGATCAATGGATAAACACAAGTACACTTGTTTGAAAAAATAAAAAGCAAAAGCCAAAGCACAAATTGAGCTTCGTGTCGTATCTTCAAATTAATATTTTATACGTGTTGTACGGTTTGAGATCTGCGTTTTAGTTACAAATTAATATTGCTTCCAAACACAATTATTATATATATCCAATGACTAAGTATTAAGCAAAATTGTATACTTTGTTATATTTTTTTTTATAGGAACTATATTTTCATTCTAAATGATCAACACTTTAACCATGTTCAATCAAGTATTATCGGGATTAAAGATGAAGCCAATAATTGCTGAGTTTTGTCGATGTAATGTAGAAGATATCCTTAAATTTTATATATTAATTTCTCCAAAGCCTAAAGTTTTTATTTTATTAAATAATACCATGTAAAAAAGAGAAAATGAAAAAGGCAAATGTAGGCAAGACAGCACTAACAACGTACGATAAAAAAAAAATTGATAATTTTTTCCCTTTTAGGATTTCCAATTATGCGACTTGGGTCCTATACCATTCTTTGATATTACTAATGAAATGAAATTTACGAGGACAAATAACTTTGGTTATGATTTTGACACCATAATCATCCACGGATATTCAATAATTTACTTACTATTCCTATCCCACTTGGTTTAATTCGTGCCCTCAATTATTAAAATGCACCAACATTTTTGACTAGTGATAAATGGGGCCTTGTGGTTTATGAGATGCTACGGTTACGGGTGTTGCTTTCGAATTAACTATTTATTATATCAAAAAATTATTTAACAATTGAGATGGATAATTAATATAATAAATTTCATATTCAAAATTTTTTTTTTCTCACATGCCAAAATGTATGCTTTCCTTAATTACTTCTCTTGTTTATTGCACAAATAATTTTATCTCGTTTTATATAAAATCTAGAGGAAAATCAAATGCATTTCAAAATTAATTTTTTTTAAAAAAAATCACTTGGGATTAAGACTTTGATCATAATTTAAATGTCATGCATGTTGTTTTTGGTGGGATATATATGGAAAGACTTTATTATCTAACAAATAAAATGAAATTGAAAAAAAAATGTTTTAAGAAGAGTTTATAGATGTCAATGATAGAAGAAAACCAAGAAAGGTGATGTACACATAGGATCACAACGAATCTATATTTGGTCCCATGAACTTGGATGGGAATCATGTGATTTATCCAATTAAATAAATTTGTATTTCCACACTTCAATTAGTTGATACCAAATAAATAAAAACAAAAAAAAAATTGTAAAAAAAAAAAATTTAAGGGCTCGAAAACCATATAAGGGTGGTATACCATATCGTATCATACCGAAAACCATATATTGTACCTGTCACGCCCCGAAACTTGGGATTGACACCGGCGTTGTTTAACAATCACACAATCGAAACAACAACCCTTTCGTAGCACAGTATAAACCGAAACCAGTTTATATATCCTAATCTCAATGAAATAACAATTGTCTTTACAATACCGAATTAAATAAGACGACAGAGTTTTAATGCGGAAACGTAAATCTAATTAATAACAACTTAAACATAATCGATTTCCTTGAACATTCACCATCCCCAAAACTGCTCGGATTCTTCCTCCTCAATCTGTTCTTCGGACTTATCTGGGAAGGGTTGTAAGGGGGGTGAGTATTTGGGAATACTCAGTAAATGGAGACTTTGAACACAACATAACCAATTTAATAACATTTTCAAAACATATCATAAACGTACATCATTCTTTTCAAAAACGTAACGTAAATTTCATAACATAATAACACTGCGATTTTTCACCTTTAACGGTTTACTGACGTCAGTCCCTAAGTTTTAATCCTCTAAGGGGGCGACGCCATAACACAGTTCTATCCCACTGTTAAGGGCCATATGTTGGAATTCCACCCATTTTCAGGGAATCCTCACAGTGTCAAACATAAACGTACCAAAATTTCGTAAAAACATATAGACAAAACGACGGTACTCGACCGTATTTTTAAACCACAAAACCGAAATTTTCATGTGCATAAAACAAAATTTAAAACAGCCCACTTACAGTGTTTGGATGTACTTAAAAAAACGTGGAGTGAACGGCTTGGTTTGGATCACTTCGCGCTCCTCGTCCGGGTAGCGCTCCGGCTCGATTTCTTTGACGATTTTCGGGACGATTTTTGTGCAGTATTTTGGCTAGGGAGAGTTGCTGAATTTTCGAGTTTTTCAGCTCTAGGATTTCGAAATTATGTGTGTTGAATGAGTGGGGTTGATGCACTATTTATAGAGGAGGAGAGTGGAGCTAAATTTGGCACTAAAATCATACCAAAAATTCATGTCAAATCTCCTAATATTGACTCCAAATATCCTTGTCATTCTCGAAAAATATGATGGCTAATTTATGGGATTTGTTTCCAATTTCCTTATAGTTTATTCTTGTATGTGATAATTTCGAAAATTGCTAGGTCCATGCTTTGATTCCTCTAGTCTTGGACGGTCTCTACCCAATATAGTATATCCCTTTGCATATTTTCGAGAATATGTTAGCCTTATTGTAGGTATTTTTGACTTGGTAATCAAGATTTCCAACAATTAATTTCCCCATAACCATATCCTATTTATTAATAAAGTCTTATGCTAAACAAATTTCCTTACAATTATTTAATTACAAGATGGAAAAATCCGGTTCTTACAGTACCGAAAAATTATGGTATAAGAAAACATATGCCGATATCGTTCCAAAACTTTCGGTACATATAACTAACATAGTGATTATACTGAGATTTTGGTACAGTAACGATATATACCGTTTTATACAGATTTTTTTTATTTATTACTTTATTATTTCAAAATATTATATACATTTTAATTTCTGCTTTGGTATTTCAGTATATGTCGAAACTTTCCAAATTTCATATTGTTATAGTACCGAAAATTTCGGTATCGCTACCATACCGTATCATATCAAATCTTCGATATACCGAAAATTTCGATAAATTCAGTATTTTTCGTTACGATAATCACGATATTCCGAAATTTCGATATTTTTTTCTCACCTCCACATGGATATGTATAATGCTATATTGAGAAGTTACTCAAAACTTGCTTAACAAATTGGACTCGAAGTTCTTGCTTTCCAATCACGATAATATATCATCGAGCATTGGTTTCACTTCATACTCCATTGCTTCTCATGCAAGCTCTAAGGATGCCCCATGCAAACTTTCCATTGTCCATAGCAACTAATATATTATTAGTGCTTCTTTTTTTCTTTTTCTTTTTTATTTTATATTTTATCTAGAACCATTTTAATTAAAATATATATTATATATATGGTATATTAATGTGATGTTATTGAATAATAAATTTGATGTTTAATTCCAAACATATTAAAAAAGCAACTTGAGGTATCCGATTAAAAAAATGGACATTTTATTTTATTTGTTTAAAGGTAACAAACTCAAAATTAACTAAATAATGATGTAAGAAAATAATATCAGAGAAATATAGAATGAATAAGGTGGCTTACCCGGCCCACCCAGCACTATCTGCCTCCACTGAGAAGCTGGCAGCCATGGAACCACCTCCACTCTCCAGATCATCTTCCTTCCTGCATTTTCTAGTGCAATTAATTAACTAAAATATTACCCAATTGTCACACGATCCTGTGTATATACCAACCGTTACTGGATTCATAAATTCCGACAGAATTTACTTCTTCTATGGCACTCATTTCAAGAAAGTTTTAAGGTTCCCAACCCCCCCCACCTAAACTTCTCCACTTCTAGTCTTTTTATCTTGCACTAACACGTACCTTGGAGTGTTTTTCTTTGGTGAGAATATGAAAACTACCGAAGAGAAGAAGAGCAGCAGTTGCATTGACGAGCAGATGCATGATGGAAGTAGCAGTGCGTGTGGAAGGCAAGAAGTTGTTTCGATTCCTCAGGTACAAGTATTTTGAATTTTTTTGTGCCAAATTCTTTTTAATGATTGGAATCGGGGTTTTGTGTTTGATTGGGTGTAATGATTGTTTTTTATCAATCCCATTTCAGGAGAAGTACCTGTACAATATTTACTTTATTCGGTTCTACTTTTAGCTTTCTATGATTCTTCTGATGTCAAGGACTTTAATTAGTCTGTAGCACAAGGCTGGTCTTGTGGGCAAAGGGTGGCGACTGGGGAATGAAAAATTCTCGGTAGTTCATTTGTCATGTTTGGGTGTAGATTGGGCTTGCTTAACATGGGCTAAGAAATCAATTTTTGCACTCGTTTTTATGTTAAAATCAAAGTTATATCCATTGGGACCATCAAGCTTCTACACTGGAAATCAGAAGATAACGCTCTTGATAGTTGGTTAGGTAGTTCCCCAACCGAGATGTTGCATCAGGTTAGAGGGAACGAAATCATGTTTCTTTTCTTTTTATCTTTTAATACCGCCAAAGAAGGAGGTGAAATTTATTAAACGAAACAGAACAACAAACGGACATACAACACATAAGAGTGGATGAGGCATGCCTAGTCTAGAGTTACATCATAAAACACGAGAGCAAATTTAAGGCAAGTATAATCTATCAAATGCAACAAGAGCAAGAATATGCATACTCACATTCTGTAGGTTGATATAAACCTTTGTAGCGTTCAATCTTAGCAACAGGGATGACAACTCTTATGCACAGTGCTAGTTTCTTGCTGCACGACTATGTTTCTCTTTTGACATTAGTATTTTCGAAACCAATTTCGTTTGTTGTTCATTCATGAAGCCATTTTGCGTTAGAAAAGCTAACAATCAAATATCCGTGTCTATTTTCAGACAGAGAAAACCTTGGAAATGACTGCGGAAACATCGAACTGCAACAAGCATTGGAAAAAACCTAACCTTTTCTTGGAGATACCCAAGGTTTCAGATCAAGAATTTGTCCAAATAAAGATGCCTCTCACTCCAACCCCCACCCCAAAAAGAGTTAACTTCTTTTTATCATCAAGCCCTTCTGATTTGAGACTTAATGTGTCGCCTGGACCTTCCTCAACTCGAGGCAAATCATCCATTAGAAATCTCTTGACCAAGTTAAGTTTCAAATACCGGGATAGTAACTCGGATATAGAGAAAGCTGCAACCATTGACTCTGGTTCTTCTCCCGTGGTTACCCAGGACAAGCCCTCGATTTCACGATCATGGTCACTCTCAAAAATTTTTACACCTAGAATAAAGAGAATGTCGTCCTTGCCTGTAACTAGGGATTCCAATCCAGATGGTGCTCGTGGTGGAAGTATCGACGATCATCTAAATGAAGTGAGCTATTCGAAATTTCTTTACCTTATTCTCAAAAAATCTGAGTCATTTAACTGAAAAAAGTATAGCTACTCTTTTTGGCTGATAATATGTAAGTTCTAGAAAAGAGACTGTTTTAGGAGCCTAGCAGTTCATTATGGTGCATGTCTATTTTAGGCAAAAAATATGCGAGGCATCTCCCGATCACTTTCGGTCCCAGTCATTGACAAAGAGAAAGGAATTCAAACAAAGGATTCATTCTTTCGTGTGATTCCCTCAACTCCTAGAGTGATGGATGGAGATCCTGAAGTGTCAATAGCTGCAACAGGAGATAATGGTATATGTTTATTTGTCTACTTATAATCTGGGTGCTTTTTTGGAAGATGAAAATACTTTTTGAATCAGGATATCATTAAATTTTTTGCATACCAGAATCATGTGATCAACTTTTAATAAGAATTTTTATCTTTGATTCTTCATGCATCTCTTTGACTCAGCAGATGAATTGAAACGCTATAATAAAGTTTCTTGGACTTGCAGAAAATAATGAAGCCAACGGTGAAGATATACCCGAAGATGAAGCTGTTTGTCGAATTTGCTTCATTGAACTATGTGAAGGAGGAGAAACCCTTAAAATGGAATGCAGCTGCAAAGGTGAACTTGCTTTGGCTCATCAAGAATGTGCATTAAAATGGTTTGGAATTAAGGGTAACAAGACATGCGAGGTTTGCAAACAAGAAGTTCGAAATCTCCCTGTCACGCTTTTACGTATTCAAAGCTCTGTGAATCAGAATACTACCACAAATAATTTTGGGCATACGGAGATCAATGGATACAGGCAAGTGTGTCTTTCATGTTATTTTTCACAATATTTTTCCAAATGTCGTAGAACTATATCCAATTGATCCACATGTATTTTTCTTCTACTTACCTTATTAACTCTTTTGATACAGGGTTTGGCAGGAATTGCCGATTCTTGCCATCGTTAGCATGCTTGCCTACTTCTGTTTTCTTGAACAGCTTTTGGTAAGATCAAGTACATACTATACAATCATTTCGGGCTAGACTTTGATTAGCTCCACTCATATTTTGTTACATGCAGGTTGGAAAAATGGGCACTGGTGCAATTTCCATTTCACTTCCATTTTCTTGTGTACTTGGCCTACTCTCATCTATGACCTCTTCAACTATGGGTATGCTCCCCCCAAAGAAAGCAACAAAGATGGTTAAATATAATTGGAAAACACTATCATGCATAATTATTTGGAAGAAAATAAATATGATAGTCCAAACTGTATACATTCTACATGAAACGGAGCGTAGCTCCAAATTTTATATAATTTTTTGTTCCGGGACAAGCGCTCGACTATTTATGCTCTTAGAAATGCTAATTTTATGTTATTTATACACTAACATGGGGTCATATTTGTAGTGAAGAGACGATTCATTTGGGTGTATGCATCAGTTCAGTTCACCCTCGTGGTTCTCTTTGCTCATATCCTTTACAACATGGTAATTATTCTTTTTATCCACACCACCTTTCTTTCATGTGATCATCAATTCTTGGACCTTTCCATAGATTTATAATAAAGATAAAAAAAAGAAGGGAAAAAAACATAAATTTATCTTAGATTTGTTTTGCGTTGAAATTTGTAGGTTCATGTGCAAGCAGTACTATCAATCCTTCTTGCAACTTTTGCTGGATTTGGCGTATCAATGAGTGGAAGCTCCATTGCCGTGGAGGTCCTGAGATGGAGAAGACGAAGGCATGCTAGAGCAAATCAAAACCAGATAATGCTGAATCCTCCATCTAGCCATGTCGCTACATCATCATTTGGAAGTCCTTCGCTATACCACGAGAGAGAGGTAGAAAATGCAGAAACATTTGGTGGACGATGATTTATGCATCGTGTTTGTTTGTTATAGTCTGTCTCAAGTTTAGGAAATGATCCGAATACAAATGCTTTTTTTTAAAATGGTATGTTAGAGTTGGTCTTCTACTTGATAACATGATTGATTTTACCCAGAAAATTTCTTATATTCCTTTCGCAACACAGACATAAATTAAAAATGATTAAACTAACGTACCCTCCTAATATAAATTAGCGAGCAAATTACCGTCTGCGGATTAGGTTGACCATTGGCCTATTTTCAAGCTAGAAAAAATAAGTCTGGCAGGCCCATATATATATATACTGGACGAGTAAATTTTTTTATTAATATTAATATGTGAATGTCATTTTACTGGTGTTTATATAAGTCTGTGTGTTAAGCGTCTTGGTGAAGGAATGCATATTTCAAAGTCGCTATCAAAAAACGTATTCTTTGCTAATCACCACTCGCCTCATTAAATGCCAACATCTAACTAACAAATTAAATTTGTCACTATCATCATCAACCTTTATTAACATCACGTATAAAATATCAAAACTATATATATAAAAGACCGCATGAGGTTTAAAACATGCATGGGTTCAAAAAATTCAAAACTCAAAAGGTTTGCGACGAATTCAACCACATGAAGTTTTACCACCAGTTATTATCCTTGATTATGATGTTTTCCTCGTATTTTGGGGGGTGCTATCGCCGTTGAACTGTAATTTGGTTGATTCAGAGAAACTTGATTGATGTCGTGAGCGCAATGGAGCCGAAGGACCTGCGATGGTCGACGCAGTCAAACGACAGCGTATCAGGTGCTGCTCGCTGGCTTTGGAGGAAGTGATCAACGACCTCTAGAAGGTGAAGTCATTTCAATATAACTGATCAAGAGTTTCTACGGTTATGAAACAAAATCGAAATCGTTTTTCAAATTTTAGAACTTAAGTTTTCGTCGTAAAACTAAAACTGAAACCAAGAATTTATGATTCAGCTTCGATTCCTAAAATTTATAAGAAATTTGCGTAAAACTGTAATTGATATTAAATTTAACCCCTAATAAAGTTTTTAATAAAAATATTATATCCATAATATTTTTTAGTACAATTTTTAAAATTAAATTCACTTCATTGAATATCATTATTTTTTTCCGGTTGAAAGCTCTTTAAAGAAAGTTTCCAGTAATATATCGTCAATTACAACCATTGTTGTACTGTGATACTTTACTCTGAATTTCAACCTCAAATCCAACTTCATTGAACAATTTTCTAACCAGATGAGAAATACGAGTGCACGTAATGGCGAGGCAGCCAAAGAAGGTTAGAGAGGTCAGTGGGGAGGAAGGGATTTATATCTACATACGTATATGTGTTACGTATGTGTAATGTATCCAAAACTTGACAATTAACAAAACCCAAAACTGAAAAACAGTAATAAAACAGATTCACCAAATCTACCAGCTATTTGTCTCATTACCTCCTATAAGTATCAACCGTGCCTGAATGTATCAATCCAAGGGGTACTGTTTTCTCGAGTTTGAAAGGAATAGATGCGTGTTTCTTGAGGAATTTGTATAATCCCACAACTGTATGTTCCGTTTCAACGGGTATCTGTTAAATGCAGGAGGCATGCTCAAAGCCGTGATGAGGTGAACATGGGAAAAATTAAAACATCAGTTATTCAAATTTTCAGTAACTTACAGGATCAAGGTTTTCCATTCCAGCTGGGAAGAAGAGGATTGTGGGGAATCCATCAGACTACAAAAAGTAACAGCTCTTCAGACTCAATAATATTTTCAACAGGCCAAAACAATCGCTGCAGATTTTTTTCCCTCAACAATATTTCATTCAATGTTCTATACTCCCCGAGATATATATATGATCATAGGCATGCATGTATTGAACATTCAAATGAGAATGAAAGAAATATACATGAAATAGGAGATTATACAGCATTAGAAATAGAATGCAGAAGGATTGATGAATAAGTCACATCAAGCCAACTACCAAGTCTCTTGCAGATTCAAGATGTGAAATGTGATATTACCTTGGCTTTGTTATGTTCATTCGTGGTTCCATCCATTTTGGCTACAACAAGAGATTCTACACAATGCAAGTGCTTGGCCAGCTTGATGTATGTTGGTTCAAGAGCTTGGCAATGGCCACACCATGGTGCATATATCTGAATTAACATATGCTGTTAGATTAGAAATTTACCTAGGAATAAAAAAGGAGAAATCAAATGCCACATAGATTAATCCAACAGGACCTCAAGGAGAACATCTTTGTATTCGTCCAAAACAATATCATCAAAATTATTCCCAACAACTATTTTCACATCTCCATCATTCTATAAAATGCAAGGTCACAGAAAGATTGGTCAGCCTAGTGAATTGACAAATCACTTGGGACAAAACAGTTAATTAGAAGCCACCTTCTCAGGCATTGGATCCGATTTGAAGAATGGCTTGAGCTTGTCTTCAAAGAATGACTGCCCAAATGCCTAATGAAATGAGGAAGATATTCTCAGCAAAAATTTTATGCCACCCAAAAATGTTTTCAGAAGTCAAACCAATGCACAAGCAAAAAATGAGAAATACCGAGTAGTACTAACCTTAATATTCTCAAATATAAATTCCTCATCAAGTATATATTTTCTAGCATCATCAACTGTGTATCCCAATCCTTGCAAGAACTCTCAACAGCTTCAAATTTGACTAAGTCCTTGGACTATATTATCTGATAGAGTAAAGGATAATGTGTACAGAAACAAAGGTAACTTGATGAACAATATTGAGAAGTTTACTTTTGGTGAGTCTCCAGTGACTCCAAAGTAATTTGCTACAGGCTTTCCAGTTACTTCATTGTCAACTTCCACAGATACAAATACAATCTGAATAAATTTTGAAACATGGATTATAAAATTTCCATTTACTTGAAAATAAATATCACTAGAACATTGTGCTGGGATTTTTCCACAACAAAAACTTCAACCTTTACATACCTTTGCATGCTTCAACGTCAAAATAATTAAAAGTCTATATAACTTGATTAAAATGATTGTTTCATGGGCCGGGTGCAAGTGTAGAGGAAAAACAGTTACATTCCAACTAGCACAAGGATTGCCAATGTCAGGTTGAACCCGTTTGAATCAGTAATTTGAAATAACTAAATACGCTGATTTAAAATCCAAATAAACATATTATTTGACAATGCAAAAACGCTAAACAGTCACTCTATTCTTGTTGCAGTACCTTTCCCTTGAAAAGTTTGGCGGCTTCTTCAAATATTGGAATAACTTTTGTTGAGTCCTTGGGTGTGGAAAAAAGCAGAAGCTGAAAATGAAAAGAAAAAGCAAAAGGAATTCAATGTTATGAAGGTCCTCCATAACAGAAGTTATCGGTGGATTCCAATGGCACACTTTGGAAAGCGAAGGGAGGTGAGGAATTTGAACAAAAATACTCACCTGCTTTTTAATTTGGCTCTCGAATATTAATGGTGCACTTTCTCTGCTAAAAATGGTCACCAGTGGAACCTTGTTGGCAGAAACAAACTCAGTTATTGCTGACATCTGGAACTGGCCGTCTGCATCAATAATCAAGAGTTTAATTTTTGGCAAGATACTACAAAAATATGACATCCATTGGCATGCATTTAGGACTAACCAAAATGGGTCACTTTCTCAGCCTCGTTTTTCAGCAAGACCAGAGCAGGTCGTTTAACATCTGCTTCCAAGTGAAACGTCTTTGCTAAGTTGAGATTTTAAGTTTGATAAAAATTGACGTTGTCATCAAATTTTGATGCAGCAGCAGGCTCTTAACTTTCAGGACCCTGTAATTGTCGGATGAAAAAATTTATAAAATAATATCTTTTAGTATTAAAATGAAATTAAGAAGATGAAGTGGAGCCAAATCCAACGAAAGACATGAAAAGGAATATGAAAAATGTAAAGTCAAGAGAATGTCTAAATATATCAAAGGCATTTTCTAATACCCAACACTTAAAACATGAATGAAGATGTGGGAAGGTTCGACGTCACCCACCTGCTAAACATCGATGGACAGTTCTTTGCCACATATTGATCTGGCACATGAGGCAAAAAAGTATGCATTGAGAAGGGTACTACCCTTGGGGTAGCATGTAATTAGACACATGTGCAATACTAAGTTGAATATTAAGTAAAATGTGGCACACCATCATAAAAAATATGGCCAAAGCAAGAGTTAACTTACCACCAATGATTCAAGGAAGCCCAACACAACCTCATTCTCAGATGTTAGTATGCGCTCTGCTTCCTCTGCAGTAGTTATATTGGACATACCAGGTCCTGTTATTTTATTGATCCAAGTCACAATGGCTTCCCTACATAGAAGTTAATTTTCTTCTCAACTTATCACCCACATTATACGCATTAATTATCGCCGCCAACTCAGGGTGGTGCTATCATCAAGTAAACAGTAAGGTTGTGGAAATACCTTTTCCTTTTTATGCTTTGCTAGAATAGCACTGCATTGTTTACAAGGAATAACAAGAGAGACGTGATAAAAGATATCATCATTGCTTCAGCCACACAATAGGACTTGACTTGAAGCTATCTGATCTTAATCTAAACACAATTTCTAATTGATATTACCACATCAAATATATGAATTCCCCTCATTCACACTGTCTTATTAACAAACAAAAGGAAACTAACCAATTTTCAGGTCAAAGTTATTGTAGAATAATGAAAACAGAAAAACCAATTGGGCTGCGAAAACTAAAAAAAAATAATTCATAGGATCGCTTAATTTGTCACTTCGGATTCTCAAAAACAAACAAAAACTTGCTGTTTTCTAAACTTCAGAATTTTTTTTACCGTAAGCAAGCCTGAATCGAGGATCGCCTAAAATTCAGAAATATGTGTTCCTCATTATATCGTAAAATCTCAGATAAGAACAAGAAGATATAAAGGACAAAACCGAAAACCCAAACTCACTTGGAACGCTGCCCTGAGTAAGGTTTATGGTCCCCGTCAACAAAGAAGTACACAGTAGGAAACCCCTGAACTTCAAACTTCTCCGCTAGCTCGTTCTCAAGAGTAGCATCCACCTTCGCAAGCTTCACATTCACCGCCTTCAGCTCTGTAGCAGCCGCCGCATACTCCGGCGCCATGGCCTTGCAATGCCTACACCAAGGCGCGTACCATCACGTATTTATTGTCCTCAACAAAGTCACTGAAATTACCTTCCGTCAAAACGAAAACGTCCTTCTCGTCAAATTTGGCCACTTTGTTTTTTTCTTTAATACTAGGCAAGGGAACCTCAATTCTTGAGGTGTCCTGCCCATTTTTGTAGTTTAAAACATGATCATTTATATTTTTTTCAGTGTAATTAACAAATTGTTCATATTTGTGTAGGTCTTGTTTAATAATGTAATTTTTAAAATTATATATATTATGAGTATAATAATTTTTTATTTTTTTATATCAGTATTCATACATTTAGCATTTCAAGCTGGCAATGTGCTCAACAGAATAAGAAATTTGGGAAAACAAGTAATTTATAAAGCGAAAATAGTTAGGAAAAAGAATGCGTTGGTGTTCAAATGAGAGAATTTTAATAACATGTTTCAAACTAACTATAAGGGAGGTGTATTCATTCTATACTTTCAAATATTTTTAATAACTTTTTTTAAATGATGGACTTTTGTGGAGTTGATAGATTTTTATTGACTTTTGTGGAATCTCATAGAATTGTAAAACAAATTTCATAGACTTTTGTAGACTTTTTTTCAAGATTTTTGTAGATTTTTGTAAACTTTTTCATAAAATTATGTGAATTTTGTAGTTTATAATTGTGATTTATTTTTTATTCATTTTTTTAAAATAATTATTGGACATAGATAACATCTTCAATTTTAAATTATTTTTTTATTTATGAATGTAAATGAATTTTACTTACTTAAAAGTTTAATCAATTTAATTTGTGAAAAACGACAAATGAACTATTCAATTTATTGAAATCAAAATTTCAATTCTTTATGTCAATTCAACATATTAATGAATAATATTTTTATAAGTTCATAATAAAATTTTATTAAAAGAACACTCAAAATAATGAGTAGTCTTTTATAAAAAAAATCTAATCATTACTGACAATTTGATCAACATCGTTCTACATTCCATTGGCTATGATATCCCTCCATGCATTAGCATTTGCTCGTTGTTGTTTTTGAATATTAACTTGTGATGACGAAGACAATTGAGCTTCATTATCTAGTTCAATTTGAAATTCATCAAATTGACACTTCTTTCAAAGAAAATTGTGTAATATAGCACATGCCAATACAAGCCCTGTTAGGGGTGGAAAAAAATACCGAATTTTCGGTATACCGAGATTACCATAACAAAAAAATATTGAATTTACCGAATTTTAAGTATACCGAAGATTTCGATACGATACGGTAACAATACCGAATTTTTCGGTACGGTAATGATATCCAATTTGAAAATTTTGGTATATACCGAAATACTGGAAAAATATACAAAAATTTTAAAATATATAATATTTTAAAATAATAAATTATAAATTTTTTTAAAATGTAAGGTTTTTTTGGTTCGGTATACCGAAAATTTTGGTATAGTATCGGTATGAATTTGCTTATACAATAATTTAATATATAGATTAACTAAAATTAAAGAAAATAATTTAAAATAAAATGTTATATAATAATTAATTAAAAAATAAATTTTAATTATGTTTTAAAAAGTACAAATAAAAGGAAAAATAAATAGATGAGAAAAAAATGAAAGTTTGTATTGAATTTGGGAGATTTCTCAATTAAATGTACATCCAAATCTTTAGGTTGAATCAAAGACTTTTGTTGACATTTTATTGTTGTACATTATGCTATAATTCTTGTACTTAATAGAATTCCATAGAGTCATTAAAAATCTATTAACATTTTGAATACCTATAGACTTTTGTAGAGTTTTTAAAAGTCAAGTTTGAATACCACATGATTTTTTAAAATTCTACAAAAGTTTACATTGAATACCACTAAACTTTTATGGAGTATATAAAAGTTTAGTTTGAATACCTCTAGACTTTTAAACTCCATAAAAGTCATTAAAAGTTTATAACCAATACACCCCCTAAGTGTTTGCTTATTTTAAAATCTAACGAGGAATCTATTCTATAAATAAGTTATTATAAATTCGAAAATAGTGGATCCATATTTAAATTATTATAGTTGTTATAAGGGTGTCACAGTTAATGACATTGTTGGCGCTAATAGATTTATAAACGTGATAACTTTAACTTAAATATTAGTTGTAATATGACACATTACACCATCGATAAAAACACTTAAAGTCTTGGTGTAATCAAGACTAAAACATAATAGGATTTTGAAAAACTAAATGCACCAACCAAGTTAACGTGATAAAAATAAAATAAAGATTGACTGATATATAAATAGGAAGAAAAGAACTCAAAATGACTATGAAATTAAATAATTGGATACTAATATAGTCTCGTAATTTTGTGAAAACCGAAAAGTGTGTCATCGATTAACCGGACTATAAAAAAACTGAAGAAAAAGAAGTAGAAACAAAACACAAAACCTCCATAAATTAAAATAGTTAAAACTAAGTCTTGAAATTGTCGAAGCATTGATTTTATTTTTCAGTTTTATATTTAATATTTTCAAAACTATATTAATATTCCTCATATTGCAAGAGAAGAGAGACACTGTTCGAACAAAAACACAGCTCGAAGCGAAGCTAGCTTTGGGGTTCATTTTCCTCTCTATCTTCCCTTCATCCCTTGTTGGGGTGTTGCATTCATTTTTCCATTTTAAGGAATCAGCATTAAAAAATGGAGCTGTAAACTGGTGACCCAGGCCATTCTTAAACGCCTGCTTTCAGAATCAAAGCAGCCATGCGGCGGCGTATCAAGCAGCCCGGCATCAATGTAAAAATCCTCTAGGTACGTTTCCTTGTAATCTCCGAGAGGTGTTCCAGGTGACAACAATGTTTTAAGGTTTTCTGATTCGAATCCGAGGAGTTTGGTGCATTACACGAGCAGCCGATCCATTTCTGTTGAGGCCCTGAAGTCGAGCGACACCTTACCCCACCGCCATAGCTCCGCCACGCTGGAGGAACAATCCAAAATGGCTGAATCTATCGGGTTCAATAGTCTTGATTCACTAATTGATGCAACTGTGCCTAAATCTACTCGAATCGATAAGATGGTGTTGCCTATTTTTGACAGAGGCGCAAGTTCTTGAACATATGACAGATTTGGCAGCTTAAAACGAGATTTTTAAATCATATATTGAAATGAGATATTATAATACCTATGCCCCCCGTAATCTTGAGGAATATAATGGAGAATCCAGGGTGGTACACTCAGTATACACCTTATCAGGCTGAGATTGCACAAAAGAGGCTCGAATCCTTGTTGCTAACCCAATATAAGCTTTCCAATCCCAAGAAGACAACACCGTGGGGAAGAAACGAAGCGCAAGAAATCGTGAACAAGTGAAGAGAATGTTAGAAAGAAGGAAAGGAAATAAGAGGAGCAGATGAATTAATGACCTCTGCCTTTTCAACCGGGCCCACAGGTTGCTATGTTTTGTTTGCTGCGGTGGAGAGAGAAGTGCATTACACGTATACATTTGTTTATTAGTTACCGTACCGAAACTGGCCCATTTCAAATTTTTCGTGCTTTTCATATATGTAGATATATGGGCGAGTAATTGGGTTTTTATTATTGGGCCTACGGCTGCCCAATATAGAATGAAATGCATATGTTAACTGGACCGCGAAGGTTTGTCCATGGTGAAGTCAATGGTTTTTTATTTTGACTATTTTATTTTGAAGAAATTACTTTTATAAAATCTGAAGTGTTGTAAAACTATAAGATGAATCTAATATAAAAAAAAGTATTTGGTGCAATAATTATCCATGTTTGATAGAGCGATCGAACCGTAGTACTTGAGCTGCTGTGCAGTTTAAAAGATTTGAGTTGCAACATTACCACCAGCTATAGCTTTTGGTATAGCGGCAAGTGCTCGATCTTACAATTGGCATCGGAGTCAAGGTCACGGGTTCGATTATTGGGAGGGAGATTGTTGGGTGCAATAATTGCCCATATTTGGTAGAGCGATCGAATCGTGGTGCTTGAGTTGCTGTGCAGTTTAAAATATTTAAGTTGCACCATTACCACCAGCTAAAACTTTTAGTAAAGCGGCAAAGTCTCGATCCTACGAAAACATTGTTGCAAAAACCAGCAGACAATTAACATAGATCATATTCTATTTAAACAATCAAGGACTTGATCTAACATGTAATCGGCTAACTTCAGGTTAACAGCTCGACCAATTCATATGAGATCGTGCAAACCGCTCAAGCCTTGGATAGTAAAAAAAGAAGCGGATGTGAACTTAGCTATTATTGGGAAAATCAGAGATTCGTTATATCAGGTATAGTAGAACAATCGAACACACCAAAGATTTAGTTGAAATGATAATGGGCGAACCAAGGTCTATAGAAAGGGAAAAAATAAAACTTAAATACACATAAAATATTTTTAGAAATTCAAATAAAGTGAGCCGGTTGCTTCTTGTTTGCGACATTGGATCCAATATTGCTTTCATTATGTGATTTGAAATAAGTAAATAAATAAATAAACAAGACGTAATCAAAAACATTGAAAATAAAGGAAAGTCGTTCCATGGAAAAAAATCAAAAGAGTATATATCTCGTGACACGGTTTTACTGAACTTTATTCGTTAGAATTTTCAGTCATGTCATATTTACAATAAAAAGTAATATTTTGACAGAAAAATTAATATTTTTTTTCATGAATAAGTCAAAAAGAATATATATCTCACAAAATTGAACAGTAAAACTACCTCAAAGCAGTTTTATTTATATTTTACTGCAAATAAAACGACAAGTTCACACATTAAAAAATAAAAAAAAAAAATTATGTGGCCTGATTAGTTAGTTGTTGAATAAGACCGACCATGTTGTCATGGTGCTTAATTTAACATATAATTAGCCACTAAACATATCAATCACAATTAAATTAATAATGAAAAAAATATTTAAAAAAATTATTCCATGAGTTTATCATAGTTTTCAAGGCAAAAAGTCCATATCAGTTCGAGACAAGCTTAATGATAATGATAATTAATTAATTACTTAAATAGGCTAACAAGATAAGATCAATTGGCTCATCAGCATCAACCACTCTAATAAATTATAACTTGTCCTTTCAAATATCACAAAAATTTATATGAAAGTCGGATTTTCTATATGATCTGATCTATAAAATATTATTTTTTATGTGAAAATTTAATCTTTTTATTTCAGATATAGAACGAGTTTACATCTCATATATATAAATTTTGTCTTCAAATATATAATTTATTTATGCAGTTTTTATTTTTGACATATTATACATGAATTTTTATAATACAACAGGAGCCATCCCTTCTTATTTTTATTTTATTGCCATCACTTTTTTTAATTATCGGGTTTGTTGACCATGAATATTTCCAATTATTTAATATTTCGCATCACATGATTACTATTATAATTTTTTACATGTAATAATTGGATCTCTCGACAACATACATATTAATCAACATTACGTACAATCCAACTCATGAATAGTATTTTTTATTTAAAAAAAAAATAATTAGTTGCAAATATTATAGATAAAAACTTGTGTGAGACGGTCTCATGTGTCGTATTTTATGAGAATTATTTCTTATTTGGGTAATTCATGAAAAAATATTACTTTTTATGCTAAGAGTATTATTTTTTTATTGTGAATATCGGTAGGGTTGACCCGTCCACAGATAAAGATTCGTGAGACTGTTTCACAAGAGATCTACTCAACATTATTTTGTCAGAGTGGGTAATTAACGTATGCAAATTAAGAGAAGGCTTTTCCAGTATCATTCTAAATATTAGGTCCTTAGATTCCACACATATAAATAGGCAAGGAAAAAAAACATCAAAATAAGATCCAAGTTTAACGTTAGAGAAAATTAAGAAATAAATTTGGTGACTTGATTTTTATTAATTAATATTTTTAGTTCAATTCAATCTATCATGGGGACTTACTCTTGGGATAGATTCAATCCAATGTGTCATCCTATCCTGGGTGGAATCGGGTCGGGACTCATCCGTAACCTTTTTACTCAATTTGTCTCGATAAGAATCGAGGATATTTTTTTCTCAAATATCGGGACATGATGAAAGTTTGGGTAAAGAGAGGATATCCCAAAAGTTCTGGATTCCCTTGAGTAGGAAGATTTCTCGATAAATTTTTTACTCAATTCTCGTCTCGATAAGAATCGATAATATTTTTTCAGGATATCCCAAAAGTTCCGGATCCCCTTGAGTAGGAAAATGATATCCCGATAAACATAGAAGTGTGAACCACAATGTGGTATATTCATTATTCTAAGTTAGATTGAAAATAAGAAAATTATAATAAACTATATTTTATTTTATATGATTTTATTTGAGGTTTTCTATGTGAACTTCTTTTATGTTGATGAATTAATTAACAATTTAATTTAAACCCTAAAATCGTCGTATGTGGACAAATAATTTTAAATATGTTAGTCAATTTTTATTTGTTTAAAATTAAAATTTTACAACACAAATGCGTAAATAATTTAACAATATTTTTTTTAAAAAAAATAAAATAATTAAAACAATGTAATCGGGTGGGATAAAGAATCCATCGTGGGTTATTAGTTTGCCAATCTCTCTCCCGACATCGACCAGGACAAGAAAAATCCCGAAAAATCGGATCGGGAAAAATTTGATTCACGATTTTTTCGGGGTGAAAAGGAGACGGGAAAAATTCGATTCAAGAGCAAGCTTAGGGAGCATGAGCATAGAATTAATGCAAACCAATTACTTTTGAATTAAGAAGAAAATTTATTAATACACGAAAACATAAAAGTTGAGTACATAGACAACCATAAATATAGAAATTCAACCTTAACTTCTCGGACAAGAGAAATATATCTACATTTTTTTCGTGCAGTTGTGCAAATACCCCGAAACGACAATATTATTATCATAATATATAATTTATTAATTCAAAGATTTTACTTTAAGCATGGCTCCTGAATGATCCCAAAGCCTTGAGAGCCGAAGCCCTCAGAATGTGTTCATGGTACAGTGCAGCTATCGCAGCTCCAATGAAAGGCCCCACCCAGAAAATCCACTGCATGCATCAAATTACACCATTTTCTTGATATATTTTTTTGTATATCTAAATTTAAGTAAATAAAATTAAAGAGAGATGGAAATTGAAATTACATGGTCATCCCAGGCCTTTTCCTTATTGTAGATTACCGCGGCGCCGAAGCTCCTGGCGGGGTTGATTCCGGTGCCGGTGAAAGGGATGGTGGCCAGGTGAACCATGAAAACAGCAAATCCAATCGGAAGTGGAGCCAACACCTAATTCAACGTAACTTTAATTGTTAATGTAATAGGATAATCATAATAATAATTATAATATTAAGAAGTTTAATCACGGTGTATTATGTGCTATATTGGTAAATGAGATTAGATAGTTGCAAGTTCATGCCGACGATTTATGACTTATATGATAATTTGAGACGAGATATCAAATTCGAGACAGGACGGTAACGACGTAAATAAAAACTTACAGGAACATGGGAGTCGCGAGCACTTCGCTTGGGATCCGTAGCCGAGAACACAGTGTACACCAACACGAAGGTCCCAATAATTTCAGCACCCAATCCTACTCCCTTGTTAACCCCCGGGGCCAACATGTTTGCCCCACCGCCATACCTGTTGTAGTAAGCTTTCTGGAATGCTTTAACCAATCCCACGCCGCAGATGGCCCCCAAACACTGCGCTACCATGTACAGTAACGCTCTTATCAGGGACACTTTTCGGCCAAGGAACAGGCCAAACGTCACCGCCGGGTTGATGTGCCCTCCTGAAAATCAACAGTAATTAATCAACTATGGTAATGGAACCGTGGATGGTGTTGGGATCAATGTGTGACTTACCGGAGATGCCGGCGGTGCAGTAAACAAGTATGAAAATCATGCCGCCGAAGGCCCATGCAATGCCGAGAATCCCGACTCCTCCGCACTCATCGCCACCGTTCGCAGTGTCCGACTGCCTACTGTAGCCGATAACCGTCAACACACTTACGTAGAGGAAAAGAAGGGTGGCGATGAATTCTGCGATAAGCGCTCTATAAAAGGCCCACTTCATGAGTTCTCCGAAATCGAAAAGCGGCGCCGGCGGTGGGTCGTGGTAGTCCTTTGCCGCGTACGCCGCACGCTCCGCCTCTAAATCTTTCGCCATTGATAATTTCTGTGTGTAGAAGTAGTGAAAGAGTGCTCCAAAGGATCGTGGTTACTGAATAGAGTGGAGAAGCCCCGGTATTTATCGAGACTTTAGACAAGACCGCAGCCAGAAACTAAATATTAAATAATTAAAGCTTTTTTTTTTAATTTCTTAAGATATAATATAATAATGTGACAAATGTATACTAAATAGTAAATACTAAGTTTTCTTATTTTTCAAAAAAATTCCACTCTTGTATCTCTATAATTATATTAAATTTTCAAAATATTTACTTTCTTGAAGCATATAATATATTAAATTTTTTATACAAAAACTTTTATAAAACTATTTCACAGATAAATTTTGCGTGACAACAATCGAAATCATGAAATATATTTGTTTTTGTGGTCGATAAACTTTAATATATCATAATATAATAAATAATAATAATAAATTGAATTCATTTTTCACCGCTTTCAAAATCCGTTGTTCAACGAAATGTCGCACTCATTCAAGTAGTAGAATTAGAGAAATACGTTGTGAATTGCAAGGTACAAAATTATATCGACATCGGTATTATTATAATTAAATTTATAGCCGCCCAATATAAATTAATTGGTAATTAGAGCAATAATTATCCCAACTAATTTATATATAGCCGACCATTCTATATTAATCGCGAATTTATTCTTTTGCAAACCCCACCATCGTCACCAAAGTACGGCTTCCTTTTTTTAAGAAAAAAAAATTTGAGACATTTATTCATTTTTTATGCCACCCTCAGAAAATAAAAAAATAAAATCGGTGTTGCCTTCATGTATTATTACTAGAGCTTTGCGTTGAATTTAAAATAGGCAAAAACTTGTGTGAGACGGTCTCATGGGTCGTATTATGTGAGACGAATCTCTTATTTAGGTCATCCATGAAAAATTATTAATTTTTGTGCTAAGAGTATTACTATATATTGTGAATATCGGTAGGATTGACTCATCTCACAGATAAAGATTCGTGAGACCGTCTCACAAGAGACCTACTCTTTAAAATATTAGGTTCGAGCTGGTAAAATTTTAATCCAATGAAATTAGAATCTGTAAATTCAATTTTTATCCTAATGGAATTTTTTCCATAACTGCATAAGCATGGTACCCGGTTTTTAAAAAATATTTTTGATTATATTTCTGTAATTTTTCTATATTTTAATTAAATTTGTGTAATTTCTAATTTATTTTTTTTTAACGAACATATGCATCCCTTTGGGACGGGGATGAATCATTAATCATTAGAATTGGATGGATCTCGAGTTTTTAGAGTGAATAATAATGTTTGAAATTCAAAGAAAAAAGGCAGGAGATTTTCCTCCTATAAATAGCATGTATGTATTTCATTAAAAGATTTCTGGATTTTTGAGCATTCACGTATATTAACTCACATATACAGCTTTTCTTTTTCATCTTTCACCTGCTGATTTAAGCATCGGAGTGGCTACGATGGACACCCCTCCGGTGCCATTCACGAGTTCATTTCCTTGTTTGCAGGTTACAGTTAAAGTCATATTAGAGAGATATATCTTCTCCACAAAATATATCTCCTTGCTCATTTTTCCCTTAACAAAAACTCTCATCACTAATTAATCAATATTTCAATCCCACGCCATTGAGTTAATAGCCTACACACTTCACTTAGTTAAGTGTTACAACCCGCTCCCAATTTTATCCACACACACCATGTTAATTTGACATGTGTTTGCCAATAAAGTATCATCGTTGTCTATTGGATGTTAAGAATAAATGAGTGTCAATTTTTTAATGGACGCAAAAATTGACACGATTGATAAACATCATATATATTTGTGTGTATGGATAAAATTGGGAACGGGTTATAACACTTAACTAAGTAAAGTGTGTAGGCTATTAACTCAATGGTGTCGCATTAAAATATTGATTAATTAGCACCACTAGGTTAATAGTTTGCACACTTTACATAATCAAGTGTTGTAATCAGTTCCCAATGTTGTCCTGTGGGGCGTCAATAATCATTAACAAACAAGTATATATTTTTAAACATATCCCATAAGAGAGATTTATGTGGGAGTTGTTAAAGGCATATATAGTTTATATATTAATTTATATTTTGAAAAAAAAAAAGGACTCCACGGCCGACAGTCAAATATATAATTCCACGAGTAGTAATTCGTAAGTGGCACTTCTCTGTGGTTATATTTGGACCACTTATCCTCAAACCATTTGATTTTATAAAATAAAATATCAATTTGAATTGGTTTAAATTTTTAGTATTGAAATTATGCCGAATTTAATAATATATATTTCGCAGCAAAATTAGACTAACTCCACTATTTTTTTTTACAGAAAAACTTGTAATTTTATTCAAAACGGAATAAGATCCTCGATTATAAGCTTTACTAACCAAACAGGAAACTCTACACAATTCCACATGAAAGGTGAGGGAGAGGAAATAGCAAAAGAGGCTAACGAGTGCGCAACACCATTTGCGGTGCACAAGACATGTTCTAATTTTAAATGGGCATGATTTGCCAATAAATTCCTAATCTTTGTTGCAAAGGCCCCAGTGTATCCAAAGTCCTCTGCTGGACTAGTGACTGCTTGCACTGCCATCAGAGAATCCGATGTAATCTGATTTATCCTCAAATTTTGAGTCTGAGTCATTTGAAAACCTTCCTCAATTGCAATAAGTTCAGCGGATACTATAGATGGTGGTTTAGTAATTTGCTTCCCAAAAGCTAGCAATGTCTGGCCCTCGTGATTTCGCACAACACAGTCGATTGCATATCGATTGGAATTGACATTATAAGCTGCATCTACGTCCAAACGCAATTGGTTGATTGGTGGTGCTATCCATCGACTCGGTGATGATATATGTTCTCTTGTGCTTGCTGAAATTAGCATTGATGTTCTCGCCTCTTGGTAACCGCAGAGCATGGTCTCGCACCATTCGACATTAATCATCTTCTTCTTAGAATCATTGTTATGTACTGTTCTAAGTCTCTCCATCCATACTGCATAAGTTCTCGTAGCAAAGAATTCAAAATCTTTTCTGTTAAGTTTGCTCTTCATCCATAAAGTAATATCAAACATCTCCATCATTCGTACCATCTTTAGAAATGGCCAGTAACTAATATCTTTCCAGCAACTTTTGATCGCTGGGCATGAGAACAAAGCGTGACTGGATGAATCATAAGCAAAGTGGCATAATGGACATGCTCCAGTGGTAGGGATATGATGTAGCAGCAGATTATCTAATGTAGAGATTATATTATGCAAAACCCGCCACCAGAAGATACGGGCCTTATGGGGTATCGAAAGAGACCACAAGAATTTCCACTAACTTTTTAAGTGCACTTCAGAGCTATTCGCAGGTGATCATAAAATCCATTTGCCGACTTGTACCCGTCTCTCACCGAATATTTACCCTTTTGATCGAAAACCCAATATCTAGAATCATCTTGTGTCGATGCAGTTAGATTGATGGATAAGATTTCCGATGCAACATGAGAGGAGAAGAGCTCGTTTACCAGCTGTTCATTCCATTCTCCATTCCTAATAAGAGTGTTCACCATGGAGAAATTTAGGGGAATATGTGAGTTATTTTGATACACTCCTATCCCCGGGATCCAACGATCTGCAAATGTTGCAATTTTCTGTCCATTTCCTATTTTCCAGTATAGCCCTTTCTCCAGCAGAGGGCAACTCCATAAAAGTGTTCTCCATATGTACGATGGGTTGCTACCAAGCGTTGCCTTCATGATGTCTTGATGTCTAAAGTATCTGGCTTTGAGTATTCTTGCAACCAATGAATCAGGGTTAATAATAATTCTCCATATTTGTTTTGCTAGAAGAGCGTTGTTGAAAGTCTCAATTTGATGAAATCTCATTCCTCCCAAACACTTAGGCTGACATAGTACTTTTCAAGATTTCCAGTGCATCCCCTTCTTATCTTCATCTCCTCCCCACCAGAAATTAGAGCACTCTTTTTCTATTTCTTTGCATATAGATTTTGGGATGCGAAAGCATGACATTGCATAGGTTGGAATTTACTGGATCACAGATTTTATCAAAGTTTCTTTTCCTCCTATTGAGAACGTCTTTTTTCCCCATCCTTTCATACGCTTGACAACTCTTTCCACTAGGTATCGAAACTGAAGAGTCTTATTTCTAGCCGAAAATACTGGCAAGCCCAGATACACCTCATGGCCCTGCACCACCGAGATGGCAAGCATGGTTTTAATAGAATCCATGACACTTGCATTGGTGTTCGGGCTAAAAGAGAGCGAAGATTTTTCAAAATTGATAAGTTGCCCTGAAGCTTTCTCATATGAGCTCAAGCAATTCCGAACGCCTACACAGTTTTCCTGAGTTGCTTGAAAAAACATGAGACTGTCATCTGCAAAGAAGATGTGAGAAATCGACGGGCAAGTAGATGCAATTCGAACCCCTTTGATAAGATTTCGAGCTTCATAGGAGAGGATCGCCGAAGATAACCCATGAGCACATAAAACAAATAAATAAGGGGAAAGTGGATCACCCTGACGTAGGCCTCTTTGTGGCGTGATTCTACCAACAACCTCACATTCACACAAAAAGAGTATTTAACCGACCGGACACATAACATCACTTTCTCCACCCAGATAGGTAAGAACCCCAGTTGAAGCATAATACCCTCCAGAAAACTCCATTCCACACGATCATATGCCTTACTCATGTCAAGTTTTAAAGATGCAAAGCCTTTTTTTTCACCTTTTCTACTTCGAATCCAGTGAAGAGTCTCAAAACCCAAAATAATATTGTCCGATATGAGGCGATCTTTGATGAATGCACTCTGAAACTCATTGACAGTTTGCTTTAAAATCAGACATAGCCTGTTCGTTAGAGCACGAGCAACAATCTTGTAGCAGACATTACAGAGACTTATAGGGCGAAAGTCCTTCGTATACATGGGCGATTTAATTTTCGGGATCAGAGTAACTATAGTCTCGTACCATTCATCAAGGGGTTTCCCATCATTTAGAATCTGTAAAACAGCCTCTATTACCTCTTCTCCCACTATATCCCAGAATTTCTGAAAGAAGAGGACAGACTAACTCCACTATTAATTACGTTGTTTATCCTCTCTTAGCAAATGAGGCATATCTTAATTATCAACATACAACGTATCATTTGAACCATTAAAATTAGTTAGTGAAAACGCGGAATACAGAAATGTAATTTATCAAACTATTACCCCTAAGCAAAATTTGTGTTAGACGGTCTCACTGGTCGTATTTTGTGAGACAAATATCTTATTTAGGTCATCCATGAAAAAATATTACTTTTTATGCTAAGAGTAATACTTTTTATTGTGAAAATCGATAGGGTAGACCATTTTCATAGATAAACATTCGTGAGACCGTCTCACAAGAGACATACTCTTACCCCTATTATATTTTGTATAGAAGAGATTATTACTTTAATGAAATTTACAATTATATATATAATCGGTGGAACCGTCTTTATTTTCCTAAAATAATCATCTCCTTTTTTTTAAAATCTTTCAACCCAATTTTATAGGAAAACAGATTGACCAGTATTTCTGAAATTATTTTAATAATTTATTGGCAATTTTGTTTTTGAACCTTTTCGTCGCATTAATTAAGATTATAAATAATATTTTATTCATTATTCTGCACACACAAAATGAGTGCACATGTGCTTGAATTATATTATTTCCAAGCCTCTCTAAAACATATAAAACACAAAAAAACACTATACACACTGGGAGTGAAATAAAAAGTAGTATCAGAATCCAATTTTCACCTCCAAACATCAAGGGCTCGATCTAGCTAGCTATATCACATTCCTCAAAACACGAGAAACCAAGTTCTGTAAACATCATTCAAGGCTTCATGAAATTCAGAAGAATGGATAGCTTTTCTGTAAAGAAATTTTCTGGGACAGCCCAAGAAGAAAAGTAGACAGGACTCGATACAACCACTCAAGAATCATTAAATCTTGCTGCTGCCCTCCTTCTGCTCTATCTTCTTCGATGGTTTCAAGTTTAGGATAATGGGAAGGTTTTTGCGGGACTGTGAGGCGAGATGGAGCGATTTCGATCCAATACTCCATTCTAGTAGCCTGCTTTGCCATTTTCTTCGATGAAAATAAAGCTAGAAAGTACGAGAATTTGAACAGTTCTGATTTGAGAAGAACTGCAGATGAAAGGTAGTTTAAATAAGGAGAGTGCATGTAAAAAAATATCATGCATCTGTAGAAATTGACGGTATAGAGCAGCTACACGTGCAAATGAAATAGATGCCCCTGAAAACGGGAAAACTTCAGTCCAAGACTTTGCATGTAAATAATTGGCATCGTGACAAATTCTGATTGATTAGTGTCTTCTTCATTTTTGGCATAGTGGCACACCACATATTTTATCGTACAGCTTGATTCTAGAATGATCTATCGAACGATTTCCATATTGGATTAAAAAATCCATAATCTGATTCCTTCTCGCATGTTTGGTTACAGAAACATTGAAAATCCCAAATTTAAGTGGCAGATTCGGTAATACTTAAAACTACATTTAGGGGGGGTTCTTGAAATTATTTCTTTTAAAAATTCATCACTTCAAGAAGTAAAATCAAATTGTCGCTCATAACACAACACCATGTAAACTCAACTACACCATCTCCGGACTAGGGATGACAATTTTCAATATAGGTTTGAGGACTCAGAGAAACGAGGATCTCCGATTTTTTGGGTTCAATGATTAGTTTAAATCCCAAAATAGTTCGGGACTAATATGAGAATACTACTTTCATTCCCGAACCCGCCCGAAAACAACAACAATAATAATGATAATATTATTATTATTAATATAATAATATTTTTTTGAAAAATATTAGAAACAATGTTATTAAATAATATTGAAATTAATATTATTATTATCATTGATATTAAATTTTTTGAAAATAATATTATTATTCATTAATAATAGTGGTATAATAATAAATTCGAGTTCAAGAACTCCCCGCCCCGCCATGTCCTATTAATATTTTTGAAACAGAGACAAGGACGGAGATGGAGATTTGATCCCGTTGATTCGGAGATTCGCCAAACTCTAAATGCTGGGATCGGGACGGGTATGAGGATGAAGATGAAATTCCGAGATGGAGACGGAAAACCAATCCCCACCCCATTAAGAATTGCATGTACGCGTGTACAACACATCTAGCCAACCATCTCAATCTCCTCGCCCTCGTTTAGTTACTTTCAATATGTATCTTACATCCTTGCAAATATCTGCAAGGACCACCATCCAACGTGGTAAAATATGATTCCTGTTGGACCTGCCAAATGGAACCATCATGAGAGAAAAAAGGAAGTCCAAATGATCGTTCACCGGATCTCGGGTGTACGACTAGGAAATGAAACACCTCCAGCATAATAATATAATAATTTAATGAGAAGGGGCAAGAAAGACTGATAAAACATATGAACGCACGGGGTTACAGATACACCTCTTAAAAAATGGGTCTATACAAGCTCCAGCCACAATAACAAAGATCGCATGTTATTATCAATTTCACGTTCAACTGATAAATCACAACATTCATCTCCAAAAAGTTGCAGGGGCTCAATCTAACTTTCCTAGTACATAGCTTCGATTCCAATCAAGAACCGTCAACTCTGGTTGATAAAATTAAACAGAATCATGGGAAGTTGCCCATTTCAATTTCTAAGCAATAGAGCATATGCACCATGATGAAACAGCAAATCAATGGGCTCTCATCTCAAAGAACTCTATTCTTCGCTCATGTGAGCCTTCTTAGCCGCCTATGTCAAGTTTGAACATAATTTTATTGTTTTGTCATTGATTTTCATGTCTCGAATGATAATTTTCTCAAATGAGATAATCAACCCAAGATCGTGCAGCATAAGACATCAATCAGGGGGAACGAACAAAATTTGAAAACAGGAGACAAAACAAAATAGTTTCCAACATCAACGCCTGATCGAGAATGACAAAGATTAACATCCGCATTTAGAGCAGATTCCAAACGGTTCGATCGAACTCAGTTCGAGCTCAAGATTGACTAAGCTAATGTTGAATAATAGTAGCTTAAAAATAAGCTAGATTTGAATATCTATAACTTATGTCCAAGCATTTGGAGCTGATTCCAAACGGTTTGATCAAACTCAGTTAGAGCTCAAGATTGACCAAGCTAACTTCGAATAAGAGTAGCTTCAAAGTGAGCTAGATTTGAGTATCTTTAATGTCCAAGTTATCATCGAGCCACTCAACGGACAAACGGTGATAGAAAAAATTAATGTAATCAAAATAAAAAATTTATCCATAATTTTCTGATCAATTACGTAGTCTGACGTCTAATATCATATATGCAGAAAAGAACATTTTGGTCTTTCATTACCCAGCACTAAGCTTTGATTGATGATGAAAAAATCAAGCATGTCAAAAAAGGATTAGCTAATGTTGTTTGCGACCTCATAACACACTATTGATCTAGTTAGAGCTGAAATTTTATTTTCAAGACGCACATGTGTAGGGCTTATACTCGAAGAACTCTGCAGTCCACACAGCTAAATTGAGTCCCAAATTGCACCAAAGTAGCCCTCAAGGTTAATCAATTGAACAATCTCAACGAAACATAAAATGCTGTGTATCCAATCAGTACCACGACAATTAAAAAGTTCAAGATAGCCATATATTGATCTCGTAATGACCATGTGTCATGCAAAACTGGATGCATACAGATGAACAACAAAAATAAAACCAGTCTGCCAAATCAATTAAATAGCATTTCGAGATAACATTACACTTCTTCAAACTGCATTGTTTATATAACGTTGATGTTGATCCAATCGTGTACATGTCAGCACAAAGTTTCCAACTTAAAAGAAAATTTTTTCACAACATTTTCCTCTCAAAACGAAATGGTAACTAAAACAACGAAAACGAAAAACGACTAATAATAGAAACTAAAATTCATACTTCACCTCCATCTCAGTCATGTGGGATTTCCACATCGCCATCGGTGATCTCCTGCTGCAAATCCTTGGGATCCTTTCCGTCGACGGTACATCCAACAGAAACGCAAGTACCGAGAATCTCCTTGACGGTTCCAGCCAAATCCTTAGCCATGGAACGGGACCTCATCACCTTCGCGATCTCGATAACGTCGTCCAGCGAGATATTCCCGTTGTGTTTGATGTTTTTCGTCTTCTTCCTGTCACGCTCGGGCTCCTTCAATGCCTTGATGACCAATGCGGCGGCGGAGGGAACAACAGTGACTTTGGCCTGTCGGTTTTGTACGGTGAGCTTGACGGTGACACGGAGACCTTTCCAATCCTTGGCTGTTTCCTTCGCGATGTCTTCACCGATTTTCTTCGGAGAAAGCCCGAGAGGACCGATTTTAGGGGCAAGCGAACTGGCGGCGCCGACCTCTCCCCCTGTGACGCGGACAAACACGTCGACGACCTGCGAAGGATCGAACTTTGGAGGCATTGTTCAACGCAGGGAGTGGAATCGAGCAGACGTCGAAGCCAGTAGCTGGTTATATGCTAGGGTAAAGGAGGAGTTTTTCGGCTTCTAAGCAGTATTGGGCTTTAGCCCATTAAGGTTTATTAGTTTGGGGTTACGAAATAATAATGTGAATTGTTCAAACCCATTTGTACATATTCGATCATCAGATTCGATGCTGACGTTCTCCATGGGTGATTTCCTCGGACATTAATTCAACAGTCAATTGGATTACCCCGAGAATCCAGTCATTCGAGTTGGTATCCTAACGCGTTTGGTTCAGGCAATCTAGCAAGTGACTTCCCAATTTGAATTGTCGTAAAAACTACGGTTTCATGAGTTAATTTTGTGAAACAAATATTTTATTTGATCACTATAAAAAAATATAATTTTTATACAAAAAGTTATTTTTTATTTGAGATATGTATAGCGTTGATTCGTCTCAAGAATAAAAATCCATGAAATTGTCTCACAAGCTCTTTGATTGTATGGCTTGAAATACATCTTTTTTATTTTATGTATCCCAAGTGATTTGGCGACCAAGAGTCCGTGTAAGGCCATCTTCAATTCATATCTTCCATTTTTCATTATCTATCCTCCAAAATAGAGATCTATGATCTATATTTTCAAAAACCTTCTACAACTCATATCTTCTAAATATTACCAAATATTCTATTTCTTTAATTTATTTCATTTTCAACCAATATCTTCTAAATATTACCAAATACTTTTTTTTTAATTTATTTCATTTTTGAATACACATACACACATATAATTAATTAATTTCATAATATATTATTTCTTTGTCATTAAATTTTTCATTAGTTCCATTTGGTAACTATTATAAATAGTAGATTATAATTAATTCATTAAAAAAGTTAAAACAACTTTTGATCAACAAAGTCGACCCAAAAGCAAAAAGTGTCGATCATTTCTTCCTCAAGCTACCAGTCGATCGATGAACAATGATACTTTCCTAAAAAAAATCAAAATGATTATATTGCAATTTTTAAAATATATATTTTATAATTATTTTCCACTCCTTTTCAATCCTCTATATGAACAATGATATTCTATAAATAGAGGATCATTGTTGCATATTCTAAAATGGAGGAAACAAATAGAGCACGGTTGAAGAAGATTTCATCCTCCATAATAGAGGATTCCTCCATTATTGAGGACGGTCGGAGATACCCTAAGTCAGAGACATCCTAAAAAAAGGAGCATGAAGTTATATTTTAGAGCATCTCCAGTTATGAGCTCATTTTTGGGGTTTGTTACTATATGTTCATTGGCACATCAAAAGTAAAAAAACATTACTTTTTAAACCATTCCCCCAGTTATAAACCAAAAAACACGAAATATTTTTATTCTAAAATTCGTGTGCTATTTATAGGGCACGGAATCTAAATGCTTCAATTTCAGATAAACTCCACATTAATGTATATTATCTGCCATGATTTCCAGTTAATACATCAGTTATGAGTTTGAAACAACAGCTGACTATTGGGATGGCCAGCTGAAATTGTGCTGATTGAATGCAATGAAACTAAATTTTCTGCCAAGCTTAATTTTCAATATTGAGCCAAAATGAATTTTCATAATTCTCACTGTGATCGTTATAGTTTAATTCAAAATATCTTCGAGGTATTACTCTCATAATAAATCCAATGTCCACCATTGTATTTTAAAAAAATATTATGTGACGTCTAACATAGACCCTGCATTTTTTATCAACGATAGTTGTTGGACGTGCGATAAAGACAATAGTTAAAAATAAAAAAAATTGTTAGTGTAGAAGCATAACTTGTATGTGGTGGAAGTTATGATACGATATTTTACAAATACAGTATGGGTGTGTTTGGTATGATGGAATAAATATATGATTAGTAATAAGATGGATTATAAAATGAAATATATGCATAAATAATATGGTGGGATAAAATATATGATGTTTGGTATAATTTTAACATTATAGATTAATTTTGTGTATTAGCATGAGATGACTAAAATATCCCCCACTATATACAATATAATTACCTAACCTAAATATAATAAATAAATAATAATAGTAATGAGAAATAAATAAGTAGGTAATTTTAAAAAATATTAATAATATCGATAGTAAGTACAATAAAAAAAAATAAGAAATAAATATAATATATTAATGTTAAATATATTGATCATATTAATAAAAAGAATTTCAAAAATAAATTGATAATAATAAGAATATGAATAATAATAACATATATAATAATATTAATATTGATATTAATATTAAAAATTTATTAATTTGTAAAATTTATTTTTTATTATGCATCTTATTAATTATAATGATATTATTAATTTAATTAATAATTTAATTTCTATAATTTCTTTCTATTAAGAAATATGAGGAGAAAAATGTAATTTGATTATTTATGATAGTGTATCCCACTTGATTTGTGAGATTAATAATCAAATAGTTATCCACAAAATTGGATCTTAGACCGATTTAAAATGATTATTAAAGTATCTTAAATTTTTAACCAAACATTGGATAAGTGTTTGACTAATCATCTATCCTTGTTTAATCCACTCAACCAAACACACCCTATGTGTTATATATGAAACCACCTGCTGTTTTAAAAATCACAGATTTATAAAACTGAGATTTCATTTTGGAGGTTATGAATAGAAACTAATATCCGAATTAC
Organism: Primulina tabacum; assembly: GCF_025594145.1. Classification (NCBI taxonomy): domain Eukaryota; kingdom Viridiplantae; phylum Streptophyta; class Magnoliopsida; order Lamiales; family Gesneriaceae; genus Primulina; species Primulina tabacum. The sequence continues at coordinate 7,391,144 of NC_134557.1, forward strand.
ACAAGCTATATTTATCAGTGGTTAATTCGCAGCTTCACTGAAATTTCTATAAGCAAATACTCGAAGGCTAAATCAAATGGTTTTAATTTCTCCTATATATAAAAAAATGAGTTGGTTTCTTGTGAAATGATCTCACGAATCTTTATCTGTGAGACGGGTCAACCTACCGATATTCACAATAAAAAATAATATTCTTAGCATAAAAAGTAATACTTTTTCATGGATGATCCAAATAAGATATCTGTCTCACACAAATTTTGCTATAAAAAATTTGTTTCCAATAATCATCTTCAATGCAACGAATGGAATTGGATGAAACGAACCTAAACGTTAAAAACAAAATGTCATTTTAAAAAAAAATAAAATTATAATAATAACGCCATTTAAGAAGCTGTAAGCCACGACTTTGCTCTATTATTTTCAGGCCAATAAGTCAAAGAAGTCATTCTCCCAAAAAAGATGAATGAGACTTGAATTTGGACAATACCACCAACATCAAGAATTCCAGCAATGGTCCCAATCCCAATTCTTTCAATGGCATCTTATGGCAAGAAAACGAAAACCTGCAAACAGATAGAATCATCCTCCAATTCCACCCTTCAATAATAGAAAGTAAGAATCATTTGACTATTTTTGCTGTTATTCGTCAATGAATCCACTGTGTGTTTTGTTTAATTTTAGTTATAGCCATCTCCCGTGTATTCGAACGCAAGACGTCCTAAAACTTTTCCCCCTATCAGCAAAATATTGACGACCTATTTTTAGAAGAGAGATGATATTTTTTTTTAAATAAAAAATGATAGCTTTAATTACACTGTTCTTTTAGTTCAGCAATGAACCTATGACCGTGATTTTTTTTATATATATATATATTTTTCATAGAGTTCAAATGTTAAATTGTGTACGATTAATGTGGGGTTTGAGAAGAAGATTGAAAATATTGTGAAAAGTTGTATTTTTTAAATATAATTAGTCGAAATTAATTTAAAAATATTCACTCTCCGTTAGTATTTGCGTCACGATGGTAGTTTTGACAGAGTAATGATATATATATATTTTTTTTCGGAGGAGAAAAAAATGAAAAAAGAGGAATAATAACGAAAAGTTGGATTCTTGTGAAAGAAACAAAACTGGTTGCTTGAAGAAGAGGTTTTGAAAATGATAGGATATGAAATGGAAAAATTATAACGTTTGTCCATTTGGGTTCTCATTTTTCTTTTCCTTGTTTTGTATATATTATTAAACCAAAAAAATATTTGCCATGCAAACAATTTGATATTCTTCTTCAACAAAAAGCATGTTCAAATTATTAAGCAGAGAAGAACGCTTTTTAGTGTTCATAGTCGATGGATTATGTATATTTGTGATAAACCAATTGGTCACAAGTTATATTTCCTATGGATATCTTATTAAGTAAGTCTGTCACAAAAGATTTGTCTAATATAATTTATCTGATTGACAGGGCCGGCCCTTTCCAAGGGCAAACTGGGCCCATGCCCAGGGCCCCATTTTGATGGGGGCCCCAAATTTTTTTAATATATATATATAATAGTATTGGGATCCAAATAATTACTTTAATTATATTATATATATAATAAGACCTAAATATGATAAAAAAATTATAACGGCAGCATTTTCAATACTCAAATCGTAAGACTCAATTTTCGATTTCGGCGAATAAAGCTATACGATCTGACCAATCTCTAACCTCCATTCCAATTGTCTTCTATCATCTCAATTTTGTTTCAATACTCATCGTTGCTACTCGTCATCCCTTAGTAAATTTTTTATCGTCGAAGATTAGAGGTATGAATTTTCAAAACCTAATTTTGAAATTTGGGACTTTTGTTGAATTTGATTTTGAATTGCTAAATTAACTGGTGTTAAATTAAATTAGCACATGCATTTTGAATTGTAATAGTTCATTGTGAATTTTTTTGGATAATTTTATAATTATGAATGTGAAGGATAATTCTTTATAGTTCAATTATTTTTTTGTGGTTGTTCTTGGTGTAGTATCACTTGAAAAAATATGATGCCTAGAAAATACCCATCTGGAAGTTCAAAAAGGAAAAAAAAGCAAACAGAAAAGAAGATGACTCAATCAATGAAAGGCTCTATGAATAAGTTTGTTTTGAAAGAAACGAGTATAGTTCAAGAAAATTTGATTGTTAATGTCGATAATCTGAGCGCACAAGAAAATCATTCTGACGAACAAATAGAAGAGATGTATGTTGCAAACACTATGGGTATTGAGGAAAATGAAAACATAGATCATTCTCTGAATATATTTGGTCCAAGAGTTTGGAATAGCCTTGATACAAAAATGAGAGATTTACTCGCTGAAAAAGGCCCCATTAGAAGGTTAATTTTGAATACCCACATGATGAACTTGGTAGACATTTTTCCTCAGATCATTATAATAGAGTGCTTCCAAACAAAACAAGTCATGAAAGAAAATGGCTAGTTTATTTAAAGGAGTTAGATAAAGTATTTTGTTTCTGCTGTAAGCTTTTCAAAACACTTCCATCACGAAGTCAATTAGCAGAAGACGGATCTAGAGATTGGAAGCATCTAAGTGAGGAGCTTAGAGAACACGAAAAATGTTGTGAACAACTTGCTAATTTGAGATCGATGGTGGAGTTACAAGTGATGTTGAGGAAAAATGAAACAATTGACAAAGAATTGCAGGAACAGATTAAAAATGAAACACAATGTTGGAGAGGGGTTTTGACAAGAATTATAGCAGTGGTAAAATGTTTGGCTAAAAATATTTTGTCATTTCGTGGAAAAAATGAAAATATGGAGGATAGTTCAAAATGTAATTTCTTGGGCTTGATTGAGATGATTGCCGAGTTTGATCCTATAATGCAAGAACATCTTCGGTTCATTAAAGGAAAAGAAATTCATCATCATTACCTTAGTCATAAAATTCAAAATGAGTTGATAACGAATATGTCATTAAAAGTGAAAAATGTTGTCATTGAAAAGGTTAAGAAAGCAAAGTATTATTCAGTGATACTTGATTGTACTCCTGATGCAAGCCACAAGGAACAAATGACTTTAATATTACGGTGTGTTGATGTGTCATGCGTTCCTGTAAAAATTGAGGAATACTTTATAGAATTTCTGAATGTTGAAAACACGAGTGGATTGAGCCTTTTCAATGAATTGTGTGATGCATTGGACTCTCTTGGACTTGATATTAATAATATAAGAGGACAAGGTTATGATAATGGCTCCAACATGAAAGGAAAACATCAAGGTGTTCAGAAAAGATTGCTTGATATAAATCCAAGAGCCTTTTATATGCCGTGTGGTAGTCATTGTCTTAATTTGGTTATTTGTGATATGGCAAACTCTTGTGTTAAATCAAAATCTTTTTTTGGAGCATGTCAATGCATGTATACCGTGTTCTCAAATTCTACAAAACGTTGGAGTATTCTACTTGACTGTTTGGATAATTTGACACTCAAGTCATTGTGCACCACGAGATGGGAAAGTCATATCGAAAGTGTCAAGGCCATTAAGTCACAAGTTGGGCAAATCAGAGAAGCTTTACTTAAGGTAGCGGATTTAACTGAGGATGCAAGATTATCCAGGGATGCTAGATTGTTAGCAACACATGAACTTAGTAGCTTTGAATTTTTGTTAAGTTTGGTGATTTGGTATGATATTCTCTACAACATAAACTCGGTTAGTAAATCCTTACAATCTGAAACGATGCATATTGATGTTGCGGTGAAACAATTGAAAGGGCTTGTTTCTTTTTTTGAGAATTACAGGGAAGAAGGATTTGCATCTGCCATAAATTCTGCTAAAGAAATTGCTTCCAATATTAGAGTCGACCCTGTATTTCCTGAGCGACGACAAGCTTCTAGAAAGAGACAGTTTGATGAGGTTGCTAATACTGAAAGAGAACCACAAACAGCTGAGGAATGCTTTAGGACTGATTATTTTCTTGTTGTGGTCGATATTGCTCTTTTGGAGTTGAGAAGTAGATTTGAGCAATTGAATAATTTTGAAGAGATGTTTGGATTTCTGTTGGATGGAAAACAGTTAATGGCATTGGATGAAGATTGTTTGAGAAAATGTTGTGTGAATCTTGAATCTGTTTTGAAAAAAGATGATGCGTCTGATATTGATGCTCATGATCTGCTTTTAGAATTACAAATGTTGCAAGAGATGCTACCTCTTGAAGCTTACGACACAAATAAATCTTGGACAGCCATTAAAATTTTGGAGTTTGCATTGAAAATGGATGTTTTTCCTACAGTTGTGGTTGCGTATCAATTTTATTGACTATTCCTGTAATTGTAGCATCAGCTGAGAGAAGCTTTTCCAAGTTAAAATTATTGAAATCTTATTTGAGAACCACAATGAGTCAAGAGAGATTGAATAGTTTGGCGATCCTCTGCATCGAAAAAGACATACTGGAGGATATCTCATATGACGACATAATTGATGACTTTGCTTCAAAAAACGCAAGAAGAGTGCGTTTTAAATAATATTGATTGTTGAATAAATTATTTTGAGAAATTATGTAAACATTTTTCTATGTGTAGTTTTCTTATTTACACATTTTGGTTTACTTTGATTTTGCTATTCAATTTTTTTAATATACATTTGAATTTCGAATCAATACAAGAGGACCATATTATAAGTTTCGCCCAGTGCCTCTTTTTTCTTAGGACCGCCCATGCTGATTGACGTGGTTTGCAAGCTATTGGTTTATCTAGTACGCACTTTACACTTATAAAATAAGAATTTACTTGAACGAGATATTTTTGCAAATACATTTGCTTGCCTCACACCTGATTTATGCGTGAATGCGGATTTCTTTCCTATCATGCGTCTTAGATCTACAGTTGGATTTTATGTGATTTTCGGACCACTTGGGTTCCTTAGTAATTGGTACTTAGGATCATCTAAATTATTTGGTTCTCATTATTTTCGGGTCTTTTTGTGGCATTCAATTACAACAAGAAACAACCACCAATATTTGATGCAACACTTGCATTTTAATGTTTTCTTCTTTCTTTCTTTTGTATATGACCTATCCGAGTTAGCTCTAACTCCCAAACAGACAACTTGGTGGATCATCTGATCTTGAAATAGGTCATCCCGATTATCCCGATCTTGTATTTGTTCATTTCATCTCTCGTTAACTAGGACTCGTAGATTTGTCTAGCAATGCATAAATGTACAAGGTGTAAACTGAACTAGGCAAGTTGGGTCATAAGTCATTGGTTAAGCATATGCAATATACATACATATTAGAGTTTCGTGAAATTGTTTAAAATAAATGCTAGTGGGGAAAACATTGTTATCTTGGAGTAGCTAGTGAGACGATCTCGATTTTTTGTTATAAAAAATATACAAAACTCTTGTGAAATTATCTTAAAGATAATTTTTGTGAGACAAATTTTCTATATAATTCGATTCATGAAAAAATATTATTTTTTATGTTACAAAGTCATCTTGAATTAAGATCCGTATTATCATTTCAAATAAAATTTATTATTTATTGTATATGCTGCTGCGAAAAAGAGAACATTTAAGAGAGTGATGGTCATTCTGTGTGTAAATTATATTCTAACCCCTTCGCCTAAAATCCCGGACTTCTTTATCTGTGAAATGTATTTAATACGTGTCCAAAGGCAAACCAATGCCAATCTGTCTCCTGAGATAAAAACAGTTACCTCTAATAATTATATGTATATATAATTATTTTTCTTTTGAAATTTATACACGTATACATAATCCTAACTCTTATTATAACCAACGCCACATTGAATTTATAGATTATAAGCCATCGCCAAAACAAAACATAAAATGGATAGAATATAGAATTTTTTCACGAGTAGATTTTTGTGAGATGATATCATGAATTTTTATCCATAAGACCGGTCAACCATACATATATTTACAATAATAAATAATACATTTGACATAAAAATAATATTATTTCATGAATAACTTAAATTGGAGATTTGTCTCACAAAATTGACTCATGAGATGTCAAACAAAAGTTTTTGTGTTCCTTTAATACTCTGTCCACGTTAGTCATCGGGCATATTGTCGCGTGCATAGAAAGATAAAACAGTTTTCCTTTTTTAAATTCAAAATAGAAAAATATTGGTATTTTTCTCTCTATAAGCAATTATTAGTATTTTTAAAAAATATTGTAATTCGAAATTGATCACGTTGAAAACATAATTCAATTACTGTGATGTTTAATACAATAGAATTTAAAGTGGAAGCTTTGCCTTTAAGTTTTAATTGATTACACTGACCTTTACTTTTTCTTCCTTGAAAAAAAAAACCCTCTTTCAAAAAAGGGAAACAAAACTTTACCTTTTCCTCCAATTCGCAAACAAATTAAGAATAGGAATCATCTTCCCTATTGGGGATTTAAAAATCAATGGGACCATAATTGATACAAATAACTAAATCATTTAAATTAATATTCAAATACTATATTTAAGAATATATAGTGTACATATTATTATGTTAATATGGCCAGTGATCACTATCATTCGCTAAATATAGTATAATTAATTATATTTCCTTTTCTTAAAAAACTTGTGTCGCAAACTCTATTATATCGTAAAGTGAGTTTATCAATTTTTTCTTTTTCTAAAGGGAAAAAATTGTGTGAGACAGTCTCACAGATCGTATTTTATGAGGCGAATCTCTTATTTGGATCATTCATGAAAAATTATTACTTTTTATGTTAAGAATATTAGTTTTTATTGTGAATATCAGTAGGGTTGACCCGTCTCACCGATAAAGATTCGTGAGACCGTCTTACAAGATACCTACTTTTTTTAAATAACGTTGATATAATAGTTTACTAATCATATCGCTAATAATCTTTAAAACACATATCAATAAAGCAAAAATTTGTGTGAGACGGTCTTATAGATCGTATTTTGTGATATGGATCTCTTATTTGGGTCATCCATGAAAAAAATTTATTTTTTATTCTAAGAGTATTACTTTTTATTGTGAATATCGGTAGGGTTGACTCGTCTCACAGATAAAGATTTGTGAGAACGTCTCACAAAAGACCTAATCATCAATATCATCCATTTTACCATAAATGTGTAAAATTAGTTCCAATTAATGGCTAAATACTTAATAAAATACCATGAGTTCGATTCTCTTACCATCACTTTATTCTTTGAATTTTTTATTATACAAAACTTATATAATATGATTTATCTGATTAACATTATCTATCTATCGAAATGTCATTTTAAAAAACCAAATAACGGTAAAACACAAGTTGGATCTTATTTGGTATTTTATTGTAATATTCTATCGTCGCGTAAAAAGCATATCCCATCGAAACCCAATGACGTCAATTCAATAAAAAGACACGATTCCTTTTTTTCTTTTATCATAATTTATTTGAGGATAAATATTGCTGGTGAAAACGAAGCCTTCATTATTAAGTTTCCAAAATATAAAAATTCGAAAGTGGAACATCGTCATTGGTCTACTCAATCTGGCAGACAGTTCTTTTAACTTAATAGTATTTCAAACTTCATATTTAAATAATAATCGAATATATAATTTCAAATTATCTAAAAATATATTTGGACGATCCCATCGATTACCAAAATATATTCCAGTGGACTCCGATTCCAGTCTATGGAAAACGTCTTAATTTGTTGTTCGTATGTTAGGCGAAACAATGTACGACTGGAGTTGTATGTCAAATCAAAGAATTAAGAATCGATAGAGATAAATTTTAAATAATTTTGCCGCCGATCCCGTTCCGAAGCCTGTAGACAGGAGGAACAAATCATTAATGTCCTCGAAATTTTGTTTTTGGTGTACACATAATTGAGCAGAAACGGACAAAAGAGAAGATGATAAGCTCGTTAATGTCCTCAGAATTTTGTATTTGGTGAACACATAATTGAGCAGAAACGGACAAAAGAGAAGATGATAAGCTGACACGTGACTGACCATTTGTTTGCCATTGATGATAGGTAAAGACCAGCTGGCTCCTTCATCAAAATACCCACTCATTTCAAACTCTGCTGCTTTTAATTTCACCACACATTTCAAATGTATTTATATATATATATATATATATATATACAATCTCATAACTTTTTATTTATTAAATAAATTAAGTCAGTTTAGTTTATAATAAAAATTAATATTTTTAACATAAAAATAAATTTTTTTAAAATGTTCATCTCATAAAATTAATTTGTTAGACTATCTCGTATAAGTTTTGTGTATATATATACGTTAGTGTGTTTTTCCATGTCATATTGTTAATATATATATACTCTTGAAAGGGGAAAACATAAACAGTAGGTCTCTTATGAGACGATCTCACGAATTGTCTGTGAGACGGGTCAATCCTATAAATATTCAAAATAAAAAGTAATACATTTAGCATAAAAAATAATATTTTTTCATAAATAACCCAAACAAAAAATCTCTCTCACAAAATAAAATCCGTAAAATCATTTGACACCAAATCTTATCAAACATAAAATTTATCCCTACAAAATTATGTTAATAGCCCCGACAAAAATATATACCAAATACAACAAAGAAAAAAAAAAGAGAAGAAAAAAAAATACATATATAAGTAGAATATGCTTTACGTGGGGCCCACTTCACGTGCGATCACGCTTCCTACAAATGTCTAACCACGTGGCATAAGTCCAAGAACGGATGGGCACGTGTTGGAATTTCTTTGAAGCCTCAACTTGAGAGCGGAATCAGGTGAAGCGCATCTCCCCTAAAGCGACAAATTTCAAAGTCTCGCTTTCGAGAGACAAGCATATGATTTTACTAATATGCCCCTAGGAGTGTTTTTTTTTTGGACACTCGGAATTTATTTATTTTAGCACAGGGGGACACGTGTATAGAGTGCAGATATATTGTAATAAGGCTAACTGCATACAGTTATTATTTATCCGGATAATTAAAGTTTAAACCGACCAGTCGAAACACTGTTTAATTGTACAATAGAATATTTCAGCACTTGAGGATGGTTTTTTAGTAATTTTTCAGTAATTTCAGAATAGTGTGATTTATTGAATTTTTATTTTAATTAATTCGGGAAATATATCAAAAATAGTCAAAATTTATGTGACAAAATTAGACCTGACGTGCTTCTTTACATGACTCATGTAACAGAACTAAGTGACACAATATTTTATATATATATATATTTAAATATTATATTATATTCTATTTTATTAAAATTGAGCACATATTAAAAACCGTCAAGGACATAAAAATATATATATATATATATCCATTTTGACCCTCTATTATGGACAAATTTATCAAAATTGTTTTTTATCAAAATTATAGTGTAATCCATAACTGTTTCTTAATCACATTTTGATTCTCATTTAAATATAAATCATAAAATTATAAAAAATATTATACAAACACAGTAACGCGTGCATCAATGTACTAATATTTTGTTAAGGATATATATAATAAAGTCAAAATGATGTCATTGTTTGTTATTTTTTAGTTCATTTTTTCTTAAGTTCTTTTATTCAAATGGTAATTTATCTATTTATTTTTTATTTCTTGATTTAATCTTTTATTATTTTTACATTTATAATATAATTTTCATTTAAATATAATATTTTCAAATTATAATATGATCTTTTATTGATTTTTATTATTTTGATATTAACTCAATTAAAATATAAATTTAATTAATTGTAAAAAATTTGTAAAAAATATAGAAAGGAGCGGCGGGGGTGGTCCATCTTGAATTTTTCGGGGGGCAAAATCGTAACTTGGCAACGACTTTCAGTTTCAGAGAAAATAATTTATGGGAGAAAGGTGAAGCAGATGACAGTTTTAGAGAGAGAGAATGAAGCTTATCCATTTCAAACCCCTTTATTAAAGCAGATCAAAGCCCACCCTTTCACAGCACGCCCTTCTCTCTACATATCTTCCAAAAAATCTCTCGATTTTCTCTTACATGTCGGCACCGAAAACCTGCCTCCCGAGAGCTGGTAACTGCAGATTCCTACCCACCGATCACTTATACGCCAACGATTCAATGATCTTCGAGCTCGACGAATCCGACATCTGGAACACGGCGACCCGCTCGGCTTCTCCGGAGTACTTTAGGCAGACTGCCAGAGTTTTAAGGAAGCCCTCGGTGGCGGGGACTAGGAGAGTAGTCAGCTCGCCGGCGTCGCTTCCGATGAACGTCCCCGACTGGTCAAAGATACTGAAGGACGAGTATAGAGAGAATCGAAGCAGAGACAGCGATGATGATTACGAGGAGTATGCAGGGGAGACTGGTGACTGGGTTCCGCCTCACGAGTTTCTGGCACGGCAAATGGCGAGGACGAGGATCGGTTCGTTTTCGGTACACGAAGGGATTGGGAGGACTCTGAAGGGGAGAGATCTCCGCAGGGTTAGGAATGCGATTTGGCAAAAAACTGGGTTTCAGGATTGATTTTTGATTGAGGTTACTAATTACGATGACTTTGTTGGGGAATTAATGCGATTCTAACATTCTGATGATCCATGAAGAAATCTGTATTATTTTTAAAGTCAGAAATCTTTTTTAAGTTCCGTTGAAATGGATAAATTAGTTGAATTTCAATGCGATTTTTTTTTAGTTGAAGTTTAATATGTAATATTCAAATCACAAATATTTATAATTTTTTCCCGTGATGGAATGATAATTGAGCAGCAAAATAATAATAATATCATGAAAAAAGTGTGCACAATTGTTACTATTTAAAGTATTTGAAGGAGAGATTAAAGCCACTGCAATAAGGCAAACCAGGGTCCCCCTCGTATTAACAGCAATTTTGCAAAGGGAAGTTTCTTTAAAGTGTTCCGTTATGAAAGTAACAATAATTTTATGATTTTTAATCTGAAAAGCATAAACAAATATTATTTTTGAAATATCTGAAATCCATCCGTTCAGTAAGTAAATTGTGGACGATGGGTCTTTAATACTTTCTTATTTAGTCTAGTTCACTTATTTTTTTGAAGTAATTGAAATGACAAAGGTTCGTCAACACTTTGATAATTTAGGCCTACTTACAATCTACAGGTAAGTGTGATTGGGACAAGAAATGCATAAATTCATTTCAAAAATCGACACCACTTGATGGATTTTGACCCATTTTCCGTTCCTAGGCTCTATGGGTTATCCTTGTTTGTAAATTGTAATGATCTTGCATAAATTGTGAAGGAGCGGTTTCTTGATTTTCCCGTGCCTTTTGAATCAATGTTTTCTTCCCACAACCTCCTATTACCATGCGTATGTACTACATACGCACATATGAAGCCGATGCCCAACTCTTTTTTTTTTTTTTTTTTTGAATGAACAAATATCAGCAACACCCGAAGAGAGAATGTTTTTACAAAAAGAACTAAAAACTAAAAGAATTGATTCCACAAATAGTCATGGAGATGAGGACCTCGTGTTGCCGGTAAACATGCGATGTCGTTCCCTGCCCGGACACGACGTTGGGAGGTAAGCATGTCGAGTATGCATGGGACATAACCGGAGCTTTATGAGGCCAGGAAGCACTGATAGATTGTATGATGGATTCCGAAATCTGTTTACACTGGGTTCATCATTATGTGGGATTTTCATTTGTTTTTTTTTAAGACTATTAATTTAGATCGTATAGTTATTTGTTACATTATAAACACAATAGATGTTCAATCCTACAAAGTTTGTTTTTTTGGGTTTGGTAGATACTAACATATGGACAACGTCTTTATGTATTGAGTTGATAAATTATGATCACTCATATTATATAAATAAATTTTTATTGGTTTAATATATAAGATAATTTTAACATTGTCTTAAACACTCACATATTCTCATTCAACATACATAGTGCATGGTATCAGCATATAGCGTCCAAAATTTGTCTGCAAGAACATCAAATTTAAAACGCATCACGGCACCAATTATCCACACACACAATTTAATCTTTTTGTTTCTTTTTACTTAATTTTTCAATGTAGGACTTTTTCTAGTTTTCCTATAATGTTAAGGAAGGCATTCATTCTGTCTTGTCGAAACGCTTTTCGACGCTGCGATGTCGATCCAAAATATGCTAATCTTCATAAAAACGGAAACTAAGCATAAACCTTAATAAACTAAAAAACATAACGATCAAAAGCACTTTTATGAGAGGGAACGTTTGGTTGAAATTTCAATGGAGAATAAATTCTTAATCGCTGGCTAATATGGTTCACATTTGACCAACTTTAATAATCATGGAATAAAACTTTCAGATTTTGGCATCTCTTCATTCATAAACTATTCCTTATTAAAAATTAATTGTATAAAAATTAAAAGATATTTAAATTGTAAAAAAATAATATAATTATAAAAAAAATAAAATAAGAAACTATTTTTTCTCTAACTTTGAAAAAATTTCTTAAATATAAATATATGTCGATTAATTGTGTCATCCTAAGGCAATGACATGGTTCTTATCGTGTTTAAAATATTAATGTTGACCACCAACCTAAATACATATCTAGTTCTTTAATTTTTTAGAAACTATATATATTATTATTTTTAACATGTGATAAATAAATATTTTTAAATCAAATTTAATAAAACTAATGAGAATACTTTTTTCAAATCATATCACAAATTAAATTGATTGATATAATCAATGCAAAAGTTTTAATGTAGTTTATGTTTTTAATAGAGTTTAGTTTCATTTTGAATAAAAAATAATAAAAGACACATAATACATAAATTATATTTGAATTAATATAAAAATGAATTAAATTCAAATTTGAACTAAATGTATTGATGTAATCAATGCAAACAATAAATAAAATTATCATTTATTGCAGTACATATATTTCAATATTCATGATATATCTTTTCTTTTTTAGAAATGACATTTTGGCGGAAAAATTACTATTTTTGGCAAAAACTCTGCTTTTATATATATATATATATATAGATATTATTTTTATTTGCTAGTATTTAAAATTAATATTATATTATTTTAACTGGAGGTTAATCATAGTATTGCTTAGCTCGAGTCGAGTTTATATATATATATTTTTTGATATAATGGATGTTAGAGGTTTCTATTAATCTAATTTTAAATTATTTTAGGGTTCGTATCCAAAGATCACTTGTCTTTAGGCTTTACTTTTGGGCAAAAACTTGTGTGAGACGGTCTCACGGTTCGTATTTTGTGAGACATATCTTATTTGAGTCATCCATGAAAAAATATTACTTTATATGCTAAGATTATTACTTTTTATTATGAATATCGATAGGGTTGACCCGTCTCACATATAAAGATTCGTGAGACCGTCTCACAAGAGACCTACTCTTTATTTTTTCATTAAGTTAAGAGATCCTTCTCAGTTACATTCTATATATTTAATAATCAGTTAGATCAAAATTGTAATTGAAAAATAAGACTTAAAATTTGAGACGCGATTTCATGTTAGATATTTCCCAAACTCGAAAAAGATGAAGAAAAAAGCTTAATTGGAGAGCATCTTGAGATCTAAGAAAATATAAGATTTCAATTGCAAAAGAATGCAGGCCTGTGAGTAAGCCCAAATTAAATTTTGACCCATGTTTGCTCTACGTACTCTGCACTCCTAGCCCAATATCATTGATTAAACATACGCCGTCGGTTTGCCATTGTCCGTCTCTTTCACGATTACCGAGGACTGACTGATAGATACAACCACTAGACTTCAAATTTTCCGACCTTGCTCTAAATTAGCTGTTCGATCGAATCCGAAATTTATCTTCTAAACCCTAAATTTCACGAACCCAGAAATTTACTCCAGTTGTTTAGTTCAGTTCTTTTGGTTGAACCATTATTAAAAATGGCTTCTCATTCAAATTCTTCATCCTCCAGCTCATCCGCCGATAGCAATTATCATCAAAACCCTGATTACAGTTCGGACCAGGATCCGAACCCGGATTCGATTGACCAATCGCTCGACGCCTTGGAAAATCAGTTAGCATCTATCTCAATTTCTTCCAATCCTCCGTCGATGACACTGGAGGATGATGAAGAAGAGGAAGACGAAGAAGTGGAGGAACCCGTTGAGAGTATCTCTATCTCGAATGGGTCTTTGAACGGAGAAATTAGAGGTAACGAGGACGAAGACGAGATCGAGGAGAAGCAGATTAAAGGTGTGTCAATGGCGGAGACTTCAGGTGTGACTAAAGAAAGCTCTTCGTTAATGTGGAGGAATATTTTGGAGGGAGAAGAAGCTGAGCTTTCCTTGAGTCCGAGCAGCAGTGGATATGCCGGTGAGAGGGGAAGCACCAGTGGCGGTGATGAAATTAATGATGATGATGATGGGGATGAGAATGAGATAAGTGAGGTAAAAAATGATGGAGTTGTGGGGTCCCAGGAACCATTTATTTCCGGAAAACGCAACCCAGACGAGGTAAGTGGGGTTCATAACTTTCAAATTTTAATTCCATTTGGGATTATATTTCCTTATGGACAAAGTTTGTAAATTGTTTCCCAAACGTAGCAGTTAGACGGAGTTAGTTATTGCCTAGAATTCACTACCTGGAAAATCGAATGCTATTTAGTTTAAGATCGATTGGAAGGATATCATATGTTTAAATTGTTTATTATATTATAAAGCTAGAATTTAGTTTCTTATGATGTTATAAAAGAAAGACAAATAAAAATAGAATTCTATCTGATCTATGTTATCTTGTCTGTTTGATCGATTAATTGCAGGACGATGCTTCAGTTTCGTGGAGGAAGAGGAAGAAACATTTTTTTATTTTGAGTCACTCCGGCAAACCCATATTTTCAAGGTTTGCTCCCCTACTCTTTTAGTAGATACTGGATTATGAAAGAGGCTCATATTCTTTTCTCCGTATTGGTGTGAAGTCTTTCTTCTGTTCCGTGAACTTCAAGTTAGTAATGAATGATTTTCTCTTATCTGGTTTTACTGTCGACTTCAAAGATATGGGGATGAGCATAAGCTAGCTGGATTCTCTGCAACATTGCAGGCCATAATTTCCTTTGTTGAGAATGGGTATGCATGTTGCAACAACAGTATTGTTACATACTAATACTTTCAATTGTTTTTAAATTCGCTGATTGGATGCCATATATTACTTGTTTGATATTCTCAGGGGAGACCGGGTCAAATTGGTGAGAGCTGGAAAACACCAGGTTAGACGTCGAATGACAAGTTTTACAGTTTTGTTAACAATATTCTGGCTGGTTACAGCTTCTTCATGGAACAATTTTAGGAGCTACCTTATGATATATGAAGTTGGAGCAATACGCTACATAAATTTATTGACGTTACCACCTTTATTTGCTTGCATTGTTTTCTGTGTTTGTATGACTATGAGCCGGACAAATAATTATGTACACCCATTTTTATTTATCAAAAAAAAAAAAATGCGTGTTGTTAAAATTTGCACCCGCACCCATGGTTAATGTGGAGAGTTTGGAAAATAATTCAGACAGCATAATCATAAATGAAACATTGTAAAATGAAAGTTTCTTTTTCACCAAAATGGATAATTTTTCCAGCAATTTACGAGGAAACTATAAAGCTTCATCACTATTGGTTGTTTTCAGTCATTTGGATGCGATTGTATGCAAAATCGAGCAATTCTGGTGGATTTTATTTTTTACGATTGCCTTCCACGTTTGAACCAAATTCATTTTGGCTTGATACCTGTTGTTAATGCTTGTCAGACTGTTGGCCGATGGACAACTTTTTGTGATGGTTTCACTCATTCAGATTGTGTTGAGGGTTGTAGAATAACAATATGAAATCGAATTGAAGATCGAACTTCATTTAGTATTTAATTGGTAGCAAAGGAAGTGAATGCAAAAAACCCTTATCATTCTTTGATTTCATCTGTTTTGCTTATTATGGGTGAAAATTAAGAAGTGCAATGCAACAGTTGAGATAGTCTCAATGTCAAAATAGCATAGTTCAATTCAACAAGATCACTGAGCCTGGCCTTGGTGATCCTTTTATAGTTGCTCTGTTTTCTGTGGTTTCTTTTGCTGCTTGTGGAAGAGATATGTGAGAAAAAAACAAAAGCATTTTTTTCAATGGTAAAAACTACATTTACATGTTTCAAAAGGGTCATTTGTCAAACTTTGCACACTCTACTCTAGTGTCATGAAGCAAATCTTGTATCGCCAATTGTGAAAGTCTTAAGAAGGAAAAAATCACGCTGAGCTGTTATTACAAATGCTCTAAGTCTCTGTTCCATAACTTTTATACTGCAGGAACATCGTCATTTTTACCCTTTTTAATAATGCATCGAAATTGTGTATGTACTTTTTTTGGATCATCTGATTTAAAAATGGTGGCACTCAGTAGACACAGAAATAATATTAAAACACCATGTGCTTGAAGGGTGATCTATAAAGAGCACCATTCCAAGGTATAACTAAAACTCATTTTGACCTAATGTTATCTAGGAAGCAGGAAGTATGACCCCAGGTGTATTTCTAAGTGCAACAAGAATAACGATTTTAAAATGACAAGTTAAAATGTAAAAACATGCTTGCATCTTTTGATTCATCATGGATTGTAACGCTTGCCTGTTATATCTCCTGTATGCCTGCATGAACTTGAAATGTATGTTTCTTTTCAATTGTTATTGAACCATTCATATCTCTACGATGTCTTAGTTTAGGTGAGATGTGATCTTTTCTAGCTTCCCCCCCCCATAAGGTGGTTATGTTGCAAAACTTAGTACATATCCTATATGGTGTTTTATTGATTGCGTGTTTTAAAATCTTATGGAAAGGTTCATATTTCAGGTAATTTTTCTTTTGAAAGGACCTATTTACTTGGTGTGCATAAGTTGCACAGAAGAGCCTTATGAATCATTGAGGGGACAGCTGGAGCTCCTTTATGGTCAGGTAGCTTTTCTTTTCCTCTAGGTTATCGTTTTTATTTTCATGGCTCTGAACACCCAGCCTGTAGTTTTTGCCTCTTCTAGGTTGCTGTTTTTTTCCCAAATGGATGCTACCCTTACGTACATTAATTCCCATCTAAATCCAGATGATACTCATCCTCACAAAATCTGTAAATCGATGTTTCGAGAAGAATCCAAAGTTTGATATGACATCTCTGCTTGGAGGAACTGACACCATCTTCTCCTCTCTCATCCATTCTTTCAGTTGGTATGCCTCTTGCTAATTATATTTGGTACATCAGCTACCCTATATCTGTAGTTGTTTTATTGATGTCTCGTTTCTCTTCTCCAAGATGTGTTCAACAGTATAATTTCTTTCGTTATTACTACTGGTTTGATTTCTTTCCTTTTCAAAAAGTTAAGCGTCAAAAGGGAATTAAAGAGCACAAACTGTATTTTACCATCTAATCTTACAAATTGGTGAAAACGCCCCTCTGCTTCCTTTTACTTTCCTCTTGCCCTACAATTTCCTATCTCTGCTTTGATAATATCCTGTTCTTGTCCTCTAGTTTGATTTCTTACTGTTCTATGGCACATATCATCGATTTAATGTTTCAAGTCACATGATCACCATTGTGATTGTTCCACCAGTTTATGATCTACCAGGGTTGACTGTTTTCAACTAAAATGTGCTATCAATCGAGTCACGAGTCATTATCTCATGGATTTCTGGTAACAAGTATTATGCCTGATATTAAAGAAAAACCAGTTGTTCTGCTCCCCAAACATTGTAAGACCTAACTCTGAATTCCAAGCACTTTAAAAGTGAACAGAAAATGTGTATAAGCTGAGGCTTTTGAAAGTAGTTGTCCATGTGACACGCCTGTCATCCCCTTGCTATACCAACTTATTTATTAGAAAGGAAAGCCTGTCCACTGCCACTTATACTGCTGCTCTATGATGCATGTGCATGCCATGTGGTGTTGGGTTCTCTTCGGACACAGATGTGCTGCCAAAATAGAAATTACATGTGCCGAAACGAATGTCAGAAGTGTCCGACTCTGGTCAAATGTGCTCCAAAAAATAAGACATGAAACTGGTCAAAAAACTTATAATATTAGTTGAATGAAATTAAGTAGTGAACCACGCGATTTCTCATTAATTCTAATTCAAATTGGTCTCTAGTTAGTCATCTAATCATGTCAGTTTAGATGATAATTTTTTTGAAACTTAATCAGTGGTGTATGATTACAATATTCTTGGCTGTAATTGTAGGAATCCTGCCACTTTTCTTCACGCGTACTCTTGTCTTCCACTTTCTCACGCGACACGTCAAGCTGCAGGTGCCATCTTGCAAGACGTAGCTGATTCAGGAGTTCTGTTTGCACTCTTAATGTGTAGACATAAGGTAATTGTGCCATTCTTGCCTTCATTTTAAAGTTGCCTGATCACATATTCTTAGTAACTATAATGACCGGATACTTGATGATTTATTTGTCAAACCATCTTAGATTGAATGTGATGCAGGTTATCAGTCTTGTTGGTGCACAAAAAGCATCTCTTCATCCAGATGATTTACTGTTACTCTCAAATTTTATTACGTCTTCTGAATCATTTAGGTAAGTCTATATAGCTTCCACATGTTACTATTATCTATCTTGATTGAACGAACTGCAGGCATACATTCATTCAATAAGCAGTTTTTGGAGTGTTCGTGCACACTTGCAAACTTATGTTGGTTGTGGATTTTGTGCACCACTTCATTGTTGCTGTTAAATGGTCCAAAATACTATGCTGATTTGTTTCACCAGGGAGAGTTAATCCCGGGAAGTTCCATGAATGTTATCTTTTGTTATTTAATGTATATCAAGTAACTATTTAGACCTTTTTAGTGTCCTTGGGCAGTCTCCATTCTAGGATGATTATTCGGATAATTATGATCCAGGTGCTTATTGATGCATAATAGCCCGTTAATGAATTTTTTAGATATGCATGATGAAGTTTCTAGATATAGACTATGTTACTTGCACATAATTACAATATGTAACTTAAATTTGTGGAGAACAATGGGAGAAAACCATTTTTTTGTCCTCACGGTTACGAAGAGGAGGTAAGGTAAGAAAGTAGTGGAGAGCAAACCCCAGCTTCAAACATGAAACTTAGATGCCGAATACCATGGGGTTGAATAGCATCAAAGATGAAAAGTAAATACCTCTTCCAAAAGCATTGTCAATGAAGGATCCTAGAGTTCTGGTGATGAATTTCTATTTCTACTATCATGATAACATGTAGAAGAAAATTAAGACCAAGTATTTTATTTTATCTACTTGTACATCTCGTGCGAAAAAGATAAAGAATTTGTATCATCTTTAGCTACTTGTTTAAGGTACTTCAAAAAAGTTAGCTTTTCTATTAGAAAAGGTAAGGGCGAATATTACATGACTGTCTGACACTTGTCTCTTACATGTTTCAATTTCATGCAGGACTTCAGAGTCTTTTTCACCAATTTGCCTGCCTAGATACAATTCCATGGCATTCCTTTATGCTTATGTGCATTATTTCGATGTAAGTCATACATGAGTTTGGAAAAACAATAACTATTACACGGGACTGTAGACTCTGTGTATTTGGTTATTACTTCATCTGTTATTTGTTGAAGTTCATAAATTCTATGTTTGATTTGTTGAATTTGGTGACAGATCGATACATATTTGATATTACTTACCACAAGTTCAGATGCTTTTTATCATCTAAAAGACTGCAGGTAAATTTTATGTTCCGCAGCAAGAGAACCATAGGTTTGTAATCTCCAACTTTGTGAGAGATTTTTTGTATTCTTATAGAGAATCTTGTTGTCCATGAAGCACAGTATAGTTTATTGGGCAAATTGCTCTATTTTGTTCCAGTCTTTGCTGAAAAGAATAAATCTGGCACATCTTGTAGGATTCGAGTTGAAAGTGTACTTTTGAAGTCAAACTTACTAAGTGAAGTTCAAAGATCCCTGGCAGATGGTGGCATGCATGTTGAGGATTTGTTAATAGAACCCACTTCTCGTGCTGGAGCCACATCTCCTCATTTAGGTAATCCGAGATCTGCAACAGATTCCCCAGGTAGAACCACGGAGTCATCTGTTGGCCTTGGTGGTCCAGCTGGATTATGGCATTTCATATATCGAAGTATTTATCTTGACCAATATGTGTCATCTGAATTTTCTTCTCCAATCAATAGTTTGAGGCAGCAAAAAAGGTGAGTAAAAAAATCTGTTTGCAATTGGACCCACGAGTATTCTTTATCATAAGCACTTCAATGGAAGCTTCTTGTTTCACAGATTATACAGGGCTTATCAAAGAATTTATGCTTCCATGCATGATAAAGAAGTGGGACCTCACAAAACCCAGTTTAGAAGAGACGAAAATTATGGTAAATAATCTTCATTTTCTGCTTTTTTGTTTTAGTGGAGCTATTTTGACTGTTCTTTGTGTCGATAGCATGATATCCACTATGACCAGTTATTCTTTGTTGTTTTCATAAATAACTCAAGCTGTTCTTGATAAAGAAATTGGTGGGTTCATAACCAGCGTGTTTACCTAGATATATTATCACTTCCATTAAAATAGTTTCTTGCACCACATCCCAAATTCTCCAGAGGAAACATGTTTTGTGGAACACAAAGTTATCCATTGTTTCTTTCTAGGTCATTTCAAAATACTATGAAGGCATAGCTCTATGGCTTATGGTTGGTAGTTAGAAGAGGGGTAAGGAGTCATTTCAAGGTCGCCATCTTTGTAAGGTCCTACATCGGCATTTGGTCTGCCAGCCCTTTCAGTTTCAGTGTAGAATAAGTCGAACACGTTCTTATCAAAAAACAGTGGACTAGGTGGAGGTAACAATGATGGTGAAGTTTTGTAAATTTTGCAAAAGTTTTCCAATATGAGTGCCATATAATTGATGGGTTTAAATGTTTAAAAGTAAATAAACAATTAGGTGCCTTGAGCTTGGTTACTATCTTGATATTTTGAAAGACATTATTTGCTTAACTTTGATATTATACCGTTTGAGGGGTTCAGTTTGGTGATAGAAATGATTTTGACTCGTGGACATTTTTGTGAATCGAACATCTCCAGCGGCAGGCTTGTAATTGTGTGCAAATTTTCTTGGATCAGTTGATGACGAGATAAATGTTAATGTGCAATCTGGAAAGATCGATTTTCATTTTTAATGTGTGACATGGATTTTAAGTTGTGAATTACACATTGACTGACTTCATGCATTTGGCCATTTGTTAACTTCAACTCCTGTTTGCTTTGCTTTTTTAACTGGCACCTTGGTGCTAAAATCACAGTGCTACTCTGCTGGGTCACATCGGATTTTGAACTGTATGGAGCTTTTGACCCCCTTGCAGACAAGGTTCGTCCGTTCAAATTTGTTTGTTCAGAAACAATTGCATAGAAATTCTACTCCTTTCACATGTGCTGAAAGCAAGCAACGTGCATTTTCTTACGCGATAAGTATATTTTGATAACTGGGCAGTCTTACATGCCAAGAATTATTGCTAGTTTGTTTGGTTGGCCTTACGTCTCAGAGAAATTGCCATGGAAGATGTGAATCAGTGTCGAAAATTCGAGATAATTGTTATTTGTTTGGTAATCTTCACTGAAGATTCCCGTTGGATTTTGCAGGCCCTCGCCATAAAAACTTGCAATCGCGTTTGTCAGTGGGTGAAAGATGTAGAAAACGAAATTTTCTTGCTGGGGGCAAGTCCTTTTTCATGGTGATGATGCTTACACCCATGTATCCTAGTCTTTTTTTTTTTGTTCTTGCGATATTTGGTCATTTCACCTTTGCGTAGATTTTTTATATGCTTTTTGAAGCATATTCTTGTATCGTAGTATCTTAACCTAAAAAACACCAAATGTAATTTTCTACTATATATGGCGTTCATAGTTAGCTATGGTGACTGGATTTTCTCCAATAATGAACCCTCAGTTTCAGCAAGTAGCGTCGTGAAACAAACTACGAAGGGATGCCATTATAATAAATCAATATTACAGATTTTATTTTTGATACCAAGTATTCCGATTTCATTGTTGTCCTGATTGGAAGATTCAAGATTCCCAACAGCTTATGTATTCTCAAGGGCTTGTCAAAGAATGAAAGTTAGAAAGTTATCTACCATGGTGGCACTTCTCATCTTCTTTTGCTCATGTCAAACTGAAACTTGTGATCAAGTTCTCATATAAATACAACCAAAAAAAAAAAAAACCAATTTACAACTGAGAAGAACCGATCATTTCTTAAAGTCCTAAAAATCTGTCATATATATACACAACCGTTCATGTTGCAAAAATATTTTAACCTAATACCTTATATTTATAATAAAGGTTATAATCTCCTCGAGTACAAGCATGAGCCATCAAACGTACAATGATTGCATATCCACCATCAGACAAAAATAGTTCGCCCCAATGGAGCACCATATAGAAGAAACAGTATATTCAGTACAACTAGAAGTTCCCAGATTACTAACTTCGCACAGAATCTAGACATATTATGAACACAAGGCTGCGCTGCCCTGATTTATGAAATCATCAAAACTCCAACATGGTTGTGCTTCATAAAATAGTAAATCTGTTCTTCATCGTGATGCCAATGACCAGAAATTCAACAAAAAAGATGGTAAAGCGGCAAACCAGCTAAGGAAGGCCATGGCTGTGGCAGTTTCAAACTGTGTACAATGATTCTTTCCACACGCCCCAAGATCATTGCCAATTAGAACCGTGATGCCTGCAGATGCACAGGCTGCGGCAAATGTTAGGGTCGATGTCACCTGCAACAGTCAACATGAAAAATCAAATTAAAATCAAACTTAACAAAGAAGAGTTATGTTTCATTTCATATCTTACTATTCCGCGAAGCAATTCGCATGAGCAGATTATTTTGTGATTCTATCATATTGCAGTTGGACATTCAAAAGCATCAATTCCATTAACTACTAAATCTAGCACATAAGCTTGTGCTATAAAGAGAGGATCTTAACACTAAATCGCTAATAGGGAGGGACAAGAGTTATCGTAATGAAGAACACCATAAATTGGCCCTCATCGTATTTCAACAAAATCAACCATTTCATAGCACAAACTGAATATTCATTGGATTTAACAAGAATGTTTTATACGGAACATCATTATTAGATGAGCAGCAAACTTACCCCATCACCAACAGCAAATAGGCTAACAACTCGAGAATTCTGCAAACGACGACCTACAAGAAGTGCGTAAGCATCAACAATGGATAGTATAAGGCTCCACATGCACTGCAAACCAGCAGCAGCAACCAGGTAGCTGAGAAGGGGAAAAAAGTACAAAAGTGAAGTCAATTTAAAGCCAAGATATATGAGACTAATCAAATCAGTGTCCTATATCTTCCCATGCCATATATCATTTCAAGAGCACTAGAGAAATGTTTCCTGGATGACACGTTATCATACATTAAGCAACAAGTGTTATATTAACTATTTTTGGTGCAAAGTATTTGCAGTGCAAATATATCCTACACAAAAAATAGTTATTGCAGGTTCATTTTACTTTTACATAGTTTAAATTAATCTTATAATAATTAAATGATTCTGTGATATAAAGATATGATTTTAAATTATATAATTTTCTGTTCACAATCAAAATAATTTTATTAATAAATTATATAATTTTCTGATTTCTAGGTGCACAGGCATTCTTTCGTGGTCACTGGTCAGGATTGTAGAGTTCTGCATTTCCTTGGGAACCACCGCTCCAGATAAAGAAGAATAGACAATGGAGCATAGAGCACTCTACGCACTTCCCTGTATCATTTTCCAAAAAATTTGGCTCGGAGATTTTGAATATGTCCATTGCATTTGGCGTCACAAAATCAGATATGAAATAAACAAGCACATCAAACCTCAGATAGATTGTCAGTATGCATCTACACACCATGCAAAAAAACATCAAACCCAATTACCACAAAGAACAAGGAATGAACCATTTTTCCCCTAATCCAACGGCAAAATTTTCAAAGAAAAAGCTAACACCGATGCAGAGCAATGAGTATAGAGAATTTCAGCACGCTAATGTTAAAATAAACTCAATTGTTACTGAATATAACATTCAAACTCAATTCCGATGTACACAGCTGAATATAAAGAAAAAACTTGCTCGCATCAGCATATAAAGAGGAGCAGTTAAGTGAAATAAAGAGGTTGAGTTACCAGAAGGCAGTGACGGAAGGGAAGTCAGTCGTGGTTGCCATAACCGTAAGTGCCACAGCTGCGAACAAAAACTGGCAGACTCGCAGCACCCATCCGCCCACTGTCCCCGGCATCCCTTGTAGATCCTTCATCCTCACTCGCGGAAGCGGCACATTAGCTGCACCCTCGGTCTGCGGCGGCGGCGCTTCCACCGGATGCACCGCCCCCTGGCTGGTATTCATCTCTCCTTGAATCTCTATCCCAACTCAAAGCTCTCTCAGAATCACCGGATCATCCACCAACTACAGCCAACACAAACAGCCACTTGTGTCTGAGTACATGAATCGGCGGCGACGATTGTAGGGTTCCGGCGATCGCCTAACACGATCTGATACGACTGGCGATGAGTGGTCGCCTGTAATCGAGAGAGGGATTAGACCGGAGGATTTGTGATTTTCAAGCCTCAATGGGGTCCACCTCAACAGCAAATACTCCACCCCCAACCTTGTTTGGTAGTCGTTTTTCCCTTTATTTCCTTTTCCTTCCTCATTTTCTGCGTCAACAAACGGAGTGTTATATGGTCAAAAGTCCAAACCAAACCATTCGGCCCAATTTGGTTTCCAAAATGTAAACAAATCTCAGGCCCTGGCCCGTTTGATGGTCAAAACGAGTTATGATAACTGATAAGGATAAACAGACGAATGATTTCAATAATATAAAAGATATTGGGAGTATTTCACAATGGTCATAGATTTGTTCCACCAAATACAAATTCATTTAAACCATAATTCGGCAAAAACTTTAAAATTACAAAACAAGAATTCATGCACAACGAGCATGCATAAAAGCTAAAGATGGTCTGAGTTATCTTTAAGACGATATACATGAATCTTCTATGGTATTCTTCACATCGTAAATATGAACAGAAACCCGGTTACAACTTGACTTTTGATGTTCTCCTGCAAATCAACTGCGTAAAATGAGATCTTCCGTGAAGTAATCATTTCAAGTCATTCAAAGGCTATGGATAACTACATTTATGAGAATTCTGCAATGCTGTTTCCAAATATCGATTCATATGGTAATTAAAACAAGATAAATTAATGCACCCTAAACACTTTTGCAGTGTGGTATCGGTAGGCACAAAAAGCACAAAGGACAAGTGAGAACCCTAATTAATCTTTGTCCTTTATTTAAATTGAAAATAAGAGTTTTGTATTTCTAGACTAATTTGATTTGATAATGAGATTTAGATCATTCAATCTTGATATTTATCCTACATGATTTGATATTTATCACTTAGATATAATATCTTAGATTTGAATAGAGTTTTATTCCTAATAAACTCTTGTTTACATGTTTGTAGGATTTTGTTCTTATGTAAAGATAATTAGGTCAAGATATGAAGATATATATATGGAATATTCACAGCTGATGTAGTTTTTCTGAACTTGCACAAGTTCAATATTGGAGATTTTCGTGTGAATACTTTGTGTGATTAATTCACTGTTGTGCAGTGTTGCTGATTGGTGTTGAAGACACGTGAAGAACAATACTGACGCAGAGTGTTGATCGAAGAGTGTTCTTCTATTGTTTTTAAGCAACTTTGGTTTACGCATCTTGTTTTTAGTATTGATTTATTTTGATGCATTTTAATTCCTTGGACTGTCAAGGAATTTGGTTTTGTTATTTTCACTAGTATTATTTTGTGTAACAAATTACATATTTTCCTAGTGAATTTTTGACATGAGAGACGTTGCACAAGTATTACTTGTGCATAATTTAATTATAGTGTTCATTTGTTTAAGGTTAAGTGTGTGTTAAATATTAATTTTCGTTGCATGTTGTGTGCTGGTGTCGACAACACCACAGCACGAAACGTCTAAGGAAAAGAACCACATAACACAAGTAGACGATGAAAGATATATTGCTGTATCCTTGAATCGAAATATTTCAAGCATGCTATTGACAAGTAAA
The DNA here is from genome assembly GCF_025594145.1 of Primulina tabacum. Lineage (NCBI taxonomy): Eukaryota > Viridiplantae > Streptophyta > Magnoliopsida > Lamiales > Gesneriaceae > Primulina > Primulina tabacum. Next base: position 7,417,249 of record NC_134557.1, read on the forward strand.
TCACCAAGTTACAGTGTTAAATAAGTTAGATTGATTCTCTATGAAATCATCATCTCCACAGATTATATACTTAAGTTCTTCGAGATACGACAACCAACAAAACCGCCAACCAAAGGCATGGATTTGCCAATCAGTTAAAACGGAGGTAAGAAAACAGTATTTGAACAATGCTCATACGAAAGGAAATCCAAAATGATGTTCAGAAAACGGTAAAAACAGTATTTGAAACAATGCACCATCAGGTCTGAAATACGAGGATCTCGAGTCAACTCATGATGTGAGTAACTCTATTCAATCAGAAGAGATTGCAGTTACTGGCCGATTGTCTCACACTTTACAAGGTCCATTTAAGCTAAAGAGAGAGGAGAAAAGAAAAGGGTATTTTGAGCACGACAAGATGGTCCAAATCCACAGAAAATGAGCCAAACCCATATTTAATTAAAGGTAAAACACAGTTCAAAATGCAAGAAAAGTAAAAAGAAATGACCATTAAGTACAACATGAAACACGAAACACTGTTCTATGCAGCAATAACTCGCATGACCTTGGAGATGTGTGGTATGAGCTTGAATCTTGGATTTCTATAGGCATCATCTCCATTGACAGAATTCTGAAGCAAAGGAGCATCTTCTAAAGCAGCATGCTCATCATATAGTACAAAGAAAGGTTATAGGTCGTCGAACCTGGGACCTAGTCCAACCAAATATGTCGCGAGTATTATGTAAGGACAATTTGGAACTTGTTTAGAATGATAGAAACTTGATTCACCCGTATGTTTACAACAAAGAAAAATTCGGGTCCACCCTTAGCAGCATATTTCTGCATGGTAAACATAAGAAACCTCTTTTTCAGCTTCAGAGATCAATGTGCAACTTTTATAAGCGAATGATTACAAAAGGTTGACTGGAGAAATTTTTTTATGTCTCATGACTAGCTAGCTCCATGTTTCGGGATCATATATTTAATTTTTTAAATTAGTGATACGTATTTACGGTACTATTTTATAATATAATTTATTATAACATTTATATTTACACTCCTACACTATATTTTAAGAAAGAAGACGTTAGTTATCTCTTTTATTAGCTTTAATATTTCGATTTTATATATCGAAATAGCTCACCAAAAATCATTCACCAAGTCTGCCGAGAAGAATTAATTACACGAACGTAAATTGTACCCATGCCTAGCTAGGCAAGTATCAAATTATATCTAGTTAGTTTTCATATATATCGATATTATAATAAAAAAATTGAATTTGAAAAATTATCCAGTCTTGTAATTTTAAAACCCATAACATATATATTTGTTTATAAAATGTTTGATTTTCTGTACAATTCATTTTCACTAGGATTTTATCTATTCGTTTATAATTATTTTTTACTAACATTAATATTCGAAAGTTTTGATTTCTAAATATATATAAACAAGATAAACATCCTTAGTGCTAAATCATATACGGGATGGATGATTCTTCTCTTTGAATCTATTATTCACAAACTCATTAAAGCCCTCAGACGATTGGACTCTCATAAAAAGATGGACAATCTGACACTGCCTCCCTACAATCTCCAATCGACAAAAAGAAAATATCTTCCAAGAATGTTAAAAAAAAAGATGAATTTTAAAAGTTTAGTAAGTAGATTTGTCGACAACCGGCGAGTAAATTTGCAAACCCACAAGCAATTATCTAGCACAGATTAAGAAAATTCGATAAAAATAAAATAAGACTCGATCTAATTCTTCAAACGCACATGCAAATATCTAGCATGCACAGATTACATAAATCCATCAATTTCCTCGATCAAGATTAATCAAGAAAATACTAAAACCATAAGGAAGGTTCTACAGATCTTTGGCAGTGCGAGGCAGTGACCACTTGCCGGAAAATCGATTTCAAGGCGGAGCAAACCACCTTCTTAGCCCTCCTCAACCGTGCGCACTTCACCCCACCACCATTGGAGTTTCTTTTTCTCACAACATTCACCTCCTCTGCCTTATAACAACTGAAGCATCCAATTGTTTTTTTGTAATCTTCTTCTCTGATAAAAGGATAGCTTCTCAAAAACAACTGTCGGCTCATAAAGCTCGCCACTACCATAGGATGACCGTACATGCGTACCGAGCCATCATGGACGTCAGCGATGATCGACTCCAGAAACTCTCTTTCGGAGTCCGGTCTCTTGAAGAGGTTATTATAGGTGGCTCTGATCGGGACACGATCTTTGAATATATCGCGAGTTGAGTCCATGCTTGATTTTTCTTGCCGGAAAATTGAATCGGGTGTCGTCTGTTTTAATATCTTGCAGCTGTAATATTGTATGAGGTTTTTACGCGAGTGGGTAGGGTATATATAGGTTTTGGTCATAATTGCCCTAGTTTCCTTCTTGTAATAGGGATTGAAATTCTATCAGGAATCCATAACCTATTTTATTTCCTTCTTTGTTGGATTTTGCTTTATCTTATATTATCCCGGTTGGACTCCCTTCACTCGCAAAATATATTCTTCATATATCTTGTTACAATATTATAATTTTTTAGGAAAATAACATTTTTTTTATGTTTAGTGACTCTTTTTTTTAAAATCTACTAATTTTCAATTTTTGTCTTGATACAAAATGTTCTTCTTGTTTTTATTGGAAAACACTGATTAGACGATGATTTAAGCTAAATGTACAAAAAAATTGTAGATTTATTGATTTCGAAGGAAAACTAATTTATTTGAAAGTATTTAATATAAACAAAATCGAACAAATCAAACAAACTATACAAATTCTATGTATTCTACTATAATGTTCAATTACCATGACATCAAAATGTGATTTAATGATCATTTAATCAATGTTTTTGGCGCAAATTTAATATTTCGGTTGCAGATTAACTAAAATAGTCGAAATTCAGAAGTTTTTGTACTAAGATGATCAAAACAAAAAAAGACAAATTACGGGGCCAAAAAAATATTTTCCCCAAATTTTTTTTGATACATTTTCGTTTGATATTATGATTACAATTTACTAAATCTCTTTTACAAATGTTTGAATAATTGCTTATATCCATGCATGGTCATGCTTAATCTACCGCAAATGAATTAATCGTGATTAATTATATGGTTATTATACGAGAATTGTCTCACTCCATGTTTTGGGATCAATATTAATTTAATTTTAATAAGTGGATACATATTTATATATGTCTACAATTTTTATATTGTAATTTATTATCTATACAATTAATAAAGCAAGCCGGTTGAATAATAAGTTTTGATAAAGTTTTTTCTTATTATTAATATTGCTCAAACAGTATTGTGGGTTTTTTCTCACGTGCGTATATATTGGTTTTGGTGCGTAATTGCCTTAATGTCCTCGTAGTAATACATTGAAATTCAATCAAGAAATTTAATTGTTAATGTGAAGGTTCAAAAGATGAAAAAGATCGAGTAAAAAGATTACAATTTATCAAAAGCCCGTCACTAGAAATAGTTGTAAAGCCAAACTGAAGATTGCAAGGGAAAAAGAGGGTGAACGGAGGAGAGTGAGTAGATTTCTGGAGGAGCATAACCATGAGATGTTTACACTGATCAAACTCACTTGTTAAGATCAGCAAGCAATATATCAATTGCATTATGGACTTTGAGTCCACCATCTTGTAAGCCAAAAATCTCCCAACAATAAACTTCTTCAAGCCCGCATCTTCCGCCCTGTATTTCTTATCAAGCATATCTCAAAGTTCCTTGGCGGTCTTGACTTGACAATACACATTGTACAATGCATTGTCAAGTCCATTGAGGATGTAGTTTTTGCACAGGAAATCACTTTGATTCCATGCATCCAAAACGACCCTCATGTTGGTGTCTGTCTTGTTTTCAGCAATAGTGGGAGGATCTTTCTTCAAGAACCTTGATAAACTCAAGGTTGTGAGATAGAAGAGCATCTTTTGTTGTCATCTTTTGAAATCTGCACCAGAAAACTTCTCTGTTTTCTCTCCTGGTGCAACGGTTGCATGTGGTGTTGTAGACGATGATGCTATTGAGATTCTTCTTGCAAATGATTAGAAATCCAAAATTCTTCTTAAGATTGTTGTTTGGGGTATTCAAATTTGAGAGGAGAAGCAAGAAGAAATCAAAAGAATGGCTTTGTAGAGACAAGTGTTGAACACTTTCTCCTTAAGAAAAATTTGCCCCTCACAATGTGCTAGAGGTTTGTGGCAATCTTCTCCCAAGATACAACTACAACTCTTGAATAATGAGCACTCAAATATTCAAGTTCTATAACAAGGAAATGAATGAACTTTCTCTTACTGAAGAAGGAAGAAGAACGATATGCAAAATTGATGTTATGTGTATATGGTTTTGATTTTCAATAAATCAAACATTTAATGTTTTTCATATGAAAAGACATGATCTTTCATTCATAGTGGTGTCCCTTGGCCATTGTAATTGACCACAATCATCAAACAATGCCAAGGAAATGAAAAAATACCAGAAAAATCCGAAGGGACACGAAACAGCACGAAGGGGCGCGTGCATGCGCCCATGCGTGCGTGCGCGCGCTGCCGAGCGCTCTTGGCAGCGCCTGCCGAGATCTCTCGGCAGGCGCGCGCACCTGCGTACAGATCCGCACGCGCGTGCGCAGGCTACTGTTCACAGACAAATTTTTTTTTCTTTTTTTGTCCCTTACATGTTCCAACTACTCGTTTGAAGTTCTTTCAACATTTGATGAACTCGTTTCGAGTTTAATTCAAAACCACCGAACTAAATATTCGTTCATTAAGTTTCGTTCTTTGTTTCGAATTTTTCCAATCAAACACATTGATTAACTTGCTTAATTTTCATTAATTAACCATCAAATTATCTAACATTAGCGACAGGTTGTGCTTAAAACGGTGCCAATGAGCGACGATTTTAATTAGCGACGGTTGTGCTTAAAATGTCGCTCATTAGCGACAGTTTGTTTAAACAGTCGCTAAAATAATAAAACTCAAGCAAAATTGTGATGGTTTAAACAGAAACAGTCTCAAAATTTTGCGACGATTAGCGAAAATTTTTTACTAACACCTAATTTTTTTGAAGTGTTTAGATCTGAAGTGGGGAAAGTCAAATTCGGGTTTTTTTTTAAAATAATATATTTTTAAAACTTATTTATTAAAATATAACAGATTCTAAAACATTATGAAAATATGACAATCCAGAGTTTGAAGTTCCGGATTCACTGTCCCGGTCAGAATCCGGGACAGACTGACACGGATTCTAAGAATCCGATTTTAATTTTTTTTAAAAAAAAGGAAATCGGCGACGGTTTAACCAAAACCGTCGCTATCCGCGACGGTTTATCAAACCGTCGCAGTTTGCGACGATTTTACCAAAAACCGTTGCTAATTTCCAAAATTTAAATAAAAATTTAAGAAAAGTTCTTTCCTAAACAATAATAAAATAACTTTATTTCCCAAACAATATTTCATACTATTGAATCAAAAAATTTATTATTGTTTGGGAATCTTAATTGTTTTGAGATTTAGAAGTTGCGGTAATTTTTTTTAACCGTTGCTATTTGCGACGGTTTAACCAAAAACCGTCGTTAATTCCCAAAATTTAAAAAAAAAAATTAAAAAATTTTCTTTCCTAAACAATAATAAAATAACGTTATTTTCCAAACAATATTTCATACTATTGATTCAAAGAATTTATTATTGTTTGGGAATCTTAATTGTTTTGGGATTTAGAAGCTGCGGTAACTTTTTTAAACATTGTTGGAATTAAACAAATTAAGATTTTCATGTTCCTCTTAAAATATGAAAACAATTATTTATAGCTTTTTTAACATTTTTTAAATATTTCATTGTTAAGTTACGGTAAATTTAAACAATTACATTATTTATACTAATGACAGTAATTTAAATATATTTATTTATAGTAATTAAATTTAGATAATAATAGTATTAATTGTGTACTAATTTTTGCATCCATGTTTAAACAAATTTTTAATTCAACATAGAATATAAATATATTATGATATTAATTATTTAACTAATCGTTTATATTGAGATTAATATTTGGAGTATTAGTATAATCAAAATATGTGTAGTTATTCATATTACAAACATTATCAGAAATAATATACAAAAAACAATTCAATATAGAAAGAAAAAACAGAGATTCGAATTAGACTCGGCGCAATTCTCCCAAATTCTGTTATGCGACAGAAAACTATCAAATCAAATTAAGAATTCCGTTAAGCACACGATCGACGCAATTTATAAGGGAAAGAGAATCACTGAATTTTTATAACAAAAAAAAAAGACACGGACCGAAGAAAAAAAAAACTGCTCAAGAAGAATTCCGAAACCGAAAAGTTGAGCTGAAGGATGTGATGAATTCGCCAAATACTCGGTGCAATTTATAGGCATGAAATTGTGTCACGCATTCAAATGAATATGTGACGCGTTCGGTTAGAATGGCAAAAATCCGTGCCGTAGTGGTTAAACCGTCGCAAATAGCGACGGTTTAAAAAACCGTCGCCGATTTCCCTTTTAAAAAAAAAAATTAAAATCCGATTCTTAGAATCCGTGTCAGCCTGTCTCGGATTCTGACATTCCGGATTGTCATATTTTCGTAATGTTTTAGAATCTGTTATATTTTAATAAATAAGTTTTAAAAATATATTATTTTTAGAAAAAACCCGTCAAATTCAAATTCACCCGTGGAGTTGGTGTCGGACTCAGAGTTGGTGGCGGAGATCTGGGAGGCAGCAACGTGTCACCGGTGGAGTCGATCTTAACCGAGAAATGACCTCAGGAGAAATGGTTTGACGAGATTTCAGCGAAGTTTATATCTGAATTACCACTCAACCATGGTTGGGTTTGAGAGAGAGAAGAGTCAAAAACTTTGAATCATCTCTCATTTTTATTAAAAAAAAGTTAAATTAATATTCACGTGTCGATTGATGGATGGTTAAGGGTACTGCCCAGTCACAACCAGTGACAACTTAAAAGTACGAAAGGAGTCCTGCAATTTACCTTTCTGTCCAATTTTAGTAGACTGACAGACTTCACTACTTTATGTACTCATGACACGTGGCATGCTGTAATTGGTTTTCACATGTTCATAATAACAACCACAAGTGTGTCTTATAATTCCAATCCAAGTATAATATGAAGTCTCCAAGTATAATATGAAGTCGCTGGCAAGACATGGAAACATATTACATGTTATTTGGCCCCTGCATATGGACAACCAAAATATAATAATTCCAGTTGGTGTAATGAAAGAATTATAGGTAGCAAGAACACCGGCATCTGCATTCATTCATTCTTCTGTCAGCAATCTTTAAATTTTCTTTGCAAATCAAAACAAGCTGCTTTTGGAGGGTACCGGGACTTGCTAATGAATGAACATGTAGTTTCATTTACTCAGGTTTTATGGTTTCACTAGTATGGATTTAGAGACGTCCAAATGGTTGAGACGACATGTTCCGATGAGATACTCCGGTAGCTCTTCTGGTGTATTAGCCTGCGTGCCAGAAAATATCATCAGAATCATGGCTGAGTTGAATAATGCAACATCAATGAGCACACATAGGTGAAATAATAGTTATTTGAAAATTTCATTTTGATACACGGCTTTCTAGCACACATTATGTGAGAGTTGCAGATAATTTACCTGTATTAGAAATGCCATCTCAATTACCAGATTGTTCAGGTAACCGAGAACAAGGCTGACCACACCTCGTGCAACAGTGGACGAGCCAATGTCAATCCCAAGCTGAAATAATTGGACATAGCGGCTATAGTGTTATGTTGTAGACAAGAGATCAACATGTCATGCAGACACATAGATGCGGGAGAAAGAAACAGAACTATCATTAGAATATCCCACTTTTGATGGAACATGTCTCTTGAAATCATCGCACCAAAGGCCTAAAAAGTAATGTCTCGACTTATTCTTTTGCCTGGACGGTTGATACGTTTTGTGCTACCAGCAGGCTTTAAGGTAAAGATGTTGCAGATGGCAAAAGTTATAGCTAATTCATTAATTACTTTAAAATTGAGAAAAAGGAGATAATATATTAAGAATTGAGGCAGTTACCCAACCAATATCAATTTATCAGGTGCTCAAAGATGTAATTAAGACAGACTAAGAGAACTAATTAGTACGTACATAGAGCCCTTAACTTTAATGTTGAAGAATGGTCATGTAAGGAAATGAACCAGGGGATCAAGTTGGTAAACAACTCCATGCAATGAAAATGCATAGAAAACTCTTGTAGGACCAAACACTATACCTCCAAGTAGTTCTTCCCACGGAAATAATTAATTTCTAGTGCTTGGCCAATCAGACATGCCTTTTTTCCGACGCTTTGTTTGACTATCCATGAACCCTGAGAAACAAATATCATAATCAGTGAGATTTGCATAACTCCTAGCCTTTTGTAAATAGGATACAATTCTCTTGTGGTTTTTCTCGATCAAGAATGAAGAAAAGACCTTGGGGGAGAAATTATTAGACGAAAGCAGGGTAAAATATTCACGAAAAGAGGTCTAAGGAAAGGAACCACTGATAATTCAAATTATTTTAAGCATACTGTTTACAAATAAATCACCTAAATACAATGTCCAATAAGTTAGATTGCTTCTGTATGAAAACATCTCCTCAACATTACACAAGTTCTTCGAGATATGATCAACCAACATAACCACCAACCAAAGGGATGAAGTTGCCAGTAAGTTAAAATGGAATTAAGAAAACAGTATTGAAGAATGCACATAAGACATACAAAAGAAAATAGAAAATGAAGTTCAGAAAACAGTATTTGAAAAATGCACCATCAGGTCTGAAATACAAGGATCTGGAGTCAACTCATGTTACTTGCTTTATTCAATCAGATGAGAGTGCAGTTATGTCTCACACTGACAACCAGGTCACTGACCTTGGAGATGTATGGTATGAGCTTGAATCTTGGATTTCTGTAAGCATCATCTCCATTGACAAAACTTTCAAGCAAAGGAGCATCTTCCAAAGGAATGCTCATCATATAGTACAAAGCAAGATTATATGTCGTCGAACCTGGGACCTAGTCCAACCAAATATTTCGCAAGTATTATGCAAGGACAACTGAGAACTTGTTTAAAATGATAGAAACTTGATTCACCTGTATGTTTATGACAAAGAAAAATTCGGGCCCCCCTTTAGCAGCATATTTCTGCATGGTAAACATAAGAAACCTCTTTTTCAGCTTCAGAGATCAATGTGCAACTTTTACAAGTGAATGATTACAAAAAGTTTACTAGAGAATATAAACTGTAGAGATAAATTCTAATAATGTCAAGACCTGAACAATACCCCCAGGACGGCCTCCAAGATCATCTTCTCGCTTGTCAGATCTCAACCAATCAGCACCTACCATTTCCATCAATGTACCTTTCGCCTTAATCTGGGGTGAACCATACGAAAAATTACCATAAACCCAATCCACACAATTTTATTCCTAAAAAAGTACTTCATTCAGACTATACACAAAAGCCAGTACTACATAGACAACTGAAGAAAGCTCTGATTGAGGATGTCAGACACAAATACAAAAGAAAGTTCAGGAGTAGGTAACAAGTTTGAAATATGGTAAATTATATGTAAATTAGGATTTATGTACATCATTCTAAAAAAAATAAGCAACCAAAACGGAAAGGCTTTATTTTTTAGGTGCGTAAAGGACCTTAAAAAAATTTTGATTTCAATGGAAAAAGATAAATGCAGTCCATTGTGATCTTGGAGATACACAATAATGGTAAAATTAGAACCAAACACAGAAAAGGCTCCACATGACGAGTAACGAACAGTGATATGTCAATAAATATTGAAATTCAAAAGGGGGGGATCACCTTTTTTCTGTCATCCAAATACGTCTTTCCACGAATCAGAAATGTCGAAGGATCTGTTTCTGTCCAACTACAGAGCAAATTACAGGTAGAATCATTTGGAAGGGTGGATCCATAGTTGCATGACAGACTGTCTTCCCTTGATATCTCATGCAAATCAGCATAACCCTTTTTTTGAACTATAGCAACAACATCTCAATCTCATTAAATTCAGAACCTTAGATCAAACTTCATCACTCTACTGTGAAGCGGGGGAAGTGGAAAAAATGACTCAAATAAATGAGTTTCGTACAAACCTGCAAGATCATGCAATTTTTTCACAAAGACAGCAGCAGTTGATAGTCTGGGTTGACGTGTATCCTGAAACACTCAACTAGTAAGTAACATATATTTTTTGAAAAATAATAGTGGGAGAGAATCCTAAGGGTAGCATTTAAAACAAAGATTGGAAAATCCTCTCTTTTATTAACAATAAAGTAACCCTCAGCCTGAATAATTAAGTAAAAAAATTCAGCACTTCTTTTTCTTTTGGCAGAGAAATATATCCCTGATATCCAGCAGATTGAAATCGTCCATTCAGGAGTTGTTTCCTTTCACATATGATATAAAAATTTGTACCTAAAATTTATTTTAAAAAACACTGTGCCAACAGCCATATCTAGCTTCCATTTATGTTGTTTTATAACAAGGGGCTGAGAGGTGTGCACTTGAGACACAACTGGTAACCTCTGAATTTAACATATTCTGGTCATTAGTAAATGCGCCCAACAAAATTTCATCCTTCAACAAAACAATATGCAATAGTTATAGCAAGTCAGTGGTACCTGTGAGTAAATTTCGGGACCAAAGTCAGAAGGCCAACCATTTTCTGACTGCTCATACTCCAGTGGTTCTGAGACATCAAAAAATTCATCTGCAGCATCATGTAATCCCATTAGACTTGAATGTTCAGAAGGTGTCTTAACAATTTCTTCCTCCACATCCTCCTTAATATTCCCATTTTCCTGGCAAGTTCCAACTTCAACCTTCAGTTCATTTTTACTCTGCTGTAAGCTATTGCTGCTCATCAACTCATTTGATGAGAAATCAGGATGCGAACAATCTAACTTTGCTCTAAAGAGCTCCCGCAAGGCTAAAGAAAGGTAAGCATTCATCAATTACAAGAAAAGAATAATCAAAATACACTAATAGATAAACAAAAAAGAATCTTGTTTAACGACTAGAGTTTGACTTTGAGCAATTTTTGTTTCAAAATTTCTATTATTGCATTGATTCGGTCATCCTCTTCATTTTTTTTGAGGTAGTCATCCTCTTCATTATACAAAAACAATGATACCTTATATATCCAGCATCTAAAGAAAACCTAACACCTTAAAGATATGCATGAGCACACAAAAAGTTGTAAAATCGAAATTCTGAAATCAGAATTGACACTATGGAGACTTAAGAAAAACCATTTTCAAACTACAAGCAAACAAAGACAAGGAGCACACCAGAAAGTCTCCCCAGCATGCTTATTGTAATAGATCTGGCTGATGATGTCTTTATATATGATTTCCAGTATTTCCAATCAATAGCAAGCATATGCTTCACTACTGAACGTTTTCCTTCATTCACCGGAGATATAACATACCCTCCACCTGTGAGGAATACATAGTATCATCCCTAGTCATCCAAGTTCAAACCGCAAGCATTTTGGATTTAACACAGACTTGAAACTATAAAACAATATATAAGGAGCACAGATGACAGTGAGACAATAGGATCAGAAAACTACAAGAAGAAACAATAAAATAGTCATGAGGCAGCAGATGTAAGCCAACAAATTGCAGCGACCGTGATAAGTCGCTCATGCTAGTCAGTACCATGGTATGCATTATGTATTTCTGACAAGTAACATGAAGAGTAAAGCACATACAGGAAACATTTCTGCACATTCTGAGCCAAACATACCAGCTAATATATCCCTGAATTTTAGTGCTAAAATTCATGATATAAATAATCATCAATTCCACATGAAAAACATACATTACTTTTAAGGCAGGCGCGTACATAATCCCTTTGAGGTGGACACTTCCGGTGAAAGACTGAATGGTACAGGATCACTGCAGGGAAAAAAATTTTGAACAATCGAAATCATAAGTAGTGTTTGTTCAATTTCAGCAAATTCTAGCATTACTGCATTACCATAGGTACCATCATCCTCCCTTCGCCAATAACGCCGTAACAGAAGATCTCTTCGCTTCATGCCCCTGCAACAAGCTTGATGTGTATAAACACTTGAAAACAATTAAAAGGAACAGTTTTCATGCAGACAAAGATAAGAATCATACCATGGAAGCCAATGACGATGTAGAAGCTTGTGAACTATATCGGTATGACCATCAACATGTTCAATCACACAACCCTTATAGAAACAGAAATCCCATCTGCACAGAGTAAACATAAACAGTTAAAACAAAGGATATACATCAACTGGATTCAACAAATTGACATTTATTGAATAATATATAACTCAAAAAATGAAGACATCAAATTCATCAAGGCTAAGTCATCCAAAGCAAATAGGGGAAGGCCGGTACCGTTACCGTAAAACAAAACAACAATAAAGGGCAACATGGGAGTTGCTAGCTCAAAAATTTTTATTGTCAATTGCTTCACTCGGGAAGGTAATTTGTGTATCTTTGATACATGTTTAGTGATCCGTGTTTTTTGAAGTTAAAATTTCTAGAGAAGTAAATTCTCAAAAACTCTCTCACAGGTTTCCAATGCTGAATCAACAAAGGTAACAAATAAATTAATAAAAATGATCTCTCCATACATATATGTCTCTGTGGGTCTGTATAATAAACACACAAACAAACACACATGTGTGCATGCATGCACTCATGGGCGAGGATATGTTCCATCAAATATTGTCTATGTGTCTTTTAACTTACTCTGATCTTGAAGGACCAAGAGACATCAGGGTTTGGAAAATAGCCTCAGAAGTTGCATCAACTACACCGACAGCCATTATTGCTGGATGATCATCCCACTGCAAAACATGAAAATGGTTGTAAATAAAGACAGTTTTGAAGACTTTGGTAGATTCATAAAATCAACCAACCTGCCCTTGAAATTCTTTATCCTTAGCTTCTTTAAATAATCTTAGACCTGCATTTTTTTGTTGTTAGACAAGGCATTTAGCCGGCTGCATAGCAGGACACGTATTGAGCTTAACCCATACCATTCTGGCAACCAAAAATTTTCCAGGGTGATGGTGCAACCACATCAGATGTCATAATATCACTGACAGATGACGAACAGATACTCCAGTTTATAGATCGTGAATTCTTATAGGAACAGTTTAGCCTACATGGAATGTAGACTGAAACTCAATTTTCATGTCAACAATAATTAAAAAATTTAAACACACTGTCAATTGTTCTTGAAAATCATGAGTAACCTACTTTCTATTTAAAAATCACCCTAAACACATTTTTATGACAACAGTAAGCTACACTTTGAAGTGTTCAAGAAAGCATACCGTGGCAGATTTCATATCACACGGGCTTGGGTTCTAGGCATTTCATGTACGGATTATAATGTGTGGTCTGCACGGGATGGTAAGACCACCCCTTCTGTGGAGGCTGTGTTTAGGAAGATTCGGATTCATGTTCTTATGTGCTTACATTTCTTATACCCAGATGCTACTCATTTTGATATATTGAGTTAAGCTTGTATTTTCACCTCTTATCTTTTATTTATTTATTGATAAAAAAAATTACCCTAAGCACGTGCGACCAACTCCACAGGATCAACAATCAAGCACTTCTTACTTAGATTTATACCTCAATGACCTTGGTTCACTCCCAGAAAAGTCAAAATTCCTTTGATTCTGATCTGGCTGCATAGATTGGAAAATTATCAATTCTGTCATACACAATAACTTGGCGCACAATCGAAAGAGCAGTCTTGACCTTCAAAGCTGATTCCTGGAAGGAATGGATCCATTTTGCAGCTTCTTCTGGACTGTTTGCTCCTAACTACAAATTACAAAGTCTTTCTAATTATATTGACTCACAATAAACAGGACCAAATGGGAAGAGATATTGCACACCTTCAGTTGATCGTTGGGATTAGTGGTGTTGTACAGAGTGAAAGCAAAAATGACCTGCAAAGCACAAAATTGTAGCAAGAAAGTGATATTCACATAATTCAAACGGGAATATATCTCTCATTCTCTTACGGTGCATGCAGTAGGTAAAATAAACTACAAATGGCTCTTGTATCTACCTTTCTTTGAATGCTCTCTCTCCCATTGTCAGTCACTCTTATGCAGGAATCAATAATTGCACTTCTAACAGGATCCTGCAGAAAAGTTAGAATGGGATTAGTCAGTTATTGCAGTCAGTATAAACAAAAAATAATTAAGATATGATATGCACAAAAGATTTTATGAACCTCGTACTTATATTTACTTCATCATTGACATCTGAGAACAATTTTATGCCATGTAATTAAGCGGTTTACCTTCTGATTGGTATAAGCCAAAACCAATGGTATGCCCAGTACCTCAAAAGAAATATATAAACATTCATATAACCACTGAAATTGGAGGTAACTGTCCGGGACAACACAAATCAGTTTCTGAAGGGCATATTTTGTTGATAGTTGAGATGATATGCAGCCTCCAGTGAAACCAAATGCAAGACAATAAAACTGTAGCTTATCCATTTTATCGGCCCAAAAATATATAACCACCATCAGTTAGATTCCTCTAGAAAACTTTACAATATACAAGGTTAGTGGACCAGTTTCCATTGTGCTTCTCTAACTTGCCTCCAGATTTCCCAATTCCCATCTTTTAAATGCACCTATATACCTAACCACTGTATCTTCTTGAGAAACTCGATTTTCAACCAAATAACTATAATGACTGGATTCTCAAAATCTACCAAGGAATGGACCAGATTGAAATAAGAACGAGAACGTCCACTGCATACTGTCAAAGATCCTATATAAAGCTTTCACGCAATTGAGAAACTCTAAAATGATTCTACATTCTTCAAAATAAAGATGCTTTTCTATTCAGAAAGTAATGGCCAATCAACCTGTAATAGTTGCACAAGCACTAGGAGACAGTATCTAAGTAGCATTGTTCTTACAAGCACGCTCTTGGAGTTAACATGATAATTATGGTAACTCGTAAATATTTACCAATCCAAGATAGAAATTTCACATGTATTTCACGTGCAATTATAATTCACATAACAAAATGGCTATACAAACTGAATTTAGCAATACTAAGAGAATTGCTTAGTTGAATAGTGATGTGATGTGTTTCGTCAACGTACTAGGTGTAGGATCTAAACGAAATCAAGAAATAATACCAATAATTAAAAGGATACCACAAAAGAAAGCTTTAAAGATCCAATAACGTACTTCCCTCAAGTTGTAAAGGTGAGGCCGATGCACTGAAGGTGTAGTGATTCAAGTTTTAGTTTGTGTTCTCTATAGCTCTAGGTTTCTAGCGAATCAATTGATGTCGCCTGGGACCGAGCTTTCGATGGAACCAAACCACACAAACTCCAGATCTCACTTTATCTTTCAGTTTCATGCCTTATTATATTATGTAATATTTCTCAACAGTTCTTGATCCCGGCATTCAAAAATATTTTAAGCCATCAGCTATTGCACAATTCCAGTTCACTCCGACGAACATAATTTATCAGCGCAAAACAAACAAAACACAAATTTCCGGCAATGAGCCTAAATTGCCGCAAGAGCCACAAACGGATCAAAATTTGAGATGTACCACAATATAGCGCTGGAAAAGACAAATCAAGAAAATAAAGTAAACCTCGTCATTAGAAATCGGAACAGATCTGAAGCTCTTGAGTAAGTGATCTTGAAGAACGAAGTAGCGTTTTCTTGGATACTGAAACCCGATCCGATTGGAGCGAATCAAATACAGCCACCCCTCCATTCTGCAACCATCGCTCTGTGATACATCCATTTCCGCAGCTTGTTCCCAACAATCCTCGACAACCCAACTCCCAATTCCGCCGAAAACGCGTACAACACAGTCAAACTATAGTTTCAATGCGGTGAACTATCAAACCAAGCTCACGCACATTAACACAGAGGCACTGCTGCTGCCGCCGCTGTTCTTTTTTTCTTTTTACTTGCTTGTATGACCAATCTTTAAAGAAGGAATTATTGCTTTATTTATGGAATTGCCAGTTAGAAAAGAGGATGCCGGCTCCGTTCGGCTTGATTTCTCCTTCGTTTTGTCGCTTTCTTTTAGTTGGTTCGATGTTTGTCTTTACTCTCCACTAAATGTGAGACAAAGGCTTCAGCATGGCCCGGGACAAATGATTGATACTCGAAATGACGCTTCTGCCATCGTTCTTTTTTTAATTTACACTCCAACCCTTCAAAAAATGCGATCCTATAAATATTTTTAGTATTTTCTTAGTTCAGCAGCCAAAACCAAAACCAAAACGTTCCCTTGATTTTTTTGTCTTTTGTGACACGGTTTTACGAATTTTTATCTATAAGACAGGTCAACCCTACCGATATTCACAATGAAAAGTAATAATATTAACATAAAAAGTAATATTTTTTCATGAATTACCCAAATAAATATATGTTTCACAAAATACGACCAGTGAGACCGTCTTACAAAAATTTTTGTCATCATATTTAAACATAATGATTTTCTTCATAAATAGAAACATATAAATATATGAATTAAAAGAGCTTTAAATTTATTTTACCCTGATTTTTAAATCAAATTAAGTCTTTATCTGATTAATGGTGAATTATTTTATTTTCTCAATTAGTCTCTCTCTTTTTTTTAGATTCCTAATATATAAGGTGAGGACTCGAAGTCTAGCTACTACAGGGGATTTCCAAAATTAAACCAGTGGAGCTAAGCCCGGTTTATAATTAGTGTATGTATATGAATGTGAACATAATTATTTATGTTATGTCTCTCAACATGATCTATATTAAAGTGAAAATCAATAATTTTAACATAAAAAATAATATTTTTTCATGAATTGAATCGAATTGAAAATTCATTTAACAAAATTGGCATGTGTGACTATTTCACATGAGTTTTTGTGATTATTTATTATCAATAAAATTTACAACATATGATATCAAATATTTATTAAAAAAATCTTGATAATATTTGCAGACTATAATTGATTTTTACCCAAATATAATTAAAAATGTTAGGTAAACTAATTTTAATGTTTCTTTACTATAATTTGATGGGATTTAAAATAATTTACATGTAACAATAGTATTAAGATATTTTATAAATATAAAATTTTAATATCGAATATATATATAAAGGATAATTGAATTCTGAGAATAGAGACTTTTATGTAACTCAATATCAAAAAAATTAGCTCAACGGAGGAGGATTATCTTACATAACTCAACCCTAAAAACTAGTTCAACAGATGATGATTGTCCAAGTTCATTTACGAAACTTCCAGAGATTTTATCCGACTGATGTTGGACAACTAACACGCCTCATCACACTCAAGAATAAACACATGGAATGTGAAGTTTACAAATAGCCCAACTATGGGCAAAACGAGTGGTCTAACTATGGACATTCTAACACATAACAGTGAAACTTGAGCTCTGATATCATGTTAAGATTGATACTTGAACTTAACTTAACCCCAAAGACTAGCTCAATGAGATTTGATTGTCCAAATCCATATATGTAATTCTTATGGATTTTATCTAACTGATGTGAGACAACTAACACACCCCATCACGTTCAGGAATTTGGAGCAAGTTTACAAATTGCTCAATTATGGGTAATTCATCACATAACAATGGAACATTGACTCTGATATTATGTTAAGATTGATATTTAGTCCTAACTCCACTCCAAAAGCTAGCTCAAGAGAAGACGATTGTTTAAGTTCATACATACAATTCTCATAGATTTTATCCAATCGATGTGAGATAACTAACAATGATACTACTAAAAATTTACCCTCGCCAAATAGAGGGGGTTCATAAATAGTTATATGAACATGAAGTGCTTTTGGTATGATTTATTTGATTATTGCCTAAAACGAATTTAAAATATCTATTCAACTTTTATGCGGGTTCTAACATTTAGATTAGGAAAAAGTAATTTGAATTTGTTCAAATTTTGATACTCAATTCGATAGATATAGCAACCAATTAAAAGAATACCGAAACAAGAGACACTATCCTATAGACGTATTATATGCATACTAAAGACAGGTTGCAGGACGGCAGAATGCGAAGAAAAATAGCATATATTTTTTTTAGCATCATCGTAACATAAGATAACGAGAGAATTATATTTTTGAACATACAATTTTTATTTTTACTATTTGATTTTTTGTATCGTCAAATTTCAATTTCAATCCAATATATTTTTCTTCTCAATTTTAATTGATTTTTGAATGGTCATGTCAACTCTCCGATAAAAAAATAACTAAAATTATAACACTGAAATTCGAAAAAAGTGAAGGACCAAAATCAAAATATATAGGACCACAAATACAATGTTCTCTAATATAAATGAGATGGGTCCAAAGATTTTGATGTAAGACCAAAAGTTTCAACTAATGTGAATTCCTCATCGTCCTGTCGTGGTGAGATAGTGAAAGTGACAAAGAAATATCACAAAAAATTTGACAAAGTATCATCAGCTCCCTAAGGTCAAGAAACCTATTTAGTACTACCAAACAGTTTACACGAAAATTAATGAGCCTACATCTCATTTTTGCATAGAACTGAGTATAAAAGGAAAAAGAAGAAAGCTGAAAAAAAAACTGGGTTCTTATCCTACATCTGAAAGGACACTCAAAACTAGAAATAAGGAAATAGTAGAAGAAGAAATGTACAAAGAAGATTGCTATGACTTCATGCTTCAATTGTTTCCAATCTGAGCAAAATATGCTTTGTCCGCATTCGCAAGTCGGTCTTGGAACAGAACCCATTCCTTTTTGCATCTCTCTCGTACCTATTGGACACACACACACACACATAAGCTAAGTAGTTTTTTATCAATAAGCAAAACACCATTTTTTTATGATCCCAAGGAATTTAGGGAAATATAGAATTTGTAAAGGGTTGGGCAGTATAAGGTAAGATGGGCGATTCAACAAGTTTAGAAGGCGAAACATGCAGTTTCAAAACTTATACACAAGATTTTGACTTGTTTTTTTACTATAATTCCTTTACTAGTTCCCACTTCAGTCCGCCACTGCAATGGTTGGGCTAGTTTTGTGTTTTGTTTTTTGTTTTCCTTAATCACTCTCTCAGATCGAAATTCAAGATGCTTTATGTCTGAAAATATGGTAGTTCATGGACCAAATCCTTCTTAGAAAAAAGTTTTTAACTCACAAAGATTAAGCTGTCAGAATAAAAATAACAGCGCAGATTAATCAACGTATATAGAGAATATGTCCTAAATATAAGCCAACCAAGTTATTCAAGTCGAGGGCAAAAAAGAATACAATATCATTTAGACAAACACACATCACAGTTCTGGATATACATACCCCTTGCCACGGTGCTTTACCATTCTCAGATTCTCCCTGGGAATTTAAAAAGAAGTTGCAAAATTATTGAAATTGTGTGCAAAGACAATAACACAAAAAAACCAGAAAGAGCATTAAAACAAACAGAAACCAGGCAATTATTTATGAAATGTAACGCTACTTAACCCCTGTTATCAACAAACACAGAAGTGGATGGATTTAAGAAGGGTCGGCTACTTAAAAAGGTGAATTTAAGAATCAGAAGAAACAAACTTCAACAACATGAAGGCCTTGGTTAATCATTTTTTTATCTGTTTATTCAAACCATGCAAGTCCAATCTAAGGTATAGACTCCAAATAGTCACATTTTCTATACTCTAAGGATGTCGTCGGTAAACTTATCTGTAGTTAATGTAACCGGCTCCAGAACATAGGAATCTGTAGCATGAGTAATATGATTATTGACGAGTTACTAATAACTAACCTGACTTCCAAGTGATGGAATAACTTGATGCACAATCCACTGTGAATCAACAACACCAATTTTTTCATGTGCAGGCTACAGGGGAAAACAAAAAGCAATTAGACAATTTTGTGAAAGGATAGCAAGGTTCTCCAAGAACTTGAGGTTATGACACAAGATAATTTGAATAATTGAAACAAGAGAACTTCTCTTAAAGGCTTTCTTCCCTTTTCCCTTCGGCTCTTACTTGCAAACGGGCACGCGCACACACATACACACACAAAAGAGAGAGAAAGAAACAGAGAGACTAACGTCAACACATCTCCTTAAAGCAAAATCCAATCCCCAACCATGCACCAAGTCATTCTGCAAGCATATGAATTAAAGAGGCACTGATCAACAACATGGTTGAAACAGAGCCCTGGAACAGCAACCAAGTGCTGGCAAGCTATATGAATGAATATAATAAATGGATACAAAAACAGAAAGAGGTGATGCCGAGTCTCGTATCCCAAAAATAGACAAGTACCTGAATCATATGCCAAACACATCTCCAAGCTTCACGAGAAAACACCGGAGCCATGATTTCCACAAAACTGAACAAAAAACAGAAATAGTAACATAAGTTATTATTGTACACTTTACGGGTGAGACATTAGATTTGAGATTGATGGATATCAACATTGATTGAGAAAGACTCCAGAAAATTCTAGCAGATTTAAAATTCAAATATTTTTTTCCACATATAACTCTAACATAAGGTCATATTTTATGTAGACCATGAGCCATAATTGAGATAATCAGTATTCTTTCTTTCCAGCCCACCGTTACCAATTATTCCGCGAAACTAAGCCATATATTAATTTGGATACATTTAATCATCAATTAAAGGTCACATTTCCAATTAGTGGTCTTCCAGTTGTGTGCTACTCAATCATTCTAGATAAAACAATTTATCCATGAACCTTGGTGATGTACTGAAAAGGCAAAAAATTCGACAGTGATATTCAAATTTCCAATAAGAGATTTTAGTTCCATTAGATCCTTCCCGTTCCTCCCGATCTGTGCCAACACAATCGATAGTAGGAGCAATTTCTTTGCACTACCTTCACCATCCAGTTACCCCCAGCTGCCAATATGCCACCAAGTTCCCAACAATATAAAGTTCAGAATATATATATATATATATATATATATATATATTATCAATAGCAGAAGGAGAGTATTTACGCTGCACATGGAGGCAAATGTGGATCACTACACCATCCTGGTTTCTCCTCTGTATCTCTGTTTATGAACATACATACACCTGTTGGTTACAAAGATACAGATTTGGTAGAAACCGTAGTGTGTACTTATGTATTTACTCAATAAACCTACTTGTGAACTTCTCGGTCACCTCTTCTCTTGGTCATTTGCCATGTCAGTCCATTGTTGGGTTCAAGACCAGGTTGAGAAATCTCTAAACCGTGTTTTTTAACCAATTGAATATACCTATTGTGAAGAGAAGGCCCCAAAACAGTTGGGGATAAATAAACATTATACATCAATTTAACACAACGGAAAGTATGAAGACTAAAAAGACCATATTTACTTCTCAGCATTAAAGTGTTCAACTCCAAGATCTTCATCCCAAATGAAAATATAATCATAAGCAGCTACAATATCCGGATGCAGAAATCTTTTTGCATACCACCTATGAACCAGACAATAAAGAGAAGTCAACAAGCGATGAAAAGAGTGACATTTCCGAGTTGACATTATATTTTCGACAGGAACCGATAAGTGTTAATTTTCTTTTTCTGACTTGCCCTATTGACATTGAGCTTTAGTGCATCACAGTAGTGTTGTTTTGGTCCTTTAGCTATGAAATTCAAAAAGAAAAAATTGTTTTTCAGTTTGTCAACTAAAACTACCTCTACTGGGTTATATGTCATGCACTAAACATATCTGCTAAGGGAACTTCAGCCATCAATGATGGTACTTTTCCCAAAATCATCCCCTGGGGATGTTGGATGATAGATTTTAAGGACAAAAACTATAACGCTTTACTGGTCGGTTAGGGATTTTTCAATTTTCCAAACTCAATAATTAAAGATTGAAGGATTTGCCCAAACAAAGTATCGACGTTCGACAGGTTCTTAGATCTCATATGTTGAGAGACATTTACGGTTGCCAATGTATGGTTTTCGTTGCCTGTCTAAAGGGCACCAGTTCCGACTAATATAGCTCATTTGAGAAAAAAAGACGGAAGTACAAGAGGCGTGTGCACCACAATTTAACTCCATATGGTAATTGTTCATCACAGTTATGCCAAGTGCAGTTAAACGTGGACTTCATGACTCATAAGTGCTGAATAAAACAATAAGGGTTCACCATTTTCAAAAACCACACCCACCACACAAGGATGGTAAAAATGAATTTTAGACTCCTCATTTTTTCTGGCGACAGGGGATATGCTCATAGGAGCTCCTCCTCACTGAGGACTGCTTGCATTGAAATGTCCATGATAGAAAGGGATAGTATAACATCCAGAAACTGGTACAATCATGTCAAACATAGGCAAATCTCAGCAGAAATAGATGTATTTAAACCAACAAATAATTGTTTATATTGATTTATTGTGTTATAAAGTACATCAATAAAATTTTACTCCTTCAAATGTGAACAACTCAACTAACATTAAAAACTTGAAATCCGTTCCCATTGGACCTCCTTGGCTCCAGTAAACAAGGTAAGACACCCACATAGAACAATAAAGAAAAACAAAGATCTGAGGAATATTACCATTTTGTTTGTTTTCTAACACTGACATGTACGGCACGTTGTGACCACTCAAATTGATCCCATTCACTTGTATGGCCATCATAGTGAAAAAGCATAATCTGAAAATCCTCAGTAAACTAGAAAAATAGACCCAAATCAATCCAGTGCAATGGAATTCTAGAAAAGTTAATCTGTTATCGGTTGTAAAATTATTTACTGTCTTTAAACCTTCTTCACGGCTGCATCAACATTGTTCTTTTGATCCAAACCAACTGTAAATATTACTAGGTATTTTGGCTTCATTTTCAGATCCTGAAAGTTCCAGATCGCAGTCATAAGCATGCTTCAATTCCACAAAATCTAATGAAAATATAAGTAAAGCATTTTGTGCTTCCTAACTTATCACACATGCCTATGTTACAAATGATAAACAACCTAACAGAAACATGGAAGCAGACAATTCATCAAACTGAAGAAGATAAAAAAAGTGAAAAATTTAATTTCTAACCTCCCAATAGTAACCCATGCTAGAATCATGAAAAAATAAACGATAATGTATCTCAGTAACTAACTTGGAAAAACCTAAATGCGATCGACTTAAATTAGTAAGAATAAATAACAAATGGTTTTTATAAAAATAATGATAGCAATGCTAAGAACATTAAACAATAAAAAACATGAAAAAGAACAATCATGAATTTGATCCGTAATTGACGTATTAGTTTATGAATTTCCATCAGCAACAAAAAAGAAAATATATAGATATAAACATAGGTAGACCAGAGTTATCACCATTTCCACGCTTTTCAAAACTTACCTCACTGGGTTCACCCCAAAGTCTTCGCAGATAAAAATCTGATTCTGAGACAACAATTCCAGGGGCTAAAGATTCTGCACCGCGAGGATTTGTAGGTACAAAGATCTGAAAAATCAAACAACATTAAAATTACAAGTACACAGAACTTATATCTAATGCTGGTTTTGTACCCATAGCAAAACTGCAGATAATGCACGATTATACACATGCCAATCAGGGAGAACAAGATCGAGTAAGAAAAGAGAAGCAAACAAAGCTTCCCAAATCAGGACAAGCATACAGTAGGCAAATTTGTTATTAAGAAAGAAATAGAATAATGTTCACTATCCAATAAATTGGCAAATCTAAAATTCTATATGTCGATGTTAATGAATGAACATTTGAAATAAGAGATGTTTAACCTAGTATCTTCATAAAAAAGTGACACATGAACTCAACCAATGATAACACCCATGGACCTATATTTATAAAATAACAACTTAAAAGGAATGCACACACAAAAAAAAAGCAGTAAAACCTCTGCATTTTGAAGAGATGCAAAATTTTGAAGAAAAGACTTAAATTTTGAAGAAAAGACTTACCTTAGGTGTTGAAGGAGTACCACCTGAACCAACATTTTCTGGCAAACTACGACTAGCAGAATTCTGGTGATCGTCAATATAGGCCACATCAATAGATGATCTTACACTTGATGGGAGATTGATCTGTCGAAGAATTAAATAAATAGTGATAACTTTCTCTTTAGAAGAAGTTATGAAATGATCAGGATCATACCTTTGATAAAGAAACAGATGGAAATGAAACACCTATGAAATATCCAAACATCGTTCCCAAAATGGTTGTTATCACAAGTCGTGCACTACCACTTGGCTTTTTAAAAACCCCACTGCTCATAGACAATTAAAAGGAGAGCAAAAAAGAAAATGTAAGCACTCCATTGGCCCAGGTCCAAGATTTCATGTTTCTTTGTAAACAGATTGATGCAACTTTACAAACCTGCGATGTGAGGTTCCCATTATGATTTAAAACGATTGAGCAACTCAAATGTCACTCACTAAGTCACAACCAATTTTGCAAGCAACTCTAAAAGAATATAGCGCATCTGTCACTTTCACAAATCTGATTTGTAGCCCACAAACTGCTAATCCTATAAAATGCATTTACAAGCCATTAAAAAATAACATAAAGATTCTTAAAACAGTTAAACCTCACATTCTCATCCATGCAACGACTCTATTAGATGAGCTTCATCAAAGAATCTAAGCAATTAAGAAAGCTGTGTAAATTTCAGTAACCAATTCATAATTCTCATTCCCCATTTTAAATTCATTTAGTAGATGTCACCATTAAGGCAAAATGAACAGAATGGCAATTAGAATAACGCAGAAATCAAGTTTATTTAAGCTTCAATCACGCCTTTTTTCCAAATTATATTGATCTGCGAGGACATCTCCAAAGCTACGTGAAAACAGTTCCCAGCTGCATTACCACAAACTAATTACATGATGCTGTCTCCCACCCAAAACAAATCAAACTAGCTTATAGTCGATTCATCAGAAATTAGAGGGCCACATTCATCAAGATACAGTATCTTAAACCCAATAAGGAAACAAAAACGATACATTGACGCAAGGGGATTGAGCCTATGCTAACATTTGATAAACTGGCAACTTTGACATTAAATTCACCTCAGTGAAAAAGCATTTCATAATCCTGTTTCATTTCAGAGAGATAGACCCTCTTCAATCTCAAATGTAAGAACGGAGACCAAATAAAAACAAAATTTTGTTCGATCATACATATCTTCAAGAATAAAAATGATATTTGAAATTAACAAACTTCATGATGGACTAAATTAGGGTTTGAAAGAATTACAAATATGGGGGCGCCGACTGCTGGGCAGAAAGCGGGGAGATCTTTGTGTTCTTGAGGTCGGTATGAACGTTCCGACAATCTAATGTTGCAAATAAAGAGAGTTGCTTATTATATTTCGTTTTACTTGATTGATGGAGGCATTGAGCAACTAAACGTGGTTTTAACTTTTACCTTTGAATGAAGATGATAAAGTTAAATTGAATGATGAATGAAATATTATATACAATAGTTAAAAATTGATATGTTGTATATTTATCATGCATATGTATTCGAGTAACGATGAAGATTCATTCTCTGATTGAATATATAATTTTCTATGTTTCATCACATTAAATATGTGATTGACATCTAATTGATATTCACGTAAATATGCACGATAAATATGCAATATCTCAAAACTTTTATATATATATATATATAATAAATAATTCTCTTTATCCCATGTTTTGTACCTTTTTAAAAAAACTATGATAATATCATGGGCCCTTGATAAATAATATTTTAGAAGAATAAAATGTCCCTTCTATTAGGTGTGATAATTTTAGTTTAATGATAAAATACACTACAAATGACTTAATTACCCTTAATTTATAAATAATTTTTATAAATCTATGCTAGTAGGTAGAAATTAAAATCAAATAAATATTTTTATTTATTTTTATATATTATATAATATGATAATTATATAAATGAATTCGAGATAATTATATAAATAATTTTTATAAATCTCTATAAAATTATTAGTATCACTCGATTAACCTTAAAAATTGATATTTGACTTGACTCACAAAATCAAGAGCTCAATTATCATATATATTATATAATATATAAAATTAGGTAAAAATAAATAAATCATGCAAGCACTATCGGCACATGAACAGATAAAAAATATGAACTTAAGCAACAACTTTGAAATTATAAAATTTATTATGATAAGGTTAATTTTGTCATTACAATCTAATATATAAATTTAATAACTTTTATTAAAATCATACCAAACATTAAATATAATATCCTACATCTTATTTATCCTTAACTTATCCTTATATTATATATCACATATTTATCTTATCATGTATACCAAACTATACCTATACATGTTCTTATTAATTTGTAACATTAGTAGAGAAAGAGCCAAAATGTGCTCAATAGTCAAACATACATTTAGTGTACTTTGAATACTTCATTTGAAATGCAAAATAACTTTTTTTAAAATAAATTAAAAATTTCTGGCTTTAGTCTTTTGGGAAAAAAATATGTCTCTTGTTAAACGATCTCATGAATCTTTATCTGTGAGACGGATCAATTCTACCGATATTCACAATAAAAAGTACTACTCTTAGCATAAAAAATAATATTTTTTCATGGATGACCCAAATAAAAGATCTGTATCACAAAATACGATTCATGAGACCGTATCACTCAAATTTTTGCCTAGAAAAAAATTATAGGTAGTCGAATCCAGCAAGCTCCATTTACATCCAAATACAAATAAGCCAATAGCACGAGTCGACAGTATTATCTAAATTTGTCGCAGAAATCACGAGAGTACTGAAATATTGCACCTACTTTGAAATTGAACGTGATGAACTGGTGAAAGAACAAGAAAGTTTAGAAATGTACATTTAAATTGAAACCAAGTAATAGAAGGAACAAATGAAGGCTCTGTAGAATCTTCGTATGACATCTCTGTTTGTTCATTTATACAACTAAATACATAGATGAGAACCAAGTGTCTTTTTTGAATTCTGAATAAATAAACTGAAGCTAGCCACAAATTTCAACCAATCCCCATTTAAACAGTAATAAAAAAACACAGAACGACAAGCAGTATCACCAAGTGCTGTTGATCATACCCGATCAAGCATTAAACGACTCATCTTGAATTCCCTTTTCTGCAATCTATTTTCGCGTTGGTCAGTTCAGACTCATGGAATCTTGATTATATGAGAATCGGCACTTGGCAAACAGAAGGATTCCAACCGGGGTTCGGTTAAATCCACCACTTCGTCGTCTTGTAACCGCCAACTTCTTGATTTTGGAGTCGAAAGTATCAGCTTATCAATATCAGTGGATAAATGCTCTGTCTCATTCTCATTATTTAAACAATAAAAATCAATTCCAGGATTCAATGGCAGTGAGATTCGAGCGGGTGTTTCAGATGTAATTTGCTTGATTTCCTCAGCTTCCAAGGTGTCAAAAAGCTCGTCTCCATAAATCTCCGGATTTCCAGAACCCGACCTCGCCTGAAAAAAGACTTGAACAGGCCAAATGTCTGAAGAGCATATCCTTTTAGGTTACTAATGTACTTTAAAAGAGTGATTTGCTTAAAAAATTACCTGGAAGACGTGAACAGGAAAGATTTTCCGTTTAGATTTCTCTGGTGCAATAGTTGATAAAATTTGGACAACCTCACTCATGCTGGGACGAGAATCAGGATCCAATAATAGACACTCTTTTGCTAAGTAGGCCATTACCTGCATCTCTTCTTCTTGAAAATTTCCTTTCAGCCGTGGATCAGGCAACTCAGAAATCACTCGCTTATGATCATGCAAATGTGGCGTTGCCTGTGACAATTTAATAAGAAAATCAAGCTCGTAAATTACTGTTTCTGGATTGATAAATGAACCAGATAACAAGGTAAAATCTCCGTTATATATGTAACATATCAGAGTCAACACACACTGTGGCTTTGATCATAGTTTTATGAAAGATTCCTCCTTGAGAAAATATAAGCAGCACGGAGTGACATACCCATATCACCAAACTTTCTTCCCCTTTGTTGGACAACTTCTGGATAGGCCTCCGACCAGTGATTAGCTCCAGAAGAACGACCCCAAAACTAAAAACGTCAGATTTTAACGAGGCTCTTCCGACAATGGCATATTCCGGTGCAAAGTAACCAAAGGTGCCTTGCATTCTAGCCGGAGAACTGGAGCAGCTGATGATGCCATCTTTTTGTAGGTGTTTCGCCATGCCAAGATCAGTAATCTGCATTCGAAGATATAAATTTGAATGCATATAATTTTGTCCCAACTATTTATTCACAAATTCCCTAAATTTTATTCACTTCAGGAGATTTTTTATACCATGGCTCTCCAATTCTCATCCAAGAGTATGTTTGTGGATTTAACATCTCTGTGCAAAATTTTAGGTGCGGCTGCTTCATGTAGATATTCCAGGCCGCGTGCAGCTCCAAGAGCTATTGCAACTCGAGTACTCCAACCAAGAAATTGCCCCGAATCACCATCCAAACACTCCCTCAGATTACCATTAGGAATATATTCAAATACCAGAAGCCTCTCAGCCCGTTTTCCTTGGTGCTCTGAGCAATAACCGAGTAAAGAAACCACGTGACAATGATGAAGTCTTGATATCAGTTCTATCTGAGTCCACAGAAAAGGGAATGTTTGTGACATTTTATTTTGTTTAATGACTAAGATTTACATAAATGATAACTTCTCATCGGCGGATCTAAGAAGATGGGGCTATTGCCCCACGTGTAAAAATTTGATATTTCATGAGTAATATTTTTAAACTCCATGTTTCGCTCCCCTCCCCTAGATGCATTAAAGCACTCCTTGGCTCTCTTGATCCCCCCTCTCTGCAATAATGCATTAAATCGCCCCCGCACTCACTTACCCCCCTCCCCAGATTTCCTGGATCCGTCCATATCAGTAAGCAATATAATATTCGCTTGTTTGAGGCCTTACCTCAGTCATGAAAACATGTTCTGCATCCGGGCCAACTTGAATTTTCATTCTCTTGACTGCAACAGTTCTACCATCTCTTAGATTACCATGGTAGACATGACTGCTTCCTCCAAGTCCAATCAAATTAGCATCAGAGAACCGGTTAGTTGCACTTTCAAGTTCCGAATATGGAAATTGCATTATCAATCCATGTAGTGCTCCAGTTTTGCTTCTAAAAAGTACCGATGTCTTCGGAATGCATCCTTCAAGTCAGCACACAGTAAGAACAAAGATCTCAAGAATTGACCATTTTCAATTAAACAAGTAATGTCATTTGATAACCAAAGAAATAAGTGCATAGATTTTGTCAAAGAAATTGATGTGTTAAAGGTTCAAGAGAAGAATCTAATAACCTTTGGTTACCGACAGTGGAGAAGAATCTTGGCTTATCAAGTTGGATGCACTGCTGAAGCTTTTTGGTCTATCTAACGAGAATAAAGGCCACTGAGTGGTACTTTTATCCTTTATATAGAAATGCCATATCACCGAACCTACTAATGCAAGTGCAGTGATGATTACACATAGCAAGAGGATTATAGCCACCATTTTTCTGGAATTTTGCTTCTTCGATGGCTGTAACTCGGTTGAAGTCCCTGTAAAAAAATTGATGACGGAGAGTACATAAACATATGCAAATGACCAAATCATCTCAAGCCCATGGTTCAAACGAACTTTCGAACTTCTTCGATGATAAAGATGATAATATACATTTAGCTCGCTAGTTAGGCCAAACCGAGAGGTAGATGCACATAACCCTTTTGGGCCGGTCTTTTTACAACTGCTCGGTTTCTCTCAAGATGGTAAATTTTGTGAACTTTATTGGAGGTGGGGTGATTTTGATTTCAGAGGAAGCTCTCGTTAGTAAGTCCAAACTTTGAGGAAGTTAAGATCAATAATCTCAACAAATAGTCACAAATTATTTAAGAATTGCACGAGCCAAGCAATCAGGACGCCCTAAATGAATCTAATTGTCAAGAAAAATAGTTAATGAAAAGAGTAAAATGATATATCTGTGATTCAGATTCAAGTTAACACTCATTCTGTGACATGAATCAAGCAAGATAAGTTAACCAGTTAAATTGTAATATCTTGATTCATAATAGTTTTTGAAGCCTCGAGTTACCAGAGTTGCAATTGCACGATACAAAACAGCCGCCATTGTTATCTGCAGCAGCCAGTTTAGGCAATCCATAAGCAGCACAAAGGCATGTCCACCTGTTCTCACTCGACCCTCCTGCATCTGTATACCAGATTGACATCATGTCAATGATATTTTCTTGAAAAATTATATTCGTATGAGGAAATAAGAAATGGTACCTGGACTACAATCACAGAATGAGGAGCAGTTTTCTGGGATAAAATTCAAGTTTCCTTGACGTGCAAGAGAACATGTGCATGTCCAATTGTTCATTTCAGACTTTGTCGATACTCCATCTGAAAAATAGTACAAGGAACACAGTTATTATGTAGGATTAAGGCATATATTGCAACAATGCGGCTTCGTTATGCACTCCTCTCATAGGAATTTCTAAAAAAATGAAACGCTGAGCACCTAATAACATCTGTGCAATGGTGGGAAAAGAGTTTCTCCCTCTTAAAATTTCAATGGACCTATGTATTTTTCATATTGTTTGTTTATATATAAATGGATTTCTCCCCACACCTATGTCATCAAACAATTTTAGTTCTCAATTTATCTTCCTTAATTCATATTTCTGGTTCCACCACTGCTAGATCACATTGAATTTTGTTAGTTCAAATCATTGCTATCTATGTAGAATTCGGTAGCTCAAAAAAAGAATGTTTAAGAAATATATGAAAAAGCTCGGGATTAGTTTCCTGATTCCAGATGCCAAACACTTGTGAATGTGATTTAAAAAATTGACTATGATGTTACTAACCACAAATAATATGCGGTATCCAAATCAAGTTAATGATGAATAGAAGGGCAATTTCTGCTTGAAGTCTCATTTGATTTTGACCTGATAGCGTCTGCCAACTTGAATAAGAGCAAACTCTTGAGAAGGTGCTTATTCAAAAAATACAACAATGAAAAACTTAAAAGAATATTATTTTCTTGTGATTTAAAAGGTGGAAAGGGGAACTAACATCATTTGATATGCTTTAAACAACAGCTTAGGAAGAATAATTGCTGGAAATCCATTGAAAAATCTTTCCTGTACTCTAAAGTAGGCAATCGAGCTTTTCTAACTAGTACCTGATAAGACGACAAGTAGAGCAACTGTTACGAAAAATGTCGTGTAAATATGTTCAATGAGAAACAGCACAGCTAGCAGGATAACAGCAATTATGCAAGCCAATGCGAAGATTTTGATGATCTATCAGCACAACTTATCAAAATAATTCTTAAATACTCGGTCTATGACTACTAAGCGTCTCACTTCAAAACATATTTCTTATAGTAAATCAATCAAGAGAGAAGCACAAGTCAAAAAATATCGACAGCCACAATTGATAACATTTATGGCAACTCCATTTTTGGATTGAAGATTCTGTACCAGAGTGGACTATACACGAAAAAGGCAGCACGGGAAGGAACGTGCTGAAACATTACTCACATAATTTTATGGATCAAATGTAATGATCCAACAAGAAATCTTGGAAGCTATTTGAAGCAAAAGAGATAATATTCTTGCTAACTGATTGCCTCAAGCTTCAAGCATGAAAAACGAGTGAAAGCAACAGCACAACCAAATCAAATAACAGCTTAGACTGGTCATAAATATTAGGAGAGACACCTAAGTAAACAATAAATGGATGCCAAACAAAATCACCCCACAGCAAAATCAATAAAAAGACCTGTGGATTTAGTTGGAGTTCAGTCCAGAAGCCAAGAAAGAATATCCAATAAAAAAATAAAAACTACGGCCACATCAACAATTCTGAGAGGTACAGTTTCCAAATCAGAAAGAGACACCTTAACTGTAAAGCAAGATATTGAACCAATAAAAATACAATGGATTTAGTGAAGAACCAAATTCTTGGTACATTAATCGTGGGATTTAATTAAATTAATCTTCTTCCCACGTCTATGATATAATAAAGCAAATAATTCAAACTTATGAGTGGTCCAATGTTTGTAGATACAAAACCAACGGTTAGAAAGACTTTGCTTACAAGGCATTTTAGGGAGGTCACGGGCATGGGCGACTGAGTTCTTGGCGCAGCCCTGAAACACAAAAAATCAAAACTTTATTTTTTTTCCTTATCTTTTTAGATGACGATTTTTGAGAAAAGACATGCCTTCTTTTAATTATGTCTGTCCCACTATTCTCAATAGCAGTTGTCGGTCGATTAAAGAATTCAAGGAGATTTGTCTTCCTATCTTTTTCCATGGAAAAAATACTTCAAAGCTCAAGTCTTTGATCTTAATGTGATTATTTTTGTTCCAAGATTAAAGAATAATTAAAGCCGAACAAAATGGCAAAAACATTATACGAATGGAGATAATACAATAACCAGGGATATGGGTAAATAGAACAAATCCGCTCACTTAATATTAAATTTCCAATATCCATAATATAATGCTCGATGAAACAGAAAATGCTGCGGTATCTTCTGACGAAGCTCTTTGTTTCAGTTTGATTAATAAATTGGCTAATCTCACCTCAAAATGAAAAGGGGATATTTAGAATTAATTAACCGTACCATTGAAACGAAAATGGCCAAGAAAATGAAATATCTGGTGCATCAATGAGAACTTCACGGAAGTGGAGAACAAATTAAAATCCCATCTGCAGAATCTGATTTCTCGAAATCGCAGTGATGATTCGCTCTGGGAACCAGATTTGAGCTTTAATCTTACTAAAGACACTGAGATGCAAGAATTTCAAAGCGAAAGCACAGCTTATTAAAAGCATATAAGAGAATAATTTTCCCTCTTTTACGCAGCAGAAGGCTAAGCCAAAACATACAACTTCAATGGCGGATTAATGGGGGTGATACTGAATTTATTGGGTGAAATGAAAATGTAACGCTCCTAGTAAATTCTTTCGTGAATTGGGAGAAGCGAGCGCAGATGCCGATGCAGATTGGAAAATTTTTAAGGTAAAAAAGCAGCTGCCACGTGGGATTTCATGTTAAGGAATCGTTCCTTTTCTTGATCGGCTACGGCGGTGCAGTAGATGGAGCATAGTTCGGTGACACGCGTCGCGTTACAATTGGTTTAACTTTTCAATGTGAGCCCCATGGTTTGTTTACTTTTTCTTTTTTCAGAAATTTTATTATTCTTGGAGCTTTTCTTTTTCTTTTTTTCTTTTTTTTTTCTTTTCTACAAAATTCAAAGGGTTTTCAGGGAATTCATTAGTCTGTTAAATTTTTTAAAAATCCGATATTTTCCATTTTTCTTTCCCCTTTAAATTTGACTACAATATTCAAAATATTTAAGTTTATCCTTTCACATTTTGATATAAAGATCAAAATAGATGGATGGAAGTCAACTAAATCAGAGTATCAAGATGATATCATTAATTGCTTTTCTTTGGATGCACGGGAATATTTATGTAACAAGTACTAGTTTATTAATAATATAGGTTTAATAATTTTTTATCTTACAGAAAGTTATAAACATTAATTATAATATTTTATATCATATATTAACTCAAACGGGACGTGTACGTAAATCAATCTTTTGAATATAGAGATAATTATTACATTTCAATAATTTATCATAAAATTTAATTCCTTTCAATTTGTTGAATACGAATGTATGACATTGTTTCTTATATTAATTATATGACCGAATGTTTGTTGTTTAACCAAATTCTAAATTTTTAGTTGGAAAATGTCTTAGTTTTGGTGAGAACAAATAGCATCGAGTTGTTTCAAGATCTAACTGTTATTAAGTTTCAAGCTAGATATCATGAAATCAAGCTAGATAGCCTAATCTTCAAAATACTTAAAGTCTGGTCGTATGAATCTGACTAGTCTACATAAAAAGCTCGAAGTTGCAGACGGGTTTTTAACTAGTATGCTCGAACATCAGGTCTATCTGTATTCATACCAACTCGACATTTCAGAAGATCTACGTGACCAATCAATGCACGATAGTTGACATCTCCAGTTGTCAAAATGTCTGTGTCTCCCTAAAAAGATAGATATAGGTAGAATTTTTTTCTCTCCAGAAGTAACTTTTCAGACGCCTTTAATTGTCGTATTTGGATACGTGTGAAAATGCATGCATTAATTACGGTACACTATAAAGAAAAATGAGACAAAAACATTTTTTTTGTAGGTTGATGGTACAAGTGATTTTTAATAAATCTTGGATCATTGAAGAAGTTCAGAGTGTAAATACGTAGATTCAAGATTGAAGAAGGAAACGATCGAATTCTGAAACTTTCATAATCTGCCTTTCATATGATTCTCAGCACATATATTTTTCAATCTCTAGCTACTCACCTTGGCGTTTGCAACATTTTAAAATTTGATCATGAAGGATCAGTCTGTGCAACTTTGTCGATTCTAATTGTTTAAGCTATTTGTTCAAGAGTTTTATTTATATTTGTGTGAACCTAAAGTTTAATGGACATTTTGAGTTTTTATTATATTGAATTGATACTAAGAGTTTAAGTGTAGGTAGTGATAAGTCTTAGCTGACGTGGGTTTATATAAGAGCTGTATAAATAGAATTTTTTTTAGTGAATTTATTCCTTGAGTGGAAGAAAAAGAGACATATATAGAATGATATTGCCTTCAATTTTTTTTTTGTGTTCTTTACTTCTATTGGTTTATCCTTTATTCGATTACATACATACATACATATATATATATATATACATACATATATATATATACATAATGTATATATACATAATGTATATATATATACATTATGTATATATACATTATGTGTATATATATATATATATGTGTGTGTGATACTCACGGGAAATTTAGGGTCCGATTCCAGTAAGTGTCACTAGTCCAGACGCGGGCTTTGAAATTATCCTGAGCCTGAAATTACAAATAAGATCGTTAGGAGGGGGCCAGAAGGGTGTCCTGGCGTAGTCCCTCCGACGCTCAAGTCTGTGACTGAGGATTTATGGGGGGAGCAGCTAAGGGTGCTGCTGAAAACTATATATTGAATTTTTGAACTGAACACTCAAACCTGGTATTTATAGGAGAATACATGGGCTTGTCATGGGCCATTCACCTGTGGGCCTTAGAGATGGGCCAGGAGTTTGGGCCGGATCTTGATGGGTTCATCCCTGGGGTATCACCAGTCTCCCTCTCTCGAGTCGAACTGAATCGTAGGTTCAAAGTTCGATTAATTGCGTTGTCCTCGGGTTACCGGGTGAAAGTTGTGCATTTTTTTCCTGCCGCTCGTCAGTCTCCAAAATTCGGAAACAAATCAAATCGCAATCTCAGTCCTGAATGGCGAGATTTGGTTTGGGCACTGCAAATAAGAGTCGTTTATTCACTCCATTTCACTTTTCTCCTGCATAATTTCCTCTGCAACTCACATACGCTCCACCATCGCAGCTCACCCGTCCACTCAAGCCCTGGCCCCAGCGTGCACCTTGAGCCCTCACCTGCACGCCAATGTCGAGCCCTCGTCCTGCGCACCTGCTCGCCCAGCCGAGCTCTCGCCCCAGCTTACACACTCAAGCCCTCGCACACCCAGACACCCTCACGCTCGCCCCTCGCCCTGCTGCACGCTCGTCCGAGCTCCTAGCCGTCTGCTCGCCCCTACCAAGCCCCGGAGCCTTCAAGCTCGCCGACTGCCCATCCATCTGCAAGCTCGCCCGCGCGAGATCGCCCCTGCCCTTCTCTCCTCGCTCGCCACGCTTGCCCCTCGCCCTTCGTCCGCCAGCTCGCCCCTCACCCTTCACCCAGCGCCTCGAGCTCGCCCAGCCACTCGCAGGTCGCCCCTCGCCCAACGCCCGAGCTCGCCACGCTCGCCCCTCGCCCTTCGTCCGCCAGCTCGCCCCTCGCCCTTCGCCCAGTGCCCCGAGCTCGCCCAGCCACCTGCAGCTCGCCCCTCGCCCAACGCCCGAGCTCGCCACGCTCGCCCCTCGCCCTTCACCCAGCACCCCGAGCTCGCCCAGCCACCTGCAACTCCCCCCTCGCCCTTCACCCAGCACCCCGAGCTCGCCCAGCCACCTGCAACTCCCCCCTCGCCCAACGGGCGAGCTCGTCCTAGCCTGCTCGCCCTTCATCCGCCAGCTCGCCCCGACGCCCAAACATGCCTTCGCCCAAGCACGCCCCTTGCGAATGATTGTCTGGTTTCTGAAGAGCTTTTGGGGGCGTTGCCCCCAAACCCCCACGACCCGATCCCCGTAATTTTCGCAGCGGCAAACATCGTTCATTAACGACAAACCAAATAAATTTTTTTAACACGGTATGTCCTCCACGCCTCCATCTTCAAGGTCATCTACTAAGCTTTTGAAGGAAAATAATTTCCACTTCTCCGCGCCCTTAACTCCTCTGCTAAAATAGTCCTTAGCAGAAAAAGATAAAAACTTCAACCTCCTCACCATCACCCTCTAACTCCTCTGCTAGGCGACGCCTTAGCAGGAAAATAAAGATTCTCTACCATCACCCTCTAACTCCTCTTCTAGGCGACGCCTTAGCAAGAAAATAAAAATTTCACCTCGTTACCCTCTGACTCTTCTGCTAGGCGACGCCTTAGCAAGAAAATTAAGATTCTCCACCCTCACCCTCTAACTCCTCTGCTAGGCGACGTCTTAGCAGGAAAATAAAAATTTCACCTCGTCACCCTCTGACTCCTCTGCTAGACGACGCCTTAGCAGGAAAATAAAGATTTTCCACCCTCACCCTCTAGCTCCTCTGCTAGGCGACGTCTTAGCAGGAAAATAAAAATTTCACCTCGTCATCCCTCTGACTCCTCTGCTAAGCGGCGCCTTAGCAGGAAAATAAAGATTCTCCACCCTCACCCTCTAACTCATCTGCTAGGCGATGTCCTTAGCAGGAAAATAAAAATTTCACCTCGTCACTCTCTGACTCCTCTGCTAAGCGATGCCTTAGCAGGAAAATAAAGATTCTCCACCCTCACCCTCTAACTCCTCTTCTAGGCGACGCCTTAGCAGGAAAATAAAAATTTCACCTCGTCACTCTCTGACTCCTCTGCTAAGCGACGCCTTAGCAGGAAAATAAAGATTCTCCACCCTCACCCTCTAACTCCTCTGCTAGACGACGCCTTAGAAGGAAAATAAAGATTCTCCACCCTCATCCTCTAACTCCTCTGCTAGGCGACGCCTTAGCAGGAAAATAAAGATTCTCCACCCTCACCCTCTAACTCCTCTGCTAGGCGACGCCTTAGCAGGAAAATAAAAATTTCACCTCGTCACCATCTGACTCCTCTGCTAGGCGACGTCTTAGCAGGAAAATAAAAATTTCACCTCGTCACCCTCTGACTCCTCTGCTAAGCGACGCCTTAGCAGGAAAATAAAGATTCTCCACCCTCACCCTCTAACTCCTCTGCTAGGCGACGCCTTAGCAGGAAAATAAAGATTCTCCACCCTCACCCTCAAACTCCTCTGCTAGGCGACGCCTTAGCAGAAAAATAAAAATTTCACCTCGTCACCCTCTAACTCCTCTGCCAGGCGACGCCTTAGCATGAAAATAAAAATTCTCCACCCTCACCCTCTAACTCCTCTGCTAGGCGACGCCTTAGCAGGAAAATAAAATTTTTCTCCTTCCTCACTCTGCTCCTCTGCTAGGCGATGCCATAGCAGGAAGATAAAATTCTTCTCCTCCACTCTCCTCCTCTGCTAGGCGACGTTTTAGCAGGAAAATTTAATTTTTCTCCGGACAAATTCTGCTCCTCTTCTAGGCGATACCTTAGCAGGAAAATTTAATTCATTTCATTCTCACAAAACAACAACATCCACGAACTTAATATAAGAACTTGACATTGTTAAATTTCAACTGATAACATAAGACAAATTCAGAAACGAAATACAGCAAAATTCAAGTCAAGATTAATATTCTTTAAGGTGGTAAATGTTCCCGAGCCTCTTTAGAGCCTTGCCCAGCGCATTCTCCAACTTTCATCTCTGCTCATTTTGTACCTCCACAGGACAAAGTTACCCACTTCTTCCTTTCATAATCATTTTAAGCTCCACACACGCTCTTTTTCCCTCCTCCCTCACTACCCCTTCATAACACCGACGCGCGACTTTTTGGTCTCCACACAAGAGTCCAACTCCTTTTCCCACAGGAAACTTAAGCTTCTGATGATAAGTGGAAGCTATGGCTCTGAAATCCTTCAGGGCTGACCGTCCTAGAATTCCATTATACGCTGAAAGGGTATCCACCACAGTGAACGCTATCATTTTTGTTACCCGCCGAGGATCAGTCACCAAGGATAGGGGAAGCACAATCTGACCCAAAGGCGGGATGGCGTGTCCTGCAAACCCATACAACAGGGTGGAGACCAGCTCAAACTCAAATCCTTCCACCTTCATTTGATCCAACGTGCTCTTGAACAAGACATTCACGGAGCTTCCATTATCAATAAATATCATTGCCACATCATAATTGTCAATGGTGGCCGTCACCACCAAGGCATCGTTATGTGGAGTCACAATGCCTCGGAGGTCTTCCGGCCCAAAGCTGATGATGGGGTCTTGTGGTAAGTCTGCACCCCTAGATATCTCAAAGTTCTCCAACCTTCTCCCATGTGCTTTCCGAGCTCGCCCAGAGTCTCCATCACTAGCACCGCCCGAGATCATATGAATCATTCCTCTCGCAGGGTGGTTATCCTCATTCGGTTCCCCTCCTCGACTCGACGGGCTCCTGAAGGACAATTTGACCTCGACCTTCCCCTTTCTGCTCCCCAACCCTCTGATTTATCCATGGAGGACCTTGACCACGCCTGGGGGACGAGCGAGACCTCGGTCGACTCCCGGATGTGGATCCTTCTCGTCTGTCCCGCGAAGGCAATCGAGCACCGCTCTCAACCCTTTGCGACTTCTCCCATCTTCCCTCGGGCTCCCTCACCTCCATCACCTTGTCACGACTCATATCTAGGGGAACATGTGATGAGAATTGTCTTCTGTCCCTAGCTTTATCCTCCTCCTTCTCGCTCGCACCTCTCTTCCTACCTCATCTTTCCGCTCCCTCAACTCTACTTCCCCCATGCCGCTGCTCCATCTTCTTGTGTCGCTGGGCATCTTCTAGATTTACATATTTTTCCGTCCGAGATAACAGATCATCATAACTCGATGGAGGTTTCTTGACCAATGATTTAAAGAACTCTCCTCCCCTCAGTCCTTGGGTAAAGGCACTTATCATGATATCAGGGGAAGCATCTGGTATATCCAGCGCTACATCATTGAAACGCCGAATAAATTCTCGCAGAGTTTCAGTTTCTTGCTGGTTTATCACAAACAAACTCAAATAATTTCTTTGGTGCCTCTTGCTGCTAGCGAATATGTGCAAGAAAGCAACAGAAAAATCCTCGAAAGATCGTAGAGAGTTGGGCTGCAAGGTATTAAACCATTGCTGGGCTGACCTTACCAACGTGCCTAGAAACACCCTACACTTAACTCCATCTGAATATTGATGTAACAGGGCCGCATTCTCAAATCTCCCCAAGTGTTTCCTCGGGGTCAGTATGTCCATCGTACTCTCCCACATTCGACTGTCAAAAATTTGGAGGAAGTCCTTCCTCTAAAATGGCTAGTGAAAAGGGACTTCCTCTCTTGGGTGGCGGCGCTCTGCTTCCCAACTGCTGCCTCAACATCTGTATTTCCTTCCACATTTCTCTCATTTCACCAATCTCCCCACTTTGGTGGGGCTGTGTCTCTTCAACCCTGCTCTGGTGGCCCTCGGCATTTTCCTCTCGCTCCTGGCGAGTGGCCTGAACGAATGTAGATTCTTGGTTCCTCTTCATAGCCTCATCCACGGTCCGAGTGATAAATTGACCCAACTGCTCCAGGGTCAAGTTCCCCACATTTTCATTAGGACGGGGTTGCTCGACCATGTTCTCTTGACGAGGTTGTTCTGTTCTCGCCTCCTGATGGGGTTGTTCCTGCCTTTGCCTCAGCATGAGACTGTTCAGGTCCTCTCTGAGGACTGCAATGATGATGAGGTAGCTCTTCTACTCCCTCTCTTCCCTACCATCTCTACGTCTCAACTCAAATCTTCCCACAGACGGCGCCAAGTGATACTCAAGGGAAATTTAGGGTCCGATTCCAGCAAGTGTCACTAGTCCAGACGCGGGCTTTGAAATTACCTGAGCCTGAAATTACAAATAAGATCGTTAGGAGGGGGCCAGGAGGGTGTCCTGGCGTAGCCCCTCCGACGCTCAAGTCAGTGACTGAGGATATATGGGGGGAGCAGCTAAGGGTGCTGCTGAAAACAATATATTGAATTTTTGAACTGAACACTCAAACCTGGTATTTATAGGAGAATACCTGGGTTTGTCATGGGTCATTCACCTGTGGGCCTTAGAGATGGGCCAGGAGTTTGGGCCGGATCTTGATGGGTTCATCCCTGGGGTATCAATATATATATATATACACTTTCATTATTAATAGACTTTTCAGTTGAATATATAATATTACTAATTTAGCAGGTCGCTTCCGCACTTGAAAATCAGTTTAAGTGATTTAGATGTATCTAGTTAGTCAAGAAAAATCATTAACAGTACAACTTATGTTTAAAATAAAATTTTAAAGTATCACTCGTTCTACACACATTTCTGATCCTAATAAAAAGCTAAATGACAAACGCTTGAAACCAATAATAATAGAAAATGAAGAAATATTTGAATGATTTTTGAAACATCAATCCCCATTTACACAACGTATCTATGGAATAATCAACACATTTCAAAGTTTAATTAATTTTGCTAAATATTTAGTTTTATAGTCAAAGTCAATTTTACCATTAAGTCTGGATTGGCCTAAAGGAGGTGTCTTCCATTTCTTCACCCTAACAAGCTTGTTACCTAATGGCACATCGAACTATGCGCTTCTTGCTCTCCGAAATTCCTCAAGATAGGCAAGAGCCCAACGTACCTCAATCGCTTGGTTATGATTCTGGATATTGTGTTTGACTCTACAAAGTTCTTTCCAAGTGGCCCAGACTAGCCTAACAAACAGCTCAGATTCAGATTTTGATACTTGTTCCTTCAAGGATAGACCGCAATAAATAAATTGCAAATTTCTATATTTATTCAAGCATGACCAGAACACAGACATGCTTCACGAATTTTGGTGGTGAAATCTACCCACTCCGAAAGGCGGGGGAGTAGGCAATGAACTGTCCGGGTGCGGCCTCAAGGGATTCAAGTTCGAACTACCTCGATTCAATGGGGATCGGAAGCCCGAAGCTGTCTATGTGGTGGATTTTGATCGGTGAAAACAAAAGCTTGTTACGGCCAAATTTGTGATTGGAGAATCAGAAACAAGTTTCCACTGTCTTATTCTTGACTCATATTTTAAGACCTGATCCGATCAGCCCCAATTAATCAAAGAAACTAAACAGATTAAGAAGTTCGGGTTTTTAATAGGTTATTGCTATGTCAAAATTGGCTTTCATCGTAAAAAAACAAAACTATATATATATTACGTACCAAAAATCGTAAAAAGATAAATATACGTGTTACAATTTCCACTAGAAATATTAAAAAAAATTGACTTGCATTTGTTTATAGTAATAATCCGAACGATTTTAAGAATAGAATAATTTAATTAAATAGATATCGTAATCTAGATATATAGGGAAGGTTTAGTTCAGCATCCACAAAGACATTAAATCCAATGGCTATTAATATCGTTTGAATTCTTTTTTAAATGAGGTCAAATACAAACTCCAAATGTTTGGCCAATAATAAATGTGATCATTCAAAAATAAAGATAAAATTTTAGGGAAATTACTAGTTGGGGGTACTGTCATAATGCTCGATCAATAATCATTCATGCAAATAAATGCAAATATGACTTAGGTCGCTTGTGAAATGGTCTCACGAATCTTTATTTGTGAGACAGGTCGACCTTACTGATATTCACAATAAAAAATAATATTTTTAGTATAAAAAATAATACTTTTTCATTGATAACCAAAATAAGAGATCTGCCTCACAAAATACGACTCATGAGACTGTCTCACACAAGTTTTTGTCTGCAAATATATATATGTTGGTTTCATATGGATACATGCATTTGGATATGAGATATAAATGTTGGATCTGGGTTTTCTACACGCCCAAACGCACCGGAAGTTTTAAAAATTTTAGATCTTGACATTCAAGATGTGTTTTGCTTTGGGCGCTCGTATGATTTAAACATAAACATTCATAGGGAGTTTAAAAGTTATACCTTTGGTGAATAAATCATTGGACACCAACTGATCCGGTATAACAGATCTAGCTCTTGATGAATCCCAACGAACTTTCTTCAAGGGACTCCTTTCTTTCTTCTAATCAGGTCCACGACTGGATTGTTTGATCATCTTCCAAATTGCACTAGAAATATTGGAAGAGATTTAACGAAGGAGAAAATTATTTGAGAGACGGCTCAAAACTTTCTTCAAGAGAAGATGGCCGATTTTTTTTTTCTTTGGGGATGGTGTTCTCGAAAATTTAGTGGTGGGAGGCTAGGGTTTTGACTTCTCAATCCCTATATATAATTATCTCATGACCTAATACATAATTAACATTGATGGGCTTGATTTAATTAATTGGGACTAGTCCAATTAATTTAATTAATTTAATCAAGGTGCATTAAAACTTTAATTATTTATTATATTGGACTTGTACTCCTACAAGCCCATTAAACATATTACCCATCATATTTAATTTATTAATTAATCAACTCAACTTTATAAATTCAACATTTGAATTTATTATTTAAATTATAAATTCAACTACTTGAATTTTCATCACCTCCAAAACTTAATATTTAATAAACCCAACATTTGAGTTTAATAAATTAAATTCTCAAATTTTTATAAATTCAACTCCTTAAATTTATTCTCTCAAAATTTAATTATCATAAATTCAACTCCTTGAATTTACTATAATATAAATTCAACTTCTTGAATTTATTCTCTCAACGGAAACAAACGATCCAGGTGCTTGTGTGACCCTCAATGATTCAGGGATACAGCTAGCCGTGGGTTCACAACTCTTTGTGATTGAGGACATAATCCTTTATTCGGGCTTACCCCAGTTAGCCCTATTCTTTTCACACCTTGATCAAGAATGTCAGAACTCATTTCTGATTGCACCCATCGGATCATGGTAGGAGCGTCTAGTAGCATCGCCCCATGATCCCCTAGGTATCACTGTTAGTGCCTGCAAGAACCAGTCGATTATGATTAACGTACAGTACGGTTCATTCATCTCATATATCCCGATCGAATCTGCAACCATTGGTTCATCGAGGGTTGCATATTAATTCGATCATAATGTGATAACTTTAATAATGGCATCGCGTGTACTATTGGAAAACTCCTTCTCCAACGTACATCTCATACTCTGGCCAGAGATTCCATGCACTATTATTACATCATATCACATAGGATATCCACACCCGCAGATGAGCGGTGAATCCCCGACTACAATGCACTGGCTCCTATATGTGTCGCAACTGTACCCAACATCGCCACCTGATGACTCTCCTGGAGCCGGTAAACGAGTCAAAGCACAGCCCTAGCATATAGAGCCTCAGTGTTGTCTCGGGTCGTAAGGACTAATGGTGTACAATCATAACCACGGACTTATCCTCTCGATGAATGATAACCACTTGGAAAGTTCGAGGGAGAGTTGTTCAGTATAATCATCATATGACTACCCATCTGCATGTTTGGACATCTCTATGCCTTACCAAGAAACGCAGTACATAAATGTCGGGACATCTCTATGCCATTGCTTATTTTCAACATTTCTTTATGATAAATCCTACCTACGACTATATGTATGAATTCATCCCTCGATTAATTCTCAGACCAATCTATATTTCTATATATAGAAATACAGCCTGATTTATTTCTTACATTGTGTAAGTTAATTCTATTTTAAAAGTTTATTAATGTCGCAAAAAGCTTTATTTAACCTTTTTTCCCTATCCTTTGTCAATTACTTAGTGGCACGACTGGTTTTTTTTTGTAAAAATTCACAATTTCCTTCCCTGAATTTGCATATTGTTCATTAATTTTTTCATGCGCTAGCTAATTTCTATTTATGCATTGTTGGATATTTAATAAAATAAATCTATAAATCATGTGATTAAATCTATATATCACAACACGCCAGGAATTCATGTCGAATTATCAGAAAATATAAATAACAGTAAACACGTATCAGAATGCATTGATTGATCTAGCGTCAGAGTTATGGATCTTCCAAGGCAACAGAGAATCGACCACCTTATTCTTGCCTTTGATGGGAGAAGGAGAGAGATCTAGAATATGAGCACCGTATATAATTCTGTGTTGTGTTCTCTGTGCCTTGGCGACCATAACCTTATATAACATTAGCAGTCTTCAACCCATCATAAAAGACCTAATTGGGCTGGGTTCCTACACATAAGGTGGATCATACTAATTTATTTAATACTTTGGAAACCCATAATTAATCAGATCACTTTATTGGGTCCTTTATTAGATAACTTGTCCACAATTAAT
Organism: Primulina tabacum; assembly: GCF_025594145.1. Lineage (NCBI taxonomy): Eukaryota > Viridiplantae > Streptophyta > Magnoliopsida > Lamiales > Gesneriaceae > Primulina > Primulina tabacum. The sequence goes on from NC_134557.1 coordinate 7,461,946, forward strand.
TAAATTATGTGAGCCCACAAAATAATTCCAACATGCATGGCAGGCAAATGGTAAAAATGGGCAATATGAGAGTCCTTGTGTTGTCGATTGTATTACTATTGACCATCGCGACGATGAGCACGAACAGATTTTCCATATTGTAGAAGGTATTTGATAAATTTTATGTTTCACTTTATTTAGGTGAGCACCGTAACAAGAGAACATGTAAATTTGATGCGCAAGGCAGTTCACGATGTAAGTTTCCCATCCCATGCCTTTAAAATATAATCTCCTTACATTTTTAATTAGTTTTTAACATTCTTTACATATACATAGTTGTTTTACATATTTAATTTTTTGGGGAAAAAAAATTGGACAGTAGGCGCAAACTAATGCTAGGCCAATTCAACAACTAAACAAGAGTACAGTGAAACTCTACAGACCAAGACATAACGAGATGAAATGATGTTCCTTGAATTTAATTATATTTGCATCATCTTTCAATAAATGGGATGGGTTCTTATAAAATCTTGTCTTGTGTTGAATGTGTAATGAACCGAGTAAAATATTACCAAAACATTTTGTTTTGATGATTAATGTTGCTACAAATAAGTGTTGATTTTCCGTATAAATTACCACATGTGTAGGGGTGTTCAAATTTCAGAAAAAAAAAACCGACAAAACCGAAAAGTTCAGTTTTTTTTAAGTTATTTGACCTGATTCGATTTTGAGTTTATAGAAATTCAGTTTTAAAAAATGAAATATTTTAAAATTATTTAGTTTTGCTATATGGCACCCAAACATGCCTTAAGCCTAGAACTTAAAATACGTGAATAAATAATGTTTTGAGTTTTTGAGAAATAAGATTTATTATTCTCTATTTCTCACATTTATCTTCTCTGTTTATCTCAATTTTTTCCACTTTTCCTCTTCCTTTTTCAATCAAAATTCAAGAACTAATGCACACCACACAGCTTACTCAAGAAAAAGAAGACCTAGTGCTGCTTCACACTTTTTTGTTTTACTTGTTGATATATTTCTTATTTTATATTTGTTCGCACTTTCTAGGCAGTTTTATAAATGTGTTTTTCATTATTCAAATTGAGTATTTTATTTTATTTTCTTCACTTCTTCCAAATTTATAAAATTTTATTTTTCTAAAGATTTTTTTTATTTTTTTCAAATAATTCAATAATAATTAGTATTGTTTAAATAATATTAACTAATTAGTATTTTAAAGCACCAAAATTTTAATTCAATAAAAAAATTCTAGGACAGAAAAAACCGAAGCGAAAATACCGAACCATATTTTTATTCTTATATTTATTGTCATAATCATACAATGAAACTAAAATTTAAAGACTTGTCATGTTGAGATTCACATTTTGTTCATATTTTTATAATTTATATGAAAAAATTAGTTGAAATGTGAATAATAAATTTATCAAATAAATAAAAAAAATTGGCTTATAAAGATACTTAATATGGAGAATTAAATAATTATTATTATGAAAATACATACGAAAATATAATATGAAGGATTTTTTCATAGACTGGTTTAGATTACGTTAATTTATCACTGGCTTATCTGAGAAACGTCTTTCTGTCTAGAAATTGGGTATTTAAAGGTCGGACCTTAGTCCTATCTATTTTTCATGTGAGCATTATTGTAAAGTGTTGATTGCGTTATTACATAATTATTATATAAAAATTAAGTAAAGCCAAAATTATGTTCAATGATCCCTTGTAATTTTAAATAATTAATATTTAGCCATAACATCCTTATTTATACTAATTATACATTGAATTGGTTGAGGATGGCTTGAAGGACATTTATTATCGTAAACTATTAAGACCATAAATATTTATATATTTGTGATTTAATGTCTTAATGATTAGTATAATTTTAATTTATTAAAGAATATACATATCATTTCTAATTGAGTTAAAATTCTACAATAAATTTTTGAATAACATTTAATTATAACATTAATAAATTACATAAAAATAATAATTTTGTAATTATTAATCATTTCATCGTATTTGATTGATTTTGCTAAAAATATTTAGTAATGAATAATTATAGAGAATAATATTTATGCATAAAGAATTTAATGTTCCAGTGATTCATATGATTAATTAATTGAAGAATAGCTGCAACGTCTTCGGTTGAATTAACATGTTAAGATCAAGCGTTTACTAATAAGCCAATAACTATGGTTGTTAATTAAGACACAATTTTATTTTCTTATACTCGTGGCAGTACACAGTTCACTTACTTGGGTGCTAATAGGTCGGGCTGTTAGGCCATCTCATATTCCTTATAGAACAGTCTTACCATTTTCTTACCATTGTTCATGTCCTTAGCAGAGACAATATTACCCGTTAATATCTGAAGTCACTCTTTTACGACCCATTTAACCAATCAGATCGAGTGACTCAAAGTCAGCAGCTTGATGCACGAGAAATTCTCAGGAGATCACTCATCTCAATGTTCTCACTCATACATGCTTAATCCCAAAATCCCCCATATGTTTCTCTAGAGACTTGAACTCATGATCTCTCTTTGATATCAATTGTTTGGATCGAATTCTAACCACGAAACCAAAATATATAGCTTTTAGCCAATGCAAAAATCTCAAAATCAAAAGACCAGAAATCAGCAGACAATAAAAATAAATGAAATTCAGAAAGCAATTGCATAGAGATTTGTACAGGGAAGTTTGCAGGATAAATATTTTATATGTCTCTCTTAAAATAAGAAATATATCAACAAAAAACAATAAAAAATATGTGTGAAGCAGCACTAGGTCTTCTTTTTCTTGAGTAAGCTGTGTGGTGTGCATTAGTTCTTGAATTTTAATTGAAAAAGGAAGAGGAAAAGTGGAAAAAATTGAGATAAACAGAGAAGATAAATATGAGGAATAGAGAATAATAAATCTTATTTCTCAAAAACTCAAAATATTATTTATTCACGTATTTTAAGTTCTAGGCTTAAGGCATGTTTGGGTGCTATAGAGCAAAACTAAATGATTTTAAAATATTCCGAATTTCTATAAACTCAAAATCGAATCAGGTCAAATAACTTGAAAAAAAAACCGAACTTTTCGGTTTTGTCGAAGTTTTTCTGAAATTTGAACACCCCTACATATACAAACATGTAATTCATACGAAAAAACAACATTTATTTGTAGCAACATTAATCATCAAAACAGAAGGTTTTGGTAATATTTTACTCGGTTCATTACATTCAACACGAGACAAGATTTTACAAGAACCCGTCCCATTTATTGAAAGACGATGCAAATATAATTAAATTAAAGGAACTTCATTTCATCTCGTTATGTCTTGGTCTGTAGAGTTTCACTGTACGCTTGTTTAGTTGTTGTATTGGCCTAGCATTAGTTTGCGCTTCCTGTCCAAATTTTTTTCTCCAAAAAATTAAATATGTAAAACAACTATGTATCTGTAAAAAATGTTAAAAACTAATTAAAAATGTAACGAGATTATATTTTAAAGGCATGGATGGGAAACTTACGTCATGAACTGCCTTGCGCATCAAATTTACCTGTTCTCTTGTTACGGTACTCACCTAAATAAAGTGAAACATAAAATTTATCAAACACCTTCTACAATTTGGAAAATAACTACATAATCAATACATACATACATACATACATATATACATATATAATTTTGATATTTTGTCCAACAACATTACTCGTATTTTTTATCTACCTAGATGTATATGCATATATATGTGTGTGTTGTGTGTGTGTATGTATGTGTGTGTGTATAGACACACACGCATACCTTTGCAATTATTGTCCATGTAACATCCTCGGTGCAAGGAGGGGTCGTGAGTGAACCCACGTATCTATAATACTCTCTGCTCCCAAATTCTATAACTTTTGGATCCATAACACCAAGGCTTCTTTCGATTTCTCCAGTATGAATCATTGCATACAGATCGCGTTCAATCTAAAAAATATAGTTAGATTAAATAATTACTCATTTAAAAAAACCACAAACAGTTTTACAACCATACAAATGAAAACAACAAGTCTCGTAGTACAGCATAACCAAAAAAACCAGTTTATTATTCACAATCAATAATATAATTGTCTTTATATATATACCAAAAATCAAAATATAAACATATTATCATCTTAAATTTCGAATTTCATGGATAATTGTTTACAAAGATTTAATTATCTCACACGACTTTAGATAATCTTGAAAATCTTTAAAAAAAAAATCTTGGATAACCTAGAACATCAAGTTAAAAATTTGCGGTCTGTGCAACTTGGATCTCCAAAGGCTAGGTTTGAATTTGTACACAAGAATTTTGGTTAAAAAACTAAATAATTAATTTATCAAATCTAAACAATCATCCAAAGCATCGAAGTTACTGTGGGAAAAATGGTGGCGTCAGCGGCAGATTAATATGAGAAAGCAAGTTAAAGAATTTTAATATTAGTGCTCATTACCCGACTCATGCCTATTTAATTTTAGCCAAACCCGACCCAAATGAGATTGGGTCCAAGTCGAGTACTAGACCGATTGTCATATCTATGTGTTCCTGACGTATCATAATTCCACACATGAGAATGTCATTTTTTTTTAAAAAAATAATGTTTAACCAATGCTATTTTGCTCAAAGACAAAAATTTGTGTGAGACGGTCTCACATGTCGTATTTTGTGAGACGGATCTCTTATTTAGGTCATCCATGAAAAAATATTAATTTTTATGCTAATACTATTATTTTTTATTGTGAATATCGTTAGGGCCTAGGGTTAACCCGTCTCACAGATAAATATTCGTGAGACCGTCTCACAAGAGACCTACTTTAGCTCAATAACCTTTGGATAATTGGCAAAATAATCTTGATCAATTTTTTTTTAAAAAAAATAATAACTATATGAATACACCCAGATACGGATTATTTTTCAAAAAGTTAGTTTGACCGATATTATTTTTAAAATTTTCCCTATATAATTTGTGCATACCATTGACAAAAAGGAGTCGGGCCGTCCGATTTCGTACAGGATTCCAATTACAGCTATGCGATTGTCCTCACTTTGATGTACCAAATGAGCTTCCATCTCAAACCTGTCAATTATGAACTTGACGTTGCAATTAAAAAAATTGGAGATATATGAACCCTAATCTAATTACTGTAAATAAAATCACAAGTTAAATTTTAAAACACCTCCTGCCATCGAGAGTGTGTTCAGAAGGTGAGTGCCAATGAATTTGCTTCAGCTCGAACATAGTTTCCTTTATTTGGATAAAACCCGCTCTATCCCATCTTACCTGTTCTCGAAATAAAAATAATAATAATAACAACAACAATAATAGGTTAATGTCCGAATATTAATCAAAATCTGATGAAACTGAAAATCAAAGACTTGCATTAACAAGTTTACTGCTAAAACTCAGTTTCAACTGAAATAGACGATCCATTATGCATATGTTACCGTCATGTCATGTCCTCTGTCGACAAGGGTGGCAGCTGAGTTTTTGTAATATCTGTGGAGTCTCCCCAAATCTGGCGATATTTCCACTGTTTCGTTCAGTATATCAATCGGAGATTGCTTTTTCCCAGTACTGCATATTGCCCATTCTGGACGAAGGCTTCCCCAATGCGATGGCCCTTTCTCACTATTTTCGTCGTAACTAAACTCCTTTTGATCATCTAAAAGTGTATGTAAATAATAAAAAATATATATAATTTCTATCACTTTATTTGGCCCCGATCGTAGTTGATAAATCGGAAAAAAAATGCCAATATACATCAAATTGCGCATGTCTTGATTCGACGAACTTACCGAATTCTTGAGCTCTTGTGAAGCATGCAGATGAAAGAACAAGAATAATAAAAAAAGAATCAAAAAGAGTTTTGTGTTGGATCCCCAGCTTCATTTTTCTTTTTTCTTTTTTTTTTTTGTTTCGTGAATATCTATCAAATGCAGCATTGGCTACTTATAGGACAAATTCTATGATTATAGGGGCGTAGCTTCACTAGGGGTTAGGGTGAGCTTTAGCCCAACCTAATCTCGGGATTAATATGTATATATAGTTATGTGTTTTAGGAATTTTAGTCACTGAGCAAAATTTTTATACATGAATTTCTATGAGTTTTAAATAATCTAGCATTTGAGCTTATTCGATATCTATATGGATATCTTAATTTATATATTTACTCATTCTAATTCTACATTTTATATATATATATATATATATATTTGTGTTGTTCTGATTATAAATATGTATTTACATAAATATATTGAATAAACTAAAAAAATATAAATACTAAATAATAATAAAATTAAGTGATAGTTATTAGAGTACAAATTGTATAACTAAATTATTTGAATGAATAATGTCATATGTACATTCAATTTTTTTTACTTACTTTACTATGAATTTATTTTAAAATTTCATTATTATAAATGATATTTATCATATATCTTGATATATTAAATTCTTAAGATGATTTTTAAAACTTATCTAGTTCATATTATACAAAATATAACAAAAAAAATTAAAAAATACATTAAATAATATTTACATTTTCAATATCCAGCCCATCCTATTTTAAAATCAATATAATTAATAATAATATTCAATGAATGCGCGCGTCATGGTCGGGAAGCTTTATTTTTTGGAGTTTCTTTTCGAATAAATTGAAATTTAAAAGTTAGGCTGGTGGTACCATCTTCTTATTCTTTTTTTTTTTTTGGAACTGTTCTGTTCAATAATGTTGCATAACAGTTCTGGATTTAAACATTGATATAAATAAATTATTATTTTTTAAGGAAATTATATGAAAAATTGATGTATAAGGTGGATTTATCACTTTCTTTTTCTTTTTTGAAAAATACAGGCTTCTCTTATTAAGTATGTATTTTTACTGTTTACCATATTACAATACACATCGTCAATTTTTTGCTTTCATTGTCAAAGCAAACATTAAAAATTACATGAGAAACGAATATTTATATGAATTCAATTACTTATTCTAGTATAAAATTTGTCCGATAAATATATTAATAATATAAATTTAGATTAATATAATATTCAATAATTTGGAATGTTTGTTCAAAATGAAAAAAACGTTTCCATAACTTTTCGTTTGAAAAATGTTTAATAAACATAACTGTCTGTCTTATTCCGTGGTCATATACGATGCATGCATTTGATGGAATTGACAGCTGAACCGCCTCGTAATAACACTAAAACGTGAAAATATTATTGTAGCCTAAAGGGGAGTTGGTAAAATTTGAGTTAGCGTATAATGATAATTCTTGACGTAGCATGTTCGATTCTTATCTGAAACATATTTTTATCTCTTTGGGGGTCGGTGTTCGATGTCTTCTCTCTCGGATTTCTGTCTACTCGTTCACATCCCTCGATTTACATTTTCATTTGAGTCAAGAAACTTCTCATTGATATAAAAAGGTTTATCATCATTTGTAAATCTTTTGAACTAAGTGAAAACAATAAAGTAATGATTGGTTTTAAAATATATTATCGATTGATTTATATTTGTTTGTTGGTTTGAACATATAAAATCAAATATAGTATGGTAAAATATTATAAATAAATACTTATTACAATGAATACTAACATTTCTCTTTCTTACATTAAAAATTAAAATAAAATCTTTACTACAATCAAATTTCAGCTTCCCTTACGTACAAGTTTTAAAATATTACTTACGTTAAATTATATATAAAATAAAACCATTCTTGCAATCAACAATAAAATTCTAGAAACCAAGATAAAGACGAAAACTCACGCTAAAAAATAAAGATATCAAGGAATAAACCATTGGAATATGATATTTTTTATTTATTATACTATTAGCATAAGTGACACCTTTTAAAATTATATTTAATGTTTAAAAATGGATTATTAAATTTATGATATTCATTTCCTTTTGCCTTTATTTTTTCATTTATAAGTTTTGATTTAGTGTATTTAGTCTATGGTAATTTAATTGATTTCAATACACATAAAATAGGTATTTTTGTCAAGATTATAGGGTGAGTTTTTAAGATAAATTTTAATTTTTGGGGGGTTTTTTGTACGTAAATTCTTTATAATAGATTTTAGGTGTTTTTCCTAAGTTCTCTTACCATATATATATATATATATATAATTTATCTAAACGGCAAGTAAGATTTCATTGTCTAAAACAAAATATTAATGTTTTCCTTTGGAGTTGTGGAAATATCTCTAATAAATTATTATTTCGTAATCAATGCATTTTGAAATTAATATTTGATCCCAGAATTAATTATTAATGTACTTTTAACGTAGACTTGACTTTTAGACTGCTGATCTTATTTGGATTAATATAATATAGATATACATAACTTACTATTATATCTATTTTGAAATCTTAAATATTAAAAACAGATTTGATATATTAATAAGTATTTTAGAAAATTGAAAAAATATCCAAATATTGATGGTGGTTATCTATATATATATATATATGTGGGTATTTAATGAAGAAAACATATAGAAGCACACCAATAGATTAAAATGGTTATTCCGTGGTCCTCTTCCTTTATAATACTATAGTAATAGATAACTTGGGTGTGCTGTTCTTGTAAAATAAAAATAAACGTGGATTAAAAAATGACAACATGTGAAAAAATGGATTTCACTGATTAATTTCTTTTTTAAAAAAATTCCTTAAAAGTAATGTTTTAATTTTTAAAAAAAAAACAATAACATCCTCTCTATTTGATATGTTGCACGTCTACCTTGCACATTTATGTGACAACCAGGGGCGGAGGCATGTACTTGTTTACCTGGGCTAAAGCCCGGGTGGCCCTATTTTTTTTTTAAAAAGGTATATATAAATTTTGTATAATTTTGGAATAATATGATATTTGCCCGGGTAGATCAATTTAAAATATTAAAAGATACTAAAGTTTAAAATTTCAACCCGGGCAGAGTAATATTTCTGGCTCCACCCTGATGACAACCGATGGAGTGATACTTATTTATTAGATATATAATTTTGATATGTTTTATTGCATCGTTAGGATCACAGACAACAATTGTGAAGAGAATTGAACAGAAAATTTATTAAACATATTATGGTTAAAGTTGAGATGTACAGAAGCTCAGCCGGATTCTTCAAGCTGATAGGAAGAAAACAACGAAACAACCTTGGAACAAAGGCAAGAGATTAGAGAGAATGGGCAAGTACTGTTCGAAGAGAAAGTGGCTCTTGAACTGAGCAGAAATCTGTCCTAACTAAGAGATAAATTCGAGCAAGGATCGGAGCTGCCTTATTTTCGAGCTGGTAGTGTCCATTTTCGTGCAGCATTCCCGGTAGCAAAAACAGACCTTTTTCAAAAACCAACAGAAATTTATTAAACATATTATGGTAAGTTTGATTTCTCTTTTTAACTCGTGTAATTTACGGTATCAAACTGTGATAAGTGCTACTTTTGCACTTATATTGTGATATGAATTTACTTCAATTATGTTAGTTTTGGAGTAGTGACAATCTTGTTGATGGTAAGTGGGAAATGTCTCACATTGAAAAATGAACATAGCATTGGTGAGCTTCTATTGATTTACACTTTGTGAAAGTGTAAGAAAGATTGGTCAAGAGGTTCTCTCGCGTATGCCGGCGCAGGGGGCCCAAATCATGAGCCCGATTTGCAGTGGAAAAATGATTGACTTGTGTGCAAGCGTATGAGCGCAACCTGGGTGGGTCAAATGTCGGGCCGATCAAGGCAAAATTTTCCACCAAGGTTCAACTGGCTTTTGTTATTATTTTTTTGGGAAATTCAATTATGAATGACCTTCTATCTGCCTAACTCTCCATATGGCCTGCATGATTGTTGGTGCATTAACGAATCTGTTTTAAGGACACTGTATTACATACAGGCTTTGGTTTTTTTTAAGCATTGTACTACTGTTTTGCTCACCATACTGGTTCGCTGGTTTTTTCATAACTTTCTATCATGTTTCTTCCATATATTTTGTGTAACATGTTATGTATTTTTTGTGTTTGTTTTGTTGTTTGTACAAATCAAGGTAACAATCAAGTGACGTGACATTTTTTCGGATAAAAAGAGGACAAGAGCATAAACATGAAAAGCATGGAGCAAATGAAGGAGTTTTGGTTGAGCGACAAGCGCCTATCTATAGGTGCCTCAACGCCCGATGTTGTAGAGGAAGAAAAATATTAGAAACATGCACCTAAGCATCAGATATTGATAAGTACAAATTTTGCACTTGATTTATGATTAGAATCCAAATGAATCACGCTGGTTTATGACAAAATTATGCGTGGTTTTTGTTTGTTTTGTGTTTGCAGGGATATGATCAACTGTGACGTGATGATATGTTGCCAAGAGAAGGAAAAGACTAAAGAAGATAAGGATTGGAAGAATTTGAAGAGTTTGAGCATGCCAAAATTGTGAAGAAGTAGAGTAATAGTCACTTGATCCGGCACCTCAGCGCCTGCATTGAAGAAACAAGGACGAAGCACCACGGGACATGCGACTAAGTGTCGAGCACATGGCGCTTTAGCGTCTGACATTGAGACACGATAAGAAATTATGCAAGCAGGAGGTGCCCGTGTGCCACTCACTCAGCGCCGACACTCCTGTGCGAAAAAGACTAGAATCCTGGCCTACGAGACCAGTGAATATTTTTAAAAAGAGATATAATCAAAACTTGAGGGAGGGGAAGAGAAGAAGACACTGAACACACAACACGAGCAGAAATCACGAGATCGATCAAGGGAATCACACGAGAAAGAATTGGAGAGCAGAGAACTTGGAACAAAGACGAAGACGTAGAATCCGGGGATGGAGAAGCAACTTTGGCTTCGTCACTATCGTTCTTTTCTTCTTAAATTCTTATATTAATGTTTAGATTTACAAACATGCCTTGATTTTATTCTTTTGCATGATGAACTGATTTTTATTCGAGTGGAATGACGTAGTTTGATTTTAAACGATGTTTACAAGTTATTTATTTACATGATTGAATTCTTATATGTGTTTTTTTTTATATTTAATGCCTTCAATTTATTCACCATAAATTAATTGATATAATTATCACAATTTATCACTTGAGAGAGGTGATTAAGGTTAATATCACAAAAAATACACCGTTGGGTATTTATATCATCAGGAAGGCATATAACTCTGTCGGAGTGTAGGTAAGAACGATCGTTTACATACTTCATTTAAGTTTACATTTTTAAAAATAATTTTAAAGTCAACACTAAATGGAATATTTTATTTATCACCCGAGAACGAGAAATAAAAATAATTAAGTGTTTTTGGCTATTAAATATGTTGAATTCATGCATATAAATTCAATCGGAAGTAAATGACGTGTAAACTAAGTGAAATTAAATCTCTAGATATTTTCTCTCATCAAATTTGCATTAATTGTATGTGTTTGCGGCTTACTTGTTCTTAGTTAATTGATAAAAAAGCCATTACTGAACTATATATAAATTTCAGATTATTTTAATTACAATACTTGATATAATTCTTGAATAAACACTCCTCATAAGAACTATATTTTACTAATCATATATTAAAACTTGACACTGTGAACGAAAACTACACGATAAATATGCAGCGCCCGTGCTTCAACAAAAGGCGCCTCAGTGTCTCATCCTCACAGAATCAGTTCCGAGAAAGAATAGCATGCGCCTCAGCCACTAAAGTCAGGCTAAAATAGAACTAAAATAGAACTGTTCGAGTTTTGAAAAGAAAAAACACACACTCTGGGGGTTTTCAGAGGATTTGGGCAGTTTTTCAGAGGATTTGGGCAGTTTTTAAGGGATATTAAGCAGATATCATGGAACACATGGAAGGAACGAGAGCAAACACAACATAACAAAAACCGTGAGATGAGAGAGGACCAAGCAGAAGATTTTGGGAGCAAATGAGCCATGGTACGAAAAAGAAGAACCCGGAATTCGGGGATGGATAAGCATATTTTGACTTCATTTATATTCTTCTCTTCTTCTAAGATTGAAAATATGACTTGTTTTTCTTTCCTTTTCATTATGATTTAATTTTATTTTCTAGAAGAACGACGCGACGCAGGTTAGTTGAAATTATGTTTATGACTTTTTGATTTATATGATTAATTTCCTCTTCATTTATCAGTGTTATCAAGTTTTAAATGCATTCAATTTACTGTCTACAGATTATGTGATAAAATAAGTGAGATATATCACTTGGGAGAGGAAATCCAAACTAAGATCATATGAAACATATCGTAGGTATTTATACAGTTATACAGACGTATAACCACATCGAAGACTGTATAAGAAAAATCATTTACACATATATTTTGATGTTATCTTCATATAGGAATATCAGAATTGATATTCGATGATAAATTTTATTTATTACTTGATTAAGAGAATATAAATAACTAAGTGATTTTGGCTAATAAACAAGATGAATTTACGATTATAAACATCATTAAGAATTAAATATAGTGGATAATCAAGTGAAATCAAACATCTAAATTTTTTTCTCATTAAATTATTGTTATTTACTTGTTTGACAGTAGATGCCTTTTAAATAATTAATCCAACCCGTTATTGAATTCCTAAATAAAGTTAACATTAATATTTTTATTACAGTACTTGATATACTTTTAAATATTAAACTCTTCGTGTGAACGATACTTTATTCATCATATTAAAACTTGAAATCGTGAGCTTACGAGTGAAAATCATGAAACAAATTGTTTCAGAGTCCAGCTGTTTTTTTTTTTTTGGATTAGCAGGTTTCGAATACCGGAATACGATAGGAACAATATGTTTTTTTAAAAAAAATATCAAAGTCATTTTGCTAACTATTTTCATATTAATATATGATATTTATATATAAATTAACTTATTATATATATAAATTAACTTATTATATTAAGTTCAAGCCCACCTCAACTTTAATTTCTGGATCCGTCCCTGCAAATATGTATAATCAGTTAAGAAATATACATTAATAGAAAGCCAGCTCAAGTTTAAAAAAAAATTAAAAGTTTATTAATCTACTCTAAAAACTATCTTCGATCCTGATAGATTAATAATATAAAAATAAATTGTAATTGACTAAATTTATTTCTGATACATATGTAGTAAATAAACCATCGTTGCAGATTGGAAAAAAAAAATAAAATCAAGCAAAATAACGACAGATTTAATTTGCCATTGATTTCAAGATCTTTGCTTCTTTTTTTGTTCGAACATAAAATCAGAGATGGAAAATACAAGATTGAACTTCATGAAGTTATCGATCATTATTTATGGATACAATGAAACGTGCAGTGTGAACGTTCTAGCGAAATTATTGGTGGGGTTACTGTCATGCATAATGCTCACTAACGTCTATTCATGCGAGGATTTTATTTTTGCAGTGGAATTAATAATTTAAATTTGAGAGTTGGATTTGATTGATGAATTTTACTTTATTTTTATTATTTTACGATGATTTGAAATCCATTATATCAATTCATAAGAGTTGAAAATAAAGAGGAACGATTTCAAATAAATAAAATTTTGGTTATATACATGAAAAATATTATGAATTTATATCATTGTATTCGAAATCGTTGAAATCCTCTTATTCTTTGTTCAAAGATTTCAATAAAATCCCCGTCCGATTATATTATATATCAAAGTTAAACTCGTTACTATTTTTATTCTCCATAATTTTGTCATTTCAAACACGGGTTTCAAATCCATGAGATTAGTGAAGGTTATATAAGGAAAAAGGAAACTCCATTGATACACAAAAGTAGATTTAGAGTACACGTATAAGAATTCCAAAATGGATGGATGAAGGAGAGACTTACAGAGGAAGAATACAGAATGAGCATTATTTATATGCTATCTACAGTTGACCAATATAACCTTCACTGATCGAATAAGATCTCTAATTTTTAATCAAGTAACAAATAATACAAATTAAATGGACAAATATAATTTTTTCTTTAAATTATATTAATTACATATGATTAAAAAATTATAGTCAAAATAATATTATATATAAATATATGCGTACACAGTACAACATTTGACATAATGTGTGATGAGGCAAAAATAGCAGGGTTTTCACTGTAGCCTTTTGACTTTAGACAAAATTCATCCACTAGGATTGTGCGAGGGAACTATTTATTCGTTCAATTATGAAACAAAATTTAATTTTAAACACGGAAACTCTTCATTCTCAAGAATTAATTTTATTAGAAGGGTGTTTTATTTGAGTCATTTATAAAAAAATATATTACTTTTAATGTAAATATGAGTAACATTGATCAATCTCACATATAAATATTCATGAGACTGTTGCACAAAAAATTTACTCTAATTTGAAATGCAAACAAAGTTCCCTAATAACTATGTATTTGTGAATGGTTTGCGAATTAAATTATAAAGATATATAATTAATTTTATTAGATACTTAACTATTTTAAATGATACAATTTGAGCTCTAGCTAATTTCTATTATTCGATTGCATAGTTTACGTTCACTCGGATTGTTTTTTGCATTTTGGAATTAATCATCATATGAATGCATGAATATTGGAATTAGTCATAATTCTGATAATTGTGGCAACTGCTGCTGTTGCACCTCCCACTTGATCTTGCCTCATTTAGTGGATATAAATAGACCCCATCAACAATTTTTAAGAAAAATCCTACCTACTATATATATGAATTCATCCCTTCATAATTCTCAGAGCAATCAAAATTCTATATAGAGAGGGAGCCTGCAGATTTCTTTCTTCCAGTCTGTAAGTTAATTCTCTCTTTAAAAGCTTCATTATACTTGTAGTCTGTAGATGGACATATCGAGCAAAGAAATGAGCGAAAACGCGCATGCACACACACTTCTTAGGTTATAAACTCGAGAAAAATATCATCTCAAATAGCTTGTTTATGGGATGGTGTAACGTCTTGAGTTTATAAGTTACTATTTATTAGCTTAATATTTCAATGCGGGATATTATAACATTACCGACCTTTTGAGAAGCCGACGTCTGTGGCGGCCCACTTTAGATGTCTTTCATCCACTTTTCAGTACTCAGTGTATGTATCATGTACCTTAATGCAGTATATAATTTTTTTTATCGACAGTGATATGATGGTAGCCCTTTTCTAAGTCGCTCCTTCCACTATGCCAACTTTCAACGAGCGTACCAATTTTAAGTTATAAACCTAATAAGAATATCATCCCAAAAGTCGTCTATTAATAGGTGTTGTAACATCTTGAGTTATAAACTACTATTTATTAGTTTCGTTGGATATTGTAACACACACCAATCATTTTTTAAAAAGATCAAATTCTCCATATTATAATTTCACGATCTCTTCGTTTATATATATTAGACGTATTTGTTTAATTTCTAAACTACAGTAAGCTATCATTCATCATTAAAACGGTATGAATTAATTATCAGGAAAAGAGGGATCGAACCAGTCAGCAGTCCATGAGAAAATTCTCACATTTTATGTTTAATAATTTCTCAAAAAAGTTTATTTCTTATATCTTACAACTTCCATTATTTAATAGAACGAGACTTGTTCTTTCATTCCTTTTTTAAAATAAATAAAATTCACGAGCCCACGCTTTGCATGCATGTCCCTTTATTTTCTCATGCAAACTAGGGGTGTTCATCGGTCGGTTCGGTTATGTTTTCGGTTTTTTATTTCGGTTTTTTCGGTTTTCGGTTTTAGAAATATATAATCCGATATCCGAACCATTTTTCTTCGGTTCGGTTCGGTTTTCTACCAGAACGCTTCGGTTATTTCGGTCGGTTAATTCGGTTTTAATATAATTATTTAAATTAATAATATAAATATATTGTAAAATATAATATGTTAACTTTTTACATGTTTTTTTAGTGAAATATTTAAATATAATGTCTAAATTAATTAAACAAACAAAATATTGTCTAAATTAATTAAACAAACGACAATCACCTAAAAATTGTTCAAAATAGTTCTTCGTTCACTGAATATCATATCAAAATATATAATATCAATAAAAATATAAAAAATTTATTAATTTATTGAAATTTCGGTTATTTCGGTTTTGACATATATAATCCGAAACCGAACCAAATAAACTTCGGTTTTAACATTTATATCCGAATTACTAAATTCGGCTTTCGGTTCAGTTCCATTTTTGGTTTTTTCGGTTTGGATTTTCGGTTTTTTCGGTTTTATCCGAAGTTTGAAAACCCCTAATGCAAACAACACCAATTTCTATGTATATGGTATGTGTACAGGAAAAATGGGCGGCAAGAATAAGATGAGAGTCCCTGTGTTGTTGATTGTGTTGCTATTGATCCTCACAATGGTCGAAGGAAGCAGGGTAGCCATGTTTGCTGAGAAGCACGATAAAATGGACAAGCTGGATGGTTTTGAAGAAGATGGCAGTTTAAGTGGTTCCGATGGGGATAATCACCATTACTACTCCATACCCGATTTCAATCGCCATAATAATAATGATCAAGGCGATAGGAGTCCTGGAAAAGTCTAATTAATCACTATAAATAATTAACTTATATATATATATATATATATATATATATGTATGTGTTTGTAAGCTCGTGGTAATTTAAATTTCAGTATAGTCGGTTGCTGTTTATATGTATGAATAAAAGAGTTACTGTAAATATGGAAAGACAAATAATGGTATATGTTACTAATTATTATGTAGGTGTGGTTACTAAGTGATATTTATGAATAATAATGTATTTTTATGAGTTTTTATAATGTTTAATCTGATTTTATATTTATTGACCAACCAAACAGTGTAAAATTGAAGTCATTAAAACTGTAAAACACTTGAAATTTATGTCTCAGACTACTATATATATCGAAAGGGGTTAATAACATTTGTGGCGTTGTAACTTGCCTGTTTTTCATTTTTGTTTTTATTATCGGTCATTTTATATTCTTGGTCCAGATTTCCATTTTTTATGTCATTATTAGTTGAAGTGCTGACATAACTCGGAAAATGATTACGTGACATCGAAAAAGATAACTTAACAACGAAAATTATAGAACCACATCGCTGACGCATTTGCACGTCTTCATGTTGAAAAAAGATTAAAATTGAAACAGGAGTTCGTAAAACTAAAATCCTGAAATAACTGATAACCAAAAATAAAATAAAAAATATGCAAGTTATTTGACAAAAAATGTAATTTCCCTGTCATATCATGACCTCATTCCTAATTTATGGATTTTAACTATGATCTATCTAATTATGATATTAAAAAAGGACGATATTTATCTAAATTAAAATTCCAATATTTTCCAAGTTTTTATTCATTTGTAGCAATACGTATTTTATTTCATGACAGTTTTTAATGCATATATGCAAAATTAGGTCATTGACCGCGTATTATCAACTACCCCAAGTCCTCGTTCATCGGCTTCAGCCCCAGAGCCTTACACACGGGGTCGGACCCAGGGGCGGAGCCACGTGCTCCTTTAAGCCCGAGTGGTCCAATTTTTTTAAAAAAATATATATGTAAATTTTGTATAATTTTGGAATAATATGATATGATATTAGTTCGGGTGGATCAATTTAAAATATTAAAATATTCTATAATTTAAAATTCCAGCCCGAGCAGAGCCATATTTCTGGCTCCGCCACTGGTCGGACCCGTATGCTATATATTGTTCCGATACGGCGGCTGGTACAAATGTTCGGCGTTGCAACCGTTCCTGGAGTCACCTTCATCCACCATATTCGCCGTCGTGCTCCGCCCATTATTTGTTTGTCTTGATTATTAGTTATTAAGCATATAATAATATATTTTACTTGGTTTTTACGTGATAATCTTACGTGGATTATTATATCCGATAAAAAGTACACCTAAATTTGATAACAAAGACAACATGAACTGATTTGGATTAATTTTATATTTGCTTGTCATTTTAACAATGATGGTTCAATGTCTCGTAAGACTGTCTCACAAGATACGTACTCTTTGGTTAATTAAAGTTGGATATGACGCTCATAATTATGAACAAATATTTTTGAAATAAAACATTCACTCTTTTTGAACCTGAAGTCGTTTTGGTAGGGTTGAGTATTGTTCATAATATCATGTTTGACTAGTTTTCAGGGTAATCAAATTAATACAAAGATTGTCTGAAATCTATGCTATAAATTCAATTTTTGTTCACAACTGACAAATGTCGATAACTCAAATAAAATATATATTTCACAAAATTAATTTATAAAACCGTCTTACAAATATTTTTTTTGTGATGTATCGTGCTATCGGGGATTCACGATTTTGGAGGGCGTAGAATTCATCTTTAGAGGGCAAATCTCAGTCGTGGTCGGTGGAAAAGCGAGACATTCAACTAATCATATTGTTCCACAGATTAATGGGTGGAGAGAAAGGACCAACGGTGTAGTGGACGCGTGCAATGTGCATATGTCAGGTCACGTTCTGAGTCCGGATTTGTGTTTCTGTGACTTTACGATATTTCTATAACAACTATTTCGTATTCATTCTTACTTTAAGGTACAGTTTGATTCAATTACTTGTAAGTACTACTATAAATAGTCCTATCATATCACTTGTTTTGTACAAGTATTATTTATCTTGATCAATCAAATTATTAATTATTTATTTCACATCAATCAAATTCGTAATAATTTATCTCACATAAATCAAATCAATAATATAAAATTACAATATTACCATTAATAAATAATATTATTAATATTCTATTAATATTTTCAACAATGACAAAATGGTAATATCATATTATCTCAAATTTAATCAATCAAATCAAACATTATATTAACTATCATTTTATATTTATTTTATTATTACAAAATATTACTTATCTCCCTATTATATATCTCATACCATGAACCAAACGATAACTAAGAAAATAATTAACCTAAGTTGCTATATAAATCTATTGTAATCAATAATAAACTCATTTTAAATATTTATTTTTTTAGAGACAACAGATATCACACATCAAAGAGTTTGACATGTTAATTAGTTTTTTGCTTTTTTCCTAAATCAAACATTTAGAAAAAAAATGCGTGTTTTTCCTTTTACGAAACTCATCTTCACATGATGTCTAAAATTTAAATCATGTATATTTTTAAAAGAGTCTATTTTTATTTTTTTTAATATTAATAGACAATAATATTCTTCTATTAATATCTTTGTTTTCGGTAAATTTATTTTAATTTATTTGTAATCTTGCTTCCTAAAATAAATTATCTAGAACATTAGTTATTCAAAAAAAAATTTATAGTTAAATTTATAAATATGGAAAATTGCATAAAATAAAATAAAAATATTGATAATTAAACCAACTGTTAATTTTACTTCATTTAATTTACTTTTTATTTTCAAAAAATTCTAATCAAGTGATGCTTTATTCTTATGTTTTTTTTTATATTTTATCCCAACTTTCAAATATCTGAACTGTACAAAATTTTGTTAGAGATAATATACGAAACATATTTGAAAATAGTGAAAGGTAACATTTCCAAAGCCTGATATCATATTGAGTGGAAACTTCTCGAATTCGTCGCTCTCTATAAGCCCTAGTTGCGATTTCTCACTCTCAACTAACACACTACGCCACCTTCCTTATCCACAGCTTCAGCGCCACCAATAACCCACCTAAACCCGTTTTACACTCTCCCTAGAGAATGGCTTCAGCTAATGCCATATCTACCGCCGCGCTCCTCCCTTATCCGTCTAAACGGGTAGCTTTTTCTTGAGTTTTGTCTTAGATTTTCTTTCTTTACTCGGTTTTGTGTTGTTTTATGCATTTAAATTTCTTGGTTTCGGTTACAGGGTGGATTGAAGAGCCGGAAAGTGAGCCAATTACAGCAGGGGCAGAAGTTTGAGAACAAGCAGGTCAAGAATCGGTTTGTTGTCAGGGCCAGTGCTAAGGAAATTGCGTTCGATCAGAAGTCAAGGGCTGCTATGCAATCTGGTATTGATAAGCTTGCTGATGCGGTTGGCCTTACTCTTGGACCCAGGGGTAATTTTTCTGAAAAGAATTGCTTAATCTGTGAAATTACATTGAATTTGTAGCAGTTGGATGTATATTTAATAGGGAGTATTTATGAGCAACCGCTGAGTGTTGCTTTGTTTTCATATGCGTCTCGGGTAGATGGTTTTAATGGAAGAGTGGAAATTCACGTCTTTTGATAATTATATGGTTGATTTGAGTTGCCTTTAATACGAGTGGAAATTAAGTGGTTGTGGGTCTCGACATCTGTTCATCAGTTGTCTGGCGAGCGATTAGTTATCGTTAGCTAATTGTCGTTCAATGATTAATCTTAGTATTTTGGCATGCTGACACATTTATATTGTGCTTGAATGAAGAGGGATGGATTATTCTGGATGTTTCTATAGTTTCCTCTCATTAGAAAATTGTAGTTGTTTGTATATTGATATTGTTTATGGACCAGTCCATCTGTTTGATGGTTTTGCTATTGGCATGCATCTAATGTTTGTTTATTTTTTGTCTTTCCGATGTTATGTTATGCAGGAAGAAATGTTGTACTTGATGAATACGGGGCACCAAAGGTGGTCAATGATGGTGTCACAATTGCTCGAGCCATAGAATTGCCTGATGCTATGGAAAATGCTGGTGCTGCTTTGATTAGGGAGGTCTGTTTTTCCAATGTTTTCTCTTTAGCACATGAACATGACGGAACACCGAACACCATTGCTTTTTGTGAATTTAACAGTTTTTAATAGTGATTGTTAATACTTGATGTTTTCTGTAAGTTTCCCCTTGTATCATTTTCGATTAATCATGATGTTGAAGCTTTATATTGTGTTTGAAGGTTGCTAGCAAGACTAATGATTCTGCTGGTGATGGGACAACTACAGCATCCATCCTTGCTCGTGAAATTATCAAACTCGGCCTTCTAAGTGTTACCTCCGGGGCAAATCCGGTTTCATTGAAGAAAGGTATCGATAAAACTGTGCAGGGTTTGGTTGATGAGCTTGAGAAAAAATCCAGGCCCATTAAAGGTCGTGATGATATCAAAGGTACCAACCTCTCTATGGATAATTTTTGTGATTTAATATGTCGAATTTTTTAAATGGTGACAGACCCATAGCCTTAATATTGAAAATATCACTGCGTGAATATTGCAGCCATTGCCACTATCTCTGCCGGAAATGATGATACCATTGGGATAATGATTGCCGATGCTGTGGACAAGGTTGGACCAGATGGTGTCTTATCCATTGAATCATCATCTTCCTTTGAGACCACAGTTGACGTAGAAGAAGGAATGGAGGTCTGTTTGCATATAATAGATTTTCTTATTCTTTGCTTCTTCTTGTATACTCACCTTTTCATAATGTGTTATTTGTCGTTTACAGATTGATCGAGGATACATCTCCCCGCAATTTGTCACCAACCAAGAGAAGCTGCTTGTTGAATTTGAGAATGCGAGAATATTAGTCACGGACCAGAAGATTTCTGCCATCAAGGATATTATTCCCTTGCTTGAGAAGACTACTCAGTTACGAGCTCCTTTGCTCATCATTGCTGAAGATGTCACCGGAGAAGCTTTGGCAACTCTTGTTGTAAACAAGCTTAGGGGTGTTCTGAATGTTGCTGCCATCAAAGCTCCGGGTTTTGGAGAAAGAAGAAAAGCACTTCTTCAAGACATTGCCATCTTGACGGGTAAAGACAATTTTTCGGAAAGACTACTGCATGATGATTCTTACATATAATATCTGCCAACAAGAAAAGTACCTGATCCTTGATAATCTTGGTGAGGAGTGAAAGGAAGAAGGTTTATTGGACAATTTTTTTGGAAATGAATGAGAGCATCGATTAATTACGAAGTTATACTAATTTTTATTTTTACTAATCCACTACTGTGTTTTCTATCCCTGGCTTTTGATAGTATACACAGTTGAGAAGATTTACAACCATTGCATTCTTATATTTCAATTTTCAGGGGCTGAATATCAAGCTACTGATTTGGCCTTGCGTGTGGAAAACACTGATGTGGATCAGTTGGGTATAGCAAGAAAGATAACCATTAGCAAAGACTCAACCACCATCATTGCTGATGCTGCATCTAAAGATGAGCTCCAGGCTAGGATTGCTCAGCTTAAAAAGGAACTCTCTGAGACAGAGTCAGTTTATGATTCTGAGAAACTTGCTGAAAGAATTGCAAAATTATCTGGTGGGGTTGCTGTGATCAAGGTTGGTGCAGCAACAGAGACCGAGCTCGAGGACCGCAAGCTTCGTATTGAGGATGCCAAAAATGCAACATTTGCTGCTATCGAGGAAGGCATTGTGCCGGGTGGCGGTGCTGCATTAGTGCACCTATCAACTGTTGTTCCAACCATCAAGGAGAAGATTGAAGATGCCGATGAAAGATTAGGCGCCGATATAATTCAAAAGGTATGAGGTGTTTTGATCTTCCATTTTAGTTTGTTACAACTGATTATTAGTTCATACTTTTTAGTCTTCTCAGTGGGTTCGATTCCACTTTTCCTTGAATATAAAGGATAAGTAGCTGTACTAAAATAGGCAATTTTACATCCTTGGTGGTGAAGATGGCTCGAGACAAGAATTGTTAACTGAAATGGAGGTGATTAGCGCTAGCAATCGAAAAATATAGCCTTGAATCGGTTTGCTGTTTCTAAATGTGAAAGATTGCAGGCCCTAGTTGCACCAGCATTGTTGATTTCAACGTGAAAGATTTAATGATAATGGTGATGTCTCGTGATTGCAGGCCCTAGTTGCACCAGCATTGTTGATTGCGCAAAATGCTGGGGTCGAAGGTGAGGTGGTCGTGGAGAAATTGAAGTCTAGCGATTGGGAGTTTGGTTACAATGCAATGACCGACACGTACGAGAACTTGGTAGAAGCTGGAGTTATTGACCCTGCTAAGGTAACAAGATGTGCACTGCAAAATGCTGCTTCGGTTGCTGGAATGGTGCTTACCACGCAAGCCATAGTTGTGGAGAAACCTAAGCCAAAGATGCCACTAGCAGCTGCTGCTGGTGGCCCGTCAGGTATGGGCAGCTACTCAGTGTGATCAAGCATCGTTTTGCTTTGTAGGAATTTTGAAAGTATTTACCATCTGGTCCATTGGTTCTTGGTCGCGGATGGGGTGAACAAGAGACTAAAAGTTTTTTTTTTTTTCTCTCTAGTTAAATCTGTTTCGTGAACTCTAGGAATTGTTTCTTGGTGAGAATCTGAATGTTAAAGCCGTGACATAATAAATTATTGTTTCTCGGATGTTGCATCAGTTATCTTAAGTATACTGCCTTAATGGATGTATCAATTATCTAGTAAGTATGCTGCCTTCATTATTTTCATCATTGCATTAAAAAAACTATAGTATTACTCTATATATAATATTTATTTACATTCATTTATTATTGAAATAGTGAAATTATAATATACCACTATATCTCAAATTTAATTAATCAATTTGAACAGATTTTTATTTACTCATTTTTTATCGTTATCCAACTTAAATGTTTAAGGAATCGCAATTTTTTTCACATACGTTCAGTTAAATGAGCCACGTGCATACTCTTCATTACGGTATGCATTCGGAGCAGAGCCGACAATATAGGTTGGTCGGTCCGCCAAACTATGTTAGTGGGTTGAATTCAAATTTATCACTCTTTTTAAAGATAAAGATGGGCCAGCTTGCGTGGCAAGGTGGGTTGATTTGCTGTAGGTTCAGGTTGACCCGCGGGTTGAGAATATATATATATATTTTGTAGTGAAAGCTGTGAATTTTTTGTGCAAATATCTTTGGTCAATGTGAAATCAAGAATTTTATTAAAATTTTCTAAAATTTTATAGTTATGAGATGCTCAAATTCGATGTTATGTAAGATTTTCATTTTTTGATAGTCTGGCTAACAAGTAAGACCACCTAATCCACGAGGATTCTCAACTCGTCAGGTCGGCGGGCCGGACCAATCCATCGTGAGTTGGGAGGTGAAAATGTTCGGGGATGGGTATGTTTGGCTTCATTTTCTACAATTCATTATTGAAAAACATTAAGCTAAATAATGACTTGTTATAAATATATTTTTATTGTAGATGTTTATGACAAGATAACTTATGTAAGGTTTGTATGTTGTAATCTTCCTATATAAATAGGGTGATTGTGTTCAATTGCACCTGAGTATTGCTTCATTATCATTTTTCTTTATGAATTTTCTCTACTCATCTCTATTTCTTTTATGGTTTATAACACGTTATTTTGTAATCTTCCTCTATATGTTTTTGAATCAAATATCCATGAAATTTTATGAATTTTTATTTATTGTTTATTAAATTTGATATCACTATCATAAGCTCGAGCTGACAGAAATTCTTGTATTATCTAGAAAGAATAAATAATTTGAGCCCACGAATCGCAACTTGATGTTTGCGAAATTATATTTTGAGAAAAATTTCTAAAATATATAATCAATACAAGCTTGATTAGAAGAAATAATATGAATATCAATTTTATGATTATAAATACGTTGGTTTAGTTGATTTATTCTGTTTCCAATTGATTGTTAAAACCATTGATTTTGATAATAAATACATCATATTTGGAGGTATCTGAAATACATGTTGTATATGTTATGCCAACTGATAATGTGTTATGTGCGACAAATACATTAGAATAAATCTCTTGAATAAATTGTAGATAAGGGAAAAAATTTGAATCTTATTATCACATATTTTGAGTAATGAAATTTTTATGATGAAATTTTTCATTTGTTATTCTTGTAAAATGATATTTCCAACATTGAGGGAAGGAAATAGAAGCTAAAAAAATATTTTTGAGATCGATCCAATGTAGTATAAAGTGAACATGAACTTCCAAATTTAAATCTCAAAATATGTTATTTGACCTTATATATAAGATCGATTATACTATTTAGCTTCATAAATGTTCTAGTTGAACAACATATACAACTCGTCTGAAGCGACAAAAAACCTTTTTAAAAAGAATGAGTGGATATCTCAATGTCAAAAGAATAATAGAAGCTAGTCGTTATGAAAGAAATTGATATCTTGCATGACATATCATATATTACTTGTAAGTAAAGATAAAAGACGCTAAAAGCGTGATCGACCAAATATTTTAACGAATCCAATTTAGATGGTGTTATTCATGAAGAATAACAAGTATACTAAAAGATGAGATTTTGCATATTATTTGGGATCAAAATGATATAATTATTAATGTGTTTTTTGCTATAATACAAAATGATAATTATCTTGAAATACAATTTGTAGTGATTGTCAATAAAAATGATTGATAAATGACATGTGAAATATGAGCACACTTTAGCTCAGAGTTTCTAACCCAAAATCGGTTATGAGAAATATTTACAGTGGTCATTGATGAGTTAATTTGATAGTGATATATATATAAAATCCTCTTAGGATAAAAGATATCAAATGGATTTAGATTCAACGTCCAAAACTATTATTTCAATAGATCATGTCATTATACAAATTAAAATGATCACACGAATCAACTTTTGGCAAAACAGTGTAGAAGTTAAGAATACGAAGAGTTGATCATTTTAAGTGATGCTTGCAATAAAGAGAGCAGTCAAAGTTATACTCTTTTTTCCTCGTTTATTATTTTTTTCTCGTGGTTTTTCAAAAGTAAGTTTTTAATGAGTCAATTAACAATTAACGAGAGATGTCGTACTCTTTTTCTTTCTCTAGGATTTTGTCCCACTGTTTTTTCCTATAAAGGTTTTAACGAGGCGCATATATCATTGGGAAGACATCCAAAGAAAGTATATATTGATGCACTCTTTTTATCTCGTTCTGATTTTTGTCAATGTGTTTTACTGACAAAGTTTAAAGGAGGCATCATTGAGTCCCGATGAAGTTTCTAAGGTCCATCTTGCCAAATGGATATTTGACGAATCAATTATTTTTGTAAATAATCATCTAAGGGGGAGTGTTATAAATATATTCTTATTGTAGATGATTACCTTATTTAGTTATACTTGTAATAATGATAAATATGACAAGATAATATAAGTAAATATTTGTATGTTGTAATATTCCCCTATAAATAGGTTGACTGTGTTCAATAAAAATTACACATGAGTATTGACTCGTTATCTCTTTTTTTTATGAATTCTCTCTGCTCATCTCTATTTCTTTTATAGATTATAACATGACTCTCATTTTTATAATATAACTATATTAATTTTCTAATAATTTTCCAAAAACATATTATGGTATTATACGATATCTTATTTTATATATTTTAAAATATCTTACAGTTAGAACTTAGAAGTGCATTTTTTTGTACTTTCATGAAATCAGCATATTTTGCCGGCGATTTAGAAACCGTTGCATATTTAGAAAAATACGAATATAAATTATATTATCTAATAGATTTAGCGAAAATCAATAATAATAAAAATAGATATAGCAGTTACGTTTAAGTTTAAGAAGTGGATCCGACCATGGTTTGCTGTCGTGTCCGAAATGGCCATTTCGTAATGGGAATGGCCAAATGGCCTGGGCAAAGACATTTGTTGCAGTGTAACGCTGTTCTTTGACGTTATATCGGTGATTCGCAGCCAAACACTTGTTTTTTTTTTTTTGGAACATTTTGACTATAAATTATAATAGACCGATTTACCCTAAATCCCTGATTATTTTTTCACGCATCAGACGCTATGCAAAGGTACCCTTTTCTTTTGTTTTTTTTTGTTTTTTAGTTGGGAATCTTAAATCATTTGAACGATATAATAAGGGTTAGTTGTGTCAAACATCTCTCGTGAATAAGAAAAATAAACATCATATGTAAAATACCTCGTGTTTTTAAAAATCAGACATAAAACTTCATATAAAATGAGTGAAATGTGTTTGATTTTTTTTTTAAAAAAAGATGCATTAGAATATTAATATTTTTAGGGGGTTTTATGCATTTTTAGATTTTAATAATAATAATAATAAGAGTAATAATATTTGAACCTTTGTATGTCAATTTTCCCACAAATCTTGAAGTTCTCTTTATGCTGGTACCCAAATAGACAAGAAATTGACCCATTCCAAAGTAACAAGGGGAATGTACGACAATGGGCGGAAGTCTAGACGATCAAGTGGCTTATTGTCCATTTCCATTATTGCCCTTTAAAGGGATGATGAAATCGTGTGAGGATAGCTCCTTGCACGATGTTGCAGGCCACCACGCGGGTTCTCTCAATGTCGTGAAGCACCGCCAACACATTTTTCTTTTAAATATTTTAAATAATTCAAATAATTAATAAAAAAACTAAATAAATAAAAGTAAAAATAACAAAAGTAAAGGCGTGATTGAGATGATTTGGTCTTTCTAGATTTGGACAATGATTTATTAGGTTCATAATTTATTTGTTTTAATTATTTGTAATTTTTTTTATTGTCTTTTTTCTGTAGGCTTTCATATTTTTTCTTAATTACCATTTTTAAATAGAATAAAAAAATAAATATTTCAACATAAAAAATTAATATTTGTACATTATCTCCACAACATTATCTTACCCTCGCAATCAACCATGACGATAAAGTCATCAACTATGACAAGGTCGCGAGATGAAGTTTCTCACCAAACATAATATGCCCATTGAAAATGCTCTATTAATCCAATCTCGTTTCCTCATTTGTGATTGTTGTGTGATTGTTTTAAGAAATATATTGGTGTACAATAATTACCGCGGTCGGTCGATAGAGTAATAGAAACATAACATCTGTGTCGTTGCACGATTTTAAAAAGAATAATATTAAAAATACAACAAATATATTGTATAAAAATATTTACAATAATTATATCGTGAAATTTTATATCGAATTTATCATTAGATTTTGACAAATGAATTTTTTATATTGTAAAAAATATTATACAAATTCAACTGTATATATAACATTATTCATAATTAAAAGTTAAACAAAACACAATCCCGTGGAGCTTTTATAAATTTACTAGTTGCCACCCCCGCTAGGCCCCTCAACATCCTAAAATTACTCAACAGTCCTTTTCTCCTTCATGTGAATTTTGTTTCGACAAGACACCGAGTTTGTAGTTCATTCATCACACTCACGGTCAATTTGTAATAATAATAATAATACAAATTATTCGGACATAATATATTTTTAATTTTTTTTTGGATAAATGAGATAACTTATTAGATTTTAAAATTTTTAATAGTAAATAAATAAATTAAAATGTCGAATTCTAGCAATAGAGTTATAATATAATATATATCAAAAGAAATACTTTTCAAAGGTGTGGACTTATTACTACAGCTATAATTAAAAGTTTTAGCTTCGCATTTTATAATAACTTGGTTAGTAAAATAGTAATTTATTTATATTTGATTAAAAAATAGTAATATATTTCACAAAGTAAGATTTTGTTTTTATTTTTTTCCGTAAAAGTTTAAATGATGACAATCGCCAGAAAAAAATGTGAAATTTTAAAAAGTATAAAAGAATATTTACCTTAAAAAAAAAAAAAACAAATATTGACTTTATATTTTGGAATTTTGTGACTATAAAAAGCAAGAGTCCTATGTTAAATAATATACCCACCCATCTTAGATTAAATTACAATCTCTGCCACTCTCCTCCGCTAGAATACCCCTTCCCGGGTCCCAGCGATTCCCGTGTATAAATCTGCCCCGAATCGGTAAATTCACTGTCTGCTGTATAGTGTTGAACGAAGGTGGTATTCTCCGAAGCAAATGCTGTTGAAAATGGACAGATCGATTCGAGAACTACGTCGTTTTGCGTCTGCTTCGCTTCCGACTCTATTTTTTCGTGCTTTTTCTCCAACTGCCGCTGCTTCCGCTTCTTGAAACCCTATCCGGAGTCTCTGGATTACCTTCTCAAGGTTTGGATCCCTTAAATTTACTAACATGCATTGTGGTATTGTGATCGCGTATGAACTGTCTTTTCGTTGATTTTGAATCTGAGCTGTGTTTTAATTTTGGGGGTGTATTGTGCTCTGTTCGCATGCGGATTGAACAGGTTCGGGGGGAATGGCGGTGGCGGAGGGGGTGACGAAGCTACTGTACGTTGTAGTGGTGGACGATGATGCGGTCCTCGGGAAGAAGGATTTTCCGTCTTTTCGGTATACGCGTTCTGTTCTACAGAGTTCTCTGCAGCTCATGGGTTGCAAGCCTCGGCACGCCTTTAAGGTTCTCTATTTGTTTTAGAAGTTATATTGTATCATATTTATAAAAAGAGTCGTGCTTCCTATTTTAACTTCCTTTTCAAAGTTTACTTGACCTGTGTTATGCATTTGTGTTTTTGGACACATGCACGGCTTTTAAGATGTTATGTGTGAACCGCGTGTGATGATTGATTGGAAATTACGATGAAAAGAAAAAGATTGATTTTTAGATCTAGGAACTGAACTCATGTTTTATTGCCTGATAGTTTATCTTAATGTCATATTCTCAACACCCTCGATCTGCAATTTACTGAATCTTTAGTTTGTGGATTAGTGGATCCAAAATGGGCGTGCCTTTTCATCATTTTAGTTTAGGTTAATAAATTCATGTTGTAGTTTTTGTGAATTGTAGTACCTCCAGAGAATCTCATGATAGTTCTTGAAGTAGTGAAGTAATGATGCATATCTGGGCTTATGCTGTTATGTGTTGTTTCAAGAATGAATCAATGATCCATGTTTCATGGGGATCTATAATTTTCCACCATTCTCGTGATGATTGTCAGATCTCTTGCCATTTTGATCAACTGAAATCTTCATTGGATTTTTTTGTTTATTTATAGCAGTTGGTGTTTCAGTAATTTGATTCAAATTTGCAATTGGTTGCTTTATTTGTCTATAAAAATGTGTAAGATTATTAGATTCAGGACATCTTGAATCTGCTAGCAGAAATTTCATTTTTTTCTCAATAGGAAACGATCTCATGTATTATCTAGTGCAGTCCAAGCATGCATGTCTTTGTTGCGCCTATCCCTTACCTAATTTCGTGATATTTTTGTTTGTGATTCTTACGTTCCTAATTTGTTCAGATTAGTCAAAGGGTATTTGAAACGATGAGGCAGGAAAGGTTGGCTAATAAGTTGGCTTCAGCTTTTGTGGATGTATCCCTTGAGGATGCTGCAGTGTATCCTCATAGTGAGACAGGACGTGGCGCTCATGCCTGCTTGGATAAGACAAACTCTGATCAGTTCACTCTAGAGGAAGATAAGAGCAAAAGCAAAGGGGAACCATTTGAATTGTACAAAAGGCGCACCACTGTGGTTGTCAGAAGAATATTTTTTCTAAATGTTGTTTGTGGAGCGCTTTCTGACTACAAGTATGTGGGACTGAATCAAAGGGCTGATTTAATATTAGCTTGCAGGTACTGTTACCGTTTTATGCCCATCTTAAACTAAATATGATGTTTTAGGTTCAAGTTGAAATGGGACGACTATTCATGAAGGGAGTCTTTGTACACTGTAATAACTTTTTTTTTGGTGTTTTACTTTGGTTGTATTCTCTGGGCTTGTCAAATTGTTCTTCAGCCTCCTTCCTATTGTATGTTCATTTATTTCATCAGTGATGCACAAGCTCAACCAACTGATTATCAATTTAATTTATGTCATATTATCTTTTCTAAGCGCATTCAGAAATTAGAAGGAGCCTGTGCTGTGAGTATAACCTAAGAATTATTCTGAATTCCCAGAAGAGTTCTGAACATGGTATAATATGCGATCATACTAAAAATTGGTCATCTATTGCCAACTGGAATTCTTTTCTTCAGTTCACCTTTCAACGTGCTAATGCGTTCTTATTCCCCTTTCATTTTCTTCCTGGACCTTTGCAATATTGGGTATTCATAAGGATTCCGAAACCACTGGCCGAGCTTGTTTGTATGATATATTTCCTGCAATTATTCTAGGTTTGAACTCAGAGGAAGATGTAATACTCGTAGGCGCATATTTTCTACTCTTACTATGATGATTTTGCAACTGTTAAAAATACTATTGAATTATGATTGACAATAAAACACTGAGCTTAATTGGTGGATTTAATAGTGAACATGGAAATATATTGAAATTATAAATGATCTTTCTCTTGGTAGTGTGATTCTTTGCTTTATGTAGTCGAACTAATTGTTTCTTTAGTAAAGATTCACTCATTTCTAATTGGATAGAAAAGGTAAGAGCAGAATGACAGTTCCTTCTAGTGAGTATGGTGAACTTCATTGCAAGAGAACCTTTCACTTTTTAACTTTCCTACTCTTTAAAAAAAAATTATTCTCTGTTTTTCTTGCTGGTGCTTTCTTCTCCTGTCCTAAGCTGTGAACCTAGAAACTGGGGTGGCATCTGCAGCTTGCGTGAGAGCCATTTTTAGTATATGAATTTTTTTGTTTCGTTTTAACTAAGAAAATGTGGTTTGGATCAACTGAAAAGAATACTGAGGTGCAATTTTCCATTCAGATGTTGAAACATACATTGAAAAATCTACGATTCAATATATGTACACGCTCATTAGTGTTGTGTTTTTACTTTTTATACATATACCGCTTTTCATACTAGGAGTCGAGATATGCCGATTTGGGAACATGAAATTGCTATAATTTCTGAAGTTAGGTTTCCTGGAATTATTTATTAGCTCCATCCTAATATATATGTACTGCATTTACTTTTCTGGTTCTCCCAAATGTATACTTTAGTTTTTATATATAGTAGTTTTTCTTTATCAATATACCTCTGTTAACTATGTTTTTGAAATATGTGGGGACCCGGGCTCTAACTCAATTCTTTTTTGGGATTAATTGGATATTTGCTAGAAAATGTGGGTCAAAATTTTGCTTTTAACATTAAATCAAATGTATATAATTCAAGCACAATAACTTTCTCTCTTTTATTTCAACAAACATAAATACATGTCTTGTTTCATTTCAAAGGTATACAAACTAGTGTTCAATACTAACTACACACCACACGTAGTACATGTCTAGTAAGAAACCACTAGTAATCTTCTTCTATGCCCGAAATCTCCACGCTATCTCGATCTCTCATCTCTGTCGCGACCCAGATCCTGTCCCACCTGTCGTTATGCACACATACAGACACAACAACAGCCGAAAACTCCGGTGAGAACAAATTCCAGTATAAAACATGTATACATGCATATACACAATATTCATGAACATACTATCATGGATGTAATCAACAACAATACATCTTGTAGACTATAAAACATAATCAGAATAAGTCAAGCAATGTAATTCAAACTCATATCTTTGACTCAATTCATATCTAATTCTAGAGATCCCGGTGTGAATAAGATGTAACAGGTCTCCCACCCACTCTCCCAATCGGGGTGGCGTTACATCTTATTCCTAAACTTCGGTCCTGTCTGTATCGAATTCTACAATCGGAGTGAATCTTCCCCTATGCTTCGATATCACCGAACGTTTAGAAAATTGGCGTATCTACCAATGACTCTCCTATCTCAGTACATATATATAAATCAATATAAAGTACAAACATAACAATTATGTGATTTTGGGAAACTCAAATCGAATCTCATTTGAGTTGTATCTTCCCGAATTCACATGAATTATACCTTCTTGTCGTACAGTCTTTATTGAGATCGAAGTCTTGAAGTCGATTCTTGTCAGTAGAAATCTGGAATGGCAATGTCACATATCACAATATGAATCCACAACTCAAACTTATACTAGTACGGATCAATATTTAGTCTTGGCACATTTTGACGTCATAACGACATAATTTCTCGATACCAATCAACTCAAATATCAATACCCAATAGCAATACTCATAATTCTTATCAACATCAATCCACAAGACTGAATTCTGCACCATCTCAACTCAATATATGCTGGAAAATCATAACGATCACATATGGTATCGTTTCTTCGATCCGGTTTCGAATATACATTCACAATAATCATAAGAACACATAATAACCATCAAAATCTGATTTTCCCCAATCTCTTACTTCAAAATATGTTGAAACTTAAAGATACTTACATCCTTAGATAGCCCTTGATGAGAGGAGCAAGAGTCTATGCTTGGATTGAAGTTTGAATGGCTAGATGTTGCACAATTTATTTTCTAAGCTTGAAGCAAACTTGAAGATTCTGAAGCTTTTCCTCTCCTTTCTCTCGGTGATGACCAGCTGAAATGAAGACAACACTTGATATATGCATGGTTAAGGACACATGTTTCATTCTTTGTTCAACACGCAAGACCGCGGGTGCGCTCCTTCTTGACCGCGGGTGCGGTTAGCTCACGGCATCCCCTTCCAATTTTCTAGAATCATCGACCGCGGGTGCGCTCAGTTATGTACCGCGGGTGCGCTCACCCTACTGTATCACATCCAAAATTTCAGAATAATGATCGCAGGTGCGCCGGCTTTTGCACCGCGGGTGCGGTCTTGCTACTGTAAATCTTCCACATTTCATGAGTCAAAACCGCGGGTGCGGTCTTGTTTGAGGCGCGGGTGCGGTGCCTCCTTCAT
Organism: Primulina tabacum; assembly: GCF_025594145.1. Taxonomy (NCBI): domain Eukaryota; kingdom Viridiplantae; phylum Streptophyta; class Magnoliopsida; order Lamiales; family Gesneriaceae; genus Primulina; species Primulina tabacum. The sequence continues at coordinate 7,495,480 of NC_134557.1, forward strand.
GCAACACTTCATAATTTCGTTTTATCAACCTACAATTCTTGGGCATTACATTTCTCCCCCTCTTAGATAAGAGTTCGTCCTCGAACTCGCAGCAATCAATCAAAGTATGTACAAGAAGCAATATGATCAAAACTGAATAAATACTTACATCATGAAAATAGCTCGGGATATCTCTGTCTCATCTCTGATTCTGTTTCCCAAGTCGCTTCTTCAGTACCATGACGACTCCACTGGACTTTCATTAGCGGAATAGTCTTCGTTCTGAGCTGTTTTTCTTTTCGATCCAAAATCTGCAATGGTTGCTCAAAATAACTCAGTGTATCGTCAAGCTCGGCCTCATCAAGCTGAATGACATGAGAAGCATCAGGCATGTATCTACGCAGCATCGATACATGAAAAACGTCATGTATCCCATATAAAGAAGGAGGAAGAGCAAGTCGATATGCTCGATCACCAATCTTTTCAAGAATCTCGTACGGACCAATGTATCTAGGAGTCAATTTCCCGCGTTTGCCAAATCTGACAACGCCTCTGAACGGAGAAATCTTCAAGAATACTCTGTCTCCCTATTCAAATACTAACGGTCTACGTCTGATGTTCGCATACTTGGCTTGTCTATCCTGCGCCGTCTTCATTCTCTTCTGAATGATCTTCACCTTCTCAGTCATTTCACGAATCATATCAGGCCCAAGTTCTGGTTCCTCCGATATATCATCCCAATAGAGAGGAGATCTGCACTTCTTGCCATATAACGCTTCAAACGGTGCCATCTCGATACTCGTCTGATAGCTGTTGTTGTACGAGAATTCACAAAGTGGTAGTGAATCTTGCCAACTAGTGCCAAAATCTAGCACTACTGCTCTCAGCATATCCTCTAAGGTCTGGATAGTCCGCTCTGACTGTCCGTCTGTCTGGGGATGATAAGCAGTGCTCAGATGCAATGTCGTACCTAACGCCTGCTGTAAACTGTGCCAAAAATGTGAAGTGAATCGTGGATCACGATCTGATACGATCGACTTTGGCACACCATGCAGTCTGACCACCTCTCTGATATATATCTCGGCCATCTGATCATGTCGGTACGTCATTCTGTACGGAATAAAGCAAGCTGATTTGGTCAATCTGTCAATAATGACCCAAATCGCATCACAGCCCCGGGATGATCGTGGTAACTTCGTAACGAAATCCATGGAAATGTGATCCATTTCCATTCAGGAATAGATAAACTCTGAAGTAGACCTCCGGGCTTCTTTCTCTCGGCCTTCACCTGTTGGCAATTCAAGCACTTAGACACAAACTCTGCAATGTCTGACTTCATCTGTTTCCACCAGAATTGTGTCTTCAAATCGTTATACATCTTCCTGCCACCAGGATGAATACTGAACCGACTACAGTGCGCTTCTGACAATATCTGTTGTTTCAAATTTGAAACATCTGGCACTACAAGACGGTTATTCACATACGGAATATGATCATGTACCTGATATTCTGACTGATGTCCTGATCTGACCATCTGAATCGACTTCTGAATATTCTGATCAGTTTTTTGTGCTGCTTTAATTCTCAAAATCAAATCTGACTCAACTTGAATCGTAGCAAGTCGTAGTGGTCTACTATCTGTATCAAACGCTAATCCAGACAAACAGCAATCTTCAATCATATTCGAAACACCTATCGTCGATAAGGATAGGGAACATACCTTTCGACTCAAGGCATCCGCTGCTGCATTCGACTTTCCTGGATAGTATTTGATCTCGCAATCAAAATCCTTCAGCAAATCGAGCCATCTACGATGTCTCATGTTCAACTCTGACTAAGAAAATAGATACTTCAGGCTTTTGTGATCAAAGTAGATTTCAAATTTCTCGCCATAGAGATAGTGACGCCAGATCTTCAATGCAAAGACGATGGCCGCCAATTCAAGATCATGAATTGGGTAGCGAGTCTCGTGTGGCTTCAACTGTCTCGAGGCATATGCGATCACATGTCCTCGCTGCATAAGAATACATCCCAGCCCTCTGTGAGATGCATCACAATATACAACGAAATCCCCAGTACCTGAAGGTATCGTCAACACTGGAGCACTAGTCAGTCGTTTCTTCAACTCCAAGAAGCTAGACTCACAAGCTTTAGACCACACAAATGGCGCATTCTTCTGTGTCAACTGGGTAATCGGTTTCGCTATACTGGAGAAATCTTTAATAAATCGTCGGTAATACCCTGCTAAACCCATGAAACTGCGTATCTCTGGCACAGAAGTCGGTCTCGGCCAACTGATCACAGCTTCAACTTTACTCGGATCCACAGATATACCGTCTCCAGATATAATATGACCCAAGAAGACAACCTGTCTCAGCCAAAACTCACACTTTGACAGTTTAGCATATAATTTCTCATTTCTCAATGTCTGCAGCACAGTTCTTAAATGTCCGGCATGCTCAGTTTCATTCTTGGAATATACCAAAATATCATCAATAAAAACAATAACAAACTCATCTAGATACTTCTGAAAGATACGGTTCATCAAACTCATAAACACCGCTGGAGCATTCGTTAAACCAAAGGACATGACAATAAATTCGTAACGCCATACCTGGTTCGGAACGCTGTCTTCGGTATATCAACATCTCGGACTCTCAGCTGGTGATATCCAGATCTCAGATCGATCTTGGAATAGACAGAGGATCCCTGCAACTGATCAAATAAGTCGTCGATACGAGGCAATGGATATTTATTCTTTATCGTTGCCTTATTCAGTTGCCGATAATCAATACACAATCGCATCGAACCGTCTTTCTTTCGTACAAATAGCACTGGTGCACCCCAAGGAGATATACTCGGTCTGATATATCCCTTGGCTAGAAGATCTTCTAGTTGTGTTTTCAATTCTTTCAGTTCAATAGGTGCCATCCTGTACGGAGCTCGAGATATAGGAACTGTACCTGGTATAAGATCAATGCTGAAATCAACCTCTCGGGCTGGAGGTAACCCTGGAATCTCGTCTGGGAATACATCCGCAAACTCACGTACCACTTGGCAGATCTGCCAATGACGGAGTCGGTTTCGGTAGATCTACTGAATATATAAGGAACCCCTCTGCTCCTTTCTGCAATAATCTAGTCATCGTCAAAACAGATACTAAGGGAATCCGAGATCTGGAACCCTTACCGTAGAATTTCCACTCGTCAGCCATCTCTGGTCTGAACCTGACAATCTTCTGGAAACAGTCTACAGTGGCTCGGTACTTAGTTAACATATCAATCCCAACAATACAATCAAAATCAGCTAACCCAAGCACAATACAATCTAAATCAATCTCGTGACCCTCAAACTGTAGTATACAATTTCTAACTGAAGTCACAGATATAAGACCACTTCCCAACAGAGAAGAAATAGACACTACAGTAGCTAATGCTTCGACAGGCAATGAATGTAATAATGCAAAACGTTCTGATATGAATGTATGAGATGCACCTGTATCTATCAAAACATAGGCAGGATAACCGCAAATAAAACAGTTACCTGCGATCACATCGTTCGGTGCATCTTGGGCCTGCTCCTCTGTCAGTGCAAAGACCTGAGCCTGTTGTCTGGGAGGGTGGCTCACTGTCTGGCTACCTCTAGCTCGGGGCTGGGTCTGTGTAGGGTTTGGTTGGAAGGAATGGACAGACGAAGCTTGCCTCTCAGGCTGAGTCACTGATGCAGATGACCCTGCACCTTGAAATCTCTGTGCACCTCTCTGTGGACAGACTTTGGCGAAATGTCCTTGCTGCCTACATATGTTACATCTGCCCATCACACCCTGACACTGCGCGGTGGCATGTCTACCTCCACAAGAACTGCAATATACACCTGTATACTCTGTACTCTGGCCAGGACCTCTCTGTCGTGACCCACTGGAGCTCGACGAACTGCTCCCTGATCTCTTGAACTGTTTTCCCTTTGCTTTCAGCTGATCTTTTCTCCCGCTGCTGCTACCACCGCTCTCAAATCTGGGAGGGGGTTGAACTGAAGGTTGTGGCGGTTTCGGAGTAGGAGCGACATAGGAAGTGTTTCGTTGCCTAAGCAATCCAGCTTCTGCCCCCTTGGCACGGTTCAATGCTTCAGCAAAATTATTGGGCCTACCGGTATTCACCAAGGTAAAGATTTCTGGATTCAGGCTATTGATAAACTGATCCGCAAAGGCTTCGTCATTGTCTGCGACATGAGGAGCAAATCGGAGGAATGCAGAGAACTTAGAAACATACTCCTCAATATTCAGCTGTCCCTGTCTCAAATTGGCAAATTCAGCACCTTTGTCTTTTCGGTAGGACACGGGGAAAAATCGCTGATAAAACTCAGTCTTGAACATCTTCCAAGTAATCGGTGTGCCACGGTGCTCCAATGCTCTTTTTGTAGTCAACCACCAGTTCTTTGCTACTTCTTGCAGTTGATGTCCCACCAATTTCACTCGTCGGTCATCAGTGTACTCAAGGGAATCAAATAGCATTTCGATATCCTCTAGCCAACTTTCACACTCGACTGCATTTTCTGTACCTTTCAGGGTCGGTGGTCGGAAAGACTGAAACCGTTTCAACAAGGTCTCCATCGGTGTAGCAGTAACGTCCATCGGATCATTGGATGTACTACCCTGTTTTGGTGCCCGACCTGCTGCTGGTTGCTGTACTCGTCGAGGCGGCATATCTGAATATCAAACAGATTAATACACAATCTATACAATCTGTCTCAGCCCTCCTCTGATCATATACCTCTGATCCAGAATCGGTTCTGATTCAGTCTTTGCGAATACATGCTGTAAATCAACTCAGATAACGAGACAACATGTAATAGGGAAAGCAATAAATCATGCTAACACAAGAAAAGCAAGGAAGACGACTCGATCTACCCCGCTCATTCACTTCTATTTCAGTCTACAGAACCTACTGCTCTGATACCACCTGTTGTGGGGACCTGGGCTCTAACTCAATTCTTTTTGGGATTAATTGGATATTTGCTAGAAAATGTGGGTCAAAATTTTGCTTTTAACATTAAATCAAATGTATATAATTCAAGCACAATAACTTTCTCTCTTTTATTTCAACAAACATAAATACATGTCTTGTTTCATTTCAAAGGTATACAAACTAGTGTTCAATACTAACTACACACCACACGTAGTACATGTCTAGTAAGAAACCACTAGTAATCTTCTTCTATGCCCGATATCTCCACGCTATCTCAATCTCTCATCTCTGTCGCGACCCAGATCCTGTCCCACCTGTCGTTATGCACACATACAGACACAACAACAGCCGGAAACTCCGGTGAGAACAAATTCCAGTATAAAACATGTATACATGCATATACACAATATAAATCATGAACATACTATCATGGATGTAATCAACAACAATACATCTTATAGACTATAAAACATAATCAGAATAAGTCAAGCAATGTAATTCAAACTCATATCTTTGACTCAATTCATATCTAATTCTAGAGATCCCGGTGTGAATAAGATGTAACAGGTCTCCCACCTACTCTCCCAATCGGGGTGGCGTTACATCTTATTCCTAAACTTCGGTCCTGTCTGTATCGAATTCTACAATCGGAGTGAATCTTCCCCTATGTTTCGATATCACCGAACGTTTAGAAAATTGGCGTATCTACCAATGACTCTCCTATCTCAGTACGTATATATAAATCAATATAAAGTACAAACATGACAATTATGTGATTTTGGGAAACTCAAATCGAATCTCATTTGAGTTGTATCTTTCCGAATTCACATTAATTATACCTTCTTGTCGTACAGTCTTTATTGAGATCGAAGTCTTGAAGTCGATTCTTGTCAGTAGAAATCTGGAATGGCAATGTCACATATCACAATATCAATCCACAACTCAAACTTATACTAGTACGGATCAATATTTAGTCTTGGCACATTTTGACGGCATAGCGACATAATTTCTCGATACCAATCAACTCAAATATCAATACTCAATAGCAATACTCATAATTCTTATCAACATCAATCCACAAGACTGAATTCTGCACCATCTCAACTCAATATATGCTGGAAAATCATAACGATCACATATGGTATCGTTTCTTCGATCCGGTTTCGAATATACATTCACAATAATCATAAGAACACATAATAACCATCAAAATCTGATTTTCCCCAATCTCTTACTTCAAAATATGCTGAAACTTAAAGATACTTACATCCTTAGATAGCCCTTGATGAGAGGAGCAAGAGTCTATGCTTGGATTGAAGTTTGAATGGCTAGATGTTGCACAATTTATTTTCTAAGCTTGAAGCAAACTTGAAGATTATGAAGCTTTTCCTCTCCTTTCTCTCGGTGATGACCAGCTGAAATGAAGACAACACTTGATATATGCATGGTTAAGGACACATGTTTCATTCTTTGTTCAACACGCAAGACCGCGGGTGCGCTCCTTCTTGACCGCGGGTGCGGTTAGCTCACGGCATCCCCTTCCAATTTTCTAGAATCATCGACCGCGGGTGCGCTCAGTTATGTACCGCGGGTGCGCTCACCCTACTGTATCACATCCAAAATTTCAGAATAATGACCGCAGGTGCGCCGGCTTTTGCACCGCGGGTGCGGTCTTGCTACTGTAAATCTTCCACATTTCATGAGTCAAAACCGCGGGTGCGGTCTTGTTTGAGGCGCGGGTGCGGTGCCTCCTTCATGCAACACTTCATAATTTCGTTTTATCACCCTACAATTCTTGGGCATTACAAAATATGTGCAATTATTTCTTGAATAAATTAAACAAGGATAAAATATAAAATTTATTTTTCCATTGATATTCTTATTTCCATTGTGAATAAACAAACAAGCCTATATATTTAGAACTGAGGCAGTATGTATTACCTCGATTGACATTGCCGACATGTTGTCCTTTCTATAACCTTGCCTATCGTCACACATGCATTGAAACTAACTTACATGAGTCACGATATTCTCACATTGAAAATTTATGACTTTTTTTCATGTAGATTTTTTGTGTCATGCTTTATTAGCCAAGTCCCAGCCATGAAATATTAATGTACTTATGGTTGTAAAATTAACTTATTAAAAATGAGCGATGTGATATTATGGTTGCTGGCTGATGTGTCCATTAACACAATGTTTCAATAAATTGTTAAATGTTTACGGTGCTTTATTATTTTGTTTTGTTTATTTTTATTTTTACATTTAAAGGTACTTGTTCTGTTTTATTTATTTGTTTGTTTTCATTTCAGAATTCGAGAAAGAAAGGAATCTGTGACGGTGTTGCTGTGTGGTACTAGTGGCTGTGGAAAATCTACTTTATCTGCCTTACTGGTATGTCTCTTGTTGCCTTGAGTTTGGTTTCTGGTTAAGTTTCTTTATTTCGTTCTCTTTTCATTTTTAGCACCCGAGCTTCCGATAGTTTTTGAACTTTGTAGTGTCACAGACTCATAGTTGTATGAACATTGAGAGTCGAGTTGATAAATCAATATCTTTTTACAAGTTTAGGTAATCTTTTGTTACGCAATCTCATCAAATTGGATCTGTTTAGAAAATGTTTTGATGAATATTCAGAATAATATGATGTGAGATATGCACATACATGCTTTTTATGGCAGTAAAGGAGCTTTTTGTTTTACCTCAACTGTAAAACGATTGATTTATGAAATGTGATAAGTGAGTTTTAAGTGTTAAGAGGATACTGGTTCTTGCATTTGTCTTTAAGCCTACCCATGCTAACTTCTTTAGTTATTTATATTATATGCAATGTTCTAAATGATGGTCAAGACGGCCGCCTACTTCGATCGCCTAGGCGGTAGGTGGCCATCGATCGGCCCCGCCTTTGTCTAAGGTGGTCTCTGTAGGTGGTCCGAGGCTATCCGGCGGGCGAGCAGACGGTGGAGGTGGCCGAGGCAGTCAATGATTTTAAAATCCTAATCAATTGTTAAAGTCAAATAATTTTAAAAATCGATCAAAGTCAATCAATTTAGAAAACTCTAGATATAATAAAAACACATTTCACTTTCTTTTGTATTTACTTTTGATTTCAAGTGTTCTTCATCATCAGCCACCACCTGCCTCAAACCGTCTCCAGCCGCTGCCATCAGCCACCACCTTGATTATCTTGTTTGTTTGCGTTTATATATGTATATTTGTACTTTGTCTAGATTTTATTATATTATATGAAGTTTTTTGGATGAATAAACATTATTTAATTACATATATAAAAACTGATGATTACTTGTAATAACATTGCATGATTATATATACTTATTTATAAAAAATTGCTAAAAAAATTCAATCGCCTAGGTGGTGGACCGTTCCCGCCATTGCCTCCCGCCATTTATGACATTGATTATATGACCTTAATTCAATTATACACTATTATTTCAGGGAAGCAGGTTGGGAATTACGACTGTTATATCTACTGATTCAATTCGGCATATGATGAGGAGCTTTGTTGACGAAAAACAAAATCCACTGCTGTGGGCCTCAACCTATCATGCCGGGGAACATTTAGATCCAGTGGCTGTTGCAGAGGCAAAGGCCAAAAAGAAAGCAAAGAAATCAGCTGGCATTTCATCTACCTCAGTCGGCAAGGATGATGCCTCTAGTATTCTTGCAACTGGAAAATCCGAAGGAAATATTTCTGCTAGGGATGTTATCAGTCAGAAGCAGATGGCGATCGAAGGATTCAAGGCACAGAGTGAGATGGTGATTGATAGCCTTGATCGATTGATTACCGCATGGGAAGAACGGAAAGAATCTGTAGTGGTGGAGGGTGTCCACTTAAGTCTCAATTTTGTGGTAATATTTTTTAATATGCATTTAGTTCTAGAAAATTTGCACGGAGACATACTTTTTCGTTTATAGTAGAGGCCAGATTTGATTATGATTGAATTTGCAATGCAGATGGGGCTTATGAAGAAACACCCTTCAATTATACCCTTTATGATTTATATTTCAAATGAAGAGAAACACCTCGAAAGATTCGCTGTTCGCGCAAAGTATATGACACTAGATCCTGCAAAAAACAAGTATGTCAAGTATATAAGAAATATCAGGACAATCCAAGACTATCTATGCAATCGGGCAGATAAACATTTGGTGCCAAAAATGAACAACACTAATGTAGATAAAAGTGTAGCAGCCATTCATGCAACAGTTTTCAGCTGCCTAAGAAGGCGGGAAGCAGGGGAGCAGCTTTATGATCCAATCACAAACACAGTAATTGTTGTTGACGAGGAGTACAGGAATCAGTGTACTGCCAATTCCTTGAGTTCTAAAGGAATGTTTCAGCTGATCCAAAGGCAAGATTCTAGTAGGCAATTGATGGCACTTTTGAATGATGATGGTTCAGTGGCAAAGGCATGGCCAGTTGACATGATAGATAACAATGGCAAACCCATTGTTGGGCACTCCACTGGGAATGGAATTGGAACACCTGTGTATGGGCCGCTGCGGATTGGAAAAGCAGAACCAGTCAACCTTCAGTTTGGTCACTTTGGTATTAGTGCTTGGCCAAGTGATACTGGGGGCACAAGTCATGCAAGCAGTGTAGATGAATCAAGAGGTGAGCTGACTGACAATGGCAGTATATATTATTCATCCTGTTGCAGCTCACCGAGGATGTTGTCTGATGGGCCTGCTAAGGAAGTAAGTTACAGCATCATCAACTACAAAGTGAACTTAAACCGTGAACTTGGCTAATAATTCGAAATTTTGTACGTAGTTTTTCAAACATAAATATGCTTCCAACAGGATGGGATGAAAGTTTCAACCTATGGGTCCTTCCTGGTTCTAATCGTGCTCTTTTTTTCCGTTGTCCTTTTCACAGCTCAAGGAAGAATTGTCTGTCGATGGTAGTGAGGAAGATGTTGAAGAACCACCTGAAACAGACAGTGACGAAGATTTAAGTGATGAGCAAAAACAGCTCCAAGAAGAGGTAGGAATATGTTGTCGGAAAATTTTCCCTCGGCACACTACATTGAACAGATCCTCCACATTAATTTGTGATACACAATATTGCCATCTGTAAGCTTCATAATTTATGTTATAACTGCTTTGATAACTTGATACTTGTTTTTGCAATTTGGATATAGTTGATTTCACTGGATTCATTGTTTTTGGGCCGTTGTGCTTTCTATTTTGTTGGTTGAAAAAAATGTTTCTCATTGCATGTTATTTATCTCAGTTGGAAGGGTCCGTGGATGAGGGATCAACGGAATCAGATGAGTATGATGTTCTTACTATGCAGGACATTCACGAAAGTGGTTATGCCTCAGATGATGATGAAGAATTTGTCAGTAAAATGAATTCACACAAAATGGTGTCCTCCGCTTTAGGAGACCAAACAAACGAAAATGACTTTCATGACCTCTTCGAGACAGAAACAGAAACCCAGTCAGTGTCACCAAAAGATGCGACTCTCACATCTCCTTTCAGAGATAGTACCGATAGAAGAATTCTACCCTCTTCCTTGGGCCATAGATATAGGAAACGGTCGCTAAGCATCCCTTCATTTGGGAAGCGTGGAGCGTCAAATACAACCACTAATTGAAGCACTTCGGAGGTAGCGGTGCAGATTTTGTGGTTGTCCATAGCTCATAAAGTCTTTGATGTATCTTCTTCCCGTTTCATAGCTTTGAGGCATTGTCAGTAGACACAGCAATTTGTTAATGGAGTTGGGCGTTTTGTTACTCAAATGCCTGTTGTTTAGCATTGAGAAGATCTGGCTGTTGAATTTAGAGATTTCTGAGGTAAATGTTTTTTCCTGCATGCAGATTTAGATTAAAAGTATTTGGTTACTTCTCGCATGCACATTTTTCAAAAATATATTAAATTGATTTATATCTGCTCCTTCCCGATATAGGACAACGCTATAGCATCATGTATGAATAAGTTTTTCAAATATCGCTTAATGCCTCTAAAAAGAAATTTTCTTCATTGATCTGTCACGGCCTTCCCAAATTATAATATCACAATTTACCATCTTTCTATCTATTATTATAATATTGTGCTAAACGGGTGATAGCAAAATGACATTTATATTTTTAAATTTAAATAAAAAATAAACAAAGAAAGAAGTGACAGTACGGTAATTACTGTGTGATCTATCCCTTAAATGATTTCTATACCAAAAAAATAACAACAGCTAAACCAGAAAGAAGATGGCAATTTTGTTTACACCTGGGGAGGGGTTTTAGGTCTCGAACTCAAGATGGACGAGACCCTTTCCAACTTTGGAAAGACTTGTGCCATAGGCTAACGAAGCCTTGGTCGAATATCGCAATTTCATTCTCTTTATTATTAGCAAGCTAAATGCATAAATACTGAAGGCATTCATTCAACTATACAATATTTTCACCCATTAACCTAGCATGAGTTTTTTTGCTTTTGTTTTTCCATACTTAAATTATTACTTCCTAATTCATGATAAATTTTAAACAGCTTCATTATGTTTTCCCCCCCAGACTTCGGGCCTTCGTGATTTGGGCTGTAGCCCATAAAATTATATTCCCTTTGGCGGGAGTTCAAAATTACACTACAGGAGAGAGACACGAGAGCTAAAATAATATGTTTATCCCAGAAATGTTAGATTATAGTCGGTGAAAAATAATGAGCGAAGTTGATCTGAATTCTCTCCGAAGGTGTAATTCTTCAAACACCAAGCCTACATTCAGCTCGATGTTTTATTGTGTGTTAAATTTTTTTTTTTTGGGTGTTGATTTTCTTTTTCTTATATACAGACGAATCTTGGAGCTCCGGAACGTCTCGGAAAACTCAGAACTTAGCGACGAGGATACGGAAAATTTGTTGAGCAAGGTCGTAGTTGAACTTGAGGTAATTGAAATGAAAAATCTCGTGTGTTTGATAGCAATTTCTCCATTTTTTTTCCCGATGTTAAAATTGGGTAGCTTTTCATTATTTTCAGAGGAAAATTAGTCAGGTTGTATCGGACTGTTCTTCGGATGTAAGATCGTTGGCGAATGAAGACCTTAGTGAGAAATTCATTTATCTTATTATTGTTTCAGTCGTTTTTATTTAACTAGTACTTGATTGCAAATTTGCAATAACGAAGGTTCATTTGGCTATGAACGGTGTAGCTTTTGACTAATTCATACTTTTAAAGGCATTAATGAGTATGATTTTTAAAAGAATTTTGGCTGAACCACCAACCAAATATTTGGTTGTCCACCGAGGTTGTTTTATCTTCACTAGATGTTCGTCTTTTTGTTAAAACTCAACGTTGGTTTATTATGTTGAAAATATAGATGAACTAATGGAGCATTTGAAGAAAGAACTGAATGCAGTAGAGGGAGAAAATGCAAATACTGAAAGTGAAATTATGGAGCTTTTAAGAAGATGTATGGAAGGTAAAAGCCTTTCTTTTGTTTGAGTAGGTGAGAGGGCGTTCCTACACCCTCAATCTTAAAGACTTTATATTTTTATAAGTAATTTTTTTAATATCAAGTTTTACCCACCAAGCAAGTCTTTCCTCCCATCACTCCGATCTCATAACTTCACCCCAAATAATCTGGTTTACAATGAGCATTATTTAGTTGTGTTCATTTTCATGTTTTTATGTTGTTGAGTTATGCACGCATTATAACACATTGTTATTGTTGTTGGTGGTGTTTTTTGTTTTTTTTTTGTTTTGCAGATAATGATAAATTGGAGTGCGAACTGGAGAAATTAAGTTGTTCCTTGGACTTTATGGAGTCACAGGTCATATTGCATGGCATTTCCAGATTTAAATATATTATTTAAAGCTACAATACTGAGATTTTAGCTTAAACTTTGAATCTTCATATCCTAACCAAATAATGGGGTTTCATGTATAGCTATGGCTTCTTGATATTAATAGATCAAGGCTTCTATCTATCATAATATCAGCATTCATGATTACCTTATATCATATTTATTTTTCCAGCATGTTGAGGCAATGTAAGGCAAGGGAAGAAAGTTGATTTGAAGCGACGGAAACACATAAGCTTTGCATTTTAAAACTAGTACAAAGAAATTGAAGGGAACTCTAAATTAGTTGTATTACATATACTTTGTGGTCTGCACGACCTCTCAAATGGAAATATTGTTTGCTGTAGTTTGTGTCTTGAATTGTTTCCTGAATTTATCAGTTAGCATTTCTAATAAAAAAAATTTGTTCATGGCGCAGATACTTGAAAAAGAAAAACAGGACAAGCAAACAAATGTCTCTTATGAGGCAGCATACAAGGAAACCTTTTCAAATGCACACGACTCTAGTTTTGAGGTTTATTCATTGTAGCATTTGCCCTTTCTATATTTTAATTTTGATGAACTATTATACAAATATTTTTCATCATGTTCTGAAAAGGAATCTTTCTATCTCAGATGTTAAAAGACTGTTTTTCTCATGATGCCTTTTGATGATTAGTCATATATGAATTTCTTTCACACAATTGCAGCTGAAATATTGTAACAAATGGCCTTGATTTCTCAGTTGTTATACTTTAGTTTCGTTGTGGTTTTTTCTTAGGCATGGACCTTTTTGCATTTGCATTGAAATTGTTTCGTTGAAAACTGAAAATTATGGATATTATTGTAATTAAACCATTTCTGTAATTGTTGCATTTCTCTGTGACATGCTAGATCAATTTTTAAGTAAAGTTCTTTGCCTTTTTGTTCCCCCTTAAGATGTTGGAACTCAATCACCGGATTGAGAAGAACAAGATGACTTTGAAGTCACTGCAAGATCTGGATACGATTATTCAGAGGTTTCATCTTTTCAGAAACAACGGAATCCATTATCCTTTTTTATTTATTTATTATGATTTGACATATGGTCGCTCGTCTTAACAGGTTTGAAGCTGTAGAGAAAATTGAGGATACATTGACTGGTCTCAGAGTAGTTGAATTTGAAGGAAACCGCATTAGGTTGTCCTTGAAGACGCACATCCCAAATTTAGAAAGTGTATTGCACCAGCAAGAAATAGAAGGTGTCATTGAGCCAGAACTCAATCATGAGCTGATAATAGAAACTATAGATGGAACATTTGAATTAAAGAATGTTGAGGTAAGACGTTTTTAAATTTATGAAGGTGATCCGTGATCCATTGCTCCAGCAAATTTGTAGCAACACTATTCTTACAGATACTGAATCTGATAATAAGTGAATATGGTAATTGAAATTAGTTATCACGATTCATAATTTCGAATTAAGTTATATGAAGATGTGAATGCCAAGAACTTAACTGCGGCTATCTATTCTGAAAATAACACAACATGGTGTAGCGTGACATTGTGTTATTTCACATATGATCCCCATGAGAAAAATTATTCAATGTCTTGAATGAACTCAAACATCACATTTATCCCATATTGTACATGATCATTGCCACGTAACTGATGGACTTGGGCTATTCTTATTGCCTGACATTTGGCTATAAATCTTTTTGCTGAAAATTATCACTCTCCTCTTTTACCTTTAGATGCCTGTAAATTTATTGACTCTAATCTCGAGTAACATCTATAAATTGGACTCATGGCATCAAATTCATTGATATTGTAGTCATTTTTCCAATGTTCTTAGCAAGATAACCTCTTCTTAAAATAACATTCTATCTTAAAACATTTCATGTATTACAAGATTTTTTCTTATGTTCACAAACTTGGAACCTGAGCTTTACACTGTAATGACATTGTCATTTAGGTAATCTGATGCCAGAAAAACTCTGTATTGATGTTTTGTGTTTTGTTTATCTCGTGGTCATTTACTTTGTGTTCTTTGTCAAATTCCGTTGTTTTTCTGTAACCTTTCTTATCACCAAGTGATTGGAAGTTACTTTTGAAATAGCAGCTGAGGATGAACTTGCAAGTTATTGCTGCTTTTATTTTTAAGATAATCACGACTCACTAGTTAAATCATTCTTATGTTAAATCATTCTTATGTTTTCTGCCTTGGATATATCTGTAGGTTTTCCCAAATGATACATACTTAGATGAAATTGTTGATGCTGCCAAGTCTTTCAGGTTGGTGATTTCTTTTATTGTTTGTAGATTTATTTTATTTTTTATATTTTTCATGTGTGCATGGACTGTAAACATTTTTGATAAGATGGATTGCCTCTAGCTGTAAATGTCCATTATCTATATGGATTCTAAGCTTGACGAAGGTTAAATTTTTCTTTGCCTGGTGAAGATAATAGTTATGGTCATAAAATTAGAGGTGTTCGTTATTTTATGTGTTACTATGTTAAGAAATATGTTAGTTTATAGAAGTAACTAACTGCTAATGGCTTTGGTGCTTTGTGTTCAAACTAAAGTTCATTAGCAAATGGTAGGAGGTCCACAATGTCACTTATGGATTAAGACTGATTGCAAAATTCATTGAAAAGATAATATCCTTAATTTGTTAAATTAGTTGTAAAATATGCACGGTTGATGCAACAAGAAACAACTAGTTGGTGGCAGATTTGAGTCATTTGATCTCTTTTCTTTGATTAAATCCATGCCGCATGAAGAGTTTGTCAGTGCGATTGAGGTGGACCTAAACTCGAGTAAATTAAACATCAGATAACTATTTTGAGTGATAGAACCACAAAATTGATGGTGAAATTTTGTCTCCTTATTCGCTGATTAACTGCTGATAGGTATCAAACTACAGCTTTCTTTTCGTGACTATCACCTTTTTTTCCTTTCTCTGTTCAAAATCTGTGCATTCTACTGAGTTTCATCCTTTGATTTTTGCCATATGTATTGTACCAATTATATTTGATTCTCATTATTCTTTGAGAAAATCCTTTGCTACTTATTTGTGTAGGTGTAAAGTTAATACCTTTTGGTTCTGGATGAAATCAGTCTAATTCACAGTGCAACTGCAGATTAATTTCTAGATTTCTGTTTGGATCAGTGTTTGCATGATGTAACTGTGGAATGATGTTGGGACTTCCCTCTTTGTTGATGATATATGTAATTTGAAAGGTTGAGTCATCAATATGCTCATACTGGTGAACTTTCAGAAATAAGTTGGCTACGCATCTAACATGCATCTTGATGCACATTGAAATCAACTTAAGTTGATCTGTGTCATAAATCTAAATGCTTAATTTACATGGCTCCACTGTATCACTACATTATTCTCTGCAGTATGTCGTATATATATATTATAGTTGAAATTTATTTAGTTGTTACCGCATCCAGGTTGCGTTATCCATCATTCTCAGTAATCACAACCAGATCTTCCCTGGAGTGGTTTGTGAGGAGGGTGCAAGATAGAATTGCTCTTGCCTCACTCAGACGAATAGTTGTGAAGAATGCAAAGTCAAGGTATACTACTTCATTACAATGCTAATTTTGATCTTGGTTATTTGAGCGTGTATTAATGGTGGTTTGAAAGAGAATTGTTATTTAGTTTATCATTAAAACCATGGATGATTTTAATTTGAGCACTATGATTTTCTTCTGTTATATGCTATTATGCTTGCAATTGTGGTCAACTGCATAGTTCTTAATAATTAACATTTCACCTATATGTATCCCACATAGAAGTGGAAAGAGATCAGGTGATAGTTACCATTTGATTTTCATATCAGTTTCTTTTATGCCCTTTCTATTGTTTCAGGCACTCTTTTGAGTACCTAGACAAAGAAGACACAGTAGTAGCTCATATGGTTGGTGGGGTTGATGCTTTCATAAAGCTGTCTCAAGGTTGGCCAACATTAAATTCCACTTTGGAGCTAATTTCACTCAAGAGCTCGAGCCAGCTCTGCAAAGAGATTTCGTTGGCCGGCCTTTGCATTATAGTGGTGAGCAGTATTAATGCTTGATTCTTGCTTCTTTGCAGCAGATCATATTTCATTCACTTCTCAATGCAATTTTTTTTAAAAAAAAATTATCAAAAAACGTAACTAGAAAAATTAGTGGGTAAAACTCGAGAAAATTTGTATTTCAGCGCACATTGTTTGCCTCTTTACTGTTAAAGACTGAATGATTTCTTGGCCTGAGCTTATGTGACGTGTAATTTATAGGAGACAGCGAACTCATTGAATGCACCTATACGTCAGAATATCTCAAGCTTCGTCAATGGGATCGAAGACATACTCATGAAGCAAATGCATGCGGAACTTCTATCAGATAATATCCCTAATAAGTGAGTAATCATTTATGTTTCTAACTTAGCCTGGCTGATGTGTTGGAACAAATTTTTAAGTTTAATATGGTGAAAGACATCCAATTATTTTCTAGTTGGAGTTTGTGTAATGCCATGTCTTATCTGGGTTTGGAATAACATCTGCTTTTTAATTTTAGATAGACCTAAACAGAAATATCTTGTCTATTATCGAGTTTGTAATCAAACAAGTCTTTGCTCTTGATAAAGGTGGATCAAATTGGGACAATCATGACGTACGTAATGAAAAGGGTTGAACTTTATTTTGTTTTTTTTTTATAAATAATTGGTTACGTTTATGGTCAAATTATTGGTTTTTCCTTTTGATTTTGTTGGATAAATGGTAAGCAATAAATGAAAGGAAGTGAGTTGTTTTACGTTGCAAAACCTGCCAAAAATAGTATTTCTCGTTAGCTTTAAGTTTGAGCTAAGGGTTTGGGTCTCAAGGAGCACAAGAAATTTTTAGAAGGGGGAAGATGCTGATAGGCTGGTTCTCAGTGAAACAAACGCACGCGCGCGGCAGTCCTGTCGAGCGGCCTGGGGTTGTGCGGTGTGGTGAGGTGAGGTGAGGTCTCTTGACCGTATTAATCTTTTTGGACAAAATTTATTTGGAAAATAATTTTTTATTTTTGAAATAAAGACTGGACTCATTTGGAACAATGTGTGTCCCTTAGACTATCATAGAAACGTTCGGACCAAATAGTGCGTTCGTCCGCAGTTTGTATCAAAAAATGTGTCAGTCCATAAGGTCACGTTTTATCAAGAGTTATTGTGTTGCATTCTCTTGATTCGAAGTCGTATCTTAAAGATGATTGTCGTCAACGTAGAGCACTTTCTTACATGCAATTTCGTCTTGCGGATAAAGTACTTATCATTGTCTCGACTTATTATTCATGTTGCTGCACATCATTCCAATGTCATAGATCCAAAATAATCATATATTTCACAATTTTTTATGTTTGATATACATGCAAATCCAAATGACCATTCCGTGAGGAGTATAGAATAAAATATTTCGACTGGGGATTGGTTCTATGGTTGTTACAAGAATAAGGATCAAATTCATTGTAATTAATGGAAGACATTACTCGCCTTGGAGGATTCATAACCTGATGTATTTGTTTCTTGAATAATGTTTTGTTGGATTCAAGTGAGAGTGGTTGATAAAGTGGGAGAATGTATGGTGTTGTGTGGTTCCGCAATTGCTACATCTCAAAACAAACTGCCGAACCGCCCGCCATACACCCAAGGCTGCACACCGACATATTTCGTTCGTTATGGAAGGTATAAAGATGGCATTTGATTTTACCACGAAAGAAAATTGGAAAAATGTCTCAGGTTCAAGACATATTTGTAAATTCCAACAGAAAAACGAAAGTAAAAATTATTCTCATATCAATTGTTCAAGACAAACATCAATGAATGAGATATTTTGACATTTATTCCACAACTTTTATATTAACCAATTTTTGGTACGTTAGTGAAATTTTTTTCTTTTTAATTTAAAATTCAAAAAACCATTTCTTTTTATTTTTTAAAGATCATTCTACGACCAGTTAGTATATTTATATATAAAAAGATGGTCAAGTGTTCCCCTCTCTTTTGACTTCCCTAAACCTTTGGTTAAAAAGAAATTTTGATTTGATCTATACGTTGAAACCCATCCAAACTGGTCCATTTGCATGCAAATCCCTTCTTTTTATTCATCGTTTTTTATTCCAAACATAATATATACAGCTAGGCATCTAGGACCACCTATATATTATGCTAGGACCACTGTACGTTTTTTTATATATATTTAATAATATAATGACGATAATTCCCTGGAAATTGAGTAATAATAACAATTTATAAACTTAATGTTATGTATACTCCAATAATTGCTATATACACTTCGATTCATGTACAAAATAATGTTGAATGCATTTAACATAAAGTGAAGTGTCTATTATTAACTATATAAATACATATATGTTACTTTATTGAGTAATATTGAATTTTACATGTGTCAACGTTCCTCCATAATTCATTACGAGCGATCAACTTGGTACTATATATTTGGGACTTGACTTACTTCTGTCCAAGCGTTAATTATGATCCGTACGAGGAGCTAGCTGGTTTTGCAGCGACTTCTGAGGAAATTCATACCTCCAAAAGATAATTTCGTTGATAAACATGTAACAATTTTTACATATTAATCGGGGCTTAACCGCTCAAATCTCCTGTATTTTTACATCTTGTGAGACGATTTTACATGCTAGATGGATCGATTCGATCCATATTTTCCATCAATGAAATATGAAAAAACTTAATTATCGCACAAAGAACAAAGAAGATGAGTATACACATGTCAACTTACTTTACTGATTTTAGAATCTTCTCTGTTAATACCAACATAAAATCAATAAAACTATCTAAGATTCATTGATGGAGAAATGAGTGCAGATTTATTTAACAAATGTGGACAAACTTTTGGTTGCCAGACTCGGTTAAGTTCCATGTATGGTAATTTTGTGACAATGAGTTAAACCGTACAATTCCTGTCAGGCCGTTTACTCGGATTTTGGGGTTTAGTGGATTAAGATGCGTAACAAGAAAGCGAAAATTACATTTTTTTTGTTTTATAATTTTCAATTTTTCAATTTTGGCTAGTTAAAAAAAATGTTCAAAAATGAAAAAAAAAACATGTTATTTATATGACTAAAAATGTTAATTCATGCTGAACATGAAAAAACAAAAAAAAAAAATGAAAATTACCGGACTAAAAATGAAAACTCATTGTCAACAAGACAAAATAAATAAACATGTAAATTATAAGACTAAAAGTGAAAATTCACTTTTAACAGGACTTAAACTAATAAAAAAAAAAAAGTAAGCTACATGATTAATAAAATGTTTCGATTGTTGCATAAAATGGAAAACTGTGATTTAGTCCTTTATTTTTAGTTATTTGTTGTTTTGATTTTCTATATTTTTCAATTTCAGTCTTAATTCTATATTTTTTAATTTTTGACAATTTTATTTCTTTTTCATTGTAAATATTAATGTGACATTGTACACATTGATGTCAAACATAATAAAGATGACGAACCAAGATTGAAGTTTGACAATATAAAAAATCAAAATTATAGATAGACATATATAACACTAATATTACAGTTTTCCGATATAAAATGTGTCAAATACTTATTTGTAAACATTTGTATACCATGATATCCAAGTCGATGGTGTTAAACAGTCCAAGTATAAGAACCAAGCTTCCTCATGTTAAATCATATTCTAAATCAATTTCAAGCACTCGTTCCATACAATGACTCGAGGTTTTTAGAACTCTCAACATCACTTATTATCAAATGATGTTTCAATCTCACATTCATCTAATGTAAATAACCGTCGTTTTTCGATAAAAATGTATAAACATATTTTGCCAGTACAAATAGTTCTGATCAACCTTCATTAGAGAATGGAAACTTAATGGAGGAAAATTAATTGATTTACGTAATTTATTGATTCATACACATCAGATTATATCTAAACCTTTTCCAGAACCTCTTATGTAATGTACCTAGTTACATGTTTTTAAGGATCATTACAATTTACATGCCATGCCGATGGTACAAAAAGAGGTCTCATTATCTCTTGCATAATGGATGACATTAACGAATGGAAGTAAATTTCAAAACGAGTAGAATCAATAATTTTTCAACAAAATCAATGCGTGTAGGTTAACGGAACAATCAAAAAAATTCAGAAAAGCAAAAAATCACGAGATTGAGAACAATACCTATGTATATAACCAAAGAAAAAGTAGGAGATGATTATGATGAAAAAGCAAGAAGAATCTGATGACTTAAAAATATCACATGATATTTATGTGAGACTTAGGATTTTATGGTTGATAATGGCAACCAACCAACATAATATATAGAAAAATGATTAAATCTTGAGATTCCCATAAAAATGTGAGCAAAAGAATCATGAAATAAGCGATTTTTTCATCGAAAAATAGACGTATTTGGGAAAGCTACGGGAAATTGATGAAGTGAACTTTTCGATGAAGAGTAAATATCATGAGTAGGCCAAATTGCATAATGCTCGAGTGTAGGTCCAAATGCACCGCAGACTGTGACTACTTGTAAAAAGCAAGAACACATTACTATCATGTTATATACACTGATCTGTTAAAAGGGCACTCTAAATTTTCAATGAAATTATCGAATTTCAAGAGAGAAAGTTCAACTTTTTTCTATATATAATTGTTTGATAATCAAGCATAGTTGAATCTCATCCAAATAAGACAAGAAAACATTATGAACAGAAAAAAAAAAATAGTACAATTCATCAATCGCGATTCATACCTGTTCATACTGAATTTGATCTTAATTTGCTGAAATCATTAAAGTTTAAAGCTGAATTCAAGATTGGTGCTTTCTGATCTGAATCTCTTCAGATGCACATTCGATACGGCAACAAGTTATGAGCCCTGTAAAACCAGTTTGCAAATGGTTAACACATTATATGAGCTAATTTTGCTGAAAAATCAGAACGAATAATGCGTAACAAGCATGAAATAATTGGTATTAAAGACTATATAATTAGAAGCTCAGGTTTTTCTTTGATACAAGAAAAAATACTGTACTATACAAAAAAATTTCATGAAAGGTTTTTCTTCGGAGAGAAATAGTAAAAGATCTGTATTATATATAATGATCAGAATGGAGTTTCTTCAAACAGAGCCAACTCACTAAATTTAAAGATTAAAAATAATATTAACTAATAAAATATTCAGTTCACACAAAATACCAAAAATCCTACTTGTCAGAGACTCCGAATCATATCAAGAGCTGGGGAACTGTGGGTTTTGATCCAACTTGCCTGAGACCGACCATTTTGGCTGGCTTTGTAGTCGTTTATTGCCGATGCAGCATCATCAAGATTCTCATCGAGAAAAAGCTTCGGTACTGGGCAGGCACGGATCCAAGATTTTCGTTCATAATCAAGAAAAAAAAATCATCAAGTTTGATATTAATCAGCACCACGCCTTTGCATGTGAATCTTGAAGATGCTACACCAGAAAACTACGACTGTATGTGTAGATCCATGCATAAAACTAAATCTTTCTTGATTTTCAGACAAAACCCTTCAATTAATTTCATCTGTACTCTTGAGAAATATGACGGGCAATTTCAAGGATGCAGTGTGAGTTTGGTGGAGACTTAAAGTTATGTGCATCGATCTTGGGTAAAATACAGTAGCTAGCACACAAGAATCTTTGGTCTTAAAAAAATCAAAGTAAAAGAGTACAAAAACAACCCTAGTGGGACAAAAGATGATTAATAAAACTAACAGAAGAGATCAATAAAGCAGAAACACCCGATTTGATGGATTATAAGATTTTGAAAAATCCCAATCAGATTCATTTGAGAATCAATTGATATCAGATAAATCGGTCATCCACTCTAACAGAAAGAAGAATAAAGATGGATTCATATTCTGATATTGATTGGTGGAATTTGCATCTTTGGTGATGAAGAGAGAACCACATAAAAGTCAAGAAAACGATTTACTTTGAAAAATGAAGCGAATTCCAGAAGAATATTCACCAATCAATGAAAGAAAGAACAAGAAAACAATAAATGATCCAAATTTTGAGGGATCAAATTCAGCCACTGAAGCTGAGTTTGGTCGATTTTTCCGTCATGAAGAACAAAGCAAAAGGGGCGCTTTAAAGAAAAGGGTTAGGGAACTCACGCTGTGGGGGAGGTGTAAGGTGTTTCTTGAATATATAGCCACACAGACACCTATATATATATATATATATATATATATATATATATGTATGTATGTATAGTATATATATATATATATGTATGTATGTATATAAAGGTTAATGCCTGATCCAATTTGTGATACTGTTTTGTTTTTAAGAAAATATCATATTCATTTTTTATATTTTTCATATAATTTACTCATAATTATAATATCTAATTATTTTAAAAGTTTAAAAATTCACATATTATATCTATAAATTACATATTTAATATAATTGAATTATCTTTATTCAAATAATATTTTAAAATTATATAAAATTTTAAAAATCGACTCTATCTATTAATGATCATGATCTTGATTTTGATTCATAAACATAATAATCCTCATTTTACATAAGTATCGCCTACACATATACGTGATTTGCTAGTAAGTATAAACAAGTTTATTTATGTATATCCATGTTTGTGGTGGTTTGGGTTAGTGACTATTTATTGCACTTATTTAATATTTAATATTTTTGACAAATAAAATTTTATTTTTTCCAAACCCTAATCTTGTTTGGTGTGTCGACTCTCGAATGTAGAGATAGATCCTTGTGCTTACACTGAGTCGTGATGCTTACGTGGGCCGTTCAGAATTACGAGTTCCCTTTAACCACACAACTCGAACTATCTATTACTATTTGAGATCGAGCTTTATCTCTAATTATCTCACTTTGTTTCTCTTTTGTAATGAATCGGATTCGAGTTTTCACATCCCTTAGAATAGGATTTAAAAAAGAACTATATATTACTATTTACTAAAAATAAAAATAAAAATTAAGTGAAAGTAACTCCCTGGTGTGTGTGTCTATATATATATATATATATATATATATATATATTATGATTACTAATTTATGTATTTTTATATTATACTGAATAATGAATGTCATAGTCTCTAACCCTAAATCACAATATTGTCATCCCCTCGTGACGAATATTAAAATGTTATAACATACGTAATTTCGATGAATTTAGCAATTTTTGAAATATTTTTGGCTATGCAGTTATTAGAATTAAAAACATCTCTAATGCTTGCGGGATTGCGGGGGATTGGACCGACGAGGTTTTAGGGGCAGGGAGAGGCGGATATCAGGTCCAAATTTTTCTTGATGGAGGGCGGATCCCGAGTTTGGCCAAACTCATCCCAAATACATCATGTTATCATCTCTATATATATGTCACGCCACCACTTTAGAGAAATACCCTAACGTGCTTGGTGTCATATAATCACTTTAGAGAAGTTAAAAAAAAACATAAAAACTTAATGAACTAAAAAATAAAAAATAGGCCAAGTTATAAAACGATTTTGGTAATTTTTCCTCCTTACACTAATATTCGAGATAGTTATTTTAGTGCATTGTATCTAAGGATGACAACTTTCCCCACGGTTTTGGAGCCCCGCGGGAAAAACCCAAAACGGGGATGCGGATCCCCGATTTTTTCGGTTTCGTGGAATTTTTTAAATCCCCGATATAGTTTGGGGCGGGTATGGGATTACTATCCACATCCCCGAACCCGCCCAGAAAATAATAACAATAATAAAATAATAGTATTATTATTATAATAATAATAATAATAATAATAATTATTATTATTATTAATTTTAATATTAATAATTAATATTATAGCTAATAATAATAGATAATAATAAGTTTTGATTTGAGAAAATTTTCGAATCCGTCATCGTCTTGTCATACTAATATTTTTGAAACAATGATGAGAACGGGGATGAGAAGTTGATCCCCGAAATTATCCGAAAAAGCGGGGATCAGGACGGGTATGGGGGTGAGGATGGAATTCGGGGACGGGGATGGGATGACAAATCCGCCCCCGCCACGTCTCATTGCCATCCCAATTGTATAAACGCACCGGTCTCTTTTATTAACTTAAAAAAATCAACTTGATTAGACAATTTATGGGGCCCTAATTAATCAACAATTAATTCCTAATGTTGTAAAGATAATAATCAGGTGTACCTTATTTTGTTTTAAAAAAGGCAAAAAATCATTTTTAAATCTGGGAAAGACCGTATCTAAACCACCTTTGGCATAAAGGAAAAAGAGAAACTATATGTAATCAAAATTTAATATTTTATTGAAATAAGAAAAAACTTGTGTGAAACGGTCTCACGGATTGTATTTTGTGAGACATATCTCTTATTTGGATCATCCATGAAAAATTATTACTTTTTATGTTAATGTATTACTTTTTATTGCGAATATCGGTAGGATTGATCCGTCTCATAGATAAATATTCGTGAGATCGTCTCACAAAAGACTTACTCTTGAAATAAAATATTAAAAGGAATCAAAGTCCTTTTTTTTATTAATGGACCAAACAGCTATATTTCAATTTGAAATGTTATATTCCATCCATAGACATTATAAAAAGGAAATGATCATGGCTTTATATTAAAACTCGTCCTTTTTGATTAAAATTTAATATTTCAAATTATATATATATATATATATATATTATTGTCAATCATTTATTTTCTCTTTTAAATCTTCCGAGAATTTTATATAAGTTATATTATATAATAACCATTATTTCTTTTAAAAATAATAATAAAAATAAGAAGGGTATATATTGTTATTTAATTAGTTAGATTCTCGGCAAAAGTGTCTACCTGAAGAGAGGACCCATTTCCGTACAGTATGATGTGGCCTGTTCAGAATTTGCATTTTTAAGTGGGCCAACCCGACCCTATACTTTTCCCTTTCAAATAAACAAATAATTTAGGTGACTATTTATTGTTAGGCATTGTTTCTGTTGTTTTCTCAACCATTTCTTTTTTATTGTTTTCTTTTTTTAAAAAAAAAAACCTACAATTAATAAGACTTTGATTGATTTATATGCAAAGCGTGATGAGATTTCACATCTTGATTTGATTTCTTGAAAATAAAAACATTTAAATAAAAATATATTTGCAATGATATATAAAATTTTATTTATAAAAGATTTTGTGATATATCAATGATAACTAAGCTTAAATATTTGCATCTATATGTATCTCTTTAAATGCCTACATTTCTATGGATACTGTTCACCAATCGTGTCAAACTCTGTGTCTACCAATTATATGATGCTCATTTGTTAGATATATATATATATATTGTTTCATGTTTTTTGGGTGAATTATTGTTTTGTTGATTTTAATAATTTGGTGTGTTTTTATTATTATCGTCGTCGTCGTCGTCGGTCAAAGCCTTAATCTCACAAGAGACCTAATCAATATTTTAAGAGTAAGTGTACAAAATTTCAACTTCTAAGTCAACAGAGTCTTAAAATTGCATTCATTTATTTTTTTTTGGAGTTAATGAGATGTTATCTTTAGAGTATTATTCCAATATTGCATTCATTTCATGTTCATTATCTCGATTGGAGACTGTATGAAGAATTATAGAACCAGCGTATAAAAATAAATGTGAATTGTGATATACACATCCGAGGCAATACCCATTGAACTCAACCATTTTTTGGGCCAATAATGAGATTAGGGTTAACAATTATTAGATTGAAATGTAAGATCAGAAGATGAAGATTAGTGGTAGAGCTCAAGAACATCATTTCATTGAATTTTCAAATTTAAAAAAGGATAAAACAATTTGAAGGTTGTTTATAAACATTATTGGTTGGTTATATAGTAAAATAAATTAAATGGAAATATCTATAATATTAATCAGTTGGTCCTAGATTGATATAAAATAAATAAATAATCAATAATTAATATAAAAAATAATACTAATAACAACAACACGAGCTTAAATTCTTGAATTGGCAAAATACAATAAAATCAAAAAGTGGTTATTTATTGCTTAAATAATATGGTGGCACCTGGAGGACAGATTAGGAGATTTTGATAAATTAAATTAAATTTCTTAAAAATACGAATTTATATTTTATAATTATTTTGGTGGGGAATACTTCACATGGACTTCACGAGACTTTGCCGGGGGGAGAAGAAATAAACAATTTGGACCATACACGTGACCTACACAAATATTAATTGTTCAACGCCATTCATATTTTTTTTTTATTTTTTTTCTTCCTTTTATTATTCTCCAATATCCAAACATGTGCTGATACATTTTTACAATCCAATTGAAATTATCAAAACTGGTTAGGGGTATTTTGGCAATTTCTTGAATCATCCATAAAAGGGTCTACACCCCTCCCGACGCACGTGTTTCGTGTTTATACAATGTTTTTATAACTCATTTGGTTTATATTTAAATGAAGATAAAAATATAATTATAAAAAATAGTAAGAGACTACTACTGCCATTTTGATATAAGAATTAAATATATTAGAATTCGCAACTTGATGCTTAGAGCACAAAGACTTTACCCACTAAACTACAATAAATTTCATCAAAAAATTTAGCACTTTATTAACAAAAATTAGTTATTCTAAGTGTCTCAAACTTAATAATATAATATTGAGAGATAATAGATATATATGTTGTGTATAAATAAATATCAAATTATAAATTTATTTAAATGGATTTTTAGTAATCTTGATCGACGTTTTTAATCACAATTTTTTTGTGAAATTTACATTTAAAAATCTATATTTTTATAAATATTACTCGTGATGGGCAATGATTGAAGGATACCATTTTGAGCTTCTATATGATTAAAAAATTTGAATTGCAAATTTAATATCAACTAATTTAGCTTTTCCTTCTATTAATTAAGAAAAGTACGAACAATATAAATATAAGTTAATAATAAAATATATCAAATAAATTAATTGTATTTTATTTAAACCTTCTTTGCATGTAAATTTCAGTTAATTTTCAGTGGTAAAGCTCTCGATCTGTAATTTTCTTAGGCGGACTCTCATGCATCGACTCTGATAGGTCAAAACTTTTAATTTTTGTCAAGATTGATTTTATTTAATGAATTAATATGTTTCCCGATGATCTTTGGAACAGAGAACAATACGAGTTAAGGCAAGGAAAATATTTTTTCCGCAGAGACGAATTTGCCCGTATTCACGTGCTATAAGAAATGACAATCGTCCTCAAGATACAACAACTCTAATCCAGAAACTGCAGCACTACAAGAACCGGATGGCAGCGAACAAAGATATGTCGAAGCTTTCAAGTTTGGAAGAAAAGAATGCAACGAAAATATGTATGGTCGAAAAAGTCAGAAGAAGATATGAATACATGTAGATGGACTATTTAAAGTGAGAAACTCATAAGCCAAGTGACACATCCAGAAGACACACCTTTCTGCAATGAGTCATGTGACCACCCTTCAAGGTAGAGGACGCACAATTTAATGCAAAGGGACGCGGTGCAACCACCAAAAGATAGTCACACGAGACGCACTGTTTGAACCGAAGCACCACACTGATTCGGACTAAGCACTGACTGAAGTGTGAAAACATCGGATAGTTTCGAAAATATTATTCCAAATAAACTTGTCCAAAAAGATTAATATGGTCAAGAAACCGCACCGCACCGGGCCGGGCCGAAACCGAGTGCGCGCGCGTTTTTCCGAGATCCAGCCTATCAGCGTCCTCTCCCTTTCCAAAAACTTCTGATACTCCTTGGAGCCCAAACCCCTAGCTCAAACATAGAGTCGATCATTAAGTTAGTTGATAGTTGTTCTGATTAAAAATTAAATACAAATAAGAATATCATTTATCATATATTTTAAATTATTTTTAACTATTATAGTGTAAAATCAATATCTGATTTTTAGGAGAAATTGTAATTTTCTTCATGTATATGTCTTTTCGTAATTTGATTATCCATGTTATGGAAATTAGGTCTTAGACCATTGTTTTCATGTTTTTGTCAATTTTTAGTAATTCTAACTAGAAATGCTGATTTATATTGCACACGTAAGTATAAAAAACACATTAAACCAGTATTGCATCCAAAAAAGATCCAAAATCGAAAGAAATACAAAATTAGTAGGTTAAAATTGAAATTTGACAATACATGAATCGTAAAGAAACATATTGACATCATCAAAAAATATTCCCTAGTTTTTATCAGGCAATATTTAATAACAATAACAACTACAACATCAATAACAACGATAATAATTAATTAATTCTCAAGTCAAAATGCTAATTATATAAAATCTGAAAATCAATAAATTTAAATTGAACACGTATCCCAACTCAACTCATCCCGTACCCCATGCATCACAAATATACATCGGCGAGGAATATAGTTCTTTCAACCGATCGACGACGCCTTTTGACTGAAATTCTTCGCCTTTTTTGTTTAATCAGCGTGTAAATATTGGTGGATGCTCCGCAAAAATTCAATTTAATATTAGAATATCACTTGGTACAAACTTAGATGATGATGCTTTGGACCAAAATGATGAGTGGAGCAATAATGTAGGACATAGTATAATTGATTTGTCTCACGAAAATAAATCTGTGATACCGTCTCACAAAATACATACACACTGTGAGAACCCGAATTTCCAGCATTTCAGCAGCAATACAAAATTCAAGCAGAAGTTAATATTTCAGAAGCTGGTAGCATTTCAGCAGCAATGCAAAATTCCAGCAGAAGCTTTTCCAGCAGATTAGAATCCAGCAGCAGACAAAAGATAAAATCCAACAGCAGAATAACGAGATTCCAGCAGACAGTTACTAATTCAGCTCATGACTTGTAACTGAAGCATTTAACATGGAATAAAGGCTGTTAATGGCAGACTATAGCCATTAATTGGGAGGCTAACAGTCAGAATTTTGCCTATAAATAACACCCTCAGACCTCTGAATTGGTGTTACACAAATCTTGAGATTATCACTTGAATTTTCTAGCTAAGAGAGTACTTATTTTCGAGCAGTAGAAATCAGTAGCAAGAACAAGCAGATTCCAGACTTCTACCGAAATCTTATAGCAAATTACAGTAAGTGGGCTTATGTATAAAATATCTTGAAATCAGTTTGTTAATTTCTGTTTTAAAGCACAGTTTCTGAATGTTTGATTTCTGATAAATGATTTTGAAGCACTGAAACTCCCTAGTGAACTAATGGTAAAAATATATATTCTGAACATTTCTGAATCCTGATTCTGATTCTGGCCTCACCCCTTAGAGAAGAGAACATATAGGGGACTGACATCAGTTTATCCATGAAATTCACTAACGTGCTCAGTGCTTACTAATTCTGATTTCTGTTCTGAAACCTGTGATTTCTGGATTCTGATTCCTGTTTTGAAAATAAGAGTTTTCTATATGTTATTGTGTTACTGTTTCTGTAAAAATTGCTTTTTGAAACTGGGAGTTATTCCCGCCCCTGCTTACTGAGTGACAACCATATCACTCACCCACCAAACTCATCTCAGATAAGAACGAGGAAGAAAAGTTAGAGGAAGAAGAGCAGATTCAATTCTGGGGCTGGTGAAGGAGACAGTTGTTTATCAGTTCTAGTTTATGTTTATTCCGTTGTATCTGTTAAGACGTTATTATATTTGGTTTTACATTTCGCTGTAAAACATTTGTCATTGAGTTCGTATCAGACACTGAAATATTCAGTATTTATGAATAAAAAGACTAGTTTCTGAATTTTGGACTTCCGAGACTTGTTGTTTTCGAATGTAAATTTGATAGCAACGTTGGTGTCAACCAACCCCCGTCCCGGGGCGTGACACAACACCATCAATTAAAATATACCACGCAACCCAAGAGTTAGTTTTTGTATTATATATGTGGCTTGTGTAGTTTTTAGCAAGACTTGGGATTTCGTCAGTCAGTTGATCAAAGGTCACTAAGTAGAGACCCATTTAAATTTCCTTCTTTTTTTCTCGAAAGGTAAATTTTATTCAATTTTATGTATGCAATGGGTATATTAGTTTTGAGAATTTATTCACTTGAAGTGAGTTGAAAAATTGGGCAGGTTTTGTCAAAAAATTGGTTGATTTATGGGCCAACGTATAGCCCACACATTTTTTTTTAAAATACAAATGGGGAGATTCTCTTACATCATTGTTGCGATGTATGGACATACATCGTTTAGCTCATTTTCAATTAAGTTCTATTACTAACTTTATCGGCTGAAAAATAATGATTCACGTTATATAGTATTCCTTACAAATTTTGTAAAATTAATTTTTTAAATATGTAATTCATGAATACTGGTCGTAAAAGAAGAAGATTCATGTTTGTGGTGGAAAAATTTTTGTTGTTAAAATAATGGTAATATAAATCATAATCTATGAGTTTGTGGTGTTAAATAGCCAATTACCTATACCATTATCTTTACAAATTTGCGGTGGCAAACATTACCTGCCAAAGATTTATAAAATGCACCAATTCTTCTAAAACAAAATTGAGTAGATCTCACGAATCTTTATCTGTGAGACGGGTCAACCATACCGATATTCACAATAAAAAGTAATACTCTTAGAATAAAAAGTAATATTTTTTCATGAATGACCCAAATAAGAGACCCGTCTCACAAAATACGACCCGTGAGACCGTCTCACATAAGTTTTTGTCAACAAAATTTTGTTACCAATTATAATGACAAATCTACGAGAGTTATATATATGGAGTTGAACAATCCTCCCCCTTTGAGCTACCTTTTTATGTTGAGTTATGTGCAAGTATCAAATTTAACAGTAAGAATACATATGCTGGCTAGTGATAATTAACTACACCTGATTCCTGATTCTTTATTCTTGACTTCTTGATTATTGGTCACACATCTAGAAGATTAACATATAAGTTACTAATATTTTTAGCTATGAAGAACATAATTTAATTCAATGTATATTTTTTTTATACTAAATCCTATTCATATACCTCATATGATATTTATATAATTTTGTTTTAAAATTATTTTAAATATTTTTAGGATTATCCCCTACTCATTGAGTGATTCCCCAGTCACTCACTTACTCAACCCTTCCAGTTAAGAATGCACGTGAACGAATTATAGGAGTAAGAATCGATCGAGTTCGGGTGATGAAAGATGTGCTAAGGAAGAAATGAATAAAGAATGTTGTTGCTGTTACGTTATTTTAAGTCCTTGTTCTGAATTCCACTGTTGTAACAAACTCGCTATTATTTATGTTTAAGCATGTATTTTATATTTTTTGTTGATGTAGATTCAATTAAGTTTCGGTTGTAAAAACGATATATTATTCTTATTTTATCTGAAATATTGGCTGATTTTAGAATTATAAACTACATTGACTTGTTGTTTTTGAATAAATAAATCAGAAACGCTATGTAAGGCTAACAAAATTCTTCAAAATCTTGACCCATCATGAATCTTTCTTATTCTCGTCTAGAAAATATCCCGACACATATTTTCCCGACCCAAGTTATCGGGATTTTTTCGATCAATGTCAGGAGAGGAATCGGGCCTATAATCTCCGCCCGATGAGATTTCTCCCTGACTCGAAATATTATCAGTAATATATTATATTAATAATATCTTTAACACATGGGACTAGAAGATTATAATTTTAAATATATTAGTATATGGTTGAAGCTCATACTAAAATTGACTAAGATATTTAAAAGGGAACTAGCCCATAAATAATGAATTTAGGACTTAAATTAAATTTTATAACTAATTCGTCTAAATAAATGAGCTCACATCTAAAATTAATTGTAATTCAAATAAAATTATATTATATTATAAAAGGCTAATGGGCCACTGTTTCGGCCTACATTTGAACATTTTTCTTAGATCAAAGCCTATTTTGTTAAGTCATTTAGCCCAAGCCTTTTGCCAACATTGATAATTATTAATACCCCCGAAGTCCCTGATTTTGTCGAAACAGGATATATAACTAAGAATCAGACGGTAAAAGGGCGCTCTTCCTCCCAAAAATTCAATTCAATAAGTAAATTACAGCAACCCGCAAGAATTTTCAGATTTTAATGGCGGATTTTCCTAGGTAATTTAACTTTTTCCTCCGTAAAATTTATAGTCATGTTCTTTTTATTAATTTTTTTCCTTTTGTGTTTCTGATGAATTATTAGCTTTCTTCTTCTTTTTATTCATCTTTTGCAATTGTTGCCCCCCACCCACCGCCCATTATTTTGAATTAAGAATTCTCCTAAAATATTTTCCTCGTCTGTTCCAATCATTGATGGGTTTTCACTTGCTTTGATTTTTTTTTTTTGGTCCGAGACAGAAGCTTGGGCTGAATTTGATTCTGGATCGGTTCGCTTTTATTCGGTTTTGAAATTTTTGTTCTTTAGTTTTTATGTTTTCCGAAATTCCGAGTTCTGGGTATTTTTGCTTGTTGGGTTCTTTCGTTCGTCAAACACATGATGGAATGATTTCTTATTTCTTGTTTTTCATTTGTATGTCTTTTTTTTTTTAAAAAAATTGCAGATGAATATTTGGGTTTAAAAATTATTCAAAGACTTGATTCTTTACCTTCTGCATTAAGTATTAAAGAGGAGAATTGTCTTGAGTTTTGTGGACTGAGGATTGTAGCTGCCGAGCCGACATCAATCGGGTTTGATTCTGCATCTGTAATTCTGTTGTTGCTTTTTATTATTACGTTTGTATTCAGATTGCAACTTAAATCTTGTGGGTGGAATTTTTTCCCTGGCAAAGTTGAATTTATGTAAAAGTGCTATTTATGTTATTATATGAATTGAAACGAAAGACGTTTCAGTTTTCTGCTGGCAGTGGGGAAGACGATGTGGTTAAAGTTTTAGTGAAGAATGTAAGAAATATTTTAGCTCCACGGTTATGCGAATTAGGTCGAGTTTTCAGCTGTTCATCCCTTTTTGGTGATGTATTTGTAATTTTTGCTCCATTGACTAACTTTCTAATATAGCTTGGTCTGTATATTCAATGGGTATGCTTCTAGGTATGATTCTGGATCATATTTTCTCATTAATTTCAAGGTTTAGTTCGGTTTTATGATTCAGATATCTAAAGGTTGGACCAGTTTGATTTTAAAAAATGATGTTTAAGTTAGGGAATTGGAGTATTTGGTTGCTTTGTTTATCCACCCACGTGATGGACATTGTAAATGTGTCTAATAAGCTGTTAACTATATTCAGATTTCTAGAAGCTGAACCATTTTGACCAAAAAAATGCTGTTTTAAGTCATGGTGTTGGTGTATTTGGTTTGTTTATTTATCTCCCACGTGTTGGATATTGTGAATGTATCGCATGAGCTGTTAAAGTATTTGAACACAGATTTTTGGACACCTGGTTTGCATGGTAGTTAGCTTCATGTAACATGTTTTAAAATTGAACGATTAATCAACTATCCGGTTTTAAAGAATTCTCAAATTTTGTGGCAGATATATTGAATACTGTTAGGAGAATAGGTAATGTGTCACCGAAATGTGACTGCCATTTATATGTTGTTTGTTAAACTGTAACCCAATATGCAATTAATATACATTTATAATTTAAACTAAGACGATGTGACACGTTGAAAATTTCAACACAATATCCTGCCACGTACCTAATGGAACTTATGGCAACGTTGAGAAATTCGACACGATTTCCTGCCACATGGTTGAAGGGAAAAAGCAAAGCGTCTTTTAAGGTTGGTGCCGAACGTATATAACTGAGATAGGCAGCCTTAGTTGAACTTGAACAATAAATAACTTGAGACCTTTAATCTGCAATATTTCATCTTTTGGACAAGGATCTGTAAGTCAGATGTTTCTAACTCATGTATACCAACTGATTTAGGTTATTCTTACTCATTTTCATGAGGAAATATCAATATATTTCTGTGATGTGGGCTCTTAGCATCTTACTCACTATTTTTCCTTGTTTTGTTCTATATTTATTTTAAATTTGTCTCAAAGACCTATATCATTTTGCGCGAATGAGCGGTTTTGAATTTTATGCCACTTGAGCAGCGAATATGCACTTTTCACCAACAAATGCAACATTTATGCTGGAATAGGTATATGTAGCTATTAATAGTCTCAAATTCCTTACGTTAACCATACATATCCCTGTGTTGTATGTAATTTACTCGTAAAATCTAACCATCTGATGGCACGTAAGAATTATGTTTCAGGTTAATGGTGTCCATTTGGGAATTTTACCCTTTATTTAATGGTATAATACAACTAAAAAGCTTACAGTAAGGCTTAAGGGAACCTGAAATTCTTGAGTTAGTTGATATCATCTTTTTAAGGAGATTTGATGCTTTAAAAATTTATTATAACTCTAAAGTGCTCTTGAAGGAATTCTAAGGGCTCATTTGAAGTTTAAAATATCTTCAAAGAATCTTATACTTACCTAATATTGTTCCTTGAAATGTGCTTTTCTTTGAACTGTTTTGTTTCTCGGATGACCTTTATGCCTTGCATCACATAACTCATCGGTCTTAATTTTACTTTTTACCTTGCTTTTTTGCAGACATACGTGGTAAATATATTCTTCCCGGCGCTTTATAAATTCTCATTTATCTTACATGAAATTAGACCCCTTTAATTTTCAATTCCGGGAATTTTTAGTTGAATTATTGATCCTTAATCTCTATTCTGTTTTGTTTCCTTATGTTTGGCCTGCCTAAACCAACATTACCTTTTCATTTGAAATAAGATTAAATATCTCTGTCTAGGAAGTAGGAAACAATCACTTTCATTTGAGGAATCAATCAAGTGAATTTAGCTGTATAAGTGGGATAAAGTTAAGATATCTTGGGCATTAGTATAGTACTTTCTGAGAAACAATGAAATACTGGGCATTTAAATGTAAAAATGTGAACAAAGAACAGCTGGGAGCTAATAGCTCCCATGAGATCTGTTCCTCATAATAGATATGCTGTAGATATGTGAAAAGTCTCAATTACTTATTATATGGGCATATGATTTGTTCTTACTAGTCTATATGGCACAGCTTGGATCATTACCTTAAGTTATTGTATGGTTCATAAATATTTGAGTTTGTTCTTTCATATATTTTTCAGTTGCATCAGCTTAGAGTTATTATCATTTTTCAAACATTCTAGTTTGGATATGCGTTTGATGGATAACATTCCATTGAGATATCCTGATATAATTAGTTTTCACGTTACAACCATTATTAGATTCTAATATCAAACATTAAATGCTTGTATGAATGCCAACACAAATCTGTCTTACTTTCAGGTGATTCTGCTGGGCTACAATGAACCACCAATACGGGGAAGATCAAGTAAGTTTTGAAACTTCTCTGATCAACTGATTTGCTCTGACCTAACTTCTTTTAAATGCAAACTTCTTATGCAGGATCAAGTCAATGTTGTTGGATTTGACGTTCCGAATTCACCTGACGCTAGCTACAACAACGTGTACCATGGAAATGAAGACGAAGGGCGAGAACCACCAACACTACCACCACACCTGCAGCATACTCTATTAAATCATCCAAGAACTGGTGATCCAGGTGTATCCCACCTTTCATCGCCCCAGAATGTCACTCTAAACCATCTTTACATCGAGAACCGAGAATCTACTCGTTCCGTAGTGGCACTTGGGGTCACTCACAGGTTCCGTTCCAAATTCGTAACCGTTGTGCTTTATAAACCAGTTTCGAGGAGGTGAAATATGGACAGACAGATCTGCTTTTATCAAAAACCTTGTCTTGGTACTTGTCATTTATCTGTGTACTGATTAGTGCAGTGATAGGAACTAGCGAAAATCCAAAAACTAGTAAACTTTAATTTTTTGGGTTGTATAAACTACAATTATCAGGAGATAGTTGTGCTAAAAGCTATTACTTTATGTCAACGGTAAGTGCCTGCTTTATTGATTTTCTACGTTTAGTGATAGGGATGTAAACGATCCAAACCAATCCAAACAGTATCAGACTTGAGATTGGTTTGTTTAAAATTGTTTGAGGCTCGAGCTCGAGCTCGATTCGAGCTTCTATTATCAGGCTCGAGCTCGGTTTGTATTGAAATTATTGAGCTCGAGGTCGGCTCGTTAAAAGCTCGTTTAGCATGTTAATCAAGCCAGGCTCGAGCTTGATTCATTAATAGCTCGTTTAGCATGTTTAACAAGCCTGGCTTGAGCTCGTCCCGTTTTCGAGCTCGATAAGCATAGAATTGAGCTCGAGTTTGAGTTTGAATCGAGCTTGTTAAAAATTAAATATATTTATAAAATAATTTTAAATCAGACATAAAAATGTAAATTCATTCATAAATAACCAAAACGATACAAATAAGAGCTAATTCATTCAACTCAACAAATGAGCCAAACTCAAGCTTACGAGCCACTTAAACGACTCAAGCTCGAGCTCGAGCTTGACGTAATCACCTAAACGAGCCGAGCTCGAGCTCGCGAGCCTATTATCGAACATGTTTGCGAGCTCACGAGCCGCATATCCTTAGCTTGAGCTTGGTTTGATTAAATTTTCGAGCTCAAAATCGAGCTTGGGCTTGGTTTGATATGATTAACAAACAAACTCAAACGAGCTTTTTATCGAGCCGAGCTTCGAATAGCTCGCAAACGGTTTGGTTCATTTACATCCCTATTTAGTGATGTTCATGCTACACAAGCTGTAAAAGTATTGATACCAGTGGCGGAATCACACCAATTGCGGACCCAATGGTATCAAACATGGGGCCATGTTCGATCTGGGGCGAAGGTGGCAATTGAATTTGATTTGAACTCTAACACAGTATAAATAGATTATATATGCACCCAAGTTTTGTGAGTAACCATTTTCTTAAATCACCCTTTACCTACTCAAATTTTTTAAAAAAGGGTTCTTGAAGTACGCGATATACACAGAAGAATTATATGTCCCCGCACAATTTCGAAAACTCCATGACTTTCTTCATTCAAGAAAAAAAAAACTCAACTTTGAGGATTGTTGGAAGGCACCTCAATATTTTTCCACAAATTCCTTCATCATGTGTTAATTTTCTCTACTTGTAATAATAGTCAAATTTGCTGGATAATGATGTTTCTGTTGAAAAATATATTTAAAATGTGTGTATTGAATATTTGAATGTTGAATATTTGAATGTTGAAAATAAGAGTTGTAAATATTGAAAATTAGTGTGTGACGATGTAGGTAATGATGTATTTTATTTTTGGATTATTTGTAAAGATTTTCTATAAATAGATCTCTCATTTGTGAAGAAAATCACAATTGAGTAGAGAAAAAAATATTATAAAGTGTGTAGTTTGGTAAATTTTGAGAGTTTGAGATTTTTACTTTTTACCATAAATTTTTACTTTTTCACAACACGTTATCAGCACGAAACTCTAAAAGTCCTCCATCCTTTTCCAAGCTCCAAACAGAAGAAAAAGGTAACAAAAGTAATAATATTTATTTTAATGTTATTTATTTATTATGTATATATTTAATATATAATATAATGTTATTATTAATAATAAAAATAAATTTTTCAAAAACTTGTTATAAATCCTGGGAGGATGTTAAGACGACATCCCACACTCCCGGTAAGGGATACGACAAGTATAAAAGCCTATAAGATTTTTAAATAAAATATCTTATGACACATCATTATAATAATATGATATGATATACATAATTATTTAAATATGTCTAATATTATATACACCATATTATTACCATAAAATTATACAAATACATACCTTTATTTTTTTATACACCAACGGTCATAAACGGTAACAAAACGGCTAGTTTTTGCCCTATAAATATGATCTCATAAACACATTCAATCACTCCAACTTTCTCTTCTTCTCTAAAAATTATTCTTCACTAAATTTTCGAAGAAAAAAGAAGATGGCTTTCTCAAGGTTATTTTTAATTATTTTGGTTATCATACTCACGAGTCTTTTATTTATCGGAGAATATCCTCCTCGTGTGTTTTCTTTATTTTTACAAACGCTTGTACTTGTTGTTTATCCATTACTTTGTATTGCAATATTCATTAACTAATAAAATGCATCGTAATTTTTTTTAGTACCACCATGTCAAATTTGACAAAGCTCGAATTTGTTGCGCTCGACATCACGGGAAAAAATTATATGTCATGGACTCTCGATGTAGAAATGCATCTTGAGTCATTGGGTCTAAGTGAGACAATAAAAGAAAATGGCATATCGACATCACAAGAAAAGGCAAAAGCCATTATATTTTTGCGTCGACATCTCGACGAGGGATTGAAATGTGAATATTTAATTGAAAAAGATCCCATGGCTTTGTGGAAAGGATTGAAAGAAATATTTAAACATATAAGGGAAGTTATACTTCCGACCGCCCGTGATGAATGGAATATGTTAAGATTCCAAGATTTTAAGAAAGTCAGCGATTATAATTCAGCGATGCATCGAATAATCTCGCAGCTAAAATTTTGTGGACATGAGATCACAGAATCAGAAATGCTTGAAAAAACATTTTCCACGTTTCATGCATCAAATATTACTCTACAGCAACAATATAGAGTACGTGGATTTGCGAGATATTCTGAACTCATCGCCTGTCTTCTTGTGGCGGAAAAAACAACGAGCTATTAATGAGAAATCATCAGTCCCGACCCACTGGATCAACATCATTTCCAGAAGTAAATGCTGTAAGTAAAAATGAATTTAAACCTGGAAACCAAAATCAAATTCAAAGACAAGGTTTTGGTCGAGGTCGAGGTCGAGGTCAAGGACGTGGACGTGGAATTGGCCGTGGTCGAGGCCGTGGTTTTGGAAACAATAGAGATATTTATTTTTATAATTCATCTCAAAAGAGCGTCCCAAACCATCCACAGAAAAGACATCATGAGAATACAAGTGTTAATGAGAATCACTCAAAAAGATATGAAAGTTCTTGTTTCAGATGTGGTACTCCAGGACATTGGTCCAAAATTTGTCGAGCCCCTGAACACCTTTGTAAACTTTATAAAGAATCATTAAAGAGGAAAGAAAAGGAGACCAACTTCACTGAACGCAGTGACCATTTGAGTGATTCAACTCATTTTGATGCTGGTGATTTTATGAATGATTTCTCTAGAAATGATCAATATGTTGGTGGGATAGAAATGAACAATATTGATACTGCAGATTTTTTCAATGATTTCTCTGAAAATGAACAATATAGTGGTAGAATATAAATGTACAATAATTTATTTTTCATGTATCTATATAATGTTTTATTGTATAATTATGATATGTGTTATATTTAAATATATATTGCCAGTAATTTTATTTCATTGCATATTTTTTTGAAGTTCAAAAAATGGAAATGCTATGAGCAAAGCTGAAGTTTGCATACCCGTAGTGGTACAACGCACACTATCCTCCGAGATAAAAGATATTTCTTGGAACTAAAACCAACAAAAACAACGGTGAATACAATATCAGGTCCTGTAGACTTGATTAAAGGATGTGGTAAAACACAATTTTTGTTACCTAATGGTACAAAATTTTTGATCAATAATGCTTTATATTCACCACAATCGAAAAGAAATTTGTTTAGTTTTAATGATATATATTCCCATGGGTATGATACTCAAACAATGAATGAAGGGAATAAGAAATATATGTGTCTTATCACATATAAATCAGGAAAGAAATATGTGATTGAAAAACTACCAATGCTCCCTACTGGATTGCATTATACACATATAAGTCCGATTGAATCAAACATGGTAGTTGATAATTCTTCAATATTAACCAATTGGCATGATCGATTGGGACATTCTGGTTCAACAATGATGCGAAGAATTATAGAAAATACACATGGTCATCCGCTGAAAGACCAGAAGATCTTTCAGAATAATAAGTTTCAATGTAAAGCATGTTCTCTTGGAAAACTTATTATAAGACCATCACCAGCCAAAATCCAAACTGAATCACCAATGTTTCTTGAACGTATTCAGGGTGATATTTGTGGACCAATCCATCCACCATGTGGACCATTCAGATACTTTATGGTATTGATTGATGCCTCCAGCAGATGGTCACATGTATGTTTATTGTCAACTCGAAATATTGCATTTGCAAGATTACTTGCTCAAATAATAAAATTGAGGAATCAATTTCCGGATTATACAATCAAGAAAATTAGACTTGATAATGCTGGTGAATTTACTTCACAAACTTTCAATGATTATTGTATGTCTATGGGAATCATTGTTGAGCATCCTGTTGCTCATGTACATACACAGAATGGATTGGCTGAATCATTGATTAAACGTCTGCAAATGATTGCTAGACCAATGATTATGAAAACAAAGCTCCCTATTTCTATATGGGGACATGCAATTTTACACGCTGCTTCATTAATTCGCATCAGACCAAGTGCATATCATAAACACTCCCCATTGCAGCTTGCATTTGGTAAAGAACCAGACATTTCTCATCTGAGAATTTTTGGATGTATGGTGTATGTGCCTATTGCACCACCACAACGAAAGAAAATGAGACCTCAAAGAAAGGTTGGAATTTATATCGGTTATGATAGTCCATCAATCATTCGATATCTTGAACCTCAGACAGGCGACGTGTTCACAGCACGTTTTGCTGATTGTCATTTTAATGAGGAAATCTTCCCAATGTTAGGGGGAGAACAGAAACATACCGAAAAAGAAATTACATGGCATGTATCATCATTGTTACATCTGGATCCAAGAACAAAACAATGTGAAAAAGATGTACAACAAATTGTACACTTGCAAAGAATAGCCAATAAAATACCAGATGCATTTGCTAACACAAAAGGGTAACTAAATCATATATACATGCTGCAAATGCCCCTGCTCGAATTGAAATTCCAAAGAAACAAATTGAAGAAACTCATGATGTCATTAAACGCCTGAAGCGTGGAAGACCAGTTGGTTCCAAGGATAAAAATCCTCGAAAAAGAAAATTTATAGAGAAACACGATGATCACAAAATAAAGAATGATGTTCCTGAAGAAACACATGATGATCACAAAATATAGAATGGTGTTCTTGAAGAAACACATGATGATGAAAATATTCTGTCAGAACCACAAATTGACGAGAATCATGAAATCTCTA
This sequence comes from Primulina tabacum, assembly GCF_025594145.1. Taxonomy (NCBI): domain Eukaryota; kingdom Viridiplantae; phylum Streptophyta; class Magnoliopsida; order Lamiales; family Gesneriaceae; genus Primulina; species Primulina tabacum. Next base: position 7,537,369 of record NC_134557.1, read on the forward strand.
TCAATTACATTAATACTGGAAAAATATGGAACCGAAAATATTCTGTCAGAACCACAAACTGACGAGAATCATGAAATCTCTATCATTTACATTAATACTGGAAAAATATGGAACCGAAAAGATATAGAAGAAATTGATGATATATTTTCTTATAATGTGGCAATCGACATCATAAATGATAATGAAGATCATGAACCAAAATCTTTTGGTGAATATAAAAATCGGCAGGATTGCATAAAATGGAAAAAAGCCATCCAGGTTGAATTGGATTCGCTAAATAAACGTAATGTTTTTGGACCTATAGTCCTTACACCTGAAGGTGTAAAACCTGTTGGATACAAATAGGTTTTTATTCGAAAGCGAAATGAGAAAAATGAAATAGTGAGATATAAAGCTCGACTTGTTGCACAAGGTTTTTCTCAAAGGCCTGGAATTGATTATGAAGAAACGTATTCTCCCGTGATGGATGCAATTACGTTTCGGTATTTGATTAGCTTGGCGGTATCTGAAAATTTAGAAATGCGTCTTATGCATGTTGTTACAGCTTACTTATATGGATCACTTGATAGTAATATATATATGAAAATCCCTGAAGGATTTAAGATGCCTGAAGCACAAAGTTCAAAACCCAGAGAATGTTATTATGTGAAATTACAAAGATCATTATATGGATTAAAGCAATCTGGTCGAATGTGGTATAATCGACTAAGTGATCACTTGATGAAAAAGGGATATGTAAATAATTCAATATGCCCTTGTGTTTTCATTAAGAAAACAACATCCGGATGCGTAATTATTGCTGTATATGTTGATGATTTAAACATCATTGGAACGAATAAGGAAATTCAAGAAGTTGTGTCATACTTGAAGGAAGAATTTGAAATGAAGGATCTTGGAAAAACCAAGTATTGTCTGGGTTTACAAATTGAACAAAAAGAATGTGGAATGTTTGTTCACCAGACAAATTATACAGAAAAGATCCTTAAACGTTTTAATATGGATAAATCAAATCCTTTAAGTACTCCAATGGTTGTTAGATCATTAAACATAGAAAAGGATCCATTCCGACCATGTGAAGAAGATGAAGATATTCTTGGTCCAGAAGTACCATATCTAAGTACTATCGGTGCCCTTATGTATCTTACAAATTGTACAATGCCTGATATATCTTTTGCCGTAAATTTGTTGGCAAGATTTAGCACATATCCAACAAAGAGATACTGGAACGGAATTAAACATATATTCCGTTATCTACGAGGAACGACAGACTTGGGACTTTTGTATTCAAAAGATGCTAATCCAAGTATAATTGGTTATGCCGATGCTAGATACTTATCTGATCCACACAAGGCACGTTCCCAAACTGGATATGTTTTTACTCGTGGAGGCACTGCAATTTCTTGGCGTTCACAGAAATAAACGCTCGTAACAACTTCATCAAATCATGCCGAGATTATTGCACTACATGAAGCAAGTCGTGAATGTGTGTGGTTAAAATCAATGACCCAACATATCCAAATCTCATGCGGATTATCATTCGACGAGAAGCCTGTGATACTATATGAAGATAATGCTGCATGTGTTGCTCAAATGAAAGAAGGATACATAAAAAGCGACAGAACTAAACATATTCCTCCTAAGTTCTTCGCATTCACCAAGGAGCTTGAGAAGAATAAATGTATTGATGTTCGTCACATTCAATCAAGTGAAAATTCATCAGATCTCTTCACAAAGGCGCTTCCTACGTCAATATTCAGAAAGCATATATATAATATTGGGATGCGCAATCTACGAAATTTGTGAAGAATTGTTCGTGTCAACATGAGGGTGAGTTTACGTGACTGCACTCTTTTTCCCTTGCTATGGTTTTTATCCCACTGGGTTTTTCCTAGTAAGGTTTTTAACGAGGCAGTATAAAAACACGTAATGAAGACAATCATTATGATCATCATCACAAGAGGGAGTGTTGAAAAATATATTTAAAATGTGTGTATTGAATATTTGAATGTTGAAAATAAGAGTTGTAAATATTGAAAATTAGTGTGTGATGATGTAGGTAATGATGTATTTTATTTTTGGATTATTTGTAAAGATTTCCTATAAATAGATCTCTCATTTGTGAATAAAATCACAATTGAGTAGAGAGAAAAATATTATAAAGTGTGTAGTTTGGTAAATTTTGAGAGTTTGAGATTTTACTTTTTACCATAAATTTTTACTTTTTACCATAAATTTTTACTTTTTCACAACAGTTTCAAGTTAAATAATTAAGTATAATATTTAAAAATTAATCGTTCATTTAGCGTGTTAAACATTAATTCCGAGTTCCATCATTACATAAAAAATTAGATATATATACTGGTAGAATATGTAGGTTAATGAATTTGAGTTTATTAAAGCCCAAGCACAGAAAATCTAATATTAATATTTATAATTTTCATTTGAAAATTAAAATTTCAATAATTATGCATATGTTACAAATTAAAATATTTAATATACCGAAAATATTTAATAAGTAGCCCGAGTAGCATGACATATATAGTATCAAATAAATTATAACAAGATATCGTATATCAATCCATGTACAATTTTGCGCGAAGTTGAGTAAAGAAATACTCCAAATTGAATTGTTCGCCAACGGTCGGATTTGATTAATATGTAAATCACATTGGGAGAAGTGATGCATTGTTATTTTCATTGAAGTAGCTAAAGGGGAAAACTCCAGAGTGGTCTTATGCATTTAAACTTCTAAATTAATAAAATATGCCTTTTGTATATAGTTTGTATTTAAGAATTCACATATATTTTACTAATGATCCGTTTATGCAGCAGATATCTTTGGGAAAAATAATATCTTTGGTTCTATAATTTGCATATTTTCCATTATTGGTATCGTTGTCAGTTAATTTATAATCTTAGTACACTAACTTGTATTTTTTTCAATCATAATCTTTTTCCATATGAATATTGACATGATAATGAAAAATATTGTCGTGAAACTTGATACGAAAACAACTAAATAAACAATGACTAAAATTTAAAATATATAAATTACAATACAAAAAATCTTATTCTCAGCGATCTTTCCCATTTTCTTCAACAGGGTGCCTTAAGTAGTATAGGGTCACTGCATGAAGAAACTTGGTTTCTTTGGCATTTGTTTGTTTGAAACTTGAAAGTCTAACACAAATGTCAGGTAAATGAAGCCTTCCCTCGACTAATTTGTCACAGGACCCATATCTCATTTCCTTTTAAATATCTCCTCATCCTCTATTTGAAATAACCTGTAAAATCTAGGGATACATCTCTTCTTGTACTTCGAAAGTGAGAATGGCAGGGGCTGAATTAGGTTCTCCTGGAAGCTCCATGCATGGAGACGTGAAGTCACGGGGCAGAGAACAAACCTACGCCTTTTCCGTGGCACCCAGGACCGTTCCGACCGATAAAGCTGCCGAATTAGCGTTGCCGGTTGATTTTGAACACAAGGCAACAGTTTTCAAACTCTTTCACTTTGTGACATGTTAGGTCCGCGATACGGCTGCTCTTTCCTCATCATGTTATCCGCTCCTATGGTTTTTTGTATGTCTTTCGTGTCATCTGCCGGACTGCCGGAGGATATGTGGCAGTGCGATTCATGACTGGATTTTCGCTCGCAACTTTTGTGTCATGCCAGTATTGGATGAGTACCAGGTTCAACAGCAAAATTATCGGCCTCGTCAATGGAACTGCGGCTGGTTGGGGGAACATGGGAGGCGGTGCGACTCAACTGATCATGCCTTTGCTTTATGAAATGATTCGTAAGTTCGGATCAACCCCTTTTGCCGCCTGGAGGATAGCCTTCTTTATTCTGGGGTGGCTTCATGTGATCATGGGTATTTTGGTTATGACAATTGGCCAATATTTGCCTGATGGAAACCTCTGCATTACAGAAGAAGGGAAGTGTGGCAACTGATAAATTCTCAAAGGTTAGTTTACTTAACCAACTAATTTATATATGCGCGTGAAAAAAAACTCCTAGCTAACAATGTTTCTTTTATCGTCAGGTTTTCTGGAATGCAGTCACAAATTACAGAACCTGGATATTTGTCCTCTTGTATGGGATACTCGATGGGTTTCGAATTGACAACAGATAATGTCATTGCGAAGTATTTTTATGACATGTTAGAATTGATACATGATTTTGTCTTGTTGGATCCCGGTTTTCTAAACGCCGAAACGCAGCGGAAGTTTTAAAATTTTATTTATTTTGACAATCAAAATATGATTTGTTTGGGCGCTCGTATGATTTTAACAATAAACATTCATAGGATGTTTAGAAATTATACCTTTGTGAATTAAATCACTTGGCTCCAACTAATCCGATATAAACGGATTAGCTCTTGATGAATCCCTACGAACTTTCTTCAAAAGACTCCTTTTGTTACGTCTAATCAGGTCCACGACTGAATAATATGTTCCTCTTTCAAATTGCACTAGAGAATATGAAAGAGATTTTGCGTAGGAGAGAAAAATTAAGAGAGACGGCTCAAAAATTTTCCTTCAAGAGGAAGTGGCTGAATTTTTTTCTTTTGGAGGTGGGTGTCTCAAAACCTTTTTGGTGGTGGGGCTAGGTTTTTGACTTGGATACATTATTTATAGTAAATTCATACCCTAATTGTATAATTAACATTAATGGGTTTGATTTAATTAATTGAGCTAGTCTAACTAGTTTAATTAATTTAATCAAAGCCTATTAAAACTTTAATTATTTAATATGTTGGACTTGTACCCCTACAAGCCCATTAAACATATTATCCATCATATTTAATTTATTAATTAATCAACTCAACTTTTGAGCTTAATAAATTAAATACATTATAAATTCAACATTTGAATTTATTATTTAAATTATAAATTCAAGTCCTTGAATTTTTATCACCTCCAAAATTTAATATTTAATAAACCCAACATTTGAGTTTAATAAATTAAATTCTCAAATTTTATAAATTCAACTCCTTGAATTTATTCTCTCAAAATTTAATTATCATAAATTCAACTCCTTGAATTTACTATATAATATAAATTCAACTCCTTGAATTTATTCTCTCAAAATTTAATTATCATAAATTCAACTCCTTGAATTTACTATATAATATAAATTCAATTTCTTGAATTTATTCTCTCAACGGGAACAAATAATCCAGTGCTTGTGTGATCCTCAATGGTTCAGGGATACAGCTAGCCGTGGGTTCACAACTCTTTGTGATTCAGGACATAATCCTTTATTCGGGCTTACCCTAGTTAGCCCCATTCTTTTCATCAACACCTTGATCAAGAATGTCAGAACTCATTTCTGATTGCACCCATCGGATCATGGTAAGAGCGTCTAGTAGCATCGCCCCATGATCCCCTAGGTATCACTGATAGTGCCTGCAAGAACCAGTCGATTATGATTAACGTACAATACGGTCCCTTCATCTCAAATATCCCGATCGAATCTGCAACCATTGGTTCATCGAGGGTTGCATATTAATTCGATAACTATGTGATAACTATAATAGTGGCATCGTGTGTACTATTGGAGAACTCCTTCTCCAACGTACATCTCATACTCTGGCCAGAGATTCCATGCACTATTATTTCATTAGATCACATAGGATATCCACACCCGTAGGTGAGCGGTGAATCCCCGACTACAATGCACTGGCTCCTATATGTGTCGCAACTATACCCAACCTCGCCACCTGATGACTCTCATGGAGCCGGTAAACGAGTCAAAGCACAGCCCTAGCATATAGAGCCTCAGTGTTGTCCCGGGTCGTAAGGACTAATGGTGTACAATCATAACCACGGACTTATCCTCTCGATGAATGATAACCACTTGGAAAGTCCGAGGGAGGGTTGTTCGGTATAATCATCATATGACTACCTATTTGTATGTTTGGACATCTCTATGCCCTTACCAAGAAACGCAGTACACAACATCACAGATGCCAGTCTCGAGCTCAAGCGGCCTTTATCCCTGTTTTAGGCGGCTGAATCGACTAGGAACGAATTTAGAATATGCAGTGTTTACAAATGAGTTTCAACATCGAATTACGATTCATTTGTATTAAAGAATAATCAAGAACTTTATCTATGCTGTTTGCATGGGTATACAGATAAAGTATAACAAGACCATAAAAAAGTTAAATTATATTAAAATAAAGATTGTTTATTTCACTTGAGTCAATAAATTCCCTAGCCAATCGTTGGCTTGCAGGGCATCTACTCTAACAATCTTCTACTTATATTACCAAGTTTGTCCAAAACCAATCTAATTCTTGAGTCATGTGCCAATGGATTTGATCTCAAATCACAAACAGCCGGCATCGTTGCTGCAACATTCAGCATGGCAAACCTCGTAGCCCGACCCTTTGGCGGGTTTGCCTCCATGGTTTGTTGAAACGGTTCTGCAACGACAACGAGGTCCACCTTGACGAAGTTCCGGGGTGTGAACGTTGATGCTTTGGGGCGTCGTTACGTAGATAGAAAACGTCGTGTTACCGGTGGAATGGCACAGATCGACGAAACGGCACAGAACGGTAAAAAGAAAAAAAAGGAATATAGAGTATTCTTGTCACGCCTCGAGCCCGGGCCCGCGGCTGCGTGATTGCACAATGAGCCCCTATAGCAACTACTTCGTATTCATCCCCTCGCTTTACGAAAATGATTAATCCAAGTTGCTATAGAAGTCCATTGTAAGCCATTATAAACTCATTTTAAATCTTTCATTTTTCGGATGTGGGACAAGGGTATCACAATTCACAATCACCCCTCCTTAAGAACGCGACGTCCTCGTCGCGGCCTGACCCCTTGATCTATCAGCGCCGAGAATCTAAAGGTGGCTCCCGTCATGTATCACTTTGCTCCTCAGGTTCAAGAGGTGGCTCCCATGCACGTAGCACTTTGTCCCGCATAGCACTTATTTCTCGGTGTTCCATGCCGGTGACCGGCTCTGATACCATTCTGTCATGCCTCGAGCCCGGGCCCGCTGGCTGCGTGACTGCACAATGGGCTCCTATAGCAACTACTTCGTATTCGTCCTCGCTTTACCAAAATTATTAATCCAAGTTGCTATAGAAGTCCATTGTAAGGGGCGTTACAGTTGGTATCAGAGCCGACCTCTCTTAGTACGGTGTGGTCCGGAGACGAACCAAGCGGAAGCTGGTGGGCATGTGAGGCCCGGGGCCGAAGAGGGCGGGGGTGATCGCCGGTGCCATGAGGTTGCACGGACAATGAGCGGCTCCTGGCAGGCTTCTAGGTGGAGGGAACATGAATGAACCGATCACACACCGGAATGAGAGGGATTCCGAGACTGTTCAATGTAATGGACTGTACAGTTGAAGAAGGCTTAAAAGATTTGATATGTACTACTCATATCACGAAGGTGCATCTTCTTTTCGGTAGCTCGTCACATAAGAACTCTATAGTTAAGCGTGCTTCAATACTACATACACAATATTTTATGTCTTCATGTAAAAACTAATACTCAACTATTTTTTGAAACTCAACTCTCATTTATGTGTGAATTCTTGTTTGTGTAAAGATTTAATCATTTACATAGAAATTCTCTCAAATGTATAATCACATAGGAGAAAAGCTCTCACTTTAAGCTGACATATCTATTTGGACTCCCTTTCTCGAGAAGAATTCTTCTTAGAGTAAGTCTCTTGTGAGACGGTCTCACGAATCTTTTTCTGTGAGACGGGTCAACCGTACTGATATTCAGAATAAAAAAGTAATACTCTTAGCATAAAAATTAATACTTTTTCACTGATGATCCAAATAAGAGATCCGTATCACAAAATACGATCCGTGAGACCGTCTCACATAAGTTTTTACCTTATTCTTATGGGTGAACATTATTTGTTTTTCTTTTTCTAATATGTCCAAAGACCCAAACCCTTTAAATTTTCTCTCTTTTCTTTGAAATGATCTTGAAAGTATTGTCTTTATTGCCTTCAAGAATTATATTAATGTTTGAAACGAGAATATTACAATTTGGAAAAGTTTTGTATTGTTTCTGACATTGAAAATGTTATATCTACGTTACTGACCACTTTTCTCGTCCTCTGTTAGTTTTGATCTCTACTAGATTCAGCTCTACTAATTTTGGTCTCTATTGATTCAGCTTTGCTGTACTGAATCTGTTATGCTGATTCTGAGTTTCAGCTTACCAAAACTTCCATCTTCTGATTTATCAAGATTGCTAGAATTTTCACAACCCAACGGTTAGTTATATGTTTTCTTTTTCAAAAATTTATATATTTCATCTCAGATTGAACATGTGTCTGTTAAAGGAAATTTTTACCTAGCTATATAAAATTAAAAAAAAAAAAATTATGTAATTTCTCAATACGTGGAAGATGTAAATGTCAATCACCTAATTAATGTATAAATAAAATATAAAAATCGTATATTGTTTGATTTAAATCAAGATTCGTGATGCAAAACTCGCATATGTGTAGTCAATTATATATATATATATATATATATAGGCGGGCGAGTCAAAAAAAATTAGGAATTGGCTATATATTTTTATAGAGTAGGCTGGATTAAATCACAAATTTCACGAAACATATTAATTATATTTACAGTTAGTCAGACTTCAATGTTACATATTCTTGGTCAATCAATCTCATTTAATTAGTGTATATGAGTGACAAGTTTAGCAATAATTTCATTAATATTTTGTTACAAGGCTCAAGCTTTCAATTGACAATACATTTATAGAGCATGTATATTGTTGAGCATCTGACACGTTGTTATTAATTCTGATCAAAATTTTTAAGACAAAAGCTTAATTTAACCTAATATAAGATCAATTATTCGATTTATGTCATCATAACATGTGTTAAACCTTCGTAAGTTTGTCTGGATTCGCAGTTACATTCTAAACCAGGATTGGAACTGGAACATATAGGGTTGCGGTGCCATGCATGTGGTTTTAATATTAATTTTAGTTTGCCAAAATATATACATTGAAGTTTATTTTGTAAGTACTCGATTAATGAAAAAATATTATTTTTTATGTTAAAAATATTTCAGTTCACTTTAAATGTGGATGGATATGACTCGTCTCACCTACAAGAGACTTATTATTGGTTTAATTATTTGAAAAAAATAAAAGTAGGATTATTATAATTGTGACAGAACCTATATAGGATTGTTTATATATGTATAGTTAATAACTTTTTTATTTTATTTATCATTCCCTCTCTGCCTAACCCTAGCAGTCTGCTGTTCCGGCGAAATTGACCCAAAATGCATGGCACGAAATTTAATATAAATATTTCTAAACATATCTCATTTTTAATTTATCTTTAATTAATACCTTATCATGCATCAGGTAATCAACATTTAGACAAGTAGTTACTGCTATAAATACCATATAATCTCCAGCCTCTTAAGCCACAAAAGTTTAATATTTTCCTTTAATCCTCATCCTTTCTTATTTAAGTGGTAAATTTCATTGTGAAGAAGCAATAAAAAATGGGTAATAGTGATGAAAATACCAAAATATCAAGTACTCCTCCTTTGCATGGAGCAACAGACGAAAAACTATCCGCACTTAGTTCAGTTTCAACACCAAAATTTTCTTTACCTGTGGATTCCGAGCACAAAGCAATAACCCTGAAGATCTATTCCTTTGCACAGCCACACATGAGATCATTCCACTTAGCCTGGATCTCCTTCTTCACCTGCTTTATTTCAACTTTCGCTGCCGCACCATTAGTCCCTGTCATTCGGGACAACCTTGACCTCACCCGCTCCGACATAGGAAATGCTGGTGTTGTCTCCGTGTCAGGCAGCATCTTCTCCCGCCTGGTAATGGGAGTAATCTGCGACCTAATCGGGCCACGATATGGATGCGCGTTCCTAAACTTGTTAACAGCGCCGGTGGTTTTCTCTATGGCCTATATATCTTCCGCTCAGGGGTACATGGTTGTCAGATTCATGATCGGTTTCTCTCTTGCGACGTTCGTTTCGTGCCAGTATTGGACCAGCGTCATGTTCACTAGTTCGATAATCGGGCTGGTTAATGGCGTGGCGGCGGGGTGGGGGGACATGGGTGGAGGTGTGACTCAATTGCTGATGCCTAATCTTTATCATCTGATTAAGATTATCGGAGCCACTCACTTTACTGCGTGGAGAATTGCGTTTTTTATACCTGGATGGCTGCATATTATCATTGGACTTACGGTTTTGTCTCTAGGACAAGACTTGCCCGATGGGAATCTTGGCACCCTTCAGAAGAGAGGTGATGTGCATAAAGACAAGTTTTCTAAGGTATAGTAATTAATCTACTTCATTATATCCTGAATATATATACACACACATTTTTTATACGATGTTCACCTATTTGCTCACTGTTGAAGTGATACTTATATATTAGTCGTTATGAAGCATTTAAAAAATTATACATTCACTAGCTAGGTGACTATTATCTCATTGATGAGCACAGTTGGTGTGGACAACATATCAAAATTTATATATATATATATATATATATATATATATATATATATGAGTAAATCTCTTGTTATTCGTGAGACGGGTTAACTCGATCCATATCTAAAAAAAATGTAATGTTTTTGATATAAAAATATTATTTTTTCATGGAACGAGTCGGATTAGATATTTGTCTCACAAAATTGACTTGTGTTACGATCTCATAAGAGTTTTTGAGTGAATATATATAAACAGTACTCATTCTCAACGATTGGTATATTAATTTAGCCATTTGAGGAAGAATAAAGAAAGTCGTTCAGATGGACAACATCAACGAGCTCACTACAACTATCAATTTATATGAAAACGAGACGAATTATGCATGAAATTAAATTGTCACATATATCATATTATTAGATTATTTTTGACTGGATCGAAATTATCTTGTTAATTTATGCAGGTATTCAAGAATGCTGTGAAAAATTATAGGACGTGGATCTTTTTCATCGTTTATGGATTTTCTATGGGAGTTGAACTATGCATAAACAATATCATTGCGGAATATTTCTATGACAGGTTTGCCAATTCTCCACTTTATTTTCGAATTTTTATTTTTTTCGGTTGTTTTTAGTTATTCATTAATGAAACTGCCGACTTGTGGTAGAGTTACAGAACTAGCTACCTGATCAATTTAACACTTTTATCTGTTCCTTCCATTTTAAAATGACAATTTACATGCATATTAAAAATTAAGTCACGTTGAAAAAGAAATTATTCAATTTAAATTTATCCCAAATTTAGTATTTTTTCAAAAAAAAAATTCAGCTCTTACCATATGGGTACGTATTTTTAATACTAACATTAGTACGTCTTTAATTAATAGCTAAATGTAATTCAATTTTTTAGAAAATTGAAGTCTATAAGTATGTATAGGTACTTGATTGAAAGGAGATCCAGTTCAACTTTCATAAATGTGTTTTGTCCTCGAAATTTAGCAACTCCTAATATAGGTATTATATGTGTAATAATTTAAGTCCCCAATATTGTAAAATTAAATCTATGACATCAGGCATAATCATCAAAGTTGATTTAGCATAATATAAGAACAATATAATTCTCATTAATTTTGATTACTCGATCAATAATCAAAATAAGTACTATTTAACCCGACCACCAACTCGAATACTTTTCATTCGATCTCTAGGTTCAATCTGAATCTTAACACTGCCGGAATCATAGCCGCTACTTTTGGTATGGCCAACTTCGCCGCACGACCCCTAGGTGGATACGCCTCCGACTTAGCCGCCCAAAGATTTGGTATGCGAGGAAGATTGTGGATCCTATGGATAGTCCAAACACTAGGAGGGGTGTGTTGCATTTGGCTTGGTTTTGCGGATTCTCTACACATAGCCATCATTTCCATGGTTCTCTTCTCCATCGGAGCCCAAGCTGCATGTGGAGCAGCATACGGCATCATCCCTTTCATTTCAAGAAGATCTTTAGGCATAATATCTGGCCTCACCGGTGCAGGAGGAAACTTTGGTGGCGGATTGACGCAGTTGATATTTTTTTCCAGCACAAGATTCTCCACGGCAAATGGACTGACGTATATGGGTATAATGGCTGTGATATGTACTATTCCTGTGGCGCTCGTTCACTTTCCACAATGGGGGAGTATGTTTCTCCCAGCTTCTAAAAATGGCAAGTATACCGAAGAGATTTACTATTCTTCTGAGTGGAACGAAGAGGAAATAAGCAAGGGTTTGCATCGGGGAAGCCTCAAATTCGCGGAGAACAGTGTGTTGGAACGAGGAAGAGGACGATCCGTGAGAAATTCCGAGGAAAGCAAAGTTTAATAATTTCAGACAGTTTGTTAAACACATCTTCAAATTAGATGTGTTCATAATATAAAATGTTGCGTACTAATTAATAGTGATATTAATGTAGCACCTCTTAATTAAGGCAACATTCTTTACGTATATACATGTATTAAGGAACCCTTCCTAATAAAAATTATTTAATATATAAAAAAAGATAACAATATATTTTAGGTATAAAATATATACTTATTTATTAATATTATATGTTACATATAAATATTTTTTTTCAGATAATTAGTTTAATTATGATTTTTTGTATTATCTAAAATAATATTTAAATAAGTTTCTAAAATAATATTTAAATAAGTTTAAGTTATTTATCTTGTTTATTATAGTTAGTTGATTAAAATGAAAAAAATTGATGAGAAATGCTTAAAATTATTAATATATGCATAAAATCTTAAGTGCAGACTGTGCATTATATATTTGAGGTATAAAATATATAATTTTTAGAAGCTAGCATTACTACACTCATCGCGTGTGTATAAAATATAATAATATATTTAGTATTATATTTTTTTATATAAATAATATATTTTATTTTTTCAAATAATTAGTTGAGTTGTGATTTTTTACATTTAAAATAATATTTAAATAAATTGTAAGTTATTTACCGTCTATAATAGTTAGTTGATAAAATATGGAAAAAATTTGATGAAAAATGCTTAAAATTACTAATATATGCATAAAATCTTAAGTGCAAATTTCCACAGACGTCGTGCTTCATTACATAGGTGAAACCGTACATTATTGATATATATTAAAAAAAAAAAAGATGAGAATATATTTGAGGTATAACATATATATTTTTTAGAAACAAACATTAATGCACATGCAATCGCGTATAATATAACCCCACTCGAAAACTCCATGAGCCCGTTTTTAGTGTTTTAATGAGAAACAGATCATGTCTGGGCAAACGCCTGGTACTTGCGAATATCAGCGTCACTCACACTTCTACGAGCAAATTTCATGGAGTACTCCTCAAAATGTGCAGGCTTGATTTCAGACACTTCGTCTTCAACGTCCTCGTCTATGGAATCGGGATTGTCCCTTCTCCTCTTCTTCTTTTCGATGTCCTGAAACAAGGAATAATGTCGATAATCTTACATTAATAATTGCAGTACAACTCCACCAAGAACACAACCATTACTGGAAACACTGCAGAATGGAGACGACTTTATGCCAGGAGTAGGAGCAGAAAAATACAGATTGTATTGTAATAACTCAAAAGGCACTAGCAGCTTCCACTAAAATCTCTGTTCAGAAGTTATATGTCAGAATTTCAATTTTCGGCTCGAGGGTCAATAGAAAAGGAATTATCTACCTTCAAGACAGTAAATGAGAATTCAGAAAATCGAAGTATGGGTGTCTCCAGGTACCGGCTTGGGCCTGAGCCAACACTAAGCGCGTATTATCGAATGGAACAATAAATATATATTCTTTACAGTATTATTGACCGTTATTGACTGAAACTAGGATACAAATCTATGTACTCAAGGCATGCTTTAAACGTGTTGTATTGGATCTCAAGGAGTACCAAGACATGTACACTTATTCCCAAGGGCACGTCTCATTGAAGGATCATGACTCGGTACGTATATAGGCTCAAAGACTGGGCCTTAGACCCAGCTCCTAATCACTAAGCACGTGCACATAATAAAGAGGTGAAAATAAAACAGGGCATAGGAACATACTTTTTCAATATTCTCTCTTATGGCATACTTGCAAGCCCGCTGACATATTTCTGTGATATCAGCCCCGCTAAATCCTTGAGTATACTTGGCAAGTGCTCGTAGATCAACATCTTTGGAAAGCGGTGATTTTCTGAGGCAGGATTTCACTATCTGATGGCGTGACTCTTCATCAGGCAAAGGGATGTATATTAACTGATCGAGACGACCAGGACGTCAAAGTGCTGGATCGATTATGTCAGGTCCGTTAGTAGCCCCGATTATAAAAACAGGTCTTTTTTGCGTTCATGCCATCCATTTCTGTTAGAAGCTGGTTGAGAACTCTATCAGCTGAACCACCAGCATCACCCACACTACTTCCTCTCTGTGACAGTTACAAGACGAATTGTAAGTATATATAGACACTCAAATGCGGACTGCCAAGACTGGTTCCTATTTCATAGGTTTCTCCCTTTTTAAACCCCAATATGCCACACAGCATCAACTTAGAGGCGATTTATCGCCATTCTAACCTATATTTTATTGATTGACCACATAATTTTAAACTAGTCTACGAAAAAAAACATCTTGAACATGTAATTATCTAAAAACTGTAGTGACAGACAACCTGAGTTGCAATAGAATCAAGCTCGTCAAAGAAGAGGACACATGGAGCAGATTGTCTAGCTTTGTCAAATATTTCACGAACTTTAGCTTCACTCTCTCCAAACCACATGGTGAGCAATTCAGGTCCTTTGATGCTGATGAAATTGGCTTGGCATTCATTTGCAATTGCCTTGGCCAGAAGAGTTTTGCCGCATCCAGGAGGGCCATAGAAAAGGACACCCTTTGAAGGTGACATGCCAAATTTCTCAAACTTTTCGGGATGTTCCACTGGATATTGAACAGTCTGCAAGATAATAAAGAGGTTAGCTTGATCAACTATCACAGATTATGGTGGATCAAATCTGTCCTGAAAATTTGCATTACCTCTTGAAGCTCCCTCTTCACATTTTCCAAGCCTCCGATGTCTTCCCAGGATACATTGGGTACTTCAACAACCTTTTCACTATTTAAATTTAATGAAATAATGTACATTATAGTTCATCAAAATATTGAAATGCGATGACAAATATATTTAAAAAAAGTATCCCATCCAGAAATCACTCACTGTTTCCCGCAATGCAGAAGGATTGCTTGTTCCAAGAGCTGTATGAAAGTGCTCGTTAGTTACAGCCATGGAGTTCAGTATTTCAGCATCAATTGAATCATCTTCCAAATCAATGACATCCATTTTCTCTCTGATGCACTGAAGCGAGCTGCAAGGTCAGCACCAACATAGCCATGTGTGTCTTTTGCTATTCTTTCTAGATCAACCTGCAATATAAAACATCAAAGCAGTCAAAACTCATTCAGAACACTATCACTATCAATTGTAAAGTCTTAAGATGTATACATGTCAGAAAGCTTCATGTTCTTGGTATGAATCCTAAGAACTTCAAGACGTCCAACTTCATCTGGAACACCAATGTCTATTTCCCTGTCAAATCTACCAAACCTTCTAAGAGCTGGGTCAATGCTCTTTGGTCGATTGGTAGCTCCCATGACAATAACATGGGAGCGAGATTTCAACCCATCCATGAGAGTCAAAAGCTGAGAAACAATCCTCCTTTCGACTTCCCCATTTGTCTTCTCTCGCTTAGGTGCTATGGAATCGATTTCATCAATAAATATAATAGACGGAGTATTCTTCTCTGCCTGCTCAAACGCCTTTCGCAGATTGCTCTCACTCTCCCCAGCCAATTTGGACATGATTTCTAGACCGCTAATTAAAAAAAAGAAAGCACCAGTTTCATTAGCAACAGCTCTAGCAACGCCAGATGCTACACGCTCAGGACGTGACAAGTTCGATTCCGATGGAAGAGACTATTCAAAATTCAGACTCCGGACATGATCTAAGCCTGAAATCATGAATAAAAAAACCATTAGAACGGGGCCGAAAGGTATCCTATGTAACCCTTTCTCCAAGACTGGAGATATATCAGTAGCTAAGCACGTTGCTTGAAATTAATATAGCAACGGAATAAATGAAGTTATCAAATCTTGTAGACCACACATGTGAAGTGTGGGACCCCTCATTCTAGGGTTCGCCTAGGTTAGGCCTTCAATTGTTGTCACTCAACTTCTCAACCACAGGCTCACCTTCTTGGGGCGGGCCGATGCCCACGAGCTTACTCCTTTTGCTTGTGTTTTTTCACGGTGACCCTTGCTTCTTCTTGCTTCACGCGATGCACCTTCACCTGTTTGCTCTCTCTCCCGACTTCTTGCTTCATAGCATACTCCCTTAGGATTGTTATGAGTTTCTTGTTCAATCAAATTAATCTTGCCGGCCCCTATGAGCTCTCAGCTCCTCGTCTGAGTAACAACACCCTCATGCTCCCCCTGGCCATTCTCATCTCTCTTACTCATCTTCACGGGCTGCTCTCATTCAATTAGAAATGGGTCAGGGGTCTAAAGAGTTGGGATGGACTCAAACTGGGCTGACCATACGATATGCCCATTTATGGTGTATCAATACATTTTAGCATTCCGTAAAAAATTATTAAATTCCCATGTCCCTCGCTTAAGGGTTGGAGGGGTTTCACCGAGAATATCCCGTCGTCCTGAAAATGCATGTTCGATTTTTATTTTTGGACCACCATTATATTGCCGACAACAATTGGATAAGATTTAGGTCCAGCACGGAAAAGTTTTGTAATATACGAAATTATGCGGTGATAACTATTTTACGTAACATCAATAAAGATTTTTCACTGATCCTGCCTTCTTCTTTCTTCATCTCTTTTTTTTCTTTTGAATATATATATATATAACACGAAGAACTTGAGAGGAAAAAAAAAAACAAAGACCCACTCGTGTTAATGAATTTGTAAGGAAAAAAGAATGAAGCCTTCTAAAAGTTATCGTGGACCAAGTCACACTTGCTTAGGCCATCTCCAATCGATAAATCTATTTTGGTGCAGTTTCAACACCAAAATAGTGTAATTTCTGCACCAAATATAACATTCATCTCCAACTTATTTACTTCAAATCTTACACTAAAAAGTATATTCCTAAAATATTCTTTTTGTTTACTATTTATTTATAAATTTAACAAATATAATTATAATTAATGTTAATATTAGTAATTATAATTATAATTTTATTTTTATTAATAGTTAAATTTATTTATTTGATTCTTATATATATTAACTCTAATGTTTATAATACGAATTAATACAAATGCTTCATTATTAAAATTATGTAGATAATTTATTTTTAGAAATTAATATGAATCCAAATTCAAACATCTGAACAACTATATTCCTCTCACAAATGATCAATTAAAGCATTTCGTAGTGCACAGTGAGCATTTTTGTCTTCTATATTAATTAAAAAACATTAAAAAAATTAAAAAAAATAAAATCGAATTAGTTTTTAAATATTAATAATTAACATAAATAAATAAATATTTTAAAAATCAACGATTATATTTTTTAAAATTTTTAGGATTAAATGTTTAGTTATTAAAATAAATATTATACTATTATTTTATAATATTTACAATTTTTAATACAAATATTTATAATAAATATACATTAAAAAAATTATAAAAAAAAAATGACCCCTGCGCCAAATTGGCGCATGAGAGACCAAAATAGCGCAGCCCCATTGGAGCATTGAAAGCTGCGTCAAAATGGTGTTAGCGTTGGAGTTGCCGTTAAGGTGGAATATTGAAAAAGTGTAATTGTCAGATCTCAAATGGAAAAAATCAAATATGTATTCAAAAAAATATAAATTACCAAAATTAATTTTTTGAATAATTCCCTCACTGTATATACTAGTGTTCAAGTAAATGTGTTGTGTGCTTGTACAATCATGTTTTTTTTTAAAAAGAATTGAGTTTGTTTGATTTATAATTATAAAATTGAGGGATGTTGTAAAGGCATTTCCAACGTTTTTTACACCAAACCCCTGCGCCAATTTGGCGCAAGGGTTCTCTATTTTTTTTTTGATTTTTTATTTATATTTATTATAAATATTTATATTTAAAGTTATAAATATTATTTAAATAATAGTATATTACTAATTTTATTATTTGAATAATTAGATATTTAATAATAAAAATTATAAAATAATAATTGTTTATTTTTAAAATATTTATTTATTTACTTTAATTATAATATTTAAAAACTAATTTTTTTTATTTTTAATTAATATAATTTAATACAAATACAAAATTAAAAATATATTAAACAAAATATAATAATTAATATATGTAAAATAACATGAATATTTTGAGAATATTCTTTTTGGGGTAAGATTTGAATTAAATGGGTTGGAGATGAATGTTGTATTTGGTGCAGAAATCATACTATTTTATTGTAAAATTTGCACCAAAATAAATTTTATGGTTGGAGATGGCCTAATTTTTAATATCGATAGATGATATTATGGTAATTGACGACATTGGTACCCTTGTGCTAATGTAGTATAGAGATAGATAATCTCCAGATTGCCTAATTTTGCCATAGGAGGGGGAGGGGACATCGGACAAACTACCGTATATTGCTCCCCCCTCGCTGCACTTCTCTTGAGGTAATTTTTCTTAATAAATATAGTCGGTGATGAGAGGCAAAGTGTTTCTATCTCATATATATGTCAATATGTACCAGATAAAAATATAAGCCTACAAATTCTTGCATTCTGCACCAAACTTATCAAAATAAGTGAATTGTCTGGATCGATCATAATACATATAAGCTCCCGGGGCGAAGCGAACAGGGGGCAGCGATGGGGATCATCTTTCCTAATATGGAAAATTTAAAAGTTTTATGCATAATTTGTCTTGCAGTTCTAGTTCCCCGAATCTATTAATCTGGCCCCTCATCACATCACGCATCCTCGGCCGGATTCTGGGTCTATTCTGTCCTTACATATTACTATGAGTTAATACATAAAATTAACGGTTTGCAACAATCCAAAATTAGAACCGACAGTAATTGTTTAAGAAACACAAAACTGATTTTTTTAAAGCCAACAGCAAATAATCGTTTTTATTTAGTGATTACGAACACTCCTTAAATAAGTCAGGACTCATAGGATCAATATAATTTGTATCACCCTCTACGAATTGCATGCTTCACTTTGCAACGTACTCTATTATTTAATCTTACTTTTTTCTCTGATCTTTATAGCGATCCAAGATTGAGCAGGCACAAAAATTAAAATGGCAGCGAGACCGGAGAAAGAGGCTGCTTAACTTGTTTTGAGGGGAGAAATGTGAATTTTTTAAAAAAATTAAATAATTTTATATAAGCACGCAGCTTTCACCTTCTTAATCGCCTCCAGTTGTTCATCTATCTAACCAATATTGATGATGCACATGCCAAGGAACATCTTGAATTAATTCCAGACGTACAGATTGGGATATAATGAATTAATGGGATGCCGGATGCTTTATTTGACGAAAAGTGTACCCTAAAATTGAACCTTTTGAAATGCATGAAACGTCAAGTGACGTTTCGTGTATGCATTAAATTTCTCACTCACATGCATTGGTCTCCACATGATTTTTTTTTAGGGAAGAATGTAATTTTAGTTATGTAAATCCGCATGTTTTAGGTTTTTGTCGGATAATTTGTCAATTTTTTATTTTCATTCAATATTTTGAAGTTTGTTTTTGGTTTTGGTATTTTTTTCAATAAGAAGCTTGTAGAAAATTGAATATCGTCATAAGACGACACCTAATATTCAAAATGGAAAAAAAAAAAAAAAATTGAAGAGAAGAAAAGCTTGTCGTTTCAATATCTTTATTTTTGTTTAGATAGGTCTTAATTTGATGAATATAAACTTTATTTTCTACACAAGAGCTATATAGTTAATGGATGAAAACTGACAAAACATCAAGCATGGCAAAATCTTCAAGAAAGGGCAAGAAAAATAATAAAGGTATAGTTAAGCTAAAGATAATGCATGGTCGCGAGGGTACTAAAAACTCTACTTCTGAGCAAGAAACTCACCTCCTATGACGATGTCTATGAATTCAAATAAGTCTATAATCTCCCCGATGACGTGAAGAAAGGGCATTTTGCTGTGATTGCGGTGGACTGTGATGAGTAGAAGAGATTCATCGTGCCATTGTGTTACCTGACACCCCCTTCGTTCTTGAGGTTACTTGAGCTAGCTGCCGAAGAATATGGATTCGACCATGAGGGTATGCTAGCGGTCCCTTGCCGGCCGAGCGAAATCCAGCAGATCCTGGCTGAATGAGTGGATTCTAGGGTTGCAGGTACCGGAGAGTAGGGGTTCATGCAATAAGACCAAGCTCAAGAGCTACATTACAAGAGTGAGCCTAATCGACCTAAATCCAAATCTCTTTCTTTAAAATATTAAAAAAAAATGCGTGAAATTGCTTTGATCAGATTCGAAAAAAAAAGTACAGGCAATTCTTACGTGTCAGGTACCCTAAATATCTGAAAAATATATCCCTATTATTCAAATTCCGCTTTCATCTTCGATTTTTTGTTGTCTTCTACACGAGGTATTATGAGAGATTATGGCTGTTCTCCGGTGAGAGAACTCAAGATTTTAGCCCAAGGTAACATGGAGAGTTCAGTGGATCAACTCAATCATTTTCGTTCCTTTTCTCTCGGGCATACTCTGGTGAAAATACATCGATCAAATCATTCAAGTTCAAGATGAAATTATTATTTTTGAAGGTTAAACGTAAAATTTCTTGTTCTTTTTTTAAGCCCACTCCATTTGGTGAACTTTTCTCGAACAGGAATTTTTATTTAAGTACTTTTGATCAAAACCTTTTGGGACGGAAAATAATAACACTTTTGGTCTGGTAATCCATATATTTTTCATTTTTTATTATATATCAGTCAATTCATAATTTTAGTTCACTACTAACTTGTACTTTTTCAATTTTAATCTTTTATGTCAACAATATTTAACTTTAGTAAACATTTTTCGATATATCATGTCAGCATTCAGATGGACAAGAACTAAAAATGAAAAAAAAAATGCATGTTAACGTACTAATATTGTGAATTTACAGATAATATGATCAAAAATAAAAAATATATTGATGCGATCCAGGTGAAAAGGGTGAGCCTGGTCGGGTGCTCCACCAGATCTGCTATCGATATTGATGATATCCCCATAAGAGCCCGGGTCATGAATGACCCGAAATATCAAATTGATTCCCAAATCCGAGTGAGTTTGCAGATTGATTCTTCTGGAGCCGGGCAGGTGCAAGCCCATGCTCTACTTCCCGGGCATTCATAGGCCCGGGCTCTTGTATAAATCTCCCGGGAGGCATTCTACCCAGGCACCTCGATAACAGTGCCGCATTCGAGTGGTTCAGAAGATAAGATCTTGTCTCGAGAAGCGCACCTGACAGAATCCTATTGATGTGACTTGATGGAAAAGTAGGGTGGCGTGACATGAAGTGGCAAGTAGGCACTGAAAACAACGTAGCTACTACCTTTTCTCCTATAAATAGCAGATATGTAATTCATTTGAGGGACTTTGGCTTCCTCTTCTTCTCTAGTTCTGGAGAATGATTCATTCACCAACACATGTTAACACACATATTTACACCAGTAGCCTTTACTTTTATCTAAGCTACACTGGTTATCATCTTCACCTGTTGACTTAAGCATCGGAGTGGCTACGCCGGACACCCCTCCGGCGCCCATTCACGAGTTCTTTCTTTGTTTACAGGTTACAGCGGAAAGCCATATTGCAGAGATATATCTTCATCACAGATATAGTTCTTGCTCAATTTCCTTCATTATCTTGATAGCAGATCCGGTGGAGCACCTGACCCTACTCATCCATTTCACCAAGATCGCATCAGATATAATGAGGGAAATAAGAGCAAGATGTATGAATCAAGAGCTTCTATCCTTGGACAGCCGGAAAGATCTGCAAATAAGAAGATAACCACGTGAATGGGCGTCGGATAGGTGTTCGGCGTGGCTACTCCGGTGCTTAAGTCAGTAAAGGGCTCAAGCAAGAAACCAATGTAACCAGATGATGGTTGTGAAATTGGTGTTAATGCGGGCAGTAAATGAGCAATAAATATGTGTATTCAATATCTGAATAGAGAGTAAATGTAAAGAGAGAACCTGATATTTATAGTAGGAAGTGTAATGATGACCTCGCTCTTTGCGCTACTCATTAATTATAGTAGGGCGACTGATTATACCATATTATTCTGACTTGTCAAATCTTCATACTAGTCATATCCAGCCTACCTGATTTTGTC
This sequence comes from Primulina tabacum, assembly GCF_025594145.1. Taxonomy (NCBI): domain Eukaryota; kingdom Viridiplantae; phylum Streptophyta; class Magnoliopsida; order Lamiales; family Gesneriaceae; genus Primulina; species Primulina tabacum. The sequence continues at coordinate 7,559,715 of NC_134557.1, forward strand.
AACCACTTGGATTAGTGTCAGAGATAGGTCGGCCGTCCACACCCTACTTTGCTGGTATATTTGAGTGAGGCGCTCACACCGAAGTGGTCTGGGAAGAAAACTTCCCGGGAATTTGTATGAAAGCCCGGGCATCCAATAGCCCGGGGAAAAGATGTCCCGGGTGTTTTATGACCCAGCTTTTTGATGAACCTTTTCCATGTATTCTCCCTGATAAGCTATCCATCCAGCGTCCCAGGCCATCCGGGATCCGAGGTTCTCTGCAGACCTTCCTTCTTGCTCCGGATCATTCATGACCCGGGAATAATCCATATTCCTGACCCGAGCACTATCCATGGACCGGAAAATCCCAGGGTATCATATATATAAATTACACGAACAAAAATACTATTCTCCTAAAAATTATAGAAATACTACTGTAACGATCCCACCGATCAATCGCCACTAAATTAGTAGATAGTGCTTGTACGTAAATATTGTGTACATATACCAAATCTTTATGATGTTTAATTTAATAGTCTTTTCATATTAAATTAGACGACTACTAAAATTTATTAGAAAATTTTCAATATATGCAAATAAAATTTTGTTAAATCTGGTTGTAACATGTTCCTAAATATCAGCTGATCCTTTTTATATTAAATATGAAAAAATAAGAAGAGATGCATTCATATTCATAAAATACAGAGAAAAAAGAACGAGAGAGATTGATGTGTTTGAGAACTCTCGAGGAATATGTCGGAGCCGGAAGTCAAATGCAAGCATTAATCTTGGCCGACACATGTCTAAAATGGATGACTCGTGGCAAGTTGCACCAGTTAAAATAATTAAAAATTCTTACACATAACTGAAAATATTCAGCTTATCCCAACATTCTTTGATTCGCCAACATATTGGAGATTATAATATTAGTGAATGTCCATATTTTTGCAATCAAAATAGTTGAGAAGCAAGAAATTGAATATGAAACTGAGAAGTCAATATGAAAGAATCCCAGAATTTAAACATAAAAAAAAATTTATGACAGAAAATCTAAGAGAAAGTAACAAGAGATTATGGTATCTTATTACTAGAGTTGGATTCGATTTAAATTTTGTAGGATCAAGCTCGACTCGGATTCAATCGAATATTCAGTTTTAACTTCGAGCTCGACTCGTGAAAATATCGAATTATTCGAGCTCGTGTTTTAAAGCTCGAAAACATTTTTAATGTAATAGAGTTCGAACTCCGATCCAGGTAGAAAAATAAAACTGAATCATTTTATATTACATAATTACATCTACTAAACTCAATATATTATTATTCAAGTAGCTATTTGAGCAGAAATAATTAAAACTCGAACTTGATTCAAGTGAATAGTCGAGCTACTGGAGCAAGATCATATCAAGAATCGAGTAGCACATGAACTACTCACGAGTAATTTGATTTGCTTATACTCGACATGAGACGATGATCTCTACTTCACTCCGTTCGGTACCATGAAATACACTGAAATCCTTGACCACCGGAGTTTTCAGCAATGGATGAGAATCTATGTCCAGTTAATCCAAAAAAAGTATATACATTTTAGTCTCTTTTTTTAGTGGAAAAAGAAAATATATTTAACTTGTTATATTTTCATTTTCGGACAACTGGCTACCATGAATCCCCACTCGTTCTGTCCCCTTTATTCAAAGGAAAAAAATTAATAATAATGTTTTTATTTTGTCCATACATATATACATCAAGTGAGAAAATAATTTTAAGTGGAATCTTGACTTGACTCGTAGCCATTAATTGAATTCCAATTTGTAGATTAATTCCATGATGGAGTTTGGAAATTTTGTCCCAAAAGTTCGTTTTCCGTGACGACCAAGAATTTATTGAATAGCAAATCATAGGGTTGGAAAACTTGTGCTCACTACTCTCAATAAGTAGAGGCACTAAATTTTCTCATATATATAAATTTATGTTTTTATATTTATTATATGTGTCTTTATAATAGAAAAAAACTAAAAACTAAATATTTAATTTAAAAAGAATGCAATATTATTATACGTACAGAATCGGATAGGTATGGAAATTGATTAAACATATTGGCCCCATGCAAGAATTCTTCGTCGCATTTGCCAAAAAATCCATACGTCCTTCTTTTTGTTTGATTGACGATAACAACTCAACATTCAATAAATTATTCTATATTGATAAATCAAAATCAAAAAATGAATTTTTAATTCCAGATAATTGTATTTAAACCAGAGTTAATAATTAATCTCAGCATAACGGAAAGATTCGTTTTTTTTTATATAATTTGAGCACAATTCCATTGCTTATAATATGTGATTGTAAAGAATAAAGATAATAAAATGATTAGATTAAAGTTCCTTCCCAACCCCAACCCCAACCCCGGTTGGTGTAATCATCACCTCTAACCCTACCATCACATGTATTTTGGAATCCGACCAGCACAGATATACCGCTTTTTCCCTACTTCCTTTTTATATTAAAATGGAACACGCCTTCTTTGTATTTTGTATTTGAGTCGCATTTTGAATTAAGTGATCGGAAATTGTTGATTTTTCCTGTCGTATAGCCAATATGTGTGTGTGTTGTGTGTGAGAGAAAAGTGAAGAGTACTGTAATTTGGTGCGAGAGGACAGCTGAGTACTAACGGGAGTGGCAGGCGAAGATAGGTGTTCAATTTTGTGATTGATACGTACAGTAAAAGACAAATAAGTCCTTGGTAGCTCGAGGCCAATCGGTAACCGTAGTTGAATCCATTTCAATTTTGAGCTAAGAGGGAGTAGTTCAACTCAGCCTCAAACTGTTGGGAGCCTTTAATGGTAAATTCGACATTAAAAATGTATTTGTAGTGACAATTTGGTTAATTTATTAGATTTGAAATATTGTAAGTTGTGTATGCTTTGCACCAAAGACAACTAGACAAGTTGTGCATATGCTTTGCACCAAAGAGGATATGAATCATGATGGCAGAGGAATCTAACCTGCAGCCAGCTTCAATTCTTGGTACCAGTATAGAATTTCTTTTTCCCGAAACAAATGAATTCCCAATTCAAATAATCTTTTACTTATATTGATAGGGATTTAACTTCAGGGGTGTCAAAATGCGACACGACCCGTCAATCCGAAACGACCCAACACGAAAAAAATCAGGTTCGGTTTGGGGTTTTCGGGTTCGAGTTGGGTTGATTCGGGTTAGTGTCATATTAGGCGGGTTTCGGGTTGGGTCGGGGTTGACCCGCGAACTTTTTTTTTTGAAAATATTACTTATATTTTTATATATTGTATACTTGAACAAAATTTATTGTATATTTATATCATAAATTTTCATCATTTAATATTTATTTTGCATATTTTTATTTTTTTAACAATTTTTTATTTGATTTAATAAATATATTTTTAATTTTCTACGATTAAATTTTCAAATTTAAATCGAAAATTTTGTTATTATGTGTTTAAATTAAAATATTATTATTATTTTTTATTTTTTTGAATTTTTTTCATTAATTTTTTAAAAAATTTAAAAAAAATAAATAAAATTCGGGTAGACGGGTTGAGTCGAATTATACGGGTTCGTGTTCGAAGGTTTTCGGGTTACTTCGGGTTCAGGTTGGGGTTGAAAAAAAAAATAAAAAAAAATTCGCTGATTGATTCCGAAACCCGACCCAACCCACCCGATTGACACCCCTGTTTAACTTTGACTATTTATACAATTTTCTTTAAAATAAAATTTGATTCACTCGTTAGCTTAAGCATAAGATCTGGCACGTATTAACTATTGAGTACCAGAATATACAATTGCCGACTATATATCGGAAATTATACAATAATTATATAACAACAAAATTAACGAACTTAAGCGTAGATCGATATCGCATGCAAAAAGACCTAATTACCCCTCAGCATTCGTTATTTACACCTTTGCACCTCTCTCACATGACACTACAAGCATTAGGGTTCTCATCGCTGAACAGTTGCGGTGCATGGACGAGCCCGACTGGATACGGGTTATAATGAAAACTGATCCCCGGCTGGACCCGGACCGTACATAAACGGGTACGGGTATCCGACCTGAACCTGCATCTTGTTCCCTTCCTTCTTCTCGCCGCCGCCGCCGCCCGCTGGCTCGCCTCCATCTCCTCCTCCACCGCCCTTCTTCTTGTCCCCGCCGCCACTCTCTTTCTTCTCTCCTTCCTTCTTCGCCGGTACGATCTCAACACTCTTCTTCAGATTCTTCTTCAGGATCTCAGCTAGAGCCTTCATATCCATGGCGCCGGTCACCGTTATGAGCTCCTTCTGCCTGTTGATCTTCAAATCCTGATATCCTAAAAAATTAAAAAAAAGCATTCCCTTAGTTGGAACTAATTCGTGCTTCGTTGATTATTAACCAGAATGACAGCTGGATCTTACCCTTAGTTTTAGTGACGGTTTTGCAGATTTTCTGAATGCACCCCTCACAGTGTAGATTGACCTTCAGCACCGCCGTCGTAACAGGGATCTGCGACAATGGAGAAAATGTTGGTATAAAAATATTCGTGAAACGGTACAAAAAAAAAAACGGATGGGTTTTGCCAGGATGCGCCCGGTCCACGTGGCCCATCTGACGGGGAAGGAAGTTGAGAAAACGTGGGAGTTACGCAAAATTCAATGGAATCGAGAGAAACAAACATCAAAACCTTCAAAAAATATTAATGGGTTGACGTGAAATGTATCAACCAACTGGGCAGGCATCAAATGCGCGATAATTCAACTGCTCGATGCTATCGTGCGCTGCAGGCTGCCCGATTCAATTTAATGTATTCGGAAAAAAAATTTTAAAAACCAATTCGCTCCTTAAACATTCATAAAATATCTGGAGCTTACTGGTAAGAAAGGGAAATAGTACAATCAAAATAGACATGACAAAATAACAATAACCATACACATAAGGCAGGAAACTAACGTGCGCCTATTGTGGGACGGGAAAGGACATCAGAATATGCAAATTCACGTACATAAATGCAGAAGCGCAGAAAAAGGTAATATTTTAATTTTGGTGCAGTGAAAAAAGAAAGAAAAGGATTGAAGTAAAAACAATGGGACTTTTGATTAATTAATTAATTAAAAACAATACCTCCTTCTCCTTGGATTTTTTCTCATCAGGCTTATCCTTTGTGTTTTTGTCTTTGGACTGTTTCTTTTTCTCTTGTTTTTGATTGTCATCCCCATTGTTCTCCTTGTTGTCGCCATTGTTGGCCTCCTTCTTCGGCACTGGTGAGATTAATTCGATCTTTTTGTGGGTCTTTTGCTCCACTTTCTCCCTGAGCTTCAGCGGATCTACTTTTCCGACCACCATAATCTTCTGGCCCTCGCCGCCGATGGTCGCAGTATCAACACCTTTTGGAAAACAATAACAAAAATTAGATGGTCAAAGTAATTAACACGTTTATGATTAGCAAAAACTGCCCATTAAAAGGCAAAACAGAGGATTCCCAGAAAATGAAACGGGTCGCCTTTTACAAGACACACCAAAAGATTATTTCCCGAAACTGAAACGTGGAAACATCTCAGAGTGGTTATGGGTACGGGGAATAGGAAAATCGAAAAACGAAGAGGAAAAGCAATCCTGGGATTCCATGAAAATAGAGGAATATTTTCCATGCAATAATAAAAGAAAAACAGCACATATTTCTACCATCAAAAGAGCGAATGCACTTGATGATTTTGGAAGCGCATCCTTGACAATGCAAATCAGCCTTCAAAACCACCGTGACATTGCCCTTGCCGCCTCCATTCTCATTTTTCTTGTTCTCTCCTTCTTTGGATTCCGTGTTCTTCTTCTGCATCAATCCAACCAAAAAAAAATCAAAAAAACATTATAATAAAAGAAAATAATAACAAAGGGGAAAAAAGCCACGAAAGTGAAGCTGATGATTCTTCCTACCTCACCCATTGGGATACAAGAACCAGAAATTAGTATTATCTAGTGGGATATTCTAGAGTAGAGTTGGGAAATCAAAGTGAGTGATAATTGCGGGTGTATTTATTTTTTATAGAAAGGAAGCAAAATGGATGTTGTATGCGTATGGACCGTGTGGGACTAGCGAAGGCAATCGTGTGGAAATTTCATCGGGAAAACTAGTTGGATCGGGCCGGACGGAGGTGGGTAACCAGGAAACCGTCATTTGGGCCCCCGTTACTTTACACATTCAAATTCTTTCTAGATTCTTCCTTTTATTTTTATTTAAAACAGTATACCGTATGACATTTTAAGGAGTTTACGTCTATGAATCGGTGACACGAATAGGTTGTAAAATGAGCTCGAGTTTACGTCTATGAATGCTTATAAATATGTTTTGGGATATTTTAAGGAGTTTGGTAAGCTTCGGGTCAATTTTAGACGTCTAGGGGTAAAACGATAATTTTTGGGTTTCCAGGGACAATATTGTCATTTTGTACTCGAGGTGAGATTTTGGTCCTGACGGCGCCCTGAGCACAAATTTATGCTATTTTAAATGTTTATGCATCATGTTAATGATTTTTAAGTAATTACGATAAATATGTTGAATGCTTGGTTTAAAGGAAAAGTTACGTATATGCATGTTTTTATTAATTGATGATTATGATGCTATTTTTGAAGGATGTGATTTGGTTGTGACTGACGATGTATATGTATACGATGATACGATGATATGAATGGAGATATCGTGAGGGAAAAGGCCCTAGAGGGAGCCCGTTTACGGGAGAAGGCCCCAGAGGGAGCCCGACGATCGTATTTCCATTGACATGATATGATGATATGATAGGCCAAGGCTCAGTTGACGGGTGAGAGTGTCGCTGATGTCCCCGCCGCCCGGTACCGTGGTTACACGTAGATGGATCCATCGATAGAGCTGATACGAAAGTCACAACTAATGAACCGAATTCAATTAAAAAGAAAATGTTTACGTATATGATGACATGAGATGACATGCTTTAACACGTATATGATAACATGAGATGACATGCTTTAATACGATATGATTTTACACGACACGTTTACGTATATGATGACATGCTTTGACACGATATGATTTTACACGAAACGTTTACGTTATGCTTTTAAGTTCATGAAAGATATGTTGAGTATGATATTTTCACTGCTGTGTGCTATTTATATGTACTTGTTATTTCTGGTGCAGGTGTGTTGAGTCTTTAGACTCACTAGGCGTGTGTGATGCAGGTGAGCTTGATGATGAGGTGACTTGAGGTGCCGAACTCTGAGTAGGCAGACCTGGTGCGGTGACACGACCCGAGGACCACATGTTTTCCGCATTACGATTTATGAGATTGAGAGGAGATGAATATTTTCATACGTTGATGATTTTAAGATTTTTATTAGTTTATGTTTTCGTATGTTTATGGGTGAGTTTGGTTATTTTTACTATCAAATTATTACGATTATTTTAAATGTTATTTCGAAATGCGAGCTTTATATATAAAAAAAATATTTCCGCACTTTTAAAAACGAGTAGACGCTACATGTTTTGTATATGGTACTCAAATAAAATGTCTACTACTCGTTTTTTTAAAATATACTTAAAAAAAATTCTTCCTACTACTCTCGGCCAAACTATACATGAATATATTTTAAAATATTTTTGTACTATTTAAAATAAACCAATCAATTATTATTTGAAAATCTGAAATAACGCATTTAAAACATAAATCGTAAATATCAACCAACCATAAACTAACATTATTTCAAAAATAAGCTTAACTCTAACATCCTCTCAAAAACCTCTCAAAAGTATCATAAGTTATAAAATCTTTAAAGTAACTTAAATCTTAAACATAATTTTTATTTGCGGAAAACTAGCGATGATCCTCGTGTTATGTGCACCTTCAGTCCAGCTACTTCGACCATCAAATCCTCCATAAATATCATGCTCACCAGCATCGATAACAAATAGTGAATCTATTGACTCGGCAAACCTTAACAATGATAGCAAATAATACATATACATTCACAAGCAACAATGAAAATATTTTTAATAAAATAGTTTTTCATGAATGTAAACTTCAACATTTTCCCTTCAACATATTATATCATATTTCCTTTCATCATATAGTATATGTTTATCTTTTTATTGAATTCAGATCATCAATTGCGACTTTCGTATTAGTTGTATGTCGATAGATCCATCTGCGTATTACCATGGTATCGGGCGACAAGGACATCAGGCGACTCTCTTACCCGTCAACTGAGCCTTGGCCTTACATATCATCGTATTAGTCACAATCAATTCTCCTCCTTCAACTTTTCATATTTTCATCACTTATAAAAATTCATGTATATATAAATCATTTTTCTTTTAAACCAAGCATGCAACAACATGTCTTTTAGCATTAATGTTTCATCATAAAATTTCATAAACATTTAAAATAAATGTTTTAACATTTATTATAGCATTCAGGGCGCTGCCAAAATTTTTCAGGTGTAAAATAATTGTTTTGCTCCTGAAACTCTAACTTTCCCAATTTATCCTCAGACCTTAAAACGATGACCAAAATCATTTCAAACTTAACTTAACACCTTAAAATACACCTATGAATATTTCTTAAACGTAAACTTAAGTTCCTCGACTAATTTCTTAATTCGTATTTAAATTTAGACTTATATCCCGGTTTTGACTCGCATTGACTCGAAACTTAACCAAATTTTACCAAATTTGAACCAAAACTTATTAACATCTAACTAAATCATATAAGACCCAAACCAAGCCAATTAAGGCCCTCAACCAACATAGATCAGCTACTGAAATTTTTGGCCCTATATGGATTGAACCCTAACTCATGCCACACTCAAAACTTTCGAACCTAGACCCTATCCGCTTGGACCAGCCCCTGACCAACCCTCGTAAGACCTGGACCGAACCCTCTATGACCCCCTTAGACTAGCCTCCACGGCCCATGCACGTAAACGTGCATGGTTTATCCCAAGCACGCGGCCGCGGCTAGGAAGAGTCCTAGCCGTGTGCCTCCTCTCTTCCTACCCCTCCAGCCTTGCGTGGACCACCTTGGCTCAAGGCTAGGACCCTCACGAGCCCAGCCCTTTGCTGGATGGCCTCCCATGTGGCCTCCATTCCTAAATCACCCAAAACCGAGCCTTAGACGTCCTTAAACCCTCGAGTCGTACAGCCCTCAGCTTCCCACGTTCCAGCCTTGAATCGTTACCCTTAAAGCCTCTAAACATTTTGAATTTGACCCCTTTTTACGTCCCTGCCATACAGCCCCTTGGTGCAATATTAACATAAGTTTGAATCACAAAAACAAGAATTTTTGGCATGGCATGACAATACAACAAAAATAATAATAAGGCAACATAGTTTTCATGAAAATATACATCAAACACATAATATGATGTGATAGATGAGAAAAATGAGATTAATGTGTGATTTTACGTATATTACGCTCGAAAATCAACTTGCGATGCGAGAGAAGTTGACGAGGGGATGACCTTGCTGAAATTCTTCAAGATTTTTCGTGTTTTTCCTTCAAAATTTTCGCGCGCGTGTGTGTCTTGGCTAATGGGGAGAGTCCTTGTGTTAATATGTGTTGTGTGCGTGTGTTTTGGGGAGGTTTTTTGGCTTTTTATTTTAATTAAAACACATTGTGCAAGTGTAGACCCATTAACCTTGTATAATAGGCCCATTAAGCCAAATAGGTAATATTTAATATATTTTGTTTAGGAAATTTTGTGAAAATATTACCCGAGTTCTTAAAAAGACCCTTTTTTTATCGAAAATCGATTGTCAGTTTAAAATAAGAATCGACGTATAAAAATACCTCATTTTCGAAAATTTCATTTAAAATAGACCACACATTAAACAATTAAATATTTAATGACAATATTTTTCCTCAAATGGTTCTCAGTCTACGTTCCTCGATCACGTCTCGAATAACTTTTAAAAAACATAGTTTTATGCATTCTAATATAAAACTACATTTTAAACATGTAAACATGCCTACATTAATCAATTTATGTAATTAAAACAATTTAATGAAAGTGCATAAGAAATTTGATAATTTGCATGCATGTGATTCACGCGGACCTTCAAATTTTCGGGACGTTATATCAAAACTCATTTATATCCTATCTACTTCAAATTAGATCTAGAAGAGCCTCAGTATAAGGATTATTATTTTATTTACAAGAAGTATTTAACTTCACCAAATATCTATTCACAAAATTTATTAATGTATCTGCATACTATTTTATGTTTAAGTTATTAAAATGATTATTTGAATGTCTTTAAATAGTCAGTCGATTCATTTAAATATAAAACTTGTCTTAATTTGTATTCATTAAGTTCTAAAAAAATTAAATTGAAGATAAATAAATTTTAAACATGGTTGAACATTAAATAACATAACGCATGCTAAAAAAACAAAAGATAGATACAAATATAATCCTATTTCCATCTCATAAATGATCAATCAACCCAATTTGTAGGATACTTTTTGTTACGGAGGTTTATGATAATTTTATGAATAGGATAATATGAACATTTTAATTATCATTCTTTTTTCTCATGGTTCTATACAAAAATTTGATGCTGAAAAAATTATATTTCATCAAAATCATTAATTAATTGATTAATGAATTCAAATAATACATTTCTGAAGTGGATTTGAAATCTATAAAGATTACTATTGAAATTACATAATTGATATTGAGTAGATTCGACTTGAATTTGAAATCCATCGTATCAAATTTATCAATCAATCACAAATTTATTGTATTTAGATTACTTTAAGTGGATTTGATTTAAATTTCCTTGACGGGCCTGCATGTTTGTTTGGAACAGTGGATATTAGGTGTTATGTGGATCGATCCGGAATAATTTTAATACTCCAAAGAAGGTCTCGTGTGAAGCTTGTGAATAAATAATTGTCTGATAATAATTTAAAAAACTATATTAATAATTATGATTTTACGTATTAAAAATTCACATCAATATATTACCTTGGAAAAAGTTATTATTAGATTTTCTTTTGCAAAAAAATAAAATTAAAAAAAAAATCATTTTTTTTAAGAAATTACAAACACCTCTTAATATTATAAAGCGAGCCGCGTGTAATGAAATTGAAACAAACTCAACCAATATCGAAAGCAAATTATAAAAAGATGACGTGATCACTTGAGTTAGACTGACATAATAATTAGCTGACGCAACAAGTCAAGCATTATCAGTGCTTTTTGTATAAGAAATAATAGATTTTGGTATTATTGGAGTAGAGTTTTTTTTTTTATAAACTTAAAACGCAGTTGAGTTTTAAAATTTTTGTTTTGAAATTTAAAATATTTTTGTGTATTATATAATTTAAAATTATTCATAGAACGTTTATAATATTTATCTTTTTGTCTAAACATTGGACATGATATTATTTTAGATTTTAAGTGGAGATAGTCATTATTGGATAGATCGCACTAGAGATTTAAACAAAATTTGCGCAAAGTTTGATCGCCAAAATTTCATAAATTCGACGACGGTGCAGCGATTTCGGGGCGACGACATTATGGAAGGAAGTTGACGAAATTTTTTTTCTTAAAAAATATTAGACCGGCCGAAAATTGTGAGGGAGAGAGGAATATAGACATATACAAAATTAAATAATTATTAATTAATTTTGTAATTAAATTTAATTAATTAATCAATTCTAGACTCATCTCTAATATTCCATGAGAATAACAATATTACTATTTAATTAGTAGATTCTAAATTTAATATTAAATAAATAATTGTGAAATTCATTATATCTTGATGGACGATCAAACAACGTCGATATATCGAGAGTACAAATCACGTTCATATAATGAAAATTAAAAGTTTCGAATATCAAAATTTCAACTGGTCCATTTTTGCAGATGTCATTTTTGTGAAGTCATTCACTAAAACAGATAGTTCCACTATTCTCAATTAATTAGAAATTAAGCTAAATTCTACAATTTTCATTACATGAAATCAACTTATAAACTCTTTTATAAGATATCTGTTTGATATCCATCAAATTACAGTAACAATTCAACTCTTAGAATTTGACTTTAACAGGAACACATAATCTGATATTGCTGTGACCCTCAATCGTTCATAAATACAACTAGCTGTGAGTTCACAACTTCACTTTTCAAAATAATATTTATTCTTATTCCGGCTTACCCTAATTAGCCTCAATCTTTTCATCAACCTCTTGATCAGGAATTTCATAACTCAAGTCTGATCGCACTCATTAGATTATGATAAGATCGTTTAGTAGCATTTCTCTAAAGCACATGTCTTGCTCCGGCCAAATATTCCTTGCAGCATTAACTCATCAGATCACATTGGATATTTTTATCCTTAGGCTAGCAGTGAATTCGCGACTACAATGCATTGGGTCATATATATTTCGAAATTACACCAACCTCGCCACCTGATACTCCTCAATAGAGTCGGTAAATTGATAAAGTGGATATTAATACATAGATGTGATTAAAAAAAATTGAGCAAATGTTTATGAGATTTTGAAATAGGAAGTAGAATGTTACCTAAATATCGTTCTCTAGAACTTCAGGAATCCATTTGCAACATCTATATGATCAACAACGAATAGTAAATACATATGGTTTAATTTACCAAATTAAATTCATTTGAAAACAAAACAAAAATTTCTATGAAACGGTTTCAAAGTCAATTTTGTAAGACGAACATTTTATTTAGGTTACTCATAAAAAATATCACTTTTATTGTAAATATTGACATGATTATAACTCGTCTCATGAATAAAAATCCGTCAGACCGTCTCACGACAACTCTTATCAATAGACAAATGTTTAATTGAATGTATGGAGAATATAGTTTCAATTACTTCACCGACCACCCCAAACCCATTTGCAAAGAAATGTTTGATCCATAACCGTAATTCTAATAATTTGTACTCATATAATCGTAAATTAAAACCTTATCATTTACAGGTCTCGGTGCTTTGAATGAAAATCCATATGCCAAGCTGATGGTGAAAGTTGTTGAAGAAAACTGTACCCACGTCCTCCATTTTTCCCACGTAAATTATAAGTTCGATGGGTGACGATAGAATCCCTAATTTATGAGAAACTACTCCACTGTCATGTAATTTAGAATTTTTTGGGGTTGGAATTGCCATTTAACATCATGTTGGCATCACGTTATTTAAAAAAATTGATTTTGTCCCCGAGAACTTGAACGAAACGGACTACCAATAAATAGAAATAGATTACTAGAATTTCAGGAAATATCTATATTTTTATACTATTTTAGTAAAGTTGAGGCAATTAGATTAACTAATTTTGATGTCATGATCTGTTTTAATAATAATATATATTATTAAAATGTTAAAATTTTGATGTAAGTTACATGTGGTTCAGCGGATAGAGCCATTTATTTCTTAGTATTTAGGTTATAGGTTCAATTTTTATTGAGATTATTTTTTTTATTTTTCAATTTATTTTTTAATTTATATATTAAAATTACAGTGTAGTCATATTTTGATTCTCATTTAAATATAAATCAAATAATTATAAAAAATATTATACAACCATGTAATGCATGCGGTCCATGTACCAGTTGAGATAAAATCGTAGACAGGTAGGCCAAATTCATTATTTATCAAATGGCTTCATCGCCCCTCGCCGCCGCCCTCCACCGCTTTCACCCCACCGTACGCAAGCTGCACACAGTTCCACTTCCCACACTCTTCACTCTTAATCAAAAGGTAAAAAACTCTCATTTTCAATCATTGCATCTGCATTACTTCCAGATTTTACTGATACCAATTGATATCGGCCTTTTTCTGTTGTCTTTTCTGTCTGAATCTCCAAATGCTTGTTCCCTGGGTTCCATTTTTGTTTGTTTTGTAGGTTTTTAGCCAACCCAGAATATCTATATTAACCAGGGCAATGGCGTCTAAGGAGTCATACTCCAACAACCCAGGTATCCATACTGCTCTTGATGAGGCCACCAAAGGTTATTTCTTGCAGCAAACTGTAAGATTTCTACAACTTGATTTTACTTGTTATGGTTGTGAACTGAAATTGTTGACAGGCTATGTCTCAAATTAATTAGTGTCTTTGATTTCTGTGGTTTGTTTTCTGTATTTTCATCATTGTGTCCAAATATTACAAATACAATCACACCACATTTTTGCATTCACGCTGCCAAATCCACTATTTGGATTGACATTGTCATTTGACGTCAAATAGAGTTGGAATAGCTTATTTCATCATCGTTTCCACTTTGTGTATATTTAGTTCCTTTAAGCTAGTTGCATATAAGAATTCTCATTTTGAGCATCTTGCTGACGCAAGCGTGTTTTTTCATTCAGATGCTTCGTGTAAAGGACCCAAAAGTCAGTCTAGATTTCTACTCACGAATAATGGGCATGTCGTGAGTTTTCTTATATTCTTCAGGAAGATTTTTTATCCCATTTGTTCCTGTTAGATACGCTGGATCTCGATGTGTATTCGATAATTGCATCCTACTGAATCATTTCTTCAATTCTGCCATTTCATTACTCGTGCATGTATACTTGTTATGGATTTTCAGTTAATCCTATCCATACTTCTTCTTTTTTTCCTGGCATCCCTCTCTATATTAAATAGTTGCCTGAAAACGCTTTTGAAGACTGTGATCTCGAAGATATTGAGCTTTTTGCTTATCTTATTCACCTGCATATGGTGTTAGTGGTCTTTTGCTGGAAACCATTTTTTTCTGAAAGCTTGAACTTATTGGAGATGACCCAACAACAATATTTCTAAACTCACATTTAAGCGGCAGATCAGAAAAATGCATGCTTGAAATCAACATATGTGTATGAGGGTCGAAAGTTAGACGACAAAGCCTACACAAAACCAGTTTAATGAAGTTACAGAGTGTTGAGCTTTTGACAATACAGTGTTGTAAATCACTTTTTCCAAAAGTTTGGGCTGATGGGAAGTAACCCGTCCAAAATATTGATACTGCAACATCTTTCTTGTTCTTACGAACTAACTAGTTACTATCTGATAACTGGATAATACCTTTCCAACGACCATCATTTTCATATTGTTAAGTTTTCTATCTATATTTCCTCCTATCTTTAGGCAATGTAATGATTTTCTCAGTGGTCCCGTCATTTGATGGTTTATGTTTGCCATGTGATTTTTTCATCAAACTTGTTGAAATCATGGACAGATTGAAGAAAACCCGGTTGGTTATTTTGTTGGTTACAGATTGCTTAAGAGGTTAGATTTTCCAGAGATGAAGTTTACCTTATACTTCATGGGGTATGAGGTAAAATTATTAACACACTGCATGAAATTTTTAAATTTTTTTCTTCCGTTTGCTATTTCACTGATATCTTTCAGACTGCTGTGTATGCCTATATTTATCAATTTTGGTTCATTCGAAGACATTAGTTTTACCAGCCCTTTAAATTATCCATGCATTTGTGGTTCAGGAAACATCATCAGCACCTAGTGATCCCATTGAACGAACTGCCTGGACTTTTGGCCATAAAGCTACACTTGAGCTGACACAGTGAGAGCTAACTTTGTTCTACACTATGAAGTATTTTGTTTAGGCAATTCTCTGATGATATCTAACTTCCCGAGTTTATTGCAGTAACTGGGGTAGTGAAACGGATCCTGATTTCAAGGGTTATCACAACGGAAACTCGGAACCTCGTGGTTTTGGTATATCAAATGTCTGAGTTTAAAATATTATTATTTTCTTTTGCTGCACTCATGCTTTATTATACTGACTATTAAATTCCTAACACGTGTCAACATGTTTATAGGACACATTGGTATCATGGTCGATGATGTGCACAAGGCATGCAAAAGATTTG
This sequence comes from Primulina tabacum, assembly GCF_025594145.1. Taxonomy (NCBI): domain Eukaryota; kingdom Viridiplantae; phylum Streptophyta; class Magnoliopsida; order Lamiales; family Gesneriaceae; genus Primulina; species Primulina tabacum. Next base: position 7,575,576 of record NC_134557.1, read on the forward strand.
AGACTTTGGGAGTGGAGTTTGTAAAAAGACCCGATGATGGTAAATTTTTCGGTCTAGTTCATGAAATAAATATGATGTTTTGAGAACATGGATTAATCTTATCTTAATGTATGCTCATCAGTTGGCAGCTTTGATATTTTTCCTGTAATATTACACATGTAAAGTTCTTGCATAATTTTTATTTGATTTGATCCGATCTCATAACATTATTTTGGTCATTCACGATTGACATACGACAACTCATTTCAGGAAAAATTAAGAATATAGCATTCATTAAGGATCCTGATGGCTACTGGATCGAAATATTTGACTACTAAAACTATTGCCAAGACAACTGCTGCAGCTGCTGTGTGACCCGACTCCTCCGCACCTGTTTCAGGTTTACCATCTCATCGGTTGATAAATTGAATTACATATTGATTTCATTATGTGGGCTCGTCGTTGTGGTTGCTTTACTTTGGAAATCAGCTATGATGCCTACTTATTTCCTCATTTAGGAAAGCAAACTGCCAACCAACTCAACTTCAAAATTTCTACGTTTTATAGAAGTTAAGTTCAATATGCCAAGGACATTCCAATAAGTTTGTGTCACCAGACATTTGAATATGCATCCCTGTTAGAATGTGCTGGCTATGAGGCCACAGTTCCAAGAATAGAGCCCAAACATAAAATACTAGTATATAAAGTAAAAGAGTCTCTTCAAGTGTACAAGTCATTTTATAATTCTTTGTAGAGGTGATGTAAAATCGTAACATTGCCTAGTACCCTTGAAAAGCCAACATGGTCAATCAGTATTTAATGTTGAAGCCTTAATTTAATCTATAATGTGAATATTTACGTGCCTATTTAGTGTTGAAACCTTAATCTAATCTAGAATGAGAACATGAACGTACTATGGGTTCTGATTACTTCTGTTTCTTCCTTGCTGGATTTCGCTGAAAACCTTTCTTTTCCATGATAAAAAGGTCCGGGATTTTGCACTTTTTTAAGCGAAGGGGCGGTTTTTCATTTAGTTGAACACTGATGGTTTGATTTTTTTCACGTGATAAAATTTTTTAAGCTTAGTATTTATATACATATATGTCTATATAAATGCGTGTGTGCATGGACTCGTCCCTTAGCTGCGTGTGTCCCATTATGTAGTAATGCATTGCAAGAGTCAACTGTGTTGGGTACTAGGGTCCCTAGGAAAAGAAAAGTTGAACCATAGTTTATGTGTGTGTGTGTGTGTGTGTGTGTGTCTATATATATATATATATATAATATATATGGATCAACCATAGACCAAGAAAATCATTGGTGGACATAAGTTGCCGTGAAATGGAAGTCGTCTTTAATTTTTTTTATGTTTCATGGGCTTAATCATTTTCTGGCAATCTATTTAATTCACATGCACGTACAGTGCATTATGCATTATTTTTTAATGCTTCTTTTAATTAGGATAATGTAAAGGCTTTTGCTGAAATAAAACTAAGATTTTGTTGTTTTCTGTCTTATTGGCAGGCAGTACCTAGTAGCAAAGTGGAATCTGTCTTCGTTATGAGATTGCCTTCACTACCCGCGTCCTCGAACTCTTCTATAATAACATATTTTATAATAATAATAATAATAATAATTTACTAATTATATTATTGTTACTATAACAGTAAGAAGGTTTTTTTTTTTTTTTTTTTTTAAGTATGGATTTTGGGCGCGAGTTGTGTATCATGCCTTCGAGTATAGAAAAATAAATTGTAAGATGTTATATTGTATTTTATAAATTATTGCACGAGAAGATTATTAAGTAATAAATCAATTATCAATGGCAAAAACGTTGCGTAAAAGTACTTTTGCTACCACCATTTGTTAAGATCAATGAAGAGAGATTGAGCATGTGTGATCGAAAAAGGGTTTGTGCAACTAAGACATAATAAATAAAGAGAAGTTCAGTTATGTCTGTACCCTACAATCTACTGCACTATGGTCGAGTGTGAATCTCATATGTTTGAACCGATGAATATCGTTGAATATGCGCTGTAATACGAGAGATCAAACCACAAAAGGCAAGTGCAAAATCCCAACTGTTTGAATGTATTTCTTTAACATTCACGAGACAATGTTTGATCTTGAAATCTTAATCACATAGCTTCGTGAATTGGATTTGACACAGAAAATGGCACAGAAACATATAAAAAAACCATGAACTTCCCTAAAAGAGATTAACAAAAGGAAGAAGCAACAAAAGGAAGAAGCTAGATTTTAATATGTACTGTCATCTATAGGCGGGTTGTTTTTTTAATGTAAATTCTACATCACAACGCGAAAGCCCCACACACTGAAAATAATCTTGCATCGCCATGCCCTCTTCAAATCTTTCTGATTGTACTTGATTCAGTCTCATCAGTAGTAGTACATACCCTCTCTTCCATGAATTTCATCATTCAACAAAAAGTTGCTGCTGGTCACTGGCTTAACTTCCTCAAGATCATTGTACAGTTCACTTTTTTCCAAAATCTCACTTCCCTTTTGATCTCTAATCAATGCACCAATAATTTGATCTTGATCATACTGATCAAGCATGAAATTTGCGATTTGGCCTTCTCCCAATCCAGCATTTGAGATGAATCCCGGATGTTGAAGACAACCCATCTGTTGTTGGAAATGATCTTTAGCATTACTGATCATGATATAATTTCCCACGGATGAAGAAGAACTCTGGAAATCAACAAAACCCCCTAGGCTTTGTTGATTAGTATTAAAGGAATACTGGCTTGTACAAGGCAAAGGAACATCAATGCTGTAATTATTTTGTGGGGCTGGGATGGATACAGTGTTTCCGAGAGATTTAAAAACCTGAGTACTATAAACAGAGGTGTAATCTAACAAATGAGACAGATTACGCAGAGATTGAGACTGAGGAATCAAATCTTGAAGGGTTCCTGAAAATGTTGACGATTTTGATGGAACAATTCCCATTATCAGTTTCTTCTTTAGCTTGGTGTTCCAGTAATTCTTGATATCATTATCGGTTCTCCCCGGTAATTGCGCCGCTATGACTGACCACCTTGTTACAATAAAAAATGGTTCCTTAAGCACCAGTATTTTTTAAATTTAAACTTGGACATGCATGCATAATGTTGTACAAATACATCACATCTATATAATCTCAAGTTTTCCCAGTTTCCATTTTGCTTTTATATATATATGATCCAAGATGGAATAATGTTGGTTTCTGGGATTTAATTCGCGGCCGTTTTATTCAAAGCTTAACATTATTAATATTAATGTGCTGGTTTGAACTTTACCTGCTTCCAATGGAGGCATAAAGAGTGTAGATTATTCTATCTTCCTCATCAGAAAATTCACCATGTTTGATATTAGGCCTCAAATAGTTCAGCCACCTCAATCTACAGCTCTTCCCACATCTCTTCAGACCTGATTCAACACCAAAATCAAAATTCATAAACAAAAGTACAAGATACACACACACACGAAGACGTACATAGTTAATTATTTCTGGTTTATAATCGAAGTTAACTTTCTAATATATTACCAGCTTTTTGAGGAAGAGCAATCCAATTCCCACCAGTGCCAGATTTTTCGATGAAATCCTTGAGTTTTGCATCTTCTTCAGGCGACCATGGCCCCTTCTTCACATTTGCTTTGTCACAGCAAGGAGCTCTTCCCATGATTTCTCTGTCTAAATTTGTTGACTATTGTAGTTTCATGTGCATTGCAGTGATGGTGTTTCAGTGTCTTCTCTTTATGTTGACTTTCGAGATTTATGTTGATCGAGAAACAGTAAAATGTAATACCTAGCTATTTAGTGTATTTCTTGAAGAGGTACTTCGTGTTCAAGTCATTGAGACACACACACATATATATATCTTTTATTTGTATAGGTTTCAAGTTTCATCAAAATTTAAATTTTAATATTAATATATGCATAGTGGACATGGTAATGTATTGATAAAAAAATATTAAACACTTGACTGTGCTGTGAGTTCCATAATTTGAGACAAGCAACTTTAACATGAAAGAACCAAAACATCAAAAGTTGAAGCTGTAAAAATTGGCCGACACCAACAAGTTTACTTCAAAAGATGTCATTAATTTTCTTGTTTTCTATTTCTTCCAAATGCGTTTGCATACCGACGACCATGTCTATGTTGATCTAATTAATATATATGATACCCCCGGATTGAGGATGGGCTCGGCCCGCTCTCGGTAGCCCATCTAGTTGAGAACCCGACATTCAGAGAAGCACGGGAGGTCATATGGGAGATCATCCCAGCCGACCTCCCATAACAGCAGTTCCGTCGATCATAGAGGTTGGCCGACCTCCCAACACATGGCCGAGCCGACCTCCAAGATTATGGTATCGATGTGATCGGAAACGTCTCGGCCGAGGTCCCACGCCGAGCTCAATGGGGTCCAGACCTCAGGCAGGCTTGTACCTGCGAGAGCTCTTACTCAGGCATTAGCGCGTAGCCCACAGAAATCCAAGGCCAGAAAAATAAAGCCCATTAAAGATCTAACCAAATCTGGCACAAGATATACTCAAATCTTTTAAGATTCTGATGATCTAAACCTATCAAATCAGAATTATATTGTTCCCCTATAAATATCAGGTTTCGTTCACTGTTTATGCATTCATATATTCACATTCTCTCAGCACACACATTACTTTCTCTCAGTTTTCTGTTCTCTGACTTGAGCGTCGGAGGGGCTACGCCGGAACAACCTTCCGACCCCCTTTTAACACTCCTGTTTGTGCTTCCGGATTTCGAAGGACCGATCCGAGCTCCCCAAGCGAAGATCCGACCTCCCAGCTATCTTTCGAAGGTCTGATCCGAGCTTCCTAAACGAAGATCCGACCTCCTAGCTACCATCGCGGATTTCAGCAACATCAATATATTTATACAAAAGTTTTTACTATATGTTTATTTGAACAAAGACATACAACTTCCTTCTGCCGCATGTAGCTCCTCCACTTACCAATTTCCTCAAGTAATTAATTACATTATCTGTGCAATATCAATATCTGCAGTTGTCAACTATATTCATTTCTTTCATTAATTTGTCTAGATTTCTAATTTTGGAAGCCGCGTCCGGTCCGGTCGAACCCGTCGAGTTGAATTCATTAATTAAGGAAAAATATGTCATCGCCCGAAGTTATCTTATTTAAGTCTCCTTCATTCACATAAACCCGAAGTACTCTTATTTAACAATGTTTTAGCTTATTGTTTGTGTCAATGTCCAAGCTAAGCTACTTAATTTTTAAGGGTCGGAAATATATATATAGAAGTTTGAATAATTTATTATTCATAATTTTCTGTCTTTTATCGCGTGACACCGAATCTTTGCTTAAATAAAAGCCAAGGCGTAAAAGGGTATCTTTGAAAATAATTATTATTGTGGATCATATCATATGATTGCATTTAAAATTAAGGAAAAGGAGACAGATGTCTTCATCCATTTACTTTGGAAGGCTAAGACGAGGACTTCTGTTTTGCTCAATTAATATAGGTTGGTAAACTATGGTTGAAATTATTTTATTTCTATAGACAAAAATGGTTTAGTTATTTTATTGGTGAGTTCATTAACCAACTTCACAAAGTCAAATTTATCTTATTTGGAAATATATATTTTTGGGATTTTGTTTTTCTTGACTCGTGTTTTTCACACGAACATATTTTTTTCCCTAGATGCGCTATTTTATTTTATTATGTAATATAAGAGACTATATTTTTGAACAATTTTTTTGTTTTGTTTTGTTTTGTTTTTGAGATATTTTTATAGGAAATGGGTTAAGAATTTAATTTTATTTTCTTCTCAATCCACCTAACTTCTTCCCTCGATTTTATTTAAGAAATTCGGCCGGCATTGTTGATAAATTTGTAAAAAAAAAATTTGAACAGAGAAAACGCATTATGGACATATGTTACATGTAATAATTGATTTCAGTCATCAACTAGCATAATTATTAAAACAATCGAAAGTTGCGGCTAAAGTACGTAACACTTGTGATATATATATATAGTTTTAATATGGTGGTTAGTACTTATATAGCACCGATCGATGTGACGTTTATTTATTGGATGTATAAGATATTATATCAGTCAGATCGTATAGATGTTCGTGTTAATTGCACCATCGCAAGTCACGAAGCAAATATTACTTATATTGGAATAAGATGGGTGAATTTCTTCATAATTCACTATATTTGGATTGTACTTCCTTGTTCGTTATTTATTAATTGAATTGTAAGGTTCGAACTTTTGAGTTTTGTTCTGATATTAGGCAAAAAAAATTGTGTGAGACAAAAAAAAATTGTGTGAGACGGTCTCACGGGCCGTATTTTGTGAGATATATATCTTAATTGGGTCATTTATGAAAAATATTATTTTTTATGCTAAGAGTATTACTTTTTATTGTGAATATAGGTAGAGTTGATTCGTCTCACAGATAAAAATTTGTGAAATCGTTTCACAGAAGATCTATTCCTGATATTACGTGGACATACGTACATAAATTCGAGCTAATTAGATGTACATTTAAGATATTTGTATTTCAGAAAATGTATAACATGTTTATGGATAAAATATTAGACGTGAGGTTGGGATTTTAATTTAAAAGTGGAAATCTGTGGTATTCGAATAATATTTAAATGAATCACATCAACATCAATCCATTTCAAAAGAGGGGTTAGTCAGATCTGGTTGGTGGGTTCCTGGTTTGCTTTTGAAATTCATGCTCTTAAATTTTTTCAACGGGTCGACTTGGCCCAAATTCAGTTTTGTCCAATTGAATTGAGGCCAAGCCCATCAAAAAAGTTTCGAATTTGATGGGCTCCCAGATTCTTTGTTGTTCGAATAAAACATGAAAGTTGAAGCGGACTTAAGTTACGGACTTGCTTAGATTTGGGACTTCGAAACCAATATTAACAAATTTCCTCCAAATCCAAGAAAATTTACGGTTGAAGTTTTTCTACGAAATTTTATTCAAATGCAATCACATAACATCAAAGTCCAGAAACAGACATAATTTCTTGAGATTTGAAGAACTTTTTTATGTGGACAGTCGACTGTCTCTGCTTGGGTCGACGAGTAATACAGGGAGTGTTATTTTTTCTTGTGGAATTATAGTTCCAAGAAAAACAAGAGCCCTTCAAAAACTACTCGTGATCATGAAACCAGCTGCTGATTTTGAAAATCAAAGAACATTCGCAGGACAATCTGTTTTATCAAAACATGTTTTGATCATCCTCAGCATCACAATCTGTTTTCAAGAATCAAAATCTTCAGTTTCAAAATTTGTTTCCTCCCACCCGACACTCCCACCGATTCCAGTTCTTCCTATCCCAACCTCACGCCAGATCTCATGGCAGCTCTCAGAAATGACGATGTTCTTCCACTTTGGACCCAACACTTTCACAGATTCGGAGTGGGGAACGGGTCACGCTGACCCTTCAGTTTTCAACCCTACTGCCTTCAATGCTACTCAGTGGGTTGCTGTAGCCAAAGACTCTGGCTTTTCGAGGGTTATCCTCACTGTAAAGCACCATGATGGGTTCTGTCTTTGGCCCTCTGAATATACGGATTATTCTCTGAAGTCTAGTTCTTGGAAGAATGGGACAGGGGATGTGGTGAAAGAGCTTGCCGACGCTGCAGCAGTCGCTGGTTTAGAATTGGGGCTTTACCTTTCTCCTTGGGATAGACATGAACCTTGTTATGGAAAGACTCTCGAGTACAATGAGTATTACATGGGGCAGATGACTGAACTGCTCACTTGGTATTCCAAAGTAGATTCGCTTTGTTGTTCTCACTATTTCATTTTTAATGGGTTTTGTTTGGTTTTGGAGTATGTTTGAATCTTGTTGTTTATAATGCTGAACACCAAGGTTATGCATTGTGTTCTATGGATAAATCATCGAATGGTTTAATGTATTCACTTAAAATGGATCAGGTATGGTGACATAAAAGAAATTTGGTTGGATGGCGCAAAGGGTGAGGGAGAGAAGGACATGGAGTACTTTTTCGATAACTGGTTTAGTCTTATTCATCAGCTTCAGCCTCAGGCAATCATATTCTCTGACGATGGCCCGGATTCGAGGTGGATTGGGGATGAGGCTGGTGCTGCGAGGACTACTTGCTGGTCTCTTTTTAATCGCAGTGTCATAAAGATCGGCCAAGCTGCTATCGAGGAGTGAGTATGCTTCAAGTCAATATTGCTTTCCCTTGTTTGGAAAACTTTGTTCCTCAGTATCAGTTATTTTTCAACTCTCAGTTATTTGGGAGAGGGAGATCCACAAGGCCCTGACTGGGTACCTGCAGAGTGTGATGTCTCGATACGAGCTGGATGGTTTTGGCATGCATCACAAGCTCCAAAATCGGCACTCACTCTTCTAGATATCTATTATACATCCGTGGGCAGAAACTGTCTCTTCTTACTGAATGTACCCCCAAATTCTTCAGGCCTTATATCCCCAGAAGACATCCAAGTCCTCCAAGACTTTACAGAGATTCGGAACTCCATATTCTCACATAATCTAGCAAAAAGTTCTCTGGTTTGGGCTAGCAACACAAGAGGTGGTGTGAAATGTTCTACATATGGCGCTCAGCGTGTTCTTGAAGATGGAATTTTTTCATTCTGGGCTCCAGATAAAGCACAATCAGACTGGGCATTGTTCTTTGATTTTGAAGAAGATGTGACTTTTAATGTCTTGCTAATCCAAGAACCAATACATATGGGCCAAAGAGTGACGGAATTTCATTTTAATTTCATGAACGAAGAAGGGGAATGGGAAGAGGTCACAAGGGGCACGACTGTGGGATACAAAAGATTGTTATTGTTCCCAAGTGTCACATGCAGTCACTTGAAGCTTGAAATTATTAGATCTCGGGGCGATCCATTGATATCTTATGTAGGTTTATATGTCGATCCGTTTTCAGTTGTTGGGTATGCCTCGTTGCTTAGCTCTAGATCACGGTTCAACGGTAGTGCAAGTCTTTAGGGAAAACAATGCACATGAAAATTCCAATGATCTCTTGTTTTCTTTTTCTTGATGTATTTTGGAGCAACGTGTATAATTTTTAAACCATTTGGTATTGAATATAATTTGAAATATGCTTTTCTCACATATGCAGACATTGGAGTAAAATTTTCAATACATCAAAGCAATTTCGTGGAGGGTTTCGCCTCAAGGCATAAACATCACATGAAACTGCCTTGTGCGTAATTTACGAAGTCTTTACATATCTAAGAAGACGAGCAGCCATAGCCCCATGTCTTCTAGCTTCCCAGTCGCTAAGCTTCTTATTTTGGATATTTTCAAGGATGTTACCTTCCTAGATTCGGTCACTTGAGTCATCAACCTTGTTAACAGCAGCACTACAGTCATCATCTTCCTCTGGCCCTATTATAATTTCTCCAGATTTTTCCTCTTCAACATGATTATCAATTCCTCTGCTCGCCCAGTTCGAAACCTTCAGGTTCATTATAAACAGATGTATACTCGGATGCTGGTACTCACCGTGCATCTACATGGATTACAAAAAGACGATGATTGAGGAGATAAAGTTTAACACCCACCACACAAAATCTTGACCTTTAATTTATGTTCATTTGGGCTTCAATGTCTCTTGACCCTCTCAAAATTGAAAATTTTAAAACTGAGCTATGGCCATGATGTTTAATACACACATTACCCCATCAGATATAATATATATGTCACTCTTTCACAAGATGCAAACATTTTATCATAACTACTGCTTATTTGACATTTGTATATCCAGAAGATAGTTACCTTTGCTTTAGGAACAGGTTTAACTTCAAAATTTGTCTTCCATAAGTCAAGCATACGATCATGGACATTAGTGGAACGAAGTTCATAACCCAACTACAGACCAAGGTTCTGACAAATTAGAACATCATCACTTTCAGTTCAAACTTCAAAAATACTTTTAAAAGCAATACCAAAATTGTGGTTCTGGGTCCGGATAATAAAAGTAGAGTCTGCAAAAGTGGTTCCAAAAGGTGCTCTGCATATACCTACGTAGACAAATTCAAAGAGTTGTCATGTTTGGATGAGTATTACTAGCACTTGATATTACCAATGTCGGTTAAAGGCAAAACATTCAATAATATTTTTGTACAATCCCTTTAAGAAGAGGATAGTTTTAACAGGATAAAATGTTTAGAATTGTCTAACTCACAACATCAGTGCCAATTATGTAGTCAAATGGGGGATCGACGGCCCTTATATGGTCAGCATCACCCCAGTTAAGCTCGGCGACCTCAATGGATCCAAATGAATCTACAAGAAATAAAACCATCATGTAAGGAAAAAGGAAAGGGGAGCCAAAAGTGTATGCCTCTACTTCCAACTAGGTTTTTCCTTTTTTTCTTCAAAACTTTGTGTAATATTTTGAAAATTTGCACGTTTTGACTTCCCAAAATTCATTGAGGTACCTCAAATCACCCCCCTCATCTTCTCTCGTAGCCTCTATCGAATTCTAATACTTGTCCCCTCCTTCAACCATGGGGAAGTGGTGAAGAACAGAACTAAAATCTATGCAAAACACTGCACACTCAAAGAGATATACAAAGAGAAAGGACACCTGAATCAGAATTCATTTGTAGGATTCTTGAGGTATTTCGCTCCACGTTTCTCATAAGCAAAGGCAAAACTTCAGTTTGGTCAGTTGTAATCAAATCACATCCGAGCAATGCCATACCTGAAGAACCTCGTCATTAGTGTCTAATCTTGAATGTTCCAAAAATTTTACTCAGATCAAGTTTGGCAATGCAAGAAGCTCACCAAATCCAGCTACTCCACAGCCTGCTCCAAGTTCGATTACACGTTTTCCTTTTAGTTTAGATGGAGAAAACCTTCCCTTTCTACAATTTTTTTCCTTCATAATGAACACAAACAGGTTTTATTAGTTTGATTAAACAAAGACCGACAATTTAACTATCATTAACAACTAATTCATCATCAGCATTTATGTAATGCAACATAAGAGAGAGAAAAAGTAATAAATAAAATTCTACCTTTTATTATCATCTTAGTCCCTCTTGCCAGAACCACGGAATTTTTAAAAAAAAATCAGTAATAGGGAAGCGAACACCACCCGAAAAAATTACCAGAAATTTGACCAAGACCATTGATGCGTCCCACACAGTAGTCCCTAAATGCTTGGAGTTGGGATCCTGTCACATTTGCAGCATAATCATCATTGTGAATGAGGCAATCATGAAGCAGAAGAAAAAATTTTTTTTCGCGGAAAAGTTAGTCAAAAAACTCAGCAAACAAAAGATCAAGGATATGCGCTCATCATAGCCAATCTAACATTCTATTAATTTTGGAGCAAAGGATGATTTCTTTCCTACAGTATATATAGCGTAATAAACTTATTATAAAGAAAAAAAGAAAAAAAACCAAGGCATTTATTAAGTTTCAAAAGGAAGATAAACCAGAGATTCTCAAAAGATTACAAGAACCACAAATTTCCATTTTCTAAGTGCATGCAATAAGATTTTTCCCCGTGACGAAAGTCACGAAACAACGGATACAACAGCATGTCAAATATGACAATCGATCTGAATAAACCAGAGATTCTCAAAAGATTACAAGAACCACAAATTTCCATATTCTAAGTGCATGCAATAAGATTTTTCCCTGTGACGAAACAACGGATACAACAGCATGTCAAATATGACAATCGATCTGAATGCAATCTACTCTCAGATTATTTGACGCCAACTGGAGTGAACAGCAACTATTGACAGTATATATTAGTTAATCTAACTTAGATTATAGAACGAGAAGAAAAAAAATCATGAACAATCGCACTACCTGTGAAAATTGAAGCTGATGGCCGAGGGCTTCAAATACAATAGCTGATGTGTGAGGAGAATTTAGCCTGAGAATATAAAGGGGAAAAGTTTAGCAAATCCAATAGGGAAATATACTATCATGCGGTGGAACGCTTGGAGTTTCAGATTCATTATCCAGGGATAGCCATATGGAAATGCACAGCTGACCAAAATATGTTGTTTTATGTTTAAGAACTATTAAAGAGTTCGAACTCAGCAATTTAAAGATAAGAACACGAATAAATCATACGAAAAAGCACAGTGAAAAAATATAATATAGCATAGAATCAAACCGTAAGTAAGAATCTTCAAGATAAGTTTTTTCTTAGAATAAACTTTAATCTGGATCAATAAAGTGTTCAAAGCAAATTACCTGTCCGCATCCATCTGAAAGCTTCGACTCAATCTCTTGCGTCCTCACACCCTCGTCACAACACTGAAAATTCTAAACTAAAAAGGAAAAAGGTGGAACCTTCAATCTCTTCCACTCAATAGCAAAAGCAAACTCAAACAGAACACATTTCTGCCACCAAAAACAGAGACAAAAAATAAGACCACACATGAAATGACAAAATTCCGCTTGGGTTCTGATGAAATGCCCAAAATAAGTAGGAGAATAAGGACATCAGTTTGTACAAGATTAGGCGTGGGAAGGCCCAAATCTAAGATTTGATTCTCATTTTTCACGAAGCTACTTATTTGAACCTGTCCATTTTTTAACCTAACAATTAAAATTAAGGTAAAAATTAATTAAGGTAAAAATTGGTGTGAGACAATTCATGAGTCATATTTTATAAGACTTATCTTTTGTTTGGATCATCCAAATAAGACCGTCTCACAATCGATTTACGGGTGTCTAGCAACGCAAATCCCATGTCCATGGGCCAAATGCGGGGAAAAGGGGTAAAAGGAAGGGGAAAATGAGGTAATTGTTAATAAACTAAGTTACATGGATTCATCTAATTTTACTATTTTGTTCATTGAAAAAAATTAATTAATCAAAATAAAAACTTCATCTCAAACTCAACTCTATTCATAAAACTTAACCCCAAACTCCACCTCAAACTTCATCCTAAATGTGTAAAACTCGACTCAAATGTGAAAACATTAACTTAAGTGTGAAATTTTGATCGAAATGTAAAAAAGCTAACCCAAATTTGAACAACTAGACCTAAAATAAAAAATTCGACCCAAACTCAATTCAATTATGAAAAACTTGACCAAAATATGAAATGTCGACCCAAATATAAAAATTCGACTCATACTCGATCTAAATGTGAAAAACTCAACTCAGATGTGAAAACTTTTACATAAATTAGAGAACTCGACCTAAACTCGATCCAAATATGTAAAACTCGACTCAAATAAAATATGTATATAATTATTTATGTTAATAATTTAATCAAACGTGACATAATGTAGTGGTAAGGTGTTGTGTTGTAAAAAAAACACATGGTTTGAATATTGATTTGGATAAAATGTAATGTTATTTTAACAAGTATACGTAAAGACTATCTTGCCCTTTAAGTCACTACTTTTAACCAAATTTTAAAAATCACTCTGTGCGATTAAAATAAATTTGTGAGGAGTCGTATATATTTTAATGACATGTGAAAGAAGTCAATTACTTTATGTTTGAGCTAAAATATTTGATTATGAAAACCCAATTTAATTATGGAGGTCCAATTAATTTATGAAAGTCCATTAAATGTGGCAAATAAATCCTCATCGATTCAAATTTATTCAGATAAGTCAAGAAGATGGTGGGAAGAGGAGAAGATCGTGGGAGAAAAGGGGAAAAGATCGTGAGTCATGGGAGGATTAGAAGAAATCGCACCGTATAGTGAAGAAAATGAAGGAATCAGCCAACACAGAGAACACACACACTTTAGCAAAAAATTTCAATCTTCAAACACTAGTTTTCAAGCATTCAAATATATTTTCTACCATTCTAGGTCTCATCGTTTCAGATTTCAACAACTTTATATGTTATATTTTTATGTCTTGTAAATTCATACCGTTTATTGAAAATATAAACAATGTCAAGGGCTTATTTTTTTCAAATTCCAATATTTTTCTTCGTTTTGGTGTTAATTTGTATTAGGAGATTAGAACCGACGGTCAAATTTAGGATTCGTTTTTTCTTGATTTTTAAAAGTTATTTTTATTATTTTTACACGAATTGGTGTATCTTTATACCTGACACGCCCACAAATCAAATAATATGCAAACATTTTCTAAATCAAAAAAAGAGTCATTTTAATTATTATTTTGTCCACAAAATAAAAACATAAATTAATCAAAATAAATTTTTTACTCTAAACTCAACTCAGACATAAACTCAACTAAGACATAAAAACTATTCCCCAAACTTTACCCAAAATGTGTGAAACTCGACTAAAGTATGAAAACATCGACCCAAATGTGAAAACTCGACCGAAATATGAAAAACTCGACCAAAATATGAAAAATTCAACTCAAACATGACCTAAATATGAAAAAATTTGATCCAGTTATAATATTTATATAATTATTTACATAAATAAGATTAAACAAGAAATAGTGTAGTAGGAAGGTTTTGTGTTGTGCGAAAGCACACGGTTCTGTTGGGTATAATAATTGTCCCTCCTTGGTAGAGCGATCGAATCGTGGTGCTTGAGCTGTTGTGCGGTTTAAAAGATTTGAGTTGCACCATTACTACTAGCTATATCTTTTGGTAAAGCGACAAACGCTCGTTCCTACGATTGATATCAGAGCCAAGGTCACGGGTTCGATTTCCATTGATTGCAAGGAGTACAATTATTGTGAAGGAGATTGTTGAGTGCAATAATTGTCCCTACTTGGTAGAGCGATCGAATCGTGGTGCTTGAGCTGTTGTGTGATTTAAAAGATTTGAGTTGCACTATTACTACTAGCTATAGCTTTTTGTAAAGCGATAAGCACTCGATCCTACATGCTCAAATCTGGATCGAGTCAAAATTTGATGTTATTTCTATATTTTATTTTGACAACAATGGGTAAGATCATTTTGCCCTTTAAGTTACCCCTTTGACCAAATAAAAAAAAAAATAGTCTCCCTCCAATTGAAATAAAATGGTGAGAAGTCATATATATTTTAATGACCATCGAAATGCTCATATTTCTTTTACTTTTAATATAAAATATAAATTTCTATAAAATAAATGATCTAATATAATTTTTATTTAAAAAATGTTTGTGTAGCCATTAATTACCATAAAATCTCTATAAATCAATAATGTTAAGATCATAGAATTTTATTATTTTAGATAGATATTAATTAATCGATAAATAAATAATTTATTATTTCAAATAATATTTTTTATTCAACGAACATAAATTTAACTACATAAAAAAGTCATCATGTTTCAATAAATAAATTATTGTGCGTATATATAAAACTAAAAGCAAATTATATATACAAACAAATTATTGTACACATATATTTATAAAACCAAGTGAGTGATATTTATTATTTTTTACAATTAAATGTATTTATTATATCAACTAATAAATAAAATTTATTTTATAAACAAAAACAACAATAAAATTTTATTTTCTTTCTTCTGTAATCATTTTTGCTACATGTTTCATGAAAAATACAACAATAGAAACATATTTTTCTCGATTGTCTTACTTATGTTTTGAGCAGCAATTAAAATCAACTGTGATTCCTAATCAATCTTGTAACATATTATTTCTCATTATTATTAACATATAATGGTCGAAGTTACTACTTCTTGTTTGCACTTTTTATTTTTGAAGAAATCTTGTTGGATCACCATTTGTTGTGCCCAAAGAAGTAAATGATAGAAACTAGAGTTTACGATTAAGATCATTCACGCAGAGTAATAAAAAAAACCCAACTAAATCTGCTATGCTACAGAAGTATCAACCCGCTGCCTCGAACAAGAGTACAAGAACCCAGACGTTAGCGTAGAAAGCATGATTACACGAGCAAAACCAAGAATGTATTACAATACTTACAATGCAGCTAGAGTTTTTTGAATACATAAATACCATACCGCTTTGTGAAAGAGGATCAGAGTCGAAAATCGGTATCTTCTGATTAATTACAAACCTCGTATTTAATAAGCTTAGCAAATGATTAAGAGATTAAGTTATGATCGAACTCTAGCTAGACGTGCCCTTATTTCTTCAAGCTCTTCCTCATCATCAACATTTTCCTATTGTTTAAGAGCAGTACAGGATGTGAGAAGGGAAAAGGAAGATTACAAGAAAGGGGAGGTTGCTCTTCAAACAAAACAGAAAAATTAACATTACTGCAAACATTTTCTGAAACAGCAAGTTTCATCCCTCCAAAATTTATGAGGCCCTCAAAACTTACAAATGTCCAAATCCACCCACGGAGGATATACCATAATAGGAACAAATGAATCGTACCTCTACATCTTCACTTGTTGCAGGTTGCTTTAGCTTCTCCTTCTTGACTGCTTCGGGAAGTTGTGCAGCAGTTTCACCAGCAATTGCTGTTAACACCTTGTCAATTTCTTCTTCAGTTTCCTCTTCTATGTCTTCTGAATCCAGTGCATTATCCACTGCGTCATTCATCATCTCTTCTATAACTCCAGCCTGCAGAACATGATAGGACCTTAGTTCTTCAGAGATGAAAGAGATTTTTTCATTAGGTGTTGGGACCCTATTTATTAATCTGATGGTGTTGTGTTACACCATTATCCCATCTTTTCTGACATCATTGTCGAAAGAAGTGTAGAATCTAGAATCTTTAGGTTAATTTATGCAAGAAAATTGGAAATATCATCGGTAAATGATTAAGCTACCATAATAAGTAACACGCTCCCAGAACTTGTCTACAGGCTACAGCACCTCAATTATGACTCAAACTTTGACAAAATACCATCGCATACGCAAAAACCATTATTTTCAACATTATAGACAAACTTTCCGCTGTTCCACTTTTTCCTTGGTGTCTTTTTGGCAATCCTCCAAAATACCAAGATAAGGTATATATTAAATACCTGCTCAACCAAGCAAATATCCGTCTCTCTCAGAAAAAAGAACAAAGAAGAATATTTCTCACTTCCACTTGCCACAAAGCTGAAATTACCTTTGTCATTTCTTTGCTGAATTCTTGCATAGTGACAGCTACCTCTGGAGCCTTCATAAGATTATTGACAAGCTTCATGACTTCAGCACTTTTGGATAAGTGCCCAACAGTTCGGGCAATAGCTGAAAAATTATTAAAGAAGATCATGACACAGTGGCAACTAATAAGTACTCAGTTTCCAAAAGTTAAAAAACAAAATGAAAAGATCCAAGAAGACAGACATAAAAGATGCATCTCTCCAACTCCTAGAAACACTACATTAAACGTCTAATAGGATAATGTGGGTGCGTTTATTCTCAGCTTGTCACAACTTATAACATCCGCAAATAACAATAATCAACCCACTAGAAAGGGATTTCTATGTTTATCTTATTCAATCCTTTGAATTTCTGTAAAATTACATAATGCCGAAGCTGAAACACTTGAATATTAAAATTGAATTCTTAGTTTTGACTGGAACACAAATATATAATTTGTGACAATGTTCATAATTCTCAGATAACAAGAGCCAACAAAGAAACATCGGGTTCTCATCTGGCAGACTATGTACGTTGCAAATAGAAGGTATGATAGACCTTGAAGCGATGATAGCAAAACAAATCTCAACAGCAAAAATATAAGCCAGCTTGTTCATTAAGGTAAGAAGATGCCAATGCATTAACACAACAATCTCCATGACACCCTGATCATATATCTAGCCAAAAGTTAACACCATCATCCTACATTTTAACAAGGCAGATCAAGGGTATGCTAACAAAAGATGCCCTTATATATCCAACTCCTATATACATATTTGATCCACTCCACATATAGCATAACACGTGTAAGGTCATTAGAAAAAATGATGATATCTAGAATTAAAAGTACAAAAATGTTCCTCCATCCTTAGCTGTAACTGAATATAACTAGAAATTTTCTTGCCTTGATCACTAGATCTCACAATAGTTCATATAGCACAAATAATGGGCCAATATTGTCGAGCTCTTCTTGAAAGATGGTTTCAAGGTTACAAGCCTAACAAGTAATCACTTATTCAAAACAATATACAAGTGAAAAATAAAAGGACGATCATACCAACACTTTCTCCAAGATGCATTGATATTGAATTCAACTGGGCCTTGTTTTCATAGAGGCGATTCACAGTTTTCCTAGATCTCACAAGTTCTTTTGCAAGGGCCTGATATAATAAATTATTAATGCAGCACATCAGAAAAAAATATTCCGACATTCAGTCTACATTTATGTAGACTGTAGCCCAACTCTAAGAGTTAGCTTCTCCAAAATTTTAGGTAGTTCTCAAAATCATACTTTTGCATACAAATAAAACTATATCCAAGGAGGGTGAATCAAACACAAACTCCATGCCATTATCTCTCTACTGCAGCAATCAATCAATTTCCCCAACCCCAAGTGACCATCGATAATCACTTTAATCACAAAGAAAAAAGTAAACCAAACGTCAAACAATACCTTAATCATAAAAAAATTAACTAAAATACCTTAGCTGAACCCATGTCGTTTCTTTTAGCAGCATCCTTGATGGCTTTCTGCACATTCTTCTCTTCTTTCTGTATGTCTAAACAAGCCCATTAATAAAAGCAACAAAAATAACTCGTCAACCCCACCAAAAATAAAGGAAAAAAATATCTAAACAAAATTAAATACAACGCAACACCTCGAATCTGGCGTTCGATGTTGCGGCACTCTTGCCGAAGGCGACGCTGCCAATCTCTGAGCAATTCCTGGGGATTCGGCTTCGGCTTCAATATCTTCATCATTTTTTCCATTATTTCTGTTCTATCAATTCGATTTCCGGTAAAATAAAGTGTTTCTCTCTCGATTTCGCGGTCGATCGCTGCTACGTGTTAGATTCTCAACTGATGCTCGTAATTATCGGCAAATCAAATGTCCAATTGGGGACCAAAAGCAGAAAGAGGGATAGAAATTTAGGATGCATATTTACGAAGTATTGACTCGCCAAGGACTCGAGCGGGGGGTGAGAAAAGTTCTGGGGCTACGCTACGTATCTGTAATTGGGCTGGCCACTTACAGATTAACCATCCTTAAGGCCCAAAAGGGGTTGTAATTTTTTTTAAAAAAATAAATAAGGTATTATTATTAAACAAATCGGGAATAATTACATCTATACTACCTATACTATTTTATTAAGTTTGAACACATAAAATAACTAACTTTAGTGTCATGGTCTGTTTTAAAAATTATATATATTGATAAAATGTTAAAATTTTAATGCAAGTTATATGCAGTTCAGCGGATAGAGTCATTGTTTCTTGGGGTTTAGATTATACGTTCAATTCTTACTTATGTCATTTTTTTATTCTTTTATTTTTCAATTTATTTTTTAATTTATATATCAAAATTACAGTGTAGTCCCTAACTATTTCTTATAATTATATTTTGATCCTCATTTAAATATAAATCAAATGAATTATAAAAATATTATACACTGGTGCACTAGTTTAAAATAAGAGCATGTGATGAAATAATTCATCCGCTAAAGTGTGCACAAGCTGATTCGTTGTTCTTCGCAACTCGCAAGGTTACAAACACCGATTCTCTTGTACGTCTCCAATTGGAGCGATCAACATCTCAAAACGCTCAATGTAAGCATCGATGGGCTGTTGCTCTTGCTTCAACGTGCCACTAATTCAAATGGATTTGCATCGTACCCGCTGCAGCTCTTAATCAACTCCTCTGAAAATCGATCCCAACTCATGTTGGGAAGCCTCGCCTTCATCCAACGAAACCAGTGAACCGTGGAGCCTTGCATACAAATGTAAGCCAGTTTGAGCCTACACTCGAAAGGGGTGTTATGGACTTCAAAATACTGTTCTATCTACCCCTTATCTTTTTATTGAATTATTTGTGCTCACCTCTTCTCTTAAAATAATGTTGAAAAACGTAGAAAACGATTCATAGCCAAAAATTAATTAAGCCCTCTAAATGTCGGCCGTATTAAATAGAACCATTTTTTGTGTAACATTCCACTAATATTTCTATTTTTCGATTATAGAACTTTTTGCTTGTGCAAAATAAAAGATTCCATATATAGAAGATAATATCATTATGGCAAAAACTTGTGTGAGACGGTCTTACGGGTCGTATTTTTGAAACGAATATCTTATTTGGGTCATACATGAAAAAATATTAATTTTTATGCTAAGAGTATTACTTTTTATTGTGAATATCGGTAAGGACGTTGACCCGTCTCACATATAAAGATTTGTGAAACCATCTCACAAGAGACCTACCCGATTATTATAATGAACAAATTTCATTTTATTTAATTCCTTCCAAACCAATCACCAAATCATTTAATACCAAGTTAATAGTGAATAATGCTATTCTCAGTTCGAGCAATATTCCGGCATCATGTCACACGGTGCTAATGAATTGATTTTTTGAGTTTATCTAGGACACAAAAATAAGTTGTGGCTGCGAGTTTTCGAAGTTAAAAAAAATTTTAAAATCTGGCATCATGTGAAATTATGTTAAATTAAAGAATTTATTAAATTTGTTCTCTCTGATTCCAGATAATTTTTTTTTAGCAAACTATGTATTCATTTTATGATTAACGTGTATATATTTTAAAATTAGGATACATTGGATGTGATTTTATATATATGATCCGTGAAATTAAACTATATATTCAGGCCATGCATGTGACGAATTTATGTAATGAAAAGATAATGACTTTTTATTCTACATTTATGACTTTCATTGAAAGTTTTTGTAACGTATTTAAAGTTTGCGAATAGTATATACATACATATATATAGGGTTCTTGTATATTTATTTGTACTCAAAAATATAAAAACATAAACATATTCACAAAAACTCTTGTGAGACGGTCTCACGGATCAATTTCGTGAGTCAAATATCTTATTTGGGTCATTCATGAAAAAGTATTACTTTTTATTATAAATATCGGTAGGGATTGTCCCGTCTCCCATTCGTTAGACCGTCACTATTGATGTTGGTCCTCGCAGTCTTGTTATCTATACCATTTACAATATCACC
Organism: Primulina tabacum; assembly: GCF_025594145.1. NCBI lineage: Eukaryota > Viridiplantae > Streptophyta > Magnoliopsida > Lamiales > Gesneriaceae > Primulina > Primulina tabacum. The sequence goes on from NC_134557.1 coordinate 7,596,583, forward strand.
ACACAATACAATTCCATGACACATTCTCCTTACCTTTTTATATATCGATCAACTCTAACCAGTAATTCTCAAACGAAACAGGCTAATTAATCATCAATCTTACTTTGTAGCCATGGATCATCTCCAGCTTGTCTCTCTTCTCTTCCTAATCTTGATGTTTCCTTTAACAAATAAGGCAAATGTGAATGGCCCACCGTCTCCAGGCTACTACCCCAGCAGAAGAATTGGCTCCACAGAATTCGACCAAGTGTGCACCAATCTTTGGGGTCCTCAGCATCAGACTCTCGACCAAGGGACTCTAACTATTTGGCTCGACATTAACTCAGGTACACATAACACATGCACTGCATAATTTGCAATATATATATATGTGTGTGTGTGTGTGTGTGTGTGTGTGTGTGTGTTTCATAATGTGTTTTATCATGCTACTTTAATTTGATAATTCTTAACCACAGGAAGTGGATTTAAATCTCTTAGCCCGTATTCGTCTGGCTATTTTGGTGCCTCCGTCAAGCTCCAATCTGGCTATACTGCTGGAGTGATTACATCCTTTTATGTAAGACACTGATCCCGGCTGGCTGGCAGGCTTCTGCTTCCTCTTTGCTTAATTATAATGCACGAATATATCTGATATATCGATAATGGTAAAATTCTTTATATATATACATGGGCAGCTCTCGAACAATGAAGATTACCCAGGGAACCATGATGAGATTGACATAGAGTTTCTTGGGACAACAGAAGACAAGCCTTACGTGCTGCAAACAAATGTTTACAATAGAGGGAGTGGAGATGGAAGCAATATTATTGGCCGAGAAGTGAAATTTAACCTTTGGTTCGACCCCGCCAAAGATTTCCACAATTATGCCATTTTTTGGGATCCAGATGAAATCATGTAAGTTCTATTGCATGTCTATGCACGCACATATATACTATTTTATAATATAAATAATAACACGATTTTCCTTCTCGTGATATTATATGTATGTTTTATAGCCAAAAAAAAAGTAATTAATCCACAACACTCACATCTATACATATACAATTGAAAGTTACGCCAAATATATAACGACCTTACATCGGTTTTGGAAGAATTTGTAGAACACTGATAAAGCTGAGAGACTGACATAAACCATACACTTATTTCATGAGTTTGGTTGCTTATGTCTACTGTGACCAACATGAGTACTCTAGTTAAAACTCGACGCAGATAAGACTAAGATATGTGAACACAAATGGCACGAATAATAGACACCAGATTTATCAGGAGGCCTACGATATATCAAGTTTAGTCATTTTTTACGTAACGTTGATGTGACACGGTACTTCATTAGCACTGCTTCAAATTAAAATAGTCAAAATGGAAATATGCACGACTAAAACTAAAATTTAAAACTATATATAGATTATCAAAATCGCTATGAGATATACATGTGAGATCAAAATTGAAAATTTTCCTTCTCAAAAAATATAAAAGATTACCTGATCAGGTCCAACAAGCAAAACACAGCCTGAAAGTGAACAATGAACAACCCCGTGAACTTGGAAAGGACAAGTTCATGACCGTTCATTTCATGACTCGTGAATGACACAATCCTTTCTCCATGCAAATAATTCATTTTGTCTCATTTCCCTCTAATAAATTGTATATTATAATATATTGGTTTTTTTTTTACATATACCTGATTTTAAGATTAAAATACAGTTTTTTTGTGGATGATGTGCCAATAAGAAGGTACCCGAGGAAAAATGACGACACCTTTCCGGCGAGGCCCATGTGGGTTTACGGATCAATATGGGATGCTTCTTCGTGGGCCACAGAAAATGGAAAATACAAAGCTGACTACAGTTACCAACCCTTTGTTAGCCAATACAACAATTTCAAGATAAGTGGTTGTGATCCCAATGGTCTGGTTCAGTGCCGCCCAGTCTCCGGTCATCCTTCGAGGTCAGGAGGGCTGAGCCGCCGCCAGAATGCCACAATGGCTTGGGCACAAAACAACTACAAGGTTTATGATTATTGTCAAGATGTCCTAAGGGATCATAGTTTCACACCTGAGTGCTAAAATTGGGAAAATCGATAACAAATGTTCTTGAATATTTTATGTTATGCACGGGTCGTATTCTCTCATTATTTTCTTATAATTTGTATTGTCTTGGCTATGAGCCCACTTGTCAAGAATGTACGTAATTGATATACATTATATGCAGTAAGTGTTGGGACATCGTGTTCTCGCATCCAAGACGCAGCGGAAGTTTAAAAATTTTGTTCTTGGACGTCGTGTGTTTAAAAACATTGATAGGATGTTCTAAAAATTATACATTTGCTTTTATTACGTTGTACTCCAAACTATTCCGATTTTTACGCGAAGGTAGTTTTTTTTGTAAATCCCTACGTACGGCTCTTCTCCTTTAATCACCTAATTAGGTTCACGATCGAATACTGTCTTACTAGTTTGGTTTGCACTAGAAAATCCAAACGATTTATGCATTGAGACTGTAGCCTCTGAATTTTCAAAATCAAGAGATGGTGCAGCGACGGCGGCGCGGCGGTGGAAGGATACCAAAGGGCCGAAATTTCTTCACCAAAATTGTGAGATGGCCGTGGGTTTCTTGTCAAGGAAGGGAGAGATTTTTGTTTTGTTTTGTGTGCAAAAATTAGGTTAATAACTATGAGTGTTAGCGTGGTATATATATAGACTCCTAATCAAATTAGGAGTTCCTCTTTCACAAGGACTCTAATAATTTCATTATATTTAAACTCACATATAATTCATATATAATGTATTTATTAATTACCTTCAATAAAACATTATAAAATAATATCATATACACATAGTTTTATATCACTATATAAAATATATACATGTATATGTATATTAAATTAGATAATCATTATTTAATTTATAAACTAACTCTTTGGTTAATTTAATTCTAGAATCTTTTAGAATATTTATGAGAATTTGTGCATGTTATTAATCACCACTACTAGCACAATCATTTAATTAGTAAATTCCAAATTAAAAAAATTGATTCCGAACTCATTATAACCCGATCGATGATCCGAAAGAGCCGATGTACCCAAGGATACAAATCTTGTTCATATAATGAAAATCGAAAATTTCGAAGATCAAAATTTTAATTTACCAAATTTGGCAGCTGCAAGTTTTAGTGAACTCTTCACAAAACAGGCAGTTCCAATATTCTTTCTTATTTAGCAATCTTGTCAACTTCCATTTCTTCCATCATATGAAATCAGCTCATAAACTCCTTTATAAGGTTCATGTTTGATCTACATCAAACTTGTAGGACCGAGCGCTTGCCGCTTTACCAAAAGCTATAGCTATTAGTAATGGTGCAACTCAAATTTTTTAAACCGCACAGCAGCTCAAGCACCACGATTCGATCGCTCTACCAAGCAGGGACAATTATTGCACCCAACAATCTCCCTCCCAATTATTGCACTCTTTGCAATCAATGAGAATCGAACCCATGACCTTGGCTCTGATACCAATTGTAGGACCGAGCGCTTGCCGCTTTACCAAAAGCTATAGCTATTAGTAATGATGCAACTCAAATCTTTTAAATCGCACAGCAGCTCAAGCACCACGATTCGATTGCTCTATCAAGCAGGGACAATTATTGCACCCAACAAAAAACTATATTCGCCAAATTCCAACTCCTTGAAATTTGACTATCTCAACGGGAACATAAAATCCGATGCTTGTGTGACTCTCAATGGTTCAGGGATTCAGCTAGCCGTGGGTTCATATATTCATGTTATTCAGAATAACATTTATTCTTATTTTGGTTTATCCTAGTTAACCTTATTCTTTTCATCAACTCCTTGATCAAGAATGTCAGAACTCATTTCTGATTGTACCCATCGGATCATGATAAAACTGTCTAGTAGCATCGCTCTATGATTCCTATGTATCACTGATAGTGCCTGCAAGAATCTTTAAACATGGTTAGCGTACAATATGGTCCCTTCAACACATATATCCCGGTCAAATCTGCAGCCATTGGTATATCGAGAGTTGCATATGAATTCGACAACGATGCGATTTATCTTTGAGTACTAATAGTGACATGGTATGTGCAATTAGGAAAACACCTTTCCCTAAAGCACACTTCTTGCTCTGGCCAGATACTCCTTGCATTAATAACTTATCAGATCACATAGGATATCTTCACCCGTAGGCGAACGGTGAATCCCCGACTACAATTCATTTGCTCCTACGTATTTCGAAATTACACCCAACCTCGCCACCTGATGACCCTCGATGGAGTCGGTAAACGAATCAAAGTGTATGCTAGTACGTATAGCCCCTACCTTGTCCCGGGTGAAAGGACTAATGGTGTACAACTGTAACTGCGACTATTCCACTCGATAAGTGAGAACAACTTGGATAGTCTGAGGGAGGGTTGTTCAATGCATTATTATATGATCACCCATATGTGAATGAACATCTCCATGTCCTTGCTCATGAAACATGTCGTTTATATCACATATGCTACTCTCGAGCGGTCTTTATCCTTATTTTAGGAGACTGAATCGACTAGGAACCTGTTTAGAATATACGATACACTTCTTAATGAGTTTCATGATCTTACGTTGCTACGCAGATCTCATGGTACCTATTATATATTCAAGGACTTTATCTATGCATCTTGCATGGGTATACAGATAAAATATAATGTCATAATCGAATGAAATCGTAAAATATTATTAAAATAAAGATTGTTTTATATTATAGTTAATAAAAGCTCGAGCCACAAGTTGACTTACTGGACACATACTCTAACAATAAGAATCCAAAAGAGTGGAAGAAGACAAGTAAAAAATCAATAAAATATATTTTAAAATTAAGATATGCATACGTTGGAACAATTGTTTCTTAGTCGAGTAAGGAGTGGTTGAATAAATTTCTTGTTCTGTGAAAAAAAAAAAAAAAAAGACATTTAGTATGATTCGCTTTTCCACAACATAATGATTTGGAACTTGGAAGGATATTATATTGAACATTCATCTAAGCATGACTTGTAAAGTGTAACACACACGAACAACGAATCGTCTTCACCTTTCTAAATCATATGAATTCTAGAATCAAACCAGCGCTCATCTCCACATTCGTATTGGCGATTCTGTTTAGAACAAAATGCGGACCGTATGGGCTCCTGCACTCAACTCTCGCCAGCTCAGCAATACATTCCAAGTGGCATCCCAGAATTCTCTACACTAAGGATTTTCCTTTCTGAAACCTTGTAGAGATTCCCGCTCTTACCTGATTAGGGAACTTCACTCCAATCCACGTCCAGAAAGCGGGCTACCATGTCACGTCAGATGAGCCAGTAAATTTATGACACGTGGATGACTCGTTGCTGGCTTTTGGGGGACCTGTGAAGCCTTTCAGACAGGGCAACCAAAACGTGCCACGTCGCATCACCTGGCAACATTGGATCGTTGAGTAGAAGGGCTTGTCTCACGTCTGGGTCCCAGAGATTTTTCTGAATGCGAGTGAGATTGGTAGCTGCCACGTGCTCCAGGACTCTCCCGAGGTTTCCCACATCGTTCTCCGCTACTGTGAGGGATATCTCTGCCCATGGTACGGCGGAGGGGAATGGCAACCGGATTCCGTCGGCTATGATAACCGGGACGCAGCCCAGAGCCACGGATTCCACCAACCTCGGACTCCACGGAGCCCATCCCAATGGACACAAACAAAACTTTGACCGTAAAATCTCTGATTGGAAACCGGCAAATCGGTGTCTCCTCAAGTAAAATCGTCGATCGTTGCCGTATTTCCGCCATATCAGAGTCCGTACTCGACTAAAATAATATATAATTACATAAACAATTGTATTTCAAGTCGATTCAAATAAATTTTTTTTGTTCTCTACTCTGCTTTATAAAAAAAATTAGTAACTTTTTTTCTTGTAATATTGAATAATTTTGAAATTTAAATATTACTGAAAGAAAGAAAATGTTGTGATGGCATAAAAATAATATACTTATTGACAGTGAACAGTCACAAAGAGAAAAAGGGATCGGTTTTATATTTTAAATAAATAATTTTAAACATAAATGATTTATTGGATAAATTTTGTTCGAAAAAAAAATTTTATATACATATATTTTATAGAGCAGATCAATCATATCGATATTCACAATAAAAAGTAATACTTCTAGCATAAACAGTAATATTTTTTTATAGATGACTCAAATAAGAGATCCTGTCTGATAAAATACGACATGTGAGAATGTCTCACACAAATTTTGGCATATTTTATAAACAAGGAGCTGGACTTCTGAGTGGAGGAAAGCCCACTCAATTTTGTTCAAACACCTGGTATGTAAACTCTAATATAAAAATAATTATTATTAACGAAAAAAGATATCACACATTTTTTTTTCTATTCTATAAACATATATAAATATAAAATAGCTCTAAATTTCAAGTTCTAGTTTGTGCAATTTTTAATTTTCCCCATTAAAAGTAGATGACCCGATTATACTTTTTAGGATTTATACCAAAATAAATATTAATTAAATCTCCACTTGTTAATTTTTTTTTTTAGAAATTATTGAATAGGATGGATACTAACTTGCTATAAAAACGACCGCTGACGTTCTTGGGGTGGACTTCCATCTTGCCCCTGAAGTACGCGAATATGTCCCGTCGGCCAGACAACGGCGATCCTCCCAGCGTCCTTCGTACACTTTCCGGTGACACGTACGGAGGAATCACAATATTGTCTACTTCCTGACATGGGTTCTTGTGTTTCACCCCAAAAGTCTGCAATATTATTGAATTTTTCAAAAACTCAGGTACCCCATCCGCCATAGCCACGTGCTCCTACCAAGCAATAACAGAACAGATTTCAATTCTCTTACGAATTCATAGTAATACTTCCAGAGTTTTCGACAAGACACGTGTTGCCGATATTTCTTACCAGGGTGTGAAAACAAGAACCAAAATCATGGGAGGCGACAAAGACATGGTCAGAGCCGTGGTTGCGGTTCCAAAACGGATTCTGAGAAGAAACGTGTTCGATGGCGGATGATATGAGAGAACGGGCATGCCCGATAGCTGGAAATCCATTAACAGTGCTGAAATTGCATGAGACATAAACAGGGACCAAGAAAAAATCAGCCTCCCACGGGTCTAATGTTCTCACTTCCCCGCTGATCAAAGCCCTATGGATCGCCACCTCCGAAGCAAACAAATGGCTGCTACACCGCTCATTTGATAGCCAGTCTGTATTGTATTTCGAAGGCAAATCGTACACATACACCTTCAACCCCTTAAATAAACCTGGAAAATATACCAAGAAAGTTTTATATATAAAGAAAATATATGTCTATATTAATTACCTGAAAGAAGGAAAAAAAAACAGAAGAATAGTAATTAAGGTCTTCTTACCATATGAAATTTTCCCCGCGGAGGAATTGTGGGATGGTTCTTCAACGAGAGAGTGGTAGTTTTTAGAAGGTGAAACGATGGCTCTTGAAAGAGAGGTAGTATGTTTATTCCGAGTAACAAGAAAAGAGGATAAACAATAGGATAAAACAGAAAACCAGAGAATCCATCTGAAAAATCTGTAACAAAAACTCTTTTTTAAATTTCTGCTATATCTCGTGCTATGCAAAAACCTCATCCTCACGTAGAAGTCTCTGCTTCTGAGGGGTCTTTGAGTTTCAAGCATGTTGATTACCTTGATCATTTTTCGCCCCCTTAAACCTCGCAGGAAAGAAGGGATTGAAGGACAAGCGGTGGTTAAAATCGAGCTTTCTGAATTTGGTATTGCGTGAACTGGAGATTAAGGAACAAGAGACTGATGAAATGGATTTTGGTGGGGAGCTCCTTTTTTGCGTAAAAATGAATTTTAATAAATTTGTGGAAAAATCCAAACTTCTTGGGGTGTAGTCGAGGAGTTCACGTTATTTCAAGATTCCCCCGATACTACGTAAATTCTTTTCAAAATAATATGATATCTAAGAATGAGTCTCCTTGGACCCTTGTCCCATCCATGACCAAGGTAAGAGACCCATGATGGATCATGTACTCTCTTATTAATATGTGTGAGAGTCTAATTAGGGATTAACTATATTGATTCTTAGCAGCGTCTTTAGTTGTTCTCTTGTTTTATTCTCAGTACCTGACTTGAGCGTCGAAAAAGTTACGCCGGGACACTCTTCCGGCCCCCTTTTAACGGTCTCTTTTGTGATTTCAGACCTAGAGTAGATTAGATGTCTTTATTCGAGTTAGTCTCAACTTACCTCTATATTTGTAGTGAGTAACATATGTAATTCTTTGTATTTAATATATAAATTAACGTAACTGAACACATAATCAGAAATAGTTTATAAAAGAAATATAACACAAAACCGGAAAAAAATTTAAGATAAATAGTTCATATAATATGTAGTACACTTAGAACAGTGACTAGGTTAGGTGCCGTAATGAATTCGTTTTCATCCCATATGATTTTCCATTACATAAAGTTAAGCAGTGTAGGTGTTCAGATTTGCAAATGGTGGAGGAATTCAAAGTAGCAGATATAGGGTAGATATATCTCTATCATAAATGACCAAAGAAAAGAAAGAATTCATTGAAAATTTCAATACCAAGGGGGATAAGGAATTAAGCTTTGTAATAAAGAGGGATATTATTTGCTGACTGCATTCTGTTGCAAACAAGACTTGTGGCTGTTCTCGAGTTCTCAAAAGTTGAACTCCGAATACAACATTAAATAGCAAAACTAAAAGCTTAGGAGAGTCTGAATCTTGACAAATTTCAGTAACTCGCACAGTAACATCAATTCGTAGCTGAATTTTGGACTTGAAGCACGATTGCAAACCCGGGCGGATTTAGGATTTCCGATTTTGGAGGACCGCTTACCAAAAAAAAAAAAAGACAAAAGATTAAAAGAAAGATAAAAGACAAATTCTACTGATTAAATATTTCGTTGATCTAATCTTATTTTCAATTTAATAAACTATTCATTTCTTCTTAATTCTATTTGAATGGGAAAATTTATATTCGGTTGCCAACGGTAAATAATTGAGTGAAATTTATTTTATCATGTAGAAAATAAATTATCATCACACGTCACATATATATATATATATATATATATATATATTTATTTATTTATATATATGTATATGTCTTGAGCAGAAGTCATATGTTATTACAAGACATTTGATACGTGTGTAGACTTGATATTTCCACTTGCATTCTTGTACGTGCTTATCCAATTGCTTATGAGTAGAAATAAATTATTATTATAAAATTGAGTAGTGATAGTTTTATACTTTTGTTTTATTTTAGACAATAAAAACATGAGCAATCATTTTCACGTAGAGTTTAATGGATTTTCATTCCATCATCTAAATCCACGTAATGTTTGGGTATAAAAAGTTGGAAATTTAAAATTAATACATTCAGATCAATATAGGATGCAATCGAAATTTAAATTTGTTCACGAGTATAAATTTTTTTTTAAAAAAAAATTAACTCATTAGAAGTGCAATTCATTTTGTTCGACATACGAAAAATTAATTGATTTGAAATAATTCAAGCTATAAGACATAATTTTGTAGTCGGGACATTTTTTAACTCATGATATATGCTAAGCCAAACACCTTATAACGACATGTAAGGAGCCGCTCATGAGTAAGAGTGGTATATCGTATCGTATCGTACCGAAAATCATATATCGTATATCGTATCGAAAATTATGGTAAAAGAAAATTCATACACCAACACCGTACCGAAAATTTCGGTACATATAACTAGCATATCGATTATAGCGAAATTGTACGGTATACCGAAATTTCGGTACGATATCGGTATATACTGTTTTATACCGGAAAAAACTTTACGTTTTAAAATATTATATATTTTAAAATTTTATATATTTTTTCGGTATTCCGGTATATACCAAAATTTTCAAATTGCATACCGTTATCATACCGAAAAATTCGGTATTGTAACCATACCGTACCAAAATCTTCGATATACGAAAATTCGTTAAATTCGACATTTTTTCGATACGATAATCTCGATATACAAAAAATTCGGTATTTTTCACCACTCCGCTCATGAGCTATACAAAGGCTTAGAATGACCTGATAGCCAAGTAAGAACACGTACGGCGGGGGGCTACCAAAAGCCAATATTTATAGTTTTAATAAATTTCACATTTAATTCTTTTTTAATTCGAGACGGATTCACTTTCTTTATGCGATGTGCGATGCATGCATCCATCTTCCATTTATTTCAACAATATTGATTATTGTCTAAACTATAATATGTAGACAATTTTATTTTTTTATTTTCTGAATTTTTAATTTCAATTTAACAAGAATACGTATTAAAAAAATCGATGCAAATGAGACTGATGAAAAAAAAAAAGGAAAAATACCTATTTGGGCCTATTCATGGGAATCACGGAATCAAAGTTGTTTCTAATGAGTAATTTAGGCCTTTTCTTCTTTCAGGGCTTGCGCTAGGTTTTGGACCTCAATGGGTGGAGGCCCACTTTTATTTCTTATGCAATTTAATATAATTTTGTAAAACTATCGGCCAAGGCCATGGATTACTTAGTCTCGAACTAATAAGTGAGATGTTTAGCAAACAAGTTCTATACACAGCAAATTTTTCAAATATGATGTAAATTTAAATTTTGCTAGCCATCATTTGGATGATAGTGCAGAAAGGGACGGAGCCACCCCACAGCCCAAGCTACATTTTTGGGCTTAATTAGGAATATGAATTGAGTTTTTTTTTTTTTTTTTAAAAATTTTAGCATTGTATTTTTAATTTTTAGCACAATTTTGAGCCTATTTCCTGAGAAGTTTTCTTTTATAGCCGTCTCCCCCAAAATGAAAACAAGAGGATGAGAGCTGCTAGTCTCCTACTGGTTGAAATTTCACGCGATTAAATTATCGATTCATTCAATCTAAGATCCAAATATTTTCTGGCTACGTCCCTGAGTGCGGACGTTCGTATTGGACGACATGTGTGAACATAGACACAATTTTCTTGCATACAATTTTGGTCAAAAAAACACATGTCCAAATCGTAAGAGCAAGCACCTTACTCTTGTTCCCTCTTCTGATAACCATTAGGGAGGGGAATCGATAATTAGACCCCAAACGAATCTCCCCATGAAATCGATTCCTCCTCAGATAGCCATAGAGCTAGAGTTTACCTGTTCAAGAAACTCAACTTGCTGTCTTAAAGTCAGAAAATAAGCCCAATGACACACCTTGTTTTGCCGATGTATTCAATAAACCAGAAAGAGGGGAAGATTACACCATCTTGCAATCACTTTCGAGCACCGATACGATGAATTGATGATTCTGTTTCTTGCAACTTTTTGATCGAGCTTAACAGCCGTTGACAACTTGGGACAGATTGGGGAATCTTTAGGATATCCAACGAAAACGATAAAAACAATATATCCATATCCCTTCTCAGTATATGAAACTACTTTGGCAAAATTTTCTCAGGATTTGTGTCTGAAACCCTACTCGCCAAGTACAAATTTCCAAGACCCCTTGTGAGGACTTTAATCCTGTTCTCATCCTCCATCGGCCTTTTACTCATCGTGTTTCCGTTCAAGGGTTCCCTCTATTTTGCATCAATGATCTCACTTATATATGTACCCATGCTTAATAGATTTGGAACCAGGGATCTTAATATCTTAGCTGTATATGCTTTTATTCTTATATGTTTTTTAAGCTTAATTATAAACATGTTGCTTTTATGTTACCTTCTCTAATTATATATTTTATTTACGTTGGTGAATTATTATATTATATGAAATATCGTTATTTAAATTGTCATGGTTTGTTTTAAAACTGATCTTTAAATTCTAAATTGCTTGGTGATTTCTGTTGACAAAGTCAAAGAAAGGGGGCTGCTGAATTTTAAACGTGTTTCATTTAAATTTGAAGATTGAAGATGCGTACAAGTTGCAGCAGGATTTGAAGACTGAAGACGCATTTTCTACGCGTCTTCACACTGACAGAGGCTCTATAAATAGAGCTCCCCCCTTCATTATGAAATTATCCCTTCTTCGAGTTTTCTCTCATCTTATAAGCATTTGAGTGCTTAGTTCTATAATATTTGTGAGGTGTTTTGTTCTCCTGTATTAAGAGAGTGTGTGTTCTCTTTGGAAACACAGTGAGTGAATTGTACACCACAAAATATTATAGTGGAAATTCTTTTCATCTTGCCCGTGGTTTTTACCCTAATAATTTTTAGGGGTTTTCCACGTAAATCTCGGTGTCCATTTTATTCTTTATTTTCGGGTTTTATTATCTCAAATTCCGCACGTGGGACCAACAAATGATATCAGAGCCTTGGTTTTAAATTTCTTAAAATTCTGAGTATGCTCTGTGGTTGCAGCCTAGACTGATCTTCCACATCAGAAAATATTTTTTGAGATTTTTTATTTAAGGCGGGATTATTTTGTCCAGTCTACTAAAATTGTTGTAGACATAATGGCGGGAAGGTACGAGATAGCAAAGTTCAATGGAAGCAATTTTATGCTGTGGAAAATAAAGATACAAGCAGTTTTAAGAAAGAAAAATTGCTTGGCGGCTATTGGAGATAGACCGGTGGAGATTACAGATGGTGGAAAGTGGAACGAGATGAATGATAATGCTGTTGCCAATTTACACTTGGCTATAGCTGACGAAGTTTTGTCAAGTATCTCTGAGATAAAAACAGCCAAAGTCATCTGAGATACTCTGACAAAGATGTACGAGGTTAAGTCGCTACACAACATGATTTTCCTAAAGAGAAGGCTTTATACTCACTCTTCGGATGGCGGGATCCTCATCGATAACCGACCATATCAATACACTAAATACTCTATTTGCCCAACTTACTTCCATGGGGCATAAAATAGGGGAAAATGAACGTGCGGAGCTTCTACTTCAAAGTCTACCAGATTCATATGATCAACTTATCATCAACATAACCAACAATATTCTGATGGGCTTTCTAAGATTCGACGATGTCTTAACAGCAGTTCTCGGAGAAGAAAGCCGGCGCAAGAATAAGGAAGACAGGTTGGTAACTTCGAAGCAGGCAGAGGCTTTGCCGATGATAAGAGGAAGATTTATGGACCGTGACTCCAGTGGGAGCCAAAGGCGAGGTAGATCAAAGTCGAGAAGTAAGAAGAAAAATATTTACTGCTTTAAATGCGGCGGTAAAGGGCACTTCAAGAAAGAGTGTACGAGTATCGATAAAAGTTCTCAAGAAAATGTGGCCAATACTTCAGGCAGTGGTGAAATATTATTCAGCGAAGCGGCAACAGTTGCAGAAGGCAGGCACAAATTTTGTGACACATGGATTATGGATTCAGGAGCGACGTGGCACATGACGTCTCGGAGAGAATGGCTTGATCATTATGAACTAGTCTCAGGAGGATCTGTATTCATGGGAAATGACCATGCCTTGGAAATCGCTGGGATCGGTACTATCAAAATTAAAATGTTTGATGTCACCATTCGCACCATACAGGAGGTTACGACATGTGAAGGGACTGACGAAAAATCTTTTGTCCTTGGGGCAATTGGATGATATCGGGTGCAAAACTCGTATCGAGAACGAGATCATGAAAATTGTGAAGGGCGCGCTTGTGGTTATGAAGGCGGAAAAAGTTGCTGCAAATCTATATGTACTTTTGGGAGAAACACACAAAGAGGCGGAACTAGCTGTTGCATTAATTGGTTCAGGAGAAGAATTAACAGTGTTATGGCATAGAAAGCTCGGGCATATGTCAGAACGAGGGTTGAAAATTCTCTCATAACGGAAGCTGCTGCCGGGACTTACAAAAGTGTCACTATCCTTTTGTGAGCACTGTGTTACCAGTAAACAACACAGATTAAAGTTTGGCACTTCTACTGCCAGAAGCAAAAGCATATTGGAGCTGATTCATTCGGATGTTTGGCAAGCACCGGTTGCATCCCTAGGAGGAGCGAGATACTTTGTCTCGTTCATTGATGATTTCTCTAGGAGATGTTGGGTGTATCCAATCAAGAAGAAATCAGATGTTTTCCAAGTCTTCAAAGATTTCAAAGCGCGAGTTGAACTTGATTCAGAAAAGAAAATCAAGTGTCTAAGGACTGACAATGGAGGAGAATATACCAGTGACGAATTTGATGCATATTGTCAACATGAGGGCATCAAGAGACAATTCACGACGACTTACACACCTCAATAGAATGGAGTGGCGGAGCGGATGAACAGAACCTTGTTAGACAGAACAAGAGCTATGTTGAGGACTGCAGGTCTAGAAAAGTCATTTTGGGCGGAAGCAGTCAAAACCGCTTGTTATATTATCAATCGTTCTCCTTCAGTGGCGATTGATCTGAAGACTCCGATGGAGATGTGGACCGGGAAGCCGACAGATTATTCTCATTTGAATACATTTGAAAGTCCTGTGTACGTTCTGTACAATGAGCAAGAAAGATCAAAGTTGAATTCGAAATCCAGAAAATGTATCTTCTTGGGTTATGCTGATGGAGTAAAGGGGTTTCGCTTGTGGGATCCTACTGTTCACAAGCTTGTTATCAGCAGGGATGTTATCTTCGAGGAAGATAAAGTAAAGGGAGACAAAGGCACACCGAATTCAGAAACTACTATTTTTCAGGTGGAAAATAAGACGGACGAAGGTCAAGTTTCTTGTGAAGCAGTACCAGAGCACGAAGAACAAGAACATGTTGAGTCTGAAGTTTTCAATGTGAGGCGAGGCAGTCAACTCGAGACAGAAGACCACCAGGTTGGCTTTCAAATTATGTCACTGAAAGCAACATTGCATATTGTCTATTATCAGATGATGGTGATCCATCGAGTTTCCACGAGGCTACTCATAGCTCGGATGTATCTTTGTGGATGATAGCAATGCAAGAAGAGTTGGAGGCATTAGACAGGAATAAAACTTGGGATCTTGTTACTACTACCACGAGGGAGGAAAGCCATCGGTAACAGATGAGTCTATAAGATCAAGCGAGATAGCAATAACAAAGTGGAGCGGTATCGTGCTAGATTGGTGGTAAAAGGGTATGCTCAGAAAGAAGGCATTGACTTCAATGAGATATTTTCTCCTGTGGTTCGGCTTACAACAGTCAGAGTGGTGTTGACATTGTGTGCGGTGTTTGACCTACATCTAGAACAGCTAGATGTGAAAACGGCGTTTCTTCATGGAGATCTTGAAGAATATGCTCCAACCAGAAGGTTTTGCGGAAAAAGGCAAAGAAAACTTGGTTTGCAGGTTGAACAAATCTCTGTACGGTCTCAAACAGGCGCCGAGGTGTTGGTACAAGAGATTTGATTCCTATATCATGAGCCTTGGATACAACAGACTGAGTGCAGACCCTTGTTTTACTGTTGTATGTGGACGACATGTTGATAGTAGGCCCTAACAAAGATCAGGTCCAAGGATTGAAGGCACAGTTGGCTAGGGAATTTGATATGAAGGACTTGGGACCAGCAAACAAGATTCTAGGGATGCAAGTTCACCGAGATAGAAGTAACAGAAAGATTTGGCTTTCCCAGAAAAATTATTTGAAGAAAGTCTTGCAACACTTCAGCATGCAAGATAGTAAGCCAATTTCGACCCCTCTTCCTGTTAACTTCAAGTTATACTCCGAGATGTGTCCTAGCAGTGAAGCAGAGAGGATGGAGATGTCTCGAGTACCATATGCATCAGCAGTTGGAAGTTTGATGTTCGCCATGATATGTACAAGACCGGACATTGCTCAAGCAGTTAGTCGGTATATGGCGAATCCTGGAAGAGAGCATTGGAGCACTGTTAAGAGGATCCTTAGATACATTAAGAGTACCTCAAATGCTGCATTATGTTATGGAGGATCGGATTTTACACTCAGGGGCTATGTCGATTTCAGATTATGCAGGTGATCCTGATAAGAGGAAATCTACTACTGGTTATGTGTTTACACTTGCAGGGGGAGCAGTAAGCTGTGTTTCAAAACTGCAGAAAGTTGTTGCATTATCTACAACAGAGGCAGAATACATGGCAGCTACTCAAGGTTGCAAAGAGGCAATATGGATCAAAAGGTTATTGGAGGAGATCGGACACAAACAAGAAAATGTTTCTTTGTTTTGTGACAGTCAGAGTGCCTTGCACATCGCAAGGAATCCAGCCTTTCATTCCAGGACGAAACACATTGGAGTACAATTTCATTTTGTGCGAGAAGTAGTAGAGGAAGGAAGCATGGATATGCAGAAGATCCATACTAAGGATAACATAGCAGATTTTCTGACCAAGCCAATGAACACTGATAAGTTTGAGTGGTGTAGATCCTCAAGTGGCCTAGCGGAAACGTAAGCAACAGGCAATGGCAAGATTGAAAGATGTGTGGAGATGTGTTTGATTCTCAATCAAATCTCCAAGTGGGAGAAATGTTGACAAAGTCAAAGAAAGGGGGCTGCTGAATTTTAAACTTGTTTCATTTAAATTTGAAGATTGAAGATGCGTACAAGTTGCAGCAGGATTTGAAGACTGAAGACGCGTCTTCACACTGACAGAGGCTCTATAAATAGAGCTCCCCCCTTCATTCTGAAATTATCCCTTCTTCGAGTTTTCTCTCATCTTATAAGCATTTGAGTGCTTAGTTCTATAATATTTGTGAGGTGTTTTGTTCTCCTGTATTAAGAGAGTGTGTGTTATCTTTGGAAACACAGTGAGTGAGTTGTATACCACAAAATATTATAGTGGAAATTCTTTTCATCTTGCCCGTGGTTTTTACCCTAATAATTTTTAGGGGTTTTCCACGTATATCTCGGTGTCCATTTTATTCTTTATTTTCGGGTTTTATTATCTCAAATTCCGCACGTGGGACCAACAATTTCTGATTGTGATGTTCTATGTTGAGGATAACCTCTTTTTTTAACTCAAATTTCATGATGTGGGAACATGAAGTTGCTTGGATATTGTTTGCAGGTAATTCAACAAGAGGTTGGCAACCTTTACTTATTGTTTGATTCTTCTATGTTCATCCTATAAACTGGTAATTACTTTCCAATCATCGTATTCATCTCTTTCCACTTTATTAAGTCTGAACCTATCATAATAACAGATTGGTCCGTTGGTGTGGCCAAATTCCATTTATTACAATTATTTCCTTGCTTCTTTCCATCTCCCCACTCAACGAAGCAGTTGTGATTCAACCCCTCTTCCCAAATAATCCTTACATTGATTGATAATCCTTACATTGATTAGCAACAATCGATGTAAGGATTACATTGATTGTTGCTATTATCAAATTTAAATTTTAATTATTTTTCATCATGATTTATTGGCTCCATGTTTGTGCCGCATTATTATTTATTATGTATGGTAAATATATTGTCTTTTGGAATGTTTCATCTTGATAGACACAACGGAATCGATACACAAGCATTTTGATATTCAAAAAAGACAACCTCAAATAAAAGAAAAAAGAAAGAAAGAAAGGATCATCTTAAGAACTACTATTCCAACCCACTGAAACGACGGACATTTAGTTTTATAACCTACGTTGGAACGTTAATTGGTTAATGACCTTAATTTTTTATTTTTTTTTTTTCGTCAATGACCTTCATTTTACATTTTCAATCAATTAATTTCTTTAAAAAAATCTTGGTCGGGTCTTTTGTAATAAAATAAAATCAATATACCAGGTCATTTCTCTCTCCAATTCTTATTTCGTGTTCTTCCACTACCCACTCTCCTCTCTTCTACCCATTTTTACGTTGCAAAATAACCAATCAAAGCTTATAATAAAATTAATCTTTTTCTACCTGCATTGCATAGGAAGAATCGGATTTCACACATTTTAATGATTGAAAAAGTGAGTTTATTTAATTTAATAATCTGGTTTGCCACACCAGTTTTATAATTTTTGGAAACTTCATTTATCTAAACCTTGTATCGGTCTTCGTAAACGTAATTTCAGTCGCTGTAAACATAATATATTTTCCCACATACGTGGTATCGGTCGTCGTTCATGTCATATTTCTTTTAGAAACTTTTTTCCCGGTTATATGTTTTTTTTACTCTTTTTGTTCATCATGAGGTTTTGAATCCTAAATTATGAGTTGATTTATTCTTGAAATTATAAGAGTCGGTAAATTTTTGAAATTATGATAATTTTATATGACCGTTTTTGTGTCAATCACAATATATTACGAAATTTCTCTTAGTAATGGTCTGATTATAAATAATGTAATGTTTCGAATTTGATTACACGTCTTCTATCACATAATCCTTCGCAACATTTATTGCACAGTCGCTTCTTCCCATTAAAGAAACTTGCAAAACGATAAAACATAAGATTTGCACAATATTTTGAGTCGTGGACGTGTCAGGTGCTACAAACGCCAACTTATGTGAAAAGTAATAAAAAGCTGACTACTAACTATTCAAACCACATGAATTTTAAATTCGATCTTGGGTTCTAATCTTATAAACTAATATGCACAAAAACAAAAGAAATTGATTAAACGACACTGAAAATTGAAGAAAACAAACTCCCAACGTGATTTTGTATTTACAATAATCTGTAGGAATTTTTAAAAAAAACATAAAAGTATAATAAAAATTGCATAATTTGGAATGAAAAGACGTCAAACTGCTTGGAATTAGACTACAAAGATAAATTGTTTGAAGATGAACACTGAATATTTTGCAGAGAATTTGCAGAACTTGTGTTTTTGAGTTGAGTTTTTGTTGTATGTCGATGTCTTTCTTTTCTTCAGATTCTTGGACGGTTCTCCCACTCCCTCACTACTCCATGATTTTGCTCATTATCCCGACACAATATCTTCAATGTGTACGACATTTTATTTATTCAAACCAATTTTGAATTGATCAACTTATCTGATCTTCTCGCTTCTTTATTCTATTTGGACTTGAGCTCAATCTTTTGACCAAGTTTATATGGGCAAATAAAATGGATCAAACACAGGGTATTTTAGTCATTTGTATGTATGTCATTGGGTCTAAACTAGGGGCGTAAACGAACTTAATCGAACCAACTATTATTAAAAATTTTAAGGTTTGAATTTGGCTTGAATTAAGTATATTTGAGTTTGAGCTCGATTGGAAGCTTGAAAATTTTAGATTTTTTGACTCGATTCGACTCAAAATGAAATTTGAGTTTGCGTTCGACTCGAAATGTTCGAATCTATTCATGAGCTATTTGGCCTAATGATCGGATATAAGGCTCGAGAATGAAGGTTTAAAAGCTCGAAACGTTCGAAAGGCTCGAAATTTATATATATTTAGCATATGATGATAGTATATTAAAAAAATATTAAGGCTCGCGAACGACTCGTAAATTATCGGACAAATTATTTTTTTCCTCGGGTTCAATAAGTTCGAATATTCTGGCTCGAAAACTCGCGAACCAGCTCGATTTGTTTACACCTCTAGGCTAGACTGTCTAGTTAACACTTATCTCACCATAAAAATGGGTCTAAATAATAACAACTAATTAAACCGAGGTTATAGTTTCCAGATGTATAAAAAATTTAAGCCAAACGTGGATAAAATATGTGATCTATAGTCACAAAACATCAAAACATTTAATCTTTTGTTTATGGTAGTAAATAGTGGCATGTTCGTTGACAATGAGCTCTTTCATTTTATAATTATTTTGTTCACGTTGCCACTCTCTGTAGTCAAGAGGGTTAGGTGTGATTTTTTTGTTCGGTTTTATTTTTGAGATTATTTGTCAAGAAAATTTAAAAAATTGATTTGAAGATTTTTGGAGACATAATGTTAATGAAAAATGTATTTGTTTGAATATGTTTAGAAGATATTGTATAACATTATCTTGAATATGATGCAAGATTTGAAAAGATAATGTATATAATAACACTGATAGATTTAATATCAAATCTTTCAGAGTTGATTTGTTGTTTGTTGCTTTTACATATTATATCCATTTAGACATTATTCGGGAGAAGAAGATGATATTTTTTGCATAGAGCATATTTATTATGTTGTGAGTTTGTCAAGTTAATTAGGTGCAAAATTAACGAACTAAAACAAATTTGTTCATTCCGTATTATATTATGTGTCATGACAACTTCCGAGACAACATTCAAACAATGCCACTTTATCATTCTGTTTTGAGAGATTTTATATTGCTGGTGATGCACAAGCGTCCGTTAATTGATTATTCATTCTTCGGGAAATGATGGTGATGTTCACAGAAGAAAACAATATGCATGTTATCGAAGAGAGTCAAGTGAAGTCTATTGAATGTGTTCGTCATAGAAACGTAATTAGAAAAGATGTAGTTTTTTATTTGAATAAGTCATTGTATGATTGTATCTGCTTATATTTAGTGGATTTACTTGATATCTGAGTATAACCTCGTGGCACGTAGATCGGTTGGACCGAACCACGTTAAAATTTTTTGTGTCCTTATTTTTGCTTTCAGGTTTATTTCTTAATTGAGCTAATCATGAAAACTAAGGAAAATAAGATAAAATCGGATCAAGAAGTGGTACCAGAGATGATGTATTATTTTATTATATTGATCCTGGAATTCGTTTTTTGGGGGCAATTGAAGGATGCGTGATGAAGAAAATACCTCTGCGGGTACATATGATGGAGTGATGGTTGATATTCAGGAGGAGCATATGATTATTACCTGATTTTTACGTTCACAATATTTTCATGTGCTGTAACAGAACCGAAGACAACATTTTCAGATGCAGCTGATAGGGGGAGAAATTGATTGAAAACTATCGGTTTGATTTCTGAACTTTGATTTATTTTTTTTGGAGAGTTATAATAATACTTTAAATTTTCTTGATGGTTTTTTTTTATTTTTTAAAAATAAGAAAAAGAGGGATATTGTTAGATGTGACTTTTGGTTGGATTTATTTTTTAGATTATTAATCAAGAAAATTTAAAATATTGATATGAAAAGATAACGCCTATCTTTGATATGATGAGGAATCCTATATAAATGAGTATTCATTAATTTTGAAAATTGCCGAGAGTGATCATGTGTGGTCGAGGAAGCCGATGGGATTTTAATGCCAAATTTTTTAGAGTTGATTTTGTTGGTTGTTGTTTCTATGCACTATATTCATTTAAACATTTTTCGGGAGAAGATGATGAGTTCTCGTGGAGATAACAATCCACATGTTATCAAAGAGAGTTCGAGTTGACGGATATTGAAGATAAATGGTGATTGCCAAGTGAAGTTTACGTAATGGATTTGTCGTAGAGACGTCGTTAAAAAGATAGTATTTTATTTGAATAAGTTCTTTTATTATTGTAACGGTATATATTGAGTAGATTTGCTTGTAGCCAAGCGTAACCCAATGGATATAAGTCGGTTGGACCGAACCACGTTAAAATTGAATGTGTCTTTATTTTTCTTTCAGTTTTATTATTTCTTAATTGAGCTAATCATGAAAAGTAAGCAAAATAAGATAAAAACCGGATAAACAAACACCACAAATTAATAACAAAAAATGTATTAGAAATGTCAAAATGAATTATGCCCGGTCATGCTTGTTTCGTCAAGTAAAAAGTTGGGTAAGATTAGTAAGCATGTTCGTCAAATTACATAAAATCAAAAAAAATCGGCTATAAGCACATCGGACTGGTCCACTCCAAATCTAAAATAAACGAATTAGATCGATAATTACTGGACCTTCAAAAAATGTGGGTCAAACCTCCTCATTCCGCTAATCCATTTTGACATGTATAGTTAATAATAATTTTCTTCAAAAAATCTCTATACATGCATTTATCTATTCTATTTCATTAAAGTTGAGCACACGATAGTAACTATCTTGGATGACACCAATTTTTACTTCCACTTTTATCCTTATATGATACTAATATTACATTTTTTATTTTTGTTATTTTTTTTTAATTTCAACACGCTTTTATTTTTTTATTTCAACAATTCAAATATAAATTTAGTCACTCCATAAATTGTCAAATTACACTTTAGTCCATCGATAATGATAAAAAAATTTGTACACACGCATCGCGTGTGCATAGTAACTAGTTTTTATTAAGTGCGGCGAACTTTATAAGAGCTTTAATTTTTTAATAATTATCTGTTAAAATAAAATTTATAGTGGGGACTTTCTCGAGCCCATTTGTTACAGGTTTCTTTTGTTTCCTCACTTTCACACATATTGCATTTACAGTTTTAAAAAAAGAACAACTCGGCCGCACCTACAAATATATAGGATCGTGCCATTTTCTTTGGTTATAACCAATTTATAATTTACCATATTCGACGGATTTCTCGAACTTCTAAACCAAAAGTTATTAAAGAACAATATCTAATACCTATTATTTCTTAATTTATAACGTTTGGTTTTAGGACTTTTTGGCTTCTGGAATATATAAATGTGCGACATTCTTCCAAATACTGCACGTCTATGGATAATTAATCTTATGATGATTAACCACTGTTTACTTAAAATATAGACTATCTAAAGTAGCGTCTCGATGTAAAAATTTTCAATGTTATTCTGCTTTAAATTATTTTTGCATTTGTTTTTATTGTTTATTCCATATTCTCATTAAAAAGTATACATAAAATTAGTTAAAAAGTGTTTTCTAACAAGATATCTGGATATAAATCTATTTCCTTTTTACATTTTAAGAAATAGTTTTGAAACAACTTATTTAACATTTATTTTAAAAATTACGATATTTTTCTCTTTAAATTCACATTATTTATTGAGCTGTTATACTAGATATCTAAGTTTACATGTTTCTTATCTCTTCTCGAGAAACAAATGGGCTCTTCTAATTCTGATCTTCCTCCCCAATTTGATATATGGTTCTGGTATAGACCGAAATTCCGTTATGATCCAATTCTGACCGGTAATAAACGTCAGAGTCAAATAAATAAATAAATATAAATTAAATGGATTTAAAAAATAGTGGGTTTTATCGTTTCTATGGTTACTTCTTAAACAGTGAGATTGGACCAGAGAATGCGATTGTATTATAAGGTCGTAATTGAACGGATTGAGCAAGCTCGAATTGACGTTGTTTGAGATCACTGGAGAAGTGGATAAAGTTGGCCCTTCCCTTGACCAACTCCAGGTCCGATATATAAGCATATCTTCCACAAGAGCACACATCAACGAGAAGGTTTGGCATCTCCTTTCAACCCTTTGGAGGAGATCTCTCGAAAAATTTTTAGTGCTCATTTTGGTCAACTCTTCATCATCTTTCTTTGGATGAGCGACACGTATTTCCACGATGCTCGTTTTTCCAATTATGAAGCATGACTAAGTGATCCAACTCACATTGGGCCAAGGAATATTCTAGCCAGTGTATAGGTCTCTTGTGAGATGAAGATGAGTCAACGCGATCTATATTTAAATCAAATTGAAGTTCTGTTTCACAAAATTGATATGTGAGTCAGTTTCACCATAGTTTTTATGTTAGGCACTATATTCTTATGTGGTGAAATGACTAGTCAATTAACTCAATTGTCCTGATTTATTTTTTGAAACCAAATTGGTTAAATTAAATCTTTTATAATTCTTAGAAAAAGTCGATAATTATAATATATAAAATCAATTATATGTATCATATAATATTATTAATATGATTTTAAAAAAAGGTATAGTCCAAAGCCCAGCATATGGAAGAATCTGGTCTAAAGATATATATATATGCATAAGTCAAAAAGAGCGGGGAACCTTGGATCCTTCATTTGACAATGACTCATGCAACATGATTTTGTTTTTGCACTCCATGAATGCACTGCATTACTCAATTACCTTCTCTAACATTTATTGGCACTTGGTTAAATTTTATACCAAAAACTTTTGGATATATTTTTTAAAATTCATACATATTTATGCATTTAATGCAAAAAATATAATTTTATTTTAATTTTTATAAAGTATATTGTGTTGTTGGTACACCTTTTTCTTTATCAAATATTTTTCGTACTTTTTCCTACTAGTAAGCAATATAAATACATAAATAGCATTGCTTTAATCACAATATAGGTGAATTGTTAATTTTGCAATATTATATACATATACATATATATATATATAGATATATATATATAATATGTGGAATGGTTTGATTGGGGGGAGAGAATTCCAAGTTGGGCCAAAAATCAAATCGGTGGATCAGAGTTGTCTTACAACTCCCGCATATGTCGCCGATATGTACATTCCATAGCCTCGTATGCCTACAACACAAGCTCCTCCTTTGTACCTCAAACAATAAATTGAAAATGGCTCCACCCGTTTGCCCTGCACTCTATAAAAAAAAAAAATTGAAATAATCACATCTCATAGCATCGAGTCTTTTGTCCTTGGTCGTCTAGTTTGTTGGCTTTTTCTGATTTAGTCGCACGCTAGTTAACCACCCCACACCCAACAAAAGTATATCTAAATTAACGTGTTGTTTATTTTCCAATGGCTACTAATAATTTTGGATTTGAATTAATATAAAGTATTGTATTATACTGTTTGAAAATTTGAACTTATTGTGAGTATTTATTTGTCTTCCACATGATTTTGTTAACCTCCGTCGAATCTACATGTAATATTCATTCAGAGATTTTGGATTTTTCTCATAACTCAACTCAATTTACCTAAAGAATGACTCAACTTGCTTGTGCTATCCTGTTTCAACAGAATATATGAATTTACCTAAAAATGTATAGAACATATCATAAAAATGACGGCCGGAGATCTCAGCAATCAATATAAAAATATAAATCTTTTAATTCATTAATTTTTTTATATATAGAGTTGATTTTTTTATTTTTATTTTATTTTTTACTTACATACTCTGCATCGGTATGCAATTTTTGTGATTAAAATTTCAGTCCATGCACGTTTAGACAGAGAAAAGAGTGCCCAGAGATGGTCAATATAAAAGCGTAGAACTCTGACCCTTTCCTTCACTCTCCAACCAAACCCCACTTCTCCATTACAATTACAATTTGGTAAAAGGGCCATGGATATTCAAAAAGGTCTTCCTCTCAACTGGACTTACTTCTACCAAGAAAAGGTGAGAATGTTCTAGCTTTTTACCAGCAAGTTACGTTGAACTATATACAATTCTAGCTTGTTACAAGCAATTTGAAGTTGGTTTTCGTGTTAAATTGTTTGCACAGAGTATGGATGAGCTACGGCATTCTCTGGTGCTCGCAATGGAGCTTGAAGAAACCAGGTTGCAGGCACAGGAGGAGCTCAGAAACAGGGACGAACAAATTCTGCAGCTCAAGTTACTGCTAAACAGGGCAATCGAAGAGAGGGATGAAGCCAAGGAGAAGTGCCAAAATGCCTTCTTTGAGAAACTGTTGCTGCAGCAGCAACTGGAGCAACAGTGTCACCAATCTGCTCCGCATTCTGGGATTTCAGGGGTTGAAGATGACCCCAGAAGAGGGATCGACTCCAACAATGCCTTCTCCTCGTCAGACAGTGACGAAAGCATTGTTTCGTCACCGCACCAACTCTCACCACCGATTCCCCCACCGAAACCGGCGGCAGACGCTGAGCAAGACTTTCCCGTGGTTCCCGAAAGGCCATTGCCTGAAAAGGGTAAGCTTCTGCAAGCAGTGATGAAAGCAGGGCCACTGCTTCAGACCCTCCTCCTCGCAGGCCCGCTTCCGCGGTGGCGCCACCCTCCACCACCGCTTGAAACCTACCAGATTCCACCACCGCCGGTGGTTATACCCTCGCCATCGCCCCTGCCAACACTTCCATCGCTAGTGTCCCATCCTTCCATCTACCAAGATTCATTGCACTACGACATTGATGTCGATGTAAACAGGAAAAGGGGTCTTTCTGAAGGATCTGACACCTCCACGGAGTTAAAACATCAGAAGGTTTTCTTCCTTAATAACCATTAATTTAGCAAAATATGTCTCTAATTTTTGGTACTGTCTTTATCCATCAACTTGAAGAATCACTAGGTTGAGAGTGATATTTTCATCCTTTAACGCTGAGTTATCTTGTGAATATTTGTTGTATAATCGTATTTAAAAACGATCTCCTATGATTAAGGCTCTCTGTGAAATGGGGAGCTTCCTAATACATAGAATTTTATGAATACTTTATCCATCATTGATTTTGAAGAGTAATCACATCATAATATATATTATATATACTTTTATCATCTTATCCATTGATCGTACCAACTTTCATGTATTGATGGACACAGAAGTTGACACGGTTGGTGGACACCAAAAAAAACTATATATATACATATCTCTCGCATTCTTGTAATTTAAAAAATTTCCTAAAGTTTCATAAATTTATTTTATCAAATATTCATACAACAAAGATTGAATTAATGTAGCATTGTATAGTGACTTTAGAAGAATAAGTGATGTGAAGACCTAAAATCGACCAATCACCAACTAAGAGCTATTTTTATATATATATTTTTTTGGCCAACATTTTGGTTGGATTGTCTCCTTCCCACCATATAATTAGTCTTCTTTATTGTAGACTTTGTATTCCTTATTTTGCCTTGTCAAGGCATAGATCTACATCCATAATATAGACGCAGCAATATTCAAATCTTTAGCCATATATGTCACGCTAAAGTAGCAATGTTGTGCTTACTACATCTCCATCAAAGAATAATGTATAATAGGATTTTTTTTTTAATTTATTTCAATAGGACAATGATTTTAAGTCGATAATTTGTGTCTAGTACGTGCAAATGTATATGAATCAAGTGTTCTCAATCATTCTTGGTTTAAGGACTTAAAAAGCTTGGATAGATTTCTAGTTTCACAATGTTCCGATTTCGGTTTCGATTTCGATTCCAAAAAGTGAAACTCGTGTCTTCAATTTTGAAACAAACATCAAAAAAATTTATTTTGTTGTCAATTTTTCAAATCAAGTAGAATGATACGAAAGTAAATAAAATTTTGAGATGGAAAGAGAGGGCATGGTATTGTCTCCATTTATGCGTGGAATTGGTGTTGATGGTAGATGGGGGGTGGGCACTAAGTAGGTGTGAAAGGGCCGGTCCGGTTTGTCGGGTTTAGTGGGCTCCCACAAATCAAATTTAGGATCCAAGACAACTCTACCCCATACGTCTTTATTATATTTAATCATTTCTTTAATCAAGTGTTGTGCTTTTTTAAATCTGCGCCAAATTGTTTAATCTTAGATAAATTTACCTTTCATCATCAGGATTACTGTTACAATACATATTTTCCTAAAAGGAAAAAAAAAGTAAAAAAGGAGAAACTTTTTGGTTGACGATTTTCATATTCAAGAAATCAATAAAATATTATGTTTTATATCATAAAACCGGAGCAGATAAATTTCATGCTAAAAAGACTCATATTATATATATATAAATAAATAATTATGCTCGGAAACAAGCTTTACGATTTTTTAAATATTATGTCTTAAGTTTCGATATATGCTTAGAAACATAAAAAGATCTTATAAGATTGTTTCACATATCTACTTTGCGAGACGGATCTCTCATCCCTCTTGATATATGAAAAGTGTTACCTTTTCTATCTAACTTACTATTTTCGTTGCAAAAGTACCTGTTAGTCTGAAAATGTCTCAATTTTGTGGATAATAAACAGTATCGAGTTGTTGATAGGTCGAGCTACTATTTCTTTACATGTTTCAAGCTTGATTTTATAGTTAAATCAGGACAGCTTTATATTCAAGCCTTTTGCTAGAGTACTTAGGCTGCATTTCTATCTATAAGATAAAGCTAATTCAAAGAATAAATTCGGAATGTACTGCACAGAAGCTTAAGCTGCTGATTAGTCTCTGTTTAGTATGCTTGCAGACCAAGTCAATCTTTGTACATACAAGCTCGAAGTTTCAGAAGATCATTAAACCAATCAATGCGCATTATTCGATATCTTCAGTTGTCCTAGAATGTCTTCTAATAATACAAAGATACATACAAGCTTTCCTCTCTCTTGAATCAACTTATCAGAAGGCGTTTATTGATATTTTTGGATACATGACAAGAGCATTTATTGCGGTATACTACGAAGAGAAAGGAAGGGAAAAAAAAAAGACAACCTTTTTTTTATGTTGGCCATCAGTACAAGTATCATTTGTTGAAAATCTGACCGTTGAAAGAGTTCATTTATATATAGGCATGATTCAAGAATGAAAGAGACTACTGAAGCATTTAAAATCTGTATTATCAAGGATTTCAAGCACTCTTTTATAGTTCTATATTCAAGCTGCTTCATAGCACACACATATTGTTCCTATCGAATCATTAAAGATCAACTTATATTGCTTTACCAACTCTAGTTGCTCAAGATATATGTTAAAGAGTTGTGTTTGTGTATGTCTGAACCTAGTGCTTAATATACAGTTTGTGATCACATTTGTGTAGAAGAGATCATACCAAGAGTTTCAGTATAGGCATTGAATAAGTCCTAGCTGAAATGAGTTGTTACAATTTGTTGTAAAACCAAAGACTTTTTTCTTGTTTAAAATACTGCTAAAAAGTGTATGTATATTTATTGTATCACTAGTCCAGCCTGACTTTTCCGTACTTGAAAAACTATTTTAAGTAGTCTAGCTACATCTAGCTGGTTTAGAAACAGATATTAACATCTAATAATTGTTTATGTTAGCTCAAGTTTTAAAGAAAATTTTAAAAAGTTTATTCACCGCTAAACTATATCTTTGATCTTTAACAATATCATTTTTTTGTTAGCTCTGTTATGAAAAATATTATTTAATATATGTTAATTTCAGTGAAAAATATTAATTTTATGTCTAAAATATTATTTTTCGGTGCAAAAGTATCATATTTGTTAATTATGAAAAATTATCATATAATATATGTTTATTTGATTGAAAAATATTATTTTTTATAAAAATTATATTGTGTTATAAATGTTGATTTGAATGAAAATATTATTTTTCATATTAAATATTTTTTTTTATCATATGTATGAACTAGATGGATTTATCACATATTATCATTATATATATTAAATCGTTGCCCATGCACAGGAGATCTACTGGCTAGTAAATGCATATAATCATCTCAAAAATGTATTATAGGGTACAAATTTTAAAATTACATTATTCCATATAAACGGCCAACTTAAATCTTTTGCTACATAAAACAAGGCAATTTTTTTTTTTTAAAAAAAACAAAATTGGATTTAAAGCAATTTTCCAACATTGCTTACATGTTTCAAATTTAGGTGACTTTTTGAGAAATGTTTATTGTCATGGAATATGACACCAAATCTCCCGCGAATGTTGTAATGATGTGATTCTTATTGTTATTGGAAAAACATTGCTTCACAAAATAATTCCTTTTCTTTATTTTTATAGTACAATTATTATTGTGGGAGTGACAATTTACCATTTGCATTAAGGGGGTAATCAGTAGTAATCAGTTGCAATAACAAACAAAATAATAATGCCAGTGGTGTGAAATAATTGAAGTTTGTACCATGTCTTGATTTGACCCATTATATAATTTTGTAATAAACTCTGTCCACAAAATGCTGCAAAAGGTTATAATGAAGGATGCAAATATGATTTACATATTAGGCAAATCCATAGGTCGCATTTTCCATTAAATGACATCCAAAAATATCAACGAAATCTGCACAAAAATGGTTGTCTCACAATGTTATTTCAAAGCTTAATTGTTGTGATTATAAATGTATACATATTGATGATGTTCCCTGTTTCGGCCTTTCTCTCTTGAAGTCAATGATACAACAAGCCTGCTTCCGAAAGTCGGCCGAAGTTCGTTGTCCGACATCAGCTTTTACAAGGAAAACTCGCGTCATGTTTCACACAGTAACATGCATGACGTCCTTTTAATGGTATACCCGACTAATGGCTTCAAATTAGGACTGTAAAGAGGCAAGAAACGATTGAAACTTGACTCGTATTCGTAGTCGTAGTCGTAGTCGTAGTCGTAGTCGATCAAAATTTAGCTAGAATCGAGTTCAAATAGCTCAGATAGCAGGTGCCTTCCGATGCTCAAGTGTTTGAGCTCAAGATACTTGAATCAGTTAGTATTCATAATTTTTATAAATAAAATATATCTTTTAGCTCGTGGGATTGAATGGTGAAATATTCATTATATATATTGATGATATTTGGGTGAATCGGGTATGAGATACGTGGGCAATCCACCGAATGATGAGGATAATTTTGTGTTATGGAAATTTTGTGAATGGGCGCCGGAAGAGTGTCCGGCGTATCCACTCCGATGCTTAAGTCAGCAGGGGAAGAAGAAATGTGAAAATCGCTTGTATATAGTGATATACGTGAATGTTTGAGAGTGCAAAAATTCCAGAATCTGTAAATGAGATGTATACATGCTATTTATAGGAGGATATCTCATCATTACCTTGTTTTCAGTGCACACCTGCTAAGTATGGTAGGACGGCTGCTCATACCCTGTGTTTCTGATGAATTCTCTAATACGCCAAACTCATGTTATTCTGACATATAAGATTGCACATATCAATATACTCGAGTGCAGCGTGCTTCTCGAGGTAGCCCGGGTAGAAGTTCCCGGGAGCTTGCATGAGAGCCCGGGCACTCGATTACCTGGGAAGAAAATATCCCGGGCGTCCCATGCCTGGCTGCTGAAGAAGGTACTCTGCATATTAACTATGATTTATGCTATTTATTTAGTATTTCGGGTCATCCATGACCCGGGCTCTTATGAAGATATCACCATATATAGATAACATATACTAATTATAACTCACATTTTTTGTAAAGTTTGAGTCAAAGAAGATGTGTTCAACTAATATTTCATCGTTCGAAACAAACGACCCTAAAATACCCAACTGATATTTCATCGTTCTAATACCATTAGATGATGTGTCTCTCACATTTTTTAAATGGTAACGGAAACTCCTTCTCCATCTTCGTTCTTCCCTCCCCCACTCTTTCTTCGTGTATTCTCTATTTATTTGTTTGAAACTCTAGTTTAAATTAGGATTTAGGGCACTTTTATGTGAATTTCATTAATTGCAATTTGATGAAGACCATATGATCTACTAACCTTGCTTATTTAATTTACAATTTGCAGGTTGAATCAATTTTTTTCTTGAGGAGTGCTTTCGTGAACCTCATCCTTTTTGTTATATCACCTTAGACCAATAGATTAGGCTGAGTGTAGTAGGAAATATCCAAAGGATTGGATGGTGTAATGTGAGAGGAAAGAGGCACCACCTCAATCAATTTAGGTTCATATCTTCAAATAAAATTAGGCATAAAATTTTCTGTGTGCTTCTCTGATATACTCTAGCCAGCTATTCCTCTGGTTTTGTGGATCATGATTGCATCAAGAAGTATAAACATAGCCATAAACCAGGAAACCACTAAAATAAGCGATATAGGGAGCAATCCTTTTTGAATTATAATTAGGTATATTGCACGATTTTCTGTGTTCTTGTAGGTTTTAGTTAATTTTCC
The DNA here is from genome assembly GCF_025594145.1 of Primulina tabacum. Lineage (NCBI taxonomy): Eukaryota > Viridiplantae > Streptophyta > Magnoliopsida > Lamiales > Gesneriaceae > Primulina > Primulina tabacum. The sequence goes on from NC_134557.1 coordinate 7,628,058, forward strand.
GATAACTGAGTTATATTTTGTAATAGGTTGATTTTTCTAATGGAAGCTAAAAGAGGCAAGAAGGAAACTATTTTTTCATTTTTTAAAACCAGAAGAAATACTTTGGCTAGTGAAGAGCATTTTCCAACTAATACTGAGATCTCAAATCGTGATTCCTAACATCCAGCCAAGTATCAAATAGTTTATAGTGATGTAAGTTGTTATGTTCAACTAGATTCGGTCGTGCGTACTCTAATTTGACAATGTCCTATCAATGAAAGAGATGCAATCATACGAGTTTATTGTCGATTAGTTTGTACTCCCATTCAGTGAAGGACCGAAAAAAATTCTGGCTACATCCCTGAATTCAGATGTGTGCATTGTTAGGTGGATTTAGGTTTGGCCCCAAAGGAGGTTGGAAGGTTATGTGGACCGAACCCAACTCAAAACTGGACCACGAGGCAAGGTGGAACACCATTTATATATAAACCTCCACACGGAAATAATTAAAAACTTTTTAATGTGAGAAAATGATGTTTTAAATTGCAGATGAATTCAATAATGGTATGATATATTGTAGAGTTGAAAATGACATTTTTCTGGGGTCCACTGATTATGAGGGCCTGTCCTAAAAATATAGGCTTGTCGGGTTTTAAGAGCCCATATATATTATCTGCTGGACATGGCCCATGGTAAAAATCTGCATTTATTATCTTATCTGCTTCCACAACAACAATAATTAAAATAATAATAATAATATTCTTCCAACTATATGGCTTTAATTACATTGGGTACCTTAATCAATGTCTTAAAAGTAGTAAAGTCGCACATTATGGCTCATTATTACAACTATTATTACACTATTTATGATGAAAGTTTGGAACATTTTCATTGCTTATGGTTTGATAAATCAATGATCATGAGTTTGATTATTTGATCTAATATGTTTTCGGTTGAATTTGTTACACGTTGTTCGTCGGACATAATTTGCAGGTTTACTGTATAAAAACGAAGTAAAGCTTGAGAGTTTTGAGTCATGTTACTTTATATACTGATCCGATGGAAAAGACTCTGGGCCCCTCAAGGTCACGATGGCAATAGTTCAATTTAGTGAAGAAAACAAAAGGGAGAGATTGGGATGGAACAATGGGAGAAACCCCGCCCTCGCCTCACAAAGAAACAATGCAGTAGGAGTCCCATGAATCTGCCAAAAGATGCACAGTCTCGCTCCCTCGATATCAGGCAAAAAGCCATTCTGTACTACATATTAACTTCTCCTTTCACCTGTCCCTTTCTTCCTCCATATGCACTCCTATTCTCTGTCGCTGCTCTATCAATTCCATGACATGTCACCTCACTCCCTTAAATGCTTTATCCGCAGGATCGGTTTTGGGCCTGGGGAGGGCGGGATCACGATGGCTCATGGGTTGGTTTCATTTTGATTTAACGCGGGCGTGTGCCGTTTGAATTTGAGGCTCGACATTTTCCTCGCTTTGCTCCTCTCTTCCCCAGGTTGGCGTACCTTGTCTTTTCTTTTTCCATCTCCATTTTTCTAGACTCCCGAGTGAGGCGTTTTCTTTTCTTCGATTCTTGGTCCATTTTATTTTTCTGCGGCTTGATTTTTTTATTGATTTTCTGCAACTGGTTTTACTTGCATTTTCATTCACGTACGGGTACGTGTAATGAGCAGGCAGTCTTCCGGGCATTTCGAGGTCTTTTTTTCCTCTTCATCTTTCGGTTGCACAACAGAAATGGAATTTTTTCTAATTTTTTAGGGATTTTTTGGTTTTATGCTTAGAATGGGAGATTTTTCGCTCTGCACTACTTGAGAAAATTAGGAAAAATATATGTGAATTTTTTCAGAAGTTATATTTATTGAAAAAATTCAGGTCTGACTCGTTTGACGTGCGGATTGAAGGGAGAATGAAGAAATATCAGCAACTGAGCCCAGAAAGAGCCAAAGTATGGACTGAAAAATCACCCAAATATCACTACAATCATCAACATAATAATCTGCAGCAGCAACAGCACAAGCACAAAGTGCCGGTAGTTTACTATCTATGCAGGAATAGACAACTCGAGCACCCACATTTTATGGAAGTCCCCCTCTCCTCCCCTGATGGACTTTACTTGAGAGGTACCACAATGCTGCTTTGCTTATGGAAATATTCCATTATTCAGTATCGCGATTTTCTTGAAATTCGAATTCTGTTTATATTTGAAGATGTGGTGGAAAGGCTGAACGGTTTGAGAGGCAGAGGCATGGCATCAATGTATGCTTGGTCTTGCAAAAGGTGTATATGGACCCATGACTTTATGTTCGATTCTTAGACTGTGATTTTGCCTTTGTGAAAATGTATCTTAACGTTATAGAGTAATTTTTGGATGCAGGAGTTATAAGAATGGTTTCGTGTGGCACGATCTTTGTGAAGAAGATTTAATTCTCCCGGCTCACAGGAACGAATATGTTCTCAAGGGCTCAGAGCTCTTTGAAGAATCCAATTCTGGTAAAGTGACCACCTTCCGTTTTCATGTTGAAGCATAATGTGCACCTTTTATGAGAATAGAGGGATTGTAATAATTATTGAATGCTTCAAGTTTTTTGAGGTTTTATATGGATTCAATGATTCGGTAAAGAAATCCTTCTTCTGCAATTATTAACCAAATTAAAAGTTTCATTGTGAAAAAGCTGAGTACCGGGTTCAGAAACTGTAGAATTTAAACTCTTTGGTGGTGTTGTGGCGGTGTGTAGAATTAATATTTATAGCATGTTTTATGTAATTCTAAAATCTGTCGGTGGAACTTCCATTTCTGAAGTCGTTTGTGCGAAAATATAAGTAAAAGGAGGCAATGTAATGCTATGTTTATTTCCTATATTTTTCTATGATCATGATGATGGACTGCATGTAAGCACATGTCAATATGTGTTTTGTGATAATAACTGCCTTGTTTTCTAGGCCGCTTTAGTCCTGCTGGAAATCTCATGTCACAAAATCAGAGAGCATTGCCAGAACCACCATCTTTCAGAAGCCAAGAAGAATCTTCGTCTTCATCTAGCCTGAATGGAAGAACTATAAAAAGCTCTCAGGATGACGAACTATCACCTCCGGCTCAGCGTCTTTGCACTTCTGCTGTGTCTCCAGACTCTAACATTGGGAAAAATTCCCCTTGGAATGGTTCTTTGAGCCTAATAGAATACAAGGTTAACAAGAAGGATGGTGTTGCTGATGCTTCCACCCAAACCAAGGGTAAAGGCAAAACTCGAAGAAATTGTGCAAGAGGCGTATCGACTGATGATGGGTTATTAGATCCTGAATGCAGCACTTGTCAAAACGAGGGTCTCAAAATAAAAGAGACTTCGGAAATTTGCAACTTGACATCGCCGCCTCCATCCACATCCAGTACATCATCAAGTGGTAGGACAGATACCTTGGAAGCTCTCATTAGATCTGATACTAGAAAGCTCAACAGCTTTAGGATTCTTGAAGAGGATGAATTTAGAATGCCATCTGGTACAAAACTCAAGCCTTCGAATATTATAATGCAACTGATCTCCTGTGGCTCGGTTTCAGTGAAAGATCCCAGCTTTGGCATGATCCCGACCTACAAGCCAAGGTTTTCACATTCCAAAGTTCCTTCCCCATTGTTCTCGACATCTTTGATGTTTGGAGAGCTCGATTGCCTTTCGGAGAATCCTCGTCCAACTGGAGTGAGAGCGGAAGATAAAGAATACTTTAGTGGGAGCTTTGTTGAAACAAATATGGTCAAGGAAGGGATACCAACTCTGAAACGATCATCTTCATACAACGCTGACAGGTCATTACTTTATCTTCCCATCAGTTGATATTGTTGATATTTTCATCAATCAGTAGAGAACTCGATGCTGAGACATTAAAATTTTCCTTTTCCTCGTTGATCTTATATTAAGTCAAGATTGTGTTTATAGTTAATCAGGCCACTTTCAACAACCCTTGAAGCAATTTTTAGTTTTCATTAATCGCAGTCTAGATACGGGAGTTTGCTTTCATGGGTTAGACTAAACTTAGAACCTTGTAGATATTTTAATTTCTTGCCCTCATCATGTTGAGACAAATAGAGAACTATTTCATGCAGAAGTACGCAGCAACTTGGCTCTGTTGAGAACAATGAAGCGGAAAATTCCACACGTGGGAAGTGCATTCCAAGATCACTCAAGGCTTCTATAACTAAGCAGCCAAGATGCGAATCAATGAGATCTCCTCTTTCCGATGGACGAAGAATCTCATCTGAGAGAGTGGAAAGTTCAAGAACCCTTACACCAGGCACACCCAGTGGTGGAAGCAAGAGGATTACCGAGCCGTCATCGGGGAAAACACAATCAAGAAACCTGGATTCTTGCGGAAATGAAAAGGAAAATGCGAAGAAAATTGAGTTCTGATACCTTCTCAATCTAACCACTCAACTTAGCATGGTGCTGCAGTTCTTATTCATGTAGCTTGAGATTTCTGTTTCCTTTTCCTGACCAGGCTTGCTCCAGGAGCTCGGGTTGTAATACAATCCAAAGCATGTGACAGCAAGAGAAACTCCTTGATGACAATTGGCATATTTGAGGATCTGCGAGTGAATTATGTCAAAGCTATACTGTCAAATGATTTTTTTTTTTTTAATCTCTGGTTGCATTCAGATTTTGTGAATTATTAACTTAATGAAGGTAGTAGATTTTGCCATATTTTGGAGTGATGAATGATGATCTGATCCCAATGGTATACTGGTTGAGTCGCTTGATTTTACTGTTAAGATTATCCTATAACCAATTCTGATATGGTGTGCGCATTCGAGTTAACCAAGTTGTTTTCAATTAGTTCATTTGAAATAAAAACTCCATTCAAAAGAGACAGAATTATACATCACGAATATCTTATCAAATTAAGTTTAATATTGTTGAATTCAATCATCTGAATTTAATAGATTTGTTTGTTTGGTGATTCACTTTCCATTATTTGTATTATCATCTACAGTTCAAATACATGCACCTCCATGTTATTTTTAGGCAGACCAATTTTTGGGTTTTGGGCATATCTCAAATGCAACTATCAATCAATTCACTTCCTTTATGTTGTGTTTTGGTTTGGATTCGAGAAAGTATTTGATGTGATAATTTAAATTGATTTGACGTATAATGACTCAACCAAAAATTATTTGGGTTTTGAACTTCATTGTTCAGTGAACTAATTCATTGATTCATTATTATAGATTTAAATCTCAAACTTCCATTAATCCAAGCATAACTTAATTTGCTGATAGTCGAAATCTTATTTAATTAGAACATCTTACATACAAATTGATATTGTTAGTAGGACATATTAATCACAATTAGTATGTAATATGATCATATCTCAGTCATCAAATCCAATAATAATGTGTACATTTAAACTTTTTAAAATGTAAAAATAAAAGACAAGAACATTAATTCACACGATGTTTAAGCCATGGAATGAAATTTATAAAAATTGTCTACCCAACAATGTGTGGAAAATTTAATTGGAGCACGTGCAAGCATTGGGAGTGGGTTTGTTTGTTTGTGTATTAAATGCTTTCTTGTAATTAATTACTTTCGTCTTCAGAGATTCTTGAAAGTCGTTTTTGGATTCTCTGACCCTCAATGGGTTTACGGTTGACCCAACACAAACTTCAAAATTTTGAAGTCAAAAGGATCGTTGATCGATACACATTATATAAATATATATAACAATTTTATAGATAAAGAAAATCGTGCAAATGTTAAGAACCAAGTATTTAATTTATTCAAGAAATAATTGTATATTTCTAAAAATCGATTAATAAAAACAAAAAATGTTCGATATTTAAAAACTAGATTATATATTTAAAAAATCGAAAAAGAAAACTAAATAACTTGGACAGGGAGTAATAAATTTTGAGTATGTCTCTTCTGATATGGTTTCACGAATCTTTATCTGTGAGACGAAGTGAATCATACCGATATTCACAATAAAAAAATAATACTCTTAGCATTAAAAATAATATTTTTTCATGGATGACCTAAATAAGATATGTGTCTCACAAAATACGACCTGTGAGACCGTCTCACACAAGTTTTTATCATAAATTTTTTAGGTTAAAATTTTGAATTGGATTACTACGTTGGTATAAACATTACAAACTATTTGAAATAAAGAGAGCGAGAAAAGACAAGAAATTATTATTCATTAAATCAAACTGATAATCTAATACAAATAGAACATCAATATGGCAAATAATGTAAATTAATTAAATGAATCAACCTTCCTTCATGTTCTTCCCTAATCTGCATTATTCACCATCCTCACTCTGCACCATTGTCTCTGAATTAAACAACCAAAGACCACCTTCAAGGCGCGGTGACTCCTTGAATTTGTCGGGTATTGTAAGAGCTGCATCGCAAGCATTTGTATGCCACAATGTGGTACTGCACCTCGCATGTCGACTCACAGTCATTGCACAGTATCCACACCTATTTATATAAAAAACCATTCAATAAAAACAAGAGATTTGGTATGTATACGTTTTTTTTTTGTGCCTTGAATATTTCCAAATAAAATGATTACCATTTTGTTCTTGTACATTTCTGGCATAGGAGTTGAAGCAACCTGTCAATTGGATTTTGCATAACAATACATATGAGGGCAATAGATTTTGCATTAATCACGGAGTTTCAAAAATGGATGAATTTGAGTAGGGTACCTCTTCGTCGAGCTTTCTCCATATGTTGGACATGTCACAGATGGATTTTGAGCAGACAGGACATGAATATCTGTATGGTTATAAAATCCAAGAAACCGTTAGCGCATGAAAATCTAGCAGCCGACTCAAATGGTTTTGAACTATGACTGATACAATCACCAGAATACTTGCCTATGGTGAAGCTCCATTTCCTGGACACACTCCAAATGTATAGTATGTCCACATAGTAAAACAGTAATGTTCTTCATTGAGTCGAATAAAAACTGCAACCATAATACAGAAAACCAAACCTTTACGAATCCGACTTAAATACTAAAAACATAAACTAATGATGCAGGAAGAAAAAAATTTATTTCAAGAGGGACAACTGTGTGTTCATCCCTGGATCGCCCAAGCATGCAACTCCAAGAAATCTCATTACCTCAAAACAAACTGGACAATTATGATGCATTGCTCTTTCCACACAATGATGGGCACCTTTGATCAAATTTGAATAGCAACACCCTAATTTATGCAATATATGACAAGACTTAGTAAACAGAATTTGGATATCCGGACAAACTTTAGTTTGAGACTGGAGGAAGTTAACTCGGCATACCACATTTGTGGCAGTGAAAAAAGTTCTCCTTGCCACCAGTTCTGCATGAATCATTTGGTAAGTTTTCAAGATTTTTCAGGCTTGAATCGGCCAAGTAAATGGTAAGTGTAAGCAAATAGTCTCACCGACATATTCCACATTCATCACAATGGAATTGTTCCTTGGAAACCTGAATCCATGAAATGCAAAGTGTAAGAATTCAAGATTTATGAATGAGGAAGAACAAGTGTAAATTCGACTGGGTATACGGAATATCTTACGTCATCATCAAAGAATTTGCATATTGGGCAGAAATAATTCCCCATGCAAACTCCACAACTTTCACAATTTTGTTGAACCTGGAAAGTGGAAATTATAAAGCACCAGTAAATTAAATTACAAGGTAAACTTCTCAAAATTTGATCTTTGATACAGATCAAGAGATGCATTCAACTTACATCTTGTTCTGCGTCGCAAACAGAACATATAATCTGCACAAAGTAAAATCGGGGTCAGACAAGTCGAAACATGGACGATTTGAGCTCATATAATCTTCTAACGTGCTTTCTTCAACCCAAAACCAAGATAAAACTAGGATTGAATTGAAAGAGTTCAAGCAGAATTCCACATTGACGTATTATTCACCTGACCATATATTTTGTATATCGTTGATAAATGCAAAGTAATTGCTAGCAAAATTGGGGGATGAGCAAATAAATCAATGAAATTTCATTATTGAAATTTTTTAACAACCAATACTGGTAACCAAATGCACAGCAACTACAAATAGAATCATGGACTAAAAAAAAAAATTACCCTTTTCACTTCATGTCGGGGAACATCATGCCGATAAATGGGATCGATTTCAAGAGCATTCTGTCAAATTAAAACCACAAAACAAAGAAAATAAAGAGAGGAAATTGTTGGTGGATTCAAACCCAGAAGCACCAAATAGTATAACAAAAAAAATCCAAGTGCATATTTTTGTAGAAAATAAGATCAAGGCTAGACCTCGATATTGAACAAATCAAACCTTAGTTTCATTATGGCAATGCCTGCAGTCAAAGATCTCATCACAACAAGGCGCCCTAATCTTGCATCTCCTTCTGTAATGCTTGCATCTGAAATTTGGAGATTTACAATTAAAAGGAAGATCACATCGGAAAAAGCACGATCAACACATTTTCAAGCATTGGCGTCATCTGGACACGAAGAAAAGAAGAATCCCAAAAGAAGAAAAAGGTAAAAGCTTTAACGTACCCATGATTCCCAGAAACAACCTCCATCTCAGAATTCTCGTCTGAAATTACAGAATTTCTTCAAAAGGGAGCAACACGCTGGTTACGTACAGAATATAAATTCAAGAAAATGAAGCCCGAGGTTTTTATAAGGCGGGAAAAAGGAAGATTTTACAATGGTCGTGGATGGATTATGTCGATGAACCCAACAGAAGGTTCCAAACGAATCAAAAACAGCAGCCTAGTTCAAAGTTCAAACCAAAAGTGGAAGCGAAGCTCCCTTTTTTAAAAACATCACTTTTTAGGGTCCGGCTGTGACCAGATCATACGAGCTAAGAAAATGTTGTCAGTTGATATATATATATATATATATATATATAAGTTGATGATGTAATAATTAATATATAATTATATTATAAAAATAAAAATATTTCGTGTATCCAAACTAACCAAATTAGTGTTATGTTAGAACATAGAGAATAAGCTAATCAGAAAAATTGCCAAATAGGAAATTGTTAAAATTGAGAAAGGTGTAAATGGAAATTATAAAATGATAATTACTTAAAATTGACAAAGAGGCCAAATAATAGTTACCAAATTGAATAATGTTGATTTGACAGGTAACAAATAAATAATGTCAACCTATTGTCTTTATTACACGTAACAACTTTAATATAGTAATATATATTTATAATATTAACAGCTATATAACTTGACGTTGACGACGGATAGAGTAGGTCTTTTGTGATACGATCTCATGAATTTTTATATGTGAAGCACTCTTAGCATAAAAAGTAATATTTTTCATGGATGACCCAAATAAGAGATCTGTCTCACAAAATACGACCCGTGAGACTATCTCACGAAAATTTTTGTCTGACGGGTGATGAGATATATCTATTGGGACACTATCAAAAAATGAAAAAAAAAAACGAGAGTTTCAATATAAAAATGATCTTTTATCAATATGTATTAGGTTTGTTGATTTTTTAATAAACTCTACATTTATTATTAAATATCCACAATTGAAATTTCTCCTGTGACAACACCAAATATTAACCATCATACATTTTTTAAAAGATAAGGATAAAAAAAAGAGCAGAAAAAACTACGACAACGTAAGTATAAATTTTAACAAAGATATTAGTAATTTATTTAACTAAATACAGGACTATAATTGATTTAATGAAATGTGACATACAAAATGTATAAAGTATGTCTCTTGTGAAACGGTTTCACGAATCTTCATCTGTGAGACGTGTCAACCCTACCGATATTCACAATAAAAAGTAATACTCTTAGCATAAAAAGTAATATTTTTTCATGGATGACTCAAATAAAAGATCCGTCTCACAAAATACGACCCGTGAGACCGTCTCACGTAAAAAAATTTTCAAATGTATATACGAGACTAAAATTGACGTTTTTTATCTGTTGCAAATGGTGTAAATGTAAATAAAACCCATTAGAAAAAGAGCGATAGTGGAGGGAGTGTAGTTAGTGAGTGCGACGAAGGGAAAAAGTTGGATCAGAAGTGGAGTGAGTAGATTCCACGTCACTACTTCCATTAATATCTTAGAAGTTCGCAAAGAATATAAATAATATCTTCACTCCACTTTTAAGGATTTGCTGACTCGATTTTATATCTATACAACTAATCAGACAACGACTCTGCCCCGACACACGACGCCCGTTGTTTTACAAAATCTTATACAACATATTTTTAAAAATAATAAATTGAAATGTATAAAATATTTTACATAAATTTTTGTTAAATATTTTAACACGTTTATTTCTCTTATTCTTTATCCAAATTTTTATTTATTTTTTTAGGACTAAAGGAGAAGTAGTTCGCCGTATATTCAAAAGGTTGGGAAAAAATGACAACCCCCGTGTGTGTTCCAACTAACGGGGTTCTTGCCTTTTTTAAAAAGATAAACACGATCTCCTTTGAAAATGAATGTGTGGCTCTTCTCTTACAAAGCATTTCTTGAGAACAAGCATCTAGTCAAGTAAAATATCTGAGCATAACACTATGGAGAGTGTGAATTGTTGCATGGGATTCGTTTTAAGGGCCGATCATAGGTTTTTCAGCTATGGTTTAGTTCGATTTTAGATAAATTCGAACAAAACCGTATTTTATAGAATTTACGAAATTTAAAACCAAATCAAACCATTAAATTTGGTCTGGTTCGGAGGGCCAATTTTACGTTTTGTGCTTTACAGTGAATTGATGCGTGTGATATTGTTATTTGGGAAAAGTAGTAATTGAAACTTGATATAAATTGAGTGAACAATTTATTTGTAAGTAAAAATAATATATCAGAATGCTTATGCAAATTACATGATTTTTCAACTCGCGGAAAAATCTAATTTTTTTAAGTTTGTAGTTGAGTTTAATTAGGCGGAAATCTATCTGCAATAAATAAATTATCAATGTAATTGAAATGTTAAAAGGCTCTCTGATAATAAAGTTCAAACTAAAATTCAAATAAAAATTTTGTATGTATATCCAAGAAAAATCACATTAAATTAACAAAATTTATGACATGATTTTCTATATTAATGTAACCGGTTTGATTTGATTACCTTTTTTTATCGAAAACTTGAACCAAACTAATTTTTACGGTTTGATTAATTTTAAAAACAATTCAGACTATAATTTCCTGAAACTCGATCCATAATTGGTTTCGTTTTACAGTTTGATTTGATTTGATTTGGTTCAATTTCTGAACACCACTAAATCCAATAGCTCTAAAGAGATGCCACAAGTGTCAGTAGCATAGTTCTTCGCAGCAAATAGACGAGGGAAAAAAAGGAAATTTTAAAAAAAATCAAAGGTACACATTTTTGTACACATACAGGATGATTTTACTTGGAATCGATTCAGAAAAAGTTGTCAAGCAGCTGAAAAAAGAAGAAATGCCTTGTTCTTCCATTATAATTTGATCTCTACATGTATGAACATCTTGAATAGAATTTGGGAAGTCAGAATCAACCATATCTACATGAAACAAAAATTAAGAAATGTTCTTTCCTAAACAAATAGTTGGTGAGGTGACGGATTCTGAATCCGTGACACACTGTCCCGGATTCAGATGTCACGGATTCAGAATCCGGTACAGTCTGTCACGGATTCAAAAAAATCCGTGACACAATTATTTTTTTTTTAAAAAAATTATGAATCCGGAGTTTGGTCTAGCCCTAATAAAAATTCAAGTATTATGCAGCTCTACATATCTTTTAATTACATTTACTATGTCGAGTATTTCGAAGTCTGTTAGGCCCCTTGATTGAATTTATTATTATCATTATTATTGCCTAGTTGTTGGAACTGTGTGTTAAACTGATAACCGCTATTGGGAAAAGATTGATTCAATTCAAAAAATCAGTGTAATGTTCTGTACATGGATTTATAATACGAGGGAGAAAAGGTGTTCCCAAAGCTAAATACGTAAAACTAAAACAGCGATACACCAACTTGGGCTGGACACCAACTTTAGTATATGGGCTGCCCAACATATATTAATTCAGCCCATATACTAACAACCCCCCTTCAAGCTTGGAATAAGTTGTGGACACCAAGCTTGGATAAGAGAAAATGATGTTGATCAGCACTTAAGCCTTTGGTGAAGATATCCGCGAGTTGCTGCGAAGAGGCAGTATATGCTGTCTTGAAGCACCCATCTTTGATCTTGTCGCGGATGAGGTGACAATCGATGTCAATATGCTTGGTGCGTTCATGGAACATACGATTAGCGGCAATGTGTAGAGCATCATTGTTATCACAGTATAATACAGTAGGACTAGTGAACAGCACCCCCATATCAGATAGCAAACCTTGGATCCAAATAATCTCACATGAGGTAGTGGCCATGGCTCTATATTCTGCCTCAGCTGAGGATCTGGAAACGACACTTTGTTTCTTTGTACGCCATGACACCAGGGAATCGCCCAATTTAATGCAAAAGCCAGTAAGTGAACGGCGAGACATGGGACAAGATGCCCAATCCGAGTCACAATAGGCAGATAAGTGTAATGAACTGTTAGCGGACAAAAGAATGCCCATACCAGGAGTGCCTTTGAGATACTTGACAACGCGGATGGCAGCGTCCATATGAGATCGTTTGGGGGCATGCATAAATTGACTCAACCGTTGAACAGCATAGTAGATGTCGGGCCTGGTAATGGTCAGATAAATCAATCTGCCAACTAAGTGCTTATAGGCGTCGGGATCATCAAGCATGTCATCCGAGGCATTGATTGATTGAGAAGTGAACAAAAGATCAAACTCATGAGAAGTAAGTTTGAGATGTTGTTCAGTAGGGGTATCAAATGATTTAGCTTCCAGAATTCCAGCTGCAGCAATAAGATCCAAGGCATACTTACGCTGATTTAAAAATATCCCAGCGGTTGAGCGTGCTATTTCGATGCCCAAGAAATATTTCAAAGGTTCAAGGTCCCGAAGCTCAAGCTTAGAATGTAAAAAAGTCTTCAAAGTATTAATGGCATCTATGCTACTACCCGTAATGACGATGTCATCAATGTAAACCACTAGAAGAGTGGTGGCATGATCATCATGATGGATGAATAAGGAATGATCATGGTGTGATTGTGCAAAACCAGCTTCGATCATTACAGCAGCGAATTTTTGATTCCATTGGCGGGAGGCCTGCTTCAATCCATAGAGTGACTTGCGCAGACGGCATACCTGGTTCTTCCCTTGAACATGATAGCCAGGGGGAAGGTGCATAAAAATCTCTTCATCCAAATCACCTTGAAGAAAAGCATTGGCAACATCCATTTGAAACAAATTCCAACCACGGATGGCAGCTGTACTCAACAAACAACGGATGGTAGTGATCTTAGCCGTAGGAGAGAATGTGTCATGAAAGTCAAGTCCCGCTTGTTGTGTATAGCCCTTAGCAACAAGACGCGCTTTAAACTTATCAACTTTCCCATTAGGTAAAAATTTCAGTTTGTATACCCATCGACACCCAATAGCCTTGGCATAAGGAGGTAAATCAACGACATCCAATGTATGGTTATAGTCAAGAGCTGTGAATTCTAAATCCATTGCATGCTTCCACCTAGGATCTGAGATTGCCTCGTGATAAGAACGTGGCTCAGTGATAGAAGAAATTTCTGTGAGAAAACTTTGATAGGATGAAGAAAATCGAGAGTAATTGATATGGTTGGAAATGGGGTATGTACAGGAAGTGGTGGGGACTTGAGACAAAGTAGGACAAGAAAAATCCTTTGTCCAGCTTGGTGGTTTAGTAAACCGTGATGATCTTCGTAAGGGAGGAAAAGATGTATCAGCTGGGACGGTAATATTAGACAAGTTAAGGTCTTCCAGTGGAGAGCATTCAATAATCGGACTGGACTCAGGGAAAATGGAGCCGGGCTGAAAAGTTGTGGCAAATGGAAAACAAGATTCATGAAACACAACATCTCTGGAAATAAAGAATCTTTTGGTGTCAAGGTCCATAACCTTGTATCCCTTTTGAAGAACAGAATATCCTAAGAATACGCAAGCCTTTGCTCGAGGTGAGAATTTGTGATTGACAGGTAGAGACGTCGCATAACATAGGCAACCAAATACTCTTAAGAAATCATAGGAAGGAGGCTTGCTAAAAATGACTTCAAAAGGAGTTTTGTTGGCAATAAGTGGGCTGGGAGTGCGGTTTATAAGATACACCGCAGTGAGAACACAATCTCCCCAGAAACGAAGAGGAATGGATGATTGGAAAAATAAAGCTCGGGCTAAATCGAGTATATGACGATGCTTTCTTTCAACCACCCTATTTTGTTGAGGAGTATATGGACATGAGCTTTGGTGCACAATCCCAAGTGACATAAACAATGAACCACATTCATGCTTAAAGAAATCAGAAGCATTATCCGTACGAATTGTTTTGATTTTGGAAGAAAATTGTGTGGTAACCATAGCAATAAACTGGCTTAAGACCCGAAGAATGTCCATCTTAGATTGCATAAGATAAATCCATGTTCCTCGAGAAAAATCATCCACAATTGTGAGGAAATATTTTTCTCCATTATAGGTTGGTGTTCTAAAAGGACCCCAAATGTCCATATGGACTAATTCGAACAAACCAAACGATTTAGACAAACTAGTCTTAGGAAAACTTAACCGTGTTTGTTTCGACTTTGGACAAATCCCACAGTGAGACAAATCTAATCGCTTCGACAAAAAAGGTAACAAATGCATTCTAGATAAAGACATGTGTCCTAGTCTTTGATGCCACAAATCATGACTTACAGAAGTACAAGAAATGAAGGTGTTACACTGTGGTGTATTACGGTGGATGAAGGAAGGCTGGGACAATGCTGTAGATAAGTAATAAAGTCCATGGCTCTCCTTACCAGTCCAAATTATCTTCCCACTTGTGCGGTCCTGAAATGTGCAACAATGGGGATAAAATGTGACACAATAGTTATAGGATTTAGTAAACTTGGAAACGGAGAGGAGGTTGTATCGAAAGTTAGGAACAAATAGCACGTCATGGATAAAAAAGTTTTCTGAAATAGCCACAGATCCTTTATCACTAACGAGGAGTTGATCACCATTTGGTAACCTCACGGAACTAGGAGAAGCACACAAAGACTTAACACCATGTAAGAGGGAATAATTACCAGTCATATGCTCATTAGCTCCTGTATCGATGATCCAATCTGCTTGAGTTTCCTCATTGACATGCCCGGCCATGTTAGCAATATTGGTGCTCAATGATGACAGATTATTTGCAGCATTAGAGTTTGAAGAATTCATGCTGGTACTGCCCAGTAACTTCAGTATTTCAGCATATTGAGCTGGTGTAAAAGCTGGTGTAAAATTAGATTTAGCCTCTGCAGTGGCTTGTGGTGGTGATTCATTATCATTTCCAGTAGCATTGTGAGCCATGGCACCAACTTTGGGCCTATCGAAATCTCTATTAAGACGCTTAAAATTTTCTTTCCCTTGCTGTGGTTTATGTAACCTGTGTCCTGGTGGATATCCTACCAATTTGAAGCAATTGGCTTTAACATGACCATTCCATCCACAGTGTTCACATGTGAGCACATCTCTCCTTCACTCATCACCCCGCCCCTGTCTTGAGTAGAAAACGGCAGCAGGGTGTTCAATTGAAGATAGCAAGCGATGAGATTCTTCTTGAGACAGCAAGGAAAAAGCATGGCCAACTGTTGGTAGAGGCACCATCATCAAAATTTGGCTTCGAACATGTATATAACTATCATTAAGCCCCATCAAAAATTGCAATAAACGTTGTTGTTGATCATGCTCAACGTACTGTCGTGCTGCAGCGCATTCACGTGATGGTAAGGTCACCAAAGAGCTATACTCATCCCACAGCTGTTTCAACTTACAAAAATACACCGAGATGGTGTTATTTCCTTGAGTCAATCGTCCAAGTTCTCGATGAAGAGAAAAGATCCTGGAGCCATTAATTTTGTCGAATTGTTCTTTTAAATCAGACCAAACCACAGAAGCATCACTGGAGTACACAATTCCACCAAATATATCTTTTGAAACCGAATTCATGATCCATGACAACACCAATGCATTACATCTTTCCCACTGATGTAATGTAACATGCCCGATAGCTGGACGTTTACAAGTACCATCGATAAATGCTATCTTATTTTTAGCTCGGAGTGCTATCAGCATAGCGCGACTCCATATGCTATAATTTTCTACCCCTGTTAATTGCTCAGTAACAATAGTCATACCTGGAGCATCCGACGGGTGCAAGAACAATGGATCATTGAAATTCGTGTTGTTCGCCATGAACACAGCTGAACGGAGGAAAGAAAATCACTCGAATTTACAAAGAGAAGAGGAAATACTCATCGACCTCAACCGATTGAGCACAAATTCAGCTGTGAACTTGAACTACGGACGGGGAATCTTCGGTGAGGATCACGACCAGAATTCCCGACCTGGCTCTGATACCATGTTAAACTGCTAACCGCTATTGGGAAAAGATTGATTCAATTCAAAAAATCAGTGTAATGTTCTGTACATGGATTTATAATACGAGGGAGAAAACGTGTTCCCAAAGCTAAATACGTAAAACTAAAACAGCGATACACCAACTTGGGCTGGACACCAACTTTAGTATATGGGCTGCCCAACATATATTAATTCAGCCCATATACTAACACTGTGGAAGGTGGGAAGGCCCCGACAAAAATAAAGACTGATTTGAAGAAGCCCATTGTTAATCTTGCTTGTCATCCTCGCCTTCCAGCTTTGGTAAGATTTTTAAATTAAGATGATATTTAGACGTATAAAATTGCTTTGTTAGTTCTGGTACCTATGATATAGTTCCTAGAATTTATGGAGCTTATTCTTCTCTGCGCATGTACCAGTACGTGGCTTATCGAGACGGTTTGATTCGAGCTTACAATATCCATACATATGCTTTTTGGAATTACTGAGACTCGGCGCAATTCCCTCAAATTCTGTTATGCGACAGAAAACTATCAAATCAAATTAAGAATTCCGTTAAGCACACGATCGACGCAATGTATAAGGGAAAGAGAATCACTGAATTTTTATAACAAAAAAAAAAAGACACGGACCGAAGAAAAAAAACTGCTCAAGAAGAATGCCGAAACCGAAAAGTTGAGCTGAAGGATAGGATGAATTCGCCAAATACTCGGTGCAATTTATAGGCATGAAATTGTGTCACACATTCAAATGAATATGTGACGCGTTCCGGTTAGAATGGCAGAAAATCCGTGCCATAGCGACGGTTTTTGGTTAAACCGTCGCCGATTTCTCTTTTTTTTAAAAAAAAATTTAAAATCGTATTCTTAGAATCCGTGTCAGTCTGTCCCGGATTCTGACCGGGACAGTGAATCCGGAACTTCAAACTCCGGATTGTCATATTTTCATAATGTTTTAGAATCTGTTATATTTTAATAAATAAGTTTTAAAAATATATTATTTTTAAAATAAACCCAGAAATATGGCTCTGTCCATGCTGAAATTTTAAACTCTATAATTTTTTTAATATTTTAATTTTATCTACATGGTTAATATCTTATTATTCCAAAATTATACAAAATTTACATATATATATATTTTTTTAAAAAAAAAATAGGGTCAGCCCGGGTAAACAAGCATGTGTCTTTGCCCCTGCCCAGTGGAAGAGTCACACTGAATATGGTTACACACAAACTTATGGACTTCGACCTCGGTAGCTGAATCATTATCAACTTCTTAGATTGAATGCTTTTGGATTGATTGGGTTCGACTCGATTATGCAAGAATATTCCAACTCGTTTTTTTTTTTTTTTGGGGTCCCGAATCGATTCCAAAAGCAAATTTATGCCATACTTTGGAATGAGTTGTAATGCTAGATCAAATAAAATAATGTCTTTGTACCATATAAATGTTTGTCTTCGAAGTTAGCTAGATAGTCCGATTCAAAAGAAAGAAAGAGAGAACAAATATCACCATTGAAAAATAATAAACTCGGTAAAAAAAAGTCCCCCTCGGGCTGTGATTGATGGCCTATGCATTGAGCATTAAATTATAATAATCGAAATGAATGTGAGTAGTAAAGACATGGGCCACAATCTCTTTTTGCAACAAAAAATATAAACTTAGTTCAAAATGGATAGAGCCAAATAATTTGAGCGGACATATAAGATAAAGGAGCCCTAAGGAATTCAAAAATAATTTGAATAAATCAAACTGCGTGCAGGTAAACAGAAGGTCATGGAATGAATGATGGAAGAATAGAAAAACCACCCAGACCATATTGAAGAAGGAAAACAACGACAGAAGCAAAAAACACAACTGAACTCAAAAACCAATTTCGGCAAAATCTCTAGTTTTCATCTTGAATCAATTAAACTTTTTAGTCTAATTCCAAATATTTGACGTATTTTCCATTCCAGATTTCAGCTCGTTTATCTTAACTTTCATAACCATTGATTCCTAGTGATTTATGAAAATAAAATCACTTTGGAAGTTCGTTTTCTACAATTCCCAATATCGTTTCAATCAATTTTCTTTTATTTTTATACATATTAGTTTGAACTAATTTCGAATTTAAGATTCATTTTATTTAAATAATTTAAAGTTAGAATATAAAAGTTACATTTTTATTATTTTTTAAATTCAAATTCATGTTTATAGCATCTCACATTGTCCGTATTCTGCAAACAGTTTCCTTTCACATTCGGGTTTTTTTTTTTTAAAATAATATACTTTTAAAACTTATATATTAAAATATTACAAATTTTAAAACTCTGTGAAAGTATGACAATCCGGAGTTTAGTTTGAAACTCCGGATTCACCGATTTTTTTGAATCCGTGACCTCACCAACTATTTGGCGAATTCATCAATCCTTCGGCTCTAGTTTTCGGCATCGCAACTCTTTTTTTTCTTCGTTCCGTGGAATTTTTTTGTTAGTTATAAAGAATCTGTGATTCTCCTCCCCTTATAAATTGCATCGATATTGTGATTATCTGAATTCCTAATTTGATTTGATAGTTTTCTGTTGAATATCAGAATTTTAGATAATTGCGCCGAGTCTCATTAATTTAGAATTTGATTTGGGAGAATTATGTTGAGTATCAGAATTTGGGAGAATTGTGCAGAGTCTAAGTTGAATCTCTTTTTTTCTTTCTATATTGAATTGTTTTTTGTATATTATTTCTGATAATGTTTGTAATTTATTGCAGATCTTAAATTCCGTAGCTGATTTATTTACAAATTCCGTACAACCACATTTGAAAAGGTAATTTCAATAATTTCTTATATTTTAATTGTATTATTTATGTTGTGTTAATGTAATTATAATTTTTTCGGTTGCATTATACTATTTTGTATAATTTTGTTATATTTTATATTTTTAATATTAATTATGTTGTAGAATTACTAATACGAATATTAATAAGAAAGTAGTAATAAATGAGAGTATGGAGTAAGTTGGGATCTTCGTGTCGGAGAAACGTTGTATAAATTATTGATACACGTGCAGACAGTAAATGTTCAGTACTTTTTCCTACAAAAATATATAAAAAATAATTGCTACAAATTGTATTATTCATATGCAATGTATATTATTTATTACGAGCTATTATTAAAAAGTTTGACTTTCATTTATACAAATTATCAATCAATACATTTTATAACATAAATTTGACCCGACAGCGTATCATGTACAAAAGATTGTGCAAGAAGACGTTAAAACGTGCTTTCCGGTGCAGTGAATGACGGAATATACTAATTTTATAAACGATTTCAATTTACAATATTTTTATAATGATTTTATTAATTTATAATATTTTTTTAAAAAAGCCCTCACATCGTCGCAGAAAAACAGTGATAACACAAAAATTGTATTATTCATATGCAATGTATATTATTTATTACGAGCTATTATTAAAAAGTTTGACTTTCATTTATACAAATTATCAATCAATACATTTTATAACATAAATTTGACCGACAGCGTATCATGTACAAAGATTGTGCAAGAAGACGTTAAAACGTGCTTTCCGATGCAATGAATGACGGAATATACTAATTTTATAAACGTTTTCAATTTACAATATTTTTATAATGATTTTATTAATTTATAATATTTTTTTTAAAAAAGCTCTCACATCGTCGCAGAAAAACAGCGATAACACAAAAATATTTTACATAAATAAGTAAATTAAATATTTTAAAAAGTAAAATATATTGGAAACGTACATTAAAAATTTAAAAAGTGTATTTTAAAAAAACGTGTATTTTAAAAAGTAAATTAAATATTTTTAAACGCAAAAACGTGTATTTTAAAAAGTAAATTAAATATTTTAAATAAATCAGTTACCGGAGTTTAATATCTGCAATAAATTACAAGCATTATCAGAAATAATATACAAAAAACAATTCAATATAGAAAGAAAAAAGAGATTCGACTTAGATTGTGCACAATTCTCCCAAATTCTGATACTCAACATAATTCTCCTAAATCAAATTCTAAATTACCGAGACTCGGCGCAATTATCTAAAATTCTGATATTCGACAGAAAACTATCAAATCGAATTAGGAATTCCGATATTCACACGATCGACGCAATATATAAGGGAAGGAGAATCACAGATTCTTTATAACTAACAAAAAAATTCCACGGAACGAAGAAAAAAAAAAGAGCTACGATGCCGAAAACTAAAGCCGAAGGATTGATGAATTCGCCAAATACTCGGTGCAAATTATAGACAGGTAATTGTGTACGGGGATTCTTTTGAATCCGTGACACAATTATTTTTTTTTTCAAAAAAAATTAAGAATCCGGAGTTTGAAACTCCGGATTGTCATAGTTTCATAAAGTTTTAAAATTTGTAATATTTTAATATATAAGTTTTAAAAGTATATTATTTAAAAAAAAAAAAAAACCCTTCACATTCGTACCTATTTCAATGGTTTTTTATTATTTTAATTTAATTGAATATTTAAAAAAAATTATGAATCCGGAGTTTGAAACTCCGGATTGTCATACTTTCACAAAGTTTTAAAATTTGTAATATTTTAATATATAAGTTCTAAAAGTATATT
Source organism: Primulina tabacum (assembly GCF_025594145.1). Taxonomy (NCBI): domain Eukaryota; kingdom Viridiplantae; phylum Streptophyta; class Magnoliopsida; order Lamiales; family Gesneriaceae; genus Primulina; species Primulina tabacum. The sequence continues at coordinate 7,649,160 of NC_134557.1, forward strand.
ATTTTTAAAAAAAACCCTTCATATTCGTACCTATTTCAGTGGTTTTTTATTATTTTAATTTAATTGAATATTTTAATATAGACCTACATGCCATGTGAAACATTAGGCATGCCAAAATTTGGAGCCTTCATATTTTTGTACTCTGTAATTGATTATTGTGACAATGGGGACCTCCTCCACTTTCCAGCAGAGCCACAATATTTTCTTTTATGTGGTCGCATTCATCCCAAGATTTCTTGGGATTCTTTTTCTACTTGTCACCATCAAATTTCATATTGTATGGTTAACAAATAATATATTTAAAATTTTAATTAATATTTCGAACTAGTAACAAATCCCTCCATCAATTCGATGATAATAACTTGAATTTAATGCATCCAAATAATTCAAGAACTTATAAATTTGGACCACATATTTCAAATACTTCATTTGGTACGTCTGATCGGAATAAATAAATGATTAATAATTAAAGTGATTAAAAAAATGATATATATGAGTAATAGTATGGTGAGATAAATAACATGGTGTTTGGTATAATTTTAAAATGATAGATTAATTTTGTAAATTTTATTGTAATGTCCTAAATGCTAATTAAATATATATTTTTAAAATAATTGGATAGATAATTAAATATTTATAATTATAATTTATATTTATTAAAATTAATTTAAATATATTTATTAGAAATAAATTTGTAAATATGCATTTAGTTTAATAATTAAAATAGAAATAATATTTTGAACGTTAATATTAAATAAACTTTTCGTAATAATTACAATATTATTGTTTTTTTTTAAATAATTATAAATATTCTTAAAATAATTTGATAGATAATTAAATATTTATAATTAAAATAGTGGTAATATTTTGAATATTAATTTTAATGTTAAATAAAGTTCAGTGATATTATAATATTATTATTTTTTAAATAATTATAAATATTCTTAAAATAATTAAATAGATAATTAAATATTTATAATTATAATTTATATTTATTAAAATTAATTTAAATATATTTATTAAAAATATATTTGGAAATATTACGGTAATCATTAACCACAATAAATTAGAATTTAATAAATATTTATTTTCATAAGAGATAAAAGAAGATAAAAATGTAATTTGTGGTGTGTTATAACTTATTCACTTAATTTGTTAGATTAATAATCAAATAATTAATTATAAAATTAGGTCTTAAACCGGGTCAAAATAATTATTAATATATCTTAAAATTTTAACCAAACATTAGATAAGTATGTGATTATTCATTTATACTTATTTAATCACATCAACCAAACAAATCATATCAGTTTTTAGTATTTGTTAACGTTATTTCGAAATAAAGAACATAATTCGAATTAGTAAAAATTTGTGTGAAACGGTCTTACGCATTATATTTTGTGAGACAAAATTTTTTATTTGAGTCATCCATGATAAAAGTGTTGCTTTTTATATTAAGAATATTACTTTTTATTGTGAATATCAGTAAGAATGCCTCTTCTCACAGATAAAAATTTTTGAGACCGTCTCGCAAAATATCTATTCATTCGAATTTTGGTACAGATAAAAATTCTTGAGACCGTCTCACGAAAATCTATTCGTAGGAATTTTGGTACGCAGAAGACACAAGGCCACGTACCCACAAAGAAAAGGATTGCGAGCATATCCTCACGTTGATGAAATATGCCAAAGATATGTACTCGAAATATGTGATTTCCTAAGTTTCAAATTAATTAATGTTGCTAATTTCTTTATTTATAAATCATCAATAATTGCTTTGTTTAAATTATTGTATCATATGTTGATGATGAAATTAAAAATAATATTATGAGAATGTTATATGGTATGCAATGAGTCGGAGATGATTCTGACGTAACATTATTGATCTAGTGTAGAATGTGGTTCGCGATTAAAGAAGTAAAATGTAAACTCTTCTTCCTAAACTATGGTTTAAAATTAGAAATCACATATTCGATACATACGATTACTAATAGTAAAACCAGAAAATAAATCGAGATGGAAAATAAAATAAGCCATATTCCGATCGAGAAAATAAGCAGTGCATTTAAAATCCGACGCAGAAATCAAAGAGAAGACGATAAAACCAAGTAAAAATATGGATATAGAATGCACGAGAACACACGTCTCTCAGTAATCAACGGGCAGTGGCTCGTGAGTGTGGCTGATGAAGAACACCTCGTAAACTATGCCGGCCAGCCCAGCCCCGATCAGAGGACCCACCCAGTAAACCCAATGGTCAACCCAGAACCAGCCGACCAAAGCTGGACCAAATGAAACCGCAGGGTTCATCGAAGCTCCAGTGAACGGCCCGCCGGCGAGGATGTTGGCTCCCACGATGAAACCTATAGCAATGGGTGCGATGATTCCTATTTCACCTTTCTTTGGGTTAACGGCCGTAGCGTAAACGGTGTAAACTAGCGCGAAAGTCATCACTATCTCGAATACTAAACCGCTCCATACGGACACGCCGCTCAAGGAGAATCCGGGGGGCTCCTGGGTTCACAAAAATTGAAAACATGGATATCAAATATATAGAATTCTATAGTTATTGTTAATGCATGAGAAATACTTGGAAGAAGAGTCGTTGTAGTCTAAGCTAGCATACCAAGCCACCAGTTGTGAAGAGTAGGAGAGCGCAAGCGGCGACGGACCCCAGCAGTTGAGCAATGATGTAGAGAATACCGCGGACAAGGGAGATGTTTCCACCAACAAACAATCCAAAAGTGACGGCGGGGTTGACGTGGCCTCCTGAGATGTTAGCGGAAATCGAAACCGCCACGAACAGGGCGAAACCGTGGGCTATCGCGGCAGATATGAGTCCTGGAGGGGAGGCGGAGCCGCCACCAGTAAGCTTGTTATACGCAATGCCTGAACCAGAGCCAGCAAACACGAAGATGAGTGTGCTGAAGAACTCTGCTAGAGCAGCCTTCACGGCGCCAGGTTTCTGGAACTCATCACGTTGCCCAACGGCTAGACGGCGAAGAGGGACGTTGAAGTACTCGTTCGGACGCGGCATGGTCGGAAAATCTTGAAATGGGGGCGGTGTAGGGTGTCACAGTTTGAAAATGGTGTAATGAGAGTGGAGATGCACCGCAGTACTTATAATGGAAAATTCTTAGTGGGTAACCGGATTAGCCAGTTGTAGGTTTGTGGTTTGTTGTACAATAATTGCCATAATAATGTAAAACAAAGATATACCTTTCTCTATTAACAAATTTAGATTTTATCTTTAAATATATTATACGGTTGGAGCTTTTGTATATACACTAATGGTTTTAAAATGTAATATTAGGTTTTTTATGAGATGATCTTACGGATTTTTATCTGTGCAGACAGGTCAATTCTACCGAAATTTACAATAAAAAGTAATACTCGTAGCATGAAAAGTAATATTTTTTCATGGATAATCCAAATAAGAAATATATTTCACAAAATACGACCCGTGAGACCATCTCACATAAGCTTTTGCCAAAATGTAGATTCCAAATTTAATTTATTTGAATTTTGACTCTTGAAATCCGGAAAATAGAAACTATGTGCATGAGAGAATTTTACAAACATTTGTTCTTTCAAGTATTATTATTAGATGGAAAGTTTATCAATTTACTAGCAGTAACGATGCAATTTTAAATTTTTTAACTAGTATAACATTTTAATTATCATGTCGAATATTATTTTAGTAGAAAAAATTATTGTATTTCAACAATCTTATTCATAATAATTGTAATCGTTGCAATTTATGATAATAAAACATGTAGTTTTGAATTTTATATTAATTGTAGGATCAAACACTTGCAACTTATCAAAATGTATAGTTGATAGTACGAGATAACTCTTCATCTTCTTAACTGTATCATAGCTCAAGCAGTTATTATCAAGCATTTTATATGAAAAACAGTTATTATACCTCAATTATCGTATGTGTTATTTATTTAATTGTAATTATTTTAAAGTCAATTATTGATCAAAATATTGATTAAATAAAACATTGGAAATAAAATAGATGTTTGGAGGAAGAGATCATTATTGTCACTCAAAAAATCTCTCTGTGTCAGATTCATCCAAATGAGTCGACTAGCCCGTGAGTCGTGACCGTACTGGATATGGGCCACGTCATGTTCTATATGTGATTTTACTGTGTTGTCCCTTTACACAAAAAAAGGACTGGAAAATTTTGGTTTATTTTTTTAAATATTTATTTGGATTCGTTTCAAAATATTATTATATTTTGTTTTTTTCTTGTTGATTTTTTAACCTTATTTTCTTACATTTTAAAACAAAATTATATGTAAAATTTAATGGTGGTTTTTTTTTATATTTTTTCTTATTTGGAACTTAAACTTTTGTGTAGTAATTGAAATGCTAATAATGCGCTTCTTTTAAAATTTTAGAATACATAGTATGTTAAAAAATAATTATTATTATAATTGTGAGACGTGGAATTGAGTTTCTGAAAATTAAAAGAAAGTGCAGTATTAATGTTGTTTTTATTTGTTTGTATTGGATTCAAAACAACAAAATCATGCCTGTGTTCAATTTGTTTTATTTTGAAAGTGTCCAGATTTATGTTTAACATAAATGGTAAAAAATTGTGTATATTAAATATGAATGTTGTCTTAAAAGTTGTAACATCTTGTGATAACACGCAACATAATAATATATCACACAAAAAAATAACTTAAACAAAATAATATAGAGATCATTATGCATAAGTATAAATACTTACGCGATCATGACAATATAATCACCATAAAAACAACTTGATTTTATAAAAACCAACATTAGTGATTTTATGAAAACCATCTTCCTTAAAATGTTAAAGAATCAAATTGTATCATAAAACAAATAATCAGATCAAAAATTATTCAAGGATCGCAAAAAGTGTGCCGAAAACTGGAACAACAAAAACACGATCTTCAATAAACAATTTCACAAGTGTTGTCTTCAGATGTCTCCAACAATCACGGCAACACATTGTAGCAGCAACGACGATCTTCAAATTTGCTACGCTCTGAGACTTAATCATTCTCTCTGGTAATATTTTTAGTCGTGCAAAAAAATTTTCACAGCCACTACATTATCTTGTTTAATAGACCCACTTTCTCTTAGAGTTTATCTAAAAAAAAGTCCTACAAAATATGAAAAACAAGAGTTTTATAAGAAAAAACTTTTAAACAATCAGATCGTATTATGAAAATTTTTGCATAAACATCAAAGATCTAGAAATGTAAAACCCTTAATTGATTATATCACACAATTTTATTAATAGTGAAAAAATATTTAAGGAAAATATTATTTTAAGGAATAAATTATATCTTGGAAACCAATACTTATTTTTCCTTTCAGAAAGTTATATCTACGGGTGTCGGTTTTGTTTTAATCAAACAAGAAGTATATATTGGTGTTTAGTTTTATACATAAACTAATGTAACATGGTCTCTATTAGTCAATTTTGTAAGATAAATCTCCAATTTAACCCAATTTATGAAAAATTATTATTTTTCTGTTAAAAAAACTTATTTTTCACTTTAAGTATGAGATTGACTCATCTCACAAAAAATATTTTCGTGATACCGTCTAAAAAAAACATACTCATCATAAAATGTTTGGTTCCGTTGCATTTTCATGAATATTTAATGGAGTGAGTATCAAATATTTGTTTCGAATTTAAAAAAATGTGTGTGAGTATCGAATTTTAAATTTGTGTAATTTTTCAAAGCTTGTATTTTGTTGTGACAATTTCAATTTTCGCTTTCTTGGTTTTTTTCCACAAACCTAATAGGTTTGCATGAAATTTTGCAGAAACAGAACTACGATTTTTTTTATTCAAAAACCATGTAATAAATTAATTCATTTAGGTAATGACATTATGCGAATTCAAAAAATATTCGGGAAAAAATAAGTGGAAGATATCATGGTCAATGAATTTTTTTTATTATTAAAAAAAATGAATGAATGAGCTGTCTCACCAATTATCGGAAGAGTGATATTGGATTGAGCTTTAGTGAAGGATGGAGATGTCCCTTGGATGAACCGACTTTTTAAGATAAAGTCCTCAATCACTTCATATTTCTTTGTCTTCTTCGTATATTGATAATAAATGATACTATCTGTATCTCTGAATTGTTGTGACACATGAAAGATGTCGATTCAGATGAGTTGGATCGGATTGAGCAGTAATATTATTTAAAAATTGCTCAACTTGAACTCGAGCCAACCGAAAACTTTCAACTCAAACCTAAATATGAATCAATTCGATCAACCCGATTTTGATTTTTTTTTAAAGAAACTTAAATAAAATTTTAAAAAAATTATTTTAAGTTAAACACATAATAACAAAATCTGTATCATATATATGATTTAAATTTGAAAGTCTAATTGTAGAAAAATAAAATATATTTACTAAATTAAATAGACAATTGTTTAAAAAATAAAAAATGTCCAAAGTAAATATTAAAATTATAAAAATTTATAATATAAAAATACAATAAATATTTTTTCAGACATACAATATATAAAAATGTAGGCAATATTTGTTAATTATATATTTTAAAAGATATTTAAATTTTCGGGTTAACTAAACCCAACACAACCCGATCATTTTTTTTCGGGCGGGTCCAACTCGATATGACCGGAACCCAAAAATCGTAAACCCAAACATGATTTTTTTCGGGTTGAATCGTGTCGAGTTGGTGGATCGTGTTTGATTTTGACATCCATATTGCACATGAATATATCATTCTACATCAAAATTTCAAATTTGAGCTAATTTTTATAATTAAATTTCCTTCTTCACTAAATGAAAACTGTTATTGTGTTGTGCTCGATCGGATCTAATCAGATTGAACTGACCGGTTCGGCTGAGAATCGACCACGAGTCCCGTTCGAACCAAGATAAATTACCGTTTTTACTATTAAATCAATAAAAAATCGGTCGTGAAGCGGTTAAAAACCGCTCGACTTGGTTCACTTTTGTTTTTATTTATTTTTTAAGAATTTTGTTATTTTTGTATATGTTTTTTTTTTAAAAATTATTTATTATATTTAAATTTTTATTTTATTTGTGTTAGAGCTTATTTTGATTTATTTTTTGTCTACAAAATATGATATAATTATATTTGATTATACATGTATTATTTAGAATTTAAAATTTATTATTATTAATATTATTATATATTTAATATTTTTAGAATTTTAAAAATATTATTATTTTATATGATATAAATATTTTTCGATACAATCAATCCGTTAGAACTATTTTTTTTTAAGATAGATCGATTCAATTAAAATATGGTTATGAAAACGTTGTTACATTGATGCTCAAATATTTTATGGTTTAAAAAAGATCAGAGTTGTATCATCACTACTAGCTATAGTTTTTGATAAAATGACAAACACTTGATCTTACAACATATTAACAGAGTCAATGTCCATGTTCGATTCTCATTCATTGCAAGAAGTGCAATATCGGGAAGATCATTTTTGGTACAATTATTATATCTGCTGGTTAGGAAAATCGAAACGTGATACTTGAGCTGATGTACAACTGAAAAAACTAGAGTTATATCATCACCATCAGTTATAACTTTTGATAAAATAGCAAACATTCAATAGTATAATATTTAACCAAATTTGTAGTAATTATTTCATATCAAATTCACTTCGACCTATGCATTTGTTGAACTCAATTTTAATTTCCATCACTAGACAAAAGTACGGGTATGTTTTATATGGACAAACAAACGCTTTTAGATTTTATTTTTATTTATCAGATATTTTTCAAATAAGAAATCAGATTTACAAATTACAATCTCATTTTGATTTTCCTCCTGAAGTAGTTGTATTTGCAATCCATACTGATAAAATATCATAGCATACAATTTTGAGTAGATATCTTGTGAGACGATCTCACGAATCTTTATCTGTGAGACGGGTCAACCCTACCGATATCACACAATAAAAAGTAATACTCTTAGCATAAAAAACAATATATTTTCATGAATGATCCAAATAAGAGATCCGTCTCACATAAATCGTTGTATACAATTTTCATATATATACTGTACACAACGTTTTTTTTAGACAAATTTGACTTCGCACAGCAGTTTAGAATCTTTGTTCCAATCAGAAGGCAAATCATTGAAACCTTGGTTTATAAATAATATAATAATAAAAACCCACGCTTTAGTTAATGTATATTAACTTTTTATATTTCCACGTGACCTATCCATTTTATACTTTATAATAAATTAAATAGATTGAACAATATGAATTAAAATTCCTCTTTTCTCAAAAAAAATAAGAATAAAAAATCATTAAACTGGGAGATACTTGGAATCTTCCACAAACCATTTACACCGAGAAAACACATGTTTGGTACGTTTTGTAGCAGATGTAGTTAATCAGGTGTCTGCAATTTGTAACTTGTAACATAATTATTCCCTGTTTCAATCAATATTATAAATAACGTAAAACCAAATCTCTAACAACATGTAAAATACGGTTGTCCCAAATCTAAGTTTGTGTCCAAAAATTCGAATTTATTTTTACATTCGAGGTTCATGACATTTTCCATCGACCTTATATATAAGAATGAATAAGAATAATTGAATGCAATCTTGTATATTGAAAGACTAGAATCGCCTTAATCCGGAAAGATGGTAAAAATTGATCGGCTGTACGTTAAGTCGAGTCGCAATTACACATTTTCTTGAATATACAACCAAAAAGTAACAGAGAAGAAAAAATGACAGAAATTGGAGAAGTTAAAAGGGCAAAAAGCATTGATGGTGTACATGTGAATGTCTATATCTCCAGCCTGGCCTTTGTCGCCTAACTTAATCATTCGGACAGTGATTAAAGTAGTCAAATCCAAGAGTAGAACTCGGTTTTCATTTGAATTGGTGGGTTAAGTTTCACTTCTCTTTCTAATTGTTATAGTGTTGGGTTCATATTTCAAAATTCCAATTTCCTCACAATATTTGCACCTTTGCCATATCGTCTTCCTACCAACTACTGCTAAATCCTTCCATGTTTGATACTCCAATTCAAATATTTGGTTATTGATTACAATTAACTACATCCCATTGTATGTAATATATATACGATACTACACAATAATCCATTCCCCTCGACACTCACTTTCTTGAAATATTGGAGAGTCGACGAGTTGCAGAATCTTAGCGCGACAAGCACACTCATCCTTATAGTCGAGTGAACCATTGAAAAAAAATTCAACAACCAGTCGATGCAAGCAGATTCAGAATTCGTGGATCATATATCAAAGTTTCAAATACAACTCGTCATTTCATAGAAACATTCCAACAGGTTTATTGGGGTACAAAAAAACCTGATTTTAATCTCATGCTGGTACTCACATGAGAGGCAGCACGCGTACAAATTCCAGAGAACATCGATAAAACTAAATATTTTAGGAATACTCAACATGTTAGGTAGCTTAACTATCTGGAATCATAGGAACCGACAGATAGAACTCTGAATCCTCGTTGAGGGCTTAAATTGTCGCTGCTTTTGGACAAACTTTCTCTGGATTGGTTCTTGGGAACACCATTTTAGTTCGGTAAATACCAGCAGCGTTTAGTGATCGAGCAATTTGAACGAGTTCTGAAGATGGCGTGCTGCTTGTCATCATATTGAATTATGATGAACTCCACAAATTCCAGTTCAGCCTTCCCAGCAGCCCAGTAAAGTATCTCGATAACAAAACCTGAAAGTAATGGAGGCTTAACTAGACTCATAAACATTCAGATGAAATGGTCAGGCAGAATAACTGGGGCAAAATTCAAAATAAAAAATAGAATAAGAAACTATGCCTTCTCCACGAACTGTCTACCCATTAAAATTGACCATGTAACAATCTGACAATTGTGATCACAGAAGTCAACCCACAGAAAAAAATCAACGAACAATTATTGCTGCATAAATAACCCAAGGAGCAATAGGTGGTGTGTGCATGGTTATAAATAAGCACCACCACATGGATCCAAGATCTCTAACGCTTCCCACTACATGATCCACAAAATATTCTTTAAATACTTCTGCATCACTAAAAGACGCAAAAGAGCTCAAGTGCATAGTATTAAGTCTGGAACAAGCATAAATTACATCCAGTAAAATGGAGATGGAAATATATATACATGGAGGAGGGAAAGCACCCAGCATTCCCTTTGGGAAAACTCAAGGTTGCGTGATCAGTAAGGGAAAAAATCACTTCTCCAACCCATTCAATAACCTCGTATTTTCATTTGAATAAACACAGCAACCTTATGCATGTGATGACGACTAAGTATCTGTCAGACTCCCTGATAGTTTCCCATTACTAGGTAATGGCTCAAAACTCAATTTCTATGTCATATATACTCCAATGAATGTAATAGTTGTCTTTTAATGACTTAACAATTAGTATATCCCTTTTTTCAAGAAATACCAAGTAAAAAAAGTCAAGGCAGACCGAGCAATGTGTCAACTGGAAAGGTGGAGAAAGATTTCAACTAAATATGAGGCTTCTCAGAATCCAAAATAAATGAATCCATACTCGAATATAAATGGAATATACCATAGGCTCAGGGGAATTCTTCACTGCTGAGGCCTTGACTTGAAACTAGTAACATTCCACGATATAAGCAGAACTCCCACTTCGATTATGTGACTAATCCCAAATCAAGTTTTTTTGGCTGACACAACCAGCAATGTAGTTCCTTTTGTAATCCAGGCTGTGAGTTCTGGTTGATTTTCAGAAGGCTTAAGAGAATGTAAAATTCCATCCTCAAGTTCCAACCCATAAACAAAAGGAAGCCTTAAAGAGAGAAAGCTATCTGGCGGCAAAACCACTGGACAACCCAAGCTAAATTGTAGTTTTTGATCTCGGTCAGGAACAGAAGGAGGTAGACATGACACCTGCGGTTTAGACAAAATTAAAGCATCCAAATTTTTATCACAGGAATCCCCATACTTCCTTGAAGGAGGCCAAATGTTGTCGAAAACAGAACACTTGTACAAAACTAACAAAAATTCAACATATCTAAACCATAAAAAATTTAAATGCACTTCCACAATTCACGATAAAAGCAAAATACTACTCAACAGTCACTTTGTGAGAAATAAAGAGGGTAAGAACATTTAACAAAGTTATCAAATTACGAATAAAAAATCACACATTTCCACCAATAAAGACACATCTAGATTTCAGAACGGTATGATTCATTCTGAGAGATCAGGCAGTAGAAGGTTAATCTTGTTACTGTCATCTAACTGCGAAAAAGGGAAGTAAAATCAGATGAAAACAAGAGGTCACCTTAATTTTATACGGACTCCCAGAAAAGGCTTCTATTGATTAGGTTATGAATGAAACATGAAAAAGTTTCCCAAGTGAAATTTTTGGAGATGCTAATAAAGATAGTCATGAAATACAAGTATTTCCTCATTGTACCCAGCTACATTAAAAAAAGAAGAAGATTTATTTTGGCCAAAATATCAATGAAATTCAACATCTAATGCTTTTACCTTCTTGATTTTCACTTTACTAGCTTACTTCACTAATATAAACGAGTGCATAGAGTCACGTAACATTACCAAAAAACATTGGTATTTTGTGCACTATATACAAAACTAATAACAATAAATGGCAATTCATAAACTGACACATACCTCAAATTGTATAATTGGGTTTGCAGCTAAAAGGATAGGAAAGGAAGGTGTCACCTGCACACAAAAAATAATCAGCACATGTTCACGCCAACCACACACATGTATATAATTTTTTTTCATACACAATGGGGGTGGGAGATTTCCTAGCTAACTAAACAACCCATAAAAGTGGGATTTGAACCCAAGATTTCACATTCAGGTTTTATTAGGGAGGAATGCTCAGGACAAAGTTGAAAAATCTAATCACACATTAGAATCCACGAAAAAAATTATGGTAAATTGTTCACAAAAATATTAAGTTCAGAAAAATAATATGGTATTTATGTATTTAAAAAATCAGCAAAATACACACAATTGTTTGTAAAACACTTTCAAAGAGCATAAAACACAAAACATTTGAGATACAAAAAACAAAAAAGAAAGAAAGAAATTGGTAAAGTAGCACAGACATTGACTGTACACAGAAAATTCTTGAAAGATAAGTAGTATGAGAAAATGCTTATTAGTGTAGAGGGTTGAACTTCTCAAAATTATACTCAGCTGTACTTGCTTTGTAATCCATAGAATCTGCTTGTAGTCATCATTTAAAGGACAAAATTACTAGACCCGTAATTATCTCTGAGAGGATAACAACTAGGTAATGATAACACTAAAGAAGCAAAAACACCACCGGTTGGCAAGTCTTTTTAGAAAGGACATGTAAACACTCAAAACGTAGCTCACCATGTGATTACACAGAAAAGGTTATAGTTTTTAATGATTTACAAGTGAGGGTGAAATGAACAGAAAAAGGAAATTTCAGGTGAACCATGTCGCTAATAATTTTAGCTACCACAGCCCCAAGACTTAACTTAACAGAAGAAGGATTCGTACCACGAAAATCCTTTGCAATTGTGAAATTGTGCTAGCAAATTTAATATTTAATGCATCGTTCTGGGTCTCAGAGTCCCTACAATACGGACAGTTCATATAAATAGGCAAACTTCTGTTCATCAAGGAGAAGGCACAACCACCATCTACAGAAGTAGATTGCACTAAAGTATCAAGATTTTTCATCGGTTCAGAAACATTTGTCCCATTGAACTGTTCCTTATGTGGCTTGGTTGATTGCACAGCTTTACCTGTGTATTTGTTTCCATTAGCTACTTGTTCTCGAGGCTTCTCTACGTTTTTGGCCTTACCACCACCACCACCACCACCACTAATTATGCCATTTGTCTGCCGTCGTGTTTTACCATGGTTAACAATTTTACCATGTTTCACATGATCTTGTTTTTGTCCTGATTTTACCACTGAAGATAGGACGGCATTCTCTTCTGGCCCCGTACATGATGAACCAGGCTCAGTAAGATGATCTGGGGTTAGTATAAATCGGTGGCCATGGGGACACTCGTGTTCAAATCCAACATATGCCATAACATGATCCATAGAACTGGAACTTCTAATCTGCCCAACATTGCTTTCAACATGTGAAAAGGAATTACCGTACTCCTGGCCACCAGAAGCAATCCGATTAAAGTTCAGTGTTTTGTCAACTGAATCAATATTTTCAGAAATTGCTGGTTCTACATTATAAAGACTTTCACTAATATTATTCAGATCCCTATATCTAGAATGATGTTTCTTAACAACTTTATCAGCATATGGAATAGGTTGCTTTCTAGGAAAAAGAGGAGGAAATCCAGAGTGAGCAGCAACTGATCCCGAAACGACTTCAGAAAAAGGCTTTTTCATTGTAAAGTTGAACAATCCTCTACCAACAATTGTGTTCCTACTCCCCGAATCCGTCATGTTAGAAGAGAGCCCTATTTGCATTTCTTCTTCACTTTTTACTTGACCAGAACTCAACAGAGACTCAGCACCATCTGATGTCTTAGTCTTTCCATATGTAGCACTTTCAACTTTGATGTTTGTATCTAAGCAAACTTTCTGAAAGTCTTTCAGCACTGAACAATTTGCTTCTATTAAATTCTCATGGAATATAGCCCATCCGAGAAGAAACTTTTGTGTTGCATGAAAGCCACTCTGAAGTAAACCTTTTGAAGGGTCATAATACTTGGCACTTCCAATTCGGACTAAATTCCATGACGAGGGTCGAACGGGTCCTTTAATGCTTTGTTCTGGAAGCAGGATGGCAGGAAGAAACTTGTCGCAATCAGCAAGAAAACTGTAGGCAACATTCGCAGTTTCATAATCAAAGGGATCTGGCCAGAGTCGCCTAGAACGGCCACACGCACATGCATGAAGGTACACAAATCCACTTGAATGAGGCTTGCTTACAACATCTGAAAGAGTTTTTTGATCGTGTCTTTGATGCATACAAGGTTTTCCTGTCAGACTAACAGCATCACATAATTGTCTTCCAGAACTCCAGATAGATGTACAGTCATCTTTCAATTTATCTATATACAGTTGCACAACAGGTCCCTTCACCATCAAGGAGAAGGCGTGCAAGGCCTTCTTTAAATGGTCCTCATGCTGAGAACTTGGATAACAACGAGGTAATTCATCTAAATAAACCTTCTTGGCAACCGGAAAGGCTTTTTGGCACCACATGTTCGAAAACCTAGAGTTCAGTCCAGTAATACTCTCTAGATGAGATACGGCAGATTCTAACGGATCAGATGAACCTGCTTCCTGTTCACGAGTTCGGTTAATCTCAGTTTCATACATGCACAATCGTTTGGCAGAAAGTATTCCATTAAGAATCAGCAGAGAAGAAGACAACCAGATGTCCAAACTAGGGAGCTCAGGAGTATTTACTGTCTTTCCAGAAGCCGCTGCAGCAGCTGCCGCAGCTGCCGCAACAGCAACCATGCCAACACCAGCAGAAGAGCCAGCGTTGGTGCTAGTAACCAAACTGCCTCTCCCTCGTAGGAGCTCACACTGTCTGTAGATGAACTCCTTCAAGGCAAGAATATCATCTTTGTTTGCATACTGTTTATGGTTTTCAAGCAGAAGAGAGTCTGATGTTTCTTTCCCATCTAATACTTCTTCTACCAGGCTGATAGCAAACTCAAGCGATTCACCACTCTGGAATGAACCGAAATCAACAAGTGAAACAGCCTTTGATGCATCAAGGGAAAATAGAGGGGCTGAAGTAAAAATATCCCCCCTCCTTGAACCAGCATGACCGCTTTCAGAACCAGAAAGTGTACGACATTTTTTAATTGAGAAACGAATTTGTGCCTCGAGAGATGATTGCATTTTCTTTCTCAGTCCACCTTCACACTTGTTCACAGGTCGAGTAAGAACAACAACAGAACTAGATCCTTTCATGGGCAGGCTGGGTTTAGCCGAATTGCTCGAACTAGATAAATTTAGTGAGGAGGCTTCTGTAGGCTCTTCCATTTTGCTACCGTGGCTGCTGTGTTGAATATCATCGAAGTCATCAAGAAAAACAAAAAGTACAACCGGGGTACATAGACCAGGTAACAGAGAGGTATAAGAACCTAAACCTGACATTAGTGTGCTTGCTGAAGCATTACGCTTTAGAATACCTCGACTTTTACCAGGGGAGGGATTGTTAATTGAAGTTCTGAAAGCATTCATTGTTGAAGAAGCTGAAGAATGTGACCTAGACATCTCAGGTAGCTCATTTACAAATGGAGCAATTGATTGCTTAGCAGCTTGCAGAAGCCGAAACTTTTTTAACAACTGAGTATCAAAGCGTGACCCCTCTTCAATAAGTACAAGTACGTGACAGACCTGAAATGCTAAGGAAAGATTAAATTACTTAACTAACTTCGAAGATTACAAAGAAAGTATGAAAGAAAAAGTTTGTACTCATTCATTTAATTACATTTATAAAAATGGAGTCCAACGTACAGATTTTTTAATCTAGTGATTAAACTTATATCACACATACTACAAAAACAAGAAAAATAAAAGGGCAAGGAACGAAGTAAAACACATTCTCTTATTAAAGAATTTACAAATGAGGAACGAAGGAAAAAGCATTCTCTTATTAAAGAATTCACAAATGATGAATTAGAAGAGTCAAATCAGAGTAAGGAATTCATGCTTCATACATCCTTGAGAAAAACCGAAAAAAATACCAATTTTGCCCAAAAAAAGGAAAAAACATAGTGCATTCACAATACAAAAAGCATTTAAGAGTTATCTTCCTATCACGAAATCCTGAAACCTAAAATCATTTCACACATTAATAAGATTTCAGGAATACTGGGAGCCGAATTCAATCAGGTAAATCTCAAAGTTATGCAAATTAATTCTTGAATGTTCTCATGGTGCAAGTGAAACATCATTTCAAAATTCATTCAGAAAGAAGCATTCATTTATTTTAAGTATATTTTATAAATCTGAGTGAATAGCAAAACCAAGTGTCTTTCAGCAACAAACATCAATATACTTCTCTTTTCATGTTTAAAACAATATGAAGCTTCATTTCACAAAAGAAAAATCAACATGCAGCATAGCCTGCTTGGACAGAACGAGGGTACCATAAAAATTGGAATTAAAATCCACAAACAGTTGTATGCATTGAATGCAAATATTTCGCAAGCGCAAAAATCCCAGAAATACTTATTTTTTCCGGTTAAAATTGAACTCCGAAGTCTACTTGCATAACTGAATCAAACTCAAAAGTCAAATAAACCAGAACTTAAACTGGACGAACAGTGAATATCGAAATCCATAAGCAAAACTAAACTTACAGAAAACATAAAAAGCAAACCCTGAAGATCCTCGAGCTCATGGTCCTCGAAAACCGAGACCGACGCTGGCCGGTTCTCCCACAATCCTTTCGAAGTCACTGGGAAGCCAGTCGTCGAAAACTGCAAGTACAAAATCCCCTTGTTTTGATAGAAGCTTAATTTCCTGCTTCTCAACCATTTCTCTATCTCCGGGTTGCTATAGTCGCCTTGAAAAGGGAAAGGCCGGTCCAAATTTCCGGAGCCGAAGACGTTGGAGTCAATGATTTTGTTGATCAGATAAGCCACATCCTCGTGGCATTTCCCGACAAACCCTACGACGGTGACGCCATTCTGAGGGGAAGTAGACGATGGTTCAGGCGGAGTGAGAGATGGCTGTGCCTGTGGGTAAGGTGGGAGGGGTGGTGTGGAGGCGGGACGGACAAGAACCCGCATAGAGGGGAAACGGGTGTCCATTGAAACACGCACTGTTGCAGGTTTGGAGGTTCTATGGGCTTCTCCGGAGAATTCCGGGCCACTGGGGCTCCATATCCGAAAAGGTTTTGACCCGCTAAACCTAGCTTTGGTTAATCGGGTGAAGACATTTGACCCAATTATATGATACTAGCTACCTGTCGGCACATTTTTGGTTCCAGAGTTGTTTTTTATTAATATTTGTGTTGTGTTGTGAACTTATGATATAATAATTTTATAAAAAATATTTGATTTTAATATGATAATTTTTTTTAATTTAATAGTTTGTGAGTTTGTTTTGTAATTTGAAGTTAAATATTTAAAATTTTTAAGTATTAGCATTTAAAATTTTATTAAAATTATTGATATAATACAATATATATAAATTTTAAATATTATATCAAAAATATTTATATAATTCCAGATAATAATGCTTAAATGAGATAATAATCTTCTGGAGTTAAATTGTTTTCTTATTTTTGCTGAGTGGATGTGTTACTGATAAAAAAAATAAAAGAAAAATTATATCTAAAAAATCGTATGATATTTTGTCTATCAAAATTACAAACAATAAATAAATATTTTTTTAAATTCAAATTTTTTATCATTTATTGGATAAATAAATTTTGACTAAAAATTTTAATTATTTTTTATAACATGTTTAAAAACATTTATATTGAAATTATAATTAAGAAACATAATAATAGCAAATTACGATTATTCAATATACTAAAATTCACGAGACACTTTTTGAAAAGTTGAAAAACATAATATTATATAAAAAAATATTTAATATGATAGTTATAATAACTAATAACTAAATACATAAAAACAACACAAAATTCAAAATAATAAATGAAATTAAATGAAACGATATAATAAATATAGATAATTAAATATAATTTATATCTTCAATTGACGTCAAATTCAAATTTTAAATCCTTCCATTGATTTTCATTAACATACCCTTCCGAACTTTCTTGGCTTTTTTTCTAAAAGTTCCCCCTTTTTCCCCAACTTATTCACAGCCTCCTTCATTCAATATACCTAAAAATGAAAACAAAAACTGTAGAGAAACGCAACTTCAAATACAGGAAACGATCAAAGATAACTTAAAGAACCCATTACATGACACGAAAGCATTAACATACCTTCCGAACTTTCTTGGCTTTTTTCTGAGCCACGACCTTTAAAACTGGCGCCCCGTCGGAGACTCTCGTTGTATCGGCATTCACAGTCTTTGTCAAGGTTGAATTTTGCAGCCATGAAGATGAAACCCGCGAAAAACTGGTGGACAGAAAACACGCTTTCTACAATTCAGTGCGCAGTTGGCTCTACTATCATCATCTTATCTGACACCGCAGTCTGGTTTCTGTCGAGAATTTGGACCAAAATAGATTGGTCCAGTGCAGAACGTGTAAGCCCCCACAAGAGAAGATCCGAAAAAAGAAGACTGCAGACTTCTAGATTCCAGTGTGATTAGCGATTGTCTCCGCTTCTCATTTTTTTCTTCTTTTAAATGTGAATTGTATTTGTTCTTCATTTATTGTTGTTAAATATTAATGACATGTGGCATTGTGCATTAAATTATCTTTTACGTAGTGTTGACATCTATTACAAGTAAATGAATTGATCGAAAATCAACCGACTCATTAAACGAAGAAGTCGCATTTTTATACAGTAGGGGAAGGGGTTTATTCTAGTGTGTGTACGTGTGTTTTTGTATCTAATAGTATCTAATACGCCTCCTCAAGATGGAGAGTGAATATTATGGACACCCATCGTGGAGAGTAACAAATGAAAACGAGCTGGAAGTAGAGGCTTTGTGAACAAATTGGCCAATTGGTTGCTGGAGGAAACATGCAGAAGTTTGAGGCTACCAACTCGGAGCTTTTCACGAACAAGATGACAATCCAGTTCAATATAGTTTCGTACGCTCATGAAAGACCGGATTGGATACAATGTGAATGGCAGCTTGGCTGTCACAAAACAAGGTAGTTGGTTTGCTGATGCAAATTCCCAAGTCTTGTAGAAGGGAAATAATCCAGATTGCTTCACACGTTACATTTGCCATGGAACGGTACTCTGCTTCAGCAGAGGAGCGGGAAACAACATGCTGTTTCTTAGCCTTCCAGAAAACCGTCGAAGAACCAAGAAAAACACAATAGCCACTAGTAGAACGGCAAGTATCCAAGCATGCTGCCCAATCCGCGTCACAGAATAGGTTTAATCGGATTTCAGAATTTGAGCTATAGAGCAAACCTTGTCCGAGAGTTCCTTTCAAATATTGAAGAACTGAATAAGCTGCTTGCAAATGGGTGGTCCGTGGACTAGACATAAATTGACTCAACTTGGTGACTGAGAAGGACAAATCAGGACGAGTGATTGTGAGATATAACAGCCGTCCAACCAATCTTCGATACACCAAAGGATCAGGGAGAAGATCTCCAGCCTCCTGACTTAATTTCAAGGTAGGATCCATGGGTGTAGAGCGTGGTTTGCACCCGAGATAACCAGCCTCAGACAGTAACTGAAGGGTATAATGTCGTTGACACATGGAAATACCTTGCGGAGATCTAGCAATTTCAATACCTAGAAATATTTCAAGGTACCCAAATCCTTGAGTGCAAAATGATTGTGCAACAAACACCTGAGATCTTCAGCCTCTTTAGGTTCATTGGTAGCCACCACAATGCCATCAACATAAACTAACAATGCAAGAAAAACATTGCCACGCGTCCGAATAAACAGCGAATGATCAGCCTGTGATTGAGCAAAACCAAGAGTTGATAGAGTGGAGGAAAATTTAGAGAACCACTGCCTGGACGCCTGCTTGAGTCCATACAGAGACTTATGCAGCTTGCAGACAACATTAGATGGTAAAGACGCCCCCTGCTTTGTATAACCAAGAGGCAAAGACATGTAAACCTCTTCATCTAAATCACCGTGTAAAAAGGCATTATTTACATCAAGTTGCAGCAATGTCCA
This sequence comes from Primulina tabacum, assembly GCF_025594145.1. NCBI lineage: Eukaryota > Viridiplantae > Streptophyta > Magnoliopsida > Lamiales > Gesneriaceae > Primulina > Primulina tabacum. Next base: position 7,668,962 of record NC_134557.1, read on the forward strand.
ATTGTGTATAGCACTGAGAGCTAACAAGACTTTAACAGAGACCATTTAAGCAACCGGTGAGAATGTTTCAAGGTAATCCAACCCTTCTTGTTGTGTATAACCTTTGGCTACCAAACGTGCTTTGTATCGATGTAAAGTGCCATTAGCTAAAAACTTGGCTTTGTAAACCCATCGACAACCAACTGGTGTTTTCCCTGGTGGTAAAGAGACCACAATTACTAGTGCTCTGATACCATATTACAAGTAAATGGATTGATCGAAAATCAACTTACTCATTAAATGAAGAAGTCGCGTTTTTATACAGTAAGGGAAGGGGTTTATTCTAGTGTGTGTACGTGTGGTGTGTACGTGTGGTGTGTACGTGTGTTTTTGTATCTAATAGTATCTAATAACATCCATTTTCATTATATTTTCATACATATATACAAGTTACAACGTTGATGTCCGAATTTATTAAATCACACCATTTCAAATGCAGTCAATGTGAAGTTTAAAGGTACATGAATTTGTAGTTAATTATTTCAAATCTATAATAGTATCTCTAATTAGATAAATTCATTTATCGTTTGATTTGAAATTCTTCACTGCTTAGCTTTTGAATCAAATGTAATGCATTTCAAGTATGTCAATTTCAAATCCAAATTTTGAATCCTTCCAAGGATTTTCATCATAACGCACGGAGAAAATTTAATAAAACCAGATTACGAATATTAAAGCACACCAACACATCTATTCTGATAGTGTCACCATTAGCTGACTATACAACAAGAAGCACACCATTACTTCAAGGCAAAGTCAGACAGTTGTTTGGTCGGGATCTTCCAAGTGCTTAGATTTTGCGAAGTTTTCTTTCATGGGGTTTGTGATTCGGGTGGTTTTTGTTCATCAGATGCAAATAATTGTTCCTAAAACCTCATTTACTAGATTATAGTGAACTTTTTTTTTAATAATCAATCAATGTCAGCATGTACATAATCAACAAACACAAAGTTCTTTTGCAGTTCATTTACAGCATAGGCCAAACCAGCACTCAAAATCGAAACAGCCCCCAAAACAATCCTAAACTGCATGTCTGGAGGAATCCCTGCCGTTGCAGCGCAAACAACAGCAGTACCGATCAAGAATTTCTGCAATGTCTGGAAACTAGAATGAGCACTTCTACACGAAGAGCACTTCTGAGTGTGCTGCTCAAATCTATCCAACATCTGCATAACACAGAATCAACAATATTTTTGATGTCTCATGGAGTGAGGATTCAAATGTTTCCATTCTTTATAGATTGAAGAAGTCCAATACCTGGCGTTTGGACAATGTAATAGAAGGTAATGTCTGTTGATCATTGGCAGCACCAAACCACTCCGGCTGGCTGTTGCCATGTCGCCGAAGCCAATTCCTGAATGCCAAAACAAAACGATCCGCTTGTGTAGGGGTAAAGGTTAGCTTTGTGTACTCTTTGTTGACATCTCCCACGCCATCCTTCGATTTTGAAAGAAAGATCTTCTCTTGACCTTGAAGTACTATCATATCTCCATCGTATACTTTGTTCGATGTCCAATGCTCGTGCCATCGAGGAACCACCTATTGTCAAAAATCAATTGAAGGGTAAAAATAGATTATTTTTAAGATTGTTGCTGGAAAATGAGAGGAGCAGGACTTACCTGCCACCATTTGGGACCTGGCATAGTGAGTTGGAAAAAGTTACGGGCACTGCAAACAATTGAGCGAGTCTTTCCAGGCGCCATTGGAACGTTGAAGGAGCAAATCCATATGACCCATTTTTGGTCCCCTACTACCGGAAGTTTGGTGTCTATCTCGACTCTGGCATCAACAGAACGGTAATATAAGGGAAACCAAACTCATATCCATATCTACATGTAAAATGAATCTATCCTTATAAAGATACTAAATAAAAACGCAGAAGGTCTTGTTTCCACAGCTACTCTACTTACAATAAAAACATGACCGAAAGAGAGAAACACCGTTAGCCATGTAAACCATAAATTGTCAATACTTAAAACGGATGTATTTTACTAGAATTACTTGGTCACCAACAGTTTTACATGACAATGACATTAACAAGCTAGGAAAAAAAAAACCACGAGGTTTTATAGAGGTAAGGACTAGACAGCCGCAGGTAAGGACTAGACAGCTGCAAGCAACTCAAATATCTCAAGAAATTAGACCGTGATCAATTCTGTTATTCATTTGATTCATAACATATAACAGTAAAATAACTCTCAGGGCCAACCATATATATTGGAACAAAACTAGAACATATTGGAGACACTTGAAAATTGTGCGACAATTTTGCAGCTTACGCTGGAATCAAGGATTTGGGGGATAGCCTATCCTACCACAGTATAATTTGCACATATTGTTATTCGAGTACGATATGTCACAGATAAACTTACTTGTTTATATAGTAGCAAGGCGCAACAAACTTGGTGCTAATTCTTGGATTACCCTCATTTGCGCCAGAAAAACCCCACGGTCCAGTTGATTGCATCTTGAATGGTAACGGCTTTGCTCTATCTCTTCTTCCTGTAACCTGTCAATGCATATTTGTTTTAAGTGACTCGTAAAAGGGCTTGTTTTTCAAAAGACATAAGTGGGGGTAAATATAGCTTATTTGAAAATAGAGCCTTGACAGGAGTACAGGACATTCAAACTCATTTCCACACTCGCGGAATCTCAAAATAAATTCTGCAGTAACCGATGTTTAACAGTAGCAAAATATATTTGTAAATCGAACTCTATGGCAGAAAAATCAAATATATGCAGTATTAATTTCAAGACAACACACTTGTTATCCAATCAACATAGCTCACCCAGCATGTTCCTCAACAGACTTGGGTCATGTCTTGAGATTTGGTTATAGATAATCATCTAGCTCCACTAACCAACCATGCAAGGAATCACATCCAAATAATTTCAACATGAACTTTGAATTGCGACACTTGCAATATTTCCACCAGCAAATGATTTAAAAAAACATTTCTTAAAAACTAAATTTATTTCAATATTTCGATTTATCAATCTTTCATCAACTCATTCTTCTACATCTTCAACCATTCATGTGATTTTGTTACTTCTGGTAGCCTGCAAATATATACAGAAAAAAGTTTCTGGATCTTGTAAGATATTTAGAGATAATCTACATTTGAAACACTGAATTAATATCCACACAAGCTGTACCAACAGAACAACAAAATATCATAGTACTAAGATCGAACTCTTTCAATCATATACCAATTTTACCTTATGATGCGCAAAATCGATGTGTGAAGGATCAGACACATTTTCCATCAGAGTATCATAGCCATAATACAGATCACGTTGAATTGTCACCGACGAAAACTCGGGCTTATCAAAATCATCAGGCAACCTAAACAATTCCCCGCAATCAGGAGAACGTCAAATATTCTTTTTCCAACAAAAAATATTGCTTAAAAAACCAAACCAACCGAGGTATCTGGAAACATCGTTCATATAGTCCGTATAATATTTCTCCAAGGTTGCGTATTAAAGAATAAACCAGAAATTTAAAGACTTTTACATTGGAGGCTTCGTGGCTTGAGCTCTTTCCCAGTCATTCTCACTAGGCCAAACAAAGAGAAGGCCTTGAGAAACCATGGTGGGAAACCTGGTAGCACACGCCCTCGGAGACTTAAAGGCACGAGACTCGGGTCCTTCAGGTGCTGCCTGTGGTATCCGAGTACATGAGCCGCACCCGTCAAATGACCATCCGTGGTATGAACACTGCAAGTGCCCGTTCTCATCGATTCTCCCCTCCTGCGATACATTTGGAAACAAATTGAAGATCAAGACAATTAATTATGACCACGAAACAGAAAATTGAGAACATGTTTCGATGGTCAACAAGATTTCTCCACAAAGATTGAATCTTGAGGAAGAAAGGGTTCCAAGAACTTGCAAAACTATCGAAAAAACAAGGATGAAGAAAAATTCACCGATAAGGGTGCAAGCCTGTGGGGGCATTTATCATCCAAAGCAACCCATTGAGCAGCCGATTTATCAAACCAGATAACAAGATCTCGATTCAGGAGCTGAAATGGAGTGGGATTACGAGGGTCAAGATCTTCAACAAGTGAAACTGGATACCAATGATCTCTCCAAGAAAACTTCGACGAAGAGATCTCTTCAAAATCAGCTGTCTCAATAAAAGGTTCTGCGTCTTCAGCGCCATCTTCCGGTATTGTAGCGGGAGCGATTGCCGGAGAAGCTACATGAATCGTAGTTTTCAAAAGTTTGCTTCTTTTTGGTGAAGTGGTTATCTTAGAAATGAATGGCAATGGAACGGGCTGGAGGTGTAGACTACTGCTACCGGCATTCGAAGAGGCACTGAATATGGGCGTAACTGAAGCAAATGAAACCGCCATGTGTTGGGGTAATTCAAGAATCTCTAATCCCACCAACTAATTTTTCTTCACAGCACACAACTGTATCATATTGCGTGAGTTTAAATTCTCAAAGCAGTTTCATGTAATGATTTCGAAACACGCCTGCCTCTTTCTTCTTTTGTAAAATGATTGTGTGTAATGGGAACGGAGGTTAGCTTTGCGTACAAGACTGGAATTAGATGTTCTTGGAATTATGTCTTAATGCTGCACCAAAAATCCAGGCTGCTGGGGCTTAAACGGGACAGTTAATTGGACGAAAGTGTGACACAATGAGATATTTTTCATATGTTCACGTGTTGTGTGGAGTAGAGTTATCCACGAAGTTACAGTTTTAATTTCAAAGTTGGACATATTATGGAAGTGCATGAGCTGGAAGTTTCTATATTAAGAATTTCAACTTTGCATTTTTTTTTAAAAAAAAATGGACAGCTACAAACATTAATTAAAAAAAAAAAGACATATGAATTGCTTATTTATGAAAGTCATGAGTTGGTAAACTTTTGAAACGAGCCATTCCTCTCAAATAATTTGGGCAAAAATTTGTGTAAGACGATTTTATGGTTGTATTTTGTTAGATGAATATCTTATTTGGTTCATCCATGAAAAAATATTATTTTTTATGCTAAGAATATTATTTTTTATTGTGAATATCAGTAGGATTGACCCGTCTCCCAGATAAAAATTCGTGAGACCGTCTCGTAAGAGACATACTCAATAATTAGATGCTTTAAATCCAAAAGTTGGCTTATGATAGCACTGAAAATAGAATTGGACAATTTTAAAATTTATTTATGGCACAAGTTTTGCATTGGTCTAAGGCCATCCACAATAAGAAGGATATTTTCTTCAAATATTTGTGGACTCATTAATCCACATCATCAATCAAATATTTCTCTACTCAAATATATCATATTTTACAATCAAATATCACATCAACCAAATATTTATGAGTCACAATGTCACTTTAATTAATATTTTATTTTTATTTAAATAAAATCATTTCACTACTTTAATTATTTTTATCTATTATTTATCAAAATCCAACGTTCTTAATTGATCTGAGAAAAAAACGTTATACAGATTCCATTCAATCATCTATTTATATTTCACATAATAATTAAATATAATTAAATAAATATTAAAAAAAAGTGAAAAAAAAATAAAAAGAAGCTCGACCCAAGCTGAATTCACCACCCAAGCTCTTCATTCAAAGAGTGTGAAGAGCTTGGAGCTCTTCACTAAAAAAGTGAAGAGTTTGACTCTTGAGTTTGGGTCGAGCTCGACCAAAAATAAAAAAAAAAACTCGATAAAAAAAAGCTCGACCCACCTCGACACAAAAAACAAGCGCGTCTCAATCACGCTGGCTTGAAGAAATTAAAAAAAATTGCAATACTTGGTTACAAATTTGTAACCGGGTATTGTTGTGTCATACAAATCAATGGTATGCAATTGTGAATATTTAGATGGAGATTATATTTGGATGACATTGCTTGAATTATATCCACCACTGTGAATGCCCTAATTGTATCCTTTTTTTAAAAAAAATTCTCAAATAACTAGAGGAAACTCGCACTCCAAACTCCACAGAGAAAATAAACCAGTGAATAAAAATTAAAAATCTGAAAAAAACAGCGTAAAATGAATACACATGTAATAACTTTTTTTAACCCTTTCAAAAAAATGTCAAAATTATCTGACTTAGAACATCTTTACCCTTACACCAAAGCTGAGAATCATTCTCCAACCAAAATAGCGCAGCTCCATTTCCTTGCACCAAATTTGGCGTAGAGCTCCTCGTTATTTTTTTAAAAATTATTTTTCTTTTATTTATTATAAATATTTGTATTAAAAATTATAAATATTATTTAAATAATAGTATAATATTTATTATATTATTTTAATAATTAGATATTTAATCATAAAAATTAAAAAATTTAATTAAAAAGATTTTTAAATAATTTTATAATTAAATATCAAACACACGAATTTATTGAATAATATTTAAACATTCAAACGCACAATTAAAATAAAAATATTAATTCGAATTCTGATAATTTAAATGCAAATATAGTAAAATATAAACAAACTAAATCATTAATAATTTGAAAAATCGGATCCGGATCCAGATCCAGATCCTCCAAAATCACCAAAATATTTTCCAAATGCGCTGCCATCATGTTGACGGTGTTTTCATCTCTTTTTTACATAATTCTAGCTCGTTCGTTTTGAACAATTTGATGCATTTCTGGATCACCAATTGTGTTTAGATCTATGTACAAAACTTTATTCTCCTCCTGAATTTTAGCCAATGCTATTTGTTGTTGACGAATTTCTAATCTTTTTTGATCATTTTGCAAGGCTAACAGCTTAATATCATAATTTTGTTGCACATCGATAGATTCTTTTTGTAATACATTGATAAGCTCGCGATGTCATTCATTCATCGTATAAATTAATTCCGAAACATTTTCTTCTCTTTTTTTTTCTTTAATTTAGGATTTTTTCACTCCAAGAGGTCGTTGAGATGAAGTTCCACCTGCATTCTCATTACTGCTTAAATTAATTGAAAATGAATTTAATTCGGGGAACCTGATATTGGAGATTCTGATTCTTGAATATCCGACTGTGATGAATCCAAATTTGTGACATGTTGTTTGGATACTGGCATCGGTGCAATGTCATTGGCCAAAATTTCTCCATATCTTTCATTATAGGTCAAACATGATCAAACTTGAATCCTTTAGTGAAATTTTTATCTTACATCATTAAATCTTTTGACATGTTCAACTGCACATAAATATCTAACTCGTATAAAAAATAGACTTAGAGTATTCATGTAAATATAATAATAAATACTTACAATATCTTTTTCAGATGCGCCACTCGGCTTCAGCTTTTCAGTTATAATAACACATCCACATAATTTTCTAACAGCGTAGAGGATAACTTGCATGCGACATTGCAATGCTCGGATATTGCGTACTTGCATGTTATTCAATTTGCCGGCATTGAAAGCTTCTTTAATACAACTCCAAAATCGATCTTTGGATTGGTTTATTCCGATGATAGGATATCGCGAAACGTCAAGATAAACATTACACATGATTTTATCTTCTTCAATAGCGTAATTATTTGTTCGGAAAGTGGAGTCCATTGAATTTCTTTGAAAATGAGATTATTTGGTTGTAGATGTAATATTTATGATTTAATCAACCAACAAGAAGTTTATTTATAGTGAAAAGATGATCTACCAGTCAAAAGCGCATCTACAAGTGTAAATGCATCTACCAAACTCATCTACCAATCAAAAATGAATCTATCAAAATCATACACATCTACCAAACTCATATACTAGTAAAAAACGTATCTATCAATCCAAACTCATCTACCAATCAAAAACACATCTACCAGTCCAAAATGCATCTACCAAAATCACACACATTTACCAAACTCATATACTAGTCAAAAACATATCCACCAGTCCAAATTCATCCACAAGTCAAAAATACATCTATTAAACTCATCTACCAGTCCAAAATGTATCTATCAAACTCATCTACCAAAATCACACTCATCTACCAATCAAAGACATATCTATATAATGTAACTAAATTATCATAATTACTTAAAAAATTTACCTTCTTTCTAAGTTAAAAATGAATTCGTATTATCTATTTGATGCAAACTCATCTAGCTCGTCTTCATTGTCAGACAATGAAGACGATATTCAATTTTTTGAAAACTTCGAAAATAGAAGAAGAGCAATTCTGTCAACTATAGCTCGATAACAAGATTTAGTTGCTGGCTACATAATCCAACAAGAACAAAAATTCACACACGAAGCGTCAATTTCAGGTCACATAGTCATCCGACGTGAACGTGAAATTGCTGATCATAAGTTGTTTAATGACTATTTTGCTGAGAATCCAATCTATAATGAAGCAATGTTCTGACGAAGATTTCGAATGTCTCGAAAACTTTTCATTCGGATAGTAGATGTCGTAAAGAATCACAATGATTATTTCATACAAAGAAGTGATAGTTAGGGACGGCTCGGGCTATCGAATAATCAAAAAGCAACTGCTTCAGTGAGAATGTGAGCATATGGCTTACCTGCGTATGCTACCGATGAATACATCCAAATAAGAGAATCTAATGCAATTCAGTGTATGCAATGCTTTTGTCGAGCTATAGTGGAAGTTTTTGCGTAGGAGTACTTGAGATAACCTACTGCCAAATGATGTTGTTAGACTTCTCTATATTGGAAAACATCGAGGTTTTCCTGGAATGTTGGGAAGTCTCGACTGTATGCATTGGATGTAGAAAAATTGTCCCACGGCTTGGGCGGGACAATATGCAGGTCATAGTGCTTCTCCAACAATCATTTTAGAAGCGATAAGCTGATTACAATATTTGGATATGTCATGCATATTTTGGTATGCGTGGAACCAATAATGATATAAATATTTTAGAGTCTTCCAGTCTATTTTTCAATCTTGCACAAGAAATTGCTTCTCTTGCTCATTATACTATTGGAACAAAAGAAAATTACATTGGATATTATTTAGCTGATTGTATTTATCCAAAATGGTCAACTATTGTGCAAACTATTCATAATCCACGTGGTCCAAAGAAGCAGTATTTGCGATGAAACAAGAGTCATAAAGGAAAGATGTGGAGCGTGCATTTGACGTTTTCAATCACGGTTTACGATTGTGGCATCTACAGCACGTGGTTGGAAGAAAAATCATTTGAATGATATAATGAAAGTATGTACTATAATACAATATGATAATCAAAGATGAACGTGATCTTAGTGCACCAATTCAATATGTTAAGGTAAGCACCGACTCCAATGGTAGAAACTGTTGTCAATGAGCATATCAGATTTCGAGAATTTCTCGCTCGATATAAAAAATAAAAGACAAGACGCTCACTATGTATTACGAAATGCTTTAATTGATAATTTATGAGATGAATTATGGTTGTTCAAATATTTGAAATTGTATTTGTAATATGTTATTTAATTTAATATCATCTATTAATTTTATTTCACCAATTTTGATAATTTCTATTTCAATTCGTATAATATAGATTTAAATAATATATTTAAACTAATTAAATTAATTATTTTAGTAATATTATCGTAATTATTAATAATATAATATTAATTATATCAAATATAAAATATATTTATAATTATATCACTGAATTTAAAAATAGACATTTAATAACTAATAAGAAAAAATTTAAATAATCAAATAAAAAAGATTATTTCGAGAATATTCTTTTTAAAGATGAATATTGTATTTAGTGCAAAAATTATATTATTTTAAAATAGAGTTTTAGATTGGAGATGATCTTATAAACTGAAGGTGGCAAACATCAGTTATGGTTCTCAATGAAAAGCTCAGCAGCATTCCCCGATTCCAAAATCAACGCCGGCCACCACCTTCAGGTATGAAGCAATGTTTGTGTAAAAAAATAAAATCAGTTATATTATATAAAAGTAATTCAAATCTTTTTTTTTCAAAGTAAAATTTTATTCTTGCAAACTCAAGTATTGTAATTTATTGAAAATTAAGTAGATACAATAGTATTTTATTGTAAAACTTAATTGTTAATTATACACCAAATTAGTAAAATAATAAAAATATAAAATATGAAGTAATATATCAAAAATTTTGGTTTTGACACTATTACATTAAAGTAAGAAAATGATAAACTTATACACATTGTTATAAAAAAATAAATTTAATTTAAATTTTAAAATGAATATATTTGTATAAATATATATGTATAAATAACTAATGAAACTTCATAAATATGAATACGACACACTAATAGATAGACACACTAATAGATACATTAACTTATTTTTATTATATTATTTTGTAGATTTTTGAGAAATCGTTAATTATTGAAATTTTTATATTTTTTTATTTTTTAGAACTTGAAAATATATTAATTTAATCTTAAATTTACGGTAATTTTACACTTTTTTTATTTATTATTTAAATAATATTGAAAATGAGAAACAATTTTTTGGCGTTTAGGCGTATCCAAATCTCGCTTAATTTTGAGAAGGTTGAAATTTGATCTATACGCTTTGTGCTTTTTAAAACCTTTCTTATACATGCTTAAGTGGCAAAACAATTGAATGCTTATTTTTTTAAACCATTTTTCTCATAAGTCATTAATGCAATTTTAATTTAATAATTACAAGTTGACAAAAATAAAATTTAATTTTATATTAATAAATATTTAAATTAATATAATGTAAATAAATTAACCAAAATGGTATTTAAGTAAAACAATTCAAAAGGATAATTAATTGGCCACCAAAAAAATAATGAGAGATGAGACTAAAGCAATCTGAAAGATTGGAGATGATTTTCACATTACTTTCAAACGTCAGGGATGTATCTGAATTTTACCCAAATTCTCTTCTCAACTCATAACTAATACATTCAAAAAATTCTCTAAACTATTCAACACACACAGAAAATTTAATGAATAGGTCTTTTGTGATACAGTCTCACGAATCTTTATCTGTGAGACGAGTCAACTATACCAATATTTACAATAAAAAGTAATACTCTTAGCATAAAAAGTAATACTTTTTCATGGATGACCCAAATAAGAGATCCGTCTCACAAAATACGACCCGTGAGACCGTCTCACACAAGTTGTTGCCAAATTTAATATACACAAACCATAAAACGAGCCGGACAAAACCTTGTTAATACAAGATCAAAAATTTAGTGGTCGCAAGAGACTATGTCCCGTCAAATGCCATCATGGGGTGGGTCTCTTCTGCAAATTTAAATAGACACAAGGAGCATGCAAAATATTTTAAATTTCTGGAAGACCCCATTAAAAGCCAACCAGTTCTTGGCCAAGGTTTTGAAACCTAAATTTATTTTTCCACATTGATTCTGCTTCATGGGCAGCAGGAAGCACAAGATCTTGGACATTGAGGTGTGCAAGAACATTCTCAATGCAAAAGAAGAGTGATTGACAGTACGACAAGGCCGATAGAATTCACAAAGTTGGTATATTTTAGGTATTATTTTGGTGGATGTGCTCCACCTTGCCCTGGCGACCAAGACTTGTTGCAACCAAAAGAAGCTCTGCTACTTCCGCACCAAATATTTGAATGATTCCGGTAGACACCGCGACCGAGCTGTTGAAAGTAAGGAAAATGGATTAAAATTAAGTTCTAATTATAAAAGAAGCCATTGATTGACCAATGAAATCAGTGTGTATTGATCCTGCATAAATCTATCTTTAGCACAAGTACTCACTTTGTGGTCAAAATGGCACAATACATGCCACATAAATCTTGATTATTGACCACCCTCCTGGAGGAGCAGCCATACATTTAACCCATTCAGATTCAGAGAAACGACATACAAAAACAAGGCATATGAAATGTGAAGCACATATGACATCTTATCCATAAACCATGTTCGGGATGAGATCAAGACGGCTATTGCCGGAAACTGTAATTGGATCAAAACATTCTCGCAACATTTTTATTGTTAAAGATAAAGGTCTTTTGAGCTTGAGACTAATATATCTGATGTAAATGTCATGTTTCATTGGCAAGGATTTGAAGATGTTCATTCATACAGATAAGGGATCATTTGATGATGCACTGAACAACACTCCTTCGGACGGTCCAAGTGTTTATCATTTATCTAGTGGAATAGTTCACAATTATGGGTGCAAGCCATTAGTCCTCAGACCCGGGACAACGTAGAGGCTCTACATACTAGCATATAGTTTGATCTGTTTACCGACTCTTCTGAGGGTCACTAGGTGGTGAGGTTGGGTGTAGTTTCGAAATACGTAGGTGTAAATGCATTGTAGTCGGGGATTCATCATTTGCCTAAGAGTGAAGATATCCTATGTGATCTGATGAATTAATAGTGCAAGAAGAACATGTGCTTGAGGGAAATGTGTTTTCCTAGTTGCACATACCATGTCACCATTATTACTCAAAGATATGTCACATCTTTATCGAATTCAAATGCATGCAACTCTCGATATATCAGTGGTTGCAGATTAGATCGGGATATATGAGTTGAATGGACAGTATTATACGCTAACCATAACCTAAAATTCTTGCAGAAACTATCAACGATACATAGGGATCATGGGAACGAGACACTCTTACCATGATCTGATGGGTACAATCAGACTTGAGTTCAGACATTCTTGATCAAGAGGTTGATGAAAAGAATGTGGCTAATTAGGGTAAATCCGAATAAGAATAAATGTTATTATGAATCACAAGAAGTTATGAACTCACGACTAGCTGTATCAATGAACAGTTAAGGGTCACACCAGTTTCGGATTTTGCATTCCCATTGAGATAGTCAAGTTCAAGGAGATGAATTTGACGACTGTAGTTTGATGGAGATCAAACAGATTGCTTATAAAGGTGTTTATAAGTTGATTCCATTTATTGAAAGTTAAGGAAGTTAGCTTAACTGTTAATTAATTAAAGATAGCGGAACTGTCTGTTTTGATGAAAAAAAATTCACAAAACTGGCAGCTGCCAAAAATGGATCAGTGAAAATTTTGATCTTAGAAATTTTCAATTTTCATTATATGAACAAGATTTGTACCCTTAATACATTATCACTGTCTGGTCGCCGATCAGAATTATAACGAGTTTACAATTATTAATTTAGTAAATTTAGAATCTAATGACTAAATAATAATGTTAGTAATTTTGACTGCTATACGTGCATGATTCTCATAAAAAATTTTAGAATGATCTATAATTGATTGAAAATTAATTATTAAATTAAATAATAGTTATTTAATTTTACATATATGTCTATATATGATTGTGTATATGTATGTATAGATGTTTTGCTATATATATATATATATATATATATATATATATATATATATGTAGATATAAATATGTGTGTATCATACATTATCAAGAGTTGACTTTGTATAATTGCATTATATATTAAACATAAGAATTTTAATTAATGAAAATAATAAATCCTGATGGGAGTAGATTATGAATACTAATAGGATAAAGACTCGTGGTGTTATAAAAAATCAAGCTCTATAAATATTTCATTGAGGATCATCTGAAACAAGACTGTTTTGTACATAAATATTGACCACCGAAATTTTCTCCTTCCTCTCTCCTCAAAAAGTTTTCGGCCGCCCTCTTCTTCCACCGTCCGCCTCGTCACCGCAAAATTTCTGAAATTGCAGCGATCTAGTCTCAACGCAAATTCATATAAGATTTCTAATGCAACCTACACGAAAAATCAAGTCTCTAATCATGAACCAAGTTAGACGATCAAACGAGGGAGCTCTGTTCCAAGAGATTTACAAGAAGTGTTCTATCAACTTAAAAACCGGAATAATCAGAGCCTAGCATTAAATTCGCAAAGATAAACAATTCTAAACAACTTATGAATATTTTAATCTATATAACACCCAAGGAACGCTTCAAAATAAATCAAAGACAATCTAAAAAGAATGCGAAGGGTTCCCGATGATATAATTAAAATAATATTATGAGCATATATATTCTTATTAGAGATACTCATTAGAAGTCGCATGTTGTTTCGACGACATTCCTTGTAAATGTGATTACACCCAAAGTTTAAAAGCTAAATTCCCGTGTGGGTAGAGTTTCCAACTCTTGAAGACTGAAAATTATATTGAATGAGCAAAGTTTTTCAGTCCAAAATCCTTTTATATGCATGCATAACTAAATTACAAACCAGTATTACAAGGAAATACCCATGCGATGTGAATTGGGAAAAAAAAAATTAAAAATTGAATTTTTGGTTTGGTATGTTTTAAAATTTCGATCTATTATATGTTAACTTTCAATTTTAATTTTTCGCAATTTCAATAAAAAAAACAATAAATATATAAGCGTCGTATCATATTCATGTCCAGTGAGAAATACTATATATGTACCAAATTGACTAAGGTTAAGAGGAACAAAGAGTCGCTGAGAAAGTGCTAATATAATTAAAATTTTCTTTAAGTAACAATTTTTTAAAAAAAATAATTTTGCATAGCGAACTTTAATTTTTTTTGAAGAAATTTAAAATCATACCTATTCAAATCCGACAAACCTAGACAATAAAGTGATGGATGCAACATTATATATAATAAATTGGTTAGAGTTTAGAGAAACCAGAGTCCCCAAGAAAATCGTCAGAGTAGATCTCTTGTGAGACGGTCTCACGAATCTTTATCTGTGAGACGAGCCAACCCTACCGATATTCATAATAAAAAGTAATACTCTTAGCATAAAAAATTATATTTTTTATGGATGACTCAAATAAGAAATCTGTATCACAAAATATGACATGTGAGACCGTCTCACACGAATTTTTGTCAAACCTTCGATATTAATTAATTTTATTTTAAGTGCGAGATATGTTTAATTTGAGTTAATTTTGTAGAGACATTTTTATTTTCATGCGATGTACGTGCTCTGATACACACACATATTTATATATATAATTTTGTAAAGCAATTTTTATTCTCATGCGATGCACGTGCACTGAGACACATATATATAATAAAGAAAATAGTTTATGGATTATAATTGACATATATAATTGATCCATTCATTTGTTCAATAAGTGAAATAATTAACAGAATTTTATCAAATAGATCATCAATAGAAGAATAATATAATATCATTTGGTATGAAAAAAGATTAATAGCTTAAATTAATTGTTGACTTCATTAAGATTATGTGTACATGTTCAGGCTTATTACCTTCGCAATTAATTTACAGTAAATAAAAAAATGGAACAAATTCTTGTGAAAACATTAGAATTCTTTTAATTTTTATTTTTTTGGGTACCAACCTGACCCATGTTTAATTTATTTATTTTATAGACTTGAATTTATTAAGGTTTTTTCTGGTCAACAAAATTAATAACTTATTTTTCTCGTTTGGTTTTTTAAATGATTACATATTAAGGTTTTTATAAATAAATGAAATAATTAATGTATTATTTATTTCATATTTTCCCAAAATGATTTCCCAGATCTTATTTCCATTTCCATACAAGTTTTGAATAACCATTTTGGGTAAAATCAATATGTTGCGTAAATTATGCGTAAGTGAGAGTAATACGTTGTTGACGTTGTACTGCTTGATCTGGTTAACTAGGTGGACCGTAAAAAGTGACGTCAGATCTTAAGAAATAATATTATATCTACATGGAATATGACAGTCGGTATGCAAAATGTAAAACTAATCTCTAAGAAATATGATACATCACCATCAGATAAACACCCACATCCTCGGACTCATGGACATGATAACCCTACTCATTAGAAGTCAAATAGGTTAACTCTGCAAAGTTACAAGTATAAAAAAATAAAGTTGTGCCGAGAAATAAAGTTGCGCATTTAGAGGGAAGTGTTTGATCTTAATACAATTGTTTATATACTTTCTTTGTTCAGTTTGATTTCCACAAAAATATTACTGAATTCTACAAGAATATAAATTATACAATGTACATGTATATCAATTTTTCTTAGTCATAAATACTGAATGAAATAGATTTCAATTCAATCCAACATATAATTAATTTATCTGTAACATTTATTTATCCGTAACAAATGGATCAATGCACATTATCTGGTATGTATGAACTCATAAACATGATAAATTTTTTTAGGTCTATTATGAGACAGTCTCACATGTTTTTATCCGTGAGACGGGTCAACAATGCTCATATTTACAATAATAATTAATATTTTTAACATAAAAAGTAATATTTTCTCATGATTGACCTAAATAGGAGATTTGTCTAACAAAATTGATTCTTGAGACCGTCTTACGAAAATATTTTGATAAATTTATACCTGAAAACGTAGATCTTCTAGTGGTGATAAGAATCGTACCGGAGGAAACAAAACTCAAACAAGATGTGGAACGAAGACAAAATTCAAAGTAAATCTATATCTTGCTTTTTTTTTCCAGGGTTTAACTGTATCATCTTTCTCAAAATTGTTAGGTTTCATTTACTAATCTATACAAAAATTCAACTTTTTTTAATAATTGTTCGCGTCGATGAAAAATTAGCCCTCGGCTTATTGGATATCCATCATTCATCACTTTAAAATGAGAACTAATTAGAGGAGAAAGAACAGATACAACGTTAGGGATGGTGAAAAAGCATTTAATAAAGATATATTATTATTAATTGCTGCCAACGTTTCTGGTTCAGCCTCTGTAATTTATTTTTCTGCCAATATTTTTTATCTATAACATATAGAGTATAGTTGTCAGCCTTCGATCTAATTAAATTTCAAGAAAATGTACGATAAAAGAAATGGAAGTACAAGCTCAAAGCATGAAGCTAAAACATAGACAGCAATCAATACAAATTTTCCAATATTCAGGAGCAAAGTGCATCCGCAGGGTCGTCAATCTTCTGCTTAATTATTCTATTCAGAAACATAACATTAAAAACGAGATGAATACTGCATAACTAATAATGGGTACCGATGATCATCTGAAGTTTGCAGTTGGCTAGCTAAGCTATTCTCTGTGAACCTTGAAAGTATGCCAAAGGATTCATTGAAGTTGCCCTGTTGAAGAAACAATAAATATCCTTTATTTCTTTCCTGAATTTCGTTGTCTTTTTCGAATTTTGACCGATTCGTGTAAATCCACCACCACCACCACCACCACCACCACCACCACAATCATCCCTGGAAGGTGGTTGATGGTGGTGGTGGTGGTGTTTTAAGTATTTTTTGAGAGGGATGCAGCGGAGGGCTGAGGGTTGATTATTTATAAGTTGATGGCCGGAGAATATTATCAGTAGATTCAAGGATATTGAATTTATAATATGGTAGCTAAGATTTGTCCTCGATCCCATAGATTTGTAAAAGAAGGCATAATTCCAAGGGATATGCGGGAGACCAGATCCACCATTGATCCCAAGTCACAACACCTTTATTCCTTTTCTTTTCACTACACCTTTTAAATGTTTGCAAATGCGTGGCATTTTGAATAGTTTAAATTTAAACATAGGAAAATTTGTAATTTTGATGTCTTATTTTATTTCTTTACGATTTTAGTCTTACGTATAGTTAACTTTCAATCTTATAAGTCATCTACAATTGTTTATTTTGCAATTTTAGTCATTTACTCCAATGTTTTGTTAATGTGATACCAATGTAATGTGAATGGTAACGTCTGAATAATGTTGACTTAACGTCGCATCAATAGTACTCTAAGAAAAAAGTGTTAGAATTGCCAAATATTAAAAGATAGGGAAAAAAATACACACAATCCAAATTGCAATTTTCCCTTTATATATATATATAACATATCACCTTTTAGTCCATTTTTGTTATATCATCTTCGCAGATGACTGCATCCAAATTGAAGTATTATTCTATCGTAGCATCATGAGTCTCACATGCAAGTATGTACTTTTTTAAAAAATATATGTACTCCTCACTAATGTTGAAAAATTTACGAGGAGAATAGATTTGGCCATATCATGTAAAAAAAAATAGGACAAAAGAGTTCCGACATCCATGTGAAACTAAAAGGGCACAAGAAATTTGGGAGAGTCATATCTGACCTAATTTTTTGTGGTGAAAAAAGTACTATTGCACTTGTCCTCTAACACACCTTTCAGTATCAGTTTACTTCACATGTTTATGCTATCACTTTACTAATTAAGTATTTATTTCTAGTGTGGTTTAGCTTAAATAATATATAGATCTAGGTGATTAAGGCCATGTAGATATTTTGTAAGGCCATGTAGATCCTGCCTCGTGGCCGCCAGATTTCTGAAATTGCAGCGATCTAGTCTCAACGTAAATTTGTATAAGATTTCTAGTGCAGTCTACACGAAAAATCCAGTCTCTATTCAGACAGTCTTAAAATATTTACGTGGAACCATAAATTACTGAAATGGTACCAGAAAACGTTGTTATGTTTGTAATGACGTCACCACTTAGACCAAAAAAAATAAAATAAAAAATTAAAAGTAAATGCACCAATATCAAAATTTTACAAGTTAATTGACTAATTGTCGATGGTTTTACCTATAATTTATTTTCCATGCGGTGGGTCGAGTTCAACCTGATCTTAGGGTATCATCCCAAGTGTACACCAACAATTCGTATTTATTCTTACATATATCAAGTCTATGATTTTTTTTTTGGATCTCACAAATGAATAAAAATCATAGGAAGCAACCTCGAAATAATACTCAAGTCTAACAGCTTTTTACGACAGCGGCCGTGACATCTGGCACGTAATTTATCATGCCCATAGGCCAAACTTTCTTCGACATTTTCTAGTTGTACATGGGTGAAAATAGTTCCACTTAAATGAGGATACCAATATCTTGTTGTTAAATTGACTTATTTATCTTAGATGAGTGAATTTATTACTAATAAAAATAATACAAACAATGTTTTAAAATAATGTCTTATTTTGTTTATCTTTTGTTTATCAAAATTTTAAATAATAAATAAATATTTTTCAAAAATAAAAACTTTTGTCATTTATTAGATAAATAAATTTTTGTTAAAAATTTTAATTATATTTTAAGACATGTTAAAAATATTTATAATAATAATAATTTACGGACAATCAATATATCAAAATTCACGACACTATTTTAAAAAGTGGAAAGCATAATATTATATAAAAAATTATATTTTATTTAATATGATATAGAGTAGTGAAAATTAAATATATAAAAGTAACAAAAATAAAATGATATTATCAATACAGACACTTAAATGTAGTTTATATTTTGAAACGACATC
The DNA here is from genome assembly GCF_025594145.1 of Primulina tabacum. Classification (NCBI taxonomy): domain Eukaryota; kingdom Viridiplantae; phylum Streptophyta; class Magnoliopsida; order Lamiales; family Gesneriaceae; genus Primulina; species Primulina tabacum. The sequence continues at coordinate 7,688,209 of NC_134557.1, forward strand.
AAATTTGTATTTTTTTGCAAAAATTCATATTTAATTATTGAATACGGTAAATAAATATATAAATATTAATAAATAATTTTTTATAGTATATTATGTTTGACGAAAACTTTTTAAACATGACAAAAATTATATATATATATAATTAAGTTTGAGATATTTAGAATAACTAACTTTTGGTATAATGATCTATTTTAATAATTATATATATTAATAAATTGTTAAAATTTTAATGTAAGTTACATGTAACTCTCACTATTTTTTATAAATATATTTTGATTCCATTTAAAAATAAATCAAATGAATTATAAAAATATTATACAAGCACGCAACACGCACATCAATAAACTAGTATTACATTAAGTCTCAACATCCTTTTACATATCACTGACACGTACCGCACCCAACTAATTGTCAATAACATATGATAAATTGCGTCAAAAACAACGCATAATTATTCTTAGAAAATACATATAATTAAACTGCAAATATTATAATATTTACCATCTATATTTCATAAGGATATCCAAAGCACACCCAAATCCCATCCCCCCCCCCCCCGACCCCACCTCTGAAAATACATATCCCCCTCAATCCCCATCAGTACTATTCTTTTTATAAGAAATATATAAAGAAAAAAAAATAGGAAAATGATGTTTTGTCGACTAATTTGTCCATTTTTCGATTTTAATTAATTTACTTACTTTTAATTTCAGAATGTTGTAGTTCAATTGTTGATTGGAGTCGCAAGTATTTTTGGTTTCATTTTAGCATTCCAATAAAATAAGACTAAAATAAAAAAAAAAAATTATTGCCCAAATTTTTTTAAAAAATTTCATAAAACCAAAATTGTTACTTTCCATAATAAATATAAACACAAAACTGGATAGTAATTTATTTTATATGCGCGATCACTATGCTTATGATCTCGAACCCACCATTAAACTTTACAGGTTTAGAGTAAAACAACCTCCAAATATTGGTCTCTTAGTCGTGACTCGTTTGTTTTCTAAAACACCCCATCTTTATGTAATATTAGTGTGTAAATAAATGTTTTAAATGTTCGATTTTTTGTATATTTAATATATCTTTCAACAATATTCAAGATCTCTCCGTGCAAGAACAATTTTTCTTCTCTCTTTTTTTAGCTAATTGCATGAACAACTGTCAAACATAGAAGTCGGGTTTATTTAAAATGACCTTAAATAACTCCATATATGTCATTTGTGGCAGGAACTATATTTTCTACTTATTCCATAATTTTTTTTGTTTGCAGTTTAGTTTTCCGCATATAAAAAACTGGTAATAATTTTTCATGAGGGAAAATAATTTTTTTGGTTCATTAATATGTTCATCTTACATTAACTTTTAATTTTCGGCTATTTTGGTTCTATTGCTAACATGACATCTCGACAAATCATCATTTTAAAGTCACATCATCATTTTCTGACGTCGGACCAAAATAATCGAAAATTAAAAGTTATTTTCAAATTTTAAAATAGAATAAGCTAGTATACCAAAAAATATTTTCCTAATAGAGTAGGTCTCTTATGAGACGGTCTCACGAATCTTTATATGTGACACGAGTCAACCCTACCGATATTCACAATAAAAAGTAGTACTATTAGCATAAAAAGTAATATTTTTTCATGAATGACCCAAATAAGATATCTGTCTCACAAAATACGATCCGTGAGATCTTTAATAAGATATAATAATTGAAAATATACTAAAAAGTTCTACGTGAGTCGTCGTAAGCAATTCAAATATATATAGTATATCGCAAACGTAACAATTTCTTTCAAATGGGAATACCTTGAGCCGTAAGCAATGAAGAACATCATCAACTCATTAATTGAGAATTAGATTCCTAAACTTCCACAGCAAAGAAATCTTCAAACTCTGCAAGAAAAGAATATTCACATGCGAAACCCAGCTCCCTTTTTCCCTTCCAAGACTCGTAGATCTCTTGAGTTTCGTACAAGAAATCTTAAAGTGATAAATAAATATTGCCACTACAAACAGGATAGAATAACATATAGCTGTATAATTCCCATTTCACTTGTATAAAACAATATCCCTATCCTTAAACATCGACACAATTATATCACACTAATACATCAAACCCCTTGGCACCCATGGCACCACCACAGCAGCCGCAGCCGCAGCCGCAGCCGGTGGGGCGACCACAACATTCTTGGCTAATGCGATGCATCGCTCTTACCGCTCTAGGCTTGATCATTTTAACTATTCTAGCTGTCATCATCATCTGGGTATCTGTCCAGCCAAGAAGATTGAAATATTCGATGGAGCACGGCTCCATCAGTGCCTACAACCTGACAAACGACGTCCTAAACGCAAACTTCCACTTCGTGCTCCGAGCGAACAATCCTAACAAAAGGGTCTCGTTGTATTACGACAGGATCGACGTTTCGGTGTTGTACGAGGATCAGATTCTGTCGGTCGGTGGTTTTGCTCCGTTTTATCAACCAAGGAGAAATGTGACGCATTTGGACTTGCATTTGGCAGCTAAGAATGAGAAGGTTTACGGGGCCGTGGCCCGGGATTTGAAAGTGGATCGGGCCTCTGGTGATGTGGACTTGGATGTGAAAATCAGGGCTAAAATCAGATTGAAGGTTGGGGTTTTCAAGATTCATCGCAAGCTTAAGGTTCTTTGTGAATCCTTGAGGGTTCCGTTTACCAGTTCCAAGGGGTTTCAGAGGGTTCAGTGTGACGTGGATGTGGATTAATTCTCCAATATATGTTATTATCTTATAAATTATTGTTCTGGAGTGTTATTTATTTTATTTGGGAAGTGATAATTTTTGTGTGTTTCTTCATAAATTTATTTATTCAGTTCGGGTTAATTTGTAATTGGAAAGTATATTTAAACTCCGGTTAATTTTCTTTGAATCCCCACGTTCAAACTTAAATTTGCATAGAGTCTCTGTCAGAAATATTATGTGTTTGCACTCTTTGATCCACGACAAAATGTGTTTGCACTCTTCGAATTTATATGTCTTTTCTCGGATGAAAATCGACATAAAAAATAAAAAAATATGATATTAATATATGATATATGAGTACCAACTGTTTCAGATTTAACGCTAATATATTTTTTTAGTACCCAAATACACGTATCAAATGTTAACGAAAACAGTCCTGCTATGCCAAATATCCACTAATTATATGTGCGCGTTACAATACTTAATCTATGTTATAAAAGACTCCAGATTCGATAAATTGAGGGAGAAACCAGTAAGAGAGACGATACTTTATATTTAGAAAAAGTAAATATAAAATTTCAGAAAAATATATAAATATATACATATATATAATATATATGTGTTGTACATGCACTCATCATGCACAATTATTTGAGTACTGATGAGATAATACTTACATATTAGATATGATAGTACATCAAACATGTAAGTGTCACTTCAATATCGATGACCACATAAGTGTGCAACACATCAAAATTATAAATATATATATTCAAATGTAACCGATGTAGCATTAATGTATCAATCTCCTTAATTTTTTTTGTCATAAATGCATATAGTTTAGGAGAAATGAAAGATATGATTTGATCATCTCTTCTTTTACAGCATGCATCGTGCATAATTCCCTAAAATCAGTTTATAAATTTTATTTTATCTAAAATATGAAAATATTTCTTTCAATTTTTCTGAAAGTTAAAATTGCTTTCAAGTAAACAAAAATTCCAAATCAACTCATAAGAATGGACGTTATTGTGTCGGCAACTCCTTTTCAATTTCCCAAAATTCTTTTGGTCTTATCATATGGCTTTTACGCACGATTCATGCCTGCTAATATATATATATATATATATATATATATATATATATATATAAATCTCATTTATGTTCAGTCCTATCTTTACTATTTCATATATCACACTTTATTGCGACTTTAAACACGATTCATGTTTGCCAAAAAATGGGGAGCTACTTACAAGTTACAAGAGATGAAGACTTTAAATAATAATCACACATTTGAATAAAGGCGAAAGCTTGAGGACATAATCTGACTAATAATATTGTCGTGTTGTGCTTTCCTCTCTTCAGATTGCATGTTCCCTCAGTTTGTATATTTATGCATGGAATTTAATGATTAATCTCTTTCTATACATCTATTATATATATATTCTTCTCATGAAACTTTCGTTATTGAATTAATCATATATATACATATATATATATATATATATATATATATATATATATATATATATTCCTCAAATGATATAAGTCTAGTTTGTATAAGAATTTACAATATATTAGAGCGTCTTTTTAACGATGTTTTACTTCGATCCTATTTAGGATTTTTCGATCAATGTTATATATTTAAACTATGATGCATGGCCAGCACTGCAGACTTGCAGTGAGCAAGCAGGGGAATGGAACTATTGAAGAACAGACATATAGTTTACATACGTTTTTATTAAATAAATACTTTCGAAAATTTTATACTTAATTTTTTCCCCCTGTAAGATAGAATAAGCAATCCTCACTAGGTTTATTAAATTTTGTGCTTAAAATTATGAGAGCTTGATCATTTTTGGGTCCGACTATATATTATTTTTGTAAAATTTAAAGAAAATACATCGTCATCATCATGAAAATCAGAAGAAAAACTTATACTAAGATAGTGTTTGCAACCTCTAAAAAATGATTATTCAGCTTTTAATTGTAAATTTTATACATGAAAGCCGAAAAACACTTATTTTTAGATGTTACAAACATTCTCTGTAACTTTTTTTAAAAATTACAAACGTTGTTTCAGTTTCTCTCATGTTTTGTGTTAGCTCAAAAATACATATAAATTATGTCTGATGCATTTGCTATCACCCGAGTCAAAAGGCCAGTGTCATTATCCTCTTTAACTTGAGCATATAAACTGGATGGATTTCACATTTCAGAGCAAATTTATGTGATTACGCGGATCAGAGCTATCCTCCACTACTTCATAAATGCGTGGACCTAAGCTACCAGACCTCAAGTCGATCTGATATGGTGACAGATGGATATGTCTCCTAATGCTCCAGCGATTTCCTCCCACTTACGTTTTTGTCCTGGTCATAATCATGATGACTGATGATAATAACAACGATAGTAATTAGTAATAATGCAAGAAAGATCGACTCCTAAAGATTCGAACAAAACGTTGAATCTTTTGCAAATGTGATGAGGTTAGATTATTAATTTGGTTATTTAATCATTTCAAGTAATCTAATGTTTATATATTTAAACATTAGCCACTTCTCATCGATTTAGATGGAATAAATAAGCAAGAATCTGCTACTTTTTATATCAACGCATTGTTTGGAATTTAGCATGCAATGGACCAAAATCTAACAAAATTATATATATATATATAAATGAATGAATATTCATAGATTACTTTTTTGCAAACAAATCTGCTGTAACTATTGAATAAGAATGTGTTTCTTATTCTAAAATTAAGCCTCAAATCACTTGAGTTCCCTAATATATATAAAGCAGATCTTTTTTTTTTCTTCTGCCAAAAACAAAAGATTTATGATTATTAAATAATATTAGTAATAAGCTTATCTGGGACTTAATCATCGCGTCTACCCCAACATAAAATATACATGTAAATTATAAAAACAATTAAACTTTGTTCAAGTTTGAGGAGTCATTTATGCTTAAAATAATATATAGTTGCTTGCTTAAAAAATATTAATGGGGTGAAATTCATGTATTTTTTTAAATTATTGTCTACAATTAAAATAAAATCTAATTTGATTTGATAGCTGTTTCGATTAGGATTTAGACTCAACCAAACTTTTTAGGTTAAAATTGAGATTTTAACTTAACTAAACCCCAAAAAGTAGATCAAGTGAGAGGATTGTCCAAGTCATTATATATGACTTGGAACATTTGTCCAAGTCAATATATAAAGCTCTAAAAAATTAATTTAGTCGAAATGATATATTTAACATACCTCTTACTTCCAAGAATAAACAATTAGAGTGTGAAATTTACATTATCGAGTGGTCCATAGGACAGTCCAACGTATAATAATGATGAATCTGAGTTCTGATATCATGTTAAGATTGAGACTTAACCTAAATCAACCTCAAAAACTAATTCAAAAGGAGCATTGTCTGAATCCACGTCTATAACTCCCATAATTTAATCCAATTAATACGAAATTTCTAACCATCTCTTCTGTTACGTAAATGTTGGTAATTGTTGTTTTGTTTCAAATTTCTTTCTTTTTTTCAAATGAAATAAATGTGATCGTGAAATAAAATTGAAATCCATTAATGAACATAAAAAGATTAATAAATGAATTCTACTGACCACTAATTAAAGAATTCAGGGGTTATTTCGAAATTTTGAAAAAGATTTGGACTGCAAACAAAAAGTAAATTTTCTTTAAGGGTGCAAAGGAGACAGCCGTTTTAGTTACGGCAAAATTTCCGAGGTTAGATAAATCCAGGAAATGACGCCGCTGACGTGAAACGTTTCCATGTTCGCCATTATTATTCAATAATAATACACTCTTCTCTCTTGATGAATTTGCTCCGCAACTGATTATCTCTCTCTAGATTGCAATTGAGTGGGAGGAAACAGGCCCGGATGATAGTTGCAGGAAGGTATGACTAAATTTCTTGTTCTTGATTGCAGATATGGGCGAAAATCTTGTTATATTTTAATTTCGTAATTTTTTACCGCTGTCTGAGTTTATTACAATTCAGTCGATGCAGATTTTATGCGTTTGCTTCAGTTTGTTTTGTAGTTTTTTTCATTTATATATATATGATGAATCGTTGGTTTGATTTTGATTTTGATTTTGGTGGGATTTTCCTTGGAAAGTGGGATTTGGGTTGTGTTAGTTGATTTATTACCATTTAAATCCTCTGACCCATTTGGAATTTTTAAAGGTATATCGAGTTTGAGATTGTCGGAAATTCAAGTGTTGGCAGTTGCTTTTCGTACACCTTTTGCTTTGGATGAATAGACATTGGTTAGGGACAAGATAGATCTGCTAGTCACGACCTTTTCTATTTTGCTTTTAATAAAGTTTCAGTTTTGTGGGTATATAAGATTTCCTTGCTAAATAACCAGCAGGAATTGTTTGACCTTTTACCTTGAGATCTCATTCATATTGACTGATTTATGTTTTAAAAATCTTCTGCAGGCAGTGATTGGTCTTGATATATTGATTCTTGTGCGTCATGGGAATCATGGACACGATGATATGAAATGGCTTTCAGGTCTGGTGTACCTTAAAATATTTTTATAAATTATCTTCTGATTTATAATCTCGAGAACGTAAAAGACGTCATCACAATTGGGATTGTAATTCTCGTCAAAATCAGTGTAACTCAAAAAATGGCTGTCGCGGAATTGCACAATGTATCCGCTTTTGGCCCTTTATTTGTGGAGTCCCAGTCTTCGGGGTCGAGCCTCTGGGAGGAACCACAAATTAGGCCCAGTACTAGGGCATCCTCACTATTACAAATGTGGCGGGAGCTTGAGGATGAGCATGTGGTGAGTTCTTCCTATAGACAAAGGCACCGGAGAAGCAATGGTTCAGATTCCGACTGCACAAGTATTGTAGCTTCTGTTGGACAAGGGAGTGATAATGGGGATGATACCTCTGAATGTGCTGATGAGAGTGAGAATCATGGGAGGATATTGACACGTTCAGAGACGAATCTTGAGGATAGTGACAGTATTATATCAGGACAATCTAGTGATTTGGGAGATATAGAACGTGAAAGAGTGAGGCAAGTTTTTCGGGAATGGATGAACAATGGTGCTATGGGTCATTCACCAGATGGATTTCCTTTGAACAATAATACGGGAGAACAATGCCTTGGTGAGAATGTTCGCGAAAGAGTTAGAATCATCAAGGAATGGGTGCAAACCATTGCTCGGCATGGAAACAATAATGGATCTCTTGGAGATGAAGTTGCTGAAGTTGGTTCTCAAATTGAGCAGTTGCGGGACGGGCACGGGATTACTCGTCCTGAGATTGGTGCCCGAAGGCCTGTTCAAAGATTATGCGGTAGACAGACTCTTCTTGATCTTCTTCTGAAGGCTCAGAGCGAAAGGAATAGAGAACTTCGGGATTTATCTGAACAGAGGCCGGTGTCAGATTTTGCCCACCGCAATCGCATTCAGGTGAAATATTTTCCGAATAGAGGCTAATAATTTCACAAAACTTATGAATTTACATTGTTGTGTCTTTTTAGATTTGTATTTTTGATGTACATGAGACTGATATTTAGTTAACAACCAAAAACCCGCTTTATATGTGTGATGGTTAAGGTTATTTGATGTGTGAACTTTAGCGTCACATATTTGATTTTCCTGTATTTTCTGCTATATCATGCGACTATTTGGGGTGATTTGATTGTGTCTGAAAACGAGAATTATAGTTCTGTCTCATTAATCTTCGTCATTTTGCAGGCATTACTTAGAGGTAGGTTTTTAAGAAATGAAATATTGATCACAGATAAGAGACCTTCTTCCATGGCTGCAACTGAACTGGGTTTGCTAAGGCAAAGAAGTACAGTTTCTGATCTCAGGTAATTAACTTAGTGTTATGGATTTTTTCGCTTTAGTCTGCATTCTGTCAAAGAAGTACAGTTTCTGATCTCAGGTAATTAACTTAGTGTTATGGATTTTTTCGCTTTAGTCTGCATTCTGTCCCGTAATTTCGTTGTATGAATATGCTCGGTTATTGTTTTCATATAAGACGATGATAACCATTTGTGAACATGCATATTTTAATGCTATATGCTTGTTCATGTTGAAAAAGTGAATGTGATCGAGATCGAGAGAGATTATTGAGTCAGTTATTGGCAATTAGGATCCACCATTATATTTTAGGTTTCATTTTGACTTATTTCCATATAGATTTTTATCCTACATAAAGGTTTGTATCTTTTATCGAGATAGCATCAAATATCCATGATATGCTCACATTATCTATGCCCTCATTACGCATGCTTAGATATAAATATTGTAAAGATTTATGCTTGGAATTAATTGGGGTTTGAACAAAACTCTAAATTGAATCTACTCTTTTTCATTGTCTTTTTTGTATACTTTTTCAAGTGGTGGCCATGTGGTTAGAATCAGTTTCTTCTCTACCAACTTTTAGCACCACAGTATCATGTTCTATTTCTATAATATAAATTGGATTGCTTGTCACTGGCGTCAATTTAAATGATTCATAAAAAAAATATTTAGTGCATCATCTTGTTGAGAGATGCTGCATGGAGTTTGGTGCCGAATTTTAGGTAATAGTTCATAGCTGAAGCATACTTGCATTATCCAATGTTATGTCTTCGGTTTTAAACCAGCACAGTTAGTGGAATTTATCTCTTAATCCATTAAAATTATTATCTTTTTGATACACTTCTTTATTCAAATTTCTATACTAAGTTTCTATTTATAATCTATTGCTGTAGGGACGGATTCCTCTCAAAATTGCACAATTCAACTTCCATTCCGGGGAACAGTGCTGAGGCTAGTTCCTCTTTAAGTGATGAAACTAACGGTGAGGCGGAGTCTATATGCATCAGAGGGGTGACTCCTGAGACTCATACAGCATCTGTATCGGAAATAGATGCAGACGAAAACAGAAGTCAGCATGAATTTGTATCAAGAGTAACTGAAGTAGGGGATTCAGCTCTGGATCATGATGGAAATGCAGAAGTGTCTCTGGGAATAGAAAGTTCTCGTGGTGCTGAGCAGCCGACATTTGACAGTGAGGCAAGCGAGCATAGTATCCGTTTTGACCAGAGCGATGCCATTGTCAATAATGAAGCGTCACTCGAATATGTTGAAATAAATTACAGTGGACCCCTTGAAGTTTTGCATGAACATTATGAACCAAGTGATGCAAGTCGTGTTCATGGAGTGGCTGGCGACACTGCTGATATGGAAGGAAACACTAATGAAGCATTTGATAGACAAGATGCTTTAACTCTAGAGGAAGAAGCTCAAGACTCAGGAATCGGGATCGATAACAACTCATGGCACCAGCTAATGGGCATTGCATTTACGGAATGGACAGATGCTAGCAGGGAAAATACAACTGGTAATCAATGGTTTCGGGAAACGTCTGATGATGAGCAAGATCAAATACAAGGGTCGCGTGAATTCTGGCCAAATCACAATTTTCAAGAAGCTGTAGATAGTTGGCTGGATGTGCCGACAGGAGAGGTCAGTGGATCTGTTGGAAGAGTGGACACATTTTATTTCGCTGATGACGATAATGTTCAAACCGTGGAGCTTAGGGAGCTTTTCAGCTGGTGAGTGAGTGATTTCTTGCACTCAGTCCACGATCTTTGTTTAAAAATCTAACGTTTCCTTTTACTTTCTGCTGTAGGAGACGTGTCTCTAACCTTCTCCGAAGTGGTTTCCGTGAGAGCTTAGACCAGGTGCTACAATCCCATGTGGAAAGGCAAGGTCATGCTTCTGGTGATTGGGAACCGGACACCACGTCTTCTCCTGCTTTGATTGAGCCAGACCAGGAACGGCTAAATGGGGAGCAAACTTTGGCTCCATCTGATGGCTCCGAAATTAACGAATTTGATCATTCGTCAATTCATATCACTGCATCCCAGCCCCTTTGGGATGAGGTCTTACCGGGTGCAAATTGGCCGCACATCACTTCGAATCAGCATATAGGAACTGTATGTTCAAGCATCCTCTATTGTAGAACTGGATTTCTGAACTTTAGTCTGATGTCGTGTCTTTGATTCTCTCGATAATAAGAAGAATTATGCCTTGCTTCGTCCCCACTTTTCAACATCTCTTCATGCTTATGTGCATCAGGAGTGGGACGTGATCAACGATTTGAGGATTGATATGGCTAGGCTTCAGCAAAGGATGAATAACATGCAGAGTATGCTGGAAGCATGCATGGAGTTGCAAATACAGTTGCAGCGTAGTGTTCATCAAGAGGTTTCTGCAGCGTTAAATCAGTCAATCCTCTCGAGAGGTGAGTTTCGGTTAATCTGGTTCTGATACTGTTGGCGACTACCAATGAATAAATTGAAGGGAAAATAATATCACGAAAATACACAGATAACTGTGAAAAATCTTTTTCAAATGGAAAATGTAAAACAAAAAAAAAACTAATACGCAAGTACTTTGTGTCTAGTTTGTACGAATCTTCTGGTACAATGTCAAGATATTTTTAATATGGTTTTGCCTCAGGAGCGTTGCCCGCTATACTGTCCTTTTCTTCTAAGACTTAGCATACTCTATCCGGCATGGGTCTTTTCCTTGGTGCAAAGATGAAAACGTATTAGATTTATTGGATATGATTCTCCGCCCTTGTTTTCTGAGTTTATGAACTAGATATCGCCAAGTAATGTTTTGTTTTCCCCTTATCTTGACCATGCTTCACAGTCCCGTTGGATTCTATCTCAGGGGCAGATTCATGGGAGAGCAACATTTTACACAACGATTCTAAATGGGATTTTGTAAGAAAAGGAATTTGCTGCCTGTGTTGTGATAGCAACATTGATTCCTTACTATATAGGTAAAAAAATTCTTAACTCGCTTGTATCATTTGCTGCATCTTCGGTTCTTTAAGAACAAGCATCTGTTTTTTATTTTTTTTACAGATGTGGGCACATGTGCACCTGTTCCAAATGTGCAGAAGGTTTGGTCCAAGGCTCTGGGAAGTGTCCCATGTGTGAAGCCCCCATAGTTGAGGTTGTTCGAGCCTATCTTATCCACTAACGGAAGAAGGAAAACAGAATAGATGCATATATATATTATATAAATAGGTGAAAATGGCTGGAGTAGAACCACGCAAATTGTAACTAGAAAGTTGATTCATCTCCTTCAACCAGGTATATTAACCCTCTTTTTCCTCACTATTTTCCCAATCCATGTTTTGCTGTCATTGCTTCCTCAAAATTAAGGGATCCAATCCTAGATAGTATTTTTTTTATCTGGGGGAGAGGTTTCAGGATTGTATCTCGAATCCAAGACCTAGTCCGAAATTTAGTTACGGTATCAGATGGGGCACAAGTCATCGTCAGGAACGGATCATTCTAGGTGTTTGTGTAATGTGTAAATTGTGAGTCATCAAACCGTTTTTCAACTGAAAAAGCCTATGGATTGTGTTAGGTTATGAAGCTTATCATCCATTCCCTACCATATTTAACATGTTTTTTTCTTACAGATGGCATCTGGGACTCGTTCTACATATTTATGGACAGTAACTCAAGATAGTTAAAGGAGCAGAAACGCAAGGGTTGTGCAGATTTGTGTGGTCTTACAAAAGCTTCAATCTTAAAGATGAGTATAAATAACAACGAATCTTTTTCGTTATTTATTTGTATCTAATTTACCTTTTTGTACTTGATAAATTTGAATTTCAAAATATTTATTCAAATATTTATTTGTTTTCTCAATGGCGTAAGCAAGATTGAATTCTTTTATTTTTTGAGAAAAAAAAATCCTGAATTGTGTTCATCATATTAAATCAAGAATATTTATTTATGTTCATCAATAATGACACAATAATTAAAAAATTAAGCAATAGTCATTTAAAATTTTTAAAAAAATGCAGTAATATTATAACTTATAAAATAATACTGAAACTAACAGCTGATTTGGTAAAATTGAGTTATCGAACAATTAAAATTTAAAATTATTTTTAAAAAATAAACAGGTTAGAATGTGGAGTGGAGGAGATTAAGTTATCCAAACGAACTTCTTCTCCCCTCTTGAAGAGCTGGACCGGCAGGCAGAGAGGGCCAGTCACGTGCGAATACGGCCACGTGTTCACAATGAATTTATTTCAAAGACAAATTTGTGTGACACTATTTCACGAATCGTATTTTGTGAGACAGTTTTTTTATTTGAGTCATTTATGAAAAAATATTATTTTTTATGTTAAGAGTATTACTTTTTATTGTGAATATTAATAAAGATTCGTGAGATCGTCTTACAAGAAAACTACTATATTTCGAAATAACATTTAACTAAACAAATGCTTAACAATCCTAATATTCTCAATTTTTTTATAATAATGTTACAAATACAATAAAATATAGTATAACGACATTTTACAACAATTATAATATGAAATTTTTTTATTATATCATGAAATTTTCCTATTATCTCATAAGATTTTGTATTAAAATTATTAGTGGATTTTGTATTAAAGTTTATGTGTTGTAAAAATTATTATACAAATTTAATTATATATATAATATTAGTCAATTTTTTTTATCGACGTTGCGTGCATACTTCCTAATGATGGATCATTTTTGTCACATGACATGTTTCGATATATCTCCCAGCTTTAATTTACGTGAATATGGTGTGTCTAATCTAATTAATTCACATGACATGTCTAATCTGTCACGTGGGTGTTTCTTATTTATTCTGACTCCATAGAGACGGTTTGTGTAGTTTTCAACCCAGATTTTTTGAACACTGATCTTGTGGTGCATTGGCTATTGAAATTAATTATATGTTCTAGTTAATCATTTTATGTCGATCAAACATATGCATCGTTTGATCAATACCGTGACACATTTTTTACTCATAGAGCGTTCAATAGCTCTTTTAATTTACTTTGGCTAGATGAAATATTCCATCTTGGCTTTCTTATATTGCAACTCGGGATTTATCGACTTGATATTATGAATATTTAACTTCAAAAAAAATTAATCTAATTAATTCACATTTCTCCACCACTATTGGGGCCGAAATCATGGCCAATTTAATTATTTTAAAATTTCTTACTCATTTTATTTAAAAATATATATATGTCATCGAAATTTGTATTTTTAAATTTAAGTAAATAAACTATTTGTCGACCAAATAATAGAGTTACATTGATCAACTGACACAATTCGGCGGCGGCTACGCGTGTTCCTGTTAACAAAGTAACGGAATCCTAGGTGATCATCCGGACTAGTCCGGTTTATTTGCGGTTTTACGGTCTTTTTTATATCTCGGTTCATATCATATTCGATATATTTAATGGACAGACAAAAAATCCTAAATAAATGCGAATAAAACGATATGTATCTCATTTCTCGTGCCACTACGTGACATTGCTTCTTCATTCCTCATGCGCGAAGATTTTGCCATAGTAGTCCAAAGAATAATTGGATGCATCATATATCATTGATAATTCCAACCTCACATTGATCTCACATATTTATAATTATCCAATTAAAATATATTATATTATATACTGGTAATAATTATCTGTAGTATGAGAACGATCGAATATGATATTTGAGATATTTTATGTTTTAAAACATTGTTATCACTTGTTATACATTTTATTATATCTAATAATAATTATATTTGATAGAAGAGTGATCGACACTTGAGTTATTCTACGTTTTAAAATATTCGAGTTTGATTGTTAATATTTTTTATACATTTTGGTAAAATAACAATCGTTTGATTCTACAATTGGTATCAGAATCAACATGATCACAAGTTTGATTTTCATTGACAGAAATGAATGCAATTATTGGGGAGATGATTTCGTGGAATGCAATAATTGTTATTGGGAGAAGAAGTATCGACATGTGACGTTTGTACTGACGCACAATTTAAAATATTAGAGTTGAACTATAACCATAGTTATATTTTTGACAAAACTACAAATGTTCGATCCTATATTATAATTTTTATAGGAAAATAATTAAGCAAAGTTAAGATGGATGATACTAAGCATGCTTCTTAAATTCACATATCGATATAAATTAGAGACTATTCTCGTAAAGATGGCTAATAATATTTAAATGAAACATTTTCGAACTTTACATGTAAATAATGTTTCTGAAATCAAATCTTATTCATCTAAAACAACATAGGGGCATGAACTAGACTTACACAAGCTTCTTAATGTTTACTGGTCAAGATAAACAAGATATAGACTTTGTGAAGATTAAGCAAGCATGTATATGTTAAATTCCTTAGTTTTGGTGATAACAAACAATAATTTATTGTATTAGAATAAGTTGTTACTATTCGTGTATTCAGGTACATGATCGTTCTGCCAAAGACAAAGAGCAACATGCTACCGGTGTTCAAAAGCTGGGTAAATGGTCGCAATCTATTTAGTCTCTCTACGATAAAGCTACTCAATCAGTTATACTATACTAATCTGTCACTCGATCGGACCGCTTAGAGATATACTAAATTAACTGTCGAGCGAACAAAGTTAAGGATATTTGTGAAAGTCAACAGATCGGTCGATAGCTTAATATAGAAATATTGCACATCCTACCAATTCTCATCTGCATGAGATATTTCATCAGTCCGTTGTCTGATAGCTTTTGTACAAAAAAGAATTTTAAAAGCATAAAAGCAAGAAATACATTAAAGATTAACATTTAATGAAAGTTGCAGCACGTGACAATAATGTGTCTATATTGTCGAACTATAGTACAAATAGTCGTTGAACGAGGAAAAAGAGTCTAATACTATATATAGAGAATGCAAGCGAGAACTCGATACATAAAAAGAAAGAAAAAGAGATGCATTTGAAGCAACAAATTCAAAAAGAAAGTTTGCATACTCAAAATTTTCTGAGCACACTTCTCATATATATCATACACTGCTCACCAGCTCCTTCTTCAAGATTTTATCAGATCTACAAAGATTATTCAAATTTTCAAAACAACTACTCGACCGTTTTCTGCTAGAGACAATTTGAGAAGTTGCAAGCATTTTGAATCTTAAGATTCATTCTTTGTTATATCTGTTGTGTTTTGGTTGTTTGACTGAAATTCTCAACCACCTCAACCGCTGTAAAAGTTATTAGATGTTTCAACTTAGGCGGTGAATAAGACCTAAGATTGAAGCGAGTTATTACAAAAGATTTGTAAAACCAAAATCTTCTAGTTAATTCATTCCTAAATAGAAAAAGGAGAGACACTGAAAAATTTTGTCTTCGAACGTCCATACGTCATTTATTCTACCGCATTTACTTATCTTGTTGATTATCTACATTTAAGTATATAATAATCAAATGATTCATCGAACCATTTTTCAACACTATTTTTTAGTTCGTCTGTTCCCCTATAATTAAGAAAAACAGGTATTGCACAGCTAAAATATCAAGACCACTCGAAAAAATCTTAATGTTTATTAACACATCTAAACACATTACCGATCATAACAATATCATATTTTTAAAATGAAAAATCATTCAATGTCAATCATAAAAATTAAGTTTTATTCTTATATGATAAAATATTGAATGATTAAACATGTTATACTGATTTCTTGTGGCATAGAAATAGCTTTTACGCATGTTTTTAGCTGAAAATAGTAGTGGTATACGTGAAAAGAAATTAAAAAGAAATATCGAGAACCAACTAAGTAATTAGCAAAACTAGTTAATTAAATGCCTTTAATATTATCAGTTACGACAAAAATTTGGATCTTGCACCCTTATGTTCATTTTATTTCTATCGACATACATTTTTTGGTACCCAATGCTTATCATTTATTGCTTTGTGACAATAGGAACAAAAAACAATGGGCGGCTCAAATTTGAATAAAATGGAATCCTAGGATAATATATAGGAGTGGTCTATATATATAACTTTCATGATAATTTAAAAGTATATATACCTTTTAAGGCTGAATTAAAATTGGAAAATTAATAATCATGGTTGGATATTTAATAGAAGATAAAGCCTAGAAAAACGAATTTTTTATTATTAGAACTTCACGAGCATATTTGGAGCATAAATAATAGTGTAAATTTAACCAACATCTAGTTTAAATTTCAATCTTTACAAAAAATTATATAAAAATAAATACAGAAATATACATATATATGTATTATTACCAAAACCCTAAATTTTTTCACAGCATTTTAATTAAATAGTACCTTAAAAAAATTTAATCATTTATCGTCTGTCCTCCGCTTCTTCGTTGCTGGCTCCGGAGAAACTCTAGAATCCTCCGGAAGTGATCGGAAGAACAATTCTAATTCCGCTTTATTTCTCTCGCTTGTATTTTCGAACAACTCACGTTTCGGCAATTTTTCCCTGTGCAGAAACACCTTCTTCCTCTTCTTCGGCGGCGGAGGGGGGCTGCAGCTAGAGCTTAACTCGGGGATTTTATGTTTTGAGGCATCTGGAGTTTTGTACCCTTCATCGCCGCCACGAGCGCCGCCGTTTGGCTTAGGTTGCTCAACATCTTCTTGTTTTTGTTCATCTTCTTGTATGTGAACTGCATCTTGTTTTGTGGTTGGGTGATTTTCTTCAGACATGGATATCGGAAATGGAAGAGAAGCTGGGAAACTTGCAGAGATGGAAGTCTCTTTCGGGTGTAAGTTTTGTATGGGATAAGTGAAGAGTAGACAAACGAGCTTGTCGAACATCTTTCAGCCTACATATTAGACTGTTGGAATTAGGACAATGTACTAAAAATATTCTTAAAAAAATTTAAATTTTTTTTATAAAAAATACTAAAATAAATCAGAATAATTTTTGCATAAAAACAGCCTTCGAAGTCAAAAAAGTTAGAAATTATCTACGTTTTGTCAACCTCGCAAACTCCATTATTGTACGTAAAATCATATAAATGTAGATGATCAAAAAATAGGGACCAAGGTGAGTCGAAAAAAAGAAATTATCATGACAAAAATAGAAGTGAAGGATAAAAACATTTACATGTGCCGTTCACATTAAATGCTAAAAAAGAAAAAAATTTATGGCAAAAATACACTTATATTTCATATAATTGGAAGAGAAGCTGAAATGGAGGCTGAGGCATAGATATTTTAATATATGATTTATAAATAAACAAATTAAAAATATAACTTTGTTTCATAAAATATATAATATTATTCTTCCAAAATTTTGATTCGTCTCTTATAATAATGCGCTGGCCCTACCCTCGTAGAAATTTAGCTTGAGTTTTCGTTGGATTTTTTCACAGTTTAGAGTGACGGGGATGTATCCAATTGACCAGCCCCTCAGCTCCCTTTAATTCTAGTTTGTTTGGTTGGGTAAATTTGATTCTAGCTAGGTAGGTTAATTAATTACGTATTTTTGGGGTTTTTTTTTTTTGGGGTAATATTTAGGTGTTATAATATAATATTGGTAAGATTGTGTAATTATATCCAAAAAAGTATTTTTGAAAACGTACGTATATACTCCGGGTCTCATAAATCACATCACAAAATTTATTTTTGCAATTTTCAATATACAAATTATTTGCATAGGATGCCGTTTTGAAATCGTCGCATATTATTTCTAGCTCTCTATTTTATATTATATATATGTGAAAAAGGACATATGATTGGAGTATGTATGGGCGTGGAGTTTTCCCCGCCAACCCCGTTTGTCTCCCTCACATGGCCACTTTCCGTGTATTCACACACAACATTATTTCTTTTGTTGTCATTCATTTCAACGATATGCATCATCATCGGATTCAGCGCACACACGTTCGATAAAATAAAATAAAAGTAAATGAAGGGTTTTTGGGCCCACTTTTGAAAAAAATCTCAGTCATCGATTTCATCCCATAATGTACCTTGGATTTTAAAGATGTTTTCAAGATGTACGCATGTCCGGATCTGTAGTAAAAAAAATACCTATGTCATCTTTGAATCATCTCTTCGCAAAAACAAGGAAATTTGATCTCGTTTATTTGAAGGAATCCTAGAGAGTCATCGTTAATGGTTTTTATGGAAATTTTTTTATGAATTTTATTGTGTTGCATTGCGAGATGTTAATTAACAACCTAGGGGTTGTGCGTGTGTTAGTATATACGCGTGTACCATACAACAAATTTGAAAGCACCTTGTGTGTGTGCGCGTGCGTTTCTGTCTGGGGTGAGTTGTTTGCATGTTGCGTGTGTTAGAGTAGATATCTTACAAACTAGCTATGTTGTGTTGAGTTTTGTTAACTCTTATGTTACAAAATATCTTTATTTTAATAATATTTTATATTATACTTATTCTGATATTTATTTTATATATATGTACATACAAACTGCATAGATAAAAACTTTAAATATAATATAATACAGTAAATATGAGGTCATACATATGATAGCTATCATGAAAAACATATTGTAGTTACTGTACATTCTAAATATGTTCATAGTCGATTCAGTTATCTAAAAGAAGGATAAAGACAGCTCCAGCTCGAGATTAGCGTATGTGATATTGTGTATCATGCTTCATTTGGCAGTGAGATATAGATGTTCATTCATATAAATGAGTGCTCATATAATGATTTCATTGAAGAACCATACATTATATTTTTCAAATGGTTATCATTTAACGAGTGGATTCTGCAATTATGGTTGTACACCATTAATCTTTTGACCCGATACAATATTGAGGTTCTACATGATGGTGTTATACTTTGACTCATTAATCGGCTCTGTGAGGGTCATAGTGGAGAGATTAGATATAGTGGCGACACATGTAAGAGTCAGAGCATTGTAGTCAGGAGATTCACTATTCGCCTATGAGTATTGATATTCTATGTGATCTGATAAATTAATAGTACAAAAAATCTCTAGCCTGAGTATGAGACGTATTTTAAGGTAAATGATTTCTTAGTTGCATATGTGATGCCACTATGATCATTCAAAGATACATCGTATCGTTCGAACTCATATGAAAATCTTGAGAAACCAAATACATACAAACAATGTATATATCCCTGAGACATGCTCAGGATATAGATACATATATTCACTAGGATAGATGACTTAATCTCAACTCAAATTGAGTCCCTCCAGAAGTATCATCTTTGTCTCCTGATGACATGTGGTACCTGTTATTGTCCACACACAAAGACAACAGCATCCCCCTTAGGGATGAGCAAACACCACGTATGGAACAAACATAACAAATACAACATGTGTCTATAAAAGGATATATGATATGCAATACATACATGTCGTGGAGGTATCAGGCCAATTGCCCATCTACTAAGTATGTATCAGAATCAAACAAATTGCTATCAAATATCAAAGCTCGAGTAGGCATACCGACCTCAGTCATGTATAAAAGAATATTCATATGAGAGCATCAACAAAGCTCCAACAAATCTCTAATCTAAACCATCAAACGTAGGGGTAACAAATAATCATATTTTTGATGGATCACATAATGTCAAACATAACATCGTTTTCACAAACCTCATAATAAATCTCAAATCCAATTATATCAAGGTATTTAAGGATCACAGCTTAATGTGCATGTCATACATCGATGTATATATAAAATGATATGTGTTAACAAAATATTAATTTTATATATCGATATATAAATCATTAATGTCATGTATGCCACGTTAAATCAAATAAGACACATAAACATATAATTTCATTTAGATCAATCGATCATATATCAAATTACACCGATACATTTTGTACGTTAACTACCACGATACAAGAGTCCACATTGTAACACCAAATAATACATGATTTATTGGTTGTTTTCTTGAATCAACTATTTCCTCAAGGAACGATATTTTTCTTTTATGACCATTCTCCATTAATCAAACTAAAGGGAGTTGATTTGGAATAGAATTTTCAAATTATCATTTTATTCCTTAGTTAACTTAAATTTGTATACCTAATAAGCAACTATAAAACTATTTTGCAATATAAAATTAGCTCAGTACAATACACACACACACACACGGCAACCGTGAATTAATTGATCTTTGATATTTCATGGTTGCTAATTATCTACAAATATGATTTGGAACCATCAAATCCAAACAAAGAATAATTGGTATTTGAATAATATTTTTAGAATTTTAACCATTAAGAAAACTTCATAAACTAATTATCATACACGGTTTTTGAAAGAATAAAATCTCAATAGTCACCTTAATTTAATTATCTATTTTCAAAATATAATTCACTATTTTTAAAATTAAATAAATTGTTTTATATAGAGGCCATAAGCACGCTCGCATCCCTCATAATTTTATATTTTCCAAAATTTCAAATTTCAGTTCCAATTATAATTATATTATGAGTTGATTTACAACTCATAATTTACATATATACATGTATATAATTATATTATGAGTTGATTTACGACTCATAATTTACATATATATATATATATATGTAAATTTCATCAGATAAACCCTAAAACCAATTTCATCAGATAAATTTAAAGTGCTAAACATGTCCTCTCATTCAATATCCCTCATCTAATTAATATTAATAATATAGAATAGATTAGTTATTTATTTGCATATGTTAAGGTAATCTGTCAATGGTATAAAATTTGTCTTTAGCTTATATGAATCAAATAACTCAAATTATTATTAATTACAGTCACTTAATTCATACCAAATGCCAAGAAAAATACCAAACAAACATCATTATTTTGCAACCTTAGTTGTCTTGGTATGCGATTGAATGAATCTTGAATTTTCAAGATTAACTTCATTCTCCTCTCGTCGATCCGATTTATCGAATTAAGTCGACAAAAAATAAACAGTGCTAGAAAAAACCTACTCAACCTTTAACAATTTTTATACCTCACAAAATGATTTCACTATTATATAATATAGGTTTTGTTCACATATTTATTGTCGTTACTTTTTTAAAATACAATTAGATTTTTAGGGTTAAAAAAAAAGTGTTCAGCAGTTGAATTTCATCCTTTTCTTTTCTTTGCAATTTAAAGGGCTGAACTGTTACATAAATTGGACCTCGTATGCGCATTACCCAGACCCGTTGGAGGATCCGATACTCGATCCGAGTAAAAGAGGGTATTGAGGGATTTTTAGATCCGATTAAATAATTAGGTAATCGGGTATGGAGATTTTCGGGTTCGGGTATGGAGGTGGGTTTGATATAATCCGACCCACACCCGACCCGAATATCCGTTTAAATATATATATAATAATTATATTTATTTATATTAAATATTCATCTTCTCAAATCCAAGTAATCGGTACTTTTTTCTTTTCTCTTCCCTTTCACTTCAAAAATCGAAAAATATTTTATTTCTTGATTATGGTTCATTGTATTCCTTTTTTATTTGCATATTTCCTAATTCATTTTAGGGTTTTCTAACCAATTAATTTTGAGAGTTTGGAATGTACGTTATTTTTTTTTATTGGTTTTGGTTTTTTTTTTTTTTTTAGCTTGGGCTATTTTTAATATTTTGTTATTTTTTCTATAAAATTTATTTTGTAAATTTTTATCATTCATAATTTTTCTTATTGTTCATTTAAATAATTTTTTAAATATTCATAACTTCATTGAAACAATTTAAATTTGAAAAAATTCAATTGTATATAATAATAGGGTATTTGGGTAGGGTATGTATATCCGATGGGTATGGGGATGGGTATGGGGATGAATTTAATAAATGTGTATGTGGATGGATGTATGAAATCCGACCCATACGCTACCCATTTCCATCCCTAAGATGAACCATATATTTCTTTTCCGGGCCTATCAATCCATCCGACAGAGATGACATATATATATATATGTGTGTGTGTGTGTATTGAGAACCAAAAAAATAATCATTCGTTTTATATGCACATTTTTGTTTTGAAAACGAATAGTTTTTGTTTAAATGTCATAAAAATTTTCAGACACAAAAACTTCTGTACGACAATCTTAGGGATTAATTTTGTAGGACATATATTCTATTTGGATCACCCAAAAAAATATTGTTTTTTTATTGTATCACGAATAAAGATCTGTGAGATCGTATCACGAGAGACTTACTCTTTTTCAGATATCCACGTAACTTTAATATATTTTCATGTTTAGTTTTTTTATATGTTCTTTTTAAAATTTGTGTTTACCATTTCCTAAAATATCTATACTTCTATACTATATTATTAAGTGTGATGACATAATAATAAGTACCTAAAGATGACACCAACTTTTTCTTCCAATTTTACCTCTATATGATATTAATATTACACTTTTGTTTTTTTTTTCAATTTCAACACACACTTTTATTTTTATTTTTTTTATTTCAACAATTCAAATATCAATTTAATCCCTCCATAATTTGTAAAATTTCACTTTAGTCTATCGATAATGATAAAAAAAAATTGTACACACACGCATCGCGTGTGCAGAGTAACTAGTATTTATTAGTTGAGATAGAGCAATATCTACTTTAATATAATAGAAATAAGAGTAGGTTTTTTGTAAGACGGTCTAACGAATCTTTATCTGTGATACGGGTCAATCCTACCGATATTCACCATAAAAAGTAATATTCTTAGCGTAAAAAGTAATATTTTTTCATTGATGACTCAAATAAGATATTCGTCTCATAAAATACGACCTGTGAGACTGTCTCACACAAGTTTTTGCCTAGAAATAAAATGTGACAAGCTTTATATTTATGGGATGCAATTTAGTCAATATTTTTGGGCACGCACTTTCTATAAAAATAAGCTTTCAATCGGATTTGGCATTGATGTTTGTTAGTGGCGTGGGTGAGAGAGCATGCGAATATTTGGCACAAAAACACTTTGTATGCAACCACTTGGTTTATGGTCCCCCGACTCGAACAAAAGGTGAGCAAATATAAATGTTTTTCTAAAAAAATTGGTTTAAATATATATATATATATATATATATTAATATATAATATTTTTTTGTTTCAAAATATTAAAGCACTTCACAACCAAACAATTTTTTGAGCTGACTTCACACAACCCGTCGCTTTTGTTATTGGCTGCAAACTTTCCACTCACTTAACGTAAATCAATAATATTTATATAGAGTCTAATTTCTAATATAGATAATATTTATAAAATTATATGTTCCACTTATCAGTATTTTTTGTGACGATATAACTCAGATTTTTTAAAATATCGTACAGAAGATCGAATGTCACGTTTCGATTTGTAATTTAACAAAAAAAATTATTGTTCTGCAATGATATCTATAAGATAAGATGATAAACCTAAATTAATTGTGGCGATGAAAATAAAAACCAGCAGCATCCGTTAAGAACAGTAGACAATATAATATAGTAGTGTTATGATGACAATGTGACGTAGAGTTGAGAGCCAACAAATTTCAATTTTTTTTTTAATCTTGGTTTTTCATTCATAATATTTTTAATTTCATTTTTATTGATAAATTTTGATATGAAATATTCGAAGAAGTCATTGAAAATATTTCTAGAAAGTTATTTCAATATCATGATTAAGGATTAAACTTACTTATAAATTTGTTTTAGTCTGCGAATGACATTAACAATTCTATCGATTGCTTATTTGAGAAATATTTCAGGAAAAACTGTTTATGAAATTGTCACTTCAAGTATTAAAGAAAAAGATGGAGTATGATTCATTATTAATTTTTTTTTATGCTCTACTCAAATGACAACTTTGGTAAAAGAAATTGAGATTTTTTTTTGCTATCGAATGACATAATTTATAATATGTAAGATATTTTTTATTTAAATTTTATTTTGTTTTTTTTAAATAAAAAACTAATTGATTAAATAAATATCATAATTTATCGTTTAAGAGAGCCTATTTTTTCAAATTCGTTTTATGCCTAAGAAAAGTCAAAAACGGCCTTCTTAATATAGTAAAGTCTATAGATCAACAAATCACATCCTCTTTTATTAGAAATAAAAATATTTATTTGTAAATTTTCACCGTATTTAATATAATTTTTTTTAAAAAAAAATATTATGTTTACTCCAATAATAAACTTACGATACACGATCTCACTTTGGTGATCCTAGCTAGCTGTATCATCGGTGGATTGATAGAATTAAATAATAATATACGTTAATTATTGATATTATCGAATTCAATGGATAAGATACATGTGCTAAAACATAATTATTTTATTGTCTTTACAGTATGTTTGGAATTACGTAATTAAGAGGATTTGGTGAGATTTAGAATTGAAAATACTATTTTTAATGTTTGGGAAGATGCAATTTCAAAATGGGCTTGATATTTGATGAAATCTGGTGGCATTTTATTTAACTAGCCGAAATTGTTATAAAATAGGTCAGATTTCATGGAACCTGGGTCAAATAAAAGTATTTTACTAATAAATTTTTGAGTAGGTTTTTTGTGAGACGGTTTCACGGATATTTATCTTTGAGATGAGTCAACTCTACCGATATTCACAATAAAAAATAATACTCTTAACATAAAAAGTAGTACTTTTTCATGGATGATCCAAATAAGATATCCGTCTCACAAATACGACCCGTGAGACCGTCTCACACAAGTTTTTGTCTAAATTTTTATAACTCGTTCATAAATTTTAAATATTCTTCTCAAATTTTATAAAGTAGCATTTATCCAAAAATGCATATTATCAATCCATAAACATATTGAGAAAATTATTTCAAAACTAATTTTAAATATTTTTATATTAAAAAATTCTATAAATAAAATATTTTTATAAAAAAATTGTTTTAATAGTAAAAACTTAATTTATCAAATTTGATAAATTTATTGTTAATAATAAACTTTATAATTTTTACATTTATTTTAAAAATTGTTCAATAAATTTTTTTATGTTCGAAAATAATTTTTTCCTTGATAAAAAAATAGAAATATTTATATAAATATTGTTATAAACAAAGCATTTTTAAAAAATAGCAATACAAGAATTTTTAATATAAAATGAATTAGTTTTAATAGCTAAAACAAATTCCAAATTACATTTAAAAATTTTACCAAACACCAAAATCGAATTCCAAAACAATGGATTCAAAATCCAAACCTAAATCTAAATCCAATTTTTTTATTTGTCCAAACATACTCTTACTTTTACTCTGATAAAATGGACTAATATTTTTCAGCAATTATTTTAATAACTTCTAATGATAGCTTATAAAAATCAAATCGAAACTTTAACTTCTTCATCCAGATAATAATAATAATAATAATAATAAAAAAAGCTATTTCGATGAATTTAATTAATGATGCCACTATATTGACAAAAATACATAAAAGTTTTTAGTTAAAAATATAGTATAAAAAATTATGTTTTAAAAAATAAACGTTATGATTCGAATAAATTTATTAGGCGACGTATCAAAAACATTATATTTTTACTTGTGAAATGAAATTATAAATTATATACAAAATTGAGATAATAAATTAATATATATATATAAACTAAATAATGATTTATAATTTTAATAATTTATCCATAAAAAAGGGACATGGATGGAGCGCTGAAAATTTCAATAGAAATAAACCGTGAAGTCAAATACCTTTGGCCTCTCCTCTTGATCTGCACCCCCACTTTTTTGGCTTATTTCCGTTGAAGCCGAGACAAAAACTCAAGACACCGTCCAATCACGATCCCCTTTTTGCATATAAAACCCCGCTTCCACATTCCCACTGGTCACTTCTTACACTGCCCACTCCTTCATTTTTTAAATTCTGTGAAGTGGAAAAGTTCACCTTTTTACTGTTTTCGTAATGAAAAAGTCCCGTTTTGTTGCACCTCATTTTGCTTATCTTGTGTTCTCGATTCCATTTTTTCTTCAAGTATCAGCAGCCAAAGCTTCGGGAACTGGAGATGGATCAGAGGCGTGGGGATATGTTGAAGTCAGGCCCAGTAAGCT
This sequence comes from Primulina tabacum, assembly GCF_025594145.1. NCBI lineage: Eukaryota > Viridiplantae > Streptophyta > Magnoliopsida > Lamiales > Gesneriaceae > Primulina > Primulina tabacum. Next base: position 7,714,813 of record NC_134557.1, read on the forward strand.
GCTTTTTATAGAAAAGATTCAATTTTTACCGCTTATTTCTCATGTTTTGGCTGAGAATTGCTTTCATTTTATTGCTCTGACTTCGTGTCTTGTTTGGCCTGCATTGCGTATGTGTATGTAACAGAAGCCCATATGTTTTGGTGGTATTACAGAAGTCCAAACAGGGATCAATATCCAAACAAACCATGGCCAATCATTCTTTGGCTGCAGGGTGGACCTGTCAGTATAGTATTTTACTTATTAGATTTTCAAAGATCATTGCACAAATCGTGATTCACATTATCAAATGGATGATACCATTTTCCTGTGATTGAAATTTTACACTATTGTCTGAATATGGTTAATTAGGGTGCTTCTGGAGTTGGGATTGGGAATTTTGAAGAAATTGGGCCATTGGATACAGATTTGAAGCCTAGGAATTCGACATGGCTAAGCATTGCTGATCTCTTATTTGTGGTGAGAATTGTGTATCCTTTGAATGAGCTTAATGTTCATTGTTCAGTAATTTTATATTTTTTGTTGTATTTATTTGTTTTGTTTTCGTGTAGGATAATCCTGTTGGAACTGGATATAGTTTTGTGGAAGATCCAAAAATTCTCGTGAAAACTGATTATGAAGCTGCGACTGATTTAACTACACTTTTGATCGAAGTTTTTAATAGAAACCAGACCCTCCAAAAGAGCCCTCTTTATTTTGTTGCAGAATCTTATGGAGGAAAATATGCTGTTACCCTTGGAATATCAGTTCTCAAAGCTATAGAATCTGGAAAATTAAAGCTCAAACTTGGAGGTGGATCATTATTCTCTAATGAACAAAAATGAAAAAATAAAACATTTCAATGTTTTAGAAAAACCCAAGTTTGAATCCTGAAATTCATTGAGTTCTATGATTTTTATAATGCATCGTGTATCTAGGAATTGCATTGGGCGACACTTGGATTTCACCAGAAGATTTTGTGGTATGAATTCAACATTCTAAATTAAATGTAGATATTTGGCTTTGCAACTCAGTCAAGTAATGTTCCAAGATTTCACATGTTTAATGCAGTTTTCATGGGGTCCTCTCCTCAAAGATGTCTCCAGGCTAGACAACAATGGCCTAGAAAAATCAAACAGGTCTATTTCTGCTTCATTCATGTTCTTGTTCTCAGAAGAAAATATATGTTGTTATGCTGATAAATTTACATTCAGAAAACAGATTGGCTGAGCAAATTAAACAAGAACTTGATGCCGGTAAGTTCGAAGAGGCTACCGAATCATGGAGCGAGCTCGAGAATGTTATTACTGCTAGCAGTAACTCAGTGGTAAAAATTCACCATGTCCCTTTAATTTTTCCTCCGACTCTTTGCTAGTGGCTATCCCTAAAATTCCTTCCACCGACTCAATTTTCGAAGGGTTTAATTACTCATGATGGAATATTTGCAGGATTTCTATAATTTTCTGTTGGATTCAGGGATGGACCCTGTATCATTGACAACTTCGGAGCTATCTCAGCACATAGCGATGAAGCGATACTCGAGATATTTGAATTCGTTGAGGTCTACCACTGGTGGTGATGTTGATATTGATAGTTTAATGAATGGCGTGATAAAAAAGAAACTGAAGATTATACCAAAAAATGTTCAGTACGTGATATTTTTGTAGATGAAATATTTTCAGCAGTTCAGTAATTTTTTTTTTTCATTTTGATTATGGGCTTGTGTTGTGTTTGCAGATGGGGAGGGCAATCAGATCTTGTTTTCTCTGCATTAGAAGCAGATTTCATGAAGCCAAGGATCGATGAGGTGACAGATTTAAGTATTTTGTGAAACTGACTTCTTGATTCATCTCATATTACAAAAATTTTCATTTTTTAAAGGAGACGGTTAATTTCTTGACAAAATTTGGGACTCTACGCAGAAAATATTTCTTTCTGGTTCTTGTCTTGCTTAGTTAGAGTCTTTGATCGCCCAAGATTTCTGACTTTTGAGTATGTTCACTGAATATTTGAGCTACATTAACTCCACTTCTGAGCCGACAGAAGCCAGTTTCACCAAGTTATAGAGGTTTCTTTGGTTCTGTTTTTGCTTAAATGCTATCTTACCTATTCGTCACAGGTTGGTGAGTTGCTAGCTAAAGGAGTCAATTTGACCATTTACAGCGGTCAGGTAAGAATTCTATTCTTGATTTTTTTTTCTCATTCTACACAAATTGGTTTTTGTTGAGGAAATAGTAATATTTGTTACCTAGAATATGGACTTAATATATTTTAAATAAATAATAAAATATTAAATGAAATTATATGAACTGGTTACCATGATGATGCAGTTAGATGTCATTTGCTCAACAAAAGGAACTGAAGATTGGGTGTCAAAGCTCAAGTAAGTTAGAGAAGAGACTATCCAGGCGTATGTTGAACATACCAGTAAATATATCTTTAAAATATATGTTAGAAGGAAACCTCTTTATATATATATATATATATATATATATATATATATCACTAATTTGTAATTGTTTTATGAAGCAGATGGGATGGGCTGAGAAGTTTCTTGAGCATGGAAAGAACACCAATTTATTGTGGGCAGGAAAAGATGACAAAGGGTTATTTCAAATCTTACAGGAACTTACAGTTCTACTGGATCCTTGGAGCTGGACACTTTGTAAGTCTTTTTTTTTTTCAATTGTTTTCTCTCGAATATGAAAATTTTGAGTTTAATGCTTTTTAGCCGTCTGTAAATCCTCGTCTCAATAGTTAAATGTGTGTTCAGACCAGTTAGATCGATTTTTTCCTAAACTCACTGACTAGCTAAAAAACCTTGAAAATATGATATTAATATATTATATTTGAGTATTAAATGTTTCAGATTTGACATTAATATATAATTTTTGAATATCCAAACATGTATAATAAATTTTGTTAGTAATAACAAATATTTTTTCTGATGAAAATTGCTACAAAATATTAAATATGGTACTAATATATGATATTTCATTATAAATTCTTTCGGACTGAATACTAATATATGATATTTGATTACACAAACTAAATGTAATAAATATTGATAGTAATATAATTGTATAAATTTTATATTCAAAATTTTATCTTTTGTATCAAGTCTAAACTATTTTGTTTTGAAATATCATATATATGTTTTATATTTTTAATGTTTTGTATTGAATTTTATTTAATAATAATTATGAGCTCTGGGAGTTTAAAAATATTTTTTTTGAATAAAAAACTACAGTGAAAATTTTTGATACGATAAAAACTTGAATTTATATTATTAGGGATTTAAAAACAAGCTTTTTTAAAACAAAAAATTTGTATATGTTCAGCTTAAGCAAGATGTGTCAAAATCAGATACGATTCACCAACTCGATATGGTTTAACCCAAAAAAATCAGGTTTAGGTTTGTGGGTTTTCAGGTTCGGGTCAGATCGGGTTGGACCCAATAACTGATCCGGAAAAAAATGATCGGGTTGGGTTGGGGTCAATCCAGGTCCCGAAAATTTTAATTTTTTTTAAAAAATATAATTAATAAATATTGTCTACATTTTTATATATTTTATGTCTGAAAAAATATTTATCGTATATTTATATCATAAATTTTCATAATTTAATATTTATTTTGAACATTTTTTATTTTTTAAACAATTGTTTATTTGATTTAGTAAATATATTTTATTTTTTCTACCATTAGACTTTTAAATTTTAAACAATATACAAGAAGAATATTTTGTTTTTATGTGTTTAAATTAAAATATTATTATTATAATTATTGAGTTTTATTTAATTTTCTTCAAAAAATTTGAAGAAATTCAAAATCGGGTTAATCAGGTTGATCGGATTGGATCTAGTCTGGGATTGAGAGTTTTCGAGTTACCTCGGATTGAAATTAAGTCCAAATTAAATATTTTTGAATAATATTATTACTGAACGACACTCAATTCATTCGAATTTCATTAGAATTGACAGGATGAATTGACTCCCCTAACTTAAGCGTGTCCTTGGTGCTCTCATTTTCTGTGTATGTATCCAAATGTGTCAGAAAATCTCGAAATAATTTTTCGTGTAAGAAAACCAATTAATCGTCAGTGATCGAAACCCAACCCTATTAATTTCCACAAATATATATATATAAAAAACAGATATACTATTAATTAATTAATTTCTTCAAATAAATAATAAATTAACATTATTTGGTCTGAATTTCAGGTTCCTGTGGACCAGCCCTGTGTGGCACTGAACATTATACGTGGCGTCACTCAGTCTCCAGTTGCATAGATCTCAATTTTGTTATTTGTATTGAATTTGAAAACATACGATGATTTAAAGAAATGTCACACAAGCATTTTAATATCGACCAATTTGTTTTTGGTGGCTTTTTCCTCTTTTTTATTAATAATTTTTTTATATGTATTTTTGGAGGATGAGTTATGATTTTTTTCCCATAAAAATTAAGAATAATATTCTAAATAAAAATACTTTTATACTCTCGTCCGATACTCAACCGATCGACATGCCACAATCCATCATTTGGGTGGTTCGGATCGTTCCGTCGTTTGGATGGGTAGGAATATTGTCAACTGACTTGGCGGGCCATGCTGACTTGTCAATTTTTAGTTATATATAGTGTGAGGACAGGTTAAGGATCAACCTGTCATAGCTCACTATGCCTTGTCCTGCCATTTGTGCAATACTAGGAAATTATTAACTCAACTCATCTATTTGGAAATAGAATGGCCAATTCGATGGATCTGATCTATTTTGACAATTTCTAATCCCAAACAGTGTCGTTTTCTGGAATGGGCGTCTGAACGTTGCTTAGCTACCAATGCTTTATAATCTTTTACTAAAATGTGACAAATTAACTAACAAAACTTTTTGTGAAGGAACTTAAAATTGGAGTCGGAAAATTTAAAACACAAGTAATCAAATAAAAAATCAGCATGGGTTTACATTTTAAAATTTTAATATCAGAATATTTTAGAAAAAAATTAACAAACCTTTACTTTACTGATATTAATCGTTAGAATAAAAAATAGTTTAGCACACAAACTATTATTAAATTGATAAACCAATATATGATCTATTATAAATGACTTAATCGATACATGAATCAGTTAAATAATCAATTTTATCTTATATTTTTTTAAACTGCTTTTAAGTCAAATTATTATTAAATTAAATAAGTTACACATTTTTTTATAAGATATATATAGAGAAAAACATATCATTTTATTTTATATTTATAAATATTTTAAATTTATAATATAATATATTTATTAGTTGATGAACTAGCATTTTTATATAAAGAATATACTACTTATTTATTATAATATATTTTTAATTTGTTTGTATAATTTTACGAATAAAATAATTTTAAAAAATAAAACATGTATTTAGTTGAATTTAATAAAAATAATAATTGAACTTAACAACACTTTATATTATGAGTAAAATTGATTTTTGGTTTTTAATTAGATCGTGTATAATTTAAATCATTTACAATAATTTATATACTAATTTGTTGATTTATCAATAATTTGTGTATCAAATACTTTGCTACTCTTAACCGTTATTGTAAAGTTATCTAAATTTTTTTTTTATTCAATAATAGAATCTCTCAGTTATCATTTCAGCTTGAGTTAGAACCAAAAAAATTGATTATACGATAGAAATTATTAATTTGTTGAGCATAAAATTTACAAATTATTTTGAAGCAGTGATAAAACATCATTATGTCTTGATAGTCTCGGCACATTCCTAATTTTGACCTTTGGTTTCCAGTGTTACCTTAGTATATCCCGATTTGTCTGTTAGAGCTGTCAAACGAGTCGCCTACTGCAAGAAAAGGATAACTTGGCCTGTGACGGTTTGCAGATTAAGCAGGCCAACCCTTCGACAATTTTGAAAAAATTGGTAAAAAATCATTGTTGGGGATTGTAAGCTGAGCAGGTCTTTTGTGAGACGGTCTCATATGTGAAACGTGTCAACCCTACCGATATTCACAGTAAAAATTAATATCATTGGCACAAAAAATAATAATTTCTCTAAATAAAAATATCTATTTCACAAAACACGATCCGTGAGATCGTCTCACATAAATTTTTACCATGTAAATTTTGGTGATATACTGCTTAGGTGTGTAATGATGTATTATCCCGTAAACAATTATAATGAAGTATGACAAATTATTTTATTTGTCTAATGGTATATGAAATAAACTGGATCCACCAAGTCCAGATCCTTCGAGTATAACAACGTTTATTAAATAAATAGCTAGCTGTTATCTTCGCATCACGCTAAACCAGAATGTCACCGAAGCCGTCGGAGAACGGAATGGAGGGCGACGACGAAAGAGAGGAAGATTCGGACGAAGAAAATTCGGAGGCCGAGGAGGAGGAAGATGAGCCTCGCCTCAAGTACCAGAGGATGGGCGGTAGCGTGCCCACGCTTCTTCAAAGCGACGCCGGTTCGTGTATTGCCGTTTCCGAACGAATGATTGCGCTGGGTACTCATGGTGGCTCCGTTCACATTCTTGATTTTCTTGGTAATCAAGTGAGTCTGGTTCTTGTATTTTGGTTGTAAAAGTTTAATCTTTTGTATTCTAAAAAACTTGTTTAACTATATACAATCTCATAGGTTAACAGCAATGATTGGTGTTCAGCGTATTTAAAAGCATGGCGAATGACTTTGTTCTCTAATGTAAAGGGAACACATTATATCAGAGTCTCTTAAACTAGAATCCTGTAGTTGTTGATGATATAACCTGGTTGTGTTATTTGACGAAGTAGTAACTCACCTTACAATCACATGGATAACATAACTTTTTTTCTTCAGGTTAAAGAATTCAATCCGCACACTTCTGCTGTAAATGATCTTTCCTTTGACGTAGAAGGTGAATACATTGGAAGCTGCTCTGATGATGGTTCTGTTGTAATAAATAGTCTTTTTACTGAGGAGAGAATGGCATTTGAGTACCATCGCCCCGTGAAGGCCATTGCATTAGACCCAGATTATTCAAGAAAATCGTCAAGAAGATTTGTTACTGGAGGTTTAGCTGGTAACTTATACTTCAACATGAAGAAATGGATAGGATATAGAGACCAGGTATATCTAGGTTCCTGGCATGCTTTATTCACGTGTAAATTTTCTGAAGCTCTCTGAAACTATGGCCGCTCAGTTGAATAATTATCTTTCTCCCAGATTTTGCACTCTGGTGAAGGTCCAATTCATGCAGTGAAATGGAGAACTAGTCTCATTGCTTGGGCTAATGATGCTGGTGTAAAAGTTTATGATGCTTCTAATGATCAGCGTGTAACGTTCATCGAAAGACCTCGAGGGATCCCACGCCCTGAACTTCTGCTCCCTCATTTAGTCTGGCAGGTTTGAATACCGTTTGAAATAAATGCTTAGCAATATTCCAGATAATGATTCGTTTTATATTGCGTGTTTTATCCTGGCATTAGGATGATACTCTGCTGGTCATTGGATGGGGAACATCTGTTAAAATTGCATCAATTAGAACCAACCAAAATAATGGTGCTGCGGGGACATTTAAGCATTTTTCAATGTCTAGCATGAACCAGGTGGATATTGTGGCATCTTTTCAAACCAGCTATTTCATTTCAGGAATTGCGCCCTTTGGGGATTCTTTGGTAGTTCTAGCGTATATCCCTGGGAAAGAAGATGGTGAGAAGGACTTTAGCAGCAGTGTTCCTTTACGCCAGGTATTTACTTCGTGGAACGGTAATGCTTGCTTTGTGCAACAATAACTGTGTGATGCTCGTTGTACTGATCTATAGTTCTGTCAATCCATGCTAGTCTCGTATTGTTAGAGTTGGTTGTCTTAGAAAGTATTAATGGCTTGTTTTTATGGTTTTAGTGTCTTTGGATTGGATTATAAGTCTTCTATGATTGGTCTTGTGGATATTTCACATTCTAGGAATGGAGGTTGATTTTTGTATGAGCCCTTGACCACCTTTACCATAACCATATGTTGGCTTGTTTACGAAAACATTGCATGTTGACAGAATGATCTTCCCATTGTTTCTCTATGAAGTTGAGTGAACGAACCACTTAAGTGGGTCAATCTTGTAACAATAGGGAAATGCTCAGAGACCAGAAGTGCGAGTTGTCACTCGGACTAATGATGAGCTGGCAACTGATGCGCTACCTATTCTTGGCTTCGAACATTACAAGGCCAAAGATTATTCCCTTGCTCATTCTCCTTTCTCAGGTTTTGCTTGTTTTTATATGTAATCTAATTTCAAAATACAAGTGATTTTATCCCCTTGCTACTTCATTTTGTTGTGAGTTAAAATGATATATGTGATGAAGATGCCATTGTGCCTGTGCTTTAGGTAGCAGCTATGCTGGTGGTCAGTGGGCTGCTGGAGATGAACCCTTGTACTACATTGTGTCCCCAAAGGATGTTGTAATTGCTAAACCTAGGTTAGTGATGCCTTTTCCTTATTTTCCATCAAATACTCTCCTGATATCTTTGTTTTTATATCAGATGACGCATTGGAAACATGAAAATAACTTAGCTTTGACATGCTATTTTGTAAAGCCTATTACTTAGTGCAAACGTGAATATTGCTTAATTATCTTAGTTTTGTTCCTTTTTGTAACAATTGCACCTGGTATAATTGCAAAGATCCATAATTGAATAAAGGAGCAAGGATAACCAAGTAGCAATGTCTTGAACACTTAGGATACACTTATATGGTGTGAAAACATTGTTGGTTGGAAGGAACTACATTTCATGTATATATGTTAACACCAAGTCAGTCATTTTATGTGTTTTGAATAGCAAAGCCATGTGGCTATTAGCTCCATCCAGCTGACCAATCATGTTCGTATCTTCCACCAATTTGAACTAATTTTTAGTAGGCTGTTGTGACTTGGAGGAGTATGAAGTCTTGAAACTCCATGCGATTTACATGCATGGAAAGATTTTAAGTCAGTCCAGTTAGGAGTTGGTTTCCTTCTGGTCCTTATTCATTAGCATCATTGACAGTGGTTAATTTTTATAGAGAGAGTTAGAAAAACATTATGTCTTGTCATAATATTTCGTTTGAGGCTTGTTATAACTTATTATCAATATTGCTGCTGCAGCTATTGTTATATCATTATTATGTGTCATGGGCCTTACACGTAATATTCAATTGCAGCAAGTGAAAAGTCGAACCCAAAGAATAAATTGATCTGCTATCATCTTTTGTTTATAGGATTTGCGTTATCTTTAATTTTTTTTGGGATATGGTGATATCTATGCTACTAATAAAGCAAGAGGGTTGAATAGTAACCACCTTTGGCGAAGCCCTTTTCTTAATTCCAAAACTGCTAAATCTAGTACATATTTTATTTTATAGAGTATGCTTCATTTTATTATTTTATAATTGTAAGAAAAATCATCTTACTCAATTTTTTTTTGAATATCTTAACTATATCAGAACTTTCAAAACAATACGTGTACAAACACACACACACACGACGTGTGTGCCCGGTTTCTTGTTTTATTTATGTTTAGGATATGATGATCTTTTGTTTTTGGTTAGGATATGATGATATTTTATTTTTAGAATTTAATTATCTTTATTTGAATTATTGTACTCTATTATATATAGAGATGAATTGCATTAATAAAATTATCATGAACATTATTCACGATCTTATATTACGGGATCCAAGGTTTTCTCCCAACAAACCTCAATACCAAGAGATCGAACGGTTCTCTCTGACGAGCCTCTGATTAAAATAAACACGGATCTTAATGATCAGCCCATAAATCGCCCCATAATGCAATCCATTACTCACAGCCATAACAGTATGTTTATCTTGTTTTCTGATTAATATTTCTAGAAATCTGGCATGTATAGAAAATCAATCTCCCCATATTCTACCAAAAGGAAAAAATAAGAAGTCATTATCTCTTGATTATTGTCGTCACACCTTGTTCACATTTTGTTTGAAGTTAGTCAAAGGTTCTGAACTATGAATCTTTAATTGCTTTTTGGCTGTTAGGGATGCAGAAGATCACATAGCGTGGCTGGTTCAACATGGATGGCATGAGAAAGCCTTGGAAGCGGTTGAAGCTAGTCAGGCACGGAGTGAACTTCTTGATGAGGTAGTTTTTTTAAATTTGGGCGTGCTAGGTTTTTGAATTGCATCTGTTGTTGCTCATTGTCCAAGATTAGTCAGTTATTTTAGCTAGAGATGCTACGTACTGTCATCGATCGTGACTTTTGCTTCTGTTGGACACATGCTAAACTTAGTTAACAGAAACCACCATACTTATAGATTCTTTTTCCTATTCCTTTCAAGTGCAGTGAAGTTAGACTGCTAATTTTAAGTTTTTCACCATGGATTCGACAAGTTATTGGCTACAAATTCGATATGTTATTTCAACCATACAATTGTGAAATATGATGAGTGTGAATAAATTCTCAGGGAGCTTATAATGTTGTTTTTCAATGGTCAACAAAAATAAAATTGCTAACAATAATTGCTCTGTAGAATATTTATCATGATCTTTGTTACATCTAAGTAATACTGTATCACAGCTGTTCATAATTGCAATGCATGAAAAGGTTGAATACACTCATGGTGTATATATTTTAAGTACTTTTTATGACTGATAATAAGATGGATAATATTTTCATACACCAGAACAGGTATTTCTGGTTTGCATTGGTGTAAATCTGAAAATTTTCAGAATGCAAGAATTGTAGCAATTCACGTAATTTTAATGATTGTTTATAAGTTTGAGAATGTAAATAAGTGGCTCCTTTTGGCCCTTTTGGCACTTGCTATATCCAATGCTTTCTCTTTTATTATTTATAATTATAATGTTCGACTTCCTGGAGGTTTTACTTCTTCTGCCATGGAGCTCTGTGATGTGGCTGGAAAAGTATGGCAAATTTCAATATTCAGAATAACTAGAATAATAACCTGCAGTGAAGCATGGGGTTGATCCTCATATGCTGATTATGGCAAGAAGTCTTTTTATGCAGAATGGAAATGTTTTATATGTTGTTTTAGCTGTAGAGCTCTTGCAAAGATAGAATTGTAAATTAGATTTTCTAAATTGATTTTGTGAAGCAATGTACTTGTAGATTTTAAATAATTATAATGCAAGTGTTAAGACTCTTTAATAACTAGCCACGATATAATGGTGATGTGGCAGAGCACTGTAAGGATAATCTTTTACAGAACGTATACAATAATTTATCAAATCCATACAGGTGGGATCAGGATATCTTGACCATCTAATTGTGGAACGCAAATATGCTGAAGCGGCTTCATTATGTCCAAAATTATTGCGCGGATCGGCTTCTGCATGGGAAAGGCAAGACAGTAAATGCATTCATCTGTCTATAGTTATCTAGTTGATAAGCATTTTCTCAGTCTGTTTCATTAACTGGTGGTGTGGCACTTGATTCAGATGGGTTTTCCATTTTGCTCATCTCCGTCAACTTCCCGTGCTGGTTCCCTACATTCCTACTGAAAATCCAAGGCTACGTGATACTGCCTATGAAGTGTGTAATTACTAGTGTTTAATACAGTTCGCCTCCCATCTTTTCTGTGTTGGAATTATTTCAAATTGGTAACTGGGGCTGAATCTCTGTGATTAACTAGGTTGCTCTTGTTGCTTTGGCAACAAATACTTCATTTCACAAGGATCTCCTATCAACTGTTAAAACCTGGCCACCTGTAATTTATTCTGCTTTGCCCATTATCTCAGCTATCGAACCTCAGCTGAATACGTCATCTATGACTGATGAACTCAAAGAGGTTAGTTTCAGGAAATTCTGTTCGACACATGCTTCTTCATGTATCTTATATGGTGCTACTTCCATGTCAGGCTCTTGCTGAGCTTTATGTAATTGACGGGCAATATGAGAGAGCCTTCAGTCTGTATGCCGATGTAAGTGCTTCATAGTGATTCAAGTTTGGTCAGTAAATACATTCAGAACCCTTTTCAAATGGTTGCAATGTGCCATTGCGGAGTATGGGATTGGAGTTATTGTTCCTTTAAATTCACTTGTTTGTCCTTTATTTAACATTAGTTTCTATGTGTTTCAGCTTATGAAGCCAGGTGTATTTGATTTTATTGAGAAACATGATTTGCATGATGGCATTCGGGAAAAGGTATTTTCAGCCCTATATTGGTAGAGTGAGTCGTTATCATAATAACCTATTGTTACTCCCTGCTAGATTTTATCCCCCCATTACCTTTATGAGATCCTGAACTCAGGTTCCATTTCTTTAAATTCTTTTGCCCCACAGTTCTTTCCCAAAAAGACTTCAGAAAACTTCTTTATGTAGTTTTGCTCCACTGTCAAAGTCAAATATTTGGCTCTGCATATTCCACCAATTCATGTCATGCTGTAAGAAATATAACCGGAGAACTAAATGTAAATCACATTTCTGTCTAACCGTGTAGAGCAGTATTTTCAGGATAAATATGTTGCATCATATTCATAATCTTTTTTTAAACAGTTAACAGTTCTATGACTCATTCGTTTCCTTCACATGCGTTTTAGGTTGCACAGCTTATGATGATAGATTGCAAGCGTGCAGTTCCATTTTTTATCCAGCAGAGAGATCTCATAAGCCCATCTGATGTTGTTTCACAACTTATGGCTGCGAAGAATAAATGCGATTACCGATACTTTTTGCAACTATATCTGCATTCTCTGTTTGTGTCAAATCCACATGCTGGAATGGAATTCCATGACATGCAGGTTTGTGGAGATTGAACATCCCCTCTGCTAGTGCTTTATCTTCCAATGATCTTCACGCCAACAATTTTCAATCACTTTGTTTTATTGGCCAAGGATAATCAGAAATATGCCAAACACCATTAGTTCCGATATATGAAGTAAACTAAGTGAAGAACAGTTTTCATTTAAAGCCATGTTTACAAACCCTCTGGGTAGTGAAATTTGAATTAACCCAAAATAGAAATGAAACATTGTGAATTGAATCTGATGTGAAAAGAAAGAGGTATAATCCAATGTGATGTGTCATGAATGGGCAATGGTATCCATGGTGGAGGCTGGTGTGATGATGCCGTTGGTGTTGACTGTGCGTGAGTGTTGGTAAGTACTGTAGGTGATGTGTAGCTTTCAGGGTGAAGATTGAAGATGTATGTTTTGACATGTCTACATCATTTTCTTTGTCTTTGATGATTATCACATCCATTCAGACAGCATTTTCTGTATTGATGTTAGATATGTTTCCAGTATGAGCTAATAAGTACCACCTATATTATGAGGAAAAGCCTTCCAATTGGAGAAGAAGCTGTTCAATATGTATTTAATGGATATATATTTTTCGCACGGTGTGTCGATGACAGTTTTTCCATGTTTGGACCACATTCAACAGGTTGAGCTCTATGCCGACTACGATCCAAAAATGTTGCTTTCCTTTCTTCGAAACAGTCAGCATTATACACTGGAAAAGGTTTGCTTCATGGGCGTGTTATTTGTGTCTAATATTCTATTATCTTTTGGCCATAGATGACTTATGAAAACCAATCACAGGCATATGAAATTTGTGTCAAGCGAGATCTGTTAAAAGAGCAAGTCTTTATTCTTGGAAGAATGGGAAACTCAAAGCAAGCCTTGGCTGTAATTATCAATAAGTTGGGGGATATAGAAGAGGTGACCATCTTAATTCTCCGTTGTCCATTGATTAGTTTTGAAACGTTGTTGTGATAAGATATTTACGTCTCTTGATTATTTGCAGGCAATAGAATTTGCAAGTATGCAGAATGATGATGAACTCTGGGAAGAACTTATTAAGCAATGTTTAAACAAACCGGAGATGGTAAGTTGTCAACTGCCTCTGACCGAATGCACGTAGACTGCATTTACTTTATTCTAGAAATTCCCCTTTGATTGATTTTATTAAATTATTTGTCCAATTGGCAGTTAGGGGGGTACTTTTGGAGCATACCGTTGGTAATCTTGATCCCTTGTATATTGTAAATAGGGTTCCCAATGGTTTGGAGATACCCCGGTAAGAATATTCCATGGTTTGGACCTTTTGGTTTCTCTTGTAGTAAATATGCGTATTTGGTGAATTTATTACATGGAAGAGTAGTCACTGGGGTAAAATTTAGTAAGAAATAATACTTCAGCTTCATTTCAGTTTGGTGCTACAAGAGTGTGATCTTGAATCCCTTACGATGTGTTGTGAGTATTCTGGTACCGCCAATAGGACCTGTTTACTGGGTCCTTGTCGCCAGAATTTCCGTACACTGAAACCTGGTGAAGTCTTCCCTTTCTCGTATGACTCAACAGTCAACCCATTTACCCAAATTCTTGCCTTTGTTTTTGGTTACAGAAGCACCAATTTCTAAAACATCAGACTCCCCCTTGTTCCCTTTCAGAATTTTTTTCTACATATGAAGCTCATCGATTCTAAATCAAAACATTTCAGGCTGCGTGATCGTCTAGTTAAAATCATCACGGACTATAGAACAGAAACTTCCCTCAGACATGGCTGTAATGATATCCTGAAGGTATCCTTGCTCAAGAGTTCCTTGCATGCCTTTGTCAAAGTGAAATGATTTATAATCATCATTTTGCAAATTTTGTAGGCCGATTGTGTTAATTTGTTAATCAAGTATTACAAGGAAGCCAGACGTGCTATATGCTTGAGTAACGAAGAAGACGAGGCCCGCACTAAAACAGATAAAAACCAGTCCTCTCAGTCATATGACCGATCTCTGAGCATCAGAAGCATGGAGGTGAAGCCAAAAATCAGAGGTGGCGCAAGATGTTGCATGTGTTTTGATCCATTTTCGATACATAATGTGTCCATATATGTTTTCTACTGCTGTCATGCGTATCACGAGACGTGTTTGATGGATTCCATCAATTCACTTAGTGGTAGCAAAAAGAAACCTGCTCCAACCCCTACACAAGATGAGTTGTCGTTTTATAAGTATGAAAATGATGCTGATGCTGATGATGAAGTAGAATATGATGATGCCCAGATGCGTTGCATCTTGTGCACTACTGCTGCAGGTTGAACTTCTATTTTGTATTTTTGTGTGAGATTTTACAACCACGATTTGCCTGGGCAAGGTAGAGGGTTATATTATGTATGTGTTGGTCATCATATCAAAGGTTGGCTGTTTTGTTCTTTCCTCCCACGTGACGCCAACGAGACGTTGATCTAACTCTGATGTGGTGCTCACGTGTGGATGACTAAGATCTAATTTTAACAGTCGATAACTAAAATTGCAACGAAACAAACATAATGGATGAACATTGAAATTTTCCCAAAATTTATAATTTGAAATTAAATGGTTATATCTTTCGGTTTTTCAAAAAAAATTAGTATATAATATCATTTTATGTAGATTTTACATGAAAATTAAATGGATAAACAAAAGTCCTTGAGCTAATTCACGCCATTGCTATAAACCAGCCGGGTTAACCAAATTTTCGGCGTTGATTCCGAAAGAAAGAAATTGGAGGATATATAATGTTGTATTTGTGGACCTGTGGTGTAAATTGATGATATTAGTTACAAAGTACAAACTACGTACATATATATCTATATATTTTAGTATAATACTAAGTTGAGATATCTCGAGTACGATGAATTTTTTAAAATACCAACAATATATTTTTAAAATTATATAATCACTCTATTTCATTTAATAAAATATATTATAGAAATATATTGTAGTGTCACTTTCATATCTAACTTCAAAATTTTTAAAACTACTAATTTTTTTTTAAATATTTATCCAAATCTTTTTTAATCATCCATTAATTATTTATGCAGGATAATAAAAATGGTTCTTCGAAGTTTTGGTTTATATTTACATACAGCATATATAAGAATACACTATTTTTTTTGGTATTATCGATATGACCAAGTATCCTAGCGGTATCCACTACCAACTGTATGCTTCCAAGTTCTAATAATAGTTCCACCTTTGTCAAGATTTATTTCCTGATTAATTGTTGGCTTATAGAACATCGTGTACATATATAGCCTATTTGATAACTATTTTTAAATTGACAGATCCCAAATATGAATGGATTTGAACTAATGACATTTTTTCCCTGTCGGGGCGACTTCGTGGAGATTTTTATTCTGAGTGACAAAACTAAGGTTGAGTGCAACCTACCCTTAGAATATTACCTCAAATGTATATCTAACAATTCACATTTAGAGTCCATGATTGTTAGGATCAACAAATTGATTAGAAGGAGAGTTGAACAAATAATATCACAAGATTCTCAAATTAATTAGATTGGTTTAGCAACATTGAATTGTAATTCTTGTTGGTTGGGATTGTAATTCTGGTTGGTTGGGATTCAGCAAACCAATAGTTGGACAGTACTATGCGAAAATAGACTCATTGAATCGGTTTGAATAATATAAATGGTTATGCTAAAGTTCAGTTAGGCTAACAAAACTGAAAGTAAATGTAAGTGCAAAAACAATTATTTATGGTTGTTCGGAGATTTGAACAACTCCTATAACATTTCTTCTTCCACTTAGGAAAGATTTCATTAGAAAACTTTGACATGTACAATAACTTGCAATAATTCACTTCAAGAGGGCTCATCACTAGTCTATCGAAACTCATAGCTATCTCATAACTCAATCAATCTGATCAGTGAGACTCTTACTGTTAAGTACAAATATTCTAGACAAAAAATACACTTAGCACAAGTGATCCTCAATGATTGAATATGAATAATTAAGTTTCTATTGAAATAAACTCTTCGTCAGTTGGGCTTTGAAAGCTTTGATCGCATAATATATAAGATAGATAATGCTTGATTGTAGATCGTGGATTGTAATCACTGATATCCAACTTATTGATTAATTTATAAGCTTCCATCCAACCAGTTGGCTTTTTGAATCTGAAACACATTCCAGATATAGTAATCGTGGGGTCACATCACTTTCATTTCTGACAAATCGTACATCCTAATATTGCGAATAGACTCTGACAAAAAAAAAATAAAATAATTGTTATGATACAGAGAAAATCATATCTGATTTCACCAATTGGTTTTTGGATCTTAAAGAGAATGTTCTAGAAAACTTCAGAAAATGTCTGACGGAATACCTGACTGATTCAGTTCTGAAATATTATTTGGTAGACCTTGTAAATCAGTTGGCTTCCAAAAGTCAGTTGCATTTGAGTTCAATAGCTTTAATGTTCAGTTTGGATTGGGAAAATATTTTTACACATGAATATTCAGGTTTTTCTTATGAATTTAGTTTGACTGTGCTCTTATTAAATTATCATTTTAAATCAATAGTTTTTTGTTAATTCACCGAAACTTAACTAATATAATAAAAACATGCTCCTTCCATTTTACTGAGTGACAATTATATCACTCATTGCTTACATCCCTTTCAAATGATAAATTTGAAGATCAATAATCGAATGAGTTTTGGAGCCGGTGTTTTGGCTTAGAATCATGTAGTTGTTTTTCCTTGTGTTCATGTTAAACTTGGATATTGCTTTTTCAACAAGTCTAGCTAGTAGACTAGTTTGATTTTGAAACAAATTAAACTGTTGATTTTGTTTTATTTTAGAGTTGTAAAACAATTGTCTTGTTTATTTTATTTAAAATAAATATAGTTAGATTTATAGTTAACTTGACTTGGTGTTTTTCTTTGGTAAAATTTAAAAGTATTAAATTTTGATCACACTATTGACGTGCATGATGTGTATCTCGAAGCGTGACAATTACTACTCCTATAGAAACACGTATGGATGGCGATGGCGAGTGATAGTCCATATTAACATTATATTTTTTTTGCAATATATATTATAAAATTTAAAATATAAAAATTGAAACTTTTTTCCGTAGAAACTTTCTTCAAACTAAGCGGATTTTTCATGTTTGCTGATTAATCGGATATTTCATTTTTTAAAAAAATAATTGTTTCAAATAAGTAATCGATTTTTTAAAATATTATTTGTCTTACATTTAAAAATCATATTAATGTTAATGACATTATTCAAGCCTTTTCATAAAGTTGACGTGAATTTGATTATGTGAATTTCCGAGGAATTGAGGAGAACCTATCCACTTCCCAGGTCAAGATTGGACAACTAGCTTTCTAGAAATTTTATACATTTTTTATGGAAAAAAAAATGTTTTTAAATTTATTTTTTTAAAAAAACCTCAGTTTTAAGTGTATCAGGATATTGTATCCTATTTTTATTTTTTTTAGTATTATGAATTATTTTATACTAAAAAAGTAATTTTAAAAATTCTTTTATTCGATAGTTTATATTAAAATAAAATTCTAAAATAGTATTGATATTAGTCGAGGAGATATCACACTATTGTCTACAACCAATGGTACTGTTGTGCTTCCAATTTGTTGGTTGCCCATCGGTGATGCCGTATCTTCTTTATATTGGCTGGACAACCTGCAAGTTTCAGCACAACAGGAAACAATAGAATATAATGTTTTAGGATAAAAACGGGCTCAGACGAACTGATTTTGACATCTCCAAATACACAGTAAACCAAGGCGAAGACCACAAAGATTTTCCGATCAAAACCCCGGTTACTGATAACCAACTCAACCCTAAGCAAATAGCCCCTAAGCACACAGCTCACCACACACAGTAGGCACACTCAAACAAGAGCCGAAAAGACACTGATCGAGACAGCACAAAGAACCGAGTGAGTTTCCGATCTCACACACACTCTCCCTTATCACTTGAGAAATAGAGAGGAAAAGGAGAAGAGTAGATGAATAGAATAGCTCACATGCACCTAGCAAAGAACACTACGCTTAGAAGAAGAATGAGGAGAACGGCGCTCAATGTCAAGCTACTGCCTCTTCAGAAATCTCACGCTCCTCATCTGCTGCTAGGAACCAAATGGGTATTATATAATAAGACATAATAACCTAGTAGGCCAAGGTGCAAGGGAATGGGCTTGAAAAAAGTTGGGCCAAACCCAACATTTCTCCACCTTTCGGCCCAACACCGGTTCACTGGACAGGAGAGTCACCTACAGCCATCATCATCGCCCCACTTGCAGAAAACACAAAGTTAGTACAAGTACCAATTTATAGCAAACACCAAGTAAGCTACAAAAAAGAACAGAAACCGAACACATCAGTCAGAAGTATCAAAATTTAAATTTTTAAACAAGATCTGAATTTTTCAACAGACAAACACTTAGTTCCCATATCAGCAGGATTGAATTGAGAAGGAATTTTTTCAAGATAGACTATGCCTTTTGCAACCACATCACGAATGTAGCGGAATCTAACATCAATATGTTTAGTTCTATCATGAAAAACAGGATTCTTACACAGTTGTATACCAGACTGGCTATCAGAAAATACTACAACTTCACCTTCAAGAAAACCAATTTCAGAAATAAGATCTTTCAACCAAATAGCTTCTTTTAAAGCTTCAGTGACAGCAACATACTCAGATTCAGTGGTTGAAAGAGCAACAATGTGTTGTAATTGAGATTTCCAGCTAATACAAGCACCACACAATGTAAACACATAAGAAGTTGTTGATTTTTATTGTCCCTATCATTTGCATAATTAGAATCCACATATCCAACCAATTTAACACCAACATCAGATTTTGAAAATTTTAAACCATGCTTTACAGAACCATTCAGATATCTCAAAAGCCATTTGACAGCTAGCCAATGGTAAACATCAGGATTAGACATATATCGACTCAAACAACTCACAGAATATGCAATATCAGGCCTCGTGCTAATCATTAAATACATGACAGAACCTATAGCATTTGAATATGGCACATTCTTCATGTTTTTAACATCAAAATCAGTTTTAGGGGATTGCTCTTTACTTAGAACAAAATGACCAGCTAAAGGTACGTTGACTGGTTTTGCATTCGACATGGAAAATTTACTCAAAATTTTCTTAACATATGTATCCTGATTCAAGAAAATGACTGAACGTTTTCTATCCCTATAAATGTTCATGCCAAGAATACGTTTAGCATCTCCTAGGAATTTTATATCAAATTTAGCACTCAAGCAATTTTTGACATGATCAATAGTTTTCACACAATGACTAATCAATAGCATATCATCCACATAGATAAGCAAGAAAACAGGAATTTTAGCATTGTGTTTGAAATACAAGCAATGATCATAATTACTTCTAGTAAAATCCATAGAGAGCATGCATTCATCAAACTTTTTGTTTCATTGCCTAAGAGATTGCTTCAATCCATACAAAGATTTCTTTAGCAAACAAACATGATCAGGATACTTAGAATCAACAAAACCATCAGGTTGCCTCATAAAATTTTTTTCATCAAGTTCACCATGTAAAAAAACAGTTTTAACATCTAATTGTTTCAATTCCCAATCAAACCGAGCAACAAGGGCAACCATGATTCTCACAGTAGTAAACTTTACGACATGAGCAAATATTTCAGTATAATCTATCCCTTCCTTTTGAGTAAAGCCCTTAGCCCTTAACCTAGGTTTAAATCTAACAGATTCACATTCATTCTTGACCTTAAATATCCATTTACAGTCCACAACAGAACAATTTTCAAGTTTAGGTACAAGAATCCAAGTGTTGTTAACATGCAGCGAGTTAATTTCTTCATTCATCGCATTTAACCATTGCACAGAGTTTTCAGATTTTAAAGCTTCTTCATATGACTTTGGTTCAACATTATCAATTGACTCAAACACAATAAATGCATGAGAAGTCATATGAAAATCATCAAAATGTTGTGGCTACCTAATATTTCTTTTAGATCTATCCCTAGCCAATTGATAATCATTCAAATCACTAAGATCGGTTTTAGGAATATTTTCAGCAATTTCTTCATGCACATCAGCATCAATTTGATTATCAAAAACAGTTTCAGACAGATTTTCAGGTAAATCATTCACATCAGGAGCATTCTGCACATTTTCAGAATCATGACTTGGACCAAGTAAATGCTCCACCTTGTTTGGAGCAATGGCAGGTTCATGAGTAGGTAAAGGAACAGATAAACAGGGAAATTCAAACTCATTGAAAACAACATCCCTACTGATTAACACTTTAAAACCAGGTTGGTCCCTTACCCATAATCTATAACCCTTAACCCCATCAGGATAGCCAAGAAAAACACATTTCACATACCTAGGTTCAAGTTTGTCATTTTTCTGATGCACAAAAGCAGAACAACCAAAAACTTTCAAGTTTGAAAAATTAATTTGCGTACCAGACCACACAGATTCTGGACACTTACCATTCAAAGGCACAGAAGGAGACCTATTTATCAAATAAGCAGCAGTACAAATAGCTTCACCCCAGAACTTTTTTGAAAGATCAGAACTTGCAAGTATACACCTCACCCTTTCAAGTAAAGTTCTATTCATACGCTCAGCTACACCATTTTGTTGAGGCGTATAAGGGACTGTCCTATGTCTTTGAATACCATATTCAACACACAAATTGTCAAACAATCGATTACAAAATTCAAGACCATTATCAGTTCTTAGAATTTTAATTTTCTTACCTGTTTGATTTTCAATCAAGTTTTTCGAGTTTTTAAACTTTTCAAACACATCATATTTGTTTTTCATTAAGAACACCCAAACTTTTCTTGAAAAATCATCAATAACAGATAGAAAATACTAGTTTCCACCATGCGTTGGCACACTAGCAGGACCCCACACATCAGCATGCAAATACTCAAGTATTTCAGAAGTGACAGAGTGTTTGGGAATAGGGGAATTTGGAAACTTAACTCTGGACTGTTTACCCAGAACACAAGAATCACAAAATGGCATACAAGACAATTTATCACTACCAAAATAACCATCTTTGTGCAAAATTTCAAGACCTTTAGAACTCATGTGACCTAATCTTTTGTGCCACAAATCAGTTTTGTCACTTAAGACAACATTCACAGAATTTTGCACACAAAGTTCAGATGCAGCATGACAAACATACAAGTTTCTCTTTTTGGCAGCTTTAAAAACCACTAAAGACCCTTTCATAATTTTCATAACCACATTTCCCCATCTACCCTGGAAACCATCATCTTCCAATGCAGCACATGAAATCAAATTATGACACAAATCGGGAACATGCCTCACATCTTTCAAAGTTAACACATAACCATAATCAAATTTCAGCGATACATCACCAAGACCAGCAACTTGACACAATTTTTCATTTGCC
The DNA here is from genome assembly GCF_025594145.1 of Primulina tabacum. Taxonomy (NCBI): domain Eukaryota; kingdom Viridiplantae; phylum Streptophyta; class Magnoliopsida; order Lamiales; family Gesneriaceae; genus Primulina; species Primulina tabacum. The sequence goes on from NC_134557.1 coordinate 7,737,004, forward strand.
ATTGAAACAGACCCATGATTCACTTCTTTATAACTAGAAAACAGATTTTTAAATGGGGACATATGGAAAGTGCACGCAGAATCAACTAGTCATTCATTCTCACAAAGAACTTGAATGCACAGAATTCACCACAGACACATCACATACCTCAGACACCATAAAAATATCACCCATGTTTTCACTACCAGTAGCCATATTTGCATGGTCATCATGCTGATTTTTAAAGTTTTGGCTTTGGTTTTGCTTAGGCCTAGAACACTCTTTAATGTAATGACCAGTTTCACCACAATTATAGCATTTTCTATTCTTGGGTCTTGACTTGGATCTCGCCTTACTCTTACCTCTATTTTTAACAAAAGATTGGTTGTGGTTGTTTGAAGGTTTTTGATTCTGAAATCTATGTTGAGACCTTCCTCTAACAAATATAACATCACCAGAATTATTATCACCCTTATTGGTTTTTAAATCTATCTCTTTGCTTTTCAGGCCGTTCACAACAGTTTCTAAACTTACCTGATCTCTACCATACTTAATAGCAGATTTAACATCACTGTAAGAATCAGGTATGGCATTTAAAAGAACAATAGGGGTGTAATCATCAATATTCTTATCTCCTGTTTGCTTAATATATTGAACTAATTTGGTAAACACATCAAGATTTTCATCAATGTCCTTGTTTAAATCAAGTTTGAACCGAAAAAATTTCTCAAGCAAAAACAATTTACTGGGCAGCAAAGTTTCAGTATAAAATTCTTCTAATTTTTCCCAAAGTTCCTTAGCCGATTTTAATTTACCAACTTTTCTTAACACAGAGTCAGACAAGTTCAAAATTATAGACGAATAAGCAAACTCATCCATTTCAGCTCTTTTTTCAGGAGTTTCAGCAGCAGAATATGACAAGTCTATCGCTTTGAAAACTCTTTGTTGTACCAAAATACCTTTCATTTTCTGCTGCCATATTGAAAAATCTGTTTTTCCGTTAAAAGGTTTGAGATGATATCCAGTCTTAGCCATTTTCAAAAAATCTCAACAGTTTATCAAAAAATAACAAATTTTCACACAGAAAAATTTAAATCACACAAGATAAAAATGAACACAGCGGAATCATCTTTTAGCCACGGAAATGAAAACACAACAGTAAAGAACAAGCATATAAGACCTAGCGTTCTACCAGCAGCAAATCTCAGCACATAAATCCGCGGCAAGCGGTTACGCTTCTAAAGCAGTAAAAGAGGTTCCAGCCAATATACCAGAGCGAAACCCTAAGTAAGAGTTTCAGATTCCGACAAACCGACGACGACGGCGGCGGCAGACAGCAACCAATGGCTCTGATACCACTGTTGATTGCCCATCGGTGATGCCGTATCTTCTTTATATTGGCTGGACAACCTGCAAGTTTCAGCACAACAGGAAACAATAGAATATAATGTTAGGATAAAAACGGGCTCAGACGAACTGATTTTGGCCTCTCCTAATACACAGTAAACCAAGGCGAAGACCACAAAGGTTTCCCGATCAAAACCCCGGTTACTGATAACCAACTCAACCCTAAGCAAATAGCCTCTAAGCACACAGCTCACCGCACACAGTAGGCACACTCAAACAAGAGCCGAAAAGACACTGATCGAGACAGCACAAAGAACCGAGTGAGTTTCCGATCTCACACACACTCTCCCTTATCACTTGAGAAATAGAGAGGAAAAGGAGAAGAGTAGATGAATAGAATAGCTCACATGCACCTAGCAAAGAACACTACGCTTAGAAGAAGAATGAGGAGAACGGCGCTCAATGTCAAGCTACTGCCTCTTCAGAAATCTCACGCTCCTCATCTGCTGCTGGGAACCAAATGGGTATTAATAACCTAGTAGGCCAAGGTGCAAGGAAATGGGCTCTGGGTTATCAGCTTGGAAAAAGTTGGGCCAAACCCAACACAATTCCATCTTAATTTGTCCAGAATAATTCCTTATCTCATTGTTTTGAATTATGCATATGGTCTTAGATCTAACAACAACCTAACTTTTATCATAAAACTTTTATGAGACTATTTCATGGATCAATTTTGTGAGACGAAATTCTGATTCGATCTGACTTATGAAAAATATTACTTTTTATATCAGAATTATTATTTTTTATTATAGATATAGATCGAGTAGACCTATTCGTAGATATAGAGCTCAATGAAACCGTTTCGGGAGAGATTTAATCAATTTTTATCAATTCATCTATTAAAATATACATCCAGCAAACAATTTTTTGAAAATATCGGAAGCATATAACCAAATGCTACTATTGATGTGTGATTTATGAAATTAAAATAGAAAATGCATTCTATAGCTGGACATTGGAAAGGATTATCGACAAAAATACCAATATAGTTTCAAAAATTGGTAAAGTTTGTCACACGGGCGCCCAATATGTTTCTCTTTTTTTTTTTTTTTTAACCTAGTTATCTAGGTTTCACTCGATTAATCTTGGGAGATGACGGTTTTACCTTTGATATATATTCTGGATATGATCATAACTTATATACACTTGAATCTAACTCACATTTACTTTTTATCTTAGATGAGATTTGAACTCATGATCATCACGTTATCCTCCAAATGTTTTACCGATATGTTATGCTCGTCAGCGTATGAAGCCGTATCACATATTTTTATTGTATATTAATGCAAATAATACTTTTTTATAAACTTAATCAATTTAGAGATTAATTTAAAGTTGATGACGTAAATAAAGTGTCACAAAAGCGTAAAACGAATGGAAACTAATTCTAATAACGTCGTAAGAATAATTTAGTATATAATATATTGCATTATTAGCTTTTGTAAGAAATTACCACGTGTGGCTGAGCCCAACCCTAAATGGGCCGATGTGGTAAATCATAAACCCTCCTCATGGCCCAAATAATTACTCACTCTCCAATAATAGCCCTGTTAACAAAAAATAGTATGTTAAAAAAACATTTTTGGACTAAAAAGGGCGAAATATCCAGGCTATTGCAACGTATTAAAACTATCTTGTAATTCTTTATATTAAAAAAAGAGTAGGTATCTTGTGAGATGGTCTCACGAATCTTTATCTGTGAGACGGGTAAAATCTACCTATATTCACAATAAAAAGTAAAAAAAAATTTCATGGATGACCCAAATAAGATATCTGTATCACAAAATACGATCTGTGAGACTGTCTCACACATGTTTTGTCATTAAAAAATTGCATTATTATATATTATTATTGGAGAAGTCAAAAATAAAAGAAGAGAAAAATAAATAGGTGCTTCTAATCAGCACACGTGTATAATTTCGTAGGCGCCGCAATTATTCATCGATGTTAGCCCACCGACGAGGTTTTGACTTACTAACCATGACAAGGTTCGGTCGACCCTATCCCTGCGGGCACTGCCTGCAGGGGTCGATCCAACGGCTCGGATTTTTTCGAGCCAATTTTTTTTTTTTTTTTTACATGGAGGTGGGCCTGGATCACTCATGTGGAGTGATCCGGACCGTTCATTGCCCGTGCAGGCAGGATGAAACAAACCCCATGACAAGTCGATTTAAGGATAAGACTTTGTCATTTTCTAAATTTATTAAAGTAGGTATCACATATTTATACAATATAAGATGTGTCGATCTGATTTATATATATATAATGACAAGTAATTTTTTTTAATAAAAATTAATATTTTTTTCATATGTTGGATCAGATAAGATCCGTTACAAAAAATTGATATAATTTTTTTTTGTGAATTTATTATGTACCATACCCAAAACGTGTGCCCGCCATGTATTAAGTACCTGTACGGTACCTGCTAACGATCACATCCCCATTTTATTTTACAAATTAAAAATGTGATAGGTTATATAATAAATGTTGCGATAATATCTATACTGTGTTAAATTATATAATTCGTATGCTAACTAAATTTTAAACTCTAAAATATACTCTCTTTTTATTTTATTTTTATTTTTTTTCAAAAACGTCTTCCCCACAACGTTTAATTTAAGTGAGGGAAAACATAATAAATATTCAAACACCACCACATAACTGGAGTGGAAAAAAGTTCTTACATAATTCCATTTTTTTTCCAAAAAAAAAAAAAAAATCAGTGTGGTTTATATTAAACTCAAGAGTAAGTCTCTTGTGAGACGGTCTCACGAATCTTTATCTGTGAGACAGGTCAACCCTACCGTATTCACAATAAAAAGTAATAGTCTTAGCATAAAAAATAATATTTTTTCATTAATGACCCAAATATGACCCGCGAAATCGTCTCACACAAGTTTTTGCCTAAACTCAATATGTACATGCATCACTTATTAAGGATAATTGTTGATGATAAATTATGATTTAAGTAAGAATTGTAATTCATGAGCAGATTTAGAGAATCCGCTCTTCTTATTGGGGTCGAATCAACAATAATTTACTGGGACAAGAGGGATGAGAGTGCAATAATTGTCATTGTTGAGAGAGCGATCGAATTATTGTGTTTAAACTGATGTATAAAATAAAATATTAGAGTTGTATCGTTATCACAAACTATAATTTTCGGTAAAATAGTAAATATTATGTACTAGAGAAGTACTTGGTTAATTTTTTATATTTGTTGATAAAATTTATTTGTTGAAGAATTATATATAGATTTAATTTTTAAAAATAAAATAGTAAAATAAATCATATGTCTTCCTAACTCTCTTTTGAGATATATCTGACCAGGGGCATAATCAGAAATTTTTTGATCCTGGTTGACTTATCCGATTGACAAAATAAAATTATATAAATTAAACTATAATAAAAAGATGTTTTTTTTAATAATAACTACAAATATTTCCAAGTGACATGAAAAAATATAAACTATTGTTACCCGAAAATAATATATGTTGAGGTGAATTTTGTATTTAATTTCACTATTTTAGTACGACAAAATAAGATAAAATAAAGATAGGGTTGGGGAAGTATGAAGAATTTTTTCGGACACTAGCAACACATGTGTGACAAGCTCGTCTGAAAATGTGATTGTACGAGAACTCGAGCTCTTGATTGTTAGCCAAACGTTCACTCATTCTACAAACTCGGACACCTGATTGAAAGATGCTTTTTTCATTATTTGGTAAAATCAATATTCAATACTCGCGATTATAGACTATTAATCTCATCACATGAATTATTTTTTGTTTTTGTATTATATTTAATAGAAATATTAGTTTTTGTTCAGAGAAAAAATATACACGAGTTTTGTATCTCATTCTTAAATTTTTTTCCTAGTCCTTTTATTTTTTCATTTTTAAAAAATATTTGGTAGGGAGTTTACTATTTATCATTATAATTTTTGAGTGTACAAATTCATTAATAAAATTATGTAGGACCGAGCACTTGCCGCTTTAATAAAAGCTATAGCTAATAGTAATGGTGCAACTCAAATCTTTTTAACCACACGGCAGCTCAAGCACCACTATTCGATTGTTCTACCAAGCAGGGACAATTATTGAACCCAACAATCTTCCTTTCAATTATTGCACTCATCGCAATCAATGAGAATCGAACCCGTAACATTGGCTCTAATACCAATTGTAGGACCGAGCGCTTGTCGCTTTACCAAAAGCTATATCTAGCAGTAATGGTGCAATTCAAATCTTTTAAACCCCACAGCAGCTTTAGCACCACGATTCGATCGCTCTATAAGTAAGGACAATTATTACACCCAACAAATTGAAAAAATTAAATGTGATATTAGCTTCGGAGAAACTACCAACTAATATTATTTACGTGAATTTTCTTCTAAATTACGCTATGTGCGTAAATCACGATTGCTTCTTTCATTTCTTTGAATAATAATTTTGTAAAATCAAACAACGGAAATCCCGAAAATATAATTCAAAAAATGAGCTGAAACAAATCATAAATATATTTCAAAAAATAAACTGGACCAAATCTTGAGATAATTAAAAAATTGACCTGTATTAAAATTACATATATAATATAAACAATAATTTTTAAAAAAATTAAAATAGAGTTGGAGCCTACCCAATCTTTGGGGTAGCATAGTCCCTCTTGAATTATTTTGGCGTTGAATATTCTAACATATCCGGATAGATCTGCACCGTTTATTCCTATTCAACCATAATCTAGCTCCACTTTTCTTGTCTTGACGTGTGTAAACGAGCGAGAAGCTTCTTGCAATTGTCGTATGTCTAACATCAGCAAAAGGTTCCATTCCATGTTTTGGGTTGATTGTTAACATGAGTAGGTTTTTTGTGAGATGATTTCACGAATTTTTATCCGTAAGACGGATCAATCCTGTCGATATTCACAATAAAAAGTAATAATCTTAGCATAAAAAGTAATACTTTTTCATGGATGACTCAAATAAGAAATATGTTTCACAAAATACGACCTGTGAGACCGTCTCACACAAATTTTTGCATTTTAATATTAACCATTGAGAAGTAAATCGAAAATATAAAACAAATCAAATCGAAACATTAAAAGAAAGCTTTAATTTCGTAACAATTTTTTTGTCACATCGTATGATATTTTTAAATAATTTATACCTGTTATACGACCTCGAGTTCAAATAAGACTTTAATAGTGACATATTTTATCTGAAATACAATAGTAATAAATTATTATATTATATATATATATATATATATATATATATATATTGATTTAAATCAATACATAATATTATTTATATATTATATATATGTTATCATCTTATCGTTCGACCAAACGATTAACAATAAATGTCGATTGACTTTTTATCTTTATTGGTCGATTTTGTTACATAGGACTATATATATAGGAGCATCATTTATTCGTTCATCAAAGAAAATGTTGTGAACATATGCAGTGACGTTAAAAAAAATTAATCAAGACCATCCTACTACTTAGTATTTTATTTTTAATTTACACCATAATCTACAAATTGATTTATATAATATTATATAATAATCACGACTCACGACACTTTTCAACACACATAACTGTGTCTAAAGTAGGTAGGGGTCTGTGAAACCTCGTCACGATATGTCAAATGTTATTTTTAAAAAGAATTGTTTCCAAAAGATCAATTAATATATCCAAGATCTAGTTCAATATTTGATATGTCATAGATAAAAAAAGCTTGGACCCGGTTAGAAAATGAGACCTTGTTGAAAATAGTTAATGATAATTATATAAAACAAGTCTTGAAAAAGAAAAAGAGAGAATGAACTGTTTTCATGAGTAATCTCACATTTACGTTACAGTCATGTGTCTTAAACATCCACTGTTAAGGTTCAAAGTGATTCCTTCAATTATCTCTTTTAATATGCAATCACAAGTAAAATTCAACCGATACCCAATCCTACTTGGGTCCAAACGGGAGTAATCACTTAAAGAAGCCACACTTGGATCAGTTTGAGAGAGTGACTTCTTTATTTGTTCTGAAAGGGTTGTGCAAGAACATGTGTAAGCAATGTTCTGTGTGATTTAAATACAACATGTTGTTTACTTTTTCTATCTTCATTGATCGGCATATATTTCTTCTGAACATGTTTACAGTTATAGTATCGATATGACTCACCATTCACAGAGTTATGTCTTACTGAACTGAATCTGTTATCAGACCAGTTAGGCTTGTCATTTGTATTATCAGGTTTGTGACCACGACCAAACTTTTTGCCTTTGTTCGTCTGTTCAACATGTTTTTCAATTTGATAGATAAGCTTCTGATGTTATATATTGCATTGGACATATCAAAGTGAATCTATTTCCCTTTGCACATATTCAGTTTCGATTTGATACTTGACTCTGGCATGCGTTCATTGTTATTGAAACCGAGATCAGTCATGTCTCCTAATGATTTTGCAACTCTTGTATTTCCACTATACTGACTAATAACTTGCTCTAGAGGTTGACCATTTCAATTAGCTTCTTATTTTCAGAACTTAACGGTCGATATTTAACTCGCACTCACTGATTCTCAGTTTTTAACTTTGCAATTTCTGCTTTGAGACTTGACTTTCTCGAATGATTCAGTAAGTCTTTTGTACTCGTTTACCATATCAAGTAATGTTGTGATTAAATAATCTCGTGTAAAATCAGTTTGAGCTAAAATTGAATACCTCTTCACTGATATATTCTTACTCCAAATCAGCCATGAGGCACTGAACTTCTTCTTCATCACTTCGATTTATTGAACTCTCTGACTCAGATGAATTAGAATCAGAATCTGCCCTTTGGCCTTACTTTCTTCGGCCATCATAGCGTTCTCATCATGTTTATTCTTAAATGATCTCTTGTCATCTTTGGATCTTTTCTTATTATCAAAAGACCTCTTATCCTTATCAGTTGGTATACGATCATCTTTTTTGGGCTTTGGGCAGTCAACTATGAAATGACCAACCTTTCCACATGTGAAACATGAGTTATCTTCATAAGTAGATTATCTCTCGTGATCCGATCTTCTGTAAAAGCTTTGAAATTTTCCTTGATTTTTCCTCGAAAATTTTCCAAACTTTTTTTTTTACAAAATGTGACATGACATCATTATTCAACTGATTTTTCCTTGGAACTGATGGCTCCATTATTGTAGTAGCCAAGGATTTTTTCAGTTGGGTGGTACACTATTCACCATCCCTTGATTCTAATTCAAACTAATAAACCTTGATATTTGAAAACAGATCATGTAGTTCCAATTTGCTTAGACATTTAGATTATCGAATTGACATGGTTTTGACATCATATTCTTTTGGAAGTCATCTCGTCACTTTTAATACAATTTTTAGATTGTTTTATTATTTTCAAAGAGCACTTAGTTCAATCACAACGCTGCTGTTTTTTCATCAAAGTCTAACATAGACTCTCTATGCTTCATCTTGAAACTATCAAACTTCTGTATTACGACATAAAGTTATTATCTTTAGTTTGATCATTGTCTTCATACACATGAATAGTTTCTCCCATATTTCTTTGGCAGATTTGCACATCTTGATCTTGTTGAATGTGTTTATGTCTAAAGTTTTGTACATTGTGTCTTTAGCCACATTGTCCAAGTTTTCTTTCTTTTTATCCTCACTCGCCCATTCAGTTCTGGTCTTTTCAATCATCTGAGGTGCACCATCAGTAATTGCTATGGTTGTATTAGCCTTCATTATAGTCATTGATTTATCAGTAATGACGTATCACATATCATCGTTTTGTGCAACTAAATGAGCATTCATTCTGAATTTTCAGTCATCAAAATCCTCTTTGGAAAATATGGGAATCTTACTGAAGGAGACCATTAAATAGATAGTGTTCAGAAACGAGAACTAGCCTCGCTCTTATACCATTTGTTAGGATAAAGTGATTGTTTATAACGGAGGTTGAATAAATAATTACACTAGTTTGTCTAAAATTTGATTGTGATAACAATTTTGAATTTAGTAATTCTCGCTCAGCCAATGTCACTTGGCTAATCAGATAAGTTTTGTGCTGAAGGAAGCTAAACTGACAGACTGAACACTAAAAAATGGCTAAGTAAGAAAAATTGATGAGTTATTAAGAGTAAGTTGACTAAAATGTAAATAACACAAATATGTTTTTAGATGTTCGGATATTTGAATAACTTCTATATAACTCCTTCTTCCTTGTGGGAATGATGTTCACTAAAAAATTTTGGATATTACAACTTTTGTAACAACCCGATTCAGTAAGGTTTTATTACTATCTAATTGAACTCCAAGTTTAGCTTACTTAATTAAGCAACAATAAATAATACACTAACTGTCAGCTTATAAGTATTTCAAAATGGAAATATTAAGCAAAAATCGATCATCAATGATCTGATATAGTACTTAAGCGTGTACTAAAAAATCTTGAAAGCACTTGGGATATAGAAATCTTGATAATTTGAACTTATGAGATGATTTTAGAGAGCCTAACTGATTTACAAGTTTATCTATATATAGACTTGGATCCAACTGTCAGTAAAATGAAATATCATTTATGTTCCAAATATGATAGTCGTTACTCCCATCTTTTTCACGTCATTGTCCCTTCTGTCAATTCATACGTCGTAAGTAGTGCTCGCAGATTTCTGACAATTCAGATACCATCGGTACGTAAGACTTTATCTAATAATTCAGCTTTTTGACTCTGAGTAGTCTAACTAATTTTTCAGAGAATGTTTCTTCATTTACTTAACTATTTTTTAGTCTAATTAGTCTCCAGTTATTAGTTTGGTAGGCTTAGATATCAGTTAAGCTTTAAACGTATTTGTCTTATAATGCTATCAGTTTAGCTCATTAAATCACAAAAACTTAATTGGTCCAACACACTTGGTCGGATCAAGTGCATTATTTCGAACTGAATCAATTTATGATTCAAATGAATAAGTGCTTATTCACAAAAAAATGTCTGTCTATTCATATTGTAACATCATTTGACAGACAATAAGATATTCTAGCAGAAGATGTTTTAACATTGAAAATATAATTTCATTTCTGAATTGTGAAGTACAAATTTCTCTGATATGTTGAATGAAACTTTATACATTTGGATGTCTATAAATTTTATGTTTTCTTTTGAAGTTTCTAAAAAGAAATTATCATTACTCCAGCAGTGACATAATGTGAGCGATATTTTTTTGAAGATAGCGTCTTTGCCATCGATCATGGCCGGATGTATAGTCGTGTTTAAAATATGTTGTGTACTACACTAAGGACACTTGTTATTTCCTTTTGGGTCAAAGCAGCTGCCACCATTTTAGAAAGCAAAACCCAACGACATCGTAAAAATGGAAGATTTCCAATGATGAATGCTAGGTCGATGGTGAATTCATAGTATGTTAAATGAATTAATTTTAAAATTTTTTTTATTAAGTTATAAGTTGCACGATCTGAATGTATTAAGTCCATGCCTAATTATGAAAAAAAATTGTGATTTTTTTATAACTGAAACAATGGATCAGCTCCTGAATGATACGAAACAAAAGGCGTGTCTCCGCTTTTACTTTCGGAGAGAAACAAAAGTAGGGATCTGATACTTACGGGAAATTTAGGGTCCGATCCACGCAAGCGTCACTAATCCAGACACGGGCTCCAAAATTACCCTGGGCCTGAAATCACAAATAAGACCGTTAGGAGGGGCCAGGAGGGTATCCTGGCGTAGCCCCTCCGACGCTCAAGTCAGAGACTGAGGATATATTGGGGAGCAGCTAAGGGCGCTGCTGAAAATAATATAGTGAATCCAATAACTGAACACTCAAACCTGGTATTTATAGGAGAATACATGGGCCCTTGATGGGCTTGTCTTCCTTTTGAGCTAGGGATGGGCCAAGGGTAATGGGCCCATCCATGGGGTATCACCAGTCTCCCTTCCCGAGTCGAACTGAATCGTAGGTTCAAAGTTCGATTAGATGTGTTGTCCTCGGGTCACCGGGTACGAGTTGTGTATTTTCTTCCGGTCGTTTGTCAGTCTCCAAAGATTTGGAAACAAATTAAATCATATCGCAATCTTGTTATAGTTTTCTCTTCAATTCGTTCACCAGCTCTCCCCCCCATGCCCGAGTCCTCGCCTCGCTACCCTCGCCGAAACCCCATTCAAGCTCGCCCAGCCCCACGCATCCAAGCGCCCAGCCCCGTGCGCCGCGCTTCGCCATCCTCCCGCTCGCCCAGCCGAGCCCCCTGCCCCTCGTCTCCTGCCGAGCGCCCATCCGAGCCCCTCGCTCGCCCAGGCACCCAGCCCCGCGCGTCGCGCCTCGCCATCCTCCCGCTCGCGCCCTGCTGGGTGCCACGCTCGCCCCTCGCCCAGGCCCACACGCCCGCCTCGCCGTCTCCCTGCCCAGCCGAGCTCGCCCAAGCCCACGCGCCAGCTCCTCGCCACGCTCGCCCCTCGCCCCCTCTCCTGCCAGCACCTCGCCCAAGCTTCGCCCTCGCCACCTCGCCCCCTCGCCTAAGCTCGCCCAGCCGAGTGCCCACGCTCGCCTAGCCAAGCACTCGCCCTCGTCGAGCGCCACGCTCGCCCAGCCAAGCTCTCGCCCGGCGCCCCCAGCATGCCTGCTCGCCCAGCCAAGCTCTCGCCCGGCGCCCCCAGCACGCCTGCTCACCCAGCCAAGCGCTCGTCCCCTCCGAGCGCCACGCTCGCCCCCGCAGAGCGCCACGCTCGCCCAGCCAAGCGCTCGCCCGGCGCCCCTAGCACGCCTCACGCCGCTCCACCCTCGCCCAAGTGCGCCTGCTCGTCCAGCGCCCCCCATCTCGCCTCGCACACCCGCTCAGCCCGCCGCCACTCGCTCGCCTCTTCACGCTCGCCCAACGCATCGAGCGCTCGTCCAGTACGTTGAGAATTTTGATATATTCCCTTGCGAATGGTTGTGTGATTTCTGAAAAAATTATGGGGGCGTTGCCCCCACACCCCCACGACCTGACCGGGCAGGTCGATCCCCGTAAACTCTGCTCCCCGCAAACATCTTTTGTTATCGACTAACCAAATAAATTTTTCTCTTCCCAAACTTTGCTCCTCTGCTAGGCGATGTCTTAGCAGGAAAATAAAAACTCAACATCTCCACCCTCTAACTCCTCTGCTAGGTGACACCTTAGCAGGAAAAATAAATTTAATTCTCCTCATCCACTCTTCTCCTCTGCTAGGCGATGCCTTAGCAGGAAAATAACATTTTTCTCCTCTCAAACTCCGCTCCTCTGCTAGGTGATGCCTTAGCAGGAAAATAAAAATTCACTACCCCCACCCTCTAGCTTCTCTGCTAAGCCGGGTCTTAGAAGGAAAATAAAATTCAACTCCTCCATCTAACTCCTCTGCTAGGTGATACCTTAGCAGGTAAATTTAAATTCAACACCTCCACCCTCTAACTCCTCTGCTAGGCCGGGCCCTAGCAGGAAAATAAAATTCAACTCCTCCATCTAATTCCTCTGCTAGGTGATACCTTAGCAGGAAAATAAAATCAACACCTCCATCCTCTAACTCCTCTGCTAAGCCAGCTAAGCCGGGCCTTAGCAGGAAAATAAAATCAACACCTCCATCCTCTAACTCCTCTGCTAGGCGATGCCTTAGCAGGAAAATAAAGTCAACACCTCCACCCTCTAACTCCTCTGCTAAGCCGGGCCTTAGCAGGAAAAATCAAACTCTCACCTCATCATCTCCTAACTCCTCTGCTAAGCCGGGCCTTAGCAGGAAAATAGAATCAACACCTCCACCCTCTAACTCCTCTGCTAGGCGATGCCTTAGCAGGAAAATAAAGTCAACACCTCCACCCTCTAACTCCTCTGCTAAGTCGGGCCTTAGCAGGAAAAATCAAACTCTCACCTCATCATCTCCTAACTCCTCTGCTAAACCGGGCCTTAGCAGGAAAATAGAATCAACACCTCCACCCTCTAACTCCTCTGCTAGGCGATGCCTTAGCAGGAAAATAAAGTCAACACCTCCACCCTCTAACTCCTCTGCTAAGCCGGGCCTTAGCAGGAAAAATCAAACTCTCACCTCATCATCTCCTAACTCCTCTGCTAAACCGGGCCTTAGCAGGAAAATAGAATCAACACCTCCACCCTCTAACTCCTCTGCTAGGCGATGCCTTAGCAGGAAAATAAAGTCAACACCTCCACCCTCTAACTCCTCTGCTAAGCCGGGCCTTAGCAGGAAAAATCAAACTCTCACCTCATCATCTCATAACTCCTCTGCTAAGCCGGGCCTTAGCAGGAAAATAAAATCAACACCTCCACCATCTAACTCCTCTGCTAGGCGATGCCTTAGCAGGAAAATAAAGTCAACACCTCCACCCTCTAACTCCTCTGCTAAGCCGGGCCTTAGCAGGAAAAATCAAACTCTCACCTCATCATCTCCTAACTCCTCTGCTAAGCCGGGCCTTAGCAGGAAAATAGAATCAACACCTCCACCCTTTAACTCCTCTGCTAAGCCGGGCCTTAGCAGGAAAATAAAATTCAACGCCCCCACCCTCTAACTCCTCTGCTAGGAGATACCTTAGCAGGAAAATAAAAATTCTTCTCTTCCACTCTGCTCCTCTCATCGCCGACTCTGCTCCTCTGCTAGGCGATGCCTTAGCAGGAAAATAAATATTCTCCACCTCAGCCTCTAGTCCTCTGCTAGGCGATGCCTTAGCAGGAAAATAAATATTCTCCACCTCAGCCTCTAGTCCTCTGCTAGGCGATGCCTTAGCAGGAAAAATTTAACTTTTCTCCCCCCCCACTCTTCTCCTCTACTAGGCGCAGCCTAAGCAGGTAAAATAAAATTCATATAATCCTCATAATACAAGAACAACCACGAACTTAATATAAGAACTTGGCTTTATTAAATATCAACTGATAACGTAAGACAAATTCAGGAACGAAATACATCAAAAATGAAGTAAAGATGTTCTCTAAGGTGGTAAGCGTTCCCATGCCTCTTTAGAGCCTTACCCAGCGCATTCTCCAACTTTCCTCTCAGCTCCTCTTGTACCTCCACAGGACAAAGTTACCCATTTTGAAGCTTCTCCGAATGACTCTACAACTGCAAGACTGAGCTCAAGCTTCCATGCGAATGCTCGTGACTTCTCTTTTCTTCTTCCTTCACGATTCTTTCATAACAACGACGTGCGACTTTTTGGTCCCCGCACAGGACTCCAACTCCTCTTCCCACAGGAAACTTAAGCTTCTGATGATAACTGGAAGCTACTGCTCTAAAATCCTTCAGGGCTGGTCGTCCTAGAATTCCACTATACGCTGACTGGGTATCTACTACAGTGAAGGCTATCACCTTTGTTACCCGCCGAGGATCAGTCCCCAAGGATAGGGGAAGAACAATCTGACCCAAAGGCAAGATGACGTGTTCTGCAAACCCATACAGCGGGGTGGATACCGGCTCAAACTCAAATCCTCTCATCTTCATTTGATCCAACGTGCTCTTGAACAAGACGTTCACGGAGCTTCCATTATCAATAAATATCCTTGCCACATCATAATTGGCAATGGTGGCCGTCACCACCAAGGCATCGTTATGTGGAGTCACAACGCCCCGGAGGTCTTCAGGCCCAAAGCTGATGACGGGGTCTTGTGGTAAGTCTGCACCACTATATATCTCAAAGTTCTCCAATTTTCTCCCATGTGCTTTCCGAGCTCGCCCAGAGTCTCCATCAGTAGCACCCCCCGAGATCATATGAATCATTCCTCTCGTAGGGTGGTTATCCTCATTCATTCCCCTCCTCGGTTCCACGAGCTCCTGAGGGACATCTTGACATCCACCTTCCCCTCTCTGCTCACCCATCCTCTGATTTATCCATGGAGGGCCTTGACCACGCCTAGGGGGCGAGAGAGACCTTTGTCGACTCCTTAATGAGGATCCTTCTCGTCTATCCCGTGAAGATAATCTAGCACTGTACCCAACCCTTCGCGACTTCTTCCACCTCCCCGCGGGCTCCCTCACCTCCATCACCTCGTCCCGACTCCTATCTAGGGGAACATGGGATGAGAATTGTCTTCTACTACTAGTTCTGTCTTCCTCTCTTTCCCCCGCACCCCTCTTCCTTCCTCCTTTCTCCGCTCCCTCAACTCTACTTCCTCCGGGCCGGCTCTCCATCCTTCTGTACCGTTGGGCATCTTCCAAGTTTACATATTTCTCAGCTCGAGCCAACAGATCATCATAGCTCAACGGAGGCTTCTTGACCAACGACTTAAAAAACTCTCCTCCCCTTAGTCCTTGTGTAAAGGCACTTATCATGATGTCAGGGGTAGCCGATGGTATTTCTAGTGCTGCAGTGTTGAAGCGCTGGACAAACTCCCGCAACGTTTCAGCCTCTTGCTGTTTCATCACAAACAAACTCAAATAGTTCTTTTGATGCCTCTTGCTGCTGGCAAATCGGTGCAAGAAGGCTGCAGAGAAATCCTCGAACGATTGTATGGAGTTGGGCTGCAGGGTATTAAACCATTGCTGGGCTGACCTCACCAACGTGCCCAGAAACACCCTGCACCTGACTCCGTCCGAATATTGGTGCAACAGAGCCACATTCTCAAATCTTCCCAAGTGTTCCTCAGGGTCTGTATGTCCGTCATACTCTCCAACGTTTGATTGTCGGAAATTCGGAGGAAGCCCTTCCTCCAAGATGGCTAGTGAAAAAGGGCTTCCTCTCTTGGGTACCGGCGCCCTGCTTCCCACCTGCTCCCTCAACCTCCTTATCTCTTTCCACATCTCTCCCATCTCACTAATCTCCCCACTCTGGAGGGGTTGCGTCTCTTCAACCCTGCTATGATGGACCTCAACATTTTCCTCCCGCTCCTGATGGGCGGCTTGTTCCTCTACAAACATAGACTCTTGATTCCTCTTCATGGCCTCATCCACTGTTCGGGTGATAAATTGGCCCAGCTGTTCCAAGGTCAAGTTTCCCACATTCTCATTGGGACGGGTTTGCTCGGCCCTCGTCTCGTGGATGGGCTGCTCAGTTCTGGCCTCTTGACGAGGTTGTTCTTGTCTCGTCTCAAGATGCGGTTGTTCCTGTCCCGCCTCAGCGCGAGATGGTTCGGGTCCCCTCTGAGGACGCGATGATGCTGAGGTGGCTCTTCCACTCCCTCTCCTCCCTACCATCTCTACGTCTTAACTCAAAAGTTCCCACAGACGGCGCCAAGTGATACTTACGGGAAATTTAGGGTCCGATCCACGCAAGCGTCACTAATCCAGACACGGGCTCCAAAATTACCCTGGGCCTGAAATCACAAATAAGACCGTTAGGAGGGGCCAGGAGGGTATCCTGGCGTAGCCCCTCCGACGCTCAAGTCAGAGACTGAGGATATATTGGGGAGCAGCTAAGGGCGCTGCTGAAAATAATATAGTGAATCCAATAACTGAACACTCAAACCTGGTATTTATAGGAGAATACATGGGCCCTTGATGGGCTTGTCTTCCTTTTGAGCTAGGGATGGGCCAAGGGTAATGGGCCCATCCATGGGGTATCAGGATCAAAAGTGAAAGCGTGAATAATTGATCAGGCACCAAGTTTTGCTAAAGTGCTCAGCAGTCACGGGGCAAATTTTTTTTAAAAAGCAACAATATCTACTAGTCCAAACAATTAAAAAGAACGGCTTCTCCTGTCTATGAATAGATTTCTTATGAGACGATCTCACGAATTTTTATCTGTGAAACGGGTCAACCCTACCGATATTCACAATAAAAAGTAATACTCTTAGGATAAAAAGTAATACTTTTTCATGGATGACCCAAATAAGATATTCGTCTCACAAAATACGACATGTGAGACCGTCTCACACAAGTTTTTACTCATATCAATAATGTTGGGTTCTGCTTTAATTAGCTTCTCAAAAGGAAACGAAATATGAACAATTTTTTTTATATAAAAGAAAAGATGTGAATGTAAAACAATTTTATTTAAGCTAAATCAATAATTTATATATCCACTTTTAAATTATGTCACGCAGTGCGTGCGTAACAATATATAGATCGTAATTTATGATCAGTATCTAATTAATAATTAATTATAGGTCCTTGAATGTGAAGTGCCTCCAGTTGAAAGGTCCGACGGTGTAAAAATAGGCACAAGACTTTTAATTATTCAAATCTAACAAGTTAGGTATTTGCAGTCGCAAATCTCGTTGCTCACGCCATATGACCTAAACCAAAAAAAAAAAAAACGAATTATATAAAACGATGATATCCAGTTGAGCATTTGGCAACTTTGAAACACAATGTTTAGTCAATGTGATTTACTTGATTAACGTGGTTTGTAATATCGTTATTTAGTTCGAGGATTTATTTAGTACATATCGAATGATAATATTCGCATGACATAAAAAATATATATGACCATTAAACTAATATTACAACCAACCAGATAAATTGACAGGACATAATAAATACAACGCCATGTTGTAAAAAATAACGTTTTCTTTCATATTTTTGGTCATGACATTGGGGGAGAAAAATATTCACTGCAATTCTGTTGATATGGAATGGTATCATCTTTATATATATTTCTTTAAGAAGCAATATAAAATGTTTTGTTACATATGAATCATACTAGTTAAAATTTTTTTTTTGTAGTCTGCATTTGGTGAAAATGCCTTATATATTTTTAATTAACGTCGCACAAATTATTAATTTATATATTTATAAGAAATATAAAAACTCATGTAAGATGTATCACAGATCAATTTTGTGATACGTATATTTTATTTGGATCATTCATTAAAATATATTAATTTTTATGTTAAAATTATTACTTTTTATTATAAATATACGCAGAATTGACATGTTTCACAGTCTTTAAAAGAGACAATCAGGTTGGAAGGGGCCGCAAGCTAGAAGACACGGGACTTAAATTGTGGCCTTGGGGAATATAAACACAGCACAAAAATTTCAGTATCCGATTGTCACGACTTACCTACAATGAAAGTATAATACATGGTTTCTTTTAAAAAATTATAATAGATTTACTATGCTTACCCTTTTAAATTTTAGGTCTTTTCTTGTAGCAAATGAGCTTCGTACAATCATATAATTTATTGATAGTCGACTACACACTTTGTCTAAAAATACTACACAAATTTGAATAAAAATTATTTTAACATGTCCTAAATTAAAATTTATAAAAATAAAAGTACCACTTTGCATGTGTTATACGCTTATAAAGTTGAAATAATTATTTAAACATGATAATTTTTGTTATTTTCAAATAAGCAATTTTTTTTATATTTATTTACTGATTCGCAGATTTTATATGTAAATTATTTAATTTTAATAACATAAATTTTCTAGGTTAGCAACATTATCATCCTTCATAATTATCATAAAAGCTTTTACCTATTATGTGAGAACCTGAATTTCTAACAGCAGCTAGTATTTTTCAGCAGCTAGCAATATTCAGTAGCAAAGGGAAATTCCAGCAGAAGCTAACAATTCCAGCATCAGCTAATATTTCAGAAGTTGATATTTTTCCAGCAGATAGAATTCCATCAGACAGTTACTAATTCAGCATATGACTTGTAACTGAAGCATTTAACACGGAATAAAGGCTGTTAATGACAGATTATAGCTATTAATTGGGAGGCTAACAGTCAGAGTTTTGCCTATAAATAACACCTCAAACCTCTGAATTGGTGTTACACAAATCTTGAGTTATCACTTGAATTTTCGAGATAAGAGATTGCTTATTTTCGAGCAGTAGAAACCAGTAGCGAGAGCAAGCATATTTCCAGACTTCAACCGAAACTCTCCAGCAAATTACGGTAAGTGGGCTTATGTATAAATATCTTGAATCCAGCTTGATGATTTATGTTTTAAAGCAAATTTTCTGTATGTTCGATTTCTGATATCTGATTTTTGAAGCACTGAAACTTAGTGAACTAATGGTATGAATATATAGTTTGAACATTACTGATTACTGATTACTGGCCTCACCCCTTAGAGGAGAGAACATATAGGGGACTGATATCAGTTTAATCATGAAATTCACGAACGTGCTCAATGCTTGCTTGATAATTTCTGATTACTGATTACCGAATATTGATTTCTGATTGCTGATTTCTGAATACTGATTTCTGTTCTGAAAATAATAATTTCTGTATATCATTCGGATTACTGTTTCTGTTTATAATTGGTTTCGAAAACTGGGAGTTATTCCCGCCCCCGCTTACTGAGTGACAATCATATCACTCACCCACCAAACCCATATCAGATAAGAACGAAGAAGAGTTGCTAGAAGTGGAAGAGCAGACTCAATTCTGGGGCTGGTGAAGAAGAATGTTATTTTCAGTTTTAGTTTATGTTTTCCGCTGCATCTGTTAAGACGTTATTCTGATAGGTTTTACATTTCCGATGTAAATCATTATTATTAGACTTTGTATCAGACAATGAATATTCAGTATTATGAATAAAAGATTGGTTTCTGAATTTTGTACTTCTGAGGCTTGTTGTTTTCGAATGTAAATTGGAGAGCAACGCCAGTGTCGATCAACCCCCGTCCCGGGACGTGACATATTACTATATATCAAACTTGAGATATTTATACTAATCGTTTTGTTCGTTATTATGATATCAGCGTCAAATTACCAAATTACATATATATTATAGAAAAATATATGTTCATTTTCTTTGTTAAATAGCAAAGAGGTCAAAACCATAAATTTTTTAGAGTAGTTTTTTGTGAGACGGTCTCACGAATCTTTATCTGTGAGACGGGTAAATCCTACCGATATTGACAATAAAAAGTAATATTTTTAAGTAATACTTTTTCATGGATGACCCAAATAAGAGATATGTCTCACAAAATACTACCCGTGAGATCGTCTAACACAAATTTTTTGCCAATTTTTTATCCATATCTTGATATTTTTTTTATAATTCATTATCTTCCTTAAATTTTTTAATCATTGAATCATTTAATTTAAATTACTAAAAAAAATTATATAAACTCAATACATAATATTAATTTAAACACACACAATATGTGTGCTGTTTATAGCTAGTATTAATAAAAAAAATATATTTAGATAATTCACTCAGATATAGAATTATTTTAATTTTATCCCATTTGAACTGTAATATTTGTTCCAATCTTATATAAACTTAAATGACAATATAACTTATCTTAAAAAAATTATTATAAAAGTAAAAGAAATTTAAAATAATTATTTAAATATTATTTTAATTAATTTTTAGAAAAATCTTATATATCTGGAGTTTTGAATTTGAATATTAATATAATATCTAGAAGCACAAAAACGACTTAATACATCCAACTAATATTCAAAGAGTTTTCTTTACTTTCTCCAGATAGATTTTATTTTGTTATAAAAAATTTCGAAATTTTATCTGGTCAAAGCAAGGTATAACTCTTCCTGCACAACTCACAATCACTTAAAGCAGAGGATTTTCCCGAGAACGCGTGTTTGGCGCAAATATATCTAATTTTCAAATTAACACCTTCTCCTATCGGCTTTCGTCTCTCGCGCATTCCCTCTCCTTCTCTTTCCCAAGATTCACACGCATCCACACAATACACGTAACACGCACATATACATATATATATATATATATACACACACACAGGTATTTAGAGACATACATATGCATGATTATATAGCCACACCCGACACAATTGCGTAAAAATCCGTGTACATATATAGCCGTTGTATTACTTCAAGTGAAAGAAAAGGCGAGAAAGAAAGAACAGAAAGGGGAGGGGTGTTTATAGGGAATGACGCTGTCGTGGTTTCCTTTGGCGTTGGCCGTGGCGGTGGCGGTGGCTGTGTTGCCGGCGGCGGTTGTTGGTGAAGGGAAGAGCGTGACGTTGACTCTTGAGAGAGCGAATCACAAGGGAATTGAACTGAGTCAACTCAGGAACCGGGACAGGGTCAGACACGGCAGATTCTTGCAGCAACAGCCTCTTGGTGTCGTTGATTTCCCTGTCGAAGGAACCTATGATCCTTATCTTGTGGGGTATGTATCTATATTCTTGCCTTTATCTTTCTTTTGAAATGCATATATACATACCTTTTCCTCTTCTAGATTGTTTTAGTATTTGCTTCTTTTATGTATTTGTGTAAAAGTTCTGATCTTTTATTGATGGGTTTTCATTATTGCTTACGACAGTATACGTGTTATTTAATTCCGTTTAGTTTATATGATGATTGTGTAAGAATTGACGTTGGTTTCCGAGAATTTCTTGGATTATGGTTCTGTTGAATTCTTGATCATTCTCTTTCGCCTTTTCTTTTTAAATCTCTTCGGTGATACTCAGGAATTTGATTTGGAGAAAAATTAACGATTCAAGAACTTATTGAGCTGGTGAATCTTGGTTTTTAGGTTGTACTTTACTAGAGTTAAATTGGGTACTCCTCCAAAAGAATTCTATGTACAGATAGATACTGGAAGTGATGTGCTATGGGTCAGTTGCAATCCGTGTGCTGGTTGCCCCACATCAAGTGGACTACAAGTAAATATTTCCTCCATTTACGCTGATCTTCGTTTTTTAAATTTAAATTTCTCTGTTTTGTTTTTGGAGGTGTAGAAATAGTGTATGATTTTATTGAAATCTAATACTTCTTTTTTAACAGATTCAGCTAGAGTTTTTCGATCCTTCCAGCTCGAACACAGCTTCGCCAGTCTCATGTTCAGATCAAAGATGTGCTTTAGGAGCACAGTCATCCGATTCCGGGTGTTCAGGCCAAAACCAATGTGGATACACATTCCAGTATGGTGACTGGCAGTGGCACATCGGGATATTATGTGTCAGATTCAATATATTTGGACACAGTAGTTGGAGATTCTTTGACGTCGAATTCTTCAGCAGCTGTTGTTTTTGGGTGAGTTCTCTTTGATCTACAATATACCATTCTTGGTGGATATAAATTACTTTTGGTTGACATGGTTGTGTTGCTCGGTTATGTTTCGACTCAGCTGTAGCACATCACAGACCGGGGATCTTACGAAGCCAGATAGGGCAGTTGATGGTATATTTGGTTTTGGACAAAATGGCTTATCCGTAATCTCTCAACTTTCATCACAGGGAGTTACCCCAAATTCATTTTCCCATTGCTTAAAAGGAGAAAACGGTGGGGGTGGTATTTTGGTGCTTGGGCAGATTGTGGAGCCAAATCTTGTTTACACTCCTCTAGTTCCATCACAGTTAGTACTTTTCCTGTTCATAAATTATTAAGGGTCTTCTTCCTTTTCCAATATGTCATTTAAATGAAGCATTAATTACATATTTTATTCTACTGTTAGATTGATGTACATTTCTATTACTAACATTTGAGGCTGTTAGTTACCAAGAATCTTCAGCAGACTTTATTAATTCTTTTGCCTATATCAGTATCAGTCATCGTGATTTATGTTTGAAGGGTTAGCTTCTTTATTTCATAGTCAATATCTCAAAAATTCAATTTTTGCTACCTTCCAATATCATATAGGTACTTACTGAAAGAGCTTCATCAAAAGGGATTTAGGTCAAAATTGAAACGACTGACAATTCTGGAATCATGTTTATAAATAATGGATTCATTTTACCTTTTTTTTTTGGACTCATTGAAATATCTTTTTTTGTGAAGGGTAGGTTCTTATTTAAGAATAATCAATTTCTCAAGTGGTTTTAAATTTCAGGCCCCATTACAATGTAAATCTACAAAGCATTTCAGTAAATGGGCAAACATTGCCCATCGATCCTTCCGTTTTTGCATCATCACCCAACCGAGGAACCATAATTGATTCAGGAACAACGCTGGCTTATCTTGCTAAAGAAGCTTATGACCCTTTTGTTACTGCTGTAAGTTTCTGTTTCAGAAACCACTTTTTGTAATTATTATCTTCAAAATTTTATACGCCATGTGATGTCCAAAATGTGGCATATTTTTCCTTGGCAGATTACACAGACTGTATCACAATCTGTCCGTCCCTCTTGTTTCAAAGGGAACCCAATGCTATCTAACTACCTCCAGGTTTCTCTCACATGAAAATCCTTGCTTGTCTGTCTTGTCACATAGTCTAACTAATTTTTGTTTATATTCCAGTATCTCAGATATTTTCCCTCTGGTTAGTTTAAACTTCGCTGGTGGTGCCTCAATGATACTAAGGCCTCAAGATTACCTCTTGCAGCAGAACTCTGTTGTAAGTAAACATTGCATGCTCCTAGAAACCTTGCGCACCCAAGTTACTTGCTCGAATAAGAACCTGAGTTTCTTGATTGTTAATGTTGTTAGATGTGATACTTGTTTGTTCAGGGTGGTGCAGCAGTGTGGTGCATTGGCGTTCAGAAATTTCAGGGTGAAGGAATGACAATTTTAGGAGGTATGAAGCATATAATACATATGTATAAATTCATCTTGAACGATTATTTTGTGTAATACCAATGCACTCTACAGCACTATGCCATTGTTGCATTACTAAATACTTTAGTTATTGATAATTGTGCAACTCAAATAATTTAAATCGTATTACATATCAAGCGTCATGTCTCAATTGTGTGCCAGTAGATGAAGGATACATGACAAATAAGGATAATTGTTGATTCTCAACAATTTTGTTTGATTTTGCCATTCATGATAATAAAACATATGATATCAGATTTGATACCAATTGTTCAGTTAAACGCCTTTTGATTCATCAAAAGTTGCAGGTTAGTTTTTGAATCATATAGCAGGTGACTGCCACATTTTGATCGTTGCATCACAGGACGATAAGAACAATTATTGCTCGCTAATACTCTGCATTTGTATGTTTGCCTACCAATCTTTCAAAAAATAATGCATTATATGAATTTTCTTGGTCCCATGTACAGATTTGGTCCTGAAAGACAAGATTGTTGTATATGATTTGGCTGGCCAAAGGATTGGATGGGCGAATTATGACTGTAAGTTTCTTTCTGCTCTACACTTTCGAAGCTCTCTTTACCATCTTTACAGCTCATTTTAAATGAACTTCACGTCTTATAACAGGTTCGTCTTCTGTAAACGTTACCACCGCCGGCAGTACTGGTAAAACAGAATTTTTCAATGCCGGACAATTTAACGACAATAATTCAGCATCCGTCAAACCTTACAAGATGATAGTACCGAGTGCCATCATAACTTTACTGTTGCATGTTGCATTCTTCGGTGTTCTACCATTTTTATGATATTGGATAAGTACTTTTTACTATCTGCAACTCTATTTTTTTTTAAAAACTTTCTTTTCTTGACATAGTTCCCTGCTATTACAAATTTACGGCCTTCAGGTGGATGTATTTTGTGCACTAGATTGAAACTTTGTTGCTCTGGCATTAGTACCCATAGGATTGATTTTATACAGGCTGTTGTACAGAAGATTCATACAGGAATATTATACATTTCTTTAGAAAAGAGTTATGCTGTATATTGTTATTTAAGAAAAGAATATGATTTTCTCATAATATATCCTTGTGAAATTATATCTGATTTGTTCAACTCTAGTGTATATATAGTGAGTAGAAAAGTGCACGTTTGCAACTAACATTTGACTAACAATTGCAAATATGGTTACAAATTTAGATACTATTTAAATACACTTGAATAACATCATCTTTAATAATATTTGTTAATCAAAAGAAACCAAAACACAAGATATAAAATCATATCTATATGACACTATGGGCTGTTTCTTACGATAAATAAACTCGAACACTCAAGAAATCGGTCAGATTCACATCGCTTACAACCAACACAGTCTTTGATCCTTAGAGCGGAAGCGATTTGTTTAGCTTTACATTCGTCCCAGCGTATCATTTCTAATACATCAGTGGGGCAAGTTTGAGCACATTGAATACATCATATACATGTATCATAAATCTTTATTGAATGTGACATTGTATCTACACAGTTTTGAACATCATAAGATTTTGATATAGCAAACTAATAACGACAATCACAAATGAAAAAAATAAAAATAAATTATAATGAATTTTGTCAATGTTCAAACCACTCATTATTGGGATATTTCTAGCAGACTACCACCAATAACTTAACTATTGGACTATTTCTAGCGGACTAAATTGAAGATATTAATGAGAGAAAATTATTTATTCATTTAAGCTAACCCATAAGATGACATTAACAACCTTGAAGAAACACGAAAATTACCAAGAAAGCCCATAAAAACAAACTTTTTCACAAAACAAACTAATATCAAAATAGATGCCTTGCGACAAAACCCGACTTGCCGCAATCGAAGGAAAAAAAAAAAAACAAAAAAAAAAGAGAGGATAGAAACCGATATTACGCAACACACGGAACACTTGGCAAATAGTTCAAGACAAAAATTTGTGTGAGACGGTCTCACGGGTCGTATTTTGTGAGACAAATCTCTTATTTGGGTCATCCATGAAAAAATATTATTTTTTATGCTAAAAGTATTAATTTTTATTGTGAATATCAATAGGGTTGATCCTTCTCACAGATAAAGATTCGTGAGACCGTCTCACAAGAGACCTATTCATAGTTCAAAGAACAATATAGTCAATTAATTATTGATAAAAATAGACCAATTAATCATGAAGTATTAATCGATTAATAATAACCACACTAAATAATATTCGATTAATGAGTATTGAATTTTTTAAATTTAATTTAATCATAATTTGACACGTAAGTTATCACATATCACAACTAATATATTATTCACGCTCTATTATATAAAAAAATTTCTTTAATATAATATTAAAATATAATTTAAGGATAGTGAGAAACAAATAAAATTCAATATATATGAATTTTCAAACATTAAGTACAGTTTTTTTAAAAAATATATAAATAACAATAATGTAATAATAAGATATGAGATAAACAAACAAAATTCAATGTATATTAATTGTCAAATATTAATTAGATATTTTTTTAATATACTATATTATATATAATCACATAATTTGATGATTGAGAAGATAAACAAACAAAAATCAATTTGCCACATATTAATTAGAGCATATAAAATTCCTAAAAGAACAATGAAAGAAAGCAATCCACCAACTTAAACAAGGACATAGACGAGAATTCACGTTTTCATTTTTGTCAATATGGTGTGAAAATGTTTAAGGCTTTAAATGTCCAAATAGTTCAGGGAATGAGTGTCCGTTCGAATTTTATTCATGTAATCTAATTTACCATAACTTTGTTTCTAAAATATTGTCTCTTTTATTTATGAGTAAGTCTCTTGTGAGACAGTCTCACGAATCTTTATCTGTGAGACGAGTCAACCCTACCGATATCCACAATAAAAAGTAATACCTCTTAGCATAAAAAATAATATTTTTTCATGGATAACCCAAATAAGAGATATGTATCACAAAATACGATCCGTGAGACTGTCTCACATAAGTTTTTGTCTTTATTTATTTAAGAGGTTAACTATGAGACAAGTCTCAAATATATTTTTTCATGGATCGAATCAGGTTATCGATTCATCTCAAACAATTGACTCATTAGATCGTCTAATTTTTGCGTTATTTGTTATATTAATTTTCAAACAACCAACATTGGTTTCGTACAATTTTCTTTTAATCACGATTACTGAAATACAATCATCAAACTTGTATCGTGAATCAACTAAATTTTATTTAGATAATTAAATACACTTAACCTGTTTAATTATTGAAAAATTTCCATACAGTACTATAATATATGTTATTAATAATACATCAATTATATTATAATATCATCATAAGTAACCGAATGTATGTCGATATAAACCTTCTAATAAAAAGTGGACATAATAAACAAATCTACGATAAATTAAATATATTAAATACACAAGGGGCATATAGGTACTTTCACAAACGAAAGTGGTAAACATAAAAAATAAACAAATATAACAAAAACAAATGAAATAAAAATAAAAACAGCATAATTAAACGGTTACAAATTAAATGAAATATAAAAATATGACAAAAATTCGTGTGAGACGATGTCAAATGTCGTATTTTGTGAGACATATATTTTATTTGGATCATGCATAAAAAAATTATTTTTTATATTAAAAATATTATTTTTTATTATGAAAAAGACGATAAGAACCATTTCTTCGTGCATAGATAGGAAACTTTATTTCTTTCATCTGTTACAAATTCTCGGTACATAGGTGGTTAGTTTTCCAACAAAATCTTGAATCACAGCTGAATACTTACTTTCTTGGACATTTCGACAATATTGGAGTAGATTTTATCGCCTCCAAGCTCAACACCAGATGCTCCGGCTGCCACTCGTAGTATGTCCTCGACTAAGGCCACATTTCCCATTATATCGGCATGTGCACTACTAGCTAGCCCCCGCCCCTCCAGCAAATTTGCTGGTGCTTGATGCTTGTATTCTCTTATGTAAGTTGAGATCCTGGATGGGTTGAAACGTGTTTTTCCTCGCCAGCCTTTGGCACACATGAAACCAGAGCTCAGAACTGGGACAATTTCGTCTCCATCCACAAAGTACGCCCCACCTTTTAAGCAATTTCCATCTGCGGAGCTGTCTATTTGGAGAGGAATGCTTCTGCGCCTGTTGGAGGGTGAGAGCTTGTAGATATATGATCTTTCTGTTGGGATTCCCACTCCATAGAGACAGTATATTTCCATGTGTGGTACACGTTGAACTAGAATAGAAATCAACAAGGTTTTTTAATGCCAAAGAATCAAGAACTGAATTTGAAATGCATTCACTGAGTGGAGCTCTGGAGAAGCTAGGAGAATGACTTGGATCAAAACTAAATTTTGAAAATTAAGAGAGATTAAAAACATGATAAATAAAATGTTATGTAAGTCTATATGATGATTTAATTGCCGGTTGCTGCTGTTGGCAACCTCCCTCTCCCCTGGCTCGGCTGCTACACTCAGAGCGGACAGAAAATTCTAGGCCCACGTTCCAACCCTTGTTACATGTAAAACTTGACGTGGATTGAAATTTAAATGCATTGGGTTGATACTTACTTGGTCTCAAGTGGATTTGACCAGTACTTGTGATTATTATACTTGGGATCGTCCAGGTTGTTAGCCACACCATGTGAGAACTGAGCTTCGGCACGTTTCATCGTCATTGGAGCAATGGAACGGAGAAGCTCCAGCAAAGTTTTTGCAGTGTATGCTTTATTTTCAAAAATTCGGTAGATGATATCCCGGTTTATTTCATCATAATCACTCCATACTTTTCCCCGTGATGGAGGATGAGATTTTGCTACGGTATTATTGGGTCTCTGTGCTTGTTTCTATCTCCATTGAGTTGAGAAACAAAAGGAATGAGCATGGATATTTAATACTACGTTCAACAAACTATGTAGTAGTTTCTTGAATGTCTTAGCTTTCGGCAAATTCTTTCAACGGTAGTTATCTTGAAAGATTTCTATTTCCATTGAGTTGACAAACCAAAGGAATGAGTAAGGATATCAAATTCAACATTCAACAAACTAGTTAGTAGTTTCTCGAATATCTTAGCTTCGGATATTCTTGAAACGGCACTACGTCAAACAAAATATGTAGTAGTTTCGTGAGTATCTTAGCTTCGGATATTATTGAGACGGTAGCTACCAAATCAGATTAAAAAAACGAAAAATTGGTAGTTTTTGAGAGTTTCATTTCCACAGAGTAAATGTGATGAGGGTGAGTGTTGTGTACATCAGAATGTAGGTGTTGTGCGTAGGTGTTGTAACACCCACGACAACATGCAGCAGAAATTATAGTTTAACACATTAACACGCAACTGAATGATAATAATACGAGAGACGAGATATAAATTATGCACAAGTATAAAATACTTGCGCGGTGCCTCAGGGCATAATAATTCACTAGAAAAACTTATAAGTTTACAAAAACCAATATTAGTGAAAGAATAAAACAACTCCCTAATTAAGGCGAGTAAAAACAATTGCATCCTAAACCTCTAACAAACCGTATAACCAATATACAGAGGATGCATCAACTGAGAAGTGAAAAAGTCTTCAAAAATCAACACACTAATCAAACCAGTGATTAGGCGTTGTCTTCAGATGTTGTCAGCACTTCACAGCCACACTTTAAACACTGGCACGAGATTACTTCGATCTCAAAAACTCTCCGTATGAATTCGTCTCTCCAGGATTTTTATGCTCTCGGTCTCTACCTTTTTCTTCTCCTTTGACTCCTATTAAACATAGAAAAAAAAACAATTTCATTAGGAAACAAACTCTTTTAAAACAAGGATATCATATCTTAAAGATATTATGAGTCATATCATATATAGTCTCATATCAAATATTAAGTCTACACGAGATCATATCATCAATTCGAGATTATTCTCATGTCTAGAAAGGCAAAACATTAAAGATATTAAAAAAATATATATCAAGGAATAAAATTCCTTTCAATCTCCCCATTTTTGCTTTCTGGACAAAACAACCCGAAAATGGTTATACGACTCAGCTCCCCCTGAGTTAGCAAATCAGTGACTCAGCCAACTTTAGTTGACTCCCCCTGAATTCTACCGTTAAGCCTCCCCTGAAAACAAACACAGTTAAAACAAATGTTGTATGTTAGATGTTGCAACATTCAGATCATAACATCGGAACAGTTCATTAATCAGGAGAAACTCAGATCAGAGAAAATACAAAAACAACTAAAGTACAAAAACCATCGACTCAAAATCTCATTATCCTTCATTATTGCCAGCATCATCATCATCAGCCATTTTTGCTGGTTCCAGCTGTATCTACTCCCCCTTTTTGTCCAGAATGGACACCAACATCCAGCAGAAGCTCATAATCAGCCACTTGATTTTCATAATGTTCAATGGTCTTCTTGGCATTTTCAATCTGTTGTCGACCATAGGCAATCTGAGCTTGAATGTAGGAGATAGACAGTGTTACATAACCAGTAGGAGGGACATCTGTAGGAGGCAGTTTAGCAGTCTCAGGCACAGGCTCAGATGTTGTATCATCAGTGTTGCCAACATCCGGAGCAACACTAGAATTCAGCCAAGGCAGATCGATCTTTCTGTTGCCTTTGAAATAAGCAGGAGAAATCTTCAGAGAATCTCCGACAGGACAATGATCTTCATCAATATCCCTAATGAAACCTTGAGATTCCAAGATTCCATAAATCAGTGAAGGGTAAGGCAGCTTGGTTTTCTTGAAGTCTCCTTCAGCATATTGCAATGCTGTCTTAAACACCAGCTTCCCAAAGTTAAAGGCACGTCCAGTACCAATAGAAAACAACACCAGGGCCTGAGATCTAGTCACACTAGTAGAATTGGTTGACGGTGTCCAATTCCAAATTGAGGTCTTGTGCAGCATAGAGAAAAAAGAAGTGAGATTGGCAGCACTCAACTTCTTGGGATGGTCAGGGAACACTTTGACCAGGCCTCCAGTGAGCACTGAGGTTACATCATTTATGTCCAAGGTTTTCTTCAACTTCCTCAACATCAGGAGTGTTGTAGAATGCATTGATCACAGAAGGTGTGAACTTGTAGATACGATCACGAACAAACACTCTCCCATACTTCACCAATCGCTCATCTCCAACACTGCCCAGGAGATTGCAGTAGAATTCCAACACAACACGGCGGCAGTAGGGCATAACAGTAGTGACAGCAGTGGAGAGCAACCTTTGGTTCTTTAAAAACTCAATCAAGTTGTGTTTCCCATATGCATCAACATCAATATTTTTCTCCTCAATCAGCTCTCTCTCAATAAACAGGGGCCACAATGCCAAGGCCTCCTCAGAATAAAACTTGGGGAAAAAAGACTTACTTAAATCATAGTCAGCATAGTCAATGTTGTGCTCGGTGTTGTCAACATCCACCTCAACACCGGCAGCAGTAGCAGCAACATCTTCAGAAGACTCACTTTCTTCAGAGCAATTATCTTCATATTCAGCATCATCTTGTTCCTCAGATTCAAAATCAGACACAGAAGATGAAGAGGAATCATCAGAAGCTCCAGGCCGGTTTTCCTCAAATTCCCCCATCATTTCTGAATCAGGTTCATCATCCTTAGAAATTTGTTTCTTGGCAGCCTTTTCTTCTTTAAGTTGAGCAAGAAACTCGGCCAGAGATTGTTCATCTTCTTCAGGCTCAGCAGGAAATCTTTCTTCTGCAACATTTTGTGGATCTGTGACGGGGTTTTGCTCTTGAACATCAGAAGTAGAACTGAGTTTCTTTGCAGCAGCAGTTGGTTTGGGGCGAGCCACCAACTCAAAATCATCATCATCGGAGTCATCTCCAGATGAGAAATCAGGGTCCAGAAGATTTGAGGAGGTAGATGCCCGAGGCTTCTTGGTTGGAACAAAGTCAGGATCGAACCCTGCTTGTCTCTTTGACCTTCGGGGCATAGGAGCAGGGAGAAAAGCTTTATTCAGAGCTTCAAAGTCAGGTGGATTCTCAACGTTGATCTTGTTCTCAGGTTCACCAGGGGCGATTATTTCCAGCGGTGTTGGTTCTTCTGGCACAGCCACAATTTCCAGGCCCTCAACATTGGCTTCGGCGGTGGGTGTTGTGTCAGGTGACTCTCCACGCATGCTCGCAGCCATTTCACTCCTAATGTCGTGAGGATCGAAGGTAGCCATCTGCGAAATCAAGAACAAAAGAAGTAGAGTAGTTCGAAGAACACAGAAAATCGCGAAGAACAGGGATAATTTGCGCAGAAAAAAAATGAATAGTGAGGGCAGGAGAAATTTTAGAATGTGAGGGAAAATAATAAACAGTAAAGTTATTCCTCAACCATTCCTAATTATTTAAGCACAACCCTCCAACGGTAACATTCTGTTGAGCCACAACTACATCATCTTTCCAAACCAATTTTTACTCTCACCCAACGGTAACTTTCTGAAAAAGTGCAATCATTATTTCAAGAAATCAGTCAGGATAAAACACCCCGTCGAATTAACCCCACAAACAATTAGAGATCAAGAATTTTCAAAATCAAGTTGGATAGGGTTTTCTTCGTATTTCATGAATTAAAATCTGATAGCCCACTGGACTTGATGAATTCACATAACATCAGAATGAATGACTTAAATTTATGCCTAAAATATGATCAAAAGTGAAATACACAAGCATGTGATCAAACTGTGATCTGTCTGTACTTGGGTGTTGGTAACACCTCCTGGCAACACTCACAATTTAGACTCAAACTTTCTTGAACATTTTAATTCAGACATGGTAGCTCCCATTCTAGAAGAACGGTCTTCATTGGACTCATCTAGGTAGCTTTTTCCATCTGTATTTTGACTTAGAAGTGGTAGCTCCCACTCTAGAAGAACGGTCTTCATTGGACTCCTCTATGTAGCTTTTTTCATTTTCTTCAAACATTTTTTGTTATATTTTTCTCCTCTTTTCTATTTTTCACCTTATTGCTCAAGATTTTTCCAAGTCATTTTCCACATTGGACAAGATCATGTGATACACGAACATCCTCAACTACTTAATGACTTAGATTGAGCATAATCCATACTTTAGAAAATTTTGTGAGAAAGTTTGATTCTCAACTGAGGGCACACCATTCAGTATCCTTCACTTGTACAGGCTTCACACAAAACAGGATGAATGCAATATGTCTAGCATCCTAAAAATAAAATGCACATGCATGCTGAGTGTTGTCCACAGGTGTTGTAACACCCAGGACAACATCTGTGAGTGATCATTGTGCACACAAGCTGAGAGACTTCCTAAGATTGGAAAATCTCTCAAAATCTAATGGTTTTATAAAAATATCAGCAAGTTGGTTCTCAGTTCCAACAAATTCCATTCGAATTATACCCTTCTCAACCAAATCTCGAATAAAATGATGTCTAATGTCTATGTGTTTTGTTCGAGAGTGTTGTACTGGATTTTTTGAAATATCAATTGCACTTGAATTGTCACAGTATACAATTAAGGTGTCACTGTTGAAACCATAATCTTTAATCATTTGATTCATTCACAAAAGTTGTAAGCAGCAACTAGCAGCTGCAACATATTCAGATTCAGCAGTGGACAGAGACACACAATTTTGCTTTCTACTATACCATGACACCAAATTGTTACCAAGATAAAAACATCCACAGTGGTACTCTTCCTATCATCTAGGTTTCCAGCCCAGTCAGCATCACTAAAACCCACTAAATTGGTGTTTGTCTCTTTGGTGTACCGCAAACCTAAGTCAACTGTCCCAGCTATATATCTCAAAATTCTTTTGACAACTTTTAAATGAGTGACTTTAAGATCAGCCTGGTACCTGGCACACAAACATACACTAAACATGATGTCGGGACGACTTGCACTCAAGTAAAGAAGATTGCCTATGATGCTGCGATACTGGGTGTTGTCAACACCTGCGGCAACATCGTCTTTAGACAATTTTTCAGTCGACCCCATTGCAGTTTTCATGTGTTTAGTGTTCTCGACAGAAAATTTCTTTACCAAATTCTTAGCATACTTGGATTGACACAGAAAAATACCATCATGCATTTGTTTAATTTGCAATCCAAGAAAGAAACTTAATTCTCCTACCATGCTCATTTCAAATGTGGTAGACATGCATTTAACAAAATCATCAACATGCTTTTGAGAAGAAGCGCCAAAAATGATGTCATCCACATAAATTTGACACACAAGAATATCATGCTTCGACTTTTGAATAAAAAGGGTTTTGTCAACCTCACCTCGTTTAAAGCCTAAGTCAAGCAAATATTCAGTAAGCCTACCATACCATGCTCGTGGAGCTTGTTTCAGTCCATAAAGTGCCTTCTTCAACTTGTAGACATGGTCCGGGAGGTGTGGATCTTCAAATCCTTTATGTTGGCTTACATAAGCTTCCTCATTCAAAATGTCGTTCGAAAATGCACTTTTCACATCCATTTGATATAGTTTTATGTCCATGTGACAAGCAATGGCAAGTAAAAATCGGACTGATTCAATTCGGGCAACAGGGGCAAATGTCTCATCAAAATCAATCCCTTCAATTTGTGTATACCCTTGAGCAACTAGCCTTGCTTTATTTCTCACAACAATTCCAGATTCATCAGTTTTGTTCTTAAAAATCCATTTGGTTCCAATAACATTCACATTATCAGGTCTAGGAACCAAATCCCACACATCATTCCTAACAAATTGTTCAAGTTCCTCATGCGTATTGACCCAAAATTCGTCTTTTAAGGCTTCATTTATATTTTTGGGTTCAATGAGTGAAACAAAACAAGAATGACTTACTTGAGAGTACACGGAAGTCGTGCATACTAGATCAATCATTTTTCGATAATCTACTTTCTCCTTTCTTCTAGTTTGCATTCCTTCAAATGCTTCTCCAATGATCTGAGATGATGGATAATTTTTCTGAATCTTACTGGGAATATCAATCCCTTCATTGGTTACATCATCATCATTTACAGCATCCTCTCCTGGTTCATCATTTGATTCTGCCAGTGCAGGTGTTGTCTCAGGTGTTACAACACCGGAATACAACATTTGTGTTAGGCAGTGTCTCACTTATGTTCAGTAGCCCATCAACTTCATCCTCGATTGTTTTTCCTGTTAGATATGCAAGATCATCAAAAACAACGTTAATAGATTCCATAGTCGTTCTTGTTCTAAGATTATACATGCGATATGCACGACTATTGGATAAATAACCAAGGAATAAACACTTATCACTTTTTGAATCAAACTTTGCAAGATGGTCTCGGTCATTTAAAACATAACATACACACCCAAAAACATGAAAGTACTTTAGGTTTGGCCTCTTTCCCATGATAATTTCATAGGATGTCATAGTAGAACCACTCCTTAGGTACACACGATTTGAAATATGACATGCTGTGTTTAAGGCCTCGGCCCAAAATCGTTTTGAAATATTCTTTGAACTTAACATGACCCTAGCCATTTCTTGCAATGTCCTATTCTTCCTTTCGGCTATTCCATTTTGTTGAGGAGTCTTAGGGGCAGAAAATTCATGAGTTATCCCCCTCTTTTCACAGAATGATGTAAAGTGTGAATTTTCAAATTCCTTACCATGGTCGGTCCTTATTTTACCAACCCTCAAATCATGTAGATTAGTAATCTTATCATGTAATTTCTTAAAAGCAGCAAATGTGTCGGATTTTTCTCTAAAAAAACTTATCCATGTAAAACGAGAGAAATCATCCACACAAATAAATGAATACTTCTTACCTCCAAGGCTTTCCACTTCCATTTGACCCATAAGATCCATGTGCAAAAGTTCAAGACACCGTGTTGTCCCATAGTGTTGCAACACTTGATGGGGATCACTTGTTTGCTTACCCTTTTGACATGCACCACAAACATAAGGAATTCCAGAGGATAAATTAGGCATACCTCTCACAGCATTGTACTTACCAAGGTTCTTTAATGTCTTGAAGTTTGCATGACCCAATATTTGATGCCACAAGTTTAATTCACTCACCTTTGAATGATTGCACACAAGGTCCTCTCCAAGTTGATAACAGTTGTCAGCAGACCTTGTACCTGTCAAAATACAAGTATTAGTGTTATCAAAAACTTCACAATTGTCTTTATCAAACTTAACATGTAAACCATCATCACAAAGTTGACTTATGCTTCTTAAGTTTGAGTTAAGTCCCTCGACATGAAGCACATTGTGTAGGTTAGGCAATCCATCAACATTCAAGGTCCCTTTGCCAGCAATTCTTCCTTTAGCACCACCACCATACGTCACATGATCATTCCTTAGTTCAACATAGTCAATCAAATGATCTTTAGAACCTGTTATGTGGCGTGAACAGCCACTGTCAAAGTACCATATTCCTGCAATGTTAGTCTTTAACGAAGTATAGATAACAGAACATTGAATATTAGCCTTTGACACCCAAACCCTTTTTACCGATGGTTTCCTATTGGCAGTGTTGCGCCGGGTGTTGTACAATACCTGAGGCAACACCTGTTCAGATTCCCATTTCTTGTAGTCATCTCTCAGTTTAAAACAGTAGGGTTTGATATGTCCAGGTCTAAAACAATAGTGGCAGATAAAGTGGCGTTTCCTGGACTTGGACTTCTTGGTAGATATTTGCCTTTTTGATGAAACACCTTTTTCAGTGTGTGTAGCATTCGAGATTTCAGCACTTTCTTTGACAAAGACAGTTGGTTTTCTTTCAGTATTGGAAGATTCTCCAATTTCAAACAGGTTATTCGTATAACCAAGTCCAGCTTTGTCATTTTTTCCAATCATCAAGAGTGAATCAAGTTTGGATGAACTTGAATTAAGCTTAGCAAGAATTTGAGTTGCTTTTCCTTGACTTTGCATAATTTCCAGATCTTTCTTGCTTAAGATTACTTCAAGTCGTGATACTTGTGACTTCAGCTCAGTGTTCTCTTTGGAGAGAATTGCATTCACTTTATTTCTTTTGATCCAGTCTTCATACAATTCTTCATACATTGTCTGCATACTTTCCAGAGTGACTTCATCATCATCTACTTCTTGGGTTTCAGACTGACTTGATTCACCAAGGGTTGTAGAATTAAGACACACTGAATTTGAAGAAATGTTGCGACCAGGTATTGCAACACCTGTGGCAACACCCAAAGGATTGATTTGTATTAAACGTTTCTCCTTGATCACAGCAGACAACGATGTGTGATTTTCATATTCATTTGATCCTTGATCATCATCAGACTCTTCATCACTCAAAGTGACAACCATGCCTTTGTTTCTCCGAAGTCGATTGGCACACTCATTGGCATAGTGTCCAAATCCAGAACACTCTCTACATTGCACTGAATCCAGATTTCTAACATTTGATTGGATTTGCAATTCATTCCTTGGTCAAAATTGTCCTTTCATGGGAGTAAACTTTTGAGCTTTTGCAGAAGTGGTGATATTGGGCAACACAGATTTTTGTCCAATTTTCTTCTTCTCTCTCATTTTCTTCAAGTAATCACCAAACTTCTTAGTAATTAAAGAGATAGAATCTTCACCTAAATCAGACTCATTCACCTCTTTAGATATTTGAAGGATTTCATCATAAGAGTCGTTGAAACTTCAAGGGCTATTGTCTTCCCTTTATCCTTCTTTTGTAAATCAAGATTCATCTCAAAAGTTCTGAGAGAACTTATTAATTCATCCAGGTTGATTGTTGAAGTGTCTTTAGATTCTTCAATTGCACAAACTTTGACATCAAATCTCTCAGGAAGAGATCTTAAAACTTTGTTCACGAATCTTTCGTTGGACATGGGATCTCCAAGACTGTGAGCTTCATTAGAAAGTTGTCACAAACGGCTATCATACTCGAGAATAGACTCCTTGTCCTCCATTCTCAAGCTTTCAAATTTTGATGCCACCATCCTTAGTCTAGTTTTGCGCACACTCTCGGATCCTTCACAATGTTTCTGAAGTATATCCCAAGTTTCTTTGGCACATACACAATTGGTGATTAGATTGAACATCCTTGTGTCAACAGACGAAAATATAGCATTGAAAGCCTTGGAATTAAAATTTGAAGTTTGCACTTCATCAATTGTCCATGTACTTTCTAGTTTGAGCCGAGTGTCTCCATCAGCATCCTCAATCTTTGGTGGACTCATCAAGTACACGTTGTCAAGCTCTTTCTTCGATGGATTTAATAAAAACCCTCATCTTTACTTTCCACAATGCATAGTTTGATCCATCCAACACGGGAGGTCTAAAAACAGTGTTTGTTGATGCTTCCATAATCCTTTTTCACCTGTGAAAACAAAACAAAACAAAACAGGATCTCACTTAGTAGCGTCAAGTGGAGGCTCTGATACCAATTGAGAGTTCCGTTTCCACATGGTAAATGTGATGAGGGTGAGTGTTGTGTATATCAGAATGTAGGTGTTGTGCGTAGGTGTTGTAACACCCACGACAACATGCAGCAGAAATTATAGTTTAACACATTAACACGCAACTGGAATGATAATAATACGAGAGACGATATATAAATTATGCACAAGTATAAAATACTTGCGCGGTGCCTCAGGGCAAAATAATTCACTAGAAAAACTTATAAGTTTACAAAAACTAATATTAGTGAAAGAATAAAACAACTCCCTAATTAAGGCGAGTAAAAACAATTGCATCCTAAACCTCTAACAAACCGTATAACCAATATACAGAGGATGCATCAACTGAGAAGTGAAAAAGTATTCAAAAATCAACACACTAATCAAACCAGTGATTAGGCGTTGTCTTCAGATGTTGTCAGCACTTCACAGCCACACTTTAAACACTGGCACGAGATTACTTCGATCTTAAAAACTCTCCGTATGAATTCGTCTCTCCAGGATTTTTATGCTCTCGGTCTCTACCTTTTTCTTCTCCTTTGACTCCTATTAAACATAGAAAAAAAAACAATTTCATTAGGAAACAAACTCTTTTAAAACAAGGATATCATATCTTAAATATATTATGATATCATATCTTAAATATATTATGAGTCATATCATATATATTCTCATATCAAATATTAAGTCTACACGAGATCATATCATCAATTCGAGA
Organism: Primulina tabacum; assembly: GCF_025594145.1. Taxonomy (NCBI): domain Eukaryota; kingdom Viridiplantae; phylum Streptophyta; class Magnoliopsida; order Lamiales; family Gesneriaceae; genus Primulina; species Primulina tabacum. Next base: position 7,775,908 of record NC_134557.1, read on the forward strand.
TTATTCTCATGTCTAGAAAGTCAAAACATTAAAGATATTAAAAAGAAAAATATATCAAGGAATAAAATTCATTTCAGTTTTATTTACCGGAGAATTGAAAGTAGGGAGTTTTGAAGAATCCAATTCTGATGCCAGCTTTCCGAAAGAGATTATCCTTCCATAGTTTGTTGATTCTTGGACTTTGAAAACGCTCTTATCATTGGAGTTGTTGCTTTTTGTGTCTCGAAGGTTACTTTCTTTCTTAGAACAACACACAGAGTTTTCTTCAGGTGACCAATCCAAATTACCCCAAATGGCCTCGCCTCCTTTAGGTAACAAAGAAACTACGGAGTCCCATGTTCGAGATACTCGCATGACATGTTCCAAAGTTTGAAGGCCCAGAATTTTAGAATCCAAGAGACCTGGAGCCATAGCTCTGCAAAATTAAATTCAAGAACTAGGAACATTGATATTTGCCCCCGAAAGTATGATTTTTCTGCACCACCTCAGTTTCCTATACTTCCGGTCCAACAAACTATGTATTTTATCTTTATTAACTGGAACTATATATATGGTATAAATCAAGAATAATGACCATATTTTCTCTCTGACTAACCTTATGAAATCAAGGTCTTTGCTTTCTACAGACAATATACTCCCCACGATTTTTGCAATACCAAGGAACGTCGGAGCTATATTCATGACTGCTTTGATGTGCTTTGCGCACCAATCTGGTCCACCGCCACCTCCCATAGGCGGAGGTGCTTCGACCCATTTGATAAAGTGGAGAAAGTAGATCACACCCATTGAATGAGGCACCACCACCACTTTCTTGTATCCATTTGTTACGTACATCAGCTCGATTTTGCTCTTCAATCTACTTAGAGTTTGGTCCCTTATCTGTTCATCCAACCAGGAGTAGTTTACACAAAACTAAAACACAATCCGCAGTTTTATTTTCTCACGATTGATAATTTACAGTGGATAATATATAACATCTCACATTTATTGCATACAATACGAAGGCTGTAAATTAGTTAATTTATCATAGTTCCATTAATCCAAGAAGGTAATATTGGAACTTTATCAAGAACATCGATCAAAATACTTATTCTAACTCATACCTCTGTATTTTGAAAGGACAGTCTCCAATCATAAGCTGCCATGTACATATTCTTCTCCTCGTACCCAATGCGGGCCAAATTCTGAATCAGATTAGCCCAAATGAAATACCCAGGAGCAAAATAGTCGGCCTCTACGAGCCCGGGCACGGCCCGGACCCGAATTCCAGGGGGATCAAGCCCTGTTTCATCGTTTAATGATAGATGCTCTAACCAACACATAGGCCTAAAAAATGTTCTGCCAAATTTCACATTTGTGCATACAGATTCAATTAAATATCGAAAAAAGAAAAGAAGGAAACTTTTTTTAATTTAATTGTGAAAGTCATACCTCCTGAATATTTCAGTAAAGCTAACGCCCCATAGCCGCTTGCGGAAGAGGCCATCGGCACAAGGCCTGCCTTCCCAGAGCTCGAGTCCTCCGGTGACAATGCCTGGAACCAAAACTACAGGGTGAAGTGCGGTGGTGCCGCCGATTCTCAGCCTCTCACCCGGCGGTTCTGGGGCCTTAAATCCTTGAAAATTTGCTGGTAAAAAATGGTACAGAAACAAGAGTAGCCACCAAGTGGTGCATAAGTATCCAATTGTCCAGCAACAAGAATCTACGCACCTCCATTGTTTCTTCAGCTTGTTTTGTTTTATCCTTTCAACGTTTACTGCAGAATTGATGCCAAAACATTTGCTTTCTTCAGTTTCTGGTCTTCGATAATCAATGGAAAACTTCACAGGCTCCAGAAAACAATGCTTTCGGAACCGAAAATTTGAAGCCATTGAATGAAAAATAGACTGAATCCGTTAGTGGACAAAACTAGAGTGGCTACCCAATTGATCACGAAGTGGAGATATTCAAGCAGTGCAATTTAAGATTAATGGATGAATGAAAAATCCCAGCATGGGAAACTGAGGAGGAAACAACGGGTGCTTCCAATTCCAAAAACAAACCCCATGAAGAGAAATCAAGAGGAAACGAAAGCCATGAAGAAGGGCAAAATTCTCTGTGAGGTATTATTTTGTTTATGCAGTGGTGGTGGCAGAGAATGAAAAACCACGTGGTGAAGGAGACGACGATGTGGAGGTGTCCGTTGCACAACAAAACCAAAACATGCATGAGAATTTAGATACAAGGATGATTATTACTAGCTAACAAAATTCGTAGAAAACAAGAGGAAAAAAGAAAGAATTCTAGACATTTTGTGTATTTTTTTTGTCTTAACAATATGCATACAGAAAACAAAAGCTAGGAAGGACGTTAGGCTAAGCCTGCATCGCTATGAACTAGTAGTTTATAAAAGGAATAATTAGTCCAGTTACTGAAAATTGCATGTTACATATCCTCGTACCGATGCCGCGTCAAATTCCCATTCTCACGATATATGTACATTTAATATGCATCGCCACATGTCCGTGCTTTCGAGTTTGCATGCCCACCTCAGCTGTCACCACAAGCTCTCTTTTCTTCGACTTAGTGCGTTAATAAATTAGCTTTATTTCACATGCAAAATCTCCCCGGGTGAAGCAATAAAGACAAAAATTTACGTGAGATGGTCTCACGAGTCGTATTTTGTAAGACATATATTTTATTTGAGTCATTCATGAAAAATTATTACTTTTTATGCTAAGAGTATTACTTTTTATTGTGAATATTGATAGGATTGACCCGTCTCACAGATAAAGATTCGTAAGATCGTAACGTAAGAGACAACTCAACAGTAAAAGGGACAAAAAATTAGTGGGTTTTCTGGAATTGGATTTTTGAATTAAAATCATTAATTTTATAACTCAATTTATGATCCTACGTATAATATTTTTCTTATTTTAATACACGGTAGCATCCACGTGGCACCAAAATTAAATTTAACCAATTTTTCCAGCTCTTACTTAATCCCCTCTGATTTCCTCCATTCTTGCCCCGTTCTCGCAATCATTCTCACGCAATACTAAAAAATCCGTCGGTGATACGAGTTTCCGGCTATACCACTGGAAATGGCGGGTGCGAGACTAGATCTGGACGGGAATCTGATTAAGCCGATGACGATATGCGTGATTGGCGCGGGGGGATTCATTGGTTCGCATCTCTGCGAGAAGCTCATGATGGAGACCCCGCACAAGGTGCTAGCCGTCGATGTATACAGTGACAAAATCAAGAGTCTCCTCGAGCCCTCCACACTCCCCTGGGCTGATAGGATACAGTTCCATCGTCTCAACATTAAAAATGATTCTCGCCTCGAAGGCCTCATTCGCATGGCAGATCTTGTAAATTATCGGTGCTTTTTCTCTAATTTCAGCATTTTTCCAGAGTTCGTTGTTTCTGTCTGGATTTTCCTTCTCGTTTGATTCGTTTCTGTTCTCGGCATTGCATTTACTGTTGATGATGTTCGACTTTAATTATGTGGCGATTGGAGATTTCGTCTGAACCATAATGAAATTGAAATTTTGAGTGATTGAGTCCTTATATAACTGGATTTATTTCTGAAATTGTAGTTTATGTATTTAGAACTTTGATGATATTTATTTGTATTTTGGATCTAAGTTTGATGTGAACGTGAGTCTAGCTGTCTATGTAAGTGTTCGCTATATGGAACTTTCTTCTGTACCGGTGTCAATTTTAATTTACCCGTTCCTTCCGCTTTGTCCGTTATATATTAATTTCTTGAAATTTGCTTCGTCTATTTTGTGTTCGTTTCCAGCTGTGATTTTATCCTCCTTGTTTAGTACTTTGTGTGGACATGATTTATGTGATTTTGACTGGGATTGACACTTGAAATTTGTGTGGTGTAGACCATAAATCTTGCTGCTATATGCACTCCAGCAGATTACAACACCCGTCCTCTTGACACAATTTATAGCAACTTCATAGATGCTCTCCCGGTGGTAAGTTTTCCATCATACTTTTTGATGATTACCAGGTCTGTTTGAATAATTTGTGAGTTAATTTTTTGGATGATTTAGGTCAAGTACTGCTCGGAAAACAGCAAGCGGCTCATACATTTTTCCACCTGTGAAATTTATGGAAAAACCATTGGTAGCTTTTTACCCAAAGATAGCCCCTTACGCCAGGTGAATCTTTGCTTGCAACGCCTCTCGTGTAGGATTATATTTCTGTAGTTGAGCATTACACTTTCATAATGTTTTGCTATTCCTTTTATTTATTTATTATTGAGATTTCTTCCACCCTAGCCCAACGCAGACCCATTGGGCGAAGGGGTGTCAGTCACGGGCTCAAAAGAGAAGAAACTCAAATAATTTGATTTTTCTAAAATACGAAATGTACACTCTAGTTTGATTCCTAGGTTTGCCTCTGACTACAGCAAATTGTAATTGCCTTTGAATGTTGTGCCTTGGATCCGTCTCCTGTTGGTTTTTTGCTCTATCCAAAACCTTTTATTTTTCTTTGCATGTCTAGTATCAGCAATTTCATGCTTCTTTCTGACAAAAATAATCACTTTAACTGAAGATCAGAAGAAGTCTTGACAAAAACAAGTGTTCTCAGATAGTTTATAGAAGTGAAAAATGCCTTACATGCTTACAATCTATGCTTAAAAAATATTTGAGGAATAAGTTTCGTTTAAGATAGTTTGACTTATACTTCTGTATCTCCTATCTGTATGTTTTCCCTACTGCTTAACACACCATACAACATAGGTGTTACTTCCGTGGAAAGGGCCTTAAGAATTGCATGTTTTACAAATCAATTCTTAAATATTTATTTTCTGTTTTGAGCCTGTTTCACCAACTATGGTTTAAATATATACGTTTGTTATATTTGATTTTTTGACAAACTTGATGCTATTTTTACTTTGAAGGACTATATTTTGATGGAGAATACCTTAATGTCAATATTTGAATTGGAAATGTGGATTTTCAGCAATATAGTTAGTAAATAGTGACTGAGGTGGTGTAATTCGCGTACAGCTGCCAATCAGTTGTGCGACTGTACAATTTAAGAGGGCATATTTGATGGATTTTGGTCTCTTGACTGCTTTAAATTTCAAACAAATAGTGAATCATTTTGTTAAATATCTTTTGTCAGGATCCTAGTTATTATGTTCTTAAGGAAGATGCCTCCCCTTGCATTTTTGGTTCTGTTGAAAAACAGAGGTGGTCATATGCATGAGCAAAGCAGTTAATTGAAAGACTGATTTATGGTGAGCATTGACCTTATATTCAAATATTATTGGTGTTTGTGCTGTAACTGACACTTTATATGTATCTTAATTACTTTGTATAACAGCCGAGGGTGCTGAAAATGGTCTTGATTTTACAATTGTGAGGCCTTTCAACTGGATTGGTCCCCGGATGGATTTTATACCTGGAATTGATGGGCCGAGTGAGGGTGTTCCTAGAGTTTTGGCTTGCTTCAGCAATGTGATCATTTTCATGGCTAATCTGAAAGCTATAAACACTATTTATGCTCATCTCATATTCTAAATGTTGGTTATTTCCGTTCAGAATCTTTTGAGGCGTGAACCTTTGAAGCTTGTGGATGGTGGCCAGTCACAGAGAACCTTTATTTATATTAAGGATGCCATTGAAGCTGTTCTTTTGATGATCGTATGTTCAAAATTGGTTATCCCAATATTTTCTCTAGCTGAATATGTTTAACAGTAGCTAAGTGGTGCGATTAAACTCAGGAAAATCCAGCTAGAGCTAATGGTCAAATATTTAATGTGGGCAACCCTAACAATGAAGTTACAGTGAGACAACTAGCTGAAATGATGACTCAGGTAAACTAAGAATTTGACATCTTCTTGACAATTAACCTTCACATTAAACTATTTGTTTGGTGACTAATTTCTTTCTTTTAGCATGATTTCAGGTTTACTCTAAGGTTAGTGGGGAATCTCCGCTAGAGAACACCTACTACTGATATTAGCTCCAAAAAATTTTATGGTGAAGGCTATGATGATAGTGACAAGAGAATTCCAGACATGACTATAATCAACAGACAACTTGGTAATGAATCGTTCTTGTGGCCAAAAAAACTACATTTTCTTCTTGTTAACATGAATTTGAATTTTAGTCCTTTATTAACGGTGCTTCCATTTTATGGGGTGTATGGGCTGTCCTCTACTAATTGTCTGGTTCCAACGAACACAATCGATCCTTTTTGCTGGAATTTGTAGTTCTCATCAAATTTTACCAATCTGGTTCTCATTGCACTCATTATTGCCCAAATGCTTGTCCACATCAATGTCTGAACTTGAGAAGCAGAAGATACTGAAATTTGGAGGATATGGATAGATCATCGAGATTGGTAAAATTTCAAGCCAAAATTATCTACTTTCTTTGCTCGTCAATTCTATAATTGCAGATTGCTCATCACCAAGAAACAAAAAATGCAGTTTAGTAGCATATGAGTAAGAGCCTTTTCTACCATTTGATTTTCATATATTGTTATTTCTCAGGGTGGAACCCGAAGACATCGCTCTGGGATTTACTCGAATCCACACTAACCTACCAACACAGGACACATGCTGAAGCAATCAAAATAGCTACTTCAAAACCAGCGGCTAATTAAGATTGAAGGGAGAGAATCCGATTTTCAGCTATCAAAAAAGCTACTTCAAAACCAGCGGCTAATTAAGATTTAAGGGAGAGAAAATCCGATTTTCAGCTATTCTACATGTGCAGTTATTGTCACGTCTTCCAGTTCGAGGATATCTGTAGATCAATATGGTTCGATTAATGTCTTACATGTGAAATTCTGTTTCTGACAATCTCGGACTGCTCCAGGAGTTCAGTGGTTGCAAGGATCTTTATATGTCTTGTACCTATGAGAATTCACTTCAATAGTTACAACATGATTTGTAATTTTTTTTGTAACATGCCACGACATTTCGGCGGAAACATGATTTGAATACTCGATATGGTACGATGAAATAGTAGGGGACCTATATTTTCCATTTTACGGGGGAAGGTGAATCCTGTTGAAAGTCTTGGCTGGAATTAGCTGAACATGATCACAACATTTTATTTGCATTTCATTCCATAATCAAACAAAATATAAGTTACTTTTCTTTTGGTGTTTCAATAAGAATTTGCTTATCCTTCAACAATCGTAACTCCTCATCACCCAGCATCAACACACAAGTCGCCATTCCCTCTAAGCATCTTGTGGGGTTTCCTGATGCCAGGCACGGTTAGTGGTGTCGCGACTTAGAGTTGTCGTAGATAATGATATTTGACACTGCCAATTTCTAAAATATTTGTTATATTTCATAAATGAAAACATTGAAAGTATCTATTTGAACGCGCAGAAGCTCTGAAGACCAAAAGCCTATTTCTCCACCGCTGTTCAGCCCCTTTTCTTTCTTCTGTCACACCACCCGTTCGACGAAAAACCTCAATCAGCTCTGCATTACAGAATATTTTATTCTCTTAATAATGATCTCCCGTGTTTTCTTGTCTCTGTCTTTGTGCCATCTGCTCCTTGGCCGGCCTATATCATTCTCACACGCCTGCCAGCGCATGCATGAGTACCAAAACACCCACAGATTATAATTATTATGTCCATATTATCATGAGAAAATATATCAAACTCAACAGAAGACGCACAAACGCGATACGATGGAAAGATGAGTGAAGCTATAATCTTTATCAAAGATCATGCGTTTTCCTGTTTTTACCTTTTTTAACAGCCTATCTGGATTTTCTCTCTGTGTCGCTTGCTTTTTCTTTTTCTACTTATGTACGCATACACACCTATGTAAATTTTGCTTGTATTAATGAAGCGAATTGAGTGAAGTGATGTATCATCAGGAACCGTGTGTTGGACTTTTTAGAAGCACCCACAAAGGATACAGAGTTGTAAAGTTAGAGTCTTTGTAGGTATGATTGTTTCTTCTTCTTTTTTCCCCTTTTCATGCCTCCGCGAGACTCATTGCGTTCTCTCTCCTGTTTGAATTGAGGTGGGTGGTGCGCTGCCCTTTTGTGGGGTATGTTTGTATCCATAATTAATGATATGCTGAGCTGTGGAATTATCATTAGGGTTCTCCGATGCTTGAAAGAAACTGAATTCCTGATGGAGACATCCCTTTATGCTTTAGGACAGAGAGAAATAGCTGATTCTTGAATTGAATTCGTCATTTATTAGAGAAAAGAATGTGTTGAAAGTCTCTTGGTTCCTGAATTTTGTTTGTGATGGCTCCTGCCGGCAAAATTTCCGCATTTTACCGTGAAGGAAACGACTGGTGATTCCCCTTTTCATTATTTGCTATGTATTTTTAAAATTATCTAGTTCGATCACCCCATAAACTACGAACTATCCCTAAACACAACCAGAGCGAGATTATGTTCTATAGTTATATAGCTATAGTGAAGTATGTATCGATTTATTAGAGCATCAAGTTTTGGTAATAGTTAGCCCACATCATTTACAGAGCTTATTTTTGTGGTGGTGGTTTTTTGCTGTGGGGAATATGATATGAATCAGGTAAAATGGCCTGAGTTTGAGAAGCGTGGTGTTTCTGGAGAGAAGAGAGAGATGAAATTGTGAAAATAGTAGAGTTTATGCACACTGGATAAAAAAAAAGTAATTTACAATAAGCTGAACTTTGCATGGAGCGTGGCAATTTGAAATTTGCGTGTTTCATGTCAGTTTCTGCAATTCAAGTCTTCCAAGCGATATTTCTGTGGTGGTGGATGGCGTAAACTTCCATCTTCACAAGGTAAATTTTCTTTTACCTACATTTGCAAACTGCAATCCTATTTCATTAATAATATTAATTATTCTATTTGTCATTTGTTATTTGGATAAAATCATGAGGCAATACTTTTACAATATCAACCACTAGAATTATAATATTCTGAAAATCAATTATAAAGTTTGATCTAATATTTGATGAACCATAATTTCGCTATTTGCCGCTCAATTGTTTTATTTACATTTCTAATACAGTAAAATTTATATGTCCAACGACAATAAATTTACCTGTTTCCTATATAGGGAAGCATATAGGTTTTTAAAATGTTATATTATTTTTTTGTAGAAAACTTGAGAAGAATGTCAAGGAGCAATCCTGGCCATTGACTACACAAAAATCTGAAGTGGAGTGTGATTAATACTTTTTAAAGTGAAAATAACACTTTCGTTTTTCATTTGTTACACATTGTCAAATTCTAGCTAAGATCTTATTAAAATGATTATTGTCAGTTTCCTCTGATTTCAAAATGTGGGAAGATAGCTCAGATCATTGAAGAATCTCAAAGCACCATTGATAAGACATTCACAACAGTTCTTGAAGAGTTTCCAGGGGGTGCCGATGCATTTCTAACGATAGTCAATTTTTGCTATGGTGTCCGAGTAGAATTGACACCAAGGAATGTAGTGATGTTGTATTGTGCAGCAGACTATCTTGATATGACAGATAAATATGGAGATGAAAATTTACTGTCCAAGTCGGAAACATTTTTCCATAAGCATATAATACGACACTGGAAGAATTGCATCGTTGCTCTCCAAAGTTGTGAACCCTTTATTACGAGAGCAGACAAACTTCGAATTACAAGTAGATGTATATATGATTTATCTGTAATGGTATGTACTGATCCCAGTTTATTGGGATGGCCAATGATGATGTACGGTAGTCTGCAAAGCCCTGGAGGTAGCATCCTGTGGAATGGGATAAGCACTGGTGCGAAGATCCATAGCACTGAATCTGACTGGTGGTTTGAGGACATTTCATATCTCTGTGTTGAGTTTTTCGAGAGGCTAATTCGAGAAATGGAGGTCAAAGGTATACAGCCTGAAAATTTGGCATCTGCCATAATGTACTATTGTAAGAAATATATCCCGGGGCTGGGACGATGGCCGGGAGGACAAACGGGCACTGGTAGAACAGTTGCGAGTTTCAGCATGACTCCGGCTGCTGTTGATCAGAGGGTTCTCCTGCAAAGTGTTGTAAAGTTACTACCTGACAAGAAGGGTAAATCCTATTGTCGTTTTTTACTGGGGCTTCTTCGTGTGGCATTAATTTTGGGAGTTAATCACACATGTCAGAGCTCTTTGGAGTGGAGAATAGGCACACAGCTAGAATTCGCAACCTTGGATAGTCTTCTAATACCTAGTTATTCGGATTCTGATATTTTGTATAATAATGAGTGTGTCGAAAGATTGATTCGGCATTTTGTTTCTTCTGACCCTAGTGTAACTACTAGATCCCCATCGTCGCATGTCCTTGAAGCATCCCCATCATCTGGACGGTGGAAGAGAGTTGCTAAATTGGTGGATAGTTACATCCAAGAAGTTGCTTCTGATGTAAATTTGAAACCCAGAAATCTGCGTTCATTGGCAGAAACCTTGCCAGAATCTTCCAGATCTTTGCATGATGGGCTATACAGGGCGTTAGATATATTCTTCAAGGTCTGGTAAATTATTTTGCTTCTAATGTGTTGGAACTCTCATTTTTAAAGTAATCTCACATTTAATATGGCTAATTTTAGGTGACTTTATTTGCTCGTGCATATCGGGTCTGCCCTGACTTTCATCCACGTTTGTTTTTTGGCTAATAGTGAAATGTCTCTTCTCTTTATCGTTCCATAGTAAAAATGCTATCAAAATAGTAACTCTAGATTACTTCTTTTTATCTTAGTAGTGTGATAATATAAGGCTTCCCATAAAACCCCACCTTTCTACGGCATCTTTAGAACGAGGCACTCAATAACAATGCCACTGAAATATCAAGAATTCTGACAATTGCTGGCGAACATGCAGGCACATCACTGGCTCTCAGATAACGAGCGGGAGCAACTGTGTAGCATCATTGATTTTCAGAAGCTCTCAATAGATGCTTGTGCTCATGCATCCCAAAACGAGAGGTTGCCACTTAGAGTGATATTACAAATTTTGTTTTTTGAACAGATGCAGTTGAGAACTGCTTTAGCTGGCTACCTCCATGTTCTCGATGCTGAATCTGGCCCTGCAATTTCAAATGAATCAGCTCAGCAAGTAGTTCAGCGAGATGGGTGGGTAAATGTTGTACGAGAAAACCGGGTGCTGAAAGTTGACCTGGAAAGGATGAGGTCTCGAGTGGGAGAACTTGAACAGGAATTCGGTAGAATAAAGGAAGAAATGAAAAAGGTGTCCAAGCCATATGTTCCTCTTATTTCACCTCACAAGATAACTACTGATGGCAGAGCAGACATACCACAAGCTTCAGCTGAACAAGCACGACCATCTACTCGTCTGTCTCAACACCGAAAAAGTTTCTCATCTACTGTGTATCATGATAAGAAAAGTCCATCTTTATGTCAATACAACACGTTGAAGTTGGATTTGGTCAAATTTGACTTTCCGAAGAATCCCTGTTAATATATAGTTCCAAGCCCTACATAGCACATGCCAATACACTGAATCAGCTCCTTGCAGCATTCAAGAACGGATACTGCACAGCACGATCATGACTCCGCTTTGTGGTCGTGATTTTACTGCATACTGGACCTTTTCTCCTGATGTTCAGAAGCAAGCTTGTGCATGGTCATCTGCAGAATTTTCCGTGCTAGTGAATATGTTGTCTAGTTATTAAAAGAGGTCCTTTGTTACCACTGATGCTGTATAATGCAGAGGCTTAGATCCATACACAGATAAATACTCGCCATGTTCGCAGTCTACTTCGTCGAAGAATCAAAATATGCGTCTTTGGTATGTATATATACACGTTCCTGAATGAGTATCTCATCCTATACACTATAAACTCGAGATAAGCGGAGATTCTTGTAGCTTGTAGAATTTCGTATAACTACACATGTTACTTATGCTCATTCCATGCGTCCAGACGCACATTAATATCATAAAAATTACTGTACATTAATTTTTATGAACTTTGTCATCGTTTAAATTGATTCAAAACAAGTAAATATATTATTTTTTACGTAAGCAAGAATTGATTTTATGGTAAATTATTGAATAATTTAATTTTATAAATAAAATAAGTAAATTTGAGAGTTTCGGTCGTGGAATGGCAATTGATTTGATTTTCTTTCTATTTTGTCTTGCCAGCTTCTCTGTTATGTTGTACAAGTGCGTCTTCCGTGAGATGCGCACGGATTGTTGTTTAGTGTAATTAATAGTTAATAATAATTAGTGGTCGAATAATGATATAATATAAAAATATATTTAATTTTAAAATATTATTATATTTAAAAAGTTTTGTAATTTGAGATGACGCTTGAATGAATATAATAAATTTATTTCGTTAAATTGATTTTTTTATTTTCATAGTGAAAGTGTTATTAATAAAAAAATTATAAAAATATATTTAAAAATTATATATTATTTTATTTATAAAAATTTTAAACAATAAAAAAATATTGTTAAAAAAATTGAATTGTTAGATAAATAAAATTTGATTGAAATTTTTAATTATTTTTAAAATATGTTAAAAAATATTAATATTAAAGTTCTAATTAAAATAAATAATAATAATATCAATTTATAAAAAAATATTATATAAAAAAATTAACGACAAATCTTTCAAAATTTAGAAAATATAATATTTATCAAAAGTAACTTTTTATTTAGTATGACAGAGACTGTGGAAAATTAAATATATAAAAGTAACACAAACTATAATCGAAATTAAATAAAATGATATAATCTACATAGACACTTAAATGTAATTTATACTTTCGAGAGACCTCAAATTCAAATTTTAATTTTAATTTTAATTTTTTTTAAAAAAAACTTCATATTTAATTATTTATTTATTTTTATTTGTTTTCAAATATTGATGCGATAGATTAATATATCAACACTACTAAAAATTTCTTTTCAACAGTAATTTTTTGTTGATTTTTTTTTAATATGACAAATATAGGTCCAAGCATTGGGAGCTACTAGAAAATAAGAAGTTATGGTTTTTCTTCCATTATATATATGTATATAAATATACATAGGTCAAGCATTGGGAGCTACTAGAAAATAAGAAGTTATGGTTTTTCTTCCATTGTGTATATATATCTATACTATCTTATTAAATTTGAGATTTTCAATTTATTTTTTAATAATTTATATATCAAAATTACAGTGTAGTCCCTCACTATTTCTTATAATTATATTTTGATCCTCGTTTAAATATAAATCAAATGAATTATAAAAAATATTATACAAACACGCAACGCGTGCGTCGGTGCACTAGTATTGGTGAAGCATTGGGAGCTTCTATAAAATAAGAAATTATGGTTTATCTTCCATTGTATTTGAGACAAGTTAAAAAGTTGGCTGTTCAATTTGTAATCATCGCAATCTTTTAAATTTGCCCCAACGATTGTGCTTTTCTGTGGCCACCAAAGTGCAAAAGGTGGAGAATTAATTAAAAGCTATCACAAAGGTGGTTGATTGTAAAAATATTACTATGTTTAATTTAATTTCTTCTTTTAATTTAATATAATCATGCCGTCAAGTTTTTTTTTTGTTTTAAATTTATATTATTTGAAAATTTCTTCAAATTTTAAAATAATTCAAGTTTTATAGTATTAGATAGTAGATCTAATCGCTATTTTTAAAAAATTAAATTAACCTAATTATTAAAAGGTATCGTTTTAAAAATAATTTTTTTACCAAAAAACAATTTCCACACCTAGGTAGGTGGATTTCAAAATGATAAAAACATTTAAAGAATTCGAAATCCAATATATTAGAGATAATAGGTTTTGATTTTTTTTTAATCAGGACTTTGACATTATATTTAGAGTTAATATCGTTTATCTTCTTTGAAATTTGTTTTTTTTTTAAAAAAATAACTCACTTATATTTATTAATTATATATATTTCTTTTGAAAATTATGAAAAATAACAAAGATACTTTTTAATATCACATACATTGATTTCATGTTCGTATTTTACTTACATTTAACTTTTAAAATTGTAAGAATTTATTTGATTTATTTTTTCGTTTTGAGAAACCTCAAGACGATAAATATAATATTTTAATATAGTTGGATTTTTTTTTTGTAATTATGATAAATTTGAAGAGAGTTATATGTAATTATATTTTATATTTAATTTTTCATTTCGTGACGCTTTATTTATATCAATTACAATGTTTTGAAGCAAAATTATTTTGGGAAAAAATGTCATTATTATTTTACAAGGATTTTTTTAGTATTTTTTCAAATACTTTAGGCATTCATTTTTTTTAATCATGCTAATGCTTTAATTTCTCAAGTAATAATGTTATTTTAAATTGACGTGCATGAAATTACATTGAGTAGGTCTCTTGTGAGACGGTCTCACGAATCTTTATTCGTGATACGGGTCAACCCTACCGATATTCACAATAAAAAGTAATACTCTAACATAAAAAGTAATATTTTTTCATGGATGACCCAAATAAGAGATCCGTTTCACAAAATACGACCCGTGAGATCGTCTCACACAAGTTTTTGCCAATTACATTGCTATCTATAAACAAGTATGTATTCGAAATAGATTTATTTTGTTCTTGTTTTTTAAAAAATATAGAATAGATTTATTTTGAATTCAGTGTATCATATATTATCTTTACTATATCATAAAAATTAAAATATAGATAAAATTAAAAAAAATTGAGTATAATTTAAATAGATAATAATAAATAAATAAATTATGAAATTGCATTTTGGTTTTTTTATGCGTATACTGTAATAAAATAAAAAGCCGTCACCCTCCGTCCGTCCGCTGTCCGACGGCTTTTCCAATCTCTCTCTCTCTAGACCAAATCAGTCCCCAAAATTAATTGCAACTTTTTTGTATCTTGAATTTGATCGAGATCTGCGAAATTAGCCATTGGATCTGGTGGTTTGCTGGATCTGAGATGGCGCTTTCGGGGATGAGAGGATTGTCCGTGTTTATCAGTGATGTTCGGAATTGCCAGAATAAAGAACAGGAGCGGCTTCGTGTTGACAAGGAGCTGGGCAACTTGCGCACGCGTTTTAAGAATGAAAAGGCGAGTCTTTCTTCATTCATGCATTTAAAAGTGTTCTTTTAGCTATGTTTCCTCTAGTGTTTAATTTTTTTATTTTCGGTATGTGAGAGCTCTAGGATGACTTGCAAACCTCAGTTTTGAAACTGGACTCGAGATGTGATTCAGGGATAATGTAATCAGTTTGTAATTTTACATTCCTGGAATTCGGGTTGATCTAATCGGGAGTAATGGCTTGATTTTTTTAATATATATCTAAGGTTTGAGGGTGGAGATTAAGCAGTTGGAAAAAGCTCCTGTGCGTGTAAATTGGTTAAATGAGCTGGGCATATTGAATTTATTAAGTTAATTATTTGTTGGTTACTGCCAAACTGTTGATTGGGAGAATTAGATACACCGGGGAAAGGATTTTATCTTTTTTCAATTGTTCAAGACGCAAGTATAATAGTTCTAGCCTAAAGGAGTCCTAATACCTTAGATTTGGTAATCATTTGGTGAAGAAATTGGAATTGGTAAGGATTATAAATCATAGCTTTTGAAGGAAAATTTTGGTTTTTCAGATGTTATCATCTTCACTTCATGGATGAGATGTATAATGGAGGTAGACTAGCTGCCAGTCTGCTGCGTTTCATTGAAACTTTTATCTCACCGAACCAACTATATCGGCCTTTTAAATGGATTACGGGTTGCACATCTGGCTTCATTTCTATGTACTGATGTAAGCAACAAAAAGAGAATGAATGAGAGGCAGACATTGATGCAGATCATTGGATGGGGACCATGCAAACATTTATTTGGAATTTAACATTTTCTTGACACTGGTAGACACAAGTTTCAAATGTGTAGTGCTCGTGAACTGTATTCTTGGATCTTTATGCTTATCTATTCAATACAAAGCAATGTCAAACGGATATAGAAGGCGGCTGCATTTGTTTCCATGATTACGAATTTTGATAGCCCCTTTGTACTGAACTCATTTGTGTTAACTGAGCAGGGTCTCACACATTACGAGAAGAAAAAATATGTCTGGAAAATGCTTTACGTATATATGCTGGGTTATGATGTTGATTTTGGTCACATGGAAGCGGTTTCTTTAATATCTGCTCCGAAGTACCCTGAAAAGCAGGTATTATTTGCTAGAAACTTTTGCATAATCATAGTTAACCTGCATCCCATGACTGTTAATATTAGTGCTTTGACTTTGTAAGTAGCCAATAGAATTGATAAATGAAATGTGGGCCTGCATATAGTTGTTATCAAGACTGACTTTCTAATATTTTTTGTAAAAGGATTATGTGTTAATAATTTCCTGTTGAGGTTCTACCACTTGACTATTTGGTTAGCTGCATTTCGATTAACATTGGCCTACAAATACTGTTTGATATAATAACGGTTCTTTGAAGAAAATCCTTAATCCATATGGAATATTAAACGCTGAACTTTGTAGTTACTAGTTCGTACATACAGTTCAAGTGGGAGATAATGATAATTGTATTTAGTAATGATATTCTACTGGAAATGGTCAGTCAGATTTTACATAGTTTATATCTTAAAATAGTAAATGATTGATATTAATATTTTGTGGAAAAGCCAGAGGGAAAGAAGTTGTTGGTTTTACCACTGCGATTAGCGAAGTGTGAGTGTATTATGAAACCACAAATAGACTTAACTCTAAATACCCTGATATAACCAACTATTATTGTCACTCTATGCCAATATATGCGTTTTTTACTGTAAAATACATTAACTCATCACCACCATGATCTGTAAAATTGAATTAGAAATCTTGATGGATAACTTTGTTGATATGTTTAGAATGTAATGCTTTTAGTTGGCATGCTCTTTCTTGAGTATGAAGGTATGCTGTCAAGTGTCAATAGAAAAAGATGAATATATGGGATATGTTTGATGGTCATTATACGAGTATCTGAATGTTCTCAAGAGGATTAATGTGTTTTATATCTGGAAGAGTTCACAACCACTTTCCTTTATTTTCTTCATTTGGATATTTTGGAATCAACCGAGAATGAATTTATCTCGATCCGTTTATATTATTACTTTGGCCAAAAGTTGCCTGACAATGATATATGATATTACCTATACTCATCTTTCTTTATGGTTGGATCAACAATAAGTTGTAATCTTTTCTTCATTGAATTTTTCTTGACTCGTATTTTTCAGGTTGGCTATATAGTCACGTCATGCCTTCTCAATGAGAATCATGATTTTTTGAGACTAGCAATTAATACAGTACGGAATGATATTATTGGTCGTAATGAGACTTTTCAGTGTCTAGCTTTAACACTGGTATGCGTAGATCTACTCTTCTTCTCTTTATGTATACCATGTCCTGAATTTTATTTCTTTCCTTTACTGTGTCCGATCCTGTCATTTTGTTCAGGTTGGAAATATTGGTGGGAGAGAATTTGCTGAATCCCTAGCTCCTGATGTTCAAAAATTACTCGTAAGTGAATACCAATTTGAAGGCTCCATGTTGACTATTCAATGATGCTGAACGTTTATCTTGCTCCAGATTTCAAGTAGTGTCAGACCACTGGTGAGGAAGAAGGCAGCATTATGCCTATTGCGCCTCTTCAGAAAAAATCCTGATGTGGTGAATGTTGATGGCTGGTAAATTAATACATGCCACTAATTTCGTGTTTATCTGTTGAATGCATGACAAAGCTATCACCAACTACCTTCCTCTTCGCAGGGCGGATCAAATGGCTCAACTGTTAGATGAACGGGATCTGGGTGTCTTGACTTCTTCGATGAGTCTTCTAGTTGCTTTAGTTGCAAATAACCACGAGGCATATTGGAGTTGTCTTCCCAAATGTGTTAGAATACTGGAAAGGCTTATCAGGAACCAAGATGTTCCCCAAGAATACACATACTATGGTATTCCATCTCCTTGGATTCAGGTTTGTGCTTATCTTGATCTCCATTTCTTGACCGGAGGTGATATTAGTCTAAATTCTATTTTTAAACAATCGATGTAACCTGTTGTCGTATCAGGATGTCTTTTAAAATGCTTTCTGGTCTGATTTCACTAAGAAAGTTTTGAACTCTTGCAGTGCATTGTCCAACCTTATCCAAGAATGGATTGCTAGCCTCAAATTAAATGCCTTAAATTACCTGAGGAATATGATTGACATATAGAATTGTCTTTGGTTACATTAAATATAAGATATCCAAGTGTAAAGTGGTCAGTTAAAATTTGAACTTTTATCCAGGCCCATCTGTGGAAGTACTACTTTGGGGGACTTTAGATTGTTAATGCAACTGGTGGCCAGTGATTTTACTTGAGAACTTTGTTGTGGTGTCAGATTTGGATGATGCATTAGCAGGATTTGAAGAGAGAAGTGGGGGTTTCTGTTGACCAAAAGAGTAGGACAGTGCTAGCTAACATTGGCCATGGGCTATGGAGAGAGATTTACTGTGAATGTGATGGTGTCTATTGAGCGCAAAGGCTAGTGGGAAAGAACAGATGAAAATTGAAACCCACTTTGCTTTTGTTTAATAACAACATTTGCTACCATCTATCTATTTATAAGCAATAAATCAACAGGGAGATAAGGGGGAAAGATCGTGTTGTTGGGTTGACCAAAGAGCAGGACAATGCAAGCTAGCACTGGCGGTTTTGGGATGAGTAGAGAGACTGGCAAAAGCTGTTACATATTCTTTCGACTGTGTAGGGGATGCGGATAGAGCAGATGAAAAATAAACCTACCTTTTGTGTCAGATAATGATGGTAGCGACCCTCTGATCATAATGACTGGTCTCTAGTTGGTGATTTCTGAGGTAGACCTGATGAAAAAAAGAAAGAAATTTGCACGCATGATTAATATTCTTCATGGTCAAGCTTTACTTTCCAAATTTTTTATATTTAGCACAACACAGTTTGATGAAAGATGAGCCCAAAAAGGGTATTTGCATTGTTTATTGGTCCCTAATTAGTCAATTTGCAATTGATAAATCTCATGCATTTTAGTAGTGACACCCTGATAATAGTTTTTATTCTTGAGCTAGGATTGTCAATAGTTTTCAGCTACCTTGAGCACATTTCACATATTTGAGTTAAAAGAGGAAGCAGTCATTATTTTTTTCTTGATTTGTCTTCCTTGTTATCAGATGAAATAAATTCATGTGCGCTAAAGTTTCAATCTTAAAAGTAGCAGCACATAAAAGAACCTCTCTGGATTTACACTAGTATTTAATTATCTCTTGATGCTTTTAACATATAGCACTGCAGGTTAGGACAATGAGGGCCCTTCAGTATTTTCCAACCATTGAAGATCCAAACACTAGAAGATCATTGTTTGAGGTCTAAGTTAATCTTTTTATGTTTGTGATAACCATATATTTAAGTTCTAAAAGAATTATGATGCCATTTTTATATAGGTGTGTCAGAATGTGCTCTTGTATTATGATCTAGAATCTCCTTAATTAACTTTTTTTGTGATCAGGTGTTACAAAGGATATTGATGGGAACTGATGTTGTGAAAAATGTGAACAAGAATAATGCATCACATGCCGTTCTTTTTGAAGCCCTTGCTCTCGTAAGTTTTGTTTCACGATTTCATTTGGTTGTTTACTTAAAATTGTTGAATAGCAGTTGAACTTAGGGGTTTTTTTCTCTTGTCACTTCCTATATGATTTTTCACCTAAAATGCTATTCAAGTGTTTGCTTTTGCACACATAATGTATATGCTTTAGGGGAACATCTCTGCGTATGGTGGAAATGGTTGGTTTGTTGTATGCGGGAAGAGGGATTCTCTCCTCTCCTCTCCTCTCTCTCTCTCTCTCTCTCGGTGCATTTTTGTAGATAATAGTTCTCGTGTCTACTTCTCGACTGTAGGTCATGCATCTTGACGCAGAAAAGGAAATGATGTCTCAGTGTATTGCATTGCTTGGTAAATTCATTGCTGTTCGGGAACCTAATATAAGATATCTTGGTTTGGTGAGTTGTTAGTTTGTTATGAAATGTACTATGTTGTGATTGCCTTTTTCTTTCTTGTTTTCAATAATTTGATTCATTATTTCGTTTTGTTAGTTTGTTATGAAATGTGCTGTTGTGTAACTGCATAGATCTGAATATTCCTTTGGTGCAGGAGAACATGACCAGGATGTTGATGGTCACAGAAGTACAGGAGATCATCAAAAGACATCAAGCCCAGATCATCACTTCCCTGAAGGATCCTGATACCAGGTCGCCTAAATTGTTATATACCAGAGTTACTTATCTACCACAGATCATCAAAAGCTTAGGTTTTCTGACAAATGATTATTTCTACAGTATTAGGAGACGTGCACTCGATTTGCTATATGGCATGTGTGATGTCTCTAATGCAAAGGACATAGTTGAAGAATTATTACAGGTGCATACTTGCACGAGTGGCCTTCAATTATATTTGTTTGTTACTTTAACCAACCAAGATGGAATAATAGGCTGATTTTCATCCGGTTTCAGTATCTTAGCACAGCAGACTTTGCAATGCGTGAAGAATTGTCACTTAAAGCTGCTATTCTTGCTGAGAAGTTTGCACCTGATTTGTCGTGGTATGAAATTTACCTAAAAGACGTTAAAATAGACAATGTCTTTGACATACTTAAAATATGAAACTAATGCTGATGGAATGTCCTCGATATCATCATTGAGTATTTTCTTAAAAAATATGGTGGTCTGTTGTATTGAGGTTGTACCCAATATGCTTTTTATGTAATCTTAATTTTTTGTACCATGGCAGATTTAATTGGACTATATTTAATGCATTAAATGTACTGTTTCAAAGGCAAATATGCAAAACCCTGAGGGCTGTTTTCTCTACTTCTCTTTTGTTAGAGCAGAGAAATAATTTTACGAATTGCAGGAGAGTAGAAAAGAATTTCCACATAATGCGCTAGATTTGTGTGGGTCATCCGGGTATAAAAATTATGAAAGGATCATTTATGTTGTTAGATATTGGTTCACTGTTACCGAGGTTTAACAAATTCTGAAAGGTTCATTCTATGTTGTTAGTTCTTGGTTCATTACTGCTGAACATCAACTTTGGAGCCTGTCAAAATGAGCTACGTGGGCCTACTGTGGTGGTTAAGGGGTTAGAAACAATGGTGGAAGGGTAACCCTTCAACTCTAATGTTAACTGAAGTATTTGAAGGTCAAGTTACGTTGTTGATGTCTAGTAGATGTCAAGAAAATCTGGGATCAGATTTATTCTCTTTCCATCAATAGAATAAGCTCTATGTGAAATTATACAGATCTGATAGGTATTTACATTGTTTATATGACCGTCTGTAGCAAACTTGATATAAGAACATCTCTCTCTCTCTCGTTTTCCAGGTATGTTGATGTGATTCTTCAGTTGATTGACAAGGCGGGGGATTTTGTCAGTGATGACATTTGGTTTCGTGTAGTGCAGTTTGTGACTAACAACGAGGACCTACAGGTAATTGACTTGTTATTGTCACTTATGTAGCTGCATAGAGTTTTTGTTTCTGTAAAATGACATTTTCATTCTGCTCATGTATTTCGTTTTGTAATTTTGTCAGCCTTATGCAGCATTGAAAGCCAGAAGTTATCTTGATAAGCCTGCTACCCACGAGACAATGGTGAAGGTGTGTTGCATCACCTGTGGTTTTAATGTTATTCAATTTTTTATCGGGGTGAACTGTAGCTGATATGAATTGTTTCATGCATATTTTGTGGGGCTAGAATTTGGCTAAATTTCACTATGTGCTTCTTGATGGAAGAAAATATTTTTTATTGAAATTCCTCGTACATGTGATATTACCTGCTCCACCATATGCTAGTAATTGTAGACTAGTCCTCTGTTCTGTTTGTACTATTAAAATATGTATGTTAGATGTATTGTGGTTGGAACATTAAATGAAATGTTTCATAATTTTTTTTAAAAAAGGTGAGTGCATACATCCTTGGAGAATATGGCCATCTTCTTACCCGACGCCCTGGGTGTAGCCCGAAAGAAATCTTCTTCATCATAAATGAGAAGCTTCCTACCGTTTCGTAAGTGCATTTGTTTATCTTCTGTTGCAATTTATATTTTCCTTCTACCTTGTTTAACTGTATCAAATTCAACCAGGACTTCAACAATTCCTATTCTTCTTTCCACATATGCAAAAATTCTGATGCACGCCCAACCACCAGATAAGGAACTGCAGAGTCAAATTTGGGCAATTTTTAACAAGTAATAACAAGAAGTAATTTGTTGTGTTAATTTGTATTAGTAGTATGTCTGGGTACTTACATTAGATGACCAATTGTTTGTTTTAAGGTATGAAGGTTGCATTGATTCTGAAATACAGCAAAGGGCGGTTGAATACCGTGCACTGAGTAGGAAAGGTGCAGCTCTAATGGACGTACTTGCTGAAATGCCAAAGTTCCCTGAACGGCAGGTACAAAGACGAGATTTCCAGTATGGATTTAGAATCTGTTTAGCTTATACTTTGTACTAAGTTTCTCTGAGGGCCTTTAATTTGATTTGAAGATAAGCTTAATTCTTTTAGCTGCTATTCTGACTGTGTAAGTATTTCATTCTAGTCTTCATTGATAAAAAAAGCTGAAGATTCTGAGGCTGATACTGCTGAGCAAAGTGCAATTAAATTGCGGACACAGCAGCAGACTTCTAATGCTTTGGTAGTCACTGATCAACTTCCTGCAAACGGAACACAACCTGTTGGCCACCTTGGTATTGTGAAGTTGCCTAGCACAAGTAACACGGTAAGAAAACCTTTTCTTAATAGTGGCAAACTATGCTGTAGATTTGAGGATCTGATTATCTGACCATATTCATGTACGGAACAACAATCATCTATGTCAACAGGATGATAACACTTCTGAACAAGGAATCACACGTGAAAATGGCATTCTGACTGTAATTGATTCTCAACCGCCCAGTACAGCTTCTCTTGATCTCCTTGGGGACCTTCTAGCCACACTGGATATTGTAGGCCCTCCATCTACTACACACCAGTCTGAGCCAAGTGTGGCATCTGGTTTGCAAAGCGGTATAGGAGCTGATGCTTTGGCTATTGAACCTGTTGAAGAGCTTGCAAAGAATGTCCAGGTATCACTTTCTTCAAATCACTTATAGACATCTATGCCCAGGTTACCTAATGGTGGTATTATCTTGGGAGCTTAGTACAACGCTTTCACCAATCTGTCTTTATATCAGATATAAATCTAGAAACCAGCACATGATCTTATTGACCTGTTGTCAAGATGCGTAAATTTAGTGCCACAAATTCATATGTGGGTGCTTCTAAATGTTTACTTAGGCTTCTTTGATTGGCTTACTTTGTGTAGATAAACATTTTGAAATGAAATTAGATTTTTCCAGAGTTCATCAACCATTTTTAATCACTAAACCAAGTTTTAGGTTCTGTGATACCTTAATTGGTGATAATATAATGATTTGGCTTATTATTTAGCACGTATTATTTGCCATTGACAATCATATAGGGACTAGAATTTGGTTAACTTTCCCATTTAATATATTAGAACCATTTGTATGTGTGCATACTTGTGTAGTCAGTAGTGAGATACAGAGATTGGGTCCAGTGGGCCTAATTCGCTATATTTTCAAACATAACCAGGATCAAAGATTGATTATGGGATATAAATTCTTTTTGGCCTTGCAATTCTATAGTAATTAAAGTGTGTGTTTAGAGAAGATTTGTGAAGTTCTTAATTGGTTGGAGATAATGCTGCAACACCTCATTGTAGTTGACCTCTCATGATTTTATTCCCCCGACTACATTATGCATGCAGCCAATTGGTGATATTGCTGAACGGTTTAATGCTTTGATAGTGAAGGATAGTGGTGTATTATACGAGGACCCTTATATTCAGGTACACCATCTTTTCATTTGTTTTATCCAATTTTTATTTGTAATGGATCAACTTCCTATGCATCACCAATTGGTATTATTAGCTGATTGTTTCCCAGCGGTTGAGTGTCAAATTTTCTGATATATTTCCAGATTGGCATAAAAGCTGAGTGGCGAGCACATCACGGGCGACTTGTTCTCTTCTTAGGAAATAAAAATGTCGCCCCTCTCCTCTCAGTTCAAGCTATGATATTGTCCCCTTCGCATTTACAGATCGAACTTTCATTAGTTCCCGAGACTATTCCTCCAAGGGCACAGGTTGGATAACTAAAGATTTCCTTTTTCTCATCAAATCCTGTTTTCCAGTCGCTTTAATCATGTTTTACCGCTATCTATTTTTAGGATTATATGATCAATACAAATTCTCTTGTTTTCTTAGGTTCAGTGCCCTCTTGAAGTTATCAACCGTCGGCCAAGCAGAGATCTAGCTGTTCTGGACTTCTCATACAAATTTGGAACCCATGTGGTATTGCTTGAGAATTTTGTAATTATTAATGAAGATATTGTATGTGTACAGCCACGTACACTAAGTGTGCGTGAAATGATTGCTCACATTGTTTTCAAACTTTACATATGGGTGTCTCCACCAGCAGGTCAATGTAAAGCTTCGCCTTCCCGTTCTATTGAACAAATTTCTTCAACCAATCTCACTTTCTTCTGACGAGTTTTTCCAACAATGGAGATCACTCTCCGGGCCTCCATTGAAGCTGCAAGAAGTTGTATGTGCTTGGTGAATTTTATCTTCAAACTCCTATAATATCTTCTTAACTCGGAGATAAAATATCTGATCTCATTTTGCATGAGCTTTCTAGGTGAGAGGTGTAAGGCCGATGCCACTAGCAGAAATGATAAATTTATTAAACAGTCTTCGAGTGATGGTTTGCCCAGGGCTGGTAAGTGCTTTCTCCTTGTTATTTCCGCCTGATACAACAGTTGAGAAATTATTATGGCCTTTATGTTGTTGCTCTGATTATTTTGATTCCCTATGATTTCGCGTTCAGGATCCGAACACAAATAATTTGGTTGCTAGCACAACTTTCTACTCTGAAAGCACACGAGCCATGCTATGTTTGGTAAGCTCTAGTCTATTTTGAGTTTTTGTTTTCTAGCCATCTCTTCAGGTACTACAGTAACTGCATAATCAGCTGCACTAACTGCATAATGAGCATTGGATGAAGAATGCGAGAACCAGCCTTTGGCCTTGCCAACATAATTCTGGCTTCAATATAGTTTATATTTGATCTTTTCAATGACTTGTAAGCACATGACATGCTAGTAGATTCTACTGGGTAAAATTTTCTCATTGTAACATGTTTCACTGCAGCAGCTCGTGTACCAAAACATTTGAATAATTGGAACATGAATTTATCTGCATTCAATCAAATGACTTCAAACTAAAAAAAAAGAATCAATTTTATGAGTACATAGCTCCCAACACCTGACTTTGAATTTGTTTGGTCTTCATCATTTAGATGAGAATAGAGACAGATCCAGCTGATCGTTCCCAGTTGCGGATGACAATTGCTTCTGGTGATCATTACACTTACATTAGAGTACGTCTTTAATGTCCGAGTATATGTTTTCCGATTATGCATCAGATTATGTTTGCTAAATGATCTTCAAACCATTTTTAGGTTGAAGGAGTTCATTAAAGAACAATTAGTCAACATACCCATTCCTTCCACGCCTATGCCTCCTCAAGCTCAACCAATTAGTACACCCACAACTGCAACATCAGATCCTGGGGATCTTCTTGCTGGTTTGCTTAACTGATATACGTTGACATGGTCAATAGTAAAAACTATATTATGTAACAAACAATGTTCTTATGGCGCAACTGCATCGAAATCCTTAAAATGCAAAAAGGGCAGCAAGAACATGATGCAAGAGCTCGCGGGGAAGATGGTGAATCTGTATGGACTCGGCTTTGCGTTGAAGTTACAAATCTTGGAGGTTGTGAGGTTTTCATATTCTTTTGCACAATTTTATTGTGCCGTGGCGGCTTCCTTCTTTTTCAATAGATGTGTAATATTTTTGTCATCTGTTTTTTTGTTTCTTCTCTAGTCAGGTTTTACATCCATTTGTCTCTGTAATGTGAAATATCGCACTTGGAAATATTTGAATAGTAACGCCAGAGCAGACGTATTTGTTTGTTCATGATATGATTCTTATTAGGAAGATATTTTGCTCGTGTTAGTTTGTCTTGCTAAATTTCAGCGTCTGTTTCTGCATTTACTTATTCAGTTGAATAATCGGTTAATAGATATATGACTATTGTGGACTCGATGTATGAGTTTATCCTGAGCTAAATAGTTTGTGGACACCAATAATTTTACCTAAATAGAACCAGAAACTGAGTTGCATCTATCCAGTTCTGTTTCTCGGCCATTTGTTGGCCTCAAATCAAAACTAGTTCGTCTGATGATCAAACAGTGGCTAAGTTTTGGCATCAAGAATGATCTGTCTAACGGCAGCAACTGTTGCAATAAGCCCCAGCACTGAGATTGATCGTGATGGAACTCACTGAGATTGATCGTGATGGAACTGTCGGGGCAACGTTTAGAGGCAATTCCTCACTTAGAGGGTCTACGAAGACACTTTCCAGAATTTCGTTGGTGGGTTGCGTATAAACCTGCACCAAGGATTGCATGTTAGCAAGTGAGCCATTTTTGTTTTACACAAGGCGCAACGGAGCTTCTCTAGCTCCAATGCATTGAGTCAAATTCATAAGCGAATTCAACTCTGGTCATAAGTTCATAATTATTATTTTTAAAATGTTTTATTTAATAAATACATACACATATATTATATAGACAAAAACTTGTGTCAGACGGTCTCACGGGTCGTATTTTGTGAGACATATATCTTATTTGGATCATCCATGAAAAAATATTACTTTTTATTTTAAATATCGGTAGGGATTGACCCGTCTCACAGATAAAGATTCGTGAGATCGTCTCACAAGAGACCTACTCTACTATATATCACAAGTTTTTTTTGAATAAATATTTTCAGCTTTACAAATTTTAATAATAGTTTAGTCATGTCGAACTTTTCGATATGTGCATTAACTATATAATCTTTACCAATATAGATGGAACCAACAGTTGCACATGTGCTATAGAGAAGACATAATACCACAGAAACCAAGTTGATATGCCTCGACGAGTGAAAAGAAGGGACGTGAGCCAAAATCAGAGTCAGCTCGCTGGCACGATCGTGTAGGGCATTGTGGAGGCCAGTGGTTGAGCTCCCCACACACTGGCCCCAGAAAAATCAAAACAAATAATATTGGATTTTAAATATTTTTAAATTTTATTATTTATTTTACGAACAAAAAATATATATTCTTTATAGATATTTTTAGGATATTAAAAATAAAAAACGATACGGAGAAAATAAATATTAATTTATTAAAATTTCAACTTAAACTAATATTTCAACTTTTAGCTAAACAAAATTACATCTCAGTTTTTATTAATAAAAACTGAATAAAAACTTTTTTGGAATTTTTTTTTCTTCATATTATTGACTTGTAAATTCATTGATAGTTATGTCATCATATTCTTTTTTTCAGCGTTCTACCAATCTTGTAATAAGAAAAACATGACAAGTGACTCTCAAAAAAGATTATATCTATGATATCCAATTACTATGTCGCATGTTGAAAAGGCCAAATGCTACACTTGAACACTAAACTATTAATATTTCTCTTTCCGTTGATGATAAAATTACACATTGTCTTTAATTTTATTTCTACTATTATAAAACATTGAAGCTATATCTTTGAAAATAATGATAAAAAAAATTGTGGTTTATTTGATGAGCTCGTAAAAAAATGTTTTGCTTTTACATTTCAGACGTCTTAAAGTCTGTATAAAATTAAATTGATTGATTTGTCAACCGAACTTTCTTCCAAGTCTGATCAAATACTTTAATCCCTAATTTTAATTCATTATATTTTAGGATTGAAATAATTATATTCTAATTTCTCAATATTTTTAAAGTTTTTTTCATGCTTAATACAAATTATGACAAAATCTCATTATCTCTATATTCAACAATTTAATAAAACATATTTAAAATTAGAGGAATGAAAAAGGGAGTGATAGGGTAATAATTAAGTGCCAGAAAATATTTTTGTAGTATCTTTAAATGTTTTTAATTAATAATTACATTTAGTAATAAGATCTCAATAATTTTCTTCGAGCTGAAAAGAAGACGCAACAATAAAATTATAAAACGGATTGAAAAAATCTTTATATAACAATATCGTATTAAGAAAATAATGAAGAGAATTCCAACGAGTTTCAACAATTCGTACAAGGGGTTACAAAATAGACATCATATCGGGTAGCAACGCCCTATTTTCCAAATTAATCTAACATCTTCTTTCCTTGTGGATTCGATGTATGAGTTTATCCTGGTGTGGCACGTTTCAGCATCAACTGATGAACTGAATCACAAGAATCCAATTGTTCTGCTTCTCGTGCATGCAATCGTTGGCCTCAAATCAAAACTAATTTATCTGATGATCATCATCAGACATTGGCAAATAATCTGTAAGATTTGGCATCAAGAATTATCTGTCTAACTGCTGCAACTGTGGCGACAAGCCCCAGTATTGAGAAAAACACAGCAAACGTTATATTTAGCCAGAAAACAGGGTTTCGCTTGAATGCTTTGAATGTGAGGTTGAAGAAAACAAAAGGAAGCACGAAGTCGAGTGGCATGAAACCAAAAGCCCCTATCAGCGCATTGATGTCACCAAAAAATGGAAGCATCGCGGCTATTATGGTTGCAACGACGACTGATATCGATCGTGATATCAGTCTCGGAATGACATTTCGAGGAGAAAATTCTTTGCTTTTAGGGTTTGCAAATGCCCTCTCCAACACTACGTTGGTGGGTTGCAAATATACCTGCATTAAATATTGCATGTTAGCCCTATTGCATGAATTCAAGTTCATAAGCCAACTGACCTATAGTCAGTAAGTCACAACTACTATTATTTTAAATGTTATATTTAATATATAAATAAATATATTTTATAACAGTTTGTTTTTGTAAACATTCTGTTTCAGCAAAAAATAAAAATAGAATGGTAGAGTAACTCAAATACTCAAAATGCATGAGAATTTAGTATATGCAATGAGTGTACTAAGACTAGGGTTGCCAAAGAATTATTTTCCGATCATCGGCTAAGATTCCGGAAAAAAAGGATTGAATTTTTTTTAAAAAAATGTGAGTTAGTGTATAAGACTGCGAATTTACTTACAAGAAGACCAAAACTGAAAAATATGCAAGATAGGGGACTAAAAACCTTTTTACCTAAACTTGAGTATATTAATTACTATTCAAGGCTTGATACGGATAATTGGTGCATCCAAAATTCTTACCACGCCGACTGCTGATAGCTGCAAGATAGTGAAGATATTGGTCATCAAAATGAACCATTTGGGCACCAACGGCCCGCCGAGTTCATCCAAGAAATTGGAGAGAACGAGGCCCTTTGCTTGATTTCCAAAAGCCCAATACCCGGAGATCGCCACACTGAAAAATGTAGCTGTCACTACTGAATAGCAAATACACAACCCTTTGAACATCTTCCCCTTTATTGGTGGTGCCAATGTTGCCTTCATTATTGTACATACCGTAAATCATGGGGATTGTGCTAATGTATATACAAAGTGAAATTAATACAGATAACATTGAGTAGCGATCACATATATACCTGAATTTCTGGGATAATCCCATTGCCAAAAGTAGTTGCAATAATGGCCAGCGCATTTAACATACCAAATATACGAGTTTCCTTGTTGCTATTCAACGAATAGTCCTTTCTTGGTCCCTTGGATGAACTTCCTGGAAAAAAGAAAAGAAATTCAGTTTTTTTCAAGATTTTTATAATTTGCAAAACATATTTTTTATAATAGCTTGAAATAGTTGGACTCTCCAAACAATTCTCTTGCCTTAACTGGATTCAGGGATCTATTTGTTATAGAATCTTACCAATATAGATGGAACCAGCAGTTGCACATGCGCTATAGACAAGGCATAGAACCAAAGAAACCAAGTTGATATGCCTCAACGAGTGAAAAGAAGGGATTTGAGCCAAAATCAGCATCAGCCCACCAAATATAATGACAAATTGGTAAAGCTTCATATCTCCATCTGGACTCGATAAAACATATATCATCTGGAAAAATGAACACACGGATGTTTGTATTATAGTCCTCGTCAAATCATATGTTTAATCTGTCTTTTAAATCTGCTCGAAACTAACTTCATAGCTTGTCTAGTATTTTGATTTCATTTCAAAAATCATAACTCCAAGAAGGTAACAATGTGTATCGACCTTCAAGCATTGTCCTCCCAAGAGTATACAAGCCACAACTGCACCATAGCAGACAAGGAACTGAATTGGGCCAACAAAATACATACCCCATCTTTGTCCTGCATGCCAAATATATATCAAATAAAATCTTAAAATAAAATAAGTAAATAAAATAAAAGACAATAAATTAAGTAGCTGCATGACGTTTCACGGGGACTCCTGTTCAAAAACACGCGGATATGATAAAAAAGACAACATATTTTTGACCAAATCTTCTTTTAATAAATGTTTTCAGAAAATATACATTTTTTTAATGGTACACATTCAGCGATTATGTCGGGATTGAGTTCGGTGGGTTATAATATTTTAGAACTTTGATATTGCAATATAATAATAAAAATTTATTGTATTTTTTTAAAAAAATATGTAAAATGTAAACTCGACGGCTTACTCTCAGTCTCAGCAAACCCCTAGTATTTCTCCCCACATCTTAGGTCAAACTTGGTGGACGGGCAGGCACCAATAAATGTTATATTTTTAAATAAATGCAGGAAGACTTGGAAGTGGTTCTCGAAAAGGAAAAGAAAACATTCTAATAAATGAGTTTACATACTTTTATTTCAAAATCATATGAAATCCACTTCTTTAAAGCAAAAAATTACGACAGAAATCGAATTACGTTACCTATAATATCATGGGCCATGTCGCGAAACGTGAGATGTCTACGACCCAACTGGGCATGATGTTCGAGCACGAAAGAGAGCAAATTATAGGAATAAAAAGTGACGAGTGCTCCGATAGAAAGGCTCAAAACTCCGGCAGTCCAACCCAGTGAGGCAAATGCATATGGAAGACTCAGCAGTGCAGGAGCAACGATCGATGTTGTCAAGTGGAATCCACAATGTACCCATGATCCTGTATTCATATCTCACTTCAAATCATAATGATTTGATTTTAATATATATATATATATATCCCATTTATGAATATTTTCATTTTGAGCTTCTAATTCAACTAAAACAAAATCCTTTTTTATTACAATATATATATATCGAAGATTTTGTTTTAACTTAGATTCGAACTCATGATGCGCTATCAAGATGGTGGCACTTTCTTAATAAATTTTATTTAATGATCATTTGAAAAAAAAAACCCTTAAATCTTATATCGTGGTGTGTGTGTGTATATAATATATATATGAAGAAATGGAGAGTTCGCGAAAAACTCAAATCGCAATATTGTCATTTGAATAAATAATACGGAGAATTATGTTTATATAACTAAGGTAAACACAAAAAGAGTAAAATGACTAATCTATAAGTATACGATACTATCAAAACAATTAGATATATTGACTCAATTGTTCCAATTACAATGTAACAACCGGTCAAATTAACTGATTACATTGCCATGCTAATATTACATCTAAATTTGAGATGGATGGAGTACAAGTTTTGGTGGAAAATTGATTCGAGAAAGAATGACTTCATTTTCTAATTATTCATTAAACAACTCAATTCTAATTTCTATCTAACTGCAAAACTGTAAGAGTTTTTTTTCAAAAAAATAAAAAACTAAAACTAAAATAACAATTTTAAGCCTTTCTATTTAGTTCTTCGTTTCTTACTTGGAATAACAATCCATTAACTAATGAAATTACAAAATATTAGTTTGAAAGGAAAGAATTTTGGGGTGTCGGAGTTCAGACACTTGATTAATCAAGATGATGGGAATTCATAATGAAACACTTCATCGATATATATACCTCTGGATTTAAGAACAAATTGAGCACCAGCATCCAGAGTGGGAGCTTTATTGGTATCATTATGATGATGATGATCATCTTCTTCCCTGGGAAGATTTGTGGAGCTTGGCACATTACTCCCCATCGATGGCCCAATGAATCTCCCTCCTCCCTCCCTCTATCTGTTAATGGAGGTTGTGTATTTATTTATTTATTTATTATTTATTTGTTGGTCTTCTGTTATTAATTAATTAATTTGTCCTATGTGTTTGAAGAATCGTGGAGATGAAGATATCGAGAATATTTAATTATTGTTTTTCTTTTTCCCTGCTGATGTAATTAAAATATTTTTGATAAAATAACAATTTAAGGGTCCAAGAACTCTAGATAAGATCAGGAAAAAATTTACGAAAACGATCTATTTTACACACTTTTCCATATAAAAGTTCTCTAGAATAATACATCATGTTAATGTCTACTAAAAAAATCTTTTATAAAATGATCTCACGAATCGATTTTGTGAGAGGGGTCAATCTTACCGATATTCACAATAAAAAGTAATATTTTTAGCATAAAAAATAATATTTTTTCATGGATGACCCAAATAAGATATATGTCTCACAAAATACAACCCGTGAAACCGTCTCACATAAATTTTTGCCACAAAACACTGTTGAGTCGAAATTTTATGTCAAAGACAACTCATTACGTTACTCAGAGAATAAAATTGAGATTGATAAAATTTAAACTACAGAGTTTAAGCCCACGTGACTATTGTTGTCACATTTTGAGTGGAAGAACTTCGTCAAATGGTTATTGATTTAAGTATTAGAGATTTTGGCAAAAATTTTTGTGAGACGGTCTCAAGGTCATATTTTATAAGACGGATATTTTATTTAGGTTATTCATGAAAAAATATTAGTTTTTTATGCTAAGAGTATTACTTTTTATTGTGAATATATGTAAGGTTGATCCATATTACAGATAAAAATTCATAGATCGTATCCCAATATACCTAGTAAGAGGGTTTTTGTTGGCTAATCTAGACACTTTTAATGTTTGTTTTTAACGTACTTGACGATCCACAAATTTTATTATTTTTTTGTTGGAGTGGGTTTTTTTTAAAAAAATATAATTAGTTTTTTAAAAAAATAAAATTTTAAGAGTGTTGCAAAAAAACACATCAATTTTTTTTCAACGGAATTAGGTATTTTTATTTAAAATATTGCATTGTACTTAAAGCATATGTATTAGTCAACTGTCAAAGATATTTGAGACTGAAAAAATGAAGCTTGTCTGGATTTGTTTTATCACGTAATTTAAAATTTTAATACAAAAAACATATTTTTAATTAGAATATGTAGAAAATAAATTTTTATAAAATTAAAAAAGGTTCAATTAAAGTTATGATGGAAAAAAAAAATTTAATGAATTATAATTTTTTAAACGTTATGAGTGAAATGTGTTACAAAAGATTGAACAATTAAACAAAAAAGGCCTTGATTCTCGAGAAATATGAGAAGTAAAAAAGTTATTTCGTGAAATTTGTTGACAATGTTTTCTACAATTTGTTTTTAGTTTAATAAATAATCAGAAAGATATTTTTAGGGGAAAAATTAAAATTTAATCTTTTTTTCCCCTACAATTTGTATTTACTGGAAAGGATATTCACGTGTCCCGACGTAACATCTCGCAAGAGTCTTTTCAAAACAATGGCCTCTAGTGAAAAAAAAATGTATTTTTTATGTTAAGAGTATTATTTTTTATTGTGAGACGGATCTCTTATTTGGGTCATCCATGAAAAAATATTATTTTTTATGCTAAGAGTATTATTTTTTATTGTGAATTTCGATAGGATTGACCCATCTCACAGATAAAGATTCGTAACTACTCCTTAAAAAATCTCGATCTTTTGGACCATTCCCAATCGAACGGCTATTATATTTCCACGCAAAATAACAAAATATGTGAGTCTATGAATCGATTTCGAATACGAAAGGCCTGGCCCAAACTTAATTAGACCCAAATTCAATTATTTCAGGCCCCCTTAAATGTTTATTGGGCCCGATATCAAATCGTTCCAAGAAATATGATTTTCGGATTCCAAACAAAGCTTTTCAAAGAAGCATCCTCCCTCCGGATCATTTGCATGAAAATATGTTTTAGTAAATTTTTCTTTTTTATTACGATAGGGGTTGGGTTTTATTTCTTTGAACGCGGATTTGAACTTATATCTCTCTTCTCATGGGAGATATTTATGTTATTCGGGGCCGGAACTTCTATGTAGCCGAAAAGATCCTAGACGGAGTCCAATTTTTTTCGTATCAGAGATCATGGAATACAGACAGCTATGATGTTACTGCATCATCGGTGTTCACAAGTTCTAGTAAATCCAAGTAGCTGAATTTATGTTTTATTCTTCACCTAATATTCAATATATTACGGTTTTTTTTTAAAGGTTTGACTGGTGGCAGTACTTGATTGGTTTTGGCCATTGTTTTTCCATATTTTGTTCACACTGTGTAAGATTATACAAGATTGTATGTATGTGATGGGCATTTTTTTGTTTTTATATAGAAATGTTGAGAAAAATTAAGTGACAAAATTTCAAATACAGAAAGTATTTCTCCCAAATGAATTGAATCCGTCATTCCCAAATATTCCCCCTAAAATTGAGCCTTTAATCTTGCACTGCCGACACTTGAGATAAATTCCTCGTCTTAAATTTTAATCGGTCCTTTTCAAAAAATTGAATGCACAAAACTCCACGGTCCACTAGAGATTCTTCGTATTTTGTGCCACTTATTTCGTTAGTGGATTTTATGTTTTTTATATTGGTAAAATCTACGTTTTTATATTATATAAAATCGAATTTTTGTTACATTCTTCAAGTTTCCAAAGTACTATATGTTTTAATTTACAAATTTACCCCCTCGCTGTAGAATAATAATGGATGGTTTAAAAGTCAATTAGGATGTACACAATTTTATTCTACTATTGTTTTTACGTGTGTGTATATGCCTTTCCTAATTAATTCATAAAAGATACTCTAAATTTAATATATATATATATATATTAAATTTAGATATATATATATTAAATTTAGAGTATATAAATTTAGAGTATCTTTTATGAATTAATTAGGAAAGGCACGTGCTACCATATGCTTTTCCAGCATGTTAACATGCAAGCAACATGTCGTCACCTCACCTAATTTTCATTTTCAATTTATTAGAAAAATTTTGTGAGAAGATTTTATGGAACGGATTTCAAATCCGGCTCAATTCAAAAAAAATATTATTTTTCTATACTAAGAATGTTACTTTTCCACTTTATGTATGAATTAGATTGATTCGTTTCACTGAAAATAGATTTGTGAGACTGTTTCGGAAGTTTCTAACTCTGCAATTTATACTCAACTCACTTCTTCATTTGTGCTTCAATGTATTTACCATTTCCCATTCGACTTTATGCTTAGCCTGAAATCACTTCACGTGGAATAAACATTTATTTATCGAGAAAATTGAGCAAGGATTTATTTATCATTAGGAAAGTAAATATTATTGGAATATTTTTCATGAAACAAATATTATCTTTTGAATATTTTTGAATTTCAATTTTGTTGCTAATATATTATGATGATGTAATTTGTCGTGTTTCTTGAAAATTAATATTTGGGGGTTAAGTGTGACAAAATCATGCAGCTTTGTCTTTGTATATCCGCATTTCGTGGTAATTTGATTGACCCAAATACTGGTTAAATTAGTGCATGGACACGACTTTTTCTGGTGGATTAAAGTGTGGAAAAAATGGTTAATCACGCATTTCACGAAGAAGTAACATGCGCTTGACCCAACTTAATTGACATTCAAATTACTTTGTTCCTTAATTCATATCTCAATTTCTAAATATTGGTTTTTGATGTTGCTTAAATCCGAGTTGCTAGCTGGAAGGTCAGATCTTCACTTGGAGAGCTCGGATCAGACATACGAAATCTGAAAACATGAACAAGAACGTTAGAAAGGGGCCGTAAGGTTGTTCCGGTGTAACCCCTACGACGCTTAAGTCATAAAATATAAAACAGAGAGAATACTATGTGCGTAAAGTGAGTGAGTATATGAATGAATAAACAATGAATGGAACCTGGTATTTATAGGAGAAGAATAAAGTCCTGATTTGGTAGGTCTAGATTCTCAGAATCTTGGACGGAATTGGATTAAATCTTTATGGGTTTTACCTTTTTGGACTGGATTTCTGTGAGCTACCTGTTAGCATACGGGCAAGAGCTCTCACGGGCCAGAGCCCGTCTACAATCTGGATCCTGTGGGAGGTCGGCTCGGGAGTTCGACCAAAACTGGCGAGAAATCGGCCGAGATGACCTTCCGCATGCTCTCCTACCAACTGCACGTGTTTGAGAGGACCTCCTATCGGGGTTCTATCATAAAGATGACCTCACAGGACTTTCTGAATATTTGGCTCCTACCTTTCTGGGCTACCGAGAGTGGGCCAGATCTATCTCCGTCCAAGGGTATCAATTTTAAATATTATTCTCTTTAAATTGATAAGTATACGATCTTTTAAAAAATATAGATGTTGTTTTAACAATTAACATGTACAAATAAGGAAAAATGATTATTGTATTTTGGCAAATAAATAAAAAAAATTCTGAACACTTTATATCCAATATTTTTTGTATAATTCAAAATTACACTTCATTAATGTTTATAATACATCAAAAAACATTATCTATTGCAAACATTTCAATAAAAGTATATATTTTCGCTATCTTATTTATAAAAAAACTAATATTTAAATAACTTATATACCAAATATTTTACCTTAAATCGGTTTTTCACTTTTGATTTCAATTAGTATTCACTTCTTAACCGTCTATAAATTAATCACTTATCTAAAATAAAAATCTTTTGCAAACACTCCCCGAAACATACCATTTTATGCATATC
Source organism: Primulina tabacum (assembly GCF_025594145.1). Taxonomy (NCBI): domain Eukaryota; kingdom Viridiplantae; phylum Streptophyta; class Magnoliopsida; order Lamiales; family Gesneriaceae; genus Primulina; species Primulina tabacum. Next base: position 7,812,858 of record NC_134557.1, read on the forward strand.
ATTCAACATTCTATATAAGTTTTATTTCATATATTAGTTTTTTTACAAGGAAAAAACGTCTTAGATTGATAAATTAAAATGATTTAGTCCATGTGAAATGTCGTGTAAGGAGCATTTGAAGAGAATATTCCGCTCTTATTCGTTGAATGACTCGTGACTCATTTGTTTCTATATGTGTTAAGAGTATATTGTTGGATCAATTTATTTATATGTGCTTATATGTGAATAATTATGTGTTGTGGGTTGTCTATTAAGTTAAGCCCAAAATAAAGTGATCAATTAATGTTTCGGGTTATTGGGGTTTAATGTATCTAATGGGTTTTGGGCCTTTAATGTGTAATTTTCACAACACATAATTATTCACTTATAAACTCATATAAATAAATTGATCCAACAATCTCCCACTTAGACTATATGTGCAACTTTATAATTATGTTTGTGAAAATAATCTTATGAGATCAAAATTGTTGTCATTCCGAAATGTATCTATAATCAATCCTGGTCCATCAATCACATCAACATAGGATCAAAGCAGTCTTCGCTACACTCAAGGTAATTAGAACCATTAATGGTCACATATGGCAACGCAACTGAATGACATGGATCATGAAGTGGATGTGTAGCATGGAAATTTCATGCAATGTGACCGTAACATGATTTAAAGTTTGATCTCAATAAAGTTAAAGGGAGTCAAAATATTTTAGAGGAAAATCGAAAATTCTGATTAAAGTTTTTTGTTTTTTCAAAAAAAAAAGGTACGGATTCGGGCCGGGTCGTACGGAGCTGCGACGACCCGACCCGTACGGATTCGGGTCGGATCGTACGGAACCGGGTCGACCCGACCCGTACGGAATTTCCGAAATTTAAAAAAAAATTTCGGTTAAGGTTAAATGTTCATTAATTCAAATAATGATAAGGTTATATGTATTTTTTAAATTGATTAATTGAAATAAAATGTCGCCAAAGCGACATCTTTTATGGAAATTAATTTTATTTTGAAATACAAAAGATTTTGGGTAAATGTAATTTATATGAATATTGATCGGCCCAAAGGAAGGTTAATATTTAATATAATCACATATGCAATTGTGGTGGTAAACATGTGATAGTTGTTCGTTTTTCATGTGAATAATAAATCGGCCCAAATGAAGGTTGTTATTTGACATGATAGTTACTATCAGTGTTTGACTGCTGCACCAGGATATCACTTACAAGTTAATCTTTTGTCCAAAGATGAAACATTAATGGAGTCACGATATTTTGTTTATGGGGTTTACATTATTTGAATTTATTGATTATTTTATTTGGATATTTGGTTGAGAATCTATGTTTTGTTTTTTGTTCTCTGTTCAGATTTGACTCCTGCAAATATTCATTCCAACATAAATTTTATTCCTATGTTAAATGGCTCGAATTTTAAATCGTGCTAAGAGAATTTGTTGATAGTTCTCGGAGTCATGGATTTAGACCTTGCGATAAGGATTGACTCTCCACCCGTCATTACGGATAAGAGTACCTCTGATGAAAAGAGGGAGTTTGAAAGGTGGGAGAGATCGAATCGCATGTGTATGATGATCATGAAGAGGGCCATTCCAAAAACATTCAGGGGCACAATGTCTAGCGACATTGCTACGGCTAAGGCTTTCCTTCAAGACCTCGAAAAGAGGTTTGCTAAAAGTGAAAATTCTGAAATTGGTACACTTTTGTCAAGCCTCGTTTCCATGAGGTACAGAGGTAAGGGCAACATCAGGGAGTACATTATGGAAATGTCTCATCTAGCTTCAAGGTTGAAAGCACTGAAGCTTGACCTCTCTGAGGACTTGCTGGTGCATCTAGGTTTTAATATCTCTTCCTCCTCAGTTTAACCAGTTCAAGGTGAGCTATAACTGTCAGAAAGAGACTTGGTCTCTGAATGAGCTCATCTCGCACTGTGTCCAGGAAGAGGAAAGGTTGAAGCAAGACAAGACAGAAAGTGCTCATTATGCCTCTACCTCGAAGGTTAAAGGAAAGAAAAGGAAGGATAAAGAAGCTGCGGATACACAGTCTCCGAAGAAACAACAGAAGAATCCTAGTGATTTTCAAAGTTCTGGTTGTTTTTTCTGTGGCAGTGATGGGCATATGAAGAAGCAGTGCAGTAATTATCACGCTTGGCGTGCTAAGACAGGTATGCTTCTGAATATGGTTTGTTCTGAGGTTAATTTAACTTCAGTGCCTAGACACACGTGGTTGATAGATTCTGGTGCAACAACTCACATCAGTGTATCTATGTAGGGTTGCATGGATTGCCGAAAACCAAGTGATGTTGAAATATTCATCTATGTTGGTGACGGCAACAAAGTTGAAGTTGAAGCAATAGGAAAATTTAGATTATTATTAAAGACTGGAATATATTTGGATTTTTATGAAACATTTGTTGTACCGTCTTTTAGACGGAATTTGATTTCCATTTCTGCATTGGACAAATTTGGTTATTCTTATTCTTTTGAAAATGGAATATTCAGTTTGTTTCTAGATTCAAAATTGGTTGGTTCTGGTTCTTTATCAGGATACGATAATCTTTATTCTTTGGATGTTATTGCTTCATTTAATGAATCCCTGCAAACAAGTAGAGGCACTAAAAGAAAATTAACCAGTGAGAATTCAGCTGCGTTATGACACAAAAGACTGGGTCATATCTCTGAAAAGAGAATAAAGAGACTTGTGTCAGACGAAATTCTCAAACCTTTAAATTACACAAACTTTAATAATTGTGTTAATTGTATAAGAGGAAAACAAACCAACAAAAGAAGATTTGAAGCCAACAGTGTTCAGGCGTCTTAGAACTTATACATACTGATATTTATGGACCATTACCTTTGGCTTCTTGAAATGGTCAACAGTATTTTATAACGTTCACAGACGATTTTTCAAGATATGGCTTCATTTATCTCATTCATGAAAAGGCACAGTCATTGGATGTGTTCAAAAACTATAAAGATGAAGTTGAAAATCAACTTGGCTTAAATATTAAAAGCGTTAGATCTGACCGTGGTGGTGAATACTATGGTAGATATGACGGTTCAGGTGAACAACGTCCAGGACCTTTTGCTAGATTCCTGGAGGAATGCGGTATCGTCCCACAGTACACTATGCCGGGTTCGCCCATTATGAATGGTGTTGCTGAAAAAAGATGAAACAGAACGCTTAAGGACATGGTGAGGAGTATGATCAGTCATTCTGCCTTACCAGAATCACTCTGGGGAGAAGCACTAAACACCGCAGCATATATCCTTAACAGGGTTCCAACTAAGGCATCGAACAAAACCCCTTATGAACTTTGGACGAGTAAAAAGCCCAATCTTAAGCATCTGCACGTTTGGGGATGTCCAGCTGAGGCAAGGCCTTACAAGCCTAATGAAAAGAAACTGGACTCAAGGACGGTTAGTTGTTATTTTATTGGATACTCTGAAAGATCCAGGGGGTACAAGTTTTATGATCCCACGAGTAAGTCGATTTTTGAGTCAAGAAATGCCCGATTCTTTGAGGATGTTGAGTTTGCGGGGGGAGATAAAGTAAGGGATATTGTCTTTGAAGAGGAATATGTAAATATTCCCACATGATGTCTTGGACATTGATCAGGATCATATTCCTCACTTTGACCAAAACACAATACATGAAGACAATATTAGAGATCCTCCCATTCCAGATGAACAAACTCAAGCACCTCCAGAACGTATGCCATTAAGGAGATCCACTAGAGAGCGGAGAAATGCAGTGCCAGATGATTACATTGTATTTCTTCAAGAACATGAGGCAGACATTGGATTGATGGAGGATGATCCTATTAACTTTCGTCAAGCCATGGAAATTTCTAACTCTCAAAAGTGGAATGATGCCATGAATGAGGAGATAAAGTCCATGAAGGACAATGACGTATAGGATCTTGTCCCATTGCCTAAAGGTACGAAGCCCATTGGTTGCAAATGTATATTTAAAATCAAGAGGGATTCGAAAGGCAATGTGGAAAGATATAAGGCTCGTCTTGTCGCTAAAGGCTTTACACATAAAGAAGGCATTGATTATAAAGAGACTTTCTCTCCGGTTTCTTCGAAAGACTCTTTAAGGATTATAATGGCTTTGGTGGCGCATTTCGATCTTGAGCTTCATCAGATGGATGTAAAGACTGTGTTTCTAAATGATAACATTGATGAAACGATTTATATGGTGCAGCCAGAAAATTTTGTGTCCAAAGACACAAATAATATGGTTTGCAAATTAAAGAAATCTATCTATGGGCTCAAGCAGACATCTCGACAATGGTATTTCAAATTTCATCAAGTTATCATCTCGTTTGGTTTTGAGATGAATTTGGTCAATGATTGTGTGTACCATAAGTTCAGTGGGAATAAGCATATTTTTCTGGTTTTATATGTTGATGACATTCGTTCGCTAGCAACGATATAGAGTTGTTGCATGAAACCAAGATATTTCTACCTATGAATTTTGAGATGAAAGATCTTGGTGATGCATCTTTTGTATTGGGTATTCAGATACATCGGGATCGTTCTCGGGGTATTATTGGATTATCTCAGAAAGGTTATATCGAGAAAGTTCTCAAGCGATACGGGATGCAAGATTGTAAACCAACAAATACCCCTATGGCTAAGGGAGACAAATTTAGTCTCAAACAATGCCCAAAGAATGATTTTGAGGAAAAAGAAATGCAGAAGGTTCCCTATGCATCTGCAGTGGGGAGTCTGATGTATGCTCAGGTTTGTACACATCAAGATATTGCGTACGTGACAAGAATGTTGGGACAATATTTAAGTAATCCAAGAGTGGAACATTGGAAAGCAGTCAAAAGGGTTTTACGGTACCTACAGAGAACAAAAGATTACATGCTCATATATCGGAGGTTGGATCAGCTTGAGATCATTGGGTATACTGACTCCGATTTTGCAGGATGCCAAGATAGTATGAAATCTACGTCGGGCTACATCTATCTCCTTGCTGGAGGTGTCCATTTCATGGAAGAGTGCTAAACAGTCACTTATAGCCTCGTCCATCATGGCAGCTGGGTTTGTAGCGTGTTATGAGGCATCCAATCATGGAATGTGGCTTGCAAAATTTTGTCACGAGACTGCGCATTATTGATGGCATTGAAAGGCCACTAAGGTTACATTGTGACAATAAATCAAGCAGTTATGTATTCCAATAACAACAGGAGCTTGAAGAAGTCAAAACATATTGACATCAAGTTTCTGGTTGTTAAAGAAAGAATTCAGAGTGGAAAGTTGTCTATTGAGCAAATCGGTACAAACTCCATGGTTGCGGATCCGCTTACTAAGGGAGTACCACCCAAACTATTTCATTAGCACACTGCTAGTATGTGTGTTATGTCAATTGAGGAAATTTAGTTTTTTAGTGGGAGTTTGTTATTTTAAATGCTTTTCAGTTGTAGACATTTTCAGTAACAGTTATGTAAATTTATTTTCTGCAGAAATAAATTTCAAGTTAAGTCACACTCTGATTATGATTTAAAGTTTGATCTCGATAAGGTTAAAGGGATGACCAGTTGTTAATAGGCCATGTTACGGTCACATTGCATGAAATTTTCATGCTACACATCCACTTCACGATCCATGTCATTCAGTTGTGTTGGCATATGTGACCATTGATGGGTCTAGTTACCTTGAGTGTAGCGAAGACTGCTTTGATCCTATATTGATGTGATTGATGGACCGGATTGGTTATAGATACATTTCAGAATGACAACAATTTTGAGCTCATAAGGTTATTTTCACAAACATAATTATAAAGTTGCACATATAGCTCAAGTGGGAGATTGTTGGATCAATTTATTTATATGAGCTTATGTGTGAATAATTATGTGTTGTGGGTTGTCTATTAAGTTAAGCCCAAAATAAAGTGATCAATTAATGTTTCGGGTTATTGGGCTTTAATGTATCTAATGGGTTGTGGGCCTTTAATGTGTAGAGACATAATTGTAATTTCTATATTTATGATGGGCTAAAACAGAAATATCAGAAGATATTGATAAACATTATCTATAAATATGGGTCATGGTCCCCAGATCTCGCGTGATCACTTTCACTATTCTCTCTTCCATTAAGAAAATAGTTCTGAAGAGAAACTAAAGGATTCTTTCATGGAAAGAGCGCGTAGATCTGGAAGATCAAGACACGTTCTAAAGAATTCAGGATTATGGCTTCAGGTACGCTTCCGCTTAAGTTTTCAGTCAAATTATTAATGATTTAACGTGATGTATTCTGCGATTTATGGGTTTTACCTAAAATATGTCTCTTGTAAGACGATCTCACGAATCTTTATCTGTGAGACGGGTCAACCTTACCGATATTCACAATGAAAAATAATACTCTTAGCATAAAAAGTAATACTTTTTCATGGATGATCCAAATATAATATCTATCTCACAAAATACGAATCGTGATATCGTCTCACACAAGTTTTTGTCATAATAGTTAAAATGGCTTGCAACTTTTTTTCCTATCAATTTAAAATATACTTACTATTATTTATTCCTAGGAGGTAAAAATCCGCTTATATTGTACGTTAAATTTTGTAGCCAATTGTGGCTATGGTTTTTTTAAAAAATAATAATAATAATAATAATAATAATAATAATAAGTCGGCGAATGAGAATATTAATCAAAATTAATAATTCGAATTAAATTCGCTTATAATTCGAATTATAATTCAATAAGTTGGCGAATGAGAATATTAATAATCAAGATTTTACTCCTATATATTCGTAACTTTTAATTAAATGAATGATATTTTTTACACAAAAACTCCTCTGAGACGGTCTCACAAATCAATTTTGTGATACATATATTCTATTTAAGTCACTCGTGAAAAATATTTATTTTTATGCCAAAAAAAATACTTTTTATTATAAATATTATCAGAGTTGATCAATCTCACAATAAAGATCCATGAAATCGTCTCACAAAAAAAGTTGCTCTTTTCTATTGAGAAAGCACTGCACTAATCTCTTACCTTGTATGAGAATTCTATATTTTGGTTTAGTAGTTAAACCTAGCCCATGAAAATTTTAATTTGCCCCACCAGCTTTGAAGAATAATTAAAATAATTTATTTTTTTATGTTATTATAACTAGTTGTTCAATTGTACTTAGGGGCCAAGAAAAGTTAAGGTATCCAAGTCAATAATTAACCATAGCGCACAATGTCTTAAATCTTGCCGCACTTAGTTTATAACCATAATAATTAAGGCATTCCCAATCATTAATTATATTCTCTGCATCTGCATTTTTTAAAATCAGTCTTAATTATGCAATTCAGTTTCCATATTTGATATTATTTTACCTATTATTTTACAAATCTACTTCTATTTAATTTACTTTCCAACTATTTTTTATTGAATTAAAATATTCGTTAAATAAATGTCAAATAAAAAATTTATTTAAAGAATTTATCTTTCTAATAATTTTTAAAATTTATTTGAAAACATATATAAATCTAAATATATGATATTGGAGTACCAAGTTTTTACGCAATGGTGTGCTTTTGTAAAATCATAACTTGACTACTTGTCGGGTGAACGACATCATGTGTACATTTCGTTGCTCAATTTGAGTTTTTAAGGTAATTTTGTGGTTAATAATTACCATAGCTTCTTTTTACTTGTATTATTATTATTAATTGGGTTGCAAAGAGGGAAAAAAAATATTACTTTAGGGCAAAGTTGATTTTTTTTTATTTTTTATTTTAGTCATGACATGTAAAGAAAAATAGCTAGATAAATTTTGATAAAAATAAATGAAAATTTTCCCCAACTTCAAGGTCAAACTTGGCTCGGGGGTATGTGATTACTGAAAATAAATGAAAATATTTTACCTTTAGGAAATATGCACAAATTGAGCAAAATTTCTCAACCACTGATATTAATTAATTTGAGTGTGTCTACACCATTGTATGCTACAAACTTTTTACATGTTCTCTATGGATTTAAACTTTCCCTTTCCAAAATTCCAACACATGTGCCTAATTATGGATTATAAATCTAGGGTTTTACTTTTGAATGTAGACTTTACTTTATTAATTCTTTAATAAATTCCAAGATATTCCACCTATTTAAATAATCATTGTTCAAATAAATTAATCAAAACTCAACCCAATAAATTACGGAGAATATTGTTAGATGTATTGCATCATTTGGATTAAGTTATTGAGAATTGTATATATGGATTTGGACAAACTTCTTCTTAAGCTAACTTTTAATGTTGAGTTAGATCCATATCTTAATCATAATATGATATCAGAGAAAAGTTCCAATCCTGGTCCATGCCCACCGTCATGTGTTGAACTGCCCTATGAGCCACTCGATAATGTCTTGTAACTTCACGCTCCAAATGTTCATTCTTGGGGCGTGAGATAGATGTATTAGATGTCTCACATCGGTTGGATTAACCATTTGAAAATATTATATATAGACTTGGACAATCATCTGTGATACCCTCGGGATAGCCCGGGTTGTGCCCGAGTCATGGACGATTCTTGTGCCCGGGACATGGACGACCCAGGATACTGGATGGATGGCCAGAATCAGGACAAGTCGGCAGGAAGGGTTCATCAGGAGCCGGGCGGGTGAATGCCCGGGACGTCTCCTCCCCGGGCCATCGGACGCCCGGGCTCTCGTTCAAACTCCCGGGAATTTTCTACCTGGGCCACCTCGATATGAGGACCGCACTCGAGTATACTAGCAGAATAGGATGTGGGCGACTGTCTCATCTCTGACACCAGGCCGATGGGTTGACAAAATCAGATGGGCTGGATGTGACCAGTATGAGATTTGACATGTCAGAATATGGGGTGTGCTCAACGGTCCTCCTATAATTAATGCTCAACACAAAGAACGAGGTCATCATTGTATCCTCTACTATAAATATCAGGTTCTCTCTTTACATTTACATTCATTTATTCACACCAATATCACAACCATCACTTGGTTACATTAGTTCTTGGCTTGAATCATTCACTGACTTAAGCATCGGAGTGGCCACGCCGGACACCCCTCCGGCGCTCATTCACGAGTTTCTTTCCTTGTTTACAGGTTATAGCTGAAGCCATATTGCAGAGATATATCTTCATCACAGATATAGTCCTTGCTCAGTTTCCTTTATTATCTTGATAGCAGATCCGGTGGAGCACCCGACCCTGCTCACTCAATTCACCCGGATCGCATCATTTGCGCCGTCTGTGGGAACTTGAGCTTAAGACGTAGATATGGTTTCCATTCAAAAGTAAGTCCGACCAGCTCGGCACTTAGATCTTATATGTGGATTTCATATGGGCTCAAAGCTCAGCAGTTATCCCGGATTGACATGAAGAGCATTTGCTATGCACTCAGTAGCATATAACTATATTAGTCACCTAATTTAGCTATACCAGAGAAGTTTCACTCTACCGGAAATGAATTCGGATTAAATATTTCTAGGTTAGTGATTTGATTTTTAATAAAACTAATACAGCAGGTAAAGAAAAATCTCTTAAGCCCGGGAAGTACGAGGCCCCGGCACATTATCTTAAGTTCGGGAGGTATGAGGCTCCGGCACATTCTTGAAAGTCCGGGAGGTATGAGACCCCGGCACATTATCTATTAAGTCCAGGGATCCGTACCCTGGCTCGGGGCTCCATACCTCGACCATTCATGAAGGCCAGGACTTCGCACCCTGGTTATCTATTAAGTCCAGGGATCCGTACCCTGGCTCGGGACTCCGTACCTCGACCATTCATGAAGGTCAGGGCTCCGCACCCTGGTTATCTATTAAGTCCAGGGATTTGTACCCTTGCTCGGGGCTCCGCACCTCGACCATTCATGAAGGCCAGGGCTCCGCACCCTGGTTATCTATTAAGTCCAGGGATCCGTACCCTGGCTCGGGGCTCCGTACCTCGACCATTTATGAAGGCCAGGGCTCCGCACCATGGTTATCTATTAAGTCCAGGGACCCGTACCATGGCCTAGTGATCCGTACCCTAGCTCGGGGCTCCGCACTTCGATCATTCATCAAGCCTGGGAGACGTAAGTTCCCGGGACCTCATCCCATCTCTGGGATACATGAAGCCCCCGATGCTTTTACAGACTAACTAAATATTTTCCATGATCGGGCACACAAGACTAATTGGGACAACGAGTATGACTCTAGCCCGACTATTTAAGGAGGGAGTGATGATACCCTCGGGATAGCCCGGGTTGTGCCCGAGTCATGGACGATTATTGTGCCTGGGGCATGGATGACCCAGGATACTGGATGGATGGCCAGAATCAGGACAAGTCGGCAGGAAGGGTTCATCAGGAGCCCGGCGGATGAATGCCCGGGACGTCTCCTACCCGGGCCACCGGACGCTCGGGCTCTCGTTCAAACTCCCGGAAACTTTCTACCCGGGCCACCTCGATATGAGCATCGCACTCGAGTATACAAGCAGAATAGGATGTGGGCGACTGTCCCATCTCTGACACCAGGCCGATGGGTTGACAAAATCAGATGGGCTGGATGTGACCAGTATGAGATTTGACATGTCAGAATATAGGGTGTGCTCAGCGGTCCTATTATAATTAATGCTCAATACAAAGAACGAGGTCATCATTGCATCCTCTACTATAAATACCAGGTTCTTTACTTGCATTTACTCTCTATTTATATATTAATTCACACATTAAATGCTCTCATTTATTGTTCATTTACTCCCATTCTCCACACCAATCACTCAGCCATCACTTGGCTATATTGGTTTTCTTGCTTGAGTTCCTCACTGACTTAAGCATCAGAGTGGTCACGCCGGACACCCCTCCGACGCCCATTCACGTGGTTACTTTCTTGGTCGCAGATCTCTCAAATCGCTCAGGAAGGAAAGAAGTTTAGTTCATACGGCCATCTCATATTTCCTTAACATTTTGATAGCAAATCCGGCAGAGTACCCGATCCCGACTCGTCCATTTCGCCTGGGTTGCATCAATCTGTTTGAGTTAGTTTTTGAGTTTGAGTTAAGATCAAGTTTCAATTTTTAATATACAAGCTAGAGTCAACCAAATACAAAATTCTCTAAAGAAATTCCATGTTGGAATAATTTTTCATTTCAACTGTGCTCGTACAAATTAAGGACCTCTCGAAATCAATGGTCATTTTTTAGTATTTAAAATATTGATTAGTCCAAAGTGAATTTTGCATTTTATAATTAACATTTCGGAGGTCACAACTGGGTATACTCTGTAACGTCAACCGATGCAATGCATGTGCGATTACGTTGTATTGCCTATTTAATTGATGACTTTTTAAATTGGTACTGATGATGATTGAAATTCATTATAAAATTTTACAAATTTTAATATCATTTTGTCAGTAAATAATTAGATAATTAAAATTTATCGACAAATTTCATTTCAATCTTGTATCTATATTATATATCGGTTTCATAGATATTGGATATTGTGAAAAGGGATGAAAATATCATAAATTCTTAATTATATCAGTGAAATTATTCGGCAATTATTTTTTTGTATTGAATTATCGTATACGTATCAGTTTCATCAATAGTGCATAGAAGGAAGAGGATTTGAAATTAGTTTGACTTTGAATGAAAAAATGTTCAAAATAAAAAAAATATGAAAAAATAACGTGGTTACATCGTGGCTAATGGGAAGGAAATTGGGTTTTTAAAATCGAAAATTGTTAGTTTTTCCCTCTTGACCAGGTAGTTTTGTATCTTTTTCTATTTTGAGTATATCTCTTGTGAGACGGATTAAACATGCCGATATTCACAATAAAAAATAATATTTTTAGCATAAAAAGTAATATTTTTCATTAATGACCTAAATAAGATATCCGTCTCACAAAATACGACCCGTGAGATCGTTTCACACAAATTTTTGTCTTCTATTTTATATAGAATTTGGGCAATATATACAACAATTAGTACGTCAGGTATGATAAAAACAAAAAAAAAACAAAAAAAACAAAAAACGAAAAACCCTTCCATCCCTATCCAAACTAAAATACCGCATTGATAGTATGTTGTCCAAATTCTTTATAAAATAAAAAAAGTTATTCAAAATATCATTTTTTACTGCAACAACATCATTTTGTTATTTGTCATGTTACGGAAAATATTATGTAATATATATTGATTTGAGTGAAAAGTATCCAACCCACAAAAAGTACCACATTTTGTCCAAAAATATTATTGTGCAAAATATTATAATTTTTTTTAGTTACGTTATGAAAAAAATTGTGTAATATATATTGATTTAAGTGAACATTGTTATCTTTCATTGCATGTATGAACCATATCATGAATCTCATAAAATATAAATTCGTGAGATGGTTTCACGCAGATATACTCTTAAACATTACGTGTTTCTCCGATACATACTAAACTTTATGATTCTTGTAGTTGTTTTGGTGAACATGAGATCAATAGCTAATTTTCATTTCCGTACGAAAAAAACAAAAATTATAATCGTGTCGCAACAAACTATATTAAATGAATGAAAAGACAGATACCTTAATTGATGTATTATTTTTTGTAATTGAAATTTTCCCTGCCCTATTATATTAAATTGCCTGATAGGTGTGGGCAACTTAAATTCACGGGCTCTCTGAATTTAATAATTGGAGCAGATCTAGGAGATGGTCGTTAAACTCTGTATGCCTATGAACAAATGATAATTTCGAGTATTTGTTGGAGTATCATTTTCTATATAAATAAAAAACATTCTTGTCTTTATTAATATTTTAAAAAAGTTTTATGTCGTTGGAGCGGGATAAATATGCGTAAAAATCAGAAGAAAAAATAATAATAGCTTTTTGATTTGAGAGTGGCCATCATTGGTTCAAGATAATTCTTTGGAACCTAAACAACATTACAGTATGTTTGGCAACCAGGATTTGGGAGGATTTCATGAGATTTGGATTTCAAAATTCTATTTTTACTGTTTGGCAAGTTGATTCAAGAAAAGAATTCGGATTTGTTTAGAATTTTATGGGATTTCAATGAGTATATTCAAATCCCATGAAATCCTCTTAAATCCTGGTTAACAAACTGACTGTTAAGCAACCAATATATATTTTTATTATTTTTCCGGCGGAAATTATTCCGGAATTCCCAAAACAAAGACAACAACAATAAGAAATATATATTTTTATATATTAATTATAAGATGGTTTCTCTCAAAACCGGGAAATATGACACAGAGATGACCCACGATAGAGACCTGCAGTAAAGGTTTATTGCATGCCAGTAGCAAATCTCGCAATTTTGTGCGCGCATTTTAGCCTATTACTTTTGACCAAACGAAGAAAACAAAGAAGAATTGCAACCTCGAGCATGATATTTTTTAAGGCTGACATGTGTATCACTGCACAAGATCTTGACTTCCAATACTGAACCACGAAGAAAAGTGGTCATTACTATTGATGAAAATTAAAAAGCAGAGCGAGCTTGTTGATGTGTCATATGATTTATATCTCTCCTCATATGTTGAATAGATAAAGATATATTTGACTCTAAAAAAGTTTGGATATCTTTCATTATAATATTATTCGGACCCAGATCTTCCGTATCATCAGTAATTGCACCAATTGTTAGTGAAGAGTCTGAAAAAGATATGAACATCTTTCATCTCAATTCTCAAGTAAAATTCCATACCATGTCGAATAGCGATAAGCTCCGCTCTTTTAACCGATCTGAGATGCCTAACAACACTAGTCATAGCACCTCGAACTGTGCCTTGTGAACCCCTAATCACAGCCCCCACACTATACATATGTTTCGCATCATCGAACCCACCATCCACATCCAACCTCCACTTATTCTGAGCAGGTGGTTAAGCCCAATAAATATTATAATCTGTAATGAATCCCCTTGAGTATGAGATTTTTTTAGAAATCTTTTTTTCCAGAATTCCTACACTATCCTTGTTGGAGTGCGTGAGCGCGAGGACAAATTATCACAAGTTCAATGCCATTACTAACACTTTTTCGGTCGAATTTGTCGCGCAAAATCTGTCTAGTGTTAGTTTACCCAAGTGACATGAATTTCAAGCTATGTGTTATGTTCGAGAATCTACCCGATATACAAAAAAAAGTAACAACTGCGAATTTCACGACACAAAACAAAATGTGAGTAATTTTCTAAAAAGTAGTCTATCCAATGCCACTAATATATGTTCACAAAAAATAATGTTTTCAAAATAACACATGGATTTCCTAAAAATAGAAGAGTATTTGAGTATTTGGATATTGTCAGCACTTTCTCTCGATCATCATCAGCTTACAATCATGGAATGTGACGAATTTGAGTCAGTCTGCTTTTAGGTTTTACCGCATACCATCAATAATTGTTTTAGCAAAATTCGGATCCCATTTCCCTATAAAAGAAAAAAATCCGTATCCGAATCATGACCCGGAGCAGCTGCAAGTTTGGCCCACTTCTTTTTTTTTTCCCCTGAACATTATCCATACATTACTACCTACATAAAAATCCAATCATTGTACGAAAGAAAAATTTCTGGGAACTAAGATGAGGCAGGTGATTAATAAGTTAAGGGGTTGTTTATTTATAAAATTATTATAAATTTTTTTATATTTTATAATAATAATTTTATTTTCCACTCATATTTTTCTCTTGGAAGATTAAATTTTTTTCTTGAAATCCTTATCCTCACCAATAATTGTAGTGCAAATGAGTCTCTTTTAGACTTTGGCCACAAATTTTCATCTAAGATATATATAGTTTTTCCAAGTGACTTGCCAAATTTCGAATTTCAAATCAAAATTCGATACTTTCAAAAAGAATTAACGTGAGACCGTTGCACAAAATTTAAAAAAATGAGTAAGAAAGACAATAAATAATAATCAAATAAAAGATAGAGTTGAAAATTTATGCCACTGACTGCTCAATATTATTACTTCATTTTTTTTTCTTCAATAAAAAAGACTAAACAATTAACAACGCTAAGCCTAAATCAAACAAAATAATGACTATAAAAAACCTCTTCGTGTCTCCCATACTTACTCCCCCAATTACTCACTTGCTCCACTCGCCTCAACTCCTCCCCTTCTCTTCTCTTCTCTTCTATCTGCTCACGACGCTACAGTGAATAAGCATTCATTGGCTCGAACTAAGAGCAGAAACACCAGAGTGCAAGAGAAGGGGGTGTGTCGCCTCGGTTCTTGAAAATCTTCTGTCACATTTGTGCTGCCAAGTTCCCTTTTTCGAATATATTCTTGGATTTGAAAACAGGCACAAGAAGTTAGCAGATCTATAGGTTTTGTTCAGATGTAGCATATAGCAGAGAGAGATTGAAAAACAGAATATCCCCCCCTCCCTTTTTTTTTTCCTTCTACATTCCCCTGTTTCTTGATTTTTGAAAACTGAAAAATGGCTGAAGTGTCGGAGAACAGTTTTATCCCAGAAGCATTACCGGGATACACTGCAGACATGGCGGGGCAGATTGGTCTTTTGTGGGAGCTAATCAAAGCGCCATTGATCGTTCCATTGCTGAGAATCTCCGTGTACATCTGCCTAGCAATGTCAATCATGGTTTTCATGGAGAGGCTTTACATGGGAGTCGTTATCATTCTCGTGAAGCTTTTCTGGAAAAAGCCTGACAAAAGATACAAATGGGAGCCGATGAAAGACGATTTGGAGATGGGAAATGGCGCTTTCCCTATGGTTCTAGTTCAGATCCCCATGTTCAACGAAAAAGAGGCAAGCCTCTGGTTTCATGACTCTCTACTTTCTTCACACACACACACACAGAGAGAAAGATGGATATGCTTGAAGAGAAAAAAAAAACACATTTGTTTGATTCTTTGCAGGTTTACAAGATCTCCATTGGTGCTGCGTGTAATCTTTCATGGCCTGCTGATAGGCTGGTGATTCAAGTTCTGGACGATTCCACTGATCTTCTCATCAAGGTACAATACATGATTGAGTAATCTTTTTCTCTGTCGTTTCATCCATTAATCCATACAAGGGCTGTTCCATTGTGGTGTACTTTGCAGCTGTAGATTTATAGAAATTATACATTTTCATGTAATGACACACATTCATGCACCTATATTATATTATTATAAGAATTTTTGGAGGGTTCTATGCAAAAGTTGGACCACATTAACTTAACTCAATCGAAAGGAGGCCAAAGGTGAAGGCTTGAATTTCATATATTTTGAGACAGAATTTTATACATTTTCATGAAATCATGTATAAATTTGAAATGCTGTACAGTAGATGATTAGTTGTCATAAATTGGTCCGTTAAACGTAAAGCACAGCCGTTGTATAGGACAAGGTTTAAACTGAATTAAACGTTGTAGGATATAGTAGAGAAAGAATGCATAAGGTGGGCAAGTAAAGGCATCAATATCCGTTACCAAATTAGAGAGACAAGGGGAGGTTACAAAGCCGGAGCTCTTAAAGAAGGCCTGAAACACGATTACGTCAAAGAATGCGACTACGTCGTCATTTTCGACGCGGATTTCCGACCGGAGCCCGACTTTCTCCGGCGGTCAGTTCCTTTCCTGATTCACAATCCTGATATTGCCCTTGTTCAAGGCCGTTGGAGGTTCGGTAAGCATCAAATCTAAGTCGTACGTTTGTGAGTAAAACAAAATTTAAAATACACTTTCTCTTGTTGTTTAGCTTGGTAAATCTTTTTCTGCTAAAGTGTGACATTCAAGATGCTTTTCCTTCAATTACTACAGCATGCAAGAGTGTCGGTGGTGGAAACATGCATGAATATAGTGTGTCGGTGGACTTATTATGAGCATGCCTTAAAATTTTGTTTACTATTTCAACTTCTAGATATTAAAGTTGTTATTTAGATTTTGACAAAAACTTACGTGAGACGGTCTCACATGTCGTATTTTGTGAGACAGATCTCTTATTTGGATCATACATGAAAAAGTATTACTTTTTATGCTAAGATTATTACTTTCTATTGTGAATATCGGTAAAGTTGACCCGTCTCATAGATAAAGATTCGTGACGTGTCACAAAAGAGTTACTCTTAGAATTTAACTCTTAATATTAGTTACTTACATTATTTATTTATTTATTTATTATTGAAATCCATTCGTATTTAGAAATTTTGAAGTAGTATCAAATTATTCAAAAGCTCAAAAGGACAAAATCTAATTGTTTTGAATTTGCGTGGGCTGCTGCTTTTTAATGATATTCTGTCCGATATCTAAGCAGCAAGTGTGATCTATTTAGACCCTCTTCCTTGACTGACGGAGTGGGGGGCCGTTAGCGCCCTGTATCATCTCATCTGAGACACTTAAGTTTGTCTAATTGGCGCCCTGTATCATCTCATCTGAGACACTTAAGTTTGTCTAATTGGCGCCACACATCACGGCGTCAGGACCCAACTCTTTTCAAATTGGCGGAATATTTATATTTCCCGTATGCTTAATTATGCCAAAAGTCAATATTCTTTAGAAAACATTTTCTCTTGAATTTGTGTACGTGATAAAATGTTAAATCAAAATGCAACTGTAAATCTGTTGTAATATATTCGTAGGTATTAGTCACGGAACTCTTGGACTTATGCCACTGACGTTTCAACAACTAATAGACGGAAAAAAAAAGACGAAATCTCGAGTTCAAGACGTATAATAATAAACATTTATCCCATGATATATTTTTTATAAGAAACCATATATGTAAGTATTTGATCTTATTGTTTTAATGATTATTGGGGAATAAAAGTTAAAGTTGGTCAAAAGGTCAACCACGAGGTGGAGGGCAGGGCTGTAATTCACCGCCCCCTATTTCGGAAACTGTTCTGTGCCGACAATATTTTGTATGACATCTTGGGTTTGTTGACTGTAAAGTCACGTGCTGTCAGAAATCTTGAGTCTCTTTTCTTGCTTATGTTTGGAACGTGGGTCACATTGGCTGATGATACGTTTCTTGAAAAACTGGATTACCTTTTTCCGAAAAATTTGGACCGTAAAACATGAGTTTTTTTTTTACTGGAAATACAGATGTCGTTATTTTTTTGAACGTGGATAAATTTTACAGTGAATGCGAACGAATGCATGCTGACAAGAATGCAGGAGATGTCATTGGACTACCATTTTACAGTCGAGCAAGAAGTGGGATCATCCACTCATGCCTTCTTTGGCTTTAATGGTATGGTAACTCAACAATGATACAATCATGCTTAATTATATATGATTAATTCGATAATGAATTTAATTAGCTTTTGCTCCATTAAAGTTATATATACGTCACAAAACTTGATTAATTTACAAACATAATAATTTTATTTTGAACTATAATTGCAGGAACCGGTGGAATATGGAGGATTGCGGCGATAAACGAGGCAGGAGGGTGGAAAGACAGAACCACAGTGGAAGACATGGATCTTGCTATTCGAGCTGGTCTTAAGGGTTGGAAATTTGTGTACTTGGGAGACCTCCAGGTATTGTATCAACTTAAAATCAAATCTACGTACTCTTGTTGATTTAATAATCTTTTTTATGTATATAATTATTATAGGTTAAAAGTGAGCTTCCGAGTACTTTTAAAGCTTTTCGATTCCAGCAGCATAGATGGTCTTGTGGTCCGGCAAATTTATTTAGAAAAATGGTGCTAGATATTGTGTGGAACAAGGTAATTTATTTTGCAATAATCTTTACTTAAATCGACATTTTGTGTAAGATAACTGGACAAGAACTCACCCTTTTGTTTTGTGCTAATCTTTTGCAGAAAGTTTCGTTGTACAAGAAGTTTTATGTGATCTATAGCTTCTTCTTTGTCCGAAAGATCATCGCTCACTTCTTCACTTTCTTCTTCTATTGCGTGGTTTTGCCATTGTCAATTCTAATCCCAGAAGTCGAGGTCCCGAAATGGGGAGCTATTTACATTCCATGCATCATAACAGCCCTTAACTCAGTCGGAACCCCAAGGTATACACATCTATATGTACAGCAAAAATACTATTTGCTAATGGTTTCAACACAAACTGGAGCTTCTCTTTAATTTCCTGTGTGTATGCTATGATCTCACATTGACACCGCAAGAAATTGTGAAGTGGTTAAGAAGTTTCTGAGGCTTGTTTTTTTGAGATTAACCCTCTTCACTTGTATTTATGGTCTCATCGTGAATTTATCTAAAGTGCTATGATGCTAATGTCCGCATGACTTATTCATCAGACTTGGGTGATTTTCAGGTCATTCCATTTGTTGTTCTATTGGGTTCTTTTTGAGAATGTGATGTCGTTTCACCGGACCAAGGCCACGTTCATCGGGTTGTTGGAAGCAAAGCGAGTTAACGAATGGGTAGTCACTGAAAAACTTGGTGATGCACTTAAGAACAAATCCAATAGTAAACAAGCTGCACCTAAGAAACAGCTGTTAAAATTCCTCGGAGACAGGTAAAACATCTCGAAACTTCAGATTAGATTGTTGTAACTTCTGTGCCTCTACACCTCCCCTGCTAATCGAATCCTACTTGCTTAAATATGTTCGTCTCTTCTACAGAATACAGATGCACGAACTTGGATTCGCCTTGTTTCTTTTCGTCTGTGGGTGCTACGACTTCTTGTACGGAAAGAACTGCTATTTCATATACTTATTCCTTCAAGTCATCACCTTTACCATTGCGGGATTTGGGTATATTGGCACCATAGTCCCAAGTTCTTGACAGCAGAGCAGTGTCTTCACAATTCAGCTTTCAATTCTACACAAAATATGTATACAAGAGTTGTGCTTTTTTTGGACCAAAAGCCAACCAGGTCCTGTATTCAGGACAAAAACATAAATAGAAAGTGCAAGGTTTTTATTTCAGTCAGATTTCTATTGCTGATCGTGGCCAAAAGAATTGCCAGAAGATGCAGCAAGTTATGCATTCAAGAAAGATTGAAGGAGCATAAAGATAATATATGTAGTGCTTAAATATATATATATATAGTGGTTGTACTTTTCGTGTGAAATTGTGTTTCAGTTTTGTCAACTTATTGCACAAGTGTAAACTTTTCTTTCCTGAGCTTTTAGATGAAATAAGATGGCCATACTTAAAATTGGTCATATTGTAATATTTACTCTCATCTTTTGCTAAGCTCATATATCGTTATCTTTCAAGATGATGGATCAAGTCTACTATATCCCTTTGTTCTTGTTGTAATCCCAAATGCTAGACTTTGAACGTGCAATGAATCGCTTAAACTTGCTTTATACAAGATTTTCTCCAGAGCGATCTCTCCAAGTTCATATATATTGTTAGTTGTGTCACATAGGTTGGATAAAATATCTGAAAGTTGTATATATGGTCTTGGACAATCCTCCCCCTTGAGCTAGCTTTTGGGGTTGAGTTAGGTCCAAGTTCCAATCTTAACATGATATCATAACTCAGGTTCCACCATTATGTGTTGGACTACCATAGTTGGGTCACTTGTTCTGCTATGGTCTTGAACAATCCTCTCTCATTGAGCTAGCTTTTTATTAGATATACTCGCTTAGTTAGTTCATTAGAGTTTCGGTTAATCAGTGAGTTAGTTAGTTAGTTGGTTAAATACATGAACACACATAAAAGGCCCGATCTGTATCAAAGACTGTAAGTTTTGATTCATTTTTCTGATATACAAAATAGTTTCGTGCATCTCGCAATATGGTATCAGAGCTTCCGCGCCGGAAATGTCACTCGCAGCTTCAACTGTCGATTCTTATGCATTAATCGTCTGATCTTGGTGAGTCTATTTTCTCTTCCAGATAGTCAGATTATTCATCTACTTCCAGTGAAAGATCTCCCATGGCGCATGGAAATATGTCTGAATTTCCTCGATTAGGCAGTCACTCTGCCATAGATGATCCAATGAGCCCGTACTTCTTGCATCATTCCGATAATCCGGGCCTCACATTGGTTTCGCAACCTCTGACCGGAGACAATTACGCCTCTTGGAGCAGAGCCATGAGAATTGCATTATCAGTAAAAAACAAGCTGGGATTTGTGGACGGGACAATTGTGAAACCATCAGAGACACATCTCCTTAGTTTCTGGATTAGAAACAACAATATTGTAATATCTTGGATCCTCAATTCCGTCTCCAAAGATATTTCTGCAAGTATTCTCTTCTCCGAATCCGCATCCAACATATGGGATGATCTCAAGGAACGTTTTCAACAAAGTGATGGTCCCAGAATTTTTCAATTGCGACGTGATCTCGTGACCTTGCGCCAAGATCAACTTTCTGTAAGTGTATATTTCACAAAACTCAAAGCTCTATGGGAATAATTCATTTTCGTCCAATGTGTAGCTGTGGTAAATGCATTTGTGAAGGGGTAAAGAAGTTGGACGATCACATTCATATGGAATATGTCATGACTTTTCTTATGGGACTCAATGATTCTTTTGCCCAAATTCGAAGTCAGGTGCTATTAATTGATCCTCTTCCCCCTATCAACTGGGTTTTTTTCTTTGGTTGTTCAAGAAGAAAGGCAACGAACAATAGGCACACATGTCACAAATCCTACTTCTACAGGAGATATGGCATTTGCGCTCAAGAATGATCAACCACAGAAACATGCCCAAGGTCGAGGACCAGTGAGGTTTCCAAAGGAAAGACCATTTTGCACAAAATGCAATATTCATGGCCATACAGTGGATACGTGATATAAGATTCATGGGTATCCTCCAGGATTTAAGCTTCGAAGGACACCCACACCTCGATACACAGCGGCTAATGCAAACCAAGTGTCTGAAACACGTGGTTCCTCAGGACATGTTCCCACCAGTGATGGTCCATCTCCGAGTCTACTTCAAGGATTCAACAATGAGCAGCTACACCAGTTGAGACAACTATTTGATCAGCAGATATCTTCACTTGACAAACGTGTTACTACTCCTATCAATAATTCAGAAACCGCACACACCACAGGTATATGTTTATCCACATATGTTCCTAATGGTTTATCTTCTCCGTCGTGTTGGGTTATTGACTCCGGAGCATCCAGACATATTTGCTCGTATGCATCATTATTTAATTCCCTACACCCTGTCAATGGATCCACCGTTACTCTACCGAATCACACAACCATTGAGGTTAAGTTTTGCGGCAGCATTACACTTAGTGAACATTTAATTCTTGAAGATGTCATGTTTATCCCACACTTCAAGTTCAATCTACTGTCTGTCAGCTCCCTACTTGCCAATACTACGTCTATGATCAGTTTTTATCGAAATTCATTCATTGTCCAGGAGGCGACCACGAGGAAGATGATTGGCAATGGTAGGAAAGTTGAGGGACTCTATGTTCTGGATACAAGCTCGGGTCTTCAAAACAATTCCATCAATCAAGTTTCGGTGGAAACGTGGCACAATCGTCTTGGACATCCGTCTGTTCAAGTACTTCATACCTTAAAAGACCAGTTACAATACAAAGAAGGCCACTTAGATAAGTGTAAATCTTGCCTCATTTGTCCAATAGCTAAGCAACGACGCCTTGCATTTGTATCTCATCATCATATGTCTGATTCCCCTTTTGATCTTGTTCATTGTGATGTCTGGGGACCATACAATGTTGCAACGATTAATAATCAACGATATTTCCTAACCTTGGTAGATGATTGCACTAGATTCACATGGGTATTTTTACTGTCACACAAGTCCGATGCTTCTAGAGTTGTCACTCAATTTTACACTATGGTTCATACTCAATTTCATAAAAAGATCAAGGCATTTCGTACAGATAATGCCAAGGAACTTGCTTTCACAGATTTGTGTGTGGCAAGAGGCATCATCCATCAATTATCATGTGTCCAGACACCACAACAGAATTCTGTGGTTGAGAGAAAACACCAACATCTTCTTAATGTTGCCAGAGCCTTATTCTTTCAATCCCATGCAGCTGCTGAACTTTGGGGTGAGTGTGTGTTGACAGCAACCTATTTGATCAACCGGGTACCATCTCATACAACCCACAACAAGTCTCCTTATGAGTTACTCTATCGCAAGGCATTCGATTATTCCTTGATACGCACCTTTGGCTGTCTAGCATTTGCCTCTACTTTGGCTGCTCACCGTGACAAGTTCTCGCCCAGAGCTCAGGCATGTGTTTTCTTAGGCTATCCTTCCAACATCAAGGGATACAAATTGCTGGACATCAATACCAAAGAAATATTTGTTTCACGGGACGTCACCTTCCATGAAACTGCATTCCCATTCAAAACGATTATGTCCAAGCTTCATATTGATCCCTTTCCTGAGGTGGTTCTCCCACTATCATTGGATACATCGCGTATTGACTCTGTCACTCCAACTTTGGTTGAGCCTCAAACATCAAATGACTCCAACATCACTCTGCCACTGGTTCCAACTTCAACTCCAACAGTGTCTATGCCCCATCGCACATCATCTAGACACTCTCAACCTCCCTCATATCTTCGTGACTATCATTGCAACTTATTGCAATCCAAGACCCAGCTGCGTTCTAAGTTCCCATATCATTTAAGTTCCTATATCTCATATGATTCTTTATCACCTTCATATCGAAACCTCGCACTCAATGTATCTTCAAATTTTGAACCCCAATATTTTCATCAAGCTAAACATCTTCCTCAATGGCAAGCAGCCATGAAAGATGAACTTGATGCCATGGAAGCAAATCACACATGGTCTATAGTTCCCCTACCACCAGGAAAACATGCCATCGGCTGTCGATGGGTGTACAAGATTAAGTATGCGTCCAATGGATCGATTGATAGACATAAAGCACGTCTTGTCGCCAAAGGATACACACAACAAGAAGGTATTGATTTCTTCGAAACCTTTTCTCCCGTGGCCAAGTTAGCTACTGTCAAAGTCTTATTAGCTCTTGCGGCCAGCCACCAATGGAATCTTGCTCAGCTAGACGTCAACAACGCATTCCTCAATGGCGACCTATTGGAGGAAGTTTATATGGATTTACCCCTTGGCTATATCCCTCAAGTTCCAGTTATTACTTCATCGCCCAAACTTGTCTGCAAGCTTCATAAGTCACTCTATGGGCTTCGTCAAGCATCTCGGCAGTGGTACACTAAATTTTCCCGCGCCCTACTTCAATCGGGTTTTACTCAATCACAATCTGATCATACGCTATTCACTAAAGGCGTGGGATCTTCATTCATTGCCCTGCTGGTTTACGTCGATGACATTATTATCGCAGGGCCATCCTCTAATCTTATTCAGGCCCTCAAGACTCATCATCAGGGACAATTTAAGCTCAAGGACTTGGGGTCTCTTAAGTATTTTCTTGGTCTTGAAATTGCCAGATCACAAAGTGGTATTTGTTTCTTACAACGTCAATACACTCTTAAGCTGTTGGAGGATACTGGTTTCTTGGCTGGTAAGCCTACCTCAACGCCAATGGAACCACGCATTCACCTCAACAACACTGATGGAATGCTTTTGACTGATAGTTCCCAATATATTCGCCTCATTGGACGTCTTCTTTATCTCACTTTGTCTCGCCCGGACATCATGTTTGCAGTGCACAAGCTCAGTCAGTTCGTATCTAAGCCTCGCACACCTCATCTATAGGCTATACATCACCTTTTACGTTATCTCAAGGGCACACTAGGACAAGGCATATTTTTCTCGGCCTCATCATCCAATCATTTACGTGCCTTCTCAGATGCGGACTGGGCATCATGTGAGGATACTAGAAAATCTGTTACTGGCTTTTGCATTTTTCTTGGTGATGCATTGATATCTTGGAAAGCCAAGAAACAAGCTACAATTTCACGTTCATCCACAGAAGCTGAATATCGAGCCTTGGCGAGTACAACCAGTGAAATACTTAGGCTCATTCAATTACTTCGTGATTTTACGTCCATACCTCTTCGCTAGCCACATTATTTTGTGATAGTCAATCGGCCATACACATTGCTCATAATCCCGTGTTCCATGAAAGAACCAAACATATAGAAATAGATTGCCACTTTGTTCGAAGTCGCATCCTCGATGGTTCCATCAAATTGCTGCCCATTCGAATCGGCCTCACAACTCGCGGATATGTTCACCAAGCCATTACCATCCTCCACCCTCTCGACATTACTATCCAAGATGTCTATCAAAAACATATATAGTACATCTTGAGGGGGGATATTAGCATATAGTCGCTTAGTTAGTTCATTAGAGCTTCGGTTAATCAGTGAGTTAGTTAGTTAGTTGGTTAAATACATGAACACACATAAAAGGCCCGATCTGTATCAAAGACTGTAAGTTTTGATTCATTTTCTGAATATACAAAATAGTTTCGTGCATCTCGCAATACTTTTGGGATTGAGTTAGAAATCTTAACATATACAACTCTCGGAAATTTTATCTAACCGATGTGGTCAACCAACACTTATAAATTTGTCAAAAGAATATCGGGGAGAAAACATACAATAACAAAAATAATTCTCATATTTTATGAACATGGCGTTAATTTAATGATTTGGTATCCAACCAAAATTAAAGACAAACTTGAATGCTATTAATGTAGTTGCATTATATGAGTACGATAAAACTGGCTCGAGAATGACATTGCATTCTGGTCCATGTTCCCACCTTGAATAGGACATTGCCCCATTTCAAATTCCAAGTAGAAACAATTTTGATTCGAATGTTATCTCTAATTTAAAGTTTGACAAAGAATGGAATGATTAGGATTTAGAACCAAGAAAGAACGTCGGCGTATCGATTTAGCAGATATTGGTGTGGTCATTATTTTAGTTGTATGGCCACTGCAAATGGGTTTCCAAGACTCTTGCTTGTAAAAAAACAAATTCACGTGACATTTGGGGACGAAGTGGGCCGACCCAACTTTAGTTAGTTCAAGTGTCGCCGCCACGGCTGTGCGCTGTCTTAGAGTTAATTCGAATCGGAAACTTGTCCCTCTTACGACACTCCATTATTGACAAGTATTTTATAGCTATTATTAAATATTCGAATGAATAACATTATATATTTATTATCCAATAATAATTATTAAATAAAAGAAATTTCAACTTATTTCGAATCAAATTCTCTCCACACAATTGTATGGGAACATCGAAACCCCGAATGGGACGGAATGCTAGAAAGGTTATGTTGTAAATGATATTCGATTTAATCAGAACAAAAAATGAAAATGAGCATTGCTTGAAGAGGTAATTTATCTTTTAATTTTTGTTCTTTTTTTATAATATTTTACATAAGAGTTTTGTTTTTCTATAATATTGAATTTCTCAAAATTCTAGATTTGATATTTAATATTTTAAAAAAATTGTTTCCTAATAAAATAAATTTTTTACATATTTCAGAATATTTGATGCACAATAGAAGAATGAGATATGCAGAAACAGGGTTAAGACTCGGGACACTTGAAGACAACATTACAAATTGTTGATTGAAAAAGTTGTTTTGTAAACTCGATTTCTTTTCTCGTTATTATTTTGTTCTGAAACATCACACAAGTATGTTCACTTGTGCATAATTATTTTTGTGTTATTTTTAATTAAGTTATTTTTTTGTGTGTTATATTATTCTGTTGTATGTTGTCAGGAAGTATTACATCCGAGACACTACTTATTTTTGATACACACGATCCTTAGTAACAAAAAATTTTCAGTCGAGAAACATGTCATATATGTAAGAAATTGTTTCACGACCGATCCGGAAAACTCTATTGTCAATTTTGTTTATTTCGGTTTTTTACATCCTTCTTTTTTTCCTTTCCTTTTTAAAATTTAAATTGCATATAAAATATTCCTAGTGAATATAAAAATCTCAAGCCCAGGGGTTTGGGAATCTTGAAGAGAGTCGGTCCAATAGCAGCGAAAATAGTACATTCGAGAGGCGATACTAATGCTAAAACATGAATTGCAATATTTAGCCGCGAGAAGATGTCATTGTCTCAAATTATTAACTACACAAGTAATAATATATTTAATTCTAATGTAAAAATTACTCGAAATTAACTGTACAAGTACTTGTCGGATCATATCTATTATATAAGCTTATTGTTAGTATTCTCTCATTGCATTGGTGGTATATTATAATTCTCATCGATTGCATTTTGATTGATGAATTTCATATCAATATATTTCAAATTTATTTTTATAGTTTCAGATAAGTAAGAATATGATCTTCAAATTCATAACTTCCATGTTTATATATATAGTGTTACATGTTAAATATGATGTATTTCAATTTCACTAATAATTAAAACATTTGAAATTTATATTATTTTGTATAACTAACTATGTAAATATGTAAAATATGAATTTAAGATTTAATATATTGTTTCATTTTTAACAATAAAAATATAATCAAAATTCATAAATTTCGAATTCATCTTTCCAAATGTAAACTCAAGTTTCTTATAACCGATTTAGTTTTTGGTTCAATTTCGGAGAACTAAAATTTAGATAATTGGATTTTAATGCTAAAAAAAATTGATGATAGGACTCACCAAATCATGAAATTGAATAAAGTTAAGATGCTAGATTCGGGATCTAAAGAATTTAAATAAGTATCCAGGCCATCAATAATTTAGTTTTTTTTCCATTTTGAAGAAAATAAAAAGCAAACCCAAAAGGATCCATTTCGATATCATTTTTTTCTGGGGGCATAATGGTTACCTCTCGAGAAACACATTGTCTTGAATGAAGATAAATTAAGTACAAGAACACGTAAACAAAAATGAAATACTAATTCATGGCGGATTTTCCCAAAAATGTAATAGGGTAATAGGGTAAAGAAGATTCTTGATTCTAAACATTCAAAAATTTAAGAAAACTTAAACCAAAACATCAATTAGCCAGATTTCTTGTGGTATATGATGCGGTGCAACCGCAGGTGGAACAGAAGAGTACTCTTTGAGAGGGAGGAGCTAAATGCAGAAGAAGTGACAGTTTAGGAAGATGAAGATGGATGGCACTATAGCTTCTTTCATTTGCGAGACATGCGGCCATTCGACTTCTTGTTCTTTCCATTTGGTTTATTGGAAGCTGGACCTTTTCCAGGTTTTTTTGAAGGTAAAGGAATGGCATCATGGGCAGTCTTGTTACCTACACAATATTTACGTAGTACTGTGTTTATCTTTGAGATACACACGGTAGTGTAATTTTTAATAGAGGACAAGTTTAATGGTGTATTTTTTGAACTAATCGCTGTTCGAGACATGCTCAAGTACATGCAATGGCCCTGTTTACAGCAAAAAAAAGGATAAAGATGAAACCTGTTTTGTTAGGAGTGGAAGGTTTAGCTTTCTTGTTTAAAACAGGAGCTTTTTGTGCAGAATCAGCTGGCCTTTTCTTGGTCTGCTGTGCCTTTATAAAGAGAAATTAGCAAATTCTTATCATATCAATCATGGCAGAAATACATGAGCTGGTACCTTCGACGGTTCTTCTTCTTCGCTGGAAAAACTCCCATCCATGTCATCTTCAGAATCCTGAACACCAACTCCCAGAGTAATCAATGGATAGTTTACATAATACTATGTCTTAAAAAGAGAAAATAGACTAATGTGTGATGTCAAAAAAAAAAACAAATAACAAAGCATACTTCTTCAGAGTCGTCATTAAAATCCTCCCGTGCTGATTTCATAAATGCTATCTCATCATCAGGATCAGATTTACTGTCATCCTCATCTTCATCGGAGACAGGTAGCCCTTCTTTCTTGTTTCCAGCTTTGGTGGTGGCAGCAGTTTTAGCATCCTTCACATCCCCGAGATTTTGCTTGATATTCCCTAAAATTTTAAAATGACAAAAAAAATGGAGTCATCATTTCTAGGATAAGTTATTATAGTAAAAGCTGTACAGCCTTCTCTAAAAGGGGAATAACTGAGGGTCAGAGAGAGGATTACCAGTTAGAAGTGCGTCCATTGGTTCATCCTCAAATTCATCCGAGAAATCTTCCTCGTCTAAATACAAAGAACAATTGCATTATAATACATAGCTCGAAAATAGAGAGGCTCGGGAACACTTTAATTTCTAAGTTTTCTTCAAATCCCAGACACTCGTACATGCATGTGATAGTTTGTTGCAGCATACAGTAAAAAATGCACTGGCAAAAACATAAATTGAATAGAGGTAGGATGAACAGAATTAGGGAAAACAATCAAAGCAGGATGAGACACCTTAAAACAGGGTTTGACTGCTTACAGGAAGAATAGCAATAACACAATTTATAAATGGGCCAAAAATATGCACCTGAAACTGGATCATCAGCAATATAACCCATAAAGTACACACTTCCGGTTTTGCAGTCGTGTGATAGCTCAAATTCTCTCTCAAATACCAAGTCAAACATCAATTGAGTTCTTTCTTCAGCTGAAAGAGCTCCCAGAACTAAGCTCTTGGCATCAATCGTCAGACGAAGGGGAACATACTTGGCTCCTTTCACATCCTTCACCTCCCCCAATGCTGCCTGCAAACATATGTCAAATTACCAACACTTACAAGCTTATAACGAAAGGCAACTTTATGTCGAAAGAAACAACTCTCACCTGTGAGATATGTATCAATTTGCCAAACTCAGGTTGCACCTTAAGTGGTTCACCAGGTTTGACTTCAACTCCTAGAATTGCAAGAAGACAACAAATTAGAAAAATCACATCAAAAAAAGGAAAAAAAATTAAAGGAAAAAAATACGTATATAAAAATTAATTGATCAATAACAACATGAATTCGAGATGGGACAGTTAGGAACCTTTTGACGGCCATGTTCAAAACAGGCAATTCACCGTTTCATATTAAAACGTGCTATATGTTGCTTCGAATTCAAATCATAAATCCAGATGATTGGAAAAGCAAACAAAAAGAAAAAAGAAATACCCAAAATTAAGAGAATTATGTACAGGCCGATAGAAGGAACTAAATTTTTAAAAAAAAACATTAATTGACAAAACTCGTAGCTCGGTCGGACCCGAAATATTTCAACCACAAAGAGAGCCATCAACTTGATCAAACAGCTTTAATATTTCAAAGAATACCAAAAAAGCTTCAAAGCAAGGGAATGCATACTTATATTCCATAAAAAAAGGTTAAATACTATATAAAATGACAAATAGTTAACCCAAAATTTAACTTGAAACTGCAATTCGAAAGGGGAAACACAATCAACATAACAATGACTGAACATAATACAATTTAACGCAAGTTCATTCAAATCAAACAACCAGGAGCTTACCCCAAAACTCCATTGAACCAAGGCAGAAAAAGCAAGGAAGCTTGCAGAGAGGGGGAGGAAGGAAAAGTTTTCGAGTTCGAAAGAGAAGAGGCGGAGCAAGGGTACGAGGGTTTAAGTAGGGTTTTATAAACAAACGATGCAAGGGTTACGGCAAAACAATTTGCCTTTTGCCCCCTAAGATATATTTGTGTTTAGGCTGTGTTTTAAATATGGATGGGCTTTTTAATTGGGCTTGTTTAAATATAATAATTTCAATTTGCAAAATGACCCCTTGTAAATTTTTACAATTTTTATATTATATCTATTGAGATTTAAATCGACTTAATTCTAAAAAAAAAATTTACAATCATGCAACGCGTACGTCAATGTATTAGGAAGAAAACGACGTGGTACAAAATTGAATAAGTATTGGATTAATTAAAATGACAAAATTGTAGATTGTGAAACTTGCAATAAATAAATATAATGCTATGGTAAAAAAATCATATCACATCTCTAATCATATTTTATAACTATTTCGAAATACTATAAGATATATGCAGATTAAGTTATCTTATATAATAAACTTCCATATTCACTAAAGTCTAAAACTCTAATAAAATACTCATGATCCTCGTTATGGTACATATATATTATTTTATCTCAACTCACGTGACCATCAGAGTGACTTCGCCTTCAAGCAAATCATCATTTATATTATATATACATGAATATTTTTTGGGTGGTTCGATTCTGTTTTATCGAAGAAATTGATTTGTGACTATCGATTCAAAATATTTTAATGGATACAAATTTTCTATACATCAAAATAGCTCTGAGTAATTTACTATTACAAAGGTTATCAGATCTTAAACTGACGTGTTTTTTATTGCACTTAAAAAATTAATTTATATCATCATCATCAAATTATTAAATTTTAACTTGTTTTGGTGTTATGGTCAATTTTTTAAAATATCAACCACAGCCCTTTAAAATTATAAAAGTACTCTATCTTCACTTAAAGGAAAATATGATAAAAATTTATTTTAGTGAATATGTGAATTCTCTTATCATTATCATATTTATTTTTCAAAATTATTAAAACTACTAAAATATTTTATTTAATTTTTATATAAATTTTGAATTTTGAAACGACCTGACTATCTTTTGTTTAATGATAGGTCAGAAAGTACGAATGACATAAAAATGTGAAATTCTAATTATTTTAGTTTGGATATAAAATTTACATTTTCTTCGAAAATAATGCGCACAATCCTAACAAAAGTTATGGTTGACGTTTGACGGTCGTTGTTTGCATTAATCCACCCTAACCAGCGGGTTTCTTTGTTCCACGAGGGAAATTGTTGGCGCGACACAAATTCTATTATTGATTACAAATTTCCATGACCAAGATTACAGCCTTGATTTTTCTGGAAGATTTTCAAATTTTTTAATCAATCAAAAAGTTTTTACAATCTTTTGAATTTAAAAACTTATCCAGATTCTTGAAAACAGAGGTAGTCCTGAATTCTGATCGGTCAGAGCGAAAAATTCATGAAATTGAGCCTAGGCAACCTCTTGTTGCTACCCTTTTCAGCTTCCTTTGAACATCTTGTATTCGACGCTTGACGCCGTGCCACCACTTTCCGCCTCGGCGGACGCCGTGGCCTTTGGGCAGAGAAAGAAGTTTCTTGACCCCAACTCCGATAGCTTAACGTCACGGTCCAAACCTGCAGTTCCGATTTAAAAAAAAACACAGTTAGCTACTTGAATTTGATTGATATTTTTATGGCACATGGAGTTATCTATCAATTACATGTGAAGTTATATGCCGAGACACAATGTACGAAATTCAAATGAACAAAAAACATACTTTCCAAGCTAAACTGGGAGTAATGGAGGTCAAAGCTTGGAGCAACTGTTGAAAGAACAGGCCGGCGTGCCTCCTTGGCGTACTGGAGCAGCGTCGCCGCAATCAAATCCTCCACTGTCGCCTCCGGCGGGATCAACACTTGAACAGGGCCAAGACTCCTCTGTACGGTGATGTTCAGCAGCAACTTGGTCAGCTTCAGCGGCCTCACCATGGCCACCGCTTCATCCGGAGTGTTCCCACCTCTTCTCCTGCCTGCCATCAAGTCCGGCACCGTCCGCGGCCTCGGAAGAATTTCCGCCTCTTCCCCATACCGTCTGCCGTTAAACGACGATGACTTCTCCGACAACCTCCCCCTCTTGTTCTTCTCATGACCTCCATACCGTTGATTAATCTTAGACGACGGCATATGAAATTATATTGCTTGCCCTTTGTCTATAATTGTAGTTAATATATAAATATATATCCTGTGTATGCTTTATAATTATGGGTGGGAATTGCTAGTTGAAAACGGTTCACCTCAGGCGGCGGTAGCGGAAGAAGAGGAGGCGGGGGAAGCCAAGAGCTCGAGGATTCCGGGGCTCGGCGGCGGACATAACCCTACGCCAGGATTGTAATAATTAGGAATGAAGCAAAGGGTTGAGTAAGTAACGAATGTTAGCTAGAAAAGTAAGATAATTGGTTCTTGGGGAAAGGGGGGCTTATATATACATATATGTATATACAGTAAGAAAATGGGAAGAAATTTTATTTTTGAATGAAATATTATCACTAAACGATTCGCAAATATATGTATATACAGTAAGAAAATGGGAAGAGATTTTATTTTTGAATTAAATATTATAATTAAACGATTCGCAGATATCTGTTTATAATTGAGAGAAAATTTTGATTGGTGAAGAAGAGGAGGAAATGCAATTTGGTTATTATTGTTTGATTTATTTTTTATTATTATTTTGATGATGAAACTGGTTATGATTATCATTTGATGTACATTGGATAAATTTTCGAGTTAAATCAATAGTCAACAAACTAGGTTAGGCTGATAAATTACATTGGTTGACAGACCTGTTTGATAAAGTGTTGGTACGAGAAACCAAACTTATTAATAAATCGATCATTTATTTCATAACTCGTACATTTCTTTAAGGGGTTGGGTTATTTTGGTTGCTTGCAATTTCGAATATATCATTTTGATTAACTCAATTTGAATGCACCATTGACTTATTTGATTAATTAAACAGAACTTATTAAATCAATGGTTAATAATGCATCAAGTCCAGGACTTATCCGTTACCTATTCTATATTTCTATTTGGAGTAGGTATCTTCTGAGACGGTCTCATTATTCTTTATCTGTGAGACGGATCAACCATACTGATATTCACCATAAAAAGTAATAATCTTAGCATAAAAAGTAATACTTTTTCATGGATGGATGACCCAAATAAGAGACTCGATAACAAAATACGACCCGTGAGACTGTCTCACACTAAGTTTTTATCTTCTATTTGAATATTCTAGTAGACAATTAATATTTATTTTATTTTAGATATAGAAAATTAAATTGTTTTTAAGATATTGTAATAAATAATTGAGTTAATTGTGATAAATATGTCAATATTATCTTAAGCGTCAGTGAAGAGTGTGAAGTTAATTATTATAGATGTCCATAAGTAAATTAATTATGTTGATAGAAAATTAAAATAGTTCAACCTTATAATAATCCATTTTAATTTTAAAGAGGTATTGGGAAAAAAATTAATTTAAGACGAATGTATGTGATAGGCTCATAATAGTTAGTATTTTTATTTTTATATTTCTCATTATTCCAACCTTCCGATATGTTTAATTGATACATTTTTGTGTAATTTTATTGTAGGAGGAACTTTCGCGGTCTTGGAGAAAATTTGAGTTAAAAAAGTGATGTTTATCACATTTGAAGTTTCAAGATAGAGTTTGAAAGTGAATGACCAAACCAGAAGAAGTCCTGGAATAAGGCGTGGTCACGCCTTATGACGATACTTCAGCTGCCAGAAAATTGCAAGAAGGAAAAATCTAAATAAAATATTATCTATTATTTTATATTTTATGATTAGGGTTAATTAAGAGGTTAGTGGGCTTTTTAGCAAAAAAAAAAAAAGATTTAGACCCAAATGAGCACACTATTCACGTAACAAAAGGGAGGAGGCGGCAGGAAGAATTTTTCTCCAATTTTCATTCCAACATCTCACGAGAAGGGAAGAAGAGAAAGGACGCAGAAATTTTCTCTCCAACTCTCTCTCTATTTGGCTAAGTTTTATTTCTGATTTAAGAGATATTTTTACTGTTTAATTTATCACTGTGAGGCATTTGTTCTTATAGTTAATATTCTTTTTATTCCAAGTATTTGTTGATTTATGATTTAATCAGATGAATATTGTATATCGTTTAATCTGACAATTTAATTCGATGTATGATTTTCTACTGCTAACCATAAATTCATTGATCCGTAATTGTCATGAATGATTGGTACATGAGTAGCATAGATTAGATGTATTGTGTTATCATAATATATTTAATCTAAATAAATCGACGGAACTAAATCTTCCAATTGCAGCTATCTCGGTTGTTAGATTTTAGAATTAACTGTTTTCACGAAACGAAAATGCTATTTTTAATTAATATGGAACGCTATCGTACCCAGTTAGTTATTGATAAGTTTTGACGGGATGCTGGGTTCAGTCAATTAATTTAGGAAAACACAAGAATTTTAGCGGCTATCCCTATAATTCTAAGGTTAATTGCTTGGAACAACTTGAATAAATTATTTGTTTGCCGATGACCAGTGATATAATTAAATAGTAGAATCCCCTTGAATCAGATCCTGTCTCATATTAAATTCTTTACTTTATTCTAGTTGATTAATTATCATTTAAATTTATTGTTTTTCCGTTTTTGAAATATTTTAGTTTAGCATTTTATTTAAATTAATATCCCAAAATTCCCCCCTTTTTATTTGCATTTTTACTCGAAAGAAATAATCTTCGTTCCCAGTGGATTCGACCATACTCACCATTACACTCGTTTTTATTTAAAAGAGTAGGAATTAATTTGGTGGTCAACGACAGCACACCAAATTTTGGCGCCGTTGCCGGGGAACGGTGCAAGGTTATTTATTTTCGAGTTTTTTTTATTTTTTTTTTGTGTGTCTCATTCTTCTTGTACAGGTGATTCATCAAGAAAAGAAGAATTTGAGAATTTTTTGTTGTGAAATACTTCGAGATGTTTCATCGACAAGTATTCACAAGTTTCGCCCAACAAAACGGAGAGCCATTTTATGCAGCATGGGAGAGATTCAATAATTTAGTAATTAAATTCAGGAATCATGATTTTTCTAACTATGTTCTTATTCGACTTTTTCTTAAAGGTTTGGATACAGTTTCACGAAGATGGGTATTTAATGGAGCACTAACAACTGGTAGTCCACTACTTTGTCGATGTGAAGACAGTGTGATATATTTGCTAAATGATATGGCCGACTTTGACTACCATCAGTATTGGGATCCTTCGCTGCATAGTTGGAGCCACCAATACACTCCAGAAATTAGCCAATCTAATTTTACAGACCAACCTTTCGAGCATCAAGAAGGTGAGGGATATAGTCTTGAAATAATCATAGGTCGATTGAATGACATGGTAAACAAGCGCGTGGCATTGAATGAGGAAACTGTTGAGCCTCAGTCTGAAGAAGTTTTGGAAGAAATATCACACGAAGACGAGGCACCAATGAAGTTGAGAGATGAACAAGCTCCTGAGACTATCGATTTGAGCTCGTCGATAATATTATCATACATAAATCTAGGAGATCCTTGTCTTTCTCCATTGCCGATTTCAACAGATTTTGTTCTTCAAGAGCCAACGATGATACTCTCATCTCATGCCTATTATTCAAAGTCACGTTTTGTTGAGGAGACGAGCTTACATTGCATACATCAAGCCAAACTTGAGGGCACATGGAACCAAGACCCATATATGGTGTCATATGACACGTACTTTGGGCGGCAACCACTCTTTGAATGAGTGCTTTTGAGGGTCAAGCCGACGACTAAAAATCAAGCGCTTTTGGGAGGCAACCCATTTTTTTTTCTCCTTATTACTTTTAATTTCTTTTATTTTTATTTTTTTCACATAGTACAATTTTTATTACCTTTGTGCAGAAGATGTCTTCTAACAAGGCGTGACCACGCCTTATAAGAATAACACTTCTGCACAAAAACAAAAAACAAAAAACAAAAAAAAAACCAAAAAAAAAAAAAACAAAAATTCTTGTAGAGGTTTTCGCACAAGGCGTGGCCACGCCTTGTTGAAACACCTCTACTGATTTTAAAAAAAAAAAAAAAATTTCCAGTAGAGGTTTTCACATAAGGCGTGGCCACGCCTTATTCAAATACCTCTACTGTTGGGAGATTCTTTTTTTTCCTTTTCCTAAAAAAATAAAATAAAAAAAATTTAATAAAAAAAAATTTTAACATGCTTTTTTTTTCCTCTCTCTCACAGCAGCGTCCACCACAGCAATAGGACACCTTGCTCAATGATGCCCAACAATTTTCAGGGGAGTTCTCTAACTTCCCTTGCTTGCTTTTACTGTCTATGTTGTGCATATAATTTTGTGTCATTGAGGACATTGCCACATTTAGGTGTGGGAGGGTATATTGCCTTATTTCTCGTTTTAATTTCTTTTTTCTTCTCATTTTTTGCATAAAAGTAAAAAATAAATAGTGACGTTGTTAGTTCCAAGCACCTAATTCATTTGTTATCTCTTTATTCTGAACCCTGATTGCCTCCGATGCGAATAAAAAAAATGATGTTTTCTTCGCGTGCAAATTTTTTTGCATTCTCAATTTTGGATTATGAATAAGTTGCTCTTGATGATTGTTAGAGAGGACAAGTGTGTGGGATTTAACACAATTGCTATATTTTTTTCTTTGGTGAGCTTTGAGCCTATGAGAAATCATGATATCATGCTCCATTTTCTTTGATTATGTGTTGTCATTGCATTGTTAATTTTTCTAGAACCTGCATTGTTATACATGTATTTGTCAACACTTTGTGATGGATTAGGTGTATAGACAAAATGATAAGGGCATTAGGTTCGAACCATTTTCTTTCGCATCATCTGAGCCATTATTTTAGCCTACCCTGATTCATAGACCCTTAGTGAACCAAGTTTTAGCCTCGGCCTTTTTCTTTGAATGAAAATAACCACACTACAAGTTGTGATAAATCCTTTTTGTTGGTTATCCCCCTTTTTGAACCTTGAATTGGAAAATCATGTAAACTTTTCACACATAGCATCACTCAATCCAAAATAGTGTGAATTGCCGGAATTTAGTCAATCTCGAATCCTTATAGTAACCGTCTACCAAAAAAAAAAACAAAAAAAAAACAAAAAAAAAAGAATGAGAAAGAAGATAAGTAGACGAAGTGAAAAAGAAAAAAAGAGCAAACAAAAAAAAAAAAAAAGAGGGCTGTTGATGTTATAATGAGGTTGAAAATGTTATTATTTGGATGCAATTGTTTTTGTGAAAAGTGCATATGATTTCTCCAATTTCATAGCTCATTGTTTCCTTTTCT
The DNA here is from genome assembly GCF_025594145.1 of Primulina tabacum. Classification (NCBI taxonomy): domain Eukaryota; kingdom Viridiplantae; phylum Streptophyta; class Magnoliopsida; order Lamiales; family Gesneriaceae; genus Primulina; species Primulina tabacum. The sequence continues at coordinate 7,850,504 of NC_134557.1, forward strand.
CCTACCTTACCCCTAGCCACATTACAACCCATTTATAGCCCTTTTTGTTTGTGTATTTTAATTCATTCATTTAGTGGAAGGATGTGATATATTTGCAAGCCTATGGTAAAAATTTTCAATGCATTTGACATGAGAGTTTGTTGATATATATCCTATACACTAATGAGCGTAATGAGCGAATCTTGTGAGGAGTTGTTAAATCCCATGCATTTTAATTTCTACACATTCTGATTGCATTGATTGTTCATGATGTTATTTTGTGAGATGCTATGAAATTAAAATGTCTTGTTGCATGAAAAAATGTTTTGCATAAGTAGAGGAAGCGGAAGGAGGACGAAAAATTGAGATAATGAGTTGATCTATTTTATGCTTGAGGACAAGCATCGTTTAGATGTGGGAGATTTTGATAGGCTCATAATAGTTAGTATTTTTATTTTTATATTTCCCATTATTCCAACCTCCGATATGTTTAATTGATACATTTTTGTGCAATTTTATTGTAGGAGGAACTTTCGCGGTCTTGGAGAAAATTTGAGTTAAAAAAGTGATGTTTATCACATTTGAAGTTTCCAAGATAGAGTTTGAAAGTGAATGACCAAACCAGAAGAAGTCCTGGAATAAGGCGTGGTCACGCCTTATGACGATACTTCAGCTTCCAGAAAATTGCAAGAAGGAAAAATCTAAATAAAATACTATCTATTATTTTATATTTTATGATTAGGGCTAATTAACAGGTTAGTGGGCTTTTCAGCAAAAAAAAAAGATTTAGACCCAAATGAGCACACTATTCACGTAACAAAAGGGAGGAGGCGGCAGGAAGAATTTTTCTCCAATTTTCATTCCAACATCTCACGAGAAGGGAAGAAGAAAAAGGGCGCAGAAATTTTCTCTTCAACTCTCTCCCTATTTGGCTAAGTTTTATTTCTGATTTAAGAGATATTTTTACTGTTTAATTTATCACTTGGAGGCATTTGTTCTTATAGTTAAGATTCTTTTTATTCCAAGTATTTGTTGATTTATGATTTAATAATATGAATATTGTATATCGTTTAATCTGACAATTTAATTCGATGTATGATTTTTTACTGCTAACCATAAATTCATTGATCCGTAATTGTCATGAATGATTGGTACATGAGTAGCATAGATTAGATGTATTGTGCTACCATAATATATTTAATCTAAATAAATCGACGGAACTAAATCTTCCAATTGCAGCTATCTCGGTTGTTAGATTTTAGAATTAACTGTTTTCACGAAACGAAAATGCTATTTTTAATTAATATGGAACGCTATCGTGCCCAGTTAGTTATTGATAAGTTTTGACGTGATGCTGAGTTCAGTCAATTAATTTAGGAAAAACACAAGAATTTTAGCGGCTATCCCTATAATTCTAAGGTTAATTGCTTGGAACAACTTGAATAAATTATTTGTTTGCCGATGATCAGTGATATAATTAAATAGTAGAATCCCCTTGAATCAGATCTGTCTCATATTAAATTCTTTACATTATTCTAGTTGATTAATTGTCATTCAAATTTATTGTTTTTCCGTTCTTGAAATATTTTAGTTTAGCATTTTATTTAAATTAATATCCCAAAATTCCCCCCTTTTTATTTGCATTTTTACTCGAAAGAAATAATCTCCCGTTCCCAAGGGATTCGACCCTACTCACCATTACACTCGTTTTTATTTAAAAGAATAGGAATTAATTTGGTGGTCAACGACAGCACACCAGTATGTTAGGTTTTGTGTTCGGTAAAAAATTAGATCTAATATACGAATCAAATCGTGCAATTATTTGTACGACGATTAGCATTATAATACCCATGTATTATTGAAGTTTTCAAATATTTTTATACAATAATATAGCTAGTAATATGGAGTGGTATTTCTGAAATAATTAAATTTTGGATTAAAAGTAGCTACTATATTTAGAAATATGACATTGTTATTTTAGAAAAAGAAAAAAAAAACATATATGTATTTTCATTTTAGTCATTTTTTAAACACCAAATTAATGCGCAATGTCATTAATAACTGAAACTCAATAATACTCTGTATTTTTTTTTTTTACATATTTTTAATTATAAATGCCACTGAATGATTGACCAGTAAAAAAAAATTTGCCTTCGAATTTTTTTTTATTTTTCCAAAAAAATAAAAGGGTAAAACGATTTAAATGATGTTCGAAAACGAACAAAAATTGAATAGAAGTCTTGAATATTTATGTGTCTTTTTATCTTTTTTACCATATGTAGCTTGCTCTTTGTAAATATTATACAGGTAGATAGTTTATCTGTTACTATATTATTAACCTCGAAATGCTTAGGATAACTAATGTTGGAACCTGCTCTTCTCAAATTAATGATTTCTACAAATTTTAGAAGGGAAGTCAATAACTAATCTCAGTAAATTCTCAAAATATTTTTACTTGGGTTAGCAACACTGAAATATAATTCTTATTGGTTTGATATCAATAAGTCAGCAGTTGGAGACTGCACGGAAAGAAGCTCGTCGACAGATATTGAACACAAAATGGCTCAAGTGTATGAACAGTTGTGATATCAAGTATGAATCCAAACCAGAGTAAATGAAAAGAAAATGACACAAGTTTGTTTTTCGGAGCCTTTAATATTCTTAAGTCACTCTTTCTGTAACGACCATGGGCTATCCCGATCTTGGGCTCCCTCGGGGGCCTTTTCCCGTCTTGGGTTCCCACTGGGGCCTTTTTTCTCACGGGCTTTCCCATGCGTAATTACTCATAGGACTCTCCACACCAGGATGGTGGAGTGATACCTCCTCAAGTCTCGAATCCATGACCTCCTGACATAAGTATATAGTTCAAAGAGACTTGGTACCAATTGAGCTACAGTGGGAACCCAAGACGGGAAAAGGCCCCCGAGGGAGCCCAAGATCGGGATAGCCCATGGTCGTTACACTTTCTTTCTTACGAAAATATTTTATTAAAAGACTTTGAAAATTACAACACCTTGAAATTGCCCATTTCAACATGTCTTACCAAACTGCTAAGCTAAAACTTTTTGTATTTCACCCAATTAATAAAAATGAGTATTAAAACTTCTTAATCTCAATTACAAAGATTTCTCAAAAGAAATTATAAGAATCAAGTAACAAAATATCAGTGTGTGTTTGTTATGATCATTTGAGCTCTTAAAAAATGCTTTGAACTCAAAGATCATTTTCTTAGACATACAAAAATATTGAAGCAAGAAGGAGAGCTCTTAAGCATGTTTGACTGATCTATCGTCATTTAGAATATAAAAATTCGTTACAAATACATAAATCGTTGTGCCATGTTATTGTCCTTTCTGACAGATAATACACTTCGGGTAGTGCACATGGACTCTGACATTCAACGGGATGAAAAACTGTTAAGCAAGATCTTATCAAATCATCAACCGACCTTTGCTATTCAGAAATGATTAGAAGATATTCAGGGAATGTCTTTTGTCTAGACTAACTGATCTACCAAGGTATATTGTTCTATCAGTTGTCTTTTGATCAACTCGGCTTCTGTTAGCGACATTTTATATCACTTGACTTCTATTATTATCTTTTACTATTGATTAATCCACTAACAGTTTCACTTAGACAATCTGTAGGGTTTGGTTAACAGTTTTGTTTCGAAAACATATCTACAATTGAACAATCAATTTTCTTCTTGATTTCAGTTCGGCTAGACTCTATAATTATTCATTAGATCAACGACTTTATTAAATTATCAAAACATAAAATATTCCAACATTTCAATTTTTTTTATTAAAAGATATCATAAAAACTTATTTTAATAATTTTATACAACATGTACAACAATCATATCCTAAAAAAATGTTGATTTATTTTCTAAAATAATTATATTACGCATAACATAGAAATTTTTATTAAAAAATATAATTTTTTATTTTTTTATTTTTATTATTATCTTGAGTTTTTTCACACAATTTTTGTAATATATAATTATCACGAACGAGAGGTACTGGTTACTATTAAATTTAATGGACTATACAATATAACAAATCTGATATATATATATATATATATATATATATATATATATATTGATACACCATGGATGAGCCCATTATCCCTGGCCCATCCCTAGCCCAAATGGAAGACAGGCCCGTCAAGGGCCCATGTATTCTCTTATAAATACCAGGTTTGAGCGTATGATATTGGATTCACTATATTGTTTTCAGCAGCACCCTTAGCTGCTCCCCCTATATATCCTCAGTCACTGACTTGAGCGTCGGAGGGGCTACGCCAGGACACCCTCCTGGCCCCCTTTAACGGTCTTTTTCGTGATTTCAGGCTCAGGACAATTTCAAAACCCTGCGTCTGCACTAGTGACACTTGCTAGGAGCGGACCCTAAATTTCCCGTGAGTATCACTTGGCGCCGTCTGTGGGAAAACTTGAGTTGAGACGTAGAGATGGTAGGCAGGAAAGGAAGTAGAAGAGCTACCTCAGCATCATCGCGTCCTCAAGGGGGACCCGAACAGTCTCATGTTGAGACAAGACAGGAACAACCGCGTCTCGAGACGAGACAGGAACAACCTCGTCTAGAGACAAGAACCGAGCAGCCCCTTCAGGATACAAGGGTCGAGCAAACCCATCCCAATGAGAATGTTGGGAACTTGACTTTGGAACAGTTGGGCCAATTTATCACCCGGACAGTGGATGAGGCAATGAAGAGGAATAAAGAGTCTATGTTTGTAGAAGAGCAAGCCGCTCGCCAGGAGCAAGAGGAGAATGTGGAGGGCAGTCAGAGTAGGGGGGAGGAGACGCGACCCCTCCCAAGTGAGGAGAATCCGGAGATAGAGGAGATGTGGAAAGTAATACAGATGTTGAGGCAGCAGTTGGGGAGCAGAGCGCCGACACCCAAGAGAGGAAGTCCTTTTTCACTAACCATTTTAGAAGAAGGGCTTCCTCCAAATTTTTGACAGTCGAATGTGGGAGAGTACGATGGACATACTGACCCCGAGGAACACTTGGGGAGGTTTGAGAATGCGTCTCTGTTGCACCAATATTCGGATGGAGTCAGGTGCAGGGTGTTTCTGGGGACGTTGGTGAGGTCAGCCCAGCAGTGGTTTAACACTTTGCAGCCCAGCTCTATACGTTCTTTTCAGGACTTCTCAGTTGCCTTCTTGCACCGATTTGCTAGCAGCAAGAGGCACCAGAAAAATTATTTGAGCCTGTTCGTGATGAAACAGCAAGAGAATGAAACTTTGCGAGAATTTGTCCAGCGTTTCAACAGTGCAGCGCTGGAAATACCAGCGGCTACCCCTGACATCATGATAAGTGCCTTCACACAAGGACTGAGGGGAGGGGAGTTTTTCAAGTCGCTGGTCAAGAAGCCTCCATTGAGCTATGATGATCTGTTGGCTCGAGCTGAGAAATATGTAAACTTGGAAGATGCCCAACGGTACAGAAGGATGGAGAAATGGCCCGGAGGAAGTAGAGTTGAGGGAGCGGAGAAAGGAGGAAGGAAGAGGGGTGCGGGAGAAAGAGAGGAAGACAGAACTAGTAGTAGAAGACAATTCTCATCCCATGTTCCCCTGGATAGGAGTCGGGACGAGGTGATGGAGGTGAGAGAGCCCGCGGGGAGGTGGGAGAAGTCGCGAAGGGTTGGGTGCAGTGCTAGATTGCCTTCACGGGATAGACGAGAAGGATCCTCATTCAGGAGTCGACAAAGGTCTCGCTCGCCCCCTAGGCGTGGTCAAGGCCCTCCATGGATAAATCAGATGATCGGGGAGCAGAGAGGGGAAGGTCGATGTCAAGATGTCTCTCAGGAGCTCGTCGAACCGAGGAGGGGAATGAATGAGGATAACCACCCTACGAGAGGAATGATTCATATGATCTCAGGGGGTGCTACTGATGGAGACTCTGGGCGAGCTCGGAAGGCACATGGGAGAAGGTTGAAGAACTTTGAGATATTTAGGGGTGCAGACTTACCACAAGACCCCGTCATCAGCTTTGGGCTGGAAGACCTCCGAGGCGTTGTGACTTCCTACTAAGGCATCGCCTAGTAGAGGAGCAGCGTGTAGAAGAAAATTTTTATTTTCCTGCTAAGATATCATCTAGCAGAGGAGTTAGAGGGTGGGGGCGTTGAATTTTCATTCTCCTGCTAAGGTGTCACCTAGCAGAGGAGTTAGAGAGTAGGGGCGTTGAATTTTCATTCTCCTGCTAAGGTATCACCTAGCAAAGGAGTTAGAGGGTGGAGGAGTTAGAGGGTGGAGACGTTGAATCTTTATTTTCCTGCTAAGGCTCGGCTTAGCAGAGGAGTTAGAGTGTGGAGGTGTTGAATTTTTATTTTCCTGCTAAGGCCCGGCTTAGCAGAGGAGTTAGAGTGTGGAGGTGTTGAATTTTTATTTTCCTGCTAAGGCCCGGCTTAGCAGAGGAGTTAGAGTGTGGAGGTGTTGAATTTTTATTTTCCTGCTAAGGCCCGGCTTAGCAGAGGAGTTAGATGATGAAGGTGGTGAATTTTTATTTTCCTGCTAAGGCATTGCCTAGCAGAGGAGTTAGAGTGTGAAGGTGTTGAATTTTTATTTTCCTGCTAAGGCCCGGCTTAGCAGAGGAGTTAGAGTGTGGAGATGTTGAATTTTTATTTTCCTGCTAAGGCCTGGCTTAGCAGAGGAGTTAGAGGGTGGAGGTGTTGATTTTATTTTCCAGCTAAGGCCCGGCTTAGCAGAGGAGTTATGAGATGATGAGGTGAGAGTTTGATTTTTCCTGCTAAGGCCCGGCTTAGCAGAGGAGTTAGAGGGTGGAGGTGTTGATTTTATTTTTCTGCTGAGGCATCGCCTAGCAGAGGAGTTAGAGGGTGGGTGCGTTGAATTTTATTTTCCTGCTAAGGCATCGCCTAGCAGAGGAGTTAGAGGGTGGAGGTGTTGAATTTTATTTTCATGCTATGGCGTCACCTAGCAGAGGAGTTAGAGGGTGGAGGTGTTGAATTTTATTTTCCTGCTATGAACTATGTTAGCAGAGGATTCAAGGGCGCGGGGAAGTGGAAACTATTTCCCTTCAAAAGCTTAGTAGAGGACCTTGAAGATGGGGGCGACGAGGGCATACTGTGTTAGAAAAATTTATTTCGTTTGTCGTTAACGAACAATGTTTGCCGCTGCGAAAATTACGGGGTTCGACCTGCCCGGTCAGGTCGCGGGGATCGACCTGCCCGGTCAGGTCGTGGGGGTGTGGGGGCAACGCCCCCATAAAAATTTTTCAGAAATCACACAACCATTCGCAAGGCAATGTATCAAAATTCTCAACGTACTGGACGAGTGCTCGGGCGAGCGTGCGTTCGGCAGGTCGACTTGACAAGGGGATGGGGCGAGCAGGTGAAGGGAGCGGGGCGAGCAGGCAGCAGATGTGATGGGCGAGCGTGCGCTGGTTGGGCGAGCGTGCGGGAGTGAAGAAGGTGCTTGGGCGTGAATGCGGCGTGATGGCGAGCGTCGAGAGGGCGAGGGTGAAGCGCGGCAGGCAATGGCGAGAGCAGAAGGCGGGCGAGCGTGGCGCTTGGGCGAGCAGGAGGTGAACCGGGCGAGCTGGGGTGAAGCTCGGGCGAGCAGGATGCGCGGCGCGGGGCGAGCTTGGGCGAGCATGGCGCCGGGCGAGCATCTGCACGCGGTGCTGGGCGACCGCTGCGCCGAGAGCGGGCGAGCTGGGGTTAAGCTTGGGCGAGCGTGGCGCTTGGGCGAGCAGGAGGTGCGCCGGGCGAGCTGGGGTGAAGCTTGGGCGAGCGTGGCGCTTGGGCGAGCATGAGGTGCGCCGGGCGAGCTGGGGTGAAGCTTGGGCGAGCGTGGCGCTTGGGCGAGCATGAGGTGCGCCGGGCGAGCTGGGGTGAAGCTTGGGCGAGCGTGGCGCTTGGGCGAGCAGAAGGTGCGCCGGGGGAGCAAGGGTGAAGCTTTGGGCGAGCGTGGCGCTTGGGCGAGCAGGAGGTGCGCAGGGCGAGCGGGGGTGAAGCTTTGGGCGAGCAGGAGGTGCGCCGGGTGAGGCGATGGTGGAGCGGTAGCTTGGGCGAGGCGGGGCCGGCGCGCGGGGTGAAGCGGTAGCTCGGGTGATGTCGAGGTGATGATGAAGCGGTGCTAGGATTACGATTTGATTTGTTTCCAAATTTTTGGGGACTGACGAAAGGCTGGAAGATAATGCACAACTCGCACCCGGTAACCCGAGGACAGCACGACTAATCGAACTTCGAACCTGCGATTCAGTTCGACTCGGGAGGGGGAGACTGGTGATACCCCATGGATGAGCCCATTATCCCTGGCCCATCCCTAGCCCAAATGGAAGACAGGCCCATCAAGGGCCCATGTATTCTCTTATAAATACCAGGTTTGAGCGTATGATATTGGATTCACTATATTGTTTTCAGCAGCACCCTTAGCTGCTCCCCCTATATATCCTCAGTCACTGACTTGAGCGTCGGAGGGGCTACGCCAGGACACCCTCCTGGCCCCCTTTAACGGTCTTTTTCGTGATTTCAGGCTCAGGACAATTTCAAAACCCTGCGTCTGCACTAGTGACACTTGCTAGGAGCGGACCCTAAATTTCCCGTGAGTATCATATATATATATATTCAAATTATCAAAACATCTGTTCTTCAAAAAATTACTTATCGTGTACACAATTCGAAACAACACAAATAAATGGCAATCATGTACCGTGCTGGACCAGGACTGCGCAGCTGGATGGTCCACGTAATGAATCATGCAAAATGTGCCTTTCTCATTTTGAGGGATTTCAATGACTGAAACTCATCAAAATTTGTACAAATCCAAATAACACGTGAAATTGCGTGAAAATATAACCAACCTACCTAAAATAAACTAAAATAATCAGATCACCCAAATCCTGTAGAATAAGTCGGTATTAATCCCATCTTGACAAAAAGAAAAAGAAACTTAATGGAATTAAATTATGATTTTAACAAATATTAAATTCGATAGATTAGTTTGACTAATAAACTAAATATTCGCACCCCTTATTTGATTTCCGGTTTACTTACCTGCCTGAGGAATTTAAGAGAGGATTGCTTTCGGAGACCTATTTTGTATGTGTTTGAGCCTAATTACTTAATATCCTATGTAATATCCTAATCCACGAGCACTCCAATATCTTGAAATCTCAATCCTTCGACCCAATGATCAATAAATTTTTTTTTTACCGATTTTTATATCTTTTTCCCCGATGGACTGTTTGTGAATGTTTATTATTATCCATTACTATATTGTCAGTTTCTTTTTATTGCCAATAAGTAGGATTAGGCACAGAATACTTCAGGGTTCTACTTCAGAGCAATTGTGGCATAAGCATGTTGAATATTTTAGATTTGAAGTTGTCAAAATTGTTAGAATTTAGTCAGTTAAATAAATCCTATTATTTAGGACATTTAGATAACATTTGACTCTTTCCTTTGCCATTTTCCACATTCTTAGATGGTGCATAACTTGGTTTGTTTATTCGGATTTCTCTCTTTGTAAGGCTTATATAAGCAAAGAATTTGCTCCAAGTAAAAGTGCGAGTTCTCGTATATATTCTTCAGCAGATTACTGTTTGTTTACAACAATATGGTATCAGAGCACCACCGTGGGCCTGATTTTGAGAGTTAAGAAACTAAAGTTTCTTTAAGAAAAGAGCGAGTTAAAAAAAAGGGAAAAAAAAGAGAGAGCGTGAACTAGAAAAAGGCCAGAGAAGAAGAAAAGAGTGATCGAAGTATGGCAACTGAAAGCAACTTTGTTCAACCAGCAATTTCTGAGTTTGATGGCCATTACGATCATTGGTCCATGCTTACGGAAAATTTTCTTCGTTCAAAGGAGTATTGGGGCTTGGTGGAGAATGGAATCCCTGTAGCAGAAGAAGGTATAAAGCTTACTGAAGCTCAACAAAAGCCAATTGCAGAACAGAAGCTAAAAGACTTGAAGGTCAAAGACTATTTGTTCCAAGCTATTGATCGGAATATTATGAAGATCATTCTCAATAAAGATGCTGCAAAAGATATCTGGGACTCTATGAAGCAGAAGTACCAAGGTTCCACAAGAGTCAGAGGAGCACAAATCCAGGCCCTTGGGAAGGAGTTTGAGATTCTACAAATGAAAGAGGGTGAAAGTGTTTATGAATACTTTGCTCGAACACTCGCCATCACAAATAAGATAAAGATTCAAGGTGAAAGCATGATTCACGTAATGATCATTGAAAAAATTCTGAGATCTAATGACTGCAAAGTTCGACTATGTTGTGTGCTTAGTCGAAGAGTCTAACAACTTAGACACTTTAACAATTGATGAGTTCCAGAGCAGCTTGTTGTACATTTTAACCATTGATGAGTACGCAAGGTGTGGATATTTTTTTGCTGAAAAATCTGAAGCTTTTACCATCTTCAAAAATTATAAAAACCTCGTTGAGAAAGAAACGAGAGGTTTAATTCGTTGTCTACGTACAGATAGGGTTGGAGAGTTCACATCTCTCGATTTCAACGATTTTTGCAAATCTAGTGACATTAGTAGGCAGCTCACTACATCATACACTCCCCAACAAAACGAAGTGGCCGATGAAAGAATAGGACAATAGAGAACATGGTTAGAAGTTTGTATTCTGATAAGCAAGTTCCAAAGAGTTTCTGGCCTGAAGCAGTAAACTGGACAGTGCATGTGCTCAATAAAAGTCCTATATTGGTAGTGAAAGACAACCCATGAAGAGGCTTGGAGCTTTCACTATTTTTGGGTTTTTGGATGCATTGCCCATGTTCATGTACCAGACAATAATAGAAAGAAGCTAGATGATAAAAGTTTTCAATGCGTGTCGCTAAGGGTGAGTGAAGAGTCTAAAGCATATAGGCTTTAATATCCAGTGTCCAAAAAGATAGTTGTAAGTAGAGATGTAGTGTTTGAAGAAAATGAGAGCTGGAATTGGGGGAGGAATAATGAAGTAACAAGACATGATGTGCTCCAGTGGAGTGATATTATGAAGAAAAAGGTCAACATTATCTGTAACGCCCCGATTCGACGACTGTCCTCACTGTACCAAGACGAGTCTTTCCAGCGTGCTTATGTGGGAAACTTCCCAGGAGGTCACCCATCCCAAAATTGCCCCAAGTTAAGCACGCTTAACTTTGGAGTTCTCATGTGATGAGCTACCGAAAAAAAGATGCACCTTCGTGATATGAGTAGTACAAATCAAATCTTTTAAGCCAAGCCCTCTTCAACTGTATACAGTTCATTACATTGAACAGTCTCGGAATCTCTCTCATTCCCGTGTGGGTCGGTTCATTCATGTTCCCTCCACCTAGAAGCCTGCCAGGAGCCGCTCATTGTCCGTGCAACTGATGGCACCGGCGATCACCCCCCGCCCTCTTCGGCCCCGGGCCTCACATGCCCACCAGCTTTCGCTTGGTTCGTCCCCGAACCACACCGTACTAAGAGAGGTCGGCTCTGATACCAACTGTAACGCCCCAGATTCGACGACTGTCCTCACTGTATCAAGACGAGTCTTTCCAGCGTGCTTATGTCCTCACTCACACGCACCCTGGGAAACTTCCCAGGAGGTCACCCATCCCAAAATTGCCCCAAGTTAAGCGTGCTTAACTTTGGAGTTCTTATGTTATGAGCTACCGAAAAGAAGATGCACCTTCGTGATATGAGTAGTACAAATCAAATCTTTTAAGCCCTCTTCAACTGTACAGTTCATTACATTGAACAGTCTCGGAATCTCTCTCATTCCTGTGTGGGTCGGTTCATTCATGTTCCCTCCACCTAGAAGCCTGCCAGGAGCCGCTCATTGTCCGTGCAACTGATGGCACCGGCGATCACCCCCCGCCCTCTTCGGCCCCGGGCCTCACATGAAAGGCACGCCATATTCTCCTTTTACTCATCTTTCACACCATATTATGTGTTTGATACATGATTGCATGAAAAACATGATACAACTTTTATATTTTCGTTTTTATGGTTATACATGCACAAAACAAGAGTTTTTCTTTTTTAAAACTCTTCATAATGATGCACAAAGGGGCTGCCATGGTAGGGATACTTGAAGGGATGTTTTTCCACATGTTTAAGGGTCCTAGGTGTATGTTTAAAGGCTGAAAAAAATAGAGAAAGAATAAAAACGAAAATAGACTCCTTAAGGGAAAGGACTCTTCGACTAGAAGTGTTTGAGGGTCACGGCCGCTAGATGCGGTTAGGGAGGGTCCACTAGACTTAATTGGGCTGCATATGAGGGATGGGTAGAGGCTGGACGTGGTGGTTAAGGGCTAGAGGCGAAGCTAGCCTAGGTTCGAATCATATTAGGACTAGGACTCTTGTGCAGAAAAATTCAGTAGCTTTCTAGGCATATTCAAGGGACTTAATGGGCTGGAATATGGGTTAGTTAGGTGTTATTAAGATTTGGTTCAAGTTTGGTAAAGTTTGGTTAAGTTTCGAGTCCATACGAGTCAAAACTAGGAAGTATGTCTAAGTTTAAAAACGAATAGGAAAACACCTAGATTTAAGCTTAATAAAATTATGAAAAATTATATTTAAGTTTAATAATTATTAGAAGTCTAAGTTTTGAATTTGAGAATTTTATATTAAGGTTTGGTTTAATTCGGGATTAAAACGTGTTAATACGTCTTATTCAAAGATTTAATTAAAAGTCCTCGATTTAAGCTAAATAAAAATATGGAAAATTCATGTAGGCTTATATAATTATTTGGGACATGTTAGAGTCAATGGAATTAAGAAAAATTCGAAATCGTAAAATGTCGAGTCTAGGGGTAAAACGATCTTTTTACACCCAGAAATTTGTAAAGGTCATGGCAGTGCCCTAAATGCTGTTTTTATGATATTATGATGATTTTTAAATGTTTATTATATATCCATGATTAAATTATGATTTTTAAAATGTCTATTTGATTTTTATGATTGGGGGAAGACAATTAAAATACATGTTGCATGCTTGGTTTCAAAATGAAAAATGCAAATATTATTCATGATTTTTCTAAAGTGATGGGAATGAAAATTGTTGAACGAAGTGAAGTGATTGTGACTAATTCGTTAATGATGGCGATGTCGTGAGGGTGATGGTCCCAGTGGGAGCCCGACGATCGTGTTTCCATTATTGCGAATATGAGGTTATGAGGATATTATGTTTGAGGTAAGAATGAGAATGTCGTGAGGGGAGAAGGCCCCAGTGGGAGCCCATTTATGGGAGAAGGCCCCAGAGGGAGCCCCGACGATCGTATTTATATTCGATCATGATAGACCAAGGCTCAGTTGACCGGTGAGAGTGTCGCTGATGTTCCCGCCGCCCAGTACTGTGGTTATATGTAGATGGATCCATCGATTTTCATGTCATGTTGAGGAAAGTCACAATTAACGATCTGAATTCAACAAAGGAAAAAAAAGAAATGTTCATGATTATGTTTAAGGTTTTATGTCATGTCATGTTGAGGAAAAGGAAATTCATGTTTGCATGTCATGAAAATGTTTATGTTTAAAGTTTTATGCATCATGAAAATATTTACGAAAATGTTTATGTTTATGCATCTTCATGAAAACGATATTTTAAGTACAAGTATTTTTCACCGTTATATGTTGACTGTATTACGTATTACTCGTTATAAAGATTATGGTGTGTTGAGTCTTTAGACTCACTAGGTGTGATGGATACAGGTGAGTTTGAGGGAGGACTTGACGGGTGATTCGACTGGACTGAAGGCGCACACAACCCGAGGACCAGCGCTTCTACTATTTCCGCATTATGTTTTATGATTACTGATTTTAGATAAAGATTTTTAAGACTATTTATTTATGCTTTTGAGATATTTTTGAGAGGTTTAGTATGTGCTATACTTTTCAAACTTATTGCTTTATTTAGGTTGGGTAAAACAGTTGACGATTTCATTTTATGACTATTGCACTTGATTTTTAAAATGCTAGTTGGTTGAGATTTTGTTTTAAAAGGTAATATTTTCATGTGTTATTTGTCATGGTCGAAAATCGAGTGTTTATAAAAAAAAATTTAGTATTTTTAAAGCAATAAAAAGGACAGGACGTTTCATTATCATAGTGAGAAGTTGAAGAAGAAGCGACATCAGAAGAAGGAGGAGGAGAAAAATTTCCGACTTTTGGAGAAAGCACACTAAACTCACCAATAACAAGGAACAGGAGAACACCGGTCTGGATGAAGGATATGTGAGTGGGGGATAATTATCAGAAGACGATTTTAAGCATAATCTGGTTCTATTTAGGTCAACTCCAGATCAAAATACTTTAGAAGAAGCTGTTAAGAGTTCCAAGTGAAGAACTGCAATGGACTTAGAAATATAAGCAATCGAAATGAATAGAACTTGGGAGTTGACAGATTTGCCTAAAGGAGCAAAAAAGATTGGAGTAAAGTGGGTTTTTAAAACTAGACTACGAAAATGGCGAGGTCGACAAGTGTAAAGCTCCGTTGGTGGCAAAAGGGTATGCACAACAACATGGCATAGATTATACTGAAGTGTTTGCACTTGTGGCTAGGTGGGAATGGTAATAGCTGTAGCAGCTCGAATGGTTGGAGTGTATATCAACTTGACATCAAAAGTGCTTTCTTACATGGAGAGTCAAGTGAAACAGTGTTTGTCGAGCAACCACATGGTTATGAGAAGAAAGGGGAAGAGCATAAGGTGTACAAATTAAAGAAGGCATTGTATAGCCTTAAACAGGTCCCTCGTGCATGATACAGCCGGATTGAAACATACTTTGTCAAGGAAGGATTTGAGAGGTGCAGCTGTGAACACATTTTGTTCATAAAAACAGGGGATGAATATAAAATCTTAATTATTAGCTTATATGCCGATGATTTGATTTTTACTGATAATAATGTCAATATGTTCATCGAGTTCAAGAATTCTAGTGCAACATGAATTTGATATGACTGATTTGGGAAAGATGAAGTATTCTCTCGGGGTGGAAGTTTTACAAAATTCCGAAGGCATTTATATCAGTCAAAAAAATATGCAAAAGATGTGTTGGAAAGGTTTGGTATGGTAAAAAGTAGTAGTGTGAAGAATCCCTCATGGTGTTAGATTAACGAAATATAAAAACGAAGCCAAGGTGAATGCTGCTACGTATAAACAAGGTCGGAAGTCTTATGTATCTAATTGCAACAAGGCTAGAATTGATGTATCTGGTATATCTCATTAGCAAATTCATGGCAAGTCCAACTGAATTGTTTCTACAATCTGCAAAAATGGGTGTTAAGATACTTGAAGGGTACTGTGGACTTGGGAGTCTTTTATCAAAAGGAAGGATATGAAGAGCTGATGGCATATACTGATGGTGATTATGCAGGATATGTGGATGATAGGAAAAGCACTTTTGGTTATGTGTTCTTACTCAACGGGGGAGTTGTGTCATGGTCCTCCAAAAAAAAGCCCGTGGTTATTGTTGGTCCTATGTGCGGTAATTTGAGATAATAAAACTCGAAAATAAAGAATAAACTGGACACCGAGATTTACATGTAAAACTCCTAAAAATTATTAGGGTAAAAACTACGGGTAAGATGAAAAGATTTCCACTATAATATTTTATGGTGTACAACCTCACCTACTTTGTTTTCAAAGAGATCACACGCTCTCTTAATACAGGAGAACAAACACTCATAAATATTATAGAACTAATAGGAGGAATTTTAAAAGACAAGAGAGAATTGTGAACCTTGAGAAGACAGATATCAATTGTATTTGCATTCATCCAAATTTGAATTGTCCGCTTAAGAATTCTGCACCAACTTTTACATTAAATGCTATCTCCAATTGGCCAACCCTATTTGACTAAATAATTAACCGACATTTATTTTGTCCACAGATGAAGCAGAGTTGTGGCAGCTGCTTCTTGTGCCTGTCAAGTGGTGTGGATGGGGAGAATATTGGAGAATCTTGGTCATTCTCAAGGCAAGTGCACTACTGTGCTGTGTGACAATACTTCTACCATTAAGCTATCCAAGAATCTGGTCATGCATTGTCGCAGCAAACATATCGATGTAAGGTTTCATTTCCTGCGTGATTTGACCATAGATGAAGTTGTTGAGCTGAAGCATTGTGGCACAAAATAACAAGTTGCAGACATTATGAAAAAATCACTTAAGCTGGATGTGTTTATGAAGTTGCGTAAGCTACTTGGTATGCGAGAAGTACCAGGAGTAAACTGAATGAGTTACTGCAATCAGTTTAGGAGAGGAATTATTGGATATTTTAGATTTGAAGTTGTCCAAATTGTTAGGATTTTAGCCAGTTAAATAAATCCTATTATTTAGGACATATTTAGATAAGATTTGACTCTTTGCTTTGCCGTTTTCCACATTCTTAGATGGTGTATAACTTGGTTCTGTTTATTTGGATTTGTTTGTCTTTGCAAGGCTTATATAAGCCAACAATTTGCCCCAAGTAAAAGTTTGAGTTCTCGTATATAGTCTTCAGCATATTACTGTTTTTTTACAACAAAGCGTGCCGGACTTCACACCAAAACCCGAAGGAGGGTCTCCAAATAAATGCCTTAATTGTTTAAATCAGGTATATTTCCGAAAGACATTTTGGGATTTTCTCAAAATCTTTTTCTAGGATAAAAAAAGTTTTCATTTTTTTACTTGCCAAACCAGTGAATAACCTTCCCAAAAAGAATGATCTTTTTAGTAGAAGCTTTCCTTGATGCTTGTGCGAAAGTCCAAAAATTCAGGAATATGTTCTTCAAGATACGTACGTACCTTCTGGCTTTTTCCACTATGTAAGAGCACAGTGGTGTTCTCTCAACAATTTGAAGAGGATTATTAAGATATGATGTTTTGTTCCTTTTGCAAACTAATCACAACCTTTGTTTAAACGAATTGATAAAATAAAAGAAGAGAATTTATGGCATTTCTCAAAAACTTCATTCTCCTCTTTCCAGGAATTTCTAGACGATAATGTCTGTTTTTTAGGTGTTTTTGAAGTTGATGCTGTGATTTAAATATAATGATGCAGACCCAAGTTCACAAATCACTAGTGGGAGCTCCGGAGGAAGGGAAATCAGTATGCGAGTTATGCTTGTCTGTCACGGTTCGCCACTGAATGATGCTAAGGTATGATAACTTTAGTGACATTTGAAGAAATCGATTTATTAGATGATTTGTACTGCAATAATGCAGAATTATGGTCAAATTATTTCAAAACTTTATATTATACAAGATATTCAAGGTACTAAAATAAAGAGTGAGATGGTTGCGAGAGGCATGAAGACTTCTTATCATCTAGAATAATGTGACATAATTGATTGTATTTCCATACATACTCGGAATAATTCCTAATAATATAGTTAGCGTACTTGCATTTGTAGGAAGGTTGTTCTTTCTCTGGAAATAGCCCAATGAACATCCTCGGAATTATACAGGTATGCTATTTTACTTCTTGAAAGCCACCCACTATCTATTGAAGCTTTTATAACTCGCTTTCCCTTTCAAATATAAAACAGGCACAGAAAACTGCTGATGTACTTCTCGATAGCAAAGTAAACAGTAGCTGACATAATTGAATCATGTGTAAACTTGGGATGCACATGGTGGAACTATTGGAGAAGGCAAGTTGTCGTTGACACAGATACGAACGAAGTAACAATAAAATGATCGATGAACCCAATAAATAAATATATATTAGTTAATAACACGGAAAAATGACTTTGGCCAGCAACTGAAAGGAACAAAAGTCGAATATTTTCGTTCAAAAGTGCTACTCGAGAAATTCAGAGGGTAAATTTTGATTTTATTTGTGTGTATTTAATGAATATTTAATTTAAATATATAAATGTACGATAAAATGTTAGAAGGGAAGGGGCAACAATCCCTACAAACGCTTCTCAGGAACTTTGATGTTGCTTCCAACATTTGTTAAGCCACCATGTCTGCACAGGTTGGAACTTCCAACACTTGTTAATCCATGTTTTGAGAGGTGATAAGAATTGTATATTTGTGTTTTTATGATCTTCTATATAATAAAAAATGAGCCATAGTTTTCTATATTTCAATTTTTTGGCAGTTTTATTAATTTTTTGTCGAGATAACGATATGATGTCATTGAGGACCATTAATGAGTATATCATCGGATATACCAAATGTCTAAAAAATATATATTTTACTATCCATCATAAATAATAAAGCTTGTGGAATCAAAAAATGCAAAATTTATTGAGAATGCCTTAATTAGTGGGAGCAATCAACTTCAGGATGTTGATCATTATAATGCTCATCTACATACACAAGTTATATGATGATTGTTATTTATTACAATATCCCTCAAGTTAAAGTGTGTCTTGTATAACCAATCATATAAATTTCACAAATGGTGAATCATGGTCACGTGGATCTTAATGCTCATCATTGTATTGAACATTCAATTGAAACATGGTTTAGCTTTACTGGAAAGTGTTGATGTAACATTAAGAAGATTTAATGGGATTGAGAGATCAACTATTACAGTTTATTATATTTTGTATCTTACATAATCTAACTATTTATTCTTGAGGCAAAAACAATCTCGAGATGCTTTCACAAGCCATGAATAGTAAAAAATCTAATTTGTGATATAACGTTATGAATTCAAGTTTAAAGTTGTTTCATATGTCATTTATTGTGGATGAGTTTTCAACACAAAGAAAGTCTCATTATGCAATATTGAACAATATAAGGCTAGACTCCTTGCTAAGAAATTCACAAAAGAGAAGGAATTTACTACATGAAAATATTTTCTCATGTATTGAATAAAATTTTCTCCATGAGTTCATGATATTAATAACTAATTTGATTTAGATTTTTATTAGATGGATGTGAACGCAAAATTCCTCAATGATAAGAAATGATGATATAAAGTAAGAATGTCATATCAAAAAACATTTAGATTTCTTCTCTAGTGATGATGAATGTTTAATACTACAATAGTTGAAAAGTTATATAGACTGAAAAAAGTTGTATAGATTGAAACAAGTCTCACATTAGTGATATTTAAGATTTCACAATATTATCACTTTATTAAGTTTTGTTGAGAATATTGTGGACCATTATGTAAGTCAGAAGGTTAACGGAAATCAATTAGGAAAATTATCAGAGTGAACTAAATGTTGACCACTAGAAAGCTACAAAATATTACGAGACTCCTTCATGATACTAAAATTTTACATGCTCATGTATAGATGAACTGAAAATTTGGAAGTAATTTATTAGTTATACAATGGACCATAAGTTTGTCTCTTATTTTGAAACATTATTATATGATGTATGTTAGGGAGTTTCATTTTGGGCTTTATAATTGTGAATTTTCTAAAACATTAAGATTATATTAGGACAATTCAGTTATAGTTCTTGTAACTAAAGTGACAGTCGAATTAAGTATGTCTATATAAAGCATTTTAGCCGTTGCAGAACGTGTTAGTCAAAATTAAGTGGTCATTAAACATGTATCACTTGAATTACTTTTCTTCTGACTAAAGACATGCAAATTAAGATGTTTAAGGATAATGTGATAATTAATGACATGCCCGGTTCCTAAAAGAATTTATGGCATATATATTTGTTTTTTATTATGAAACTCATTCAATTATATTATTTCTCATATTCAATTATGTATATATTCAGTTATCTTGAGAAAATTACATGTTGGGGTAGGGCTTATTGAAGTTGCCTTGCACATGTTGCACAGATGTCACGTCGCATTTGTTCAATAAATTAATTTAGATAACTATCGAGGATATGACAAATCAAATTTCAAGATATTTATCATCTTAATCTATATGGTATTCTTGATTTATCTTCTTTTAAAACGTCATTACTTATAACAATATCACACTCCTGGAAAGTGGTTTCTTCCGCTTTCCCTAACACTCAAACTCAGAACCTCTGGGCTAAATACTTAGATTGATGAGAGTGAGTGCCATTGAGCTAGCCCAATTGGTACTCACTCTCATGAATTTAAATATTTATCACATAGGTCTAATGTTGGAATGAGAGGGGGAACTGGGAAGCGAAAAGAATATCTTTTTGGAATTCATTCCATCGAATTAACTTTTTCTTTTCTTTTATAATATTATATATATAATATTTAATCTTGTCGACACTGATATATCCGTTCGGACCAATAAAAAATTATATTGATCAAAACTCCAAACACGAAACTTGTATATCTCCGAATTTTCTACTTCTTATCCAAATTTCAAATCATCTAAATTTCATATGAATAAAATATAGCATATTTCATTATATTAACATCGTTAGTTATTTATTTATCTCACAATACTAAATTAATAAATTATTATATTTCTTCAAGATATTATACCGAGCCATTTGACAGGAATATCTTAGGTAACTTGTTTCTCACTTAAAAGAAAATGTTAATAATCAAATGTATACTTTTTTAAAAAAATTAATGCCACAAAAAACAATTGTTTAACTACCGATAAACTTTGTTTATTTTATAAGATATTCTAGGAGCATTAATATATTGTTCTTTTAGTACACATCACTAAAATATGGAATCCATGTGAGACGGAAAACGCCAAAAACCAAATGAAGTACCCAATATAAAGAGCATTTATTTAATTAAGTATCTAATTTTTTAAAATAATTGTTTGATTTATTTTTTTTTAATCCATTGCACCCAACAATGAATTAATGTGCAATCAATACGAGGACCAGAAATTGTCTGATATCTTTTAACTTGAACTCCCAACACGACATTCTTGTCACATGTGTAATTTATTTATCTGTCTCAACAATTTATAATAATTATTCATTTCTGAAATCAATTAATTTTATTCAAAACCCCAATAGATTTGTATTTTTATTTTTTTAAAATTTATATTATGTCTGTTTTGGTCTCTTTCATATTCATTTATTGGTCATCAATAATCACAGCCCACCGAGTGGCTCGATCACAGCTCTGCAGACTACATATCGTTTTCGCATGATTAATTTAGGATAATGTCCACTACTCCTGATACCCGCTCATTACTCCTTACTCATCCCTAGTTCAAATGGAAGACAGATCCATCAAGAGATCATGTATTCTTCTATAAATATCAGGTTTGAGCGTATGATAATTCATTCACTATATTGTTTTTCGGCAGCACCCTTAGCTGCTCGCCACTTATAATCCTTAGTCTCTGACTTGAGCGTCGGAGGGGCTACGTCAGGATACCCTCATGGCCCCCTTCAAACAGTTTTATTCGTGATTTCAGGCTCGGGACAATTTTGAAACATGCGTCTGGACTAGTGACACTTGCTGGAATCGGACCCTAAATTTCCTGTGAAGATCAATCCCCAATCGATACGAGTAATTGATAATGAATTTGATGATCTCTAGTTAATGAAGTAATAAGTCAATGTGATTCAAGTCGACACTAAACTAGTCCGAGCATAATATGAACTAATCAGAAATTAAAGTGTATCGAATTTATTAAAATAGGATTGCAACATCGATGCAAAATAATTTAGTATAAAATTTGTCAGTCGTCACATTGCAATCGTGACTAGGTAAAATATCACTATTAGATTATTCTAAAATCAAATTTGAAAACGAGGCTTTTCGTGCGAGAATACGAGTCGTTCCATTCGTCGATCTTTGCATATGTTTAAGTGAAATGAAGGCACGAGTATGAAACATGAGCAGTGTTTGAATTTCCAAAGCTATCGATCTAGTAAGATCACGATCATCATCCAGATCATTAACTACACTCGACAGAATATAAACTTTCATTTAATTGAAAAGCTAGATGGCAAGTTAAGTAATTCAAGGAAAAAACAAAGATAAAATGATCATCTGAGTGCAATAATGGTAAGCGAAAGAGCGTTCGAACCGTAATGTTTGAGTTATTGTACAGTTTAAAATATTTCGGTTGTACTATTACCATCAGTTATAACTTCAGTAAAGCGACAAACGTTCGGTCTTACAATTGGTATAAGGGCCTAAGTCACATATTCGATTCTAATTATGACAATAAGTGCAATTATTGGTAGGGATGTTGTTGGTGCAATAATTGTCCCTGCTGTCAAAGCAATTTAATCGTATTTTTTGAGTTGTTGTGCGATTTAAAATATATATGTTACTGTTTATCACGAAAATTGCGGGCGTGCCAAACACGTGTTCGTGCCAAATTTGTGAAATAATCTGACTTCGTTTACCAAGCGTTGCGAATCTCGATTCGACCGTTAGTTATAATTCCTTCGAAATGTCTCCAAACTAAAACGCATAAACTGGGGAAATAAAGAAATTATACAGAAAATCCATAAACAACATTAAACTTAAATGTGTTGTTATGAAATTTGATCAACATTCTTACAAGAAAGTCGGAGGAATACATAAAAATTCAAATACTTGACTACTGGAAATCGAAATAAATGAACATAGAATTGATGAAATTATGCAGAAATTATGCTGTAGATTTTTGTGAATTGATTTTGTCGGTCCTTTTTTCTGATTACTCCTTCTGCCTTTGTCACACTCCACGGGAAGTTTCAACCGCATTCCACGATCACTCCACGTCTTCCATATTGGGTAATGGATGTAACCGGCCGCAACTTTCTTTCACTGGGCCAACTGCAACTCCGATAGGCTTTATCTCTTGGGCTTCTCTTTTGGGCTTCTCTAAAAAAAATTAATTTTTGGCACAAAAATTGCCCCCTAGCCAATTTGGGCCAATGGTCAATTTGGCCCAATTTGGCTATTTTTAATAATTCAAATATATTTGGCCTATTTACAAGTTGGCCCATTTACATAATACGATACATATGAGGAGGATGAGGAAGAGGAGAAAAAGAAAGAAAACAGTGTATCCACAACACCATGCTTCCCAAACTTCTTCCTTATTCTTCTTCCCCCAAAACCCTCCAATTCTTCGCTGCTTCCACAACCTATTCTCCTTCACTTTTAGATAACTACTCAACCACTCACGGAGATCTCATGTCCCATATCACCACCGATTACATTGCCTTTGTAATGTCATCCAAGTTTCTGAAAATTTCCATCATCAATCTCTTTTACATCAAGTCACACCTTCTCAAGGTAGGTATATTTAAGCATTTTTCTCAATCTTACATCACAAAAACATTGTAGAATTTGCCACATTTCATACTGCACTCAAGATGTTTGTGTCTGTCTATGTTTGAATGAGTTTTTTGATGAGCAACACCTTGCAACACTTGTGGCAAGGGATTCTCATAGATGTGTCTGAACTTCCTTGTAGTGCTTCCTCACATATTCCTCCAATTTTGAGACATCTTGCCTTTTAAAAATATCTCAGAGAGCACCACCGTCAACGTCTCCAATATTTTCCAACATGTTTCCTGAAATCGGCATTCTGTAATTTGCACATTCTTCCTCTTGGTATTTTTCCACTATTTCAGAAGCTTCCAACAATTTCTCCGGACCATCATTAATTATGTCACTCGAGCTCACTGCTTGCACCTCAATAGAGCAACTTCCTTGTTGTGCATATTCAGAGCTTGGTCTATAGCCTGTGCAACTTATATAATCTTCCATGTACTTACAAGAAATGCACCAGCACAAGGAATTGTGATGCTCCACCAAATTCACAGAGGATGAGATCCCATTTTTTGGATTTTTGGCAAGCCATAAACTCAAAAATGGCAAGATTCATTCAATCTCACAAAGAAATGACGAGTGTCACGTCAATGACAACATATAGCGCACACAAAGCATAGTTTTGTTGATCAACACTCCATTATATCTCATGTGGTTCTCATTTATTTTTCAGGAAACATGGTTGGAGGAATCGAATATTTGAGCAAGGAAGTACCTTAAAGACCAATGGAGATGAAAAATCCTCATGGTAGTGTCGCTGGCCAATCCAAAAGAAAATTGTCAAACTTTGATGAATATCTTTTTTGCACTTGTTTGCCATTGTTTGGCAAGTGTCTTTTATGATGTGTAGAGTTGGTAAAGTGGCTTGAAAGCCAAACTTTGTTGTTGGAAACATGTTGTTTACCTTATACAAGCTGCTTGGGATTTGTTTTCATGTATTTGTATTTCTGGGATGTCACGTTTACAGGAGAAACTCTGCCCGGATTTCTGTAAAATAAATTAAAAACAACGGCTAAATAGCCTGTTTTCTTTAATATTATCACAGCATGTTATCACTATTGCTCATTATCACCCATACTTTCCAAACACCATCAAAGTATCGAAATATGTAATAAACGTACTCTACACGTCATCAATTCGGCTATCAAGACAACACATTATTCTCTTAAAAACACATCAGCTGCAAAGGATTCCACGAGCAAATTTTCTTTTTATTTATTCACAGATGGTCCATCACTATTTGCAAACAAGTTCAGCGGGGAATGACTTAAAAGCCTATTTCTCGCATATTACAGAAACTTTCTACGAGTCAATATCTCAACATTAGCCAAAGTGGCTATCCAGCCTACTTTGTACAATACTTCTCATCTATTCCATCTTTATAAAACATCCGTCTCCGGCTGTCGATCTTTCATCTGAGCCGGAGCTAAGATTAAATCCTTCATTTGTAACTCTTTCTCCTTGCTACCTCCATACTCCTCCTCAAATATTTTCTTTTCTTTGAATGATTCCTTCACCTTAGATCTGCGCTCAACAGCTTTTTCTCTCAACAAACGTCGTTTTTGGGTCCGAGAAAGCGGTTTTGGGAACTTCGGAATGCTCCACCCGTTTCCATACACCATTGGGGATTGCTCTGGGAGGAATAACAAAACAAGATTTTCTTTCATATCTATTATCGGTATCTAGAGGTGGTGGCCTCTGTATTAGCTTCTGGAATGACTGTCGGTCACTCCTTCTCTCGCCATTCATTGACCCATGAAATGAAACCTTTCCGAGGTGCTGGTTCTCCGGCCTTTTGGCCATGGATCCCCTACTGTACCTCATATTCCTCCCACTATAATACATATCATCTCCACTGTGACAGCGGCCTTTACCATGAAAAGTTTCTGTCTTGTTCTCCTTTACATCAAACATCATTTTCCGAGGCAGCGTGGCATACCAAATAAAAGCAGTACTCGTCAATGAATTGGGAAACAAACGTAAATTGTAGTTGGAAAAATTATCCAAATTTGCTATTTCCCCACACTGTATTGTAAACCTCGTCACATGTTCCACGTTAGATTGACAGTCTTCCCCTGAGTACAAAGTAAAGTCTGGAATGTCATATCCTCGTGGGTAAGGATTTTCACGATCAACAACATCGGGGTATGGCTTATGAAACTCTGGTCGGTTGATTGGCCTCACTCCCAGGCCATACAACTCTTGAATAACAACATGTATAGTCTCGGAGTCCAAAACTGGAGTTTTTCGCAATGGGTGCGGGGAATAATTTGCCCCCGAGTGTTATTCCCTGAACCTGGCGCCGAAAATCCACGCATTCCCCCATCACCATACATCCCTGAATGTGAGTTAGGAGATGTCACAGAGAACATATTAGGAGCCATTTGTTTACTGTTATTGCAATTCTGGAATTTCAACCCCAACTCCCCGTCCCTTTTGTGCGGAGGAGTATATCTTCCTTCCTTGGCAGATTTAGGAATCAGTGCCTCCCCCAAGCGGCGACTTTCACCTGCTTGAGAAACCCCTGATCCTTGGCCTTGATCTTTTAGCAAATTAACGTCAGTTTCTTGAAGTTCAACATTTTCTGGTGTAACAGCCTCTCCTTTTGCAGACTTCCTCCATTCCTTCATTTCTGCCACAAATTCCATCATAACAGTAGAAAAGGTTTGGGTCATTTCTCTGAGATCACTGCAGATATTTTTCTCCATGGCCAACATAAAGTTCAGTGGAGACCCATCACCACCAGAAACAGCAATTCCTTCTTTCATAGTCTCTTCCTCGAACTGGTGTACAAGCCTTTCAACCGTTCTTCCTTCTGCATCAGTTTCCTGAAACTCTTCTTGTGAACGATGACCTTTCCCCAGTGATGGAGGAATTCCTTCACTCTTCTCAGTACGCTTTGGAGGCATTGGGTCCCACTGGGCGTGCCAACTTGTTTATCACGAAAATTGCGGGCGTGCCAGACACGTGTTCGTGCCAAATTTGTGAAATAATCTGACTTCGTTTACCAAGCGTTGCGAATCTCGATTCGACCGTTAGTTATAATTCCTTCGAAATGGCTCCAAACTAAAACGCATAAAGCTGGGGAAATAAAGAAATTATACAGGAAATCCATAAACTACATCAAACTTAAATGTGTTGTTATGAAATTTGATCAACATTCTTACAAGAAAGTCGGAGGAATACATAAAAATTCAAATACTTGACTACTGGAAATCGAAATAAATGAACATAGAATTGATGAAATTATGCAGAAATTATGCTGTAGATTTTTGTGAATTGATTTTGTCGGTCCTTTTTTCTGATTACTCCTTCTACCTTTGTCACACTCCACGGGAAGTTTCAACCGCATTCCACGATCACTCCACGTCTTCCATATTGGGTAATAGATGTAACCGGCCGCAACTTTCTTTCACTGGGCCAACTGCAACTTCGATAGGCTTTATCTCTTGGGTTTCTCTTTTGGGCTTCTCTAAAAAAAATTAATTTTTGGCACAACAGTTACGTTTTTAATAACAGTTATAATTTTTAGTAAAACGACAACGCTAGATTTATAAATAATAAAAATAACATTACAACTAATAAATAAACAATAAAAAACATACATTCAAAATACACCATTTGAGGTTCAATGTTTGGTAGCAATTAAGTGCTTATTCATCTGTATCCAATTAATACAAGCAACATTAATTTTTTTCTTGGATATTCCCTACCCCTTTACTCATTCATTCTCCTTTATTCAATTTTGTTTCTTTTATATATGACCGGTGTCATTAAATTTTTGAGTAGGTCTTTTGTTAGACGATCTCACAGATATCTATTTATAAGACGATTCAACAATGCTCATATTTACAATTAGAAATAATAGTTTTACCATAAAAAATAATATTTTTCATGCCTGACTCAAATAGAAGATTCGTCTCATAAAACTGACTCATGAGACTTCCTCACAAGAGTTTTTGTTTAAAATTTTTTATGGTTAGACTCCATCTTGCCTACTTTAAAACCTTCTAAAATTCATGCACCTTTACAACTGACTCACAAAATTTGAGGGTCCTCCGTACTAAACTAAGAAGAGTGATCAATGTGTAAATTTATTTTCTTTTTAAAAAAATAAAAAAATTACCTATAAAATAAATCAAAATCTTTGTATTGGTGTAAAAAAAAAAAGGACCTCATTGACATTAAAGATAGATTTAATTTTCTCCCAACTAACTGTAAATCATTCCAAGCCATAATTGTCTACGCGTTTGGGCAAACTCTTGCCGATATAGAAAGGATAACCGTGGAATGAAAGGAAAAACAAGGGCGCGTGAGAAAGTTGAAGAGGGGACTCTCAATTAGAAAGTAGATTATTTTGGTTAAAAAGTTGGAACATTGTACATAAATTTTTTTGTCTAAGAAATTAATTGAGATATTCTAAAAAATATATCATTATTATCCACTTCTTTGTGCAATTTCAATTGGATTTTAGTGTCATTTTGGGACTATATTTTTTGTATTATCGGGGTTTTTATAAATCATTATATATAAAAGATATTTAATTTGATATTGATATTACTATTACTATTACCATTACCCCAATATAATAGGATTTAAAATACGAACTAGACTTTGAAAGACAGTTGTTAATTAAGCACATAACATTATACACTTCCAAAAAGTATTATACCATCAATCACAACAAGGACTACGATATATAATTGTTGATTTCATGGTTTTCTCGTGTCCAAATCGTAGCGAAAGTTTAATTTTTATTTTATTTTATTTTGATAATCAAAATATTTGGACACTTATATAGTTTAGATTGAGTAAACATGCATGTGATGTTAAATAATATACATTTAGTTAATTTCGTTTGGTTCCAACTATGCCGGTATAAGCGAACGTAGATCTTGTTTTAAATCCCTACGTGCGTTCTTCAAGCCTCCTTTCTTCAATCTCCCAATCTGGTCCACGAATAGAAGATTAGTTCATCTTCTAAATAGCACTAGAATATTTAGAAGAAGTTTTCGTTGAGATAAAAAAAATCGAGAGGTGGCTTAAAACCATAAACTTTCTTTAGGGGTGGCCGAATTCTTGGAGTAGAGTGGAAGAGTTTTCGAAAATTTGGAATTGTGGAGGCTAGGGTTTTAAGTCTCATACTTAAACCATGCTTTCATGACCTAATTTTCATACTATAATATTTAGGTTTCATAGTTAAATTTAATGGACTTGATTAATTAATTGGACTAGTTCATTAAGAACTTTATTTATTTAATATGTTGGGCTTGTAATCCTACAAGCCCATCAAATATTCTTTCCACTATATACTTAATTTAATATTTAATAAAGTCAACTTTTGAATTTAATAAATTAAATTCTCATATTTTATAAATTCACTCCTTGAATTTATTATCTCCAAGTTTTAAATATCTTAAATTCAACATTTTGAATTTACTATATCATAAGTTTAACTCTTTGAATTTATTCTTTCAAAATTTAATTATCATAAGTTCAACTAATTGAATTTACTATATTATAATTTTATATAAATTCAAGTCCTTGAATTTATTCTCTCAACGGAAACAAAATGATCCAGTGCTTGTGTAACCTTCAATGGTTCAGGGATACAGCTAGCCGTGGATTCACAACTCTTTGTGATTCAGGACATTTTTCTTTATTCGGGCTTACCCCAATTTGCCCTATTTCATGCGCCAACATTTGGTCATGAGAATGACATAAATCATTTTTCTGATTAAGCCCATTGAATCATGATAAGAGCGTCTAGTATCATCGCCCCATGATTCCCTATGTTTCAGTGATAGTGCCTGCAAGAACCAGTCGGTTATGATTAACGTACAGTACGGTCCCTTCATGTCATATATCCAGATTGAATATGTAACCATTGGTTCATCGAGGGTTTCATATTAGATTCGATAGTTATGTGATACGATCATGAAATATTCATAGTGTCATCGCATGCACAACTAGAGAACTCATTTCCTAATGTACATCTCACACTATGGCCAGAGATTTCATGCACTGTTATTTCGTTAGATCACATATGATATCCACACCCGTAGGTGAGCGTTGAATTTCCGAATACAATACACTGGCTCCTACACATTTCTCAATTGCACCCAACCTCACTACCTTGTGATCTTCACAGAGTAGGTAAACGAGTTCAAGCACAATCCTAATATGTAGAGCCTCTGTGTTGTCTCGGATAGTAATGACTAATCACGTACAATCACAACCACAGACTTTTCCTCTCGATAAATGATAACCACTTGGAAAGTCCGAGGGAGGGATGTTCGGTACAATCATCGTATGATTACCCATCTGCATGATTGGACATCTTTATGCCTTTACCACGAAACACGGTACACAATATCACAGATGCTAGTCTTAACCTCAAGCGGCATATATATACTTATTTTTAGGCGGCTGAATCGACTAAGAATGAATTTAGAACACACGGTGTTTACAAATGAGTTTCAGGATCGAATTACGATTTATTCGTATTAAAGTATGATCAAGGACTTTATCTATGCTGATTGCATTAGTATACAGATAAAGCAAAATGAAACCATAAAACTTTAAATTATATTAAAATAAAGATTGTTTAATACACTCGGGTCAATAAATTTCCTAGCCAAAAGTTGGCTTGCAGGACATCTACTCTAACAATAATCTCTTTAAAAATTTGAATTTCAAATATCTATAAACCCACTATAGTTTATTTGGAACGTGATCTTAACCAAAATACATGTGTAATAAAATAAGATAAATTTGATTATCATTCTACAATTTCACAAAAGCTTATTTGAGATGGTGTTACATGTGAATTCTTGAGATGAATCCTCGATCCAATTCGAGTCTTGAAAAATTATTTTTTTTATACTATAAGTATTACTTTTCACTTTAATTAAGAATCAAGTTGCCAATCTCACGAAAAAAAATCAATGAGATCCGTCTCACAATAGAGATATTCCTATAATTTTGTGTAACAATATTATGACAAAATATTAAGGAGTGCGTATTAGTTCTATATCTTTAATGACTTTTATGTAGTTTGAAAGTCTAGTGATATTCAATCTACACTTTTATATATTCTATAAAAGATTAATTATTTTTATTCAACTGTTAGTTCAAAGAAATTTAAAAAAAGCACAAACATAAATTACAAAATCCACAGGTTTTATGAAAAAGTTTACAAATGTCAATAAAAGTCATGTAAAAAAATTTCTATAAAATTCGGTGAAAATATTTAAAAATATGTGAGATTCTACAAAAATTAATAAAAATTTATAACTTTATAAAAATCTGTTATTTAAAAAAAATCAACAAATATCTGATACGAATACAACATAAGTTGGATGGTTGGTCCTAAATTGATTATCATTTTTCTCCAAAGCAAACTCGCTTATTTACCATGTTTCCTTTTTGACTTTATGTTTTATGATTTCTAGTTACGACCACTGACAAATGACCGATTCTTAAGAATACCTTAAAAAACAGTTAAAGTAACATTATTTATAGGTAAAAATTTGTTTTATGGTCTCATGAGTCGTATTTTGTGAGACGGATCTTATTTGGGTCATCCATAAAAAAATATTGCTTTTTATGCTAAGAGTATTATTTTTTATTGTGAATATCGGTTGGGTCAACCCGTCTCACAGATAAAGATTCGTGAGACTGTCTCACAAAAAGACCTACTCTTATTTATATATCTGTATATAAATAAAAGACAAAGCAACGCTGCAATTGTCATTACACTGCTGCATTAAATACATTCTGTCCATATTCCTTATATTTATGCATCGACAGTTTTTTTTCATTTTTCATAGAATTTTATATGTCTCTAATGAAACGATGAGAAATCAAGCAGCAAAATTAGAGATTTTCTATTCCAAAATTGTACTATGTCCCTTCGTTCCTCTTCCTTGAATTCCCTTTCTCCAAAACATCTGATTTCAAAAGTTTAGAAGATCTTTAATATCTCCCCGGAAAATATGATAAATTTCGCGTCCTGTTTAACTGAATATGCAGTCCAAGTCTCTGAAACTTCTTGTTCTGCTTACTCAAACAGCTCTTGTATTTCTACAAATTTAACTCCTTCAATTCAAAATGCTGTCACTTGTATATATAGGATAGTTCTCTCCACTCAAAAACAGATTTTAGTTACACTCACATGGTGCAAGAACAGTTTATTTCAAGGCCTGAATGTATTCTTTGGCATAGATCCATCAAGCTCTATCAAACTCAACACTGAATTCGCGGTTGTTTCGAAAGTTGAAAGGCAGCAAATCTATTGAATTTGATAGCTGTAAAATTGAGCTTTTCTGGGATCTTTCAACCGCCAGGTACCTAACAGGGCCCGAACCGGTGGATGGCTATTATGTCTTCATCACAGTTGATTCAGAACTAGGCCTGATTCTTGGTGACAAGATGGAAGAAGCTACAAGAAAGAAAATGAAGACTTCCTGCAACAAAGTGGCTAAATTCTCATTGATCACGCGTCAAGAGCATTATTCAGGCAACACCCTTTATTCGACCAAGGTTCGGTTCTGCGAGACTGGATCTTCTCATGAGATTTCGATACGCTGCAGCGGGGAAGATGAAAGATTTAAGTACCCGGCGCTGTCTGTTTCCATTGATAAAAAGATGGTGACTCATGTGAAGAGACTGCAATGGAATTTCCGGGGGAATCAAACGATTTTCTTGGACGGATTGCTCATTGATTTGATGTGGGATGTTCATGATTGGTTCTACAATCCAGGATCGGGGTGTGGGGTGTTCATGTTCAGGACTCGAACTGGGTTCGACAACAGCCGATTGTGGCTGGAAGAGAAGATGGCGCACAAGGACGAAGATAAAGTTGAGTTTTCATTAATGATCTATGCCTGCAAGAAAATCATTTAGTACGAAAATTTAAAGTTTCTGCTTGATCTCTTAATTTTACATGTGAATGCTTCTATATGTATATATATATTGCAGATTAGCTAGAAAATTTAATGATAAAAAGTACAAGATATGAAATTCATTATGATTTTTTAAGAATAATATCGAATTCCATCACGTTAATTTTTTTCCTAGAACTGTGAAAATTGTAGAATTCAGTACTCCTGTTTGCAAGTACACAAAAACTACTCAGTGGCGGAAGGGAGGTGAAGAAATATTTACCAATTTACCACAAATTTCTATTATCATTAATGAGAGAGGTGACAGGGCACGAGCATCCCAACATAGAACTTGGTATTGATTTCGAGATTTCGAGTTGTAATCTTCCACTCCAAAAATATCATAAATAAATAAATTTGAAAGGACGAGGTCACAATGGCACCAGGTCCCAAATTTAAAACGAAGTGTCTGAGTTGGAGACTCCGTGTTGCAAATCTTCTCCTCAAAAATATAAATAAATAAATAAATTTGAAGGAGTTGACAGATGAACATTCATATCTGCATTAACTTTGGTCCACAAGTCACGGGTCCATCGAATTTTGATCTGGAAGACTCTTCCGGCTACACAACTGGTTGTTTTCGATACGGTAAACAGATGTAACCTTTCATTTCTTCTGTTTTTAATGTTCATATATCCCAATCTTGACAGACACACTTCTTGTTTATACATGGTGATACCTTGGAAAGAGCTCGAGTCATTCTTAGACTCGGACGGAAAAAGAAAAGTTAATCGAGCCAGATTCTCATTTGATGCAAATCGTAGAGCATAGGTAAAATTTAGACAGAGTACTCTAGCTCGGACAGGGTCTTCTCGCCCGACCAGAGTCTTCTAGCCAGACCAAGGTCCTCTATCCCGGACATGGTCCTCTCGCCCGACCAGGGTCCTCTAGCCCGACCAGGATCCTCTCATCAGGACAAGGTCCTCTCGCTCGATCAGGGTCCTCTAGTACAGACATGGTATTCTCGCCCGACCAGGGTCCTCTAGCATGGACATAGTACTCTAGCCCGAACATGGTCCTCTCGTCCGACCAATGTCTTCATGCCCGACCAGGGTTTAAGTCACTTACACCAGTTTGGGCCTACCAGTATGGGTCACCATACCTACTGACAAAAGACATGGCATGGGAAGTCGACAGAGGACATGGCATGGACAGTCGTCAAAAGACAGGGCATGGGCATATGTCTAATCAAGAATAGTGTACATGCATTGTAATCTAGGTCATATTATCCCCTATAAATACCCAGGTATGCTCATATTTGAGAGACATGAAAATCTACTGCATTCAATAAATCATCTCTCTACTTTGTGAACCGCGTACTAGCTTTAGCGTCGAATTGGCTACGCTGGAAACCCTTTTGGCATCCCACTGACATTATCTTGTTGAATGTGTGCTTGGGAGACCATGTCAGATCACCCGGGCAAACCAGGACAAGCCATACCACCTGGGAGACCAGGCCATATCACTAGGGCAGACCAGGCAGACCACCCAGGGTCATCCCATCAAGGCATGCCATACCACCCGGGATACCAGGCCAGATCACTTAGGCAGATCAAGACAGACCACCCGAGGTCATCCCACCAAGACAGGCCATACCACCCGAGAGACCAGGCCAGATCACCCGGCCTCATCCGTCATGCCTAACCACCCGAGCTCATCCCATCAGGTCAGATCAGACTCATTTTATCAGGTCAAAATCTTCACAAAGAAAGTATACATTTTTGTTCGGTAGATTGGCCACCTAATCTACCCGGGCATCGTCAATACGCAATCTTCTCCTAATTGTGGGAGTGGACAATGTTCTTGGTGCCCCTTCCATAAAATAAATAAAAACTCGCCACTAAATTTTTTTATGAGTGTAATATCACAAAAAGGTCTTTTTTAATTTGGTCTAAACATCGTGTTGTAGTTTTCGTTAGTAACGTTTTCGTAATACCACCGTGGGCAAGGATCTTGTCTTAAGCTGCGCCTGTGGACTCAAGGAAAAAAAATTAAATTTTTTTTTTATAAAAAATTGTATATGAATCTCATATACTTTTTGTATAAGGACTTATTAAGCAAGAGATGTTTGACCCTCATTTAATGAAAAATAAAATAAAATAAAAGTGTATGTGATATTATGTAAAATCCAAAATTTCGAATCCTCTTGACTATAGTTAGGCTTTTATTACAGTGTTTTCTTTGGGAAGAAATAAAAGTGTATATATGTGATATTATGTAAAATCCAAAATTTCGAATCCTCTTGACTATAGTTAGGCTTTTATTACAGTGTTTTCTTTGGAAAGAAAATCTCTGTTCTACCTAGACAAGAAAAAATAATTTTTAAAAATCCAAATTAGCACCAGGGGTCGAGCATTTGAACTATATAATGCAGTTTCTTCAAAAAAAAAAAAAAAACTGGTCAAGAAGTACATTTTAACATATTGATATTGATTTTGTGTGTGTGTGTGTATAAAAATATACCAAGTTTTGATAAAGAATCATTTCAGATACTCAAATTTCTTCCAAATATGTCCACTAAATTTCATGATTTCAACCCTATTTTGAAATGGTTGGGAGAAAGAAAGAGTTCCTTTGCCCGTTTGAGAGTGAACTTAGAACATTTATCTCAGGGATACAAGACAAAATATCAGAAGTGACACACACGTGGGAAAAGAAATGTAACTTTATTGGCAAATGCATCACAACTTGGTCGAGCCACAGAGACAAAAACCAGATGCAAATTTAAAATCTGGTAATACCAAAATACATTGTCATGTCATACTAATGAAAAACAAACTCTCCACGAAATCACGCACAAAAAACACACTTGATATCATATAACATATATAGTAGTAGAAGTAGTAGTAGTCCAACAAGTTAATTAGGTTGTTGATCGGGTAGCTAGGCAGGAGATTTGACTGTGACAACCGGGAAATCAAGCAGCACAGCCTTGTCGATCACGGTCGAGAATTTTGCGGAGAACTCGACGTGATTTGGGTGGCTGGCAAATGCAGTGAAATCATCCTTCTTCTCAAATGTCATCAAGAAAGCATGTGTGAATCCTTGTCTCAGCATTTCCAGGCTTTCTATGTCTTGTCCCCTGTAATACCAAAACTCACAGTTTGAATACTCTACTTTTTCTTGTAAATGGAATCAAAATATATACATACAGCCATCAATTAGGAAAACTCACCACACAAAGGACTTGACAATGTCCATCTCAGAAACAAGCTTCTCCATTTCTTTTAGAACATCTTCCACCACCACTTCTTCTTTGAACTTCACCAGCACCAAATGCTTGAACTCAGCCATCCCCAAAGTTGCTCACAACAACCACTCAATATATACACGCAAAAGCAATTTCTGTGTCAACTTCAACAGTCAAATTTGTCGCACACCACACCCTTTCATTGTACCATGAAACTCAGTCTCTTCTTTACAAGACATAATCTGAGCTACGATATTAAAGGTCAAATCTTGTGGGACCGAAGTACCACTAGCCCAGCTGCATTACTTCTTTTTTCAATGGGTTGCCTAGCTAGCTAGTTCCACGCCCTTACTCAAAACTTTTTGCAGTTAGAATGCCACTAACTATTATTGCCCAACGTAAATCTTTAATGTAAAGTTTAAATGGATGAAGAAAGGAAACCGGGAACTAGACCCATAACATTATTTGAACTAGATACGATCCACCATCTTTCCTAATTTTATTCGTGTCAACTATAAGGCTTTAAGGTACTACATTTTGATTCAGAATTGGTCTCTTGTTTTATCTGTTAGACGGATCAACTTTACCGATATTCACAATAAAAAGTAATATTTTTAGCATAAAAAATAATACTTATTTCATGGATGACCCAAATAAGAGATCTGTCTTACAAAATACGACCCGTGATAC
This sequence comes from Primulina tabacum, assembly GCF_025594145.1. Lineage (NCBI taxonomy): Eukaryota > Viridiplantae > Streptophyta > Magnoliopsida > Lamiales > Gesneriaceae > Primulina > Primulina tabacum. The sequence continues at coordinate 7,886,419 of NC_134557.1, forward strand.
CGTCTCACGCAGATTTTTAGCTTTGATTAATGTAAATAATTTTTGCTCTCTCATAAATTAGACGCAAGACATATGGAAAAAACAATATGTTTATCGAAATAGTTAGTGATAACTAAATAAAAAGTGAAAAAAAAGGAGAAAAATGAATGAAATGCTTATAAGTGGAAATACATCAAACGAGTGTTGACTGGTACATAGAGAAATCTCCATGGTTATATTTAATAGTCAAATATAAGAACTTGAGAAATATTAATTCAGATTTATTATTTATATAAATGTAGAGTAATACTAAGCGACATGTGGACGTGAGGATTGGACCTTCCCGGGTGCCAATGAGTTGGGTTGTTAAAGTAATGATTCCGGGTAAAGGTGTGTCTTACAGTTGGTGTTGACTCATATTACCTCATATATCAATCTTATCATTTTCTTGCCACCGAACTTATCCCCAAGCAGAAATAAATCTTATCCATTAAGATCTGATAACACTCTTTTACGGCTCACTCAGACAACCAGATCATATAGAACAACGTCAACAGCTTAACGCATGAGAGCTTCCCCATGAAGTCACTCATCATAGTACTTCTCTCATATATGCAATACACATGCTTAACTTAACATTTTCACTTTTATTTTCAAACACCACCAACTTCTGATTTTGTTTTCAAACGTTATCAAACACTCCCTTATCTAAGTTAGAATTTGTTTGAAAGTTGAAATAAAAATTAACTAAAATAGGGGAACTGTGATAGTAAATATGTGAAAGTTGAATGGAGTGCAGACAAGCTGTTTGCTTGAAGAATAGGCCAACCCCTCAACGTGCACATTCGTGGGTATGTGACCAACTACTCTGCATATTTAGAAATAATTTAACCAACATTTCCAAAAGTTGGTGGTTTTTAAAAAGAAAAAAAGAGGACAGTGAAAGAGATGTGTCATTGGCATAGCCCCAAACAATTCATGTGATTCACATTATTTGACCCGGGATAGACACTAGAACCAGAACATAATTGGGTCAAAAAAGAAATTATGATATCTTTAGAATGAAATTAATTATTTTTATTTTTATTTTTAAATTCAAAGGTACACCTTTGTTTGTCTTCTCGGTTTCATATCTTCACTCTCAATATTTAATTTGTAGAGTTTCAAGATTTCTTGAGTTACCTCAAATCCTTCAAGAATTGAATTCATTGTCAAACACAACTGGCTTATATGATTCATTGGTCATTATTGATGTCGTGAAGCGATTGAAATCTATGATTTATTCGACTCGGTGTCTGAAATAATTGTTATGGATTGTTTTTTTCCTCTTCGTTAGGTGTTCTTTGGAAATTATTGGGAGGGCTACATCCAAATCAATTATCATCAAAATTTTAAACCAGAAAATGACTGCACGTTCCTTGTGGAAATCATTTTCAATTGTCCCATTGCTTTTGCTTCATTTCAAGACTTTTTTCTAAAAAAAAAAAAACTTAAATCATTGTATTTGCACCATTTTTGTAATATAAAAAAAATTACAATTGATGGGTAATGACCCAATTTAATTATTCAATTCATTATTGAGGTCCAAATTAATTATAAAGGCATAAGCCCGCTACGCACTCCGAAAAAATATATGAATAGGAGATGATTCTCATTATTTTGGGGGAGATGATTTTATGATTTTTAGCTCTCAATTAACATCTTTAAATTGTTTTCTGACTTAAACGTCGGAGTGTTTAAGTTGGGCAAACCTCGGCGTCTCTGACGTTTGTTTGTGACGCATGTGGTAAGGTAACCCACAAAGATTTCTCTCCACCATCTACTTGGACCCATTTACGAGCTCGCTAGAATATCTTTCTACGATTACTTGAATTCGTTTACGAACCTGCAGAATAATTCGAATAATCATCAATTTTTGAAATGTTGGGCTTTCTTTAATGGACCGGAATTTCACAAGTTTTTGGACTATTTTCTATCAGCTATTAGAACCAGTTATTTCGGGTCGGCCTAGTGCAGTTTAAAATAGCTGCCCCTGTAATATTTTCCAACAAGCCTGCTGATCAATCAAACTCATAATAAGGTCATAATCAATTATTGGCTTTCATTCTAAAAAATCAATGGGTATTGGATTCACAACAGTTGAGCTCAATCTACACGTAGGACATTATTCCAAATAAGGATGACAATGGGACGGAAAAACGAACGGGTTTGCAATCCCTATTATCATCTTTGAATTTTCATCCCCACTTTCATATCCGCCTCGATCTCCGTTTTTTCGGGTTTGGGGAATTCCTAAACACGAAACCGTGGGGATCAAATCTCGATCCTCATGTTTTCATAGTCAATCGATTAAATAATATTTAAAGAATTATTAGTATAAATCTTTGCCTAGATTCGATTAGCTTGCTTTTGATTTTTGAATAAAGCTGGATTAACTTAATAATAGTTGAGTCGATTTAGTTTTTACGTCATGGGAGAAGTTGAATAATCCAACCGATTAAAAGAGTGACATGAGAGAGTTTTTGTTTATTTTAAAATGATTATTTTAGATATTATTTCGAAGTGGATGAGAAACAAAAAATAGGAAGTGTTTGAAAATAAAAATCTAAAGCTAATACAAGCTAAAGTTTGAATGTTTAGATAAAAATTGTTTCAAACTTAAAGTAAAATAACAAAAATAACATATATAAATTGTTTTTATCATCTAAATTTTGATACACACCCTCTACAATGTATTTTATAATTGTATTAAAATTAATTTTTTTATAACATGAATGCGTAAAAATTATATAAGATCAATAATAAAAAACAAATAATTTTTTTATAGATGCACATAATTATATAAAATGCATATTTTTTAAAAAAATTAATGTTTGTAATAAAATACTATTGGAATTTTATGAATTCTATCTTAAAAATGTATACATAAATAAAATTTAATATTTTAAAAAATATCCAAAATATTTATAAAAATGAAGAGCAACCGTAGAATACGTTAAATTTTTTAAGCATACAAATTTAAAATTGTAACTTTAAACTATTAATAAAAAATTAATATTTAATTTTTTTTTATCATAGTCCATAGATGCCGGGTTTTCGTCCACGGAAAACAACATATGTTTTAGTCTGCAATGTAATAAGTAAATGGTTCACACAAACCTACTTTAATGTACAAACAATTCATTCAGAGAAGTGTATTTCACAAATGTCGTAAAACATTAATACACAGTCTACACATTTTATGAAAATTTTATTTTAGAAAATGGAATCTAAATTAAAACGCATTAGTCCAAATAAATAACCAGACAAAACCAAAGGTGACGCTTTTGAACTGAAGGGAGGCGCATAAATTTCATGATGAACATCTAAGTTGTAGGTCGTAGCACAAAAATAGAAGTTCGATTCCACATATCTGACCTTCAACCTACCATTTTACTGTTTCAATCAATGGAGATCTTGGCTGCAAAACAAAAAGGTTAAAAAATAAGCACTCACAACATTGAATTACTGCACTTTTGTGGCAAATAATTAAAAAAAATGAATGAACTGCTCGGTGTAATGAAATCTAACTTTGTTCTTCACAAAATTCTTCCACAATATAGGTGTTAACACAGAAAAATTTCAAAAAATGAACTAAAACACTAACAATTGTAGAGCGAAAGATAACGAACCGCTTTTGACAGAAAACAGATCTAGGTATTTGATCTCCACGTTTCGCTTTGAAGAAGAAGGTTTTTTTTTTTTTTGTTTTGCTTTAAACTCATTTGATAATTATGTTTTTATTTTATGTGAGAATTTCTTGTATGTTGATCTAATAAATTCGTTTTTAGGTTTTGAATCCATTATCTGTTTTTGTTAGCTCATTGATTTGATTAGCTCGAATAATCTCTTTTATTTTTTTTATTGAAATTTCATTGATTTTGATTGTATCTGTATGTCCTTTGTTGATATTATGTTTAATCTATATTTTTTTGGGGTTGCTAACTCATTGGTAGAGTACACGGCTTTTAAGTACGGCCAGAATCTTTCACACGTTTGTTAATTATATGTACAAAATTTTGTCTTTTCAATTTAAACATGTCCATTGGACATATGAATAATTTGTTGCGAGTCAAAATTTCTTGAAAATTTTATGTGAGGGAATTGAGAAGTAGAAAACTAGGTTGCGTTGGATTACGGTTGTAAACGAATTCAGCAGATTCTCTAGTTTTTAGATCTTGCTCGATAAATATATTATTCATATTCGAACTTATCGAACTCGAGCCGAACTCGAACATGTTCGAACTTTTTTTAATCCAAACTTGAGTCAAAATTATTTTGTTCAATATTTCGCGAGCCACTCGCTATTTTTAATATTTTATTAGTATAATATTATTATATATTAAATATATATACATTTCGAGATTTCGAATCTTAATGTTCGAACAATAGTCTAAATAGCTCGCGAATAGGTCAAACATTTCTTGTCGAATGCGAAATTTTTGGTTTCGAAACGATCTCGAACTCGAATATACTTGATTCAAACCTTAAATTTTTACTAATATTCAGTTCGATTCATTTACACCCCTAGTTTGGATCGAAGAATTTGGATTAATTGAAAGTAGGATTTGAAATGACTTTATATTACGATTGAATTTGAAATTCACCATAATAATTCAAAAAATAATTAAATGAGATTTGAAATTCATTATCAAGTTAATTTACACAAAGAAACCAATGAACTCGTTATGCATTTGAAATTTTGTCTCAAATTCATCAATTCAAATGTAATTTTACGTTCATATATTTAGTGAAAGAAAACTCTGTAAATCCGAGGAAAAAGGTCTGACGTTGAGTTTTTACTTGAAATGCATTTGTGTATACTATTCCACCTACACAGTGGAGTGTTTTTTAAATAATTAATTTAATTTATATTCAAATATAATTAATTTCATAATTGTGAAAAAATAATAACAAATCATGTTACAATTTGAAATGATAAAATGAAAAAAAAAAGGGAAAAAAAAATGGACCAAACATATTATTAATAATAATTGTAATAGACGTGGAGATGATAATAACGAGAAGACAAATTATGCTCCGATGCGAAGAAGCATCGTTGGTTGTCAATTATTGAGACTTTTCTCCTCGAATTGTGCAAGCACCTCAAAGTACAACCTCAGCTGCAAATTCATTATCACGGTAGGTATCGTTCTAAATCCAAAGGCTAGTTTGTGCCTCCATTTTTCTCTTCTTTCTTTTTACACAATCATCCATGCAACGTTCTAACAGTTTTTCGTTTTAGGTCTAGTCCAATCATCATACATAAAAGTTGCCCAGATTTTGAATAATTTTATACATTAAACAAGTCATTAACAAAATCAACACTTATCATGAAGGTAGGATTTCTGGAAAAGTGAATTAAATTTCATTCTTTCATCATCTAGTATCCCCTGGACATGGAATGCACGCACGAGGACTTTCAAATAAACATCGGAATCACCGGAAAAATGAGTATGTATATAACATAAAATTTATCCAGAAAGTAACCTTTCTAGAACACAAATTTAATACAGCGGCCCCTTTCACAAAACTTTGAATCGTCTTTCCTGTTTTGTCTGGTGTTAAATGTCTGTTGTTCTTAAGATAGAGCGACGATCTTTTCAAGTGCTACGTTTGTGCAAATAAAAGAGGTTAGTTATACGAATTCTTTCGGGAAACTCAAATTTCATCGCTTTTGGCTTTCACTAAAGAATTTTACAAATCATAAAGAGATTCCATACCTTCAGAAAGAAGAGGCCCAGCCTGTGCTTTTGCGTTGCTGGCAAAGAAAATTGTAGAAATTACAGATTGTTGATATAATTAAAAATAGAATGCTTAATGCAGGCTTTTACATGAATATTACTTGACCAGGTGTATATTAAATCACAGCCAAGGACAAAAAGTAGGCATCAAGTTCTGGTGTAGTGAGGCAGGATCAAAGTGGAGATGACAAACAGAATCAGAGAATAATATAGAGATGCAATAAGACAAACTCCAGAGAGCTAAATTTGTACCTTTCTTTGGTCAAAGGTTCATCTTGTGGTTTCATTGCTGGGAAAAGCAAAACTTCCTGTTCATAGTGATCAAGTAAACAATTTATAAAGGTAGGCCAGGGTATACGGAGATGAGTAATAAGTTAAAGATGAGGAAGTCGACTAACAAATTATTGTTCTGGAAAATAGGTGGTGTCACTAACCTTAATATTCTGTGAGTCGGTCAACAACATTGTGAGTCGGTCAATACCCAATCCCCAACCACCAGTGGGAGGTAAACCATATTCAAGAGCAGTACAAAATGTTTCATCTAAGGCCATTGCTTCATCATCACCCGATTGGCGATCCTAGTTAAGGAGTAGAAACTCTTTCAGAATCCTACTATAGCCAATTTTACATGAATTTGAGGGTTCATCATTATCATACCTTGAGCTGATCAGCAAAACGCTGCCGTTGTACGAGAGGATCATTCAACTCAGTATATGCATTGCAAAGCTGTCAAGTTGTTAATCGAGATACAGTAATACAGGCAAGTCAGAAATGCAAACACAAAGAGAGATAAATAGAAAAGAAGAAACAGATGAATGAGATATCTGATTATATCACTTACTTCATGCTTGTTGATGAACAATTCAAATCTCTCAGTCAGGCCTGGTTTTGACCTATGCCATTTTGCCAATGGACTCATGATCTCGGGATGATTTATAATAAAGGTGGGGTTCGTACATGTCTCCTCGAGAAAATGACCCACAAGCTGTATTTTAATAAAAGCTTAAGACAGTTAATGAGGGAGAAAGAGAGGCAAGTAAGGCAGTGATGGACATAATAGAAGAGCACATCAATGGATATTCACAAGCAGCCAACAAGCCCAACGTTATGGTCTGCATATTTGCTCAAATATTCAGTGACGAATGTAATTCAAATTTTACTTGAACGGAGTAATATGAAAATAATAACAATGTCACACTTAAAATCACATGTCATTGTCTCACAGAGAAGGAACTGACAGGTCCTAGAGAAAGCAGGTCCATATGAAGACTTTCAAGTTTACACGAGGCACGACCCATCAAGAAATTTTTGGCCTCAACAAGGCCATTGTGCTAGGGTGTGAGGTAATAGTAATGTTTTCCTCATCTTGTAAATTCAAAGAAAAGAGAATATCTTACTTTGTCTAACAGCCTAGTAGTTGTTTGCGGAGGGGGGCATTTGATGTCGAATTTTGAACATGCCTCAACCAAATATTTATTGGCTTCTTCACTGGAGAGGTCCTTGGGTATGCTAAGGCTTGCCACCTTTTCTAACTCATCTATCATATCAATTCTCCTGTAGAGGTAAGAAAAGAAATATAGCAAGTTAAATGTAAGTGATATTGAAATGAAAGGTATGTAATTGAACAAGCAAATCAAGAAACCTGAAAGGAGGAGTGAAGTCAATCTCAATGGGATCCACATCCAACCCATTGGCATGATATTTAATTTTATAGCTACCAGGTAACTTCCTTGATCATTCCTGTTGCAGAGAATTTGTTCATCAGACTCCAAGACAGAAGCAACATCTTCTTTGAGTCATTTATAACCTATATTTGGCACTCACCGCTGAGCATTTCTTCTGTCAGCTTCATCAAGTCGTTGTAATCCGCAAACGCCATGTAAAACTCACAAGTAGTAAATTCAGGATTGTGAGTTAAGTCGATCCCCTCATTCCTAAATTGTTTGCCAATTTCGTATACACGGTCTAAGCCACCGACAACTAACTCCTTGAGATAAAGTTCAGGTGCAATACGCATATAAAGTTTCATGTTAAGATCATTGTGATGGGTCACAAATGGTCTGGCAGCAGCCCCCCCAGCAATCATGTTCATCATGGGTGTTTCAACCTTAAAGAAACAGACAAGAAGAATTTATAATTAAAGTGTACAAGCAAGCTACTGACAGAACATCATTTTATGCTAAAGGCAATAATGAATTGAAGTATACCTCCAAAAAATCTTGTTTATCAAGAAAACTTCTGATGTAAGAAATAATTTTTGACCTGGTCTTGAATATTTCCCGAACCTCCATGTTTAGCATCAAATCCAAGTAGCGCTGCCTATATCGTGTTTCCTGGTATGAAATGTTCCACTACTCATAAACAGATCTCACATAGATGGAGACATGATCAAATACATTTGAATTACACACAAATCTCTAAACAGAAGGATAGAAAAATTAAACAGGCCAAAAGAGGTAGTGAATTGTAAAGATAAAGTGCAAAAGCAATTTAAAAACAAACATGGGGTAAGGTGTCCCCATTGAACAATAAAGAAAAGCCCAAGTATTATTGTTATTATGCTTAGTTTTGGAACATTCTTTTTCCATTGACCTTACTATGCGGTCCTATGAAGTGATGACTGGAAAATAACGTTATGATCACCACCCAGATATTTCTTGCTCTGGCATGCAGTTAAAGAGAAATAAGCAACATATGTGTTATAAAACTATCTAATAGGTCATCATGCAAAGGCAATATACTAGCTTATCTACAAAGACACTCATAGGCCCTAGCAAGAATACGATGCAGTCAACCAATTAGACCATTGGTGCATTAATTGGTTTCCAAAGACTTGTCTCTGGGTTCAAGTCACATAAGGTGCGTTGAATGTGTGGGTGAAATTTAAAAACCAAGTACATGAATGTCCAAAATATCGATAGCTTTGTACAATACCTGGTCCTTCAATGTATAGGCCTCAAGATTCCTACCAATTCCTGGTACCCAAACATCAGTTACCTGTCCAGAGTAATTCAATGTCAATGAAGTCATACATTATTGATTCATCAAATTGGTCAACAACTGAAAAAAAGACAAAAAACAGTGTCACCTTAGCATTGTCAGAACCTGGACCAATTTTTGGTCGTGGCATCATGTGTAGACAATGAGAAAGAACTACAAATGTTTTTGGAAAAATACTCAACTCTCCCCTTTTACTTTTACCTACAAAATTACCATAAAAGGAAGAAGAATTACATTAAGAATCTGGAAAAGTGGCATCCAAAAGTAGGATAATTAATTCACTTCACAACAAACTACACAATCATACCACTAAATACCACACTCTTCCTTCAATTACATCAAACAGATCATACCCAAGAAAAACAAATAGTTGCCAGCAAATTATCCTTCGATACAAGCATCACATGCTATACAAACCGACACAAACCTTAAGTTCAATACCTACAAGTTTAAATAAACTATGCACCCTCTCTCACAAAGTAAACAACACATCTAAAAAATGCAGCAGCTATCGAAATGTCTCCAATTACACACCTGAAGTAAAATTCCAAAAAAGGTAAATTTTGTAACTACCAAGTGCATTCTGATAAATTCATAAAACTTAAGTACAGATTTCAAGACACGATTTTTTTTGGTCAATTCTCTTGAAGGTGATCATTTTATTTGAACGACTACATCAAGAAATACATAGTTTTAGAGATTAATGTCTTTTTTCCTCAACACATTTATTAGAGAAGTATGCAGAGTTACAAGAAATATTAGCAAATTGTTTTGCATTACATAGATCACATTCATGAGAATGACACAAACCTGGAAACCCAATGATACCAACAATATCACCTCGCTTGACAGAAGAGTGAAATCTAGAAAACTCTTCCTCATCCAATTCGGATCTCCTACAGGGACAATTTTGATGACAGTAAGAGACTGTATACATGCCACAAATAAAAAATGACATTCCAGCAAAGAAAACATAGTATGGTTGATCTATCTCTCCAACATTATTGGCATAGCATCCCCTAGCAAGACCAGTATTACCTTACTGAAAGTTACACCATCTTTTACTTAGGAGAGCAAATTGGAACCCAGAATCAGGAAATATAGAAAACAACATAATCAATAAATGGCACTAATAACTAATAAGAAACCAATTCAATATAGGGCAGAGAGTTTGGGCTTCAACAAAAGGGGTCCATATACTTCCATAATCTCATCGGTTTTTTTACTTCACAATAACTCGGGATTTAATCCCATAGAGATGATAGCTGTAAGCAAAAAATAAGATATGCAACTACCTTGCATCAGCCATAACTTGAACTTTAGCACCACCACCGTGCAAATCATAAAAGAATAGCTTTGATGATGATGAGCGTTTGTTCATAAGCCGCCCTTCCAAAAGAAACATCTATAACATTAATCAAAAGTAGCGCGCTATTATCACACTAAGAATAAATCACATATACAATCTCTAGTACCAGCTATTCTTTCTTCAACATCCTCTAGATGATCTCCACTATTTAAACTCTCGTATCTCTTTACATATTCAGGGATAGACGATTTAGCTTCAAATTTGTGGGGATACGGATTGCTTCCAGATTCCTTCTGAGCAGCAAGAAATCTCAGTCTATTTTCATAATATTGCTGCATGTACGATTAAAACATTGCATTCAGTGAAACATTCTAGATAGCCTTGCTAGAAAAACAAAATAACCCACCCGATCCAATATAGATTATAAGGAAGAGGAAGAAGGAAAAAAAACGACAACAGTAAGAGGAAACCAATATAATAGGCCTACCGTTGGATCCATGCCCTCATCTTCTGCAGCGGTTTTCTTGGCCGGCTGCCTTGGCTTGGCAGAGGCCTGAATTTAATACCACCAGTGATTATAATGACAAGATAAAAATATAAAAAATATTCACTGGAAGGCAACAGATTAAATTATGGAGTTCAATTAAACCAAAAAAATGGTTTTTCTTCGACTATGAACAATCACTGAATAATAGGAGGAAATATAAAGTAAATATACAAAGTCATTAAAAACATTATCATGAAACGAACTTTCATAAATACCAGATTGACAAACCTCATGAGAGGATACCAAGGCACTCTTTTTCAAGGGAGATATGAGAAATTCTTGTAGCTATATGCTCTCCATGGTGTTTCAAAATATTTACAGATATATGCGCTTACAATAACGTGCAAAATCCATTAGATAACCTATCAAATTAATACAAAAGTTTTATAAGACCCACTTATCAAGTAAATCTAAACCATCTTTGTCAAAGGCGATCGCCTCTTGCCTGGCGACGACCCTCTGCCTGGGGTCATCCCAGGCGCATCGATTCACTAAGGCGAGCGTCTAGTAGCCTTGGAAGTTCATTTAAGCGCGCCTTTTTTCTTATTACTCGTTTAAAACAAATGGCCAAACAAAACCCTAGCATCTCAACACCAGAATCAGAAAAAGAGAGTTCTTAACAGAAATCGAGATTAGGGCATCTACATCCAAACAACCAGAAAACGACCAATTTCACATCATTTGGATGAATAGGGAGAATAAATTGATGTTGATCAAGAAAATGATGAAGTCCAAGAAGAACACATGTCCGAAAGTTCTGGAGACACTGGTGATTCGATGGAAGAAAATGAACTTGATTTGCTACATCGAAGAATTTTAATCATGTTAATGATTATTATGAACTTATTAATTATTTTTTGGTTTGTATGACATTGTTGCTTAATTATTTCATATTTTAATATATTTATAATAAGTTACGTATATTTTTTTAAAAATTAAAAAATTTGTGTCTTGCTTCAATAAGGCGTGCCCCTCGGCTTGCGCCTTGCACCTCAGGCTCCATGACCTTTGTGCGTCTCGGTGTGCTTTGCATCCTTGACAACTATGATCTAAACATCCAAATACAAAGAAAAATATGTGAAGATTCAACAAATCCAAGCATTTATACTTTTCTCCATTAACAGAACTTTTTCCACCATGTGCAGGTTCACATGTACCGATGCGTTGATTCTGCTATATATTTTGCACTAATTAGATATTGATATCCTTTTAACAAAATTCTACATCGCATAAAACAATATAAAGATACATTAAAATCCTAGGACAAAAAATTTATAGTCTTAAATTCGAAAGCGCCAAAACCAAGCCGAAATGAGAAATTAAACAACTGAAGGAATTGGCATTCAAGCAGAAAGATGAGAAACCAATAAAAGCACACACAAAAGTTGTCTACGTATGATTGTGTAATAGAATCGAAATTACCATGTCGGAAGTTCGGGAATGGAGAAGTGCGATGGCTCACACGCTGGTCAATTAAAGTTAAAACCCTAGTCTCAGTGGAAGATAAAAACCTGGGGGCTCCAACATTTCTCTTTGATGCTTATATATTTCTTAGCACTGGGCTCATTTACTGTTGTTTCCGGGAGGGATTGGATTGGGCTTTAGTGAGATTCGGACAGGGGACTTTTGTAGCAAAAAAAATAAAATTAAATGATTGCACGTAATAGATATGTTGTGAGCATCATCATCAATTTAAGGATGACAATGAGTCGAATTTAAACCCGATCAAATGAGTCGCAGGGTATGTATAGGTTCGGTCAATGAGTCTAGAAGTGGACCCCAGGTGGGTAACTAGGAAACTCGCCGCAAACATATATACGCTAGTCGTCACGCACACATGTTGAATATATAACATAATACATGAATATAATGTATGACATATACATAATATTTTATATTTTTAAAGTATTTAAACATAGATTAATTAATTACATATATTTTTGTGTTTTGCATATGGTTGGAATGAATTATTTTCAAAATGAATGAAGAGAAAAACATATTATAGTTAAATTTAGAAGTGTATATATATAGAGAGAGAGAATGATAGTTTAGGTAATTCTAAAATCAAATCACGAGCTCAAGTAGTAATTCTAGGACAAAAATTTGTATGATACGGTCTCACGGGTCGTATTTTGTGAACATATATCTTGTTTGAGTCATCCATGAAAAAGTATTACTTTTTATTGTGAATATCGTTAGGGTTGACCCGTCTCACAGATAAAGATTCGTGAGACTGTCTCACAAGAGACATACTCTAATTCTAGGGTGCTCAAGTATAATAATAGACTAGTAAAAAATGCACACGTGTTGTATGTGTTATTATTATTTTTAATTCGATCAAATAATACTAAACAATTAACATGAAATTATTTTCAATTTAGAAGAATTGTTTGATTTAAAAGAGAAGTTTTGTTTATATTTTTTCTATGTAAAATATGAAGTGACTTGAGAAAGTTTGTAAGAAGGGTGATTATAAATTAAATATTTTAGTGTACTCAAATGTAGTTATTCTAAGAGTCTCACACTTAATAATATTGTTGGGTGCAATAATTGTCCCTGCTTGGTAGAACGATCGAACAGTGGTGCTTGATCTGCTTTGCGGTTTAAAAGATTTGAGTTGCATCATTACCATTAGCTATAGCTTTTAGCAAAGCAGCAACCACTCGGTCCTACAAATATAGAATAGAAGAGTCTCACACTTAATAATAGAGAATATATATATATATATATATATATATATATAATAGACAATATTATTAAGTATTAATATTATATTATGTTTTAAAAATATATATAATTTTTATCTGTAATGCCAAGAAATAGAGGGTATTTTGATGATTGAAAAATTAAATGTGATGCTAAAAATTAAAATCTTCTGATTTAATATTTTTTTAAAAAATAAATATTTACATTAAGTTAATTTATCACGTAAAAAAATAGAAATAGGAGATTAACCATGAGAATAATTTCTATTAAGCCCAAACTTAATACATAGTATAACAATCTTTGCCCTACCTTGTTCTAAATCATGGTCCACATTTTAGGCACATAATGTGGTAAAAGAAATGCATCACAATCAATGTTTGGCTTCACAACAAGGTCGGCGTCGTCATTTTATGGCGTTTAAAACAAAATATAAGAATAATTACATTGCTTGCATTTTGCATTTCGGATATATTTGTTGATATATTTTAGAGTTCACGTGGGTAATCACTCTTTTAAATAATAAAAATTGTGAATTTCTTTTAAAAAAATGATTGTTATACCTATGGGTGCAAACGAACCGAATCGCCGCGAATAATAGTAAAAAATCAAGGCTCGAAAATTTCGAACATTTTGGCTCGAGCTTGGCTCGAAATGAAGTTCGAGTTCGGTTCGTAATATTCGAACATATTCGTGAACTATTCGAATTATTGATCGGATGTCAAGGTTCGAGAACTTTGGTCGAAAGCTTGAAATATCCGAAAGGTTTGAGATGTATATATATTTATTATATCATTATATTATATTAACAAAATGTTAAGGCTCGCGAACTATCGAACAAAATAATTTTGGTTCGAGTTTGGCTCGAAAAAAATTGAATATGTTCAGGTTCGACATGTTCAAATATGAATCAAATATTTATTTCTCACAAATAAGAAAATCAAAACAGTGTCAATAATAAAAAAAAATACATTCAGTGAATCATTTTTAATTTTTTGAAAATAATGACATTTGACTTAACATGTAATTTTATATTAGACAAGAAAAATTACATTTTTAATTCGCATCACGTCCTCCAAATTTGGCAAGCGTCGTCTGATTAAGTTTCCTTTTGTGTTTATTTTTTCCAGTTGAAATAGAAAATGTTATTTATTTAGATTTGAAAAAATTAAATACTTTCCTTTCTTTCTTTCTTTCTAATACTTTTCCAATCACATGTATGTTGGGATTCCGTTAAAGGATTGGATTTGGATTATTTTCGATTTCCCAAAAGAACCAGTTTTTGGCTCAATTCTTGATTTAAATTTTGGTTAATTAGCCTATCATTTGACAGTGTTGTGTAATTTATAATTACGATATATAAGAAAAGTTTATTTTATCTCAAAATTGATTTGTCTCGACACGTTTAAAATACTTTTACTTCGCACTTGGATTGATGAATCTGGAGTTGAGGATTTCAAATACACATAACAAATCCGTTGGTATGTTTTAAGTGAGTCCAGTTAACAATGAATTTTAAATCGTTGTATAGTTATTTTTTGACTAATTGGAATAGATTTAAAATTCATCTGAGTCATTTCAAATCATTTTGTGAAATAAATTTCTTATATCCAAATAATACAGTCCAAATGCAACCTCCAGGTGCGCTTCGAGTCTCGTTCCAATTTTTATTTTCTTTAGTTTCAAGAATCTTTTTAAAATCAATACACAAAGTATTTAATTTTTTAGCTAAGAAACTACGTGAATGAACTTACTCATATTTATGTTTTTAGCATAATCCTCATGGTTAATTTATTTCGATATTTGCATGTTGCAGAGAGAAATCAACATATTCTTATTTTTTCAAACAAAAAATGCTAAAGAACATCAAATTTAAATATCATAGCAAAAAGAAGCGATTAAAATTTGAAAACCTGATATCTGAAATTAATCGATTCACAAGTCGTCGATATTTGAGACTACATAATTTGAAGTAGTTCATGTTAACACATCTTAAAATTACAAATAAAAAACGAATAACAAATTAGATTCGTCTAAAGATTGTTGATGTATATTCTCCAAGAACACCTTCATTGGATATGCAACATGGTGCTCACAAGATAAGACAATCATCTCCCAATACACGACTACCAACTTTTGATAATAACACTACAGATTACAAGTTACATAACTAGAAAAATGAAGCAAAACCTCTTTTGAAAAGAAAGAACAAGAAGTTCAAAATGAATGTAAATATTTTTCTTTTGTTTGATCTTCTCAAAATTGATGTTATGTTATCTCTCATGGTTCATGGTGTTAATTCATTGAGATAGATTGATATTTAAGTCATAAATCTCTAAAATATGATAAAGAGACACTTTTTGCTATAAAGATCATGAAAACTGGCAACTATTGGTAAACAACGTTGTCCATACAACTCATTACCTCCCCTGACGTATGAAACTATATTTCGAGTTTCATAGACTTCTTACCTTAATTTCCATTCATTAAAATTTAAATTTATCCAACAAATATTATATGAAAGTAATAATTATTTTAATGATTAGTATGATCTTGGTCAATGATCACAATTTGTAAGATGATACGTTTGATAAAATATTTTCGAGTGTTCCAAAAATTAATTACTATTTTTCTTGTTTCAAATTTACTATGGAGACCATTCATACTGTAGATCCAACTAGGGCTGGCAAAAATCAGAAAATTCCCGACCCTTCCTAACTTTCGACCCGGACCCGACCCGAAATTTTCCCGACCCGAGTGGTCGAGATTTTTCCCGACCCGCTCAGAAACCGGGAAAGGGATCGGGAATATAGGAGATACCCGACCCGACCCGAATATATTAATAATTTTTTTATTAGATTTAAAAAAATAGGAAATCCCCACTTTCAGTTTCAGGACCCTATCCAATTTCATATTTTCACACAAATACATATTACGCACCATTCTTTCTAAAAGCCCTAAACCCAACCCACCGCCCCTTTTCCTTCTCCCGAATCCGACCGTCGCGTCGTCGTGAATCGGTGCTCGACCGCTGTGGGTTACAGCTGAGGTCTAGACGTATCCTGTAGCGGCCTGAATCGAGAGAACCTTGCTCCATTTGAGCAGCCCCGAGCCGATTACACGAGCCCTGTTTTTTGCGTGAGTTTTGGCTGTCTTCCTCGTGAATTCTTGCTTGTTTTTTTGTTAGTTTTTCTTTCATTTTTTTGTAAGTATTAGCATGTATTCGAAGTTCTCAGATTCTTGGGTCGTATTTTGATTGGTTGGGTGAGTTTCATTATTGTATCGTATGATCTGCATATGATGTGTATTTTACATCTTATTTTTCCTTGAGATTGTAGTTCCCTGGTTATTGACTTGCGTGCAGATTCCTCATGAATTACGTCATGCTGATTGCCCTTGAAGGTGGAGTGTGTCTTGTTAATTTGACATGATGTCATTAACTATGGATAAGTGATCACCAGATTTGTTATGATCTTATTGGCTTGCGTCCATTGTTCTTTGAGCTTTGATTATTATTCACTCACCCTTAAAATTGAATTGTGAATGAATTATTTTGTTCGCTAATATTCTCTCTCCAGCCCATTTGTTTTTATGTGATGCTGGTGCTATTATATTTTGCATCGAGAAACATCATCTTGATATCGATTTCTTTTTATAATCCACGATGGTAATGATTTGGGCTGGATTGTGCTTTGATATATCCATTTGATTTCTTGCACCCAATGAATTGACTCATAACCGTATAGATATTTTGACCATTGGGAATTAGTGTTTGATTAACTCTAAATGAAATCTTCCATTATAGTTGTGTAGCGAGAACTGATGGCTGTGATTTACGTCAAGTTCTTGTGAGGAGTTTATTAGTTAATAAATCCTCGTAACTTTACATCTATTTCCTACTATATGATGGCATTAGTTGATATGAATACATTATAGGTGTCATTTCTTCATAAACAGGATCATAGAAATAATTTGTGTGACTGTCAGCAGTAAGTGTTCCCTATCTAGATTCGATGATTTGAGTGATAAATGACGAGTCAGGAAAATAGAGATATTCCTAATATATAGATGTGTATTTAGAATTGTGATATTAATTGAAATTTTGTTAAGTTAGAGATTAGTAGAAATCGGGGAAGCTTGTGAATGATTTATTTCTAATTGCGCATTAGAATTATTTGAATTGTTTGTTTGGTTTACTTTGTTCAAATATTTGTTTTTTAATGCACTAGAACTTATGAATACATTTATAGACAACTCATCTTTTTCTTTTATTACTGATTAGGTGAACATGGATGCATCTAGTGGAAGTAGTAGCCTTCCTTCCACCACTCAACCTAAAACATTATCTCCACCCAAAACACCTATCATCCAAGAAGAAGTAGTGGATGTTGGAGCTAAAAGAAAAAAAGTAGCGAACGTGTGGTCACATGCCAAGAAAATTGTGAGAAAAAATGACAAAAATGAGGTCATTGCTATTGTTGCTGTCTGCAATTATTGCAAAACTGAAGTTCCTGCCCATAGCAAAACACATGGGAATAATGGCATTGATGGGCATGTGAAGAAATGCAAAAAAAAAATCCTCATAATGTAGTGAATTCGACTTCTTCTCAACCTATCTTAACACAATTGTCCATGAATAATGCTTTGACACCCCACATCTTTAGCCAAAAAAAGCTTGATGATAAGGTTGTTGCATTTGTTGTTAAAGATGAGATGCCGTTTAGGGTAGTGGAAGGGGCAGGGTTTATAGAGATGATGAAGGAGGCTCAACCCCGATTCAAGATACCTAACCGAAAGAAAATTGCATCTCTTGTGTGGGATTTATATGCTGTGGAAGTGGCTAAGATAAAAAATGTCATCCGTGATCAAAGGGTAAGTATCACGACTGATACTTGGACCTCGATTCAAAATATCAACTATATGGTAATCACTGCTCATTTCTTGGATGATGATTGGAAATTGCATAAGCGAATAATAAATTTCACCAAGATCACCTCTCACAGAGGATATGACATCGGCAAAGTTTTAGAGACATGTTTGAGTGATTGGAGGATAGACAAAGTTTTTACTATAACAGTTGATAATGCTAGCACGAATGATAAAGCAGTGGAGTACATGGGAAAAAGACTAAAGGAAATGGGCACTCTGTTATTTTATGGTAAGTACTTGCATTTGAGATGTTGTTGTCATATTATAAATTTAACTGTCAAGAGTGGATTGAAGTTTCTTAATGAGTCAGTTGAGTCTATTAGAAACTGTGTGAAATATATTCACTCTTCTGGGGCAAGGTTGGACCAATTTAGGGAGTGTGCTATCCTATTGAAGATGGATAAAATGTCAACCGTTCCAATGGATGTGCCTACAAGGTGGAATTCCACCTATAAAATGCTTTCTGTTGCATACGAGTTTAAGAAAGTGTTTGGAAGGATGACAGAGAATGCACAATTTGCTGAATATTTTGAGGAGATTGATGGCTCAGAGAAAAAAAAGAGAGTGGGGCCTCCCAACGAAAAGGATTGGGAAAAAGCACAAGTCTTTGTCAATTTTCTCAAGAGGTTTTATGATACTACGTTGCAACTTAGTGCTAGCAAAACAACTACATCAACTTTGATTTGGGAGGAAATAGTTTCAATGGGGACCGTCATTAACGAGACAATGCTTGACATCATAGATCCTTCATTGCAAGAAATAGCTATGAGAATGGAAAGTAAGTTCAAGAAGTATTGGGGTAATCTTGAGAAGGTGAACAAGCTTATTTTCCTAGGTCATATTCTAGATCCTCGTTATAAACTTCAAATGATTGCAATACATTTGGGGGATATGAAATTGGATGTTACTAAAATACAATCATTTGTTGATGGTTTAAAGAATTATCTAATGGATTTGTATCATGCATATAAAGGCATTTCACCTTTTGATACTTGTAACGAGATTGATGATGGTGACGTTGACAGAGAGTTGATGGAAATTTATAAGAATGATCCCGTTAAATTGAACTATCATCTGAAAATGTTATAAGTAAGAAAATCTCAAAATCAAGAAAAGATAACTAATGAAGTGGACAAGTACTTGTCGGATCCTTTTGTGAAATGGAGCTCAAGCTTTGATGTTTTGGAGTGGTGGAAAGGGAATACAACAAGATTTCCAGTATTTTCAAAAATTGCCAAGGATATTTTTGCAATCCCTTCATCTACTGTTGCTAGTGAGAACGCTTTTAGCCTTGGGAGGAGGGTCGTGGATCCATTTAGGGCATCATTGCATCCCAAAATGGTGGAAGCACTTGTGTGCACTAGTGATTGGCTTAGAGGTGAAAAAATTAACTTATACAAAGAACCGACAGAAGAAGAATTAAATTTTTATAAAGATTGTGAAGAAGTGGTCACAAGTAAGTAAATATTTAATTTTTTAGTATTTTTATGAATACTTAAATTATGTTTATGTTTTATAAAGATCCATTTAGTACTTTTTATGAATACTTAAATTATGTTTACTTAAATTTTTTAGTACTTTTTATGAAGCACTTAATTGTTATTAAGATCAAAGTTAACAACTAAGTAATAGTGGGACATAAAATTTTTTTAATATACAAGTGCGGAAACGTAAGATAATAAATCTGGTACATTTGTCAGTGTAATAGTACAAATCTTGCACAACATTTATTTAACTTAATTAAAGTTCAGTCGCTATGTCAAGTACTGAAAATCACTCTACTCTAAGTCCGGATCTCCACGCTAATTCTGAATCTCTCATCCTCTTCATGATCCTGTCCTGCCCCACCTGTTGTCATGCACACATACAAAATAAGACAACAGCCGGATAACTCCGGTGAGAAATACATCCCAGTATAAACAATGTATACATGCAATCATATACACAATATAAAAGCATATAGCAGATATTCATGACATGTACCGAATCAGAAACATAAATCAATGTCACGTAATGAATCACACTCAGACTCAGACTCGACTCAATCCTAATCTAGGGATCCCGGTGTCTGGATATCGACAAATATATCGAATCTCAGTCGATAGGAATGAATCAACTCCTAAACGACATCGATATAATTCATATATCCAGTGTCTGGGCGAATCAGCCACGGAATTGGCGAGTCAGCCAATGACTAGGCGAATCAGCCACAGAATTGGCGAGTCAGCCAATGACTAGGCGAATCAGCCAGTGCCTAGGCGAATCAGCCAATAGCTAGACGAATCAGTCTATGACTCAATACATACATTGTCTATGAATCAATAGACCACACACATCAATATCATTAATGGCAAATATCACTGCAATAAACTAAAGTATGTGATTTAGGGAAACTCGAGTCAAACCTCACTCGAGTTGTGCAATCCCAACTCAACATTAATTTATACCTTTGTCTTCGCGGTCTGACGAAGTCGAAGTCTCGAAATCAAATCTGTCCATATCAATCTGAAATACAATATCGCATAGGCACAATCTCAATATGCAACTCAATTCAAAATCTATTCTGATCAATACTCAAATCAAACATAATCTGATCAATATCGAATCAAGATACAATCTAATCCATATCGATGATATTACGATATAATCGAAGTCACTACTGAATCTGATCAATATCAACCCACTGATGTTTCGACGGTATAACAATACAATCTCAATAACCCCAGCAATATCAACATCACATATATAATATCACGAGGCATAATCGATATGAATACAACTCATAACCCCAGCGATAATATATTATAATCTCAATTCTGATATCAAATCGGTCTAATCATAATAAATCAACCCTGAAAATTCATAACAATTTCATACGGTATCTGTTCTTCGATCCGGTTTCGATTATACAATGTCTGATATCGCAAGAACAACATATATGAATTCTATCCGATTCTGGCAATACCATAATTTCAGGACATATCGAAACGTAGTACAACTTACGTCCAGTTGTAGCTGTCGTTGCTAAGAACTCGGTACTGCGTTCGGATTCAAATTCTGATATACGGATCACACGAAATCACCAATCTATTATACGAGGAGGCTTGAGGGATTTTCAGAGAATTTGGCTCGCTTCTTTGTTGGAATTCTCGAAGGAAGAAACAAGAATATCAATATTTATATATCTTGCATGCAAATGATACGTGTCTTTCTCAAGATTCGTTCCAATCCTCTCGCGCATATGCGCGCTTTATCAGTCGCGCATATGCGCGAGACCTACGTCTCGGCGCATCATCATCTTGACAGCTCGCGCATATGCGCGACTTCACCCCGCGCATATGCGCCCAACTCTCTGCCTACCTCGCGCATGTGCGCGGCTCACGTCGCGCATGTGCGCGAAATGTTCTGTTCCAGCTTCTTGGCTACTGGACACCTCGCGCATATGCGCGCCCTCACGCCGCGCATATGCGCGGGGTCTTCTGCCAAATCCGCGCATGGCTCGCGCATCACGTCGCGCATGTGCGCGAATGGCACACCCTTGCACATAATTCGCGTCTTTTCTCACCTTTCCCAGTCCACTCCGTTCCGTCTATAATCACATCAATTACTCGAGAAATCATTCCAGATTAATCTCAGATTAC
This sequence comes from Primulina tabacum, assembly GCF_025594145.1. Taxonomy (NCBI): domain Eukaryota; kingdom Viridiplantae; phylum Streptophyta; class Magnoliopsida; order Lamiales; family Gesneriaceae; genus Primulina; species Primulina tabacum. The sequence continues at coordinate 7,908,310 of NC_134557.1, forward strand.
TGTAATCAAAATCTCGGGCATTACAACTTGTGTGCACTAGTGGATGGATGTTTATGTTCAATTATTGATCACCTATTTGTAATTGTGAAAATGCTCGCATGATTTTATTTAGTCATTGATGTTCATGGAGAAGAATGTGGCTCAGTAAGTTGGAGCGAAGTAAGTTCATGCTTGGTATATATTTATAGTTTTGTGTAATGGTAAGTAGGTGCTGGGTATATTTCTTTTTTAAAAAAAGGTTGGTGCTTGATATATATTTATATTTTATATTTTTAGATTATGTTTATATAATATATGTTGTTTGTAGGTACCCTCATGCACACAACAAAGTAATGCATCCCTCAAGTGTAAGCTCCAAATGTCTCGTGGTGGAAGAATAATGGATTAATGGTAAGAATCTAATATTTTTTTTTGCTTGGATACATTTTTATATTTAGATTGGCATGATATGTTATGAAGTCATCTTGACTTTAAAAACCTGATGCTAAAGACTCAAAGTGTGTATGTTGTTTGCTCATATGTTATTTAATTGAATTATGATTTTGTCATTTTTTTTCATCAACTTTTAGATGAATGATTGTTCGGAACACACTCTTGCTGAAGACCTGTGGGACTAAAAGTTTCATCCTCGTGAAAGTTTGGATGAATGATTTTATTAGGAGGCGAAAGTTGCATATGACGACAATCGGGCTTAGGGGGAAGAAAATGATGCAAGATTTGAGTTTACTATACTTCGCAGGACGTCCTAGACGTACGGAGGAATCAAAATTAGGCGGATGATGTCCTTTGCAATTGTTTCTTTCTTGCTTTAGTATTTGAATGTCGGTTTGGACAGATGTTTGATGTTTCTCAACCTGTGATTGCTTTCTCAGAATGGAAATAGTAGTTTGATAGATGATAGATAATTTTCAGATTGAACATTCCTGTTACATTTTAATTTGAACATACAATTTCGGCACTTGGTTGCAAAAATGTTCTGGTTTTTGTTGCAAGTTTTCATGAGTGAATCCATTGGAACCATAACATTTTTAAAGGGTTAATTTGATGAATCATTGCATTTGTAATTTAATTAACCAGAGAAAACATCAACACTGACTTGAGAAGATGCAAGTAATGAAAATTATAAAAACAGAGATATTTTATTTCAATAGCAATTTAGTACAGAAGATGATACTCAACAAAATGATACAAAATTATATTGAATCTTCTAAAACACAATCAGAATACACGCATGACAAAGCATTCTCCTGATCAGAAGTGTAATCCAAGAATTGGGAAAGGAAGCCACATCTCTACTCAATCTCTTATGCTAGTTTCACATCTTAAGGCCTGTGGTTTCATAGTTTTAGGTTCCGAATTTTTTAAAAAATATTTATCGGGATTTTGTCTCTCTTCCCGACCCGATCTTGAACATTCGGGATCCCGAACATTCAGGTCCCGATATTTGTCGGGTACGAGATCGAGAATTTTTTTTTATTCCCAATTATTATCGGGACGGGGATCGGGTTAGGGGGTTACGGGACGGGTCCCTACCCGATCCCAGCCCTAGATCCAACTATCAAATGAACAGGCGCCATCGTTTCCCACCATAGGAAAAATTGACTTTATATTTAATTTCGGCTAAGTATCCCTAATCCTCAATGCAAAATTACATCGTGTCGTATTACAATTATTAAATATTAAAAGATAATTATTGCATAGTAAAATTTTCTCCATTTATACTATTTTGATTCGATATAATTATACATCAGATAATATACTGTATACTTGTTGATGAAGACCTCATATGTATCGCAAGATGTTCATGCAAACATATCTTGGAACGTCACATTGGTTGTGCTCTCACACATTGCTGTATTAAATGATTCGACAATGTTCTCACACACATCTTGTCACTTGTGCCTTTACAAACATGTGGGCCGGGGTAGCATATAAAAATTTTATAATATTTATGATTTAGTTCAATTTGATTCAGTATTCCCTCTTATTCGATTAGTCCAAATAAATTAAAATCTAATGTTGTAATTTTACATTTTTTGTATATAATTTAGTTTATTATGTAAAAATGAATCATTTTGATTAATCTAATTAGATAATTGAATTAATATAATATTTAATGATGTGATTTAGTCAACAATCCAATCAATTAATTAGTAAATGACTCTGTTATAGTGAAGTGAAGTGAAGTCAACATCAGCGTGTGAGATTTTCAAAAAAAAAAAAAAAAACCAATCCGAGTTATGTAAACAACAAAACCGACTTTTTGCAGTATCCCCATACCTTCTTACACTATTATTTTTCACATGAAAAACGTGTTTTTTCCCATGAAAAACGTGTTTTTTTTATTAAAAAATTATTTATATTTGTTAATATATTGTTTCCCCATGTCAACTCGGTGAACAAGCATGGGACGACGAAGACTCATGATTTTCTTTGCATAAAAAATATTAATTTATAGACGCTGCACATGTCTACAACAAATATATAGGTATAATTATATATATATACACACAGAGGCAAACGCATATATCTAAATAAGTTGCATAAATATCATCACCTGAACATTTTGTAGCAGTGATCAAACGTAGTATGAAAAACAAGAAGATATTAGGAAGAAAAATGATCAAGGAAACAAGCCGTCGTGGTTACAGAAGCATGCGGCGGAGAAATGAGGGTGCAGGATCGGTGTCTGAATTGGGTCGATGTAACAAGAAGTCAAGGACATTGACAGGAACAGGGGTTTCTTTTCCCAACTCCGATATGGTGGCCTTGGCATCGTGTGGTGAGAAACGCGCCACCGCAGCTGAGCTTCCCGGATCCCACAAAGTGTCTCCCTCAAGCCCAGTTGACCTTACTGCGTGATACGGCGCCAAGAGCTGCTCACCTTGCTGCGAAGAATTTTCAGGTATCGATTCTCGATGCATGGAGCCCTAATTCTTCATCATCTAATACAAGAGAAATTCACGTGGAAGAAACTTGTCTGATTGATTTTCCAAATAAGGAGGAGTCGTCCATGGATTTCTTGATCGGATTGATAGACGAAGAGGAGATGTTTAACATGCCAGGCTTGGTAAATAGCATGGCGGAGGGAATGCTTCTGACTCCGCCAGCCTATGAAGAGAGGATTTAAATGGAGCCATGATAGTGATCAGGTTGATGATGCCGATTACATTAATTTGTGGGGACAATAATCATTTATGTATATAAACTGGCATTTGACGTGATTCTATCTTTGTCCTTCAATTCAATATATATAAAATTTGAATCGATCTGATTTACTGGTTCGTGTATGTATATATATATATATATATATATATATTGTATATATATACACCCACCGTGCACACTTCATCTATTGGATATACAATTATTTTATATTTCATCACATCTAATAGATAATTGTCACAATGATAAACAGGGTCTAAATTTTTTTTTAAATGCGGAACGTAATGGCATACATCTTAACATACACGTCAGTATTAAAAGTACAAATCTTGCACTATATACAATCAGTCTCAACTAAGGTTTAACAACTATATAACAAGTGTTTAAACCCTAACTCTAGTCCAAGTCCGTAGTCTCCACTCTAACTCGATCTTTCTTTACCTCTGTGACCCTGAACCTGTCCCACATGTTGCCATGCACACATACAGACAAGACAACATCCGGATAACTCCGGTGAGATATAAATATCCCAGTATAAACAATGTATCAATGCAATCATATAAAACATATATAAAAGCATAAACAATCAATAAAATATGTATCTAATCTGACTACATGAATCAATACGAATCTGTATTTAAGTCAATGACTTATTATCTTATCTCAACTTATTTCTAACCTAGGGATCCCGATCTAATTTAGACTTTGGTATGCTGTATCGAATGTCTACAATAGACGTCGATCTACATCTAAGCTCATCGATACACCGTAAGTCTAGAGTCCCCGCGGTTCTGACAAAGACTCGGCGGTTCTGCCCTAGCTAGGCTGATCTGCCCTAGACTCAAACTCTGGCTCTGCTATAATTCAATAGACTAAACATATCAATCTGATAATCTGCAAATATCAATGCAATAAAATAAAGTATGTGATTTTGGCAAACTCAAGTCAAACCTAACTCGAGTTGTGCAATCCCGAATCAATATTTATTTATACTTTTTATTCTGTCGCTCTGATACAATTGAAGTCTCGACTCAAAACCTGTCAATGTTCAATCTGGCAATGACAATATCAATATACTGTATCAATATTCTATTCAAATCAAAACATCCCCGTCTTATCAAATTCTGACGGTACAACAGTACAATCTTGCGATACCGGTGATACCACACCAGTATATACTAATTCCAATAATTTATAATCAATCACCGTACAAATCTGACATCACATCTCAGTCAATTTAACTCTGAAATTCATAACAATTCCATAATCAATCTGTTTCTTAATCTGACTTCGATTCTATGATGTCTACTATGTCAAGAACATCATATATAAATTCCATGCAATTCTGACAATATCATAATTTCAAAACATGTCAAAACGTAGTAAAACTTACGTCCAGTTGTAGCCTGCGTCGATAGGAACACAGTATCGAAGTCGGATTCAAAATCGGACGGACGAATTTCTCACAAAAGGCGTAAGGATTTTCTATAACTTCACAGAGACTTTTTCTCGATTCTTTTCTGATTCTGAAGGATTTTCGTACGTTTTATATATATATATATATATATATATATATACATATATATAAATACATTCACGCATGTAAAGCAAATGGCTCATCCTACATGCAACACGTCTCGCGCATATGCGCGACCCTTCTCGGCGCATATGCGCGAGACAATATGTCTCGGCGCGTGTCTTCCCAGCCGCTCGCGCATATGCGTGCCTCAATTCCGCGCATATGCGCGAGGCTCTCTGGTCTCGACCTGTGCAGCTCGCGCATATGCGCGCCCTCATGTCGCGCATATGCGCGAGGTCTTCTGCCCATTTGGCGCATGGGCGCGCATCACGTCGCGCACGTGCGCGAGAGGCACTGTCCTCGCACATAAATTATCACACGTTACCTCAAATCGTGTCTCGGTTAATCCTCTCATAATCACATCAAATTATAAATCAATAATTACGGATTACTAGGATAAAATTCTCGGGCATTACAACGATCTTATGAATTAATTTTGTGATATGAATCTCCTATTTGGTCACCTTTTGAAAATATATTATTTTTATGTCGAAGTTAACAATTATTATTGTAAGTATGTCAAAGTTCATAGATTTTATCCGTGATATTGTTTCACAAGAGACTTATTATATTTTTATTGTCGAGAATTGTGCGTATTCAAAACAATTAAAAATATTAGTTAAGATATTATATTTTTTAGAGACTGTTATCAAATCAAATTTAAATTTTATAAGTTCACTATTTTTTATTTTATTTTCAATTTTAACCCATTTTTAAAATGGCGTTGATGTGATAGCAATATATCATGAACATGGATATGATGTATGTGGTAAAATATTAGCATTTTTACGAATAAATGACTAAAATTATAAAAACTTTAATTTAAAGATATTTGCACTACGTTAATTTTGGAGTCGGGACACGTTTTTTTTATAAACAAAAGATATATGATTTCTCAAATTACAAAAATATTTCATTTTTATTGACAAAATTATCATAAAATTCTATTTATTATATTTGTATCTCATCTATAACTATCAATTCACATCTTGGTACAATTTTTTTTTTATCTTTATTTATAATTTTGAATTTAAATTGTCACATCACACATAGCATAAAAATTATTACAAAAAAACTATTGTTAGAGTTTTTAATTTTAATGTAATCGCTAAAATTTTAAACAAAAATTATTTAACAAGATGAATTTTCAATGTGTTTGCATGCATCGTAGTGTCAAGAGGCGCCAATATATATTAATAAGAAAAATTTTATTTTGGTCTTGTATGTTCGTCTTTGTAATATAGTCACGTATGTTGTTAAATTTCAATTTTAATTCAGTGTCGTTCTAATTGGAAATTTTAATCTTTTTTCCAACATGGAGCTCATGTTGTGATGATCATATATAGTGTTTCATCAATATTTGTGGTGAAAAATAATTGTAATTTTTTTAAAAATATTACAAAATAAAATTGAAATTTGAAAACATAACTTTACAAATTAATTAATGTCCAAAGATCGAAGGCGCATATAAGAAACGTGATGTTTGGTTATTTTGTATGTCTTTAGAAAAAAAAAGGTTTGAGAACTTGTTTTCGAAGATAAACGAAGTCTACCAGGTAGTATTTTTGAAAATATAGTTATTTTTATTGTGTATATCCTATCATGTAAGATTTTTTTGTTGTTGATAAAATAGCATATTATTATATCTGAATTGATAATTTTGTGGATGATGATTGACGTGACCAGGTAAAAATGGGTGCAAGATGCATGGACAATTTTCACTGGGTCGAGTTATGCAAATAGGCTTGTCAAATTGGGTTAGGCCCGTCGGATCGGCCCGCCCCGCCATAAAATTGAGCGGGTTGGGTTGATAAAATAGCAGCCCGTTTGGAGGTGGGCCAAACGGGTTGAGCCCGTTTGGGTTGCGGGCCAAATGGGTTGAGCCCGTTTGGGTTGCGGGCTGGCCCGCCAAATTAGGGTAGAATTTTATATTTTTAAGTTTTATATAAAAATTCCTATTTCTTCCTTATTTTTTCTCATGTGCCTAACTTCAATCACTCTGGTAAAATCTATATGCTTCTATTTTTTTTGAAGATGTTATACTCTTCAGTTCCCTCTCTTTTTTTAATGTTTAACTCGAACTAATCCAGAATTATCAAAATAATATAGTAAATAAAATAATTATCTGTATTATTGAAAACATAATATTACATGAGTTAATTTTTAGTACATGTGTACGATGAAATCTTGTGTGAATTAGAATAAACACTTTATTTTTTTTATGTATTATGTTGATTGTTGTATGCTTTCAATGTCTTATTTCAATGTTTTTAAGTTTTTTATGAAAATATTTGACTGAAATATATTTTTCTTCTATGTTTATTTTAATACTGTTTAATATTTTTTTTAAAAAAAAAAATAAGCGGGTTGGCCTGCCTAGCCCGCGGCCCAAGGTGGGTTGGGCTGGGTTGGCCATTTAGAGGCCCGCCAAAATGGCGGGCTGGCCCGCCCCGCCCCGCCCCGCCTAATGGCGGGTTGCGGGCTGGCCCGCCCCGTCAGCCCGTTTTGACATGTATATATGCAAATGATGAGGGATGAGAACACAACGAGATGTGTCCAAATCAGAGATTTTTCTCTCGATAAAAGCTGGTGCTGACCTGCAAACACGAAGATAACGTGAATGGGCACCAGAAAGATGTCCGACGTGGCCATTCCGATGCTAAAGTCAGCATTTGAAAAGAACTAATGTAGCAAAGAGAATGGTGTGTATAAGTGATGTATATTCTAGAGGATAAATGATATGGGCAAGATATATGTCAATGAATGCTTTAATGTTTAAACAAAACTGATATTTATAGAAAGAAAGTCAATCATGACCTTATTTTCAGTGCCCACTTACTAATTATGAGAAGATGGTTGCTCATACCCTACTTTTCTGACACGCCAAACTGTCCCTTTTGTCTTATCAAATCCATTCGATTTTGTCAGTAATGATTGTCAAGATAATGTATATCATAATTGTGTACTCGAGTGATGTGCTATTATCGATGTAACTTAGGTAGAAAGCCATCACCCGAGAACTCATCTGGAAGCCCGAGCTTCTGGTAACCTGGAGGATGATGTTTCGGGCATTCATTTGTCTGGCTATTTGTCAGACTGACTCAAAATTTATCATAACCTGATCCATGACTCGGGATCACCTAATACCCACGACCTGAGCCATCGAGGGGTGTCACCAATGATTAAGAATTAAACATTCTAAAATTTTTGAATAAATATTGTATAGTAATACGATATTGTCTTAAAGTTGCGAAAAATTGATGAATTAAATGCAATAATTTAAAGACGATAAATTAAATTTGGTTTCATAATGATTAAACTCCTCTGCCACAAAAAAAAAATATTATATTCATTTTTTTGGCAAATTAAAGAACACAAAAACTCTTGTCGTGTTGAGGTGGATTTTCGACCTAACATGATTTCATGAAAATGTTAATTTTTATGTTAAAAGTATTACTTTTAACTGTAAATATAAATCATATTAACTTATCTAAAAAAATAAATATATGAAGTCGTCATCTCCTGAAAAAATATGGACTCAAAACTAACGCAAAAGTTCAAATGAAAAGCTAATTTTATACTCGACAATATATTTATCAGAAAAATTAAACCAACAAGCAGTGTGCGCCTGCAAACAACGGTGTCGGCTGCTAAATTAAATTGGCGGCGTTGGCCACTTGTCTGCGACAGTGACCCTAACGCGAAACACGCAGCGACTCAAATAGTCAAATGTGCATGAGACCCGTTTACACACTCGTCATTTTATAATCACAACATGTATGCAATTACTACTAGCTCCATAACCAATTATCAAGTACATACGTGAAAATATAATAGGATCTGAAATATTTCGTGAAAATTATTAAAAATAAAAGAGTTTAGGTGGCTTGGACCTTATATATACACATTAAAATACTTGGTGTTAAATCATTTTGTTAAAAAAAATCTAAAGATTATATTGAAATTATAATCTTTAGATACGATTTTAACATTAGTTTCTAATAACATTAATTAGAATATTTATCTCTTATTTTTGTCATATTTTATAAATTTGAATACCATAAGTGTCACATCCCAAAATCGAGACGCACAATCGGCGTTGTTTAACAATTTAAAATCATAAAACAACGAGCCATGTAATACATGAAATAGCCCAAAGTATGTCTTTTATATAATTTTACGGTGCATAATAGAATTGCGAAAGCGATAAAGTAAAGGAAAATAAAACCAAAACCGATGCTTGAAACTTCAAGTCTCGAACTTGATCACAAACCCTAAAGTATGTGTTGTTCATCCTCTTCCAATTGATCTTCGCCCTTATCTAGGGAGGAAAGTAAGGGGGTGAGTGTTTGGAGAACCAGTCAGCATGTGGGGCCAACGTACACAAAAATATCGAAATATATATATAATATGAGTTCAAAGATGAATTATCGCAGAACATATCGAAACATAAATCAAGACATGAGATAAACATAATTCGAAACAAGATATCAAAACATATGAAAACAAGGCACATTTATTCATTTCTTTATCCATGATATACCGATCAATCCCTAATTGTTAGTCCTGTAAGAGGGTGATGTCATATATCAGTTATTATAATCCACTGCATCAGGGATTTATCTTATCATGTCTTGAAAATTTCTTTACCACTTTTAATTCGAATCATAACAGTGCATTTTGAAGACATCATAGCATAACAGAGGAACCACACGAAACGAAACATGAACGAATCCAATGACGTGAAACGAGTAGTGTACAGTTGAATTTTCAAAAACAGGAACATCATTATTAAATTTCTTTTTTTTTTTTATAAGTCCGCTTCTTTAAATAAATAATAGGTATATTTTTTTTTTCCTTGGCACTAAAAAATTCACGAACTTTAATCTTGAAAATCAACTCATTTGATTCTACATGTTGAACACGGGAAAAAAATTCCCGCAATTTTTTATACATATTTCATCAGTTTTTCATATATTATAGTATTAAGGGCAGATAAATATGGCCGGTGAGACGACAAAATCAGCATCGTAGTTCACTTTCAATCGAACAATCAATTAATAAAAAAAGTTGTCCAAAATAAATATGCATCACAAGATTTCTGTAGAACAATATCAGGAACATATGTATTACTTTGTAATAAGTCAACACACTCATACTCTCTAGTTCCCACTTAACAAATATCTGGGGCCAATAATCCAATTAAGGACAGGACAAGGAAGGGATACTTTAACATAACATGGAAACGTGAGGCATGTTATTGTGGTATTCTCGAGTGTTAGGATTTTTTTTTCTTTGTTTTACTCGAAAATTAAGGTAATTTTTAAACGTTTTCGCAAGCGATTTCGAATATGTATGTGAATGCGCATTTATAAATTGCATCTTACAATTTTATCAAGGAGATCTTATGTTTACTAACATTTGATGTATTTAGCTGATATTTCAAAAAAAAATATCAGTACAAGAAAAGAATAAAGAACATGAAGTACATTATCTTGTTGTAACTTTTTATATATCTTTAAACTTCTCAGAGTTCTTGTAATTTCAACTCCAGTTATCCTTCCAAGTAGTTTTAACTTTCATTAATTTTGAACTATAACTAATTAAAATCTTATCATAAGAAAACAATTTTAATAATAAATGGATCAACAACGTTTGACGCATGTACTCGAGTCACTGTTGTAATATACACGCTGAGTATTCAATTGTTGGACTGGTGTTAAATTTTAAATTTGAGATGAATGCCATATGTTGTATCTCATTACAAGTGCTAGCTCGTGAGAGAAAACATACACGCTGTCAAAACAAATTAAGTTCGACTATAAAAGTTGGTGAAAAATAAAAAGCAGCAGCAAAACAATGTTAGAACAAGCTCTGTCTTTTTGGCAAATCTAAGGACATCCTCAGCCGAGACACTCGTTTTCGATGCCCCTTCCCTTGTCTATGTTGTTCCCATTCGTGGGCACCTCGAAGCTCCTTATTCCCACATGCCTAACAAGAAACCGAGCCACGGGTGATGGACATACACCGAAATATTATCACCAACAGTTGCATAAAAATCATAGATGAAAAGATCATTTTTCGGGGTTAGTGATACAAGGTGAGTTTTAATTCGGAAAAACACATCCATTCATAAAGTATTGTATCACCAAGGTTATTGAAGATATTTTTAAAGCAAAACGAAACAAGAGTCTCATGTTTAATATATGATTGTCAAAAAAGACGACATTATTTTTTTCAGGTGAATTTGAAGTACTGGTAGTAGTAGTAAAAGCAATATGCTTTGGCTCGGTGATTTCTGCTTTTTCAAGCACTTCCCAAAATAAAAATAGCAAACCAAACATCTCTGTTACATCTAAAATGTTTTTTCATTCTCTAAATGAGCATTTTTACTCAGACGCAGTCACAGTGCACTTTGACTAACCTGACAAACATATCGAGTCCAAAGGTCTCTATGAGGCAGATTAACTGTTCCTTCACAACCTTGTCCTGCATCGTCTGAACTAGCAATGCTTTCAAGGAAAGATTCAATAATTCTAAGAGATGGTTCCACCACATTAACCACCCATGAATCGTCCAAAGAACCTAAAAAATGGTCACCTCCATTCAACCTCATGCATAATTTCTAAGTAATGTATTCATCAAGTCATTCCGCGAGAAAGAGAAAGACTTACTTGATATAGAACTTGTGACATCGAGATAATGTATCTTCCATCCAAAAAGCATTTGAAGTTGATTTAGCCTTCTCTTCTGTGAAAAGAACTCAAGTTTGCACCGAGGATGTAGTGTGACAGTAGATTGTGGCATGTTATTCAGAAATAAACCAAATATATCGATAGTTAACTTACCTGACGACGAACAAGTCTTCTGGTGTTCAGTTTCACTTTGTCAATAGCTTCTTTTAACATTAAATTAGATTGGTCTCCACAGGAGGAGTTGATAGACTTACACAAATTGTCTTTATGAATCTTAGGACACAGGAGAGTCTTTTGACAATCAAAGTTCCGATATCTAAGAAAATCCTCGAATTCTCGGACACCAATTGCCTGTCGTAGACCTCGAGTATAATCCGAATCTGACTTGTGAATGTCACAAACTTCTTCAACCAGACCCACTTCAACCATGTGATCGACTCTTTGATTTACATATTGATCCAATGCTTGCAGAGATGCATCCACGCATATAAAACAACAATTATATCTTAAATTATCAACTCGACCCCAGTTCTGCCCTGCCAAATTTGTAATGACGATGATTAATCAAAGATTATATGACAGTCCATTAAGAGCCAAAGTAGCTTTATTCCAAAAGAGCTCTTCGTAAAATTTAGATCCTGGAAAGCTCATCCAAGTAATAAAAATTGAAATGTACTCATTTGACTTGCAGGAACTGGTACCGTAACCGTAAAACAAACTTAATAATTTGGTGCGATTATGATCTTGTTTATAATTGAAATTTCAACACTGCATATTTTCCTCAAAAGACAATTTTCAGCAATCTGCATTATTACTTCGTTACAGATAAAACATTTCAGTACTCAATATGAAGGTACTATGATGTTGCAGAGAAGCCAAGCAGTATAACAAACCTCCATGGTGTTGCCCTGGAAAAGCTTGCTTGGGAGTACACCCCAGCGTTCATATAAATTTAGGTATTGCCTGATCTGTGATTGTCAAGAAAAAAAATCAAGAACCCAAATAAAAAATAGAAAAGGAAGCAGGCAATATAATCTACCATAGCTTGGCCACATTACTTTCTTTATAGATGTCATGTTTGTTATAGGGAACCCATATACATATATTAAATCATATTTCCGCAGTTACAGTTCAACTAAGACCACTGTGAAAAAGCTGATTAATCATCCTTGAATTCAGAATGAAAAGTTAAGGTAAATACGAAGCTGGGAAAATGTGACAATTAACATAAAACCATGGTTTTCTAGTCATCCATAAGTGGAGAGAAGACATGTCAAAATTTGACATAAAGTTAAAGCAGAAATCATATGAACCTATATAAACTGCTCGGTCAAGAAAACCTAACAAAATTACAAGTTAGGTTCCCACTCAAACTGTTGATCATCAAATTATAAAATAATATAATAAGAAAAGGAGAAAATATTGAGGAGAAAGGACTATTCCAATTATCTAATCAACCATATGCCATGACCGTCATATGCCAATGTTGGTCTACATCAAAGTTCAAGCACAAACTCATTTATGCTAGTAATAATTTATGGTGTTAATTTTTTGAGACACACAAAGTACAAATACGTAATAACGAAGGCCAAAAATCCAACCTCATATACCAGTATATGATTATAAAATATTCTCACCTTCCTGTGATCATTTGGATGGATTCTGTTTGCTGCAACCGGGTCAAGGTTTTTAAGACGGCTGTGAGTGTAATCACAAGCTGCAGTCATGGGTTCAAGCTCACAATCTAGTTTTTTGTTATCTCCTACAAAAAGCAGGACACTGTTATTCTTGCAGTTGATTCCCTGGGTACCGTTTTGTAATACTAATCAAAACGTGAAAGTCTAGCTCATAAAGTTATATTAATTATAGCAGCAAAAATGTATAGTGAACCTGGAAGATCCAGTGAGCAATTTGCTTCCAGGTCATCTGCAAAATCGTTTAACAAGTACTGGCTCACAAGAGCCTGAAGATAAACGAAGTAATTATTTGATTAGAAACAAATATTTAAATAACTAAATACGAAATGGTCCAGAATATTCAAAGGTGATGACAAATGAAATAGTATAAGTTACGAAAGATATGTATTATGTAGCAACTAACCTGGATATAGTAATTTGTTCCACCCACTATAACAGGCAAGCAATTGCGTGACCATATCTCATCAATGAGCTACAATCAAATCAAATGCCAAAGATGAGAACAAGACATAGAAAAGAACAAATCTATGCTTACACAGATAGTAACTTTACCAATATAAAATATAGCTCATAGAGGAGTAGCGTTAAGTAGCACAAAATTTCTATAAAGGAAATATTGCACGGACAAATCATGCTCAAACAAACGTGTTTGTTTTAAAATTCAGTAGCCATGAAGTAAATATGGAAGCAGCCACCTGACGAGCCAACCAAACCACCTTCTCAGATATTTTCACAAGAAAACATGAAGCAAAAAAGATTAAAAAAAACGATAGAACATCATCACTAAACAAACAATGAATTCATCTAACCGGAATAGCATGTTCCCGAAAATCTTTAGCGGTGAATTCAATATCTGGACTGATAGTCCCAAGCAGATGATGCGGCACTCCTGCCCAAAAGGAGGAACATATTAGCAACCATAACAACAAAAAACCAACTTCGGCCTCTCAATCATCACAAAAAAAGCTAATATAAGCGAAATGCATCAAGGAAAGAAAGCAATAACCTTCCCGCTCTTGTACCGGAACCTTATTAGTAAGAACATCCAACCCTTGATAAACCTACGGCTATAATTAGTTAGACTGGTTTTCGGTACACCAAATCCAGCGGAGACAAATTTGGATTTATCAAAAGAAAACATAAGAAAATTTTATAATTTCTTTCGGGTCTATCCAGTCCTGCAAAATAATCGATCACAAAAGACGTGGGAACTCATAAACATCGAAAAAAGGTGGTACCTGCATGGAGTCAGCGTTGATAATTTCGACGGGGAAGTGGGAAGCAAGATCTATGGCAAGCTTGGATTTTCCTGATCCCGAAGCTCCCATTACCACCACTATTTTCGGTTTCGAAATCGATTTAGGAGTAAAAATCTCGGCTGTATCCGGGTTTAGATCCATTTTCGGCTCTGTATACATAGTTCCAGTTTCCATTGTTGTGCAGTCTCTCCGTTGCAGCGGAAAAACCCGGCGAGGACTGTGAATTGAAAAAAAAATGGAGAACAGGTAAACGGGCCTTGGAAAACTTTTCTTTTACCAGACTGGGCCGGGACACAGAATTAGGATCTCCAAGTATTGTTATCTTAGTCAACTTGATATATTGAAAATGATATTTAAAATCTGAAAAATTTTAATCAAATCAAATCGAGCTTGCATCAGAAATAAAAGTTTGAATTCTAGTTCCTACATTTATTCGTATAAATAAATTAATGACATGCTTTCGTCTTATTTACGATACCATTTCATGTCTCTCTAGAACAGCAACTTCTAAAAAATAGATAATTTTTTAGGGGGAAAAAACATTATTTAGTTCACTTCGGACAATAAGTTCACGATCGGAAAGGTAGCCTCCTTTGTTCTAAACAGATGTCGTAAATTTTAAAATTTTTCTATAATTTAGTCCATTTTCACGACCGCATATGGGATATCAATAACATAGTGAAAACTTCATCAATATGTATATATATAAATATATATAATAAAAAAATGTCTTAAAGAGATTCTTTATAGTTAGTTTGAACAAATTATAATCTGTATGATTCAAGCTCCCTGACCATATAAATTGGTTGTTCGTGTATTTTAACCGGACACATGCCTTAATATTATACATGTACATATTATTATAACAATTCCAAGAGTTTCCGTTTCAAATAATTTGAATCGTGTCACGAAGTAAATAGTGTAATTTGGACGTGTAATTGACACGTCTAGCACAGTGGATCATCAAAGAACACACAGGTTCCAACTTCCCCATCTTCCATAAATACCCAAATCTTACGATATCCAAATCACATAAAACCTTATTCATACCAGAAAAAAGGTTCTCGCTCCTTCGTATTTTTTGACCGAAGAGAAACCCAATCATCATGTCGTGTGAGCAGCAGCGTTACAAAATCTTTTTGTTTCCATGGTTAGCTCACGGCCATATATCTCCCCTCGCAGAGCTGGCCAAGAGGCTCATTCACAGAAATTTTCATGTATTTTTTTGTTCGACTCCGGTGAATTTAGAGCCTTTTAGAAAGTCCATCAACGACCCTTCATTAGAATTCGTGGATCTTCACGTTTCTTCCACTGAACTTCCCGAAAAATACCATACTACCAAGAACCTGCCAACCCATTTGATGTCAACCCTCAAAACTGCAATCATTGAATCCAAAGAAACTTTTCGAAACATTCTTAAAACCATCAAACCGGACATTTTAGTCTATGACTTCATGCATCCATGGGCATCAGAGATGGCTTCTGAAGAGGGAATAAGTTCCATTATTTTCTACCCTTGTGGTGCAGCATCTACTTCTTGCAGATTCCACTATACCATTCAACCTGAGATGGAGTTCCCTTTTGAGTCACTCAGATTTTCAGAGACTGAGCAAGAGAAGTCGGAGATTATAAATACTGGAACAAATAGTGATGACAGTAAGGTTGAATTCCTAAAATACTTTGGATGGCCATCGACTTCATTTATAATGATAAACTCTTCGAATAAGATCGAAGGTAAATACATTAGCTACTTGTCGGAACTAGTGAAAAAAGAGGTTGTCCCAGTTGGGTTTCTTATTCAAGAACCCGTTACAAAATCCGAAGATTCCGTCTTCTTTGATTGGCTAAGTAAGAAAAATACCAAGTCCGTGGTGTTCGTCTCTTTCGGAAGTGAGTATTTTCTGACAAAAGAAGAGACAGAAGAGGTTGCTCTAGGGTTGGAAATCAGTGGAGTGTCTTTTATTTGGGTTGTTAGGTTTCCCGCGGGAGAAAAAGTGGACCTGGATGATGCATTGCCACAGGGGTTTCAAAATAGAGTTGGAGATCGAGGCATGATAGTTGAAGGGTGGGCACCACAAGCTAAAATTTTGATGCATTCCAGTGTAGGAGGCTTCCTGAGTCATTGTGGTTGGAATTCGATTCTGGAGGCGGTAACGTGTCGAGTACCTATTATTGCCATGCCAAAGCAACTTGACCAGCCGATGAATTCGAGGTTGGTTGCCGAACTTGAGATCGGGATTGAGGTTCGGAGAGATGGGGAGGAGTTTTCTAGAGGAGAGATCGCCAAGGCAATCAAGAAAGTAGTTGTGGAAGAAGACGGAAAAGAGATGGCAAGGAATGTGGATAAGTTGAGTAGTGAGGTCAGAGGGAACCGTGATGATGAAATGAATACAACTGTATCAAGGCTTGTGCAGCTTGCAAAAGGTGGATAGAGTGGCAATTTTAGTTCTTTGGCAGGGCCAAATCCAGTGGAGTAGGCTTAAATGTGTGAAATAGCTTCCTCCGTATACTCACCCCTGATTCAGTATAGGGATGAAATACTCACCCTTACATGTAAGAAATGATATCGTTGTATCTTCTACGTGTTTGTTAAAAGATCCACGTAATCCCAAATCGGCACTCCGATTGGCTCGTAAACGGGTCCTGATAGTCGTAGCATAGATGAATGGCGTGGACGATTGACGTAGGCGAGTAATGCAGATGGATCCTTGTTGCCCTGGAGCAGTCAGTAGTAAACTTTGTGGGTCGTCATTTGCGTCACAAACAAACATTAAATGCATCAGGGTTGCTTGACATAGATACTCTGATGCTCAAATCAGTAAATAGTCACATATATTATGTGAAAGTTGGAGAGCTCAAATAGAAAAACGAGATAGTGTTTCTTTCGAACGAAGGTGATTTCTACTTCCAGGTTTTTTAAGAGTGTTTAATGAACTTAAGCTTTTGTAGGCAAAGTGGGCCAAATAATGAAATTGAGGATATAACTCATCAAATATATTATATCATATTCAAGTGTTCCAAAAATAGATATTATTCAGCTTAAATATCTGAAATCGCTTCAACATGAGTAGTGGTAAGTCGTGCAAAATATGTGTGTAAATATTGCATCGATAAAAACATAGCTCCAGCTACTTTTCTTTTCCTAAGCATTCGTTTCACAAAATTAGTAGCCAGTAAGTAATATGGAAATCATCCGATTGGCTTATGCATCAGAATAGACTAATTGACTGCATTCATGAACGAAACACAAAACAAACCGACGAACATTATCTTAAATCTCCCAAAACTCATACTTTCTAAAAAATCGAAAAGCCACCAAATATGAAGGGGGGATACTTCACTTTGATTATTCAAAGAGACTACTGGAAACCAGTCCAACTAATTCTATTCATAGAGGGCCAAACATAAGAAATTTTTTATGGTCTATCCAGTCTCGCAAAAGAGGTGGGAATTTATACACATCCAAAAAGGTTGTACCTGCATGGAGTCAGCGTTGATAATTTCGCTCGGAAATTGGGAAGCAAGATCCTCAGTGACGAATTCCTGTTTGGAGTTAAATTCTCGCCTTTACCGGGATATAGATCCATTTTCGAATCCGTATATACAGTTTCAGTTTCAATTTTTTGTGCCGCTGCTGCGAAGAAACCAATGATGGAGTAAACGTAAATGGGCCTCGAAAAGATCCAAAAATTTGGGCGGATTCAAGATGTGAATCTTTCCGTCTTATAAAATGGGTACTATACTTCATTCAATTTTTTATTCTATTATTTGATAAAATTACAGTTCTTCGTGGACTTCAAAATCATAGTTAACTCGAAAAATAAAGTCGGGATCTATAAAATTTGGATCAGATCCATTTTAAACTCAATGTCACTCGACAGTCGACTCTTGAAATTTTTTTATAGATAACTCAAATTCATAACATTTTGAGAAAGATTTATAATTTTATATTTCAAGTTATCTTGTTTTATCGGAAGAACTTCGTCGAATGATCGCCGACTCGAAGATTTTCACCAAGTAACCCCAACATCTTCAATGCTTGTTCATGATGCATGTTACGACCATGAAACTTATTTTTTTGGAAATTATTGGAGTGACTTTCAGTTGGCCACAAGAATTGGCCGTCCACCTCGACCGCGGTTGGCTGACCACCTTGATTAGTTGATCATCTGAATTGGTTTTATACCTAGATTTGTTTATCACCCGGTTGATCGGATCTTCTCATCTCAGATAATATTATTATTTTTGCTACATAATCCATATATATATATAAAATCGAATAATATAAAATTTCACTTAATTGCAAAATTTTATGTTTTATTTCTAATTTAAAATTGATTTTTTCCTCATATAATTAACATTTTTTCCACATTTGATCATGTTAAATATGAATTTGTATTTTTAATTTTGTAACTTTCATGCTTTTTGGAAATGAATTTGCATTGTAGTCCTATAATTTGCATTTTTTGTAATTTTTTGTCCTATAATGGTGAATTTGCATTTTTAAAATGTAACTTACATGTTTTTTGGTCATTTTTTGTTTACTGTAGTCCGTAGTGTTTCATTCCAAATAGTATTTCTAAAAAACAATCACAATATATATACAAGTTTTCTTCGAAAAATCCAAGTCAATATCCACGTCCGCAGATAAGCAATTTTTGGCAGACACGACGGAATCCAGTAAAAAAAAGACCAAAAATAAAAAAAAACATGCAAGTTACATTACTCAAATGCAAATTCATCATTAACAGGATTGTAAATTGAAAAAAAAAATGCAAATTAAAAAACTAAAAATAAAAATTCACTGTTAAAAATAAAAATTCATTGTCAATAAGCCGATCTGCTCATTTTGATTATTGGGTTACTCCAACATTTGATTAATTCCCCATTCTCCATCCCGAAAGAAAAGATTGTTTCGTGTACTTTCAAGATGGAAGCATTGTTAATAACAATAATACTTTTTTTATATCTATCAATTATGTTGTTTAAAATCAGTCTCACAGATCAATTTTATAAGACGAATCTCCAAACCAACCTAACTTATGAAAAAAGTATTATCATTCATGATAGTTATGGATCAGATCAACACATCTCACGATTATAAATTCATAGGACCGTTTCACAAGATACACATTCTTAAAATTATTTGCATATGTCATAATCTAATACACAATATCTTAGAATACCTTATCATAAATAAAAACAACTAAATAGTACATAATTTTTTCGATGAAGGGGTAAAATAGATATTTTAGATAAATTTTCTTTAAAAAATGATCATATTTTGATCTATATATACGCTATTTAAACAGAATTTCAGGAACCAAAAAATATTTTTCTCGACTTAAATGTGTGATAGATAGTTTATTTTAATATGTAATTTACCAATTCATTCACAAACACCGCAGTTAACATCGTAGTCTCCCAAGGATAAGAAATAAGTGTCACATTCTCACTTACACATAATAAACAACTTAAGGTTGGGGAAAGGGTGAGAGTTGTTTTTAACTCAAAATAATTGAAAGAATTATTATAAAAACTATAATCGAATTTTGAAGTAGTTTTTAATCTAATCAAATCTAGCTTTGCATCGGGAAACAAAGATTAAACTATACACTAAAAAAAAAAAAGAGGCTAGCGACGGTTTTAATCGTCGCTAAAACCGTCGAAAGGGTTAGGCGACGGTTTGGTAGTCCGTAACCGGAGGTCGCGTCGCCTTCTATTACCGACGGTTTCTCAATAACCGTTACAAATTAGTGACGGTTTTGTTGAAAAATACAGTCGCTAATTTAGCGACGGTTACATACAAACCGTCGCTAATTTAAGCGACGGTTTAACTTAACCGTCATTGAATGATAGCGACGGTTTTGTTAAAAACTGTCGCTATATAAAAACCGCCGCCTACTAAAGTAAGCGACGGTTTATCAAAAATCGTCGTTAATCCAACCGTTTTTTTTAGTGATAGTTACTAAATTTATTAATTTAGACATTAATGACACATTTTCGTCGATATTTTTCTGAACCCTAAAGAGCACTCAAGTGCTTCCTGGAGTAGTTTACAAAAAAACGTAATTGTTTAAAAGGATTTGTAGAGTTCTCTTTGGACAGTAAGTTCAAGCCCGAATTTGTCTCCACTTTAATCCATTTTGATAGGTAATAGACTAAAAATAAACAAATTCAGATAGCAACCGAATGAATTATATTCAACAAAAACACAAATATTTATGTGATTCACACAATATAAGCTACATCCATGGAACTACTGTAAATATTTTATAACATGAAGAAATATTACAAGTGTTTACAACAAAACACTCACATTCCCGACCCTCGAGTATAATCGAGAAAATATTTTCTCTTATTCTCACAAGAGAATCTCACAACATTATGTTATCTCTTATTTAAGTAGCTTTGAAATTGTTGGATGTGAGATGATTGAAATGAAGTGGTAAGCTACCTATTTATAGGTGCAAAACATGATGTGAAAACACGCTTCCAACATGTCAAAATTTCTTCTGCCTCAACATGATGTGAAAACACGTTTCCAACATGTCAAAATTTCTCCTGCCTCATACTTTCATTAAATCCAGTTGATCCCACCTTACCTAACATTTATCTCACTTGAAGACTTGACTTCAATCATATCTTTACACTCATCAATGCATCAACTCATATCTCTCCATTTATACTTGCAGTCTAACGTGTCAATGATTACAACCTTCGTGAGCGTGTCAACTAGATTCTTACTTCCAATAATCTTCTCAAGCATCAAGACTCAATCTTCCAGTACTGATATGATGAAATGATCCTACTTTCAAGTTGGTTTTATTCTCAACCATGACTTTCCACATTTTAAAGGTTTCGTAAACATCATAATTATTTTTCAAAAAATAAAGCCAAACTTTCCTGCTTGAATCGTCAATAAATGTGATATAGTATCTTGAGCCTCCAAGTGATATCACGAGAGTTGGTACATGTATGACTTTTTTTATTTTCCAAACACATCTATTTGACATTTTCATCCGAACATCACCCACACCAACTATTTCCAAAGACTTTCAATTAGTCAGAATTTTTTTCATAATCACTAGCGATGTAAGTATCGAATATATCACGATTACCAGTGGTGTAAAACGAAGATCTCGAGTACATAACCCAATAATCAATTGGGATTTCCATGGATTGTAATAATTTTATTTATTTGTTTAAAAATTATTTACTATTGATCAATTCTTTTTTTGATTTGGGAGTACTGTTGTTGGGGGGAGGGGGGGATCAGATTGTTTAGGGAAGTTGGTCATCTTCCCCGGGATCTCAAATGAAGGACCTGGGAGAGTCGAGACCAAGCATCATGTACCTCTTCAGTAACAACGTTAGCATTATTCTTTGTTGATTTGCAGTTTTTTTAGGTGACCAGTCTGACCATAGCTCCAGCACTTCAATTGTTTTTGAAGTTACTTGTTTTTTTCATTTCTTGACTTGTATCTACCGTGCTATTGGTTAGAAGTCCTTTCCCTACTCATGTCCCTTCTTTTGTTCTCGGGATTTAGAGTAGATCTCAATGATGTCCCTTCACCAGAATCAATCATGCAAACTTCTTTGGCAAGAATTTGATATATGACATCATTGAATTGTAGCTTTCTTTTTTCAACAAAGTTGTTAATCGCAGCCTGCATCGGTTCCCAATTATTTGGTAAAGACTCCAAAAGAATAAGTACATGAATCTCATCAACAAATTTTATTTCAACCTATGTTAGTTGAGAAACAATCGTGTTGAATTCGTTGATGCTTTTAGCCACCGAAGCACGTTATTCCATTTTAAAGTTGAATAACATTTTCATGAGATGTATTTTGTTGTTTGCTGATGGATTCTTATACATATCCGAAAAATGGACATCATTTTCTCGTGATTTGTGCCTCAGCCATGTTATGTGCCACGTTTTTTGTTAATGTCAGTCATATTACACCTAACATCTATCAGTCAAGGAGCTCCGAGTCATCATCCTCCATCTTGTCCGAGTTCTTTCCTGATAGAGATTGATGCAACTTCTTGTTATACAGATAATCTATAATTTGTAACCTCCAGAACTTGAAATCTATAACGTCGAACTTGTTGATTCCCTGTCTCGATCCATCATCTCTGGCCATCACTTCTCTAGACGTCATATAAAATCTCAAAAATATTTTCTGATGTGGAATTTCAGATAATGAATTCACAGAGCTTACTCAGAATTCTATAAAATTTTACAATAAGGCTTTGATACCAATTGTCAGGGATTACATCGAAACAATGATAATCATGATGATAATTTAGTATCAAAAAATAGAATAAGATAAACAACAAGAATACAAAGGTTTATGTGGTTTATCCAATATATGCTATGTCCACGAAACTATTGCAAATATTTTATAACATGAAAAAAATATTGTAAGTATTTACAATAAAACACTCAAATTCTCACAAATCCGATCTTCGAGTATAACCAAGAAAATATTTTTTCTGATTATCACAAAAGAACCTCACAATACTTTGTTGTCTTTTATTTAAGAAGATTTGATTCGATTTGGGTTGATTGAAATGAAATGATAAATTACCTATTTATAGAAACAAAAAATGATGTAAAAATAGTTTCCAAATGGGTCAAAATTTCTTCTGCCACCACCTTCATTAAATCCAGTAGGTCCACTTTACCTAACATTATTGAGCCAAGTGACCTTTACAAACACAACTTTGGTTTTCTATTTTAAAAAAAAAAATTGGTTTATTCTTTCAGTATTAAAAAGATTCTTAAAGATTCTTCTATGTTGTTCCAACAAGTTTCGTTTTGTTTTTAACAATTTTTATGATTCATACTCCCGAACCATGCCTAAATTCTTTAAATATTTTTTCGTGCATTTGTAACCGAACACGTCATGATATTATATCCATGCACGTATGATTTTTTTAAATGCATGCACGTATGATTTGAATCGCGCCACGAAGTAAAATTATTGCACTTTTGATGTGAAATATTTGACACGTCTGACTGTCATCAAGAACTCGCTGGTGCCAACTATCAACCTGCACTATATAGGTGCAAATCTTGTTGAAACCAAATGCCCATCAAACCATTCTCACACCTTCGAATCTTGATTCAACAGAACCCAAATTATCATGTCGGGTAAGCAGGAAAATTACAAAATCTTGATGTTTCCATGGTTAGCTCACGGCCATATATCCCCCTTCACGGAGCTCGCCAAGAGGCTCGTTCACAGAAATTTTCATGTGTTTTTATGTTCAACTCCGGTGAATCTAGAGTCATTTAGAAAGTCCACCTTCGACCCTTCTTTAGAATTCGTGGATTTTCACCTTTCTTCCACTGAACTTCCCAAAAAATACCATACTACCAAGAACCTACCAACACATTTGATGCCAACTCTCAAAGCTGCATTCGATGAATCCAAAGAAAATTTTCGAAACATTCTTAAAACCATTAAACCGGACATTTTAATCTATGATTTCTTGCAGCCATGGGCGCCACAGGTGGCTTCTGAAGAGGGAATAAATTCCGTTGTTCTCCTCCCTTGTGGTGCTGCATGCTTTTCGTTCGTAGCCCACTACTCCATTCATCCTGAGATGGAGTTTCCATTTGAGCCACTCAGATTTCCAGAGACCGACCTAGAGAATTCTGAGATTATACATGCTATAATAAATAGTAATGAGAGTAAGGAGAGATTCCTAAAATGCTTCGAAATGTCATCGGCTTCTTTTATACTAATAAACTCTTCGAATCAGATTGAAGCTACTTACATTAATTACTTGTCTGAATTAGTGAATAAAGAGGTTGTCCCAGTTGGGTTTCTTGTTCAAGAACCGGTTAAAACACCAGACGACTCTGTGTTCTTGAATTGGCTCAGTGAGAAAACTACCAAGTCCGTGGTGTTTGTATCCTTCGGAAGTGAGTATTTTCTAACAAAAAAAGAGATAGAAGAAGTTGCTTTAGGCTTAGAAATAAGTGGGGTGTCTTTTATTTGGGTGGTTAGGTTTCCCGTGGGAGAAAAAATGAATCTAGACGAGGCATTGCCACAGGGGTTTCGGAAGAGGGTCGGAGATAGAGGCATGATAGTTGAAGGGTGGGCGCCACAAGCTAAAATATTGAGTCATTCGAGTGTTGGATGGTTCTTGAGCCATTGTGGCTGGAATTCGATTCTGGAGGCGATAACATGTCGAGTACCTGTTATTACAATTCCGGTGCAACTTGATCAGCCGATGAATTCGAGGTTGGTCACCGAACTTGGAATTGGGATTGAGGTTCGGAGAGATGGGAGAAGGTATACTAGAGGACAGATCGCGAGGGCGATAA
The DNA here is from genome assembly GCF_025594145.1 of Primulina tabacum. NCBI lineage: Eukaryota > Viridiplantae > Streptophyta > Magnoliopsida > Lamiales > Gesneriaceae > Primulina > Primulina tabacum. The sequence continues at coordinate 7,933,048 of NC_134557.1, forward strand.
AAAAAGTGTTGGTGGAGGAAGATGGAAAAGAGATGGAGAAGAACGTGGATAAGTTGAGTAGTGAGGTTAGAGGGAATTGTGAATTTGAAATGAATGCAGCTGTAAAAAGGCTCGTGGAGCTTGCTCAAGGTTGATAAAATTGCAAGTTCGATTCTTTGGTAGGGCCAAATTCAGTGAAGTGAGCTTATTATATAATGTATGAAATATAGTCTCCCCAGCATATATGTTAAAAATATTAATATTATATATGCTTTTTGTGTGTGTGTGTGTATATATATATATATTATATTATTATATATATGTAAGGGTTCTAATAATGGATTGTATTTCTATTTAAATATATCTTATATATGAAGTACTTCATTTTATTTAGTTTGTTGTTGATATGTCTATTGCGTAGATTTTCTCACAATTAATTTTTAAGATATCGGATAACAATATTGGTCCGAGATGAAAATGAAATAGCTAGGGTGACATTGTTCGAAGATGTTGCTAAGACGTTTATTGGTTGATCCATCCAAAAATAATTGATATGCATATTTAGGTGAATTTAAATATTTATTTGAATAACATTATAATAATCTAATACATATTATCGATAACTACAAAATTTATATTGTAGAAAAAAGGTAATGTGGAGCATGTAACGATATTTGATCAGCCAAGCGAAGACGATCACAAATTTTTTTTCAAAGTCAATATCGATCAAAAATACAATAACATCAATAATTGTGGATGAATCGGAGAAATCACAACTACTCAAAAGAAATGTTGACAAGAAAAGAAAGAATCGAAACATCAATTAAATACAAAATGAAGACATGAAAAGAACGAACACAAATGACGCAAAGAAAAAGGCAAAACAAGTATAACATGAAGATAAGAAGACAACAAGCACTAAGGAAAGACAAAACCACAGAAAAAGTAAAAAAGCCCATCATGTTCCAAAGAAGAAACCATACAAATTCAAGATAACGAAAAAAATTGATGATTTCAGTTAAAAGATGATGAAACTTAGTCAAAATAATCACACAGAGATTACACAAAATTTGAAAATTATGTAAGAAAAGATTTGATAATGTTTTTTTTATGAATTTTCAATAGACAATGAAACTTTCGATTTCACTCAATATTAGTATTTTATGTCCACATACTCCTTATAAATTATGTCGTACAACATTTGTTCAAGATACGTGTTACTTACTAGTTGTTTATAAAGTTGCAAATAATAATATATTACATGTAAAAGGTACTTGCCAGCAAAGTTAGAGCCTTGCGAGTTGAGGCCGATACTTGGGGTACTGAATGACACAAAAGCAAGGTAATGAATGACGTGCATGCACAGTATTGGGATCATTTTTTCAAGCCAATAAACGTCATGATTGAGTTTGTTACATTTGTATTTCAAACCAAGTATACATTAAGTTTTTAATCATAATCATGAAAAGTATCAACAATCGATAAATATAAGGATGAAAAACAGCAAATGAGAGTAAAATTTAGTGGCAATCGGACAACCAAATTAATCAGCAGTGGATGAGTTCTTGGATCTCAGCAAAGGGAGTTTATGTTCTTGCTAAGCTGCTCCAATTTATTCAATCTCAGTTTCTCACTTTCAGTCACCAACTAACAAACAAAGACACATGAATAAATAAAGATTCCGAATCAGTGAAATTAAATTAAGTCAAGATTCTGCAAGATGAACAAAATTACCTCAACTAGTTTGCAAATAAGCTGACTCTTTTCTCTGTTCTTCTCATTGAACGCCTCAATGGCTTCTTTGTATTCCTTTTCCTATGTTATTACATTAAACGATGAAGAAACATCCTTGTATCTATTCACATTTTCGAGATACACTCTAATTAAATTTACGTTAAAAAATTGTGGACTTCACCTTCTTCTGGCAGCCAAGTCCCAGTGGCTTCAACTCTCGGTTAATCAAGTCGATCCTCTTGCGAATAATCGCAACTTCCTTCCTCATCGGATCGGTTAAAGCTTCTAGCTCCTATTATAAGTTATTATACAAACATAGAGGATCCCAAACTACCGAATCAATACGTATGCAGTAGGTTGAAATACAGCTTTGAACTATATAAATTAAACTGCAGACTCATCAAAATTACGAAGGTGAATATATATGGTTTTCTTCATCAAACTTACTTCACGAATTTCAGCCAAGCGCTTCGTTTCCTCCTCCACACGGCCTAAATGAACCTCAATTTTCTCTCGGACCGCGTTTTTCCTCCTCTCAATCTCTTCTTCCTTGACACGAAAGGCGGTTAAAGTTGATCTTGTCATCTCTTCATCTATGTCTTCATTTAGGAAAGCGCTGTCGATATGGTTGATGGAACTGGAGTTCTGGGGACGCGGCATTGGAACCGTCTGATCAAACATCTGTTGTTTTTGTGTTGTCATTACAAAATCCTTAAAAATCTTTTTTCTTTCTTGTTTTGTATGTACTTTTGCTTTAGTATTTACGAATGATCGATGCTTCCTCAATTCTTCTCTTTTTTCCTGTTTACATATTCTTAAAACAAGGCAACCTGTGGAATTATATATGGAACCATCTTGCTTTCTCGACAACAAATCTTGCAATGAGGGTAATGACCATACTGCCCAATGTCGTTTTTAATGAGAATGTAAAAAATAATCTTATACTTTACTTCATCGTAGGATTATTATTTTATATCTTCTCGCATGTTAAATTTGCAGTATAAATTAAATACTTTGAAAAGTTTAAAGGGTATATGATAGATAATTATATGCTTGCAACAGTTACAAGAATGATTTCTGCAGATATCGGTTGAAGGGTCTTTATTTGTATGTTTTCTACAATTAATTTATCTGTACAGTGGGGTGCTTGGGGTGAAAGTTTCGTTGCCTGTGTAGAAAATAAAAGTTCACCAACACACAGATGAAATGATGGCCTTGGGGGCCAAGACAAAGTAGCTAGGATTTGTATGTTATTCTCTGAGACATGTTCAAGAAACTTCACTTTCTTGGATTTTACATCTGCACCTTTTTGTGACAATATTACCCAAGAATTAGGAGAAATATGTTTGGGATATCAGGGAAATAAACGAGGTAATATTAGTTAGATATCGTATTAATATCAACAATGAATAAGATTAACACCAATATTTATAGTGGTTCACCCCAAGATTGAGCTACGTCGAGATAACTTTTTAATTAATAACAAAGAAGACAAGAGAATTGAGAATACAAAGTATTTCACTCAGAACATTTTAATTTTAACACTCAATTTCTCTCAACTAATCCTATTCCTTCCAAGGATAAACACTCCTTAAGAAACACTCCTTAAGAAATCTAACACTAAATCGTTTGTCAAACTTCTACACTTATGATTGTAGATGAGATGATTTTGTTTTTTTGGTGTAATTTTGGAATGAAGAATGAATGATTATTTATAGGTGAAGTTTAAGAAATAAAACAAAAATTAAAACATCATTGCTTACATAATCAAACTAATTACTATATTTTACTAACTCAAACCATGTGTTAATTGTGTTGTTGAATTCCAAAATGGTGTGTTTTGAATTCAAATTTGGCTTGCATTGAATTCAATCTTGGCTTGATTACTTAACAAAATAATCACGGCGAACAAGAATTTATGTGATTCGAACATGTATTCTGAAAATAAATATACCCATGTAACATCAATGTCTTTTTTATGCTTGAAGGTGACGATCCGGGTCATACTCATGTAAGAAAAACGTGACACATAGCGTGTACAAATTGAAATTGGCGACGACCAAGAAAATTAAGTTACGTACACGAATCTTCTTTTGAAATTCATGCTCCCAAATTTTCTCGTTGATAGTATGAGATGCCTATAAATAGCAACGATTGAGGTCCCTAAGCATATACACCTCATAAGAAATATACACCATCTAAAGAGATCGTGCAGTGCTTAGAAGGCTTCAACCGAGAAAAAAATCAGAGAAATCAAAATTTTCAATGGCCGGAGGTAACACTCGATCCGCTTCCGCATATATTTTTTCATGTTCATGTATACGTAAAAAACATGATTTTGAGAAAAAAATCTGACATTTGGTATCAGAGCCGTGATACCTCTGCTTTGAAAATTTTGCTTCTGGGAATTTACATATGAAAATTTGAAACTTGAATTTCGAACATAATAATCATAAGAAACTTACCTGAGAATTTGTTCTCGGTTGCACCTTGGAGCCTTGAAGATAAAAATATACAGTTTTTTTTTATTTTTCAAAATTTTGAGAAAAGAAAATTGGAGGCGGAAGGTTTCTGAAAAATTTGGAGAAGATGTAAAGATGCCGTAGTGATGTAAAGGAGATGTCTTGTATTTCAAATGGAATCATTCAATTTGAAGGGACATCTCACGTGAAGACTTCAATGCAATGTTTAATTAATTTATTTATTTTTAATTAAAATAATTAATTAAGTGGAACCAACATATATTGATTGTGCATGTGTGATGTGTCGGTTATAATATATGTGTATATATATATTTATTTATTTTATTATTTTTAATAATAATAATAATAATAAATAATTAATGTGTTATTAAGTTATATGTATAATTTGGTATATATATAGCATTTGGTTAAATAATTTGTACACATTAAAATATTTCCAAATTCAGCGTAATTTCTAATACATGTTTAGAAATTATTTTTTGCATGTTACATATAATATCAAATATTATGGATAAGTGTTTGATGTGTATATGCAAATTTAATATTATACTTGCATTTAATTTTTAAGTTTTTTAAATGCAAATTGTATTGAAAAATATTTTTGTAAATCAATATTCACATTATGTTCATATTAAATTATATTGAGTTGTTTATAATTTAAAATGAACATATCAAGTAAGATGTGAATATAATATTTAAAATAAAATATTTCAGATATTCACAAATGGGCAAATAATCCTCACTTTATCATTACTCTGATAAAAGAGAAAAACTGATGAGGAGCCCACATTTTCACGTAAATGTGATCCTTACTTTATCACTACTCTGATTGAAGAGAAAAACTGATGGGGAACGTTTTTGTTCATATTAAGTAAAAATATGAATATAAAGTTATTTAATGAAAAATTTTGGCTTATAAAGATTCACATAAATGTGGATAATTAAGATGAATAATAATTATAAAGTGACGTGAGAAAACATGATCTGAGGGAGTTTTTCATAGATCGGTCTAAACTGCCTTGACTAGCCACTGGTCTCCCTGATGAATGTTGCTCTGACTAGGAGTTAGGTATTTAAAAGGCCTTAGCCCTACCTATCTTTCCTGGGAGCACTCTTGGAAAGTGTTGATTGCGAAATAATTATTATATAAAGCATTAAGTAAAGCCAAAATTTTGTCCCGTGAACGGTATAATTTTAAATAATTGAGGAATAGCCACAGCATCCTTAATTATGAAAAATTATACATTAAGAGGATTTGGATCACATAATGGACAACAATTGTAATTAATTATATAGACATAATAAATTTTTCCCCACATGGATTTTTATTATATTTATATAACTAATTAGGTTAAAATATCAAATTATATTTTTCTTAATTTACCCACAGGAGTTAAGGAAAATACATTTTGATAGTTTTATCATAAAGTTACAGAAAAATCTTATTGAATTAAAATTTTAGCCCACAGGCAAATTTTATGTCACTAGATTTTTTAAAAACATGAATTACATTGGTAAAACATGATACTGTTTCAAAATTTTAAGCATATTATATTTTGTGCAGTTATGCAACCTGCGAGTTTTTCTGATATGAAATGTGACATTCCCGATCTAAAGGGCGATAATTATAAAATTTGGAAAGAAAGAATTCTTCTTCAATTGGGGTGGATGGATATTGATTATGCTATACGGAAAGACGAACCATCTGCTATTATTGAAAACAGCATTCCGGATGATGTTGATCTTTATGAAAAATGGGAGCGATCTAATCGACTCTGCGTAATGTTCATAAAGACCAAAATCTCTGCTGGTATGCGTGGTTCTGTCGATCAGCATAATAATGTCAGAGAATTACTGAAGGCTATTGATGAACAGTTTCAGTCTTCAGATAAAGCACTTGCCAGTACCCTAATTATGGAATTCTCTTCATTAAGGCTCACCAGTGTGAGAGGTGTGCGAGAACACATCATGAAAATGCGGGACATAGCGGCTCGGCTCAAGACACTTAAAGTGGAAATGTCTGAGACTTTTCTTGTGCACTACATTTTATGCACTCTTCCACAACAATATGGACCCTTCAAAATTTCTTACAACACACATGTAAAACCCGTAAATCAGTAGACGTATAAGCCATGCATAATTCTAGATTTTTAAATTTAATTGACTTCATTGCATGATTATTTTAAATGCATTTGTTTGAAGTTAATTATTTATTATTTCAGTTCAGTAGATTGATTTTTAGCATTTCAGTATTTTCAGTGAGGCCGGACCGGAGTTGGAGTTTTGAGATAGAATTTAAGATTTGAGAAATATTTCCAGAAGTTAATTTAGCTAGTAACTAAGTTCATTTAAGTTAGAAAGGAAGGTTTGAAGATTTAATTTAATTATTTGAGGTGATTAAGAAATGAACTCATTTAAGTTATTAAATTAAGGGGTTAGCTCACTAAATTATTTAAAGGATTAGTAAGGCTTTCAAGGATTATTAGTTGACTAGATAATCAACATTTCCCTTTATTTTATCATGCATTTTTCGGCCACCCTTAGTGCTAGAAGATTCATTTTCCAACTCACCAACTTTGACCAATTCTTTGCATGTAATTAGTAGGATAATTCTAGGATTTTTGGGAGCACAATTTAATTAAATAAATGGACATATCCTAGTCTAGAATCAAGCTAAATTTCGGCCACCACCTCCTAGAACCATCCACCAACTCATTTGATATCAATTCAAAATTCAAATTCAAAAGGGGAGTGGACTTGGTCTTGATATGATCCTATTTTTGTGCACCCTTCTCCTCACCTTCATAACCATCACTCCCCCCTCCACCTCCACCGAAAATAAGACCCCTTTTCAGTAGAAAAAACGTGGATAGCAGCTAGGGAGAAAGGGAGAAAAATCGAGAGCCAAGAAAGGTAGAGAAGCAAGCCACTCCGTCTCCTCCGCGCCGTCTCGTCTCTTCTTTTCGTTTTCTTTCGAAACGAAACCAGGCATGTCTAGATTTCTTTCAAACCTCAATCAAGTCATATTATCATTTATTTTTCAGTACATGATCATGTTTTAGCAAGCAAAAACCGAGATACATGTCAAAATATTTTGGGAACACACATGCAGAATTTCGGCTCTTCATGGCAAGCTTCACGATTTCTTTTGGTTTGTGAGTTTCAGGTATTGGATCGACTCCAGGCTCCCAAGGCGGCTTTTATACATGTAGTAGGATGCATTAGGACCATGTTGGTCCATTCAAACCAGCCCCATACTTGCTGGAAAACCGAAATGACAGCAAGTTCCCCATAAGTGCAGAAATGTGATTCGAAATTTCAGTTTCTTGTCTAGGGGTTGGATCTGATCTTGGCTGCCCCAAGGGCCTTTAGCCATGGTTGGATCACTTCCCTAGCATGTCTAAGACGTGACTAAGTCTCCCTTTTGGTGGCTTGGTCCATGGCTCATCGGTTTTTAAATAATCAACAAGAACAGCCCCTTTCCCCATTCGGCCCTTCCATTTTTCAGCATATGGTTCGTTTCTTTTGTGGCTTGGTGTGGATCTTGGTTGGCCTATGGCCCTTAGCCACGGTTCATATCATGCTCCTAGATGTCTAGATCGTGCCATGGTCAATCAAATGGCCACTGGAACGACGCAAGACATCGATCATAGCATAAACACTACACACGCATGCACGTTGCTCTCGGTTGGACCCTTCGGTTAAGATTTGGGGTGATGCGGATTGTGGCTGGCCTAGGGCCCTTAGCCATGGTTCAAATCACTCCTTGGGACGTTGTGGAGAGGCTTTGGTCGGTGGTTCAAGCCCCAATGGCCAAAAGTCTCGCAAACGACGCGATGCAAGCAAGGTCGCAGCTGCTGGAAATTACAGCAAGTTGCTGTGTCGTTTAGAAGGCTTGTTTGAGTTCTTGGTTGGCTTTTAGCCCATGGCCTTGGACTGGACAGTGCCTCATTGAGTTAGGAAGGTCATGTTTTCGATCGTTCGTCATTTGGATCATTTTTGAGGTCGTACGAGAATTTACGGTGCAATGTGCCAAATTGACTCTCGAAAGAGCGTTTCGTGTTTTGGCCTCCATTTCACCTAGATTTCGACCCTATCATTTTAGGAACGTTATTTTATGATTTTTCAGCGTATTTTAATCATGACTATACGTCGGTTCGGTGTCGGTTCAGGTTGGCTCGGAGTCATGATTAAATGCGAAGTCATTAGGCGTCATAGTCGCATCTTTTGAACGTAAATTTCATAGTTGGTCATGTTTAAGCTATTGCATATTTTTCATGGCACAGTTAGGTTGCAGCGAGCCTGGGAACGATCCAATCCAATCCAGTTGGTAAAATTACAGGAATTTTCATTACGCCAGTTAATTATTTTACGTGCATTAAATAGAAAATGATTATTTTTGAGATTTATGCGATATGGCTTGTGGTTCATTCACTATGTGGGAGTGTTATTTTTTATACGGTCGCCAGTGACCGATCAGTTCAGTATGGTACCACCCGGTCGCCAGTGACCGGCCAGCTCAGTTCAGTTTCAGCCTCCCCGGTAGCCAGTTACCGATCAGTTCAGCTTAGTGCAGTGGCCACAGGCGTAAAACATAATCTCAACAGAAAATTTTACCAGATATTTCAGTACAGGCTCCAAGGAGCAAATATTTTTACAGTGACTTCCAGTTCAGTTATGCACGTATTATAATTGCTCAGTACAGATTATTTTCAGTATGCCTCAGGACATGATATTTTATCACATGCATATTTTAAATTCAGATTTTTACTCGTTACCTGCGATTTATGCATGCTGAGTCTTTAGGCTCACTAGACTTGATTGTTGTAGGTACTGATGAGGCCAGGGCCGAGGGCGGGGACCAGTGAGCCAGCTTGGGTCGGCAGTAGTGGCACCCGAGGACCTCAGAGCAGCAGTTGTTATTTTCTTCGCAAACAATTTTTATCAGTTGTTGGATATTTTAAAATCGTTGTTGTTGGCAAAACTTTGATTTTCTTCCGCTGCAATAATTTGAAATATTGAACTTGATTCACCAGTGATTTTATGAACGAGGCCATTTAAGTTCTTTTAAAAAGAAAATTTTTAATTTTCCGCAAATTTTCAAGCAAGTAGTGCGAGGGCCTTCTCAGTTGGTATCAGAGCGGTGGTTCTGTATAGGGTTTCACTACTACTGACCGCGAGAAGCTCACGAAGCCACGCCTTTGGTCTGTAAGTTTTTCAGTTCAGCATTTTGTTCAGCATTTCAATTATAGCATGAATTATTTTGTCAGCATGCTTCCAGATTTTCAGTATTTCAGAGTTCATTTAAAATAAATTATGGAATTATGCATGTTAGTTACGTATGGGTTATGTTGGAACAGTATGCCCCCTAGACGCATTTTAGAGCGCAACAGAGAGGAGGAGCCTCGCCGAGAAGACAGGGAGGAGCGTAGACCAGAGGGAGACCTACCACCTCCTCCACCGCCCCCACCGGACATGAGTGCCCAGATGTTAGCTGGGATGGCACAGTTCTTCGCACAGTTTGCGGGGGGCAATGCCGCAGCCGTAGCCGCAGCCGCAGCCAGGCCGACAGGGCCCGAGGCTGTGTATGAGCGATTCATGAAGATGCGCCCGAAGGAATTCTCTGGGGCATCTGACCCCATGGTTGCCGAGGGATGGATCAAATCCCTCGAGGTTATCTTCGATTTTATGGAGCTGGAGGACGCAGACCGAGTCCGATGTGCCACCTACTTGTTCACTGGAGACGCCCGCTTATGGTGGGAAGGAGCTTCGGTAGCCCTGACATTGGCTACACTTTCTTGGACCCGCTTTACGGAGGTTTTCTACTCCAAGTATTTTGCTGAGGAGGTTCGCACCAGGCTGACCACCGAGTTCATGAGTCTGAGACAGGGGGATATGTCGGTTACGGAGTTTATCCGTAAGTTCGAGAGGGGCTGTCACTTTGTGCCCCTGATAGCGAATGATGCCAGAGCCAAGCTGATGCACTTCCTGGTGGGTTTACGGCCGATCTTGCGCCGGGATGTTAGGGTATCTGACCCTGCTACTTATGAGATTGCCGTCTCCAAGGCCTTAGCCGCAGAGCAGGATCTGCGGGATATCGAGAGGGATTGCCAGGGCAAGCGCCCAGTCCAGGCACCGCACCACCCTCCTCCTCATCAGCATCAGCAGCAGAATAAGAGGCCTTTTCATGGACCGCCCAGGAACAGAGGCCAGCAGCAGCAGCAGCAGCAGCAGCGGGGACGCCCAGCCCCGAGGACTCAGGAGCACCCAGTCTGTCCCAGGTGCTCACGTCGCCATCCTGGAGCATGTATGGCTGGCTCAGGAAAGTGTTTTAAGTGTGGCAGTCCAGACCACCTGTTGCTGCAGTGTCCTCAGAGGAATCTGCCTACCCAAGGCAGAGTTTTTGCTCTCCATGCCGCGGAAACCAACCCGGAGACTATGTTGTTGACAGGTACCTTTAAACTTTAAGTTATTCTTCGAATTTCAGCATTTTGGGAATCGGGATTTAGATTTTGAACTTAGAACTGTTATAGGATTGCATGCTCTACTCAGATTTATTTCGGGGAAATTAAGCTAGAGGAACCTAGACCTTTGCATGTCTATAAGTTTAGATCTTGTAGTGGGATTCAACTTAGAGCTCCGCTCTTTTAGGGAGAATTTTTATATCTGGTTCCGCTACCAAGGCCTTGATAGATTCAGGGGCCACTCACTCATTTATTTCGGAGGTCTTTGCAAACTTTCTCAAGATCCAGACCATTGGGCTAGATACAGCCTTTTCAGTAGTGTTGCCGTCAGGCAAGGAGATGACAGCTACCAATGTTATCCGAGATATAGACCTTGAGCTGCACGGTAATCTTGTTTATGCGGATCTGATTGTGCTACCGATGCTGGAATTTGACATCATCCTAGGGATGGACTGGCTATTGAGGAACAGAGTGTTGATAGACTTCCAGCGGAGATCCGTTCTTGTCCGACCGCCTGGAATGGAGCAGTTCTTATTTGAGCCGGACAGGTACTTTCCTTTACCGCGCATTATTCCTTATGTTCAGGCTAGGAAGCTCATGCATAGAGGGTGTCGGGCATTTCTAGCAACCTTTTTATCTGTCCCCGAGGAACCCAGCCAGTCAGCCTCAGATGTTCCGATAGTTAGAGATTTCTTAGACGTTTTTCCCGAAGACGTCTCTGGTATGCCACCAGAGAGAGAGGTGGAGTTTTCCATTGAGCTTATGCCAGGTACGGCTCCGATATCCAAAGCGCCGTACCGTCTAGCACCGACAGAGATGGCAGAGCTTAAGAAGCAGATCCAGGAACTTCTCGACAAGGAGTTCATTCGCCCGAGCTTTTCTCCATGGGGCGCGCCGGTCTTATTCGTGAAAAAGAAGGATGGCACGATGAGGCTTTGCATTGACTACCGGGAGTTGAACAGGGTTACAGTGAAGAATAAATACCCACTGCCGAGGATTGAGGATCTGTTTGACCAGTTGCAGGGAGCTTCGATTTTCTCCAAGATAGATCTGCGTTCTGGTTATCACCAGTTGAGGGTGAGAGGTGCTGATGTTTCGAAGACAGCTTTCAGGACTCGTTATGGTCACTACGAGTTCCTTGTGATGCCGTTCGGTCTGACGAATGCGCCAGCGATCTTCATGGATCTCATGAATCGCGTATTTCAGCCGTACCTTGACCAGTTTGTGATAGTGTTCATAGATGACATTCTCGTCTACTCCAAGAATCGGGAGGAGCACAGCAGGCATCTGACCACAGTGTTGCAGACATTGCAGAAGCACAAATTATTCGCAAAGTTCAGTAAGTGCGAATTCTGGTTAGAGAAGGTGGCGTTCTTGGGCCACATTGTTTCTAGCAGTGGTATTGAGGTAGACCCCGCAAAAGTTGCAGCAGTCAGAGATTGGGTTGTGCCTCAGAATGCATCCGAGATCCGCAGTTTCCTTGGGCTAGCAGGATATTACAGGAAATTCATCCAGGGATTCTCCTCTATCGCCGTTCCACTCTCAGCACTGACCAAGAAAAATGTAAAGTTTGTGTGGAGCGAGGAGTGTCAGAAGAGCTTCGATACTTTGAAGCAAGCTCTTATCTCAGCACCCGTTTTGGCTGTACCGTCAGGATCTGGTGAGTTTGTCCTTTATACCGATGCTTCGAAGCTTGGTTTAGGTGCAGTTTTGATGCAGCATGGGAGAGTGATAGCGTATGCTTCTCGACAGCTGAAAATCCATGAGAAGAATTACCCTACCCATGATCTGGAGTTAGCGGCCGTAGTTTTTGCTTTGAAGATTTGGAGGCACTATCTGTATGGAGAGAAGTGCCGGATCTTTACCGACCATAAGAGCCTCAAGTATTTCTTTACGCAGAAGGAGCTGAACATGCGTCAGAGACGTTGGTTGGAGCTTGTGAAAGACTACGATTGTGACATTAGCTACCACCCGGGTAAAGCTAATGTAGTTGCGGATGCTTTGAGCAGGAAAGTCGCAGTGATGGCTCATTTGACGATGCAGAAACCTCTTCAGATCGAGATGCAGAGGTTTGATCTTGAGACTTACCCTCGAGGTAGAGTTCCTCGTTTATCTACCTTGACTATCCAGTCCTCTCTTATTGACCGTATTCGCAGCGGTCAGGCAGCAGATGAGCAGTTGGCACAGTGGAAGAAGAGAGATGAAGCTAAGGGCAGTGTTTTGTATTCAGTCAGCGACGGTATTGTGAGATACCGAGATAGGATATGGGTTCCTAGCAGTGATTCTATCCGAGCAGACATCTTATCAGAGGCCCATACGTCCCCGTACTCTATTCACCCTGGGAGTACGAAGATGTACAAAGATCTGCAGCTATTGTATTGGTGGCCAGGAATGAAGAAGGACATCAGGCGTTTTGTATCCGAGTGCCTGACTTGCCAGTTAGTGAAGGCCGAGCATCAGAGACCAGCAGGTTTGCTCAAGCCTCTCCCTATTCCCGAGTGGAAGTGGGAGAATGTTACCATGGACTTTGTGACCGGATTGCCGAGGTCAGCCAGAGGATCGAATGTTATTTGGGTGATTGTAGATCGTCTTACCAAATCAGCGCACTTCTTGCCTATTAAGACGACTTTCACCATGGTTCAGTATGCAGAGCTGTATATCCGAGAGATAGTCCGACTCCATGGTATTCCAGTTTCTATCGTATCCGACAGAGATCCCAGATTCACTTCCTCGTTTTGGAAGAGTTTGCATTTGACTTTGGGTACGAAGTTGCTGTTTAGCACAGCTTTCCATCCGCAGACAGATGGACAGTCGGAGCGAGTTATTCAGATCTTAGAGGATCTTCTCCGTGCTTGCGTCATTGATTTCTCTGGGAGTTGGGAGTCGAACTTACCATTGGTAGAGTTCACCTATAACAACAGTTTCCAGTCGTCCATAGGTATGGCTCCGTATGAAGCGCTGTATGGTCGCAAGTGTAGATCTCCTGTTCATTGGGATGAAGTAGGAGAGAGAGCAGAGTTGGGTCCAGAGATTGTTCAGCAGGCAGCAGATGTAGTAGTCAAGATCCGTGATAGGATGAGGACTGCCCAGAGCCGACAGAAGAGTTATGCCGATCAGCGGAGGAGAGAGTTAGAGTTTGCAGTGGGCGATCATGTCTTCGTGAAAGTGGCACCTATGAAGGGTGTCATGAGATTTGGCAAGAAAGGGAAGCTCAGTCCGAGATTCATTGGACCGTTTGAGATCCTCGACAGAGTTGGGACGCTAGCGTATCGTGTGGCTCTTCCGCCAAATCTGGCCGGAGTACACAATGTCTTTCACGTCTCCATGCTGAGGAAGTATATGGCAAATCCTTCGCATGTGCTGAATTTCGAGCCGTTGCAGCTTACTCCGAACTTATCTTATGAGGAGAGACCCGTGCAGATCCTAGACAGACAGGAGAAGAAACTTCGGAACAAGTTGGTTAAGCGAGTCAAAGTCAAATGGCTCAACCATTCAGAGGAGGAAGCTACGTGGGAGTTTGAGCCGGAGATGAGAAGTCGATACCCTGAGTTATTCGGTGAGTTCTAATTTCGAGGACGAAATTTATTTAAGGGGGGAAGGATTGTAGAACCCGTAAATCAGTAGACGTATAAGCCATGCATAATTCTAGATTTTTAAATTTAATTGACTTCATTGCATGATTATTTTAAATGCATTTGTTTGAAGTTAATTATTTATTATTTCAGTTCAGTATATTGATTTTTAGCATTTCAGTATTTTCAGTGAGGCCGGACCGGAGTTGGAGTTTTGAGATAGAATTTAAGATTTGAGAAATATTTCCAGAAGTTAATTTAGCTAGTAACTAAGTTCATTTAAGTTAGAAAGGAAGGTTTGAAGATTTAATTTAATTATTTGAGGTGATTAAGAAATGAACTCATTTAAGTTATTAAATTAAGGGGTTAGCTCACTAAATTATTTAAAGGATTAGTAAGGCTTTCAAGGATTATTAGTTGACTAGATAATCAACATTTCCCTTTATTTTATCATGCATTTTTCGGCCACCCTTAGTGCTAGAAGATTCATTTTCCAACTCACCAACTTTGACCAATTCTTTGCATGTAATTAGTAGGATAATTCTAGGATTTTTGGGAGCACAATTTAATTAAATAAATGGACATATCCTAGTCTAGAATCAAGCTAAATTTCGGCCACCACCTCCTAGAACCATCCACCAACTCATTTGATATCAATTCAAAATTCAAATTCAAAAGGGGAGTGGACTTGGTCTTGATATGATCCTATTTTTGTGCACCCTTCTCCTCACCTTCATAACCATCACTCCCCCCTCCACCTCCACCGAAAATAAGACCCCTTTTCAGTAGAAAAAACGTGGATAGCAGCTAGGGAGAAAGGGAGAAAAATCGAGAGCCAAGAAAGGTAGAGAAGCAAGCCACTCCGTCTCCTCCGCGCCGTCTCGTCTCTTCTTTTCGTTTTCTTTCGAAACGAAACCAGGCATGTCTAGATTTCTTTCAAACCTCAATCAAGTCATATTATCATTTATTTTTCAGTACATGATCATGTTTTAGCAAGCAAAAACCGAGATACATGTCAAAATATTTTGGGAACACACATGCAGAATTTCGGCTCTTCATGGCAAGCTTCACGATTTCTTTTGGTTTGTGAGTTTCAGGTATTGGATCGACTCCAGGCTCCCAAGGCGGCTTTTATACATGTAGTAGGATGCATTAGGACCATGTTGGTCCATTCAAACCAGCCCCATACTTGCTGGAAAACCGAAATGACAGCAAGTTCCCCATAAGTGCAGAAATGTGATTCGAAATTTCAGTTTCTTGTCTAGGGGTTGGATCTGATCTTGGCTGCCCCAAGGGCCTTTAGCCATGGTTGGATCACTTCCCTAGCATGTCTAAGACGTGACTAAGTCGCCCTTTTGGTGGCTTGGTCCATGGCTCATCGGTTTTTAAATAATCAACAAGAACAGCCCCTTTCCCCATTCGGCCCTTCCATTTTTCAGCATATGGTTCGTTTCTTTTGTGGCTTGGTGTGGATCTTGGTTGGCCTATGGCCCTTAGCCACGGTTCATATCATGCTCCTAGATGTCTAGATCGTGCCATGGTCAATCAAATGGCCACTGGAACGACGCAAGACATCGATCATAGCATAAACACTACACACGCATGCACGTTGCTCTCGGTTGGACCCTTCGGTTAAGATTTGGGGTGATGCGGATTGTGGCTGGCCTAGGGCCCTTAGCCATGGTTCAAATCACTCCTTGGGACGTTGTGGAGAGGCTTTGGTCGGTGGTTCAAGCCCCAATGGCCAAAAGTCTCGCAAACGACGCGATGCAAGCAAGGTCGCAGCTGCTGGAAATTACAGCAAGTTGCTGTGTCGTTTAGAAGG
This sequence comes from Primulina tabacum, assembly GCF_025594145.1. Classification (NCBI taxonomy): domain Eukaryota; kingdom Viridiplantae; phylum Streptophyta; class Magnoliopsida; order Lamiales; family Gesneriaceae; genus Primulina; species Primulina tabacum. The sequence continues at coordinate 7,949,105 of NC_134557.1, forward strand.
CTTGTTTGAGTTCTTGGTTGGCTTTTAGCCCATGGCCTTGCACTGGACAGTGCCTCATTGAGTTAGGAAGGTCATGTTTTCGATCGTTCGTCATTTGGATCATTTTTGAGGTCGTACGAGAATTTACGGTGCAATGTGCCAAATTGACTCTCGAAAGAGCGTTTCGTGTTTTGGCCTCCATTTCACCTAGATTTCGACCCTATCATTTTAGGAACGTTATTTTATGATTTTTCAGCGTATTTTAATCATGACTATACGTCGGTTCGGTGTCGGTTCAGGTTGGCTCGGAGTCATGATTAAATGCGAAGTCATTAGGCGTCATAGTCGCATCTTTTGAACGTAAATTTCATAGTTGGTCATGTTTAAGCTATTGCATATTTTTCATGGCACAGTTAGGTTGCAGCGAGCCTGGGAACGATCCAATCCAATCCAGTTGGTAAAATTACAGGAATTTTCATTACGCCAGTTAATTATTTTACGTGCATTAAATAGAAAATGATTATTTTTGAGATTTATGCGATATGGCTTGTGGTTCATTCACTATGTGGGAGTGTTATTTTTTATACGGTCGCCAGTGACCGATCAGTTCAGTATGGTACCACCCGGTCGCCAGTGACCGGCCAGCTCAGTTCAGTTTCAGCCTCCCCGGTAGCCAGTTACCGATCAGTTCAGCTTAGTGCAGTGGCCACAGGCGTAAAACATAATCTCAACAGAAAATTTTACCAGATATTTCAGTACAGGCTCCAAGGAGCAAATATTTTTACAGTGACTTCCAGTTCAGTTATGCACGTATTATAATTGCTCAGTACAGATTATTTTCAGTATGCCTCAGGACATGATATTTTATCACATGCATATTTTAAATTCAGATTTTTACTCGTTACCTGCGATTTATGCATGCTGAGTCTTTAGGCTCACTAGACTTGATTGTTGTAGGTACTGATGAGGCCAGGGCCGAGGGCGGGGACCAGTGAGCCAGCTTGGGTCGGCAGTAGTGGCACCCGAGGACCTCAGAGCAGCAGTTGTTATTTTCTTCGCAAACAATTTTTATCAGTTGTTGGATATTTTAAAATCGTTGTTGTTGGCAAAACTTTGATTTTCTTCCGCTGCAATAATTTGAAATATTGAACTTGATTCACCAGTGATTTTATGAACGAGGCCATTTAAGTTCTTTTAAAAAGAAAATTTTTAATTTTCCGCAAATTTTCAAGCAAGTAGTGCGAGGGCCTTCACAACACATAAGGATAAATGGTCAATCAATGAATTAATGACCATGTGTGTTCAAGAGGAAGGAAGGTTGTTGATGGAAACGAGTGATAATGTATTTATGACCACGCAAGGAAAGTACAAGAAGCAAGTCAAAGTCAAGGGAAAAAGGAAAGGAATAATTCCACCTCAACCTGACATTAAGAAAGAATCCAAGTGTTTCTTCTGTAAAAAGACGGGACACATAAAGAAGGATTGCAATAAATTTAAGGATTGACTTGAAAAGAAATGTATTCCTACTTCATTTGTCTGTTATGAATCTAATATAGTTAATAATATTTATAACACATGGTGGATTGATTCTGGTTCTACAATCCATGTTACAAATACCTTGCAGGGTATGCAAAACCTAAGGAAACCAATAGAAAATGAGCGGAGCATCTATTCAGGAAACAAGATGTCTTCGCATGTGGAGGCTATTGGGACTTGCTGTCTAGTGTTGAATAGTGGTTATATTTTAAAATTGGAAAAGACTTTTTATGTTCCTAGTTTTTCTAGGAATTTAATTTCAGTTTCAAAACTTGTACCCTTTGATTATTCATTTCAGTTTTTGAATGAATCAATAAATTTGTTTTATAAATCAAATCTTATTGGAAATGGTACAATGGTTGATGGTCTTTTCTCTATTTCTTTACAAAATAATAACACCACTATGCATGTTCAAGGAGGTATTAAAAGATGTGTTATAAATGAAGATTCATCTATATTGTGGCATCGGAGATTGTGACACATCTCCATAGAGAGAATCAAAAGATTAGTAAATGATGGAGTACTCAGTACTTTAGATTTTACTGATTTTGAGACTTGTGTGTACTGCATTAAGGGAAAGCAGACGAATAAGTCTAAAAAGGGTGCCAAGAGGAGTACGGAAATATTAGAAATCATACCATTCAGATATTTGTTGTCCAGATATGGACATGCAAAGTCCGAAATACTTCATCTCTTTCATTGATGATTACTCACGATACATGTATATCTACATGCTTCATAACAAAAACGAAGCACTTTAAGCCTTTAAGGTTTTTAAGGCTGAAGTGGAGAAGCAATGTGAAAAACATATTAAGATTGTGAGAACTGATAGAGGTGGAGAATATTACGGTAGATACACTGAGAATGGACAAGCACCTGGTCCGTTTGCGAAGTTTCTCCAAGAACATGAGATTGTTGCCCAATATACTATGCCTGGTTCTCCAGACCAAAATGGCGTAGCTGAGAGGAGAAACCGAACATTATTGGACATGGTGAGGAGCATGTTTAATAGCACTAAACTTCCTAAATCCTTGTGGACTGAAGCTCTTAAGACAGCTGTGTATATATTAAATCGAGTTCCAACTAAGGCTGTCACGAAGACGCCATTTGAGTTATTTAAAGGTTGGAAACCGAGTTTGCAACATATACGCGTTTGGGGTTGTCCTTCAGAAATAAGAGTTTACAACCCACATGAAAAGAAACTGGACCCAAGAACTATAAGTGGATATTTAATTGGGTATGCCGAAAAATTCAAAGGGTACAGATTCTATTGTCCATCTCACAACACTAGAATTGTGGAATCAAGAAATGCAAAATTTCTTGAGAATGATTTGATTAGTGGGAGTGATCATTCAAATGACATAATTCTTGAGAATGATCACATTAATGAACAACCCTCTTATTCAAATGACAGATTGGTCGTTATTCACACATCTCAAGACCAAATGGGTGTTAGACAACCAGTTACTGAAGTTCCACAAATTGCTGATGACAATCCAGTAGATCAAGTTGTTAATGAAGAACAACAAGAAATTGTTGATCAACCAAAAAACTTAAGGAGATCTACTAGAATAAGGAGATCAGCAATATCTAGTGATTATATTGTGTATTTACAAGAATCGAACTTTAACATTGGAGCCGAAAATGATCCTGAAACGTTTTCACAAGCCATGAGTTGTAATGAGTCAAAACTATGGTTTAATGCTATGAAAGAAGAGATGAATTCTATGGCAGTTAATGGAGTCTGGGATCTTCTTCAGTTGCCTGATGGTGTAAAATCCATTGGATGTAAATGGGTCTTCAAAACAAAGAAAGACTCATTAGGCAACATTGAAAGGTATAAAGCAAGACTCGTTGCTAAAGGATTCACTCAACAGGAAGGAATCGATTATAAGGAGACTTTTTCTCCTGTATCTAAGAAAGATTCTCTCCGTATCATTCTAGCATTAGTTGCACATTTTGACTCCGATTTACAACAAATGGATGTGAAAACAGTTTTTCTCAATGGAGAACTAGAGGAAGAGGTTTATATGAAACAACCTGAAGGATTCTTCTCTAGTAATGATGAGCAATTGGTTTTTAAGCTTAAGAAATCTATATATAGATTGAAACAAACTTCACGTTAATGGTATTTAAAATTTCATGATGTTATCTCTTCATTCAGATTCGTTGAGAATCCCATGGATCAATGTATATACCAGAAGGTCAGTGGGAGCAAGATTTGTTTCCTTATTCTATATGTGGATGATTTATTACTTGCAACCAATGATAAGGGTCTCTTATATGAGGTGAAACAATTCCTCTCTAAAAACTTTGATATGAAGGATATGGGCGATGCATCTTATGTCATTAGCATTAAGATACATAGAGACAGAATTCGAGGTATTATAGGTCTGTCTCAAGAAACCTATATCAACAAAGTTTTAGAGAGATATCGGATGAAAGATTGTTCACCAAGTATAGCTCCCGTTGTGAAAGACAATAAATTCAATTTGAGCCAATGCCCAAAGAATGATCTAGAGCGGGAACAAATGAAAAACATTCCTTATGCTTATGCTGTTGGAAGCTTGATGTATGCTCAGGTTTGCACTAGACCTGACATTGCATTTATTGTTGGGATGTTGGGAAGATATCAGAGTAATCCAGGTTTAGATCACTGGAAAGCTGCAAAGAAAGTAATGAGGTACCTTCAAGGGACCAAAGATTATATGCTTATGTTCAGACGAACTGAGAATTTGGAAGTAATTGGCTACTCTGATTCAGACTACGCTGGCTGCATTGATTCACGAAAATCCACTTCAGGATATATTTTCATGCTAGCTGGTGGAGCTGTATCTTGGAGAAGTGCAAAGCAGACATTGACTGCTACTTCCATTATGGAAGCTGAATTCGTATCTTGTTTTGAGGCAACCTCACATGGTGTATGGTTGAAGAGTTTCATTTCAGGGCTTAGAATTATGGATTCTATATCTAGGCCATTAAGAATATATTGTGACAATTCAGCTGCTGTTTTTATGGCTAAAAATAACAAAAGTGGTAGTCGAAGCAAGCACATCGACATTAAGTATTTAGCCATAAGAGAACGTGTTAAAGATAAGAAGTTACTTATCGAGCACATTAGCACTGAATTGATGATTGCAGATTCTTTGACTAAAGGCATGCCACCATTGAAATTTAAGGATCATACAGAAAGAATGGGACTTGGTTCCTTTATGTAATTTTTTTGTAAGAACAAATTTAATGAAACTATGATGTGATATTTTCTCATATTTTTGTGCATACATTCAGTTATTCGAGAAATATCGATAAAGTTGGACCTCGAATAAACATAGGGTTTATTCATTAAGTTATTTGAGAGATATAATACATTGTGATACATGGAAGATAATAATCGCTTTTAGATAACCTATTGCCATGATTCATGTATTTTATTTTCTCCTATGGTAAATGAGATATATGTGTCAAGTGGGAGAATGTAAGAAAAACGTGACACATAGCGTGTACAAATTGAAATTGGCGACGGCCAAGAAAATTAAGTTACGTACACGAATCTTCTTTTGAAATTCATGCTCCCAAATTTTCTCGTTGATGGTATGAGATGCCTATAAATAGCAACGATTGAGGTCCCTAAGCATACACACCTCATAAGAAATATACACCATCTAAAGAGATTGTGCAGTGCTTAGAAGGCTTCAACCGAGAAGAAAATCAGAGAAATCAAAATTTTCAATGGCCGGAAGTAACACTCGATCCGCTTCCGCATATATTTTTTCATGTTCATGTATACGTAAAAAACATGATTTTGAGAAAAAAATTCTGACAACTCTTGCCTACACCAGGTATATGTAGACATGACAAATGAGATTCTCTACCTAATGAATTAATTGAGAACTTTGCTTTGCTTAAAGCAGACTTAGCTTTATTTGTTCAACGAAATATTGCTGTTTGAATGAATTACTAATTCATCATCATGTTAGCCCCACACTGATTTCGTTTGCTCAATATGTTTGAAAGCAAATACATCTTAAGCATTTCAAATTTCCCCTCCTTCCATCCATTATGTTTAATTTCCCCTCCGAACCTGACATATAATCTGATATCCGTCCTAATGGAAGAGAGTATGGATGATATTTTTAACCAATTAAATAAATTGATAATCTAGTATGGTGATTTTCGATTTTGGGGATGAAGGCCAATCTTAAAGAATTATACTCATACCCAACTCAAATACTTGATTATATATATTATATACATACATATATATGTACAATGAAGAAAATTATTCTTCTGGGTTTTATGTTATTTACTTATTTTTGTTGGATAATGATGTTATGATAAATTATTTTTAATATTTTTTATTTTTCTATAATGTTTAATTTGCTAAATTATATATTTTTTATTTATTGTTCTCAACAATTTAGTATATATACATAGCTTATTAGAAATAATTCAAATTTGAGAAAATATAATTATATGTGATAATATGATATTTGAGTAGGATATGAATATCCAATCTTCCGACGGGTATGAGGATGATGATGAAATTGAATACCCAGTGAACGAAGATGAAGATGATGATGAATATAATAAATGAGGATGATGACATAAGATATGAAAAATCTTACCCAAACTCAACTCATTGTTATCCCTAATTAAAATGAAAATTGTTATTCTCATATCCATGGTAATACTAATGTTAGAAATTCTGTTATATATTTTAGATGACATCTCCATTTTTATATTGTACATAATATTTCCTTTTGTTAATTAATTTTAATAATAATAGTAGTTATTATAATTATTTGAGGTGCATTTATTTTTATAATAATTATAATAATATACTATATGTTGAGAAATCTAAAGAGCGGGAGTGAAAAATATAAACAAAATATCATCAAAAGATATGGGCTTAATAACAAGGCTAATGGGCTCAAGTTTTACATGTTGACCCAATATCCCGATTTATATCTAGCTGTCTGGCCCATGTTCAGAATGTTACCCGAAATGTCGGCCCATGTTAATATCTCAAGTGCTCTGCCCTTCACTCCCACATTTTGCTCATCCTTGATCCTCCCTCTGTTCGTTCTCTCGCTTCGCACTTTTTCGCCTACTCTTGGGTTTTCAATTCTCGCAATCAGGTATAAATCTCTTTCTTAATCTTTATTTATCTTCTATTTGTTGCAGCTTTTTTTGCATACAGGATTACGTTTGCTTAGTGAAGAGCTTTGTTGGTCAATTAATCTGGATTTGATAATGGGATATGATTATCGGTGGTTTTGGCCTGAAATTTGTGTATTTTTTTGTTGGATCCACTCGTCTAGATCGCAAATTTTTGGATTCTTCCCTTTCTTTGGAGTTCCTTATTTATCTCATGTGCATATAAATGTGTATTGGAAGTTGTAAAATTAGCTTATCATTCTTTTCCCTGATAATTTATTTATTTGATTGCCTGCGACTTTTCCGGCCTGCGCTTTTCATGTTAATTTGCATTCTACATTTGTTAATATATTTTATCTTCACAGTATTTTGGAGACTTCATATATTTTTAATTTTCTTTCACTTGTTCCTGTCACTTAGTGTTGTTCTTTCAATTTTTTCAGTGGAGCTTGGTACCGTGTGAGTGGAGACTTAAGAAATTTAATCAGGGGAGACTAAACATTTATATAATATTTATCAAAATATAAAAAAGTCGAGTCTCAAAATTTGCATATTTTAAATAGTTAATCAAAATGCTGATATTTTATTCGGGGGAGCGTTACCATAGCCCTCCTGCTTCATCAGTGTGCCTCTCTCCATTCCCCTTTCCTTTCAGTGTACTTGTGCTTTTTGGTAATAAACTGGAACTTGTATTGCCTAACCTCTGCCTAAAACTGGTTGGGTTTTTTTTAATGGTTTGACTGCTAGTATAGTCGTGCATTTGTAAGGGCACGGTGGCATCAACGAACTTTCATTAAATAAATTCTTCTGTTTCGGATGATTATTTATAAGTTTAAGTGAATGAGAGTTTTTTTTATGCATTATTTTTTGGATGCTAAATCTCATGAGTAATTAATTTTGATATATCTACCACAGTACAACACATAGTAACTTATTGAACACCCAAGTCTCCATTCCTTTGACCAATATATGATGTTGTAGAGCCATGTATGCATCAATCATATTGTGCATTTTTGTGCATGTCTGGATTCAAATATCTAGAAAACTGCCCTATGTTACTCCGCAAGGGAGACACAAAGTAGCGAGTCTAACTTCTTGGCTGAAATTTGTTGTCAATTTTTTTTTTAAACTTTTTCTGCTCCGAAAATATATACATTATTTGATGTTAAAATAATCGTGTAAAAGAGCTCACTATGCCAAGCCAAGGTTTGCGTCAAGGAAAATCGAGCTTGATTGTAATTTTTTCTGTCTAGAATTTTTTATACCAAGATTGATATATTTGAGAAGGTATCCGGTTAGTTAGGTAACTATAAGGTTGTTATTTTCTGATTTTATTTTGGCTAGTTGCAGTGTGGATTTATGTACATGCGCAAAATGTTCCAATTTTCTTCCCTCAGAAGAAGAGGGGACTATCTCAAATCCCTCACCACTTTGCCATAGTATAAAAAAGCCGTAATCTTAGTGTACTTTTGAGATACACGAGATCTGTTTCCTTCTCAACCCCACTATTTCCCATAATTTTTCCCCAAAATTTGTAATTTTTTGTTAAATAAAATGATGATTTTACTATTTCAAAATTTCTGCATATCTATTGTCTACCTGCCACGACCACACTCTTATCCTCTCCCCCATTTGTGGGGTGAGAGTGATTCGAGGATCTGGAGGGAAGAAGAATCGTGCAAGGTTGTTGACATTTTTTAGTTAAATAGCGTTCAAATGATGCAGGATGTCAGAAACGCCCTTTAGGCCCCGAGAGAAGCTCATCGAGAAGCAAAAGTATTTTCAAAGCATTCACAAGCATACTTATTTGAAAGGACCAGTTGATAAGATCACCTCAGTTGCCATTCCTCTGGCTTTGGCTGGTACCTCTTTATATCTCATTGTGAGTTATTTTCTGTTCTTCATACGATTTGTTTATTTATATCCATTTCTTTGACGTAAGCACTAATTTTTATCGACAATGCCGTGCAGGGAAGAGGGATCTATAATATGTCCCATGGAATCGGGAAGAAGGAATGAGGATATAATAATGTCTTCTGTTCATGGAAAAATCCATTTTGAAAATGGTTTTTTGTGTTTTTGAAGTATTTGCATGTTCAATGTCAATAATTTCTGAATTTCAGAAGTATTAACAGTAGCTGATACATTTCCTTCGTCGTTAATGATGCCACTTTATTATTCCTGGTAGATTTTGCTTTTGAAAAAAGTGCTTATAACATTTACAGAATTGTTGGTTCAGTGATACACTTCAGTTTCAGCGGTCCTGGTTTTGGAAGCACTACCGAATAGGCCTATATAAATTCTATCTCCAATCCTCGACTCTATCCTTGGCAATTGATATCCGCATTACCATCCAATCCAGTGGCTCTAAGGATCCGTATCTATTTTTTCATGCAAGGCAATGAATAACTAAATTTGAGGCTTTTATCCTAATTAATTCGGTGACTTTTTATTTATATAACTCTATTAATGATTTTTTTTTTAAAAAAAAATTAGTCATTTTTAAAATATCTTCAATCATATATTTATCGATATTTTTAAAAAGCAATAATATATTTATACACATTTTTTAAATTTCATTTCTAATACGAGTAAGTCTTTTCTGAGACGATTCACGAATTTTTATCTGTGAGACGAGTCAATTTTATCAATATTCACAATAAAAAGTTATACTGATCCACATAAAAAATCTGTTTCACAAAATACTACCGCTCACACAAATTTTCTTCTTTTAATAAATAATAATAATTTTTACAAAGGAAAACGTAATATTCTTTGTTTGATATATATCCGTTCCCACAGAAAACAGGTCCAAATGTAGTGCTATTTGCTATAGTGTACCAATTGCATGTTATTTCAACGAATTCGGAAGGTCCACGTGCACCGAAAGTCGTGAGTATCACGCAAACTCGGTGAAACCCAACCTGTATCTTTCCAGTTCCGCCAAGAGTTGGCTTCCTCCGTACCACACCCGCCGTCGCTGTGCATGATTCTCCTCCGATTCTCTAAATTCTTTCCGCAAATACGAATTTACACTCATAAATCTAGTAAGAAAATGAGCACTATTTGTTTGCTGGGCTTGTTTGATATTATATTTATTTAGTGCATAGTTGTAATGAAAGAATCTCTTTAATCGTACACGGTTCTGGATTTTGTTTTCGTTTTTGGTTCGTTGAATTTCGTTTCCTCTTCTCGGTGTTCTTTCTCTTTTATATGGGGGAATAATTTTTCGTGCAAATAACGAGAGGAATATTTTTGGTAGACATGCTGCGATTGTTAGTATTGACATTGTTTCTTGGTTAATTTTTGTGTTTGATCGCGATCATTTAGAGCAGACTGGAGAGGTAACAACAAAGAAGGGCACGTAGAATGAGAAGTTGAAAACTGTGTGCTGAGTCTCTGCTATCTTATTATATTCTCTTTTAGTTTATTTTGTTTTTATTTCATGTTAATGTTGTCCACTTCAGCCTGGTATATGAAGAGGCTGGGTTTGTTTAGAAATTCATGTGTTTCTATCAGTTAGAATTGTGTAAGCCTGTGAATCGATTAACTTACCAATTTAGCAAATGTATGTTTTAATTATTATGCTTATGGAGTTGAATGTTGCTTTGTTTAGGAACACCAGACTAGTCTAATCAACGGAAATACCAAATTTTGAAGTTCCTGTTCTGATGGCTGCTTCAGACACATCCCTACAAGTTCTATCATGGGCAGTGCCATGTCAGATTTACCCAAATTTAAATTTCACTTCATCGCTCCCCTTTAAATATAGTCTCAAAAGTGCAAAAAAAGGAGATTATGGAACCATATTGCGGAAGGGCCGTGGGGTAACTCGATATCATGAAGGAAACCGTGTGATGAAAGGTGTAGAACATGTAAGAGGGCAGGAACCAGGTAACTGGTCAAAATCTTTCAAATGCAATTGCATTAGGGCCGAGAGTGTTATAGAGACATTTTCGAAAGATGGAAGTAAAATATTGATGATTGAAAATCAAAGTTATGAGGCAACAGAGCATTTGGTTTCTGAAAAGGAAGGCCTTTCGTCCAACAATGGATCAGCACATGCGACAGAAAATAATAAGACGACAATTACAGGAGTTGCAGAATCTTTAGAGGACGAAGCTTGGAAGTTGTTGCGAGAATCAATGTTATATTATTGTGGCAACCCCATTGGAACCATTGCTGCTAATGATCCATGCGTCGCGAACACTCTCAACTATGATCAAGTGTTTATCCGTGATTTTATACCTTCTGGGATTGCTTTCCTATTAAAAGAAGAGTATGAAATTGTTCGGAACTTTATTCTGCACACTCTTCAGCTTCAGGTAATATTACTATCTTAATTGGATGAAAAGTTTCCGGTTTCTCAAGATGGTTAACTTTGGTGACTGCAATATCAACTATTTCTATGCTTGAAAAGCAAAATTAAGATTGTTTCTGATCTTCTCTAAAATATTTGCACCAGTATCTTTGCTTGTGTGTCATTTGTTTATCTGTTCTTTCTGTCACTACATTTGAAACTATTATGATTATTTTGTTGTTGTGCATGGCTTCGTTGTCCTATGCCTCTACTTCTAGATGTTAGGACTTCCTCATAATTGTGTGGATCCACCAAGTGATATTTGAGTTTTTAAATGTCTATTTTTTCCTTTCCTGTTTGAGTAAAATCACGCTTGGAATTCTGCACCTGACACCGATACATCCCTGAGTCTTTTGCACTACAAGGGCTATTTACTGAATGAAAATGCTGCTTGGGGCGATAGCTGTTGATTCTTCTGGATGTTTTCTTTTGTTCGACTCAGAGCTGGGAGAAAACCATGGATTGCCATAGTCCTGGGCAAGGACTGATGCCAGCAAGCTTCAAGGTGCGTACTGTACCACTTGATGGTGATGAATCTGCAACTGAAGAGATCTTAGATCCTGACTTCGGTGAGGCAGCAATTGGTCGGGTGGCACCAGTCGATTCTGGTTAGTTTTGTTATTTTTGGCAGGCTTGTCGTTCTGACTATCTGGACATATAGAAGCTTAAGACTTGGTTTCACAGGTTTGTGGTGGATCATATTATTACGAGCATATGGAAAATGTTCAGGAGACCTTTCAGTCCAGGAACGGATTGATGTGCAGACTGGAATCAGAATGATTTTAAAACTTTGTTTGGCAGATGGTTTTGATATGTTTCCAACTTTGTTGGTAACAGATGGGTCATGCATGATCGATCGTCGCATGGGTATCCATGGTCACCCCCTTGAAATTCAGGTGTTTTGTCTCAGACGTTCCTTCTATTTTGTCCTATGCAATCTTTCCTTCCCCCTATTAATTCTTCTCCATTCTCCATTTTTTTTCCCCGTTGGTTTATATTCTTTTGAAGAAAATTAAAGAGTTCGTCTCACCTCAAATGGACTTCAATCCTAATATCTCAAAACCATACAACAAAATTTCTACTGGTGGCAGGTTACCCATTATTTGTCTTTCTATATAGTATTCGAATTTCATAATTTCCAGTGTACTGCCCACCCCCCACCCCCCCTCTCTCCAATTCCTGATTAGTAGCCTGCCTTGTGATCTAAGTGTGAAAGTTAGCTAGTCACGATTCTTGGAAGACTTTTTTGTGTTTCAATATTCCAATGGCTGAGTAACCGTTTGTCTACGTGGAACATATGTTTGAAATGCCATTAAATTCTCTCAGAACATCATGAGACCTTCATTGCAATAGCAATTGAATGATGGCCTTTGAGAATAACAGAACTACATATTTTTATGCGGTATTTAAATTAAAATATCCTGCACACCGTTGGCTTTGATCTCATTTCATACCTTTCCGTCTATTTTCTAGTTACAAGGTGTAGGTAGGTTTGTACAAATTATGGAATATCCAAAGTGTTGTCCTGATCATGGTTTTTTTTCGCTCATGCATATTTCATGCTTATGCTCGATGGGATGACCAGTGACATTTACTGGTAAAAACCTGGGAATTATTAGCAAGCGTAAAAATTACCGTAAGCAAGAGATGTCCTCCAGGCTCAATGATACACATTTAACACATGAAAAGGAGTCACAAGAACAAGTGGCCAAAGTATATTTATTGCACAGGTGTGTCACACATATGTGCTGATATGTTGCCCTTTGTTGCAGTCATTATTCTATTCAGCTCTACTTTGTGCTCGTGAGATGCTTGTTCCGGAGGAGGTTTCAGCTAATCTTGTGCAGGCGCTTAACAATCGTCTAGTGGCATTATCAATTCACATCCGAGAATACTATTGGATTGATTTGAAGAAACTGAATGAAATATATCGATACAAGGTAGAAGAGTACTCATTTGATGCAGTTAATAAGTTCAATATCTACCCAGATCAGATTCCTCCCTGGCTTGTAGAATGGATGCCCAAAAAAGGGGGCTATCTTATTGGAAACCTGCAGCCGGCACACATGGACTTCCGTTTATTTTCACTAGGAAACTTATGGGCTATAGTATGCGGTCTTGCTACAACCGAACAGTCTCATGCGATTTTGGATCTTATTGAAGCAAAATGGTCTGATCTTGTAGCAGACATGCCAATGAAACTTTGTTACCCAGCATTAGAGGGCAAGGAATGGCGAATAATTACAGGCAGCGATCCAAAGAACACGTACAGTTCTAATTTAATGTTCTCATCTTGTATTGTTAATCATATTTTGTGAACCGGTTAATAACACATGTTGTTGCTTTCCTTGCAGTCCTTGGTCTTACCATAACGGAGGTTCCTGGCCAACTTTGCTTTGGCAGGTTAGTTTTTCAGTTTACTCCACTTAGGAGTAGTGTTATACCGGTGGCCTAAAAAGAGTTCAAGTTTCATTTTTTTCCCAGAGGACGATAAATATGAAAAATCACGAGGGTGACATTTTTTAGTTTCATGTCATACTCGCTTTTCAACGAGGAAAGTATAAAACCATAGATTATTCCGTGATCAGGCTTTTGTTCCAACAGCTATTTGATTTATTAGATTTTGTATTTTTTATTGATTCATATATATGCTCTTTCAGCTAACTGTGGCATGCATAAAAATGGAGAGACCAGAGATCGCTGAAAATGCAATCAAGATTGCCGAAAAAAGATTAGCAAGAGACAAATGGCCCGAATACTACGACACCCAAGGAGCAAGATTCATCGGGAAACAGGCACACCTCTTTCAAACTTGGTCCATTGCAGGATATCTAGTAGCAAAACTCCTCATTGCCAACCCAACTGCAGCAAATATTTTGGTTAACGTCGCGGACACAGCACTTTTGAATGCCTTTTCCTGTGCACTAGCCACTCCAAGGAGAAACCGACCACGAAAAGGAACATTCCAGAATTTCATTATCTGAGTACCGTTATAATTTGTTTCGTGAACAAGCCAGAATTTCATTGTCTGAACTATAATTTGTCATTCCACCGTTCTCCTATGCTGGCTATATTTTTGTTGTGCCAGATTTCATAGGGGAGAGAAGCAAATTTTAGGATACCATTCAAACAGTCGACTTAGATCGTGGCACACCAGAGGTGTGGCCACATACTTGTTGACTTTTGCGAGCTGTATGATATAAGAATTATTTTCCAGGATAAAAGGTCTGAAGTTCAGATGCATTTGTAGCTCTCTCGAGTTTCTATTATATATGTAGCCTTTGGCATCCCTTCAGATAATGTAACAAATGGAAACATAATAAAAAAATTATATTTTTAGAATCTTAGGACCGAACAGATACAATAAAATTTTCGGTGAACAAAGTGCACAAAGAAATCAAGGTGTTGGGGATGTAGAGTCCTCTACTTTGTTCGCTCAGACAATGCAATTTGCATGAACATTTCGAACAAGCAGTTGATAACAAGGACTAAAGATCTAAAATGTACAGCATCTTGGGTAAAAGCTAAGAAGCTCAAACTTGACGACCCTTGACCACAATTTTATCCAGTAGCGACTCACAAGCATCTTCAAGTAAATCCAGAACCTGCCAGAGATGTGTAGAATATTTCCAAGGAGAAAAAAAGAGTGAATTAACAATATCATTACATGTAACTCATTCGATTGAATCAGCTAAACAGTCATATTGCTGTTGCTAGGGTGTTTAAACTCATGTCAACAGAAGACAACTACTTGATAACTCAAACTGTTCTCTGGCGTTAGACAATAAGATGTTTAAACTCATGTTTTCAAATATTCAATTAGATCCACAATAGCTTCACGGTCACGGTTCATTAGCAGACTGTAGATTAAATAAATATAATCCCAGTATTGGAATATCTTTAGTATCTGAGAAATATATTCCTACAATCGAATCTGTTAAATCAAGTTTGACCAAAACAGAAACCAGCCCTTGTTCTGGCTCAAACGCAACCTTGGCTTGTAATGGTTAGTGCTCAACTAAGTCTCGATTCAACAAAAAGGGACCACAAATGCAGGAGCACGTGCACGATAAAATTAGGTTGAGGAACTCTATATCAGAGAGTATACAAATTTTGAACTGCATTCTAGTTTTTGATATCACATATCATTCCCAAAGAGGAGTGTTATCTAACATTACCTTCTCAAAACCTTGCTGCCCTCCATAATAGGGGTCGGGAACTTCGGTTTCATCGTGCCTCTTGCAATAGGAACACATCAACTCAACCTTTAATATCCATAGGCATGTGTTGATTACAAGCACCAAAGGTGAGCTTTATGTTGTGGATTACGCCGA
Source organism: Primulina tabacum (assembly GCF_025594145.1). Lineage (NCBI taxonomy): Eukaryota > Viridiplantae > Streptophyta > Magnoliopsida > Lamiales > Gesneriaceae > Primulina > Primulina tabacum. The sequence goes on from NC_134557.1 coordinate 7,964,471, forward strand.
AGCGCTCATAATTATGATGATAATATAGTACCAAAAAAATGCGGAATTAAAACAATCAACAAGAACGCAAAGATTTGTGTGGTTCACCCAATATAGACTACGTCCACGGAGCTACTTGCAAATCTTTATTGGAACAAATATTACAAGTGTATACAAAACACTCGATCTCTCACAATTCCAACCTCGCACAAAAGAACCTCTACACTCAAGAATAAAACATTTTCTTTGCTCTCTATTTTACGATGCTGAAAAGCTTCATTGGGATATCTTGATATGGTCAAAGAACGTATCGATGCAAGTTTTTAGAAACAATTGAATGCACAACCTACTTTTGCGGAGGAATTCACACTTTACGCTGCAACAATTGACAATTGTGTCACACTTCTACAAAGTTTTCAAACCAGTTGACCCACTTCACCTAACATTTTTCTTCAATCATGTCTTTACACCATCAATGCAACAACTCATATCTTCTCTTTTACACTTGTAGTCAAACTGAAGTTGACAGTTTGTCAATGGTCACAGCCTTTGTGAATGTATCGGCTGGATTCATACTTCCAAAAATCTTTTCAAGCATCAAGATTCCATCTTCCAGTATTGATATAATAAAATTGTATCAAACCTGTATATGCTTTGTCCTAGCATGACAAACATGATTTTTGCTAATTGAATAGGACTATGACTGTCACAATGTAATGTGCTATTCTCAAGCTTCTGACCCAGTTCATCTAGAAATGATCTCAACCATTTCTAGTCCTTGCTAGCTTCTGTAACTGCAACGTACTCAACCTCAGTAGTTGAAAGTGCAACTTCTGCTATCCAGGTCACCACCAATGTCGGCATCGACAAAACCTTGTAAGCCCAAATATGACATCTTAAAGCTTAAAGATAAACTAGCATTACATTTCAAGTATTCGAGAATCAATTTAACTACTTCCCAGTGTTGTTTTCCCGGATCGCTCATAAACCTGCTCACAACTCCCATTGCATGTGCTATTTTTGGTCTTGTGCACACCATTGTATAGACGAGGCTTCCGACAGCAGAAGCATAAGGAACCTTGTTCATATAAGCTTGCTTCGTTGATGGTGAATGTGCTTTGGTTGGTTTAAAATGACTAGCCAAATGAATACTCACGGGTTTAACTTAATCCATATTAAATCTCCTAACCACCTTTTTCACACACTCTTCTTGAGAGAACTTCAAGATTTCATTCACCCGATCTCTTAACATCCAAATTCCAAGGATTTGATTTGCACCATCCAAATCCTTCGTACCAAATCTTTTGATAACTCTTTCTTGAGTTGATCAATTTCTTCCAAACAAGCTTGTGTTATCAAAATATCAACTACATATAATAGCAGAATGATATAAGAACCATCAAACTTCTTCACATAACAACAATCATAAGCCTGACACTTCAGAAACCATCAAACTTCTAGTTTCACTGTCTTGGAGCTTGTTTGAGACTGTACAAGCTTTTTTGAAGTTTGCACACCATTTTATCTTTTCCTAGTACTTCAAATCTCTGTGACTACTTCATATAAATTTTATCTAGGTTACCATGAAGAAACGTCGTCTTTACCTCTAACTGCTCCAGATATTAATCTCTTTTTGCCACTAATCCAAGTTGTGGTCCTGATAGTGGTTAACCTAACCACTTGACAGAAAATCTCAGTATAATCAATGTTTTCCTTTTGTCGAAAACCTTTTATAACAAGTTTTTTCTTGTACCACTTGCTACCATTATGTTCTTCTTTTAACCGGTACATCCACTTGTTATGTAATGTTTTTTTGTCTTGCAGAAATTGTGTCAACTCTCGGTGATTGAAATCAGGAGATCTTCGAGAACAATTACACCACCTGAAAGATAACCCCATGCACTTCACTATATTTTGCTGACAGACAAAAGTGAACTGGATATCTATGAAGTGGCAATGCAAAATGATAATTCAACCAAGTGGAAGTTAGCCATGCAAGATGAAATGGATTCATTGTCATCCAATCATACTGTTTACTGCTTTTCGATTCATTCACATGAATATTTGTCAATGATAATTCCCCAGTCTTTTTGACTTCAGAACATTAATCTCCAACTCCAATGATTGACTTGTCTTTGTACAATACTTGTTTATTGAAGATTACATCTTTGCTCCAATGATCTTCCGATTTTGGTCATTGATAGGCTCGTAATAGTTAGTATTTTTATTTTCATATTTCCCATTATTTCAACCTCCGATATGTTTAATTGATACATTTTTGTGTAATTTTATTGTAGGAGGAACTTTTATGGTCTTGGAGCAAATTTGAGTTAAAAAGGTGATGTTTATTACATTAGAAGTTTCCAAGATAGAGGTGTGAAAGAGAATGGCCAACCGAGAAGAGGTCCTGGAACAAGGTGTGGCCACGCCTTGTGATTATGTTTCAGCTGCCTAAAATTGCAAGAAATGAAAATCGGATTTTGTGAAGATTATGCAAGATTTGAAAGAATTAATTATGGTGTCTGGTTTAGTGGAAATTCTTGGAGGGAAACTCTAGATAAGATATTATCTATTATTTTATATTTTAAGATTAGGGTTAATTAAGAAATTGGTGGGCTTTTCTATTTTTTATTGGACCCAAAAATATTTCCCTTCTTGCCTACACAATTCACGTTCAATAAGAGGCGGCGGGTGACACAATCATTTTTTCTCTCCAACCAATACACACACCTCTCGTGAAGTGAAGAGAAGGAAGGGCACAAGATTTCCTCCAATTTTCTCCATGACTCTAGTACTTTTCCTTTATTTATTTATTTTTATGGAGATTGTAAATCGAGTCATGCTTGGCTAATTTTCTAGTCTGATTTAAAGGTTGTTTTTACTGTTTAATTTATCAATATGAGGTATTCGTTCTTAGATTTAATATTCTTGTTATTCCAAGTATTTGTCGATTTATGATTTAATTATATGAAAATCATATATCGATTTGAGTTTAGTTATTTTATTTTCTTTTATGCCTCGTTCTTCTCGTACAGGTGAACTCGAATATAATCTAGAAATCGAGAAGACAGCGAAAAGATTGAGAAAAGAAGCAAGGCTACATGGAAAACAACCATCATCATCATCATCTCCTGATTTAAACGTAGCCTTGGAGTCAACGGACACTGAAAAAGAATCCGAACTTGATTTTAAGACAGAACAAAGTGAGAGTGACGAAGAAGTAATGGCAGAACCAGTTCAAAAAACCCTAAGGGAGTTAGCTAATCCTAACGTTATTCAACAGCCATTATGCATTCAATTCCCTACTACTGATGCCACTTTTGAATTAAAATCGGGTTTGAATCATGTATTGCCTACTTTTCGTGGCCTTGCAGTGAAGATCCCCACAAACATCTGAAAGAGTTTCATATTGTGTGCACAGCCATGAAACCACAAGGGATTACCGAGGAACAAATCTCATTGCGAGCTTTTCCATTCTCTTTAGCCGACAAAGCTAAGGATTGGCTCTATTACTTGCCCTCTGAGACGATAACGACTTGGGATAATATGAAACAACAATTTTTGGAGAAGTTCTTCCAAGCTTCGCGAGCAGCAAACATCAGGAAGGACATTTGTGGGATTAGACAGTTACAATGAGAGACATTATATGAATATTGGGAGAGATTTAAGCAATTATGTGCCAGTTGCCCTCAACATCAGATTCCAGAACAGCTCCTAGTCCAATATTTCTACGAGGGTCTCTCACTCTTTGATAGGAACATGATTGATGCTGCAAGTGGAGGTACATTGGTAAACAAAACGCCTCAAGAGGCACGAGCTCTAATCTCCAACATGGCTGGCTGCCAATGCACAACAGTTTGGTACTAGGCAAGACAACCCTCCACGACAAGTCAATGAGGTAAGTGTTACTCCTATCGATCAAAAGTTAGATTCTTTGACATCTATTTTGGAAAAGTTGGTTGCAGGACAGGTGCAACAGGTAAAAGCTTGTGGTGTATGTGCTATGGTGGGACATCCTACAGATATGTGTCCGTCACTACAAGAGGAACCCACGCAACAAGCCAATGCGATTGGTGGATTTCCTGGGCAGCCCCAGCATCGATATGACCCATATTCTAATAGCTACAATCCAAAATGGGGGGATCATCCAAAATTTCAGCTATAAGAATCAAGGAGGCCAACAAGGATATCCACAGCAAAATTGGAACAAACAACACGCACCAGAACAAGCATCCAACTCAGGTATGTCTCTAAACGAAATTGTAAAGGCCTTAGCTAAAAACACTCAAAAATTTTAACAGGAAACGAGGGCCAGCATTCAGAATCTAGGAACCCAGATCGCTACATCAGTCAGCAAGTTGGAAGCTCAGAATTCTGGAAAACTACCGTCGCAAACGGTGGTTAATCCAAAAGAAAATGAAAGTGCCACGGTATTGAGGAGTAGGAAGGAGATTGACCAAAAGAACACTTCACCAACAAAGGATACTGAAGAAAAAGGCACAACTAAAGAGATCGAAGGAGAATCTGAGAAACAACCAAAGGTAAATTCTAAGTCTTTCTCATCTACTATTTCTAATGCGGTTGTTCCTCCATTTCCTTCCAGGTTGGAAAATTCCAAAAAAATGGACTACGAGAAAGAAGTGTTGGAAACCTTTAGAAGGGTGGAGATCAACATTCTTCTTATAGATGCCATCAAACAAATTCCAAGGCATGCTAAATTTTCAAAGGATTTGTGCACTAACAAGAGGAGGCTGAAAATTGATGAAAAAGTAAGCGTGGGGATAGTGTGTCCGCGGTTATTAAGAAGTCACTGCCAAACAAATGCAAGGATCCAGGTATGTTTACAATGCCTTGTGTTATTGGAAATCTGAAAATTGAGCGTGCCATGCTAGATTTAGGTGCATCCATTAATGTCATGCCCTATTCAATATATTGTGCTTTGAATTTGGGTCCTTTAAAAGAAACTAGAGTGGTGATTCAATTAGCTGACCGATCTAATGCTTATCCTGAAGGAGTTGTGGAGGATGTCCTGGTGCAGGTTAAAGAATTGATATTTCCTTCGGATTTCTACATATTGCGAATGGAAGAAGACTCCACTGCGATTTCAACGCCGATTTTATTGGGAGACCTTTCATGAAAAAAGCTAGAACCAAGATTGATGTGGAAGAGGGTACTCTTTCTGTCAAATTCGAAGGGGAGATTGTGAAATTTAGTATTTTTGATGCTATGAAATACCCAAATGAAAACCACTTTATATGTTCAATTGATATTGTTGATTCAATTGTGTAGGAATGTTTTGAGGAGACATATGAGTAGGGATGGCAATGGGACGGGGCGGAGACGGGTTTGCCATCCCCGTCCCCAAATTCTATCTCCACCCCCATACCCGCCCCGATCCCCGCTTTTTCGGGTTCATGGAATCCCCAAACCCGAAACTTCGGGGATTAACTTCCCATCCCCGCCTCCATCCCCGTTTCAAAAATATTAATATGGTTAGACGATGACGGATTCGGAAATTTTTTCAAAGTAAAACTTATTATTATATATTATTATTAGTGATAATATTAATATTAATATCAATATTATCACTAACAATATTATTAATATTTTTAAAAATAATAATATTATTATATTATTAATACTAATAATACTATTATTTTATTATTGTTATTATTTTCCGGGCGGGTTCGGTGATGGGGATAGTAATCCCATACCCGCCCCGAACTACATCGGAGATTTAAAAAAATCCCCGAACCCGAACCAACCGGGGATCCCCATCCTCGTTTTGGGTTTTCCCCACGGGGCCCCAAACCTGTGGGGAAAGTTGTCATCCCTACATATGAGATTGACAGTTTTCACATGCAGGCACAGTTGGAGGTGGAAGGAGAGATAGCTGAAGCTTGGGAAATTTCGGAAACTAATGAGGACTCACAAACTGTGGTTCCAAATTTAGAGACCGAAATATTAACCCCTCACAAGAAATTGCTACCCTCTGTTTTGCAGGCATCCAAATTGGAATTGAAAGATTTGTCAGATCATTTGAAGTATATCTATGGGTGACAATGAAACTTTGCCTGTAATCATCTCGAAGAGGTTAACTGAAGAGCAAGAAAGAGATTAACCACAATTCTCAGAGAACATAAGACGGCAATTGATTGGACATTGGCGGACATCAAAGGCATAAACCCTTCCATTTGCATGCATAGAATTCGTTTAAAGGATGATGCCAAATCGGTAAGAGAATTCCAAAGAAAACTGAATCCGGGAATGAAAGAAGTGGTAATGAAAGAGATTCTCAAGCTTTTAGATGAATGCACAATCTATCCTATTTCGGATAGTAAATGGGTGAGTCTGATCTATGTCGTACCAAAGAAAACAGGTATCACTGTGGTAAGAAATCAAAATGATGAGTTGGTACCGACAAGAGTGCAAAATGGTTGGCGTATGGTTATTGACTTTCAAAAGCTTAATTTAGCTACTAGAAATGATCATTTTCCTTTGCCTTTTATTGATCAAACATTGGAAAGACTAGCTGAAAAAACTTATTTTTGTTTTCTTGATGGATTTTCAGGTTATTACCAGATAGTCATTGCTCAGGAGGATCAGGAGAAGACAACCTTTACATGTCCCTTTGGAACATTGCCTACAGACGTATGCTTTTTGGATTTTGTCATGCTCCAGGTACATTTCAAAGGTGCATGCTTAGTATTTTTTCAGAGTATATTGAGAACTGTATTGAGGTATTTATGGATGATTTCATTGTCTGTGGGGATTCATTTGACAATTGTTTGAGTCACTTGTCCAAGATTTTGAAGAGGTGTATGGAAACCAATCTGGTTTGGAATTATGAAAAATGTCATTTTATGGTGACCGAAGGCGTTGTGTTAGGACATGTGGTTTCCTCTAGGGGTATTGAGGTTAATAAAGCAAAGATTGATTTAATCACAAATTTACCCTACCCCACTAACGTTAATGAAGTTCGAGGTTTTCTTGGACATGCAGGTTTTTACCGCAGGTTTATTAAGGATTTCTCAAAGATTGCTCTACCGATGTCCAAGTTGCTCCAAAAAGATGTACCCTTCGAGTTTGGAGAAGATTGCAAGGAAGCTTTTAACAAGCTAAAAAACATGTTGACCATAGCGTCTATTATCCAACCACCTGATTGGAATTTGCCTTTTGAAATCATGTGTGATGCGAGCAATTATGCTGTGGGGACTGTTCTAGGCCGGAAAGTTGATAAGAAGAGTCACGTCATATACTATGCCTCAAGAACATTGGACTCGGCGCAGTGCAATTACACCACTACAGAAAAGGAGCTTTTAGCAATTGTTTTTGCTTTAGAAAAATTTCGATCATATTTGCTAGGCTCTAAAGTAATTGTGTTTTCTGATCATGCAGCATTGAAATATCTGTTGACAAAAAAGGAGTCAAAACCGAGGTTGATAAGTTGGATACTCTTACTCCAAGAATTCGACATCGAGATCAAGGATCGGAAAGGAATTGAGAATCCAGTAGCTGATCATCTGAGTAGGTTGGTGAACGAAGATAATGTTTTGCCTCTTTCCGAATTTTTTCCTGATGAGCAGCTATTTCAAGTGAAATGTATGAATCCCTGGTATGCAGACATAGTTAATTACTTGGTTACCGGAATTTTACCTAATGATCTTAGCAAATCTCGTAAAGTGAAAATCCGTTGTGAGACAAAGTATTATGTGTGGGATGAACCTCATTTATGGAAATTTTGTGCTGATCAAGTTATTAGGAGGTGTGTACCTGAAATTGAACATAAGTCGATCTCGACTTTCTGTCATAATTATGCATGAGGTGGCCATTTTGGACCAATGATCAAGGAACCTATTTTTGCAATCGAACAATTGAAGCTTTGATGAAAAATATGAGGTGCATCATAGAGTTGCCACAGCCTATCATCCACAAACAAATGGCCAAGCCGAAGTTTCTAATCGAGAGATCAAGTCTATCCTATCAAAAACAGTCAATCCGGGAAGGAAAGATTGGAGTCTCCGTTTAGATGATGCACTTTGGGCTTATCGGACTGCATATAAAACACCAATAGGGATGTCTCCCTACAGGTTAGTTTTTGGGAAATCATGTCATTTGCCCGTGGAGATTGAACATAGGGCATATTGGGCAGTTAAAAACTGTAATATGAACTGGGAAGAGGCTAGTGCATCGAGAAAAATGCAACTACAAGAGTTAGAGGAGATAAGATTGGAGGCATATGAGAATTCGAGAATCTACGAGGAGAAAAGAAGTTGTTCCATGACAACGCGATTTTGCGAAAGCAATTTAGCATTGGTCAAAAAGTACTATTGTACAATTCTCGGCTAAAACTTATGTCAGGTAAACTTCGTTCTCAATAGATTGGTCCATTTGTTGTTACTCATGTGTTCCCTTATGGTGCAGTGGAAATCAAGAGTTTGGATACCGATAAAAGATTCAAAGTGAATGGACATCGATTGACGGTGTTACATGAAGATGAAAGCGCGTCCCAAGTACTAGAAATCGAGTTGCAAAAACCCCAATATTCTGAAAGTTGTTGGGACGAAAAATGTCGAGCATAACGACATTAAAAAAATTGCGCTTTTGGGAGGCAACCAAAATTTTAGTTCTTGTTATTTTTTATTTCGTTCCAGTAGAGGTTTTCGCACAAGGCGTGGTCACGCCTTATTGAAACACCTCTACTGATTTTAAAATATATATATATATTTCGTTCCAGTAGAGGTTTTCGCACAAGGCGTGACCACGCCTTGTTGAAATACCTCTACTGCTGGGAACATATTTTTTTCATATTGTTTGCACAACCACAGTAGAGGTTTCCGCACAAGGCGTGACCACGCCTTGTTGAAATACCTCTACTGCTGGGAACATATCTTTTTTTCTCTTTTTTTTATTAAACCTAATTTTTTTTCTCGCTCTCACAGCAGCCTCCATCGCCTCTCTCCAAATCCCCTTTCCCATCTCACGCCACCTTCTACAGCGCCGACGCGACCCACCAGCCGCTCGTCTGCTCTAACTTCCATAGCCGAGCCACGCAGCCACTAAATCACCACCAATCCCTGTTCGTGCGACCCTCACTCTCACTTCTCCACCGCAAACACCAACCACCAAGGCGCCACCTTTCTGCATCAGCCACTCACGCCTCCTACAAAAGCCGAGAACCATCAGCCGTTCGGGTTTGCCAGCGAACCCAGTGCATCACCAGTCCACATCTCCAACGCAACACCATCACGATTATTATCGGTGACATCTCTCAATTTCGCACTTTTAATTTCAGTTAGTTGATTTGTCATTGTTGTCTGAATTCGTGGACAATTATCTATTTGTTGGACTTGATTGTGATTTTCTGCTGTGTTGGAGCGTATTGGGAAGTATTGGTGGGAGAAAATTCTGTTAATTGATACAATTCTTTGAATTCAATGGATATAGGCACGAGTGAGTCACGTTCATATAAAAAGGTTAGGATGGGGAAAGAGATGAATTCGTTACCACCATCTGAATCAGATTTGAATGGTCATTTGACCTTCACCAAAAGTGGAAAAAGATAGATATAAGGCATTGTGTAAAAAAAGAATCACCCATGCAAGTATATTCACCACCCCACCATGGAATTGTTGAATATTAATACTGGAGTGCTTGATTTGATTCGCAACATTGGGTGGGAATCATATTTTTCTGTCTTATGTCCTGCTTATATAGAACTTGTGCGTGAATTTTATGCTACTTTTGAATTGGTCAAGGCTGCAAGTTTCACACTCTCCAGTCCAGGAGTAGTTCGTTTTAGGTTAATGGGACGCACTTTCAAATTTTCAATCACTGAATTTAATATTGCTTTTGGTTTTATTGAAAATGATTTTGCAAAAACTGATGAATATTTGAATAGTGCGTGTGATTTTCATGATCAATTTAATCCCATTGCCCTTTATCGAGCTATGTCCACACAGAACGATTACGACCCGAGTAAATCCAAAAATTGTTACTTGCACAGCCCAGAGTGGAAAATACATTCACAGATTCTTTGCTTTTACTTTTTCGGGTCGAAAAGATTCTGCAGGTGTGTTTACAAAAGCAGAATTGTTTTTCTTTTGGTGCATGCAAAATAGAACAAAAGTTAATTTGGGGTTTTGGTGTTTGCTGGTGTCGTTGCTCATAAACGTCATTTGATTCTTGGTTCATTGATCACTGCATTAGCTGTCAACCTGAAGTTGATTGCTCTTGATAAGAATGATCTTCATGTTGCTTGTCCTATGCTTCCTCTTGATTTGCGTTGTTTAGAAAATATGGGATTGATAGAACAAGTGCAGGGAGTTTTTTCTTTTTGTCCACCAGGTCCAGTGACTACACGACCCGGCCACCACAATTCTGAATCTGATGGTTCGGACGACCCTTTGGACTCACGTGCGCCTCCACACACATCAGCTACTCCATCACGAAGCGTATCGACGTGGAAATAGATGAGATCAAGCAGCGGTTGACCAGAATGGAACATAATCAGTTGGCATTCTACAGACACATGGGATTCGAACCACCGTTTCCCCCACCGCACCAGTAGATGATGTTTCTTTACGATGCTCAACATTTTTCAGGGGAGTTCTCTAACTCTTCCTACCATTTTATCGTTTTAGTTGAGCATCTATTTTTTTGTCATTGAGGACAATGTCAAGTTTAGGTGTGAGTTTTTGATTTGATTCTGAGAAATTTGACTGGACTGTGGGATTTTTGATTTTTTTTATTTGATTTTTAGTATGATTGATTTAATTTTTCTGCATTTTGGATTTAAAAAAAAATTAAAAATAGTGACGTTAGTTTCAAGCAACTAGTTTCCACGTCGATACGCCTTCGTGATGGAGTAGCATATGTGTGTGGAGGCGCACGTTTGTCCAAAGGGTCATCCGAACCATCAGATTCAGAATTATGGTGGCCGGGTCGTGCAGTCACTGGACCTGGGGACAAAAAGAAAAAACTCCCTGTACTTGTTCTATCAATCCCATATTTTTTAAACAACGCAAATCAAGAGGAAGTATAGGACAAGCAACATGAAGATCATTCTTATCAAGAGCAATCAACTTCAGGTTGACAGCTAATGCAGTAATCAATGAACCAAGAATCAAATGGCGTTTATGAGCAACGACACCAGCAAACTGAGAAGCCAACCAAAAACCCAAATTAACTTTTATTCTATTTTGCATGCACCACAAGAAAAACAATTCTGCTACACACACCCACAGAATCTCTTTTCGACCCGAAAAAGTAAAAGCAAAGAATATGTGAATGCATTTTCACTCTGGGCTGTGCAAGTAACAATCTTTGGATTTACTCGGGTCGTAATCGTCCTGTGTGGACATAGCTCGATAAAGGGCAATGGGATAAAATTGATCATGAAAATCACACGCACTATTCAAATATTCATTAGTTTTTGCAAAATCATTTTCAATAAAACCAAAAGCAATGTTAAATTTAGTGGTTGAAAATTTGAAAGTGCGTCCCATTAACCTAAAACGAACTACTCCTGGACTGGAGAGTGTGAAATTGACCAATTCAAAAGTAGCATAAAATTCACGCACAAGTTATATATAAGCAGGACATAAGACAGAAAAATATGATTCCCACCCAATGTTGCAAATCAAATCAAGCACACCAGTTTTAATATTCAACATTTCCATGGTGGGGTGGTGAATATACTTGCATGGGATAATTCTTTTGTTACATAATGCCTTATATCTATCTTTTTCCACTTTTTTGTGAATGTCAAATGACCATTCAAATTTGATTCAGATGGTGGTAACGAATTCATCTCTTTCCCCATCCTAGCCCTTTTATATGAACGTGACTCACTCGTGCCTATATCCATTGAATTCAAAGAATTGTATCAATTAACAGAATTTTCTCCCACCAATACAATACTTCCCAATACGCTCCAACACAGCAGAAAATCACAATCAAGTCCAACAAATAGATAATTGTCCACGAATTCAGACAACAATGACAAATCAACTAACTGAAATTAAAAGTGCGAAATTGAGATATGTCACCGATAATAATCGTGATGGTGTTGCGTTGGAGATGTGGACTGGTGATGCACTGGGTGCGCTGGCAAACCCAAACGGCTGATGGTTCTCGGCTGTTGTAGGAAGCGCGAGTGGCTGGCGCAGAAAGGTGGCGCCTTGGTGGTTGGTGTTTGCGGCGGGGAAGTGAGAGTGAGGGTCGCACGAACAGGGATTGGTGGTGATTTAGTTGCTGCGTGGCTCAGCTATGGAAGTTAGAGCAGACGAGCGGCGAGCGGCTGGTGGGTCGCGTAGGCGCTGAGAAGGTGGCGCGAGATGGGAGAGGGGATTTGGAGATAGGCGATGGAGGGTGCTATGTGAGATAGAGATTTTTTTTAATAAAAAAAAGAGAAAAAAAGATATGTTCCCAGCAGTAGAGGTATTTCGACAAGGCATTGTCACGCCTTGTGCGAAAACCTCTACTGTGGTTGTGCAAACAATATGAAAAAAATATGTTCCCAGTAGTAGAGGTATTTCAACAAGGCGTGCTCACGCCTTGTGCGAAAACCTCTACTGGAACGATTATTTTTTTTTTTAATCAGTAGAGGTGTTTCAACAAGGCGTGACCACGCCTTGTGCGAAAACCTCTTTTGGAACGAAATTTTGGTCATCCCGAAAACGATAACCAAACTCATTATCTCCATAACCAATACAGAAACATTTCTTTGATTTCGGATCCAGTTTTGCTATGCTAGCTGAATCATTATGAACATAAGATAAACATTCAAACACTTTCAAGAAAGAAAGGTTTACTTTTTTGCCACTTCATATCTCTTCGGGTATTTTGCATTCAAACGATACCGAAGGATCTGTTTATCAGATATGTTACAATGTTAACATCATCAACCCAGAATGATTTTGGCAATCCAGAGTGCAATCTCACGCTCCTAGCGCGTTCCTCAGGGTTTTATTCATCTTTTCAGCTATACAATTCTGTTGAGTTGTACCAAGTATGGTTTTCTCCATCTTGATCATGTTCTGTTCACAATATTTCTTGAACTCATCATCTTCATATTCACCACCGTTATCAAACTGTAAGTACTTTATCTTCAAGTTTGTCTCATTCTCAAACATGATTTTCCACCTTTTAAAGGTCTCATAAACATCATATTTATTTTTCATAAATTAAACCCAAACTTTCTTGCTCGAATGATCGATAAATGTAATATAATATCTTGAGCCTCCAAGATATGTGATAAGAGATGGTCCCCATACATCAGTATGAACCATCTCCAACTTTCCTGCTTTCGGTTCTCTGTCGGCTTTAGAAAAGCTCACATTTTTCTACTTTCCAGAAATACAGCTTTCACATAGCTTGTGTTCAATGATCTTTAATTCGGGTTGCTTCTCATTTGACACCAGCATCTTCATTCTCTTCTCACTCATATGCCCAAGTTTACAATGCCATAGACTTGAATTAAATCCAACGTCCACGACCGTTAATGTATCTCTACAACCGGTAGTCATATAAAATGTTCCAATTTTCTTTGCTCGAGCGACAATCATGGCTCTTTTGTTCACTTTCCAGGAACCATCACCAAAGGTTACATTATGGCATTGGTCATCAAGCTGTCCCACTGAGATCAGATTGTGTGTCAATTTTGGTTATATGCCCGACTTTGTTTATTTTCCAAACAGATCCATTTGACATCTTCATACAGACATCAACCATACCAACTATTTCCAAAGGTTTTCCATCTGCCAAGAAAACTTTTCCGCAATCACTAGCAATGTAACTGTCGAAAATATCACGATTACCAATGGTATGGAACGAAGCTCCCGAGTCCATAACCCAAGAATCAACTGGGCTTTCTATGGATAGTAGTAGAACATCATGTACCTCCTCAGTAACAACATTTGCATTGTTTTTTGTTGATTTGCACTTCTTTTTCAAGTGACCAGTCTCACCACAACTCCACCACTTCGGATTCTTTTCAAATGTGTTTTTGTCTTTTACATTTCTGGACTTGGATCTAGCATGCCATCGGTCATAACTTTTTTTGCCACTTCTGCCCCTGCCTCTGTTCTCGAAATTTAGAAAAGATCTCGATGATGTTCCTTCACCAGAATTCATCCTGAGAACTTCTTCCGCAAGAATTTGATCCCTGACATCAGTGAATTATAGTTTTTTTTCCCAATAGAGTCGCTAACTGTTTCTCGTATACGTTCCCAAACATTTGGTAAAGACGAGAAAAGAATAAGTGCACGAATCTCATAATCAAAATTAATTTCAACCGATGTTAGCTGAGAAACAATCGCGTTGAACTCATTGATGTGTTTAGCCACCGAAGCACCTTCTCCCGTTTTCAAGTTGAACAATTTTTCATTAAATGTATTTTGTTGTTTGCCGATTGCTTCTCGTACATGTCCAATAAAATGGACATCATTTCTTTTGTGGTTTGTGTCTCCGCCACGTTATGTGTCACGTTCTTCGTTAGGGTCAATCACATAACATCTAACATCTGTCAGTCAAGAAGCTCCCAGTCATCATCCTCCATCTTTTCCGTCTTCTTTCCTGATAAAGGTTTTGATGCAACTACTTGCTGTATAGATAATCTCTAAGTAACGACAGAATGAAAAATATGTTCCGTTGAACTTGTTGATAACCCAGGCGCAACACTTTAAACAGGTGCACGCCTCTGCCTAGGCGTGGTGCTACTACTTTTAATTTATCATGCTTCTTTTTATCCTAATTACAAAATTTTGTTCGTTTAAAACTTTAATGTATTTTCTCGGTTCTTGATTTTTCTAACTCCATCAACATACTGTGCTTCATAAAAAATGACAATGCCAGCCACAAATATCAACTTCCATTGCTTCTCGGATGATTGGATCCATTATTCATAAGATAATTAAAAGATCAGTTCAGCGTCTTGTGCCATTGAACGTGCTGCAAAATATGAATTTGAACGACCTAAAATCACTTGAATTATGTGCAAGCATCTTTCGAGAAGGATGAAGATGAATTTGATGATTTAGATTTTTGAATTTTTTTCCCTTAATATACTATGATGCACTTATGACTTACTAATTAATTTTAGATGACTGAAGCTTTTTTCTGATTATGATTGATGCTATATTATCTTTTAATGGATTTTTATTTATGTTGTTTATTATCTTTGTGAAAAATATTTAATTTAAATAGTATAAATTATTTTATATATGTTGAATTTTAAAATTTGAGTCAAATACGCTTTATTTCGATAAAGCGGACGCTTCGTCTTGCACCTTGTGCCTCAGGCCCCAAGGCACCCTAGCGCTTTAGTGCGCCTTGTGTCCTAAATAACTATGATCTTCGGCCATCACTTCTCTAGCTTTAGCAAAAAATTCTCAAAAAATCTTCTCTAACGTGAAAGATCAGACAAAGCTGTGCCCACATAACATACCCAAAATTCTAAGAAATTTTACAACAAGTCTCTGACCAGTAGTTGTGGATTACGTCGAAGCTACCTCAAATCTTTATTGAAAAAATATTAAACTACAAGTATATATAGAAAACTCGATCTATCTCAACCCAGAGCATAACCAATGATATATTATATCTAACTCACCAAAGAGAACCTCTACACTCAGCAAAAATGCTCTTTCATTGGGATATCTTGAAATGGTAATAGATGCAAGTTCTTAGAAACAACTGAATGTGCAACCTACTTTTGCGGAGGAATTCACGCTCACGCTGCAACAATCGACAATTGTGTCACACTTTTACAAACTTTTCAAACCAGTTGGCAAACTTCACCTAACAGTTTATTCCATGATAATTATTTCATGCATAGTTCAAGATAAAAAAATAAACTAAATTTGGAGCGATGTCCACTAACCAACCTTCTTATCCGCATCAACGGGAAATGCTTCTCTGTGCCTCCACCTCTCAAATGCCTCGAGTATATCCTCTTCATCCAACAAGATCGATTGAAGCATTAAACAAATGCTAAATATTATTGAAAGATATTTTAAAGAACACCAACAGAATCATAAAGCAAGAAACTCAGAAATAAAAGCACACTCATAATTGAGTTAAAAGGTTCTACCGATAAATATACCTCTGTTTTGCCTATCCATAGCAAGAATAAGATCGAACTCCCTGAAATCAGACGGCCTAATCGGCCTCGAGATAGAAGTTATTTCAATTCCACGCCTTTTAGAAGCTGCCCTCATTCTTGAATCTGCTGGATTACCCTTCATTTTCAAAGAAGCACCACAACACACACAGCATCATTAGCATTCCAAGAATCCGCAGATTCAATACAGGTATGAAAAAAAATTATGCTAAATGTGGTCAGTCCTAACAAGAACCCTTTTCAGTCAATCCTCTGATTCAACTTTCAGACATCTCTGACACGCAAAACAAACAAAAACAGCGAAGAAATATAAACCTCATGATAATTGATGGTCCCCGCAGAATCAATATAGAATGTAGAATCGAGATTCTTCTGCTTGACAAGATGTCTGAAAACACCCTCAGCAGCTGGGCTTCTACAAATGTTCCCGAGGCAAACAAATAGAACTGAGAATGGCTTAGTGGTCTGTGAACGATCACTCGAGGCTGTAGATGGTGTGGAAGCCATTGATGAAGCTTTGATTCTTTCGGGTATTCTTGATTTTCCTCTGTGTGTGTGTGAAGTGTCGGCTGAATATCGGAGCAATGGCGAAGATTTGAGGGAGAGATTAGGATAGTAGTGGCAAATTCGTAACTTCAAGGTATTTGGTATTAAAATAGTAGCTGTGCATAAGGATTTCATTGAAGATGTTTTTCCGCTGTGCTAGAGGAATAATGAATTTGTAATGGTGGTGGTGTGTTCTTGTCCCATCAAGGGAGAATCTTGTTTTATTTATTCATACGCATATAATTTTACGAGAGATTGAAAATCAAAGTCCTCTAGTTTGGTAAAATTTATCCAAAAATAATTTTAGTTTTTACGTGTGCATTTCTTTTTTTCCCCTTTTTAACTCACGTTTGACTTGAAATTTCAGGAAAATAAATTTCATAATAATCATTTCAGATTTGTTTGAATGGCAGATTCATCATTCCTTGATATCGGTTTTCGGTTGTGACTTGCGCTGGCAGATAAACCAAGATTTTTAGAGATTTTAGGTGTGATTCACTACAACTTTGGATATAACAGTTATTTTATTTTCCACGGGTAGCATATTCTTTGAAATACATTTGCACCATATTCTATATATCAGTAACAAACTGTAAGAAGAAACTTGAGTTAAAATGGAAATTCCTAGCTGTAATACTTCCACATTAAAATTTGCTAAAACATCTCAAATTCTATTTCATCCGCTCTAAACTCAGGGATGGTGCTTCCCAAATCGAAGAACTTAGGAGGCGTTGCGCATCGAATCAAAGCCCAGTTCAGGCCTTCAAAGAATGGGTGTTGCTTGATCTCTGCTGCACCCTTTGTCGAGCCTAGTCTATTCTCTGGTTCCTTCTGTAATAACTGTCTGATCAAGTCTCGAGCACGAGAACTCACCATAGGATAAGCAGGAAACTCGAGGCATTGGGACGACACATTTGATATAGTATCCTCGTTGCTTGATCCTTTAAAGGGCGTCTTACCATATAAAAGCTCGTATAGAAAAATCCCTAGTGTCCACCAATCCACTGCACTCCCATGGCCTTCCCCCTTGATTATCTCTGGAGCCAGGTATTCATGTGTTCCTACAAAGGAGTTGGACCGAGCATTTGTGGGCTCGACTACAAGTTGCGGCAATGGAATGAATTGGTCAGGGTTTAGTTTTCGTGTTTTGGAGGCTGCGAATAAAAATCTTGGTGTAAAACAAGATAGCTGCCATGATGGTTGGAGGCAAAAATGGTCGATGCAGCTAGAACCAGAGCATGGACTGGACATTTTCTTTGGGGGTTCCGAAAGTGGCGACGATGAGTTGAGCAGCATAGGATTTACGGTGCATCTAAAAGACAAGTCAAAATCTGAGAGCATTATATGCCCATCTTCTCTAACCAATATGTTTTCGGGTTTCAGGTCTCTGTACACAACGCCAAGCATGTGAAGGTACTCCAGTGCAAGGAGGACTTCAGAAACATAGAACCTGCATAGAGTGTTGAAACACAAATCCAGTTATTATTCCTTAACAAGCCTTGTTAATAAACCTCTGAACTTTGCAAACACGAATAAAGCTCTTGTGAGAAAGTACAAAGTCAAAAGCAGAGGACTTCGGTTACTATACTTTCGAGCATGCTCATTGAAGTTTATGGTGTAGTTTACTTCCCCAAATAAATTATACGTCTGAAAGGGCTATTGGGAAACTACTGTTTGAAACTTTACCTGACTGCCTGCTCAGGAAAACTCTTCGTGGACTGCTTTTGACGGTGCACATGAAGATCACCTCCCGGACAGTGCTCCATAACCAACAACAAGAATTTCTTGGTTGTAAAGTGCGCATAAAGTGTGGGGAGAAATGGGTGATCCAGCATTTCTAGTATCTCTTTTTCAGTTTGAGCCCTCATAACTTTCTTTCTGCTTGCCAAAAAATCATAATCCATTACTTTCACAGCAAAGAGGCAACTAGTGCCAATCAGCTCAGAAAGATAAACTGTCCCAATATCTCCACCTCCAAGCATCTTCAACAGCTTGAAGTGTTCCAAACCCAAGCTTCCGTGCTGCTTCTGAACAGAGTGTAACGCTTTCCATCTCAAGTCTTTCGACATGTGCGGCCGATAGCCACTGCGACTAGACAGACTTACATAACTTTCATCGCTATTACTAGTCGTACTGCTGTATTCCCCTACGCTACTTTTTGAGCTTTGAGATATCTCCCCTCTTTCCCTTGATCTCGATCTTTCATCAGCTCTTGTCAATACAATCTTTGATTTGCTTATGATACTAGGACCAAGATTGTTCTTGTTTCTTAAGCCTTGCTTGTTAAAACCAAAAACCCTGCTTGAATGTTCGATAAGCTTGCTTTTTGAAGAAAAACTTGACAATAGAAATACAGACTGTAACCTTTCTTCCTTTTCCTTGGCCTTTGCACTCCTCGTGATTGAACCCTCCTCAGAGATAGGAACTGTCTCATTCAAAACAGAAAATTGTGTATTTCTCTCAGATATTCCTGTAATGAATGAATGTCCAAATTCAGGTTTTTCTAAAATATTTAACGAGATTCTTTCCGGTGTTAAGGATAACTCTTTGCTTTCATCATGGGGTTGAACAGATTCACTGGAGGCAACCCTGTATAACCTATGGATAGCTCCTGCATATGAAGCGCCAGGTGATGCTGACGGTTTCGACGTTCGTTTTCTCATTGCGGCCATTTCTGATGCTTGAGAGATGCATGATCCTCTCAGGGCTTGTTTCAAGCTCCCAGACTCTGAAGTTCCGATACCAGAAACTTGAGACGGGCCGATTCTCATCGGTCTTTTCATGGCTCTTTTACTAAAAGTACCTCCAGCATTTCGCTCTAGCCAGTCAACATCTAGACTAGAACTTCGCCTAATATCAATCGTATCAAAAAGTTTGTTAATTTCATCCTCTATAGAGTAGTACTTCTTCCGAGCCTTTCCTGAATGCCACTTTCTATTATTTCCACTGACTCTTTCAGTTTCGGGATTGTGTTTTTCGGTCAACTCTACTATTTCACAACTCCCAGGCAACACATTTGTGATTAGAGACATCTATACCAACAAAATTTAGTCGTAGAAACAAAAGAAACCCTCTATCGATCTCAGACATGCACTCAAGTGACGAAGAAGCCCGGGTCTGGAAAGCTAAACCAAAATACTAGATGGGATCCCTCAATCATCTTGAATGTTGGAGCCCTCAACAAGGCAAACTCCCTAGGCTGTATTCATTTTACAGCACAAAATATCGGTTAAAGTTTAACACTTCCAGGAAATTATGAGCTAAAATTAGTTGATTAAGAAATGCTATACAGCTATATTTTGCACTTCCATTCTCACTTTCTAATGATTTTGCCATAGATGAATACAACAGAGAATGAAAGTAATTGTATATCAACTGAAGTAGATAATAAACTTACTTCTTCAAAATAAATCAAGAATAGAAAAGCAGATAATGTATTGCACAAAGCATTCACATTAAGAAATTTGACCCTCATTCCGTTATCTCGAAATGGTTTTAAATGCCGTGAAACTGGCTATTTGAATAATTTCTCACAACTTAGTTAAAACTGGAATTCATAGCTCCAATTCAAATAATTTCATTCCGTTCCCAGATTTTCTTAAAATATTGTACAATCTTCCATGAAAACATATGCTGTTGACCATGAAGCTCACCCATCCATTTCCTCTAGTTTCTTGAGTCTCATTCTTAATTTCTCAAAAAATTTGATATGTATCCATGTAAAAAACTCAGGAATTTAAAAAACAGTCCTCCGCTGAGTAAAATGAACTAACCATCTATCATCAGCTTTGAGAAATTAACAGAAAACTAGTGAAAGCCAAAACACACCAACAATAGGATAATAGTAGGCAAAATATTAAAAATTTGAGAACAAAATATTGGAAAAAAAAAGAAGAAAAAAAAAACAGCATTAACCGATAACACAACTAAGTTATTTTCTTCCCTCCAAACAACAAATTCCCATCAAATAAGCGGAGATGGAAAGGAGAAGAAAGAAACCACTATCGCTCATTTATTTCTTGTTGCTCCATCTCCGGACCAGTAACATGGATAAACCAATAAATTGGACCACTTGCAGACCAACTGCTATTAAAAAAAAAAAATTAAGCACAAAAAAGCAAGAAACTAAACAAGAAAACCGAACTTAAAAAATTACTACCAATTAACCTAAAAACGTAGTAAACACACAAAGATAATAGATATTGATTCTGAGAAAAGAAACAGAGAGACAGAACTCAAAATGGTACCTGATGAAATGATCAAAGCATCAAGAACCAAAATTCCACTACTCTCTTCAAATTTGAAACAGATTAGAGGCAGAACCGCCAGTATATTTGGAAAAGTTTATAGCTTTTCCCTCCATTAAGAACACGAGGAACGGAGGGGTCGAGTTTACAGGCAGATTGATTAAAAGGGAGTAAAAAGAAACAGCCCAAGTTTTGTACGTTGAGTAGTGGAGATATAAGGAAGAAGAGCGTATGAGAATGGGAAATTCTTGATTCAACTCACGAGAAGAAACACTGTGGTCTGTTTTTGGTCCTGCACCGTGAATTATGATGATGATCATTTAATTTGTGTTGGCACTAGAATGGCGGAAAGTGGAGTTGAAAAATGCCGCAAAATAAATAAGCTTCAAGATTTTGTCTCCAGTAAATCACACACTATGCTAGGCTTGTGAGTGTGGGATGTAGGTGGGGTTGGAGGAAGTAATGCATGAGTTTTTTTTATTATAAAATTTTTTGAAAAAATTCATAATTAATTTAGTTGTTGGGGTTTTGCAGTTTTGCATTAGTTTTGCAAGAGTAATGCAAAACGCCACCAGCAATAGTAGATGTTGCCCATGTAGTAGCATACACTGTAAGTGGTAAAGGCAGCATTCGCTTCTGTTGACAGCTGACATTGCACGTTTTTAGCGTCACAGCGTCTCCTAAGCCATCTAAACCAAATTCTGCTACATGTTGGCCAAATACGAAATTAGGTTGAGACCTAAATGTTGATTGAGCAAGTTGGAATCCATAAAGTTATAATTGTGAGCCAAAATCCATAAAGTTATAATTGTGAGCCAAACAATGTTGGCTTATATACGGGGCTCGTTTTACGAATCTGGCCACTGATGAGGATGTTTTCAGAAGTGATATTGAACCGGGGATGTCACGTAACGAGTCTGAAGAAGAAGAAGAAGAAGTGAATGCCGACGAAGATGTGAATACACATGCAAATCTTGATGAAGTGATATCATCTCGTCAACCACCTCGTGAAACGTTGCTGAGGCAAGTCGTATAATTTTTTTTAACACTTTCGAAATACCGTCATTTTTTATTTAAGTTTTCGGGGAAGAGCATTTTAATTATGTCGGTGTACCTTCTGAAATGGGAACAAGCTACTATAATCCGGAGAGATGAGATATGCGTAAATATGTTTTTTAAGGATAAGAATGATCTTATTATATCTGTGAAAGATTACTCTGTTAGAGTTGTCAGGCGTGAGTATCATGGCGTGGATGATACATGCATTTTATGGAAATTATGATGCAAAAATGATTCTTCTACGATCATATGTTGATGGGGTCTTCGAACTTCTTTCAAGTCGAAAACGGGTTACTGGAAAATAACAAAATATGGCGGGTCTCACACATGTATATTTACCACTGTCAGTATAGACTATCACAACTTGAACAGTGATATGGGGGCAGAAACGCTATTGAGAGTTGTACGATGTGATATTTTATACGAGATTAAATATATCGTGTAAAATGTGAAAGATAAATATAAATATCAAATCTCGTATATGAAAGCATGACGAAGTTTGAAATACACAGTGAAAATTGCTTATGGTCCATGGAAGAGCTCTGTGCAAAAATTTCCAAAATATATATGTGCCATGTCCAAATATAATCATGGAACGATTGTGAAATGGAAATTTCTCAGATCAAATACAAAAGCGATTGAAGACATTGAACTATGTTTTCTAGACATTCAAGACGTTCACATATGAGTTTTGGCACTTTCGAAAAAAATTTAGCGTCGATGGTACACATTTATACACAAAATACAAACAGAAAATGTTGATCGATGTCACTCTGGATATGAACAATCAGGTTATACTGGTAGCATTCGTCATTGTGGATGAAGAAACATATGATTCCTGACAATGGTTCTTGGAGAATCTTCGTTGACATGTTATTTGTGGTACTAATGGTGTATGCCTATTTTTATAGGCAGAAGGGAATTGTACGAACATCTGAGAATTTTCCTTATTTTCTACCTCATCATGTATGTAAAACATGTATTACAGTCACTGGTCACCATCAATTGTTAGACCCCAAATTATCGAAACATCTTGTAACGTAACAGTTGTTTCACCACATCAAAAATAAAATGTGTGTCTCATATCACCATCGTTCAGCAAGAGCAATAATCAAATAGTTGTCAAACACTCGAAAGACTGCTTTAGTTTTGATTTTTTAAATTAATAAAAAAAAAGTTGTAATGTATGGGTGGTGTATAATAACACAAAAACTCTTGTCATCTTATAAGTTAATTTTGTAAAAAAGATTTTCAACCCGACCCGATTAAAAAAAAATATTATTTTCCACTTTAAGTGTGAATCATGTTTACATGTTTCACGGAAAAAGATATATAAGACTGTCTCATAAAAGACTTACTCGTACAATAATAATAATAATAATAATTCTAACAAAAATTACTTAAAAGTATTAATATGATCACCATAATAATAATACTAATAATAATGATAACAACAACGAAGCAAGTTTTGCTATTGACATTTAAGTATCTATATTGAAGAAAGACGGCGTAAATAATCCAATGCCATTGTAACGAATATTTTTATTATTATCACTGGGGAGGGGGACAGGACTAACTCTGAGTCCCCCTCAAGTTGGCGGACAAGTGAGACCACTGGATAAAAACCCGGTTTTTTGTCACAAGTTTTATTAATGATTAATGACAATAAGAATATCATTTCAAAAATTACTTTTTGACCAAAAAAAAAAAAGAATCAGATTTTGAATAGAAGATGGACTTATTTGGAAACAGGAATTCAAGTAAAAATCAAGCTCGATGAGCTTAAAATAAAATTAACGTCGCACTGTACAGAAAAAAGCCCAATATTTTTATACAAAGCGGGCCATCTTTGATATTTTATAGTCTTTTGGGCCATGTATGGTTTAAATGATAGGATTACGGAATGATTAACACATAAATGATAAAAAGAATGATTGAAGTAGATAATGATAAAATAATATTATGTTTGATATGATTATTAAGAATGAAATAAATAATAATCTTTTGATGAATTGACAAAATTGTCCTTCCATTTTTGCGGCGGTGGTGGTCGGCCAGCGGTGTGATTGTCGGTCGGCGGCGGCAGGAGGAGGGGGTGGTTGGCCGCGGCGGCGGCCGGGGGATGGCCGGCGGGGGTCGGAAGGGGTGGTCGGCGTCGGCGGCGTCGGCGGCGTCCGATGACGGGCGGCGGGCGGCGGGAGTCGGCCGGCGGCGGAGGTAGTCGGTTGGTGGATGAAAGTGGTGGTGAGTTTGGATTTGGAGAAGGGTAAAATTGAAAAAAATAGGATGTATTAAGAGTAGGATAAATAATCATAGGGGTGAGGAATGATTATTTTATCCCAGTTAATATAACCTAATCATTCATAGGAGGGATTGACTTGATTAAATAATCACTCGTACCAAACAAGGAATAAGGTGGGTTAAAAATTATAAACCCACATTACCACCCCTGCCAAACACTCCCTTAAGATCCATTTGTAATCGGCCATTTTCGCAGGTGCACAAGTTTTTGTTTCAAATTTATGTCTATATTATTATACTGGTTCAAATAAATATATGTTATCCTCAAAAAAAATTATAATATATATATAATGTAAATATATTATCACTTTTCCTATAATAAATAATTGAACAGTGCATAAAATAATTGATCATATTCTTTTGATATGATATTAAAACAATGATTTCAATATAGCCCATAAAGCTATTATAAAATATTAAAAAAAAAACTAAAGGAATATAATTACTCAATTTAAATATAGAAAAAAATGTTCTGGAAATTAATATTCGAAATTATGCATTTTATTATAAAAAAATTACTTGACATCAAATAATATTATATACAAAAAGTAAATATATGCATAATTGTGTGTTAGAAAATATATAAATAGTAAAATTATCTACTTAAACAATAGAATTTTGTTATGATGTTCTAAGATAATATCAAAATATAGAAAGAAAACGATAGCGGATAGCTTGTATGCAACTCATATTACACCAAAATATTAATTTGGGAAGAAACATCATATTTGTATAAAAATTTATAAGACACCATTTCATAAGTCAATTATGTGAACAGATCTTCGATCTGTATCTATCTCGGTCCTTGATTTTTTTTTTATTATTAGTTTTTTTTGTAAATATAGATAATGTCAATCTATCTCACAGATATTGTAAGGCCCGAGAATTTTATCCTATTAATCTGAAATGATTCGTTAATCAATTGAGGAGAGTATAGACGAAACGGATCAGATTAGGATATCCGAAAAGGAGATTGAATTATGAATTGAAAATGATATGACATGGAAGAGGACATGGAATAGCATGAACAAAGGTTGAAAACCAGTAGGCATCATGCACATGCGCGGAGAAAGGCGCGCATATGCGCGAAAGATCCTTCGCGAGGACAGAACACCTCGCGCATATGCACGAGGCAAGTATTTGGGGTGATTGCCGAGACAGTAAGTCTCGCGCATATGCGCGAGACATGACGCGCATATGCGCGAGCAGGTGTATTCAGGAATGCCGAGTCCAGAGAGTTGGGCGCATATGCGCGGAAATGTGTCGCGCATATGCGCCAGCAGTTGGGAAGACACGCGCCGAGACTTAAGGTCTCGCGCATATGCGCCGATTGATGTCGCGCATATGCGCGAGACGTGTTGCGTGAAGAATGTGCCATTTGCCTTGCTGCATGTACGGGTATGTGTATATATATATATATATATATGCACGATTTCTTCAGAAGCAAAGAAACGTAAAGAAAATTGAGAAAAGGTTTCTGAAAAAGGGTTGAAAATCCTTACGCCTTTATATTTCAATCCGTCCGTCAGATTTTGAATCCGACTTTGGTATTATGTTCCTACCGACGCAGGCTACAATTGGACGTAAGTTTTGTTACGTTTTGATATGATTTGAAATTATGGTATTGTCAGAATCTGATATGATTCTTATATGATGTTCTGGTCATGTTAGACATCGTATAATCGAAATCGGACTGAAGAATAAATACCATATGGAATTGTTATGATTTTCGGAGTTGTTTTGGAATCGATTTGATATCAGAATTGAATTATTACCGATTATAAAATGTTAGAATTGATATCTGACTGAGATGATATTACTGGATATATTGAGACTATGACGTTATATTGTTGAAACAGAATTTGATTGAATTCTGATTATATCCAGTATTGATTGAGTGGTGTATTGATATCGTACCCTCGATATTGTTATTGTCAGATTGAGTATTGACAGGCTTTGAGTTCGAGACTTCGACAGAGTCAGAGTATCAGAAAGAAATGTATAAATTAATGTTGAGTTGAGATTGCACAACTCGAGTGAGGTTTGACTCGAGTTTTCCTAAATCACATACTTAGTTTATTGCATTGATATTTGTAATTGATGATATTGATGTTTGTAGTCTATTGATTTATAGCCACTGCATGTAATTGACTACTGATTGTTTAGTCATTGGCTGATTCGCTTAGTCACCGGCTGATTCGTCTGGTTATTGGCTGATTCGTCTGGTTATCGACTGATTCGTCTAAACTTTGGCTGATTCGCTTAATTACTGGCTGATTCGTCTAGTTATTGGCTGATTCGCTTAATTCTTGACTGATTCGTCAATTCTGTGGCTGTTTCGCCCAGACACTGGATATATGAATTATATCGATGCCGTTTAGGGTTGATTCATTCCTATCGACTGGGATTCGATATAATTATCAATATCCAGACATTGGGATCCCTAGGTTAGAGTTGAGTCGAGTCTGAGACGACGCGTTGTTTGAGTCGAGTCTGTGATGACTAGTTGATTTACAGTTTTATATCATTCATGTTTGTTGATTGGCTGCATGTGAATGATATTTGTTATATGCTTTTGTATATGTTTTTATATGATTGCATGTTTACATTGTTTATACTCGGATTTATTCTCACCGGAGTTATCCGGCTGTTGTCTTGTTTTGTATGTGTGCATGACAACAGGTGGGACAGGTTCAGGGTCGAGGAGATGAGGAAAGATCGTGATTAGAGTGGAGGCTCCGGACTTGGATTAGAGATAGGGTTGGACACTTGATATTAGCTGTTAAACCTTAGTTGAATAAATGTATGTAGTACATGACTTGTACTTTTATACTGAGATGTATATATGTTTTATTTCACTACTGTTCCGCATTTTAAAAAGAAATTAAACCATGTTTATAATTAATTAATTAGTCCCAATGATGATTAAGAACATGATTAGCGTCCGGGTCCCCACAGATATAAATATATTAGACTGTCTGGAAACTTACTCTCATATTTCAGACTTCATTTAAAAAAATTGTTGATAACTTACAACTCATATGATATCAAAATATCAAATTTTGAATGAGATGTTGATTCGAAATTAAGTATATTATACTAATCTCTAACTTTTTTTAAAAAAAAGCAAAAACAAAAATCAAGTGGTTAGCGATATTCTTAGTGATAGATTAATTATTTACTGTGACGATGCGATGTTTGGGTTTTTTTTAAATATTATAAATTAATAAATTTATTGTAAAAATGTGGTAAATTGTAAATTTTTGTAAAACTAGTACAATTCAGGACTTACAGTCCCGGATTCATATTTTTTATTTTTTTAAAAAAAAGAAAAAGAAAGTGGGGGCACGAATTTAAAAAAATAATAATAAAAGAGAGATCGGCAAAACCGTCGCTATTGGCGACGGTTTAACCAAAAACCGTCGCTAAGGCAAATCCGTGAAACCCTGTCACGGATTCTAAGAAGCCGTGTGTGTTTTCTTCTATCAAGTACAAATGCGGGTATTCTTTCCATCATCGTCGAAAATAATTGTTCCTCATATTCATTCTCGCAACTTATTTCTTTCATCCGATTTATATGTGCAAAATCCATCTTTTCTACTTCGATCATATATTAATATTATTTGTTGATTTTATCGTCAATTTCATTTGAAGAGATACGAATATGTAATGTTTAATTTCGTTGATAATATTATAATTATATATTAAGAAGTATTTTTTGTGTAATTTTTTTATAATATATGTCATTTATTTCAGATATTAGCATCGTCCGTTGATATTATTACGAGTTCTGTATAATTACGTCTGAGAAGATAATTTAATTAAATTTTTTAATATTTTGTTTGTATTATTTATATTATATTAATGTAATTATAATTTTGTTCACTAACATTATATGATTAAGTATAATTTAGTTAAATAGTATATTTTTAATATTAATCGCGATATTAAAAAATAGTTTGAATATTAAAAAAATAATAAATATGGTACCTGCAATGAACAAGAATTATTAATAAATACAAAATTTTAATACATAATTTTGTAATTACATTAATAACTTCACATGTTGTAGTTTTTTTATTTATAATATTTTTTTTTAGAAAAACCCGTTCATTATACCAGTTTTAAGTTTTAAGTAATAACAATAGTTATAATATTATTTGTATTATTGGAATTGTAATACTGTAATTTAGAATTTTTCGAATAATAATAAATATACTTAATTTAAATATAAAAATTATATTTACGTGATATAATATTATATCTACACTAATTACAATAATTTAATAACTATACTTAATTTAATTACAATAATTATATTTACTTGATATAATATTATATCCACAACAATTACAATAATTACAATAGTTATATTTAATTTACGTGATATAATATTATATCTACAATAATTACAAAATTTAATTAATATACTTAATTAAATATCAATAATTATATTTACTTAATATAATATTATATCTACAATAATTACAATAATTATATTTAATTTACGTGATATAATATTATATCTACAATAATTACAAATTTTAATTAATATACTTAATTTAATTACAATAATTATATTTACTTGATATAATATTATATCTATAATAATTACAATAGTTATATTTAATTTACGTGATATAATATTATATCTACAACAATTACAATAATTACAATAATTATAATATTAATTGTTTTATTGGAATTAGAATATGTATATCAATTACGGACTTTATATTTACGTGAAATTTTATGTATAATATATGTATAATTATAATATTAATTGTATTATAAATTACGGAGGTTAAAATTACGTGAAAATTTTAAAACTTATTCTCAATATACTTTAAAAACGTAACAAAATACTTTATAATTTCATTAGTATTAAGTACACTAATATTAACTCATTCTTATATTAAATTAAATTATTTATATACGGAACTTGTAATAATATCAACGGACGATGCTAATATCGAAATAAATGACAAGTATTATAAAAAAAGTACACAAAAAAATTATTTCTTAATATATAATTATAATATTATCAACGAAATTAAATATTAACTCTTCGTATCTCTTCAAATAAAATGGACGATAAAATCAAAAAATAATATTATTATATGATCGAAGTAGAAAAGATGGATTTTGCAAATATAAATCGAATGAAAGAAATAAGTTGCGAGAATGAATATGAGGAACAATTATTTTCGACGATGATTGAAAGAATACCCGCAGAAAACACTTTAAAATCCGTGATGGTGTTTCACGGATTTGCTTTAGCGACGGTTTTTGTTTTAACCGTCGCCAATAGCGACGGTTTTGCACAAACCGTCGCCGATCTCCATTTTATTTTTTTTAAATCCGTGCCCCCATTTTCTTTTCCCTTTTTTTTAAATATATATATATATATATATATATCCGGGACAGTAAGTCCCGGATTGTACTAGTTTTACAAAACTTTACAATTTGCCACATTTTTACAATAAGTTTATTAATTTATAATATTTTTTAAAAAAAACCGCGGTGTTTTGTACCTCATATAGTTGATAATGTTACATTCGTTAAATGAGTACTTGATTGAGCAAATATGAACAAATGTGCTTTATTGACTAAGATTTATACTTTAATTGAGCATTAATGTAGTTGTTTTGGTTTCATTTGTATTTTGGTGATGATTAGCTCTCTTGTGAGACGGTCTCACGAATCTTTATCTATGAGACGGGTCAACTCCACTGATATTCACAATAAAAAGTAACACTCTTAGCATAAAAAATAATAATTTTTCATGGATGACCCAAATAAGAGATTCGTATCACAAAATACGACTCGTGAGACCGTCTCCCACAAGTTTTTGCTTTTGGTGAAGTGAGTAGTTAATAATTTGATTATTTACTTGTCGATTGACATTAGTCTAATCAGTCTGACTTAAAATGTGATACAAATGTTCTCTATTCACAAAATAACATTATAATACCGTATTTAGTCTAATTTGTATTTTATTGAAGTGAGTAGTTAAAACTTTGATTATATACTTATCAATTGACATTAGTATAGCTTGTGCGAGGCCAAATCATGTGATACAAATGTGCTTATCTTATTTGAAAATTATTGTACATAATTTAGTTGCATTTGCACCTGGGTGAAGTGATTAGTTAACAACTGATTATTAGTCAACTGATTTCTTGTTAATCAGAAATAGTGTAGTCAATTTGTGTGACTGAATGCTCAAATATTTCAATATCTCAAACATATATCAACTTCGTGTTCTATGTTTAGGATATTTTTGTCTCTAGATAAAGTCACGTCATATTAACATATCATTTACATTCCTGTACTACTTACAAAGAATTTGATCAAGTGTTTTGATAATCATAATCCTTGTGCTTGTGTCAACATCCCCTAGATAATTGAATACAAAAATAAATATCTCGAATAGTGATTTGTATATCATTGCAGCATTTCAATCTAATTAGCAAAAAGAGTATCTTTTATAGTAAATCTTTTTTGTTCACAATCTTCATCGTATTTCTAAAACAAGTGAAGGAGCATCGACTAGAGTATATTTTAAACGTTTTTTCTTTGTCAATCATCAATAACGTTATCTCCTTCCTAAATTCT
This sequence comes from Primulina tabacum, assembly GCF_025594145.1. Taxonomy (NCBI): domain Eukaryota; kingdom Viridiplantae; phylum Streptophyta; class Magnoliopsida; order Lamiales; family Gesneriaceae; genus Primulina; species Primulina tabacum. The sequence continues at coordinate 7,995,344 of NC_134557.1, forward strand.
AAATAATAATAATAATAATAATAATAATAATAATAATAATAATAATAATACAATATATATAAATCAGTAAAACACAAAATATATACCATCATCACATTTTCGTTACCTACAATAAAACCATTTAAATTGGGGATAACAAGCTCTGATTCCAGCACGACGACCTTCTTTCTAAAATCCAGCCTATAACCAATCGTACAAAAATTTTGAATACTCGTTCAAATATGTAAACAAGTAATTTAACGATTATATCAACATGAATACACTGAAAATTTGAGATAATCAATTGAAAATCAAATGCTACATCCTAATTTCTAGATTTCATCCTATTATTTGAACCGATCCAAATACTCATTTCAATATCATAAAAAAATGTAAAAACAATAACGACTTAGGCGCGTGACATAATATTAGATATTTGAAATATTGTTTAATCAATTTATAGAATAAATATTGGACATTTTTAATTTGATATGAATATTATAATTAGTTTGTTTTTACGTATTGTTGTGTATGACAAAAAATCTATTTTTCTATTAAACTTAATTTCAATAAAAAAATGTAATAATATTATGGTAGGAAAAAAAGGGTTTTTTGCGTTAATAATACTAACCGTAAGGTTTTTTAAATTGAGAAGATTTCAGACGTGAGATTGATGTGGTTGGAATAATTATAGGTGGTGTTAAGATGAAGGTAAAAAGAGAAGAAATTTTGGTGTCCTCCTTAAACATTTTTTCTAAACCGTTTTCACTTAGTAATATATAATATACTAGTGCACCAACGCACGCGTTGCGTGCTTCTATAATATTTTTTATAATTCATTTGATTTATATTTAAATGAGGATCAAAATATAATTATAAGAAATAATGAGAGACTACACTGTAATTTTGATATACAAATTAAAAAATAAAAGAATAAAAAAATGACAGCAATAAGAAATTGTACCTATGACCTAAATCCCAAGAAACATTAAGTCTATCCGCTGAACTACAAATACCTTGCATTAAAATTTTAACATTTTATTAATATATATAATTATTAAAACAGACCATGACACCAAATTTAGTTACTCTAATTGTCTCAAACTTAATAAAATAATATAGAAATAGTATAGATTATAGATAGTATAGATAATATAGATATACACTAACAAAATCAATAAGAAAAAACCCTAGAATTTGGGGATAAATGGTTAGAATAGGAGATCAAAAAAATTGTCTCGACGCCACGCAGCAATAAAAAATAATAATTCATGAAAACAATCCTCAAATAGGGTTCAAATTCATAATAATATTACGGTGCAATCCTCTTGTCGATTTCAGACCATGAGGATCTTTTCTCGACTTTTTCTAGTTCTTAACTATCGGCATTCTTCATCTCCTTTACTGCAGTTGATTGGCGGACGTTAGGAATATTCATTTTCCAGATGTTTTATGGTTTCACCCCTTTTCGTGGCGCGGATTACAAAATAACATTGGCCAATATCATTGCTCGAGCCCTTGAGTTCCCTAAGGAGCCACACATACCTGCCACGGCTAAGGACCTGATATCACAATTGGTGGCTAAAGATCCCGGCGACGAATCAGGGCAACAATGGGCTCATCGGCCATCAGACGCCACCCGTTTCTCCACGGAGTGCAATAGGCACTTTTGAGATGCACAAACCCACCCTTTGTTCCTCCTCGTTTCTGTAAAGATTTCTTGCCTGATGATAGTTGGCCCGGCACACCCGTGGACTATTACTAGTGAGATGAACTGATTATAATTTCATGCAAGTAAATGCTCTGTTTCTCTCTTTATAATCTACATTTTTAAAATAAATGCTTAAGCATCCAATTTTTTAAAAAACTTTTTCCATGTTCTTTATTGCAGCTGACAATCATCTTCTAATTGAGTCGTTAAAATAAATTTTTTCGTTGGGGTGCAGCTCCAGACGTATGTAAACGGGATACTTCAATATTTAAGCAACAATTTCATGGCAACTTCATGCGGATAATCAGTATGAGAACATGTTTGCAAAAGCATAACATAAAAGTTAGATAAAATAAGGAAACAACATCGACATGTAAATTCATGTTGAATTACTAAGATTCTGCTGGATTTTGTCCGCGACTAATTTAGACAGCAAAATTACACAAACGTTCCCTTATACCGGAAATTGAAGAACAAGATTCCAAAGATTGCTGTTTCAGGCAAAAAGCCATTGTCGCACCCTCTCAGTCAAAGAGACTGAAGCCCATATCCTGCAATCAAACAAAATATCAGTTGAGAGACGAGTAAAATTTGTCCAAATCTTGCATAATAAATAAGGCTTGATATGGTCATGTCCAGATATTTACATCATCAGACTCCTCTTTCTCTTCTACTTTCTCTTCTTTCTTGGTTTCAGCAGCCGCAGCAGGTGCACCACCACCACCACCAGCAGCAGCAGGAGCAGCAACTGCAACTGCACCCCCCCCACCTGCAGGCACCGAAGACAACTTTTCCCTTCCGGCAGCAATCAATTCAGTGATATCTTTGCCCTCGACCTCAGACAATAGCAAGTTGATTCTGTCATCATCACACTCAGCTCCAACTGAACCGAGAAAGTAGCAGGTCAATACAATCGTAGTCAAAGAACTGATTCCAGGGTGTGAAATATTGATGGTGTGAAACAAGATGCTCCAAAGTTCATTGATAAACTCTTTGGCAACTATACCAGGGGGTTGGCAGAAGCCGCCCTCTCCCACAATCAGGCAAAAGCCAAAAGGTTCTAGTAGTGAGCTAGTAGTTCATATTTAAAACAGTGAATGTTATAAACATCCTCCAATCTTCTTATCTTGTACATCGACTATCCAACGACGATCCATCCCTCTTTCATGGCTTACTATGATGTGCACTAATGTCAATCAGAAACATAGCTTTTAGGTAATGGAAGACCAGATACACGTACATTATCAAATATTTGTCTCTCATCTTTCCCAATATTTCATTACCAAGTTACCAAGTTTGGAACTTCAAAAAGAACTCGAATGTAACAAAGAAAGCCTTGCTTTTATCTTGTCATCCATTAACCATTAAACTAAATAAATTACTCAAACCTTCAAATTTCATAATTAACAGAAATGAGTTCACAAAGCATTCCCTCATCCAATGTTAAAAAACTCAACACCATAATAAAAGGTAGGCTCCAAGTGATCACAAGACTCCTCGTACAAGAAGTTAAGCAGATCTAAAATTCTAAACCCATTTTTAAACATAAAATAATTCCGATATGCATAATCAGATCAAATAACAGTGTATATGAAGATTCGATACTTGAAAAATGTAACTAAAATTAGAACAAAAAAAACGAAAATATACAGACACGGATGGATGGAGATTAACCTGAGTTGAGAATTTTCTTCAAGTCCTTCGCGGACGGATTGGCGTTGCCACCCAACAGAGCCAACAAATAAGCTGCTAATATCTTCATCTGTATGTAGTCCAAACAACAGACTCGAAATAAAATCACAAAACCACAGGCACAGACAAAAGCAGATGAATTATCAAGGAAGAGGGAGAAGAATTACTTCGGATGATTAATCTCTGAGATGAAGGTGCAGCTAGGGTTGTGAAAAATTGCTGGCGATTGGATGGGAACCACTCAAAAAAGATCGAAATATTTAGTGCTCATAGCTAGGGTTTAGGTGTTATGGGCCCTTCTTTATTATTTGGGCTTGAGTCCTATTCCCAGCCCAATGAGCAAAAATGAACTAAAGCCCACCTAAGCTGTTTTTAGCTGCCCAATTAGCAATATCATTACCCTTGGAAAAATTCTCTAGTCACTCTCCCTGTTTCTGAAGCATTTTGTTCGGTGAGGACTTTTTCTGAAGAGTGATTTCGTCGAGCAAATAGAACGCCATGGATGGTACGCCGGTCCTTTACTTTTTGCCCTTTCCCTTCTCGATTCACATTAGCTTTGTTCATATGTTATAGTCGAAAGGGTGGAGGCTGTGATTTCTAGTTTATCGAAATTATGGCTTTGTTTTGAGAAACATGAAGAGTTGCAGTACTTTGGTCTTTGTGTGCATTTGAGCTCAAATTGAATGTTCTGGTCAGATTGCTAAGCATGGTTCCTCAAAAAGTAGCTAGCAATTGAGATTTCTTGTTTGTGTGTATAGTGGATTCGAAGCAAACGATGGAGGACACGGTGTTGGTGGGTGATGATCTGATGATGGGTCCTCCATCACCTCTAATTCCACATGAAATAGCTTCTCATGTTCTGGAAGGTGTTGATTTGTGTGATGGGATTTTGCGGAATCTGTTCCTATGTAAAGTATTCTTCTCATGAACTTTTTAACTTTTTTACCTTAGAGGGCAAGGGAGGATTGTGAGGGTGTAATCTTATGTTCAGATCTTAAAGGTTTGTCCTGTTTTGATCGTTATGGTTAATAGGTCTACACATCAACGATGTGGAGCCATTCTGTCAAGATGAGATTGTGTTGTATCAGGAATGTGCAGAGAGGAGGGTCCGTCGGCTTAACCATTGCGTTATATGTTTCTCCTTTGCTTATTTCTCTTTTGTGTAGTTAACTTCCCCAGTTCTTTGCGGTCGCTTATCTTTTATGCAGGATAAGGAATTAAGACAGCGGCTAGAGGATAGTGAGCGAAAATTAGGGACGTCCATGCCTGTAGAACAAGCAAAGGAGAGATGTAATCAGCTGGAATCAGAAGCCACATTGTTGGAGAGGTCCTTGTTTGTTTTTCTCTGTTTTTGTGATGTGTTTCATGAAGCTTGTGGAATGATCAAATATCAATGATGTCCATTATATATTACTTGCTTCCGGGCACACTCTGACGTGTATTCAAATAAATGTGATATTTTATATTAAATTTTACATTTCCCTGACCCATGGAATGTGAGGAAGTTTCAAAATTATCGATTACAATGTTTACCACATTAGCATAGTTGTTTATGACTCTTTTAAAAATGTTTGGTTGTTTAGGCGCTTGATTTTGGCAAGTGGGGTTGAAGGCATCGAAGGATTTCGACAAAGATGGAGCTTGCATGGTCGCCTTACCGATACAAAGTAGTACCAAGTGATCCTCATGTTTTAAAGAGTCATAGGGGGTAGCATAGAGATTATGCCAACTTATATAAGAGTCCTCTACATCTGCTCTGTTAAAAGTAAAACAAAAAAGGTAGTTCATTCTCATTCTAGATATTCCATGACATTATTTGTACGTGTGCGTCAAATTGTAGGAGGAGATTGGAAGCCCTGAAGTTTGGCTTGGAGAACAGAAAGAAAGACGAGTCAGTTCAAGATTTAACGACCAAGAAAAGATGGTTCTTTTGGTGAACATGGAACGCATTATTTCGTTCTACTTGACCTATTGCCTCTTACTACCGTAATGTGATCGTTACCAGCCTGTGGAATTTTAAATGTAGCTCAATTGGGTATAGCAGTTTATGCTTCTATTTGTAATGTCATGTTATATCATTAATGTTGAATCTTGGGGCAATGCAGTCTAGCTGTCCTTGTTTCTCAAAGAAAAATTTTTGAGAAGATTGAACAAAAGTACGAGTGGATCATAAAATGCGAGTAAACATTTTTTTATGCCTTTCTAAATCTAGTTTCCTTTAAAGAAAATTCTTGGGCTTAAAAAACAACTTTATCATCCATGACATGCTTGTGCGTATTCAATATTTGTGTAAATTGGTCTAAACATACAATTTTGTTATCTCAATTACTAAGTTGGTGCTGTAGTACGTGTAGCAGATTAAAAGGCAAGAGATTTGTACATCGTGGCAACAGATCACCAAAATGCGCGTGCTGACCCTCCGGATGCATGAATCTATACTGTACTATTAAGTGTGAGGATATTATAATAATTACCTAGAGAGGACATCAATTTTTTCTTCCAATTTTACCCTTATATGATACTAATATTACACTTTTGTTTTTTTTGTTTTTTTCAATTTCAACACACAATCTTCCAATTTTAACTTTATATGATATTAATGTTACACTTTTGTTTTTTGTTTTTTTTTTCAATTTCAACACACATTTTTATTTTTATTTTTTTATTTCAACAATTCAAATATCAATTTAGTCCCTCCATAATTTGTCAAATTTCACTTTAGTTAATCGATAATGATAAAAAAAGATTATACACGCGATGCGTGTGCAGAGTAACTAGTATACAAGTAATTCCGTGTCCTTTTTGTTGTTTCTAAGTATTCCATTGAGCACGCACAAAGCACTAAATGTCTGAAATCAAGTTATTCAAAATTAACCTTTGTAATCATGTTAAGTATGAGTTATAGTGGTGGTAAGGATTAAGGATTAATGTTGATAGATCCTTGTTGATCTCCAACGCAGATAGCTTTCGAGTGAAAAATGCTTCGCTTTTGGATGCTTCTGTTTATGCACCATGCCAACATTAAGATCTCCATGTTCTCGTGCATGACGTTTTTTATTTGTTGGCAAAAGAGTGTTCCGACTCGGGTCCATTTTTTACCCATAATTCTTTTTTAAAAAATACTTGTTACGTATACATTGCCTCAATATAAATTTATTATCACAAAAAATTATTTTTTTTCAGCGTCCAATATAAACTTTTTTGTTATTTCCAAGCTTTTTGATAAATTTATTTGTTAGATTTATTATTTCAAGGTCTCATGATAATTTTAATTAATATAAATTTATTCTTCTTGAGCTCAATATTAAAAAGAAATTATTCCTTAATCTTATTATATTATATAGTAATGTAGTTGGACCAATATAAAAACATATTCAATGACTCATAAGGTAATGATATTTAATGAGGATAATTTATTTTCGAAGGTGACATTTTTTAAATTCTCATTATCAAGATAAGCAAATCAACAATTGTGTAGTGAATTATTTTAATAAAATAAATGAATATTTTTTTATGTTCACATTGTTTATAAAATCTTTTTAATTATCTTAGTTACAGTGGTAAGTGTAAAACAAAATTTCTCAAAATTAAAGATCATTAAAAATTTTCTTCCATCAACTATGGCACAAAAGAAGATTGAATGAATTGACTATATTGTCAATTGAGAAATAAAATATTGAACAATTTGATTAATATTTTTAACTCTAAAACTGTATTCAATGATATTTTTGTACATATTTGATATTATTACTCAATTATAATAGAAATTTTTTGACTATTATATAATATTTAATTTTTATTCTTTAATATATTGATTTAAATTGAAAAAATTGTTATAATTATAAAAAAAATATGAACACATGATCATTTATGGACTTATTTAAAGTTTAAACTCATGCCCAAAAATTGTGAGGATCGACTGCCTTTCACTAGCTTTATAAACTTGATTCAACATTTTCAAGTTCATACAAGAGGGGCTTAGATCCCAACAATTTTTTGTTAAGATCTTGCATTGAATGAAGAGCCGGAACCTAAAATGCCTTATATGATCAAATAAGATGAGCCTCTAGTTTTCAGAATTATCGAACCTCTAAGATCCAAGAGATGCATTCTTGGAGTAGCTGAAATTTCTGATCATTTGCAACATTCCAAAAAACTTGCATTTTTCGGTGGAACTCGGAAGACTCCTCCTTGCAAGTGAAGGACCCAGCACATGTACAATATTCAGCCAAGTGTGCAGCTTTGATATGGCTACACTTGAGGCACACCAGGTCTTGAAGATGGTAGAGTCGTTCTCTTTGTCGTAATATCTGTAGAAGAGAATTCTCCAGCACTTCACGGTCATATGGTTGCCCACACTGAGGCGCCGCACAACACCATTCCTGAGATGTTAGGGTCCTGTCACGGCATAAATCTAGATCCCTGCAGTCGTTGCAGTAACTGGCAGACAGAAAAAGAAATGGAATTATGAGAAACAAAACGATACATAAGAAAACCCAAAGAAGACCATTGTTTACAATTCCTTTATACTACATATTTAATGCGACAACTTTACCTGCAAATGACATTTGGTAGAGTTAGAGACAGAGAGAGATAATGAAATTCAGCCTCTGGAGCAAATTCCCTTATGCTGACCAATTTCAAAAGATTTCTTCTCATTATCTGCTTAATAACAACGACATTGGTTTCCAAAGATCAAAGCTCTTCAATTAACCACAAAACATTATTAGAAGTAACTAAACAATCATAAGAGTTTACAGTACGACTTCATGGATTTCTGACAGCGTGTGAGAATAATTAATTAAATGTGAGATATTAGCTAGAATGTGAACATAAGTAGAGACAACTATGATGCATCTCATTAGCACAACAATATAAACCTGACCAAAGACCATATGAGCTTAAAAATAAAAAGATTAATGCTTTTCGTTTTTTATGTAGAGACTCCATTTTTTGTTACAACTTTCAAATGATATTTCAAATCAAGAGAAAAGATCGACTTTTATTACGTCACAAATTATAAAGAAATAAAAATGCTATGATTATAAAAACACTGAAAGATCATATCAAACAAAAAATCCTACGAATGCCATAAGGAAATATGAAAGAAGGAATCAAAGAACTTCATAAATGCAATTTCTCTAGTGCCACACAATCACAATCTTAGACATACCTATTTTCCTCTGATTCTAATATCAATAACTAAATAATTTGAACGAGCAGAAGCAGGTGTATCAACATTGCTATGACTTTGCAGGCAAATATGCACAAGCTCACTACGGAAGGGAAATATGTAGGAATACCAAGATATGCATAAGAAAAAAGTTTAACAGCTATGGTTACCAGGACTTCATGCTGAACTTTTTGGTCCAGTGCCAAAACTGCACAAACATACTTAATGAAATCTAAAGCAGGATCCCCCTTGTAACTACTGTTTATAGATTGCAAACTTCTAGTCAAGGTGTTATGATCACTTCGAGACTTGTTTCTTCCATCCATATGAAGACCTGGATCAGAGACAATTTTAAGAAGTTTCTCCGTAAAGTGAGATCTGATCTGTACGATATACAAAACATGGATCAGCCTTCACATTGTTCAGAAAAAAAAGAAGAAAGGAATAGAGGGACGTCCTAAAATTAAATCTATCAATATTCAATACCTTTATTTTCAGAAACTCTGTCATCTGTGATTCAAGAATTTCAGCAGTTGATGCTGTGATCGATGGAGTGCATAAATTGCCCACTGCAGATGCTCGTTTCTCAGATTCCTCTAGAGCATACTTCCACGGAAAGTACACAAATTCAGAAACAATTAAGATGAAGTGATCCTGCATAAAACAACAAATAGAATTTAACAAGGCAGAGATCAAAACTTGATGTTTAATTGCGACTTCTAAATTCTGTTTAGAGAGCTTAAAAGCTTTTCATTCCATGTCATCAGTGAGACAAATCCCCGAAGCATATAGATAAGCAAGTACCCTTTAGCATACATTCTCCTCAAAAATTTAATTGTTGACTTTTTGGAAAAGCTTTGTTCTTATCAAACATTGAGACCAATTAAATACCACATTTATGTTACTACCTAATAAGAAAAAATTGGAAAGAGAAACTTTTAGCAAGACAAATTAGAAAAAAATACAAGAAAAGGCCTTAAATCACAGCAGCCGCCACCAAAATCCATGAGCCTATCACAAGAAGAAATTCTCTACTTATTCCACATCACCTTAGGATATGGCAATTTGTCAGAGTTCTTCCACTAAAGGTTTTTTTTCCTATTCTTATCGGTTGCTGACCTCTGGAGGCAGGCAGCTAAGATTGCTGAGAATTGGCCGTATATTGAAGTAGAGATGTTCATTTACCATTTTTGGAAAGACACCTATGTGCAATTTTTTTTACAACCATGATTAAGAATCTTGAGCCAGTGATTTTTTTCATGAAACATACAACATTGATTAACATATTGATGATATACTCATAGCAAGGTGGTGGACATTTCCATCTTGCCATGACCTCAATAATGACATGCTTTCATATGGTTTTTTTACAACAGACTTGGAAAAAATATGATTTGACATGCAATATACTTCAGACATATAGTGAAGAATCTTTGGACCCTGCACGAGCACTGAACTAGCTACGTCAATTGTTAAATAAATGGATGCCCCACCTGGGTTGATTTAGGCAAATTTTCCGCAATTGTCCAGCTGGAGACAATATCTATTTGTGAATTGTTGAGCATGCTTTTTACACTTGCTTCTGAAAATTCTTCTGTGGAATCATCTTTTAGTCTTGCTTGAATTCCACCATAGTTGTACTGTGACATCGAGAAGATAAGGAGAAAAAAAAGAGAAGGATACGTCAGAGAGGGAGGAACAAAAAATCATGATAACAAAAAATTGGATCGATTGTCTACTTTGAGTTGCAAATTTGGAATTATACAATTGCAAACAATAAACGTAGTTAAAATAGACCCAATATCCATCTCCAACAAATAAAAAAGGGTCGAGAAAAATAAGTAGCATGTGATGCCACAAAACCTACATTAACACATGGAACACTTCAACCACCCACAATTCATCTGAAGTTAGCACTGGACGTCAATTCTTTGCTTAAAAAGGACTTAAATATATTCATAAATATGACTGTCTAACATGCTGAAAATGAAATCTAAAGTACCTTTCATATGATTGATAGGAAACACAAAAAGCCTAGCATATGCTAAGGGAAGTGTCAGACTCTCATACAGAGGCATATTAATGATTCCACCATGCCAATCAGTTAACAATATGGAAGAAATCGCATAATGATCTATAATTACGTAATTGAAAACCAAAGCTTTAATAAGTTGCATCATACAATATACTAAAGGCAATTCTTCATCTCTTACTAATTTACAAAGCAAGAGATACACTCCCCTGCTGAATCAATCATACCAAATGTTATCAATAAAAAATAGGCATTCAAAGTTACGGTGGCGGATTGTAAGCATAGTGTGCAAACCTGGTCCATAAAGAGTAAGGAATGCCAAAAATGGAAGGGCTCGAGCTCAATCCACTCAAATAAGTCCCTGCCACAAAGAAGCTTCAAGAATAAATGTGATAATAAATAATAACTCCGCAGGTTCTTAAAAGACTAACCTGGTTTGCAAGGTTTTGAGAACACTCTCACAATAAGCTTTGGCTGCGGATATATCTGACTTTCCTGTGTCTATAATAACTTTAGTGAAGCTTGCAAAAACAATTGTCGCGCCTAATTTACGAAGTTCAGCCATCAGCAAAGCAAAAATTTTCTGCATGACCTGTTCATAGATACAGTCAATTGCGTAGAAACGGATCAAAAAGTTTCTTGACACTCTTTGATAAATGAAATTATGCAAAGAAAATAGCACAGTGGCATTTTTTCTCGTTGAAACATTTGGCAACAAATGCTCGACCCTTGACATTATAATGAACGGACAATTATAAATATAGTATTATTGTTCAACTGTGAACTTGTAGAAAATTGAACATTGTTGAATAAAGAAGGAAACATGGAGGCAGATATTTAGATAACGATTGATCTCTCAATCATAGGTACACTGATATTTCTTTTTAGCTTCAAACAGCCATTATGTTTTCCTGAATAAGAAATTACCTTGTGGAGCATGTGGTGAATAGCAGGGTCATGAAGTTTAGACTTTGGACTGCATTTAGCAAAGAAAGGTGTAATTATTTGAAAAGAGAAGTGTAACTTTGAAATGGTTAACTTTCAGCAACCTGCAAAGCCATCGGTACAAATGCTGCAGTATAGTGTCTGCAAAGACATTTCTAGATGAAACAACATCTGCAAGGCATCTTTGTATCAACTGTTTGAGGACACGGAATGCAGGTGAACATGAGATAGCCTCATCAAAGGAATAACTCTCATCAGAAGTAGATGGTGGAGGATTCAACTCCTTCTCTAGACCAAATAAAGCACCTCCTTCCATCTCATTCACTTGGTTACTTTTTAGCAGAGCATTGACTGCAAGGTGATGAATCTAAAATTTGTACAAAATAAACTATTGTCATATGGTTAAATAACATCACAAACAGAAGAAAGAGGAGAGAGAATATGTGCAAACTTAGACCTTAAGCTCAACGGTTACTTTTCTATATGCACCAGGATAAGTGAGAACAGGTTGAGTGACCTGGTTGGAAAAATAGTGGTTAAGTCACACACCTTGCAACAATGTGACATTATTACCTTTGTTATATCTTGCTAAAATATTTAGAACCGGTGGAAAGTAAATCATGCACCCAGAAAAAGATAACATTGTCCAAAGTCCCATATCACTCACCTCATCTATAAAACATGGTACTTCTTCGTCAATGCCTCCCAAGTCTGGAATGCCATTATCAGATATCCAAAGGACCTATTAGGATAAATACAATTTCATCAAGCAAGCAAACCTGATTGAAGCAGCTAAGAACTCATTTAGATTGCTTTATTAGTTGATGACATAATTCAACAAGGATAACTACATTTTCTCCCCTAATGTTAGTCACACACATATGTAACACTTTTCATTTGGTTTTCAACATTATACAACTCTCCTTGTTCTCAGATATACAGTACTATGTTACAGCTTCCCTGACATGCACCTTCCTTAACAGAAATTAAGGACATCAACGACATATTTTGCTCTCATCCAACTCTCTAACCACATTTTGTAAGATATAAAAGGTTGTGAAGATGATAATCCAGTTATTAGAAGCAAGAAAATAAAATTTCAATGTTGCCAGGAAGAAAACAGAAACCTGTTGCTGATCATGTAGAGCTCTCGACAAGAAGATATCAGCTGTATGGATAAGCCAATCACTTTCAAAATTTCCCAACGGAACCTGCTCATTCACATTATTTTGTCGAGTTATCAAAAAAAAAAAAAACAATTTACACAATAACTGTAGCTCACAAAAAACAAGTATAGCAGGTATTACATGAGCATATCGTGAAAGTGAAACTCTCGCATTCAACCATTGGGAGGACGAAGCGCAACGTAGAATTCCATTTTTCGCAGCAAGTACTTGCCAACCAATAGCCTATACAATATAGTGTAACTACGTCTTTTGTTACATCATGTAATGGTAAAATTTACAAACCTAAAGCATTGGTAGAGATTAATAAGTTAGGATCACCTGATATTGGCTATCACGAAGATTAGCTGGGATGGTGACACAGGGGAAATCTTCTAATGCCCGTAGACCAGACTTCAATAATTGGATATTTGGGCATTCAACAACAGCAATTACAGGCCCATGATGTCGTTGCCTGCCAAAAGGATATACGAAGATAATGGTGAGAGAGATCTACCCACTCTGTTATTTTTCAACATAAAAAACAAAAATCAACTACTTGTTCAAGAGATAAGGGTACCAAAAACAAAAATGTGAGTACAAGTTGATTGTGAAAGCTTCAGAAAATCACAGAACACCTCCAAGACTAACATTTGCACCATCTTTGGTCCACTGGAGGAGAGGATTGAGGCATAATTATACACAACACTCAATTTGTTCATATAGTTATTTACCCAAGCCTAAAATAGAAGGACACTGGACAAAACCAGTTATCAGTCAAACCATCTCAGCATACTCTCTGGACTCCATATCGTTGATTATAGCCAGATGAATGGCGGAGTCACTTATTTAAACAGTACTACAAACAAGTTACTTCGTTATTGTTGACGCAGTCTAGAGAAATCTTAGGCTAATTGTTAGAATAATTGCAATAGTTTAGGTCTAGAGAAATCTTAGGCTAGAATAATTGCAATAGTTTAGGTCTAGAGAAATCTTAGACTAATTGTTAGAGTGATTGCAATATTTTAGGATGTGATTAATTAGTTTTATTCTTTCCTTTTTTATCTCTTGTAACCTACAATATAAATAGATAAGTCTGTATCTTAATTTTTTTTTATGAATGAATCAAAAATTATCATCTCCTGTTCTAGTGCTTTTATGGTATCAGAGCAATAAAAGCCTTTTTTGAATATTTTTTCATCTATGAAAAAATCAGAGATGCAACCTGTTCTCAGTGCCTCTGATAACTCCCTTCCATTCCAAATTACCAGCTTTAAACTCAGTGGCCGGAACTACTTACAGTGGTCTCGTTCCGTCCAACTCATTATCCGCGGGAAAGGACGATTTGGATACCTTGATGGTTCCATTTCGACACCAAACCAATCTGATCCTTCGTTTGCAGCGTGGGATATTCAGAATTCCATGGTTATGGCCTGGCTTCTTCACTCTATGGACGACTCCATTGCAGAGATCTACCTTCATTACCCAACAGCAAAGGCTATTTGGGATGCTGTTGCCTTAGCCTACTCAGATCTTGAAGACTCGAATCAGATGTTCGACCTCCGGACTCGCTCTCGTAATCTGCGACAAGACGATGGTACTGTAACTCAGTACTTCGTTTCGCTAACAAAACTGTGGCAAGAACTCGATCTCTTCACTCAACCTGAGTGGACCGATGCTGCCAACCGTGAGATCTACCAAAAATTGCTCGCCAAAGAAAGAACCTATGACTTCCTCACCGGCCTACATCCATCCCTGGATGATGCTCGTGGACGGATTCTGAGTATCAAGCCATTACCGAGCCTTGATACCATTTTCTCCGAAGTCCGTCGAGAAGAACAGAGGAAACGAATTATGCTCGGTGAAGCTACCATACCCGTTGCCACCAATCATGATGCCTCTGCCATGGCCGCTCGAGGATCCCGCAAACCGCAGCTGTGGTGTGAACATTGCAACCGACCTCATCATACTAAAGCCACATGTTGGAAGCTCCACGGCAAGCCAGCTGACTGGGTGCCACGCAGCCAGCGTAACGCCGAGTCCACCAAGCCAGCCGTACCGGTGAAAGTCGACAACAACACACCATCATCCGCTGCAACATTCTCTCAAGCACAACTCAATCAACTTGGCCAGTTCCTTTCCACCTCGACTTCACTGATGGCGCACGGTACTTCTTCCTCTGTTACCGACCCTGGTAACTCTGGTGAGTGTTGAATTATTGATTCAGGTGCATCCGAACACATGTCCGGAGTTCGCACCCTTTTCTCATCATATCAACCATGCCAAAGATCTAGATCAGTAACTTTGGCAGATGGTTCAATTTCTCCTGTTCTTGGTATTGGCACTGTTTCGTTGAGTCCCCGTATGATATTACAGAATGTCTTGTTTGTCCCTCAATTGACTTACAACTTGCTGTCGATCAGCAAACTCACCCTTGACTCCAATTGTATTGCCAATTTTTCACCTAAGTTGTGTATTTTTCAGGATCGGGCCTCGGGGAAGACGATTGGGCGTGCTGCTGAGGTGTCGGGTTTATATCACTTTCTACGAGCTGATTCTACTGTTCGGTGCTGCCAAGTGGTCCATGATTCTACACATCAATCTCGTCCCCAACAAATAATGTTACTTCATCAACGCCTTGGTCACCCAAGTTTTTCTTATTTAAAACATTTGTTTCCTTCGTTGTTTCACTCTTGTGATAGGTTTGTATGCGAAGTATGTCAGATAGCTAAACATACTCGCATACCTTTTGGCATTCATCTTTATCATGAATCTAGGCCATTCTCTCTCATACACAGTGATTTGTGGGGTCCGTCTCGAGTCGCTTCAATTTCTAATAAAAAATGGTTTATTACATTTATTGATGATCACTTTCGTGTCTGTTGGATTTTTCTCCTTCCTAACAAATCTGAAGTTTTGAAAATTTTTGAACAGTTCTACAATATGATCCTTACTCAATTTAACTCTAAAATACAAATCCTTCGGTCTGACAATGGCACCGAGTATTTCAATTCATCACTCAATGAATTTTCTTCAAAACATGGTATTATTCATCACAGTTCATGTGTTGATACCCCTCAACAAAATGGGGTTTCCGAAAGGAAAAACCGACACCTTTTAGAGGTCGCTCGCGCCCTTCTTTTCACAAACAATGTTCCAAAAATCTATTGGGGGGATGCTATTTTAACCGCATGTTACCTAATCAACAGACTTCCGTCTCGGGTGTTAAAATTCCAAACACCATTAAATACCCTCAGAAAATCATTCCCAAAGTCCAAAATATTCACTGATCTTCCTCTACGTACGTTTGGATGTTCGGCGTTTGTTCATATTCATGATAATTCTAGGTCTAAGTTGGATCCTCGTAGCCACAAATGTATGTTTGTTGGTTATTCTTCTAAACAAAAGGGTTATCGATGTTATTCTCCATCCAAAAGAAAATATTTTATTTCACGGGATGTCACATTTCTTGAATCGCAATCGTTCTATCCCCCTACTCCGAATCCAATTCTCATCTCCCCTCATAATTATGCTCCCGATCCTACTTCCTCGCCTCGAACCAAAAATTTTTTTTGGGAATATTTATGGGAACCGAATCCAATACAAGAGTCACAAATCCCACCTCCATCCCAACTTAACACTCAAATCCCACAAAATCAGGAATCTCCCTCTTCCTTAGAGCCAGAATTATTTTTGGGATTTCCGTCCACCTTGGAGCCACATTTAATTCCAGAAAATCCGCAGCCTTCACCCAGTATACCACAAAATCCGCCTACTACTTCTGCTCCAAATCCAATTCCACCTTCAAGTCCACCCGCTGAAATTTCTGTAACACCAACTCATCCTCCTCGTGGAACCACTGACCGCTTTGCAGCAACTTACAGCAGACGCAAGCACAAGAATATCGAACCTGCACCTTCTGCATCGCCCCCGTCAAACCCAGCGCCCGATCCGGATACCACCGAATTGGCAAATTTGGATATCCCGATCGCCCACCGCAAAGGTACTCGGATATGTACTCAACATCCTATTTCACTATTTTTTGGGGCATTCTAAGTTGTCGCAGCCGCTACAAGCCCTGGTCACTAACCTGTCACATTCCACCGTTCCCTCAACCATTGATGACGCCCTTCGCGATGACAAGTGGCGTACAACAGTATTTGCCGAGATCAAAGCCCTCGAAAAAAATGGGACATGGGAGATTGTTCCGAAACCCGATGGCAAGAAACCGGTTGGTTGTAGATGGCTGTTCACCATCAAGTGCAATAGTGATGGGAGCGTTGACAGATATAAAGCGCGACTTGTGGCTAAGGGATACACGCAGACCTATGGTATCGACTACCTAGAGACATTTGCACCAGTAGCCAAAATCAACACTATCCGAGTGTTGCTTTCTCTCGCAGCAAACTTGGATTGGCCACTTCACCAACTCGATGTCAAGAACGCGT
Source organism: Primulina tabacum (assembly GCF_025594145.1). Lineage (NCBI taxonomy): Eukaryota > Viridiplantae > Streptophyta > Magnoliopsida > Lamiales > Gesneriaceae > Primulina > Primulina tabacum. The sequence goes on from NC_134557.1 coordinate 8,012,487, forward strand.
TTCTCAACGGCGATCTCGTTGAGGAGGTGTACATGGATCTACCACCCGGTTTTCACAATCAGGGAAGTAACGACAAGGTTTGCCGGCTAAAGAAAGCTCTCTACGGTTTGAAACAGTCTCCGAAAGCTTGGTTCGACAGATTTTCCACCACTGTTCATCTTCTCGGGTACAAACAGGCTCATTGTGATCATACATTGTTCTATCATCGGGTCAAGGATAAGATTGCTATTCTTATTGTATATGTTGATGATATTATAATCACCGGGAATGACGTGGCTGAAATAGAGCGAATTAAGAAGAAATTGGCCACTTCTTTTGAAATGAAAGACCTCGGTCACTTGAGATACTTTCTCGGAATGGAGGTAGCTAGAAGCAAGGCTGGAATCTGTGTTTCACAGCGACAGTACGTCATTAACTTACTCAATGATACCGGATTGATGGGTTGTAGACCGGCCGATACCCCCATGGATCCTAACATCAAACTCGAGGCCAAACCAGATGATACACCTGTCGACAGGGGGAGATTTCAACGGTTAGTCGGCAGATTGATATACCTCTCGCACACCCGGCCGGATATTTCCTTCCCCGTGAGTTGCATTAGTCAATTTATGCACTCACCATACCAATGTCATCTTGATGCTACAATCAGGATATTACGGTACTTAAAGGGCACTCCGGGCCGTGGTCTCATGTTCAGAAAGCAAGAAAAGAGGTGTGTTGAAGTCTTTGTTGATGCCGATTGGGCTGGATGCCCAAATGATCGACGCTCCACGTCTGGTTATTGCTCCTTTGTCTTTGGAAATCTGGTTACTTGGCGCAGCAAGAAGCAATCAGTTGTTGCACGAAGTAGCGCGGAGGCAGGACTTCGATCAACGGCTCTTGGAATTTGTGAAGCTTTTTGGATCAAACTGTTATTGGAAGAACTGAGAATAGAGAAAAAGAGCCCTATGCTTATCCTATGCGACAACAAAGCTGCCATAGCTATTACTCACAACCCGGTTCACCATGATCGTACCAAACACGTTGAAATTGATCGGCATTTCATAAAGGAGAAGATTGATAAGGGGATACTTGAAGTGTCCTATATTCCTACGTCGCAACAAACTGCTGATATCTTAACAAAGGCTTTGTTCAAGCCTATGTTCGAAAGACTGATTGACAAGCTTGGGATGTACAACATTTACCATCCAGCTTGAGGGGGAGTGTTGACGCAGTCTAGAGAAATCTTAGGCTAATTGTTAGAATAATTGCAATAGTTTAGGTCTAGAGAAATCTTAGGCTAGAATAATTGCAATAGTTTAGGTCTAGAGAAATCTTAGACTAATTGTTAGAGTGATTGCAATATTTTAGGATGTGATTAATTAGTTTTATTCTTTCCTTTTTTATCTCTTGTAACCTACAATATAAATAGATAAGTCTGTATCTTAATTTTTTTTTATGAATGAATCAAAAATTATCATCTCCTGTTCTAGTGCTTTTAGTTATTTAGTTTTTTACTTGGTTCATGAGATTTTCATTATTTGTCACTTTATGTCCAATATTATATTCCTAATAACATGCATAATTTTTCATGTATCGGTATTTTAATTACACTGTGTATGGCTTCTATATTACTGTTCGTAGGTGAGGCTTCAGTTTCTCTCCAGTTTGTTCAGAGACGGGTGGAATGGCGAGGGCTAAATTGACAAAATATCTTTGATAAGTTAATTTAAAGAACCCGGAAAAAATTATTTATCCATTATTTTGAGGAGGATCAATGATCAATGCTGACCTCCAACCTCCAAATAGGGGTGGACCAGCTGGAGAATAAAAAACTTAATCAAATTAAATAGTCTTGCACTAAGGTGACAAGAATCTATGACCAAAAAGTCCGTAGCATAAAAGTGCTAACCAATTGGCAGATTTTGCTTGTCTTGGGAAAATTATTTTCGTGTAGAGTGGACCTAAAATTTATAAACTTATTCCAATACAATATTAAAAACCACCTTTATATAATACAATCATATTTTTTTTATAAGAAACAATATTATATTCATTAATTAAAAGTATTTAACAATTGGCGGACAAGTGATCTGCATATTAACAAAAAAGAAAGACAAAAGCACTGCTCAAATTAACAACAAATATAACTCTAATCCAATCTCTCAATAAATATGAGATCAAGAAGTTCTTAACTCTACATGCTACCCAATCGAGCTAGATGTTCGAATCTTAATTTGTCCTAACACTCTTCATTCAACGTCTCTTCTAAACTGTCAAAAATCTGTCTATTCTGCTCCAACCATACTGACCAACAGATACAATGAACTATTAATGTCCAAGAAATTCTACTTGTCCGGCCAAGATCGCGTCAAAGATCTGCAGCAAATAATTCGTGCGGAGATCTTGTAACTACCAAAATCAATCTCATCTCCTCCAAAGCTCTGAACCAATGACAACTTGTGAAATAACAATGAATAAGCAAATGATCATGATTCTCCATCTCTTTCCGACACAACACACCAATTCAGACAAAGATTACACGAAGGTCATCTCTTTTGCATTAACTCACAAGTTGACGGCTTACTCAGCACCTTGGTCCACGGGAACAGTTGAACCTTTGGTCGGATCGGAGCTTTCCAAATGACATGAAAGAGAGGGAATAAAGCAAAACCACTGATCATAAAGAAATACTCTTAGAAAGATTTGACTAAGAATAAACTTGAAGGATCCCCGTCCCAAACCCTCATATCATAAGTCCCTCAACCAATATGATCCTCTCTAAAGACCCTAACAAGGAGCTCAGCTCAAACACTTCCTCATCCTTCATACCCCTCCGCAGATGCAAAACCGAGGACATAGAAGAAGAAGAGGAAGAGCCCTCCCACCAGATAAAATGAGAAATGGAATTATTATGAACCGATAACAACTGAAATAAAATATGATAGAAATCCTCCAAAAAAAAAAAAATTTCCCCCACTACCTATCCCCCAAAACCTGATCTTATTGCCCCTATCACCATTGCCCTCACAAACGGGTGAAAAGCCTGATAATTTCTCGAAATAAACTACAAAGGGCTATAAAAATAACATTTCTTACTAAACCTGCATCCCAACCATTATCATGTAACTCATATTTGCTCACAATAACTTTTTTCCATAACAATAAAAAAAACTTCACCACTCACGTGTTTACCATTAGTTGGGCAAGCTGGCTTTGTCTTTTTCTTACTGGAAAAAAAAGGCTTCACCCAAAAACCTTCTTTCTGGCAATATTTAGTTGCAGTTACCTTTTGCTGAAAATATACAAAGTAGCAATCTTGACTGCGGAAGCAAACTTTTTTGAGATTCATTTTTGCATTCAAGTCTAACTCTTCTTTCTGTCTTTTACTGGATTTCCACTACTTGACTAGCGACTTAAGCTAGCATACTCAGCTTTAGCCCATGCGCTTCGTTATTTCCCTAAAAGATATGGCTATGGAGTCTTGATTTCGCACCCCAACATCGGTAGGACCCAGAGAGCTGCCTTCGCTTTTAATAGAATCACGGGGTTCTTCCTCAACAGAACACCTCCACCACCACTTCCCCAGAAAAACCCTATCCCTCATACAAATGTTTCCAATACCCAAATTTTGGTTTACAGACTTGTTTCCACACAACCATATGACTATGTGAATCTCCATCAACTCCATCCCATAGAAATCCCTCATAGTCCTCTCTACAATCTCTGCTACACCCCTTGAGACCACAAAAAGAGACGTAAAGTACAATTGCACCATATTCAGCACCACATAAATCAAGTTAATCTTCCCCTATAATGAAACACTTTATTCCAACTTGCCAGCTTCTTAGACATCTTGGATAAAACAGGTTCCCATAACGATATTTTCATCGGGTTTCCGCACAGTGGAACCTCCAGATATGTAATAGGCCAACTTCGTCTCCCACAGCCAATCTGTCGAGCTAATATTTCTTCTTCTGCTCCTAGACAATTAATGTTTAACAAGGCACTCTTTTCCATGTTGATTTTTAAACCTGACATTTGACCAAATGAATTCAAGATCTCTACCAAAAACAGCAGATAACTTTCATTGTTGACAAAAAATAGATTATCATTCACAAATTGAATGTGTGACACCTCAACTCTCTTTTTACCCACTTGCATACCCCGAATGGGGTTTCTTGCCTTGGCCTTATCAACCAATCTACACATCACGTCTACTATCAAATTAAACAGGAAATGCGAGTGTGGATCACCTTGTCTCAGGCTTTCTCACCCTTAAATTTACCCCTTGACCTACCATTAATAAGAATTGAAAATGAATCAGTCAAAACACATCCCCGAATCCACTTTCTCCATCTCTTTCCGACCTTTTTTTTCAGCAGAACATGATCCAAAAAGCCTCAATCCACATTATCGTAAGCTTTCTCAAAGTCAACTCCTCCACCACCTCATTCGCTATAAGACGACAATCGAGATTCCGTCTCTTTTTGATATAAGCACTTTGAGTCTCTGCTATTGTGATGGATAAAACTTTATTCAATCTACTTGACAAGACCTTAGCAATAATCTCATACAAGCTAATTGTCAAACTGATAGGCCGAAAGTCTTGTAGTTTGATTGAACCTTGTTTCTTCATTATCAAACATATATATGTTTCATCGGTAATACCATTTATAACACACCCTCAAAAAAGTCATCAAACACCTTTATTAAATCTTCTTCTACAATATCCCAATACTGCTGATAAAATGCCAATGTAAAACCATCTGGAGGTCCAGAGCCTTTTCTCCATCAGTCTCAAACAGTATCGTTTTAATCTCGTCGTCTGATAAAGGTTTGTCCAACTCTACTACGAACTTTCTAGTGATGGAATACCATTCCACTCTTTCTATGCATCAACCTTTTCACCAGATATGTTGTATAAATTTCTGAAAAACTCTACAATGGTCGATTCAATCTGCTCACCATCTGACTTTATCGACCCATCCACTCGCTCCAACTTACCAACCCATCCACTCGCTCCAACTTACCAATAGATGACATGTACGATGGTTAAACAAGGAATGAAAAATTTTCTGTTATGATCTCTTTCTCGCAAACATTTCACTTTTGCCCTTTAATTATCTATCAGCTTCTTACGACACACTAATATTTCTGATGCACATTTGACTTCCATTCTTTTGATTGCTACTCATCTGGCCCCCGACCCTCATTTTCTTGCTCATCCAATTGAACGATTTTATTTTCCAACTCCGCACATCTCATTCCTATGTTCCCGAAAACCTCTTCATTCCATAATAAAATATTACTTTTGATAGCTTTAAATTTCCGTACTAATTTGTACCCATCCCAACCCTGAATATCTGAATTCTTCCACCAAAATGAGACTACTTCGTTAAAACTATTATGTTTCAACCACACTCTCGAATCAAAATGGTGACGGACCCCACTTAGCCTTAGTAATATTATCTAGGATCACTGGAAAGTGATCTGAAGTCAATCTGGGCAAGACTATATGTTTGTAGAAAAGAAAGGATCCACCCACCCCTAAAACAAGAATATGTCCAACCTACAACAAATAAGAAGTGCCCTCAAATTCGAAGAAATATACTTTGCACTCAACAAAGGTGGATCATACAACTCCAATTCCCTTATCAACGAATCAATACATTTCATACTCGTAGTTAAGGATCTACGATTCACCTTTTCACTTGATGGTCTAACGACATTGAACACCAATAATCCCCACAAATTACTCTCAGAATTTATTCCAAAAATTTTGTCTCTCCCTCGGCTTGCAAGGTCCATAGACTGCTGTAAAACACCACCAGATACCAACATCTTTTTCAATTTGAACTGAAACTAAGAACTCTCCAATCAAATTATCGGTAACCGAAACCAATCTAAGGTCCATATTACCAAGATACCTCCCGATCTACCTATAGAGTCAGTAATATCCATTCAATAAACCTAGACTTCACAAACTTGGAATAAATCTCATATTCACCAAGTCTTAATTTCTCGAAGAACAACAATGTTCGACCTCTCTTTGTGCAAAGCTATTATAACTGAACCCCTACGTCTGGCCCGACCCTCCACCGCTAATATTCCAAGAACAAATATTCATTTAACCACTATGGATCCCCTATGAGACGATCCTTTCTCATAATTGATCCCAAGGGTCAACCTCAACCTCTTTAACTCCCTGGGTTTATTAAATCTCGACATACTCCTTACTCTACTCTCAAGAGACACATTCTCAATCCCCAACATATACCAGCAATTCCCACTATCAGCCACTTTTGAAAAATGCATTGTCGACCCCTCAATATTCCCTTGAAACAGCCTCCTCTATTCATCCTCAAACAGGTTATCCACCAACTTACCTCGTATTTCACCCATCAATGATTGCACATCCTCTCCTGATGAACCTTTAGACAGTCCCAAAGTAGAATAAAATGAAGGAAACAAGGAATTAAGATTGAAGGATTGTTTTAGAGGTGATGTTTGAAGAGAAGGAAAAACTTCCCCCATTTTAGGATCTGAAAAATCCTCGATGCGCAATTGCTTGGAAATCGGATGCGATGCAAAGAGAACTCATATGTCCTCCATACCCAAACAAGTAGGCATTGAGATATCTGAACTAACAGAGCTGCCAAACACGGATGATTTTGAGCCCTCTCCGAAACTATCTTCGCTAAAGCATTGTGCATTTGATCCTCGCATTGCCCAAGACCTCCACCACCCAAAGTCTATCTTCCTGCCTCAATGGATCTCCGCTAGAGAAGACATCCGCAAATGAGTTTTCTTTTAACTGTTGTACAGGACTTCCTTCTATAGTATACATTAACAAAATTATGCACTAACGCCCTTCTCGCTACCGCAACTAGACAATTCTGCAACTCCAATGTTTGACTTGTTTATATTCTGAATAGAACCTCTTTTAAATTCACCAACTCTTTTAGGGATAATCATCTTGAGAATTTTCATATGTTTGCCTCATATAGCACTTCTGACCCCAAAGGATTACTTGCTGGACTTTCCGCCTCATCTTCAAGATTTGTCATGCTTTTGATTATTATTAACAAACTAAGTCCACGCCTTCGATGTTGTGAGTATGGCCAAGATCCCAATCCTCATAAGATTCTTAGGTATAGCGCTATCTTTGCTCCCACAAACCCATATTCAGTTGCAGCCTCCAAGACTACTTCCTCGATTTTTTGCTCCAGTAACAAAGTCCACATCTACCTTACCTTAACATTTATATGGTCCTACTCCATTGTGTCCTTCATGAATAATTTTCACTTTCAGACACCCAACCATCCTTTCACTCCGTCAACCACCACCCGAGTGTATGATTGTCATTCAAGGATCTCGTATGCTGCTATATTAATAGAGTCCACTATTCGGATATCCAAGAGGCCAAATTGTGATTGAATCTGCAACATATTATTAATAAAACCACGTTCAGGCCGAACGATAAATCCTCAAGCATAAAAGTGTCTTGGCTAATTTCCAACAAACCTCCACAACGATCCCAAATAATCTTAAACAAATTTGTTGATCACAAGTTCTACGGAATTCCGAAAATCCTAACCCAACTATCACGACGCTCATACACTACCCCATTTATCTTTATCTCCAGACTCCATCTTTCGAAGGACAAAGTAACTCTATTTTCAAATAAAGATCTCCTCAGCCTCAAATAAAACGTGGGATCTTCCTCATTATTCGGCAACCACACCGCCTTATTAACTTGAAACAAAAAAATTTCAATGCGCCGTTTGACCGTCTTACCAAGAACCCCCCAAATCAATTCCCAAGAGACAGGGCCCTCCTTCTAATAAGTGCTTCACTCCGGTCATTATTCTTACCATTAAAAAGTTTGACTTTATCCTAAAGAATGGTAGACGTTGGCTTACTATGTGCATGATCAACTTTTTGAAATGACTGAGAAAATCGCTCTCGACCTACTCGCGAATTTACCAACACCGCTTTCTTCCCGCGGGGCCTTAGACAAATGATTAGAAACAATTTATGTTCAACCTTAAACTCTTTATACAAACGAGCAACATAGGGATCGCAAACCCCCTCAAAGACTGACTACCCACCTTACTCGGAAATATCTGCACCGGTGGCTTTGAGAAGCCCTCCTAACGCATGTTGGACAAATGTGGCGGCCAAGAAACAACAAGGCTTGGATAAGCTAGAAACCAGAAATCGAGTAAGTATCAAATGAAGACACTCGCAGGCAGCCGGCAAGGACCGACGGAGCACGGGAAAGGGAACCTAAATAGAAACAGAAACGACCACCCTCTGACTAAACAAAAGCAACCAGAGGACAACTAAAGAGAAAAAAACGGCATCACCGGTCGGAGAAAGGGGATGGAAGCTAGGAAAGTTAAAGACTGATCGGCTTTAGCCTGGAACAAGAGGGAGAGGCATTTTCAAAAACCTCTCTCTGTAGGGTTTGTTGTAGGTTGAGAGTTGTTATAAACAAATTATTACTCATGTTATAGAATCATAATTTGGATCATGTATTATTATTTTACAGAGATATACATAGTATTATGCAGAAACAAGTAATACCAACCGACGACATATGTCCTCCCAAAACCAATCCAATGATTTAACATGGTTTCCCATTCAAGTTTTTAACAAACATATTGCACTTTGAATGTCAGTCATAAATTCAAATGGGAAGATGATGTCCCTTTTTCAATTCCATGAGACTAGTAGGGTTAGCACAACATTCCATCTCACACCTCTCTACTGTCGTAGTTGATAACAGTATGTAATCTAGCAAGCATGGATGTAGCCAATTTACATCATCTGCTGCTGCATCCTGCTAAAAAAAATTCTGTTGAGATCCACGCAAGCATTAAAAAATTTCAGAAGCTTACCACTTTGTAATATCCATGTTTTCTGCAGCCAACAGAAGTCCACCTATGTTATTGGTTTAAAGGCAGAATTATCTTTAAAAAAGCAGAAGAGCAACAAAATCTCCTCAAAGATCAGAAGTTGTTAAGATTTTGCTTAGACAAAAACATAGCAAACTATGAAAGAGACATCAAAACAAATTGCCACCCAATTTCGACAAGTAACAAATAAGATATTGAAAAAGTGAAAGAAACACCTGTATTCAGTTATTATCCTCTGCAAGGTCATTTGAGCATCCTTTAAATTATCCGTGTAATCCACCTAAATCACGGCAAATTCAAAGAAAAAACATTGAAGTGTAATATTATATCAGAAATTATATTTATGACTGGTTACTTTACCTTGAAAGTAATTCTTTCGTTTGGCATGGGAGGTTGAAAAGATGATGCTTGGGTAGATTCACGAAATTGCCTTTCAAGCATTTGAGTTGATAACTCCTTACTTAGGAAAGGACTGGCAACCACAACAAAAATTTGGCTTGATACAGGAAAATATCCAACAAACATAGCTCGGCCATCAGAAATGCTGCAGAAAATGGGAATATTAGATGGCAAACATAGGTAATGCAACAAAATGGTGTACAGAATCAAATGAAAAAGCAATGCCAATTTTACACTTTAACCAGAGATTATAGTAAACTTGTACCAGAAAAGTTGAATAAGTGTCTAGCAAACATATTACCTATGATACAAATAGAAGAAGGAAATTGACTGTTCCAGGTATGGGCATTCGGCCGTTGTTTTCATATGCAATTCATTCACATTCCAACCATCTTGGAAATTTCGCTTTTTCGCCGTCTTATCAACTTTACAGACACAACCAATCTGAAGGATAGCATTAAATTCCAGTGGAATCTTCGTTTCATATATTCCCTATCAAAGTTTTTGGGTATTATGACATGTGAAAGGATTCAAGAGTTAGAAATGGAGCAAGTTATAAGAGTAGATTTTAGTAATATTCAACCAAGCCATTTTCAAAAATCACCCAATACATAAACACGAAATGCAAGAGATGACCTTTAGCTAACCACCAACAAGAGAACATGTGATGTAATAAAAAACATACTAGTTACTCCAAAAAAATTCTTCACGCTGTAGAGATCTGAGAATGAAGAATAAGGTAGAAACTTCAATGCAACAACAATTACTTTCCTAGTCCAGAGGAAACATTTACTCTGATGGTGAGGGTCATTCCCTCAATCTCCTCTTTGCAAAAGATGTGCATAGAGTCATATTAAGGTTTATTCTAGAGCGAGGTCATGACCATACAAATTAGACAAAAACACAATGACCTGTGCCCTTGCACTGACTTTCTTAAAAGGGACACTGCATACCGAACTTGGAAGGTAGACACAAATATTTCATGCTTCAGTTATATGGGATCACAAAATGAGAAAATTGGCATATCATTTTACACCACTGCGACAAGTGCATTGGCGTGAGAAAAACTGCAGAATATCAAAGGAAGAATGAAGTAAATCTCATGGTGGTTGTATTTTGGTTATTAATTGACTGGATGACTCGGTTACATTTTGAGGTGGACCTTTCGTAAATAGCTCTGAATTACATAGGAGGATTATTATAAAAGTAAATCTAATTGGACCACAGCACACGACATGTTTTCTAAGTGAGTAACTAAAATAATTACTATATCAGAAAAGATATTAAAGGTTTTCTGCTACATGTTATCAGGGGTAGGAAAAAATACCTCAACTTCAGGATCTGCAAGATGAGCAGCTAATTTCTTGCTTTCGGCCCTAAACTGGTCCTCGTCAATTTTAACCTTTGTAGACAGACCATTTTAAACAATAAAAAAACACAAAACTCATTACTCCAATGAGCTAGACATGACTATCATGTAAGGAATAAGAGAAGTACCTCAATCAGGTTATGACTTCGTCGTCCGTGAGGAAGAATCTTGTTCACACGCCTTCCAGGGAATTGTTCTGTTACAGGAGCTTTGGAATTCAGGTAAAATACTCTGGGAACAAATATGGGAATCTTGTGCATTGTCCCTTCTACAACTACCCAAGCGAAAAATTGGCCAGGCTGTGAACCTGCTGCAAGCTGAATTATCTGAGATGGAAAGAATGATATATATTTCATTTCACAGTAGATGCAACAGATTAAGATACAAAATTAGAAGCCAAAAAAAAACCGCATTTAAACTCCTATTAACTTTATCACCTGCCAATGGCAGCGGGTAAGTGCTAAGTCATGTCTTCGGAAATAAGAATTGACTCTAACTCTGCCTTGAGTCCGTTCATGATTGGGAATGCTCGGCATATCAGTACCATTAACCAGGTTCAACCTGCCATTTTAACAGATCCCATTATGACAATTAACAGCAAGGTTTTTATAGGAACAAACATTGCAAGAATTAACACCAAGGAGTGGTGTGGGAATAACTAAAAAAATGGGAAATTTTTTTTTTAAAGGGAAATAAAAAAATTATCTCGTGTCCTTTAATTGCTTGAACTGACTCAAAGCATACAAATGATGTTGCACCAATCAAACATAATATCCTTGCCCCCCTCCCGTGCAGCAACTATAAGCTTCACTCGAAGTAATAAAGTCTGTGGAGGAGTACCTTTGACGCTTCCTTTTCTCTCGTGTCTCTCTCCACTTTCTTTTCCTTAATTCCAGCCAACCTAGATAATCTTCATTGCTGTCAATATTCTCCTCTAAATCATTTTGAAACAATTGTTTTAAGTGGGATCGACTTGTGTTGACTTGATATGGTTTGTCATTGACTCCATAAGTGCAAACAATAGGTTGCGGCCCAACAAGAGATGTTTTTTCAGCTTTTCTAAAGTCTTCCATGTCTTTAACATTATCACTCTTATCCGCAAAGGGATCATTATTCGTTCTCAAGGCCTCATCCCTCTTTTGCGAACTGAAAATATCAATCAACTTTCGTTGGCGAAATTTTTCCTCTTTTTCACGAACCTTTTTGTGCAACCAATCAGGATGAACCACCCTTGGTACAGGATTTGCAACCTGACAAATGAGCAACTCCACATGAGGAACCAGAAAATTTCAGTAAGTGATAATCAATTAATAAGCAGCATCTCCACCTTCTGCATTGCAGCGGGAATCGTTATAATCTTTTGAATTGCAGAACTAAGCCTTAGTTTGTAATAGGACCAATCAATAATGGACCGAATACCAACTTCTGATGAGACTTTGCACCACTTTTTCACATAGAACTTCATAATTTCTGAAAGGCCACAGTGAATCTTGTGAAGGAAACATTATCATACATAACTTGATGCATGTAGCAACCGTTGAAGAAAAAATTACAAGAAAGCTGCTACGAAAGCTCACCAGCTTCAGTTTCAAAAATCGCAACAGGAACAGCACGCTCACTTACTGGGGTCCCCTGCTCAATGTAGGATGAAATAGCCTTAAGGTTCAAAAAATGGATTGAAAAAGAAGAAATCACGAGTGAAAGAATATCAAAGTCTACTTGAAGAAAAGTATTGAGATAGAGCATAAATAACACAAGAAACATGAAATTGAAAATGTCAGACAAGTATTGTAAGGTATCAGTAATACAGCAATGTCCTGGGATAGAGCACAAATAACACAAGAAACATGAAATTGACGAATGTCAGGCAAGTATTATGAGGTTACAGTAATACGACAATGTCTAATACCAATAGTCCACGTCATTCATATCTTCCAGGTGTAAAAAGTTATAAAAGTGACACTTCATATGTCCTGTTCTGAATTGAATGCACGAGTCATTTTTTCATAATATTTTAACATCCTAGTTGAAAAGCCACTTGGCGCCAAAACAGCCAAGCACTAAATTTATTATACACCCAAGAACTCCCCAACAATATGAGATTCGTTCAAACACATTTCTATTTGACAAACAACATATAAGTTTAAAAATTAAAAGAATCAAATTTTGATGAATGAGGCAGCGTTTCTCACTTGTCAAAATACTATTGGATAAAGTATTAGTCTTTCCGTCTAAATTTATTCTTCAACATCCAACCCAAAGCTACTTTTAAATAACCATTTCCTACTAGACCAAACAAATAACTTGATGTTATCGTGTCTAGATCAACTTTTTTGTATTTTACTGAAAGTTCAAAATGGCAATAAATTTTTTGGTAATATTGAATTAAAGTAAGAAGTGTTGGGGTTATAAAAATTATTAAAGAAAAAAGATAATCTTTTAATTATCTTAATTAATTGCGTTTTTTATTCTTCTAAAAGTAAATAATATATATTTTCGAACAAATAGGGGTGAGAAAGTAATTAGAAACTAACTTTGGGAGAGGTTGTCGACTTTTTTCCAAAACTCACTAATGTCATTGAGATTCCCCAAATGAAACTCAGAGCGGTATATTGGAATTCTACTGCAAACGAACTTGCAAATATTTTCTTGAGACAACCGAATTTTATTCCATACCATAAAAAAAAACTTTTGAATGATTGATACTTGGTGACAATTCCAATCAAGTACTTTGATAGGCAATTATTTAGTTCGACACTTTGGAATCTAGAAGCAGAAAGCCTTTCGCTTACTACAGTCAGATAATTTCATACCTTAGGCTCACGTGCAACTATATACTGGCAGCGCAATCCTTTATCTTTAACCATAGCATCCCCAAGAAAATCTGCAAGGCGTTTCGCAGTGGTCACCGCACATGACTTCTGTTCGCCATAGTCTGCCAAAGACTTGCTCATTGTGCTTGATTCGGATATAAAATCTAGTAATTCACTGTCTGCAATGTCTTGTCCTTGATTCTGAATTTATGAAAGATTTGGATTATAAGTAGCAGTGTAACTTCGCTGTTAAAAACGTTTTTCAATAACTGATGCAATTGATTCACTGACGATTACAAAGATTGCACTTACAATTTTTAAAATCGAATATTTTCTCATTGAAGCGTATCAAACTGTTGGATCATTTTACTATATACTTCATGAAATTCTACTGTACACTACTATACACGCTCAAACCTAATTCCTTTCACATAAAATTCCCAATGATATACAGAATGTACAGAGGAAAAAGAGTAGATAGAGGTACTCAATTAAAGTTCCAGCCACTTTAAAGGAGATAATTATATTTAAATGGTACTTGAAAACAAAACTAGTACTGATTAGCGCATAATTTTGCAGACATTTGAAATCAGAAAACTAACAAAAACTCAAGTAAGACTAAGCAACATACGTCAAGAAGATCAAGCCAACGATTTGCAACAGAAGCAACAACTGAATAGCATTCCTCCAATGTTTCTCCATGTAGAAACTTATCGAATAGCTCAGCCTGCAAGAGAACAATGAAAGTGACGCATGGAAAAAAAACATATTACTCTAATTTATATGCCAAAAATACATTATAATAATTGCATGGTTCTTGGTGGCAATTCATATAATAAAATTCTGGCTCCTAGCCCCCAGCTCCACTATTTAGACCATTTTTTTTGGAAAAACAGTAAGTCAAGTGGCGTCCACGGCTGAAATCAAGGACTTTCTACAAAAAAAGTAAGTTAGAAGCCCGCTGTCTCACTTATCTCAACAGTTACAACTAACAAAATGATACTTTTTGATGCAGTAAAAATTTCACTTCAGTTTCGAGAAAGGGATAAGTATTCACGGGACTACCTGGAAAACTTTGATGAGCTTTAGCTCACCTCTTCGTTTGATCTCAAAACCTTTCAGTTCTGCCAGGGTACCATCATCATTAAAAACAGCATAACGCTTTTTTATCAATATCCCTTCTTCCTTGGAAGCTGGAAGAATCATTGCCTAAATTCATGTTTAAGAACATCGAGATTAATACACAAGGCTCAAAAATTTATATTAACAAAGAAACCAGTCAATCAGAGTGTCAATCACATGAAAGATTAAAATAGTTTGTGATTGCATGAGTGAGGTGCATATGCAATACCTTGTACGGACCATCAATTTCAAACTCAATTGAGCACTCACTATGTGTCGTGTATGTCTTGCGCAAAGAATCTTGTAGTGTCTGCAAGAAACATTAGTTCTTAGTTTCTCATCTGCATGATTTTTTTATATTTTTTTATGCACAAAACTTAAGACAAGCCACTAAAGTTCAGAATCATAATTAATCTGAGGATGGATGATACAGAAATGTAACAAAGGTTCATTAGCCAACCTGGTATTGATCGTTGGTATTGTTCCTAGCTACATCAACATTAAGCATGACACAAGGATATGATATGGTCAACTTCTTTGAGTCTCTGATGCATAAATTTCACAGAATATCATCAGCATCTCTTGATAACATTAAAACAAATGGAAAATATGTTTATTGTCTAGAAGTACCTTACTAAATTTTATACTACGACATGCCCACAATTATTTAAATGCACAATGATTGAAGAATCAAGCACATTTGGCTTTAAAATATAAAAACAACAATATTATCTCCACGAAGAAAAAAACAACAAAAGAAGGGAAAAAATATACTTGGACTTGAATGTGTAGTTCTCAGGGAATGAACCAGGTAATGCACACCAGATACCATCTGTGTCTAATTCCAATGGCCTTCCTATTCTTTCAACTAGCAAACGAGCATTCTGAATGATTTTTGCACCAGTATATGTCACAACTCCAGCCATTTCCATCGAGTACCATCTTGCACCCCTGTAAGTTTAAAAAATTTACTAATATATGTATGCCAAAAATATTTCCTGGACAGATAAAAAGTACAAAAGATGATCGTTCACAGTACACACTTGCGCATCACATATCCATAAAAGGAGTTGAGGATGCACTTATGAGCCAGTTGCAACGAATCATAGACGACAACCATGTCCTGTAAAAGTTGAAAATCCTTCTACTTAATTTCCTCACAACAATGTCACTTTTTCTCTACATAGGAGAGGAGAGAGAGGAAGAGATACTTGTGCTTCCTGTATTTTAATAGAATTCCCACTGGCCTTTGCTTCAGATAGCTTTCCCTTCCAAACTTTATTGAGGCCTTTGTATTCATACCTTCTATCTCGAAAACTTTAGCAGGGAGTGACAGAGAGAGGAAAATTACTAATGAGACCACTTAGCATGAGTTTGTCAACTTAAATTACGAAACTTTAGCAGTTTTCTTTGGACAATAGGTTTGAAAATATGTATTATACCCCAAAGGAGTGATGACACTCTAGATGCTTACCTGCGAACAGTATCAACATAAAAAGGGTTTTCGCGCATGCAGATCCCTGCTTCACGGAGTTCAGTAACGGGCTTATCAAGTACTCTTTTGTATGCCTGGGAAAAGGAAAGAACAACCGTGTGAATTTTATCCCAGACACTTGTTTCACTTAAGATAAAAGAGGCAGAAGAACAGTTAACCTTTTGGCAATATTTCTTCAGCCGCTCTTTGAGCTTCGCTTGTTGGTCTGATTTGGGTAGCTCAAGGAAAGATTTCGATAATTGACCATTCATGGTATCGACAAGCTCAGACTCGATTTGTCTCTTAAGATGATGGTAGTCACTGCAGTCATGTTAATGCCAAAAACTTGATGAATATATATATTTCAGTAGAATTCTCACATCAAATGTCGCGAAGGCGGTAGATAAACATGAAATCCAACCTCCTCTTAGCCGTATATGTTTCCCCACGCCAAACCCACTCAAGCTTCCGAAGGCAGTTTTTGCCTGGACGATTAAAATCACATGCAGTGCATACTTCATCCGTAACTATTGATGGTGGCTAGAAATAGGAAGGACATGCTCAAGTTAATAGTACAAAAGTCTGAAATTTTATCTTCATCAGTAACTAAATTTTTCTAATGATGAATTAATTAAGAAAAAATGTCAGTGAAAGTGAATTATTTGAGAATGGAATTAATATGAAGAAAACAGCAAAAAATAAATAATTCAAATCTACGCACGCTATTCTGAAAGATCACATTTGTACTACCCAATTCAAAAGAAGCCCCGACATAACTTTATTGTGTCTAATCAAACATGAAGTCCAATTCAACAATAGCATAAGAAATATTACAATTAAATGCTATCCTATAGTGCAAACTAAAAGTTTAAAACCATTTACAAATAAAAGAGAATTCAGAGTTTGAAAATTCAGAAGATGGCTCACTTGCAAAGAATCGAAAAACATCTAGACAACAATTTGATTACTAGCTAAAGAACACAAAGCTAGGATTCTGTTATATCATTTAGGTTTATGTTCTTTCTACGTATAAGTATCAATAATCAACACTCTATTTCATTACTGGCTAACAAGACATTACATGATTTTATTGGTACACAACAGAGGGACTGAACCCCCAAATAGGTCATAGTATTATAAAACCGTAATGAGTCTTGATTTTACACGTCAGCCAACGTTAATATCCTCCTTAATGTAAATAATACTTAATATCCACGATAGATAATGTTTCATTAGAGGAGATACACCAGAGGAAGAGTACCTGAAGCCTATTTGTCAAAATGATGTTTGGATACATTGCAGCAACGTCAAGATGATAAATGAGAGGACACTCTTCACGTATAGGTTCATCTCGTAAAGTCATAAGCTGCATGTTGATGTGCAGAAGAAATAAAAGTTTGCAAGTTGAATGACATGTCATTTACACGTGCTAAGCAAATTGGTTCACAGAAAACTTTTGGTATGGTTCAAATAAATCAGCTTTTATACATGCCAGTCAGAAAATCACATAAAGCATAATAATGCAATGATCAATATGCAAGTCGGCGTAGCGGGAAGACAGATATAATAATATACTTAATGAGGTATTGCGATATGCCTGCATCCTCGAGTTGAGAAAGATAAGTGCAACCCTATTAGTCATCTATAATTTTCTCTATTTCTCATAGCCAGGCTTCGCATCCAACAGATTGAGCATGCAGTACACACAAAAATATTCCAAGTTCTATTAGTTTTATCACTACTTTTCCAGGAGCCGCCTGCCTTACCTACTTGGTTAAATTTGTACATGAATTAAGATGGTGAAGGGAGATAGATATAACACAGAAGAGCTTTGTGGTCCTATGACACTGCTTATGTTCAAATATACATACCCAAAGGGCTCAATGATTGCAATTTTACTTATTTTAAATTTAAAAAAATACTACAATAGAGTGATGGACAATTATAGCTTTGTGTGATTGATTTGCCATACATGGAAATTGGAATCACCCTAAGAAAATAGGTTATTAAAGAGGAAGGATATCTGAAATATAAGTTGGTCCATAAATTATTCCGTAACCCTCGTAGACAGGGAGCATCAATTACTCCAGAACCCAACCAACGCATGCATTCATGTGGTGTGAACCCCTTGCTAGGCCAACCCATCCTGTGGTAGCAAGTGCTTCTTTAGATAGCATCAGAGCATGACCCGGGTGTATGTCAAAAGGCCTGCTCTGAGGAGTCCATATACACGAGGGAGTATATTAATCGGGTCCATATCACAAATGCATAAAATCAAATCACATATTCACATAATCTTAACAGTACCAAATGTTATGACCAACAAGCCCCTCTAAAATCGAATATGAAAGGAAGTGTTTTGCTTGAAACTGAAGTGATTTTGAGGAAAAAAATAAGGATTTGTACTTCAGGTGACCGACAACTTACGTCTGCTACTCAGAATTAATAAGGAAACATACATCATGCCCTGTGCTATAATGTATGTAACATGCAAACAAAGATATAAAATTAAATGAATAAGCATTGTGAATGTCGATGAAATAAAAGTAAAGAAGGCCCATAAATGCTTCTATACCAAGCTAAAATATCATCAAAATGCAATGAGAATATATAGGCATAACACACTAGAATGCCCAAGTGGCACAGGAACTTTAACTTTTCTTTCTACTTTAAATCCCAATGGTGATCTCCATGGATGCGTGAACAATTACAACAAGTGTCAGTAATCAAAGGAAGAAATCTACAAAATCAAAAAAAAATCTTTATAATCTTAACAATATTATTTTGATTGTTAACAATTGCCGACTTCAAAATGCCGTATGTTCAATATGGCCAAAAAGCATGCAATATGAAAACAAGCAAAGTATAAACATATATAAGCCAAGTATTAGAGAGCCAACCAAAAATGCTTTGAGTTATGAAGGGTTTATGAAGGTCAACACGTACCTTCTCCATGATGGAATTCTTCACCTCATCATAATTTAAAACTGATTCCAGGTTCATTTTTCCCTCCACTCTAATAGCATATTGCAGGTCACGGTCTAGGTTGTCAAGCAGTTGCTGTAGGATAAAGTATTCCAACTGTTAGGACTTAGGAAAACATAAATCTGGGAAAATAGAAAGCACGGAAGCTGTTAAAGCCTGCATTCCCTTCAAACAAATTACCAGAAGACGTGAAGAGGTAATTATAGAAAAACTGTTTCCAACATAAAAGCTGCAGCCCTCAACAAAACATGGTGGAAAAAGTTCCAGAATAAACCCAGATACGGTGATTCTTGAAGAGTATTACAGTAAGTTTACACTATAAAAATCCAGTGGATAAGATATAGTCTGGTGTAAGGACCAGCCATTTGAGAATGAGAAGATAGACAAACAAAACACATTGTACATAAAGTACCTTTATCACCACTAGAAAATGCAAAAGATAAATAAGTTTCATAAATATATCATTTTTAAAACTATTTACATATATTTTAAATTTTCATAATCGAGCCTACGAGAAATATCAAGAACCTTTGATAGATGTGAACTTCAAACTAGTAGTTCAATCACAATAGAATTTTGAATATCCATCGTAGAGGCGACGCGAAACATACTTTGTATGCTGTTGGATCAAGTTTAAAACTAGTTGGAAGATCAGATCTGAAAACACCACTTTCCAAGCATTCCACATGTCCTCCAATATAAGTCTCACTTTCGAGAAGATGATTATTGAAGAACTTCTCAGGATCAGATTGGTGTTTGTTAGGACAAATTACATTTGCTTTGTTCGCCTGCAAGAATCATAAACACAAAAATAACTGATGTTTCAGTAAACAGAATTTAGGAAGGACTGGAGAGGTCAGAGGATTCTTATTCTGTTGTATATTTGCATTTTGCCATATTTTATTTCCTTTTCTCCTTTCCTTTTTCCCCTTCTGGGGTGTTTGGTGAGGATAGGAGGTTGGAGAAGGCAAAATCATAAAAAGAGCAGTGAATAAATAGAAAAAATATTGATGCCTTAAGGATTTCAACTTGTAGTACAGCGAGGTAGATTTTATTCTAGACCCAACTCATTCATAAATAAGTTCAAGCAAACCAAGATTTCCCAAGTATCAGGAAAAAAGGCAATATAAAAAGGTTTGACACAGAGATTCAATTGTATAGCATGTCAATTATCCACCTGAACCATGAGGAGCATTTCACAGAGAGTCCCACTTCCTTTCCTTAGAACCTCATCTGGTGGCATGGGTATTATAGTAGCAAGGGAGAAAATGAAGGGGTGAACATAAGTCATGTACAGGTAGTAAGTTGCAACAGCATCGGATACAGAATAAGATGCCATCATCTGCATGGTCATAGCAAATAGTAAGAATTTTGAGATCAGCTGGAGTATCCTCACATATCTTGCGATATGAATTAACTAAATGTAAAAAATGCCAATCAGATATCATCAAGTAACTAAATTTGAAGAATTGGCTATTAAAAATATAAAAAGATGGGAAGGCACTAATTTTGACACATCATTCTTGATGAGATATGCTGGCAACCAAAAACATAAGAGGATTTTTTCCAATTCAATGCTTCAATCCTAATATGAGAGGTAAAACCCAATAATCAATAAACCGTGTCCCAAGGCAGTTTATCTGCGCACTTAGTTCAAGCAGTGTTTTGACTCCCCAATTAAATTGATCAACCTAAAATATCAGGAGGCTGGAAATCTGTGAACTTTACAAGTACTCATTAAGACAGAAAATCTGATCACTGAGAAAAGTGCCGGAGTGGACCAACATGAACTGGGCATATACTGTGGACAGTTGCTGTTAATTCTGTCACGAGGAAACCATTGTAGATCCAAATCTTGCTCAAACAGATCTTTTGCAATTAGCATTTCTTATAAAACTGTGATTTTCTGTCATCAACTCTTCAATTCAAATTTTGCATGAAATTCTCATGTTCACAGCATCTGAGTGTTAAGTATGAATTTGAAAGTTTAAGATATTGTACCATAAGAAAACCCATCTTTTGAATTGGAGTAGATATTATGTATGAGAAGATAATGTTCTTGCAACCTTAAAAGGAGGACTCCTACTAAACATAAGTTATAAGCAGTCAACAAACACTGGTTCTACAAACTACAAGTTGCTACATTCGCCTTTGATTCAATGAAATCTAAGAATCATTAGTTAAAACATAGCCCCTTCAAAAGCTAACATAAATACATCAACTTTTACCAGTATCTGCTTGCCCTATTACTCTTATGGTACAAGCATTGAGTACTTCTGTTCCTTAACCAAAATCATGAACTTGAGACATTATCCTGCCCGACTTAATATTACTAACATCGTCAGATTATAATGCAGAGTCCTCCACTCAAGTACTTAATCATCATTGAAACTCTCAATGAAAAAACGCCAATATGTCAACTTCCGTTGTCGAACCAATCATACCTGGGGCCTTTCCTTGGCGAATCGAACCATATCCTCAGGATTGACCTCCAACGGATCATAACCTAATTTTGCCTTGGTAACAGCCTGCAATATAGAAAAGTGGTGTATAAATAACTTGCTCACCGACACAACAAGAAATCATGCAATCTCACTAGACCCACTGATGAATCCAGAAATGCTTGATTGTTAATTATCAGAAAAAATGAATTGTTATTTATACCTATACTGTCGGCTGCACCAAGAACGGACACCTCAAAGGTTTAGCTTTTTTCGATTAAAAATATCAGTTTCTACAGTTTGTTACTTTAAACTTTAGGTATGACATTCTGTTGATATTACGATTAAGAAGGAAATGTTGTAGAATAAGTGCTTCAAAAATTATATTGGCAGTCTCAAGGAAAAATTTTAGAATAAACATTTAATTACAAAGAAGAGGAAATGAAAGCCATAATCACCGGGAGAAACATCTTCTATTTTGTAACTTAAGAAAACTAGTTCTGTTTACCATTAAAAGCACGAGGATATATGAAGTAAGCTCTTAAACCCAGCAATCAGGAGTTCATGGAGCAAAATTGTACCTTCAACCCCTGGCTGCCTTGGGGAAGATAACTGTCGCGCTTCACCCATGCAAAACAATCCAGATGGCAGGCAAATTTGGCTCGACATTCGCCTTGATTTGTATCACACTGAAATCCAAGTTCCTGTGGTTTGAAAGTGAAACAGAGATTTTTAAATAAACAAAATACAAGTTAAAATTTCATCTGCATTGGAAAAATAATTCAGGATGCAGTCCGTGGACTAAATTTATACTGTATTAACTAAATCAGCATTCTCAAATGTCTGACAAAACTGAAATGTAGACAAGCTAATGAGAATAAGTATCTGGAGTCGTTGAGACTTGATCTGATAAGAAAATGCAGTTAACGTTAAGACAATATAACCAAAAAAAATAACAGTTTTCATATTTCCGTCAAAAATGTTAATTATTTTTACGGATTAGACAGAGAGCCGCAAAGGTGAAAAATAGCATTTCATAGTATTCAATTTTACTAAGCACGAGGGTACAGACCCAGAAACATGTAAAGTGATGGAAAACTACCCATCCTGTGACTACAAAAATAGCTTGGAGCTTAAATCATGATGTTCCCAACTTTATAAGGACGGTCAACTTTGCCATGGAAAATTTAGAACTTAAAAGGTAGTCTGGACACTTATGATAAAGGAACTTCAATCGACAAGGCACTTGATTTGGTGGTGTAAATAGGTTACATACCTCATTCATCTTGTAACCATGATGAGCTGCTCTCCTTTCCAAGAATGGCCAGTCAAAAAAGTCTCCGTTGTATGTGACATATATCCCAGGCTTTACATCTTGCATATGGGCAAACCACAGCCTCAGAAGTCCTTTCTGTAATAAAATAAAAGTAGAAATTTAATGTCTTTAAGAAAAAATAGCATGTATGAGAAGCACAATATTTACCTCATCTTTCACATTTGTCACTTTAAAATACCCTTCAAATTCTGGTTTCGGCGTATACTCCAAATCCTCAATATCATGACCAACACACTGTGCAGCAACAAAATGACACTCATAAACTATAATGTCATCAGACAATTTGATTAAGTGACATGCATCAAATATTACAAAAAAGAATAACAAATTTTAACTGTCGCATCAATAACTTTGAAGTTTTGATTGTAGAATTCATGAAAGTATCACCGGGGGATAAAGAACTCATATCAGCATAGATGCAATTATTTAGTATTTGCCTGACCTTTGAAATGTAAATATTCATGTCATTGACTCAAAAACTCAAATAGTTACACCATTGACCATCCATTGTTATTACTTTGGTGAATAGGAAAATATCAATGTATACCTCTTAGAAGGACTAGAAAAATTCAAAACATAACCTGTGCAAGAAGATTTTGCTTTTGGGATCCATTTTACATACATTATTTCAAAGTTAATAAACGTCCAAACTCCAAGGGCACTTGTGGTTATGCTGAAAGTGTTGCAAAGCTCGCCTTTGGCCCTAAAAACAAGCTAAGGCCCGATGACACACCTTGGCCGTAAAGATGCATCGTGGCATGCCTTGAAAGTTAAAACCCATAGAATTAATTAATAACTAAATCAATAAATAATTCAACGTATGGGCATAAGTTGATACTTTTTATGTAAGCATCTTTCATTCATATTCCGGATCCATTATACTTTTGTGGTGAATTAAATTAATTCATTTATCTTATATTATAGTACAGTAGTTTATGAGCCAGCTATTTAGGTCCTAAATGTTATGCCTTAACATGCTTTGTTTCAATGAGGGACATGCCTGCCTTGCACCTAATGCTCTGTGCCTAATCTCTATGGTACCATGCACCTTGCGCCTCTAATAACCATGTCCAAGTTCATCCTTTGACTTCTAAATGTTTGTACAAAAAGCAGATGTGCATCCTAGAAAAGACCAACTTTTGTTAAAAAATAAAGAGAAAATATTATACAGTTCAATCAAATAACCTGGGAGAATATTATGTAAAAGAATGGACTCCAGAAATAATTGTTAATAACAGTGGTTCTTCAAAGCAACAGAATCATCTTCTGTTCTGTTTACCTCTCTATTAATGATGAGGTACCCTTGACCATCAACCATGTACGAAATCATCATGATTGAATCATATTCAGCATCTGGAAATTTTAAAGGGAGCTTTGTCGTCTCAATATCAAAAGCACAGAGATGAACTTCTGCACGTTGCAACAGATCCGATCTCCTTTCCATTGCAACACCAGCACAAGAAACACTGACATCAAACCACTGCCCACATCTTACATCTAAATTACGAGAACAACAGAATGAGGTAGAAGAATATAATGGTGATTATAAATTTATAGAAAGAATGAATATGATCCCCAAAACTTATTTGCAGAAAGTAATCACCATTGTCAATGGCAAAGCGAACATGGTATGGCACATCGTACTCGCGAAGATCAATAATGCAGTCCATGGAATCTTGTGGTCGTTGTTTGCTAAAAATCAGTTAGAAATTCAGAAAATAAGTTCTAACCAATAATTATGCTAGATGATCTTAGCACAACTGTAAACTATCAACAAGGACGATGAGATTATTGATTATAAATAAAAACCACAAGTAGTTGTTCAACAGTAGCAGACTACCTTTTCCCTGTCAATATAGATTCATAAGCATCCTCGGCAACCAACTTTGCTTTGTTTCTTTCGACTACATGGATTAGATCATTTTTCACTTGTATCAATTGTTGAACAGTGTCAAAAAAGATCTTTAAATAACATTTGTGCAAGCCAGACAGATGATTTTTCTGCAACAAATAATAATGCATCAGAAAATAATATTTTGAGAAAACTAGATGGCGCATACTGAATATCTGGACATGAAGACAAAGGGCCAGTAAATAAGGATGAAGGAATTCAACTTATTTGATAAGTCTAGTGGCATAAAGCACCAAGAAAACAGCGCTTGAATGGAGTTCTACCAAGAAAATGGTGCCTCACCAGATCAAGATCTTCTTTCTCCACAATTTCAATGTCTGCAATTTGACCTTCGTAACGCCTTTTCAAATAAGCCTCTACGTCCATTTCCATCTTATCCTATAATCACATAAACGCTCAAGTGTGGCAAAAGGATCATTCAATCCAATTTTTTGATACTCAAATCGGATTTCACTCACCTTGGTGGCAGCAAAAAAGTACGGCCGGAACCTATATTTTGCCTTAAATGTTGAACCATCCTAGAGTTAAAGATACAAACATCAAACAAATAAGTGAAACAATACTTCCAAGTCAAACAACGATGGAACTGATCTCTACAGAAAATTACCTGACAAACAAAATAAAGATCAACACAACTATACACTTTACGTGTCTCCTGATCCTCCCAAGAAGACTAACAATACAAAACCACGTCAAAATTTGGAAATTAAAACCGAAGCAACCCGTATAAGAAAAAATGGAGAATTGGGGGAAGAATATGAAACTAACAGAAGCGAAAGTAAGAAGCCATCCGAGGCGTTTGTCTCCTTCAGTGAAGAGATTGAAGCCGAGTTTGGATTCAAGCTGCTCCTCCGCGTTAAGTATCAGCTTCTGCTTTTTTGAAATTCGAGTATCCTTCCTATCTCTCCTCCGATAATCGCCGGCATTCATCTTTTCCACCAAAAGATCAGTACCTGGTGAGGGAAATGGATGCGAATTTGGGAGGAAGTCGGGCAGTAGGTAGAGATTTTCCCGCGCTTTGGCACCTAGTTCGTGAATTAGAATAATTACCGCTCGTGGGCCGACCATCTGGACCGATGGAGTCTCGAATCCCACTAGTGTATAAAACATCATTACTGTAGGCTTTTGCAGAACCCATTTGGAATTACTATACGAACTTGGACTTGGTCTTCTAGCCAATTACGCATTTGGGCCTTAAATTGGGCCAGAGGGCACTTTATACTCTTCTCCCATTTCAATATCTAAATGGACTGGATCCACTTTCCGAGCCTTGTGAAATGCTGTAGTTGGTTTTGAATTCCGATCCAATAACAACCCATAAGTAAAAGGTCCAAGGTTTTTATTTTCTCTGTCATAAAAAAAAACACCTAATTCCCTCAAAATTAACAAATAAGAACGCTTTATTTAAAATAAGACACAAAAATAAAATCGGCAAAAACATGATTTTTAGAAAGAACTCCGACCTATTGCTAATCTAAACAAGAACCTCGGTATACGATTCATCCTCGACATATTGTCCATAACCAAGATAAAACCTTGACACATGAAACCTCACCTCGATCCACCGCCATGATGCACAAGACCAGAGTCACACATTGAAAACGAAGAAGATGCTACATCCATGCACACGAATACACGATGATGATAATTTCAAGTGTCGAACGCCACGCCACGACAATTACATCTTTGATAAACTCAGTATGTTCGATAAACTCACAATTTTATTGACAATAGGAACCAACCTCCTACTGATTAATATGATTTACAACAAGTCAGTCAGTCAGTCAGTGGACGTAAACATGCATACGACGTATAATTTCCACAGACTACATAATGCATTGAACACCAGTTAGTTTATTTAATAAAGGAATCAATCCATTTTAATTGTGGTGTATGTATATGCACATATACAACTATATTAGTTACCCGACAATATAAAAATGTTTTAAATCAGTTTTTCGAAAATTTCATACGCCCGACTAACTTAATAATAAATAATAATATGTAGTATACACGAGTTAGACATTTGGGTGGTCTGTGGATGGAATATTGAAACAATGTGCGACTTTGTCCTATTTAAAATATAAATTATACGATTTTAACGGTTGCAATCTTGGCACTTGGCCCTCCCCCCGGATGTGGCTGCACAGAGTACTTGGAACTCTTTTCTTTTTTATATATACGCGATGCGTGTGTACGATTTTTTTTATCGTTATCGATGGAGTAAATGAAATTTGACAAATTATGAAGTGGCTAAATTAATATTTGAATTGTAAAAATAAAAAAATAAAAATAAAATGTGTGTTGAAAAAAAACAAAAAACAAAAGTGTAATATTAGTATCATATAAGGTTAAAATTGGAAGATTGTATGTTGAAATTGGAAAAAAAAATAAAAACAAAAGTGTAATATCAGTATCATATAAGGGTAAAATTTGAAGAAAAATTTGGTGTCCTCTCTAGGTAGTTATTATAATGTGCTCACACTTAATAATATAGTATAGAAGTATAGATATAGTATAGATATTATAGATTTGGTCATATTAATAATGATAAATCGTTAGTCAACAGGACTGCATTTGCTATATATATATATATATATCCTTTGACATTTTTGTGTAAATTATATCTGTCTGCATGCTTGACTTCTCACAAAAATTAATTAGACAAATGACCATCTTGATAATATGTTCTAATTTACAAAAACAAATTATGGCAAACATCCTTAATTAAATAACGAAAACTCTCGTAAGACAATTTCACGCGTAGATTTTGTGAGACAAATATTTTATTTGAGGTGCTCATAAAAAAATATTAATTTTTTATGTTAAAATTATTATTTTTTATTATAAATATGAGTAAAAAGTTGACTCGTCTCACGGATAAAAAATAAAGACACTATAATTAAATTAAAACCATACTAAAAAGACCAGCTACGCGAGTTAGGTGACATGGAGTAATTTAGGACACGATTATTCTAGTTGTTGCAAACGAACCCAACATAAGGAGAGAGACTTCAAATATATATATATATTTAAAATAATAATATTAATTAATTATATATATATATATATGTGTGTCTTGAATATATATTAGAAGGCCGATGGTATTAAGAGAAACGTGGGGCGGTACTGGATCGACATACTTTATCAACCTAGGAACTCGCATCTAATTTTGTTTTTTTTTTTTTTTTAATTTAAAAAAATATGATTAATAAATAAGTTAAAAAAGAAAAGGAAATAATTTTAAATTCAAGAGTGTTCAAATAGGTATAATGAATTTATTTATATGATTTTCAAGCTTATAAGCCCATTTAAATACATTCTTAAACAGTTTATAAATCTTATATCAAATCAAATACAGTTGATTGGATAAAATTATTGTTTTTTAGGGTTTAGGTTATAGGTTCAATTCTCACTAAAGTCATTTTTTCTATTTTTTTATTTTTAATTTATATATCAAAATTACAGTGTAGTCCGTCGTTATTTCTTATAATTATTTTCTAATTCTCATTTAAATATAAATCCAATGACTTAAAAAAAATTTTATGCAAGCATGCAATGTGTGCGTCGGTGCACTAACGTTGAATAAGGTTGTCCTTAGATGATAATGGAGTTCACTACAAACAAAATTTGTGATAGTTTTTCCAAATATTAGCGACGGTGTAAACAAAAACCGTCGCTAATTAAAAAAACTTGCGACAACTTGAATTTATGAGCCTTCGCTGAGTAGCACATAAACCGTCGCTATAACTACTTTAGCGACGGTGTAAACAAAAACCGTCGCTAATTAAAAAAACTTGCGACAACTTGAATTTATGAGCCTTCGCTGAGTAGCACATAAACCGTCGCTATAACTACTTTAGCGACGGTCTTTCCTAAAACCGTCGCAATATTTCTATAATCATTTTCGCTCACACCGCTTTACATCTGCGATGAATTTTTCTCTTGAACGATTCTATTTTCGATTTAAGATAAGTTTTTTGCTCCTCAATTCTTAGTAAATTTCTGATCAGTGTGTTGGTTAAAATCATGAATTTTTAGCTTGTAATACAGGTCGTTTTTCAGCTGATTTTTGGTGCGTGTACAGTACTACAACATCTGTTACTGTCAAATTGTAAGTTTTTCTTTAGATTTATAAATAATTTAATATGTTTTTGTTGCATGTGATTTAGAAATTAAATAACATATATTGAATGTTTAATTTGTTATTAAAATATTATTTACTTTAATTAATATACATTATCAACATTAAAATTATAAATAGATATATGTAAAAAAAATCATGATTTATCAATCATATATAATGAAAATAAATTTGAATTAAATATATTATTAATTAATGTTGGGCTAAAACATAAATCAATAAATTAGATATTGATGAAAATCTTAAAGAAACATTATGTAAAATAATAATGGATTCAAATCAGGATTCTGAATATAGTAATGATTCTGAAAATACTTCAGAATTATATTATTCAAAAGAAATTCTTGAATCGGACATTTCAAATCAAGAAGAATGTCATAATTGTATACAAGGAAAATATTGTATAAATCATTTAAGTGAAAATGGTGATACAAAAAATGAATTTTATAAACTTATGTCTCAATTTCAAGATCTTAAAAAGTAATGACCGTGAGTTTTATCATAATAAAAAATTATGTACAATGCTATTAAAAAAAGCTATAATAACAATCTAATTTTGGTCGCACCTTTTAAAATAAAATTATTATATGCTTAGTGAAATATTTTAAAAATTCAATAGTGATCCCCATTTACCGAACTGATTTGAATTAAGTTTAAATAAGAATAAATTAGAAGTTCATGTGCGTTAAGCTGCTGATGTTGTGTCATTTGATCTTGTTGATTAAGTGGGTCTCAAAAAAGTAGAGTCAGATCTTAACATGTAATAGTGTCTCTGTTGAGGACATGACCGGTACACACGCGCCTCTTCGAACTCATGAGCCTAATAACCTAACTCATTAGTACTCAATCAGAGATTATGTGCAGAACCAAGACATTTGCTTGGAACGTGTATCTACTCATCAAACAAGTAGCAAGCATCTTTACCAAACTATTATTCGAGGTTAAGTTTTTTTATTTTCGTAATGTTTTAAGTCTCATTGATTTATCTTAAACATCAACTCAGGGGAAATATTGTTTAATATGACTAAGATTTTATAAAATATTGTTGTATTAAATACTCATCCTATTCGACGACCCCACTATGGTATGCGCCAATAAGCCAACTTTATTATATTGACAAGACATTGTTTCTTCTAAAAATGTGTCATTACTGGAATTTCTCCAGTATTCTCTCTTTTTAGAAAACTTTATCATATAATATACCAAATTTTATACATTGTGCTCCTTTATCATTAACCGAATATTGGACAACCTACTGCTTCTATTTTTCAAAACATTTTCTCGCACTTTTATGCAATTGGTCAGTCTATTAGCTCGTCTTTCTAAAAAAATTAAACTAACTGTAAATATGCTGACGTGTGTCCTTGTGTTTGTAACTTATGGTTGTACATTTATTTTAAAAGCATCCTTTCAAAATTTACATCATTTACTTCGCATATATTCATCTTCGAGCCTTCTGCTTTCTTTATGCAATATTTACAATTTTCTGGAAATCTTTCTCTCGATTATTCTAACCTTCAAATGGGCAGAAACGCCCAACGCATATACTCTAAGTGCTTACCAAATCTAGTTTACATATGTCTACATTGTTTGAGATGCCAACCTTGTGGCTATGTTCGAAGCCTTGGAGACATATGGCCTCCGTTAATTTCTGGTAACTCCAACAATCATATATGGAACTACGCTTCTGGATTTCTATGCCAAAGCTTCTATTTTTGTTGAATGGAAGTTCGTCTATTCTCATGACAACAGTACATTTATTATTGATGAAGCTCTACTCATTTCCATCTTGTCTCTTCCCACGATTGGATTGTTGATTTCTCATCCATCTCCAAGGAAGATATGGCTACTGCTTTGAAGAATTTTTCGGCTTCAGGAGAAGATTTGTCGCCATCGTGCTTCAAGAGTTGATGAAAATGGAATTTCGAGTCTTGATCGATATTGTTGCAAAATCTATCTTGATAAAGGCCAGAACCTTTGACAATTGAAAAAAGAGAAGGTCCAGGTGATTTTTATTGTCATTACTACTGGAACTCAAGTCAACAGGATCTACGTTCTGTTCAAGTCACTCTCTGAGATGGTTTAGAAGAAGAGTGTTCATATCAAACTTCTCAGGGATGCTGGTTTTTGTTTCACTTCTGAAAAAGATGACAATTCCACCACTATGATAGATACTGATAATGTGGTTGTCATTCGACCCAAACTTTCTGTGCATGAATTTATCGCAACAAAGAAAGAAATCGGGGTTCAACAAGAAGCTGCTCAAAATCAGAAGAGGATCAAGAGAAATCTTATCACTATGGTCAATGATTCTAAACAAACAGAGTCTGAATAATCATATGCTCTCATTCAACTTCTTCGAAACAGACCTCAGCAAATAAAAAATCCAAACCTACAATCCACATTAAGAAAACAACGGTCATTTCGAATGCACACCTTATAGTGTACGTCTTGTTTTACATTAACTTACATTTTTACTTACCAAATACAAAATTACATTTTTATCCTTTTAACCAATGATAATTTGGTGATTGATAAAAAAATGTAACCAAGGTGTACACTAAGGTGTATATCTGGCAATGCTCTTAAGACAAATAAAATATTTTTGTCAAGATTGTAGTATAAAAAATTCATATGGGGATTGAATACTAATAAAAGATATGACAGAGAGATTTTAGCCCAACTTCCCCTTGTTATATTGTAAAATATAAAATTATCCTCACTTAAATTTTTTTAGCTTGAATGTTTTTTCTAATTGAGTTTTGAACCTAATATCTCGTCGCAAACTTGATATTTTTGATATTTTATTAATTAAT
The DNA here is from genome assembly GCF_025594145.1 of Primulina tabacum. Lineage (NCBI taxonomy): Eukaryota > Viridiplantae > Streptophyta > Magnoliopsida > Lamiales > Gesneriaceae > Primulina > Primulina tabacum. Next base: position 8,044,201 of record NC_134557.1, read on the forward strand.
TAATAACAAGACTAGCAATCATACAACTTATTATTAACTTTTCTTATTTCATCTAATTGATTCAGGTTATGTTTGGATGGATGAATTTGAGATAATGAATCAAATTTATTGACTTGATATTATTTTAAATTTTTTTCGTATCAATTTATGCAATTTTAATAGTAATTGCGATGAATTTTAAATACATATGTCGTACCCAAATTATGGCAAACCCAAAACAAACTAAAAACCCAATGTTAGAGCTCATTAGATTAAAGAAATTTTGGTCGTTTGAAAACTGGGTCAAACTCGTGATGAACGTCGGGGAAGTTACGGTAATCGTGGGAATAAGGGAGAATTCACTTGGAGGAGTTTGAAGAAAAGAGATGATGAAACATAAGAGAAAGGAAAACTCATAAATCATCAAAAAAATTCAATACAAAAAGCTTTCTGACAAATTCTAGAAATTTTCATCTTTCTAGCCTAATTATTTAGCATATTTTTAATAGATTTTCTAATACTCCCTTCATATTTTATATTATTCCTTGTATATATGTTTATTATAGTTCGTAATTGCAGAATTGATTTGATTGCTATTTGTGAACCTATTCCCCAATTTGTTTTGTATTATTGAATAAATTTCCTATTTCTTTTTGAGTAACAGATAGAATTATTACCAAAAATCGATTCAGGATCAAGAAGATTTATGAAGGAAGTCAAATTTAAAGTTGGCACGCTTTCATGCAGTTATTATAAGTCAAGTTGAAAGATTTGAGAAGCTAAAACTCAAATTTAATCAATCTGAAAATATGGCTGCAACTTATTGTTTTGAGCATATCTCATCACTTGGTTACGAAAATGACCAGCAACCAAAACGGTTGAACAAAAAACTCAATTTTCCACAAATTATGCCTCAAACTTTCTTGACGAATTCGCATGTTACATAGGAAAACCGACGGTGGCAAGATCAAGCTGATGTAATTGAGTTGGAACTAGTTTGACATAACTAGTTCTTGTATTTTGTTCATATCTCACAAACCAGTTTTTGTACTAATTAACTAGCGACGGTTTTATGATCCGCCGCTATAATTAGCGACAGTTTTATTCACAATGTCGCAAGTTTTTATTTAGCGACGAATTTTGTTTAAATCGTCGCTAATTTCTGGAAAAACCGTTGCTAACACTAATTTTTTTTGTAGTGAAACTGAAATCCATTCTCATCTAAGCACAATCTTATTCGACATGGCTAGTCCACTGTTGACTTGTGTGGGTTATCAAAAATTAGAGTAAGAGTTGGGAAATAAAAAAGGGTACTATCCATTTGTTTCTTGAATTAATTCCCACAATAGAAAAGCTATATTTGATTTGAGATAAGATTTATAAACTGTTTAAGAAGGTATTTCAATGGGCTTATAAGCTTGAAAATCATATAAATAGCTTCATTATACCTATTTGAGCACTCTTGAATTTAAAATTATTTCCTTTTCTTTTTTAACCTATTTATTAATCATATTTTTTTAAATAAAAAAAAACAAAATTAGATGTGAGTTCCTAGGTTGATAAAGTATGTCGATCCAGTACCGCCCCACGTTTCTCTTAATACCCTCGGCCTTCTAATATATATATATATATATATATATATATATATATATTGAAGTCTCTCTCCTTATGTTGGGTTCGTTCGCAACAACTAGATAATCGTGTCCTAAATTACTCAATGTCACCGAACTCGCGTAGCTGGTCTTTTTAGTATGGTTTTAATTTAATTATAGTATCTTTATTTTTTTTTCTGTGAAATGAGTCAATTTTTTACTAGTATTTATAATAAAAATAATAAATTTAACAAAAATAAATTAATATTTTTTATGAGCACCTCAAATAAAATATTTATCTCATAAAATCTACACGTAAAATTGTCTCACAAGAGTTTTCGTGATTTAATTAAGGATGATTGTCATAATTTTTTTTACAAATTATAACATATTATCAAGATGGTCATTTGTCTAATTAATTTTTGTGACAAGTCATGCATGGAGACAGATATAATTAACACCAAAATGTCAAAGGATATATATATATATATATATATATATATATATATATATATAGAGTAAATGCACGTCCTGTTGACTATCGATTTATCATTATTATTGTGACCAAATATATATAAAAAATGAAAAGAGTTCCAAGTACTCTTTGCAGCAACATCCGGGGGGACGCCCAAGTGCCAAGATTGCAACCTTCCTTAACACCAAATTTTTTTTAATGTTTGAAACTATCATTTCAAATCATTGATGTATGGATGAATTTATTTCGCTGCAATTGTGATTACCATGGATTTGACATCCATTCTAAACATATGATCAAGAAATGATGAACATAAAGTTCGAGTTTAATCAAAAAATAATAAATTCATATTGTATTTACTTTAGTCTACTTAGCCGAGAGATGACGTTTAAGACGTTTATGAGTAATTTTTATAAATTTATATTTCTAGGGATCTCGATAAAATACTACTGTTGTTTAATTTTTTTAATATATCTTTAATAAATCTTTTTACAATTAATATATATATGATTGTGAGAGTAGGGCAAACTAAAATATTGAAAATTTTGAAATATCAGAAGTGTCGGTTGAAATTGATATATAGCAGCAGATAAGGATTCTAGATTTCTTGAAAAGTCACGAACGACATTCTTGATTTGTTCTTTAGCTCAACGAACACAAGAAGACTTTACGATTACGATGTAACTTTTTTTTTTCGAATTCATTTTAACATACACATCTCTTCGATCGCCCGGAATGGAATGAAATGAAATTACAGGTTAATCATTCAAATATATTCCTTGGAATTGATCTAGCTTGGCCAGATAATAGATACATACAAAATGTGCAAAATACTATATTCTAATTGATGAATTCACCATGTGTGTGTCATCTTTCCCGAACTACGACGGGTAATCCTCCTCTGATCGTGGCCGTGATGCCCGGCCCGAATTTCAGAGACCGATCCGCCATAGCTACTTGGATATCAAACTTCCTGATCAAAGACAAAGCCACCGTTTTCATCTCCACAAGTGCTATTTCCTTGCCCAAACAAACCCTTGGCCCGGCCTGGAAAACGGGATACTTGAATGGATTCGCCTGCTTGAAAACCCCATTCTCCAACCATCTTTCGGGCTTAAATTCTGCACAATCATGGCCCCAAATACTCTCCATCCTCCCCATTGCATAGGGGTGATAAGTTACCCGAGTGCCTCCCGAGACAATCGTGCCGTCTGGCAGAACGTCATCAGCATCGGAAAACTTTGAGTCGAATTGTACCGGAGGAAAAAGCCGCAAGCTTTCGTGTACCGCCGCCTGCAAGTAATGCATTTCTCGCAACTGGTTAAAACTGGGGCATTTTTGAGTCGCCGACCCCATTATCCTGTCTGATTCCTCGATTATGGATTGGATTACACTCGGGTTCTTGCTTAATAACCAGAAGAAACTGGTTAAAGATGAGGCCACCGTGTCGCGTCCTGCTATAAGAAAGCTTATGACTATGTCGCGGAGAAATTCGTCGTCGTCAATGGTAGCCATGAATCTGGACAAAAGATCATTTTGTGATGAGATTTCTTGGTGATTTCTTTTATACTTTATCACCTCTTTTGCCAGGTCGTTGACTGATTCAATGGCCTGTTTGAGTTGCTTCTCCTTCCCCAAATTGAAAAACCTCTTGATTCTCCAAACAATTGGAGATGCAGATATGGCCCTTTCTGCCGAGAGTCTCGACGCCAGATCAAAGGCCGATTCGAATTCCGAGATGGGCAGAGATAAATTCAAGCAACCAAGATCTAATCCGAACGAAAATCTACATATTGATTCGAATGAAAATCGTCGGAAAACGTCTTGCAAATCGAGTAAATCAGCTTTGTTTGCTTGAACAGATAGCAAAGGAATGAGCTTGGACTGGATTTCAGAAGTGACAATCTGGAAAGCATACGATCTTACAGAAAAGCTGCCCAGTTCAAGACTCGCCATTTTCCTCTGGAACTTCCACAAATCACCATCAACGTTGAAAATCCCTCTGCCCAAAAGATCACCGAGTATGGCCGAAAAGGGTTTCCCTTTCGGGTAGTTGTGGAACTTTGTTTTCAGCATATGCTCCACATTCTCAGTATTAGCTGTAATAACATTATTCAGGACATGAACATGAATTGTTCCAGTCGGAGAAATAGCAAGAAGATGAGAGTACCAATCGCAGAGATTATTGAACTGCGAAGACCAGCTTGAAGTGAGAAAACTCTGGCAAATTTCACAGCTACACCATGGCTTCAGCCTCAAAATGAAACTGAAAACGGAGAAGACAAAGAAAAGGGTGGTGAAAATGAAGAAGATGAAACCCAGAATCATCTGTATTGGAGATGTACAAGAAGATTCAAAAGCCATTACTATATTTGTGGAATATTAAAGAGAAACAAGATAGATTAAAGAGACAATTAGGATCATAGAAAAGAAGAGGAAATAAAAGATGACTGTTAGAAGAATGAGAGTGGGGCTCTCATTTATACGGATCGATCGACTTACTTTTTCGTAATTAACAAAGAAGCGTGTGGGGAACATAATTTTTTTTCTAGTCGGCAAATTTTTTATTTTTTTTTTTATTTTTGGAAGGGAGTCGACACATTAAAATTTCAATTTGGGTTTTTATGGCATGAGATTATGATATTTAACATTTTATTCTATGTATGTGAGGAAAATAATCACTTTTTTTTCATAGTCGACAATGTTAAATGTGGTTTGATATATGTTATTCATATGTACCGTGTTTTCATTTAATTAATATATGATATGCATATATGTTGAGTAATCAATCATGATCACTCATTCATACAATATGATTATATGAATGTGTATTATTTATCAACTGAGAACACATGTCATATATTGAGTATATAAATATAATTTTTTACGTAAATAACATGAACTCTTACTCAATTATTAAATGCAAGTACCTGATACGAATTGAGAATAACAACAAAATATGTCTTAAAGAATTTTTTAAAATATATTTAATGTTGTTCATTTAATGGAAATAAAATCATATTATAATTTATAAATGGAATGCTAAGGAGTGAGAAAATAAATAAGCTGTACTCCAACAATGTTTTTTTTTTTTGTTATTTATCATTTGAGTAGGTCTCTTGTGAGCCGTTCTCACGAATTTTTATTTGTGAGACGGGTCAACCCTACCGATATTTACAATAAAAATTAATACTCTTAGCATAAAAAATAATATTTTTTCATTGATGATCCAAATAAGAGATCTGTCTCACAAAATACGACTCGTGAAACCGTCTCACACAAGTTTTTGTCTTATCTATTTTTGTTTAAAAATAGTGATGATAAATTATAATCATTAAGATGGAAATTACATTTACGTTTTCAAGTAGAAGGTTCTATTTTATTGTTTTTGACAGTTTTTCAAGCGACGTGTACTTTCGGAAAAGTTTTTTTTTTTAAAAAAAATGTATAAGAAAGTAAAAACTATGTTTGCTTAACTCATAATAACCTTTTTCCCTCTATCCTTTTATATCATTCATTAAATATGTATTATTTAAGTTTTTTCATATACGATCGTTACATCATATTACTTTATTTTTACATATTACATACAAATACAACTTCATCTGTATTATATTATTAAATTCGAGACTCTTAGAGTAATTACCTTATATGACATCAAAATATTTAATTTCATAATTATATTTCTTACCTTACTAAAAATCTCCTCAAATCACTTCATAGTTTAAATAAAAAAAATCTAAACAAAACTTTTTTTTTAAAATCGAACCACTTTTCTAAATTGAAAATAATTTCGTGTTATTTATTTAATATTATTTGTTAAAATTAAAAATGATAATAACACATGTAATACGTGTGCATTGTGAGATACTACAAAGATTAGTCGTTACGTCGATTCCATATTCAACCGTCACAATCAACCTAAACACGTGAAATTCACACTTGACCTCGTATAAAAACAAAAGTTTTAGGGCCAACGATGACCTACATGAAAACAATACCCTTTTTTTTTATATATACAAAAAGAAAGTGGATATTGACATTTGATTGATACAGAGATTAGTTAGCTGTTACATTTTGTTGTGGCGGGGAAATCACATTTTGGCTCTTGACAGACGTGGTTTCGAGATTATACGCGCGTGTGTATTTTCATTTAAACACACGCTGTCCATTAAGTCTAAAGGATCATAAGTAACGCGTGCGCAAAAGCCTTTGAATTCTTTGCACGTGTGCGTCGATATTCTAGACTTGAGACAAAGTAGATATTTCTTGCGGCGTACGTAATAGAAATGTAACGACAATGTGGCGACACTTCAATTCATTTTATTGGAAAAGTCACGGTTGAAATGTTCTCTCAATTTCAGCGTTTGAATGGATATAATTATTGAATTCCATAAAACAAAATATATAATTATGAAATAAAATCTAATCTATATTTCATTGAAAAAGTCCTGTTGTGTGACCGCGTAACTCTCTTTTTTTTTTTTTTCCTTTTTTTTTCTTCTAGATATTGCATTTGATTGATATCGTCATATATAATATACAATATATCTATTAAAATAATTTTTTTTAACTTGAAATAATGTGTATATACGAGGCTATGTTCAGCTATCGAGTAAATCCACTTAACTTCAAAAATTGTCTAATCTTAAAAAGTTGCAATCATATAAGAATTTAAAAAATATTAAAACTCTCTCTTTTCTTATGATGTATTTATGATGAACACATTCAGTAGACTTAACTTGACGTATGCTACATGACATAGGAAAATAATTTTAGCATTGAGTGAGCTTATATTGAGTTGCAGTTTATAAAATTTTAAGAATGATTGGTCAAGAGTCTCTATCTCGTGTACGCCTGCTTACGGAGGTGCAAATCAAATGCCCGATTTGCATTGAGAATTACTTGGCTTGTGTGCAAGCGTACGAGCGAGACCTGAGTGTGTCGAACTGTCAAACCGAAGGCAAAATTTCCACCAAGGTTCACTTAGTTTTTGCTATTTTTATTTTCAAAAATTCACTCCAGATCTTTCTGAATGTGACCTTTCACCTGCTTGATTGTTAGTGCTCTATATGGCTGACTGTTGGTCCTCCAGCTGGGCAACCTTTGGCCTTTTGGATGGCCAGTCTGTGACTGTCTATATGGAACTCATGTGTCTATATATAAAGGCAGCCTCGAATCCTTCAAGCACATCTCACACTCACGTGTTACTCTTGACTCTCTTCTTTTCCCTACGTCATGGTGCCTTGCAACTCTGCTCCCGCTCGTGATACAATTTAGGTGCTTCTTCATTCACTAACATAGTATTCATGTTAGGTTATTGTTGGTTATCTCGTTTTATCATGAGAAACAGTTGTCCACCTTGATCATCGAAACACATATCGGATGGGACAAATCTATTTTAAGGATACTGTATTTCGTGAAAGTCTCGGTTTGCTTTATTGTTTCAGGTTTGCATATTATTTTTCTCACGTCATCGTTCGTAGTTGTTTTTGTTTTGGATAATGTTCTTATATATATATATATACCAATATAATTAATAATGTTATATAGTATATTGAAATAAGTGTGATTAGGAGTTGTGATATTATTTTAAAAATATAATACGATCAAATAATAGTTTGAAAATGATTTCAAGGTTTTTGTCTATAGTTTAATAATTATACAAGGCTTGGGCACCGAAGCCATTGCCTTTTTTTTAGAAGAAAAGACTGATTCCACCATACTTCTTCTTGCTACGAACATGTTTAGAAGTGGGTCAGTAATAATAAATATTTTTTTTGAAAGAAGGAATAATAAATATTAGTAGTCTATAATTTAGAAATTTCGGGGATATAGTAAATTGATTAATAACATAAACGTCAATTGGACTAACTGTATTAAATTATTAATAAATTGAGAAATACTAGTTTGTGATCTAATTAGCATTATGACTTAGACTTTAAATTAGTGAAATTTTGTAACATGCACGTTACATATAATACTAAATATCTAGGGAATGTCGTCCCTTTAAGTTGATTTATTGTAAGATAGGAAGCTACAAATAAGAAATATTGCATTCTAGGCATACAATTGATATACCTTGAGAACTTGTTCCTTGAAATAGTAAAAAGTCACAGTATGGGCGAAGTGTTCTGATATCAATTATTAAGATCAAGTATTTATTACTAGACCAAAATATATAATTGTTAATCAAGGTACAACTTTATTTTCTTATATTCATGACAGAAAATAGTGCACCTATTTAGGTCCTAATGGGTCCGGCTGCTAGAACTATTAATTCGGCTAAAATTAAATAGACAACTTAAAAGATTTTGAGTATTGAAATGGTCTAGCTAGACTGGTGATACAATATATAATCAATATAAGCAAGTGTTTAACTAAATGTCTAGATTATAATAATGAAAAAGACAAAAATATAAAGTGTAAATAAATAAGACACAATATTTACGGATGTTCGGAGATTAGCAACTCCTACGTCACCCTTTTTTCCACTTAGTAAGGAAACTACTAAAATAATTTGATTTATACAACTCTTGTACAAACTCACTTCTATTAGGATTTATCACTGCCTAGATCAAAACTCTTAGTGACAACTCAAACAACAAAAAAAATGAATCTGACTGTCTTTAGAACATTCTTTAAGACCTATATAACATATTGATAAAAATCATTTATGTCAATTGAAAGATGGTAGAATATTATTCGATAAGTTTGAATAGCAGCTTGAAATGGAACAAGTTCTTGATATAAACATTGCAGTCCAGCTTGACTTCACAGTGACAAGCTCGAAACCTCAGAGTATATATAAATAACAGCAAGATCATGAAACAACTCGAAAATGTTTGTTATCACCAAAATTAAAGATATTTCAATCTAGCTAACATACTCCGTTCTCTGTCTATATCTTTATCAAATCTCAAATGTGATTTCATATTTATCAAATTTGAAATTTAAAATATTGGCATCAATGAGCATAGCTATTTTTCGCTTACACATTCATCAATTCTATGTAAACTCCTAAAACATTAGACATGCCAATCCAATATATCAAATATAAGACAACTACAATAAAACCTCTATATATTAATAAAGTTGGGATCATGAAATTTTATTAATTTATAGAGATATTAATTAATTGATAAATTGATATTTTATTATTTCAAAGAGTATTTTTGTTTTATTCAAGGACGTATTTAATTACTTAAAAAGTCATTTTTTTCCAACAACGTATTGTATCATATTATATGAAGTAACATATGTATAAATTCATTTGTACATAAAAATCATTATCTTACTAATGTATTGAAATTATTAACTTATCACATTGGCCAAAGTCAAGACCGAGAAAAAAAATATTATTTTAGAGTTGTTATTAATTTAGTAAGTATTAATTTATAGATGTTTACTGTAATTAACTTTTAAAATAATCAATACAAAAAACGTCCAATTAATATGAGCGTTATTTAGTTATTTTATTTTTTGACGATGTCAAGTGCAAATATGCAATATTAATCGAGATTAACAATAAAAATAATTATAGAATAATTTTTTGACTTTATTTCAAAACAGATAGATGTTAGTCATCTAAAATATAATAATATTTGAAATGGAGTGTACGTGGTGTGGTGATCATATAGTTAAATCATCACGAAAATGAATTTGTATTATTCTAACCTTTTACAAAAATCGTGACGGTATATTATAATATTCAAAATGAAACTGCATGTGCTTTTTAAAGTGAATGATGCTATTTAAATGTGTTTAATATATATATAAAAAATTCAAATATGATCTGATTTTGAAAAAAAGAAATTGGGTAATTAAAATATATAAAATTAAAAAAATGGGGTGGCTAAATATTTTGATATCAGTATTTATTAATAGTTGCTTCATAAATATAGTTGAATTGCCAAAATATCGGGTTATTCAAAAGTATATAATATTATAGTAGATCTCTTGTGAGACGGTCTCACGAATCTTTATTTGTGAGACGAGTCAACCATACCTATATTCACAATAAAAAGTAATATTCTTAGCATAAAAAGTAATGTTTTTTCATGGATGATCCAAATAAGAGATCCGTCTCATAAAATATGACCCATGAGACCGTCTAACATAAATTTTTGTCATAATATTAATAATAAATTAAACATTGACACGAACGAATTATATAAAGATTGGTAGTGTGGTTTCGTGGATATTTAAACTATGTCTAATTTTCATTTATTGCCTTTTTAGGTGTCAAACATTTTCTCTGACAAATGGATTGCATTGCTTATTATTTATTTTAACCTATGAAATTAGCCCAAATTGGGGCAAACTAGTCTTTACTCGCAATGATTAGTGAGGCACTTGATGAGGGTTCGGTCGACCCTATCCCTGCGGGCAGTGCAGGGATCGATCCAACGGCTCGAATTTTTCCGAGTCAATTTTTTTTTTTACAGGGAGGTGGGCCCGGATCACTCATATGGAGTGATCCGGGCCGTTCATTGCCCGTGCAGGCAGATTGAAACAAGCCCTTGATGAGACGAGTAACACGTTAAGTTTCATGAAAAAATCGAAAAAAAATAATAGGATGTACAAAAATCACTAGTAAACTTATATCATCAAAATTAGCTAACAAATATTATAAAAAAATAAAACTGTAAAGAAATTTTGATACTACATTGACATATCATAGTTAGTTAGTACGAGATCTTCAAATTTAATAATATAATACAGATAATTTTTGTAAGAGAAATAAACGTCAAATATACTAAGTACAAGGAAGTTAATTGCGAAAAATTCTTGCTTTATTCATAACTCTTTTTAAAACTTGTAATTAACTAAGGACAAAAACTTGTGTGAGACGGTCTCACGAGTCGTATTTTGTGAGACAGATATCTTATTTGGGTCATCCATAAAAAATATTATTTTTTTTGCTAAGAGTATTACTTTTTATTGTAAATATCGGTAGGATTTATCTGTCTCACAGATAAAGATCCGTAAGACCGTCTCACAAGAGACCTAGTTTTAACTAATTGCACATAAGTCAAATTCATCTTCCTAGTGGCCGATGTCGGCTGAAATTAATGTAAGAACTTGTAACGTGACCGTAGATGTGGACTTTTTTTTAAAGGACACTAATTTTAAAAAATCATGCGTGAGATGTTACAAATTAGAGGCAAAAGTTAATGTCACATATGTTTGGATTTTTTTTAATATCATTTCGAAAATATCCAAAGTAACTTTTATTTTAAAACGTGTTTAGTTTTTTTCTTTTTCCAAAATTGATTTGATGTTTCTTTGAATATTTTTTAAAAAAATGTGTTTGGATTTTTTGGACAACATTATATAATTGAAAATTTAAAAGCATATATGTGGGAAAGTGTTTTATTTAAATCTGATGTACGATAGATTTCTATTTTGCAAATGAAAGAGCATTTTCATATTATTTTCAATAAAATTTTAAACAATTTTCCAAAATTCATTTAAATTTTATAAAATATATTTAATAAAAGAATTAGATGATATAACTTTGATTTGGACATTACAACCGTCAGAGAAAAAAATGACAAGCGTACTAGGTAATCGAGGATTAATAGAGGTGATATATCCTCCGATATCAAAAAATATATATCATATATCATTTAAAAAAACATTTACGATCGAGATTTCGTTATGATATCGGTATATATTATTTTATATCGAAAAAATACTTTATATTTTTTAAAATTTTAACTTTATTATATAAAAAACATATATTTTTAAATTTATATATATTATTTCAGTATTTCGGTATATACCGAAATTTTCAAATTTCATATCGTTATTATACCGAAAATTTCGATAACTTCAATATTTTTCTATACGATAACCTCGATATACCGAAAATTCGATATTTTTTCATTTACTCCACGTTAAAAATATAGGATACTAAAGAACACATTTTGCACGTTTAAGTATGGGTCGAGGTGTCGACCATAGTCGCTTTTATGAAAAGATTTGATGTGTAACCAGATTGTCTTTTATTGCTTGCCAACTGCCGCAATACAACCTTAAACGTGTTTACTTTCTCGTGTACGTCGGTCTCCAAGATTTGGGGGAAGTTTTGGTACATCACACCATGTTTTTAACTGTCTCAGAATAAATATGTTTTTTCTTAGACCGGACTTGTAGCCCAGTGGTCTCACCCGTCAGATTAGATGGCTCTCTTCCTCGGGTTCGATCCCCCTCCCCGCGTGTGTTATAATAATAATAAAAAAAGATGTAATTATTATTTATTCATTTTTTAGAAAATTTTAAAAAATGTAGTGTTTGATTACAAAAGTTTAAATTTTTTGGGGAAATTTTTTAAAATATCAATATACAATATATTTATTGATAATTTAGTATAATTAAAAGATAAATCTATCCTTTTCGATACCATCTTCTTTCTCTTAACGAACTTTTAAAGTCCAATTTATTTGAATTTATGCGTACAAAGATTTTAACCTATTCAAATAGAATAGAATAAAATTTTATTTTAAATATAATTATTAACACTCATATTGAGTAGTATGAGAGCTTCTGAGCCCAAGCTCAAGCCCAAGCCAATATCGGTCTCTGCCTATATCCTTAGGCAATTTGCTTGGCCCATTGAACATCTCAAATCAAATATCATAAATTTTGAAATTACTCATTTGATTTAACTTGTAGATATAAAATCATTAAGTTTACCATTTATTATAATATTACTTTGACTGTATTTATTTAGGTAATCTCCGACCCTTAATTCTATTACAGTGCAAGTTTTGCACTAAAATAGTTGAATTTCTGTACCAAATCCAACATCCAACTACAACCCATTTACTTCTAATCTTACACCAAAAAGAATATTTTTTTTTATTTTAAATATATGAATCGTTATATTTTATATTTATATTTGTGTTAAATTAACATTTTCAATTGTTATATTGTATTTTTACAAATTGTATTATTCCATTAAAATTTTCATTTGTATTTTACTATTATATTATTTATAAATATTTAAATCAAACCATTAGTTAAATGTTTTTGATTAATATAAATAAAATTATTTAAAAATCTATTTATAAATTTATTTGATTAAATATTGTAATTTTTATGATTAAATATCTAATTATTAAAATAATAAAATTAATATTATACTATTTTTAAATAATATTTATAATCTTTAATACAAATATCTATAATAAATAATAACAAAAAAATTTAAAAATGTAAACAAAAAAATAGGAGTTTGCGCCAAATTAACGCAGAGAAAATGGGGCTGCGCTATTGGAGAACATCTCCATGCACCAAAATGTTAGAGTTGGAGATGCTGTTAGGATCATGCATTTGGTTTTTCTTTAAATAAAAACTAGTTGTGGAAGGAAAAATAAAAAATATCGACCAATTACAGTTTACAAACAAACTCGTTGAGAGTAATAACACTTAATTTTCAAACAAATTCGTGGAGAGTAATAACACTTAATTGTTACATTTTGCACCAATTACAACAGGAATAAAATATTGTTGGAGATAGTAGATCACTTCAATGCATACTTGGTGATTCCAACAAAATGAGTTTTCAAAAAGTACTCATCCCATTGAACATACTTCGGATCAAAATTCAACAAGTTCATACTCGTTTGCGAGCTTCTGATTTTCATTCGCAAATTTTTAGTGTTAGCGTCGTCGAATCTGAAAACAAGAACATCAAATAATACCCATTATGCTCGGGGGACAAAAAATTTGAAAACGTGACCTAATTAGTATGTAAGAAAGAACAAGGTTAAGAAAACCTACATTCCTTGGAAGAATATGTAAGGTTTGTAGAGCTCTGCTAGACGCATAGCATGACTGATACGTCGTTTGGCACTGGTGTATGCACTTTCAAAATGGTTGCAACATATCACGTTCACATATTGCAATGCCTGCAAAATCAAATATATAAATAAACAATATAATACAATAATTGTAAGAACATAGGAGTGGTATATATTTGTTCATCTAGCATATGTAAACAAGGAGAAAAAAAGTAATTGAAAACAACTAATTACTTGAGGTTTACAGGGTCTCGAAGTCGAGATCTGTCTCATTTTTTAGACACATGGCTGCACTGAACCAAAATACCAGTGGTGAATCGCGAAATTTTGGTTCTTCAAAGAGTTAAAATACCATTTTTCCTATAAAAAAATTGCATAAACAATAAGAAATAATTTTGGGCTATAAAGTACATAGATACTAACCTTGACAAATGGCAGGTAATGAGTTGTAATATATCTGTGAAAGCTTGCCATGGTATTTAAAGTATTAGGTTGGCCTACTTTTATAGGTTTTCCTCTGCCATCCGACAATGGGTTCTCAGTTAGAAACCGATACATTAGCCACTTTACGTCTGCAAATTTTAGAGGATTACACTTGGAAGAACCAATATGATATATGGATAATCTTGATTCATCACTTTTTGGAAGTGGCGCGGCTGCTACTGCCATTGCTGCAATCATACAATTTACCACCATGTCTCCTGGTATCTGTTAAATTTTGTTTCAGTTACACACAAAATCGAACTATCAAATTCTTAAATATTTGTCAAAATTATATCCTAATAATGTAGAAAATACTAGAACATATTTAAGGCTATATATAAACTGTTTGAGCTTATAAGTTTGGTGATTTTTTTTTTTTAAAAAAGAGCCTATAAGCTGTCAAAATAAACTAAAGATGTTTTTAAAAAAATTGAGTTACTTCAACTTATTTTTTAAAATCTTATTTGAATATAATTCAAGATCAAATTATCTTTATTAATTTTATCATATATCAAATCTACTATCGTATAATATATTATGCAAGTAGTAATAATAATAAAAATAAATATTATTATATACAATAATTAATAATTACTATTATTTGCCATAAATAAAATTATAATTATACGAATTACATAATAATATTATTTTAATACATTTACTAATAAATAATAGCAATAATTAATAATATAATTGTTATTATAATTTATTGCTATTTTATTTTAATAATATTAATATTATTAAAATAATTTTACAAAAATTGATAATAATTATTATAGTATTAATAACAATATTAATAATTGTTATATTTATGATTAACATTATCATATTTAATAAATAATAATTAAAAATAATTATTTTTTATTTTTATAATGTTATGTTTTTTGATAATTAATATTTTAAAAAATCTTATAGTACCAAACACATCAATATATTTAAGATATACTGTTTAATTTTATCCAAACACTTTAACAACTTACTTTTAAAATAAGCTCATACAACTTATAAGCTCGATAATTTTATACACTGTTTTAAATAAGTTTAGCAAAACACTTTCTAAACATAAATAAATAGAAAACTACTCTATGATCACGTGGGAGAATCTTTTAAACTTAAATATAGCCATGAACTATATGGACCACATTAATATTCGGTTTCTAGATATGATGATTTTAATGTAACGATATAGCGGATACACAAATGAATTTTTGACATTTTTACAAAAATAATTGGATTCAAGTTTCTCTGGAATTCAATGTTTTCGTGTATATATGTTGTTAAATTTGTACTATTTTGTGGACTCATTGCAAAATAGTTGTGGTTAATGGGTTTAAACTTAAATACAAGGAAATTTCTAAATTCATCATTAATTAAGTTGGTCTTTTTTGAGTTATTTGGTTTACATCATGTGAATTTGGTTCGTTTGTGCATATATTTCAATTAAATTTGAGTGATTACTATGACAGACAATGCTGACGTGATATAAAAATTATTGATGTGCATGGACTTAACATACCAATGAAATAAGATTAAATGGTTTTTTTTTTTTTTACTAACAACAAACTTACACTTCCAAGACCTAATTTGAATTAGGACCAAAACAAAAAAATATGTCAACTTAATTAGAGGATTATTTTAGAAAATTTTCCCCTTTATATGCACAAAAATTAATAAATCGATACTTTTGAGGAACCATGCCATGTTACTTAAAATTAGAAACATAATACGTTAGATATATAGGTAGACCAACTTACCATGTCAAGTGTTGACCCAGGATCACCTACGAAAAATTTCAGTTTCCCTTTTCCATAGGCAACAAAGATGCTGTCCAAAGTTCTGTCATCAACAAATTAATGAACAATTAAAAATTGTGAATTGTTTGCAAATTAGTCATAAAAATAAATAGTTTTAGGATATCGAATTCATATGCTTTTTTGGATGAACAAAATCTGACTGAATTTTAAATCCACTTTACATCTACTTAAACAATTTCAATAATAATTGTAGTGATTTGAAATCTATACCTCAAATCGAATCCAACGATGCAATAAACGCAACAATATGAGAAAAATCACTACCTTAAACCTTCAATCCAACCAGAGAATGGTTCTGTTATAGTGCTTGTTATTATAGTGGGACGTAGTATAATAAGATTGGCCTTTTCCTTGAAATTCTCCAAAACCATCTCTCCCATTGCCTTTGTAAACACGTACGTATTCGGCCATCCATGTAGCATTGCTCTGATTAATTCAAAAATCCCAAAATTTATATAATTAAGAAGTTTCAATTCATCAAAATCTTTAGATCCATCCACACTCAAATATGAAATGGCTACAAACCTTTCAATGCCTAAATCCTTCATAGCCCTTGTGATTTCTTTCTCTGTTGCATTCTGTGTTTGAAGTTCCCTCAGCCTTTCCTTCGCGATCTTCGTCTCCGTGTTAATGTCTAAATAAGATATCTTAGCTCCATCAAGGGTGTCTCCCTTATGAAATGCTCTCTCTGGTAAGAGTCCAACACCATTGCCATGTACATATGCTATTCATGGTAATTAAAAAAAAGGCAAGCTGTTAGTTATTTGGTCCTCTAAGTTTCAAAGTTTGATTTTGGTGTATTAACTTCGATTTTTTTGGCTTTCAGCCTTATTTTACCAGAGTACTAGCACGTCACAGGAAAATGCTTATATGACATCGAAAAATGATATCGTTACATTGAAAACAACTTATTTATCTGATGTCACGTCAACAACTTGACAAAAATTGCCAAATATTAAAAGTTTTGTGCAAAAACCAAACTTTGAAATTTTAATGGATTAAAAATCAAAATTAGACAAGTTAATGAACCACAAAATTATTTCCCGGCATGACCACATGAATTGATATATTTATTTTGTGTGTAAGAGTATATATTTAAAAGTTTTAAAAATAATGGAATCCAATCTCCTATAGCCGGGCATTGGGCTAAAGCCTATTCATGTTTCAAATTTTAAAATCAATTAAAAGCTTGAATATGGTATTACTAACCCGTGGAGACATGGAGTAGTGTCTCTAATTTTGAACATTTTCTTGCGAAGTTTTCCACATGCATGGCTCCCAAAGCATTAATCGCCAACGCTACATCATATCTGCATGCATACTCGAAGTTTTTTTATTCAAAAAATTAGAGGTATATTCAATAAATTAGAGGCATCCAACAATTTTAATTAGGCTTTGAAACTAGCTGTTAGGTTATGAATTCCACAGGGGTACCATCCCAAAAGATTTGCATATTGGGTAGTGTAATATTCTAGAGTTTATAATTCATTCTTTATTAGTTTAATATATAAACGCGAGACATATATAACATTGTCGACTCCTTGAGAAACCGACGTCCGCGGTGACCTACTCTAGACGGCTTTCACTCACATTTTCCAATAGTAACCCTTTTTTATATCGGCCCTTCCGCTATACAGACTCTCAACGAGAGCACCAATATTAAGTTATAAACCCAATAAGAGTATCAACCCAAAAGACGCGGTGTAACCTTCTTAGAGTTTATAAGCCACTCTTTATTAATCTAATTTAAAATGGAGAAGAACATTTGTAACACTAGCTTACTTCTAGGTATACCATATTATATATAGTTGCTCCATCATCATCTTAAATATTGAAAATCCTAAAGGGGTAATAATTTTTTCTCAAGCAAGTTTTGACTATTTTCAGATATTATACTTTGTCTCGAAATTTCTGGTAGGAACAAAAGTATGAACCCCATCTTATCGTACCTCTCATCAAAATTGGTGGTTGCAGCTGAGTTCACAATAATGTCAATCTCTCGTAACATATTATGTCTCAATTCCGAGTCGAGAATTCCTAAGTTGTCATTAGCAATGTCACCCGAGATTGGAATAACTTTTTCCAACAAAGAGCTCAAGTCGTCTCTCATCCCTTCTCGTAGAACACGAAACAAATCGATGCCGATGATCTAGGAACACAACAATATAAGTGAGTATGTTTTCATATAAAGAGGAGTTTGTGTGTGTGTGTGTGTGTGTGTGTGTATGATAAATTCAAGTTGTGATATATCTGGCTATTCTATCGAAATGAGTCGATATCTCAATAACTTGTAGTACCTCTTCATGTAGGCGTTGTTCAATAGATCTTTCGGATGTCGGCCGAATTAGAAGAAACAATTTCTTCACGTTTGGCTGCACACGAAGAATTTTTTCCAAGAAAACTGCGCAAACAAATTATCGAAAAAAGGTTAAAAATAAAGGGCATCACCCCCAAACTATACAAAAAAAATTAAATTAAATTTCGTGTTTGGAAATTGATGGCAAAGGAATCTAACTCTTTGCAAGAAAGCCAGTGGCACCAGTGATGAAAATGGTCTTGCCCTCAAAATATTGGACAATTTCAATCTCCTCCATTGCAAAAGAGAATTGCATGCACAAAAATGGCAATTAGAATGCACAAATTTTATTAATTTCGATGTGTACACTTATGCCTTGTTATATACAAGTTAGATGCAACACATATTGACGTTTTGGTTGGAAGGTTGGCTGGCTAATTCATGTTATATATATATATATATATATATATATATATATATAAAGAGAATATTCAAATGTATATAAATAAAATTTCATCCTTTAGTATAGTATAGTATAATATTATATTATATTATTATTATTATTGGCACGAACAAGAATATTTATGGCGAGCGATGCTTCTGGTTGGCCTACCAATAAAAAAAAAATTTACTCGTCTGATTCAAGATTGCGTCAACAAAATTAAGCAGGAAGAATAAAACTAATGAAAATCGGTTTTTTAAATATTTAGTTAAATTATATTGATATTGTAATATGTGAAGCATTTTTTTTATAGAAATTATAAGACGTAGTTACAAAGTCACAGCTTAAAAATGTATAAATTTATTGAATCTGATTTTATAAAAAAAAAAAACACAGTATCGGTTCAGTTCTGACACTTGGATATAAATATAAATAAATTCTATATATAATAATTTTTTATTATTGAACGGGAATTTTATTTTTATGAGGCAAAACAAGTAAACGGTTCACCTACCATGGCTTGTCTTCCAAATTTGTATGTTGTAAAAAAAAGACCTCACAACTGTCGTAACTTGATATTCGGGTAATTTGCTGTCTCGTGTATTTGCAATATATATATATATATATATATATATATATATGCAACATCAAACAATCAAGAGCCAACTTGATTACATCCACCATTAATTCATTTTATATATGATTACTTGTAATACCCCTTGTCCCAAAATATAAGCAAACTCGAGTTAGTTATTATAAACTTCGGATGGGGAATTTATGTATGTAGTTAGATAGTTTTTGGTTAACTAGAAAATATTAAAATTTCACGCTCTTCCACGAAAATAATAATAAAACTAAGGGATAACTACTCGTTGTGACATGCGAAGGATGAAACATAAGAATTTTTATGAGTCGGTCTCATAAGTTCATGAAATTAAGTATTTGATAATATGAAATAATTAAAATAATTATTAAGATGTTAAATTAAAATAATTATTTATTTCAAATAAAATTAAAAAATGGTTCAAAAATAAGTGTTTTAAAATATCAGATATCTATATTATATAAAATATATATCGAATTAAAAAAATACACAAGTAGTTTTTTTTTTTTTTGATAATTTCTAAACTATGGGTGGAGAGGGCTCGAACTTAAGCCACTTATAATTATCGGATGAAAGTAGGTGAGACCTATTAGGCAGAACTCCGTCTCAAAAAATGCACAAGTATAAAAAAATAAACAAAATGGCGATAATTGAGCATTTCACCACCGAAAAACTAAAATAAATTGAAGGTTTTGATAGTTCTCGGCTTGAGCTTCATTTTTATACCATTTTTTTTAAAGGCAAAAATCGTGTCCTCCTTGAGCTCGACCCAGAGCCCCGAACTGGAGGCCCGTTTCTGCGCGATCTTTGTGTTGTCAGCTCGAGAATTTCCATCAAGTTTTGGGTGAGTTTTTCTTTGGTTTCAGACAGCTTATAAAGTTGTATTTGAGCCTAGTATAGTTCCTGACCAAGCCCAGCCTTGTCCAGTTCGTTTCAGCAGTGATTGTAGCTTTCCAGCGAGTTTTGACCAATAGAATATTGTTCCGAGTCCAGCCTGGGAAGCATTGATCCTTAAGATTTTAGACTGTATTTCGAGCTCAAGTTCCAGCCTACAGTTCAAGTTATACAGCAGCCTAGAAGTGAGATTCTTATATTTTGGATATAATCTGATTTTGCAGCTTTAGTTGCAAAATACTGACCTATTAATTGGGTATTTATTGTAGGTTCGATAATTGGAAGCCATCTGTGTATAATTAGACGAGCCTTTAAATTATGTCGAATTAGTTAATACAAATAGTTTGAGAATTGTCGATATCTATACTTCTATATTATGTTATTAAGTTTGAAACACTTAAAGTAATCAATTTTGGTGTCATGACATGTTTTAATAATTATATATATTAATAAAATATTAAAACTTTAATATAAGTAATATGTAGTTCAGTGGATAGAGTCATTGTTTTCTAGAAATTAAATTATAGATTCAATTTTTATTGATGTAATTTTTTGTATCTTTTATTTTTCTATTTATTTTTTAATTTACATATCAAAATTACAGTGTAGTCTCTCACTATTTCTTATAATTATATTTTGATTTTCATTTAAATATAAACCACATGAATTATAAAAGTTATTATATAAGCACGCAATACGTGCATCGGTGCTGTGAGAACCCGAATTTCCAGCACTAGCTAGCATTTTTGCAGCAGCTAGCGAAATTTCAGCAGAAATTAATGCAAAATTACAGAAGAAGCTAATATTTCAGAAGCTGGTATTTTTCCAGCAGATTATAATCCATCAGCAGACAACAGATAAAATCCAGCATCATAAGAGCGATATTCCAGCAGACAATTACTAATTCAGCTCATGACTTGTAACTGAAGCATTTAAAATGGAATAAAGGCTGTTGATGGCAGATTATGTCCATTAATTGGGAGGCTAACAGTCACAATTTTTCCAATAAATATCACCCTCAAACCTCTGAATTGGGTTACACAAATCTTGATATTATCACTTGAATTTTCGATCTAAGAGAGTGCTTATTTTCGAGCAGTATAAACCAGTAGCAAGAACAAGCAGATTCCAGACTTCTACCGAAACCTCATAGCAAATTACGTAAGTGGGCTTATGTATAAATATCTTGAAATCAGTTTGATAATTCTTGTTTTATATATTTCTGATATCTGATTTTGAAGCACTGAAGCCTAGTGAACTAATGGTAGGAATATATATTCTGAACATTTCTGAATTCTGATTTCTGATTCTGGCATCACCCCTTAGAGGAGAGAACATGTATGAGACTGATATCAGTTTAGCCATGAAATTCACAAACGTGCTCAGTGTTTACTTACTTGCTAATTTCTGATTTTTGTTCTGAATATTGATTCATGTTCTGAAAAGAAGAGTTTCTGTATATTATTTGTTTTACTGTTTCTGTTGAAAATGATTTCGAAAACTGGGAGTTATTCCCGCCTCCGTTTATTGAGTGACAACCATATCACTCACCCACCAAACCCATCGCAGATAAGAACAACGAAGAATTGTTAGAAGAAGAAGAGCAAAATCAATTCTGGGGCTGATGAAGAAGACTGTTGTTCTCAGTTATCATTTTTGTTATTTCTGCTGCATTTGTTAAGACACTGTTATGTCTGGTTTTACATTTCCGTTGTAAAATATTAGTTATTTGAGTTGTAACAGATAATTAATTATTTAGTATTATGAATAAAAGACTGGTTTCTGAATTTTGTACTTCTGAGGCTTGTTGTTTTCGAATGTAAATTTGAGAGCAATGCCGGTGTCAACCAACTCCCGTCCCGGGGTGTGACATTGAAGTGGTATCAGAGCAAACTAGGTTTCATAATCTGGGGAGGAGGAACTAGAAATAATAAGTTCTGATAGACTTCTGAAAATAAGTCCTGAAAGTTACTGAGATAGACTACTGAAAATAAACTACTGTAATAGACTACTGAAAATAAGCTATTATAATAGACTACTGAAATAAGTGGAAAAAAAATCAGTAGGCCAAAGTCAGTAGACCAGGAACCAACAAATAACCGAAAAACAGTAGCATCAAAACCAGTAGTCTGGAACCAGAACCAGCAGATGAAAATCAGTAGATCGGAATGCAGCAGGCTGGTGTTAACAATGCTGGAAAGCAGCAGACTTGACTGCAGTAGCATCAGAATTTCAGTAGGAAGTGAATTCCAGTAGGCGCATGCAGTAGGCCTTGCAGATTATATGAAAGTTAAGGTGTTTTTCGCACAAACTTCAAACGAACATAACTTTTGATCCAGGAAGAATTTTTACTATTAAAAGATACGGTTGGAAAGCTCTCGACGAGGAGAACCCAACCTAGAACGAAAATTTCGTTCATTTCCAAATGGCTCAGTATTTTTGCACCAAATTTGGTACACTTCATGTTCTTGATGTGAAAGATTTTTAGTAATTTTTCACGAGATTCTGAGATCGAAAAATTTTGAGCTATTTTCTTCCATATCATGTTTTGGATGTAGGATATGGCTGACCAGAGTAGCTACATTAAGATCTTAGAGAAGAAGCTAGAGAAACTAAAGGAACATAACTACTGCCTAGAGCTGGACAAAGATGAATTAGAGCGTCGAGCAGAACACTTGAGAAGTGATGTTCAACGATATGCTCACTATCTGCATGAGGCAGAAGAGGGGAATAGGAAAGCTCAAAAGGAGTTCGAAACCTCCCAAGAGAATGTTGCAGAGTTAATCGAGTTACGTGATACCTTGGTTGAGAAGATCCAAGTGCTTAAGGATCAAAATCACCAACTCTTTCACCAGCATAATCAGTATAGTGAACAGACTGATGCTCAGATTCAAGAGCTGCAGGACACTGTTGAAGTTCTTAGCGACCAGAATGCAGTTCTGCATGGTCATATTGAACATCTAGAAGCAGTAATAGCCAACCATGAAGACGAACCTGAGGAGGATCCCGAAGAAGATGAAGAAATCGAAAAGGATCCTATGGATTTGGGATTAGGAGAAGTGATAGATTAGACCATCAGTAGTAGTTCTTTGTAATAACTCTCGTTCCAATTACATTTATGTTGGCATTTTCGATGGTTAGTAGTAATGGCACTTTCTTGAGAAATCAATAAAAATTTATTTCTATCCATTGGTTTCATATTTAATTTTTGAGCAATTACTCAATCATTTTGCTTCTTTTGTTTAGTCTCTATTCTGCCATCAACCTTAGAACTTTCATAATTGTAGGAAATGGACGGACGACCGGTTAGAAACAACCGCAA
The DNA here is from genome assembly GCF_025594145.1 of Primulina tabacum. Lineage (NCBI taxonomy): Eukaryota > Viridiplantae > Streptophyta > Magnoliopsida > Lamiales > Gesneriaceae > Primulina > Primulina tabacum. The sequence goes on from NC_134557.1 coordinate 8,067,912, forward strand.
TCCTCGCTACGGCAACCGCAACAACAACCGCAATGATGAGGATGCACAGCAACAACCACCAGCAGTTGGCCTCATCCAAGCGGACCTGATGGCTATAGCCACGATTGTGGCAACCACGCTACAAGGGTTTGTCAACCCTAATGCTAATCATCCACCACCACCACCACCTCCTGCTCAGAATGGGACTAAGCAGCACTATGAGGCTCTCCGAAGAGCAAGAGTCCCAAATTTCAACGGAAGCTCCGATCTTGAGGTCGGACAGAATTGGATGAAGGAGGTGGAGAACCATCTTCGACTACTTGAGGTTCCACAAGGGATCAAGGTAGATGTGATTACACCTTTTCTTGTGGATAAAGCAACCAAATGGTGGGAAGGAGTCTCACCAGCTATGGAAAGGGCGGGACCTATCACTTGGCAAAGGTTCCGAGAGGCATTTCTGAAGCAGTACTTCCCAATAGCAGTTCGAGTGCAGAAGCTGTCAGAATTTGAAAGCTTGGTTCAAGAACCAAACATGACAGTGGTGGAGTATTCATCCAAGTTCTACTCATTGGGAACTTACTCTCCAACCATCATGGGAGACAAGGCCTTGAAGATACATCGCTTCAAGAAAGGGTTGAACAGCCGCATTCAATCTGCCCTTGCTGTTATCGAACCCGATAGTTTTGATGAATTGATGGGAGCCGCCATCAGAGCTGAGAATGACATCAAGAGGCGTGAAGGTGAGAACAAACTCAAACGTCCTCATTCAAGTCAGTACATATCGGGCCAACAATTCAAGAAGCCTAGATTTTCAAGCAACTAATTTACCAGTGCTCCATCCAAAGGAACCACTTCTTCTCAATCAAGCAAAGAGGGAGTCAAGTGCCAAACTTGTGGATTCGCTCACACTGGTGAATGTCGTAGGAATTCTGGAGCTTGTTTCCGTTGTGGAAAGATGGACCATAGTATTGCTCAATGCCCTCTTCCAGATTCAAGGAATGGTCCAGCAGGAGGAACAACTCCAAACAAGCCTAAGAAAAACAAGACAAGTGCTCGAGTTTATGCTCTTACTCAAGAAGAGGCTGACAACTCAAATGATGTCGTAGCAGGTACCATTATAATTAATGATATACATGCGTATGTGTTATTTGATCGTGGTGCTACACATTCATTCATGTCTAAGAGATTTGTCAAGAAGTTAGGAACTAAGCCTGATAATCTTAGAAGAATCATATAGAGTAGCAACTCCTGCAAATCGGATTTTAGAAACTCACACTCTATATCGGGATATTGGTGTTCTTATAGAAAATCAGAACTTCAAGGCAAACCTAATCCAATTAAATATGGTGGAATTTGATGTAATTCTTGAAATGGATTGGTTTAGCCAAGAATCATGCTTTAGTAGACTGTAATGGGAAGACGGTAATCATCCAAACTCCACGCCAAGAGAAACTTTTATTTCATGGTAAGACAAAAGAACGAAAGACTCTTCTTTCTGCTTTCAGACTTGGAAAGCCATGAAAAGTGGAGAAGAAGTTTACTTAGCTATGTTAAGCGAGGTAAAGAAAGAAACCACACTTACACTAGAAGAGATTCCAGTAGTACAAGAGTTTCCGGATGTATTCCCTGAAGAACTCCCGGGCACAATTCCCGACCGTGAAGTGGAATTTGAGATTAATTTAGTACCCAATGCTACACCAATCTCAAAAGTATCGTACCGAATGGCTCCAACAGAGTTGAAAGAACTTAAAGAACAACTTCAAGAGTTGTTGGATAAGAAGCAAATCCGACCAAGCGCATCTCCGTGGGGAGCTCCTGTTCTGTTTGTGAAGAAAAAGGACGGAAGCATGAGATTGTGTATTGATTACAGGGAACTAAATAAGATCACAATCAAGAATAAGTACCCGCTTCCAAGGATAGATAACATGTTTGACCAACTCAAGGGAGCTACAGTCTTTTCCAAACTTGACTTAAGGTCAGGCTACCACCAACTGAAGGTCAAGACAGACGATATTCCGAAGACAGCCTTCAGAACAAGATATGGACACTATGAGTTTATAGTAATGCCGTTCAGATTAACAAACGTTCCGGCAGCCTTCATGGACCTCATGAACAGGGTGTTCAAATCATTTCTTGACAAGCTTGTTGTGGTATTCATCGACGATATTCTGGTATATTCATCAAGTGAGGAAGACCACAAAGAACATCTTCGTCTCACCCTCCAAAAGCTGAGAGAAAAGGAACTGTACGCCAAATTCAAGAAATGTGAATTCTGGCTAGAGAGCGTCGCATTCTTGGGACACATAATATCAACAGCAGGAGTATCTGTGGACCCTAAGAAAGTTGAAGCAATCTCAGATTGGCCTAGACCAAAGACTGTGACAGAAATTCGAAGTTTTTTGGGATTAGCAGGCTATTACCAAAAATTTGTTGAAGGATTCTCTTCAATGGCAATACCTCTCACCAAACTCACACCGAAGAACTCTAAATTTCAATGGAGTGAAGAGTGTGAGAAAAGCTTCGAGACTTTGAAAAAAAAGCTTACCTCTACGCCAGTGTTGGAATTACATATGGAAGGCAAAGACTTCACCATCTACAGTGATGCGTCTCAAGGAGGTTTAGGATGTGTACTCATGCAAGAGGGAATGGTGATTGCATACGCGTCGAGGCAGTTGAAGCCGTATGAACAGAATTACCCAACATATGAGCAGCAGTGGTATTTGCACTGAAGATTTGGAGACAATATTTATATGGTGCTAGATGTGAGATATTCACCGATCATCAAAGCCTCAAATACTTGTTCACTCAGAAAGAGTTAAACATGAGGCAAAGACGGTGGATTGAACTCTTGAAAGACTACGACTTGACGATAAGCTACCACCCAGGCAAAGTCAACAAGATAGCAGATTCTTTAAGTCGAAAGAATACGAGTAAAGTGATTCTGACATCACTTTCAGCACAACCATGTCTACGAGAGACAATCAAAATAAGTCAAGATAGAGATTCCATTTTGGTAAAACTAAAAGAGCAAGTTAAATAATGAAAAACACCAGATTTCGAGACGGATAACAAGAGAATCTTGTGGATGAAGGGACGATTGTGCGTACCAGACATCGACATCCTTCGACAAAAAGTAATGTCTGAAGCACACATAAGTCGAAATTTTCAGTCCATCTTGGCAGTACCAAGATGTACAGAGATTTGAAGAAAAATTTCTGGTGGAGTGGAATAAAGAAGGACGTGTCAATGTTTGTTTCTAAGTGTCACGTGTGCCAACAAGTCAAAGCAGAACACCAGAGATCTGGTGGACTTATTCAACCATTAGAAATCCTGGAATGGAAATGGGAATATATTTCTATGGATTTTGTAGTTGGTTTACCCAAGTCGAGACAAGGTCATGATGGCATCTGGGTAATCGTAGATAGCGCATTTCTTATCTGTCCGCATGAACTATAATCTGGACAAGCTAGCCACATTGTACATGAATGAGATCGTGCGACTACATGGAGTTCCAGCTAGCATACTATCAGACAGAGATCTGAGGTTTACATCCCATTTTTGGAAGAGCTTTCAACAAGCTATGGGGACCAAAATTACTCTTAGCACGGCCTATCATCCTCAGACCGATGGCCAAACAGAACGGACAATTCAAACTCTAGAAGATCTGCTGAGAGCTTGTGCTCTAGACTTCAGTGGTAATTGGAGCGAACATCTGCCCTTAATCGAGTTCGCATACAATAATAGTTATCACAGTAGTATTAAAATGGCACCATACGAAGCTCTGTATGGACGAAAGTGTCGATCACCATTGTATTGGGATGAAGTAGGTGAAAAAACCATCGTTGGACCCGAACTAATCCAAGAAACCGTGGATAAAGTTGCTATGATCAAAGAGCGACTAAAAGCTGCACAAGATCGACAGAAAAGCTGGGCTGACCTGAAAAGAAGACCCGTGGAATTTGTAGTGGGCGAAAAGGCATATGTGAAAGTGTCACCCATGAAGGGTGTAATCCTATTCAATAAGGCTGGGAAACTGAATCCCAGATATGTTGGACCTTTTGACATTCTAGAGAAAGTGGGAACACTTGCTTATAGATTAGCACTTCCACCCGATATGTCAAGGATCCATAATGTTTTCCACGTGTCACAGTTAAGAAGATATATTTTCGATCCAAAACATATTCTTGAAGCTGGACCACTGTTAGTTGAGGGAAATTTAAATGAAGAACAGAAGTATGAAGAAATTCCAATTCGAATTGTGGATAACAAAGACCAAGTACTAAGGCGACGAACTATTCCATATGTCAAAGTACAATGGTCCAATCACACTGAAAAAGAAGCTACTTGGGAGTTGAAAAAAAATATGCGAGAACAATACCCATATCTCTTTGAGGATCATGTATAACCAAGTTTCGAGGACGAAACTTTTCATAAGGAGGGAGGGATGTGAGAACCCGAATTTCCAGCACTACCTAGCATTTTTGCAGCAGCTAGCAAAAGTTCAGCAGCAATGCAAAATTCCAGCAGAAGCTAATATTTCAGAAGCTGGTATTTTTCCAGCAGATTAGAATCCAGCAGCAGACAACATATAAAATCCAGCATCAGAAGAGCGAGATTCCAGCAGACAGTTACTAATTCAGCTCATAACTTGTAATTGAAGCATTTAACATGGAATAAAGGCTGTTGATGGCAGATTATGGCCATTAATTGGGAGGCTAACAGTCAGAATTTTGCCTATAAATATCACCCTCAAACCTCTGAATTGGGTTACACAAATCTTGATATTATCACTTGAATTTTCGATCTAAGAGAGTGCTTATTTTCGAGCAGTAGAAAACAGTAGCAAGAACAAGCAGATTCCAGACTTCTACCGAAACCTTATAGCAAATTACGTAAGTGGGCTTATGTATAAATATCTTGAAATCAGTTTGATAATTCATGTTTTATATATTTCCGATCTCTGATTTTGAAGAACTGAAACATAGTGAACTAATGGTAGGAATATATATTTTGAACATTTCTGAATTTTGATTTCTGATTCTGGCATCACCCCTTATAGGAGAGAACATATAGGGGACTGATATCAGTTTAGCCATGAAATTCACAAACGTGCTCAGTGCTTACTTACTTGCTAATTTCTGATTTCTGTTCTGAATATTGATTCATGTTCTGAAAAGAAGAGTTTCTGCATATTATTTGTATTACTGTTTCTGTTGAAAATGATTTTGAAAACTGGGAGTTATTCCCACCCCCGCTTATTGAGTGACAACCATATTACTCACCCACCAAACTCATCTCAGATAAGAACGAGGAAGAATTGTTAAAAGAAGAAGAGTAAAATCAATTCTGGGGCTGGTGAAGAAGACTGTTGTTCTCAGTTATCATTTTTGTTATTTCTGCTGCATTTGTTAAGACACTGTTATGTCTGGTTTTACATTTTCGCTGTAAAACATTAGTTATTTGAGTTGTAACAGATAATGAATTATTCATTATTATGAATAAAAGACTGGTTTATGAATTTTGTACTTTTGAGGCTTGTTGTTTTAGAATGTAAATTTGAGAGCAACGCCGGTGTCAACCAACCCCCGTCCCGGGGCGTGACAGGTCCACTAGTTGTGATTATCATTGAGACTTCATAACGATTATTTAGTTGATAGATAATCGAATATGTGGATATATTGGATATGGGTGTTTTGGAATGAAATTCTGGAAAATAGTTCAACTTTGTATTAATTCTGGGAAATTTAGTTCAAAGTTTGTGAAATAATTGGTTGAGTTGGATATTTAATAAAATAATTCTACGTTAAGAAGTGTGAAAATTTTAGTTTGATTATTTGAGTTATTGTGGATTGATTTATGAATTATTCAGCTTAATTATTTTATCATTGTTAGGCTGAAGAGATTAAAATTGTTTGTTGTACTGTTGTTTACGAATATTTATGTCATTTATGTGATTTTTATGAATTATATGAGTTTAAATGACATTTAATGTCTTTTTGTTTATATGTTAAATTGTTTCACACATTATTTGGCATTTAGAAATATGACACGCAATGATAGGATGTCCTATTTCATAACCTGATTCCACAACTCAGGTTATGAAAATCACAACAATATGAAAGTATATTTTGCTCAAAAAGACGGGGTAATATTTTTGTTTTGTTTTTTTTAGATGTTACTTTCACACAAATGATTTGATAAAGAGATTCTGAGCATTCTATGATGATTCTCCTACCTCAACATTTTTTGTGTGGCAGTATTCTGGCCTTTCGCTCCTTGGCCAAATTTTTTCTAATATTCTATTGCTTTTTCCAATCCTCTCATTGTAATTGACATGATCTTGCTCAATTTTTTTGTCACGCGACTCATAGATTCTTCTATACATCTCATTAAACTTGAAATAATCAAATCCAATTTCTATATTCCTTTTGCTCCACGCCTGAAGTAACACGAGGAACTAAGGAACCCTCATAAATTTTTTTGGGAGGTTCTTTTTGATATTTCACCATATTAGGAAAGAATCCTCCCAGTGATCTTTTTTGTTTTGCATATCCTTGTTCTAGCCCTTCATATAAAACTCGCGTTACTTCTGTTGGGAATTAAACTATCAAAGATCAAACTAATTTGAGAGAAAAATCAATCTATTCAATTCATAAATTTAATTTACAGAAAGAAATAAAAACTCTCAGATCTCACAGCACTCTCAAGCCTCTCCTCTACTTGGGATTATGATTCCTCAACTGGGAATGAGATCATTTAAACAACGAGCTGAAGCCTCTATTTATAGAGGATATTCTGCACATGTTAATTGGTGTGAATGGACGATGACAGCCATTGGAGAATCAACAATAGCTGCACCTACCGTGGACTTTCTAGATGGTGGCTGGAGATTGATTTCCAATTTGAGTTCTTCAATTCTCCCCCTCCAGCCATATCCAAAACAAGCATTCCAGCTATGTCTCTGCATAGCTCTAACTTTTCTCGCGTTACCACTTTTGTCAACATATCTGCTGGATTCTCCTTCGTATGAATCTTAACTAGTCTCAACAGTTGTCGATCCATAACTTCACGTATCCAATGATATTGAATATCAATATGCTTTGTACGGGAATGGTACATGGAGTTCTTGCTTAAGTCGAGAGCACTTTGACTGTCACAATGTACCTTATACTCTTTCTGCTTGATTCCAAGTTCTTGAAGATATCGCTTTAGCCACAACATTTCTTTCCCAGCTTCAGCAACAACAATATACTCTGCTTCTGTTGTGCATAAAGCAACACACTTCTGCAGTCGTGACTGCCATGAGACAGCTCCCCCCGCGAAAGTGTAGATATATCCTGAAGTAGATTTGCTACTATCAATATCTCCGGCCATATCTGCATCCGTATAGCCCTTCAATATTGGATCAGCTCCCCCGTAACAAAGACATAATTTAGTAGTACCCTTTAGATACCTGAGAATCCACTTTACTGCCTCTCAATGCTGCTTCCCAGGGTTGGAGAGAAAACGACTCACCTTTCCCACTGCATGAGTAATATCTGGCCTTGTGCATACCATTGCATACATCAAACTTCCAACGGCTAAAGAATATGGTATTGATGACATTTCCCCGATCTCTTTCTTGGATAAAGGACATGCACTCTTGCTCATCTTGAAATGATTGGCAAGTGGAATGCTGACTGGTTTGGCGTTGTTCATGTTGAACCTCTCGAGCACACGTTCAATGTACTTCTCCTGAGATAACCATAACCGTTGGTTGTTTCTGTCTCGAACAATCTGCATTCCCAAAATCTGTTGAGCTGGTCCTAAGTCCTTCATTTCAAAAAACTTAGAGAGTTCATTCTTCAACTGACTAATCTTCGTTGCATCCTTTCCCACGATCATAATATCGTCTACATAAAGTAGAAGAGCAACGAAACTCCCGTCTGAAAATTTCTGAATGTCAACGCACTCATCTGCAGCAGTTTTCTTATAGTCTTGACTTGCCATGCATGAGTCAAACTTCTTGTACCACTGCCTTGGTGCCTGCTTTAGACCGTACAAGCTTTTCTTAAGCTTGCAAACGAGGTTATCACCTGAAACCTCAAAACCTTCTGGCTGCTCCATATAGATTTCTTCTTTTAAATCTCCGTGAAGAAAAGCTGTCTTCACGTCCATCTGTTCAAGCTCCAAGTTCATACTTGCTACCAAGCCAAGTATAACTCGGATTGACGTCATCTTGACTACTGGTGAAAATATCTCATCAAAGTCAATTCCTTTCTTCTGTTGGAATCCTTTGACTACCAATCGTGCTTTGTATTTCACCACTTGTCCGCTGCCATCTTTCTTCATCTTGAACACCCATTTGTTTCTTAGTGCCTTCTTCCCTTTTGGAAGTTCTATGATCTCATAAGTGTGATTCTTCTGCAGAGATTCCATCTCATCTTGCATTGCTGACAACCATGTTTCTTTGTCCTTATGAGATAGTGCTTCTTGGAAACTCTCTGGTTCTCCATCTTCAGTAAGCAGAAGGTACTCGAATTCCGTATATCTTCTAGATGGAATCCGTCCTCGTTCAGACCTACGAACTTCTGGAATAGTCTGAGAAGATTCACCATCATCTGGGCCTTGTGATGATCCTGGAACATCTGGTGGAGTGGGTTGTGGCTCCCCCTGCTCAACACCCCTTTCTTCCTCAGCTTCTGCTTCTGGCATGTATTCTGTCACTATATCGAACGAGTTTAGTGCTGCATCTGAATTTAGAGCACCAACATTTGACTTCTGAGACATTGTAGGTTTTTCAATGTCTTCTATTGTCTGGCTTTCATGGAACACAATGTCCCTGCTTCTGATCACCTTCTTCTCCTTTGGATCCCATAGTCTGTATCCAAATTCTTCATCTCCATAGCCAATGAAAATGCATGGAGTGGTCCTTGCATCAAGCTTTTGTCTGAGCTCCTTGGCTACATGTGCGTACGCCAAACATCCAAATACTCTTAAGTGTGAGTATGATGGATCCTTTCCAGACCACAGTTTCTCCGGAACTTCAAAATTCAGTGGTACTGATGGTGATCTGTTGATCAGGTAACAGGCGGTTCTGACTGCTTCTCCCCAGAATGACTTTGGCAGTTTAGCCATACTGAGCATACTCCGAACACGTTCCATGATTGTCCGGTTCATTCTTTCGGCTACACCGTTGTGTTGAGGGGTGCGAGGGACCGTCTTCTCATGTCGAATGCCGTATGTTTTGCAATACGCATCGAACACCTTGGAAGTGTATTCGCCTCCATTATCTGACCGGAGATACTTCAATTTCTTCCCAGTCTCACGTTCTACCATGACATGAAACATTTTGAAGTATTCGAATACCTGGTTCTTCGTTTTCAGGAAATAGCCCCACAACTTTCGAGAAGCATCATCAACAAAAGTCAGAAAATATTTATTTCCGCCTAGTGATTCATCCTCCAGGGGACCGCAAACGTCAGAGTGTACCAGACTGAGCAACTCTGATCTTCTCGTTGAATAGGAACTGAATGAGACTCTGTGCTGCTTACCAAATAGACAATGAATGCAAGGATCTGGCGCAGCATCTTTGTCAACGATGATAAGCTCTTTCTTTATGAGGGTAGACAACCCTTTCTCACTCATATGGCCGAGTCTCTGGTGCTACAAATTTTGAGAACCCTCCTTCTCAGCTACGTTGAGGGTGTCTGTACATATCTTCATGTGAGTCTTGTACAGTGTGCCACAAATGTGTCCTCGAGCGACTATCAAAGCACCCTTTGACATCTTCCATGTGCCATTGCTGAAATGATTATCATAGCCCTGGTTGTCAAGGGCTATTCCAGAAAAAAGATTGAGCCGAAGATCTGGCACATGTCTGACATCCTTCAAAGTGATTGTACTTCCAACACTTGTCTTTATTTGGATATCTCCAATTCCTACAATCCCAGAGAAACTGGAATTTCCCATCTTCACTGCTCCAAAGTCACCAGCTTTGTATGTCATGAAGTATTCCTTGTGCGAAGTCACGTGGTAGGAAGCTGCAGTATCTACCACCCATTCTGTGTCTTCTTTTGAAACGTGAGGGCATGTCTCATTATGGGTCGAACAGAACGCTACATCTCCAGGAATGATGACTAGCGTTTCTCCACCCTTGTTCTTCGACTGGGAACTGCTCTGGCCTTGCTCCTCTAGCCATTTGTAGCAATTCTTCTTCATATGACCCTCTATTCCACAGTGATGACATTTATACGAAGGTTTTCTGCCATCGGTGGATCTGCCTCTGCTTTTGCTTCTGCCTCTCCATTTGCATTTACCCCTTTGTTGTTTCTCTTGTTGTCTTCCTCGGGGCTCTGTGACAAGGGCATGAGTCTGGTCTGTGCTCATATCATTTCTCCTTGCCTCCTCGTTGAACAGGGCATCCTTAACCATGGACATGGTAAGTTTGCCATCTGGAGCCGAGTTGCTGAGAGAAACTACAAGTGTTTCCCAGCTATCAGGAAGCGAACTGAGAAGTAGGAGTGCCTGCATCTCATCTCCAAGCGGCATCTCTACAGACGATAATTGATTTACCAGACTCTGGTACTCACTGGTATGCTCGGCAACAGAAGTTCCACTTTTGAACTTCATATTGACTAACCGCCTCATCAACAGGGCTTTATTCCGAGCGGTCTTGGCCTGGTACATGTCCTCCAGCTTCTTCCAGAGAGCATATGCGTCTGTCTCCTGTGCAACATGGTGGAAGACACTATGATCAATCCATTGTCAGATTTGACCAATAGATTTCCAGTTTAATTTCCTCCACTCTGACGCTTTGGTTGGATCAGGATTTTCACCTTTCAATTCTACGGGATCGAACAAATCTTTACAGCTGAGGAGATCTTCCATCCGAGGTTTCCACAGCGTGTAGTTGGTTGCCGTGAGCATAATCATAGCTCCAGAATATGATGTTGACTCTTCTGTGGTCATCTTCAATATTTATTTATCAAAATAGGAGCTGAATCTCGTAAAACGGAGTACACCGTTGTGTCCGGAACGGCCGAAAATGGTGGAATCGGCACTTCGGGGTCAGAAATTCTATTGCTGAAAATTTTGGGATCACTATATAACTTTCTGATAGTTCAGGGGTCTCTAAGTCATTACCAAAAGTTCAGGGGCCATTCTGTACTTTAGGAAAGATAAAGGACCATTTTGAAACGAGCAGAAAATATAAGGACCAAAATGCAATTTTCAGAAAATTGAATAGTGCTGATGACGTGGCACTGACTGGACGCTTACGTGGCAATGACGTGGCGGGCACTGTTCATCATCTTCTTCGTAAAGAACTTTTGAAAAATCACAGAAAATTCATTTGATGTCCAATTTTCGATCTGAAAATACCGGTAGACTCGTGGGAACGAGAGCTACGTCGTGGTATAATCAAAACAAGATTTCAGACACTTTCACGAAATCGAATTTTTCACAAAGAGCTCTCCTTTGATGGCTAATACCTCTAACCAGGCTCTAGATACCACTTGTTGGGAATTAGACTATCAAAGATCAAACTAATTTGAGAGAAAAATCAATCTTTTCAATTCATAGATTTAATTTATAGAAAGAAATAAAAACTCTCAGATCTCACAGCACTCTCAAGGCTCTCCTCTACTTGGGATTAGGATTCCTCAACTGGGAATGTGATAATTTAAACAACGAGCTGAAGCCTCTATTTATAGAAGATATTCTGCACATGTTAATTGGTGTGAATGGGCGATGACAGCCATTGGAGAATCAACAATAGCTGCACCTACCGTGAATCTTCTAGATGGTGGCTGGAGATTTCCAATTTGAGTTCTTCAACTTCTTATAAAATATAATTGTATGGATATGAAAAATCAAAAATCATGTAATCCTCAATGTCAAACAATGCATTCCATTTTTGTGAATGCAGTTCTTCTACTATAGCTCTCGCTTACATGTTACATCATTTTCACTGTAAAAAAAAAAGGCACGAGGAATCTGCATTTAATATGCAAAAACATCACCAAATAAACATGAAGAATTGAGATTAGAATATTTTTCATGTTCCCGATGATTTATTTGTTCATTTCGTTGATGCAATGAACTTCCTCAATATTATCATCATCGCATTCTTTCAACTTGTTTCGACAGAAGTTGTTTGAGAAATCCACTATCTTATTTTATGAAAGATCATTATATGAATATGAAAAATCACAAATCATATATCCTTCATTCCAAGTATCCACTGAGCACATTTCCTTCCAGTGATTCTTAAACCTACTGAACTTTGTAGTATTCTTTTGTCATTCTCAGTGTTTCCTTGCTTCTTTGACATCGTGGTCCCTCTTAGCTTGCCAAATTGTTTATCACGAAAATTTACGGACGTCAGACACAAAATTGTGCCAGATATGTGAAATCCAACTTCTAAATCAAACGGTGTGAGCATCAAATTAGTCGTTAATTCTAATTCTCTCGGTAAACGTAAAAACGGGAAACTAATTTAGGAAAAAAAATTGAAAGGAATATCTTTAAACATCAACAAAACAAATTATGCTATTATGAATCGACATTTTTACAGCTAGAAATTAAAAATAAAAGTTGGAAGAATATACTTAAAACTACTGACATTAAGCTAATGATTGAGTTAATTTAAATGAAATAGTATTAATGAAGATTTACATAGTAATTTGCTTGAGTTGTTGATTGACGACTTGTATGTATATGTTAGTTTTGTTCCCTTATTCACAGCCGTTTGTCCATCTCCCACGTTTATCAATAAAAGGTAGTGGGCCAACTTCCTCCATCGCGCGACCTTCTCAAACCAACAGAATTCTTCACAGGCTTTGGCAACTAATGGGCTTTTATACAGTGCAGAATTCTTCTCAAACCAACCGAATCTTTCGTGGGTTTTGGCAACTAATGGGCTTTTATACCATTTAGGTGCAATTCTACACAGGCTTTGACAAGTAACGAGCTTTTTATACAGTGCAGGATTCTTCTAAAACCAACCTAATCTTTCGTGGGTTTTGGCAACTAAAGGACTTTTAATCATTTATTCATTTAGGTGCAACAAACGGCGTTATAGTATAGTACTTTGATATTTTTCCCGGTTCATAGGTATTTAATATTTGATAGTGGTGACAGGTGAGGCGACTTGTTTGTAAATTTATATATGAACTTTTATTCATTTTAAATAGTAATTTCATTCTCATACTATGTCAACCCAAAACATACAACCAAAACTTTTATTTTATATGCTTGTCAAATACCATACAATTTATTCACACTACATAACTATTTATATGTAACAACCGACCCTCCTATACTAATCATCTAATTATCTCATGCAACGTACCAAACGATAATCTCATACAACGTACCAGACAGTAACCATAATTTAGAGAGTCATACAGATGTTCTCCACCGATAGTTAATCTAACATACATGTATACTTTTCGATTGTCCCATAGATAAAAGCGTTCATAATCACTTGATCAGGACCGACAATAACATAATAATAACATTAGTAACTAATAGCAGCAGATGGAAGGCCCGACCCAAGGTACTTTAACTTTACAATCTTTAATCTGCGGGAGATAAGTTTGCTTGATATTAGAAAATGTACATGTCCAAAAACAAGTAGATTGATTCAGTAAAACTATAAACAGCTATAACCCACAAATTTTTTTACAGCTCCCCCAATGTCACATCCTTCCTTGCACACTACAAAATCCGCTCCAGCTGGGAGACAAACATAATGTTAGCATTTGGCATCCCTAAAATCACCCAAATAAATTTATTGAGATCAAGAACGCTTTTCAGTCACTGCTGGCTGATCCGAGGCAGAATGATCCAGATTATTGTTCTGTATCAATGACTGGTAGAACTTGGTAAGTTAGGGGCTATCAAATCTGAAATCATGTTATCCATTGCAGGAGGGTCGGTATCCATTCTATCTGAGGTGAGATTCATCTGTTTGAGGTTTAGTTCGGCTGAGTGATATTCAGATAGTAGATCCATGAACTCGTTGAGTAACCGTTGAACATTTCTGTTCGATGCCATAGCTGGAAGAATATCTTCCTGAAGGAGGCTGTGCTTGTTCATTCCCTGTCACAAGGCAAAGATTTCAATCGGGACAACGAAAACAGACAAGCCATAGCCGCTGAGACTCTGAGAGGAAATCAATTCCTTTCTCCACGTGGACAATTGCTTTTCACCACTTTTAAATATTTAAAATGAAAACAGAAAACGCTTATACTAAGAAGTGTATAAACACATAAAAGGAGAGCATACAAGGTTGACGATAAAACAGTTTTCACATGAACCCAAATGAATTTATTATCTCGATCTAATTCTGTTCAGTCTAACAAATTAGAGATGGAGCCTGAAATTGGCGAGAAAATTAGGAGATTATTAAATCAACTTTAACCTACCCAAGAAAGCCATATCCTCCCTGCTCATTATGTGCAACCAGAATCATTCATCTTCTTTGGCATTTCTATTAAAGGTAGTCTAATCGTACAATAAAAAGAAACCGTGAAATGGCAGCTCTGGGGATTTCAAGGTTAGAATAGTAAAAAACGAAAAAAATATTCGAGTATAAATCTTCTACCAAGACCCTAAGATTAGGGTCTAGGGACAAGTTTAATAATCCCATTTAAAAAACACAGAAAGAGAAATAAATGAATTTCACTTCTGGTGACAACTACAAAAAAAAAAATAATCAAAAAACAAGATGAGGCCTTACAAGCACGCAAGGGTCCCACTCTGGCGTTTTAGAGTCAGGTGATCCAGATTCAACCATTCCAATGGGAGGTCCAAGAAAGCTCTCACAAACTTCTCGTAAACGGCACTCATCTGCCTCTCTGCATTTTCAAAGAATATACAAAGTGATGACACTTGAAAACAAAAAATCTACTCAACTGACTATCAAGCACAGCCGTTCTTCTCTATAGAAATATAGTCAACTACTCCACGTGTATTATTTGCATAACTCTTAAAAAAATTTCCATATTTTTGGATTAAAATTGAGAGTAAGAAATAACACCTCAATTTAGAGCAAAATACTTTCAATAATTGGAGATCTCTCAAAATGTTTACTACCATCACAAGTCTACATGGTCCAAGCGGTGTTGTTAAAAACATGCCTTGGAAGGTGCAAGGCTCATCAGGCTCCAGCCAGTGCGGCTGGAGACGCTCAAGGCATACTAATCTTGAACAGGCAACTACATTGTTAGGATAGGCGCATGCCTTCAGGTCAGGCGCAAGGCATGCCTGAACAATTAGTGATGTTCTATAGTAGCCCTCAAGTCCAAAACCTCTCGGTGTCTTGATGAGCCTTGAGATCTTAATAATTATTTACGGGTCCAAGTCAATTAATCGAACACTACTGAGTTCCATGTGTATAAATCCTTCCTATTATGAAGAATAGCTGGATCTTTGACACAACATAAAAAGTAAGTAATGCAGCAAACCTTGTCAAAAATCGAACGTAAGACACAAGACATTGGCGATATTCATTTGGGGATCTCAAACTCAGCGCAGATGCCACCTGAGCTTCCAAATGGGCTCGTGTTTGCACCTTGTCATCAGTCCCTCTGCACAATGTAAACACCCTGAGGTAAATTTCTTCTAAAAAACCTTGGAAGATGATAGGAAGTATCCACTTAAAAAGCAACTAAAGTGGACTAGTACAGATGAGCAAAACCGCTAATATTCAAGGCCAAAAACCATTACTATAAATGTAAAAGTTAGAATGTTATTATATTCCAAGTAGAATATTAGGTAGCTTCATATCATCTTATAACATAAGTTCATCAAAGAAAGAATGGAATGAAAGGTCTCAGCAACTGAAATTCATGCAGAACTATTATATGAAGGCTCCAAAACGTAATTTAATGCTCCCGGTGAAGGCAATATCATGGGATTCAATTTTATCATAATGTTTAAAATATCAGCAAAAGATCATTAAAAGATTGAAGTTCTGTAAAACATGCATACAGACCTAGTCCACACTGGTTTCCGGGCCTGAAATTTCCTGACATCAACCTGCAATGCTGCCAACTCACCACCGTGGGATGAGCCAAAACTCCAAGAGCTAGCAAAGTTTGATGCAGAGAAACAATCATCTGCGACCCTCAACCAACACATAAGGCTCACATCAAAGAGGTAAGCATGGCGTGTAGCCAAAACAACAAGGGGTGAACCAGCTTTTGAAAACTTTGCAGAAATAACTTTGATTGTGCCTGGAGGAAGTTCAAGAAAGCAAGTATTTGAATCAATGAAAAGTCACATTCTTCATCATTTACGAAGCCACTATACTGCTTCATAATCAATTGCCTTTCTATTTACCGTTATCTTTAGCTTTGGGCGTCAGGTTTGTAGTAATCAGTGAAACCAAGGAGTCATGGAGTATGCATTTCCTGTTTTGAAGATCCCAAACATACAAGGACCCCTTCCTCGTGACAAGCAACAGCTTCCAAAATTCATCACAATCGATAAATACGGCCGCAGATCCCATCATCATGATTGGCATAGCACGTCTCCCACGATTTGTATAAACCTTCTCAGGGACTAATGTAATTAGTATTTGAAATCAACAAACTAAATTTGATCACAAACAAACAAAACTTGAAGTTTGTGGCACTAACTCAGCTGGTTCCATGGCTCACAGTCATTAAAATACAGAACTTTGCAATGCTTATCCCACTCTCTGATTATTGCCAGCAAAGCAAATGTTTTGTAGTTGATTAAGAAGATCAACCTTGTGCATCGGGGAAGGGAAAAATCAAATGAATTTCAAGGAGATTTCTAGCATGCCCAAAAATATAAAGGCATATTTGAATTGATAATTTGAAATTAAAAGACTACAAATTCATTATTCAAATCCATGGCAATCGTTTGTGATAAGTTACTTGAATTTTAAATTATTTCCCCATTATTTAAACTTGTATTTCTATTATGTAAGCCATAAGGGAGCATGTGGATCCAAATATTAAAATCAAAGAATTTTAGATCCATCACATTTGCTTTGATACTTTTGAATTCAATGAATTTGAAATTCTCCAATTTTCATTTTCAACTTGTTTATTAATTGATATATAGATTTCAACTTTCAAATTACCACAAAGTGATGCCATATAAAATCCGTTCCCTCGAATCCTTTTCTCAAATCCAAATAAGTCCATCCAAATGCAATATGAATGAATTTCAAATACTTCCAAATCAAGCCTTTTTGAAATTCACACGTCAAATCTATTCACTAAACACCAAATCTATCAAACGAAACACATACTACAAAAAATTCAATCACGAGTCTGTAACAGGCACAAAAGCCTGAATCAAGGAAAATGACGATCCAAACCAGCAGCTCAATATTGGGGCCCAACAAGGAAGCGAGCTAGTATATTGTCGATTCACACATGGAAAATTTAAATCAAGGAAGGTGGATATGAACCAGCTCCAGTCAAGGGATAAGGATAGCAAAGAATGAGGATATCAGCCAGCTTCAGTCAAGGAATGAAAATATCAAACAGCTTTAAGACTATAGGATTCTAGTTTTCTAATTTATTATACTTTCTTATTTTTCTTGCATAATTAGTAGTTGATTTCTTTATTGAAGTAGTATCCTATTTGTATCTAACAGACAAAATAAGTGGAATAAATATCATATCTAATATTCCAATGGGCAGTAAGATCGTGAGGGTTTTTTGAGAAAACAAGCCTATAAACTTATTTCTTCCAACATAGGTAGAAAAGTCCGAAAAACCCACAAACAAATCAGCGATCTAAACGACCAATCGCTCAATTGCCCTATAACCAGATTCTTTAGACCTTTACCAAGGACCATAAGTTCCACCACAGAGTCTGACAAAATCACTTGCATATCGGTACTGACATGAGATGATACAGGTATGCTATCAGGCGGAGGGTGACTGATAAATAATAAACGATAGAAAAAGGTCCCATTTGTTTGCGTTGATAAGAGCTTGCAAGTAGGGTAGGCTTAACTGATTGCATTTCTCCTTTGCATGAAAATGGGAACCCTTAGACAGAGAATATTCATACTAGTAACTGCATGTCAGAAATTGAATAAACCCAAAATCATGTCAATCCATCAAATCACTCAGCTAGGTAACATTCCACAAAATTCAATTTATCATTTTATCAGGGAAGGGTTGCCAGAAATTCAATTTCAGCAGTGCAAGACGCTTTTGACTACGTTCTTTCAAGCATTAAAAGTGTGGCAGCAAGCATACTAACCTGTAGACATCCATCTTCACACCCAACAGCCCAAAAATTAGAATTTCCAGCCAAAACAGTGACTTTTCCACAGATCCTGTCTGACCACATGATTTGCGACCCTCTTGTGCATGAAAGTTCTGTTTCATTTATCATAAAAGAGTTTCCCACCCCTACAATGTCATTTACTGCATGCTCCCTTGGATGAGCTTCCAAACAAACAGGTAATATAGCATCATCACCTTCTTTCTTGTCATATACTTTTATTGAGAGAATATCACCAGAAGCTAGAGGACCACTGTGCTCGACATGTTTACTTTTTTCTTTATTCCCAGAAGCTGGAACCTTCTCGACGACCAAGTTCTCACTAATAGTTACTCTAGATGTGACACCAAAACACTCTTTCAGATCAGCATTACCACCTACTCCTTTCTGGATGGGCACTTCTACAGAATTCACATCAGTACGTATTAGCCCATTATCATGCTTATGGTGTTTCAAGGATTTCACCGGGTATTCAAGAGCTTCAGACTGAGCACCAATTGAGGGTCTTTCCTGATGGGCTGTCACTCCAACTGCTTCTGGTATTATCCTCTTTCGACCATCAGGACATCTGTATTCTTTTTGTTTGATTGGACTTGACCTCCGAGTGGGGGTTGCTTTATTTGGCCTGTCACTGATAGGATCCTCAATTTTCTTTGCATCAGTGAGATGTGCCTTGTTGGTTTTTGTTGTAGCCACCAAGTTGCCAGCAGGTTTTACAGATGTTTGATTATCTGAGACAACCACATTCTTCTTCTTACCAGTAGTCTTCTTTGTAGTAGCTACTTCAAGCAACAACTGTGCAGGAGTTTCAGCTAAATTCCCTTGTCGTCCGATGACATCACCGTAGCGGTTTGTCTTCAAATCATCTAATTCAGCATCAGTTAGCTTATGCCCTATTTCATTTACATCAAAATGGAATGTAGCCACAGTCCCATCCAACGAACAAGCAAAAAGTGAGAATCCATCAGGGCTCCTGCAATCGCAGACAAATTTAAGACAAAGAAATAAAGGTATATCTGAGTTTGGATAAGCTAATTGCAGATATCAGAGAGGTAAAGTTACCAGGTTAGATCCACAACACTTTGAGCAAAAAAATGCTTAGCTACAAAGAGAGGGCGAGGACTTGCGGTAGTCCACAGAGTTATAGTGCGGTCCTGGCTTCCAATTGCAATAACATTATATGGCTGTGAATCTTTTCCTTCAGTCTTCAAAGAACCATTGGCCCACCCAAGAGATGAAGTTTTGAAGTCATGAGAATTGGATATATTCCTTCTAAACATTGAATGGTTAAACTTAACAACAATGATTGGGGAGTTATGACCTAAAAAGTCAAAAGTGGCAGACCATTCCCCTCTCTCGAGAACAGGAGCAGAATGCCTTGGCTTTTGAAAGCCGTGAGTTGTAGTTATAAAATGGCCACAAGGAGACCAGGAAAGCCGCCTGAAGAAGGTGGATCCAAGCTGAAATTTTTAAAAATCGCATTGTGCAACATGCAACATGTATCAATAAATAAGGAAAATCAAATCCTTAAAAACTCGTAGACAGGTTAAGGCAAGTAGAAAAAGTTAAAAATAAAAAAGTATTCATTCAATGTCATAGCCAACATACAGATTTAGCCCAGTGACCGTCAGTTCTATGAGCAAGACTCCAGTCACTTGTTCGCCAAATTATGACAGTCTTGTCATCCGATTGACTAGCTATGAATGAACCAATTGGATCCCAAGCAACTCCCTTTACCAGACTAGAGTGCCCCCTGAGAATAGCAGTGCAAATGCCATTGCTCATATCCCAAATATGAACTGTATTATCCAAACTTCCACTAGCCAATTTAGAGTCATCAGGAGACCAGTTGAGATCCACCTACTTAATCGAACAGAACAAAAACACCTTCTCGATTAGAGGGCAAATGACACAATCAAAAGAAATGATCAAAGTAAATCAAACAAAAATTAAACTACGCGAAAGATCGGATTGAAACAATCTGTGTTTTTAACGTCATATATTGTAACATAGATTTAACTAGCGTGCCCCATTTAAAGACTTTAACGGATTAACAGAAAGGAAGGAAATTAAGTATTTACAAAAATCTGTATTACCACATCTGCAGTGTGCCCCCTCAAAGTCATGGCAACTTTCCAATTCTCAATATCTGGTGGTTCTCCACTACCAAATTCCATAGTCCCTGAACCTGGCTTCCTCTCGTGAATAAGAATTACTTGATCATCAGACCCAGAAGCAAGATAGCGACCATGCTTAGCCCACCTCACACAGTTAACTGACCCAAAATGATCACGCATTGTTGCTAGAAGTTTTAGTGCAGAACCGTCAGCCTGCAATTCTCTGCCCACTGATTTCATGTTCCAAATGCGAACCTGAAATATGACAGGGACTCCATTATTTTATAGCAAGATAGAGAAATGAGACTGACAACATGCAATTATTTATATCACCGTGTCGCACATCATTAAAACAAAAAACAGAATATAAATGCACATGATAAAAAATAAACTAGTAACATTACTGTATCATTGATACTAAAAAAAGGAAATGATGGCGGTATCTTCAATTTCTTCATCAGTCACAATATTAGTGATGCATTTAACATAAAATGCCACTTAAATCAAGACTAACATTATACGAGGATTTGAAAGTAAACATCCAATGATTCAGATACTTAGAAGGTTATGGCTTTCCTAACTAAGCATTGATTCCGAAGAAATTCCAATAGGTCATTGAAAGTCACCATTTGATAACTCAATGTCAAAGAATAAGATTTATGGTTGGAATTTTATATGCACACATCTTATCCTGAAAACTATAATCGCACAATCAGTACAAATGGTGATAAAACTAAAGCATAAAATAAATCAACGATATATCAAAATAAAACTAAAACCAAAAAGGTATTTATTTAAAGGATTCCGGTTTCAATTAGAGGAATATATATAGATGCAGCCTAGAGAGATCTATTTTTTAAAAAAATCAAGGATGCCAAAACAGCGTCGGCCAACTTATTAACACAATCTCGGATAAAATATTTATCGTTCCACGTGTCCCTAGAGGAAGAGCTTCTCGATGATTGGAGACCGTTATGTATTTGGCCATCAGTGACTGCTCGCATACAGAGTGAATGTTCCAATCTTGTTATCAATCATTAGTTATTTGTGTCTGTCAGCTACACTAGTTGAAATTTCAGATTCATATTAAAAGGTAAAGATTATAATGGAGAATAAGTACTCTCCATTATGACCTCAATTCCTTGATCTCTCTTTCCCATCACTCCAAATTCACATTTTTCAAAACTCTTCAGGCGTCGCTTACCATAACTTTCTGTTTCCTACTTAATTTTCTGGAGCATTATAAAAAGTTCCAATCTTTCACAAAACCTCAACATCAGCAGAAAACATGTTAGAGTTGAAATAAAAACTTGAATTAAGTGAAAGCAAAGATAAAAGGAGAATATACCTTATGATCACCACCACCAGAGGCGAACCTGAGGCCGCCCGGTTGAATGTCAATGGAGAAAATCTGTGTGCCCCCATGCGTTATCCAGCTAGGCTTCTCTGCTATCATCTTCCACTACAGATTTTCACCTCAAGAAACTTCGGAAGGAAGTCTCATTCAACACCCACGAGCAGTCTCTCCAAGTTCATGCCTTCATACCCCAAAAATTCGACAAAAATCCATGAAGAAACAAATGGAAACACTTGAAAAGCCCAAAATTGTGAGAAATCAAAAATAAAAAAATAAACTGATATAATTAAGGAGAAGGGAAGGATGCAGTAGTCTGATTTAAGCAAATGCATCAGTTTTAGCAAATTTAAGAAAGTTTCGAGTGATTTAGGAACTAAATTAATTATTACTTTAAACTAAAAAATTTAATAATAACAACATGACAACATAACGGAATACTGAGAAATTTGCATTTACGCAACTCTGTAAGAAAAACCCTAGTCTGACGCACGGGTATGGAATTTTTTGGTAAAAAACGAGAGAATTTTCAAAGAATTGATTAGCAAATCACCATTTGTCGTGAGCATTTATTTCTTTTTGGTGGAATATTTCTTTGGCTTTTTAAGCAAATACTTTAGATTTTTCTCAGGTTACATCAGAATTTGTTAGTCGAGGAGTACGAGAAATTGATCGCAATTTATGTTATGTCCTTTTATTTTTTTAAATTGAATAAAGGGGCAGCTATGAATCCAGATATCTATACTTTATAACTTTTATGGACACCAAAAAATGACATCCATTTTCTTTAAATGTTTTATACTTAGGAGAAAAATCTTGAAATTTATTTGAATTCAATACTATAAATATATATATATATATATATATGTATGTCAATATCAAAATATTTTCTTACAAGCTACCATCACACAAACTTTTTTCTTGAATCATATCACGTTCTTTTTCCAGTTCAACGCGTATATATTTTTTTATCAATCTCTGTTATTATTAATATATTCGACTTTTATATTCACTAGGTAAAGATATGTGCGTTGCACGTGTGGATAGTAGTAAGGTTGTAAACATATACAGGGGCGGTCCTAAGAAAAAAGAGGTCCTGGGCGAAACTTATAATATGGTCCTCTTGTATTGATTCGAAATTCAAATGTATATTAAAAAAATTGAATAGCAAAATCAAAGTAAACCAAAAATTTGGGGCCCCCGTCATATTTAGGTAAACCAAAAATTTGAGTCTTACTGATTTGAGTATTGAAAATGCTGATGTTATAATTTTTTTATCATATTTAGGTCTTATTATATATATAATATAATTAAAGTAATTATTTGGGTCCCAATACTAATATATATATATATATATTAAAAAAATTTGGGGCCCCCATCAAAATGGGGCCCTGGGCATGGGCCCAGTTTGCCCTTGGAAAGGGCCGGCCCTGAACATATAATACAAACAATAGGCACAACAATAAAGATAATAATATTTTATTGCAAAATAGATTAATTTAAAAGTTTATCAATATTACAAACCTCCTTTCAAAAAAAAAAAAAATCAATATTACAACCCTTCATAGTTTTTCCTTTTTTATCTTTATATCTTGCTTTTCTGGTGTCTCTGGGATTTTAACTTGTTTTCGGCTTTTGCGAGTGAATGTTGATAGCTTCTCTTCATCTCATATGTCACTTGATTGGATTTTCAGCTTCTCTGTGCTCTTGTTGTGTTGACCTTTTTCCTTGTTTTTCTGGTATGCGGTGAACTATTTTTTTCCTTTGAACTTGAAGCTGAAGTACTCTTCCTTTTCTTAACATCTTCGGAGTTGGCTTGTATTTTTTTTATCTATCACCAATCCTTCCACTATGATGGACACTGTGCCATTATTTTGTTTTACATTGTTGTCTAACTTAAACAAGAATTTGTGTTTGACAGTATTTTGCTCCTCAAGTTGTTGGAGATATTGTTTAGGTATTTCATCCTGAATTAAGAAATGTTATTTTTTATCGATGTGAAATTGAAGATGAACTATTGTTATATTACGAAATATGTTACCTTCAATGTCTTGTCAATGAACTCTTGTACTGGGAAGCCTATCAACATAGCAGCAATATCCTCAAACAAAGTAATCATTGCCATCAAATCATTTTCTTGTACAGTTAATGATAAACGATACATGTTTATATTTCATTGTATGTTGTAAATATTTAATTATCTTATTTGTAATTATATGGTGCTGGTGATTATCATCTTACCTTGGAATGATCTTACTGTTGAAGTTGATGCAGTGGATGCAATTGTTTTCTTCAGTTGTTTTTGTGATTGCTTTCAGACAGTTTTGACATGCGTCATATCATGGGGTCGATTTGTTCTCAATCTTTGAAATAATTCCTTCGAGACAATAGTAGTGATTCTGTAGACGACAATAACATTGGGCAAACAATAATTGATATTGGATTGACTACTACAATGTTTTTGTTTGGGAAAGGTGACCAAATGTTCTATTATTTTTATCAAGAGTATATATGGAGTATATATATTAAATACTGCAACCTATTGCTTGTTAAGCATTTATATGCTAATGATGTAGATAAGGATAATATCTAATCGTGCATTTATTTGGTAATGATGTTGATAAGGACAAAATCAAATCATGTATACACTGTTAAAGTATGTATTTCCTTTTGTAACTGTGCAATAGTGACAGTCTTCGAACTTGATACCATTTGCAATAGTGACAGTCTTCGAACTTGATACCATCTTTTCCATATACATCATATCCAAGTTGCTGTTATTTTGATCAGTTTCAAACATGTTCATGTGTACAAAATAATGACATTCTAAATGTGTGAATATTATTTCACGATAATATAAATGAGGTGTGGATTAAAATTTACTATAGATTATACCATGAGTTCAAGTCCTTGGCTTCGGCGCAAATTGGATTCCGCAGCATTCCCGTTGTTGAAAACGATAGCAATTGATTTACTCCTGAATCATTTTGCCAATGATGAGAAATATATGTTATCATAATTTTATTTAATGTATGAGTAGTTAAGTTTTCTGACCTTGGTAGGATTGTGCTTTCATGTTAAAAAACGCGATCACTGGGTGTTCAGTTTCCATAGCCTCCAACAAAAGGCCTTCATTGAATGCTAAATCGTCCCATAAAGTTAATGTAATTGTATCCAACCTACATAGAAATCGACATTGCAAATTAATATTTGATTAAACTATAAGTATTAATTTGGTAAGAACTTACATTGGATTGATCAATATGATTTCCCTTCTATATGCAGTAGGCTTTTTTGATGTTTTGAAACAAACCAAATGCTTAACTCTTTTTACAATTCCTATAACATCTGTGAGGAAATACAAATTTTGATCAGCAAATAATATTTCGATATGAACATAAAAATGTATAAAAAATGATTATTACCATGATATTCATCTTTCCATGAATTATTCTTGATATCTGCAAATTGCTTGAAACTGAAATTGAGTGCATATGATATGTCTGGCTTAACTTCAATTCTTGTAGTTACTTGGAAAATCAATTCAAGTTTTGGGTTGACATTCGGAAAAGATTGATTAATTTGTTTAACAATAGGGTCAAAGATAAGGTAGCTATTATTGTTGCGCATCTGATTTTGGAATTGTTGTATTGTACTTGTGAATAGAAGCTCATGAGTCATATCTCCCTTGAGTTGAATACATAATAGTTATCGTAATGATGTTAAATCAATATATACAATAATATATGAAAGTATGATCTGAATTTGAAGCAAATACTTGATATTATAAAAAAAAATTGTATTCAGTACATCACTAACTTTTTCATCCTTGAAAATTAGTTTTCGAATGGATTTTGAGTTCAACTGCGTCTCCATCAGAATACCTTGGCGAACAACAATTACTCTGATTGCTGCATCCTTTTGCTTCTCTTTCAAAGAATTGATAGATACAACTGTATAGTTATTCACAGGAGTTGATATTTTGAAGTTATTCCTAACAAATATTATTTTGTTTGACTTAGTTAACAACAAATAATTTATATGTAGGTCAGGTTTATCGGGTGTTAGAATTAAATTTATTGTGGAGATGCTAAGGAAAAACCACTAGATGTTGGATTAAGTACAAAACCAGTAGCACCAGTAGATGTTGTAAACCAGAAGTACTTGTATCGCGCTAAAACCTGCTTAAATAATTTCTTAGCTAAAACCAGAACTAGAAGGATACAAAATTCGAAATATACACTAACAGAATCTTGCGTATCTCAAAGTCTCTAAATATTACCGTTGATCTATTAACGTGATACCAGCATTTATCGCTTCATTAAATGTCATTAAATGCTATACAAGAACATTTAAGACGGTATACCATTTTTGGTATGAACTGCGACTGATTACTTTTAATGTATTCTGCAGGGTCCATTTTAAGCAATAAAGCTGAACCACCAAAAAGAAAAGAACCGTTCAGTTTTTGAACGTTGAATAGAGCCTATATATGGAGATGAAGGATTTTGTGAAGAAAAATGAAGTATTGAACAAAAATCTGAATTGAAAAACATCATTCGAGCATTGTTAGAACTTTCAGTTATCTAAAGAGCTCAACACTGAAAAAGGCAGCACACGCTTCATTGCATATTGTTGATCATTGAGATCATATTGTGCTAGCTACTTCAGTTATATCTTCTTAAGCTATTTATTTCATCAATTCATTGATAGAAGAATTTGTAACTGGAAAAGAGTCTTTTCCAGAATTTAAGATCATTCAAGAAGTTGAGTTGTAAAGCTAAGAGTTTCAATAGGCGAAGGGCAAGTCCTATTGAAGTGGGTGTGTACAATTGTTGTGCTGTATTCACCAAAGTCTTTTAGTGATACCTTCTGGAAACAGAAGAAGGGGAGACGTAGAAGATTCATCTTCGAACTTCCAGAAACAAACCTTGTGCTATCTACTGCTTTTCGGCTTTATCATTTTTCACCCACTAACCAACAGATCGTTTTCCGCACATTATCTTGTGATCTGCTGGTCTTTATACTTGAACAAGAATCGTTAAAATCTCTAACAGGATTTTAGCACATCATTCGAAAGAATTTAATAAGTTGGCCATTGAGTTTATTCAACCTCCACCCCTTCTAAACTCAACCTGATCCTCAACCAGTGGTATCAGAGCAGAGTTATTCTTGTTCTGAAAAATATTTAATAGACATGGCTCATTTCAGCAAAGTTCCAATGTTCTCAAAAGAAGATTTCGATGATTGGAAAATCAGAATGCACGCTCATCATGCGGCTCAAGATGATGACATGTGGTATGTCATCACTGATGGTCCATTAAAGATCTTAAAGCCAAATTCAGCTATTGCTATCACCGAAGGTGCACCTCAGATGCTTGAAAAACCAAGATATGAATGGACAAGTGAGGACAAGAAGAAAGCCAATCTTGACAACGTTGCGAAGGACATTTTATACAAGACACTCGACAAAAATACCTTCAGCAAAATCAAGATGTGCCATACTGCCAAGGAAATCTGGGAAAAACTAATTCAGATCTGTGAAGGAAACGAAGAAACAAAGGAAAACAAACTGTCTGTAGCCATGCAGAAGTTTGAGAATATGAAGATGAGGGCTGGGGAAACTATGAATGAATTTGATGAACGATTCAGCAGCCTCGTCAATGAACTCTCAGCTCTTGGGAAAGACTTTGGCAATAGAGAAATTGCATTAAATATAATGAGAGGCCTACCAAGAGAATGGGACGTCAAAACAATGGCAATGAGAAATTCCAAGGATCTCAACAAGTTAGAACTACACGACTTGTTCTCGGATTTAAAGGCATATGAGTTTGAACTTGAAGTTCGAAGTGGAGAAGAGCCCTTAGCAAATCCACCAACCAAAGCTCTAGCAGCTACTGTTAACTCTACTACTACAGTTGCTCCAAGCTCATCTTCTGCTACTGCTTTAGAGAACACTTCTGAGAGAAGTGCTGAACAGATAAGCAATGACGCAATGTCATTATTTGTTAAGAAGTTTTCCAGATTCATGAGAAAGAATCATAACATTTCAAAGTCCCAACCGCAATTTCAAAAAGGAATCATCACCTAGTGATATGGCATGCTTTAACTGTGGAAAAGTTGGACACTTCATTGCTGATTGTCCAAAACCAAAGAAGGATGACCAGAGGAAGAAGGGTGTCAAACGCAATGATAAAAAGACCAGAAGAGACAGGAAGGCAATGGTTGCAGAAGAAAGTAAGTCCAAATAGGCAGACTCAAGTTCTGAATCTTCTGGTTCTGAAAGCCATTCGAGTGAAAGTGATGAAGATGAGATCCAATGTCTGATGGCAAATACTGATTCAACCTCGACATATGGAGAGGTATTTGACTTTGATTCTGATGAATTTACACGCACTGAGTTAGTCAAAGCATTACACGACATGGTAGAAGAGTATTCTAGACTTTCTCAATCATTCGAGGAAGTTAAGATCGAAAATCAGGACTTAAAAGATCAGAACAGTAAGTTAACTTGCTTGCAAGTAGACAGCTGTAATGATTTACAAGTTGAGATGAGTAAATTAAAAACGGAGAATGAAAGAGCAAAAGCAGAATACCAGAAGATGCTTTCTGAAAACCAGAAGTTATCACTACTGGTAAATGTTTGGAACAAGTCCTCTATTTCACTGGAAAAGATGCAAGAATTACAAAAACAATCTGGAGACAGGAGTGGTCTCGGATTTTGTAATAATGAAGGCACTTCTGAAACGAATACTAAGCCAAAACTGGATATGTGCAAAGGGAAGTATATTCACTTTGTGAAATCCAGTGTGGTACAAAAACCAGAAGTACCTACTGCTTCAGTAGAAAGGAATGTAAATCAGATGAACAAAAGGATGCATTATGGTCTGAGTTATGATGAACCTAAGGAAAAAGTTGACCAGAGTTCTAGAATCAGAAGAGGATTCAACTCAGGAAGACAACCTCCTATGAAGGTTAAAATCTACCAGTACTACAATTCTAGACCTGTTCAGAAGAGATACAGGCTAGACAACAGAAACAGAAGGGAAGAACAACATACTAAGATGCACAATGTTAGAAACAACAGACCCTCTGTTGCACACACCTCCATGGATACCCGAAGTATAAAAATTGTACAAATGTGGGTTCCAAAGGGACTAATAAGACTTGGACCCAAATAGATTGGGTACCAGATACTAAAATTTGTGCTTGCAGGAACTGGTGAAGAAAACCAAGATCAGTAGCTCAACATGGTATTTGGACAGTGGATACAGAAAAGTCTACTATCAGAAGTAGTAAGTTGTGCTGGACCAGAGATAACCTTTGGGGATAACTCAAAAGGTAAAACCGTGGGTAAGGGTAAGATTATCCATGGTAACATCACTATTAAGAATGTGCTCTTAGTTGAAAATATTTGTTATAACTTGATCAGTATTAGTCAATTATGTGATAATGGATTTTCAGTAGCATTCCAGAAGCACACTTGCACAGTTAAAAATGCTGATGATTCTACTGTTATAACCGGAGTAAGAAAAGGCAACACCTATAAAATCTCATGGAACATAGATCATATCATTGCTCCTACATGTTTAGTTGCATCTCTAAGTAATAAACACTGGTTGTGGCACAAAAGATTGAATCATCTAAATTTTAAGTCTATCAACAATCTCAAAAAGCAGAACTTAGTCGATGGATTGCCAGACATAAAATTTATTAAGAATCATGTATGTTCTGCATGTCAACTTGGTAAGCAAGTAAGATCTAGCTTCAAAAATAAAGGCAGCAAATCATCCTCAAGATGTTTAGAATTATTACATATGGACTTATTTGGTCCAATCCCTATCATAAGCTTAGGAGGAATGAGATACACCCTTGTTGTTGTTGATGATTTCTCTAGATTTACTTGGGTAATTTTTCTTGCCGGAAAAGATCAAACCAGTAACCTCCTGATCAAACTTCTGAAAAAGATTCAAAATGAAAAATCAGTTTCTGTCATTAGAATTAGAAGTGATCGAGGTACTGAATTTACTAACAAGATTCTTGATATATATCTAGATGAACAGGGCATTCATCATGAATATTCAGCTGCCAGGATGCCTTAACAAAATGGAGTAGCTGAGAGGAGAAATAGAACACTTAAAGAAGCTACTAGAACAATGCTAGCAGATGCAGACATCTCTCAGCGCTTCTAGGCAGAAGCTATTAATACAGCTTGCTACACACAAAACAGAACGATGATCAACAAGAGAAACAATCAGACTCCATAGAAATATGGAAATGAAGTAAACCGAACGTATCTTACTTTCATGTTTTTGGTTGTAGATGCTTTGTGCACAATAATGGCAAAAATCATTTAGCTGCTTTTGATTCAAAATCTGACACTGGTTTATTTCTTAGATATTCAGCAGTTAGTAAGGCTTTTAGAATTTTCAATAATAAAACTCTTAATGTTGAAGAATCTATTCATGTTGTCTTTGATGAAGACAGCAGTGTTCCCGAGATTACTAACATATCTAATTTAAGTAAAAGATTAGTCAGGGTTTATCTGGAATTAGACAGTGAAGATGATGCAGAAGCAAGTGTCAAGGATATTCAAAATCCAGAACCAGACATTCACATTCCAGAACCAGCAGCTGATACTCCAGAACCAGCAGCTGACATTCCAGAACCAGCAGTCGATACTCCAAAACAATCTACTGTCTTATATGAAGACAATCTAAATCCTTTTATTTGGAGAAAATCTCATCCTCCATCTTTGGTAATTGGAAATCCAGCAGCCCCACTAAAGACTAGAAGACAGATGATAAATGAATACATGCATGCTGCTTTTATTTCTCAAGATGAACCAAAGAAGATTGAAGAAGCTCTTCTGGATCCCAGTTGGATAGAAGCTATGCAAGAAGAGCTGAATCAATTTGAGAGGAATAAAGTTTGGTTTCTAGTACCTAGACCTTCTCACCAAGCTGTCATTGGAACTCGGTGGGTATTCAGAAACAAACTAAATGAGGAAGGAACAGTTGTAAGAAACAAAGCAAGACTGGTTGCACAAGGATTCAGACAAGAAGAAGGAATAGACTATGATGAAACTTTTGCACCAGTAGCTAGGCTCGAAACTATTAGAATATTCTTAGCCTTTGCTGCTTTAAAAAATTTCAAAGTATATCAAATGGATGTAAAGAGTGCGTTTCTTAATGGTCTACTACAAGAGGAAGTCTATGTTGAACAGCCTCCAGGTTTTTCTAATCATTTGTTACCAAATCATGTTTTTAAATTATATAAAGCATCGTATGGTCTGAAACAAGCACCTAGGGCTTGGTACGACACACTTTCACAATTTCTCATTAATCATGGTTTCACCGTTGGTACTGTAGATAAGACTTTGTTTACCTTAGCCAAAAACAAACACATATTGTTAGTTCAGATTTATGTTGATGATATCATATTTGGGTCAACTAACCCCAAATTATGTGCAAAGTTTGCTAAGTTAATGCAGGACCAGTTCGAGATGAGCATGATGGGAGAATTAACATTTTTCTTAGGACTTCAAATCAAGCAACTTGATACTGGAATCTTCATAAACCAAACTAAGTATACAAAGGAACTACTGAAAAAGTTTGGGATGGAAACATGTTCTGCTGCTTCCACTCCTATGAGCTCATCTACTAAACTTGATAAAGATGAAGGGGGAATTTCAGTAGATGTAACTCAGTATTGTGGTTTGATTGGTTCATTGTTATACCTTACTTCCAGTAGACCAGATATCATGTTTGCTGTTTGCATTTATGCTAGATTTCAATCAAACCCTAAACAATCACATTACATTGCTGGTAAAAGAATTTTAAAATATCTTAAGGGTACTCAAAATGTAGGCCTCTGGTATCCCAAGGACTCGTCGTTTAATCTTATTGGATACTCATATGCTAATTATGCAGGATGTAAACTGGATAGAAAAAGCACAAGTGGTTTTTGTCAATTTCTTGGTGATAGGTTGATCTCCTGGTTTAGCAAAAAGCAGACTTCCATAGCCACGTCTATTGCAGAAGCTGAATATCTTGCTGCTGGAAACTGTTATTCTCAAATACTTTGGATACAGCAACAACTCAAAGACTATGGAGTTCAAGCCTCTGAATCACCAATATTTTGTGACAATACCAGTGCAATTGCTATATCACATAATCCAGTACTCCATTCCAGAACTAAGCACATTGATATCAGACATAATTTTATCAGAGATCATGTGCAAAAGAAGAACATTCGTCTGGAATACATTCCTACTGATCAGCAAGCAGCAGACATTTTTACAAAACCTCTGCCTGAGAATAAGTTTTCTTACTTTCGGAATACATTTGGATTAATAGATTTAACTTGATTATTTATCATCATCTGATATTATGGCCTAACTTTTCCTCTGTGATTATTCAGTTTTTAATGTTGCAGAAGGTAAAAGCTGAACGATAGAGATAATCAGTAGACATAAAATTTCATTAAAAATAATAGAAGCGGGGGCGTACATTTCTCACTTCTGTTTTAACGTAAACTCTCCAGAATGCCAACCAAGTGGTCAGCTCTCCAGTAGAGGTACGTAGAAACTCCTCTGAAAAAGCAATCTTTTTCAGAGTCTTTTGCTCCTTTAAGAGCATGAGAAAGTAGACGCCATCATCAGAGACGACGTCTGCACTATCAGCACTATGGAGACGTCGATAATATTTCTTCATCATTAACAACTCCTTGGTGGAAGATGCTCGCCCACTCTCGAAGGAGTACTTAAGCTCCTGGATTTTAGTCCAGGTAGCAAGTGTCTTCTTCAGCACTTTGTCTTCTATTGCTTTCTTTCTTGCAGCGGTCACCTCCCTCATAAACTCATCAGCCAAATCAGGACTATTATCTCTTGCCATTTCTCTTAAATAATGATTATCTGGTTTACCCCATGTTCATATTTATAGATGAAAATCAGGCACCAAAGCTCGAGAAAGTCTTGACTACAGTAGATATATATATGAAACATCCCATATCAAGCTATCATCGGTTCAGTTACCAAGTATTTTCATTTAATAATTGCACTAATTTAGGTAGAACTTTATTCTGATCTTCTGTGATTTTGTGTCAGATGCAGAAGGTATTTTGTCTCATTAACAAAACAAGGCTTTCTTCAGTTTCCAGTAGAAGCTATCATAAGACGACTTACTTCCTTCTGAACTTAATCATTTATTCATTTTATTCTTCTAACATTAAGTTGTTTGCAGAAAGGAATAAAGGAACATCAAGTACTTCAACTGAAATTTTATTAGAAATTTTCCAGTACATTAAACAAAGCGAAAGTTACAGAAATCTCAAGACAATCGAAACATCGTCTGAAATTCTAGACTAATCAAGCTTATGTCTTCAGTAATATCAGCAGCTTGTAGTATTTTTGCAAAGTACTTCAGCAGAAGAAGGAGAGTCTTTTTCGAAAAGAATCCAGCAAGCTTAGGTCTTGCAAAGAATCTAGCAAGCTTGGGTCTTGTCAGCACTAATGTATAATCAGATACTTTACAGGGCATTATAGATGATATTAGCATTATCGATCCACCAGCACTCTCTTATTGCATTAGCATGCTTCTGGAAGGGATCGATATTACATATCAATCTCAATGAAAGCAAACAATCTTTTTGATTGTTAATATTACAACTCCAGGAGTATGATCCAAGGATCATTATGTGCAGAACGACTTTTTTCAACATCTTCTTAGAAATCGCAGCAAGCTGTCTTCTGAACATTCTTGCTTCTGCTTCCAGATCAGTTGTTACCTCTTCTTTCATTTGATTTTTATGTTTACTTAACCTTGTTTAACCCTTGCAGGTATTTATAGTGATATTCAAAGGAGATAAGGATCCTTGCGACTGTTCAAATTCAACGGTTTAAATTGAAAGATTGCCAAGAGTCGTTTAGTATTTAATATCCATTACTACTGCATTAATTAAGGGGGAACATCTTTATGGCATTTATATTAGAAATTGATTTGTCCTTTCGATAAAACAGTATACCTACCAGAAGTTGTTGAAGTGCTGCATTTGTTTCAGCATTCTTATCCACTTCCAGTAGATATTATCATAAAATGACAAATCAGCTTCTGTTCATTTAGCAACCGCCTCGGACAGCCCACCAATTTTTAAAATATTTTAAAATGAGTAGAGTAACTGACACTTTTGCCTCTCTCTCTTCTAACACATCGACACGTGTCCCTATGTTCACTGACGGCTGTATATTTTGCTTTAACCGTTCATTTTTTTTTCACTACGCTTTACGAACTCAGATTATTTCCTTGTCTCTACTGCTTTTTCGCATCTACTGCTAACATACTTCTATTCTCTTTCAAATTTAGAAATGGCCGCAGCATATACGTTGAATGCTTATCAGGTGAATTTTGCTTATGTTCTCACTATTAAGGATGAGAATCTTGTCAAGATGTTCAAATCATTGGAAAAGTCTGGGCTTCGAATATTCTTGGAATCGCCTGCTGTTATCTACAAGTCTGTTCTTCTGGATTTCTATGCCAAAGCAGAAGTTGTGGAAGGCAAGATTACATATACACAGGGAGATGCATCGATCTCTATTGATGCTGCACTTCTGGGTTCCACCTTCTTCCTACCGATTTCTGGCCTTTCCGAGCTCTCGGACATTTCAAAGGAAGACATGTCCATCGCCTTGACAAATTTTTCAGCCACTGGAGAAGAACTTTCACCCTCTTGCTTCAAAAAGCTACTGAAAATTGAGTACCAGGTACTCGCTGATATAGTAGCAAAAGCCTTGTTAGTTAAGGCTGGAACCTTTGACAAACTAACAAAAGAAAAGGTTCAAGTGATGGTGGCCATCACATCAGAAAAGAAAGTGGATTGGGGACGTTTTCTATTTCGCATTATGAAGGATATGATTCTCAGGAAAAGTACTAGATTTGCTGTACAAATCAGCACAATGTTGAAAGATGCTGGTTTTCCTGGAACAGCAGAAGAGGATGGCTCTTCGGTAACAATGACTGATGCTGATAGCGTGCTTGCTTTAAGGCCAAAGCTAACCGTTTGTGAGTTTGTGGCCATTAATAAGGAGATTGAAGAATCTCAAATTGAGGGGCAGAAGAAAATTAAACGAAAAAGAGTTGTGGTCTTGTCTGATTCTGACAAAACAGAATCTGGAGAATCAGCAGCACTCACTCAGCAAGCTTCACTGCCTCCCACCCCAGCTAAGAAGAAGCCTCGCACAACAATCCGCATCAAGAAAATAGCGGTTCTTTCTGAACTGGAGAATGTTCCTCTCCGCCAAGTTTTTCCATCTGTTGTTTCATCCACCAAAGCCAAACCTATTGAATCAGGGCCCTCACCTGCTCAAAGCTTCAGACCAACTTCTAGTTTGGTCATTCGAGAATCAGCTACTGGTTCTTCTGCTTTTAAAGCAGTAGTCTCTGCCTCTTCTGGAAAAGGGAAAGGTAAGATTACTGAGTTGTCTGAATCACCGGTGGCTCCATCCTCAATCCAAACAACAATAAATCTACATCTGGAAGAAGTTGAGATCTCAACCAGAGAAGATATGAAATTTTTTGACGATTGGCTTAAGGTACGAGTCTACCACCCAATCACATTTTTGAAAACTACTGGTATTTATGCTCAAACAGTAGAAAATGAGAAAAAGGTTTTTGATGCTGCCGGGACACGAAATGTGATAGAAGCTATAAATCGTCGCAATTACATTCTGGAAAAATTCAAAATGCAGAAGATGGACACTGTTCTGAAAACCTTAAAGTCAAATTTTGACTCTGCAAGTCCTACTGCTTTTCATGACCAGAATGTCATTCAAATTTTGTCGGAGCAGCTGACAATTCTTTCTGAACAAATTGCTGATAAGGAAAAGGGCTTTTCTCGGCCTCCAAAGTACAGTCTCACTTCTGTCTCCGCAATTTTGAAGAATCAGACAGTTGAGAAACCGACCAAAGCTTCTCCTAAAGTCAAGGTCTCTAGTACTCCTGTACCAGTAGAAGTTCCTACTCAATCTTCATCTCTGATCTCTGTACATGATCTGGCCTCTGTTGATGAGGTAATCGAATCGATTATGCTGACCCAAACAGCACAAGATGAATTGCTTCAAGCTATTCCTACTACTACTGATCCTTCTCCAGAATCTGCTACTGCAACTGCTGCTGTCCAGTGCTACTGTTATTACTACTGCTTCATCGTCTCTTCCAGCACTTGAGCATTTTTCAGAAGCTCACCAAGCTGATATGGCAATTTTGTTGCATACTTCACCCTCTGTTGTTGAGCCACAAGCTGTATCTGTACCTGCTGCTGTTTTGCAGCAACCAGACGAAGGGCCAACAGAACAGTCTACTGCTTCAGAAGGACCTTCTGCTGAACCAGAACCAGCTGTTACGACTCAAGCAGAAGCTGCACCATTCTCTATTCCTTCTTTGCAGTCTCCTGAGCGCATTGCCCGAATGGAGGAAATTAGACAAAGATTGCAAGCAAGGACTCCTTCCCCAGCTATGGAACCATTTGATCTAGAATTCCAAATTGATGCTCTCCAAAGGGATCTTGTAAATCTTTCAGACTTAGTTAAGCGGATATCTTAATGCTCAATTCTTCCGAGAACGCATGTCTAAGGAAATACAGAACACTGCGGAATCTCTGAGTAAAATGCATGCTGAGACCATCGTCTTTCGACAGGCCATATCCAGAAGTTCCAGTCAGATTGCGCTTGCTCAATCTGATATATTTACCAGGATCACCGAGCATGATGAAATGTTTCGATCAATCTCCACCACCATGGACCTGATGGATGCCAAGATTGATTCTCAATCTCAAACGCTCACTGCTATTAATGATCGAGTTTCTAATCAGACTCCTTATCTGGAGATGCTGACAAATGGCATTCACAACTTATCTGGGAGAATGGATGAATTACTTGCTAGGGTCCTTCTTGATGATGCCAAAAAGGGGGAAGACGATAGAACTGGAGCAAGTAGCAGCAGACCAACTGGAAGGGATCAAAATCCAGGTGAAGCCATCTTCAGGGATATTGGAACAAACTAATTTTTCTTTGTGTCTCTTTTATATTTATGCTTTATGTGATTTTCTCTGGATATAAATTGTTTAGATTATCTAATCCGTTCTTATCTCTATTTTACTAACACAGAATATCTAGGTTTTGGCATCACCACAAAGGGGAAAAATTGTTAGAATTAAATTTATTGTGGAGATGCTAAGGAAAAACCAGTAGATGTTGGATTAAGTACAAAACCAGTAGAACCAGTAGATGTTGGATTAGTACAAAACCAGTAGAACCAGTAGATGTTGTAAACCAGAAGTACTTGTATCGCGCTAAAACCTGCTTAAATAATTTCTTAGCTAAAACCAGAACTAGAAGGATACAAAATTCGAAATATACACTAACAGAATCTTGCGTATCTCAAAGTCTCTAAATATTACCGTTGATCTATTAACGTGATACCAGCATTTATTGCTTCATTAAATGCCATTAAATGCTATACAAGAACATTTAAGACGGTATACCATTTTTGGTATGAACTGCGACTGATTACTTTTAATGTATTCTGCAGGGTCCATTTTAAGCAATAAAGCTGAACCACCAAAAAGAAAAGAACCGTTCAGTTTTTGAACGTTGAATAGAGCCTATATATGGAGATGAAGGATTTTGTGAAGAAAAATGAAGTATTGAACAAAAATCTGAATTGAAAAGCATCATTCGAGCATTGTTAGAACTTTCAGTTATCTAAAGAGCTCAACACTGAAAAAGGCAGCACACGCTTCATTGCATACTGTTGATCATTGAGATCATATTGTGCTAG
Source organism: Primulina tabacum (assembly GCF_025594145.1). NCBI lineage: Eukaryota > Viridiplantae > Streptophyta > Magnoliopsida > Lamiales > Gesneriaceae > Primulina > Primulina tabacum. The sequence goes on from NC_134557.1 coordinate 8,105,459, forward strand.
CTACTTCAGTTATATCTTCTTAAGCTATTTATTTCATCAATTCATTGATAGAAGAATTTGTAACTGGAAAAGAGTTTTTTCCAGAATTTAAGATCATTCAAGAAGTTGAGTTGTAAAGCTAAGAGTTTCAATAGGCGAAGGGCAAGTCCTATTGAAGTGGGTGTGTACAATTGTTGTGCTGTATTCACCAAAGTCTTTTAGTGATACCTTCTGGAAACAGAAGAAGGGGAGGACGTAGAAGATTCATCTTCGAACTTCCAGAAACAAACCTTGTGCTATCTACTGCTTTTCGGCTTTATCATTTTTCACCCACTAACCAACAGATCGTTTTCCGCACATTATCTTGTGATCTGCTGGTCTTTATACTTGAACAAGAATCGTTAAAATCTCTAACAGGATTTTAGCACATCATTCGAAAGAATTTAATAAGTTGGCCATTGAGTTTATTCAACCCCCCCTTCTAAACTCAACCCGATCCTCAACATCGAGTATTTATGGTACGTAGTTGGGTTTCATGAATTGTTATTAGGAAGGAAAAATGAACAGACACTTGAAAGTCTTTTCGAATTTAGCAACTATTTTAAATAATAAAAACAAAAAGTCCTTGAGAAGTCAAAAGTTCTAATTAATAATAATAATAAACGTAATCATTAATTGAACTCAGAAATCTAGGAATCACAGTTGACGAACAAATCATTAAAATGAAAATACTTTTCTCATAGATGAATAGATTTGCTGATATGTGGCCATGTCTTTCTTATCTGTACTTCCGCCACCCAAAAGACTTGACTTGGCTTAGCGGTGGAACTAAATATTTAATTAATACTTAAACATTTATATGTTATTTTAAACCCACATTTACATACTTGTATACTTATTGTAACTGAAACGACGAAAGTAAGTTCACAACAAAAATAAAATAATAAATGACTTTTTAGATGATTCATGATAAAATTCCCAATAAAAATAAAATAATAAAAATGAGTACCTTGGACTTCATAATTGATCCAAAATACAAGAAAATTAAAATTGTAGAATGTGAAATCAAAAAAATGACTTGCTAGATGACTCTAGAATAAATCATCAACAAAAATAAAATAATAGAATGATATTTTTTTGATTCCGTAGTTGATTTGAAATCCAAGAAAATCTAAATTGCAACACGTAACATCAAATTTGATAAAATAATAAAATGACTTCCTAGATGATTCGGGAGTAAATCACCAACAAAAATAAAATAATAAGAAGACTTTCTGTATCTCCGATAATGTATCCAAAATCCAAGTAAAGTGCAATATATAGTATAAAGAACAGAAAATTACCTATATTGATAGGATTCAATCGTCGAACAAAAAATTCTAACTGGCCACAACAACAAAGAAGAGTTGTAACAAAATCATCTATATCAAAATTATAAAGTTGTCGTCTCTTACACAAAGAACAATAAGAAAAAAAACACGTTGGAACTTAAATTTCACCAACAAAAATAAAATAATAAAATAACATCTTCTACTCCATAATAGATCCAAAATCCAATAAATTCAAAATTGCAGCACATAGTATCAATCAAATTTGATAAAATAATAAAATGACTTCCTCGATGATTGAGGAGTAAATCACCAACAAAAATAAAATAGTAAAATGATTTCCTTTGATTCCATAATTGATCCAAAATCCAAAGAAATAAAATTGCAACATGTAGTATAAGAACAGGAAATTACCCATTTTAGTAGATGATTCAAAAGTAAATCGACAAAAATAAAATAATAAAATAATTTCTTTCGAGGCCAAAATGGATCCAAAATCCAAGAAAATCAAAATGGCAGGACATAGTATAAAGAACAGAAAATTACCTATATAGGTAGGATTCAAACGTTTAACAAAAAATTCTTCCTTGGCCACAGCAATGAAGAAGGATGGCCTAAATCATCGATATCAAAATGATTGAGTGTTTTTCCCCTGCACAATGAACAATAAAAAAATGTGGAATACAATTATTATAAAAAATAAACAAAATTACATTCTCAAGCCAAAGGCATAAATGATAATTCACAAGCCAAAAATCAAAGGGCATAAATGATAATTCACAAGCCAAAAAATCTAAAAACATTCTCAAAAAATCTTAAAAAATATAAACATGCTTATATTATATACACACTCTCGATTTGACCATAAACCAATAATTAATAATAACTAAAAGCCATACACATACTCGATTTGACCATAGACCAATAATTAGTAATAATTAAAAGCCAAATGGCATAAATGACAATTCACAAGCCATACACACACTTAATTTGACAATAGACCAATAATTAATAATAACTAAAAGCCAAAAGGTATAAATGACAATTCACAATTCAATTTTCAATATTGGCTCAGGGCATAAATGACAATTCACAGGCCAAAAAATCTCAAAACATTCTCAAAAAATCTCAAAAAATATAAACATGCTTATATTATATACACACACTCGATTTGACCATAGACCAATAATTAATAATAATTAAAAAACAAATGGCATAATTGACAATTCACAAGCCATACACACACTCGATTTGACCATAGACCAATAATTAATAATAATAAAAGCCAAAGGGCATAAACATTCTCAAAAAATCTCGAAAAATATAAACATGCTTATATTATATACACACACTAGATTTGACCATAAACCAATAATTAATAATAACTAAAAGTCATACACACACTTGATTTGACCATAGACCAATAATTAATAATAACTAAAAGTCAAAGGGCATAAATGACAATTCACAAGCCATACATACACTCGATTTGACCATAGAGTGCCCATAGACCAATAATTAATAATAACTAAAAGCCAAAGGGCATAAATGACAGTTCACAATTCAATGTTCAATATTGGCTCAGGGCATAAATGACAATTCACAAGCCAAAAAATCTCGAAACATTCTCAAAAAATCTCAAAAAATATAAACATGCTTATATTATATACACACACTCGATTTGACCATAAACCAATCATTAATAATAACTAAAAGTCATAAACACACTCGATTTGACCATAGACTAATAATTAATAATAACTAAAAGCCAAAAGGCATAAATGACAATTCACAATTCAATGTTCAATATTGGCTCTTTTATATAGGTAATAGATAGATAGATTATATGTTACGATTACATTAAATAAAAGCGAGGAGAAAATCAGCATGGAGTCTCCCATAAAATATGGACTCATATGATGCAACCAGCATCCCAGAGGCTGTCATGTGAGGCATATAGTCAACACAAAACTTTTATAAGACGATCTTATAAGTTAACAAATATTCTATTTATGTCAACTATGGGAAAAAAAATTATTTTTTAGTCAAATATATGACTTTTTATTATAAATATAGACAGAATTGACACATCTCACGAATAAAAATTTGTGTGAACATCTCACATTATGGTGACTCTATAGTCAAGTGGTAAAGTGTCGGATTTTGGTACAGGCCAAATGTTGCACCAATGTGGCCTAAAAACTGAAAAGTACACAAAAACAGGGTAAAAATTCAGATAACAGAAAATTCTTGGAGGAGTCGTGGAAGCATGTAAAATAAAAAAGTTAAAATGAGAGATCAACGGAACAAAGTCTTCATACAATTCCAATGCAACTGGCATTGCACATACACCATAAATATTTGTATACAAAACTAATTACAAGCAACATGAGAAGCGTAGGGCTCAATTTCCTACAAAAAAAATGGCAATCGTCATGTAATCTATATGGCACGAAGATGTTTTGTCGTTTGAACCCTATCAAACACAACATAAACACAATCAACCTTCCCCGCCGAACTCTTTTGCGAATCTTTCTTGCACTTCAAGATCGGATTTGCTGACAGTTGGTCTCTGTCTCTCTAGAACCTTATTAATCAATCATAATTAAGAAGTGTTACTGATTTACTAATTTCAATTTGGGGAAAGATCATGAATACTTCATGTGCATACAGAGTAACTCATTGTTCCATACACCCACAGAATAAGTTCCCATACATAACATCAGTCACGTGTGGCTTAAATCTTCTCTGCTAAATGATACCAATTATTAAGTTTATCCTATCGGCAACTAACCCCATGTAGCATCGAAGATAGTTATTGTGTTAAATTTCCTTTCAACTCACTTGTACTACGAATATTAATTCAAGGAGTCATCGTTATCTGTCGTCCATAACTCGGCCACCATTTCCGGCCATAAGCTAGATATAGAGACTCTTCTCTCCACTCTCGCATCATTTTATTCTCAGTTAATCTAATATTTAGTATTTACTCAATTCTCATAGAATCAAGCAATAGTGTACTCTTCACTTCTGCATTAATTTCAATTCTTTCACATGGATTAAATTCAAAGAGCATATCATCTCCTGTAAAAGGTAAGTAAATCATGTTCTATCTTCATCAAAAAAGGAAACATGGCGGCCCCAACCTCACTGAAGGGTTGGGGATATAAAGGTACACTTCTTAAATATCTTAACATAAATGGTACGACCATGAATTCAAACTGCTGACACAATTCCATGACAAAGATGCATATTTATTCGCTTTTGACAAATTTTTAGAAGATAACATGAGAGTCAATCAACTTTTGCCGTGACTTATCATACATTCCAGATTGGCTTATTAAAGGAAAAAATAGGCCACCAGTTCGCACAAAAAATTGGAAACAGAGATGCATCGAGCAGACAAAGGGAGGGAGCACATTTGGTGATATTCATGTCTCCACAACAATCATATGTATGAAACAAAATTCAAATTGCAGTCCCGGTAAAGAATTTTTTTTTTACATTACACGCCTCTCTCTGGCAACAACAATAAAAAATCTTTCAAAAGCATTATATCCAGAAATAAAGTAAAACAAAAGATTGAACTCAGGCCTATTTAACCATATCACAAGAAGAACAATTGGAGATGAGCTTTCAAATCGAAAGACTTCCCAGATGGAGATGACACACATATCTTCTCATAAAGTTGCAAAACAGAAAAACAAAGATATAACTCCCACAACTTCCCACAACATAACTATCTGCTTTTGCAGCAGCAATTCTGTTTTGATACGTCTGGAAGCTTCACTATCATTTCCTTCTCCGCACTGGCCACATAGGGAATTTATTTCATCAAAAAATATAATGGAGGGAGCACCTTCACGAGCCATCTGGAAGAGATTAGAAACCAGCTATTCACTTTCACCCATCCACTTTGAAACCAAGTCCGAAGAAGAAACACTGCGAAAGAACAGCAGTTGGCACTCGCCAACTTCATGGCCTAAGTACTTGATATTTGAAAAAGATGAATAAATGTAGAAACTAAAAACAGTCTTAATAACAATAGTTTCCTCTTGAAGAATGATAACAAATTTTTGAAGAAATATAGCACATCTCATAGCCGAAATATTCATGAGACGAAAGCATATAGAAGAGTGTGAAACCCCGATTTTTTTCAGGAGATAAGAATTTTGATGATAAACCTAAATTTTGGGATAAATAAACCAAGATCTAAGATTTGATATGATACTGATACCAGATAAAGATATAATATTTGATATGATATTGATATCAGATAAAGATCTAAGATTTGATATGATAATTATCCTAGATTTAAAGTTTGATTCAAATTTCAAACACAAGGATAATACACGATCAGGATAGCAGCCAACCCCTATAAATAGGAGAGCCATGCCATTAGAAATTCACACCTCCATATTTTTGAAATTTTCTCTCTAGTTCTCCCAAGGAATTTTAGAGACTTTGCTCTCTTAGTGTACCGAGTATCGAAGCTCTGAAGCAGTCCAGATCCAGGCTCAGTTTCGAAATCCTATCATAACCAGATCTCTTTTTTTCGAATTATTCAAGGTAAGTGGGTTTTTGTTATACTATAATTTGCACACTTGTCCTTCGTAAGTGCGCTTTTGTTATGTATTTTCTTTCGTAAGTGATTTTTTGTTTGCCACACTTGTTCTTTGAGTGTGCTTGCGTTTACAGAAATTATAATTTGTGTACGAATCTTACTTCAGTTTTTGAAAGTTCGTTCGAGCATAATTCCTTGTTCATGATATATTTTCTTCAAGATTTGTCAAGTTATTATGTTCAAAGCACTGTTAGGATTCGATTGGATATGGGAAAGGATTTCCGAACTATGACCCTTATACGGTGGGATGGTAACCGTTGTACGGCCTCACTCCATAGAGGAATTAACATATTGGACATGGCCTCACTCCTTAGAGGATTAACATATAGGAGACTCATATCAGGAAACCATGGAAATGAGATTACTTTCAGTGCTATATGAGTATGCTAAACAAGTATGATATGTGATGACATGTTATGATTATGAAATATGAATATTCGTTATTTTTCAAGTTACGATATGCTATGTAAAATTTGAATTCAAGTATATGTATATGTTGTTTCATGTCTCGAACGGCCTCCACTTGCTGAGTATTTCCCAAAATACTCACCCCTTACTTCCTCTCCACCCAGATAAGAACGAAGAGCAAATGGATGAAGATGAGCAAGAGAAATTTTGGGGATGGTAGAAGATCCCGAGTTATTCCAGAAGTTTTAAAGTTTAGTTAGTTTATCGCTTCCGCACTATTAAAACATTTTTAATCGGTTTATTTTGGTATTTAAGTTGTAAAGACGATTTTTTTTAGTTGATTATGAAAAATAAACTGGTTTTGGTATATACAGTACTACGAGGCTTGTTGTTTGACGATTATGTGATTGTTGAGCAACGCCGATGTCGACTAATCTCGGTCTCGGGACGTGACATTTAAGTGGTATCAGAGCCGCCAGGTTCATAATCCAGTTGAGGAAAATTTTACCAAAAGAAGAAAATAAAAATCGGACAGATTTTTGCAAAAGAGCTAATGCAGTCCCCTCCGGAACGGCCCAACGAGTAATATTCAACACAAAGTCGTGAGGCATGGTCTGAAAACACGAAATTCCTTCGTTTAGGCATCTGAAATCACGTATTTCCATTTTAGAAAAGTTTCATATATCCTATAACTTTCTGAAGAAAATTCCAAATTCGATTATGTCAACTGTTCTGGAACCATCTCGACGTATTCTTTCAATCCATATGTTTATCTTTAGACTTTCCATTTTTGGAAAATCTCTCGAAAAATCTCGTTCAACGCGTTTCTTGTAGTGCTTATCGGATTTTTATGGAATTGATTAAGGAAACAATTAGTATTGACTTATATTGTTGGGATTGTACCTATCAAAGATAAGTTGACTTAAGCTTCTGACTTAAGATGAAATATTTGATTTGGGGAAGACATATTATTTATGGAAAAAAAACAAGTATGGAAAACTGAAATAAGAGTTATACTAAGTTTTGAATATTCCAATATGGAAGTTGATTTTGGGTAATGTGTAAACATTAATTTGGGTTCTTAAGAATGTTAAGCGTTAACTTTAAATATGTATGATTTTGGGTTATCTTGTTTAAATGAATTGGGAGACAAATTAAGGTTTAATAATTAATATTATTTTGGGATAACTAGCAGATTACGATCTTATACGAATAAAATAAGTTATGAGATATTGCTGGATATTGAGGAAGGTACAGCATAATAAGTTTTGAATTTTGTTACGGTACTAAGAATGATTCAAGGAGAAAGACATTCAATAAAAATAGTTGTGTTGGAGCTCTCTAAGATCATTGTCTTGTTGAAGTAAGATTTAGCACAAGAATTAATTGAGGATTAATTTCATTCATACAAGGTTGAATAAGATTTTATTTTATGACGATTGATTTATAATTTTTGGGATTTAAATCAATAGGCTATAGATTCATATTGAGTTAAGTTCTAAGATTTTATATGAGTTTTAAGTTCTGAGATGATAATCGTGATAATTTCAAGATAAAATAAAATCAGTATCTATTCGCATATATTCCGTGCCGACTCGATTCCAAGCACTTTGGTAGATTTCGACGTCATCATATGGATGGATTGGTTATCTAAGAGCAGTGCAATAGCAGATTGCTGGAGTAAGAATTTCAAACTCCGAACCGCGAACCAAGAGGAAACTTGCAACCACAATGGTGGTAGTGCTACCTGATGAGGGCAATGATTTTTTTCAATTACAGAGATGCGTCAAAGAAAGGTCTAAGATATGTGCTCGTGCAAGAAGGAAGAGTAATTTACTTTGCATCAAGGCAATTGGAACTGTATAAGTAAAACTACCCAACTCGCGACCTTGAGTTAGCCGCAAGTAGTTTTTACATTAATGAAGCATTACCTTTACGACGCCAAGTGTGTGATCTTCACTGACCATCAGAGCCTCGAGTATTTGTTCACGTGGAAAGAATTGAACATGAGGTAGAGACGATGGATTGAATTATTAAAAGATTGTGAGGTAACAATAAGCTACCATTCAGGCAAGACGTATGAGGTAGCTGACGCTTTAAGTTGGAAAAAAAAACATTGGTAAGACGATTCTAGCCTCACTATCGGTACGCCGTGATTTGAGAAATCGTTAAGCAAAACCAGTTTTATGGTCTTGATGGGAAATTAAGATTTGGTATGAGAAAAAGAAAAGAAAATTTGATACTAGAGTTTATGTGAAATGATCAATTAGAATTTTGATTTTTAAGATAATACTTTTGAGGTTTACTTAAGGTTGATCGTATTGGGTTATAGTTTGACTTTTGGGAATTTTACATTACTACAAGCATTGGGATAGGAAACAATATTAATTGGGATCAAGCTTATGCATTATATGGTTGATATAAAATTTAAGAAATGCTTTTTGGGATTTATATTGGATTGATTATGAGACTAATCTTTATATTAAATGTTCAATGGAAAAGTTGCTATTGATTTTTGGATTTCAGTTAGAGTTGCATCATTGGGTACATTTGGATTCAAAATGTTTTTATTTGGGTTTTCCTCTCTCATAAGACAAATAGTTTATCAATTATGATTATGAGATATGTAAATATTGGGTTACAGTAAGTTGTTGTAGATTCAATGATTCTAATAATTCTGGTTCAATAGGAGTATTATAATTGGGTGTAGCAATTGAAGTAATAATAAGAAAATATTGTGTTAAAAGTATAATTCAGAGTATGAGTAAGTCAACACTTTAGTATTAAGATGTCTGAAAAGAATCGCTGGGATATGATTTAGGAATTTTAGACGATTTTCTAATCATACTGAAAGAGAAGTCACTTGGGAACTAGAATGCAAAATACGCGAGCAATACCCGTACCTCTTCTTAGACCAAGCCAACCCAAGTTTCGAGGACGAAACTTTCCCTAAGGTGGGAGGGATGTGAAACCCCGATTTTTTTCAGGAGATAAGAATTTTGATGATAAACCTAAATTTTGGGATAAATAAACCAAGATCTAAGATTTGATATGATACTGATACTAGATAAAGATCTAAGATTTGATATGATAATTATCCTAGATTTAAAGTTTGATTCAAATTTCAAACACAAGGATAATACACGATCAGGATAGCAGCCAACCCCTATAAATAGGAGAGTCATGCCATTAGAAATTCACACCTCCATATTTTTGAAATTTTCTCTCTAGTACTCCCTAGGAATTTTAGAGACTTGGCTCTCTTAGTGTGCCGAGTATCGAAGCTCTGAAGCAGTTCAGATCCAGGCTCAGTTTCGAAATCCTATCATAACCAGATCTCTTTTTTTCGAATTATTCAAGGTAAGTGGGTTTTTGTTATACTATAATTTGCACACTTGTCCTTCGTAAGTGCGCTTTCGTTATGTATTTTCTTTCGTAAGTGAGTTTTTGTTTGCCACACTTGTTCTTTGAGTGTGCTTGCGTTTTGAAAGGAATATTTTATTCCTTTATTATTTTGTTAAATTGATATTATCAATTTAAAATTTTGCCTTTCTAGATTATCAAATATTGCTTGATTTAATTCTAAATGATAATATCTTGGTTTACTTATTTCTAGATTATGAGATCTTTCTTGATTTATTTTTAGATGATAAGAACTTGATTGATTTATATCTAGATATTATATGATTTGTTTTTAATATAATTTTTATATCTAACATATTTTATTCTTGTTTAAAAGAGTTTTTTATCTAATGAAAATCTTGTTTCCATATTTTGTAGGACTCTTCTATGGAATAACTTTTAGGTCAAATCATGGATTTAAATATGGATAGCCATATAGCCGTACATGGGACTTTGAGAGTGCTTTGTAGAGAGAGAGAGAAGAAGGGCTTTAGAGAGAAAAGAGGCTTTTTGTGGAGAGAGGCGTTTGGTGTGTTGGACTAGGGAGATTTTCACATAGAAGAAATTAGAAGAGTCCAACATATATTTGCTCTACGTTTTTGTGTGATCAGTTGATCACTTTACAGCGTATGAGAGCTGCTGGATTTTTCTGAACACACAGAGAGTTCAGATATTGAAGATTTTCGTGTTGAAGATTTTGTGTGATTGATTCACATATACCGTGTTGCTGATTGGTGTTGACAACGCTCAAGAACAACACTGACGCAGAGTGTTGATCGAAGAGTGGTTGTGTTTGTTTTAAGCAATACGTTTTTATTTTATGCATCTAGTTTTTATGTGGTTTATTTTGATGCATTTTTAATTCCTTGGAGTGTCAAGGAATTTGGTTTTGTTTTCTCACTAGTATTGTTTTGGTGTAAACGATTTACATAATTTTTCTAGTGAATTTTTTTTTGCCATGAGGCATCGCACAAGTATTTGTACTTGTGCATAATTTAATCCGAGTATTTATTTAGTAAAGTTATATCCGTGTTAAATAATAAATTTCCGCTGCTGTGGTTTGTGCAGTGTTGACAACACCGAGCACAACACCCAATTCTAATATACCAGTTTTTTAATATTTATTTCCTGTTACTTTATGCGCAATAATTCTTTCAAGTAGTATCAGAGCCAACGCTTGATACACTAAGTGATTGATTCTGGTTTATTGTTGTTTTTGTTTGCAGGAAATTTTACATAATCCCAATGGACGTACTGTCTACAAACACTGCTGATTTGAAGGAAAAATGCTGGCTGCAAGTCAACCCGCACGGTGTTGCCTCTGGTGTTGCAACACCGGGCCGCAACAGCACTTCAAAATCCTTGTGTCTCAATGCTAAATCTCACAATGACTCAGGTAATCATGAAATCCAGGATACTGATTCTGATGAACTCACCTTTGAAAGTGTGCAGGCTATGTATGAAGAGCTATACGAAGATTGGATCAAAAGAAATAAAATAAATTCAATCCTCTCTAAGGATAATATTGATCTGAAAGAATCTGTGTCTCGACTTGAAGTTGTGCTTAGCAAGAAGGATCTTGAACTGTGCAAAGTCAAGGATGAGCTTGAGAAGGCCTCAAAATCTGTCATTACTGCCATAAGCATGGGCACATCAAACCCTTCTGCTACAAACTCAGAGTCGACTACCTGAATTGGCAATCAAATCGGGTGTTGCATAAGGTGTTGCACAACACCAAGCACAACACCTCAGTCAAGCAATCTTCCACAAGGAAAATATGGGTACCCAAAACTGTTATTCGATGCAATGTCATTTATACGTCTTTTAAAACTAACATTGCAGGTGCATGGTACTTTGACAGTGGGTGCTCACACCACATGACCGGATCTAAAGAACACCTCACAGATTATGTTGAAGTAAAAAGTGGGCGTGTAACCTATGGTGGTGGTGCCAAACGAAGAATTGTAGGCAAAGGAACCCTGAATGTTGACGGACTTCCTGAACTTCATAATGTTCTACACGTTGAAGGACTTAACTCAAACTTAATAAGCATAAGTCAACTTTGTGACAATGATTTACATGTTAAGTTCAATAAAAATAATTGTGAAGTTTTTAATGATGTCAATGTTTGTGTAATGTCAGTTACTCGTTCTGCTGACAATTGCTATCAATTGGGAGAAGGTGATGGTTGCCTAAGTGCCAAGGTGAGTGATTTAGACCTATGGCATCAAAAACTAGGACATGTGAGCTTCAAGACTTTGAAGAATCTGTGTAAGTTTGATGCTGTGAGAGGTATGCCAAATTTGAGTTCAATTAATCCTTATATCTGTGGACCGTGTCAGAAAGGTAAACAAACCCGTGTTGCGCACCCGGTGTTGCAACACTTTGGGACAACACGGTGCCTTGAACTCTTGCATGTGGATCTAATGGGTCCGATGGAAATTGAGAGCTTGGGTGGTAAGAAATATTCGTTTGTTTGTGTTGATGATTTTTCACATTTTACTTGGGTAAGTTTTCTTAGAGAAAAATCTGATACATTTGAATGCTTTTAAGAAGTTGCATGCTAGGATAACAAATCTGTATAATATGAGGGTGGTTAAAATAAGAACCGATCATGGTGAGGAGTTCGAAAATTCTCATTTTATTTCTTTGTGCCATAAGAAAGGTATCACTCATGAATATTCATCTTCGAAGACCCCTCAAAAATTCGGCATAGCTGAAAGGAAAAATCGAACCCTCCAAGAAATGGCTCGGGTCATGCTTAGTTCTAAGAATGTGTCAAAATGTTTTTGGACCGAAGCTTTAAATACGGCATGTCACATTTCCAACCGTGTTTATTTAAGGAGTGGTTCTACAATGACCTCATATGAGATTATCATGGGAAGAAAACCAAACCTTAAATATTTTCATATTTTTGGATGTGTAGGTTATGTGTTGAATGATACAGATCATCTAGCTAAATTTGATTCCAAAAATGATAAATGTCTTTTTCTTGGATACTCTACTAATGGTCGTGCTTATCGTGTATTTAATCTGAGAACTAGGACTACAATGGAATCAATTAACGTTGTGTTTGATGATCTTGCAGATCAGACAGTTAAAACACCGGAGGATGATGTAGAAGAATTGCTGGATATAAGTGAGGCACTGAACAGAAACAGTGTTGAGTCTGGTGTTGAGACCAGTGAAGCAACACCAAGCACAACACCGCCTCTGAACCAACCAGAAACTGTGGATAATGATAACGATGATAATGATGGTTTGGTGATCAATTGTGAAAAAGAAATTCCCAGCAAGATTCAGAAGAATCATCCATCATCGCAAATCATTGGTGAATTACATGATAATGTGCAAACAAGAAATAAAGAAAAGGTGGACAACCGCAAAATGATTGGTTTAATCTGCATGAGCTCCACGTTTTCTCAGGTAAGTCACTCGTGTTTTGTGTCCAAATTGAACCCAAGAATATTAATGATGCACTAAAAGATGAATTCTGGGTCAATGCAATGCATGAAAAACTTGAACAATTTGTGCGCAATGATGTATGGGATTTAATGCCTAGACTTTTAAATACCAATGTTATTGGAACAAAATGGATTTTCAAGAATAAAATAGATGAATCTGGTAACATTGTTTGGAACAAAGCTCGGTTGGTAGCTCAAGGGTATACACAGGTTGAGGGGGAGGATTTTGATGAAACCTTCGCTCCTGTAGCCCGAATTGAGTCAGTCCGACTGATGCTTGGCATAGCATGTCATATGCACATCAAATTGTATCAAATGGATGTAAAAAGTGCTTTCTTAAATGGAATTCTGAATGAGGAGACCTGTGTTAGTCAACCTAAAGGATTTGAAGATCCCCACCACTTGGACCATGTCTACAAATTGAAGAAGGCTTTGTATGGACTGAAACAGGCTCCAAGGACATAGTATGATAGGTTGGCCGAATACTTGATAAACCTGGGCTTCAAACGAGGTGAGGTTGACAAAATCCTTTTCATTCAAAAACTGAATCTGATATTTTGATCTGTCAAGTATATGTAGATGATATTATGTTTGGTTCTTCATCTGAAATACTTGTGAATAACTTTGTGGATTGCATGTCATCACAGTTCAAAATGAGCATGGTAGGAGAACTAAATTTCTTTCTTGGATTACAAGTTAAGTAATTTCATGATGGTATATTGTGATAACTCAAGTGTTATAGACATTTTTAAGAATCATGTTACACACTCTCGAACAAAACACATAGACATAAGACGTCACTTTATTCGAGATTTGGTTGAAAAAGGCATAATTCGACTGGAATTTGTTAGGACTGAGAATCAACTGGCTGATATATTCACGAAACCTTTGGACTTTGAGAGATCTTCCAATCTTCGGAAGTCTCTCAGCATGTGCGTACAATAATCACACACACATGTTGTCATTGGTGTTGCCAACACCGGTGACAACACCATTTTTGCATGTCTATTTTTAGGATGTTAGGCATACTGCATAATCATAACCATCCTATTTATTTGTGTAATGTCTGAACAGTGAAGGCAATTTCTGAAAGGTACTCTCTGAGTGTTCATACTTCCAATCAAATGTTGAGGAATAAATTATGCTCAATCCAAGACATCGAGTAGTTGAGGATATTCATGGAAATCGTGATCTTGTCTAATGTGAAAATGTGACTTGGAAAATGTGAGCATAAGGAGAAAAACAGAAAAGAGGTAAATAAAAAATTGTTTAGAAGAAAATAGAAAAAGCTACCTAGAGGAGTCCATTGAAGACCGTTCTTCTAGTGTGGGAGCTACCACTTCTAAGTAAAAATAGTAATGGAAAAAGCTACCTAGGGGAGTCCTCTGAAGACCGTTCTTCTAGTGTAGGAGCTACCATTTCTGAATCAAAAGAAAATTTTATGGAAGTTTGACTAAAACTCAGTGGTGTTGCCAGGAGGTGTTGCCAACACCAAGTTCTGACACAGCATAGTTTATACATTGCCTGACATTTTGATAATTCATCATATTGGAGGCATATTTAGGACATGCATATTGATTTTTGTTTAGTGAATTTATCATGTGCAGTGACATATCAGTGTTGACCTACGACAGTTGATTACCTAGATTTTGAATTTATGTGTATACTTGTGTCAGTGAGTTATAATCGACGTGAGTTTAACTGGATATTCTTTTGAAATCGTCATAACACGAGTTTGAATCAATTTTACTGTTTGATTTTGGGATAGAACCGTAATTAGTGTTTTGGGTAAATTTGGAAATATTACCTTAAATGTGCGGATATTTCGGAGCTGAATGATTGAATCGATTTTTTGTGTAAGAGTAAATATGTTTTGTTATCGTTAAATGCCTGTTAATTACTCTTGCTTATTTTCACTTGCTCTAGCATCTTTTCTTACTCTCGTGATTTGTTTGTGCGTTTTTGTGCGTAACTCCTGATATACCTTTATAATTTTTTCTCACAATTTACATGTGGCTGAAGGTACTGCTGATGTTGAGTCCGATGTTGTCAACACCGCTGAATACATTGACTCTTTTGATTATGATGTGAGTCATTCTGTCTCCACCAAGTTCTACACTGAAGCTGCCTTGGTCGTATGGCTTCTCTATGTGAATAGAGAATTTATTGAAAAGAAGAACATTGACATGGAGACGTATGGCCAACAAAATTTGACGACATTCTTCAAAGATCGATGACAGCTTGCTACGGTCAGCACTACTATCCCTTATTCCAGATGACTAGTGTTGGAGTTTTACTGTAACCTCATCTCAAGTGTTGAAGATGAGCGATCAGTTAAGTTTGGGAAAATTTTTCTGCGGAATTAGATGTTCAATTTCTCCCCGAATGTGATCAATGAATTTTACAATACCCCCGCGGTTGAAGAAGATGAAATTTATGAGGCTATTTTTTTCTTGATCTTTGGGATACTGGAGTTACAGGGGTTTCTCAAAGAAGATGACGAGATTCTTTTTGATGCCCAAATTGAGTTTGGTTTACAACAGATTCAAAAAGCCAAATGACTCATTGTTTATTAAGAAGAACAAGTGGCTAAGTAGATGCTGCTTTTGGAAGTTGGCTTACATTCTGGCCAAAAAGGGGGAGTAGGAGAACCAAAAATGACACACATACTATGGATGGTGCTATGGATGGTCTGAGACTCATGAGCTTACGGACACAGAAGAAGATAAAGGATGAATAATTATGCTCTGTCTGTAATGCTGTTTTTGGGTTGCTCTTATATCTGTTTGCGTGATTATTGAATTTTTATTTCGCATGTCTTCTTATGTTTTCAGGTGTTCTAACGATGGTGTTGACAACACTGTCAACAATACCAGTGCTCTAACATGTTTAATTCAGGGGGATATGAACTTTGATTCAGGGGGAGATACACTCTAATGCAGGGGGAGCTTAACTGACTGCGATGCTTACCAAGATTATCATTTTTGGATGTTTTGTCCAGAAAGGCAAAAAGGGGAGATTGAAAGGAATATTTTATTCCTTTATTATTTTGTTAAATTGATATTATCAATTTAAAATTTTGCCTTTCTAGATTATCAAATATTGCTTGATTTAATTATAAATGATAATATCTTGGTTTACTTATTTCTAGATTATGAGATCTTTCTTGATTTATTTTTAGATGATAAGAACTTGATTGATTTATATCTAGATATTATATGATTTGTTTTTAATATAATTTTTATCTCTAACATATTTTATTCTTGTTTAAAAGAGTTTTTTATCTAATGAAAATCTTGTTTCCATATTTTGTAGGACTCAAGACTATGGAATAACTTTTAGGTCAAATCATGGATTTAAATATGGATAGCCATATAGCCGTACATGGGGCTTTGAGAGTGCTTTGTAGAGAGGGAGAGAAGAAGGGCTTTAGAGAGAAAAGAGGCTTTTTGTGGAGAGAGGCGTTTGGTGTGTTGGACTAGGGAGATTTTCACATAGAAGAAATTAGAAGAGTCCAACATATATTTGCTCTACGTTTTTGTGTGATCGGTTGATCACTTTACAGCGTATGAGAGCTGCTGGATTTTTCTGAACACACAGAGAGTTCAGATATTGAAGATTTTCGTGTTGAAGATTTTGTGTGATTGATTCACATATACCGTGTTGCTGATTGGTGTTGACAACGCTCAAGAACAACACTGACGCGGAGTGTTGATCGAAGAAGTGGTTGTGTTTGTTTTAAGCAATACGTTTTTATTTTATGCATCTAGTTTTTATGTGGTTTATTTTGATGCATTTTTAATTCCTTGGAGTGTCAAGGAATTTGGTTTTGTTTTCTCACTAGTATTGTTTTGGTGTAAACGATTTACATAATTTTTCTAGTAAATTTTTTTTTGCCATGAGGCATCGCACAAGTATTCGTACTTGTGCATAATTTAAATCTGATATTAATTTATTAAAGTTATATTTGTGTGTTAATACTTAATTTCCGCTGCATGTTGTGTGCTCGTGTTAACAACACCAGAGCACAACACTAACTTCTGATACACACATTATAATATTTCAATTAATTTCCTGTACGTTTATGAGCAATAATTCCTTTCACGTTTAAAGAAATTATAATTTGTGTACGAATCTTCCTTCAGTTTTTGAAAGTTCGTTCGAGCATAATTCCTTGTTCATGATATATTTTCCTTCAAGATTTGTCAAGTTATTATGTTCAAAGCACTGTTAGGATTCGATTGGATATGGGAAAGGATTTCCGAACTATGACCCTTATATGGTGGGATGGTAACCGTTGTACGGCCTCACTCCATAGAGGATTAACATATTGGACATGGCCTCACTCCTTAGAGGATTAACATATAGGAGACTCACATCAGGAAACCATGAAAATGAGAGTGCTAAATAAGTATGCTAAACAAGTATGATATGTGATGACATGTTGTGATTATGAAATATGAATATTCGTTATTTTTCAAGTTACGATATGCTATGTAAAATTTGAATTCAAGTATATGTATATGTTGTTTCATGTCTCGAACGGCCTCCACTTGCTGAGTATTTCCCAAAATAATCACCCATTACTTCCTCTCCACCCAGATAAGAACAAAGAGCAAATGGATAAAGATGAGCAAGAGAAATTTTGGGGATGGTAGAAGATCCCGAGTTATTCCAGAAGTTTTAAAGTTTAGTTTAAGTTTATTGCTTCCGCACTATTAAAACATTTTTAATCAGTTTATTTTGGTATTTAAGTTGTAAAGACGATTTTTTTTTGTTGATTATAAAAAATAAACTGGTTTTTATATATATTGTACTACGAGGCTTGTTGTTTGACGATTATGTGATTGTTGAGCAGCGCCGATGTCGACTAACCCCGGTCTCGGGGCGTGACAAAGAGAGAAACCAATTTTACGTATAATAGTATCCTGTTGATTACTGCCCTGTTGATTTTTAAAATTTCATTAAACCGCAACGTGAGACTCAACTCCAATCATTGACCATAAAATTACTACCACAAGGCAATCAACTTCAACACATACCAAATATCTTCCATCTGTACCGACAAAAAGTTGCACGCATCGCTCAATCAAAATAAACTTATCAAGGAAAGGAAATCATACCCGTAAAGAATTGGGGGAACTTCACTGGAAGAATCACCGCCTCCTGCAACGCCTGCTTAGCACTCTCCAAACCCGCGACATCGCTCCACTTAACATTGGGTTTCTCCCTAATTCAAGCCAGACCGAAGCTTCTCATTATCCCCATCCTCCCCATCATTGCCATCCTTGGGCTTCGTCTTGGGTCGGGTCGCCACAGCAGCATCGCCGTTCGATGCTGGACCCGACCCACCCTCGTCGAGCACAGCCCGCCGCAAGCACGTGAACTTCTGCGTGATGGCCTCCTTAATTTTAGGATTTTCTCGTACTTCAAATGGTTCTTGAAGTACTCCAAAGCGTTCGTATATAAAGCGGAGGCTTTGGCATTGTGCCCGGCATTGTCCTCCACCACTGCCTGCCGTACGTATTCGATTGGGTCGATAGATACGCTGAAAATGTAGGCTCGATTTTACACGATATAAGTGTAGAATTTCATTTATCAACACACCTTCAGGGAGTGTCCGAGGTAAGTGCTTTGCCAATATCATGGATTCGATTTTTTCTATCAACACTATCTCGTATGATATAACTTGTAATTTGACAATATTATGGGTCCGATTTTTTCTACCAACAATGTCTCGTATGTTGTAACTTGTACGGTGTTTTCCTAGTACAATTTACATGATTAGCAAGATTTTATGCGATACTACGTTAACTCAGAAGTTTACCAAATCTGCAGCGAAACATAATTTGTGAAGAAATTGTTTTATGTTAATCATTCGTAATAATTGAAAGATAATATAAGGGATAACAAAGTTGAGAACGTGGACATTTAGTACGACTTCTTAAATTTCATTTCGGTTTGGTAGTATTTACTGGTTCGGGATAAACACAACTCTTATTTAATTTCCCTATTGTACCCCTGTAACTGTACATAGGAGGTTTCTTCTTTTTTACCTGAAGTACAAATCTCTGAACTATCCTCTCACTCAGCGTTTGTCCTTGGCATTTATATGTGAAAGAAAGGTAAGGAACTGGGTTATAAATAAATCTTATACCAATTTATGCTACCAAATTATCATTCTTCCACCTATTCTTATATTGTCATTGCTTATTTAATTTCCTTTTCTCTATTTTTTTATACATTTATTTTACCTTAATTATATTATTTGATTTTTTTATAATTATATAATAAAATATATATTTTCAAAAATACAATAAATTAAAAACAAAGCTATTTATGTAAGGGAGAGATCTCAAAATATAACTAACTTTTGGCGAAACTTTTTTTAAAATTCTAAAATTACCCTTTCATACATTTTCCTCTAATATATATAATTTTATTTCATAAAAACTTATGTGAGATGGCCTCGTTGATCAATTTTGTAATACGAATATTCTATTTTGATCACTCATAAAAAATATTATTTTTTATTGTAAATATGAACATGATTAACATGTCCCACGAATTCACAAGATACCTAGTCATTATATTTTTGGATTTGACTCTTTCACACAGAGAAAAATGAATGTATTTTATTTATTCAATCTTTATTTAATTGTATTTTTATTAGTATAATAGATCGTGTTTAAATTTTCATATTCATCATTATAGAAATATTATTCTACTAAATCTCATATCATATTTAATTTTGTAAGTACCATTACAAAATCAAAATTTGAGAAACAAAATATATGCAATATATAATATTCATGTATTACATTACATACATGACATTTGTGCTCTGTTAGTAAATTATTAAAGTTGAGAAGTTACAGCAATTAATTTTGGTGTCATTGTATGTTTTTTGATAAACAAAAAATACAAATCTTCTCAAATTAAAAAAAAATACATTTTATTTAATAAAAAAATCAAAAACTTTGGTAAGGTTTTTTAATATTCATAAATTGTCCGTACACCAATATATTAATACAAGTGTCAGATTTTTAATGCAAAATGTTTGTCTTAGTGCATAGGGCATCTATTTCCTAAACATAATTTGCATGTTCTCAAACCCCATAACTAGAACAATTTATTTATTTTTTAAATTTATTATCTTAAAATTACAGTTTAGTTTATTACTAATTTTCACAATTACTATATGTTTCTCATGTAAATATAATCAAATCAAATTGTAATATGTAAAAATTTCAAAATAAGTATGACACAACACTAATTTTTATAGTTATGATATCACCTCTGTTTAAGTATAAATTAAATGAAAACAAATATAAAAAATTGTATAAACATGTAACGCGTGCAACGAAACAGTCATTTATATAATGAGTTAAATCCAAACAGAGCCTGTTAAAACGACTTTAACATGTAAAAAATGAAGAACATTATTTTAATTATCAAATGATTATTTTTATGCAAAAAAAAATGTATTATATATTTAAGCAAATGTCAACCTTTGTGATGCAGACAAAATGCAAATAATATGCTACCGTCCATTTTATAATATGCTACGATACTTTGTTGAAGGAAAAAATATTGACAATATTTCCTTATATTAATTGATGGTACAAGATTTTTTTTCACCACGAATTTATATGTGCTGTAATTTGATATATAAAAAAAATCAAATTACTCTCACATTAATTCTTTTGTGGGGACCCGGACGCTATTCATCTTCTTAATCGTCATTGGGATAAATGGATCAATTAATTAATATGGGTCTAATTTTTTTTTTTAAAATTTGCGGAACGTAATGTAATTCAATCTAATATACATATCAGTATAAAAGCACAAGTCTTGTACAACAAACATCAAACTCAAACTCAAACTAAGGTTCAACAACTAAATGTCAAGTGCTGAATCCTATCTACAGCAACGTCAAAGTCCGTAGTCTCCACTCTAATCACGATCTCTCATCATCTCCTCGACCCTGATCCTGTCCCACCTGTTGCCATGCACACATACAAACACGACAACAGCCGGATAACTCTGGTGAGAATAAAATCCCAGTATAAGCAATGTATACATGCGATGCATAAAATCATATACAAAAGCATAAACCATGTATTAAGAACATGAATCATAATTTATGACACATTAGTGAATATAGATAAAACTCTCTAACTCGTCATCTCCGACTCGACTCATCTCTAATCTAGGGATCCCGGTTCCTGGACATTAACACATATATCGAATCTCAGCGATATGAGTCGATCCGCCCCTAAGCATTATCGATATAAGTCAATAATCCAGTGTCTTGGCATATCCGCCAAAGCTATCCTATGACAATGTGCAATGGGCCAATGACCACTCTATCACTGTCTGGCCCTTCTGTCAATGACTCTCGCTCAATAGCTATCGGCTATTCTCTACTTTCTATAAATCAATAGATTAATCATATCAATGTCAAACAATTGCAATAAAATAAAGTATGTGGTTTTAGGGAAACTAGAGTCCAATCTGACTCAAGTTAATCTCCCGGTTAACATCGACTTATACCTTTCGTTCGTAGTCTCGGTCTGAAGAATTGAAAATTCTGAATTCCAGACTGTCTCTGTCAATCTGAAACGACATATCGAGAATAGTAATATCAACAGTTCATTCCCAATTCAATACTAAATCCGATAAATCTGAATCTAATTCAAAATTAACAGCATAACGGCACAATCCCGATATCCCCGTCAATACAATATCAACAGATATCAATTACAAATCATAACCAATATCCGATACAATCCAGAATCAGTCAATAATCCAAATCTGTTCAATTTCCAATTAATATAATCAGAAAATCATAAAAATTCCATGATCAATCTGTTCTTCGATTTGACTTCGATTCTACGATGTCTAACATATCAAGAATACCATATAATGATCAAATAATAATTCCTCCAATATCATAATTTCAAATGATAACAGAACTCAATAAAACTTACGTCCAGTTGTAGCTGTTGACAAGAGGAGTACAGAACCGTGCTCGAATCAAACTTCGGATTATCGGTGCATGCAAAATCAAATATTTAAACTTGGAGAAACTTGGAGGAATTGCTGTGAATCTTTCGGTTTTCTTCCCTGAAAAGTCTTGGGGAAATGATAATTTTATATATCAAATGTATGACAAGTGTCCCACTCAAGTTCCAATATTATCACTTTAGCCCCTGAATTCTCCACTATTTGCAATTCAGCCCTCAATAACTCTTTTAATTCCATTTCAATCCTAATTAATTACAAAAACCATGGAATCTAATTCAACATTCCAAAATTCATAAATTAAATAATCTCGGATTAAAATGATAAAATCTCGGGCCTTACATCTTTAATGTTGTATTTGAAGTGAATGATTTACAATCTATGATTTCAAATGTATTTCAGAGAAAATCCAAATATCTTGTTATGAAAGCAATCAAAACATGACGCTTAGACAGATATACGGTTTAAAAGATTTGAATTATACAATTACTACATATTATAACTTTTTGGTAAAAGCAGCTTCATGTTGTCATACATTTTGGTTTTTATGATACAATGCTACTTGTTTCTTGCTATAATTCTTAGATGTGTCCATCACAGTTATAAATATAATTATATCAATTCCATCACTTTCCATAAATTTGTATACAAATCACAAATTCGATTCTCTTGACAAGATCAGTATGTTTTAAAAATACAACAATTAATCCCAAAAATAACGAGGTTTTTTTTAACTATCTTTACAGTCTTTGTGTGTGCAGATTGTAACTTAGAGGAATGATACTACATACACAACCATATTTGTATATCAATTTATACTACATATTAAATATAAAATTCCGCGATATAATGGTTGTAAATATCGTTGTAACAATATATTAGTTGTATTTTTAGCATTATTCAACTTAAATAAGGATCGTATGACTTCCTAAAGATAAATATTTCATTTTATATACATACATATATTATATACATACATATAGCTTCATTTTTTAAATAAAATAATCTATAAATAAATTGGACTTGATGGAGCAAGATAAAAGCACTAGAATTTTCATTTAATATGAAAACATATTGTTAGAGCCCAGCCCAAGTGAATCCCAAGCCCAGCCCAAAGTTAAAGATTAAGTTAAAAAAAAGGATAAACGTAAAATTCTTTTCTCTCTCCTCGTCTTCATCTCCCGACCGAGATCTGCGTTTTATTTGTTTTTAAATTTCGAAGCTTTGACCGCCCGTAACTCCACCGTCGGTCAGCGATTTTAGAAAGTAAGCATAGTTTTGGAATCCTCTCGACGAGAGCTACGTTTTCGTACCCATATTGAAGTGTTTCTCGACACTTTTCCAAAACCCGTCTTCCATTTCTCCGTCAAATTGCCGCCCGTACGTCGTCGGAATTCGGAAATTGATTGAGAGGTTTTGTTCCCTATGTCGTAGGCTTCATTTTGGTATATATATTGAGGTACAAATCATGATTCCAGCAAGGTTGTTGTATTTTTGGGTTAAATTTGGTACCAATATTGATATTTGTTGTATTATTGATTGTAGGTGAATTATTGAGTATATTCGAGGTATTTATCGACTTTTTCAGAATTTAGTTTGCTGAGTTTTGAATTTTCAGATTTATAAATTGGGATATTTCGACTTTTGAGCTGTACATGCGCTAGTCGGACACCGTTAAGATGTTGTAAATTTAAATTATAAGTTCTGGAAATTTAGTGTGAATTATTTAACTAAGATAGGAATTGATGTGCAATAAATAATTTTGCCACAGGATTGGTGTTTCGAGAAATATTTAAGATATTTTGTGGTAAATTAAAGTCAGTTGAGGTATGCATGAACTGTTTTATTATGACGTCTATATGATATGAAATGACGTTAAGTACTTTGTAATGAGTTGTGGCGTGCCTTTTGTGCTTCTGTGAATACGTGATTGCATTCATGCATTTATTTGAGTTGATACTATTAGTGCATAGCATTTCGAGCCTTGACTCCTTTGATTGCTATTGATATTGATCTATCGAGTTGTTGCAGTCATCGATGGAGCGGGTGGGTAGGATTAGCAATCCTGATGACTTGCATGAGGACTGAGCGGGTCGCTCCCGTACCCTCGATGCTACGTGCATGGATGAGCGGCGGCATGATATTACGTTGCTGTAGTCCTGGCACGGGTGGCCACTGTTCTTGTTGCTGATGCGTTTCATTTGGACTCCGCTTTGGTATCCATTATTTTGTTGTTACCGACACGCATTGCATTGCATTTTACTTGATTTTATTTCATGTCAGTTATATTTGTCGTAATATTACTGGTTCGTCGTACTGGGGCCCGACCCCTCGTTTCTTTTTATGCTGTGGTTGTTTTTGATGCCATAGCAGGTTATCCAGGAGGATTTGACGCGTCTGGTGGAGCGTCAGGTAGTGGTGCCCAATCGTCGAGTCATGGTTGAGAGTTCCCAGATATATATATACTATATTATGGAGTTATACATTTACCGGGGAGATGTCCCGTGTAGCTGTACTGTTATTTTTACGATGTTTTGTATTGATAGTTGTGTGATCGAGCCTTGCCGGCTCTATATGTGTTTAGTCCTGGCCAGTGCGGCTATAGGGTTGTGAATTGATGTTATGACTTTATTTCGAGTATATAAATGTTGTTTGTGTGGTTTGGAAATTTTTGGGATGTCCTACTTACGTGAAGGTCATGTCGAAATTTCTATTGGCCCAAAAAGGAAAATTTTTAATCGCTTTCGCTGTTTACATTAATAAATCCTGGTTGTTTGATCATTAAATAATAATCAGGAGCACGGGCCCCCACAGTTGGTATCAGAGCGTAACTGAGATATGCTCGAATTAGAGTCTAGGGCACTTGAGTCTAGACACAAATAACATGATTGTGCGTGTGTTTGACTATTTGCTCTTATTTGAATTATTTGGTGTGAATTGCTTGAATTTACCTACGTTAGAACGACTATCTGATTAGGCATGGTATGTAATTTAGAAATTGCCTATAACTTTCTTTTACCTGTTATCTACCTGTGGATTTAATCCTCGTGTCTCGTAGAATGGCACCTGGAGGAAGAGGTAGAAAAGGAAAAGAAATAGCGCAAGAATCTGAGGCACAAAATGTTCGAGGACTTGCAGATATCATTAGAGGTAGACGTGGTCAACCTCGAGGACAAGTCGGTCAAAATGTTGAAGAAGAAGTGAACCAAGAACCTCATCGACCTGAAAGACCTGGAGCTAGACATGTAGCGATTGAGCAAGAAGTGGAACAGCTGACACAGAAAGTTGGAGGAATGCAGTTAATAATTTCTCAGTTTCAAGAATTACGTCCTCCAAAATTCTTTGGCAACGAGAGCGGAGAAAAAACAGCAGGCTGGCTGAAAAGTATCAATCATCTATTTAATTTGTTGGAGTATTCCCAAGATATTAAATTGAAGCTTGCCATCTACCAACTTAAAGACCGAGCACAACTCTGGTGGGAAGCCACAGAGGAAGCAATGAAGGACTCTGATGAAATTATTACTTAGGATGCTTTTCGTGCTCACTTTACCCAAGAATATGCACCACCATCATATTATACTGCTAAAGAAGAAGAGTTCAATCAGTTGGTGCAGGGAAACAAATCAGTGGTGGAATATGCTTCACAGTTTTCTGCTCTTTTGCCCTATGTTCCACATGTTGCCAGGAATGATCAGGCTAAACTATCACGTTTTCTACACGGGTTGCAGCGGACTGTTCATACTTTGGTAATGACTGGATCGCCTAATACGTATATTCAAGCAGTGGAAAAGGCGAAGAAAATTGAAGCAAGTTTGCTCAGAGGAGACCCACAACCAGGTCCATCATCTGTTTCTCAGGGATCTGGAAGTAATATGTCAATGCCAGTGGATTTACCTCCATATCAACCTGTACAGTCATACCAACAACCCAAACAGCAGAGGTACAAAGTAAAAGGAAAGCAATTCAAGAAGAAGTCTCAATCCAACTCTTCCAGTTCAAGCAGTGCACGAGGGAGAGGTTCTGTTGGGTCGTCTAGCACTGTGCATTGTGATCGATGTGGTGGTCGACATTTTAGTTCCCAATGTATAGGAGTTCAGGGGACTTGTCATAATTGTGGTCAGGTTGGACATTACGCCAGGGTATGTCCTAATGCAGGGAGACAGCAGTTCCAGCCACAGCAGCTTGGTCAAGTTCCCCGTGGACCAGTCTTTAGACCATATGCTCCTACTCCATCATTTCAGCAGTCCAGTTACCCACCTCCCAGAGGTCCTATTCAGCAGCCATTTCCAGGGCCACAGCAAGCCCAAGTCCATGCTTTGACTCAGGACCAGGCTCAGGATGCACCAGGAGGAGTGATTGCAGGTATTTGTTATGTTTTTTATTATCCTGCACGCATATTGATAGACACAGGAGCATCTCATTCATTTTTATCTGCTGCATTTGTTGATGAGCATGAGATTGCTACTATTCCTTTGTTGGATACTGTGTCAGTTGCTACTCTTTTCGGTGTATATTTGATGTCCCATGAGATAGTTTTGAACTGTGTGATTAGATTTGAGGGTAATATTATGATAACAAATCTAATCAAATTAGCCATGACTGATTTTGACTGTATTCTGGGTATGGATGTGTTGACGAATTATCGAGCCACTGTGGATTGTTTTCATGGAGTTGTAAGATTTAGACCGTATTATGGCAGCAAATGGAATTTTTATGGTTATGATTCACAGTCTCGAATTTCATTAGTATCTGCTATGGAAATGTTCAGGTTGTTGTCAATCGGCAATGAATGATTTTTTATCTATGCTCTTAATGCAACACGGGAAGAACGATTGAAAGTTTCAGACATTCCCGTTGTCAAGGATTTTCCAGATGTATTTCCTGATGAGATTCCAGGCTTTCCGCCTCAAAGGGAAATAGATCTTAGCATTGAATTAATGTCAGGGACAAATCCTATTTCTAGAGCACCATATCGTTTAGCTCTAACAGAGTTGAAAGAACTCAAGGAACAGCTTCGGGATTTACTGGAAAAATGCTATATCAGACCCAGTATGTCTCCTTGGGGAGCTCCAGTATTATTTGTAAAGAAGAAAGACGGAACGATGAGAATGTGCGTCGATTATCGGCAGTTAAACCGGGCTACTGTGAAGAATAAGTATCCTTTGCCGCGTATTGACGACTTGTTTGATCAGTTGCAGGGTAGTTCTGTGTATTCCAAGATTGATATTCGTTCCGGATACCATCAACTTAGAGTCCGAGAGGAAGATGTTCCTAAGACAGCATTTCGGACACGTTATGGACACTATGAATTCCTAGTTGTGCCTTTCGGTTTGACTAATGCACCCGCAGTGTTTATGGATTTAATCAATCGTGTATTCCGGGAATTCATAGATAAATTTGTTCTCGTTTTCATTGATGACATCTTGATTTATTCCAAGTCACAGAAAGAGCACAAGGAACATTTGAAATTAGTTCTCCAAACACTCAGAGAAGCGCAATTGTATGCCAAATTTTCTAAGTGTGAATTCTGGTTGGACAGAGTTTTATTTTTAGGCCATGTTATATCTGCACAAGGAGTATCTGTTGATCCTAGTAAAGCTGAAGCTGTTATCAATTGGCCTAAACCAACCAATGTGTCTGAGATTCGAAGCTTTTTGGGATTAGCTGGGTACTATAGGCGTTTCATTGAAGGATTTTCTAGAATAGCTAGGCCTATGACCCAGTTGACACAGAAAGATCGATGTTTTGTATGGACTGCAGAATGTGAGTCTAGTTTTCGGACTTTGAAAGAAAATTTGACCACATCTCCAGTGTTAGCTTTGCCTTCAAGCTCAGGTGGATTTGTTGTCTGTACAGATGCTTCCCTAAATGGACTGGGTTGTGTTTTGATGCAAAATGGACGAGTGATTGCGTATGCATCTCGTCAGTTGAAGCCACATGAGACTCGATATCCAGTTCATGATTTGGAGTTAGCTGCCATTGTGTTTGCATTGAAGATATGGCGTCATTATCTGTACGGAGAACAGTTTGTGATTTATTCTGATCACAAGAGTCTGAAGTATCTTTTCACACAGTCCGACTTGAATATGAGACATCGTCGATGGTTGGAATTACTTAAGGACTTTGATTGTGAGATTCAGTACCAACCAGGGCGAATGAATCAAGTTGCAGATGCTTTGAGCAGAAAGGTTCAGCCTAAAATGTTGGCATCTTTGACTATTTCAAAGGTTCATGAGCATTTGGGAACTTCAGGATGGACTTATAAGTCTAAGGGCGACTACTTTATAGTTTCATCTATACAAGTTGAACCACAGATTGTTTCATAGATTGAAAGAATTGACTCAGACAGATCAATCAGATAAGTTCAGTGTTGCTTTAGATGGATGTCTGCGTTATAATGGTAGACTTGTGGTTCCAAATATGATAGACTTAAAAGAAGCTATACTTCGAGAAGCTCATTGTATTCGACACAGTGTTCATCCTGGAATCAGAAAGATGCATCATATCTTGAAATCCCATTACTGGTGGGAAGGTATGAAGAAAGAGATTTCTGACTTTGTGGCTAGATGTTTGACGTGCCAACAGGTTAAAGCTGAGAGAATGAGACCTGGTGGTATGTTACATAGTCTTGAAGTGCCACATTGGAATTGGGAGCACATTGCTATGGATTTTGTGACACACCTACCTCGTTCTAATCGTGGTTGTGATGCGATTTGAGTGATTGTTGATAGATTGTCTAAATCAGCCCATTTTATTCCTTATGATCGTACTTGTACTTATAAGAAAATGGCAAAAATGTACATCGATCATGTGGTGAGATTGCATGGTGTGCCTGTAACCATAGTATCAGATCGTGATCCCAGGTTTTCTTCGAAGTTTTGGGGTAGTTTGCAATCAGCATTGGGTTCAAAGTTGGCGATGAGTACTGCATATCACCCACAGACAGATGGTCAGTCTGAGAGGACCATTCAGACACTCGAGGACATGTTGCGAGCAGTCGTGATGGATTTCAGGGGTGGTTGGCAGGAATCATTGTCACTTGTTGAGTTCTCTTACAATAACAGCTTCCAAGCAACCATCGGAATGACACCATTTGAAGCCTTGTACGGTAGAAAATGTAGATCTCCGATATGCTGGGAAGATGTAGGAGAAAGACAGATGTCAATGCCAGAATTTATACAAGAAATGAAAGAGAAGGTTGAAATGATTAGGAAAAGAATGAAAGCAGCACAGGATCGTCAAGCCAGCTATGCTAATAAAAGGCGTAGGCCTTTAGAATTTCAGGTTGGCGATCAGGTTTTCTTGAAAGTATCACCGTTTCGTGGTACTATGAGATTTGGGCGCAAAGGGAAGCTAGCTCCGCGTTATATTGGTCCATATGCGATTGTTGAGAGGATTGGCACTTTGGCTTATCGTTTGGACTTACCACAGAGTTTGTCTGTGATACATGATGTGTTTCATGTATCTATGTTACGAAAGTACGAACCGGATCCTTCTCATGTCTTGAGGACTGATGAGGTGGAGTTGGATAGTTCCCTTAGCTATGTTGAGCATCCAGTTCAAATTCTTGATCATAAAGAAAAGCAACTTAGGAATAAGATGATACCACTGGTTATGGTGCAGTGGAGTAGACATGGGAGAGAAGAAGCAACATGGGAATTAGATGCTAAGATGCGTCAGGATTGGCCTCATTTGTTTGAAAATGTAATAAATTATTCCATGTATTCTGATTTCTCAATGTACTATCAGTGGTAAATGTTTGTAAACCACTTTTGTATAAATTGTGTATACTAGATTTCGAGGACGAAATCTTTTATTAGTAGGGGAGAATGTTAGAGCCCAGCCCAAGTGAACCCCAAGCCCAGCCCAAAGTTAAAGATTAAGTTAAAAAAAAAGGATAAACGTAAAATTCTTTTCTCTCTCCTCGTCTTCATCTTCCTGATCGAGATCTGCGTTTTATTTGTTTTTAAATTTCGAAGCTTTGACCGCCCGTAACTCCACCGTCGGTCAGCGATTTTCGAAAGTAAGCATAGTTTTGGAATCCTCTCGACGAGAGCTACGTTTTCGTACCCATATTGAAGTGTTTCTCGACACTTTTCGAAAACCTGTCTTCCATTTCTCCGTCAAATTGCCGCCCGTACATCGTCGGAATTCGGAAATTGATTGAGAGGTTTTGTTCCCTATGTCGTAGGCTTCATTTTGGTATATATATTGAGGTACAAATCATGATTCCAGCAAGGTTGTTGTATTTTTGGGTTAAATTTGGTACCAATATTGATATTTGTTGTATTATTGATTGTAGGTGAATTATTGAGTCGATTCGAGGCATTTATCGACTTTTTCAGAATTTAGTTTGCTGAGTTTTGAATTTTCAGATTTATAAATTGGGATATTTCGACTTTTGAGCTGTACATACGCTAGTCGGACACCGTTAAGATGTTGTAAATTGAAATTATAAGTTTTGGAAATTTAGTGTGAATTTTGGAATTACTTTCGATAAATTCCTTGATTATTTAACTAAGATAGGAATTGATGTGCAATAAATAATTTTGCCACAGGATTGGTGTTTCGAGAAATATTTAAGATATTTTGTGGTAAATTAAAGTCAGTTGAGGTATGCATGAACTGTTTTATTATGACGTCTATATGATATGAAATGACGTTAAGTACTTTGTAATGAGTTGTGGCGTGCCTTTTGTGCTTCTGTGAATACGTGATTGCATTCATGCATTTATTTGAGTTGATACTATTAATGCATAGCATTTCGAGCATTGACTCCTTTGATTGCTATTGATATTGATCTATCGAGTTGTTGCGTCATCGATGGAGCGGGTGGGTAGGATTAGCACTCCTGATGACTTGCATGAGGACTGAGCGGGTCGCTCCCGTACCCTCGATGCTACGTGCATGGATGAGCGGCGGCATGATATTACGTTGCTGCAGTCCTGGCACGGGTGGCCACTGTTCTTGTTGCTGATGCGTTTCATTTGGACTCCGCTTTGATATCCATTATTTTGTTGTTACCGACACGCATTGCATTGCATTTTACTTGATTTTATTTCATGTCAGTTATATTTGTCGTAATATTACTGGTTCGTCGTACTGGGGCCCGACCCCTCGTTTCTTTTTATGATGTGGTTGTTTTTGATGCCATAGCAGGTTATCCAGGAGGATTTGACGCGTCTGGTGGAGCGTCAGGTAGTGGTGCCCAATCGTCGAGTCATGGTTGAGAGTTCCCAGATATATATATACTATATTATGGAGTTATACATTTACCGGGGAGATGCCCCGTGTAGCTGTACTGTTATTTTTACGATGTTTTGTATTGATAGTTGTGTGATCGAGCCTTGCCGGCTCTATATGTGTTTAGTCCTGGCCAGTGCGGCTATAGGGTTGTGAATTGATGTTATGACTTTATTTCGAGTATATAAATGTTGTTTGTGTGGTTTGGAAATTTTTGGGATGTCCTACTTACGTGAAGGTCATGTTGAAATTTCTATTGGGCCAAAAAGGAAAATTTTTAATCGCTTTCGCTGTTTACATTAATAAATCCTGGTTGTTTGATCATTAAA
The DNA here is from genome assembly GCF_025594145.1 of Primulina tabacum. Lineage (NCBI taxonomy): Eukaryota > Viridiplantae > Streptophyta > Magnoliopsida > Lamiales > Gesneriaceae > Primulina > Primulina tabacum. Next base: position 8,137,263 of record NC_134557.1, read on the forward strand.
TAATAATCAGGAGCACGGGCTCCCCACACATATTATTAAATATTTGGTGTCACTTTGATTGGCATAACCTAATTTGACAAAAAGGCAATATCATATACATATTAATTAAGTTTGATAGTGCACACGCTGATTGTGACCTAAAATATTATTGGTATCTGCCGGTAAAATGCATGTCAATTATGACGTTATGATGTCACCATTTTCGTATCGAATACATTATTAATTGCTCAATTTCTCTTTTACATGTCAACTCACGTTATTTAGTATGAGATTAAAAATAAAAGTACTAAGAAATATATAGTGATTTATGAAATTTACTTGTATATTTGAATCTCGATTCGATAAAAGCTCGATTAAGATAAACAAACCAAGCTCAAACTTTACAACATATATAGTTATTTGAATCTCGAATACATAGTGATTTATGAAATTTACTTTTAGATGAAATATATATATACATATTTGAATCTTGATTCGATAAAAGCTCGATTAAGATAAACAAACCAAGCTCAAACTTTACAATATATATAGTTATTTGAATCTCGAATATATATAGTTATGAAATTTATTTTTAGATTATATATATATATATATATATACATATATTTGAATCTCGATTCGATAAAAGCTCGTTAAGATAAACAAATCAAGCTCAAACTTTTCAATATTCGGTTCATTAGTTCGTGAACATGTTCGTTATTAAGTTCATGAGTCATCTCTTAGATGAAAAAATAATAGTTTTGATATTTGATTTATTGATTTTACACATTTTTTATGAAATATACAGAAAATCTATTATATTTTTTTATTATAATAAATTTACAAATTTTAATAAGAATGTTATATTTTTATCTAAATATATAATTTGCTTTTTAATGAAATTTAAATGTATAATTCCTATTTATTAAGCTCGTTTAGGCTCGATAAAATCTTGAATAAGCTCATAAGCCATGAATATATTTGTAAAATAAAACTCGAGCTCAGCTCGATTATAAACGAGTCAAGTTTAAACATTCAAAAGTTCAAGTTGACTCGATTACATACCTATCTACATCTAAATATTATAATCAAACAAATATGTAAATGTTGAGATTTCTTTATTGAATTATTTAACTTAAAAAAGGGGGATTTAAAGAAATGTAAACAAAGAATCCATTATAAATTCAATCCATTTTATAATGTATAAGGTGATATAAACCAGAAAAGAAACAAAGATTCGCAGCCTCTTCAATAATGCTTAATTTAATTTATTTTGTTGTTTGATGCTTAAATAAATAAACAATACTCCACCAAACAACCACTACGTACAAATAGTCACAATTCAGATGAGACTCGAAATCTAATCACAATTCACAAATACTTACAACATAATTAGACGTAGTTCAATCTTACAACATAATTAGACGTAGTTCAATCAATCCGCTGATATTACCTTCAAGATAGATCCAATAACCTAAATTCATCAATCACGCATTTATTAGCAGTAATTTTTTTTTACGTCGTGAGAATCCGTTGTTAGAGTAGATGCCCTGCAAGCCAACGGTTGGCTATGGAATTTATTGACTCAAGTGAAATAAACAATCTTTATTTTAATATAATTTAATTTTTTATGGTCTTGTTATACTTTATCTGTATACCCATGCAAACAGCATAGATAAAGTCCTTGATTATGCTTTAATACAAATTAATCTTAATTCGATGTTGAAACTCATTTGTAAACACTGCATATTCTAAATTCGTTCCTAGTCGATTCAGCCGCCTAAAACAAGGATAAAGGCCGCTTGAGCTCGAGACTAGCATCTGTGATGTTGTGTACTGCGTTCCTTGATAAGGGCATAGAGATGTCCAAACATGCAGATGGGTAGTCATATGATGATTATACCAAACAACCCTCCCTCGGACTTTCCAAGTGGTTATCATTCATCGAGAGGATAAGTCCGTGGTTATGATTGTACATCATTAGTCCTTACGACCCGGGACGACACTGAGGCTCTATATGCTAGGGCTGTGCTTTGACTCGTTTACCGACTCCAGGAGAGTCATCGGGTGGCGAAGGTTGGGTACAGTTGCGACACATATAGGAGCCAGTGCATTGTAGTCGGGGATTCACCGCTCACCTACGGGTGTAGATATCCTGTGTGATCTGATGAAATAATAGTGCATGAAATCTTTGGCCAGAGTATGAGATGTACGTTAGAGAAGGATTTCTCAAATAGTACACGCGATGCCACTATTATAGTTATCACATAGTTATCGAATTAATATGCAACCCTCGATGAACCAATGGTTGCAGATTCGATCGGGATATATGAGCTGAAGGGACCGTACTGTACGCTAATCATAATCGACTGGTTCTTGCAGGCACTATCAGTGATACCTAGGGGATCATGAGGCGATGTTACTAGACGCTCTTACCATGATCCAATAGGTGCAATCAGAAATGAGTTCTGACATTCTTAATCAAGGTGTTGATGAAAAGAATTGGGCTAACTGGGGTAAGCCTGAATAAGAATAAATATTATTCTGAATCACAAAGAGTTGTGAACCCACGGCTAGCTGTATCCCTGAACTATTGAGGGTCACACAAGCACTGGATTGTTTGTTCCCGTTGAGAGAATAAATTCAAGGAGTTGAATTTATATTATGATATAGTAAATTCAAGAGTTGAATTTATGATAATAAATTTTGAGAAAATAAATTCAAAGAGTTGAATTTATGATATAGTAAATTCAAGAAATTGAATTTATGAAATTTGGAGAGAATAAATTCAAGGAGTTGAATTTTTAAAATTTGATAATTTAATTTATTAAACTCAAAAGTTGAGTTTATTAAATATTAAATTAAAATTGGTGGGAAGTATATTTAAATGGGCTTGTAGGAGTACAAGTCCGACATACTAAATAATTAAAGTTCTTAATGGACTTGGATTAATTAATTAAATTAGTTGGACTAGCTCAATTAATTAATCAAGCCAATTAATGTTAATTATGGTAATTAGGTCATGTAATTTTTTTATTTTAAAATTTTTGACCTAAAATCATAGCCTCCACAAAAATTAATAATGATGCATGATATTATAAGAAATATGTGCATCATTCGAGATTGGCAAAAATTTGGGATGCAATTTTAGAATCTTTAATTATCTTAATTGATAAGATTAATAAAGTAAATATAAGATTAGAAAATATAATAAGATTTTAAATCTTATTTTTTACGTAAATAGGCATCCAAAAGATTTTTGCAAGATATCAATTGATCAATCTTACCTGCTCTTCAATTTTCTTGGGCGGCTACTCTCAAAAATCCTTTTCTTATGCAAGAAAAATTTGGCTTAAATTTTTTAGTCGAATTTTTCGTGTTATATCTCTACGCAAAACTTATTCTAATTTTCTAGTGCGAATTAGAAGATGAACAAATCATCTAGTCGTGGACCTGATTAGAAGAAAGGAGTCCTTGAAGAAAGTTTGTAGGGATTCATAAGAGCTAATCCGTTTATACCGGATTAGTTGGAGCCACGTGATCTATTCACCAAAGGTATAGCGATTCCAATGCCCTATGAATTTTTATGATAAAATCATACGAGCGCCCAAAGCAAAACATATTTTGATTATCAAAATAAATAAATTTTTTTAAAACTTCCGCTGCGTTTGAGCGTGTAGAAAACCCAGATCCAACATCCGTAACCGTCGTCTTTCAATGTATAGTAGGTAAATCTCTAATAGCCTGCAAACCATGTTAGTCATATAAACATCATTGAGTAAATTATATGTGACATGCTCGACCAAGAATGTGTTGATAGAAGGAATCAAACTCATGATAATTGATCAAATATTCATATACTCTACCAACTCGACACCTCATTTGAAGTTCAACTACTACACCAACTCGAACGTTTATTTGGAGGTGTATTAACAATTACTTTGCGTATACTGTAGGCTTATGTGGTACTGCTTTTGGAAACAATATTTTCTCGACTTTTTTAGAGTAGTAATTTTATTTTCATAATTTATGGTAGTTCCAATTATTTTAGTAAGGAATATCATCTAAGTTTATGGCCATACCAAGATACTTCATCATGCTTTAATAATACTAGTGTATGAGATGTTAAAAGAAATAGTATATGAGAAAAAATTATTTTTAAAAACCAAACTGAAAGTCCCAATAAAATTTTGTTCCAATCCCATGTCTAAAAGATATCTATTTTGGCAAACCAATTTGCTATATGCGTTAGAGTAGATCTCTTATGAGAGGATCTTACGAATCTTTATTTGTGAGGCGGATCAACTCTGCCGATATTCACAATAAAAAATAATACTTTTAGCATAAAAGTAATATTTTTTCATGAATGACTCAAATAAGAGATTCGTCTCACAAAATAGGATCCGTGAGACCGTCTCACACAAGTTTTTGTCTATCCGCCCTTATTATTATTATTTTTTATAAATATATTTATGAAATTTGATTTTTTTTTTATTAATTTGGCTTAAGAAAAATAATTTAAGTAACATTCTTTCCACAGAAATGGTTAGTTCCATGTCCCTGTAATATAACAGACCAACCATATATTTTCATAAAATATTTTCGTCACTAATAATGGAATATTAACCTTGACGTACAAGAAATTGATTGAATAATTACATTTATAATTCCACATTATAATATATAATAGTATATTATATATAACTAAAAGCTAGAGAAAACTAACAGACGAAAAACCCTATCAATCTCAATGCTGACATGCACGGCATAAATTATGGTAATGATCAGAAGTGGGAGAACTGATTAATCTGAGAGTAGTGTTGTATCATTTGTACGTTCGAAGTCATTTCCCCGTTACTATCCGAGATCAAAGTCCTGAAAATTGTTCAAATAAATTAATAACCAGTAAACATTTCGACAAAAAAATGCGAAATAAATATATAAATCGGTCTTACTCTCTCGGACGCGACGCCCATAGCGAACTTAAAGTTCGCAATCGACCATAGTACTCTCCGATCACCAGGAAACATTTAGCAGCTTGTCGAACTGTTAGCACACGACGCAACTGGTGGAGGGTTTGTTGCCTTAGATTATCGGCCTGCATTGTTTGTTTTAAAAAAATCACATAATTATACATTACTATTATACCTGGTTATATATATAATTCGAAAGAAATTTTTCCCACCGCAGAAAAGATGGTTGGCTACTCCCCTGATGACATGCATATACATATCGAAAGATAAAATCAAATACCTGACGAACAAAACCTTCGAGATTGGTAATCTTGCCGAGAGCAACCACCATATGATGCATACTATCATTGAGAGAGGCATTGGCTATGGCATCAAGCAAAGATTGGTGTAATTGTTCGAGTCCTTGGGAAAGAGCCTCCTCCGCCTGCTGTGTGGACTGTTGGAGACCATATATCCCCACTAATTGTTGCTCCGTCAAAGGGTCTAATTGCGATATCAACATCTGATCCATATATATATATATATAACGAAAGAAAGAAATATATCATATATATTTCAGATTTAAGACATGAATGGTTACAAGCTCTAGGGATCATCCAGCTACACGTCTAGCAAGAGCAATATATCATCCAAACCTTGATTAAATCAGAAGGCCGAAAGCCGCCCATCCAGAGGAAACAACGTTCGATGGTCGTAGCCCACATTCCGGTGATGAGATGGAAGACATCAGATTTAGCAGCTACTCCCCTCAAACGAAAGATTTCATCATAATGTGTTATGTAACCATCTACGATCACCCTTAGATCACCATCCGATAAATGCGACTGCAATGCATTTCGCAGCTCCATCATGTGGCCGTGATCGTCGTCTACCCATCTGGCATATTCCATGTCAAATACAACACCACCTGCAACAATTAATTATGCTTTACAATGTTGGAACAATACGATTTATTTCTCTACTAATCGATGATCAACGTGAATATCACCATATAGTATTAGTTATTAAATGTTGAAGTAATTACTGTGAATATCACTTATTATAATCATCCTTTTGTAATAGAGGCAAAGGCCAAAATAGTTATGACCATATGAACCAAGACCTCCGCCTCAAAGATTCTTCTGTTTGCTGACACAAAGGAATTTTTTTTAAGGGAAACATCGGGGGCAAGTTGTAAAGTTAACTTTACATTTTTTTAACACAGATTTTCAGTATAAAACGAAAAATTAAAAGGAAATGTTCATGGAAAGTATGTTAAAAATATGAAGTTTTTGTCTGGTGTGTGTGTGTGTGTGTATTCAAATTACCGGAGCTGATATTCCCATTTGCGACCCCACCGCCTAAGAAAAGACCCTGTTGACCACAATAATTGAGAAGACAATTAAAGAGAAATTCAGAAATCAAATTCAAAGCATTAAATTTTTTATTTTTATTTTTAAAAAAAAAATTGTATTTTGCTGGCATTTAATTCTTGGTGACATTTTTCAAACTTTTATTCATTACCTGCGACCTTGTCCTCTGAAGATCTTGCTCAAGTTGCGTGAGCCTGATCCTACTTGACTCTAGCTGCTGTACGTACGCCTGCAAATTTTGGGTACTAAATATTGGTTTGGTGAAGAGGAGATACGTAATTATTAAATATTATACAAAATAATCAAATTTCCAATAAAATTTTTGTATGTGTAAATTGTGCGTAAGACCTTTTTCCTGATCCTGCTCTTTCTTGCCGCTTCCCTATTTTGAGCTAAACGTCTCATTGTCTAGGAAAAGTTAGCCAAACATCAGATTCAACATTATATTTTTATTATAATTGAATAAATATGTATATATTGTGAAACTACTTAAATCCAAAAACTAAATAGTAGAATTGGTGTGTGCCCCCATGTGCATATATAAATGTGGGTTTTCTTTCACCACCTTAGCATCAAGCACTTTTTCTGAATTCGAACCTGGCCCCCTTCTCTGCATATTTTTAAGAAGGAATCATGTAAAAGGGTCTATTTTTTATATAAAAAAATAGATTAAAAAGGGTAAAAAATGAGGATGTTTATAAATAATACCACGACAAGGAATTTTTTGCTAGTATTTTATATATTTTAATGAAAATTGTAATTTTAATCCGGTAAGTTGTATAGTTTTGGGTTTTAAACATGTGATTTATCAAAATTTGGTTTTCATACAATAATTTGAATTTTTTTACTTTGGTTATTTTTTCGCCTGAAACCATGCATTAAATCTATCGAAGATGATTTATTTAACACTGATTCTGATCTCATACAAAGCACATGTGATGTGAATTAAAATTCATCTTACAATAACAAGAAAAGAATAAAGCAAGATGACCTCCGATACTTTAAAATAAGCGAAAAAATTTATTGTTTTCTTTTATTTTTGTTTATGTATATTTTAATACATGCAATATAAATTTTATTTTTGTCGCTTATATGGGACACTATCATTGAGAAATAAGCAATATTCGATAGTTTAGTATTTTCGAGCTAAAAAAAAATCTAAGTTATGGATTAAAATCAAAATTTACAAATTACAAAAATAAAATTTGAAACATACCAACTTATATGATTATAATTTTTGTAAGTTAAATTAATAATGTTGCGAGTATTTTATATAAATTTGTTATAATTATGATGCGGGAAAAACGAGCTGATTTAAAAAACACAATCAATCATAAATGGCAGAATATTTGGAAGCTCTTTTGTTTTTTCTACTAACTATACATAGTTTGTAATTATTCGAGAATATTTATATAGGCATTTTCATAGTTGTGATGCTGATATGTGAACTGTTTCTTGAAAAAATAATAATGCCATGTCTGTCAAAATGGCCAATGAAATATTCAGTTCCATAGCGTGCCATTAAATTTTGTTGGATTTGGTTGCTCTATTACCTATAAAAATTAAAGCAAAAGTGGCGTGAAAGAAAAACAAAAAGAAATGAAACTCCAGTTCTTGGGACAGAGGACAGAAAACCCATAATATTATATTATATTGTTGTAAATTTAGGAGCAATACTAACAGTTAATCTACTGTAGGATTCAGCTTTTCTTTGATTGCATGTCATAACAAAAATCAGAAAATCCATAATTTATCAGAAGTTCCAGAACAAAAGTTTTGACATAAATCATCTGCTGTTTTTTGGGAATCTGGGATAGATTTGTTGTTGGTATTATTCATTACTATTCGTCTTATATATAGTAGATGATATGGCCAATTTTTTATGAGTTCTTGCTGATTATCACACTTTTTATAAATTATTATTGTGAGATTAATAATAATAAAAACTGAAAGACAGAAATTATAAGCACCTTCTCTGGGGTTTGTTTAGCAGCTGTAATAGCTTGTGAGATTCCAGTTCCGGGGTTATCACTTCCACTCGCCATCTGCACTTGTTGTATCCGCTGTAGCGACGGTTGCAGCGGCTGAAGGTGGTGGTGCTTGTAGTCAAAGGCCGCCGCTGCCGCGGTCTGGTGGTCAGGTGATGCCTTTCTGCTGACGGGAGACTCGCTCTCAGTCTCCAATCTGGTGGAGAGAGTGTTTAGTGGTGATCGGCCTGAATCAGTGCTCTCTTCTCCGGATTTTGAGCTTCCCTGCAGCATTGTAAATGATAAATCACCACAAGAAAACAAGTCAAAATATTATTATTTGAAAACACCTTTTCCCACTTGAAAGATGATTTTATGTGTATCCTCCCTCACTCGGAACTTCATGCAAGAGATAGAGCTTCAAATGGTCAAAAATGGAGGAGTTTAATTAAAAAAGGAGTGCAAGTACTTTTTGCTGGAATCTGATAGGCCAAGAAGGGAACATTTCCAGGGTTGCTGCAGGCTTGACTGTAGCATATAAAGCTGCAGCGAAATCACAAAAGCAAATTCTTTGAGAATCATTCAGCAGATAAAATACATACTTTAATTTGCAGATCATAAAAATTAAAGGGGAGGAACCTAATCTCCCTTTATATATATACTCTCGCAGCAGTTGTGGAGTAAGTAAAATTATGCAAACTGATTAAGTTTCCTTCCTTATTTGAAATCTCACGCCATTCGAACCCTCGCTCAAAAATGATTTCTCTATCAAATATGGCAAGTTCCGCACCCCATCCAGACTTATTCAAAAAAAAAACACACAAACACACCACTAGGTGTTTGTTACACTGAGAGAGGGAGAGAGAAGGTACTATACTTTGTTTGATTTCATTATTGTTGTTGAACTTAACTCCTTGCAGTACTATTGCTTCTTCCAGTTCTCCAAAATCAAAATCAGATACCTCGAGATTTCTTTTTGTCATAAAAATAGATAAAAACAAAAAACCATGTCAGAAGGCATATATGAAATACCGTATGAGTCATGAATATGGAAAAATAACTTAATTACATGAAGCTTGTATTTGAATGATGAAGCATGTGCGGAACCCCGAATGGAATTTGGTGATGGTGCGAAGCTCCCGAGTCTGATAAAGCAGCAGCTGCATATTCTCCGACTCTATTACTCGCCATGCAAACTTGTTTTCACAGTTTCACATCATTCTCATATAAAGAAAACTGTAACTTGGATTTAGTCCAAAGATTATCTGTCACAGGGAGAACGAACAAACGATGGGTTTTTTTTTTCTTCTTGAAAACTCCCTTCGTCTCCAAAAACCCAACTGGAAATCCAAAACTTTCTAGATTAACAAAATTGTCTCAATCTTTCTTTTCAGTAGCCATCAAAGGAGAGGGTCCGTTGTCTATCTCTATCTGGTTGACAAAAGATTTGATATTTTAAGGGGTCCCTGTCTAGCTTTCTTTTCTCTCCGGCTCTGCAAAGAAATTAAATTAAACTGTGATTACTCTGTATAGTAGTAGCTAGATCTGGGACTAGTGGTATCAGAAATGAGAAACACAACCTATGGAACAGAAAATCTTGTCCTTTGTAATTTTGCTTTCGAATATATTTTTTGTAAGATGGTATCACGAATTTTTATCTGTGAGACGAGTTGATCATATCGATATTCACGATAAAAAATAATACTCTTAACATAAAAATTAATATTTTTTCATGGATGACTCAAATAAAATATATGTCTCACAAAATACGATCCTTTAAACCGTTTCATACAAATTTTTTATTTTGTTTTTAGAAGCTAGTGGGGTCTCTATTAATGAAAATATATAAAATATTTACAATATAATAATAATAATAATAATAAAGACAAAAAAAAGGTGGGGTCTTTTGTGAAAAAAGAGCACTACTCTGTGACCGACTCTGCTTTTTTATTGACTTTTGGTTGGCCTCTCAATGGATTTTTTTGGAAATTTGAAGTGCTAAAGATTTCAATTTTTATATTCAGTAAGCAAATAAGTAGCGTTCTTGATTTTGGAATCAAAATGAAGACATTGGAAATAGGGAAAAAGTTATACGAAGAAAATAACCGTAAGATCCCATGTTTTTAATTAATCGATGACTGAATTTTTAACTTTTTAGTTTATTAACTGCTCTAATTTCACGAGATTTTGACCTATTTGGCATGTAAAAATATAAGGAGGTTCACATGCTATTTATCGACCATATGTCCATGAAGTTGCAAATCGCATATATTATTTTTTGTGAAAGTGTACATGAACTCGATTGATTTGAGAATCTTACAAAAGATTATTTGCCTAATTAAGAATTTAAATTAAATGGAATGATCATAAAATGATTAGAGTTATTCTAAGTGAAATACATCGACAGTAAAACCTCTTGAAAATTAATACTCGATAAACTAATAACCTCTTCAACATATTATTTTTTTCCGTTCTCATAATTTGGTTAGTTTGTTAAATTAATAATTTCGATAAATGAATATGAGTTTTCAGTTTGATCTATGATCACCGGTCATGGTTCACTCATACACATATAAATTTGTATATTCATACATTACGTACTAGACGATTTTTCGCTCACGTCCTTTCTTTCCTCTCGAACAACCTATTTTATGGGACATGTCTCAGGTTGAACGGGACAAGAGAAGCCAGCGGGAGCCATTAGAAGAAATATGTGCCGACATGCGAGTTCTTTAAGGGGTTTTTGAAAGGGGATCGATTAAGGTGCCCAAAAGCGCAACGGAAGTTTCAAAATTTGTTTTTCAACAAGAAAACCGAGCACCCTAAGCTTATAGTGTCTAGCAAATACAAAAACACGAAATATGTCATACATAGGGTGTTTTAGAAAATATACCTATCAATCTCAAAGATTGATGTTATGGCTCCAACTAAGGTGTAAACACCTTAGCTCTTGATGGAAAGACAATCTTCAAGCTCTCCTTGCTCCAAAATTAGGCTCACCACCAACTAGCTAGAACCCATCTTGTTTTGCAATAGAAAAATAAGAGGATTTTTTAAAGAGAAATGTATTGTTTCCTCAACAATTGAAGAACAAAATTTTGAAGAGAATGTGATGGAAATTTCGGCCAAGGTGGAGTTGTGTGGAGAGAAGATTGTTTTCTTGGTGAGTGAAAAAGTAGTAAAAGTGCATTAGCATGCCATGCAATTTTAAATGAAAAAGTTATCCCCAACTCTTCACCTCCCTAGCATACTTTTTAAGTGAGCTTGTAACATTTACAAAGCCCATTGACTTTATTTAAATGTCTCAAACACATTTGAGTCTATTTAAATCTTTACTTGATTTTACTCAAGTCCACTAGTTTAATAATTATTTCTAATTGGGCTCTACAAGGTCCAATGTTATTTAATTAATTCAACACTTGAATTAATTTAATTTAGTCCATAATAATGTTTATGAAAATCACAATTTTCAAATACATTATTTGTTTGGCCAACTTTTAATTTAGGAACACTTCCTCAAATTAAAAGTTACATTCTCCTTTTAGAAGTCATACATCTATTTTATTTACGCTTATAAACTCCTTTATAAGTCGTTCAACACATTGAACTATTTTACTTCTCAACGGGATCTAGAAAGCTAGCACTTGTGTGGCTCTCAATGGTTCATTGATACAACTAGCCGTGGGTTCACATCTCCATGTGATTCGGACTAAACATGTCCTTATTCGAGCATACCCCAATTGCTCCATTCTTAATTATCAACTCCTTGATAATAAGAACGTCAGAACTCAAGTCTGATAGTACCCAACCAATCATGTTAAACGCCTAGCAGCATCGCTTACATGATTTCATAGGTATCAAATGATAGTGCCTGCAAGAACCATTCAATTATGGTTAGTGTACAGTACGGTCCCTTCAACTCATATATCTCGACCGATTCGACAACCATTTGTATATCGAGAGTTGTCAATGAATCGATACTATGTGTCATGTCGTAGTTGCATCGATGATGTAATCTATGAAACCCCTTTCATAATTACCACCATACTCTGATCAGAGATTTCATACTACATATACATGTGATCACATAGGATATCCATACCCGAAGGTAAGCGGTGAATCCCCGACTACAATGCATCGACTCTTATATGTTTCGACAAAACACCCAACCTTGCCACCTGATGACCCCATGAGAGTCGGTAAACAAGTAAAAGTGTAATGCTAGCACATAGAGTCTCAATGTTGTCCCGGGTCATAAGGACTAATGGTGTACAACCATAAACTAGGACGTTTCCACTCGATAAGTGAGAACTACTTGAAAAGTCCTTTATGGAGGGTTGTTCAGTGCACTCTACAAGGAGCACCTATCTGCATGTTCGGACATCACAATGTCCCCTACCAATGAAACATGGTACTCACATCGCAGATACTAGTCTCGAACTCGAGCGGCCTATATCCTTCTTAGCGGCGGCTGAATCGACTAGGAACTGTTTAGAATATACAGTATTTCAAATATGAGTTTCATGATACTCATCATATGAGCATCTCATATTCTTTCTACAATTTGTATATTCAAGGACTTTATCTATGCAACTAGCATGTGTATACAGATAAAGAAGTGCCAAAATAATAATTTCAAATATTATTAAAATAAAGAATGTTTATACATAGAGTTTCATTGTGAACACTCGGCTAACACTTGGCTCGACGTGCACCTACTCTAACAGTTTTATCATTGTTGTTGTAGGGGTTTTCAAATACTACGTACATCGATATGGTTGTATAATTTTATTCAAGCTTTACCATTGTGCAATATCATATTGAAGTTAAAATAACGTTATGTCGACATCAAATCAATTTCACGTTAGAAACATGATAAAATAATTTTTTTTAAAATTGGCATATTAACACTAAGATGGAATGAATTTTCAATTTTCCCTTAAAAAAAATAAATTTAATGTCAGACTCTCTATTACATAATGTGGAAGGTTTTATTGTTTTTTATTTTATGTTTTAAGATAATGAGTTTACTTTTTTGCAGTGTTATAATACTTTGGCCACTTGACAAGATTTATTAATTAATTATTATTGTATTTAAGATATTGCTTATAACCTATCGTTAGATTAATAATAATCACCAATAATAACACCAACTTGGGTATATTATTAATCCAGGTTTTGAAATGGATTTGTTTGGTATAATCGGCTTTTGTTGATGGGTCGCCATCTTTTCCGTGTCATCACACAATGCCATAACACATAACTTAATTTTAGATTCTTTACCTAATGGAAATTTAATTTTCGCATTTTGTTTAAAATTCAAAGTACTATTCTAGATAAAACTTTAGATTAAATGTTTCACTGGACATGTTGTCTTCACCTGTTAACTTGAAATAATTTAAAGTGAAAATTATCTCTCTAAAATTTAAAATAAATTATACATACACTGTCATGTACACTTATCTGAGCATCGATGAGACATCATTCATATTTGGATGTGCAATTTTTATATGTTTCATCACATCTAATAGATGAATAACACATCATCGATGCTTACATAAATGTGTACATATATGAGTAGGTCTTTTGTGAGATGGTCTCACGAATCATTATCTATGAGACGGGTCAATCCTACCGATATTCACAATAAAAAATAATACTATTAGCATAAAAAGTAATAATTTTTCATGAATGACCCAAATAAGAGATCCGTCTCACAAAATACGATCCGTGAGACCGTCTCACACATGTTTTTGTCACGATATTTAATTAACATCGAGAGTGGTCTTTTCCACAAAGATCAAGATTAAACTCCCATTTTTCCATTCAGGAAGACATAACTTAGGGTTTATTTCATCTTACCCATGTGGGCATTGCCCCCATGATAGGATGGATGGTCAAGATTTGCCCATGCATATATATGACCCACTTTTTTTTTTTTGAAATTGTATGTGTGGCAAGATCTTATCCGTTGAAATGAAGTGAGGGTAGTGCTCACATAGATAGGATCTCATTAACCTAATTTTAGATTCTTTACCTGATGGAAATTTAATTTTCGCATTTTGTTTAAAATTATATATATACACACACTGTACATCTATCATGTACACTTATTTGAGCACCGATGAGACGTCATTCATATTTGGATGTGCAATTTTTATATGTTTTATCACGTCTAATAGATGAATTACACATCATCGATACTTACATAAGTGTATACGATATATTTAATTAACATCGAGAGTGGTTTTTTCCATAACTTAGATAAAGTAGTTTTTTTTTCTTGAAAACATCCACAAAATTTTTATTCCTCAAAGATCAAGATTAAACTCCCATTTTTCTATTCAGGAAGGCATATAGATTTTGTTCCTATTTAAGGGATATATAATTTTGTTGTGTCCATTATAATGGGGAACAAATTATTGGAATTATTATTTTTCAAAATTTTATTTTAATGAGGTATTGCGAATTTGTTTCCCCTAAACCAGATTCCCATTTAAGAGTGGCTTCGATTAGTGGACCCTCAATGTCGTGAGTCATTTAATGTGGTCAATATTTTATATATATATTTAGTGTAAATGTTTGGTTTCACTCTGCCCAATGATAATACGCCCCCTACCACTTATTCTCCTTCCTGAATTTCAATGATTGGTTTCTCTAGTTTCTTTATTTTTTTCTTTTTATTTTTTTTTATTTTTTCATGTAAATAAAATACATGTATTTTACATTATTACAATATAATAATACATTAATACTTTAAAATAAATGATAGGTGTTTTTTAATAGTATTTTAATTATCAACTTGTTGGACATAAGTTCTGAAGGCATATTCAGGCCTGCCTTGGAACACATTCTTGCCTCAAAATTCAGAAAAAATTCTCAAAAGATGACATCAAAATGGATAAATGATTTCGTGGCTCCTGTATGCATCTTTCCAGTCTTTACGTGGAACATTAGACGGAATCAAAGTGGCGGTCAGCAGAAATAAAGTCTGCAAAAAAATTTCGACTCTACATTTGGTCTCTTCCACGGAAAACATTAGCAGGAACAGTATGAAAACCTTAAGATTGGCGTTCTTTGCATACCCAATAACACAACACAGAAAACCAACAGTGCAACTGACAAATAAACACAGCTCTTAATATACATGCTTCGACACTTGACAGAAAATTTACACAAATCCATACGCCATGATATAACCACCACCTCAACTTATTAAGAGACAAACATATTCCTTTTCTTTCTTTTCTTTTCTATTTCCATGCACAAAATTCTCAAACCTAGCGGTACGAAATCGAGCTTGGTGAACTAAATCATGAAGTTCTAATCTGAAACAAGGAAAGGAATGAGCATGGACATGAATGTGTCGTAAGTTAGCTTCGCTGAGCCTGTGTAACCTGGATCCTTCTCCTTGAATTTCTCAGTCAAACCCTGAAAATGAAAACGCAGATGAATCAATGACATGTAGCATTGAAGAGAATGAGGTCCTTTTGGTTAATAAAGTGGTTTGAGTCTAATGAATATGCACAAACCTTCCACTATATCATCCATGTAAGTAGTAACAAAAAAAAAAAAAAAAAAAAAAACACTCATTTTATGAAAATTTTACAAGTATATCTTGATTTTGTCTTGTTGTATTGTTTCCTGGAGTGTTCCTCACCAACACTCAAATGAGGAAAAAATAGAGAGAACAGAAACAAGCAAATAGTCATTTGTAGGGATGTAAACGAACTAAACCATTCGCGAGCTATTCGGAACTCGACTTAATAAAAAGCTCGTTTGAGTTCGTTTGTTAATCATATCAAACCAAGCTCGAGCTCGACAATTTAATCAAACCAAGCTCGAGCCTAAGGATATTCGGCTCATTTGCTCGTAAACATGTTCGTTAATAGTCTTGCGAGCTGGAGCTAGGCTTGTTGGTTTTTAACTGTTATGTTTTGTCGTTTTGATTATTCATGAATGAATTTAAACTTTTATGTCAAATTTAAAATTAGTTCATAGATATATTTAATTTTAACAAGCTCAAACTCGACCTCAATAGTATGCTTTACAAGCTCGAAAACGAACCGAGCTCAAGCTTCAAGCTCAAGTCAGACTTGTTAAAAAGATAAACGAGCTATTAATGAACCAAGCTCGAACCCGGCTTGATTAACATGATAAATGAGCTTTTAACGAGCCGAGTTCGAGCTTTTCGCGAGCTTAGTAATTTCAAGACAAATCGAGCTCGAGCCTGATGATAAAAGCTCGAATCGAGCTCGAGCCGAGATCGAGACTCTATTAATCTTAAATGAGCCAAGCTCGAGCTTGATACTATTTGGCTTGGTTTGGATCATTTACACCTCTATTCATTCGGATGTAGAAATGCTCGTGCTTAAATCAGATTAGTCAACTTTATTGTAATTGTAGCTCACCTTAACAATCATTCCAGACCTGCAATAAAAAAAGACCGTTAACAGATATAATCCAGATCAACAATCTAAAATCAATTGAATTTGATGGTTTAAAAAATAGGCTCTTACTCAACAAAACTGTCAAAATTCAGCTCCACCCTCCTCCGTCCACTGTCATCGTCGTATCTGGAAATCAGAAGCTGGAGAACTGAGGGAGGCAAGGCAAATCCAAGGCTATATAGTGCATCCCTCAATTCTATAGCATCAATTTTCCCACTGCGATCCCTGTCAAATCTTGCAAAAATGGCCTAAAAGAAACAAAAAATTTTATACAACAGACATCAGAGTCCCAGCCAGAGCAAGGTAGGGTGGATGGCCTATGATATTATAGCAGCATTCAGATCAGTTCAACTCAATCTACATTTCAAAGGCATCATCCCAATAAACTATAACCTCATTGTGGTAAGCCACGATAGTAAAGGTGTAACACCCCATATCCTAGCCAATTAAATTTTGTAAATATATGTATATAAGAACCTAACTAATTAATGGGCTAACAAAATAAACAATAATTAGTTGTTGGCCCATTTTCTTGCATAACATATACACACATACATTTGTAAATAAAAAAAAGAAAAAAAAAAAGAAAGAGAACCCTACCCAAAGAAAAATCTCATCAGCGTCATTCAAAAAAAAAAAAAGACTTCTTCACCCAACAAGTTGACCGACTCCTACTGCCTAGGTTGTGTGCACTTCTAATTCAAGGTTAGTTTGTATTTTGGGGTAATATTGTTAGTTGTTCTCCTTCTCTTATCAAGGAAACTTTAATATATATATTGATTTGGAAATGAGATTGATGGGGTGGATTGAATAGAATTTGGGTTTGTCGTAGAATACAGTTCATAATAACAGATTAGTGACTTCAAAATTGGATTACAGTTAGTTTAGCAAAGTAATTAAATTTATGATTTTCTTTATACGTGTATGGTTAAAGAGAATATCTTTAAATTTCATATTCTGGAATTATGAGTTGTGACCGAATTGGTTAGTAAATTTAGTTGAAATAAAGGTCTAATTTGTAGAAAACTTGCAATTGTTTTTATGTAATTAACAAGCCTCAGTACCTAAATAAAAGTCTCGATCCCTCGGTCAAAGTAAGAGATGGTTGAATGTTACTAGTGTGATTTGGTGCAAACTAGATAGTCAAGTTTAATAATGACCAATCATGATAATAAGAAAACAAATTGAAAGTGTCATTTTGTTTTATGTTAATTAACCGTGATATTATTGTGGGATAATCATGATTATCTAATTAAAATAACTTTGGTTATAGATTTTGTTATTACTCAAGATTCCCGATTTAGTATACACAATTAAGCTAAAGACATCAGGTGCATACACTAATATTCCGACATTATTTCGCAAAAGCTCCTCAATAATGAATTTGGATGCATATCGTAGTTATCGATGCTTTATTGTTCCCTTTATTCGTTGGAATTTTGTATTTGGTTATGTTATGGTTATATTCTGGATGGTATGTATGTCATGTGAGCCACCTCTTGGTTCATGCGGGTCAAAGTGCTGCATGTGGGATGCATGTGAGCCATCTCTTGTTTCCCTATGGTCAAAGTGCTGCATGACTAGGTCCATTGTGGATGTTGTTCTGTTCTGTCTGTCATTTGATCCACCTATTGGTTCTTGCGGGCCAAAGTGCTGCATGTGGGGAAGCATGTGAGCCACCTCTTGTTTCCCTATGGTCAAAGTGCTGCATGATAGAAATTCTGATCTGCATTATGGTATTATGTTATTCTTGCATTCTGTCATCCTTGCTACATGTGTATTTATTATTTATTTTTGTGAAAGCTTTTGTCGTTATCCTTGAGATAGAATTAGTGGCTGGATACAGGAATGTACTGAATAATTTTATTTTCAGGTAATAATCTGAATAAGGAAGACGAATACGTAGAATATATAGAAGAGATCATTGAGAATGATGATGACATAGAGGATGTTCCGTATAGTTTGGAGACTTGAATTCTTTCATTTGAGTTCTTTTAGGATTTGCGGATTATTTTCCTTCATATATTTTTGGCTAGTTCTTTGGAAGACTAATTTATTTACTCATTGATATGATTGAGGGATTTGTCTCATTGTTTTCTTTTAATAAATAAGTTATGATTCTTTATAATTTTTAAGCCTTGTGTTGATTATATGGGTTATCGGTATTTTTAAATAAGGCCTTGACCTCTACAGATATCTTGTGTGTTTGGGTGTGCGTTATCCGGGCCTTACAAAAGGTCAAAATGACTGGTTACAAATTGTTTTATGGACGTATAATATTCGAGAACAGCTATATCAATAGACAAAACTACACCCACAAGTTTTTTTTTTCTTTTTTTGCGTTGAACTGCACCCATGAATTGAGACATGCAACGTTTCATCTTCTTTTCATTTTCTTGCTAATAATACTCTAACCTCACATTTTGAATCATGACACTTATCACTTATATAAATATGCTATTACAACACAATAAACACAGTGTTGCTTCACTGGGAATATTCTTAACAATGCAAGAGATCAGCAGGACAACACAAGGTAGGGTCATCATACATTTTTAAGTGATGCACTTTTTAAATGTTGCAATTCAAAGAATGGAAAACCTTGTTCCACATTATAAGAATATTAATCTTCGAATCTTTTGTGCATCTGCCACCTGACTAAGTATGCTACATGTTTATATAACAAGGAGTAGTTCAAGTCTAAAAACACAGCCTATGCGAGGTAATGATGATGTATAATAAAACAAATCACATTCTTGAGGAATGGAAGTAGTAACTACTCACATAAAGATCACAACCATATCATAGGGATTCTTCCCTTCGGGGATTAAACGATTAAAAACTCATGTGATCTTTCTTTAATGTAGTAGAACAAACTATTGTCATAGAAAAGAACAACTTTTTCCTTCCTGAGACTGACAAAGTTACTCACCCGCCATTGGCCAAGGCAACTCCATACTTCAGCAAACTCTTTTGGTCCTAAATGTTTCACGGGAATAAATGTCAATCGTCAATGCCACCAGATTTCGTGAACCAAAATAAATATTTTAAAACAAAATCAATCACACCCTCCACTAACTAATGGCTGATTTTTTTATGCCTATGAGAAACTCAATAAAATCTGTCACTTGGTCTTATAAAACAACAGAAGAACAACAAAAAAGTAACATCAACTCAGAAAGATTACAAATTTCGTAATGTTAGAGACCAGGTAAATGCTGAAGTAGATTAACCCAAAAAAGATTAGAATTTTTTCCAAAAAGGGAACTGACCGATTCTAAAAGAAGATTCTCTAGGATTCCTGAAGAGAAAGATAAGCAAACGTAAAGTCCTAAGACTGAACTTTTGGTAATTCCAAGCGAGAGCTTGTTGGAGCTCCATTTCTTCAATATAACCGTTTTGGTTCCTGTCCACCATCTGGAAGCTTCGAACCACATCCGGGTGGGTGCCCGGAGGAAACGAACTGTAAAGGTTCTGCGGTTGCTGATACGGGAAGGAACCGAAACCGTGCGGCGGCGGAGTCGGACCCGACCCGAACGAGGCGGTGCTGCTCTGCGGATAGGTGCTATGTGCATAAGACATAGAGGGGTTGGCTGGATATTGAGCTGGAGGCGGGTGGTAGGGATGGGCCAACATGGGTTGCTGTGGGTCGGTTGCGGGCGGGGCTGAAGGGGAGTACGATTGATTACCGCCGCCGTATGAAACCATTTCAATTTCCTTCTGCCACCTTCGGATAACGTGTCAATAACGATGAAGCGGAGGAGGTGATTGATATATATATCTAATATATACAATCATTTATTGATACGATCATCTTAACGTCAATATCCACTTTCGTGACTAATGGTGATACTCAGATCCTGAACATATAATTTGATTATGTAGTTTATAAGTGTCCTATCATTAGTGAGTAAAGCGAGAAAAATAATATATATACAAGTATCCTCAGACATTAATGTGAGTAACGTATTCAAGGAGCAAAATCGCAATAAAATTTGTCAACTTTTTTTACCTACTCTTAAATTCTTTTTTTTCCCCCTAACTAAACTGCCTCAGGTTTCATTTTTCGGGTTTTGTTTTTATTTTTTTTATTCTTCTTCTTTTGTACTGATTTTGAAAATATTAGAGTACATTCAGAAATTCAATTAAGTAATTCCAAAAATTTTTAATTCGATTTATGCGTAAATCTTTGTATACCATGGAATCAAGCGAGTAGTTCTAAAACGTTGTCTGCAAGTTTTAACTTCAGACATAAAAAAATCATATCCAGCTGAAGTTGACCTCTTGCACCTCAAGAAATAATACTCCAACAAACATTATTGACTTCGATTTCCCTCCTATAAATGCTCCTTTCACGAACAGAACAGATACATTGTGAAGTAGAAGGAAAACTAAGTGTGATAAATAGACAAAGATGGAATTAAATTTCGAAAAAATGATCAGGATGAAGAACACCGAAAGAGAGTTCCATTTAGCCATCGTTTTTCTCATTGGAGTAACGCTTTTCACATTCAACGCGGGATCACATCTGGCTGAAATTTCAATGGGTATGATAACTGTCGGCGAATTTTTGTTTAAAAATGCAAATGTTGCTTAAATATGTTCAGTGCTGATTGTTTTTTGGGTTCTGAAATGTGCAGATATTGCGAGAAGAAGTGTCCATGAGAACTTAATCATGCTGCCAATCAAATTCCTAAATTTCTTCGTTGCCAAATTGTTTCAGTTTCGCTATGTTGCGCCGCTGGGCACTGCATCATCATTTATGTCAATAGCGTTTTGGGTGGTTTTGACTAGATCAGTCTCGTCTCTGTATTCTTGATTCCAAAGATCATCCTCTTTTCAAGCACATCAGAGCAAAGAAAAGGACATGTCCAAGGAACCTAATACTCAGAACACGAGCTCTTACGGAGGTATCGAGTAGAAGAAATTCGATTTACGTCCACTGATTAGTCCTCGAAAATAAATCTTCCAGGGGCACACCAAACCAAGGGGCATACAGATAGGAAGCAGAAATTTGTTCTATTCTTGATCCTGAAGGGAATCTTGGTAGATCTCTGATCATGTAATATAGAAAACATTGTCAAATTTTAATAATCCAATGCCATTCTATATACGATATCCAAGTCAATAACATTGAAACAGAAGTCAAAAATAGCAGGAAATAAGAAAAGGGTTCGAAGTAGAAAATTAAATATGGCAGATGAAATCAAACTCGAACGTTGGCCTAGCTAATCCAGCTCTTAGGCAGAGGTAGACAATTCCATCTCTCTGGATAAATCCTTTTCTCCCTCCCTAAACAGCAACAGAAGCAATAAATTCAAATTCAAAATAAAATTTTGACATGGAACCAGCACCTCTACTGGCTGCAAACAGAATAAGTATATGGACTACAAGGAGTTTGATAGTTCATAAATAAAATCCGAATGGCAGTGCAGGGCAGGAAGAAAATTGTAACTTGTTAGTAGTTAGTACTTAATAGAAATACATTGTTGACGATGGATCGCCATCGACGGGAGAAGCAATAGCAACTATGGAAGAAGTAATCTACAACAGAGAGACCACAACTATGCAGTAAGGAACATTTCGCAGTTAGATATTACATAAAAAACTTTGTTTGTCATGCACACATGGCGATAGGAATAGGCCATTAAATCCTTAGACGGATCGTATTAAATACATATACAGTAAAACTACTGATGGTCTGTATTACATGGGAAAACATAAACTTAAAAGATGGAGAAAACACAGGGACCTGACTTTGTTAGATGCTGGATTTTCCAGCTAATGTTTCTCTGACAAGTACAGAATGGATAAGTAAGCCGTTGTTTCTGGGAAAACGGAAGTAAGAATAAAATTTTGCGAGATGTCAACCAAACTGGGACATCGATGTTAACAGAGACAACGAGTAGCAATCACCGTTGATCTTTCTTTTAACAGCATGTATATCTCTGCGTGGCACAAAACACAAAAATATTTGGACAAAGATATAAAAAAATATGACAAATATAATGTTCTGAGTGGGAACCAATATCCAATATTCTTGTGTTTGGATTCATCTACACCTTCACTATTATATTTAGAATTTCCTCCTAATCTTCTGTCTTCTGCCTCATAAATCCTAGGTACGATTTCGTTCCATGTGTCGACATGCGGACTTTCCCCGTGCCTTAACAATTCGCACAGCACTTCACCAGCATCATTAATTCTACCAATACTGCTAAAACCTTTAATCAGTAAGGAAAAGCCCCTTGATATCATCACCTTTACAATAGCTCTTCGCCTCGTCATGCATGCCCTGATTACATAAACCCATAACTATTGTTTGGTATGACACCAAATCCGGTAAGGACCCAATCGAAGACATCATGTCATGAAGAACCTTACAAGCATCAGCACCGCAACCTACTCTACAAAACCCCAAAATTACAGTGTTGTAATGAACAATATCAGGATTGGATCCTTTCACTTTCATCCTACAAATTAAGAAGCTTGTGAGCCTCCTTGAGCTTCGTCTTCCTACACAAGCTATTCAATAGATTGGTATAGCTCAAAGTATCCGGAACAAACCCTTTATTGAACATATTTTCCAGTAAATCAACAGCCTTATTGACCCTGACTCTTCCTACACAAAGCTTGCACTAAAAATAAAATAATAGTGAGAAAATCTAATTGGTGAAATTCAATTGCATTTGAAGTGATGTATTTGAAATATGTAGATTTCAATTTTAGTTTTAGTGTTATCAACTGAATAATTGATGAAATTTTAAATTAATATATTATTTATTTACATATTAGTTATACAAAATATAATAGATTTCAAATATATCAGCTGTTGTGTAAACTTAAAATATATCATAATTAATATGAAACACTTCTTAAACATGTAAGAGGTCAATTTGAAATTTATGGTTTCGCTTGTCTAAAACTGCAAAAGTATATTTGAAATTTATGTATTTGATATCTACTTGATATTCAAATCTCAGTTTTTTTAAGAACCCGATCTTGAATTCGATGTGTGATACTTAAAATAAGTAAGCCATTAACTTCATGCATGTCTGGTAATGCAACTTTGCATTGAAGAAAGTAATTAGAGGGGAAAAAAGATCCTCGCTATCCAAAAATTGGGCATTTATTAGGAAATATAAAAAAATCAAAAGCCAGAAATAAAGAAATCATCAACCAATCATAGCCATTGATCTCTCGATTCCTCTCCCCTCCTCCATTTATTTTTCGACGCTAAATTGCCAGCAAGAACATGATGCAGTAAACTGTAGATGGCAAGATCAACGAGAAACACTTCGAAATAAACAAATCACTTCATGATTCTCACGTCTGGAAGTCTTCCCTTTTCTGGAATTCAACACCACCGACTGCACCCCATTTTCAAGAAACATTCCCCCTTCGTGACAGTAACATCACCTCATTTTAGCGTTTCTTTAATCCGCGAATCACGAGGAATCCCCTTTTTTCTTGAATAAAAAAGAGAACTGAGAGAAAAATATTGAAAACAATATTCTTTTTATTGAGTTGTGCGATGATGACAGAGGTGCTCCACTCCCAATCTTCATCATCTTCATCAGTATCCACGCCTACTCACAATGCCGCATTGTATGCTGGTGGTGGGAGGATTTCTGGGCTGACAGTGGATGCCAGAGAGGGTGGAGGGGGAGATATAATCAGGACGAGTGAGAAGACTGAGAAGGAAAGGAGTGATCAATTATCCCTTCTGGCGATATTGGTTACTCTATTTAGAAAAACTTTTTGGATGGCTTGCAAGACCGATAGGGATGATTTTTCAAGTGCCGATGCTGGCGGCGGCGGTAATTGCTGTAGCGGGGTTATGGAGATTGGTTGGCCTACCGACGTACAGCATGTTAATCATGTCACGTTTGATAGGTTTGATGGGTTCTTGGGCTTGCCTGTTGAGCTTGAACCTGAGGTTTCCAGGAGTGCTCCTAGTGCTAGGTTTATCCATCTCTTTTGCCATTCCTGTTATAAGTGTTTCTTTTATGTGTATGTTAATTTGGTGAAGTTCTTGATTGGTATTTGTGTCTCAGTGGGTTTTGAATCTTGAATTCTATTATATTTTGTTGAATTATCTTTTTCCTCACATTTTTACTTAGCATCGTGTTACTGTTTGTTGCTGGATTTGGAAGCATTGGTGCATAATGGCTTATCAAACTTATTAGCGAGGATTCTGGTTTTACCTTTTCTTGAAAAAATTGCTTCATTCATTTCTAGTTGTGTGATTTTCTGAAGTTGAATCAATTTCCTGAAAATAAAAACTATGTTACTGTTGTTGTCTTCTTGTTTTTTGTGAATTGTGAATCTGATGTTGTTTTTTAGAATGATCGGCAAATCTAATACTAATAAATAGCACTGGTTTCTTGATAAATATGTTCCATGAAATACAGATGGAAAGTAGTTTTCAATTTCAGATTTGTTTATTGCAACTTAATAATCGGCTGCTTCAGCTGAATTATACACGACAATGGTTTTTTTAATGATTGGACAGTGTAGTTCGTTCATTGCATTCTGTTGCATGTTTCTACTGCCATTGACGCCTATATGGAAATCTGAATCTTTCATCATGTTTTATTCTTAACTTTGATTTGGAAATTCACGACAGTGCCACCGTTTTTGGAGTTTCTACCGAATCAATGCAACTGTCTTACGACCAAAGAGGCAATAGTGTTCCAACTATTCTCCTCCTTATGCAAAGCCATTTGTATTCACAAGGTGGCCTGCAGGTACATCATAGTGCTCCTCTGAATTTTGTATAATTTACTCTCTTACCAATTGGCTGTATGTGCAGGCTGAAGGGATTTTCAGAATAACAGCTGGAAACAGCCAAGAGGAGTATGTTAGGGATCAATTAAACCGAGGAGTGATTCCAGAGGGCATCGATGTACACTGCTTGGCAGGCCTAGTCAAGGTGGCTTTAGACAGATTTACTAGTTTCTTTGATTCTTGCCTGGAGGCTATTCTCAAATTTTCTCAGCATCACTATCAATAGAACTTCATACAATCCGACATATTTTATGGTTCTTATGCACATTTTTCCTGTGTTCCGTGTAGGCTTGGTTTAGAGAACTTCCCAATGGGGTATTGGATTCTCTTTCATCTGAGCAGGTGATGCAATGCCAGTCAGAAGAGGACTGTGGCAGGCTCGTAAGGCTTCTTCCCCCAACAGAGGCAGCTCTGTTGGATTGGGTGATCAATCTAATGGCTGATGTTGTGCACGAGGAACATCTAAACAAAATGAATGCTCGAAATATTGCGATGGTTTTTGCTCCTAACATGACTCAGGTGAGACCATATTTGATGCCCATCATATAGCATCACCGTTAATATTGTCTACCATCTGAAGAAATTGGATTCTTATTGTGCGGTTGATTCCTGGCCTAGTACTCTTGGACTAGATGTGAGGATTGATTTTTAGAGTTTAGTCTTGTGAAGATCGATCCTTTCGAGTTAAATCAAATTCAAGAGTTAGAAGGGGGTTGGCAGAGCGGCTGCTCCCTCCCACTTAAATATTTCTAAGCTTATACTCTTATACACCATAAACTTTTCCAAGTTTTAGTTTTGTATATACAATAAATTGTTGGTAATCCCGAACGGAAATCTTGCGCATGGACCAAAAATAGTGGAACAAATTAACAAACTTCCTTGTTTACCTAATATATCCATGGAGACGTTTTCTCGCAGATGGCCGATCCATTAAGTGCATTGATGTATGCTGTACAAGTGATGAACTTCCTTAAAACACTTGTAGAGAAGACTCTACGAGAAAGAGACGATTCCTTCACAGAACCAGTTCCTATAGTTGGCACGGAGCCTTCGGATGATGATGGAAAGGACGGCTCTTCTCTACGGCTTCAGCAAACAACTACCGACCTAGATGAAGTGACAATATGCAGTTCAGAAGCTAACCACACAAAGAACATCACTGATGAAGATTATCTCAGTTATTCTACTTCAACCGAAGAATCCGATGAGAGCAAGTCGTGGGAAACCCCACAACTAACATATACATTCGCCAGTGCAAGAAAAGCTAGACTGATGAAGGGTCTCCAAAGCCAGTTTCAAGAACAGAAATCAACGTGTGATCCCCATCTGATTGAATCTGAAGTAGATACCAAGAGCAAAGGGTTGGCATATCGAGGCCTATAAACTCAATAAGCGAAAGGTGTGAAGCTCGGCGGCGAACATTGGTTCAAGGTTCCATTACTGACTGATTTTATGATGTTAGTTGTAAACTCTCATCACACTCTGAAGTTTGACTCGTTTTTACTTGTTACTGATTCTGGTTAATTTCTCAGGCGCTAGGAAATCTGTTAAACTGAATAGTAATTTGATTCTTTCTTGTTATCAACAAAGTACAACATTTGCATACATACGAGAAGATTAAGCATAGTTTGGTAAATGAGATAATGGAGTGATCGATAAATAATCCTCCTTATCTCATGTTTGGTACCTTTTAAAAAACTCATGATAATATCATAGGTCCTTGATAAATAATTTTTAGAAGGATAAAATGTTCTTCTATTATGTGTGATAATTTTAATTTAATGATAAAATACACTATAAATGACTTAATTGCCCTCAATTTATAAATGATTTTTATAAATTTTTTCTAGTAGATAGAAATTAAAATCAAATAAATATTTTTATATATTATATAATATGATAATTATATAAATGAATTCGAGATAATTATATAAATAATTTTTATAAATATCAATAAAATTATTAGTATCACTCGATTAACCTTAAAAATTGATATTTGACTTGACTCACAAAATCAAGGACTCAATTATCATATTATATAATATATAAAATTAGGTAAAAATAAATAAATCATGCAAGCACTATCGGTGCATGAACTGATAAAAAATATGAACTCAAGCAACAACTTTGAAATTATAAAATTTATTATGATAAGGTTAATTTTGTCATTACAATCTAATATATAAATTTAATCACTCTTATTAAAATCATACCAAACATTAAGGAAGTGTTTGGTTTGGTGGATAAGGTGGGTTTATTTTTTTTAACCCACCTTATCCCTCGTTTGGTACGCGTGATTATTTAACCAAGTCAATACCTCCTATGAATGATTAGGTTATATTAGGTGGGTTAAAATAATACCTCCTCACCCCCTAGGATTATTTATCCAACTCTTAATCCTTCCTATTTTTCCAATTTTACCCTTCTCCTATATCCAAACTCACCACCATTTCCCGCCACGATCGCCGCCACCGACCGCCGACCGCCGCCGCCGCCGTCGCCGCCACCGACCGTCGCCGCTGCCGCCACCGACTGCCGCCGTCCTCGGACCGCCGCTGCCGGAGTGGAAGAAGAAAGGGCAATTTTGTCCTTTCATCATAAAATTCAAAATTATCCTACACTTAAAAATCATACTAAACATAACACCATATATTACATTCCTACAACAATCATTTTCTTTATCATTTTCTACATCTTATTTATCCTTAACTTATCCTTATATTATATATCACGTGTTTATACTATCATTGTTAGAGTAGATGCCCTGCAAGCCAACGGTTGGCTATGAAATTTATTGACTCAAGTGAAATAAACAATCTTTATTTTAATATAATTTAACTTTTAATGGTTTCGTTATACTTTATCTGTATACCCATGCAAACAACATAGATAAAGTCCTTGATTATGCTTTAATACAAATGAATGGTAATTCGATGTTGAAACTCATTTGTAAACACTGCATATTCTAAATTCGTTCCTAGTCGATTCAGCCGCCTAAAACATGGATAAAGGTCGCTTGAGCTCGAGACTAGCATCTGTGATGTTGTGTACTGCGTTTCTTGATAAGGGCATAGAGATGTCCAAACATGCAGATGGGTAGTCATATGATGATTATACCGAACAACCCTCCCTCGGACTTTCCAAGTGGTTATCATTCATCGAGAGGATAAGTCCGTGGTTATGATTGTACATCATTAGTCCTTACGACCCGGGACGACACTGAGGCTCTATATGCTAGGGCTGTGCTTTGACTCGTTTACCGACTCCAGGAGAGTCATCGGGTGGCGAGGTTGGGTACAGTTGCGACACATATAGAGCCAGTGCATTATAGTCGAGGATTCACCGCTCACATACTGGTGTGGATATCCTATGTGATCTGATGAAATAATAGTGCATGGAATCTCTGGCCAGAGTATGAGATGTACGTTAGAGAAGGAGTTCTCAAAATAGTACACGCGATGCCACTGTTATAGTTATCACATAGTTATCGAATTAATATGCAACCATCGATGAACCAATGGTTGCAGATTCGATCGGGATATATGAGATGAAGGGACCGTACTGTACGTTAATCATAATCGACTGGTTCTTGCAGGTACAATCAGTGATACCTAGGGGATCATGGGGCGATGCTATTAGACGCTCTTACCATGATCCGATGGGTGCAATCAGAAATGAGTTCTGACATTCTTGATCAAGGTGTTGATGAAAAGAATGAGGCTAACTAGGGTAAGCCCGAATAAAGGATTATGTCTTGAATCACAAGGAGTTGTGAACTCACGGCTAGCTGTATCCCTGAACCATTGAGGGTCACACAAGCACTGGATCGTTTGTTCCCGTTGAAAGAATAAATTCAAGGAGTTGAATTTATATTATGATATAGTAAATTCAAGGAGTTGAATTTATGATAATAAAATTTTGAGAAAATAAATTCAAGGAGTTGAATTTATGAGATAGTAATTCAAGAAGTTGAATTTATGAAATTTGGAGAGAATAAATTCAAGGAGTTGAATTTATAAAATTTGATAATTTAATTTATTAAACTCAAAAGTTGGGTTTATTAAATATTAAATTTTGGAGGTGATAAATTCAAGGAGTTGAATTTATAATTTAAATATTAAATTCAAATGTTGAATTTATAATGAATTTAAATTAAGTGTAATGAGTGTATGTATTATAGGCTTGTAGGAGTACAAGACCAACATACAAATTATTAAGGTTCTTAATTGGACTTTAAAAGATTAATTAATTAATTAAACTAGTTGGACTAGGAGTAATTAATTTATTAAGCCCATTAAGTGTTTGATTTAATTAATGGGTCCCTAAGCTTATATATTTGTATTAGGATTGGGGTTAATTAAGAAACACTCGTAATTTTGAAAAAAAAAATAACCTAGCCTCCATTTTTTTCTCCCAAAGGTGTTTCACGTAAATCACATAAAAATTGCTCAAAATCTTTGGCCTCTCTCCAATAAAAAGAAAATTTGATTCATCTCAAATTTTGATCTCAACGTAAAAATTTCTTTCAAATATTCTAGTGCTATTTGACAGAGGATCAAACCATCTAGTCGTGGACCTAATTAGAAGAATCGAAGAAAGTTCGTAGGGATTCATCAAGAGCTAATCCGTTCATACCGGATTAGTTGGAGCCAAGTGATTTAATTCACAAATGTATAATCTTTAACATCTTATGAATGTTTTTGTTAAAATCATACGAGCGTCCAAAGCAAATCGTATTTTGATTGTCAAAATAAATAAAAATTTTAAAACTTCCGCTGCGTTTGGACGTGTAGAAAACCAGATCCAACAATCATGTATACCAAACTATGCTTAAAATGATAAGTTGTCTCGAATACGCAGATTAAATTCTGGGTGGATAACATTCAAATTTGGAAACCCGTACATTATTCATTTGAGGTGAGATTTTATCAAAAAATTATCTTTACGAGTAAAACCAAAAGTCGTGTCACAACATATATAATTTTTTTACGTAAGATGATTCAATAATTTTTAACAAGAACGAATACCACGAATCATGACTTCACAAAGACCTCTAATCGCGATTTATTTTCCTGATCAATCACATCAAGAAACACAGGATCGACGATCACGTGACTGTCCACGTGCACCTTGAACTTGTGGTTCCACCACATCACCTTCGCGGCTCCTTTGATGTCCACAGTCGAGTCCAGAACCATCTCTCGTTGGCCCACATCGAGCAGGAATTTTTTGCCGTGTTGAGCTAGCTGGAGGCCGCTCAGCCGAGCCGGGAGGCGGAGCAGCTGGCAGGAACGAGGAGGCTGCGAGCCAGCCTGGACGGGAGCCGAGCCCAGGAGGGAGCCGTCGTAGAATATGGACATGGTGGTGTCGGGGTACTTGATGGAGACGACATTGGGGTTGGTGACGTGAACGGTGAGGATCGTCTCGGCGTCGATGACGGGGAAATTTAGCTTGAAGCAGGTGAGATCGATGGAGACGAGGTGGAAAGTTGGGTCGCGAGGCTTTGCGTTCACCACCAGCGCCGTGGCAGCGGCGGCGGCCGCCCCCACCAGGGCGGAGCCCCAGCAGAATTTCCGATCTCTGCCCATGGAATCGGTAAGGAGTTGAGAGTGGATTGGGTTCTGTATAAAACCGTGATGGGTTCTTTGTTAAATGACGGATAAGACCCTAGTGGGCTGTTTTGGCGTGGATTTTGTTAGGGGTATTTTTGGTTTCGCAGAAAAGTTAGGAGAGTTGCCCGAAATAAGTACATTTATATATATATATATATATATATATTTATTATTGCTCGCTCATACATTCGTCGTGGGAACTCTTGAATTTCGTTTGGTCGGAGCTAAGTTTGGTTGGTCCACATACCTAACCTCTCATTTAAAACGTTTTTATTTTCCGGTTAGTTTTATTTATTATTTGCTTAAATTTAAAGTATAATCGAATTGTTCAATCTTAAATTTGAAATTTAAACATGTATTATCCATTACGCCTCATGGCCGGTCCATAAATAAAATTATATATATATATATATATATATATACACTGCACTATGATATACTATACTTTATTTATTATAATAATATAAAACGTTCCGAGTCAACCGATGTTACTCTTTCCGACCTCACAATATTATTCTTGGACAAAAACTTGTGTAAGACGATCTCACGAGTTGTATTTTATGAGATATATATCTTATTTGGGTCATCCATATAAAAAATAATATTTTTTATTAGGAATATCAGTAGAGGTTGACCTCTCTCACAGACAAAAATATGTGATACTGTTTCTAGGGGTGGGCATAGTTTGGTTAAAAACAAAATAACCGACCGAACCGAAAAATTCGGTTTAAATGGTTTGGTTTTATCGGTTTTTCGGTCGGTTACGGTTTCAAAATTAAAAAAATTCGGTTTTTCGGTTCGGTTTACGGTTTGATACTCAGAAAACCGAAATAACCGAACCGACCATATTATATTTAACCATAGAGCTTTTTGTATAATGGGCTAATAAATGGGCCTTAGTCATGTGATAAGTACAATATTGACAATTGAAATTTCAAATTTTTATTGAAGCTCATATTGTTAAATGTATCGAGATTTGAGATGCAAAATCTATGTGCATTTTGGAGTTGAAAATTGGAATTTAATGATTGTGTATCCTTTTATCGAAGAGCTACTGTTTGAAATTGTATTTCAAATTGTTATTGAAGCTTAGATTGTTAAGTCATAAGTGTATTGTAATCATATATGTTCTACTCAT
Source organism: Primulina tabacum (assembly GCF_025594145.1). Lineage (NCBI taxonomy): Eukaryota > Viridiplantae > Streptophyta > Magnoliopsida > Lamiales > Gesneriaceae > Primulina > Primulina tabacum. The sequence goes on from NC_134557.1 coordinate 8,169,524, forward strand.
CTACTATCATTTTTTCTTTTATATGTGTTGCATCCATCAATCATCAAGTGATGTATAATCTTATTTCTTAACAAAATATTATAAAACCGTATATAACCGAACTGTATTACAAAAAAATCGGACCGAACCGTAATAAAATGGTTTGGTTTTGGACCAGATATATTCAAAATCGAAAACCGAAAAATCAGACCGAACCGATCGACGCTCACCCCTAACTGTTTCACAATAGACTTACTTTTATTCTTGATGTTGGAGTACGGACACACATCAACAATATTCTTTATAAACAAAAATACAAAGTCAACTTTCCAAACAGTGTAAAGTTGTTAAACTTATTTATGGGGAGCAAGCTAAAGTCCTAATTAGTCAATTGGAAGTTTGATTAATTATGAATAAATCCCAATAATTATGGTTCAAAACTAAAAAAAAATACACATTACATTTTTTTTTTGTAAACATTACAAAAAAATGCATTACATTTATCAATTTACTGTTTAGGTACACCACCACACCGACCAATGATGATTTATTAATTAATAATTATAATTACCTAAAAAATATGCATATCTAATTTTTTTGTGAAAATTTAATTATAAATGTTAATTTCACTTGATATTATTTTTTGTTACATTGAACCCATTATATTTAGAGTTATGTTGCATTCTTGTATGTACAATGAGAGTAATTCACACGTTTACGTACTACTTTCGAGATCACATTATACATATAGAATTTCGCGATTATTGTAATCGATTTACAAGAAAATTCAGTATTATGTGCGTAATTAGGTGACGTATAAATTGATATTGATTATGTATAATATCGAAGATTTTGATTAGTAATGTGTGGTAAAATACTAAAATGTATTAAGGTATATAATAAGTACTGGTTATATTCTTGGTTTTCCTATCATGTTTTTCAATTACGTGGACGCACGTTGTTATGAAAAATCACCCTCCCTGCTTCGTGCAAGCCACAAGCACATTCATGATACACGTACTACCTGCAAACTGTGACATACCATTAGTATAAATAGCCAAAAAATGGAACTTCAAATTCACCAGTCTTATTCAAACCTAGCTCAAAGACATATATATATCGACATTTTCACATAAAAAATGTCGAGGGGTGTCGGAAAATTCACATTAGCCGCTGCCTTTGTGATTGTTTTTGCGGTTTTGAGTGGGCGGAGCAATGGTGACGGTCTTCAGGTAGGGTTCTACCGCGGGAAATGTCGGTTCATTGATGTGGAGACCGCAGTAGGAGCTGTCATTGCTGCTTGGCACCGCAGAGATCCTACCATTACTGCTGCCCTCCTCCGCATGCAGTTTCATGACTGCTTCGTCAATGTAAGATAAAGATAGTAATACTAATGATATATAAGCAGACGGCATTATATTGAAACATAAATGCAACTTAATAGCATACGATAATGAAAAATTGTTATTAATTAAATAAATAATTAAACAATGATCTCGAGCTACGTGCTTAAGTTAGTTGCATGCATGTCTAGCTCTGTCTTTCCTTAATTATCTAACGGGTATCTCCTATAAGTACTGTTGACATCAAATATGCATTCGATATTGAAAATATTTAACATGTTTAAATGGAAGGGATGTGATGCATCACTTCTGCTGGATGGAAGCAACAGTGAGAAAACAGCGATCCCAAATCTAAGCGTTCGAGGGTACGAAATTATCGACTCGGCCAAACGCGTGCTGGAGGCAATCTGCCCTAAAGTCGTTTCATGCGCTGATATCATTGTTATGGCTACAAGAGATGCTGTTTCCATGGTAAGTGCGAACAAATCTTTCTTTCTGGCTAAGCTTTTGAGTTTCCGCAGCCCCCGAAACACCCGAGATCGATCCATATCTTCTCAATGCCGCCTCCTCATTGCTCCATAACCATGTTTAACTTGATAGAATGATATATATCTTTGTAATATTGTTTAAATCAATTCTCTATAATGTTTTTTTCTTTAAATAAGTGTATCCAGATCAAATTATATTGGATTAATGCTATTATTATTATCATGCATTATATTGTGTCGGTGTGCATGCACATGCAGAGCGGAGGAGGGCGATACATGGTGCAGACGGGGAGGAGAGATGGGACAGTATCTCTTGCTAGCAATGTGAATCTCCCGGCCCCTTCAGTATCGGTCTCTGATTCAATCAAAGCCTTTGCAGCTAAAGGACTTAGTGCCACTGACATGGTTTTTCTTCTTGGTATGTCCATTATGATCAAGAACTTAAATCTCTTGCCCCATTGCGAGATATCTAATCTGTATGCATTCAGATATATAAACTTCTTATACAAAATATGCGATCATCTTATAATTTAATGGAAAGTTAGACTATATATTAACTATATATCAATGGCGCAGGTGGTCACACCGTTGGAGTTGCTCACTGCTCGCTCTTCTTGGACCGTATCTACAATTTCAATAACACCGGAAACCCCGATCCAACCATGGACACAGCGCTACTCGCTACATTGAGAGCGCGATGCCCACGAAACGCTACTGTTGATAACACGGTAAACCTTGATCAGAACCCATCGAGTTCAGCACTCACTGTTGACAACTCCTACTTCAAACAAATACTCTTGAGGAGGGGGGTTCTCCAAATCGATCAAGATTTGGCTCTGGACCCGCTGTCGAGTTCCACTGTCAACACCATTGCTAAAGGGAGTGGTTTCTCCGCCAGTTTTGGCCAAGCCATGATCAAGTTAGGCGCGGTTCAAGTGCTCACTGGTAAACAAGGAGAGATTAGGCTCGTATGCAACGCCACACTGAGTTCCTGATTCAAAGAAGATCGAGATCATGACAAAACTAGTTATTGTGTGAGATTTTGAGATTAAGAGTTTGCTTTGAATTTTACTTTATTTTGTTTTTCTTGTTTGTTGGTTTCACGGTCTTCGAGCATTATTACTAGTGATAAAATTAAAATCATGATTTATATAAAAAAAATTATTAAGTATTTATTTTATGTTTAATTTAATAATTATTGATAAAATAAGTGAGGAGGTCATAATGTAATTTGAAATGAGTAATATTGAAAAATAAGTTATGACAATTTTGAAAAAAAATGTTGGTGTAAGAGTAATTTGAGAAACAAAAGATGGTGTCATCTAGGTGACATGTTCTTTATATATATATATAAATATATATATATATATATATATATATATATAGAGTTGAAATATGAGTGTTAATTATGTTGGACTTTGTACTTTGGCCTATTGAACTTTTTCCAATTTGAATGGAAATTTGATAAACATCTCGTGACATTGATAAGTAAATGCTTAATGTGGAATGAATAATGTCCCATATTGAATAATAATCCTAGTATTTTTTACCAAATATGGAGTTACACTATGTAAAATTGTAAAAATAATTGGTTAAGAGACTATCTCACGCACGCCTGCACATGGGATGCAAATCAAGGGTCTGATTTGCACTGAAAAAGGTTTGACTTGTGTTCAAGTGCACGGGCACGATCTGATTGCATCGAATGTCAGACTGATCAATGCAAATTTTTCACCAAGGTTCACCTGGCTTTTGCTATTTTCCTGAATTTTAAGTTTCGAAAATTAACTCCAGATCTTTCTAAATGTGGCCTTCCCCCTGCCCGACTGTTGGTGCTCCATATGGCTGACTGTTGGTGCTCCAGCTGAGCAACCTTTGACCTTTCGGATGGTTAGTATGTGACTGTTCTTATAGAACCCAAATGCCTATATATAGAGGCAGCCTCGAGTCCTTCAATCATACATCACACTCATATCACTTTCAAATCTCTGCCTCTTGCTGCTCTACTCCAACTCGTGATAAAGTTCAGGTAGTTGTTCAGTTCATCATCGTAGTACCTCCGTGCTAGGTTACTGCTGATTGTTCTGTTGTATTCTGTGAAACAGTCGTCCAAATTGATCCTCGAAGCACGTATCAGAGAGGACAAATATTTTTAAGGACACTATACTTCGTATATACCTTAGTCTGCTTTCCTTTACTGTTTTAGTTTTGTCTGTGGTATTTTCTAACGATATTGTTAATTGATTTTTGTTCAAATTTCTGTATTTTAAAAATTTTATAGTACTTTATTACTCATTCGAGAACTATTATTTAACAAATTACGTGCATATGGAGTCGTATGAGCTCCGCAACAAATATATTTTGCTTTGAAGGCCTAAAAGGAAAAGGATGTGGACATTGTGTTGACCATAAATCCCAAAAGTATGTGTCAAAATAGCGTACCGACCTTTTCTAATGTCAGTTTCCATGTGCATCGATATCTTGTACATTCCACCCTTTTTTTTGACTTGTACATCGTAAACCAACAGCATGTTGCCAACACACACGATATTTACCCAACTGGACTATATTATATATTTTATTTTAATAATTATATTATTGATTTATTTCGTACCTCTTACCCACGCCTCCGTTTTGCTCTCCCATACGCACCAATCGACACGCTTCTGTGATGGAACAACTCGGCGGCGGCGCGGGAGGTCGCGATATCATCGGCAACCGTATCCTCAACCACCACCGTAGCCCTCCATCCCCGTCCGACAGGCTTTTGGGAGTGTTTCAGTCCCAGTACTCATCAGCCGCGCCTCCTCTCGAACTGTCGGAACACGATATTTTCAGCTCTCCTTCTGGGAGCTCCTCCCCATCGAACGTCGACCCTAGCCATATCCGCAGTCCGGCCCAGAACGCCTCAATCCGCAACAAAAGTCACGGTATCTTAGCAGCTCTGAATGACAACATGGGTACGAAAAGCGGATCGGGAACTGGATCCGGCGCCCGACCCGTGTTCAACCACAAGGCGTCCACTTCTGCGTCGCTGTCCTCCTCGTCTTCCACTTCACCCGCCGCGTCATTTTCGTCCAGGATAATGATTCCGAGAAGGCCTCCTCCTCTCCCTCAGGTGGATAGGGTGCGTCTTCTTCACCAATCGGCACCTGTTAAAGTACCTGTGATCCCTGAAGCAATGCGGAGGAGGGCGATGGAGTTAGATGAAGTCTTGTCGGAAAAGGATGAGGAGGAGGAAAATGGGGTGATATTGCCTCCGCATGAGGTGGCGGCGGCGCGGAATTCTCCGATGTTGTCCTTTTCTATGCTTGAGGGGGCTGGTAGGACATTGAAAGGGAGGGATCTCAGGCAGGTGCGCAATGCCATTTGGAGAAAGACTGGTTTCATCGATTAATTGATTCATCTGTTTTATTCTTTATTTAACTACATTGTATTGTGTCTGATGTTATTTAGCTGATAATGAATAGTGTGATATTCTTTCACTGAGAATGAATAATGTGATGTTCTTTGTATAGAAAAGTTGTATATAAACTTCATTAGACTGAAACTTACTCTCTCGTTTATTTGCATGGCCGTTTGAGGTTTTTTTCCTTTCTAATCTTGGCTTATTCTCAAGTTTCCGCTGCTTTGATATTTATTTGCATGCTATGGGGCTCAAAAATTATTGGTTGGACTCTTGATTTTTCAATTGTTTAATTATTATTATTTGGTTATCAGCTAAAATATTTAAGTCTTGAGTATATAAAGTGAACTGATGTAAGATGGAACTTTTTCTCTGAATGGAAGTCATGAATTTTAGTGAGTCCAGAGTTGTTTCTATTAGTCAAGGTTTGGTTGCATTAAAAAAAATCGATAGCTGGCAGAAGAAGAATGTTGTAGTTTTTCCTGTAGAATATAAATTTGTGTAACAAGAACTTAATGTCATAGGAATTTCATGCCATTTACTTGATACCCATTGCATTTTTTAGAAAAATCCTAAATCATGTGATATGAGACGATTTTCCGAGTGGTTACTGGCACAATATCTACCAAACCTGTGAGAAAGAAAGCGAATATACAAAGAACTGCATAATGTGCCTGATTCAAGCATGGGAGGAAAGCTAAAGAAATGTTCATTTCCAAGTAATAATTGAGCCATGTAATCTGGAATCTAAGTTTTGACAAATATTCTCGTGAGATTCCTGGTTTTGTTTTTCAAGTCATCGAAGTTGCATTAAATTGCAAAGCTAGAAACTTTAGAACCGTAAAGTACGTGTAGCTTTTATCTTTTGTAAATCCATATCTGATTGTTTCTTACAAATCTTCTAATTGAGCAGTATGCAAGTGTTGAAAATGTGAAATCATATCTTTAACTTATACGTTGTTGTCACTGAAGAGAAACAAGTTCAAATTATTTATATTGATTGACCGACGATTTCGGTTGAGAATAAATCTAGCAAGCGGACTAGGTTAAGTTATAATAAATGGATGATGAGTCCAAATATCGATCCCACAGAGACTAATTTTTAATTACTAGAATTATTAGCACTTAACTTAAGTTAGACAAAATACATAAAAAGATGATATGTGAATTATTAATATAAACTATTAAATAAAATAATTGTAACTAAAAACAACGAATTCAACAATCAAGGGGGGATTCTCATTCAAATAAATAATTAAGACATACAACGGTATCAAACTCTACTATGTTGACACGTGTTAAAATTCAATTAATTATTTAATTCTTGACAATCACGGTGAAATCCTCAATTTTATTTATTAAACGATTCCTCGAGTTAATAAACCTATTTAAATCTAACAGTCTAATTATTTCTAATTGAATTTAATTAAATCTAAATGTATTAAATTTTCGTGTAATTTCAATTTTCACCTAAAATCGCACACTGAAATCGAATACTATTTCTAGTCAGTTTAACCATATGTTGATGACGTCTTTGTTGATATATTTAATCAATCATCTTCCGATTCGTGATTAATCAACAAACATGCAAATAGTTGATAAGGCTATTAACTAGAAATATTAAACCAACATCAATAATTAAAATCAATAAAAATAATAAATTGAAAATAAACTTAATGTCAAACAAAGTATTGTTTAGCTCTATTGTGGTCTTAGTCTAAAGAGAATTATTTCATAAAATCAAAACAAATGTGAAAACATATATTTAAGTTATAGAAGAAAACAAAATTAAGAATGAGTTAAAGGAATTCTTAGTGATTTGTAGCGTGTGTTGAGGAATTCATCACGCTTCTGTCTCTGTCTTCCTCCATGTTGATGTCTTCATTGTAGCCTTCTGTTCACATTAAGAATCGGTACTCTAACAGCTACGCGATAGTTTCATTCTGGTGGTTGGAATGTTCAGAATCTCTTGAATTTTGAGGAGTCAGAAATCTTGTGTTTTTTGAAGAAACTAATCTATATAATGGCTAGTGAAATAAAGGCTTTATATGTTGAGAATACTTGAATCTTTTGTATTTAAAAAAATGAATAATTTTATCTTTAACACGCCACTGGCTGAGAGCCTGAGACCCATGTAATAAGCCATAGTACATTTCTTTTTATTTCGGATACCGTGGCTCTTAAATCTTTTCTCAGGTTGCCATATTTGATCCATGCCCCCATTTAGAGGGTCATGTCAATAAACTTTCAACACATATACTTTGAGATTTCTGCTACCTCCTCCCACAACCTTACCTCAGATTTGTCCATTCAAAAAAATACTCAGCTAGAATTTATTAGGCAGTTAATCCCAACGAAGTCACATTTAATGCTGTGTTGATTCAAGTTGTTGGAAATTTTAATGATAATAGCACCATAGCAGATTCAAATTTTGTTGAATAAAAGGTTGTACCCGGCCCTCCGTGATAATTTATTCGGCCACACGTGAATTGTTCAATTGTCGATTATTCATAAATGGTAGTTTGTAGTAATGGCCAAGTACAAGCGACTCTAATAGTTTTTTTTTCCGCTTTTTTTTTCATTTTCAGCCACATCTAAAAAATGTCCATGAGACTAGTTCCCAACTTATGGATTATGCATTGAATCTGTTTCATGCTAGTTTTAGGGAATTTCACATGCAGTGTTATCTGTTAGAAGTGAAATAGAAAGATTATATATTGTGTATTTCTGTTGCTTGCAATTGGAAGAAATGACAGTTATCTCCAATTCTTATCTTTTCCATCGACTGATACAATCACCAGGTGCGTCCCTAACAATTAAAGCTAGTTTCTAGAGAAGTTTTTTGTGCAGATTATCCAGGAACTAACTGTTATGAAATCGGTTCTTAGCTTTGGTATTTATATGTTAAATCATCTTCATGTGGTACTCCATTCTGGTTCTGTATTGCAAAGGAGGATCTATGAATTAACTTTTGCTGCTGATATGGCTGTTTTACAATACCCTCTGATGCCAAACATTTAAGATATCCCTTATATTTATTTTCAATTTGTGGCAGAATGTATTATGTTAAGTTCACATTGCATCGACAATTTTTTAATTTAGCTGTGTGGGACCTTAGAAGTGCTTAGGTCCTTAGGAACTGTATCATGATTATGCGTGATATAGGAATCTCCCCTGAATGTTTCTCAGGCTGTGTGGGACCTTTGAAGTGCTTAGGTCCTTAGGAACTGTATCATGGTTATGCGTGATCTAGGAATCTCCACTGAATGTTTCTCAGGTATAGAATCATTGGACACATGAAAATCTTACTTGCATTAAATTGTCTTCTTAAATTTAGGACAATGTTAAATGGGTATTTTTGAAAACATTGGTAGTTATATATATGATTGTCTGTAGTTTAGCTTTGAATAGTTTCGTATAAGAAGTGTATGAGCCCACCTTGAAAGGCTGACAGACATGTAAAACAGCTGACGTGAATTCACCCTCTAGTTCCCCTGCCAACGTGCCTTAAGGGGGTCGAATTCTTTGTGTTGGCGAGAGAGAGAGAGAGAGAGAGAGATTTTCATGGTAAGTTAGCGTTCTGAAATTTGAAGAGGTCACATATAAACCATTAGTTACGATTGAATGTTGTGAAATCAAGATTGACCAGATATCATACTCATACAAATTTTGGAGTGAAAATTATTTTCTAAATTTATATGGTCTTATCAGTCCTAGAAATTTAAAGCTTTAATATTGCAGGCATGCCCTGCCATTCAATTGGTTAACAGTAAAATACAAGCATGTTCAACGAATAATGGACTTGGAACAATACTTGTGATTTGAAAGACGATTAAACATTTCTTTTCAGCCTTGTTTTTAAATGACCTTTTGTTGTCAGGAATGATTATCGATCAACTAAACTGTTAAGAGTTGAGAAATTAAAATTGTTGAACATTCATTGTTTGGTACTTAGCAATACTACGTGTTTCTACAAGAGCCTGAGATGGAACTAACATAGCTCACTGGAATTGCATTTGGCATAGCTTCATCCTATTAGACTATTTACCTGTAAGATTCTCTGAGATTGGATGCCATGCCTAACAACGTGAATCCACGCAATTAAAATTGGACTACTGGTGTAAAACTCATTACATAATTGGAGTCAAACTATTTCAATCTCTGTCTTTCTACATGAATATGTGTGGTTGCTAACTTAAGTACAATATCTGTTTTTTCCACGCCTTCTGTTGAATTACTTTTTATGCAAAAATGTTAATATCTTGAAAAGTTGCCTTTTTGCGTTGGAACTCATAGGATTTAGAAAGTGATATATTTACTGAACTCGAGAGTTGGGAAATATTTATCAAGCAACCGCTCAGGAATTAGGCACAACCACAAAGATTGACCTTAAATTTGTTTCCTAATTTTAAGGCAGCATTTATTAAGTTTTGTACACTGTACGACGAAACAACATTCTGGGATAATTCTAGGGAAACCTTGAACGTTTTAAGAGCCTCATAGTATTTAACTACGATAAAGTTACAAACTATGATAAGATTTCTCCTGTAGATAAACTTTATTTTATCCGTAAATCCAATTTACTGATTACTGATACATATGTAAATGACAAAATTAAACCTGAGGTGTAGGATCATAACCGGTATTAGACTAAGTAATGTGACACTAATATTGGTGTGTGACATTTGTCATGGAGGAAATTACAATTTCATTGTTATAACAAATCCCTATGGACTCCCTTGTACTATCATGTTATGATAGTTATCCGGCTTCTATCAACAACAATTGCTGTCATAGCATGCACATGTGTAATTAAAACGTGCTTGGTGTCTAATGTCTGTCTGGTGCGAAGGATAATATTCAACATCATTGCATCATTCCACGCTTGATCTAATTTCTATAATAATTGGAGTTAAAAAATAGTGATGTTATCTTTATATTTCAATTTGTCATAGACATTTCATCGTCTCATCCTATGAACCAAGCTGTGTTTGCTAAATATAGTAAAAAAGTTGCTGCTGATGGAGTTGTGGCAGTAGATATTAATTACCATCAACAACCTACTCATGCATTTGGGCCCTTCATTTACTCTTGTCCTGTTTTCTTCTTCTTGTATTTATTTATATGAAGCTTTTGCAGTTTGTTTTTTCACGCAGTAGACTGTATACAGCTTCAGCATTAGCTTCAATTGAGATGAATCGAGCTATAATAGCACTCTTATTCACTTTAGTTCTTGCAAGGGCTGAGCATTTCAATCCCCAAATTCTCGCGGGAGCAGTCTCTTGCCTTGATTGTAGTCATGACTTTGATCTCTCTCTGGTTTGTCCGAACCTTTTTTCATTTTCTTGAAATTCTCGAAGATTATATCTTGCTTCATGATTCGTGGCTGCTAATATGAAGCAACATTCTTGTAAGGAAAAAAAAACCAAAAATGATTAATCATTTGTAGCCACAATGGATCAGAAACATGAACGATGAAACCGTGGCCAGATAATTTGGTCAGTGGTAATATAGTTACGAAGTGGATGCATTAGTGGAAAAAACGGTGAAACCATTAGCATGCATGACGAACAATGGTTGGATGTAGAAATTCTGAAGAGTGGGGATGAGTTGGGGCAATTGAATAGATTTTAGGGGTTCAACTAGTTCTCTAAAAAACTTGCTTATAAAGTTTCAATCTTTTCACCTTGAAGCGACGCAAGACTGATTATCCTCCACTCATACCCTTGTACATTATAATACTTCTGACTCTTCTTCTGTTCTCTTCCTCTTAACAGGAATTCAAATCTTGGTGAAATATGACAAGCTGAAAAAGATAGCAGTGGCATACACAGAAGAAGATGGATCCTTCGAAACTGAGCTTCCATCGAACGACCAGAAATCGAGGAATCCCATAAACTGCATTGCCAAGATCATGGGACGTCCCAAACAGCTCTACACTACATCAAAGAACTACGTTGCGGTAGTATCTAAAGCAAATGAACCAAACCGTTTTACCTCCAAGCCTCTAAATTTCTACAAATCACGCCCTTTAAAGGGGAAAGGTGGAGTTGGTGCATAAAAAAAATTGGATTTGCCTTTGCCAAGAGAATGGGGCGGAGAGCCCACAAAAATAACTAATTTTGATGTTTTTAAGCATGGAAAAAAGTTCTTTTATTTTCTAAATGAATAAATTATGACAAAAAGTTAATGATTGCAATAATTCAAATTTATTCATTTATATAAAAATATATTTTAAATAATATAAGGATATGTACACGCGTTGGACGCTAGGTGCATGTAAAATAGATAGTTCGCGACTTTGCATAACGCTAAACAAACAAACAAAATCCTCAAATTTCTAGTGGAAAATAGACCAAAGCCTATTTGGGGGTTTGCATAAATGTTGGAAATTGTTTTTATTTTTAAACAAAAGTGGAGGCAGAAACACAAAATCCAGAAATTCTAGCTTGATTCTAAAAAAACTATTTTTTGAAAAAATCAGCTTTTATAACAAAAGAATATAATTTTTAAGGAAAAAAGATGATTATACGTTGTGGGGAGCCGGACGTTAATTATCTTATTAATCGTCATTAGGACTAATTTAATTAATTATAATAAACAGGGTCTAATTTTTTTTTTAAATTGCGGAACGTAATGGCATACATCTTAACATACACGTCAGTATTAAAAGTACAAATCTTGCACTATATACAATCAGTCTCAACTAAGGTTTAACAACTATATAACAAATGTTTAAACCCTAACTCTAGTCCAAGTCCGTAGTCTCCACTCTAACTCGATCTTTCTTCACCTCTGTGACCCTGAACCTGTCCCACCTGTTGCCATGCACACATACAGACAAGACAACAGCCGGATAACTCCGGTGAGATATAAATATCCCAGTATAAACAATGTATCAATGCAATCATATAAAACATATATAAAAGCATAAGCAATCATTAAAACATGTATCCAATCTGACTACATGAATCACTACGAATCTGTATTTAAGTCGATAACTTATTATCTTATCTCAACTTATTTCTAACCTAGAGATCCCGATCTAATTTAGACTTTGGTATGCTGTAACGAATGTCTACAATAGACGTCGATCTACATCTAAGCTCATCGATACACCGTAAGTCTAGAGTCTACGCGGTTCTGACAAAGACTCGGCGGTTCTGCCCTAGCTAGGCTGATCTGCCCTAGACTCAAACTCTGGCTCTGCTATAATTCAATAGACTAAACATATCAATCTGATAATCTGCAAATATCAATGCAATAAAGTAAAGTATGTGATTTTGGGAAACTCAAGTCAAACTTAACTCGAGTTGTGCAATCCCGAATCAACATTTATTTATACCTTTTATTCTGTCGCTCTGATACAATCGAAGTCTCGACTCAAAGCCTGTCAATGTTCAATCTGGCAATGACAATATCAATATTCTGTATCAATATTCTAATCAAATCACAACATCTCTGTTTTATCAAATTCTGACGGTACAACAGTGCAATCTTGCGATACTGATAATACTATATCAGTCTATACCAATTCCAATCATTTACAATCAACCACTGTACAAAACTAATATCAATTCTAGTCAATCTCATTCTGAAATTCATAACAATTCCAAATTCAGTCCGTTTATTAATCTGACTTCGATTCTATGATGTCTACTATGTCAAGAACACTATATATGAATCGTATCTGATTCTGGACATAGCATAATTTCAAATCTTAACAAAACGTAACAAAACTTACGTCCTGTTATAGCTGTCGTTGCTAGGAACACGTTGCCGTACTCGGATTCAAATTTGGACGGACGGATTTCTCGCAAGATCTATTCTAAAATCAAAACCAAAAAGTTGGCTTCGGTTTTCTTTTTCTCTTTGTTTCCTTCGAAGACTGAATTCTATATATATATATATATATATATATATATATATATCAATTCGCATGTCAAGGCAACGTGGCAAATCTTCAATCTGCATGTCTCGCGCATATGCGCGACATCCACTGGCGCATATGCGTGAGACCTACTGGTCTCGGCCCTTGGCAGCTCGCGCATATGCGCGACATTACTGGCGCATATGCGCGATGTCTTCTGGACCTCACTTGCATAGGCTCGCGCATATGCGCGATGTCTTCTGGATCTCACTTGCATAGGCTCGCGCATATGCGCGACATCTTCCGCGCATATGCGCGAGGTCTTCTGCCTGTTTGGCGCATGTGCGCGCATCCGGTCGCGCATGTGCGCCAATGCTACTGTCCTCGCACATCATTTTTCACACGCTAACTCATTTCGTGCCTCGGTTAGCCCTTTCATAATTATCTCGATTAAAAATCAATAATCGTAATTTAACACGATATAAAATCTCGGGCATTACATACACTATTACATATACATGAAATCCAAATATACATAATTATCTTTATTTATTGCAAGAAATTAAAAGGGCTTATAATTAAAATGCTGCCAGGATTTAGATTTTTACCCGCACCGAAGAGGAACTTTTGTTTCCTTCTCTCCATCGTAAGCTCGAAGATAGGAATCCTAAAATCGATCAACTTATCCCAATTCTTGATATTTATAAGTTCGACCCTTGGGATTTACCAAGTACATGCTTTTTCTGTCTCTCTCTCTCTCTCTCTATATATATATATATAATTACGTATGTCCGTAGTCTGTATTATTATTTTTTTATAAAAGACATGTGAAAATATTTGCATGTATTTTGTAAGAAATTATATTAGACTGATACCAACTCTTTTCATGCATGCAAGAGTCCATAAATATATACGTAAAAAATTTCTGAATCCGCTCTAACTGAAATTACTAGTTTTAAATGCAAAACAGAGGTTTGTGTTGGGGATGCCGAGCAGTGGTTTTTCTTCGTGTCACGTGCATTCATCCGGCGGTAAGGTGATCGGTTTGAAGAAAAGCTGTGTGCTTTACGAGGGGAAAACTCTCAAAGGATCGAAAACTAAATGGAAGAATATGCATCATGAGTATAAATTCATCCAGCAAGATTCTCCCTCCTCCATTCCTCAGGTAAATTTCCAGATATTTAATCAACTCACAAACAGTGAATGTTATGGTAATGGTTTTTTTTACAATTTTACTTCAAATTTCACGTCTGGCTAATCACTTGCTGACGAAATGAGGTGAATGTGTGCAGAGTTTAGGCGGTATCGAGAAGTTTCCGGGCATTTGATCGACGCCGGACTCAGGCCGATGGAAACCGGCGACTTGATAATGTCTAGTTGAATTCTTTGAGTCGAGACTTATCTTCCACTTTTATGTTCTTTCCGGGCATTTGATAGAACTAAATTACATATGAGTTTCTTTATATAAAGAATACAAATGAAAAATAAATTGCTATTTACTATTTAGTACTAACTTTTTAAATTTTTTTTCAGAGTAAATGTTTATTGAAGTTTCTAATAAAAAAATTAAAATTTTAAAAATATATATGTTTATTTGTATTTTCAAAACTATTTATTTATTTAATAAAATAAGGAAGAAAAACAAAGAAACTGGAAATTACTTCCAAGCCCCCTGAGAAATGTCGGATTGAACAGCAAATCAAAACCCTAAAAAGAAAAGAATCTCCCCGAAGTTGACTTGGCAGTATAGTCTAGCTCTTTCCCCTTCCAATTCTGGCGATTATTGCTTAATCATTAAAATAAATCTCAACTTCCGCTGTAAATTTGCATTCGCAAGATTGGTATGGCGATTCTGTACGGTCTAGTAGCGCGGGGGACCACGGTGTTGGCAGAGTTTAGCGCCGTGACGGGAAACGCCGGTGCAGTGGTCCGTCGGATATTGGAGAAGCTCTCCGAGACTGAATCCGCTGAGTCCAGGCTTTGTTTCTCTCAGGATCGTTATATTTTTCACATTCTCGTATCCGATGGCATTACATTCCTCTGTATGGCAAACGATACCTTCGGAAGTAAGTAGGTTGGAGGTTTTTTTTCCCAAAGTTTTGAACTGGAAAAGTTGTGTCGGTCAGGGTTCAGTATGCTGTGTGAATCTTCTTTAATGTTCAGTTTATTGATGCTTGGCTTTACTTTCCATGGTTCAATTTAGTTTTACACGCCTGTATGTCATTGGATTTGGTTTGTTGAATCGATTGATCACAATTGTGTAAGATCACTGTAGTTTCCATTCGGTTGCAGCTCTTGTGCACGTTGTATGCTTGGATTGATTTCTTGTAAGCGGTGCGTTCTAAGTAAGATGTGTTACTGTAGATGCAGGGAGTATAAATTCTGTACAAGAAATTGTACCAAGAGCAGATCTTTGCCAGTTATTTCATTTTGAACGGACCAATGCCCATAAAGCATTTTGTTCAAGTGGTTAAGGATGACAACGTGATAGTTAAAGAACTGAGTGGTAAGAGTGAAGAAACATATTCAATTATAATTCTTGCGTAAAATTTAAATCGATTCATGATGCAGATAGACACACACATTGATAACAAGTACGAAGATGACATATGACAGTCCATTCGATGGATTGTGGTGGCAGTACTCAACACTAATTTTAGGGCACATATAAATATTTTGTAACTGCTAGTGATGTCATAAAGAATATTGCCAATAGTTGATGGTTAGGAATTAAAATGCGGGGAACTTATTTCTTTAATTTTTAACAGTAATACATGGCGTTTGTGCATGGCATTGCAAACTACCATTCTAAAATTAAAGAGTCAGATCTGAACAATCTTTGAACACCAAACTGTATTTTCTGGGTTGACTATGTTTCCATTTGAAGTGAGATTCATGTTACTGTTCATTAGCTTTATCATGCATCTAGATTTAGATTATGTCGGAATTTTAATTCATTTTGAAATCAAAGATTTCTTGATTTGTCTACACCAACTCATGTATACTTACGCGTATTTGGCTGTTTTGAACCAATATTCCAGGGAGAATACCCTTTTCTTACTTGGAGGATATTCGCATGAGATTTATGAAGAACTATGGGAGAATAGCTCCTTATTCTCCTGCATATGCCATGAATGATGAATTCTCTAGAGTCTTACACCAACAAATGGAGTTTTTCTCCAGTAATCCTAGTGCAGATACGCTCAGCCGCGTCCAAGGAGAAGTTGGTGAGGCAAGTATCACTAGCCACCTCCACTTCACTCATAAAAGAAATAGAGAGCAAAGCAAAGGAGGAGTAAAATGTGAATCTATTTTGTGTTTGATATTTATTCCTTAAGAATGGAGATGCTTATGCAGTTTTCATCTGTTGAAAAGATATTATTTCGGGTTTATTATGCATGCTGGCCGCTGTATGTATTGATAATTTAGGATTGCAATTTTAGCTTTGATGCATTTTTCTGTGCAGGAGAACTTCCTTTAGGCCTTATGTTTGTTCATGATGTAATCTGTTCTACTTTCTTATGTTGAAGTATAATGGCTCTGGCCTCTTTTCTACAACTATATTATGAATGTAAGTGGAGAATACAATGAAAAAAGGTGATGTCCGCTACCATACCATGAAGGAACAAAGATGCCTTATTTCCATGGTTCCTTCTTTGCTAAAGAAGGATGCAAATGTCGTAAAACAGCAAACCAGCAATGCCATTCTTTTAATTTGTTTCGTGTATGTTTGATCCATGTGTTTTCCTTTCTTTTACGTGGATAACTTCCTTGCAGGTTTTTGTAACAAATGCATGCACCTGAAAGGTCCTTAAATGATTAAAAAAAAAGGTCCTTAAATAGTTAAGAGTATGTTAATTATCAGTAGAATTTTGCACCGGTTTAGTATCTGAATCAGAGTTTTTTGGTGCTTCTTTTTGTGTCAGCATGGATATGATCTAGGTTATCTTCCGTGATTATAACAACTGAAACTTGATATTCAGATACGCACGATAATGGTGGATAATATTGACAAGATACTAGAGAGAGGTGACCGGATTGAGCTTCTTGTTGACAAGACAGCAACCATGCAGGACAGTTCATTTCATTTCAGAAAACAGTCGAAACACCTTCGCCGTGCTCTGTGGACAAAAAATGCCAAGCTTTTGTAAGTATTGCCATATCCTCATATTAAATTTGAATCAATTTTTGGAAGACTATACCAGTAATTGGCAGGTGTCGTGTGACAAACCAAGCAATGCATTTTTTGAATTTTGAAGAAGATAACCATATTCACGAACTACCAAGTTTGCTGAACTAAAACATTGGATTCTGTTTATCTTTGTATCGGACTCATCTCCTGCTAAGTTTCTTTTCCTCGTCAAAGTAGAATTAGACCATTCAATTCTGTAAATTTAGTTTCGTCTTTCTTTCAATATTCTGCTTTTCTTGGTGCCTGTACAAGTTAGTTTTGCAATTTTCAAATCAGTACTTTGTCTTTGAAGTTTCTATCATGAATATGAATGGGCCTATTTCTTTTACTGTATTTCGTCATTTATCTAGAAGTAGGAGTGCATGGGGGGCTGAAATGCAATTATGACTGCTGTAAATTCATAATCGAAGGCCTTACTGACTCTATGAATTCTTATGTTTATTCTTGACAGGGCCATGTTGACATGTTTGATTGTTCTACTCTTGTATTTAATAATCGCAGCTGCCTGTGGAGGCATCACTCTACCGTCTTGCAGATCAAAATAATCTTGTGAGGGATGCCTCAGGTGAACGCGTTTGATATCTTTCAGAAGATAACATTGCTGCCTAATGTTTGTTTCATCCAGGATGTCTATATTGTTAGTGAATAATTAATGAATCACTGTCATTATGGCTGTACAAGCAATGTGAAAGGGAGATGATGACATTTAGCATATTGTCGCGAGTATCTCAAATTATGTATCATGAAAATGTTTGGAAAGATTTAGTTTGGTTTTTCTGTTTCTTTTTTGGTTGTCTCAGACCCTTTGGAATGTAGTCTAATATCATTTACAACGATAGAATATATCTTCAATATCAAATGTTAAATAAAATAAAAGTATATTTGGCGTAAGCATTTTTACTTGATATTAAATTTAAAAAAAAAAACATCGAGCTTAATCATGTACTGTATAGTAAGATAGAACTCGTGCCGATGAACCAAAATTGCTGGGAAAAAGAGATAAATCAGCATTGATGTGTAGTGGGCCCCATAATTATTAAGTGGAATGAATTAAAGCACATTTACTTGGAGTATTTATTTGGAGTAGTTTTTGTGATACTGTCTCACGAATCTTTATTTGTGAGACAGTGTTAACTCTATCGATATTCACAATAAAAAGTAATACTCTTAACATAAAAAGTAATATTTTTTCATGGATGATCCAAATAAGAGACATGTCTCACAAAATACGATCCGTGAGACAATTTCATGTCTTACTTTTAAATTAGGGTGGCTGGTGTACCAAAAAGTTTCCAACTGGCTTAAAGGAGAAAGATCCAAATTTAAAATATTTCAATATAAATTTATTAAATCTTAAATATTAAAATAATAAGTTAATGTTGTTTTAAACATGAAATCAATTATTTTGAATATAAAATTTAATATAATATGTATTTGCCAAAAAAAAAAATGTGTAACATGTAAGGTCGTGCATAATCAGGACATTGGTCTTGGTATGAAGCCAAAGTTGTCCGAACAGAATCAATTCCTTGGAGTCGAGGATTCCTTCAATTCGGCTGCATAAGATCCCATTTTCTTTTCTTCCTTTGTCGATCATTCCATTTTCTCATGGAAACTCTCTTCACCGCAGCTCCACTTTCTTTAGTTCCTTTTTCAAGGCCAAATTCATCAATCGGCGCTCCATTTTTTCGTCCGATTACTAAAACTCATACGAGAAAAGAACGTCAACTATGCCAGAGCAGCAAATTTTCTAGTTTTCTCGACTTGGAGCCTATATCCAAACCAGAAACTTTAGACCTCGACGTCCCGTGGTTTGATCCTACCGTCAGGCGTCCTATATTCGATGTGATCATAATTGGCGCCGGCCCAGCTGGTTTACGGCTCGCTGAGCTAGTGTCCAGTCGTGGAATTAAGGTATGTTGCATTGATCCTTCGCCCCTTTCTATGTGGCCAAATAACTATGGTGTTTGGGTTGATGAATTTGAAAGTTTGGGACTTGAAGATTGTTTGGATAAAACATGGCCGATGACTCGTGTTTATGTTAATGATCATAAGTCTAAGTATTTGGACCGTGCCTATGGTAGAGTCGCTCGGAAGGAGCTGAAATTCAGGTTGTTGTCTGGTTGCGTCACAAATGGTGTCAAATTTCATAAAGCCAAGGTTTGGAAGGTGGAGCACGAGGAATTTGAGTCTGCTGTTACTTGTGATGATGGCTCCGAGTTAAAAGCAAGCTTAATCGTTGATGCTAGTGGCTTTACGAGTAGTTTTATAGAGTATGACAAGCCAAGAAACCAAGGTTATCAGATTGCTCATGGTATTTTGGCCGAAGTTGAACATCATCCATTTGATTTGGATAAGATGGTTTTAATGGATTGGCGGGATTCCCACCTTGGAAATGAGCCATACTTACGTGATAGCAATTCAAGATTTCCAACTTTTTTGTATGTCATGCCTTTTGATTCAAACTTGGTATTCCTTGAGGAGACTTCCCTTGTTAGCCGGCCTGTGTTGTCATACATGGAGGTGAAGAAACGGATGGTGGCGAGGCTGAGGCATTTAGGCATACGAGTGAGGACTGTGATTGAGGATGAGAAATGCTTGATTCCAATGGGCGGGCCTCTTCCACAGATTCCTCAGAGTGTGATGGCGATAGGTGGGAATTCGGGGATTGTTCATCCTGCAACTGGCTACACAGTGGCTCAGACAATGGCCCTCGCCCCCGTGTTAGCAGATGTTATTTCCGAGTGCCTTGGCTCGACTAGAATGATAAGAGGGACACAGCTGTATCATAGAACATGGAACGGGTTGTGGCCTGTGGAGAGGAGATACACCAGGGAGTATTATAATTTTGGTATGGAGACTTTATTGAAACTTGATTTGAATGGGACTCGCAGATTTTTTGATGCTTTCTTTGAGCTTGATCCTCACTACTGGCATGGATTCCTCTCAGCAAGATTATCACTTGGAGAGCTTATCAAGTTGGGCTTCTCCCTCTTTAATAATGCGTCAAATCTTTCAAGATGGGATTTGGTAACAAAGTGCCCTGCGCCCTTGGTGAAAATGATGGGCAATATGACCATTGATACCATTTGATTATTTGCAACTGTTTAATATAGACATTTCAAACTATTTATCGATATGTACGGTGCTGTTAATTTAAAGTTACAGGACTCTGTGTTATTAGAGATGTAAAGTATGTGGGTTTTTTTTAATAATTAATTTAAAAATAAAAAAATTTTCAAAAATATGTGCTTTTTGATTAATATACAACATCTTACTAAAGATACTTTCTGTTATTGTTATTTATGCTATAATTTATCATCCTTTTTTTAGTCTTGGTTCCAATATTTTCAGTTGATGTCATGATCTTACAAACTCAAAATTTATTTAAATCATAATAACGGATATAAATAAATGCAGAGAAAATTGAAAATGGGGAGATTTCAATGATCAAAATTATTTGAGTCAAACAAGCTGCCACAAACAAGGAAAAATGGAAGGAATTCAAACAACCACCTGATGCACCTCACTAAGACAATTTTCATCTGAAAGTGAAACCACGGTACTGTCAGATGCATTGTCAGAACTAATAACATGTGGACTTGGTGGGGGTTCACAAATTGGAGAGCTTGGAGGAGGATTTTCCGGTGTATTTTGTGGAGGATTATAAGTGGGAATAGGTGGTGGGATTTTTTGTGAACTTGGTGGAGAAATGTAAACAGGACCAGGTGGTGGGTTCGGTGGTGAGAGACTTACAGGAGGATTATATGTTGGCAGATGGTGGTGGATTCTCTTGTGGGCTTGGGGGAGGATAGAACACTGGTGGATTGTAAGTCGGAATGGGCAGTGGACTTTGTTGTGGGCTTGGTGGAGGAGAGTAAATTGGAAGTGGACTTGGTATTGGTCTTGCAAGAGGATTGTATGTTGGAACTGGAGATGAATTTTTCTGTGGACTTGGTGGAGGATAATAAACTGGAACTGGAGTTGGTGATGGACTTGTAGGAGGATTGTATGTTGGAACTGACGGTGGACTTTGCTGTGGACTTGGTGGAGGATAATAAACTGGAACGGAGTTGGTGGTGGACTTGCACGAAGATTGTATGTTGGAATGGAGGTTGGACTACTTTGCTGTGGACTTGGTGGTGAATAAGAAACTTGAATTGGAGTTGGTGGTGGATTTGTAGGAGGGTTGTATGTTGAAACATGTGGTGGACTTTGCTGTGAGGTTGGTGGAAGAGAGTACACTGGAGTTGGTGGACTTTGTTGTGGGGTTGGTGGAGGACTTTGACTGTGGGGTTGGTGGAAGAGTAGGTGTCCGACAAGCCAATTTGTGGCTCGAGTTTTATTGACTCTAATGTAAAACAACTTTTATTTTAATAATATTTTACGATTTTATTCGATTATGACAATATACTTTATCTGTTGTGAGAGCCCAAATTTTTTTTTAAGGCCCAGCCCAATTGGATTAAGTTAAATAATAATAATAAAAAATAAATAAATAAATAAATAAAGAAGAAAAGAAACGTGAAATTTCGTTTTCTCTCTCCTCGTAGCCGATCTTCTCCATTCTTCTTCACTTTCGAAATTCATCCGTCGATTATGGCCGTTTCGATCATCCAAAAATTAAAGTAAGTACATATTTGAAATTCTCTCGACAAGGGCTATCCAGTGATACCTTTTTTGCTAGGAAAAATCGTGACTCCCGGAAACCTGTCGGAGACCGGCGCCTGTTTTCGCCGGAAAAGTTGGAAGAAAGCTTGGGTTATGTTGTTTGAAGCTTAAATTCGAAGCTTTGAGCAATTTTCGAAATTTCAGAGGTATAATTATGATTTTAGGGTTTCGAATTTTGGAGATTTTAATTCAATTGAGTTCCAATAATTAATATATATTGGATTATTGATTGTATGTGCTATATCGGAGTCGATTGGAGGATATTAAGCTAATTTTCGAAATTTAATTAGATAATATTTCGAATTTGGCCTACTAATTTGGGATTTATGATATTTTGAAATGTTAAATCGTTATTGGGATGTGTTTATAACATTAGAAATAGAAAATGAAAATTTTGGAAATTCCTAGTAAATATCGAAAATTTCAGATTCGATATGATTGAATTTTCGAAATTTCAAGTTGTCCGGTATTGAGAGATTTAAGTTAAATAAATCGTTATATTTGACTTTGAGTTGAGTTTTAGAAATTGTAAAGCCTAAATTTAGGCCAAATTATCAAATATTGGAAAAATAAATCGAATTTGATATGAAATATATTATTTGCCACATGATTGGATTCTTCGAGAAATCCTTAAGAAATTTCAGTGGTAAATTAAGTATTCGATTGAGGTACGCATGAACTGTTTTATTATGACGCCTATATGATGTGAAATGACGTTAAGTATTTTGTAATGAGTTGTGGCGTGCCTTATGTGCTTTTGTGAATACATGTTTGCATCCATGCATTTATTTGAGTTGATACTATTGGTGCATAGCATTTCGAGCCTTGACTTCTTTGATTGCTATTGATATTGATATTGATCTATCGAGTTGTTGCGTCATCGATGGAGCGGGTGGGTAGGATTAGCATTCCTGATGACTTGCATGATGGCTGAGTGGGTAGCTCCCGTACCCTCGATGCTACGTGCATGGATGAGTGGCGACTTGATGTTGCGTTGCTACATTCCTGGCACGGGTGACCACTGTTACTGTTGTTGATGCGATTCATTTGGACTCCGTTTGCTATTCGTTATCGGTTGTTACCTTTCACGCATTGCATTACATTGCATTGCATCGCATTTTACTTGATTATATTTCATGTCAATTATATTTGTCGTAATATTACTGGTTCGTCGTACTGGGGCCAGACCCTTCGTTTCTTTTTATGCTTGTGGTTGTTTTTGATGCCATAGCAGGTTATCCAAGAGGATTTGACGCGTCTGGTGGAGCGTCAGGTAGCGGTGCCCAGTAGTTGGATTGTGATTGAGAGTTCCCAGATATTATATTATGGAGTCATAATTTTGCCAGGAAATGCCCTGTGTAGCTGTACTGTTATTTTTACGATGTTTTGGATTGTTGTTGTGTGAGCGAGCCTTGTCGGCTCTGTATATGCTAGTCCTGGCCAGTGCGGCTATAGGTTTGTGAATTGATGTTATGACTTTATTTCGAGTATATAAATATTATTTGTGATGTTTTGATTTTTTTTGGGATGTCCTATTTACGGGGAGGTCATGCCGAAATTTCTATTGGCCCAAAAGAAAAATATTTTAATCGCTTTCGTTGTTTACATTAACAAATCCTGTTTGTTTGGTCATTAAACGTTAATCAGGAGCACGGGCCCCCACATCTGTATACCCATGCAAGCTGCATAGATAAAGTTCTTGAATATACAATATGTACCATGATGTCTGCGTCGCAATGTAAGATCATGAAACTCATTAGGAAGTGTACCGTATATTCTAAACAGGTTCCTAGTCGAATCAGCCGCCTAAAACAAGGATAAAGTTCGCTCGAGCTTGAGACTAGCATCTGTGGTGTACACGCCATGTTTCATTGGCAAGGGCATGGAGATGTTCATTCACACAGATGGGTGATCATATGATGATGCATTGAACAACTCTCCATCGGACTATCCAAGTGGTTCCCACTTATCGAGTGGAATAGTCCGCAGTTATGGTTGTACAAAATTAGTCCTTTGACCCGAGATAATGTAGGGGCTATACGTACTAGCATGCACTTTGATCCGTTACCGACTCCATCAAGGGTCATCAGGTGGCGAGGTTGGGTGTAGTTTCGAAATACGTATGACCAAATGCATTGTAGTCGGGGATTCACTGTTCGCCTACGGGTGAAGATATCCTATGTGATCTGATGAGTTAATAGTGCAAGGAGTCCCTGGCCAGAGCAAGAAATGTGCTTTAGGAAAATGTGTTTTCCTAGTTGCACATGTTATGCCACTATTAGTACTCAAAGATAAATCGCATCGTTAACGAATTCATATGCAACTCTCGATATATCAATGGTTGCAGATTCGATCGGGATATATGTGTTGAAGGGACCGTAATGTATGCTAACCATGACTAAAGGTTCTTGCAGTCACTATCATTGATACCTAGGGGATCATGGAGCGATGCTACTAGACGTTCTTACCTTGATCCGATGGGTGCAATCAGAAATGAGTTCTGACATTCTTGATCAAGGTGTTGACGAAAAGAATTGGGCTAACTAGGGTAAGCCCGAATAAGAATAAATGTTATTCTAATCACATGGAGATGTGAACTCATGACTAGCTGTATCTCTGAACCATTGAGAGTCACACAAGCATCGGATTGTGTGTTCCCGTTGAGATAGTCAAATTTCAAGGAGTTGGAATTTGGCGACTATAGTTTGATGGAGATCAAACATGAAGCTTATAAAGGAGTTTATGAGCTGATTCCACATGATGGAAGAAATGAAAGTTGCAAGATTGCTGATTAAGGAAGGAGAGTGGAACTTACTGTTTTGTGAAGGAGTTCAATAAGACTGGCAGCTGCCCAATATGGTAAATGAAAATTTTGATCTTCGAAATTTTCATTTTTCATTATATGAACAAGATTTGTATCCTAGACATATCGGCGCTCTCGGATCGTCTATCGGGGTTATAATGAGTTCAAAATCATTTATTTAGTGAATTGAGAATTTACTCATTAAATGATTGTACTAATAGTAGTTACTGCTAACATGTACAAATTCTCATACATATTCTAGAGGAGTCTAAAATTAACTTAACATGTGAGTTAATTATATAAATTAAATAATGGTTATTTAATTTAATTAATAAATGTGTACATATATTTTATATGCTGATATAAAATAAATGTATATATGTTATTAATATATCATATATTATCAAAAGTTGATAAATATATTATATATTAATGATGTGGGAATTTAAATATCATGAAAATTCCTTCCCAATTTCAAAAGGTAAACTCACGGCCAAAGTGGAAAGGAGATCAAGGATCAATTATGATTGTGGAGATAATTACTTTAATTAATTATTGATTGAGAATTAACAAGCAAAAATTAACATAAATCCTTGTCACTTCAAAAGGGTCTCTCGGCCACTTTGAAAAAAGGGGTTTGGCCACTTTGAAAAAGTGGAGGAAAAATTGGCCGCAAGTTTTTTCCTTATGACGCACTTTGTCGACGCTACACCGTCATCGGATTTTGGAAATTCGGAGTACGCAATCTCAACGCACAAATCGCTTGCGATTTCTAGTGCAATCCAAGCGAAGAACAAAGTTTTCGATCGTGGACCTAATTAGGCGATCAACTCTTAAGAGCAATTCGTATGGATTTACAAGAATGACTATATCCACCTAAACATTGGAATAGTTTGGAGTTCAGCGTTAAGAACGCGAAGGTATAATTATATAAACACCCTATGGAGTAGAGTACACTGGACTTGGTGGTGGAGATGGACTGGTCGGAGGATTTTAAGTTGGAACAGGTGGTGGACTTTGCTGTGGGGTCGGTGGAGGAGTTTGAT
Source organism: Primulina tabacum (assembly GCF_025594145.1). Classification (NCBI taxonomy): domain Eukaryota; kingdom Viridiplantae; phylum Streptophyta; class Magnoliopsida; order Lamiales; family Gesneriaceae; genus Primulina; species Primulina tabacum. The sequence continues at coordinate 8,195,322 of NC_134557.1, forward strand.
ATGGGATTGGTTCATTTATCGCTTAAGTTTGACAACAATTAATCAGGTTCACTAAATATAAACAGTTCGTAAAGTCTTTGAAATAAAATTAATATTGAATTACATATAAGATTTTCATTCGTCATTTTCATCATAATAATAAATTCCCATCAATTAAATTTATATTTCTTTTTCATATTCTTAGTGATCATAAATATATTTTTAATATACGACATATATTCATATAGTAGATTTTCACTCTTAACATTTTTCACCAATAACTTGGACAAATTATTTTCTAGTTCGAAAACGATCTATCATTATAAAATTAATATATCATGTGTGACTCAATTATTATTTTTTAAATTTTATTGACCAGAACCTTAAAATAATTATATATTTTTCACTTTTCTCAATATTTTATATTGCCTTCCAAAAAAATTGGATATAACCTCTATTTTCTGATTTCGTCCTTAGTTTGAACGAAATCTACCCAACTAAATAACAATAAAGTGTTACTTCTCTTTATCAAATAAAGAAAATACTTCTACTTGATCTAGTGCACGCTATTCAGAGTGAGACTATATCCTTTCCGTTTGTGCAAGTAATTTGTAATTATTCATATTCAACGACTATTCTTACAGTACCAACACAAATCTTTTTAGAGTGTTTATATCATCACTCATATACACTCTAATAAACTTCTCAGAAGGTCACTCATCCGTTAATTTTCTCAAATCAAAAGCATTTAACTGTAGAGTTTTTAAGTGATGAACTTCCAAAAAAGAGATACACATAGTTAATATGAGTAATACATATCAAATATTTTATGTCTCACATTCTAATATAGATCGGTCCATTCATGCACACCGTTGCCTAGTATTTGATGAAGTTTCTATCTTTCAGCTATTAATCACTTATATTACGCACGATTTACCATCCTATCATGAGTTAGCTCCGATGTCACATGAGTATTTATATTTAATGTAGATAAAAATAATTTCTATCTAATGCAGATAAAAGTAAATGAGTAGATGAACCAAAAAGAAGCAAAGTTTACCGGTCCCTCAAGGGAAAAAATGATATTTCATGCTTGACATTAATTTTGGCAATGTTTTTCCAGCCAATGCCCATGCCAATATCATAATAAAGCACAAATTCGAAGAAGATTTATACCAGTTGGCGACCTTTGAATAATTGGTTATGGCAGAAACTTATGTGAGACGATCTCACGGGTCGTAATTTGGGTCATCCATGAAAAAATATTATTTTTTATTGTGAATATCGGTAGTGTTGACATGTCTCACAGATAAAGATTCGTGAGATCGTCTTACAAGAGACATACTCATTGGTTATTAACTATTGGTATTTAATATTGTTTCGATTTGTGTATTCTTAGGCCATCTCCAACCCATAAATCTATTTTGGTGTAGTTTCTGCACCAAAATAGTGCAGTTTCTGCCCCAAATATAACATTCATCTCCAACCCATTTATTTCAAATCTTACACTAAAAAATATATTCCTAAAATATTCTCAAAATATTCTTTTTAATTTGATTTATTTAATTATTTTAAATATATTATTATTTAAAAATATCTAATTAATAAAATAATATGTTATTATTATATAAATAATATTTATACTTTTTAATATTAATATTTATAATTTAAAAAAAGCAAAAAAAATTAAAAAAAATAGAGCTCTGCGCCAAATTGGCGCAGAGGGGAAATGGAGCCGTTGGAGAACAACTCTTGCACCAAAATGGCGTCGTATGTCAGTTTCAGTTAAATTCCTTTATTCTTTCATTATTATCTTGATTGTAACCTTTTGGATAGATGGATGGAATACTCCCATTAATATTAATATTAAATGAGATTTTTAAATTGACTGCTCAGACAGAAGTATAGCATTCAATGAGACCAATTACGATTAGTGATAAGTCAATTTTGCATACACAGTTACTTATTTTACTTATTCCTTGTCAATCCATCTCATATTGTTTTAATTAATAAGTTCTATTTTTTTTATTGAAATGCGTGTAGTTTTTGTTAATGACAATAATTTTCCCCTTCGCAAAAAACTTGTGTGAGACGGTCTTACGGATCGTATTTTATGAGACAGATCTCTTATTTGGGTCATCAATGAAAAAAGTATTACTTTTTATGCTAAAAATATTATTTTTTATTGTGAATACCGGTATGATTGACCCGTCTCACAGATAAAGATTTGTGAGACTGCATCACAAGAGAACTATTATTTCCCGATTTGTGTTAAGATAAAGTAAGAGTATCTTTTTTAACTTTTTAAAAATTGTATAATGTTATTAAAATTCTCATCGTGTTTGTAAGCTCTGAAAATAGTAGATACTTTTATTTTATAATAATTATTATTGTTCTCCAATATATATTGGATACAATAATTGTTCATGTTGGGTAGAGTAATCAAAAAGTGATGTTTGAGTTACTGTACGGTTTAAAAGATTTGAATTGCACCGCTACCATAGATTATAATTTTTTGTAAAACGATAAGTGTTTGGTCCTACGATATCGAGTTTTATTCCACGAACATCAATTAAGTATCATTTGGAATATTTTAATAAGATCGTGTATGGTACCCTAATATGCCATTTCCAACGTCCAAGAAAACAAATCTATGATTAAATTCTTATACGAATTAACCCGAACTTTCTTGATTATTATATTAAACTTTTGCAATCAACACGTCTTACCCAAATTGTTGGATACATAGAAGCACTATATTTGTGGTCGATTAATTATCCAATTGAATTGATTATTGAAGATGATGTTCGTATTGAATATTTTAAGAGAATTCTAACTATTATGTCAATGAATACATTAATAAAAAATTATATTAGGAGTTGTTATTTTTATTTTTGTTGGTATGTTTCTTATTAGGTATTTCAACCTTATTCGTCTCTTTTCCTTGATGATTTATCTATTTATTTCATATTTTCAATCTTAATCTCTATGTATTGTTAGTGATAAATGATTTAATCATTTTTCTTATTTTTCCGCGTGGATATGATGAAATTTTAGTTGACCTCAAATATAATTACTATATGATTTATACCATTCTTGTCTAATAGATATATAATTATATATATATATATGTATATATAAAGGTGAACAGGGACAAACCTTATCTAAGGCGAGAAAGACCATCGCTTTAGGGTCCGGCCTAGTAGGGGGGCCATTTTATTCTGACAAAAACTTGTGTGAGACGGTCTCACGGGTCATATTTGTGAGATGTGTCTCTTATTTGGGTAATCCATGAAAAAATATTACTTTTTATGCTAAGAGTATTACTTTTTATTGTAAGTATCGGTAAGATTGACCCATCTCACAGACGGTCTCACATGAGACATACTCTTTTATTCTTAGAATTTTATGTATATGTTGAGTTCAAAAGCTAGTGCTTATATGATTAATATTTTACCTTTTTTAATATTGGTTTGAGCTCAATTACTTAATATCTTATGTAAAATCATAATCCATGGTCACTCCAATTCCTTGAGATGTCAATCCTTAAACATAATTCTCAATAAAAAAAAATATTTTACTGAATTTTATATCTTCTTCTCCGATGAACTGTTTTCTGCAATTAAAGGTCGATTCCGATGATTATGTCAATTATTGAATATTTTCCATCTCCAAGGAAAAACACTCTGATCTTCTATCATAAAAATTCCCAATTCGTCTTGTTATGTTTCTCTTATTTCATATCTAGTGGTAAGTGTGATTCATTTTAGGAACAAAAAAATATAAATTCTTGATATGTTTCCCACTTCAATTTGGGTTTTACAATTCTCATGGAATGTGGATCCTATGTTTTGTTGGTGTACTGTTGATTTTTATTTTTTTGAGTTTTTTTTTTTTTTTTTTTTGAGTTGTCTGTCCAAAATTCATGTGGGCTTGTGGGAGATTTAGAATATTTGTTTTGGGGTTTCATTTATCTTGATGGTTTGATGAGTTTATGAAAAATTCCTTTAGCAACATAAAATGGAGAACTGTCATGGTTGATAATTTCATAGTTATCATTTTTCTCTCATGAATTTAGTCATTTTTAATAACTTGTGAGATACAATATACTTTCGAGTTTAGTCGAATTTGGAGAAATTAAAGAATGGACATTTAACTAACTTAATGAAGTCTTATATAAAGCTTCAACAATTTTTTTGTGGTGATAGACGTTCAGACATTAATGGTGAAGACTTACTTATCTTTGGAGTTGATGGTTATAAGATGTTATTAACAAACGAAAAAGATTAATTGATGTGCTACCATGTTTGGTAAAACTGAATGGTTTATTGACAAATACTTATATTGCTATAATATTTTGTTAATTATACAAGTAATAGTTGCACCAGCAAAAAGAAATTGTGTCGTTGACGGAGAGAGAAATGGCCCGACAACTAAATTATTCAAATTTGATAAAAATTTTCTCTCTAAAACAGTTAAACGGGTAATATTGATTTAATCATTTCAAATATTTTTTAACTTGTTATTGATGTACTATATTATCACTTACATATTTATGCATTATTTAGTGTATTTGTTATTTGCTGAACTTTACAATTAGTTACCGTAACAAGAGGGCCTATTTTTATTTTTCTCCTCAAGTCTCATTGAACATATGTACGATTCTGATTATCATTATGTAATTAATTACATAATTATTATCATCTATTAAATATTTAAAGTCGTATAATCCGATAGGTCTATTTAAATAATAATTCGTAATCTTGTAGATATTATAAAGTGACAATACCGAATAGTAATAAATAGTTGCTAATTATCATTATATATCGCCAACCTATAGATTGTTCATTGTTCTTTCCTCCCCCTATTGAAATAGATATAAGCACCCTCACTCACGATCATGAACTATTTGAGGAGAGGAGTCGCCATTTTCGACTTCATACTGAGGATCTGTGCTCTTGTTGCCGCGCTGGCTGCCGCAACCACCATGGGAAACTCTCCCTTTCTTCACTCAGTTCTTTCAGTTCCGAGCCGGCCAACATATTGACCTCCCTATTTTCACGTTATGCTCCATATCTATCTTTCCCGAGTTTCTGTCTGTCTTTTGTTCATCGTTTATACATATAGATACATTGTCGAAACTGTGACGATGTCTGCAGGTTTTTTGTGGTGGCAAACGCGATAGCTAGTGGATAATTTGGTGCTGTCTCTGCCTTTCTCCATTGTGGGCATTGTTCGTCCACATGCAAGAGGACTGAAGCTTCTCCTTATCATATTCGACACAGTAAGACATATCGACCTAATTTGTGTCTATATATCTTTCTTCACGTAATCAAAATGAATCTTGCAGGTGCTGATGACTTTTACAACGTCAGCAGCTGCCTCCGCCACGGCCATTGTGTGCTTAGCTCACAACCGGAATTCCAACACCAACTGGCTCACCATTTGCCAGCAGTTTAATAGCGGCGACGTGGTAGATTCCTTTATCGCCGCCTGTCATCTATATTCTTGGTGTTGCTCTCTGCGGTGCCTCTTAGCAGAAGATGAGAAATGAAAGGGAATGGAAATTTCATATAAATGTTCTACGTGCATGTATATTTTTTTGTTCATGGTATGCGTACTTGATTGCTTGATCAGTTGGTTCGCCGGAACGGCCGTGATGCGGCAAGAACGGCCGTCCGGAAGCCGTTCCAAAGTTCCGGGGTGGGTAGGTGATGGCTTGTATCAGCGTTTCGTATACCGAAAACGGGGATATAACGGCGGAACGGAAGCGAAACGCAATTCGCGATGGTTTTGTTTTGAACAGTCGCTATTAGCGACGGTTTTTTGTATGTAGCAACGATTTTTATTCAACCGTCGCCCATTTAAATCGGCGACGGGTTTAACTATAGCGACGGTTTTAATAAAACCGTCGCTAAATTATCGGCGACGGTTAAATAAAAACCGTCGCTAAATTTCGCGACGGTTTTTCATAACACCGTCGCAAATTCGAATCAGCGACGGATTTAATAATGCACGTATCTTTGCTTTCTAGTACAAATAATGCAATTGTAGATCCTAATACACTGTATCTTTACTTTCTCGATGATATAACATTTACATGTACCTTTCTATATAAATGTTTGTTTTCATCAACTTATATTTCATTTCTCATTGTTATTATATTATCTTATGATATGAGTAATTTAATAAGCTTAACATTAATTTCACTAGGAACATTGGAAAGCAAAGCACATCGGTTGATGTGAGATGGTGAATCTTGAGTCTTCTTCCCGCTGCATCCATCAATGAAAGACTAATAAAGAAGATACTGTAAGTCAACTATTTCTATTGAGAAATTTTCATTACAAAGTGTGAAAAAAACTAAGTTAATTATAAAATATTTCTATTTTAATTGATGTTAAATAATTTGTAACATCACTTTATATAAGATTTGATACTTATTATAAGTCCATCACTCTAAATTGATTCAAATTTGTGCGAACTTATATATATCCAATCGAAAATATTTTAAAGTTTTAATTAATTAAATACAAATAATTTTTAATAGTATATTTAATTTTTGATATGGTTGGAAATATTTTAAATATAATGACGATATAAATTGTGTTCAATAAATTGTTAATAAAATTCTAAAAATATTTAAATTTTTTATTTACATCAAATAATCTATTTAAATGATATTTATTTTAATTTTTATATTTCTAAATATTTTCCAAAATTTTAATTTTTATATATATATAATATTTTTTTTAAATACCCGTTCCGCGACCGTTCCGCGAAATTTCATTGTAACTAGAACGGTAGCATCCGTTTCGATCTCCGCGACCGCGACATCGAACCATGTTGATCACTGGTCTTCTTCTCTCGGTTTGATGTGTGGAAAAGACCTTATGTAATCACATAAATGACTATATAAGTAAATCATTTTCGATTTTAAAGAAAAGCCCAAGTCAATAGATTGATAATTTTTTATCGGTATCCAATCAACTATTAAATCAATATTTTGAACAATTAAATGATTTCTTTTCACAGATTTTGCTGCACAGATCCCATCTATCCACACGTGTAACTAATTCATCCTTGCCACGTGGACAAGAGGATTGTTTTATAAAGAAATTTAATTAAAAAATAAAAATTCAGAGACACGTGGCCTACTTTTCCCCTTCATCGAAACTCGGCCTAGGATTTTCTCTCTCGCCCCAACATATACATACATTACAGACACTCATCCATACATGTATCTTCACAGACACTAGGGATTTGACTTTGCGATGAAGTTGCCGTCTTTTGTTTCCGCCTCTTGAAGGCCCTACTTTCTTCGTTATTGCTCAGCTCAGGTGAGTCGGAATCCGGTCGACTCTCTTTTTACTGAATTTGATTTGATTAATGGGTTTTCTGTGTGTTTGTAGGTGTGTTGGTTACAGTTGATTCTTTGTTTTTATTTAATTTGATTGTTGTTCTCTGGGGTTATAGAATCTTGAAATTCGTTTTACTTGCGGGCGAGTTTTTTTTTTTATTTATATATAATTTGATTTGGCTATAGATGTTCTTGCATCTGATGTTTCTGTTTATATGGAAGATTTGTGAGTTCTTTTAGTTTCAGTGTAGAGCTTTGGGAATCCCCTCGAAATCTTTCTAAGATTTAATTATCTTGGTTATCGTTTCCGAAGATATGCTGTTAATTGTCAAGCTTGCGAATTGGGCATCACAATTTGAAATTCTTGCTGATGTTTTTTTCCTGGGATTTTACTTTTTAGTTTATAGATTTGTCCTTCCTTTACTCTAATCATTCTTTTTGTTTAATATGGTATATTTTATTTCTTGTCTGTATTTGAGATTGTCAAGTGAAGTCTGTAACCGGAGCTTTATCACAGGTAAATTCCGGTTCTTTATCTCAGATAGAGTTTAGTTGTTCAAGAATAAAAGATTGAGAATTCAAGGTCTCATGAGAATTGTTAGGGGAATGCAGAAATTATTTCGGGAGTCTCAGATATTAGAGGGAGGTGTGAAGAACAAATCACTCAGTCAAGGTGTTGGTGTGGCTGCCCCCAAGGCCAGAACACGCGGCAAATTGAAACCGACAATTTTATATCTCTAATTTGGGTGGAAGTAGAGGAATAAACTGCCCACGTGGAAATTGAAATAGGGCAATTATGACTCGTATTTTAGTCCAGCGAGGTTCTTCTGGCTCGCCATCTAACCAGAACTGGCCATCAACTTCCGTCCCTGGGCCTGGTCCCTTGTCTTCTCCAGCTTCACTGAAAGAGCAGGTTGTTAGTTCTACACCAGTTGCTCTAGCTGTGAACGATGATGATTCGGAGGCAGGGCAAGAGAAGATTGTAGCGGAAGAGTCAGCAGAGTCCTGTGTCAGTTGTGAATTCGAAAACAAGGAAAAGAAAAGTGAAGATCTTTCTCCACGAGGTTTGAACCGTGATCTGAATCAAGATTTTGAAAAGATTGACAGCAATCGTGAGATTTGTTTTGTTGATGATTCTGTGGATCCTGGGAAGATGTCAAAAGGGTCCAGCGAAGATGTGATCACAGAAGAAAAAACTGATGCAACAACTGGAGGTTCTTTCCAGGGGGCTTCTCGTAGTTTGTATCCACCTCCACCTCCACCTCCCTGCCCACCCCCAAGGTCTTCTTTAGCAAACTTCAATTCTTGGATATATGCATCTAGTGACTCAAAGGCTGGGCGGATAGGCTCATCTAGGGGAGGAACAGGTTGGCCTGGTGTGTCAAGCATGGCATCTCCAACTGGGTCTCGTCCATCTTCACCTCGATCTCATTCTGAGGGTGAAGGGTATAATAGTGCTGATGAGCAGCACGCACGCTTTAGTTCCTCTTATGATGATGCAGTGAGTTTGCCCTGGTTTCAATTACTTTCTATCTTGTTGTAAAGTCCATTGTCTTTGGTTTGTTCAGTTATTAAGAAATTCCTATAAACTTTTTTTCTCTGTGTTTTTTCTCCAAAATACTTTAATAAAAAATCAAGTAATTTATTCTTATCTTAAAGCCCTTGTTCCGGAGTTAGATTTTTGGTAGATCAGTGCGGTAAAAGGGAAGTTTGTTATATTTATTGCAGGAGAGAGAGCGCCAGTTTGCGACTGAACTAAGACGGGTTAAAGGGTTGGAAGTGAGAAAAATGCTAGAGGATGGAAATTGTCTTTTTCGTGCTGTTGCGGATCAAGTGTATGGTGATTCTGAACAGTGTGATTTGGTTAGACAGATGTGCATTGACTACGTGGTATGAGATATGTTGATTTGGCTATAATTGTCTAAATTTTTTTTTATATTAACTTTTTTATTCCCCAACACGTTGCAATTTAAATTTCCATCGTGATTTATATTTTGCATTTAAAAAATTAAAAAGTTCCTCCAGTAAAAAAATTCTCTCTGTGCAGGAGCGAGAAAGAGATCACTTCTCTCAGTTTATCACCGAAGGTTTTACTACCTACTGTAAGAGGAAGAGAAGAAATGAGGTAAACAGAACTGAAGATTCTTAAAAAACTGTCGTATCAGCACTTCCAAGAAAACTCTTGGCCGCTAAATTTGGAAATCGATTAAGAAATATTTTTAGTTAGTTTTGTCATATGTTATTGGTATTATGCAACATGGAGAGGTCAAATTAAGAGGGAGTTGATGGATTGTAAGCATATACTTGTATAAATTAGGATTGAAGCGATAAGTAGCATCTGCATGTTTATTTGATATTTTTGTTGACTCTGTCGGTCTGAGGATTGTCAAATTTCAGTTGTGCATTGTAGGTGTCCAAACAATGGATATGCTTTCATTTCCTTGTTTAAATTAGTGACCACATGGCTGGAAGGAGTCAAACTTGTTTGACATGCTAAGAAAAAAAGAGTGGGGAACGGATTGTTGAATTAGAAGGAAAATTGATTATCTCGCCTGTTGTGTCATTTATAGTACAGTGAATCTACAGACTTAAGTTTCATGTCATATATGTGGCACGTCATTGTATGTGATATTTTCAGTTATATGTTTTGCAGGTTCACGGAAATAACATGGAGATTCAAGCTCTGTCTGAAATGTACAATCGGCCTATCCACATATATTCTTATAGCACAGGTGTTTAACCTGTATAAGATTATGTTCTCTACAGCGTTCATTTGTCCCTTCCGGTCTTTCTTCTATTTGAATGACATGATCTTTTGATAGAACCCATTAACATATTCCATGGAAGCTATACCACGGATACACCTCCAATACGGCTGAGTTACCATCATGGCAACCACTATAACTCCCTTGTTGATCCACATCGGCTGAACATTGGTGCTGGACTTGGGTTTAGCAGTCTGCAGGGGGTGAGAGTCTGCATATTGACGCTATCTTTTTTTAGCACGGGACATGTTTGAATCGATCTAGTGAATTCTGATGTTTGTTGTTGTTAGCTTTGTACTAAAGTGTTGTGACTTGTGACCTTCGTCGATATGGTTTTGGGATATATTTGTTATTAACAATATTTTGGTTTATATTGCAGAATAACATTGACAAGGATCAGGTCAAAGCAGCTATCAAAGCTCAGAAGGATCAACAGATTGATAATGTAAGTTTATCTCCTGCTTGCAAAACAAACTATGTAGTGTACGCCAAACAAGATGAGAGGCTTGCTTTGTTAGGCACTCGTGGCGGAGGTGCGCTTCTTCTCGGATCTTGAGCTCACGGAACAAGAAATTGAACGAATGGTGATGGAAACTTCAAGGGCCGAGTATCTTTCTGATAACAAGTTCGAGCAACTGCTGCCTCACAAGGAATCATCAACTTCTAGAACTGAACCATCATCTTCTGCACCTAGTAAGAATTCCATTATGCCGATCTACACCATCAGTTGAAACCACGATGTAGCTAACGTTCAGTTCATTAAGATGTAATACTGCCGTCTATTTTAAGTTTTAACGTCATGGAATTACACACTTCGGTCGTTTTTTTAACCTTTTTAAATTTCAGAGTCATCCTCTGGAAGTGACACACTGCAGCATGAAGCAGGGGTCGAGTTTGGCTTGCCAGGCTCAGTTCAAAATGATGCCATGCAGATTATGTTGTCTATGGGATTCAGCTATTTGCAGGTGATCGAAGCTTACAGTATATTCGGGGACGACGTTGACTCAATGGTCTGTTACCTGATCGAAACCAGTAGCAATGGACGATGGAAAGGCAAGGCTACCAAATGATGAAAATCTCCAGGCTTCCGACATGTCCAATATCGTTAATTACTACACTACCACTTTGTAGATTTTAACCTTGCTGTCTGAATACGAGGAAACTAAATAAATGGGCATTTGAATTTTCACATTTTTTACCATACGCGTATGATTGTATGTGGATTCTTCTCAAACTTTCTTGTCTTCAAACCTCTCGAGATGTTTTTAAGATCAAACAAACTTGAGAAATAATTAAACTATGTCTGAGCTGTTTCCTTCATAAAATCATTTCTACTTTGAATAATTCATAAAGCCGAATCAATCAACGTTGGCTAATTTTTTCAAACCACGATTTTTCTAGAGTATGTCTTTTGTGAGACGTTCTCACGGATTTTTATCTGTGAGATGGTCAATCCTACCGTTATTCACAATAAAAAGTAATACTTGTATCATAGAAAGTAATATTTTTTCATGGATGACACAAATAAGATATATGTCTCACAAAATATGATCCGTGATATGGTCTCACGTAAGTTTTTGTCATCTATACGTGGGAGATTGTCACCAAGGATAGATTTATTGGGCCATCAGAAACGAAAAAGAGTTCGATTTCTAAATCTTCTGCTTGGATTATGTCAAGTGGAAAATCACTAAAATTTCATTTGAAAACTTTTAGTGGCATTGTAATTTATACTTATAAATAAAATAAAACTATATTGTGATGATTTGATAGAAAAATTAGGTTGTAGAAAGTTAATTGACAATTTTTCGCTCCATACGAAGAGTTAGACTGTATAGAGATTAATAAAACGCAATGTTCTAGAAGGTGCGAAAGCGTGAAAAAAACAACAAAACGGTGAACTTAAGATTGATGCATTAAACATGAAAAAAAGTTAATTTTTACGTTAAGTTTTAATAATTTTTTAAAAATTTTAAATATAAATTTAAAGACATATTATTTAATTCTTAAATTTTGAATGTTCTTTAACCTACTCATTGATAATAAAAACTAAAATATATGAAATCGTTTGAGTTTGAAGTTTGTCCAATTTATCCTATAGCAAGAGAAGGGCAATGTAGAGAATATGCATGACATAATTCTTGTCAGTAGCAAAAAGAAACCCTGGCCACACAGTCCGTCTATATATACGTATATATATATATATATCTATCTTAGGGAAACTATTGAGATCACGAACTGAAGCTGGTACCTGTTCTTCTGTTAAATTCTACTCTCTGGAAAGGGTTTCTCTCTCTACATACGTATAGTACGCAAGAGGGGGGGAGAAAGCGCCTTAATCGATGTCTCAGAACGGGAGATTGACGCCGAATCTAGATGAGAAGAGCACCAAGGTGTTGAATCTGACGGTGCTACAGAGAATCGATCCCTTCGTGGAGGAAATTCTCATCACTGCCGCACACGTCACCTTCTACGAATTCAATATCGACACCAGCCAATGGGTATGCGTGCGTGGATGTGTGTGTAAATTTTCGCCTTATTGATTGAGTTTGATTTCTTGGGGGTAGTGATACTGATTAGTCATTTATTTTGGTATGTAGAGTCGGAAGGATGTGGAAGGTTCCCTTTTTGTGGTTAAAAGGTGAGGGCTTGTTTGGGCTTCTGAAAACTTTAGCATTTGGTTTCCTTTTATTGAAATAGAAGTTACAGGGTGTTTGGTGAATTTTACTTCAGAATATGGTTTTGAGGTTGGGGTGGTAAAATATGTGAATTTTGATACTTTTCAGGAATACTCAACCACGTTTCCAGTTTATTGTGATGAATAGGCGGAATACTGGTATGTCTCTCAAGTCTCAACTCTTATTATATAGATTTTTTTTAAATGTGATACATGTGCCATTGATGAAGTATTGTTACTTTTAGATTGCGGAACAATTATCATTGTTTGGCCACAATCTCATAATAAATCTTTGATTAATTATTGCTTAAAGCTTATATTGTCTATGACATTAAAAAAGTTGACTGTGTTGTGATGCTGAAATCTTGTATTTAGTTTCACTCTGATTATAATTTCGAAGAACACTAAAATCTACCCCAAAAAGTTGTTGTGTTCATGGTTGGTTGACAATGCAAACTGCAGGTGTGGATCAATGATTGCCGCCATCTCTTTTGTGATACATACCCGACTTAAATGCATTATACATATCTACAGTTGGTCTGAGTATAACCTAACACATGGTCTACTATTAAATTTTCCTTTGGTTGGAAGGTGTGAAGCATGATCCAAATTGTTATGGTAGTTATCTCATGCGTGAGGGGCACTATATCGAAATATTTGCAGTATGTTGTTAGACCACACTGATTCATTTTATGCCACAGTGCCATGAAAAATATGCACAATGTCCATCAATTGGGAAAATATTCTACTAGCTGAAAAACTACTAGTAGAAGACATAAGATTAGGCATATGATTAAAAAGACATGTTATATATCTTCCTCGAAGAACCTCTGAGGCTGCAAGTTTAAGTTGCTTCATTCCTGATTATTGAAAAGTACAGACTACAGAGTTTCAGGAAAGGAAAGCAATTGGTGCCTGTTAGGTGAAACCTTATTGAAAAGTACAAAGTTTCAGGAAAAGGAAAGGGATTGGTGCCTGTTAGGTGAAACCTTTGGAATGATATGACATAATATGAGTTTGCATCTGCGTAACAAGTGTCGTCTTTATGAAATCTTCCATAGGTTGGAATATCCACTTTTCTTCAAAGATGCTATATTTATTATTAAGTTAGCATTGTCAATGTCTCAGAGAAGCATCTCATGCTGCAGTTTATTACTTAAATTGGCTCTTATATCTATCCATCTATATTGAGATGTTTCAATCTGTTGCTGTAATCAGATAATCTGGTTGAGAATCTCTTGGGAGATTTTGAGTATGAAGTGCAGGTTCCATATCTATTATATCGAAATGCTTCTCAAGAGGTAAATGGAATATGGTTCTACAATGCTCGTGAATGTGAAGAAGTTGCAAATCTATTTAACAGGTTGGTATAAAATAATCAAAGATTGTAATTCTTCTTCGTCTTTTTTAAATTTCTTGACAAGGTAATTAGGTAAGTGGCCTATTTTTCATCAACTTGTGGACCCCTAGATGCAGCTGATTGATCTTTGGTGGTTGTCTGGAATTTTTAAATTTTTTTTGTGGTATTTTTGCATGACTGTCAAGCAACTGATAGTTATCACTGGAGTAAGTGAATCAGATGGGCTGCAATGATATAAATACTTAAACATTTACTATCCTAGAATCAATTTCTTGGGTGCCACTGATATTGGCAGATTATATAAATTAAATGCCTTGGGTGGGTTAGTGATGACTGCAAACATCTATATTGTCAATTAAAGTTAAAATCCCTAGAGTAACTTACTTTTAGTATGTTGGTGAAGCTTTTTTATAATTCCAAAAATACTCTTTAACCACCCAACTCTATATCACATTTCTCGTGTCATCTTATCTTCCCCCCTATCATTTCAATCTCAAAAATTGATAACTTTCATTTTTAATATTTTTTTAAAACAACAATTTTTTTCTAAGTACAACACACATCGTGTGTGCCACGACCCGCTGGTTTAAATTATATACAAATAAGAGAAGTGCATTTACATGTTCCGTATCACAAGATTCTTTTGCGTGAGTGTTTTTTGGTTCCTGGGTAAAATTCTATGTTGATTTTAAGAATTTTACTGGCTTTTTAAGGGATCATCACCTGTTCCCATGTAAATTCTCCAGTTAAAATTCTATAGTAACATAGATGAGGGAAAACAGTGTAAGCAGTGTGTCAATTTTATTTTTGGTTTGTTTTGGCTGTAAATTTGATCGTATTTTTTCTTCTTGTCTTTTTTGTTTGCATTGTTGGAAGTTGTGATTCTGCTACTTAATCCTGTGGTTTCATGATTAGGATACTAAATGCATATTCCAAGGTGCCTACAAAGTCAAAGGTTTCTTCTAGTAAAAGGTAATTGTCTGTTTATGCTTATTTAATTCATGGATTCAGTAAATTTGACTACACTGAATCGACGTGGTTCAAAAAATTGTGTGGTGACTGCATATCCAAATAGCATTTTCTGACAACTTCAATAATGACATGTTTATTCAATGATGTGGATCTGGATTAATATTTAGTCTAGCTTATTCCCTATGGTTCTCACAATACCATCTTTGGATCTGTTTAACAAACGAGATGTTTAAAGTTAATTGTGGGACTGTGACAAGTAAGGACTTTTGCAGGGTCATGCATTCTTTCGATTTGGGCTTCTATTTACTCCCATCCCAGTCCATTCCTGATATTCACCCCTGTTATGACTTACCTTTGAACTCCTATTTGTTAATTGTATACCAGAATTTTTTGTTGGTAGAAATGAAATGTTAAGGTCTTATTACTATTGACAAGGATATAAAACATCACTATAAATGGAAAGTTTAATTTAACTAATTAAGAGGTTGCAGGAGTCAACTGTTTTGCCAACCCTGTGCGGCCCGGGACAGGCTGCCTGCTTTGATGTATGTGAGGAAAGTGAATATATTTTTGTGTGCGCTATATTTGAAAAGGCCAATTGGGCGATGTAGGAACTGAACTAGAGGAATGTCCTTTCTGGCATTATTGAAAAGATTAAATGATGTATTAGGGTTAGGTTCTGGGTTCAGTCTGTGGGTTTAGGCTCTATTGAAAGGAACGGTCATTTTCTTTAATCTATATTAATTTATTGATAAGGGTTTTTCAATCTTGGCCGTGCTTTAACTTTTTGTCATCTTTTGTTAGGATCATTGTGTTGTATGCCTTGAGTGTGGTGTTCTATTTTTTGAATTTAATCTTGGACTTTTTAATATCTGGAATGAGATAACATGTTTTGTTAGTTGAAAAACAAAATAGAACGATGTTGTTTCTTGCAGTGAGTTTGAAGAACTGGAAGCAGTTCCAACACTTTCAGTAATGGATGGCCCTCTAGAGCCATCAGCTTCAACCACATCCAATTTTAATGATGTCTCTGATGATCCTTCCTTTGTAAACTTCTTCAGTGTATGCTTCGTTTCCTTTTAAGTTTTCTAACTTTTACTGATTTTAGTAGATGGCTATATGAGTTAATGAACAGCAGATATTTGAACTGTTATTAAAGTTTGTTTTGCATTCATTCTTTTTATGGTGCATCTATTTAAACCTTAATTCTTTAGATTGTTGGAACCAGGAGGCTGTCGTTGCAAAAGTTTCAAACAAACTTGTGCAATGCAGCTGGTTTTGTTCTTCCTGGTTTGATCCACTTGTTGATGGATGCATGTTTGCTAAAACAACCCGGTGGTCATTCACATCAAAAGTTACTAATAAAATATATTAGTTTATGTGGTTTTGGGTGCGATTGACATATTGAAAGATGCATTTGTGCGTACAAATGTGTTTAGACACTGGCAAACATTGGAGAGCGCTTGGAAAACATCGGTTCTGTTTCTTTGGCTTATCGTTATTTTGTTTGTGAGGTTCTCTTGAGAAAACAAAGCTCTAAATTATTTCTTCCAAAATAGATAGAAAAGGCCACAAACAAATCAACGATTGCGCTATAACTAGATCCTTTACCAAGGGCCTTAAACATGTTTGATCGTAATTTGATTCATTCTTAGCAGACTGTTATTAGACTCTTGCATCAGTAATATAATCATTTTTTGGCATGTGATAAACTTGACAAGCTAAAGTTAAACGTTTGCAGACTGCTATGAATATTGGACCCGCTTCAAATGCAGCAATATCTGGGCAGCCATACCATTCCTCCGCACCTGTCGTAACTACCTCTCGTCCACAAGTTGTTATTCTTCCCGCTATAGCAACTGCACAGGCTCCCTCTGCCTTGTGTACTTCTACTCCTATATTGTCGATTCTTGACTCATCTGAAGCCAATGCCGCCATGAAGCGTTCAACCGATCTTGTGAAGCCATCGTCATTTTTTGGCCCACCACCTTCTTCTCAACTTGTTATCGTGCCTCCGGTTTCTTCAGCTATACCTACTGCACCTCCATTGAATCCCCCTGGTAATCTACAACGACCTTATGGTGTGCCTTTACTCCAGCCATTTCCACCACCAACTCCCCCGTCATCACTCACTCCAGCTCCTCTTCCTACACCCAATTATGGGCCTACTATAAGCAGAGAAAAAGTCCAGGAAGCACTTCAAATGCTTGTTCAGGTATTCTATTCTTGACGAGTAGTTTTTGTTTCAATTTTCATTCTTAAACGTCATTTTTACCTATTCTTCATATCTTCGCGTTGGACAGGACAATCAATTTATAGACATGGTTTACCGAGCAGTGCTGAATGCTCATCAGAGGTGATAGTAGTTTGGAAAATATGTGGTGAATCGTTTCCGACTTTACACCTCGTTGGCGGGAAATATTTGTAGGTTTCTGTCTATGAGAGACGTGTCTTGACCCTCCTGTATAATCTGTGTTAATTTTTTAGCTGATTTCAGTGTCAAGAATGTTTGAACATGTTCGTATTTTCTTGGTTTGTTGGGCAGTGGAATAGGTCATCGTTTACAGTTTTACTAAATACCTTGGTTGCTATTACAATTTTACTAAATCCTAAATTAAAATGTAGAAAAGAATTGTTAATTATCATTTTTACGAATTTACAGTTAGCGAATGATCAATTCTTCTGGACGTGATACTTTGCTAAGTTTTCACTTATTTGAAACCACTTATAAAGTATTTAAATTTGTTGGGTATAATATTTTCAAACAAAAATTATGATATGTAAATTAAACTGCTAAAATTTCATAGGTATTTTAATTTCATGTAAATTTTATTCCACTATACCCGTCGAATCGAAGCATGCATTTATCATACGATTACATAGATTTCCTCCCAGACGTAGCGATACCAAAACCAGCTATGGCTGGAGGGTAAAACCTGCTGCGGTCATGTAGGTGAATCGAAGAAACCCGACTACCGTTTTAATGAAGAGCAAATTCGACACGAGGCCCGTGGCCGGAAGTACTACATTGCAGCTGGAGAGAGGCGTCCGAACAAATAATCGGCCATTGGAGACGATTGAACTGATGGTTGCGTTGGGTCGAGGGATCAATGCCAGCGAATACACCCCATTTGAATTGGTTGTTCCGTTTAGCGCCAACGCCAGCACATCCGCCGTGCACGCAACCTGCAAGGCGGCGTCTTCAGGCAAAATTGGTTTCAAGCTTTTATCAGACAAAGTAACAATATTCAGGAAGACATGCCGGCAGTAATATTTCCATTTGTGGTGTAATACAGAGTTCCATTGACAAGTATTATTCCGATTGTACTTCGGGCATCTGCAAAACATGTTGCTAATATAGCAACTGAAAGGAAAATCAAGATACTTTTAATGGCCATATTTGCAAAGAAATTGGGAATAAGTTGGTTCTTTGAATTTAATTGTTTGCTTAGCTTTTGAATATGGATTGCAAATTAAATACTTCCCTTTGGTTTAATATATAGATTTGAATTTCTTCATTTTGTTTGATCATTCTTGAATATAATGAAAAGGCAATAATGCGGCCATTGTCAAAGGACTTAATTTGATAGAGTTGTGAGACATTAAAACTATAGTGCTAGAGCCGATTCTCATTATCACACCTTCCATGTGTTACGTGGTAATAAATGCATAGAGTGCAAGAGTCTCACGAATTTTTATCTGTGAGACGGATCAACCCTACCGATATTTAAAATAAAAAATAATATTATTAGCATAAAAAGTAATACTTTTTCATGGATGACCCAAATAAGATATATGTCTCATAAAATGCGACCCGTGAGATCGTCTCACACAAGTTTTTGCCTAATACCAAATATAATTGTGAATAAAAAATATTGGTGAATAATAATGATAAAACTATTTTAAACATCATTATTTCTTTTATTTTCTAATAATCGATTTTTTTTTAACTAAGTATCGATTTTTTTTACCTTAATTAGTAAACACATCCATCTATTCGGATTCAAAAGCATAGCTTTCTTCGACTAGTCATAATTATTCGAAATTAATTTCTTTCTAGAGACTTTCTCCGGTCATATTCCTTAATGTCAGAAGTCAAATTGGAACTTACATTAGGACAAGGTCTAAAGTAACACATAAAATTAATTAATAATAATTTGCAAGATTGGGATGATTTATTAGAATAATATCTCCCAAGAAATTATATAAATTAGAATTTTTTTAAAAAAAAGCTATTAAAAAGTTGTACAATGACATATGTGTCGATTTTTCTACGTACCTCGCCGGCAGGCTATTCATCCTATATAATTTGAAAATCAAATATCCATTATTTTACAGCCTATAATTTTTCTTTAATTGATTTATGCTTGTTTTTTTTTTCATTTTATTTCTTCTAAACATGAATAATGGAGATTCTATTATCTACTACAGTTTGAAGATAATTAGTAGTATGGAGATAAATAATCTAATATAATAAAAAAATTATGTAATTAATATAGTATTTAATTTGATTGATAAATAATATTTTTTGGTTCGATTTATTAAATTTGATAGTAAGATTATCTTTTTAATTATTAATAAAATATTAATAATATTATTTATTAAAAAGTAGATGTCATATTAACGAATCAAATTAGTTACTATATATGAATCAAGTTTAAACAAAAGCATAGATAGTTTGAGATTCAGTTAATTCATATTATGATTATATCTATAATATATATAAAAGTTGAGGTTTTTAGTGGTCCGAATTTGTGACACCAATTAGTTTTTACGAAAATAACATATCTATTTAGATATGTAATGTTTTTCATAATAATTTACTCGTAACTAAAATATCTAATCTAATTTAAAAATAAAAATTTTATATATTATCTATATAAATTACATATTTAATATAATTGTATTATCGGTATCCAAATAATAATTAAAAACTATAATAAAATTTTATGCAAATTTGAAGATTGTTGTTTTAAGGGAGCTTCTAACAAAAGTTCATGTTTATTTCTTCCATTTCAGTAAAGATTATTTTTTAAGGGAGCTTCCAAAATGAAGGTATTTTTAAATGAGTGAGTTTATGTGACACCGGAAGTTTTACTTTCGATATGTTTGTGTAAGATGATCGATCTCAGTATTTCTCGGTGTAGCATAAACTCACCATTTTTAAATGGCGATTTCCAGTAATTTGTTAATTGAATAGATTATTGTAATCCTAATTTTATGTGGTCAAATGTACATGCAGAATGAGGAGAAAAAAATACTTACATCTGTAAGATTATGCTAGGAGGAACTCAATAAAAAGAGTCATGCACACAAAAAAAATACTCGATGAAGTAGGAAAGAAATTTGTTTCAATGTCAGTATTCAATTATCTTCTAGAAAAATGTTTCTTCTAAAAAATAAACTCAAATGATATCATTTATTTTATTATTTTTTCTAAAAAAAATCTTATTTTTCGCTCCCAAATTTAATATTATATTACTATATTACCTTTTTATTCAAACTATATTATTTTAAACTCTAAATAGTTTTATTCAAACTTTTATTTTGTCGAAATAAAACCATATGAATATTTTATATAATACAAAAAACACTATATACTAACTATATGAAGACATTGTTTAATTTTCAATTTGCTTAAAACATTATTCATCATATCAAACTAATTATATAATTTTATTATATTATAATAATATTTTTCTTTATATTTTTGATGATGTCAAAAATTTCACGTACACGGAGTTCAGTCTGATTTACTATTATCCGAGGAGATATGTTTAGATCAGAGATGACTGACTTGGATATGGTCGAGCTGATTATAGCCGAGCTTAATCATGCACAGATTAACTAAATTTAGGGGGCACCGGAAGTTTTTTCGGTGTATCATAACTGATGCTTAAAGTCAGTCTGGAGAACAAACTTAAAAATGCGAATATAATAGCGCTTACGTAAAGCAATAAGTAAATCAAACGATCAAGAATAACTGGTATTTATAAAGTTAGGGGCTGAGTACCGTGTAGGTAAGATTCTAGTATAGCAAATTACATAAGTTGATGTTACCTTATAGTTGGTTATGGATTTAAATTGTATATCCCGATGTCATTGAGATTATTTCCTCATCCAGGAGATTTATTCAGAGTTTTATATGGATAACACTTTATTCACGACCATACTTGTTTGAGTTCGGGTCGACTGACTAGAATATCTCGAACCAGACTGCTCGTTCGACTCTTTATCAGGGGAATTACTCCTGAGCCGAGGTGATCAGGTCGGGTATGAGTTGTCGGCACGAGTTCTATCACCTTCGAGAGTCGGTGCTCCCATAATTTGGCTGAACCACCAAAATATGATCGGGACCTATTGTACTATGTCCCTCCCGGAGCAGTGGGTCGTGAGATGGACTTCAAGTAGTTACTCTACTCTTAATTGGATTTAATATGGAACCTTTTCTTTTGCTAATGGGCCGTACCGTCCATTCGGTCGAGTTCCATGGAATCCGAGTCGTCAAAATTACGAAATCAATTTTATTTTATCTACTATAATTTCAATTTCAAACATTTATAAATTTTAGTTTATTCTTTATTTTTTATATATAAAACCTATGAGAATCCGCTGATATAATTAAACAACTAACTTAGAGTGTGCATATGGATGTGTAGAGATTTAAATAGACCAAACCGTTCGTGAGCTATTCGAAGCTCGATTCGATAAAAGCTCGTTTGAACTCGTTTAATGAGGCTTGTATAGATAAAAGAACCAAGTTCAAGCTCTACAATATTCGGCTCGTTAGCTCGTGAACATGTTTGTTATTAAATTCATAAGTAATATTTTATATGAAAAATAATAATTTTATTATTTAATTTATTGTTTTAACATATTAATTATGAAGTATATAGAAAAATCTATTAAATTTATTTATTATAATAAATTGACAAATTTTAATAAGAATATTATATTTTTCTAAATGTATAATTTATCTTTTAATAAATTTAATGAATATTTAAATGTACAATTCATATTTATTGAGGTCGTTTAGATTCGATAAAAGCTTGAATAAGCTCGTGAGTCACAAATATATTTGTTAAATAAAACTCGAGATCGACTCAATTATAAATAAGTCAAGTTCAAATATTCAAAAGTTCGACTCAGCTCAACTCGATTACATCGTATAACGTGGCAAGAATTTAGATAGGAATGCAATGTAGTCAAAAAAAAATGGACCACTTTTTCTACAAATCATAATGTAACACGTGAAACAGGAAAACTGCGTGTCGTAATTAGAAGATGTCCACCTCAATGCCCAATCCAAATATCTCAATCTCCACGCGTCATCACGTTTTTTTGTTTAATAATTGTTTCACACAATCTATTTCAAAATCCACTTGAGTTTGCCAAGTATACTGCTCGATTAAGATTAAATCAAATCGAGTTCAAATAATTTTTTTTATTGATATCAGTCAATTTTATGATATTGATTTTTAACCCGATCAAATTCATGAAAAACTTTATATTTTATACTAAATGTATTATTTTTTTATTTTAAATACAGATCATATGATCGAGACCTATTCTAACAATATTATTTCCAAAAGTTGAAATTAATAAAACGTGTAAGATGTAATGTGTTATACACAGCGTGATCAGTTGCTGATTATATGTTATTTTAGACGAGATATAAATAGTAATTATCATGTGGTCTCTTGATAAGTTTTCTGATAGTTTTTTTTTTAAAAAAAAATTAAATAAAATAAAATAAAATTAAGCACTTCTTAATTTTCACAATAATTTCATTATCCCTACTTTAAATTATCCACAATGAATTAAATTAATCTTTTTTATCATTAAAATATGCTGATTAATTCTAATTTTTTTAAAGCACTTTTACCAATTTACTTATCAGGCGCACAAAAAATAATAATGTATATGCCCGCATTATGTGGTATATGTGTGAAAGTAAATATTTATATGGGATATCCTAAATTAAATATATCCAGATGTTGAGTTAAACGTATATGAATTAGAATAACATTGAGATGTGATCTCTTGAAATGTTCTCTCTCGCTAAATTGTTTATGTTTTTGTCGTTTAATATGATTGACTGAATAGACGGTGAAAAAGTGACGTCAGATCTTAACAAGTAATATTATCTCTGCTAGTGACTGAACCGACGGTAGAGAAATTGTAAGACCTGATCTCTAAATGATATGAGACGACAACAACAACAGATAAATAAACATATCATCAAACTCATGAGTCTAACAGCTCGACATATTAGTACATAAGTAGACGTACTCTGTGTTTGACATCACGAGTATAGGAAAATTAAAATTACACGTTGATTAACCATTATAAATTTTGATCTAATCTTTTGATCATGGCACATAGTTATATGTACAACTAAACTAAATCATTGAACCTAGAAAACACGTTTTTAATATGTAGTTTAATACATCGATAGATAAATACACAAAACAGTAATTACACGTTTCTAGTTCCTTTGATTTTTTAGTCTGTGTGTATTTATTCGATAAAAAGTCGATCAGGGAGGGGTACAATTTTGATTCTCTAAAATATGGAATTGATTATAAAAATGTTATAATAATGGTAATATTAGCAAGGTGGGACAATATTAAGTAATTGCCGTATCAGTCAAAAAAAAGTCCAACGGATTACGACTATTCCCTCTGACCGTTGACTACATATTTAGACCAAATCCCCCACCCTATAAAAACACACCCTATCCTCTGTCTTTATTCATTCAGATATTTCTCCTGGTGTCCACCAAGCTTACAGCGATCAATACAGCAACTATGTCATCCTCCTCATCCACCACCGCCGCCAATCACGGCGGAGGAACTCCGATCACCGCGATCCATTCAGATATAGTTCGATCCCATATATTGAACAGGCTCGATGGCTCCACCCTCGCCTCAACCAGCTGCGCTTCCGCTCAGTTGCTTTCTTTGTGCAACGACGATCATCTCTGGAGGGAGATTTGCAACTCTACTTGGCCATCCACGACCGACCCACGTCTCTGGGATGTCATCTCCGGCTTCCCATCCGGCTATCGTTCGTTCTACTCCGACTCCTTCCCCGCAGTCCGCCACCAAAACTCCGCCAAGAGAACCAAAACCAAGAAACGGAGTCTTCCGGGCACGTCGACTGAATTAATCTCTGCAGTGGATATTTACTGTGATGACAAGTTAATATACTCTAAAGTAATGGTTACGGAGACTCATTCAGGCTGGTTCACCTATTCGCCTTTCAGGCTAGATCTTTTAGACCCCAAAGAAACAGTTTCAACGCCTCTGGCATTCGACGGAGAGAATGGTAACTGCGTGGAAATCGCATCCAATCGCCTGAGAGTGAGCTGGGTTCTAATCGACCCCGCCAAGAATCGGGCATTGAACGTGGCCAGCCTCAAGGCCGTGGATGCTCGGCGGCACTGGCTAAACGAAGAAGTACAGATTCGTTTCGCCATTGTGGCTGCCGGAGGCGACGGCGAGCTTGTTCAATGTGCCGTGATGGTCACTTGCGGTGGCAGGGAATGCGAGGAGATGCACGTGAGGGATGTTCACATGCAGGTGGAGGACATGGAGGGAAAGATCGTGTGCGGGATGGAGAGTTTGGGAATTTTACGGGAAGCCATGGAAGGGCAGAGATGCAGAAGTAGCCGAAGAATGGATGAACACAAGTATGAAATGTTTGTGAAGATGAAGATAGAGAGTATGGAGAGAAAGCAGAGGAGAGAAATGAGTTTGGATATTGCTTTCATAGCCACCGGAGTTTCCATTTTCTTGGCTATTTTGATACATTTTCTGAATAGATCATGAAATTTGAGAGAGCTAGCTAAGTCTGTTACTTTTTATGTTTTTCAAAACCTCACTCTTCAAAAATAATATCAACTTCAATTTCGAGATCACGCAATCTTCCTCTTCGATCAACTCTTGCCAGAAAGAAAAACAATTCACACTCCCCTGCCTTCCAAATTCAATCAGTTCTAAAACATGTTGCTTGACAATTCGATGATAATTCTTTTAGTTTGCACTGAAATAACATCCATTGTTGACGTGTAATAACTCGCTAATAAAAATTCGTCACTTTAAAGTGGTATCTCCTATGTTTTTTTTGGCATGAAAAATCACAGTTATGTAAATTTTTTTTAAAAAAAAAGAAGCCCAAAAATTTTTACATTTTATTACAAATACATAACGCGTGTAGACCTGCTGGACATGTTAGCAGGCAGCAGCTCATTGATCCGTTCAGGTGACTCGACGCCAGGTGCTATTGGTGAATTCTCTGTACTCAGCAAGTCGGCAAACATGGCATCGTCATTCGAAAAAAACAAGCACTAGGTGCCAGGTGGTCAAAGACACGTCTCATATATATACATATATATATATATATATATACATATATATACATACATACATATATATATATATATTCACCAATTGTGTTCATCAATCGTGTTTATGAGGTAAAAAAAATCTCAAAATCCCAATCCTACATTTTCTACGAATTGTCGTGATTTTTCTCGTCCCGATTAATATCGGGAGATGAATTGGAAATAAGACTTTTGACCGGATTCTTGACCTAACCCAAAGTAATATTATTAATATATTTTATTAATATATCGGGCTATATGTTATTGAGCTTCACTCCATACAAAATCAATTGTGAACTTATTTCACATGAAATGTTCGAATATTAGAATTACGAAATAATCTTGTGCATATTTTTTCAATTTTTTAATAATTACATTAATTCATATTTGTAATTATTTTATCGAACAAATATGCAGAATAAGATATGTAATTTTCCCTTCATCTATTTAACAAAATTTATCTGGTTATTCATTATTTGTATGTAATTTGTATCCTAAACATTTTATCAATAATTATTTGATGCACAATTGATGTTCTTCTTGACAAAAATGTGAAAATACAGGAACTTTTATATGTTAATGAATATTTATGTGAAATTGGATTGTGTATGAACAACACATTTCGTGACTAAATTATATTGTCACGCTCTGAGATCAGGGTTAATTGACACCGACGTTGTTCAACAATCATATAATCGCCAAACAACAAGTCTCATAGTATAGTATAAACCAAAACCAGTTTATTTCATAAATAATTTATTGTCTTTGAATCAAATATTTCATCTTAAGTCTGAATTTTAAATCAACTTGTCTCAAATAAGTATAATCTCAACACTATAGGTCCATACTAATTGATTCATTAATATAATTCCATAAAATCTGACAAGCACTACAAGAAATGCGTTCAAAGAGATTTTTTGAGAAATTTTATAAAACTAGAAAGTTTAGAGATAAACATATGGATCGAATGAATACATCGAGAGGATTTCAGAACAGTTGACAGAATCGAATTAGAAATTTCCTACAAAAGTTACAGGTTATACGAAACTTTCATAAAAACGGTAAAAACACGATTTACGAAGCCTAAACAAAGAGATTTCACGTTTTCGGAACATGCCTCACAATTAAGTTGTGAATATCACTCGTTATGCCGTTACGGATCGGACTGCATATGCTATTTGATACAATCTGACAAACTTTTTTTTTTAATTTTGTAAACTTTCCTCAACTGGATTATGAACCTTGCAGTTTTGATAGCATTTAAATGTCAGGTCTCGAGATCAGGGTTAGTCGACACCGACGTTATCCAACAATCACATAATCGTCATACAACAAGCCTCGTAGTACATTATTAACCAAAACCAATTTATTTGAGTCAAATATTTCATCTTAAGTCAGAAGCTTAAGTCAATTTATCTCAAATAGGTATAATCCCTAACAATATATGTCAATACTAATTGTTTCCTTAATACAATTCAATAAAAATCTGACAAGTACTACAAGAAACGCGTTCAAAGAGATTTTTTGAGAAATTTTATGAAACTGAAAAGTTTAGAGATAAACATATGGATTGAAGGAATATATCGAGAGAATTCTAAAACAGTTGACAAAATCGAATTTGGAATTTTCTACGAAAAGTTATATTTTATACGAAACTTTCCTAAAACGATAAAAACATGATTTCAGAAGCCTAAACAAAGAGATTTAGAGGTTTCGGACCATGCCTCACAATTAATTTGTGAATATTACTCGTTATGCAGTTCAAGAGGGTACTGCATCGGCTATTTGCTACAATCTGATCGATTTTTTTCCTCAGATTTGACAATTGTCCTCAATGTACCAAGACGAGTCTTTCCAGCGTGTTTATTTCCTCACTCACACGCACCCTCGAGTCTTTCCAACGTGTTTATATCCGCACTCACACGCACCCTAGGAAATTTCTCAGAGGGTCAACCAGTCCAAAATTGCCCCAAGTCAAGCACGTTTAATTTTGGAGTTCTTATGTGATGCGCTTTCGAAAAGAAGTGCACATTCTTGATATGAATAGTACCTATCAAATCTTTTAAATATTTCTCAACTGTACAGTTTTATATTTTAACAGTTTTGAAATCCCTCTCTTTCTGGTGTAACATCGGTTCATTCATGTTTCTTTTGCCTAGAAGTCTGCCAGGAACCGCTTATTATCCGTGCAATCTCATGGTACTCGCGATCACTCCCCGCCCTCTTCGACCTCGGGCCTCACATGTATGATATTAATTTTTGCGTACAATACATTTAATTTTATGATCATCAAATTTAATTATGAACATGTATAATGATCTTTTTATTCACTTTTATTTTATAGTTGAAGGTTCCATTTTCTTTAAAAACAGTTTTTCCTGAAGAAAATCTTGAAACATTATCCCTTACATTTTAATATTATATGTTTCCAGTTGAATATTTCTTTTTTTTTTTTTGCTTTGGACATATAAACTTCTAAATATATATTAAAAAAAACAAAAACTTAAAACAATTTTTTGGGTTTTTTGAATAAATCTTTGAACGTTAAAATTATCGAAATATCTTCTCGCTCCGACGGGATCTCGAACATTAAAAATCCCAAATATTTGGCTCTCGACATGTGTCGGGTACAGGATTGGGAGAAAAAAAGCTTTCATCCCTATCTGATCCCGTCCCTAATAGTGTTAACATTTATATATACAAAATTGTATATATTAAACGAGTGTCATCTCAGTGATATGCATAAAGATGATTACCGTTGATAAACAATATATCAAAAATTATATATACATAATCAAATAAAATAAATAAAATGGGCGCTGAAAAGGTGATTAGTAAAAAAAAAACCAAGAATCCAATGGATACCCAACCAAATAATGGTAGATGTAATTGAGTGAATTATTTATTTAACATTATGGTAGCAACCCCATTTATTCAAGTTATTTTCTTCGTACACGTCTCTCTGGGTTGTGGGGATGGTGACATCCAGTATCGAAATAAATTCATGGATTTGTGCACGACATAATATTTTACATATTAAAGTTTAATAATATTAGAGTAATATTTTGCTTCAAAATTAATGTTTGGGTTTTTTTGTTTAAAGAAATGTTGATAATGTAGGGGATGAGTATTTTGAGACAAAAAGTTGGTGTGTTTCGGGAAATAAAAAAAGAATTAGGATAAGAATCTCATACTTATATCGCTGGTTTTTAACATGAAAACTTTTTTTATATTGATTTTGTAATATTTTTTTCTTTAAAAAAACAAATAAGAAAGAAAAAGAGAGAGAGTCTAGACTGTTGGGCCGTCGTTTGGTCAAAATCACAAACCCCTTCCCCACACACACACACACAGACACACACACACATATATATAATAATAATAATAACACACATATTGCATATCTTATTATTATTTTTAATTTGATCAAATAATAATAAACAATTAACACGATATTATTTTCAATTTAAAAGAATTGTTTGATTTAAAAGATAAGTTTTATTTAGATTTTTTCTAATGTAAAATATGGAATGACTTGAGAAGGTTTTTCGTAGGGTAAAAATGCTAATTATGTAATTAAATATTTTGATATCCTCTAAGATAGTTATTATAAGAATCTCATGCTTAATAATATTATATATATATATATATATATCATTTTCGATATGCGCTTCCCTTCCATCCGACTACATTGAACTCCTCCTAAAAAAGCGCCAAGGGGCTACCCACCCTTTCTCCTTAGCCCTCTCACTCCCTAAGGAATTAAAGGCCACACCTAACTATGTTCAAAAGACTAGGATATGAATGAGATCAAAAAGAACATCATTAATGCGAACAAAATAATTACCCTCAAGGTGTGTGTATATATATATATATATATGTTGGAACTTCCGACCGAAAGTGGCGGCAGCGGTCGGCCGGAGGAGGAGGCGGTCGGCCGGAAGTGGCAGCGGGCGGTCGACTGGCAGCGGTCGGCGGTCTGCCAGCGGCAGGGGTTGGCGGTCGGTGGAAGGAAGTGGTGGTGAGTTTGAATTTAGGAGAAGGGTAAAATTGGAAAAATAGAATGTATTAAGAGTGGATAAATAATCCTAGAGGGTGATGAGATATTATTTTAACCTACATAATATAACCTAATCATTTATAGGAGGGATTGAGTTGGTTAAATAAAAATCATATCAAACACTTGATTAAGTGGATTTAATAATCATAAACCCACCTAATCCCATAAACCAAACACCACCTAAAAATATAGAAATTTAGACACAGAGACATTTAATATTTGTTTTTAACATTTGGTACACATCAGACAAGCAATTGAATGTGATCCAAGTTTCTTTAAAAGGCAACCACCCGAATGTGGCAACTAGTTATGTATCTCTAGATGAGAAAGAGACAGGTGTCAAATTTATATGGATTGATCCAAAATATCAGACACTTGTGCATTTTGGTATTATTTATTATTAAATCTCATATAATAACTTAATTACAGAGTTATTGTGAAACGTTTAACAATCAATTTTGTTAGATAATTTTTTTTATTTATATCATTCATTAAAAAATATTATTTTTTATGTCAAATATATTATTTTTTATTATGTGCAGAGTTGACTCGTCTCACGAATAAAGATCTACGAGACTGTTTCCAATGATGCAGCCAAGATCTGCCCCTCTCAATTTTTTAATTTCATTTATTAGGGGC
Organism: Primulina tabacum; assembly: GCF_025594145.1. Taxonomy (NCBI): domain Eukaryota; kingdom Viridiplantae; phylum Streptophyta; class Magnoliopsida; order Lamiales; family Gesneriaceae; genus Primulina; species Primulina tabacum. Next base: position 8,225,521 of record NC_134557.1, read on the forward strand.
GGTCAAAATTAATTACGTTTTTTTCACTTTCCCCTAATATTTCCTCTTGTCCTCCCTAAAAACCCCTATTTCCTGACTCCGTACTTGACCACGTTAACAAGAGACATACTCTAACATAATTATTTGTAAAATTTAAATGTTTTTTTAGAGACTCAATTGTATTCAGAGTCTCCAAGCTCAGAAAATTAGACGTGGATTCATCACCCAGAAAAGGTTTAGAACCACAACTGCATTTTCATTTTATTTAATTTTCAACCGTCCATCATTGCTTCAAAATTTTTTTTAATGAAAAATATATAATTTGTACATGTCCTAATAAATACATATACAACTACCACTTCAAAATATTAAATAATTAATAGAAAAAAATAATATCATAATATATATAAAAAAGATATATAAATTCATTAACTATTTTCATTCTAATTTAAGTGAATGCACATTCATAAAAAAATCAAATCTAGAATTAAATAATAATTAAATAAATTCAAAATAAATTAAACAATCAAAATTATTAATTCAAAATAAATTAAATAATCAAAATTACGTTGTAATAAAATATACGATATAAAATTAATCAAATGTCAATAAAAAAAAATTCATATACGACCTAATTTGTTCCTGATTTAATTGGACACCCTCGTACCGATTCACAGAATGATGTTGATATTCCTTCCACCGACCATGCACCAAATCTCAAGTGTCTTTCATTTCAACGTTTAAATATTCCAAAAGGGAAAGTATCCATACCGTACTCGAAACATATATTTCTCCCTAACTTTATACTTTTTATTGGAAATTAAAATTGCATTTTTTGATTGATGTTTTTTTGTTTGTTTGATATTTTATGTTTGTTAAATTTCAATTTTATTATTTTATTTTATTTTTTAAAAATGTAATTTTGTTTATTTTTCTGATGTAGCTCAACTTAACACTAATTTGACGCTCACACGTATAATATCATGTTATTTGTCAACACTTCAATGTCAGTGAATTAAAATTACCAAGAGATTAAATATATAGGACTAAAATTCAATTTTGATAAGATAGATGATAAAAATTATAAAAAAAAGACATGCATGAATAACGAGAATTGCATTTTTTTTCGTTTTCTGAGTCTAAAATATGTATTAAATAAATAAATAATTTAATAATACAAAAAAAAGTTACAAATCGACTCGAACTTAATGTGCTTGAAATTAATTAACCAAAATCTCCAACAAATTTATGTTCATGACGTGATAGATATGTGGTATATATACTCTTAATTTTTTTGTATTATTATTTTTATTGTCGTATTAAAGGAATCTTTTGCGTATATTTAATTAAAAATCTATAACTAATCCGGTTCATGGCTCGAAGTCGACGAATTTTAGCTGGTTCGACGCCGTAATAAAGCACAACCCACTTCAAGCTCGATATGACTTAAAACAATGGAAGCATGGCTTACTCACATTTGTCTAACATTTTTGTTGGCTTAATTAGTTTATGTGATTTATTTTGTTAATTTTTTTTAAAAATATTGGCTTGAGATATTGAAGGTATAAAGATGATTGAAGAATATATTGTTTTGAATATGTTTTGCGATGAAGACATTGAAAGATATTATCTTAAAGATATGAGTTTGAGAAGATTTCTACTATCTTGAAAGCTATGGTCCAATATTTGAAAAGATTTATTATATCTTGGATATCATGAATTTATTTATACATTAGAGTTCTGATTCATTTTGAGTGTTATTGAACGCACGTGGTTGAAGGAGACTTATCAAATTTTATTGTCAAATCTTTTGGAGTTGATATGTTGATTGCTGTTTGTATGCGTTGGATTTATTTAGATATTTTTTTGGAGAATAATGTGAGTCATCGGGAGATAATATTATTTATTGCATGATGGAAATATTACTGTTATAAACTTGTCAGGTTAGTTGTACGCGAGATTAAGGAGCAAAAACATAAATGTTCATTCCTTCTCCCATTCTATGTCACAAAAGTCGTGAGACAAGTTACTACCACTGCCGCTTATTTCATTCTAATATGAGCTTTTCAATTGCCGATGGTACACACATTCAAAGTCTTGTGAATGAGAGGAAGTGACGTTCTCAAGAAAAAAATTTACAGTTTCTGAAGGATCGGTTTTGATATCCCTGAAGGTGCTTCAAACACAATATTCTCCATAAGTTGCAATAGCTTGTGTTCTAAGAATGAGTATACCGATGAATTAAATCGAGTTTGATTTTCAAACCAAAGCAGAAGACACTCGAAATAAGAATTCGTTAAGAAAACTGAACAGCTAAAAGTTTTTAGCTTGTGTAAACTGAATAACTGAAATAAAGAGATCAGTTTGGGCTTGTATCAGTTTTAAAATAATAATTAAACAATTAAAGACACAATATATGTTTATGAATGTTCAGAGACTTCAACTGCTCATATGTCACCCCTTCTACCATCTTGGATAGGATCCGCTAGAAGACTTTGATTTATACAACACCTTGTACAAACCAACTCCAGAAAAGCAGCAACCAACTAGAACTCCTAGCACCCAAGATTGCAGGAAACACCTGACAATCCGTATAATGTTTAACGTTTCTTATGCCAAGACTACAAACATAATGTTTAATGTCTTTGTGTGAAGACTCACTCAACTAAACAATAAGTTCAACTCTCTGTATATGTGAGTATTGTGTGTGAATGTGTGGGAACTGATCTAATCAATACAACACGAAAGTGTTCTTACACAACTGGGCTAACTGCTTCTAGTAAGCTGGTATGAAATGAATGTGCCATCTGTTTTCTTCACACACTAGTATTTTGTTGTTATTCCACTTTTCTTCAATGGTCTTGATCTGGTATTTATAGTCGCTTAGCTGACCGTACATGAAGACATAATAATAATGTCCGTTGTATTTGCATGTACTTTCTTATGATATGTTTCTTCATTCTGACAACTGTTCTGGAAGCTTTCCTTTTTTAGCTCTGCTGCAATGTCTATTATTTTACTTTCGTCTGTGACGTAGCTTGTACCTTGTATATTCATGCTTAGCTGGATTCCATTTGATAGTTTTGTCGTGATATACGAATTGATCAGTTACAACTGATTCTGCGAACTGGTTTGGTGAACTGGTCTGGTGAAGTCAATCTGGATTGGTTCAGTTTTGGCAATCAGTTAGCGTCTCGAAAGCTTTAGTTTTGGATCGGAGTCTGATCAATTCGGGATCTGATCAGTTTCAACTTTTCTTCGCACTAGATAAATTTGTTAGAAAAAAAATAAAAAAGTTTTATTAACATCAAAATCAAGATTGCGAATATAAAATGTTCAACAGTTTCGAAAGGAGATCGAGTTGACAGATATCGAAGATGAGTGGTGCTCATCAAGTGGAGTTTACTGAGCATGTTCATCATAAAAACATCATAAAAAAGTGTTTTTAATTGTCTAAGTCCATGTATGATTGCAACATTTGAGATTTAGTTGATTTACTTTATGTTTGGTGTGTTTAACTGAACTATCTTAAAATTGACTGTGTTTTTTTGTTTTGATTTCAGTTTTATTTTTTTAATTAATTGTGTTAATTATGAAAACTGAGTAAAATAAGGGAAAACCGAACCAACAACATTTATATGTGTTTGATCAGTCACATACATTAATTAATTTATTCTAATTATTTCAAAACTTTTTGTTGGAATATATCTATCATTTTAGCTCGTAATTGATGTGTTTCAAATTATTGTATGTGAGAAAACTGAAAATTTGTTCCACTTGATATTTAATATGCGCATGATGGTCGTGCCCCAAGTCCAGAACAATACAACATTCAGTTTTTTTTATGACGAGTAATCCCCACAACTAATACCATTTGCATCTAAATTAGGTAAACTTTGAATGTGTGCAATAGACTGCAAACCACGTACATTAAGTAAATATGCAAAAGGTTACAGAGAGACTAAGTAGAAAAACTTTTATGAGATTCGAACTTTATATCTTGACCTCAAACTTCATGCACTCACTAAGTCAATATAAAATATTATTCACATGGCACATTAATTAATTTTCTAGACAAGAATACCAGAATTGCAGTTGATTTATCAAATTATAATAGAAGATTGAGGGTAAAACTTGTCTGAGACGGTCTCACGGATCGCATTTTGTGAGACGAATATCTTATTTGGGTCATCCATGAAAAATATTACTTTTTATGCTAAGAGTATTACTTTTTATTGTGAATATCGGTAGGGTTGACCCGTCTCACAGATAAAGATTCGTGAGATCGTCTCACAAGATACCAACTCAAGATTGAGAGCTGTTGTTGATTGTGTGTGTGTGTTTTTTTTTCTAATTTTTTTCGAGTAGGTCTCTTGTGAGACGGTCTCACGAATCTTTATCTGTGAAATGGGTAAGCCCTACCGATATTCACAGTAAAAAGTAATACTCTTAGCATAAAAAATAATATTTTTTATGGATGACCCAAATAAGATATTCATCTCACAAAATACGACCCGTGAGACCGTCTCACATAAGTTTTTGAAGGAAAAAAATTGAAGGGAGATGTTTCCGAAATGTTTTTTTTTTTAAGATTTGGCGAAGTATTTGGGAAATAGTAGAAACATATTTATTTGGTGCTTAATTTTTGAGGAGTAGGTCTCTTGTGAGACGGTCTTACAAATCTTTATTTGTGAGACGGGTCAACCCTACCGATATTCACAATAAAAATAACACTCTTAGCATAAAAATTAATATTTTTTCATGGATGATCAAAATAAGAGATCTGTCTAACAAAATACGACCCGTGAGATCGTCTCACACAAGTTTTTGCCATTTTTGAGCGGATGGCTATTATCGTGCAAGTAAAAATCATGCAATATTTTGTTTGGTAGATAATTTTAAATTATATCTGAATTGATATTTATGTTGGCGATCATAGACAATATTTGATTAAATATAATATAAAAATAAATATTTTTTCAGAATTTACGGAATCTAGAGTCAAATACAATGAAGTTTAAAAGTGAATATCACCAAAAAAATTATAGAGAGTAAAGCGACAAACGCTTGATCCTATAACCAATATCAAAGTCAATGTTATAGATTCAATTCTCATTGATCGCAAAAAATCTTCTAATGTTTTAGGCTTAATGAATATAAATTAAAAAAAAAACATAAAAATAAAAAATGAAATATACACCACAAGGGAGGCCCAAAAGAGGCACCCCAACTCCCCATGTGCGACCTAGAAAATTCCAGGGCGCCCAAATGTGGCATAATGCGTAGGCAAGACGTTGAGTGCCCATTTTAGACGCCTAACCGTTGTGAGTGCAGCCTGGGCTTCTGCCCAGACAAAAGGGAGGCACCTAGGTGCCCGAGCTGTTTAGCGACTGATGCAAGTTTTCATGGATCAATGCGTTCCAAATGACGTCTCTTAATGTTTTTCATCAGACTTTTGGACTAAAAGATACCCAAATGATGAATAAGCATGTCTTTACAGATTAACAACATTAAATAAAGGATTAAATATAATTATGAAAGACTTCTTTGAGCTTTTCTGAACACATTATTTGCATTCATTTTGTTCACACTTCTTCCTTCACAAAGAAAGAAAGTTTATACCATTTCTAGTGATAAAACTTGCAATTTTCAGCGCTGATATGACAAGCAAGTTGTTGTATCTTAGGTGAAAGATAGTAAACTACAAAAGCACCAAGAGCGGGACAATTTCTTCTTGACGAAATATTATTCAACACTAGTCTCAACTTTTCATTGTTGTTTATTGCATTATTCAAATATTCATAATCCAAAATTTTATGCCAAAGAGCTTAAGAAGAATTCTTCTGAAAATGACAAACACTCCACTAACACAAGGAGAAAGACCGGAAAAGTTCAACGGTGCAAACTTCAAAATATGGTAACAGAAAATGTTGTTATATTTACAACTCTAAGTCTGGCGAGGCTTTTGAAGGAAAAACCTCCCACAATACCTAAATATGAATTTGTTCTTTGCAGGAGCGCCACAATAGATGCATGAAATCAAAGTGATTTTCTATGGAAAAATACATTCTGAATGAACTTGACAATGCATTATACAATATGTATTATCAAGTCAAAACTAAAAAAGAAATGTGGGACTTGCTTGAAAAGAAGTACAAGACAGAAGATGTTGGCCTTATAATTTATAGTAGGACGCTTCCTCGATTTCAAGATTGTAGACTCCAATTCCATGATGAGTCAAGTGAAATAAATACAAGTACTACTGCATGAGATTCATGCATAGTTGATGAATATAAGCGAGTCATTTCAAGTTGGTACACTCATAGAGAAATTCCCTCATTTGTGGAAAGATTTCAAAAATTACTTGAAGCACAAGAGGAAAGAAATTGGGCTCGAAGATTTGATTGTGAAACTGCCGATCGAGGAAGACAACTGTGATACACGAGTCAAATAAATATCGTAGAATCCAACAAAAAATGCAAGAAAATAAAATTTATGGGTGAGCAACAACAACACATTAATCTGAAGAAATTCAAGGGAAATTGCTAAAACTATGGAAAATCAAACCACGTGGCAAAAGAGTGCATACACCCAAAGAAAGGAATGAACAAGCAAATATAGTTAAAAAAAGGTCGGAACCTTTTGATTTTCGAAAACACTAAAATTCTTGATTTTGATGATAACAAAATCTTTTTTTTTTTGGGTGTATGTGTTGCTAATATATTTCATTGAGTGTGCAATTGGTAGATGTCAAGTTGAAAGTAATAAGTTGCTGAAATTATTTTTCAGCAAGCTGAAATTTTTTGATGATATCTCACAACTCGTTGATTCAAATGACCAAAAACCTAAAGAGTTGAACAACCAACTCAAATTATACAAGTAATATTTCAGACCAGCTCGACACATTCTGATGTTATCTAGGCAAGTTGGTAGTCACAAGGTCAAGCTGGATGTAATTGAAGTTGTTACCATATCGACATAACCAGTTCTAATATTTTTGTTATATCTCCTAGCTTGATTATTGAAATGGAACGATTCAATACGCATTACAAATTTATGACAATGATCTACAAATTATATTCCAAAGCTGACATCTATATCTGTGAGAACCGAAAATCTTGCAATAATGTAATTAAAATTTGGAAGGAAATTTTATTAGCGTAAGATTCTTTTTATTGTATTAGAATAAGATGGCCATGTTGAAATCTTTATTGCCAAGCAAATTTCGAATTTTGAGGTATGAAATATTACAAATTAGTATATCATACAAGATGCAAGGAAACAAGATAAAGAAAATCTCGGATATTCATATAAATCAAGGATTATATCTCACGAATTAGGAAGAGAAATCATCAGCAATGGCAAGGATATTTGGAGTCAATATTAGGAGATTTGACATGAATTTTTGGTATGATTTTAGTGCCAAATTTAGCTCCACCCTCCTCCCCTATAAATAGTGCATCAACCCCACTCATTCAACACACATAATTTCGAAATCCTAGAGCTGAAAAACTCGAAAATTCAGCAACTCTCCGTAGCCAAAATACTGCACAAAATTCGTCCCGAAAATCGTCAAATAAATCGAGCTGGAGCACTACCCGGACGAGGAGCGCGGAGTGATCCAAACCAAGCCCTTCACTCCACGTTTTTTTAAGTACATCCAAACACTGTAAGTGGGCTGTTTTAAATTTTGTTTTATGTACATGAAAATTTCGGTTTTGTGGTTTAAAAATACGGTCGAGTACCGTCGTTTTGTCTATACGTTTTTACGAAAGTTATTACGTTTATGTTTGACACTGTGAGGATTCCCTGAAAATGGGTGGAATTCCAACATATGGCCCTTAACAGTGAGATAGAACCGTTTTATGGCCTCGCCCCCTTAGAGGATTAAAACTTAGGGACTGACGTCAGTAAACCGTTAAAGGTGAAAAATCGCAGTGTTATTATGTTATGAAATTTACGTTACGTTTATGAAAAGCATGATGTACGTTTTTGATATGTTTTGAAAATGTTATTAAATTGGTTATGTTGTGTTCAAAGTCCCCCATTTACTGAGTATTCCCAAAATACTCACCCCCCTTACAACCATTCCCAGATAAGTCCGAAGAACAGATTGAGGAGGAAGAATCCGAGCAGTTTTGGGGATGGTGAATGCTCAAGGAAATCGATTATGTTTAAGTTATTATTTACGTTTCCGCATTAAAACTCTGTCGTCTTATTTAATTCGGTATTGTAAAGACAATTGTTATTTCATTGAGATTATGATATATAAACTGGTTTCGGTTTATACTGTGCTATGAAATGCTTGTTGTTTTCAATTGTGTGATTGCTAAACGACGCCGGTGTCAATCCCGAGTTTCGGGGCGTGACAATATCGGATCTTAAGATGATGAAAAACTAAGATGAAATTGTTGATTCTGCATTGAATGAAGAAAAGAGTTATAACTTGTGTATTGTTTAGTATTTCGAGCATATATCTCTCACACAAACTCGAAATTGTGTGATTCTTGATCATATTAAAAGATAAGAGAGAGAAATAATTTCATGTTATCACTTTACTAAATAATTGATGAATCAAGAGTTATAATCAAGAGATGTAATCAACTCGACTTAGACCAGCTCGACTCAGACCAGGCTGATCAACCATCAAATCATGCTGATCAACCAGCACAATCAAATCAGCTCGATCAAGAGAAAATTAACTTGATCTTAGAATACGGTCAGCAACGCGAATATGATTGTTTCAACATCAGAAATTGTACATTACCTTTCCAAACAATTATATTGTTGTTTATAACCTTCATATCATGTTGGAGATTATAAATACAACTTTTGAATATCATATCATCAGATAAAAAAGAGACGATGAAGAATAACTAAACCCAAAAAACTATCTAGAAGCATTTATTGAATGGTTGGAGTATGTAGGGAAGTCCAAACAGATATATTTGCTGATTTAGATCTATCATATTGTGTGAGGTTACAATTGAAGGAATTGCATTGTAATGGATTAAATCCTCAAACACACAATTTCTCATACATATACATGAGAGTCGAGTTTCAAATAGATGTTAGATTGTGTTTATAGACTTGGAGTTAGAGACATTAAACATTATGGGAATTCAGAGGTTGCAGCTACAATCGAGAGTGTGCTTGAAGTTCTCATTGAGGGTGCCCATTGTGATCGAGTTTGGAGCTGTGTAGTTGTTAAATCAAAGAACTCTAGTGGATACCGTAAGAATTGTTAATATTTGAAAATCTAAAAAAAAAAAGTCGTGATGTCTTTACATTATCACATTTAGTTATTGTTGATGTTTTGATATATTGTTGAAGCATTTTAAATGTCTGATAAAATGCTTAAACCATACTGTTTATATAATTCAACTTGCATTCTTTTCAAATCATTTACAAAATGTTTAATTGTTTTTAGAAGGTTATGTTGATTTTATTCCATTCGATTTAAAACCAGTTTAATATAATTTCTTGATGCTCGGTTCACTTTTTGAACAATTCAATAATGAGTTATTGTTTCTCTTTTAGAAATAACATATTTTAAAGTGTTTATTCACCTATTTTAAACACATTTACTATCCTAATAGAATTAGACCAATTTTTAAAGTTGTGGTTTTGAATAGCGATGTCGAGTTATCTTAATTTTTTTCAAATATAAAATTACAAATCATATAACAAGATCGCAAAAATTTTGTTTCTACAAGAACTTTCAAAAAATAATGTACGAACTACAAAACTATACGATGGTTTAAAAATGAAAATTATCGTTCACAGTACAACAAATGTGACATTAAAATACAGATGAAGCACATTATTTTTAGAGAATTTTGCAAACAAATTTCAGAAGTCTTTTATTTAATGCAAAAACTTGTATGAGACGATCTCACATGTCGTATTTTGTGAGACAGATCTCTTATTTGAGTCATTCATGAAAAAGTATTACTTTTTATGTTAAGAGTATTACTTTTTATTGTAAATATCGGTAGGATCGACCAGTCTCACTGATAAAATTCGTGAGACCGTCTCACAAGAGATCTACTCTTTATTTAATTATTGTAATATTGCAATGAATTGACATAATTTTTCTCACAAGATTATGTTCGGATTTAGTAGATTTATTAATAACTGGTACTAATGGTTGGAATTGATTTAAATTGAAATATGATTCGAGAAATTATTTCTAATTTATATTTAAATCGAGGTCTGATTTATTTATGAAAATAGTTAAGTTAATAGGGTGAGACTGGGATAAATTTTATTTTTGTGTCATATTATATTTTTTATTTTTCAAAATCAAATAATAAATAATATTATGAAGATGGAGAATTTTGTCTATTAAAAAAATAGTGTACTATTACACTAAATTTTAAACCATAATACAGTGGTACATAATAATAATTATTGCACGAAACACATATGTTGCATGTGCAATAAATATATATTATTTGAAATTTAAAAGTATTTTTGTAAATTTTAATTTAATTATAATTTTTGATACCATGTTAATATAATAAGATAATGAAAAAAATTTAAAAGTTTATTATTGCATAATTTACTTTTTTTCAGCTTAATTATTAAATATCTCGAGAAATAGTAAAAATAAATTAATTTGAACATATAAATGATCAAAAAATTATTAAAGAATAAAATTATTATTGAATAATAAAAATAATTAGTCAGTAAGAATTGGAAAAACTAATATAAAGTAAGTATAATATATATATATATATATATATAATATAATATTATATTATATTTTAAATGCATTGAATGTTTATGTCAGCATCATCTGAAATCCAAAATGAATATTTGAAATCAAAGAAAAGCATCCAAAAATAAATTCACCTGCCAATTTTTGAAAAAGCAGTGTGAAAATTGCAAGTATTTAAAGGGGGCTGAGTAGCTGCTAACGATTTCTCAGTCCCCTTTCTCCGAACCCTCTCCACACTCTCCGTCGGAATGGCCGAACCCGAAACTCCTAGCCCAATTCCTCAACCTCAATCACCGGTATCAGTCTCCGGCGAGCCTCTGGATGAATCGATTCAGGATGACCCATTGTTAGGTTCCGGATCCTTCATTGACCCGGGCCGGAATGACTCCACCGTGGAATGTCCGGCACCCGAGCGTAATGAAAGTAACGGGGATCCGGAGTTTGCGTCGGATTCGGTCATTGACGCGAAGCCAATTTCTATGCTGGCCCCAGGAGAAAACTGGAGCGAGGCGGTACCCAAGGCGCCGAAGGTGAGGGACCCGGAGGAGATGGCTAAGCGGCCGAGCTGGTTGCCGGACGATTGGAATATAGAACTAAGAGTCCGGTCCTCTGGAGCCACCGCGGGTACCATCGACCGAGTAGGTTTTTTCCCTCTCTCTCTCTCTCTCTACACGTACTTCTTATCGAGTTCCTGTTATTACATGTAATGCAGCTTCTTTATTTGTGGATTTGACATGGAAATGTCCAATTAGGGCGTGCTTTCATCATTTCTTAGAAATTAGGGATCTCTTATGCGTAGATGCGTGGGCGCAAGATTGTGTTCTCAACACGGTTTAGCAAATTTAGTTGAAAGAGTTTTTAATTTAGAGGTAAGTAAATGGATTTTCTCTAGTTGGCCTAGAGGCCTGTTTTAGTCAAAAACTTATAATTGACTATGAGCTATTGCCTCTATTCCCAACTTATTATTTCCATCAGGCATATGTTGGGGGGTCGGGAGCTTGAGCTCAAAAAATATCAAGTTCAATAGAGCCAGCTCCACTCTTCATCTTTGTTTGCAATTTCCATCAATATGCCCAAATCCCATCGTTGATTCAGAGTATGTGTGATAGTACAAGCCTTTTCTGTACAATGTACCTTTTACACACCTGACTGTTTCCAGCCGGCCCTATTCTTTCCTGATGCATCTTTCTTCATGCAATGTTTAATCATAACAACCATGGAAACACCAAGCCGACCACGTGAATGGAAAATTAATGAGACTTTGTCTAATACCTTGGATTCGATGACTGTCCCCACTGTACCAAGATGAGTCTTTACTTCATGCTAAGAAACTTCTCAGGGGGGTCACCCATGCCATAATTGCCCCTAAGTCCCCCTTGAAAGTTTCCTAGGTGTGAGTGATGACATAAACAGGTTGGAAAGATTCGTCTTGGTACAGTTGAGACAGTTGTCGAATCTGGGTCTTTATAGTTGGTATCAGATCTGACCTCTCTTAGTACGATGTTGTTAGGGGACGAACCAAGCGGAAGCTGGTGGGCATGTGATGCCCAGGACTGAAGAGGGTGGGGGGTGATCGCGGGTCCCATGAGGTTGCATGGACGATGAACGGCTCATGGCAGGCTTCCAGACGAAGGGAACATGAATAAATCGATCTCACACCGGAATGAGAAGGATTCTGAGACTGTGCATGTATGGGACTGTCCAGCTGAGGAGGACTTAAAAAGATTTAATAGGTACCACTTATATAAAAAATGTGCATCTTTTTTTCTGAAACTCATCACATAAGAACTCTAAAGTTAAACATGTTTGATTTTGGACAATTCTGGGATGTGAGACCCCCTGAGAAGTTTCTTAGGGTGTGTATGAGTGAGAGCATAAGCACGCTGGAAAGACTGGTCTCAGTACAGTGGGGACAGTCGTCGAATCTGGATCACTACACTTTGTCCTGCCCTTGGTTCGGAAATACACCACGCTTATCAAAATATCTTATAAATGACCAAGGCTAAAGAATCTATATAGAAGATATATCGATTCAACGAGCTTTTCAACTTTCAATTCTTGAATAAACCTCCCTGGTATTTCTGGTGATCACTACTATACTTAAGTGGATATTTTGTTATCACCAAAGTAACTAAATGTATTGACTTTGTAGAAATGAGGTTGGAAAAGCCTACCTTTTGCGAATCTTTTTCTATTTCCTCTTGGGCTTAGATTCTCTTTCTTGCTCTGTTGGCAATATGCCGATGACAAAGTCAATGAACTTGTAGGTTCAAGTGCATGCGAATTTATTAAAAGCTATAGTTGATGTACCGATGCAACTCAATTTTTTAAAAATTTGTAGCAATTCAAGTGCTATGTTTCGATTGTATCAACATGAGCAATTGCTCTCCAATGATTTCCATTCCAATAATTGCACCAACTTGCAACTTTTGGAAATCGAACACATGAGATTGGTTTTGATACCAATTGCAACACTTGTTGCATTACTAAACATTATAACCATAATCTTCGTAAAGTGACCCATTGCTAGGATTCGGTTCCTTCATCGACTCGCGCCAGAATGACTCTACGATAAAAACTCCGGCAGCAGAACGTAATGACACAAGGAGGGATCCGGAGTTTGGGTCGGATTCGGTTATTGATGTAAAGCCAATGTCTAAGCTTGCCCCAGGAAAAGACTGGAGTGAGGCGGTACCTAGGGCACCGAAAGTTAGGGACCCTGAGGAGATGGCTAAGCGGCCGAGCTGGTTGCTGGACAATTGGAAGATAGAACTAAGAGTCCAGTCCTCGGGAGCCATCACAGAACTATCTACCGAGTAGGTTTTTTTCCTCCCTTTCTCTTTTACACGTACTTCCTATGGAGTGCTTGTTATTACATGTAATGCAACTTCCTTTATTTTGCGGATTAGATACGGAAGTGTCAAATTAGGGCATGCTTTCACAATATCTTATACTTTAGGAATCTTTTACGTAGATATACGTTGGTGCAAGATGGTCTTTTAACATGGTGTGACAAATTTAGTTGAAGAGTTTTTTTTATTAAAGGTACAAAAATGGATTTATCTAGTTGGCCTAGATGGCCGCTTTAGTTAATACTTATATTTGACTATGATCAAGTGTCTTGATTTTGAGCTTATTATTTCATTCGAGATATCTTGGGGGTGGGCAGCTCTATCTTAAAAATATTTAGTACGATTGACTCAATCGACCTAGCTCCACCTTTGATTTATGTTTGCAATTTCTGGCAGCATGCCCGGGTCCCATGATTGATCTGGCTGCGTGATACATCTCTTTTTATATGATGCTATGTTTAATTGTAACAACCAAGAAAAAATCTAGCCGGCCACATGAATGGTAATATTAACGAGGTTTTGTGCTTTTGGTTTGGAAATACGCCATGCTTACCAAAATGACGGGAATGCATGAGACTGATTTGATGCCAATTTCATCAAGAAAAGTTATACTGGAGGTAACTGTGCAAGTCTAATGTTCTTAAAGTGACCCATTGGATCCAATTCCTTCATCGAACCTGACCGGGACGACTCGACAATGAAGACTTGTGCCCTCGAGTGCCATGAAATTAATGATGATCTGGAGTTTGCGTCAGATTCGGTGATTGACTCAAAGCCAACATCGATACTTACCCCGAGAAAACCTGCATTTGAGTGTCATGAAACTAATGGGGATATGGAGTTTGGGTCAGATTCGGTGATTGAGGCAAAGCCAATGTCGATGTTTGCCCTAGTAAAAGACTTGGCTGAGGCGGTACTTAGGGCACTGAACCGGATGACTGGAATATAGAACCAAGTGTCCGGTAATCAGAGCCTTTACTCAAACCATCGATTGAGTAGGTTTTCCCGTTTTATCTCTTACAAGTACCTCTTATTGAATTCTTGTTATTACATGTAATGCACCTTCCTTTTATTTGTGGATTAGTTACAGAGTTGTCAATCAGGGTATGATTGCATCTAATGTTATAATTTAGAGATCTTTTACATAGATATGGAGTTTATGTGATTCTATAACCATGACCAATGCATTGCTTCTTTTTGCCCTAGGCTTTTCCGGTCAGCCTCTTACTTTTCTAATACATCTCTCTTCACGGTGTTTAACTGTAACAGCCAAGAAAAAATAAGCGGGTCACATTAATGGAAAAATTAACGTGGCTTTGTGGAATGCACCGTAACTACCAAAATATCATATAAATGACCAAGGTCGAGAATCTATATAGCAGATTTTTAGATTCACTTTAATTTCTCTTGTCTGAGCTGATCTTTTGTTGTAGACCCATAGAAAACTAAATATTTTGACTCTACAAAAATGAGGTTGGAAAAGCATGACTTTTTTGAATTTTTTTCACTTGCATTTTGGACTTGGAGTCTCTTTCTTGCTTTGTAGGCAATGATGTCGATGACAATCAATGTTTTTTAAGTTCAATAGGGTTGGAAAAGCTTGACTTTTGTAGAATTTTTTTCACTTGCATTTTGGACTTGGATTCTCTTTCTTGCTTTGTAGGCAATGATGTTGATGACAAAATCAATGTTTTTTTAGGTTCAATAGAATGCAAATTTATTAAAAGTTTAAAAGTAAATGGCAGTTGTGCAACTTAAATCTTTTAAAATAAAATTTGCAACAGCCCAAATGACGTTTTGACTTCTCTCTGAACATGAGTAATTATTGCTCTCTTATGAGTCCCATTCCAATAATTACGCAAACTTGCAACTCATGAAATCGAACACGTGAGATCGATACCGATACCAAGTGTCCTAACAAGTGCTTGATGAAAATAACTGGAGGAAATTGTGCAAGTCAAACCTTCGTAAAATCTATATCAACCCAAGCGTCACAATTTCATCATTCTTCCAGAAAAGACAATTATTAATCGCGAACAAAACCTTCAAAGGATTACTATCCAGAAAAAGTCAGTGTTTGATGAATCTCAAGATTATTGATTTTGTTTTGACTTACCTTATGTGGCTGGTTGCTCTGAATTTCGGGGATAAATTTATACTCCTGTCTTTTACATGGTGGAGTTCTTCATGGGTGTATCTTTGATTTGAAATTTTGTAGCTAATTTTTCAAAGTTCTAAAATTCACTAGGGCGGTAGTCAGCGTCAGACCGTCTAAGCGCCGCTAGGCAGATTTCACAATATCAACATGATAAATCACATACTAACTCCAACATAATGGCATCAAATTTAAAACGCGTTCAAAATTACACGACTATTATAATATCACAAATTTACTTCACTTCTTCTCCATAATTTTCAACAAGTTGTTTTTCATCAGACACCAACTCAATATAATCATTGTGGTCATTCTCTTCTTCTTCGGATCCTCATGAAGTTCTCTCACTTTAGATCGTAGGCGAAGATAAAGTTTTGTGTGTTAGGACAAGCCAACAAATCGCTTTTCTTCTTGGACTCTGGTTTATGGCCTATAAAAATATTACCTTTCATTTTTTAATTGTGATTTTAATTTAAATTAAAAGTCCAAAAAAGTTTTTAAAAAGACAAAGAAAACCTAAAAGCTCTAATTGTCCATGGCGCCTAGGACGCATAGGCCGATTAGTCGACGCTTAGGGACGCCTAGGCATCCTTGCCACCTAGGCTGGCCAACTAGCACTTTTTCTGTGCCGTCGGCCGGCGCCTAGCGTCTAGACGGCCGCTTAGCTCAAATTTTAGAACACTGTAAATTTTGCTTTAGGGAGTCTTGGGGATGACCATTGGTTTTCTCAGGGGTTTGGACATATTAGATTCTTCTTCTTTGTAGTTTACAATTACTAATTTAGACAAGAAATTATTTGAATCTGCATCTTCAAATTTATAGTTGCGAGGGAGTAATCTCTTTTCAATTGTTCAAGTTCATCTACATATCCAATAATTCTTGGTACAAGGTCTGGTGTGAAGCACTTGTGTTGTTCGACCCAACAAATGCCTTTTCAACGTTTTTATAGATGCAAAATAGAAACATTTTCGGCATCCATGGAGTTTATCTAGTAAAGCACTAATTGACACAGATCTTCAAGCTGTGATAGGATATTTTCTTGAATAGAGCTCATAAGCAAGATTTAAATAGAGAATTAGATGAGGAAATAACGATATCAATTTACTATGCTAAAGGAAATTACCATTGATATTAAATATCGAACAAAAACCTTCCAACTATGGTTCCTATCAGTTCATGGTTGACGGAGAACTTCTAGCTATTGTTCCAAGAGAAATTCCTTACCAATTCAAAATGGCACTTTTAAATGCGAAAATGTCAAATGTAAGATTGGAACATGAAAATAGTATCCAAAATTGAATTTTCATTGGAGGGACTATATAGTTAGGATTGCCAATGAAAGCCTACTGTTATTATTTGTTTGTATGTCTGATTTTAGTAGCATAGACACTTGTAATTTCTTTTTGAAGTATCAGATACGATATGGGTACGATACATCAATATGCATGTCGGATATGGCAAAATCCGTATCTTTGGTTTTCTATAGGTTTGACCATTCGGATACGTTTTGAAAACGGGAGAGATACATTTTACGATATATTTGGTTGGAATTGCAAAAAAATTAAAACTTTTAGGGGTCATATGAAAAAATGAACTTTGGGGCTAATTTTAAATAGCTGAAAATTAAGTGGGCTTATTAGCAATAAATAAACAGAAAATTAATCTGGCTTCTTCATCTCAACTCCTCTCCTCATCTCAAAGCCGCCCTCATCTCTGATGCCAATAGGAAGCTCGCCAGTTGCCACCACCCAAGCTCCTTAAACACTCGGAATAAACTTCAATTTGATTTACTCAGTTCCAAATCACTCTCATTTTCTTCTTAATTCCAAATCACTCTCCTAATTTGGCAAAGGAAAAATTTCAGAATTAGAGTGTGAGAGTGAAAGCCTATGTAATATGGATACTTCTAATTTTTTTTCCTGAAGTATCTGACACGGATATAAACACGTGTCATTGACTTTTTATAGGTTTAACCAGTTGAATACGTCTTGGACACGGTCAAGATACGTTTTCATAATTTTTTTTCTCTTCTTAAATCACTTTTCTGATTGTACATTATGTATATATTTACATAAATATACATACATATATATATTTATAGATATAAATATATTTATATATTATCTCTACTGTTTTTAATTTTTCACATTAAATTTATATATATTTTAATAATTTTCGTATTCTAATCGTATTGTGTCTTATATTTTCAAAATTTGCCTTGTCGCCGTATCCGTATCGAATAATACAATACCCATACCCGTACCCTATCTATGCAACATGGGAAAGCCCGCCTATATAATATATAAATATATTCATATATGTTTTAATAATTTCCGTATCCAAGCTGTATAATGTCAATTACTAGGGTGTAAAATATATATAAATATATTATATAGGTGGGCTTTCACTCTCCTTTTCTCAAGGGTGAAAGTCCACCTATATAATATATTTATATATCTTTTAATAATTCCATATTCTAGCCGTAGTGTCTAATATTTTCAAAATTTGCCGTATTGTCGTATCGTATTCGATACGATATCCGTACCTGTATCCATGCAAGATAGTACTACCCAATTAAATTAATTTAATCCCTCTACTTTCATTGTCATCAACACAATGCTATACTTTCTTCTTTAAGATTACCACAAATAATGTTTGATGGATTAAGAGCATTATTAACAAGTATACTAAGTCATCAAAGAATATAATGGATGTGAGGCCAAGTGATGTCATTGTAAAGATTACTAAAGCATTATAATTGTGTTTATTGCTTAAGTCAATGAATTTAAATAATCAATGATTAGTAACTTAGCTTCAAATGCAGAAGTAAAAGAGGCAAGTTTTTAAAAGAAAATGGAAAGGCATCCGTTTATCAAATTTGAACGGAGATAGATTGGATGAACAACTAAAGTTCATGTTAATTACTTCATAAAAAATTATAAAAATGTAAAATTTAGTTTCATTTTATCATATTATTAGCGGTTAAACGTGCGATGCGAATTAAGTCTCAGGGCAGAAAGACAAGCCTCCTTTTGGGCTCTTAACAACTATGGCCGACTGCACATCTTACAAGTCCATCTCGGTTTACAAATCTTTACCGTTTAAGTTCTATAAAATTTCAATTTTACCTAGAGCTAGTTCTCTCAACCTCCAGATCAAGCACCAAAGCATAGAAAAAACTGACCAAAATATTTACACATGGTACTGAATGAAACGATGAAAAAGATGTCGCAAAAAGAATTTAATTCATTAATAAAGAGAGCAAACTAACATCTATTTATTTTGCGTAGGATGGTTGTGGGCTTAAAATCTTTTCTAAAATTAAATTGCGCGCCATAGTTGCGTTGTTCTTTGTTCCCTTGAAACGCTCAAATAAGCTCTCCTTTATTTTAGAAAGAGTATACAATGCTTAGAAGGGGTCTGACTTGAATACAAGTTGTTTCCATTATTAAATTAGTCTAAAAATGTGGCTTTATGCATGCAAGTGTGCATAAAAGTACGTGTGATGTACACCCATACAGTTAAAATGGGATCTGGCATGGATTACATCCGAGTCCTTGGAAGCAAATTAAAATATATACATAATATGGCAATGAATCTGATGGTATTCATGGAGTCATGTATCAATATAATCTGCTGCATGGACCAAATTGCTATCGATCTTGAATCCATGGACCAAAAAGGATTCTTTGATTTCTAACATTTGAACTTTGAATTCTTATTTTCTCTCATCTTTCATCCCTTTACCACTAGATTCTAGTGAAATAAAGACGTTTGAACCTAATTTTCATATAAAATTCCATCCGATTCAAGAGGACCTTTTTAAACACGAGCAGTGTGTAGGAGTTAAAAATTTAGTTTACCATAATTGACTATTCATTTACCTAGTCTCTTAATTACAATTATTTTCACCAATGTGATTTATTATCATTGCAAGATTGGCAATATAAGCCTAATGTTATGAATTGCTTGCCTCTTAAGTACATTTATTTTTTTCAGTGTGATCTATTATTGTTTCGTAAAATTATGAACTAAAGTTCATAAACATGCTCGTATTGGGCAATATATAATGCTTCAATCCCGCTTGAGTACAGTGACTTGCAATTGGTTTTCTGGCGTGTAAATGCTTGCTTAAATTAAATTTATTTTAAACACTCCCCTGAAAATCCTTCCTAATTCAAATTTGTTGTTCGCTTTTTAACCCACCAGCGGCAATAAATTGTTGTTCTTTCCACATAGATGAGCTCGATTTGCATTCGCTATGCAGTCGGTGCATAATTGACCTCAAAAAATAGCGTCAGCCTTTGATAAGCAACGAATTGGATCAGGCTCCTCAATGCTTGGAAAATTGGTTCCTCGCAGGTTGGGCGTACCTCGTCAAACCAAATTTGTGTCATCCCTACCATGGTGTCTTTCCCCTCGCTTGAGGTTTTGGCTTTGTAAGATATGTTGGTTCGAGGTTCCCCCTGTGTCTTAGTCACAAATGTTTTGGATTGATGCGTGGATCTCATAATAGTCTCAATGGTAATTTGTCTTACTTTTTCCTTAGTCGAAATTCAGCATGTCTGACTATAGGTGCAAACAATCTGAATTAAACTAAATATTGTAATTTTTTTGTTCAAGATCGATCTGAACTGTTTTTGGCTGGCTCGAAGCTTGGGCAATAAATTACATGGGTTTGAGTTTGGCTCGATTTGGAGCTCGAATTGGATCTGAATTTGCTTGATTCATTCTTATTCATTGAGCTATATTAAGCAAACATTCGATTTACTTCTCAAGTTTGTTTGCAGGTTTGCTCGTATATTTTTAAAAAATAAATATAATAAACTCGCAATATATGAAACAAAATTATCTGAGTTCGTATATGGTTTAAAATATATTTGGATATGTTTGAGCTTGGCTCAAGTTCGATATTTCAAATACAAATGAAATAATAAATTGGATCAGGTTTGAAGGCTTGCGAGTCTACTTGACGGGTTTGCAATGGTTGTTATGACCCAAAATAAATTTGAGAACTAATGCCAAACTTTACCCGTATCAGTTGCAGAAATTCCACAAATTAGATAGAGAAATATATATTGCACTAAATATTACTAAAAAGAGAAAATTCATCGAATTTTTCTAAATCAATAATTTAGAACAATTAAATGTCCAAGTTGCTTGATATTACCGCAAGTGTACGGGTCAAATTTTAATATAATGTAACAAGTACGAGTATCATTCCCACAAAGATTGATATATGACAAATTTACATCTAGTATTAGTTAATTAAAAACGAACAGCTGAATGA
The DNA here is from genome assembly GCF_025594145.1 of Primulina tabacum. NCBI lineage: Eukaryota > Viridiplantae > Streptophyta > Magnoliopsida > Lamiales > Gesneriaceae > Primulina > Primulina tabacum. The sequence goes on from NC_134557.1 coordinate 8,246,520, forward strand.
GTTATTAAATTAAATAGAAATTCAAATAAAGATATGATACGAATGCAATAAAAATAATATAAACTTAAATAATAAACAAACAATTGTTAGAATCTTGTGTCGCCCTCTTCTCCTTTCGTGCCCTAGGTTTTTCTTCTTTCATATCTACCAAAGAGTCCATCACTTCCTTCCTTCTTGGCCCAGAAAATCCGCACATATGTTTTCTTTTTCGCGTTGCTCCTAGCTTGCCTTGCTCTGTCCATCAATTTTTTTTCTTTAGTGATGCGCTGGGGCGGTCATTTTTTATCGCCCTAGCGCATCATATTCTGCCCAAGCTTTATAATTTTTGTCAATTAGTGTTGGGTCCGGCATTTTTGCAGGCCCTAGCACGACCTCTACTGCCCAGTTTTTCGTACTCCATCTTGAATTCATCTTTTTGCCAATTTTGCCTACAAAACAACCAATTCAAGTGAGGACTGACCCAAATAGACTAACTATGAAATAAATAAACAAAATACGGACGCGACACAAAAAAAACATGCAACAGCGGACTCAAAACAACGTGACATGACATGTGAAATTGACACCTATCAAGAATGAAAGACGAAAAACTGATGCAATCTTTGTAAAAATGAATTGATCCAGGAGACTGCTCCCTTGCCCCTAGCCTAGCCCGAGCTAGTCTTTTTCTGGAACAAAATTTATAACTGCATATCCCATTAAGATTCCCCCTTCACCTTTTGTTTCCCTCAACCTTAACCCTGTCGTGTGTTTACTGCTCCCTCAACTTTCATATGGACGTAGGCTGGGGCCATGAATAATTGAAAGAGTAATTTTACAACTTTAATTTCATTTGGTTCTTTCTTTGGTTAGCTTACCCATGAACCACTAGATTCTGCTGTTCCAATGCAACATTTTGCTTGGCCACCTAGTATCTGGCAGTTAACTTGATGTCACCACTTTTGAAGCGTATTACTTTTATTGATCTCAATGCGATGCCAGAGGAGGACCCAAATGTTGGTTCTTAACATAGATGAAAGAGTGAGAAAAAAAAGTATGCAGCTTCATTGTGTAATCGGTAATTTTTCATCGGTACTTTGACTATCTTTTCAACATGCGTGCTGAATTCTTTGTAGATGACACGTGGCCTGTACAATGTACCTGCAATCTCATGCATTCAGTTGTTATAGCTTGTATGTTATTTCCTAACAATAACATTCTTCTAGGTACTTTTTTTGCATGACTCAAGAAATGTGATTGTGAAATTGAAGATGTTTCTGTGAATTATTTTGCATCAGTCAACATGTGAAGTCATTCTGTTCTGTATTTCAAATACATACATTTATGATCTGGCCAATTAGTTAAACTTGATTGCACCGTTTGGTACGTGGGATGAGATAATAAATGATGTATAATATATGAATGATGAATCTATTTATACACTCAACATAATGATTTATAATTTTAACCCTGTGTAGAAATTTTGTTGAACGTTGGCTGAATTCTTTGTAGATGACACGTGGCCTGTACAATGTACCTGCAATCTCATGCATTCAGTTGTTATAGCTTGTATGTTATTTCCTAACAATAACATTCTTCTAGGTACTTTTTTTGCATGACTCAAGAAATGTGATTGTGAAATTGAAGATGTTTCTGTGAATTATTTTGCATCAGTCAACATGTGAAGTCATTCTGTTCTGTATTTCAAATACATACATTTATGATCTGGCCAATTAGTTAAACTTGATTGCACCGTTTGGTACGTGGGATGAGATAATAAATGATGTATAATATATGAATGATGAATCTATTTATACACTCAACATAATGATTTATAATTTTAACCCTGTGTAGAAATTTTGTTGAACGTTGGCTGAATTCTTTGTAGATGACACGTGGCCTGTACAATGTACCTGCAATCTCATGCATTCAGTTGTTATAGCTTGTATGTTATTTCCTAACAATAACATTCTTCTAGGTACTTTTTTTGCATGACTCAAGAAATGTGATTGTGAAATTGAAGATGTTTCTGTGAATTATTTTGCATCAGTTAACATGTGAAGTCATTCTGTTCTGTATTTCAAATACATACATTTATGATCTGCCCAATTAGTTAAACTTGATTGCACCGTTTGGTACGTGGGATGAGATGATAAATGATGTATAATATATGAATGATGAATCTATTTATACACTCAACATAATGATTTATAACTTTAACCCTGTGTAGAAATTTTGTTGAACGTTGGATGAAATAAATGTATTATCAGTGAATGTTTCATCTTTCGCTTCAAATGGTGCATATATGATTTACCAAAGAATACATGAGTGCATTGGGAAACTAAGCAAAAAGAATTAGAGAACACACGGTGTCAGCCTGTATGAACTTCCTTTTCTTCTTTGAAACTGTAATAGTACAAGTCACAAGGGGAAAAAAACAAATAGAGATCAGTTCGTGGTGACCTTGTTCAATGATTTATTTGGTGTTGACCTTGTGTTGTTACATGCAAATCAAAGCGTGATATGCTCCTTTTACTCACTGTGGGTGCACTTTATAGTTTACCATTCAATTATTGGCTCTACCTTGTTTTAGTCTCATTTTGTGTGGCTTTATAGGTGTTGCAGTGTAATTACATTTACACAACCTTCTGTCTTACCCGTTAGATACTGAACATTTGAATTGTGCAGTATTACGTTGCTCCATCTGGAAAACGCAAGCTGCGTTCAAAGAATGAAGTGCTCCGCTTTCTTGCTCCAGGAGGTGAAGCAAAGCGAAAGTCAAACTCTGTCACAGATGCTGGGGTCAGTAAAATATTCGTTCCTAGTACATTGAGTATCTGTTCATCAGCTTGTATCTATTCTAACACTCATTTTGCCATTACACTAGTGGTGATGTTTCCTTTTTTTTTTTGGGAAAATGATTTTTCCACATTACTATAGCAGCCTTCAGAGAGCCCTGGGAGCCAGAAGAAGCCCAAGTCCAGTTCGAAACGCAAGAAGGCTCGGGCAGTAGCATAGTGGTTTCAGCTCTTACCAGTCATAAACAAAAAATCAAGACGAGGCCTGTAGCTTGTAGAGATGAATGACGGAGATTTCGCGTGTTCTGCATAGAGCTCAGATAGATTTATTACTTACATTTTACTGCTATTTGGAATCTCTCTTTCAACTGGACAAGGACACCTTATTTTATAGCTCTGTTGCATTCAATTGTATGTTGGGATGATTTGTGGTGGAATATTTTAGACAATCTGGTTTGTTTGTTTGAGGTTAATTAAAAGGAAGGTGAATTAGGACAAATGTGGAGTCCTGAGTTTATTCAACAAGTTTATATCTTATTTTTTTAGGGGCATACACACACACACACACATTCAGAAAGCTGTAAATTGTTTTCAATGTCGGATTTCTGGGTCGATTTGTCTGAACTAAGGCAAAAGGAGACCTATAACGTAGCTGTAGGGCGGTAACTAGAATTTAGGTCCCTAGTGGGTTTTTGCTGACGTTAAATTTTCAAGATTTAGGAAATTATGTTTGTTGGATCAGATATTTAAGAATTTCAAAATATAAAAAATCAAATTGAAGTATAATATTTGAATAGAGTATTTAAGAGATATGGTAGAATTTTAAATCTAAAATATCGATTATGCTGAAAGATATAAAGTCTGATGATTTTTTTTTGACAGATTGAGTTGAAAAACGCTATGTCTTTAATGTATTAGGAGAATAAATTTTTATTTTTTTTATTTTTATTTTTAAATGTAATATAACATTGTCCGCTGCGCTCTTGTTGTTTTAAAATTTGTCTGTCTCATGCTTGTAAAATATGTTAACACGATCATAATTTTAATTTTAAGAACTTATTCCTGTGAATTTCGAATACAATATATATGCATTTTAAATATAGTCTCAAAAATAATTTTTTTATATATTATTAAAATATTCATCTTTAAATAAAAAAATTAAACAATTTGTTCGTCATAATAAATTGATTTTATTACAAATAAAATTTATTTTTTAATAGGAATTCTGATATGGATTAAGTGATTCTTGCATTCTGTCCTATTTACATGTGTATTTATTATTTATTATTGTGAAAGCTTTTGTCGTTATGCTTGAGATCAAATTAGTGGCTAAATACATGAATGTACTGAATAATTTTATTTTCAGGTAATAATCTAAATGAGAAAGAAGGATATGTAGAATATGTGGAAGAGATAATTGAGAATGATGATGACATAGAAAATGTTCCGTAGAGTTTGGAGACTTGGATTCTTTCATTTGAGTTATTTAGGATTCGTGGATTATTTTCTTTCAACTATTTGACTAGTACTTTGGAAGACTAATTTATTTAGTCATTAATCTGATCGAGAGATTGACTCATTGTTTCATTTTAATAAATAAATTATGATTCTTTATAATTTAAGACCATTGTGTTGATATTAAGGGTTATCGGTACTTTAAATAAGGCTTGACCTCTACAAATATTGCGTGTTTGGGTGTTTGAAATCAGGGCCTTACATTTTGGTATTAGAGCCGATCTCTCCTAGTACGGTATGGTTCGGAGACGAACCAAGTGGAAGCTGGTGGGCATGTGAGGCCCGGGGCTGAAGAGGGCGGGGGGTGATTGTGCAATGAGGTCGCAAGGACAATGAGCGGCTCCTGACAGACTTTTAGACGAAGGGAACATGAATGAACCGAGCTTACACTGAAAGGAGAGGGATTCCAAAATTGTTCAGGTATGAGACTATGCAATTGAGGAGAGCTTAAAAGATTCGATAGGTACTACTCATATCAAGAAGATACATCTTCTTTTCGGTAACTTATCACATAAGAACTCAAAGACTAAGTGTGCTTGTCTTGGGATAATAATGAGATGGGTGACCCCCTGGAAAGTTTCCTAGGGTGTGTGTGAGTGATGACATAAGAACGCTGAAAAGACTCGTCTTGATACAGTGAGAACAGTCGTCGAATTTGGGGCGTTACAACATGTGATACAATACTCGATATTTTTATAATTTCATACGGACCAAAATAGTCAAAAAATAATAATTAACCACATATCAAATTTTGACATTTTTAAAAACATTAATCGAAATAAATATATATTCTTCAAGATTATTGACAAATTTTAGATCTAAATCGATATCTTCGGGAGTATTGACAAATCATTCATATTATATCATTATTTTTCATGAATATTGACCAAACATTAGATATTGGATCAACATTCTTAGATAAATATTGTTGACAAATCTTATATCAATTTCTTCAAGAATTTTGACAAATCTCGAAAGATCAATATTCATGAAAAATACTGACGAACATTAGATTTTCAATCAATGTTATTTGGGAATAGTGATAAATATTAGATCTTAATATTTTATTCGTATATCTTTCAAGATTATCAACATAAAGTCTTTTTGTACTACTTCATAAACATCTACATAAAATTAAATTGTGCTTCTTCATGAACATCAATATAAACATAGAAATTGTGCTACTTTAGAAACATTAATATAAAACTAGAAGTTTTAACATAAAATTAAAATTGTGTCAGTTCTAAAGCATCGGTATAATATAAATATTGTGTTTATTCGATAACATTTATACGAAGAATGAATAAAATTATTTATCAATTTTATCTTGAAGAGTGCTCGTACTGAGATCGAGCTAAGATCGAGCTTAAGGAGCTCTGCTTGTAAGCTCGCGAGCTCGAGCCTAAGCTCGACTAGTTTTTAAGGTAATTTGTTGGGTCATGAGTTTTTGTCCCATATCGCTTCTCTTATGAAGTGTTTAGTTGATCGATGTCAAGTTGGAAGATTTGAGAAGCTAGAACTCAAATTTAGTCAAGTTAGAAATCTGGCGAGCTAAAGTATTTAATTCATATATCACAAACCGGTGATCCAAATGACCAACAGGAAAAACAGTTGGAAAAAAATCAATCTTCTACAAGTCATATATAAGGCCAGATAGACTAATTTGGAGGTTATCTATGCTAACTAGACATTGAAAATTTGAGATAGATGACACAGATATAGTTGTCGACCAGACATTAGTATTTTGGTATTCTAGTCATATATCTCCACTCGATTATTGAAATGGAACAATTCATCATGAGTTAGAAAGCTAATACAATGATCTACAAATCAACTTCCAAAGTTGAAGTCTGAATCGGAGCTTAAGAAGCTTTACAAATCAAGATGAAATTATTGGTTCTGCGTTGAATTAAGAACATGTTAAAGCTTGTATATGGTTTGTATTTCGAGCATATCTCTCTTATACAAACTTGAAATTGAGTTATTCTTGATTTTTTAGAAATTAAGAGCAATAAATACAACTTTTATATTCATCACTTGACCTAGAAATCCACGAATAAATAGTTATTATGAAGAGAGAGATCGGCTCGACTTGCACTAGCTAAACTTGCACCATCTTGTATACATTCTGATATTTTGAATATATCTCTATCATAAAAACTCAAAATTAAGTGATTATTGATTATTTGGAAAGCTAAGAGAAAATGCTTCAACTTTATGTTATTCATTTTTCCTAGAAATCCACAAATCAGGAGCTACGATCAAGAGAAAAGACCAGCTCGACTCGGGCATACCAAACAAATCTAGCCGCACAAGCTTGGGCCAACTCCAGCTGGACCTAGGGATGTAAATTAACCAAACCATTTGTGAGCTATTCGAAGCTCGATTCGATAAAAGCTTGTTTGAGCTCGTTTAATGAGGCTCGTTAAGATAAACGAACCAAGTTCAAGCACTACAATATTTGGCTCGTTAGCTCGTGAACATGTTCAGTTAGTAAATTCATAAGTAATATCTTAGATGAAAAGTAATAATTTTGTTATTTAATTTATTGATTTAACACATTAATTATGAAGTATATATAAAAATCTATTAAATTTATTTATTATAATAAATTGACAAATTTTAATAAGAATATTATATTTTTTTCTAAATGTCTAATTTATCTTTTAATGAATTTAATGAATATTTAAATGTACAATTCATATTTATTGAGCTCGTTTAGGTTCGATAAAAGCTTGAATAAGCTCGTGAGCCATGAATATATTTGTTAAATAAAGCTCGAGCTCGGCTCGATTATAAACAAGCCAAGCTCAAACATTCAAGAGTTCGGCTCGGATCGACTCGATTACATCCCTAGCTGGACCGGACCAACTCCAGTCGTAGCTCCACTTGGACCAACTCCAACCGCACAAGCTTGAAACTTGCATGATACTAAAAAGCGATTGACGACTCAAATATGGTCAATTTAATGTCAGAAACCATATATAACATTTCCAGACGATAGTATTTTTGTATCGAGACCTATATCATTCTTGGAGGCCATAAATACATCATTTTGAATATCAAACATCAAACTTTGATGATGATTCAAAGTATGAGCATATTATAAGAAGAAAACAAACTAGAATGAGAGAAAATCCAATAAAAGAGTGTGAGGATACATTCAGGAAACATACATTGCAATGAATTAATTTCTCACACACAATCACTCATACATAGGGTTTTTTTTTAAAATATTATAAAGTAAAATAATAATTATAAAAATATTGCAAAATGTGAAGGTTTATAAAAGTATAACAATCCGCTGCACACTGCAGCGGATTCATCCTTTTTAAAAAAAAATTAAAAAAACCAAAAAAAAATTAAAAAAACAAAAAAAAAGAAAAGTGATTGGTCACGGATTCTTTGATTCAAAGAATCCGTGACAGACTGTCACGGATTCTTTGAATCCGTGTCCATTCCATTCCACGTCTACACCGTGTGTGTTCCCACTATAAATAAAAATGTTCCTCTCCTCAAAATCGTAACCCTTTCCTTCTTTCTTTTCGACCGAAAATATTTTTTTTTCGGTGATAATTCTCGCATTCGGATCTTTTCTAATTCGATATTGTATTAATATTAATTGTTGATTTTATCATCCTTTGCATTTGAAGATATATCAAGATGTAATGTTTAATTTCGTTGATAATATTATAATTATATATTAAGAATTAATATTTTTTTGTGTAATTTTTTTTATAATACTTGTCATTTATTTCAGATATTAGCACCATCCGTTGATATTATTACAAGTTCCGTACAATTACGTTGGAGAAGGTAATTAAGTAATTTTTAAATATTTTGTTTGTATTATTTATATTATATTAATATAATTATAATTTTGTACACTAACATTATATGATTAAGTATAATTTAGTTAAATATTATATTTTTAATATTAATCGCGATATTAAAAAATAGTTGGAATATTAAAAAAATAATAAATATGATATTGTGATTTTTGAAATATTTGAAGGTTAATATTTTTAATATAATTAAATTAATTTAATATAAGAATGAGTTAATATTATTGTACTTAATACTAATGAAATTATAAAGTATTTTGTTATGTTTTTTTTAAAAAATTATATATGAAATAGTGTTTAGTTACTATAACTTTGAGCACGTTAATATAATTTATATAATATAATAAAAAATTTATGTTAATGCAAAGTAATATAAGAAATTGATAATTCTAATTAAATTTTTTTATCAGACTATATATTTTGAAATAACTTACATAAAAGTTTAATATAAATAAATTATATTAATTTTTAATTTGTGTTGTTATATACAAATTTTTTTTTGAAAATTATGTAATAAAATTACACCGAGTATTTGGTGAATTCATCAGTCCTTCAGATCAAGTTTTCGGCATTCTTCTTGCGCAGCTCTTTATTTTTCTTCACTCAGTGGTATTATTTGTTAGTTATAAAGAATCCGTGATTCTCCTCCCTTTATAAATTGCATTGATCGTGTGATTATTGAAATTCCTAATTTGATTTAATATTTTTCTGTCAAATCTTAGAATTTTAGAGAATTGCGCCGAGTATCAACAATTCAGAATTTGATTTCGGAGAATTGTGCTGAGTAACAGAATTTGGGAGAATTGCGCCGACTCTAAGTCGAATATATATTTTTTCATTCTATATTGAATTGTTTTATGTATATTATATCTGATAATTTTTGTAATTAATTGCAGATATTAAACTCCGGTAGCTCATTTAATTACAAATTCCGCTGAACGACATTTGAAAAGGTAATTTCAATAATTTCTTATATTATAATTTTATTATTTATGTTGTATTAATGTAATTATAATTTTTTTCGGTTGCATTATACTATTTTATATAATTTTTTTATATTTTATATTTTTAATATTAATTATGTTTTATATTTCGCACAGACATGGATACTGTCAAGGCCTTACTTTACGTAGGTGGCTATGTCATTATTGAAGATGGTAGGGTTGGATATAGTATCCCCGCGACCAGGCCCATTAAAATCCCCTGCTCTACTACATTTTCTCAATTGGTGAGTTATGTGCATCGGAAGCTGGAGATCGACCCATCAAAATGCTGCATCAAATTGTCAACGAAATATTGTTATAGCTCGTTGTCTCGTTACATTGAAGAGCATGTCTATATCACAGATGATGATAGTCTACAATTTATGTTTGAGTTGCCGACACTGGATTGCATGTACTTATATGTTGATTCATCGCCAGTGTTACAGAATGTAAGTGATTACGATTTTGATGCATTCATGCCAGTAATAACGCAAGGTTTGGGAACAGTAGGTTTGAATGAAGCGGGACCTTCTATGCATCACGTCGATGAACAGTCAGCTCAGACCTACTCTGGGATCGACACTGGTCATTGGGATCACCATATCACGACTCACACTGAAGAAGACTATGCATGGAGGATGAATAGAACACGAGAATTGGATTTTACCTCAGGGGGTTGGGATCATCATATCACGGTTCCATCAGGAGTTGATGTTGCATGGGGTTCTAGTAGAACATGCCAATTGGATTTAAATTCATGGGCTCCTGAAGAAAATACCACAAATGTCAGAGAATTTGATAATTCTGTTGAGGCTGCAAATATTCCCACCCTGATTACAGAACACATGGATGAGCAAGATGATTTATTTGGGGACAGTTCGCATCATGTTATTAATAGCGATGATGATTTTTATGCTACATCAAGTGACGAAGAAGATGATCAACAGTTTGAGAATGCAAATGAAGGGACATCGGCGGGTGTGTTAATGTCGGGAGCAACAATGACAGAGAACATTCATATTGCACCAGAGCAACATTTACGTGAAATTCCCCAATTTTTCAATGAAGTCTACGACGAACAAATTCCAGATTCATTTGGTATTCCTTCTTCTTCACGAACAAACTTTTACAATCCTGAAAGGCCAGAGCTCGGTGTAAAAATGGTTTTTAAGAGCAAAGGTGATTTAATAGCTTCAGTGAAGGATTTTTCTGTTCGGGTTTTGAGACGTGAATATATCGTTGTCCAAAGTTCTCCGACAATTTGGAAGGTCAAATGCAAGAACTGGTCCGAAGGTGGCAACTGTGGGTGGGGACTTCGAGCATCGTTCAAAAAAAGTTTAGGCTACTTCATGATCACAAAATATGGTGATGATCACACATGCATGTCAACCCAAGTCGGTATAGATCACCACAACCTTGATGTAAACATGATAGCCATCACACTTTTGGGAATTGTGCGTTGTGATCCTGCATATGAGATCAAATATGTACGAGAAAGTATTAAAGAAAAATATGGGTATGATATATCGTACGCTAAGGCATGGCAGAGTTTGAAACGCGCAGTGGAGGTAATCTATGGCACATGGGAAAGCTCTGCAACTGTACTTCCTAAATATATGGGAGCTTTGTCGAAGTACAATCCAGAAACTATTGTAGAATGGAAGCATCTTCGACCGTATGACCATCCACATAAAATTTTGAACTTCGTGTTTTGGGCCTTCAAACCATGTGTAGATGGTTTTCGACATTGTCGCAACATAATCAGCATAGACGGTACCCATATGTACACCAAATATAAGCACAAACTACTCATAGCAGTAACTTTGGATGCCAACAACCAGGTTTTGCCGCTAGCATTTGCGCTTGTTGATGAAGAGAATTATGAGTCTTGGCATTGGTTCCTCAGTAATGTTGCACGACATGTTACCAGAGGGTGTAATGGTGTGTGCCTTATATCTGATAGACATGCGGGTATAACAAGTGCAGTGCAAGATCTCCATGACTTCAAGCCTCCTCGTGGTGTTCATCATTTTTGTTTGAGGCATGTTTGCTCTAATTTCAACAACAAGTTCAAAAACATTCACTTGAAAGACTTATGTTGGGAAGCAGGGATACAACACCAAGTATCAAAATTTAATGCGACAATGGAGGTAATTAGAACAAATAATGCAGCAGCTTTCATCTATTTGTCAAACATTCAAAAAGAAAAATGGTCATTGTCTCATGATGGGGGATGGAGACGAGGGATAATGACGACGAACATGTCTGAGTGCATTAATGGTGTATTGAAAGGGGTTCGACGTCTTCCAATAACGGCAATAGTGGAGCTGACATTACAGCGATGCGTGCAATATTTCATTCAACGGCGTGCGCGAAGTGATAAGATGCTGGAAAAAAATCAACCATGGACCGACTTTGCGTACTCTAAATTTGATATGTGGTCAAAAAAGTCAATTGAACATCGAGTTGTAAGATTTGACCAAAGGGATAAAACAGCATCCGTCGCGACAGGAAGAAGACCTGGTCGGCAACATCACGTACAAGCTGTCAACATTTCTACGCGTGATTGCACATGTGGTAAATTCACAATATTTGGAATTCCTTGTTCACATGTTATATGTGCAGCAAAATGGTTTGGTTTGAATCCCGCACAGCTTGTACAACCATGGTTTACACTTAGCGAATACGTGAACACATACGATGGAAGATTCTACCCTATTCATGATGAACAATATTGGGATGAACCTACATTCCAATTACAACACAATAGTGTTCGTCGACAAAGGAGGCATGCTGGTAGAGATCGCAGGACACGCATAAGAAACGAGATGGATCAACCATCATCGAGGGAGAGACAACGTGGGAGGTAAAAGATCTACAATAACGTATTGTACCTTATTTTGAATACATAACATGTGAAGTTATTAATGTAATTACAAAATTGTGCATTAAAATTTTATATTTATTAATAATTGTTGTTCATTGCAGGTAGGTGCATGTGAGTAGAGCGAGTTATGGTGCCATATACTTATGTTTGGGACGCAGATTTTATATTTTAATAGAAGTAGTAAATAAATAGTATTCGGTGTTTTATTGTTATAAAGATGTTTTAATATCAAGTTTGTTGACTTATTTGACTTGATTTAGGAATTATACTTATGTTTTTTCATTATAATAATTTTATCCGTAAATTTATTAGTACAAGAATAATAAATCAAAAATACTACATTTAACACTATTAAAAATTCAATAATAATTTGTATACACTATTGAAATACAAATGTTGCAGCAACAACTTCAAATGCAAATAAAAAAATTGAAAAACATACAACAATACGACGTAAGTAATTTTGCATATCTAAATAAATAGTTAATGCTGATGGTAACGATGCCCCCCAGTGCCACACGTGGTCTTCTAATCACTCTCCGTCCACGACCTAACATTTGTTCAGCATCTCCATGCGTACTTGTTTGGGCTGTAGATGTACTTGTATCGGCAATGTTCCCACCAACGTCATACCCTTCTGTCTCAGAATATTGTTGAAATGGTACGGGCGACGTGTTAAATGTAGGGCGACTATCATTCATACCCGGTCGAAAGTCACTTTGTAAAAATTCAGTAAAACTACCAGCAAACGGAGTGTAGTAACCAGTTTCATACGATGGAAAGCTTGAAAACACTGGCGGAGTAGTGTATGCCATATTTGAAGATGACGGTCCGGGTTGAGTGTCGCAACCAGCGGCATTCGATGGAAAGCTTGAAACCACTGGCGGAGTAGTGTATGCTGGGCGATGTCTGTGACATAGATGCATATGTTATGTAACATTAATTTAATACAAGAAATTATATTTACGTACATATGTAGACCAGTTGAACATGTCTTACGATAAATTTCCGATAGTTTGCATCAATAGGATGGTAGCCAATGATGTTCGAAGGTACCACTGGAGGCGAGAGCACTATCTGTGAAATGCGATGATACCAACGAACATATTCCACTGTGATGGCGGGTGTACCAGGTATGACATAATCACCATCAATCACAAAATTATATCTGTTATTCCACATTTCTACAAAATCTGTGTGATATGTTGCCCAATCAAAGTTGTTCCGGCCTTGTCGAGTCAGTTTATGGAAATTGTCGAAGTTAGTAGCAGGTGGCGGAATACCCTGACGCATTCCAAACTGTCGGAGACACCGCTCTGGTCTATGCATCTCAACTATATGAAAATTGATCAATGCGCATGCCGACCGACATAGATGAATTCTGTTTCCATCAAGAATTCTGCCAACCTCCGGGGACTCCATATCATAAACTGTCCATAGAAACTGAAGCAAATAAAACGAAAAAAAGATTAGCAATTTGATAATATATAATTCAGACTGAAGTTTGTAAAAAAATTTCAAAATCTAAACAACTAATTTATATATCTACCTGCCCTTCTACCATCCTGTCAAGCATATCTCTCATTATACGGACCGAATGATGGGCCGTGTGTGTCCAAGAGAATCCGCGTCTCCACCTGCAATTTATAAAAGTACACAATATTTTCATTTAAACTAAATAACAAATAAATAATAATAAATGTTAATTATTTCTTATTAGTACCGTGCGCCGTATGGTGGGAATGGTAGACCCTGAAGCACATCCGCAGCCTGCTCTTCTGAAATAGATATCTGTTGCGCTCTATCAGCGCAAAGAAGAGTAATTCTAGACCACATCCAAATCTGCAATAACATACAACAGAAATAGTCAAATCATAAGAAAAAATAAGTACACCAAATATAATGACCGTAGAAGTGTACAAATACCTGCAATATCTGAACTGGGCCACACAAATCGACCTTTAATTTCATTGATGTGTCGCACAACTCTCTATAAAGATATGCCAACACAACAGAACCTCAGCTATACGTATTCACTAATTCTATTTCCTCAAGGAACTGCAAATACATAAGTTTCACAGCAGCACCTTCCGAGTCCGGAAACATACATCCACCAATGATCAGTAATGCAACACAACGGGAATATTGTGCCACGTCCTCTTCAGTGCTTTGATCATTAATCATATTATTTAGGCAATGGTCTAGCAAAGCGGTCAGATAAAGATGTGCGCCTTTAATCTGAGAAGATGTAGGCGTAAAACCCAACCAAGTAGCGCATCGCTGTTGTAAGGTATGTTTGTTGTACGCGGTATCTACACCAGTGATGGGAATGCCATCAATATTCAACCCCCAAATAAGAGCAACGTCCTGCAGAGTGATTGTTGCCTCGCCCACGGTAAGGTGAAATGTGTGTGTCTCACGACGCCATCTCTCAACAATGGCTGTAAGCAAATGATTATCATAATATTTAATAGGACCACACTGAATGACACCATAGAAGCCCATGCGTGCAAGACATAGGCGGACACGGAGGTGAATCCCAACATTAAGCAATCTCCAAAGACATTTGTCAGACCGTCGTGGCGAAATTATTGCATCCATGTTTTCAGCGTTGATATTATTTGATATGTGTCTACCCCGCAAATACAACACATTATCCGTATTTTCAGCCATCTTGCAAACAAAAAATCATTTGTTAATAGTTATTTATTAGTAATAGTTATTTGTTATAAAATGTTTACAATAGCAATATTTAATTATTAAAAAAAATATAACATGTAATTACAATAAATAAATTAGTAATACTTATTTATTATAATAAATAAATTAGTAATAGTTATAAAACGTATACAATCATTGTAATTAAATTAAGTATACTTATTATTATACAATTAATATTATAATAAGTATTCGAATAAAAAAATTACTTCATGCAATTAATATATAAGTAAAAAAAATTAGGTGAGGCAATTAATATATAAGTATTAATATTATATTATAATTATCATTATATAAGTATTAAAATAATTATTATTATACCATTAATATTATAATTATTCCAATAATATAAATTATATTACAACTAATTCTAATAATAAAATTAATACATAGTTATAATTTATAATTTTTGTAAATAAATTAAGTATAGTTATTGTTATTACTTAAAACTAAAATTGCAACTTAGTTAAATAAAGCTATAATTTGACCAACAACAATACCAGAGCAGTAAGGTTTTTCCCTCGACAAAACCATAGCAATATTTACATATTTTACCGAAAAATTTATTGGTACTAAATTGGTATTATTCAAGTGTTGTCAAAATTTTATTTTCAATGATTTTTTTCTTCTAGCTAATAATTAGAATAGAAAGATTGACAATCTTTTTTTCCCCAAATATTGTGCTTCTAAGTTCTACGTTGTGAAATTTAGCAATATATCCCTTCTCTGCTTAAATTTTTGTGTATAAATATATAACATAATCTAATTATCTTACCTCTAATTATATATGATCTACGTGGAATAATACTTATTTATAACATGTAATTCCAATAATATAATTTATAATTTTTGTAATGAAATTAAATATAGTTATTATTATTATTTTAAACTACTAACATGCGGTCATAAAGTTCTCGGTATCACAAAAATTCTAAATTATAGTATTATAATTCCAATAAGACAATTAATAATAAAACTATTGTGATTACTTAAAACTACTATAATTAACTAACAATAATAAATATAATAAACAAAAATAATAACATTACCTCTTAGAACTTGCTGAATGAATGTGAAGAGGAAGATTACCGAAAGAAAAAAAATAAGGGAACTAGCTGAGGAGAGGAGTATGACCGAAAGAAAAAAAAATTGAGGAGGAGAATGACCGAAATAAATAAAGTGAGGAGGAGTGTACGACCGAAAGAAGAAGAAATACCAAGAGAAATTGTTGAATGAATGTGAGGAGTTCGGAGGTGTGCACTCAATTTAAAGAAGAGAGTAGCCACGGATTATTAGAATCCGTGGCAGTCTGCCACGGATTCTGCAGACTGCCACGGATTCTAAGAATCCGTGGCTACGTGTTAATTTTTTTTAAAAAATTAATTGAATCCGGAAATCTTTCTTCCGGATTGTAATATTTTCATAAACATCTCTATTTTGTTATATTTTAATGCATACTTTTTAGATTAATATTATTTTTAAAAAAAACCCCTCATACATATATATGAGAGTTGAGCTTCAAAAAATAGTTGAGTGACAATCTTCACACAAAAACATAAAAAATAGTATTTGTAATCTTGGCATAAGAGACGCTAAACATTAAGCTGAGTGTGAAGTTACGGCCTACAATTGGGATTGTGCTATTATTATCGATTGAGATAAGTCATATGTCGAAGTAGTTTTATACAAAAAGTTAGAATGTAAGGGTTGTTAATATACGAGAATCTATAAAAAAAAAATTCACGAAGCTTTATTTTATTGTATTTAATTATCACTGCTATTTTGAGATGCATTCTTGAAGTATTTTGTGTATACTTTAAAAGATCAAAATGTTGCATACAAACTATTTGATAAAATGCTTCAGCTAAATTATTTTTATACACTGAACTTGCACATCTTTTAAATATTTTATAAGACAATTAATCAATTTTTAGATGTTTATGTTGAGTTTCTTCCATTCGATTTACAACCCAACATAAAAGTCGTACCAATATAATACAGAGTTGATATGATTTCATAATGATAAAATTAATATGATTGTAAGTTTTTAGTGACAAAAAAATAATATTGTAATAAAAATTATCATCATTTGAACATGGAAATATAAAAGACATTAACTAAGATGTCTCTCACTATTCACAATGAAAGGGGTCTACATATAGGTGCAAAGAGAGAAGTTATGTGATATTTGTAAAATAATCTTTGGATTAAAATGAGAATTGCTGATTTGATAGTTGCTAAATTTGAGAGTGATAATGAATTTAAAAAAAATTGAAGAATATAAAGAATAATAAATATGAATAATATGGTGTATGAAGATCTTGAAAATCAACATGGTTTAGTGGCATAAAATATGGCGTAATGGATGAATAATCATGAGATCGTGGCTTAAGGGACATGAGTTCATGGAGTAGTGGCTTAGTGGATGAAAAATCATGAGTTCATGGTATGTAGTAGGGTGCCTTACCAATCCTATAAATAGTGTCCAAATACTAGAGAAATCACACTACAAACCACTCCAAGTTGCTGTCAATTTTCGACTACCCAAATTCAGAAAATTTTGCTCATCGTTTCAATCGTCCCGAATCCGATCTCCACCGTTCAGAATACATCTACACGTGTTTGGAACAACATATCCAAATTTCATATCGATCCAACGATTCAATTAGGTGCAAATATTTTTTAAAAGTGACTAGTTTTTGGTGTTAAACTCCAAATTGTTCATTTCAAGATTTTCGGAACAATTTCTCAAATAAGTGGGTTTTTGCTATATTTTTATGTGCACTTGCATTTCATAAGTACTATTTGCTATATATATAAAATGACATGCTTGTTCTTCATAAGCGTGCTCATGTTTGTACAAAAAGAAGTATGTATGTTTTGAAATTCAATCGACATATGTTATTCCTTCGATTTGTTAAATGATATTTGAAAGCATGTTTGAAGAAAATATTTTTGAAGGCACTGTTATGATTCATATTTGAAATTATCAGGAAATACCGATGTTTGCTTTGATTTGATATGACCATAATGCGGTGGGATATAATAACCGATACTATGGCTTTTCCTTTTAGAGGATATAACTTAGGTAACTCATCAGTTAGCCATGTAAAATAAGATGATTATTAGTGTCATTTGTTTGAATTGATATGATTTCGAACATGCTATCTGCCTTCAAATGATATACGAATTTGTTATCAACTATGATTGATCGACCCCTATTTACTAAGTATTTCTCCAAATACTCACCCCTTACTTCCTCTCCTCAGATAAGAACAAAGAACAAATTGAGGAAGAAGAATAAGAATATTTCTGGGGCTGGTGAAGATGTCGATTCAAACAAGACCAATCATGTTATTTCGTTTTTGTCATTTTTTTTACGCTTCCGTATTTCGTTCAAGTTTTGTAAAGATATTAATGTGATTTATGAAATATACTGGTTTGGATATTTGATTATCACGAGGCTTGTTGTTTACAAATTGTGTGATTGTGAACTAATGTCCGTGTCGACTAACCCTAGCCTCGAGACGTGACATGATGTGTAAGAAGTTGCTAAGATAATTTGTAATTTTTAAATTGGAGGTGATAATGAATTCAATGAGATAGTTGATGCATTGTAATGTTTATTTTGACATCTTTTTCCTTTCAACAACGGAAATAAATGTAACTTCCTAGGTTATATATGTAATTTTATATTCATATCACATTGACCAACCAAATTAATTAGTATAGGTGCATCGAGTTTAATTTATACTAGTTACTCTGCACACGCTATGCGTATGTTTATAATCTTTTTTTATCATTATCAATGGACTAAAGTGAAATTTGACAAATTATGGGGAGACTAATTGATATTTGAATTGTTGAAATAAAAAAAAGTGTGTATTGAAATTGAAAAAAAAAACAAAAGTGTAATATTAGTATCATATAAGGGTAAAATTGGAAGAAAAAGATGGTGTTCTCTCTAAGTAGTTATTATCATGTCATCACACTTAATAATATAGTATAGATAGTATAGATTTATAAATATATGTATATGTACTATTTTTTCGACCCTGCCAATATAAATAGTGTCTCAAATCCAATTAAAGTAAACAAATCTCTTCTCCCTTATTAAATAAATTGACTTAACATCATAAAATATATATATTTAATTAAGCCTACACAATTTCGTGTTCTAGTAATAAAAAATATCTAGAATAAATTAGTTAAAATTACGTAATAAAACTTAAAAATATGATCTAATTTGATCTTTTAAGAAAAATATTATTGGATTCAATTTCTTATTCGAATTGAAAAAGGATTAAACTGTCAATCCCTGTTGTCAAAGGACCAAAGTGGAATTCTAGCCACATATCTCCCTTTCTTCTGCATGGGAGACAAGCAGTATTCAAAAATTAAGGACACGTGCACTGTCAGCAAGAACGAAACGTCGAAACCCTACAATGTTTTCTTCTGCGAGTTTCTCAATGCGATATTCTGTGCTTTTCTTCACACATCACTAAGCCTTCCAGGAAAACATTCAGAATCTTGTAGGAAAAGGGTTTGCTTTCCACATATTTTTCTTTCAACTGGTGAAAAAATGGGCGATGAAAATTCAAAAAATACACCTTTATCAAGAAACAGTATGGAAATTTCAATAGCAGAAGCTTCTGCAATGTTTCCTGGGTTCAGGTTTTCGCCGTCTGACGAGGAATTGATACAGTACTACCTAAAGAAGAAGCTTCAAGGGTTTGAAGATGGTATAGAAGTCATTCCTGAGCTTGATATTTGCAGACACGAGCCTTGGGATTTACCGGGTTTGCTTTCTCATTTACGCTGGATATGCGTTATGTTTTTGTGGAGTTTCAACTGTGCTTTTACATTTTGTTGGAGTAATTAGTTGTTGACTGTAATAAATCAGCTCAATCTGTGATTCAATCGGACAACGAATGGTTCTTTTTCTCTCCTCGTGGGAAGAAGTATCCAAACGGATCTCAAAGCAAAAGGGCGACTGCTAGTGGATACTGGAAGGCCACAGGTAAAGAACGCGGTGTAAAATCGGGTTCGAATCTGATTGGGACGAAGAGGACTCTGGTTTTCCACATGGGCCGGGCACCAAAAGGGCAGAGAACAGAGTGGATAATGCATGAGTATTGTACAGCTGAAAAATCTCAGGTGCGTAGTTTGCTGCCGAACCCTGTAAAGACTGGAACACATCTAATTTTGGAAAAAATTGTGAGCAATTATTTGAAAGATCCGAGTTTCACCCTCTCCCCACTTAATCTCAGTCTTTTTTTAATGCATTATTGGTTCTTTATTTTCATTAATCTGCAATGTCCTTGTGTAATGGTTTTTTAGGACGACATGGTTGTTTGCCGCCTTCGCAAAAACAGTGAATTTCATGTGGGTGACAATTCGAGAAGGAATTTTAATAATGAAAGGGATTCGCCATTACTTAATAATGGTACAATTGCGATGCTTGATAAGGAACAATCTCACATCCTCGAAGGAGCCGATGTGGCTGAGAGCTGTTCTAAGGAGTGTAGTAACAGTTACAACTCTAAATCTGTGGAACAGGTTGGCACTGGTCATGAATCTGATGAGAAAATCAGTAATGAATTTGACTCGTCAAGCCCGAAACAGGTTTGCGTCTTATTCATTCGTTTCTATATATCATTTCACCTCTCATTTACATTTGGACAAGAAGATGTAGATGTGATTGCGATGTTTACATGTTTGTTTACAGGGTTGCGAAGAGGAAGAGGAAGAGGACTGTTATGCCGATATAATGAAAGATGACATCATTAAACTAGATTATTCCTCACTAAACGATATTCAAGTGTCTAGCAAACATGAATCCAATATGGCATCTAAGCAGCCAGATCAGGATACCAATCTTCAGGGCGATGCGAGTTGGCGGCTCAGACAGGGAAAACAAACACCAAAAACTTACCAGAGAGAGCCATATGATACTCACAAGGCTGATAAAGGAAATCTTTCCATCGACAGTGTCCCAAGTTTGGGTTCTCAGCAGGCAGCAGAGAACTCAATTGATCACTTTGCCATTTCAAAATATAAAGTTTCATCCATGATTATCTTTCTGGTCATCCTAATCTTACTGGTAACCTTCTTAAAGGGAGATTCCTGGAAATCTTATAAGCTAGTTGATGTCTTGAAGTTCGGAAAATGGAAATATATCAACTGGAATCGTTACCTCCCTGTCACGTGGAGATAACAAGAATTATAATTCTCTACTGGTACGGTTAGCATCCTACCCATAAATAGTTTGAGATCGGTGAATCTAGTTTTGGGTTGTGAAGAATTTGACCGGTATGTATAATCAAATCTATTATGCTGTATAGACATAAGAGCATGCTGCTGAAAGTGGAGTTTATATGTACTTGTCTGATGTATTTTGGAGTTGATAATGAAATGAAACTGTGTACATCAGACTGCGGTTTACGACTTTTTTTACCCTGTTGTTTGAATTAGCAAAGATCACTCACATAGTGTTCTGAAATACCAAAAGCAGTAGGATTAGGTTATAGCATATAGTATGTGGCATCATTCTCACAAAAGCGTATACAAATGCTAGTGGCTTCCTTTGTTTGAGGGCACTATACCGGGTGCGTAATGCATCCAATATACTCAGCTAAGGATATTCTCCAAGTGCATCAGTGGCCTCAACTTCTGCAAGAAGGTAAGAACCGTTCGATGTTGTGATGCGTGATTCCGCTTCCAATTACAAACGACTTGCTTATATGATGTGTTAACTCTAGGCTGGAAAGAGAGATTGCATGGATCATGTTGGTCATTAGACATAAAAAAAACGCGTATTTAAGTGTGAAGGTTTTCTTAAAAATAGTGATGGTTAAAAAAACTTGAGCTAAATTTATCGCCGGTTATAAAAACGATGGAATTTGATTAAACCGTTGTTAAAATCAGCGATGATTTTATTAATTTCAATAGCTAATTGAGTGCTTTTTTAGTATTTCTTGCACTGATCATGCTTTTTAGGTGTGGCTGATTATTTTGTGTTTTATCTTTGATAACGATCTAAATTGTTGTTAATCTTAAAACTACGGATGATTCGTGTAAATGCAAGAAAGTCATTCAGTGAAATATAATATCATAAATCGGAACTCACCCACAACAAAATGATAAAATTCATTGTTCTTGATTAATAATTAATATATTAACTACATTTTTGTTGGGATTGGCTCCTTTTTCTTGTAACCGAAGGGCAACGGTTGTATAAAAAATCTACACAAACGGTTTTACAGTCTACACAAAAACGGAAATTTGATCAACTTTTTAATTGTACTTCCCATAATTTTTTGGCTGACTCAGAGAGAATCTTCTAGTTCTTGCTCTCTTTTTGGTTTCTCCACTTGCAAAAGAACGGTGGCAGAATCTATCTCAGATCACCAACGCTATCAATCATACAAAAATTTCAATCCCAAAAACGATTTCAAGTTCTTGAATCCGCCTGTTTACTGGATGCTTCTGTTGATCAAACTTGAGCTCTGATTTGTAAGGTCTTTCTTGTATTTATTTCTTTGTAATTCTAAAATTCCTTCTATCTGTCGACTGTCTAAATATGGGGACAATGAATAAATGAAGGGTTGTATGTTGCAGGTAAGTATACGTTTTGGCTAATCTTGACTTAAATTTTCTGTTTAGTGGAAATAACCCTTTTCTTGTTTATAGTTTCTGAACATGGAAAGAATACAGGATTGGATGTTAGTTCGCAGAGTTCATTTTCAATTTTGAAATAGTGAGTTACTTGTGTACGTGATGAGTGTCAAGATTTGGGAAATGGCATTGATGTTATGAGAGAGTGGAGAAGGTGGATCAAGAAATCTCAGTCGGGGCGATTATGGATATTGGAGATGAAACTTACATTTTAATAAAAACTACAAATAAAATTTAACCGAAAGAATCTTGTTCAGGACCATTGCCTCCCACTAGGTCCGCACCCGGTAATGGATGATGCTAGAAATGACGGTAGTTGTGTTCTTAAAATCTGCTTAGCCGGGGAAACATGTATATTTAATGTTACTATGGGTCAATCGGCATTCCAAATGGCAGACCATGAAATTAGCTTGATGGAAACTTTACTTGAAATTTGAATGCTTTGCGCCAACTTAATTTGCTTGCTATATTATTATTTTTTTTTTGTAGAAGATAAGAACGATGTCGAGGAAAATGCTGCTGTTCTTATTGCTGTTGATACTGATCGTAACATCACAATTTAGATGGTGGCAACAATTAGTCGGTCGGAGGGACTTCCTGGAGCAGCATCAAATTTCTGATATGGAAGACTCGGTAATAGAGTAGCCTCTTCTTGATCTCTTAGTAGTTAGTATATAATGTGCTGAAGGCCATGGGAAAACTGTTGGGATATCAGGGAAATAAACGAGGTAACATCGCAGCGGAACACCATAAGTGATATCAACAATTGAATAAGATGGACACCAATATTTATAGTGGTTCACCCCAAGATTGGGCTACGTCCACTTTAAACCTTTCAAGGAGATCTCTTCTTTATTAATAACAAAGAAGACAAGAGAATTGAGAATACAAAGTATTTCACTCAGAACACTCTGATTTTAACACTCATTTTCTCTTCACTAATCCTATTGCTTCCAAAGATAAAAACTCCTTAAGAAATCTCACACTAAATCATTTATCTCACTTCTACACTTATGATTGTAGATGAGAGGATTTTGTGTTTTGGTGTGTTTTTGAAATGAAGAATGAATGTGTATTTATAGGTAAAGTTTAGGGAAAAAACAAAAAATAAAACCTCATGGCTTACCTCATTATTTTTGACTAATAAACACATGTGTTAATTATGTTGTTGAATTCCAAAATGGTGTGCTTTGAATTCAAATATGGCTTGATTACTTAACAATTCTCCCCCTCAAGCCCATTTTGTGAATTCGATCAAACCTGCAACAGCTTTACAGTATTCCAACTTCCATCTCGGCAACGTCTTGGTCATCATATCAGATCCATTTTCATCCGTGTGAATCTTCTCAAGCTTCAACAACTTCTTCTCCAATACATCTCGTATCCAATGATAACGAACATCAATATGCTTTGATCTTGAATGCATTGAAGGATTCTTTCCAAGATGAATTGCACTCTGACTGTCACAGAAAAACTTGTATTGATCTTGCACAAAACTTAATTCCTCCAAAAACCCTTTCATCCATAACATTTCCTTGCATGCCTCAGTTGCTGCAATGAACTCTGCTTCAGTGGTTGATAATGCTACACACTTTTGCAACTTTGACTGCCATGATACAGCTCCCCCTGCAAATGTAATCAGGTATCCTGATGTGGATTTTCGGGAGTCAACATCTCCTGCCATATCTGCATCTGTGTAGCCTACAAGCTCAAGTCTGGATCCTCCAAAACTCAATCTATATTTAGAGGTCCCACGTAGATATCTGAATATCCATTTACTGCAGCCCAATGTTCCTTTCTCGGTTTTGAAAGGAATCTACTCACTACACCTACTGAATGAGCTAAATCCGGCCGAGTACATACCATGGCATACATCAGACTTCCAACAGCTGAAGCATATGGAACACTTTTCATTTCTTCTTCCTCATCCTCTGTAATAGGACTCTGCTTTGAGTGCAACTTGAAGTGGTTGGCAAGAGGACATCCAACCGCTTTGGCCTGGTCCATGTTGAACCTCTGAAGTACCTTCTCAATATACTTCTCCTGCGACAACCAGGTCTTCTTGGCATACCTGTCTCGATGGATTTCCATGCCAATAATTCTTTTTGCTGGCCCCAAGTCTTTCATAGAAAAAGTCTTGCTTAGTTGCTTCTTTAGGCCTTTGATTTCAGAAACATCTTTGCCAACAATCAACATATCATCTACATAGAGTAGAAGCACCATCAAATCATCAACAGAGGTATCTTTGACAAACACACAATGGTCTGCAGTGGTTTTCTTGAATCCCTGTTGAGTTATCACCGATTCAAACTTCTTGTACCACTGTCTTGGTGCTTGCTTGAGACCGTACAAACTCTTCTTTAATCTGCACATGAGGTCCACTTTCCCCTTCTCTTCAAACCCCTCTGGTTGCTCCATGTAGATTTCTTCCTCCAAATCCCCATGAAGGAATGCGGTCTTGACATCCATTTGTTCCACCTCCAGATCAAGCTCAGCTGCTAACCCTAGCACAATCCGGATGGATGTCATCTTCACCACAGGTGAAAATATTTCGTCAAAGTCGACCCCGTGTTTCTGTCCGAAACCTTTGACGACAATCCTAGCTTTGAATCTTGGTTGACTACTGTGTTCTTCGTGCTTCAATCTGAACACCCGGTTATGCTTCAAACCTTTCTTGCCTTTCGGCAATTTCACCAGCTCAAATGTCTCATTATCATGCAATGATTGCATTTCTTCTTGCATAGCCTCCATCCACTTATCTTTGTGTTCACTGGTAATAGCTTCCTCGAAGCTCTCTGGTTCTCCCCCGTCAGTTAGCAGGATATATTCATTTGAGGAATATCTGGTTGAGGGTCGCACTTCTCTTCCAGAACGTGTGGTCATTGTACCACGAGAACTTTCTGCTGGTGGTTCACTGTGAACACGGATCTCATCATCATCCTCATGATCATTCTGCAATTCTTCATCTTCAACCGGTTGTGGATTTACCGTTGAAGGCCACCATTCCAGATCTTGTTCAGATCCAGAATTCTCCTTTTCCGCAGTCTCCAAGAATTCATTCTCCTGAAATATGGCATCACGACTTCTTATAGGCTTTTTGAGATCTGTATTATAAAACTTGTAACCAAGTTGATCCTCGCCATAGCCTATAAATATGCACTTTCTTGTTTTGACATCCAACTTCTGTCTTTCATCCTTTGGTATATGAACATAAGCAACACAGCCAAATACCCGCAAATGATTATAGGAAACTTCTTTGCCTTGCCACACCTGCTCCGGGACATCATAATTGAGAGGAACACAAGGTGAGCGATTCAATATATATGCAGCAGCAACCACGACCTCACCCCAAAATTCCTTAGTCAGCTTTGCATGTGAGAGCATGCTTCTGACTCTTTCTGCCAAAGTTCTATTCATCCTCTCAGCTAATCCGTTGAGTTGTGGTGTCTTTGGTGGTGTTGTTTGATGTCTGATTTCGTTCCTTTTGCATATCTCATCAAAGGTTCCAATGTATTCTCCTCCATTATCCGTTCGAATACATTTGAGTTTAATGGATGTTTGTCGTTCAACCAAGTTTAGAAAATTGTTGAATGTTTCCGCAACTTGGTCCTTGGTTTTGAGTGTCCACACCCAAATTTTCCGAGAATGATCATCGATAAAAGTTACCCAGTACCTCGCTCCTCCGAGTGATAATGGCATCGGACCACATAGATCTGAGTGCACCAGATCTAGTATTTTATCGGCTCTGCTAGGAGGTGAACTTTTGAATGATATCCTGTTTTGCTTTCCGGCTAAGCAGTTTGTGCATTGTTTCATATGAACCTGCTTTATACCGGGCAGAACTTGCTTGCTCACAAGGCGTGTAAGATTCTTTTCACTTATGTGACCAAGACGTCGGTGCCACAACTCTGTTGAGTTTTCTTCCCCTGCGTAGTTCACTCCTTCAGAATGATTTTCCTGAACTACATATAGCTTTGACATCTTTAATCTTTTTGCCACCACAAGTGATCCTCTTGAAATCTTACATACCCCATTTCGGAAGGTTGTACAGAAACCTTCTTCATCGAGTCTTTCGACTGATATCAGACTCAGGCGCATATCTGGCACATGCCTGACGTCTTTCAGGATCAGTGTAGAGCCATCCACGGTAGTCAAGCTCACATCTCCTTTTCCCACGACTCTGGATAAGTCGTCATTCCCCATTCTCATCACACCAAAGTCCCCTTGTGTGTAGGATGTAAAGCATTCTTTTCGAGATGTGACGTGGACTGTTGCTCCACTATCGATCACCCAACTAGTTACTTGAGTTGCCAAATTTACGGACTCCTGCTCTAGCTCGTGAACAACATTGAATTCATCAATGGCGTTTGTTTGCTCATCGTCGGTTTCATGTTTGTTTTTCGGTTGCCGACAATATTTTTTAATATGTACGTTTTCTCCACAGCGATAACATTTGATGTTGGCATATCTCCCTGAGGACTTGCTTCTTCTTGGCTTCTGATTTGTGTTTTTCTTGATCTTGCTTCTCCCCCTTGACTCAGCAGCCAAAACATCTGACTGTGAGGTAGAGGATCCTTGAGATCTCCGCCTCATCTCTTCATTCAATATGCCACTCTTGATGAAGTCCATACTCACGGCTCCTCCCGGTGCTGTGTTCGTGAGTGATACCTTCAGAGTCTCCCAAGACTCTGGCAATGAAGCTAGCACAATCAGAGCTATCACCTCGTCATCAAGTTTTATGCTCATACTTGATAACTGCTCCACGAATCCTTGAATCTCGTTCAGATGATTTGCGACCAGAGTTCCTTCTTTGTATCGAACCTGGACAAGCTTGTTCAAATAGAACAATTTGTTGTTGCCACTTTTGGAGGCATATAGTGTCTCCAACTTTGTCCGAAGCGTACGAGCATGTGTCTCGTTAGAGATGTGATTATAGACGTTGTCATCGACAAATTGTCGGATGTACCCGCAGACTTGCTCGTGCTCGAAGTTCCATTCAGCATCTGATTTATCATCTGGTTTAGACTTGCTGAACACCGGTAGGTGCATCTTGGTGACGAATAGAAGAGCTTTCATCTTACTTTTCCAAAGTTGATAATTAGAGCCATTAAGGCTAATCATCTTGCTTGTGCGTACCTCCGTCTTTTGTGAATGCTACCAACGAATAATCGTCAAAGCCTGAACACAAAAGAACCACTTCCCTAATACTGTCTAGAAAGCCTTTTCTGATGCGGAAGTTCAGACTAAGCTGCAACCACAGAGCATACGAGGACTTCCTATAGTATTTGAGAATCTAGCTCTGATACCAGTTGTTGGGATATCAGGGAAATAAACGAGGTAACATCGCAGCGGAACATCATAAGTGATATCAACAATTGAATAAGATGGACACCAATATTTATAGTGGTTCACCCCAAGATTGGGCTACGTCCACTTTAAACCTCTCAAGGAGATCACTTCTTTATTAATAACAAAGAAGACAAGAGAATTGAGAATACAAAGTATTTCACTCAGAACACTCTGATTTTAACACTCACTTTCTCTCCACTAATCCTATTGCTTCCAAGGATAAAAACTCCTTAAGAAATCTCACACTAAATCATTTATCTCACTTCTACACTTATGATTGTAGATGAGAGGATTTTGTGTTTTTGTGTGTTTTTGAAATGAAGAATGAATGGGTATTTATAGGTGAAGTTTAGGGAAAAAACAAAAAATAAAACCTCATGGCTTACCTCATTATTTTTGACTAATCAACACATGTATTAATTATGTTGTTGAATTCCAAAATGGTGTGTTTGAATTCAAATATGGCTTGATTACTTAACAAAAACTTGGTGAACTATTTCGTCAGGGATGTCACGCAATCTTTGTTGCTTGTTTCGATTCTTTGTTTGTCTTCTAAGATGGTTCGGTTATATGTTGATTGTTCGGATCACTTTGCATTGGAACTTTACCGTCAAGTCTTCCCAGCGTTTTCGTTTTTGGCTTTGAATACACAATAACTTTGACATCTTTTTGCGACCTGAATTCATCAACTTGTGCGGATTGTCCTAATGCAGGAGAAGAGCATTAATAAACTGAATGAGCTTGTTCAGGATCTTAAAGAACAGCTGCAACAATGCTGGAGTAGTAAAAACGAGGAACCAAACTACTCTGTCGTCAGGAAGAACAGCAGCAAATTCGCGCCAACCTAAAGGCAAACTAGAAATTTGCGGGATGGGTTTCTGGTATTTTTGAGTACTATCAATTCACTATGTTTTAATTTTACATGATTTGAAAAAAAAATTACTACAAAAACTGGAAAAAATTTACTATTTCAAAAGGAGCTTTGACAATTAGGAAGAAAAGGGTAGTAGCATCTTCAACAGGTTGTGATTGTTTTCCATGATACAGAGCATAAAATGTGGCTTTCTAGCCAGTGGATATGTTAAATTTGATTTCATAGAATTCTTTCTACAAATTTAAATGAATATCTGAACCTGAAAAATAATGTACGTCAATGTCATTTTCTTCTTTTATTTTCATAAAAAAATAAACAGAAAATATTTGTACATTTGGGTGTATTTTACAGCCTTGAAAAGAAAGAATTGTTTTTCTGTTCTTGCATTTTAGGGACCAGTGATGGTGGTTGATAGAATGATGAGATTTTGCAATATTTGATATGCAACTCAATGTTTATTCAGTATCATACACACATTGTTCATAAATAACACATAAATTTCGGAAATTTTTTAGTTCGATAGGACACGGCACAACCGGATTCATGCCTTAAATATTGAATGCAACCATAAGAACAAAATTGGATATTGTGTCATAAATGTATTTCTTTATGGTCACATTTGGATCTTGATGTTGCCTTTAGTGGAATATGGTCCGAAAGAGGCAATGATTTCGTTGGAAGAGAATTAAGGGAATTGATTAATGCCGAAGAGGGGCAATGCAATCGGTCAACAATCAAAGTTTATTTTTTTTAAAATAAAGTTATATTATATAAAAAATATAAATTTTATAATTGTAAAAAAAATGCATTCCATAATCATACTTGGCCCGCTTTATCCATGCAATTAAATATTGCATTTCAAAGTGGATGAAAATTTATTGCTTTTAATTATGCATGCAGTTGCTATCAACCGAGTCTCAAACTTGAAATGGCTTTTTCATCACATTTGGATCTTGACATTGCCTTTTAATTATAAAGTAGTGCTAGTTGTACCACATCGATTGGATGAAATATCTGAGAGTTGCATATATGGACTTGGACAATCAAGTCTCAAACTTAACATGGTATCAGAAACCAGGTTCCACCGTTATGTGTTGGACTGCTTATAGTTGGTCAACCCGTTCTGTCCATAGTTGGGTCATTTGTAAACTTCACGCTCCAGATGTTCATTCCTGAGCGCGAAGGGAGCGTGTTAGTTGTCTCACATCGGTTGGACAAAATCTCTTGAAATTACATATATGGAATTTGACAATCCCCCCTTGAGCTAGCTTTTGGGGTCGAATTAGATCCAAGTCTCATCCTTAACAAAGTCATATTTATCATAATTAAATTTTTTTATTGATTTTTTTTTTGGAGGCGGGTATGTAGGAAGTTTTTTTATATTTGATTCTTAAATATCTCATGAACAAACATATGGAATAATCAACGACAGATTTTTCAACCCACAATTTAATAGATTGAATTAATTAGGTGGTGGAACTTTTATATATTACCAGTAAAATCATAAATAAACATTATAAAGACAATACAGATCTTATTTTATGGATAAAATGAAATTTAAATATTTTTTTTAAAGAACATTGCATTGATAAGGTTAGTTGAACTGAGTTCTCATGCATATCACCGCTATTTATATCTATTATTAATGACCGATCAGTTGGACACTTTTAACTACCGGTCTTATGGATAATGGACGAATATTATAGCAAAGAAATATGTTCTTTCCATATTATTACATAATGTCCGGTCCAAGGGTGAATTTGTACTGAAAAAGAAACCAATATCGACTAGGAAGAAATAAGCTGTCCATCATCAATTCAAGATTTCTTTAGTAGCTAGCAACTTGTCTAGGGTTGGTTGGTCTTTTAAGCTACGAGTTTGAAAGAAAATCATTATTGACCTCACTTATTTTTTTAAAATGACTACACCCCATAATGATCATGTGCTTGTAAATTTAAATTTTAACTCAAATGATAATTGCTGCTATGTATGAAGTTTAAGCATCATCCTCACACGAAGAATGTACCATGGATCGACGTTCATGGTGTACTCAACGTAGAGGTTCCAAGGGTGGAAGAAGCGAGGTGGTGAACGTCAAATATGCTCGACCTAAAACAATAATTTTTTTTTTTTTAATTATTGAGCACACCCTTTTGTGTTCGAGTTTAACGGTTCCTTGTATAGATTACAACTGATGAAGATTATCCTTCGATCAAATATTTCTAGGTTTTTATTTATTTCGGTGGTTTATGACTAGTTGTAGTTGAGAACAAGGTGTTATACTCCATACAATAAATGCGAGTGGAATCTAAGCCTAAATATAGCAAAAGTTTTATTACCTCATTACTACACAGAAGTTGCCTTTGCTTTAATGTCCAATCTGATGGCAGATACGGATTTCAATTCTTTCCTTGCATGACTTAACCAACGGTTTGTTTCAACCTACCCATGCAGGCAGTGCCTGCACGGGCAATGAACGGCCCGGATCACTCCACATGAGTGATCCGGGCCCACCTCCCTGTAAAAAAAAAAAAAAAATTGGCTCGAAAAAATCCGAGCCGTTGGATCGACCCCTGCAGGCAGTGCCCGCAGGGGTAGGGTCGACCGAACCCTTAACCAACTATGTCAGCAATGAATATGGGGAAGCTAATTAGTACTATATTATTGAAGTTTGTAGTAATCAACATGTTTTATTCTGCCAGCAAACTTCTTGAGATCATTCCATATGTTTATTTAATTTTTCTGCACCTTTTCTTCTACCACACCTTCTCTTCTTTATTGCAATTCAATTAACTATACAATTATGATTGATCCAGTTGTATCCGCAATCTATTCTGGAATTAAATGAAGGGACTCTCGTTTCATGTCTCCTCTATATATATTGGTCCATGGAACCCAAATCAAGAAAGCAGATAGAAAAAAAACAACACCCTTTTCAAGATTCATCAAATCTGATCAAGTCTTCTCTGCTGATCCTTTGCATATCTCAGCTTCAAAGTTTTGAACTCTTTCTTGAAATCTAGTTGCTTCATAAAAAGGTAAGACCTATATTGACTTGTTGGTTATTCCATGGTTTATCTCAAACGAAAAGATTTAAAATTTTATTTGTGTGTTTTCTAAAAATACTAGTTTCACATCTGTCCGTAGTTGTAATATCGTTTTCCTTTCAAATCTTGGGCTTTTGCAGATCAACAACATGAATTACAGAGCTGAGAGTCCTAAACTGGAGCTGAAGCTGAACTTGTCACCACCAAGGGATCATATTAGACAAGATGTGTCACCTAATAGGTCGATATCTTCGACAGACGTGTCATCACGAAGCTCGTGTGTGTCATGGGAGAACAGCACCGGCGATAACCACCGTTACTCGACCAGCCCCACCGAGGCGAGCTCGATGATGCTAGTGGGATGCCCTCGTTGCCTGATGTATGTGATGCTGATGGGGGAAGATCCCAAGTGTCCCAAGTGCAAGAGCACTGTTTTGCTGGATTTTCTGCATGAGGATAGAAGCAGGAAATTGAAGAAATGAAATACCTGATATTCCCTCCTAATGTGTTGATGAAAATTTAAATTACTCTTTGCTTTCCTATAAAAACAGCTTTATTTTTCATCTCTCTGTTTTTGTTTTATCTTTTGTTTCTAATTTTTGTTTTATGATGCTGCCTTTAGGGGGTTGAAGGCAGAGGAGTGAATGTAGGGTGGTTTTTTAAAGCTTTTGGTTGGTTTATCTTCGTGTAGTCTGATGTTTTGACAAAATATTAGATATTTCTGTATGCTCAATTTCTTTTACCTTATGCATTGCCAAGTTTTGTATGTTAGAACTGATCTGTGGGCCATGATTCGGACCAGAGATGACAAGTAAGCATGAAACTTTATGACCAAGGAATCGGTATATTAACTTCATGAATTTATATTTAAAAGAGCATCACAATTCACACCTGGATCTGATTTATTGTCTCAAGCCAACGTAAACAACAATTGCAGAACTGTGAAACTCAGCATTAATACCAACATTCAGTGCTGCCAGATACTTCCATAAAACAACCCGAGCAACGTTTTCGGCTCGCTCAAGAGTCGCCGTGACTTCACTGTTGATAGGCAGGCACTTGATGAATAAAAGGAAGTTTGATACGAGAACAACATGATACAATCCAGAAAAAAAGCCATCAAAGTACAATATATTTTGCAAAATCTCAAAAGAAATCACAAATATATTGATTCAGAAATACATGTTTTGCATCGTCAGGCAGCTATTCGACCAAATAGGCTCTTGCATATCTGCAATTATGTACAAATTACATTAATCGACAAGTATCAAATCAGTCATTTGAATACTACATATTCAAGCATTACCTCATGCAACTAATGGTTGTATAGTAACTTGCAGACTTAATCCATTTAATTTATTTCCCCTTATTTTTGGCTGTCATTCTTTTTTCTTGATAATGCTTATGAGTCCTCCAAAATCAAATTATCAAAAGCAAAGAGGAAAGCCACCAATACCTGTTGGCTATCCAAGACGCGTATATTTTATATTTAAGAAGATATTTTTTCCAAGTAAGAAGTGCTCAACACTGTGGATAGTAGACAAGCATATACCCATGGTCATGGAAAAGGTAAAGAGTGATATATGTCTTACAAGAGTTGACAATTAGATCCCCAATGTAAGGTCAATTTCATCGATTGCATTTGTGCCACTCAGCAAGTAAATTTAAGGAGCATGTCTAAAAAAATGAGTGAAAAGAATTAAGTGGAAGAGCACCTCAGGCAGTTTTTTACGAAATACAACTTCAAGCCTAGCATCAAGAGTGTTCTCAAACACGATTTTCCCATCTCTAGAAGCCAAAACTGCACCTCCGGAGCTACATGGAACATCATCATTTTACAAGTTAGTAGCAGTTCCAGTGAGTAATAGATGTAAGCAGAGTTGCATTCTTACCAGGGCTCATTGTGATGAGACGGAGCAGGTGGAAGGTGGACACTGTCGACTATGATCTCAGGTGGATGAACTTTTGCCTTCTGGGCATACTCCTCCTTCGCTGAATCCAAGACTGATTCCACCATTTGTAAGTCATCTTTACGACAGCGCATTAACACTGACGGCTCTTTCACCCTCAATACACTCTGAAATGCAAAAACACAGAAAGGGATTACTACAGGACAAAGACCACAGTGAAATTTCACATTGTCTTGCAACTTTAAGATTATTACATATCAATATCGTCTCGGATGGGCTCAGAAATTTTTTCCAAGAAGTGATGGGCAAAGGACTCATAATTCCATGGATATAAAAACACTTTCTCGGAGGAAGTGAAAATTATTCCGCTCCTTAGTATTGCCACAAGTACGTAGGATTATTTTACCTCAACAATTAGATCCTTCAGGAGATGCTTATAGCCATGATAATGATGATGTGGATGGTGGTGATGATGGCTCACGAGCAACAATTCCTTTGATGCAGACTCCTTCATGCCATTAACCAAATCATCTTGAGCTTGAAGAACCTTGATCCGGGAAGAATTCAGCTGCATCGAGTATTCACTGCAACATGTAACATCGCAGCCAACTCCATTAGGTGTGAACAAGTAGCCTGAAATATATCAATCAAAGGCACTCTTCGTTTCAAAGTCGCTAACTTCAATAGTTAGACCGTAATAATAATTAATAAATGTTGAATGATATCAATAACTTTCAAGATTAAGTGTTCCAATCAGTCCCGGATGTTCGAAGCAAATTATAGAATAAACAAATTCACCTCAGCTCAGCTGTTGACATGATCACTTCAGCAGGGTTAACATTAATGTGCACTCCTCAGTGAGTATGATCAATACTCTATTTAAAAAAAAAAATATCGCAAATTCACACTCATCCAACAAACTCTACGGAATTGGAGGATAAAATTAAAGGGAATAGTTTTCCAACGCTCACAAATAATAAACATTTTCGAGGCAGAAACTTGAAAATTACATTAAAAAAAAAAAGCGCACATATGAACTATGCATTTTCCTGCGGACTTGAATTTGTCTCTCTTTACGCTCATACTCCTGTCTGATCTTCTTCTCCGCTTCAACTAGCTGCAACTTCTCGATGTTGAATTCCTGCACAAACAACAGGATTTCACTAAACTACGTACACCAAATTACATATGATGATATCCCGGGATGTCCCGGGTCATGGATAGGTCCTAGGACTTCCCGGGCCATAAAAGCATACCCATGGATGGTGCTCGAGCCAGGATGGAATGCTCTCGGGCCGGTAGCATGACAATATGGATTGACGCCCCGAGTCATAGAACTGCCCGGGACGAGGAGAGTACAACTTAGAGAAATCATGATGTAGGCAGTCAGTCAACAGGCCGGGCCATTGGATCACCCGGGACATGACTTCCCCGAGACGTGGAATGCTCGAGTTCTTATATAATTATCCGAGAAGCATTCTACTCGGCCACCTCGATATGAGTGAAGCATTTAATAGCGCCGACTTCATAGAGCATGCACAGCCGACCTATCTCTGATAGTAACATTAATGGTTGATAAAATCAAGTGGGCTGGATGTGACTAGTGTAAGATTTGACATATCAGAATAATAGGGTATAATCAGCCACCCTACTATCATTAATGCTCAAACACGAAAAACGAGGTCACCATTGCATCCTCTAATATAAATATCAGGTTCTTTACTTGCATTTATTCCTCATTCAGATATTAACTCGCACATTGAATACTCTCATTTATTGCTCATTTACGACCACTCTCCACACCAATCTCACAGCCATCACATGGCTACATTGGTTTTATTGCTTGAGTACCCTGCTGACTTAGGCATCGGAGTGGTCACGCCGGACACCCCTCCGACAACTATTCACGTGGTTACTTTCTTGTCCGCAGATCTCTCAAATTTCAGGAAGGAAAGAAGTTCAGTCTAGACGCTTAACTCATATTTCCTTTAACTTGATAGCAAATCCGGCAGAGTACCCGACCCGACTCATCCATTTTGCCCGGGTTGCATCATTGGCGCCGTCTGTGGGAAAAGTGAGTTCTAAGGCGTTGATATGGCACCTACTAGAAGAGCCAATCAGGACACTTCTCGAGTCCAGGATGAGAACAATACCCGTCTTTCTGGTGCAGGTGGCCCTCCCCCTAATGGTCCTCAACCCACCATTCATTTAACTCCCGAGGAGTTAAACAAGATTATAACCGATGCTGTTAAGATGGCCATGGCAAAGAAGACTCCTACTCATCATTCCAGTCATCCCGAGCAGCAACGTGAGCAGCCGCAGGAGGAAGAGAGAAGGGAGGAGGAGAGGGAGTCAAGTGCAGGTTCTAAATCTCCCACTGTTGCGGAAGAATTAGAGGAGTTGAGTAAGAAAGTAAAGGATTGGAGGGACAGGTTGGTTCTAAGGACAATGTTCAAGTTGTAAAGGGTTGCCCGTTCACAGATATCATTGTCCGGGAACCATTACCCGGGCATTTCAAGTCAGCCAAAATCAAGGACTATGATGGGAGTTCTGATCCCGAAGAGCACCTTGCTCGTTTCGAAAACATGGCCATGTTGCATTGCTATGGGGACCAAATTAAGTGCAAAGTGTTCCTAACCACCTTGGTCGACTCTGCACAAAGATGGTTTGAAGGGTTGGCACCACAAAGCAATCATTGCTTTGAAAATTTCCAAAAGGTATTCTTGCATCAATTTACCAGCAGTAAGAAGTACAAGAAGACTACTTTCAGCTTGTCTGAGGTAAAGCAGGGACAGGATGAAACCCTAAGGGCATATATCAAAAGATTCAACCGGGTGGCCCTGGATGTGCCGGCCTGTGCACCCGAGACAAAAACTACCGCGTTCATGCAAGGACTGTGGGAAGGGGATTTCTTTCGATCCCTGACCAAAAAATTGCCCGAGAACTTTGAAGATCTTCTATCCCGGGTAGAGAAGTATATCAATATGGAAGATGCGCAGAACCAGAAGAGAGAAGCTTTGAAGAGATCGAGAGGAGACCGGGTTGTGAAGCCCGAGGAGAGAGCCTATAAGAAAAGCGGCCAGGGACATTTTTCTCATGTCCCTTTGAGGATCGCCCGAGATCGATAAATCCAGGAGTGTAGTTCAGATATAGCCCCTCTTCCCAGTCCGATGGGAAGAGCATCAAGACTCGAGAAGAAAGGGTTCTGCACACTTCATAAAGAATGTTCTCACAGTACGCATGAGTGCCGAACTCTAAGGAAGGGGTCTAGCAAGCGCCCCATGCCAGTCTCTCATCCTCCCCGGGATAAGTCTAGACAGCCACCCTGGTTGTCTCGACGTCCCGGACAGGACACTCCTCATAAATCATCAGATATCCCGAGTGGAAGCGGAAGAGCAGAAGGGAGTTCCCGGGAGGAAAGGAGTAGACAAGTTGAAAGGAAGGACCCTTCCCCGAGCCGAGGGGTAATAAAAATGATTTCAAGAGGATCCACAGACGGTGATTCCAACCGGGCTCGAAAAGCGAGGAGTAGGAGGGAGTGCTTGGAGGTTGATGGAAATAGGAGGGACGAGCCGGTTATTAGCTTTGGCCCAGAAGACCTTAGGGGAGTTAGTCTACCCCACAATGACGCTCTTGTCATCCAGGACCGAGTGGCTAATTATGATGTGTTGATGGTATTTGTTGACAATGGCAGTTCTGTCAATATCATCTTCAAAGAGGCGTTGGCCCAGATGGACTTGCACGAGTATCAATTAGAGGCGGTTGAGACTGACTTGTTTGGTTTTGCTGGACATTCTGTGTACCCTGAGGGGGAAATTACCTTGCCGCTGACCCTGGGCACTGGAGATTTGAGGAAGACCGTGATGACTGTTTTTACAGTGGTGGATGCCCCATCCTCGTACAATATCATATTGGGGAGGCCAGCTATGAATAAGATGAGAGCTGTGGCCTCCACTTATCACCAGAAAATTAAATTTTCAGTTTGAGGACTGGTCGGGGAGGTCAAGGGAGATCAACCCTCTTCTCGGAGGTGTTACGGTGAGACCGTCCGGGTAGACCAGAAGAAAGCAAGAAGGGAAGGGAAGGGGAAGGAAAGTCGGGAGGGGATGGACAGAGAGAGGGAAGTACACTTTGTTGCGGAAGAGGAGCAAGAAGTGGTGGAAATTGAGCCAGGGAAGCACGTCCGGGTGGCTCAAGACCTCAACGCGTCCACCCGGGTAAATCTCTTACACTGTTTAAAAACTAACATTGGTGTTTTCGCCTGGTCTCAACAGGAATTAACCGGGATCTCACCACAAGTGGCAGAGCAGAAGCTAAATATTCTCCCGGATCCCGGCCTGTGAAGCAAAAGAAAAGGTATTTTGGCCTTGAAAAAGATAAAGTAATTTAAGAGCAAGTGGGAGAGTTGCTAAGGGCCGGACATATTAGGGAAGTCCAATTCCCTACCTGGCTATCAAATGTGGTTCTCGTCCCAAAATCCACTGGGAAGTGGAGAATGTGTGTTGATTTCAGGGACTTGAATAAAGCCTGCCCAAAAGACTATTATCCACTCTCCCGGATTGATCAGCTGGTAGATTCTACCTCTGGATGCGAGTTATTAAGCTTTCTGGATGCATATCAGGGGTACCACCAAATCCCCTTGGCCTTGGAAGATCAAGATAAATCCAGTTTTATCACATCCGGGGGGACCTTCTGCTACGTTGTTATGTCCTTTGGATTGAAGAATGCGGGAGCTACGTACCAACGCTTGATGAACCTTGTCTTCCAAAAGCAAATAGGTCGGAATCTTGAGGTGTATGTGGATGACATTCTAATCAAGACCCGGGAAGTCTCCCACTTTGTTGATGATCTAGCTGAAACTTTCACCACTTTGAAACAGTACGGAATAAAGCTCAACCCAAGCAAATGTGTGTTCGGGGTCAGAAGTGGTAAATTCTTGGGTTTCTTGGTAACTGACAGGGGAATCGAAGTCAACCCTGAAAAAATCAAAGCAATAATGGACATGCCTTCTCCTCAATCTGTCCGAGATGTTCA
Organism: Primulina tabacum; assembly: GCF_025594145.1. Lineage (NCBI taxonomy): Eukaryota > Viridiplantae > Streptophyta > Magnoliopsida > Lamiales > Gesneriaceae > Primulina > Primulina tabacum. Next base: position 8,285,136 of record NC_134557.1, read on the forward strand.
AAAGTTAACCGGGAGGATCGCTGCCCTGTCATGCTTCATCTCCCGATCTGCCCATCGGAGTTAACCATTTTTCCAAGTCCTGAGAAAAGCGCAAAAATTTGGCAGGGACGACAAATGTGAGCAGGCTTTTCAAGACTTGAAGAAACATCTGGCTGAATTGCCTATTCTGGCCAAGCCCGAGCCCGGGGAAAAATTATGGGTCTACCTCTCCGCCACTGAATTTACTGTTAGTTCTGTGATTGTCCGGGAAGAAGGAGCCGATCAGAAACCGATATATTATGTCAGTCACGCCCTTCGAGGAGCAGAATTAAAATACAGTGAGTTGGAAAAAATAGCATTGGCCCTGGTAATGACTGCTCGGAAGTTGAGGCCTTATTTTCTTTCACATCTCATTATGGTCCTCACTAATTCCCCACTCGGGAGAATCATGACCCATGCCGAGGTCTCCGGAAGAATGGTTAAATGGACTGTGGAACTCGGGGAGTATGACATTGAATACAAACCCCGAGCTGCTATAAAAGCCCAAGCATTAACAGATTTCTTAACAGAAATGATTCAACCAGTAGAAGAAGAGGTCTGGAGGGTGTTTGTCAATGGTGCATCAAATTTATCAGGATGTGGAGTGAGGGTGGTCTTGGTTTCCCCATCAGAAGAGAAAATCAAGCTGGCTTTGAGGATTGATTCCAGGGTCACCAATAACGAAGCAGAGTATGAGGCTGTTTTGGCAGGGTTGCAGGCTGCCCGGGAGGTCGGTGCTTCCCGGGTCATTATTTATTCTGACTCCCAGTTGGTTACACCGCAGGTAAAGGGAGCATATGAGGCCAAGAACGAGAAAATGCTCAAATATTTAGGGCTCATCACTGCCCGGGCAGCGTCTCTGACCGACTGGAGTATCGAGCAAATTCCCCGGAAAGAAAATGCAGAAGCTGACACCTTAGACAAATTGGATGCTTCCATGACAGAAATAAGCACCCGGGAAGTTCTCTGTTTTACCCGACAGGTGCTCTCTACTGATGAAGAAGTACCCCCAGTCCAGAAAATCTCCTGGATGACTCCTATCATTGAGTATATAGTCCATGACAGGCTCCCAAAAGATCGGGCCCGAGCCACAAAGATTAAAAAACAAGCGCCCCGGTTTGTCCTCTTGAATGATGTTTTATTCATGCGATCATATCAAGGCCTACTACTCAAGTGCTTATCAGAAGATGAGTAGAGTACGTCCTCCGGGAAATACATGAAGGATGTTGCAGGGAACACCTCGGCGGGACTGCTCTGTCTCGGAAAACTATATTGGCCGGGTTCTGGTGGCCCCAGATGAATCAAGATGCTGCCCGACTTGTTCAAAAATGCCAGGGTTGTCAGCACCATTCTAATTTTCATCATCGCCCAGCTGCTAGTATGCAACCAATCTCCGCATCATGCCCTTTTGACCAATGGGGTTTGGATATTGTGGGTCCTTTCCCCATAGCCCGAGCACAGAAAAAATTTCTTTTTGTTGCTGTGGATTATTTCTCCAAGTGGGTAGAGGCTGAGCCATTAGCAAAGATCACTGAGGATGAAGTCATGAAATTTCTTTGGAAGAATATTGTTTGCAGATATGGTATCCCGAGAAAATTAATTTCAGATAATGGAAGGCAATTCCAGGGAAAGAAAATCACCTCGTGGTGTCAAGAAATGAAGATCGCTCAATCCTTCACCTCAGTAGCCTATCCCCAAGCCTATGGCCAGACTGAAGTGACTAATTGAATCATTGTGCAAGCATTAAAAGCCCGGCTTCATGGAAAGGGTAAGGACTGGGTGGAAGAACTACCGAGTGTATTATGGGCGTATCGAACTACACCACGATCATCTACCCAAGAAACACCTTACAGTCTTGTTTATGGTTCAGAAGCAGTCCTACCCGTGGAGATTGGGCAACCTTCTACTCGGATAAAATCTTATCTGAGAAACAACGATCAGGCCCGGGCCATTGAACTTGATCTAGTTGAAGAACGGAGAGACCGGGCAGCCATTCGAATGGAGGCTTATCGCAACCGGGTGATAAAGTCCTACAACAAGTATGTTCGATTACGAGATTTTCAGGTTGGAGACTTGATTATGAAAAAGATCAAGCCGGTAGGTAATGTGGGAAAATTAGAAGCAAGATGGGAAGGACCCTTCAAGATAGTTCGAAGAATCAGCTCGGGTGCAGCTTATCAACTCGAAGATCCTCAGGGACACACTCTTAAGAGACCATGGAATGCTTTTCATTTGAAGAAATATTATGTTTAAAAGCACGTGTATCTACTGTTTCGACATCAAATAAAGAAATTGTTCAAGAAAATGTCTACTAAGTCCAGGGACCCGTACCCTGGCCCGGGGACCCGCACCCCGGTTATTTACCAAGCCCAGGGATCCGTACCCTGGCCCGGTGATCCACACCTCGGTTACCCCAAAGTCCAGGGACCCGTACCCTGACCCGGGGACCCGCACCTCGATTATTTACCAAGCCCAGAGATCCGTACCCTGGCCCGGGGATCCACACCCCGGTTACCTCAAAGTCCAAGGACCCGTACCCTGGCTCGGGGACCCGCACTCCGGTTATTTACCAAGCCCAGGGATCCGTACCCTGGCCCGGGGATCCACACCCTGGTTGCCTCAAAGTCCGGGGACCCGTACCCTGGCCCGGGGACCCGCACCCCGATTATTTACCAAGCCCGGGGATCCGTACCCTGGCCCGGGGATCCATATCCCGGTTACCTCAAAGTCCAGGGACCCGTACTCTGGCCCGGGGGACCCGCACCCCGATTATCTACCAATCCCAGGGATCCGTACCCTGGCCCGGGGATCCGCACCCCAGTTACCTCAAAGTCCAGGGACCTGGGACACTCACCCTAGTTATCTCCTACGTTAAGGGACTTGCATCCTAATTATTCCATCAAGATCAGTTGTTTAAGGGATCATGCCCCCAACTTAAAAATGCTCGATGGGATCCGATTAAAATATAATGGTATTCGAAGCAGAGTTTTATGACACTTGGAAATATTCTAAAGCAGTTGTCAAAATACCAGAAAAAAGAGTTTCATTAATACTGAAAATAATACATAGTGCCCGGAAGCCCGGGATAAAAACAAGCAATGAAACAGTCCTAGTCTACTTTAGGATCTTCATTCCCCTCTTCTTCTTCATCCTCTGGGAGAGAGGCTGCAGCTTTTTCCAGGTCTGGAAAATCTTCCCGGTCAGAGGGTACTAGGCCTGCCTCTTGGAATTGCTCGAGGCATTTGTTGAAGCCCAGGTCAAAATAGTGGAAGGCCTTATCAGCCACCATCTTTTTGAATTCCCGGGACTTCAGAAATCTCGCCATGTCCTCCTCCCGGGAAATCTTTGCCTGTTTCAAGGCAGCAGTCGCCTCATCAGCCCAGGCACGAGAGGATTCTGCTTCTTCCCTGGCCGTCCGTGCCTCTGCCCGAGCCTCGGCTAGTTCTGCCCGAGCCAGGTCTACCTGCTGTTTCCAGCTGGCCTTCTCCCGGGCCAAGACATGCTCATGAATGTCTACCATCCGGCCCATCTCTTCCCGGAGCTTATTATGCATCTCCTGAGCAGCAGTAGCTTGAGTGTTGGCATTCTTAGCTGCACTAGCTACTTGCTCATAGGCAGATATCAGCATTTGCAAACCCTGCAAGTGAAAAGAAAGGTCAGATTGGTAATAATAACAAGAGGAGATAGCAAAGCAAAAACAGGACTTACAGATAAGGACCGGGAAACCCCTTCATACAACTTCTGATTAGGGTGGAGACCCTTAAGGTGATCCACCTCCACGGGACGAAGAAAACCTCGTACCAGCTTGGTCAGATCCGTGCTCACCTCATCACCAAAAAGGTTCGGCAAGTCTAATGGAACTCCACCAAGATAAATGGGGCCAGCAAAGAGGCCGGGAAGACTATGCTGTTGAGCAGGAACCTCTAGTTCCTCCTCCACAGTAACTACCTCAACCGGATCCGTCACCGCTTTTCTCTTACGGATATTGAGAGGAGCCGGGTCTTCTTCATTGATTGGAGGGGTCTTCTCTCGGGCCTCCAACTCTGAGCGGGCCCTTTGCTCTTCTTCTTGGGTTGCCCGGGCTTCTGCCTCCGCCCGAACTCGGCGTTCTTCTGCCTCTTGAACTTCCCGAGCCCTCTCCTCTGCCCGGGCTTTCTTCTGATCGGCCTTTTTCTTGGCAGCTGCCTCTCGAAGACTCGACCTAATCATCTCTTCTTCAGCTGCATTAAAAAAAAAATAAAAAGAAAAAAGAGTCAGACATAAGATGGAAGGGAGAAGTTCTAGAATGAGAAGGGAAATAATTTACCGGATTGTGACTCAGCCTGACCAAATGCATCTATGGCCTGATCCACAGGATCTTCAGGCCGGAGGCCTATCCCGTAATGAACCAAATTGCGCCCCCCCACCCCCCCACCCCCCCGATCAACACTGAAGATAAGAAGGACTGGCCTTCTAAGGCATCCCGAGCTTATTGAAGGGGGGAGAAGCTTAAAGTCCCGGGAAAGTTTCGGTTGGTCTGGCATCGAATGCAAAAAGCCTGACGCACAGGTCAAGGGGGTTGGGATGTGCACAAAGAAAAATTTTGTTTTCTACCCCTTCAGTGATGAAGGGATGTCGGTTAGGAATCGGTAGTGCATCCGGGCCATAAAAGAAAAGACCCCGTCGTTAAATCGACAGGAGTATAAATAATGGAAAATAGAAGAGTTGACGGGGATGTTTTTCATACGAAATAGAATAAAAGTGGCCGCCATAATCCTAAAGGCGATAGGGTGAAGATGATTAATCGGGAGCCCAAAAAACCGGGCAACCCCTTCAAAAAAATGATGGATGGGGAATCGAAGACCACTCTCGAGTTGTTCTAAGAAAAATGTTTGAAAACCAGGGGGTGGAGTGTCCGGGTTATTGTTAGGCCCGGGGATTTTGATTTTATAGGTTGAGGGGAAGGAGCCTAAAGACCTAATTTCTTCTAGATTACCCGGGCGAAGGGTAGACGTCACTGATGAGAACCACAAGGGCCCTGCAATCTTGTCTTTCCCCTTGCGCGAGATACCAATAACTCGGGATGAAGTCGTGGCTTCTGGTTTTTTCGTGATAGATCGGAAAGATGGAAGGGGAATGGCTATGGGGATATGAACTGAGGTCTCAGAGGGAGTCGGGGAGTTAGGCTCCGACCGACCCCTAGCATTCCTACCAAAGGTAGAGGGAGTGGAATTCGACATGACTCGAGGATAAAAAGGGAAGGGAGAAGTACTTACGAAGTAAAGACGGTGGAAGAGGACTGGTAGCAAAGATCGCCGGAGTAAGCTGGTGCAACAGAAAGCTCGAGAGGAAAAATTGCAAGAGTTTGGCCGCCTTTTTGATTTCGAATGTGATTTTTGAAAAACTCTTGTGCTATTATATGTAGGAGGAGGAGAATGATCCTCACCGTTGATCTAAAACGAATCGAACGGACCAGATCAGCCTCGAAAATTGAGCGGCATGATTAGACGAGATATTTGAAAAGAAAGGAGCATAAATCGAGGCGTCATGATCATTTATCTACTCGGAATATGTACAGATTCTGACAACTTTTCAGCAGGGGACGCGTCATTATGACATCGCATTAACTGCCCGGGGAAACCAAACGACAAAATACTATAAGCCCGTGTGGTGCGAGAGCTCGGCATCTTATCTATAAGCCCGGGTGGTGGGAGAGCCCGGCATCTTATCTATAAGCCCGGGTGGTGCGAGAGCTCGGCATCTTATCTATGAGCTCGGGTGGTGTGAGAACCCGATATCTTATTTAGAGCCCGGGAGATACAAGTCCCCGGCACTTTATTTTAAGCTCAGGAGACATTAGGTCTTGACATCTCAATTTCACTTGTCAGTTATATATTATCCAGTTTGCATTGGTTCATTTGCAGAAGATTAAAGAAGCAAAGTGCGATAATTGAAATTTTATTAAGGAAATTGTCGGTGTCGTATTACATCCGCCATTCTCGAAGCTACATAATCTTGCCACTCAGTTATCCAATCAGTCAATTCCTGAATGCGAAGATTGGTGAAGGACTCGGCGGTTGAGATCTTGTTCAGCTGATGTCATTCCTTCCACAGCATCGCATGCAACAGAACTTTGTCGGTGGCTAGATCTGCAACTCGATCTACTCCAAGCTCTCGTCTATATTTTCTCGCCACTGCTCTTTGTGCACGAGTAAAAGCCAAACCATTCCGGTGCATGTTATTGAGATCTTGAATCTTATACCAGGTAGACATGACCTTTACCCAGATACATTCTTCGATAGTCCTCTTCAGATCCTCCAGATGGCAACGTATTCCATCCGGTACTTGAGCGTGCGTACTACTGCCAGTGATTACACTACTGCAGGCACTGGAATCACTTGAACTCGACATATTGAACAGATATTCTCACATTTCGTTTCTACCGTTTTATTTATAGACAAGTGGCATTTAATATTGAAGAAGTTGGAAGGTCTCCAACCAATCAGAACGCCTTCTCATTTATTCAGGAGGAGAGAGCTAATCACAGCCGTTGATCTATGAACACATGAACGTTCAGGATGAATTTTGGAAATAGAGCCGAACAGGCGAAAAGACGTGCACGAATATCAATGTGTCAGAATTATCGGATTCTCGGGATATGAAACGATTTTCGGCAATATAAATGCCAAAGCATGCGTCATAATGACACCTCGTGGACTGCCCGAGAACATTAACCGACGAAACATCCTAGCCCGGGAAATATAAGGCCCCGGCACCTTATTCTAAGCTCGGGAAATATAAAGCCCCGGCGCCTTATCCTAAGCTCGGGATATATGAGGTCCCAGCATCTCGGTTTGTCGTTTATCCGTTGTTTATCTTCGACTTATGTCAGTTAGCTTTCTCGGTTATTCAATTCATGATATAAGCATTAACTGATGAAATTAAATTCTTGCAGCAAAGTAATGGACAAAGATATACTAGATAAGCATTTTATTTATTTAAGAGCATTTTTGCGGATTACATTGAAATACTCTTCCTTTACAAAGAACATCCACGTGGTTATCCATTTCTTTACTTCTCCAGTGGACGTCTTGTGGAAGCTATCGGAATCGGTGATGTCCGTCAAAATTTTCCTCTCCTTGTGAAGCATCAGCTGGTAGACATAGTCACCTTCAAAGAGGTTCACTGTCTCGGCAACGTACAGGCGCTCCCGATATTTCTCCAGCTTTGCCACCAGTCGAGGAGTGGTAGCTTCTCCACATTCGTAGAGAAACTGCAGTCCTTGCAGTTTCTCCCAGTAGCAAAGGATTTTTTGGAAGACTTCATCTTCCATTTCAGCTTTTCGTTTTTCAAAAGCTGCGTGCATGAACTCCTCCGCCATATCAGGAGTCTTCGAACTACTTGAACCTGCTATTAAACTTCTCGGATAATAATTTGCTAATACGATTGAAAAATAGGTGAGTTGCTATATATAGGAGGAAGGGATGGATCACAGCTGTTGATCTTTGAATACATGAACGGTCAGGATGGGTATTGGAAGTTGTACTAGGTAGCTGAAAAGACGTGCACAGATATCGAAATATCACAACGATCATCCTCGGGAATACGAAACTTTTCGGATAATTTTGAAGTTTAGGGCTTACATCAGCAATGTCCACGTGTCACACTGCAACCGGCCCGAAAAAGACCAAGCGACAAGATGATTTTCTTGATCGGGCACATGAGACCAATCGGGACAGCGAGTGAACTCTAGCCCGACTAATTAAGGAGGGAGTGATGATATCCCGGGATGTCCCGGGTCATGGATAGGTCCTAGGACTTCTCGGGCCATGAAGCATACCCATGGATGGTGCCCGGGCCAGGATGGAATGCTCTCGGGCCGGTAGCATGACAATATGGATTGACGCCCCGAGTCATAGAACTGCCCGGGACGAGGAGAGTACAACTTAGAGAAATCATGAAGTAGGCAATCAGTCAACAGGCCGGGCCATTGGATCACCCGGGACATGACTTCCCCGAGACGTGGAATGCCCGAGCTCTTATATAATTATCTGAGAAGCATTCTACTCGGCCACCTAGATATGAGTGAAGCATTTAATGGCGCCGACTTGATAGAGCATGCACAGCCGACCTATCTCTGACAGTAACATTAATGGTTGATAAAATCAAATGGGTGGATGTGACTAGTGTAAGATTTGACATGTCAGAATAATAGGGTATAATCAGCCACCATACTATCATTAATGCTCAAACACGAAAAACGAGGTCATCATTGCATTCTCTACTATAAATATTAGGTTCTTTACTTGCATTTATTCCCCATTCAGATATTAACTCAAACATTGAATACTCTCATTTATTGCTCATTTACGCCCACTCTCCACACCAATCTCACAGCCATCACTTGGCTACATTGGTTTTATTGCTTGAGTACCATGCTGACTTAAGCATTGGAGTGGTCACGCCGGACACCCCTCCGGCGCCCATTCACGTGGTTACTTTCTTGTCCGCAGATCTCTCAAATTTCAGGAAGGAAAGAAGTTCAGTCTAGACGCTCAACTCATATTTCCTTTAACTTGATAGCAAATCCGGCAGAGTACCCGACCCGACTCATCCATTTTGCCCGGGTTGCATCACCATATATATAAAAAAATCAGGTAAAAAAAACTAATTAATCCAAGTAGAGTTATACTTCTTCGGCGGAAATGGAGATCTCGTTGGCCTTCTCCTCGGCTTCTTGGCGGATGAAACGAACCATCTGCTGGATCTGCTTCGATACATCGGCGTTATTCATTGTCGGGTCCGGATTGGTCGTGTCTTTTTTGCTCTCCTCTTGTGATTAGAGAAAAAAAGCGGCGTCCTTCTTTGAGCTGGCCCTGATGGCAGGCTAGAGCTACAGTTTCTACAATTATTATTGCATGTTTCATTTGCATGTGATTCACACCACTCTCTCTCTCTCGCCGCTGTCACCTCAAATCGGATATATCGCATTCAACCCAAAGTTTTGAACTCTTTGCATCTGTGACCTTTCAAGTCTCGACCGGAGAACAAATCAAAATTCTTTTGGTTTAATTATTACTCAGTTGAGTTTATCTAAACCTAATTATTTAATGACAAAAACTTGTGTGAGACGGTCTCACGAGTTGTATTTTGTGAGACAGATCTCTTATTTGGGTTATCCATGAAAAAAGAATTAATTTTATGCTGAATGTATTACTTTTTATTGTGAATATCGGTAGGATTGACCTGTTTAATAGATAAAGATTCATGAGACTGTCTCACAAGAGACCTACTCTTATTTAATTACAGTATTTAGGATATAATTAAGTTTGTTTTCTTATATATTTTTGTTTAATTTCATGGAAATAATGTAACATTATACCAAAGATGTAACATTAAGTTCAAACCAATTTCATCAAACTGAATTTCTTTTTAATATATTGTAAATTTCTTTAACAAAATAAATTGAAAAAATGAATATAACTTAGGGATATTGAACCGGGGAATCGAAACCAGCCCAAATCACTTGGACATTGTTTAGGGTTTTTTTTTTTTTGACAAAAAGAACAGAATTTTTTTTAAAAAAAATTATATATATGGTGAAATAGCAATTATAAGAGATTGGATATTGCAGATTGCCCCCATTTTGGGTGTCAATCTGTAATTTTTTTAATTATGATATAGTCCAATTTTTTTATTATAAACAAATGTTCATTAGTAGTCATCGTTACAAATGAATAATTTACTTTTTCGAAACTGAATGAATTGAAATTAACCAATGAAAATCAAGAAATACTACATTGAAAGCAACACAAGAATAGCAGTGCAGGGGCACCCAAGACGAGTGTCCCTGCGCTCTATGTTCTGTCCGAGATATTTCTGAACAAAAACTGTAGCGTGGGTACTTTTCAAGCCTTGTTTAACAACACATGGGCTCGAAATCGGTCCGATTATACTGAATTGTACTTCCGGTTCGAAATTGTTTTGGAATCAGAATTGGAACCAAATCGATTTTTACCCGATTCCATCCTGTTCACTCTGGAACTGTTAAGCAGGAGCACGCGTGTTTTGATAGCTAGTCTAAAAGTCAAGCCGAATGAATGTCTTCGTACGAGTCAGTTAATATGACGGCGCAAAATGTTTGAAAGTTCCTGCTTGTTTCTAAATATTATTAATTACAATAATGGACCCGACCCGGATCGACAAAGCTCTTGATTGAGTCGCAGCTAGGGATGTAATCGAGCCGAGCCGAGTCGAGCCGAACTCTTGAATGTTTGAGCTTGGTTCGTTTATAATCGAGCCGAGCTCGAGCTTTATTTAACGAATATATGCATGGCTCACGAGTTTATTCAAGCCTTTATCGAGCCTAAACAAACTTAATAAATATGAATTATACATTTAAATTTTCATTAAATTAATTAAAAAGTAAATTATATATTTAAAGAAAAATATATTATTCTTGTTAAAATTTGTAAATTTATTATAATAAATAAATTTAATAGATTTTTCTATATATTTCATAAATAATATGCAAAATCAATAAATCAAATATCAAAACTATTATTTTTTCATCTAAAAGATTACTCATGAACTTACCAACGAACATGTTCACGAGCTAACGAGCCGAATACTGTAAAGCTTGAGTTTGGTTTGTTTATCTTAACGAGCCTCATTAAACGAGCTCAAACGAGCTTTTATCGAATCGAGCTTCGAATAGCTCACGAACGGTTTGGTTCGTTTACATCCCTAGTCGCAGCCACCATTATATAAAACTAGTTGTAATTGGGCACAAAAATCACGAATAATTAGTCATTTGGAACCTAAGCCATTGTTTTTTGCTCTCATGCCTTTTGACTTTCTCTCAAGCAAATCCGAATTAATAATCTATAACTAATTGAATATGTCTCTTGTGAAACGGTTTCACAAATCTTTATTTGTGAGACGAATCAACCCTATCGATATTCACAATAAAAAAATAATACTCTTGACATAAAAAGTAATATTTTTTCATGGATGATCCGAGTAAGAGGTCTGTCTCACAAAATACGACCCGTGAAACCGTCTCACGCAAGTTTTTATCTAATTTATAATTGTCTTAGTGAGAATTTTAGTTATCCATTTCCTTTAATCGTATTATCAAGATGGAATTTTCTTCTTTAATTTAAAGTATTTGCCACTTTTCTAGTGTCATGTAATCTAATCTTTCGTCTCACACAAGTTTTTATCTAATTTATAATTGTCTTAGTGAGAATTTTAGTTATCCATTTCCTTCAATCGTATTATCAGGACGAAATTTTCTTCTTTAATTTAAAGTATTTGCCATGTAACCTAATCCTACTCTTTCAATACCTGTTTCAGCATAAATCTCACCTTTGTTCCAAATATAAAAATCCCTGTGTTTTACGCATGATTGGTGACAGTTGATTTGACCTTTGCAAGTGCACCTGTATTTGGACCGAGTAAAAGAAAGACTATAATTTATATTCATACAATTTCTTTAATTTTTCGGTCCAACTTATCAGACGCGTTGAACTTGGACCACACGAGGATAATCCTGAGTTAATTAATTTAACACAAGTAGCCTAAAACCCGTGTCTGAATGGTACACCCCCCCCACCACCCCCACTTTTGTCATAATACCTTTTTTAGGATGCACTGCACCTTTATTACTTAAAATAAAATAAAATAAAAATAGAGATTTTTTTTTGGTTTTAGATATTTTTTTTAATAAATTTATATTAAATATTTTATTATTTTCTAAATTATTTAATCAAAAAATGTAATTTTTTAATAAAATAGACATCTAATAATTCAAAATTTGAAGAATTAGGGGAATACCATTATTGTTGTTCATCCTATCTGTCTTCTGTCTTTCCAAGAAGACGCGGCCGCCTTCTCTCTCTTCCTTTCTATAAAAGAATGGCCAAACACTCTCTTTTGCTCACCCAAACAAAATAAATTAAAAACCGACTCTCTGTGATTTGTTAGTTCAGATCCTACGGCTGTATATGCACGGCGATGACTTCCGACGACCATAAACCTGATTATAGTGAACCTATAAAGATCCGAGAAGTATGGTCCGATAACCTCGAATCGGAATTTGAATTGATATCGGATCTCATCGATAGCTACCCGTTTTTGTCCATGGACACAGAGTTTCCGGGGGTTATCTACAAGCATCAGCAGTTTAACCCCACGGGCCACCGTCGTCAGAGGCTGTCTCCTTCCGATCACTATTTGACCCTCAAGTCCAACGTCGACGCTTTGAACCTCATCCAGCTCGGTCTCACCCTCTCCGACGCGTCCGGAAACCTACCGGATCTGGGATCCGGCGAGCGCTACATCTGGCAGTTCAACTTCTCCGACTTCGACCTGTCACGCGATCCCCACTCTCCGGAGTCCATCGATTTGCTGAAGGTCCACGGGATGGACTTCGAGAAGAACAAGGCCTCCGGCATCGACTCGGCCCGCTTCGCGGAGTTGATGATGAGTTCCGGCGTGGTATGCAACCAGGCCGTCAGCTGGGTGACCTTCCACAGCGCGTACGACTTCGGGTACCTGGTAAAGATACTCACGCGCCGGGAGTTGCCCTTCGGGCTTGGCGAGTTTTTGGAGGTTCTGAGGGTGTTCTTTGGAAATAAAATCTACGACGTCAAGTATCTGATGCGGTTCTGCCAGAGCCTGTACGGCGGGTTGGACCGGGTGGCCCGGGCATTGGACGTGGACCGGGTCGTGGGGAAGTGCCATCAAGCCGGGTCGGATAGCTTGCTGACGTGGCACGCGTTTCAGAAAATGAGGGCTGCATATTTCGTGGAGCAAGGGCTTGAGAAACATGCCGGGGTGTTGTATGGATTAGAAGTTTATTGATTCAATATATCTCTCTGGTTAATAGAAATAACAATTAAATTTATTCTTTTGCGAATTTTTTTGTTCTTAAATGCTGAACAAGCCTGAAGGCAATGAGTTGGGCACTGGTTAGAATGGACTAAACAATATTAGAAATATTGTATACTATTAGGACAAGGTAATGTTAAGAACAAATAATATGATCCGCCTTGACGTTGTGAGTTAAAATCTTATTTTAAAACCATGGTTTGAATATTATAATCAGTTGTTTTGAACCTCAACAATCGCATGTTAATTACTGTCCTAAACTAGTGGTTTTAAGGTTAATTTAGTATTGATAATGACTAAGTAATCGCTAATTAAACATTCTCTCTCAGTCAGTACAATTTGATCTCTCTACTAGTTCCTCAATATTCATGTTCCCTTTCAGAAAAATACTAGCAAATATAACAACACCCTTGAAGGCAAACCATTTTTCACCATCTGAAATCTCTCCGGTCGAGCTCCTATATAATTTATTATATAGTAAGTCTATTGTAAAACGTAAGGGTGATCATGGTGCGATTTTGCGGTTTTTTTAAAAAAATTCAAACCGAATTGTCATATGTTATCGCTGTTTTACATGAAAAATTAGTTTTACGATTTTGAGTGGTTTCAAGCGGTTGCGGTCGGTTTACGATTTTTTTAATTAAAAATATTAGAACATATATTCTAATTTATTTGAAAACAACAACAATATATTGTTTTCAAATATAAAATATAGTTCAAAGCATATAAAGATCAAAATAGAAAAAACAATAAACAAGATTCAAAAATAAGTTAATAATTTAACAACACATCACATTCACAACAAAAATGACATTTACACTATTTTATTCTTTTTTTTTTTTATTTTCAAACTTCAAACAAATTATTGTCCGAAAATAAATAAATACTTTAATAAAATATTAATATGAAAAATAATTAAGAAAATGATAAGTTTTACTTGTAAGAATAATAATTTTGAAGAGAGTTGAGATATTATGAATGATGACTTCTTTATTTGAATATGTTGTTTACAAATTATTATAATTCTAGGCCTAATATTATGGGAAGCGGTTTAGGCTGTGCGGTTTGGTGCGGTTCTTGACAAAAAAAATAACCGAACCGCGTATGCGGTACGGTTTATGATTAATATTTTTAATCGCGGTTTTTATAAAATATTACGAAAAACGGTGAGGTGCAATTCGGTTCAGGCGGTTAATAAAAAATTTGATCACCCTCAGTAAAACGGTTTCACGAATCTTTATCTGTGAGATAGATCAACCTTACCGATATTCACAATAAAAAGTAATACTCTTGACATAAAAAGTAATATTTTTTCATGAATAATCCAAATAAGATATTCATCTCACAAAATACAATCTTTGAGACCGTCTCACACAAATTTTTGTCATTATTATTTTGATTTTCAAAATCATTAAAACTTTTTTTTAAAAAAAAGTCATTTTTCCTTACGGTATAACCTGGTTATATTCGTGTTACAGATCTATCCGATCTATATATACGATTGACATAAAAAAAATAATATTTTTTCTATAATCCAGTTGAATCAAAAGATTTATTTCCTAAAATTTATATGTGTTTTTTGCTGAAAGAAATAAACACCATCCACCCCCTTCAATTGTCATTCTCGTGAACGAAGCCAAGCCAAAGCAGCCACTTGCTCATTAAAATTAAAGACCAAGTTGAACACAAGACAGAGATTTAGTTTCCACCTCTAAAACTTCTGTAATTTACATTAAATGCGTCACCCAGGCGCAAATCTTTCTATTCTAGAAATTTTTTGATCCGATCCGATGCCTGTTTCCTCCTTTTTCTGCTCCACTTTTTAACTACCAGCGCAGAAACAGATTAATGGCTTCACATGTCCACATCAATCCCCCGTGCCCACAAACCTAACTATCTGATTACCTTCTACGCATTGGAAGAGCACGGCGGTGTCCATCCCGCGCCTCCGACGTTGCCACCTTTGTTCCATATCTCCATGAATGCTTGGATGATGATCTCACGGTGCTGAGGCGAATTCAGCCGCAGTAAGCAGTCAAGAAGCTGCTGAAGATCACTTCTCGAATATATTTCCCTCTCAAAGATCATTTGAAGCATGGATTTCCGGAAATCGCTTAAAGGGTCCTTGGAATCTTTGACTACGGCTAAACTGTCGTGGATTTTCCGGCATGAGCTGACAGTTTTGGTGCATTTGGGATGATCGTTGTGGATTTCAGGCGAATACTGAGATGAGCTGTCGATGTTGATGGATAATGTGGTGGTGGTGTGGTCCTCGTCGTCGCCGATGATGGACCTCCGACCGCCGTGTCTTTCCCAAGAGCTGGCGGAAGAAGAGGGGCCGTGGCGGTGAAACTGATTGGAGGAGGACTTGGATACGTGTTTGGCCTCGATAGCGTCTGTAGCTTTTGGTCCACATCCCCATCCTCCGTTTGGTTTGAAAATGTTCTTGAACCTCTCCCATCTCTTGCCGGAAGAAGACATGCTCGATCTAGGTGGCACGGTGGTGCTGCAGCGTTAGAGTAGTAGTTGAGAGGTGGCGCTGTCTGACGCTCTTTGAAGTACTATTTGAAAAATCTTGGATTTTGATTGTGAATCTTTAAAGAGATTGTACAGAATGTGCTGTAGAAATTTAAAGTCAGGCAGTTTTGCAGAACTCCGGGAACTTTTTCTTTTTTTAGGAACGAATAAATACAAATAAATAAAAAACTATATAAAAAAATATAAATAAAACGAATTCTATCAAAATATACCTTCCATTAATGTGACTCGATTTCCATGTTGTAAAATTTCTATTTTAAGAAAAGTAGATTTTTTTTTAGATTTTCTAGTAAATCTTTATCTGTGAGACGTGTCAATCTTATCGATATTCACAATAAAAAATAATACTCGTAGCATAAAAATTAATACTTTTTCATGGATGACCCAAATAATAGATACGTCTCACAAATACGACAGGTGAGATCATCTAACACAAATTTTTGTCTTTTAAGAAATAGTACACGAGTTTGAGTAGGTTTCTTGTGAGGCGGTCTCATTAATCTTTATATGTGAGACGGGTCAACCCTACCGATATTCACAATAAAATTAATACTCTTAGCATAAAAAGTAATATTTTTCATTGATGACCCAAATAAGAAATTTGTCTCACAAAATACGACCCGTGAAACCATCTCACACAAGTTTTTTCCCACGAGTTTATATCTTTGAAACTGATCGATCTAATTCATATTTAAAATATGATATATATATATATATATATATATATATATATATATATATATATATATATATATTACAAAAAATGATTTGTGAAAAAATCTCATATGATTTTTAGTTATTTTTTATACATTAACTTTTGGATAACTAACATATTGGTAATTTACACATATTAGGCAAAATTAGATCCTATTTTTGTAAAATTTAACCAATCCCTTATGAAAAAATAATAATAATTATCATCTATCATATGATATTACAACAATAACTAAATTTAAAAAAAATATATATAGAAAAACATTATATACTTTTCATTTTGCTAAATTTTTAAATCAATTTTAAAGTAAACCATATTTTTTTCCATTTAAAGTTTTCATTAGTTTCAATGAAATTTTCAATTAACTAAAATATTATTTTGTATCATCATTACTATTTATTTAAGTACATTCCCTAAAACACATAATTAAAAATTTTCAAATAATGCAAACATAAAATATGTAAATAAATTTAAACAAAATTTTATATAGTTAAACTAAATTAGATGTTTTTTCATTATATTGAGTGAAATTTTCACCTACTAAAATATTTGTTTTTTTAAAAAATAAAGTTGCTATTTATTTGAATATTGGTCCAAAAATACATTGTATAATTTGCAAAATTTGTACAAATAGAAATATTAACCAAATAAAAAAAGTTTTCTATATTCATAAGTTTAGTTATTTAAACTTGTACATATTATATTTATTATAATATAATATATAATATCTATATATAAATAATTTTAAATAAAAATCTAAATATAAAGGGTAGAAATAGTAATTGGTCTTAGGTTTAAAGCTTCAAATAAAAAAAATAAAAAAAACTGTGAAATAATTTAACAAATCAATTTTATGACCTTCAAATTAACAAAATATTAGTATTTTTATATAAAAAATATTATTTTTATGGTAATTAAGAATCAAATCAGATAAACTTTAAAAAAGCTGCCACTTGTCGTTGTTTCTACCTATCATATAATCTCCTCCGCCAAAAAAGGAACAAAAGCCGATGTGAAGCGCGAGAGACAGAGCTCGTTAGTAACGATGGCCGCCACACTTCTTCAACTCCCTTGTCAATTTTTTAGTAGTGAAGCTCTCTGTTCCCCTGATTTGCCCAAAAATGGAAGAAATACCGGTAGATTTAGCTACCCCAAGTCTGGTTTAACTAGGTTCAGTGTAAGAGCAGTGCAGGAGAAAACTGAGGAAACCAAGACTCCATCTTCTCCGGACGAAATTACGAAGAAGTACGGCCTTGAAGCTGGTCTTTGGAAGGTAACCCATTTATCTTTTCCTGATGTTTCGATTTATCATCTCGTTTTTATTGGTGAATTATGCTTGGTGGGAGATTGTTTCGACTGATGAGTATGGGCGTCGTAGAAAATTTTTTTTGGCGGGAAGTAAGTTCTGGGTATCACCTGTCGTCCGAGTTTCTTCTCGTGTTTTCTTTGAAACAATGATTGTTGCCTTGTGTTGAAGACTCTGATTCAGGGGGCCTGCAGGAATTATTATTATCTTTCCCCCCCCCCTTCAAATCTGTGTTTGTAGACCTAATCACGTGTCGAGTTTCTACTGAAATATACAGATATTCTCCGCGAAAGAAGATGAAAATGAACAAAACAAAGAAAGCAATTCAAAGGGAAATCAAGCAAAAGAACTCCTGGCAAAATATGGAGGAGCATATTTAGCCACTTCAATTGCCCTTTCCTTGATATCCTTTGGCCTTTGTTACACCCTAATCAGCGCCGGAGTTGATGTATCAGCACTGCTACAGAAGGTACAAATTCCCTGTGACCAAAGTTTTGTAGGATGTAGCATTCATGTCTTGTAGCTATTGCAGGTTGGAATTTCTACTAATGAAACGGGGGAGAAAGTTGGGACTTTTGCATTGGCCTATGCAGCCCACAAGGCTGCTTCCCCCATCAGATTTCCTCCTACGGTAGCTCTTACACCCATTGTTGCTAGTTGGATTGGGAAGAAAGTTGATCAGGAGAAATGATTAAGTAATGTCACACTTTGGTTGGACAATTATTTTATGCTGATGTATTAACATCAATACCTTGTCCATAACTTAGAAGACAGAAGAATTACACTTGTTAATGAATCCATTGTCGTATACTCTTTGAAGAATAAAAGATGTGAACTTCATTAATGGATCACAAGCTGAATTCTGAAGATGAAACACAGTCTTGTACTGCTGTATTACTTGTATATTACAGGAAAGACTAAAAAAATCTTCATGATACTCTGTAGCCATGGATTAAACAGTATACGGACACTAATCGATTATTGACTGCTTTACAGTTATGTTACTAAACAGAAACTGTGTGTAAGAACCCCACTGTTTTTCTTTATTCCCTGGAACTTTTACATTCTTAGAAGTACTGGAAGATAATCTGAAACGCCTAAGCTTATTGTCACTTTCAAGTGTAATGTAATGGAAATCTTTTGGCTTCTATGCTACTCTAGAGTCTTTTTGAACAAACAGGAATGAAAAAAGAAAAATGACGAGGAATATTCACTCTCACCATTCTTGCCCCAGAGCCAAGCTTGCACTCAATGTACCATATTTTCTCTGGATGCCTGCTTTGCTTCTCTGCTCCTTATTCCTTCTCTCCGCATGCAGTCTGACCAACTGTTTTCCTTCTCACTTGGGCCTTGCCTCTTCTTTTGTAAACCTTGTGGATTGGGCCTCTTTCATGTGATACCGGAGTTACCTCTGCTATTTCAGAATTTGGACTCACTTCTGCCATACTTCTCCTAACAGATTCTTTTTTACTCCCTCTTGTTTTGGATACAGAAGACATTGCAGTCGCACTAGGCTGTATGGTTTGGGCTTGTGTATTGGTGCTAGTCATGGTGTGGTCTTCATGTATTATGTTCAAGCCATCCATGTCAGCATCGGGTATCTTATTGGTTACAAAAGCCATTGCAGTATTAGCTGGCAGAAAAGTTTGGGCTTGTGATGCATTGATATTAGCTATGAAATTTTCTTCGTATGTCATTTCCATGATATCCCAGCCCACGTTGAGTAGTGTGTTGGTTACAGAAGGCATGGTATTAATTTGTGGTGGAGTTTGGGCTCGCGGTGCATTGATACTAGCCATGACAATATCTTCATGCTTCATTTCACGCTATCCCAGTCAATATTGGCTATCGTTTGGGTAAAGAAGGCAATGAGGTATCAATTGGTGGTTGAGGTTGGGCTTGTGTTGTATTGATACTAGGCGTGGCATTGTCATCATGTATCATGTTCATGCTATCCCCGCCTATATCAGCTATTTTGTTGGGTGTAGAAGGCATTGCAGTATTTATTGGTGGTGGAGTTAGAGATTGTGGCGTTCTGATACTAGCTATGACATTGTCTTTGTCTATCATTTCCAAGTTATACCTGTCAATATCAGCTATCATGTTCAATACAGATGGCGTTGCAGAACTAATTGGTGGCAGGGTCTGTTCTTGGGGTGTACTTGTACTAGTGGCGATACGGCGCATTGATTCCGAGCAATAACAGTCAATTTCAGCTATCGTGGTGGATATGGAAGGCATCGCAGTTGCACTTGGTGGAGGTTGGGCAGGTGGTGTGCTGTTATCCACCAAGGTATCGAGCCATTGTACACCATTCAAGAAATTGAAGTCATGTTCAGCTGTGGCAGGTACATAGTCATGGAGCCGAATAACACATTCACAAAAGCATGGTATGAAGAAATGGGGAGAAAACGGCATTTAGGATACATTCCGCCCACAAGTCTCTGATGGCTTCGATGCTTAAATCCGTGTCTAGGGGTAGAAAATAACCACCAGGGTTCTGCATATCATAAAGTGGGAGTTCTATAAATCTTGTTGGGAAACATAAAAATATGTATCTTCTAAAGCATTATTCTACCGTTAATGCTCATGACTTACATTATCTGTCCTAAAGTCGAAGAGTTTGGTCCACAAGTCCTCTTGAGAACTTGCATCTGCTTCACTAATTCCTCCTCTAACCTCCTGCGTCAGTGGGGGTACAGAAGCATTCTCATTTGCTCTAGATGTTTCAAGTATGCTTGGTTGAGCCTCACCATCTGGATTCGTAGTCTCTGGATTTTCCTCGTATGGGCTAATTTAAACAATTTACACAAAATATATGACTACTAAAAATACCCGCTTTAGAACGTACGTTAGATTGCCAAATATCCGAGGAACTAGGTAGTATACCTGACAAGCCAAAGATCTATGGCCCCTTTGTTGCTTTGAAGAGTTAGGGTATACCTCCTTTCTTGAAAATCACCATCCTGTAAGAAAGTAACTTATGATTTTACATGTGCGTTTACCTTAAAACTAGTTCGAAATACAAGTTACTTGCTGCTCAGAGAAGACAGTTAAAGCACCTCATCTGGATCAGGGACTTGTATCCTGGTGCCTTGAGGAGCTTTAAAGGCTATCAAAGTTTCATTCTGTAGCAGAAAATGGTCATGGTTTCAAAACTAATTTTCTATCCAATAAAGCAAGTTAATTGGCACCATCTGTACCTGGAAGCAAGGTAAGTTTATGATGTCTTCTCGATTAACACGAAGCCAACTGGAAAAGATTCAATGAAATTTGTAAGTATCTGAATGAAATCGAGTCGATTTAGTTCTCTGAAATGGTAGAATAGTCTTCTACCTTTTATTGTTTTTATCTTCACGCAGGTTCCTCAACCTCTCCTTCATTTCTCTGGAACAAGAAAACTTATTACTAGGCTAGTATGCTCTAAGAACCTTGTAAAATAATAGATGCATTGAGTTATGACCTTATACGCTCCTCTAGTATGCTTTCTTCGATTTTCAGGGTTCGTATTTGTTCCTGAAAAGCAAAAGTAAATGCAGGAAAAAATCGCATGAACATGTGTTGGATTGTACATATGTTGTGATCTAAAAAACTATAGGACTGAATGCATGTCATGTCATGCTCTAAAAAACTATAGCCAATAATAACAACGCAATTCAAATTTCTTACATTGTACAGCAGCCTAAACATCTAGAGTCTAGACATGAATATAGGAAGATGCTACTCAACAATTTGTGCATTTTTATGTTCATACCTGTATGCTGGAAATTGGGAAGCCTGCAGCCCTATTTAACAACAGTACCTATCAGTATCTTGGGTTTTCATATTAATCCTTGTCGAAACTAAAATGTAAATTGAAGAGATACAAGCCAAAAATAGTAATATTGATGGTATCATACTTCCACTGGATTCTGTTCTTTGATATCTTTTCTATAAAACCAGCGCCAATAAGACTCCTAGTTATATCGTACATGCGCTTCTTTTTAACCTGTCAAAACATAACCGACTAAAATAACAAGCCTTTTGTCAAAAGTGAAGCATGAAATTAAAAAACGCAATCACCTGCAATGTGGCCATGGCTCCATCTAAATCAAGAACGCCATCTTCTGTTTGTGTAATCAGATCAACGAACTTCGTTATCAATACAGCTGAGACAGGAAAAGTTGAACAAAACTCCAATGAGTTTCTGATGAATAAACAGAACCAAGTCGAGAGGCATAATTCTATCACCTAAGGAACCATCACGAGCATGCTTCTTGACTGCCATTGGACTCTTCCCTTTCGATGACTTGAAAATATGGAAAAACAGGTTAATCAGCAACTTATGTATTAATACAGCAAATATCTGAAACATTTTACCTTTCCATTGCTGTGGCAAAGACATCTTGGTGATACATTATTAAAGCATAAAACTGTTATTGTTCCAGTACTAGTAAACTAAAGTTTTTTTTATGATCGTAGTTTCTAACATGATCTTGGAGTCTAGAGATGCAGGTTTAAAACCCAAGAATCCTTATGTCTTGGCCAGTTACGCCCTATATACGACTAAATGCAGTCATGTGCATGTTGTCCAATCCCCAGCAGTGTTAATTCTAGGACTGTATGTTCTTTAATCTGCGGTCAGCTGTCAAGAGTACATATTATAGTTCCCTCATACGAGCTCTTATCTTTGTAACATGTGATAGTGCTTCCAATGAAAGTGTAGAACGGGATAGAATGAGATCGATTGGAAGAACAAAAATATTTGCGATGGAATCAAATGGTGGCCACTGCCCACTTCTACGGCCCACGAGACTATTTTTACTGACTAAAAGAGATTTTATAGATGGTATTCGACAGATGGGAAATCACATTATCGAGTCAACGTGCGAGCTTATGCAAGAAAACATGTATATAAAATGAGATCGATCAAACCCCAAATATAATGGTGAACGAATGTAACAGCTCAATTTGATCGCCGCAGTTCTCAAGTTCCTTTCAACGATCACAAATACTGAATCGTCCATTAAAGCTCGGCTTCAGATTTTGACTCCAGTCATTCCCTTGACGATGCATAATTCAAAAACATTCAAGAAACAGATAACCAAGAGGACCCTAATTAATCTCTTTTCTTTCAACGACCATGCAAACTAATTAATCAAGAACTATAAATCTTTGCACCAAACAATAATAACACTAGAGGAACTACAGACTTACATGTGGATGGCGGCGGTCGCCGCCAGTTTCTCCTTCTTCTCGCACCGGATGCTTATTCCTAGACATAGAACACAATTGTTTTCTTGAAGCCTTCTGCTGCGATTCCTGCTGTTGCTCCATGATTTAGTATTTTCTTGAAGCATGCAGTCGTGAAAGAAATAAGAAAAAACATTCAGGGGTTTCTTAATTTTTCTTTATCTTAATCTTGTTTCAGAATGGTTTTTATGATGCTTCTTGGTGTTGGTGGAGATGGATGATGGAATTTAAATTGAATGGGAGGAAGGTGGACGAGAAGTTGAAGGAAAACGAGGTAAAGCAAGTATTTGCCATCAGTATATAGGATCGTTATAACTTCAAATTTTAATTTAATTTTTTTGTTTGTAAATGGGTAAATTTTAGTATTGTTTTGTAAAACAAAAAAGTGAGACGCTCTCACATGTAAGTTTCGTGATACGGATCTCTAACTCGATTTGATTTCATTACAAATTATTATTTTTTAGGTTAAAAATATTAATTTCTACTTTAATTATAAATTAGATTAACGTATCTCACGGAAAAAAATATATATACACGAAAAGATGTTGAGAGTTGATTTGACGAGAAATATTAGTTGAATCAGAAAATTAAAATTTAATTCATTTTTTCTCACTATCTCTTTTCGTTTTAGTTTTGACACATATATACAGATATATACATATGTATAGATAGTAGATATATATTGTCATATTAGTACCTTACATGTTTGTATTCTTATCAATTTAATTTCATAGTTACTAAAAAATTTTGGAATTTAAAAATTTTGCTCTTGCAATCAATACATTGAATAGGTCTCTTGTGAGACGGTCTCACGAATCTTTATCTGTGAGACGGGTCAATCCTACCGATATTCACAATAAAAAGTAATACTCTTAGCATAAAAAGTAATACTTTTTCATTAATGACCCAAATAAGAGATTCGTCTCACAAAATAAGACTCGTAAGACCGTTTCACACAAATTTTTGCACAATACATTACATCATTGAATACCATTTCACTCATCCGTTGTTTTTTCTGATTAAATCTTTGCTTAATTAATGAAGTAATATAGACAATCATATGTGTTAGCTAAAGTTTACACCGTACATATAAAACCGGTGTGTGCAAGGAAATTAATAAAGAAATTTTTTTCCTTTTTAATTTTCAATATTTGTATTTTTTTTTGGAGTCTTGCAAAAATCACATTGAATAATAAGATAGTAGTCTTATCAATTATTTCTTTAAAGTTAATCCGCTCTTTCTGCATTTTTCGAAACGACAAAATAAATACATAAAATCTATAAACTATTGTACTATCAATGGTACCAAAATTTAGTATTACCACCAAGGCTAATTATCATAATGCGACTTTGCCATTACAAAAACTCTCATGAGATGGTATCACATGTCAATTTTATAAGACCTATATTCTATTTAGCTGATCCATTAAAACATATTATTTTTATATCAAAATTATTATTTTTATTGTAAATACGACAGAATGGATCAATCTTATAAATAAAGATCTTAATGACTTAATGTTATTACAAGAATTCTTGAAGGTCTTTATCGATTACCTATACTTTGCAAGAATTCTGAGCCAAGCATTGGCAACAATATTCAAAATCTTGTTACTGTAAAACACGTGAATCAATCAGGAAAGAACAGATACATACCTTTTGGGGGAACTGTGGTTTGGGTTTGGGATAGAGAATAATTAAGAATTTAGTTGCAGAGGTGCTCCTAGTTCAAATAAGTTTCTATTATTTTTCTGATTTTTTTTTAAAAAAATCAGTTAACGGTGACCGACTTTAATTCTATTCGGTTTTGATTGTTTTTGTAAATAATTCAGTCTGTTCGATTATGCAAAAAAATTGGTTTGGTTGAATGATCACCCTTATTGTAAAATCCAAGATTTTTGCATAATCGTGATAATATTTTGATACTAGGATTTGCGCAATCTTCGGGTATCTATATCATTATAAGATATAAAATTTGCAAGATTATCTAAAGTTAGTGGATAATTATATAGTGTACAATTTTTTGGAGCTCAAAAATTTAAGATAATATTGTGTATATATTTTGAACTTGAGATAAATAAATAGATCATGATATAAGAAATCAAATAAGAAATTTTTGGATATAAGCAGATAAATTTTGGGATATATAAATACAAGTTATGATATAAGATAAGAGATAATTAATATAGATATTTGGATAAGAATGATGAGATAGATGAGAGGTAATAAAATATCATAAATTCAAGATTTAATTCAAAGTTTAAAAGAAGAGATAACACATGATCTGGATCACATCCACCCATCTATCAATAGGAGAAGCTCTCATTCAGAATTTACACCTCAATTTTCGAGTTTTCTCTTCATTATTTTCGAAATTTCCTCCCAAAAATTCTGCACGAGTCATCAAAATTCTGTCAAAGTTCAGAAATTCGTTTCTCTCGCTCGGGTACTCGGAATCCGATCTCCACCGTTCAGAATGTGCTTCCATATGTTTCGAATAACATATCCAAATTTCGGCCAAATCCAACGGTTAGTTTTTTGTGTATAGGCTTCGCAAGAAAACTGCTCCGATTCTAGGCGGGCAACACTATACCTACGGTTTTTTTTATCTATAAACAGGCTAAAACAACTTCCAAACCCAATATTCACAGTTCATAATTTATTTGACGAATGTTTGAACATACTGGGAAATTTTGAGCCCGATCCAACGGTTCAATAAGGCACAAAGAATTTTTCAAGGTGACTGATTTTCCGGGCTATGTGCTGTTGCGTTTTCGAAGTGTCGGTTGTATGATTCTTCTATGATTTTTGAATTCTTCGTGTTTTTCTTCAAGGATTAAGGTAAGTGGGCTGTTTTAAGTGGTTAAATTTTCGGTTTATGCATGTGATCGTTTTTTTTGAAAATTCGGTCGAGCACCGTCGTTCAGTCTCTACGTTTTTAAATTTTGGTACGTTTATATGTTGGCACTGTGATGATTCCCTGAAAATGGGTGGAATTCAAACATATGGCCCTTCACGGTGGGATAGAAACGTTTTATGACCTCGCCCCTTTAGATGATTAAAAATTAGGGACTGATATCAGTAAACCATAGAAGGTGAAAAAAATCGCAGTGCTGTTATCATATGAATATGATGATATGTTATGAAAAGTATGATATGTTTATGTGTTATTTTCGAAAATTGTGTAAATATTTTTATGTTGTGCTCGAATAATCTCCGCTTACTGAGTGACGACCATATCACTCACCCCTTACTCCACCCTCCCCAGATAAATCAAAAGAAAAAAAAGAGAAAGAATAATCGGACACCAGTTTTTGGGCTGATAGTGAACGCATGAAGAATTTTAATTAAGAATATGTTATTGTGAGTTTTAATTCAAGTTCTAAACGCTTCCGCAGATTTTTATCGTTTTCAGAGTTACTATTGTAAAGACGATTCCATTTTTAGGATATTTATGAAATAAACTGGTTTTGGTTTATACTGTGCTACGAGACTGGTTGTTTTTCGATTGTGTGATTGATGAACAACGTCGATGTCGACTAACCTCGGTCGCGGGGCGTGACACCTATATATGACTGATGTTAGATTAAATTAAATATTAACTTTGGAGATTGGAGAAGAAAAATGACGAAGCTGGAAAAAAAATGAAAATGGTTCGGGCTGCAACTCAGGGTACAAACTCAGCATAAAAAACAACCCCCAAAACCGTCAATTCCTACACTACTTGGTTTTGAAGATGACGACGATGATAATGTTGAAAGAGAAATTCTGCGCCAAGCCTGCAAAAACAAGTCTCTCAAAGATGTAAGGCTTGTATATATGCATGAAAAATAATATGACTTAATCTATACATTTTTTTATTAATAGAATTGCAGATGTAATGAGCTTTTTTCTTTTCATTTGTATGAAAGGCTGAAGAAAAGCATAAGAAGGCTCTTGAAGAAGACCCTTTGGCATTTGATTATGATGGAGTATATGATAAGATGAAAGAGAAACAAGTCCGTCCCAGAGAGCAGGATCGACAAGATAGAAAGGTGTGTTTCTTCTTTGATTAGCAAATGAGGAATTCATATTTTGGTATGATGCTTCAATGAGAATGTGAGAGGGTGATTGGTTGTTGTCTAACAAGTTTTTATTCCTCTGAGGTAAACTTGAAACACATTTTATGTCTCTATGGACTCGTTATCAACAATCGTCTAAAGTATTTCTAAAAGTAATTGCGCGTGTTATCTAAAGACAAAGTATGTTAAAAGTACAAGGATATGAAGTTATAGCTCGCATTGTTGATATATCAATTAGGTCAAGGATCTGAGTTTGTTGGTTATTTATTAGTAAGAAGAGTGACTTGATACTTAAATTCATTATTCCAAGTAAATACTCAAGCCTTCGTCTGTTTGGATTTGCAGCCCAAGTATATTCATGCACTAATGGATAAGGCAAAACGATGAGAAAGAGAACATGAGGTAATTTATGAAAGAAAACTTGCTAAAGAAAGAAGTAAAGATGAACATCTCTAGGTAGACAAGGATAAGTTTGTTACTCTGCTTACAAAAAGAAACTAGGTGAGCAAGCTAAATGGATGGAGGAGGAGCGGCTTCGTGAAATGAGAGAGGAAAAGGAACACGTAAGTGTTAGGTAAAGTGGGGCCCACGCTGAATAAAAAATTCAGCAAATTGGAATCCCACATCGGGAAATTTTCAATGTTGGTTCAAGAAATTTGTTATAAATTGAGCCTTCCTTGTTTGATTTTAGTATCTCAAAATCAAAAGTTTTTCAGCTTTGATAAAAAGAGAGTACATAGAAAAAAAAGTGTATTTTTTTCTTGAGTGCGGGAATTCTCTTGTGTGATTTAGAGAAATTATTTTCTCGGTATACTCGAAGTTTGGGAGTGAGAAATATTGAGTGTATTGGTGTATACACTTGTTGTAATATTTCTTCCAGTTATAAAAGTTGCAGTGCTCCGTGGACGTAGCCTATATTGGGTGAACCACGTAAATCTTTGTGTTCTTGTTGGTTATTTTACTCCGTATTTTTGGGTACTATATTATCATCGTGGTCAGCATCACTTCGGTGTAATTTTCCAACAAATGGTATCAGAGCCTTGTTGTGAAAATTCTTAAGAATTCTAGGTATGCTCTGTGGTTGCAGCTTTGTCTGATCTTCCACATCAGAAAAGATTTTTTTTAGATTTTTTGCTAAGGCTAGAGAAGCGATGGCCGGAGATGATGGATCGGGACCGGGAATCAACAAGTTTGACGGAACAGATTTTTCGTTCTGGCGGTTACATATAAGAGATTATCTGTACAGTAAGAAGCCGCATCAACCTCTATCAGGAAAGAAATCGGAAAAGATGGAGGATGATGATTGGGAGCTCCTTGACCGACAGGTGTTAGGTGTGATACGACTGACCCTAACGAAGAATGTGACACATAATGTGGCGGAGGCAAAAACCACAAAATAGATGATGTCCATTTTATCGGACATGTATGAGAAACCATCAGCAAACAACAAAGTACATCTCATGAAAAAGTTATTCAACTTGAAAATGGATGAAGGTGCTTCGGTGGCTAAACACATAAATGAGTTCAACACGATTGTTTCTCAGCTAACATCGGTTGACATTAATTTTGATGATGAGATTCGTGCACTTATTCTTTTGGCGTCTTTACCAAATTTCTGGGAACCAATGCGGGCAGCGGTTAGCAACTCTGTTGAAAAAAGAAAGCTACAATTCAATGATGTCAGAGATCAAATTCTTGCTGAAGAAGTTCGCAGGATGGATTCGGGTGAAGGAAGATCATCGAGATCTGCTCTAAATCTCGAGAACAGAGGAAGGGGCAGGAGTGGCGAAAAGAGTTCAAACCGATGGCGCGGTAGGTCCAAGTCAAGAAATGGAAAAGACAAAAGCAACTTTGAAAAGAATTTGAAGTACTGGATCTGTGGTGAAACTGGTCACTTAAAAAAGAATTGCAGATCAACGAAGAATAATGCCAATGCTGTCACTGAGGAAGTACATGGTGCTCTACTATTATCCATGGAAAGCCCTGTTGATTCTTGGGTTATGGACTCGGGAGCTTCGTTTCATACCACTGGTGATCGCGATGTATTTGATAATTACATCACTGGCGATTACGGAAAAGTTTTCCTGGCTGATGGAAAACCCTTGGAAATTGTTGGTATGGGTGATGTACGGATGAAGATGTCAAATGAATCTGTCTGGAAAATCAACAAAGTCAAGCATGTACCAAAATTGACACGCAATCTGATCTCAATGGGACAGCTCGATGATGAAGGCCACAATGTGACCTTCGGTGATGGTTCCAGGAAAGTGAACAAAGGAGCCATGATTTTTGCTCGAGGAAAGAAAACTGGAACATTGTATATGACTTCCAGTTGCAGAGACACATTAGCAGCTGTGGATGCTGGAGCCAATCCAAGTCTATGGCATTATAGACTTGGACATATGAGTGAGAAGGGAATGAAGATGTTGGTGTCAAAAGGAAAGCTACCAGAATTAAAGACTGTTGAACATCAACTATGTGAAAACTGTATCTTTGGAAAGCAGAAGAATGTGAGCTTTTCAAAAGGCGGTAGAGAACCGAAAGCAGCAAAGTTGGAGCTGGTTCATACTGATGTATGGGGACCATCTCCTGTTACATCCCTTGGAGGCTCGAGATACTATACCACATTCATTGACGATTCGAGTAGAAAAGTTTGGGTATATTTTCTGAAAAATAAATATGATGTTTACGAGACCTTTGAAAGGTGGAAAACCATGGTGAAAAATGAGACCAACTTGAAGGTGAAGTGCTTACGGTCTGACAATGGTGGAGAATATGAAGATGATGAGTTCAAGAAATATTGTGAACAGAACAGGATTAAGATGGAGAAAACCATTCCTGGTACACCTCAACAGAATGGTGTAGCTGAAAGGATGAACATGACTTTGAATGAACGCGCAAGGAGCATGAGATTGCATTCTGGATTGCCAAAATCATTCTGGGCTGATGCTGTTAACACTACAGCATATCTGATCAACAGAGGACCTTCGATACCGCTTGACTGCAGAATACCCGAAGAGGTATGGAGCGGCAAAGAAGTAAACATTTTTTTCTTGAAAGTGTTTGGATGTCTATCCTATGTTCATATTGATTCAACAAGTAGAACAAAACTTGATCCGAAATCAAAGAAGTGCTTCTTTATTGGTTATAGAGATAATGAGTTTGGTTATCGTTTCTGGGATGACTAAAATCGGAAGATCATTCGGAGCAGGGATGTAATCTTTAATGAGCAACTTCTGTACAAGGACAAGTCAGACATTGGAGCTGGAGATGAATGTTCTGAAGTCAAGAAGACTGATGAAGTGCCATTGACATATATTCCTGTGAATGAATCGAAAACCGATAACCACGAAGATGAAGAAGAAACTGCACAAGATGATGACCCACAAACTCCGGTGATTGAACTCGGGAGATCTTTGAGAACCATTAGACCACCTGAAAGATACTCTCCTGCACTTCACTATATTTTGCTGACAGACAAAGGTGAACCAGAGACTTATGAAGAGGCAATGCAAAATGATGATTCAACCAAGTGGGAGTTGGTCATGGAAGATGAGATGGATTCACTATCATCCAATCAGACATGGGAGTTGACAGAACTTCCGCAAGGCAAAAAGGCATTACATAACAAGTGGGTGTACCGGTTAAAAGAAGAGCATGATGGTAGCAAGCGGTACAAGGCAAGACTTGTTGTAAAAGGCTTCCAACAACGGGAAGGAATTGATTACACCGAGATTTTCTCTCCGGTGGTTAAATTAACCATTATCAGGACTGTACTTGGACTAGTGGCAAAGGAAGACTTACATTTGGAGCAGTTGGATGTAAAGACTGCGTTTCTTCATGGTGATCTAGATGAAGAAATTTATATGAAGCAGCCACAGGGCTTTGAAGTACGGGGAAAAGAGAAAATGGTGTGCAAACTTCAGAAGAGCTTGTACGGTCTCAAACAAGCTCCAAGATAGTGATACAAGAAGTTTGATGGATTCATGAGTAATAATGGTTTCCTAAGGTGTCAAGCTGATCACTGCTGTTATGTGAAAAAGTTTGACGGTTCTTATATCATACTACTGCTATATGTAGATGATATGCTGATAGATGGAGCTTGTCTGGAAAAAATTGATAAACTCAAGAAAGATTTATCAAAAGAATTTGCCATAAAGGATTTGGGTGCTGCAAAGCAAATCCTTGGAATGAGGATCTTAAGAGACCGGGTGAATGGATTCTTGAAGTTATCTCAAGAAGAATACGTGAAAAAAGTGGTTAGCAGATTTAATATGGATGAAGCTAAATCTGTGAGTACTCCTTTGGCTAGAAATTTCAAACTAACCAAAGCACAATCACCATCGACGGAGCAGGCTTATATGAATAAGGTTCCTTATGCTTCTGCTGTCGGAAGCCTCATGTATGCATTGGTGTGTACAAGACCAGACATAGCACATGCAGTGGGAGTTGTGAGCAGGTTTATGAGTAATCTAGGAAAGCAACACTGGGAAGCAGTTAAGTGGATTCTCAAGTATTTGAAAGGTACTGCTAGTTGTTCTTTATGCTTCAGGAGGTCAAAATTGGGCTTACAGGGTTTTGTCGATGCCGATATGGATGGTGACCTGGATGGCAGGAAAAGTACTACTGGATATGTGTTCACATTAGATGGTACAGTTGTAAGCTGGGTGTCTAAGCTACAAAAGATTGTTGCGCTTTCGACTACTGAAGCTGAGTATGTTGCAGTTACAGAAGCTAGCAAGAAGATGATATGGTTGAAATCCTTTCTGGAAGAATTGGGTCAGAAGCTTGAAGATAGCACATTACACTGTGACAGTCAGAGTGATATTCATTTAGCAAAAAATCCTGTTTATCATGCTAGGACAAAGCATGTACAGGCTAGGTACCATTTCATCAGATCAGTGCTGGAAGATAGAGTTTTGATGCTGGAGAAGATTCCTAGAAGTAAGAATCCAGCCGATATGCTCACAAAGACTGTAACCATTGACAAACTGAAGTTGTGTTCAATTTCAGTTGGACTGCAAGTATAAATGGAGATATATGAGTTGCTGCAATGATGGTGTGAAGAAATGATTGAAATCAAGTCTTCAAGTGGGAGAAATGTTAGGTAAAATGAGGCCCATGCTGAATAAAAAATTCAGCAAATTGGAATCCCACATCGGGAAATTTTCAATGTTGGTTCAAGAAATTTGTTATAAATTGAGTCTTCCTTGTTTGCTTTTAGTAACCCAAAATCAAAAGCTTTTCAGGTTTGAGAAAAAGAGAGTACATAGAAAAAAAGAGTGTATTTTTTTCTTGAGTGCGGGAATTCTCTTGTGTGAGTTAGAGAAATTATTTTCTCGGTATACTCGGGGTTTGGGAGTGAGAAATATTGAGTGTATTGGTGTATACACTTGTTGTAATATTTCTTCCAGTTATAAAAGTTGCAGTGCTCCGTGGACGTAGCCTATATTGGGTGAACCACGTAAATCTTTGTGTTCTTGTTGGTTATTTTATTCCGCATTTTTGGTTACTATATTATCATCGTGGTCGGCATCACTTCGGTGTAATTTCCCAACAGTAAGTTGAAGTTGCTTTTTATGTTTTTTGGATCTTTGTTCCATTAACTTATCATTTCAATAAACTTCTCTAGTTTGGGACTTAAGTTTGATAGAAGCACTGATGGTGAAGTCGTTTTCTCCCCGTCGTCTTCTATTATATTTTTATTTTCCCAGTGAAACCCATTGCATTTGTGCATGTAAAGTGATGTTTGACGTGCTTTACATTATTAGGTTACCAAGAAGATGGACCTCAGTGACTTCTACTTCAACCTAGACAAAAATGTCGCATTTGGTGCTGGAGAGGCTGATTCGCAGAAGCTTAAGAAACAGTCTGAAGAGGTGGGTGTTCTATCTGCAGCTGAAGTTTCCCCTCCAGATACTCATTCAAATCCAGAATCATCAAGCTTGGTGTTGAGGCATCAAGTTGAGACTGTAGAGAATCTTTCTCCCAATCAAAAGCTTGAACGAACCTTTGTGAAAACTGTTTCTGATACTTCCACGCAAGATGAAGTTGTGGACAAGCCATCAGCTGGTGGTGACTAGCTGAAACCTGATCATCACAAAAGAAGCGAGGATTCACTTGTTGCGACTAAGGAACAATATTTAGCTCGAAAGAAATCCAAGGTTCAGAATTAAGGTAATATGTAAAGCCTAAGAGGCATACATTATGGCCCAAGTTTAATAATTATATTGACGGTTAAATATTGGGCTTTGTTAAGTCTTACAAGAATTGACAGTTTTCTTGTATTCTATTCTGGTAGTAAAATCTTGTGGAATTTTAGTTCGTGTATCCAATGTTAAAATCTGTTCAAAAAATAGACTTTACTGAGTCAAGTAAATCCCAAAATTTTGGTGGCTCAATGTTCTTGATAGAGACAAAAATACAAGGACTCAGTACCATTCCACGACTGTTTCAACTACTGCCTTTTAGGAAGTTTCAAGGACTTGCTAGCTTCTTCCATGGCCATAACTGGTATTATATGTTGAAGATGACAAATTATTTTTCCATATTTGGCTAGAAGGCCCCTGCCCATAACCTCTTCGCCGCGCTCTGTTGTGGTCTGTCTATTGATGAAGATATATTCAAACCTTGCCATTCTTCATCTCTACGAAATCCTAATTTTGATCTTCCATTATAATTGTATGTCACGCGATTTGTAACAGATGAATAATGGCCCCTTGTTCTAGAACCTGTATTTGATCTCGAACTCCATACTCTTGGAGCATGTTGAGTTGGAGTAAGTTCGCCAATTACTCTCCTGGCAACCTATTCGGGGAAGTTGCTGCATCTTTCAACAGGAAGGGTGGTCATGGATGATTTGCCTCTGCCTATGAATCCGGAGCCAGCCCCTTTGATTATTGCAATAGGGCCGTTAGGGACATAGAGAAACTGACTTTTTCTTCTTTTCAAAAACACAATTTTCACATAGGTGAAGATCAACAGATTTTATTTCTAGTATTTTCCCATTCGATAAAAGCATCATCCCCTTTCTACTCATTTGTCCGAGTATGCCATGTTACAAATCTGATTTGGAACAACTATCAGCAACAACAATCATATCTCTACAATTTAAAGTTTTATATACAGAGTTTCAGTTTTATTATCACGTGCAACAACAATAGAACTTTTTGTAATCTTCCGCACACCAGCACAAAAGATGATATTATTCCCTTCGTCATCAAGTTGTCCCACCGAAATTAAATTTTGCATCAAATTCTGTACATATATCACATTTTGTATTTTCCACACAGCCTCGTTGACATCTTCAACGAATATATCCAATATCCAGAATATCCAAAGCTTCTTCGTCAACGAGATATACATTATCATAATTTTCAATAATTTCATGATAAGGAATCGTATGAAAGGACACGCCCAAATCCAAAATCCCAGAATCAATAGGACTATCAATAGACAAAAGTAAAAGAACTTGAATCTCATCATTTGTCGTGTTTATAGCATTGTTCTTGTCTCTCTCTTTCTTTCGTGACGTACAATTCTTTTTCAGATGACATTGTCCCACACAGTTCCAACACTTTATATTTTTTCCAGATTTAGAATTACTTCTATCGTTCCTTGATTGTGATATGCATCTGTTCTGACTAGAATTTATGTTATTCCTTCTAACTCTGCCTTCAATATTTAAGGAATAACTTGATGTAGTTTCGCCAGAATCAATTCTACGAACATCTTCAGCACGGGTGTCACAGTCCGTTCTTTTTTATAACAAATTTAACTCTCTTTTTTTAACGATGATAGAACCAGCAAACATCTACCTTTCGATGCGTATTGAGTAAATTATTGAGCTAACATGGTAACATGCAAATCACATTATTCTAATAATCGCACAAAGCAAACATGTATGATTGGCTCATATGAGAAAATATTGATAGAAGAAATCATACACATAGACATTGACCAAACGTTCATCTGATTCACCACCAACTGGTACACCTTGAGGGGTAAATTTAAATCTTTTCTTACTTCTATTCATGCATAATTGTCTTACATTGAAACAAAACTCTATCATGATAAATTCATTAAGATTTCACAAGATACACAATCTTATCTAAATTTAATTGCTAGATTTTATCCAATCTTATCCAAATTTAAATAAGTTTATCACTCCCGAACAAACAAAACATATATTTAAATTTTAAAAATAAACAAAACAAGCACAAAGGCGCAGAATCATCAAATCAAAAAGATGGAAGAAAACAACAAAATCATATAACTAACAATGAAGGGGAAATTTATCCGGAAAGATTATTATGATAATCAATTGCTTTTTGAACCTCGCAAGTTTTTGGTTCGCCAGTCAGCCTTCCGTCGATCGGAATCTCAACAACCAAATCCCTGCACAACACCTTCAAAGTATGACCAATATCTGACCACGAACTGATATTGCCCCCAGACAATAGACGAAATAAACCAGAAAACAAATTCAACACCCTTGCAATCTCTCCAGTGATCCCATCCATCACCCATTTATCCACAACATTCCCATCACCTGCAAACTTTGCCACCAGATACGTCTTTGTTGGACTTTGTAATTTCATATATGGGGCTTGATGATACCCCGTAAGAGCCCGGATCATGGATGAACCGGAATATCAAATGGATTCCCAAATCCGAGTGAGTATGCAGATGGATTCTTCTGGAGCCGGGCAGGTGCAAGCCCATGCTCTACTCTCCGGGCAGTCATAGTCCCGGGCTCTTGTATAAATCTCCCGGGAGGCATTCTACCCGGGCACCTCGATAACAGTGCCGCATTATAGTGGTTCGGAAGATAAGATCTTGTCTCGAGAAGCGCACCTGACAGAATCCTATTGATGTGACTTGATGGAAAAGTAGGGTGGCGTGACAAGAAGTGGCAAGTAGGCACTGAAAACAAGGTACTTACTACCTTTTCTCCTATAAATAGCAGGTATGTAATTCATTTGAGGGACTTTTGGCTTCCTCTTCTTCTCTTGTGCTGGAGAATGATTCATTCACCAACACATGTTAACGCACATATTTACACCAGTAGCCTTTACTTTTATCTAAGTTACACTGCTTGGCAAACATACAAGTCCGACCAGCTTGGCACTCAGATCTTATATGTGGATTTCATATGGGCTCAAAGCTCAGCAGCTATCCCGGATTGGCATGAAGAGCATTTACTATGCACTCAGTAGCATACATCTATATTAGTCACCTAATTTAGCACAACCAGAGAAGTTTCACTCTACCAGAAATGAATTCGGATTCAATATTTCCAGGTTAGTGATTCGATTTTTAATAAAAATAAAACAGCAGATAAAGCAAAATCTCTTAAGCCCGGGAGGTACGAGGTCCCGACACATTATCTCAAGTCCGGGAGGTATGAGGCCCCGGCACATTCTTGAAAGTCCGGGAGATACGAGGCCCCGGCACATTATCTTAGGTCCGGGAATTATGAGGCCCCGTCACATTATCTCAAGTCCGGGAGGTATGAGGCCCCAGAACATTCTTGAAAGGCCGGGAGGTACGAGGCCCCGGCACATTATCTCAAGTCCGGGAGGTATGAGGCCCCGACATATTCTTGAAAGTCCGGGAGATACGAGGCCCCGGCACATTATCTTAGGTCCGGGAGTTATGAGGCCCCGGCACATTATCTCGAGTCCGGGAGATACGAGGCCCCGGCATCTTATGCAAAGCCCGGGAGGTACGAGGCCCCGACACATTATCTTAGGTTCGGGAGTTATGAGGCCCCGGCACATTATCTCAAGTCCGGGAGATACGAGGCCCCGGCACCTTATGCAAAGCCCGAGAGGTATGAGACCCCGGCATCTCATTCTTGAAAGTCCGGGAGATACGAGGCCCCGGCACATTATCTTAGGTCCGGGAGTTATGAGGCCCCGGCACATTCTTGAAAGTCCGGGAGATACGAGGCCCCGGCACATTATCTTAGGTCCGGGAGTTATGAGGCCCCGTCACATTATCTCAAGTCCGGGAGGTATGAGGCCTCGACACATTCTTGAAAGCCCGGGAGGTACGAGGCCCCGGCACATTATCTCAAGTCCGGGAGGTATGAGGCCCCGGCACATTCTTGAAAGTCCGGAAGATAGGAGGCTCCGGCACATTATCTTAGGTCCGGGAGTTATGAGGCCCCAGCACATTATCTCAAGTCCGGGAGATACGAGGCCCCGGCATCTTATGCAAAGCCCGGGAGGTACGAGGCCCCGGCACATTATCTTAGGTCCGGGAGTTATGAGGCCCCGGCACCTTATCTCAAGTTCGGGAGATACGAGGCCCCGGCACCTTATGCAAAGCCCGGGAGGTATGAGATCCCGGCATCTCATTCTTGAAAGTCCGGGAGATACGAGGCCCCGGCACATTATCTTAGGTCCGGTAGTTATGAGGCCCCGGCACATTATCTCAAGTCCAGGAGATACGAGGCCCCTGCATCTTATGCAAAGCCCGGGAGGTATGAGACCCCGGCATCTTATTCATGAAAGTCCGGGAGAGACGAGGTCCCGGCATCTGATTTTAAGTCCGTGAGAGACGAGGCTCCGGCACATTATCTTAAGCTCGGGAGATATGAGGCCCCGGTTATTATCTAAAGTCCAGGGCTCCGTACCCTGGCTCGGGGCTCCGCACCTCGACCATTCCCAAGTCCCGAAACATGCTCCCCGGCCCAAGGCTTCGCACCTTGGTTATCTGTAAGCCCAGGGCACTACACCCTGGCTCGGGGCTCCGCACCTCGACCATTCCCAAGTCCCGAGACATGCTCCCCGGCCCAAGGCTCCGCACTTTGGTTATTTATAAGCCCAGGGTTCTCAAACCTGGCTCGAGGCTCCGAACCTCGACTATTCCCAAGTCTCGGGACATGCTCCCCGGCTCAAGGCTCCGCACCTTGGTTATTTATAAGCCCAGGGTTCTCAAACCTGGCTCGGGGCTTCGCACCTCGACCATTCCCAAGTCCCGAGACATGCTCCCCGGCCCAAAGCTCCGCACCTTGGTTATTTATAAGCCCAGGGTTCTCAAACCTGGCTCGGGGCTCCGCACCTCGACCATTCCCAAGTCCCGGGACATGCTCCCCGGCCCAAGGCTCCGCACCTTGGTTTTCTATAAGCCCAAGGCACTACACCCTGGCTCGGGGCTCCGCACCTCGACCATTCCCAAGTCCCGGGACATGCTCCCCGGCCCAAGGCTCCGCACCTTGGTTATCTATAAGCCCAGGGCACTATACCCTGGCTCGGGGCTTCGCACCTCGACCATTCCCAAGTCCCGGGACATGCTCCCCGGCCCAAGGCTCCGCACCTTGGTTATCTGTAAGCCCAGGGTTCTCCAACCTGGTTCGGGGCTCCGCACCTCGACCATTCCCAAGTCCCGGGACATGCTCCCCGGCCCAAGGCTCCGCACCTTGGTTATTTATAAGCACAGGGTTCTCAAACCTGGCTCAGGGCTCCGTACCTCGACCATTCCCAAGTCCCGGGACATGCTCCCCGGCCCAAGGCTCCGCACCTTGGTTATCTATAAGCCCAGGGCACTACACCCTGGCTCGGGGCTCCATACCTCGACCATTCCCAAGTCCCAGGACATGCTCCCCATCCCAAGGCTCCGCACCTTGGTTATCTGTAAGCCCAGGGCACTACACCCTGGCTCAGGGCTCCGCACCTCAACCATTCCCAAGTCCCGGGACATGCTCCCCGGCCCAAGGCTCCGCACCTTGGTTATTTATAAGCCCATGGTTCTC
The DNA here is from genome assembly GCF_025594145.1 of Primulina tabacum. Lineage (NCBI taxonomy): Eukaryota > Viridiplantae > Streptophyta > Magnoliopsida > Lamiales > Gesneriaceae > Primulina > Primulina tabacum. Next base: position 8,323,640 of record NC_134557.1, read on the forward strand.
AAACCTAGCTTGGGGCTCCGCACCTCGACCATTCCAAAATCCTGGGACATGCTCCCCGCCCCCAGGCTCCGCACCTTGGTTATTTATAAGCCTAGGGTTCTCAAACCTGGCTCGGGGCTCCGCACCTCGACCATTCCCAAGTCCCGGGACATGCTCACCGGCCCAAGGCTCCGCACCTTGGTTATCTGTAAGCCCAAGGCACTACACCCTGGCTCAGGGCTCCGTACCTCGACCATTCCCAAGTTCCAGGACATGCTCCCCGGCCCAAGGCTCCGCACCTTGGTTATTTACAAGCCCAGGGTTCTCAAACCTGGCTTGGGGCTCCGTACCTCAACCATTCCCAAGTCCCGGGATATGCTCCACGGCCCAAGGCTCCGCACCTTGGTTGTTTATAAGCCCAGGGTTCTCAAACCTGGCTCGGGGCTCCGCGCCTCGACCATTCCCAAGTCCCGGGACATGCTCCCCGGCCCAAAGCTCCGCACCTTGGTTATCTGTAAGCCCGGGGCACTACACCCTGGCTCGGGGCTCTGCACCTCGACCATTCCCAAGTCCCGGGACATGCTCCCCGGCCCAAGGCTCCGCACCTTGGTTATTTATAAGCCCAGGGTTCTCAAACCTGTCTCGGGGCTCCGCACCTCGACCATTCCCAAGTCCCAAGACATTCTCCCCGGCCCAAGGCTCCGCACCTTGGTTATCTATAAGCCCAGGGTTCTCAAACCTGGCTCGGGGCTCCGCACCTCGACCATTCCCAAATCCCGGGACATGCTCCCCGGCTCAAGGCTCCGCACCTTGGTTATCTATAAGCCCTTGGTTCTCAAACCTAGCTCGGGGCTCCGCACCTCGACCATTCCTTAGTCCCGGGACATGCTCCCCGGCCCAAGGCTCCGCACCTTGGTTATTTATAAGCCTAGGGTTCTCAAACCTGGCTCGGGGCTCCGCACCTCGACCACTCCCAAGTCCCGGGACATGCTCCCTGACCCAAGGCTCCGCACCTTGGTTACTTATAAGCCCATGGTTCTCAAACCTGGCTCGGGGCACCACACCTCGACCATTTCTAAGTCCGGGAGATAGGAGGTCCTGACACATTATTCAAAGTCCGGGAGGTATGAGGCCCCGGAACATTCTCTTAATTCCGGGAGACACGAGGCCCCGGCACATTATTCAAAGTCCGGGAGATATGAGGCTCCGGCATCTTATGCAAAGTCCGGGAGACATGAGGCTCCGGCATCTTATGCAAAGACCGGGAGGGACGAGGCCCCAGCATCTTATCTCAAGTCCATAAGACATGAGACTCCGGCATTTCATCCCATTTCTGGGAGACATGAAGCCCCCGATGCTTTTATAGAACAAGATTGATGATCTCTTTGGGAATCCAGGCATGACTGATCGGGACAGCGAGTATGACTCTAGCCCGACTATTTAAGGGATGGGTGATGATACCCCGTAAGAGCCCGGGTCATGGATGACCCGGAATATCAAATGGATTCCCAAATCCGAGTGAGTATGGAGATGGAATCTTCTGGAGCCGGGCAGGTGCAAGCCCATGCTCTACTCTCCGGGCAGTCATAGTTCCGGGCTCTTTATAATCTCCCGGGAGGCATTCTACCCGGGCACCTCGATAACATTGTCGCATTCTAGTGGTTCGGAAGATAAGATCTTGTCTCGAGAAGCTCACCTGACAGAATCCTATTGATGTGACTTGATGGAAAAGTAGGGTGGCGTGACAGGAAGTGGCAATTAGGCACTGAAAACAAGGTACCTACTACCTTTTCTCCTATAAATAGCAGGTATGTAATTCATTTGAGGGACTTTTAGCTTCCTCTTCTTCTCTTGTGCTGGAGAATGATTCATTCACCAACACACGTTAACGCACATATTTACACCAGTAGCCTTTAATTTTATCTAAGTTACACTGGTTATGATCTTCACCTGCTGACTTAAGCATCGGAGTGGCCACGCCGGACATCCCTCCGGCGCCCATTCACGAGTTCTTTTCTTATTTGCAGGTTACAGCGGAAGCCATATTACAGATATATATCTTCGTCACAGATATAGTTCTTGCTCAGTTTCCTTCATTATCTTGATAGCAGATCCGGTGGAGCACCCGACCCTGCTCATCCATTTCACCAAGATCGCATCAGGGCTTTTTCCAATTTAAATAGAAATTGGATAAGCATCTAACGTGTGGAATGAAGAATATCTCAATTTGAAAAATAATCTTAACATAAGCAAGCTTATATATTGACCAAAATCTTCTTTTACGTGTGTCGTTAGATGCAAATCAAGGACTCGATTTGCACTGTGTGCATTGAATGTGAGATCGATCAAGACAAAATTTTCCACGAAAGAAATGTATGAAACTCCTATAAGATTCACTATTTCCACTAATTATATTTCTCTAAAAAATAAAGGAAGATGTATCTAATTAGAGTAGGTCTATTGTGATACACTTTCATGAATCTTTATATGTGAAACGGGTCAACTCTATCGATATTCACAATAAAAAATGACTCAAATAAGAGAGTAGTCTCACAAAATACGAGGATAACCATAACTTAAAAAAAAAAAATCAGACTCAATCAATTGTTATGAGGAATGCATATCAATATTTGGATAAGTCAAAAGCTAAGGTTAAATCTAGCTTGATTGTTGTTGGCTCAACCAGGAATCTGATTTACTTTTTTATATGTATAATTTCATAAATTAAGAAACAACAAAAAAATTATTGAATTAATTAATCGTTAGTAAATCAGAAACATCAAATTTCCAGTGTACACTCCGATGATATTATCATCCAGTAATTACACAAAATCTATTTAGAAAGATTCAACGTCACCTCAAATTCCAACCCGACAAGGCCTTGGCCCCTCAGTCAGCCCGCCGGGCCTTCCGTTGCTCGGGATCCCGACGACCAAATTCCCGCAAAACACCTTCAAAATATTCCTACTCATCCAAGACTTGGACTCGAAGTTAATCCAAGAAAGCAATCTCAGATCGAATCCGACGTTTGCATTCTTGCCAATCTCCCCATTGATCCCATCCATCACGGGCTTCTCCACGAAACTACCATCACCTGCAAACTTCGCCACCAGAGATGTCTCATTTTTTGTCTCTTGTGAAAATGGCGAGAGGGCGGTCTTAGAAAGCAACTCAAGTTTGTAATAGACGGCGGTCTCGACGTGATCGTAGGAGAGTGACATTTTGCTGTTGGGATTCCGTGCTGTGAGATGGATTTCGGAGATCAAGAACACGCGGTATCCGTTGGTGAACGTGAAATTAGAGAGGGAGAACGAATCGACCTGGAACTCGGGTAGCTGAGGACGGAGAACGAGCCACACGATGAAGGTGGCTGTGCCGAAGATGAGGAATAGTCCTATCACAAAGGCGAAGATGCAGCGGAGGCAGGAAGATCGTTGCACGGAGTCGGGTTGGGATACTTGATAATATTGTTGGTGGTAATAAGGGTTGGGCTGGTAATTGTAATAGCAATTAGGAGGAGGAGGACCGCCGGCGGCGGCGGCGGAAGGGCCATTGTGGGTGGGATTGGGAACGGAATATCCAGTGACCGGTCCATGGCGGTCCTCCATGGGAATAAATCTACCGGAGATTTTTGTGTTAGGAAGCGAAACGTACGGGATTATGCATCGGAACTATGTTTATAAATGTAAAACATTCAACGCTCATTTTCCTACGTTGTATTTATTGTTCCAAATTTAGTGTTGAAAGAATTACTTGATTTCTCGTTTAGCAAATTTTGTTTACTCACATTGAATTTTATATAGTATCACACAATTTAATATAACATATTATGTATAGTATATGAAATAAATCTTTGATAAAACATAAATATTTGAAATGCATTTTTTTAAATTTAGCTATATCTAATATTTGTAATTAAATTCCTTGATAAGTGATGTAACGTCCCGAAAATCAGAAAGTCCACGTGAACTACATGCATGCAAATTATTAAATTTCTTTGGTATTTTATTAAATTCTTTTAAAGCATAAAATGCATGTTTATTTTATTAATTTATGTTTAATTATTTTTATGCATAATTCATGCATGATAGAATTTATTTAACGAAATTTTAAATGTTCATGCATTAAAGATTTTTAAGTTTCATTTCGTGTTCGAACGAAGAACGGAGACCGGAGAATTTTCAAGAAAATTATTTTTATTACATGATTCATTTTTTATTAATTAATATAAGATGTTTTAAAGGTATTTTTCAAGAAATAGATTTTTATTGGATATTTTTACTCGCATGATTTTAATTTTTAACGGTACGTAAATTTTATCGAATCGGGGGACTTTTTGAGGGTTCGGCTAATATTTTCAAAATCTTTCCAACACGAAATATTTTTCGGGAGTATGTTTGGATTTAATGGGTATACTTTTAAGCTTATTGGAATTAAAACACTTTTTATTTTAATTGAGGTCCATTAGTGTACATTATAATTAACTTAAACTACACTTAAACTAAACTTAAACCTACCCTACACCTATTAAAACTTCTACCCAACCATCCGACAACCCCTCACCCCTTCATTATGTTGTGGGTTCAGCACACTTCTTCTCTTGAAAGCAGCTGGGTGCCTCCTTTTCTTTTGTTCTTGGAAATGAAAAGTTCTCTCGGGTTCCTCACATCGTTGTTGCTCTCCAAACATCTTAAGGCACGCTTGTTACTTCGTTTCTGCATCATTCATGTTGATATTACTGATGTGTATGCATGTGTACATGAAATCTTTCGATCTAGTCGTGAGCATGAGAGATCCTTCGGTTTTGCTCTTTAATATTGCATTTTTATGTGTTGCTCACGGTTTCTTCAATTCTGTGCAAGGGGCTGCTGTTTTCTTGTTGGTTTAGGGACTGATCATGATGACAATAAGCAGCTTTAAGGTGTAGGGTCATGACAGGGGCTGCTGGTTGAAGGGCCGAGTGTAGGAGGATGATCGCGTTTGTGCTTGGGGAAGGGGCTCGATCGTGTCTCGTGGTTCTTGCTGTTCGAGGGCCTTCTCCAACCATGGACCAGACCTTGATGGGTTTGAATTGGGGTCTGGAATGGCTCGAACCAGGCTGGAGTTGGCGGAACGATCGATCTAGCCGAGATGAGATGGGTTAGGCGAGGTAGGAGATTTTGAGGATTATCAGTTCTTAGCAGTTATCAGCGTGCATGGAGCTTATTGTGTGGGTCAGGTAGGTCCATTAGGGTCTCGTCTAGGTCCATGGTAGGCGGGTTCAAGGCTGGTGCACGCTGGTGCGAGCATGGGGCTGGTGGAGTTCGGTTGGTGCCTTGAGGAATTGATAATAGGATAAATGAAACAGACCAGCAACTTTTAGGTCCTTTCAGAGATGTTTAAGGGCTTAGTCTTGATGGTTTTAGGACCTTTTTAATGTTTATAATGGGTGGTAAAAAGATGGGAAAAAATTTGGTTAAGTTTCGAGTCAATTCGGGTTAAAACCGAGACACCGGTACAAGTTTTAAAATAATTCGGTTAAGTTACGAAATGAGCTCGAGTTTACATCTAGGAATATTTTTAAATATTTTTGGGACATTTTTAGGAGTTTAGTAAGTTTTGAATCAAAATAATGAGTTTTGGATTTATCCGGGATTTAATCGTCGCATGAAACGTTAATTAAAGGATTAATGAAAACGTCTAGATTTAAGCTTAATAAAATTATGGGAAATTATATTTAAGCTCAAATAATTATTAGAAGTCTAATTTTTTAATTTGGGAATTTTATGCTAAGGTTTGATTTAATTCGGGATTAAAACGCAAAGGTTATATTTAAAGATTAATTTAAAAGTCATAGACTTAAGCTAAATAAAAATATGGGAAAGTTCTTGTAAGTTTAAATAATTATTTGGGACGTGTTAGAGTCAATGGAATTAAGAAAATGTCAAAGAATTGAAATTTTATGTCTATGGGCAAAATGATAATTTTTGGGTTTCCAGGGGCAAAATGGTCATTTTGCACCTGGGTGAGATGTTCGTCCTGGCAGTGCCCTGAGCACAAATTTATGATATTTTAAATGTTCATGCATCATGATCACGATTTTAAAATTTTATGAAGATATACGTCACATGCTTGGATTTAAGAAAAATTACATTTATTCAAGATTTTTATAAGTGTTGAAAATGATAATGTTTTGAATGATGGGAATTAGTTGTGGCTATCGAAGTATATGTAAATGGTTAAGACGTATATGTAAATGCTGATGATGAGGCCTAGGCACAATGGATGGGTGATCCTGTCACTGATGTCCGACAGCCGCCGGGTACCGCGGTTCTATGTATGATGGATCCATCGTAAATGATGTACGATAGTCACCTTTAATGAACTGAATTCACAATGATAAATGATGAACGATGAACGATGAATGATGAACGATGATTAACGATGAACTGTTTTGACATGTCACGATTTCATATGGCACGTTTACATTATGTTTTTAAAGTTCATGAAAGATATGTTGAGTATGATATTTTTCACTGCTGTGTGCTATGTATATGTGCTTGTTATTCCTGGTACAGGTGTGTTGAGTTTTTAGACTCACTAGGCGTGTGTGATGCAGGTGAGCTTAATGATGAGGAGACTGGAGGTGCCGAACTCTGAGTAGGCACTGGTGCGGTGACACGACCCGAGAACCACATGTTTTCCGCATTACGATTTATGAGATTGAGAGGAGATAATATTTTCATACGTCTGTTCTTTCGAAAAGCGCGAGCTTTAATTTAAAAAAAAAATATTCCGCATTTTTTTTAAAATTAGTAGACGTTTCAAGTGAACTCCAAGCTAGGAGCTCCAATTCGGGGTTAATGAGATCCTATCTATGTGGGCACTTATCTCACTTCATTTCAGCGGGTAAGATCTTGTCATACATACAATTTCAAAAAAAAAGTGGGTCCTATATATACATGGGCAAATCTTGGCCATTCATCCTATCATAGGAGCAATGCCAACATGGATAGGATGAAATAAACCCAAATTCGGAAAGTTAGACATTTAATATTGAATTTTAGAAAATAATCAGCAATCATTCTTCAAAAATATTTTCTTTCAAATTCTACATGCACTTTTCAACACGATCAGAATAATTTTTTTAATAAATTCACAAAATACTCTTTGATTATATAATTATTTAACCAAATGATAATGTATTTCAAAATCTCACTCTAGTTAAGGTTACATCAAAATATCAATTCAGACATAATTTAATAACATTTAATGGTGAATTCGGTTTCTGGGTTGCATGGAACTTGACCACGAATGCGTGAGATTTTGTAAATAAATAACGACGGGCCAGATGAGAAACAAATTTCGTTGCGCCACTGAAATAAATACTATTCTATTTTATGTTTTAATCCTCATGTTCAACACTCACATATTGAGAGTTTTACTAAAATCTTGAAAATTATTGAGAGTTTTTCTAAAATCTTGAAAATATCTACTGATTATGAGTGATATGATACTCACGGAAAATTTTAGGGTCCGCTTCCAGCAAGTGTCACTAGTCCATACGCAGGTTTTGAAATTACCCTGGGCCTGAAATCACAAATAAGATCGTTAGAAGGGGGCCAGGAGGGTGTCCTGGCATAGCCCCTCCGACGCTCAAGTCAGAGACTGAGGATATATGGGGAGCAGCTAAGGGTGCTGCTGAAAATAATATAATACGGAATGAATTAACTGAACACTCAAACCTGGTATTTATAGGAGAATATCAGTGCCCTTGATGAGCTTGTCTTCCACTTGAGCTAGGGATGGGCCAGGGGTAGTAGGCACATCGATGGGGTCTCACCAGAATACCTGGGCCCTTGATGGGCTTGTCTTCCACTTGGGCCAGGGATGGACCAGGGGTAGTGGGCCCATCCATGAGGTATCAATATATATATATATATATATATATATATACACACACACACACACACACACTAGTAGCAAAGCACGTGCGTTGAAAGTGGGTAACGAACTTAAGTACACTATGAATATTGATCTTAAATTTGCAAATGAATGTATACACATAATTTTTCATAAATTATTCAATGACAAATATTATTTCACAACTTATTTATCATTTTAAACAACCATGATTTAGTTTCTTCAATCTTTTTCTTGTATGATTTTCGAATCTTTCGGTATCTTTTTCATCTTTTTATTTTATTTTTCATGCTTATTTCTTCGATTAAGTTCACCAATCATATCATCGTATCTAATTTCTATGTTTTTTTTATTCGTCGAATTTTTTTTTGATTAATCTCTTTGATGCTGGTGTGTTTTTCTTATGGTCCTCTTTTTTTTTTTTATTTGAGTCGTTCACGCTTTGGGCCTAACTCCATTTTATTTTTCATTTTTTTAAGTCTCGATCAGTTTCTCCACATATTATATTATATTTATTTTTCATTAGGAACTTACTTAAGTGTATGAACTAATTGTTAATGAGAAAGAATGTAAGCTTGAATTTTGAAATATAACGAATAGGAAAAATTGAAAAAAATGTAGTGATTAAAATAGATGTGATGTATATATTAATTTTAAAATTATTGATATAATTATATGATATAAAAAAATAGGACAAAAGACACAAAAATTCAAGAGCAGATAAAATAGTAGAAAAAGCTTTCTCGAGGTAAGAGATGTAGATAGATATTTTATTAGGGAGGCAAAAAAAACTCAAAATAATTCATGCATTATCGGAAAAGTCCAAAATATAACTATATTTTCTTCCTTTAAAAAAATTTAATGGGACACCTCCTAATCTTTAGGTGCAAATATTACTAATTTTTTTTAGATTTAATTTATAACATTATAAAAATATGAAAAAATATGTATATATTCACATAATTCAAAAACTAATTTAGTATATATATATATATATATGTATATGTATATATATACTCTACATTTTTAATTAATTTTTCTGCATTTATAAGTCCACATAATAGTTAAAATTACCGAAGAGATATAAAACACTTTTAAATATTGAATAATGTCAAATATTACAAAAACAATTAAGAATTAATAGAAAAAAATACGAAAAAATTCGAATTTTTCAATTATAATTTATAATTTATGATTCAGGTTTTGAAAAAAATAAAATTAAATAATTTATTCTATTTACTGAAATGTTTTGTCAATTAAATTTTTCTTGAATAATTTCCATCAATTGTTGGACTTAATTTATTTAAGAAAAAATTCAAATTCAAAATTTATTATTTAGTTAAATTAATGTAATATTAATTGAGTCATGATATAAATAAATCTTGTAGGATAGAGCGTTTGTCTTTAACCAAAAGTTATAACTTGTGGTAACAATGCTTAAACGTTAACTCAAATCTTTTAAAACCGTAAAGTAGCTTAAACGTCGCGTTTCGATTGTTCTATCCAGCATGGACAATTATTGTACCCAACAATTACACTCCTTGCAATTAATGAAAATCAAACTCGTGACATTGGCTCGGATACCAATTGTAAGACCATGCATATGTTGCTTTACCAAAGCTATAGTTGATGGTAATGGTACAACTCAAATATTTTAAATGGTATAATAGTTCAATCGTCATAGTCTGATCGATATATCCAACAAGGACAATTATTACACTTCAACAATCTCACTCCCAATAATTACACTCATTGCAATCTATGAGAATCGATCTTATGACTTTGGCTCTGTTATATACCAATTGTATGATCATTCACTTGTCATTTTACCAAAAGTTATTCCCGTGGTAAAGGTGCAATGTTAACTAAAATCTTTTAAAACCGTAAAGCAACTCAAACATCATGTTTCGATTGTTTTACCTAGCATGAACAATTATTACACCTAACAAATCCGATATAGATGTTATTATATTCCAGAAGTTATTTCTCTAAATCAAATCTATTCTCACTAATCAAATAATTACATCGAACACAAAATAATTTAAATTAATAACAATAATAATTTAAACAAAAATATTAATAATTGATGTGACTACCATATGCTCTCACCTATGCTCCATTGAGTTACAATCATAATAAAAATACACAATGAATTGATAAGTATAACTTAGTAAGTGAGTAATATTAAATAAACAATTTTTCTATTTTGAAAAGTGGAAATAGTTTTTTATGCATATAAATTCATAATACATAATGATAAATTAATTAATACGTAGAAATGAGGAAAAATTATTTTTTATATATATAATTTGATCATATACAATGAGAAATTAATTATTAATAGGTTGAAAAGAATAAACAAAACATCGAATCAATATATGATGATTTCGTAGTAAAATAATATTAATACAATCATAATTTCTATTATGTTTATAACACAACTGAAAATTGGATAACAAAATATATAATAATTAGAAATTTAATTTTAAAAATATTATTATGTAAAAATATTTTAATCACATAATGAATCGTAAGTGAAATCACTGCATTATTGAGCTATTATTTATTTCATTATTAATTAAATCAATGATTTGTCAACATTTAACATTTCTTATCGTATACATAAAAATATCAGGAGTTTCATAAATTTTTTGATATTAACTAATAAAAATAATTTAAATACATAAAAAATTATTTTATAATATATATATATATATATATATATATATATATATATAGTGCACTTACTTGGGTGCTAATGGGTTGGGTTGCAGGTGTTGTCTCATATCTTTTAAAGATCATTTTTACTATTTCTCTATCGTCGGTTCTGTCCCTAGCAGAGACGATACTACCTGTTGAGATCCGGTGTCACTCTTTTACGGTCCATTTAGCCAACCAGATCAAGCGGCGCAACGCCAGCAACTTGACGCATGAGAACCTCTCAGGAGGTCACTCATCACAATACTACTCTCGCTCATGCACGCTTAACCCAACATTCCCCTCCCCCAAGAAGTATAGAAATATGCTTCTTGGGAGATTTGATCTCATGACCTAGCTCTAATATCAATTGTTAGGATCAAGTGCTTACTACTATGCCTAAATCTACAGCTATTAGCCAATGCACAAATTTATTTCTCTATACTTGTGACAGCGCATAGTGCACCTACAAATTTATTTCCTTATACTTGTGACAGCGCACAGTGCACCTACTTGATTAATTGATGCAATGAAAGTTACATGAACAAAACCGCAATCACGGAATAATTCAATTAATATTTTATATTTAAATAATATTCTTACAAATAATCTTTAATATATTTAAATATTTACATCATGTATGAGATTATGTTTATTAGTTTATATTTAAAAATCAATTTGTTATAAAAGTGATGTATTTATATGTAAAATAATAAAATAAGATAGAAAAATTAAATATTCATTAGCAACCATGAAAAAATTCACTCATTTTAGTAACATATTTTAGTAGCAACAAAGAAAAACCATTGGTAAATTGATGATTCAATATGCATTAAGTCCAAAGTCATTTAAGATAGACAATGAATTACAAAAGAACTCATTAAAAAAATTATTGATTTAATTTAGTAACTTAAGTGAATAGTGATATATTAGAAAATTCATAATCAAAAGTCATATATATACTATATTATTAAGTGTAAGGACATGATAATAACTACCTATAGATGACACCGTCTTTTTCTTCCAATTTTACCCTTATACGATACTAATATTACACTTTTGTTTTTTGTTTTTTTTTTTCAATTTCAACATACTTTTATTTTTATTTTTTTTATTTCAACAATTCAAATATCAATTTAATCCCTCCATAATTTATCAAATTTCACTTTAGTCCATCGATAATGATAAAAAAGATTGTACACACACGCATAGCGTGTGCAGAATAACTAGTTTATATGAATGTTAGATATACAGCAAGTAAATATTAGTTTCAGATAGAGTATACATCAGGATGTCGGAAAGATCGCCATGGATCACAAGTTTCTTTAAAAAGAACACATTTCATCCACATATAGCATGTATGGTATTCTTACCTTTAAATGGAGTAGAGAAAATAGCTGAATCACGATTTTTATACAATTGATGCAATGAAAGTTACATGAACAATATACGTGAAAGATAATGGACAGCGGCATCTATGAAACCCGTCCATTCTCGTCAAGCAACAGTCCTTTGAGACTTTTTGCTAACCAGATTGCTGTATCTCTTGGCGAGACCTTTTCTTTCCCAAATGGCTTCAATACCACATTAAGTTCTTCTAGTCTATTTTGCTGAAGCAAATCAGCGGACAGTTCTAGTAGACCTTCAAGAGCCTCAGCTCTTTGCCTGAGAGAAGAGACGTCTAAAACTTCCCCTTCTCGTGTTTCCCCCTGTGTAGGACGTGCTATGGGATTTTCTAGTTTGGAAGTATCAAGATTAGGAGCTGTAGGAATGGGATTTGTATTAGCCACACCTATTTCCTTTGTGACAGAGTTTTCAAACAGATTTGAAGAGGAGGCAGTATTAACGGAGGAAACCACAGCATCGATGCAAGATAATGAAAATGGATCGTTAACATCAAAATCATCCCTGGCCATATTTATCAGCTTCCTGAAGTTCATGTTTTTATCCACATTTTCAGATACCAGATGCTCGGTTCCCACTCGGACACTACCATCATGTATCACATTATCAGAGGCAGTTTGGAGATGAGTGTTAATTGGTTTTTCAACAACTGCATCTTGCACGAGAATTCCATTGTCTGAAAACAAATTTTTCTGCATTGGTGAGAAAGGAGATACCGTCAAAGAGGAATAATCTTCTGCTGGGTGAACTAGTTCCTTCACCATGAACTTGTCATCACCCATGGATGAAATGTCACACAATTCATGCCTACTGCTGGGAGTGATTGATGGGGCTGTATCTTCTTCACACAGAAGTAAATCTACAGATAGAGAAAATGAGTTCTCTTTAAGTATGGTGGAATTCATTTTTTCATCACAAGCATTCACATCTGGAACATCGTCATCCAAGCGCTTTTGAATTGCTTCATAACATATGACAGAGTCATATTTATTCCAGTGACTGGTCTTGGGAATAATTTCCAATCCCTCAGAGTATGATGAGGAAGAGGTGGAGCAGCTTGGTCTAGACTCAGCGATTTCAACTTCAGTGCGTAGCTGATGACCGATTTGGCAATTAGTTGCTTGTTCCATAGGGTCAATCCTTATCCTTTCTGAGGTAGAGGGATCATGCTGAAAGATTTCCAAATTGGTGGGTTGTACATGATCGTGAAGTATCTGCTCTGACAGACTAATAACAGGGGATGTTGTATCATTACAGACCTCTAATCCTTGAAACAACACAGAAGAGGATGCAGAATTGCTGCTATCTGTCTGCATTTCGAATCCTTCATGCTTCCTCATATGCTGCTCGACTTCCGGTGAATCATGTGAATTGCAGTTGTATGTAACTGGTTTGGTAGCTTCAGTATCCTCCGCATCACTAGAACAAGCCTTTATGTCATTATTCATGACATTTGGAGAGTCACATCCTTCTTGCCCCATTCTTCTACGTAACGAAGGCCTTCTAGCCAAGGTAGGAGGTGTTTTTTGTCTTGGTTTTGAAGAGAATCCTTCTTCAGCAACTGGCTTTAAAGGACCAAGGGGAGGGACCCCTTCATATCTAACTTTGATAATCTTCGAGGGGTTTTCCACAACAAGTAACTATAAAGATAGGTTTGTCATAAAATCAAGCTCGGAAACACTTTACTACAGAAAAAAAAAATTGGAACTTTTAGTACCTGCTGCTTCATAGAATCTGTTAATTGCATTCTCATATTTGAATCAGAGTTGGGCTTCACTGATGCAGATGGAGGTGTCTCTGCAATGGCTTTAAGACCAGCCCGAATGCTACCTAGTTTGGTGATCCTTGGAGATGCTTCGACATAAATTCTTCTGGTACTAGCTCCACTAACTTTTGAGTGGTTGCTTCTAATAGGAGAACTGCTTTCTCTGATATTTTCGTCCTTCAAAGCCATCACACTGGTTTTAATCATCCTTGGCTGCTTAGGATCGCAACCATTTCTTTGTTCCTCTGGCAGTTGCTTCTGACCATCAGGCTCCTTGGTTTTCAAAGGCAATGATTCAGTTTCTCGCGCGTTGCTTTGACTTGGTGTCAAGCTGTCTCTCTCGCTACAAGAACTGTTGCTACTTAGGCTTTCAGACATATTCTTTCTACTCTCACGAGATTTACAAAGAGGTTTCTTTGGGGACGGTACTGGTCAACATAGGGCTGGAGATACGGGTGTTTCAGAAGTTCAGATGCCTGATAAACATTTGAAATCTAATAATTAGACCTTCTCCAAAAATTAGTTCAGTGATTTGAACGACATCTGAAGGTTCATACACTTGACCGATGTTCTGGATTTTTTCTTAACATGCTTTTGATCAATGTTTTCCTGTAATATGGAACACATCTGAAATTAATTTCAAAGTACACTTGTGCAAAACTCGTAATGTAACATCTGAATAATCATAATTCTAGCATTTATAATCAAAAGGAAAATGAAATTTTTATGAATTTAGAAGAGCTAATAAATCAAATGTCTCAACCATAATGATTTAATACAATTACGGTTTACATAGACACATCGGATTGACTTACAAGACTGGGGAGTAACAGGGAGGCAAAGGACCCATAGATGATCTGTTAATTTTGCTTATTAAGCCAGCCATGTCCTGAAACATGCATTCCCAGCAATTAAGCTTATAGATGTAATAAGAATTAACTGGAATAAAACACTTAATAAATTTAGAGGGGAAAAAAATAATGAAACGAGGTTGTGAGATGTTACAAAAGCCTTGAATGCAGGACGATGAGCAGCCATTTCATACATGCAGCAACCTGATTTACAAAGAAAATAATGAAAGAAGGGAGTTCATATTTGAGGGCAGTAACATGATTCGGCTAAGGGTAAAATCATTTCCAGAGTTACAGAATGCCCACAAAATTTAAAAAGGGTGAACACCACCATGGGTATCCTCCCACAAAAAAAGCTTTGGCTTTTAAAGAAGTATAATGATAGCCTTAGAATTCAGTTAGACTTGTTTGATGTTATCAAAGAAGAGAAATGAACATTGGCATACCAAGGGACCAAATATCGGATTTAAAACCATAAGGAATATCAGCAAGAAGTTCTGGACACATGTAATTGGGAGTTCCAACAACCTGCACAGAACAACAAGCTCCACTTCACAAGCATAATTTATAAAGTTTGCCAAGGGAATGGTTTGCATCATAATTATTTACCGAAGAAGCCAAATCTTCTGCTTTCAAAGTTTTGGCAAGTCCAAAATCACCTGCTCAAACCAGAATTAAAAACTAAGGGGTTATGTCATACTAAGCCATATCCAAACCTTTTTTTTATTCAAAGATTGGTTCGTTATTCGAAAAACCTTCATTGCTTGGCATCATATCGATATGAATAACAGGAATTGTTTAATGTAGCCTAGATATTTCAGATTGATTATTCTCATTTTGTTGAAAACTTTTGTTGTTTTAAAATGATAAATAAAGAATTAAGAATTTCAACTGTGGTTTGAGAGAAAACGAGTACTTCGGAAAGAAGTCCTTAAACTTTAAACAGTATTAGAATGTTATATGATAAACTAAAGACCCTATCCTTATTTTAAATTCAAATATCCAACACTCCCCTCAAGTTGGGTGATATATGTCCATCATGCCCAACTTGAACACAAAGTCTTCAAATGTGGGTTGAAATAGAGCCTTTGTTAAGACATCTGCAACTTGTGACTTGCTAGGAACGTAGTTAACTTTCAATATTCTCATCTCAATTTTTTCACTGATTAAATGACAATTGTTCTCAACATGCTTAGTAAGATCATGATGAACTGGATTATTGGCAATGCTTATAGCTGCTAGGTTGTCACGCTTTAGTTTGATTATCTAATGTCCTTCCAATTTCAACTCAGTCAACACTCTTTGGAGCCATATTCCTTCGCAAAATCCCATTGGCTAATGATCGAAATTCTGCTTCTGCACTGCTTCTTGCCATGTCATGTTATTAGGTTACCCCAAACAAATGACCAATACCCTGATATAGATTGTCTATCAGTAGAGGATACTGCCTAGTCTGCATCACTGTATACTTGTATATCTCTTGGGCTGGTTCCGCAGAAACACAAGCCCTTACCAAAGGACCCCTCCTTTAGGTACTTCAATATCTGAAGAACAGCTTCCATGTGTTCCTCTGTTGGAATGTTCATGAACTGACCTACAAAGCTTACAACAAATCCAATATCTGGTCTTGTATGAGAGAGAGAGATCAACTTGCCTACTAATCTTTGGTATCTTCCTTTATCGGCTGGAGGATTGTTACTTTTCTGACCAATCTTACATTTGGGTCTATTGGTGTATCAACAGGCTTGCACCCCAACATCTCTGTTCCTTTTAAGAGATCCAAGACATATTTTCTTTGGGAAATAACAATTCCGTGATTTGATATGGCCACTTCCATTCCCAAGAAATATTTTAATGGTCCAAAATCTTTCATCTTGAATTCCTTTGAAAGCAGTCGCTTAATATAAGTGATTTCCTCTTTATGATTTCCATTGATCACAATATCATCAACATAGACAATGATAACAAAGATTCTATACGTGTTGGAGTGTTTAACAAACATAGTGTGGTCTGATTGGCATTGAAGATACCCATTGTCTTTCAGTACTTTGGTGAACTTGTGAAACCACGCCCTAAGTGATTCTTTTAGGCCGTAGAGAGATTTTTTCAACCTACATACCTTGTTTACAGTGTATTCTGACTCAAATCCCGGGGGTATATTCATGTAGATTTCCTCGTCCAGGTCCCCAAATAAGAAGGCATTCTTGACATCGAGCTGGTATAGAGGCCAGTCTAAATTTGTGACAATGGATAGGAGTACACGAACTGTGTTCAGCATAGCTACCAGTGCGAAGGTTTCTTGATAATCAATCCCATATCTCTGGGTATACCCTTTTGCTTCCAGGCGTGCTTTAAACCGCTCGATGTCCATCAGCTTTGTGCTTAACTGTAAAGAGCCATTTGCAACCAACTACACAATTTTCGGGGAAGATATGTTATCTGCCAAGTATTGTTCTTTTCAAGGGCTCGGATTTCATCAACGACAGTTGTTCTAATGTGGATTTTGGATAGCTTCATTTATGCTTGATGGTACCTGTACTTGATCTAAATCTACAACAAAAGTACGAAATGCAGTGGATAAACGATCAAATGTGACAAAGTTACTTATCGGACGTTGAGTGCAAGTTCTGACCCTTTTTCTCAATGCAATAAGTAAATCATCAATTTCACCTGTGTTTTGTGGGTCAGAGCTCGACGTAACTTGAGTGTGATTCGGAGAATCTGGCGTCAAGGAAGTACTCTTGGTTGATTGATTATATATGTGTTCCTGAGAATTCCCAAGATGAAGTGGAGGTCTTCTCCGAGATTAGATATGTTCAAACGGTGGAATAGGATTTTCAGGATTAATATGGGTTTATCTAGTACGGTTGAGGGAATTAGGTCGTTTGGGGGTTCGTTCTGAATGGCGATGAGTTCCAAATTCGGATTCGGAGGTTCGTTCCTAACATTATCCCCCTGAACCGAGGAAGGTGTAAAGAAGGACTCGTCTTCATGAAATGTGACATCCATGGAAGAATAGAATTTTCTGGTGAAAAGGGAATAACACTTATATCCTTTCTGATTAGGGGAATAGCCAAAAAATATACACCCCAGAGGAAGAGAATCAAGCTTGCCCCAATGTTGGTAATGAACATGTACGAAAGCTGTGCAACCAAAAATACGCATTGGAATGTGATGTAGTAGGTGGGAATTGGGGTAAGACTCGAGTAATATTTGAATAGGTGTTTTGAAGGTAAGGACACCTCAAGGCATCCTATTGATAAGTTAAGTGGCAGTGAGGATGACGTCACCCCAGTAATGATGAGGGACATGACGAGAGAATAACAGGGATTGAGCAACCTCAAGGAAATGACGATTTTTTCGCTCGGCGACACCATTTTGCTGGGGTGTGTCAACGCAAAAACATTGATGAAAAACCCCTTTATTTATCAGGAAATCACCTAAGACAAAGTTAAAGAAATCTTGAGCTCTATTAGAGTGGAGGATCTAAATATTGGTTGAGAATTCTGTTTGGATCGTGGCATGTAATGATTTAAATATCGAGGAAGTTTCACTATTCTCCTTCATCAGGAACACCCATGAGAGACGCGTATGATCATCTACAAATAATGAAACCAACGCGCTCCTGTTATGTTTTTGACGCGCAAAGGACCCCAAATATCACAATAAATTAAAGCATACGATTTGAATGGAGTATATGATTGTTGTTTGAAAGTGTGACGCAAATGTTTGGATAGCTGACACACATCACAATGAGGGAAAAATGAACTTTTATTATCAAATAAATGAGGAAACACTTTTTGAAGGTACATAAAATTCGGATGTCCTAGTAGAAAGCGCCACAAAAAAAGTTTACTATTCTTATTGGACTGAAAAGCAGAAACGGGAACACCAAGAGTTGAAGGCTTTGAGACGGGTTTCATCTTGAGAATGTACAGGCCCTCACAATAATCAGCACTGTCAATCGTCCTTCCCGAGGCTAGTTCCTGAAAAACACAAGAGGTAGATGAAAAAATAGTGGTGCAAGTCAGATCTCGATTTAACATGCCAACCGATAACAGATTGCAATGAACGATAGGGACAAACAAGACATTATTCAAGTGCAAAGTAGATGACAAACATATGGAGCCCGACCCGAGCATCTTTGTGCAAGAATCATCTGATATCATAAACGATCGAGAGACAAAAAAAAAAGGCAGCATGATGTAAACAAATCCAACTGACTAGTCATATGATCCGACGCCCCTGACTCAACTGTCCACGATTGTGAAGGAACATGGTGTGAGATAAATGCAAGGGAATTATCACCTTGGACAGTAGTACTTCCTGACCCAATGTCACTGTTTGATGGCACCTAGGCCCGCTGGCGGAATAACTTTTTGAGGACATTCAATTGGGTGCTTGTGAAGGCCATTGACTCGGTGGAAGAAGGATCAGCAACTGAGACAATAGCATTAGCCCGACGTTCTCGCACAGGCTTCCAATCTGCGGGCTTGCCATGAATCTTCCAGCAAGATTCGATGTTGTGATTAGGTTTCTTGCATTTTTCACACCAAAGTCGTCCCAGAACGGATCATCCTTTCGTGGATATACACCAATGTCCCGAGTAGCAGAATGCGCAAAGTCGAGTGGGAATGATGGGGCTTGGCATTGTAGAGTGATGGCAGAACCATCAGAGGTTGCGGAAATGTGCTAGGGAGAACCCTGCATCACCGTGCGATGACTTTCTTCAAGTCTGACCACCGAGAAGGTAGCACGGAGGCTTGGTGATGGCTTTGTGCTCAGGACCCGACCACGGACATCATCGAGATCTAGATTTAAGCCCATCAGAAATTTGAATACATAGTTACTTTCAACAACTGAGCGATAGAGTTTCTCGTCCTTGGTGCATGTCCAATGAAATTTTTCGAGGAGATCAATTATCTGCCATTGTCGAGTCAGGGCAGAGAAGTAGTCCACAACCGATCTTTGGTCCTGGCGGAGATCGTGCACAGTTGATTCAATGGCAAAAAGAGCTCGGCCATGTTATCTTTGCACAAGTATGTGTCACTGACCGCATCCCAAATGTCTTTTGTAGTTGAGTAGAGGAGAAAATTTTCGCCAATTTCAAGCGTCATGGATTAATCAACCAAGACATGACTAGGTTGTTTTCTGCCTTCCAAGTTTTGAATGTGACATCGCCCGAGTCAGGTCGTGTTGCACTGCCCAAGAGGTGATCTTTCTTGCCACGTTCACAAATGTACATAAGGACATATTGTGACCAAGCCAAAAAATTCCGGCCTGTAAGTTTGTGGCACGTGATGGAGAGAAGAGAAGCAACGCCCATGATTTGGGTCATGCTCACCAGCGTTGATGAACTGGCAGTCACCGGCGTTGATGAACTGGCAGTGGTATAGGTCATACCGTACTTCGTCATTGGCCACATCTGCGCTCTGATACCATGTGGTTTGAGAGAAAACGAGTATTTCGGACGGAAGTTTAATCTTATTCATAATGAAATAGTACACTACTTAATTATACAAGACAAATCAATTGATAACAAACTTAGTCTAATCTAACCTTAAACTATAAACAGTAGATTGAAAGTTATCTGATAAACTAAAGACCCTATCTTTATTTTTAATTCAAATATCCAACACAAACCAATAGCAAAATTTATAAATCGAAACACAAGGCAAAAAAAAAATCCAAATTACCTAAACGGACATCTTGGTCTTTGGCGAGAAAGATATTGGAGCACTGCCAAGAAAGTGCTGTGAAGATTAATGCGAATAATCATAAAGATAACAAAGAAACTAAGACAAAAAATTGCATCAAGTCAGATTGTTACTTTGAGGTCCCGGTGTAGAACAAATTTGGAATGCAGATACTCGACAGCCAATAACAATTGAGTGAACCACTTCAACAGTTTCGGCACAATGTACATGATTAACACATTATTGACAACTGCCAATCAGAAAATGTA
Organism: Primulina tabacum; assembly: GCF_025594145.1. Lineage (NCBI taxonomy): Eukaryota > Viridiplantae > Streptophyta > Magnoliopsida > Lamiales > Gesneriaceae > Primulina > Primulina tabacum. Next base: position 8,344,203 of record NC_134557.1, read on the forward strand.
TGGTTAGCTGAACACATGAGATGTGTAATCATATCTATTATTCAAAGTATATGTACAAATAAGAGTTACATGGATAAAGAAAAAAATGAGACAATATTCTAATGGGAACAACTCAAACGTCCTCAGGGAAGTACTGCCCATTTGCTTTTTTCATTAGTTCGGCCCTGAAATATCAGCAGCGCATAAAATAAAAGAAAGAAAAGACAGCTTAAAAAACAAGAAATGGTACTACCCAATCAAATTATCACCCAAAACTCACATGTCACCTCCTTCACAGTAGCCAGTTACTATGCAAACATAACAACCCTGCTTTGGGATTGGGAAACAAAGAGATCGGGAGGAAAATAAAAGAAGATTCTGAGACAATAGTGAAACTAGCAATTAGAAGCTTCAAGACCACTCACCTTTTCAACCCAAGCTTCCTTGAACTCAAGGATGTAAGGATGTTGTAGCCTCGCAATTAATGCCATCTAGTTTTTTGCATAGAAAAAAGGACCCTTTACATTTTTTGTCAAGCACTACACCATGAACAATATGCATACTAATAAATGATTGCATAAAAAAGACGAACTCAGCAGCAAAATTCCATCTTGAGAGATGAGTATAAACTAAACAATGAAATTGTACTAAGAAAATTGTCAATCTTTTTATCTAGAGATCAATTGCCATTACACCAAAATAACTAGAACAATTGCTTTAACTAAGAAGAGATGTCGATAGTCTCACAACAAAAAAGTAGAATTAAGATAACAACTAGCACAAAACAATTCAATCCTTATAATTGAAGCAATAACATTAGTTAACCTCTTCATGAGCTGATCTCCGGCATCTTTCAATTTGTCGAGCTAATCGAATTTTCTTAAGCACATACCTGTGTTACATTCCCAAGAAGTACATGAAGAAAATAAAAAAGTATGAGGGTGACGCATTAAAGAATTTTACTGCAAAATTTTGGATACGAATAAAATGAACTTTTTTCATTGCAGGCCATACTTTTTCCTTTCCAGCTTGTGATGTACCAAAATAGCTGCACCAAAGGCTCCACGGCCAATCTGCTCCATGATGTCATACTGGTCCATTCTTGACTCCATCAGCAACAATTCCCGAGTCCTAAAGCACTGTATCCACTATATTCTACCCTTGATAAGCATGTATCTAAAGAAATGAAAGGACCCCAAAAAAGTAATCTGGGTTACTATACTCCCTGAAATCTCTCTGCATCAACTCCTTATAATAGAAACCCCCAAAAAAATTAATCTTGGATCCTCTATTCTCTGAATTGTATCAGAAAACCAATTGCTGCAATAAATCTAAAGCTAGATATTACACTTGAAAATGTAACTTGTATTCAAACAAATCTCAGACACTTCCTCTGCCTCTTCTACCCATTTGCAGATCCATTCCAAGAAAACACCCATTTACAAAAACTGCAAAAAGAGAATACAAATAAACAAAAATGCCCACCAAATTCCTGAAATAAAGCAATAACGGAAATTGTTGAGATGCAATTGACCTGGCCTTCTGGGCACCCCAGAAATGAGGATATCTGGAATGGGTTCGATCAAAGAAAGCAAAAGTAGGACTAAACTCTGTGTTTCTACAGCATTTTTTTACAGAAACAAATTGCTTCTTCTCTTAATTTAAAAGTAATGGGCAAGATGTGTACAGACCAGCTCGTTTAATTATTTTAATTTAACTTAATTAGGTTAAAAGGGTGTTGTTTAGAGCTTATCATAGCTAGTGAGTCGGGTAGGATGATGGTAGATTTATGTTACAACTACCAACCAAATTTTCTTGTAAAAAAATTCAAATTTGCATATTACACATTCTAAAAAAATTAAACTTACTTATCTTTTAAGAAGTTTTCAATGATGAAATATACACAAAATCTCAGATCCACGGGCCACGTGCCTTGTTGACTACCATCTATTATGATTATATAATCAACTATAGTTTTTTAAAAAGTGAAAATAATTATTAATGAATTGAATTATTGTTCCAAGTTTATTATGTATATATTTATTAAAACATCTTTCTATTTAAAATTTAAAAAAATTTGAGTTTATTTTTTATTTTTTAAAATGATCATATTTGGCTATAATTTTAATTTACTATGAAAAATAGTTATTATGATAGCTTAAAGAAATTAAACATTTTTATTAAACTACTAATTTATGTAACACTTTTTGTGCTGGAGTAAGTATCTTGTGAGACGGTCTCACGAATTTTTATATGTGAGACGGGTCAACCCTATCGATATTCATAATAAAAAGTAATACTCTTAGCATAAAAAGTAATAACTTTTTCATGGATGACACAAATAAGATATTCGTCTCACAAAATACGACCAATACTCTTAGCATAAAAAGTAGAGTAAGTCTCTTGTGAGACGGTCTCACGAATCTTTATCTGTGAGACGGGTCAACCATATCGATATTCACAATAAAAAATATTACTCTTAGCATAAAAAATAATATTTTTTTATGGATGACTCAAATAAGAGATTCGTCTCACAAAATACGACCTGTGAGACCGTCTCACACAAGTTTTTGCCTAAAAAGTAATAATTTTTCATAGATTATACAAATAAGATATTTGTCCCATAAAATACGACCCATGAGACCGTCTCACACAAGTTTTTGTATTTGTACTGAGTGCCAACACTTTTATCACAACATTTACATAATAGAAGGATTCTATTTGTTATTCCTAAATACTAATTGATTATATAAATAAAATATACTTCACCCTCAAAATATATATGAAAAATTACATTTTTTTTATTTTGTAATTTTCATGTATTTTATTTTGTCATGTTATCGTTCAATTTACAGTCTTAATCAACTAATTTGTAATCTTGTTTCGATTTTATTCATCTTCATCAGCGTATTGATGCAGTGTCGAAAAATGATGATGTGAGACCAAAAATTATTGATGTGACGACAAGCTTTGCTAACGTATCCATTAATGTCACATTATAGTGAGAAAAAAGCTTACTGTTTTTTTTTTTTAAATGCAAATTAATTGATTAAAACCATGAATATACCAAAAACATGATAAAAAGTGAAAATTGTACTATAGATAATATCAAAAATATAATTTTCCATCTTTGATATTGTGGTGTCGAGGGGATGGATAAAGACGAGACCAAATTAGTTATCACAGTCGCACGTATTTGATTATATACTTTTAAATTTAATAAATTTATTATTTTAATATAATTCAAAAATATTTCAGATTAATCGGAATTCAACCAATTAATGGACTTGAACTGGAAAAAAAAATACTTTTCGAGTTTCAAAAGAAAAATTAAAATATATTAAAACAATATGGATCTATTTGCATCCATAGCCTATACCCCACCCAACCAGAATCTCATACGTGCATACGAAAATGAGATGTAGCAATTATTAATTAAATGATACATACAACAACCAACGCCACCATCTATTATCTTCGGGTGACTGTCATAATAATTTTATTAAATTACAAATAATAAAAAAAACACTTTTCTTAAAATTTAATTTATTAGGTACCTCCGACATTATTGTTTGGCAATGCCAGAAGTTGACTACATCTTTATAATATGTGTGTATGTGTGTGTGTGTGTATATATATATATATATATATATATGTCATTAAAGATATTGTCACGCCCCGAGCCCGGTCTCGCGCCTGCGTGACTGCACAATGGACCCCTATAGCAACTACTTCGTATTCGTCATCGCTTTTACGAAAATGATTAACTCAATTTGCTATAGAAGTCTATTGTAAGTCATTATAAACTCATTTTAAATCTTTTATTTTTAAGATGTGAGACAAAGATATCACATATATGATTCAAATGAACTGGTTCACGACTGCTCACACATTAACGCAGAAAATCCCAGATGTATTAAAAATCTGCACAAGTAAAATAATAATAAAATAAAATTTATTCTCTTAAACGAATTATTATAGTGAGTCTTTCAAGGGTTTTTTTTAAAAATAATATATTTTTAAAACTTATTTATTAAAATATAACAGATTCTATAACATTATGAAAATATGACAATCCGGAGTTTGAAGTTCCGGATTCACTGTTCCGGTCAGAATCCGGGACAGACTGACACGGATTCTAAGAATTCGATTTTAAATTTTTTTTAAAAAAAAGCAAATCGGCGACGATTTAATCAAAATCGTCGCTATCTGCGACAGTTTAATAAACCGTCGCAGTTTGCGACGATTTGACCAAAAACCGTCGCTAAGTCCCAAAATTTAAAAAAAATTAAGAAATGTTCTTTCCTAAACAATAATAAAATAACTTTATTTCCCAAACAATATTTCATACTATTGAATCAAAAAATTTATTATTGTTTGAGAATCTTAATTATTTTGGGATTTAGAAGTTGCGGTAACTTTTTTTAACCGTTACTATTTGCGACGGTTTAACCAAAAACCGTCGTTAATTCCCAAAATTTAAAAAAAAAATTAAGAAATGTTCATTCCTAAACAATAATAAAATAACGTATTTTCCAAACAATATTTCATACTATTGAATCAAAGAATTTATCATTGTTTGGGAATCTTAATTGTTTTGGGATTTAGAAGTTGCGGTAACTTTTTTTAACATCGTTGGAATTAAACAAATTAAGATTTTCATGTTCCTCTTAAAATATGAAAACAATTATTTATAGCTAGAAAAGAATTTACAATTTTTTTAACATTTTTTAAACATTTCATTGTTAAGTTACGGTAAATTTAAACAATTACATTATTTATACTAATGACAATAATTTAAATATATTTATTTATAATAATTAAATTTAGATAATAATAGTATTAATTGTGTACTAATTTTTGCATCCATGTTTAAACAAATTTTTAATTCAACATAGAATATAAATATATTATGATATTAATTATTTAACTAATCGTTTATATTGAGATTAATATTTGAAATATTATTATAATCAAAATATTTGTAGTTATTCGTATTACAAACATTATCAGAAATAATATACAAAAAACAATTCAATATAGAAAGAAAAAACAGAGATTTGAATTAGATTCGGCGCAATTCTCCCAAATTCTGATACTCAACACAATTCTCAAAAATCAAATTTCGAATTACTGAGACTCGGCGCAATTCCCTCAAATTCTGTTATGCGACAGAAAACTATCAAATCAAATTAAGAATTCCGTTAAGCACATGATCGACGCAATTTATAAGGGAAAGAGAATCACTGAATTTTTATAACAAAAAAAAGACACAGACCGAAGAAAAAAAAACTGCTCAAGAAGAATGCCGAAACCGAAAAGTTGAGCTGAAGGATGGGATGAATTCGCCAAATACTCGGTGCAATTTATAGGCATGAAATTGTGTCACGCATTCAAATGAATATGTGAAGCGTTCCGGTAAGAATGGCAGAAAATCCGTGCCGTAGCGACGGTTTAAAACACCGTCGCGGAGAGCGACGGTTTTGGTTAAACTGTCGCCGATTTCCCTTTTTTTAAAAAAAAATTAAAATCGGATTCTTAGAATCCGTGTCAGTCTGTCTCAGATTATGATCGGGACAGTGAATCCGGAAAACTCCAGATTGTCATATTTTCATAATGTTTTAAAATCTGTTATATTTTAATAAATAAGTTTTAAAAATATATTATTTTAAAAAAAACCCCGTCTTTCAATGGCTGTTCGATTGATGTCAACGGAATCTTGCCAAGAAGATAAAATGCTTCAGTACTCAGATTTCAGAAGGTCATAGCCGTCGATTCACACCACAAATGGCACCATCCTAGATTCTTTACCTTCGTATTATTAAAAATTAATTATTATAAAAATAATAATAGATATTTAAATTATAAAAAAATAATATAATTATAAAAAAAATAAAAATAAATAACTATTTTTTCGCTAATTTTGAAAAAAATTCTTAAATATAAATGTATGTCGATTAATAGTGTTACCCTAAGCCAATGACATGGTTATTATCGTGTTTAAAATATTAATGTCGACCATCAACCTAAATACATATTTAATTTTTTATTTTCTGAGGAACTATATATATTATTGTTTTTTAACATGTGATAAATAAATATTTTTAAATCTCATTTAATAAAACTAATGAGAAATATTTTTTTCAAATCATATCACAAATTAAATTGATTGATATAATCAATGCAAAAGTTTTAATATAGTTTATGTTTTAATAGATTTTAGTTTCATTTTGAATAAAAAATAATAAACGATATATAATACATAAATTATATTTGAATTAATATAAAAATGAATTGAATTCAAATTTGAACTAAATGAATTGATGTAATTAATGCTAACAATAAATGAAATTATCATTAATTGCAGCACATATATTTCAATATTCATGATATATCTTTCTTTTTTTTTTAAAAATGACATTTTGGCGTGAAATTACTATTTTTGGCAAAAACTCTGTTTTTATATATATATATATATATATATATATTTGGATATAGATGAACACGCACAACTCCAGTATGGAAAAGATCTTCAATATCCTGCATGGTTTTGTTCCTTTTGCTCTCTCTTAATTTATGGCATTTTAAGTAGATTGTCATGTCATTCGAATTTAGTTTGATGCCTAAAGAAAATGGCTGCATGAGCAATCATTCTGGACAACGCACAATTTTTCTATATAAATACGGACTTGCATGCCTCCACGATGTCAGTAATATTCTACATCTAACAAGCCTTAAATAGTAAATTTTTTCTATATCTATTCGCTACAATGGAGTTCACAAGATTGAAGTACTCCAGCTTGCTCTGCAGAGTGTTGCGCGAGAGAAGGCTCACTTTTGATGCATCGAAAGGTTTCTGGCTATTTATTCATGCATGCATCCCTTAGATAATTTGCTCACCTAGCCAGCTGATCAATATTACCCCAAAACATTTAAAAATAAATTTCAGCTTTCATGACTATTGATTATTTCCAGCAATCCACCTTTTGCCAAAACAACACGCATTGTTGCTCCAGGGACCGACCCTTGGATTTGGCTGGAGCGAAGGCGAATTTTAACTTTTGGAATATTTATAGAAAAAAAATTTTCCATTTTTTCGTTGAATGTGGTGAACACCCTTAACGCAGCCGCTAGTTCCCAGAAAATTGTGCGATACACTTCTGACTTCACTGAAGCTGTGAAAATCACTGACTTCTAGTATAATTCTTGATTTTGCAACCTCGTTTACAGGCTTTCTTGGAGATGAAACAGACGAGTTTTAAGACCAGTGATGTGCATGTACCTGGAAGCAGTAGTGCAAATAATGAGATACCCGAGGGTTGGGATCTGAGGAAGGTTCCAGGGGGACCCGACCCATTGCACCATAATGATCAAGACCCAAAGAAGCCCCGAAAAACTCCATGATATTTTGGCATTATATTGTTGAAAGATTTCTGCTGGTCTCACTTTTTTGCTCTGAAAATTATAAATCTTTATGTATGCATTTTAAACATTGGTTTCTTTAGATTTATGGAAATCAAACCCTGATTAGGAATCTATGTGAGTGGAAATTTGCCTTGTATTAATAGACTTCTCAAGATTCTATCTTTTGCAACAAAAGTTAAATCAAGTAATTCCAAGTTAACTTCTACAATATGCTCAGATAATGTTAGCTCATACGACAAACCGTTCCAGCACTGTATAGATATTATCTGCATCAGCATGAGATTTATCACCCGCCACAAATTCATAAATTATGCCATTAACCTCAATCGAGCTGATTCCGGGTTTCTTTTGAATCTCGAAGGCCTTTTCATTTTCTTTCACACTTCACTCGACCATATCGACTTCCAGTCGCTGCATAGATGTTCGAAAGCATCACATAATTTGGACCCCCTCTTGGATCCAGATCATAGATATGCTTCATCAAGCTTTCTGCCAAGTCCAATTACTCACAGCTCTACGCACGGCCAACAGTGAACCGAGCATGACTTATTTGGCTTCTTCCGGATCACCAATAAAGCCTTCTTTCAATCCCCAGCACGACTATAAAGGTCGACTATGCATCCATAGTGTTCAACAGTTTGAGTGATTTTAAGGAGTTGTCATTTTATCGAATAACTCAAGCCCCTCACTTATTAAACCGGCATGGCTACAAGCTGTAAGAGCTCCAGTAAAGCTCACGCCATCGGGTTCAAAACCCATCAATTTGCATGTTTTTGAAATATTTCAAAGCTGACGCTGCATGCGCATTAACAGCCAGGTCAACAATTATTGAGTTCCATGATACTAAGCTTCGTTTAGCCATGTTGTGAAACACCTGACGAGCTAACTCAACAAATCCGCACCTACGATACATGCCTATTAAAAAATTATTTACCTGAATATTATCTCTTAAATCATGCATAAATACAAACCCGATGTAACAATAGCCCTAAACCAAGTGTTCCCAAGTTAGAAACTGCAGAGAGCACTGAGACAATTGTTACAAAGTCAAGTGCCACACCAAACATCTGCATCTCTTGAAAATACTCCAGAGCTTCTTCGAACATTTCCTTCTTCACAAACCCATAATCACTACAGTCTAAGACACAGCATCTCTATCAGGCATTTCATCAATAAACGCCTTCTGAAAGTCATCATTTCTCATGTAACCATTAGAGTATTCCAAGTAACCTTATTCTTGATAACCAAGTGATCAAAAACCATTCTGCAGATTCCCAGTTCACCAAACTTTGAATAAATGCCAATTAATGCAGTTCCCACCATCACATCGTCAACATCCAACCCGAGTTTTCGACAATACCCCTGAACGTTAGGCCCGAGGTATAAGCCCTGGAATGGAAAATTGGCACGCCCAGGAGCAGAGTTACAAAAATGATGTGGTTAGGCTCGACACTCGATAATCACATGCGATTCAATTCTGAAGCTGCTTTAGATAGACGACCGTCTTTGCAATATTAGGCGATAGATAAGGTCCAGGAGGCCGTGGTGGCGTCTAGAGAAGCGTTTTCATGGTTGTCGGGGGCCAAGTGGTGGAGTTTTGGAGGAGGAGGCTGTGCGGCCGTGAAGGGTTGATAGGAATTGGGGAGGCGGGAAGAAGGCTCATTCTTTCAAAACGGCTGGCTTCCTTGTTTTCTCGGTTTCATCGTTGTGCATACCATATTTTTTAAAATTTATTTTATTTATATTTAAATAAATATCAAAATTTAATTATAAAAAATAGTGTGAAACTATACTATTAATTTGAAATATAAACTATACTACTATTTTGAAATATAAATTAGAAAAATAAATAGAAAAAAGTAAAAATAAAAATATCCAAATAAGAATAGAATCTGCAACTTATTGAAAAAAAAAACTATATATACTGAGCTACAGTAACTTATATCAAAATTCTAGCACTTTATTAATATAAATTCTAGCACTTTATTAATATATATATATATATAATTATAACAGATCATGACACAAAAAATTATTTATTCTAAATGTCTCAAATTTAATAATATAATATAGATTTATTTGAATAATGGTCATTCTTAAATTTTATTCCCTCCTCCTTAGGTAGCAATGACCAATTTGTATTTATATTTTCAATAGTAGCAGAATATGTAGCAAGTGGAGTTTCATGTCTTAATTGGAATGCCTAATTTGTCATATTTAGAGCTGTAAACAAATTGAGCATGTTTGTGAGTTTTTTTAGACGGTTCGGTATATATTTGATTAATATTTGAGTTTATTGAATTCTAGCTGAACTCGAATATGTTCGAACTTTTTTCGAATCGAACTCGAGCCTAAATTATTTTGTTTGATAGTTCGCGAGTTTCTCGCGAGCTTTTGTACGTTAATAATAAAATATAATTATATATTAAATAAATAAATGTTGACCTTTTCAAGTACTTATTTTCGAGTAATAATTCGTATAGTTCACGAACATGTTAGAATTTTTCAGACCGAATTCGAGCTTTAATTCAAAACAAAATTCAAGCAAAAAGTTTTAAAACTTTCGAAATTCGAATCTAGCTCGAACTCGAATTGAACAAATTCGATCCGAATTCTAACTTTCAAATTTTCGTCATATTCGACTCATTTCGGTTAGGTTTGTTTACATGCCTAACCAGACTACATCCACTTAGACTCACATAAATGTTAACTGCTGGAATTGAACTTGCATTTGCAACTCTTGTCCACTTTACAAGTGGTAATTTAAAGGTTTATTTAATTAGAAGAATTTAAAATCTATGAATTTCGTTTATAATTTTTTATTATTTTATTACAAACAAAAAAACTATAATAAATCGATTCCAAAACTTTACAAATTTATACATTAATAATACAAAATAGAACAGAATGAATTCCAAATAATATCATTACTGGTTGAACTTGAATTCCATTATAATTAACATGGAATATTATACGAACATGTAAAATATATTTTTGAAGTTTATAATCTTATTTCTCTAAACAATAAAAATATATTTGAATTCAAACACAACCTAAAAATACAAGGTATGAATAGATTCACACAGCAAGACTTCGTGAAAACAAAAAACTTACACAGTACGTATATATTATACATAAAATTCGAAACTTGGTTTGCCTATCTGTAGTGATTGCCCATTAGGTTCTCTCGCCACCAACCGATAAGACATGTACAACCAGTGAAAATAAATACATCTCACCGAGCATCAGCAGAGGTGAATGAGTCAGCAAAACCCGATGGCTTAGCAGGTATGCTTCCTTTGCTGTCACAAGTGCCACTAAAATCTTGGATATCGGCTTCCTGCCAGCCCTTCAACATCTGTGGAAGAGGCAATGTCATGTCAATGCCAGAACACTGATCCATATCTTCGTATGGTTTCCATTTCTCCACCAACCGAGCTAGCACATTCACGATGTGTCCCATGTCGGGACGATGGTTTGCCTCCCGTGCGGTGCAATGTCCTGCCAATTCGGCTGTAATGTAAATGCTATCATAAATTTCTTCTTTTGCATCAAGTGAAGGGTCAATCGAGGCGATAAGCGTATCTTTGTTAGATTTAATCTGCCAAAACCACTCAGCCAAGTATCTGTTTTCCTCTGGACGATTTTCATCAAGTGCCACTAATCCTGTCAAGAGCTCCATTAGTACCACTCCGAAGCTGAAGATATCGACTTTGGTGGTTATCTTTCCCGTCACTGACAGAAATCAAAAGATTAATCGACAGAAAACAAAAAGAGCACATAAATTAAACATAGATGAACCAGTATTATCATTGAACAAGAAAATATGCAAGTGATATGAAGGGCATATGAAGGTCGAGCTCATTTATTCATTTATTGAAAATATTCTTACCAGCATATTCGGGTGCAAGATATCCAAAAGTTCCAGCTAGTCTAGTAGCAACAGATCTCTCTCTATCGGGAGCCAACTTTACCAATCCAAAATCCGACACTTTAGCCCGAAAATCATCATCAAGAAGAATGTTTGAGGATTTCAAATCACGGTGTATAAAGCTTTGGTGCGCCAAAGAATGGAGATATTCGACTCCTCTTGCTACATCAAGAGCAATAACGAGCCTTCTTGCCCAAGATAAAGGCTGTAAACTTAGACTCTTCCATCGGAAAAGATGTCCGCTCAGAGCCCCTTGAGACATATATTCATAAACCAGAACCCTCTCATGTCCTTCAGCCGAGTACCCTAAAAGGGATACCAAGTGACGGGTGGCGAACATTAGAAAGCACAGCAATTTCAACTTGAAATTCATTCAATGCTTTTTTACTGACTGCCACTGCCTCCATTCTTTTGACAGCTAATTTTGTTCCGTCTTCAAGTTCACCCTTGTAAACTGCTCCAAAACCTCCACGTCCCAGCTCGTTTTCTGGCGCAAAATTGTTGGTCACTTTGCGTAAAACCTGAAAAGATATTACCAGGTTCCCTGCTTCAAGAACCTGAGTATTATCCAACCTATCAATGGTCCCACTCTCGGTACTGCCACCAGTTCGAGTATACGAGGCTGAGCTATCCACTACTGCGATTTTTAACATATTACTGGGATCTGATGAATCTTTTGGATGGATCACTTCACCGCCATGATGTTTTATAATCTTTTTTTGGTGACACAGGAAGTAGACAGATGATAGAACTGCGAGAAATATAAAAATTGTAGAACCTGCAGCTGCAGCCACTATGACCAAAACTCGAGATTTGGTCCTATTTTGCGGTTTTGACTTCTCTGTAACAGCAGTAGATGCATTAGCCCTTGTACCTCTACCATCTGGCTTCGGATGAAGATATATGGAAGGATTTCTAGGTGGTGATTCAGGGCTGTCGTTTGGAGAAGAAGGCATTGGAGGTGCAGTATCCAGTGAGGGGGATTGTTTAGGTCCATTACCTGCCAATTTCGGATCACCATCAGTTACGACATTCACATCATCACGGAATCTTGGCAACGGTGGCTCAAAACTGTTCCCTCGTATATTCAATAATCTCAACGATCTCAAAAAAGTAAGATTTGTAGGAATGGTGCCATGTAGATTGTTGCCTTCTAAATGAATTTCAACTAGCGATTGTAAGTTCGCAAGTGAAGGACTAAGGGTGCCATTAAGCCCAAAATTTTTCAAATTTATTACTGAAACATCGTTCCTAGATTCACAACTTATCCCCCACCAAGGCCCTCTACACGGGTCATTACCAACCCATTCAGAAGCAAGTCTTTCCGGGTAATTCAAATCTTGAAGAAAATCTAGAAGAGCACTCACTTCAGGAGCACATGGCTCCCCAGGATCAGATTGGCAAAATGAATTTGACTCATAAGAAACATTTACAGATTTAAACTTTGGTATTGGACCCATGAACATGTTATTGTTCAAATCCAATACTTGAAGGTTCATACTTGCCAAGCTTTGGGGAATCAGGCCAACGAGCCGATTCCCATTGAGGTTAAGCTGTCTTAATGAATTTAAATCTCCAATGTTGTCAGGAATCGAACCCGTAAATTGATTACCATGGAGCCATAGCTGAGTTAACCCAACCATGGTTCCAACTACATCAATAGGACCACTAATACCACCCCCATCTTGATTATTCAACCACAAAACCTGCACCATGGAGTCACGAAAGCTGCTGGGTAAAACACCGGTGAGCATGTTACCCGACAATCTTAACGAAGTGAGAGACGGAAACTTCCCGAAAAACGCCGGCACTGGTCCGACAATGTTGCAACTGGAGCAAGAAAAATTAGCCAACTGGGAACACTCTGCTAGCTCACTGGGTATACTCCACCCCGAACTCCGATTAAAGGGATTATCATCAATTGCCAACACGCGAATACTACGAAGACCTTGAAAAAAATCAGCAGGGATTGTCTCGAATTCATTAAAATCCAGGTATACGAATTGTAAATTGGACAATCCACTGAAAGATGGCAGCTTTCCATTAAAGTTGTTTCTCTGGAGGCCAACATTCATCAGCATGTCCAATTGATTAAAATTCTGTGGCAAAGGGCCCTTTAATCCAAGGCCCTGAACCTGGATTTGAGTGATTCTGCCATTAGAACAGAACACATGTGGCCAAGAAGGAGGGCCACAGGGGTCGATTCCCCCATCAGGCCATTTCAAAAGCTCTGGATTTTCTAACCCAATTCTGAAATCATCCAAAATCTTGAAGTCATTTTGGTCGGTAACACCATTAACAACTCCCAAAATGCAAATGAAAAGAACCCTAACAACGTGCATTAGTTTTCTTGGAGCAACTTCCATTTTCCATGCATGATTGTATCAAAATGCACACATTCCGATATCTACAAATCGAGAAAAATGTGCTCAGAGATTCTGGGGAAAAAAAAAACAGAACAAATAACAAACCTTGTCCCGTGTACATGCAAATGCAAGAATCACCTAATGATGAGTGATTAGTGGTTTTTTTCACAAAGCAAGGTAGTAGATTGAAAGAGAGAATTGTGGAGAATTTTCACCATTTTCCTTTGGGATTTTCATTCCTCTGCAATTAGATCCAAGTCTGTATCTCACAAAAGTACAATTATTTGGTGACTACCACACACTCTTTTTCTCTCTGCTTCTGTGGAGTGTCTCCTTTATTTGTGTGTATATTTCATTCTTTTTCTTTTTGGCAATTTGTAATTTCTTCTTCTTTCTTCTTCTTCTTCCCTGTAATCTTTCTCACACTGCCTTTACTTTTTTGATGACACGAGAGAAACAGTCGAATACAACGATTGATGAAGATGACCACGACGTGTTTCACCGACTGAAGACACGTTTGAATATGAGTTCTAGAACTGTAAAAATGGACAAAATAATATCTTTGACATCAGCACTTTGACATTTTTTTGACCGATAATCTCGTACCACTTTTATTAAAAGAAATATTCATAAATATAATATTAATCAACAAAGATTAAAAATTCTTGTTCAGCCAAGAGAATGATGTAAACGATGAAATAACAAATTATATTACCACATATATTTTATGGAGATTTTTCTTTTTTAATAGGACAATAAATTTTTTGGTCTCATTAACAAATTTACCACAAAATTTTTCGTGGGAGGATCAATTTTATGAGATTTATTTGAATTATTTATTAAAATATATTATTTTTTATATAAAAAATATTGCTTATTACCCATCTCAAAGTGTCTACTTGTGAATTTACCAATTTGATCGGCGATAATTAAGGGAGCAGAATCCATGTTGCTTTCTGCTTTTGCAATAAAACAAAAATAATCTTTAAAATAAATAATCAAATTCGCTCAAAAAGAAAATTAAATGAACAAATAAATAAATAATCCCAAGTCGCAGGCCCACTGTAATTATACCTGTGTTTTATGACTTTGTCTCCTTTTCTTCTCATTCTATTTTTTAATTGCTATTCTTAATTTCTTAAAATTAAAATGTTGACTTTTCTAGTTTCCTTTAATCATAGTTTAGGATTTATCTGATGAAGAATACCCTATAAAACCATGTTTGAAACTCTTAATATATATTGTCAAATTTGATTTATCTTTAAGAGTAAGTCTATTGTGAGACGGTTTCACGAATTTTTATCTGTGAGACGGGTCAACTCTACCGATACTCACAATAAAAAGTAATAATTTTTCATGGATGATCTAAGTAAGAGATCTGTCTCACAAAATATGACGTGAGACCGTTTCACACAAGTTTTTGTCTACTTTTAATCGGGAAAAAAACATAAGAAAGATACTCTTAAAATCAAATATTTTGTGCATATATACTCTTATGAATTTAAATTTGAAACTCCAAATACAAAATTCAAAACTAATCCTTGTTTTTGCTTCAAATATATGGCTATAATATTTGTAAAAACGAATAATTATTTTAACGCACATTTAATTACATTTATACATGCAGGTATGTTTTTTTTAAAAAAAATTGATTGGGGATTGAAATTAAAAAAAATAAAAAAAAATCGGTATCTTTCAAAATAGACTTGCCGACGTTTTCATGGAAAATGACTTCGTCTACTTTTGTGCTTGTATTTCTAAAAATAATAAACCATAAAAATGGTGCAATAATAAGTAAAACCTCTATAAAAAATTATTATTTTATAGGGTTATTAATTAATCGATAAATTAATAATTATTATTTTAAAAAATATTTTTTATTCGACGAACATAAATTTAATCATATAAAAAGTTATTGTGTTTCACCAATATTTTGTAATATTATCTTAATTAATATATATATATATATATATGTGTGTAAAAAAACATTTTGTGTGTATATTTATAAATATAAGTATTTGATATTTATTGTTTTTAATAATTAAATAATATTCATTTTTTTAGTTAATCAAATGAAATTGACGATATAAATAAACAATAGAATTAAATATAATTTTACAAAAAACAAATGCCAATAGAATCATATTTTATTACATTTTCCTAATTATGCTTGTAATTTAGAGAATTAAATTTGTGATATTGACATGACAAAAGTTTTATATAAGGGTTTTTTAAAAATTATTATTTTAATAATTTATCAAAATTATTGACCCAAGTCGTGATGTCACTAATGTATTTTTAAAAGGAGGCTTTAGGTTTCTTGTGAGATGGTCTCATGAATCTTTATCCTATGAGACGAGTCAACTTTATCGATATTCACAATAAAAAGTAATACTCTTAGCATAAAAAGTAATATTTTTTCATGGATGACCCAAATAAGAGATCTGTTGTACAAAATATGACTCGTGAGATCATCTCACACAAATTTTTGCACTTTAAAAGTATGTGTCTAATAGTAAATGTTACACATGTTTTATCAATTTTGTTAATATATTAATGACTATATTAAATTATGTATTAACTTGAAAATGGGCACAATTTAAACAAATGAATCGGTACGATTGATTGCCGACTAAGGCCCTTGTTCTCCCCTCGCACGTGTTAAACCCTTTTCAGCATTTAACAATATTAATTAAATACAACCCACCGCAATAAATCCCATTATCTATTTTTTTTCCAAAAAAAAAAGGATTTCATAAGATTCATTATTATATAAAAAAATAAAATAGATTTGGAGTCTCATAAGAAAATCTCACCAATTGGGTATCAATAAGCCAGCAGTTGGGTACTGCGCTGAAAAAGACTCATTGAACTAGTTTGAACACAATAAATGACAATATTGATGAACATTCAGACTACGAAACTAAAAGCAAAAATAAGTTAAATGAACAAATATGCTTTTATATGTTCGAAGACTTTAATAACTCATGTCGCTCATTATTTTTCTAATGAAAGATTTTCATTAAAGACTTTGAAATTACAACAATTTGCAACTATCCATTTCAGTAGGATTTTCCATTGCCTAACTGAAACTCTTAATATGCTGATCAAGATGATCAGTAAGAGTTCTTACTGTCAATTACAAGTATTTTGCAATGAAAAACTCTAAGCACAAATGATCCTCGATGAGTAGAATATTGAACTTTAGCATGTGCTTGAATAATTGCTCGGTCAGTTAAGCTCTCAAAGACTTGTTACTCGTAAAATTCACTTGATAAACATTCGAAGATTAGAGGATTAGAGATCCCTGAGAGTCCATCCAACTCTTCTATTTATAGACTTTGATTGCAACGATCTTCTTTTTGAATCTGATAACTGTTTCCAAATACATACGTCGTTGTTGTCATGTCATCGTTATTTATGAAAAATTGTACACTTTGGTTAATGCGCATGAACTCTGACATTCTAACGGACCGATAAAGTTGTTATGAAGACTTTATCTGATATCATCTTTGTTCTGCTCTTCAAGGAATATTTCAGAAATCTTCAGAGAATTCCTGTCGAATAGTCTGACTCATTCAGTAATGAAGATTGATAATTGATTCTCAATAAGTAGCCTTCTCTATCAGTTAGCTTCTATCATTTATGTTTAGGCACCGGTTGGACTCTGAAATATAAGTTTTTCTTTGAGAAATCTTTTGCGCATGAATGATCAGTTTCTCTCATGAATTCAGTTTGGCCATGCTTTGTAAATTTCCTTTAAATTAGTAGCTTTATCAATTCACCAAAACTTAGTTGATCCAATAATTTCACTCTTTTTTATGATTGACAAAATATGTACTTAGAGAAAAAAACTGAATTTATGTAAACTCTGAATATATTGAAAGTATTAAAAAATACGAAATTGTTAGATTGATACACTGATGCAATATTTCTTATGATATTCTTTGAGCGATCCAGAGTGCTTAGATTTATCAGTTGGATTAAGCTACAACTGCAATGTCTTTTGAGCCGGATTCAGTTTTCTTCTGGCTATTGCTCGCTTCTCCATTTTTGTCAACACCGCTCGGGTATTTTAGGTAGTTGAGCACAACAGTCAGTTGATTACGGACCCCATCAATATTCTCATTCAGATTTGAATTCACTGCATCATCAATTTGGAAGGATGACTGAAATGATTCGATTGAATTCTCCACCAAGATGAGATGCAGTGGCACTTGTTTGTTGATGTACTCTAACGTCATAAACATGTCGAGCACAATTTTGGATAATGTAGATACTTTTTAAAGCATCGTGTCCTTAAAATTGTCCACAGACTCAGAAGTGTTTAGTTGACATCTTTTTAGAATTGTTAGACTTGAAGTAATAGATGTCAAACTGGCATTGATATGCTCCAAGGTGTTATCTTCTACAATATCTAATTCAGGAAACAATGACATGATACTAAGAATTTTCTTCGATCCAGTTAGCAAAGGAGTGACAACTAGTGTAAGATCTGGATCCTAACTGGTGGAAGGGTCTGCTTATTCAATCTTTAAAATTTCTGGTTCAGCCTGACTGACTGGCTCAACCATCTTCACTTATTCTATTTAGCAGTTTTCGGCAGAGAGACTGCTGCTTCAATCATCACAACCTCAGGTACTGCCTCTACTGACTCAGACAATACTTATTCCTTCTACACAAATTTCTCTTCTAGCACTTTTTCATCTTTGGATATGATTAGCTCTTATTCTGGAAAGGTAGTAACTTGTTCGATATCTGGTACTTCTAGTTATTTGATGATAGGAGAGAATGGCGTTAGATCCCATGAATACATCATCATCCTCATATTGTCGTTCAATGAACTGCACAAATTCATCAATTTTTACCAAAGAAATTGCCCTAACTGGTGGAGATGCTAAGGCTTCTAATTGTTGTGGGGGCATCAGTGAGATTTCAGGTGGAGATAGGCTGAAGGTTCAACGATAGAAACATTTTGAAAAATAGTTTCTTGTGCTGGGGTGGAGGGTAGCTAAAATGTATCTTGAATGGTTTGGGAACCTGAATGCTCTACCTTTATAGTTTGGCTTGAGACATACTGTTGAGGAGTCTCCGGTGGCTTTTTCCTTCTTGTCATCTGTTTGCAATACCAACACATGCTCATCTTCCCCAACTTTTACTTTCATCCATGATGACAGAAGATCCATATCTAATTAATTGATGATGACAATGTCATCAAAGGCAGTTGGGCACATAGGATCGTAATGATATCTTCTTTCAGTACAGATTGTTGTCAACTTCTTGATTTTCGTTAGGTCTAACTGAGTATAGCCACTTCTGAATGGCTTCTGAATTCAACACTGCTTAGCTAGTCAACCCATTCTTGTACATTGGGCTCTCGAAGAGTAAGCCTCTGCTAGAGTAGCTCTGTTTGGATATAGAAGCGGGATTCAATGAAATCATGGGCAGCTTTACAACAGGAGGAATTATTTTCTACCATGGCCCAATGTATTCG
Organism: Primulina tabacum; assembly: GCF_025594145.1. NCBI lineage: Eukaryota > Viridiplantae > Streptophyta > Magnoliopsida > Lamiales > Gesneriaceae > Primulina > Primulina tabacum. Next base: position 8,363,398 of record NC_134557.1, read on the forward strand.
CAATCTAGGATTGACGTTTAGGGGTGAGTTAACTGCCACCATTCATGGAATGAATTAACCTGTGTAAAAAAATAGGTATTTCCAATATGTGGATTTTTTCGGACTCTTTGGAAGCCATCAGAGCAGTAAATGCAACCTTTGAGTTCTTCGCTCCAGAGTTATCTTTGATTATTCAAATTAAGGATATCCTTTCAGATCATGGCTTCTTGGGAATTAAACATATGCGTAGACAAGCTAATCGAGTGGCTCATAAACTGGCTAAATTTGCTGCTTCGATTTCTAATCTTGTAATCTAGAAAAATTCTGATTTTCCTTCTTTGTTGCAAGAAGTTATACTGAACGATTCTTGGGAGTAATGTATTTTTTTTTCTTTTCAAATATATAATCATCCCTTTATTAAAAATCAAAAGACTCGTTTGATTACTGCGTTTTGGTAAGTCATTAACCCTACTATATATGGTTATTAAAGTTGATCGTACGACTTCTGGCATGATAAATGTAGCATTTTTACCGTAATAAATATACGGTGAGCAATATTAGTTGCGCCTATTCTTGAAATCAAAAGAAAAAATAATATCGTCCCGATAGATGTTCGAGTTGGTGGAGTAGGTGAACATATGCCCAATGATCGGGAGTTTTGTTCTCTCTACCAACCTCTTCTTGGACGAGTTTGTCACACTTAAATGTCTTAATATGGTATATCTGACTAATGTGATTTGCATGTTATTGCATTAAATCAGAGTTTCCCTAGTACGTGCCGAAGGATAACGTCTGTGAGTTATCATGTCATAAAAAAAAAACTTTTTAATTTATAAAATTTAAGGTAGAGCAAGAACTTGTTTTTCCATTCTTCAAATTCAAAAATTCCATTCATATTTTATATCATATATTTTAATATTATATAATTCTAATATCCATACGAATGGGAGAATTAAAAAAAATAAGAGTATCGGGTAGGTATTTCAAGTTGTATATTGTTCTTAAAGTTGTTGCCGTATAAAACATATATATTTACATTTCAAAGTTCTAAACAGATGGTGACCCTTTTTTCTCTAACGGATCAGCTCCATCAATGTCAATTCTAACACATGAAATGTCACCCGTGGCAAATTGTTTAGGATTCTTGCTATTCTTCATCGCTGATTCACCTGGAATTCCATTTGCGTCCTTGCATTTGAACTTCGCTAGAGAACTCAGCTCGGTAACGGCTTCCGTGATGTTTTCCAAGTAATTTACGGTGTCAATCAGTAGCGATGCAGCTGCAGCAATTGGTATTATTTGCAGAAGATTGGTATCCTCCAACAGTTTAGATTTCAATAAAGATTTCAGGTTCTTGGAGGCGATTTTTAGGTTCGCCATGGCAGGATTAGGGAAGGGCGGTTTTGTCATCGTCTCAATGCTCCATGCTAGTTCTTTGAGTACTTTTCCACATTCTGAACTCATACTTGAAAATGATTCTTGTACCATCCCCATGATCTCTGCGGGCCCCTACAACAGTGGTAACCAAAAAATATAGATATATATATTTATTTTTACAATTGGAAAAGACTAATAGGGTTGGCAATCCATATATATACCTGAGTTCTTGAGTTTATGTAGCCGCCATTAAGGGCTTCGACTCTGCAGGCACACTGCCTTGTCAAGTTTCCGATCTTTAAGTATTGTTTCCACGGATGTCGGTACATGAATCTGCCATGGCACGGTTCCCATTTAGCAAAATTTGCCTGTCATCAGGAAACATTCAAATCAAGATTTGATGCAGATGGATTGAAAAATGAAAGCGATGGAAATGTGTTAATTTCATTCTCCTACCAAGTTCTCTAAACTGCTCTTTGAATCAAGAACGCTGTTTAAGCAAACAAGAGTTGACCTTTCATTCTTTGATTCTCCCTCTTCTGATGTTTTGAAACACTCATCAGAAAAACCTGTCAAGATTTTAATCATCGAATTTAATTACGTTAAATAATCATCTAACATCATAAATATATATATATATATATATCTACGTACGGTATATATTTTATATACATATACAGACCTTCCAAGAAATTTCCGAGTTTGTCGATGTTTTGAGCAACAAGCACGTGGAGATCTTCACCGGCCCAGACGGGGCACATCAAAATGGATACGACAACACATGAAGCTGCACCAATAAGTACAGCAGACAGCCTCTTTTGCACCAGTTCAAGAATATCGTTCGTGTGCAAACCGGATATAGAAACCATAGAAAATGTCAAGATGAATATCAGCATCCCATAATCGTATCGAGCTTTCACTTTGGGAAAGAATCGTATAAACGTAGACGCCACAGCTGCAACATATGTATACATGCCACAGAACAATATGGATCAGTGAGAAAAGAAGTGCTTGAGAACTCTAGGGATTAAGTTTTTTCTAGGAAATTAAATGTACCTTGTAGGAAGACGAATATCCCGATCAAGATCGGTTGGCCTATTTTTCCACTTACGATTGCCAAATGGTGCGCTCCAATTCCTAGAACGCCGGCTACCAGCGTTGCAAGTCCTCGGTTTAGTCCTTTTCCTAGCGTTGCACCTGTCAAAAAAATGAGAAATTAAAACATATTTTACGTGTCCATCATTAATTTAACGACTGTTTGATCATAAAATATATGGAAACTATCTTCAAAAAAAGAATACATGGAAACTTACCGACAGAGAACTCAAAAACGACCACCACAGTCGTCACAGCCCATATTGCAGATACACCAAAGTTGCTGTACAGAGGCTCAAAATAGTAAAACAGTGAGACTAATGTTAGCGTGAGCCCAACTTTTAGTGAATGTATCGATTTTCTAGGATCCTCTTTCGCCATCTTTTTCGTTTTCTTTGAAAGAACATCCATTTTCGCCATTATCGTTGTTCTAATGCCTTTAATCCACGACCATCCACTCAAAAAAACACTCTTTTTTTTTATATTTTCAGACTCCATTTCCATCGTCAACATCTAATAGATAGAACAAGGTAACAGCAACTTATTTTATATGAAACGTTGAGTGAGAGTACGACTCTTATCCGTGAGTGTGTGACTTATATATATCTATATATATATATATATATAAAAGAAGAGAAGGGTATTCAGATATGGACAAAAGAATATATTCAACTCTTCTACAAAAAATTTACTTCGTTGCCTTTTAATTCATTTGAACCATGCAAGTACTAGAAAGTTAAAGAAAAGAATGGTTCGCTGTAGTGAGATGAGTGGAAGTGGGCTTTTAACCACGAAAGATATATCTGTTATCCACAAACAAATGCACCAAATTAAAGGTAAAAAGGGCATTGCTATGTTACAAGTGTTTTTCTATGGTAAAGTTAAAAACAAGCCCAGATCTTTACCTGGAATTGAAGGTTGATAGGTCCACTTACCATCAGGTACTGATAGTTATCTCAAGCCAAGTTGATAGTTCGAGTGTTTATATGAACTGTAACGCGTACCTACACACTTGGCATGTATGTATTCCATGGAAATATATATATTACAGTTCCGTTGCGTCAGATTTGCTGTATATTTCCAGGATTATGTAAGTTTTTGAATATTAATTAATTTCCTTAAGCTGAACTACAATTAAGATTAATCAATGCCTTGTATTTTTTGTTGTTTTTGTTTTAACATGAATTCGAATCCTCGCCTAATATCTGTTGCGAGAGGTTTAACGTCTATTAACGTACATACATGCACTGCGTGCCAAAACTCGCTAGTAGGTACCAAATAAGAAGCTTTTAAAGTATTTGTGAGTTTAGTGTGGGTGATTTAGATAGAAAATATGTCACCTTAGTTGTATCAGATAAAAAAAAAAAGCTTTTTAGTACTTAATTGGTCTTTTTTCGTAGTCAACCTATGAAAATTGCAGTAAAATAACCAAAATCGTCCAGTAATTTGGAATATTTTGTTTTTATTCTTTTATTGGTTAAAATTTGATTTTACTCTACTAAATGGACTTCTTTTGTTCTTTTAGTCTTCTTTTATCAGATCAATGACATGATATTAATGGACATTTGTAAGGTGATGCAGTACTTTTGCTAATATTGCGACGAACATCGCTGACGTGCTTATACCACGTCTGCACTCAAACGAAGATAGAATTAATTGAAAATCGATCAGAAAGCTTAATTGATACATAAATATACGTACTATGTTACCCACACATATGACAACTACATAGAATTAATCCAGTTTTTGTCATACACCTCGAGTTTCTTTTAACCAGACTAAGTCGATCGAGTCAGGTGCATTATTTTATTTCCCACAACAAATTTAACGAAATTTTCTTTAATGGTGGTAAAAAGAAGTCTGGATTATTTAAGACAGTAAATTTAAGAATCTAGCTATTAGCCAGCATGAGACGTCAAATTTTCAGTTTAAGCCCACTAAAAGATCCTCGTTTCCAGACATGATCTACGTAAATGTAGAGGCTCTTTTATTCTGATTTGAAGTATGGATCGATCAAGCACCAATATAAGGAGCTGTGTGTATCTTTTTCTTTGACAGATGAATAAAACAATATTGATCTAATCTGAGCAGTGAATATGTTCTTGGAATTAAAGCAGTTTCACCCGTACTATCTCTTCTGAGATATTGTGTTTCAACCCTTCAAAAAGAATATCTTAACTCGTAAGTTAGATACAATAGGGGACACCCATAATTCCCCCTCATGCAATGCTAGATTTCAAGTTACCAATCCTCCAACTTTCTACTTTAATTTAAAATGGATAGATTGTATTCAACACTCTATCTTCAACGTAAATTTTGCCACGGATTATCCACATATACCTTGCTCCTGCATTACATACCATATTTAAAATGTAAAGTTTTTATTGATTTATATTACATAAGTTCGAGTTCGGCGCGAAATTTGTTTTGGTAATTGATTAAGGTTATCTATCAAACTGCATGTTTATGTTATCGGTTATGAATATGTGTTCTTCGATTTTTGGATTATACCTAATTAGGGTTGCATATTAAAGTATAAAATTATTATTAGCCCATTTCCTATAAACTTGAGAGGAAGAGCTCAGAACCGTGCAACATAGGATATACAATGATGTTTGGTGCAATAATTATTTCTATCATTAGATCAATCAAAAGATGGTTTTTGAGCTATGGTACGATTTAAAATATTTGAGTTGCACTGTTACCACCAACTATTGTTTTTGATAAAACAACAAATATTCAGTCTTACTTAGTAGAGCAATCGAAACGCGGTGCTTGAGTGCTTGTACGATTTAAATATTTGAGTCGTACTGTTACCACCAACTATATCTTTTAATAAAACGGTAAACACTCGATCCAAACATAATTATAGCATATATGCATGCATGCTGACAATTAGCTTTGAAATCGTTTTTATTTATTACAGTCACGGTTTACGCATATAATAATAATAATAATAGTTAAAAGTTCAACCTATACATGAAACTCGCGATTAATCCATTACCAATTGAGAGGAAATATTCATTCATAATTTAATATTCTAAGCAGAATTCAGTGTTACTTGCCAGATATATGAGATGAAACATTATGGTGGTGCAACAAAATTGGGATATTTTTGTCGTCCGATCCTTTATATTTAATTATTTGTAATTAGTCATCTGTGTATTTATATGGCACTTGACAATCAAAATACACAGATGGTCGATAATTTGTATATATTTTTATCAATTTAAAAATAAATTTACTTTTTTAGTCATGTGACTTAAAAGGTTTTTTCGTTTTTGGTCATGTTAACAGTGTAGCCTCATTTTTAGTCACGTAACGTGCATGTTTTTTATTTTCATTTTGACCTTGTAACGTGTTAACGATTATAATAAAAATACGCCTTGGATGAGATAAACACAAAGGATCAAATCTATTGTTAGGTTCACGTCGCGGCGATATTATTTTCTTTAATTTCATTAAAATTATTGTCAATTTTTCGACGGGTAGACATTTGATTAAGACTAGAAAAATTTATTAAAGGTTTAATCTCCTTTTATTCTTCATCGTACGTTTGATTAAGGAGATATTTTATTTTTATTTTTTGCCATATTCTCTGAGGCGACTGTTAATTCTTCAGCATTCACATCAAAAACAAATGATGAAAGAATTGGGAAGCCTGCTTTGTAAAAATAAATCAAGTCCCTGATTTATGCTATTTATTAAATTCCGTAAGGAATTTTTTTATTCTTATGTAAAAGAAAGATAAAAGTGATCTCAAATTAGAAATTGTATAGGTTCTAATTAATCAAATGCAGTGTTTGCAAAAGATTATGTTTTGTATGAATTATTAATTTATAGACTATAAAAATCAAGAAAATCATAATAAGGCAACTCTACTCGTGTTTGAAAATAAAAGTGAAAAGACGAAATTTTTTAAGATATAGTTTTGATTAATAAGTGGTTCTCTTACTAATTAATTTTTAAATAAAATAACAAAAATACATTTATTAGATAATACATCTCTCTATTTCTTTATTTGATGGAAATTTGAGATTGGACAAAAAAAATTAATGGGGTGAGACAAACTATAAGTAAAATAGTTAATAAAAAAATCAGATCCATGTATATTCGTAATAATCAGAGCCAAACTCGAGCATCTTTTGAGTTAAACTCAAGACTCTGTTTTATCCTTGCTTTCATCGTGATCGTATATTTTAGCTATAATAAATTTTATTAAAATAAAAATAATTAATAATAATTCAAGCTTTAGTTCAAACTAATAAAAATTAGTTGAATCATATTCAGCTTGAGGTCGATTATTTAAAGCGTCAGGTCAAGATCAAGTCGAGCTCGGGATCAAATAGAGTAGCCGTTGAACTTTTGATTTGGCTCAGAGAACTAGCTAGTAATGTATCATTTCCTAATAAAAGCTTGGACTTTGGTAAACCAGGCAAGGGTAATAAAACAAGAACTGCCATACTTTGAAAGTACCCACATCCAAAAATCTGAAATAAACAAAGAAACAACTGTAAATTAAACAAGCAAACATACAAAACCAACCAGTCTCCCTAGCTATATCATTGCGCACAATTTCTATAGATTACAAGGCCCTGAAACAACTGCAAGTAGAAAACAGGACTTCACCCGTATCCGGTTTTCATGATCGAACAGCCCTTGAACTTGTCCGATGGATAGATAAAATCACAGCTGGAAAGCAAACATCAGAAACATACAGCTTTGCTCAAGGAAGATAATGCGTCGTGTTTCCATCATAATGCCCACGTGATTTCAGCTGGAAGTCTTAGTCATAGCAAGCTTTGAGCTTGCTCGCTCTTAAAACTTCCAGACCAAGTTACTAATCACGGATTTGATCAGTGCATAATATCGGATATACCAGTCACTGGAAGAGTGGCGGTTTGGTGAAATTGCTGGACCATTTTCTTGTCTTGTGGGACATCTTTTGCACTTTGCTCCAGCAGGCGGACTAATGAGATGAAGATTTCCATCCTCGTGACGTCCCTGTTAGCCTGTTGCTACAAAGGACGTGTAATGTAATGAGAGAAGCAATTGATTGTTCCTTTCACTGTTCATAACGAAGGCGTACCTCAACAGCAAACCGAGCCCAAATCTTGTCATTACGAGTTTCCATGACCCCTTTCAAAATGGTTAATCCCAGTCCTCTAATTATATCAGCTATTTCCAAAAATACACCACTTTCTTCACAGAGCATCTGTCGCACAAACATCTTTGAGCTTAATATTAATGCAATGGTTTATGGTTTAGGGAAGAACATCAAAAGACGGCTGTTATTACCTCCACGAGCATTTGACGGGGTTGATTTAGATCCTCAACTATAATAGGACAGACCATGGATTGCAAGCCTATTTCATACGCCCATGTCGCTCCTCCTTCAAAGTTTTCTTTCAGCAGCAAATTGCCATCCTTGCCAATTAACTGAAACTTAAATGAGATGAGCACAAGAACATCAGTTCATCAAAAAACGTCCATCCCAACAAGAAGCCCGGAATCTTGTGTTCGCACCTTGGATTCTCCAGTTTGCTTCAGCTTATCTGCATGTTTGGCGACACTTTGCAAGAAAAGCATGTGTTTGATGGTCCGTTCCAGAAGAGAATCAATGCTGCACTGTTAACACAACAATAGGAGTACAAAACATGTACAACAAGTTAAATAAAAGGTCGGCTAAACTTTACACACAAAGAAAATCAGAAAAAATGGACTCTCAAACAGGAAATATTACCTTTGCACCATTTGGGACAAGCTCCCTCAACTCCTTGACACGATCTTGGATCATTTGGCGATCTTTTGGCCTAGGTCTTGGGTTTTCTCCTGGTTTAAGCCTCTTACGATTTGTTTTGCTAGTTTCACTTGGTTTCTTAGAACATCCAGTAGACACGCTGTTATCCTGTTTCGTGTTTTGACCCTTTTCAATCCAGGAACTTATTTGCGATCCATAAATTGAACTACCCGGGGAATATTTCCCGTTCTCTTCCTTGGAAGACAAGGTTCTCAATGGACAAGAACTCATTGCTCCTGCCTTTGCCAAATATTTTGGAACACCAAATAATTCTCCCTTGACCTGGTCAAACCGCCCATAGGGGAGAAGTGAACCATTTGGTGCAGAAGAGGTGCCTGTATTTGTCAATGATGTCCTGCAAGAAACACTGTCGTTTGTGCATTGTGTCACAGTAGGTGTAACATTAGAGACAACAGCATCCAAGAGATGGTCAGTGCCAGTCGATAAAATCACACTATCCGAGTTTCCTTGTCTAGTACCATATGCTTCCGAAGAACCCAAACTCTTGGAACAAATATTATTGTAACCGGATATATGATTATTTGGGCTCGATTCGTTGCTCATACAACTACTCCAGCAACTACGGAACATTTTATTCTTAAAGTCTGCACCTAAAATATCAAACAAATCGTCTCCTGATTGAAGTTGAGCACATGGATCATCGTACTTGGAATCATTCATAGAATGACTCATATTCAGATGCTTATTGTGTTGAGGTAGGGAATTATAACTGATTCTATTTATGTTTTGTCCAATTTCTTCGTTACAAGAAAAGAACTCACTTTGTGCACACTTCTTGTCCAAGTGATGAGGTTGGTTTACAGAGCTATAACCTAATAACGAATTTGCCATCAAATTGTCGACAGAAACAGAGAAAGAAGACTCCATTATAGACGAATTCACATTTCTATGCCCAGTAGAAGCTGAACACTTGGAAGCAATATTTTCATTACCAGCCCTATTTCCATCTGAACCATAACCTATTAATGATATAGTTTTCGTATTTTGAATTGCTAAAGATGAACTGCCAGAAGGTAAACCAAAAGAGGGACTTGGGACATGAAGAGAAGCATGTTGGTTCCTCCATATTTCTGTATTTGAGGGGATAAACGGAATTGAGCTACCAACATAGTTTAAGGCGTCAGTAACGAAAGAAGAGGCATTGATTGTATCTGATTCGAAAGACGGGTCACGAGGAGTAGAATTTCCAAGACATGCTGGACCCCCAAGTTTTGGGTCAAGTTCTTTTGATGCATAGTTGTCAGACAGTAAGGTACCAGGTATGTTTCCCAGCTGAAGAACTAGTGATGTTACGTTGTTAATAAATCCCATGTTCTCCGATATCTGAGACAGTACACAAAACCTTCATTTTAGGAAGTCAAGTTTTTATGATCGTGAAAGTTATATGGAAATAATCAAATGGAAAGGACATACCGACAAGTAGGATCCAAACAGAACAACACCATGAGGAAGAACAGGAATAACGACAATCGTCTGTTCAACAACAAAAAAAGAGAGAATTGGCTAAAGGATAAAATAATGGCAACAAAAATTAAAAGATCAACTGTGACAAAAACTTAATCTTGATACCTTAATGCCAGCTGATAATTGTTGGCACACCTCTTTCGCAACCTAGAAAGCCACAAAAAGATAAAGGTGATTATTCCTATGATGGCTACAGCAAAACACTCGGTACTAGAAACCCCATGAAGGATAAACAGTATTCCGAAGTTAACATGGTAATTGCACATTGAATGTTTTAGCTTATAACAAGCAGAACTGAGCCTATATTATACCTCTGGCGGATTGGACTCTCCATAATAATTCTCAGATAGTATCCACTGATGGTTACCAGTAAATGCAACTCTTCCAACTAATCTGAAAAAACAAAATCAGGCTTGTATCTAAGTATGTTTAGAGAATCTTACTGCAATCCCAGCACAAGTAATGCACAATATTAGATTTATTTACCCTTTGCCTACGATATTAACATGATTTTCCATCATCATCTTGTTTACTAGCAAATGAACAGTGTCCTGTGCTCGGACACCAGAAGGCAAATTGCAATTTTCCTCTGAAACCCAAGAATTACCGAAATCTTGGAAAACATTTTCCAGATTCTTGTTTCCCGAAACAATCCACGGATGTCTCCAATTCGAATCCATTTCATAATAACATTCTTCCCAAATTAAAAGCCTGCAGATCGAATTTAAATAGCATTTTAAAACTTTTAGAATATCATATAAACACCAAATGAACTCGTGTTGAAAACTGAAAATGTTCAGAAAGGGAAACATGATCCAGGGAGCTAGGAAATCGGTGCAGACAAGGACACTATCAGAAACGAACAAATTCTTAAACAGGAAATCATAACAGTTGAAAGGTTTTTTTCATGATATTAAAACAAATATATTTGTAGCCTTTACTAAGATTCCCCTAGACAAATTGAATGGACCAAACACAAAAGTCCAAAGTTAGAAAACGAAAGTTATCTGATCACAAAGAGAAAAAAACGACAAGCGTACCTAAAGAAATCTGTCAAATGTCAAATCAAAATCTTGATTACCGCTGAATTGGGATGCTTTAACTGTATATGACAAGTAGTTAAAACACATAATTACTGATCGAGCATCATACTGTTGTCATTAAATTTGACCACAATTTGTTGGGTTGCACTTGGTTCGCTCTTTAGATGAAGGGAAAAAAACATGTGGATCTCATCTTTTTATCACCTTATTTGTTCCCCGTCATGGTGGTAAGCACAAAATTTCAAGAAAACACAGCATTGTTGCATCCAAAGTAATCAAATGCAACTGGAAATGGAGCATATTAAAATGCCTCCATTCGTAATAAAATTTATAATAATCACCAAATAAAATTCAAGAATGAAATATAAGTTTATGTTCAAAGAAACAGAGGCTGCAAAGTTGCAAGGAGGGGAGAGAGAGGTTGTTTTCCCCCCTTCAAATACTGCAAAAAAGATTAAAACAAGGCATGATTTTGACAAACTTACTTGGGGTTTTGGTAACCAAACTTCCAGAAAACTGCATAAGACCACTGGTTGACTCCACAGAGAGTCTTCAAAGCCTCTTTCAACAGGTACCCCATGCTATAACAACTTAAAAGAGCAGCAACATGCGCCAACGAACAGCAGAATATGTGAATATTCTTGAATTTATCTATAGAAGAAAATGTACCGCGAGATTCAAATTAGAACTGAGAGGACAAAGGAATATCGAACTATTCCCCTTAAGAACGAGACGATTTCATTCCTTTTCCTTTCTCTTTCCACGATATATTAGTCTAGCTTCCTCTGCAAGACGCACGCCCAGCCTGTTGTGTTCTCAACCCACCGCTCCCTTTCCTCTCCGGTCCCAAATCCCCTATTATCATGCTCTTGCAACCCATTCCTCTGAAAATGGAGGAGCGTTGAAAAAAGAAAGGAGGTTATTGAAGTGTAAGAAGGACCGCCGCAAGTTGGAGATCCTTGGGCGGATCCTACACTATCCCACAAGCTTTAAGCTCGCAGTTAACCACGAGAATAAGTTTTTCCATCTTCAAATAACAGATGAAATGTGAGTTTTGTACAAGATTTCAAGTGTAGAAGCAAAGATCGGAGCTTTATGCAAGTTTAGTAGGAGGGATAAATGTTACTTTCTGGTGCGAAGTGAGTATGTATGTAAACTACGTATATGAATGAATGATCTCTGTGTACTGCTTTTGCTTTTGTTACACTACTTGACTACAGGTGAGGGTGACGGATGGGATCGGTGGGAGTGCGCTAAAATGCGCCGTGATGATTGATCAATGAGAGATTTGGGTGACGAAAACGGGCCTGGAGTTTGTGAGGAATTTCCATGGCTGCCACTGGTGGGAGGTGGGTTGTGTGGGGTGTGTTTTTTGTCGGCTTTTTTCCTGTTGATTTTCAACTAATTTCAGGGAGAAGGGGGTCGGGGAAGGGCAGTCAGAATTGTGTGTGTGTGTGTGTGTTTTGGGACTGAACAAAGAATCTTGGAATTGGTTCAGTCAAGAACTGTTTTCTTTAAATTATAACCTCGAAAAATGAATTTAAAACTCAAAATGAATAGACAGTCTGACCTGATGTCCTCTTGTAATGATTGGAGTTCGAGTCTTTTTATCTCTAAATTTATATGCAAATACGGCATATAATTGACGAATTTAAAATTTATCATAATTATTGATAAATATATCTAAATTAAACCTGAATAAGTTTGATATTCGTCCAAAATTTAGAACAAAAACTTACTGTGAGACAGTCTCACGGGTCGTATTTTGTGAGACGGATCTCTTATTTGGGTCATCCATGAAAAAATATTACTTTTATGCTAAGAGTATTACTTTTTATTGTGAATATCGGTAGGGTTGACCCGTCTCACTGATAAAGATTCATGAGACCGTCTCACAAGAGACCTACTCAAATTTAAGTCATTCAAATGAATAAGTTTATTCCATTTGTTGAAATTATTACAACTTGTAATCCATATAACCAAGCTATGTCGTTCCGATCCATCTAATATATAAGATCGATGATTTATAATTTATCTATCGATGTATTTTCTTATATCTTAAAAATAAAATATCAAGGGCATGCCATTCTGGCGCATGGGCCTTCTCCAATGTGAAATGCGCTATTTTCAAAATAGCACAGCTCCAATTCCTTGGCGCAGAGTTATTTCCTTTTTTTAAATTTTTTTTTGTTTTTTTAATTATTAATATGTATATTAAGAATTATAAATATTATTTATATAATAATATGATATTATTATTATATTAGATTTCAATAATAAATTTAAAATAATTAAATTAATCATTTTTATAATATTATCACAAGTATTAAAAATATAATATTAAAAATATCCAATATAAAATGTAAGTATAATTATATCAATAAATTTATAACTTATAAAAAATTAATAAATAAAATAAAAAAGAATATTCCGAGAATATTTTTTTTAGAGTAAGATTTGAAGTAGATTGGTTAGAGATGAATATTGAATTTGGTGCAGAAATTGCACTATTTTAGAATAAAATTGCTTTAAAATAGAGTTTTGGGTTGGAGATGCCACGATAAAGTCATTGAAACGTAATAAATGTTACAATACCTGATAGTACGGAATATGGTTCGAAGCAAAGAGGAATAAAAATTTTTAGTTGTACGATCGACCCACATTGCTATTTCCAATTTTGCCATCTTATGAAGAATTCAGAGGTTGTACTCTGGGGAAAAAGGGTTATTGCCCAACGGTGGAAGTTTAGATTTCCCAGTTGTACCCTCATTCTTTGCTCAAAATTACGAGAAGGCACATATCTTGAAAAACAGGAGTCTATCTCCACCGCAGGATCTCTGTCGGGTCAGGACCACTAAACACTGGACAATGACGCTAATCTTTTGTAACTTCGTTTACTTTTTTCATAAAAAAAATCTGATACATATTTTAATTTATTTGTTAGTTGTCCCGATATTGGATAAAATACCTAAGAATTGTATATATGATCTTGGACAATCTTTTCCTCTTGAGCTAGCTTTTAGGGTTAAGTTAGGTCTAAGTTCCAATCTTAACATGATATCGGAGCTCATGTTCCACTGTTATGTGTTGGACTGCCCATAGTTGGTCACCCGTTCTGCCTATAATTGAGTCATTTGTAAACTTCACGCTCCAAATATTCATTCTTAGGCGTGAGAAGGTGTGTGTTAATTTTCATACATCGGTTGGATAAAATACCTAAGAGTTGTATATATGGTCTTGGACAATCCTCCCTAGCTAGCTTTTGGGGTTGAGTTAGGTACAAGTTTCGATCTTAACATTATTTTATTTTATTTCTGGGGTTGGTTAACTAAATAAATTTAAACTAGATTTTGAAAGTCATGTGAATTCCCAAATTTTTTATTAAACTAGATTTTGTTTTTATTGCAAAATAATAGTTTTTTCGTTTTTTTCCCTTGGGGTGATGGTTTTTTTAAATTTTCCTTGTCATATGTTTGGTAGTAAATTGACTTTTTTTAAAAAAAATAAATAAATCTTTAGTTGAGCAAATTCATGCATTATGAAAATAATATTCAAGTGATATTCGATTAAAAGACTAAGATGTAATATATATATATATATATATAAGAAAACTTCGTATGTCGTTCTCATAAACTCGTGGACTCGACTAATTAATTAGTTTTTTAAAAAAAATTAATTACTTCAAAGTCTTATGTGTTGGGACACGTGGACGAGGTGAGCATTAGTTATTCACCATTTAATTTAAATACAACTAATATTTCAGATATATTTTATAATTCTAGTAAGCAAATTGTGAGTTTGATACATACATCGAATAAATGTTAACTTTCGCTGTTTTACAAAAAATTGCAGTTGATTGTAACAATATAATTCAAATTTTTTAAATCAAACAGAAGCTCAAACATCGTGTTTCGATTGCTCTACACAATATGTACAATTATCGCACTCAACGATCCTCTTCCAAATAATTACACTTCATATCATCCATGAGAATCATACTCTTAATCTTAACTCTGATACTAATTGTAAGACCAAGCTTCTCATTTACCAAAATTTATAGCTGATGATAACGGTATAACTTAAATATTTTTAAACTGTACATTAACTCAAACATCATATATAATTTGTTTAATCCAATGAAAATAATTATTACTCAGTATCTTTTCCTTAAAGAGAGAGAAATGAATATATAAATATATATATATATATATATATATATAACGTGTGAATCTGTGTTTTTTAAATTCCAATAGATGCATATAATTATTATGTATAATGGAAACTTGAAAAGTCGCAAATACTGTAGAATTTTGTTACTTTCTAAATTTTTATATAAAATTAAATATCATAAGGACTCTCCACAGTTAATGATGATATTCTTTGGCCCTTTTACTCCCAAATGATTAGAGGCGCAATTGTACTAATTCAAGCATTTTACTAATAAACTCGGAGACTAAGTTTATATATTTAATTAAAAAAACGATCGATTTTATTTTATTTCCCAGACAGTATGATTAATTCCTTTTTTCCTAATTTTTTTATACTCAAATATATATATATATATATAAAGGGTATAATTCTTGTAGTGTAATTGTGTGTTTTTCTTGGGAGATTCAAGATTGCTTTGAGCCCATAAAGTCCCCCCACTCTATTCCTACCTATGAATTTTCTGAATGGTAAATGCCTGATGTCTGAAGGCACTTGATGCAAGTGTTATATTTTCGAGAAATTGGTCTTCAGTCTCCAACCGTCGATTTTTTTTAGTACCACATTTCCACATGAAGTGTACCCACAATTTTGTGGATAGGGAGTGAACCCAAAGAAATGTTTTGCTCGGTGATTTTTCATCTAACTTCCCCTAATATTTTCGAGTCCCAAATTTAGGTCTTCTTTTATTCAAACTTTATTTCATTTTAATATGTTTGTAGGGCATTATGAGTTTCCATTCTCAGGCATTGCGCTCTAGGACGATTTTTTATATATTAATCTTTTTATTTGTGTTGCGGAACTGAATCTCATATTCGAAATTCGTTCCAAACTTAAAATTTTAGTGTCAGATGATTTATAACTCATCTTGGTTAGTGATCAAATTATATTCGTGTAAATAAATGAATAGGCGGGGATATTTTACATTAAAAAAAATAATTAAATAGGTAATGATAATGCCGATTATTCGAGCCTACCTTACTTAAAATTACAGTATGCTGTGACTGTGATTAACTGACAAAGACCAGTTGTTGCCCCTCTTAACTTTTTATTGACTCGAAACAATCGCTTTCCTCTTTCTTTAATATTTACGATTAATCAAATGAATATTTGCTTTGATAATTGTGAAAATGTGATGTTTCTATTCTAATAATACATCTTTTATTCTTCTTGGTTAGTGTGTTTTGTGTGCCTGTAAATTATTTATAATAACATATGTTAAAGTATTAAACAACTTAATTTAATTACTCAAATAAAATTACTTATAACGGAGCGAACTGTTGTTGGAAAAGCATTTCATCTAATCGGTGAGATTTGAAGTCATACTTTGGGGTTTTACACGGATTTCAAACACGGGACTTTGTTGCGTATTGTAACGTTAGGTGATTATAAACTCATATTTTCTTAAACAATACTTCCTACAATATTTTGATGAGAAAGGTATCTCGTGAGGCAATCTCACGAATCATTGTCTGTGAGACGGGTCAATTCTATCGATATTCACAATAAAAAGTAATAATACTCTTACCATAAAAGTAATATTTTTTCGTGAATGACCCAAATAAGATATCTTTCTTACAAAATACGATGTGTGAGATCGTCTCGCACAAGTTTTTGTCAATTTTGAATGTCCATTCGATGCGATTAGTCAATTTTTTTTAATTTTTTTTTACGGTTAGTTTAATCTGTTGAATATAACTTAAAGAAATTTATTTTATATTAAATTTGTTAACTTTATATATTAAAAAAAGTAATAATAATAAATAAACCGAGGAAGCATAAAAAGATGGATCCGTAGTTGGATGCACATGAGTTAGTGCACCTTTTCGGTTTTGTTGCTACTTTATTTAACCTTACTCATTGTCACATACTCGAAAGCTTTCCCTGTTTTTTTTTTTTTTTTAAATTTAAAAAAACATTATTTTTTATATTTTATTTTTATCCGAAAAGTGAATATTTTATACCAAAAGAATATTAAATCTAGTAAAGAGAATGATTCTCTCTCCATTTACGTTTGAAAATTTTCCCCGAGTGTTAGATACTCTTTTTGTCTGTAATAATATTTTTGAATTTTGGATGATGGATTTTGATTGGTCCACGTGTAATACAATGAATATAGCCAACCCAGTGAACTTTGGAATGTGATTTCACAACCAATGGGAGTATGTACCTCCGACTAGCAGGCTGGTAGGACCCGAGTTTGGGGACAAATTATACAATCAGGGTCAGAGTAAACGGTATCAAGTTTGAGGATTTCTCACTTGTTTTTTGTTTTTTTTCTAGAGTTAAAAGCGGGACAATTGTTATAAATTGATCTTGAAATCGAGATATAAGTTTCAAATTCGAGATTTTGATATCAGATGAACTACAAATGAAATAAGAAAAGACGAAGAAATGGGTTTAGATCTATATCAAAGCGTTCGCTTTCTCGAGTTGTAGTGAACTTCCTTGTTTCCTTGATTTTGTTCGTTGGGTCCAATATAACATCTTCGTGTTAATATTTATTACAAAAGATACATTTAATAAATTCATGAAATTTAATTTAGTATGCTTCATTATTTTATGATAAATTAAAAATTATAAAATATTACACGACAACTAAGCTAGTGCTTGCGGACAAACGGATGATGACATTGCAAATAATTTTGATTAAAAAAGGCAACAAAATTTGGAATCACATTGGATCAAGATACGCCACAATGGGACAGAAAGCTTGATAATCTTGACGTTCTTAATTCTATTTCATTTTAGTCTTCATTATGTCTCCACTTTCACAATAAGATTTTGGATTTCATTATTTTTTTTATATTAATTACGCAATTATAATCAGGTAATTATCTGCATTTTTCATTTTTTTTTTACAGTCATTCTGTTATTAAACTACGATTTCACGAAATTATATACGTAAGACTAGCCGATCTAATCTTTTGACATAAAAAAAATTGATTCGAGTATGAGAAATTAACACATCATTCTCAAACTAACTCGAAAGATATGCATGTGGTGAGTCTGATATGATCTGATCTATATTTAAAGTGAAAATTATAAGATAATGTCATGTATTAAAAATGAAATTGGAACATTTATTTATCATTGGGCTAAGTTTGAGAATGATGAATTATTGTTACCGTAACTTGGGTAGGCCATAGGCAATGGGCATGCCTTGACCAAATCATTTTTAATTACTGGTCTTTGCCTTATAGAATGAATAGTGAGGTGTATAATTAGTTTCTCTGGAAAATTTATATTTTAAAATATGATATTGACAGTGGGGATTGTAGTCCTACTCTAGACACAGTTAAATTATTAATTTATTATATATATATTTTAGTTTCATTTTATCAAATTATGTAAATGATTAGAATCGTACATCATTATGTTATATATATATATATATACATTATAAATTATTCATTGTCTGATTCCAAAAAACTAAGAACAAAAATTCACCTACAGTAAATTTAAAATTTTGGGAGTGGATTTTTAGTTTATTTGATAAATTATATAAAAAATATTTAAATTTCATTTTATGTGGCGAAATAAAAGCCCGAATCGACCTCTCTCTACGCTAATTTCGTTGTTAATTATTATAGTAGTAAAGGTAAAGAAAATTATGTAAGTTAATTTTTTTTAAGAGATTATATCTCAAATTTATTATTTTTAAATAGATTAATTACTCAATTTCAATCTATTTATTTATTTGTTTGTTTGTTTGTAGTGGAGCTGATATCCGAGTTTTGGGAAAAAATTAGTACACTGTGTCTTTGTTCTTTCGGTGGGCCTAAAGTTTGTCGATGGGCTTCGCCTCATCTTGAGTGGAAAAAATATTTATGAACTATTTGAAATTTTTTTGTCGACGTGGTTAATCATGTATTCTAATAGTACATATCGGTCTCAATCGTCTTTTTTCATGAGACTGATCGATTCTTCCATATTTATAATAATAAGTAAAAAAAATTGACTTTTATTGGTAATCTAAATAAAAAATATGTCTCACAAAATTGAGTTGTGAGATTATCTCACAAAAGTTTTTATGTTATTCTAATTGATATTTTAATTTTAGATTTTATATTATTCAAAAATGTTGCGTCATTTTGTTATGCAAGCATATGGTTTAATTATTTTTAGTGTATAGACTTTACTTATTTAAACGAATATATAAATATAAAAACATCAAGTATACTTAAAAAAATTATAATAATGGAAAACTTGATTGGACAAGTTGGTTCACCTCATAAATGATAAATCCAAGGCCATCATATCTATCATGCCACGATCCACACACACACATATATATATATTAGTTAATTTACACACACGTATATATATGCTAGTTAATTTGCACACGCGATGCGTGTGTGCATAATTTTTTTATTATTATCGATGGACTAAAGTGAAATTTGACAAAATATGAATGGACTAAATTGATATTTGAATTGTTGAATTTTTTGCCATTCACGCACAAAAAATCCGAAATCGAAGAAATGTAGAAACTGAGAGTAAATCTGAGAGTGAATCTAGAAATCTAGAAACCAAAAAAAAAAAGTTTTTTTAAAAAGTATTCTTCTTTCGAATTTCTAAAAAATTTCTCCAACGACGAAGTTTTAAAAAATTTCTTCTTTCGAATTTCTTGTGATTTCATGCACAAATTGCACCTTAAATCGAATATCACACCATATATATCATAGGCTTCAAAATCCACATTTTCCGTGACCAATATTCGAAAGAAGAAATTTTTTTTTTTTGCCATTCACACACAAAAAATCAGAAATCGAAGAAATCTAGAAATATAGAAACTGAAAGTAAATCTAGAAATCTAAAAACAAAAAAAAAATATTTTTAAAAAAAAAAAATAAAAAGAAAACACATCTGGGCGCCAGCTGTACAGGCGCTCAACATACCCTGCACCTCCTTGGGTGCAGGGTAACAAGTCTCACATATATATATGTATATACATAAACGCAAAAATTAGTATGATTGATAATCATTATAATAAAACTATATATGTGTGTGTGTGTTAGTATAAATTTAAAAACGTTAGCACAAAGTGACATGTTCCAATTTTAAGATTTGCGAGACCAGAAAAAGAGGACGTATCCATGATCTCGTTGGAATTGGTTGAATTCCCACTTGACAAGTGGAGCCTATATATATCGTGGGCTCTTTTTTACGGGGAGAACTTATGGGCCAACTTCGAGCCCGATGCTTATAATATTCGAGATTTTCATAATTTAAACATATTAATGTATGGTATAATTATGTCAAAAGCATTCATAGTATAATTTTTGTTTTTTTGGTTATTTTATTTAAATTTTAAATTATAAATAATGCAGTGTTGCATATTATATTGAAAACCAATTTTATTCTATTTTTCTTACTATGTGCTCCAAAATTGAATTCTGAAATGACTCCTCTTTTTAGTATCATATGTGAGTTGAATTCTCCAAAGATGCAATGGACATTTAAGTTTAGATTTATATGTTGTTATGAACTATTTACATATGAAAACAACAAGAACAAGGAGACATTAATTTTGAAATCTGTTTTTTTATGATCGACAAGAAAAAATATTAGAGTAGGTCTCTCGTGAGACGACAAAAAAAATATTAGAGTAGGTCTCTTGTGAGACGGTCTCACGAATCTTTATCCGTGAGACGGGTCAACCCTACCGATATTCACAATAAAAAGTAAAACTTTTAGCATAAAAAGTAATACTTTTTCATGGATGACCCAAATAAGAGATCCGTCTCACAAATTACGACCCGTTAGACCGTCTCACACAAATTTTTGTCAAAATATTATTATCATATTTGTACAAAATTTTAATTATTACATATTTGCTAATGTGATAATTTTTTTCTATATTATAAATTTCACAGATACATAATAGTATAAAATGTCCCGTAATGAAAAGGATTAAACTAGTTCTAAAGGAATTACCTATGTTCTTATAGGACACCTTACAAAACTTATTGACATTGTTATGGAATATACATAGTAAAGATTAATAAAATAATTTTTCTGGTTTGTACATAATTTACTTATAATCACATATTTCATTTTATTTAAGAATAATAGGCTGTTGTGCACATTATGGAGATATTTTGTGGATAAAATCACAAATTATTTGTATAAAGATATTGATGAAGCAATTTTTGTTATCCTTCAAATACGTTGAACACGTACAATGTCATAAATTGTTTGTTAATGAGGTTTTAGACGAAATTATTGAATTTTGAAAAAAACATTTCTCGTTAATTTTATTGAATTTTATTTAAAAAAATTTATTTATCACATGTTAAAAAATAATTGTAGCGCTCTTACCCGAGTCACTACTAAACTGACTAATACCCATACAAAATTAAAACTTAATAACAACAATTAAACAGCGAAAACCAAATAACTTAACCATATTACAACCCAAACGAAAACAGAACAATAACAGCAGTTTTAAACATTAATACAACCATAACGAAAACATAATTTTGAACAAGAGAACGATAAACCATATAAAACCCCCTACTGGATCATTACTAAAAACTCAACTGCTCTAGCCACTTCTTTGGTCGTCCGAACCGTCCAATCTAAGACATGTCCTGTGGAATAGGGTGCCGAAGATGAAAAACAAAGACGTGAGCGACAATCACCCAATACGAGAATGTACGAGTATACAAAATGATATGATGCATGCGAAATGCAATATGCTCGGATATCAAAGATCAATCAAGAATCTCATGCTCAGTCTAGAGGCGCCTGAGTGTGTAGTCTTTGATACGCCCTAAGTATGTTTTGGCTCTTACACTTATCTTCAAGACGTGGACCTACAATGTCCAGAGCGTGGGAGTCCCGTCGAAAACTGTAGCTCTCGATTCCCCCATCGTCCACAATACAGAATATGGCTGAGCGGTCTCAACAAAAGAAGTATATCTCAAAAGATATCAGGCTCAACATTATATGTCTTGCAAAATATGTCAAAACATAAAAATGTATCATACAACACATAAGTATGCAGCATAGTGTGTATATCATATTACAAACAAGGTATTCAATTCTTCTCCCTCAGAGACATCGTCTTCAATAGTTGGAGCGAGCTTTGCCGAACTCATCCGTTCGATAAACATGAAAATAATCCGGCTCAAATTGATCCCAAAAAGCCAAGAAAAGAAAACGCTGTTACTGATCAGCTTAATTCACCAAACAGTAACCAGATTTCGGAAACAAGCAAACTTTTCAGTAGCAATCATGCATACTTCAGCAGACATGGCATATTTAGTATAGAGCAAAAGTCCACAGGTTCCCATGGAAACAACGTCTCTCACTCTTGCACTCCCCCCTTCTGCAAGTTCACATCGGTCACTAGGATTATGCCAACACCAACAGAATCTCCCATCGAATTCGATCTAGGAGTTTGGAACAAGAATTCTTGAAACGTCGGGTTCAAGATTCGAGTATCGGATACGAGATTCTTGATTTTCAGAACAGAAATCCCTTCCCTGCACCACATTTACCGGACTTTATGGCGTGACAGATTCAAGTTAGAGATTAAAAATAACTGACTTTATGCTACTCACACACGTCGAATCCATCTCATACAAAAAGATTAAAATTATCAAAAAAAAAAAAAAATTGCAAATACCAAATGCATAAATCATAATATAAATTTTTTAAAATTATTTGTAAACCTTTTGTTACATTCTCTAAATGATTTTCTTCAAGTAGCAAATATTTACATTAGAAAATTGTAATTTTATTCTTATAACATGTCATGTTTTGTATTTTAGTCATGTAACTTGTCGATGTTTATTTTTAATCTAGTTACTTGTATTTTTTTTTTAGCCAAAAGTCTCTGAGACCTTCAAATATTGTTTATCTGACATTAATTGATTGTATAACTTTGCATCTTTTTGTAATTGATTGTATAACTTTGCAGCTTGGTTTTGTTATCACTAAAAATAAGAAAATTGTTAGAACATATTTTTTTTATTACCCTTAAGTTTGGTGATTGACAAAATAAACATCAAGTTGTTTCAGGATCCAGCCACTCAATTTATTATATAAAAGGTTTTTCAAACCGCTGGAATATTTCAAGCCTTTCGGGAGTTCAAGCCAATTTGTCTATAAATCCAACCGCTGTACTTTATTAAACTCCGGCTGCTAAACATCCTCTCACATTTGACCCGTCCAAACTATTAAATGCAGTTCACGAGTTCAAAACGTTGTTTTCCAACCACATTGCGAAAATGTCAATATTAAGGATTCCAAAAAGGATGGTTCATTTCAAGTCGTTCAGTTGAAAACTCGATATAGAAAGATTACATAGTATCTAACCAACTCCTGAAATGACAGGAATCAACTTTATTCGGATATGGTGTATTAGCTTTATCAAAAGCTTGTACTTAAATTCAAGAGAGCATCTAATGATAAATACGGAGTATGCCTATATTGTTGGGAAACAGTACAGATGATCGTTGAAAATAAATTCGATCATTGAGGACTCTACTATGAATATGCAGCGCATTTAGAAAAAAGAATACTATCTAAACTATTTCAAATCGCTATAACTTTCAATAAATCCTAGTCTTGCATATTTCCAAGATTTTTTATCACACTTAAAGAGTACTTATTTCTGACGGTTCAAACAAAAGTATGGGTTGATTTTAAAATTTATCGGGTGTCTATGTATATGAGTATATATAGCTCAAATTAATATTTTTATGTTCTAAATTTTTTAATATTAAGTAAAAAATTTGATATAAAATAATAAAAAAACTGACTTTTAATAAATTTTGTATTTTATCCAAAAATGTAACAAAATATTGGAAAATCAAAATTTTATACATCGCTACTTTTTTATGTGTTTGTAAAATTAATTGACAAATATTTTTTTATATTGTTGTGTTAAAGCGTGTATAAGTGGGAATAGTATTAAGATGAGTGATCTCCTGATAAGTTTTTTATGCATCAAGTTGTTGATGTTATGCCACATCATCTGGTTGGCTAAGTGTGCCATAAAAGAGTTGCGCTAGATTTTAACGAGTAATGAATTCTCTGGTAGGGGCAAAGTTCTTTAAGGGATGTTAGACAACATATAAACACACACTTCCAAAACACATGGACTTAACAGCTCTACCCATTAGCATCCAAATATGAGCACTTTGTGATTCTACGAGTATAATGAAATAAAATTGCATCTTGTCTAATAGCTATAACTTTTGACGTAATGGTAAACGTTTGATTTTAACATATACTCCTAATAAAGCTTGTGTTAAAATATGAAATATTAAATTTTAAGAATAATATTTAGTATATTAATTTATAGCTGATATAAAAAAATTCTAACATAAAAATTCTAGTTGGTGACATACAAGAATAGTTCATTTGTGTTTTTAAGTTCAAATTAAAATCTTGTGATATAAGAAAATAAATAAATATCGATAAATTTGTGAAGTAAGAAATTTTATGAGTAAGGTGGAGTGTTATGAACATTTTTTGCACTCTCTCTATTTTTATGTTTACTTTGAAAGAAACACTCACTATTTTTATTGAAAATATATCCATTGTAAAGATTATATATTACTATTTACCTTTTAAAGTTATAATATAATTCACCACAGAATTGATATCTCAAAATCTTGATTGATGACAACATTATTGTTAGAATAGATGTCATGTAAGCTAATTGTTGATTAGAGAATTTATTGACTCAGTTGTAATGAACAATCTATATTTTAATATAATTCATTATTTCATGGTTTGTTATTTCTTTATCTGTATACTCATGTGATCAACATTGACAAAATTTCTTGATAATACTTTAATACAAATTAATCGTATTTGATGTTGAAACTCATTTGTAAACATTGTATAATTTAAATTAGTTCCTAGTCGATTTAGCCACCTGAAACATTAATAAAGGTCGCTTGAGCTCGATACTAGCATATGTGATGTTGTGTACCGCGTTTCTTTGTAAGGGCATAGATATGTCCAAACATGCAGATTAGTAGTCATATAATGATTATACCGAACTGCTCTCCCTAGGACTTTCTAAGTCGTTATCATTCATCGAGATGATAAGCCTATGGTTGTGATTGTACACCATTAGTCCTTATGACCCAGGACAACACTGAGGCTCTATATGCTAGGGCTGTGCTTTGACTCGTTTATCGACTCCAGGAGGATCATCAGGTAGCGAGCTTGGGTACAGTTGCGACACATATAGGAGACAGTGCATTATAGTTAGGAATTCACGGCTCACCTACGGGTGTTGATATCCTCTGTGATCTGATGAAATAACAGTGAATGAAATCTTTGGCCAGAGTAGGAGATGTACATTAGGGAAGGAGTTCTTTAATTGTACATGCGATGCCACTATTTATTATAAAAAATGTGTCACACAGTTATCGAATTTTTATGCAACCCTCGATAAACCAATGGTTGCAGATTCAATCGGGATATATGAGATGAAGGGACCTTACTGTACATTAATCATGACCGACTGGTTCTTGCAGGCACTATCAGTGATACCTAGGGAATATTGGGGCGATGCTACTAGACGCTTTTACCATGATTCGATGGGTTTGATTAGAAATATGATTTCTGACATTCTCATGATCAATTGTTAATACATAGAATGAGGCAAATTAGGGTAAGTCCGAATAAATGATTATTTCTTGAATCACAAAGAGTTGTGAACCGTCGGCTAGCTGTATCCCTGAACCATTGAGGATAACACAAGTACTGGATTATTTTGTCCCTGTTGAGATAATAAATTCAAGAAGTTGAATTTATATAAAACATTGATAAATAAATTCAAGCAGTTGAATTTATGATTATTAAATTTTGGAGGTCATAAATTCAAGGAGTTGAATTTATGACTATTAAATTTTGGATGTGATAAATTCAAGGAGCTGAATTTATAATTTAAATATTAAATTCAAATGTTGAATTTATAAAAGATTTAAATTAAATGTAATGAGTATATGTATAATAGGCTTGTAGGAATACAAGACCAATATACATATTATTAAGGTTCTTAATTGAACTTTAAAAGACTAATTAATAAATTAAACTAGTTGGACTAGAATAATTAATTGATTAATCTCATTAAGTATTTAATTAATTAATGGGCCATAAACTTATATATATGTGTATTAGGCTTAGGGTTAAATACAATAATTCATTCTCAATTTTCGAAACCTAGCCTCTAAGCTAAGGGATTTTTCGAAAAAACCACCTCTTCCCATTCTCCTTGTTTTCTGCAACTTCATATCAATCTCTACGTAAAATCCTTCTATGCTTTCTAATGCAAGTTGGAAGATGAACAAGTAATTCAGTCATTGACCTGATTTGAAGATTGAATAAATGAGATTTGAAGAACGTACGTAGGATTTACAACAAGAGCTACGGTTCACTTGTACCGGCATAGTTGGAGCCAAGTGAAAATTTACTAAGGTAAAAATTTAAACATCCTATGTATGTTTATTCAATCCAAACCATACGAGTGTCCAAATATTTTGATTGTCAAAATAAAATAAAAATTTTACAAATTTCCACTACATTTGGGAACAAGAGAAAATGAGATCCAACAATTACATCTCCCTCCCTGTTCGACTGTTTTTACATATATATTTTTGCAAACTAAATTCCAGAAGGCGTAAATGGGGGGAGAGTCACAAATAACGATTTCTCCTGCTTAAAAGAGAAACACGACAAAGAAAAGGCGCACCTACCATAAAACGTTTTTAATAGGTTACGTATTAACGGTCTACTGACTCACCATTGGTCTGCCCTGCATGGTTGGACCACACGGCCCTTTAGTCCAACTTTATATTAGCTAGTCTACTTTGGAAGCATCTTCTGTTTGCCTCATGCTATCAGCTGCTATATATGGTCTAACTTTTGTAATTATTTTGCGGAATATGGACAATTTTGTAATTTTTCGCGGAGTCAAATAATAATTTAACAATTGATTTTCATATTTATCAAAACTTGATATGACCATGCGACACACTAACGCAGGGTCTTTTATCAAATTATAGCACTTTTAATTTTCTATTAACAATCTACCGTACTTTTCAAAAATTTAATAAAATATTGTAAAAAAAAATTAAAAAAAAAATAAAACTTTTACGCCCCCGCCCTTCCAAATGGGGGAGCAAATTATTTCACCTCCCCCGCCTCCCCTACAGGCGGGGGAGAGAGAAATTAATTTAAATTCTCCCCCGCCTTATCGATAAGGCGGGGGAGAGTTATTTTTTTTAAAATATTTCCCGCCTCTGCAGGAGGCGGGGCAGAAAAATTAATTTAAATTTGCAATAGGCGGGGGAATATATTTTTAAATTATAAATTTTAAAATGCTTGCCCCCGCCTATTGCATCGGCGGGCAAATTTAAATATTTTTAAAGTAGAATTCTTTTGTTTTTTATGACGTGTTCGTTTATGTTTTAGATATAATAATTTTGTTTTTTTGTGTAATTATTGGTGGGTAATGGAAAACGACGAAATTAATATATTTTATTTTATCTAAAAAGATGATTTAACGTTACTATACAAAAAGATGGATTTGAGCTCACGTGAAGAGATCATTATTATTGTCCATCTATATCAATTGATATTTTTACACACTTATTGATGTATATTTGATTGATAAGTTTGGCTGTATCTTATCATATCTTTCAATGTCGGCATGAATTTGTGACGAATAATTAATGTTTTTGTATTTATTTGAATCACGAGTTGTCTTTAAATTTTTTTTTAAAATATAGACAATAAAGAATTCATGTATTGTTTCTCTATATATGTCTGAAGTTAAATAAAGTTATTTTTCTTGTCTATATAAAATACTACCATCTATTGGTCCAGCGTTAAATTCCATCTGTATTTTATATATAAAAAATTACCAGTTAGAAATAAATACATATTTATATATAATTTCATTGTGATTTAATTGATATAAATTTAATTATTATAGTCCATCTTAAGACACTATTTTTTAAAATATTCTTGTTTGTTAAAGATTTTATAATATAGCATTGCATTATTTTATAATCTTCAACTACCTTTTCCACTATTACAACTCAGTGAATTATTTTTGATCAAAAAAACATTTGACCCATTTTATTCCCTAAAATTTCTCGAAAAATAATTGAAATAAATATATTATATTACGTGATCTTTAATTTAACACTAAAAAATAATAAACATATAAAAGTTTATCTCGATGATTAAATTCATGTCTAATAAATTTTTTAGATTTTATTTTATTATTTATCTCTAATATTTTAATTAAATGATACTACTAAATCATAATTTTTTCTCATACATTTTACAAATTATTAATATTACAAAATATTAGATCTAATCTTAAAAAAAAACGCTACTACATACAAAGTAATAAATTTAATACGAAATATTACAAAATATTAGATCTAAATTTTAAATTCTTAAAGAATAGTTTGAATAGAATTGTGAAAATGATTATTTATATTAACAACGGTATTCATAAAAACAATGTAAAAAGCTAATTAACATATTTAGCAATTAACATAATTAATATGTTAGATTGATTATATAAGGCCCGAGAATTTTATCCTATTAATCTGAAATGATTTGGGGATAATTGATATGATTATAGACGGAAAGGATCGGACCGGGAAAGACGAGATAATGCATGAAAATGTACGAGGAACAGTAGCCCTCGCGCATATGCGCGGCACAGATGCGCGCATATGCGCGACGTGGGCAGAGGACCTCGCGCATATGCGCGAAGTGAGTCGCGCATATTCGCGCATATGCGCGAGCCTATAAAAGCGAAGTCCAGAGGACCTCGCGCATATGCGCGGGATGAGTCGCGCATATGCGCGAGCTGCCGAGAAGCTTATCCACGAGACCAGTAGGTCTCGCGCATATGCGCCGATATTAGTCGCGCATATGCGCGAGACGTGCAGAATGCACATTGAGCCACTCGTCCTCTTGCATGTACGTGGATGTATATATATATATATACACGAATACTACATTCTTCAGAAGCAAAGAAACGAAAAGAAAATTGAGAAAAGGTTTCTGAAAAAGGGTTGAAAATCCTTACGCCTTTATATTTCAATCCGTCCGTCAGATTTTGAATCCGACTTTGGTACTGTGTTCCTATCGACGCAGACTACAACTGGACGTAAATTTTGCTACGTTTTGATATGTTTTGAAATTATGGTGTTGTCAAAATCTGATATGATTCATCTATGATGTTCTTGTCATGTTCGATATCGTATAATCGAAACCGGACTGGAGAACAGATACCATATGAAATTGTTATGATTTTCGGAGTAGTTGTGGAGTTGATTTGATATCAGAATTGAATTGTTATCAATTATGAGGTGTTGGAATTGATATCTGACTAATATGGTAGTGCTGGATATATTGAAATTATGACATCACATTGTTGAAACAGAATTTGATTGAATTCTGATTATATCCAGTATTGATTGAGTGGT
This sequence comes from Primulina tabacum, assembly GCF_025594145.1. NCBI lineage: Eukaryota > Viridiplantae > Streptophyta > Magnoliopsida > Lamiales > Gesneriaceae > Primulina > Primulina tabacum. Next base: position 8,392,869 of record NC_134557.1, read on the forward strand.
GTATTAATGTCGTACCCTCAATATTGTGATTGTCAGATTGCGTATTGACAGGCTTTGAGTTCGAGACTTCGACAGAGTCATAGTATCAGAAAGAAAGGTATAAATTAATGTTGAGTTGGGATTGCACAACTCGAGTGAGGTTTGACTCGAGTCTCCCTAAATCACATACTTAGTTTGTTACATTGATATTTGTAATTGATGAGATTGATGTTTGGAGTCTATTGATTTATAGCCACTGCATGTATTGACTATTGATTCGTTTAGTCATGGGTTGAGTCGCCTAGTCACTGGCTGATTCGTCTGGTTATTGGCTGATTCGTTTAGTTATCGACTGATTCGTCTAAACTTTGGCTGATTCGCTTAATTACTGGCTGATTCGTCTAGTTATTGGCTGATTCGTCTAGTTATTGGCTGATTCGCTTAATTCTTGACTGATTTGTCAATTCTGCGGCTGTTTCGCCCAGACACTGGATATATGAATTATATCGATGCCGTTTAGGGTTGATTCATTCCTATCGACTGAGATTCGATATAATTATCAATATCCAGACATTGGGATCCCTAGGTTAGAGTTGAGTCGAGTCTGAGACGACGCGTTGTTGGAGTCGAGTCTGTAATGACTAGTTGATTTACAGTTTTATATCATTCATGTTTGTTGATTGGCTGCATGTGAATGATATTTGTTATATGCTTTTATATATGTTTTTATATGATTGCATGTTTACATTGTTTATACTGGGATTTATTCTCACCGGAGTTATCCGGCTGTTGTCTTGTTTTGTATGTGTGCATGACAACAGGTGGGACAGGTTCAGGGTTGAGAAGATGAAGAGAGATCGTGATTAGAGTGGAGGCTCCGGACTTGGATTAGAGATAGGGTTAGACACATGATATTAGCTGTTAAACCTTAGTTGAATAAATGTATGTGGTACAGGACTTGTACTTTTATACTGAGATGTATATACGTTTTATTTCACTACGTTCCGTATTTAAAAAAAAAAATTAGACCCTGTTTTTATAATTGATTAATTAGTCCCAATGATGATTAAGAACATGATTAGCGTCCGGGTCCCCGCAGATTAGTTATTTAATCTAAAACCAAATTTAATTATGATGATAATAGGAAATAATCCCTCTTATTTGACTTAATTTAACATGTTTTGTGTCATTATGAAAATGATTCAAAGGATATAATTGGAATTTAATTTAATTAAGTGCTAGTTTTAAAAACTAACTTAAAGTTAAATTTGATCATAAACATACATGTGTAGAAGGTCATTTTAAAATCCTTCTAAACAAATATATCATTTTTACGTAAACATAATAAATAAAAACACTTCAATAATATTTATGATAACAAATTAACAAATAAATATATCATAACAAAAATTAAGATAATAATTTTAACGAATTAAGATTAAAAATTTCTAAACATAAATTAAAATTAATATAATACAACCATCAAATAAATTAATTGAATACAAATAATTTTATCAACACTTAGAAATATTATTTACCTTTTAATAAGATAGACACGATAATACCAATATCTACACTTCCTGAAACAAATCAAGAGACAGAAGGTATAAAATTATTAGAATTCAAAATTTTATTAAAAAAATTTGAGACGAAAAATAAATCAAATCCATACCGACAAATTTTTGAACAACCTTCGAATACAAAATGCAAGTGAACTTCTGTGAACACAATAAAAGTAAAAAATCTTTGAATACAAAATGCAAGTCTCGTGTATATATATAGAAGAATTCTATTTTAAAAATATTTAAATTTTCCCGCCACTGCAATAGGCGGGCAAACGAAATTTTTTAAAAAGACTCTCCCCTGCCTGTCGTTCAGACGGGAGAGAATTTAACTTAATTTCTCCCTCCCCCGTCTCCCCTACAGGCGGGGGAGGTGAATTAATTTGCTCCCCCCACATTTGGAAGGGCGGGGAGTAAAAGATTTATTTATTTTTTTTATTTTTTTTACAATATTTTAATAAATTTTAGAAAAATACGGTAGATTGTTAATAGATAATAAAAGTACTATAATTTGATAAAAGACCCCACTAACAAATGCGTCAAACAAAAGAGTTCCAAATTCTTTATTTATATGTCTTCGTCCATTTAATAATAATAGATAATAGAAATAATTTAAAGCACGAACGATATAATATGGAACTCAATACGACACAGGTTAGATATATTGATTATGTTTTGTTGATGTGAATTATATTTAAATATGAGTATGATACACACATATGTAATATCAGTTTTGATATCATATCGATTTACCGTACTTAATTTTGTGTCCATCATTAATGTAAGGCAAAAACTTATGTGAGACGGTCTCACGAATCGTATTTTGTGAAACAAATCTCTGATTTGTGTCATTCATGAAAAATTATTGCTTTTTATTCAAAGAGTATTACTTTTTATTGTGAATATCGATAAGGTTGACTCGTCTCACAGATAAAGATTCGTGAGACCGTCTCATAAGAGATCTACTCATGATATAATACTAATCTATTGAATATAATGAAATATATCCAAATTATACATGCAATAGATAAATTTCAACGGTCATTATCTAAGTAACACACAGATATATATATACATGGGTTTTGTCCATTCTATGATATGACTGCTATTTTGCTTTTTGAAGCCGTCAAAAGCACGACTTTCCCATTGTTTGCATTTTTTTCCTGTTTATTTTATTTTTCTTACGTGCAGTCGTAAACAATTAACACACATATGTGTGTGTATGTACATTATATGCGACTTTGCTACCTGCAGCCTTCACTAATTATCGAGTTGACAATTGTTTAAAATTTAATTCGATATCTAGTTGTGTTATGTGAAGAATATCATGGTTCTAATGAATAAACACGATTTAATAATAATTATAAAAATATAATTTTCTATATATGGTGAATACCGCCATTTGGATGGAAGGATTTTGAGACAGAAAGCCTATTGTCCGGATTAATTAATGCGTAAGTCTTTTGTGAGACGGTCTCACGAATCTTTATATGTGAGACGGGTCAACCCTATCGATATTCACAATAAAAAGTAATACTCTTAGCATAAAAAGTATTAATTTTTCATGGATGACTCAAATAAGATATATGTCTCACAAAATACGATCCGTGAGACCGTCGTACACAAATTTTTATCATAATTAATTAGGTAGTAACACATGAACTATCCAATTATAGAAACTCGTGGGTGGGTGTTGTGCAATGGAGTATTGCCAAATAAAAGTGTGAACATAAAATCCGACTGAATCAACCCCCACTCACTTCATCTTGCCTCTTTTTCTACTTTTTATTTTTTTGAAAAAACAAGAAATATTTTTCAGAAAATTGCTATTCAATAAAAAAAAAATTTGTTATTTCAAAATGGAAAAAAAATCTAGTAGGCCCGATCATTAAAGTTGCCAATTTAATTGATATTTTTTATAAAAAAAACCATAAAATTTTCTATTAAAAACTAAAAATATATAATATGATATCTAAAAATTTTTAAGCTACCTCTTAGCCATGTATCCCACTAATTACAATTTTAATTTACAACATTTTTTTGATAATAGAAAAAATGCAATCAAAATTCAGAAATATGTGCGCATGCATTTGTCTGCTGTCGCGTTGACCACCGAAATTAATAATTGTGGCAAATTTAAAAAAGTTACATATGACCAAATAATTCATCAATTTTGAAAACAAGTTACTAGAATTTTCTTTGGTCAGAAAATTCAATTTAATTCTATTTTTTTATTTTTTTTTATTTTTGCTTAGTCTTCTCCTTCGTCGTTTTCTTGTTCCATTCAAAAATTTCTTGCACATTTAGCCGCTTTCTCTTACCACTTGTGGAGAATTATTGGGGTGGCAAGTAATGGGATATGTAGATCTAGTTTTATTTATCAATTGAAAAAAAATAATTAAATTTTATATAAAATATTTTTAAAATTTTTTAAAAAGTTGTATTTAAATAAAAGCAAGTAGACAGAGTTTGTTTATACGTGAACCTTATCAAAAAAAATAATTTAAATATTATTTAGAATGAGTTTGGATATTTAAATATGTCTATTTTTATTAAATGAAAAGAAGAAGTGATTTTGACGTTTAAATAAATGTTAAAAAATATTTTTGTTTTAAATAAAAGTCAAAAAACCATAAATATCAGCTTCTAGATAATATTTTTAAGTGTTTTTTAAAAAGATTTTTGTAACAAAACACTGCATTTTTTTAAAAAAAAAAAGGTTAATCCACGAACTTCTTAAACCAAACGGCTCTTAATACCTTTAAAATTATATAAGTTTTACTAAATTGTGATCCTATAAATTCTTGCGTCTGGACGACGAATGCGAAGACAGATAAACCATGTTTATTTAATTTTGCGATTTCTCATCCTCGAAAGCTTGGGAATTCCATTCACAAAACTGTGGAGTTTGCGCAAACTTTCTGTAAATACTTTATTTTCTTTGATTTCTTTGCTATTGAATAATCGAATTTGTAAATACTTTTCCAATTTGTTGGCACACATGGATGAAATTGAGATACCTCAGTATTTCATCTGCCCAATATCCCTCCAAATGATGAAAGATCCGGTCACCACCGTCGCGGGCATCACCTACGACCGCGAAAGCATCGAGCAGTGGCTGCTCACAGCCACCGCAGAAGACAGACACTCCGCGGTGTGTCCTGTCACGAAACAGCCCTTGCCCACGGACTCCGACTTGACTCCCAACCACATTCTCAGGCGATTAATCCAGGCTTGGTGCATTGCCAATGCTAAAAGCGGAATCGATCAAATCCCAACACCGAAATCTCCTGTCCAGAAATCTGTAGTATTCAAACTCATTCGGGATGTGAGAAGTGGTGACAGATTATTACATGAAAAAGCTCTCAAGAAGTTGGATGAATTAGCTGCTGAGGATGAAAAGAACCGGAAATGCATGGCGGAAGCAGGGGTGCCAAAAGCTATTGTTTCTTTAATCTTGAAAAGATTTAGAGAAGGTAAAATGTCAGGAATTGAAGAGGCTCTGAGAATTCTACATCTTACATGGATTCCCAGTACTGCAGAAAACCAGAAGATTGTTGAAGATTACATGGACTTGATTCAATTGATTTTGTGGGTGCTGAACAGCGAATCAGAAAATGGAACCTCCTCCAAGAATCATGCTCTCTCATTCTTAAAAAGCATCACAGAAGTTGCCAGTTCCAGTGTTATGGAGAGATTAAACCTCGATTTTTTCAAACAAATGGTGAACATTTTGCGAAAGAGAACATCCCCGCAGGCCATGAAATCTGTTCTTCATGTGTTAATCGAGACGTCTCCTTCCGGAAGAAACAGGATGAAAATAGTCGAAGCCGGAGCAGTATTCGAAATAACCCAGCTCGAATTGAGCAACCCGGATAAGAAAACAACTGAGCTAATCCTTACCCTATTAGCAAATTTATGTTCTTGCGCCGATGGGCGGCAGCAACTTCTGGAACACGCTGGCGGGATAGCGATGGTAGCGAAACGGCTGCTGAGGGTTTCTCCGGCGACCGACGACAGCGCCCTTTGCATAATCGAATCGCTTGCTAGATTCTCAGCCACGAGAGAGGTGGTTTTGGAGATGTTAAGGGTGAGTGTTGTATCGAAATTATGCATGGTGCTTCAGGCAGATTGTGCAGGTTATTTGAAGATTAAAGCGAGGGAGATTTTGAGACTGCATTCAAATGCATGGAGCAATTCACCTTGTATACAGGTTTATCTTCTGACAATGCATCCTCGATAGGACATGGAAAACAAAGCGTACGTCCATTAACGTTTGATATGGTTTTTCCAAATTTTTCCCGCTTTTTGATTGGATTATAAATGAATATTTAATTTATAATTGTTCATATATATTTTATTCGAAAATTGTTTTTCACTTCATAATCATGTGTACGTGTTGGGTTTTCTTTTTTCCATCGTTCGTTTGGAATCCTAATACTTGAGGCAGAGCTTGAGAGGTCTAGTTGACATATACCTCTTAATTTGGGCTGTAATTAACTTATAATTTCATCTATATGAAATTAATTTTTATTTTAAAAAAATTATTTTATTGGGTCAATTAATGCACAATTTCTCATCTTGTTTATGTTGGACGCAATAATTTCTGATGCTAAACAATCGAAACGTTGTGTTTAAGCTGTTGTGTGGTTTAAAAGATTTGACAACTAGTATCGTTACAACCAGCTATATATAAATTTTGGTAAATTGACAAATGCTGAGCGTGAAAATTGGTATAAGAGACAATGTTACATTTTTTTTAATTTTCATTGATTGCAGGAAAGAGAGAGATTGTTGGGTGCAATAATTGTTCAAACTGTGTAAAACAATCGAAATATGGTGCTTGAGCTGTTGTACAATTTAAAATATTTGAATTATATTGTTACCACCAGCAATAACTTTTGATCAAGTGTCAATTGCTAAATCCTATATTTTCTCAAAAAAAAAATAATTTCTATGAAAATTGCTTGTCGACAAGTTTTATCTCTACTCGACAAACCAATTACTACTGATAGATGGTCGAAAATCAAATCCTGTTGTTGATATATTAATACTAGTGATAAAGTAAATTATGTACTCAAGTGTGTATAAAAAATAGATAAATAGCAAAACTTTAAAATAAATTTTAATTACAATATCTCGACCAGAGAAAAAAGATGTGATTATTAATTAAAAAGAAAATATAAATAGACACGTTCAATTTAAATTTTAACACAAACTAATAAGATATGTACCCTTAAAGGTGTAAAAATAATTGTTAACTTGGAAGAGGTTTACATTTGAAGTTCAAAATTTAACTATTATGAAGTGGAAATAAATGCATGGATTATATTTAGTTTCTTAAATTAGGTTAAAGATTGAACCCATTGAACTTCTAGAAAGGGATTAAGAAATCATAAAAATTTATGATATCATCTCATGAATCAATTTTGTGAAACATATTTCTTGTTGGGTCACCCATAAAAAATATTACTTTTTATGTCAAAAATATTACTTAATTTTATAAATATGGACAGTTTTGACTCGTCTCACAAATCTTTATTATAACGAAATAATGACTAAGTTAATCACTTTAACTATGTAGAGCGATCAAACCGTGACACTTGAGTTGAATTGTGCGGTTTAAAAAGATTTGATTTGCACCATTAGCACCAACTATAGCTTTTGGTAAAGCGCTCGGTCCTACAATTGATATCAGAGCCAAGGTCACAGGTTCGATTCTCATTGATTGGAAGGAGTGCAATTATTTGATATAGATTGTTGGGTGCAATAACTGTCTCTGCTTAGTAAAGCGATCAAATCTTGGTGTTTAAGCTGCTGTGTGGTTTAAAAAGATTTGAGTTGCAGCACTACCATCAGCTATAATTTTTGGTAAAACCGCAAACGCATGGTCCTACAAACTATACAAAAGAATTTTTAAATTTAAAGGTACGACATGCTTATTTCAAACAATTCATAATGAAATCCAAAAAAAATTAGATTTAATTTATTTCTTCAAAAATGTATAGGATATAATATCTTGGAGTCGCATACGAATTTTGTAAACGTGATTTGAAATATAAGGTAAAATCCACCATATTATGAAATTAATGAAGGTGCAACACTCGTACTTATTTTTTAACAAAAAAAGAAATTATATGATTTCGAAATAACAACACTTAAAATAAAACAAAACTGTTTAAAAGAAGTATTCTCTTTCAAACTTGTATTATTATTGGCCGAAAATTTAAACAAAATTAATGCCATTGAATATTTTTCCAATTAAATTGTATGGTTCACCTCAATTAATATAATCAACTTTTGAATTATTATACGTTGATCTTTAAATGTTCGACACAATCACTTACCAAATTGCTTCTTTGAATTTCCTCCATAATTTTATTGGGGAAAAAATGCAATTTGAGTGACTGAATTTCGGTAAGTTTATTTCCAGATAAAATGGAAAATTGTAAAAATCATTGTGTAATTTAATCTGTTTTGATTTTTAATTTTTCTTGTAATTTGATATTAATCTAAGTTGTTCTTTTTTTGCTTTCATACCAATGTCAAAAATTTGCGTGAGACGGTCTCACATATCGTATTTTGTGATACGGATCTCTTATTTGGGTCATCCATGAAAAAGTATTACTTTTTATGTTAAGAATATTATTTTTATTGTGAATATTGGTAGGGTTGACCCGTCTCACAGAAGACCTACTCCATACCAATATAATTGGGAAAATCTCAAAAAGGGAAAGCCTGAAGAAATTTAATGTTTAGATTAATGTTAGTCGTGCTCCTAAAAATACTTTGTATAACTATACCTCATGGATATTCAAAGTGTTAATCGCATGATAGCTACTAATCCAACTAACGTAATTTACAGACAATTGCGTTAGTACATATATTTACCAAGTGCAAACATAAAGATAACGACGGCAGGTTCCCAGGTCATAATAAATATTCTTATATTGGAGAGTGGTGAAATTGTTATGTTGATTAAAATATTGTAGCTGCATTTTTCTTCCACAATTCCACAATGTATTTGATAAACAACAATCATTCCATTTGTCATAATCCATAAATTGGTATATTATTGCAATATATGTTTCAAATATACTCGAGTTGTATTGTACCATAGGTTTAAAGTTCTTATTTCTTAAATTATCCATCTTTTACTGTATTAATCTCTTTTATTTGTTCAAATTTCTCTTATGTACTTTCTTATTTCGTAAAATATTCATCGTGTACTTTAAAAATAATATTATAAATTAAATATTTAAAAATATCCCATCACATATATAATATAAGTAATGTACATATATATTGAAACAAATATGTGGTAATATTGTACTAATATTGAGACGGTCTCACAAATCTTTATCTGTGAGACTGGTCAACCCTACTGATATTCACAATAAAAATAATACTCTTAACATAAAAAGTAATATTTTTTCATGGATGAACCCAAATAAGATATATATCTCATAAAATACGACCCGTGAGACCGTCTCACACAAGTTTTTGTCTACGAGTAATTGTCCCAATTAATCAGGTGGATGTGACTGTTCCAAGGCCTTATGCTCGATACTTGGTGTCCACAGTTCTCACAAGAGACCTACTCTAAATTGTATGCAATGTTTTTAAAATCGGTTGGGATCGGTCAGTTCGACTGAGAATCTGTCATAGTTCAGGTTCGAAACCATTCAATAAATCGTTTTTAAGATTAAATCAGCCAGTACCGGTCATAAATCTATCTTGAACCAATGAACTGGTTAAAAACTTATCCGACCGGAACAGCCGATACACTTTCCGGCTTGCAACGGCTCAAACGGGTGGGGGCTCACCCAATTTTATTTTTTTAAAAAAATTCAGTTTTTTATTTTCTTTTTAAAAAATAATTTTTATTTGATTTTGAATTTTATTAATAAGTTTAATTTGATTTTGAATTTTATTAAAAATATTATTTTAGTAATACTATATATTATTCTGATTTATTAATTTTTAAAGAATATAGAAACAATTGTATTTGATTATATGTATGTTGTTTAAGTTGTAAACTTGGATAAATATATATTTTTTTATCATTTATATACACATTTAAAATATTTATAATTTAAAATTTATTATTTACTATATTATATTATTATTTTATATAATATACAGTTTTGAGTCCGACTGTCGGTTCAGCATTTGGTATGATCACCGATCCGATTATGAAAACATTATTTATATGGTAAATCACATAAAAATACTAAGGAATTTAGTTATCTTTACATGATGAAAAAAATCAAGGATCCCATATCAATAACACTTTTTCGCTGCAAATAAAGATGTTTCACAATTATACAGGATCCATGTACTTGGCTAACTTGGTTCATAGATTATTACATTAGTCCAGAGGTTTACTCATCCCACATTAAAAATAGCGACTGTGGGTTCTCACATTGTCAAAAAAAAAAAATCATAACCCTACCACGAATATATATATATATATACTTTGAAACTCAAGTTAGAGACTTTCTAAGGGAAGTATGTAGCCATATATATGTATATATGGCAAAAACAAAATTTAACTTACTGATCAACTTACACGAATATTTTAATAATTTTCCGTTATATTCTCAAATTAATTTCTGAAAAATGTTGGACAGAACAGAACGAACATAACAATAATTCATGATTGTAATTGTTGTTTGTGGTATTCAAATATGAGAGGAAAGCAAGAAGAAAATAAAGAATATGGCTTGTAGAGGCAATTGTTGAACATTTTCTCCTTAAGAAGAATTTGCCCATCACAATGTGCTAAAGGTTGTGAAAATCTTCTCCCAAGATACAACTACAACTCTTGAATAATGAGCACTCAAATATTCAAGTTCTATAACAAAGAAATGAAGGAATTCTCTTTTGTTGAAGAAGGAAGAAAATCAATATACTTATGATATGTTATGCGTAATTTTTTTTCAATAAATCAAACATATAATGATTTTCATGTTAAAAGACATGATCTTTCATTCATAGGGGTTTCCCTTGGCCATTGTAACTGATCACAATCATCAAACAATGCCAAATAAATGAAAAAATGTCAGAAAAAGTAAAAAAAACGGAAGCGACGCGTCTGTGCGCGCTGCCGAGCACTGCTCGGCAGCTCTCGGCAGCGCCTGCCGAGAGCGCTCGGCAGCGCCTGCCGAGAGCTCTCGGTGCTCACCTGCCACTGGCAGGCGCGTGAACATGCGCGCAGATCCGCGTGCAGGTGCGCGCCTGCTACTGTTCATGCCGTTTTTTTTTTTGTTTTTGTCCCTTACATGTTCCGACTACTCGTTTTAAGTTCTTTCAACATTTGATGAACTCATTCCGAGTTTAATTCAGAACTACCGAACTTAATTTCGTTCATTAAGCTTCGTTTTTTGTTTCGAATTTTTCCAATCAAACACATTGATTTACTTGCTTAATTTTCATTCATTAAGCATCAAAATTCCAACAATCCCCACATGAATGAAATTAATGAATGAATGCTCGTGATGCATAAGAGAGAGTATATACGAAAGATTATCACATCAGGAGAGGTAGCTTTTGGCTTTGAACCTGCCATAGTAGAATACAATCGGATTTACTAGGCCACGAAGTGAACTTTATGTCTTGAACTTCTTGGCGGTTCATGTAAACCCAGACAATTGTACCCACATGATAACATTTCTTCCATTTCCATTTTGTTTTATCGGTTGTGTCCGTTTTGGCCATGGAACACATCTTGGCTTCATACATGTTTCATCGAGGCGGCCCGTCCTCACACGTACATAGGTTATCTCTTTGTAAAAGGGTATCCTACTTACCCCGCTTTTGTAAGCTACGGAATCATTAAAAGTTCAATACTTAACCTCACTACCTTTGTAGGCAACTTCACTCATTGTCTTATGAACGAGGAGTGATTCATCAAGTTCTCATAATTTAGTTGTCCCATTGAACCAAGATCTTGGGATCTCCAATCTACAAGGCTGGGTTGCCACTATGAAAACTTTATTTGGTAGGTTTTAAACACATTCCTCTTGACAGACAATACATTTGATCTCTATTTAATGCTTTTGTAAGCGGATTCGCTAAGTTATCCTTTGATTTAATATAATCAACAGATATAACTCCATTAGAGATCAACTGTCGCACAGTATTATGTCTTCGACGAATGTTTCGAGACTTACCATTGTACATACTGTTTTGTGCCCTTGCAATTGCCGACTGACTGTCGCAATGTATCAAGATTGCTGGCACTGGACTTGTCCAACATGGAATGTCCTCTAAAAAGTTGCGAAGCCATTCAGCTTCTTCTGCAGCTTTATCTATCGCTATGAACTTCGATTCCATAGTTGATCTAGCAATGCAAGTTTGTTTCGATGACCTCCAAGAGATTGCTCCTCCACCAATGCTAAATACATAGCCGCTGGTGGATTTGGAGTCATTGGTATCAGAAATCCAATTTGCATCACAGTATCCTTCAAATACTGCAGGATACCTTGTGTAATTTAGTCCATATTCTGATGTGTGCTTTAAGTATCTAAGCACCCTTGTCAACGCCTTCCAGTGTGCATCACTAGGATTACTTATAAACCGACTTAACTTGTTAACTGCACAAGCGATGTCAGGTCTAGTACAATTAGTGATGTACATAAGGCTTCCAATAATTTTGGAGTATTCCAGTTGAGAAACTGGTTCTCCACGATTCTTCGCCAAAAGGACATTCATGTCTAAAGGCGTTTTTACTGGGGTAGAGTCATAAGCGTTAAACTTCTTTAACACTGTTTCTACATAACGAGATTGAGATAGGACTATTGCTTCTGGAGTTCTAAAGATTTTAATCCCTAGAATTACATCAGCAATACCCATATCTTTCATATCAAAATGTTTTGTCAACATTTTCTTTGTACCCTTAATCAACTCTTGGCTATTCCCCATTATTAGCATGTCATCCACATATAGACATATTATCACATAAGATTTTTGAATGCCTTTAATGTAAACACATTTGTCACACTCATTAATCTTAAATCCATTTGACAATACTACCTTGTCAAATTTTTCGTGCCACTGCTTGGGCGCTTGTTTAAGTCCATATAGTAACTTAATTAAACGACAAACATTTCTTTCTTGTCCTTTAACAATGAAGCCTTCAGGTTGCTCAATATATATTTCTTCTTCAAGTTCACCATTTAAGAATGCTGTTTTGACATACATTTGATGTATCTCAAGGTTATGCAAAGCTGCAATAGCAATGAGCACACGAATGGATGTTATTCTTGAAACTGGTGAATAGTGTCGAAGAAATCATGACCTTGTCTTTGTCTATAGCCTTTGGCCACAAGCCTGGCTTTGTATTTTTCAATACTTCCATCAACTCTCATTTTCTTTTTCAATATCCATTTGCATCCCAATGGCTTGGTACCTGGTGGAAGATCCACTAGTTCCCAAGTATGGTTTTGCAAAATGGAATCCATTTCAGAGTTGATGGCTTCTTTCCCATAAGGAGCTTCAGGGCTAGCCAGAGCATCTTGTATGTTCTTTGGTTCATTCTCCAACATAAAAGTATGGAAGTCTGGACCAAAGAACTTTGAGATTCTAGCCCTTTTGCTTCTTCTTGCCTCTTGCTCCTTTGAAGAGCCTTCCAATGGTATAGCATTTTCATTTAGAGTTGGCTCATGTGTAGGTACTTGACCTACATGCTCCGTCTCAATTTTTCGCTTGCTAGAACCATTTTCTTTCCTTTCTTTACAAGGAAATATATTTTCAAAAAATACTGCATTTCATAACTCAATTGTCATGCCCGTATTCATTTCTACATTTTCAGATTTGTGCACTATAAACATATAGGCACTACTATTATGTGCATATCCGATGAATATGCAGTCGACCGTCTTTGGTCCAATTCGCTCTTGTTTAGGCTTTGGTATTTCACCTTAGCTAGACACCCCCACACTTTGAGGTACTTGTAGGAAGGTTTGTGATCTTTCCACAATTCATAAGGTGACTTGTCATTTTTCTTGTGGGGTATCTTGTTCAGGATGTGATTAGCCGATAGTATTGATTCCCCCCACAAGTTTTGGGGTAGTCCTGAACTTATTAACATAGCATTCATCATATCTTTCAGAGTTCGATTCTTTCTTTCGGCAATGTCATTCGATTGTGGTAAATAAGGAGCAGTCAGTGACGGTACTCCGTATTCGCCCCCTCTATCGCTTCGAATCCTCTTTATTTGTTTGCCTAGTTGATTCTCAACTTCGGCCTTATAACATTTGAATGCTTCCAGAGCTTCATCTTTTGACCTCAAAAGATATACGTAACAGTACCTTGTATTATCATCAATGAATGTCACGTAGTATCTTTTCCCTCCTCTAGTTTGTACAAACTTTAAATCACCAAGATCGGTGTGTATTAGTTCTAGAGGAGTTGTACATCTTTCAATCGAGTGGTAAAGCGCTTTGGTCATTTTTGCTTCAACACATATCTCGCATTTGTGTGTTGGATCGACGTTGTGTTTAGGCAATAATTCAAGTTTCATTAAACGTTGCAAGGTATTAAAATTTACGTGTCCTAAACGAACATGCCATAAATGAGAACACTCAAGCAAGTAAATAGAACTTTTGTCTTTATTACTTTCAACAACATTTTGGCGTATAGCCATTACAGTCAACTTGAAAAGGTTCTCATCGAGATATCCTTTTCCAATAAAATGACCATTCTTTTTCAATACAACCTTGTTAGACTCAAATACTAGTCTAAACCCGTGTTTGACCAACAGAGACCCCGACACGAGGTTCTTTCTTATGTCCGGTACATGAAGTGCATCAACAAGGGATACTTCCAAACCCGATGTCATCTTCAGTACTACATTGCCGGTGCCCACCACCTCAGATGTAGCGGAGTTCCCCATGTATAGTTTTCTCCCGGTCGATGGAGTGTATGTGGAGAACATCCCTTTATTGGAGCATATGTGTCGAATTGCTCCAGTTTCAACCTACTACTCATTGGAGTTTTCAACCAAGTTTGTTTCCAAAATAAATGCAGCCAAATCAAGTTGAGAAAAATCAAATGGTACCGACCTTTCTTGAACTGCATTGGCTTGAGGATTTCTCTTCTTTGGCTTCCTACAATCCTTGGCCATGTGATTTGGTTTTCCGCAGTTATAACAAGTGCCTTTGAATTTATTTTTGTTTGGTGGTTATTGGCCTTGTTGTGGTTGCTTCTCAAACTTTCTCTTCTTCCCTTGAAAACTCGATTCAACAATGTTCACCCTTGCTGCCATTTTACTAGCCTTGGCCTCGGTGTTCTTGTTGTCCTCTTCTATTCTCAATCTCACAATGAGATCCTCCAATCCCATCTCATTTCTTTTGTGCTTCAAATAATTCTTGAAGTCCTTCCACAACGGAGGGAGATTCTCGATCAACGCAGCAACTTGGAAAGATTCGCTTAGACTCATTCCTTCCGCATGAATCTCGTGCAAGAGAAGTTGTAGTTCTTGCACTTGACTCATTACAGATTTTGAGTCCACCATCTTGAAGTCCAAAAATCTCCCAACAATGAACTTCTTCAAACCTGCATCCTCCGTCCTGTATTTCTTGTCAAGCATATCCCAAAGTTCCTTGGCGGTCTTAACTTGACAATACACATTGTACAATGCATTGTCAAGTCCATTGAGGATGTAGTTCTTGCACAAGAAATCACTTTGGTTCCATGCATCCAAAGCGGCCCGTCATGTTGGTATCTGTCTCGTTTTCAGCAACGGTGGGAGGATCCTCCTTCAAGAACCTTGACAAACTCAAGGTTGTGAGATAGAAAAGCATCTTTTGTTGCCATCTTTTGAAATCCGCACCAGAAAACTTCTCCGGTTTCTCTCCTTGTGCAACGGTTGCATGTGGTGTTGTAGATGATGATGACATTGATATTCTTCTTACAATTGATCAAAAATTCAAAATTCTTCTTAAGATTGTTGTTTGTGGTATTCAAATATGAGAGGAAAGCAAGAAGAAAACAAAGAATATGGCTTGTAGAGGCAAGTGTTGAACACTTTCTCCTTAAGAAGAATTTGCCCCTCACAATGTGCTAGAGGTTGTGGCAATCTTCTCCCAAGATACAACTACAACTCTTGAGTAATGAGCACTCAAATATTCAAGTTCTATAACAAAGAAATGAAGGAACTCTCTCTTGTTGAAGAAGGAAGAAGAACAATATGCTTATGATATGTTATGTGTAATTTTTTTTTCAATAAATCAAACATATAATGATTTTCATGTTAAAAGACATGATCTTTCATTCATAGGGGTGTCCCTTGACCATTGTAACTGATCACAATCATCAAAAAATGCCAAAGAAATGAAAAAATGTCAGAAAAAGTCAGAAACATCCGAAGGGACGCGTCTGTGCGCGCTACTGAGCAGCGTCTGCTGAGAGCTCTCGGCAGGCGCGCGCGGGTGAACCGCCTGCTACTGTTCATGCCGCTTTTTGTTTTCGTTTTCGTCCCTTACATGTTCCTACTACTATTTTTAAGTTCTTTCAACATTTGATGAACTCATTCCGAGTTTAATTCAGAACTACCGAACTTAATATTCGTTCATTAAGCTTCGTTTCGAATTTTTTCAATCAAACACATTGATTTACTTGCTTAATTTTCATTCATTAAGCATCAAAATTTCAACAATAATAACTGTTAATAGAAAACGCTAACTCAATAATAAAAAAAATCATTTAAATTATATACAAATTATTTTCATTTCAAATTCAGATCAAACCAAATCATTCAAACACACATAAAAATCATCTATGGTAATGGATAAGAAGATAGCAAATGAGGTGGGATGAATGAAGAATCCTTCCAAACCCTAGAATGCAACCGAAGAATTTCTTTAGCTCTTTCTTTCGTCTTGTGACTGCTCTCCACCTGCAGCACCAAACAGAGCTTTGAAACCACCCCAATCTGCATCATTTCATTAAGAATCCTGGAATTTGAGGAATGTTTCGTGATCGAACAGATGATTCTCACTGCCCTCTCGCTCGCCACGTTGGAAACCCTGAGGATTTTCTTGGATACTATAGCCAAGCCTGCTCCGTGTGCCAGCAGCTCAGCTCGGCCCTCGGCGCAGCCACAAAGCTGATCCAACACTGTTAGCACTAGCTCGCAAGCTCGTCTTTCTTCAGTTCCAAGAAGCAATTCGACGAGGGCTGACACAGCGCCGTTCTCCACCGCTTTGATCCGGTTTCTCCCCCATGGACACAGCTCCACTAGCAGCTTCAATGCCGTTTTTGTGGCTTGCTGAGAGATATTGTCCCGTAAAATATGGACTATTTGTTTGTAAATCTCGGGTTTGGATCCAATCAGATGTTTGGGATCCGCCACGTAGAATGCAGATTTCAATAGCATTACGGCGTGTGCTCGGGATTGGCAATCCCCGCTCTCCATTACTTGCATTAGTGACTCCAAAAACCCACCATTATCTGATAAAAATTTCTTAGAATCCGATTCCGATAACTGAATCTGATGAAGAATACTCAACGCTTCACTCTTATTCATCGCATCTTCGTTCTTACTCGCAACTATTACAAGAAATTCAACTGCCCCAGCAGCATGCTGCAGATGGTTTCTGCTGCTCTCGTCCCTGTGCGCAATGGATCGGAGCCCGTGCAGGCAATTGATCTGGGATTTCGGTGAAGCCTTGGCTTCCTGGAGGAGTTTCAGAATCTGGGATTTTTCAACTGGGGCCTTTGGCGTTGGGATTCTTTCATATGCATTGAAAGTGCACCATTCCTGCATAAGTCGCCGGAGAGTATGATTCGGGATGAGATCCGTGCTCGAAAGGTCCTGCTTCGTGACTGGGCAGGTGGAATTCTTGCACTGAAACAGCCATTTTTCGATGCTTTCTCTGTCGTAGGTTATTCCGGTGGAGACCGTGACTGGATCTTTCATCAGCTGCATCGATATTGGACATACAAAATAACAAGGGATCTCGATTTCCTGTGCTTCTTCCATTAATTATATGAAAACTTCTGCAGATGGCAAATCGAACGAAAGATAACAAATCGGTGGTAAATGAAGATATACAGATCCAGCTAGATAAATTTCAACATATATATAATGGAGTGGTCTGAGAATTCGGTAAACGATTGTGTGGGGATTGGGGAAGATAAGGTTTTTATATATATCTATGTATGATGAAAGAAGAAGGGATCAATGCAAGTTGCTGAACTAATTTGGTAATTAAGAGCTGAGCAAGTCAGATATATACATCGATATTCAAAGAAAGGACAGGCAAACGAGAGTTGATAGGCTGACTTTTTCCAAGGTTTTTGAAAAACTCAAAACTTTAAATGCGACAAGACTTTTTCATATTTATGAGTTTTTTTTTTCAAGTTGTGGAAAGATAAACTACTTCTTCAATTTAAATCTCGTCTCAAACTTAAAATTATTACTGTACGTTTTTTCATCACCTGGGCTTCAAATGCAAGATTTTGAAATTAATCTCAAACTTAAGTTTTAAAAAGAAAATGATAAGCATGATTATTTTGAAAATTAAATCACAACTTTTTAATTGAACCTATAAATTATACTAACTAGTAACTATCGAAACTGATCTTATTCTGATGAGAAAAATGATAATTTTTGGAAAGTAAAACAATGCATAAAAACCAACAATCATCTACTCTTGAGTTAGCTGTTAGGGTTGAGCTGGGTTTAAGTTCCAATCGTAAAAGGGTATCAGAGCTCAGGTTCCACCGTTATGTGTTGGACTGCCCATAGTTGGGTCACTCATTCTGCCCATAATTGAGTCATTTGTAAACTTCACGCTCCAAATGTTCATTCCTGGGCGTGAGGAGGGTGTGTTAGTTGTTTCACATCGATTGGATAATATACATGGGAGTTACATATATGGACTTGGACAATCCTCCTCTCTTGAGCTAGCTTTTGGGGTTGAGTTAGGTTCAAGTTTCAATCTTAACACCAATTATGTTCAAACATACATAATAACTTTATTTTCACTTAAACTATGTAATTAATATAATTAAAAATAAATTAAAATCATTGATTATTATTTTAAAAATACCATACTCTACATAAAGTTATAGAAGTTATGATATTAACATGCTTATTTTTCTTGAAAGGTACCCAAATGTTGAAATGTCAACTTCTTTTTGTAATTACTGATATATTATTGTTACACATATGGTGTATAATTTGGTAGATGTGTTAGCAATAATAAATATGGGGGTAGACGACAAGACGTCGGTGCTATATTTCTCGGAATGAGTATTTAGTGTTTAACCCCTTCGTTGACTTTGTAATTAAATTAAGGGACGTATTTCCAGTATTTTTTTTTAATAAAAAACTAATAAATCTGGGTTTTTCAAAGCTCGAGAGCGTGCCATCACATGCCGATGCATGGGCCGACTCCTCGGCATTGTTTCTCGCCGGGGTTCACGCGGTGAAATTCTTCGATCTAATGTTTGCACAATTTACTGAGTTGTGGGTGTGCCAGTTGCTGCAAACATCAACGTATATGAAAAATAATAAAATTTAAGTTCTAAATATTCAAATGATATAGATTTTAAATTCAATCATCAGTTCTAATATCATAAACTAATATGCATTAAAATAAAACAAATTGATTGAAACGATACTAAAAATTGAAGACAACAAACTTCCAACGTTATTTTGTATTTATAATAATATGTTAAAATTTAGAAAATATAAAAGTATAATAAAATTTGATAATCTAGAATGGAAAAGAAGTCAAAATGCTTGGAATTAGACTAAAAAAATAAATTACTTGAAGATGAATTCAGAGAATTTGTTATTGAGCGATTGAGTTGTCCTCCGTTTTTCCTCCTATTACTTCCCAAATTCTATGCGGTTTTCCTATTTTTCCATGATCCACGATTTTCTGATGATTCGTCTTATCTGCGCGCTTCCTGATGTGTGAAAACACTTTGCACTAATGGGCTTTCTCATGTTCACGTTGTCTTCATCAGATGTGTCAATTCGGGTGGATGTGGTGGGTTGGATCGGGTTGAGCAATAGTACTTTTCAAAAATTGCTCAACCTGAACCCAATCCAGTCCGAACCCGAGCCAATCTGATAACTCTCAACTCGAACTTGAACCCGATCAACCCGTATAACCCGATTTTGAAATTTTTAATTAAAATTAAATAAAATTAAATTTAAACAAATAATAACAAAATCTCTTTCATATATATGATTTAAATTTGAAAGTCTAATTGTAGAAAAATAAATTATATTTACTAAATCAAATAAACAATTATTTAAAAAATAAAAAAGTTCAAAATAAATATTAAATTATGAAAATTTATTATATAAATATATAATAAATATTTTTTCAAATATACAATATATGAAATATAAAAAATATTTATTAATTATATTTTAAAAAATATATAAAATTTTCGGGTCAACCAACCCAACCCAACCCAACCCAATCCAACCTCATTTTTTTCGGGTCAGTTATCGGGTCCAATCCGATCTGATCCTAACACGAAAACTCCAAACCCAAACCTGATTTTTTCCTGGTTAAACCGTGTCGGGTTGATATATCGTGTCTTATTTTGACACCCCTAATCTTCATTATTCTTCCCGAGATTGATTAGATTTTGGACTTGTCCAACCTAACTTTAGGCTAAATTAAAATATAGTGACAACACTAAATTCTATATATTAATACTTATATGAGCATGAATAAATTAAACTAGTGTATCTGGCACATTATGTATGTCATATTAAATTTTTTTATGTAAACAAAATTTACTTTATTATAATATAATACTTATATATTAATGATTAAAAAGATTTAGTAAGATGATTTGAACGGGTAGATAAATCAGAGAAAAAATCGTTAAGCGCTGCACAAAAATTATTAATAAACTCACACCAACAAAATTAGCTAACAAATATTATGAATGATAAAATCATAAAGAAATTTTAGTGTCACACTGACATACCAAAATTAGTTAACATAAGTTAGCTAACAAATATTATGAATGATAAAATCATAAAGAAATTTTAGTGTCACACTGACATACCAAAATTAGTTAACATAATGTGCTCAAATTTAATAATATAATATAGATTTATCAATCAATTAAATATATAATATGATTTAGAGCAAAAAATAATAAACTACAAGAACGAAGAGTTGTACTAGCTAGCCTGGTACGTTGGAATATGGGTATCTTTTGACTTCGATTATATAACTTTAACTTAGTTTCAAGAAAATAATAATTATCTTCTATTTTTAAAAAAAGAGAAGAAAAAAGAATCCATTTCTTCTAGCTAGTTAGCTTGACAACGTATCTCAGATTACGTACGTGGTTTGAATTTGGTCGAAATATACCAACTCTTCTCGGCCCTCATGCGCTTAGGCACTATGTTGACATGCTTCTCTACCAATCTTACTCCATGAAAGTCCGAGAGTAGCGCTGAGCTCCTAGCTACACTCTCTGCCATCGCACTTCTGCCATTATCATGTAGAAGTTTCTGTTTTTATTTCCAGATAGCCCAGGCAAAGAATGCGAATTTCTCAAACTCTTCCTTCGACACTTGTGCTTGCATCCATTCACATAAATCCAATGTACTGGTCTTTGATGTTGTCATCAATACATGATAGTAACCAGTGTCCTTCCATAAATGTTTGATGGCAGTACAATAGAATAAAGCGTGAGTCCAAAGCAAAATAGAAAAGAGAGCAAGCCCCACTAACCGGAACATGGTGGTTATGCAGGTTTTGACTGGTGGGGATGATATCTCGAGACACATTCCACCCAAATATTCAAACCTTAGGTGGAAGGGCGAGACTCTAAAAGTAAGGACCTGTTAGATAAGAGGTGAATGAATCTTGAATAATGTGCTTTGAATAATGTGTCATGAGAAGTCTTGTCCTACATTGGGAAATATGTCAAATAAATTCTCCTTTATTAGCTCAAAGTTTGAGCTAGGGGTTTGGGCCCCAAGGGGTACCAGAAGTTTTTGGAAAAGGAGAGGACGCTGATAGGCTGGATCTCGGAAAAACACACGCGTGCGTCCGGCCCGGCCCGGTGCGATTTCTTGACCATATTAATCTTTTTGGACAAAATTCATTTAGAAAATAATTTTTTATTTTCGAAATAGTGTCTCTTAGACCAAACAATGTGTCCTTAGCTTGCGACCCATGTCCGAACCAATGCGTCTCAAGCACGTCCTTTGGCATAGAACCAGTGCGTCCCCTGGTGTGTACGCGTCCCATGGCTTATGTCTTCTGGCAGAAAGGTGTGTCTTCTGGGCAGAAAAGTGTGTCCCTTGGCTTATGACATTCACTCTATAAATGGTCCTCTACAAACATTCGTTGCATACTTTTTTCATCCTCATTTTGCTGCATCCGCTTTCTTTTCAAACCTTGAAAGTTCAAACATACTGTTGTTCACTGCTTTCCAGAATCTGCTGTGCTGCGCTTTCTGAATTAAGTCGTTGTATCTTAGAGACGTTTTCCGCCAACGTAAAGCACTAGTATACGGGCAATTCGTCTTGCGGACAGATGATACATCCTTGCCTCGACTTACTGTTATTCGTTGTTGCATGTTATTCAGAGTACCAACAAGACCACCAACAATGAAGTGCATGCTCCGCTAATTTTCAGGGGGTGAGAATAACCCCCTCTGTAGCCGATATCCATCTCGTACAGAATATTGTCCCTTACTATCAAAGTGCCAAAAACTAGTATCACATGAAGGTTGGACATCTATAGCTATCTTCAGTATTTATCCGGCCACATAAGGATTGAAATAGTTCAAAACAGATCATGGTTCCAGCAACCCTCCCTGATCAATGAGCATACCTTTGAATCCCTCTGCCATACCCCATTGGGCTGCCACTCTCGAAAACAATCTAGGTATCCATTTATCCTCAATAATAAGTATGGATTTTCTATCCCCAACTCGCCAAAAGAATGGTTCTGCTCCAAAGGAGTGACCTCCAAATATAAGATGGATTGCTGCACAGTCCTGCATTCATGACATTCCCAAATTTAAAGTAACGGCCCTTGAGAACTCGAGTTGCTAATGACTCCAGATATAGGATGATACGCCAGATTTGTTTCGCTAGGAGTGCTCGAATCAATTTGTCCATCTTCCGGAAACCCAAACCCCCTCACTTTAGGCTTCCAAAGGGAATCCCAAGAGCGCCAGTGCATTTCCCGTTTACACTTTAATGAAACTGTCAGCAGTCCTAAGTACAGCTCACGACATTGAATCACTAGGATGGTCACTATTGATTTGAATGTCTCAATCAACAATGGATTTGTGTCTGGGCTAAAAGAGAGGGCTGATTTCTCATAACTAATAAGTTGACCGAAAGCACACTCATAGAGATATAACATTCCTTGACTCGCATCCCCCTCTTCCACAATCGCCAAATTCAATTCATTGAATTGAACATCTCACAGGAACATAGAATCCAACGCTTGTGTGAGCATTAATTGTTTAAGAATACAGCTAGTCGTGTGTTCACAACTTAATGTGATTTAGAAAACATTTGTTACTATTTGGGCTTACCCTAATTAGTCTCATTCTTTTCATCAACTCTTTGATCAACAATGTTAGAACTCAAATCTGATTACACCCTTAGGGTCATGGTAAGAGCGTCTAGCAGCATCGTCCAATGATCTCCTGGGTATCACTAATAATACCTGCAAAAACCTTAAATTATGGTTAAGGTACAATAATGTCCTTTCAAATCATATATCCCGATCGAATTTGCAGCCATTGGTATATCGAGATTTACAAATGAATTCGACAACGATGTGATACATCTTTGAATAATAATAGTGACATGGTATATGCAACTGATAAAACGTCTTTCCAAAATACATGTCTTACTCTGACCATATATTCTTTGTAGTATTCGCTCATTAAATCACATAAGATATCTTCATTCGTAGGCGAGTGGTGAATCCCAAACTATAATGCATTGGCTTCTACTTATTTCGAAAATATACCCAACTTATCACCTGATGACCCTCAACGAATCGGTATACGGATCAAAGTCCATACTAGTACGTAGAGCCTTCACGTTGTCCTGGGTTAAATGACTAATGTTGTACAATCATAACCACAGACTCTTACACTCGATAAGTGATAACCACTTGAAAAATCCGAGAAATGTTTGTTGAGTGCATCATCAAATGATCACTTATGTGCATGAATGGACATCTTCGTGCCCTTACAAATAAAACGCGACGTTTACATCACAGATGCTAGAATCGAGCTCGAGCAGTTTTTATCCTTATTTTAGAATTTGAATCATCTATGAACTGGTTTAGAATATATAGCACGCTTCCTAATAAGTTCCAAAATCTTACTTTGAGAGCATATCTCATGGTATCTGTTGTATATTCAATTACTTTATCTATGCAGCTTGTATGAATACAGATAAAGTAAATGTCAAAATAATATAAAATTATAAAATATTATGAAAATAAATATTGTTGTATATAAAAATCAATAAAAACCAAAACCACAAGTTAGCTCATTGAACATGTAAACTAACGGCTTGAATATATCGCCACATAGTTGCGCTTAGTGGGTATTCCACCGGTTATAAGAGGTATTAATCTGGCTAAGGTTTATTTCTTAATATTTCTTGAGTTCTGATTTTCTAAATAATGGGATAAGTCATAATCAATCACATCCTTTCTCATAAGAATATTCCGAATCCGGTATTTGTCTTTGACCTTTCATCTCCATGTTTAGGGCATCTGTATGTGTCTGAGCTCACTGTTTCAATAGCCACAAAATAAGAGGACACACTCAAACAATAGTGCTGTAATATATGATATTGTATTGATTGAAATAAAATGAAGTATTTCCCTGAGATGAATCTCTGTACAAGCAATGAAATTGTTCCCCTAGCCACTGCTAGTATTCTCAACAAACGAGATGACAAATGACATAATGCATAACTGTTCTTTCCCTCATATTTAAATCCCCTCAAGACTCCGTTAAATTGGCGAACAAGGCTGCAGATAACCATTGGTTAGTTCTTAAAGTTTATCTGCCCCTTGTATGTAACCTTCTACTGTATTAATCAACCATACGATTTACACTTGCAATATTGTTTTCTTTCACTTACATTTCAAACGATTGATCTTTGTCTATATAAAGTTGCGGTTCACACTTAGGATCTGATGAACCATATCATGATGTAGGAATATTTGCATTTCTTCTGTGATCCACCTGTTTATCTAGTCTCCTTGAGTTCAAGAACCATTTTGCTGGATGAAAACTTGATTCCAAATATAGTTTTCAAAAGATTCTAAGTGCACGATCGTTATAGAACTGTCCAAAAGAGACAATCAGAATAATTTATACGATCCCTTAAATACAGATTTCTGATGCTGGCTTTCTTGGTTCTGCTGGAAATCATGATACACTGCCAACCTCTTCTTGCTGTTCAAATTATATCCCTCATCTTGATGCGAATTTAAGGCTCTACTGGTTTATAATTCGCCTATTGCTACGGGATGTACAAAGCACGCAAGAATGTAAAAACATGCGCCAATGACGTGATAGTGAAATGGATGAGTCGGGTAAGAGGCTCTACCGGATCAAATCAATAATTTAGTGTTTAGGGATTTGAGTGGAGATATTGGCTTCGATAACAACTGCAAACAAGAAAGTAATTCGTGAATGGGCGTCGGAGGAGTGTCCGGCGTAACCACTCCGATGCTTAAGTCAGCAGGTTGAAGATGAACACCAGCGAATATATGGGAGAATATATGTAAATGCTTTAGAGTTCAAATATTTCAGAATTTGTAAATTACATTAATAACTGCTATTTATAGTAGAAAAATGGGGTAGGTACCCCGTTTCCAGTGCCACCTACTATGTATGGCAAGTCGGCCGCCCATACTATAGGTTCTAATGACTTTTAGAACACTCCAAACCCATGTTGCTCTGACAGATTAGACAGCTTGCATCAATCACAATCGAGTGTGGCAAAATTCTCGAGGTGGCCCGGTTGTAAGTACCCGGGTGCTTATATGAGGGCCCAGACTATTGATTACTCAGAAAGATAAGAAATGTCCGGCTAGTGAGGAAAAATATCCGACATATTGGCTATAATCTGGACTATCCAAATAATAACCCGGGTCATTCATGACCCGGATCCTTATGGAGATATCAATGACATTAGAAGAATATTCTACACGGGCTGAGTGACATTTAGTTTTGCAAATTTTGAAAGAACGAACATTTATGATCTTTGATCATTTGTGTGGTCGTATTCTTCAGAGATTTAATCAGGATGTGATGATCCTCCTCGTTTTGTTAAATATTTGTTTATTTTATTAGTTCTATTTTGCCAATAATTAGATCCATTGAATTTTATCGAATTTCTAAGTTCTTTACAGGGGGTCAACTAAAGACTAATTCGATATTTTCCTAAAATGGCGCTCTCCCTCTCGCAAGTTAACAGTCCTTTAACCTATAATGATGTGGCATTCATCCTTCTGCCACTAAATGTTGTGGAACACACAACCATTTAACACGTTGATAGACAAAGAGCCGCAGGTTCTACGCTTGTTTTCACGCATAACGTCTTAAATCTATACTATCTATTTTATTATTTTATTAAATTTAATATACTTAGAATAACTAACTTTAATATCATAGTCTGTTTTAATAATTATATATTATATATTAATAAAATGTTAAAATTTTAATACAAATTATATGTAATTCAACAGATAAAATCGTTTTATTGAGTTTATGTTATAAATTCAATTTTTATTGAGATTATTTTTTTATTCTTTTATTTTTCAATTTATTTTTTAATTTATATATCAAAATTAAAATATAGTTATTTGCTATTTTTTATAATAATATTTTGATCCTTATTTAAATATAAATCAATTAAATTATAAAAAATATTATATAAGCGCACAACTCGTGCATAGTCCACTAGTCCATATTAAAGTTGAGTTCAAATGATAAGAACATTGGAGTACCTGAGCAAACTACTCAAGAAATTTACGTAACGATGTCAGTCACGGGTAAACATGGTTCTCCATACTTGCCAAACAAATCAACAGAAGGGGCAACGAGGCATATTGTACACTGCAAAAAGCTAAAACTAAACACCAGGCACTCATAGAGAAAATGATAGAATTATGTAGTCATAAAAGGTCACAATCATCAGGTCGGACATAGTTTCAAGAAACAAAAACTTCTGCGATAACATTCTTCTAATTCAGAAGATCATCTCTGCATCCCCACTGAATCATTACTGCTGAGCACATTGCACTCTTTGGGCTCCTCCATGCGTATCATCATCTTCATCATGAGCTTCCTGCTGCTGAACCTGCTTCCTTCTCATTTCTTCCTCAATGTTGACATCATGCAGAGTTGTCTCCTCGCATTCATCGATTTCCATGTCTGTCAGCTGTGAAAGAGGTTTGGGAGGAAGAATTTTCTCCAAGGCCTGAACTTGATCTGGAATTAGTGTATCTGGGAACTCAACGTCGAAATGAATATACAGTTTACCCTTCATGAATGGCCTTTGATACATTGGCATTCCTTCATCATTGATGGCCTTGTAAGAACCTGCAAGAATATCATGCACAAAGAGAAGCGTGTGAGTAGTGCTATTAAACTAGTACGCTGATAGTTCGTGAACCAGAGCTTATAATAAATACGTTTACCTGGCTTCATGACCTCCCCAGGTTGTGATTTAATAAGTAGCTGTCTACCGTCCAAGTGAGTTAATACAAATTGGAATCCACACAATGCCTCAGTCAGGGAAAGCGTATGATCCACAAAAAGCTCATCACTCTTTCTCTTGAATTTAGGATGCTCCTTCTGTTGGAGTACAAACACTATGTCTCCAGTGACCGTGTCAGGCTGCAATAGAATCACAAATTTGAGAACATGTTGATTCTGCAAAATTCAGCAAGCATATTAACTAATACTACTAAAGAACACAGAAGGATATGCCAACATACAGCCTCATCAGCTTCTCCTGGGAATGTCACTTTCTGTCCGTTCTGCATGCCCTTTTCAACATGGACTTCCAAGACCTTCTTCTCCTGAACAACCTTCTCACCTTTGCACTGGGGGCAACGATCTTTATCATTAATAGACTCTCCAGATCCTTTGCATTCATTGCAAGGATGCTGCATTTGCTGGATCATTCCAGGCCCAAGCTGCCTAATTGTGACCTTCATACCAGATCCTTGACAACCTGTGCACTTCATTGAAGCTCCTGATTTTGATCCTTTGCTGCAGGAATTAAAGATCAACAGGTAAGCTTAAAAACAAGATAAAAAAAGTAAACTGTGCGACCAACAAAAATTCCACAGCAACGGACACGAGCACAAAAAAGGTGAATCCCTACCCATTACATTTCGAGCATAGTACATTACGGGATAGTGAAAGCTTCTTAGTTGTTCCCGCATACAGCTCCTCAAGAGACACCTTCAACGGATGTACTACATCCTCACCCCTCCTTTGCCTTCGACCTCTGGAGCTACCACCCCCTGGTACCAACAACATAAGCATTTAGAAAAAAGATGAGCAACCAAATAAAGCAAAAACGCAAGTGTGAGATCAATGTGTACTGAAAATGTCCCAGACCTCCAAACGGGCTCCCACCGAAGAAGGATGAGAATATATCAAATGGGTCGTGCATGCCACCACCGCCTCCCATTCCTTCTTTAAGTGCATCCTCACCATACTGATCGTATATATCACGTTTTTCAGGATCACTGAGCACCTCATAAGCATGGGCAAGCTCCTTGAACTGCAACGTAAAACCCATTTCATTAGGATTCAATTCTGAGCGAATAATAACAATAATAAAAAACAGCTCCCAGACAATTTTAACAACAATACAACATGCCAACCAAGAGACAGCTCTATCACAATATTTCCCACAATAACAAGCTAAATACCGATCAGCTAATAGATTCAATACACAGCCTGTCAATGCAAAGGCAAAAACTCAAAAAGAAAAACACTTTTAGGCCAACAATCACATTCGCTAGTCCTGATGTGAAGATGCATTGTGTGTTACAGTTGCGATAACTGCAAACAAACTGTTCGTACTTAATAGCCAATTCAATTGGAAAGATTTCGATATATAAATCTCACAACAACCCCAGGAATTCATGTAGGACTTCAGCATTAATAGAGGTATGAAATTCATTGATTTTGTGTCATTTTCGTTCAAATATTTTTCTTGGATAAGATTTTATATATCGAAAACACACCATGTTGTGGTTTAAAAACATTCAATTCATGCTTCTATACACGTACAACAATCTGATGAAATGTATTTCTTGAAATTCAATTTCACCCAATTTGAATATTTTTTAGTCGTGCGAAGTCGTCCAAGGGTCCCAAAATCGATATTGAGATTAATGGGATGTTGAAAGTGCCTTTATATGCTAATAAATTGGTTTGTACTTCGATGGTTACAAATGTCAGATATTGAATTCGAAAAAGAAAAATTGTCAAACAAATCGCTCAATATCCACCATTCTTCACAAACAATCTTAAGTTTGAAGAGGCATTAAATAACAACTGTCAAATCTGTAAACTACAATATTAAAGATCCAAAGCCCATCAACGCCAAAGAAAAAACATTCATCGCTCAGAGATCACGTCTGCCCATTAAGAATCGGCAAATAATCAAAGAAGTACAACAATCGCGTACATATTGAAATCATACATGAATCCACAGCGTAAATTTTTAACCCAATTTACCAGCAAAAATCTAGATCAACGAAAGGAATTCAGTGTAATTACCTTCTCGGGATCACCTCCCTTATCAGGATGATTTTTAATAGCTGCTTTTTTATACGCCTTCTTCAAATCATCAGGCGACGCGGTTTTGGGCAACCCGAGAATCTCATAATACCTCGAATTGTCACTTTTCTTCGGCGCCCTCCCAAACATCCTTTATCAAGCAAACACAGCTTGTATCGAGTCGATTGACCTAATAAGCAACCAGAACGAGAAACAGAATTTAGTTCTTCGGAAACAAAGAGGCTGCTAACTGAATTTTTCTTGATAGGGTAGATGTATGTGGCTTTATGTATATATATATACTAGATAGTGCTTTCCCACGGTGGAGATTGAGAAACAAACGGATCCAGGCCGTTGAACTTTAAACTGGCGGGTTGCTTTGGTAGAAGGATCTAGAATTCTCCATCTGTTTCTTTCCGCTTTCCCTTTTAATTAATTTTAGTAAAATTTACAAGTACCCAGTGGGGTGGTGAGATCTAATTTCGAATAACGTGAGATTAGAACCGACGTCTTTGTACTGTAAGGGCACCCACGACCCATTTAACACTCCACTCTCACATGAGGATAGGGTGTGTCAGTTTATTTTTTAAAAAAATTGGACAATTAGCGACGGTGTTTGAGTTTTTCAGAATCCGTCGCTGATTTGCTGATACGCGGGCCCCATGTATTTTGAATTATTTTAATTATATTTTATATTTTATGAACGCCCCTCTGTCCGGTTATTTTTTTAATAAAATTGGACATTTAGCGACGGTTTTGAAAAAACTGTCGCTATTTGCGACGGATTTCCACAAACTATGTCATTATTATTCGCCAGTTGGATATTGTCCATTATCATTAATTAGATTGTGAAACGCTGATGATGTTCAACGCCTTTTTCAAATGTATGATGAAAGGCACGGGTTTCCTGGAATGTTGGGCAGTCTTGATTGCATGCACTGGGAATGGAAAAATTGCCCAGTTGGTTGAAAAGGCCAGTTTACAAGAGGTCCAGCTCGTTATTGATGCAGAAAAAAGTTAAAATATATTATGTTAGCATGCACTATTTTACATAACATGATTGTCGAAGATGAAGGGGTTCACGTGACAAATTGATACAACGATGAAGGTGACGAACCCGCACAACCCGTCCATGGCTCAAACCGAGGATTTCATGAATATCTCCGAACAAATTCCGAAATACGTGACACTCATGTGCATCACCAACTTCGTGCCGACTTAGTTGAACATATTTGGTCACAATACAACAACAATCCTTGAATTAGTATTTTGCATCTTCTCTTAAGTTTAATTTATTTTCTTTTATTTTTATGCAAGTGTTATTTATTATTATATGTCGTACCGTTTTATTTTAGGTTTATAATAAATTTTTAATTTTAAATAAGTGACACTCGTAAAATTAAATTAGTTTATGTATTAAATATATAAAAACATGTTATTATTAATATAAAATAATAATAATTTAAATTTATTAAAAAATTTGAAATTGAATTTATTTAATTTAAAATAAGAGTAAGATAAATGAGTGGACAGCGGGACTTACAAATAATGAGTGTGAATGTTAAAATGAATGTGGGAGAATAGATGTGTTAATGTAATGTGTATGTGGCATGTGGACCCTACGATTTTTTATGAGGTGGTGGGTGTTATAACACCCACCAATGCGGGTGGTCTAAGTGAGATGTTTTTGCCACGTCATCTATATTCGATTATATTTTATGATTAAGAATTACTCGTATGAGACAATATCAAGGGTCGTATTTTGTGAGACGGATCTTATATTTGGGTAATCCATGAAAAAATAATATTTTTTTATACTAAGAGTATTATTTTTTATTGTGAATATCGATAGGGTTGATCTGTCTCAGATAAAGATTCGTGAAACCGTCTCACAAGAAACCTACTCTAAAATAATATGTCAAATTCTAGATTCATATATTACATAGAGTAGATCTCTTGTGAGACAGTCTCACGAATCTTTATCTGTGAGACGGATCAATCCTACCAATATTCACGATAAAAAATAATATTCTTAACATAAAAATAATATTTTTTCATGATGATCCAAATAAGATATCTGTCCCACAAAATATGACATGTGAAACTGTCTAACACAAGTTTTTGCCTATTACATGTTAGATATATATATTATAATGAATTTTAAATGATATTATTATTGCGGTCGACTATCAATCTATCTTATGAAGAACTTTGCTATGAATAACTGCATGCATTTACTGATCGATTTCGTGCTCGTCTAGATTCATATATTACGTATTAGTTATATAAATTATAATAGATTTCAAATAAAATTATTATTACGGTAGACTGTCAATCTATCTTAGGAAAAGCTTTGCTATGAATAATTGCGTGCATTTAAGGAAGTAACTCTCATTTACTGATCGATTTCGTGCTCGACTTGCTATTATTACATGGATTGTTCTACTCGGACTGCTATTTCGAACCCATTTCAATGTGTCTGAAAATTGGCCCCAAAAGCAACCCATGTGGAACGTTCACTATTCTTGTAAATAACTTTTATTTAGAAAAAGTAAGGCGTAAAAATAATATAAACAAATTTAACCTTTTAAGATACTTAACAAATAAAAAATAAATCATTCATTCACATCTCAAAATTTCATACAAGTATATGTCAAATTTAAGATAATAATATGTTAAAATGTGTATTATTATTTGCAAGATTAACATTAATAATAATAATAATAACACAATTGAATTAGAAGATATGTAAATTAAGAGTAAAATATCAACATAGTATACACCCATCGGATTTTTGTCATATTTTTTAATAGTAAAATTTAGCCAACAAACAAAAAATTAATATACTCATGTCGGGGAACGTACATTAGACTGCGCATGTTTTTACGCCTAATGAATTCAATCCTCGGATAATAAAGTTGAGTTCAGATGATGAATACGTCGGAGTACCTGAGCAAGCCACTCTAGAAATTTACGTAATTATGTCAATCACATTAAACATGGTTCTCCGTGCATGAAAAACAAATCCACGGTACGGGATTATGTAGAAAATGACAGAATTATGCAGTCATAAAGATCACAATCCTTGGGGCCAGACATAGTTTCAATAAATAAAAACTACTCCGATAACATTTGCAACACCTCTAATTCAGACGATCATCTCTCTGCCCCCTCTGAATCATTATTGCTGAGCACATTGTACTCTTTGGGCTCCTCCATGCATATCATCATCTTCATCGTAAGCTTCTTGCTGCTGAGCCTGTTTCCTTCTCATTTCTTCCTCAATGTTGACATCAAGCAGAGTAGTCTCCTCGCACTCATCGATTTCCATGTCTGTCAGCTGTGAAACAGGCTTGGGAGGAAGAATTTTCTCCAAGGCCTGAACTTGATCTGGAATTAGCGTATCTGGGAACTCAACGTCGAAATGAATATACAGTTTACCCTTCATGAATGGTCTTTGATACATTGGCATTCCTTCATCGTTAATGGCCTTGTAAGAACCTGCAAGAAGATTATGCACAAAGAGAAACATGTGAGTGATGCGTATAAACTAGTACATTGATTGTTCGTGATCCAGAGCTTAAAACTAAACGTGTTACCTGGCTTCAAGACCTCCCCAGGTTGTGATTTGATAAGTAGCTGTCTACTGTCTAAGTGAGTTAATACAAATTGGAATCCACACAATGCCTCAGTCAGGGAAAGTGTGTGATCCACAAAAAGGTCGTCACTTTTCCTCTTGAATTTAGGATGTTCTTTCTGCTGAAGTACAAATACTATGTCTCCAGTGACTGTGTCAGGCTGCAATAGAAACACAAATTTGAGAACATGTTAATTCTGCAAAATTCAGCAAGCATATTAATTAATACTACTAAAGAACACAGAAGGATATGCCAACATACCGCCTCATCAGCTTCTCCTGGGAATGTCACTTTCTGTCCGTTCTGCATGCCCTTTTCAACATGGACTTCCAAGACCTTCTTCTCCTGAACAACCTTCTCACCTTTGCACTGGGGGCAACGATCTCTATCATTAATAGACTCTCCAGTGCCTTTGCATTCATTGCAAGGATGCTGCATTTGCTGAATCATTCCAGGCCCAAGCTGCCTAATTGTGACCTTCATACCAGATCCTTGACACCCTGTGCACTTCATTGAAGCTCCTGATTTTGATCCTTTCCTGCAGAATTTGAAGATTAACAGGTAAGTTTAAAAACAAGATAGAAAGAAGTAAATGTGCAACCAACAAAATTCCACAGCAACACACTCAGCGCAAAAAAAAAGAGTGTGAATCCATACCCATTACATTTCGAGCATAGTACATTACGGGATAGTGAAAGCTTTTTACTTGTTCCAGCATACAGCTCCTCGAGAGACACCTTCAACGGATGTACTACATCCTCACCCCTCCTTTGTCTTCGACCTCTGCTGCTACCACCCCCTGGTACCACCGACACAAGCATTTAAAAAAAATAAGCAACCAAATAAAGCAAAAACGCAATTGTGAAATCAATGTGTACTGAAAATGTCCCAGACCTCCAAACGGGCTCCCACCGAAGAAGGATGAGAAGATATCAAATGGGTCGTGCATGCCACCACCGCCTCCCAATCCTTCTTTAAGCGCATCCTCACCATACTGATCGTATAAATCACGTTTTTCAGGATCACTGAGCACCTCATAAGCATGGGCAAGCTCCTTGAACTGCATCATAAAACCCATTTCATTAGGATTCAACTCTGAGCGAAAAATAACAATAATAAAAAACAGCTCGCGGACAAAGTTACGACAGAAACACACAGCATATTAACCAAGAGAAAGCTCTATCACAAAAATTTCCCACAATCACAAGCTAAATACCGCACAGCTAATAGATCCATTACACAACCTGTCAATGCAAAGGCAAAAACCCAAAAAGAAAAACACTTATTGGTCGACATCACATTCACTTGTCCTGATGTGAAGATGCTATTGTGCGTCACAGTTGCGATAAAACAAATCGCTCAATATCAATCATTATTCACAAATGTTAAGTTATACTAGGCATTAAACAACTGCCAAACTTGTAAACTACCATGTTTGAGATCCAAAGCCCATCAACGCCAAATATAAAAATTAAAAAACTTTCATCACTCAGAGATCGCGTCTGCCCATTAAGAATCATCAAACAATCAATAAAGTACAACAATCGCGGACATATTGAAATCATGTATCAATCCACCGTGTCAATTTTTAACCCAATTTACGAGCAAAAATCTAAATCAACGAAAGGAATTCAGTGTAATTACCTTCTCGGGATCACCTCCCTTATCGGGATGATTTTTAATAGCTGCTTTTTTATAAGCCTTCTTCAAATCATCAGGCGACGCGGTTTTCGGCACCCCGAGGATCTCATAATACCTCGAATTGTCACTTTTCTTCGGCGCCCTCCCAAACATCCTTGATCTCAATCAAACACACCTAGTATCGAATCAATTAACCTAATAAGCAACCAAATCGAGAAACAGAATTGATTTCTTCGGAGGTAGGAAACAAAGAGGCTGCCAACTGAATTTTTCGAAGTAGGGCAGATGCTTATGGCTTTATATATAGTTGTTTTTCCACGGTGAATATTGAGAAACAAACAGATCCTAGCCATTGAATTTAGACTGGCGGGTTCTCTCTTTTTGCGCTCTCTTTTAAATTAATAATTTAATCTTGGTTTAGTGGGAAAGTAGGATGTCGGTCGATTAAAATCAACGGTGTAGATGTTTCAACGGATGATTTTTTGATAAATTTATTGAAGTGACCACGTTTTTAACGACTTTTATTATTTCTAGAAAACGTGTGGCATGTACACACGACACTAGGTTGCTTCCAAAGTTGAAATCAAAGTTATTTGAGGTCATCTAGTCTTATTTGTAAGGGCATCTCTTACGGTGCAAAGATGGGCTTCAATGGAGGCCGTGTTGTTGTGGTCAAGTTGCGCTATTTTGACCAAGATAGAGCAACCTCCACTTCTGCTCCAAATTCTCCTCTTCACCAAAGTACTTATTTTTTTAAATTTTTTTTTGTTTTAATTATTATAAATATGTATTAATTTTATTATTTAAAAATAATAAATATTGATTTATAAAATGATTTGATTTAATGAATAATTAAGGAATAATTTGATTTAATGATTTATAAATAATATAACTAAAAATAATATTTCGGGAATATTCTTTTTGGGGTAAGATTTGAAGTAAATGAGTTAAAATTGATGTTGTATTTAGTGCAGCAATCGCACTATTTTAGTGTAAAATTTACACTAAAATAAATTTTGTGGTTGGAAATGACCTAAACAACAGTATAATGGAATTGAAACTTTTTTTGTGTTACTTTTTAATTGTTTCAGTGTGATCACATGTATAAGAATTCTTAAAAATCACATTTCCCAATTTTCTATAACACCTGAAAGGGTCCAAAAAAAATAGCTATGCTACTATGCGAGCCACTCCCAACAAAATACAAAGCACCCCAGATTTATTCCTCTGTTGTCCGATGATTTCTATTTCATTAAATTACATGTTAATTATGATTAGGATTTACGTGCCCATAATGTAAAATATTTATCCATTTTCATTTATTTATCTCACTTTACTGTACTAAATTAATTTGTCATTCTCTCTCAATTTATAATTTATTTTGCATATCTTTCATATAAAAATATTTTTCGAATAATTTTTAAAGTTTTTAATTTTCAGGTTTTCTCTAGGATTTTTATTCTAAAAACTTTTAACCACGAAAATGTATATACTTATATCTGGTGCAAATAAATTGGTGGTATGTGAATATTTAGTTAATAATTATGAGTTCGATTTCTTCTATTAATATTGTGGGGACCCGGACGCTAATCATGTTCTTAATCCTCATTAAGACAATTTAATCAATGATAATAAACATGGTCTAATTTTTTTTTTTTAAATACAAAGCGGAAACGTTATGTAAATCAATCTGAATTACATATTAAATACAAACATACAAATCATGTATTGTCTACAATAATTCACTAGGTTCAACTACATATCAGTACTGACTCCTAATTTACTTCTGAGCCCGGATCTCCACGTTATCTAGTCCAGCCTCGTTCTCTTCTTGTCCCTGATCCTGTCCCACCTGTTGTCATGCACACATACAAACAAGACAACAGCCGGATAACTCCGGTGAGAATTACATTCTCAGTATAAATCATGTATACATGCAATCATATAAACAATATGAAAGCATATAACAGATATTCATAACATGTATCAAAGTCAGAAGCATGAATCAAATATTCATCACATGTATTATAATCCTAAACATGAATCAATATCAAGAATAAATTATATTCTAAACATATATCATCATCAGGAACATAATTCCATATCAAGCAATGAATCACTCTCCGTGATTCTCAGACTCAAACTCGACTCAGTCCTAATCTAGGGATCCCGATCGGAATAAGAACCTACACTCCCGATCGGGGTGGTGGTATGTTCTTATTCACGGACTTTGGCTCTTTCCATATCGAACACCAGTAATAGAAGAAACTCCAATTCTATCCACTCCGATATAGCCAAACGTCCGGTGTCTTGACCTAACCGTCACAGACTTTGGCATTTTCACCAATATCCTATCTTGTGACAACGTGCAATGTGCCAGTGACGATTCCATCACTATCCGGCACTACTGTCACAAGATTACTCATGTACGACTAGACGTATCCGCCTATGACTCCGTACATAACTCAATAAATCAAAGATATCAATATCATTCAATTGCAAATAACAATGCAATAAAATAAAGTATGTGATTTCGGGAGACTCAAGTCAAACCTTACTCGAGTTGTGCAATCCCAACTCAACATTAATTTATACCTTTATCTTCTCAGTCTGACGAAGTCGAAGTCTCAAAGTCAAATCTGTCAATATCAATCTGAAATACAATATCGCATAGGCACAATCTCAATATGCAACTCAATTCAAAATCTAGTCTGATCAATGTTCAAATCAATATAATTTGATCAATATCGAATCAAGATACAATTTAATCCATATCGACGATATCACAATATAATCGAAGTCACTACTGAATCTGATTAATATCAATCCACTGATGTTTCGACGGTATAACAATACAGTCTCAATAACCCCAGCAATATCAACGTCACAGATATAATACCACGAGGCATAATCGATATCAATACAACTCATAATCTCAGCAATAACAGATCATAATCTCAAATCTGTACAATCTCAGTCATATCATTTCAGAGAACCAAAACAATTACATACACAGTCCGTTCTTCGATCTGACTTCAGTTATATACTGATCAGTATACTCAGAACATATAATATCAGTCAAATCACAATTTCTCCCAATATCATAATTTCAAACAATACTAGAATTCAATAAAACTTACGTCATGTTTTAGCTGTCGTCGCTAGAAACTCGGTGTTGTATTCGGATTCAAAATCGAACGAATGAATTTGGCACGATCGGAATTGGAATCATAAAGAAGCTAAAGCTTTTCCCGGAACCTTTCCTCGGTTTCTTTTTCTTTGGAATGAAGGCAAATAACGATGGTATATATATATATTGCATGAAATGGTACAAGTGGCTCATTGCATGTTCTGCACGTCTCGCGCATATGCGCGACCACCGTTGGCGCATATGCGCGAGACCTTCGAGTCTCGGCGCATAAGTTCTTGGCAGCTCGCGCATATGCGTGCCCCTTCGCCGCGCATAAGCGCGAGACCTACTGTCTCGTGCATTCTACCACTCGCGCATATGTGCGACTTCACCCCGCGCATGTGCGCCCAACTCTCTGCCTACCTCGCGCATGTGCGCGGCTCACGTCGCGCATGTGCACGCAATGTTCTGTTCCAGCCCCTTGGCTACTGGACACCTCGCGCATATGCGCGCCCTCACGCCAGGCATATGCGCGAGGTCTTCTGCCAAACCCGCGCATGTGTGCGCACCAGATTGCGCATGTACGCGGATGGCATCTCCCTCGCACATATTTCGTGTCTTTTCTCGTCTTTCCCAGTCTGATTCATTCCGTCTATAATCACATCAATTAATCAATAAATCATTTCGGATTAACAGGATAAATTTCTCGGGCCTTACATTTCTCCCCCCCTAAGATTCGATTTCGTCCTCGAAATCATAGGCAATCAGATCATATCACAGGTAATCATATCAACCCGGATGAAATGTATACCGGAAGTTAATCAGAAAACTCACTTTAATGAACTACTTCCAGAATCTTTATCTCATTTCAGATTCCATTCAGCAAATAGTTTCTTCACTACCCTACCCATTCCCTTGAACTTCCAACAACGGAATAGTTTTATCCTGAAACATCTTTCTTCTGCTGATTCTGATTTCCCTCTGGAATAATGCTTCAAGAAGTATAATCTCATAATACCACTCGAATAACTGATGATAGAATCAATCTTACAATACTGGCTATACAACATCCGTATATACCAATTAACAACTTATAACAAATCAATACTATCATCTCCTATCAATCTGGTAATATCAATCAGGATTATATTTAATCTTCAACCTCAAATATCAACAGTCATCATCCGACGTTGACATATTCAGTCTATTTATTCTGAGTTGTTTTCATTTTCCTCTGAATCAGTTTCAATTTCTTTTTCATATCTCTGATTCCATCCGCTCCAATCTCAGGTATCTCGCAGATATTATTCCTATACGAAGGAAATCTACAGTCCTCACTGTACAATACCTGGACTGAAGCTATTTCAATACTCATCTGATAGCTATTGTCGTACATCCATTCACAAAGTGACAACACATCGTCTCAACTAGTGCTAAAATCCAGCACTACAGTTCCTGGATATCCTCCAGTTCCAGGATAGTTGCTCCAACTATCTGTCGATCTATAGACGATAAGTGAAAGAGTTTATTGTATATTCTGCCAAAAGTACAAAATTAAACGAAAATCACATTCTGATATAATCAACTTTGGCATTCATTACCATCTGAACCCTTTTTCTGACATAAATCTCAGTCGTCTGGTCGTATCTGTACGTCATCCTGTACAACATCATATAAGCAAATTCAAGCAATCTGTTAATCATAATTACATCATAGCACAATCTTATCCAGATTTCAGTAGTGTCGTCACATAATCCATAGAAATGTATTCCCATTTCTATTCAAGAATCGATAATCAATATAACCAATCTCATGTTTTCCCCTTTTTTGCTACCAGAAAGAATACTGAATCGACTACTGTGCGCTTCTGACCATATCTGTCATTTCAGATTCGAAATATTCGGCCCAAACAAGTCGGTTATTCACATACAATACAGTATCACCTACCTGATATTCTGATCGACACCCTGTTCTGATTATCGAGACCGAGTTCTGAACATTCTGATTAAATTTTTGGACTGCTTTAATTTTCAAAATCAGCTCTGATTCGGCTGGAACTGTATATACTCTCAACGGTTCCCAATAATCTGTATCACATCTTCGACTTTGTTTAGATCAACTGCTATATCATCTTCGGATGTAATGTCCCCCAAACAATATAATCTGTCTTTAATACTGTTTTAGAACAATAACAATTCGCAAGCAATTTCAAAACAACAGTCATATACAATAATCTGTTAAACTCAGGCAAGAAAATAAAGACGTTTATGACATCGGTATCATTCTCAGCCACTGATCACTGCCTCAGCTGTGCTAATATCAATCGGTATACCATATTCGAATATCACATACTCGAAATACAATCTGTTTTAATCAAGATTCATATCCGAACAATTTCTGTATACA
The DNA here is from genome assembly GCF_025594145.1 of Primulina tabacum. NCBI lineage: Eukaryota > Viridiplantae > Streptophyta > Magnoliopsida > Lamiales > Gesneriaceae > Primulina > Primulina tabacum. Next base: position 8,433,026 of record NC_134557.1, read on the forward strand.
ATAATTTCAGTTCTCAGATCCTTCAATACAAGATATTCAATTCAGTCAGTCATATGCCACGAGTATATCACAAAATATCATAGATAAACGGCATAAAATCATCAGAATACCTTTGAATTCCGGATTCATCAACCCATAATCAGAACTGAAGTACTTTACAGAGAAACACACAATCAGATGTAACTTTCGGTCAATAAATCCTCTAACTGATATTTCAATTCTTTCAAATCAATCTGTATCATTCTGTACGGACTTCTAAAATAAAACCAGTACCTGGTATCAAACCAAGGCGGAAATCACTCTCCTTGATATAAGGCAAATCCGAAATTTCATCTAGAAAGACTTTAGCATTTCTTCTGCTACTGACAAATCAGCTCATTGTATATTCATTTTCAGTAATCAACTGAATGCATAAGGAATAACTCCATTCCTTTCGATAATCATCGAATCATAATTAATACGGAAATCAAAGGAATTCAAAATCGAAAATCCTTACCATACATTATTCATTCTTCGGCCATTTCAAGTCCGAATCTTACCATCTCCTGGTAAGAATCTACAATAGCTCTGTACTTGTTCAATATATTCATATCAATAATGCAGTCAAACTCAGACAACACAAGTACAACACAGTATAACTCAATCTCATTCTCACTTCACTGCAGTATACAATATTTACAGAATTCATTGATATCAATCTTTCCCCCAAAAGATAAAGAAATCAATACTACAGTATATACAGACCCAACAGAATAAAGCATATGTCAATGAAATTCATACAGAATCATGTATAAGATGTACGAGAATCTCCCCAATACATATGGAACAAAATCATAAAAGAACAGATACCTGTCACTACATCACCAAGTGCATCCTGGATCTGTTCCTCGGTCACTACCACCAGATGCCTCTGCTCCCTGGAATCTTCGGGAACTTCTCTGTGGACAAACTCTCGCAAAATGTCCTGACTGTCGGCAGATACGGCAACTACCAAATACTCATTGGCATTGCTCAGTGGGATGTCTTCCTCCGCAAGTCCTGCAATAAACTCCAGTATAACTCGGGCTAGAACCACTGGAGCTAGATGAACCGCTCGGTCCGCTCCCTAATTTCTTAAACTGTTTCTTTCGAGCTTTCAACAAATCTGGCTTCCCACTTGTACTGCCACTATCAAATCTGAGAAAGGATTGCTGTGTCTGGGGTCGGATCACATCCAACCTCCCTCGTTGTCGACTCAAACTTGCCTCAGCTCTCTTTGCTTTATTCAAAGCATCACCAAAATGCTGGGGTCGCTCTACCTTTACCAAGGAAGATATCTCAGCATTCAATCCGTTGATGAACTGATCCGCTACAGCTTCATCATTCCCAGCTATAAGAGGAGCAAAACGTAATAAAGTAGAGAATTTAGCAACATATTCTTCAATATTCAGTTGGCCCTGTTTCAAATTCTCAAACTCTGCTTTCTTGTCCTCTCGGTACGAAACTGAGAAAAATCTTCTATAGAATTCAGCAATAAAAATTTCCCACGTAATTACCGTACCACGCTGTTCTAATACTCTTTTGGTTGTAATCCACCAACTCCGAGCGACGTCGTGTAACTGGTTGGGCACTAGTTTAATTCTCCGTTCGTCTGGATACTCAAGTGAATCAAACAATATCTCTATATCATCTAACCAATTCTCACAATCATCAGATGTCTCAGTACCTCTCAGAATCGGCGGTTGAAATGACCGAAACTGTTTCAACTGTATTTCCATCGGAGTTTCTGACACATCTATCTGAGCAATCGAAGTACTACCTCTTTCTGGAATTCTTCGAGGAGGTATATCTGATTACCACAAGAGTTAGTATCACATGAGATAAATCAATCTCAGTCCCTTTCTGATCAGCTTACCTTTTGATCAAGAATTGGTTCTGATTCATTTTCAAATCAGACATATTACCAAATCAACTCAGATATTCAGGTAACATGTATCTTCCAAAACAGTAAAACATAGTGCAATATTAACATATACAATGTAATTCAACATTATAATAAATCACATGCTAGCAATCAAAAGCAAGGAAAGAAAACTCAATCTACCCCGCTCACTAGCTTCTATCTCAATCTCAAGAGCCTACCGTTATTGCTCTGATACCACCTGTTGTGGGGACCCGGACGCTAATCATGTTTTTAATCCTCATTAAGACAATTTAATCAATGATAATAAACAGGGTCTAAATTTTTTTTTTTAAATACAAAGCGGAAACGTTATGTAAATCAATCTGAATTACATATTAAATACAAACATACAAATCCTGTATTGTCTACAATAATTCACTAGGTTCAACTACATATCAGTACTAACTCCTAATTTACTTCTGAGCCCGGATCTCCACGCTATCTAGTCCAGCCTCGTTCTCTTCTTGACCCTGATCATGTCCCACCTGTTGTCATGCACACATACAAACAAGACAACAGCCGGATAACTCCGGTGAGAATTACATTCTCAGTATAAATCATGTATACATGCAATCATATAACAGATATTCATAACATGTATCAAAGTCAGAAGCATGAATCAAATATTCATCACATGTATTATAATCCTAAACATGAATCAATATCAAGAATAAATTATATTCTAAACATATATCATCATCAGGAACATAATTCCATATCAAGCAATGAATAACTCTCCGTGATTCTCAGACTCAGACTCGACTCAGTCCTAATCTAGGGATCCCGATCGGAATAAGAACATACACCTACCTACACTCCCGATCGGGGTGGTGGTATGTTCTTATTCACGGAGTTTGGCTCTTTTCATATCGAACACCAGTAATAGAAGAAACTCCAATTCTATCCACTCCGATATAGCCAAACGTCCGGTGTCTTGACCTAACTGTCACAGACTTTGGCATTTTCACCAATATCCTATCTTGTGACAATGTGCAATGTGCCAGTGACGATTCCATCACTATCCGGCACTACTGTCACAAGATTACTCGTGTACGACTAGACGTATTCGCCTATGACTCCGTACATAACTCAATAAATCAAAGATATCAATATCATTCAATTGCAAATAACAATGCAATAAAATAAAGTATGTGATTTCCGGAGACTCAAGTCAAACCTTACTCGAGTTGTGCAATTCCAACTCAACATTAATTTATACATTTATCTTCTCGGTCTGACGAAGTCAAAGTCTCAAAGTCAAATCTGTCCATATCAATCTGAAATACAATATCGCATAGGCACAATCTCAATATGCAACTCAATTCAAAATCTAGTCTAATCAATGTTCAAATCAATATAATCTGATCAATATCGAATCAAGATACAATTTAATCCATATCGACGATATCACAATATAATCGAAGTCACTACTGAATCTGATTAATATCAATCCACTGATGTTTCGACGGTATAACAATACAGTCTCAATAACCCCAGCAATATCAACGTCACAGATATAATACCACGAGGCATAATCGATATCAATACAACTCATAATCTCAGCAATAACAGATCATAATCTCAAATCTGTACAATCTCAGTCATATCATTTCAGAGAACCAGAACAATTACATACACAGTCCGTTCTTCGATCTGACTTCAATTATATACTGATCAGTATACTCAGAACATATAATATCAGTCAAATCACAATTTCCCCCAATATCATAATTTCAAACGATACCAGAATTCAATAAAACTTACGTCCTGTTTTAGCTGCCGTCGCTAAAAACTCGGTGTTGCATTCGGATTCAAAATCGAACGAATGAATTTGGCACGATCGGAATTGGAATCATAAAGAAGCTAAAGCTTTTCCCGGAACCTTTCCTCGGTTTTCTTTTCTTTGGAATGAAGGCTAATAACGATGGTATACACACACACACACACACACACACACACACACACATATATATATATATATATTGCATGAAATGGTACAAGTGGCTCGTTGCATGTTCTGCACGTCTCGCGCATATGCGCGAGACCTTCGAGTCTCGGCGCATAAATTCTTGGCAGCTCGCGCATATGCGCGTCCCTTCGCCGCGCATATGCGAGAGACCTACGTCTCGTGCATTCTACCACTCGCGCATATGCGCGACTTCACCCCGCGCATGTGCGCCCAACTCTCTGCCTACCTCGCGCATGTGCGCGGCTCACGTCGCGCATGTGCGCGCAACTCTCTGCCTACCTCGCGCATGTGCGCGGCTCACGTCGCGCATGTGCGCGCAATGTTCTGTTCCAGCCCCCTGGCTACTGGACACCTCGCGCATATGCGCGCACTCACGCCGCGCATATGCGCGGGGTCTTCTGCCAAACCCGCGCATGTGTCCGCACCAGATTGCGCATGTGCGCGGATGGCATCTCCCTCGCACATATTTCGCGTTTTTTCTCGTCTTTCCTGGTCTGATTCATTTCGTCTATAATCACATCAATTAATCACTAAATCATTTCAGATTAACAGGATAAATTTCTCGGGCCTTACAAATATTTTATCAAACAAATATATATACACATTACTTATTCACAATATATTTTACCTGGTAAAACATAGTTTGCACTAATCTAAAAGTTTTATATGTAATAATGGCTCACATTTTATATGATCATTATCATCATCATCAACATCATCATCTTTCATCTTTTTGATGGTAACATTTTATATTATTAGATTGCAATAGTAATAGTTCGGAGTGGAGTGACACGCGGACTTTATTTATCAATATGATATTAAACAAAATAAACCGACTCCATTAACGCCGTCAACTCCAACATCCAATTCTCCCTCGTATATCTGAACTTACTGCGCTCGCTGCCCTTTCCCACAAATTTTAGCCTCTTCCCTTCTTCACCTCTACTGCAACAATCCGCCAATCTACAACTCGTCTGCTTCTTCCCCAAAACCCGCAAAGGTTTGTACCCAGTTCAATCAAGAAAAATCATGGTTTTCGCTACCTCTTCATCTTCCCCGGTAATTCCAACCCTTGTACTCCTACTCTCTTTACCCGTTCTGTTCTTCTTCTTAGCCCCTCATTTCCTACTCACTCGACAAACCGTCTCCCTTCCTCGTGATGAGATGGATGACTTGTTTCTCTTTCAGAAAGCTGTAGCCATGGACACTGCAAACTACTTCCGTGGTCTCACCCGCCTCCCGGCTGCCAAATACCGCCTTTCCTCCACCATTCGTCGCCCCAAAATTGCCTTTCTCTTCCTTACTAACTCTGATCTCCAGTTTGCTCCCCTTTGGGAGCGCTTCTTCTCCAATGCCAGCGTCAATCAGTACAATATTTACATCCACGCAGACCCTTTTGTCAAAATCAGTCCTTTGGAGGGAGTGTTCAAGGACAGAATAATCCCTTCCAAGAGAACTGAAAGATCGTCGCCTAGTCTCATCTCGGCGGCTCGTCGACTCCTCGCCACCGCGATGCTCGACGACCCCGCTAACACGTACTTCGCGGTAATCTCGCAGCACTGCATCCCACTTCACTCATTCAGTTATTTTTACAGCTTTCTTTTCAACCTTGGGAGATTGTCGAGGAATTTGAGGTTTTCTAGTTACATTGAGATTCTTGACAAGGAGCCTACTTTATGGGATAGGTATAATGCCAGGGGAGAGAATGCGATGCTCCCTGAAGTGAATTTCGAAGAGTTCCGAGTGGGTTCGCAGTTTTTCGTGCTTACGCGAAAGCACGCTCTGATGGTGATAAAGGATAGGAAGTTATGGAGGAAGTTCAAGTTGCCCTGTTTGAATGAACATTCTTGTTATCCGGAAGAGCATTATTTCCCTACTATGTTGTCTATGCAAGATCCGAGTGGTTGTACGCATTACACATTGACGAGGGTGAACTGGACTAATAGTGTGGATGGACATCCGCATACATACTATCCTCCTGAAGTGTCCCCTGAACTGGTTCACACGCTTAGGAAATCGAGTTCGAGTTACTCTTACATGTTTGCACGTAAATTCTCCCCTGATTGCTTGAACCCTTTGATGGAAATTGCAGAATCCGTCATCTTCAAGGACTAATCTTTGTCTCTGGTGAGTAAAGATAGTTTTGTTTTGTGCCTTGTGTTTTTACATAGAACATAGTTTGTGAAGTGAGTTGATTCAGTATCGTTTTAGACGAGTTATCAGTAAAATCAGTGACTTGTGGTTGATGTTTGGTAAGTAATCTGATGGTTAACATGTTGATCTGGTGATGATTTTTATTTTGGTTTATTAGTTTTACATAGCTGGACTAGTTTGCCAATTTTAAAGTTTTATGAGATTTGGAAAATCTGTGGTGGTGAAAAGGAGTTGTAAATTTTGTCACTTTTTGTTCTTTGATGATTGCTTCTGGTCGAGTGGCAAGAATCCAATGGCGAGACCTTTTGGATCAAATTTGGCAGAAGTGGTCATACCTCAAGTATGTGCAGGAAGGATGCTCTTGGGATTTGGTTTTTGAAAGGGTTAGAGTTTCAAAGCTTTATTATTTTTCAAAGTTCTAGAGGATGCTTTATAAAGAATATCTCTTTTAAGAGGTTGATTGTATTTCTTTCAATCAATATGCTCCTTATAGCTGGTGGATTGATTTTATTTGTTCTTTTGGCTTGAGGTTAGCTTTAGATAGTCATAAGTTTTATTCATAATATGCAAAAGTTGTCATATAATGTGTTTGTTAGTCTCTAAGGATTAGCTTAGAATAAAAAAGTAATTAGTTGTGATCTAAATTTGGTTTCTACCCTATATTTTGTTGCAGAAATGGGAAAGGCAAAGACAAAAGAGTAGTTTGAGGCTTTTGAGTTCAAGAAAGTTGGTGTGCTCGTATGGGATTAGGTTTTTGAGTGGCTGTTAACAGTATAATTCCCTCAACCTAAGGTAACCCGAAGGTATCCGGCTTCAGCAACGAATTCAGTGGTCAAAACTATGTATCTGAGATGTAATGGTGGTTGAATTGGGTTTTAAACACCCACTCAAAATAATGGTTGTTTAGTTGTGATGGGACTTTTGGTCCCTTTTTGTTGCTATCTTCTGTACATGTGTGAATTGAATGGCTGAGTGTCTACATGTTTGAAAGATTTGTAGATGTTATCCATATGGGTAGTGTCTTTATCCAGTCATGTACGGAGTGATGAATTACGGTCACTAATTAATGTATATTGATCGAACGAGTGACCATAATTTATCGATTCAATACAAAGAATCATACATAGATTGGATAAGGCATTGCACATGTGAATAACATTAATATAACCATGTTTGAGAATGAACAGTTATGGGCTTAGTATGTGGGGAATCAAGAAATGGGAACCCTATTGCCCTGCTTTCTGAGGTAAAAATAAATGTATGCTCGCTTCATTTTGTATTTTAAATTCAAAGCTGTGAATGCCTTTTTTGACAACTTGGTACTACTTTATTAAAAAGCGTCTGACAATTGCTTGCTTTTGGGTTATTGCTTATTCCATGTCCTAATCCATCAATTTATTTATTTATTTATACCAAATCAAGTTTCGTTCTATTTTCTTCATATTAAAAGGACTGTCGGCCAAGCGATTATTATTATTACTGGTAATAGTAACACAGGTTATGGGTATGTGTATATAAAGATTTTATGTATAAATTGGATTTAAAAAAATTATTTAATCGAATTTTTTTGTCAAACTACAAAATTAAAAACATAACTTGAAAAATGGAAGTCTAGGGATTTTAATGAGGGAAAAAACTATATTATTGTTTGTAAGAGTAAGTAGAAAAAGTGGACAATTTTACTATTTTATCCTATGAATAAGTGAGTGATGTTTAGGGATATTTATGTATAAATTATATTGGTGTATCTAGATTTGATTAAAAAAAGTTAGTAAAAGATAATTTTGCTTTATATGATATTATTATTGTTATTATTATTAAAAATAGAAAAACGAGGTGTCATCTTTTATAATAGCTCTACTTTCTTTATTCCTTCTTCTGATTACCGGAAATATTAAAACCGAATGATGTTCTACATTTTTTTTAAAAAAGCTAAAAAATGGGAATAAAGTGAATTGACAAAATCCACACTCATATATATATATATATACACACACACACACACTAGCACATCATTCGACCAAGTGTCGGTATTACGTGTAATTTTAAATAACGATAATACAAATGATGATGTAACAACTGGTGAATTGTCCTTGTTAGTGTTACGTGTGAGCCCATATATTCTTCTTGAAGTGTTCAATGGATCGATGATAACAATAATTCATTAAAGTTGCCACTTTTTTTGTTTTTTTTTGTTTCTACTAATAAACTCATCCAATCATTTTTAAATTGGCAATAAGTTCTAGAAATAATCTATCAAATACTACAATTCATAAGCTCCCAAAAGGAATAAAATTTATATATTATCATCAACAAAGTCTCATTTAATAAGTAAAGCTTGGATCCACATCAAGGAATTTTAAAAATAAATAAATTATTATATTATTTACGCATAAGTATATAAATTGAAATCTTGATATTGTATATGTTATTTTAAGTAATTTATGTTATCAAATTTCAATTTTAATGTGTTATCTTTTTTTTTTTTGGTAAAACGTGCATGAGGAAAATTAGTATTGAGATGGATGATCTTTTGAGAAGTTCTCGTGCGTCAAGCTGCTTAATTTGCGTCGTTTGATCTGTTTGTTAGGGTAGGTCGTAAAAAAATGTCGTCAGATCTTAATAAGTAATATTGTCTCTGATGGAGATATAATCGATGGTAGGGAAAATGATAAGAATGGTCTCTAAAGAATATGAGACATCACCAACAGATAGACACGCACATTCTCAGACTCATGAGCCTAATTTTCATATCCATTAGCACTCAAGTAGGTGCACTCTGCGCTGCCACAATTATAAGGAAATAAAGTTGTGTATTGACTAACAACTATAATGTTTGACCTAATGATAAGCGTTTGATCCTAACACTGATATCAGAGCGAGGTCATGGGTTCAAGTCTCTTGAGGAGTATATTTCTATACTTCTTGAGGAGAAATATTGTGTTAAGTGTGCATAAGTGAGAATAGTTCTCGGATAGGTGACCTCCTGGGAAATTCTCGTGCGTCAAGCTGACGTTGTGCCGCTTAATCTAGGTTGGCTAGGTAGGTCATAAAAGAGTGACATTCAGATCTTAACGGATAATACTGTCTCTGTTGAGGACTTGATCGATAATAAGGAAATGATAAAGACTGATGTATAAATGATATGAGACAACAACGGATAGCTACACATCTTCCCAGACTCATTGGCTTAGTAGCATGATCCATTAGTACCCAAGTAGGTGTATTATCATAAGTATAAGAAAATAAAATTGTTTCTTGTTAACCATTATAAATTTTGGCTTAGTGATAAACGTTTGATTTAAAAAAAATTAAAATTACTAAAAATTTAAAAATAAAATTTACAACTGAAGTTTATATCGAAACTGCAAATTTTCCAATGTTATAATTATAATTATAATTATAATGCTTGATTGAGACTGTAAATAGCACAATCATTGTGTAAGAAAAATGTAGAACAATGGCACGAACACAAATAATCGACATAGTTGTATACGTGTAGTGTATGGAAAGGACATATCCAAAATAATGTAACAAAAATATACATTTCTATGCTAAAAAGTACATCTTTTTATTCAATTTTTTGGAGGAATATTAGTTTACCAAATCCATGTATCATCATATCCATTAAAAGAAATGCTGGTGGGAGGTCACTTTTTATCAGTGTTTGGTCATTCATGGATCATCCACCAAACACGACCCCGTAGAAGATTATGTATTGGAAGATGAAGATTGTTATTATTATTTTTATGTTGGCGGGTGAAGATTATTATTATTATTATTATTATTTTATAGATAAAAATTTGTGTGAGACGATCTCACGGGTCGTATTTTGTGAGACAGGATCTCTTATTTGGGTCATCCATGAAAAAATATTAATTTTTAGGCTAAGAGTATTATTTTTTATTGTGAATATCGGTAGGGTTGACCCGTCTCACAGATAAAGATTCGTGAGACCGTCTCAGAAGAAACCTACTCTATTTTATATTGGCAGATGAAGATTATTATTTTTTAAAAAAAATATAATAATAATCGTAACAACTTAACTAAGACAAAAACTTATATGAGACGATCTCACATGTCGTATTTTGTGAGACAGATATCTTATTTGGGTCATCCATGAAAAAATATTACTTATTATACTAAGAATATTACTTTTTATTGTTATCGGTAGAATTGACTCATCTCACAGATAAAAATTCGTGATATTGTCTCACAAGAAACATACTCCTTAACTAAACCCCCTAAATTTTCATTTTAGCTAACTTCATTGCAAGACCAAATCTTTCACTGCGGATAATTTGTGTTCAAACATTCTTGATTGTATCCAAATCTACTCCTTTACATTTCCCCATTCCATATAGTGTATCTTCTATTAGAAGGCAAAAACTTTTGTAATACGATCTTACAGATCGTATTTTGTGAGACATATTTCTTAGAGTTGACACATCTCACAGATGAACAAAAACCTACTCCTATTAGAAATACAAGCAAGTCAAACCATTTTTATGTAATTCCTTAGCGACTCGATAGCGACTCGATCAGTCGATCAAAACTCAACTCAAGTGTGATCTGATCGATAAACTCAAACTTTTCACTCGACTCAAATTTTAATTGTTTCTACTGGAATAACTTGGACTACTCGGTTATATATATATATATATATATATATATATATATATATATATATAGAACGTGTAATTTAAGAGTATTTTCATCCATCCATCCATCCATCTTAAAATTAAGTTACAAACATTTTCGAGCTTTTCGACCACGAGCTCAAGTAACTCGATATTTTCACAATTCAAGCTCAAGCCTGTAAAATTTAAATCGAGTCGAGCTCGAGTAGGCTCGTGTGCACCCTACCTTGTAAGGTTAAAGAGATATATAAAACCTGAATTTAGTGCGTTTGTGTGTGTAATCCCTTGAATAATGCTCCAAAAACAGGGAAAACAACCATATGACTTCAATTTTGTGAAGAAATTGAGGCTCAAAAATTCACTTCTTGATAATAGTAAACTCTTCCTACACCAGGCATCTCAATCCTCTTCTTCAAAGCCACACCGGTTTTCAAATGTCACTTCCATTTTAATTTCATGAGCCCACCACGCTCCAGGCAGAGAGGGTCACCGAGCAAGGTTACTAAACCCAAAATATACCGTTCTCTGGTTATAAGCATTGACAGCATAGTCGACCTGGAAGTGTCCCAAATGAGACTTAAACCTAAGTCCATACCCAAACCCCACTCCGCTTCCAGGTTTACCATGCCTCAGAGAAGGATTTCCTGGGGAAAAAACAAAGCCACTTTCAGCTTAAAGGGTTCTTTTGAGATCACCGTACGATAAGAAAACAACGTGTGCGCCAGTTTTGAGCCATCAAGGTTTTGTTGACATTCAGATTAAGACTCGTTAAATAGTCAGACGAACAAAGTTTAAGAGATCAAAACCGACCAGGCACGTGACGACCAGATCCCAAATCAGATCCACCATCCAAGAAAATTGCACCTTCGAGAATTGGGCTCTGGATACAATATTATATATGGCATCAATGACAGAGAGCAACACGGAGTAACTAATGTAAATATGAAGAAGCGGTAATTAATTATCATCAGGCCAGTGTCTAAGAAAACGCCAGACTTCTCTATTTGAGAAGTAGAAGAGAAGAAAATACAACATAAAATTCACGCATACTGAACAAAATGAGAAATCTGAGCGATGATCACCACAAGAACAACTACAACAAGTTATATTTTCTTAAAAGGGTGTCATGTATATACATATTGTGTATGTATATATTGATATTATAAAATGTGGACTATCCAGAATCCTGGAATATCTTAGCATTTGAGCCAATCCAATTATGTATATGGCCTAAATTCTCTAGGGATATAATAGATGTGGTTCACAGAATCATTTACAAACAAGCATTTTCACACAAAATTACGAAATCACAAACCAGTGGTACTGTCAATTCACTGTTCGCAACAAGGCATGATCTACCACATCCAACGCCACCTTCACCATAGCCTCGCACACTACCAGGTCCTCCAATCGAAAAGGCTTGATAAGGAGCAATGTCCCCCACGATAGAGCCACCTGTAAGGCTACCAGATGCCAGAGGGTGCATATAAAAGCACATATTAGAACACTAAAACGTACATAAATTCACAAACAGAGAAACACAAGAAAAGGACGTTAGAATATGATCTTGTGTGCTGGTAATGCTTTCTAGTTCTGGGCCTATATTCTCATAGCTGTTTGTCTTTACATTATTCGGAGTAAAACTTTAATAATTTAATCATCTTCTCTTTTTCTCTCGTGTACAAGGTTTAGGCCCAAGTTTTAAAATCTTACTAATATACTTTTTTGATGACGTAGGAACCCGTAACCACTACCTTTCGGTGCTTACCAGGTAATCTCCGCACTAACGCAATAGTTGCAAACAACGTTAGTCAAGTAACTACATTGGACAAGCCATGTGTGACAGGTTTGTCCGAGAAGTTGTTGGCAATGGGAATCGAACTCTTGATCATCGATCCAACGATAATTTACTGAGCTATCTCAGACAGCCCTTGAGGGCAATCTTACTAATATTTTGTTGACATGCCAAATGGCACTCACCTTGTCAAGAAAAATGCTGGGCCCAGTCTTATTCCCTTTGATGCAGCAAACTTGAACCGGTTGAAGATCATCCACTTAGAGAGAATAGGAACCCCTTGTTCTATTTGCAGACTAAACTACAAAAAATTCATCAAATACTTTATCACAAACTGCACTCACTGATGTCATATCCATATATACATACATACATAAGATATAGTCCGGTTAGGTAAGAAAAAAGTTAGTACTTGCGTAAAACTGCGGTCATTTGCCTTCGCAAATCGAGATTCTTGTTTGAGCACTACCATACTATCATGATCGCCACCACTGAAGGAAAAGCATCAGAGAGGAAAGGTTTTAATAAATATTCCCAGTAAAAAAAAGAGAACCTGAAAGTAGCGGCTTCAGCTACCTGCAAGTAATTGGAAATCCTTGAAGATCTCTGCTTATTGAGCGCCCATCATCGTTAACGGGACAAACATGCTGCATTGATATTCATCTCAGTTAGCATAAGAAGAAAGTAAGGTTGATAGAACTGTCATTCAGAAACAACTTAGCACCACTTAATATGGAACGCACCTTAAACTTTACGCTGGTTTTACTACTCCAATTGGAGCTTGCAGGCTCAGTCAGATCTACTCCAGCAGACAAACAATAAAGATTGACACCTCCACCCCCTGTGCGAGAGAAATTGTCAAACTGTAGGCCATGAATCCCAATCTCCGGAGAAATGGAGTGCTGGAGAGCAAAGTAATGCTAAAATGAGACCTATAAAATCATGGTTAAAATAACATGCATGTAAATTGGATCAACTTCTCTCGGGTATCACTGAATAATAGTGACGTGACAAGTGTCAGAAGAAAACTAAGACAATTGGTTGAAGAATCCACTCGATGAGAAGCCTAGACTACTGCACGAATTATGTAACAAAGAACCATCCCTTGATAACAAAACTCCATGTTTGTTCTTGCATTGGTACATTAAAAGTTAAATTTCCAAAACAACTGTTTTACTAATGAATTGCAGCATGAAAATATCAAAAAGCAAAAAAAAGGAAGGGGAGAACACACACACACACACGTATATAGTTTTGTTATGTTGGACATCCACCGTCACTTCCGTGCTCACCAACGACGTGTCAATAAATTTGGTGTGATTCAATTTGATGTGATTAAGCATACACAAATTGTACATCCGATAAATGAGCAACGCTGCTTCATTAGGGAACCCGAAGGTGAGTAAGGTGGGTGGACAATATATCAAAACTATATATATATATATATATATATATAACCTTGAATCATTTAATACAAATATAAACTATCATTTAATATAAATATAAACTAAAGTATGGAATTTTGTATAATGTGGTTTCGAATATCAGGCGTCCACCAACCTGTCTCGTTATCCTTAGCGGAAAACTGTATAAACAACTGCTAAAAGAAGAAACCTGAAGGACCAATGCGTGTTGTGGAAGCCATTCTGGTCTTGGCTTCTTGTAAGTAACCAAGATATTGGAATCACAGAGGCCTTTATCCCACAAGACATCAAGCTTCTCACTCTTTCCAAACAAATTTGGGTGATTCACGCAGAGGCTGCAAACGGATGCAAATACAACAACAAAAACAAATATATTTCAATAAATAAATAACAACAGTACAAACCCACCCCGTCCTCACCCCACCTCAATAGTCCAAAAACACAGAAAAATCTATATGCATTCAGAAAAACAGAAAAAGGGCGGGGCGACCTTCCAATAACAAGTGAAAGCGGACTCCTCACACCAGCATCCCTGTTGACATTAATCAAACGAGGGGCGTTTCAACATACAGAAAAGGCAAAAAAATGGAACCGGGCCCAATGTACACACTTCCCTTGAATCTTAATATACGTCTAAAAATAAATCACCTCAAAGGATGGAACATCAAGGCGGCGCATAGTTTGTGGGTGAAATCTACATTGAAGTCTATCTTCGTTACAAACATATTTAAAAAAGAGACGATAAGCAAACAATTCGCAAGAAAAATCTTGAAATTTCTAAATTTGGTCCCAACCATTGCCAGCGTGAATGCTTGTATGGGCTCCCATCCCATTACAAATTCACGAATCATTCCACCATTTGACGTAATCCCAATTCCCTTTATTTCACCTTTGGAAACCAAATTTAAGGAATATTGAGCTGGGATTTGCCTAAATGGGGCACGCTACGATGTTGGCTTGCTGACGTCTTTGGTAAAGGCAGCACTCTCGGACACACACTGCTCAGAATCTTTGCCAATTGTCCAGTTCTCGTTCTTTTTCTGTACAGGCGAATCTTTGGGCTTTTTACATTTTTTCATCAATTGGGCCGGCCTTCATTTCTCCATGGGTTGGGTCGATGAGTGATCACCAATTGTGTGTGATTATCTTTTCTAATGTAATTAGAAAAAGAAATTAGTTGTTCGATTTTTAAAATTGAAGTAAATACCATAATTTTGATCTTATCTGGATTGACAACTATACCCTCTTTCATTTTTAATAATCTATCTATGTCAAATTTAAGTAATATCTTTAACAAATTTCAGTCATTTTTCAACTTAACGTATATGTATGTAGCACCGTTACAGATGTGATGTTACATTTATATAATACTGATGTGCACTATTCCGCGTCACACTCCCAACGAAAAAAGTTACTAAAATTAAAATGAAAAATACAAGCTATACTATCTTATTAAGTTTGAGACACTTAGAGTAACTAATTTTGGTGTCATGGTCTGTTTTAATAATTATATATATTAATAAAATGTTAAAATTTTAATGTATCTTATATGTAGTTCAGCAGATAGAGTTGTTGTTTCTTGGGGTTTAGGTTATATGTTCAATTCTTATTCAGCTCATTTTTTTATTATTTTATTTTTCAATTTATTTTTTAATCCATATATCAAAATTACAGTGTAGTCCCTCATTATTTTTTATAATTATATTTTGATCTTCATTTAAATATAAATCAAATTAATTATAAAAAAATTATACAAGTACGCAACGCGTGCGTCGGTGTACTAGTATTAATTAAAATTTGATAATATAAGACCAACATCGTAAAAGCAATTTTTTCAAACCAACTGGTTCAAAATAAAAACTTTGTGGGCCGTGTGACCTGTTATATAACGTACACTGGGCCTTGTGTTGAGATGAACCGAAAATTGGGCTTCCATCAGGCCTAATTATCAAATTGTAAAATAGCCCACTCCCATCTTCGCGATCACAGCTGCAGCTCCGCTCCTGGAACACCGCCCTTCCCTTGCTCGTCCACACACATATATATAAGCAAATCCAGCAGGAGTTTCCGGCGAGGGTTTTCATTTCTGCGTTCATCTTTAGCTGATTGAATTGCAGAGAAAGGGTAGAAGAAAGGAAAAGGCAGGTGGAGGGAGTATTTTCGTGATGGGGAAGGGAGAAAAGACCGTGCTTGGGCGCCTTCTGGTGAAGCACCATAATCAGATGATACAGCAGTCGAAGGAGAAGGGGAAATATTACAGGAGCCAGCAAAATAAAGTGTTGGAATCGGTGACGGAGGTTAATGATATCGATGCAGTTATTGAGCAGGCCGACAAGGCACACCAACTCTTTTCCTCTATCAACAGCCCCGCCAACCTCGCTATCAACCTGTAAGCTTTGCGCTTTATCCAATTACTTGTTTTCATTATTTCACTACTGTCTTTATTTTCAGTTACTATTACCATTGGGGCCTTAAATTCAGTAGTTGTTACTCTTTGAAATCCTGACCCCCCCTGTTCGGGGTGGAGGCCTGGGTGGATCCACGAATTTGGCGGGGTATATTTGGAGCTTGTGTGCTCAAATCAGAGTGATGGTTATCTAAGTTGTTACCTGTTTGAATTTAAGAGAAAAATAATAGGCAATCCCAAGGATGCCTGCGGCCCCTGATAACTGGAAAAGAAACAGGGCAGACGACCAAAATTTTCATACCCGTTTCCTGCTATAGTTCCATACACTAGTGGGCTAGCTAGGTAACCACTATATAACTTAGTTACATACATGCTAACAATAATACTTGTAATATGCTGCCAAGTGTCTCTGCATGAGTTGTTTGAAATTCCTTTCCCAAGCAGGTGGATTTCTTTGCCTCTTCGGACATCTGTATCGCGTATTCATCTTAGCACCTACATCAATTTCCTTTCCCCATTGAAATAAGGCCGTCCTTAAGGTCAGTTCTAGGAAAATCTTAGAGATCCAAGTTGAATCTTTTAGGTGATAAATGCTTCAACTGTAGTTTGTATAGCAGCTGTGTCTCAAATATAGCAAGTTGCTATATTTATCCACTTGAATGATGCTGCCAGGTTCTCTCTGTATGAGTCGTTATAAATACCTTTTTGCAAGCAGGTTGATTTCTTTACCTCTTTGGATTCCCTTATGTTGTATTCACGATAGTACCATATCAAAGAATCAATTTATAACAATCGATTTTTTGTTTGGCCTTCAGCTAAAGATTGTAACAACCACATTAGTCTTTATTATCTCTACATTATATCAATAAACCATGGACATTTTATAATTTCTTTGGTTCTCTTTTGCACTAACACTCAAATTGTTTTGTTGATGGCTCAGGGACTTAGCTTCTAGCGCGGGCAGTGAGATGACACTGGAGGAAAGAAGGGAGCAGCAAAAGAAAGAAGAAGCTTCGCATGCTAGTAGCCTAAGAATTCCACGCAGGCATAATTATTTTTCTTATCTAGATATGCAATGGATCATCTGCTGTTACATGTTGAGTCTAATTATTATATTTGTATTTCTAGGCCGCGGTGGAATGCAAAAATGTCTGTAGAAGAGCTTGATGCTAATGAAAAGCGAGCTTTTCTAGAGTGGCGTCGCAGTCTTGCAAGGTCAGTTGTGCTAGACATAATAAGAGGATTGATTACGTTAGTGATTAATCTATGCCTTTTGTGCCTTGAATATATTTGTGTAGCTGAGTGTGTTTGTGGTTTCCCCTTACCTTTATATATTTTAAGATACTCGTATTTTTGTTGCCATTGTCTTGTTTTATGATATATGGACTTTTCCAGGTTAAGTGATGTTTGTTTTCATTTTTGTAGAATTGTTATTACTTGTTATTGGATTAGCAGAATTATGTGCATATTCTTTGGATATCAGTGCCTTGTGCTTCTACAGAAATTGATTTTAAAATTTTGTGGCCATGTGCATGGATCCCAGGATTTTGGTGAATCTAAAAATCATGTTTGTTTTGTGTTTGTGTGTTAATTCCCCCCCCTTCATTTACTAAGAATGCATTGTCTACTTCCCCTTCAGGCTTGAAGAAAATGAGAAGCTAGTTTTAACTCCATTTGAGAAGAACCTTGATATCTGGAGGCAACTTTGGAGGGTGCTTGAACGTAGTGATTTGGTGAGTGCACTACTCCAAAAAAAATAAAAAATTTGCGACACTTTTAGAAGCTTGGTTTACATATTTTTGTGTATTGACATGGTGCGAAGTCTAAACTTACTGGTTTGTTGTTGATTTAGTCATGCATTTTAGTTGTGAAGTGAATTGCAAAATTATTAAGATTCTAGTGTTGAAGGTTAAGAACCTCTTTTCCGGTTGGTTCTTCAACATATATGGTCTCATATTTCTGCTTGTCTACTACCATTTGTTGGGTCAAGTTTAACCGTTTTATGGGATTAGATTTAGAGATTTCTTTTATCTTTGGCATGTTTGTTTGTCCGGATGCTAATGGTCATCATCTTATTAGCGGCCTATATTAGCATTGAAATGTAGATTTTTTTGTACTTATCTTCTTTTTTTTGTTTTTTTTGGGGAGTAAGGAACAGAAAGAACTAGATTTTTATGGATTTTTTTAATTGATGGTATAATATCAGTGACAAGATTAATTTTTTTCCCTTTCAGTGGTTGGTAACCTTTGTTGCCAATATAAGTTAGTTTTAATTTGCTATTCATAATTTTTGTTCCATTTATTCGTTGGTTGAAGATCTTATTTTTAGTTATTCTCGTTTTGTGACCTAATGGCCCTGGCCATGTTTGATTATTTTCACTTTTATGTGTTGTGCCTTCTAACATGCCAACTCCTTCGAGCTCAAGAGGAATGTGTGATATTCGTTTTAGGCCGCCCTCCTATTCCCTTACATATCCGTTAACTTTTCCTCTATCACCCGTGACAAATCAAACTCTGCCTTGAGTAAAAGTTGCGAAAGTATGACTAACATCTGGATTTGAATTTTGAAATCACTGCTATATATAATCAGTATTGGCCATAATTCACAAGAACATTCTTCTTAGTAAGAGGAGGAAGGGTTAAGTTTTGCCAATGCAGTTTAGACGAGATGAATTCCTTTAGAAGCTAGTGGCCTGAATGTGTTTTATAATATTTCTTGCCTAAAAATAATGTTTGTACAAGTTTCAGGAGTGGCCCTTGTTGGCGATCAGGGTCTGCAGCCTCTGCAGCCTCAATTAAAGTGTCCTCTGTACTCTGTAGACTTTGTTTTTCGAGCAGCATAATTATTTTTCTTTTTCCCTTTGTTCTTTCGACAATCTGATCTGCATTGTTTTACTGTGACATTTGGTTTAAGTAAATACTGATCTGTATTTACATCTCCTCTTCTTGAAGCTGGTAATGGTTGTTGATGCCAGGGACCCGCTCTTTTACCGCTGCCCTGACCTTGAGGTGATCCTGAGAATTGAATATGTCTTTTGGTAATTTTATTATAACTGTGATATGAAGAAATGTGGAAAATGATTTCATAGCTCAGTATTGAATAATAGCTGTGCATCATGTTTTCACTAATGCAGAGACCATTTCAGGTTTAGTGCATGATTGGAATGGAATGACCAAAAAATTATGTTTATAGAAGAAAAAATATCTACCGTGATGCCGAAAATAGTTAATTGCCTAAATTGTATTGGCTAGGCCTACTGGTAGAATGAGAATTTTACAAATTTGCAGGCATATGCACGAGAAATAGATGAACACAAAAGGACATTGCTTCTCATCAACAAGGCAGATCTTCTACCATTTTCAGTTAGGTTAGCATTTTTTAACACTCTAATGCTGTTCCTTGACTTGTTTCCTCATTTGATACTTATATACCTAATCTGAATCATGACAGAGAAAAATGGGCTAGATACTTTCATGAGAATGGGATTCTCTTTCTTTTTTGGTCAGCTAAGGCTGCTTCTGCAGCTTTAGAGGGAAAAACGCTGAGTCTCTCATCTGGTATGCAAAATACTCAGCAAGAGTTGGCCTGTGTGGATGCTATAGTATATAGCAGGAACGAGCTACTTGCTCGTCTGCAATCTGAAGCCGAGGATATAGTGTCGATGCGGAACAGAACAAGGTTGAATTCTACAGGCCCATCTCACATTCACAATGAGAATTACTATTGGAGGTGTGTCCCCTGGCGGAGTAGTTGTAGGATTTGTCGGGTATCCTAATGTAGGAAAGAGTTCCACAATCAACGCTTTGGTTGGAGAGAAGAAGACAGGTGTAACCTCGACTCCGGGAAAGACGAAGCATTTCCAAACATTGATGATATCCAAAAAACTTCACTCTCTGTGATTGTCCTGGATTGGTGTTTCCTTCCTTTACCAGTTCAAGATATCATATGATTGCATCTGGGGTCTTGCCTATTGATCGCATGACTGAGAACCGAGAAGCCGTGCAGGTCGTGGCTAATCAAGTGCCCAGATCTGTTATTGAAGACGTGTACAAAATTTCTTTACCAAAACCCAAGGCTCATGAATCACAATCTCGGCCTCCTTCGGCTGCAGAATTTTTGAGATCATACTGCGCATCCCGTGGATATGTCGCCTCGAGTGGACTACCGGATGAAACTAGAGCTGCCCGACAGATATTGAAGGACTATATTCATGGAAAGCTTCCTCACTTTGAGAAGCCACCTGGGATGTCAGACCACATAGACGACTCTGAGGGTGCTGCAATGACAGCCATCTTATCAGAGACAGACGAATCAGCCTCATCCGATGATGAAGATGACCCTTCCGAGACTGAAAACAAACCTGCCCAACCCGAATCTAGTCTAAAGCATGCGTTGGATGATTTGAACTCTTTTGACATGGCCAATGAATTATATCCCAGGAAGGAAATTGCAAAAAAGTTATCGAGAGCGCCTCACAAACAGCACAAGAAGCCTCAGAAAAAGAAAGATCGAACGTGGAGAGTAAGAGATGATGGAGGTGATGGAATGCCACTAGTTAGGGTTTTTCAGAAACCAGCGAATGCAGATCCTTTGAATGCATGAGGGGCTCTTTTTCTTGAAAGATGGCCTTTGTTCCAGCTTGGTTAATCATATTTCTCTTTGGAGGGAACGTGCTGCTACCTCTTGAATCTTGATTGGGTGTTCCTGTTCTTTGTTTAAACTCAGTATGGGAAACTAGTTGATATGGTTTTGCATAGTGTTGAAAGGTAACCATTATGTCTTAATTTTACAAAAATGGAGGAATGCGGGGCGGGGCGGGGCAATCATGATTAAAAAATATTTTGATTAAATATTTTAATGTTTCATGAAAGTTTATTCAAACTATTTTTTCCTAATATTTTTTTTAAAGGAACGTTTGAATTAAATGATGTGGATATTCCCCCCATAAAAGCTTTAAACTTTGTCTTTAAAAAAATCCTAGGCCCAACTTTATGACCAGCAAACTTTAGCTATATGCCTTTTAAATCCGGTGCAAGTACGGCAGTAGGGTCCATTGCATAACCCTAACATCCACAATGGGAATCCCACTTTGAAATTAATGAGCAATCATCTATCATCGACATTAAGGTATTTATCAATTCCACCCGATCTCTGTTACCCACGTACACACGGTTCAGATTTTTTACTTAAAAAAAGTATTTCACAAATAATTTAGCAGACTCAAGTTGACCAATTTTTAAAAGATAATGTTTATTGTGTGACGATGTCACAAATATTTATGTGTGAGACGAATTAATTCTATCTATATTTACAATAAAAAATAATATTTTTTCATGGTGACTAGAATAATATATTTGTATCACAAAATGATACGTGAGACTGTCTCACATGAACTTTTGTGTTTCTCAAAATGATTGTAACCGAAAGAAAGCTCATCGAGTCTTTTTAACTTATTATTGGAGACATACATTACAAGTGTGTCTTCCGTGATATAAGTCTCACATATTTATATGCACGAGACATGTCGATCTGATTTATATTTGGAGTATAAAATAATATTTTTGAGGAAAAAATAAATTTATGGATCAAATCGAACAAAAAATTCATCAAATAAAATTGAGCCGGACGACGATCTTATAATTTTTTTTTGTGCTTTTTATTGTCGTGTACAATAATTTAATCAATATTTTAATAATAACACAAATATTATAATTACAGTAATGAAAAATATACAGCCTTGCCAGCACCCTTGTCATAACTGAGTCAAACATTATTCTTCCACGCTACACATTGGCGCGTCCCTCGACACGCTAAACAAGCATTTTAGGAAATCCAACTTCTCCGTTGTAATAATTTTTTACTGTTAGCTTTTGCCGTCTTGCTTTTTTAAACTTTGCCATTCACCAATTTTGCTGACAAAATCTCATTTGCAACAATATATGTAACAATACATGTAACGTATATATATATTTGTTATTTATATAAATTTATTTGGAATTCATTTAAAAAAATATATCATGCTTGATATTAATTGAAAATTTAGAGTTCGGTTCCAGCAGGTGAAACTAGTCCGAGTTGCAGATTTCGAATTTGCTCTGGGCGTGAAATCACGAAGGAGACCGCTAGAAGAGGGGCAGGAGGATGTCCGGGCTTAGCCCCTCCGACGCTCAAGTCAGATATTGCGAGTGGAATGAGGGAGCAGCTAAAGATGCTGCTAAGAATCTATATATATTGAATGGATCAATTAGGCTCTCAAATCTGATATTTATAGGAGAGTACATGAGATTCATCATGAGCCTCTTACCTTGGTTAGGAATGGGCCGGGGGTCCAAAGTCTTGTTTGAGTCTGATCTTGATGGGCATATTCATAGAATATCATCAGTTACTCATTGAAAATTTAGGGTTCAGTTACAGCAGGTGATACTAGTCCGAGTGCAGACTTCAAATTTACTCCAAGTCTGAAATCACGAAGGAGACCGTTATAAGAGGGCCAGGAGGGTATCCGGGCGTAGCTCCTCAGACGCTCAAGTCAGATACCGCGAGTGGAATGAGAGAGTAGCCAAGGGTGCTGCTAAGAATATATATATTGAATGGATCAATTAGGCTGTCAAACTTGGTATTTATAGGACAATACATGTGATTCATCATGAACCTCTTACCTTGGTTAGGAATGGACCGGAGGTCCAAAATCTTGTTTGAACCTGATTTTGATGAGCCTATTAACAGAATATTAATGATAATTTTATATGTGTCTTTATAAAAAATTCTGACAAATTGGGAAAATAAATCCGGTCAAACTTTTTTTTTTTAAAAAAAAAAACTAACCTCTTGAAGGTATTTTTTTTAAAAAAACAGTCGATCGATATTAGATTAAAAAAATACCCTTATAATTCATGTGAAATCCTTTTATTATTTACTATTAGACTTATATAACATTTAATATTTACTAATAGTTCTACGTATATGATGTATATTAACTTTTACTTTTTCTCGATTTGAATTTTACATTGATGTTTCATTTGTTATATTTTCGTAGAGTAGTGCAAGAAAAAGTAATTTGAAGAAATTTTTATATTTTTGAGATACTAAATTACATAATATAAAATAAATTATTTTTTATGCTTGTTCTAGGCTTTGCCCATCATTTTTGCTCAATGCATCGTGCTAAATTAGAATTCATTATTTTCATATTGTTTTGGCTACTTACACTAGAGGATAAGAGTATAATGATGCAAAAAGATCCATGTAACAGATCGAACCTAATTTGATAAAATATTAGTTTGCAAAAAAAAATTTGTAAGACGATTTTACGAATCAATTTTATAAAATGCATATCTTATTTTAGTCATCTATAAAAAAATTATTATTTTTATATCAAATAAATTATTTATATTGTAAATACCCTACACAATCTCCTTTGTTTTGGTGGCACGGTAATTAATTTTTCAACGTACAATATATTGATGTACGGTTAATGAGATCCTATCTATGTGGGCACTATCCTCATTTCATTTCAACGGGTAAGATCTCGTCACACATACAATTTCAAAAAAAAAGTGGATCTTATATATACATGGACAAATTTTGGTCATCCATACTATCATGGGACAATACCCATATGAATAAGATGAAATAAACCCCTGGTGTACATGTACAACCCATGGTTTGAACTTTCTTATTTGGTAGGTCCATAGTTTAAATTTGCGATTCGAAAATGTAGTTAAATTCCGCCGCCGGTCGTATTAAGTCTACGGCAGTCAATAAAATAGCAGCGGAAAAAACTCGAAAGGAATTTCTCTCTCCGTCGCTCTTTCTGAAGAGAGAGAGACACAATAGATATATATATATACACACATATGTAGAGAGAGAAAGTATAGTGTTTGGATTGAGAGAGGACGTGTGTGCTCGGAGTTGGATTGGCCGTGTCTCGTCTGTATTCCTTGTCGCCGCCTCATAGGAAAGCTTTTTGTAAGGGGATTTCATTTCTTCGGTGGAATTTGGAGGGTCCGAGATAGGGCTTTTCATTAGTGGTTTTCGATAATGCAAATTCTTGAGAATTCAAGCTCCGATCTTGTAGCAAGGCTTTGAGGTTTAGGGTTTTTAGTAAGAAATGGACGTGGATTCTGCTGTGGCTGCTGACAACGATCACGATCCGTCGGAGCAGGCAATCACTGCTAATGGTGAGGACCAGCCTACGGAGTCCCAGTCCTCGTTACATGCGCAGCAGCAGCAAACTGATGCTAACAACAGTGTTAGTAATAGTAATAGTGGTGGTGGTGGAGCGTTGCTGGCGGGGCCGCGCTGCGCCCCTAATTACAGCGTGGTTAATGCCGTAATTGAGAAGAAGGAGGACGGTCCAGGGCCTCGGTGTGGCCACACCCTGACAGCTGTTCCAGCTGTCGGGGAGGAGGGGAGTCCAGGGTATCTTGGCCCTAGATTGATTCTGTTCGGCGGGGCTACGGCTCTTGAAGGGAATTCCGCATCTGGAACTCCATCCTCTGCCGGAAGTGCGGGAATTCGTATGCTTTTTCAACCTAGGAATTATAGATGATTTTTTTTATTAACTTCCTGTTTCCCTTGTTTGAACTATAGGAAGATGATGTTTTTCACCGAATACTGGTTTTATGTTTAGCTTGAGTCTATTTGAATAGCATTTAACTATTTAATTTTTTGGAAAGTTTTAGAGTTTTAACCTTTGCTTTAGTCTCTTGGATTATTGTTGTAAGGTGCCTCAGTGATTTTTTACTTGCGTCAAATATAATGTGGTAAATTAGGAAATGAAAAGTGAATTGACTCTTGTAGCTGAGACAGTGGAGATCAAGGGAGAGTTTATTTGCTGCAATTTTCTAGAATAGTCATCTTGCTTGGTTGAGTCTATCGAGAGTGTACCCGCTTGCTTTGAGATTTGTCGATTGTGACGATGTGGTGAAGAACATCTGTTTTATCTTCAATTACTTTGCGGGGTTATAGATTTTGACACACATTTAAATTATAGTTGCTCCGCAGAATTTTATCAACTTTATTTTCTATTGAGCCAAGAGCGAATTTCCTCTTTATGTCTGTTGAAAATTGTTTCAGTTCATAGGCAAACATTTTTACCTGGCATATAAATTTATAAATCTTCATTGGTGAACAATATCTATGATTTATGATGTTATGTTAATCTTAATAGTTAAAATGGATTATTACCTTGTTATAGGGATGCTAATGATATTTAAGCGTGCATTTATTTGCAGGATTAGCAGGGGCTACTGCTGATGTTCATTCTTACGATGTGTTGGCAAATAAATGGTTTCGGTGAGATGCATCGATTATTCATCTATTTGGAACCTTTATGTTTAATCGATTGCTTTTTCCTGGCTTGCTTGCTGTTTCTCTTAGTTTGAACTTTCATAATTGTGATATGGGGCTCTACTACAAGCAGAGTCACACCATATGGAGAACCACCAACACCTAGGGCAGCTCACGTGGCAACTGCTGTGGGTACAATGGTTGTTATTCAGGTATGTTGATGCATAATGATGTTTAAATACTGACGGTGATTTGGATATATATCATACTTCAATGTTCGTCTTCATAGGGTGGGATTGGTCCAGCTGGTTTGTCGGCAGAAGATCTTCATGTTCTCGACCTTACACAACAACGGCCAAGATGGCATAGGTTAGTCCTTTTCTCATGAAAGTGGATTTATGCATGTTTGGCACATTAACTTGTGAGTAATTGTTGCACTCATTCGGACAATTTCATCTGTTAAATAATTGCTGGGCTGAAATTTCTGTTAGGGTTGTGGTTCAAGGCCCTGGACCAGGACCTCGATATGGTCATGTAATGGCTTTGGTGGGGCAACGATATCTCATGGCAATTGGCGGAAATGATGGTTGGTATCATGCTGTGTTTGGTCATTTTCCTCTTTCTGCTTTGTAATATCTGTTGTCCAATATATCTGTGCATGCTTATTAGGAAAGAGGCCTTTAGCTGATGTATGGGCTCTGGACACTGCTGCTAAGCCATATGAATGGCGTAAACTGGAACCTGAGGGCGAAGGTCCACCTCCGTGCATGTGAGCTCCAGATACTTTCTCGTAGACTTGAGTAAATGTTTAGATTTTTTTATTACCTTTTATATTCACTCTGGCTTTAGCATTGTTTCACTTGAGTACTTTATATTCTAGTGCTTCATCTTACAATTGGATATGATTTTTGTATTAAATTAAGTTTTCATATGATTATGTTATTTGGATAGGCAGGAATATTATTTGATGTGATACAATCTTTGTTCACACCTTTATTTTGTTTCTAGAAATTTTCACGCAGCATGTTTCATTATAATTGTTAATATATAGCGTATCTGTGAGTCTCTATAAATGTTTATTGCAATTTATGGTTGAAATAGTTTATGTATGTCGATGGAAGCATGCTAAGTTTCTGCCCCTTTTGAACGGATACTTTTGAGGTGTTTGAGGCTCTATATTTAAAAGGTTTAACACAACAAAATCCGGTCTTAATTAAATAGACAAGCCACTGTTCCTGAAAACTTGCGGCCTTGTTCTTGCTTGATGGCCTTTTCTCCGGTCTTGTATGCATATTGTTTACTTCTTTTAGTTCACGCACTTTCCTTTTGTTTTGCTATTATCCTTATGTGTACTAGACCATTGAAAGAAACTTAAAAGAAATTGGAAAACATTTATTATTCTTCTAAGTGATGCATGTGGCTTACTTATTTATATATTTTGTTTGGAACATGTTTTTTTACCCGTTAATTACTGAATATTAGTTGTTCTTCACGGAGTTTCACCATTCTATGAACCTTAAAAGTTTGTTATTATCGATGTTTCAATTATGTATTTTGTTGTTTTTTTACATGAAACGATCTTATCATCGAGGTAAACAATAAGGGTATGGAATACACTGGGCATGTTCGGGAGATCTACAAGTACATTAACTCCTTGAACCAACAACTAACCACCTGACATCTAATATACACAAATTATCCAAAACCTCATACAACGAATAAAAAAACTGTATTTTCCGAAATTTTTTATCAACTCTCTGTTTGTCATTCTCAAATAGCCAACGATTTCTTACACTCCAAATGTGGAAAATGATAGTTGTCATAGCCATGTACCGCATCTTTGCCAGGGAGGAAATCTTTCGGTGTATCCTTCTGATGGCCTTTAGCAGGGTTTGATGAGAACACTTGAGTTCGTTCATTCCTAGCCATTCTCGAATTTTGGTCAAAAGAGACTTTGAGAAGTGCCAGCTTAAAAACAAATAATCAAAACATTCATTAAAATCACCCCAAAGAATACATTTCTTCTCCACACCACAAGGCTTTCTATCTCTAGTAAAAAACTTCCGATGAGCAAACAACCATACATAGAACTTGTGTTTAGGAATGAGACAATTCTTCCACGCCAGTGGCTTCCAAGGCCAGTTTACATAATTTGGGCAAAAACACTATAGGCTTTGTGCATATCATTCTTTCCATTAAACCAACCTCTCAAAAACCGTATATAGTCATCCACCGAGCCATGCACTGGGATCTCATTACGGATCTAAAAGATTTTCACTTTTCCCCCTGGAAAAAACTTATTGATTTATTTGATCCACAAGGTATCTTTCGTTCTATGATTTTTCCACAATGTCTTGGCAAGTGGAGCATTATTCCGTGACCTCAAATCCTGTAATCCGATTCCACTGTTTTTTTTTTGATACACAAAAAGTGGACCAGACAATTAGTGGATGGTTACTTGTCCACATGAATTTCTTACACAACGAGTAAATTTTGTCAATGATTCCTAAAGGGTAGAATCTGAAGCAAGAAGCATTCTATCTCTTGGATGACAGCCCTTATGAACTCAAGTTTTCATGTGTAAGACAGGATGTTTCTTGGCCATGCTCTAATACTCTTTGGCATACTATCTATCGGAACACTATAATTGGCGACCAAAATTTTTTCAGTTGCTAACCCCTACCACGAAGCCCGTAATCTGCAAAATTTCTTCTCTTACCAAAACATCCACACCTGCTGAATAAATGTTTGATTTGAGTACTCTGGCTCTCCACCCACCTGTTCGCCCAAACTCATCCAGACACTGTAATTTTCTGAACACTATCCACATATCTCCTTGAAAAAAGTAGCAGAACATCAACATAGGTCAAATGTGTGATATTCAAAAGAGCACATTTGGGATGATGATTGAAACTCGGCTCTCTTCCTAGAGAGTTAAGCTTCATTTTCAATCCCTCTAAGCAAATAACAAACAGAAAAGGGATTGAGAGGTCACCCTGTCAGAGGCCTCTCGCCCCTAGGAAGAAACCACGAAGCTGCCTGTTAATGGATATCGAGAGAGGTGGTGGTGACACATTCCATAACCCAATCAACAAATTTCCCTGGAAAGTGTAACCAAGTCATTGTCTTTCTAATATTATCCCAATGTATGGTATCATAGGCTTTTTGTAAATCCACTTTCAAAGTACATTTTGGAGAGATGTGTTTCTTGGCATAATGAAGAAGTAAATCTTGGGCCAAATTTATACTATCCACCATGGACCTATCTTGAATGAACACAACTTGAGAACTATCAATAAGTTGCTCCATGACACTGCTAAGCTGATTAGTGAGAGTTTTCGAAATGATCTTGTAAAAGATAGAGCAACGCGATATTGCTCGAAAATCATGGACTTTGGAGGCATTCTTTGATTTAGGGATTAGAGCAATCAGATTATATTTCCTGTTTTCGTTTTGTCTTAGAATATTTTTTAATGTAACTTGCACAGTTGTTTTTGGTTCTGGTCTTTGCTAGTTGAAAAGTTCTATGGCAACTGGAAGTGCCGTCATTCTTGGCTTCTTGCTATATACTTCTTTTTTTAATTTCTCATTGATCTTGTCTTACTAACAAGTTGTGGTTTTCTATTTGTTAGTTTTCTCTCTAGCTAATAATATTTTGTGCTTGCATATGTAATGTGCTATTCGCCTGTGTCTGCGCTATTTAGTGTACTCAGTCTAAATGCTAATGTGGAATTTATTTTTCATGAAAAGCAGCTTCTTTCTGTTTTTAAGTGGAGGATTGTGGTATGAATGTGGTTCAGTTGCAGTATTTTTCTGTTCACTCATTGATCATTCACCTTGCTTATGTGTTGACTAGGTATGCAACTGCGAGTGCACGTTCTGATGGTCTTCTTTTACTCTGTGGTGGGAGGGATGCAAATAGTGTGGTTAGTGTGATTTCCGGCAATAATTGTTTCATCATGTTTTAAGGGGTTGGCTTATTCTTGCTTTACTTAGTTTGTTGTCACATGGATTTGTTTTTTACCTCTACAAACTATTTTGTTTGCTTTATTTCCTTGTTCTATCGTAATATTTTCTTAAAAGCATGTGGATCTTAGATATGGTTATCTTAGACTAAGGGAATATAGTCTCTAATACTTTGCTTGCATGCTCTTGTTTCCCATATAAAACAATTCCCTGGGTAAGTGTTGTGGAATATATTCTAGTAAAAAATATCTTATACCTTTTCCACAAGAAGTTTACTTAAGATCCAAAAATTAGGAAATCTCAATGGTTGTATCTGCAACTTTAATGGCGCTATATTTCTGCTGTTTGGTTCTGTCTTTTGTACTCCATCCCAAGAAGGATGATTAATATTTTTTTTTAAATACCCGAAAGCAATTGTCTTATGTAAAAGAAAAAATAACAGATGCTTCCATGGCTGAAGATTTTGTAATGTCTGTTATAGGATGTAATTTTTGTTTATATTAACTGGAAGATTTAGCACCTTGATCATTGTTTCTTTATTTTATAGATTCTTTACGAATCATCAAATCAATTAATGTAGTTCTATTTCTGATTGTTCCGAATATTACATTATTGCTAAAGGTAGACAATAACTTTATCCTTTTAGTTTTGTTTCTTGTGCAGAACTAGAATCTGATTATTTACATATCCGGTAATATCCAATATATGGTTGCATAAAAATAGTACAACTCAAAATCTGGCGTGTGCAAGATTGCACTCGTATTAATTGAAAGTGGAGCACTCCTATTTTGCCTGATCTCTAAGCCACAATTAAAAAATTCCTTAGACTACAGTATGCTTTTACTATTGTGCCCTTTTTCTAATCAGATTCTTATTAAAATCCTTCCGAAAAAATGAAAAAAAAACAGGAGAAGGGCGTAACAATCCTTTTGTTCTACAATCACAACCTAATATCACATCCAATTATTTACACCAAACAATTACTTAATTATCACATTCTACTCTTTTTCCAATCAAATCAGATCATTTATCGTTCCATAAATAACCATTCATTACTTAATATTCAACCAAGCACAACCTCGGGATATTTTTTTGCCATAGTGACTATTATCCTTGACAGGTCTGGTCATAATTTTGTAAAACTTATACAGTTCAAAGCAATATTTTAACATTTCAGTATTATCCAACTATAAATCTTTAGTTATTTAGTTATTTAATTCTTAATTTGAGAGCTTGGTTTGGGTAATTCTTAGTTTCAATGGGTGAATAATCTCAATTTAAATGTTT
The DNA here is from genome assembly GCF_025594145.1 of Primulina tabacum. Lineage (NCBI taxonomy): Eukaryota > Viridiplantae > Streptophyta > Magnoliopsida > Lamiales > Gesneriaceae > Primulina > Primulina tabacum. Next base: position 8,463,902 of record NC_134557.1, read on the forward strand.
AATTTACATAAAGATGTCTAGTAGCTCTCACATGCTTGAGCACTGATTGCGTGTAAATACATTCCTTTTACACTTCTGACTAATGATAGATTTTGCTAAGTTGGTGAACCCTGTAATCTCCTTAACAGTAATTTTTGATGTTTCTTGTCTTTTTGTTTCTGCTCTTCTTAAATGATATCATGCAGCCACTGGCTAGTGCATATGGCCTGGCCAAACACAGAGATGGTCGTTGGGAATGGGCCATTGCACCTGGGGTGTCACCATCTCCCAGATATCAACACGCTGCAGTAAGCTCTTTATTTAATTATTCAAGAAAAGAGTGTTTTAGTTTTTTTATCGAAGTTTTAAAATTCGCTAGGTGCCAGTCGGACACTAGACTAGCACCTAGAGCCTAGGCCGCCTAGGCAGGGAGGCGGCAGGGACTAAGCGCCGCTAAGCGGATTTCACGGTATGAAGAGACTTGTAATGGTTCTTAGAATAGCTTTCAGACTAATTGACACTTGTTTCATTCCTCCCGCTTCTTCTACTTAAGGCAGTTAGGATAATAGGCAATGCAAGAACAATGAAAATAAAGAAAAGAATTAACTTTAGGGCTGGTTCGATTTTCTCATGTGTGTAGAAGTAAGCAGACAAAGAAGATGAGGGGGATGTGTTAGGGCAAGCGCAAACCAACGTGTTTTAATTGGGCATTCAATCCCAAAAAATAAAAAACATAAACCTATATTCTTTGTATAATGTTCTGGTTTAATTGGACCTTCAAAAATTAAATCCCAAAAAACATTCCCAAAAAAACTCTAAAGCCTAGGCACCCCTGCTACCTAGGCTGGCTGCTTAGCACCTTTTCGGTGCACCGCTTAGCCTGAGTTTTAGAACACTGATTTTTATCATCGAGAAACAAGGGTTATTGGTTCTGTTATTCTGCAGTGAAAAAACTTACTCTTTATATCGTCTTTTTAGGTTTTTGTTAATGCGCGCCTTCATGTATCTGGAGGGGCACTTGGCGGCGGACGCATGGTAGAGGACTCATCAAGTGTTGCTGGTATTTTCAATACATGTTTTATATGTTAATATCTTTCACCTACCAAAAGTTACTTTATCTCAAAATAAATCTCAAGTTCATTTATGTATTGAACTGATCTTTCGATATTTTATCCCTTTTGCAGTATTGGATACTGCAGCAGGAGTTTGGTGTGATACAAATTCTGTTGTTACAAGTCCCAGAACTGGCAGATATAGTGCCGATGCTGCTGGTGGGGATGCAGCAGTTGAATTGACGAGGCGATGTAGACATGCGTCTGCTGCTGTTGGTGACTTGATCTTCATATATGGGGGACTACGTGGTGGTGAGACATTGTAGCGCTAAGTAATTAATGTTTTTCATTATTTTTGCGGAGTTCACACCAGGGATTATTGGTTGGTTATTTTGCTCAAGCTCTTAAGAATAATGGATCATGTGAAACACTGTGGCTAGGCTTACATTTGTTTCCGGTGTTTCTGTGTACTTTATTTGAAACAAATCTGAATGAAGTAATTGGTTTCGTTGGTTGATTTATTCACGGTAAATGATCGCCTTGCGTTCATCTTTCCATGTGTTCAAATGAAGTTAAATTTTTGTACTACGTGATGATAAAAAACTGAAACAACAAAGAATTGCTGCAGTCTTGTTAGCTAAGTTGCTTTCTACTAGTGGCTTGCTGAGAAGTTTGTTGAAACACAATTTTATATTACCATGTTCCATCTCAGAACATTTCTCGTGTTAAAGCAATATTGTTGGCCTTTAAAAATCTCACTTGTTAATCGTCTGCTACTTGTAACTTGGAATCAAATGCTAGATTTTGTTGCAAATTATTTTTGTGTTTCTGGTTTTTCAATCTCTGATCCAGAACTTTATACCGGATATTGCTCCTGACAAAATTTTCTAGTTTAGTATGCAGTTGGATGTGGTGTTATCTTTTATTAACAATTGGAATGGTTATTGCTTTAGGGGTTTTGCTTGATGATTTGCTTGTTGCTGAAGACTTGGCTGCTGCTGAAACGACAAGTGCAGCTTCACATGCAGCTTCACATGCAGCTGCAGCAGCTGCTGCATCCAATATGCAACAAGCAAGGCTACAAGGAAGATATGGATTCAATGATGATCGAACCAGGGCATCAGTGCCTGATGAAGATATTGATAGTTCAGTTGTGGTAGGAAGTCCTGTTGCTACCCCTGTAAATGGTGATATGTATACAGATATAAGTACAGAAAATGCAATGCTTCAAGGTTCCCGGTAAAACTATATTTGTATTTTATCCATTGTGTATATTTTGCTCATAAATTCGACTATGCTGGTTGCTTCAAGTGCTTTATAATAAATAGAGTATCTCACACAGGAGACTAAGCAGAGGTGTTGAATACTTAGTTGAGGCAGCAGCAGCAGAAGCAGAGGCTATTAGTGCTACGTTAGCAGCTGCTAAAGCTCGACAAATTAATGGGGAAGTTGAACTGCTAGATAGAGATCGTGGGGCAGAGGCAACCCCTAGTGGAAAACAGATATCTTCCTTGATCAAACCTGATCCAGCTGATTCAAATATTTCTGTCCCAGCTGGAGTTAGGCTTCATCATCGTGCCGTCAGTAACTATGATACTTAAATATATTGCTTATGTCCATTTTATATATTACCTCTGTTTGAGTTGCCTATCATTTATTCCATTGCTGTCATTACATTTGCAGGTTGTTGTAGCTGCAGAAACTGGCGGTGCTTTAGGTGGTATGGTTAGGCAGCTGTCAATTGATCAATTTGAAAATGAAGGCAGGCGGGTTAGTTACGGCACTCCAGAAAGTGCAACAGCAGCTAGGAAACTATTGGACCGCCAAATGTCTATTAACAGTGTACCGAAGAAGGTAGTCTGGCATCCTCACGATTCTATGTGCGGATGTTGGTGATGAGTGAATTAAATTATTGATCAATGATATTGCTTCCTTCATCCGCTTTAGATTCCGTAGCTATAATGTTGGATGTCATGTTTGATCAATCGGATAATTTATGATGCAGTCAAAGTGCATTTGGCGGCATAAAAGGGAGTTTATTTTCTTTAAAATGTGAATGTACTAAAAGTCAATCGCATGGTTACTTTTTCATGTCTGGGTAGGTTCGTAAATTTGTTTCAAATAATTTATGTAGCGTTTTTATTATAGGTTTTTTGGTTGCTAAATTAGGATAATGACCTTTGTGCCGTAGATACTTTGTTTGGTATTAAAAGGTTATGAAGAAGCCTCATGGTCCAGCTCTGCTTCTCCCTCAGGTGATTGCTCACCTTTTGAAACCTCGCGGTTGGAAGCCTCCAGTTCGGCGGCAATTTTTCTTGGATTGCAATGAGATTGCTGATCTCTGTGATAGTGCTGAGAGGATATTTGCCAGCGAGCCTAGTGTATTGCAGCTGAAGGCTCCTATTAAAATATTTGGGGATTTGCATGGGCAGTTTGGGGATCTCATGCGTCTTTTTGATGAGTATGGATCCCCTTCAACTGCTGGTGATATCGCGTGAGTTTTGCTCTCACATCTTAGTCCTTGCTCTAGAATACCGACCCAATTAATTTATTAGAAAGTTGTTTTGTTTGTTGTTTAAATTGCTTTCTGATAGACATATTTATTGATGTCTCTTTTGTGACAATATTTTTACGATGAAATTTGTACTGGCTGGCTGTCAAAATTTATGTGACCTCTTATGTTATTGCATGTACTTTCGGATTGGTAGTCATGTTTAAAATTTAGTTTATGTAACTCACCTTGGTTTTCTCAGTGATGTATTCATTTCTGTAATCTAATATAAACACTGCCTACTATTAGAATTTGGGGTTGTAACTTCCTAAACCATGAGCAACAATTCCCATTTTCTCATCTCATACCCAATGTTTTTGCTTCACAGGTATTTTCCTTTTAATGATGCTATGGAAAGATCTGAAATATGATTTTGATTTCATCAATAATTTATTAGGCAACTTTGATGGTACCTGTTGTCAGGTTCTGTTCACAGGGGTACATAACTAGGTGTTGGAATTGTTATTACTATCATCCCTCCTTTATGAGTACCTTTGTGATGGACTGCATCTGCGATTTTATGTTCATTTCCTTTCCAAAAGGACCTCCTGAATTCTTGTTCTGATGTCGAGCCTCAGTATTCCCATTTTAATTGCTTGCTTTACCATTAGCCTGATCGGTATGGGAAAGTAGACCGTGGAATGGAAAAGTAGTATCAATGTTGATTAACTTCTTTCGTTTGATCTTACCTTTTCAATCTATGGTAAACATTAAAAGTATTTTAAATATAGTTGGCTATAGTGGAATGTGAATAACTGAAAGGATATTTGGTAGAAGATATGAACATAGATTGTCCACACACTACAGGTAATAGGAATGTTTTCTTTGTTTCTTTGTGGAATCTGATATTCGCACTTATCCATTGATATGTTCATGCTATTTGCCTTCTGTTCTCGATAATTTTGTGAACAAGGTTTACCTGCTTTAGAATGCAGCTCAGTGGTTTTGTCAAAAAGGTTAAAGTGTTTCACAAATTTGTCAGCATTGTTTTGCGATAATGGTGCTTTTGATGAGTTGAATCTAATGGAACACATTGTGTGATGTTTCATACGGTGCTAAGTATATAATTGACATCTGGCAAACCCGTAAATAATTTTAATGATATTGCCGTTCTCTGTCTAATTGACTCTCGAGGAGTTTGTTTCCATTGGATTCTGACTGTTATGGGTGCCCATCAGATATATTGATTATCTCTTCTTGGGAGATTATGTTGATCGTGGTCAACACAGCTTGGAGACCATAACCCTTCTCCTGGCTTTAAAGGTGCCCGACTTACTCTCAAGTGCTGCATCTATCCCTACCCTCAATGCACTGCTTTAATGTGAACTGTTAATCTTTTTCTATTTTAGGTTGAGCATCCCCATCAAATACATTTGATTCGTGGCAATCATGAAGCTGCAGATATCAATGCGCTTTTTGGCTTTCGAATTGAGTGCATAGAACGCATGGTGAATTGTCGTCAACTCTTTTTGGTTTGGCATTGTTATTTGGAACAAAATGTGAACCTTATGGTTGTTTCACGGGCAGGGTGAGAGAGATGGAATATGGGCCTGGCATCGTATAAACCGGCTGTTTAATTGGCTTCCTCTGGCTGCATTGATTGAGAAAAAAATTATTTGCATGCATGGTGGTATTGGGAGATCAATAAACCATATGGAACAGATCGAGAATATTCAGCGGCCAATCACAATGGAAGCAGGTTCCATTGTTCTAATGGACTTGTTGTGGTTAGTTCATGTCTGTTCTTGTATTTTTAATTCTTGTCCTTGTTCCAAAATTCTGTATGAGGTGGTGTTAATGTGAATCTATCATTGTAGGTCCGATCCCACTGAAAACGACAGTGTGGAAGGACTGCGGCCGAATGCAAGAGGTCCTGGTTTGGTTACCTTTGGGGTAGGTTCCTCTCTCGACTGTTTCCCACATTGTTCAGTCATAACTTGTGGTGAACAGGGTTGCTTCTAATACCCTGGCGTACCTAAAGAATTTTCCACTTTTGGAACTTTTATGCTTTTGTGTTTGCATGCAAATGTGCCAATTTATTTGTTCAAGCATTTTTTTGCTTGTTCCCTTTTTGTCATTTTATAGTTGCAGAATTCTTCTTTGGCCAAGCTCATCCCATACTACATTTTAGCTTTTAGAGTCAGGCAAATTCGATGGGTCCTTGTGTTGTGAATATTGTGCACATTATTTTTGTCAAATAATGATATAAACCCTAGGTTTGATAATCCTCTAGTTTCGGGTTCAAATTTAATGGTCTGTGTCTTGCAAGCCAGGAAAACTCGCGTTTTGAAAACATTAGTTGAAAGAGACTTTAAATTTACAATAATAAAAATTCCAAGCACATAAAAATATATTTATTAGCAGTACCCATCAGAGAAATTTCGGAAAACCCTAGTTAATTTCTCTCAATGAACTTCTATTTTTTTCTGCTTTCAAACAAGGATAATTCACTATAATTCAGGAATAAATTAGGTAGGAGATTAAGGAGTCTTCGTTCTAGGAAATCTTCCTTTATTATTGAATTAAATTAGGGGTCTTAAGTTCAAGGAGAACTTTCCACTAGTGTTGGTCAGAACTTTTGTATAAATGCATGCCAGTTATGATAAACAAAAATATCAAGAAATTTTTCCTTCTAAAGAGTATTACGAGATACGAGATTGAAGGGTTAAGTCATTGACAAGCCCTCACCACATTCATCACAATAGGGAAAAAGGGATGCAAAACCTCTAAAGCGATCACCGATCTGTATGATAAGCCTGTCAATTGTGCCATAACCCGATTAATATCCCTGCGCCATAACAAACTGGTACCAGAGCCAACAACCATGGGCGATTACAGCCCACTGCTACAACAGTTTGAAGTGTTTCTCAAGGCATATCAAGAGGACCAAGTTACAAATGAATAGCGACAGCAAGCATTCACCGTTCAACTTGTGGCATTATCCAGAAACTTGTCACATATGAAGGTGGAGCTCTCAACAAAGGAGGGGAGAACAGCAAGGTCCGTGAATCCTTCCAGCAGCTCACACATGGACCACCAGGGAGAGGAGATCCATTCACCAGTCCCGCACTATCGAAGTTGGGATTCCTAAAATATGATGGGCTATCCAATTCCCTAGGATGGCTCGGGTTGGCTTCTTTCCATTTAGATGGAGACAGCCAGCTCTGGTTCTTGAAAATAGAGCGTGACCGCCAAAATTTACGTGGTGAGGAATTTAGAACTCAATGTAATGGTAGATGACTACCAACACCTGGGGGAATAGTCCAAATTGCACCAAGATGGAATGGTTGATGATTACCAACACAGCTTTGAGCAATTAGCCGCTCGAGCCAGTTCTTTGACCAATGAACAAGAGGTCAGATATTTATCAGCGGGATCCAGGAACAAGTCATTGTAATCGTTGAGCTGCAACATCCTTCTGATCTTACTGGTGCAATGAGCCTTGCGAGACTCTATGAAAGAGAATCAGAATTTTTAACAAAGCACCAAAGCAGCCAACAGCTGATTCTTCGAAACCCCCATTTGTCAAGAGGCTAAGCAGAAATGAAATGGAGGAAAGGAGGGTCTATGTTTCAACTCTGATGAAATATATTATCGAGGCCATTAATGTAAAATAATATTTTGGCTTGAAGGAATCGAAGATGTTAACTGCTTGGAAGACGACGCTGAAACTGTGATGTTTGCAGCCGTTTGGTTCCCGACTCTCGTGTTTGTGGGCTAACACGTTTTCCAGGAGGGAAGTGATTTAATGGTTCTAGTGGCCCAACCAAGAGTCCAAACATATTAAAAGATATTTATCAGCAGTACATCCAGGAGCTAATTCTTGGAAACCTCCATTTGTGAAGAGACTGATCAGAATTGAAATGGAGGAAAGGAGGGCCAATGGTTTCAGTTTCAACTCTAATGAAATATGTAATGGCGGGCATCAGTGTAAAAAATTATTTTGGCTCGACGGAATTGAAGATGTTAACTGCTCGGAGGACGACCCTGGAAACAGTGATGTTTGCAGCCGTTTGGTTCCTGGGGCTCGTGTTTGTGCGCAGACACGTTTTCCAGGAGGGAATTTATGTAATGGTTCTAGCAGCCCAACCAAGAGCCCGAGCACATTAGAAGATATTTATCAGCAGTACACGTGGGAGAAATTTAGGAAAACCCAAGTTAAATTTCCCTCGATAAACTTTTATTTAATTTTCTGTTTTCAAGCAAGAATAATTCAGTATGGTTTGGGAATAAATTAGATAGGAGATTAAGTAATGTTCATTTTAGGAAATCCTCTATTATTGTTAATTAAATCAGGGGTCTTAAGTTTAGGAGAACTTTCCGTCATTGTTGGTCAGAACTTTTGTATAAATGCAAGCAAATTATAATTAATAAAAATATCAAGAAATTTCCTTTTAAAGAGCATTACAAGATAGAAGGGGTCTCTCATTAATGAGCCTTCACTACATTCACCACAATAGGGAAAAAGGGACGCAAAACCTATAAAGGGATCACCGATCTATACGATAAACCCGTTAATCGTCTCATAACCCGATCAATGACCCTGGGCCGTAACAGGTTGCACAAGGTTGGTCATGCAGTGCTGTTTCTTTCAAATTTCTTTCTTATTTTTTACCCCTTTTAACAACAAAATTGTCTGCGATGACACCGTGAATTCAGTGACTCTTTCTGGTCCATTTGGATGTTATAAGATAATGTTCTTGTTTATTCTTAATAGCACGGATTGAATGGCGCTTCCTATCATCATATGTTTAACAGCAACTGCAATGTTGCTGATGCTTTTTCGTTCGTTCCTGTTCTTTTTGTCGCAGCCTGATCGTGTTATGGAATTTTGTAATAACAACGATCTTCAGTTAATTGTTCGAGCACATGAATGCGTGATGGATGGATTTGAACGATTTGCACAAGGGCATTTAATTACTCTCTTCTCAGCGACAAACTACTGTGGTATGTCCTAATTCACTAGATATTAACTAGATTTACATGATGATAGGATGTATATTCGCTCGTACATCGACTTTATCCTCTAAAGTTTGACTTGTTTATTTTTTGGTTTGTTTCTTCAGGTACTGCAAATAATGCTGGTGCTATCTTGGTATTGGGCAGAGATTTAGTTGTTGTTCCAAAACTAATTCACCCACTACCCCCTGCAATTTCATCTCCAGAGACTTCTCCCGAACGCCATATAGAAGACACGTGGATGCAGGTGCTTCAGTTATCTCATACTTCTTGTTTCTGAATCTCGTCTTTTGTTTGACTAAACAAGCTGTTATATGCCGATATTGATATGGTGTCTGTTTGTGGACAGGAACTCAATGCTAACAGACCACCTACGCCCACTAGAGGCCGTCCTCAAGTTGCTAATGACCGAGGTTCTCTTGCTTGGATTTAGATTATGCTTCCAGATTTCTTTCCTATACTTCTTCCAGGCTTGTGTTAATACCTGGAATTTCCAGTGATTTGTACATAGCGTGATGCTATATGGAGAGTTCCTGGTGGATCTACATTCCTCGGATGAAGGCTTTTTGCTTCTGGTATGCACTCTTGAGTGGCTTTCAGAAGACGAGACTTGGTTGATTGAATTCCACAAGTCACCCTTGATTGTGGCGCCAAAAGAGTTATGGTCTCCAAATGACATCCTCTGTACATGATACTCGGACGGGTAGAATCGATGTTTGTTATTTTCTTCATTGGGTTGGTATTTCTTGGTAGTTTTATATATATTTTTTGTCCTCCATGTAGGTGTATGATTTTGTATTCTGTATACGTAATCGGTGAGATATATCAGGTCCATATTTTCTTGGTTGTTTATGAATTATAGACGTGTTGGCTTGTGTAATTCGTGTTTGTACTCCGTGTAATGTAAAAGTTGTGTGGTGATATCTCGCCATTGGCATTAACTGGGTGCCTGATTTGATCTACGTGTTTGAGCATCGAATGATTACAAATCTTGGTGTTCCAGGTAAATATAATGTTCTTGAACTTGTTTGCCTTTGGGTTTCATTTGAAGTTCTAGAATTATAGTGTGTCGTGTTATTAAATATTGGTTTCCATATAATTTTGTTGTTCGATTGAAATTCTTCTGTTTCTATTACGGAAATATTTGAAATGTATTGATGGTTAAACATTGTGAAGTGATGTGATGGTATTTATAAGGTGCCTTCAGTTATTGAAATGCATGTTAAACTGTTTGACGTTTTTAGCTAAACGTGTGCGAAACTATTTAATTATAGAAAGTTACATAAATTTTCTATTTGTAATTCTTTTTGCGAAATTTGGGGGATGTTTGTCCAATTTTTTGTCCACACATTATCTTATCCGAGGAAAAAAAATTCGATTCAATGCACGAATGCTCTCGGGGTGATCAGAGTTGAAACCCTTGAAATGAGAAGGAGAATTTCTTTAAATTTTGTAATATGGAAGGAAATTTGATGTCATGGACATATCTTCCATGGCTGTGAAATTTGTATTTTTTCTAGGGTAAAAAAACATCTGTGGTTTATAAGTGTCTCTCAGTCGCTTGTTCGTTTCCAAATAGCAAAGAATTAACTACACTTACGATCCTCAACCCGAAGCGGAACCTCAGGCAATCAAGAATGGTGGATATGGTGTTGCCCATAAGATTATTCTCGTCGTGAGAGTAGAAAATTCATAAAAAGAGAAAATATACAGGAAAGGGTGATGGAAAGTTCCATTATCACGAGGAATCAATACGGGTGAAAAACCAAACAAAAACAGACATCCGACCAAAGTTATTAAGAAAATTAGGTGATTTTATTTTTTAAATCTCTCTTAAATTCATTTTTATTCGGATACACAGCTCCTCTGACATGATTATACAAGATAAGTGGATAAATATTTTAAGGGATTAATAAATATTTTATGTATTTCAGCATATAGTAATTTTTTGGAAATTAGGAGGTTGCAATGCCGTATGGCTCACATATTACTAGAGATCTTCTTGGCTCCTTGTTGCAACCCCTCAGATAAGGAACAAAACACCCTATTTTGTTTCCTTTCTTGAATGCCATTTCTTGATTTGCACCATTTATCATGTAGTTTTTGAGGACCGTGGCTTGCGCAGTATTGGTCTTGATCTGCCAGAAGTACTCGTACTTGTTGAATGTTGTGGCGGCAGGTACTGGCTGCGGTGATGGAGATGGGATGAGACGAGCCGCTGATGGCGGCCGTGGTGGGAGTGATTGTGGGATAGTGAGTTCTTCCTCTATCAACTTGGCCGACTTGTCGAACTCGTGGCAGCAATTTGGGTTCTTGTTGCCTAATCCCATGAATTTTTTCATCAGCAGAGCTGATTTTTGCACACTTTCCGTTTTGATCCATTGAAAATTCAAAAATTTCAGCCAACACCTCCGCGGCTTCTTCCTCCTCATCCACCTCTTCATTCTCCTCATAGCCGCTGCCATCCAACTCCCTCTCAGTACTTCCACCATCTTCCTCCATATCATCAAACACCTTTTCAAATTCTTGCCCCCTATTTTCCGCTTCATTTTCTTGAGAATGGAGAGGATCAATCATAGTTAAAACAAGACGTCCGTCTTTACGTTCAACATGGAAACTTTTTCTTGGTGGAACAGAGACAGCTTCAAGAACCAACCTACCATTTTTCCTGTATGCATGCATGTAGAGTGAAGGAGCTCCATGATCTCCACCAGAAATGGAAGACAGCGGCGGCGGAATTGGCCGTGTCGGAGAATTCCTGTACTTAAAAATATGAAGATCCTCGAAGGGATCCACCTCCTTGATTCTAGCAGCTTCTTGTACAGCCCTTTCCCTCTCTTCTTTATCGTCGTCCCCATTGCTCACAGTTTCTGAAGAACAAAACTCATCGGACCCAGTCTCGGATCCAAGACTCTCAGTGCAAATTTTAAGACTCCTTTCACTCATAGCGCTTGCTGATCTTTTCACAAGCGGATGAATATAAGGCGGTGGCATGAGATTTCTAGCATCTGAACTTTCACTCTTTTGAGTAAGAATTGTACCCCAAACATTTGCTTCTTCTTGTTTATGCACATTTTTCTGAGATTGAATAGACCTCCAAACATTGTCTTGTATCGGATTCTTTTCAAATTCTTCTTCACTCTCAGATGAAGAAGAATCATGATCCGGAACAACCACCACTTGTTCAGAAGAATAGACCTTTTTCACAGGTAAGAAAAACCCATTCTGAGAAAGCCATTTCTTGGAAGACATATCAGCTGAGAGTGTTCTTCTTAAGGAGGATCCTTTGTAATTCCTCTCAGAATCCGAGCCAAGAATGGTGACTATACCTTGTTTCATCGGTTCCTTCTCCTCAACTTGTTGTACATATATTAATGAAGCAGAAAGGTGACGCAGGCTCTTGCTCACAGACATGATCTTCACTTAAAAATACTGAGCAAAAACACTTGTTTTATCTGCACAAATTAAAATTGTTCAATAATCAGCACAGAAACACCAGACAACAATGCATACAGCAACAACTAAACCGATATTATCGACAATTCACCTTAAAATAATCAAGAAACAGCATCCAAAATCAAAGGATGATGTCTCCGGAGGGAGTACTGAACAAAAATGTTGTGTTTGGCCTTGACGCAATACAAGGAGTGTGTCTCGGGTATTTGTAGGAGACCAATGCATACCCCAGCCCACACCACCCCCGGGGGGTGGGGGGTCGCTTTCCCGATTTCTAGCTGCTTTTTATTAGATCAATTTGAGGTTACCTTTGCTCGATCGTTTGTTAAACAAGATTCCGATTCAAAAACAAGTTTAACCAAGGACATTAACATTGGATCAATTTTCGATTTACCAGGATACTTAATTTCATGTGAAAATTAATTATTCTAATTGTTAAATTAAATTGTCGAGCTCGAGCCAGCGGCCAACCACGATTTATTGACAAGTTGGTTAAATAATTAGACTAAAAATTCACAATTATTCCAAAACATTTTCATCTTTTATGTGACAAACCATGTTCATTCAATCACTCTGAGAGAATCTTACTGATTTCATACAACTTGTTAAGACCAAAGGTTCGAAAACATCGATTTTACTTCATTTATTTACGTACTTATTTATTGATAACTTATTATATATATTTAAATATATAAACACTTGGAATAATTATTAATCGTGACAGCCAAAACTAAAGAAAAATATCAAGATAAGGTTAACGTACGTCAGTAGAATATTTTCCTGGAGCAATTATTTACACTAAGGTATAAAGCATAAAAGGGTTGATGATTGGATGAAAATGGCTTACGAAGGAAGCGACTAAATTTAATTTTAGAGCTAAACTAATTATTGCCTTAAAAATAACCATTTATATTTTTAAAGAATCAAGATTCACGTCTAATGAATAAAAAAAATTATAATTTGGAAAGTAATTTATATTTGTACGTATCCATGCTCAAACGAACAAAGATTAAAGCTCAACATATTCATTAATATATATATATTAAATGGCATACGTAATAATACGACAAACCACAATTAAAAGGTTATTTTCCAAATGCTTTTTCCTGCATACGTATGAAAATATATTCTCTTGTCACAAAAGGTAGGGTATTTTTTTTTTAAAAATGGGTATATTAGTGAATATCGGGCCAGTTAGATATATGATTTTAATAAAGTTTCGTATTTTTTTTCTCGAAAAGAAGAAGAAGAATCAGGACTCTCTCAATAGATGAAATCCATAACCGTTATATTTCGACATGCACCGAATACGTTGGTCAAATAATGACAAATAATGTGTGACAAACTTTCGTTCGGAGAAGTGTTGGCAAGAAGCAACCAAAAACTTCGTAGTAGTAGTTATTTGATAACATATTTTTCACAACCATATGTATACCAATTTCTTTAATAAAAATTTTCAAAAAAAAAAAAAAAGAGAGAAAAAAGTTTAGATCTTGAGATGACAGTAGATTTCGTAGAACGGATGTGAATAGGACGCATGATTTAAAGGGTATAGATTTTATGTCGGCCCGAAATCCAAATTATATGCTTTGCCACAATGAGGCAACCACAGACTTCGATGATCGATACTTGTCCCCCTGATCACTACTCTATATACAGCTTCCAAAAAAAAAATAAAATTATATGCCAAATTTTTCATTATTTTTTTATGTTAGTTATCTCACATCGATTGGATAAAATACTTGGGAGTTGTATATATGATCTTGGACAATCCTTCCCCCTTGAGCTAGCTTTTCAGATGTTCATTCCTGGACGTGAGAGAGTGTGTTACTTGTCCCACATCAGTTGGATAAAATACCTGGGAGTTGTATATATGGTCTTGGACAATCATCCCCTCTTGACCTAGCTTTTGGGGTTGAGTTAGGTTCTAGTTCCAATCTTACCACTTTTGTTAAAAAAATAATGGAATATTGAAAAAATTATATTAATTTTTTTCAATATTTTGAGATTAAAAACTTTATTTTCTTAAAATTTTAGAATATTTTATTACGTGGCTTCTACTCATAACCCATAGAGGCGAGGCGGGTCTGGTCTCGGCGCAAACGAAATAAATATTAAAAAATGAATAGAATTCCATCATGTTACTTTAATTACAAGCTTGTACCACACTATCTTCGGAAAACGTCGAAATTTATGCGAAAACGATGGATTTATTCCGAGTTGACCAAATTATGTTAATCAATAAAAGGCAATCTAGGCTAGCAATTAAATAAATCATAAAAATTCTTGTGAGACGGTCTCATGAATCAATTTTTTTGAGACATATTTTTTATTTGAGTCACACTAAAAAAAATTATAACTTTTTATGTGAAAAATTAGTTTTTATTGTAAATATCAGTAAAGTTGACCGGTCTCATGAATAAAGATCTGTGACACTCAGTCAGAAGAGACCTTCTCTATATAAATTGATTCCACACTAAAAATGCGATTAATGCTTAATTAGGTAATTAAAGCGTAGCTATGTATTAGAAGAGAATAATATATAATGAATTTAATGGGTGTAGCTACTTAGTGCTTTGACTATTGATATATTTTATGTATAGTGCTGTTAAAATAATCCTAATTAAGTCAACATTTAATGGATTAATTATTATGAAAGCTCGAGATTTTTATAATTAATCATATCGTCAGAGGTTCGTTTGTGATTACATGGTTGATTGATGGATGCGTACTTAATTCTTTGCATGAATTAGTCCATTTGATAATAAATATATATTATTGTTCTCTCAAAATATAACATTTTTTATTAATATGCGTGTGTGATATTCTATATACGTATGTATATATATAAGTGGGTAAACATTTTCAATTGAGAACTGTCAACTTTGTCTTTGAATTTTGTATATTATTTCAAGATAACCCTAAAAAATTGGCTGTGATGCTTTTGTAAAATAAATTACTATGATAAGAACAAAATAAGAAAACATAATATGTATGACAAAAACTTGTGTGAGACGGTCTCACATGTCGTATTTTGTGAGACATATCTCTTTTTTGTGTCATCCATGAAAAAGTATTACCTTTTATGCTAATAGTATTACTTTTTATTGTAAATATCGGTAGGCTTGACCCGTCTCACAGATAAAGATTCGTGAGACCGTCTCACAAGAGACCTACTCAATATGTATTATTTTTATAAAAAGAGTCCAACTCAAGCAAACATCTATTAGAAAGATTTATGCAATTATTAAATTTTTTTTACAAAATATTTCTAAATTCAAAAGCATGAAAGTTTTAATTAATTTTCAAAATTTTAATTATATCATGCATCGGATTAGAATTTCGAAAATTAAAAATTAAATGAATCATAATTTGGAGTATAAATTATAAGTTTATTGATATTATTTAAGTTAAAAATAACACTCCACTAAATATATTTCATGTGAAGTCTTGGATTAGATACAGGTTATGCATTAATTACAATTAGTTTATATTTAATATAATTATATTATTTAAAATATAAAAGTGTGGGGAATGTCTTAACATTTTCGTTATGAATCGCCAGACTTTCATTATATATATTTCACAAAAACACTGAAAAATTAACCTCGGTGTTCTTTTTTTTTTTTTTAAAAAAAAACCTATAAATTATTAATAGGGGGAAATAAGAAAATATAATGTTTGTTTGGAAAAAACAAAAACTTGTGTGAGACGGTCTGACAAATTGTATTTTGTGAGACATATTTCTTATTTGGGTCATCCATAAAAAATATTACTTTTTATGCTAAAATTATTACTTTTTATGCTAATATTATTATTTTTTATTGTGAATATCGGTAGGATTGACCCGTCTCACAGATAAATATTCGTGAGATCGTCTCAGAAGAGATCTACTCTTGAAAAAAACGAGAGACATCTGAAAAGATTTGTTAAAATAATGATATATGTTTGAATAGTTGTATAGTGTGATGTCCAGGGCCAGAGAGGACTATCAAGTTATTTTATTGACTAATAATACTTACCTAATCTTAAATCCTTAAAATATCGTCATAACCGATTCACCAAATTTAAACTTCTAATTGATTGTGAAACATAAACACTAGTGCCCAATTGATGTTTTATGATAATAGGGTAACTCAAATATTTTAAAACGTGTAGCAGCTCAAGCACACGGTTCGATCACTCTCAAAAAATAGAGAAATATTGCACACTAACAATGTCTCAATAATTGCACTTATTGCAATCAATGATATTCGAATATATAATATTGGCTCTGATTAGGGGTGTCAAAATTCGACACTACCCGGTTTGACTTGAAAAAATCATGTTTGAGTTGGGGGTTTTCAGGTTCGGGATGGACCCGATATCTGACCCGAAAAATTAATTCAGGTTGGGTTTGGTTAACAATTTTATTTTTTAAAAAATATAAATAATAATAAATATTACCTGCATTTTTATATTTTTATGTTTGGAAAAAATGATAATATATTTATATAATAAATTTTTATCATTAATATTTATTTTGTACATATTTTATTTTTTAAACAATTATTTATCCGATTTAATAAATATACTTTTAATTTTCTGTCATTAGACTTTCAAATTTAAATCATATATGAGACATTTTTTATTATGTGTTTAAATAAATATATTATATTTAATTATTTTGTAAAAAATTTTTAAAAAATAAAAATCGGGTTGAGTCAGTTTCGGAGTTTCGGGTTGGTTCATATTCACGTCGAACAACTTTTTAATACTATCATGTATCAACCCGACTCGACCCACTCGAATTGACACATCTAGCTCTGATATCAATTAGGACCTAGAGTTTGTCGTTTTACCAAAAGCTATAGCTGATCGTAATTGGTGCAACTCAAATATTTTAAATTGAATAGCAGTTCAAATATCACAGTTCGATCGCTATCCCAGAAAAGATAATTATTACACCCAACGTATAATTATAGTTAATTGCTTAGATAAAATATTACCAGTATGAGGATGTTGGTTGTTATAATAAGACATTGACATTCGATAGACGAAACCGTATCAGGGATAACAACGAGTTCTATTATGGTTTACAGGTCACATTTGTAACTTTATGGATTAATTTTGGTAGAATTATAATAGGATTCATAGTCATGATTGGATGATAGATTTTATAATTATGTTATGAGATTTAAAGAAACCAATTTTTATGAGATTTAGAGAAACCAATTTGCGGCATGGATAAAGGTCGAGAATTGTCAATAAACCATACAAGCCAATTTTGTAAACGTATTAAAATTTTAGAATCAGATTGATTACTTCCATGAAAAAAACTTTAGAACGATTTTGGTAAAGATACAACTTAATTATTTCGGGATTTAAGCTACATAAATATTGTTACACAAAAAAATTTGTGAGATGCTCTTACAAATAAATTTTGTAAGATTAATTTCTTATTTGGGTCACCTATGAAAAATTTTACTTACTAGTTACAAATATGAGCAGAGTTGACCCGTCTCAAAGATAAATATTGTGAGACCGTATCACAAAAGACCTGCTAATATTGTCAAGGTATTGTTGAAATCGATAAAGGAAACTAAAGATAATTTATGTGAGACGTTTTATGTCAAATCCTTCTTACCTCACTAAATAACGATGATTTTTGGGATATAGATGTGGAGAAGGTTATCAAATACATGTGTATATATATAAGATATAGGACTTCCAAATTCTCTAATCGAGTGAGGATTTTTAGAGAAACGTATATTATGATATTATAGAAAACACAATATAATACATTGAATTATTATATTTGAATTGAAATTTAAATAAATTCTATTATGTTGATTATAGTTTTAGAGTAAGTCTCTTTGTTAGATGGTATCACGAATCTTTATCTGTGAGACGGTCTCACAAAATTGATCTGTGAGACCGTTTCACAAGAGTTTTTGTGATAGTTTTAAGCGTAAATGATGACTTAAAGCATCAAATATTATGAGATTCGAGAACACGAACCATGCTCGGTGATGGCATTGAAAACTCTACGGATACGAAGATTGTATATATATACATTTTACCACTTTTTATATTTGTTGGTGATTTTGATGCAACAAGAAAATGAATAGCTACTCTATAAATTTTTTTAAAAATAATAAAAATATGATATAATGTTGTTATCTTTAATTTGTCCGGCATATTCGATGGTTTATTACTACAAATGATCGATGTTTGCTATCAAGCATATATGCTCAATTCAACAAGAGACGACAAGCTAGCTATACATATATATCCCGAAATTAGAATTTCGACGACAAAATTCACTTACGTAGTATAGTATTAAAAAACTACAAACATGAAAATTTTCTACGGTTTAGAAAGATAAACGACTTATCTTTTTTTTAAAAAATAAAAATAAAAATTTGCATGATATATATATATATATATAAAACAAGAACTGGTGAGATTAAAATTTGAAGTATTATATTTTTCTATATGTAAATTGAGAGCATATGGTTCTGCCCACTACGCATTACCTTTAACTCCACAAACTTTTCTTGGTCTGTGATTCCATCTTCCTCCGTACACTATTCACTGGGAGAAACCCTAGTTTTTTCCTATATATATATAAAAGCTGTGGCAGAATTATTAAATTGGTCATTCCACCTTTTTTATATTAATATTATTTTGATAATAGATTTATATATATAATTAATTTTATATTTAAATATTGGCCTTCTAAGTTTTTGAAATTTTTGTTTTGCCCGTTGTATATGTAATTTCTCACTCCGTTGCTAAGGAGAGGACGCTATCCTTTTTGTACGTAAAATATATAGATCATGCACGAATATTTGGTCACCCGTGGTCTCATGTGAAGAACTCAAATTGGATATCTCCAGCCACCATCTAGAAGGTCCACGGTAGGTGCAGCTATTGTTGATTCTCCAATGGGTGCCATCGTCCATTCACACCAATTAACATGTGCAGAATATCCTTTATAAATAGAGGCTTCAGCTCGTTGTTTAAATCATTTCATTCCCAGTTGAGGAATCATAATCCCAAGTAGAGGAGAGCCTTGAGAGTGCTATGAGATCTGAGAGTTTTTATTTCTTTCTGTAAATTAAATCTATGAATTGAATAGATTGATTTTTCTCTCAAATTAGTTTGATCTTTGATAGTTTAATTCCCAACAAGTGGTATCAGAGCCTGGTTAGAGGTATTAGCCATCAAAGGAGAGCTCTCTGTGAAAAATTCGATTTCGTGAAAGTGTCTGAAATCTTGTTTTGATTATACCACGACGTAGCTCTCGTTCCCACGAGTCTACCGGTATTTTCAGATCGAAAATCGGACATCAAACGAATTTTCTGTGATTTTTCAAAAGTTCTTTACGAAGAAGATGATGAACAGTGCCCGCCACGTCATTGCCACGTAAGCGTCCAGTCAGCGCCACGTCATTGCCACAATGGCCCCTGAACTTTTGGTAATGACTTAGAGACCCCTGAACTATCAGAAAGTTATATAGTGGTCCCAAAATTTTCAGCAATAGAATTTCTGACCCCGAATTGCCTATTCCACCATTTTCGGCCGTTCCGGACACAACGGTGTACTCCGTTTTATGAGATTCAGCTCCTATTTTGATAAATAAATATTGAAGATGACCACAGAAGAGTCAACATCATATTCTGGAGCTATGATTATGCTCACGGCAACCAACTACACGCTGTGGAAACCTCGGATGGAAGATCTCCTCAGCTGTAAAGATTTGTTCGATCCCGTAGAATTGAAAGGTGAAAATCCCGATCCAACCAAAGCGTCAGAGTGGAGGAAATTAAACCGGAAATCTATTGGTCAAATCCGACAATGGATTGATCATAGTGTCTTCCACCATGTTGCACAGGAGACAGACGCATATGCTCTCTGGAAGAAGCTGGAGGACATGTACCAGGCCAAGACCGCTCGGAATAAAGCCCTGTTGATGAGGCGGTTAGTCAATATGAAGTTCAAAAGTGGAACTTCTGTTGCCGAGCATACCAGTGAGTACCAGAGTCTGGTAAATCAATTATCGTATGTAGAGATGCCGCTTGGAGATGAGATGCAGGCACTCCTACTTCTTAGTTCGCTTCCTGATAGCTGGGAAACACTTGTAGTTTCTCTCAGCAACTCGGATCCAGATGGCAAACTTACCATGTCCATGGTTAAGGATGCCCTGTTCAACGAGGAGGCCAGGAGAAAGGATATGAGCACAGACCAGACTCATGCCCTTGTCACAGAGCCCCGAGGAAGACAACAAGAGAAACAACAAAGGGGTAAAGGCAAATGGAGAGGCAGAAGCAAAAGCAGAGGCAGATCCACCGATGGCAGAAAACCTTCGTATAAATGTCATCACTGTGGAATAGAGGGTCATATGAAGAAGAATTGCTACAAATGGCTAGAGGAGCAAGGCCAGAGCAGTTCCCAGTCGAAGAACAAGGGTGGAGAAACGCTAGTCATCATTCCTGTAGATGTAGCGTTCTGTTCGACCCATAATGAGACATGCCTTCACGTTTCAAAAGAAGACACAGAATGGGTGGTAGATACTGCAGCTTCCTACCACGTGACTTCAGACAAGGAATACTTCATGACATACAAAGCTGGTGACTTTGGAGCAGTGAAGATGAGAAATTCCAGTTCCTCTGGGATTGTAGGAATTGGAGATATCCAAATAAAGACAAGTGTTCGGAAGTACAATCACTTTGAAGGATGTCAGACATGTGCCAGATATTCGGCTCAATCTTATTTCTGGAATAGCCCTTGACAACCAGGGCTATGATAATCATTTCAACAATGGCACATGGAAGATGTCAAAGGGTGCTTTGATAGTCGCTCGAGGACACATTTGTGGCACACTGTACAAGATTCACATGAAGATATGTACAGACACCCTCAACGTAGCTGAGAAGGAGGGTTCTCAAAATTTGTGGCACCAGAGACTCGGCCATATAGTGAGAAAGGGTTGTCTACCCTAATAAAGAAAGAGCTTATCATCGTTGACAAAGATGTTGCGCCAGATCCTTGCATTCATTGTCTATTTGGTAAGCAGCACAGAGTCTTATTCAGTTCCTATTCAACGAGAAGATCAGAGTTGCTCAGTCTGGTACACTCTGACGTTTGCGGTCCCCTGGAGGATGAATCACTAGGCGGAAATAAATATTTTCTGACTTTCATTGATTATGCTTCTCGAAAGGTGTGGGTCTATTTCCTGAAAACGAAGGACCAGGTATTCGAATACTTCAAAATGTTTCATGTCATGGTAGAACGTGAGACTGGGAAGAAATTGAAGTGTCTCCGGTCAGATAATGGAGGCGAATACACTTCCAAGGTGTTCGATGCGCATTGCAAAACATACGGCATTCGACATGAGAAGACGGTCCCTCGCACCCCTCAACACAACGGTGTAGCCGAAAGAATGAACCGGACAATCATGGAACGTGTTCGGAGTATGCTCAGTATGGCTAAACTGCCAAAGTCATTCTGGGGAGAAGCAGTCAGAACCGCCTGTTACCTGATCAACAGATCACCATCAGTACCACTGAATTTTGAAGTTCCGGAGAAACTGTGGTCTGGAAAGGATCCATCATACTCACACTTAAGAGTATTTGGATGTTTGGCGTACGCACATGTATCCAAGGAGTTCAGAGAAAAGCTTGATGCAAGGACCACTCCATGCATTTTCATTGGCTATGGAGATGAAAAATTTGGATACAGACTATGGGATCCAAATGAGAAAAAGGTGATCAGAAGCAGGGACATTGTGTTGCATGAAAGCCAGACAATAGAAGATATTGAAAAACCTACAATGTCTCAGAAGTCAAATGTTGGTGCTTTAAATTCAGATGCAGCACTAAACCCGTTCAATATAGTGACATAATACATGCCAGAAGCAGAAGCTGAGGAAGAAAGGGGTGTTGAGCAGGGGGAGCCACAACCCACTCCACCAGATGTTCCAGGATCATCACAAGGCCCAGATGATGGTGAATCTTCTCAGACTATTCCAGAAGTTCGTAGGTCTGAACGAGGACGGATTCCATCTAGAAGATATACGAAATCCGAGTACCTTCTGCTTACTGAAGATGGAGAACCAGAGAGTTTCCAAGAAGCACTATCTCATAAGGACAAAGAAACAAGGTTGTCAGCAATGCAAGATGAGATGGAATCTCTGCAGAAGAATCACACTTATGAGATCGTAGAACTTCCAAAAGGGAAGAAGGCACTAAGAAACAAATGGGTGTTCAAGATGAAGAAAGATGGCAGCGGACAAGTGGTGAAATACAAAGCACGATTGGTAGTCAAAGGATTCCAACAGAAGAAAGGAATTGACTTTGATGAGATATTTTCACCAGTAGTCAAGATGACGTCAATCCGAGTTATACTTGACTTGGTAGCAAGTATGAACTTGGAGCTTGAACAGATGGACGTGAAGACAGCTTTTCTTCACGGAGATTTAAAAGAATAAATCTATATGGAGCAGCCGTAAGGTTTTGAGGTTACAGGTGATAACCTCGTTTGCAAGCTTAAGAAAAGCTTGTTACGGTCTAAAGCAGACACCAAGGCAGTGGTACAAGAAGTTTGACTCATGCATGGCAAGTCAAGGCTATAAGAAAACTGCTGCAGATGAGTGCGTTTACATTCAGAAATTTTCAGACGGGAGTCTCGTTGCTCTTTTACTTTATGTAGACGATATTATGATCGTGGGAAAGGATGCAACGAAGATTAGTCAGTTGAAGAATGAACTCTCTAAGTTTTTTGAAATGAAGGACTTAGGACCAGCTCAACAGATTTTGGGAATGCAGATTGTTCGAGACAGAAACAACCAACGGTTATGGTTATCTCAGGAGAAGTACATTGAACGTGTGCTCGAGAGGTTCAACATGAACAACGCCAAACCAGTCAGCATTCCACTTGCCAATCATTTCAAGATGAGCAAGAGTGCATGTCCTTTATCCAAGAAAGAGATCGGGGAAATGTCATCAATACCATATTCTTCAGCTCTTGGAAGTTTGATGTATGCAATGGTATGCACAAGGCCAGATATTGCTCATGCAGTGGGAAAGGTGAGTCGTTTTCTCTCCAACCCTGGGAAGCAGCATTGGGAGGCAGTAAAGTGGATTCTCAGGTATCTAAAGGGTACTACTAAATTATGTCTTTTTACGGGGGAGCTGATCCAACATTGGAGGGCTATACGGATGCAGATATGGCCGGAGATATTGATAGTAGCAAATCTACTTCAGGATATATCTACACTTTCGCGGGGGGAGCAGTCTCATGGCAGTCACGACTGCAGAAATGTGTTGCTTTATCCACAACAGAAGCAGAGTATATTGTTGTCGCTGAAGCTGGGAAAGAAATGTTGTGGCTAAAGCGATATCTTCAAGAACTTGGAATCAAGCAGAAAGAGTACAAGGTACATTGTGACAGTCAAAGTTCTCTCGACTTAAGCAAGAACTCCATGTACCATTCCCGTACAAAGCATATTGATATTCGATATCATTGGATACGTGAAGTTATGGATCGACAACTGTGGAGACTAGTTAAGATTCATACGAAGAAGAATCCAGCAGATATGTTGACAAAAGTGGTAACGCGAGAAAAGTTAGAGCTATGCAGAGACATAGCTGGAATGCTTGTTTTGAATATGGCTGGAGGGGGAGAATTGAAGAACTCAAATTGAAAATCTCCAGCCACCATCTAGAAGGTCCACGATAGGTGCAGCTATTGTTGATTCTCCAATGGCTGCCATTGTCCATTCACACCAATTAACATGTGCAGAATATCCTCTATAAATAGAGGCTTCAGCTCGTTGTTTAAATCATCTTATTCCCAGTTGAGGAATCCTAATCCCAAGTAGAGGAGAGCCTTGAGAGTGCTATGAGATCTGAGAGTTTTTATTTCTTTTTGTAAATTAAATCTATGAATTGAATAGATTGATTTTTTTCTCAAATTAGTTTGATCTTTGATAGTTTAATTCCCAACATCATATGTATTAGAGGATGATCAACGTCATCTTTCCCATTATTCTTGACCAGCACGGCTCGCGGTTCGGGCTGGGGAGGCCGACAACGACGGTTCGTGGGAATGGTCTTAGTTATATATATGTAATCTAATTTTTATCATGTCGATTTTGTTGTATGTTACAAGGGATTAATGTTGAAACTTAAAATAGTGTAATACTATATATGCAGAAGTTTTATATTCACAATTCATTATATCATGATTATATTCTATGCCTTCTCTGGCAAACGAATAAAGTCTGGCTGATTTAATGAGATCGATGAAATGCATTCTATATATAGTTTAAATTGTATTAATTCGCTAAATTGTTTGCCAAAATTTGAATTACGAAAAAAGATAAATTTTATATATAAAAAAACAGAGAAAATCGTTGGTGGAAATTAGGAAAGGAGGAAGCAAAAAAGAAAAAAGGGATAGATTCTTTATAGGAATTAGCTTTTTGGAGAAAGGTTAATTAAAGCACTCACACACTTGGTGAATCTCTAGTCACTCTCACTTTCCATTCGGCTGGATGATTGTCTTTTGTTTTGTTTTTTAAAAAATTAATCTATTTGCATTGAAACAAAGACAAGGAAAAAATGAAATAATTCTTCTGCTAAAAAATCAAATTTTAATTTGCCAATGAACTGAAGGGAATATTTTTTTTTTGAAAATTGTGACTTTGATCCAATAAGTTTGTGTTTATGTGATTTTGATTATCTCTATTGTCAAATTTTAGTTTTCATCTAGTATCTTTCATTTTTTTGGCAATTTTAGTTATCTATTTTCAAGAGTTAGTGCTACATCGATGTCATGTAAGAGAAATGACTAAAATTGGGAAAAAAAAATATAGCGGACTAAGATTGAATATTTTTTTTTTAGGTAGGGGAGGTGATTGTTACAACTGGATTTCGAACTCGAGACCACGTCCCAAACTTATGATCTTAGCATCAGATAACGGACTAATATTGAAATTTAACA
Organism: Primulina tabacum; assembly: GCF_025594145.1. Classification (NCBI taxonomy): domain Eukaryota; kingdom Viridiplantae; phylum Streptophyta; class Magnoliopsida; order Lamiales; family Gesneriaceae; genus Primulina; species Primulina tabacum. The sequence goes on from NC_134557.1 coordinate 8,488,889, forward strand.
ATATATACAGAGTACCAAAATCGTAAAAAAAACAAATTAACAAGACCAAAATTAAAATTTTCTCCTTTTTTTTTTTCCGTTTTTGTTGAAAATATATGAAAAAACATATTATCAACCTCAATTTTTAAAGTAAATTTTAGTACTTGGGTGGGCAGATAATGAGCCATTTAGGTTCTTATTAATTTGGAGCCAGCCAAGAAGGAATCGAATTCAGTGTATATTCCTAATCTAACACTAAACGTAACCCTCAATCGTACTATGTGCTACGTACATAAATAGCATTTGTTGCGACTTTCATGAATTATCAAGAAAATTGTAACTTGTAATATAAAATCAAACGTCTCCTTTTTCATATAAATAAATAAATAAATAAATCATGGGATCGTTTCAAAAGAGGCTATATAAATCTTTCTCGATATAATATTTCTTAGCAAGATTACTAAAATTTAATTTTTGTATTACAAGCCAATATATAGATTTACGTCATTAATTATATATAAACAAATTAAAGGAATCGAAATAAATCACATATTTTTGAGTTCGAACTTTAGAATTAAATCGAGAAACTTAAATCTTACTACCCATGGAGACAATTTTGTTACATGATCATGTGAAATTAACCTATATATGCTTTTCAATCTGGTTATTCATGATAATGGAATATATAATATGGAACAATATATATGTTTGTCGTTCCAAATTGAGTGCAACATCTGCAAATGCAAAGGGGTTGGCATTTGTGGAACAACATTTGTGTACCATGTAAAAGGCATAAAGCTAGCCAGGGTTTTTGTATATATAGATGCTCGGTCTGATGCGACTCAAAGGCGATAAGATTAAATTCAAAACCATTCGTTTTACGAACTAAAGATTAGGAGGAATATTCATGGATGGCACATAGTCTCTTCTAAAAAAAGTCCAAACTCAAGAATATATCAAATAGGCCTAGCCCATCCGAGCCTATGGATCATTTCTAAATGTCTGAGCCCATTAGTAGGGCCGAGAAATCCGATCCCAATGACATTTAAGGAATACGAAGACATCTTCATTTGGTAGATAAAAACCTTGATAAATGGGGGATTCGATCGAATCACATCGAGATAAGACGATAGTTCTAACCGTTATCAAGAGTCTTAGCGTAATGGTTAGGGAGTCCTATCATCTGATGTTTCCTATCTCGGAGACTAATCTACCATAGCAAGAATTATACTCCAACAAGGCAGCTAATCTCTCCTGCTTCTATAAATTCCATGTATTGATCACGGTTTTAGGGGATATTCACTCTTTCTTGCTCACTTAGCACTAATAAATCACAATTTGCTCTTTGCATTCATAATCAGAACACTGACTTAAGCATCGCTGATGGATGCTGATGTTATGCCGAAAACATCTCCGACACCCCCCTAGCCCTATTTTTTTATGCAAATCCTTCGGCATTGACCCGACCTCCAAAAGCTTGGAATATTTAAAAATCTGCTCACCAGACCAAACACAAGATAAATTTTTGGTATCAACAAATTCCTTTAATAAAGTTAATTCGATTCTCTCGTGTCTTCAAGGGAAATTAATTTCGATCTTAAAAATTATATCAAATTAAAGGGGTCGAAGATCAATTATTAACTAAAATACACGCTTTAATTTTAAGTGCAGCTAGCCAGCATGAACAAAATCTGAGTAGCCATGGACCGGCCGGTTACATGCACCAAGAATATTGACTAGCGTGGACTAATATTATGTCATAATTAAAAATGAATGTGTAAATTAATATACTAAAAGGCGTATAATTTGAATAGCTAAATTTAATTTTTTTAAAAATTATTTTACTAGTAAATTTTCAAATTTTTTAATTACAGCGTAATATGTGTAGATTATATAGTTTTTATTATTATTATTATTATTATTATTATTATTATTATTATTATTATTATTATTTATTTTTTTTACATGGAGTGGAAACAGTGGGCACACACCAAACATTCCAATTTCCAAAATTTTGAATCGCACCATCCCAAAATATTGAGCACCCAATCGAAGAGGAAGAGTTGGGGATTTGGGGGAAACAAGTTTGGCGACAACTTACGTTGATTCATATGTATGAATCATTACATTGCAACGATCATTTTTGGTCGTAAATGAACAAACATATTGGTTGACAAGGTAATTACGCATTGTATAAGAAAGAAATTTTGTCATATTTTTACGATAAATTTAGCAGACAAAGTGGCTTGACACAAGGCAAAAGTTGGGGGGGGGGAGGGGGGGGGGGGGGGTGTTTACTTATTAGGATTAGACCTCACAAATTCAAGATAATGGGTGATTATTGGATCCACATACAAAGCCGAGTAATATTTTCAAGATATGTTAAAACATGGACTGCACGTATTTGAGACAAGAGTAGGATTTTTGTGAGATGGTCTCACAAATTTTTATCTGTAAGACGGGTCAATCCTAAAGATATTCACAATACAAAGTAATACTCTTAATATAAAAAATAATATTTTTTCGTGGATGACTCAAATAAGATATGCGTCTCACAAAATACGACCCGTGAGACCGTGTAACACAAATTTTTGTCTTGAGACAATGATAACGGAGCCAGTATTCTCATGATAACATCTAATTAACCAGAACTCTCCAATTTCGACAAGGTACTAAAAAAACTAAAGTCGTGGCATAAAAAAATTAAAATAATAGAATTTTGAGGGAACAAAACTTCGGTATTTTATTATATATATTCAAAAAATAGATATTTTAATTTTAATTTAAATTTTAATTTTAATTTTAATTATATATATATATATATATATATATATATATATATATCCTGATTAATGTCGAAACAATCTATATATTATCAAGTGATTCTTGCATGCAATAAATTCTCTGGCAGATTTTTTTTTTTTTGCTTTATTTGTGGGTAGCACTAAAAAGGAAGGTTCGACAATATCTGTGGGGGCACATTGATTTTAAAGAAACTGGTGAACTCCATGTATGTGTGTATAAATCTGGGACTTTAATCTTTTTACGGGGGCAGTGCCCTACAAGGTAGGATGAAATCTTCCCACTAAAAAGCATAAACTTGATGACGTTCTATTCTCCTTGTGTAAATAATAAATTTTTTGAAATTATCAGATGTAAATGAATTCAAGATTCACTCAAATTCAAATTCAAATTCAAATTGAAATTCACCCATAATCCATTTTATTGTACTATGGGGCCAACATGGGTGCCCAACATTTTCTTGGGGGCCTGCTGGACTTGTGACAAATAATTTTAACATGCATGTGAACTTGTTTGTATAAACATTTATTTGCTGAGAATTGTCAAATTTTATTAGATTGTAAAGAGTTTAACGAAATGCACTCCTTCAATCTTAAATATAAATGTCTCATTTCTCTTTTCATTGTTTCAAATATATAGTCTAATATCTATATTTTGTAATATTTTCTTTATTATATTACCGATTTATCCCTATTCAGTAAATATATTAGTAATTTCTAGGGGCAGATCTAGGATTTAGGTTCTAGGGCCGGTCACAAAAGAGAGAAAAGTGATTAAAAGAGAAACAAATATTTCACCGATTATATATATTCAACCAAGCATCGTATATATTTTTTTTACAAAAAATATTTATCTAAAAAGAATTCGACTTTCTTTAAAATTTTAAAAGTCTTCAATGATAGCATTGATACAAATATTTTTAGGAATTTCTTTTTGATTAAATATCATCAATGTTTCTGAGAGAAAACAATCCTTCATTTTGCTTCGAAGTCTAGTTTTGACAATATTTAGAGCTGAGAATGATTGATTTGTACTCTGTAATAGTTATAGAAACTGGAAAATTAAGCGCACACACAATTTATCATAAGTAACAATGCATCAATCATGTTACATGATAAGTAAAACCAGAAGCAAATTGTATAATATGGCTCATCTGCAAAGTAGAAGTGTTTTAATAATACAATTAGTCCCAAACTTCGAGATAGGACGTAAAACATCCTTATTAATTTCATTAGATAAAACAAAACACGAATGTCGAAAAAAACCAAAAATTTAAAGGAACTTACTAAATGTTGTAATTAAAATTTAAAGGAATATGCTTAGCCGATTTTTTTCTTACTTTTTTCGCTTAATCTGCTTTTTGGAAGAGAAAAGTTTCAAGATAAATATAATCAACTAAAAATCAAGCTCATTTTCCTCTTTCATTTTATTTAATTGTCATTTTTATTTAATATATTTTTATAGGATAAATTTGATTAAAAAAACGGAAGAAGGGAAAAAGTTAAAGGGGAATTTTTTTTGGAAGAATGGGATTCGAACTCGACTATAACAAAGTAAACAAACTTTGAAGTCGTGTCTTTCACTGAGATACATGCTCTTCTCATTTATTTGGGAGGGACATTTAATTATAAATATTTATTTTCTAAAAAAAGTACATATATATTAAAAAAAATTTGAGGTCATTTATTATATATTCATTTTCTAAAAAAAATTATATATATAGGAAAAAATAAAATTGGGAAGGCCGTGGCCCCACTTGACCTTATGGTGGATCCGTCGCTGGTTATTTCCAATATGTTTATATCATATTAAAAAATTCATTAAATAATGATAAAAAGAAAATTCTATCACTAATGTTTATTTTTTCATAAATTTTTTAAAGGGGTATTTTATTTTTTAACCTCGGTCAACTATTTTTTTAAGAAAATGACATCCACAAGTATATTTCAAATACACTTGAGGAGGTCATTTTCTTAAAAAAAAAAGTTGACCGATGTTTTATTTAACCAATTTCTCCTTTTTTTAAATAGTGTGAAAAGACAAATTAGCCTAAATATATAGGCACAAGGAAGTTATAATTATATTGGGAAGCCTAAAATTTGTGATCAAAATGTATGCTCTCTCCAAAAAGACTGCGTATAGGCTATATTATTATATAACAAGGGGGAGATTAGCAAAACTGCTCCGATTTCCATAGCTAAAACTCTTGCGACCAGGAATTAAACCACCCACAACAACAAAATCCGTCGCTAAATCTGATTAATGACAGAGTAGCAACGGAGTATTCCGTCGAATGAGCCAATTCCTAATTTTGTGGTGAAAAATTAATGTATGTGTATGCTTACAACTGATCACCGATATATATATATAAATTATTTTATCGACAAGTTAACTTTAAGAAAAATCATAATTCCAAACATATTCCCTACGTTATTATATATAATTAATATATATATATATATAAAATTAAATTAGTAACCGCAGAAATTAAACGACAATAATGTTTTGGGATTTGCGAGTGACATGACAGAGGAACAGCCGATATAGTAGGCTAAATTCCAAAACTCTGTGCATGATTTGACGTTACAGATTCTACTGTGTTCATACTTTAAACATATTATAATTTCATGAAAATTTATATCAGCATAAACAACTTTGATTCAAAATTTCAACTTCAAACCAAATAATGTTGGCCACACTTGGTAAATGAATCGAGTTGGTTTGAGATTTTTCAATCCGATTAGATAAGTATTTGATTTATATTCGAATTTTTCGAATTCGAGTCGAACTCGATCATTATCGAATTTTTTCTGAACCGAACTCAGTCAAAATTATTTTGTTCGATAGTTCGCGAGCTTTAATATTTTATTAATATATTATAATTATATATTAAAGATACATATATCGAGTCTTTCGGATGTTTCGAGCTTTCGAACCTTCGTTCTTGAATCTTACTATCCGAACAATAGTCGAATAGTTCGCGAATATGTTCGAAAATTTTCGAGTGAACTAAAACATCCTTTCAAGCCGAACTCAAGCAAAAAAATTTAAAAAATTTCGAGCTTTGAATTAAGCCCGAACTCGAATATACTTAATTCGAATATTAAAATTTTACTAATATTTTGTTCGATTCCTAATCATACTGTGACTTCAAACTTCATGACCCTTCTCCAATAAACAAAATTAAGTTTTCTTCTTCATTTGTAAAATAGAGAATTTGAGTTTTCACTAATGATACGACCTTGCTGAAATGGATGAGCCGAGTAAGGGGCTCCAACAGATCAAATCAGTAATTTATAGTGTTTGGGAATTTGAGTGAAGGTAATGGCTGCAACAACACTTGTAACTAAGAAAGAAACTCGTGAATGGGCACCGGAGGAGTGTCCGGCGTAGCCACTCCGATGCTAAAGTCAGCAGGTTTTCAGATGAACACAAGCAAATATTTGAGAAAATATGTAAGTGCTTGAGAGTTGAAGGATTTCAGAATCTATAAATGACATTAATACCTGCCATTTATAGTAGAAAATGTGGTAGGTACCTCGATTCCAAAGCCACATACTAAATATGTCAAATCGGCTACCCATGCTTATAGCTTCTGATGGCTCCTAGGACACTCCAAGCACAAGTGGGTCTGACAGAATAGACAACCTGTATCAACCACACTCGAGTGTGGTGCAATTCTCGAGGTGGCTCGGGTAGTAGGTTACCCGGGTATTTGTGCTAGGGCCCGGGCTATGATGATTGCCCGGGCAGAGGCGAAGTGCCTAGGAAGAGAAGGTCTGTCCGGGTCCTCGGTAAAGTAACTGGCATATTGTTCTGATCTGGGCTATCCAAGTAACAAACTGGGTTAATGATGACCCGGATCCTGATGGGGGTATCACCACCCATCCCTAAAATAGTCGGGCTAGAGTCCTGCTCGCTGTCCCGATCAGTCATACTTAAAATTTGTAATGAGTATAATTAAGAAGATGTACGAGCATCGGGGCTTCAAATATTCCATGGATGGAATGAGATACCGGGGTCTGATACCACCTGGGCTTTGGGATAAGGTGTCGGGGCCTCAAATCTCCCGGACTTTGGGATAAGATGCTGGGGTCTCAAATCTCCCGGGCTTTGGGATAAGATGCCGGGTCCTCAAATCTCCTGGGCTTTGGATGTTGTGTCGTTTAGTATTCCCAGGTAGTCCAAGGGGTGTCATTATTACCCATGCTTTAGCATTTATACCGCCGAAAATCGTTTCATATTCCAAGGCAATAATGAGCATGTCTCCTCGATATCCGTACACGCCCTTTCATCTGCCTGCACAATTTCCTAGATCCATCCTGATCGTTCGATCTGATTTAGATCAATGGTGGAAATTGATTCCTTCCTCTTATATATAGTAACTCTCCTATTTTTCAAAAATCACTTTCAAATTCATACTCTCGGCGAAGCCCTTGCAAAAGTTTTTTCTCGAAGCTCTTTGGCGCAAAATACTCGACTCCGACGATCCACTACCGTTTCTCCTCCCAAAAACTTGCAAGTTTTTCTCTTTCGAACTATGTCTGACTCTACCTCTTTGACTTCAGGAGCCAATGCGCGAGGCTCGCCTAGTGACGAGTCCGCCGCGCTGCGCTATGATTCCCCTCCGTCTCCACCTCGCCGCTCCATTACTCAGCCTCCTAAAAAACCTTCAGCCCATCAAACCAAACCAACTTTTTCGAAAGCTTCCACTTCTAGCCACTCCCGAGCTCTTGCCAAGAGCAAGGGCAAAGGCAAAGCTCGGGCTTCGAGCCCTCCTCCAACCGAGACCTTGGGCATTCCTTGGTTTTCCTCTTTGAGCAGCACTTTGCGCTCTAGGGCAGACGAGGAGCTCCGGGTTAGGGGTCTATCCTCCCTAATCTCTCCATTCTGATTCTCGGTCCCTCTGATCGGGCAGATCACCCTCCCCCCGGATACACCACCTTCTTCCGGGACCAGGTTAGAAATGGTCTCTGATTTCCCCTCCTTTCTTTTTATACTGAGGTCGCCAAATTTTTTGGTGTGCCTGTTAACCAACTTCATCCCAATTCTTTCATGATTATGGCCTCGGCCTATGTCTTTTTTAAAATGAATAATCTTCTCATCACCCCCCTCATCCTTCATTATTACTTCTCTTGCCGGCTTGGGGATAATGCATTTTCCATGACTGCCCGGCTAAACGCCCGATTCCTTGATGACATCCCTTCATCTCAAAACTGATGGAAAGGAAGATTTTTTATATCCAACTCCCGGGTCCTCTTTCCTGTCTAACCGGGTTTCTCCCTTCCCTTCCCCAACAACCTGCCCTTCCCCAATCCTACAAATTTGAGGAGCCCTTTCTTGTGAGTCAAAGATTGGTGGAGAGGCGTAAGTACTCCTCTTCAGCCCTCATATCGGACGAAAATTTAGTGGCATGTGGGTTGAGTTCCCGGGCTGAGGACCCCTTGGACCAGGTGATTGACGAGGTGGCGGGCTCGGGCTCTCAACCCGGTACTTCCTTTCTCTTCTATGTCTCCTTTATTCCCTTATTTTGCTCATTTTAATTTGTCATAACCCTGTCTCCTCTTTATGCAGTTAACTCCGAGATGCAGGCAGCTTTTGCCAGAAAGCGGGCAGTTGAGAAAGCGGCTCAGGAGAAGAAAATGGCAGCTCTCCGAGCAGCTGCTGAAGAAGAGAGGAGGCAGGCCGAGGAGGAAGCAGCCTCGAGAGTGGAAGTTTCCCGGGACAACACTCCCCAGGATCAAGAAGGGCTCGGGCCTCGGGTGGTGACGAGACTGTGGAGGAAGCCTGAGGATCTCATTCCTCTTAGTCAGAGGAAAAGAAAAGCTGTCACCTCCCCCGAGCTGATCGTCCTTGAAGGCGGCCAGGGCACTTCCCGGACAGTTCAGTCAACTTCCCTTCGCCAACAACCCTCAAGTGAACCCGGCCAAGAGCTCCCTCAAACGGATCAGCCTACCCAGGCTAACATCTTTTTTGAGGGGGCTACTGCCACTTGTGTTAAGCGCCTCAAGCAGATACTCAGCCCTGCTGAGGCGGTATTCTTGAAGAGTGCTCCTGCCAGCGTTAGGTTCCTGGAGGGATCAAACCGGCTTCTGTCTGTAAGCTCTTATGCTCTATCTTTTTCTTTTCTCTCTCTTGTTTTTTTAAAAAAACTTTTTTTTTGTTCAGGCTGCCCAGATGATAGTCTCGGTCTTTGAAGAGGTGGTGGCAGTGGCCACAAAGAAAGGTCAGCAAGCCCGGGCTGCTCAAGAAATCCATGACCATCTTCAAGGAGAAATTGCTCGGGTTCAGAAGCTACACGAGGAGAAGACTGCCGGTCTTCAAGCTTCCCTAGAAATGGCCAATCAACAATTGGCCTCTACTCAGATTGCCCTGGACGAAGACATGGCCCGGGAGGAAACCTTTCAAAGGCAAATTATGTTTCCTGGAATCCCGGGTTCATTATCTTGAGGACGAGGCCAGCACACAGCAACATCGGGCTATTGTTGCTGAGGATAAGCTCAGACTCTTACAGCTGACCCAAGAGGAATGGAGGACGGTCTTCCTTCAATCTGCGGAATTCCAAGCGGCTGTTGAAGATAGAGCATATAACTACTTCAAAGTCGGCTTTGAGAACTGTCGGGAGCAGTTTGAGGAAGAGGGTCTGATTCCTGTGGGCAAGGAAGGCTTCCCGGATATCGATAAGGCCATTGACTTCCCTTCCTAAGACGATGCTGCTGAAAAAGAGGCTGAGAAAGCTCCCGAGGAGGTCGGGGAACAATCCAATGCAGTAAACTTAGAATAGGATTGTAATTTTTGTACTTTTTTCTTTTGTAGTTATTGGCCTCCGAGCCCTCATTAATGAATATTTACTTTCCTTTCATTTTTATAGTAATAACAACTTGCCATATATTCAGCACCCGGTTTTCTAACATAATCACAATGTTCATGTCTCAATAAGTCTAAAATTTCAAAGTGTTTGAGAAATAACCGGGAACCTTAGTAAGTGGCCGGTCTGCTAAGCTTTTGAATCCGAATAATAATCCTTGTATTTTCATAAATGCTCAAGATATAAACCTTTTTAAGGTATAAAAACTTTGCATTGTATGAATGGTCAGCGTATAGAAACCTTGGGCCGGGGAACATGTCCCGGGACTTGGGAATGGTCGAGGTGTGGTGCCCCGAGCCAGGATGTAGTGCCCTGGGCTTTTTTAGAACCAAGGTACGGAGCCTTGAGCCGGGGAGTATGTCCCGGAACTTGGGGATGGTCGAGGTGTGGTGCCCTGAGCCATGGTGTAGTGCCCTTGGGCTTTTTAAGAACCAAGGTACGGAGCCTTGGGCCAGGGAGCATGTCCCGGGACTTGGGAATGGTCGAGGTGTGGTGCCCCGAGCCAGGGTGCAGTGCCCTGTTCTTTTTAAGAACCAAGGTACGGAGCCTTGGGCTGGGGAGCATGTCCCGGGACTTGGGAATGGTCGAGGTGTGGTGCCCCGAGCCAGGGTGTAGTGCCCTGGGCTTTTAAGAACAAAGGTACGGGACCTTGGGCCGGAGAGCATGTCTCGGGACTTAGGAATGATCGAGGTGTGGTACCCCAAGCCAGGGTGTAGTGCCCTGGGATTTTCTTTAATAACGGGGGCCTAGTACCTCCCATGATAAGATAAAAGAAACATTCATAACACTTTTTCTCTGAGAAAACTAGATCTTTCATTTATTTATTCCATCAAATAATTACATATGTCATGCATAGTACTTTTTTCAAATTAAATACATTCCAAAGCGTTTTAAGAAGACGGCCCTTGGCATCTTCCAGATAAAAAAGATCCCGTACTGACCCTTCGGGTGATCTTATAGGGTTCTTCCTACCGTGCTTCCAACTTCCCAACATCCCCGGCAGGATTGACTTTCTTCATGACTAAATCCCCTACTTGGAAGTATCGGATCCGGACCTTCCTGTTATATGATTTCATAACCCGGCTTCAATATGCTTCCATTCGAATGAATGCTCGATCTCTCTTTTCTTCCACCAAATCCAACTCCATAGCCCGGCTTTGATCATTCTCATCCGGGTAAGATTCTACCCGGGAAGATGTTTGCCCAATTTCCACTGGAAGGACTGCTTCAGAACCATATACCAAGTTAAAAGAAGTTTCTTGAGTAGGTGCTCGGGGAGTGGTTCTATATGCCAAGAGAACACTGGGCAATTCTCCCACCCAGTCCTTTCCTTTGCCTTGTAGCCTGGTTTTCAGTGCTTTTACAATAATTCTATTGACAACCTCTGTTTGGCCATTAGCTTGAGGATAAGCAACAGAGGTGAAAGACTGAGTGATCTTCATTTCTCGGCACCATGATGTAATCTCTTTGCCCTGAAACTGTCTTCCATTATCTGAGATCAGTCTTCTGGGTACTCCAAACCGGCATACTATGTTCTTCCACAGAAATTTCAAAACTTCCTGCTCAGTGATCTTAGCCAAGGGTTCAGCTTCTAACCACTTGGAAAAATAGTCAACAGCTATTAGCAAGAATTTCTTCTGAGCCCGGGCAATTGGGAAGGGTCCCACAATATCCATACCCCATTGATCAAAGGGACAAGATGCCCAAACAGGCTTCATAAGAGTGGCCGGGATATGTTGAAAATTTGAGTGGTGTTGGCACCCTTCACAAGCCTGTTCCACTCGGGTAGAATCTTGGCTAAGAGTTGGCCACCAGAACCCGGCAAGCATTGTCTTCCGGGCCAAAGATATTCTTCCGAGGTGTTCAGCACAACATCCTTCATGAATTTCCCGGAGGACATAATCCACTTCTTCCTCATATAAGAATTTTAATAATGGTCCCTGGAATGATCTCCTGTACAAGATATTATTTAAGAGAACAAACTTGGGAGCTTGTCTCTTAATCTTTTGAGCTCGGGCTTTATCCTCGGGTAATTCATTGTTCACAATGAACTTTATCAGAGGTGTCATCCAGGAATTCTCTAATGTTGATAATGTTTTTTCTTCAATAGAAAGGACCAACCGGGAAACATGCAAGACTTCTCGGGTACTAACTTTCTGATAGTGAAGCAGCCATTTTTGCTAGAGCATCAGCCTCTCCATTCTTCTCCCGGGGTATTTGTTCAATACTCCAATCCATAAAGGTTTCTGCTTGGGCTCGAATGAGCTGTAGATATTTGATCATCCTGTCATCCTTAGCTTCATAAACGCCTTTTATCTGTTGAGTGATTAATTGTGAATAAGAGTACAGAATAATCCGGGCAGCTCGGATACCGGCGAGGACAGCTTCATACTCAACCTCATTATTGGTTACCCGGGAATCAATTCTTAATGTCAATTTAATCTTTTCTCCCGGGGGAGATATTATTACGACCCTTACTCCACAACCAGCAAGGCTAGACGCCCATCCACAAACACTCTCCATACTTCTTCTTCCTCAGGTTGCACCATTTCGGATAAGAAATCTGATAAGGCTTGCGCTTTGATGGCAACCCGAGGCTTGTATTCAATGTCATATTCTCCCAACTCTACTGTCAACTTGATCATCCGCTCGGATACTTCTGAATGAGTCATGATCCTGCCAAGAGGACTATTGGTGAGAACAATAATTTGATGTGACAGGAAGTAGGGTCGTAGCTTCCGGGCGATCATGATCAAGGCCAAAGCAATCTTCTCTATTTCACTGTAACGGAGCTCAGGGCCTCTCAGAGCATGGCTGACATAGTAGACAGGATTTTGATCAGAGCCTTCTTCTCTTATTAGAATCGAGCTGACAGCATACTCTGTAGTAGATAGATAAATGAATAGTTTTTCCCCGGGCTCCGGCTTCACCAATACAGAGAGCTCTGCAAGGTGAATCTTCAAATCCTGGAAGGCCTGTTCACATTTCTCATCCCACCCGAATTGTTGGGCCTTTCTTAGAACCTGAAAAAAGGGATTACTCCTGTGTGCTGACCGGGATATAAATCGAGACAGAGAAGCAATCCTCCCGATCAGCTTCTCTACTTCTTTGACAGATCGGGGAGATGGTATGCTCAACACGAATTTGACTTTTTCCTTATTTACCTCAATACCCCGATCGGTCACTATGAAATCCAAAAACTTGCCACTCTTGGCACCAAAAATGCATTTGACAGGGTTGAGCTTTATCTCGTAATGCATTAGCGTGGCAAATGTTTCATCCAGATCAACGATGAAATGCGCCACCTCTTTAGACTTGCCCAGGATATCATCCACGTATACCTCCACATTCCGGCCCAGCTGTTTCTCAAAGACTCGGTTCATGAGAAACTGGTAAGTAACCCCTGTATTCTTTAATCCGAAAGACATTACAACATAGCAAAATGTACCTCCCGAGGTGATGAAGCTGGCTTTATCTTGATCACTCTTGGCCAAAGGAATTTGATGATATCCCTGGTAAGCATCCATGAAACTCAGCAGTTCAAAACCCGAGGTGGAATCCACCAGTTGGTCAATCCTGGGCAGGGGGTAATAGTCTTTAGGGCAAGCTTTGTTGAGGTCGCAGAAATCTACACACATTCTCCACTTCCCGGTGGATTTATGTACCAGCACCACATTCGAAAGCCATGTAGGAAATTGAAATTCTCGAATGTGGCCGGTCCTTCAGCAGCTCCTTCACTTGTTCATCAATAACTTTGTCCTTTTCAGGACCAAAGTGTTTCTTCTTCTGCTTCACCGGTGAGATCTCGGGAGAATATTCAATTGATACTCCGATACCAGGGGTGAGATCCTTGTCAAATCCTGTTGGGACCAGGCAAACGCATGAATATTAGCTTTTAAACAATTGATCAGACTAACCCGGTGGATGTACTGAGGTCCCGAGCCACCAGGATTTACTACCTTGGTCCGACCTATATCATCTCCTGTTCCTCCTCTGCCACAAAATGTACCTCTCCTTCTCCATTATTCTTCCTCTTCCTTCATCCACTCTTGCTTTCTTTCCTTCCCTCCTAGTTTTACTCTGATCAGCCCGAATTGCTTCCACATAGCATTTTCGGGAATAAGGTTGGTCTCCCCGAACTTCTCCTACCCGGGCTCCCACAGGAAATTTTATCTTTTGGTGGTAGGTGGATGCTACAGCCCTTAGCTCATTCATAGCCGGCCTCCCCAGAATGATGTTATATGAAGATGGGGAGTCCACTACAGTGAAATATGTCATCACTGTCTTTTTGAGATCGTGGGAGCCTAGGGTTAGCATCAAGACAATCTCTCCTTTCGGGTAAACCACATGGCCAGCAAAGCCAAAGAGTGCAGTTTCCACAGCTTCTAAATGATAACCCTGCAAATCCATCTGCACAAAGGCATCTTTAAAAATTACATTTACTGAGCTGCCCGAGTCAATAAAGACCCTCAAAATGTCATAATTTGCCACCTGAGCTTGGATAACCAGGGCATCATTGTGGGGCAGATTCATCCATTTAAATCTTCTGAGCCGAAACTGATCACCGCCTCATTTCCCCTCATCCCTTCCACCTCCATGCAGTCCCTCCTACTCCTGGATTTCCTCGCCCGGTTAGAGTCAACATCAGTGGATCCTACAGAAATCATTTTGATTAACCCCATGGCAGGGGGCAAATTCTTCTTTCTCTCGGGCTCGGGCTCCCTCCTTCTCCCGGGCTCATTCCTTACATTTCCCCTTACATCTCCTCCCCGGGCACTAGATCCTGGCTGCCGAGATGTCCAAGGTAGCAATCTTGGTCTCTTGTTGGCTTGACTAGGTCCCGTGGTGGGAGGTAGGTCATAGTCTCCCTTCAATGTTTTACAGTCCTCGGTGTTGTGGTAGCAGACTTTGTGGAGAGTACAGAATCCTCTCTTCTCGGGCCGGGATAGTTGATAATCCGGGGTCAGATCTCTACTGCATTCCTGTATCTCCCTCTCTCGGCAATCTTGAGGGGCACATGGTGAGAAAATACCCTGGATTACCCCTTCTTTGTCCCTTCTTCTCGGGTTTAGATACCCAATCTCCTCTTTCCTTCCTCACAGCCTCTCTCTTCTGCTTCTGGGCTTCCTCCATATTGATGTAATTTTCTGCCCGGGATAATAAATCCTCAAAGTTCCCGGGCACTTTCTTAGTAAATGACTTGAAAAGTTCACCCTCCCTCAAGCCTTGGGTGAATGCAGTCGTCTTTGTCTCATTGGCACAAGTAGGAACGTCAAGAGCCACTCTATTAAAGCTTATGATGTAAGTCCTCAAACTCTCTTCCGGGCTCTGCTTAACTTCAAAGAGACTGAAAGCAGTCTTTTGTACTTTTTACTGCTGCTGAAATGGTGTGAAAACACCTTTTGGAAGTCTTTGAAAGAACTAATACTTTGAGGAGCCAAACCCTCAAACCATCTTTGAGCCGAATCCACCAATGTTGTCAGAAACACCTTACACTTGATTCGATCAGTGTAACAGTGCAACATGACCATATTCTCAAACCTGGCCAGGTGCTCCTCGGGGTCTGCATTGCCATCATAATCTTTTACTTTGGCGGACTTGAAATTCCCGGGAAGAGGTTCTTGGACAATAATATCAGCAAATGAGCATCCTCTGGTGACTGCTCGGGAAGTGCTCCGACTCTCCAACTGTCCTTCCAGGACCTTCATCTTCTGCCTTAACTCCAGCAATTCTTCTGCCATAGTCGGGGATTTTGACCCGGCGCTGGATTCCTCGTCTTCTCCTCTCACTTCCTCCTCCTCCCTCAACTCCTGCTCCTGCTCATGTTCATGCTCCTGTCTATCTCCGGGTGGTGTAACATGCTGAGAAACTTCTTTCCTGGACATAGCTTGCTTTACCGCATCGGATATAATTTTTTTCAACTCTACCGAGGTCATGGAAATGAGATTTGGTCCGGTGTTATGAACACCACCTTGTCTCGAAGTCTGCCCCTCCTCTTCATGGGCCCGAGAATTATCTTGGTTAGTTCTTCTTGTACGAGCCATATCAACGTCTTAATCTCGATTTCCCACAGACGACGCCAATGATACGACCTTGCTGAAATGGATGAGCTGGGTAAGGGGTTTAATCAGATCAAATCAGTAATTTATAGTGTTTGGGAATTTGAGTGAAGGTAATGGTTGCAACAACACCTGTAACTAAGAAAAAAACTCGTGAATGGGACGCCGGAGGGGTGTCCGACGTAGCCACTCCGATGTTAAAGTCAACAGGTTTTCAGATGAACACAAGCAATATTTGAGAAAATATGTAAGTGCTTGAGAGTTGAAGGATTTCAGAATCTATAAATGACATTAATACCTGCTATTTATAGTAGAAAATGGGGTAGGTACCTCGATTCCAGAGCCACCTACTAAATATGTCAAATCGGTTACCCATGCTTATAGCTTCTGATGACTTCTAGGACACTCCAAGCACAAGTGGTTCTGATAGAATAGACAACATGTATCAATCACAATCAAGTGTGGTGCAATTCTCGAGGTGGCCCGGGTAGTAGGTTACCCGGGTATTTGTGCTAGGGCCCGGGCTATGATGATTGCCCGGGCAGAGGCGAAGTGCCTGAGAAGAGAAGGTCTGTCCGGGTCCTCGGGAAAGTAACTGGCATATTGGTTCTGATCTGGGCTATCCAAATAACAAACTGGGTTAATGATGACCCGAATCCTGATGGGGGTATCAACTAATAATAATTTTCATCGACGCATTGTGTGCAACAAAATATTTAAGGTATTACGTTACTAACATATTATAGTACTTTAATTTCACACAATATCCTAAACTTTATGTCGTCCAAATTCATTTATTCTAAAACTTTGACAGTAATATTAAATTTATTTACTAGCCACATTTCTTTTAGGTGAATTTGGTAATGTACCAGAAAACTCGTGATTTTGGGTCTAATTTCACATCAATGAGTGTGACGTATGATTAAATGAACTGTATCTATCATCCCCGACACGCCAATATATATATATATATATATATATATATATATATGTTTAGTTCCAATAATATCTCCTCAATTCGAATAATGATAGTCACATTCATAAATGAATATTTAATTAATATTAATGGTTATAGATCTTCTGGCTTCTACTACGTGCATAGTGTTTGTTTTGAAATTGGTTGAAATATTTATTCTACTAATTGCTAGACTCGTAGACAGATCCGGAAGAAATTAGAGTTAGAGGTTTGAACTTAATGTAATAAATTATATATTATTATTATTATTTAAAAAATATAATAATATACAAAATATTTGAAACTCATTTGAGAATTTCTTGAATTTAGAGTAATACGACGACAAATACGACTTGAAATATTTAATTTTTCCGACCCATATAATTTATTTTGATCCAACCATGAATAATTGATCTAACAAATTAAATTTTCATTATTCAAGAATTGTGATTTTTAATCTTCTGAATCATAAAAAGTCTCACTTTTTAATACATATTTCATATCACACGAATTATTACAATATTTAAAAATTAAGCTGAAACAAAAGGGATTTCGTGTGTACCACCGAAATCATGAGGCTAATTTTACATGAAATAATAGTATTTAGAACTGGAAAAATACAAACTTTCACCTGTTTTTAATTAATTTAATTTCAAATGTAAACAAAACTAGTAAAATCCAAAAGATTTTTTAGGAATCTCTTCTCCAGCAACATGGTCCAGCTTTGTTGCTTGTTTGTCGTTTGATTCAAGCTTTAGCCCAAAATGAATGTGAGGGAAATGTGCCCACTGCTTCATACATAACAAAATATACTTCACTTCACTCATTAATTTTGCATACTTCATTCAGAAGATAACAAAGTTTACTTCAGGTGAAAATTAAATAAATCAAATTCCTCCCCTAACTACCTTTCTATATATATACATATATATATATTGTTTCGAAGAAGGCTTACATTTTTTGCGGCTGTACTAAAAGCTTCCCTGTGGCTAATTTCAGGATTGCTAGCCTTTATCCTCTGAATCTCCTCCCTGGAATTGATATTAAGAAATGTAATGGCATTACATTGTTCAACATTGATTTTTTGTCGACGCCGGATTGAAATTCGATTCAAAATGTGAAAATAATGGGACCATATTCTTGATTTCCAGATAATTATGGAAGACATATAGTACTCACTTTATGAACCTGTTGTATGCAGACGGAACGCGTTGTCTTTTCTCTGCAGCTGTATACATTTTGATTTTAAGTGATGAAGTTAGGAGGGTAGATAATTAGATCTAGCGATTATCGAAAATATTATATTTTCACGGATCGACGTATTGAAATAAAAACATGGTTTCTACGTATTTGAAATGATTATAAGATGAGTGGTCTCATTAATTCACAAGAATTTAGTTTCAAGACACGAAATTTATATTTCACCAAACTTTTTATATAAAATTTGTTTAGTTTTTTCTATCCTGAAATGATGTAAACAGATAAAACAACCCTTTGTATTTAACTAAAATGCCAAATATGTTGATATCTTGTAATTTATAAAAACTTTAGATTAAAAAACTGAATCAATGCTCTTAGTTTAAAACGGTATAATATCCAAGCAGTCATCCTCCCATCAGATTAACTTTCTAGAGAAAAAAACTGAATCTTTTACATAAATTTCCCTATAAGATTTCCGATGGTAGCTTGGTTCCAGTCCAGGTCACCAAGTTTACTGTTAATAGTGTGGAGAGGATATATAGACAGAAAAATTAACGAGCTTACGTCGGATTGGCGTCGTCTTAGGTTGTACATGTTCAGCTTGAAATGTAGCAAGCATGTTGCTCCTGGAAGATGATCCAATGTCTTTAACCCCACCAGGATGACTGGGATATTGTTTCTGGATATTCATCAACCAAAATTAGTTGTATGAGTAAAAATCAGGTATTTATTATATATATTATATTAGATCAACATGGAAACTTGTGTATTTCGGACATATATATTAGTTGTGATCCGTGATTCCAGGGGAAGAGAAAACCTGGAAATCTTGATGGTGAAAGGACTGAAGCAATGCTCCCACATTAACAGACAGCAGATTTGCGCAGTGCCCGCATCTCACGGTCACAATGTTGAACAAGCTGTTGCATGGAACATTAACCTGCCCACCACGTATATATATAAGTACATTTTCATATATTTAATGATCTTGTGTAGATTAATTCCAAATGGAAACTTGTTAAATTTAAATCTGAACAGTAAACCCTTCTTCAAAGAACGTGTAAAATCTTCATCATGATCTTAATTGATGCACATAAAATACTAAATCAAAGGCTTATACTGCAAGAAACAGCATGCTATACATGTTCAGCAAAGAGAAGGGGAAAAATTCAAGATTTATCCTTCCTATATATTATTTAATTATTCTGACGAAAAAAGGTAATAAAATGGGTGGAATTAAAATGGTCGCACTTGATTTCGCAGACAGATGGGGATTACTAAGGAGTAAGGAGTTAATTCGCAAAACATATGTAGCTTTCAGAATGTACAAAAACCGAGGCCAATTCTTGGATAATAATTAATGGAGGCAATTTAAAGGCACCACAAGCTGCTTCACATGGTAATTATATTAGTCGATACATCCAAAGGGACTTCGCTTCTCTTTTTCCAATCAGTGCTCCTGTCTTTAATTTCTGGTGTTCTGACAACTTCACTGTGTGTGGTGATGTGTGAGAGAGAAGAAAACGACGTGACTGGAACAAGATATAAAATGGAATCATAATCTTCCTTCAATTAAGCTGCTGATTTAGAAAAAAGAAAATAAAAGGGCTCACTTTTTAAAAAAATAAAAAATAAAAAGTTGCGTTTTGGCAGGTCTCTGAGCAAGTTCTTGGCTAAAGAAACGCAGAATATAAGATGAAATGAACAAAAACAGTAGGAAATCAGGCAAAAAAAGCCGAGGGAATTGGTGAGAACAGAAGCACCCATTTTCTACACAGTAACACACGTTGGCGTGTCTGTCGGCATCAAAGTTACAATTCATTAATGGGCGCTGCAACTGCACTAGTACGAAGAAGATAAAGACTTACAGGAGACAGATGATAATTATTATTTAATAACAGGAACAATAATAATTCAATAAAACTAGCTAATCTTGAAGTTATATTAATAAATTGCCGTGCAACTTAAGTTGGATCATTAATCTTGAAAATATGTGGGGAATTCTGAGGATCCCGAACTTAGAAAAAGAACCCTACGAACAGAAAATAAAGCTGCTAATTGTAAACATAGGCTCGGTGTTAAAATGGAAAATAGTGGTTTTTATTTGTTAAAAGGTAGAAAGATTCTTGCTGTTTTTGTAGATCTTTCATTAGGGCTCAGTATTCTAAGTAAAACACGGAAGCATCTGATCAAAAGACCGCTCAAGAAATATGAGAAAATCAGTTTCATCAAAAAATCACGCAGGATAATATCAAAGTACAACTGATGATATATAATCCGTGTTCAAGAATCTTATATTATATAAGTCCGAAATAAAATCTTGGATCAAATTTTCGTTCAAATGTCATATCTAAATTCATATTTCAACTGCCAGCTTTATGACAGAAACATTATTCATCAGGAAAGAAAAAAGAGTCATCATAAAATACCATGTGAAACCCTGTAGAAATTCAAAGCAAACCATAGAAAAAATAATCGAATATCTTAATCTATCAAGTAAATTAAGTGATTAAGAATATTGGCACGCTCTAAATGTTCTTTGCAAGGGATGAAAGACTGAAAATTCTTAATATTTTACCACTAGAATGGTGTTGCAGAAGTTGCAGTGAACGTAACACACAAGGTCGGAGGAATTTTCCGATGACATTTTAGCCGGTTCCGTGAATCGCAGGCGATCACTGCAGTTTTAGTTCAAGTATATATGCGAAAAACAAGAAACTAAAAAGCTAACAACTTTCCTGTAGAATCATACAGCTGAATTGCAAAAGAAAATCAAACAAAGCGTAAGCAGATCAAGAACTGCAGAATATTTTAATTTGATCGAGTTCATACATCAGCTTCTGGCTTAAGCAAGACAAGCTGGAAATTAGCAAGGGAGCGGAGAAAAGGAAAAGAAGAAAGAGAAGGAAGATTAATGAAGAAGGGATCAATATATATATATATATATAGATCATTTGACTAAGAGTAAATGTAAATTTTTCATAGTATTGTTAACGTAGAAAGAAATGACTGTGAAATTCGGTCCCTATTAAATGAGATCATGACTGGTCGGCATTGCGGAAATGACATGACGAAATATGGTCTCTCATATTAATCACTAATTACGAATCTGCCACAATTTTGAATATTAATGTTATATTTTAATTTTTTGGTATTTTTTTAACACACATATACATATAGTTATGGCTTATCTATTTATGCTACAATTTTAGCACAAGTGAATAAATTTTTTAAATACAATTACAATTTTCAATATAGATATATATGCAAAAATTTGTGTGAGGCGGTCTCACGGTCGTATTTTGTGAGACGGATATCTTATTTGGATCATTCATGAAAAAATATTGCTTTTTGTGTTAAGAATATTACTTTTTTATTGTGAATATCGGTATAGTTGACCCATATCAAAGATAAAGATTCGTGAGAGCGTCTCACAAGAGACCTACTCATATATATATAGTTTTTATATGTTATCCACTCACTGTGTACATCTCTCTGTCCATTACTGAAATGTCACTTATTGGATATACAATTTTTATATACTTCATTAATTACATTCAACATACGAGTGTCGTGGTGAACACATAGTTGAGGACAGTTAGTGATCAGCATAACATATATTTAAGTGATGAAGAAAGAGAGTGTGAATTGAAGATGGTTGAGTTGGGGTGGCGGGGCATAGCATGAGTGGGTAGAAATCGTTTGTTTTTTTGTGCCCACTCATCAATTTTATTAATTTGTGCAGTGAGAGGACATAAATCGATTCATGCATATATGCTTTGGAATGTTTATGTTTTAATAATATAATTATAGTTTAATTACCTTTGTCATATTTCTAATTTTGTATTTAATTAATCAATTGCAAGACATTTTATATATCTTAGTTTGGTTTTGTAAAAATGCATGCGTGCATGCATGATACTAGGTTTTCTGTTTGCGGGTGAGAAAAATATGTTAATTATAATTAATTAATAACATAGGCAAGCACATTTAAGAAAAGGAAATATTCAAATTCCGATTATGTAAATTTATTAACATGTTCTCATGAATTTTTATAACATCGTCTTAATCTAAGCATAAATTATCATAACTTTATAATGGGTTAAATATAATCGGAGAAACTCAAAGGATTTGATGAATATTATCACTAACTTAATTTCAACATATAATTAATATAAAAGCTTAATTAGAGTGGACAGAATCCAATGTATGTAATAATATTTATTTATTTATATTGAGATGTGGATTATGTAAAGTCGTCGTACCATAAAATGTCCAATACGATAGAAATGTGTAGACATGAATGACATATTAGAAGAAAATGGACATAATTGTGGAGATTTGACAGCAAACAGACCACTTAACAAAAGCTACAAAGATTTCGGCTGCAATTATTTGGATTAGTTGTTGGACCTATTGTAATTTACCTTACGCTAACTTATATTTTCTTTTTTATTTTATAAACGGGATTGACAAACTAAATTTTTTTTATAATATATACCATTATTGCTCCCTCTTGACCTTCTAATTCTCTGTTTATGAGTTCATTTTGTTTATTGTTAGCACTATAAAATTTGTATCATATTTTGGTGATAATAAACCATTAGGAGAGCTATAAGAAAAATGATAAAAAAACATAGGACGGATACTGCTTTTTACGGCGTGCGTTTATAAGCGCACGTGTTAATATTGTTGCATCTTACAAAAACAACGACTGTGCATTGAAAACACGCTACGGGTGTAACTTTTTACGGCATGCACTTGTTCATTTTCTATCACTACAAAAAAACCGTTCGTTTAGTGATGGTTTTTGACCGTCGTTAATTTGAATTTTTCCAAAAACCATGATCAAATTACGACGGGTAGTTTGACAGTCGTTATTTTAGCGACGGTTTTTGTACAAATCGTCCCTAAATTAAGTTTATCCAGTAAAAACCGTGGTCAAATTACGACGGTTTTTGAAAACCGTGGCCAATTTAGCAACGGAATTATAAAAGCCGTCGGTAATTTAGCAACGATTTTTAAAGTCCGTCGCTAAAGTTTTTAAAAACTGTTGCCTAAATTAAATTAGCGATTGTTTTTTCCAAAAATTCCGTTGCTAATTGTGACAGAATTTTTGAATTTAATTACATAGCTAATTCAAATCATCGACGGTTTTTGAAAAAATGTCGTTCATCGTCTATATTCCCACTTATTCTATTCATTTTTTCCAGTGGTTTTCGCATTTTCTCTCTGGTAGGACCAATTTTTTTGTCTTTTTTCCTGAAATATCTTGATTTCTAACTACTATAACATGTTTTTTTGTTTAATTTTGCAGATCTGTTCTTAGGATTGAGCTTTCGAAGTCACGCTTCAAACATGTTTTTTTATATATGTTCATTATGATATATATTCATATGAAATGTACTAATCTTACATGTATTATATATATTTGTATCCGTCGTATAATTTTTTAGCATTTATGTTAGATTTGTAGACGTAGTATAAATATTTAATGTTATTTACATATTTTGTTGTTAAGATGCATGTGAAATTGTATAACTCCATGTTATATTATTCAATTTATGTATTATTTAATTGTATGTTAGATCTACATATTGTATATAGATAAATGCACTTTGTAAACTGGTTTTACCCCCTACTTCATATATCAAGATAAATTACTAATTTTACGTGTATTATTATTAGCGAACTTTTTTAAACGTAAATAATGTATGTTTTAAATTTTGTTTAAAACACTAACAATAAAATTTAGTTCCAAATCAACAATTCTATTGTCAATTTATTGTAGTCTAAAATTGATTGCAACGATAGAACTTAGATGTATCATAGGTTGAAGAATAGGTTTTTAACCCAGGAGTATTGTACCGGTGTAGAGTCATTCATTGCGTTTGCCTTGAGTCATCTAGAGTGGTTATTAAATGGCAATGTGCGTTGCCCGTGCAATCGGAAGAAGTGTCAAAACAAAATTTATTTACCTGATGATACAGTTAAAGTACACTTATGACGATATGGATTTGTACCTGATTATTATTGTTGGTATTTTCATGGGGAGAAATATGTTCGTCCGTCATATCCAAATATTAATCTTGAAGCCCCGTCTTTTTTGTACCATGTTTCGAACATTCTTATGGAATTATAAATGATTACACCTTCTGATTTTGCTGGTCTCTATAATAATTTCCAAGAAAATTTTACTTTCGAGGAAAATTTGGAAAGTGAAAATGTGAACTTCGATGAGAAAAACCAACCATCAAACCAGGTTGGCGAGGCTCCAGAAATTCCAAATAGCTACATAAAATCATTAGTATGAGGTGATCAAATCAGCAGAAAAGGAGATATGAGATGGAAATCAACACAGTCACTCTTTGTTATCTGTTTTGGCGAGGTTATTAACGATGAAGCATTAGCATAATATGTCTAAAAAGAATTACAATGACATGTGTTAATTAATGTCAAAGTTATATGTCCCGCAGATAACAACGTTCCTGATAGTTTTTACGCTACAAAGAAACTTATTAAAGAACTCGGACGCCCAGTCGAGAAGATTGATGTTTGTAACAATAATTGCATGATTTATTGGGGTGCAGACGATGCTTTGAATGAGTGTAAGATATGTGAACATCGGCGATATAAACCTAGTAGGCGTAGATCTCAGAATGCAAAGAATCAAATTCCATACAAGAAGATATATTACTTTCCAATCACTCCTCGGCTACAAAAGTTATATTCTTTAACTACTACAACCACTCATATGTGGTGGCACCACGACCACCATTTTGATAGTGAAACAATGACCCACCCATCCGATTCACCAGCGTGGCATCATTTTGACGGTATACACCCATCTTTTGCGTCAGAAATTTGAAATGTTATATTACGACTATCGTTGCTAAACGAAACAATGACTGACTTAGTAACGGCTTCAAAAATCGTCGCTTTACGTCAACGACGACTGACTTAGTAACGGCTTCAAAAACCGTCGCTAAAACCTTCACAAATGAAATTAGTGACGGTTTTGAGCGTCGCAACCTTTTTTTTTTTGTAATATATTACTGACCTAATACTTCATGCACACACTGACACACCGTGGATAATAATATTTATAGAGTGCACAATATATGCACTGCTAGTACTCAAAATATACATATATATAAGTTTATTTCTTCAGCTTCCCAAAGAAACACATGTTCAAATTCAAATTGGAATAGAGAGCCGACAACTTCATCCGCATAGATCAGTGGAATCTATGGGAGATTCGCATGAGTTTGAGTTTGAGTTTGACTGAGAGATAGATGAGGAGCAAGTGTAGTAGATTCACCGTGTTTTTCCAAATATTCGGCTTGAACTTGTTGAATGATGGTTTCAACATCAATTTGATTCGTTGAGCTACTGGCTGTGTTATGCTCAGTCATCTCAGTTTCAGCATGAGCAGAGGCTGAAATTTTCTTTGTTGTAGCTTTATCTTCCTGGACAAGAGCTTGATTATTTTAGTAGTGTCCCGAATTTCCTCAAAAGCGTCTGGAATTGTCTTAGCGGCTGGCTTTTTAGCTGTCTAACTTTCTTCTAAGTCAAAGACTAAAACGACATTCTCATTTTTAATCGTCGAAAGCTGAAAATCCCGTCTCTTGACTTTCACCATCATGGATGATGATAATGCATCCATTTCTAGCTAGTTTATCACAGCTGCATCATTTTCTGTTGAAGGGAAGTTGACGACAAAATTTCCCTTCTCTGTTGAATCAAGTCGTAAGATACTTTCCTTGATTTTCAGTTCAATAAAATCTCGTCGCTGAAGAGCGTCGTAGATCAAATTTTTTTCGACCCACTTGAGCATCTTCAGCTCAAGAACAGACACTTATTTCATACCAATGATATAATGGACTGTTAAGGACAAAAATAAAACAAATCTCGACAACAGTTATTGGATAAGAACATATTCAACAAGATCAAAATGTGCTCCACAGTAAAAAAAACGTCATGGAAAAGTTGGTCAAGTTGTGTAAATGAAATGATTAAACAAAAGAAAACAAACTTGACTATCACTAAGAAAACCTTGGAGAATATCAAAATAAAGTTCGGTTAATCCTCTAACGAGTTGGATGAACATACTTGTAGAGATTTGACAGCAAACAGACCACTTAACCAAAGCTAAAGATTTCGGCTGTAATTATTTGGAATTGTTGGACCTATTTTAATTTTCTGCGTTATGCAATTACCTTGCATTAACTTAGATATTTTATATTTTTATAAACTGGATAGAAAAACTAAAAATTATCATATATAATTCTACGCCCATTGTTGAAGAATTCTTTCAAAATTAATTTATGTCAAAATATTTACAACGAAACAACGCGTAAGATAATTTTTCAAACTGATTATTCCTAAATCATAAAAAAATAAATAAATATTGGGTTATTGAATAAAAATAAAAATAAAATATGCTATTAAATTTCATTTTAGTGTATTATCTTTACAATTTTATTCATTTCATTTACATGAAATAGACCCAAAATCGAAAAATTATTTAATTCCAATTTTTAGGAGTGGGAACCACGATCAAGTCGACCCGGAAAAAAATAGAAATTTAAATGACCAATCAACATGGTCGAACCGGTGATTATAAGATAAATTTTATATACTATTTCCATATGCTCAATATGACCATGAAGAACTGCATTCTGGTCGCTAAGAACTTCAACAGTGTTCTGCAACTCTTGGATCTGAACATCAGTCTGCTCACAATACTGATTATGCTGGTGCACGAGTTGGTGATTTTGATCCTTAAGCACTTGGATTTTCTCAACCAAGGTATCGCGTAATTCGATTAACTCTGCAACAGTCTCTTGGGAGGTTTCGAATTCCTCTTGAGCTCTCCTATTCTTCTCTTCTGCCTTATGTAGATAGTGAGCATAACGTTGAACATCATCTCTAAAGTGTTCTGTTCTACGCTGTAATTTATCTTTGTCCAACTCTAAGCAGTAGTTATGTTCTTTTAGTTTATCTATCTTCTTCTCTAAGCTCTTAATGTAGCTACTCTGGTCAGCCATATCCTACATCCAAAACATGAGAGTGAAGGTTCAGAAATGATCTCAAAGTACAAGTCGAGTTATAGACAAATACTGGAATGAACAGAATAAGTACAGCCTATAACATTCAATAGAAGAAAATAGCTCAAAATTTTTCGGCCTCAGAATCCCGTGAAAAATTTACTAAAAATTATTCACATCAAGAACATGAAGTGTACCAAATTTGGTGCAAACATACTGAGCCGTTTGTAAATGAAAATTCCTCAAAGTTTCAAAAAATTGGAAAATTTTACGGAAATGATGATATCACTATCTAAACGAAAGATTTTGGGGTTCGAAGTCGTTCTAGCTTAGGTTCGAAGTCGTTCTAGCTTAGGTTCGAAGTCGTTCTAGCTCCTGGATCAAAAGTTATGGCCGTTTGAAGTTTGTGCGAAAAACACATCAACTTCCATACAATTTTGCAAGGCTTACTGCATGCGCTTACTGGAATTCACTTCCTACTGCAATTCTGATGCTACTGCCATCAAGTCTGCTGCTTTCCAGCACTGTTAAAACCAGTCTGCTGCATTCCGATCTATTGATTTCCATCTGCTGGTTCTGGTTCCAGACTACTGGTTTTGGTGCTACTGTTTTCCGGTCATCTGCTGGTTCCGGTCTACTGATTTTGGTCTACTGAATTTTTTTTTCTCTACTCATTTCAGTAGTCTATTACAGTAGTCTATTACAGTAGTTTATCAGAACTTATTTTCAGAAGTCTATCAGAACTCATTATTTCTAGTTCCTCCCCAGATTATGAAACCTAGTTTGCTCTGATACCACTTCAATGTCACACCCCAGGAACATAGTTAGTCGACACCGACGTTGCTCTCAAATTTACATTCGAAAACAACAAGCATCAGAAGTACAAAATTCAGAAACCAGTCTTTTTATTCGTAATACTAAATAATTCATTGTCTGATACAAACTCAAATACTAATGTTTTACAGCGGAAATGTAAAACCAGGAATAACAATGCCTTAACAGATACAGCGGAAACATAACTTAGAATTTAACAACAACAGTCTTCTTCACAGCCCCAAAACTGATGCTGCTCTTCTTCTTTTAAAAATTCTTCATCGTTCTTATATGAGATGGGTTTGGTGGGTGAGTGATATGGTTGTCACTCAGTAAGCGGGGGCGGGAATAACTCCCAGTTTTCGAAGTCATTTTCAACATAAACAATAATAAAAATAATATACATAAACTCTTATTTTCAGAACAGAAATCAGTATTCAGGAATCATTATTCAGAACTTAAATCAGAAATTTTACAAGTAAGTACTGAGCACGCTTGTGAATTTCATGGTAAACTGATATCAGTCCCCTATATGTTCTTTCCTCTAAGGGGTGAGGCCAGTAATCAGAATTCAATAATGTTCAGAATATATATTCCTACCTTTAGTTCACTAGGTTTCAGTGCTTCAAAAATCAGATATCAGAATTCAAAAATACATATACTTTGCTTCGAAATAGAAGTCATCAAACGGTTTTCAAGATATTTATACATAAGCCCACTTACCGTAATTTGCCAGGGAGTTTTGATTGAAGTCTGGAGATTGGCTTGTTCTCGCTACTGGATTTTCTTGCTCGAAAAAGACACTCTCCTAGCTCGAATTTCAAGTGTTAACTCAAGAATTGTGTAACATCAATTTAGATATTTGAGAGTGTTATTTATAGGCAAAATTCTGACTGTTAGCCTCCCAATTAATGGCTATAATATGCCATTATGCGCTATTAACAGCCTTTATCCCATATTAAATGCTTCAGTTACAAGTCATAAGCAGAATCAGTAGTTGTCTACTGGAATCTCGTGCTACTGTTCTTCTACTGCTGGAAAAATACAATCTTCTGAAATATAAGCTGCTGCTGGAATTGCTAACTTCTGTTGAACTTTTGCATCTGCTTCAAAATGCTAATTACTGCTGGAAATTCAGGTTCTCACAGTTATGATGTATGATTTTAAGTGATGTTAAAGATATTTTAATGACGATTTATTTATTAGTGATTTTTGAGAAGTTATAGTATGTGCTATACTTTCCAAATAATTTTTTTAAGTTTGGTAAAACGTTTGACAATTTTACGATTTGAACTAGTTTCCTATGATTTTTAAATGTTAGTTGATTGTTTATTTTTAAAATTGTATAATGTATTTTTAAAGTACATATATATATATATTCGGCCGATTTAGTAAGAGGAAAAAAAATTAGTACTTTTTAAGCAAACGAATAGCAAACGTTTCATTTACGCTACAAAGAAACTTATTAAAGAACTCGGGCTCCCAGTCGAGAAGATTGATGTTTGTAACAATAATTGCATGATTTATTGGGGTGCAGACGATGCTTTGAATGAGTGTAAGATATGTGAACATCCGCGATATAAAACTAGTAGGCGTAGATCTCAAAATGCAAAGAAGCAAATTCCATACAAGAAGATATATCACTTTCCAATCACTCCTCGGCTACAAAAGTTATATGCTTTAACTGCCACAACCACTCATATGTGGTGGCACCACGACCACCATTTTGATAGTGAAACAATGACGCCCACCCATCCGATTCACCAGTGTGGCGTCATTTCGACGGTATACACCCATCTTTAGCATCAAAAATTCGAAATGTTATATTTGGACTATCGTCGCTAAACGAAACGACGGCTGACTTAGTAACGGCTTCAAAAACCGTCGATACACGTCAAAGAAGGCTAACTTAGTAACGGCTTCAAAAACCGTCGCAAACGAAATTAGCGACGATTTTGACTGTCGCAAACCTTTTTTTTGTAATATATTACTGACCTTATATTTCATGCACACACCGACACACCGTGGATAATAATATTTATAGAGTGCACAATATGTGCACTCCTTGTACTCAAAATATACACAGATATAAGTTCATTTCTTCAGCTTCCCAAAGAAACACATGATCAAATTCTAATTGGAAAAGAGAGCAGACCTCATCTGCATAGATCAGTGGAATCTATGGGAGATCCGCATGAGTTTGAGTTTGACTGACAGATAGATGAGGAGCAAGTGTAGTAGATTCCTTATGTTTTTCCAAATATTCGGCTTGAACTTGTTGAATGATGGTTTCAACATCAATTTGAGCCGTTGAGCTACTGGCTGTGTTATGCCTAGTCATCTCAGTTTCAGCATGAGCAGAGGCTGAAATTTTCTTTGTTGCAGCTTTATCTTCCTGGACAACAGCTTGATTATTTTATTAGTGTCCCGAATTTCCTCAGAAGCGACTGGAACTGTCTTAGCGGCTGGCTTTTTAGCGGTCTAACTTTCTTCTAAGTCAAAGACTAAAACGGCATTCTCATTTTTTATCTTCGAAAGCTGAAAATCTCGTCTCTTGACTTTCACCATCATGGATAATGATAATGCATCCATTTTTAGCTAGTTTATCACAGCTACGTCATTTTCTGTTGTAGGGAAGTTGACGACAAAATTTACCTTCTCTATTGAATCAAGTATCGTAAGATATTTTTCTTGATTTTCAGTTCAATAAAATCTCGTCGCTGAAGAGCGCCATAGATCACATTTGTTTCCGCCCACTTGAGCATCTTCTGCTCAAGAACTGACACTTATTTCAGACCAATGATAGAGTAGACTGCTAAGGACAAAAATAAAACAAATCTCGACAACGTTATTGGATAAGAACATATTCAGTAAGATCAAAATGTGATCCATGGTTAAAAAAAAAAAAAAGAGTCATGGAAATGTTGGTCAAGTTGTGTAAATGAAATGATTAAACAAAAGAAAACAAACTTGACTATTACTACGAAAACCTTCGAGAATATCAAAACGAAGTCCGGTTAATCCTTTAACGAGTTGGATGAACATACTTGTAGAGATTTGACAACAAACATACCACTTAACAAAAGCTAAAGATTTCGGCTGTAATTATTTGGAATTGTTAGACCAATTTTAATTTCTGCGTCATTCAATTACCTTGCATTAACTTAGATATTTTATATTTTTATAAACTGGATAGACAAACTAAAAATTTATAATACATAATTCTACGTCCATTGTTTAAGAATTCTTTCAAAATTAATTTATGTCAAAAATATTTACAACGAAACAACGCGTGAGATAATTTTTCAAACTGATTATACCTAAATCATAAAATTAAAAAAAATTGGGTTAATGTTTAAAAATAAAAATAAAATATGCTATTGAATTTCATTTACTGTATTATCTTTACAATTTTATTCATTTCATCTACGTGAAATAGACCCAAAACCAAAAAATTATTTAGTTCCAATTTTTAGGAGTGGGAAACACAATCAAGTCACACGGAAAAAGAATAGAAATTTAAATGACCAATCAACATGGTCGAACAGGTGATTATAAGATAAATTTTAAATTTTATGTCTAATTCCTTCTTTTTAAAAAAAATCTACAGATGTAGAGACAATCACCAGTACATGAACGTGAAAGAGCAGTAAAATCTATAAATATATGGTGTAAACAGATGATCAAAAATCACAGAACAAAATTTACAACAATATTTTGTACGCTGGTTCCAACTTCCAATGTCCAAGAAGTAACACTTCATTGTATTGCTCCAAATTGCATGACTTCTAGTCTCATGGCGATGGCGATGACGAAGTAGACAACAGAGTTCACCTGATGAGCACATTAAATACCACAAGATCAAACTACGACCAGAAAAAAAATAAACGTCAGTAAAACCAAGAATCATATGACTTCCACATAAAGGTTAAGAAAATTCGAAATAACAATAAGCATCACAAGCTTATATTATGCCACAACTCGAGCACTTGATGGGATGAAGCCACATTTGCATGGTGGTCGTCATGAGTGTCTACAAATTCAAAGAAGCTATCTGATGAAGCTTACCAGCAAAAGGAGTACAGTGAATTTGAGCTATATTGGAATCATAATTTAGCTTGAAGCAGAACTAGCAGCACAAGGAGCTTGAGTGCTGTTATCATTAACAGAAAGGCCAACATTTGTCTCTATAATCAGCTGTTTAGTAGGATTTGCACTCGAGCTATCCACTGTACCACCTGATTTACTAGCTATGTTGGTTCTATCTTCTTCTCGTATTTCAAGATGATCCATGAGTCGAGAAGCAGGAGCAATACTGTGGTCAACATCCCTAAGAACTTCAGTGCTGGAACAAGAGGCTGAAATATTGCGAGTGAACAATTTCTCCTTCCATCCTCGTGTGCTCCTAGTTAAAGATTCTTTGTACCTAGAAACGGGATAAAGCCATTCCAAGTAAAGGTCCCTAATAAAGTCGGACATAGATTGAACCCATGTGTAATGTTCACTCCACTGCCTTCTTGTTGCTTGTATTTTAATATTTTTCTACTTTAAGCTAAGCTAGAGTACAAAAGGGAACATAGAAGATTTTTATATTTAGAACTCAAGGGGGTATAAAATCAAGAACAATGTCTAATTCTTCACGTACTTCATTGACCATGCACTAACACGAGATTTCAGAGACTCCGAGAATGACTGGAAATCTGATGATCCAACTCTCTCTTGGCCACTCGGGGAAGTCTGGGTAGGAGATCTCCTGTAAGACAAAATAACCTTATAGTGAACCACCAAAAGTATGATCCCTTTAAAGGTTTAATGACTCAATTAAATGAAGGAAAATAACAATATACCAATTAGTAGAGGATACTCCATGTTGATTTGCAGCAGCAATTAATCCTCGGGTAGATGACGGACCTGTAATAAGCTGCGTAGAATCTTCTCCAATAGAAATTAATGAAGAATTCGAGGCAACTATCCTTACTACAGGGGGTGTACTAGAACCATCTCTCTCATTGACAGAAGAAGCAACCATTGTGGCAGAAGGTTCATTAGGATGAGTGGAACACAACAAAAAATGTGGATGACCTTGAGCAGATGACCTACTCCTCCGACCTTCGATCCTAGCAAGCTGACGAGCCCTTCCCATGGCAGCAGAAGCGGCTAAGTGTTGAATAATCCGCTCTTCAAGTTCAGAATCACTCGCACTTATTGGCAACTGCACAAGATGTTCAAGAAAATGTTATGTTAACACAGCTGAATCTGTTATTGAACTGAAGGCACTAATTAGAATGGTTAAAATACAAGCAGATTGGAAAGTGCATGGACATGTTGCACCTCAAAGTCTCTCAGGGTTGGATGATGAAATATAGAGGTGGTATTTCTAAGTCGGTTTGTTCGCAATTTCCTCTCATGCTCCACAGCATCAAGCAATTCCTGGCTGCAAAACAAGCATACGAGACCACTTTACAAATAAAATTTCTGGAATGATACAGAATTTCAAAGGGAAATCCATGTACCTGCTGGAATCATTCAAGCTGATAGGTTGCAAGCACATTGGGCACTGGGAGCTTCTCTGGCACCTACAGATATATTTATATACAAATGATAGACATTGTCCAACATTCATCATGTGGTACAGCTTGATGAGAGATGTCCCGAAATAATTCAAATGGTAGTGGACCAAGCAAACATTAAGATTGCATTTGGATTGATGCTTAATCTATTGGTTTGTTTGGGCTAATCCACTTGGTGACGAATTTCAAATTCCAAATAATTATTTTTTGAGCCATTACAGGTGGATTTCAAATACATCTCATGGAGTTATTTTAAATCATCTCCTCGAATACTTCTTCAAATCTAAATCCTTAAATCCAAACACAACCTAAATGATTCTTGTCATGGGGACATGGGGAAGTTTATTTTAGCAAACAAAGAGGTAAATACTACACAAAGTCCTGTGTGTGTAGCGGAAGGCACAACATAACTAGATTATCATTCTAATCTAATTTCTTCCAGGCACTATGCAACGATGGAAACTTGACAATGTCACCAAATTCAATTGGTTGCATAGAGCAAGGCCGTACATGAATGTAATATCAATGTGGGAGTAGAATTTGGTAGAAAATGGAAATATTGCATATAGCTTTTCGTGGGTGTAAAAAATCAAATATAATGTCAGTGAAAACTTGTATGAATCGCAAGTTGATTTTTGTACCATTCAAGAATGCACTGAAGATGAAACTCATGCTTACAACTTGTCATCTGCGAAAAAAAAATAAAATAAAAATAATTATTTGACAATAGGCCAATACCAATCAACAACGCCTGGAGTTTATAAGCCTTGTACATACTGTCGAAGGATCACTATCACAAAAATCGTCGAGGCATATGCTGCAAGAATCATCAAATGCTTCTTGAATTCCACCCTCCACAAAAGCTGCAGCTGATGTCAACTGATTCTCTGAGTTATTTGCCTCTTCCATCTGCCAGAGACATGGAAATCTTTATCGCATTATACAGAGTTCAAGCACAACTTATCAACGGAGCAGCAACATGCACAATATTATCCTTGCATAGTTTACCAAATTGATATCATTTCTAAAGATAGAAATAATGCGTAATAGTGAGCAAAACTCTTTTTAAACAGAAAAAGAATAAAATTCAACAACACAACTTTACTTATCATTCAATGACCTTACATTAAACTTTTTACTTCATTTTCCTTCTTCCATTCATAAATTTTTAACCAGAATCTGTTAATAAATTCAAGACATGCCTCTAGTCTTTCAAACAAAAAATATATTTATAAAATCTCAACAAAATAAAGCCTCATTTGAATGAGTCATAATTAAAAGCACAGAAAAGATTGGATTGTATATACAGCACACACAAGCCAGAATATTAATTACCTAAAACAAACATATAAAATTTAGTCTACAGCCCATTAAAATTCATAATCGGAAAACATAAACAACAATTACCTCGAAAATACTTTTCAATTCAAATACAATCGAGAAAGATGATAAATCCACCACCAGATCAGAGTAATTAAAGAACTGGTTCGATTACACGCAGAGTCAAAAGATAGGAGAAAAAGCAGGAGACAAGATCACATTTTGATGCGAGAATTTGGGTTAAGAGCCGGAAATAGTACAGTGGACTTCGCTTTTTTGTTGGTTTATGGAGAAATTTTTCACTCCTGTTCCTCTTTTTCTCGTCTTTTTTGGTTCCCTTTTCTTCCTTCTTTTACCTTTTTTTTTTTTATGAAGGAAAGAAACTACACATGCTAGATAAATTTTGTTGTTGCCTATTCCACTTTAGATCTTGATGGGCTTGGTAGGTATCTCCCCACTTATATATTAAAAATAAAACTAATATTAATAATAACCACAATCCCAATTCAAAGTTTCATTTTTTCACAAAGAAAATGTTGATAAATTTCATGTTGTTTTTAATCCAAAGCAATG
The DNA here is from genome assembly GCF_025594145.1 of Primulina tabacum. NCBI lineage: Eukaryota > Viridiplantae > Streptophyta > Magnoliopsida > Lamiales > Gesneriaceae > Primulina > Primulina tabacum. Next base: position 8,524,078 of record NC_134557.1, read on the forward strand.
GCGCATGTCTTGTGAACTTGTATGAAAAAAGTGAGATACATGTTGAAAACTCCAAGAGCAAGAGCAACATATACTTTATTTTACTTAAAGTTCACCAAAAGTAATGAAAATAGGAATGTATTTAGGCAGAATATTCGAGTATGAACTTGTTGATTCGCAGCATTAATTTTTTAGAAGGTTGAGAATCTGGATCAAGAGTGAAGAAGCCGTGCTGCTGCCCTTCAAACTCCTCATATTCAATCCTTTTCCCCCATGTTTTCAGTTTGTCGGCATATTCTTGAGCTCTGTCTTTGAGTAGGTCGGATCCACCAACCACAACCAGAATCGGGTCAAGCTCCATTTCTTCAAGATTCGGGCTAACGGGTCCAAATGGGTTCACAAGTGGATGATCCGTAGTCTCTCCTACTGGTATTGACAGCCTCCAAAACCTTGTAAAATATGAAATCATAGGCATAAAATATTTCTTTTTAGAAATAATATGTATTTTTTAAAATGAAACTCGGAAATCACTTGAAGAAACCTGTCAATAAGCTCTAAATTCAAGGCCGCTTCCTTGGGGGCCTCAGCTTCAAACATTGTCCTCACAGTTCCACCAAAGAACGGAGCCAAATACACGTAACCCCTCACTCGTACCGGAGCCAACTCAGCTGATCCCGCTCGAAGCTGAACCGCCAGGTTATGGGCTATGTTCCCGCCAGCGGAGTCACCCGAAATGAATACGCGGCTGAAGTCAGCCATGTCAGTCAGCCATTTATCCGGCTCCTCGGCCGTGGCCTGTCCTTGAAGCCACTTAACAGCTGCGTAGCCGTCCTCAATGGCTGCTGGAAGCCGATTCTCTGGAGCCAGCCGATAGTCGGGGGAGATGACCACGGCTTGGAGTTCCGAGGCGAGCTTGAAACAGTAGTTTTGGCAGTTGGGCCACGTCCTGGAGCCGATGCAGAAGCCACCGCCGTGAATGTAGTAGAAGATCGGGAGCTCGGTGGAGAGTGGCGAAGCCGGCTTGTAAAGCCGGAGCTGAAGGCTGTGGGTGGAGTCGAAGGTAACATCTTTCCACAATACAGACCCGTCATCGTTTACAGGTATTTCAAAGCTTGGCTTGTTTGAGCGCCAAATCGAGCCGTCGCGGTACACTCGGAGAACTCCGCGGCAGTCTTCCACCTCATGCGGCGGTGGAGAAGTGGTGGAGTCGGCGTCGGCGTCGTTGGCGCTGTCTTTGACAATTGTGTGAGCCATTAATGTTCTGTGTATCAGTGCATGTATGTGTCATCACTTGAAAGAAAGAAAGAAGGAAAGAAATTATATATATATATACACACATATATATGTAATAAACAAATACTAGATTATATAATACACTTGAAAAAGAATTAGAGGAAAAGTTTTATTTATGGTTTTGGATGTATATTGAGACGGCAGGCTTGTCTTTCTTTTTGGTTTTATCGAAAGAGTAGATTTTTCTGAGACGGTCTCACGAATTTTTATCTATGAGACGGGTCAGTTTTACCGATATTCACAATAAAAAGTAATACTCTTAGCATAAAAAGTAATATTTTTTCATTGATAACTCAAATAAGAGATTCGTCTCACAAAATACGACCCGTAAGACTATCTCACACAAGTTTTTGCCTGAAAGATAGTTTGAGAAATTAAAATACAAATGTTTATTTATCACACACAATATACCAATCAATTTACAAAAATCAAACGAGGAGCAATTCAATGTAAGATCATATTACTAGCGTCAATTCATTCATCAATTTTATGATATATATATATATATTATATTTGAGTTATTCATAAAAAAAAAAATATTATTTTTTATTCATAAATATATGTAAAATCTCACGACTAACAGTACCTAAGATCCTCTAAAAAAAATACTTTTTTAATTCGATAAGTAAATAATATTTCCCATGTACATATATTTTAATCTGTATGAGGTCATATGATAAAATGTTTACCTGACATTCCGATTTAGGTTGGATGACATATTCGGTAGGACAAAATATTTCAACCGAAGCCGACCCAATATTATATAATCTTTTGTTTGTAATGTAGCGATGAGCAACTTACATTTAATTTGAGCTGATGACTGATATTCCATTAAAATGAAACTTCACCACGTTGAATTCAACACCAACTCCATTATAAGTGTGAGTTCGTTTCACGTAAATGATTACAATAATTCAAATTTAACATGGACTAAAAAATTGTGTTGGTACAATATTTTTTTGTTATTATTATAATCATTGATATATATATATAATAACTTTTGGAGTTAAATCAGTTAATATCTAAATTATTTAGAAGTTATATCACCCTTAAATTTTTTTAGGGATAACCTTTTATTAGATTATTTTGTAATTAATTATAATGATTTTTTTTCCTTTTAATTATTTTACTTAGTTTAGTGAGCAATTATTTTGTGGATTATCATGGGTCGGAATAATCAATGTAGTAGGGATATGTTGGATATTTTAAATTTTCACATTTTGTTTATTTTAGCGTATAATTATTGTGTAGACGGTATAAATGACACATTAGACTGTTCATAATGTTTTTAAATTTGTGATACTATAAAAATTAAATTCTAATCGTCATAAAAAAGGAATTTAGACCCAAAAAAAAAATTGTGCACAACATTGAATTAACAAAACAACTAATCAATCACTCATCAAATGAATCATATGAAAATACCAGAATTATCAACAGAAGATGCATCAAAGATATCTTCCTTTGATCCCCCTGTAACAATTCATGAGAATTTTCTTTGAAAATGTACCAACGCTACAAAATTTGATGACAAGAAATGAAAATTCCGGCGAACCCCTTTCCGTAACAATCACAATCCAATTTTCTTTTTATCACAGGCGTTTGTATTAATGAAAATGACACTGGCTTCAACAGGGCTTACGGTACTTGAATCCAACGGTATTTAGTAGTTCAATTCTGATTTCTCTGCCAATTCGTTTTCGGGAAAAGAATCGCATGCCTACGTATAAGACTGGTTGACACCACGTTTCTATTTATACATCTTCACAGGCTTCTCAGATGAAGGAGGTGTCCTGCAAGAATAGGTGACCTCGAATATTAGTTTCTCAGATGTACCAACAGACCGGGTTTTTATATGAAACTGGCCTGGAAAAAAGATCATAAGTAGGTAATTTTTGAATCGTGTAATTTGGGTCACATGTATATTATCGTTATATAGAGGAGAGATGGGTTTCAATTTATAATTGTGTTCTATTTACAGTCAACTGAGCTCTTAAATTGCACGTCTACTCTTCAAGATAGAGGCCAGGTGGATTTTAACATCTTCTATAATATCGCACTCTTGAATTTGGAGGGCAGATGGACTTTAACCTCCAGTGTACTCCTATTTTTCATAAGTTTATAATCTGTTGCAGGCAGGTCATAGAGTATCTTATAATTCAAGAAATATAAGGACATTGTCGGTTTCGCACTGTTCATATGCAAAAGCTCTTGATCCCATGGCTTCTAATACAACTGTACAAGGGTGACAAAAATCTCATGTAGCTGACCACAAACGCTTCTTCAAAGGCCTACAAACCTCATTCTTGGGTTTTATGTAATCTCTGGTCAGTATGAGCTCATCTAAGAGGAATGAGAATTATTGGCTTACTAAAAACTGATCTCGGTTAACAGTCTAGAAGTAACCAAATATATATATATATCGGGTATCCAGTTTCGTTTCATTAAAAGGTAAAATGACTTGTGCATGGATTAATGATTTGAATTGGAGAAAGGATTTGAAAGATAATTTCAAATGTCACCTATGTTGGGTGTAGTTAAAATACACTACAATTACTATTGAAAGTGCATAATTTGATATAGATTGGATTTGAAATTCACTTTTTTTTTTTGTCATCCGAGCAAGTCAAATAATTTGAAATCCATATTCTCAAATCTATCATTCCAAGCACAATCTAAAACATTTTCTAGCAATATTTTTACATGGTGATAAACAATGAACAACAAAAGTAAAAGACTACAATTCAAGAATATATGGCCAGAATAATGATACCTGATTTTTCACCAGAGGTAAGTGCTCCAACCCAAGATGCCGCTCACAATAAACACTGCTGCCACAATTCTGTACGATCCAAACATGAAATGTTGTTGTTAACCTATGATGTAGATGCATCAGCAAGTCTCTTTAATAATGTACAACACCGAGAGAGAGCAACAGTGAGAAAGACCTGGAAACGACTGAACAAAATGTCTGAATCCTGGAGGTATTCTGCCCGACCATCAGACACAAAAGCAAATTTCCACTGCCAAAAACATGCAAATGGAGAGAAAGTGAGAGTGTAGCAACTGGAGGAAAAGAGAGAGTAACAAGTGTACTCACTCAATGCCAGGTAAAAAATCCACTTGTAGAATTAAGACTAGGTTTGAGCCTAGTATACCTTAGATAATTCATCATCTGGTACATTTAACTTCTTCTGTACACGAATTTTGACATGAGATAAAACTTCATTCTCGTGAATGACCAACAAAAATGGCACACCAAAGTTATGGATTTGCTGTTAGAAAAAAAGTTCAATGTTATTGTAATTGAAAAGATTAAGTGGAACAAGTACAATTCCATGGATTGTACTCTAAAATGTGTTTATATTGATCCGCTTCAAACTGAGTTAGGACAAATTTCACCATTTGTTTCTCAATTTCCACAGATTTGAAGTGGTATACACGAATCAAGCAATCAAGTGGACCGAGACTTTTCTCTTCTTCACAAATCTGCAACAAGAAATTTCAATGTGGGACTTGTTGACAATGAAGATGAAGCCAATTTAAAAGCAAGTAACTTTTATGGCCTATAAAAGATTCCAATTATTTGCTGCATGCACAACCTAAAAAATGAAAACACTTATGAGCACTTCATGCAAACTCACACACACAGAAGGGGAGCAAGAGAGAGAACCTCCTCTGCTCGTAATGTCCCATAATTGTCATTTATGCTCTCTATGCTTTCATTGACTGCAAAGATCTGCAAAAATGATGTTACAGCAAATTTAACTTAAGATCGCATGGTTAGATATACGACTTTCCCGAGAAACAAAACAAAGAACAAGAATATTAATGGAAACTGAAAAGGCAAAAAAACAAATTAAGAAGATTTAACATCCCACTCCCTCCACCAGCGAGAGCTCTAAAATGAAGTAATTTTAGCCACAAGATACAATGACTAGAAGTGATGTAAGAACAGACAGCCATAAGAAAACCTCTAGCATCTTTCTGGGTCAGTGGTTCCTGTCATCTGATATGTGTAGGACATATACAAGCTCTAGACACTTCAAACCAGGCAGGAATTCAGATGCTTTTGCAGGATTGAGTTTTTAAAAGGATGGGGAAATAGGGAACATGTGACTCAAACATGGATAAAACCAGGGAACAATTCCTCAACAAGACATAGTTGCCTGGACAGTTACAGGTTACAAAAGTTATCAGGAATATCATGTTTGTCTTGTCCTACATTTGCAAATTTTCTTGTGACCTTGTAACACACCAATCCAATTTTACATTGTACTTCTCAACTTTTTACAATGTTTGTAGGTCCATGCTTTATACATATACTCGATTGAGTTCAACCACTTAAGTTGAATTGGTACGAAGATGACTTTCCTGCTGTGTTTTGATCTTAGCATATAAACAGGAAGAACAAATACACAGAAATGAATCGAGAGGAAGACCTTGTAGATCTTGTGCATGAACACTTCTATCAATCTTAGCTCTGCATTTGGATGAGATAACTCAACCTGCTCCATATCATGCCAGAAAAATCAAATGAAGATATGTTTAAGAGTACACAATAATGAGTTGATCCAACAAAGGACAAAAAGTAAACATTCAAAATATTTGAAAGATATGTCCCCCACCCCCCACCACACACACACACACACATACATATATGTATGTATGTACTATGTATGTGTGTGTGTGTGTATGTGCCGCTAGGGTATACTTTTCTCTGTGTTAATGATCTTAACTACAGTCCCAAGGCTTACCGTCATCCTAAGACAATGAAGAATATCACCCACAGTGCTTTCCTTTGGCAGTCTCAAACTGTTAATATCCATCTAGATATGAAAAAGGGAGATGGTCTTCATTAAACATAAAATAAAAAAATGAGTTGGTTTTGTGCATGAGTGCATTTGACATGCGTATGCAACCAGAGTCCAATTCATACTCACGTCGTTGTTCGCTGCATGAAAGAAAGCTATTTTAAGAGTTCTTAGACCTTGTAATTCTGGCATATACATATCCAATATTTCATAATACAATATATCAGAAATCTGCAAAAAAGAACGGTCTTTGTCAATGTTTCAAGGCCCTTACCAAATTTACTCTGACCATCAGGATAGTGTGTCACTTACGTGATTGTCATTGAGCAGCATCTCTAACAAGTTATCAACTCCACGATACTTTACGTGATAAGGTTTTGGCAGCTGAGTGGAAAGATCTTGTGATGTAAGCCGGATTTTGGATGGATCATTTACTCCAAGACGCTGAGCTACGCTTCCTACAACTTCATCATATGTATCAAGCCTTGATCTACAAGTTCAATTAATGTAAACGGCGCACAGAAAATACCCACATTAGCATGACCTTTGAAGGTGAAAAAAAAAAATAGCATGTGCTATTACACGAAGTTTCTTAAAAAAGGCTTACAGTTGCAAGCTGAATTTATTGTCCTTTGGCTTATTTAGGGACCTAAAATGAACAACCTGACAAACATTAAATTCAGAAAATCAAACATATGATTAAAATAAGAAGTTGCCGAATAATAACATAAATATACAGTTGTTTTAGTTGTCACAAAAATAATTTCACCCATTTCTCACACGACAAATAAAGTTTCAGAAGTTACGAGAGAAACTATTTCCGGTGAAATTGAACCAGTGCTGATGAAAATAAAAAAAATGATGTCAAGACAAAACTTGAGGCAAGATAAACGCCAGGAAATTGCAAGAGTAATGCCAGAAAAGTTTTGAGAACATGACCTATTTAAACACTACAGTACACTAAAGATACTGAAACTGTTTAAGTGGTACTACGAACACCTCGTATAAGCATTAAGCAGATGATGTCTTGGACCATTAAATAATGAAAGTATTGGGTCTAATTAGAACTGAGAAGAACATCCTTTTTTTCTGCTTCGTTTAGATTTTCGCTACTTCAATTTTAACCATATTAGTCAGTTGCTTTATATGAGACTTTGTTACAACTAAGAGACACAAGGAAACAATGTTTTTTCTCCAAGATGCAAAAACAATTAAATGCCTTGAAATAGTGTGATAGTCTTGCAGTATAGGAGAGAAAGCTACAAAGTCATAAGATTCCCCTTGTCCAGATTATCAATGGATCATCTGAAATAAGTCATTCATAAAATTTGTTGGATAATATAATTAATGGAGAGAGGGTATTAAAAAATCTGAAGAACTCCTAGTTCTAGATGTTCGCAATTCACACAATTTCACGAGCAGTTGAAAAGTAACTACATGCCAAAAAAGGTGAATGGTAAACCTGAGCCAAAATCCTTCAGTCTTACGCCTACCAAAAACAAAAAAGAAAATTAAACCCTCTTTACCATCAAATACGAATAAGCAAATCTAATAGAAAGTAACGAATTTGATCACTTGAAACATATAAAACTACATGAAGCTAAAGTAGAGCCCTGCAAAAGATGTGAAACAAAGGTCACCCAATGTCCTTTGGAAAGTACTTGGAGATTATGCTGGAGCTCCAAAAATGTTGGAACATCTGGACATTGAATTAGCTGACAAGTTTCGACAGAAATAGACTTTTGAAAGCAAACAATGTCCCCATCCACAAGCTGCAATATAAGGCAGACAAAAGCCATTGAAACAATGTCTCTAACATGAAACAATGTCTCTAACAAAAAGTGAACACGAGGACATGATTTCAAATTACCTGGGAAGCTTTAAATGTAAGTTTCATGTTGATGCATTCACAGATGACAGTAGGTTCAAACTTTATTTCCTGAAAGAACAAAAAAATGGTCATGGAAGGGTTTTGGTTTGTAATATTCATATTTGACTGGGGCAAAGTAGTTTAATTTCACAAAACACTAAAAAAAATGTGCTAGTATCCATTAGGGAAGGATTTATATGAACTAAAAGCCAACAGATAAAATACTGTGGTTCCAGCGGTCTGATCTCCCAACCTTGCTACCTAGATCCATCACCACCTTTACGGGAATGATAGGGGAAACCAGCTTAATATAGAAGATTCGGAAAGGACAAAATGGTCATCTTTGACGCAGAAAACAAAAACTGGGGCACAGTAACTGTTATCTAATACATAAACTGTAACATATATAATTGCAAATATAGGGACCAAAAAGACTGTCCTTCCCATTAAAAAAAGCATAGAGCAATGAAACAAACCTTAAATAGTTTGATCTCTTCATCAGGAGCATAGCCTGCCATTTTATTTAGCTCAGTCAGGATATCTGCTGGTGTGCCAATGCCCTTCACATAAAGTCTTCCAGCATATCTGGCATAAAATACAAGATGTTGTTTCCATACAAGCTGCCTTCGGTTATTTTTATATATTTCTTTGAAACTTTAAAATATTTTTCTTGATATATATTGTACCATGAAAAAAGGCTAATCAGAAGAATAAAAATACCTTAGGTCTTCAGTTTCTGGATCATAAAGCTTGAAGAATAGCAAAATGTCATCTTCGGTCTTATTAGGGAGAGGGATTTGCCTCAAGTCCTAAATTACAAGTAGAAGCTCATTAATATTAGTGATGACAAAAATAATTTTTGCTGTTTGTTTTGATTCTTAGTTACCTGTCCAAGATCTAAGAATAAGTTCAGCTCAGCTGTCTTAACCTCACATGATAATACTTCCATCAACTGTTCAATCTACAACGACGTAAAAAATTTAAATGAAAAATGATTGCTAAACTAGGACATTTGGCTGACATTATATTGAAACTGTTTATATACTTTTAGTGATATAATACAATATTAGGCTTTTGTAATCATCTTGTTGTCTGGCCATAGTTTGCAGAGAGAGTTCAAATGCCCCATGTGTTAGCCTTGGGAATCTTTGCATTTATAAACTTCAAATGTGCTGACAATTTTATAGAAATTTGGAATTATCAAATAGGAGGGACCTGAACTAAGTCTTTGATGGACATAACATAAATAACAATCGGAACATTGATTTAGTTTAAACAAATTACAATAATTATATTGACATCACAAGAATCATCAGGATCAGTAGTCTTGTGTCCTCAAGAAACCACCACATGGAAAAGATGAGTTTAACCACTTTGTACAAGTTGAGTGGAGTTTGGTATCATATTACCAACTATACAAACCGAAACAGCATCAAATATCAATATTATTTCGCACCATTCATTATCTTTTAAAGGACTACGCATTTCAAGGTTTCCTTGGATAGGGAAGTAAACTATCGTCAAAGTGGACTACTAACTTTAAGCACACAATGATTCAATCTCAAAAGTTTCTTGAATTAAGTCAACAGATATAGTAACAAGTCTTTTATAGCAGTATGCAGGTTAAAATTAGATGATGCAAATGTGTTATGGATATATTATCGTGATTTATAATTAGTAAAAAAATAGTTCCTAAAAAGAAAAAAAAAATACTGCTGAGAGAAAAGGGGCTATGACAACACCAAATGTGGTTTTGCTGTAGAGCAAGGGACTCATATCACGTGCAGAATAAATAAATTAAATGATATTATGTTCCATGACAAGTCAGTCACGTGTCTTAGGCATGGCAAATTGAAGTGCCAAGATTTAAAGGCTTTAGAATACTAAAGTATTTTCATTAAAAAGATTATATAATACACAAAGATCACAATATTTGTAAAGCAGTAATGGTTATGTATGCTAAAAAAGTGATATGGGCCGTGAAAAGCTGCTATGGGTGATTGTGGCAGTTTTTGAACACAAATATCTCTATATATATATACATGCAAAGTGTGGATAGCAAGTGGATATGAACTGACATAATATCCCTTTAAATTGTTGTCCACTCCTTCCTAAGGATGTCAAAATCAGACACGACCCACCAACCCTGACACGATTCAACCAGAAAAAGTCAAATTTGTTTAAGAGGTTTTCGGGTTCGGGTCAGATCGGGTTGGACCCGATATTTGATTTAGTAAATTTATTTTATTTTTCTACGATTATACTTTCAAATTTAAATCGTATATATGATAGAGATTTTGTTATTATGTGTTTAAATTAAAATATTATTATTATCATTTTTAAATTTTCTTTAAAAAATTAAAAAAAATTAAAATCGGGTTGATCGGGTTGATTCGTGTTCATGTTCGGGTTGAGAGTTTTCGGGTTGTCTCGGGTTTGGGTTGGGTTCGGATTGAACAATTTTTGAATAGTACTATTGTTCAACCCGACCCGACCCAATTCACCCACCCGAGTTGACACTCTTACTCCTTCCTAAGAGCAAGGACGATAAGGTCATTCGAAGTATTAAAGAATTATTTTATCTCTTTTAACCCTCTTTAACAGCCCATCTTCATTACTAGCTCGTAACTCCCTATTTTTCAATGCTAATTTCATTTTAGGATAACAAAATTATAATCTTAAATAAATTATACATGCTAATTAGTAATTAATAATTGTTAATAATTTACTATCACTAATAATGATAATAATAAAAAATAATGATAATAAAGAATGTTATAAAATGTATTAAGTGTCAAACAATAATTATAGATTCTAATAGAGGACAATATCTCTTAAAAAGATGAGATTATATCTAATAAAAATTAAAAATAGACCATAAAAACTATCTCACCATTAACTAGCTCCTATATACCTCCTCATTCTTCCATGTGATAGGAAACTTGGTTTTGGTACTGTTGAATAATGAAGAAGAAAATATGGGCAAGAAATTATGGTTCCATATTTCTGTTGGTAAAAGATGAGTAATTGAAGAGAAAAAAGTAACTTATGGAATGATTATATTCTAAATGTAAATGATTGTGCTCCATTCTAATTCATTCTAATTTAGGATAAATTTCTAATTTACAAAAATATGAGAATCCTAAAATGTTGACACTCTCCCTCAAGTTAGTGGAAAGATATCAATCATGTTCAACTTGCTTGACATTGTCTCAAACTTTTGATGAAAATATCTGCGAGTTGTTTCAAGTTAGAAACAAAAAGTGCATATTACTCCTTCAAGTTTCTCTATTATAAAACGTCCACCAACTTCAAGTTGTTTTGCCCTTATCATGCAACACAGGATTGTGAGCAATACTAATAGCAAATTTGTTGTCACAGTATAATCTTATGAGAACATTAACTGTCTGTCTAAGTTCCACTAGAACTCTTTTTAGTCACAATCCTTCACACAATCCTTGGGCCATTCATCGAAATTCAGCTTCTACACTACTTTTGGAAACAACACTTTGCTTTTTGCTTCTTCAAGTAACTAAGACTTCCCATACAAGTATACAATAACCAGAAGTGGATCTCCTTTTGGTGACCGATCCAGCCCAATCATCATTTGCATAGACTTCATATAACTCTACTCTCATACTTTTGAAGAACAAGCCTTTTCGTGGAGTGGCCTTTAGATACCACAAAATACGAAATACAGCTCAAGATGTTCCTTACAGGAATGCATGAATAGGAATCGAGTTACATTTATATCTAACGTGTATTCATACGACGCACATGCTTCTTGTTAGTAATGAAAAAGTGGGAAAGGAAGGAGAAGAGAGGAAAAATCTGACTTGCTAGGTCACACTAATAAAGCAAACAGCAGCAACACATTTTGCAACGTGTGTACATATCAAGAATTGAAAACTCAAATGACAACCTAGAACAACTTCTTTATAATGCAACATGAGGAATATAAATTTGGGAAAAGACTATCAGCACAAACATAAATCCTTTTGCAGACATGGACAACACCATAATGCAAGAAGCCAGTTATATACGGTACCTTTAAGAAGATTTTAATTTGTGCAGAAGGCGAGTTATCAAAATCAGAATAAATGAGAAATGTTTACAGTTTTTGTTTCCTCCAGGTGTGTCAATGGCTGGGCAGGACGATATGTGCCGTTCTCGCGCTTTGTCCACAGCCAAAACCTCTGTAACTGAACTGGAACACCAAATTCTTTTGCAACCTCCTCCTGCAGTAAGTAGCCTTCACAATTAGCTGATAAAACTATAACTAAAATTATTATTCCAAATTCAATTTAACTTTTGGTCAAATAGTACTAAATAATTTTTCTATTACTAGTGTGAATCTACTTGATAAAAAAACATGACTACACTTACAAAATATAAAAAAATAATGAAACATAGACATGTCTATTAAAAATAAAAATACAATAAATATAAAAGCAAATATAGCATAGAACAAGAAAAAAAGGAGTTAAACCAGCTACTAATAATTGTCAGATTTGATTTCAAACAATCAGATTTTAGAAATGGCTTGTAACCAAGTGTGTGAAAAACACAGGTATACTAAAGCATGACTAAATCATTTCCCTTCTCTTTTCTTCTTTAGTTACTATATAAAGCTTTTGGGCCCACCTGGTTAAGGTGTAAAGAACCAACATATTTTCTTTAATTTACTTCAAGAACAATCAATGTTCGTTAGCACATGGGAATCATCAAAATGCTTTCTCTGTTCTATTCAATAAAGATCTAACTTCTGTTGAACTTCAGTTTCCAATTTGAAACAACAGTACACTTTGAAGCGGTGATTCCCTTGCCAACAGACTACCTATATATAATTTACAGAAGTTTAAGTTACGAGAGATCGTGTTTAACTCCTAATAAGTTCAGAAAGTTCAAGGTGGAAGATATGGAATCTATACCTGCAATCTAAACATATCTCCACACATATATAATAGAAAAACGCCAGCTTCTGACAAAGTTATACAATTAACAACATTCCGGCCGGAAAAAAATTCATTTTTGTTGAATTAAGTATTGACTTCTCACAAAAAAATTGAGTCTAAACTATGAAATCAGAAAATTAATAAGGCTTATATCCCTCACTACTCACATTATGTACCAATAATTAAAACTGAATTTAAATGCAAAGGAAATGAGGAAAATTTGAAAATTTGAGTTTAACAAGTTTACATACATTAAAAACGCTAAATGGCGTCGACTTCAGAACACGAAAACCTTTGACTTTGTCATGATCCACTAAATCAAAAAATACAGTTCTTCCAATCTGCTCAGCAAAATCATCATCACTTGTGACCTGAAAGCATCATGTCAATTGCCCATAATCAGAATACAAATTAAAATGGATTAAAAAAGTGAAAGTTTGTTAAGTACCAGATTTATTGAAATGAATTACCTTTACAATAGTGTACAGATGTGCATTTTCTTCTTCTTTCTTCTGTTGTTCAGTTTTTTCTTGTTCTCTCTTCAACCTTTTATCTTGTTTTTCTTTCTTGTGTTCGTTTTTTTCTTGTTCTCTCTTCAACCTTTCATCTTCTTTTTCTTTCTTCTGTTGTTCTTTTTTTTCCAGTTCTCTCTTCAACCTCTCCTGCGCGATATCACATCCAAGTAAGCCAAACACAATTAACCAAATTAATAAGCTGATGTTGGTAGCTTCTTGTTCTCTCTTCAATCTTTCCTATTTGATATCAAATCCAAGTAAGGCCAGACACAAAACTAAGATGAAAGAAGCAATTAGGATAATATTGATAGCTAACCCTCAGATGCTCAGCAACGTCCTTCTCATCAACGCTACACATTATTTTATCCTTGTCGCTTTCACGTACATACACCAGCATATAAGCATTTGAATTCTTCGTAAACTTAAAAGGGACTTTTAAGGCATTAATAATGCCTGGGGTAATCTGCATCAAGTGCTGAGAAGAAATTACCTAACAAGAAAATGAACACGCAAAACAAAGTAATCTATTCAGAAAGGAAAAACCGGTAAATAAACATACTTCTTCTTCACCACCATACAGCCCTTCTAAAGCCTTTCTCATGTCTTCTTTTGTCACATGCTCATCATCAAATCTATACCTACAAGTCATTCAGAATCATTCACATCCTGAAGTCTACAATGTAACAGTTATAGTTTCTGCAAACAATTTTACTGTGTCAGGAAAACGTCATTTGCTGCGGGGCATGTAAAATATCAGGTTAGGTCATAATTGGGCTGCTGACCAAGTAATTTGTCTCGACGATCAGCTTTGCAAAATTGAATAAAAACAACCACTATTAATGTATCTGCGTTTGTTAATTAACCAGAAATTGTGACAGACAATTCAAACATATCTGCGATATGCCAAATCACGTGTCAAAAATACAACTCCGAGAAAATCCCAATTTTGAATAGAAAGAAAATTTGAGGGAAAAAATACATTCCGCAACGAATGAATTGCAGCTCACTGGACTTTCCTGTAGAGAATAGACATTAAATTGAACTTGATGATCAATGAGTTCCATCATTAGAAATTATAAGCATTTGATTTCACTGCTAGAGGAACCTCCTAATGTTACAGCCCTTTGTCATGGTTCTTGTTATGGGATGATTATTTGGATAATCGTTGAGATCGGTAATGCTTCCTCCGTGTGAGAATTACTGCCTGTCCGAAATATATAGACTGAAGTCTATTTATCTTGCACTTGCGTAAACTCGTGGCTCATCACACCTATGAACCTATATCTGTCTTCTTACGGTCTGTTAGGTAGCAGCTGTTGGTACATTGGTAAAATGGTTCTACAGCGGATAAAATCTCTCACAAAACTTGTGCACTTCAATTTTAAGTAAATGCACACTAAAGGCCATATGAAGTGGTTCTTGATCATCATAGCTTCTTATTCAGCTATGAGGGTGGTAAAATACAGAACATAGAATAGAAGGTCAAACTTCACAGAGTGCTTATAACATAGTCAATAGGTGCAACAATCATACGTATACAGCTGCGAATTCACGTAGTGTTAGTACTAGATAATTTAACTCTTTAAAGGAGTTTGTGGTGTCATTACATGTTAATTATTTTATTATGCCAGCTAACTCAAAAGTTTAAGATGTTTTAGTTTTCTCAAGAGTTTTTATGTTACTTAACCCCATCAAATTAAAAAACATGGACATAATTCAGCAGGAAGAGACAAAAAAGGGAAAAATGAAAATAAAGAAACATTTAAAAAAGTGGGATTTCAAAATGGATGATACAGATTATTAGTTTACATAAGCTGCTTTTGAAATTCTAAGCCAACTATCCCAATGTAACAGGATAAGAACACACAGGACAGGACAAGAACACATAGACAGGACCAAAATGAGAGGAAGAAGATCCTCAACAATAAACTGGAATGGCAAGACACCTCTAACAATACATTAGATACATGCCAAACAAAAAAAGTAACAATCATTTACACTGGCATGTGAACGACATTCAGCAATTATATTAGTGAAGCAAACAATTCATAGGCTTAAGACAAGCTGTTAAGCTAACACGATATAATGATGTGCATATAATTGTTGTATTACAGATTCTGGCACAAAATACATACCACTGACTAGAAAGAGCTGGCCTTATAAAAGCATAATAGTGCCCACCATGCACATCACCTCTGTGGACCAATACACTGATAACAATCAAAATTGTCAGAACAAAAATGGAATTTTAAGATTTTTCTGCTGGGAATTAGAAAAATTCAAGCTACGGTCTAGGAAGCCTTAGATACAACCATAAACAACATGTTGAATTTATATGCAAAATGTTGATTCTAAGTATAAGAAACACTGAAAAACTCGAAGCCACATATTTACAGCTTTCAACGATCTCCACAGCCATATTTTGGCTAGTTGAAAATTAAATTTCAAACAACCCTTAGTTTTGAAACAAGCCATTAATATGTGGCTTGAATGATGAAAACTAAAATCAAACCAAATTAATCCCGTACAGTATTGAAGGCCAGATTACAGCATAATTTGCTATCCTGACGTTATAATCAGAATATAATTCTACTAGGATCAAAAGAAAATCCTTCAGTTTTTACACAAGTACAGATGGGAAATAAGTGTGCAAGGACCTCCAGCCAGGGGAAACATGAATCATGTAGGAATAAAAAACCATTGACCATTTGTTTTGAAACAAAATGGTCACATGGATCAAAATTTTCCTTGAACAGGTCTTTCATTTTTTTCCTACTTCCTGATTAAGTGCTTTTACATTCTAAACATTGAACTAACTGAAGAAGCATTCATTTCTTCAGCACTCACCAAAGTCCCACTTACAACCATCCAAATTTGATATCCTCCTAGAGATTGAACTAAAGTGATTTCAAAAATTGCATGTGCTTTGCCAAAAAAAACGATGAATAGATGGTATAAACCATTTCATTATCTAACCTGTAAAGTGTGTAAAGGTTGCGTACGCTTTTTTCAGCCTCAGGAGATAAGTATTTATAGTTTTCTATGTCCAGATCAAGTTGAAGAGGGAATTCATAGCAGTCATTTATCTGCGCACCATCAGCATCGTGAAAAGATAACATACAAATAATAAAAAAAGGTACACAACATAACTTACCGATCAAAGAAAAACATACATAACTTATATGCAAGGAAAAATTAACATAAAGACTACATATACAAAACATAATAACTTCACCTTCACCATGATGTTCTGCACAAAATCATACTCAAACCGTTTTAAATGAAGTTGGAGAACTGGTGGAAAATCTCTAAATAAGACCCCCTTTTTAGCATCCTGAACATAAACCATAAGTCTATCGAGTGTTAAATGAAAACTCTAATTGTAAATCATTTTAGTGAGAATATAAATGATAAACAAGGATGCTAGCATCCAAACTAAAGAAAAACATAAGCATGAGGAGATCACAACTACTTTGAACAATGGTAATAAATATCGATAAAAGATATTCTGAAAAAAATAATTTACAAAATAAAGTTAAACATATCACCTGCAAACCATAATGTTCAGCATGATATTTATTTTCGCCTTCCAGATATTCAACAGCAACATATTTATCAAAGGAATCATATACATCATGACAACCCTTTACATCAAGCTGAAGATCTGCAACACAATGTAACATAATACGATCAGTATAATTATTAATACAAAAGAGGCAGATAAGGTGTTTAAGAAGATCCACTTCCAATACCATAAAATGACTCTATTCTGCAAGATCTGTAGTCAACATCGATGCATTCTATAATGTTCATGTGATGCCCTTCAAATAATTTTCGTATTTCTCCTTCCACAACAGTTCTCTGATCAACAGCATCACAATAATCAGTGAAGCACAACACAGATTGAGTAATTGACAGTGGTTATATTATATTTCTGAGGACCTCCATTCTTTTTTCAAGTTTCTCACAAAGAACTCTGTTAAATTCCTGAACATCACATTGTAAAAAGGCTTCGTTTGTGTCCCAACCAAAGGATTTGGTCAACTCCTTTGTTGAAACATTTTCATCACTGTATTGAAGCTTGTAAAATAAACTCTGAAGAGCCATAGGGATACTCGTGGATGGTTTATCATGAACAGTAGTTGGCATGTGATACACAACCTGGATGTACAAGCAACAGAAATATTACATTTATAATAGTTTTTCATATAAACAACTTATACAGATGTAGTAGTCCCTGGAAAGAGATCCTAACCTTTCTGAAATAGGGAATATGGTATAAAGTTTGCAGAAGAGAGTTCATATAACAAGTAGCCCCTTGGTTTTTTAGTCCTACGTAACCAGTTTCCTTCTTTGAGTCACAGAAGATGTAACCTATGGCTTCCTCGGCAGTGACCTCAGCTTCAACAACAATGGTATCATTGTAAAGATAACCTCTATTTGGATTATAAAGCTTACTGAGTGGCATAAAGGATTCAAAACCCCAATCTCGTACTCCAGCATTGAACTGTTGTGATGTACCTGCATGGACTCAACATATGACAATCAACGATATTCTGCAATATATTAATATTATAACATAAAAGAATAATTTAAAATTATCATCGTAAATGCATATTCTAATGTTAACAATATGTATTGTATATGAATCATAAAATGTTCAGATCAATAGAAAATGAAATATGTCATTTAGCAATACCAGAAAGTACTACATATATTTTTGGAAGTACTACAAACATTTACACTAGATTTGTATTCTGATTTGCAATCCAAGTAATCAACTCATAACGGCATAAGCAAAAGCCAAAGAATGAAACTAAATATTCCTCAGATTGCTACAAAAATATTTACCGGACAGAGAAAAAAATCTCAAAGTCCTCAAATCATGTGTATCTGACCCCACACGATCCGAAGAAATTCATTCAACCAGCTATGCTCTAATAGCATATCAAAATTTTCTGGATATTCGCCATTACTGGATCAGAAACAGGTATCAAATATCAGGATATCTGATTGGATCTGTTTTAGAGTTTTCCAAAGGAATTTATGATGTTTAGACAATCAAGTTATAGGAAATTTACATTATTTTTTCACTTATTCTAGATGCATTTTTACCATTTAAGAATTTTGAAACCAGTAGTACGAAAATTATGATCACCAAATGACTAAAGATGGGAAATTTCACTTTACAACTTTAGATTTTTAATATTCATTTTTTTACAATTTGAAATTATAAACTAAAAGTTAGATCAAATAGACTTGGTATTCAATCCTAAAAAAGGATATTTGATATGGGAATATTCTTTTTAACTGATCTCACATGAATCAAAAACTAAATTATCCAAGAAAGTTGAATAAGATAGCAAAAGTAGTTGTAAGCTCTTTCTCTTTTAAATTATGGAAAAACAACGGAAAATACTAGCTATGACTAACCATCAAACAGGAACAACATTGGCAAAATCATATATAGTGCTACGGACCATAAAATCAACTTAGTGTTGGAGCAGTATAGAAAAAGTTCATGTAAGAGCTGAATTAAAATAGTATATATATTTTATTCATACATACAAGAAATCGAGAATGTCATGTTGTAGCAGCAAACCTCCTAAAAGGTAACCAGCTTACACCAGTATTTATTAGCATGCAGTAGACATGACTACAGCATGGAGCCATACCAAATATCATGAATGAGATTAAATTTGAATTTCCATCAAAGAACACAAGAATCAAAACCATAATTTAATACTCAACCGGTGGAAGCACTTCAATCCTCTGACTATAACAGGATTTTACCTTTTCTGATGGAGTGTTTGTGATCAACTTGATTAACAATGGCGAAACTGAACTGAACGTATCTACTCCAGCGAGATGGTAAAATAGTAGAATCAGCAACAGCCAGATACACGGACAGATAATCAACTTTGTTGCCCCTCAAAAAAATAAGAATCCTCCTGACAATTACGAAAGGGAAAAATAGTTTATACAACTATGCTCGTAAGAAAATTTAAAAACCAGCATTTAATGTTCCCGGATTCGATCCAATTAAAAGTTACCATTTATAATCACCAACTTCAAAAGTTTCAGAGTAGAGCCTATTCACTTGCAACCTAGAAACATTTTCAATCCTCCAAGTGAACTTGGTTGTACAAGAATCCTTTGTTCGGTTTCCTGCTGCATTACCTGTTTCTTTGGGTGCTACAACAAATGAATAAAAAAAATAAAACAAAGATAAAACTGGAAAAAACTACGGGCCCTGTTTGTTCGGCCCTGTCGACCCAACTCAAATAAAATAAAAAAAAATTCATAACTACTTTTAATTTTCAAAAATTCTCCAGATATTCTTTTTAAAAGTTTCAGTCAAATCGATATAACGACTCACAGCAACTCTCAAAAATATACTTATGACATAATCACATATTTTTCTCTCTACCTTTTCAATCATTATTATATCGCAACTTTTTTTACATAATCAATATACAAAATCACCTCATCATATATCACGTCAACTTTATATTACCTTCAACAAAGAAAATTTCAAAAACTTTCGAATTGAATCAAGTTGAGTTAAGTTGAAAACGCAACAGACATCATGTACAGAATTTATTGGTGTTCATGAATCATGATGCGGCTCGCTAAAATTCATCACTTGCTAAGTTGTTGGTCATACAGATTATCAAGCTGAAAAGCTTACAATTCTGTTTACTAACCAAATTAGTGTCCAAACCAGATTGAACTGGTAGTCTGTTACTTAAAACTAAAACACATATATATCAACGTATACGTCTCCCTCTATCACATTACAGTACTCTAATTACGTCACCTCCATAGCAATTTCCAATTACGTCGCCAGCTTCCTCAGGCGTAGTCTCTTCCTCCAAACCAGATTCCGAAGACAATGAGTCCACATCTTCTAGCTGCCAAAACTAACACATATATCATAAAATTCGCACAATTCAGTTGAAACGGCCAATGCACACACATGAAGCGTGCTGTGTGTGCGAATCTATTTCATGCATGAATGAGGAGAGCAGTTTCTGCACCTTATCGTGCGGCGGAGAATACATGGCTGTCATTGCATGAAAATGCTGGTTCCCTAGCGCGTGAACTTGATCGAAACTGAAAAGAATTCGAGCGAATTTCCCCTGCACTTTGGCGGTGTTTATGGTTTGGAAAGAGAGGAGAGATGGGAGTTAGATTTAGAGGCGGTGGGAAATGAATATAAAGTTAAACTGTTTTAGACCTTTTTGACTGAAGATTTCGGTTAAAATCTCAACTGCCGAAGCAGTTTTCAGTCCACCTAAAGATTTCGGTTCAAAACTTAACTGCATGGCCAAAATTACACTATATTTGGAAGCAAAGAATTGAGAGAAAATGTGGAGATTTGGATTTGTAAATCTTGGTTTTAATCTTTTGCTTAGTTAGATTTAAAAAAATTAAATTGGATTTTAATAGAATTTGATTGGATTTCACCGTGAATAAACAAATATTCTAAAAATTGATCAAATTTGATGGGATTTGGATTTGAATAAACTTAAAAACATATTCATAACAAAAAAAAATTAATTATTATCCTTCTATCATATTTATACATCATAGTTTGATTAAATGACAAATTTATTTATTTTTTATTTTGAATATTTTTGATTGTTGAGATCTATTTTACTTTTATTTTAATAATTCATTTTATGTTCATTAATAGTAGATAATTAATTATGTAACAGTTTATATAGTTTATACAACACAAATATATAATTGAAATGATATAGAAAAATATATGATAAAATTAAATTTAATTTTTTGATTTTTAATAATATAAATAAAATGTTTTAACTATTGATTTATGTAAAAGATAATTATGATTATTTTAATAAAATTTTAAATTTCTAAATTCAAATCTTGTTTTTTACAAACAAAAAATAAATTCTAAATAAAAAATTTAAATTTCAAACCAAACATTAGATGAAATTCTACTAAAATAATGGATTTCCAAATCCAATTTTAAATCTAATTTTATTTGCAAATCCAAAATGTTAAGCAATAATATATAAGCCAACAAAATTCCACACACAGAAAAAAATTTGCTTCAGGCCCACTTCAGAATGCCTTTCGATCCAATTTAGAACAGCTGCCGATAACGTAAACTCCAAATACTTGTGAAAATTAGTACTTCAAACAGTGAAAATAGCTCTCCTCTTTTCTTTCATTCTTCTTCTTTTGTTGTTGGGCCATAAGCGAGAAAAGTGAATATCCAGAACTATCGATGAGCTGCGCCACTACACATTTCAATTCCCTCTTCTTGGTTGAGTAGTGAGGCCAAATCCAAATGGGAAAAGAGGATCATAATGTGGATCACCCACATTCATAGGAAGCTGGTCCACTGACTTGAACCACGTCCGAGCCAGCTTCCCCGAGAACCCATAGTCGCCAAACAGGGTATCAGCCACACCCTGACCCTCGGTTCCAGGAAGCCAGGCTGCCACTAGTGCATCTATTCCTGCCACATAAGGCTCGATCACAACAGGTCGCCCTGAGATAACGACAACCACACACTTTACAGCTCCACAGACATTCCTGATAGTACTCGGACCAGGTTCGGCTATATTAAGGTTCGCACTGTCACCAAACATCTCTGCATAGGGAAACTCACCCACGACTACAATAGCATAAGAGAACCCGTTGGTTTTCACAAAGTTTGCGTCCGGATTCTCGTTATATATAACTTTCGTAGAAGGGCCGACTGTATTTTTTATAGCGGTTAATATCGTAGTTCCTGCAAAGATCAAGTATCTTCAGTATTTGTAACATTCCGAGGAAACTTGAGAGTAAATTTTTATTGGTTTTGTGACATACCAACTGTGAGGTCATTGCCCTTTACACCCTGCCATTCTATAGTCCAGCCTCCACATTGGTTTCCTAGGTTATCAGCATGGCTTCCGGCTACTAGTATTTTTGGCGCATTTTTTGAAAGGGGAAGCAATGGTTGACTAGCAACTTTTCCATTCTTCAAAAGAACAAGTGATTTTCTCACCGCTTCCCTCGCCAACTCTCGATGCTCCTGTGTAAAGGCACCTCATTCAATTAACATATGAACATTTTTTGTTAACCAGAGTGGGAAACAAGGTTAACCTGACTGCCAAGTTGGTTCGCCAGGCTGAGGTCAGCAATGGGGTTCTCGAATAGCCCCATAACGAACTTGACCCGTAGTATCCTTTTCACAGCATCATCAATTCTACTCATGGGGATAGCATTGCTTTTCACTAGGGAAGTTAGATCAGATATAAACTCGGCAAAATTATTCGGGAGCATGACCTGAAAAGGTTTAAAAATTAAGTTGGCATAATCTCATTCATAGGATTATATGAGCACAAATATCCAAGTGAGTTGCAGACAAAGTATTAACCATGTCGATTCCAGCAAGAACTCCAGCTTGAATAGAATATGAATAGTTTGCATGAGGAGGATTTGTAATCCTGTCAATCCCTTGCCAATCTGATATGACAAACCCCTAAAATATGTTTTAAGAAAACATAGTTCTGGGTTACAAATTAGGACTATCTCTTGATTTATACAAGGCAGCTTTCATAACAGAGGAGATATTCATTTTACCCTAAAATTAAGCTTGTTCTTAAGAAAGCCGGTAATAAGATCGCGGTTCGCATGCATTTTCTTGCCATTCCAGCTTGAGTAAGACACCATAACCGTGGCGACACCCTTTTGAACTGAATCGAAGTAAGCAGGCATGTGGATGCCAAGCAACCCTTTATAATCAATCACGGTATTGCTTTCATCGACACCCCGAACCGTGCCCCCATCCCCGACAAAGTGTTTTGCACAGGCTGCAACTTTAGTCCTTCATAACGTAGAAAAAAATTATCAAATAAAGGAAAACACTACAGAAGATATTGTATTTTTAACTTTTTTCATGTAAGTGAAACTAGGAATCAAGATTCATACTTCCCAGAAACAAATGGAACGCCCTTGCGAGAGTTAGCTGGTAGCTCGCCTTGTAAACCTGGTATGATCTCAGTCATGGCTTGAACAATCCTATGATCTTCACTGTAGCTTTCGTAACATCGACCCCATCTCGGATCACGGCAGACCTATAGAAATAGAATGAACATTTATAATGGGAGTTGAAGGATAATTTGAGAGGAACAGATGACAAATGAATAGCTTATTTTGCTTACCGCAATGCAAGGAGCAAAGACATAGGGAATTCCAGTAGCCCTGACTTCGAGTGCGGTGGCAGCTCCTATTCTCTTCGCAAGATTTGGATCTCTGTTTTACTTTTACATATCACCACAATCACTACCATAAATAGAAGGCTTGAAATCACAGTTGGAAACTAATTATATACACTTTTACGTGCTACAACGTCGGCGTTTACACTCAACCTTCAGCATATAACATCAAGAATCAAGATGCGTAGTACTGGACTTGCCTGGTGACTCCAAGCCCAACATTGTGAGGGAAAATGGTGGCTTTATACACATTGTTGTGGCCATGAACAGCATCAATCCCATAAATCATAGGAATTCCAAGTCGGGTCGAAAGTGCTCCCTTTTGAATCTCATTCACCATGTTCACCCATGCCTCTGCAGAGGCCTTAGGCGCTGGAACACTCCCTCCACCACTCAACACACTCCCTGCCCATTATCATAGTTCACACATCATCCAACACATGTCATTACAAAATGGGAAAACATGCTTGAAACCTTGACGCGGCCAAGAAATCTTACAAAAAAACTGCACCTTGAAAACTCAAACATCCTTGCAACTCAAGATGGATTTATTTTATACATAGATTATAAACTCAAACATCCTTGCAACTCAAGATGGATTTATTCTATACATAGATTATAAAACACAACAAATGTACCTATGAAATGTTTGTTCATGACATCGGGGGTGGCAACTTCCCTCCCAATCTGTATCATCTGTCCAATCTTTTCTTCAACGGTCATTCTCCCCACCAAATCAAGGATTCTAACGCTCAATGGCTGTTTCGGGTCTTTATATTTCAAGTATTCCGCATCTGTAAAACTAGCCAGCAAGCATAGCACCACAATATACACAATGAGCATCAAAAACTCCCTTCGTCCAGTCAACCCCATTTTCACTGTCGCTTGGAAACTCTGCCGCGCCATTAGCAAAATCAAGAAAATCGTCATTATAACACAACAAAAATAAACAAACCCGCGAAGATCAAACTGCAAAATGAAAGAAACAGAATGGTAAAATGTGAAGCCGTACCAGTTTCGGGAGAGAAGCAAGAAAAAAGTATACGAAAAGCTTAATAGGAAAAAGAGATTTATATTTACTATTTAAAGAGTTCTTTCGTCTGTTTCATTAATAAGATAAGATAATGAAGGTTTATACGTGTGAGCTTGGGTGACGAGACGACGCGAACCGAGTTAACTTTATAGCAGTTCCAGACAGGAAAAAATGTCTTCTTTCTGACCATGGAATCAGAGGTAGGCGGATTTGTAATGTGATTGGGCCCCTTAACGGATATTTTCTTGATCAAATAATTTATTACTTTTTCATTGCGATCTTCTTCAATAATTCAGTCTCGGAGCACGTTGCATGTTTTTCAAATTCAAAAATGAAGGCCATCAACCACTGTGTTTTTACCGAGTTAGAATATATAATATTTAATGAGATAATATAATATTATTTGTCAAATTAATATTTTGATTAAAAAGATGGTATTTTGCTGATCTTTTTAAGAATAAACAATTCGTTAAAATGTAGAAATCATATGTCTTTAAGGATTTTACTTATATTTTGTGTGAGACGGTCTCATTTGCCGTATTTTGTGAGACGGGTCTCTTATTGGGGTTATCCATGAAAAAGTATTACTTTTTATGCTAAAAGTATTACTTTTTATTGTGAATATCGATAGGGTTTACCCATCTCACAAATAAAGATTCGTGAAACTGTCTCATAAGAAACATACTCACTTAGATTTTTTTTCGAAATTTTTTAAAATTATTTTATTTCACTCTTTCAAGAAGTTGATAGAAATCTCATGTTGAAAAAATCTTTTAAAATCTAATGTTTAGACTCTTGGATTGTTTTATCTTACTCTTTCGAGAAGTTTATAAAAATCTCTTTAAAATCTTTTAAAATCTAATTTTAAACTCTTCGATTATGTATTACAAATATTTGTTATTGGTTACAGGTGATTCAAAAAAAGAAGAAGTTTGAGATCGAGGGCTTGGCCCAATGGTCTCACCGGAATTCTCCTTATATTAACTTAAGTTCGAGTCTTCTCCACCACATTAATTAGGATATAAAAAAAAAGTTTAATTTGTATCATGGAACATGAGTTAATGTAATAAATGTAAAATATAAAATATATTTCGAATGCGTGAGATTGTCCACAAAGATTTCTACACCCATCCATTACAAAGAATAATCTGGACTATAACTTGTTCAAATGGATGATCAAGTGATATCACCAACACTGAAGAAAATTCATATAATTTCTTTAACTACTGTGATGCTTTTAGCACCCTAGGCATGGTTGTAAGGCCGTATCCAAATGAAAATAAGGGATCATAATGTGGATCGCCGAAGTTCATCGGGAGCTGGTCGACTGTCCTGAACCAAGTTCGCGCAAGTTTTCCGGTAAAACCATAGTCACCAAACAGAACATCAGTAATGCCTTGGCCTTCTGTGCCTGGAAGCCAAGCAGCAACTAGTGCATCCATCTTTTCGAGGTAAGGCTCAATTACAATGGGGCGTCCTGAAAAGATGATTACCACACATTTTGTGGCTCCACATACATTTGAGATCGTCGAGTAACCAGGCTCCAATATGGTCAGAGTTTCGCTGTCACCAGATGTTTCTACGTAAGGGAGCTCACCTACGACTACAATGGCGTATGAGAAGTTGTTGGAGTTTACGTATTCGGCACTAGGATTCTCGCTGTAGACGACTTCTGTGAGGGGATCAACTGTGTTTCTTACAGCAGTCAAGAATGTGGTGCCTATGAAAAAAGGGTGAAACACATCGTTCTAGGATTAGTATTTGACTAGAACTTTGTCTGCACGAACAAGATATTTAGATTGTTGTATGGTTCAAAAAATTTAATTGGCTAGAAATCCTGATTAAAATGTGACATTTGGAGTATTACGCAGTATAAAAAGATTTGCATGCCGTCAGCTGAAATTTTTTCGTCGAACGATGAATGTTTGGTATTATAACGCGAATAAATGAAAACGCTAGTACCAATGGTGATGTTTCCGGTTTGTCCGCCCCATTCTATAGTCCATCCCCCGCACTGGTTGCCTATGTCATCTGCGTGAGTTCCAGCGACAAGTATCTTTTCTGATCTCTTTGGAAGAGGAAGTAAAGGCTCATCGGCACTTTTACCATTCTTCAAAAGTACTAGTGATTTCCTCACTGCTTCTCTAGCCAATTCTCTGTGCTCCTGTTTTAGCAGCAGAAGAAAGTTACTGGGTAAAAAACAAAGTATGCAATGTTAATTCCATCACTCATAAGTTGCTGTAAGAATGGACCTGGCTTCCAAGATGATGAGCCAAGCTAAGATCAGCCATTGGATTCTCAAATAGCCCCATCACAAATTTGACTCTCAAAATCCTCCTCACAGCATCATCAATTCTGCTCATAGGAATCACATTCTTCTTCACAAGTAAGGTTAAATCGTCAATGAACTCTATAAACTCCGTTGGGACCATAACCTATCATCAAACAGGAGAACCGTAATCAAGAAAATCTTTCGATCTACCAAACCTCATTTAGATTAACTCAACAACAATAAATATGCGTTTTCGTTTACCATGTCTAGTCCAGCAAGTATACCGGCTTGGACAGAGTACGTATAGTTAGCACGCTCCGGGGTCGTTATACGATCAATACCCCACATATCTGATATGACAAATCCCTGAAATTCAACCAAGAAAAGACGGTCACGCTTTTATTTCTCCAAGCTATTTTTTCAAGTAAATCAACAATTTTTAGCAGCATATATATTTTTACTTTGAATTTGAGTGTATTCTTAAGGTATCCTGTTATGAGATCCTTGTTGGCATGCATCTTAATCCCATTCCAGCTCGAATACGACACCATGACCGTAGCTACGCCCTTTTTAATCGAGTCAAGATAAGCCGGCATGTGGATGTTCAACATCCCATTCCAGTCTATGATTGTGTTGTTCTCATTGATACCATTATTCGTTCCACCGTCTCCCACAAAGTGCTTTGCACAAGCTGCAACTTTTTTGCTGTTATTATATTTTATATATGAACAAACAGCCATAAATCAGTAAGATATTGAAATCCCAGATCAGATCAAAAGTTTTCAGATAGTTTATAATGTACCTTCCATCAACAAATGGAAATTTGTTTGGATAATTTGACGGAGTATCTCCTTGTAAACCAGGTATGATCTCGGTCATAGCTCGAACAATGTTATGATCTTCACTATAGCTCTCGTAACATCGTCCCCATCTTGGATCCCTGCAGACCTGCACAGACAGGATTAATGAATCAGCGAAACGTAGATTAGAACCAAATCTATGGAAAACATTAACATGATTTTACCGCGATACAAGGAGAAAAAGCATAAGGAATTCCAGTGGCTCTGACTTCGAGAGCTGTTGCAGCACCTATCTTCTTAACAAGCTCAGGATCCCTGTTGATGTTTCCTCAATATCAGTTCCCTGCTTAAACAAGGAATTTTATGAATCAAAAAACATTGACTCCTTGCCTGGTAACTCCAAGACCGACATTGTGGGGGAAAATGGTGGCACCATAGACATTATTTTGTCCATGAACAGCATCAATCCCATATATCATGGGAATCCCCAGACGGGTCGAAAGAGCACCCTTTTGAAATTCATTCACCATATTCACCCAAGCCTCGGCTGAAGCCCTTGGCGCCGGTGCACTCCCTCCCCCGCTGAGAACGCTACCTGATCATTGTTTTTTTTCCCAATTCAATCCACCATATTAGTTCGTTTTATCAAGAAATCCATTCAAAAGGAATTCCTGCTCTGAAACGAAAAAAACACTTTTTACAAATCTTGACGTGTGCAATGTCAAATTTTCGAATATAACAAGCCAAATTAAACGATTGATGCCCATAAGAAATTCAACGAAACAATGAACACCCGACGCTTACCAATGAAGTATTGCTTGATGTTATCTGCAGTTGCAACGTTGCGCTCAATCTGTGTCATCTGTCCGATCTTTTCTTCAAGGGTCATTCTCTTCATCAGATCATTGATTCTTACATTCAGTGGCTGTTTCGGGTCTTTGTATTTCAAGTACTCCGCCTCAATAAAACCAGCCCAAAGGCTGAGCACCACCAGCGCCGCCGCCAAGTGCACCGTAAGCCTCCCCATTCCGACCACCCGTATAACCGTCCTGTAACCACGTTAAAATCTATTTTTAAGTTAACCTTCCATCTTCCCATTTATCTTCTATAGATGCTTTGAATCAATCCTACAACGCATTTATTACTCCCCCATTAACGCCAAATGTATCAAATTTGCATGTAATTACTATTAAACACAAGAAATGAATCGTGAAAATATGATCTTCCATTACTTCTCCTTATCTTGAATCATGAAATAGATTCACGTGAGAAATCAAAAACTTAAAACTTTATCAATTCAAGATCAAGAAACTTACTTCCCAGTTAAAAAAAAAAACTCCAAGAATCCAAAAAGATTGACTCAATGCGTTATAAAATCTTTTCGGTGGGAAATAGATTCTCAACTTCTGCTCCAAAACTCTCGCCCACACCATGGCTTTATATAGTCGAGAGAGACAATTTTACGTGATTTCTTTCCTAATATTTAATATTATATTATAAATTGGTGGGATTGCCAAATTGGTTTGACAAATTGAAAAAATGGCATTAAAATATATCCAACTTGTTATCCGATTCCAACTTGACGACGTGGTTACTTTATCAGTTTATCTATTCGCTGTGAACTCAATGTTACAAGTTGAAGTGAAATTGTGTTATTAATTATTTTTTATTTAATAGCCAACTTCTTCCCCATGTGCGGCGGTTGTATTGAGAAAATTCTAACATCAAAAACGTGAATAAATTAAGTTTTGTTTGCGTGTTCTTCATTACTAAATCATTCATAGAGAAGATAAACATAATAATAATAATAGAATAATGAGTCGACAGGTGATTGTTCTGTGGTGATGATATTGTTCCTTAATTTTTTATTTTATAATTTTTTTTAAAAAATTATATTTTAGGTCAGGCCAAATATTTTTCGGTTTTGATGTTATCGATCATCTCACGATTTTAGTCTATTAACTTGCATTTTTTTCAATTTTAATCATTTTTCACGCAAATCTTAATTTCATATCGAAAAATATCGACAAACGCACATGTCATGTCAGTATATTCGTGATAAGTGACTAATATTTAATAAACAAGTGCTAGTTATAGAATTAAAATCGTGAATTAATGGATAACATAATCAAAATATATAAGTTTTTCGGAAAAAAAAATTTGTATAGATAAGACATTCAATTTATTTAATCATTATGAAAGAGAGGTATGATACGAATATCCATATTTATTGATAATTGAATTGATGTCACTCATTATATAAATAACATATATAATTATAAAAAATTTAAAAAAAAAACATATAATAACACAAACTTTTATGATATTTTTTTTTAAAAAAATGGATATTTATGATGAAGTACAAGTTTTGTTTTGTTTTGAGTTGATGATAGACCAAGTTGCATGCACCAACGTAATTGTGTTTATTTTATTTTAAAATTTGAAGAATTAAATATAACAATATGATATAGATGGTTCTTAATAATATCATATAAAAAAAATGATTTTACCAAAAATTTATTAACTACAGCGGACTCCATGAGCAAGTATTTTTATTTATTCATAAATGCTTCATCAATATTTACAAACAACTTCAACAAAGAATGACTTAAAAGTCTATTCCTCACATATTTACAGAAAATTCTTATGAGTCAATATGACAAAACTAACTAAAGTGGTCATCTAGCCTATTTTGTACATTACTTCTCATATATTCCATCTTTATGAACCATTTGTCTCTGGCTGTCAATATTTTATTTGAGGCGGAGCTAAGATTAAATCCTCAATTTCTAACTCTTCTTCCTCGAATATTACTTCGGCTCCATCGGTATCCCACAACTCCTGAGACTAAACTTTGTTCACTAGCTGCTGCATTTTGGCTCTCCACTCGGAAGTTGCAGCGACTTCCATATCTTCTTTAGTGAACTTAGTTATCGACCTCATCGATAATAGGTCGGACCATGGGTCTAGTAGAGACTATGGCAGTAGGTTTGAGAACCTACTCAACTGCTTCTTTAACCTTTCGAGTGTCCATGTACACTGCTCCTGGTTGTCCATGCACTTTGTAGTTACGAAACTGAATTGGACCAAAAGCTTCATCATAATATCTAGCTTCCACGGCATTGGAATTAGATTGATACAGCTGTGAATCAGCCTGTACCACTTCCACCTCATCCCTTTTCTACATTAATAGTAAATGGTGCATGGATGATGGTACACAATGATTTGTGTGAATCCAAACCCTCCCTAACAAAGCATGGAAACTAGCACTATAATTGACCATGAAAAAAGCTGCAGCGAGGATCGAGACCCTACAGTAACATTTGCTGGAAACACTCCCAAAGTTTTTGTAGATTCCGCAGTAAAAGCTGCCACAGAGATTTCGGTAGGAATCAAGTCTTCCACATTCTTCCCCAAAAATTCTGAAGCATTCTGTATAGTAAAATATTGACAGCAAACTCATTATCTATCAGTACCTTAGACACCGGCTTTCCATCAACATGCATGTTGCGTATTTTCACTACCGCAAGTGTACGGTGTCAAGTTTTAGTACTGGTATGAGTACAGATATCGATCCCACGAAGAGTAATTATTTAGAATTGTATATTAAGTACCATAATTGACATAGTTCAACTTTATTTAGAAAAATCAAAGAGTTGGTTTAAAATCAATTCAGATAAAATAACGAATTATGTAAATCTTAGGCACACAGTCGAGATTCGGTGAGTAAAGCAATCTAGATATATGATTTCGTCGAGTCTCCCCTATGCTATATTAAAATCGTATAACAAATTATTAATTTGCACCATATTTATTAACCAAGAACTCACAATATTTTCTATTCCCTTTTTCAAGTGATAAATAAAACTATATTACATATTATCGGTTTTAATATGCCTATTCAAAATCATGTAACACGTAATAAATGTAAACAAGGTTCTCTTATGAATTCGCCAAAGTTATACGTCTTTTGCACGTTATAAACATCTGACGATGTGATTTCCCATGTCCTAATCTCAATCCTCTCTTTCGAGTGTTAGATCTCAATTATTAGATCAGTCGAATTATGGCGAGTAATCCAAAAGTATTAAAGACAAGAAATCACAAATAAATACGATAAATTAATTCAATGAAAATTCAAACGTCAATAACATGGGTTCAACCAGGACTACGTCAATCTCTAGAAAATAAAATTAGTTCATGCTCAAATCTAGATCACAACAAAACCTGTTTGTAATCATTAAAACGTAAAAGTAAATAACCGAATTAGAAACGTGTTGAAGAGAGATGAAAGTGTGTCTCCGTGTCCGGATTCAGCGTCTTTATACTCCGTTCTTCGCGCTCCGTCGTTGGCTCTCGCTTTTTTCCTTTCGCTCTATGATATGTCGGCTGTGTCACAATTTTCAGAACCCTCTCCAAAGCCCACATTGAAACCTATTTAACTCTGAAGTTAGCGTCGTGCGCATATGCGCGACCTAGACCGGCGCATATGCGCGCCTCTTTCTGTGCTGAGCTTCTTCTCTCGCGCATAAGCGCGCCCAAGTTCCGTGCATATGCGCGAGACTCTCTGTCTTGTGCGTCTGGAATTTCTTCTTGCGCGCATATCCAGCGCATATGCGCGAGTCTTTCTGGTTTGCTATGTCTTCGGTGTATCTTTCGCGCATATGCGCACCTTTGATTCGCGCATATGCGCGGGTCTTGTTGTCTTCAATACAGGGCCATTTTCACCATTTTCTTCTAAGCATCGTTTTCGATCCTTTTTATGCCCATGTAGTAGCTTTCCCTATATTCCTGCAAGTACATCAAAATTAACAATACCGCATAATTATGCCCAAGAAAACTAACAATCTATATGCATTATGAGGATAATTTAAGTGCAAAAATTTCACTTATCAATGCACTGTGATATAGAGTGGTTTGATATGTTTAGTCATCTCATTTGTATGTCTCTTCATCAACACTCTTTTCTCTTCATCAACAAGAACACCAACACAATCCTTCAAAATATTGGTTTGAATGGATTCCCTATCATACCTTATATTCCTCCCACTATAATTCCTATCAACCCCACTGTAATAGCGGTCTTTGTCATGAAAAGTTTCTGTTTTTTTCTCCTTAACCTCAAATATCATTTGACGAGGCACCCAGCACTTCTTTATAGTAACTCCTGGCCTAATGGACACGTCCTCACCTCCATTCTTTCTTCTCTCATTGATTAAGAAACGCAAGTCAGTATTGCTCACATTCACATTGGCTACCGGGGGAAACGATCTTCATCCACTATCATTGTTTCTTTTTTCTCGGGAAATTTCAGGATTCCCTTGTTAATTCTTTCTTGCAAGACATTTTTGAAAGCCCAACAAGCATTAATATTATGGTTGAAGGAATTGTGATACTTATAATAATATCTTCCCTTCTTCTCATCTCTGGTGGATAGCTTAGACCTGGGGGAACATTATAAACTTTTTCTTCACCAAGTGATCAAAGATTTCTTCCGTCTTTGATGCATCGAAAATATATGGTGTTTGTACTAGAGGAATGTTTTTTTTTTTTTGATATTTCTTCACTCCTGCATTTCAAGAAAGGGACAGTGCATGATTCGGAATTTGCCACTTCTGCCAAGGCGACTTCCTCAACTTTTTAGAAGTAAGAGCCTACTGTAAATTTTTTTATGACTCTTCTCCCACAATAATTCCTCATATTCTGATACTTTGACAGCAAGCTCATAAAAATCATGGAATTCCATCCCTTGGAACTTCTTTCTAAGTTCAAAATCAAGCCTCGCTGTGTCATCCTCACATATTCTGATTCAGGAAGGAACATTCGGAATCTACTTCTCACTTTCTTAAATTTACAAATGAAATCATTATTGGATTCTCTTGATTTTTGGACAATCCTGGACAATTCTGATATACTAATCTCAGGTATTGTTCTGAAGAATTGTGTATGGAATTGATGTTCCATATCATGCGAAGTCATAATAGAATTTTGAGGTAGCGTCGCATACCAATTGAAAGCAGTGTTAGTCAAAGAATTGGGGAACAACCATAAAAAATTTCCAAATTTTCTAACTCCCCACATTGGATTGTAAACCTCGCTACATGTTCTATGCTAGATTGTTCATTTTCTCCAGAGTATAATGTGAAGTCTGGAATGTGATGCCCTCGTGGATGAGTGTTGTCACGATCAACAATGTCAGGATATGGTTTTTGAAACTCTTGTCGGTTTATTGGCATCACTCTTGGGCCATACAACTCTTGAATAACATCACGTACCGTCTCAAAATCCAAAACTGGAGTTTGTTGTAACTGGTGTGGGGGATAGATTGCCCTCTGAGTGTTATTCCCCGAATCCGGTACTGAATACCCGCGCATTCCCCCATCACCATACATCCTCGGATGCAAGTTAAGAGACGTCACGGAAAATATATTATCAGCCACTTGTTTATTGTTACTGCAATTCTGGTATTTCAACCCCAACTCCTCGTCCCTTTTGTGCGGAGGAGTATATCTTCGGCAGATTCAGGAATCAGCGCTTGTCCCAAGCGGCGATTTGCACCTGCTTGAGAAATTTCCGATCCCTTGCATTGATTTTTGAACAGTTTAGTGTCAGTTTCTTGAAGTTTATCATTTGCTGGTGTAATAATCTCGTCTTTTGCAGACTTTCTCTATTTCTTTACTTATGCCACAAATTCCATCATGAAAGTAGCGAAAGTTTTGGTCCTTTCTTTGACATCACTGCGGAAATTTCTCTCCATGGTCAACATAAAGTTTGTTGAAGCCCCATTGCCACTAGAAACGACAACTCTTTCCTTCATAGTCTCTTTTTCGAACTGGTGTACAAGTCTTTCAACTGTTCTTCCATCTACATTAGTTTCTTCTTCCTGTGAGCGATGATCTTTCCCCTGTGATGGAGGAATTCCTTCATTCTTCTCAGCATGCTTTTGAGGTATTGGGTCCTACCAGGCGTGTCAATTTGTTTCTCACGAAAATTGCAGGGCGTGCCAGGCACGTGATCATGTCAAATTTGTGAAATAATCTGACTTCTTTAATCAAACGTTGTGGATCTCGATTTGATCATACATTATTACTCCTTCGAAATGACTCCAAAAACGAAAACGTAAAATGAGCAATATGATGAAATTACATGAGGAATTCATTAACAACATCATCTAATTATATTGCTATGAACTTGATCAACATTTTTTCAAGGAAGATTGATGAACATATGGAATATTTATAAAACTTTGCTACTGGAACTAGAAGTTGAAATAAACATACATAAAATTGACATAGAATTCTGCAGAGTTTTGTTGTAGCTTGTTGTGTTGATTTGATGATCCCTCTTCTGATTCTTTTCCTTGCTTTTTGTCACATTCCGCATGTTAGTTTAAGCTGTATTCCACGATCTTTCCATGATCTTCCATGTTGGGTAATGGCTTTGACTCGTCGCGTCGTGCTTTTCCTGGTCCAACTGCAACTCTCTTGTGCTTTCATACGTCGGGCATTTGCTTATGTGCTTCCAAGCTTTTGTGGGATTTTGGATTATTTTTTAGGCGCAACACATATAAATAAATGAAATGATGTCTGGACAGACTGTTTTTTTTTTAGAATTGTATGATTTGGTTTCTACGTTATCATATTTTTCATTAGTAGACACGGGCATACCAATTTGGGTATTGATATAATCATAAAAACTTTTATGAAACTGTCTCACGGATCAATTTCGTGAAACAAATTTTAACACGATCCGACTTATAAAAAATATTAATTTTTATATCAAAATATTACTTTTCATTATAGACATGGATCGTGTTGATCCGTCTCGCTGATAAATATCTGTGAGACCGTCTCATAGGAGACCTATCATATCATATAATGATATTAGAGAATTTTATATTTTTAATTTGATCGATATTAATTTGTATATATTTGTTTATTAGGTTTAATATAACACTAATTGATTTTATATTTTCTATTTGAGCTTTCTTATGTTTTTGTAAGTATGCACAAACTTACAGAAAATTTAAATAGGCTACATAATTTTTAGAATTAGTGATTATGTTGTAAGTACAAAAATAAAACTATAAATAACATATATATATATATACACACACACACACACACACACAATTGCGAATATTGTAACAAATAAAAAAAATTAACTAAAATAAATATAGGCAGCCTTTGAATTAAAAACTTAAACATAGATATCTGACGGTGTTTATTATCTATCATTTTCTTAATTAATATGCATTGATGTTAACATTTATTTTATTTTTTAAAAATATATACTATATGTTATGCAGTCGGTGTTTTTTTTTTTTTTTTAATGATCCACTCACTTGCATAATTTTTCAATTTCAATAATTTTTCGCCAGAGACATGATATCAGACATGGAGCAACGTCTGTCGCCATTCCATCAATTTTTAGTAATATTTTTGCGATGTGATATCAGCATTTCTATGAAAATATAACTAAAATTGAAATTAATTACAAATATCTTTATTAATTTATGTCATATATATATGTGTGTGTATGACTTATATTAATAAAGATATTTCAATATATATATATATATATGACTTAAATTAATAAAGATATTTCATGATTGGATAGAGGCTGATCTAATTATCGCCTCATGCATAGGGCAAGAAGGTGATGAATAGATAGATAGAGCCCATAACTCAAATCATTCATTTTTCAGTGGGGTATGTCTCTCATTCGTGCCCACTCAATAATTTCGACGTGAGAATCTGTTTTCCCCAGCCAAATTATGAGCACAATTCATATTTTATTCGTGGAAACACTGTGCCGTTTGATAATACAGGTCATACAAATTTGACATTAGAATTGTTTTAAGATAATAATGAAGAATTTAACAACAAAAAATCAATATTTAAGTAGGATAACTTTGTGGTATTTTGAAATTGTTTATCATCTTTTCTTGTTAAAGATGATAAAGATTATTTCGTGTACAATACAAGCACGTCAAGGTTATTAATTGGTAAAATAGTTAAATTGTGAAGACTAATTGATTATTGTCATTTTCCTGATAATGAATATCACATGAAAGTAGTGGAAATAGTTAATCGCTTAATTTAAGTTTTGGTCTTTTAAATAATCAAAATCAGGCCATGGTTTGTTTAAGTTTTAACATATTTAGAAGAAACCGCTAACGTGATATCGAAAATTACAGTGACGTGAATGTGTAGATTTAGATACCATTTTGGCAAATATTTATCTTGATGCAAAAACTTGTGTGAGACGGTCTCACGGTCGTATTTTGTGATACAGATCTCTTATTTGAGTCATCCATGAAAAAATATTATTTTTTATGTTAATTGTATTACTTTTTATTGTGAATATTGGTAGGGTTGAGTCGTCTCACAGATAAAGATTCGTGAGAACGTCTTACAAAATATCTACTCCATTGACTTGATGAAAACTTATCCATCCTCAAAAACGCCCCAACTACTCTAGTCCCGCCATCTAAATAATTTAATGCACCAAATAAAATAATATAATAAGGATCCCAAAATTATTGGTGTGCTTTATCGTTTAATTTTGAGTTTTCGTTGGTGTCCGCCGGCTAATCTGATTTAATTAAGCTGCCACGAACTCAAGTAGGATTTTGGAAACTGCAAGATACAATATAAAATTTTAAAGTAAAATTTGAAACCTACAAAGTCTTATTTTGCCTTTGCTGGAATGATTATCCATGCACGATTATTGATGTCTCGAAATTTTTAATAAATATAAGTTTTGTTATATTTACTTATAATATAATAAATTAAATGAAGATTCAAATGTTTTGTTTCCTTCAAATTAAAATATTAACTTATTTTTATTAATATATAGGCAATTGTGCATATTTCAATAATTTATTCCTGAGTAGCTTTCTTTATATTTTCAACTCCAGTGGATCGTGTAATTTGGGTACGATCTTCTTATCCGAAATCCAACAATATTTAAAAACTTCAAGTTTGGATAAGACTCAAAATCCAAGTGATTAACTCAACTTAGGCATATAACACGTTTGACACAAATGATAAGATATTATTTATTTGGTTTATGTGATGAAAATTCATAATATTACCTTATGCCGCAGGTCGGATTTCAAATTTTTTTTTTTGAGTTGTGGAAAGATAGTTATAATTGAGTCTCGAACTTCTACCTTATTCAACAAGGCATCCATGGAATTCATGTTATTGCTGTCAAAATATTGTACATGTACTGCTGTAGAATTAAAAAATACCTTGGGCACAACCAATAATTACAACTAAAACTTTTAGCATAGCACAAAAAACTTCAAATCCTTAATAATATATTATCAAACAGCTACTGTAACTACATTTCTTCAGCCATTTTGTTCTGCCTACAATATTTGGATCCACCAACTAAAGAAAGCAGCAGCAGATATTTGTGAATTTGCAACGTCCTAATTCCCATAACCTGCAGCTTCATAGAACGAATCACATACATCATCATTAATTTTACACGAATTTGGTAACAAATCGATGTGAAAGAACCAGTCATTGACTTGCTTTCAAATCTCTATTTGCAGTAGTAGTGAGACCAAATCCAAATGGAAACAGAGGATCGTAATGTGGATCGCCCACATTCATCGGAAGTTGGTCGACTGTCCTAAACCAAGTTCGTGCGAGTTTGCCCGTAAAACCATAGTCGCCGAACAAAACATCAGCAATCCCCTGGCCTTCAGTCCCCGGAAGCCAAGCAGCCACCAGAGAGTCGATTAATTCAAGATATGGTTCTATAACGACCGGTCGTCCTGTAATTAGTACGACCACACACGTTATAGACCTGCATACATTGGTAATAGTGGTGTAACCATGTCCGGCTATTGTCAAATTCTTGCTATCACCTACTGTTTCCGAATAAGGTAGCTCCCCGACGGCTACAATGGCATAGGAGAAGTTGTTTGATTTCACATATTCTGTGTCGGGATTTTCATTGTAGATAACTTCAGTGTCTGGATCAACTGTGCTCATTACTGCATTTAGAATTGTGGTACCTACAAACAAAATAAAAATACTTTCTTTACGTATCAGTGCTGTTAAAACATAAAGCTGTCGTTGGGTTTCATAAGCTCGAGTTTTAGGAAAAGTGGTATTTAACACATACCAATTGTAATATTGCCAGAAAGACCGTGCCATTCTATCGTCCATCCTCCACATTGATTACCGATGTCATTTGCATGGCTTCCTGCCACGAGTATCTTTGAAGCTCTCTTTGGAAGAGGGAGAAATGGGGCTTCACCACTTTTACCATTCTTGAGTAGGACTAGTGATCGCCTCACTGCTTCCCGGGCCAACTCTCTGTGTTGCTACTCAAAAACAATGTGGTCAAAATGAAACTAACATTCGATAGTGCAACACGTAAAAAGTCATTTTTGAAGCATGACTTTAATGATGTACCAGGCTTCCAAGATGGTTCACCAAGGTGAAATCAGCCATTGGGTTCTCGAAGAGCCCCATAATAAATTTGACCCTCAATATTCTCTCAACAGCATCGTCTATTCTGCTCATAGGGATAACATTTTTATTCACCAGTGAAGTTAAGTCATTGATGAACTCTATAAACTTCTCTGGGACCATAACCTGCAATAAATTGATGAATTTCACTTATATTTTGTTGCATAACCAATAAAACAAAAGTACACGGCACATATTTTTGCTAACCGTGTCAATTCCAGCATTGATACTAGCTTCAACACTATATGTATAGTTAGCATGTGGTGGGGAAGTTATCTTGTCAATGCCTTCAGAATCGGATATAACAAACCCCTATAATATAACCAGAGAAAAGAAATTATCCTTTACGTTCAAAGTAAATTCAGACAGAGAAATCAAACACACAACACTAGTTCTCCATGAGATGTTGTACTTCGAATTTGAGCTTATTCTTGAGATATCCAGTGATGAGATCTTTGTGAGTATGCATCTTTTTACCATTTAAGCTCGAGAAAGATATCATAATTGTTGCCACTCCCTTTCTGATGGAATCGAGATATGCAGGCATGTGGATATCAAGCAGTCCATTCATGTCTATGATAGTGTTGTTTTCATTGATACCATCTACTGTTCCGCCATCTCCCACAAAGTGTTTCGCACATGCAGCAACCTTTTTCCTTCATTGGAGGAAACAATCAATCACCACCTATCCTACTAATGCACTTGTGCAGCAACAAGGCATAGGGAAAGGGTGAATGCATCTTTTCAAAAAATACATCCAAAATGTTAATATTTTGTTCGAGGGATCTACCGTCTGACAATCCACCCTGCCCTTTGATTGTATTAAGAAAGACTAACTTCATACTATAAGCTTGCAAATATTGCACTACTCTATTGAAGAAAGGCAACAAAAGGCAAAGTCAGGGGGTGGCCGTCGTGGTGATCGCCGGCCCTGTAGCTTTTTTAAAAAAAGAATTGAGAACACCTCCTGTAGCTTTTTATTTTCCTGTAATTGAGTATATTTTTCATATACTGAATCGAATAAAAATGTTTTGGCTGCTTCTTACCGGTTTGTAAAATATTTAAGTTTTACTGCACAAAGACAAATGTTTTACCTCCCAATCCCATTCACATATGGGAAGTTCCTTGCATAACTGGCTGGAAGATCTCCTTGCAAGCCAGGAATTATCTCTGTCATTGCTTGAACAATCTTGCGATCCTCGCTATAGCTTTCAAAACAGCGACCCCATCTTGGGTCCCTACAAACCTGTTAAAATTAAATGAGTAATCAGCAGCAATCAAACCAAAAAGTTTCAAAGAACTAAAAATGTCACAATTTTATTCACCGCTATACAGGGAGAAAATGCATAGGGAATTCCTGTGGCTCTAACTTCAAGAGCAGTGGCAGTTCCTATCTTCTTGACAAGCTCAGGATCCCTGAAAAGAGTTCATACAATTTTAATCATTCACCAGAAAACAGAAGCACTAAAAATATATTGTTAAATACAACCACTAAAAATATATTGTTAAATACAACTAAACATGCTGCATATCAGGAAAATATTTAATTTTGTCTTGGTGGAATTGGGCTTTAGGTATAAGAATTATTATCAAACTTTCGAGTTGGTAACAGTGATATTTGACCAAGAAAAAAAAATACGAGAACTCGACAAAGAAATAAAAATACGAGAACTCTGATGATAACATGACTTGCCTGGTAACTCCAAGCCCAATGTTGTGAGGGAAAATAGTAGCATTATACACAGTGTTATGGCCATGAACAGCATCAATTCCATAAATCATGGGTATTCCAAGACGAGTAGAAAGAGCGCCTTTTTGAAAGTCATTAACCATATTGATCCAAGTCTCAGCAGAAGCCTTTGGAGCAGGTACGCTTCCTCCACCACTCAAAAGACTCCCTGCACAGTTCAATGCCTAAATTATGTGGATGATATTATGTAGCCAGATTTTGTTCCCAGCAAAAAAAAACGACACTTGAAGCTCCAACTGGCAATTATTTTACCCCTGACTCGAAAGCTTTTATCGCACGAGTCAATCTATCTCCAAGAGTAGTTGCACACTGCTTTTAACAAACATTCAGTCCCGTCAGTCCGGTTAAGTATTATTGAACTGCCGCTAATTGAGTGGTCTCATTCTCATGGTGATATCTCGAAATCAAAATGAGAGTACATTCATCTTGATTCTGAAAT
This sequence comes from Primulina tabacum, assembly GCF_025594145.1. NCBI lineage: Eukaryota > Viridiplantae > Streptophyta > Magnoliopsida > Lamiales > Gesneriaceae > Primulina > Primulina tabacum. The sequence goes on from NC_134557.1 coordinate 8,565,534, forward strand.
AAATATTCAGGCTATGAGAATCATTTATACCTTCTTTAAATTTGTAAACCTCATTTATTCCATCTATCTATGAATAACAACTGTAATCCCAAAAGTTCCTAGCAACTTGAGCCTAAACAATCGAACTCCGGGCATATCCAGGAATTCCAGAGGCGGCCCGACTCGGGATAGATTTTAGGGAACACACAGAAAAACTTTTTTCTGATGAGTGAGGGATCCGGCTGAATCCACACCTGATTATATTATATCAAGATTACACATCTCTATACAAAAATTATTCTTGCCTTGCTAAACATTACAAATTCACAAGCTCGTCAGGAAGATAAGAACAAGAAATGTATCTCAATAACGGTGACATATTGGGAACTCTTAGAACATACCAATGAAGTAATTGTTGACTATATCTCGCGAGGCAACCTTCCTGTCAATCATTGTCATCTGGCCGATCTTTTCTTCAAGGGTCATCCTCTTCAACAAGTCTTTGATTCTAACATTCAATGGCTGTTTTGGGTCCTTGTATTTCAAGTACTCTGCCTCTGTACAGAAGCACAGAAGCATCAGCACCGCCATTTTCATCAGCAAACCCGCCATGACCATCTCCAGAATGATCAGTACCTACAAGAATAAAACACGAAATTCCCTTTTCGTGAGCGAGATTGAAACTACATCCACAAAAAGACCTATTAAAGATGTACCTGAAGATAGAAATCCACGAAAATGTTCAATTGGGAAAATTATAATCGCGTGTAAAGAAATCAAGAAGTTGATGTATTTACTAATGGGTTTTGATTAAAAGTCTAAGCAGCACATTATTTATACTAAATACACTGCATATTAACCAATATTATTCAATTATTAAAGATGTACCTGAAGATCGAAATCCACTAAAATGTTCAAGTGGGAAAATGATAATCACGTGTAAAGAAATCAAGAAGTTGATGCATTTATTGATGGGTTTTGATTAAAAGTCCAATCTGCACGTCATTTATGACTAATTACGCTGCATATTAACCGATATTATTCACTTGGAAAATCACTGTCAGAAGACGTAGCAATGGTTCTGAATAACAGGCAAGAATTTTAATTTTACGCGAGTGTCGTGTGTGAAGCAGCTGACCTGGTGGTTGGCCCATTGAGGAAGCAAAAAAAGGCGGGGGCGGCGGCCTATTCTCGTACGGTGGGTACCACGTAAGTTTCCGCTGGCGTGGCAATGCGTTAATGGATAAGGCTTTCTCTTTTGCTCAATTTTTTAGTCCAATTTTTTTGGCGTAAGAGACACCAAAGGTCGCAGACACCACATTCTTTCCATGAACATATCTTATAAATATAATATTTGACTTAATCCACCAAATTTGTAAGGAATATGTCATTTTATTTCAAAATTTTATAAGAGAATTGGTAATTATAAATGCATATATTCAGAAATAAAAAAAGCATATAGTCAAAAATATATAAAAAAGCTAACTTTTAACTTTAAATATGTGTCTGCGCGCGTGCGCGAAATTACACCAATCATACATTTGCTTCCACTAGATTTAAAATATTTATCATGAGGTTTTATATTACAACCATGAGAACAGGCACATGCTTTGATGGAAGTATGTATAATTTTTTTTTAATTAACGGATATAAATATAAGATTGATACCAAACATAATAAATATTTTCGTAATAACTGACACTTCAATGAAAACAGGGACGGAGCCACCCCAAAGGTTGGGGTGGGCTCCAGCCCTGGATAAAAAAAAAAAAAATTATACCACGATCAGTGACTCATAAAAATGTTGCTGTGATATTTTTGGAAGCAGGCCTGGCTAAAAAAAAAATTAGTCCAAATATTCTAATTACTCCATTTCTTTAATGAAACAACATTATGACTATTTGGATGAGAGATACAGAAATTTTATAATATATATTCTCTGTCCAAATTTATTCTGATTGAATACACTGAATATAATCAATTCATTTTCCATTTCAAAAAAAAAAATAATAATCAATTCATTTTCGAAGAAATATATCTCCATAAAATATATATAAACCATGTGATCTATAATAGTTCGCAGAAGCCTCCTAGTATAATCTATCATTAATTGTTGTTACACAAGGTTATACGTATAAGAACAAGAATAAGCTGTTGTATAAAAATTAAGGGTCGATTAAATAGTGTAATAAGAATTATAGCATGTAGTGGAGTCAAGCTAGCTAGGATTTCATTCCGTGCGTGGATGACATACAATATAATTAGAATTATAATTGCATATGAATTATAGAATGAATTGAAAAATTAACATAAATTTTACAACTTTGTCCCTTTTTTCTCATCTCCCATTTTCTAAATTAAAGTACTTTTGTGGTATGGACTTAATATACTAAACTATGATCTCATCGGTTACACACAGTTCACTTAATATTTGTATGAGTTGTGATTTTGGGGTTTTTAACACCCATTCAATTAATCTCCTTCCTTTGCTCATATCTTTTAGTGATTAATAATATTTTTTTATGTTAGCTATTGATCCCACACTTAGATTTATTACTACTGTGGATAGATTATGTATTATAATACAAAAGGGAAGGGTGCTTTTGAATAGGCAAATGCACATGGTGGAGGCCAAATCACATTACCCTCTTCACACCCCTTTTTTATTTTTCTTGAATAGCTTATTCTGTGTTTTGTGCGGTATGGCATGTGGGCAACCATCATCCTCAGCACGCTGTCATGTTAAGCCAATCTTATAGGACAGATACATAGCAATTATAGTTTTCTTTTTCTTAATTTTTTTTTAATCTGTCGCTCTATTTTCACCAGAGCATACACATGAGATAGATAGATAGATAGATAGATGTACGTTGCTGAATGAATATAGAGTCTTTTAAATTAGCGTACATGAAATCATTACATATCAATTGAAATGATGGACCATTTTCATACCATGTGGTCTTAGTGGCACAATGCTTGTTCTATTGAAACAGGAAGAGCTTCACATATAATTCACTATTGTTTATATACCATGTGGTCTTAGTGGCACAATCGATGAAAAACCGCAGGACAGTAGCTTATAGCTTATATCTAGTTAATGTCACTATTATTTATCGAGTCATTCAGCTCTATGTCAAAAAATTTTCTGGCTACGTCCCTGAATGGAAACATAAGTAATTAACCCTGTACTAAATCGGATTTTGTTATTTGGAAATAATGTTGATCATTTGCTGAACCAACATGAGTCTTAGCACATACTCATGCATCAATACTTGTCACGGGTCGTTAAGATGGTCCAGCATAAGCCGTAGCCTATGTACTGTTATTCATAGAATATCTCACTCCTAGAAAATAGTTTTTTTCTTAAAGTATTGGTACCGATTGAGTTCTTAAAAAACGTTTTTCTGATAAAGCGAACTTGCAAAAAGGGTGTGATACACCGTCGTTCATAGGAAGATTAGCACGACAACAATAGAAACTAGTAAATATGCCCATATAGGTTAAAACATTCAATGCTTCGACAACTGCCAATTAGCTCAGGTAGACGATGCTTAATAGAAATCTATAAGCATTTTCACAGAATCACCTGTGAAACATCAATTTCAGAAAATCTATTGCTCGATTTTTCATCAAAAGATCTGCCCTCCCAAATTCGTCCAGTCAAGCAAGACCGGTAATCCATTGAACATTGCAATATTTTCTGGATAATTTTAGCAGTAGACCGTGTTTCATTGGATAAAAAACATCTGCAAACATTATGGTATTTACGGTTCAATGGAAACATCATCTAATACAAATATTCCTTGAGGAATAAAACCAACCATATCGTTTTCAAGTGGCTTCAACATTTATTGAGATTTCCTATTGAGATGATCGATACACTGAAATTTTTTAGCTATTTCTTGTTATTTTATGCGCATTTCCACAACTCAGATTGAGTTTAATGGATCACATTCAGTTCTTTCACAATAAGCGATATCCAATATGTGGCCACAGTTGGAAAAAGGAGCAAAAGAGAGACCGAAGAATAGGCACATGTACCCCGTCACCATATCCAAACTACATATCAGCTGATAAAAAATATCAAATCAATCATAAATTTGGCATCAGCAACACAACTGAAACTATGCCAACCTCTTGTTTACTGATTTGATACAAGTCAACCAAAAACCTTCTACAAAAATCATATGTTTCAACTCAAATTTGTTCACATCATTATATCATGCATGTTCTTATGATTTTTGCTTGCTTCTTCGTCGCTTCTTTTCACCAGCAATAGTATGAAAACTAGAAGTTACTTGGGGAGATGGAGATGGGTGATATGGTGGAGACACACCCTTGAGTCTAAGAGGGAGGTTTAAACTTACATGCGCAGTGACTCAGTCAAATACAGCATATGCACCGTTTCCAGATCTGACATATCTTCAACCTGGAAATATATCGAGATGGAATCACTCATGGAAACAAAACCACCTACCAAAGATTCAGATTCAAAAAGAAATGTCTGAATGATAGATGACGTTAAGGATAGGTGTCAAAAATACAACTCCAAAGAACTTGATTGGCATCCACAAGTTATAAATAAAGCATTCGATAGGTAGGCTATACCATTCAATAGAGAAAAGAAATAAAACCGATGATATATAACCTAAAATTGAAAATAACCCTTGTGCTTGATCGAGTTTAGAAACCTGCACCAGGATACTTGGGATAGTTGTGATTGAACATATTGCTGCAAAGTAGATACAAAATGATTTATCTTGTGCCTGTAAGAAAAGAAGCAGACAATCAGAAAACAGGAGAACCAACATTTAGCTGCTGAAGCAGCAAGCTGAGTCACCATCATGAAGTGGCAACACAAAAAATAAAAGTATTGTAGAATACTTGACAATAAATTGCCAAGGTGGTGAGGTGAATAACCAAAAAGATTTCCTGCCTGTCACCATTGAATAGGTAGATTAGTAGCTATCTGACAAAGACACCCATTTCATTCAGAATTTAACAACTCAAGATCACTTCCTAAGGAGAACATTCTGTTATTTATCAGAAAAGGAAGCTGAAACATTCTGTTCGACCATGAATAAAATCCAGGAACGTGACCCAACTTTTTCTTTCATAGACAATGTACCTGGTATCAGTTAAGATGGAAAAGCAGAGCACATCTCCTTTGTGTTGTTCCACACGATAACTCTGCGAGGGAAATCAAGTGAAACTAAGTGCTCGACGGAAAAATATATTATATTTACAACACCAAGTCCAGAGCCATCTATAACAAAAATGAACCACCATTGTGAACTAGATTTCTAAAAACTTCAACACCGGCAACAAATATAGAATTGACTAATTTGGTCCTTCTAAAGACTGGATCCATTATATTTCTAATCACATTATTCTTCATAACAGAGGGTTAATTAGCATTTTTTTCCCATCAAGGCATAAACATCTGCATTTGGTGTATATCGTTGTGCTGACATGTTTCTTCAATGGAAAGTTGCAGCCTCTATCCCACTTCACAGATACTTACATTTTATAATTTTATTTAGGCAGCCTCATAAAAAATATAAAATTTTAAATAAATCACATCTATAACCCTACATTACATTTGCAACTTCAGTGACCGAGCTTTTTCTTTCTTCTGTTTCACTTCTTTTCCTGAATTAATCGTTTCCTTTTTCTCGTGTTCTTCTAAATGCCTATGATTTCTTGTTTTGTTATTATGCTTCCTAAATTGTTATCATTGCAGCCTCGCCGGTGAGCACCGAAAAGCCAACGTAATTTTTCAAATTTCACCAGCAACCACAGATCCAGATCTTGAATTTGAATATGGTTATACTCTAATGATTCCTAATCTGCAACTTTGTAGAACTCTAATGATTTCACCAACAACCTTGTAGTACTGCAATGATTCCTAATCTGCAACTTACACAAGAATGTGAATTATTTGACAATCCTGAGAGGTATTGAAGATTGGTTGGAAAGTTAAATTACCTCGTTGTGACTCGTCCAGATATCACATATTCAGTTAGTATTGTGAGTCAATATATGGCTTATCCAACAGTTAATCATTGGGCAGCCGTTGAACAAATTTTGTGCTATTTGAAGCGTGCACCTGGACGAGGTATCTTGTATAGCAATCATGGTCATGCCAAGGCTGAGTGTTTTTCAGATTCTGACTGCGCAAGATCCAAGGATGATCGAAAATCTACATCCGGTTATTGTGTCTTTGTTGGGGAAAATCTAGTTTCATGGAAAACTATGAAGCAAAATGTGGTCACACAACCGAGTGCAGAATCAAAATATAGAACTGTGACAAAAGTTGTGTTTGAGATAATGTGGATATATCAACTTCTAACTGAAGTAGGTCCGAAAACCTCAATACCAGCCAAATTGTGGTGTGATAACCAAGCAGATCTTCATATCACTTCCAAACCCGTATTTCAAGAGAACAAAGCATATTGAAATCGATTGTCATTTCGTCCGTGAAAAGATTCATCTAGGTTTGATCATTACAGGATATGAGAAGACCGGAGAACAACTGGGAGATATCTTCACAAAAGCTTTAAATGGAGTTCGGTTCAATTATCTTTGTAACAAGCTGTGCATGATCAACATCTATACTCCAACTTCATGAGGATTGCTATAGATTATATATAGAAATAGGAAATATGTAGATATGATTTACCTTGATTGTTGGGATTTTTTGTAAGGATTTGATTAGAGATTTACCTTGATTGTAGGGATTTGATTATTTTACTTTGTAGTATGTATACATGTGTATATGACTAATGAATAAAATACACTGAAATGTAGTCTTCCTTCATATTTGCCTTCATATTTTGTTGCACTAGATAAACAAAAAATTAAAAGACATTTTGTACCATTGGTAGAAGCCGATAAATGTGTGATATCTTCTTCTTTAAGGTACACATAGAGCCTATATTTATTAGGGTCTCCTTCACATGAAGACCTTCGAACAGACAACTCAAGAAATCCTTGGATTTCTTGTATCCTCTTATCTGCTTCCTTGGCATGCCATCTCTGATGTCATGGAGGCAAAATAGTAAGGAATCTTCAATTTCTAAGAATTGGTTGAATAACGGAAAAGGAACACACACGATGCCAAAGAGACAAAATAAACATGTCAGCCCAATCTGCAAATTCCATGAAATGGTAGCGCTGCAGAGCCAGGAAATGTTCTTGCAACTTAAATCCTTCTACAAGTAACTTGACGACCAACTTGCTTAGATATCGATAACTAATTATGTCAAGAAAATTCACAAGAAAATGAAGAGAACTGATTCCACACCCCCGATATCTATTCTGCAATAAATTTACTCACAAATTATATTCCAGAAAATGGAGTGCGGATCACTTTATGTTGCACGAAAATCAGAACTCGAAAGCATAAGCATGTGGTTCTCTCTTTCAGAGTCAGACAGCTCAATAACTACAGAGTAAACGCTTTTGCTTGTGAGACAAGTAGCATCAGAGCAGAAAATTGGACTCCTTCTAAGAGCATGATTAGGGAAAATGGCAAAAAAAAATGTAAAAAGAACATAGCATTTTGTGGTTTGAATCAGCAATATGGTCAAGAGGGCAAAAGCTTTTAGGAGAAGGAAAAACCTCAAAAATCAAGGGACTCATTCTGTTAAGACAAACAGTTTCATATTGCATGTTGTTGAAACTAGAGGCAGGGAAATTGTATTTTTTTTTTGAGTGACGAAATTTCAAATTTTTCGAAGAGGTCTCTAAGTATAAGGATACTGGAGTAAAATTTCATCCAACAAGCACTTTTTCATCACAAATTCCAACCGCATCTCAGTTGCAGCCACCAACCTCGATCTATGGTCTCTATGGGATCTATTGACAACATCCCCAGATCTTTCAAGCAAGCTCTCCCAGGAACAGCAATTGGAATATTTGGTAGGGATCACTTTCTTTCATAAGAAAAGGGGAAAAAACATAGCCCGATTCAGCATTATTTCATACATCTGTATCGCTGCATTTATCTATATCGTGATGATGGATGATATCAATAAAAGTTTCAGGAGACTCTGGTACAACTGAAAGATCATTTCCAGACTCAGCACATTGCGTTCTGACAGCTTGTCTGCGTACTCCTTGAGTAGATCTTTACAGAAGTAAATTCAAAGTAGGTATCCCCATAATTTGCGAGATCTCTTCCTCCATGCATGTTCCTGAGATTATAAAAAGAATTTGTCCTACATTGGGTTCAAACTTAAAAAAGATGAGTCATATTTAAGCTTCCACGGCAGCAAACTACATGTACGTGATGACACACGAGTTCCCAGAGTATGCCAATTTCTATTGCTGATATTCACCTTGCAGGTGTTTTCAGAGAGATCTGAGACAGTTTTGAGCAATTCAGAGTTTCTCATGTGAGTTGTAAAAATTTTGGCTTCGTAACCAGAAGGTTTGTTTCTTTATAGAAAGGATGCGATGCATAATTAGCTGTGCCATCTATTTTGAATAGAACATCCTCCACATAGCATGAATCCGCACTTGGGAAATGATTTGGAATTTTATTGTCAGGGGAGAAACTCAAGGAGAAATCTAAGGCATTTAAATAACCTTGCTCCTTAGTAGCAGCATGAAGCAGCTGTTCAACCTCATTTTCCTCCCCAGAGATTTCAGAAGACGACTATTCAGATGACTCAAAAGATCTTCCCCGTCAGAATACTCATCCAAAATAGTCAATACCTCAGAGTCCACTGTACTGTCAATCTGTCACTGATAATCAGATAGAGAATTGTTTAGTATGGTTCAACAGGTGAAAACATCAAATATACAAGGGGCAAAAAAACAATGAAGATCAAAATTGATGATTATGGTAAAAAAATAGGGGTTTTCAGGTAAGCATTGAACTTTTAGAGACGGTTTCTTGAATAAATCAAGAAATATTCAGAGTCCCATCCCAACAGTTATAGCCATTCTTGCAAGAGGAAAGGGGAGGAACCATGAAGAGCTCACATATTTTGATTTCTTCCACCTGAGAGAGGTGGAACCCTGTTGTTATCAACAGAAGATGCTCGAATGTTAAAGGTTCTTTCCAATACTATTCCCTAATCTCAGTGAAATACGTTGAGACGTAGCCTGAAAATAAATTGTTCATTATGTGAACCGATAAGGCAACAAAATAAAATATAGGGATGTGTCGGAAAAATAGCACTTAAAACAAATTGTTCAACCAAAGAAGCTAAGCGAGCATATCTTTAAAAATATGATACACTTTCAGCAATTCAAGTATCTTCAAGAGCAAAGCTATTAAATTAACAAAAGTCAAAAGATTTGAGGTGGTAATTAAAACACAAGTGTGTCAAAAATGCCAGATGCTCCCCCTATCAAATATTACTCAAATGTGTTAATTAAAACTTCATTTTACCTTCATGTTTCATCAATCATCAAACAGGTCATAATTCCATACGTCCTTATACGGATTTATACATACATGTAATGTTGCGTAATATGCAAAGGAGATTGGAGAATCAACCAGTTTAAAATTTAGTAGGAAAAGCAAATTAAAAAAAAACCAATATTCAATAATGTTGTTACCATTCGAGAACTGAATTCAATTTTAGCTAACTTGCCATCCATCTTTTCCAGCATTTTCTGGTAATAAGTGGCTCTTGCAAGCACAATTGTTTCAATAGCTTCTTTTTCAAATGTAAGTGGAATCGCGAACCATGGATATATGCTGGACAAAGCTAGCATACCAGGAAGGATCTCTTCATGTAAATCATATGTGCCCATGCTATTACACAGCTCAAGCAGTTTCATTAAAACTTGAAGTTGCTGACCGGTTCTAAAGAGTGGAGTCAGGCACTCTTCCAGAAAACAGGGTAATGGAACTCCATCTCATACCTGAGATAAATCAACCCACAAGATTAGAGGACAGAGGTGCTCTAGAATGAACCAAAGAAGCATTTCTAAATAATGCCAGGATGTAGAGCACTAAAGATCGCTTTACCTTGACAATGGGCAAAGGTGATGCGATTCCCATGTTTTTTTATGCATAAATTGGATCGTCACTGGTGTATTCTACAACAAACTCCTGGTAAGCCATCATAAATCCACGACATAATCAAGCCACAATATGGTTCACAAGACTCGAGAAAGAGAACTTGAGGAGGGCTTGATGGTCTTGATCAGCAACCTAAAAGAAATAGAAAAAACAGCTGTCAGACATAGTATTCACAGATGATAACTACGTATATGCACTTAAAATTTTCAAAATTATCCACTGATTACCCAAAATCAGAGGAATATGTGGGACTTGTACATATTGTGAGATAAAAGTTATAATAAATGTCCAGATTATGTGTAAACAAAGTAGATCAATAAGGCCATTTTGGATGGGCTGACCTTTAGCTGAGAATATAGAAATGAGAGTAAATCAGCACCTCTTGGAAAGGCTCTCAACTCTGAGTTCGCTTTATCCAAAGATGACACAGGAAAACCGACAGCGAGATGATTAACATTGCAGATGTTTCCAAGGGCTTCAATCTGAGTTGTGATTCCCCTGGTATGAAGGTAAACCTCCAATAGGGTAATTTCAGAATGCGAGACCCTAGTAAGACATCCCCCATCATTTTTCTTTGACATATGCCTTAAACTAACAGATGCAGATAATGTATCGAGTGCAGCATTATAAACATCTAAAACCTTTCGAACAAAAACAGCAAATGCCTGACTGATAAGAGTGTGTCCTTTCCGGGGGTATTTTCCTTCTTCACGAGAATCACTGTTTTGATTTTGATCAAGATCTCTGTATTCGTCCAAATCAGGGATTGCAAAATAATTAGCAAAAATGTGAAGACATAAAACTATGCAGCCAAATCTCCCATTAGAGGTAAATTAGGTTCCTTACAGCAGATGTACTGGAACACCAGGTCCACAAACTTGGGATTCTATCAGAAGTTCTGTCACTTGAACTGTAACCAAGTAACAAAGAGAGTTTCTCGAGGGACATCAAAGCCGACTTCCCACCGTGAAGAGCATTCATCGCCAATCTCACCAAACTAGGTTCCCAAAACCACTGAAGAAAATTAAAGAGACACAAACAATGAGAAATGATGTTGCAGTACGATCATGTTGCAGTACGATACAAGAAAAGAACCAGAAAAGTGGCTCCTTTATATGCAATTGAATTTACAATAAACTCACTTCAAGAAATAAAATTTCAGATAATGAATTGAAGTAATTCTTGGAATAAGTTTTGGACTTCTTGTTTTTTGAGCTGTTACTTGTCACAAAATATTTGGAGTCGGTCGACGAATGTGTAAATGGAGTGTTGTTCTAGAAGAGTAGAACATTATCTTTACAGTCTTTATACACATATAAGGCTTATCCACACAGGTTTCCGACGTCCAGTCTGACACCATAAATCTTGCACGTTTTTGTTACAAAAATTGTTTTCTCATTCAGAAATAGAGATGACAACTGAATAGTCAGTTTGCTACGGCTCCATGTTGCTTTTAGGATTAGATAACTCCATCCAGACACCTGGAAAGAAGTCAATGATTCAATCAAGGGATTTGTTTAATTCATAATTCTCGGTCCAAACTCCAAAACCAAGCCTATTGAATTTGATCATCTCGCAGATCATTCTTCCATTAAAAATGGACCTTTGGTACTCTTCTATTTATTTAATGTTTCTAGCTTCTGCTATTTGAACAAAAAAGTAATCTATCATCGCCCGCTCTACTGAAAACCCAAAAAAAACAAACATAAACAGCATCAAGTCAAAAGCCAACATTATTAACGAGTCTCCAACCAGAAATATCTTCTAAAAGTTGGCAAGCACCTCAGTTCTACAGAAATATATCCGAATAATTATACATTCACTGCATATGTCACTAAATTCACCACCTTCGCGGTACTAGTGTACTTCGAAACTAGATTCCCATTTTCTGATCATAAAAAATATATATGCACGATATATCAATAAGTAGAGAGAGATATAGAGAGATAAATTACAGATAAGGCATAATTTGCGTAAAAAGCACTCGAGGCTTGGAAGAAGGTCGAGCGGAAGAAACGGTAAGGGAAGCTTGGAAGTCCCACGATCTGGGTGGGACCCATGGATCGTCGAGCTTAAGCTTCTCCAGGAGAGACAAAATCGCAGCGGGCGAAGTCTGCAACTCCGTCATTAGCACCGCTAAAACGCCGGCGAGGTGACTGTTGCGACTACGGGGGTAGAGTGAAGTCGAAAGTGAAAGGGAAATGAGAATGAATTTCTGATATTTTAAAACAATGACATGCTGAAATTATATTACCTGTACTTTATCGTGAAATTAAGTAATCTTTGAGACCGGGTTTGTAGCTCATCTCACTTAGTTAGTCGATTTTTCGGGTTCGATTCTCTCATCGCTTTAGTTGCAATAAAAAGAAAAAAAAAATTAAGTGATCTTTGATGACAAATAAGATACCCGCATTATGTGAATATTTAAAAAATTAAATATAAATTTAAATGTTTATTTCTGAATAAAAGCCATTATAATATCGAAATGTAAATAATTGCATATAAAATAAGTCTCATTATGTGAAGGTCAATCTTCGTGACACGATTTGATTCGATTCATATTTACAAATAAAAAGTAATATTTTTTATGTAAAAATAATATATGTTAACGGTTTAGATCGAATTGAAAATATGTCGCACAAAATTAACTAATGAAACGATAACGCATAAATTTTTATGTCAAATTAAATATATATTATTGTCTACCAAGACGATTTAATAAATTTGTCGAAGAGTTATTTGCATAAATATCACATCAATAGACGATGTTGTTTGTTGAAACTTACCTGACTTACTTTTTGGGTGCATAACATTGGAAGCAATATTGTATATCTACATGTAAATAGGACATCATTTTTTAGGCAGAATCAATAATGTTTTTTCAATTCATAAGTTTAGAACACAACATAAAAAGAAAATAGACTATACTTTAAATTATTCGTTTTGGAATGATTATCTTTTTTACGAACAAACAAAACATCATCTTCTCACACCATGTATTCCCAAATAGTTTTATGCTTTTTATTGTAACAATTTTTTTTTACTGTATTTAGTTAAAATACTTCATTTGTATTTTTCATGAAAGCAGTTGAAAAACAAATTTATGTTAACATCAACGATACCAAATAATATTCTTGCAAAAGAAACGTAATTGTATTGAGGAAGAAACAGTCTGCTGTGTGAAATTCTGTTGAGTTCAGGCTTCGCTTCTTTATCGATGGTGGACCAAACTTGGGGATCTCCCAAGCGTCTCGGATCTCCCAAGCGTCTCTTGCTCAACAAATCCGGCAGTTTGAATTCACGGCACATTATTTTTTATAGATAATTAACATATGTTTTGTATTGGTAAAAAAATGGTTGGTTTAATTATGTAAGCAATGATATTTGATTTTTTTGTTTTTTTCCATGAACTTCATCTATAAATACACATTCATTCTTCATTCTCGTATCAAATACAAAACTCTCTCATCTACTATCATATATGTAGAAGTGAGAAATGATTTGTATGAGATTTTTTACGAGGTGTTAATCTTAAAGAACATGATTAGTTGAAAGAAATTGAGTGTTAAAAGCAGAGTGTTGTGAATGAAATTCTTGTATTCTCGATTCTTTTATCTTTTTTATTATTAATAAAGAACTGATTATCTTGAGAGATTTGGAGTGGACATGGCCCAATTTATGGGTGAACCACTATAAATAATGATGTTCATTTTATTTATTGTTGATGTTATCTCTTTTATTAATCTGATATCACAATGTCTCTCGCATCCACAAAAATCCTATATACAGAATAAATACACTTCCGGTGGGTTAAAATTTAAAAGTTAAACAAAAAATATAAAACTGACCAAATTGGAATGTGAAAGAGATAGGCAAGCACATAATAATTCAAACGATTTACAAATATTTTGGGGCAAAATTGGAAAAGATGTATTTTGGTTTGACTGAAACAATTTTTATGTCAGGCTGAACTTTAATAAAATAATAATAAAAAAAGATATTGATTTTATTGCATTTTCGTGCAATTTAGTGTCTCGATTTCTCTTATTTCAATTAAAAATAATTAATTTTTTTTTACAAAACAATTTTAAAAATCTCAATCACGACAATAAAAAAAATAGTAATATGTCAAAATAACATATAATTACGTTTGGTTTTAATAATATCAACACAATCGCAACGCAATTATGTAACAATTTAACAAATGCTAATGTATTAACTACCATAACAGTCATAATCGACATTATTATATTGGCAAAAACTTGTGTGAGACGGTCTCATGAGTTGTATTTTGTGAGACAGATTTATTATTTGGGTCATCCATAAAAAAGTATCACTTTTTATGCAAAGAATATTACTTTTTATTGTGAATATCGGTAGAATTGACCCGTCTCACAGATAAAAAATTCGTGAGACCGTCTCACAAGATACCTACTCATATTTATAATAAGATTATTATTATTTATTTAATTTGGTTTGATTATATTTTAATTGATTATTCTCGTGCTTAAAAAATAATGTGTGTGCGACCTTATCAACTGTCGATAATTTGAGTTAGTTTAATGCAAATTGACTTTGAGAAAAAAATAAATTTAAAAATTAAAATAATATATTCAAAGATATGAGTTGTGCATCAAAAGTCATGGAGAGTAAAATGTCTTTGTGTCCAATAATTTGTATACGAAGAGTGGACTAATAATTTGAATTTTAAATTATTCAAATATATAAATATTTGGAATCATCACGTTGACCAAAAATAAAAATATAAAATATTAAAAAGAGGATTTGAAATTTATTTCGTTATTTCGAGATTTACGTCGTAGGTATAGAAAGATAGCTGTTATGGATTTTCACTTTATAAAATAAATTTGAAATTGAACAAATATATATAAAGATGTATATGTAGATGTATACAAATAAGTCGATGATAAATTGTGAATTACATCATAATTTTTTCTATCTATAAACTACCAATTCCGTTCCGATCGATTCCACAAAATTAATTTGAAGTTTCAAAATTTGATCAATAAAAGCAATAATTTGTGGAATCCAATTTTTTCTCCTTAATATAACTTATGATAATGAAGAAGATTGACAAAAATGGATGAAGTATACATTTCAGAGGGGGAAAAATGTAGAACGGCTCTAAAAAAATTATGTGAAATATTTTTTTTAATACAAATTATATAGTAAGAACATTAATATTTTCGATATCACAAAAACTTTGTGAGATGATTTTATGGGTCAATTTTTTGATAGACCTAAGAAAAAAAGCAAAAACTTGCGTGAGCCGGTCTCACGGATCGTATTTTGTGAGACAGATCTCTTATTTGGGTCATCCAAGAAAAAATATTACTTTTTATGCTAAAAATATTATTTTTTATTGTGAATATCAGTATAGTTGACCCGTCTCACAGATAAAGTGTCACGGCCAGGCCCATTTGTGATATTGTCCGCTTTGACCCGAGAGCCTCACGGCTTTAAAACGTGCCACAAAGAGTTGTTACACGCTCATTTAAATTTCCAGCATCTTTTCCATTGTTTAGCGATATGAGATTTCGCCTAAGTGCCTTCTCACCCCCCCTTTCGGGACTCAGCGTCTTCGCTGAGGTTTGCCCCACCATCCCAAACCCACGGGAACTCGCTCTGATACCAAATGTCACGGCCCAGCCCACTTGTGATATTGTCCGCTTTGGCCCGAGGGCCTCACGGCTTTAAAACACGTGACAAATGGTTGCTACATGCTCAGCATCTCTCCCGTTGTTTAGCGATGTGGGAGAAGGCCCTTAGGCGAAATCCCACATCGCTAAACAACAGGAGAGATGCTGGCCATTTAGATGAGCGTGTAGCAACCCATTGTGACGTATTTTAAAGTCGAGAGGCCTCGGTCCAAAGCGGACAATATCACAAATGGGTTGGGTCGTGACATTTGATATCAGAGCGAGGTCAGAGCCAGTGTGTGGCGCCGCACGAAGTGAACCGGTTTAAAGCCGTGAGGCCTCGGGCCAAAGCGGCCAATATCACAAGTGGGCTGGGCTGAGCCGTGACATTTGGTATGAGAGCCGGTGTGTGTGGCACCGCACGATGTGATGCAATTTAAAGCCGTGAGACCTCAGGCCAAAGCGGACAATATCACAAGTGAGCTGGGGCGTGACAAAATTGTTTATATTATTGAATTCCTTTTGATTTAATTGTGTCAGAGCGAAAAATATCACAAGTGGGCTGGCCATGACATTTGGTATCAGAGCGACTTCGGTGGGTTTGGGATGGTGGGGCCAACCTCAGCGAGGATGCTGAGTCCCGAAAGAGGGCGTGAGAAGGCCCTTAGGGGAAATCCCACATCGCTAAACAACGGAAGAGATGCTGGACATTTAAATGAGCGTGTAGCAACCCTTTGTGACGCGTTTTAGAGCCGTGAGGCTCTCAGGCCAAAGCGAACAATATCACAAGTGGGCTGTGCCGTGACATTTGGTATGAGAGCCAGTGTGTGGCGCTGCACGATGTTACGCGTTTTAAAGTCGTGAGGCATCGGGCCAAAACGGACAATATTACAAGTGGGCTGGACCGTGACATAAAGATTCGTGAAACTGTCTCACAAGAGACCTACTCAAGAAAAAATATTATTTTTTATTATAAATATGAACATGATTGACCCGACTCACGAATAAAGATCGATGAAACCGTCTCACAAGAGACCTATTCTTTCGATATCCTTAATTGAATATTCTCGGAAGTTACATAATTTTGGTTAGGAGAACAAAACCAGGACCACAAGGCATGTTTTATGTTTTAACGGATAATCCAATTTTATTAAAACGAAAATTTGGTTTTGATAATGACTTGCACCTGAAATTAATTCCGACTTGTTTTCAAATTTTTTAAAAATAATTGAACGATGATTTTTTTTGCCAACCAATTCGACCCTAATATTTCAAAACAAGAATTGCGACATGATTAAAATTAAATTAAAATATATAGATAGAATAGTTGGAGTATTTAGTTAGTAAGTTATGTAAAATGGAAAAAAAAGAAGATAAATAAGATAAAAGAGTAATCTATACCGTTTTTATCCGTAAGACGGATTGACCTGATCTATACATAGAACGAAAATTATTATTTTTTACATAAAATATAATATTTTACCATTTTTTTCCATAAACATATGCTCGTCAAATCAACAAAAAAAAAAAAAAACTTGATCACAAAAAAATTAAATACATCTTGTTTATAATAATTAAAAAGACCAAAGCTATTCAAGCAAATCAAATAATAACAAAGAAACTAGTTATATATTTATTCTTTTTTACGTTAACTAAAATTAATTTAACATTCCAAATAAAATTAATAATAGTGTTTTTAGAAATTGATAAAAAGGAAAGTTAAAAGAAAAATACATATTAGAAATATAATATAATGAAAATAAATAGAGTGTAGTTTAGAGAAAAAGTTCACGTGCCTTAAATACACTCAATACGCTCAAACTTCTACGCTTGAAAGAATTCACTCGAGAGTAATAAATGAAGAATCCATAATAAAAGAAACACTTCTCCAAATCCCAGATTGAATCTGGCCCATTTCTTCCTCTCATTAATTTACTCGAATCCCATAAATATTTTCACACGGACGCTGTAATTAATTGCTCTGTTGTTTTACCGATTGCCGACACTTTTCACCTTCCTACGAAAAAACAACACACGCAATCGTAGTTTATATAATAATAGTTATACATGTATGTATAAATGAATGAATTCTTACTTTACTATTCAATCGTTTTCTTGGCTTCCTTCTTTTTTCTTTCTCTTTCTATTTCTGTCGTGGGTCAATTATTCTGCGAGGGAGGAGAGAGTTGTAGTAGTAATAGATCACATAAGAGGTAAACTATCGAGTCAAAAAGGGATAAATCTTTTTTTCTGTTTCTTTCTTGGGTAAGTGACAAGTTATTTCTTGACTGTTACTGATTCAAGGTTGCGTTTTTGTGATTTTGGTTTTTGCTTTTGCTTCTATTTTTGGTTGGTTTCTGGTTTGTTATTCTCCTATGAGGGGGTTAGTTGTTTTCGGCATTTTTTTCTTGTTTATGCTGCGTATTTGATATTTTGGTGGTGAAAGTTATCAAAAGTTGTGGATATGAGAATTTTGAAAGGGTGTTGATCTTCGTTTTCATTTTTTTCCCTGCAGATTCTGGAAATCTTCTGCCAGTTTCCTTGGAAATCTGGTTCAAGATTTCGTTGAATTCATTCTTGTCTTGCTCTGTGGTCTGTTCAGGTCTGTTTTTTTCCTCTCTCTCTCTCTCTCTCCATTTTTTTTATGAACTTTTGCAGAGTTTTATCATTACAGATTTGGGATACGAAAGCCTCTTTATCCTGCCTTTTTTGGTTGAAGTTCATGTGCTTGCTGTGATATTTTTTATTTTTGACTTTGCTTTTTTTACACTGTGACTTAATGAATCCTGTGATCAAGGTGGTGTTTGTATAAAATTTCAACTCGGTCTGTTTTTCTTTTCAAACCGTGAAATTACATATTATTTTTATTTTGATTGGACCATCCGTATTTGCAGGTCGTCACATATTACTGATCCCTCTTCATGCCGGCAGCGAAATCTCTTGATTCGGTGGAGTGATTTTGAACCTTCCATTTGAATCTACCGTGTACTCTTCCAGATTCTGCAAATCTTGTTCCAACTTTAGAGTGTTTCTGTGGCATATACAATGATGATGTTCGAAGATATGGGATTTTGTGGCGATCTTGAATTCTACTCTTCCGCTCCTATCAAGGGAGTAGGTCTCTTTCCCCCGCAATCTGCTGAGCCAGAGCCAGAGCCAGAGCCAGAAACTGAGCAAGGCGTGGAGGATGACTACACGGATGAAGAGATGGATGTGGATGAACTGGAGAGGAGGATGTGGAGGGATAAATTAAGGCTAAAAAGGCTCAAGGAAATGAACAAGGGGAAAGAAGGTGTAGATTCTGAAAAACAGCGGCAATCGCAAGAGCAGGCGAGGAGGAAGAAGATGTCCAGGGCGCAAGATGGGATCTTGAAATACATGTTAAAGATGATGGAAGTTTGCAAAGCTCAAGGTTTCGTCTATGGGATTATACCAGAGAAAGGAAAGCCTGTGAGTGGTGCCTCTGATAATCTCAGAGAGTGGTGGAAGGATAGAGTCAGATTTGACCGTAATGGGCCAGCGGCTATAGCGAAATATAAGGCAGAAAATGCGATCCCTGGGAAGGATGAAGGCTCAAGTATTTTTGGCCCTACTCCACACACCTTGCAGGAGCTCCAAGATACAACCCTCGGCTCGCTGTTGTCTGCTTTGATGCAGCACTGTAATCCGCCGCAGAGACGGTTTCCATTGGAGAAAGGTGTGCCACCTCCTTGGTGGCCTAGTGGGAAGGAAGAATGGTGGGTACTGTTAGGTTTGCAGAAGGATAATGGCCCCCCTCCATATAAGAAGCCTCATGATCTGAAGAAAGCCTGGAAGGTGGCCGTTTTAACGGCAGTAATCAAGCATATGTTTCCAGATATCGCGAAGATTCGGAATCTTGTAAGGCAGTCAAAATGCTTGCAAGACAAGATGACGGCCAAAGAGAGCGCAACTTGGCTGGCTATAATCAACCAGGAGGAAGCTTTGGCCAGAGAACTTTACCCGGATCGCTGTCTGCCATTATCTTCGTCTGGTGGCGGTGGGTTTGTTATGAACGATGGTAGTGAGTATAATGTCGAAGGAGCCGACGATGAGTCTAACTTTGAGATGCAAGAGCAAAAGCCAAATCCTGTTATCTTGAATATACCGATGGAGAGTTTCCAAGATCGGCTAACAGTTCAAGTTCAACAACAAGCTCATGCAATCAAAGACGAGTTGATCACGAGTTTTGATTTCTCCAGGAAGAGAAAACCATGCAATGAACTTGACATCATGATGGATCATAAGATATTCACGTGTGAGTTTCTTGGGTGCCCAAATAGCGAACTGCGCCATGGTTTCCAGGACAGAACTTCGAGGGACAACCACCAACTTTCTTGCCCTTACAAACATTCTCCAGAATTCGCGGTGTCAAACTTCAACGTGAATGAAGTGAAACCAGTCGTCTTTTCACAATCTTTTGTCCAGCCAAAGCCGTCTGCAACACCTGTCAATCCCAACCCACATCCCTTTGATCTCTCAGGACTCGGAGTTCCAGAAGACGGGCAAAGGACAATCAACGATCTCATGTCTTTCTATGATACTAATGTCCAAGGAAACAAGAACTCAAAGTGTCAACAAGGCTACATTCATGGTCAATCAATGATGTTGGAAAATAACATGTTCGAAAACAATAAGTTGCCTTCAAATCCATCAATATTTGGTCAACAAGACCGATTCGACCAGTGCAAGATTACGACTTCCCCTTTCACCTCCAACACACCAGAAAATTTCCAACTAATGTTCGATTCTCCTTTCAATATCCCAACCGTTGATTACACAGATCATTTTCACGGAGTTCCAAGTACCAATCTCTCTAAGCCGGACCTTGCAATATGGTACTAAGAAATTCCCAGCCCCCATTGGGTGGAATTTTATCACTTACCATCATCTTATTTATTATTATCATGGTGTTCTCTGTAAAGACCAAGGCAAGGTTGTAATAAATAAGTGGAGGGATGGCTCCCTAAATCACTTTGCCATGTTTGTTTTCCTACAAAATGGATAGATTTATAAATGTTGGCTTGAATTTCATTCAAGGTTTCTTTATCGGGTATTGTTTGTACAACCATAATCTGAGGTTTACAAGTCTATTACTGGGACAGCACTTGGTTGTTTGACGGTGGATTCCTGTCTTTTCATTCATCTGGAAACTTTGTTTAACTGCAAAAATCAAGCAGGTATGCACATGACAAAAGAACTCTTAAAAAAATTAATGTTGATTTTATAACAAATGGCTGATGTTAGATCACAATTATTTATTATAATCATAAACCTTAAACAATAAATCACTTCACGTTCTGCTGCAGTTTCCGCAGTTAACAAATACAAGTGGTGATGGTTAGATAATGTCAAAGCATGAATTGGTCTCCTTGGTAATGGCCAATAACTTTAATTAAATTAAATTTTATTTATTTGTTTTATAATCAAAGCTAAGATGGATCGGATCAAATATGGAGAAGCTCTACCGGTGTCTATTTTTTCCAGAAATCAAACTTTTTAGTGCTATAAATGAATTTTTTAATTGAAGGAAAAAAAAAAGGAGATTTTTAAATCATTCTTTATTAGAAATTATTTGGTGTGTGATTCTTTCAATCGTGTAATAAATATTTTTTCTTCCTCAAGATAATTTTAGAAAGTGTACAATGCAAGGATATGTAGTCCCAATTATTAAATTCATAACAGTTGACCACAGAGTTATATGACTTGATCGAAGTTCAACAGATTAAGGGAGCAAAATGCACTCAGGTGCAAATTGTTTATCGTTTATTGGTGATATATAACAAAAAAAAATAAAAAATCTTTTGGTTATCTTTGATTTGTTTTTGGTCGAGTCTCTAATTATATATTGTTTTCGGGTTATTTGCAGAATAACTTGCTCATATATATTTTTGAAGAACAGATCTCATGACCAAATAATTTGTTTTAAGATCAAATGTGAGTTTACGTTCAAATCATAAAACAATTGTCATTTTTGAAAGAGTAAGTCTTTTGTGAGACGGTCTCATGAATCTTTATCTGTGAGACTGGTCAACTCTACCGATATTCACAATAAAAAATAATATTTTTCCCAGAAATCACTCATCCGGTGCTACTTCAATTATGTTCATTTAACCTAACAGAACTCAAACCTAAAAGCTGCCAGAGAAATTCCCAAACAACAAGATAGCAGGGGATGTGCTAGAGCGCCCCATGTGTTGCTTGGAATTTCTAGACAGCTAGTCAATTGTTGGGGCGCCCCAACACTCCACCTACTGCGCCCAGGCACACCGGAGGCCCCTAGGTGCCCAAAAAGTGGTGCTTAAGCGTCGGGGGCACTGTTTCACGAAAGATTGCAGAGTTTTTTTGAGTTTTCTGCAATCATTTCGATTTATGGTGTCTCTTGATGATTTTATTCAGACTCTTGAATGAATAGAAACCCCAAATGATCGAAAGATCATGTGTATGCAGACAAACAATCCTAAATAATGAATCAAAGAACAATTCGAAATGTTTTATCAGATTTTTCAGAACACCTTGCATATTCATGAAGTCTTCTTGCTTTGTAACAAAATAAGTTTTTATCATTTTTTGGTTATTGAACTTGTGATTTACTCTATTGTTATCATCAGTTGAAACATTTTTTTTAGAGTAGATTGTCATCTACTGAATCATCAAGAACGAGACGAAATCTATTGTTATCACCAGTTGAAACATTTTTTTTAGAGTAGATTGTCATCTACTGAATCATCAAGAACGAGACGAAATCTTCTTGCACATATAATGTTTAACAATAACTTTCAACTTTCAATGCTCAAAGCTTTCTCTAAATCCTCATATACCAACATTACCTATCGTTGTAAATGGCCAAATAAAAAAAAATATTTACAATTTTTTAAACTTACAAATTAAATAAACTTTTTTCATTAATATCCTTCATCACCAAGTTAGACTTGAATATGGAAATAATTGGTACTAAAGGGTAACACATCTACTAACTTTAAAAGCAACATTTATGCAAGAGAACATGTATGGCTGGCTTGTGCATGCACCCACACAATCTCCACTAACCCTTTTACAAAAA
Organism: Primulina tabacum; assembly: GCF_025594145.1. NCBI lineage: Eukaryota > Viridiplantae > Streptophyta > Magnoliopsida > Lamiales > Gesneriaceae > Primulina > Primulina tabacum. Next base: position 8,588,296 of record NC_134557.1, read on the forward strand.
TATCATGTACTAAATAACAATCCCACAAATTATTAACGTTTTTATAAATTTAATCACTATTTAATTTAATACCTAATTAATATTTAACTTAATACCTAATTAATTTATAAATTTAATTACAATTTAATTTAATACCTAATTAATTTATTATCTCAAGGTTGGCAGACAGATGATGGTGTTGTACATGCAGTATGGTAAGAAGTATCTCATGCTCAGTAGACAATTTCTGATTAGGGCTAGAGTGACAATAATTAAAGAATAATTTCTTTTTTAGTGATCTTTAGTGGTAGAAGTGGATTAGTTAAGGTTATTCGATTAATGGTATTTATTAAGGATAAACAGCTCTTGTCGGATAAAGAATTCTCAATTTTTATTAAATAAATATATTTAATAGGTCTCATGTGAGACGGTATCACGAATGAGTCGACTCGATCCATTTGGAGTCAAAAGTAATACTTTTGACATAAAAAATTAATATATTTTCATGGGTCAGGTAAGGCCTGATCAAATATGAGATTCGTCTAACAAAATTGATCCATGAGTTTTTATTTTGTTATTGATATACATTTTAATCAAAATCTTCTGATATTTCATGATTTCACATTATTGTGGACAAAAAACCTTAGTACCAAATGTGCAAGCACGTATGCCAGTTGAGAGAAATTCAACGTAATATTTCGAAGCAAACATTTTACTAAATATATTTAATTTAAAAATAAGATCTTTCCTATGGTTTGAAACAAAAAAAAAAAAAAACAAACAAACCAAAATATGAATAAATAATTTTAAAAAATATTATTTAATTTATAATTGATCTACTGATCATGTTTTCTATGGATGCCAAGCCTACACGATCAAGCACGTCGCCTGAACAACAAGACGAATAAATAATCTAAACTAAGTATAAATTAATTTAATTATAAAAGCACTATTTGCATGAAATAAAATCAACAAAGACAAAAACTTGTGTGAAACGGTTTCACGAGTCATATTTTGTGAGATGAATCTCTTATTTGGGTCATTCATTAAAAATATTACTTTTTATGCTAAAAGTATTATTTTTTATTGTGAATATCGGTAGGATTGGCCCGTTTCACAGATAAAGATTCGTGAGAACGTCTCACAAGAGACATACTCAATTACATAATGATGTAAAAATTATAAAAAACGGTATGAAAGAGTGTGTGACCGAAAATGAATCTATTCTTGTCTTCTAACCCATCTAGCTATTCCTGACTAAAGCAAAGAACGATAAACATTTCCAGGGAGTTAAGACAACAAATAATTGCCAATGAATCTCAAATTTATTTTTTGCCTGATGACAACTTTATATTTTTTCGAGCGTTGACAGCATATTGTCTCATTATTAAGAGTAAGAGGTGCCTGCATATATATGAAAGAGCTTCAGGCCAAATTGTGAATTATGACAAAGCTGTCGTCACTTTTAGCACAAGTGCTTGCGCAGGTACTGTTAATGCAATTCAGAATATTCTTTCAATTATGACAGAGTGTCGTCACTTTTATCACAATTAATTGCTGTGACGAATGTTACAAAATTTCAGATAACATGCAACGGAATATTAAAGTTTGTAACACAAATTGACTTTAAATAAATATGATGGATAAGATTAAATTTGCACTAGTATAAATACTTGTGTAAATACTTGCTTTCTAAAAAAAATGACCAGAATAAAACTTATTCAAGAAAGCAACAAAAACGTGATGCCAAAAACTAGAGCAACAAAAACGATCTTCAGCCAACTTCGTCACGGATTTTGTTTGTAGATGTCTCCAACAAGCAATGCAACACGCGGTATCAGCACTTCTTCGATCAAGCAGCGATGTTGTGAATTAATTTTCTCTGAAAGGTTTGTGTCGTGCAAAGTGCGTGAATGATCAATCCAAGAGCCAGCGTCAACAATGTCCTTGTTTATCTTATTTGTAGACTTCATCTCTCCTATAGTTTATCTTCATAAGGAAACATATTACACAAGGAAAACATGAGTTTAATTAGGAACAAACTCCTTTTAAATATTGATACCATATTGATACTCACGGGGAATTTAGGGTCCGATTCCAGCAAGTGTCACTAGTCCAGACGCGGTTTCTGAAATTATCCTGAGCCTGAAATCACAAATAAGATCGTTAGGAGGGGGTCAGGAGGGTGTCCTGGCGTAGCCCCTCCGACGCTCAAGTCAAAGACTGAGGATATATGGGGGGAGCAGCTAAGGGTGCTGCTGAAAACGATATAATGAATTGAATGAATTAACACTCAAACCTGGTATTTATAAGAGAATACCTGGGCCCTTGATGGGCCTGTCTTCAATTTGGGTTAGGGATGGGCCAGGAGTAATGAGCCCATCCCTGGGGTATCACCAGTCTCCCCCTCCCAAGTCGAACTGAATCGCAGGTTCGAAGTTCGATTAATTGTATTGTCCTCGGTTTACGGGGCGTGAGTTGTGCACTTTCTTCCTGCCGCTCGTCAGTCTTCCACTGCAATTCACCAGCTCTCTCCCGTCTAAGTCTCATCTGTATGTTAACCTTAACGTCGCTTCATCATCACCTCACCACCACCGTCGTGCACACCTTGGCCACCGCCTCGCTCGAGCCGCCGCCTGAGCCTCGCCAAACCACCACCCCACCACGCCCGAGCCACCACCCCGGCCTGCTCGCCCCTCGCCACGCTCGCCCATGCTCTTCCTCCGCTCGGCTGCTCGCCTCGCCCCACGCCCTCGCCAAGCTGCCCTGCCCTCACCAAGTCATGCCTCGCCTGCGCGAGCCTCGACAGCGAACGCTCGCCCGAGCCCCCTGCTCGCCTCTCGCCGTGCTCGCCTGAGCACCCGAGCGCTCCCCTCGCCACGCTCACCCGAGCGCCCATCATCGCTCACTCGCCCGGGCGCTCGCCCTGCTCTCCTCTCGCCGTGCTCGCCTCTCGCCGTGCTCGCCCGAGCGTCCCGAGCTCGCCTCTCGCCTTGCTGCATGCTCGCCCGTACGCACGCTCACCCACGTACGCACGAGCGCTTGCCCGCAAGCACTCGCCCTCACGCCTGCTCGCCCGCAAGTGCACCAGCTCGCCCTCACGCCTGTTCGCCCCACTCCCTCTGCACGCTCGCCCGTACGCACGCCCTTCATCCGCCAGCTAGTCTCGACGCCCAAGCACGCCCTTGCGAATGATCGTGTGATTTCTGAAAAAATTATGGGGGCGTTGCCCCCACACCCCCACGACCTGACCGGGCAGTGGCAAACATTGTTCGTTAACGACAAACGAAATAAATTTTTCTAACACAATATGCCCTCGTCGCCCCCATCTTCACGGTCCTCTACTAAGCTTTTGAAGGGAAATAATTTTCACTTCCCCACGTCCTTGACTCCTCTGTTAAAATAGTCCTTAGCAGGAAAAATAAAGTTTCAACCTTTTCACCTTCTAACTCATCTGCTAGGCGATGCCTTAGCAGGAAAATAAAACTCTCACCTTATCATCTCGTAACTCCCCTTCTAAGCCGGGACTTAGCAGGGAAAATCAAACTTCAGCCTCCTCACCCTCTGACTCCTCTACTAGGCTCAGACCAAGTAGGATAATAAAACTTCAACACCCCCACCCTCTAACTCCTCTGCTAGGTGCTACCTCAGCAGGAAAATAAAATTTTAACACTCCCACCCTCTAACTCTTCTGTTAGGTGATACCTTAGCAGGAAAATAAAACTTCAACACCCCCACCCTCTAACTCCTCTGCTAGGTGATACCTTAGCAGGAAAATAAATATTCTCCACCCTCACCCCCTAACTCCTCTGCTAGGCGATGCCTTAACAGGAAAATAAAATTTTTCTCATCCCCAACTCTGCTCCTCTGCTAAGCGATGCCTTAGCAGAAAAATAAAGATTCTCCACCCTCACCCTCTAACTCCTCTGTCAAGCGACGCCTTAGCAGGAAAATAAAAATTCTCCTCATCCCCAACTCCGCTCACCCACTAACTCCTCTGCTAGGCGACACCTTAGCAGGAAAATAAAAATTCTCCTCATCCCCAACTCTGCTCCTCTGCTAGGCGATGCCTTATCAGGAAAATAAAGATTCTCCACCCTCACCCCCTAACTCCTCTGCTGGGCGACACCTTAGCAGGAAAATAAAAATTCTCCTCATCCACAACTCCGCTCACCCCCTAACTCCTCTGCTAGGCGACACCTTAGCAGGAAAATAAAGATTCTCCACCCTCACCCCTAACTCCTCTGCTAGGTGACGCCATAGCAGGAAAATAAAATTCAACGCGCCCACCCTCTAACTCCTCTGCTAGGCGATGCCTTAGCAGGAAAATAAAATTCAACGCCCCCACCCTCTAACTCCTTTGCTAGGTGACGCCTTAGCAGGAAAATAAAATTCAACACCTCCACCCCCTTACTCCTCCGCTAGGTGATACCTTAGCCGGAAAATAAAATTCAACCCCTCCACCCTCTAACTCCTCTGCTAGGTGATACCTTAGCAGGAAAATAAAGATTCTCCACCCTCACCCCCTAACTCCTCTGCTAGGCGATGCTTTAACAGGAAAATAAAATTTTTCTCATCCCCGACTCTGCTCCTCTGCTAAGCGATGCCTTAGCAGGAAAATAAAATTCTTCTCCTCCACTCTGCTCCTCATCTAGGCGATGCCTTAGCAGGAAAATTTAATCCATTTCATCCTCACAATACAACAACATCCACGAACTTAATATAAGAACTTGGCTTTATTAACTTTCAACTGATAACATAAGATAAATTCAGAAACAAAATACAGCAAAATTCAAGTCAAGATTAATATTCTCTAAGGTGGCAAGCGTTCCTCAGCCTCTTTAGACCCTTGCCCGACGCATTCTCCAACTTTTATCTCTGCTCCTCTTGTACCTCCATAGGACAAAGTTACACAGTTCTTCCTTTCCTAATCATGTTAACCTCCAAACGCGCTCTTTTCCCTTCCTCCCTCACTGCCCCTTCATAACATCGACGCGTGACCCTCTGATCCCCGCATAAAACTCCAACCTCCTTCCCTACGGGAAACTTCAACTTCTGATGATACGTGGACACTACAGCTCTGAAATCCTTTAGGGCTGGTCGCCCCAGAATTCCATTGTAAGCAGATGGGGTGTCCACCACAGTAAATGTTGTCATTTTTGTTACCCGCTGAGGCACATGTCCCAAAGATAGAGGAAGGACAATCTGACCGAGCGGCGGGATGGGATGTCCTGCCAATCCATACAGCGGGGTGGATACCGGCTCAAACCCAAATCCTTCCATTTTCATTTGATCCAACGTGCTCTTGAACAAGACGTTCACGGAGCTTCCATTATCAATAAATATCCTCGCCACATCATAATTGACAATTGTGGTCGTTACCACCAAGGCATCGTTATGTGGAGTCATAACGGCTCGAAGGTCTTCCACCCCAAAACTGATGACGGGGTCTTGTGGTAAGTCTGCACCCTTAGATATCTCAAAGTTCTCCAACCTTCTCCCATGTGCCTTCCGAGCTCGCCCAGAGTCTCCATCAGTAACACCCCCCGAGATCATATGAATCATTCCTCTAGTAGGGTGGTTATCCTCATTCATTCCTCTCCTCGGTTCGACGAGTTCCTGAGGAACACCTTGACCTTGAACTTCATCTCTCTGCTCCCCTGACCCTCTGATTTAACCATGGAGGGCCTTGACCACGCCTAGGGGACGGGCGAGACCTCGGTCGACTCCTGGATGCAGATCCTTCTCGTCTGTCCCGCGAAGGCAACCTAGCACTGCTCTTAGCCCTTCGCGACTTCTCCCACCTCTCTTCGGGCTCCCTCATCTCCATCACCTCGTCACGACTCCTATTCAGAGGAACATGTGATGAGAATTGTCTTTTGTCCCTAGCATTATCATCCTCTCTCTCGCCCGCGCCTCTCTTTCTACTTCCTCTTTCCGCTCCCTCAACTCTACTTCCCCCAGGTCGCTGCTCCATCCTCTTATGCCGCTGGGCATCTTCGAGATTTACATATTTTTTCGCCCGAGATAACAGCTCATCATAACTTGATGGAGGTTTCTTTACTAATGATTTAAAGAACTCTCCTCCTCTAAGTCCCTGGGTAAAGGCACTTATAATGATGTCAGGAGTGGCCGCTGATATCTCCAGCGCTGCGTTGTTGAAACGGTGGACAAATTCTCGCAAAGTTTCAGCCTCTTGTTGTTTCATCACAAACATGCTCAAATAATTCTTCTGGTGCCTCTTGCTGCTGGCAAATCGGTGCGAGAAAGCTGTAGCGAAATCCTCAAAGGACTGTTTGGAGTTGGGTTGCAAGGTATTAAACCGTTGCTGAGCTGACCTCACCAACGTGCCCAGAAACACCCTGCACCTAACCCCATCTGAATATTGATGTAATAGGGCCGCATTCTCAAATCTCCCCAAGTGTTCTTCGGGGTCAGTATGTCCATCGTACTCTCTCACATTTGACTGTCGAAAATTTGGAGGAAGTCTCGTACTCTCTCACATTCGACTGTCGAAAATTTGGAGGAAGTCCTTCTTCTAAAATGGCTAGTGAAAAGAGACTTCCTCTCTTGGGTGCCGGTGCTCTGCTTCCCAACTGCTGCCTCAACATCTGTATCTCCCTCCACATCTCATCCATCTCCGGATTCTCCTCACTTGGGAGGGGTCGCGTCTCCTCCACCCTACTCTGACTGCCCTTCACATTCTCCTCTCGCTCCTGGCGAGCGGCCTGATCTTCTGCAAATATAGACTCTTGATTCCTCTTCATGGCCTCATCCACTGTCCGGGTGATAAATTGGCCCAACTGTTCCAGGGTCAAGTTCCCCACATTCTCATTGGGACGGGGTTGCTCGACCCTTGTCTCGTGAAGGGACTGCTCGGTTCTTGTCTCTTGACGAGATTGTTCTTGTCTCGTCTCAAGACGCGGTTGTTCTTGTCTTGTCTCAACATAAGATTGTTCGGGTCCCCTCTGAGGACGCGATGATGCCGAGGTAACTCTTCTACTTCCTTTCTTGCCTACCATCTCTACGTCTCAACTCAAGTGTTCCCACAGACGACGCCAAGTGATACTCACGGGAAATTTAGGGTCCGATTCCAGCAAGTGTCACTAGTCCAGACGCGGGTTCTGAAATTATCCTGAGCCTGAAATCACAAATAAGATCGTTAGGAGGGGGCCAGGAGGGTGTCCTGGCGTAGCCCCTCCGACGCTCAAGTCAAAGACTGAGGATATATGGGGGGAGCAGCTAAGGGTGCTGCTGAAAACGATATAATGAATTGAATGAATTAACACTCAAACCTGTTATTTATAAGAGAATACCTGGGCCTTGATGGGCATGTCTTCCATTTGAGCTAGGGATGTGCCAGGAGTAATGAGCCCATCCCTGGGGTATCACATATCATTTTAATATTTGAATCATTATCTCATAATCTAGAAAGGCAAAATCTCATTCAATATTATACGTTGTAATAATATTGAACTTGCAAAAGGCCTTGCACAATTTGATCTGTCAAACCCCTCACCCATGTTTTGAGATGATAACTCTTATCCATCGCGGTTGATAGATATAGTTATTTCTTATTTATTTAATGTGTAATTTGATTTTTAATTTTTTTTTAAAAAAACCTTTAATATATTTGGAAGGATCCTTATCCATTCACTGCCAACTAACCTCAGCTGTCATGAATCTTGGATGCACATAAAACAAACAAAGATGCCGAGACACACACAACACGCAATACACACACTGCAGTGTCGACAATCTCCACTTTACCAGCTGTTTCGATATATTTGCAACTTGAAACTTAAATATTAAAAAAATCTATATAAGAAACTTTTATTTGTAAAACTAGCACTTTGAGAGTCAATATTGCTGCATTTGAAACTATATTAGAGAAAGGTCACGACTTTATTCGGCATTGTATCCATAATTTTTTTTTTCAATAATTTGCACTTTCCAGTTATATTATTCATATGATTATGTCGTATTACTAATGATTCAAAAATATATTATTGTAAAATTTAAAAATAATTCTCTAATTTCCGTGTAACTTACACTCCACAGTACTGCCCATCCACAGTGAATCACTTCCCTTGATTCTTCTGGCTGTATTTTTACAGTCAATTACTAAACCCACCAACCAAAATTATACTCTTCTCAAAGTCTTGTGATTTGTTGTGCTGTTGACCATTTTCCCTTGAGAACACGGCTCTGTCACTTTCAGTTTCTTGCACCCGCATAACATTTACTTTCCACTACACTGTGGTGTCTGTCTATCTAGACGAGATAAAGGCTGGATAGCCTTTATGGGATTCTTTTCAGTACATTTTCTTTTTCTTGATTCTTGGGCAAGGAAAAGGTGGGCTTTTTACTATTCAATGTAAGAAATTCTGGGTTTGTTTTGTTTGCAGATTAGTATTAGTGTATTACTCTCATGCAGATGTGGAACTCTTTTTAGGCTATTTGTTGTTTTTGGGTTGATAAAAAGTTGGGGGTTTTTTGTGGGACTCTTGGTTGTTAAATGATTAGAGGTAATGATTGGAGTGTTTTAAATTCTGCTATAATGTGCTCGGATTTGAAAGCAAGGTGAGGGAAAGCTTTCACTGTTCCACATTTATTGCTAAGGGCGCCCCTATTTTTGTAGGAACTTGTTCCGCATTTGCATTTTGATTTTGCTCTCAACTTTTTACTCTTAATATTTTTGTGTTTGTGAGATTCCTGCCTTTCGAATTCCTTCATTTTTCCTCATAATAAACTTGGCCATTGTCTATAAATTTATCAGCCCACGTTTCTTCTTGAAAAGAATGCAGTTCATTTGTTTTGTAGTGCTGTTATTGGTAGAATTATCCGTTGGAGAATTGGAAATAGATTCATTATTGGAAGTCAAAAAGGGAATTCAGAGTGATCCTTCCGGGAAAGTTCTTGTTTCATGGGATCCTAAGTCTTTAGAATCTGATGGTTGCCCCAAGGACTGGTACGGCATTGTTTGCAGGAATGGTAGTGTGACCTCAATTACGCTGAATGATTTAGGATTAGTCGGAGAACTCCAATTTTCTGCTATTTCTGGGCTCAAAAAACTTCAGAACTTAAGTATTTCCAATAACCAGTTGAGTGGCACTCTGACAAAAGAGATTGGATTGCTTCAATCTCTGCAAAGTTTGGATCTTTCACGCAATTTGTTTACAGGTTCAGTCCCTACTCAATTTACAACCTTAAAAAACCTGGTACTTGCTAATGTTTCATTTAACAGGATGGGAGGAGAAATTCCATCTGGTTTTGCTAGTCTGGAGCTTCTAAAGTACTTGGACTTCCGCTGGAATGATTTTGTAGGAGATTTAATGGCCCTTTTAGGACAACTAGATTCCGCGTTGCATGTTGATTTGAGTAGCAATATGTTTTCGGGAACTATGGACTTAGGATTAGGAAATCCCGATTTTATTTCGTCTATTCAGTATCTGAATATTAGTCATAATAACTTGACTGGAGAACTCTTCCCTCACGATGGAATACCGTATTTTGACAGTCTGGAGGTGTTTGATGCCACTGATAATCATTTTGTCGGAAATGTCCCATCTTTTAGTTTTGTGGTATCTCTTAGAGTTCTTAAAATTAGAAACAACCAGTTATCAGGTTCCATGCCGCAAGGCCTTTTGCAAGAGAGCTCGATGATCTTGTCTGAATTAGATCTAAGCCAAAATCATCTTGAAGGTACGTGTACCAGATGCATTGCTGTAAACTTTTATATTATTCTTGCAGTTGTTCAAAGGTGAACTTTGGCCAGAAATTTTAGCTTTTACTGTTAAAAGAATGCTGTTTTAGTTTATTTTACTCTGTCTCTGTGATGCTCTAGTTTTTATGTTTGCCTCTATTCAGGTCCAATCGGAAGTATAACTTCTGAGAATCTGAGGACACTAAATTTATCATATAACAGGCTTTACGGTCCCTTACCTACACGAGCCGGTCACTGTGCAATAATAGATCTTAGTCACAATATGTTCTCAGGAGATTTGTCAAGAATTCAGAATTGGGGAAATTATATTGAAGTAATCGACTTGAGCTCAAACGAATTAACTGGATTCTTACCAAACCAAACATCTCAGTTCTTGAGGCTTGCATCAATAAAGATTTCCAACAACTCATTAGGCGGAGTTCTTCCACCTGTTCTTGGAACATATCCGGAGTTGGAAGTTATCGATTTTAGCGTAAATCAACTGAGTGGTTCCCTTCTTCCTACCCTTTTTAACTCCACAAAATTGACTGAAATTAACCTGTCTTTGAACAAATTTTCTGGCATGATACCCATCGATGCAACCCGCTCACAAAACTACAGCCTGATAGCTCTCAATCTTTCGTACAATGAACTTACAGGTTCATTGCCCCCTGAACTGGGTAGATTTCATCTCATGGAAAACCTTGACCTATCTAACAACGATCTTGAGGGTGGTATCCCTGATGATCTTCCTGACACGATGAAAGAATTTAATGTATCATACAATAATCTATCTGGGATTGTTCCTGGAAGGTTACAGAAGTTCCCTTCTTCGTCTTTTCATCCTGGAAATTACTTGCTGATACTCCCGAACGAGGCATCTTCAGCGAAAGGCGATGGCAATTTAAGCTTGAGGACGCATGGTTCTCACATGAAATCTGCAACCCGAACTGCCATTATTGTTGGTGTGGTCGGTGGTGTATCCATTTTAGTGATACTGGTTTTAGTGATCTTCTGCAGAGTTCATCAAGAAAGAGTTAATACAACCTCCACAGAAACTGGTTGCGAAAAAGGTGAGCATCTTAGAAACCATTGTCCTGATTCATCATCAATAGTCCGAGTCTCATTATGATTTTATGTTCAGTGGGTGCAGAATCTGGCCATCAGCACAGGGATGTCTCTTCAGCAGTTGACGAAAGGAAAGACCGCGACTTTCAAGAATCAACAAGAAAAACGGAAGTGGTACCTCGTCCTGCATCCATCACCACCCAGTCTGCTAACACATCACCTACAGTGCTTTGTCATCAACCTGAAAATTCAAATTCTCTCAAGGTTTGCTCACCAGGAAAACTGGCAGGAGATCTACATCTTTTTGGTAACTCCATGAAATTTACTGCAGAAGAACTGTCAGCTGCGCCTGCAGAAGCGATTGGTATGAGTTGCCATGGAACGCTGTATAAGGCTGTGCTTGCTTCAGGTCACTTGCTGGCAGTAAAATTGCTAAAAGAAGGGATTGCGAAAGGGAGAAAGGAATTCGCAAGAGAGGCAAAGAAACTAGGAAATATTCGACACCCCAATTTAGTTTCTCTTCAAGGATTTTATTGGGGTCCGAAGGAGCATGAGAAACTGATCATAGCTAAGTATATCGACGCGCCATGTTTGGCACTCTATATTCATGGTAAATTGTGAATTTGTTTTCATAACACTATCAAGTGTTGGGGTCCTATATGCGTATTGTTTAAATTTGATATCTAAAAATATTGAAGCTTTAACAAATTTCAGGTATAGATCCAAGAACGCTTCCTCCTTTGTCGCTTGGGAAAAGGCTCAAAATCGCTATTGATATCGCTCGATGCCTCACTTATCTACACAACGAAAGTGCCATACCTCATGGAAATCTGAAATCAACCAATATCTTGATCGAAATTCCCACCACAAATACACTTTTAACAGATTACAGTCTCCACCGATTATTAACGTCAGGAGGTACGGCCGAGCAAGTGCTGAATGCAGGTGCTCTTGGCTACCGGCCACCTGAATTTGCGTACATGAACAAACCTTGCCCATCCCTCATGAGCGACGTTTATGCTTTTGGCATCATTTTGCTGGAACTTTTGACCGGAAGAAGATCTGCTGATATCATCCCAGGGAATCCTGAAGTAGTGGATTTGTCAGAATGGGTGAAGCTAATGGCTGAAGACAACCGTGTAAACGAATGCTTTGATGCGGAGATTTTGGGGACACAGGGCGTGGGAAGTGTCCCAGAGGGCCTAACTTCCATGCTTCAGATTGCTCTGAAGTGTATCCTTCCGGCAGCTGAACGGCCGGATATGAAAATGGTCTTTGAAGATCTTTCTTCTGTAGCTCCGTGATAGCCTCAATAAGAGTTTGTTTGTAAATTTCTTGTTTACTTATTAGCTTTTTTGAAGTTTACTTTATCATTCTTTCCTAGTTGTGTAGTTTGAAATTCATTTTTCATCTGCCGTTTTAAGAACAGAACTTAAATCTTCATGTGTATGGTTAAACTGCCATTTCTTAACATAGCAGACATTGTGCATCATGCATCAGTTCATGTTAAATAAGTAATACTATTAATTAGATCACCACTGTACATGTGTATTAAATAAATTTAGAAATTGTATCGCACAATGGCTGATATAATAATTGTCTCAGAACAATTTAAACATAATATTTGAGTTGTTGTACGATTTAAAAAATTTGAGAATAAATGGTAAGTAATACATAATGGCCACATAAATATAGTAATTTACTTGATGACTTTGAAAAAAATTTAATTGTTAGTTGCTATTTTTATATGGATTTGTCCTTCATTAAATTCTAGTCAACTTGAACCATTTCCCAATTCCTACTTTTCTTTTTATATTATATTATATAATTTTCCATTTTAAAAAATATCATCGAACACTGATAATCACAATATAAAAAAATAAATAAATTAAAGGGATATTTTACTAATAAAACTAAAACATTATTATAAATCTTATGAATATTTTTATTTTTACAAACTTTACATTTTGTCATTCTAAATTATACATTTTTACTGTACTAAATGTGAATTTTTTTATCTACAGATTAGCAATTACTCCTCTGTTTCAGAAAATCATTATTTATTTATAACACTTTTAATATTAATTATAAATTATATTTTTAAACCCCCTCAAAATAATAAAAAAAATAAGTAATTTAATTATATTCTGAAACTTTAAAGAGCTTAGGGCCAGCTCTTGAATATTTTTAAAGTATTTTATTTACATTTTAATAGATTGGTATTGTTGTAATTCCTTACATGAGATGATGACATCATCCCCTAAATTTGCTTAGCCGGACAACCAAAAATATGTTTAAATTAGTCGTAATACAAATATTAAAAATCTAGATAAATTAATTAACATTTTTTTTTTAATTTCGATTAATGTCTCGTTTCCATATGTTCAACACCCATTTAAAATTGTTATGCACACATTAAATTCCTCTTTACTAAATTTTTCCCGTTTTATTAATTTTTCCAAATGATATGGAACTCTGACTCTCTCCCACTCCAGTCGTTGCTTTTTTCTCTGTTACTTCAAAGTACATAGCTGCTTCAATTTTAGTTTCAGTCACTCGAATTTTCTATATTCTTTTTTTGCATCAAACAATCGAAATTTTCTTTTGAAAATCTTAGCTATTTGATACCCATGTAAAGGTCCGGGTTAATGGTGACCCATTTCCGGGTTATCGGTTGGATAGCCCGGATCAAAAACCAACTGCCCGGGTACTTTTCCTCCACCCGGTTTCTCATACAGGTACCCAGGTAACCAACTACCCAGGCCACCTCGAGAATTGCACCACACTCGAGTGTGATCGATACAGGCAGTCTAATCCGTCAGAACCACTTGGGTTTGGAGTATCCGAGAAGTCATCAGAAGCTAGTATGATAAACCGACTTAGTAGGTGGTGGGGTAATCGAGGTAACTACCCATTCTTCCAATATAAATAGCAGGTATTAAAGTCATTTAATGATTCTGAAATCTTTGAACTAAAAGCACTTACATATTTCCTCTCAAATATTGCTTGTGTTCATCAAAAAGCCTGCTGACTTAAGCATCGGAGTGGCCACGCCGGACATCCCTCCGGCGCCCATTCACGAGTTACTTTCTTGTTTACAGGTGTTGATCCAAAGCCATCATCTTCACTCAAATTCCCAAACATTATAAATTATTGATTTGGTCCGTTAGAGCCCCGTACCCGGCTCACCCATTTTAACGAGATCACATCATTGGCGTCGTCTGTGGGAAATCGCTGAGTTCGAGACGTTGATATGGCTCGTACGAGAAGAACCAACCAGGGTAATTCTCACGCCCAGGGTGATGGGGGGCAAACTTCAAGACAAGCTGATGTTAATAACATTGGAACAAACCTCATTACCCTGACCCCTGAAGAGTTAAAGAAAATGATGGCCAATGCCGTTGTGCTAGCTAAGGCCAGGAAGGAGGTCTCTTACCCTGTCACACCACCCGGTGATAAACAGGGACGTGATTAGGGATTTGAGCAGGAGTAGGAGCAGGGGCAGGGAAGGAGGGATAACGAGATGGTAGGAGAAGACGAGGGATCCAGCGCTGGGTCCAAATCCCCTACCGTGGCAGAGGAATTGATGGAATTAAGGCAGAAGATGAAGGTCTTGGAAGGACAGTTGGAAAGACGGAGCGTTGCCCGGGCAGTCCCGAGAGGATGCCCGTTTTCTGATATCATCGTCCGGGAGCCTCTTCCTGGAAATTTCAAATCTGCGAAGGTGAAAGACTATGATGGCAATGCAGACCCGGAGGAACACCTGGCCAGGTTTGAAAATATGGCCATGTTGCACTGTTACACTGATAGAATCAAGTGCAAGGTATTCCTAACAACACTGGTGGATTCAGCTCAGAGGTGGTTTGAAGGCTTGACTTTCCAAAGTATCAGTTCCTTTGGAGACTTCCAGAAGGTGTTTTTACACCATTTTAGCAGCAGTAAAAAGTACAAAAAGACTGCTTTTAGTCTTTTTGAAGTTAAGCAGAACCCATGAGAGAGTTTAAGGGCCTATATTAGAAGATTCAACAGAGTGGCCCTAGACGTCCCTACTTGTGCCACTGAAACAAAGACTACTGCATTCACCCAGGGTTTGAGAGAGGGTGAGTTCTTCAAGTCACTGACTAAGAAGGTGCCGGGAGATTTCGAGGATCTATTGTCGCGAGCAGAAAAATATATCAATATGGAGGAGGCCCAGAAACAGAAGAGGGACGCTGTGAGAAAGGAAAAAGGAGACCGGATGTCTAAGCCCGAGGAGAGGGGACAGAAAAGAGGCAATACAGGGCACTTTTCTCACACGTGCCTCTGAAAATTGCTCGGGAGAGGGAAGTGCAGGAGTGCAGCAGAGATTTGGCCCCGGATCATCAGTTATCCCGGCCAGAAAAGAGTGGATTTTGCTCTTTTCACGAAGTATGCCACCATAACACTGAAAACTGCAAGGCGCTAAAGGGGAATTATGTCTCACCCTCCATCCCGGGACCCAGTAACAATAGCCAGAGGCCGAGAATGCCACCTTGGACATCTCGGCCACCAGGATCCAGCGCCCGAGGAGGAAGTGTGAGGAATATCCCGAGGATTGAGCCCAGTAGAAGAAGGGAGCCTGAGCCCGAGATAAAAAAGAATTCGCCCCCTGCCACATGAATGATCAAAATGATATTAGGAGGCTCTACTGATGGAGACTCTAACCGGGCGAGGAAGGGGAGAAGCAGGAGGGAATGTTCGGAGGTAGAGGGAGCAAGAAGGAATGAGGCGATCATTAGTTTTGGCCCGGAAGATTTGAGAGGGGTGAATCTGCCCCACAACGACGCCCTGGTGATCCAAGCCCGAGTGGCGAATTATGATATTCTACGGGTCTTTGTGGACTCAGGCAGCTCTGTAAATGTAATTTTTAAAGATGCCTTTGTACAGATGGATTTGCAGGGCTACCACCTAGAGGCTGTGGAGACTGCCCTTTTTGGTTTTGCTGGCCATATGGTTTACCCGGAAGGGGAGATCATGTTGCCATTAACCTTGGGTTCTCAGGATCTTAAGATGACGGTGATGACTTCATTCACCGTAGTGGATTCCCCGTCATCATATAATATCATTTTGGGGAGACCGGCTATGAACGAATTGAGAGCCGTAGCATCCACATACCACCAAAAGATAAAATTTCCAGTAGGAGCTCAGGTGGGAGAAGTCCGATGAGATCAACCATCCTCTCGGAAATGCTATGTGGAGGCAGTCCGGGCTGATCAGAGTAGAACTAGGAAGGAAGGGAAGAAGGCAAGGGTGGACGGGAAAAGAACGATGGGGAGAGGAGAGGTGCATTTTGTGGCAGAAGAAGAACAAGAAGTAATAGAAATCGGACCAGGCCAGCAAATCCGGGTGGCCCGAGATCTCAGTATATCCACTCGGGTCAGTCTGATTCATTGTTTAAAAACTAATATTCGTGTGTTTGCTTGGTCCCAACAGGAGTTGACAGGGATTTCTCCCTTGATAGCAGAACATCAATTGAACATCCTCCCGGGATCTCACCCAGTAAAACAAAAAAAGAGGCACTTTGGCCCTGAAAAGGACAAAGTAATTGATGCGCAAATTAAGGAGCTTCTGAAAGCTGGCCACATTCGGGAAATTCAATTCCCCACATGGCTTTCGAATATGGTCTTGGTGCCCAAATCTACCGGGAGGTGGCGCATGTGTGTAGACTTCCGCGATCTTAACAAGGCGTGCCCCAAAGATCATTATCCTCTGCCCAGGATTGATCAGCTGGTGGATTCCACCTCGGGCTATGAATTGCTAAGTTTCATGGACGCATACCAGGGGTACCATCAAATCCCTCTGGCTAAAAAGGATCAAGACAAAGCCAGCTTCATCACCTCGGGAGGTACATTTTGTTATATTGTAATGTCTTTCGGGTTAAAGAATGCAGGGGCTTCTTACCAGCGTCTGATGGATAAAGTCTTTGAGAAGCAGCTGGGACGGAATGTGGAAGTATATGTGGATGATATTCTATCCAAATCCCGAGAGGGTGCCAGCTTTATTAGTGATCTAGAAGAAACTTTTGCGACTCTCACGCATTATGGAATCAAGCTTAATCCTGCCAAGTGTATTTTTGGCGTGAAGAGTGGCAAATTCTTGGGATTCAGGTGAATCAAGAGAAAGTCAAATCTGTGCTAAGCATGCCATCTCCCCGATCTGTCAAGGAGGTACAGAAGCTAACTGGGAGAATTGCTTCCCTTTCCAGATTTATTTCCCGATCAGCACACTGGAGTTATCTTTTTTTTCAAGTCTTAAGGAAGGCCCAGCAATTCGGATGGGATGAGAAATGTGAACAGGCCTTCCAGGACTTGAAAATTCATCTTGCCGGGCTCCCGGTGTTGGTGAAACCAGAACCTGGAGAAAAATTATATGTCTACCTGTCCACTACAGAGTATGCTGTCAGCTCTGTTCTAATAAAAGAGGAAGGAACTGATCAAAAACCTGTCTATTATGTCAGCCATGCTCTGAGGGGGCCCGAGCTCCGGTATAGCGAAGTGGAGAAAATTGCTTTGGCCCTGGTCATGACCGCCCGGAAGCTAAGACCTTACTTTCTGTCACATCAGGTTATTGTTCTTACCAATAGTCCTCTGGGTAGGATCATGACTCACTCTGAAGTATCCGGGCGAATGATAAAATGGACAGTAGAGTTGGGTGAATATGAGATCGAGTACAAGCCCCGAGTGGCCATTAAAGCGCAGGCTTTGTCAGATTTCTTATCTGAAATGATCCAGCCCAGCGAGGAGGAGGTATGGAAAGTATCAGTGGATGGGGCATCTAGCCTGGTGGGGTGCGGAGTAGGGGTGGTGTTAGTGTCTCCCCTGGGAGAAAAGGTCAAATTAGCATTAAGAATTGATTCCCGGATAACCAACAATGAAGCTGAGTATGAGGCTGTTCTTGCAGGTATTCGAGTTGCCCGGGAAGTTGGAGCTTCTCGGATTATTCTATATTCTGATTCACAGCTCATCACTCAACAAATAAAGGGCATTTATGAGGCTAAGGATGACAGGATGCTTAAATATTTACAGCTCATTCGAGCCCAAGCAAAAAGCTTCATGGATTGGAGTATTGAACAAGTACCCCGGGAAGAAAACAGTGAGGCAGACGCTTTGGCTAAAATGGCTGCTTCTTTATCAGAAGTTAATACCCGGTAGGTGCTGCATATTACTCGGCTGGTTCTCTCTACGGAGGAAGAAGTATCACCTCTGTGGGAACCATGAGCTCCCTGAGGATAAAGCCCGAGCTCAGAAGATCAAAAGACAAGCTCCCAGGTTTGTTCTCTTAAATAAAATTTTGTACAGAAGATCATTCCAAGGACCGCTTTTGAAGTGTTTAAATGAAAAAGAGGTGGATTATGTTCTCCGAGAGATTCATGTGGGATGTTGTGCCGAGCACCTCGGAGGAATGTCTTTAACTCGAAAAACAATGCTTGCTGGATTCTGGTGGCCCACCTTAAAACAAGATTCTGCTCGTTTGGTCCAGATTTGTGAGGGCTGTCAGCATCATTCGAATTTCAGCTACAGCCCGGCCACTCTCATGAAGCCTATTTGGGCATCCTGCCCTTTTGATCAATGGGGCATGGATATTGTGGGTCCTTTTCCGGTTGCCCGGGCTCAGAAAAAATTCTTACTAGTAGCTGTTGACTACTTTTCCAAGTGGGTTGAAGCTGAGCTTTTAGCAAAGATCACCGAGCAGGAAGTATTGAAATTTTTGTGGAAGAACATTGTGTGCCGGTTCGGAGTGCCCAGGAGAATAATCTCGGACAATGGAAGACAATTTCAAGGCAAAGGAATTACGTCATGGTGCCAGGAAATGAAAATCACTCAATCTTTTACCTCTGTTGCATATCCTCAAGCCAATGGTCAAACAGAAGTTGTCAATAGAGTCATTGTGCAAGCATTAAAGGCAAGACTTCAAGGTAAAGGAAAGAACTGGGTGGAGGAGTTACCTAGTGTCATATGGGCTTACAGAACTACTCCCCGGGCACCTACTCAAGAAACTCCCTTCAGTTTGGTATATGGTTCTGAAGCAGTTCTTCCAGTAGAGATCAGGCAGACTTCTTCCCGGGTAGAATCTTACCCAGAGGACAATGACCAGAGCAGGGCCATGGAATTGGACTTAATAGAAGAAAAAAGGAACATGGCATTTATTCGAATGGAGGCCTACAGAAATCGGGTGATGAAATCATATAACAAGAAGGTCCGCATTCGAGACTTCCAAGTTGGGGATTTAGTCATGAAAAAAGTCAACCCTGCTGGGGAAGTTGGGAAGCTGGAAGCTCGATGGGAAGGACCTTACAAAATCACTCGGAGAGTCAACTCGGGATCCTTTTATTTAGAAGATGCGCAGGGACGTCCCCTCAAAAGGCCTTGGAATGTGTTTAACTTAAAGAAGTACTATGCATAATAGATGTAATTGTTTGATGGAAGAAATCAATAAAAAATATATATTATCAGAGTATTGCGTTTGTTATTATATCTTGGGAGCTGCTATGACCCGGTTCTTAAAAAGCCCAGGGCACTACACCCTGGCTCGGGGTACCACATCCTGGCTCGGGGCACCACACCTCGACCATTCCCAAGTCCCGGGACATGATTCCCGGCCCAAGGCTCCGTACCTTGGTTCTTAAAAAGCCCAGGGCACTACACCCTGGCTCGGGGCACCACACCTCGACCATTCCCAAGTCCCGGGACATGATCCCCGGCCCAAGGCTCCGTACCTTGGTTCTTAAAAAGCCCAGGGCACTACACCCTGGCTAGGGGCACCACACCTCGACCATTCCCAAGTCCCGGGACATGATCCCCGGCCCAAGGCTCCGTACCTTGGTTCTTAAAAAGCCCAGGGCACTACACCCTGGCTCGGGGCACCACACCTCGACCATTCCCAAGTCCCGGGACATGATCCCCGGCCCAAGGCTCCGTACCTTGGTTCTTAAAAAGCCCAGGGCACTACACCCTGGCTCGGGACACCACACCTCGACCATTCCCAAGTCCCGGGACATGATCCCCGGCCCAAGGCTCCGTACCTTGGTTCTTAAAAAGCCCAGGGCACTACACCCTGGCTCGGGGCACCACACCTCGACCATTCCCAAGTCCCGGGACATGATCCCCGGCCCAAGGCTCCGTACCTTGGTTCTTAAAAAGCCCAGGGCACTACACCCTGGCTCGGGGCACCACACCTCGACCATTCCCAAGTCCCGGGACATGATCCTTGGCCCAAGGCTCCGTACCTTGGTTCTTAAAAAGCAATTACCGTTTTCTCCTACTAAGAAATACTCATAAGTTATTGCATTACCCGGATTGCGGAAAATTTGTCAAAAATCATATTGAAAAAGGCACAGCGATGGAAAGAAATCAACATTTCCTTACCAAGTTCAAAGGCAAGAAATACAAAGGAAAAAATACAGAGTAAATTACAGGCCTATTCTAAAGTCTGCTGCCTTGATGGTTCTCCGGATTCCCCGGGAGTCTTCTCAGCCTCTTTCTCGATAGCATCATCTTTGGGAAGGGAAGCAATGGCCTTATCAATATCGGGAAATCCCTCCTTATCTGTCGGAATCAGACCTATCTCCTCAAATTTCTCCTGGCATTTCTCAAAGCCAATCGAAAAGTATTTGTAGGTCCTATCTTCAACAGCTGCTTGGAATTCCGCCGATTGAAGGAAAATAATCCTCCATTCTTCATGGGTCAGCTGAAGAAGTCTAAGCTTATCTTCAGCAACTTCGGCTCGATGTTGCTGGGCACTGGCCTCATCCTCGAGATAGCTAATCCGAGATGCCAGGAACGCAGTTTGCCTCTGAGAAGCCTCCTCCCGGGCTATGCTCTCATCACGAGAAAGTTGAGCCGCGGCCAGCTCTTGATTAGCTGCTTCCAAGGAAGCTTGGAGACTGGCAGTTGTCTCCTCGTGAAGCTTCTGAGCCCGAGCCATCTCTCCTTGGAGATGGTCATGAATATCCTGAGCCGCCCGGGCTTGCTTACCCTTCTTGGTTGCCACCGCTGCCACCTCTTCAAAGGCCGAAACTAGCATCTGGGCAGCCTGGATAAGAAGGAATCTTAAAAAAGAAAAAGGGGGGAGAGAGAGAGAGGGAAAAGAAATAAAAGAGTAAAGCTTACAGACAGAAGACGGTTGGACCCCTCCAAAAACCTCACACTAGAAGGAGTGCTTTCTAGGATAGCTATCTCAGCAGGGCTGAGCACCTTCTTGTAGCGCTTAACACCAACAGCGGAAGCTCCCTCGAAGAAGATGTTAGCCAGAGAAAGCTGGTCGGTTGGAGGGAGCTCTTGGCAAGGTTCTTCATTGGACTGGGGGGGAAAGGAGGAGGTGGAGCAGATCGGAAGTCGCCTTGGTCACCCTCGGAAGGGTCTTCTAGAATAACCAGCTCGGGTTCTGCAGTAGCTTTTCGTTTTCTCTGAATGAGGGGAATGAGATCTTCAGATTCCTCTGAGTTCTCAGTCATCGCCCGGGAAGCGCCATCCTGGGGAGGTTCTTCCCGGGACACCTCAGCTCTCAAGGCTGCCGCTTCTGCATCCCATTGTTTCTTTTCTTCCGCAGCTGCCCGGCGAGCCGCCATTTCCTTCTCTCGGGCTGCCTTCTCAGCTGCACGCCTTTTAGCAAAAGCTGCTTGCATCTCAAAGTTATCTGCATAGAGAATTGACAGGGTTATGATACATTAAATAAACAGGATAAAGGAATAAGGAAGCACAGAAGATAAAGTATGTACCGGGTTGAGAGCCCGAGCCAGCCACCTCATCAATTACCCGGTCTATGGGGTCCTCAGCCCGGGAACTCAACCCGTAGGCCACTAAGTTCTCTTTTGAGATAAGGATGGAAGAGGAGTACTTGTGTCCCTCCACGAGGGTTTGACTCAGGAGGAAAGGCTCCTCAAATTTGTAGGATGAAGGAAGGGAAGGTTGTTGGGGAAGGGAAGGGAGAAACCGGATTAGACAGGGTAGAGGACCCGGGAGTTGGATGTAAAAAAATCTTCCTTTCCATCACTTTTGAGAGGAAGGGATGTCATCGAGGAATCGGGTGTTTAGCCGGGATTTAAGGGAAAATGCATTATCCCCGAAATGGCAAGAAAAATAATAGTGCAGGATGAGGGGGGTGATGAGAAGATTATTCATTTTAAAAAGGACATAGGTCGAGGCCATAATCCTGAAAGAATTGGGATGAAATTGATTGACAGGTACACCAAAAAATTTGGCAACATCAATATAAAAGGGATGAACGGGAAATCGAAGACCATTCCTAACCTGGTCCCGAAAGAAAGTTGTGTACCTAGGAGGAGGGTTATCGGCCCTATCAGAGGGCCCAGGTATCAAGATAGAAATGGAAGAAGGAATATTGCCCAGCGCTCGGAGTTCCTCATCTGCCCCCAAGCGTAAGGCGCTTCGCATAGAGGAGAACCAGGGAGTTCCCGGGATCTCGACCGCCCGAGGACTCGAGACCTTGGCTTTACCCTTACCCTTGTTCTTCGCAAGAGCTCGGGCCCGGGAGTGGCCAGAAGATGAAGGTTTAGAAAAGAGAGGTTTGGTTGGAAGTGCCACTGGTTTTTTAGAAGGTTGGGTGATGGAGCGACGTGGGGGAGAGGGGGGAGAATCGGAACGAAGTGCGGAAGACTCAGCGCTAGGAGAGCCTCGCGCATTCGCTCCTGAGGTGGAAGAAGTGGAGTGAGACATTTTAAAAGAAGAAAACTTACGACGATATATGCGGTGGAAGATTGCCGGAAATGATTTCGCACAAATAGAGTCTCGAGAAGAGAATTCGCAAGAGCTTCGTTGCAATTTCGAATATGAGAGTAATTTTTGGAAAACCTGTTAGTCAGTATATATAGGCGGTGGGGGAAGATCTCAGCCGTTTATTTAAAAATCATGCGTGGACGACCACGATTTGCCTAGAAAATTGTACCAGGCTTACGACGGGACACACGCAATAATTAAAAATGTCAGACTTATCGGCTCCTCGAAATACGAAACGTTCCTGGTCGTTGATAGAAAGGGCACGCGTTATCATGGCACCCCGTGGGTTACCCAAGATCTCATTTTATCCTGGGAGGTTTAAGGCCCCGGCATCTTATCTTAATCTCGGGAAAAGTAAGGCCCCGGTACTTCATTTTGAGCCTGGGGAATTTTAGGGCCCGGTTTTTTCAGTTGATCATTTATCAGTTCTGGATATTTATTCCGATTCATTTTATGGTACATATATCATGCGATGTCAATGAGATACGGACAATAAGAGTAACTAGATAAGCATTTATTATTATTATTATTATTATTTCGGGAATTCTTTACCCGTTACATTAAAAAATTCCTCTTCTACAGAGGCTATCCACTTAATCACAAAACTCTTTACAGAGCTACCAGTGAACGCCTTCATAAAGCTAGCGGAGTCGGCAATCTTCTGCAGCGTCCTCCTCTCTTTATGAAGCAATAGTTGGAGGATGAAGTCGTCCTCAAAGAGGTACTCCGTATCAGAAATCTGCAAGCGTTCCCGATACTTCGCAAGCTTGGCCACCATTTCAGGAGTGATAGCCTCCTCCCACTCGTGAAGAAGCTGAAGTCCTTGCAGCTCCTCCCAGTAATGGAGGACCTTTTGGAAGACTTCATCTTCCAATTCAGATTTCCGTTTCTCAAAAGCTGCTTGCATGAACTCTGCTGCCATGTCGGGAGCTTTCGAACCACTGGAACCCGCCATTGCACTTCTTGAGGACTGAATTGATGGAATGTAGGAGAATAGGTAAGCAGGTTACTGTATATATATAGGAAAGAATCAGTCTCCATCGTCGATCCGAATCCAATCGGACGATCAGAGGGAATCTAGGAAATTGAGCAGGCAGATGAAAAGACGTGTACGGGTATCGAGGAAACATGCTCATTATTACCTCAGAATACGAACAATTTTCGACGATATCACTGTTAACGCATGCAGCATAATGACATTCATTGGATTTTCCGAGAGTACTAAACGATGAATGTTCAAAACCTGAGAGATATGGAAGCCTGACACCTCATCACTTCTGCAGGATATTTAGAGACCCAATGCTCTTATTCACTCTGGGATATGTTTTGGAGTAACATGCATGACTGATCGGGACAGCGAGTCAAGCTCTAGCCCGACTATTTTTAGGATGTGTGGTGATACCCCTGTAAAGGTTCGGGTTAATGGTGACCCATTTCCGGGTTATCGGTTGGATAGCCCGGATCAAAAGCCAACTGCCCGGGTACTTTTTCTCCACCCGGTTTCTCATATAGGTACCCAGGTAACCAACTACCCAGGCCACCTCGAGAATTGCACCACACTCAAGTGTGATCGATACATGCAGTCTAATCCGTCAGAACCACTTGGGTTTGGAGTATCCGAGAAGTCATCAGAAGCTAGTATGATAAACCGACTTAGTAGGTGGTGGGGTAATCGAGGTAACTACCCATTCTTCCACTATAAATAGCAGGTATTAAAGTCATTTAATGATTCTGAAATCTTTGAACTAAAAGCACTTACATATTTCTTCTCAAATATTGCTTGTGTTCATCAAAAAGCCTGCTGACTTAAGCATCGGAGTGGCCACGCCGGACATCCCTCCGGCGCCCATTCACGAGTTACTTTCTTGTTTACAGGTGTTGATCCAAGCCATCATCTTCACTCAAATTCCCAAACATTATAAATTATTGATTTGGTCTGTTGGAGTCCCATACACGGCGGCTCATCCATTTTAACGAGATCACATCACTATTCTTAGCATGATAGTGGGAAATCTCATTACTATTATTCAAACAAGCATTGAAACATATGCTTGCGTATTCGTCGTTACACTCGTTAAATTCGCCAAACATTAATTAGTAGATACTTTGAATTCTTTGGTCAGGACAAGAAGAAAGAAACTTGAGCGGACTAATTCTTCTACACTTGAGGTGACATATTATTTGATTAAACTACTAATCAAATCAATAGACAGTTTCTAATAATTTTTTTTTTCAAAAAACAATATCTCAAAATTTAGCATAGATTTTACGAACAAATCTAAGATTTTTTTTAAAAGAAAATCATCAATTTCTGAACCTTTTTTTAATTTATTGAATTACACACGTATTCTTCCACTAGCATCTTTTTTTTTTGTTTGCAAGTTAATTCTTCCAGCCTAACCTTGATTAAAAATTTAAACAAAAACTACAAGTGGTGGGTTTAGGGACTGGAGTAAATATTAGGGAGGAAATAAAAAAATATAATTATTTTTTGACTCTTAATCAATAAAATTAAAAAATTGAGAAGACGGTGTGTATATATATATATATATATATATATATATATATATAAATACGTAACTCGAACAAATCGATAAATTAATGAATATAATTTGAAAATGAGGTTTTCGTATTAGACAATTTCACAAATCTTTATTAGTATGACAGATCAATCATACTTATTTTTATAATAAAAAGTTATACTTTTGACATAAAAAATAATATTATTAATTTTTCATTAGTGACTCAAATAAAAGATCTGTATCAAAATAATTACTCGACGAGATCGTATCACGAGAATTTTTGTGTCTGAGAATATATCTTGCCGAAAACTTTATAAACAAACGCAAGTCTGCAGCCAAATCTCATGGGAGTAATAAAAAATAAAAGAAACAACAAAAGTAACATCAGCACATATATATATAAGTCCATGGTTGTTAAAAACAATTGAAATTATATTGTATTTTATGTGAAAGCCGAAGTATTTTATGTGAAAGCGTAAATTAGCTTCATTTGACTCGGCAACCAATTCTCACCAATTTGAAAATTTTGCGTTGCAGCTGGTTTCCTTATTATTATTTTTTTAACTTTAAATTTGCATGACGATATTTTCTACTGTTAAATTATAATAGATATTTTTTTATTTATCAAAATAACAATCATTTTGTTTTGTGAGATAGATATTTTATTTGGTTATTCATAAAAAATTATTATTTTTTTGCTAAGAATATTACATTTTATGGTGAATATTGATAGGGTTGATTCGTCCCACAGATTAAAATTCGTAAGACGTCTCACAAAAAACCTATTCAAAATTGATACAGCGATTACTTGTATCCAAAATACTAGTAGTGATACACACAAAAAACGCAGGTACTATACAATTATTTTTACGTATGTCTGTGATATTATGGATTATGTAACGACTGTATTCTACGCGCACGCGTTTCATTACGCAATTCCCTTGGAAGGGAATTGATTCACAAGCTGTAACCTTCAGTATATCTACATATTCAATTTTCTCTTTCTCGTACAAAAAGGCTTCCATTTCTTGATTTTTTTACGTGATTCTAGCGTGTGCTTCAGAATGGCTGACCAGCGTGTTCATCCCACCACCTCCGATCCTCCGCCGTCGTCTTCATCGCCCGATACTGCATCAGAACAATCCGCTGACGACCCAAACCCTCCACCGGGGAAACCGGTTCCCCTACCACCTGAAACTTACGTATTCCAGCTCCCCAGGGAACAAATCTTCCGATACCCGCCGCCGGAGAATGCCAAAAAATTTGAAGCCCTCACCCGGAGCAAAAGCCGCAGTAGCTGCTGTCGCCGTTGCTGCTGCTTCACTTTCTGCCTCCTCTTCTTCCTGGTCGTAGCAGCAGCTGTATCAGCCGGAGTGCTGTACCTCGTTTTCCGATTCAAATCTCCTAAATACACGGTGGCGAACATCGCCATAGAGGGAATGGACCTGACGTCATCCTCTCCCATTTCTCCGGGATTCAACGTCACCATCAGGGCGGAGAACCCCGACGGGAAGGTGGGGATTTATTACTTGAAGGATAGCGCCGTTAACGTTTTCTTTAATGACGTGAAGTTCAGCGACGGCGTTTTGCCAGTTTTTTATCAGCCGAAGAAGAATACTACGATGATCCAGATAAATCTGACCGGATCCAACGTCGTTGTGGGCGGCGCCGTCAGGACTGCGTTGAGCAACGAGCAGAGTCAAGGAACGGTGCCGTTTGTGGTGAGACTGAAGGCGCCGGTGAAGCTGAAGGTGGGGTCGGCCAAGACCTGGAAATTTACCGTTAGGGTGAAATGCGACATAGTGACAAATACATTAGATGAGAAGGCTAAGATCGTCTCTACAAAATGCGACTATAGTGTGAGATTGTGGTAGATAATTTGCTCACAATGAACATACATTTGTTGTGTGGCTAATTTTGGTGGTATACTCCATATATATGTCATTTGAATAACATACAATGAAATACTATTTGGTTGGATTTTGTTCCATAAATGGCATCATGGGTTGTTGGATTAATATTCAAAAATATTACTCACAATTACAATCTTAATAAAGTTTTATTCCCAGAGCTTCAAAATACATAAAATATAAACTAGTCGGGGTCATTCACCCAATAGTGGTGGTTTTCCAAGATTAGCTCAAATTCGATAAATAAAATTTCAAAGGCAAAAACTTGTGTGAAACAGTCTTACGGGTCGTATTTTGTGAGACATATATCTTATTCGAGCAATCCATAAAAAATATTACTTTTTATGCTAAGAGTATTACTTTTTATTGTGAATATCGGTAGAATTGACCCGTCTCACAAATAAAGATTCGTAAAATCGTCTCACAAGAGACCTGTTCAACTTCAAATATCTGGAAAAGCTCGTGTATCCACTTAATTTATTTCCACCACTTATCGCTTAGCTAACACACATAAAGTCCTGGACATACCTTGAGCTCTTTCATTTGAAATCCAATCCCATTACCGGGAAGCTACCCGTGTTTTATTCCTCATAATGTACAAATAACTCAACAAACCAACCATTTTACATCTACACATTATTTATTATTTATTTTTGCAGCCTTCCCAAAATCTGTAGCTCTAAAATTCAGACGAAATCTCCTTCTGTAGGAACTTCAAGTGTTCACGATAATTCTTGGCTTCTTGATTCTGGGGTTCAGCAAACTTCTTCACTGAACACTCTGCATAGCTGTTCAAACTGCCAAGAAAACCCACCAACCTCGTACAAAATCGATCAAACACAGCCACATGATCCTCAAAAACCGTCTCTCTAGACATATTGATACCATGATTACCATCAGGTCGATCCGACAAGGATGTTTTGTAAGAGTGATTCGCACTGTTCACGCTACTCTTTTCTTGATGGGGCAAGAAGTGAGCAACTTAAGCTGCTAAATCTTTGATCGAATCAACAACTACTTTACAAGGTAATTCATTAATTGATCATCTCCAACCAACCGCTGCATATCATGTATCTGGGTGGGGGCGAAGTTTCTTATGGGTGGAGGTTTCATTCTTTTGTTCCGTGTGCCACGCTTTTTTTTAATTAATTTTTGTATATTCTCATTCTCTTAATTTTTGTTGAATTTTGTAGGATATACCTTTGAGTCGACCCAAAAGGAAAGCAACAAGGGTCGACCCAAAGTTTCAGCCTTTGGGTCGACCCAAAAACAACAAGGTCCTTGGTCGACCCTTGTTTGCTACATAAATGCTACTTTGTGTCGACCTAGCTAAATATGTGATTCATATGTTAAAAAATACAATATTATATAATATACTTGTGAAATTGTAATTCATATGTTGAAACATGTAACATAATTGTGAAATTGTGATTCATATGTCAAAACTTGTAACATCGTTCTGAAATTGTGACTCATATGTCATACCATGTAACATAATAATGTAACATTATAGAACATACTTGTGAAATTATGTGATTTATATGTTAAAAACATGCAACATTGATCAAAATTGTGTAATTATCTGTCAAAATTAAATAATTATCAGTCATATTTGTCAAATCCATAGATTCATGTGTTAAAAAAAGATTCGACCCAAAAACAACCTCGATCGACCCAAAATCAACATGAGTCGACCAGACATGGATCAACAGAGTCGACCTAGAAGCAACATGATCGACCCAGAAATCACCATGGTCGACCCAAAAAAACATTGGGTCGACCCAAGTCTTGGTTGGTAGACCCAACTTTTGGTTGGTCGATGCAAAACAAGGTAGACCCAACTTAAAGTTGGTTGACCCAAAAGTGTTGTAGTTGGTCGACCCAACTTTTGGGTCTACCAACCAAGCGCCCAAAGCGTGGGTCGTCCAAGCTACCAAGCGCTTGCTTGGACCAAGTGCTTGGGTCGACACAAGCTTGTGTCCACCCTTTTCTTCTTCAAGTGAGTCGAAGAAACAGAAGCAATAAATCGAAATAAACTTTAACGTTAACATATTTTTGTCAGTCATTTGTCCGATTGAGTTTGCTTAGATTGGAAGGATATGAGTGGAGAATTGCCGGGATGAGAAAGACGATTTGCATTAAGAATCGTCGTCGGAAAGGAAATGGAAGGAGGTCGACTGAAGAGAAACTTAGTTTGGATTCGACTGAATGAGATGGATGAATTTAATGTTAAAGAGTTTAAGTTAATGATGTATTTATATTTAAAACAGAAAGACATTTATGTAAATTGACTTATGGATCTTTTTTTTAAAATAAATCACGGTCGAGTCTCATTTCCCTGAATTTCCATCAGTGGAAGCAACAAACATTTTAAGAGCCACTTATCTATTGCTTCGATGTATATCTTCCGTGCGCCTAACCATTTTGTGAAGCTTGATAATAGAGAATTCAGTTCATTTTCCAGATTAATTGTCATCTGTCTTTGTGAATATGAGTGAACATTGGGCATTGTGCTTCCAGGGTGCTGCGATATCGTTGCGATGTGAAATTGAAGATTGTGACATTCCAGCATCGTTTCCCACATTCTAATCAGTCTGTCATTGGTAACAAGAACAATTAGTAATGGGAGGCTTGAATGCTTTATATATTTTATGCCAAAAATTACAACTTTTGGCAGTTTTCTCACTCAAATATTTCAAAATGGAAAATAGTTAAGCCTCATGAGTTGATCCTTATGCTATATAGATAACCACAACGTAGCAATAGTTGTTGCATCCCAATGATTAATCAGATAGTGCTCTCTGTTGGGGGCAGGACCACGGAAACAGATAACTATTGGGTGACTAAAGGTGTAGTATTGAATTTATATGTGATTCAAAATAGAACTGAAAATGATGGGGAGGCGCCATACTTCCTTTATATTTGGAGACAATGACACTTTAAACTTTTGCATAATCTTTTACCTAAGGGTCTCCGGACGAGTTTCACTATTTTAAAAGTTATTGTGTATAATTATCAATGAAAATATTGACAAATGCTCACCCATCAATTAACTCCTCGAGTTGGGGCTGGAAGCTCCTCGTCTCTAATTTCTTCGATTGTCTTTGAGATAGAGTTAATTCTATGAACAGAAACTCGACTTCTTGAATGTAGATCCTTGACTACATAACGGGCTTTCTCCGTACTTTGTCCTCGTTATTCTTGCAGTAAGAGAAACTTGCACTTCTGATCAAAATTACTTCTAAGCACCTGGCCAGCCTGGAAAGGGCAAATATCCTAAAGAGATTTAGTAGCAGCAGTTATTCAATAGGATATAACACCGAAAAATAGACATTGTGATTGATACCCCATTGATGAGCCCATTACCTGTGGCCCATCCTTAGCCCAAATGGAAGACAGGTCCTATCACGGACCCAGGTATTCTCCTATAAATATCATGTTTGAGTGTTCAGTTCATTCATTCAATATATTGTTTTCAGCAACACCCTTAGCTGCTCCCCCCATATATCCTCAGTCACTGACTTGAGCGTCGGAGGGACTACGCCAGGACACCCTCCTGGCCCCCTTATAACGGTCTTCTTCGTGATTTCAGGCTCAGGACCATTTCAAAAACCTGCGTCTGGACTAGTGACACTTGCTGGAATCGGACCCAAAATTTCCCGTGAGTATCACTTGGCGCCGTCTGTGGGAAAGTTTGAGTTGAGACGTAGAGATGGTAGGCAAGAGATGGAGTAGAAGAGCTACCTCAGCATCATCGCGTCCTCAAAAGGGACTCGAACAACCTCATGTTGAGACAAGACAGGAACAACCGTATCTTGAGACGAGACAGGAACAACCTCGTCAAGAGAAAAGAGCCGAACAACCTCGTCAAGAGACCAGGGTCGAGCAACCCCGTCCTAATGAAAATGTGGGGAACTTGACCTTGGAGTAGTTGGGTCAATTTATTACCCGGACGGTGGACGAGGCCATGAAGAGGAATCAAGAGTCTATGTTTGCTGAAGGACAAGCCACTCGCCAAGAGCGAGAGGAGAATGCTGAGGGTCATCAGAGCAGGGTTGAAGAGACGCAACCCCTCCAAGGTGAGGAGAATCCCGAGATAGAGGAGATGTGGAAGGAGATAAGAATGTTGAGGCAACAATTGGGAAACAGAGCTCCAGTGTCCAAGAAGGAGAGTCCTTTTTCCCCCGCCATGTTGGAGGAAGGGCTTCCTCCAAGTTTCCCACAATCAAATGTGGGAGAGTACGAAGGTCGTACTGACCCAGAAGAACATTTGGGAAGGTTTGAGAACACAGCTCTGTTGCATCAATATTCAGATGGAGTTAAGTGTAAGGTGTTTCTGGGCACGTTGGTGAGGTCAGCCCAGCAATGGTTTAATACCTTGCAGCCCAACTCTCTACGATCTTTCGAAGATTTTTCCGCTGCTTTCTTGCACAGATTCGCTAGTAGCAAGAGGCACCAAAGAAATTATTTGAGCTTGTTTGTGATGAAGCAGCAAGAAACTGAAACTCTGTGAGAATTTATCCGGCATTTCAACGATGCAGCGCTGGATATACCAGATGCTTCCCCTGACATCATGATAAGTGCCTTTACCCAAGGACTTAGAGGAGGAGAGTTCTTTAAATCGTTAGTGAAGAAACCTCCATCAAGTTATGATGATCTGTTATCTCGGGCGGAAAAATATGTAAATCTTGAAGATGCCCAGCGGCATAAGAGGATTGAGCAGCGTCCTGGGGGAAGTAGAGTTGAGGGAGCAGAAAGAGGAGGTAGGAAGAGAGGCACGGGCGAGAAGGAGGATGATAAGGCTAGGGGCAGAGGACAATTCTCATCACATGTTCCCCTGGATAGGAGTCGGGACGAGGTGATGGAGGTGAGGAGAGCCCGCGGGAAGGTGGGAGAAGTCACGAAGGGTTGAGTACAGTGCTAGATTGCCTTCATGGGACAGACGAGAAAGATCCGCACCTGGGAGTCGACCGAGGTCTCACCCGTCCCCTAGGCATGGTCAAGGCCCCCCATGGATAAATCGGAGGGTTGGGGAGCAGAGAGTAGAAGGTCGAGGTCAAGATGTCCCTCAGGAGCCCGTCGAACCGAGGAGGGGAATGGATGAGAATAACCACCCTACGAGAGGAATTATTCATATGATCTCGGGGGGTGCTACGGACGGAGATTCCGGGCGAGCTCGGAAAGCGCATGGTAGGAGGTTGGAAAACTTTGAAATATCTAGGGGTGCAGACTTATCACAAGACCCCGTGATCAGCTTTGGCCCGAAAGACCTCCGAGGCGTTGTGACTCCACATAACGATGCCTTGGTGGTGACGGCCACCATTGCCAATTATGATGTGGCGAGGATATTTATTGATAATGGAAGCTCCGTGAACGTCTTGTTCAAGAGCACGTTGGATCAAATGAAGATGGAAGGATTTGAGTTTGAGCCGGTATCCACCCCGCTGTACGGGTTTGCAGGACACGTCATCCCGCCTTTGGGTCAGATTGTTCTTCCCCTATCCTTGGGGACTGATCCTCGGCGGGTAACAAAAATGATAGCCTTCACCGTGGTAGATACCCCGTCAGCGTATAATGCAATTCTAGGACGGCCAGCCCTGAAGGATTTCAGAGCCGTATCTTCCACTTATCATCAGAAGCTTAAGTTTTCTGTGGGAAAAGGAGTTGGAGTCTTGTGCGGGGACCAAAAAGTCACGCGTCGGTGTTGTGAAGGGGTTAGTGAGAGAGGAGGAGAAAAAGAGCGCGTGTGGAGCTTAACATGATTAGGAAAGGAAGAAGTGGGTAACTTTGTCCTGTGGAGGTACAAGAGGAGTAGAGATGAAAGTTGAGAATGCGCCGGGCAAGGCTCTAAAGAGGCTCTAGAACTCTTACCACCTTAGAGAATATTAATGTTGACTTGAATTTTGCTGTATTTCGTTTATGAATTTGTCTTATGTTATCAGTCGAAATTTAATAAAGCCAAGTTCTTATATTAAGTTCGTGGATGTTGTTGCATTGTGAGGATGAAATGAATTAAATTTTCCTGTTAAGGCATCGCCTAACAGAGGAGCAGAGTTCGGGAGAAGTTCCATTTTTCCTGCTAAGGCATCGTCTAGCAGAGGAGCAGAGTGGAGGAGGTGAATTTTATTTTCCTGCTAAGGCACCGCCTAACAGAGGAGCAAGTTGGGGAGGAGAAAAATTTATTTTTCTGCTATGGCGTCACCTAGCAGAGGATCAGAGTTTGAGAGGAGAAAAATGTTATTTTCCTGCTATGGCGTCGCCTAGCAGAGGAAGCAGAGTGAGGAAGGAGAAAAATTTTATTTTCCTGATAAGGCATCGCCTAGCAAAGGAGCAGATTTGTGGAGGAGAAAATTTTTATTTTCCTGCTAAGGCATCGCCTAGCAGAGGAGCCTATATGGTGAGGAGAAAAATTAAATTTTACCTACTTAGGCTGCGCCTAGTAGAGGAGAAGAGTGGAGGAGGAGAAAAATCATTTTACCTACTTAGGCTGCGCCTAGTAGAGGAGCAGAGTTAAGGAGGAGAAGAATTTTTATTTTCCTGCTAAGGCGTCGCCTAGCAGAGGAGTTAGAGGGTGACGAGACGAAATTTTTATTTTCCTGCTAAGGCGTCGCCTAGCAGAGGAGTTAGAGGGTGAAGATGGAGAATCTTTATTTTCCTGCTAAAGGCATCGCCTAGCAGAGGAGTCAGAGGGTGACGAGGTGAAATTTTTATTTTCCTGCTAAGGCGTCGCCTATCAGAGGAGTTAGAGGGTGAGGGTGGAGAATCTTTATTTTCCTGCTAAAGCATCGCCTAGCAGGGGAGTCAGAGGGTGACGAGATGAAATTTTTATTTTCCTGCTAAGGCGTCGCCTAGCAGAGGAGTTAGAGGGTGACGAGATGAAATTTTTATTTTCCTGCTAAGACGTCGCCTGGTAGAGGAGTTAGAGGGTGAGGGTGGAGAAACTTTATTTTCCTGCTAAGGCATCGCCTAGCAGAGGAGTCAGAGGGTGAGGATGACTAATCTTTATTTTCCTGCTAAGGCATCGCCTTAGCATAGGAGTCAGAGGGTGAAGATGAAGAATCTTTATTTTCCTGCTAAGGCGTCACATAGCAGAGGAGTTAAAGGGTGATGGGGTAGAAACTTTATTTCCCTGCTAAGGCATCGCCTAGCAGAGGAGTCAGAGGGTGAGGGTGAAGAATCTTTATTTTCCTGCTAAGGCGTCACCTAGCAGAGGAGTTAGAGAGTGATGGTGGAGAAACTTAATTTTCCTGCTAAGGCATCGCCTAACAGAGGAGTTAGAGGGTGAGGATGAAGAATCTTTATTTTCCTGCTAAGGCGTCACCTAGCAGAGGAGTTAGAGGGTGGTTGTGGAGAAACTTTATTTCCCTGCTAAGGCATCGCCTAGCAGAAGAGTCAGAGGGTGAGGGTGAAGAATCTTTATTTTCCTGCTAAGGCGTCACCTAGAAAAGGAGTTAGAGGGTGATGGTGGAGAAACTTTATTTCCCTGCTAAGGCATCGCCTAGCAGATGAGTCAGAGGGTGAGGGTGAAGAATCTTTATTTTCTTGCTAAGGCATCGCCTGGCAGTGGAGTTAGAGGGTGAGGAGATTGAAGTTTTTATTTTTCCTGCTAAGGACTATTTTAGCAGAGGAGTCGAGGGCACGGGAAAGTGGGAATTATTTTCCTTCAAAAGCTTAGTAGAGGACCTTGAAGATGGAGGCGTCGAGGACATTCCGTGTTAGAAAATTTTATTCCGTTTATCGATAAAGAACGATGTTTGCCGTTGCGAAAATTACGGGGTTGCCCCCGAAAGCTCTTCAGAAACAATCATTCGCAAGGGCGAGGGGGTGCTTTAGCGAGGTGCGAGGCGAGGGTGTGCTTGGCCAAGAGAGCAAGTAGGTAATGAGCCTTGGGCGAGGATGAGCGTGGCGGTAGGCGCGGGCGATCGGGCGAGGGTGATGCACGTAGGGGCAAGAGCGAGGCTGCGGGCGAGGTTGAGAGGTGACGGGGCGAAGGGATAGGGAGAAGGCTTGCGCGAGGCGATGCTAGGAGGGCGAGCGCACACACATCTGGAAGGGCGAGGCATGACTAGAAGGCGAGGCGAGGCGAGGCGAGGCGAGGCTGGTAATACGTGGGGCAGCTGGGGCAAGCAACGAGGTGATGGGCGGCGAGGTGGAGCTGGGCGAGGGGCGAGACTAGGGCAGGCGTAGGGGCGAGGGCTAGGGGTTGGCGAGGGCGGTGACTGGTGAGGCAGGCGAGACGGGAGATTGGTGAGGGCAATCGAGCAAGGCGAGGGGGAGAGGGCAAGGGCGAGGGAGAGGCGAGCGTGCAGCAAGCGGAGGCAGTGAGCGTGTAGTTGGGTGATGGGCGAGGGAGAGGCGAGCGTGCAGCAGGCGGAGGCAGTGAGCGTGTAGTTGGGTGATGGGCGAGGGGCGAGGGCAGTGGCGAGGGGCGAGGGTACAGCAAGTGGAGGCAGGCCAGGGCAGGGGTGAGGGTGTAGCAGGCGGAGGCAGGGATCGTGCAGTTGGGCGATGGGCGAGGGGCGAGGGCAGTGGCGAGGGGCGAGGGTACAACAGGCAGAGGCAGGCGAGGGCAGGGGCGAGGGTGCAGCATGCGGAGGCAAGGAACGTGCAGTTGGGAGAGGGGCGAGGGCTGTTGGCGTGAGCAGGATTGCGATTGGGAGCGAGGGTGTGAGGGGATGAGCACGCGAAAATAGGTGGGGGAGGGCTGGTGAATGAAGGGTGAAGGAAATGCTGTGTGGGAAAAATGAGAATGAATTGAGAAGAAGACATCTATTTACATAGGAGGTCCAGATCAAATCTTTCCTTTCAGAGCAGGATTGCGATTTGATATGTTTCCAAACTTATGGAGACTAGTGAGCAGCCAAGAAATAACGCACAAGTCATGCCTTATAAACCGAGGACAACACAATTAATCGAACTTCGAACCTGCGATTCAGTTCGACTCGGGAGGGGGAGACTGATGATACCCCATGGATGAGCCCATTACCCCTGGCCCATCCTTAGCCCAAATGGAAGACAGGCCTATCACGGGCCCAGGTATTCTCCTATAAATACCAGGTTTGAGTGTTCAGTTCATTCATTCAATATATTGTTTTCAGCAGCACCCTTAGCTGCTCCCCCCATATATCCTCAGTCACTGACTTGAGCGTCGGAGGGGCTACGCCAGGACACCTTCCTGACCCCCTTCTAACGGTCTTCTTCGTGATTTCAGGCTAAGGACCATTTCAAAAACCTGCGTCTGGACTAGTGACACTTGCTGGAATCGGACCATAAATTTCCCGTGAGTATCAGTGATGATATGGAAAAGCATACCTTTACTTCATCATAAAGCTTCTTCTCCCATGCATAAAGCCTGTCCAAGGTTGAGGCATGAGTACCAGATACCATACATATATTGTCAATTTTTTTTACTAAGATCAACCGTATTGTCAAAGGAGTTTGCATCAACAATATTTGTGATGAAAATGCTGTCCGGAGCCATGTCAAGTACTTCACGGAATTTTGAGGAGGCTCTGAACAAAAGAAATAAAACCGAAAAACGATTCCATAAGTTAATGACAATGACAAGATTCCTAATGCTGGGACGCCTGAAAAACTACAATGAATTGATAAAGTTGGACAGAACTACCTTCTTGAATCTCACTTGGATCATCCCCACAAGAGAAACAAGATCTTATTAATGGAGAGGCAACCGCTCCACCTGAAAAATACGAGAAGTTTTCTTTGAATTTCACCATTGTATCAGAGATGAATCATTGAGAAAGTTGCGGAACTAATGATCCTCTATGCTTCAAGTATATCTCAAAGATCAGCATATATGATCGCCCCATTGCAAAAACTCTATTGAAATCTCATTATTGTCCTGAAATAACACTAACACTATCACTCTAACATGCGAATGTAAAAATGTGTAAGAGGAACACTGATATATTTACTTGCTTTCCCAGGGTAGACTGGACGGAAATGAAATTTATGCGCTTCAAGCATTCGGGGAACTTCTTTACCGGATTCAGATGCCTTGAAGAAAAGATGTTCCATATTTTTCATGCTAGAAAAGATGTCCTTAGTTGCCATCTTTTCTTCAAATTCACTTTTGACAGGTGTTATGTTCACATCATTCAAATGGAGAAATCTTGAAAGATATCTCTTTAAATAGTGACAGATCAGGAGAGTTATTATTCTCCCCATTCACAAACTTGGTTTCTAATGTTAATCTTTCTGATGATGGAATGGTTGAATCCTCATTGACGAGGAATTCTTTGGCCTTCCTCACATCAAAACTCGGTAACTTGGTTACTGGTACTTCTGGTGCCATATCGCGCGAATCAAGATTGACATCATTTCTCATTTCCCTGTTTATTTTTTTGAAACGACGAACAAGAGTAGTTGAAGAGGGTTCATCAAATTCGTCTTCTGATTCTTAAGTCTCTTCTATTTGTGGTGACAATAAATTTTCTTTCATACCATCGGAATACTCTAAACCTTCATCGATTCCTCTCCCTTCTTGAGATGAAAAATGAACGTCAGCCGGAATAAAAATGCCAAAAAAAATACCATGGTGGAGTTTCAAAAGATGTTTCAGACGCATCAGTAGAACGTCGAGCAACTGTACTGAAACAGGCACAGGAGGCTCTTCTTCAACTTCCTTGAATCGGCCCCCTTCGGTTCCGGCCAGCTCGACCTTCCTAGCCAAATTGATGCAGAAATCCATGAACGCAGTAAAATTCAAACAAGACATGAAATTCAATTCCTAGGAGCAATGCAAAGCGAAATCAAGCCATCTTAAACCACAAAGAAACCAGTGTCATGAGAGGAAAGACGGAAATCTGAGAACTAAAAAAACCCATAAATGAAAGAACACAGTTAATATCAGGATTTTGATTCCAGTTCCGAAAATTTCCAAAATCTACGAGATAACTCAACCCTTCGACTAAAAGCCACTGCAACAAAGAAGACAACTTTAACCCACACCAATCAATCAAAACTCAGAAAACTGCAATCTAGAACGCCATCCAGTGCCCACATCAAGAAAACCAGAGCATTGAACAAACAAAAGGAAAAATATATTTCTTGGCCGCACTATTTCAGTTGTATCTCTACTTTAACTGAAAAATACATTTATTTCGAAATAAAATTGGTATGGAGGAGAAGTCATTAATTTCAGCGCAGAAATATATATATAAAATAAAGTAGTGGAATTTTGTCTAGTTTTTCATCGTACGAAAAATTAAAAATTGAATCTTGACTTTGTTTGGGTAAGTTTTTGTTATTTTTATCTAGTTTTTCATCGTACGAAAAATTAAAAATTGAATCTTGATTTTGTTTGGGTAAGTTTTTGTTAAGATGATTCTTGATTTTGCAGTGCTCTTGCAGCAAAAGTGAATTTTTCAACTACATTTTTCTAATAGCAAGAAGGAAAATATATATTGTGACAGACTCCAAAAATTTATGGATGCATACTAAAAAAAATATGTATGGATGCAAGTAATTTACTCCAGTTCAATTTATTAATTTTTTTAATAATAGTTTAATTTACTTATTTGGATAAATAACATATTAATTAACACATATTTATCCAATCAAGGTTTGAATTAGTTTTAAAATTAACAAAATCATAAAAATTGGTTTGATTCAAAATTTGGATCAAATAAACATTACCAAACCGATTATATTAATTAATATAAAAATTATGTGATAAATTTTGTTACTTCAATGTAGTTTTCTTGGATATATTATTTAATTGTTAGTATGTAATTTATTATTTGTGAGCTTTGTAATAATTTAATTATATTAATTTTTTTTTATTGTAGATCTTGACCCAAATAAATATAATTACAACTCAAAAAATTTAAATTTCTTTGTGAGTTGTAAAATTCTGTAACATACATAAGTATTTTAATATATTATTTTTACTTATAATCATAATAGTTCAAGATGGATAAAATATTTATTCAACTTATATCAAATGTCACCTGTCAATTTTTCCTCGAGTGTCAATTTTTCCAAATTACAATGCTTAGTTTAATCTAAAACTTTAAACTTAAAATTAATCATCTAAATAAGTAACAAATTGAAATTCATAATTTGAGATGATTTAGTTATAAAAAGGTCATGTTTTAATAAGAAACTTTTAATAAATTAAATCGATAAAATATGATTTAGTTTGTATTTTTTTTATCTAAACTCAAACCATAATTAATCTCACAAATCTTTATCTGTGAGACGGGTCAAGTCTACCGATATTCACAATAAAAAGTAATACTCTTAGCATAAAAAATATTATTTTTTCATGGATGATCCAAATAAAAGATCCGTCACACAAAATACGACCCGTGAAATCGTCTCATGCGAATTTTTGACAATTTTGAGAAGTAAAACAGAGGAGACAAACATATGTCAGACGTTTTTTTATTTTTTTATTTTTAATAATTACTGCACCCTTTTATTTCTCGCTTCAAATTTGTGGTAGAGTGATGTGTCACCGACAAAAATATTGGATGCATTTATCAGTTTTGCTGACGAATTTACAATTTATAATTTTTTTATTTTATATGCCGACACATTATTTAACAATTAAAATATAAATAAGCAATTCATCTAAAATGCAAATGGAAGAAATAAAAAATCTGATTTAGGATATAATAGATTTTCGCTGAATATAAGACTTCGATAAGTAATTCAATAAAAAAAAATTATTCTCGTGATGTGGTATTATAAACTTTATCCATTATGATAAAAACTTTATAATGTACATTCCAACACAACAAAGATTGTTGCGAGGCATAGAGAAGAAGCTTACTTCTACTTAAAAACTTGATATTGTAGAAACAACAGTAAACAAAAACTTGAATCTGCATCACACATCTATCAGAAGGAGCAGGTGCCTATCGATCCCATTGATCGGGGAAGGTGCAGTATGAGGTAAACAGGATCATCCAAGATACCATTTGGTGGATAGGATGCTTCAAATGAGGAATACATCATATCGATTTGCAACATAGGGAGACATAATTTGTAGGACTATACTTCAACTAGCCATATTATGAATATGGGTTGATAAAGAAATACACAAATATCGGGTGGATATAAAATTGTAATTAATCATTCATCCATAAGTCTACATCAGAAACTGTGGAACATTTAGGCCAGAACCCTTCATTTATTATTTTCTAAGAAGAAATACTGAAAAAGAAAATGATTTAGAAATGCCATTTCCTATTAGGTAACGGAAAATATTCCAAGGAAACTCACAAGCTAATCTGTAATATCTTCATGTTATTTACAGAGAGTTACCAGACTCAAGTATCTGAGAGAGGAGTCATGGACCACGAAGCCACTAAGATGGTGCATAAACGTTTGTTTTATTGAGTTTTTATGTTCTTGAATTTGTACAGAAGTGATTCTATTGATTTTTGTATTCTGGAACTCTCCACTTGCTTGACGGCCTGAGATGCCTCATGCAAGCTTCGGATTCCACGGCCCAAACTGGCTATCGATGGAGCCGCAGGCAATGATTCGGCAACACATTCGATTCCATCACCATAGACAAGCAAACCAGCACAAGTTGCAATACTACACCCAAAGGTAGTCCAGGGTAAAGCTCGCATTGGTCGAACTTTTCTTTTTCTCATTATTTCATAAAACGCTGTTCTCATGGCAGAAAGGCTCGTTTTTTCTGCCGAGGCTATCATATTGTGAGCCACAAAACGTATTTTCTCAGCAGATGCAGCAGCTTTCATGGTAGAGCTTTTCAACATAGAACTTGTCATTCCATGAGCAATCACTTTGCTAGGACCAAAAGCCTTGCCAATGGCAAAAATAATAGCCTTTTGGGTCTGAGCAAACATGAGTTTCAACGATGCAGGGATGTGGATAAGCGTTGATGCAGGGATAACTTTGGTGAGGGAAGAGACTCCTAAAATTGCTGTTGCACCAGCCCCAACTGCCACCACAGGTTTATCCGCCAATAACCGCTTTCTGTAAGAATGGTCATCGAGCTTACCCTCATCTCCAAGATCAGTGACGAGTTGTTCGACCATGTTTTTTACGTCGATTGGCACATCGGTTTTCCAGTGTTTCCTAAGCCCAGCTAATGCACTAGCATCAACTACAGCAACTAATGATTTGTACTGCTTAGTATGACTTCTAAGAGCCTGAGCAAGAATAGCATGTGACATGTCCTCTAGAGGAAGTTCAGAAAATTTGGTGTTCGCAGAGATGGGATTTCTTAATTTGCCCAATGATACTCGACTTGCATTATTCAAGGCAATTCTCAGCCCCTCAACTGCAATCTGAAATGCATAAACTTCTGAAAGGAGTCGAGTCTCAATAGTTTCCCCCTTTTTCACATCACAAAGCATTTTCTGTGCACATGCCAACGCGGTCTTCATAGATGGAATCTCAACAAATATATCATGCAAATCAACAAGTAAAGGATAGACTGATTTTGCGAATTCCGGGACATCATAATCTACTGAAGGCTGAACAACTTCACTACCAACCTTTGAAACAGGACTTAAGTGAACCAAATGTGATGATAACGACTTTACCATTCGAGACTCAATATCATCCGTGACACAAAAGGCCCTTGAATTCACGGAGGCCATCGAACTTACCATTCTTCCAGGAACCAAGTTACTTGTTTGTAGACCGAATGAATTTTGGATTCCAGTACTCGACTTTGAAACCTCGTTCTCTGTGTCCAAGCCACACTCACTAACTCCATCTGTGCTGCATTTTGCAAAAGGTGACTCAAGCATGAAAAATGAAGAACCAACTTCCTCTGCCGCCTTCTTGGCTGCCACAAAATGCTGGTTAAAACTCACCCCGAAGATTTCCCTCAACACCACACTCCCTGCCATATCCTCATACTTTTCTTTGTTAATCTTATGTAAAAAACATCTCTTTAACACCTCAAACGACGATGTTGGGACACTGCATTCGTCAATTGTCAGACCATTCTCAACAATACTACTACTAATACTCTTCTTCGACTCAGTTCCACCATTCGAAAACCCATTAACACCTAAACCATTAGATAGCCCTACTTGAACAACTACAGCGTCAGGTTTAATCTCTTTAATCAGACACTCAGCATCCAAAGCTGATCTCTCAGACAAATTTTGAACAGACAGCACATATATCACAGACTGAGATTCAGGCTCATGAATCGCATAAACAAAATGCTTCGTGGTTTCCGGGATCCGCAACTTCCTAACTATTTCATCCGATGCTCTCAAGTCATTGAATACAAACACAGAGAAGGGCCATAAATTTTGCACGTATTCCACCACAACCCCCATTAATCGAACCTCGCATAAAACATCCAAATCAAGAAATCCCAGTTTCAATCATTTAAATTTCACCCAGCGAATATCTCATCCACTAAAAATCGGAGCAGTCAATCCTAAGCACACGCACGCGAGTCTGAAGAGAGAGTTTGAAAGGGTTTTCCGTACCTGGTCGGAGGAAAGGTCTTCACGGTTGTGGGTTAGGGATAGGTTGCCTCCCGTCAGACGGAGAAGGAAAAGACGGTTTTCCCGAAACCGGGTCGGGCAGGTTTTGCCTTTTGATTGAAATGATTCACTTGTAATTTGTACAAACAAAATATTAATAGTTCTATTCTTTCTCATAATTTAATTAATAATTCTCTTTTAAGTTGTATTTAATATGATAACATTTTTTACTTTTTCAAATTGATATTTATAATCTTCGGTTTAAATTTTTCCTAGGAAATTTAAATGTTGATTTTGACAATATATAAATATCGGTAAGAAGGAAATTTTTTTTGTAACATTTGTGTGTAATAAAAATTTATCGTATTTCTATTGATTATGAAAAATTAAAAAAATCGTCACTCCTCAACTAAGAATTATACAGAAGATTTTTCTCGAGACAACAATGTTAACATTATTTCCACTTATTAAAATTAAAATGATATTCTATAAACCATGTGACAAAAACTTGTGTGAGACGATCTCACGTGTCGTATTTTGTGAGACGGATCACTTATTTGAGTCATCCATGAAAAAGTATTACTTTTTATGATAAGATTATTACTTTTTATTGTGAATATCGGTATGATTGAACCGTCTAACAAATAAAGATTCGTGAGACCATCTTACAAGAGACCTATTCAAACCATTTTTAACATTGCATGAATCTCACAATACTTGCGTATCTCATATCCTCAGCATGGTAAATAAATATTGTCAAAAGTAATATTTAGTTTTGATTTGTGAGATAAGTAGGGGCAATATATGACATCG
This sequence comes from Primulina tabacum, assembly GCF_025594145.1. Lineage (NCBI taxonomy): Eukaryota > Viridiplantae > Streptophyta > Magnoliopsida > Lamiales > Gesneriaceae > Primulina > Primulina tabacum. Next base: position 8,631,502 of record NC_134557.1, read on the forward strand.
AGTCATATATATATATATATATATATATATATATATAGATAAACGAGCACAAAGGTGATAGCCAAACAGAGATAAAATGCTGATTAGAAGAATGACCACATTTTAAGCAAGATCCATATTCGTTTGACAATAAAATTTCATGTGAACAATAAAGACTATATAGGATTAGTCCATACACGCTTGGCCGATTGATACTAAAATGATAACTGTGAAAAAGGAACAATTAGATACTACAATCTACAGCCTACGCTTTCAGCTTGCCGCTTACTCTACGCTTGCTATGCCAACCAGTTTTATCGCTGTTCATCTGGTTCTTTGCAGCAACTGAACATTGCTCACCTTTGCTACCTTTACCACCAATTTCGGTTTGGAGCTTACGGTGCCTAATCCTGTTTTCAAGCCTTATACCTTTCAAAGCACGGACACTCTGCTCAATCTCCAGAGCTTGTGAAAAGTTCCATATCCTAACAACACCTTCTTCACCACCGCAAACAATACGATCAGAACCGATGCCCACCGAGAACAGATTGCACCCAAACCCATGCAGCATTCTCTGTGGGGGTTCTACATTATTTAGGTGCACACAGTAACCCTTGGAAGTATTACCAGAAAAGGAACTCCGACTTGTCTTCAACAACTTCCTCACATCAATAAGTGAAATCTTACCATCACTGGAGCATGAGACCAACCAAGGGAACTCAAATGCAAGAGAATAAACAGGCCCAGTGTGAGGAACCCACGTCGCAACCTTTAGGGCACGGCACTTGACACTCCTAACCTCAAACATGTGTATAGAACCGTTTTCTCCTCCAGTAAACAAAAGCTTCCCTGTGTGACTTCGTGCCAAAGAATATGCATTACCAACATGAGTGTTATTAATAACAGTAACTTGGCACCCAGATATAGTGTCCCAAATGTAAACACTAGAACCTGCAGTGCTCCCAATTGTAGTATCATGAGGAGCAAGGTTCCAGACCCAGTCATCATGCATCAAGACCTTCATGCATTTTAAAGAAGAGCGATCCCATATGCGTATAGTCATGTCCCAAGAGCCACTGTACATCTTAACTAAATCCAAAGCAAGACAAGTTATAGGCCCTTCGTGTTCACAGACTCGAAATTCCATGTTTTGATTATGAGGTGACCTAATATCAAACAAGTGAGGGTTCCCATTTTCCACCTTCCAACCATGTATGAACCCATCCGTACCCCCAACAATCAAAAGCTTAGTATCAGCTGCAATCGCACGTATAGTGCAACCAAGAGGACAAGATGATGCAATTGAAAGGCCTTCTTCCATGTCCCACATTCTTACTACCTGATCATATCCTGAGGTGAAGAGCAGCTTTTTAGAAACCAAAACAAAAACGGTCCTAACAGCTTCAGCATGCCCATACAGTGTGTCAATGCTGTAGCGTCCCATAAAGGTCTTGCTCCGGAACTCTCTCTCCACAAAGAGTTCCTTCCACGATTTCTCATCTGAATATTCTGGCCCTAAATTGACAGCAGATATCAGATGTCCCCACCTCTCGTAGTAAAAATCCTTCCACACTTGGTGATCGGATGCGAGCCTGTACAAAGATGTGCTGACACAAGCAACAATCCCGAGTTCTTTGGGATCAAGAAAATTCAGAATTTCAGAAATTAGTGCCGGAGGTAGATCAGAAAATGAACCACTATGAGACAGCAAAGCTTCACCGAAAGGGAACTCGATTCTGGCATTAGCTTTTGACACAGTATCTGAGTATTCAGTGTGGAACGATCCAAAATTTTTCTTGTTGATCTCAACCAATTGATCTGAGTCACCTTTCTCTACAACTGGATTATCCGAGCAACTTGTAGAAGTGTCTCTCAACAAAATTTCTGTATCCTTCTGGCATTCAAATTCCATAAAACACTTTTCCCAAATTTGATAACAGGATCGTCAACCCCGAAATCGAACTATTAGAACCAAACCTGAACTATTATTTCAAGGATAGAAACGCACAAGTCGACAGCACAACAGGGAGAAAATTGGAGAAGTACTCGTAAAAATAACGAAAAATCCAATTCAATCACACCCTCAAGAACAAGAGAGCAAAGTCAAACAATTCAAACCCTAGATCGGCAAAAGTAAAAATCAAACAAATTTCATCTACTTCAAGAAGGTAAAAATAAAAGAATGATAACTCAATTGAATTCAACTGAAGTGGAAATATTTTTCGCGAGAAAATCGGAAATTTGTAGGTGCCCAAAAAGAAATCTGACAAAACCTAAATGCAAGGAATAGAAGGGAAAAAAAAGAGAAGCTAAGGTGTTACTAACGAGTGTATTCAATATAGGAGATTTATTGATTTTTAATTATTTTTGTAGATTTTAAATGTCTAATATATTCAATTAAGATTTTTACATACTCTATAGAAGTCTAGTGGTATTTGAAATAGACTTTCATAAAGTTTTAAAAAGTCAAGTGGTATTCAACATTGACTTTTAAAAACTCTATAAAAGTCTATAGGTATTCAAATTTTCCATTGACTTTCATGGATTTCATTAACATACAAACATTAAAGTCTAAAGTACAACTATAAATTGTAAAAAATTGTATTTGGTTCAACCCAAAGATTTGGATGGAATTTTAAAACTTCTAACTCATACACAAGTTATTTATTTTTCTCTATGTCGCTTCACATCACCTCTCTTCTTATCTTCTCTCCTCTCATCTATTTCTATCACTCTCTCAAATTTTCGAAGTGTATCTCTATATATATTTTCATATTTCTTTTTCAAATTTTTCATTTTTTGGCTGATTGTTCATTTAATAATTTTTTATTTTAATATCACAAGAAATTTTGAATTCTAGAATTAATTTTGTGATTTTTAATTTATGATTTATACAAATTAATGTAATATTCAATAATAATAAAAGATGATCCAAAAAAATGTTGCTTAATTCTTAGTAATTGAATAGTCTCGTAACAACTATGAATTTTTTAAAATTCATTTTAGCATTTTTAATTAATATGTAAGCTATGATATTTTTATACAAAATTATATTCACATAATACTAAATAATATTATTTTCACATGTATATTATCAATTTAAAAACAAGGTTACATGTTAATCAATTGATGTATTTTAAAAAATTTACAAACATGTATACAAACCCACATATATAAACATTTAAAGATTAAATGATTTAACTTTTAAATAAGTAAATTTATTTATTAATAAAAATATTGAAAATAATTTCAAACTGAATATATTATATATGTCAATTAATTATTGGTTAAAAGAAATTAATCAAAAAATAATATATTATAATTAAGTACAAAATTTATAAAATTCTATAAAAAAAAGTACACAAAAGTCTATAAAAATCTTGCAAAAAAGTCTACATAAATCACATAAATCTGTTTATAAATCTGTGAGATTCTGTAAAAGTCAATAAAAATCTATCAAATCCATAAAAGTCTATCATTTGAAAAAGTCATTAAAAGTCATCAAAACTCTGAATTGAATACACCCCAATAAGAATCAGATAAAAATACCTCAATAGGTAGGATGTGACTGAAATTGAGGAAAATCTTAAAAAAAATCTGATTTATTTGCAAATCGCAAACTTCTTCCAATATTGGGAAATTTCGTAGGGCTCGACTCAAATAACAAACATATAAGAACGATCCACGTGTAGTTTTGGATCGGGTTCGCGGGTCAATCATGTGTAGTACATATTCTTTGACCTTTGTATATACCTTCTCGTTATTTTTCTTTACGAGTAAATATCTCAAATCCGAGATTTTGTCTTAAATTTTATATTTTGGTATTAGATAAATGAATAGGTTTCTTGTGAGATGGTCTCACGAATCTTTATCCACGAGACGAGTCAAATCTACTGATATTCACAATAAAAAATAATACTCTTAACATAAAAAGTAATACTTCTTCATGGATGACCCAAATAAGATATATGTCTCACAAAATACGACTCATGAGACCGTCTCACACAAATTTTTGCATAAATAAATACAAATCAACTCATACTTCATAGTGATTCTTTTATTGATATCAAGAATCATCCTTTTGTTTAATCTTTTATCTTCTTTTTTTATCTACCAAAATTATCATCATGATTTTATTTTTTCAACATAATAAAATCACATTTTTCTTCTTCTCATCTATATCATCTTCTGCAATATCTTTTACTGTTCAAAATTTACTTCTCCGCTCTCTTTATTTTTCCTCCGGTCTCTAGAAGGTAATACCTAAATTCTGTCGGCAAATGGGGCCAAGAAATATTAAATGTATGCTGAATTTTAAACGTGGTGGTTGGCTAACATTTCAAAAGACGGAAGACGTGTTTTACGCGTATAAAACGCGTGTTCACACGGTCAAGGGGCTCTATAAATAGAGCTCCCATCTTCATTTTGAAATCATCCCTTCTTCGAGTTTTCTCTCATCTTATAAGCATTTGAATGCTTAGTTCTATAATATTTGTGAGGTGTTTTGTTCTCCTGTATTAAGAGAGTGTGTGTTCTCTTTGGAAACACAGTGAGTGAGTTGTACACCACAAAATATTATAGTGGAATTCTTTTCATCTTGCCCGTGGTTTTTACCCTAATAATTTTTAGGGGTTTTTCACGTAAATCTCGATGTCCATTTTATTCTTTATTTTCGGGTTTTATTATCTCAAATTCCGTACGTGGGACCAACAAGTGGTATCAGAGCCTTGGTTTAAAAATTCTTAAAATTCTAAGTATGCTATGCGGTTGCAGCCTAGACTGATCTTCCACATCAAAAAAGATTTTTTGAGATTTTTTTATTTAAAGCGGGATTATTTTGTCCGGTCTACTAAATTATTGTAGACATAATGGCGGGCAGGTACGAGATAACAAAGTTCAACGGAAGCAATTTTATGCTGTGGAAAATAAAGATACAAACAGTTTTAAGAAAGGAGAATTGTTTGGCGGCTATTGGAGATAGACCGGTGGAGACTACGGATGATGGAAAGTGGAATGAGATGAATGATAATGTTGTTGCCAATTTACACTTGGCTATAGCAGACGAAGTATTGTCAAGTATCTATGAGATAAAAACAGCCAAAGTTATTTGGGATACTCTGACAAAGATGTACGAGGTCAAGTCGCTACACAACATGATTTTCCTAAAGAGAAGGCTTTATACTCTTCGGATGGTGGAATCTTCATCGATGACCGACCATATCAATACACTAAATACTCTATTTGCCCAACTCACTTCCATGGGGCATAAAATAGGGGAAAATGAACGTGCAGAGCTTCTACTTCAAAGTCTACCAGATTCATACGATCAACTTATCATCAACATTACCAACAATATTCTTATGAGTTTTCTAAGATTCGACGATGTCTTAACTGTGGTTCTCGGAGAAGAAAGCCGGCGCAAGAATAAGGAAGATAGGTTGGTAACCTCGAAGCAAGCAGAGGCTTTACCGATGATAAGAGGAAGATTCATGGACCGTGACTCCAGTGGGAGCCAAAGGCGAGGTAGATCAAAGTCGAGAAGTAAGAAGAAAAATATTTACTGTTTTAAATGTGGCGGTAAAAGGCACTTCAAGAGAGAGTGTACGAGTATCGATAAAAGTTCTCAAGGAAATGTGGACAGTACTTCAGGCAGTGGTGAAATATTATTCAGCGAAGCAACAACTATTGCAGAAGACAGACACAAATTTTGTGATACATGGATTATGGATTCAGGAGCGACCTGGCACATGACGTATCGGAGAGAATGGTTTGATCATTATGAACCAGTCTCTGGAGAATCTGTATTCATGGGAAATGATCATGCCTTGGAAATCGCTAGGTTCGGTACTGTCAAAATTAAAATGTTTGATGGCATCATTCGCACCATACAGGAGGTACGACATGTGAGAGGACTGACGAAAAATCTTTTGTCCTTGGGGCAATTGGATGACATCGGGTGCAAAACTCGTATCGAGAATGAGATCATGAAAATTGTGAAAGGCACGCTTGTGGTTATGAAGGAGAAAAATGTTGCTGCAAATCTGTATGTACTTTTGGGAGAAACACACAAAGATGCAGAACTAGCTGATGCATCAATTGGTTCAGGAGAAGAATTAACGGTGTTATGGCATAGAAAGCTCGAGCATATGTCAGAACGAGGGTTGAAAATTCTCTCAGAACGGAAGCTGCTGCCGGGACTTACAAAAGTGTCACTACCCTTTTGTGAGCACTGTGTTACCAGTAAACAACACAGATTAAAGTTTGGCACTTCTACTGCCAGAAGCAAAAGCATATTGGAGCTGATTCATTCGGATGTTTGGCAAGCACCAGTTGTATCCCTAGGAGGAGCGAGATACTTTGTCTCGTTCATTGATGATTTCTCTAGGAGATGTTGGGTGTATCCAATCAAGAAGAAATCAGATGTTTTCCAAGTCTTCAAAGATTTCAAAGCGCGGGTTGAACTTGATTCTGAAAAGAAAATCAAGTGTCTGAGGACTGACAATGGAGGAGAATATACCAGTGACGAGTTTGATGCATTTTGTCAACATGAGGGCATCAAGAGACAGTTCACGACGACTTACACACCTCAACAGAATGGAGTGGCGGAGCGGATGAACAGGACCTTGTTGGACAGAACAAGAGCTATGTTGAGGACTGCGGGTCTAGAAAAATCATTTTGGGCGGAAGCAGTCAAAACCACTTGTTATATTATCAATCGTTCTCCTTTAGTGGCGATTGATCTGAAGACTCTGATGGAGATATGGACCGGAAAGCCGACAGATTATTCTCATTTGCATACATTTGGAAGTCCGGTGTACGTTCTGTACAATGAGCAAGAAAAATCGAATTTGGATTCAAAATCCAGAAAATGTATCTTCTTGGGTTATGCTAATGGAGTAAAGGGGTTTCGCTTGTGGGATCCTGCTGTTCACAAGCTTGTCATCAGCAAGGATGTTATCTTCGAGGAAGATAAAATAAAGGGAGACAAAGGCACATCGAATTCAGAAACTACTATTTTTCAGGTAGAAAACAAGACAGACGAAGATCAAGTTTCTTGTGAAGCAGTACCAGAGCATGAAGAACAAGAACATGTTGAGTCTAAGGTTTCCAATGTGAGGCAGTCAACTCGAGACAGAAGACCACCAGGTTGGCTTTTAGATTATGTCACTGAAAGTAACATTGCATATTGTCTATTATCAGAGGATGGTGAGCCATCGAGTTTTCACGAGGCTACTCAAAGCTCGGATGTATCCTTATGGATGATAGCAATGCAAGAAGAGTTGGAGGCATTAGACATGAATAAAACTTGGGATCTTGTTACACTACCACGAGGGAGGAAAGCCATTGGAAACAGATGGGTCTATAAGATCAAGCGTGATGACAATAACCAAGTGGAGCGGTATCCTGCTAGATTGGTGGTAAAAGGGTAAGCTCAGAAAGAAGGCATTGACTTCAATGAGATATTTTCCCCTGTGGTTCGGCTTACAACAGTCAGAGTGGTGTTGGCATTGTGTGCGGTGTTTGACCTACATTTAGAATAGCTAGATGTGAAAACGGCAGTTTCTTCATGGAGATCTTGAAGAAGAAATCTATATGCTTCAGCCAGAATGTTTTGCGGAAAAAGGCAAAGAGAACTGTTGGGAATAGTGCCCTAAAAGCATTGTAATTAGACTATATTTTTATATTATTAATAAAAATGACATTTATTATTGAACATATTTACGTGAAATTTATTGTCTTAAATATCATAGAAAAATCCCTAGTTTATTGAATGTAACCATGATTTTAGTATATATAAAAGTTATATATACAAGAGGATTAAAATTATGGATAATAAACTTAAATTAAGTCTGTGATGAAATTAATTAAATTATGGGATCTTTAATTAAAGCATCACTAATGCGGCCCATGAACATTAAGAATGTGACCGTCTTATCCGGACTGTCGATGTAGAGACATCTAGGCGGGGGCATTTATATATAATGAGATTATGTAGGACTTGGACCGATTTAATTAAACATTTCATAATAAATTACGTTGTTACTATGAAATTTAAATTAAATCACAAAGATGATCATATATGAATAAATCTGAATCCTGATGTGATTATAGACTCATGTTCATTTCAATGTGATTCTTGATTTGCTTGTTTAAAGTTTGCAATTATGCATTCTCAATACTTGCATTTTAGATTTACATTTGAAATTAATGGCTGAGAATATGAATTCACAGACATGGAATCCATTCCTTCTTGCAAGAAGCAGAAAGATAATTATCTCATTTGTTAAATCTAGAACTGAGTGTGGGCCCAATTAATTTATAATTGAATTATAAATTGAACCACTCATTAGTGAATTAATGGCAAATGAGGATAAGAAGTAATTGAAGAGGTAAACGGAAAATTCCTAGCTTCAATTATGAATTGTCTATGGAGGATTAATTCATATGTAATGATTATATCAATGGACTACTCGTTTTGTAGAGTAAATATTTCATAATGAAGAAGAGTGCAATTTCATATTTTTAGTGGAGTAATTATGGAATTAATAAATTGGGTAAATTATTTAAAGAGTTTAATTATTTATCTAATTTATTGGAGCTTCTAATTATGAGTCCATGGTCCCCAGTACGCTTTTCAAAATAATGACGGATAAGAAATGCAATTTAGAAATCACTCGAGATAATGGAAATTTGTTTCCATATCATCAAAGGCTTAGATATAAATATAATTTAATATGAGTTATTAATTATATTTAAATTATAATTATGAGATAATTATAAATTTAATTATCGTGATAATATCTTAAATGAACATACACGTTTTTCAAATTTGATCAATTCAATTGATTTAATAAAAAAAAAGTCAAATTTGATCAACTTGTATTATTGAATTAAACATGTGTAATATGTTTGCGTCAATGCAATCAGAGCCTACGTAAAAAAAATGGTTTTTAATTGTTGAATTGATTGTTGAATCATAATTATATATTTTATATATAACAATACAGGCAATTCAAATTGTATATACGAGAAAAATTTTAAGAAAAGCTATCTTAGAAAATATATTTGATTTCTAAGTTTGTATATTTCTGAGTGCCCACGCACTACCGTATCGATAGAAAAGATTGTACTGGAAGGCTGTGGTTTCTATGGATCTCGGATTCAAAAAAAAAAAAAAAACTACAAGAGGTTAGTTTTTCTAGAAAATAATTTTATTTAAATTCATCGTTAATTTATATTCATATGTTTGATTATAATTTATGAAATTATGTAATCGATTCCGCTGTGTTTCTGATTTGATCAAAATAATTTTTATAGCCGGAATCGTTCCGAAGACTCTATAAATTTCCAACAAATCGGTATCAGAGCAAATGTTTTCATATGAATATAAATCACGAGAATTTAAATTTATGATAATGAGTTATTGTTGAAGCTTATAAATTTAGTTGTTAAAATTTTAATTGCCGAAGATATTTGATTATCTTAATTATGAGAACAAATCAAATAAGATGATAAAATATGAATTTATTCTATCGTGTCCTTACATAAGCTGGAAGAAAAATTCTTATTTTTAATTATTTAATTAATTAAATCATAATATTTCTTCTGTGCACAAAATAAAATAAAAAAAAACTGTGACTTGTTCAAACCATAAAATTCGGTCTTTATCGGGAACGGTTTCCGATCGATGTGAGTATTGGAGAACTGGAACTAAACGGCAGCGCAATGGATGGTTCGACCATCCATGACTCATGTGCGTTGGCTCCAATACAGATGCTCACTGGGTTGAGTATCATTATTCGCTGGTTCAAGCGATTCTACTCACTGGATCGAGACATCGGCTCACACACGAGTTGTGCAGGCACTAAAACGACGATATGAGCAATGGATGGTTGGACTGCCATGGCTAGTGTCTGTGGTCTCGAGGAATTTCTAGCATACGGTACTTCATGTAAATTTGTTTATGCGAGAAAAGTGGCTCGTCGGACGAGTTATAGTACTGAAAATTCGATGGAATTCTTGAGATAGATGAACCTATGGAAGATGCAATTTTTAATGGCAGCATAGTTGCTTGAGGAAGAAGATGGGATGCTACGTTTTTAAATAATAATAATAATTATTGTAAATTGGGCCCATCATGTTTTAAGATAATAATTGTGTGCCCAATGCCCAATTAATTTATATTATTGATTTTTTTTAATTGATTTATAAAGTTAATTTGAAATTAAATAAATGGTTTATTTAATTTGTTAATTTTATTTTCAATTAATGATAATAAGGAAAATTACGAGTTTCAACTATATCTACTTTTATATTTTTATATCTTGTATCATGTTTAAATTAGATTTAAATTTTATGATATTCATTATGTGTAGATCTACACTCGTTGTATTATAAAAAAAACAATAAGATTGTAATTTTTATAATTAAATTAAATAATTAAAAGTTTGAGAAACTTTAATTATTATAATGAGTGGGAGAAGAATATATGACAATAAATTCTACGGCCTCCACTATTAACAAAAGCAACGTGAGATTTAAATGACGCCTAGTGACAAATAGGATGTCATCCCTAAGGAAGGTTTTCATTTAAATCAATATTCAAGGCTTAGTTTCCGAAAGGATAAGATTTTTAATTAAATTCATACTTTACCTACCCTAAGATGACAATTATGAATTGAATTTTTAAAATCTGAAATAGTGGGTCACACTCATAAATATGCAATTAAATTATTTCAATGCATCTAGGCTAAATTAAATGGTAATTATTAAATAAAAGTGAAGATATGAGATATCTTAGTGTTTTATTTATTAATAGAGATAGTCTCAATTTAATCGTCATTTAATTCGTTTGACCCTAAGGCTACTTGTTAAATGCGAGATTAAATTTCCTCGGAATTGGTAAAATAAATATATTGTATCGTAAATCATATTTATTATTCCTAAATTATTTATCTATGATATTTGTTCAATTGATTAAATGTCATTTTTATATTTCAGCAAGCATGTCTTCCGGTCCCGTTATTGCTTTACTGAATGAAAAGTTGACTGGCGAAAATTTTTTAAAATTGAAGAGTTACATAAATATTTCCCTTGTCTGTGAGAACCTCAAGTTTGTCTTAACAGAGGAATGTCCTCCTGAGCCCTCTTTGAATGCTTCTCGTAGTGTACGAGAAATTTATGATCGATGGATCGCGGCAAACAATAAAGCAAAAGGCTACCTGTTAGCTGGAATGAATGACGTGCTTAGGTTAAAGCACGAGCATGTAGATAATGCTTATCAGATAATGGATTCTCTACAAGCAATGTTTGGACAGCGATCTAGTCAATCTAAGATGAGACCATTAAGAATGCTATGAATGCTAAAATGAAAAAAGGGCAATCAGTTGGTGCGCATGTTTTGAACATGGTTAATTACTTCACTGAAGCTGAAACTCATGGTGCGACCATAGATGATGGTACTCAAGTGAGTATGATTTTAGAATCATTGCCTCCTAATTTCCTGCAATTCAAGAGCAACTATGTCATGAACAAGCTCAATTATAACATGACACAATTGCTCAATGAGTTGCAAACCTTTGAGGCTATTTCCATTGGAAAGGTTCAAGAAGGTGAGACAAATGTTGTCGAAAATAAGCCATCTTCTTCCAAATCTAGTTTGAAAAGGAAGAATAAATGGAAAGGAAAGGGAATTCAGAAAAAGCACAAGAATTGGAAGAGTTCCAATGACAGAAAGAAAGGCAATACTGCAAAGCCCAAAGGAAAATGTTTTCACTGTGGAATTGATGGTCATTGGAAGAGAAACTGTCCCAAGTATCTCGCTGACCTAAAAGAGAAGAAGAAAGACAAATATTATTTACTTGTTCTAGAATCTTGTTTAGTAACCATTGATTCTTCTATATGGATAGTTGATTCCGGTGCTACTAATCACGTTTGTTCTTCTTTGCAGACACTTAGTTCTTATGAAGAACTTGTTGATGGGTCATTCACGATGAGAGTAGGCAATAGGTGCAGTGGTTTCGGCAAAAGCAGTGGGAGTTGTTAAACTCAGATTTAATAATAAATATTTGGTTTTAAACAATGTTTATTTTATACCTAGTTTTCGGAGAAATTTGATTTCTGTATCAAAATTGCATGAACAATTTTATTCGCTTTCTTTTAATAATAATGAGATTGTTATTTTAAGAATGGACGTATGATTTATACTGAATTAATGGAAAATGGGTTATATATTCTAAGACAAAATGAACAACCACTGCTTAATGTCGAAATATTTAAAGTAGAACATCCTAAAACTAAAAAGCAAAAGGTTTCTCATGAAGATAAAACATATTTATGGCACCTAAGGTTAGAGGCATATTTCCTTAGAAAGATTAAACAGACTTGTAAAGGATGGTCCTTTAAAAGAGTTAAATGTTAACACTATTCCTGTTTGTAAATCTTGTTTAGAAAGAAAAATGACTAAGAGACCTTTCTCTGCAAAGGGCAATAGAGCCAAAGAACCACTAGAGCTTATACATAGTGATGTATGTGGTCCTATGACAACACAAGCTAGAGGTAGTTATGAGTACTTTGTCATTTTTATAGATGATTACTCAAGGTATGGATATATTTATCTAATGCATAGAAAATATGAGACTTTTGGAAAGTTTAAAGAATTTCATGTGGAAGCCGAAAGGCAACTAGGAAAATCTTTGAAATGTCTTCGATCCGATCGAGGCAGAGAGTATCTTGATACTGAGTTCAAAGATTATTTGCTAGAGCATGGTATTTTATACCAACTCACAGAACCTGGTACCCCTAAGCAAAATGGTGTTGCTGAAATGAGAAATCGCACTTTGCTTGATATGATGAGATCTATAATGAGCTACTCTTCACTGCTAATTTTGTTTTGGGGTTACACAATAGAGACGACAACTTACATTTTGAATGCAGTGCCATCTAAGTCAATCCATAAGACACCTCTAGAATTGTGGAATGGGAGAAAACCTAGTTTATCTCATTTTCGCATATGGGGGTGCCCAGCACATGTGCTGGAAGGAAAGACTGGGAAATTGCATCCACGTTCAAAAGTTTGTTTGTTCGTAGGATACGCCAAGGGAACGAGAGGAGGTTGATTTTATGATCCTCAAGAAAAGAAGGTAATTGTATCGACAAATGCCATTTTTCTTGAAAATGATTATATGACCGATTTCAAACCTCGAAGTAAGATTGTACTCGAGGAGTTACTAAATGATGAGATCATTCCACGTACAACAAATGTTGTTAAGGAAACCACTAACGATACCACTAAACCAAGTCAAGATATAATCTCACCTCAACGCAGTGGGAGAGTAGTGAGACTACCCCTCCGCTATCGTCAAGACGAAGAGGCAAATGTTGCAGTGACTGTATAGGGTGGAAGATGATCCATTGTCATTTCAACATGCAATGGAAGATCCTGACAAAGAAAAGTGGCTTGAAGCTATGAATCAAGAAATGGAGTCGATGTATTCTAATTCTGTCTGGGTTCTTGTAGATACACCTGAAGAGGTTAGACCTATTGGGTGTAAATGGATCTAAAAGAGAAAAAGAGGTGCAGATGGGAAAGTGGAGACTTTTAAAGCAAGATTGGTTGCAAAGGGTTATACCCAAAGAGAAGGAGTCGATTATGAAGATATTTTCTCTCCTATAGCCATGCTTAAATCTATCCGCATCTTACTTTCAATTGCTGCTCATTTTGATTATGAGATATGGCAGATGGATGTCAAGACGGCCTTTCTAAATGGTCATCTAGATGAGGAAATCTACATGAGGCAACCAGAAGGTTTTATAGCACAAGGTCAAGAGCAAAAAGTTTGCAAATTACTTAGATCCATTTATGGACTAAAGCAAGCCTCAAGATCTTGGAATCATAGATTTGATGCAACAATTAAATCTTATGGTTTTGATCAAAGTGTTGATGAGCCTTGTGTATACAAGCACATCAAAGATGGAAATGTGGTATTCATAGTGCTTTACGTAGATGATATTCTGCTCATTGGGAATGATGTAAAAAAATTGTCTAAAGTAAAGGATTGGCTAGCCAAGCAATTCCAAATGAAAGATTTGGGAGAAGCAAATTATGTTCTTGGAATTCGAATTGTTCGAGATCGTAAGAACAAATTGTTGGCATTGTCTCAAGCTTCTTATATTGATAAGATGTTATTGCGTTATAGAATGCAAGATTCCAAGAAAGGTTATCTACCAACCCGACATGGAATCATCCTCTCCAAGGAGCAGTGTCCTAAGACACCACAAGAAGTTGAGGACATGTGACGCGTTCCCTATGCCTCTGCAGTAGGCAGCCTTATGTACGCAATGATGTGCACTAGACCAGACATATGTTATGCTGTGGGGATAGTCAGTCGATTTCAGTCAAATCCTGGTATGGATCATTGGATAGCGGTAAAGAACATTCTCAAGTATCTTCGGAGAACGAGAAATTATATGCTTGTCTATTCGGGTAGAGACCTTAAAATAGACGGTTACACTGATTCTGATTTTCAATCAGACAGAGATTCTCGAAAGTCGATATCTGGATCGGTGTTTACTCTTGGTGGCAATGCCATAGTCTGGAGAAGCATAAAACAATCCAGCACAGCCGACTCGACCATGGAGGCTGAATACATAGCTGCTTCTGAAGCTGCTAAAGAGGCTGTATGGCTTAAGAAGTTCCTATATGATTTGGAAGTTGTTCCAAATATGGATAATCCATTCACTTTGTGGTGTGATAACAGTGGTGCAGTGGCTAATTCAAAGGAACCTCGTAGTCACAAGAGATCGAAGCATATAGAAAGAAAGTACCATTTGATCCGAGAGATAGTACAAAGAGGTGACGTTTCCATTCTCAAGATTGCGTCTGGTGACAACCTTGCAGATCCATTCACTAAGACACTTGCCCGCAAAAGTGTTTGAGAGGCATATAATGAATATGAGACTTAAAGACATGTCTCATATGCTTTAAGGGCAAGTGGGAGATTGTTGGGAATAGTGCTCTAAAAGCATTGTAATTAGACTATATTTTTATATTATTAATAAAAATGACATTTATTATTGAACATATTTACGTGAAATTTATTGTCTTAAATATCATAGAAAAATCCCTAATTTATTGGATGTAACCATGATTTTAGTATATATAAAAGTTATATATACAAGAGGATTAAAATTATGGATAATAAACTTAAATTAAGTCTGTGATGAAATTAATTAAATTATGGGATCTTTAATTAAAGCATCACTAATGCAGCCCATGAACATTAAGAATGTGATTATCTTATCCGGACTGTCGATGTAAAGACATCTAGGTGGGGGCATTTATATATAATGAGATTATGTAGGACTTGGACCGGTTTAATTAAACATTTCATAATAAATTCCGTTGTTACTATGAAATTTAAATTAAATCACAAAGATGATCATATATGAATAAATCTGAATCCTGATGTGATTATAGACTCCTGTTCATTTCAATGTGATTCTTGATTTGCTTGTTTAAAGTTTGTAATTATGCATTCTCAATACTTGCATTTTAGATTTACATTTGAAATTAATGGCTGGGAATATGAATTCACAGACATGGAATCCATTCCTTCTTGCAAGAAGCAGAAAGATAATTCTCTCATTTGTTAAATCTAGAACTGAGTGTGGGCCCAATTAATTTATAATTGAATTATAAATTGAATTCACTCACTAGTGAATTAATGGTAAATGAGGATAAGAAGTAATTGAAGAGGTAAACGGAAAATTCCTAGCTTCAATTATGAATTGTCTATGGAGGATTAATTCATATGTAATGATTATATCAATGGACTACTCGTTTTGTAGAGTAAATATTTCATAATGAAGAAGAGTGCAATTTCATATTTTTAGTTGAGTAATTATGAAATTAATAAATTTGGTAAATTATTTAAAGAGTTTAATTATTTATCTAATTTATTGGAGCTTCTAATTATGAGTCCATGGTCCCCAGTACGCTTTTCAAATTAATGACGGATAAGAAATGCAATTTAGAAATCACTCGAGTTAATGAAAATTTGTTTCCATATCATCAAAGGCTTAGATATAAATATAATTTATATGAGTTATTAATTATATTTAAATTATAATTATGAGATAATTATAAATTTAATTATCGTGATAATATTTTAAATGAACATACACGTTTATCAAATTTGATCAATTCAATTGATTTAATAAAAAAAAAAGTCAAATTTGATCAACTTGTATTATTGAATTAAACATGTGTAATATGTTTTCGTCAATGCAATCAAATGCCTACGTAGAAAAAATGGTTTTTAATTGTTGAATTAATTGTTGAATTAATTGTTGAATCATAATTATATATTTTATATATAACAATACAGGCAATTCAAATTGTATATACGAGAAAAATTTTAAGAAAAGCTATCTTAGAAAATATATTTGATTTCTAAGTTTGTATATTTCTAAGTGCCCACACACTACCGTATCGATAGAAAAGATTGTACTGGAAGGCTGTGGTTTCTATAGATTTCGGATTCACAAAAAAAAAAAAAAAAAACTACAAGAGGTTAGTGTTTCTAGAAAATAATTTTATTTAAATTCATCATTAATTTATATTCATATGTTCGATAATAATTTATGAAATTATGTAATCGATTCCGCTGTGTTTCTGATTTGATCAAAATAATTTTTATAGCCGGAATCGTTCCGAAGACTCTATAAATTTCCAACAAGAACTTGGTTCGCAAGTTGAAGAAATCTATGTACGGTCTCAAACAGGCGCCGAGGTGTTGGTACAAGAGATTTGATTCCTATATCACGAGTCTTGGATACAACAGACTGAGTGCAGACCCTTGTACATATTTCAAGAGGTCTGGTGATGATTATATTGTTTTGCTGTTGTATGTGGACGACATGTTTGTAGCAGGCCCCAACAAAGATCAGGTCCAAGGATTGAAGGCACAGTTGGCTAGGGAATTTGATATGAAGGACTTGGGACCAACAAACAAGATTCTAGGGATGCAAGTTCACCGAGACAGAAGTAACAGAGAGATAGATTTGGCTATCCCAGAAAAATTATTTGAAAAAAGTCTTGCAACGCTTCAACATGCAAGACAGTAAGCCAATATTGACTCCTCTTCCTGTTAACTTCAAGTTATCCTCCGAGATGTGTCCTAGCAGTGAAGCAGAGAGGATGTAGATGTCTCGAGTACCATATGCATCAGCAGTGGGAAGTTTGATGTTCGCCATGATATGTACAAGACTGGACATTGATCAAGCAGTGGGAGCCGTTAGTCGGTATATGGCGAATCCTGGACGAGAGCATTGGAGCACTGTTAAGAGGATCCTTAGATATATTAAGGGTACCTCGAATGCTGCATTATGTTATGAAGGATCGGATTTTACACTCAGGGGCTTTGTCGATTCAGATTATGCAGGTGATCCAGATAAGA
The DNA here is from genome assembly GCF_025594145.1 of Primulina tabacum. Taxonomy (NCBI): domain Eukaryota; kingdom Viridiplantae; phylum Streptophyta; class Magnoliopsida; order Lamiales; family Gesneriaceae; genus Primulina; species Primulina tabacum. The sequence continues at coordinate 8,648,940 of NC_134557.1, forward strand.
GGAAATCTACTACTGGTTATGTGTTTACACTTGCAGGAGGAGCAGTAAGCTGAGTTTCAAAAACTGCAGACAGTTGTGGCGTTATCTACAACAGAGCCAAAATACATGGCAGCTACTCAAGCGTGCAAGGAGGCAATATGGATTAAAAGGTTATTGGAGGAGATCAGGCACAAATAAGAGAATGTTCCTTTGTTTTGTGACAGTCAGAGTGCCTTGCACATCGTAAGGAATCCAGCATTTCATTCCAGGACGAAACACATTGGAGTTCAATTTCATTTTGTGCGAGAAGTAGTAGAAGAAGGAAGCGTGGATATGCAGAAGATCCATACGAAAGAAAACATAGCTGATTTTCTGACCAAGCCAGTGAACACTGATAAGTTTGAGTGGTGTAGATCCTCAAGTAGTCTAGCGGAAACGTAAGCAGCAGGAAATGGCAAGATTGAAAGGATGTGTGGAGATGTATTTAATTATCAATCAAATCTCCAAGTGGGAGAAATGTCGGCAAATGGGGCCAAGAAATATTAAATGTATGCTGAATTTTAAACGTGGTGGTTGGCTAACATTTCAGAAGACGGAAGACATGTTTTACGCGTATAAAACGCGTGTTCACACGGTCAAGGGGCTCTATAAATAGAGCTCCCCTCTTCATTCTGAAATCATCCTTCTTCGAGTTTTCTGTGGCGCCCCAAACCTCGCCACGTAATCATGCAACATGTGACGTCATATGCATAAAATTTTTTCTTTTCGACGACGTAATAATATAATGCATATACGACAAACTAATGCCATCACCACACCATCTACGTCAGTGTAGCAGAAACAGTACAATAAATACATACACAACAACTCAAATAAGACAATAAGCTATATTGTCTCTATCTCCTATCAACTACAGGACTGTTTGACTAGACACACCTAGTCCTTCACCACTATCATGTCTCACGCATAGTCCTATAACCTGCCCAACAGAAACAGCCCTCAAAGGGTGAGCATATACAACAATCATCATCGTAATACATAAAAGTTATATTAACAACATAAAATATAACTGAAATCATAATAGAAATACCCCCTTTGCCGTTTCTGGACAATCAGCCAACAACAATCTCAACAACATCACAATGCAACAACATCGACGATACGTCGCACCCCAACACCGGCGACAGCAATATCGTCGAACGAACAACAACATCGACGATACGTCGCACCCCAACACCGGCGACAGCAATATCGTCGAACGAATAACATCATCAACGATACGTCGCACCCCAACTCCGGCGACAGCAATATCGTTGAACGAACAACATCAACGTGACAACATCAACGAGACGTCTCCCAACAACGATAACCAACAACATCAACAATAATAAACAACAAATATAATATCAAATCACCCAATTCCGGTGATTTATCATTGTTCAACGCAATAGTATTCATCAATACTAAACAATAACAACATATGCTCGTACGTCAACACGTACCTGATAATCGAGTATATATACAATCTAGCTATTTCTTTGATCCTGAGGCGTGTGATGTATCTAAATAATTCAACAAAAATTATCAGATCATTGTCACCGTATCAACACAGTTATAACAACCTCAATATATAACATCAAATAGCCCAACAACAATTAATTCAACAAAATATAAAACTCGATTATAAATTTGTATTGTTCAACAATTTAATATTTTGGTGTATTTAATTCACAATACTACCATCAAATATACCCTAATTAATTTAACATCAAATAATAGGCTATTTTACAACATCCGTCAAATTGTGAAAACTTTATATCAACGTGTAGCCTATACTCCGTAGACTCCGAATATACAATCAGATTTAATAACAACTAACAAACAACTCTCCAATCTCAATTCAACGATTAAAATCCCTAATTATAATAAATTAGGAATAATTCAAAACAACAACACAATAATCTTCTCTACTTCGTTAAAATCATACACTACTCAATAAACTTCAATTTCTGTATGATTTCACAATTTATCGAATTTATTCCAGAAATCGACGAATTTCAAACATCACCAAAACTATAAAATTTATACCTCAAATCGAAGATCTCGTGTCAACGATTCCAGAACTGAAGTCGGTTCGTCGATTGGATAAACCGATAAGTCACAAGATCGAAAAGAAAATCTCAAAACCCTCTGTTATTATTTCTCTCGCTTCGTTTCTATCTATGTTCCTTTATTTGGAACAGTTCGATTTAAATTTTTTTTTAAAATATTATATTATATTATATTATATTAATAAAATAATATAATATAATATAATATATAATATTTAACATTTTAACACTGGTATATCTCTTTGGACCAGTCAAATGATCAAATTTTCCAAAACTCAAAACATGAAACTTCTATATCTTTGAGTTCTCTACATTATATCCAAATTCAAATCATTTAGACTTCATATGACCAAAATATGTCATAATTTATTCTTTAAAAATCATTAATTATTTAGTAATCTCACATTACTAAATCAACAAAATGTGATATTTATTTCTGGCATTACATTTCTACCCCCCCCTTAAATGAATTTCGACCCCGAAATTAATCAACAACAGTAATAACATGCATAAAGAAAGATACGTCATACCATCAGAACAAGTAGGGGTAGAGCTCCCTCATATGCCGCTCTGTCTCCCAAGTGGCCTCTTCGACACCTCTATGCTCCCACTGAACCTTCACCATCGGTATAATCTTACTACGAAGCTTCCGTTCAGATCGATCCAAAATACTAACTGGTCTCTCAACATAAGACACGTCAGGATCTAACTGAACATCAGAAATATCCAACACATGTGAAGGATCCGGCTCATATTTCCGCAACATCGACACATGGAACACATCATGAATACCAGATAAAGATGGAGGTAGAGCCAATCGATAAGCCAAAGTGCCTATCCGCTGCAATATCTCATACGGGCCAACATATCTCGGTGCTAACTTTCCTTTCATACCAAATCGCACTGTGCCACGAAAAGGAGAAACTTTCAAAAATACTCGATCGCCCTGCTGAAACTCTAAAGGTCTTCGTCTTTTATTGGCATAGGCGGCCTGTCTATCTTGAGCTGCTTTCAATCGTTGTTGTATCAACTTTACTTTCTGTTCCATCTCATGAATCATATCAGGACCGGTAATTGCAGCTCGATCAACACCATCACAGTATAACGGAGATCTACAACGTCTCCCGTACAATGCCTCAAATGGAGCCATCTGAATACTACTCTGATAACTATTGTTATACGCAAACTCTACCATGGAATAGATGACTGCCAAACAGATTTAAAATCCATAACATAAGCACGCAACATATCCTCCAGCGTCTGAATAGTACGCTCAGTCTGACCATCTGTCTGGGGATGATAAGTCGTACTCAATCTCAACTCTGTCCCCATCGCAGTCTGCAATCCTTCCCAAAAATGAGAAGTAAATCGAGGATCTCTATCAGAAATAATAGAAACTGGAATCCCATGCAACCGTACAATCTCTCGTATATACAACTGTGCCATCGTCAAGTACGTACTACTCATGCTATAGGGTATAAAATGTGCAACTTTCGTCAATCGATCAACAATCACCCAAATAGCATCAATAGTTCCAGTGCTTCTTGGCAAATGAGTCCCAAAATCCATCGATATGTGCTCCCATTTCCAAGTCGGTACTTCTAAACTCCTCAATTCACCTCCCGGCCTTCTCCTCTCAGCCTTGATCTGTTGACAATTAAGACATCGACGTACAAAATCAATCACATCACGTTTCATTCCCTTCCACCAAAACTGAGAGCGTAGATCTTTATACATCTTCTTGCCACCAGGGTGGATAGAATATCGACTACAATGTGCACGCCGCAACAGACCCTGGCGCAACTCAGATGCATCAGGAACTACCCATCTATCCTTCATCCTCAAACTGCCATCATCAGCCACTCTAAAACAAGTATCTTGTTTCCGAGAAACCAACTCTTTTCACCGCTGAACTCTCTCATCTGTCATCTGTGCATCACGAATACAACCATATATATCAGGTTCAGCTAATAAGGTAGATACCTGGATAGGAGTCGTCGAGATATCAAAATCATATCCCAAGGAACAACAAGACATCATCATAGCTGATAAACGACTCACATCCTCTGCAGTACAACTCACTTTACGGCTCAGTGCATCAGCTGTAAGATTGGCTCGACCAGGATGATATTCAATCTCACAATCATAATCCTTCAGCAAATCTAGCCATCGTCTCTGTCTCATATTCAACTCGGCCTGTGTAAACAGAAATCTCAAGCTCTTATGATCAGTATAAATCGTAAACGAGGTACCATATAAATAGTGTCACCATATCTTCAAGGCAAAGATAATGGCTGCCAACTCCAAGTCATGCACAGGGTACCTTGTTTCGTGTGGTTTCAGATGTCTCGAGGCATATGCCACAACATGTCGATCCTGCATCAAAACACATCCTAAACCATGTAATGATGCATCAGTATAAACAACAAACCTCTCATTTTCTGTAGGAATTGATAACACCGGTGCAGTCGTCAGTCGGTGCTTCAACTCCTGAAAACTCCTCTCACATGCTTCAGACCACTGAAATCGCACACCTTTCTGAGTCAACTGTGTCAAAGGCCTAGCAATCTTTGAAAATCCCTCGATAAATCGACGATAATAACCTGCTAAACCCAAGAAACTACGAATCTCAGGTACATATGTAGGTGCAGACCACTGTAACACGGCTTCGACCTTCGTTGGATCAACAGAAATCCCATCTCTCGATATAACATGACCCAAGAAGACCACTCGATCCAACCAAAACTCACACTTACTGAGTTTGGCATACAACTGTCTATCTCGCAACACCTGTAACATTGAACGCAAGTGCCCTGCATGCTCAGCCTCACTCCTGGAATATATCAATATATCATCAATAAACACAATAACAAATCGATCGAGATAAGGCTGAAATACCCTATTCATCAAACTCATGAACACAGCTGGAGCATTCGTCAATCCAAACGGCATAACTAAAAACTCGTAATGCCCATATCTGGTCCTGAATGCTGTCTTCTGAATATCCTCCTCTCTAACTCGTATCTGATGATATCCTGACCTCAAATCAATCTTCGAATATACTGAGGTTCCCTGTAACTGATCAAACAAATCATCAATACGAGGGAGGGGATATTTATTCTTAATCGTTACCTTATTCAGCTGTCGATAGTCGATACAAAGCCGCATAGTTCCATCTTTCTTTCTCACAAATAAGACTGGTGCACCCCAAGGCGATACACTAGAGCGAATGTATCCCTTGTGCAGCAAGTCCTGCAACTGGGCTTTCAACTCTCTCAACTCTGCTGGTGCCATTCTGTAAGGAGTACGAGAAATAGGGGAAGTACCTGGCATCAACTCAATCCCAAACTCCACCTCACGAACTGGTGGGAAGCCTGGAATCTCATCAGGAAATACATCGGCAAACTCAGCAACTATAGGTATCTCCTCTATTCCCACCTCCTTCTTCTTCTCTGTCACATCTACAGCATAAATAAGATAACCCTCATGCCCATGCTCCAATAACCGAGACATCCGGATGGCAGATACCAACGAAACACGGGGACGAGAACCCTTCCCATAAATGTCCAACGCTCTTTCTCATCTGTATAAAAATATACCACCCGCTGATAACAATCAACTGTCGCACAATATCTCCTCAGCACATTAATTCCCATAATACAATCAAAATCAGTCATCTCTAGAATAATCATATCAGATCTCAGCTCATAGCCCTCATAATAAATAATACCATCTGATATCATAGATACAACTGATATATCAACTCCAGAAGGTGTCGAAACAGAAAGAGGCATAGACAATGGAGACGAGCGCATATGATGCTCAACCACAAACCTCTTCGATATAAAAGTATGCGAGGCACCAGTATCAACAAGAATATAAGCAGGATAAGAACATAAATAACACTTACCCGCTATCATCTCCTCTCGTGCCTCCTCTGCCTGCTCTCGTGCCAAAGCATACACCTGTGCCTGAGGCGGACCAGCTCCCTGCATACGTGACTGTCCTCCAGAAGGTCGTGGTGTAAACTGCTGAGGCTGTCGTCCTCCTCTCTCTGAGGATCTACCTCGAGCACTCCTAGGCTCTCGCTGTCCCTCACGACTAGGACACTGTCTCGCCAGATGACCAACACCGCCACACTCAAAACAGGTGATCTCGGTCTGTGTACACTCTCTGATCAGATGAGGTCCCCCACAACGATAACATCTCACTGCTCTGGACTCTCCTCTCTGCCCCTGAACAGACTGAGAACTGCCCCCACGACTCTCAACACGTCGTGAATCAAATCGACGCTTCCCAGATGATGCTGAAGAAGAAGATGAACCCTTCTGATATTTAAAAGACTGTCCCTGAGGTCGCAATGACTCCCTAGTCGGCTCTGATAATCGTCCCTGAGCCCCATACTCCTGCATAACTAACTCAGCCATCTCAGCCCTCGTCACTGCATCCTCAAATGATACCGGGTTGTTTGATTGCACACGATCAAATAACTCTAACTTCAACCCTTTCAAGAAATGCCTCATCTTAGCATGAACATTCGTAGCAATATGTGGCACATATTTCAACAATGCAGAATATCGAGTCTCATACTCAGCAACAGACATACTACCCTGTCTCAAATCCTCAAATTCTTTTTCTTTCTTTTGTCTGGCTGCTATAGAAAAATATTTATCAAGAAAACGAGACCGAAACACATCCCAATCAACAGTACGGCCCTGAGCTCTCAATCCGGCCTCAGTCGTTTGCCACCACAATAGTACATTCCGCGAAAGCTGAAATGTAGCCAATCGTAACCAAGCAGATCTAGCACACGGTGCAGTCACAAATATCTGCTCTATCCTCTCAATCCACTCCTCTGCTCGCTCACCGGTCTCAGAACTATCAAATCTCGGCGGAAGATAACTGCTGAACTGTGCCAAAGTCAACTCACCAGGCAATAAAGGCTGATCTGCTGGTGCATGTCCCATAGGAGGAGGTGGCAATGGATTTATCTGTCCAAATCCACTGTCAACCTCGTCTGTTTCCTCGTGTGGATGTACCTGTTCTCTAGCTGCCATCACTGGAAATCAAATTGTTAATCATTACATTTAACAATTACAATCCAGTAATCATCATCACATCTTTCGCACGAAAGTACACGCAACTAAAGAACAATCAATCATATCGAGAAATCATCAATAACAAGTCAAATGCACAGACACATGCAGAGAATATCGTCATCCAACTCCCTCATCACAAACCCAACTCTTAACCATCCCAGACATCTAACATATGCTCTGATACCACCAAATGTGGCGCCCCAAACCTCGCCACGTAATCATGCAACATGTGACGTCATATGCATAAAATTTTTTCTTTTCGACGACGTAATAATATAATGTATATACGACAAAATAATGCCATCACCACACCATCTACGTCAGTGTAGCAGAAACAGTACAATAAATACATACACAACAACTCAAATAAGACAATAAGCTATATTGTCTCTATCTACTATCAACTACAGGACTGTTTGACTAGACACACCTAGTCCTTCACCACTATCATGTCTCACGCATAGTCCTGTAGCCTGCCCAACAGAAACAGCCCTCAAAGGGTGAGCATATACAACAATCATCATCGTAATACATAACAGTTATATTAACAACATAAAATATAACTGAAATCATAATAGAAATATCCCCTTTGCCGTTTCTGGACAATCAGCCAACAACAATCTCAACAACATCACAATGCAACAACATCGACGATACGTCGCACCCCAACACCGGCGACAGCAATATCGTCGAACGAACAACAACATCGACGATACGTCGCACCCCAACACCGGCGACAGCAATATCGTCGAACGAATAACATCATCAACGATACGTCGCACCCCAACTCCGGCGACAGCAATATCGTTGAACGAACAACATCAACGTGACAACATCAACGAGACGTCTCCCAACAACGATAACCAACAACATCAACAATAATAAACAACAAATATAATATCAAATCACCCAATTCCGGTGATTTATCATTGTTCAACGCAATAGTATTCATCAATACTAAACAATAACAACATATGCTCGTACGTCAACATGTACCTGATAATCGAGTATATATACAATCTGGCTATTTCTTTGATCCTGAGGCATGTGATGTATCTAAATAATTCAACAAAAATTATCAGATCATTGTCACCGTATCAACACAGTTATAACAGCCTCAATATATAACATCAAATAGTCCAACAACAATTAATTCAACAAAATATAAAACTCGATTATAAATTTGTATTGTTAAACAATTTAATATTCTGGTGTATTTAATTCACAATACTACCATCAAATACACCCTAATTAATTTAACATCAAATAATAGGCTATTTTACAACATCCGTCAAATTGTGAAAACTTTATATCAACGTGTAGCCTATACTTCGTAGACTCCGAATATACAATCAGATTTAATAACAACTAACAAACAACTCTCCAATCTCAATTCAACGATTAAAATCCCTAATTATAATAAATTAGGAATAATTCAAAACAACAACACAATAATCTTCTCTACTTCGTTAAAATCATACACTACTCAATAATCTTCAATTTCTGTATGATTTCACAATTTATCGGATTTATTCCAGAAATCGACGAATTTCAAATATCACCAAAACTATAAAATTTATACCTCAAATCGAAGACCTCGTGTCAACGATTCCAGAACTGAAGTCGGTTCGTCGATTGGATAAACCGATAAGTCACAAGATCGAAAAGAAAATCTCAAAACCCTCTGTTATTATTTCTCTCGTTTCGTTGTTATCTATGTTCCTTTATTTGGAACAGTTCGGTGGAATTCATATTGAATTCCACCGATTCAATGTTTTCTTTTTTTTTTTAAATTTTTTTTAAAATATTATATTATATTATATTATATTAATAAAATAATATAATATAATATAATATATAATATTTAATATTTTAACACTGGAATATCTCTTTGGACCAGTCAAATGATCAAATTTTTCAAAACTCAAAACATGAAACTTCTATATCTTTGATTTATCTACATTATATCCAAATTCAAATCATTTGGACTTCATATGACCAAAATATGTCATAATTTATTCTTTAAAAATCATTAATTATTTAGTAATCTCACATTACTAAATCAACAAAATGAGATATTTATTTCAGGCATTACATTTTCTCTCATCTTATAAGCATTTGAGTGCTTAGTTCTATAATATTTGTGAGGTGTTTTGTTCTCCTGTATTAAGAGAGTGTGTGTTCTCTTTGGAAACACAATGAGTGAGTTGTACACTACAAAATATTATAGTGGAATTCTTTTCATCTTACCCGTGGTTTTTACCCTAATAATTTTTAGGGGTTTTCCACGTAAATCTCGATGTCCATTTTACTCTTTATTTTCGGGTTTTATTATCTCAAATTCCGCACATGGGACCAACAAATTCTTCTTTATAAAATATTCTTTCTTCATTTTTTTTTATTACATTAAGATCTGTGTTTGTTAAATGACGTTCCTTGGATTTAATGCTGAAATTCCAGAAAAACGACGAAAAATTAATTCTAAATAAGAAAAGATTCACAAACTTAGCATATAAAAAATCATGAAAGCAGTGCGTCACATGGCCAAATCTCATGAGTGTTTTTTAGCATGTCGGAAGAAGAAAAAATTCAGTTGATTCAAGCTATTATCGATGATGATATATGAAGTTTTTGAAAAAATCAGTTGGTTCAACATTATTAAATATGTTGGTTATTTGATATTTAGTTGAACTTTTTGGTTGTTATCAAGTAGAGTTTTTTTTAAACACACTTTGATAATATATTTTCTCACTTTTAAAAAGAAAAAAAAATCATAAAAATAAAATAAAGTGAAGATACATTTTGTATACTTGTTGTTTTATTAATTTAACTTAAAAGGTTATTTTGTCAACAGCAATAATTTCATTACATTCTGTTTATTTTGAGTCACCAATCATAGTATTGGTTTATTACATGTATTGTGATTCAAGACTGGCGAGCTACAAGAAATCTTCATTACAAAATATACAAGAATCATCTCGGAACCTAATCGGCTGCTTGGCCAATCTTCTCATTTATCTCCAGATTCCTCGGATTCGGTACTAGACTCCTCTTTCTCGAGCTTATAAACTCTGAAAATCGCCAAATTCGTGTCCCCTGGTGATCATCACGAAAGCCAAATAAGGGAAGCTGGTAGCAATACTAAAGGTCATTTAAATCGGAAAAGATTGAAGGGGTGACAAGCGCAGTCGTGCGGTAGTGTATATTAATGTATATTAACATACCAAACGTAACAAGATTTCCAGGTGATGCAGCAGATACAACTCCAGGTTGAATACGTTTTTCGCCAATAAATGTGCCATTTGTGCTTTCCAAATCTGTTATCAAGAGATTATCCTCCGTTTTCTGAATCCGAGCATGCACAGCAGATACTGTATTGAGTACGACCAGGTGAAGAAACAAAAATGTCAAGAAATGATATGAATGCTAGTATTGATACAGTTTCAACCGCGAATCTGAACCATGAAACTTAAGCAAACAAAGAAATGAAAATCCAGAAGGCAGATACGAGACTCTCCAAACTGAATAATCAGATAAAATTGGGCACCTGTGGGAACTGGTAACACGATGTCTGCTTTCTCACGATCTCGTCCGACAGTGACTATACTCTAAGTCGTGTAAAATGTTTTAGTATTTATTATTCAACATTATCTTGATTTAGCACTTTCAAGAAAATCTTGAAATACTTACAGAAGCTATTTCGAATGCACCAGGCACTGCAATCTTATAACCAATGTGCTTTGTATCTCCATCACCTGAAACATTCACAATATTAGAGCAGATTTCAGTACATGAATGCACGAACACGCTCGCTAACGTAATTCAAAATTAGATCAGAGACTCTCTGAATTGGTACTTCACATCCCTTGAGAAGCCAACGGTGGCATCTTGTTGACAGTATTCAAATGAGAATCTAATCTACCAAATATATTATTGATTTACTGGGAGAATTTGCCTAGAACATCTGACAAAATTCCGATGAAGGGACCTAAATTAATCCCCCAACAATTTTCTCATGCATTTAATTTCTATTGAATACAATCATGGCCTAGAAGCTAGACCTTGGCTTGACTGATAAATTTTGATAAATTGTCTTGATAAATTTATCATCTTTTTGAAATACAAAATATCTCACAATGATTAGATATAATAAATTCAAACTTACTTAATGATATAATTTTTCTATAAATAGTGGCGTTTAGGGTCCCTATGCACACACCAAAAGTTATAAAACACCCTCTATAGTAAGGTTTGGAATACTTAGAAGGCTCTCAAACAATTAAAGATATCCAAGGAGGTATTTAAGGCGTTCATCAAACTCAATAGCTGGAGGGAACAATTCAATCAATTTTCCGTATTTAGTATCATATTATTAGATTGTAAACATTAATAAATTCATACAGTTGGATTTTATCTCTGCCTTGATAAAATTTAGCAAAATTTTTAGAAAAATCAATTTTTTTAAAAAAAATTATGTCGTCGTTTGGCCGGAACTTGCAGAACTCATTGCTGCTGCGTCACTTTAAAGCAGATTTTTTTCGACCGATAGCACGATGGCGTGGGTGCGACAAGTGGTCCGAATAGGTCGGTCGTCCATTGGTGATGGTCGACGGATGACGATTTTGTTGGAGAAGGTGGCAGGATGAGATTTAGAATTGGAGCTAGGGTTCCTTAAAAAAAAAAAAAGAATTGGAGCTAGGGTTATGATTCAATTTAGTAAAATGGATTGAAAATTTGGGAATTTTTGCAAATCGAGATATTTCCAATTTTAGGGACTAATTAGTTACTATAATATTTCATAATTTATTCATAATTAGGGATATTTTGCATACTTAAATTTTTTTGGATAAGACATATCAAATATTATGATTTATTTCTTATCTTGCATGCAATTAAATATTATATATTTTTATGCAAATAAAGAACTTGTTCGTATTATATAATATTTGGTTTCATATTTTTTATGAACAAATTAAATTTTATTTTATAAATATCCAAAATATGTTAAGTAATAATAATTATGAAATATACATTAAAATATTTTATGATAAATTTCTTTACGGACCGGTTTAAATTGTCTTGATTTACAACTAGTTTCCCCGAAGAACGTTACTCTATCTACGAGTTAGGTATTTAAAGGGTCTTATTCCTACCTATCTTTTGTGGGAGCGCTTTTGTAGAGTGTTGATTGTGTATTAAATAATTATTGTATTCAGAATTAGGTAAAATCAAAATTTTGTCAAGTTCACCATATAATTTTAAATAATTGAGGTTTAGTCACAAAACCCTTAAATATGCAAAATTATACATCAAGTGGATTTAAGTCACAACATGGACAAAAAATATGATTAATTATGTAAATAAGATAAATTTTACCCCACGAGGATTTTTATTATATTTATATGATTAACTAGAATAAATTTCAAAATATTTTTTTTATTTAATCATAGAAGCTAAGAAAAATTATTTTGATAGTTTTATTATAAAATTGCATAAAAGCTAATTGAATTAAAACTTTAGTTCACAGACAAGTTTTATGTCACTAGATTTTTAGTATATGATTTACATTGGTAAATCATGACATTTTCCTCAAAATATTTTAAGTATAAGCATGTTTATTAAATTTGCGGTACAACCTATTAATTTTTGTGATATGCATTGTGATATCCCCGAACTTAAGGGTGATAATTACAAAGTCTGAAAGGAAATAATTCTCCTTCAATTATGGTGAATGAATATTGACTATGACATAAGGAAAAACGAACCACCTGCCATAGACGAATTCAGCGAACCTGATGAGGTTGATCTTTATAAAAAATGAGCGATCGTATTTATGCTATGTTCATAAAGATTGATATTTGTGTTTGTGTTCATGGTTCTGTTGAAGGATGTGGAAAAGTCAAGGACCTGCTTCGGGCAATTAATGGACAACTTGCAACTTCGGAAAAAGCCATTGTCAGCACCTTAATAATGGAGTTTTTCTCGTTAAGGTTGTGAAAGACGTGCTAGAGCACATCATAAAGATAAGGGACACAGCGGCTCCGTTGAAAACACTTGAACTGCTAATGGGGAACAAGAAATATTGTTGATCAAACAATTGATCAAGAAACTCCCCAGGATGGCAACTTAAGAAGATCTAGAATTAAAAAATCAACAATACCTAGTGACTATATTGTGTAGCTGCAAGAATCATACTTCAACATAGAAGCTGAAAATAATCTTGAAACGTTTTCACAAGCCATAAGTTGCAGTGAATCGAAATTATGGTATGATATCATGAAGGAAAAAATGAATTTGATGACATAATCGAGTCCGGGATCTTGTTCGGTTTCCAGATGGAGCAAAGACCATTGGATGTAAGTGAGACTTTAAATAAAGAGAGACTCATTAGATAATATTGAAAAATATAAAGCAAGACTCGTTGCTAAATGATTCACTCAAAAAGAACGAATCGACTATAAGGAGATATTTTCTCAGGTTCCTAAGAAATATTCTCTTCAAATAATGGCATTAGTTGCACATTTTGACCTTGAGTTACAACAAATAGATGCGAAACAGTATTTCTCAATGGTGATCTAGTTGAAGGTTTATATGAAACAACAGTCCATACATACTTAGTCCATCTCTTCTATAACTCACAAGCATAATCTTTACGCTCTTGACCTTCGTTGATTTGTTCATGAATTATGCTGTGCATCGCTTCTGCATAAACTTAATTTTTTTGTATTCCTACATGAATGCTACAATTCATTGTAGCAAACCCATCAAGATTCAAGACTGAATTCACAGTTCAAAGTCTAAAGGGAGATCGTATGGCTAAGAAAAATCAAAATCTTGGCCAGAACATATATGATATACTTCAGGCGGCATTGCCCTTATATTCCATCCGTCCAATTAACTTCTATACTTAACCAAATCTAACCATAGAACACATAAATACACAACTGTAAAACCTTGATCTAGAAACAAGAATTCGAATCGGGTAGCTTGCTAACCTATAGGCTGAAGAAGCCATCGTACAGAATCATCAGTTGGACTGGTATCAGAATCAGAAGCACTTACAGCACCCAAGTTCCTCAACTGTTTTGCACTGCATTTTAACTTTCTTGGTAGGCAATTGTAGCCCACAAAATTAACAGGCTTTTGGGATAAAACAGTTGGTTGGGGTGGTATGAATGGAAATAAAGATTTAGACTTTGCATACGAAAAACATTGGGTAGTCATTTCCATCCTCTCTTCTTTCTGGGTTATCAAGGAAGATCAGCTTAAGAAATATCTCGGCTGTGATTTTGTGAGGATGATAGAAGAAGAGGTCGAAATAGATGAATGGGCACATGTGTACCGTACGTACGTGTCGCAGCATTTATTTATTTTTTTTTAAAAAAAATCTTGTTTCCATGATATTGTGGAGGAGTGATCAAATTTTTTAATCAACCTTCCGAATCGTTCGAACCAAATCGCACTCCACCATTTTTTCTAATATTTTATAAAAATCAATATTAAAAAAGTAAATAATTGAAGTAATTGACTGATAGTTCAGTTGGACGGCCCCCCGGAGTTTGAATTAGACTACACATACGTCGGTGAAAGATACATTCAAATTTAAAGGCCCAAGTACATGCACGAACGTAGCAAGCCAAAGATATGTTTAAAAGATCCGAATGGAAGGGAAATGAACTGAATCGAACCGAATTCATCACTGTATGGATCAGAGAGTCTCATCACTTATGAAGCTGGATGGACCGATTCCAGATCGATCCGAAATCAGAACAGATTAGAATTGTTTTTTAAAAAAATGAAAACAATTTTTAAAATTTAAAAAGAAATATGAATTGGTTGGAATCGGCAAAAGAACTCGTCCGTCAACTACCGAACATGTAGTGGATTGCTGATCAATCTGCAACTGGGTTCGAATTTCTCCTCTATGTTCTCTCTTCTTCCGCCTAATGATCTTCTAGTTTGCCTTTTTTTTTTCTCCCTCTCGATTTCCGTTTCCGACTGACTCGTGACTTGTTTCTGTATCAGTGATTTTTTTGGATAAGTTGATGTTGCCGTCTTTCCCCGACTGGGTTCTTGGAATTTCGTTTCTCCTACGTTCTGGGTCATCTAAATGTAGAACCGAGAAAGATTGATCGAAGCTGTTTTTGGTTTTCTCATATCCTTCTTATTTGTTTGCCCTTGTAGAATTTTCAGCTCACTGTGTGAGAGTTAATTCAGGCTCAGATTTAGGTTGTAGTATTTTTCCTGATTTGAAAAATTATTTCTGAAAACCTGTGCTCAAGGATTTCGTCGCGAGGAAGCGAGTTGCATTCCCCTTCCACGGAGTTGTGCTATCAAGGTATAATGAACACGAATGAGACTTTTTATATATGTGATTGCTTATTTCGATTTCCGTGATTAGTGTTGCATGCCTGAATACATTCTAATTTTTGTGGTGCAGATTGGTCTGTTTATGTACCGCACTTGAACAATTTCTTGAACTGATTTGTACTTCTCTTGGATAGATCTTGGGCGTGGCTGATCTGTATTAATATGCTTATTTCGAGTAGTCCAATCTTTTTTCTTCGGCTTTCGATGTCATTGTGGTAGATGATCCTTGTTTTATCGAGAGATTTCATCTTTTGGTATGCGATTGTGCGGTACAGGGATGAAGGCTAGTGTTTTCATTATTACGGGAGAATAACCGATATGGAAGATAATTGTTCATTCATTCCAACTGAGAAAATAAATACAATACAAAGTTCTTCCTTTTTTTTGTGTTACGATTACAAGAGCATGTAACTTAACCGGTTAACCAACTGGCTAACTGTTCTTCTAACTAATTAACTGCAAATGTGAACTGTAATATTCTTAAGAGTATAAGTTATTTTGCCAAATTATCGTGCATGTCTTACTGTTATGATGCAGCTCAGCAGTTATGTACTATTCTTGGTGAGATTTATGCAATGTTGTATAATTGAGGATTAAAAGTGATGGTTCTTATTTATTTAGTTAAGTCGTCATTCTTGCTGTATATACAGGCGGTCTCACACACAAAATGTGCTTTGAATTTTTATTGCCTACCTTGTTTGCAGTGATAAGTTTCTATGACTTGTGCATCTGTTCTGACTCGGATAACACCTTTGTTTGACACCACATTATAGTGAGTTTGACTTCCAAGGATTAGTTTCGATGATGATCCATAAAAACAAAAGTGTTTGTTTCCCTTGTTTAGACTTTAGATTTAAAGATTGGTGCATTAGCTATTTTTGTGAGTTTACTACATTTCTTGGTACGTGATATACTGTCAAATAACTCGAAAATGTTGCTTTTTATCTCCGTACCTTGTTAACATGTATGCCTGCTTTACATTTTTCTGGACTAAATTTTTCTCATGGTCTTTAATATATTCTTGTTTGATTTTGTTATTTTCCACAACATGTCAATAACAGTTGCATTATATTCTGTTAGAATTTGAGCTTTCACAATGAGCTGCTGCCTTGCACACCATTTTTGATATTTTTCCCTACACATTTAGGTGATTAGTATGACAAATGACAGTGAGGACATGATGCCAATGAATGGTGAAGATTCACCATTAGAGGATGCTAATGATGGAGGAAATGTGGGCGGAAATGTTTCGCTTAAAAAGGGTCCCTGGACTACTGCTGAGGACGCAATTTTGGTTGAATATGTCACCAAGCACGGAGAGGGGAACTGGAATGCAATTCAGAAAGATACGGGGCTTGCCCGCTGTGGAAAAAGTTGTCGTTTGAGGTGGACAAATCACCTTAGACCTGATTTGAAAAAAGGTGCATTTACTTTAGAGGAAGAGAACATAATAATTGAACTTCATGCCAAAATGGGAAATAAATGGGCTAAAATGGCTGCTGAGGTATGCATTAGTTCTCTGTAATGTTTTCACTTAGTAAAAAATATTTACCGGTGGTCTATCTGTTACTGGTTTGGATGTCCTACTTGTTACTTTTTAGTTTTTATATATTTCTACTCAATTATTTAGTGTTTATAACATAGAAAGGAGCTGTAATGTACATTTGATGTGCGCTTATGATATGGTACCCTGTTATCTATTTGTGTATGGTCTTTTCATTCTAGTCATGTACATATTCTACTCTCTACGTGATGTGATATATATGCTAATATGCAAATGGTTTGCATTAAACGAGCAAAATATGATAAATCAGTGCTTCTGGATGAGCTATTGTGTAACGGGGCCATGTTATCCATTTATCTATGTTATTTTCATTCTAGTCATACAGATACTCTGCCCTTTTGTCTGTGATACAATAGATATGCTAATATACTAATGTTTTCCCTTAAATGAGTTGAGTATGATGGCTTCATTATTTCTGAAGAGCTTTAGTGCTATTTTACTGATTTCTTTGTTCTTACTCGTCCTGTCGTCTATTCTTTTTCTTCTTAGTTACCTGGACGCACAGACAATGAGATCAAGAACTACTGGAACACAAGAATCAAAAGAAGGCAACGAGCCGGATTACCAATCTATCCACCTGATTTGCACGTGGAATCATTTAATGAGAACCAACAAAATGATGATGCTAATACGTTCTCATCTATGGAAGCACCGAATTTTGCCTTATCGCCAATTAACACGGAGATTCCAGAATTCAAAGTTTTTGAACTCAATCAGCAGTTGTATTCTGTCAACAGCCAGCTAGCACAAGATCAATACTTTTCTCAACCACACGAGTCTCGTTTCTCATCATCTCATCAATGTAATCACCCTCAAGGGTCCGAATGTTTGTTTCATGGTTTAAATCCGGTTGTTAGTAACATCACCCCAGACGCCAGTCAACATCACTATGATGGTTATTTGCCAACTGCCCATTCTTTTCAATTCTCTTCTGCATTTGAATACAATTCAAGTTCTTATAATGGATTATCCTCAAGTGCACTTCCTGACAGCCAAGCCATATTAAATGGCAAACCTTCTTCTTCAGAGCCTGCTTGGGCAACGAAGCTGGAGCTCCCTTCACTCCAAACTGAAATGGGTAGTTGGGGCTCACCCTCTACCCCATTGCCTTCCCTTGAGTCTGTTGACACGTTAATACAAACTCCTCCATATGAATTGTGCACTCCGGCATGCAATCTATCACCGCGAAACAGTGGCCTACTGGATGCAGTACTGTATGAATCACAAGCTATGAAAATCTCGACGAAGAACAGCCACCAGCAGACTTCACATGCTTCTGGCATGGACGATGATATAGTAGATATTTCATCTCAGGATCTCCAAAAGACGGGATGGGAACCATATGGTGAAACAGTTTCTCCTTTAGGCCATTCTTCTCCTGCCGTGTTCACTGAAAGTACCCCCATCAATGGGAATTCACGGGATGAATCCGAATCTATTGAGGTCATGCCAGGTCTCAATGCTTTATTTTTTACATCGACTTCTTGGCTCCACCTTAGTTTATATATTTCCTCGTGGAGATATTCTGTTTTCCTTTCTATTTCTCTTTTTTTCTTTTTTTTTTTCCTTTTTTCAGTTTTTGGCTTTAAGCTGTGCTAAAACAGTTTCTCTTTTATTTGAAGGATTCATAGTTATAGAAGTGTCCCACCTGGCATTAATGACACACGACTCCTACGGACAGACAACAAGCGACTTGATTTTCTCGAGGCCAGATTTCTTACTTGCCTCAAATGCTGCATTTGGTCTTAATAAAAACCATATCAAGGACTGTTCCTTGCTTAAAACATGCAGTTGGAAATGCTTCTTGGCAATGATTCATCAGCTCTCGACCAAAGTATGGTTCACGTGTACAATTCTTGTGCTTGGAAGTCTGCGTCTTGTACAACATGCCTTCTGACAGTTTTTTTCTGTAGAATCAATAGTATTTCTGGTTGTATGCATAATATTGCATTGCAGTTATTAAAAGCTTCCATGGTAAGGGACTTACAAAACCACCACGACAATAAAAACTCAACGCCTTAACCATTGATTGCACTGCTTTTCTAGTTTAACATATTTCAAAAACTGAAAAAAAAAAAAAAAAAAAAAAAAAAACCCAGACAATTGCAACTGTTAGTGTTAACAGCGCGATTGTACACCTTGAAAAGTAAATTTATGTATAATTTTTCTAAAATCGAAGTTCAGAATTTTTTTTTGTAGCTGCATACATCGTAAATGATTATAGTTTTGCCATTCCAAGTACAAAAATCATGAAGATCCTGAATTTCCTCCCCGGCCCAGGAGAAGACTTGAAAAGTTGAAACACGCTAAATCGAACTTGCTGCATGGAAAGTCCTCGTTTTTCTTTTCAACTGACAAATCATCTCTTCTTGATCAAATGGGCATCGACTACAAAAGCGTGTTGTTTTGCAACGGAATTAGAATAACCGTCGCTAAAATTAGCGATGTTAGCAACGGTTTTTTCTAAATACGTCGATGTTTTGAATTTGTCTACGATTTTCTTAAAACATTACCACAGTTTTATGATACCGTGGCAATTTAGCTAGGATTTTACTACATTATAGAGACGGAAAAGGTGAAGTCATCACAAAATATAGCGACGGTTTATGATAAATTGTTTCAACTAAAGACATAGAGACGGTTTAGATATTCATTATGTCGTTAAACAGCAACAAAATTTAAATTTTATTTTCCATGGTAGATTTGAAATTTGAATTAAAATTGAAAGTTGCAACTGTGTTATCAAATACGTTGTTATTTAGCGACGAATTTGTAAAAACCGTTGCACATAGCGACGGTTTTTGGCTAAATCCGTCGCTACTCTCTTATTAAAACCCCCTCATCTATTCAGCAGTTTTCACCTCTTTTCTTTAGTATGAGCGTGTTTTTGCTTTTTTTTCCCCCCCCAAATTTCGTGCATTTTAATTACATTCTAACTGTGTTTTTATCTAATAGTGTTTCTCGTTTTCAACTTTACTCCACGCTTTAACCAGGTTTTTTTCATATGTATAAATTTAATTTTTTGATATATATTGTTTATAAATTGGGCACATGTTATATATTATGTAATTATTTGTTAGATGTACATAAGTAGTGAAAAACGTGTATGTAATATATATAGTTTTATTGTTGACTATTATATTTACATATGAAAATGTCGTATATAAGATTATTTATTTTATTGTATAATTTAATTGTATGTTTTATCTAACTAATATAGCTAGTTGCACTATAGTCTATTCTTTTGGTATGTTAGTTTTTTTAATTAATTTATATTTACTACGTAATAAGCTATATATAATTATATGTACGTTATTATTATTTTCAGTTATGTCTTATATTAATATTAAGTATTAAGTAATATAATTTAATACTGATTATATTATATACTTATATTATTTAATTTTTGGGAACTTTAAAAATATACAAAATACATTTAAAAAAAATTGTATATAGTTTTATTAAATGTAATTGATACACCAATTGAATGTTTATATTTATTCATAAAACTTTATGAAAAATATTAATGAAATTTTTAATTATCAATTCAAATATTATCGATATTTTATTATAATATTATTATTATCATATAATATTTAATTTAAGTTATATCTATAAATTCAAATATTAACATATCGTTGTATATATGTATATACTGTTTTAAAATTTTCATATTAATTAGTTTTATTTTAATTTATATTTAAAATGCTTATTTTTAATGTTATTTTCCTATGTTTTGATATCTTTAAATATTGTATATACAAATATATATACATATATATAATATTTTTAAAAATATTTATAAATTAATATCGATAGTATGTGTGTACAGAATTTAATTTTTAGTCAATTAATGTACATATTAAGTACTTTTATTTTTATAAGTTTGAAAATAATAATTAGTTTTTTGTGTACATTTTATTATTGCCTCAAGGAGCACATATACAGCCATCCGTCCAGTTCTATGGTCATGCAGTCCATGCACACAACTCCTCGCACAGCTGCCGATTTGTCGTCGGACCCTCATATGACCGTAGATCATTCCGTGAACGTGATTGTTTACAGCAGTACATCGGATCATCACACGACCTGGACTATGACGATAGTGATGACGACGTACATGAGAATGGTGACAATGAGGAGGAATACGACAACGACGTCGACGAGACGGAGTCGCTTTAGGATTTTATTATATATATCCATGTTATTTCTGTTAGAGATTTTTCTCAAAATCATGTTTTTACGTATACATGAACATGAAAAAACAATATGCGGAAGCTTAAATCGAGTGTTATCTCCGGCCATTGAAAATTTTGATTTCTCTGATTTTCTTCTCGGTTGATGCCTTGTAAGCACTCCACCCTCTCAATAGATGGTGTAAATTTTTCTTATGAGATGTGTGTTTAGGGACCTCAATCGCTCTATTTATAGGCGTTTCTCATACCATCGATGAGTGTATCGGGAGCCGAGATTCAGAAGAAGAGACGTGTACGCGTCTCAGTTTCTAAAGTTGAGCACGTTTGTCAAAAGTTGTAGGCAATGGCCGTCGCCATTTTCTACACGTCTGTCCTTTCTTCTGATATGTGTCACATTTTCTTACATTCTCCCACTTGACACATATATCTCATTTACCATAGGAGAAAACAAAATACATGAATCATGGCGATATGTCCTCTAAAAGCGAGTATTATCTTCCATGTATTACAATGCATTATGTATCTCAAATCTGTATAACTTAATGAATAAACCTTATGTTTATTCGAGGTCCAACTTTATTGATATTTCTCGAATCAATGAATATGTGCACAAAAAATATGAGAAAATATCACATCATAGTTTCATTAATTTGTTCTTACAACAAAATTACATAAAGGAATCAAGTTCCATTTTTTCTGTATAATCTTTAAATTTCAATGGTGGCATGCCTTTAGTTAAAGGATCTGCAATCATCAATTCAGTGCTAATGTGCTCAATAAGCAACTTCTTATCTTTAACACGTTCTTGTATGGCTAAATACTTAATGTCGATGTGCTTGCTTCGACTACCACTTTTGTTATTTTTAGCCATAAAAACAGCAGTTTAATTGCCACAATATATTCTTAATGGCCTAAATATAGAATCCATAATTCTAAGCCCTGAAATGAAACTCTTCAACCATACACCATGTGAGGTTGCCTCAAAACAAGCTACAAACTCAGCTTCCATAATGGAAGTAGCAGTCAATGTCTGTTTTGCACTTCTCCAGGATACAGCTCCACCAGCTAGCATGAAAATATATCCTGAAGTGGATTTTCTTGAATCAATGCAGCCAGCGTAGTCTGAATCAGAGTAGCCAATTACTTTCAAATTCTCAGTTCGTCTGAACATAAGCATATAATCTTTGGTCCCTTGAAGGTACCTCATGACTTTATTTGCAGCTTTCCAGTGATCTAAACCTGGATTACTCTGATATCTTCCCAACATCCCAACAACAAATGCAATGTCAGGTCTAGTGCAAACCTGAGCATACACCAAGCTTCCAACATCAGAAGCATAAGGAATGTTTTTCATTTGTTCCCGCTCTAGATCATTCTTTGGGCATTGGCTTAAATTGAATTTATCGCTGTAGAACCCGTAAATCAGATTACGTATAAGTCATGCATAATTTCTAGCATTTAAAGTAAAATGATTTTTATTATTATTGCATGAGTATTTAAATTCTTTCCTTTAAAGTTAATTATTTTATGCAGTAATTTAATTGTTATCTTTTCAGTTAATTAAGTGAGGCCGGACTGGAGTTGGAGTTTTGAGATAAAATTTAATATTAAGAAAACATTCCCAGAATTTATTTTAGCTAACTAATAAGTTAACTTAAGGTAAAAGAAGGTTTAAGGATTTATCTAAGTAACTTGAGGTAAGTAGGAAATAAGTTCATTTAGGTTCCATAATTAATGTGTTAATTCACTAAATTATTTAAATGATAGATAAGACTCTAAAGGTTTAAAACACACTAACTAAGCAATATTTCCCCTCCACTTATTAGCCTGATTTCGGCCACCCCATAGGTGTCATAACATTTCTTTGACAACTCACCACCTTTGACCATTTCCTTGTTATTTCTTAGTATGATAACCCTTTCACTTTTAATCACCATTAATTATTAATCAATCATTATCCTTACCTTGTTCTTAGCCTTGAAGAATCGGTCATTGCACCTCCATTATCCCTCCAACAATCTCTTGGATATCAAACCACTTCCTCATCCAACAAATTCAAAGAGAGTAAGACTTGGTCATGCTATTTAAATCCCTTCTATATTGCAACTCCCCTTCATTTCTTCTAACCATTTCCCCCTCTCCCTTGCACCGAAATTATGAGAGAATTGAGAGTAAAAAAATCGTGAGAAAGCCATAGAAAAACAAGAGAGAAATAGAGGGAAAACAAGAAAAGAAGATCACTCCGTCTCCTCCACGCCGCGTCGTCGTATTCGTTCATTTTCTTTTCAAAACGAAACCAAGGCATGTATATGTTTTTATTTGCTGTTCAATCAAGCCATATTAGTATTTTAAAACAACATACTCATGATTTTATTTAAGCAAAAACCAAAATTTCAATCAAGCCCTGAACTTGGCTACGCTGAGCTGGACACGCTTCACGGAGGTATTTTACTCAAAATATTTTACTGATGAGGTGCGTTCCACGTTGACCAAGGAGTTCATGACCCTGAGGCAGGGAGATCTGACTGTTACGGAGTTCATCCATAAATTTGAGAGGGGTTGCCATTTCGTGCCCCTAATTACGAATGATGCTGGAGCAAAGTTAAGACACTTTCTGGACGGACTACGGCCGATCTAGCGCCGTGATGTTAGGGTAGCTAGCCCTACTACTAATGATGTTGCCGTCTCCAGAGCTCTAGCTGCAGAGCAGGACCAGCATGACATTGAGAGGGATCGCCAGGGGAAGCGACCGATTCCAGTACCACACCGCCCTCCTCCTCCTCAGCAACAGCATCAGAACAAGAGGCCTTTTCACGGCCCGCCTAGAAACAGAGGTCAGCAGCAGCAGCAGCAGCGGGGACGCCCAGCCCCGAGGACTTTTGAGCATCCAGTCTGTCCCAAGTGCTCACGCCGCCATCCTGGAGCATGTATGTATGGTTCCGGGAAGTGTTACAAGTGTGGTAGCCCCGACCACTTGCTGCCGCAGTGCCCTCAGAGGAATCTGCCTACCCAAGGCAGAGTTTTTACTCTCCATGCTACGGAAACGAACCCGGAGACCATGCTTATGACAGGTACCTTTAAGCTTTAAGTTTATATTTGAGATTTAATGTTTTGGGTTAAGATTTTGAACATAGAATTGCAGTAGGATTGCATGCTCTACTTAGTATTACTTGGGGAATTTTAGTTAGAAGAACTTTGACCTTTGCATGTCTATAAGTTAGTTCTTGTGATTATTGGGTTCAGCTTAGTATTCCAACCTTTCAGGGAGAATATTTATATCTGGTTCCGCTGCGAAGTACTTGATAGATTCAGGGGTCACTCACTCATTTATTTCGGAGGTCTTCGCTAACTTTCTCAAGGTCAAGACCGTTGGACTAGACATAGCCTATTCAGTAGTATTGCCTTCTGGAGAGGAGATGACAGCTACCAATGTGATCCGAGACATAGATATTGAGCTGCATGGTAATCTTGTTTATGCGGATCTGATCGTGTTGCCGATGCCGGAGTTTGACATCATTCTAGGGATGGACTGGCTATTGCGGAACAGAGTTTTGATTGAATTCCAGCGGAGATCTGTTCTAGTCCGACCGCCTGGAATGATGCAGTTCTTATTCGAGCCGGACAGGTATTTTCCCTTACCGCGCATTATTCCTTATGTCCTGGCTAGGAAACTCATGCATAGAGGGTGTCGGGCATTCTTAGCAACTTTTATATCTGTCCCCGAGGCACCCAGTCAGTCAGCCGCAGATGTTCCTATTGTTAGAGATTTCCCAGACGTTTTTCCTGAGGACGTCTCTGGTATGCCACCCGAGCGAGAGGTGGAGTTTTCTATTGAGCTTATGCCAGGTACGGTTCCGATATCAAAAGCGCCATACCGATTAGCGCCGACAGAAATGGCAGAACTTAAGAAGCAGAATCAGGAACTTCTCGATAAGGAGTTCATTTGCCCGAGTTTTTCACCATGGGGCGCCCCAGTCTTATTTGTGAAGAAGAAGGATGGCTCTATGAGGCTTTGCATTGATTTCCGGGAGTTGAACAGGGTTACAGTGAAGAACAAATACCCACTTACGAGGATTGAGGATTTGTTTGACCAGTTGCAGGGAGCTTCAATATTCTCCAAGATAGATCTGCGTTCTGGTTATCACCAGTTGAGGGTGAAAGATGCTGACGTTTCCAAGACTGCTTTTAGGACTCGTTATGGCCACTACGAGTTCCTTGTGATGCCGTTCGGTTTGACGAATGCGCCAGCGATCTTCATGGATCTCATGAATCGCGTATTTCAGCCGTATCTTGACCAGTTTGTGATAGTATTCACAGACGACATTCTCGTCTACTCCAAGAATCAAGAGGATCACAGCAGACATCTGACCACAGTGTTGCAGACCTTGCAGAAGCATAAGTTATTCGCAAAGTTCAGTAAGTGTGAATTCTGGTTAGAGAAGGTGGCATTCTTAGGCCATATTGTTTCTAGCAGCGGTATTGTGGTAGACCCAGCGAAGGTTGCAGCAGTCAGAGATTGGGTTGTGCCGCAGAATGCATCAGAGATCCGCAGTTTTCTTGGGCTAGCAGGATATTATCGGAAGTTCATTGAGGGATTCTCCTCTATTGTCGTTCCACTCATATCATTGACCAAGAAGAATGCTAAATTTGTGTGGAGCGAGGAGTGTCAGAAGAGCTTCGATACTTTGAAGCAAGCTCTTATCTCAGCACCAGTTTTGGCCATACCGTCAGGGCCCGGAGATTTTGTGTTGTATACCGATGCTTCGAAGCTCGGTTTGGGCGCAGTATTGATGCAGCATGGGAAGGTGATAGCGTATGCTTCTCGTCAGCTGAAAATCCATGAGAAGAATTACCCTACCCATGATCTAGAGTTGGCCGCCGTAGTTTTTGCCTTGAAGATTTGGAGGCATTATTTGTATGGAGAGAAGTGCCAGATCTTTACCGACCACAAGAACCTCAAGTATTTCTTTACGCAGAAGGAGCTGAACATGCGTCAGAGGCGTTGGTTGGAGCTTGTGAATGATTATGACTGCGACATTAGCTACCACCCGGGTAAAGCTAATGTAGTTGCGGATGCATTAAGCAGAAAAGTCGCAGTGATGGCTCATTTGACAGTTTCGATACCTCTTCAGACTGAGATGCAGAGGTTTGGTCTAGAGACTTATCCTCGGGGTAGAGTTCCCCGTCTATCTACCTTGACTATTCAGTCCTCTATTCTAGACTGTATTCGCAATGGTCAGTCAGCAGATGAGCAGTTGGCAAAGTGGAAGGAGAGAGATGAGGCCAAGGGCAGTGTCTTGTATTCAGTCAGCGACGGTATTGTGAGATACCGAGACAGGATGTGGGTTCCTAGCAGTGGTTCTATCCGAGCAGATATTTTATCAGAGGCCCACATGTCGCCGTACTCTATTCATCCAGGGAGTACGAAGATGTACCGAGATCTGCAGTTATTGTATTGGTGGCCTGGGATAAAGAAGGACATCAGACGGTTTGTATCCGAGTGTCTTACTTGCCAGTTAGTGAAAGCAGAGCATCAGAGACCAGCAGGTTTGCTCAAGCCTCTTCCTATTCCTGAGTGGAAGTGGGAGAATGTTATCATGGACTTCGTGACCGTGTTGCCGAAGTCAGTCAGAGGGTCAAATGCTATCTGGGTGATTGTTGATCATCTTACCAAATCAGCGCACTTCTTGCCTATTAAGACGACTTTCACCATAATTCAGTATGCAGAGTTGTATATCTGGGAGATAGTCCGACTTCATGGTATTCCAGTTTCTATCGTATCTGACAGAGACCCCAGATTTACTTCCTCATTCTGGAAGAGTTTGAATTCGACTATGGGTACGAAGTTGCTGTTTAGCACAGCTTTCCATCCGCAGACAGATGGACAGTCAGAGCGAGTTATTCAGATTTTGGAGGATCTTCTCTGTGCTTGTGTTATTGACTTCTCAGGGAGTTAGGAGTCGAACTTGCCATTAGTTGAGTTCACCTATAACAACAGCTTTCAGTCGTCTATAGGAATGGCTCCGTTTGAAGCATTGTATGGCCGTAAGTGTAGATCTCCTGTTCATTGGGATGAAGTAGGAGAGAGAGCAGAGTTGGGTCCAGAGATTATTCAATAGGCTGCCGATGTAGTAGTCAAGATCCGTGATAGGATGAGGACTGCTCAGAGTCGACAGAAGAGTTATGCGGATCAGAGGAGGAGAGATCTAGAGTTTGCCGTGGGCGACCATGTCTTTGTGAAAGTAGCACCTATGAAAGGTGTCATGCGATTTGGGAAGAAAAGAAGCTCAGTCCGAGATTCATTGGACCATTTGAGATCCTCGACAGAGTTGGGACGCTAGCTTATCGTGTGGCTCTTCCGCCGAATCTGGCCGGAGTACACAATGTGTTCCACGTCTCTATGCTGAGGAAGTATATGGCGAATCCTTCGCATGTCTTGAACTTTGAGCCGTTGTATCTTACTCCGAACCTGTCTTATGAGGAGAGACCAGTGCAGATCTTAGACAGGCAGGAGAAGAAGCTTCGGAAAAAGCTGGTGAAGCGAGTGAAAGTCAAATGGCTCAACCATTCAGAGGAGGAAGCTACGTGGAAGTCTGAGCCAGAGATGAGGAGTCAGTACCCCGAGTTATTCGGTGAGTTTTAATTTCGAGGACGAAATTTCTTTTAAGGGGGGAAGGTTGTAGAACCCGTAAATCAGACTACGTATAAGTCATGCATAATTTCTAGCATTTAAAGTAAAATGATTTTTATTATTATTGCATGAGTATTTAAATTCTTTCCATTAAAGTTAATTGTTTTATGCAGTAGTTTAATTGTTATCTTTTCAGTTAATTAAGTGAGGTCGGACTGGAGTTGGAGTTTTGAGATAAAATTTAATATTAAGAAAACATTCCCAGAATTTATTTTAGCTAACTAATAAGTTAACTTAAAGTAAAAGAAGGTTTAAGGATTTATCTAAGTAACTTGAGGTAAGTAGGAAATAAGTTCATTTAGGTTCCATAATTAATGTGTTAATTCACTAAATTATTTAAAGGATAGATAAGATTCTAAAGGTTTAAAACACACTAACTAACCAATATTTTCCCTCCACTTATTAGCCTAATTTCGGCCACCCCATAGGTGTCATAACATTTCTTTGACAACTCACCACCTTTGACCCTTTCCTTGTTATTTCTTAGTATGATAACCCTTTCACTTTTAATCGCCATTAATTATTAATCAATCATTATCCTTACCTTGTTCTTAGCCTTGAAGAATCGGTCATTGCACCTCCATTATCCCTCCAACAATCTCTTGGATATCAAACCACT
Source organism: Primulina tabacum (assembly GCF_025594145.1). NCBI lineage: Eukaryota > Viridiplantae > Streptophyta > Magnoliopsida > Lamiales > Gesneriaceae > Primulina > Primulina tabacum. The sequence continues at coordinate 8,677,569 of NC_134557.1, forward strand.
TCCTCATCCAACAAATTCAAAGAGAGCAAGACTTGGTCATGCTATTTAAATCCCTTCTATATTCCAACTCCCCTTCATTTCTTCTAACCATTTCCCCCTCTCCCTTGCACCGAAATTATGAGAGAATTGAGAGTAAAAAAATCGTGAGAAAGCCATAGAAAAACAAGAGAGAAATCGAGGGAAAACAAGAAAAGAAGATCACTCCGTCTCCTCCGCGCCGCGTCGTCGTATTCGTTTGTTTTCTTTTCAAAACGAAACCAAGGCATGTATATGTTTTTATTTGCTCTTCAATCAAGCCATATCAGTATTTTAAAACAACATACTCATGATTTTATTTAAGCAAAAACCGAAATTTCATCATGCAAGATTCGAAAACATTGTGCAGAATTATTTCGGATCCCTCTTGTGCTTCACGTTTTCTGTTGTTTATGATGGTTCAGGTGTTGGCTCATGCCCAGGCTTACCAGGCTGCATCTAGGATGGATATAGGGTGTGTTAAGAAGGGATTTGACCATTGGTTAAAGTCTCTTTTTCCCCCAGCAACTCGAATGTACAGCAACACATCCAAACTGCATTTTTGAGTCTCGGGTTGCATGATTTTTGGTCTAAGGAAAGTGTTCTGATCTTGGCTGCCCTAGGGGCTATAGCCATGGTTATAACATCTCCTTGACATTTCTAGGACATGACCAAGTCGGCCTTTCATGGCTTGGTTCACATTCCTATCCGTTTTTAAAACAAACAAGCACAGCCCCCTTCGATCCCCATTTCATTTCTGTCTGTATACTCTCGGTTTTGGTGGTTTGGGGTGGACCTTGGTTGGCCTCTGGCCCTTAGCCCTGGTTCACACCCTACCTCTTGATGTCTAGATCGTGTCATGGTCAACCAAATGGCCACTGGAATGGTCCATGACAGCGAGAACCACTGCAACATCCCACGCGCAGATTTGGTGCTCGGTTGGGACGTGTGGTTTGTTTCTGGTGTGGTTCGAATTGTGGCTGGCCTAGGGCCCTTAGCCATAGTTCAAACCATACCCTAGGATGTTTGTAAGAGGCTCTGGCTGGTAGTTCAAGCCCCAATGGCCGGTAGTCTCGAAAACGACGCAAGGAAACGAAAGCGCGGCTGCTGGATTTTTGTTGACAGCAAGTGGTGCTTCGGTTCAGAGGCTCGTTCGAGTTCTTGGTTGGCTTTTAGCCTATGGTCTTGGACGGGACAGTACCTCATCGAGTTATGAAGGCCGTGTTTTTGACCGTTCGTGATTCGGTTAAGTTTAGAGGTCGTACGAGAATTTACGGTGTGATGTGCCAAATTGACTCTCGAAAGAGCGTTTCATGTTTTGGCCTCCATTCACCAAAATTTCGACTTGCATCATTTTTGGAGCATTATTTCATCATTTTAGGTGTATTTTAATCATGACTAAATGATGTTTCGATGTTGGTTCGGGTTGGTACGGAGTCATGATTAAATACCAAGTCATTGGGCGTAATTGTCTCGTTTTTTTTATTCAATTACAAAGTTTGGTCAAGAAAATCATTTGCATATTTTTCATGTTAAATTTAGGTCGCAGCGAGCCTGGAAACGATCCAACCCATGTGGTAAAATAATACAGGATATTTAATTATGTCATTTAATTATGTTACGTGCATAAAAATATAAAATATTCATTTTCGAGATTTATGCGATATTGCTTGTGGCCAGTTCATTATCATGGGATTATTGTATCACCCGGTGATCACTTACCGGTTCAGTTCAGTTCAGTTCCACCCAGTATACTGTGGCATTAGTCTGATCAGACGATTATTACTTCACCCGATGGTCACTGACCGGTTCAGTTCAGTTCAGTTCATGGGCCACTAGCGTAGAACATAATCTCAACAAAATTATGACAGGCTATTTTATTACAGAGCTCTATCGAGCAAGCAGTTCACTTACGATTATCGATTCAGTTATGCACGTATTATAATTACTCATGACATGATATTTTTACGTTATGCCAGACTCATGATATGTTATTTCCACTTCGCATGCAATTTTATTATTACTACTTGTTATTTACGATATATGCATGCTGAGTCTTTAGACTCACTAGACTTGATTGTTTTAGGTACTGATGAGGACGGGACTGAGGGCGGGGACCAGTGAGCCAGCTCGGGTCGGCAGTAGTGGAACCCGAGGATCTCATTTTCAACATTTACCATTTTTATGCTCAAACATTTTTATCAGTTGTTGGATCACTTTAACTTGTTATTTTGCAAACAATAATTTCTTCCGCTGCTATTTGGAACATTAAACTTGATTTATCAGTTTATTTTATAAATGAAGCATTTTGATTATTTTTAAAAAAAAAAGAAAAGAAAATTTTTAAATTTTTCCGCAAATTTTCGAGTACGAATTTCGGGCCTTTATAATCGCCTTTCACAACGGGAGCTATACTTGGTGAACAATCTTTCATCCGATATCTCTCTAAAACTTTGTTGATATAGGTTTCTTGAGACAGGCCTAGAATACCTCTAATTCGGTCTCTTTGTATCTTAATGCCAATGACATAAGATGCATCACACATATCCTTCATATCAAAGTTTTTCGAGAGAAATTGTTTCACCTCATATAACAAACTCTTATCATTAGTTGCAAGTAATATATCATCCACATATAGAATAAGGAAACAAATCTTGCTCCCACTGACCTTCTGGTATATACATTGATCAATGGGGTTCTCAACGAATCCGAATGAAGAGATAACATCATGAAATTTTAAATACTATTGACGGGAAGCTTGTTTCAATCCATATATAGATTTCTTAAGCTTACAAACGAATTGCTCACCATTGCTAGAGAAGAATCCTTCAGGTTGTTTCATATAAACATCTTTCTCTAGTTCTCCATTGAGAAAAAGCTGTTTTCACATCCATTTGTTGCAAATCTAAGTCAAAATGTGCAACTAATGCTAGAATGATACGAAGAGAATCTTTCTTAGATACAGGAGAAAAAGTCTCCTTGTAGTCGATTCCTTCCTGCTGAGTGAATCCTTTAGCTACGAGTCTTGCTTTATAACTTTCAATGTTGCCTAATGAGTCTTTCTGTGTTTTGAAAACCCATTTACATCCAATGGATTTTACACCATCAGGCAACTGAACAAGATCACAGACTCCATTAACTGCCATAGAATTCATCTCTTCTTTCATAGCATTGAACCATAATTTTGACTCATTACAACTCATGGCTTGTGAAAACGTTTCGGGATCATTTTCGGCTCCGATGTTAAAGTCAGATTCTTGTAAATACACAACATAATCACTAGATATTGCTGATCTTCTTATTCTAGTAGATCTCCTAAGGTTGTTTGATTGATCAACATTTTCTTGTTGTTCTTCATGAACAACTTGATCTACTGGATTTTCATCAGCGATTTGTGGAACTTCAGTAATCGGTTGCCTAACACCCATTTGGTCTTGAGGGGTGTGAATAACAATCAATCTGTCATTTGAATAAGAGGGTTGTGCATTAATGTGATCATTCTCAAAAATTATGTCATGATCACTCCCACTAATCAAGTCATTTTTAAGAAATTTTGCATTTCTTGATTCCACAATTCTAGTGTTGTGAGATGGACAATAGAATCTGTACCCTTTGGATTTTTTGGCATACCCACTGAAATATCCACTTATAGTTCTTGAGTCCAGTTTCTTTTCATGTGAGTTGTAAACTCTTATTTCTGAAGGACAACCCCAAACGCGTATATGTTGCAAACTCGGTTTTCAACCTTTAAATAACTCAAATGGCGTCTTTGGGACAGCTTTAGTTGGAACTCGGTTTAATATATACACAATTGTCTTAAGAGCTTCAGTCCACAAGGATTTAGGAAGTTTAGAGCTACTAAACATGCTCATCACCATGTCCAATAATGTTCGGTTTTTTCCTCTCAGCTACGTCATTTTGGTCCGGAGAACCAGGCATAGTATATTGGGCAACAATCCCATGTTCCTGGAGAAACTTCGCAAACGGACCAGGTGCCTGTCCATTCTTAGTGTTTCTACCGTAATATTCTTCACCTCTATCTGTTCTCACAATCTTAATATGTTTTCCACATTACTTCTCCACTTCAGCCTTAAAAACCTTAAAGGCTTCTAGTGCTTCGTTTTTGTTATGAAGCATGTAGATATACATGTATCGTGAGTAATCATCAATGAAGGAGATGAAGTATTTCGGACTTTGCATGTCCATATCTGTACAACAAATATCTGAATGTATGATTTCTAATATTTTTGTACTCCTCTTGGCACATTTTTTTAGACTTATTGGTCTGCTTTGCCTTTATGCAGTCCACACAAGTCTCAAGATCAGTAAAATCTGAAGTACTGAGTACTCCATCATTTACTAATCTTTTAATTCTCTCTATGGATATATGTCCCAATCTCCGATGCCATAGTATAGAGGAATCTTCTTTATAACAAATCTTTTAATACCTCCTTGAACATGCATAGTGGTGTTATTATTTTGTAAAGAAATAGAGAAAAGACCATCAACCATTGTACCATTTCCAATAAGATTTGATTTATAAAACAAATTTATTGATTTATCCAAAAACTGAAATGAATAACCAAATGGTACAAGTTTTGAAACTGAAATTAAATTCCTAGAAAAACTAGGAACATAAAAAGTCTTTTCCAATTTTAAAATATAACCACTATTCAACACTAGGCAGCAAGTCCCAACAGCCTCCATTTGCGAAGACATCTTGTTTCCTGAATAGATGCTCCGTTCATTTTCTATTGGCTTCCTTAGATTTTGCATACCCTGCAAGGTATTTGTAACATGGATTATAGAACCAGAATCAATCCACCATGTGTTATAAATCATATCAACCATATTAGATTCATAACAGACAAATGAAGTAGGAATACCTTTCTTTTCAAGCCAGTCCTTAAATTTATTGCAATCCTTCTTAATGTGTCCCGTCTTTTTACAAAAAAAACACTTGGATTCTTTCTTGATGTCAGGTTGGGGTGGAATTATTCCTTTCCCTTTTCCCTTGACTTTGGCTTTATTCTTATACTTTTCTCGTGTAGTCATAAATACATTATCACTCGTTTTCATCAACAACCTTCCTTCCTCTTGAACACACATGGTCATTAATTCATTAATCGACCATTTATCTTTATGTGTATTGTAGAAAATTTTGAAGGGTCCATATTGCTGTGGAAGAGTGCATAAAATATAATGCACAAGAAAAGTCTCAGACATTTCCACTTCAAGTGTCTTGAGCCGAGCCGCTATGTCCCGCATTTTCATTATGTGCTCTCGCACACCTCTCACACTGATGAGCCTTAATGAAGAAAACTCCATAATTAGGGTGCTTGCAAGTGCCTTATCTGAAGACTGAAACTGTTCATCAATAGCCTTCAGTAATTCTTTGACATTATTATGCTGATCGACAGAACCACGCATACCAGCAGAGATTTTGGTCTTTATGAACATTACGCAGAGTCGATTAGATCGCTCTCATTTTTCATAAAGATCAACATCATCCGGAATGTTGTTTTCAGTAATAGCAGATGGTTCGTCTTTCCGTATAGCATAATCAATATCCATCCACCCCAATTGAAGAAGAATTCTTTTTTTCCATATTTTATAGTTATCGCCCTTTAGTTCGAGAATGTCACATTTCATATCAGAAAAACTCGCAGGTTGCATAACTGCAAAAAATATCATATGCTTAAAATTTTGAGACAATATCATGTTTTACCAATGTAATTCATGTTTTAAAAATCTAGTGACATAAAATTTGCTTGTGGGCTAAAATTTTAATTCAATAAGATTTTTTTGTAATTTTATGATAAAACTGTCAAAATATATTTTCCTTAACTCCTGTGGATAAATTAAGAAAAATATAATTTGATATTTTAACCTAATTAGTTATATAAATATAATAAAAATCCATATGGGGTAAAATTTATTATGTTTATATAATTAATTACAATTGATGTCCATTATGTGATCCAAATCCATTTAATGCACAATTTTTTATAATTAAGGATGTTGTGGCTATTCCTCAGTTATTTAAAATTATACGGTTCACTGGACAAAATTTTGACTTTACTTTAATACTTTATATAATAATTATTTAGTAACATAATCAAAATTTTCCAAGAGTGCTCTCAGGAAAGATAGGTAATGCTAAGGCCCTTTAAATACCTAACTTCTAATCAGAGCAACGTTCCTCAGGGAGACCAGTGGCTAGTCAAGGCAGTTTAAACCGATCTATGAAGAACTCCCCAAATCATGTTTTCTCATGTCACCTTATAATTATTATTCACTTTAATTATCCACATTTATGTGAATCTTTATAAGCAAAAAAAAAAAAAAATTCATTAAATAACTTTATATTCACATTTTTACTTAACATGAACAAATACATTCCCCATCAGTTTTTCTCTTCAATCAGAGTAGTGATAGAGTGAGGATCACATTTACGTGAAAACTCCGGGACGGGGGTTGGTCGACACCGACATTGCTCTCAAATTTTATATTCGAAAACAACAAGCCTCAGAAGTACAAAATTCAGAAACCAGTCTTTTAATCATAATACTGAATATACATTGTCTGATACAAAGTCAAATAATAATGTTTTACAGCGGAAATGTAATACCTATCAGAATAACGTCTTAACAGATGCAGCGGGAAAAATAAACTAAACTGAAAATAACATTCTTCTTCACCAGCCCCAGAATTGAGTCTGCTCTTCCTCTTCTAGCAACTCTTCCTCGTTCTTATCTGATATGAGTTTGGTGAGTGAGTGATATGGTTGTCACTCAGTAAGCGGGGGCGGGAATAACTCCCGGTTTTCAAAACCATTTTCAACAGAAACAGTAATACAAATAGTATACAGAAACTCTTATTTTCAGAACAGGGATCAGTATTCAGGATTCAGAAATCAGTATTCAGAACAGAATCAAAAATCAGTATTCAGAACAGGAATCAGAAATTTAACAAGTAATCATTGAGCACGTTTGTGAATTTCATGGCTAAAACTGATATCAGTACCCTATATGTTCTCTCATCTAAGGGAAGATGCCAGTAATCAGTAATCAGAATTCAGTAATGTTCAGAATATATATTCCTACCATTAGTTCACTAGGTTTCAGTGCTTCAAAAATCAGATATCAGAAATCGAACATACAGAAACTTTGATTTAAAACATAAATCATCAAACTGGATTCAAGATATTATACATAAGCCCACTTACAATAATTTGCTTGAGAGTTTCGGTTGAAGTCTGGAAATATGTTTGCTCTCGCTACTGGTTTCTACTGCTCGAAAATAAGCACTCTCTTATCTCGAAAATTCAAGTGATAATTCAAGATTTGTGTAACACCAATTCAGAGGTTTGAATGTGCTATTTATAGGCAAAATAATGACTGTTAGCCTCCCAATTAATGGTCATAATCTGCCATTAACAACTTTTATTCCATGTTAAATGCTTCAGTTACAAGTCATAAGTTGAATCAGTAACTGTCTGCTGGAATCTCGCTCTTCTGCTGCTGGATTTTATCTGATGTCTGCTGCTGGATTCTAATATGCTGGAAAAATACCAGCTTCTGCAATATTAGCTTCTGCTGAAAATTTTGCATTGCTGCTGAAATGCTGGAAATTCGGGTTCTTACATCTAAACTTACAGATTATGTACTAGGCAAATTGTCGTTCACGTTCTTGCTTTCATATTAGACACCTTATTCCATGGGGCATGTCTCTGGTTGGACTGACCAGGAGGAGCCGGCGGGAGCCATTAGAGATGCATGCCTACATGGGAGACTTTGCCAAGGGTTTGGTTTTACCTCTGTCGCTTTTTGGGATGTTCAGATACATAGTTCGATTAGGTTGTATACATTTATTCAGGTTTTCCCACGGGTGTTGCGAAGGATTCATTTGTGATGTTCCTTGTTGTTCATCAATTTCCGCATGTTAAGATTAAACTCTGATTTTGATTTGTTCAATTATTATTTGCATGCTATAATTTTTTAATGTAGGTGTGTCAGGTAAAGGAGCTACACAATCATTCAATCTAAGGACAAAGGAAAGTTATGCTGACTGAAGAGCCTCCAAGCTGACCAATGCCTAAGTCACTATCAATATAGCCGTCCAGTAGGCCGATGAAATAGTTGAAAAGAGATCAGTCTCTTCCAGTGGATTTCAAGACTGATCCATTTTTCTTTCATCAAAAATGAGAAGAAGCCGAAGGTTGTGGCCCAGCTTGGGGATGAAATTTTGCGTTGGGCAGAAACTGATCTTAACTCTGAGGCATTGCAGAGACGAGAGTTTATTGGGTTGAAGCATTGTGAAAGTCTACTGCGTGAGTTCATTAAGAAAAATAGGGCCAACTTTGACCCCCACAGCCCAAGATGCTCTACCGTAATCCAGCAGTTGGAAATGTCATCTCCTCTCCATTCCATGATGGTCAAAATCAGAAGGCATGAATATGAACGGTAGGTGGAAGAGGGTGAAGATTATCAAGCCAGAGAGACAGTCGATGACCATATTACAATTGATGATGATGGTGATAGGGTTGGGGTAGATCTGAATAGAAATCAAGCTAGTGACCAACTCGTGTTTGAAGTTGAAATGCCTGAGAAAGACACTCAACTGGCAACTCTTCAATACATTATCAACCAGATAGTGAATATGGTTATCAAGCTTGCTATCCAGAGATAAAAATTCTTTCTTTTTGTAAAAAAAATTGTTATGCCGATGATTCCACCACTGGTCCACATGGTGTGGATGTTTCTATGTCTACCGATGCCCCACCTCGCTGCCTGAGTCTGTTGAACATCAGATGGTACCCGTGCCTGAGGTTCCCTTGACCTCAATGGATGATGTGATCTTATATATATATTTCTGAACTTGAATTTTTTATGCGTCCAAGCTAGCCACTCCTCCTGCAATGCAAAACTTTGATATGGATGAGGTGAGATTATTCACAATGAGGATGATTCTATCTCAGACGCTAAAATAACTCCTTGCTCACCACCTCCAATATCTCAAGATAGCGGAGATCTTAATAATGTAGATGATGATATCACTCCAATTGTTATCATTGTTTGTGAATCATTGAAAGTTCTAGCGGCTAATGCTGAGATGGATGACTAGCCAGACCTTAATTCTTGCAGTATAGCTCAAGCAGGTCCTTTCGAGTCTAACGAGGATGATGATTCTTCTGAGAATGAAGAAGAAACAGACAAGTCTGACATGCATCTATGTATATATTCGCTCATATGGAGTCCATTGTGAATAAATTTGGCGCTGTTGAAACTCAAAAACACTGATTCAACAAGTTTCCTAACCGATTTCAAGAAACAATCAAGAATGACAAAGAGTCTGCAGTAGTGCTCTTCGACCAGATCAAAAAAGTTTAGCAACACTTAGAGGCCCAGATTGACAACTTGCAATTTACACTAGGCAGCCGGCTACAGGAGATGATAGATTATATGCAACGTGTTTATGCCAAAATGGGGAAGAACAGAGAAGAAAAGACAAGGAACAAAAGAAGAAGGAAAAAGTCATGAAACAGAAGGCCATGGACTTTCATAAAAAAAGATGAGATAGTGGTGGACAAAATGGCAGTGGAAGTGGGCAATATAGAAATAGGATTGTATGTGTAATATGACATATTTTATGCAAATCTTTGTAAAGATGTAATTTCATTTACTCGATGAAATACACTCTTTATTTTGTCCAAGTGTTGAGCTGTTTCTGATGTATTTTGTTGAGTCTAGCAGCTTAGTTTTGTATCACCAAAAAGAGAAAAATTGTTTTACTGAAATTCCATAGTTTTGGTGATAACAAAACAACATTGAAAAATTTCAAGATACAACTGTTATTTTATTGTATTTACAAGTTTTCAGCTGAATGCCATGGACTCACGTCGTATTGCTTATTATTCAAGACTTTAGTAGGACTGCATTTCTTCCAATTAGTTTTTTTTTAAAGTCATGATGGATAATTCTTCTTTAGCTCAATCTGCTTCAAGATTGAACCTCAATTTTTTAAGAGTACTCAAGCTGCATATTGGTCTCCAGCTAGTATTCTCGTGCATCAAGTTATTCTCTATACATACAAGCTAGACATGTTAGAAATTCATTTGATCAATCAATCCACATTATCCGACATCTCCAGTTGTTCAAGAATGTCTCCTAATAAGACAAAAAATGCGAAGAGTTCTTCTCTTACGAATCAACTTTTCAGAAACTATTAGTTGTCACATTGGATACATGGCAAAGAGTATTAATTGTGACTTGCTATGAACAGACAAAAGACATGTTGCATTTGTGTCGGCCATAGAGTTTTGATTGTTGAAGAAAATTTGAACGTTGGAAATGTTCAATCATATAAAAGCAATAAATCAAGATTAAATAGATGAGTGGAGCATTCTATCACCTGCCTTTAACAAGATCTCGATAACTCTTACTATTTCTATCGTCAATCTCCTCAACTTAACATGCACACACTTATTATCCATATTTGATCATCAAGGATTATCATACGTTTCACAACCAATTCAAGTTGTTCAAGCTATTTGTCAAGTGTTGTGTTTTGTTGTCTATACCTAGGGTTCAAAGAGACAGATTGTTTGTGTTTTCTATTGAAGTGTATACTTGGAGTTTCATTTTAAGCAGTAGATAAGTCCTAAATGAAGTGGGTTGTTACAAAATTTGTAAAACCAAAGTTTTCTAGTGTATTTCTTCTTTGAGTAGAAAAATGAAAACGTGGAAGGATTTTGAATTCGAACTTTCATATATTTTTTCATTTACTTTGAATTTTACATTATTTGAGTACTTCATTTATTTGTCACTGTTATTGTTAAAAGATCATCTAAGTATATATTAGGTCACAAGACCATTTGGCCCTTTCCGCACTTTGAAAAACCTTTTTCTTGTGGCCAGTTATGTTTAGCTAGTTGAGAAATAATAATTAACAATCAACAGCTGTTAAGACTAGCTTGAGTTTAGAAGAGTTTTTTTAAAGAGTTTATTCACTTCTAAAATTCATCTTCGTTCGTAACGTCAAATCAACACGTCTATTACTCGTCCATATATTTTCTCATAATCAGCTTTGGAATGCATACTGAGAGCAAAATAATTATCGATAATTGCATCATTTCAATTCCAAAATTTATGAGACAACAAATAATTTGTTAAAATCTCATATTTTAGGGTGTGTTTGGTTGGTGTGATAGGATAAGTGAATGATTAATAATTAGAGTGATTAAAAAATGAGATATATAGATTAATAGTATGGTGGGATAAATAACATGGTGTTTGGTATGATTTTAAAATGATGGATTAATTTTGTAGATTTTATTGCAATGACCAAAATGCCCCCAAATGCTAATTAAATATATATTCTTAAAATAATTGGATAGCTAATTAAATATTTGTAATTATAATTTATATTTATTAAAATTAATTTAAATATATTTATTAGAAATAAATATGTGAATATGCAATTACTTTAATAATTAAAATATTAATAATTAAATATATTTATCTATATCTATATAAATATACGGATTGAATTGTGATTTTACTCTATTGTCCTCATTAATTAGTTGTCATCATTAAATTTGTATCATTTTTTTCCTCATCTTTAATTGGTTATCCTTGTATTTATTTAATTGGCTATTTCACTCATTTTCATGCATGTACACTCTCTCTTTCACTCACTTTTATATATACATATTTGATCACCTCATTTTTATCATCAAATTGTTGCACAACAGTAAATAATTGTTAAACATCTCAACTTCTTTTCACTAAAAAAAAAATATTTCAAGTGACATATGTTATAGTACCTATAGTTATTTGTATTCTGAAATTTACAAACACAATCATACTCACGTATTTTACCATCGAATTAATCTTCTGTGAGAAGTGCTTGATAGGCTTGTTTTAATATTCTGGTTCAATTCTTTGGTGGAATATTGATATGATAGATTCATGTTTCATTTCACAATGCTTATATTATGTTTTCTACATGTTTGATCGATTATGATCACTTGGAAGTTGGAAGCAGTATGCATTTTGACTCTGTATACCACACTTCGTTGATTTTTTTCAGCGACAATTTATTAAAAAAACTTTTTTGTTAGTTGATGAAAATGACAATTTAAAAATTAGAATAGTAGTTTGATTTCTGAAGTTGAAAACTTACATACACATATGATATTAAAGTTATGTTTTAAAAGTAGATATCTTCTGTTCATATGATTTTTATCATTCGAACAATCTACTCTAGAAACGATGTCATCTTCATTAATTGAAATTTTACAGCGATGATTTATTATTGTATCTTTTTATGTAAAACTGCATAACACAAATTATCACAAATTTTATTTTATTTTTTTAATAGTTCTTTAAAAATTCGCGAATTATATATACACTCCACAATAATTACATAAAAAATGGAAAAAACAATAATTAGTTTATTTAATCAATTTGATTAAAATACAACTTTCAACCAGTTTTTCATAAAAAATATTCAATTATAATTTGATAATCAACGTTTCTACAAGAAAATATCAACTAAATCAGATCGAACAAATTATTTTTCCCTCAACAAATTTGATGTTCAAACTAATTTATAATATTTTTATTTAACATAGAGTACGATCATTTAAAATTATCTTATATTACCATTTTTTGTCTCATAAACGTTGAACCACTGTTAAAAAATTAATAATTGATTCTTCATTTAATTATTTTACATATAAATTAATTTATATATGAAGCACAAAAAGTGATAAAAAAATTAAAAATTTTAGTTAGCAAAAACATTTCTATGTGAAAAATATTTTGTTTTCATTATAAAAATCAGATACGACATAATTCAAAATGTATCAGCAAATAACTGATTTTGATATAGGGATGTTAACTTTTAATGTGACTCGAAAAAATCATAAATCCAAACTGAAAAATTTGAAAAGAAATTGAATCAAAATGATATGCAAATCATTTTTTTATTCGCATATAAATATTAAAAATAAAGTTTATATTGTTCAAGTAAGGATATATTTGTCAAAACTAAACCAACAAAATAATAAAATTTAATTAGATAATAAATAATTTCATTTTATTTTGTAATATTATATATTTGATATGAAAATAATTAACCTTTATATTTCTTTTTTGTTTTTGATAATTATTATATTTCATATTTTTAAGTTTTACTATAACTAATATATATATATATATACCTCAAAACTATGTAAAAACATAATTCCACCATCATAGTAATAAAAAAATATTATTTCTCAGCATAGGCTCATTTCTTTAACTTTGAAAAAAAATTAAAAGAGCCATATATAAGTTTACTTTTGCCTCAAGTTTAATATTCATACTCACGTATTTTACCATCAAATTAATTTTGCTTACTTTTTTTTTTTTTTTTTGCAAAAAACAGGGTACAATGATTAATGGATTGATTTTCTCAAATGTCAATGAATATTTTCGCAAGTTATCGGAAACCAATAAGTTGTATACAATATACAACTCTCTTATCAAATGCATAGACTTCAGTTATTCAAATGTACCCTAAATTTGAGCTGAATTTACAAAAAAATACCATAGTTTCATAGCTACCTCGGATGCTAAAGATGCCACACCTAACATTTAAATTCAAGGGATTTGACGAACTCGCCAATATCATGAATGCAAAAGAAGTTCTGCGTAAGTTCCCTTATCTTGAATAAATAATTTTTCGAACTGAAAATAGAAGTCATATTTCTCAGTATGTTGTAAAACAAACTTTCTTTCTTTATTTTCTAAATGTTTTTTTTTAGCAAAAATGACTAATGTGTGGTGTAAATCGAAAAAATGAAACAGATGCACAACATTTACAAACTACGCCTACAACTGCAATGATTCTTAACCCACTATGTGACATCACCAAAAAAATACAAACATGGTACATATTTCTGAATTTCTAACTCTTCGTATTTTTGAGTTATACATTTCATTGTATAAATTGTATGAACTTACTTATTTATTCACAAAAATTATTCTAGCATGACAGCTTTCTTTTTAAATATATAAAATGATGTTAGAAACTAGATAAAAACACTGGAAATTTTGTTTATTATAATATATGAATGATTAAAGACTATTATTTATAATAAATTTGTAGGTTGGATGCAGACCAAAAACAAGACAAGTTAAAAGAACTTTGAGTTACGAAGACACTCATAGACGCCAAACAAGTGACATTAGATGATGTAACAAAAAACCGAGCTATATTGACGGATGTACTGCATTTACTATTTATGAATCTTAATAGTTTTAATTACTAAAATGATACAAAACAAAAACCAGATAATTTGCCCATGCTAAATATTAAAAGTTTTAACAACTAACATTCAAACTAAACCAAGATTCGAAATGCTTCTTATTTTTACATAGAACAACTACATTTGATACGGAGCAAGATAAAGGAAATCGAAAACAAGGCTACTCCATGGTATGAAACATGTGATCATTGTTTCCAAGCTGCTACAAAAATAAACAACAAAGCAAGTTGTGCCAATTGCATCAACTATCCAATTAAGATCATTTCAAGGTAATAAAAAATACCAATACCCAACCCAAGTTTTAGATCACAGTAAAAAAAAAAAGATGATCACTACTTTACTTCTTTATGTTGCAAGTATAGAATAACAATCACAATTGAAGATGAGAATGAGACGCTAAGAATAACATTATTTGAAAAAGTTGCGGCATCTTTTGTTGGATGTTCTATTGAAGATTTCATTCAAATTCATGACCAGGTATAAAAAAAAACAAACAAATGATTTTATATCTACATAAATAAAATATTTAGATTTTCAATCTAACAATAAAATTTGCAATGCAAAATTTACCAAATAACCCATATAAAGATTTGCTAATTAAGTCAACCAAGCTCCACACATTCTTGTTCAAGTTGGATAATTCAGTAGAAATACGTGATGGAGTGTTAAAGATTGTGGCAAAAAGCTATTGAGATACATGACAATTATCCAACAACAAATGTCAATATCAGGAAACGGAGATCTCGGAAGATTATCAAGCAAACTAAACAAAGCAATGTACCGCCAAAGGTAAAAAAGTCAAATGAATTAAACATCAACAGAAACATAAAGATCCATGAAGATGAAGATGAAGATGAAATAGAGATTCGAGATGACGAACCAATTGACGCCTACAAAAAACGAGCTAAGAAGATAAAAATCGATGGGTACAAAAAGATTTCAGGGGGTCTTCAAATCAAAGACAAGAAAATGTCATGATTTTATTTGTTACCAAATAATTATTTATTAATCTATTAATAGTTATTCTTATTGCAAAAATAATTCCAACATATTTAAATAAAATTATTATATACAAATTATCTCTATTTCTCTACGTGCAACGCACGTGCATTTATCTAGTCAGAAATAAATATGTGAATATCTTCAAGCATTTCTTCTCGAAACGCGATGCCAACAACCAATCCACCACACTACTTTTTAAAATAAAATGTCGGGCCGCTAAGAAAAGTGGAACACTCTTGGCACAAACGATTTTAGCCACACAGAATTAAGCAGAGATGGGAGCACATGAAACAATCGAGTACAAAATAAACAATCCCATCTGAAAAACATCAATTTTTGGCAACAGATTCTTTATGATGTTGAAATAACCTGAACAAAAGATTTCAGTAACAGATCTCAAAACATGGGAAGCAAGAACAAACCTCAGTTTTTGGCAACAAACTTATGATTATTACCTGTAATTGAAGAATCGATTGAGGTGAAAACAAAGACGAAGAATCGATTGAGGTGAAAGCGAGAGATACCTGATTGAGATTCAGCTGCCCTTAGATGACGTGAGTAGGGTTTTGAAATAAGAGAAGGAGAAAAAGGTCATTTGTGGTGTGATGATAATTTATCCCACCTAATTTATTAGATTAATAATCAAACAATTAATCGTAACATTGTATTTTAAACCAAGTCAAAAGGATTATTAATATATCTTCAAATTTTAACCAAACATTAGATAAAAATGTGATTATTTATTTATCATTGGTTAATCACATCAACCAAACACACTCTTAATATATTATTCTTCGTTAATAACATCATCCAAATTAGATTTACTGAATTTGTTGGTTGATCATGCACGCTTCTAACTTATTTTATGTTTACTTTCAAGTAAAACAAGATACAGTAATGCAGAACATCGATTTATCTCAGAATGACCAACTTCCATTATTTTTGAATTTTAGATACTCTCTTATTTTCTTTAAATGTGTTATTCGTCACCTGAGACAAGTTGTATACATTATTCAACTTAAACATTAATGCTAAACAATGTCAGTGATATTATACACAAGATCAAAGAATATTGTATTTTGAGAATCAAACTTTGATATTTATGTTCACCTTATATTATAAGATCGAAATATAAAAATAAAATACATTCTTAATAATGTTTTTTAACTTATATTTTCCCTCCCCTTAAAGTTGAAAACATTGATTTACAAAATTAAAAAATAAAAAATATTGTCATAAAAATCTCATTGTTATTAATTCAAAATTGCGACGACCCATGCGTCTCGTATACATAAACCCATGTTTACTTTATGTGAAAATTTAATAATAAACAAACATAATGTACACCTTGGAAAAGACGTATAAATGGATCAATCCACACACACCGAAAACGACTCAATATATGTTACTTTTATGGTACGTCAAAAATTAAATAAAACTTGCTTATTTTCATAGGAAAAAGGACTACCTTGCGAGAAATGTATAGAAAAATCAATCCACATACCATACAAACAAAAATCAACACATATTTCTTGGATGATGTGTCAAAAATTGAATTAAACTTGTCTTAGGGGATGAGATATTCCGACTCCGGGAGTTGACTTATAGCCTTGGATCATTAAAAAAAAATCAAAAATCATTGAAGCGAGTGGAGGGTTTTCAAAATATAAAATCATGTTACGGTGGTTTAGATCCACCAACATCATGATACTTTATGAGCATCAATATATCAATAATTATAATTGTGCTACTTTTCGAGCACCATTCAATATATTATAACATTGAAGTGAAAACACGTTGTCCTGCTTGAGAAGCATCGACATTAAGATTTAATTCTCAATTAATTACAGTGTTATGCTAATAACGTGTTATAAATGATAAGAAAATTCATAAGTGTTAATATCATGTGCAACTTTTATTGAATTTGATCGTCCTATTTATAAGAAAAAATAACATATTTCAAATCTGACATAGATTATCTTGATCACAAATGTTTTAAATATAACAATATTTATCTACAACAAGAAATTAAATATAACAAAATAAACTACTACAATAATTTTCATTAAATCAATCACCAACTACACAATCCAAAAAAATATTTGTAGTTTATTAAGTTATTTGGATTACTTAATTATAATACCACCCTTCTTCTTTTCCATATTATTGTTTATATTTTATCTCATTTTGCCACAATTTATCAAACTTATTATATCGTTCGAACAATTTACTAGGTGTATGAATCATTAAACAAGGTCTAGTGGTCTTATCGATAGTTATGTAACATTGATAACGAATATGTCAAATAATGCGTCAAGTTACTTTGTTATTAATGTAAATAGAAATTTTTTATATAATTTATATGGTGCAAACTTATCATTCATTAGTTAGTACTTGGTACTTTAAGAAAAATGATTCGAAGTATATATATATATATATATATATATATCAAGAATAAATATCAGCATTACATTAGAATTAATATTGATATAGTACAATGTATAATATGGATTCAAGCAAGTACCAAAATCGTGAATAAACAACTTTATTGTGGATGAATTGTGTAGAAACTAGCGTTTATCGTTTTATAAAAAAGTTATAGTTGACGATAACGATGAAATTCAAATATTTTAAAACGTATAGCAGATCAAGCACCAAGTTTCAATTACTCTACCCAGCATAGACAATTATTGCACCCAACAATTTCTCTCTCAATTATTGCACTTTTTGCAATAAATTATAATCGAACTCGTGATCTTCGCTCTGATATCAATTGTAAAGACCAAACACTAATCGTTTTATCTATTAATTGGCTCTTATACCAATTGTAAGGAGAAGACACTTATCATTTTATCAAAAGTTATAGTTGGTGGTAACAGTGCAACTCAAATATTTTAAACCGTATAACAGCTCAAACACCACGTTTCGATAGTTCTATCTAGAAGGAACAATTATTGCAACCAAAAATATTTATAGTCGCAATAAAATAGATATATTTATTACAGCTAACTGATTTATTATTGTGAATAAGTAGTAGCTCTTTATTATTATCAAGTGTGCAACCAAAGAGGTTTTGACATTATACTATGTGCAATTTTGCCTTTGTTCTAGTAGGGAAATAAATAACTATTTGACGTGCAGTCATGATTTATGCCTTTGTTCTAATAAGGAAAAAGCCATATTACCGCACCAACAGAAGTAGTCACATTGCAAATACTGTCCACGCGCGATGATGTAAACCAGTGTGTGTAACATATTTTGAGAAATGCGATGAAATTACGACACTAATGCTGGGTTTTATTTCGAATATGAGAAAACTGACCCTAAACAAAGCTGTGAATTCTTCAGTATGCTTCAAAAGGAAAATACAAATATATATTCATTGTACAACCATTAATTTTGCCACAGTACAACAATAAGTTGCAATTTGCATCATACAATAATTAGTTTCTTACATATGTATGTCTGTATCAGCAAAACACTCCTTCCAGGCAGCACAACAGTACGATGCACTAAAAAACTGGCGAAGTTGAACGCGTAGTCTAATCATGAAACTTTCTAGTATAAACACAAAGGGGATGCGATGATACTACTTTGGTGTTTCATCACAAAGCAGACATGCAGACTCATTGCTGCTGCCAATTATACTGTTGATTGCGACTCCCAGACATCATATTCGAGCCACGTCCAGCTCCAGAAGCACCATACTGACTACTACCATGAGGATAATTAGGCCCTCCAGTACTAAAGCCACTACCTCCGCCTCCTCTAGGGACACCACCACCGGACATGCCGCTAGACCCGTATGGAGGAGCGCGTCCTTGAGGTGGATATGGACCATTGTTGTAACCACTGCCACCTTGGCCACGATTCGGGTTATTGTATCCTCCAGAAGGGTTTCTGTTGTTGGGTGGATATCTCCGTGGCCCTGCTGAAGGTCCACTTGGCTTCCCATAATGATGGCTAGGTGCCCCGGCTACCTGAGTCCCAGTATGCAATGGAGGATTCGGACCCGAGCGCATCTGAGGTTGTCCATGGCCAGACTGTTGGATTGGTGGAAGGCGAGAGTACTGCTGCTGATGCTGTAGTTTCTGTCGCTTAGAATTTTCTTCATGTTGTCGCTGCTGCTGACGCTTTTTCTTTGTCTGAAACTCGTGTGAAGATTCGTATTTGGGCAAGCTGATGACATGATTTAGTTTTGATAAAAGATGTAAGAAAAGGGTGCAGATGATAAAAGATAAAGAGTGGATGAATGAAATGTTGACAGGTGAGAACCTCTTAGGATCACAAGGTAAGGGGTCTGTCCAGAAATACTCAGCATCAAGAGCATCCTTAGCTGATATTCTCTGCATATATGGTTACAGCAGTAGGGTAAAAACATAAGCACGCTATTTCTTGAAGCATGCATATGTGAGAGTGCTCATACAAGACAAGCATCAAGACAAATCGAGTACGAACAAAATTTCAAAAAATGAAGGTAACATACCTGAGATGGGTCGAGAGTCAGCATCCTATCTAATAAATCCAAAGCATGCCGATCAAAGCTAAAAGTTCAATAATTCATACTTCAAATTCATAGATGGAAAAATAGAAATAAACCTGAGTTAACAACAAAATTTATCACTTACTGCTTGAAATGCTCTTTAAGACGTCTCTTCACAAGCTTTGTTGGCTTGAAGTTGTTATACCAAGGGATCTTTGAGACTCCAGGCCAAATTTCCTCATTAGGAGTACCACAGATGTCAAATATTTTATTTAATTGTTCTGGCTTCAAGAGTAAACCATGACAAATACAGTGGACTGTCACAAATACTTGATATTAAATATAAACAGCACAACATATGCAGAGGGTGAATTGAGGAGGTTTTGGTTTTTATGACATGTTCGCCTGTGTTAAATTCACTCCTGTTGTAGCTGTTCCTGTAATTAGGGAACTGAAAGGGCCCTTCGTCAAACCCAAATGAATGTTACAAAATAACGATTTCAATAAAAATATTTGGGCAATTTAATTCCGAGGGAACTCTCTTTATTAAAATAAGGTTCTAACTAACAAAGATCTGATTTCTCAAACAATAGCCTCACTAATAAAAATATGCACATTTATTGTATCTAAAACATCTGATTATTCTTCGTATTTTCATCTTAGCCATACCCACCTGCCTAAAAAAATTAAGTAGCAATAAATTCTGGAGAAAACCAAACAAAATGACTTGTGCAATACCTCTATGTTTATGAACTAGGGAAGTTTTCACGTGTTGCTATCCCCTAGCCTATTTGTGTCAAGTAAATACTTTGTATCCCAAAGGGATCGCCACATTGTATTAGCAAGTCTAAGATTTTCCAGGGCTTAGTTATAATAAAAGACATACTTGCAACATGTTTTGGCGAATCAACTAACAGTGGAAGTGACCTACCTCATCCTTCCCAGGAAATATCGGTTTTCCATTTAAAAGTTCGGCGAAAATGCAACCAACTGACCACATATCAACAGCAGGGCCGTACTTTGTTGTTCCAAGTAACAACT
The DNA here is from genome assembly GCF_025594145.1 of Primulina tabacum. Taxonomy (NCBI): domain Eukaryota; kingdom Viridiplantae; phylum Streptophyta; class Magnoliopsida; order Lamiales; family Gesneriaceae; genus Primulina; species Primulina tabacum. The sequence continues at coordinate 8,698,427 of NC_134557.1, forward strand.
CCGGAGGCCTAAAATATGTCATCGAGATTACTGTACCGGCAAGATCAGACAACTTAGAAAAAAAACCAAGTTTGGACACTACATGGAGGCAGACATCCATGAAGCTTACCTATACCACAACGTAATGACACGATTTGTAAGATTAGCATTCTGATCACTTGAAAATGACCGAGCTAGACCAAAATCTGCAAGCTTCAAGTTCCCTTCGTTGTCTATTAGAAGATTTGAACCTGCAAATCAAGATATAAGACACCTAATTTTCAGCACCGTACATGGGGAAAGAAACTTGAGCTAAGTACTTATTTTGAATAGAACCTTTAATATCACGGTGAAGCACTTGATTTACATGACAGTAGTGAAGCCCTGTCAAAAGCTGTCGCATGTAGCACTAAAAGGAGGGCAAAATGCAAATCAATATATTGATTGTCACTCTTCTTTTCCAAATTGCATCAGAAGCACCTAATATGAGACTAAATTAAATAGTCTTGCATACTAAGATGGTTCTATGCTACCTTAATTTGTGGCACTGAAAATCTCATCCCAGGACGATCAGCAAGACCAGTCAAATCATGGTCCATATACTCAAAGACCATGTAAATTCCACCTTTGTACTTGTTGCCATCTGCAGTAGCAATTGAAATGCAAAGAGTGTGAAACTACTATCCATCTAAAATTTGCACAGCCTTATCAAAGTCCTCAGATATCAAAATATTCGTGTTACTTTAACAAAGACTAACAATAACGTTGATTTGATGCTGTGAGCACGCATATCAACAGAAGGCAAACACATCAAGCAAAAAGAAAATCACTAATTTACCTGATGGCCCTTGCTCATCCTTCTCAGGACCTGGAAAACAACTACAAACTTCAGATGCCATAATCTAAATTCAGTTGGTAGAGAATTCAAATTCAAATTCAAACTATCATAAAATTAAAAGATTACCAGTAGATGTTACGATCTCTTTCAACTTAATGACATTTTCATGGCGAAGCTTCTTTAATATTTTAATTTCACGAATCGCCGTTATGGGAAACTGTGTGGAGAGATGATTTTAAATCAAAAGCCATAGAAATGAACTGTCGCTGATGGGGGTGAACCATCAATTTTATTGCTAGCGTACTACCAGCAACAGTAAGTGTCAACAGACCAAAAATTAAAGATTATACCCCTTCTCTTTCATTGTCCATTCGAATTTTCTTTAAAGCAACAATTTCCCCAGTTTCGATTTCTTTTGCCATGTAAACTTGTCTGCAGGTACAAAATTAACTCGGTTTAAACAAAAGAACATAAGGAAAACTTCATAAACATCGGATACGAGAAAAGGATTGTACAAGCTAGTTCCTTTTCACTCTTAACAAGGAAAAGTTAGCATTTCTGTCCCTCAAAAGCCATAATCACACGATAAAGATTAAAGCTTTAACAGGAAACATACAACATAAGAGTATTACATACAATGAAATTAATCGTTTACTCTTAATGTTTGGCTCTGGAACAATGGGTGGCTTGCAAAGATGTCAATAAGTAGTACCCAGAGAAATTACGACAATTACAAGCGTAAAAGGATAGAAGAGATGAGAATACCCATATGTTCCTTCACCAATCTGCTCCAATTTCTCGAAGCAGTCAACACTTCTCGAACCCCACGCAGGAACTTCATTTACATTCAGCTGCTCAGGCGCTGCTATTGCCATAATATTCCAAATCAACTAACGGTAATTAATTCCTTACAAGAATAGTAAATTCAGATTTCGATCAAATTCAGCAGATGTGATCGAATCCGAATTTTTTGTTTCCGATTATGGGAATAAGAGGTGACCGATAACAAAATCAGGTAGTAAGAAGAGAAGGGTTTTCGATATTTTCTATATCCAAGTATTTTTCCTATTCCGCAACGATTTAAAAATTTGAAGATTGAAATAAAAAAAGAACTGCAGTGATGAGACCAAACCGGAGTCGACCGGCAGTGGGCGGCGGAGGCGCAACGTGTCCCCCGCGGCGAGGGAGAGGGTATATTTGAGACAAAAACTCCCTATAAGGCTATAATGGAGTGACCGGTTGGTTAAGCCCGAAACCAGGTCCGATCTATGAACCGGACCCAAAACAACTTCTAATCCATTTCTCAATGGATTGAACCGCTTTAATAACCGATTGAACCGGATCCGGTCTGATTCCGGATCGAACCCAGAAAATTAAAAAAAAAAATGACGATCGGGCAATTGCACCCGTTGTCGGTTGTCCCAAGGCCTTATTTAAAAAAAATGAATACATTAAATTGATTGTAATTTGGTTTCTACCCCAAAAATCAATTATGAATAGAAGATATAAATTTTGTTTACGATCAATTCTCTCTTTTCTATCGTTTGTCTGACATATATTCAATAAATTTTGTTTTAATTTTATTTGCACTCAAAATTCTCTTTATTATTATTTACTTACTATTTCGCAATTTACTCTTATAAATAATTTGAATTTCAATGGCTTCATCTTCAAACCGTGGTAGTCGTGGAGGTGAATACATTTCCGACTTCGGTGAATATTTTGGTTATATTCTCGACTTTAATGAAATCGAACTTAGCCACGAGAAAGAAGAAGTCATGGAACTCCTCGATAAAAATGTAGGGCTATCGTTCGCCCGAGCAGGAAACACGATGAAAACAAGCACAATGACAGTTCAATCAAAGCGAAGAATTGGGGAGCTGTTAAGCATGCCTAGAGTCGACATGTTGGAAATATATTTATTTTATTATTTTATATTTCATTGTGAAAATTAACCTTCTTAAAAAAACAAAAAAAAAATTGGACAGGAAATAATACTTTCTTATTTATTTATATAGATCTTCGTTGTATAAATATAGATAACATATCGAACAAGCACATTATAATTTCGAGAATTGAAAAAAAAAAGATATGGACGAGGCTTTTTCATTAATAGGTCTTTCACGAGACACTCTCACGGATTTCTGAGACAGCTCAACTCGATTTATACTTAAAGTGAAAAGTAATACATTTAACATAAAAAAATAATATTTTTTATAAATAAGTTGGGTTAGATATTCGTATCACAAAATTGACACATCAAACCGTCTCACAAGAATTTTTGTTATTTTCATATGTTTGTAAGTGTAAATATTATTATTTTTTAAATAATTATTTGGTATTTTCCAAATGTTTTTCTCTCTGGTTTTCCCATTTTATTTGGTTTTATTGTTTGGCTTCTAGATGATGCAAGTCCAGAATAGTCATTTATTTGCTACACTTCAATTATATATGATTGTAGAGAGCATTACAGCTAAGTTCTCACTGACTTTTGATTAGGATATATTTGCTCGATTATGTAGATTTGGAAACATAATATTTTTTAGCTTTCTAACTAGGTCTAGAGTCGGGTGTTGACTTTTAGGTTTAGGGATTAGCGCATACACGATGGTGAGTTGTTATAACACCCACCAACTCATTAAAAATCGTGGGATCCACTGCCACATACTTAGTATAACAAAATATTTCTTTCTCACATTCTTTTTAACATTAAAACTCATTATTTATGGGTCTCACTGTCCACTCAATCATGTTTTACAATATTTAAATATTGTTATTCTAATTTTTAAAAATAATCTTACTTTTTAATAAAATAATTTTATTAATTTTTAAAAATAATATTATTTTTATTTAAATATTTTTATTAAATAAAGTAGATGTTCGAAAAAAATACCACGACAGAATAATTATTTAAACAAAACATGAACACGATTTATTTAAAACTACAATATAATTAAAAAGTTAAAAAAACATAAAAATAAAAAAGCCAAAAAAAATGATTAATTTAAAAAAATTTAAAAAAAATAAAAAATCCAAAAGAAACCTAAAAAAATTTAAAACAAAAAAAAATAAAAAAATAAGAGAGAGACGTTCATTCTTGTGAGTGGGCATTATAATGCTCACTCACAATGAAGAGAGGGTGTAATGCTCATTTAACACATCATTGTGCATGCTCTTATGGGTTTGTCATGTTTACTTACTCCTACATAAGTAAGGGATGTTATAGAACTATCCAAGACTTCCGTCTCCTCCCCATCTCATAATTCAACAGAGTGACAAACATTTGGTCAAAAATTCATATGATACGAGTTTTCCATTACCAAATAATTTCCCAAATTCCTTGATTTATTAACCAAAACTTCTTTCTGCTTTTGCACTTTTATAGAGCTACTTAATTGTACGTAGAGATTATAAATTTTTATATTCTAAAAGTATTAATATTTAATATATATATGTTAAGAGCAATTTTAGCTCTTATATTTCCCTGGTATTTGATATTATTATAATGGTTTTCGAGCAGAATTACGTGTTTTTAAGTTTCTTTGAGTCGTATGCAAGAACGAGGTAACATGTATATTTTTTAGTTAAAACAATGGAGAAAATGATTGATAAGATGGAATCGAAAGCATAAAAAAGGTAAAGAACCAAGACACGAGACAGAAGCCTTAGCATTCTGCGCTACCTTTGATCACCCCGCGCTAGTCATCAATATTTGAAGATATGACACAATGACTCAAGCACCCCGTGCGCGTTCCTAGCACCCTTGCACTTTGTGTTATACAACACAAGTAATTAAATGCGGCTACGGTTAAAAGACGGCTCTCTATCATATTTTATGGACTTTTGCACGCGTTTTGTGGAAGAGAAAAATGGAGAGACAAGAGAGAACATATTTTTTAGTATAATATAAGAATAAGTCAGAAAAGGCTCATACAGAGCTTATCATTTTATCAAGCCAGATACACATGTTAAAAAATTTATCAAAGATCCTCCAATAGAATAAATATATATTGTTGCTTCAATAACTGAAGATGACATATTAATCAAAAGAACATGATATCTATGAGTCTGTCCAACTAAAATGGACAAAGTCAAGTTTTATCATAGTTATGTAAATAGATCTTTCTTTTTAAACATTATGACTAGAAAAACAACAAATTTTACAGAATAAATATTTTAAAAGAAAATAAATCTTTTGCGTAACACCAAGCTGTTGATGAGCAAAGAAACTCGCCGAAAATTCTGTAACAGAGCTCATGTAGAAAGATGGTCATAAATCATCTACTCAGAATACCCGAACCAAAAAGTGTGAATTCAGAAAATATTTTCGGTCAAGATCTGACTAAATAGCATAATGCATATACAAGTCCGTGAAGGACCACATAAAACATAATTTCCTCGATACCATACAAAAATATAAGATCATCCGATAAAGATAAAGCAGACATGTGATCCAACCACTTCATTAGTGAGAATGGAAAACCACTAAAAGATTCCACCAACTGGTGGAAAAAATGATCACTCAACAACTCATAAATATAAGACATCAACTAATGGTTGAAAGGACCACCACTCAAAAGATTATGTCGGCCACGATGGGCAAAATAATTCACAAGGCTTGAAGTCCGGATTTCAAATCCACCAAGACTTCTATAAATACCAAAGCAGAAAGAAGATGAATATATCATTCAACATCTTCAATTCTCTCAAAATAAACTTGTAATAGTTTTTTTATTGTATGTGTATTGTAATTTCGGCTATTATAGGTAGCTAAGTAAGTTCTCCATCTTCGTTATTATATATTAATAAATTATATGTTTGAATAAAAGACTAAAGCTTACTCTTCATTTCATGTATTGTTTTCAAATTGAACTACTTTATTATACACCTTGATGTAGGAAACGAAACATGATTGTGCAAGATACTGTTGAATGAATTTACATCAAGAATCATCTGTTGCGACTCTGTAGTTGGACTGTGAAGAGCAATCTATAAAACCCAATGGATACAACTTGACGGCGCTCGGGTCAAAGAGATAAAATGTTCAATTTATAAATGGAACAATGATGTTCTATTTATAAAAAAATCAATAATCTGAAACATGATATATATACCGAAAATTTAGTGTAGTTGCATGTTTTGGACAACATATTCAACAGGTATGAGAATGCCACATATTTTAATTATGAAGATTAATTATATTTTTGAAAAATAAAAAAATCAGAGAACTCAAACATACATCTAAGAAAATAAAAAATGAGAAGAAAATTGTGTTCAGAGATATGAGTTATTAATAATTTGTTATATTGTCTATGTTATATTAAATGTAAATTAATATGAAATTTCTTAAAGAAGGATCGAAAACCTTTTGGTAAGGTTAGCTCGTCACACGAAATCTTTATATTAGTTTTGTTTATATATCAGAAGGCAGGCACCACCGAGTGGAAGGGATAGAGCGAGAGAGGAAGGGGACAAAAAATACGGCGGAGAAATCCCGGGAATTGGGCGGTGGGCACCACCTTCTCCATCCGGCGCTGGGCTCGAGGCCTCGTGAATGAAAGCAGCACATTATCGTTATAGACCCAGCCTTCAGTACTAGCTAGATCTGCGCTGTCCACTCGGCTTTTTTTTTTTTACATGCTCATGCTCCCCCACCTTCCCACTCTAAATTAACATTCACGCGCATCATATATTAATTATTAATTAAGAGCTACGAGATAACAGCAGCTTCAGCAAAATATTATGAGAAAATACTTTGTTCAATTATATTCTCAAAAGATAATACCACTATAATAAGAGGTTTTATAACCGTCTCAATATTTTTATTTATGAGACAGATCAACTAATAGTTGAAAGGACCACCATTCAAAAGATTATGTCGGCCAAGATTGGCAAAATAATTCACAAGGCTTGAAGTCCGGATTTCAAATCCACCAAGACTTCTATAAATACCAAAGCAGAAAGAAGATGAATATATCATTCAACATCTTCAATTCTCTCAAAATAAACTTGTAATGATTTTTTTTATTGTATGTGTATTGTAATTTCGGCTACTATAGGTAGTTAAGTAAGTTCCTCATCTTCGTTATTATATATTAATAAATTATATGTTTGAATAAAAGACTAAAATTTACTCTTCATCTCACGTATTATTTTCAAATTATAAATGTGTATATATATCTTTATATGTTTTTCACTCATCATATAGATCTTTGTTTCCATCGATAAAATATCACTTATTTATTAAATGTATAATTTAGATATGTCTTATCACATATAATAGATAAATGATAGTTTATTACTGGATATTATATCAAAAATAATTATACATATATATTTAACAGCAGTAGTGCATGACATTGAGCAAATGATCAAAAAATCTCCAACAACATAGTTGTATTTGTCTTAAGCTCCTTAAAAAAATTACGCGGTCTTTGATTTGCAAAAAAATATATCTATATTTATGCATTCCTTAGACTCATAATTATTTTCTCAAATACAATTCAATACAAAATATTGAAAATCTGATACTAATATATGATATTTGAGTATTAAATAATATTTCATATCTAATAATCAAAAATTTATCTTTTGTATCATATCTAAAACTATTAGTTATCAAATATCATATATTACTATCAAATTCTTAATATTTTGTATCAAATTTCATCGGAAAAAAACATATGTGTCTAAAGATGAGTACATAAATATTTTTTAAATGAATCAAAAATTTGATAAGAAAAATTTATCCGACATAGACCGAACACAAATGCAATTATATTATTGAAAGATTTAAAAGCAAGTCTTCATATGACATAAGCATATATAATCCCAAGAAGAAAAAGGCCATAATCATAGATACAATCTCTTTTATTAGTTTAGTTTAATAATGCTAGAGTATTATATATACTAAGGACTGAGACATACATATTGCGTGTGTAACGTAATATGAGAAACATGACGTGAGTTAATTGAGTCGTGGAATGAGAACGGATGAATTATGAGAAATCTGAAATATTATTTTTTAGAATATGATAAAAAAGAGAAAAAAATTCGGTGTCCTCAAATAACAGTTTTTATAGGTCTCTCAACTATTATAGAATAGTAGATATTATATTAATACGTTATGAAAAATATATTTCATGCATATCATATATATTAAATATAAAGATTTAGATGCCAATATATATATAAACATATGTGTGTATTTTGTGTAAAATACGTATAATGGAAAATCCGTATAACGGAATTCTTAAGGCTGAAGTGGTTTGTGGGAAGACGAGTGGAATTGTGGCTGCCATAATTGTTTCATTAATGCGTTTTCGGGCAATCCGATAATGTTGTAGGAGAATTTCAGAATACCATTATAAAATGACCAAATTATTTGCTGAATTACATGTTAAATATTTTTATATATTTCTTGAAAATATATGTGTTCCATAATTACTATGCAAGCTTGTTTTCGTAAATAGTTCTTATTTTTTCAAAAGGAAATACACAGTATCATATTTTCTTTTGATCTCTCTAAAATAATGGTCTCTCGTAATAAGTATTAAATTAGTTAATATCTCCAAAGATGCATTTTTCCGATATATTTGTAACAAATATTTTCACAAGTCACGATATTCAAACTACAACGCCGCCACGATTTCATTCTCTAGGTGTCCAAATATTGCAATTTTGGTGGTATTGTTGTATTTTTGGTGGTAAACATCTATATATATATATATATATAAATATATAAGAGTAGTTTTTTCAAAACAAGAAAGTTCTCGTCCAAATTAGTTACTAAAAAAAAATACAATATTTTATTAATTTATTTTAAGAAAAATTGATAGAGTATTAAAAGTTATAACTTAAAGAAAGTTTTTCAATAGACATTAAATTACCATTTAGTAATCATAAATGTTTGACCTCAAATGCTTGTTATCTCGATATTATCTTAATTTGAAAAAATTAATGTATAGTAGTTTTATTTCAAAATCATATGTATATCATATCTCTTGGATTGTCTTCTTAAAACTCAAATAAGATAGCCCAAGAAAATTAAAAGAGATATATTCAAAAATGTTTTACATATATACTAAAATATCATCAATAAACATGTCTATTATCCTCAATAATCAGAAAATATTTGGCACCCAATGCATGCGATATTTCCATAATTTGAAAGAGTGAATGCATGATATAATTGTAATGCCCGAGATTTTATATCGTGTTAAATTACGATTATTGATTTTAATCGAAACGATTATGAAAGGGCTAATCGAGACACGAATTGAAAGTTTGCATGTAAGATTGTTGATGCGAGAACCGAAGGTCTCGCGCATATGCGCGAGTAGTGCGGAAGCCCATGATGCAGGACAGAACACTGGGCGCACATGCGCGACTTGTATACGCGCACATGCGCGAGAGGTCCAGAGAGTTGGGCGCATATGCGCGACTTGTATACGCGCACATGCGCGAGAGGTCCAGAGAGTTGGGCGCATATGCGCGGAAATGTGTCGCGCATATGCGCCAGCAGTTGGGAAGACACGCGCCGAGACTTAAGGTCTCGCGCATATGCGCCGGTTGATGTCGCGCATATGCGCGAGACGTGTTGCGTGAAGGATGTGCCATTTGCCTTGCTGCATGCACGAGATATATATATATAACATTCTCTCTTCCAAAAATGAGGAAAAAGTAGAAAGATTCAGAGAAGCTCCGAAAAATCTCTACGCCGTTTGTGAGAAATCCGCCCGTCCGATTTTGAATCCGACTTCGGTATTGACTTCCTATCGACATAGGCTACAACCGAACATTGAGTATTGACAGGCTTTGAGTTCGAGACTTCGACAGAGTCAGAGTATCAGAAAGAAAGGTATAAATTAATGTTGAGTTGGGATTGCACAACTCGAGTGAGGTTTGACTCGAGTTTCCCTAAATCACATACTTAGTTTATTGCATTGATATTTGTAATTGATGAGATTGATGTTTGTATTCTATTGATTTATAGCCACTGCATCATGTATTGACTACTGATTCGTTTAGTCATTGGCTGATTCGCCTAGTCACCGGCTGATTCGTCTGGTTATTGGCTGATTCGTCTAGTTATCGACTGATTCGTCTAAACTTTGGCTGATTCGCTTAATTACTGGCTGATTCGTCTAGTTATTGGCTGATTCGCTTAATTTTTGACTGATTCGTCAATTCTGCGGCTGTTTCGCCCAGACACTGGATATATGAATTATATCGATGCCGTTTAGGGTTGATTCATTCTTATCGACTGAGATTCGATATAATTATCAATATCCATACATTGGGATCCCTAGGTTAGAGTTGAGTCGAGTCTGAGACGACGCGTTGTTGAGTTGAGTCTGTGATGACTAGTTGATTTAGAGTTTTATATCATTCATGTTTGTTGATTTGCTACATGTTAATGATAACTGTTATATGCTTTTGTATATGTTTCTATATGATTGCATGTTTACATTGTTTATACTGGGATTTATTCTCACCGGAGTTATCCGGCTGTTGTCTTGTTTTGTATGTGTGCATGACAACATGTGGGACAGGTTCAAGGTTGAGAAGATGAAGAGAGATCGTGATTAGAGTGGAGGCTCCGAACTTGGATTAGAGATAGGGTTAGACACATGATATTAGCTGTTAAACCTTAGTTGAATAAATGTACGTGGTACATGACTTGTACTTTTATACTGAGATGTATATACGTTTTATTTCACTACGTTCCGCATTTTAAAAAAATTTAGACCCTGTTTTATAATTGATTAATTAGTCCCAATGATGATTAAGAACATGATTAGCGTCCGGGTCCCCACAACAGGTGGTATCAGAGCGATAAATCCTTTAGACTGAGATAGAAGCTAGTGAGCGGGGTAGATTGAGTTTTCCTTCTTTGCTTGTGATTGCTAGCATGCTTTACTGCTTTATATAATACATGTTACTTGACTTATCTGATTTGATTGTGTAATATGTATTATTGGGAACGAATTTTAACCGATTCTCGATCAGCGGTAAGATGATCGGAAGAGGGAACTGAAGTGAAACAGGTTTATTGGATTGGGGTACTAATCCATTTGATTATCAGATATGCCTCCTCGAAGAATACCAGAACAGGGTAGCACATCGAATCCTCCAATGGATGTGACAGCAACTCCGATGGAAACGTTATTGAAAAGGTTTCAGTCGTTCAAACCACCGACACTGAAGGGTACTGAGACATCAGTTGAGTGTGAAAGTTGGTTAGATAACATTGAGATGCTGTTTGATTCACTGGATTACAGTGATGAGCGCCGAATTAAATTGATTGGGCACCAGTTGCTTGATGTTGCAAAGAACTGGTGGATTACGATGAAGAGGGCCTTGGAACAGCGAGGTACGACTATTACTTGGGATGTATTTAAAACTAAGTTTTATCAAAGATTTTTCCCAGTGTCGTACAGGAAAGACAAGGGGGCGGAGTTTGCCAATTTAAGACAGGGTCAGCTGAACATTGAAGAATATGTGACCAAGTTCTCTACCTTGTTGAAGTTTGCTCCACATGTGGCTGGAAATGACGAAGCCGTTGCTGATCAGTTCATCAATGGCTTGAATCCCGATATATTTATATGGGTGAACACGGGGCGATCGAATAACTTTGCTGATGCCATGAATAGAGCAAAAGGCGCTGAAGCGGGCCTGATAAGGCAGAGAGGAGCTACATTTGTTCCTCCAGTATCGAGACCACAGCAACCACCTCCCCGATTTGAGAGTGATAGTAGCAGTGGTGGAAAGAAAGATTTTCTGAAGGCTAGAGGAAAGCGGTTTAAGAAGTCTGGCGGCAGTTCTTCTAGCTCCAGTGGTTCCAAACAGAGTTATACTGGAACTTACTGCGGAAATTGTGGAGGGAGACATTCCACTGAGCAATGCCAAGGAGTACTTGGTAGTTGCCACTTCTGCAAACAACAGGGATATTTTGCCAGAGTGTGTCCACAGAAGGGTTCTCAAAGATTCCAGGGAGCCGAATCATCTGGATCAGCGGCACAGTGGAGTAGACCGTCAGCTGCTGTTCTTTCATTTCAGCCAGCACCATCTCAGTCACAGCAGAGGCCAGGAGGAAGCCAGACAGTTGGCCAGGCTCCTAGACAGCAGGCCAGAGTATTTGCTTTGACCGAGGAGCAGGCTCAGGAAGCACCAGATGATGATGTTGCAGGTAACTGTTCTTGATGTAGTAATCCTGCTTTAGTATTGATAAATACGGATGCTTCCCATACGTTTATTTTTGAACGATTTGCATTGAGTCATGCATTACCTGTTGAGTCTTTATCTACTGTAGTGTATCTCTTTACAGGTTAGGGAGAGTTTTTATATCAGTGAATTCTGTAAAATATCGTATACTACAGTAGGATGAGAATGAGATTGAGTTAGATCGTGTGGTAGTTTGTATTGTACTAGTGTTGTCTGGTTTTGAGACTGCATTACTGATATTGATATGCTGACCAAGTACAGAGCTACCCTAGATTAGTTCCAGAAGATGGTGAGAATCGGACCTGAGATGGCCAAAGAATGAATATTGTACGATAAGGATTCTAGATTGAGAATTCCTTTGATAATCCGTATTATCTATAACTCGATTATTACAGAAAGGAGCAGAGAGACTCCTTATGTATTCAGTTGATTTACTGAAGTTGAGTCTATCATTGACTGATTTACCAATGATATAAAAGTTATAGATGTTTTTCTTCCCCGATGAGACTTCAGATCTGATTTCAGTCAGAGAGATTGATTTTAACCTTGACTGATATCAGAAATTGTGAAATGGTGAATCCTAATTGAGACAGATTGCATTCAGGGTGTGTTATATCTGAAGATGATGTATCTGTTGAATTTAGCAGAATTAAACCGGAATTATTTGGCCGAGGTGGATATCAGTGTCAAACATTTGCGGTTTATGAGTTTAGCAGATCAATACCGATGAGTGATGTTTTGAATTGATTGAAGCTTGCTGTTGTTTTGAATCCGTGTTTGCATCAGGTAAGTAATACTGTATTGTATATGAATAACCAATATGTTGTTCCAGATGTTCTGAATTTAAAATGATAAATATTGCCAGACAGTGTGCAATAATCTATGCGGTATGCATTTTGATAGCTGAAAAGATGTTGATAGAATGCTTGAATCTGCATATATTAGGTGTACAGGATGATGTACAGATAAGAGCAGACGATCAAGAGTTATGTCAGAAGAGTGATTAGATTGCATTGAATGCCAAAATTGACTATATCATACCATGATTTTCGGTTGATTTTGTATTTTTGGCAGAATATATTATAAACTCCTTCACCTACTGTCTATAGATTGACGGATAGTCGGAGCAAACTATCCGGATACTGGAGAATATCCAAGAACTGTAGTGCTGGATTTTAGCACTAGTTGACATGATTTATTGTCATTTATGAATTATCGTACAACCACAGCTATCAGACGAGTATTGAAATGACTTCTTTCGAAGCGTTGTACGGAATGAAATGTTGATCCCCTCTTTATTGGGATGATATCTCTGAGGTTCCTGAGATCGGACCTGGCATGATCAGAGATATGACTGAAAAAGTGAAGTTAATTCAAAAGAGAATGAAGGCAGCCCAAGACAGACAAGCCAATTATGTCAATGTCCGACGACGACCGTTGGTATTTGAGGCTGGTGACCGAGTATTTGTGAAATATCACCTTTCCGAGGAGTTGTTCACCTTTCAGAGGGTTGTCAGATTTGGCAAGAAAGGGAAACTATCTCCATGATATATTGGGCCGTACAAGATTTTGAGAAGATAGGAGATCGTGCCTATCGACTCGCTGTAATCGCCTTCATTATATGGGATACAAGATGTTTTTCACGTCTGTTCTTGCGAAAATACATGTCTAATGCTTCACATGTCATCCAACCAAATGAGGCCGAGTTGGATGAGGCATTGAGTTATTGCGAAAAGCCGATTCAGATTTTTGATCGGAAGGAAAAGTAGCTCAGAACGAAGACTATTCCACTTGTGAAAGTTCGGTGGAGTTAATATGGCATTGAAAAAGCTACTTGGGAAACTGAGTCTGATATGAGACAGAGGTTCCCAGTTTTATGTCACTAAGGTGAGTGGTCTTCTTAACTTCTTCTATATACCTTTTATTGATACGATTGATTGCCTGTGATTTCGGGGACGAAATCGTATCTTAAGGGGGGAGAAATGTAATGCCCGAGATTTTATATCGTGTTAAATTACGATTATTGATTTTAATCGAAACGATTATGAAAGGGCTAATCGAGACACGAATTGAAAGTTTGCATGTAAGATTGTTGATGCGAGAACCGAAGGTCTCGCGCATATGCGCGAGTAGTGCGGAAGCCCATGATGCGGGACAGAACACTGGGCGCACATACGCGACTTGTATACGCGCACATGCGCGAGAGGTCCAGAGAGTTGGGCGCATATGCGCGACTTGTATACGCGCACATGCGCGAGAGGTCCAGAGAGTTGGGCGCATATGCGCGGAAATGTGTCGCGCATATGCGCCAGCAGTTGGGAAGACACGCGCCGAGACTTAAGGTCTCGCACATATGCGCCGGTTGATGTCGCGCATATGCGCGAGACGTGTTGCGTGAAGGATGTGTCATTTGCCTTGCTGCATGCACGAGATATATATATATAACATTCCTCTTCCAAAAATGAGGAAAAAGTAGAAAGATTCAGAGAAGCTCCGAAAAATCTCTACGCCGTTTGTGAGAAATCCGCCCGTCCGATTTTGAATCCGACTTCGGTATTGAGTTCCTATCGATATAGGCTACAACCGAACATTGAGTATTGACATGCTTTGAGTTCGAGACTTCGACAGAGTCAGAGTATCGGAAAGAAAAGGTATAAATTAATGTTGAGTTGGGATTGCACAACTCGAGTGAGGTTTGACTCGAGTTTCCCTAAATCACATACTTAGTTTATTGCATTGATATTTGTAATTGATGAGATTGATATTTGTAGTCTATTGATTTATAGCCACTGCATGTATTGACTACTGATTCGTTTAGTCATTGGCTGATTCGCCTAGTCACCGGCTGATTCGTCTGGTTATTGGCTGATTCGTCTAGTTATCGACTGATTCGTCTAAACTTTGGCTGATTCGTCTAGTTATTGGCTGATTCGTCTAGTTATTGGCTGATTCGCTTAATTTTTGACTGATTCGTCAATTCTGCGGCTATTTCGCCCAGACACTGGATATATGAATTATATCGATGCCGTTTAGGGTTGATTCATTCTTATCGACTGAGATTCGATATAATTATCAATATCCATACATTGGGATCCCTAGGTTAGAGTTGAGTCGAGTCTGAGACGACGCGTTGTTGAGTCGAGTCTGTGATGACTAGTTGATTTAGAGTTTTATATCATTCATGTTTGTTGATTTGCTACATGTTAATGATAACTGTTATATGCTTTTGTATATGTTTCTATATGATTGCATGTTTACATTGTTTATACTGGGATTTATTCTCACCGGAGTTATCCGGCTGTTGTCTTGTTTTATATGTGTGCATGACAACAGGTGGGACATGTTCAGGGTTGAGAAGATGAAGAGAGATCGTGATTAGAGTGGAGGCTCCGGACTTGGATTAGAGATAGGGTTAGACACATGATATTAGCTGTTAAACCTTAGTTGAATAAATGTACGTGGTACATGACTTGTACTTTTATACTGAGATGTATAGACGTTTTATTTCACTACGTTCCGCATTTTAAAAAAAAATTTAGACCCTATTTTATAATTGATTAATTAGTCCCAATGATGATTAAGAACATGATTAGCGTCCGGGTCCCCACAATAATTCTGTCAAAAACACCCGCTGTATAATTTTTTTCTCTTGGGCTGCCTTATTTAATTTTAAATTATAAATAATTCACTGTTGCATATTATATTGGAAACCAATTTTATTCTATTTATCTTACTAAATTTATGTACTCCTAAACTGAAATCTGAAATGACTTCCTCTTTTCAATACCATTTATGGGTTGAATCCTTCCAAGTTGCAATGGACGTTTAAAATTAGATTTGTTCGCTATTATGAACTACCTATATATGGAAACAATGAGATACTTAGTTTGAAATCTGTCTTTCATGATCGAGAAGTAAAAAATATTATTATTTTATTTGCACAAAATTTTAATTATTATGCATTTGCTAATTTGACAATTTTCTTCTATATTACAAATTTCACGAATACAAGGTACTATAAAATGTCCCGTAATAGAAATGATTAAACCAAATCTAAAGGAAGTACACAAATTATTAGAGGACAACTTATAAAACTTATTGGCATTGTTTTGTAATACATATAGTAAATGTTAATAAAATAACTTTTCTGATTTATATATAATTTAACAATCACACATTTAATTTTTTTTAGGAATAATAGGTTTTTGTGTACATTATGAATATATTTTGTGGATAAAATTACAACTTATTTGGATAAAGATATTGACGAAACAATTGTTGTTATCCTTCAAATGTGTCAAGCACGTATCATGTCACAAAATTGTTTGTGAATGAGGATTTAGACGAAGTTACTGAATTTTGAAAAAAAAAAGTTCTCATTAGTTTTATTAAATTTAATTTCAAAATATTTATTTATCACATGTTAAAAAATACTAATATATATAGTTTATTGGAAATTAAAGAATTAAATATGTATTTACGTTGGTGGTCGGCATTAATACATTCATTAAACACGATAAGAATCGTGTCATTATCTTAAGCTAACACAATTAATCGAAATACAGTATATTTAAAAAAAATTTCAAAATTAGGGAAAAAGTAGTTTTTAATTTTTATTTTTATAACTATATTATTTTTATAATTTAAAAATCTATTATTTTTATAATAATTAATTTTTAATAATACGTACGGCACGTGTTAAATGCCAGTGTTTAATAATGCAAAAGTCGAGGATTCGAGAAACTAATCACATTCTGTTTCATTTATCAAAATTTGTAGACTCAGATTTTCTTACAAAACAAAAACATTGAAAAGGATCCTCAGCCTAAACCCTAACAACTTGACCCCAGCAAAATAGTATTAATTTGCTTAGCTGTAGATAATTGATAGATAAAATGAACAAATATATTTTGTTGTGTTTTGAATAATTGATGTCACTCCCCTTGCCTGAGACATATCAGATCGGCATATAATTTGAATAATTGATGTCGATCGAATACATATAACAAATACATAAATACTTTCGAAAATATGAACATAACATATCATAAACATGAAGAATTGAATTTATTTTTTTCCAAAATTTATTGATATTATTATCCGTTTGTTAGTCGTTTAAGAGCCGAGACCATACAATAATTACAATTATATCGTATAAGAGACATACAACAATTACAATATCATTTTATGAATGTCATGTCTTATCACAGTTTGAAAATTCTTTCTCATATCAAGTCAAATAATAATAGTGTAATGCTCGAGATTTTGATTCTGTTAATATGAGATTATTGATTATGAATTGATATAATTATAGACGGGCTATTACGAGACCAGATTGGCCAAAGCATATGAAGGGTGCAATTTTTAGACAGAACTATTGGCGCCCGAGCGGTAGAAAATAACTGCCCGAGCGCCAATGTTCAACAGGGGCATGTTTTGGGCAGAGGATGCGGCGCCCGAGCGGTATCTTGTGACCGCCCGAGCGCCAGTGCATAATAAACAAGCGCATGGACAGAGAATGCCGCGCCCGAGCGCCAACCGAGATTCAAGAAAAAAATGACACGTTGCTGAAACATGCAACTTAGGATATATATATATACATATATACGTTTGTTTCCTTCAGTAGAAAGAAAAGAGAAGAATCGAGAAAAGGTTCCTGTATATGTGTTGAAAATCCTTACGCCTTTTGTGAGAAATTCGTCCGTCCGAATTGTAATCTGACTTCAGTACTGTAATCTGACTTCGGTACTGTAATCCTATCAACGTAGGCTACAACTTGACGTAAGTTTTGCTACGTTTTGACATAGTTTGAAATTATGTCATTGTAAGAATTGAATAGGATTCATATATGATGTTCTTGATATGTTAGACATCGTAGAATCGAAGTCAGGTTAAGAAACAGCTTGATTATGGAATTATTATGAATTTTCAGACATATATCGGTTGATATTGGACAGATTTGAATTATAGATGATTATAGATGTATTGGATTTGGGTTATGGATTGTAACTGTTATCTGGTGATGTTGTATTGACGGGGATACTGAGATAGTACCACTATGCTGTTGATTTTGAATTAAATCCAGATTAATCAGATTCAGTGTTGAATTGAGAATAGAATATTGATATTATGATTCTCGACATGTCGTTTCAGATTTACAGAGATAGTCTTGAGTTCAGAACTGAGATTGCGTCAGACCGAGACCACAAACGAAAGGTATAATTCAATGTGGTATTGGGAGATCGACTTGAGTCGGTTTAGACTTGAGTTTCCCTGAAGCACATACTTTATTTTATTGCATTGATATTTGCATTGATTTGATTGATATACTTGTTCTCTTGAAGTATAGATAGCAGGGATTAGACGAGTAATCTTGTGACAGAAGTGCCTGATAGTGGTGGGATCGCCACGGGCACATTGCACGATGTCACTAGATGGTGTAGAATCTTGGGACAGATGTGCCTGATAGTGGCGGGATCGCCACGGGCACATTGCACGATGTCACAAGATAGGATATTGGCGATAGAGCCACAGTCCATGACGGTTAGGTCAGGACACTGGATGTTTGGTTATATCGACGTGGATAGAATTGAAGTCTTTTCTATTACTGTTGGTCGATATAGGAATACCACATCTGGAAACCGGGATCCCTAGACTAGGATTGAGTCTAGTCTGAGTCGTGGAGTCACGAGCATTGTCGACAGTTTGATATCGATTATGCTTCAGCTTTTGATATATATTGATGTTATCTATCCATGCTTCTATGTTTATCATATGATTGCATGTTTCGTTGATTTATACTGGGATTATATTCTCACCGGAATTATCCGGCTGTTGTCTTGTTTTGTATGTGTACATGACAACAGGTGGGACAGGATCAGGGTCCAGGAGATGAGGAGATATCGTGATAGAGTGGAGACTTCGAACTTTGATGTATATAGAGTTTTGACACTTGATATTTAGATGTTGAACCTTAGTTTTACTGATTTGTAGACGGTACAGGACTTGTATTGTATTTTATACTGAGTTGTATATTAGTTTGATTTCACTACATTCCGCATTTTAAAAAGAAAAAAATTTATGACCCTAATTACTTGATTAGTAAATTCATCCTGATGATGATTAAGAATTGATAAGCGTCTGCGTCTCCACAAATAGTATGTGAAAATATTTCATATTAAACAAGAGATGAACGAAAAAATTACGCTCAAACAAAATTTTTTGAAATCAAGATCATATGACGAAGATCTCATACATGGACATACTTTTTACAAATAAGCACATATACCGTATTCTTTTGTTTGATAACCGTATTTATCTCAAAGTTTCTTTATCTCTTGATATACTTATTTCCAAAATTCTTTTATCGTTTTTTGTACTGCATCTGTTCTTATAAAGTTTAGTCTTGCAAACTATCGAGCTTCTATTTTTCGTTATATATAAATATAGTTTGGAAAAGATGGAGAATGCGAAAAGGGTAGGAGTGTGGCATGTGACTTTAGGGCTTCACAAAACATTACAAAAACCTACAAAACAAAAGAATTGTTATTTTTCTCTTACTTTTGCTTTGTTTGTTTATTATTATACTCTCCAATAATCACATCCCATAATCTTTGCAGGCGAGAGGCAGACAAGAACCCACCTCATTTCTTCGTCAAACCAATCTAGTATTTTTGATGATTGGTCGGCACCAACACTAGTACACTAGCTCATGCCTTAATTGTGGATGTGGGGGTCTCCTTTTCTTCTCCATCCCCTCCTGGCGTTGGATTTAATTCCTAATTAATATCTTGCTGCTTTCGGTTTCTTGAATTCTGTCTTTATCTCTATTGTTGGTACTGGCATGGGAAGCTCACAAGTCCCTCTCTCGGAGAAACTTTTTCCATGAATAAAGCCAAGGGGACAGTATCAGTAAGTAGCAGTAAATATGGTGTGGAAGCTCCAGCAGAAGGGAAGAAGACGACCACATCAGCACTAGTACATCAGCACTAGTAATTGCCTCTGTATACTTTGTGTGTGTGTGTTTTTTTTGTTTTTTTAATCTGTCTTGTAAATCTTCTCCTGCTCTGAAGAATTTCAGTGACCCCACTTTTTTTTAAGAGCATAATAACGACTGCTTCTTAGATTCTTCAAGATTTGGAAAAAGAAAGAGGCCATCTTGCCCTTGATAGAGACAGATATACGTGTTTGATTTTTTTTTAATGTATTTGGGGTGATTATTGAGGAATTATTTGAAGAATATAGAAGAAATTAGCAGTTGTGGCTACTACTCGGAGGTTAGCTTCCGATTCTGGCGCGTTTGCTGATTGGGTGGCTTCTTCTTCATCCGCAGCCGGGGATCTCTCCTTAGGCTTTAATGCGGGATCTGCTGGAGCCGCTGCTCCCGGTGGGAACACCACGAATAATAGCGGAGCTGCTGCTGGGGGCATGTGGTCTTCGGTCGCTTCAACCAGGCACGTTAACTGCGGCCTACCTCCGGAGTTTTTCTTTGTTGCTCCGGCGTCTTCTTTCCAGCATCACCACCCAGATGCCGCCGCCGCTGCCGCTGCAGCCACTACAGTTAACTTCGACACTCATCCATTTAATGCCTCTAGTGCTATCGGAGTCGGTTTAGGTGTGATCCCCCTCCTCACTGCCACCCCATATCTAGCTCAGCAAAATATAGGCAGCGGTGGTTCGGTAGATGACGATGTGTTAAACATTGCACGCAGCCGTAGCAGCGGCGGGATGCAGCTGTGGCAACACCAGCAGAGTCAGAACTCCTCTGGTTATAGTTCCATAAAACCCATTATTCTCGATCATACGAGTTTGCTTCAAAGTGGAACTGGCGGAAGCACCGGTTCTGGAATTGGAGGGTCTTCTTCCATGGGAGCTACAACTTGTCAAGACTGTGGAAACCAAGCCAAAAAAGACTGTGTCCACGGGAGATGTAGAACTTGTTGTAAAAGTAGAGGTTATGAATGTGTCACACACGTGAGAAGCACCTGGGTTTCTGCTTCCCGCCGCCGCGAGCGGCAGATCGCTAGAGAAAACATCCCGGCAGCGGGGTCTTCGCAATCTACTACTTCCGGAACCAAGAAACCTAGGCTAGGCGGCACTTCTCAAACCACCACTACCGCTTCCCATACTTCAACATCTAACACCACTCCACCAAGAAGCTTCGATACCAGTTCTAGCCACCAAGGTCCGATCTTTTAACGATTCTTAGTTAATTTTTACAGTTATTGATATTCCCTTTATTTCATGCAACAAATCAGACTATTTTTCCTTGACAAAAACAAAGATTTATAATTAACTGTGTCAATAATGGGACAAATAGATGCATCTTTTAAAGATTCATTGCCGGGCCAAGTGCGTGCTCCCGCAGTTTTCAAATGTGTAAGAGTAACAGCGATTGATGATGGAGAAGACGAGTATGCA
This sequence comes from Primulina tabacum, assembly GCF_025594145.1. NCBI lineage: Eukaryota > Viridiplantae > Streptophyta > Magnoliopsida > Lamiales > Gesneriaceae > Primulina > Primulina tabacum. The sequence goes on from NC_134557.1 coordinate 8,719,890, forward strand.
TATCAAGCTATTGTAAAAATAGGAGGCCATGTTTTCAAAGGCTTCCTATACGATCAAGGGATAGAAGGAAGAGATGGATCATTTCCCAGCATATCTGAATTACATTTAGGCGGAGGCGGAGGCGGAGGCGGAGGCGGAGGCGGAGGCAACATTGCCGGAAGAGGCGGCGGCGCTTCCTCCACCCCACTGGTTCTTCACCCACCCGACATTCTTGCAGCACCCGGCGGCGGCTTTCTTGAACGAACTAGTTATGGTAATCCAATGAACTGATTTTTTTTAATCAGGGTTTAATGAGCAAATCTAAAATGAAACGATATTTTGCTTGCATTGTTATCCATTGTCACTGTTGGGGAAATAGGGTCTTGATAATTCTGTATGACCCTCGTTTCACCATAGGTAATCAGGTCTTTCCTCTAGCTACCCATTCCTAAAATATTCCTTACTCTTGTATCATATAATTGCCTAAAAGGATAAAATTCCTTTCTTTACTGTGGTAATAATCAATCGCTGCATGTTACCTCCATTTGAATATTGTGAATTTTCATAATTCAAGTCCCCATCAGTTGAAATATATTCCCACCAGATCATATAATTAATTTAATCACTCGTAAAAACATTTTCAGTTACTTATCTTGTTGCAATATGTCAAGAAAATCTCTGTTACAGTGTTTGGGCATGTGCAAGCATCTTTTTTCGGTGCACATGGATGGAAGAATTTTATTTTGGAAGTTGGAATCCTTTTTTCGAAGAAATAAATCTACGTCAGTCACACCCAAGCTAAGTCAATCAAATACAAATTTAACTGGTAATTTCGTGAAGAAATTTACTTGATATGTACGAGTCTTTCCACTTGTGTTCTAACCTTTGAAAAAATCAGATCAGATTCTACTTTTTCTAATGTTTATGTTTTTTCAAACGATTTCCTAATCTGCAACCAAAGGGTAAAAGATGACGAGTGCGTCAATGTTCGTAGTTTGTTCAACGAAAACCCAATAATAATTACTGCTACATGTCATGATTTTAAGCCCTTGTAAGAACATATAATATAGTTGTAATTAGTTTACCCTATAAATGTGGAAGTTAGTCATCCTCTTCCTCGTATTTGTTTTCCCCATTTAATGCATGCCCGGGAACCAATTATATAACACTAATTTAAATAAAAACACAAGTCTTGAACAAACCAAGAAAGTAGAGGGGTCACTGTACTAATATGGTGAGTAGATCTTTCGTGAGACGCGCGGTCTCACGAATTTTTATCTGTGAGACGGGTCAAGTCTATCGATATTTACAATAAAAGTAATACTCTTAACATAAAAAATAATATTTTTTTATGGATGATCCAAATAAGATACTTGTCTCACAAAATACGACATATGAGACCGTCTCATACAAGTTTTGTGTTTTTATCTAATATGGTAATAGTTGGAAATGATATTTATTTTCAGAAGGAAATTATATATATATATATATATATATATGTATGTATGCGCGCGCGCGCAGAGACTAGGGATCTTAAACTAAGCAGGAACAATAATTGATATACTAATTTAGACTTGAGTTGTTGCGATGTCACCATCATCATATATGGCTGAAGAAATAAGAGCGATGCTGAATAATATCGGGGCTTTCAGCTTTCGGCTGCTTCTTCCAAACCTGCATTTGACTTTAAAACACGTTTTATGGCTTTAAATCGCTCTGCCGTTTCTTGGTTCTCGAAATTCGTTGCCTTTTTTTAATTTAATTTTGTATTTGTTTATTATTACATTCATGCGTTGCTCAAGAGATTTTGTGCGAGAATGAGGCAAGCAGCTATGTGGGCTCTGCTGGACAAAATTTCTATGATTTATATGTATTGGATATAATTTATTTTGGCTGCTATATTTGACCTTCTGCCACTTTCATTCACATGTGTTCCATTTAAGTTTTATTTATATACGTATAGAAGAAATGAAGCTGTTCATGCGCCACCTGTTTATTGTTTTTCGGTCGAGATAATTATTGTATCATAACAATCATTTTTCAATAATTGAACTCGTAATCATAATACATAAAATTGAATACGTACCTTTGAGTCTCGTTGTAATATTACGTATTTGACGTTGAATCAAAAATTATATTTATTTAATCATCATACTTAAATTTTTTAAATTGTATAACAAGTAAAATACGATTTCTCAACCGAACATTATTATATGGAAAAAAATAAATATTGTGTGCGCGTAATGGATTGATATGCCACCTTGGGATTGAAGCTACGTTCATTTAATTTGACCAACATACTTTTATGTTATGCGACTCTTTTAACTTTCGGCGTAAGATATGAGCCATGCTTTGTCTTCGCGTATGAATTTTTATACGCACATATATAATTGGATTGTATATAATATATAATATAAGATATAAAACGCATGAATTTTTGTACATAGATTACAATTTAGAACCGAGTGAATTTTTTCCTTCAAAATTTACGTTTATCTAATATTATATATATATATATATCATATTATTAAGTTTGATATACTTCTTTGTTATTGGGGTGAATTTTTAAAATACCAATCTTTATAAAAAAAATAAAAGTAGTCTATTTTATTTAATTAAAAAATATTATAAAAATCTATTATATTAATTTTGTTAGGGTGCTAGAGCAGTTGAAACGTGATGCTTGATCTGATGTACGATTTAAAAGATTTGAGTTGTACCGTTACTACAAGCTAGTGTTTTCGGTAAAGTGGCAAGCGCTCGATGCTACAATTGATATCAGAGACAAGGTAATGGTTCGATTCTTGTTGATTTTCAGTGAGCGCAATTATTGAGAGACATATTGTTGGAGTGCAATAATCGTCTCTGCTTGTTAGAGATATCAAAATGTAGCTCTTGAACTGTTGTATAATTTAAAAGGTTTGAGTTGCACCATTACCATCAACTATAGTTTTTGGTAAAGTGTGATCGATCTTGCGAACTTTGTGTATTCTCATATCATGATCATATCCAGTTTTCAAAATTTTTAAAATCGCTAAAATATTTTATTTAATCTTTATCCAAACTTTTAAAATTTTATATGATTATATAATTCATAATATAAAAAATTATTATAAGAAATCATTAAATTAAAAATGAAAAAACTAACATAGCAAATATCAAATATATGCATACAACGCGTGCCAGTGATTACTTCTGATACATTATATTTGAATTTCACAAAAACTCATTTCAGATCATCTAATATGTCAATTTTATGAAATATATCTTCAACACAACTTGATTAATGAAAAATATTATATTTTATGTTAAAATTATTTTTTTAATTATTTTAATATATATCAAATTAATTCATCTCATAAAAATAGACACGTGAGATTGAGTTTATAAGAACAAAGAAATTAAAAGGATAAAATGAATATTTGAGAAAAGAATATATTTTATACATATCCTATCATCCTATCGTATGCCATATGACATGCTTGACCAATTGTTCATTTGAACGAGCGCTCGTGTTGTGTCCACGACAGATTGCATAAATTTGATGATCAAGTTGAGCCAATAAAAAACCAAATGCCCACTTTCTATTCCGGTGGTTTTATTATATTGATGGACATCTTCTTCTAAACTTGTATATATCATAGGATTGATTATTGTTGGGCTTGAAACTATTAAGAATGATTTTTTTTTTTGTTGGTTTTTGATCAGGAGGAGATTTTGTTATAATTAAGTCTTGAATTAGATCATTTGTTAGGATCGTAAAAGAGTTTTTTTAGAAAAAATTGAATAAATAATTTAATATTGTATCTAAACTTGAGATAACAAAAATATTTGTTAGCTGTACGTGTTTGTTTATCGATCAGTTACACACAATTTGTTAGGATCCACGGCCCATTCCTATCCAAAGTAAGTGGCTCATTACGAGCTCTGATATTCTCTTATAAATACCAGGTTTGAGCGTTGAATTAATTCATTCACTATATTGACTTTTAGCAGCACCCTTAGCTGCTCTATCATTATATTCTCAGTCTTTGACTTTAGCGTCGGGAGAGCTATGCCGGGACACTCTCTCGGTCCCCTTCTAACGGCCCCCTACATGATTTCAGGCATAAAGTAAATTCGATGTTTGCATTCAAACTGCTATCTCTTGTTGTAACTGAATCCTAAATTTTCAGTAAGTATCAAATAACACAAGATACATGGATATTCAAAAACAATATCTTTCTACGTCTCCACTTCTTTCACTCAAGGAAGGAATCCGCCAAAAAATAATTTGGTTTTACAACAATGTAGCAATCAAATTCAGTTATGACTTATCCACTGTCTATACTGATACTTTCAGTATATCCAACATGAACACAGAAACATCACTATCTATTAAACTCTATGTTCAGACAGATGTACACAACACTCTTAAATAGATAGTTTGAACAACTCGAGTGAGTGGGCAACACAAGTTGATCCTTAGTGAATAAATAAGAACAATATGCGCGTGCTATAGAGCAGCTTGAAGAAGATATAAAGGTAGAAAATACTTCATGACTAAAGAAGACAACCGAAGCATCATCAATATGTTTTAATCAAAATATATATATGAACTCCTTCAACGATCATATTTTATCCATGATCACTTGTACTATACACATGCTCATTGGTTTTTATTGGGCTTATTTTAAAATTTTAGGCATCTGCATTTTGGATCAAGACAACTTTGTCTGAGCTTTGACTCACACAGAAGACAACTTTGTCACGGTTGATTTGTAATTAAAAAATTAATAAAAAAGTAAAAACAGATAAACAAGTATGTGAATATTTTAAAGTAATTAATTTTCATTTTTGCAGCATACCAAGTTCTGTTCCTTCATTGATTATTTTTATATAAAAAAAATAATGAAATATAAATTCAAAAATAACTAACTAAACTATAATTAATATAATATTTTAAATTATTATAATATAATGTTTGCATATGAAGTTGGTATTAAGATAAGTGCGAGGGGTAAAAGTGAGAAACCGATAATCTTTCCCCCAAACGGCATACGGCATATGCTTGGGTGTATTTACGTGATCCAAAATCAAATGTGGGCGCTAGGTTTCTGCCTCCATTTCCCCATTCTGCCCTTTCTGGAATCAGAATTATTCCTCAGATTCCCTCGCCCTTATTTTTTTGGTTCCAATTTTATCTGCAAGATTTGTGCAGCTATTGTCTAGATTTGTTTTCATAATCAAGCCGAATATTATTTTTTTTTTCGTTGTGTAAATAAGTAGTTCAAGATTCGCTATGTCGGCTGTAGTTGAAATCGTCGATCAACAATTCGTTGACGGTCTTAAAGATCTCGCGATGCATAACCAGGTTTTGCTCTTTTTTTGTCCTGATTCATCGAATTTTCTTTAGTAATCGATCGATTTCTGGGGTGTTTTTTTTACCTGAAAAGGTGGTTGAACTGATTCGAGTTGTGGGATCTTTTTTTTCTTTCGAATCTGGATGTGGTTTGTTTGAATATTCGTTGATTGTTGATGTGGATGATCAAGGATTTGATTTGTTTTTCTTAGCATATGTTGGAGTTTTTCGCCTTTTGTTGATGAGATGAGTGTTGAATGTGTTGATTTCAGAAGGGAAGTTGTACAGAAGCAGAAATTGACCCAGTAGTGTGTGAGACTAACCGCATGGACAGCTACTATTATAATGGGGATTGTGCTATATGTTTGAACAAGATTGTGCTTCAGGAAACTGCCCTTGTAAAAGGTTGCGAGCATGCCTACTGGTTTGTCTGAATCTCTTTCGATGTACTTGTCCCTTCTGTCATATTCACCATGAATTTCTATGCTATGGCCTGTGTATACCAACTTGTGTGTGATCCCGCGTTATTGAAGGATGTGGCAAATCGCAAACCTCTGCGTTTGTTAATAACATGAATTGATACTTGGATATGCTGGTTTTCTCATTCTTCTTTTGTATAATTTTAAAGGCATTTGGGATTTATCTATTTCATTTAATGAATTGAAACTTAACTGCCAGTTTTCAATCTTTTCTTGAAATTAATGAAATCCAGTTTCAACAGACAATGCTTCAGTTTCTTCCATAGAAGTAAGATGTGGAGTTGTTCTTTCTGAATATTATATTATAGTTAATCAATACAAGTTGGTCAGTGAATTATTGACATTTCTGTTGGTTACAACAACATTGTTATTGGTTTGGAAATGATGACATGTTTTGATTTGCCTATTGCCAATGATTAAAATGGCATTAAGGCTCTCCACTTATTGATGTTTTTTTTGGTCCAGTGTGACTTGCATCTTGCGATGGGCCTCTTATAAAAAGGAACCCACATGCCCTCAGTGTAAAATTCCATTTGAGTTCCTCAATATTCATCGCAAACTTGATGGAAGGTAATTTAGTGTTTCATTCTTATCTTGAGATGTCATCTTTTTGGGCAATCTGGTAATAGATGTGGGTTATTTCAGGATGCTGGGCCGTAGAAACACTAATTCTGTCTCTTACTTTCACATTTTCTAGATTAATAGTCGTGAAACTCTAAACTTATGTCAATTATGTGATGCCACAATAACATCATAGAAGCTAAGAGATTTTGTTAAAAATATTTTGTTGTTTCTTTATTCTCTATATCTTACAAAACGTGCCCTTTAAACAGCATCAATGATTTCATGTTTGAGGAGAGTGTATGCCTTCTTCTTAGAGCTTCATGGTTCAATCCATTGGTTGTGGTGGAACGGGAGGAGGCAGATTATGAAATAGAAGATTATTACTACGAGGACGAGGAAGAAGATTTAGACGATGTTTACTTAAGTAGTTCCTCCAGTCTCCGTATTGGCAACCGAAGATGGGGAGACAATGGCTTTGTTAGGTCAGGGAGGCAAGAAGCAAGGCCTGTTTATCACCCAAACATTCAGAATGCAGGTGCTGGTTCGTCCCGTCAGCCTAAGAAGAAAGAGACAGCCTCCAAAGAAATAGTTGGGCGACGTGCAAAACGGGCATTAAAGCGCGAAGCTGCCGACAAGGCTGCAGCCGAAAAGCATCAGCAACGTTTGGTGAGGTTGGGCCGCAAGTAGATCTGTTTCACAGAGAAGAAAACTTCAAGTCCTAAGTGCAGGCACATTGTACAGTATTTTTATGCTTTTGTGTCTTCTGTGTAATAAGGAAACTAGATAGTAAACCTGAGCTGTAACACTAACATGTATATGGCTCCTTGTGTCCCCTCCAAGATTTAGCTGCTGTTACCTTAATACTGTACATTTAATTCTTAATTTAATTTTTCTTCCTAATATCCATTTTCCTTTTATGTATTTGTTTTTCATATGCATTGTAAAGAATTTTCCTTCGTTTCACAGAAACACGATCAATTTACGGCTGTCCTGTCTGTACTCTTAGCTAGTTTGTTTTGTATTTCCAAAGTTCGTTGATGAATATTGGATTCAAAACTGTATGCATGCATGATTTATCAACAAAAGGAAAAAGTACTGTGGGGTAAGACAAAATGTTAATTTCAGTCTAGTGTGTATTGTTGTGTGATATTTTTAGTTATATATGTTTCGTTGAATTAATTATAGCCTTGTAACTATGTTTTTTGATCAATTTTGTCCATTTTCATCAAAATCATGTAAATAAATTATTATCTTTGTTGAAATTTATAATTACATTGTCAAATATACGTGTATATTTCGAGAAAATGACTCAAATGGATCAAAAGAACATAATTACATGAATAAAATTGATTCAACGAACATACAAAGACTAAAAATATCGTACGCCGTTATAATTGAAACTTGGACGCAGATTAATGTTAACAGTTCCAAGTGAAGACTGAAAAGATTTTAATTCGATTTATTTTATTTTTTAAAAAAAAATCCTTAAATATTGGAATCACAAATGTAAATGTTGTTGAATATTGAAAAACATATATTCTTAGGAAATTGTAAATAACGCAGACTGATTTTATGATCAATAAAGATGACCGAATATTAATTAATAAATCATCATCTCCTTTCAAAGATTATTAATTTGAGTTGACCAAAATTGTAAATTAGTTAACCGACAATCGACATATAAATCCAGACATGCAAATAATTTAAAAGTAATTATATTAAAATTTTTAAATAAATTTATATTATTTTTTTAATTAAAAAACATAAAAACTGAAAAATGGGATGAAAATGGCTAACCTAAAATTTGGTTAATAAAAAAAGTCCACGCCTGAGTTGCATGCTGTCCCGGAAACATTATTAATTTAATTTATTAGACTGCACGATTACTTTGCACTTCGCAGTTAAATAAATATATATTATGTTATTAACTTTTTATATTATTATATTATTAAGTTTGAGACATCTAGAATCGTTAATTTTTATCTTATTATCTATTTAATAATTATATATATATATTAATAAAATGTTAAAACTTAAATTTAGGTAAAGTGTGGTTCAGTGATAGAATATTTATTTTTAAGACATAGTTTGTGTTCGATTTTTACTTGAGAATACGTGGGTAGATGTATTAATATATATATATATATATATATATATATATATATATATTTGTATGTATATGAATCCAAATGAATTAAATTTAATTCTCCGCGTCTGCTCTGTGCCACTGTGTCAAAGCTTTGACATCTCTCGGTTCTTGTACAATTTCGTTCGTCTTTTTTTTTCCCTCTTGTTTCAGGACTTCATCGATATGCTTCTTCTTAATCGGTACGTCAGCAGATCTGCCTTTTTTACGCATTTCTTATCTTTATTTACATGGTTTATAAGTCACCTTTTTTTTGGTCTGGGAGTTTGTGAGGGCTTGGACAATGTTTTGTTGTATCTTTTGTTTCTATTGCTTGATCAGATGAATAAATCTTGGGGTTCATTTTTTTTTTTTTTTGTAAATTTGTTTACTGGTGATACTTAGCAGTGACGGTGGAATTTCTGTCGTTGGTTGTATTGCCTTCTGTTGGGATTGAAGCTGCCTTCTTTAGCAGGTGATTTTTTTTTTCAAGCCTTTTATTTGTGCGGCGATGTTATGATTTATTGCTTCATAATATGTGGTGATGATGATAAAGATTTTTCTCTCGTTTATGGCGTTTTCTTGTCAGGAGAAATATTGCCCTGATCACTGGGGTGTATTTGCTAAAGTTTTGGGGTGTATTTGCTAAAGTTTTTGGGACTTGGAATGGCTGAATTTGAGGATATTTTGAGTTTGGTTTTGGTTACTGTTCAAGATTGAACAACTAGTTTGACGGGTTGGCCTGAAATTTTTTGAAAGAGTTTGACTGAATTTATTTTATTCAGAAATGTCTGGGAGGAAGAACACAGGGAGTGCATCACCCGTTCTATTAGTATTGTTGGGTTTTGGTTCTTTCTTTGCTACATATAACTTGTTGACTTTGGTGATGCATAAGAAGGTTACGACTAGTACTGAGAAGTGGAATGATCCCATAATTAGCAGGCCTGATAAAACGAAGTTTGAAACAGGTGCAAAATTTCATGTAGCATTGACGGCCACTGATGCACCTTATAGCAAGTGGCAGTGTCGAATTATGTATTACTGGTACAAAAAGATGAAAGATTTGTCTGGATCAGATATGGGAGGATTTACTCGGGTTTTGCATTCAGGAAAGCCTGATAATTTAATGGATGAAATCCCCACTGTTATTGTAGATCCTCTACCAGAAGGGCTTGATCGGGTGAGCAAGTACTACGTTATAATTTGTTGTTACTACATTCATAATTCTGGACTTTTCCTTTTAGCACCGTGAAGTAATATATGTTGAATTGCATTTGAGTCATCATTAATCCTATGAGCTTTTACTTGAAAGAGCTTAAAATTTTGTAAGTCCAGATACAGCGAAAAAAATTGTAATGTTTCACTGCATTTATTGTGCAAATCATGTTTATGCAAGATTTGAGTAACTACTCTGTGCTAACATGGCTTTATCTATTTATTCATTTATTTGATGCTGCACTAATTGTTTGGTGCACTAAATATGCACCAATCATAGGAGTTCAATCTGTTTGTAGCCAGAAAAGGGATATGCATGAAAATGTGTTTTGCAGATTTTCATTTTACTGTACAATTTGTCAGCTGGATGAAACTCAGAATTTATACTGTAATTCGATGCTCAGAATTTAAACATTTTGGGCTGCAAATGTCTTTTCCTTGATGTAATTAATTTCTTGCTCCTGTTTCTGTCCAATTCAAAGGTTGGATTTACAATGTTCACTATATTTGGATATTGTGACAGGGTTACATTGTTTTAAATAGACCATGGGCCTTTGTACAGTGGCTGGAGAAAGCCACTATTGAGGAAGAGTATGTTTCCCATTCTTGATATTGATTAGTCTATTTTCTCCGCATTTGTATTCCCTAAATCTTTACCCCATTTTATGATTAATGCAGGTACATTCTAATGGCAGAACCTGATCACGTTTTTGTTAATCCATTGCCAAATTTGGCTCATGGAGATCACCCAGCTGCCTTCCCTTTTTTCTACATAAAACCAACTGATCATGAGAAAATTGTAAGAAAATATTTTCCCGAAGAGAAAGGTCCTGTGGCAAATATTGATCCAATCGGAAACTCTCCAGTGATTATTAAGAAGGTAGGAGTCATGTCCTCTTTCAAACTTTGAAAGGATAAGTACATGATCTCTAGAAGATGTAGTTTATATATTTTACTTGATACATTGTATTGACTAATCTTGCTGGTGCAGTCTACTTTGGAGAAAATTGCTCCTACGTGGATGAATGTGTCTTTGCAGATGAAGGATGATCCAGAGACTGACAAGGCTTTTGGATGGGTTCTAGAAATGTATGCAGGGTTCTAATTTACTTTTGCATTAAATGTCTATTTTAGTCATGAAATTTTCGGACTTGGTGGGACATATATAGTTGTTGAGGTCGCTATCTTTCTATATATGGCAGGTATGGTTATGCAGTTGCATCTGCTTTGCATGGCGTGCGACATATTCTTCGTAAAGATTTCATGTTACAGGTCTGTAAAATTGCTGTCAATGGACCATATTTTTTATTATTGTTACTGTTATTTTATCTCATCAACCATTGTTAACTTTTTAGTCTCCTATAATTTCCAGCCTCCATGGGATCTGGAAGTTGGCAACAAGTTCATCATCCATTATACGTATGGATGTGATTACAACATGAAGGTATATTGTTTTCTATTGATTTTATGAATGGTATTGGGATTCGGAGGCCTCATTTTACAGGCACGCAATTTCATGTTCTGCTATTTTCTGACCACATGATATACTAGTATATTGGCATTGGACTGTTATCTTGGGTTTATGTTCAAAATGTTAGTAACAAAAAAGAGGCATCGAACAGGGAGAATTAACTTATGGAAAGATTGGTGAATGGAGATTCGACAAGCGATCACACCTTCGTGGTCCTCCACCCAAAAATATCTCATTACCCCCTCCTGGCGTTCCTGAAAGTGTGGTATGTTTTCGTATTATTGCAGCATGGTAACAGCATTTGCTTTTACCAATTAATAACTGTAATCTAATTGCTTTTCTTTGGTTGTTATGCTAAAACCAAGGCTGTTATACTCTTCCTTTAACGTGCAGTTCTTTCTCCATTGTTTCTTTTTGATGGTTCACTCCGCAGGTGAGGCTTGTGAAAGCTGTGAATGAGGCAACTGCAAATATCCCTAACTGGGAGACAGAATATTCGAGCTGAGATTTATGCTATGCTTCAACTTATTTTTGGAAAATACAACAGAAAGAGCAGTTCCCACCCTGTTGGATTTCACAAGCGTTACATATACAAATGCTAAAAAGTAATGGCAAACAATACAAGATGAAAGATGATATGATTTTTGTCCAAAGTTGGATTCTTTATTTGCATCTCTAGCATCGATACGCTTTTGTTTACACTTGAAATCTTTTGTTTCAATCTAATTGATGAGGCAATCTTCTTGATTCTTGCCCTATTTAAGTTTAACTTCACGATACCAACAATGTAAAACATAACTTTTTCTCATGTTTACCCTAGTACAGAAACTCAGGCGAATAATTTGGAAAAATTAGAAGCTTATTGTCTCATATTTACAAGAATGTACATCATTAGAAGCAGTTCAAAACAAGACACTTAGAAATTCGAATCAATTAGCATCACCCAGTTTCTTTCATTAGCAAATCCCATCACAAATGAAAGTTGCCTAGGACTAGAAGGCATCCAATGGCTGCTTCTGTTGACGAGGTTTAACCTAACCTAAAGATGACCAAGTCTTAGCAAAAGTTGGTTCTTTCCATTTCATATTACTCAGCCAAGTCGACGGAATGAAAAATTTTCCTGTCTGCAAGCTCAAAAGGTTCTGTCTGTAAGGTATCAGTATATTCCTTAGACCTGCTTGATGAAAAATGAAAAGATTAAAATGTAAGCAAATGCAACCAAGGGTCAAGTGGAATTTGAGTTTTTAAGAAAGGAAGGTTCGTACGGTACCTGAAATGCACATAAACTTATAGATATGAGCAATTTGAGGGTCGCCTTTTGTACTCATGTGAGGCTTCTCTAGGCACTCCAAGAATGCTAGATCAGCCTTCAAAAGCTCAGGCTTGATCATAAGTATCATATCCAATATCATGACAGTAGCAACAGAAATCCAACCAATCAATTGGACGTTTGTCCCAAATAAGAGAGCCTGTGTTCTTCCCACTTGACCAGTTAGGACCACAATAATGCCCATATCGTGGGAACAATTGAGATAGAAAACCTCTCGGACCTGTATGCCATGGAACTTTTGAAACGTAAGGTTTAAACCGTATCGTTGTGTACTGAGCAGCAGATTCCGCGTTCCCACGAGGACGTGAATGCTTCTTTAACTTCCTATTGACAGTGGTGGGCAACTGAAATTTGTCTCTGGTTCTGATAACCCAAGGAACGAGCGAAATGAGAGACCATTGCCAGAATTTGGCACCAACAGAAGCCTTCTGCTTAGGTTCTTCCAAAATGATGCCACTAGAAGAGAGAGGTGCTGATATGGCTCCGTTCGGTTGGGATCTATGACAAGGAACATACTGTCGCAGTTGAAGATTCATTTAACAAACACTTCTCAGCCTCTACCACCCACCGTTGGAATGTTGGATCACATATGGAAAAATAAATTGAAAGTCCCGAAGAGTAATATGTAGTGCAAACTTCAAACTTTATCAAAACAGCTGCAGTAGGTTCAAACAAATATTACAAGAGATGGCCCTCAGTTGCTGTTAGTAATGTCAAAATGGCCTATAAAATAAGGGTTGCCCAATACTTTAAATGAGAGACCAGCTAACTCGATCGAACTGAATTCAAGAAACTTACAAGTGAGAATTAGAATTAAGGTTTGCTTCTGGTACAATCAATCACAACTACAACAAATACACAAACACTTCTCCCACAGAAAAACAAACGTAATTCAAATCAATAACAGACATCCCGCGTAAATAAAATGTTCCCTCAAAACACTACTTAATTGCAAAAGGTGATAAAATTTCAAAAACTCAGACTCCAAATCTTCCGCTCTTCAAGCAAGAAACTGCTGGAAATCAGGGGAACAGTTCAAAACCCCAACAACATAAAATCTTCCAAATATATTTCACCAATCAGTGAAATTTTCCGGTATTCATGAAACCAACACACAGTGAAGAAAATCACAACCACAAAACCTGACAGCTTGAATTACCTAGACTGTAGAATCATTCCTCAGAACCCTCCATCAGCAGCAGCTATAGACAAGATGCAGCACAAATTCGTGTTACAGTGGCAAAGAAGAGAGGGAGATAGATAACGAGAGAATTTCGAGGAATTGATTCGATTTTGTGAGTGGGCGGTGGGTTTGGATAAATCGTCGGCGTTTCTTAACCACCACAAAATGTGGAAGAAAGCTCAAACCGACTTTCTTTCGTATTTTTTTGGCCATTTGTCTGTCGTGTGATTTTAGTTACTTCTGGGTAGCTGGTTTTCAATATTTAAAATCTTTATATCAAAATACAATTACATGACGTTATATTGTAATTTTGATATATAAATTAAAAATAAATTGAAAATAAAAAAATGATATCAATAAGAATTGAACCTATAATTTAATCCCAAAAAACAATAACTTTATCCGTTGAACTACATATAACTTACATTAAAATTTTAATATTTTATTAATATTCATAATTATTAAAACAGACAATGACACCAAAATTAGTTACTCTAAGTGTCACAAACTTAATAGATAGTATAGATAATATGACAAATATATTTATCTTAAATAATTGTTAATTATATAAATTACTTTTATTAATAATTTTATTTAATTAATTAATATTTAATAACTAATATAGAATTATTGCATGCATGAAATAATATAAATAATTTCATATTTGTTTATATTTAATATTTTTTTCATCAATATATAATTATTATTGTATACAAATTAAGACTCAAAGCATTATAATTGAAATGCTTTATAAAACACGACATAATTAAAACATTCATAATTATTAATAAACACCAATATAATGACAAAAGCCAACAAAATTAAAAATAAATGCATACAAGTGACAAATACAAAGATAAATTTATAAAACATAAACATACACAATGGATAAATTGAATGATAATAAACTTATTTTTCACTGATCGCATCCTTATCGTGCTTAGATGTGTTCAACCAAGTCGGCAGCTGTTATGTACTTCTCTGTCGCGTGGCTCGCTATAATTCTGGAGGTACTATCAAAATGCTTGGGTAGAGCCCATGACAGTTCGTGTCGGTGGAGGAGAGTTTTCATCCGACCAATGGACCGATTCATCTCTCTCGTCCTCAATAATCATTGAAAGAAATTGTTGTTCATAAACGTACAAGAAATAAAAATTAAAATATTATAATGTGTATATCAAAAGTTAATGTTGTGCTCTGGTGTTGTTAACACGAGCACACAACATGCAGCGGAAATTAAGTATTAACACACAAATATAACTTTAATAAATTAATATCAGATTTAAATTATGCACAAGTACGAATACTTGTGCGATGCCTCATGGAAAAAAACTCCATAGAAAAATTATGTAAATCGTTTACACCAAAACAATACTAGTGAGAAAAACAAAATCAAATTCCTTGACACTCCAATGAATTAAAAATGCATCAAAATAAACCACATAAAAACTAGATGCATAAAATAAAAACGTATTGCTTAAAACAAACACAACCACTCTTCGATCAACACTCTGCGTCAGTGTTGTTCTTGAGTGTTGTCAACATCAATCAGCAACACGGTATATGTGAATCAATCACACAAAATCTTCAACACGAAAATCTTCAATATCTGAACTCTCTGTGTGTTCAGAAAAATCCAGCAGCTCTCATACGCTGTAAAGTGATCACCCGATCACAAAAAACGTCTCATCAAAATAGGCTCGGCTCTGGTATATTTCTTCTATGCAAGAACTCCTTAGCCGACATTTATGTGCGCTCCCGAAAACCTCCAGCTAATCCTCTCCACAACAAAGTGATCCACAATCATACAAAACTTCAGCAGCTGCACAATAAAGTGACCACCTGATCACATAAAAACTGCAGAGCAAATATATGTTGGATTCTTACAATTTCTTCTATGTGAAAATCTCCCTAGTCCAACTCTCTCCTCAAAACCTCTCCTGCGGCCGTGAAGTTTTCATATATATAACCATTGCTTGACCTAAAATTCATTCCATAAAATAGTCCTAGAAAATATAGAAATAATATTTTCATTAGGGATAACACTCTTTTAAACATTGATAAAATATCTTGGAGATAAAAAATAATATTAAAAACAAATCATATAATATCTAGATATAAATCAATCAAGTTCTTATCATCTAGAAATAAATCAAGTAAGATCTCATAATCTAAAAATAAGTAAACCAAGATATTATCATTTAAAATTAAATCAAGCAAGATTTGATAATCTAGAAATGCAAAATTATAAATTGATAATATCAATTTAGCAAAATAATAAAGGAATAAAATATTCCTTTCAATCATGTTGTGCAAAATAATGCACATATACATGATATTTCTTAGATCTTTCTTGTTCCAAAATCGTGCAGGATCTCTAACTATTGCCCAACGAAGTTGCAGCATTCCAAATGCCCGTTCCACGTCCTTTCTTACATATTCTTGTCTTTCTTCGAATTTTTTCCTCTTCAGATCCCAGGGACACGGAAAAAATTGTGTATATAACTGAAAAAACTTTATAATATCAACATTTGTTACAAATGTTTGAATACTAAAAAAAATCATATATTAGTGTCAGATCTGAAATAGTTGGTACTCAAATATCATATAGTAATACCGTATTTTCAATGTTTTGTAACATTTTCATCCGAAAAACAAATGTTTCATTAATACAAATATTTGTTTAGACATATTTGTGTACTAAAAAATCAGATACTAATATCATGTCTTAGACAGTTGGTACTCAAATATCATATATAATATCATATTTTTAATTTTTTGTACATAGTTTCATCCGAAAAAGATACGAGGGATCATAGAAAGCTAACACATTTTGTCGTAGATCTGAGAGTGCAAACAATAATTTTTTTGAATGAGACTCGATGTAAATTTAAATTTGGGTGCAGAGATATAAAACAAAGTTTCCCAAAGTGGCTAATTTTTTAATCAATAAACATTTTTCGATAAACGTAGCGAATGTCTACTTCTACGCAAGAGGATATTTTTAAATTCAAATTTTAATATGGTCATTTGACCTCATTCTCTCAGTATTGTTATCAAACATTGTTTTAGAAAAACTCATGTATTTCACCCAAAAATTTTCAAATATACATCTGATAATTGTTTTCAAAACAATTATCAGATATATACACTATTCTCAAGCAATTTAAGAATAGAGGTTGTCATGAAATAAAGTAGGGATAGACATGTAAAATTTTAATTTAATGATTTAGTTAAGATTTAAAAGTGTAGATACAAAAAAGAAAAAAAAGAAGAAGAAAAAAACACACACAAATACAAGGGTGTCTCACGTAATTCGTAAATGCCAAAATATAAAATTTGAGTGATATATGTCAAACGCAAAAAAGTTTGGTGAGCTTTGTGGCCGAAAAGAATTGCACAGTTCGAATTGAAGATTTAAAATCGAAAGTTATTTAAAAATACAGATAAGAACAGATTCAATTAGATCATTTCAACAACGGAATCAAATATAATGGTATTAAAGATCGAGACTTAGATTTAACTCAACCTCAAAAACTATTTCAAAACATACAATTCTCAAAGACTTAATCTAACCGATATGAGACATTTAACAAACCTTCATCATGTCCATAAATGAACTGGAGCATTAAGTCGGATAGCTCATAGGATAATCCAACATATAACGATGAGCCGAGACTTTTACGTAACTCAACCACAAAAAATAGCTTAAGAAGATAAGATTGTCTAAATCTATATATATAATCTGAAGCATAAAGTACACAAGATCGGGTGACCTATAAGGTAATTCAATGCATAACGGTGGATCTGGACTCTAGTACCATATTAAAATTGAGACTTACCTAACTCAATCTCAAAAACTAACTCAAAGGGAAAGATTGTCCAAATCTATATACAACTATCAAGGACTTAATCTAATGCACTTGGAATATTTAACAAATGTAAAACAACACAGACAATTTTGTCCAAAATCAAACAAAATAATCAACCAAATGTAAAAAATCACAATATATAAAACACAAATGTAGGCATCCTTACACAGGTTAGTTTACGTGCATAGCATGGTCGCATTACTCAATGAAATGGATAGGTTGCAGCAAATCATAGCAATTTGCCACTTTACAATCAACCAAGTTTATAGAGTACAAATTCAGAAGTTTGACATAAATCTGAACTCGCCCTTCATACTAGTTACATTCTCAAAATTCCCACCAAAAATAATAAATAAAAAATAAAAGAAAAACATAAACCCTGCAAACGCCAGACAGGGAACAAGATTGCAAATATATACTAACTTGTCAAGGAGGAAGGATATACGAGAGAAAGATGCTGATAATTTGTCTGAGACAAACATTAGAAGCAGCAAACGTCTAGTTCCATCGAGGAGATGATGGTTTATACACGAAATCTTGAGGTATGGATCCATAGTTCAAATCCAGATTGTGCAGTTGCTCCATCAACTGAGACCTTCTTTCCTTGAAAAAGTCGAGACGAGTTGTCAATTCAACCAAAGTCGATGAAGCTGCCGGTGGATGTCGAGAATAATCCAACGACTGTGGGCAAAACACAGCACTTGGCAATTTAAAAGATGACCGTGAACAGAGAATAAAGGTAAATGCTCAACACTTCTCAGTATTGGTCAAATCGTATTCTGCTATTAGAGTACTTTTATGATGATTCTGTTTTGATACACGGTTGGTGTTTTGATTACGGCCGATCATAAATGTAAGACACGCATGAGACCAACATGCATATATATCAGGTACATGTAAACTTGCATTTCCCGATAGCACCTAGTTCATGCATTGAATCTCACGATGTGAAGCATATAATATAATCTAAACTAGAGACGCCAGGATCCATTGTACCTCAACTGCTCTAGAAGTAGATGGTAAAGATGCAGAATCCACAGCACAAAGATCATCCATGGATAAGCTTGTGGATGCCTCAGTACTTTTAGAATCACTCAAGCTAGTTGCTTCCACGAACTGCTTTCGAGAAGGCTGCCTACTACTGCCACCGGAAGTCAAGATTTGGCCCTTGATATTTCTCACGTCAGTCCCTAAAAATTCCTGCAACCATTAAGGATAGAGGAGCAAAGACTAAGTTTTATGGCATCTGAGGCAAAAAATCTAAATGGTGTAGTTTCTAATCAAAAGAAAAGGAAAACAAAAGCATTCATCCATTTATAAATTTGTTGATTTTCATTAGCATTGAGCAACGCGAATAGAATGTATGATGCCATGAACAGGATATAGAATATAGCATGTACCTGTTTTACAATAAGCCTCGTAACAATAACCCAGAGAATAACAAGCTCGACAGAAGCTACCAGTAGATGTGGATCAAAAGCTATTATTTTATGATTGATTTTGCTCTTAGCGGCAATCGTGTCCAGAGATTCATACGAAATATTTCCCCAAACATGAATGTGAAGGGGTAGACCAACATATATATAGTACTCTTTAAAGTAAAAACGTGTAAATGAATTTAGAGAAAATAATAACCTCTATTCTAGGAAAATATTGCCAAGATTCAAATAATGCACGAGTTGCAAGAAATAAAATGCATAAAACTGATTACATGATAGTGAAAAAGAATAGACGTAACTGACAACGTGAAACTAGAATTGCATGTTAAAAAGAAGACGACTGATCACCTCCGTTCTTTGTTTTCTTTCATGGTTACAAACAGCAAGTGTTGAATCAAAATCCTGCTGGAAATATTTCCTGCATGCAAGGATTAAGCTCTTACAGTAACAATTGTACTTCCCTCCAAAAGTTAAGAACGGTAAGCTTGTTTGAAGAGCAGGGAGATTGAGAAAGGTGAAGACTTCAACAAACTGTAACTAATATCCCTACTTAAATTGTTTTAAAAATTTTAAAAAAATTCACACAATTTATAGTTGATGTTACGGACCTGGGAATTGGGCTTAGAAGGAAAAAAATTGGACGGAAGCCCATTAACAAAAAAATTTATTCTATAAGGCTTGGGGAAGGCCTATGGGGAAAGAAATAAACGTGAAGGACGAGAGAACAGTTATTCATTCTGTTATTTTGTTTTCCTCGAGTTTATTTACTAGAATAGGCTAGGGAACAGAGAGTGAATCTCTTTGTACAGAGGATCTCCTCTGGGAAGTATATTTCCAGTTAAAGTCACTAAATTGCAGCTTCATTTCTTCTTGGTTTTGTTGAATATGTATGGTTAATAAATTGAAAGAAACTTGTGGTTCTAACAGTTGAAAAATTATATTTCGATAATTGAAACTTTGATTTTAAGGATAGTATTTTGGTTAATACATATTATGCATGTTAACATTAAAAGATATCTAAACGAGTGTTAGAAATCTATGGATACAACCACATAACATGAATATTAGCTCAAATGCAATCCTCTTCCACACTTTCTACCCTGGTATACAAACATCATCTAAAGCTAAGGCAGCAAGCTACAACATTTTTCATCAAAACAAGAGATTTGCTAAGCAAACCGTACATCTACCAATGCAGTCTGTTGTGTCGACATAACATCTTAAGAAAAAAGTTCACCCTGTCATTGAAATTTTTACCATCAACAGTATATTGTTCAACTTTCAACCTAGTATAGTAAGCAAAAAAGTAACAGCTTCACTAATCCATGAAATGCATCTAGAAATCTTTTAAGTACTATAAGGATGCAAAGGACTTTCAGATAGGACAATCGAATTTTCACTCACTGCTGTGAACTCGTATTGGTTGCACGTTGATAGCGATCACTCGTGTCAGAGAGAGTGCCATAGTGATGCTGGCGTTGCTGATTTAATTGATGGTGAAGTTCAGCAACTTTCTGCTTCAATCTGGCCACATCTGCCTCAGCAAGAGCGATCTCCTCAAGCTCAGCCCTTGTCTGCATCAGATGTGAAATATTACCGCACTTACAAGCTTGGTTGGATAGCTGATGACTTGCACGTATAACAAATTGCTACAGACCTTAGAATCCATGCTGCGAGATCCAGAAAACTGATCAGAAGACATGCTCAAACCAACTTCCAAAGCAGTTCGTAAATCCCTCTCAGCTTGCAGCTGTTCTTGCAGTCTTGCCACCTATAAATAGACAACATAAATTCATCAAGTTAACATGTATACGGAACATAGATAGGAAAATAATAGGTGATTATGTACATTAAAAGATGTGAACGCAGCAAAATTTTTTTCACAAAATTGAAGTAAAAGATGCACAAAATATAGCTTGTTCAAATTAACTATTCAAGACCAGCCTTCACCAGTTTAATACACTGCAACACGACCAGGCCCGAAAAAAGTCTTCGTAAGTCCAAAACAGACATTGATATCAAGAATTGAGCTACAACATAGAATGCACTTACATCTTGTTCGAGAGCCAGGCGACGTTCATGCAACGCTTGCTTCCTTCGCTCCAAACTGGCTTGCAAAATGGCATTTCCTCTTGCCTAATAAAGATGAACAGAAAATTCCAATTACCTAACAGTGAATGGCAACATGATATAGAATGAACAATCCCTAAAATTCAATGACGACCTCTTTTGCAATCCTCTGACGCAAGTCACTCTTTGCAATCTCCAATCTCTGTATGGCAAGCCTATAATTGAAGCCATTGAACTTCAATATGACAAGAAAACATGATGGAACAAATGATTCAAAGATGGAACGAAAATATCCTTCTAAATAATACAAAATAATAATCAGGTATGCTAGCAACATATCAATATAGCTTCTCTACAATTTAATTACTACCCAATGGAAAAACAAAATTATATCATTTGCCCCAGAGATGTATTCTAATGAAGGGAAACTCCAAGAAGCTTGGAGAAATAAGGTTTTACATAAGATAGAAACTCTTGATTTGATAAAGCAGAGAAACATGTGAATGCTTATAATCTTACTCTTCCTCCCCGGATGAATCGATTGATTCTGTTGAAGAAGTTTTTCTCGCCTACAAAAATTCAGAAATAAAGTTCAAATAAAAATTCGAAAGCTTGATTAAGTGCGTGCAAAAGTCAAAAATAAGAACAATAATCTAAAAAACACGCACCAAAAAAATCACAAAAAAGGGCAGAAAGAAATACAATTCACGTCGAATTTAATTAATACAGTATGTTGCCTTCTTGTGCTATGGATGTGTTTAATTCATTACTAATGGTCATTATCCTCATTTTTGGGATACAATGGAAGAACCGCGGGCTACATCGACAGGCCAAAGGCAATTGCTTTAAATACATCTCTCACCCAGAATTTGGCTAATCTCAATAAAACGATTATCATCCATGAGCGGTAAAATGTTCTTGAGCAAATTATGGTCAAGACTAAGAGTGAATTTATATGGTTTCTATAGAGAAGACGCACATTGATATAGTGCTTCCAATCCAAATCATTCATGACGCCATTAAGAAAAGGTACATGTCAAGGTGTTTGTGGTGAATGCTTTAGTCTCCAAAGATAAACCGGCGAGTAAAAGAATTAACATATATAGTTCATCACCCAACTTGTCTGCGAACGTGCACTAATTGATATGCAGATGTGAACGAAAAAAAGGACCGGAGCGAGTAAGTGCTAGTTTTGTCCAGCAGATGACAATATACATTCAAAGAAAGAGGATTACAAAATTAAGACATTTTTGGTTAGGATAAGCATGGTTCAATCATAAAGAAGATTGGGTAAAAGTACTTAGTTTTGAGCCAAATCCAGGTAACTTAAGATAAGAGAGTAGAATAACCACAAGCATCTTTTGAATTAAAATATACACCTTTTGCATTTATTAATCACCCAGGGAAACTAACGTGAAAAACTCACATTTTTCCTTCCCCAAAAGGTTGATTTCTTGGCATTGAAATTCAAAGTAGTCAGTCTCGGAGTTGGCTTTTCATCCAACATTTCTGGTACAGGAATTGATTGATGTAGCTCTGAATCCATAGATGACAAAATTTCTCCCATAGACCGCTGAGACTCATTACCAATTATTTCTACAGAAGCATCCGTCATGTTTTCACGCGCGTTCTTTTGTTGTTCTAGCGGTTCATTAACTGAACGACTAGAATCATTAAGAGTTGTAGTGTCCAACGCTGGATTAGGTTTTCTTCTAGAGGTATGATTGTGCATGGGAGATCCATTTTCTGAATCATCATTTCCAATGGCCTGCCGTAAAAATGCACCAAAAACAGCTTTTCGGTCAACAAGTTAGGAAAAGGTGCTACATGCCTTACAGGGAATTGTCACGATGAAAAACAAAACAAAGAGAAAATGAAGAAGTCGTATTCAAGATTGTGAAAAAATGTAGGATCAATTGTTAATGTGGTACACGAAAAATAAACTGTCATTCATCCGCATTCCAGGGTAGAGATATTGATTAGTCTAACTTTACAGCAATATGAGATCATACAAAAAGATTATGGAAATTCCAACTTAGACTCAGCCATATTTTTCTGAAGTTGAAATATTCACTTCATGCGCCAATTTTAAACCAAAGTGTGGTTTGAATTTCAGGAAAAATAATAACTTTTTATATGAATGAAAAGACCAAAAAAGGTTAATTGAGAATATACAAAACTCTTACTGGGGCATAAACTTAAAAGTCTGAAATGTAAGTAAAACGTTATTGCTCTCTTGCAAAGTGTTTTTTAACTACCATCTGTAGCAGCAAGTGAAATAGGAATTCTACCCCACCTGTAATATCTTTTTGTCTGTGATTTCTTGATAAGGGCCTCATTTTGGAAATGAAAATTGATAGCCTAAAAGCTACAAGTGAATATGCAATCTTGTTGTATTAACATCATACTAACTACAATTTCTGTTATTATTGTTATTGTTCATATTATATAAATACTACAAAATTTAGCAGTGGCAGAAACAGTATGCCGTCGATATGTTTTTAGGTTCCATTGCTATATTTTTATGTGTTGCCATATTGTTTCCCAAGAAAACGAGGC
Source organism: Primulina tabacum (assembly GCF_025594145.1). NCBI lineage: Eukaryota > Viridiplantae > Streptophyta > Magnoliopsida > Lamiales > Gesneriaceae > Primulina > Primulina tabacum. Next base: position 8,743,517 of record NC_134557.1, read on the forward strand.
ACATACAGAAAATTAGAGAAATCAAGGTATAAATGAGTGAGCATAATTAATTCATGGAGCAAGATTCAATGACCCTAAAATTAGTTTTAGGTAAGTAAAGAATGCATGCAGAGTGTTTTGGGGGGTGGGTTGGGGGCAGAGACAGACCTTGCAGTCATAAAGATCACTAGCAGCAGAACCACTGCTCTCACTTAATTTTCCACTCAGTCTACGATCACGATCACGATCATAGTCTGTTTCAGGGTCAACTTCATTTTCAGCATCATGGTAACCATTAACTTTTATGTCAGGATTGTCATCATCACTTGTGTCTTCACTTTCATTATCGGTTTGAGAATCAGCAGATATGGAGCATCTGTTCAGATTATCATCCTGGCATGAAAAACATCGTGACTAACAATACATGGTCCCGAAACATCTCAACTATCACCCAATAGAATTATTCTTAAAAATAAGACAATCAATTATAATTACATGATAACCATGAAAGGGAAAACCAAAGAACAATCAACAAAGAATATAGAACCAAAACAGAGACTTTTTGCAGTATTTCAGTCTATGAATGGATAATTAATGTGTAGTTTTTGAACAAGGACTTGCATATAGCAAACTCTGAAATAAATAAGAGTTTGCAAAAGGAATTTATTTAGACATTCAAAATAACTAAATATACTAGACCACATATTTAATGGGATTGGTTATGATTTGCTCCCATTTAGCTGAAGTGCATAATGTCAACATTTTCCAAGAACTTTAATAAATAGCTACAATGACCAATATGACTGGAAATTGGAAACTTAATGAAGGTTGAAGATCTCGGATGAGAGGAGAAATGAGAAGAGAAGAGAAATAATTTCTAATGGCACTGCATCCCTTACAAAAGAAACCCTCCTATTTACAGACTAAAAAGAAAAATAACTTACATCAAATATATTATCGAACTCCTCCAGGAGTGTTGTAATAATTGCTTGTGCATTATTAGCAGCATTGGCAGCAGCAAGTAGCTGAGAAGAATTATCTCCATTGATATCATAATCATCCTCTAATTCACAGTCACCGGCTAAGAGTGGGCGCAAGAGCAATGGAGCCATACAAGCAGCAACTGCCGACGGAGTCATCCGATTCTCAGAAGCATGAGAGGAAATGATATGCATCATCTTAAGAATCCTACAAAATGAAACGATGGACTAGGAAAAAAACCTAAACATGTTCTAAGAAAGATAAAGTTCATACGCATATCAATTGCTCATGAGCAACAGAGCAAGTGTGTGCAAAACACAAACATGCAGTATACTGCTACCTCTGTAAGAGGCGTCTATTGGGTTCAGGAAATGTTTCCTGTACAGCAGAACGAATTGCATTCACCCGAGCTTCCTTTGGGTCCATTTCTGCTCAAGCAAAGAGAGATCATATTTTCAGAGCAGCAATACATCCAAGGCATTTCTTGAGCAAATGCAAGAACTGAGGATTGGAGAATATACAGACATCTGGAGCAACCAATGTGGACAAAACTTACTGTAGGCTTCCATCAGAGCAGTACAACAGGCAGCAGGAACAGGGGATGAAGGTAGCTCTCGCAGAACATGCTGAACAACACCTTGTTAGAATCAGTTAAAAATAAAACCAGAATACAAAACAAAAAATGAGAGAAAGCAATCAAACCTTAACACAGTCACCGATGACATGAGGATCCTCATTATCACCAAATTCAGTCTTGCCTACAGCAAGTAGCTTTCAAATTAATAGGCATGCCTCAAAAAGTATGGACATTCAAATTCAATTTGTGACGAGTGAGGGAAAAGATGAATTTTTCCAAGTACACTTTTACTAACTTAAAACATCCCAATAGCGAATAGTGTAGCGAGGGTTATTTAAAAGTAAAGCGACATAAGTATATAAATTTATGATATATAACATATAGTAACATCAATTCAAAAATCTTAATTTCCAGCATAATATTCCATCAACTTTAATTGTAAAATACTAAAACCTGAAATTATTTCAAGTTTTTTCATTGAAATATCATATAAGACACAAAAATAAAACAAGAAATGCAGAAAAATATAATTTTCAGCAAAAACCTAAGTAAGTACATGCCAAAAAAGCCAAAATTAGAAAAAAAAGACAGAAAAAAATAAGCATGTAGCTTCGTTTTGCAATAGCGTCACTATTTCAGCTATTGCGATTGTCGCTATAGTGCCAATAGCGAGGATAGCGAGCGCTATTGCAAAGTCCATGGCGCGTAGCGGTCCATAGCGATGTGGTGTCGCTTCGCCACGTTATTCGCTATAGCGAGGGCTACGAGGGCTATCGACAACTATGGTTCTGTCATGGCATTTCAATATATATTTTTCCAATTGATCTTTACAACTAAGATGAACTTTGATTCAGCGGAATTTTGTTTGAGTTTCTCCCTATTTTTCAATGAAGAATAATTAAAAATAAACAAAGACATGAGGGTGCCAACAGTTTCTAACTAAAAAATGACTACATGCTGTTCACATTTAAGAGGTCAAGAGACAGGACAATGTTGGTTGAACAAGTGGAATGAGTTGTAAAAAACGTAATGATCAAATGTTGGCACATACGATTTGATCAAGTCGGTATTATGTGGTAATGGGCTATTTTTCTAGAAAATATAAAATAAATAGGCAAACATATTGGGCATCCATCTCTACATTAAATATAATGTCTCCACCCTACAACTTTTTTCATATTAGTGGAACACAATTTTTATAAGGAAACAACGGAACAGAACCCAACCGCCTAAGCAAGAGGTCGACTGAGTGTGACCAAAGCAAAAGACAAAATGCAACCACAACATAAAAAAAAAAAAGAACAAACAAACAAATGATTTCACAATGACTTGAATGAAGAAAAGACCTTTCTCGTATTCTTGAACTCTTCGGTCAACTTCCTCAACATCTGCAGACTGGCGCAATATTCCTTCTACCTTAATTCCTGTAAAACAGATTAGACGCTGGTTTAACGCCTGACTAGCGCCTAACAAATTTTAGAACCTTGATCTCATTATAATGTAGGCATATAAAATCAGACAAAAGAACAACAAAAATGTTTCTGAGTGCCCTGGAAACATATCCGGCATGAAACTCAAACATTTAATCCAGTAATAACATAGCTTCAAGAAATCGTGAAAAATGGTTTTGGACCACTTGGGAATTAAAAAAATAAAAACTTACCATGCTTCTCAAGAAACCGGAGTGCTTTTTCAAGAAATGATGGGCCACCATCAATATCTTCTAATGCGAGTAAAATTGGGCGACCAACAACCAAAGACTTAACTGGGCGCTTGTCTCTCCCTGAAAATCCAATCCTAACGGAATTAGAGCATATAAAAGCCTCCACATGGATTTTAGGAGCATATGGACAATCTATGTGAAAACATTCCAAATGAGTTGAAGAACATGAAAGCAGATAAAATGCATGCACATACATTGGTGAAAAGAACCCTCAATGGTATCATTTGCGTCACTTCTGAATATCCCATTGTGTCCCATCACAAGGGCGGCACTTGGTGCTTGTGCAAGAGCATGTTCAAGGGCAGTCTTCCAATCATACAAGTCCTCTGATGTCTCGGCCTTAAGTTTTTAAACAAAAAGCATAGTCAACTTATTAATTTACAAGTTCAACATGATATAAATGCCAAAAGAAGAGACCACTTGAATATAATAAATAGAGGGCTTGACACACTAAATTTTATGCACCTTGAGAGTAAATGCCCGTCCATCACGTCCATCGGGAAACAAAACAGTGAGGAGTTTCTTGTCTTCTCTAACAACAACACTGCACACAAGAAAGCATTAGAAAGCTGCAAGAGAAAAATAGACATAACATCTAAAAAGAGAGACCATTTACCTCCCTGAATTATTGAGATCGATGCCGCCCAAAGTCAAATTCACTTCACCACCACGCTGTGGAAGTGCACTCTAAATGGAGGGGAAGTTGGTCATATTCAGTCATTTCAATATCATATGACAGATTAACAAACTTTAAATATATGAAACTGCTCCAGCAAGTCATTGTGCAGATAAAACAATGAGTTTACTGAATCGATTTTACAGGCACATTAAAGAGAAGGGAAACAGAGATGTTCATGTACTAACAGGGTCATTCTTGAAGAAAACCAGAGAGGTGCGTGTAAGAATAAACCATCTCTTCTTCCAAGACTTCCACCCCAAACCTGCAAATGTTTGAGTGGTCAGTGAACTCACAAAACTGACAATAACACCAATGAGACTGACACGTCAATCACAATAAAGAATGGAAGCCAAGAATCGAGCATGCCCTCATATGTAAGTCAGTAAGTCCAATTTTTTTTGTATGTGCCATAATAAATGAGTGCATGCTTGTATCATTTTACTTTTCCATCACACATTCATCAACCGTTAGTTACGAGCGGCTTATTAATTTCCCCCCATTTTGCAAACGAATAAATATCACAATTCAAAAACACAAAGAAGTTGTGAATTGCAGGTGCCAAAATCCTTGAGCAGCTTTTTTTCCTCATCCAGCAAAATTGCCTACCATGCACAGAAGGTACTTAAAGGATACAAACCTCAAATAACCAGAGAAATCCAAAAAATTCATTTAATATGTAACCAAAATATTTTTATTCACTCCTCATGTAATTTCTCCGCCTGTACTTTCTCATCTTCCTCATTCTCAATCAAGATAACACAGATCTAGGGACATACTATTCCTACCAGGCCTGCCATCTCATGCCCGCCACCATCCTTCCTCCATTAAATACTAAAAATACACAAGATGATCTGTGTTCAGACTTACAAGTAATCATTCATTGCTAGGGTCAACAACTCCATAATACAGGCCTTCACCTATATTTTAAGAATCTTCAAACGCTAAACCCATTTATTTTAGCATATTAACATCTGATAAGTCTAAATTCTAAGACTTGCAAATTTATACTCCCGGGACAAACTGAGGATATAACTTAAACTAAAAGCAGAAAACTTACATAAAGATAGTAATCTTAAACTCCATTACCATTGATAATATCATCATGAGAATCTGTAAGTGTCATAATCCAGATGTTGCCATGATATAATACGCAGGACTGGTAGCAGGGCTGAGTTCCCCCAATATAAAAATTGCAAATATCACACATAATATTCTAAAGTTGTGTTTGGATCGATGGACTTGATTTGGGAAAATACTTGAAGCATAGATATCAAATGACAACTTGTATGAATGAATTTGCCCATCACGAGTACAATTGAAAAGGCTTAAATTGACATAGAATGGATTTAAAATTCACTTGAATTTCTTCCATCAGATGAGTCAAGAAATTAAAATCCGTAGCTTACGGAACACATCAATCCACATGCACCCTCTAAAAGAATTCAAAATCCCCCCCACCCCACCCTGAAGCTAAATTGCTGAGACATGGAAGAAAATTCACAAACGGTTCTCAAATAGATGGAGTGCATTTCGCAGAACATAACATCAGCCTTAGAAACTAATTAACGGGAAACCGTGACAAATCATCATCGATAAGCCAGAAAGCTCTAACCTTTTGAAGATATGAGCAGATGCCCGCTCTTGAATACCTACAAATAATCAAGAACGTCAAAATCCCAAGTGATAAAACGTAACAAAAAACCAATGTTAACTACAACACAACATAGTAATCTCTCATCCAAATGAAATTATGCAAACTCGAACTCAAGACTTCAAACTCAATTGACCATTAGTTGACTAAATTTGACTAGAAAAAAAAAATCGACATCCGAGCCCCCCCATTTCCTCCCCTTTTCAGATAATGGTAAAATCAATAGAATAACTCAAAACATTATTACCGTATTCAAGTTCCCAATACGAGGACGCTCAAATGCGGCAACAGAAGCAGACATTTCACCGTCCCACACCCACGCTACCCTTTCACGGCCGTATTAACATCTGAGCTGACATTCCAATACTAAATCGACCCGGATCTAACTCAGACAAAACAATCGGATAGGATCTGCACAAGCGATACAGATGAACAACCCGAAATGGGTTTTCCCCCTTTTTTCTACCCAGTATTTTCAACAAAATAGAAAAAAAAAAAGGATAGAAGAAGCAACAGCAGCAACAAACCAAAGGTGCTTTTTTTACAAGTCCTTTTCTTTCTTGTTTTTTTGTTTACGTTCCATTATTGTTTATAAATAATAAATAAAAATACTGAGGGGAGAGAGAGAGAGAGCCAGAGCCCGAAGGTGGGCAGGTAAATGCAACAGTGGTTGAGGACAGTAATCTTCCATGGTATTAATCTATTTTGTTGCTTTTCACCTACTTCTTGGCCATTACAAAGCAAACTCATCACTTGTTCTAAATTTAAGAAACAAGAAAATAATCTATTTTACCCTGTAATTTTAGCTTATCCAAGAAGCAAATGGAATATTCTTTATTTTTTAATCTACTTTTGCGTTTTTTATTTTAATTTTTTGCCTTATGAGATCTAATTTTTAAAATTATTTGATTGCTATTTAGATTTCTGATTCAAAAATTATAATCACTATCCAGAGACAGAGCCTATTGGATGGAGAAGACGACAATATCGGAAAATTTATTATTTTTCTTAAAAGTTGAAATCTGGTTGGTTTTTTTATTTTAATAAAATAATTAAAATCCCTAAAATACACACAATATATGTATAACACACATATTATAATTATATATATATATTGTATTATTCACCGACCAATATCTCATTCGTCTGTGTCTTGTCTTTTATGAGACCATATCGCGAATTTATATATGTAAGACGAGTCGAGTATATATATATTGTATTATTCACCGACCAATATCTCATTCGTCTGTGTCTTGTCTTTTATGAGATCATATCGCGAATTTATATATGTAAGACGAGTCGACTCGATATATATATATATATATATATATATATATATATATATATTGTAAATATTAATATTTTTGGCATAAAAACGATATTTTTTTGGTGAAATAGATTGAGTTTGAGATATGTCTCACGAAATTACACGATCATAAAAGTTTTTGTGATACCATAAATAGTTTTATTATAGATATTTTTCTTTGCCTATTCATTGTATTTATTTACATACGCAAACAGATGAACAATAAATGAATTATGAAAAATAAATAAAAATACACGCAAATTACGTACATAATATTTCTTAAATATTAGAGGGGAAAATAAGAGTTGCACAAAGAAATTGTCTTTTTTTTTTTATCTGTTATGAAAAATAATATACAAGCAGAAATTATTTTGAGTGTTATGGCCAGAAATTATGTTGTCGAAATTACTAAATTCAATGTACCTCGTAAATGTTAGTAAATGTGTACGAAGACAACTAGGGCCGCTAATTAATGACTGGCTCAACTGTCGAGCTAAGAGTTATATGTATATTTTGCTCCTAAAACCATATTTCGGCCATAACTAATTTGTTCTTTACAATATATTTTTGCACTATAATTTTTGGAATTCTGGAAATGGGAGAAAAACATAGAACTCTCTCGATTATATAAATATCTTTTTACATCATTTACACCTTCAAAAACTTCACAATTTCTTATACTTTCATTTCAGAAATCAAAGTTTATTCCTCTTCAATTCATTTTCCATCGGAATAAGCAATGAAATCCATGAACAAATGATGATATTAATACTCCTTCATCGAATTCTTCTCAATTTAATTCTCAATACTACGATGACCAAACTTTGGTTTCCCAAATCCTAATTAAGTCTCAACTCCGAAATCAAAAAGAAAAGGGAAGAAGATTGTTGTTGACGATGGAGGTGAAGGCGTAACAGTGAAACATTGGACAAAGACCAAAGATGAACGACTAGCAAAGGTACACATAGTGCATCACTTCCACCAATCCAACGCTTGGCAATGATCAAAGCAACGCTAGTTTTCTTAGATTAGTTTGGAAAGAGCAATTAATTGCCAAATGGGTGGAAAATACGTACACGGTACAACATGCGACAACATTCAACGAATGTTGCGAAACAAGTGTACGTTTTTCAAAATAAAATAAGTGAATAAGAATCAATCAACTAAAATAGGTCGTCATTTGAGATGAATGTATTCATTCTGATTTTTTAAAACTGAAATTTAGCAAATTCTTAATTATGTATATCCGTGTTTAGTATGCCTAAGCTCAAACAATGTTCGGGCAAGATTATGGGTCCAATGAGAAAGCTTGGTTAGTGTTGAGAGATCGAACAAAATGGAAGATATATCCTTAGAAAAATTCAAATGAATTTCGACAAATGCTACCAAAAAACTGAAAAATATTAATGTTGAATCACCTCTATCTCCTTTCTCCACAGCCTCCAATACACTCATCGACGATAAAGCTTTAGTATTTGAGTTTGCAAGATTTTGGGTCCAACACTATGCTCAAGAAGTGGGCTTTTGAAAAACAATTAAGTGGAGGGTTAAGTATATGATTCTATGCTAAATCTAAAATAATAATCTCTTTATATTTTAATATAATATGTTCAATTGATCATCTTAATCTTAAATAAAAATACGTGAGGATAAGAAAACCTTCTTAACTGTATGAGAAAATAATGTAAATTAGGTTTTTTTTGCTAGCTTTTGTATAGTAAATGTATAAAGAATACGCCATAATATAGGGGATAATTATTCTCAAAACAAAGTAAGTATGGATTAATAGAAATATAATAATTTGTTTGGGTCACATAAATATATATCAGTTCCCGCGATCATCCAAACATTTAAGGTAAAAACTTGTATGCGACGGTCTCACAAGTCGTATTTTGTGAGACGAATCTTTTATTTGGATCATCTATTAAAAAATATTACTTTTTATGTTAAGAGTATTATTTTTTATTGCGAATATCGGTAAGATTGACATGTCTCACAGATAAAGATCCGTGAGACCTACTCACAAGAGATCTACTCAACATTTAATTTCTCTGCACAAAATAATCTTCAAAGTCAGATTTGTTTCTTGGACCAATCCAATTAATATTGATGTATATATATTTGATTTTTGTGAGCTTCCTAAGATCCAAAGTAATATGAGTTATAAAATAAAAAGAACATATATATGAATTTAACTAAAAATTAAGTTTATATATATTTTTTTAATATTTGAAAATTTTAAATTAAACTAGATATGTTCTTATCCTTTTGCCATGACAGCAGAAGTATATACAAAAACGAGCCATTGACCGGGAATGGCTCCACACCATTGCTAAAACAGAATTGTGTCTCAATTTCTCCAAAATATCTTCAATTTACAGAAATCTTTCTTCCCTACAATCTCTCCGCCTTCCTCCCTTAGCTTCTCTCTGCAATATTTTGCATGCATGCAAACATCCTTTCGTTAATCTCTTCTCTTTCACGTTTCAACCTCTCAAAAAACTCGTCAAATTCCTCCTCTCCCAGCCGTATCCTCCTCGCGCGGGTTGTATCAATAACAAGATATACATACATTTCCGATGGGTAACTGTTGCTCCGGGAGCACCGTGGATGCTCCACCGGACCCCACCGCAGCCGCAACAGCCGCCTCCGTTCCGGACCATACCTCCTCCACAACCCCTCCGCGGGCTTCCCCTAACCACTCTACCAAGCCCTCCAAACCCACCCCGATAGGCCCGGTCCTCAACCGTCCGATGGAAGACGTGCGCTCCACCTACACCATCGGGAAAGAGCTCGGCCGTGGACAATTCGGCGTGACCCATCTCTGCACCCACAAGCAAACGGGAGAAAAGTTCGCATGCAAGACGATCGCAAAGAGGAAGCTGGCGAACAAGGAGGATATCGAGGATGTTAGGCGGGAGGTTCAAATCATGCACCATTTGACGGGGCAACCCAATATCGTGGAGCTGAAAGGCGCGTACGAAGATAAGCATTCTGTGCATCTGGTCATGGAGCTGTGCGCCGGAGGGGAGCTCTTTGATCGGATCATCGCTAACGGGCATTTCACAGAACGCGCCGCCGCGTCGCTGCTGAGGACTATTGTACAGACTGTGCATACCTGTCATTCAATGGGGGTTATACATAGAGATCTCAAGCCTGAGAATTTCTTGCTATTGAACAAAGATGAGGATGCGCCGCTCAAGGTCACAGATTTCGGGTTATCTGTCTTCTATAAACAGGGTTAGATTTCAACTTCTGCAAATTTTTCTAGCTGTCCCACCATTTTCTTTTAATTTATTAAGCATTTTCCAAGATTTTCTTCCATTGCTATTATTGAAAAAAGGTTTATCAACACATGAAAGATTAGCATAGCCAATTAACAATCTCATAGTCATTGTTCGGTTCATGGGATAGATGATAGATATGCTAATCTAATATATTTGGATAGCAGAATAATGTACAACTTTAATCATTTTTAAAACGCCAACCAAATGTTAAATGAAACAAAGATATCTAATAATTTATTGTCTTATCTTTTGCTCAAAACGGTGTCACAATGTATTAGGTTTTAGAGTCCTTAATCTTGATTTCACATGTATAATAATACATTGGATATATTGTAGGAGAAGTTTGTAAAGACATTGTTGGGAGTGCATACTATATTGCCCCAGAAGTGTTGAAGAGAAGATATGGACCAGAAGTTGATATTTGGAGTGTTGGTGTTATGCTATACATCCTTCTCAGTGGAGTTCCTCCTTTCTGGGCAGGTATATTGCATACAGTATCACATGGATCTCGTCTCATTTTGTGGTATATTTTCGTCACGAAATCAATGTTACGATGATTGATCATTTTGCAGAGTCGGAGAACGGAATTTTCAATGCAATATTACGGGGACATGTTGATTTTTCTGGCGACCCCTGGCCTTCGATTTCTAATGGAGCAAAGGATCTTGTTAGAAAGATGCTGAATTCAGATCCCAAGCTAAGGCTCACAGCCTTTGAAGTTCTAAGTATGATATTTACAAAAATCAGAATTAGCTAGATGGCAAAATGTCTAATGTGATTCTTGATCATGGGAAGTTAACATTCTTGCATGTTTAATTTCGTAAGGTCATCCATGGATCAAGGAAGATGGTGAGGCACCGGATACTCCACTGGATAACTCCGTCCTTGATAGGCTCAAACAATTCAGGGCCATGAACAAATTCAAGAAAGTTGCACTAAGGGTACTTAATTATATAAATGGACAGTAAATCAATTTTTGTTTTGAAGTTTTTAACGAATAATAATAAATTTCATGGATTTTTAGGTGATTGCAGGGTGCCTCTCAGAGGAAGAAATAATGGGATTGAAGGAAATGTTCAAAGGAATTGATGCGGATAACAGTGGGACAATAACTCTCGAAGAACTAAAGCAAGGACTGGCCAAACAAGGAACAAAGCTAACCGAATATGAAGTTAAACAGTTGATGGAAGCTGTAAATTTCCCCCACAAACTACATATTTTACTTCTGTAAATTTTTCTATAAAATCATTGTAATATTTATTCGTCGAATTTAGGCTGATGCAGATGGGAACGGGACCATAGACTACGAAGAATTCATTACGGCAACAATGCATATGAACAGAATGGACAGAGAAGAGCATCTGTACACTGCATTCCAGTATTTCGATAAAGACAATAGCGGGTAATGAAGTATACACTAGAAAAAAGACACCGAAAAATGTGGTATTATGATGTTAAAGAAGGAATTTGTTCATAATTTTGGAGTTCATGGATTGAAATTTTTATGTTCTTTTCATTTGATACCAAGGTACGTTACTATAGAAGAACTCGAACAGGCACTCAGAGAGTTCGGCATGCATGATGGGAAGGACATAAAGGAAATTATTTCTGAAGTTGATGCTGATAATGTAAGCATTGGCATATATGTAACATGGTTTTTATCGCGACAAAATATATGCGCGTATATAATTTCGTTCCACGATTAATCAGATTCTTTAAATATACATATAGGATGGTCGGATCAACTATGATGAATTTGTTGCCATGATGAAGAAAGGCGACCCTGATGCAGCAGTGAATCCCAAGAAGCGAAGAGACGGTGTCTTAACTGAGTAATTTAGCACAAGATTAACATGAAATTATCAAGATGGTAACAATTTATTAGGCTTGATGATACAAATAAACGATGATATCATAATTTCTAAAATTTGGAGGGAAGATGATAGAAGTCTATAAATGTGGTTTGAGGGATTGTGAGATTGGTTAGTTTAGTTTCCATTGGTGAAAGTTTCAGTCATGTGAAAGCTCTTTGTTAACTTAAAAAATTTGGAGGTACTTTAGAGTTTCTACATGTTGATGTTCTTGGTCAATCAGCAAGGACCAAGAATGGAGTGGACCAGTTTATAGGAAGGGTTAAGACGTTCGAGTCACCATGACACGACAGGTGTTGACTCAAGTTTGTGACAAATGTGAGAAATTGAACTTTAAAAAAAAGACCTCATTCATTTTAATATGCATTTGTTTGTAAATTTATTTATTTTTTTATATCAATTTAGAACCAATTCTCGTTGAATTATAACTTTTAATTTCGATTATGATTTTCAGTTTTGTTTTACTTTTATATATTTAATCTCAATACTCTCTATTATATTAAATACAACTATATATAATTTCACCCGTGCAATACAGAGTATTCTTTTTATATAATTAATGATTAAAATTAGTAAGTATTAGTGTTTGAATAATTATTTAAAATTATTTATTTAATATACTGAATATTTTTAAATTTTAAATATTATTATCAAAAATTATTATATCAAAATATTAATGTCATTTGAAATAACACTCAAATGATGATTACAATATTTGTCATTAAATTGACTTATTATCTTGGTTAAGTGGAACTGTTATAAATAAAAAGAATAGAGACTTTGTTGTATTTGTTTTATTATGTTGAGAAACTAAGAGTTTCAGTAGCCAAATGATAAGTCCTACTGAAGTGGGTGTTTACAAGTGTTGTACTGTAAAAACCAAAGTATTTTAGTGATACCTTCTGGAAACAGAAGAAGGGAAGACGCAGAAGATTTTATCTTCGAACTTCCATAAACAACCATTGTCTACTGTCTATTGTTTTATTGTGATCTGCTGGACTTACTTTTGAACAAGATAAGCTATAATCTCTAACAGGATTCTAGCACCCTTTGCAAAAACGACCGTCAAATGAACTAGTTTATTCATCCCCTCCCCCCTCTAAACTCTATATCGATCCCAAACATATAATTTGATTGAAAACAATTAATTTTCAAAATGATATTTCTAAAAAATATATATATATCATTAATTTCGAAATAGGTGAACTGCAATAAATGATTGAAAACAATTAATTTTATGCGATTTTTATTGATATTTTTGTAATAAAGAATTATATATTTTCTTTTTTAAAAAAGTTAAAATGTGAATTGAAAAAATTTGAAAATATAAACTGCAATTGTTGTTTGAATTGATTATATCAATTCCTTTATTAGTTTAAATTTGAATTTAATTCATTTTTATATCAATTTAAATGTAATCTATGAATTATGTGCTTTTTATGTTATTTATTCAAATTGAAACTGAACTCAATTGAAAACATAAACTATTTTTAAATCATTCAAAAATATATTTAGCGCTTAAACTCTGATTAATTCGTTGATACGATCTATCAACATATGGAAACAACAGAAATTCAAGTTTAAAATATATTTTTCATTATCAAAATTTTATTAATATTTTTTCCATGCATTTTATTTTTTGATTTAAGGGTATTATTTATATTTCTTTTATTTTATATGGTTCACACGCACACACATATATATAAACAAAGTTTTTGTCATATTTGAAAATTTTTTCGTCAAAAATAATATGTTATAAAAAAATATCATTATTAATGTAATAACATACCACATTAATATTTGAAACAAATAAGAAATAAATACGTAATTAAATGTGAATTGTTTTCAATTTATTTTTTAAAATTCAAATTTAAAGTTGAAGTTTTTTGAAATTATAAACTACATTTAAGTATCTGTATTGATTATATCATTCTATTTAATTTCAATTATGGTTTTAATTTGTGTGTTACTTTTATAGAATTTACGTTTATTACTCTCTATAATACTAAATAAAATATAAAAGCTTTTATATAATATTATTTTTTTCAATTTTCTTAAAAGAGTGTCTGTAAATTGTTGTTATTATTGTTATGTATCTTAATAGAACTTTAAAATATGTATTTTAATAGAAATTTATTATAAATATTTTTAACATATCCAAAAAATAATTACTTTTTTAGTCAAAATTTATTCATATAATAAACGACGAAAAGATTGAATTTTTAAAAAATATTTATTTATTCTTTAAAATTTTGATGAACAAAATAATATAATATTTTATAATTATTTTTCTATTCTTTTTATATATAGAAGTTCCACTTAACCAACATAATATGTCAATTTAACGACAAAATATTGTTATCATCATTTGAACGTTATTTCAAATGACATTAATATTTTGATATAATATTAAAGACGATATGAACCATTATCAAACTGCTCACTCTTATGGATAATAGTAATGAATTTCTGATTTTATTTTTTTATATATAGTTAAGGGTGATAATTTTTACGACAACTCTCGAACTCGATAGCTAACATTTTAATGAAACATAGGTGACACTAGGCCAACAGACTCATGGCTTTACAAATTTTATTGTGAGGTTGAAGAAGTACGAGTAAATCAAATCAAACGTATATTATACAATATGAGTTTGTTTGGTTCTTTTTCGTTTTTATTTTTGTTTTGTTTATTTTTTAAAAGATTTTTGGATATTATGTTGACCGGGTATCTATGTCTTTTATTCATTTCATGAAAGTAGTAATTATATTTTTTGAAAGAAGAGAATGAAAGTAGTAGTTATTGTTTCGTTTATAATTTTTTTAAAAAATTAATTTTATCCATAAATAACTCTCAATTTTTCAACCAAACATTTACCTTCTCCCCAATATCGGTTCGCTCTCCAATAATTCGCGTAGTATCTCTGAATTTAAGATTGGGCAAATAAAAGTAATAAAAAAACTAAGCCCCTACATATAATTCCACATCCCTTTATTATTATTTTTTTAAATCAAGCATATATATTTTAGCATCGATAATTTTAAAATTCAAGACATTATCCCGTTTGCAAGAGGTTTCATGTCTTATTTTAAAAATTGCAGGGTTTTATATTAAATGCAATTGACTTTATATTAAGGATTTTTTTTTTACTTTTTTGAATTTTTAGACGAAATGTTGATATAGTTTGCTCTTTTAAGATTTGATTGGCCCCCCAATAATAAAATACGAACAATTATTTTACTAGTGAAAATTTTTAGAACAAAAATTATATATTGAACATAAGTTAAAAGATCAAACATTAAGTAACATGTAATATTCAGCCATGACTTTACAATTTATTTACTATTTATATTGCTCTGGAGAGTTGATTTCAAAATAATTAACATCAGAAATCAAGTTTGGCATTGCAAACTCAGCATACCTAAAAAGCCCAAAAGCTCCGAGTACATTCATTTATATATATTTTATCACATTTAAATTTTAATTCATGACCTTTCTCCTAACATTTGTATTCAATGATTCCGCTGACCGCCTCAAACATTTCTTTCGCGGATTGAATCGCTCGGTCGTCGATTCGAATTCGGTCTGGTTTAATCCGATTTGATATAATTGGTTCCGGGTGGACTCAAATTCAATACCAATAATAAATCGGGTTATTTTACTTCAAAATAGATCTTAAATTATTTTAATATGATCCGTTTAATCCGATATCAGAACCAGTTCATAACCGGTTTTATATAGCTATATTATATAGCAAGCACATGTTTCAATTCCTTATCTTGGTTATGCTATTAAATCTTGTGCAAAATCTACTTTCGATAATACGGGCCTTTTTGTTGAACAATCGGGCTGTTTGAGGGATTGGGCTCACTCAAGTCGTGATGTCGGCCTACCACTTGTCAACCCGACACAAACACACAAAAGTAAAATAACATACGAGAAAATCGAAATTAAATATCAACAATATCAAATGACCCAAGTATAGGTATATAAATTATTTTCTTTAAGAAGAACAAGCTATAGATCCTGAAATTCAAAGTCCTAAAGCAAAATTTGAGTCGATTTTCTTCGTGTCTTGTATTGGAAAATCACATGTTTCAACATTTATTAAAATACTTAATTCAATTAGTAGAAAAACTTGCATTTAAAGAGATTCATAACCCACAATCATTCTTCATAATAGAAAAACAGAGAAAATGGAAAACAGAGAAAAGGTTAATTGCGTTGTGCTAGCTCTATTAAATTAGATTAGTATGCAATTCCCATGGATCACATGAGTCAATTGAGATAAACTAATTTGGTTAGTACTGTGAAAGTAAAACATTTGTTGATGATGGAAAAAAAAATGTATTATGTTACTAGCCATCCATGAACACCATAGGGCAAACATTTTTAACCTAATTAATTAACTATTCTTTATAAATATTTAAATGATTAGAATATGTTTTTTTATGGTTGAAACAGAATATCTTTTATACGTGGAGAAAGAAAGAAAGAATAAAGTTCACCAACTCAACTCAGTCTGCATATACATATGCAAAGAGAAATTGGGTGGCGAAAACTATTCATAATCTTGCGGGAAACAATGGAAGCTTAGATCCAAGGCCATTACCTTGCAGGCCTCCTGCTGCTATTTATTATAATCTTGCGGGAAACAATGGCGGAATCCCATCTTAGCTTTTTCGAAGAATGAATAGCTCTTTGAATTGAGAAAGTTGTTTACTAAAAGTTGGATGATGGATGATGGATAGCTACTCAAAATTCGGTTAAGCAATTGGGTTCTTATATTGTACAGATGCTATTTTAGTAATGACAAAATACAAACTACATTTTCTAATGCAGGGTTTCTGAAAAGTCATGTTTCGAGTGCTTCTAAAGGCCTACAGTATAGTTATAGAGCCAATCATCGGTACATGTCAAGCATGGTACATAAAACTCGTGCAATTTGCACCTTGCATTCTCAGCATCATCCCCAAAATATTATACTATCTCTCCAAGAATTTGAGATTGCAAATGTTGATCTTCTTCTCTATCGACTAATCAAGAGTCACTTCAACAAGCCATAATTTGCAAGTCGAAAGCGAAGATTTAAAGACATTGTGATACATGAATCATGTACAAAAAAGTAAACTGAATATTTGTCCATTAATAAGATCGAATCTTTTATGTCAATTTTAGATTAAAATCGTGTATTTAATCATGAAAACAATCAGATCCCAATAAGATCATATCTAAATCAACTATCTTAGCAAAAGTGAATGAGAATAACATCTAGCTTCAGAGTAACGAAACTTACAATATATATTTAACAATCCTAAATGAACTTACGAGTAGCTTCTAATAGTAAACTCGCTTTTATAAATAACAAGCTGTAATAATTTCGACAATGGTGAGAATAAAATATGCCCAGCAAGATTAATACACGGAGAAACATTAATATAGATTTGTACCACAGGCACAAAGTAAAAAAGAAATATTGTAAATATGGATGACTATTTAACAAGATATGGATTAAACTAAACTGATTCCCTCCAAATAAGCTCCCTAATGTTTTCTTCGGTTACCGATTATTAAATTTGCGCATTAGTTTTTCACCTAGATGAGAAACATCAAACAAAGGGAGGGCTTCAAAAAATTATGCTACAAGTCCTTTGTCTCCTCTGTCCAGCCGAGTCCAAGGGGAATAAGAAAATCAGTCAACCAATCAGGTGCACTATCAGTCACTTGTTAAACACGTTTTTCTCCCTCTCTAAATGATGCTGGAAAACTATTAGATTTACTTTTATTTCTTGAAGAACTAACCAGTGAGCAGAAAAGATGGATTCACAATCAATGATTTTTAACCTAATTAGTTAGGATTAGAATATGTTTTTCAGAGTGCAGAGAACACAAAACAAACTATAGACAATATCACCAACAGTTTGAGTAAATCCCTACATCGAAAAAACATTTCAATTTCAATTATATCAACAGAATTTACGATCTCACATTGCGCGGCGTCCGAGAATCTTAATGTGTTCCATCGGCAACTCATATTCTTTGGAGAACTCTTCAACTTCTGAATCTTCAATTTCGATTCCGACTCCTAGGGTTCCGTGGAAGCCAACACTCACCAGCCTTCCGACGAACTCCAGTTGGGCCCTGGTGTCCACAAGAATGGTGTCGCGCGCCGCCAGCGTCGACCTGAATTCCACCTGCTCCTATCTCAGCTCCGAGATCTTCACAAACGTGCGATCAATTTCCCTCTTCAAGCCGTGCAGACACATCAGAGAGTGAGAAGGATTTCTCGTCATTTCGAGTTTGAGTTTGTTTGGGTTTGAGGAGGAGGGAGCGGAAACGGTTTTTTTGGTGTCCCTAAATGGGCCGGGTAAATTGTATGATTGAAATCCGGGAAATGGATTAGGAAAATTCGTTGGTTTTATAATTATGAAAAGACATTTTAGTCAAATAGAAAAAAACAAATAATTAAGTGAGGAACCTTGAAAAATATATTTAAAATGTGTGTATTGAATATTTGAATGTTGAATATTTGAATGTTGAAAATAAGAATTGTAAATATTGAAAATTAGTGTGTGATGATATAGGTAATGATGTATTTTCTTTTTGGATTATTTGTAAAGATTTCCTATAAATAGATCTCTCATTTGTGAAGAAAATCACAATTGAGTAGAGAGAAAAATATTATAAAGTGTGTAGTTTGGTAAATTTTGAGAGTTTGAGATTTTTACTTTTTACCATAATTTTTTACTTTTCACAACACGTTATCAGCACGAAGCTCTAAAAGTCTTCCATCCTTTTCCAAGCTCCAAACAGAAGAAAAAGGTAACAAAAGTAATAATATTTATTTTACTGTTATTTATTTATTGTGTATATATTTAATATATAATATAATGTTATTATTAACAATAAAAATAAATTTTTCAAAAACTTGTTATAAATCCTGGGAGGATGTTAAGACGACATCCCACACTCCCGGTAAGGGATACGACAAGTATAAAAGCCTATAAGATTTTTAAATAAAATATCTTATGACACATCATTATAATAATATGATATGATATACATAATTATTTAAATATGTCTAATATTATATACACCATATTATTACCATAAAATTATACAAATACATACATTTATTTTTTTATACACCAACGGTCATAAACGGTAACAAAACGGCTAATTTTTGCCCTATAAATATGATTTCATAAACACATTCAAACACTCCAACTTTCTCTTCTTCTCTAAAAATTATTCTTCACTAAATTTTCGAAGAAAAAAGAAGATGTCTTTCTCAAGGTTATTTTTAATTATTTTGGTTATCATACTCACGAGTCTTTTATTTATCGGAGAATATCCTCCTCGTGTGTTTTCTTTATTTTTACAAATGCTTGTACTTGTTGTTTATCAATTACTTTGTATTGCAATATTCATTAACTAATAAAATGCATCGTAATTTTTTTAGTACCACAATGTCAAATTTGACAAAGCTCGAATTTGTTGCGCTCGACATCACGGGAAAAAAATATATGTCATGGACTCTCGATGTAGAAATGCATCTTGAGTCATTGGGTCTAAGTGAGACAATAAAAGAAAATGGCATATCGACATCACAAGAAAAGGCAAAAGCCATTATATTTTTGCGTCGACATCTCGACGAGGGATTGAAATGTGAATATTTAATTGAAAAAGATCCCATGGCTTTGTGGAAAGGATTGAAAGAAAGATTTGAACATATAAGGGAAGTTATACTTCCGACCGCCCGTGATGAATGGAATATGTTAAGATTCCAAGATTTTAAGAAAGTCAGTGATTATAATTCAGCGATGTATCGAATAATCTCGCAGCTAAAATTTTGTGGACATGAGGTCACAGAATCTGAAATGCTTGAAAAAACATTTTCCACGTTTCATGCATCAAATATTACTCTACAGCAACAATATAGAGTACGTGGATTTGCGAGATATTCTGAACTCATCGCCTGTCTTCTTGTGGCGGAAAAGAACAACGAGCTATTAATGAGAAATCATCAGTCCCGACCCACTGGATCAACAGCATTTCCAGAAGTAAATGCTGTAAGTAAAAATGAATTTAAACCTCGAAACCAAAATCAAATTCAAAGACAAGATTTTGGTCGAGGTCGAGGTCGAGGTCGAGGTCGTGGACGTGGAATTGGCCGTGGTCGTGGTCGAAGCCGTGGTTTTGAAAACAATAGAGATAGTTATTTTTATAATTCATCTCAAAAGAGCGTCCCAAACCATCCACTGAAAAGGCATCATTAGAATACAAGTGTTAATGAGAATCACTCAAAAAGATATGAAAGTTCTTGTTTCAGATGTGGTACTCCAGGACATTGGTCCAAAATTTGTCGAGCCCCTGAACACCTTTGTAAACTTTATAAAGAATCATTAAAGGGGAAAGAAAAGGAGACCAACTTCACTGAACGCAGTGACCATTTGAGTGATTCAACTCATTTTGATGCTGGTGATTTTATGAATGATTTCTCTGGAAATGATCAATATGTTGGTGGGATAGAAATAAACAATATTGATGCTGCAGATTTTCTCAATGATTTCTCTTAAAATGAACAATATAGTGGTAGAATATAAAAGTACAATAATTTATTTTTCATATATCCATATAATGTTTTATTGTATAATTATGATATGCGTTATATTTAAATATATATTGCCAGTAATTTTATTTCATTGCATATTTTTTTGAAGTTCAAAAAATGGAAAATGCTATGAGCAAAGCTGAAGTTTGCATACCCATAGTGGTACAACGCACACTACCCTCCGAGATAAAAGATATTTCTTGGAACTAAAACCAACAAAAACAACGGTGAATACAATATCAGGTCCTGTAGACTTGATTAAAGGATGTGGTAAAGCACAATTTTTGTTACCTAATGGTACAAAATTTTTGATCAATGATGCTTTATATTCACCACAATCGAAAAGAAATTTGTTGAGTTTTAATGATATATATTCCCATGGGTATGATACTCAAACAATGAATGAAGGGAATAAGAAATATATGTGTCTTATCACATATAAATCAGGAAAGAAATATGTGATTGAAAAACTACCAATGCTCCCTACTGGATTGCATTATACACATATAAGTCTGATTGAATCAAACATGGTAGTTGATAATTCTTCAATATTAACCAATTGGCATGATCGATTGGGACATCCTGGTTCAACAATGATGCGAAGAATTATAGAAAATACACATGGTCATCTGCTGAAAGACCAGAAGATCTTTCAGAATAATAAGTTTCAATGTAAAGCATGTTCTCTTTGAAAACTTATTATAAGACCATCACCAGCCAAAATCCAAACTGAATCACCAATGTTTCTTGAACGTATTCAGGGTGATATTTGTGGACCAATCCATCCACCATGTGGACCATTCAGATACTTTATGGTATTGATTGATGCCTTCAGCAGATGGTCACATGTATGTTTATTGTCAAATCGAAATATTGCATTTGCAAGATTACTTGCTCAAATAATAAAATTGAGGAATCAATTTCCCGATTATACAATCAAGAAAATTAGACCTGATAATGCTGGTGAATTTACTTCCCAAACTTTCAATGATTATTGTATGTCTATGGGAATCATTGTTGAGCATCATGTTGCTCATGTACATACACAGAATGGATTGGCTGAATCATTGATTAAACGTCTGCAAATGATTGCTAGACCAATGATTATGAAAACAAAGCTCCCTATTTCTATATGGGGACATGCAATTTTACACGCTGCTTCATTAATTCGCATCAGACCAAGTGCATATCATAAATACTCCCCATTGCAGCTTGCATTTGGTAAAGAACCAGACATTTCTCATCTGAGAATTTTTGGATGTATGGTGTATGTGCCTATTGCACCACCGCAACGAAAGAAAATGGGACCTCAAAGAAAGGTTGGAATTTATATCGGTTATGATAGTCCATCAATCATTCGATATCTTGAACCTCAGACAGGCGACGTGTTCACAGCACGTTTTGCTGATTGTCATTTTAATGAGGAAATCTTCCCAATGTTAGGGGGAGAACAGAAACATACCGAAAAGAAAATTACATGGCATGTATCATCATTGTTACATCTGGATCCAAGAACAAAACTATGTGAAAAAAATGTACAACAAATTGTACACTTGCAAAGAATAGCCAATCAAATACCAGATGCATTTGCTGACACAAAAGGGGTAACTAAATCATATATACATGCTGTAAATGCCCCTGCTCGAATTGAAATTCCAAAGAAATAAATTGAAGATACTCATGATGTCATTAAACGCCTGAAGCGTGGAAGACCAGTCGGTTCCAAGGATAAAAATCCTCGAAAAAGAAAATTTATAGAGAAACACGATGATCACAAAATAAAGAATGATGTTCCTGAAGAAACACATGATGATCACAAAATAGAGAATGGTGTTTCTGAAGAAACACATGATGATGAAAATATTCTGTCAGAACCACAAACTGACGAGAATCATGAAATCTCTATCAATCACATTAATACTGGAAAAATATGGAATCGAAAAGATATAGAAGAAATTGATGATATATTTTCTTATAATGTGGCAATCGACATCATAAATGATAATGAAGATCATGAACCAAAATCTTTTGGTGAATGTAAAAATCGGCAGGATTGGATAAAATGGAAAGAAGCCATTCAGGTTGAATTGGATTCGCTAAATAAACGTAATGTTTTTGGACCTATAGTCCTTACACCTAAAGGTGTAAAACCTGTTGGATACAAATGGGTTTTTATTCGAAAGCGAAATGAGAAAAATGAAATAGTGAGATATAAAGCTCGACTTGTTGCACAAGGTTTTTCACAAAGGCCTGGAATTGATTATGAAGAAACGTATTCTCCCGTGATGGATGCAATTACGTTTCGGTATTTGATTAGCTTGGCGGTATCTGAAAATTTAGAAATGCGTCTTATGGATGTTGTTACAGCTTACTTATATGGATCACTTGATAGTAATATATATATGAAAATCCCTGAAGGATTTAAGATGCCTGAAGCACAAAGTTCAAAACCCAGAGAATGTTATTCTGTGAAATTACAAAGATCATTATATGGGTTAAAGCAATCTGGTCGAATGTGGTATAATCGACTAAGTGATCACTTGATGAAAAAGGGATATGTAAATAATTCAATATGCCCTTGTGTTTTCATTAAGAAACAACATCCGGATGCGTAATTATTGCTGTATATGTTGATGATTTAAACATCATTGGAACGAATAAGGAAATTCAAGAAGTTGTGTCATACTTGAAGGAAGAATTTGAAATGAAGGATCTTGGAAAAACCAAGTATTGTCTGGGTTTACAAATTGAACAAAAAGAATGTGGAATGTTTGTTCACCAGACAAATTATACAGAAAAGATCCTTAAACGTTTTAATATGGATAAATCAAATTCTTTAAGTACTCCAATGGTTGTTAGATCATTAAACATAGAAAAGGATCCATTCCGACCATGTGAAGAAGATGAAGATATTCTTGGTCCAGAAGTACCATATCTAAGTGCTATCGGTGCCCTTATGTATCTTACAAATTGTACAAGGCCTGATATATCTTTTGTCGTAAATTTGTTGGCAAGATTTAGCACATATCCAACAAAGAGACACTGGAACGGAATTAAACATATATTCCGTTATCTACGAGGAACGACAGACTTGGGACTTTTGTATTCAAAAGATGCTAATCCAAGTATTAATTGGTTATGCCGATGCTGGATACTTATCTGATCCACACAAGGCACGTTCCCAAACTGGATATGTTTTTACTCGTGGAGGCACTGCAATTTCTCGGCGTTCACAGAAACAAACGCTTGTAACAACTTCATCAAATCATGCCGAGATTATTGCACTACATGAAGCAAGTCGTGAATGTGTGTGGTTAAAATCAATGACCCAACATATCCAAATCTCATGCGGATTATCATTCGACGAGAAGCCTGTGATACTATATGAAGATAATGCTGCATGTGTTGCTCAAATGAAAGAAGGATACATAAAAAGCGACGGAACTAAACATATTCCTCCTAAGTTCTTCGCATTCCCCAAGGAGCTTGAGAAGAATAAATGTATTGATGTTCGTCACATTCAATCAAGTGAAAATTCATCAGATCTCTTCACAAAGGCGCTTCCTACGTCAATATTCAGAAAGCATATATATAATATTGGGATGCGCAATCTACGAAATTTGTGAAGAATTGTTCGTGTCAACATGAGAGGGAGTTTACGTGACTGCACTCTTTTTCCCTTGCTATGATTTTTATCCCACTGGGTTTTTCCTAGTAAGGTTTTTAACGAGGCAGTATAAAAACACGTAATGAAAACAATCATTATGATCATCATCACAAGGGGGAGTGTTGAAAAATATATTTAAAATGTGTGTATTGAATATTTGAATGTTGAAAATAAGAATTGTAAATATTGAAAATTAGTGTGTGATGATGTAGGTAATGATGTATTTTATTTTTGGATTATTTGTAAAGATTTCCTATAAATAGTTCTCTCATTTGTGAAGAAAATCACAATTGAGTAGAGAGAAAAATATTATAAAGTGTGTAGTTTGGTAAATTTTGAGAGTTTGAGATTTTTACTTTTTACCATAAATTTTTACTTTTCACAACAAGGAAAATTTTGTTAGTCAACAAAATAAAAAATAAAAAGTGGAGCGAAAGAGAATTTTTGAAGTGAGAATAACACTCCTCATAAATTTATGGGGATATTTTTTCTTTGTAAGTTTTAAATTTAGATATTAACTAAAGTTGAGTGACCCAATTTTTTATTTTTATTTTTTAACTTGTAAGTTGTCTTATAAGACAATCCTAAAAAAATGTATCAAATAAAATTTAGAGATTATAAGCTCAAAAACACTTGTGAGATATTTTGAAGATTTTGCGAATTCTCCAAAATAACATATAATCAAATAAGGAAACATAATATGGGATTTATGTTTAGTGATCATTGCTAGATTTTTTTTTTTTCACTATTATTCATGACTTTCTTGGTTAAGGAAACATAATAAGGGATTTATGTTCCTTAGTTTTGCCACGGCAGTTTAGATTTGATTTTTTAAAATAATAAAAATAAATCTTTTTTTTTTTCTGTTTAAAGACGATATGAACCATTATCGAACCGCTCACTCTTATGGATAATAAATAGTAGTGAATCACAGATTTTATTTTTTTTATATATATAGTTAAGGATGAGAATTTTTACGACAACTCTCGAACTCGATAGCTAATATTTTAATAAAATGTAGGTGACAGTAGGCCAACAGACTCATGACTTTACAAATTTTATTCCGAGGTTGAAGAAGTATGAGTAAATTAAATCAAACGTACATTATACAATATCAGTTTGTTTTTCGTTTTGTTTTGTTTTCTTTTCTTTTTTTAAACGACCGGTATATATGTCTTTAGTAATTATATTTTTTGAAAAAAAGAGAATGAAAGTAGTAGTTATTGTTTCGTTTATAATTTTTTTAAAAATTAATTTTATTGATAAATAACTCTCAATTTTTCAACCAAACTTTTACCTTTTTCCTAATATCAGTTCGCTCTACAGTAATTCGCGTAGTATCTTTGAATTTTAAGATTGGGCAAATAGCAGTAATAAAAACACTAAGCCCCTTCACATCCCTTTATTTTTTTAAAAATCAAGCATATATATTTTAACATCGATAATATTAAAATTCAAGACATTTTCCCGTTTGCAACAGGTTTTATGTCTTATTTAAAAAAAAAAAGCAGAGTTTTATATTAAATGCAATTGAGTTTACATTAAGGATTTTTTTTTAACTTTTTTGAATTTTTCGACGAGATGCTGATATAATTTGCTCTTTTAAGATTTGTTGGCCCCCAAATAATAAAATACGATCAATTATTTTACTAGTGAAAATTTTAGAACAAAAATTATATATTGAATATAAGTTAAAAGATCAAACATTAAGTAACTTGTAATATTCAACTCATGACTTTACAATTTATTTACTATTTATATTGTTCTGGAAAGTTGCTTTCAAAATAACATCAGAAATCAAGAAATATTTCGAAAAGAAAATTTTCAATTAATTGTCATGCATAATTTTTTTTCAAAATTCATCTTAGATATGATGCTTTTCTCCGACCCATGTTCATTTCACTCGGCTCCAAATCTTCATAATTAATGGAGAATACGTATATTAACATCACCAACATAACCAAAAAGATGTGCAAGATCAATGTTAGAAAATATATATAATCCTGATATACAAAAGTTGAGTCGAGTTATGTAGGATATATCATGGGTATCATACATACAAAAATTGCTAACCAATTTAACAATAATTTCTCTTAGCGTGTTAAAGAAACGGCCATCAAAACTGTCCATGATTAGCGAATTTTGTTGTTTCTTCCCATGCACCATTCTGTTAGATGCCTAAAAATTTTCCGTCTTGACTAAAATGATTTCGTAAAAATGATTTAAAGTTACAAGTTTTTTCGTAAAAACTATATATACAATACTAAATTAAATATAAATCAAAATATTGAATTTCAACATAACATGTCCAAATAACCTCCGTACATTTTTAGTATTTTCTATCCACTCGTCGTTGTATGATTTTCAGTGAATGCTTTGCGTTTCAGAAAAAATAATATTTGTAACTAGCTCATATTTAAAATAAATAATGTATATTTAAGACAAAAATATTAATTCTTTAATACAAGCTAAACTCCACGAGGAAAAAGCTTTGGATTTGAAAATATATATGTTTCATTTAATTAGGTGATACAAATTACATAAACAAAAATTCGCAGCTCCATGTCTTATAACTCAAAATAACCCACCAGATCTTTATTCTCCACAAATCCATCTTTCAATAATTTAAAAATTCTCGGTAAGATGTACCTAAAAGAATCCTTAAAAATTACACATGAAATCCTTTAACCAAAACGCATGCAATCCTACATACCCAAACTACAGTGATTTGTGATATATCTAATTATCAGGCTTTGATATTTTAATTCACAACAAACAATTTAGTTAATGCATAGTTGAAATAATTTTTGTTGTATGCGTGCCTAATTCTTTCGCCATATTATTTTAAAACATATTGTAATACATTTGGAAAATAAATAATATATTTGTAATATTAATTGATTAATAAATATACGAGGTATTTAGTTCAACAAATAATATTAAATATTTTTTCCCAAATATATATGTTTTAGAAGGACATTTTTTGTGTTTGTAGTGTTTAATAACATATAATTAACTTATTAATAGTACTTAGACGATTTTTTTAATTATTCCAATCTTTATATACATTAAGTAGATTAATGTGTATGTAAATTATTTATTATGTCAAACTTTTGCTAGAATAATTATTTATTATTATTATAATTATTTATTATTATTATAATTAATTATTTAAATTCTCTAATTAAATCTTGACAAACATCTCAAAATTTTTGAGGTGTTAACTACCACTACCAAAAAAAATATTAGCGACGGTTAAAAGGTTAAAGCGACGGTTTTAACGACGGTTTAACGGTCCGTAACAGAAGTTAGCGTCGCATTCTCAAAGCGACGATTTTTCAACTCCCGTCGCACGTAGCGACGGTTTAATTGAAGACGACCGTCGCCCATTAGCGACGGTTAATAGCAACGGTTTTATGCACACCGTCGCTATATTAAGCGACGGTTCTTAAACACGGTCGCTATATTAAGAAACCGTCGCTACATTAAGCGACGGTTTTCAAAACCCGTCACTATAGTAACAAAACCATCGCTATATTAAAAACCGTCGCTATATTAATCGGCGGTTTTTTTAAAAAACCGTCGCTTAATATAGCGAAGTTGTGTGATGAACCGACTGTGTGTATATAAACACTGCCAGAAAAGTCACAAATAAACTACTACGCAAAAATTAAAATCATGTATTAAATTTTCTATAAAATAAAGCTTTAAAACCTGATGTGGCGAAGGTATGCAGTTCCACGTAATGCTGGAAGATCGCACGGAGTAGCAAATCTACGAAATAAATACGAAAAAATGTTAGTACAAAATAAAAAACTGAAACTTCGAAAAATGTATAAAGTTTCGCTACTACCAGAGATAGGCGAAAATCGCTTAAGAAAAATGTTCGCGAACCTCGGTATATATAGAATACTAGGGACGGTCTTCGAAAATACCATCGCTAGTGGCGACGGACATATCTTTATCCGTCGCTAAAAAAGCGACAGGTATATAGTAAACCGTCGCTTATTCGGTTAGCGACAGTTTTATTATAAACCGTCGCATAAAATTGAGACGGTTTATTAAATGTCGCAATATTAGCGATAGTTTATTATAAAATGTCGCGACAACAACGACGGTTGAATATAAACCGTCGCTACAAAAGTTACGGTTTGTAGTAAACCGTCGCTTGTTTTGATAAGCGACGGTTTTATTAAAACCCGTTAAACCGTCACAATATTAGCGACGATTTTTTAAATAATGTCGCTATATTAGCGACGGTTGACGATAAACCATCGCTGCAATCTATCCGTTTTTTTGTAGTGTACATATCCAACACATGAAAAAGTACTAATTTTTATAATAAACGTATTACTTTTATGGATCGAATTGATCGTCTCGCGAATATAAATTCACAAGACCGTCTCAAATTAGACATATTTTATTTAAATTATTAAAATACTAATATCATAGACTATAATCAATTACACGTACTAACTGCAATCAATAAAAAAAATATTAATCAAGTATTATTATCAGAATCAAAATTTACAATATTCAATTTAAAAGTAATATTAATGTTCCACTAAAATAAAAAGTATTTAATTGATATACCTTTTTTCCTTAAATTAGTTTTGATTTTAATTTATACTTCTATTTATTTGCATCTAAAACTAATAAATTCTTTTATTATTGAGATGATAATAATAAATAATTGATATTATTTTTTATAATATTTATTGTTTGAACAACTACTCTTATTTATTATTTTCACTTTTGCATGTACTTTCCTAAACAAATCTTCTTATGTTTGTTAATTTTTTATTCTATATCTTTTAAATTTTTTACTATAACTTAAAAAAGTACCTTTGTAGACCCAAAAAAATACCTTTTTAATTAATCATAATATCTTATAAAACATTACTGGAAAAAGTGCAATTTTAAAATAAAAAAATTATTTATTAAATTTAGAGTTAATATAAAAATTATTTAGCCAATATTTTAGTACAAAAGGCCCACGTAATTGTATGTTACCCAAATTATTATTTAAAATAATAATTTAAAAAAGGGCAAATATTTTATTTGTCAGAGGAGGAGGACTCTTTCCTATCTAAATCTTCCACATCGGACCCCCCGTGGAAGAAACGGCCGCCGCTGTGAGGTCCGTCCCACCCACCACCGTGTTCCCCACTCACCTGCGCACCTTCCGGTAGCAATTAAATATCCCCGCGGATCCATCGAAAAACTTTGGGGAAATAACATCAGGCCAAATCAATAGATTTTGTGTGCAGAGTTCGTATCAGTGAAGAAAAATTAATTTATTGAGCCATAAAGGTTGAGTCTTTTTGGAGATTTCGTTCATCCGACATATTTCACTGACATTGTGGGGCTTCCATCCCCAAGCTTCAAAAGGGTATCATTCATACCTCGATTTTTAGTTGATTAATCTACTTTCGTTAATGTTGGAAAAATCTATTACAGGATTGATTATTTTTATGTGATTCAATGTTAAGAAGTTAGAACTGTTATGTTGACATCGTAGGATGTCATTATTTATTAGATTGAGTTTTTGACAATTTTTTTGAATTTACAGCCGTTACCTTTGTTGTCCACGGGTTAACCCCGAGCCGCAGGTACCCCACTATTGGGTAACCGAGGAAGTGTCGATAGGAAAAATCGTGCTCCAAGTTTGACATTTTGCGCTCGCATAAAATTCAAAGTGAATTTGGGATACAATTAAGACTATTTTAGGTGAACTTTTGGTGAATAAAACATTAGGGATGTATTAGTTAAGCTTTTTTTCCTGGTTGTAAAGTCACTGGAGTCTACTACTTCATCTTTCTTTGTATACAAAGTCCAAATATATTCGATTCGAAAAGGGATCGATATCTCATGATTATGATTTGAAGATTTCAGTGTTTGGTTTTGCTTAAAATTAATTAGCTTTGTTTTCTTTGATCATCCAGCATGAAGAACAAAAGTGAGATCGGGGAGGTGGACAGGATTAGCCAGTTGCCCGACGATGTTCTTGTCCACATAATCTCTCGATTTACATGGCGAGAAGCTATAGCCACCAGCATCATATCCACCCATTGGCGCCGCCTCTATACTTACATCACTCGCCTCACCTTCAGCACTCGACATGCCTCGAAACACAAATATGTTCAGGAAAATGGATCCTCGAAACACATGAAGGAGATTTATGATTTCTTGGCTTCAAGCGAGAGCTGTCGGTTTTTGAAAGAATTCGAGGTGAATGTACCCTGTCTGAAGGGAGACAATATTAAGACTTGGCTGCCGTTGGTGCTGGACAGGGAAGTAGAAAGCATCCGCACACGATTGATTTATCACGACAAAGCTATGTCTGGCTATTGCAATTTTCCCCGTAGGACTTTGATTAAGAGTAAAAGTGGAGGCTTAGGGTCTTTTGCGGGCCTCAAATCACTTAGGAAATTGTCTCTGCACTCCCTTCACGTGGACGATCGAGATGTCGAACTTTTTGTTTCAAATTGTACTACTCTCGAACACTTGTCCATCGTGGGTTCTTATAGGTTAAAAAAGACGTCGTTGGTCGGACATTCGAAGTTGAAGCACTTGGAGATTTCTTCGTCTAGGAATGTCGTGTTGATTGAGGTTCTCGACATGATCAACCTTGTTTCCTTGACTTGTCGTAAGCTGCAGCCTAAGTATTCACTGCACCTCAACAATGTCCCAAAGCTTGTTGAGTTAAACTCATCGGATCAGTTTCACTTACAAGGCCGCGTCTTGCATGGAATTTTGCCTTCTGTTCTTGATCAATTAACGCACATCGATATCCGCTCAACTGACTTGGAGGTACATAGTACTAAAATTAGTATCACTTCTCTTTTTACTTTTTTATTGGCAAAATAATTAGTTTGGTTTTATACAGGAGATCTGCATAAAAGAACCCCCCATACTTACAAATCTAAAGCATCTCAAGCTTGAAATAAAGTGTGTGCATGGTGGCAGAAGGACTACATTTTACCACTATCCTAGGCATTGGAAATGTCCTTGCTTGCAGAAACTTGAGATAAAAGTAAGTAAGATTAGTTTCATTCTTTACACATATATAAAAGATAGTATGACATGTAAGAACTTAATATGTGTCTTTCGTTGCAGTTTCTGTGGAGAAGAAATAATGTTTTCCGTGACACATTTGACGAGTTATTTGTTGAGTTGGATGAAATGGGATTGTATAAAGTAAAACCAAATGAACATCTCAAAGAGGTGACTTTCTCAGGATTTATGGGGTATCGGGCTGAGACGAGCCTTTCATGGTGTCTCATGAAAGAAGCTGTGGCGCTCAAAGAACTCATCGTCGAACTTTGTGACGAAACCCCCGATATCCGACAAAGTGCTGCAGCTCTTGCGTGGGAGCATTTTCGAAAAATCGCGCCACCCTCGGTTAATCTAGTAATTATTTAGCTATATTATTTGTGAGGTCACTCATTTTTTGCAATTGTAAGATAATCAAGTACCGCATTTTGGGCATATTTCATTCATGATATTCCACTCCCAATAGTACTTTCGACTTTGCAACATATGTAAGTTGGACATGTGGTATTTTAAATAAGGTAACTTTTTATTAGCAGGAAAAGAATTATTCCTAGCAACGAGGTCAAGTGTTTTCCAAATTACTATTTTACGTCTTTGAGTTCTCATAGAACTTTTGATTATACCTCGTCTGATTGTTGTGAATAGCGCATCAAAGCTACTTGGTCTGTTTGATCGGGTGTATTAATATCTTTATTAGTATTAGGATCACATGTTTCGCTTTTTCTCGAGCGAATTTGATGAAATCATACAAACTACCAAAACATCATGATATTATATATACTAACCTAATGTAAATGTGATGTCACGGAGTTTTCCTGGCCCTCGGAGGTATGTGTCTAAGTCCATAAAATAATTATAATAAGCTTTGCAAGAATCAAGATCATATAATCCTTAGAAGCTAAGGATGAATTGGAGTTTTGCTTTTTTGTTTTTTTATCTATTCAAGAAATTTAAGTTATTTTTAGGAATGTGAAAAATGGTTAATATGTCATTTTAGGCCTTTTTGTATGTTCTGGTAAATGGGTTGATAAAATTGAAAATATTTTGGACATTGACTAGACAAAAACAACTTAAATTTTGGGCCTAAAAATTCACATCGAAGTTTGCCAGACATGCCGAGCTTTTAGACCATTGCCAATAATGTTATTGTAATCGACACAATCCAAATCCCTGGCAAATATGACAATCGGTTGATGGAAACAATAAGTTATCTCATGATTGAGCCTTTCTCTAAATGCAATTATACACAAATATTTTTATCAATGTTTCATAAATATACCGATGATTGAACTGAACAATTTTATATAAATTGTTCAACCGGAAGGACAGACGGACAACAAAACTGTTATATTACATAAATAATAATATAATATATTTTAAATTCTAAATATCTTAAATGTATTCTAAATATCTTAAATATATATATATATATATATATATATATATATTTATCAATGTTTAAAATCTGAACAACGTACATATAATAAAAATAAAATTATATCTTTATTTTTTAGACAAAAAATAAATCAAAATAAGCTCTAATACTATTAAAATAATTTTTTTTAACAAAGTTTAAAATCCAAAAAATCAAATATATAACTAAACTAAAATTTAAAATATAATAAATAATATTTTAAATAAGAAATATAAGAAAATAATCAAATTATAAAAAAATATATACACGCACATATATCTCAATTTGTTCTGAAAAATTCACGTTAAAACAAAGAAATCTCCACCATTATAATAAAAATATTGTATCAGTCATTGTACTAAAATCATTATTCTAAAAAACACGATGACCTTTTTTATAAAAATCATATCCTGTCGCACTCATGCATACTACTATTATTACTACAATGATACACCGATCTATTTTATGATTAAAAAAAGACCACTTATTTCCGATAATAACACATAAACAGTTCAAAAATTTTTTTTTTAAAAAAAAAACAAATTTAGTAGTTTGGTCGGCCCAATTTGGTGCAATTGGTAAAGACTTAATATTTATAAATTATAGACACACTGTTATTTCCAGGGATGTAAACGATCCAAACCAAACAGTATCAGGCTTGAGCTTGACTCGTTTAAGATTGTTTAAGGCTCTAGCTCGATTCGAGCTTTTATTAACCGGCACGAGCTTGGTTTGTTTTGAAATTACCAAGCTCGCTCGTTAAAAGCTCGCTTAGCATGTTAATCAAGCCATTCTCGAGCTTGATTCATTAATAGCTCGTTTAGCAAGTTTAATAAGCCTGGCTTGAGCTCGGCTCATTTTCGAGCTCGTAAAGCATAGAATTGAGCTCGAGTTTGAGCTTGATTCGAGCTTGTTAAAAATTAAATATATCTATAAACTAATTTTAAATCAGACATAAAAATGTAAATTCATTCATAAATAACCAAAACGACACAAATAAGAGCTAAAAAAAAAAAAAATCAATATATTATTGAACATTACAAAATAATACATCTATCACCATATAAATAACAATGAAATAATTTCACCCCTTTAATACTTCAACTAAGTTTGGTGAGAAAGTAGGGAGGACGTCAAAAAATCCATTAAAATCAGGAATTACAAAATCATCTCCGATAACAACTAGTCAAGTATCTTGCAAAGTTCATAATAACATTAGTACTAATATTTTTATTTGTCTTGTATTCAATTCCTTCCATTGACATTAGTATTAATATTTTTATTTGTTAACCCAACAAATGAGTCAAGCTCAAGCTTACGAGTCACCTAAACGAGCCGAGCTCGAGCTCGCGAGTCTATTATCAAACATGTTTGCGATATCTTTAGGCTTGAGCTTGGTTTGATTAATTTTTCGAGTTCGAAATTGAGCTTTAGCTTGACTTGATATGATTAACAAACGAACTCAAACGAGTTTTTTATCGAACCGAGCTTCGAATAACTCGCAAACGGTTTGATTCATTTACATCCTTAGTTATTTCCTAAATTTAGTTTTAATGATAAACCCATATACATAATATGACTATATACAAAAACTAATCAGATCTAAAACTGGAGAAAGTCACTTGAAAAATAATTTCGAGATTTTTCTAATATCTTTTCCGATTAAACGTAGTTATTTAGGGATGATCTTCTGAAACGACCACTACTTTTTAATTTTAAAATCCTAGCTACTAAATATTTTTTTTGAAAGCATACAATTCAAAATTCATATTAAAATTAACTTAACATTTCCATGGCCAAAACCTTAATTTAACATTTAAAAACTCATGTGTATTTAGTGGAGAATACGTATTAACATCACCAACATAACCAAAAAGATGTGCAAGATCAATGTTAAAAAAGATATATAATCTTGATATAAAAAGTTGAGCTGAGTTATGTGGGATCATATGAGCCTCAGATTTACAAAAATTGTCGGCCAATTTAACAATAATTTCTCTTTAGCGTGTTAAAGGAACGGCCATCAAAATAGTCCATGATTAGCGATTTTTGTTGTTTCTTCCCATGCATCATTCTGTAAATGCCCGAGAATTTTCCGTCTTCACTGATAAATCTTTAAAGTTACAAGTTGTTACGTAAAAAAAATATACACAATCCTAAATTAAATATAAGAAAAAATAGAAAATCAAAATATTGAAATTCAACCGGACATGTCCAAATAACCTCCGTACATTATTAGTAATTCATATCCACTCGTCGTTGCATGATTTTTCAGTGAATGAAGAATAGTTGTACACTTCATCAACAAGTACGGACATTTAATTTCAGGCTTCAGCCTTAGTTTAACACAAGCTAGCTCATATTTAAAATAAATAATATACATTTAAGACAAAAATATTATTCTTTAATACAAGCTAAACTCCACGAGGAAAAAGTTTTGGATTTGAAAATATATATGTTTCGTTTAGTTAGGTGATACAATTTACATAAACAAAAATTTGCTCTTATTACTCAAAATAACCCACCAGATCCTTATTCTCCACAAATTTGTCTTTCAATAATTTAAAAAATTTTGGTAAGCTGTTTCTAAAATAATCTTAAAGATTACACATGAAATCCTTTAACCAAAACGCATGTAATCCTACATACACAGACTACATTGATTAGTGATACATCTATTATCAGGCTTTGATATTTTAATTCACAACAAACAATTTAGTTAATGCAGAGCTGAAATAATCTTTGTTGCAATGCCTGCCTAATTCCTTCGCCATATTATTTTATGACATAATGTAATACATTCGGAAAATAAATAATATATTTTAATATTAACTAATTAATAAATATAC
Source organism: Primulina tabacum (assembly GCF_025594145.1). NCBI lineage: Eukaryota > Viridiplantae > Streptophyta > Magnoliopsida > Lamiales > Gesneriaceae > Primulina > Primulina tabacum. The sequence continues at coordinate 8,779,172 of NC_134557.1, forward strand.
GAGTTATTTAGTTCAACAACAACAATAATGAGTACTACGTTGCAGGTTGTATTGGAAACCCCCATTTCGTGTTGCAAAGCTGCAATAATGTTGATGTATACATGTTACATACATGGGATGTTGACTGGGTTGAAATGCAGTCCGCCATTATTGTTGTCTCCATCGGTCAATTAAACATGCTTTTCAAATTGTTCATGAGCTGTTGGGAGTTCACATTTATTGAATTCTCTTGCATTACTTGTGCATGCCTACGGTCATGCAGAAGCAGAAGGATGATTTGCTTCTATCAATGCTCTCACGGTGAGCTATATATACAAGTAGCCTTCCAAGTTTTTAGTTCTATCATCACCTATTCATCTTTGCGAGGCATATATCTGATGGTCGTAAGTTCACTTTCATTTTTTCTCGTTGTTTAATAATTATACATTAATTAATTGTATTTAATATATTACAGGAGAATTCCAATTCAGCTACTTGGAACACCTCAAAGTTGGTGGAACGGGGACTAAATAGAGAAAGAGAGATCGAGAAGTTGGAAAAGGACCTCGAACGGAAAGAAGCAGAACTGGAAAGGCACGTCGCAAATGCGGCAACAGCAAAAAAATTCACTGTGAACCATGCGGATCAAGTGTATGCCATACGCTTGTTGTTTGAAAGAAGGCCAGGATGGAAAGGTAAAATCAAAGTACAAACAGGCAACACAATGAAAGATGATAAGTTCAAGGAAATGCTCATGGAGATTGTTGAAGCGGCGGGCAAGGGAGAAGACGTTGAAATAGTTTGAGATGGTCATTTCAGATTTGTTTTTTTTTTTTTATGCATGTTTTCATGGTAATTTTATGTTGAATGTTTTACGTTTAACTATTCCAATTCCCAGCTTAATTAATTTACATTTTGTACTACTCATTGTTGTAGTTCATTATTGTAGTTGTTGAACAAAATACTTCGTATATTCCTTGATTAAATAATATTAACATAAATATTATTTATTTTCCAAATATATTACAATATGTTATAAAATAATATGGCGAAAGAATTAGGCGCGCATGCAACAAAAATTATTTCAGCTCTCATTGTTTGTTGTGAATTATATGTTATAAAAAATATATGTAATTTTTTTCATTTATAATTTTAATATGGTTATGTATGTAATTACCCTTGTTTAAATGCGAGAAAAGGGTTTTTGTAACACTTGTCAATCACATTTTAAATTGTTTTTCTCAAATTAATTAGATAATATGCATCTTAAGAGGGAAACTGAAGCAACATATGTTAATCACATTTTAATTTTTTAATGGTATAATTAAAATATTTGAGAATTTTTGTTGAGGATCGAAGTTGAGTTACTAAATCCTGTTAGAGATAGTAGTTTATCTTGTTGCGTATACCTTCACCTAGATTACAATTACAAGGGCCGAAACAATCTGATGAAGTAAGTGAAAGACAATAATAACAGTAGGCAGTAGTTGTTTATGGAAGTTCGAAGATGAAATCTTCTACGTCTCCCCTTCTCCTGTTTCCAGAAGGTATAACTAAAAGACTTTGGATATTACAGTACAACTCTTGTACACACCCACTTCAGAAGGACTTACACCTTTGCCTACTGAAACTTTTAGTTACTCGACTCAAAAAGAACGTGATACAAAAGGTTCTGAAAAGACTCTTTTCAGATTACAAGCTCTTCCTGATAAAGTATAAGTGTTGTAAAAGATTGTGAAGAGTGTAAGAATCAGTAGCACAAGATGATCTTCAAAAGATCAGATATTTGCTATGAAGCGTGTGCTACTTTTCTTTGTGTTGAACTCAAAGTTATCAAGGAATTTCGAGGTTGTCTCGTTGAGTGAAATAGCGTTGATCCTTGAAAAGATATTATGCGTAGAGTTCTATTCCTGTAAGGGTTTGTTCCATGTATATATAAGCGACTGAGTTCAACGTTTATGATCAGAAGATGTCTTCAGATTTCTGATAGAGTCAGCTTTATTACCAAAAAAAAGTTCCTGCAGAAAAGCTATAAAACTAATCAGTCCTGTTTTATACTAAACTCGGTAAAGTGAATTAAACGACTCCGTATAGTATTTAATGCTGCAATTAATACTAGTACTTGGTAACTTTAACGGTAACATTTAAAGTAGTCACGTTAGGCAACATCTTCTACCGATTCTGTTTTTCTATCCTTTCTACTGCTTTTGTTTTACTAGACCAGTAGCTTCTGATTTTTCTTTTTATCTACTATTTTCTTAAGGAGTGCTGCTGGTCTGCTGGCTTTTATTTTCATCGCCACAATTAATTCATGTCTATCAATTTCCCTCTTTGTGGTGATGCCAAAACCTAAACAGTAGGAAAGCGTTAAATGACAGATAATCAGTTAGCAAAAGGATAATATCAATGAAATTAACACAGTAAATTATCAATCAGTTCCAATGTCCCTGTAAATGACTTCTTCATCTTGAGGATCCTGAAATCTTCTATCTGAAGGTTCAGCTTCTGATTGCCTTAGTTCTGCTTCAGATGGATCTCTTCGTTTTTCTTTCCCCTTTTTGGCATCAGCGGCAATCACATGGGCCATAAGATCATTCATTCTTCCAGACAAGTTTTGAATGCCATTGGTTAACATCTCCAGATACGGAGCTTGAGTAGAGATACGATCATTGAGAGTAGTGAGAGATTGAGTTTGAGAATCAATCTTGGCATCCATTACTTCCATGGAGGTGGAAAATGATCGAATGAGATCATCATGCTCGGTGAGTCGATTTAGTATATCAGTTTGAGCAAGCACGATGTGACTATAATTTCTCGATACATCTTGTCTGAAAACAATGGTTTCAGCATGCATTTTCTCCACGGATTCCGCCGTTTTATATATTTGTTTGCTCATTCGTTCTCTGAAGAGCTGAGCACCACTAAATTCTGATATGCTTTCACAGGACATCCTCTTGACTAAATCAGACAGGTTATTGAGTTTCCTTTACAGAACGTCAATCTGAAACTCCAAATTGAATGATTCTGATTCAGGTGAGGGGGTTCGCGCAAGCATGCGTTGCCTCATTTCAGCAGCGCGAGTGTTCGTGAGAGTTTGAACAGGATCAGTGACAATCAGTGCAGTAGAGACTTGATTGGTGGTGAGGGAAGTGGTGTCCATCACAGCAGTAGAAGGACCAGGGTCAGCAGAGGTTTCATCTGGAATAGCAGAGACATTTGGTTCGGCAGCAATTATGGTAGGAACAATCTCTTCATAAGGAGCAACCAAGTTGGAGACCAAGTTCTCTTCTGTTGGAGCAACGACAGTAGGTGAAGCTGATTGTTCTGCAGTTATGGGTTCAGATTGCTGGTTCAGAAGAACTTTCATTTCAGCTTGATGAGCAGCAAAAAATTTCTCTAGATTTGGCAAAAGAGATACAACATCTGATTCTGCCATATGTTGTTCTGCGGTTGGAGAGGGTGATTGTGGCAATGAAGTAGCTGGAACTGCTTCCTGAGTAGTAGGGGACGTGGGAACAATTGACTCAATGACTTCTTCAACGCAAGCCAGTTCATGCACAGACAAAAGAGATGATGACTGAAGAGGCCTTGTTGGTGATGCAGGAGTACTGAGAACAGAAGCTTTTGGTGAAGATGTAGTCCGTTCCTCAACTGTCTGGATCTGTGGAAAGTCTGGAACAAGGCCGACTTGATATTCAATTGGCTCGCCAAAGCCCTTTTCTTGATCAAGAAGTTGCTCACTCATCTGTTTCAATTTGTCAGTTAAAATCAGAATGACGTTTTGATCCTGAACAACAGTAGGAATTGTAGGATCAAAATTTGATTTAAGAATTTTCAGAACCGATTCCAACTTTTGACATTTCAGCTGTTCGAGGATGTAGCTTCTTCTACGCAAGGCCTCGATTACATTTTCTGTTTTGGCAAGCTGAAAGACCCTCTTCTCAGCGTTCATTATTTTCCCATAGGATCCTTTCTTCTTGAAGTAAGCAAAAGAATGAAAAATTCGGACCTTGTGCCACTCGTCAAAGAAATTCATGTCATCATTGGCAGAGCTTTCAATTTCTTCCAAATGAAGATCAACACCTGTGGTCACAGTTGTTCTGAGTCCAAAAAGTTGTGGTTCTTCAATCATCTTTCTTTTGCCTTTGTCGGTTGATGAAATAGGCAAAATGGGTCGAAATGCAGAAGACCCCCTTATTGGTTCTCTAATCACTATTCCAGACATTGGTCTGAAAGTAGAAGCAGTAGATGTTGCTGGAACAGATGCAGCAGCTTGCACTGAAGTAGGAGCATTGGATCGTGCAGATGGAACCACTTCTGGAAACACCTGTCTGATTGGCACTTTCTCAATTTCAGAAATTGCTGCTGTCTTCTTGATTTTAAGAAAAGTCCGTGCTTTCTTTTTGATTTGAGTTGGTAGGGATGGTTGAACATCAGCAGCAGACTCTTCTGATACTGTTTTATCAGAATCAGTAGAGACGATCACTCTTTTCCTTTTAATCTTTCGTTGAGGTTTCTGAGTCTCAGAAAGAGTCTCTCCAATCTCCTTTTTCAAGGCAACAAATTCAGCCATTGTTGGCTTGGGCCTTAAAGCGAGTACATTCTCAGCATCAATCATTGTTACCGAAACAGCATCATGTTCACTTGTAAAAGCGAAACCAGCATCCTTAAGCATTTTGCTGATCTGAACAGCAAATCCAGAACTTTTCTTGATGACCATGTCTTTCATGATTCTGATTATGAAATGACTCCAATCCACTTTAGTTCCCTTAGTGATGGCAGCCATCACTTGAACTTTCTCCTTTGTTAACTTGTCGAACGTGCCAGCTTTGACTAATATAGCCTTCGCCACAATATCAGCCAGAATTTGATATTCCATTTTGAGTAACTTTTTGTGGCAAGAAGGAGACAATTCTTCTCCAGTGGCTGAGAAAGTGCTAAGAGCAATAGACATTTCTAGCTTGGAAATATCAGATAGTTCAGAAGTACCTGAAAGTGGGAAGAGAAAAGTTGCGCCCAATAGTGCGGCATCAATGGAGATGGATGCATCTCATTGAGTGTGGACGATCTTTCCTTCCTGCACAGTTGCCTTAGCGTAGAAATCCAGAAGAGCATTTTTGTATATCACAGCTGGTGCTTCCAAGAAGTTTCGAAGTCCTGATTTCTCAAGGTCTTGAAACATTTTAACAAGATTCTTATTTTTGACATTGAGAACTGAAGCAAAGTTGAATTGATATGCATTAAGAGTGTATGCTCCGGCCATTTCTCTACGATGAAAGGATCAGATAAAATTTGCAGTATATAGAAGATGATTAAGAGAAAGCAGTAGCTGAGTAGCAACAGTTTTGAAACGGTAAAGGTGAAAAATGAGAAGGTGATATTTTAAAATGAATGTACAGCCGTCAAGTAAACATAAAGACACGTGTCAGTATGTTTATGGTTGAATGTTTGAAAAAAAAAACTTGCAAAGTTTGTCAGAGACGCGAATGATTTAAAAATTTGAAATAGGCGGGCTGTCCAGACGGTTACTAAAAATAATCAGAAGAAGATTTGTCGTTTTATGATAACGTCAGCTGGAAGTTTCAGAGTGCTGAAATATTTGAGCACTGTGACAAAACCAGCAGACTTGTTGTTTTATCGAAAAGACAAATACTCTATCTGTTTTCTGAAAAAGGTATAAAAATCTTAGTCTGACTAAGATACTGTTCCCCCTCGGTAAATGCAACTAATAAGTGGATATTAAACACCAAACGACTTTTGGCAATCTTTCAATCTGAACCGTTGAAAATGAACAGTCGCAAGAGTCTTTGTGTCTTCCGAAGATTACTATAAATGCCTGCACAACTTAAATGAAGTTAAACATTCATAATCTAAAATGAAAGCTCAAGTTAAAGAAGAGTTAGATTCTGATCCAGGGGCCGAAGCAAAAATGTTCAGAAGGAAGTTTGAAGATGTCATTCTTTACGTAATGATCCTTGGATCAAACTCCTGGAGTTGTAATGTCAACAATCAAAAAGATTTGTTACTTCCATTTAGTCGGAGATGTAGCATCGATCTTTTCCAGAGGCTTTCTAATGCAATAAGAGAGTGCTGGTTGATCGATGAAGCTGATGCCCTGTAAAGTATCTGATTATACATTAGTGCTAACAAGACCCAAGCTTGCTAGATTCTTACTAGACCCAAGCTTGCTGGAATCTTTTCGAAGCAGACCATCCTTTTCCTGCTGAAGATACTACGATCTGCTGATATTACTGAATGCAAAAAGTTTAATGTAAAGCTTCTTGTTAAAGAGCATTTGTTGATCTACTGCTTTTACTTCTGCATCGTTTAATGTACTGGAATGGTTTCTAATAAAATTTCAGTTTAAGTACTTGATATTCCCTTCTGCTTTCCTGCAAATAACTTACTGTTGGCTAAATAAGATAAATAACTGATGAATGATGAATAAAATTCAGAAGAAGAGAAGTCGTCTTGATAGCTTCTATCCAACTGGGATCCAAAAGAGCTTCTTCAATCTTCTTTGGTTCATCTTGAGAAATAAACGCAGCATGTATGTATTCATTTATCATTTGCCTTCTGGTTCTCAAAGGCGCTGCTGGATTACCAATAACCAATGATGGACGATGAGATTTTCTCCAAATAAAAGGATTTAAAAGGATATCTTCCTGATTTGATATGTTGAGATTGTTCTCGACGGAACCAGTAGTAGGTTCTTGAGTGTCTTCTGCTGGTATTGGAAGATCTAATGTCTGTACTTCTGGTTCCACTATCGGAATGTCTGGTTCTGGATTTTGAAGATCCTTGATGTTTGCTTCTACATCATCTTCACTGTCCAGTTACAAGTGGATCCTGTCTAACTTGTTACTTAAATCTGACGTGTTAGATATTTCAGGAGCACTGCTGTCTTCATCGAAGACAACATGAATCGACTCTTCAACATTAAGAGTTCTATTGTTGAAAATTCTAAAGGCTTTGCTTACAGCAGAGTAACCAAGAAATAGTCCAGCATCTGGTTTTGAGTCAAATGCAGTTAAGTGATTTTTGCCATTATTTAGTACAAAACATTTGCAACCAAACACATGAAAATAAGATACGTTGGGTTTATTCCCTTTCCATATTTCATACGGAGTTTGATTGTGCCTTTTGTTGACCATAGTTCTGTTTTGCGTGTAACAAGCAGTGTTAATTGCTTCAGCCCAGAAGCGCTGAGAGATGTCTGCATCTGCTAGCATTGTTCTAGCTGCTTCTTTTAGAGTTCTATTTCTCCTCTCAGCTACTCCGTTTTGTTGAGGTGTTCTGACAGCTGAATATTCATGATGAATCCCCTGTTCATCCAAATATAACTCAAGATTTTTGTTAGTGAACTCAGTACCCTGATCACTTCTGATTTTAATGATGGAAGAAGATTTTTCATTTTGAATCCTTTTCAGAAGCTTGATCAGGAGGCTACTGGTTTGATCTTTTCCTGCGAGAAATATTACCCAAGTGAATCTAGAAAAATCATCAATAACAACAAGAGTATATTTCATTCCCCCTAAGCTCATGATATGGATTGGACCAAATAGATCCATATGCAGTAAATCCAGACATCTTGAAGTTGACTTGCTATCTTTGTTCTTGAAACTAGATCTTATCTGTTTCCCAAGCTGACAAGCAGAACAAACATGATTTTTAACAAAATTAATATCAGGTAGGCCATCAACTATATTCTGATTTTTGAGATGATTGATTGACTCGAAATTCAGATGATTCAATTTCTTGTGCCATAGCCAGTGTTTATTACTAAGCGAGGCAACTAAGCATGTAGGAGTGTTGACATGATTTGAGTTCCAAGAGACTCTGTAGGTGTTGTCTTCTCTCTTTCCAGTTAATACAGTAGTTTCAGCAGAATCTCTAACTACATATGAGTGCTTCTGAAAAGCTACAGAATAACCATTATCACATAGTTGACTAATGCTAATTAGATTGTAACAAAGGTTGTCGACTAATAACACATCATTAATGGTTATGTTACCATGGATAATCTTACCTTTACCCACGGTTTTACCTTTTGAGTTGTCTCCAAAAGTTATCTTTGGTCCAGTGCAACTCATTATCTCGGAGAGTAGGTTTTTCCGTCCAGTCATGTGTCTGGAACATCCACTGTCCAAATACCATGTAGAGTTACTGATTTCTGTTTTCTTCTGCTGTTCCTGCAAACAAAAATTTTAGTATCTGGTACCCAAATCTGTTTGGGTCCAAGCCTTATCAGTCCTTTGGGGACCCACATTTGTACAATTTTTGTACTTCGGGTATCCATGGAAGTGTGTGCAACAAAGGGTCTGTTGTTTTTAACATTGTGCATCCTAGTATGTTATTATTCCCTTCTGTTTCTGTTGTCCAGCCTGTATCTCTTCTGAACAAGTTTAGAATTATAGTACTGGTAGTTTTTAACCTTCATAGGAGGTTGTCTTCCTGAGTTGAATCCACTCATGATTCTAGAACTCTGGTCAACTTTTTCCTTAGGTTTAACATAACCCAGACCATAGTGCATTCTTCTGTTCATCTGATTTACATTCCTTTCTACTGAAACAGTAGGTACTTCTGGTTTCTGTACCACGCTGGATTTCACAAAGTGAATATACTTTCCTTTGCACATATCCAGTTTTGGCTTAGTATTTGTTTCAGAGGTGCCTTCATTATTACAAAATCCGAGACCACTCCTGTCTCCAGATTGTTTTTGTAACTCTTGCATCTTTTCCAGTGAAATAGAAGACTTGTTCCAAGCATTTACTAGTAGTGATAACTTCTGGTTTTCAGAAAGCATCTTCTGGTAATCTGCTTTTGCTCTTTCATTCTCCGTTTTTAATTACTCATCTCAACTTGTAAATCATTACAGCTGTCTACTTGCAAGCAAGTTAACTTACTGTTCTGATCCTTTAAGTTCTGATTTTCGATCTTAACTTCTTCGAATGATTGAGAAAGTCTAGAATACTCTTCTACCATGTCATGTGATGCATTAACCAGATCAGTTCGTGTGAATTCGTTAGAATCAAAATCAAATACCTCTCCAGATGTCGAGGTTGAATCAGTGTTTGCCATGACACATTTAACTTCTTCTGCATCACTGTCACTTGAATGACTTTCTGAATCAGATGACTCAGAACTGGAGTCCGCCCATTTGGATTTGCTTTCTTCAGCAATCATTGCTTTTCGATCTCTTCTGGACTTTTTGTCATTTCTCTTGTGATCCTTTCTCTTCTGGTCATCCTTCTTTGGTTTAGGACAATCAGCAATGAAGTGACCTATTTTTCCGCAGTTAAAGCATCCCGTATCACCAGATGGTGAATCTTTCTTGAAGTTGCGATTGGGACCCTGATAAGTTCGATGGTTCTTTTTCATGAACCTGGAGAATTTCTTTACAAACAAGGACATAGCATCACTACTGATTTGTTCAGCAGTCTTCTCCAATGTACTGTCAATGATCACAGTAGGTAATGCTTGAGGTACAGTTGTAGCAGCAGTAGAAGAGGTAGTAGCAGTAGCAGTAGCAGTAGCAGTAGCAGCAAGAGTCTTGGTAGGTAGACTTGAGGGCTCTTCTCCACTTCTTACCTCCAGTTCGAACTCGTATGATTTCAGGTCTGCAAACAAGTCGTGCAGTTCCAACTTGTTTAGATCTTTGGACACTCTCATAGCCATTGTTTTTACATCCCATTCTCTGGGTAAGGCTCTCATCACCTTGAGAGCTATTTCTCTGTTGCTATGCTCTTTACCCAGAGCTGTTAGCTCATTTACCAAGCTACTGAATCTTTCATCGAACTCATTTAGAGTTTCACCAGCTTTCATTTTTAGATTTTCGAACTTCTGCATTGCTACAGACAGTTTGTTTTCTTTCGTTTGCTCATTTCCCTCACATATCTGGATGAGCTTTTCCTAAATATATTTTGCAGTAGAACACATTTTAATCTTGCTAAAGGTATTTTTGTCGAGAGTTTTATATAATATATCCTTTGCAACATTATCAAGGTTGGCCTTCTTCTTATCTTCGCTGGTCCATTCACTTCTTGATTTTTCAACCATCTGCGGTGCACCCTCAGCAGCAGCAACAGCTGTGTTAGGCTTTAATATTTTCAATGGACCATCTGTGATGACATACCACATGTCATCATCTTGTGCTGCAAGATGAGCTTGCATTCTAATCTTCCAATCATCAAAATCTTCCTTAGAGAACATAGGGATCTTGCTAAAGTGTGCCATCTGTTGTAGTTTTTCACGAACAAGAATAACCTGCTCTGATACCAATTGTTGAGGATCGAAGTTGAGTTTAGAGTGGGGGGGGGGGGGTGAATAAACTTTACTCGTTTTTTCTTTCTTTTGATGAGGTACTAAAATCCTGTTAGAGATAGTAGTTTATCTTGTTGCGTATACCTTCACCTAGATTACAATTATAGGTGCGGAAACAATCTGATGAAGTAAGTGAAAGACAATAATAACAGTAGGCAGTAGTTGTTTATGGAAGTTCGAAGATAAAATCTTCTACGTCTCCCCTTCTCCTGTTTCCAGAAGGTATAACTAAAAGACTTTGGATATTACAGTACAACTCTTGTACACACCCACTTCAGAAGGACTTACACCTTTGCCTACTGAAACTCTTAGTTACTCGACTCAAAAAGAACGTGATACAAAAGGTTCTGAAAAGACTCTTTTCAGATTACAAGCTCTTCCTGATAAAGTATAAGTGTTGTAAAAGATTGTGAAGAGTGTAAGAATCAGTAGCACAAGATGATCTTCAAAAGATCAGATATTTGCTATGAAGCGTGTGCTACTTTTCTTTGTGTTGAACTCAAAGTTATCAAGGAATTTCGAGGTTGTCTCGTTTAGTGAAATAGCGTTGATCCTTGAAAAGATATTATGCGTAGAGTTCTATTCCTGCAAGGGTTTGTTCCATGTATATATAAGCGACTGAGTTCAACGTTTATGATCAGAAGATGTCTTCAAATTTCTGATAGAGTCGGCTTTATTACCAAATAAGTTCCTACAGAAAAGCTATAAAACAATCAGTCCTGTTTTATACTAAACTCGGTAAAGTGAATTAAACGACTCCGTATAGTATTTAATGCTGCAATTAATACTAGTACTTGGTAACTTTAACGGTAACATTTAAAGTAGTCACGTTAGACAACATCTTCTACCGATTCTGTTTTTCTATCCTTTCTACTGCTTTTGTTTTACTAGACCAGTAGCTTCTGATTTTCTTTTTATCTACTGTTTTCTTAAGGAGTGCTGCTGGTCTGCTGGTTTTTATTTTCATCGCCACAATTAATTCATGTCTATCAATTTTGTTTTTCATTAGTAAAAATTTCGATCAATCTAAGTTATTGTACATATTTCAATTAAAATCTATCAAGTTTGTTTTTAATTATCAAGTGAAAGCTTTCGTTTGTTGCAAGATTAGATTAATAAATTAGAGAAAATTTACAGAGTTCGTTGCTATTATTGTATAATATGATTGTAGAATATTTTTAGAGATCGGTCTTCTACCGTAATTATATATAATATGACTACTTGATGGCTAGTATGGATAATAGTACCGTAATTTATATTGACATGAGTATACACACGTACATATATTAAAAAATTCATTTACATGAAAAGATCCAAATATGTTGATAATATAGTCATATTATATTTAATGATCTAATTTTAATTTTGTTATTACGAGCTGTATATGTTCAAATCAAATTTGAATTATCGAACTCTACATTAACATAAACTCCACCCAATGTACATTATATCTGTAGTGGTCCATTAATTGTCTGTAATATATTACAGACTGAATAAATATAAAAATCTAATTTATTAAAAGAACTTCAGTCTGAACGTCTGGATACATGATTATGATGTAATTTTCAAAGCTCCGTGGACCTAGAGTGTAAAATAAATGAGAGATGGCAGGCGTTTAATTTAAAAACCTTCATTTTTTAAAAATAAGACATAAAACCTCTTGCAAACGGGATAATGTGCTTGAATTTTAAAATTATCGATGTTAAAATATATATGCTTGATTTAAAAAAAATAATAATAAAGGGATGTGAAATTATATATAGAGGCTTAGTGTTTTTATTACTTTTATTTGCCCAATCTTAAAATTCAGAGATACTACCCGAATTATTGGAGAGCGAACCTACATTGGGGAGAAGTTAAGGTTTGGTTGAAAAATTCAAAGTTATTTATTGATAAAATTAATTTTTTTAAAAAAATTATAAACGCAACAATAACTACTACTTTCATTCTCTTTTTTCAAAAAATATAATTACTACTTTCATGAAATGAATAAAAGACATATATACTCGATCATTTAAAAAAACAAAACAAAACAAAACAAAAACAAAACGAAAAAGAACCAAACAAACTGATATTGTATTTTGTACGTTTGATTTGATTTATTCATACTTCTTCAACCTCAGAATAAAGTTTGTAAAGTCATGAGTCTATTGGCCTAGTGTCACCTATATTTTATTAAAATATTAGCTACGAGTTTGAGAGTCGTCGTAAAAATTCTCATCCTTAACTATATATCAAAAAACAAAATCTGAGATTCATCACCATTATCCATAAGAGTGAGCGGTTTTATAATGGTTCATATGGTCTTTAAACCGAAAAAATGACTTTTTTTTTTTAAAAAAAAAATCCAATCTAAACTATCGTGGCAAGACTAAGGAACATAAATCCCTTATTTATGTTTCCTTAACCTAGAAGTCATGAATAACGGTGAAAAGTTTTACCTAGAAATGATAATTGAACTAAAGAAAGAAGTAGATATGAAGATACAAGGTATTACAATAATACAAGAATTTTCGAGTGTTTTTCTGGAGTACATTGATAAAAATAGTTGTAACCGGATTGGGAAGTCGAGGCGTGGCGCCAAACGATATTGGAGAAGAACTGTGTGAGAAGGACATGTGCTTTCCATCAGAAGAAGCAACCACTGATTGGTTTATGATGTTCGTAAAAAGATACGGTGTACGTAAAAAGATACGACCAAGCACGAGATGGATTGACAGTAGCAGAGGCGGGATATTGCGACTGCAGTGTGGAAATAATGCAAGGATTGACAAGAGAACTATATTGAAGATTTGTTCCTTACAGAAGAGCGAGAAGAAAATTTGGTGGAGACAACAAAGAGCGGGAGGTGTCCTCTGATATTTTGAAATACAACCGGGGAATTGAATTGGGATGCTCGGCACATAATGAACGATCCAATCCCGAAACGTTAATTGGGCTTCCGTGTCAATAAATAAATGATAAATTGGCCTATACACAAGTATTTGGCCCAATGAGCCAATTATTGCAAATGGATTTTTTGGAGTATTAGTTCAATTACGCCCAAAGCTGGTCAAGCCCAAGTCCTAGAAGAAAGAGGTGAAAGATTGGATAAGAGCTCATCGGTAATTTAAATTGATTTGAATTAGTTAGATGGTGTGCAAATAAGGGAAGATCGTAGGGTAGATCATGGTCATGGAAGAATTGGGGAACCACTCATAATTTTTGGGAAAAAAAAATCATCGACAGAAAAAGAACGACACAACTCATCGCACAATTCTTGAAAATAATCTCTACAGATTTTCAATCTTCAAGAATATTTGTATTCTAGTGTAAATTTTCTAGCATTCTAGGTCTTCTTATTTGGATTTTAGAAATTTTATTGTGTTGGGTGCAATAATCCATATCGACTTAAATATGGATTAAAAGAGTGCCTAAAGAATTGAACGTGTAACGTCCAAAATTTAATCCATGAGACCACATCCATGCAAATGTGCTAAAATACTTAATTGTTTTATTTAATTGATTTTAAATTTCTACTTGATGTGTATATTATATGGTTGAAGGTCTAATTGCATGATTAAATGATTAGATTGCACGATTTCATGAGAATTGAAGATTTTATCCGAATATTCGATAACAGACTGATGAAAGGAGACATGGATGACCAAGATAAAATAAATATTTTTCAATAAATATTTTCAAGGTTTATAATTAGTATGATTAAATTTTTCTAAAAATAGCAAAGTTCAAATTATTTTACGAGACGAGCACGATTTTATCCGGAAAGCCAATTTTGGAAAAACGAGGGACTTTTAAAAGATCAAAAGTATTATTTTTGAAAACTAATTTTTATTAACTTTTTTTTTCAATTAATTAGGTGTCATTGAGCCTGATTTACCTATGATTAGTAGGTCCAATTGCTCCTAGACTCAAAGGCCCAAAACCTAATCTCGTTATCATGCAAATTAAAATCAATAAAATAAAAACCTAGGTCTTTCTAACCTCATACCAGCCGAACTCACACACACACTGCACACACAATTTTCAAAAATTTAGGAGGAGGAGAAAACAAGGAGTCTTCGTTGCCCGTTCATCATTCTTCGCATCTCACGCCAACTATCGTATATTCGAGTTCGGCAGTACACTCCCGAGTGACTTTATTTTCTGCATTAGCTTAAAGTTAAAGTTTTAAAAGATTTTGTTAATAAATTTTTTTATATATTTTATACTTTTATTTTGAAGTTAGTTTAATCATGTTAAAGGTGGAAGTTGGATTTTTGTTAATGATCGATTTAGGGATTTTATACACCTGAAATTTTAAGTGTTAAATTAAGGTTTTGGCTATGGAAATGTTAAGTTAATTTTAATGTGAATTTCGAATTGTATGCTTTCAAAAAAAATATTTAGTAGCTAGGATTTTAAAATTAAAAAGTATTGGTCGTTTCAGAAGATCATCCCCAAATAACTACGTTTAATCGGAAAAGATATTTAGAAAAATCTCGAAATTATTTTTCAAGTGACTTTCTCCATTTTTAGATCTGATTAGTTTTTGTATATAGTCATATTATGTATATGGGTTTATCATTAAAACTAAATTTAGGAAATAACTAAGGATGTAATTGAACCAAACTGTTTGCGAGATATTCGAAGCTCGGTTCGATAAAAAGCTCGTTCGAGTTCGGTTTTTAATCATATCAAGCCAAGCTCAATCTCGATTTTGAGCTCGAAAAATTAATCAAACCAAGCTCAAGTCTAAAGATATTCGGCTCGTGAGCTCGCAAACATGTTTGATAATAGGCTCGCGAGCTCGAGCTCGGCTCGTTTAGGTGGCTCGTAAGCTTGAGCTTGACTCATTTGTTGGGTTGAAAAATAAAAATATTAGTACTAATGTCAATGGAAGGAATTGAACACAAGACAAATAAAAATATTAGTACTAATGTTATTATGAACTTTGCAGGAATACTTGACTAGTTGTTATTGGAGATGATTTTGTAATTCATGATTTTAATGGATTCTTTGACGTCCTCCCTACTTCCTCACGAGACTAAGTTGAAGTATTAAAGGGGTGAAATTATTTCATTGTTATTTATATGTTCATATCAGTGTATGATGAATATCTAGATGTATTATTTTGGAATGTTCAATAATATATTGATTTATGTTTTTTTAGCTCTTATTTGTGTCGTTTTGGTTATTTATGATTGAATTTACATTTTTATGTCTGATTTAAAATTAGTTTATAGATATATTTAATTTTTAACAAGCTCGAATGAAGCTCAAACTCGAGCTCAATTCTATGCTTTACGAGCTCGAAAACGAGCCGAGCTCAAGACAGGCTTGTTAAACATGCTAAACGAGCTATTGATGAATCAAGCTCGAGAATGGCTTGATTAAGATGCTAAACGAGCTTTTAGCGAGCCGAGCTCGAGCTTTTCCTGAGCTTGGTAATTTCAAAACAAACCAAGCTCGAGCCTGTTAATAAAAGATCGAATCGAGCTCGAACAATCTTAAACGAGCCAAGCTCAAGTCTGATAGTGTTTGGTTTGGTTTGAATGGTTTACATCCCTGAAAATAACATTGTGTCTATAATCTATAAATATTAAGTCTTTACCAATTACACCAAATTGGGCCGACCAAACTACTAAATTTGTTTTTTTTAAAAAAAAAATTGAACTGTTTATGTGTAATTTATTATCCAAATAACTGGTCTTTTTTGGATCATAAAATAGACCGGTGTATCATTGTAGGTCTAAAATAATAGTAGTATGTATGAGTGCGACAGTATATAATTTTTTTTTAATAAAAAAGGTCATCGTGTTTTTTAGAATAATGATTTTAGTACAATGACTGATAAAATATTTTTATTATAATGGTGAAGATTTATTTGTTTTAACATGAATTTTTCAGAGCAAATTGAGATATATGTGTGTGTATATGTTGGGGATCTGTGGAGACCCAGACGCTAATTCATTTCTTAATCATCTTTGGGAATAATTACATCAATTAAATAAACAGGGTCTAAATTTTTTTTAAAAAATACAAAAGCGGAAACATATGAAATAAATCTTATTTCATTTACAAGATCAATATCCAGATCTAAGTACAAGTCATGTACAAAAGTAAATCATAACAACTACTGTTCATTCACTGCATGTTATGTGATACAACAGATCTACTTTTGGGTCCGAATCTCCACGCTAAACTAGTCCTCTCTCGTCCTCGTCTTGACCCTGATCCTGTCCCACCTGTTGTCATGCACACATACAAACAAGACAACAGCCGGATAACTCAGGTGAGAAATACATTCCTAGTATAAATCATGTATACATGCAATCATATAAACATATATAAAAGCATGAAATAAATATCAATAACATGTATTAAATCTGAAAGACATGAATCGATATAAAACTATCAATCAAACTCTGACTCCCAATCTTTGACTCGACTCTTTCCTAATCTAGGGATCCCGATCTGAATAAGAACATAACACCCCCTACTCTCCCGATCGTGGTGCTGGTACGTTCTCATTCACGGACTTTGGCCCTGTCCATATCGAATCTCGCTATAGAAGTCGCTCTACTCCTATGCACACATCGATATGACCAAACGTCCGGTGTCTTGACATATCCTGCCAATACTGGGCATATCCTGCCGATGACTGGGCATATCCTGTCGATAACTCCTCACATAACAAATGCTTAACTATAAATCAATAAAACAAGCATATCAATCTTAAACACTGCCATATATCGAGGCAATGACAATCAAGTATGTGATTTTGGGAGACTCAAGTTAAATCAAACTCGAGTTGTGCAATCCCGAATCAACATTAATTTATACCTTTCTCTTCTCGGTCTGACGAAGTCGAAGTCTCGAATTCAACTCTGTCCATATTCAATCTGGTAATGACAATATCGAATATACTGTGTCAATGTACAACTCAATTCAAGACCTGTTCTGATCAATAATCAAATCTAGATATAATCTGATCAATGTCAACTATACAACGATACAATCTCAATCAATAGCGAATCTGATTAATATCAATCTACTGATGTTTCGACGACATAACAATACAATCTCAATAACCCCGTCAATCTCAACATCACAGATATAATAACACGACTCATAATCAATATCCGTACAACCCATAATCTCAACAATAACAGATCATAATCTCAAATCTGTACAATCTCGATCATATCAGTTCTGAAAATCATAACAATTACATACACAGTCTGTTCTTCGATCTGACTTCAATTATATACTGATCAGTATATGCAGATCACATAATAATAAGCAAATCAAAATTTTCCCAATATCATAATTTCAAACCATGTCTAAACGTAACAAAACTTACGTCCATTTGTAGCCGATGTCGATAGGAACACGATACTGAAGTCGGATTGAAAATCGGACGGGCGGATCTTGAACAAATCGAATGCTAAAGTAGGAAAAGGCGTAAGGATTTGGAGCTTTCTCGTTTTCTCCTTACCAAATTATGAATGAAGGAAGTAACATACGTATATATATCCCATGCATGTCTCAGCAAACGTGGCTTGTTCTTTGTAATACACGTGCGACACTACTTGGCGCATATGCGCGAGACCTAAGTCTCGGCGCGTATCCTTCACAGCAGCTCGCGCATATGCGCGCCCTCACTCGGCGCATATGCGCGAGGTCCTTCACAAGTTTCTGCCACCCTCGCGCATATGCGCGGAACCATGTCGCGCATATGTGCGAGGTCCTTTGCCTGCCTCGCGCATATGCGGCCGGCGGGGTCACGCATATGCGCGAGTGCTCTTCCTCGCACATAATTCGAATAACCTTCCGTCTTTCTTGATCTGATCCGTTCCGTCTATAATCACATCTTAATTATCAACAAATCATTTCATATTACGATAATCAAATTCTCGGGCCTTACAGGATCGATGTAGAGTTTAGAGGGGGGTGAATAAACTATTTCCTTTACTGATAGATTTTTGCAAAGGGTGCTAGAATCCCGTTAAAGATTGTAACTGATCTTGTTCAATATTACGTCCAGCAGATCACAATGATAAGTGCGGAAACAATCCGATGGAGTAGGGTGAAAAACAGTAATAGCAGTAGGTAATAGAACAATAGTTGTTTCTGGAAGTTCGAAGATAAAATCTTATGCGTCTCCCCTTCTTCTGTTTCCAGAAGGTATCACTAAAAGATTTTGGATTTTACAGTACAACACTTGTACACACCCACTTCAGCAGGGCTTATCTTTTGCCTACTGAAACTCTTAGTAACTAAACACACTATGATTCAATATAACACGGTTCTGGAAAAGATTCTTTTTCAGTTTACAAACTCTTCTTCGAAACATAGTAAAGTGTTTTGCTTGAAGAGAGGAAGAAGTAGCAGTACAAGATGATCTCCAAAGATCAGATATAATATGAAGCGTGTACTGCTTTTCTGCAATTTTGAGCTTAGAAGATGATGATGATTGATTCGCCGGTTGCTCAAAGTAGTATTGGATAGATAAGATGATCAACGTTGTTGTTCAAAATGGTTTTGATCCATATATATATAACTTAAATCTAACGTCTATAATCAAAACAGCTCTCTTGATTTCTGATAGAAACAACTTTATTTCCTAAAGAGGATCCTGCAAAAAGCTTTCAACATAGTCAGTCTTGTTTTATTCCCAAACTGGCAAAACGAATTAAATGTCTTCGTATATCATTAATGGTGCAATAAATACTCGTACTCGGTAAAGTAAAGGTAACATTTAAGACTTGTTCTGTTAGCATAGAAGACGTCAAGTTATTCTAATTCCAGACTAGGTTCTGCTTTTCTAAGTTCTGAAGACTTAGTCCTGCTTTTATATTGCCTACTGATTTTAACTAACAGCCTTCTGGTTTTGATTCTTATCGCCACAACTAAGTTAAGTCTAACAATTTCCCCCTTTGTGGTGATGCCAAAACTTGGACGTTAGCAAAGATAGACAATGGCAATATAAAACAACAAAATATATTAAGAGACTTAAACAATAAAAGTTTTAGTTATCAGTGCCAATGTCCCTGAAAATAATTTCATCATTCTGAGCATCAGCATTTAGATCTCTTCTGGCTGAGGATTCTGTCAAGTCTCCAGTTCTTCTATCTTCTGCTTGTCTTCCTTCTGGTTTTGTTTCTTCCCCCTTTTTGGCATCAACGGCCATGACTTGAGCAATTAAGTAGTCCATACGCCCAGAGAGATTCATAATTCCATTGTTGAGCATCTCCAGATATGGTGCATGATGAGATACTCGTTCATTTAGAGTATTAAGAGATTGAGATTGAGACTCAATCTTGGCATCCATTAACTCCATTGTAGTAAGACGGAACGAATAACATCATCATGGTCAGTGAGTCGTTGGAGAATGTGAGTTTTTCCGAGCATGATAGCACCTTGACTTCTGGAAACAGCCTGTCTAAAAACAGTTGTCTCAGCATGCATTTTGTTTACAGATTCCACCGTGCGAAATATCTCTTTAGAGATACGGTCTCGGAAAAACTTTGAGCCACTCACTTCTGCAGCATGTTCACGAGATATTTGTTTTACCATCTCCCATAGATTGTTGAGATTTCTTTGCAGAGCTTCTATCTCAAATTCTATATTAAAGATTTCCGGTTCCGGAGATGGAGTCCTAGTGAGCATACGCTGCTTGATTTCGGCAACATGGGCAATATGAGCAGCAAAGTCAGAGACAGACACAACCAATGTAGTAGAGGTTGTAAGCGGTGGTAGAGCAGTAGGAAGGTTTGCGTCCAGCAGAGCAGTAGAAAGACCAGGTTCAGAAGAGCTTTCTTCTGGAGCAGCAGAGAAAAGATGTGCTGCAATAGTTTCTTCAGCAACAGATGGAGCAGTAGAAGTTTCTTCAAGAACAGGAGATTGCTCAGCAGCAATGGTTTCAACAGCAGCCTGTTCAATAACAGCAGAAGGTTCAGGAAGTGCGCTTTCTGCTGTTGGCACAACTTCGATGGCTTCCAATTGTTCGACGGATTGAATCGGATCATTCAAGATCGCGACCATCTCCTCTTGATGTTTAGTGGAGAAAATCTCCAAATTTGGCAATGAAGGAGATTGGTTAGCATGCGATTCTTCATGGGGTGGAACTGCTGATAGGACTATTGGTTGGACTGATTCACCAACTTGAAGTGTGACTGGTGCCACAGAAACATCTCGAGTGATAGACTGAATGACTTCATCTACTGAAGCCAGTACTCGAACAGATATGAGAGAGGAAGACTGAGTAGGCAACTCTGAATATGCAGGAGTACTGGAAACCTTAGCTTCTATAGGAGCTATAGTTTGTTCCTCAGCTGGCTTAACTTGATCAAGATCTGGAATAAGGCCTACTGAGTATGGTTCAGAATCTCGAAAAGTCTGTTCTTGAGCAAGAAGTTTCTCATCCATTAGTCTCAAGTGGTCGGTCAGTACAAGGATCACATTTTGATCTTGAGCAACAGTAGGAATCAATTCATCAAAGTTAGACTGAAGAGTCTTTAATACTGATTCCAGCTTCTGACGTTTAAGCTGCTTGAAAATGAAGTTGCGGCGTCTCATTGCGTCAATCACATTATCAGTCTTTGCAAATTCAAAGACCTTTTTTTCTCATACTTCACCATTTTTCCAAATACACCTTTTGTTTTGAAAAATGTGAGGGGATGGAAGACCCGAACCTTGTGCCATTCGTAAAAGAATGTCATTTCTTCATTAGCTGAATTTTCAATTTCTTCCAAATGAAGAGCAATATCAGTAGAAACAGTCGATTTGGCAGCTGGAAATTGCGGTTCGTCAAGAAGTTTTCCTTTGCCTTTCCCTGTCGGGGAGGGTGTCATCATGGGTCGAAAAGCAGAAGACCCGGCAGTTGATTCACGAATAACGATCCCAGACACGGGTCTGACAGTTGAAGCAGTAGATGTTGTGGGAGCAAAAACAGCAATTGTTTTTTAGACCGAGATGGTTGGTGGTGCAATAGAAACAGCTTTTGGAAACTCTTGTCTCAACGGAACAGTGTCCAACTCAGAGATGGCTGCTGTATTCTTGATTCGAAGAACAGTGCGAGCTTTCTTCTTGCAGGGAGTAGGTGGCAGAGATGGTTGATTAGGAGCAGCAGACTCCTCAGAAACTGTCTTATCAAAAGCAGTGGAGATAACCACTCGTTTTCTTTTAATTTTCTTCTGAGGTCCTAGAGCCTCAGCTTGAGCATCTCCCACTTCCTTTTTCATAGAAATAAACTCAGTCACGGTTGGCTTTGGTCTCAATGCGAGCACATTATCAGCATCTGCCATTGTGACGTACGAGGCGTCCAAATCAGAAGTAAAAGCAAAACCAGCATTCTTAAGCATTTGGCTGATCTGCACAGCGAAACCAGAACTCCTCCTAACCACCATTTCCTTCATTATTTTGAACAGAAAACGACTCCAATCCACCTTATATCCAGAAGTGATGGCAGCCATCACTTGAAATTTTTATTTTGTTAGTCGATCGAACGTTCCAGCTTTGACTAACTGCGCTTCGGCAACAATATCGGCAAGTACTTGAAATTCCATCTTCAACAGCTTCTTCAAGCAGGATGGAGACAGTTCTTCTCCAGAAGCTGAGAAATGCAGTAGCGCAGTAGACATTTCCTCATTGGAAATTCCAGAAAGTTTATTTATCCCTGAAAAAGGAAGAAAGAAAGTCGATCCAAGCAAAGCAGCATCGATAGAAATATATGCATCACCCTGGGAATACATGAAAATTTTAGAACAAAAATTATATATTGAATATAAGTTAAAAGATCAAACATTAAGTAACTTGTAATATTCAACTCATGACTTTACAATTTATTTACTATTTATATTGTTCTGGAAAGTTGCTTTCAAAATAACTTCAGAAATCAAGAAATATTTGAAAAGAAAATTTTCAATTAATTTTCATGCATATTTTTTTTCAAAATTCATCTTAGATATGATGATTTTCTCCGACCCATGTTCATTTTACTCAGCTCCAAATCTTCATAATTAATGGAGAATACATATATTAACATCACCAACATAACCAAAAAGATGTGCAAGATTAATGTTAGAAAATATATATAATCCTGATATACAAAAGTTGAGTTGAGTTATGTAGGATATATCACGGGTATCATACATACAAAAATTGCTAACCAATTTAACAATAATTTATCTTCAGCGTCTTAAAGAAACAACCATCAAAACAGTCAATGATTAGCGAATTTTGTTGTTTCTTCCCATGCACCATTATGTTAGATGCCTAAAAAATTTTCATCTTGACTGGTCAATCTTTAAAGTTACAAGTTTTTTCGTAAAAACTATATATACAATACTAAATTAAATATAAATCAAAATATTGAAATTCAACAGGACATGTCCAAATAACCTCCGTACATTATTAGTATTTTCTATCCACTCGTCGTTGTATGATTTTCAGTGAATGCTTTGCGTTTCAGAAAAAATAATATTTGTAACTAGCTCATATTTAAAATAAATAATGTACATTTAAGACAAAAATATTAATTCTTTAATGCAAGCTAAACTCCACGAGAAAAAAGCTTTGGATTTGAAAACATATATGTTTCATTTAATTAGGTGATACAAATTACATAAACAAAAATTCGCAGCTCCATGTCTTATAACTCAAAATAACCCACCAGATCTTTATTCTCCGCAAATTCATCTTTCAATAATTTAAAAATTATCGGTAAGATGTACCTAAAAGAATCCTTAAAAATTACACATGAAATCCTTTAACCAAAACGCATGCAATCCTACATACTCAAACTACAGTGATTTGTGATATATCTAATTATCAGGCTTTGATATTTTAATTCACAACAAACAATTTAGTTAATGCATAGTTGAAATAATTTTTGTTGTATGCGTGCCTAATTCTTTCGCCATATTATTTTAAAACATATTGTAATACATTTGGAAAATAAATAATATATTTGTAATATTAATTGATTAATAAATATACGAGGTATTTAGTTCAACAAATAATATTAAATATTTTTTCCCAAATATATATGTTTTAGAAGGACATTTTTTGTGTTTGTAGTGTTTAATAACATATAATTAACTTATTAATAGTACTTAGACGATTTTTTTTAATTATTCCAATCTTTATATACATTAAGTAGATTAATGTGTATGTAAATTATTTATTATGTCAAACTTTTGCTAGAATAATTATTTATTATTATTATAATTATTTATTATTATTATAATTAATTATTTAAATTCTCTAATTAAATCTTGACAAACATCTCAAAATTTTTGAGGTGTTAACTACCACTACCAAAAAAAATATTAGCGACGGTTAAAAGGTTAAAGCGACGGTTTTAACGACGGTTTAACGGTCCGTAACAGAAGTTAGCGTCGCATTCTCAAAGCGACGATTTTTCAACTCCCGTCGCACGTAGCGACGGTTTAATTGAAGACGACCGTCGCCCATTAGCGACGGTTAATAGCAACGGTTTTATGCACACCGTCGCTATATTAAGCGACGGTTCTTAAACACGGTCGCTATATTAAGAAACCGTCGCTACATTAAGCGACAGTTTTCAAAACCCGTCACTATAGTAACAAAACCATCGCTATATTAAAAACCGTCGCTATATTAATCGGCGGTTTTTTTAAAAAACCGTCGCTTAATATAGCGAAGTTGTGTGATGAACCGACTGTGTGTATATAAACACTGCCAGAAAAGTCACAAATAAACTACTACGCAAAAATTAAAATCATGTATTAAATTTTCTATAAAATAAAGCTTTAAAACCTGATGTGGCGAAGGTATGCAGTTCCACGTAATGCTGGAAGATCGCACGGAGTAGCAAATCTACGAAATAAATACGAAAAAATGTTAGTACAAAATAAAAAACTGAAACTTCGAAAAATGTATAAAGTTTCGCTACTACCAGAGATAGGCGAAAATCGCTTAAGAAAAATGTTCGCGAACCTCGGTATATATAGAATACTAGGGACGGTCTTCGAAAATACCATCGCTAGTGGCGACGGACATATCTTTATCCGTCGCTAAAAAAGCGACAGGTATATAGTAAACCGTCGCTTATTCGGTTAGCGACAGTTTTATTATAAACCGTCGCATAAAATTGAGACGGTTTATTAAATGTCGCAATATTAGCGATAGTTTATTATAAAATGTCGCGACAACAACGACGGTTGAATATAAACCGTCGCTACAAAAGTTACGGTTTGTAGTAAACCGTCGCTTGTTTTGATAAGCGACGGTTTTATTAAAACCCGTTAAACCGTCACAATATTAGCGACGATTTTTTAAATAATGTCGCTATATTAGCGACGGTTGACGATAAACCATCGCTGCAATCTATCCGTTTTTTTGTAGTGTACATATCCAACACATGAAAAAGTACTAATTTTTATAATAAACGTATTACTTTTATGGATCGAATTGATCGTCTCGCGAATATAAATTCACAAGACCGTCTCAAATTAGACATATTTTATTTAAATTATTAAAATACTAATATCATAGACTATAATCAATTACACGTACTAACTGCAATCAATAAAAAAAATATTAATCAAGTATTATTATCAGAATCAAAATTTACAATATTCAATTTAAAAGTAATATTAATGTTCCACTAAAATAAAAAGTATTTAATTGATATACCTTTTTTCCTTAAATTAGTTTTGATTTTAATTTATACTTCTATTTATTTGCATCTAAAACTAATAAATTCTTTTATTATTGAGATGATAATAATAAATAATTGATATTATTTTTTATAATATTTATTGTTTGACAACTACTCTTATTTATTATTTTCACTTTTGCATGTACTTTCCTAAACAAATCTTCTTATGTTTGTTAATTTTTTATTCTATATCTTTTAAATTTTTTACTATAACTTAAAAAAGTACCTTTGTAGACCCAAAAAAATACCTTTTTAATTAATCATAATATCTTATAAAACATTACTGGAAAAAGTGCAATTTTAAAATAAAAAAATTATTTATTAAATTTAGAGTTAATATAAAAATTATTTAGCCAATATTTTAGTACAAAAGGCCCACGTAATTGTATGTTAGCCAAATTATTATTTAAAATAATAATTTAAAAAAGGGCAAATATTTTATTTGTCAGAGGAGGAGGACTCTTTCCTATCTAAATCTTCCACATCGGACCCCCCGTGGAAGAAACGGCCGCCGCTGTGAGGTCCGTCCCACCCACCACCGTGTTCCCCACTCACCTGCGCACCTTCCGGTAGCAATTAAATATCCCCGCGGATCCATCGAAAAACTTTGGGGAAATAACATCAGGCCAAATCAATAGATTTTGTGTGCAGAGTTCGTATCAGTGAAGAAAAATTAATTTATTGAGCCATAAAGGTTGAGTCTTTTTGGAGATTTCGTTGATCCGACATATTTCACTGACATTGTGGGGCTTCCATCCCCAAGCTTCAAAAGGGTATCATTCATACCTCGATTTTTAGTTGATTAATCTACTTTCGTTAATGTTGGAAAAATCTATTACAGGATTGATTATTTTTATGTGATTCAATGTTAAGAAGTTAGAACTGTTATGTTGACATCGTAGGATGTCATTATTTATTAGATTGAGTTTTTGACAATTTTTTTGAATTTACAGCCGTTACCTTTGTTGTCCACGGGTTAACCCCGAGCCGCAGGTACCCCACTATTGGGTAACCGAGGAAGTGTCGATAGGAAAAATCGTGCTCCAAGTTTGACATTTTGCGCTCGCATAAAATTCAAAGTGAATTTGGGATACAATTAAGACTATTTTAGGTGAACTTTTGGTGAATAAAACATTAGGGATGTATTAGTTAAGCTTTTTTTCCTGGTTGTAAAGTCACTGGAGTCTACTACTTCATCTTTCTTTGTATACAAAGTCCAAATATATTCGATTCGAAAAGGGATCGATATCTCATGATTATGATTTGAAGATTTCAGTGTTTGGTTTTGCTTAAAATTAATTAGCTTTGTTTTCTTTGATCATCCAGCATGAAGAACAAAAGTGAGATCGGGGAGGTGGACAGGATTAGCCAGTTGCCCGACGATGTTCTTGTCCACATAATCTCTCGATTTACATGGCGAGAAGCTATAGCCACCAGCATCATATCCACCCGTTGGCGCCGCCTCTATACTTACATCACTCGCCTCACCTTCAGCACTCGACATGCCTCGAAACACAAATATGTTCAGGAAAATGGATCCTCGAAACACATGAAGGAGATTTATGATTTCTTGGCTTCAAGCGAGAGCTGTCGGTTTTTGAAAGAATTCGAGGTGAATGTACCCTGTCTGAAGGGAGACAATATTAAGACTTGGCTGCCGTTGGTGCTGGACAGGGAAGTGGAAAGCATCCGCATACGATTGATTTATCACGACAAAGCTATGTCTGGCTATTGCAATTTTCCCCGTAGGACTTTGATTAAGAGTAAAAGTGGAGGCTTAGGGTCTTTTGCGGGCCTCAAATCACTTAGGAAATTGTCTCTGCACTCCCTTCACGTGGACGATCGAGATGTCGAACTTTTTGTTTCAAATTGTACTACTCTCGAACACTTGTCCATCGTGGGTTCTTATAGGTTAAAAAAGACGTCGTTGGTCGGACATTCGAAGTTGAAGCACTTGGAGATTTCTTCGTCTAGGAATGTCGTGTTGATTGAGGTTCTCGACATGATCAACCTTGTTTCCTTGACTTGTCGTAAGCTGCAGCCTAAGTATTCACTGCACCTCAACAATGTCCCAAAGCTTGTTGAGTTAAACTCATCGGATCAGTTTCACTTACAAGGCCGCGTCTTGCATGGAATTTTGCCTTCTGTTCTTGATCAATTAACGCACATCGATATCCGCTCAACTGACTTGGAGGTACATAGTACTAAAATTAGTATCACTTCTCTTTTTACTTTTTTATTGGCAAAATAATTAGTTTGGTTTTATACAGGAGATCTGCATAAAAGAACCCCCCATACTTACAAATCTAAAGCATCTCAAGCTTGAAATAAAGTGTGTGCATGGTGGCAGAAGGACTACATTTTACCACTATCCTAGGCATTGGAAATGTCCTTGCTTGCAGAAACTTGAGATAAAAGTAAGTAAGATTAGTTTCATTCTTTACACATATATAAAAGATAGTATGACATGTAAGAACTTAATATGTGTCTTTCGTTGCAGTTTCTGTGGAGAAGAAATAATGTTTTCCGTGACACATTTGACGAGTTATTTGTTGAGTTGGATGAAATGGGATTGTATAAAGTAAAACCAAATGAACATCTCAAAGAGGTGACTTTCTCAGGATTTATGGGGTATCGGGCTGAGACGAGCCTTTCATGGTGTCTCATGAAAGAAGCTGTGGCGCTCAAAGAACTCATCGTCGAACTTTGTGACGAAACCCCCGATATCCGACAAAGTGCTGCAGCTCTTGCGTGGGAGCATTTTCGAAAAATCGCGCCACCCTCGGTTAATCTAGTAATTATTTAGCTATATTATTTGTGAGGTCACTCATTTTTTGCAATTGTAAAATAATCAAGTACCGCATTTTGGGCATATTTCATTCATGATATTCCACTCCCAATAATACTCTCGACTTTGCAACATATGTAAATTATATTGGACATCTGGTATTTTAAATATGATAACTATTTTATTGTTGAAAATTTATCAGCAGGAAAAGAATTATTGCTAGAAATGAGGTCAATTGTTTTCCAAGTTACCATTTTACTTATCTGAGCTCTCGTAAAACTTTTGATTATATATTATCTGATTGTTGTGAATAACGCATCAAAGCTATTTGGTCTGTTTGATCGGGTGTATTAATATCCATATTGGTATTACGATCAATTTCTTGCTTGTTACCAGTAAAAATTACTGCACATTTCGCTTTTCTCTTCCCCTCTTCTCACGTCTCGATATTTTTATTCAATGGAAAAACTTATTTTGTGATAAATCGTGCCGAAACGTCGAGGTTGATTAGAGAGAAATTTTATGGAATTGTCCGAAATAATTGTAAAGTAAAACCAAAATTTTGTGCTGATTTGGTCTTTGAGAGCAATTGTCCGTATTATTTATTTGTTGTTTGTAAAGTGTACAATATTACTTTCTTGATAATATATATTTATGTGTTATTTTTGTTACTAACAAGCTTTATGTGGATCAATTATTGAATGTTCGTTCGTGCAAAGACAAGCCCTTGGCTTGGAGACAAGATGTCCATGTACAATGTTGCAATTATTATAGAATTTCATGTGATCTAATAAGTTAACCGGACAAGAAATATCTGACCAGAATAAGATGTGTGCATTTTGGAAAGATGTTTCCTTAGCTGCACATATCATGTCACTATTATTATTCAAAGATACATCACATTCGAATTCATTTGCATCTCTTGATATACAAATAATTGCTGATTCGATCGGGATATATGAGTTGAAGAGACCGTACTATATGCTAACCATAACTTAATATTCTTGCATGCACTTTCAGTGATACCTAACAGATCATGGGACGATGCTAGTAGACGCTCTTACCATGATCTGATGAATGCAATCAAAAATGAGTTTTGACATTCCTGGTCAAGGTGTTGATGAAAAGATTGAGGTCAATTAGGATAAGCTCGAATAAGAATAATTGTTATTCTGAATCACAAGAAGTTGAGAACCCACAGCTAGTTGTATATCTGAATCATTGAGGGTCATACAAGTATCAGACTATGTGTTCTCATTGAGATAGTCAAGTTCAAAGGGTTGAATTTGGCAACTATAGTTTGATGTAGATCAAACAGATTGCTTATAAAAGAGTTTATAAGTTGATTCTATATATTGGAAGTTGTGGAGGTTAGCTTAACTGCTAATTAAGTAAGGAGATTGACTGCCTGTTTTAGTGAAGAATTTTACAGAACTGGCAGCTGCAAAAAATAGGTCAATGAAAATTTTGATATTCGAAATTTTTAATTTTCGTTATATGAACAAGATTTTTATCTTTGATACAATGATGTCAGATCGTCGATCATGTTTATAATGAGTTCACCATTATTTATTTAGTAAATTTAGAACTTACTAAAATTATCTAAAAAAATCCACGCTTGATATTTTATATAGAAAAAAAACTCGTACAAAAATATATATCTCAAGAAGCCCAAGTTAAATATTTTTTTATGAATTTTTCTAAAATATTCATAGTTAAGATTGTTTATCATATCTAAAATCTTATTTAATTAATTTAACACTCTAAAATCAGTACATAATATAGCTATTGATTAAAATTTGGGTAAATTGTGTATCAGTACACTTTGGAAAAGAACTTTGGTTTTAGCACCTGGAAAGAGAAAACTTTTAAATATATGCCAAAAATACCCTTGTCTCCTATTTGATTTTAATTGATTCCCGCGCTTTCAAAATGATATCAGAACGAAAAGTTGATTTATTTCAAACACAAATTTTATTATTACTAGTAACTAATTGTATGCGAAAGAGAATTTCGAAAAAAGTATGAATTCGAATTTTGGTTCGAGTAAAATAATTTACAAGGAATATTCCAATATTTTGGAATATAAACAAGTGCATCTAACTATTGTTAGTTATCAGAAGCAGAAAGAGAAGCTACTGCACCCTCAGGTAAACTTATGATTCAAACAAATAAGCTTCTGGAGATAGTTCCAGATTCCTCTAAGCTCTCTGCAGATCTTAGAGAAATCCAGAAAACAGTACAAAATTATGGCAACATGTTATACTTTGTACCCCAACGAGTTGAAGAAATCCTTAAAAACCAGGAAGAAATTCTTGGAATACTAAAGGATATTCAAATAAGAATACAGCAACTAGAACAACAACCAGGTTCTAGTAAAAGAACTTCAGAAGGATGGTTACCACCATCATTTGGCACCAAACCTTTGTTACATCAACAAGGGAAAACCAGAGTGGTGTCAAAACCATTGACTGAAGAAGAAAAGATGATCAATCTAATTAAATCTGTTTCAGAAAAGAAATTTATCTGATGACAACTATAGAAATGATTGGTCTGGAGGATCTACAAGAGCTTGCGGAATCTTTCGCAAATCTCAAAGTTGTAGATCTAAAGATGAACACAGCAGGAGGTGAAATACCTGCTATAACCTGGTCATCTACTTAGGAACCACCAAGGGAAAGTTTGGGATCTCAGAATGTTAACATGAGAGAATCCCAATCTGATTTCCATACTGGTGGAGGATCACACCCAGCGGGTACAAGGATAAGGAGAAGTCAAATTCTCTTGCACCAAACACCCTACGGGAAGACTGTTTTAGATGCGATACATCCTTATGGGGTTATGCTTAACCTTGATGTATTAGATTTTAAAAACAGATAAGATCTCATAGATGATTGGACGTCTGCTATGAGAATCGCAGCAGGTACACTTGATTTCAACAAATAAGGATTCATTAAACTCTTAGAAATGAGTCTTATGGGATCAGTGAAAATTGCTTGGGATATGACTTCATTAGAAATGAAAGAGTCAGTCCTGGCCGGAGAATCTCCAAGCGAGATAACCGGAAAAATGGCTACCCTATTTAAAGCACAATTTAAAGGGGTAGACTATTTTAATAGTCAAGATACAGAGAAGAGAAAAAAATATACTCAAGCTCTGTATAGTCTTGAATTACACGATATATGTTTGGTAGATGAATACATTATGTTATTCACTAAATATCGATGGAATTCAGGAGTCGAAGAAGATATAGCTATGCAGCTTTTCTTCGCAAAAATGCCAAGTCCCTGGAGAGAAATGCTCATAAGGGAATACGTACCTGGCAACCCAGACACGTTGGCAAGAAGAGCCTCTTTCCTCAAAGGAAAATCGGGTGTCACATGGCAGCATTACAAAAGAATTACAAACGCTTAAGGGGTATCAACAAAAGAACTCCTTTGTGTTGTAAAGAGAATGATCTTCCAACAATTATTGGAAGTAAACCACAGAAGCATAAGAGGAAAAGTTTTAGGACTCATCTTTATGCTCGAAGTGGAAGAAGTTCTTGGAAACCAAGAACTGTTTGGTCTAGACAAAAAGCCAGATCTTATAAATCTGGACAAAGAAGTGGATCATCAAGAAGTAGGATATCATCCCAAGCATCAAGCATATCTCGAAGCACATGAAGAACACCTACGAAGAAAACTTTCAGAAGAGCTCATACTCGAGCAAATGAAAGTTTCAAGGATTGCAATTGCTGGACATGTGGAGCAAGAGGTCATATCTCGACCAATTGTCCAGAAAATGAAAAAAGAGGTATTAAACGCTTCGATCCTACCCCGGATATTGAAGAAGCAGTTTATTACCAAGATCTTATTCAAGTATACCGATTTGAGGACATTGCCTCAGATGAAAGTATATATGAAGAAGAAGAAGTTCTTAGTCAAGGAGAATCCGATGGAACTGAATCGGAATCTGACTGAGGACGAAGTGTTTCGGCACAAAACACATGAAGATCTGTCTGGATTCTTTAGCCAGACAACGATATCTAATAACATGGTCCAAAGGATCATGAGAGAAAATCCTAGCTTACAGAGATAACAAGGATTCTCTGCAGGACAGGTAGAAAAATTCTTAGGAAGTCTTGGCCTAAGAAATAGAAAGCATCATCTAATCTATAAAGTTTCTAGAAGGGAAATGGCAATCCCAATGGAACTTACGGGAAATAGAATGGAGATGCAGTTAATTCCCTCCGAAGAAATTAAGGAGGAATTACAAAAACTCAAGATAGAAGTAGCAAGGACTATGTCCTGGATTCATATTGGAGCAATCCAGATTATGATAAAGGCTACTTTCAAAGAAGGGATAGATTCACCTATTGATATTGCTATATGCGATAAAAGAATGGGGAATCTACAAGATTCAGTACTGGGAACAATCTCAGGAAATCTCTGTGCAGGAAAGATTGTAGGAGTAATATATCCAAGGATAGCCTACAACTTGGAAGATCGAGATTTTAGTCGAGCCTTGACATTACATCAGAATTTCAAGGAAAAGAGGCTGATGAAAGAAGGTAATAGACCATACTCTATTACTTATCAGATTTCATATGCTCTATCTAATACACATCATTCTGAGTTGTTTATTAGAAACGAGTTCATTGAAATACCCGAGATATTCGGAAAAGTTGCTCAAGCAATTTATCCAGAAAGAGTTGAGTTTCCTTTAATACAAGAAACAGATATCCAAATACAAGACAAACCGATTCTACAAAGGAATCAAAGTCTTAGATTGGAATCAAGAAGACTATCTTTTCAGGGAGATAGAATTACGAGTTACAGGTGGGGAAAAATGCCTGTCATAGAAACCCAACAGGAGCTAAAAAGTTTTTCTAAGATTGGAAAACTTCGATGCCCAGAAGGGTGGAAGAAAGTTGAAATAGTATTTGATATTACTAAGCAATAGAATCAATTTCCTTGTAATTCAATATACTATTTGGAACAACCTATGATAGGAACTTACCAATGACTGATTAATATCGGAGAATTGGAAGTTCATATTCAAGGAATTCCAGGGAAAGAATCAGATCGACTGATTCTTGGACTAGAGTTTCTCGAGGAACATAAACCTTGGAAACGTCTAGAGTATGGAATGGAGTTTATGGCAGAGGATAAGATGTGGAAAATCCAATGACCACAAGTTCATTCTCCATATACATTCCATTAGAATGTTGTATGAACAATATAAGGCAGAATACTTTGCTGCTTATATTGATTCAGGTGCTGGAATCTGTATAGCAAAAAGAGGTGTTTTTCCAAATAATTTGGAAGAAGAGTTACCAAAGATTGCTGGAAGAGATTTTTCCAGAAGAATCTTAATCTTATGTAAAGGGATTAAGATGACAAAAATCATGATTGGCGGTGCTGGTCAAACACCTTGGTACAAGGTTAAAACACCACCAATTTATTTTCATGATACAGGAGCTGACATATTGTTAGGAAATAATTTCCTACAGATGTTCAAGTCTTATACTCAAGAAAATGAGACTAGAATATTAGTATTCACAACACCATGTGATCACAAAATCATAGTCCAGAGACTAAGAGAGTCATTTTACAGAAAATTATCGATCCAGTTTTGCAACAAGCGTGGTGATTCAGGACAACTTCTGAACCCAAAGATGAAGGATTCTAGACGGTTTGGAGAAACAATGCTCCAGTTAAGAGCATATCAAGTACTCCAACCAGAAGATATAGAATGCCTTAAGATAACTCTACAAACAAATGAAGTAGAGTTCGAATCTAAGGTATCATTGAAAGATGTCAAGAAAAGGATAAAAAAAACTATAATGAAGATCCCTTGGCATGGTGGGACAGAATTCAACTCAAAGCTTGCCTTAAAATTAAGGAAGGCAAAGAGTATGAATTTGTCCGTTGCAAGCCTATCCCAATGAATATCATTGATCAAAGGGATATGCAGATTATAATCAAGGAACATTTAGACATTGGTTTGATCAAAGCAGGTATGTCACCATATAGCAGTCAAGGTTTCCTGCTAAGAAATCACGGTGAGATAAAACGAGAAAAACCTAGATTAGTTATTAATTATCAAGAAATTAATAAAATTCTGGAGTTTGATGGGTATTTTATACCAAGCAGAGAACATCTAATTAGCTGCATACACAATGCAAAGATATTTTCTAAATTTGATTGTAAGTCCGGATTTTATCAGATTCGGATGGAGGAAGGAAGCAAGAAATTCACAGCTTTCTCTATACCTCAATGACATTATATTTGGGAAGTATTACCAATGGGGTTGGCTAATTCACCCTAGATATTTCAAAGGAAAATGGATAATCTTTTTAAGGATTATTTTAAATTTATGTTTTTTTATATTGACGATGTTTTAATAGCATCTAAAAATTTGGATGAACATGTTAAACACTTGAAGATTTTCTCTAAGGTTTGTAAAGAAGAGGGACTAGTTTTATCTGAAAAGAAAGCAGTCATTGCAACAAGAAAGATTGAATTCCTCGGAATTAAAATCGATGAGTCAGGAATAATTCTGCAAGAACATATAGTCGAAAAGGTGCAGAATTTTCCAGAAAGTCTCAAAGACAAGAAACAACTTCAAAGTTTTCTAGGAGTTGTTAATTTTGCTGGGATGTTTATCAAAAACCTAGCAAAACACAGGAAGGTGTTCAGTCCATTATTGAAAAAGATGCAAGATTTATATGGACAAAAGAACACACAGAAGGACTTATCCATTTAAAGAAGGTTTGTAAAAATCTTCCAAAAATGGCTATTCCTCAAGACGAAGATGATCTAGTATTGTATACCGATGCCAGTGATCATTGGTGGGCAGCAGTTCTTACTAAGTTCACACCAGATGGAGAACAACCATGTAGATATTGTAGTGGGTTATTCTCAGATGCAGAAGCCATCAGATGGCATATCAACGAGAAAGAATTTTATGCAGTAAAAAGGGCTTTTGAAAAATGGCCATTATTCTTACTTGCAAAGAAATTCATTTTGAAAGTTGATAATACACAGGTGAAAGCTTTCTTAAGGAATAGAATTGAATATAAACCTGAGAAAGCCAGATTATTAAGATGGTAAGCACTATGTCAGAATTATATTTTTGATATTGTGATAATAAAATCTCATGAAAATATTCTTGCAGATTTTTTAACAAGAGATGGACAGCATTGACATTGATGCTATTATCAAGATGCAGAGGTATTTGAGGGAACACCTTGAAATGCTTCAAACCGAGTTCAACAAGTTGGCCGTTAACGCAGAAGTTGCGGGAAGGCTACAACAAGCTGATAAGAGAATTGTCTCTGATCGAATTACAGGTTGTTTACAGGCATATACTCAGTTATGGTCTGTAATGCAAAGGCCTATCCTTCAAGGCATTGAGAAGCCATTGGTTTCCCAAATGGAGAGTTTTCGAGTA
Source organism: Primulina tabacum (assembly GCF_025594145.1). Taxonomy (NCBI): domain Eukaryota; kingdom Viridiplantae; phylum Streptophyta; class Magnoliopsida; order Lamiales; family Gesneriaceae; genus Primulina; species Primulina tabacum. Next base: position 8,814,388 of record NC_134557.1, read on the forward strand.
CATGACTCTATACCTGTAGCGGGGGATTCAAATACTCCTTGCACAAGTGTTAAGTCGGGATCATCACCAGATGAATCGGCTGAAACAAAAATTGAGACTCCTAATCCTTATCTTGAGTCTTCAAGTCAACCCTTCACATCGGGGATTGAAGAGGGAGAGATCAACTTTAGGCCTCGTATTGACAAAGGCAAATATAAGGTTGGTACTAACGAAGCAACAATTTCTCCATTTCAGGTTTATCAGCAGAATTGGGAGAAATTGAAAACAAGAATTGGAATTAACCCAGCTACTAACAGGGTTGATGTTTCAGGAAAATATCCAAGGGTATGGATGAAACCAAATTCATATCCAAAGGAGGTTAAAGCATGGTATGAATTCGGGGCTCTTGCCTCAGTTTATACTACATCACCCAGCTTTCCGAAAATCTCAGGTCTACCAAAGTGGATCCAGGAAGCTGTTCACGAGACTTGGGCGAATAATGATTATTTGTCCAGAGGAGATGTTTTGGAGCTACACTTCTTTAGTGCAGCACCAGAACCAGCAGGAAAAGGCTCCCATGAAGCCTTTCATTTCATTAAGTTAAGGAGGCCGGATACAAATGTTCAAAAATTTATCAAGGACCCTCCGACAGAAGAAACACCCCTGGTTGCTTCAATTTCTGAAGATGATATATCTACACGTAGAGCATGGGGTTTATGGGTCTGTCTCACTGAGATGGACAAAGTCAAGTTCCCGTTCAAATTTTATAATCATTCAGTGAACGGATCATTCATGCTAAACACCATGACAGGAAAAACCACAAGTTTTGCAGAAGATTTATTCGAGAAAAAGAGAAATCTTTTGTGGAACAGCAAGCTGCCGGCTAGTAAAGAGACTCGCCGAAAATTCTGTAACATGGCACATATAGGAAGATGGTCAGAAAACATCTGCCTTGAATGCCAAAACCAGAAGGAACCTGAATTCGGTAAAGGATTCAAACCGAGATCTGATCGGAAACACTTTACCGACACAAGCACAAGTGGGGATGGACCACAATCACGTTTTCCTCGATGACAACGAAAGCCAAAGATTCCTCGAAAAAGTTAAATGTAGACATGTGACTAACCCACTAACCAAAAGAAAACCCACCATGTGAGTGGAAGGACAGGACCACCAATAATGGGCGAAAAATGACAAGGATCATTGAATACCAAATTTAAAAAGGGAATCCAATGAATAAAAGCAAGACAACTGGTCCCAAAGTTTTCATCTATAAATAAGGACAGATTGGAACCAGTGAAACACACCAAGAAAGAAACCTAAAGAAAATGTATTTTACATATATGAAGGTTTTAAAAAGAAAACTCAAGTATGAAAGGAAGGAGCTAAAAGCCCTCAGATCATTAGCTCAAACGTTCCAAGAAAAAGGGGACGAAATTACAGCTAATCTTTTTCAAACGCATTCCTACTGGCAGTGCGGTGAAATAAAAGAATGAGAAAAGTTGATGTCTAGATTAATAATCTAGAAAAAGACATTGCAGGAAAGGACCACTCAACCACTAAATGGTCCCCAAGCAAGCTGTAAAGGCTTATGAAGATTTGAAGTCCGAGTTTCAAATCCGAAGGAGCCTTCTATAAATAAAGAAGCTGAAGGAAGATGAAGGCATCGATCAACCTCTTCATTTTTCTTCAAACCATTTGTAATAATTTTCTTTCAAAGTATGTGTATAGTGAGTTCAGCTACTGTAAGTAGCTAAACAAGTTTCTCCTCCTCTACAGGAGGTTACTATGCAATAAATAAATGTTTGTGTTTGAATAAAAGAAATCTTTGCTCTAGCCCCTCTCATTTATTATTTTCAAAATTTTATCTTTGATTGTACACTCTAAGGTAGGAAACGAATTAGAGTTGTGCCAAGTGCTGCTAAAGGAATCCACGTCTGTAACCATAAGTCGCGATCGTGTGGTTGGACTGTGAGGAGCAGTTCGTAAAATGCGGGGGATATAACCCGGCGGTACTCCGGTCAAAAAGGTAAAATATTTAATTTATTTTACGGAAGCATGATGAGCCATTATTTAAAAAAGGAAAAAAAATTACTCAAATGGGGTTGAGGGGTATTATGGGAAGCTAGGTACTAAATTTAAAGTTTGAAAGATTCATGTACTGATACGTAAGTTGCTCTTAAAATTTTATATATTAATTGAGAAATTACATAAAAATAAAAGTTACAGAGAAAAATTTCATGGATAGCTAAGGGTTTTAAGCATGAAGCGTGGGAAATATGATAAGGATCTATGTTTAGCTGCATTAAGCGTCATAATTGTGCTTAAGAGCATTTTTATGTAAATTTTAAATTAATTAATATAAAACCTTTTCATCCAATAAGAATACTGCAAATAAAAACTTGCTTCCTCTTAAAGAAAGAACCGATCATCTCCCGTAACCCATCAAACCCTTTCAAAAGTTAAATCTCACCAATTTGTTACTAAAAACTACGATCATCAAAGTTCGTTGATATGAATCTGATCGAACTTGGCGTGCAAATGGTTGGAAGGAGGTTCGAAGAAGTATTGCATGGACTCATGAGCAATCGAGAAGAGTTTGCAAGCGAAGTTTCAAGACTCGAAGGAGTCTTGATGCACAGGAGTGAACTTGAAAGCCAAATGGATGCTATTAAGTGTTGAACAACATGGATGGATTAGTGCCACAACGCCATGGATCAAGCGCCGCGGTGCTAGTGAAGACTGGCTAGCGCCTAGGCGCTCCATGATGCGAAACTGTAGCGCCTAGTAGGCGCTACTAGACCAGTGCCGCAGTGCGCCGCAGTGCAGATTTTAGATATGAAAACCATAGATTACGATTTTGTTGTATTTTATTATATAATCCATTGTAAACACGAATTAGAACAATGAACATTGAGTTTTAATCATATTTTGTGAGTTTTTCTCTCAAATTCAAAACTTTGCTTTGTATACACCTTTGTGTGTTTCTCAAATCAAACTTATCAAAGTTTAGTACTTGTGGCGTTTGTCGATTGTTCTTCACTCGGATTTTCAAAGACGAGTTCTTTGAAGGTTCGTTTGAGATCGATTATTATCTTCGTGATTATTTGTTGATAGACTTTTCGTAGCTTAGAGGTAAATATCACACAACAATTACTTGTTTCAAAAAAATCGAGACAATACGACGCTCTTTATTTCATCGAATCGAGGGCGTGACTCCGTTTTCGAGCACGTTTGCTTTTCGTTATTGAAGAATCACATCATTTGTTCCACAACTGCGATGAGCTACAAGAAAGAAAAGTTTATCATCATTTATCTCTACATATTCCACCTCAAAAACTACTAAAAATTATAATTTTTATATTTATTGTTTAGAAAAATGTGAGAATTTATGCATGATCTTAAATTTATTATGTTCATATATTATTTGATCTATCAGATTGAGATAATTAAAATTATAATAAAAGTTAAAAGACTTTTTTTATAATTAAACTCGTCCTAAATTCTTTTCAAGCTAAATTCCTTTCAAGCTTTACATCGATGCTTTTCGAGCTTTTTAGAACACTGAATTATACCACGTGTTAAAATTTTTCGCCAAAGACAATTAACTAATTAATCAAAAAATTCAACAATATGGAAATAAAATGATTATATGATATTTTATAACTGTTGCCATATGGCTTCATAAAAACTATTTAATAAAAAAGTAAACGTATCATGAAATTTGCACCCAAAAGTGAGTCATATTGACCAACCTTTTACACGTATATTTAGAAATATGGTTAGCAGTAACTCAGAAATGATATTCATCCTGGCTGTAAACAGTGAACTTTTGTAACTGGACATGATAGTTTCTACACCTTTTACACTTAAAGAATGTATATATCAAAACGATACAGACACACAAACCAACAAGAAGTTAACTCCAATGAGCATACAATACAAAACAATACCGACGCAAATGATACCGTCGGGGAAGGAGTTAGCGATATCTTGGTGCACGACACATGGATGGAAGTAGGTATGTTTTTACATCAATTTTATAAATCCATGGACATTAATACCCTTTGATCTTTTGATAAAGGAGACAAAGCAGCTTCGACGACCTGCCAATCCATCCAAAATGCTGTTTCTAGATTCACATCATAAAGATTACAGCAAACTAAATGTATGTCAATCCATCCAAAAGTGGTTTTCCCAAGATGTTAAAATATAAAACAAATGTAACATGGAAAAAATGTTTAATAGGATTAATCAAATAAGATAGATCTATGCTTTTTTTGCAGTCTCAGTTGGTCAAGCGTGGTTAGCCAAACATTTAATGATGGACACAAAAACCATATCAGTAGTGTCATTAGTCCTCGAGACGTCTTTGTGGAGAATTTGAAAAACATGACAGTTCAACAATAATCAAAGAGGGACTATAGAATATGCAGACTTGGGCAGGGAAAGGGTACCTTGAAGCCAGTTTTTCTGTATAGATCCTGGGCAGGCCTGTTGTCTGCATTTACATGAACAAAAAGCTGCTTCATACCTGTTGGCACAACAGTAATCGGAGAAAAGACATTAATTTAGGGCAATATATATAACACATCCAGAGCAAAACAAACAAGCAGAACCTGCAACAATGTTGGAAGTTAAGATACGAGACCTGATACCATGGCAACATCCATGGCTAAGTATATCATGTTTGAAGCAATACCCTGACGTCGAGCAAACTTTGCCACACAAACATTTGCAATATAAGCATATTTATGCATATCCAGGGGCTCTTGGTTCGCCAATATAGCAGAATATCTCTTAATATCCTACGAATTAAGAAAAAAATTCCAGAGTTTGGTCAAATTTTTGGGACAACATTATAATCAGATAAAAGTGCACATGTTCCTCTGTAAAATATAATGCAATAGGAGGCTCAATATGCGAGACTGCAGAATCAGGAAAATATCAAATAACAGAACGACAACAGATGTGAAGCTGCTGAGACAAATCATACTTCCTGATTTATAGCTGTTAAACGCTGCACCATTTCCAATCAGGAAACTATCTCACACAACAAATGCTAGGTCATGTTTGAAATCAACAACATTTCGTCGTCACGAGATTGTACCTCAGGATATGTTTCTCCTTGCACAAATTGCCGAATACTTAAGTCCAAAGTTCCCACTATACTATTTAAGACCGTTCTTCTGACATTTTTCTCTTCCTTCTTAACCTGCATGGTGAAAAAAACATCATCAGTGTATTATGAGCCTCTGGATGGGAATTGAAGTATGAGAAACTCCAACGTTTTATGATCAGATAATGCACAATTGAAGTTGCACATAAAAGGAAGAGAAGAATGGTGCTAACAGATGATTTTGGTACAGGTTAGGATGAGGTTGATATAGTGTGGTTCTAAGGCTGACATAATCAACATAGACTAGGCTGGTAATTCTTTTGCGAGAACATCATCTTGAATATGAATACTGTTGGTTATTTTAAGTAAATCATAAATATAATAAATAGTAAAGGGAAAAAGGGAATGTGCGTCAGAGCATGAGATAGATTAATAAACAGAAAAAAAAAATAGAGATTTTATCGAACTATAGCATTAGGGTACTGAATAAATGAAGAAGAAAAAATTGACACACACAATTATCTCAAAACTTTCAAAGGATTTGGTGAAATACTCGTGTCACTGTTTGCTCTACTTACAGCAACTAAGCAGAAGCAGTTCAACGATTTTCCTTCCTGGCCAAAACATCTTCGCTTCAAAGCATAAAATTCCTGCCGATATGAGATGAATAAATTGAGAGATTGTAATAGACTTATAGACCATTAATAGATCATTAAATTGCAAGGCACTAAAGGATTTGAGGGGCATCACAAGAACTTGTAGTGAACAAAAATCCAAAGCTCACATCAGCTTCTGCCAGAAATAGAAAGCATATTTGAAAATAGTATTTAACACACAGCCAATTGATGTCCACAACCAAACTGCAACAGGGCTATTGACAACATTAGAAAAAATCCAAGCGCCATGATTTGTATACCGTGCAACTATGTTGCATGGATAAGGGTATGAGTATCGTATCGAATACGATATGGATACAGCGATACCGCAAATTTTAATAATATAAGATACGATACGGTTAGGATACGACAATTATATATATATATATATAGTATTAAAAATTGTAGAGATATATATAAAAAAAAATTTGCCGAAACATATCCTGCTGTGTCCATGACGTATCATAGCTATGTCCAAGACGTATCCGACTGGTCAACCTACAAAAAGTCAACCACACGGATTTTGCCGTATCCAACACATGTACCAGCGTGTCACATCTGTATCCGTGTCCGATACTTCAGGAAAAAAATTTAGGAGTGTCCGTGCATCAAGACAAGACAGTAACAAAGTTCATAACGGTAAAAGTTAAGGAGCGTTTGTTTACAAACTGATTAGTTTTTGTTGCCCCAAGAAAGGATTACCTTAGAATAAGAAAAAAATATTTTTATCAACTTAACTCAAGTCATCGATGATAAAGAAAATTCAGGGGCTAAAATTTGATCTAAAAAACACCGCTTCCAATCTATATAGACTTGCCTGTTCGGCGTATTTTCTTTTATAACTATCAACATTCCTGAAAAAGACGAAACAATCATTGTAATTAATTAACTCGAAAATTGACAATTTAGGATGTCCAGAAGAAAGATTCTTTAATATGTGTGGGTGGGCATTAGTGGAGTATGTCGAATCACAATCAAGTAGTACAAAATTCAGATAATTGACCTCATGTAAGATAAGGATTCCCAATGGGCTTCTGCTCGCAGCCATGCCGCTGTCTGCCATTTTAAGTCAAACATGGAGACAAGAAATCTGATGTTCTTTCAGAAAAATACAGATACCATGATACAAACACAAACTAAAAAACCAAATGATGATTTTGGTTGGGTGGTTCATACATATATTATAAGAAGTGGAAAAGAAAGAAAAACCAACCCAATATTCTTCATCCAGGATAGCTCCACGAGCAACAAAACGACCAAAATTTCGCCTTTGAAGGCCAGTACACTCCTGATCAGTAAGTTGAAGACGGTTAAAGGAGAGTTTAGGTAGCTTTGATGTTTCATTCTTCGATAAACCCAAGTTCTGGATATTTTGGTCGTTGTTGCAGTGAACTTCAAGATGTTTCCATCTATAATATTGAGCGGGAAATGTCTCCCTATACGGTTAAGTAAGGTGCAAAGGATAAGAAACTGAATAATTGTTCATTAAGAAAGCAGTAAGGTCTGATAAAGACGGAAAGAAAACAACTTTGATAACTGTTTTCCTGGTAACATTCTGGTAGATATGATTTGAATGTAAATTGGCAAAGGAAAGCCCGAACAATTTAATTATTCCATGCAATGGATCACTTTGATCATCAGTTACGTACTGGTGGCATAGAACAGGAGACTGGCTAAAATGAAATGGACGATGAAGCAAGTACACTCTACTCCCAACATCTTCTCATGGAACAATAAACATTCATTTGCAGAATATTCCAAACAAACGTTTTGAAATGTTTTACTACACTCAAATCATAATAGTTAAATGGTTTTAAGCAAATGATCACAAATCATTGCTAAATATCATCAATCACAGAAAGTTATATTCCTTCTCACAATCTCAAAAAGGTTCTTTTGAAGGTTTCTTACCCACAGATTCAAATCCATGAGACTAGCGAGGATGATTTTGAGTTACTAAATATTTCAAATACCAGCGCACGAGCATTTAAGTAGCTCATCACAACTCAGGAAATCTTCCTAACATTTTTCAATAAAAGCATTTAAAACTTCCTCCAAATGAAATAGCCCATGAAACCAACCGCTACGAAATTTCTTCCATGTTTTTTGAAATCCAAGGACATATGAATAAAGGACAAGGGTCTGTGGCTGTTTTATCATGTTATGACGTCTGAATTTATCCATATACAGCAAAACAATCCTTCTGCTGTATATGCTTCACTTTCTTGCATGTTCTCCAAAGCAACAGGTCAAATAAAACTAATTTCTGTCAAATTGTTCACCCTTTCCATTTTCAAAGTTAATACACATTTCAAATTCCATCGCAGTACGTAAAATGGAAAAAATAAGTCTAAAAAACACTGATAAATACAACAGTTAGCCTAGTGTGGAGAATCAAATACACATAAATTTATTGACATGTATACGTTAATACGCGAATAAATTTACACCATAAGCACATTACAATGATATATAAAATAATAATTAAAAAAAATACCTTGCAAACATTCCGAGAACAGGGGTAGAATCGCGTTTGTTGCTCGATATCAAGCACGTTAATTCCGGCTGCTGGACTTGAAATTCCGGTAAAAAATTGTTCTTCAGCTCCATTTCTTCTCCCTTACCTTCCGCGTGTCATCAAATCAAATGGGAGACCATCAAACGACCGATTATCATAAAAGACACACACATAACGAACAATCGACGTAGATTCTTCTCAATTAATGTCTTCTGGAGTACGGCGAACGAAAGCAAGAATGGAAGTGGATACAGAAACTAAAGTGGGAGCGAATCGACAGAAATTGGGATTTTTTTTTCTTATACAGAAAATGGCAAGCGTGGAGAGGTCAGCAAGAGATTTATATGCGCTGTTGGGTAAACCGGGTCCACAAATAGTAATCCACGACGTTGGTTCTGAGACAGTGGAAGGAAGTAAAGCAGATGTTCCCAAAACTAAAATCGCGTTTCCGTATCTCAAAATTTGGCATTGAACTCTCGGTAGAAATGTAAAAAGGGGCTTGTAAAGCATTGGTAAATGGTAAATGGTAAATGGATCCATCTTTCCAGGCGGTGAGTTGGGTGGTTCGACGGACTTAATTAATTTTACGTAATTTGGCAGGTTGGGGTGAGCTGCCATTTAAGCGAGTTAGGAAATTGCAAATCCAATTCTGTAAGATTATTTTATTTAAGTTTATAATATAATTTAATTATGATCAAAATACTTTATTAAATTAAATATGAGAGACGTCTCATATTTAAGATGAAATAATCAAAAATAATATCTAAATTAAGATAATAAATATCTTGATATTTGATTGACTAATATCCCAGATATATCATCAAGATTTGTCAAATCTCGAGTCTCTATGTGCTTCTTAGAGAATATCTAAAAATAGCGGCGACGATGTCCACATCAATTGGGTGAGCAGGGTAAGCAATCGATCGGACATAGATATATATTTTCCCTCTGAAGATTTTTGACATGTTGAGATAAGCTCGTATGGCCTGGCCTGTGAGTACTCTTGACCGGGTAGAATTAGCTCGGTGGCTTGACCGGTACTGTGAGTACACTGGACTGGGTAGGATGAGCTCAGGTCAAATGATCCGCAAACACTCGACAAGAAAACGTCGGTGGGATGGCCACTCTGACACTCAAGTCAGTACATGACACCCTAAATAGAGAGATCATTTATTGAATACATTAGAATGCAATATCTCTTGTCTCAAATGAATTAGCAAACCTGGGTATTTATGTGGGAGAATATGACCTCGATTGCAAATCCTGGACGATGTTCCTGACAATAGGAATCCATACTTGTCCATGGTCTTGTGTGGGCGCTGATTTGTCATGTTAATTATTACGAGATATGGTGACCCACCAATCTCCTCATGGTCGGTCTGTATAGGAAATACTGACCTGGACGGTTCCTGCTGATGACCGGGTAAGGTAAGCTTGGGTCGAATGGCTTGGAAATGTAGAGGGGAACAGCCCCTCGATTATTGGTGGACAAGGTCAATGATCACTTAACTTAATCTTCTCATGTACCCTGCCTTACCTTGCCTTGTAAAGGAAGACTCCAAAGTGTTGCAAGTGCCCAGGATGTCAAGGGCTTCTCTGCCTGACCTGATACCTTTTCCACCCAGGCAGTATTATTCAATCATGTCTTTCCCGACCAAGAAATATGATTCTTGGCTTGTATGAGTCTATAATGGTTTGATATGCTTCTCGGGTTGCTGCATGTCAAGGGTTGTTTAAATAGATGACTCTTTCTTGACCTTGACTGGCTTCCACCCTATCTCTTCTTGGCTCCCTGGGACAAACTTTGGACTGGTCCTGCTTTGATCCTCTCTTTCTGCCCGAGTACAAGGATGACACAGGCCGCTCTTTCTAGGGCATCACCAAGTGGCATACATAGTTCCTAAACCAATGCAATTAATTCAGTAATACATTATCTCAAAAATTGGATAAATGTTTATAATATCATTGTTTTCAGTGTTCGTGAGATCTCGTCAGTTCTTATCTCAAATTCAATATTAATGGCTATATTTAGAATTTGTTCTTATTTATATTTTCAATCTTTACATCGTATGTTTATGCGTATATAAATCGAAATTAGTTCAATATTATGTTATATTTCTAACATTTATTATCAGAGCGGTTTTTGCCTCCATCTCGATACGATTGAGATTTTTAAAATGGGCAGAAATTTTGGAAAATTATATTGGTCCAATTCACATAACTTTCAAAATTAAAAATTAGCCACATATTGATTTGTATGGTTTTAGTTATTTGAAGAGTAGTCACATCATTTTCAGTTGAATTAAAAGTTTACATAAAGTATTTGGATCACATTTGGTCAAAATATATATAAATAGATTAATTATGTTTACATAGTGAATTTTATCCCATAAGAAATTCCATTATGCTAAATATAATTAATTATGATATGATATTGAATTATTTTCTTAATTTACTTCCATGGATTAAGAATTGATATAATTCAATAGTTATATCATTAAGTTGTATGAACCTCAGCGAATTAAAAACCAAATGTTATTATTGAAACCATCAATTCATATATCAATCTTTATTGAAATTGAGAGCAATCTAATTGTCTCTCAAATAGTTTCATAAAGAACAAGATTTTTTTTGCTAGATCTAAGGTTCGATCTAACAGTATGATATTGTTCATGCAATCATAATTATATAATTTCATCGATAAAGCTCACCAATGTTCGAGTGCGTGATCATGTCATGCACATGAGGGATATATAGGCTCGGCTTGAGACTATTAAGGTTGAGATATATTAGATATTTTCAGTTCACAATATTTTGAACACTCTCGCTCAACGTTATGGCCCGTTTACGATCTTCTAAAACACATATAAGTTTAAATGGTTAATAAATGAGTTTATGATAATATGTGTCTAAGAAGATGGTGGACTATTATGGAGGAGAGAAATATAGCTAATATTAATTAGAACATATGGTGGATTGATTCTGATTTTAAAGTCCATATTACCAATATCGTGCAATGATTGTAAGACTCAAGGAAGTCATTAGGAAGTGAGTATTGCATCATTTATGATATAAACTAGATACTCTCACATGTTGAGGTTGTTAGGACTTGCAAAATAGTTTTGCATTGTGGTTTTACTTTTTTGTTGAAAATACTTTTAATTCCAAATTTGTTTTAAAAATTGGTACAATCGTGTAAAAGATAAAAAAAATTAAGTGTCGTGAAGTGATAAAATCGTGTAAGAGATAAAAAATTTAATTGTTTTGAAGTGGTAAAATCGTGTAAGAAATAAAATTTTAAGTGTTGTGAAGTAGTAAAATCGTGTAAGTGAGAAAAATTTTAAGTGTTGTGAAGTGAAGTGGAAAAAAATGAAGCGAATTTGCAGGTATTTATAGAGAGTGGTGGAAGAAAATAGAGGGAATTTTAGGTGGTATCAAATTTTTGAAATTAGCGACGGTTTTCCTACAACAGTCGCTAATGTTAGCGACGGTTATAATTGAATCGTCGCTCATTTCAAATTATCGACGGATTTACTTGATTCCATGGCTAAAGTTAGCGACGGTTGAAATTAAACCGTCGCTAATTTGAAATTATCGACGATTTAGCTATAATTGTCGCTAACATTAGCGACATTGTAGGAAAACCGTCGCTAATACCGTTGTGTTTTATTCTAACCTCACGCTAATCGACAACGATTTTCTAAAACCGTTGTCGATTGTCCAAAAAACACGCTAATAGACAACGGTTCATGTCATAAACGTTCAAAGACAACGGTTTTACAGAACCATTGTCATTGGCCCTAAAAACCGTTGTCTTTGACCGTTGTCTTTTGCTTAAAAAATTATCTACGACAACGGACGGTTTTAACTAAAACCGTTGTTAAAAGTTTTTAACAACGGTTTTAGTTAAAACCATTGTCGTATGTGTGTTGTTGATTATGAAATTGCACTACTTTTAACAACGATTTTAGTTAAAACCGTTGTTGTATGTGTATTGTTGATTCTGAAATTTCTTGTAGTGCATATACATGCTTGAGCATGCTTGTGTAAGGTAAGATTTGGCAATACACGAGAAAGCAAGTTAGACTAGATTACATTAATAGGTATTTCATTGGATATGTCAAAGGTCAAAAAAGATATAGATTTTCCTATCAATAACAAATTATAAGGTTTGTGAAATCAAGAAATACAAAATTTCTTGAGAGTAACTTGATTAATGAGAGCGATAAACTTCATAATATTGATCAATTTGATGCTCCTTTATCCATACAAGTCATATATTTGATTTTTATTCGTAGAATACCTCAATTTAAGATGTGTGTTGTCAAACAATTCGTATAAATTTCACAAATTGTTGATCATGATCATGTGTATATTAATGCTCATAAAAATATTGAGTGCTCAGTTGAACAACGCGATCTAGCTTCATTAGAAAATGTTTGATGCAATATTAAAAAGACAAATAATGAAGTCTAAAAGTCTGTTAAGTCATCATTTATTGTAGACGAGACTTTAAGATAAAAAGAGTCTCATTAGACATCACTGAATAGCATATACTCAATTCTAGGGATTCATTCAGACTTAAGAATTGAGTACATGAAAAAATGTTTTCATGTATAAGAAAATTATCCTTTCATGGTAATGACATTAATAGCCCATTTGATTCAGATTTGCGTTAGATGGATGTGCAAACAGTATCCACAAATGGTGATTTAGAGTGAGAAGGTTATATGAAATAATTTGAGAAATCTCTCTAAGTGTGGATAAGTATTCAACATACAAGATTAAGAAATCTATTGTCGGTGTATCATATTATCGTGCCCAATACATAATGAAAGTTTAAAATTTTAGTTTGAATATGCAAATTAATCTTGTACATTCGTATGGTTTTAATCTAACAGTTGGATGTTTATCGAACTTTACCTTTAGTGAATTAATCATATGGATCCAACTATTCCAACTCTTAAGTGGATACGACTTTTGTTATATTTCTTTATGAATTATCAACTTGATGTATTATTTAGTCTAGATTCTAGATTTAATAATAAATTTAACTGGATTTCTATAATCTCAACCAGGATTTTAACTAAATGATTTTACCAACTTAAGACACCTACTAGTTATTGTTTGACTAGGATGCTCCAAACATAATCCATCAAATATTTGCTGATCGTGATTTTATTATAATCTCGTTCTCGATCTACGATCAAATATCATCGAATCGATGAGTGTAAATAGCTCGTTACAACGATGCAGAGTCCAATTTTTCGAAACCATTGAGTCAAAATTCACCCCAATCAAAGTCTACAGGTCAAAATCAACTTTATAAAAGCCAATTAGTCATAAATCAACTTAATCATAGTCAACTAGTCAAAGCTAACTACCAACAATATTTACATTAATTAACTCTTATAGTTTAATCTAAAGAGTATGACATGTATTTCCCATAAATATAATTTTTTAATACATATAATATTTTATTAAAAATAAATAATTATGAAAATAAAAGTATAAATGTAATTGAATTTAATAAGTGTAATTATATTTAAAAGAATTTTAGTTTAAGTCTAAATTTTACTTTTCAATTGAATCATATTCAATTGAGCCATTTATAACAGAGTTTATGTACCAGTTTGTCGATTTATTAATAGTTTGTATACCAAAATATTTTTTACGCACACTTCTATTATCATGATATATTTCCATAATAATACCCAATATTAAACACAATCAAATTTTAAAATATCACATATAATTACAGAACTAGATATCTCAATATATCACAAAGCATGCTTACAACATAAATTTTTCCTACAATTTTTTTTTCTTCAAAAAATAACATCCTCGGCACGATATAAAATTTTAAGTGTGTTTGGCCCGGAATACATCCAGATTTAGCCAAAAATAATAATAATTAGAGATGATAATGAATCGGGTTTAGATGAGAATGAAATTTTCATCTTGGTCCTCGTCCGGTCATATATTCAATTTTATATTTATCTTCATATTCGTCGAAAGATTGAATATTCATACTTTATCTAAATATTCTATTACGATCTATAATTATATTTTTCTAATATTTGAATTATTTCGAGTATGATATGAATATTACTAAATTATTGAAAACAACAAAAATTAAATTAAATTTTAAAAATAGAAAATTATATATTATAAAATAAATAAAAAATATTAAAAACAATTTATTATATCATTATTATATAAAAATAACATCAATTATATAATAATAATTTTTTTTTCATTCAACTAAACAAAACATATTATAAATAAAAATCATATATATACATATTTGTTGTGAAAAATTAAAAATTTGTGGTAAAAAGTAAAAATCTCAAACTCTCAAAATTTACCAAACTACACACTTTATAATATTTTTCTCTCTACTCAATTGTGATTTTCTTCACAAATGAGAGATCTATTTATAGAAAATCTTTACAAATAATCCCAAAATAAAATACATCATTACCTACATCATCACACATTAATTTTCAATATTTACAACTCTTATTTTCAACATTCAAATATTCAACATTCAAATATTCAATACACACATTTTAAATATATTTTTCAACACTCCCCCTTGTGATGATGATCATAATGATTGTCTTCATTACGTGTTTTTATACTGCCTCGTTAAAAACCTTACTTGGAAAAACCCATTGGGATAAAAACCATAGTAAGGGAAAAAGAGTGCAGTCACGTAAACTCTCCCTGATGTTGACATGAACAATTCTTCACAAATTTCGTAGATTGCGCATCCCAATATTATATATGTGCTTTCTGAATATTGACGTAGGAAGTGACTTTGTGAAGAGATCTGATGAGTTTTCACTTGATTGAATGTGACGAACATCAATACATCTATTCTTCTCAAGCTCCTTGGTGAATGCGAAGAACTTAGGAGGAATATGTTTAGTTCTGTCGCTTTTTATGTATCCTTCTTTCATTTGAGCAACACATGCAGCATTATCTTCATATAGTATCACAGGCTTCTCATCATATGATAATCCGCATGAAATTTGGATATGTTGGGTCATTGATTTTAACCACACACATTCACGACTTGCTTCATGTAGTGCAATAATCTCGGCATGATTTGATGAAGTTGTTATGAGCGTTTGTTTCTGAGAACGCCAAGATATTGCAGTGCCTCCACGAGTAAATACATATCCAGTTTGGGAACGTGCCTTGTGTGGATCAGATAAGTATCCAGCATCAGCATAACCAATTATACTTGGATTAGCATCTTTTGAATACAAAAGTCCCAAGTCTGTCGTTACTCGTAGATAACGGAATATATGTTTAATTCCGTTCCAGTGTCTCTTTGTTGGATATGTGCTAAATCTTGCCAACAGATTCACGGCAAAAGATATATCAGGCCTTGTACAATTTGTAAGGTACATAAGGGCACCGATGGCACTTAGATATGGTACTTCTGGACCAAGAATATCTTCATCATCTTCACATGGACGGAATGGATCCTTTTCTATGTTTAATGATCTAACAACCATTGGAGTACTTAAAGGATTTGCTTTATCCATATTAAAACGTTTAAGGATCTTTTCTGTATAATTTGTCTGGTGAACAAACATTCCACATTCTTTTTGTTCAATTTGTAAACCCAGACAATACTTGGTTTTTCCAAGATCCTTCATTTCAAATTCTTCCTTCAAGTATGACACAACTTCTTGAATTTCCTTATTCGTTCCAATGATGTTTAAATCATCAACATATACAGCAATAATTACGCATCCGGATGTTGTTTTCTTAATGAAAACACAAGGGCATATTGAATTATTTACATATCCCTTTTTCATCAAGTGATCACTTAGTCGATTATACCACATTCGACCTGATTGCTTTAACTCATATAATGATCTTTGTAATTTTACAGAATAACATTCCCTGGGTTTTGAACTTTGTGCTTCAGGCATCTTAAATCCTTCAGGGATTTTCATATATATATTACTATCAAGTTATCCATATAAGTAAGCTGTAACAACATCCATAAGACGCATTTCTAAATTTTCAGATACCGCCAAGCTAATCAAATACCGAAACGTAATTGCATCCATCACAGGAGAATACGTTTCTTCATAATCAATTCCAGGCCTTTGAGAAAAACCTTGTGCAACAAGTCGAGCTTTATATCTTACTATTTCATTTTTCTCATTTCGCTTTCGAATAAAAACCCATTTGTATCCAACAGGTTTTACACCTTCAGGTGTAAGGACTATAGGTCCAAAAACATTACGTTTATTTAGCGAATTTAATTCAACCTGGATGGCATCTTTCCATTTTATCCAATCCTGCCGATTTTTACATTCACCAAAAGATTTTGGTTCATGATCTTCGTTATCATTTATGATGTCGATTGCCACATTATAAGAAAATATATCATCAATTTTATCTATATCTTTTCGGTTCCATATTTTTCCAGTATTAATATAATTGATAGAGATTTCATGATTCTCGTCAGTTTGTGGTTCTGACAGAACATTTTCATCATCATGTGTTTCTTCAGGAACACCATTCTCTATTTTGTGATCATCATGTGTTTGTTCAGAAACGTCATTCTTTATTTTGTGATCATCGTGTTTCTCTATGAATTTTCTTTTTCGAGGATTTTTATCCTTGGAACCGACTGGCCTTCCACGCTTCAGGCGTTTAATGACATCATGAGTATCTTCCATTTGTTTCTTTGGAATTTCAATTCGAGCAGGGGCATTTGCAGCATGTATATATGATTTAGTTACCCCTTTTGTGTCTGCAAATGCATCTGGTATTTGATTTGCTATTCTTTGCAAGTGTACAAGTTGTTGTACATCTTTTTCACATTGTTTTGTTCTTGGATCCAGATGTAACAATGATGATACATACCATGTAATTTCCTTTTCGGTATGTTTATGTTCTCCCCCTAACATTGGGAAGATTTCCTCATTAAAATGACAATCAGCAAAACGTGCTGTGAACACGTCGCCTGTCTGAGGTTCAAGATATCGAATGATTGATGGACTATCATAACCGATATAAATTCCAACCTTTCTTTGAGGTCCCATTTTCTTTCGTTGCGGTGGTGCAATAGGCACATACACCATACATCCAAAAATTCTCAGATGAGAAATGTCTGGTTCTTTACCAAATGCAAGCTGCAATGGGGAGTATTTATGATATGCACTTGGTCTGATGCGAATTAATGAAGCAGCGTGTAAAATTGCATGTCCCCATATAGAAATAGGGAGCTTTGTTTTCATAATCATTGGTCTAGCAATCATTTGCAGACGTTTAATCAATGATTCAGCCAATCCATTCTGTGTATGTACATGAGCAACAGGATGCTCAACAATGATTCCCATAGACATACAATAATCATTGAAAGTTTGGGAAGTAAATTCACCAGCATTATCAAGTCTAATTTTCTTGATTGTATAATCGGGAAATTGATTCCTCAATTTTATTATTTGAGCAAGTAATCTTGCAAATGCAATATTTCGAGTTGACAATAAACATACATGTGACCATCTGCTGGAGGCATCAATCAATATCATAAAGTATCTGAATGGTCCACATGGTGGATGGATTGGTCCACAAATATCACCCTGAATACGTTCAAGAAACATTGGTGATTCAGTTTGGATTTTGGCTGGTGATGGTCTTATAATAAGTTTTCCAAGAGAACATGCTTTACATTGAAACTTATTATTCTGAAAGATCTTCTGGTCTTTCAGCGGATGACCATGTGTATTTTCTATAATTCTTCGCATCATTGTTGAACCAGGATGTCCAAATCAATCATGCCAATTGATTAATATTGAAGAATTATCAACTACCATGTTTGATTCAATCGGACTTATATGTGTATAATGCAATCCAGTAGGGAGCATTGGTAGTTTTTCAATCACATATTTCTTTCCTGATTTATATGTGATAAGACACATATATTTCTTATTCCCTTCATTCATTGTTTGAGTATCATACCCATGTGAATATATATCATTAAAACTCAACAAATTTCTTTTCGATTGTGGTGAATATAAAGCATCATTGATCAAAAATTTTGTACCATTAGGTAACAAAAATTGTGCTTTACCACATCCTTTAATCAAGTCTACTGGACCTGATATTGTATTCACCGTTGTTTTTGTTGGTTTTAGTTCCAAGAAATATCTTTTATCTCGGAGGATAGTGTGCGTTGTACCACTATCAGGTATGCAAACTTCAGCTTTGCTCATAGCATTTTTCATTTTTTGAACTTCAAAAAAATATGCAATGAAATAAAATTACTGGCAATATACACATATAATAATTATACAATAAAACATTATATGGATACATGAAAAATAAATTATTGTACATTTATATTCTACCACTATATTGTTCATTTTCAGAGAAATCATTGAGAAAATCTGCAGCATCAATATTGTTCATTTCTATCCCACCAACATATTGACCATTTCCAGAGAAATCATTCATAAAATCACCAGAATCAAAATGAGTTGAATCACTCAAATGGTCACTGCGTTGAGTGAAGTTGGTTTCCTTTTCTTTCCCCTTTAATGATTCTTTATAAAGTTTACAAAAGTGTTCAGGGGCTCGACAAATTTTGGACCAATGTCCTGGAGTACCACATCTGAAACAAGAACTTTCATATCTTTTTGAGTGATTCTCATTAACACTTGTATTCTCATGATGCCTTTTCTGTGGATGGTTTGGGACGCTCTTTTGAGATGAATTATAAAAATAACTATCTCTATTGTTTTCAAAACCACGGCCTCGACCACGACCACGGCCAATTCCACGTCCACGTCCACGTCCACGACCTCGACCTCGACCTCGACCAAAACCTTGTCTTTGAATTTGATTTTGGTTTCCAGGTTTAAATTCATTTTTACTTACAGCATTTACTTCTGGAAATGCTGTTGATCCAGTGGATCGGGACTGATGATTTCTCATTAATAGCTCGTTGTTTTTTTCCGCCACAAGAAGACATGCGATGAGTTCAGAATATCTCGCAAATCCACGTACTCTATATTGTTGCTGTAGAGTAATATTTGATGCATGAAACGTGGAAAATGTTTTTTCAAGCATTTTCGATTCTGTGACCTCATGTCCACAAAATTTTAGCTGCGAGATTATTCGATACATCGCTGGATTATAATCGCTGACTTTCTTAAAATTTTGGAATCTTAACATATTCCATTCATCACGGGCGGTCGAAGTATAACTTCCCTTATATGTTCAAATCTTTCTTTCAATCCTTTCCACAAAGCCATGGGATCTTTTTCAATTAAATATTCACATTTCAATCCCTCGTCGAGATGTCGACGCAAAAATATAATGGCTTTTGTCTTTTCTTGTGATGTCGATATGCCATTTTCTTTTATTGTCTCACTTAGACCCAAT
This sequence comes from Primulina tabacum, assembly GCF_025594145.1. Lineage (NCBI taxonomy): Eukaryota > Viridiplantae > Streptophyta > Magnoliopsida > Lamiales > Gesneriaceae > Primulina > Primulina tabacum. The sequence continues at coordinate 8,834,081 of NC_134557.1, forward strand.
GACTCAAGATGCATTTCTACATCGAGAGTCCATGGCATATAATTTTTTCCCGTGATGTCGAGCACAACAAATTCGAGCTTTGTCAAATTTGATATGGTGGTACTAAAAAAAATTACGATGCATTTTATTAGTTAATGAATATTGCAATACAAAGTAATGGATAAACAACAAGTACAAGCATTTGTAAAAATAAAGAAAACACACGAGGAGGATATTCTCCGATAAATAAAAGACTCGTGAGTATGATAACCAAAATAATTAAAAATAACCTTGAGAAAGCCATCTTCTTTTTTCTTCGAAAATTTAGTGAAGAATAATTTTTAGAGAAGAAGAGAAAGTTGGAGTGATTGAATGTGTTTATGAGATCATATTTATAGGGCAAAAACTAGCAGTTTTGTTACCGTTGGTGTATAAAAAAATAAAGGTATGTATTTGTATAATTTTATGGTAATAATATGGTGTATATAATATTAGACATATTTAAATAATTATGTATATCATATCATATTATTATAATGATGTGTCATAAGATATTTTATTTAAAAATCTTATAGGCTTTTATACCTGTCGTATCCCTTACCGGGAGTGTGGGATGTCGTCTTAACATCCTCCCAGGATTTATAACAAGTTTTTGAAAAATTTATTTTTATTATTAATAATAACATTATATTATATATTAAATATATACACAATAAATAAATAACAGTAAAATAAATATTATTACTTTTGTTACCTTTTTCTTCTGTTTGGAGCTTGGAAAATGATGGAGGACTTTTAGAGCTTCGTGCTGATAACGTGTTGTGAAAAAGTAAAAATTTATGGTAAAAAGTAAAAATCTCAAACTCTCAAAATTTACCAAACTACACACTTTATAATATTTTTCTCTCTACTCAATTGTGATTTTCTTCACAAATGAGAGATCTATTTATAGAAAATCTTTACAAATAATCCCAAAATAAAATACATCATTACCTACATCATCACACATTAATTTTCAATATTTACAACTCTTATTTTCAACATTCAAATATTCAACATTCAAATATTCAATACACACATTTTAAATATATTTTTCAACAATATTAAATTAATCAGATATTTTATAAGATTTTTTAAGATCCGTCTTGTTTTCATACCCAAAAATCTTTCATACCCAATTATCAATTTATTTAATAATGTAAAAAATCATCTAAATACCTTCCTCTGTTCGACCAGAAATCGGATTCTCCAAATTGTGTAAAACAACGAATTAGTAAACTTCAAGTGCCACCATTCTTCATCAACAATTTCCCTGTCAAACCACAGCCTAGAGCCTCGTTAGGAATCTTCTCGATCCGACGAACACCTTCTGCAAACACAACTCCCATTCCCATATGCAAATGAGGCTCAATGTGACAATGGAATGCCCACACCCCCGGGTTATTCGCCACAAATCTTAGCGCAGTCCACCCATAAGGAAAAATCACGGCGGTGTTCTTCAATGGCGGATTCTCCAGGTTGAACTTCTCCTCATCTTTTTCTGTGAACTTGCCTTCCCCGTAGCCAAGGACCCAGAAATCATGGCCGTGGAGATGCCACGGGTGTATCTCGCTGACATTAGCCTTTAACGCGTTCGCGTTCTGAAGTATGACATCCACTGTTGTGTTGAATCTCAGCGTGTACACTCTGTTTCCATAGGTCGAATTTTGGTTTTCTGCCGGCTTCATGATCTCGTACTCGCGCCCGAAATCATCCGGGGGCGATTTTTGATCGAATGCCTTGGTCAGACCGTATCGGATGGAACCCAGATAAGGTGTGGCAGGCAGGACTAATGAGACGTTGTTGATAGCCCATTTCGTGTACCCGTCGATGAAATTCTGCGTATTTAGCAGCAAGATTCGCCTGTCAGGTCTTTCCGGTGGCTTAGGGCTGCCCTTTAAGGCGAAAACTTGTTTGCTGAGAGTCACACTGTATTTGAAATCGTTCCAAGCTGGGGCGACTGGAGGTGGGGATATCGGCAGCTTCGAAGCGGGAGTTGGCCGGTAGTTTAGTATTGTTAGGCCAGGAGGGGTTTTGGGTTCCCTTCCTCGTACAGAAACTGAGATCCAGTAGTTGTTGGAAGGATCCTGGTCGGTGGTGAAGAGGACTGAGTAGCTCTCGCCGGAGTATACGTCGATGTTGTCGACAGAGAATGGGTGGACGTAGTTTCCGTCGGCCTCAACCACCATCATTTTGTGATTCTATGTATCCATCCATACACCATTTTATTATAAAATTTAATAAATCATATTATTAACTGTAAAATTAAAGAATAAACTAAACTCATTTTTTAACTAATCGAAATACAAAGATTTAAATAGTTTATTTAAAATTTAAATTAGGATAATTTGTGAAAAATAATGTATTTTAAGATTTTAAACTATTTAAATAATAACAAAAATTCTAGTGAGACCGTCACACTGGTCAATTATATGATAAAGATCTCTAATCTAATCGTACTAATGAAAAAATATTAATTTTTATGTTAAAAATATTGTTTTTCATGACAAATATATATCAAGTTGATATATCTAACGAATATAGACATTAGCATGATATAAAATAAAGAGTAGGTATCTTGTAAGACGGTCTCACGAATTTTTATCTGTGAGACGGGTCAACCCTACCAATATGCACAATAAAAAGTAATACTCTTAGCATAAAAAGTAATAATTTTTCATGAATGACCCAAATAAGATATCCGTATCACAAAATACGACCCGTGAGACCGTCTCAGACAAGTTTTTGCCTAAAATAAAACGGTACTATGAATTAAACAAAATCATTGCTCCAATTCTTTTAGGCATGCGCAAGAATGACAACTTGCGTTGGACAATTAGTTCTTGCTTTTTATGTAGCGCACCTACTATATATTTCATAAAATCTAGGAATATATTCCATCATATATTTCGCAAAGCGAATTTCACCTATTGAATTTCTAATCAACTCCCACGAAAATCATCTTAGAATGACTGAGTATTTAAATTAATTCAATTTCAAAAAATGCTTGAAACAGTAAATTTATTACCCCGATCGCTAAGTTGAGTGAAGCCAACGCGGTGGAGCTGGCTATCCTGAGCCTGTAGGTTTTGTGAGGGTGGGCACGGAGGAGTCGCGGTGCGTGCTGCTCGTTGCCCCTTAACATGCATTGGCTCGTTGGGCTATGGCTAGGTTGCGCTGCCAGGGAGCAATTGTACTGTCCTCTCCCATTGATTAGCAAGGTCTGATATATTTAACTAAAATTATGAATCTTTATGTATACGTCCTTACAACAGCACACATTCTCAATAATAAAAAATAAAATATTGTCAATTAAGCAAAAAAGTCAACGTAGTACCTGAGGTTCACCAATCCAACGGAAGGGATTGGAGGAGAGATCAAGCTCTTGTTCATGGGATCCCTTATGCCACCAATCACTTAGTAAAATGTTGAATTCGTCATCATATTGAAATGGTTCTTTATCTCCTTCCCTCACATTCACTATCAAAGAGCCATACAACCCCGCTGATCTCTGCATTCCATAGTGCCCATGGTAAAAGTATGTGCCCGCCTATATTATTATAAAATAACATAGTTATCATGATGTAATACATATATATTAAATACGAGTTTTGATATGTTGCACCCGTATCGTGCAAACTTATGTGAATATCGATGATGTGATGCACAATTTTGATACGTCCCATTACATCCAATAGGTGAGTGTCAACTCATCAGCACATACATATATATATATATATATATATATATCAACTACGTAAAAATGTATAAAATTATCATCAAATATATTATCAATGGTTTCGAACAAGTAAATTTTAATGAGAGTTGATTCGAGTGCATGGAAATTACCTTGTCAACCTTGAATCTGTATACAAATTTTTCTCCGGGATTAATGGCACACTGCGAGATCGATGCAGTGCCATCCGCCCACGGTGTTCCAAGCTGATGTTTCAAATCAACAACTTAACAAATGAGATATATTTATGTTTGTGTGTGAATTTCTTGAATAAAAAGGGAAAATCACGAAAATTTTGGAGGATTCAAAATAAATTTTTTATATTCACAGCAATTACTGTTAGATAAAGTTGTTGCTAAAAAAAATAGCATATAAACGAACTTGTAGAGATAAAGCAATAATCGAAACAAGTATGATGTTTACAGTATGACTATTGTGTAAAAGAAAACAAAACCAAACCGAGGCCTGTAGCATATACAGTTTCCTTAAAACAGATTCGTCCCCTCCTGTATGTGCTTCGAGGATCGTCTTGGACGTCTGTTTTCCAGGATACAATGGAACAACCAGCAGTGACTTAGCACGAGACACTACTATGGCGAACTGAAAACGTACCTTTACTTTATCACCGAGATTTAACGGAGGCCAAATGGAAAGAGAACAATATGAAATGCAAGAGAATACCTGAAAGAGAAAAGATTTTCATGTATTTGAAATGAGGAAATGAACCCACTATATAAGCCCCAAAATATACACCAAGAGTCATGGAAGATTAATTAACTCAATTAATCTTCTATTAACTCAATAATATGAAGAACCAAAGGTCTTCAAGTAACTCAAGAATGTGAAAAGTCAAAAGACACTCCACAATAATGAGCCACAACCAACTCAAGAATGTGGAGAGCCAAAAGACACTCCCACATTCATGAGTCATAACTTTCATTCAAACTCTAAATTTTATTAAAATTTCCAACAATCCCCCACATGAATGAAAATTGATACAAATCTTGGTGACAAAGTTCTACAGTTGAATCCTGCATAGGATAGGTAGGTGTTACCCTTTGAACCTTCTCTTATGAAATATATTTGCTTTACTAGCTGACCAGTAGACATGTTGTCCTTGAACTATTCTGCCGTTTATGTAAATTAAGATATACTTCACACAAGACTCTCCCTGATACTATTCAGTTCTCATGATCGTGTTCGTTTTGGCCATGAACACACGCTTGGTTCTGCAAGAGGGTCTAGAATTGAGCCCTGCAATTCCTTCGAAGCGGCCCCACTTCTCTCTCACATAGGTGATTCTATATTGCTTCTTATCAGAATCATTAAAAGTCGTAAGCTTATCATCAACATTCACTGTTTCATAATAGGAATGGACTATGGATAACCCCCACAGTGATTTTCCAAATTAGTGCGATTAGGTTTTCCCATTGAACCTAGTTCTTGGGATCTCCAGTCAGCGTAGGTTGGGTTTTCCTTCACACCAATTTATTCTATAGGCTTGAGCCCCATTCCCCTTGACGATTTCACAACTAACTCTCTGTTTAACCCTTTGGTTAGCGGATCCGCTATATTATCCTTTGACTTTACATAGTCAACAGAGATAACTCCAGTTGAGAGTAGTTGTCTACTGGTATTGTGTCTACGACGTATATGCCTAGACTTACCATTATACATTTTATTTTGTGCCCTTCCAATCGCAGATCGGCTATCACAATGTATGCATATAGCTGGCACTGGTTTTTCCCATCCTGGAACATCTTCTAATAAGTGATGCAGCCATTCAGCCTCTTCAGCACACCTGTCAAGAGCTATAAACTCAGATTCCATTGTGGATCTGGCTATTACAGTTTGTTTAGAAGATTTCCACGCAATTGCTGCACCTCCTAAAGTGAATACAAATCCACTAGTAGATTTTGAGTCTTTCATATAAGATATCCAATTTGCATCGCTGTATCCTTCAATAACAGCAGGATATCTGGTATAGTGCAGTCCATGATCACGAGTATACCTTAAGTATCTTAGCAATCTGATAATTGCTTTCCAGTGTTCAACTCCTGGATTACTCGTGAATCTACTCAGTTTGCTCACTGCATAAGCTATGTCTGGTCTTGTACAACTCATTAAGTACATCAGACTTCCAATGACTCGAGAATATTCTAATTGAGACATACTCTCACATCGATTCTTTGATAGATGCTGACTGATATCAATTGGGGTTCTAGCCAATGCAGAGTCATCCTTATTGAATTTCTCAAGTATTTTGTCAACATAATGTGACTGACTTATACTAGCCCTTCTGAAGTTCTATTAATTTTAATTCCAAGGATTACATCGGCTAAGCCCAGATCTTTCATGTCAAATCTTGAGTTCAATAACTTTTTGGTGGATTTGATCATCTTATTATTACTACCAATGATAAGTATGTCATCTACGTAAAGACATAAAATGACATATCCATTTTCAGTGGTTTTTATGTATACACATTTGTCACATTCACTGAATTTAAATCCACTTTCTATCATGGTTTTATCAAATTTTTCGTGCCACTGCTTTGGTGCTTGTTTTAAGCCATACAGGGACTTCACTAGTTTACATACCTTATTTTCTTGCCCAGTCGCAGAAAATCCATCAGGTTATTCCATGTAAATTTCCTCTTCTAAATCTCCATTTAGAAAAGCTGTCTTTACGTCCATTTGGTGTACTTCAAGATTCCGCAATGCGACAATCGCAAGTATCACGCGAATAGAGGTTATTTTCGATACAGGAGAATATGTGTCAAAGTAATCAATCTCTTCACGTTGATGGTAACCTTTAATTACTAATCTGGCTTTATACTTATCTATGGTTCCATCTGATTTCATTTTCCTTTTGAAAACCCATTTACAGCCTAGTGGTTTGCTTCCCGGAGGAAGATCTACTAATTCTCACGTATGGTTTTGTAAAATGGATTCCATTTCGGAATTGATAGCCTCTTTCCATAGAGGTCCCTCGGATGAACTGATTGCTTCCTTGAAACTTTGAGGTTCACTTTCCATCATGAAAGTGATGAAATCCGGACCAAATGATTTTTCAGTCCTAGCTCTCTTGCTACGTCTAGGTTCAATATCTTGATCAAGCTCTTGTTCTTTATCAATTGTCTCATACAATCTTTTGGATTAACTTGGTTCTTCCTTAGATTTGTATGGAAACATGTGTTCAAAGAACGAAGCATTTCTTGATTCCATTATCGTATTCTTATGAATATCAGGTATTTGTATGGAAACATGTGTTCAAAGAACGACAGGTTTTTGGACCTATCTTTACTTTCTTTGGAGTGGGTACTACTACCTTAGCAAGACACCTCCATACTCGCAAGTATTGGTAAGAAGGACTTCTACCATTCCATAACTCGTATGAACTCTTATCTAGCTTCTTTCAGGGGTATCTTATTTAAAAGGTAATTAGCTGTTAGAATAGCTTCCCCCCACAAGTTCTGTGGTAAACCAGAACTTAATAACAACGCATTCATCATTTCTTTCAATGTACGATTCTTTCTCTCTGCAATGCCATTTTGCTGAGGAGAATAAGGTGCAGTTCTTTCGTGTTTGATACCGTGTTGAGCACGAAACTCAGCAAATGGTGATTTATATTCACCTCCACGATCACTTCTTAGCACCTTAATTTTCTTGCTAAGTTGGCTTTCAACTTCATTCTTATATTGGACAAATTTGTCAATAGTTTCATCCTTACTTTTGAGGAGATACACATAACAAAATTTTGTGCTATCGTCAACAAAAGTGATGAAATATTTATTTCCACCACGAGTTTGCACACTTTTTATATCACATATATCACTGTGAATTAGATCAAGTGGTTCACTATTTCTTTCAATAGTTCGAAAATATGATCTCGTTAGTTTTGCCTCAACACAAGTTTCACATTTGTGTTGTTTATCAATTTGGAATGCATGAATGCTTTTCATGTTAATTAATCTACGTATTGTATTATAATTAACGTGTCCAAGTCTATCATGCCATAAACAAGAAGACTCAAGCAAGTAAGCAAAAGTATTAACTTTATTCATCACGGGCTTAACAACCATGGAGTTTCTTCAATTGAATTTGATTCAGCAAAACTGAAAGACATTCAAGCAACCATGGAGTCTCTTACCCGAACTGTGCTTGAGATGAAGAATAACAGAGGTCTAGCTCAAAGTCTCTATACAACTCAGGATATAATCAGTCAACGAGTTGAGCGATTGGAAACTTCTGTTTCTAATAAAATGAAATTGCTGCAGACTTTTTTACAATCTGTTGTCTCAAGTATCTCATCAGATGTCAAAATTCTTTCCACTGACGTTCGAAGATTGAGTTTGAATAACCCATTACAAACATAACATTTGCCAATAAACATTCCACTTTTCGACAAAACAACTTTATCTGACTCAAAGACAATGCGGAAACCATGCTTGTTAAGAAGCGACCCGACACCAAGTTCTTGCGGATGTCAGGTACATACAGCACATTGTTCAGAGTCAGTTCTTTTCCAGATGTCATCTTTAGGACGACTTTTCCTTGACCCTTAATTTTAGAAGTGGCGGAATTTCCCATGAATAGTTTTTCACCATCTCCTTGTCAGAGCAAACATGACGAGTGGCGCCAGTGTCGATCCACCACTCCCTTGGGTTCGAACCCATCAGATTAACTTATGATATTACAGCACAGATATTCATGTTTGAAACCTCTTGAGATATGTTCTCGACCATATTCATCTCTCGGTTTCTCTTTGGCTTCTTACACTCAGATGCCTTGTGACCCATACCATCACAGTTGTAGCATTTTCCGGAGAACTTTTTCTTCGAAATGCCTCCCTTGGGTCCCATGTTCAACCTTTTGTTCGAGGAGGAAAATGTTCTCTTTTTCGAGCTTTGACCATGCTCGACAACATTTGCCTTAGCGGCAACATGAGAAAACAATCGTCTTTCCGAGCTCTTGTTGTCTTCCTCGATGCGAAGTCGAACAATGAGCTCTTCAACATTCATCTCATTTCGCTTGTGCTTCAAGTAATTTTTGAAATCCTTCCAAGCTGGTGGTAGCTTCTCAACAATAGCAGCCACTTGGAATGATTCGCTTAACGTCATCCCCTCGGCGTGAATCTCGTGAAGAATCACTTGGAGTTCTTGAACTTGACTGATAACCGGCTTAGAATCCACCATTTTAAAAACCAGAAAGCGGCCTACAAGAAATTTCTTGGCCCCGGCATCCTCGATTTTGTACTTTCTGTCAAGGGATTCCCATAACTCTTTGGTTATCTTCTTTTCGCAGTACACATTGTACAGCGAGTCTGCCAATCCATTCAACACATAATTTCGGCATAGGAAATCAGAATGATTCCAAGCCTTCAGTGCACTGACGGATTCAACATCTCCCTCACCCTCTTTCAGGTTAGGAGCATCCTCGAATAGGAATCTGGCCAGGTTCAGTGTTGTCAAGTAAAACAACATTTTCTGCTTGCGACCTCTTGAAGTCCACACCAGTGAACTTCTCAGGCTTTTCACCGTGACTTGCTGGAACAGCAACCGCAGCAGCACGTGGGGTACCATGAGGGACAACTTGAGCCACAGTAGGGACAACATAACCAGTTTCCCTTTGCACACTGGTTTCAGTAGCCATATCTGAAACAAACCACGTAATGAGTAATCTGTTTTAAGTTTGTTAGATAAAATTGCTAAAAACAGTAGCGTAGAGATAAAGCAATAATCGAAACAAGTATGATGTTTACAGTATGATTATTGTGTAAAAGAAAACAAAACCAAACCGAGGCCTGTAGCATGTACAGTTTCCTTAAAACAGATTCGTCCCCTCCTGTATGTGCTTCGAGGATCGTCTTGGACGTCTGTTTCCCAGGATACAACGGAACAACCAGCAGTGACTTAGCACGAGACACTACTACGGCGAACTGAAAACGTACCTTTACTTTATCACCGAGATTTAACGGAGGCCAAATGGAAAGATAACAATATGAAATGCAAGAGAATACTTGAAAGAGAAAAGATTTTCATGTGTCTGAAATGAGGAAATGAACCCACTATATATAAGCCCCAAAATGCACACCAAGAGTCATGGAAGATTAATTAACTCAATTAATCTTCCCATTAACTCAAGAATACGAAGAACCAAAGGTCTTCAAGTATCTCAAAAATGTGGAAAGTCAAAAGACACTCCACAATAATGAGCCACAACCAACTCAAGAATGTGGAGAACCAAAAGACACTCACACATTCATGAGTCATAACTTTCATTCAAACTCTAAATTTTATTAAAATTTTTCCAAGAATTACATGACCCCATCACGCGAAATACAAGGCAAATTTAGACTAGGCACCGACAGTTTCCAAAAACAAAAAATTCTAAAAAAAGTTTAACTAAATTTCATAAATTCTTATGAAATTTTGTATTCATAGCCCCTTTAAAACTAAATAATCAAATTCAGGTCCAAAAAACGAAGGGAAAAAAAGGGGTGAGAGAGATCAGTGCTAAGAAACCTGTCTGAGTCCATGCCAGTGGATGACTACTCCTTCAGTTGGAAGCTTGTTAGTGAGCTCCACATGAATGGTATCCCCGGCCCGCGCCCGAATAGTCGGCCCCGGGAACTGCCCGTTGATCCCCATAACCACACCTTCGAGGCCATCCGGAGACCAATGCATATACTCGACCTCCCAACGGAAATGCCTGGACTTGCTACCCAAAGTTGGGGATGTAAGGATTGAAATTGATATCACGAAACAGGAAAAAAGAACTAAAAATTCCATAACAAAATCCCACTTTCTTGGTTGAGGGGGCCGGGAGTGGTAGAGTGATTGATACAAGCGTAGAAATAAATATTATTTAACATTAGTACCTATTAATTCATCTTATATATGACAGTATTCGATGTAAAATATAGGGGTTTTACGTGTATTTTATATATGGCACACTTAGAAAAGCTGTTTTTTTTATTTATTCCATGAAATTCTTTATTTATCAAAGATAAATTAATTCAGTGATCCATCCAACTTGTAATAAAAAGTAATTTCTTAATTTTAAGGAAGACAAGGTATACATACACTTACCAGAGATCTGATGTTCGAATCCTTACATGTCATTTTTTTCAAATGGTTGAAAGTCATGTTTTTGTAAATTTTTCTTTAAAAAAATATAAATTCATTTAATTATAGAAAGTTGATATTTAATTTTTACTTTTTCCTTTTTAGGGTGTCGACAGAAAGTGGGTAGCAGATGGCCATAAAGAAGTTGGCTTATAAGAAAAACTGTAAAAAAACAAAAGAGAGAGATAAAGTGGATGCAAGATTATTGAAAGGTTGAACATTGAAAATCATATATATATATATATATATATATATATATATATATATAATACTTATAATAAAATTATTATAAAAATTTTAAAATATAAATTTTGAGTTTTTTATTTTATTATAGGATAAAAACTTGTGTGAAACGGTCTCACGGATCGTATTTTGTGAGACAAATATATTATTTGGGTCATCCATAAAAAATATTATTTTTAATGTTAAAAGTATTATTTTTTTATTGTGAATATCAGTATTTTTTTGAGCTTTTTGTGATGAGTTTTGACTTATTTTGTTTTGAAATAAATTCAATAAAGACCATATTAAAGAGATAAGGACTTAATTAATAGACGGTGGAAAGCACGACTTTCGGCCCCAAAAACCAAGCAAACATAATCTAAATTGTGTATCTAAATAGTGTACGGGAAAGGGTAAATTGCCCAAGATATTTCTGCACCATATTTTCTAATGATTCTGTTTTTTCGAATAATGCTAATGCATGAGTGGATGAAATAAGAAATTAAATTTTAAAATGGAAAAAAGATGAAAAATGAAATTTCAATAATTGGTATCAAGATAAAAAAAATGGAATGAAAATACTTTTAATTAAAAATTCAAAATAATAGCTTGCTCAATAAATAGTATTTTAATTATTAATATTAACATCATAATTAATTATCATCATTTTATTTTTTAATTAAGATTTAAAATAAAAATACTTAAAATAATAATCATATTATTGTTGTTGTTGTTATAATTATTATTATTACTACCGTGAAGATGTAACTTTAAATTTGTTAAACTAAATAAGTAATTTTATATTATTATTCTAATTATTAATATTAACATCATTATTAAATTATCATCACTTTCTTTTTTATTAATATTTAATATAAAATTACTTAAAATAATAATAATAATAATAATATTAATAATATATTCTCAATATTATTATTACGGTGAAGATCTAAATTTAAATTTGTTAAACTAAATAAGTACTTTTTTTTAAATAGGTAATAATTAAAAGTCGGAATAAACAATCACATTTCAAGGTCTTATCAAGCATGAGTATATGAAATGAGATGAAAATATTCATTCAATTCTAATCTTATTCCCTCGTATCAATCATGTTTTAAATATTCGTATCAATATATCGTACAACGATATTTATAACAAATATATCGTGAGATTTATTTAATTAACTAATGAGATTTTATTAAATTTATCGTTATATTTTGATAAATAGATTTTTTGTATTAAATTTTTTATTTTATAAGAATTATTGTACAAATTTGATTAATATTACTCAACTTTATTATTATTATTATTAATAAACCAAATCAACACAGATGCCATGTATTGTGAGAAATCAAGAAACACACATCTTTCAGTTATCTAGGATGAGAAATTGACGATATGGAACTTGTAAATAGAGGAATATTTCATAGGATCTGATTAAATTTCTGACTTGACTTTCTCACTTCTAACATTGTATTTTTCTTGTCGATTTTTTTTATAAAGTTATTTTCTCTATTTTGTATTATAGTTTGTGTATTTATTTTGGATGTTATTAAAAATAAAACATTCCAGATGATGAAGATATATCAATAAAAATTAACAACTTGATAATCGTAGTTCGACTTCAATTATTATTTTTATATTGAAATGATACGATTAGTATAATATATAAATTTGGTATGATTAACCTAAAATTTGGTATAAGCTGAGATAATTAGTAAAATTTTAGAAAATTAACCAAGATTTGAGTTGCTGCTAGTGAAATGTTTCTCTCTCAGTACTAGTAAAAAATAAATTTGTCAACCACACCAAGAAAATTTGATAGTTGGGCAGTCCACCATGCCAAAAACTTGTGTGAGACGGTCTCACAGGTCGTATTTTGTGAGACGAATCTCTTATTTGAGTCATCCATGAAAAAGTAATACTTCTTTATGCTAAAAGTATTACTTTTTATTGTGAATATCGGTAGGGTTGATCCGTCTCACATATAAAGATTCGTGAGACTGTCTCACAAGAATCCTACTCGTCTAACATTAGGTCTGAGTGACATGATTTTCACCGTAAGATCAAACAAGTTGGGTATCATTTAATAAAAGTTAAGCGCTGTGTACTTAGTTTCGAATTCCACTTTATATTTGGCAAGTTCAACTTTAACTTTTTAAAAGTATACTAGTATTTCACCATGCGATGCACGAAGTGTTATTTTATGTAATTAATGATAAAAATTAGTAAATATTAGTGTTTGAATAATTATTTAAAATTATAGATATAATATAATGAATATATTTAAATTTTAAATATAATTATCAAAAATTATGATATCAAAATATTAATGTCATTTGAAATAGCACTCAAATGATGATAACAATATTTTGTCATTAAATTGACTTATTATCATGGTTAAATGCACTATAAATAAAAAGAATAGAAATACATATTTTAAAGTTCTATTAAATGACTTATTATCATTAAATTTTTAAAAAATTCAATTTTTTTGTCATTTATTATATGAATAAATTTTGATTAAAAAAATAATTATTTTTTGAACATGTTAAAAATATTTATATTAAATTTCTATTAAAATACATATTTTAAAGTTCTATTAAGATACATAACAATAATAACAACAATTTACAGACACTCATTTAAAAAAAATTGAAAAACATAATATTATACAAAAGCTTTTATATTTTATTTAATATGATAGAAAGTAGTAAACATAAATTCTATAAAAGTAACACACAACTTAAAATCATAATTGAAATTAAATAGAACGATATAATCAATACATATACTTAAATATAGTTTATAATTTCAAAAAATATCAAATTTCAATTTGAATTTTAAAAAATAAATTGAAAACAATTCACATTTAATTACGTATTGTTTCAAATATTAATACGGTATGTGAATACATTAATAATGATAATTTTTTTATAACATATTATTTTTGACAAAAACCTTTGTATATATATGTGTGTGTGCGCGCGCGCGTGAACCATATAAAATAAAAGAAATATTGAAAAAATAAAATGTATGGAAAAAATAATAATAAAATTTTGATAATGAAAAATACATTTTAAACTTGAATTTCTGTTGTTTTCATATGCTGGTAGATCGTATCAACAAACTAAGCAGAGTTTAAGCGCTAAATGTATTTTTGAATGATTTAAAAATAATTTATGTTTTCAATTGAGTTCAGTTTCAATTTGAATAAAGAATATAAAAAACACATAATTCATATATTACATTTCAATTGATAAAAAAATGAATTAAATTCAAATTTAAACCAATAAAAGAAATGATATAGTCAATTCAAACAATAATTGAAGTTTATATTTTCAAATTTCTTCAATTCACATTTGAATTTTTTTAAAAAGAAAATATATAATTTTTATTACAAAAAATTAATAAAAATCGCATAAAATTAAATGTTTTCAATCATTTATTGCAATTCACCTATTTCGAGATTAATGATATATCTTTCTTTTTTTAGAATTATCATTTTGCGGCAACTTAATAATTTAGGCAAAAACTCACATCGTATATATCTTTGAATTCAAATTATATTCAGCACAACCTCGTTGGTATGAATTGTGTGATGTGACAGAATATTAAATCGTGTGATGGATTAACCGATGTCAAAATTTTGAATGATATTTATTTTTTCAAGATATTTAGATTTAAATTTGAAATTAAAAGTGAAATTTATATTTTCAAAAAATTCAATTTTAAAACTGAAATTTAAAAAAGAATTTGATATATATTACGACAATTTAATTAATTTTCATACCTTAATCAATTATCAATATTTCAAATGGTGTTATCCAATAGGCGTGAGAACTTCAAAAAGAAACTTTGAAAAGACAATCCATTTTATTGTTATTTTTAATTGAAAATTGTAATATTATTCAATATATTATGAAATGATTTTTCTTTTTTTTATTTCCATATTTAGTAAAAAAAATTGGCGGGAATTTACTAAATATATCAGACAATTATGCTTTTAAATAGATATAGATATAGATTTAAATAAAGAAAATAAAAAACATATAATTTATTAATTACATTTAAATTAATATAAAAATAATAAAATTTAAATTTGAATTACTAAAAGAATTGATATAATCAATGCAAATAATAATTGAAGTTATCATTTATTGCAGTACACATATTTCGAGATTCTTTATATTTATGTCCCTTTTTTTTAGAAATGACATTTTGACGGAAAATTACTATTTTTGGCAAAAACTCTGCTTTTATATATATATATATATATATATATAGGTTTGGTTACTAATAGCCAAAAATTAGGTACTAGAAACCAAATTTCAAATCATACATTATATATATTTTTTCGAGTGACCGAAACTAGCCGGAACATTCTTGCAAAAACTTTAAATATACGTCATCGTTCACCAATAAAAAATAATATCATTCCTCGATATATCCTCAAAGTTTGACCAACAAGAAATCAATAAATCTTATGCATAAAAATTAACTATCTAAACCAACCACTCAATAAAAATATATTTTGCCAAAAAATAAAAAGGTGCGGATAAGTGCTCTCATCTACGAACCCGCTCATCCTCGTCAGCCAGCACCACCTCAGTCTTCCTCACTTTCATCGGAAAAAACTAGTGAATCTAGATGTTTAATAAGTTATTTCGGAGATAACAACAAACATATAAAAATAAACCCTCGAGAAAACCTGTTTCCTCTAGAATCCTAAAATAAAAACTCATAAAATACCATGATTTAACCTGAAGCATAAACTCTAACCAATTAACCATCAACATAGTCATTAAATTTTTCCTTCAAATTTTCTTACATGAGAGTTTCATTTATTTTTATGAAATGTAACTCAAACTATCATTTTATCCAGGTTGGCAGAGGAACTCAGATCCAAAGCCCGACATTCAAAGCTTGTAATCAGTCATATTGGTAGTGGCACTGAATTCAAAGACCGACATCCAAAACTCGTAAACAATCAAGTTGGAAGAGACGTGCCGATCCGAAAACCGACGTCCAAAACCCGTAAACAATCATAAGTTGCACAAATCCTTAACCGATGGCGGGTGCACGGCACCAAGTCCACACGGACACGGCTCGGGATCGAGCCCACACCACCTCACGCATGCTGCGCGCACAGACACGCATGGAGGCAGTTTGTTCCCGAGTCCACCAGATCTTCGTGTACAAAGCTCCGCACCAGCCCCACCTTGCACTCTCACAACCGAGCCTGCATGCAACCAAGCCCCGTGCACGTCGCCCGCCCATGAGCTTCAGCCCGCGCACGCAGCCAGAACACCCAAGCAACTGCATGCAGCACTCACGCAACCTTCAACCCACGCACGCAGGAAGACACCCTCACGCACACACGCAGCCAGAGATAGGTACTCACTTGCTCCCGGTATACTAGGACCGGGACTGAGGTAGAAAATGGAAGTTGAGGCAATTTGTTTTTTAAAAAAAATTAGCTGAGTCAAGAGCAAACATTATGGGAAAAAATGAAAAAAAAAAAATTATTTTTAGATATCTAGTCATTAAAAACTCGAGAGGGGCGGCCGCACCCACCCAACCCCCTTGGTTCCGTCTCTGGGATACCCATCAATATACACGAACAAACATGGGAGTGTAAACCCCTTGGAATTTATAGATCACATCAAAGCTTTCAATAAAAACATAATTCAATAAAAAAACGTAATACTTTCATCGTCAAACGAACATATAAAATTTTTCTCGTTTTTGCGTAGAGAGGGTTCGAAGATGGCCCGGCCCCAAGAAGAAGGATGATAACCCGAGCACGTCGAAACTCTACTTGGATAGCTAATTTTTGGCCTCCTCTTACATAAGCCCTAGTCGTTTTCTCCTCCTTTTCTTTTTTTTTCCTCCCTGAACTTTACGTGGGTTTTCGGATTTATTTTACAACTGCTGAAATCTAACATTAAAAGTGCTAGTTAACCTTGTTAAAAGTGTTAATACTGAGTCTTTGAAAAGTGCTAAATTTTTTCTTAAAATGTTATTTTTTTAAAGTCCATGTATTGAAACTTCGATCCAAAAATAAAAGTCCAACACTTCCTTTCTCCAAAAAATATTTAACAAGTCTTTTTTCTTCAATTGATTTCTAAAAAATTTTATAACAATAAAACTTCTACTGTACTCGAGTAATTTCTTCAAGAATCCACTCGAATCCATCTAACCTGAATAATCATGACTATCTATATAAAAAATATAGTTAAAAATCTCCACTTTACCGTTAATTTAATTGAATAGACAAATCTTACATTTAAATAAATTCACGTTGTCTAAGTGAGATTTTTCTTAAGTTTTCGGGCGGTACAGATACATTGCATAATTTAAATGTATTACCATATATTCTAAATTAAGTTCCATATTAGGTAGAATTTATACCCAGTTTGTTAAGTTTTGGTACTCATATCTTGGTGAAAATTATGATGTTACATCAGTATTTTTCGGTTCCATGTAAGCAGTCTGATAAAATAAAACTGAAAGCCAACAAAATTCAAATTTAATGCATAAAAACTAAACTTTCAAAATTTAGTGGATTGAAACTGAAAATAGGAAAAATTATTAGAATAAAAATTTCTTTTTCATTAATCTTATTAGCATTTTTTTTCTTCAGAGTATAGGAAACAATCAATAAGAGAGAATTTATCTCAACTACAATTTTTAAGAATACAAATAAATTAAGATGTTGTATTCATCATTTTTATTGGCATTTATAATTTACAATAAAAATTTCTTATGATTACAAAGAATTGTCATGTATCAAATATTTTTTTCACATATAAATCCAAAGTATTCACTTGAATTTTTAATTTTTTTAAAAAAATAATGAAGTTGAATTAATACTTTTTCCTTTAATTTATCTAGGTGTTCACATAATGGTTTGATATTTAACATTTATGATTAGTTGCTACAAATTTTACATGCAATATTTTGATATAAAACATTTCAAATACAATAAATGTTAACTCAAATATTATTAATTGAAAATATGTTTTATATATATTCATGATGTTGTTATTTACACTCTATTTTTGATTGTTTGCACTCCACTTTGTGAATAAACTTTGTAGTCGAGTGGGGTGTAGATACGTGGCGCCTAGTCATATGTAGGTACTAAATAATATAATTCAAATAATGTAGACGTTATTTAGGTTATATTTGGAGAGATGAATTTAAAATCATTAATTTATATTGTATTTTTATTATTAATAATGAAACAATATATCAAATATTAAATTCCTGCTTTATTTATTTACAAATTAAGAATACAAAATGAATTTCAAAGGTATCTATTATCGGGTAGATTATTTGAAATCCTTTATAATTAACATGAATATTATATATCGTTGGATTAAATATATATTATATATTGGGTTGTAAGATTTTATGGATTTTCCATGTCAATGAACGAAAATTTGGGAAGGTGGGTTTGTCCCACATCAGAAAAATAAATTGATATAGTTGAGTTTATATTTTGTTATACTTTATGGAAGAGTAAGAATGATTGGTCACGAGGCTCTCTCTGACGCATGCCGGCGTAGGGGGTTCAAATCATGGGCCCGATTTGAACTGTAAAAGACTTGACTTGTGTGCAAGTGTACGAGCGTGACCTAGGAGTGTCGAAAGTCGGAGTGATCAAGGCAAAAATTGCCTAGCTAGTCTATGCCATCTTTTGCAAATATTTTTTCGAAAGAGACCTTTCACATGCTCTGACTGTTGGTATTTCAGCTGCTCTATTGATGGCAACCTTTAGTGCTTCGGCTGCTTCTTGATGGCAATCTTTGGCCTTTGTATGGCTTATATCAGCATATATAAATAAGGGATATGCCAAGGCCAGAATACACAAAAAAAAATCCACTTTCTCCTACGTTCCTGCATTCTGCTCTTGCTTACTGCATTTTTGTTCTTGCATTCTCCTATGATAAAGTTTAGATATTATTTCGTTTGCTAGCGTAGTGATTTGTGCAACATCAATGCGGGTTTGCGCATTGTATACTAGGAAACAGACGTCCGGTTGAAACCTCAAAGCACATACTGGAGGGCACGAACCTGTTTCAAGAAAAATGTACTTGCTACAAGCCTCGATTTGGTTCTGCTTTTCTTTACATGATACTGATATTGTAAACAGTACACTAACTCCAGTTACAGCTTTATCTTTACGAGCTTGATTCAGTCGTTCTGTTATTAGTAATTTTCACTTACACATACAATGAGTGAATTTGAAGTTCATTGTTTTGATTATCAAAACAATAAAAATACAATTGAAATCCATCAATCCAAATGCAATATTAGACATATAGGTATACATATATAAAATAGTTTAATATAAGAAAACCATCGATAACAGAAAATTTTCTCAGCTTTGTAAAATTTTCGACTGAGTTTCTCCGTAAATTGAACTATCAAAAATTTTAAAACAACAATGACATATACCTTCAACATATATAAAATTAAACTACTAGTTTATATGGCAACTATTCTACATAACATTGCTTCAAATTCACCACGTACATGCCCTTTTCCAAACAAGTATTTATACATATAGCTCCATATTCTACGCATAAGGCACACGTGACTAGCATCCACTGATGAACCAGTGCTCGAGACATCTTTATTATCTTATCCTGCAATACATGGGCTATATGAGTTTACAAAACTAGTAAGTTTGGATTATTGTATAAAATTTAAATAGAATGAATGTAGTTACTAATTTTGTGATGTATATAATGTAACTTAAAACTTGTTCGAGCTATAAACAATAGATACGTTATATGGCATTCATAAGTAACTCATATGTGATCATGTATTCAATGGTCATAGTCATTGTGCGGCCACATTCACAACCGTAGTCAATGTCATACAACTACGACCTTAGTCATTTGCCTATTACACCATATAACTTGCATAATTTCCAAATAGTGGAACTAGTTACAAAAATACATGGAATAATGCAAACGACACAAAGTATACAACAGAGCATAGCTGATCTTCGTCTTAGGAAGTTAGTGTTTCTAGTGGAAGATCACATGTTTGTCAAAATGTTGCCGATGAAGAGGTATTCTACGATTTGGCAAGAAAAATGTGTTGAGCCCTATATTTATATGTCTGTTTGAAATTCTATTAAAGATTGGAGAATGAGCATATCGAGTTGCATTACCACCTATTCTATAAATGTGCACAATGTCTTTCATGTTTCGATGTTACGAAATTATATAGAAATCCATCGCATGTGCTCCATCATTAACCACTTGAACTTTCCTTAATCTATCTCACATGAAGAACGAACGGTGAAAATACTTGATCAAAAGTTGAAGTTGTCGGGAAACAAGGAAATTCATTTAGTGAATGTATTATGGCATAACCATAACAATGAAGAGGCGACATGGGAACGTGAAAAGGAAATACGAAAAAATATCTTGAAATACAAGGTAAATAAAATTTAAATGACAAAATTTATTGAAGGAAGGAAGAATTGTAATACTCTGAAATGTTGGTTGGTCTAGGCCAATTATTGATGGCTTCAATTTTGATTGGGAATACCCCATCTTTTGAAATCACATGCCCCAAGAATGTCACCAGCTCGAGCCAAAACTCACACTTGTTCCATTTTTCATATAGATGCTTATATTTCAACATTTTAAAAAAAAACCTCAAATGATCTCGCTGTTCTTCTCTAGATTTTGCCAATAAATAAGGATGTCATTTATTAACATAATCACAAACTTATCTAAAAATTGTTTAAAAATTCAGTTCATTAGATTTATAAAAATAGTTGGAGCATTGGTAAGCCCAAATAACATTACCAGAAATTCATAGTGTCCGTACTGATCCAAAATGCTATTTTTGTATCATTATTTTCAATTGATGGTAACCTACGTCAGTCAATCTTTGAGAAAATAATAGCCTCTTGCAGTTGGTTGAATAGATCATCTATTATGAGAAGTGGGTCTTGTTATTAATAGACTCTGTTTAATTCCATGTGATATTCACGGAAAATTTAAGGTCTGATTCTAGCGAGTGTCATTAATCCAGACGCAGGTTTCCAAATGGTCCCGAGCCTGAAATCACGAATAAGACCGTTAGAAGGGGGCCAAGAGGGTGTCCTGACGTAGCCCCTCCGATGCTCAAGTCAGAGACTGGGGATATAAGTGGAGAGCAACTAAGGATGCTGCTGAAAATAATATATTGAATGAATCAACTGAACACTCAAACCTGTTATCTATAGGAGAATAAATGGAGGCCTGTTCTATATTTGGACTAGGGATGGGTCTAGGGGTAGTTGGGCCCATCCATGGGGTATCACCTTGAATCAAGGCACAACCGGAGAGTTCTATGTTTGTTCTTCACAAATAGAACCGGTGCGCCCCTTAGAGAAAAACGAGATCAAATGAGTAACTCTTGTATTTTCTCCTTCAGTTCCTTCATTTAGACATATAGTATGTGAAACCACATGGCCTGATTAATGTAAATTATGTAACTATGAGTCGAAAAACAACCTAATTGAAACTATAGTGAGAAAATATAAAAGATTGACTGCTACTAGGTATGATATGGATTCCTGTACGAAAATAACAGACTAATTTTTAAAATAGTCCATTAAATTTTCACATATTTAGACATTTATGTAGTAAGAATATTAATACATATATACGCATGTGAGTAGAAAAGCTAGAACAATGGCAAAGTTGTGAATATTCGGAAGAAATGCAAAGTTCAGTCTCAAATATATATCAGTGTGACAGCAATTTGACTTTGTTTTGTTATGCATGTTGTTGTGATTCTCTTGTACTATATTATAGCAATTTGACAACAATGAACCGCCTTAAATTTTTGCCTTATGTTCATTGTATATGTTCTGCTCTCCATATATCGCGATAGCAACGAGACAGGAGCGAAATAAAAGGTAGCTAGCTCGGTGTTCTTCATTCCCTTTCAAGAAGTAAGATCGATTATTGATATTCTTTGACCCTAATTTAATTATCATTATCATATTTTTTCTTATTATTATATTTGGCTTGTACAGTCGTTAGCTTAATATAATTAATGGGTCGTTATAGCATCCCAACAATTATCATCTACATCACCAATTGATTCAATCTTAGAAGCTATCTTCTCAAGGTTGTAAGAGAGCTTATGCATAATATCTTGGTCAGGATTCTTTGATGTGCTCGATTTTGTTTCAAACTCTATCCTATCTCGTTTTCTAGCGGCTGGTGGAACCTCTGAACTCATTGGTTGAGAAGGTAATGGAGAAGTAAAGTCCTCATGAAGTGGAGGTTGATATGAAGATTCGTGCCTTTCCCTTTGAATGAATTCACCACTATCGTAATCAAACATGTAATCATCTATTAAGCTAGTACTTTTATTTTGTTCAGTCTCAAATGTTCTCCCATCAGTGTCATCTCCTAATCCAATCGAACACTTTCCGGTGGCTGTTCCATTCCCAACTACAATTCTCAAATCTTCATAATCTTCAAAAGTGCTAGTCCGATAATGTTCATGTTTAGGATGAGACTGTCAAAGAACAAAAAGCAACAAGTGTTAAAAATAATTCTAATTTTAATTGAAAAATGTAAATTTTATTATTCTAATTTGAGATTCTCACCTTAAAATATTCATCCCATACTTCATCATTAGCCGTGAATTTCTTTATCTCAGAATCCCATCCAAACCCAGAACTATGACGTGTAAACTTAGAATAATTATTGTATCGTTGTTTGAACCATTTCAAATGACTTTGATATTGTGCGAAAGTCTTTTCACACCCCAGTTTTCCGTTAAGAGTATGAAGTATATTTTTTTCCACTGTCTTTTGTTCAGCATCACATTCTTATCACGTCATCCTCTCATGGCAGCATTGACCATGAGTTTTAATAATTCATTGCTCTCCTCAGTCGTCCACAAATTATATTTTGTTTGTGAATCACCCATTTATAATTTCTTAAGAAAAGATAGAAGTTAAATATCTCAATAATTATATTAAAATATAAACATGGAGTTCTTAAATTTTGTCAAACATGTTAGAACATTAAAAATGCATCAGCCTACACGTATAAAAATGCATCATACCTTCATAGTATATATATTGAAACAAAAATGAATACTTGCAAGAAAATAAAAGGTTTCAAAGTCGAGAAGGAAAAATTACTATGCTCCTAACTCTTCTACTCCTAACAGCTGAAAAATGACGTTATCTTCCCACACTCATTAAAGCAAACAAAGAAAAACTGTATAATATGTGGTGAATAATAATAAAAAATTTAGATGAAAGGTAAATTAAAAAATTACGAATTTTTAAAAGTATAAAATAATCGATTAAATAAGTCAAAAATTAAACTTCAATATAAAAACAATCAATTTTACTGTGTGCATATAAATGATTCTAATCAAACTATTATTTTCAAAAGAATTTTTTACAAATAATAAGTAATATTTTTATTTTTATTCCCTATATAATATGTGGTGAATAAAGATCACCAAACTATTACCACAATATTTTTTTACACATATATATACACATACATCGGATCATTCATCGTTTTTATGAGATGAAAGAAAATTTATGAAATACAATAATTATAATGATTCAAGAAAAAACAACAATTCATCTATTTACACATAAATATTGGTAATAATGAACAATCATACCTTTGAATAGAAGAAATTTTTCTGAGACTTCACCCTAGAGACGGCTTGAGATAGAAGATAGATAGCGTATTTTTCAAAAAAGAAAGTCCATCAAAATCTTTGGTATAGGTGGAAGAATATTTTAGATTTTCTGTAATTGTACATAAGGCTTTAAGGTTTGTACATAAATAATAAAATAAGAATCCTTGAAAATCTATGGATTTTTTGGATACCTCTTGACTTATGGAGAGTTTTAAAAAGTTAAGTTTGAATATCACATGACTTTTTAAAACTCTACCAAAATCCATGTTGAATATCACTAAACATATATAGAGTATATAAAAGTTTAAATTGAATACCTCTAGATTTTAAAATTCCATAAAATTCTTTAAAAGTATAGATTGAATACACCCTCCTAAATAAGCTAGTCTTTATGACCATGCATGGATTAGAATGATATTGGTTGATGTCAGATTTGGCTCCTAATTCTTGTAGTTATTAGTGACCAGATAAAATTGTGTGAACAGAAAATGAAATAATAATATTAAAGTTGTGAATATAATACTATGATATAATACATATTTGTCGACCAAAAAAAAAATGATACCTTCAATTAAACGCTCTATTTCAGGTATTGGACTAAATTAAAGGCGAATTGCATAATTGACTGGCTTTTAATGTTCACTGTAGATCACTTATTGTGCCAACTGATTCCACAATCAAACAACAAAGATAAGGTATATGATTGATTTATTTGAATGAAAATATATGTATATGTATACATGACGTACATTGAGCCGTGATAATTGAATAACCTGATATGATTGGATTTGAGATTTATTCTGAATTTTGTGAACACAACGCTATGTGTGCATTATGTGGCCCGTCAAAATATATTTATTTGTGGCCCCTACAATTGATGGTTGGGATTGATGATTTGATGATGCTATCATATAGACTATCCCTTATAGTTGAGTGTGTCAGGTGTGTCTGCTCGAGTTTTGATTATTTGTTAGTGATTCGATGGATTTTGATACATGCTCACTGGATGAGCAATTGATCTGATACATCCCAACATGCATGCATTATATATCATATATCATTTTATAGATATATATATATATATATATATGTTGTATGTATTATGATTGTTCTATACAGGGCGTTTGCTCACCCCTAAGAGAGGCTATTGTTGTCTTTTATAAATGGACAATGATAGGTACCTCAGTTTCCTAATTAAAACATATCAGTATGATCATACAGTGCTCCGAGATTCACTATTGATGATTGTTTCTCACGATACAACGAAGGTGTTTGTAGGATCGTTGTTTATTGTTTTCAATATCTTATGAAGTTTAATTTATTGTATTAATTATTGTATCATAATTTGCAATTATAACATCAGTTAATCTATAATCAATATTTCTAATATAGCTCCATTTCCCCCAACAAAATTAAACACAATCCAAAACTTTACTATATGGATGGGCCATTGCACTGAACCAATTTGAGGCCATTAAATTAAATCAAATACAATATCAAAAGGGTCCCTACATAAATAAACATTTGAAAACTAATATTCGATATATATAAAGATAGACATAAAATATAGAATATATAAAAATATAGATTAATCTCTAAAATGTTTTGGATAAATGAGAAATTACTGTACGTACACGCTTCACATTCCAAGGAATACCATCACATAGAAGAATTCATGCATGTAAACTTCACGTACACGTGATTGGTGTACGCTGCTACAATAGTACGACCAAAAATGTTGCCAGTCACTGTCATTTATGAGTTATGCTAAATATATTATAAATTAAGTTATATATGAAATTATAAATTACATTTAAAATTATTTTAAATGTATTAAATTATATGTCATATCTTTTTCTTTTTTGACAAAACTAAACATTATTATCATCAAATCGGTAAATCCTGAGTTATTTTCATCTAGCCAATGTAAATTAAAAGAGCTATTGAATGCTCTATGAGCAAGAAAATATGTCACAATATTGGTCGAGCGATGCATATGCTTGATCGACACAAAATGATTCACTAAGAACATAGAATTAGCTTAAAGAGTCAATACACCCAAAGAATCAGCTTCCATATCTGGGTTGAGAACTACACGAACCGCCTTTTTAATTAGAGTTTGAATATATATAAACAGAAGATACTCTCACTTGTAGACACAGATCCATACCACAATGTATAGTCAATATTTCAGTTGCAAGGACACCTACCTGGATTACTGATGATAAGAGCATGGGCACCTCTAGTTACTCCCTATGAATTTCTAATTATCGCTACAACACTAAATTTATTATACCCGATATCAAACCCCGCATCAACATCTAATTGAAATAAGTTAGGTGTAGGCGGTTTTCATAGTGATCTGCTGAGATTTGTGAAGTACAAGCTGAGATGGCACACTTTAATCTAGAGTAACGAACCGAATCTAGAAATGCATAAACCCAATCCACTCTAAATTTATCGCTCTTACCCTCATCTTCGTGTTTTCGAATACATGTTACGCCAAATTGCCCACAAAAGATCACAAACAATTCAAATTCCTCCTGGTTAAAACTCTTTGACACATATAAAGCACAATCAAGAAAGGAAGCATCACGATGTGTTTTCAAACAGTACCAAAATGGAGTATTTTTCCAAACATCCTAATAGCCAAACAGAAAAGGAGACAATGACTAGTAGATGTATAATGAAAATTGCATAGAGAGCATGCCCCATGAGGTGCAATATGATAAGAAAGCAAATTAACCTAGAGTGGGAATAAAGTCTATGGATGCTTTCCACATAAATATACGAACTTTCACTGGTAATCAGAGTTTCCAACTCTTCCTCCACCAAGAGCCAAGAGGCTGCCGAGAATTGAATGGTGGGGTGTCCCGGCTTCTGGTCTCCATATGGTAGCCATCTTTAACCGATTTTGCCATTCTTGCTCCCAGAAAAAAATCGTATATATATCATCACAGCACTGTCGGTGCAACAGATATTGAGGATATCATCAATCTCATGTATAGGGAAGAACTGCCTAACCATGGACTGATTCCAGGTCCCCGTTCCAGAGATAAAGTGTGACACTCGAAGGTTATTGTCTGTAGAAGGATGAAAACTGCTCTGAAAGGATGGAATCGTCGGGATCAAGGGTCTGCGAAAGCCCGAATACTTTGACCATTCCCTACTCGCCAACATATCCCCATTTGAATGATATCTCTACTCCACAACATAGATCTCCAAACATAAGATAGATTTGAGCCCATTTCTGCCTGCATAATATCTTAATTTTTTAAATATCTGCCTTTGAGAACTCGGACCACCAAAGAATTGGGTGACTGAATGAGTCTCTAGATTTGTTTTGCTAGCAAAGATTTGTTGAAAGCTACCAAACTTTCCCATACCTCCCACTAGTGGCGGAGCCAGGAATACGACTCTGCTCGAGCTAGAATATTAAAATCTAAAATTCTTTAATATTTTATATTAATTTACACTGACTAATATCAAATTTATCCAAAATCATACAAAAATTTCATATAATTTTTTTAAAAAAAATTAGGAGCACCAGGGATAAAGCCCGAGTGGCAAGGATTGTGGCTCCGCCACTGCCTCCCATCCTCTTGGGTTTACATAAATGTTTCCAATTCATCCAATGCGTGCCTTTATGACCACTAGCATCTTTTGACCAAAATATAACAATTTCCCACCCCCATTTTAAAAAATTGTAAGATAACTTCGATCCACTAATTTTTTTTAAAATGATATCCTCAAGTATATTTGATTTCTCATCTCCATTAAAAAATAGAGAAATTTATCAAATAATTTGAGTAGACTATTTTTTATAGATCCAATATATTTGAAATATATATCATTTTAAAAAAAAATAATAATAATTGACCAACATTTAAAAATAAAATAACCCTAATGGGTCCAATGTTTTTTTAGTCCGTACCTATCGTACATGTGTCAGAATTTTCCTCTAAAATCATGTTTTTACGTATACATAAACATGATATAATATGCGGAAGCGAATCGAGAATTACCTCCTAGCCATTGAAAATTTGTTGAAGCTTTCTGATTTCTTTTCGATTGAAGCCTTCTAAACACTTCAACACTCCTTTAGATGGTGTATTTTCTGTATGAGATTGTGTGTTTAGGGACCTCAATGCCTTCGATATTTATAGGCACACTCATACCATCACCGAGTGTTTTGGGAGCTCGAGATTCAAACCAAATTTGTATACGCATCTCAATTTTCAAAATTTGAGGCTGCCGTGTACAAATTTTTTTAACAATTGTTGGCAATGACCGTCGTCATTTTCAACACGTTTATTTTACGGGTCACAATTTTCTTACATTCTCCCACTTGACCCGTATATCTCATTTATCATAGGAGAAATTAAAATACATGAATCATGGCGATAGGTCATCTAAAAACGATTATTATCTTCCATGTATCACAATGCATTATATCTCTCAAATAACTTAATGAATAAACCCTATATTTATTCGAGGTCCAACTTTATTGATATTTTTCATGATAACTGAATATGTACATAACTGAATATGAAAAATATCATAACTTAATGAGTTTCATTAATTTTGTTTTTACAACAAAATTACATAAAAGAACCAAGTCTCATTCTTTCTGTATGATCCTTGAATTTAAATGGTGGCATGCCTTTAGTCAAAGGATCTGCAATCATCAATTCAGTGCTAATGTGCTCGATAACCATGGTTTTATCTTTAACACGTTCTCGTATGGCTAAATACTTAATGTCGATGTGCTTGCTTCGACTACCACTTTTGGTATTTTTAGCCATAAAAACAGCAGCTGGATTGTCACAATATATTCTTCATGGCCTAGATATAGAATTCATAATTCTAAGCCCTGAAATGAAACTATTCAACCATACACCATGTGAGGTTGCCTCAAAACAAGATATGAATTCAGCTTCCATAGTGGAAGTAGTAGTCAATGTCTGCTTTGCACTTCTCCAAGATACAGCTCCACCAGCTAGCATGAAAATATATCCTGAAGTGGATTTTCTTGAATCAATGCAGCCAGCGTAGTCTGAATCAGAGTAGCCAATTACTTCCAAATTTTCAGTTCGTCTGAACATAAGCATATAATCTTTGGTCCCTTGAAGATACCTCATGACTTTCTTTGCAGCTTTCCAGTGATCTAAACCTGGATTACTCTGATATATTCCCAACATCCCAACAATAAATGCAAAGTCAGGTCTAGTGCAAACCTGAGCATACATCAAGCTTCCGACAACAGAAGCATAAGGAATATTTTTCATTTGTTCTCGCTCTAGATCATTCTTTGGGCATTGGCTCAAATTGAATTTATCACCTTTCACAACAGGAGCTATACTTGGTGAACAATCTTTTATCCGATATCTCTCTAACACTTTGTTTATATAGGTTTCTTGAGACAGACCTAGAATACCTCGAATTCTGTCTCTATGTATCTTAATGCCAATGACATAAGATGCATCACCCATATCTTTCATATCAAACTTCTTAGAGAGGAATTGTTTCACCTCATATAACAAACCTTTATCATTGGTTGCAAGTAATATATCATCCACATATAGAATAAGGAAACAAATCTTGCTCCCACCGACCTTCTGATATATACATTGATCCATGGGGTTCTCAACGAATCCAAATGAAGAGATAACATCATGAAACTTTAAATACCATTGACGGGAAGCTTGTTTCAATCCATATATAGATTTCTTAAGCTTACAAACCAATTGCTCACCATTACTAGAGAAGAATCCTTCAGGTTGTTTCATATAAACCTCTTCCTCTAGATCTCCATTGAGAAAAGCTGTTTTCACATCCATTTGTTGTAAATCTAAGTAAAAATGTGCAACTAATGCTAGAATGATACGGAGAGAATCTTTCTTAGATACAGGAGAAAAAGTCTCCTTATAATCGATTCCTTCCTGCTGAGTGAATCCTTTAGCAACGAGTCTTGCTTTATATCTTTCAATGTTGCCTAATGAGTCTTTCTTTGTTTTGAAGACTCATTTACATCTAATGGCTTTTACACCATCAGGCAACTGAACAAGATCCCAGACTCCATTAACTGCCATAGAATTCATCTCTTCTTTCATAGCATTAAACCATAGTTTTGACTCATTACAACTCATGGCTTGTGAAAACGTTTCAGGATCATTTTCGGCTCCGATGTTAAAGTTCGATTCTTGTAAATACACAATATAATCACTAGATATTGCTGATCTTCTTATTCTAGTAGATCTCCTAATGTTGTTTGGTTGATCAACAATTTCTTGTTGTTCTTCATTAACAACTTGATCTACTGGATTTTCATCAGCGATTTGTGGAACTTCAGTAATCGGTTGCCTAACACCCATTTGGTCTTGAGGGGTGTGAATAACGACCAATCTGTCATTTGAATAAGAGGGTTGTACATTAATGTGATCATTTTCAAAAACTATGTCATGATCACTCCCACTAATCAAGTCATTTTCAAGAAATTTTGCATTTCGTGATTCCACAATTCTAGTGCTGTGAGATGGACAATAGAATCTGTACCATTTGGATTTTTCAGCATACCCAATGAAATATCCACTTATAGTTCTTGGGTCCAGTTTCTTTTCATGTGGGTTATAAACTCTTATTTCTGAAGGACAACCCCAAACGCGAATATGTTGCAAACTCGGTTTCCAACCTTTAAATAACTCAAATGGCGTCTTTGGGACAACCTTAGTTGGAAC
The DNA here is from genome assembly GCF_025594145.1 of Primulina tabacum. Lineage (NCBI taxonomy): Eukaryota > Viridiplantae > Streptophyta > Magnoliopsida > Lamiales > Gesneriaceae > Primulina > Primulina tabacum. Next base: position 8,864,625 of record NC_134557.1, read on the forward strand.
TCGGTTTAATATATACACAGCTGTCTTAAGAGCTTCAGTCCACAAAGATTTAGAAAGTTTGGAGCTACTTAACATGCTCCTCACCATGTCCAATAATGTTCGGTTTCTCCTCTCAGCTACGCCATTCTGGTCCGGAGAACCAGGCATAGTATATTGGGCAACAATCCCATGTTCTTGGAGAAATTTCGCAAACGGACCAGGTGCCTGTCCATTCTCAGTGTATCTACCGTAATATTCTCCATCTCTATCAGTTCTCACGATCTTAATATGTTTTCCACATTGCTTCTCCACTTCAGCCTTAAAAACCTTAAAGGCTTCAAGTGCTTCGTTTTTGTTATGAAGCATGTAGATATACATATATCTTGAGTAATCATCAATGAAAGAGATGAAGTATTTCGGACTTTGCATGTCCATATCTGGACAACAAATATCTGAATGTATGATTTCTAATATTTCCGTACTCCTCTTGGCACCCTTTTTAGACTTATTGGTCTGCTTTCCCTTAATGCAGTCCACACAAGTCTCAAAATCAGTAAAATCTAAAGTACTGAGTACTCCATCATTTACTAATCTTTTAATTCTCTCTATGGAGATGTGTCCCAATCTCCTGTGCCACAATTTAGAGGAATCTTCATTTATAACACATCTTTTAATACCTCTTTGAACATGCATAGTGATGTTAATATTTTGTAAATAAATAGAGAAAAGACCATCAATCATTGTACCATTTCCAATAAGATTTGATTTATAAAACAAATTTATTGATTTATCCAAAAACTGAAATGAATAACCAATGAGTACAAGTTTTGAAACTGAAATTAAATTTCTAGAAAAACTAGGAACATAAAAGGTCTTTTCTAATTTTATAATATAACCATTATCCAACACTAGACAGCAAGTCCCAATAGCCTCCACATGCGAAGACATCTTGTTTCCTGAATAGATGCTTCGCTCATTTTCTATTGGCTTCCTTAGGTTTTGCATACCCTGCAAGGTATTTGTAACATGGATTGTAGAACTAGAATCAATCCACCATGTGTTATAAATTATATCAACCATATTAGATTCATAACAGACAAATGAAGTAGGAATACCTTTCTTTTCAAGCCAGTCCTTAAATTTATTGCAATCCTTCTTAATGTGTCCCGTCTTTTTACAGAAGAAACACTTGGATTCTTTCTTGATGTCAGGTTGGGGTGGAATTATTCCTTTCCCTTTTCCCTTGACTTTGGCTTGATTCTTATACTTTTCTTGTGTAATCATAAAAACATTATCACTCGTTTTCATTAACAGCCTTCCTTCCTCTTGAACACACATGGTCATTAATTCATTAATTGACCATTTGTCCTTATGTATGTTGTAGAAAATTTTGAAGGGTCCATATTGCTGTGGAAGAGTGCATAAAATGTAGTGCATAAGAAAAGTCTCAGACATTTCCACTTCAAGTGTCTTGAGCCGAGCTCCTATGTCCCGCATTTTCATGATGTGCTCTCGCACACCTCTCACACTGTGAGCCTTAATGAAGAGAATTTCATAATTAGGGTGCTTGCAAGTGCCTTATCTGAAGACTGAAATTGTTCATCAATAGGCTTCAGTAATTCTCTGACATTATTATGCTGATCGACAGAACCACGCATACCAGCAGAGATTTTGGTCTTTATGAACATTACGCAGAGTCGATTAGATCGCTCCCATTTTTCATAAAGATCAACATCATCCGGAATGCTGTTTTCAGTAATAGCAAATAGGTTCGTCTTTTCGTATAGCATAATCAATATACATCATCATAATTGAAGAAGAATTCTTTCTTTCCATATTTTATAGTTGTCGCCCTTTAGTTCAGGAATGTCACATTTCATATCAGAAAAAACTCGCAGATTGCACAACTGCACAAAATATCATATGCTTAAACTTTTGAGACAATAACATGTTTTACCAATGTAATTCATGTTTTAAAATCTAGTGACATAAAATTTGCCTGTGAGCTAAAATTTTAATTCAATAAGATTTTTTTTTTAACTTTATGATAAAACTATCGAAATATATTTTACTTAAATCCTGTGGGTAAATTAAGAAAAATATAATTTGATATTTTACCTAATTAGTTATATAAATATATTAAAAATCCCTGTAGGGATAAAATTTATTATGTTTATATAATTAATTACAATTGATGTCCATTATGTGATCCAAATCCACTTAATGCATAATTTTTCATAATTAAGGATGTTGTGGCTATTCCTCAATTATTTAAATTTATACGGTTCACCGGACAAAATTTTGGCTTTACTTAATGCTTTATATAATAATTATTTCGCAATCAACACTTTCCAAGAGTACTCCCAGGAAAGATAGGTAGTGCTAAGGCACTTTAAATACCTAACTCCTAGACAGAGCAACGTTCCTCAGGGAGACCAGTGGCTAGTCAATGCAGTTTAAACCGATCTATGAAGAACTCCCTCAGATCATGTTTTCTTACATCACTTATAATTATTATTCAACTTAATTATCCACATTTATGTGAATCTTTATAAGCCAAAATGTTTTATTAAATAACTTTATATTCACATTTTTACTTAATATGAACAAATACGTTCCCCATCAGTTTTTCTCTTAAATCAGAGTAGTGATAAAGTGAGGATCACCTTTACATAAAAATGTGAGCTCCTCATCAGTTTTTCTCTTTTATCAGAGTAGTGATAAAGTGAGTATTATTTGTTCATTTGTGAATATCTGAAATATTTTATTATATTCACATCTTACTTGATATGTTCATTTTAATTATAAACAACTTAATATAATTTAATATGAACACAATGTGAATATTGTTTTTTCAAAATATTTTTCAATACAATTTGCATTTAAAAAACTTCAAAAATAAATGCAAGTATAATATTAAATTTGCATGTACACATCAAACACTTATCCATAATATTTGACATTTTATCTAACATGCAAAAATAATTTTTAAACATGTATTAGAAATTACGTTGAACTTGGAATTATTTCAATGTGTACAAATTATTTAACCAAATGCTATATGTATACCGAATTATACATATAACTTAATTACACATTAATTAATTATTTATTTATTTATTATTATTATTTTTATTTTAAAAATAATAATATTATTATTAATGTTGCGGGACCCACCAATATGATTTCAAATCAATTATTTCCCGACAAAGCCTTAAAGAATGAAAGCCTAATATAATGAAAATTAGCGTGTGGGTCTTGTTTTGTAATAATTCTATGTACGAAATTATTGATTTCATATAGCTTCAATTCCATTACAGATAATCACAAGCATTCGAAGTCTTCTTCGTCTTCCGAAGGATTTCTCAAAATTTGCTCTCAAAAAATTTCTTTTAATTTTCAAATTTAGAAACTTTATACAATTTTCAAGATCTCATCCGAGAACTTCGAAGTGCAACGTGAAGAAATTTTCCGAAGAAATTTTCAGGCACGTAAACATTCTTAAAATCCATATCCAAACTTCAAGCTTTTTACGCAAATAAAAAAAATTTCAAGGCAGAGGTATCAATGCTCTGATACCAAATGTTAGAATTTTCCTCTAAAATCATGTTTTTACGTATACATAAACATGATATAATATGCGAAAACGGATCGAGAATTACCTCCAGCCATTGAAAATTTGTTGAAGCTTTCTGATTTCTTTTCGATTGAAGCATTCTAAACACTTCAACACTCCTTTAGATGATGTATTTTCTGTATGAGATTGTGTGTTTAGGGACCTCAATGCCTTCGATATTTATAGGCACACTCATACCATCACCGAGTGTTTTGGGAGCTCGAGATTCAAACCAAATTTGTATACGCATCTCAATTTTCAAAATTTGAGGCTGCCGTGTACAAATTTTTTCAACAATTGTTGGTAATGAACGTCGTCATTTTCAACACGTTTATTTTACGGATCACAATTTTCTCATCTCCATTAAAAAAATAGAGAAATTAATCAAATAATTTGAGTAGACTATTTTTTATAGATCCAATATATTTGAAATATATATCATTTTTAAAAAATAATAATAATAATTGACCAACATTTAAAAATAAAATAACCCTAATGGGTCCAATGTTTTTTTAGCCGTACCTATCGTACATGATCTCACTGTCCTTCTGTCTAAATTTTCGTGCCATGTGCCTTGCCCCATCCCTACTCCGTGTAGCAACCGTGTCAAGTTTTCACCCTGATTGAACCTGAAGATGTAAGAACGTGAATCCTCCCGCAATCCTATGAAACCATCACCATCACTAGAAACTCATCGAAGCCGCGAAAGACGTTCCCTTCTGTTATTAATTTGTTATATATTGTATGGAGAACTTGTGGGCTCTTTGAGGCCAACCTGATCTCTCCTATTCTCACGCTCAATATTAACCTGTCGATTCTTTGAAGCATCCAGCTTTCTTGTAAGTGGTTTTCTGGAAGCGAACTGTCCTATGGAGACTAACTTAACTGTTCGGAAATTTTTTATTGTCTCCGACATTTTCTTGGCTTTTGTTGGTTCTCTAGTGTTTTGAGTAAATTATGAACGTGGGTGCAGAAATTAATTGTTCGAGTTTGGTTGGAAAAAGTTGTGAGCTTTATATATGAGTGGAGTTTAAATTTTTATTAAAAATAAATAAAAATTATCTGTTCTCTTTCTTTAGTCACGATCCCCATTGAAAGTAGTGTTTGATTCAGTAAGTGTACAAGTCTTCTTGATAAAGTGAACTTAATGGGCATAAAAATGAAATTGGATGCTGTTTTTGCAAATTCAATAGAAAGTCAATCAAGAATGAAGCAATCCAAAGTTGGGCGCAGAATTGGCAAATATGAGGTTGGCAAGACAATTGGCCGGGGTTCGTTTGCAAAAGTGAAACTCGCTAAGAACTCCGAGACTGGAGAATCCGTGGCTCTAAAGATTCTTAATAAGGATATGGTCCTCGAGCACAAAATGGCTGAACAGGTTATTGAATCATGACTTCTTAAGTAAGTTGTTGTTCTTGCTGTATTAGCCTGATAACAAATCGTTATGCAAAAATTTGGCAGATCAAACGGGAGATAGCGACGATGAAGTTGATAAAACATCCCAATGTAATTCGTTTGTATGAGGTCAATCCCATCTCTCTATCTCTAACTATGACTTAGAATTTGCAATCAGTGACTGCTTTTTACTGTAAATTTGCAAGAAATGCATAGCATTAAAGTGACCTCTCCTCGGGAAGGTCTAGTGTTGACTGCTAGCCTGATATTCTTGCCTTTCGTCAGGTTATGGCGAGCAAGACCAAGATATTCATAATCATGGAATTTGTCACAGGAGGGGAGCTCTTTGATACAATTGTAAGATGAAACCTTCCTACACAAACGTATCTTGCCATTTTCACCTTCTTATGAAACTATATCGTAGAAAGTCTTGCTTCTATGTAATAATCCCATGTCGGATTCACGACTTAAAAGTTCGAGGGGTTCTCTCCCATCTAAGAGACTAGTTTTAGAGTTCGTACTCTCCACTCTGACATATGAATTAAATTCTAACAGTTGGTCATACTAAGAGTTTTCGAATATATATACAGTGAGTGGATTTTGATCTTTTGAGTTACCCTTATTCCATTCGCTTCATCCGTCAAATTTATCTGAATCATTTGTTTAACCTGTCTGATATATTATTTTTATAATTGGTGAAGGTGAAACATGGTCGAATGCAAGAAGATGAAGCTAGAAAATATTTTCAGCAGCTCATTAATGCTGTTGATTATTGCCATAGCAGAGGAGTCTTTCACAGAGACCTCAAGGTTGGTGACTTAGCTTTTTAGAATGTCTTTCCTTTTAGCATCTCTCTCGGAGTATTTTATCAACATTTAACTAGATAAGTGACTTCAATTTTTCAGACCCTGCATGAGAAAATATAAACTTATGCTTTATTCTTCCCCAACTGGTGCAGCTGGAGAACTTACTACTGGATACTGAAGGAAACCTCAAAGTTTCTGATTTTGGACTAAGTGCTCTATCCCAGCAAATCAGGGTGAATATGAGACCCTGGAGGATTATTTTTGTCATTTACTACCATTGTGTGCCACTCGTTTATGCTTTACGCTGTACACATTTGCACCATACAACGGAAGCATTATTCAAATACACAAAATGATTAACTTGACAGGATGACGGTTTGTTGCATACAACGTGTGGAACTCCAAATTATGTTGCTCCGGAGGTAAAGTTAGAAAGTCACAATACTCTCATATCCTGGATTATATTTAAATAAATCTTTTGCTTTTTTTTTCTCTGATATGCTCTGAGAAATGGGAGGGATATATCTTCATAGGTTCTGAATGATCGAGGCTACGATGGAGCAACTGCAGACATGTGGTCTTGTGGAGTCATACTCTTTGTATTGCTTGCAGGTTACTTGCCTTTCAATGATTGTAATCTAACGGAACTATATTCAAAAGTGAGTGCTGTTTTTTTAGTGCATCTTTTTCCCTTGTCTGTAAAGTTCTCACCATTTTGACCGTAACATATCCAGATATCTTCTGCAAAATTCACTCGCCCTTCATGGTTTTCCAGTGGTGCCATCAAATTAATCGCTAGGATTCTTGAACCAAATCCAGAGAAAGTACGGTCAATGAAAAAAAGTCATCTTATTACTTCAATACATGCAAGTATATAGAATTTTCTCAAGTTTTATATCGTCTTTTGCTTTGCAGCGAATTACTCCCTCCGAAATTCTGGAAGATGAGTGGTTTAAGAAAGATTACAAAGCATCTGTTTTTTATGAGGCCGAAGATATGAACTTGGATGATGTTGGAGTTTTTTCTAATAATTCTGAAGTAAGATTTTTCAGACATGGACTACATCGCGGCCAAACAAGAAATTCAAAATCGGAAAAACTGATGATTGAATTTCTTATTTGCAGGAATATCTAGAAATAGAGAAAAAGGAGGAGCAGCCAGCTGCAATGAATGCGTTTGCAATAATTTCCATGTCAAAAGGCCTCAATCTTAGGAATCTATTCAATATAGAACAGGTTGGTATTCTTGTTTCCTCTTCACAAATTATACAAATATATAATGTGACATAATCGTCATACATAATCTTTTGTTGGCATGGAAATGGTACAGAAGCTCATGAGGGAAACAAGTTTCACTTCTAAGCGTCCAGCCAACGAGATAATCAAGAAAATCGAACAAGCTGTTAAGCCTCTTGGTTTTGATGTTCACAAGAAGAATTACAAGGTATTACTGAATTTTCCTTTGGTACCTGTTCCAGTTTAAAGTTTTCAAATTTCATTGATCTTTCTGCTACTTTTTTGGGCCCATTCTCTCTACCACTCTCAGATGAGCCTTCAAAATATAAAATCAGGAAGAAAAGGCAACCTCGATGTCTCTACTGAGGTATTTGCAGTCGCTTTACATTGCATTTCATACGAGAATAAAAAAAATCCAGCTTTCAGATATTTCTGTGTTCATAACACAAGCATTGTGCTTAGGTATTTCAAGTTGCCCCTTCTTTCCACATGGTCGAGGTAAGAAAGGCAAAAGGAGATACTTTGGAGTTCCACAAGGTACGCTCAGTTTTGCTGTCGAATTTCTTGAAAAGAGCACCTTCTGTATCCGTGTAAAATTACCTTACCGTGCTGTTTCCTGAATGCAGTTCTATAAAAATCTGTCAACCTGTCTTGAGGATGTGGTTTGGAAAACAGAAGAGGACACCCAAGAAACAGATTAGAGGTATTCCTGCTTCACGTGAGACGAATATGTCCTGATTGTAATATATATTCCTTGTAAACCACAAAGGAGGTTGCAAAATGGAGCGTTTTATTAAAGGATGCGAGTTAACGTATTTTTGGAAGCTAAGTTTACATGTTATATTAAATTTTGTAAGCATTACTGGCGACATTTTCTGAAGCTAAATAACTGCATTTCCTATGCAACCAAAACAGTACAGCTGGTAGTTCATGAAAATCAAAACCATTAGTACTGAACATCCAAAAAAGGAAAAAAAAAAAAAACGAGGGGCATTCATTTGTTATTCTAACGCTCGCACCTTAACACGATGATCCATCGTGCCTAGTTGTGAGTGTTGTATAACTTTAACCTGTTGTGGCTCGAATAGAACCTCAGCCGTAGAAGGCCTTTCCTGAGGGTCATTGTATAGGCACCGTAATGCTAGGTAAGATGCAGCCTGCGCTCTCTTCTTGTAATAATACAAAACCTTAATCTTGTATCCATGATTCTTGAAAATTGCCTCGAGTCACCTATAAATGGCTTAGCTCAATCTACTAAGGTACCTCCGATGGTCTCATCGCCTCGTGCTCGTTTACCTGATAGCTGCTCCAGCAGAACCACCCCAACTGTAAACAGCAGTCTTGGGAGACAAATGTCCTGTGATATTTAAACGAACATGGAAATCTTGGCTAAGTTCAGTCTAATTTAAAACAAATTGTTGACTCAACACAGTTAGAAGTTCTGAGAAAATGATGGAAAAAATCTATAGCCAAATATTCGGGTGCTGCGTAGCCTAATGTACCAACATCTCTAGTTGAAACGTGACTTCCATCGCCAGTGGGACCATTTCGTTCAAGGCCTAAATCTGAAAGCTTTGCATGAAATTTCTGCAAAGTGAAAGTATGAAATTCCTCGTGTCATTATTTAACAGAAAATTCGGGATTAGTACTGTTTGACCACGAGATGAGATAAATTAATTAAAATTAAATTAAATTAAATAAAAAGCAAAAAAATCCAAATTAGAGACTAGGGAAGATTAATTTAGACGATAATTCAAATTCTTAAAAAAGACTAAGGCGTACAACGGTACCGAGACAAGTTTATAATCTACGTGTCATGTTCAAATTCAATAAATTAATTACTTAATTCACGATAAAATTTCCAAACATATTTATTAAATGATTTCTCGAATTAATAAACTTAATAAATCTAACTGTCCAATTTTTCTTATCTGAATTTAATTAAATTCAACAGCATTAAATCGCTCTGGAATTTCATCTTTTCACCCTAAAGTCAGTCAAATATTGAAATCGAGTACTATTTCTAATCTGTTTAACCATGTGTTGACTAATCAGTGCCGATACAAAGTAAATCAAGTGTTCTAACGCGTAGCATACCGATTCCTGGCATAATATTCTTAAAGATTAAGATTTATCTTGTATATAATTAAACAAAATTAGCCTCTCTAACTAGAATTTATTGAATTAACACATAACATGTTTCATCCATCTACATCAAGTTACACGCATAACTCTAACTGGGAACATATCCATACTAAACGCTTATAAAGTGACTTGAATTCATGAAATGAGTAGTCATTGGTGTGAACCTCTAGACTGGTTTCCCATAGACTAAGGAAAAAATTGCAATCATTCTCGTAGAGAGAAATTTCTAGTATCAAATTTCCTCGATTACGTTTGGAAATTCATGAAATGAGTAGTCATTTGTGTGAACCTCTAGACTGATTTCCCATAAACTAAGGAAAAAATTTCAATAATTCTCGTAGAGAAATTTCTAGTATCAAATTTCCTCGATTACACATTTCCAAACTCAATGTGAGTATATATTAGCGGAAGTTTTGGAAACCACGAATCAATTGTGTTACATTATAAGTAATACCACTTAGGTTTGTAATTTCAAAATGATTTGAAAATTGATATTTAAAGACGAGCATATCCAATTTACACATTGAAAGATTAAACCTAAACTGTACTTAGATATTCAATTAGTGCCAAATTTCTAGAGGTTAGTTGTTCGTATCCCCCAAATCTAAATATTCAATTTACTCGTTGAAAGTGGTTTCACCCTTCCGAGTTTCTCAAGTTTGGATGGTTGGTGTCCTCACGTTTAAATACTCAAATTACTCACTGAAAGTGTTTCATTTCACCCAAATTTTACTTAGATATTGGTGATTCATACAATAAATATTCTTATTTAGTGCCAATTTTTGGAGGCCGGATGATTATTATTCCACATCTAAATGCTAAATTTATTTATTAAAAATGCTTGATTTAACCATTATTGTACTCATATATTAGTGATTCATATCTTAAATGTTTCCATTACTGTCGAAGTAGTGGTCAGAAAGGCGGAAGTGCTCCGCTCCCATTTTAATTGTCCATGTCGCTGCTGGATCAGAGTAGCCGAGGTGACCTTCCACCACTTTATGGCCTTCCCCTGAATCATGAAGTTTGCGTCTCCATCTTCTCCTCGTCACCGTACCTGACTGTGTGAAAACACTGCTCTATGCGTTCCAGCCATACATCCGGACTAAAATTTTAAACTCTATAGTTTTTCAATATATTAAATTGATCTACTCGGGCTAATATTATATTATTCCAAAATTATATAAAATTTACATTTAAAATAAGTGGAAATTGTAAAATAACTTATAATATCTCCGCTACAGCACTGGTAAAACCTGAATAAAGTGTTATACAACCAAATAGATGTTTGTAAATAAACTCGAAAATAATAGATGCTGAAAACCTTCTTTGGAAGCATCGATCTCCTCTAAACATTGCTCTGTCCCCTCGACTCGTCCAACCCGAGACCTGTCCCAGGCATACGTGTCATGCTGGCTTTGACACCTCACCAGACGATGGAGATCAGAAGGTCCATTCTTGGGTTCAAAAGATTGGAACTCTTACGCGTACAAAGTTCATTGGATGTGCTACTACTTTGCAGGCTGCATGGGTGCGGAAGCTTCGAAAACTCACCTTCGGAAGGTCTGAACCGATCGGTGGTTACGAACTGCTATTCGGTCTTTCCAAACCGGCTGCTGATATTCATGTTTAAGTAATAACACTGTAATCATACACTATATCATCAAACAATTTCATAAGAAATTGCATTCGAAATATGTGTCTCTTGTAAATGCATGACACTGAAATCCTATAGACCTATTTGCGGTCATCCTGAAACAAATATTAAAAATAATAAATTAATGTGAAATAGTATTAAGATTTAAAACAAACGAAATAATAAATATCACTAACTATAAAATTACTAATTCTCTATTAACATGATAATGAAAAATTTGAAAAATATAATATGAATCAATATATATTATGAAAATCTTCTTTGAATATATTGATATTTGATTACGTGGAAAACATATATGTCAAAAATTTCTTTTCACAAAAGAAAGAAAGTTGTTCCAGAGACTTACCATGAAAAATAAATTTTTAGGTTAAATTATGTTACAAACGGACATGATTATAATATATTCGTAATAAAGCATTTTTTTTCCACCAGTCACGTGTCGTTACGTACACAAAGCACAAACACCCGTAATAAAGCTTGTGCAACGTGTTTTGTATATTTAAGCTTATATATATTTGTATTTTTACATAAATAAAAATGTTTTTGAAAAAATAAATATTACAATAATTTTTTTATTTAATTTTATTTTATAAATGTTTTAATAGAATAAAAAATTATTTAATATATTTAATGAGGATGATAGATTGATAAAAAAAATAGATAAAATAATATTAACTGTGAAATTAAACTATGTCAAGTGAAAAACACTTTTGTAAAACGTGTGTCTCCAAACCATTTGCTTCTCCTCTGTTCATTCTCACTCGCCGAACTGCTGGCTGCAATGGCGCCTGCTCCCCGCAAGCGCAAATCGATCCCTCTGCTAGTCATGCTCCTCCTCGTTTCCCTCTTGATGTTATTCATCTTCTCTCTCTCACCCTCAAATCCCAAGCCCCGAATCGAACACCTGCTGCGTCAAAATCCAAGCCCAAACCTGAACTCGAACCAGAACTTCACTTTCATCATCAAAGTCCTCACCTTCGACCGTCTGGAATCTCTCTCCCGCTGCCTCACCTCCCTCTCCAAAGCCCACTACGATATCAACGATAAAGTTCACTTGCACATATTCGTCGATAATTTTCTGCAAGATTCCTCTAATGGGCCTGTGGATTTGGACCGAAAATTGAACCATTCCCGGAAGATTCTCGATTTTGTCGATGGGTTTGATTGGAGTTATGGAGAAAAGTTGATGCATTATCGAACGGCAAATGCTGGGCTTCAGGCGCAATGGATTGAGGCCTGGTGGCCCACCTCCGATTAAGAGTTTGCTTTTGTTGTTGAAGATGATCCGGAGGTTTCGCCACTCTACTATAGGTTTTCTATTTGACCTGCTTGCTGACTTTTTATTCATTGTAGGCGTCATTTTGCTGTCATTTATGTATAGGATCGTAGTTGCGTCATAATGATATATTTTGTATTTGTTTCTCGTGATAGGTTTCTTAAGGCTGTGATTGTGAATTATTACTATAATGTCTCCAATTTTAGTACTTCGATTTACGGTGCATCGCTGCAGCGGCCTAGGTTTGTGCCAGGTAATGTCTATCCTGTTTAATTTCTTTTGCGGTTTCTTATTAGGACATTAACTTAAAGTGGGTTTTGGTAGTTTAGCGGATCAGAAAGTTTAACAGAATTAGAATGCTGTAACTTAAATATATTATTTCTTCACTAGAACCGTAGGCAAATTAAAAATAGTGTTGACAGTCTTCGTCATCTGAAGCTGATTTAGCTATTATAATTAGATCAAAATTCCAAATATTTATCATCTTACTGCATTTTTAAATTCGTTTTCAATGCATGACGGAGCCTTCATTGGTCCATATTGTGTATGTTACCCTCTTTAAGAAACAGATCAGATGAGTAATGCACTTAATGATTCTTAGGGGCCTCATCTGTCCTCCGCGCCTCTCATTATGCCCGTGAATATGTTTGTAGTATGGGTGGTGGTTTGAGTTTTTACCTGACGTGTTATGGTTCTTTGATCAGGTAAACATGGAAACAAAATGCAATTGGATGACGGGACTTGTATCTTCTTGTATCAGCTGGTTGGCACTTGGGGCCAGCTTCTTTTCCCAAGACCTTGGAAAGAGTTCCGTCTGTGGTATGACGCACATAAATCAAAAAACATGAAACCGTTTTTGGAGGGAATGGTAACCTTTTATATTAATCACTGTGCTCTTTTTTCCTTCATTTCTCTGTCCTTAATTTTCATTATTGCTGAATCAGTTGACAACCAGTTGGTACAAAAAGTTGGGAGAGAAAATTTGGACTCCCTGGTTTCTTAAATTTATCCAGTCTCATGGGTACTTCAATATTTATACAAATTTTCTTCATGAGAGAGCACTGAGCATCTCTCATAGGGATCCAGGTGTCAATTATCGGAAAACAGCGGGGCCAGATTCTTACTTAGTGGATGCAAATTATAGCGATTTTAGCTTGTTGAAGCTATATCTGCTGAATGAGCTAAAGTGGTATGATTTCTGCTTTAGAAAGGTGCTTACTAATAGAATTGTGGATAGTTCCCGCAATCTTGGTCCCATCCTTCAATCTGTTCAGAAAAATAAATCTGTTATATTAGTAAGTCTATATAGAGTACACGAGACAGTTATCAGGAATATGGTCTGCCACTTTGAGAAGCTGGATGTTCGAAATTATGTATTTGTTGGCCCAATGTCTCATGTCTTGCTAGATCTTGCAAGAAGGGGTCATCCAGTGATTGATGCAAGCCACTTTTCTGACGTTAACAACCTTGCCAAGTCTATCACATTTCAGGATTCAATGGCCGAACTTGTCAAAGAGATTTTAGTGAGTGCTTATGTGACTAGAAAGAGTTTGGATCTTGGTTATAGTACCTGGGTGCTCGAAGGAAATATGCTTCCTTGTACCAGTGATTCATTTTATGATTCATTTGTCCGCGCAAATGATGTTTTTATTGGTAAGACCACTGGACTTCTTTTTGTCAGGAGCTCGTCCTTGACTTTGAAAATTTGGGCCGACGATTTTGTAGACAAGATTGTTTCGCTGTTTGATGCGTTATTAAAGGACTCAGTGATTCATGACAGAATCATGTTAGATGTGGTCGAGAAATTATTGGAGCAGCAGAGAATCAAGTTTGATGACATTGATGCATCGCACCTTGGCTTGAGTTTAGGAATTGTTCATGCTAACTCAACCACATCATTTAGGACAGAAAATAAATTCATATACTGGTCGTCTGAAACAAAGTTGGATATAATACAAAGGCAACTTGAACATTTAGATATGTGGGTCATCGATGGCGATTTTTCTTGTGTTGGCGTTTTTTGTCATCCATCATAGGATTTGATGTTATGATTATTATTTTCTGACATCATATCATTTGGAGAACAGACCTATTCTTTTCCTAAAATTTTAGCGCAAACACTCGCAATTGCAAAGAGCAAAGTAAAGGGATTGACTTAGCACTATTGAATGCGATTTTCGTGGCAATCAGAGAGTGATACAATGTTGGTCTGATTGCAAAAGCAAGCTAGTTGGCATGACAGCTCGGCAGAGAGGACATCAGAAATCATTGTTATTGTTTCTGTTGAAGCAACACAAGCTGGATTTTAAATTTGTTTCATACAGAACTACCAAAATTTGTGTATATTGAAGATGGTTCTGGAAGTTGGCGAGAAACCACGAATAAGCATTTGGGACAAAATGGAAAGAAAAAAAACACCATTACCAAGGCTTACACGGTCTTGGTAACTGTTATCAGGTATGTAGCTATTAATTAGAGGATCAAATTTTGTGCAGTGGATGAACTCTTTGTGTTGTATGAGGTTTCTGATGACTATTCGTTCTTTTAAACCTTAGATTGGGGCAAAACAGTTTATAGGAGTTGTTACCTCATTACTTTTTCATCTGATTTTTAATTGATTATCTGGTACTTGTTGTTCCTTGAGGTCATATGATTAGCCTTCCCATAAATTGTTTTTTTTTTCCGTAGATTATTAACATAATTGAAGAAAGAAAATAGAAGAAAGAAAACTCCATCTTGCAGCTGCAGCTGCCCCAAGTTGGATTAAACATTTTCTGGCAGAGTTCAAGAACTCATGGATATCCTTACTTCTGAACACATTATCAATATTGTTCATCTGTTTCTTTAACATCTGATCTGTACTTGTACCATGATGCCCATAGTAGATAGATAGCAAAATTGAGGCTACTAAGGATGGCTAAAAACCAGTAAAAATAATCCAACTTGTTATGGTTCAATTCTTTTGCTTCCAGCCAGCCTTGTTTACTTGCTGCAACCTTCTCTGTTATGGCATTGATGATGGTGACAAATATACTGCTAAAGAAATACCCAAAAGATAGTGATAGCAACGAAAAAGAAGTGGAAAGAGACCTCATTCCAGATGGAGCTTCTTTATAGAAGAATTCCATCAGTCCAACCATTACAAACATGTCTGCTATCCCAAAGATTCCATACTGAAAGGAAAGCCAGAAAAGACTAATGGGCTTTAATGGATTCTTGAGAGCTTGATCCCTTCTTTTTACCTCAACCAAACCGGCTATTCCCATTGAAAGGACTGAGAGAACAAGCCCAACGCCTACACGTTGGAGCTGAGTTATCCCAGTTGGATGGCCTGTCAATCTTCGGGCTAATGGGATGAAGAAAAATTCATAGAGTGGAAGTAGAATAACCATGAACATTATGGGAATTACCGGTATGGAAGGATTTGGGATATTTAATGTGGCCAAATGAGGTTCCATCATGTACCCTTGGATTACAGAGAAAGTCTGCAGTTGTGCCAGGCATGTGTTCATTATAACTGTACTGGAAAAGATAGGCAGCATCCTTATCAGTTTCTTGACTTCCTCAACTTGTGTAACCGTGCAAACTCTCCTTGGCTGAGTATTCACTCCGTCCCAGAGAACAGCAGCTTTGTCTAGGAACCTGATTTTTAACACCATTATCAGTAAAGCGAACCAAAACCTCTATGAGGCATCTATGTAAAAAGTTGAGTGTACCTGAATTGTTTAGTGTGTAGAAGTTTTTCTTCAGAAATATCTCTTTCTTTCTTGGCAGTCTCATGCAACATGCCAGGGTTTTCGGGTAATTTCAGATTCCTATTCTGAATCGCAGCAATAATGACCTAAAATACACCAGAATCATAATCAACAAAAAATTGATGAGCTTCTAGGCTCGAAGCTGCAGTGATTCTCTACCGTTGAGCCTAGACAGAAGCTAAATTTTGGCCCTTTACCTGAGCATATGTGCCTCGGCCATGAGGCACGAGCCTCTGTACACTTTAAAAGTTTCAAAGTGCACTTTAGGCACTTGGGAAATCCGAAGTGAAATACCTTTTCACTTTTTAATCAATGATAATTTATTGTCATAGTTCATCATAGTTTATAAAGCAATTTTTTTGGTATATCTGGAAAAATTTGTTTCTTTTTTTAGGTTTTGATATATTATCCTCTAGAACGCACTTGCACCTCACCTCTACAACACTTAATGTGCCTAAATTTGTCTTGCACCCCTGTTTCCTTGTAGTTTGTCTTGCTACACGCAAGTAGATTTTTGGGTTGAGTGGAATTGATTCGGACCTGTGATATCTTAACAATGGAGCTGCTTGCTAACGGTTGGGACATATAGAAAGGCTTTCCAAGTGTAAGAACGATGAAACCAATGAACGCCGTTACTAAACCAGTGAAGAAAGCCCAGTGCCAACCTTTATTCAAAGCAATCCACACAACTGCTGTAACTGCTAATAGTGATCCAATGGTAACACTAAACTGATAATAGTTGAAATAGCTTGCAACGGACCTTGCCCATTCTGGGTCCGTCCGATCGAACTGATCCGCTCCAAGTGCAGCAATCGACCCCTTCACTCCACCAGATCCTAAAGCTAGCAAGCACAAAGAAGTATAAAACATGAACGCTTCACCACCTTTGACACAGCTCGATTTTTCTCCGGAATCAGCTTGTGAATTCTTGTAGTACGCCTGGATTGTAATTAGGAGCAGTCCCTGTGGACCAAAAACAAGAATAATCTGACAAGAAATTTAGGGGTGCATTTTTCTTGAGGAATTATTGAGTGATAAATTTTTTTTACCGTAATTTCAAGAAATCCAAAAATCAGGCATGTGTACAGTCGATTCAGATAAGTGTCTGAGATGAAACCTCCCACAATGGTGAGCAAGAAAGTTGAACCTAAAAAGTTGGTGAGCGTGTTGGCCGAGGTCGAAATACCCAAGGACATAACATGATGGAAGTATAGTACCATAATGGACATGTTTGCCACAAATCCTATGTTTTCCAAGGCTCCCAAAACTGCACCAAATTGCAAAATTTCTATTTTCATAAAAGAACATAAATGTGTCCGTTGATTGATCTTACTCAAAATCTTTGTACAGTTCTTCAGCAAAAGAATAAAGCAATAACTTACCAAAAACGAAAATGCAAGCCCTGAATCCTCCTCGTCTTCTGGACTTGTTGTAATTCAGTTTGTATAGAAAATCCATGGAACTTAAGTTGTGAATTCTAAATTCTTGTTGAATAAATGGTTTCATGTGAATATTGTGTGTGTGTGCGTGTGTGTGTATTTATATTATACACACTATATCTTATTTTTCGAGACAAGATTACTGTTTCTGTCTTGCCCGAACATGACACTGGTTGAAATGTCAATTAAAGTTATCTACATTGCACGAATATCCCTTCATTTGTATTGTTTCCCATTCTTGTTTCTGTTTTCAATTTTGTGAGTTTATTTGTTGTCCAAAAGACATCTGTTAGAAGTCAATGACTGAATAAAATTGTCTCCTTTGATTAAGTTAAACTTATGGTCAGTCTGATACAAAAACTCACTTCAATAATTATAACTTGTAAAATTAATTTAATCAGTTTGATTTTCTAAGTGATCTTTCAGGAAAAAAACAATGTTTTGATATAAATGAGGGGAAAAAGAGCCTTTTTCATTTGTGGAAAAAAGTGTAAAGCCCAAAATAGTATACGTAAAATCCATGTATATATTTAATTTATGAAATTTATTATTTTAATTATTTATGTTTATTTAATGTATGTTAAAATGTTTTCTAGAGTTTTATGTTTCAGGCGATTATTCGAGGCGAGATCGAAGAAAGGAGATAGGGACGATTTTTTTTAGTAAATTTTAATGCAGTATTTTATTTAAGATAAGGATGGAGTATTTTAAATAATTTAATTAATTTTAGTAATTTAAGAGCTTAATTATTTAAATGATTAATTGATTTTAAAATTTTAAAGTTGTAGTATTTGTGCATCTTATTTAAATTTAAAATTTATAATGGGGTTAATATGAGATTTATTTTAAATTAGTATGTTAAATGTTTTTAAATAGATTTTTTAGTATATTAAATACATATGTTACAATTGTTTATATATATGTAGGTATATATATATATACACATATATATCAACACACAAGCACACACACTTTGACTCACACACACACTCACACATTTACACACACATATACACGTACACACACAAAACACAAAACAAAACATGTTATTAAACTTTTTGACTAAAGAGAAGGTTGTGTTTTTAAAACACTCATATCTCAATTTATTTATTTCATTTTCTTCCTTCTTTTTTTTCATTCAACGAGCACATCTCCTCTAAAAATTTCCAGCATATATTTAGTAAGTTTTCTTTGAAGAAATTGAGCTAAGTTCGTCCCGGATCGTCTCCCGTATCATCTCCGCTTCGGTATCGTCGTTTCGGTATTTTTAAATATCAAAAGGCACGTATAATATGTTCTTGCTGCATCGATCATGTCATATTATGTATTAAGTTGTTTTTAAGCATAAAAATGCATGTATGATGTAGAAGTTTGAGCAGAAAAATCTACCGAATGTATTTGGAAGTATTTTTGGAGTTGAAATTTCGTGTTATGATGGTCTTTCGAAAACTGAGATTTTTCTGTACATATTTTGCGAAAACTTTCAACTACAAAAACGTAGATCTTTTTGATACGTTCGATTTGATATAAAATTCGAGTTATTTGGATTAAAAACGAGTGAGTTATTGTGTTTTTAGTATGACTGCTCAAATTAGATCCGAAAATTCCTGTTTTGATGTTCTTTCGAAAACTGCAATTTTTCGGTACATATTTTGAGAAAACTTTCAACTACAAAAACGTAGATCTTTTTGATACGTTCGATTTGATATAAAATTCGAGTTATTTGGATTAAAAACGAGTGAGTTATTGTGTTTTTAGTATGACTGCTCAAATTAGATCCGAAAATTCCTGTTTTGATGTTCTTTCGAAAACTGCAATTTTTCGGTACATATTTTGAGAAAACTTTCAACTACAAAAACATAGATCTTTTCGATACGTTCGATTTGATATAAATTTCGAGTTATTTGGATTAAAAACGAGTGAGTTATGATGTTTTTCGTATGACTGCTCAAATCGTGTTTCAAGAAAGTAATGAATTTTAATGTGTTCTTGAAGTTTTTATGTTGCAGGCTTTGTTGGGGATCGATGGGTGATCGTTGCTGCATATAAGAAAGTTAGTAATGATGTTTAGAGTATTTTTGAGGTTTCGATTCATGTCGTTAAAAGCTTGAATTATTAAGAAGTCGTAAGAAATAAACTTTAATATAAATGACAGTATTTTTGGGTCGTATAAATTGTAGGGTGATTATAAAAGTTTAGTTCATTGTTATGGTGTCCTAGAATGGTCTCATAGTGTGGAATCTTGATGCATTATGTGTTAATTGGGAGAATAGACATGTCATAAAATTTTCATCAAATAATTCGTTGGGCAGACGGACACGGACAACGGAGGTTAGCACGGGGTTCGTGCCTTCTCATTTCTTCGACACATATTTAAACGCACAGACACGGACCCGTACACGGACCTAGGGACGGGGTCCGTGCTCCTTCTTTTACATGACACATATGAGGCAGTACCTACACAGACCCGGGGCCTGACCTGGGTACGGGGTCCGTGTAGCTTCAGTTTTTGGGATAAATATTTTATCACTTAAGGTTTGGTTTGAGGTGTTATGGTATGATTTAACATTAATGTTTTACAAGGTCAAGTGGTGAGAAATTATAGAATGTTCTAAGAAATTATTTAGCTTGAGATTAAGCATGACTTTTACGTTTAAGTTGTACACGTTAAGCTTATGAATTCATGTTAGTATGTTGCAGCAACGACACGATTGACATCCAACGAATCCCTCAGCGCTAAGTAAGTATGTATGACGTGCAAAGAAAATATTTGAAGTTTTTGAGGTATGCTAAATGTCTCGTGACCAAAAGTAAATGGGTTTGGAAGTCGGTGAACGTGGCCGAGGACCTCTCCACCCCGTTAAATTATGAACGGGTTTGAAGTTAGGATTGGAAAGCGTTAAATTATGAACGGGGACCAATCCGCCCGTTAAATTATGAACGGGTTAGATCGTGGTTGTGAAGCGTTAAATTATGAACGTGGATCAACTGGCCTGTTAAATTATGAACAGGGATCTCATGTACGTGGCAGTGGATACGTCCCTGTCAGCCCAGTACTGTGGTTTGTCTGATCAGATATTTATTATGTTATGGGTCACTTGCTTTGAAACATCCTCTACGCAAAATGATGAAGTTAAGTATGTTGAAGTATGAAAGCATATTTAAAAAAAAGTTTATGTGATGGCACGTCATATTATGTATGCATGTATGTTCAAAGTTTATGCAAAGCTCGAGTTTATGAAAGTTCAAGTTATTATGCAAATTCAAGTTTCAAAGTATGTATGTTTAAGTTCAAAGAAGTTTATGAGAGTTCAAAGTTATTATGAAAGTTTAAGTTTCAAGTATATATGTTATATTTTGAAGTTGTATGTGGTTTTATTATGTAATACTCGTTATTCCCAGTTTATACGTGTTGAGTCTTTAGACTCACTAGACTTGAACGATGCAGGTGAGTACGTTGAGGAGGAGACAGGAGGTGGCGACCAAGGGGCAGGCTTGGACTTAGCGGAAGGCTAAACCCGAGGACCACTATGTTTATGTTTATTGAAAACTTTAAAATATTATGTTTTTATGTTGGATGTGAGATGATTTGAAATAAGTACTTTGTTGGAAAATATTAGTTGGGAATGTTGATTTTAATATTATTAAGTTAAATGACAAGTGACGACCGTATGAAATTTTATGTTTAAGAAAATTTTTAATTTTTCCGCAAATTTTGAAGTAGTAAAAGTACGGTACGTTACAGTTGGTATCAGAGCGGTGTTCTTGTAAAGGGTTATGCCTACTTCCAGTCGCAAGAAGCTCATAAGGTCACACCTCAAGTCTGTAAGTTTTAAGTTTTCAAAGATTTATGTTAGTGTAGTATGCATTAAGTTATTATTTTCAGCATGTCCATACTTTTAAGTTCAGTTACGTGAATCCTATGTTATTTATATCATGTTCATATGCATGTTGGGTTTACGTATTGGGTAATTTTAGAACAGTATGGCTCCTAGACGTTTGATTGCCCGTGGAGCTAGGGATGAGGACCGAGAGTCTCGTGATAGGGAAAGAGCCACTCCTCCTCCTCCACCTCCAGATATGCAGGCGCAGATGCTTGCAGCTATGACGCAGTTCTTCGCACAGGTTGCGGGGAATCCAGCTCCAGCAGCAGGAGGTGCAGGACCGAGGACTCAACCGGAGGCAGTGTACGAGAGATTTCAGAAGATGAATCCTCAGAAGTTCTCAGGGACTACGAATCCTATGGTGGCGGAAGAGTGGGTTAAGTCTATAGAGGTGATCTTTGAGTATATGGAATTGCAGGATGTGGATCGAGTCCGATGTGCCATTTTTCTCCTAGCAGGGGATGCAAGACGATGGTGGGACAGTGCATCGGTGGCAGTTAATTTGCCGATGTTGTCTTGGGATGGATTCAAAGAGATGTTCTTCGCTAAGTACTTCACTGAGGAGGTACAGGCCCGTTTGACTACGGAATTTATGACACTACGACAGGGAGATAGTAGTGTGGCTGAGTTTGTGAGAAAGTTTGAACAGGGTTGCTACTTTGTGCCACTCATAGCTAATGATGCTCGAGCAAAACTGAGGCATTTCATGGGTGGTTTGCGGCCAGTCTTGCGCCGTGATGTGAGAGTAACTGGCCTTACTACATATGCAGCTGCCGTTTCTGGAGCTCTGGCGGCGGAGCAAGACCAGAGAGACATTGAGACTGATATGTTGGGCAAGAGGCCCTACCAGGCACCACCGCAGCCACAGCATCAGCATCAGCGACCCCAGTACAAGAAACCTTTTCAGGGGCAGCCTGGGAAGAAGCCTTACCAAGGACCACCTAGGGGCAAGGGTCCTATCCAGCAGCAGGGGGCGCCTCAGAGGCCCGTTGTTTTCCCAATGTGCCCGAAGTGTAACCGCCAGCATCCAGGACCATGCTTGTATGGATCAGACAAGTGTTTTAAATGTGGATCTACGGATCACATGCTGAAGCAGTGTCCTCAGTGGAAGCAGCCAACCCAAGGGAGGGTATTCGCCATGCACGCACAGGAGGCGAACCCAGACACTACACTAATGACCGGTAATCATTTCTATTTAAGCTCGGTATTATTTGCCTTGCATGTGGAAATTTTATTTGAGATTATTAGTGTACTAGTAAGATTTTAGATTGACTTGGAATATATTGATTTCAACTATGCTTAAAGTTAATTACTAGTATTTTGGGATATAAGTTTGGTGTTGTGCTAACATCTCTCAGGAAATATTTTCATAAAGAGATTAGCCACAACTGCACTGATAGATTCAGGAGCCACTCACTCCTTTATATCGGAGACCTTTGCTAATCATTTGGACATCAAGTCCATTGGCCTAGACGTGAATTTTTCAGTGACACTTCCATCAGGGGAAGAGTTGTTAGCCACCAGTGTGGTCAGAGATATTGATCTAGAACTGCAGGGTCACTTGGTGTATGCAGATTTGATTATATTGCCAATGCCAGAGTTTGATATCATTTTGGGAATGGATTGGTTGACAAAGAATCGAGTTCTTATTGATTTTCAGAAGAGATCAGTGTTGGTCAGACCATTAGGCATGGAGCAGTTTCTATTCGAGCCAGCTAGATGGAGGAATTTTCCTCGCATGATCTCCTGTATACAGGCGAGGAGATTGATTTCCAAAGGGTGTCAGGCTTTCTTGGCCAGTATTGTGTCAGCACCTGATGTAACCACTCCATCTATATCAGATGTTCCAGTAGTCAGAGATTTTCCAGACGTCTTTCCAGATGATGTTGCAGGACTTCCACCGGATAGAGAAGTGGAGTTTGCCATCGATCTCATGCCAGGTACCGTGCCAATCTCTAAGGCATCATACAGATTAGCTCCAGCTGAGATGTTAGAACTCAAGCAACAGATACAGGAGCTTCTGGACAAGGAATTTATTCGCCCAAGTTTCTCACCTTGGGGAGCACCTGTACTATTTGTGAAAAAGAAAGATGGGAGCATGAGGCTTTGCATCGATTACCGTGAGTTAAATAAGGTGACGATCAAGAATAAGTATCCATTGCCTAGAATAGAAGATTTGTTTGATCAATTGCAAGGAGCTACTGTATTTTCTAAGATAGATCTTCGATCAGGATATCATCAATTGAAAGTGAAGGATGCAGATGTCCACAAGACAGCTTTCAGGACCCGGTATGGGCATTACGAGTTCTTAGTGATGCCGTTTGGAGTAACGAATGCTCCAGCTATTTTCATGGATCTAATGAACCGAGTATTCCATCAGTATCTTGATCAGTTCGTCATAGTATTTATTGACGACATCCTCATATACTCGAAGAGCCATGAAGAACATAACCAGCATTTGAGGATAGTCTTACAGATTCTTCAGAGTCGCAAGTTATTTGCGAAATTCAGTAAGTGCGAATTTTGGTTGGAAAAGGTAGCGTTTTTGGGTCATATAGTACCTAGTAGTGGTATCGAGGTGGATCCAGCGAAAGTAGCAACTGTCAAGGAATGGGTTGAACCAAAGAATGCATCTGAGATCCGAAGTTTTCTGGGTTTAGCTGGTTACTACCGTAAGTTCATTCAAGGATTCTCGTCGATAGCAGTGCCACTCACTTCACTGACTAAGAAGAATGCTAAGTTTGTGTGGAGCGATGAATGTCAGAAGAGCTTCGATACTTTGAAGCAAGCTCTTATTTCAGCACCAGTGTTAGCCATGCCATCAGGGCAAGGAGATTTTGTGTTATACACTGATGCATCTAAGCTCGGTTTAGGAGCAGTAATGATGCAACAAGGTCGGGTCATAGCTTATGCTTCCAGACAGTTGAAGGTACATGAGAAAAACTACCCGACACATGATCTTGAGTTAGCAGCCGTTGTTTTTGCATTGAAAATTTGGAGACACTATCTATACGGTGAGGAATGTCAGATTTTCACTGATCACAAGAGTCTCAAATATTTCTTCACACAGAAAGAATTAAATATGAGACAGAGACGTTGGTTAGAACTGGTTAAGGATTACGACTGTGAAATTAGCTATCATCCGGGAAAAGCTAATGTTGTCAGACGCATTGAGCAGAAAAGTTGCAGTCATAGCTCATTTATCAGCTCAGAGATCTCTTCAGTATGAGATTCAAAGGTTTGACTTGGAAGTTTATCGTAAGGGCAAAGCTCCTAAGCTGTCTAATCTGACAGTCAAATCTTCCTTGCTAGATCGTATTCGAGCAGGACAGTCTTCAGATGAGCAACTACAGAAATGGAGACTAAAAGATGAAGCGAAGGGCAGTGTTCTCTACACAGTGTCAGATGGTATTGTGAGATACAAAGATAGAATGTGGGTGCCTAGTGGTGATTCAATCAGACAGGATATTTTGTCAGAGGCACATGCATCTCCGTATTCTATTCACCCAGGAGGTACCAAGATGTACAAAGACTTGCAAATTTTGTATTGGTGGCCAGGGATGAAACGAGATATCCGCAGATATGTATCAGAATGTCTCACTTGTCAGCAGGTGAAAGCAGAGCATCAGAGACCAGCAGGGATGCTTAAGTCACTTCCCATTCCAGAGTGGAAATGGGAGAATATCACCATGGATTTTGTTGTTGGTTTGCCGAGGTCAGTCAGAGGATCCAATGCCATTTGGGTTATAGTGGATCGACTAACTAAGTCAGCACATTTCTTACCAGTGAAGACGACTTTCTCCATGACGCAGTATGCGGAGCTTTATATAAGGGAGATAATTCGTTTGCATGGGATTCCAGTTTCTATTGTGTCAGACAGGGATCCGAGGTTTACATCGTCCTTCTGGAAAAGTTTACATGCAGCCATGGGGACGAAATTGTTATTCAGTACTGCATTTCACCCTCAGACAGATGGCCAGTCTGAGCGAGTGATTCAGATATTAGAGGATTTGTTGAGAGCTTGTATGATTGATTTTCATGGGACTTGGGAGTCTAAACTACCACTTGTGGAGTTTACCTACAATAACAGTTTTCAATCATCAATAGGTATGGCTCCTTATGAAGCTTTGTATGGACGAAAGTGCAGATCGCCAGTTCATTGGGATGAAGTTGGTGAGAGAGCAGAACTTGGTCCAGAAATAGTTCAGCAGACTGCAGATGTGGTGGTTAAGATTCGTGACAGAATGAAGACCGCCCAGGGTCGTCAGAAGAGTTATGCTGATAAGAGAAGGAGAGATCTTGAATTTGCTGTAGGTGATCATGTATTTGTTAAGATAACACCTATGAAGGGTGTTATGAGATTTGGGAAGAGAGGTAAGCTGAGTCCGAGATTTATTGGACCGTTCGAGATTCTTGACAGAGTTGGAACACTAGCTTATCGTGTAGCCCTACCGCCGAATTTGGCCGGAGTGCACAATGTATTTCACGTTTCGATGTTGAGGAAGTATCTAGCAAATCCTTCGCATGTTCTGAGCCATGAGCCATTGCAGTTGACTCCAGACTTGTCTTATGAGGAAAGACCGATTAAAATTTTAGACAGACAAGAGCGTAGACTTCGAAATAAGACGACTAAGTTAGTCAAAGTCCAGTGGCTGAATCAATCAGTGGAGGAGGCCACTTGGGAAGCTGAAGCAGATATGAGAATCCGCTACCCAAAGTTGTTCGGTAAGACTTAATTTCGAGGACGAAATTTTTATAAGGGGGGGAGATATTGTAAAGCCCAAAATAGTATACGTAAAATCCATGCATATATTTAATTTATGAAATTTATTATTTTAATTATTTATGTTTATTTAATGTATGTTAAAATGTTTTCTAGAGTTTTATGTTTCAGGCGATTATTCGAGGCGAGATCGAAGAAAGGAGATAGGGACGATTTTTTTTAGTAAATTTTAATGCAGTATTTTGTTTAAGATAAGGATGGAGTATTTTAAATAATTTAATTAATTTTAGTAATTTAAGAGCTTAATTATTTAAATGATTAATTGATTTTAAAATTTTAAAGTTGTAGTATTTGTGCATCTTATTTAAATTTAAAATTTATAATGGGGTTAATATGAGATTTATTTTAAATTAGTATGTTAAATGTTTTTAAATAGATTTTTTAGTATATTAAATACATATGTTACAATTGTTTATATATATGTAGGTATATATATATATACACATATATATATCAACACACAAGCACACACACTTTGGCTCACACACACACTCACACATTTACACACACATATACACGTACACACACACAACACAAAACACAAAACAAAACATGTTATTAAACTTTTTGACTAAAGAGAAGGTTGTGTTTTTAAAACACTCCTATCTCAATTTATTTATTTCATTTTCTTCCTTCTTTTTTTTTCATTCAACGAGCACATCTCCTCTAAAAATTTCCAGCATATATTTAGTAAGTTTTCTTTGAAGAAATTGAGCTAAGTTCGTCCCGGATCGTCTCCCGTATCATCTCCGCTTCGGTATCGTCGTTTCGGTATTTTTAAATATCAAAAGGCACGTATAATATGTTCTTGCTGCATCGATCATGTCATATTATGTATTAAGTTGTTTTTAAGCATAAAAATGTATGTATGATGTAGAAGTTTGAGCAGAAAAATCTACCGAATGTATTTGGAAGTATTTTTGGAGTTGAAATTTCGTGTTATGATGGTCTTTCGAAAACTGAGATTTTTCTGTACATATTTTGCGAAAACTTTCAACTACAAAAACGTAGATCTTTTTGATACGTTCGATTTGATATAAAATTCGAGTTATTTGGATTAAAAACGAGTGAGTTATTGTGTTTTTAGTATGACTGCTCAAATTAGATCCGAAAATTCTTGTTTTGATGTTCTTTCGAAAACTGCAATTTTTCGGTACATATTTTGAGAAAACTTTCAACTACAAAAACGTAGATCTTTTTGATACGTTCGATTTGATATAAAATTCGAGTTATTTGGATTAAAAACGAGTGAGTTATTGTGTTTTTAGTATGACTGCTCAAATTAGATCCGAAAATTCCTGTTTTGATGTTCTTTCGAAAACTGCAATTTTTCGGTACATATTTTGAGAAAACTTTCAACTACAAAAACATAGATCTTTTCGATACGTTCGATTTGATATAAATTTCGAGTTATTTGGATTAAAAACGAGTGAGTTATGATGTTTTTCGTATGACTGCTCAAATCGTGTTTCAAGAAAGTTATGAATTTTAATGTGTTCTTGAAGTTTTTATGTTGCAGGCTTTGTTGGGGATCGATGGGTGATCGTTGCTGCATATAAGAAAGTTAGTAATGATGTTAGAGTATTTTTGAGGTTTCGATTCATGTCGTTAAAAGCTTGAATTATTAAGAAGTCGTAAGAAATAAACTTTAATATAAATGACAGTATTTTTGGGTCGTATAAATTGTAGGGTGATTATAAAAGTTTAGTTCATTGTTATGGTGTCCTAGAATGGTCTCATAGTGTGGAATCTTGATGCATTATGTGTTAATTGGGAGAATAGACATGTCATAAAATTTTCATCAAATAATTCGTTGGGCAGACGGACACGGACAACGGAGGTTAGCACGGGGTTCGTGCCTTCTCATTTCTTCGACACATATTTAAACGCACAGACACGGACCCGTACACGGACCTAGGGACGGGGTCCGTGCTCCTTCTTTTACATGACACATATGAGGCAGTACCTACACAGACCCAGGGCCTGACCTGGGTACGGGGTCCGTGTAGCTTCAGTTTTTGGGATAAATATTTTATCACTTAAGGTTTGGTTTGAGGTGTTATGGTATGATTTAACATTAATGTTTTACAAGGTCAAGTGGTGAGAAATTATAGAATGTTCTAAGAAATTATTTAGCTTGAGATTAAGCATGACTTTTACGTTTAAGTTGTACACGTTAAGCTTATGAATTCATGTTAGTATGTTGCAGCAACGACACGATTGACATCCAACGAATCCCTCAGCGCTAAGTAAGTATGTATGACGTGCAAAGAAAATATTTGAAGTTTTTGAGGTATGCTAAATGTCTCGTGACCAAAAGTAAATGGGTTTGGAAGTCGGTGAACGTGGCCGAGGACCTCTCCACCCCGTTAAATTATGAACGGGTTTGAAGTTAGGATTGGAAAGCGTTAAATTATGAACGGGGACCAATCCGCCCGTTAAATTATGAACGGGTTAGATCGTGGTTGTGAAGCGTTAAATTATGAACGTGGATCAACTGGCCTGTTAAATTATGAACAGGGATCTCATGTACGTGGCAGTGGATACGTCCCTGTCAGCCCAGTACTGTGGTTTGTCTGATCAGATATTTATTATGTTATGGGTCACTTGCTTTGAAACATCCTCTACGCAAAATGATGAAGTTAAGTATGTTGAAGTATGAAAGCATATTTAAAGAAAAGTTTATGTGATGGCACGTCATATTATGTATGCATGTATGTTCAAAGTTTATGCAAAGCTCAAGTTTATGAAAGTTCAAGTTATTATGCAAATTCAGTTTCAAAGTATGTATGTTTAAGTTCAAAGAAGTTTATGAGAGTTCAAATTTATTATGAAAGTTTAAGTTTCAAGTATATATGTTATATTTTGAAGTTGTATGTGGTTTTATTATGTAATACTCGTTATTCCCAGTTTATACGTGTTGAGTCTTTAGACTCACTAGACTTGAACGATGCAGGTGAGTACGTTGAGGAGGAGACAGGAGGTGGCGACCAAGGGGCAGGCTTGGACTGAGCGGAAGGCTAAACCCGAGGACCACTATGTTTATGTTTATTGAAAACTTTAAAATATTATGTTTTTATGTTGGATGTGAGATGATTTGAAATAAGTACTTTGTTGGAAAATATTAGTTGGGAATGTTGATTTTAATATTATTAAGTTAAATGACAAGTGACGACCGTATGAAATTTTATGTTTAAGAAAATTTTTAATTTTTCCGCAAATTTTGAAGTAGTAAAAGTACGGTACGTTACAAAAAGTCCACATTTTCTAACTTTATTTGAATTCTCTTTAACTCTGAGCCATTATAATGATATATATATATATATATATTATTACTATTATAAATATATGAGTTTGATTATTACTATTATAAATATATGAGTTTGAATTGTGAGCTTATCTTTTTACCCTTTTATTTATTTTATATTAGGAAGACGAATGTAGATGAGAGGGATTGAAAAAATTTAATAATTAAAAAATATTAATTTCATATAAAACATCTTCTTCCCATTTACAATAGATATTTTAAGCCTACTTATGTATAAACAAATATATGTGATTGAGAGAAAATATTTGTATGTAGTTGATTTCAATATAAACATTTAAGCTATTTAGTCAATTTTCGATATTTGATGTTAAATAAATATTATCTATTAAATATATTATTTTCATTTGTAACTTTGCCATTTTTTGTTTTACAATTTTTCATGTCTATGATGTTATTTAAGTCATTTTTTATGTTAGTTTAATAAGATCATTAATAGTGTACTTAACTCAATCAAACTAATTATTGTTTTAATTAACTTTTAAATTTTAATTTTAATTACTAAATTTATAAATTTTCTATTATAAATATATGAGTTTGAATGTGAGCTTACCTTTTTACCCTTTTATTTATTTTATATTGTCATGTTCATTTGGTTCTTTAAGTAATTTTCTATGTTAGTTTAATATGTTAATTAATAGTGTACTTAAATTTCATTTGTGAATTTTCTTTTTTACCCTTTCATTTGTTTTATATTTTGTCATGTTCATGGGGTTTTTTAAGTCATTTTTCATGTTAGTTTAATATGATAATTATTAATAGTGTACTTAACTCAATCAAATTAATTTACAATGACATCAAATTAATAGAAAATCACTCTCATGATGTTATACATTAAAAAAAATTATTAATATTACGAACATTAAAGTAATAATAGGAAGACGAATGTAAATGAGTGGCATTGAAAAAAATTAAATAATTAAAAAATATTAATTTCATATAAAACATCTTCTTCCCATTTACAATAAAAATATTTTAAGCCTACTTATGTATCAACAAATATATGTGATTGAGAGAAAATATTTGTATGTAGGTGATTTCAATATAAACATTTAAGCTATTTAGTTAATTTTCGATATTTGATGTTAAATCAATATTATATATTAAATATATGATTTTCATTTGTAACTTTACCATTTTACCATTTTTTGTTTTACAATTTTTCATGTCCATGATGTTATTTAAGCCATTTTTTATGTTAGTTTAATAAAATCATTAATAGTGTACTTAACTCAATCAAACTAATTATTGTTTTAATTTACTTTTAAATTTAATTTTAATTACTAAATTTATACATTTCCGTCAAATTCATGAAAAATATCTACCATATAGATGATAGGTAATAATGAGCAGATGAAGGGAGATGAGTCGGATTGAATAAAAATAAATTATTAATAAATATTAAGGTTATATAAAACCTCTTTCTCCCATTTAGAATAAAGATATTTTCAAACTCTTTATGTGTCAATAGAGATACATGATTGAGAGAAATGTTTGTATGTGAGTTATTCCAAAAACTGTTTTTAAGCTATTTAGTCAATTTTTTATATATGCTGCAAAATAAATATTACTAAATAATATACTTCATTTGATCATTTTGTGTTCTTGCAATGAGATGAGTTTTTTAACATAGCATTACATGTTTTGGTGTTATATGCCGTTTGTATTGCTCATGTTGTGTTTGGATTCCTTATGTGATTTGTTTGTTCACCGAAAGAAATATAAAACAAAATCATATATCCCACAAAAATGATTATTTTTAATTTTTTTTTCTTGAGATATTTTTTTAATTCTTAAACACATAATGCATGTTTTCAGGTTGCTTAGATTACTTAGTTTGAAGCGACTCAGAAAATATTAAAAATGATGAAATATTTTTTCGTTTTTAGCTTATATCTCAGAATATAAAGAGATAATATTTTTTTATTTATTAGGACAAATCTATTTCCTGACTTGTGTCTATAAATCAGTATTCAAAATTTTTACAACATTACTATATTCTCTATTCAAAATTTTTTATTTAATTTGATTGAAGGTATTTGAATTTGAGTTTTTATGTGATTGATTATATTATTTTTGTAGTATTATTTATTGTGAAATTAATAGGTGGACTAAAAAAATTAGTGGATCTATGAGTCTTCTGGTGGAAGAACAACATGGATAAATTGTTAAAAAAGATAATATCAAGTAGATTTTTGGCATACGATTTTGTTCTAATTAAATGATTATGCATGATTCTAATTTTTAATTGTATCACAAGTTAACGTATGTTTTGCCGTTACCAGATATATTTTGTCAACGGTCTAATATTTTTCTTTGATTTAAGGAAAATTATGTGACTTCGTATTATATTTTTATTTCTTAAGGTTTTATTAAATGATTTTTCATGATGATTTTGAGGCACCATTTTTTCCTTTGTGTGTTTTTTTAAAAAGTAAAATATTTATGAAACCATGACGTTAATAAGTCGTCTTCGCTTTATTTGAACAAATATATTGAAAAATTTATAAAATTTTGAATAATATGAGTTAGTATTTAATTTGAGAGTGATTTATGCTTTGTTGTTCGTATATACTTCAATTAATTTGTTATTGTACTAAATAAATTATTTTTTAACTTTGAGTTATCATTTTGTTACGGAGGTTGTTTGTCTCATGAATTTTTTAAATTTATTTTGTTTAGTATTGTTGGCGGGAATTGATTTTTCTGATATTCTATTATTTGTCTTGTTGTTTATATGAAAATATGTATGAGAGTACACCAATCAAAGCCACATATTTTGGGTCTTATGTTCTACGAAGAGGATAATATATGATTTCTGTGAATTATATAATTTATTGGTTCTTCATACGTGTAGTTAAGAAATGAATCAAATTTTGAACAAAAAATTATGACAAACATAGTGGATGAAAAACATGTTAAAAAAAATAATGTTGCGTATTACTATGACCCTATTTCTGTATGATATAATTCAAATATATTTTTTTAGATATTTGAAATTAGGTCTAACTAAGTGACATGAAACATATACATATATATTTGAAGGCGTATTTAAAGCAAAATATTAAGATCAAGAATGATTCATATTTAAATTTCAACACAGCACAATGAAGAAGAAATTGGAAAATTGTATGTGTAAACTTTTAAGGGTTATATAGTGATTATGTTGCTACTTCATGGTTTGCAACATATTGATGACATATAAAATATCAATATTTCTCAAAAAATAAACAAAAAGAAAAATTCTTCATTCAGAAAAAGAAATACATGAAAAAAAAATTGTGTATAATTCTCATTCTGTTTTTAATGGTATGAGAACAATTCTAAAGCTTTGTGGACACAATAGATCAATTCTGAGCATTTTTAGTAAATTGGGACATTGAGCCGGTTGCACTTTATTTCTTCCAATATTATCTTGATATATTTCGAGGTGGCTAAGAGGTTGTTTTTGTCTATTTTTTTAGTTAAAGTGGCTAACAAACTAATTCATGAGATATATGATGGTAACATAGAGAACTACTCGTCAAATAAATTCACTTAGCCGAATAGTGAAATTCAAATTGAATTATACAATATTTCATCAAATTAATTTTATCTATTATAAGATGCTAATGAAATTTAAACAATTGTATTATTAGATGAGATATCGAATAAGACAAATACCTTGATATATATATTTGAATGATATCTCATATACATATCTTAATTACGTTATCCATGTCCTTCTCAAGATTTTTAAAATATAACAATTAATTTTGTATGTCGTTCCATAATAGATAAAATATTATAAAACAAAATGTAAATTCGATAGAATAAAATTTGTTTTGTTTATGAGATTGAAACTATATCATCCCCATGATATGATACACGCAATTATTTTTTCAAATCTTCTAAAAAATGAAGAACGAAATGAATTTCCTGAAATGCGTCAAATTAAACGATGACACAGTTCTAAGATATAGTAATTTGAAAAGATTTTCAAGTTTTTTTCTCACACTGATTGAGAAATAATTGTTAAAAATTTATTAAACATATAACTATATGTTGATAATGTTGATACTAAATATATAAAAACGATATTACAAATATCACGATGTTTGAAGAAATTACAGCACCATTCATTGGTTATGTTGTTGAAGAATATATATGTTATACATACTTTTAGTCATGAGTAAAAACCAATCATGACTAAAAACAGCATTTATTCTTATGAGTTATAGTTGATGATTGTCAAAAACTGAAAAATCATTCAACAATAAAATAAATATTTGGAAAATAAGATTACTGGATAAAAACAATGTAGAAAACCGAAAAAACGTCCTGATAGGGAAGTAAACTACGAGCATGTCAGATCCCAGATGAGGATTTTAAATAACATAATAGAAGTTAAAGACGATCATATAGTTGCTGAGTATACCAAAATGGTTATATGTATATTATAACAAACTATGACAAAGAGTTGTTGAGTTATCAAAATCAACCAAGAAGTATATTGAAAAGTGTGTCATGTGGATAAGATAACTTCTCCGATTCATATACTGTCTATGGTCATGATTATTGATTTTGTGGTTTGGTTTGTTTCAATTGTGCTCATCAAAGTGTTTGGGTGGTAATCTCTTGGT
Source organism: Primulina tabacum (assembly GCF_025594145.1). NCBI lineage: Eukaryota > Viridiplantae > Streptophyta > Magnoliopsida > Lamiales > Gesneriaceae > Primulina > Primulina tabacum. The sequence goes on from NC_134557.1 coordinate 8,898,545, forward strand.
AAGTGGATATTCTATCATGGAGTTTCTACTGATATGTTCAATAGACAACTTGCAACTCTGAATTTTTTTTGTAACAACCAGAAACTTGATGCCTATATGTTTTGATTTCATCGAGCTCCTGCTATTATTAGAATATACGACTGCTGATTTATTGTCACAATATAATCATAATGGGCTTTCAATTCAAACAATAATGTGCAGCCCTGTGACAAAATTTTGCAGCGATATCCCATTGTTGGTTGTCTCGTAACATTCTACAAACTCAGTTGTCATAGTGGAAGAGGCTATAAGAGACTGTTTAGCAATCTTTCGGGAAATGACACCTCCAGCAATGAGATATATGTAGCCTGACATAGAGTTCATACTATCTTGGCATCTAGCAAAATCGGAGTCAGTGTACACAATGACCTCAAGCTGATCCAACCTCCGATATATGAGCATGTAATACTTTGTTCTCTGTAAGTACCGTAAAATTCTATTGACTGTTTTCCAATGTTCTACTCCTGGATTACTTAGATATCTTCCCAACATTCATGTCACGTACGTAATATCTGGATGTGTACAAACACGAGCATATACTAGACTCCTTATTACAAATGCATAGAAAATCTTTTGCATGTCCTTTTTCCCCAATGTCCTACTCTTGGATTACTTAAATATCGTCCCAACATTTCTATCATGTACGTTATTCTGGACATGTACAAACTTGAGGATACATCAGACTCCTCACTGCAGATGCATATGGAATCTTCTGCATTTTATTTTCTTCAAAATCATTTTTGGGGTATTGTTTGAGACTAAATTTGTCCCCCTTAGCTACAAGATTATCCATTGGTTTACAATCTTGCATCTCATATCGCTTGATAACTTTCTTGATATAACATTTCTGAGATAATCCAATAATAGATCGAGAGAGATTATGATGATGCATCACCAAGATCTGTCATCTCAAATTCTTAGTTGGAAACTTACTGGTGTCATGCAACAACTTTATATCATTGCTAGCAAGTAGGATGTCATCAACATATAAAATCGGAAAAATATGTTTAGTCTCACAAAATTTATGGTACACATAAGTATCGACCAAATTCGTTTCAAAACCAAACAAGATGATCATTTGATGAAAATTTGAAGTATCACTTTCAAGATGACTGCTTGAAGCAATAACATCAAAATAATAAAGATTATCATATCCTGATAAAGAACCAGAACCAACCAATTTTGAATCATGAAACAAATTGAATATTCATTTTCAAATGAACAAGAATACTCGAATTTATCTAATGCATAAATGAAATCAAATTCCATATAAAAGACGGCACAATAAATGTTTCAAAAGTTCCAATAAATTCTAATTTTTTACAATAATCTAAATTCTCCTATTTTCTCAACTTCAACTTTTTTGTTATCACCAACATAGATGAATCTTTTAGCATCACTTGGTTTTCAGTAATACAGGGAATAGAAACCCTGATACTGAGTTGTCGCACCAGAATATATTCACCAAGTGTGTCTAGGCACTGAAGTTAAATTAACCTCAAAACAAATCATATAAGAAGCATATATTTCTTAGCACGCCAAGCGTGATAATTTGTGCATTCCTTCTTTATATGCACATCATTGCCATAGAAGAAACAACTAGCAATTTGAGAATCACTAGGATTCTTCTATGTTTCTTCGGGGGCTATGTATCTGTAGCTTCATTTTCTTTCTTTTTCTTTCCTTTATCCTTTAATGTAGAGGTATATGGGCATTTTTTGTCTTGTCTTGCTTCAACATTTCCTCTTCCTGAACACAGTGCGAGATGGGCTCATTCAAAGACCAAGTCTCTTTCGGACAGCTATAGCTCATCTTAAACTGATTGAACTGTGGAGGAATATATATCAAAACTAAATGCACCAGCAAGTCTTCGGAGAGGTCAAGCTTCATGCTTTCAACCTTGAAGCAAGATGAGACATCTCCATCATGTACTTTCTTATATTGCCTTTATCCATGTACCTCATTGAAAGAAGGTTTGCCAAGAGTGTACCAATTTCAGACTTTTCTCTATTAGCAAACCTCTTTTAGACGTCCTAAAATTTTACTTGACTAGTTTTTTTTCCTGTCATTAATGAATCACTGAAGTAATGTTGAAAAAATATAGATGCCTCTCTAAACAAGTGCACGCATTGCATATGGATCCCTCAACTCGTGCCTTGTTATGCACTATGTTCTTCAACTTATGTAGAAATCTTTCAAAAGACTACATCCATCTAAATTTCATGGGACCCACAATGCGGGCTTCGTAAGGAAAATGTATACATAGACATTCCATGGAGTCAAAGAAACTGGGCGGAAATATTTTCTTCAACTTACATAAAATGATAGGAATCCGTTCATTTAGACGCATCAGATCACTTTTTTAATATTCCTAGAAGTTAGGTTTCAAAAAAAAAATTTAACTAAGTCAAAAACTCCCACACATCACTTGCTAACAACTCTCTGAATGCAACATGTATTAAACATTGCATAAATACATAACAATCATGACTCTTCATATCAAATATTCGCAACTTGTTAATGTCTACAAAACGAGACATTTTCGAAACATAACAATCAGATAATTGAACATTCTTCAACCAACTAAATAACTTTTCTTGCATGCTTGTCTAGTGTGTATCTTGCTTTAGGATATCTTCACGTAAATCCGTCAGGATGTAAATTTGTTTTTATTTTATTTCAACAAGATCCCCTAGTGATTTTGTGTTATCTGTGGTACGTCATGTCATATTCGTCATTGTGTTAAAGACATTGTCGAAAATATTTTTCTCAACATGCATGACATCCAAGTTGTGTCTTATCAAGTTAGTAGTCCAGTAGGGAAGCTCCCAGAAAATACTTCGTCTCCATTAACATTTGATCAAGTTACATAATTTTTTGTTTGTCGTATCATATTTAACATCATACGAAGGCCTACACCCAAAATCGTCCAACTCAGTAAGTAATCCATCATCTCATTTAACAATAGGGGAGGAATTGCAACACTCTTCTACCGCGAACGAACATGTGACTATTGCAACGTAGTGGGTGATCTTCATATAGGAACTTACTTTGATTGTGGAACCACGAGGTCTTACCAGAGTGAACGACTCTAAATATGACAGGCAGTGAGGAAATGCTTGTTTTCCAGCTGTACTCCAGCCTGATAACATTGCCTACGCCAGGAAATCGCTTATTGTCCACATCAACGCAACTTTGAGAGTGAAATTTGCTTGGTGTGAATGTCGTATGTATAAGCACTATTAGACCAAATTGATTGAAGTTCTGCAATCAGTAGCTGAAGGAAAACATCAAGTTTATCTTTTGGGTTACTCGAGCTAGGTGCAATCACAATAAAGAACATGTACTCTTCTTTCATACACATCCAAGGCGGAAGGTTATATGGGTCAGAATCATAGGCCACGATGAATATTGTTGACTATTTTGACCAATAGGTTGGAATTTATCAGTCCATGGTCATAATCTCACTTTCGAATCTCTTATGCAAAAGATGGTGTATGGTGTCAAATGACACCACACTAATGAATCGAATGGGTGTGTCATTGTTTCACCATCATAATGGTGGTTGTGGCGCCATTGCATATGTGTGGTTGTAGCAGTTGAAACATATTATAACATTTGTAGACTATGGGTGATTGAAAAGTAACACATCTTCTTATATACAATTTGCTTATTTACATTATGAGATCTACGTCTACTGGGTTTATAGTGGATGTTAACATATCTTACCCTCATTCAAAGTATTGTCTACACCCCAATAGATCATGAAATTATTGTTACATGCATCAATCTTCTCGACGGGCAGTACAAGTTATTTAGTCAGTTTCTTCGTATCGTAAAACTTTAAGCAATTTTGTTTTCAGCAGGACATATCTCTGACATTAATTGACACATGTCATTGAGATTCCTTTGTGACATATTATACTCATATTTCATCTTTAATAAACTCATCAAAATGGACAACAAAGAGTGACCGTGTGGATTTCCATCTTAGATCTCCTTCTCGGCTGATTTGATCATCCCATACAATGATTTTATTTAGCTATTAAGACTTTCTGAAGCCTTATCAACATGGTTTGGTGGTGGTTGTTCTTCATCAAAGTTGTCATTTTTATTTTCAAAATTTTCTTCAAAGTTAAAATTTTCTTGAAAATTATTATCGAGCACAACAGAATCATCAGGTGCCATCATTTATGGTTCCCTAACAACAGTTCAAAACACGGTACAAAGAAAACAGAGCATCAAGATTAATATTTTTGATGGATCGGTTCTAACACCTGCGAGGGTGCTTCAGACACAATATTCTCAATGAGCTGCAATAGCTCGGTTCTAAAACTGTAAACACCGATGAATTAGATCGAGTTTGGTTATAAACCAAACGGATATACTCGTAATAATTCTTCATTAAGAAAGCTAATCGGTTTTAAAGCTTTAACTTGTGTAAACTCATTAACTGATATAAGGGGATCAGTTCTTGCATATATCAGTTCAGTTTATAGTGAGAACTGAACTGATAACAGCTCGAACTGATCAAATCAGTTTGAAAACAAATGTTAAACAGTTAAGTACACAAGATATGTTTATGGATGTTCGGAGACTTCAACTGTTCCTACGTCACTCCTTCTACCATCTCGGGTAGGTTCCGCTAGAAAACTTTGTTTTATACAACACCTTGTACAAACCCACTCAGCTTAAGACTTACACCACTGCCTAACTGAACTTCTAGTCTAGATTGAAGGTAGCACCTTCCAGCCAACACTTGTTTAACATCTATGTGTCAAAGACTACATAACAAGTTTAATGTCTTTGTGCAAAACTCACTCAGCTATTCGAAAAGCTCAACTCTCTATATATGTGAGTGATTGTGTGTGTGCGTGTGTGAGAACTGATTATGAATGCAACACGAAAGTGTTCTCACACACGAGAATTTTGCTTCTAGACTAAGCAGTTTGCATGCCCTATTTTTCTATTTTTTTCTGATTTTCACACTTGTTTGTTGATGGTCTTGTTTTTATATTTATAGAGGCAATGTGATCGTACACCAAGACTCATCAATATGTTCGTTGCAATTTGAACTCGTTCCTCGAAATGTGTCTGTACTTTTCGACAGCCATTCTGGAACATTAATTTGTCTTTAAGCTCTGTGAAACATCTATTATTGTCCTTTGACTGGAGAAAAGCTTTTCCTCAGTGCGCACGGCTGAATTCCATTGAATAAGCTTGTCGTGTTCTGCAAACAAATTGATTCCTAACTGATGTTCTGAACTGGTCTTGAACTGGTTTGGTGAAATCAGTTGGCTCGTCAGCTGAACTGATTTCGCTACTTCAGTTTGAACTGATCAGCTGGACTTTTCATCAGTTGAGCTCTTCATCAGCTGGCGGGCTTATGAAGGCTTTCTGCTGAACTGCCTATCAGCTGGACAATCAGTTTAACTGGTCTTTGATATATCAGTTGAACTGGTTCAGTTTGGGACGATCAGTTAGCCTTTCAGTTTACGTCTCGATAGCTTCAGTTGTGGCTCGATAACTGATCAGTTCGAATCCTGATCAGTTCCAGTTTCTGCGTACTTAGGTAAAATCATTAGAAACAAAATAACAAGTTTTTTAACATCAAAATCAAGATTGCGAATATGAGATGTTACAACAATTTTGATATGATGGATGAATATACTCATCTCCATGATAATACCAACAAAAGTAATCAGGTATAAATTCATATCGTGCTAAGTGTACTTTAACTATATCGTCATTAAAAAAGTTTTGTTTTGACTTTTTTGCGGTTGCACGGGCAACATACTTTACCATTTAATAAGCACTCTGGATGACTCAAGGAAAACGTAACAAATGACTCTACAGTATGATACTCTTGGGTTAAGAATACATTCACCAACCTATGATACATTCAAGTTCTATCGTTGTTATACATTTTAGTCTACAATAAATTGATAATTGAATTGGTGATTTTGACTTAAATCCGATGGCGATTTTTTAAAAATATATTTATAATATACATTAATTACTTACAAAATAATTTATTTTTAATAATAATATACATATTATCGATATTAAATTATAATAAATATTTAAGTAAATAAACTATTTTAAGATTTTATTAAATTTTTTATTAAATTAAAATTAAAGTGATAAATATTTTTGAATAAATATAAACAACATTCAAATTTAATATATGCATTACTTAATTTTGATCAAACTATATATAAACTATTTTTAAATGTTAATAAAATTATTTTAAATTTTTTAAAAAATAATATACATTAATAATTATTGATAATACTTAAATTAAAGATTGTAAAATTAGTATTGTTAATAATATTCAAATTATGAATAATGTATTTGAAATGATACACATAATTATATATATTATGCTACATATATAGTAAATGTAAATTTATATTAATATTATCAAATTAAAATACACAAAGAAATATAAAAAACTTGTTTGAATCGTGATTTATAAAGTTGAAGCTGAGAACCAGATCTACAAAATTAAATAAAAACACAAGTTATAGTGATTTAAAAAGCATGATACTAGGAGAAAAAAGTAAGAACTTGTCTATACGAGAAAGAAAAACGAAAATCGCTGAAAAAATAAAGAGAAAATGAGGTATATATAGCCAATTAGCGACGGTTTTTTCAGTAGGGACAAAGTTCTCAAAAATGTCACTAATTAACAACATATTTTTCAAAAACATTGTTGATTTGAATTTGATTTTCAAAATTCAAAATTGAGACGACATTTAATTTAAAACAAATTTGTCGCAATTAGCTATGGAATTATTTGAAAATAGTCACTAAATAATTAATGCCACGGATTTTTGAAAATTGTCGCTAATTTGAAATGGATTTTCCAAATTCAAAATTGCGACGACATTGAATTTAAAAATTCATCGCAATTAACGACATAATTATTTGAAAAACCATCGCTACGTAATTAATGCGGCATTTTTAATATTACGTCGCTATTTTTAGTGACGGAATATTGAACAGTAGCTAATTTGGCCACGTTTCTAAACTCACGTCACTAAATTAGCGACTCTAAATTTGTTGTATCGTCTAAATTAGCGTTTTTTTTGTAGTGATACTTTTAAGATGGCTTTAACTTCTATAACATTTCATGGATCCATGTAGGAAAATACTCCAAATATCAGACTCCATTCTCTTGATCCTGTCATACACCGTTTTTGATTGTGGATGGCAAAGTCAAAGTGAGATGTATCCCCAGTGAACCAGATGAGATGGACTGTTCTCTGTAATCTTCTCGATGTCCATGTCACTGAACATTTCACATTTTAGCTCATACATCTATTTCTTCCATTAACATTTTGTGTTCATGAGTTGCTTCCTTCATAAACATCAGCGATTTATAGCTTTTTCCAAGCAAACAAAAACAACAGTACTGTAACCTCGATAGTGTAGTAGAGTTTGAGGATGGTCGGCTCAACCTGTTGTTGCTCTTGGTCTAACTCATCGGTTCCGGTCCAATACGTGACCGCGGTTCATTACAAACCTCTCAAGAGGTAATTCTAATCCTCGAATGTGAATGGTGATTTGGTTTAGGTTGCTTTAACAATCATGATGTTGATATGAAACGTGTAACGTACAGTATTGTTTTCTAGAAGGAAAAAAAGAGAAACCACTGTTGTTTATTGCCATTATTATTCTAAACATATACAAGCCTCAGCTCTCTTTTGATACAGTATGCATGGTTTTCAGCAGTGGAGATCCTTACAAACTCAGAAAACCACGATTGTGAAGAAGATGACCGAGTCTTAGAGGATAGAACATTGGTGAATCCTCTCCCACGTCCGCCTTATCTTGCTACCATTGCTCTTTTCATTCGTCGTTCCTTTGAGTTCCCGTCTCCTTGCTTCGATTTATGCTTTCGCATTCTGCATTAATCAACATTTATTTGGGGTCAGCTTTGTACTTAAAGTTATGTGAAACGATCTCGAATAGCCGCTTCTTGTTAGTCGTTTGAGTAGTAAGATAAGATGATGAGATGTTGGAATGGAACCATGGGATATCAGCAAATGGTGGATTAAGATGCAGCATAAATATTCATATACAACGCTTAAAAGTCGAAACCCAGGCTCATGTTATTTGACTTTAAAAACAGAAAAGAAATCTGCATTGCTTCCAGCTCTACCACTCTTTAGAACACGGGTAGAAGATTTAATTTTTTAAGAACTCAGAACTTGCTCTGCTTTTCCGGTGGAGTGAGTGAGTGATACACACGAACAAGCCTCAACAACCTATTATTGCAATTCTGAGAACTTCAGGGCTGGCTTCGCAACATTTAGATTGTAAAATCAACTTTGTTTTGACGTTAAAAAGTTGTGAATGGCACGAAAATGTGATATAAAATCAAGAGTGCGTACATGGTAAAGACCAGTCAGTGAAATAATTTGTGAAACACCATCTGATTTGCACTATATATCATACAACATAAATATAGATGTAAATTCACGAAATACGAAGTTCATATTTCAAGAGAATTTATAATAATGTTGTGTTATTTTGACTCCACGGAGATGATCCTTATAGCCCAAACCCGATTATATGAAAACGGCACATAAATTAACAAATGCTTAATTAGAAGCCCGGATAGTAGGATTTAAGTTTTTGCAAAACACTGTCCTTTGGCCCATCAAATTATAGACATTGGAGCCCAGTAATATAAATTTGATAATAATTCATTCAAATATTTTAGACGTTAGTAACCATGATAACAATGATGTAGTTTTTGCAAGTTTAATAATAAATTAATATCCACGTCACATTGAAATTGCTATTCTCCAATAACATAATCCAGAAATTCAGAGGAAAGAAATTGGGCTATCATGTATGCAATAATGAATTTTGGCACTGAAATTTCCGGATGACAGAGTGGAAAAGGAGAATAAGATGAGTGGCAGTTTGTGAAGGCTGGAGATTCTAGCTAGTACTATTGTACAAAGAAGGATATCAAAGGTACAAAGAATAGGGTCTGAATTGAGTGAAAAATATACAAAAGAAAAATACCAAGATTAGGGATCAAGCATTCGGATAATATGTAGATTTCAAAGGATAAGATGCTGCACTAAAACTAAAGTTAAAAAGGGGAAAACGAAAACAAAGAAAGCAAGAGCATATATGTACTCTCTTTCTTCTTTATACATCCAACTAGCGGTTTTAAAAAGATGGATAAAGGGAGAAGAGTTTTTTTTTTTTCCCTTCTTCTTGAGATGAAACGATTTATATAGTTTTAATATCTCTCTCTTAATGAGAATCAAAAGTAAATATTTGCAAGCATGACACAATAGAATTGACAATTACCAGGATAAGACGACTAGTCGACTACAAACATGGGTAGAAACCCCAACGGAGATTCAGATCTCCAATGTAAAATACGAAGTAGAGTGACATTTGTTTGTTGACAAGCTGCACCACCAGTATGGCAGCATGAATTGTCTTGATAAGTAACTCAGTCTACGCCACTATACAAGTGGCATCCTAGAACAAGTTGCTAGTCAGGCGAATAGCTTATCCTAGGATTAATTTGGCTGGATGGACGAAGAATTTCGTGCAGTAAACTGGAAAATAGAGAAAACATGAAGCAAATACACAAGTTCTTTACAGAAAAGTACATATCGAAGCAGGGTCTAAAAGGTAAGCCACAAAATGAGAAGATTGAGACGAGTAGAAGGCAAAGCAATTATAGAGGTCTCAAGAGCTTACCACCCAAGTGGCTTGAATTTCAGAAAAGATATGGAACAAGGCGAGACAAAATTTGTACTCCGGAAGGGGAAAAAGATATACCTGAAGTCTGAACAACGTGAATTTTCAGATTTTTCGTTGTATTTTGGTCCTCCTTCGACTCAAGCCCTTATGAGAGCAGGTGCTTAAATGTGTCAAGAGACGATCATGAACTAGGGCCCAAAATTATAGCACTAAAGCAAGTTACAGCTAGGTAAAAAAGGTAATTTTACAACTAAAAAGAAACAAAGACTAGAGAACATGAATTTCATCAACCAATAAGTGACTGGTTAAAGCAAAAGTAAATGCTCTAGAATTTGTTTGTTCTAAGTTAGTTTGCAATCTTAAATGTTGAAAGAAATAGTTGAAGACCAAACAACCCAAATAGTAAACAAAGAAAAACAAGAAAATACAGAAAAAAACAGCATTTAAATAACAATTTAAAAGAAACAAGCGAGCAAGCAGACACAATCTCATCGAACTTATCTGCCTGTTTCCTGTTTCGGAAAATTACACTTAAAATTTTAGTTTTGGGTTTTTCAGATCTCACTTGGCCATCATGATCTTCACAAATTCTTCGTAGTTGATCTGCCCATCTCCATCCACGTCAGCCTCACGGATCATCTCATCAACCTCCTCGTCAGTGAGCTTCTCCCCCAGATTTGTCATGACATGGCGAAGTTCAGCGGCAGAAATGAAGCCATTCTGGTCCTTGTCAAAAACTCTGAATGCTTCCTTGAGCTCCTCTTCAGAATCTGTATCCTTCATCTTTCGGGCCATCAGGATTAAGGAACTCAGGGAAGTCAATAGTCCGTTGCCATCAGCATCAACCTCGGTTGATCATGTCCTGAAGTTCAGCCTCAGTGGGGTTTTGTCCTAGGGAGCGCATTACAGTCCCGAGCTCTTGGTAGTGATACAACCTGTCAGAATTCGCAACAAATTACAGTAAAATGGAAATTATAACAATAATTCAGGAATACAAAATGGGAGAGTCCATAACTAATCTTTTCTAACCATAAGTAATAACCACGACTGAAAAGGACTTGATGTGAAAATCCAAAGGTTTCCTTGAACATTCCAACCAAATTGATAACCAAAATCAAGTAACATATATATAACGTAATTCAATGTAAGAGATAAAGCATTCCAAAACAGGAAAACAGGCAGAACACTTATGACAAATAACAAACTTTCGATCTGGAACAACGCCTCATTATCGACAACAGCAGACACACAAAAATACATTTCTTTCTCAACAATTTAACTGATATAACGAGCTAAAACCGAGAGACGTTAGCAATCCAATAAATCCTTCAGCTAATTCCCCCGTAAAGACACAAAAATTCACGACGCGCATATATAATTCGTAAACAGATATATACTGATACTACACACTCACACATAAACACCACAAATAACTTACATCAACATGCACATAAACTCGGCGTAAGATCCACATATCTCGCCCACAAAATCTCCAACCACAAAGTTCACAATGCAGAACACACCAATATCAGCTGAAAATCAATTAACACGGACAGTTTCATAGATCTATACAAACACACAACGAAAACAGAAAAAATACGCCACAATCCACATATACCACACGAAAATCTGCAGGTTCTTAAGTTACTGACCGTCGCCATCTTTGTCAAACAGAGAGAACGCTTCCTTGAACTCCGAGATCTGATCGCCCGTCAGCTGTTCCGCCATGTCAGGTTTATTGCACAAAATTCGTTTTGAATTTCGAGAAAGAGGGGATGATGTGTGCGCCAATGACGATTGAAGGTTATTGCTATTTATATATGGGAGAAGCAGAATCTGATGCTTCCTCTTTTCCGACTTTACTTTCTCATTTTTCTTCTTTTTCTTTTTTCAAGTTTTCTATTAATTGCATTTAAAAAAAATATCCAGATTTATATCCTAAAAATTATGAATTCTCTCAAGTTTATTTTAATTTTAGAGTGGGTCTCATGTGATACCGTCTCATAAGACCGTCTCACGGATCTTAACTTATGAGACGGGTCAACCCTACCGATAATCACAATAAAAAATAATATTCTTAGCATAAAATGTAATATTTTTTCATGTATGACCCAAATAAAATATCTATCTCACAATACGACCCGTGAGATCGTCTCACACAAATTTTGTCTTAATTTTCATATTATCATTCATTATTTGTAGATAATATTATCTACTCATCCAATTTTTATTCTTATTTTACATTAGATAAATGCATATGCACGTTTATCTATACCACTTAATATTACTATTTAAAAAATATATTTTTAACATTTATTTTTTACTTAAAATTAATCCATCATATTTTACGAATATAATTTATTCAAAATTGTAGTTCTGACAATGTTCAAGTCTGGAATTCGAATTCTGTCAATATTTAATCTGGCAATGACAAATATCAAGAAGTACAATCAATATATTGCTCAATCAATACCGAATCTGATCAATCTGAATCTAACTCAAGATCAACGGCATAACGAAACAATCTCGATATCCTCGTCAATACAATATCAACGATATCAATTAATGCAATTCACAATCGATAACAACACAATCCGATATCAATCTCAATCATATCTAATCTGAAATTCATAACAATTTCATACAGTATCCGTTCTTCAATCTGGTTTCAATTATACGATGTTTAGCATATCAAAAACACCATATATAAATCATATCCGATTCTGGTAATACATAATTTCAATCATATCAAAACTTAAGAAAACTTACGTCCAATTGTAGCCTGCGTCGATAGGAACACAGTACTGACGTCGGATTCAAATTCTGATGGACGGATCTTTCACAAACTTCAAATTTCTAAAATAAAAGACGTAAGGATTTTCAACACTTTTCTCTGAAAATTTTCTCGATTCTGTCCGCTGGAAGATGAGGAAATGAATTGGTTTCTCATTAAATTGCATGGCAACGCATATGTGGCTTCATTTTGATGCATCACGTCCTCGCGCATATGCGCGACTTCAACCAGCGCATATGCGCGAGAACCTACTGGTCTCCGCAACTCCTTCCTCGGCAGCTCGCGCATAAGCGCGCACCACTTCCGCGCCTATGCGCGAGGTCCTTCACAACTCTCGGGTACCCTCGCGCACATGCGCAAATCCATATCGCGCATATGCTCGAGGTTCTCTGCCTGCCTCGCGCATATGAGCCCGGCGCGGTCGCACATATGCGCGAGAGCTTATCCTCGCACATAGATCAATCTTCTTTTCGGCTCTCCCGGTCTGATCTGTTCCGTCTATAATCACATCAATTAATCAACGAATCATTTCAGATTAACAACACAGCAAATCTCGGGCATTATATTTCTCCGCCCCTAAGATACGATTTCGTTTCCGAAATCACAGGCAATCAATCAGATATAAAGGCAAATACAATAAGGAATGGAGAATAGAAGCTAAATAAGAATACTTCTTGGAAGTTAGATCCTCATTTAGTAATTCCTCACATTTGGTCACTTTAGTAGTCAACTCAAAGAAATCCCCGCCCCTGAAAACTTGTTTCTTAGTTCAAAACTCAATCTTTCTGGCCTATTTTCATAAATTCTATATCTGGAAAGAAAACATTGCAACTATTTTTCAAATTTTTTTTAATTTATCAATATACAAATCAACAGACTCCCCACTTCTTTGTGTGATTCTATATAAATCAGCAATTTACACTTCTGGCTCATTTCTATATAAAAAAAAATTTGCGAAATTGCCTTTCCATTTCTTGCCATGTTAAAATAATTTTTAGGCAAAGAGGTATACCAAAAAAGTTATACCAATGAGTGAGTAGAAAATAACATGAGTTTTAAGTTGGCGAAATTCTCTAGATTAGCCAACTCCCCATGTTGGATAGTGAATCTGCCTATATGCAAGATTTATTGTCTTGTACAGAGAACAAGATGAATTCAGACGTTTTATAACCCTTAGGATATGGGTTATTCATATCTATGTAATCCAAATAAAGTTTGTGAAATCTAGGCGACCAATTTGTCATAATATCGACCCATATAATTCCTACATTACTTTCTCGTGTATTTAGTCACATGAGTTTCCTTAAATGTTCATGGCCATGAATTTGGCCTTCAAATGATTAAATCATATCTTGAACTGGAACTTCATGTGCAACTCTTTCAACATTATCTTCTTCAAAATTTGTTGGAAGTTCCACTCCCTTCACTTTCTTTGATTGTTTCGTCTTTTCGACGGAATACATTTTTCTCTCACCGGATATGCCAATTTTTGATCATATAAAATTTGTAGCTTGTGGGCGTGTCAGGTGTAAGTGAATCAGTTTGTGTAAAAACTAAAAAAAAAAAAAAAAACATCTTGAACAAAATGATTATGAATTCCAAACTTAATCATTAATAATCATATGTTAAGCTATTAAACTCACCAAAACAAAGGACAAGAATAAAATAAAGTTGAATGTTTAAGAAATAAATTTCTGACATGATTATATATTCATAAATCACGAAGAATTCACAAAATATGGAAATTTACAATAAACTTTTTTAAAAACAGGAATGAAAAATGCATAAAGCATTTGAAAATTGATAAAAAAAAAACTTGAACATAAAATTTAGAGATTTTTGCAGTGTGATTGCAAGTTTCTGGAGTGTTGAGACGTGTTTTCTCAATCTACTGATGTTTTCCTTTTGTTTCACTATGGAGAGTTCCTCCAATTTCTGCCAATATTCACGATTTTCTTTTCTTGTCCTCTATTTACTCGCTCAAAATTTCTCTGGATAACTGGCGGGATTCATCTGTCACTGTTTTGGGCTTCGTCAAGTAATTTTATCCTATTGGACCTGAGCTAAATCTATCGGGTCAAAATTTTTTTTAGCACAAATACTTGTATTAAATTATCTTATGCTATATTTTAAATAATGTATATGAGCACCCTTAATATTTGTAGACATTTAAATTTCAACTATGCTATATCTTTTATAATTTAAACAAGACAATATTACGTAAATATTTGCCAAGAATATTTTTATTTTACATACGAGGTGGGTCCAATGGCCCAATGACAATGTTTAAATAGCGTGGGCTTTCAATTGGTTGGGCCAGAACTCTTCTGGATAATGAGATCCGAGTAGTAAGACATATTACTTGGAAATTGGTCGGTTTGGGGCTACCCCTTTACTTTGTAGGTTGGTATAAATTATAAGAATATGTGTCTTGTGAGACGGTCTCACGAATCTTTATCTGTGAGACGGGTCAACCCTACCGATATTCATACTAAAAAGTATTACTCTTAGCATAAAAAGTAAATTTTTTTATGAATAACCCAATAAGTGATCTGTCTCACGAAATACGACCTGTGAGACGGTCTCACACAAGTCTTTGCCAAATTATAATAATGATAAATTGCCTAAAAACATATAAAATGAAAGGCTAAATAATCAAATCTTCTATTTTATATCCTACTTATTTTGTATTATTCTCATTTATTGTAAAATGTGACCTTAATTAACGTTACTTGTCCATTTGATGAAATAAATCTTATGAGAAGATCGGGAGATCAATACACGTTCATCATATCGAACCGCGGGATCGTACAAAAAATGGGAAATTTTGAAACCACTGTTAAAATATGTCTATAGAACGCAAGATTCGGTATTTAATGATACCCCTTTGGATTTTAGGTTCATACAACACAAAAATTTTCGTGAGACGGATGTCACCCATGAAAAAAAATTATTTTGTATAAAAAAATATTATTTATTATGTAAATATGAACAAAGTTGACTCGTCTCACGGATAAAGATCCATGAAACTGTCTCACGAGAGAGCTACTAATCCCGCTAATATGATTAATAATAAATGAAAATCCAACGGATGGAGAAAATGTGAAATATTAATTGTTTATATAGCTTATTTGTTGTTAGATTTTTTAAAATTAAAATAATTAACAAAAACACTTTTTTAAAATTTCAAGATATAATTTTTTTCTACTTCCAATTTAAAAAAGAAAAATATTTATTTTTGTACGCATGTGTAGGAAAGCTAGTTAACAATAGTGGGTGAAACTGGTTAGGTCGATGCTATATGTGGGGGCTGTGTCCCCACATAATTTGGATGAACAAGATTCACACACATATGTGATTTTAAAAAAATTAGTGGACTCCATGTATGTGTGGCTAAATTTGGACTCTTGATTCTTATCATGGGGTAGTGCTCTTACATGTAGGATGAATGAACCGGTGAAACTTCGTGTCCAGATACATTTTCAGGAGAAAGTAAAAATTGTAAAATGGAGATCAAATATGTGTATCGAAGAAGGGTGAAAGGGGAGCGGCCCCCATGTTATTTAATCAAGATTTTGTCATTTACTTCAGGTAAAAAAAATAAAGGTCCATTTTTAAACCAGTCCTCCTTTCCCATTGATTAATATGTTTTCTGTAATTTTTTTAAAAAGATTTAATGATTTTTTTCAATTAAAAATTATATAATTATTATTATTTTTATTATTCCCGACCGTTCCGTAACTAGAACCACCACCTCCTCGACGTTCTCTGCGACGGCCACGGGAAACATGTTTGCATGTCGTGGTTTACTTCCAGTTCACTGAGCAAACTCCTTCTGCTGCTTGAATCCAGGGGTTCATGAAGATTCCAACGAGGGTTTCGAAGGAGCAAAGAATGAAGATCGGGACGATGGTTTAATTCAACTTTTCACCTTTTTAAAAAATTAAAAGAATCCTACATCTGTGCATTGCTCGTTTTTCGCTTATGTTTCGTGTTGGTTTGATTTTGGATTGTTACTTCTTCACATAAATGCGGGCTTGTTCTGTTTCTTTTTGAATCGATTTGTGGTGCTGATGTGTGATTTCCCTTTGTCTTTGAATCGATTTAATCGCTCACTGTTTCATCGTCTTACTTTTGAGTTAATTAAAGGGCTTGCTTAGCAAAATCTCTAAATTTTATTTTTCCTGTTTTTGTTTGTTGAGAAGATACAACGCCGTGGACTCGTGATCTATGTGGTTGTTTCAGATGGGTCGGTGCACATACTTAAACTGTCTATGGTTTTGCATGTACAATAACGATGTTTTAGAGATAGGGTACTGACTTGGATCAAGAAGGGAACATATTTTCGAAAACATATGTTTTTGTTCCCATTGTCATGTGGTATGCAACCTTCTTACAACAAAACCTTGCATTGCCTGCCTGCCCTTAAGGGCATCCCATTCGGTACGGACTAATCATGCACTATTTTATTAGGTCTCACTGGTATCTCTTGATCATGTGTCACTTTGGTGAAAGCCTGAAATCCGGAACCAGGACTCCATGTATGCTGCTGCTCGACTCGCTGCGTGCGTTGGATCCTATGAGACTCGAGCCCCTTATACGAAGGTACTTTTGAGTATGGATGATACTTTAAAATGCCCACTTTATTTCATGATTCACTTAAAATGCTTTTACAATTCACAGTTTCGTCGTGGACATATTCGAAACACAGGATAGACATGAGAACATAAAGCTGATTAATGACATTCCCCTTTTGGTTCCCGAGGTAGCAATGTCCTCGAGTATGAACGTTTATAAATGACTTAAACTGTAATACGTTCTCTGTTTCTTAAAAAAAAAATTGAAATTCAGGTTCCACAGCAGAGAAATGGTGAGGAATGTGGTGTTTTTGTTCTGTACTATACACATCTTTCATGGAGAGTGCTCCTCAAGAGTTGGCATCAATAAAGGCTACCCTTACTTTGTGAGTTAAATGTTTTATTTCTTCACTTTGTCCATTGATGCAAGCTCGCGAATCATGTCGTAACATGGTGGCGCTACGTTGTTTGTTGTTGCTGGTTCGACGCAGATGAGAAACGATTGGTTCGGCGGAGGAGGAGTTAGAGGGTTTTTTATGAAAGTTGGAGTCGCTCGAAATTGAGTCTAGCGATGAGGAGGAATGACATCTTCTAGTTAACGTGCATACTACACTAGTGTTGTTTTTGTTGTCATTTGTAAACTGCAAGAATTCTTGACTGCAATATTGAAGTGTGGGTACAAATTCTCAGTTTCACATCAATACCATTGAGACACTTTAAGTGTAGCACTCTACTTCAAAAATTGCTTGCTTGAATCTCGTGTTGAGTTGTGTAGTGAAAAAACATTTACGAATGAGAGAGACCTCGAAGCCATATTAAATAAAAATCCTTCTTCCTTTAAAGAAAATCAATAATACAATATCTGTCCTGAGACTCAAGACTCTGTTTATTTGCCTGTGATGAAAAAGCCCAATCGATCCCTAATGTTAACAAAATATCTATTCAACTACCATTTATTCTATTTTATTAAGACATTAGTATGGTGGACCATGAAATAGTATCAAACCCGATTTAAGTATATAAAATTATTATTATCGTGTAATTAAATATTTGAGGATGAGATTTTCTGAAAGTATGAATTCGAACATAAGTTTAAAATTAATTATTTAATGGATTTATTTTAATTCTTTCGAATATTTGATGGGAGAAGATCTAATCAAGATTAGACATCATGAACAAATAGAGACATATCAGAGCCTAAGATAAGTTTATGAATCAAGATAACATGTCCTAAAAATAGTATCAGATTCATCTAAACTCTCCGGAGATCTTAGAGAGATACAAAAGATGGTATAGTATGACAATCAGTTATACTATATATCACGTAAAATTTAAAAAATCTTTGGAAAAAAAAGAAAAAATTATTGGAACACTAAAAGATATTCAAACAAAAATCCAAAATCTGAACAACAACACAGTTCTAGTAAAAGAATCTCGGAAGGAAAATTATTACTATCATTTGGTATCGATCTCTTTATATAAGGCAATATAAAATTATTATTCGATAATTTGATATAATTATAATTATTGTGTTGATTAATTAAAATAATTAATTATACATATTTTTAAATTTATTTGATATGATTAAAATAATTATTGTGTTGATTAATTAAAATAATTAATTATGTCAAATAAATTTAAAAATATGTTAAAAATAAATATTTTAAAATATCAGATTTTAAACAACATAAAATACATAAAAAATTAAAAAGCACAATATTACTAAATAAATACAAATAATAACTAAGCTCAAATTACTATTTTCAGTATCTATTACACAATACATTTATATATGCTTACCAAAAGGAAGAAAGAACAAACCATCCACAAACCTCTGCCCGACGCCCTCCTCTTCCAGCTACTGCCGCCGCAGAGTCGAGCCACCAACTGCCGGAGATGAAGCTTAAACCCAAAAACCTTTCCCCAAGCTCTATGTTCCGTTCCTGTTCTGAAATCGGAAGAAAACAGAGCATTCAATCACGGTTGGCGGCTCTGTCTCAGTGGTGCTTCTTGGTTCGATTTTTGCTTCGTTCTTTGGTTGATTTGTGGCGTATTGAGTAAGGATCAAAGTCCTTTATGTTTCCAGCCATGTTCCCCAGCGTGAACAGGAGCTCCGACGACATTTTCCGATAATGTTCCAACTGCTGCACCACCACGAGGAGTCTAGCTGCTCATTAGCTAGAATTTATTCCATTCAAAGAAACAAACATTACCATGAACAAAAATTTTAAAAATCAAGGTTGCAATGTACGCATATATCAATAGTTGTTGTGCAACAAAATGCAACCAAAACATTAGTTTGAAACTATTACCAGTCTCAAAATACAAAACCGACTTTGAACAACTATCAAATTTTCTTCAAAATCCTAAGATGATTGAATATTCACAAGACCGAATAAATTCAACAATAACAACAAAAATTTAATTAATTTAACTATAAGTCAAAAAATTCTCAATGTTGAATATTATTGTCACAATTAATATCTAACAAAGCTAAAATAATGCAACTATTTCTAAAAATTACTAAAATTGAATTTATTTAGTAAATATTCACATAACGATTTAATTACTAGAATTTTGTTACAGTATTCCCAATATTATATTAGAATTCATGGTGATGTTTGTTCCGATATGTTTGTATCTCCTTTTTTTTATTGATTTCTGTTTCTTTTTTTGAG